>NC_062558.1:123822904-128692904 GCF_016906955.1 Phacochoerus africanus
CCAGTTAAGTTCACCCCTCACACACGCACGGGCCCTGATCCTCTGAGAGCCCCGGGAAAAGTAAGTTGGGATGGTGGGATTCAGGGGTTGCCTTTTTTTCTTTTCTTCTTCCTTTTCTCTCCCTTTCCCCACCCCTCCCACCCCCACCCCCCGGGCCCCCTTTTGAGGGGAAAAGCTCACCAAACTCCCAAGCAACCAAAAAGCGACTTGGCACTCAGACTGCTGGAATGCCAGGGAATGCAGGAAGCCTCCGTTCTCCTGCTTCCAGAGAGGTCAGTGGGAAACCTTTCAGGCAGGGTCTCTTCCTCTGGAAGGAAAAGAGGCGCGTGTACGTGTGGCAGGCAAGGCCCTACCAAGTGTCACTCCCGTGTCACTGTGACAAGAAAATACACTTTCCTCCTCCCTCCCCCTCTCCCTTCGCAGCCCTCTCCCTAAGAAATTTGTTTTGAGGGATTTGACAATCTTGCAGATAAAGTGCCTGCCTGCTGCATTCCGTTGATCATTTTCCCCCATGGCCGACCGTAATTTCCTAGCTTCTCTTAGCAGCTCTGCCCCTGCTGCCCAAGGTAACGGCTGAGGGGGGACTGCTTAGGTGCCCTGCACTGGCTGGGGAAGAAGGGCCATCCCCTTCCTTCACACACTTCCTAGGGGTGCAGAGCAGAAAGTAGAAGGAGTTGCTTTTAATTAATTTTTTAAAAATTTAATCCACGACCAGTTGAACTAGATTACTTGGCCTCTTTTTGCTTTTGTTTTCTCCTCTTCATTTCGTTTTTCGCTTTTGCTTTCGGAGGGATGTGTGTGGAAAGGGGAGACTTCACAAGAGTAACAGCAGGCGTTGTGAGTGAGAACCTGGAGCATTCTGAGTCTGCCCGGGCAGACCTGGGAGCCATGTCCACCTTTTAAGATGCTTTTTTCCTGCTCTGTAAGTGAGAGGAATAAAGGGAGGGGAAGCTGGGAGGAAGAAGAAAAGTGAGAAAAGCAATAAGGGAGGAGAGAAAAAGCTGGCCCAGTCCCATCTTGAAGGTACAGAGAAAGTTTTTTTTTTTTTTTTTTTTTGAGGTGGAGAGAAAGAAAACCAAAGCTATTATGTACCCTAGGGATACCACCTTAGTGGGAATGGAAGATTTGAGTGGGAAGGGAGGCACGGTGGCCTCCGGGCTCACTCTCTTCCAGCAGTTGGGCGGTTGGCACCTCAATTTGAATTGCTGGGTGAGTAGTGGGGTGTGTGTGTGTGTGCGCGCGCGCGAGTGTGTGTGTGTGTGTGTGCGCTCGCGAGCCCACGTTCACGTCCTTGTGCTTTTTTTTTTTTTATTTAATTCATCTAGTGGGAAGGAAAAACAAAACAAGCGTAAATGGTCACCTCAAGCTGTGCCCTTTCGTGGTGTGCTTTTTATAGCAGGTTTTGGGGGAAGGGGGGAAGAAAGGGTTAAAAAAAAAAAAAAAAGAAGATGGAGAGGACAGAAAGCTGGACTTTTATCACAATCCTTATGGTTCTATGGCAATGCAGACCCGGCTCCCCAAGTGCCAGAGAGCTGGACTCTGGAAAAGGGTGGTGGGATTTGGGATTTTTTTCCTAACAAATCATTTTCTTCCCCTTCACCCACGAGGGTGAGCTCCACTGGAAGAAAGAGAAGGAGAAATGACATTCCCTTCTAGATAGAGACACATACTTTGGAAGCTTGAAACATTTTTGAGCAATCAGGCTTTTCAAGTAGCAGGGCTTGTGTAAACTGTGTATTTTGGTTTCATATTTAATACTAACTTTCTGTTGCTCTGTCTTTAGTTGTATTTATTTTCAATCTCCAAATGTAGATGCTGCCGGCCTTTTAGGGCTCCAGTCTTGCTTGTGGCGTTTGTGTTTTCGAAACATAATATAAAATGTGCTTTGGAAACCTGAGAGACGGATGACAGCCTACTGTGCTGTTAATGATTAGGGAGACAGCCTTTTTGCAAATACCAATTTGGGGCTCAGAGTACTTTACACTCTGTTCACCTATGCTCTGATCAATCAACTCTTGCGTCAGCTCCTTTGCCATAAGTTCTAAGGGTGTGCTCTTAGAATTTGGAGACGATTCCTTCATTGTCTTTATTATTACTTTTTTTTTAAAATCGTTTTTTGGTTGTTGAATGGCCAAACAGAAACCTTTGCAATGGTCAATCAGCTGTTCAATGGTCATATCAGCTGATATTTGGGGGAGGAAGGCATGAACTGTACTACTGTCTGTGAGTCCTTGCGTTTTCAAAATCATGTGTTAAAATCCTATGTTGTGACTGGAAACGAGGGAGGAGAGATGGTTCTCTAGTTGGGCAGGAAGGAATGACAGCTGTGTATGTCTTTTCTGGTTCTGCGCAACTTCCTAGTTCGAGGTATGATTGTAAACTGTCAGGAATTGTGGGGAAGGGCGTGCAGGCAGGCGCTGTAACTGCATAAAGTGTGTTGCCTCCAGTTTCCCACCCAGCACAGCCTCTCACTTCCAGATTCCTGAAAGGTTCCAGACCTTTTGTTTACTCATATTACTTGGGTTACTTCACTGCAGCCCCGCTGCTCCGGGGGCCGGGTTAAACCTCCATTCTTGATGGTTTAGGGGAAGGGAGTTCCTTTGAAAGGGTAATTTCCCAACTCTGATGATACAGATATTATGATCTTTGTATTGCCACCACAGGCTGCTGCCTCTGCATTTTCTGGAAGCAACAGAGCCTGCAACCTTAGATTTTTAGGGAAACCGCCCCGTTGTGCTCCAGGGATGCTGGGGGGCCTTGCCGAGCTATGTAATGGCATTCTTTCCTTCTGCAATATTTTGGAATGTGATGAAATCCTGACCTGCCCTCCAGATGACATACTTTTGCACACACTTGAAGGGTTTCTTTTGTTTTGTTTTGTTTTGTTTTGAAGTGAACTTTGCCTGGGTCCTTCCCTCATTACCTTAAACGTTCATCCGCTTCCATCAGAGGGGACAGTGGTGGTGTTTCCTTCTCACCCTGTCTTAGGTCCTTTTACGTGTATCCTTTATGGAGGCTACAGATGCCCGTTAAAGAATGCCCATGTTTGGGACACTAACAGGGCACAATCGTGCAGAACCATGGGGCTTCTTCCTTTGAGTCTGCCTTGGCCGACTTCCTGCTGAGTCCGGAGTTTGGCCGTTTGCATCCTGCATCCGTAGGGTTTCAGGAAAACGTTTGTCCCTCTTCTCAGTTTCTCTGTTGCCAGAGAGAAATTTACCTGCTCTCTGAAGGGACCTTTCTCGAGCTCTTATAGACTTTCGGAACAGGCATGGTTTTCAAATACCGTCTCGATTTGAAAGTTAGGCACAAGAGTCGTTAAGAAATACCAAAGTCATTTTTATGCAGCTGCTCGTTGTAACTAAATTAGAAAGGTGGTATCAGATTTTGTTCACTGCTTCTTTCTTGAAATCCCCAGGATGTAATAACCATTATGTACTTAACATTGATTCTAAATCAAAATTGGCGATTTCCTTTCCATTATATTTAGGAATCCTTAGATTTGGGGTGGTGGTGTTTTGGGGGAGATGGTCTGGAAATCATTATTATTTTTTTTATTTAAAGTTGTTTTGAATTTGTGCTTTTGGGTTTCTTCATTTGGAATAGGTTAGTTTTTACTTCTGGCTGTCTTTTGAAAATGAAACAGCTGTACCCTCTTACCCAATTGCCAGACGTTCCCCCGAACTCAGACACTTAACAAGATTGATTATGCGAACGCTAATCATTTAATACCCAAGTAGTAGAAAACCATCTTGCGGGAGCGTGGAGGTTGCAAATTCCTGGGAAATGACGACTCTGAGACCTGGTGGAGGATTAGGACAGTGAGAGGACCCCCTGCGCTGCCACCCCCGCCCCTCCGGGAGCTGTGACCTGCCCCTGGAGGGAGGCACACAGGAAGGAAGCCCTGGGAACTTGCTGGTGGGGTGAGCCTGGACCGGGCGGGCCGAGACTTAAGCTCACAAGTGCTTTAAAGGTTAAAGCACAATGGGATGCTTTCTTTTTATTGGAAAATAAATGAGAATGAGTGGAAATAAATTATGTTTAATGAACTTAACTGGAAGTAATTGTTCAAAAGCCTGTGAAAACACAGCTTCGCTGGGTCGGGCCTTGGCTGCGATGTTCACAACGCCCAGGCTGCTGGAGCCCCTCTTTATTTTCAAGGTTTAGACCGACCCTTCCGTGTGCCCACTCCCCACCCTGACACCTTCAGCTCCTGCTCCCACTCCCCCCTCCTCCTTTTGGGAAATGGAATAGAAACATTAAGAAGAACTGAATTTGGCCCCATAGACCCTTAATGCTTGACAGTCTGTTTCATGTGTTACTATCTGAGTTGTTATATTATAAAGAGGGGGGGGAACCCAAACCAAAAAAACACCCCAAAAAAGGCCAAGGGCTTAGGATGGTTTGCGTTAGCGGTATGTATTTCCATGTGTGTGTGAGAATTTGGATGAAAATTGGCTGCACGTTTATTCTCTCCTTGCCTGCCCTGTTCAGTCATTTCCCTGCATGAAGAATTTTAATGCCTGTGTGAGTACACGGGGAATTATGAGTCTGCAGAATTTCACAGACAGCTGGGAGAGTCTTTTCTCTCCCTCTTCTTGCTGTCTAAATGGATTGGATTCCAGAGAAAGAAGGGAGGAGGGGAAAGAAGTCAGCCATTGATAATTCACAAACAAATAAGCAGGGCTCTTGAGTGTCAGGCTCCGGAGAGTGGGAGAAGCTCTAACTTTGCGGCCTGGCGGGCACACCATTGGGGCCGGGTGATGGAGGCAGTGTACTCTAGCTGCAGGCTGGGTGTTTCTTTTCCGCATCTCAGAGGCTGACTTTCTTTCTCTTAACCTCCAGGCAAAGCTCGAATCCTGTGAAGCCTTCTTGGTTTTATTTATTATTTCCAGCAGACAGTGCTGTAGCCATCGGTAGAAGCCTTGCCTCAGGAAACAGTGCCGCCTGAGTTGGGGGCAAGGCCTGAGACTGAGAGCAGTTGGGTTCAACCACCAACAGCCCCTCTGCTAGGTGGGCCCTCGCTGCCTGGGCCTCTCACAGTCCAGAGGGGAGAGGGGCAGAGCAAAGGGTGCCAAGCAGCCCTTCAGGCCCCAGGGGATGCTCTCCCGCCCCCCTTCCCCTCTGTGTGTGTAGGAGGTTTGCGGGGTACAGTAGCGAGAACAGCAGGCCTGCATCCAGGCTGCTCCTTGATGTCATCCAGCAGCTGAAGTGGTTGCTCCTTGGTGCGCTCGCTTGTTTAGGCCGAAAGACTACCGCACTGACCCTTCCTCTCTGGTTCATCGACCCGCCAAAGAGGACTAGTTGAGTCAGTCACCAAGGGGTTGTTCATGAGTAAGAAACAGCCGCTCCTCCTCACCAGCGCTCCACAGCCCCAGTGACGCACTCGTAACATCTGTTAACTAGTTGCCATTGGCCTTGGTGCAGCCATGGTGGCGTCTGGGAAAAATACGTGGAGATGAGCCATCAAGCCATCTTTTAATGTAAAACCTTGGAGTGAACAGTGTCCCTTCCTGATGCTGATTTCAGACCCTGGGAGGGCCGGTAATCTAAGACACTGCGGACCCCCGGGTCCCCCCGGGGAGGGGAGAAGGCTGACAAATGCTCCTCTGTGCTGCTTTTGTCTTTTTGTGCTGGGATCGTCAAGGCAGTTTCTGGCCCCATTTTTCTTCTGCAGAAAGGGAGAGCAATAGGGGAGTATTGAAGAGGAGGGCCGGCCAAGAGGCCAGGGCTAGCAATGGCTCTATTTGTTTTCAACGTCTGTTGATTAATAGGTTGCAGGGTGAATGGCGAGCTTTCTTTCCCTTTGGGTTCCCCACAGTTAGAGAAGGTTGAGGGGTTGGGGGCGAGCAGAGGGCTGGCAGGAGGATCTAGAAAGGCCTGAATCACTCTTCTCACTTGCCAGGTTCCAAAGTGCGAGCAGCATTTGGTGGATGGGTGTGTGGGCGCCTGGCGATGAGGGTGGCAAGGCCAACTTGAAGAACTCCGGGCTTACAGGTTCTCCAGGGGTCAAAGGTCAGCCACAGGGGGCGCCCCCTCCCTACTCCCCCCCACTGTAGGAGGATGAATACTTGGGGTGGAAAGCCTTTGTGCACTTTGAGGGCCATTAAAAGACCCTTTCTTTCCAATTTAACTATTCAGTGCTCAAAACCCATAGAGCTTGATGAACAGAACTGGGAAAGAAATGGGTAGTGACAGCCATTTCTCCAGGTAGAAAGCATAAAGCCTTCATGATTTAACGTCAGATGAGGGTTTTCATTCCTTTTAAATAGATGTTGTTTACTTCATTTAATAAGTTCAGGTTTTTAGCCAACTTTTTCTTTTCTGCTGGCACTGATCACACGTATCACCAGAATCCTGCTGGGCCCAGATACTGTTTGTGTCTGTATTTGAGAAGCTGAAACATCCCACACCCCTCCCTCTGAAGGCCATGAGCCAAAGGCCATGAAAATCCTGCTAAAGATCCTTGGTGCCCTCTGGCAGAGGGGAGCCCTGAACTACTGCTCACTGGGGTGGGGCAGGGACACTGTTTGCTGAACTGGTCCAGGTTCCAGGTAGGGTTTGGGGATGGATCCCCCTTGTGAGTTCTGCAGCATCTGTGTCCAGTTGGGAAGGTTGGCTCAGGCTGGGCTCCTTGGGTCAGCTCAGCCCCTCGGCCTGGCAGTGAACCCCATTCCGAGGCCCGGCTCGGCTCTGCAGACCCAGTGGCAGGCGGTGGAGTCAGCAGAGCCTGCAAGGCTTGTGACCTGGGACAAGTGTCCTTACCTTCTGGGGGGGATTAAGAACGCATGCAGCTATGTCATAGGTTTGCTGTGAGGACACCCAACACGGAGGCCAGGCTCCGGTAAGCGTGGCAGCCGTGAGCCAGAGGGCGACAGGAGTACCCAGCAGTGCTCAGTTAGCCTGTGGTCCAGGCCAGGGGTCCTGAGCGCCTCTCTGGATGATTTTTTAGGCACTGATGGTGCTGGTGTCTATGGACAACTATGACCTAACTCCCTGAACTTGTGTTTTAGGAATAGCTTATGAATATTTCTTATTTATTTATTTATTTTGTGTGTGTGGCTCAGAGATCTCTAGGACTCACCATATTCTTCAAGGCTTAACTGCCAGTAACTTAAGCTTTCCACGCAGCCTCCCGTGACTGCTGCCCTCCTAGCCTTGAACTTCAGTTAGCTGTCACCGGAGGTAATGATTTTGCATCCCACCAGGTAGTTTTGAAGACATATTTGATATTTAAATAAAGTGCTTACCTGAGAGGCCCCTGGTTTGACATTCCAGTTGTTTGCCTTGAAAACTGGACTCCGTAAAACAATAAAAGGGGAAAGAGAGACATATTTCAGCCTGTTTACCGCCACCCCCCTCCCAACACTCCCAGCACACCTTGTGGCTTTAATTTAAATTTCAGGGATGCATTTCTGGAAGGTTGTGTCCCCCACAAGAGGCACTTTTCACACCTGAGTTTTGTTAGGGTTGTAGAAGTTTGAACACAGCCTTAAAGCCCTCTTTAAAGAAGTGGGAGCTTGGGAGTTCCTGTTGTGGCACAGTGGTTAACGAACCTGACTAGGAACCATGAGGTTGCAGGTTCGATCCCTGGCCTTGCTCAGTGGGTTAAGGATCTGGCGTTGCCGTGAGCTGTGGTGTAGGTCGCAGATGCAGCTCAGATCCCACGTGGCTGTGGCTGTGGCATAGGCCAGTGACTACAGCTCTGATTAGACCCCTAGCCTGGGAACCAATATATGCTGAGGGAGCAGCCCTAGAAATGGCAAAAAGATTCCCCCCCCAAAAAAGAAAAGTGGGAGCTGTTTGTAGAGACGGGGGAAAGTCTAAGGGAACTTTCTATTTGGGTTGCTGTTTCATTTCTACCACCACCCCCCCTCCCCCCCCCCCACCCATTCTGAAAGGACTTTGGTCATCTCCGGCTTTTCTTATTTAACTTTCCGCACGTCTGGGGCAGTCTTATTTATTAGCATAATAAAATGATGGTTTTTCTCAAAAGATGATAAAATATATTTATTAATGAAATATCACGTTTTTAAGAAGAGCGTGCACCTGCCGTGTGCTCTTGCCCCATAGTGAGCATCTTCCTTCTGCCACAGGGAGTGTAGTCTGTGACTGTGTCACACACTCCCCCCACACTCGCCCCCTGAATTCAATTAGAAGAGACTGGAGGATCTCAAATGGCACCTGCACCGTGCACTCGTCATTAGCGTTCATCGGACTATATTTTTCAAAGCTTTCTTTGCATTGCATGTGTGGATGCACTTTATAGGCATGATCTCTCTTAATCTTCCCAACAGTCCTATTAAGCAGGCACCGTTCTCCTCTGGCGTTTGCACAAACAGAAATGAAGGCCTGAGTGAGGTTTATACAGCTGGATTGAAGTAGGATTTAAACCTGGGTCTTCCCGAGTACTCTGACGTCACTCTTGGTCACCATGTGCAGGCCAGTGGGCTCTAAAACCATTTTAAAAGATGCTGTTGTGATGAGGTATTGGACTGGCTGGCTTCCGAAGGTCCCCCTGGCTCCCAGCCCTGTTCTGTGACTCTGAGCGGAGGCCGTATAAGAGCACCACCATGTACGGAAATACATCTTTGAGGCTGGCTCTTCCTCCTCTGATGCTTGCAGTTGCCATGTGGTGGTTCTTATGCAAAGTATGAGATTGTGCTTTCCACTCCCACAGGCCGGGCATTTCAGAGACACAGAGTTCTACTGTCTTTGCCCTTAAGGGATTTAACTTTGGTGGGACCGAGAAAGGCACGCCATGACCCCAGTCATGGACACAATGAGATGTAGACAGAAAGGACCCTGGGGATCTGAGGCTGGAGAGACAGGGGCCTTTTCCAGAGGAACCTCCTCCCATCATAAAAGGCAGTCCAGGGAAAGGGAGGTTTGATGGGAGTGGCAATTAGATCCTGATTTCTGCACGAATGACTTCATCCCCTGCTTGCTTGGGAACCAGTCAGCCTGGAGAGGCGTGTGGTTGTGCTGTTTCTAGGGACCACTCTGGCCTGCAGCCACATCAGAAGAGAAGTCCATGTCACAGTAGGGCCCTCATTGCCCCCTGCCCAAAGCCAGGCAGCAGTTAAAATGTCACATCCCTTCACCTCCCTCTAACCCTCTCCTCCCTGCCCAGCTTCCACCAGTTCTGTAGAGTTTTGACTGAACAGGAAAAAAACTCGTTGGCTAGTAGGCTCAGGTGTACAAAATAATACGAGAGTGATGGCAGCCACAACAGGTGCCCAGCTTTCATTGGATCCCCTTTATCATGTAAGAAGAGGAGGGAGAATTGATTTCCCACACACCCCCTGAGCTTCACTGTTGCCCAAATGCTGTCTTCATCCTTCTACGGACAAGTAGTGAAAGAGGGTTTCCCTTGCATTTCCTGCTTGGAAGGTAGCCAGGGAATTTGCACTTCTGAACTGCAAAATAGGGTAGCTTCTCCAGAAGAACAGCAAAAAAACCCCAATAATAAGAAGCCCCCATTGCTGTGCTTACCATGTGGTAAGTTTTGTATGAAGCCTGTTCCATGGCTTCTCTCAGAACTAGGACTCTCTTCATGACCAAGACTTGAGTCTCTTTGGGCTAGTGTGGGACCGGGCGGTCCTCTGGTCTAGGGGCCATGCGTGGCTGAACAGAAGAGCCCGGGGCCTGAGCCCAGACCTACTGAACCAGGTCCCTACTGAGCGATCGCTTAGTATCAGGGATCCATGTTTGTGACAAGCATCCTGAGAGGTGCTCGACTCAGCCAGAGCTGAGAATGGTGGGTTTCACGGCCCTTTCCCCATCACAGACTTGCTTCCATGCATTGCTGGTGGTGGTCTTGTTCCCCAGAAGTCCTCCAACTCATAAGTGACTTTTTTCCCTCCCCTGGGCTATCTGTGGTTCTTCCCACTGGTCCCACAATTCTTTTCCCACTTATTTTAAACTACCTGAGACGGGTCCGCTTTCTCACATCTTAGCAGGTGTGCATCTTTCCAACCAGACGGAAAACTTCTAGAGGGCAGCATCGTTTTCCTTTCCTCCTGATGGTCCCCACGCCATCTGACATGTTTGTCCCCTGCTCCTTTCCCTCTCCACCCTAGGCCCACAGCGGGAGCTTATCTGTTGGTTATTTTTCAAGTTGTCCTAAACAGAAATAGTTCCTAAAAGGATCCTCAGTGCAGGTCCATGCGATGCTGGCGCTGGCCTTGGAGTGGCTGCCCCTCACTCTGCTGACTTTGGCCATGTGCAGACCTTCCTGGCTGCTGCTGGAGGAATTGTTCCTGGGTGCTTTGAATTTTGGTGTTTTGATTGCAGAACGATAATGTGCTCTACAAGGCCCCTGTGGTGTATCACTTTCTCCAAAAGTGTCCAGTTGTTTATAGGAATCATTAAACCTGGCTGGTGAAAGTGTTGACTTCTTTTTCTGTGGTTTTTCTGGGAGTGTCTAGGGAGGCCATATTTTTCTTTCCAAACATACCCGTGAAAAAATTAGAAGCACCTTTTAAAAAGCCTTCCCCACAATGAACCGTGGTAAGAAATACTCTTACTGTATTCCACCCTTCTTCGCCCATGTGAAAAAAGGGGGAGGGGGGGAGACAGGAAGAAAAACATGAAGGGAACTAACTGCTTGGTGGTCCCTGAACCCGAGAGGCGCTAGTGGGCAGCACTGGAACCTTCCTTCTTTTCTTTTCATGCAGTTCCTTCTCCTTGATGTTAATGCAAGTTGTGCCTCCCTAAAAGTAATAAAAGGAAATGAAGACACGTTCTGAAATGAAACTTGACTCTAATCCATTCATCATCTAATACTAGCCTCTTTATCTTCGCTGGTACCTAATCTGGTTAAATGTCCCTGTTGTAGGATTTTAGTGAAAATCCTCTATTGGGAATAGGGTTTTTTGCAATTGGATTACTCTCAGTAAATGGCCCAGTAGTTCGCTTATTTCAGCTTAATTTTTTCTTTGTGATCTTGCTGGGCTAAGTCATAGCATCGCCTAGTGGAGGAGAGTTGGGGTGGGTTGAGAAGTGAGGTGGGGGAAGGAGCAGAGAATAATTTGGGAAGGTCTGGTCATAGCCAACTAGAAAAATCTTTAAACGATTTGCTTTTCTTTTGTCCTCCGTCTTTCCACCTGTCAGCACTTCCCAAACATATTAATGCCTGTACTTTGTTTTCTAGAACTGCCCATTTCTAAAATGCGTCCCTGCCTTTTAGTAGCCCAATTCATCGTCGTCCAGTTAATTTGTTAGCATTCCCCATGACTTCCTAATGAGACTCCTAATGAATTAAGGCGGCCGTAATCTGCATAAAATATGCAAGTGCTCGCCTGGCCGGTTAGAGCTTTCTGGTAAAGTTCACACTCCCAACCAGACCACGAGTGAGGCTTTTCATCCTTGCAGTCTGTCAGGGATTGGAGCGCGCCCCCTGGTTCTAAGGGGCCAGGAGGGGTCTGGAGCCCGGGGTGGTGGATGAGGAGGCTGGGTGGGTGGGATTAGGGCCTGCCAGGTTTCCCGTGAGGGAAAGTTTTCCTAGCCGGTCCCCTGTGAAGCCTGCCTGGCTCCTGGAGGTCCCTCCTCTGGGGCCCTGGGAGAGGAGATTTCCCCTCCCACCTGCAGGAACACAGTAGGCCTGGGGGTTAAAGCCCTCGCTTCCACTTTATCTGCCGATGGGAAAAGTGCAAACTCTTGGGCTCCATGATGGGGTGGTTGTGGAGAGGGATTTTAAAAGCCAGGCTCGGTGGGGAGGTCGAGGCTGAGGTCTGTCTACTCCGTGGGGCGATGTCGTTTTAGTGCAGGGACTGGGGCGGGGCGGGGCGGGCGGGGCTGGTCCGGGGAAGCCACAGGTCCGTGCTCGACCTGCTCATGCTGGCACCGGTGTGACCGTGTCCTTCTCTGTCCTCTCCTCCCCGCAGTCGAACAAAGTGCCGGTTGTGCAACACCCTCACCATGTCCACCCTCTCACGCCTCTTATCACGTACAGCAATGAACACTTCACGCCGGGAAACCCACCTCCACACTTACCAGCTGACGTAGACCCCAAAACAGGTGGGCTGCGGGCTTGGGGGCAAAGGGAGGGCCTGCTGGGGAGGCGGGGTACGGACGGGGGGCAGGGTGGAGGGGCTCCCCTTAGTCCTTTCTGGGGAGGGAGCGGTGGTCTGTCTCCTCGCCCTTTGGAGAAGAGGAGCGCTGAGGAGCTATCTGAGCACCCCGCAGGGCTGTCTCGGGAGCCTGGCCCTAACTTGGAGGCACCTCATGGACTCCTGCTCAGCTCCTTGGGCATGTTAGAGTCCGCCCAGCGTGGTGCCCCGAAGCCCCAATTCCCTTGGTGGCCAAGGCACTATGGTCACTTGCTGATGACTTTGTTGGTGCAGCCTCCAGAGACCACGTCACTGGGCTCTGCACTCTCTTTGCTGACTTATTTGAGTTCTTCCTCCCCTGCAATGACCTGCATCTTTATTATCGAGCCCATTTCACAGATGGGAAGACCAAAGTCCAAGATGGTTTCCTCATTGCATCTCCAAACAACCAATAGGGTCTTAGGCCAAAGATGCCACAGTATTCCAGCTTTTACACTTGTCCCCTTCTTTCCATCCCACGTGCCTTTTCCCTAAAGGAAGGGGTGGGAGAGGGAGAGGGGAGAGAAGGAGGGGTTACTTGTAGCTCCTCTACAACAAGATTTACAACAAGGTGAGGTGGTCTCAGGAGAACAGCGAAGGCCAGGGTGTGTCTTTCTGGCTGGGCGGTGCATTGGCTGGGGGGTGGTTTCTCTTCCTCTGCTAGTTTATTAGAAGGATTGGATTTGGAATGGCTACTCTGTGTCACTTTGTCAGAGGGAATTAATTGTGTGGTGCGGGACGAGGTAGCCTGACTGTTCAGGTTGCCTTTGCTGCCCCTGAATGAAGCCACACATGAGCTGGTTTGCAGCAGCCTCTGAGCCCCCTTTGTGCTCACAGGGACGAAGCCTGGCGCTTGGATGGCTGGAGGAGGCCGCCAGCCGGCCTCAGGCTCCACAAGTGAATGGCAGCATCAACGTCTCATTTAAATAATGGTAGTACAGGGAATAGCTTTTAAATGGTTATCGTAAAACATATGATTAACGTCTGCGGACTGTTTACTTTTCCTCCGCGAACATTCTTTCAAGTGTGCGAATGGCTTGGTGTAGGGTCCAAGCCCAGCTAATCTGTTTGGTTTTTGTAATAGAGGGAAAGCAATGTCTGCATGAATATGTCACCCAGGGAGGCTTAATTTACAGATTAAAAGCTTCCTGAATGAATTTTTAAAAAAATGAAATAGTTTTCATCTGCAAACACGCGGCTCCTTCTCCTTGGTGCTATTTTAATTCTGAGGAATTGTTCCTTTTGCTTCCCACTTGAGCTGCGTAGGTAAATCTGCTCCTTGCCTTCAGATTTGCTCCCAAGCCACTAAGAACCAATTGCAGGGTGTGTCCCTATATAATTAATAAGCGTGCAGTGCAGTGCACAGACCTGCCGAACCCACTGCCCACTGCCGTGTGCCTTGGGAAGTTTCTCAGACCCCCTGGTTCATGGGTACCAAGTCAGCAGGTCAGGATTAGTTCACACAGATGACTCAGTCCTCTAGAAAACCAGGTCCTAGAACTGTGTATACGGGGCCTCCCACATCTCCTGGTCTGTTCAGGTCAGGTTCTGCCTTGGATAAGATGTCAGGGCGTCTGCATTTTAGCAGAAGAAACTTTTTTGAAAGAAGGCAAGGTTAACGTTTCCAAAAGCCATACCTCCAAAAGCGTGTTCTAAACAAGGAGTAACTCTCATGCAGGTAAGTCATTAGAATGAAAAGGAAGGAAGGGACAAATTGCGAGGATAAAGGATTTAATATTGATCACCCTGTGTGCCAAGCCCTTTTACTTGATCACCTACTATGTGCCAAGTCCTATATGTGTGTATGTGTGTGTGTATATATATATACATATATATATATATATAATTTTTTAGGCAGAAACACCTAGACTGGCATTTTCTGAGTTTGTCTGCCTGTAGCCAATGTACGATCCATCTAGAGTGAGACTGACCAATATTTCAAACTGGGGCCGAGGGATAATGAGATGAGACTTACCAATAAGTCTTATAATCAGAATCATGAAGAGAATCTCACGCTAGGATTATGGAGGTGATGCCTCCCTTTATCCTTTCCCTGTTCCCATCACCTGACAGCTTCTCTTTCCATCTCTCCCTCTCTTGTACCTAAAATGCTGCTGCTTCTCCCAGGAATCCCACGGCCTCCGCACCCTCCAGATATATCTCCGTATTACCCGCTATCGCCCGGCACCGTAGGACAAATCCCCCATCCGCTAGGATGGTTAGTACCACAGTAAGGAGTTCCATTTTTTAATTTCCTTTTTGTTTCTTACATGGGCATGCTTATTATTTATTCTGTGCATGTATGTGTGTATTTTTAGAGGTCAGGGTTAGGGAGGGAGGGCCGTGGGTGGGGGTTTGTGGGGAAGATGCTTGCCGATGCCCTGTGGGAAAGCTGGCAAGTCAGTAGCCATTCAGGTGGAGGATGTAGGGAAAAGGCTGGTAGTACTTCGCATTCTGAACCCATGGTCCCCAAAGCCTCTAGGTTCCTCTCTGCGAATAAAAGTACCCTTCAGGGCCCTTGGGGATTGCAGAAGTCTGGGGGCTTCTCTCCTGTGAAGCTGGTCATGGCTCTTATGCTGGTGGCAGCCCCAAGTGGAGTCCTGTCATTGGATTGAGGCAGCAGAGGTGTGGGAACAGGCACAGCCCAGTTTTGAAATCCAGCAGTGGGAGTGGAGTTACAGCCCCACACCCGATCCCAGCCGTCACTCCCAAGGCTGACAACCACAGTGGACATCTGTGTCTGTTGAGAAGTTCCATGTTATCCAGCCAGCAACCGTCTGAGCATCTTTGCATGTCGAGTGGGGTGGGGCAGCTGGAGCCCTCACTCCAGCAGGCCAGGCCTTCCTGAGGGGTCAGCCCTGGTCCCTGGCAGATCATCAAACTGCCTTTTGTGATTGGTCCTGCCATCACCTGGGCTTGCTTTTATAGTGCCATCCATTAACTTTCCATAGACGACTTCAAAAAACCCCCAAACACCATGTGTTTCAAAATCGGAGCAGAAAGGCCTTTTCTGTGTAAGCATGCTGTGCTCGTGTGTGTTTGTGTGCACGCTTGTAACATGTGTTTGACGATGGTGTACTTTTGTATATATATTTCTCCATGTTTATGTCTCTACTCTTTAAAAAACCACAGGGCAGTTTGTTGAATCTGACCATGAGAAATCGTGGTACACCTCTCAAGGTTGGGTCTTGGGGAAGACACGAGCCCTGGGTGTGGTTTCTCTCTCCTTCTCTTGTGTTTTCTTGGGGAGGGTGGCCATGTCCAGGAGTGTGTGTCCTAGTTCTTCCTCCGTGGGTGGGGCCATGCCTCCAATGGGTCTCAGTCTTCCCTTGAACTGGGGAGATATTTGAAGGCTAGATAAAAAGGAATAGCCAACTCAGACAACCCTCTGTCAGAAAAAGTTGTGTGTCTTTCATGAGGATGCTATTTTGCATGTTGCTGTATTTTTTAATTATTGTAATGAGGTGTGATTGTCTATTGGTTACCCACAATTCTTCTTGGGGACTCTCCCCCCGGTAACTCTTGTCAACACTTGTTAATTTGACAAAAGGCTACAAATTAAGCTCTGTTAATTTAATGTTTTCTCACCGAGATCTAAATACCGAAAGAGGCCCAAAGCGCAACTGAAGTCCTTTGATTCACTGTACTTTATTTTGGTATAAATTTACATTCATTATTGTTTTCCTTTGGATGTGTAGCCCTCAATTAGTGTGATGGCTCCATTAAAGCAAGCGAGACTTCGCCTTTAATTATTACAACAAAACACCTAGTTTCAGCTTGGGGAGAGGGTCTCTATTGACATAAGCAAAGGTTATAAAATTTAATTAGCCATTCCTATCAGATTTATGGCATTCAAATTGTTCTGTGTTTCTTCCCTTTGATCCTTCCTGTACAATCCCCAAGATTTTTGTTCTGATCAAATGAGAATAAAGCTTACTGTGCAGAGAGGACTTTCCCTTTTTCTTCTTTTGCTTTCCCCCAGCCCCACCCCTCTTTGCAGCGCTCTAACTTCCTACCCCCTTCTTTGCAGGCAGGGTCAGCCAGTGTACCCCATCACGACAGGAGGATTCCGTCACCCCTACCCCACAGCTCTGACGGTCAACGCTTCCATGTCCAGGTGAGTTCCAAGAACCCAGGCTCTTCAACCAAGGCTGTGGGTTACTTCCCAGAAAGTTCTCCAGATGCTCCCAGGCCATCTGGGGCACTGCCGCTACATGCCAATCCAAGGGTGTAAGCTCCATAGTGCATGAGGCTTTCCTCCTAAAAAATACTGAAAAAATTGCCCTGAACTTCCCAGGTAGGTGATGGCAGATTTTCGAGGTTGTGAGTTTTTTCCCATCAGTTGAGCAGTATCTTTTTTTTTTTTTGAAAGAATTTAAGAAGGCAAGAAGAAGTAATTAGGACGTGTGGTGTTTTTTAAAGTGTTATTTCTCTGTTGCCCTAGTCTGGGTAAGGAAGGAAAGGGTGCAGGTAAGTTCATTTTTATACAAAGAAGAATTTGAGAGAAGGCTTTCAGTCTTTTCAAAGCTTCAGACTCTTAAGCATCAACAAGAAAGGACACCCCTCTCCCCCAACCCCAACACCCCCCCCCTCGAATGTAGCAGGTGTCCGGTAGAAATAGAAAGTGAGCCACAAAGGGAACTGGAAGTTTTCTGGTAGCCACAGTTTTTGAAAGATGGGGGTGGGGGGAACCCAGACAGAGTTATTTTTAGTGATATATTTCGTTCAACCTAACATAGTCAAAATATTATCGTGCTGACAAGTTATCGCTGTAAAGCAGCTACAAATGAGATTTTACTCTTTTTCTTTATACTTTCGTTTTGGAAATCTGCTGTGTATTTCACACTTAACCACATTTTTATTTGTCTTGGGCATATTCAAGTGCTTCGTAGCCGCATGTGGCTGGTGGGGACGACGTTGGCCTGTGCCCATCTAAATTTTTGAAAGTTAAACAAATCATGTGCATGTGTACATCCATGTATCTTTCAGCACATCAGTGTATGTGTAACACACACACACGGAGACAGACCCACCTACGGGTGCCTGGGTCTTTCCAATCCCCATGGTCTCCCTCTCCCCCTTCTAATTAATTCTGGCTAATTTTTCAGCGACTGCTAGTTTATTTACAAACTGGTTGGCAGCAGTATGTTTAAGTAGTCACTAATTGCTCCTAATGATAGTTTTATTTTCTGTTCATCTGATTTTCAGTCACGTTAATTAAATCGGTGGAGGTTTAGACTTTCCTGATGGGCTGCAACAGCTAATCCATTTGGATGATGGCACCTAATTAAATTAGCATGCATTACATGGCAGGGAGGCCAGCCCCTAGCCTCTTCCCCCGCCCCGGTAGCCAACAGGAGGACCCAAGACCACGGGAAGGGTTGGAGAGACAGGCCAAGATGCCTCTTTTCCTACTTGCAAAACAGTGATTTTTGGTGGAGGACGGAGGAGGAATCGCACCCACTGAGAAACACAGACTATAGCATCTGTATGTGTAAGAACTATGCCGTGGGTATCCAGATCCAGCTCCCACGTATGGTAAATCATCGCAGTTTCTAAATCCACACCAGGATCGGTTAGGCAGGAAAATGCTCGTGTGTCCTCTTCGCCAGTGAGAAGCGGAAGGTTATTCTCATTAAATAATGTCATCACAACCTCGCGAAACCCGGGAACCAATAGGGAGTCTCCCAGGAGGAGGGCAGCTCCCGAGCACCTTATAACCCACGGCACCCCTTCCTCCGAACTAGCATCCCGAGAATGCGCTGGGTTGTTTCTCCTGTTTGTTTCTTTGGTGCATTCAGAGGTTAAAAGCAGTGCGGTGATCGTGGGATAGGGGCTGAGGTTAAGCTTATCGATTGAATTATCATTAGGAGGTTAGTCGATGATTTCTAGGTGGGCAGGGGTGGAGGCAAGGAAGGGGAACGGTGGGAGGGAAGGTTAGGGGGCTGGCGGTGCAGGGGGGAGGCGCCCATTCCCCAGGTAGGCCTTATGAAAGGTAGCTAGTTAAAAAGCGTATACAGCAAATTAAATACATTATTGTGGTAATGGGGTGACAGAAGTATGGGTCTATTATACTTATGGCAGTTATAGGGAATGTAGGCAGCTTGCCCTGTTCCAGAACACCCTTTGATATTCATTCTCTTCAGCAGCGGGGCCAGGGCTTCTCAGAATTAAGTGATGGGTCATTATACTTTAAACACCATGGAGAAGCCTAGATTGGCAATTAAACAGCTCTTGCTGACACTCACTTGTGCCACCCTGTGACCCCCTTTAGATTGAGATGTTGGAGCTCCGGGCCCTCAGCCTGCTAAATTGGCGCAAGGCTCTTCTCCTGACGAGAGCGGGCTCTGAAATCTGCCGGCTTCAAAGGGAGCGAGATCATGTATAAACCATAATGTGGGTGCACCGTGGCTCACAAAAAATAAGGCAGGAAGAGATGAAATGTTACAAGTGCAAGGGGGGAAATGAGAGAATAATGACAAACCTAATGCAACTCAAAGCAGGATTGTTGCACAGGAAAATGCATCCTACTGCTTGTGCATAAAATCAAGGCCGGCAGATGACATCCAGTTAACAGAAACGTGTCAACAGTGAAGTAAAGTGAGAGTGAGGAAGGCAGAAGCCCCTGAGACAGCCAGAAACAAAAATTAGTTGTCCTTAACAAGTTAAGGTTCATCATTATATTCTGGCTTGGAGCCATGAAAGCAGACGGGGGTGTATAATGAGCTGCTTAGAATTTTTAGGGTGTTTATTGCATTGCATGAAACAGTTGTCTGCAGAAAGGAATTTCTTAAGCGAAGGTATGAGGACAGCCCATAGACACACACACACACACACACACACTTTGTCTGCTATGTATGTGTTTCTCAAATATAGGAGTATGTGGGTAGGTATGTGAACTTGGAAGTGTTGGT
The DNA here is from genome assembly GCF_016906955.1 of Phacochoerus africanus. NCBI lineage: Eukaryota > Metazoa > Chordata > Mammalia > Artiodactyla > Suidae > Phacochoerus > Phacochoerus africanus. The sequence continues at coordinate 123,841,911 of NC_062558.1, forward strand.
TCGTCATGGCTGCACTGGAAATTTTTCCCCACCCCAAAATGTCCTCAAAACGTGAGGTTTTCTGTGGTGTTTGGTGGACACACACACACCCGTGTTTTTCTCTCTCTCCCTCCCTCTTTCCCCCTTCTCTCTGTCTGTACACATTCTCTCATTCAGCGGGAAGGGAACATATGTATTTGAGGAATGTCAAGCTTTTACAATTCACAGTAAAAGCTGCCACTCCACCCACCGCTTCACCCAGGGGCTTCGAAGAACACATGTTCTGAACTGAAGTTTTCTCAGAGACCTTCGGGCTGTGGGAAGGAGCTGGGTGTGACCTGGGAGCCCAGGGCCGCACTTTTCCTTTTTGGTAGGGAAAGGGGATCGTTGTCTTTCTCTCTCGTTTTCTCTCTCTTTCTCTCAGGGTTTTTCTTTTCTCTTCTCTTTCCTTTTTCTTGACATCCTAAAAGAATTCACATGGTCCTTATTAAGAAATCATGTCCCTGTTACCACACTTTGATTCTGACTTAAATTTGTAAAGGCAGCCCGTGGACGCGGGCCACATCGGGGTGGAGATTCTGAGTCCAGAGTCCACTGTGATTCTGGCCCCCTTCAAAGTTCTGCATTATTCATTGCTGTTTTCTCTGTCGATCTATGCAGAGTCAGTACGGTCATCGTTTCTCCAATGCACATTGACTGCAGTCTTTTGGTAAAATGAGAACAATTTTCATTTCCCATCTGCATGTGAACAGAACCTATAAAGTCTAATCAGCACCTCCAGCGCCTGGCAAAGTTAGCTTCCTGAGAACCGGGTGGTCATTCCCTGGATGGTACACGGGGTTGTTGTGGTTTGGACTTATTGGGAAAGCAACACTGCCTTGACCTGGATTCCCCTTCACCTGAACGGCACCCCCATCTGCTCACCTGCCTGACCTTGCCAGGGTGGAGCCTGGGGGCTGCCACTGTTCTCTTTGGGGGGGGGGGGGTCCTCTCCTCCCTCCACTTGTCTCCAAAGTAGCATACCTTCCTTTCAGAGGGTGGTTCTTCTAGCCCACAAGGCATGGTGACCGCAAGCTTATCAGAAAATGAGAGAGCTGTTGGTCAGATCCATAGTCCATTTGCAAATGGGCCCAGAGCATTTTCAGATTAGCTCCTGGAGTTCCCGAATGGCTCAGCGGAAACGAATCTGACTACTATCTACGAGGACACAGGTTCAATCCCTGGCCTCCCTCAGTGGATTAAGGATCCGGCATTGCCGTGAGCTGTGGTGTGGGTCGCAGACGTGGCTCAGATCTGGCATTGCTGTGGCTGTGGTGTAGGCCAGTGGCTACAGTTCCAATTCGACCCCTAGCCTGGGAACCCCCATATGCCATGGGTGTGGCCCTAAAAAGACCCAAAAAAAAAAAAAGACCAAATTAGCTCCTTCTGTCTTAGCCAGGTTGCATGGTTGAGAGATGCCAATGCATAGCCTAAAGGGTGTTTGTAAAAACTTCCCTAAAAATAAACAGTATTTTAGAGGAGAAAACACAGACTTGACTGTGTGTACAATTCTGATCATTTATAAGGCCTTTTAATGCATAGGCAGTATTTTAAGTCAAAGTAATTTAGGAATCTTAGCATTTTAGAGCAGAAAAGGCGTACACATCAGAATTCAAAGCTTCCCTTCCAGGTGTGTGTATAAAATAGTCCTCTTTGGGTATCTTTCATGCAAACTTCTTTGAAATGCCCGTGACGTATGTTGAGAAGCAGGCAGGGGATATTTGGTTTCCCCTCATCCCTCTGCCTCACTTTCTCCCATTCCTGTCAACACGATGGGGCACCGCAGCAAAAGAAAAACGGAACTGTTATTGCGCTCCCATCAACAGAATGAGGCCCAACGAGGCATGCGCAGCATTGTCAAAAATATATCTGTACACTTCAACCGCGTTCATATTTTATTTAGCTGTCAATGTGCAACAAGAGATTTCACCTATCATTCTAGCTCTGATTAGAACTTAGGAAGTAGTCTTCTTAGATACCACCGATAACGTCCCTCCAAACCAGTGGACGTGTGGTCTCCAGCAGGTAGCTCAAGCCTACTTTTCTGCCCACGTGTACCGGTCGCACTAGCCTTTTGCTGAAGATGTTAAGAATCGTAATGTCTCGTGTCAGTAGCAATAATGAAGGGGAAGATTGGCTTTAATGACATGATGAGAATCATTATGCTTAATTTATCGCTAATTAATGCTGACAGGTCTCATATGCCTTGGGTTGCTTTCATGTGAGTGTTCGGTGCTGTTTCTTTCTTTTTTTAAAGTTGTGTGTACACATCCCTCCCCCATTCATACATTTTGATTCTGACGATTTACACAGCTTTCTGTCTTCTAGGTTCCCTCCCCACATGGTCCCTCCGCATCACACTCTCCACACGACTGGCATCCCCCACCCGGCCATAGTCACACCCACAGTCAAGCAGGAATCCTCGCAGAGTGACGTCAGCTCCCTCCACAGCGCGTAAGTGTCCCTCTTCCGGTCACTTTCGGTGTCGTTGCGTGGTCAGCCGGTGGCTGCTGAGTGGTGGCGCTGCCCGGAGCTGGTGTGCCTCCAGCGAACACCCACCCAGCCTTACAAAGACGCGCGATGCCTGGTGCGGGTTCTTGCTGGCGCCCGCTGCGGCGGCGGCGAACAGAACTCCTTCTCTGTGGCCTCGGATGGACTGGGGTTTGCAGCCCCTTCCCGGTTCCCAGGCTCGCTCTGTCCCGTGGGCGCAGGGAGCGTCGGCTGAGACGGAAACGGCCACAACGCGCTTTCCCCTCTGGCTTGGGAAAAATACATTTTGGGGGAAGCCTGAGGATGTGATGATAAAGTCCCTTCCCCCACCCCCTCCCCAGGCTGTTTGTGCTCCATTTTCCCGGTGAAGGAGACCCAGCGTGGAAGTGTGCCACGCCTTCCCTTCCGGACTGCTGGGCTGGGTGTTGAGGGAGTGGGGAGAGGGGCCCTCTGCTGCGGGGAGAGTTGGACCTTGTGATCGTTCATCAGGCTGCATCTGTCTGTTTTGTCCACATCCAGAAAGCATCAGGACTCCAAAAAGGAAGAAGAGAAGAAGAAGCCCCACATAAAGAAACCCCTTAACGCGTTCATGTTGTACATGAAGGAAATGAGAGCGAAGGTCGTAGCTGAGTGCACGTTGAAAGAAAGTGCAGCCATCAACCAGATCCTGGGCCGAAGGGTGGGTGACCCCCGCTGGGGGAGGAGGGCTCACCGGGTGGGGGGCCCGTGTCCCCATCCCCGTGGGTTGGGGAGTCCTTTCCCTTTAGCCCCAGTCTGACTCCTTCCGTGGCCTTCGTGGAGTTGGGACCAGTAACTCAGCATTCGAATGACATTCGGGTTGGCTGCAGCCTGGCCTTCCCCACCTGCAGAGACAGCAAAGGACAGGGCGATCTGGGGGACAGGTCAGGTTCTGGCTGAGCCCCCAATAGTGCCAGGCCCCCGCAGACCATTGGCATCTGTAGATGATACCATTTCTGATGGAAGCTCTGTCCGTCCCCCGGCCACAGTGTGGTTTGTGACATTTCTCCCTGTCTCGCTCTCCCCCCACTGTGTCCCCTCCAGTGGCACGCACTGTCCAGAGAAGAGCAAGCGAAGTACTACGAGCTGGCCCGGAAGGAGCGACAGCTTCACATGCAGCTGTACCCCGGCTGGTCTGCACGGGATAACTATGTAGGTGGTTCCTTTCTCTCAGGACTAGACTATAACGGTGTGTTGGGTGTGCGTCTGGCCCAAGGAACACCACCTGCCAGCTTGAATCAGGCCTCAGTACCTTCAGTCTGCCCGCTCCCAGGACTGTTGGCATCTTACCTGAGTGGCAGATTGGAGGATTTTGCCTTGGCCTCGTGTGTGGCCGCATCAGCGTGCGATACTTCTTCAAGGAGGAGGGGTGGCTGGTGTCCCAGTGTTCCAGCTCAGGGGATGTAGGGGGTCAGCTTGGAGCTGTCCACACCTTCTTGCCCATGTCTTTGAAGAGATGGGGCTCTAAGGATACAGCAGTGGTCCATGGGGTATTTTTGTGCTTCTCAGCAGCAGTGCATGGGGTGGCCTTGCAGAAAAGACCAGTAGGCGAGGAGGGAGAGAGTTTACTTCCTCACAGGTGTCCTAGCAGGGCCTTCACTCATAAGGGGAAAATGAAACAGTTGCCTTAGCCTCTGGTGCAGTAGAAATTGGAAGCCTGGTTCATCTTGAGAGGGGCATGATGGGAATATCCCTGAAAGTAGCCAGTGGAAGTCATCCCTTAGCAGGATGGATGCAGTGACTCAGGGGCCCAGCCAGGGGCTCTGTGGTGGCTGCAGGATTTGCCTCATTTCCCCTCCTGGGTTTTAGAACACACCTTAGGCTTGTGCTTTACACTCATCACAGTGATTGTGACACTCAAGAGCCTTCTACTCCCCTTAACTACTCTCCTCTGTCACTTCTCACTGTTCTTTCTTATTCTGTATTTTGCCCAGTAGCCCAAGCTTGGGCTCACTTTCCTCTCTAAATGGATGAAATGTCTCTTATTTTGCCCCTTACTGTATTACATGGCATTTACTTTCATGAAGCGATTTTTACTATCTGCTCTTTGGTGAAAAAACAAAACCTGTCTTAGTGCCAGTAGCAGTCTTCTCCTCCCATTTCTTACTGGCAGCATGGAGCTGTGGATGGTTCTTCTACCCATCAGTGCTCCCTGACCTAGCTCTCCCCTGGTCACTCATCCTTGGTGCAGAAGCTCTCCATGTATGTGGGTTGAGAACTATTCCGTTATCGCCGATCGTGAATTTCTGGTGCCCACAGCATTGCGAGGATGCGGGGTTAAATCAGACATATGCACTCTCTCAGAACTTACCAGCCATCAGGAAGTCAAACATCTGGCCGAATGTGCGGGTCCTGAGTGAAGGCTGTTTTCTGCTTGCTCTGACGAGCTATTTCAAGTTTCATCACTGTCTAGTCTCCTACTGTGAACATGTGGGGGCTCCTCTGCTCTTTGCATGTGGATGGGAAGGATGGGGTACAGAAATGGTTGGGTGTGACACCCATGTCTCTGTCACTGCTGCCCCCACCTCCCCGAAGGTCCTCTCGCCCTTCGCTGGCCGCACTAGACGGTATTCCTCTTGGGAGTTGAAGCAGGAATTAGTGCTTGTACTTCTTAGTGGCACGTTTGTTCCGCTCAGCCCTTGTCACTCACAGATGGTCGTGCACAGGGTCTTAACTGCTTGGGACCTCTCCATTTGTCCCCAGCAGGTGTTCAGAGGAGAAGCCTTTCTTCTGGAGCTGAAAGGAAGAGGATAAGAAAGTTAATGCTCTCCCACAGGCTTGCTGCTCACCTCCGCCTGACCTCGAGGTGGAGATTGCCAGCAGCAGGCAGGCTCTGCAGCCTCCACACATATAGCCACCTCATTTCAGGACAGATCCTCTCTTGGTTTCGGGTCAGAAGTTCTTAGAGTTCATCTCCAGCTCCTTCCTGCTACAGACCCAATTCTTTGAGTAATCTAGAGTTGTACCACAGAGAGGAATTCAGCTACTCTATAGGTATCACATCCCCAGGAGACATTTTGGGTCATAGTGGGGCCTTCATGTATAGCTGTGCAGGGCGTGCACTGCACAACTTTAGGGTGTGCCATTTACACTATGGTCTGTGTGCGTGGTGCCCCCTGGAGTTGTGCAGGGTGAGATCTCCACAAAGGTACAAGGCCGACTTTGTGAAAGCTTCAAAAGAATCCTGCCATGGACTTTCCTGGAGTCAGACAGGGTATTGCCTGAGGCTTTTTGTGAAGTGCTTTCTAGGTTTCAGAAGGTCCATGAGACATGTAAAACGACTTTAGTTCAGTTTTATATTTGGACGAGGTTTGGTGTAATAGGGGAACCCCTGATAAGACTTGAGAAAGTTTAGAGGTAGCTCTGGATTTGGGGCTATAGGAGCTTTACTAGCTGTAGAGTCCACGATCTGTGGCTCACTACATATGGGTGTGAACACACACAGCCCTTCCTCCCTTCCTCTTTCCGTCCTGCCACCTCCCTCCTCCCTCCCTCCCCTAGGAACTGAACAGTCTGTGGAGCAAGAATCAGAGTTAAGACTTGTATGGATTTGATTGTGGTAGAGACTAGTTAGTTGGGGGTTTTTTGGTTCGTTTTTTAAACTTACTTGACAAGGATGCTTCTGTAAGTTACTTTGGGTATTGTAAAGTGCAGAGGGGTCTTCTGGGAAGTTTTCTGAGCTAACCATCTTATGCCTCTTTCACCACATTCCTACTTTTCTAGCCCAGTGGTGACAGAAGCCTTTATAACACTATCTTAGCGAAGTAGAATTGAGTAAAACAGTCACATTTGGGTTGTCAGACTTGGTACGTTCTGGAACAGAAGAGAAAACATTTTGGTCCCATAGTGATCACTAACCCATGGCCTTGAAATTCAACGTTATTTCCTTTCTGGCCCTTCCAACTTAGGTAGAGGAGATAAATCCCAGGCCATGTTGCCTATCTTGAGGGTTTCCCCCTCACCTCACCACCAGAGTTGAGGGCTTTTCTCTCATTACATTCAAAGAGATAAAGGGATGGCCAGCTCCCTTGACTGCATCTCTCTCTTCCCTAGATAGTGTGTGTTCTCTTCCGTTCCCTTCCGATTAAAACACATTCCCAGTCCTCTAGAATCTTTAGTCTAAATGATCATTTTCTCAGTCATGAACCTCTCAGTTGTCAATTATTTTTATCAGTGTATCCTAAATCCTTCCCAGGGGTAGTGGAATTTTCAGCTGCCTCTCAGAATATATTGCGGGGGACTGGACGCGGCTGAGCACAGCATTCGAAATGACTGGGAAGCCCTTGGCTGGCGGGGGGGGCGGGGGGGGGGGGCGCTGCCTGGAACCGACATGTTTCTGTGCGCAGTTGAAGCTTTATTTCAGCTTCTAAAGAAGCTGACACTGGACCCTCCTGCCTCTTCCAGGATGGCCGGGTGGCACTGTGCTCCTGATGCAGGAGTGGCACAGACATGAGGATGGGCCATGGGGGCTCGTGCAAAAGCACAGGAACTTCTTGGTTTCCTTTCTTCCTTTCTTAAACTGGATGCCAAGGAACATGAAATGTTTCAAAGGGAAACACTGAACCGAAGACCCAGACAGATGTCCCAAGTGGCACAGCCCGCAGGTCTGAGAGGCTTTCTCTAGAACTGCTGACTCTCAGCCTTTAGGTGGACCTGAAACCGTGTGGCATCTCTGCCTTGGGGGGGCTCCTCACAGGGCCTTATGGATTCTCAAGTTTTCACCCTGTGGCTGTTGCTGTCTCTTCTTGAGTCAATGTCAACATACCATGAGAACTTTTAGCAAAGGTTAATATTTAGATATTCTGACACAAACAGACGCGTTGGAACACAGGTTCCGCCTGCTCGTGACATTGCATGTACACCGGGCAGCTGCAGCACGTGGATAGGGTGGAACTCACCGGGTGAGGGAGGCCTAGTTTCAGATCAGGAAGGAGGCGGTGGTTACCTCCACAGAATTCTTTCCTGCTCCCGTTGCACGTCCGCAGCTGCAGCAGACTGTCTGGATGTCGGGGAGGGTCAGGCTGGAGAATGAGAATGGCTCCATGCAGTTCGTCTCCCATGATGCATGAAAAGCCTTCCTCGGAGGGCCGGGCGGTCTGTATGGAGGCAGCGTAGCCTAGTGGGTGAGAGCTGGGGGACCACGATCGCCTGGTTCCCGTCATGGCCCCGCCTTCTCATGTCGTCTCAGGAACTTTCATGAAACTCTCTGTGCCTCAGTTTCCTTGTCTGTAAAATCGTGGTGACGGTCATAGCATTGTTGCAGAGGATTGTGTGAAGATACATGAGTCGCTAGACATGGCACTCTTAGAATTCTGTCTGGCACAGAGCATGTGCCCCGTGAGTGGTAGCTGTTTTTACGAAGGGTATTGTCATGGTAGAGGAAAATGGCAAGAACAGGATGTTCCTCCTGAGAAATTGCTGAGATCGCTTCTGGTTGTTTCACCTTTGTTCCACCCTCCGTCTTTAAAACCAAGGCCAGTGCTACAGGGCAAAGAAAATCCCCTACGAAGGGGATTTTTATTTTTTGATTCCGAATGAGAACCACTTGGCCTTATAAAGAAGAGATTTGCATGGGGCACGGAGGCTCTCTTGAGTCCACCCAGCCGTCCCAACGTCCATTTGTCCCTTAGCTCTTGGACCACTTTGAACGCTGTCTCTTCAACCTCCCCGAGTCTTCCCCATCATCCCGCTCTGGTCCCCTTTCATGAGTGCTGGGGTCAGGTGTGGGGGTGGACATCGATGCGTTCGAAGAGAGGTCCTACCTGCCACCCCGCTGATCCATTCTTTTCCTGCTGGGTGTGCGGTCGTCCACCCAGAGCCCAGTTGAAGGGCACTTGGATTAAAGGGGGTTGGGGGTTGGCAGATACCCAGGAGCCTGGATGGAGATGGCAGCCGGGGCCCCTCCTCCTGCCTCCTTTCCAGGTGAGCCCAGATGCCCCTCCTCCCCGCCACCTCCTGAAATAATTCGCTGTGTCTCTTCTGTTCTTCTAGGGGAAAAAGAAGAAGAGGAAAAGGGACAAGCAGCCCGGGGAGACCAATGGTAAGTTAGAATAACCGGGATAGAGGCAGGAAGCGGTGCTCTGAGGACCATGCTTTTATAGCAGGATTCTGTCTGGGGGGAGGCAGGAGAAATTCAAGGCCAGGATGTTGTCGGATGGGGTGGGGGTGGGGGGACCCATCTTAGCCAACCTTTTTGTTTATGCATTTTAATTAATTGCTTCATGACTGCCCTTTTAAAGCTAGTAACATTCATTGTTGCATGAAAAGCACATTGTGAGTGTAGTGGAATGTGTTTTTAAATAACTGCAGAGCCTGTGAGTAGAGAGTGGTAGGCATGCCTAGCCGGGGATTTATCCAGTCTGCTTATTTGGTATGTGTCTGAGTAGGGATGAGGAGTGGGCCAGGAGAGCAGAAGGGTGTGTGTGAGTGTCTGATGTTAACTGGGCTGTTCCTGAATGTTCTGATGCATGCCTTTACAGTGGTCAATTGCACCCAACTTAAATTAAGGAGGTTTGTCATTCTCTAGAAGAAATTAGAAATACTGCATAGGCAATCTCAGAAGTCCCTTCGAGAAGGCCAGGCTTTTACAAACAACGACAAAAACATTTTGAAGGCTTTGTATAATTTGTTCTTTTTTTTCAGAACACAGCGAATGTTTCCTAAATCCTTGCCTTTCACTTCCTCCGATTACAGGTGCTAATGTCATTTTGAGTCATTAAAATAGTTGATAAACTGTTTTTTTAATTTTTCTTGCCATTATAGTTTTATTAACATGAGACACGTATGACTTTTGAACATTCTTTAAAATGACCATCTACACGGTTTCATATGTTTCAGTAGATTTTTTTTTTCAGTTGCTTTCATTGTTTTTTGAATTTAATTTAACTTCTGCTTTGTTTATTTATTTTTCCCGTAACAGTTGTTTAAGCCGTGATGACAGTGATTTAGAGTTGAACTAACTGTGCAAATTGAATATGCAGTATTTCTTTAAAAGAGACTGGTTAAAAAAAAAAAAAAGAAAAAGGAGAAAAAAAAAAACTAAACCAAAACCCAACAACAACAACAAAATGGAAGGAATTCAGTAATAAACCTCCTTAATCTAATGGCATTTTTTTCATCGCTCCCACTAAGTTTTCTCACGCAAGCATGCATCCGCAGTATGATTATTTTTTTCCTTTGCTTTTTTTTTATTTTAGTTTTTTTCCTTCCTTTTGCTTTTCTGCTTATAACTGGCAAATCCACTAGCATTTCACTGACTGATCCTGCTTCAATGCTGCTATGTATGAGCTTCTAACTAACCCTCAATGGCTCATGTACACAGCCTGTTGGTCTTTATCTGTTCCTTTCAATATTAATGAAAATAGATTTTAAAAAGAGAAAAGATGAACATTCCAAAAGCTGCAATATCCCAGTACCACAACCCTTTCTTTCTTTATTTCTTTCTGTTTCGTTTCATTTTGTTCTGTTCTTATTTGTAGTTTTTTTGGTTTTGTTTTGTTTTGTTTTGTTTTTTTGTTTTCTTTTTTAAACTGTTGTACTCTGAGAAGAAAAAAAGCATGTGACAAACTTAATTCCCTCCTTGGCTTTATTTTCTTCTTTAAGAAAAACAAATTGAGAGAGGAAAAAAAAAAAAGAGGAAAGCAGAACTAAAAGAGGAAAAACATTATGTCAAAGTTAGTTCTTCAGTATCTAACTTCCCTTTATCAGTTCAAACCGAATCGGAGAGACAGTCCTTAAAGAAGGGATACTGCAGCTTTATTTGCAACAGCTAATTTCACAAGTTGAATAAGAATGTGCTTTTTTTTTTTTACCTTTTTTTTAAAAAAAAATTAAAGCAAGTTAAAAATGGAAAGTCAATATTTTGTAATTAGTAACCAGGTCATTGATTTATTCCCTTTTTTATTTTTATTTTTTTCTTATTTGTATCTTTCTCTTCCCCCCCTCCCTCTCTCCTTCCCTCCCTCTCTCTCTTTCTCTCTCTTCTCTCCCTCTCCCTCTCTCCCTCGTCCTCCTCCTCCTCCTCCGCTCGCTTCTCTCTTGAACTCATTCAGACCTGAGCGCTCCTAAGAAATGCCGAGCGCGCTTTGGCCTTGATCAACAGAATAACTGGTGCGGCCCTTGCAGGTGTGTATAGATTTCCCAGATTCGCTGTGCTGGTTTGCAGCTGGTCTCTTTGGTCCTTTGCCCCCCACCCCCTCCCCCTTCTCTGGCCTGTTGCTTTGTAGCTCTGTGTGTGGATCTTAGGAGACAGGAGGGCGCGGGACACTGCTCTGTGAGGGACGTGCTTGTCCTCCTCGCTGCTGCTAGCCAAAATGCCACTGTAAAACAGCATCATTTGTGCCTCCTCGGGTCAGCGACAGCAAACCCCAGCGCGCCCCCTCCCAGGGAATGTTGCCTGCCAACCCCTTCCTCCCGACAGCCCAGGATGGGGGCTCGGTGACAGCCATCGAGAGCCTGGCCTAGGTAGAAACAAACGACGTCACCCTCTCCCCTCCTCTTCTCTCTCTCTGTGTTTGTTTGTTTATTTATTTATTTATTTATTTATTTTCCCCCCTGTTGTTTTTTTGGTTTCCGATTGTTGTTTTTTCCTTTTGTGTTTTATCGTTATTTTATTTTATTTTATTTTATTTTTTCTTTTGACACCTAGAAGTCCTTTCCTTTCATGTCCTTGGTGAGGGAAGACAATCAAAGAGAACCCAGGTGCTAGCGAAGACAAGGCAGCTGTAGCCGAGGTTGTACATCCAACTGAGCACGACCCACCATTGTGTTGTATTTTTTGTGTTTACCTTATGCTAACAGATGCAAATACTCCAAAGAAGTGTCGGGCACTGTTCGGGCTTGACCGACAGACTTTATGGTGCAAACCATGCAGGTATATTACCTACTGTGAGGCCTTTGGGAAAAATCAAAGCGTTCTGTCCTTCCGGTATCTCAGTGTGTCAATAGATTTTTGACCTCGTTCCCATCTACTTCCCTGCTGGCAGCAATGACTAATGATCCTCATCCTTCCAAATTTCCTTGCTAATTTTATGCCGTGTCCTCTCCCTACTTTTCTCTTGCTCTCTTCTCCCTGCTCTTACGAATAACATACCCCAGCCCTCACAGACCAGGACGGGCCCAGATCCTTTTGCTTTGAAAGCCAGCCTCCTGGAACTGGCCCGGCCCTGGCACGACTTCGATGGCATGTCTGCAGGACAGAGAGAGCCACAAGGTCCCGGGGTTTGAATGGGCTCAAATTGGCAGCAGTAGCCTTCCCCTATGCACTTGGAGTCTAGACACTTGGAGAAGGGCTCTGGGGCAGGCTGTTTTTGGTTTTGTTTGGTTTTTTGTTTGTTTGTGTTCTGTTTAAAAACCACGTCTCTGGACAGAGGAGCTTGGTGAGCTGACATTGTTTTACAGTGCTGAAAAGAAGCGTGGCATTAAACGGCAGGCACCAGCTGACGGGCTGCAAGCAGCGAGCCGTGCAGTGACTTGCTGCAGTGCTGCTAGCCTGCAGAGTGAACAAAACACATATGCGTGTACCTATGAGAGAGATGGACCTATGAGACAGAGAGGGCGTGCTGGTTCCAGAGTGAATCAGGAGAGTCCCAATTAAACACCTGTGTTCCACCTGCAGGTTCCATCCAACCTGTAATTTCAGGGAAGGTGTAGGTACTTCCTTCTTGGTGGAGGGATACCAGCTAGTTCCTGTCTCATTTCCTTTTCTTTAATGACCACCTTTGGTTAAATTTGTTGTTTCTTTGTTCTGATACAAGCAGTCTTTGAATTTGGAATATTATGATGGTAGGTATCTCAATACCCAAAACACGCTTCCCTGTCTGTAGTGCCCCCTCCGTGTCACGTGTCCTGCTCCGTGCCTTCGCCATGTGTTCCGTGTTTAGACGTCAGCCCAGATCTCCGTTCCATCACGTGCATGCTCACCAGTCGCTGTGTCTCCCCCCCCTTCCCCTGACGCCTTAGGAGAGATCGGTGAAGCGCCCCGTGTTGAGCCAGCGTTCCACGGAGAGGGGCCCCCAGAGTCTTTCCCCAGGGAGCGCCCCCCCGCTCCTCCACGGGCTGCCCTCTGCCTTCTGAGTGAGGCTGGGGGGACCTTGGGTGGATGACCCGCAGAGAGAGAACCCCCACCCCACCCCAACCCCCCACCCCCGCCGCCGCCCCTCCCCTGGGATGGCGGTGATCATGGAGGTGACACACATCCTTTCCACACAGTCCCCGGGGTCCTCTCTGTGCAACAGAAAAGAGTTTCACGACGCACTTGACAGAGGGCATTAGGTGTCTCCTCAGGGCTGGCCTGGAAGATGGGAACTCTGCCGGCCCCACCTCGACAGTGAATTTGTGTCAGGCTTTTCTGTGGCTGAGCAGGAGGGCAGGTAGCTGCGGGATCCTGCCCTGACCGCGCGCCCCGGGGAAGGCTGAGCTAATGGCAGGGCTGCTCCCAAGAGAGGGTTTCTCACGCCCTGTAGAAACGTGCGGCTGACACCATCCAGCGCACCTTGCAGTGTGGTTGGTTGCCTGGTTTGTGTATTTTATTTGAGGGGGGGATCGGTGAGTGGTGGTTCATGAATCCCTTTTCTGCTTTGGAAGCAGTTAGCTGCGAGTTAGACTTGGCGATTGTCGGGGAGCAGGAGTTGCCATTACTAACATTGACCAGACTAGTCCCTTCTCAGACCCAGGCGCACCTTGCTGAAAACTGGAGGGTGGCATTTTCTGCAGAAACTAGAATTCTCATGACGTTTTTATGCAACAAAAACAACTGCAGACCTTCATGGCTGCCTCATAAACGTGGTTTTCTAGAGTGCAGCTTGGAAGGGCTGGCGCGGCAGTAGCGCCACGGTGCGTGCTGGGCGGTCCTTCCTTCCTCTTTCCCACCTCAGCGCCCTTAGAACTTCCCCGGTGACCATTTTTCCTCCGTTGGGAATATTGTTTCATACCCTGAAAGCTTCAGCAGATGCATTTCTGCTCCTTTAAGTAAGTGTAAGTCCCAAACAGGACCAGGAAACACTCTTAAGTTCCTTTCAGAATGAATCTGTAAGAAGCTAAAAATGGATTTTTCAGGGGCCACCCCCTGATGGGAGAAGGAGCCTAGGTGGGGGAGAGTCAGAGAATGGGTTTTGTCCCCTTTTTCCATCAGTTTTTCCTCTTGACTGTGCCAGGATCTGGCTTGATGCTAAATCAACAAGACAAAATGTGCTTTAAAAAAAAAGTTGCAAAATGAGGCATTCTCTGGCCCATCCGAAATATGTGTGTTCCAGCTGCCGCCTGCTCTGCCACCTCTTAGAAGGAGCAGTCGCCCTGTCATTCATAGTTTTTGTGTCCTGTGTTCAGATGCCCCCACTCATCCCCCTGACCTGGAAACTTGCACCGCGATGAGGGCAGGAGGGGGGAGGGGAGCACCCGAAAAGCTCCTAGCCAATCAGGGCTCCTGGCTCCATGCACAGGGTTTCTAATTTTATTTGACATTTGAGGACATTTTAACAAGATTCTGTTTTGAGCCCACCAAGTTGCTTTTCCCATCTTTTCCCTCTGCCCTAATATAGCATGGAATGCTGCTGGATGTTCCTTTATTCCTGTCCCCTTGTCCCTGTCCCCTCTTCCTCTCTTTGTCCCCTTCCTCATTCCTCTCTCTCATTTGTCCCTTTTGCTTTCTCAGTTTTGCTTATGCTCCCCCCACCCCACCACCACCCCACCCCACCACCACCCGTTTCTTCTCCCATTTTTAAAATGCATGGACTTCTTAGTTTTTTGAGCATGTTTTGATCTGCAGGCTAAGGTGGTTTAAAACTCTTGAGAGGCTTATCTATTTCTCTTGGTTTTCTGGGATGGGAGCAGAACCCACAGTTTATTTCAGTCTATCCCAGGGGAGAAAAGGAACCTTGTCAAATTGAAGGTGGAGGGGGCAGCCCTCGCGTTCCTCGAGGTCCTTCCGACCCGGAGCGGGGACAGGTAGACCCTGAGGCCACCGGCCCAAGGGGGCTCGGCCTCCGGGAGGCAGGAAAGACCAAGCATGTGCTCCCCGCCCCCACCTCCTCCCTCCTGCCATCTTGCCGAGCACACACCCCACGCACCGAGGGGCATCCTCAGACAGCTCGGGGGCACATACTCAAGGAGGCACTCATTCCATCCCCTTCCTTCCAGAGGCCAGTGACATCTGACAGTGGTTGCCTTCAGCCAGGCAGCATCTTAGTTGCTTTCCCGTGACGGGAAGCCAGCCGGTGCTTACACACTTGTTTTTAGACGGAGTGTTACCAGCCACGGTTCTGACTGTATTTCTCCTTAGATCAGCACATTCCCTGTGTCTGCATTATTTTTATAGCATGAGTGCAGGTGATCCCCAGGACCACCTTTCCTACCAAACATTATCCCATCAGACTGGAATGGATCATAGGAGGAGGTTTTCGGTCACACGCTCAATTTCTTGAATTGATTTCCCCGACTTTGATGATAAGCAAGAGAGGCTCTGAAATTCTCATTCCTCTTTCTTACATAAACAGGAAATGGAGAGGGGAGATTCTGACTTTGGTACAGGGCAAAATTAGTCTTTCTGGTTTAAACACGAATCCCGACGACTCCCCTTCTGCAAGGTCCATGCTGTGATTCCCTGGCACGTCTTCTTTGTCGTCACCTCCTTGTGACACGCTGCACCCTCCATTCACTGGCCCTGGCATATGGACCAGGGCAGGACGCCCCTCCATCCCACCCTCACCGTCTCTCCTTCTAGCCTTCTCCCTGTGGGGTGGGGGAGGGGAAGGCCCCAAATCCTTAAAAAAATAATAAAAAAAAAAAAAGTTTGAATCATAATTTAATCCACAACCTGCAGGCCATACAACCAGTTATTCTTGTTCCTTTGGATCATTTTCTGTTTTTCTTATTCTCCCCCCTCCCCCACCTTTGTTTATCCTCTTCTACCTGTTTTTTTTTTTTGGTGGTTTTTCTGTTTTGTTTGTTTTTTGTTTTTATTTTTTGTTTTCGTTTTGTTTTTGAGTTTATTTAGTTCTTTTTTCGTTCTCCCCACCCCCACCCCCACCCCTCTCTCACCTGATTCTGACCTCTCTTGATTTGGTGTGGTTCTTAACAGACAAGCCCGAAAGCTCTCTGGGCGCCCGCAGCCTCTGGTGGTGGAGGTGGAGGAGGAGGTGGTGGTGGAGGTGGTGGTGGAGGAGGTGGTGGTGGTGGTGGTGGTGGTGGTGGGTTCACACCTGTAAGCCTCCTGCTAGCGCTGCCTTCAGCTCCGTGGGCTCAGCAGTCAGCATTTTGAGAGTTTCATATTGATACGAGGCGCCTGGGGAGGGAGCTCTGTCTTTTCTCTTTTATACACACATACACACAAATGCACACCGTTGGGGGGGTGGGGCGGGAATGGAGGGGGGTGTTATGATGGGGACGTGAAGAGGTGTCTAAGCCGCAAGAGACACCAAGCTTTGGAGTTCATCCTAGTTTGGATATAGGCCCTTGCTGGCAGATGGGTGCCACGGCCTGCAGGTGGCCCCCTTGAGCCTGCTCCTTTATATGGGGGAGGGGGCGGGATTTAGCTGGGGGCGGGGGAAGCAGGTAGGTAGGGATCCTGTAGTCCCTGGACATACCTCGTTTGCAGAGCAGGCGTAGCTCAGGGAGCGTGACACCCCAGTGTGACTGTAACGGTCCCCTGGCCACTAGGCGTGTCTCTGTGGGTCCCCTCAGGTGACGGCATCTTTCGCTCTGAGCGGTAGATAACTCTCTGCCTTGGCGTCTTTGCCCTTTATTCACAGATAACTCTCTCCCCCTGTTTCTAGGAGAAAAAAAAAGTGCGTTCGCTACATACAAGGTGAAGGCAGCTGCCTCAGTCCACCCTCTTCAGATGGAAGCTTACTAGACTCGCCTCCTTCCTCCCCCCACCTGCTAGGCTCCCCTCCCCAAGACGCCAAGTCACAGACTGAGCAGACCCAGCCTCTGTCGCTGTCCCTGAAGCCCGACCCCCTGGCCCACCTGTCCATGATGCCTCCGCCGCCCGCCCTCCTGCTGGCCGAGGCCGCCCACGGCAAGGCCCCCGCCCTCTGTGCCAACGGGGCCCTGGACCTGCCTCCCGCCGCCCTGCAGGCCCCCCTCCTCCCCTCCTCATCTCTGGCACAGCCGTCGACATCTTCCTTACATTCCCACAACTCTCTGGCCGGGACCCAGCCCCAGCCGCTCTCCCTGGTCACCAAGTCTTTAGAATAGCTTTACCCTCCTCCGCCCCGGTTGCTTTCGTGGAGTGTTTCGTTTGGCTTTTCTTTATTTCCCTCCCTGCAACCCCTGCCCCCAGCGCAACCCCCTCCCCCCGCTTCTGGAAGGTTTCGTTTGGTCCTTTTTTCAGTTTGTGCCACGTGGCTACATTAGTTAATGTTTATCGAGTTCATTGGTCAATATTTGACCCATTCTTATTTCAATTTCTCCTTTTAAATATGTAGATTGAGAGAAGAACCTCATGATTCTACCAAAATTTTTATCAACAGCTGTTTAAAGTCTTTGTAGCGTTGAAAAAATATATATATATACATAACTGTTATGTAGTTCGGATAGCTTAGTTTTAAAAGACTGATTAAAAAACAAAAAGAAAAAAAAAAGAAGCAATTTTGAAGCAGCCCTCCAAAAGGAGTTGGTTCTGTATTATTTGTATTAAATACGAGCTTGCGAACCAATCATTTTACATCTGGTTTTTAAACCATAAGGGCACGACGAATGCAGTGCCATATACTTTTTTTTTTTTTTCTGTGTGAAACAACTTTTATTGTGATGTTACTTGTTATTGTTTAAATGTACAGAAACAAAGGGTTAAAATGTGTTAATATACCTTGTTCCATGGTGTTGTTCTTTTGGGGGGAGGGGGATGCTACTCAACAATTAATGGAATCACAACGCTGTTGGACCAGTAGTATTTATTGCTTTAGAGATTGCTCGTCGAACTTGTACGTTGTCCCTTTTAAAATATGTTTTCCTTTTTCTTGAAACTGTATAAAGTTTTTTTTTCCCCTTAGCATATGCCTCTTATATATAACAACTCATTTGTACAAGGTTTTTAAGTTTATATATAAAATGTGTATATATATATTTTTTGTTTCCCTTTTGGATTTTTTTTTTTTTTTTTTTTGCCGTATGAAACCCAGATGCCGCCAAATGGACATTAATAGTTGCATTAAAGGATCAGTAGCATTAACAAACGTTGCTTTAAAAGCCATTCTGTAAAACAAGACTTGAAAATTAGTGAGGGGAATTTTAGCGACGCTGTATGAGCAGCAGTGGGAACGGTCAGGCCCGTTACCCCTGTGGACCCACAGTCGAATGCCCTGCACCCTTAGGACATGGACTGACTGTGTGCAAAACTTTATGTGCCAAAATTCTCAGTGACTTTAGCTTTCTCCCTCTTTTTGATGCTGTAATTTTCGTTCATCATGTTTTGCTGTGATGTTACATAGGTAGATTTGTATGTAGTTTTTAATGTCACCTATAACAAGATGTGTTTGGTAGCAGATTTTCCAGAAAGCATTTTAAATGAAGAGGTATAAACCCTTAAGGGCCAAAATTCTGTATATTAGATTACTCTTCAAGGAAAAACCAGCTGCTGCTTTTATGTACCTGTATGACATACAAGTAGGTAGCAGACTTTAAAAATAAAAAAAACCTAGGCATGTTGATGTTACAAAATGCTGTATAAAGCTGAAACCTGTTCATTCAGTGCCATTGTAGTTGACATGAAGCGATTGTAAAACTGTCTCCGATTTTTCTCTGGTTTATTAAAATGCTAACTATAACATTTTTTGTGAATACTTTGAATGTTTCCTAACAGTTGTGATGTTACTGTTCCGTTTTATGCTCTTATTCCAATTTCATTTTTAATGGTTTGGAAGCCATTTTTGTAATGAATAAATGTTCATGCTGTACAGTATCTGTAGCATGCCGTTCTGGATTAATAAAAGCAACTTAGTATGTGCAGATAAAGGCTGGTCCCTTGTTTCCGTAATTTGGGTTTTATCTCGGGGGAAACTGGATCTCCTTTCACCAAGAGAAATGTATTCCCAGGTTGGAGCTTGAGACCATGTGGTGGGTACAGGTGGTAGGAGGTGACACGGATACCAGAAAGTGGCCTTGAACTCTTGAAGGGTTGCTTTTTGGGGGGGGGGGGCATGACCATAGCATGCTCAAATTCCCAGGCCAGGGACTGAACCTGTGCCACCGCCTCAACCCCAGCTGCCGCAATGACAGCGCCAGATCCCTACCCTGCTACGCCACAGGAGCACTCCTCCCTCTCATTCTTGATGCCTTTTTGGCCTCCTTGGTGCACCTGGTTTGTTGATTTCTGAAAGCAAATGTCACTCTTCTGGCTCTGAGGCTGTCACTCTGCTACATCCTAGCCCTCTCACAGTATCAAGCAGAAAGGATTTAATTCTGGTTAATGAGACTTAGTTCACCAGGAGGGGATTTAAGAAACCAGTGTTCACTGTTTGAAGGATCATTGGTGTGGAAGTATCGTAATTTCTTTCTAAGAATTACATGCAGCGAGAGATGCCAGGGTGAGCAATTGTTAAGCAAGAAGACGTTTAGAAGGCGTTTCCTTTATAGGTTTGCATGGACCAGTCTTGCCATCCCTGAGACGCACGTTCTTTGGCTCTGCCCTGGCCAGGGTGCAGGTTCATCCCCACCCCCACAGAACGTCCTAAGGTTTCCACTGCATTCATTCCTGCCGCTGGCTAGGATGCATGGATGGAGGTATATACATGGTTTCACTTATCTGGACAACCTTCCCTTCAAAGGACATGATTTCAATGGGCTCAGAAGCGGTCTGTGTTGCTGCCTTTGTTACCTAAGGTGACATGGTGTTGTCACCAAGGACTTTAAAGCCTTGGAAGCTCTGCTTTGCTCAAGCTGTTTTTTGTTCTGTACAATCCTGGTCTTTTTGTTTTCGTCTGCTTTGTATTCCTGGGGAGGAGTGATTCTGGTTGTCCTTCCCCATTTTATTTTGCACACTGGGGCCAGAGGGACCTGTGGATACACCAATAACAACATCTCTTCTTTGTGGCAGCATGCCAAGCCATGGGTGGGCATTTTCTCATTTCCTCATCAAGCTACCAACTGAGGTGGATACTCTCCTCCTCTTCTACCCCTCTGCTTTATTTTCTAAAACTGGGTTTAGGAACTCAGAGCAGGTGTCTGGTCCAAGTCCCGCACAGCCTGTAGGGTGGTGGAGCTGGGATTTCAATTCAGTCCTGACTCTAAACCCATGCTCATCCTAACCCTGATACCAAGGTCTATGCCTCCCTGCCTGATACAGATGGTCCTCCTCCCACAGGGAGTGACGGGACAGCCTTTTGGAGGGTTCTTGTTTGCCCCCCCCCCCAACTTCCCACACTCACTTTTCCCTAAAAGCATTGTTGCTCTTCCGTTTTTAAACTTGCAATTTCCCTGTGCCTGGAAGTTTCTGCTCTGCTCCCGCAGCCTCCTTCCTCCTCACCCTTCAGGTATCCACACTGATGATACTGGTGCTATCTCCCTCCTGTATAGTATTCTCCTTTCCTGATTTTTCCCTCCGATTAACGCTCTCACCCACCCTTGTGTCAATGGATGTGGCCGAGTGAGGCCACTAAGAGCACCACTCAGTCTGTGGACGTTTGTGGCTGGATAAATTCTTTGTCGTAGGGGACTGTCCTATGCATTGTAGGGTGTTAGCACTCCTGGCCTCTACCCACTAGATGCTAGAAACACACTCTCCCCAGGAGTCATGACAACCTGGAAGGTCTCCAGACATGGCCAAATGCCCCCTAGGGGGCAAAATCCCACCCAGGTGAGACCGGCTGCTCTAGAGAGCGCCCTCAGGAGGACAGGATTGTGGCTTTGGAGTTCACTGTGGTGCACCAGAGTCCTGGCTCAGTGCCTGGCACGTAGAAGGTACTCCGTATATAGTTACTGGGGGAAGGAGCCAATGAGGTTGGTCAACTCAACACTTACTTATATTGTGGGAAGCAGAAGAATGGAAACTTTCCATAATGCTAAATTGTGTCCTCAGAACGTCCCAGGTCTCCGTTACTTCCTTAATCCTTTCCGCCATGCTGGAATATAACTCACTGCCCTTGTTACAAAGGCGCAAAAAAATCCAGGTGGGTGTGGGGGCTGTTTCTTTATCATCAGCCAGCCTGAGTACCGATCTCTTTTTAAAATTCAAAATACAGGAGTTCCCGTCGTGGCTCAGTGGTTAATGAATCCGACTAGGAACCATGAGGTTGTGGGTTCGATCCCTGGCTCAGTGGGTTAAGGATCCGGCGTTGCCGTGAGCTGTGGTGTAGGTTGCAGACACGGCTCAGATCCTCTTTGCTGTGGCTCTGGCGTAGGCTGGCGGCTACAGCTCCAGTTCGACCCCTAGCCTGGGAACCTCCATATGCCGCGGGAGTGGCCCAAGAAATGGCAAACAGACAAAAAAATAAAATAAAATTCAAAACACAGATCACCTAGCCATGTGCCTACTGTCCTGCAACATTTTTTGAGCAATGTTTTGGGGCTCTTCTCTCCACGCTAAGCCTGTCTCATTCTCCGCAGTCCAGGTTCCAGTCAAACCGCAGGCCAAACTTGTGCCCCTTCAGCTCTTCTCTTGACATCGGTTTGGTTTCTTCCTACCTCAGCGTATTTGCCAACAGGCCATCTTCCTATTTCATCCATGAAGAGGATCCATGGATGTTTTTGTTACTAAGGGGCCCTGAGGCAACACGTAGGAGCCCCTAGCATTCCTCATCTCTGTTGGGACCTGGCCCAGGAAGTTTGCACCGTAGGAGGGTGTATTAGATCCGAGGCTGCTGTGACAACACCAACCTGGTGGCTCCAAACGATAGCTATCACAACCCTGGAGGCCAGAAGTCCGGAAGCCCGTGCGTGCTTTCTCCAGATGTTCTCTGGAGCCTCTTTCCAGCTGCCTGCAGTCCCGGGTGTTCCCTGTCTTCCAGCAACATCCTCCGGCTCTCTGCCTCCATCCTCACGGGGCTGCCTCCTCTCTGTCTGAAACTGATTGTGTTCAGTCCCGCTGATGATCATGGATAAGCCACTTCTCTCTGTATCCTTAACTTAATCACTGCTTCTGCCATATAAAATAACACTCACAGGTTCTAAGATGAGAGTGTGGACATAAATTTTAGGGGGCTACCCATCAGCCCACGACGGAGGCATTTGCCAATTTGGGGTCTGGGACTATTGCAGAGTCTTTTTTTTTTTCTCTTTTTTTTTCTTTTTAGGGCCACACATGTGGCATACATATAGAAGTCACCAGGCTAGGGGTCGAATCAGAGCTGCTACTTCAGGCCTATGCTGCCACCACAGCAATACCAGCTCCGAGCCATGTCTGTGAACTACACTGCAGCTTGCGGCAAAGCTGGATCCTTAATCCACTGAGCAAGGCCAGGGATCAAACCTGCATCCTCACGACACTATGCCAGCTAGTAACCTGCTGAGCCACAACAGAAACTCTAATTGCAGAGTCGTCTAACAGAGTCTTCCAGAATGGACAGTTTTTCCACGGTTGGGGGTAGTTTTGGACAAGCCCGAGTGGAAAATACTTATTGTAATAGAGATGGTTTTCCATTCCAGATGGTGAAAGTTTCACTTTTTATTCTGATGATGTGGGTGTATGTAGGATCAGATGCCCTTTTGTCTGGACCTAGGGTTTGAAGGGAGGAAGCACCTGGGAGCCATGGAATGAACCTGAGTTTGGAGAATCCCCAGCTGACTCCCTCCATGAGTGTCCTTGGGTAATTCCTTCATCTCTCTGAGCCTCTGTTCCTTCAGCTCACAAGTCGTGACAGTAGGTCATTTTGTCAATATGACAAGCGTCATTTTGACAGATTGTTGTAAGGACTAGAATGCAGAGTGCCTGGAATAATAAATCATAGTGTTTTTTATTATCACAAAGGCAGCAGGCCAGTCATTATTTGTTTCCCTTATTTCTCTTTGGGATGCTGCTGGTTGGGATATTTAAATTACAGAGATCTAGTTGTGGGAGACACATCCTCTTTGTCGAGTCAGGGGACCCTGGGCCTGGGGCACCATGACTCACCCAGACATTCACCTCACCCAGAACTTGACCCCGAGATCATTTCTTCCACCTTCTGGGCAGCTCTGACTGGCATGTTTTTGTGGTATGGAAATGTGTTTTTAATTGAAGCCCTTTGGAAAGTAAGGAATAGTCTAGAAGTCTCATATGCCTCAAGGCAAGTGGCAGAACCCAGAGCCGGGATTCGCTCTTAAACAAGGCCGGAGCTTTGATTCTCTAGAGGATTCCCACCTGGGATTGGCTTCTTCCTCTCCCGTTGCAGATCTGGTCTGGTGCTGCCAGGCGTGTGGCCATGGTACCAGCCTGCATAAATCCTGAGATAAGTCTGATGGGCAATACTGGTGAATTCTGGCTCTGCGGTGGGAGGTGTTTTTTGTTTTTTTTTTTTTAAGCTGGTTTTTTTTAATTAATTAATTCATTTATTTATTTTTAGGCCACACCTGAGGCATATGGAGAGGTTCCCAGGCTAGGGGTCTAATCAGAGCTAGCGCCTCTGGCCTACGCCACAGCCACAGCAACGCCCGATCCAAGCCTCATCTGCAACGTACAGCACAGCTCACGGCAACGCCGGATCCTTAACTCACTGAACGAGGCCAGGGATCCTCCTGGATACTAGTCAGATTCGTTTCCGCTGCGCCACGACAGGAACTCCTAAAGGTGGCATTTTGTGAGTGCACTTGATGGGAGCTGTGAGTAAGCACATTGATTCTTTGATTCATTCATTCATTCACTATTTCTTGAGCACCTGTTTGCACCAGGTACAGTTCCTGGCACTGGCACATAGGTCTGGGTGAAGTCAGCTTGGTCTCTGTTTTTCTCTCTGAGCTCAGCCCTGTGTCACCTTACCGGGCAGACTCTTTAAGGAAAAGGCCACCAACATTCCTGAGGCCTGGACGAGCCACTCACCTGGAAGATGGTTTCATATGAGGATAATGAACAGCAGCTGTGCCAAAAACTCTACCTGTGGAGTTCCCTTGTGGCTCAGGGGGTTAAGGATCTGGTATTGTCACTGCAGTGGCTCTGGTTACTGCGTGGTGCAGGTTCAGTCCCTGCCTTGGAACTTCCACATGCCGCAAGTGCAGCCCCCTCCCCACCAAAAAACCCCTGCAACTTTACCCAGGTTTCCCATTTCATCCTCACGGGAATAGACATTACTTTTATATTCATTTTACATGTGTAGAAAGTGAGGCTTAGCAAGGTTACGAGGCTTTCTCAAAGCCACATATCTGGGAAGTAGTGAGCCTAGGATTTAAACCCAGGCAGCCCCACTCAGGAGCCTGCACAGCTAAGTATCATGGTATTCTCCTCAGGAAGACACAGACTATCAGAGCAGCTGTCAAGAGGTAGAGGGCGGAGCTAATTTGATCTGTGGCCTTGGGAGAGGCTTTTGCAATGAGATCCCAGGTGTCTGTGTGCAGCAGTTTTTTTTCTTTCTCATGCTGGTTTCTGTGCATGTAGTAATAATCAAGGCAGTTGATAATTACATGGATTGAGTTCCTTTGGACTCAGTGCTAGAAGGTGTAGAATTCTAAGGTTGGAAGAAAATGAGAAGTATATGTTTTATAATATTGATATATTAGATGCGTTTCTCAGATTGTGGGTTGCAACCCATTGATGGGTCAGGAAATCAAATTAGTGGACCAAGGCCAGCATTTGGAAAACATAAAGTGAAATAAAGTGGAAAACAGAATCTATAGCTTTGTCCTTCCTTTCAGCTTAAACAAGGTCGAGGCAGATGAGGCTAGACTCTGCTACAATAACGAACAGACCCTAAAATGCTGGTAGCTTAACACAGGAAAGGTTTAACTTCTCAGCAGTTTCAGTCTCTGAGCCCGGTGGATGAGAGGAGACTGCAAAACCACGAGGACATTTTACAGACATTCAAGAGCACCGTTTCTGCCCATAGTCTGCGGAGTAGAACTCAGTTACGAGGCCAGCCTAACTGCAAAGAGGCCAAGAAAAGTGGAGAAGCACACAGATAAGGGTGAGCACCAGTAATCAAACTCACATCTTCCTTCCTGTCCCTGTTTTTCTTTTCTTTTTTTTTTTTTTTGGCTTTTTGGGGCCACACCTCAGGCATATTGGAAGTTCCCAGGCTAGGGTCATATTGGAGCTGCAGCTGCCGGCCTACACCACAGCCACGGCAACTCGGGATCCGAGCCGCATCTGCGACCTGCAGCACAGTTCATGGCAATGCCAGTAAACCCACGGAGCAAGGCCAGGGATTGAACCTGCATCCTCATGGATACCATTCGATTTCGTTACCAGTGAGCCACGATGGGAACTCCCACATATGAATTCTAATAGATTAGCTATAGCTTTTTTAGATGTTTCTACTCACACAATTATATTATCTGCAAATACTGATAATGTTATTTCTTCCCTTCCAATTTTTATACTCCTTCTTCTGGTGTCTTCCCCCCACCACCCCCACCCCCCGCCGCCACTGAGAAGAGCCTCTAACAAAATGTTGAATAGGAGTGGACTTCCTTGTCTTTTTTTATGAGCTCAGAGAAAAACATCCACTATTTCATCATTAAGTACTTAAAATGTTAGCTGTTTTTGCACTGCCCATGTATTTTGTAGATACATGTTATCAAACTAAGAAAGTACTTTTTTTAGTCTTACTTTGTTGACAGAGCTTACTACAAACTCCCTTAAACGGTGAAAAGACAAGCCACGGTTAGGAAATAATATTTGTAACACATTTATTTGATGAACACATTTATTGATGACATCCACAAGGATAAAAAAACTTCCTAAGAGTCAAAGATAGCTTAATCCATTGAAAGTGGGCAAAACCCAAAAGCAAACCAAACCAAAATGAGACTAGGTAATTCACAAAAAAAGGAATATCCCAGTAGCATCTGTTTATCTTTAGTAGATGATCATAACAGCTTCATTCATAACGGCCCCAAACTGGACACATCCTACCTGTCCATCCAGAGTAGAATGGATAAATCCAGTGTGGTTTTCATGCAGTAGATGGGGAGTTTTCATCCAAGGCCCTCAAGATTCCGCTGGACTTTTCTCAGAGATGATACATGTTCCCTTCTACTGAAATGCTTAGGTGATATTGGGGAGGTGAGGGGCAAACCCTCTCAGTTGTCTGTCTTGTATGGAGCAGGTAATAAAAACCGGAGCTATGATTACCATGTGGCCTACAGCCTCGGGCCTGAGGAGCGCGTCATCACAGCTCAAAGTCATGAAACAGGCCTTTTGAAAAAAAATTAATGCCCCCCTATTCACCTGGTTTATGGAATTATGAAGAATTCAGGTTAAGCTTCCTTCGGATTCGAAAGGCAGTGGTCGTGGCTACTTAGAACAAGCTATGCACTGCCTACCCCCCTTCCCCACATTCCTGTTAGTTTTATGAACCCAAGTGTGGAAGGAAATTTACAGTGAAAAATGTGGGTGGAGTGGGGCTACTGGGAATGGCCTCTAAGGATACATAACTCACTAAAGCATTAAATTCCTATTAATAACTTTTCAGATAATACCCTGCTAGAAACCACTCTGGTGTCTGTATTTGCTTTTCAGGGTGCAAAGGTCGAGGAGGAGGGTGGAAAGGGGAGATCATGGGCTTGTTATGAAATGAGAGCCTACCCACGGTGTCAGGGTGGGAAGAGGGGCTCCTGTTTCACCCCTTCCCACCCCCACCCAGGGCATCAAAATTCCCAGAAAAAGAAGGTGTGGAGACATGTAAGTTCCATCCTTCTGGGTAGGAATTCCAGCAGGGCTTTGTAAGGCAAGAGCAGCTGCTCTAAACAGAATCAGACTGCCTGTCTCCAAGAGCTGGAAAAAAGGACCTGAGGAAACTGTAGCCCAGAGAAGGGGCCCCAAGTGTGTCTTGCCTGAAGCTACACAGCTGGGTGCTGGCAGGTTCTAGGCTGGACGCCACGATTCCTCTCAATCTAGACCAGGGATCTTTCCAGTAACCACTTTTGTCTTGAATCCTCCGCTGGCCGGCTTTGATCATGGGGAATTCGCATATCACTGCCAGCTCTGCCACTTGTTCCCGGTCTTGGGTCCAGGTTTGAAGACTCCAGTATGATGGAGGACTGGAGTGGGCATCTCGCAGGAATATAGGCGCCACCTCTTAGCAGGTGCCTCTGCCGTGCCAGATGCCCAGGAGCCTAGCGCAGTGCCTGGCACGGCATGCATTATTTTATTTCTTCACCCAAATATTATGACGGAAGTCTTCCTGTTACCATTGTCATGGGAAGGAGATAAGTAA
Organism: Phacochoerus africanus; assembly: GCF_016906955.1. NCBI lineage: Eukaryota > Metazoa > Chordata > Mammalia > Artiodactyla > Suidae > Phacochoerus > Phacochoerus africanus. The sequence continues at coordinate 123,868,715 of NC_062558.1, forward strand.
CACATTCAGCATCAGTCAGCTGCAAAGTGGCAGAGCTAGGGTTTAAATGATCCAATTCTCTTCAATTACCCTGCAAATAAGAATCTTAAAGAGATGCTGAACCCCAATGTTTTTCTGAGGTTTAGGAAAAGCTGTTAGGACCAGGCTGAACTGGGGCATCTGTCCATTTGGTTTGGGGCTGCCCCATCAGGAAACTTCTGTTCTGTGGCTGCCATGCCCTAGGCTTAGGGTGGCGTGTCATGGGTGGGCACTAAGTGTCCCTGACTCAGGGCTAAGAGGACCTGGATACTTCGCCTCCCCCTAGTTCCAGTTGCCCGTGACCTCACCTCATATCAGCAGCTGTGGTGAGCATCGGGCTGAGTCCCGTCCAGCCCTGAGTGCTACCCCCAGGTGGTTGATCCCGGAGGCCAGGTGGGTCCAGGATGGATGTCTGTAATTACCAGGGCCCGATATTTGGAGGCTCCTGAATGCGACTGGCTGAGGTGATACTGGGAAGTCTCTTGGGCACCTCAAGGCTGGTTGCTGGGCATCAGAGGAGGAGGGCTCGGCCTTGGAAGCAGACAGCCTGGCCTCTGCAGACTGTCTCTGTTTTCCCCAGGAAGGGGCTGGGCCACGGAGCCGCATCCTCCTGACTGGCCATCCCTCCACACACACCCTCCCTCCACCTTATATAATGGCACATTATACAATATTGCAAAGCAGGTGGTATTTTTAAAGACAGCAAGTGAGCATTTTTTTGGCCTAAATTTGGGAAAGAAACAGATGGATTTTTAAGACTCTGGGCTTTTCCTATGAATAGTAACCCTTGTTCTCCTCTGCTTTTAAACACCAGTTTCAAGACCACCTCTAGCAACCAATCAGCACTCTATTTAATTATAACAAAATTCTTAGCTCTGTCTGCTGCTGCTCGGACAAGTGGGGGGCACTGGATCAATTTCTGGAGCCAGGCAGACTTGCCAACAACAATTTTCTTTTTCCCAGAGGGCCTTGGAGGCCGGCAGCAGGTTCCAAGTCCTTCCTCTCCTGCCCGCTCGGCGTGGGCTCCCTGACAGCGAGTTTGAAAAGGGTTACAGAGAGGCAGATAAATGCTGGGCTTGTTGCAGCCTTCCTGACAGCGCCGACCCCCGCGCCAGTGAGCTCATGCCCGCCTCATTACGTTCGGTGCCAGATTTTTTCCATTAACAGGTAATTGAGTAGAAACTAAAATAAGCGAAGTTTGTTTCATCCCTTGGATTTTCTTGCCGGGGTTTGAAAGAAAAACACTTTAGCTTCGTTAGTGGAGTGTCCTTGAAAACGTATTTCTGTTTTCCAAGTGATTTGTCGCTTGCTAGGTGTAATGAGCCCGTTCCCCCGGCTTCTCCCTTCTTGTTTTTATTCTTTAAGGGCCATAATATTCGGAGAAGAGGAGCTGGTTTCCTGTGTCTCCGCCCGCCCCCCCGCGCGCCCCCCACGGCCGTCTGACACCTTGTTTTAAGAGCGGATGGTGAAGTACCTTCCCCTTCGCGCAGACAGAGGCTTTTGCTCGCTCCTCGCTCGCTCTAGCGCACATGCGCACACGCACGTGCACTCATACGCGCACGTATACGCACACAGACGCACACGCACACCTGGAAGATCACCCCTAGACGCCTGTTGACCTCACAGCTTCAGTCTGCAACCCGCAAAGCCCTGTTCCCGGTCCCTCCCAGTCGGCCAGCCCCGCCCTCTTTGCTGCACCTGCGCACGTGCTCCAGGTGGATGGCGTCCCAGGCCACCGAGGGACAGGAAGCAAGCCGAGGTTTGGTCTCATTTTCTCTCTTTGCGGCTGTCTTTATGCCTGCCCAGCCCAGGTTGTAGTTTCACAGTTTGCTAGTCCAGGAACAGGTGTTGTGTGTGAGCCCTGGGATCTCCAAGGCTTCCTGTCTCCCATCTCGCTGGGCTCCTATCTCAGCTGATCTGTTTGCAGCTTCCTGAAGGTTCCTCACCACCCAGCCCCAAGTTCGCCATTAGGGTTGGAACTTCGAATGGGTGTGTGTATGTGTGTATGCCCGAGAGAAGGGAGCACAGCTTCCATACTTAAAGAGTTTTCATGTTACCTGGAGCGCCGGAGAATCATGGCTTTATTTCCATCAGGACCCCCTTTGAAATTTTGGTAAGTGCTCACCGCCATCATCCCCAAGAAGAGGTAGGTGCTTGACAGCAAACAACAGGCTGCATATGTTTTCAGTAGTTCGAGAGCCCCCATGGCCCTCAGGATAGGAATCCTTGTAACAGGCAAGTAGGGCCAATGAATCAATGTCATTAAAGCTAATTTTGTTGGTAGAATGGTTCACACCTCCGCACACCTGACATATCCCCCCTTGTCAAGGAAAGATGTCGCCGGCAATTTGCAACTTTGGATGAACCAATTTAGGTCAGGTGCCTGCTGCGGGTATTTGCCGGTAGTAACAATAACTGTAGCTAACATTTTTACATCCCCGCTTTGTGCCGGGGTGGGGTGTCTCTCTAACAGGGATGGTGTGGATTAGATCCCTGCCCACTCAGAGCTCACATTCCAGCGGAGGATGGGAGACAGACAATAACCAAGTCGACAAAAGGGCCCCTTGAGATTTCAGTCAGTGCTACAGGGAAATAAACCCCGAGACATGCTGGGTAATAGCCTCCAAGCCTTAAGGAAGGCCCCTCAGGGAGGTGCTGTATCATCTGAGGCCTGAACTGTTGAGAAGGAGTTTTTCTAGGTTGGTCTCCCTCTCGGTGCCTGACTCATTGCATCCCCACAGCCTCCTCAAGCTGTTTTAGCAAGTCTCTTTCACAGATGAGCACGCTGAGGCCTGGAGTGGCCTGCCTCAGGGAACCAGGGCTGGAGTCGGGCCTCTCAGATTGCCAAGCCTGTGTCCTTCCTTAAAAAAAAAAAAAAAAAAAGCTTTATTGAATTGTAATTTAAATACCAGAAAACTCATTTGTTTCAAGTATACAATTTAGTGACTTTGAGGAAATTTACAGAGTTGTGCAACCATCACCACAATTCAATTTTAGAACATTCTCATCACCCCAGAAAGGTCTCTCTTGCTCATTTGCAGTCACTCCCTGTTCCCATGCCCAGCCTCAGGCAACCCCTAATCTACTTTCTCTGGCTAGGTTTGCTTTTTCTTCACATTTCTTACACGTGGAATCATACATTATCTGGTCTTTTGTGTCTGGCTTCTTTCATTTAGCACAGTACTTCTCGATCTTCTTTCATTATCATCCGCTCCTTCCCCAAGGGGAAAAGTTATATTTAATTAAGATTCTCCCTGGAGACAGATAATTAAATACTAAGGAATAGGATTTTGTCAGGTCGTGTTGAGCTTTGGAAAGCTGCAAACTGTTGTAATAGTTGAGAAGTTTTTGCCCCCAAATCTCCCCCTTAGGGCTTATATCATGCTGCAGAGAATGTGAGATTTAGCCTTGTCGAGGTCCATCCATGCCATAGTATCAGTAGCGCTTTCCTCTTGGTTGGTGTATAGTATTCCATTGTATGGATCTGTTGCGTTTTCTCCATTCACCAGTTAATGGGCTTTGGGTTTGTTTCCACCTCTTGACTATCAAAGTCCTTGCCCTTAAACACCGCACCGAATCCCTCAGCCTGCTCCCCATTTGGAGGAGGGTCCTTGGCCATCTCACTGCTGCTTTGGGAGGATGAAATCACCCTCAGTATCTCAGTTTCCCCATCTGTAGCCCAGCGGTAATAATCCTTGGGTCACCAGGTTGTCATGGCAGTGATCTACCGCCCAGTGCCTAGCAGTTGGCAATGGCTCAGTGTACGTCAGTGGCCCTGTCCATCCCCCTCGTCCTTCCCGTAGGGGAAGGTGACCCCTTTGAAATCTCCCCAACTGCGTCCCTTCCAGCTCCAGCTTCAGTCCGTGTCTCCACACATTATATAATGTCTGACGTTATTATTGTCTCCTTTTTCTCTGGTGTTATTCAGGTCAAACCCCACATTGTTCCTTAACAGGAATCTCAAGTATTTCTTTCTTCCTGGCACTTGTCTTCTGGTCTCAGCGGTTGACACATTTCCAGGGACCAATTGATTTCATCTGCTTCTAAGAAACCAGGCCTCCTGCAGAGGGTTGCAGGGAGGGGAGTGCATGTGGGTGCCGCAGTAAAATGAGCACTGGACTGTGAGTCCAGAGGCCTGGCCTTGGACCATCTGGGCTGAGTGGCCCAGTTCCAACCCCAGAGGCATTCGTATTAAGTTTTGCTCCCGTAAAAGGTACCCTCATTACACAGGCTGGCCTCACAGAATCATAAAAAGCAAATAAGAAATTGGCTTTGAAAGAGCCTTGGAGATGGTGAGGCCATTGAGAAAAGAGTCTCTGAAATATCCCCATTGTTGTGTGTTGGGGGGGTGTCTCCCCAGTGATGCTCTCCTGTTTGGGAGCAGGGGCGCGGGGGTGCACAGTGTCCAGGGTCTCAGACTCCTGCTGCTGCCCCTTAAGATTGGAAACAATTCCACTCGGGTGGTGGGTCCAGTGTGCTGGGGGAGGAGGGACAGTCTGCAACCCTCCTGAGTGAGCCCCCGCCTGCAGGGAGCATGCACCCTTGTAAACTCCTAGCCCCAAGGGGCAACAGCCGTGTCTCCTGCACTGTTTTAGTTTTCACCCCATTTCTGGCCTCCTTGTCCCCACCCCCTACCCTCCTCTCCTGCCATTTTCCTGTTTCCCACTGACCAGACCTGGGTGATGGGGAGCTGGCTGGGTTTGCAACCTTTGGGCCAAAAAGGATGTTTCCTGGAAACCAGTTGAGCAGAGGGGTTAAGAGGGAGACCTCTGGAGTCAGCCAGCCTGGGTGTGAATCTCAGCGGGGTCGCTTCCTGGATGAGTCTGTTGGCTGAGTTGAGGAACTTCTCTAAGCCTTGTTTCCTCAGCTGTAACATGGAACTAAGACACTGCCCATTTCCAGGAGGCAAAGATGAGATGAAAGTGCTTGGGCCACCATTGGACACTTGGGGTCTCTTTCAGGAACACTGGTTATTGTTGCTGCTGCTGTTGCCTTGTGCTCTCTGGGGCAGGAGAGGGAAGGACCTCGAACAAGGGCTGTCTCTGGGAGGGAGGAGCCAGTGGCCTGCCTGACATGTTTTTGGAAGGCCCCCAGAATCAAATTTTCAGAGGGCCCCAAGGCCCGGGGCTGCCCGTGGAATCCTTCAGTGTGGTCCTGAAGGCCGTTCAGCCTCCCCAGATCCCTCCTCAAATGCAGACATCCCACAGGAGGGCTGACAGCTTCAGCCTTCTCACCTGAGCCTGAGAGAGAGGCCCCGGTGGGCTCAAAGGACGGTGATATTCCCAGAGCCAGGAACTTGGCCCTCTGGCCTCCATGCCTGAGCCTAGCATGAGGATCCACTTTGGAGCCTCACATTATTCTGATTAAAGGCAGACATTGGAAAAGATTGTTCACAAAAGGTCTTGGAATTAGAAATGATTTTCCTAATGCAATATATATATTTTTAGAGTGAAAGACAAAATAAGAGGCGCTGAATGAATGAATGCATGAATATGGGGTTAAGAAACTCAGAGGCGCTCATACTTTCACACAGTTTGTCTTCAAAGCAACGCGCCATCTCATTTCTTCTCCCTCTTATTTCAGAGGGAAAGTGACTGGGTCTAGTGACAGAGGGGCTGGGCCAGACCACCCCCCAGCCAGTGCACCAGTAAGTGTTTAACAACTAGAGCTTCAGAGGGAAAAAGCCCTGATTTGTAGCATTTGCAAATGCATGTGGTGTAAATACTCTACCCTGGCCAATTTCAGCCTCTCCATGTGACATCATTGTGTATGGAGTTAGATGCTCAGAAGCATGCTGTATATCCCCACCATATAGATGCAATAGAGATAAACCACCACAAGAACACAGATAGTGGTCAGATAAGTGATACTTTGAGTGTTCATCACCTTTGATGTTAATATAACTTATTCCATTGTGAGTTCATACAGCTTCATTTTTAAAAACTGGCTCTTGGCGCGCATGTGACATGTGCAAGCTAAGGAGAGAAACCAACCCTTCTGGCATCTTGACCTTGGATTTCCAGCCTCCAGAACTGTGAAAAAATACATTTGTGTTGCTTAAGTAGAAAAAAAAAAAAAAAAAAAAACCTGGCTTGCAAAATTACTGGAAATCAGCTCTCACAGCCAGTATGAGCTGGATCCAGCATACTACTGCCTCCACCCCTGGGCCAATAGGAGCCTGTGGAAAGTTCTTCAGACTAGCGCTGAAGCCTCCCCCTGGCTGGTCTCTGAAGTATCCACACTGCAGCCCCAGCCAGGATGGCTGCCCTGTTGCCAGCCTTTAGAATTCTGAGCAAAATGGAAAGTAGCCAGCTTACAAAAGCATCTTTCGCCAGGCACTGTCTCCTCCAAGGAAGCTGGGTTTGTCCTGTCTGAGCCCGGACTGCTTCAGAAAGAGGATTCAAAAGATAGCCCATTTTCAGCCTCTTGGATACTTGAGAAAATTCTAGCAGTTCTCACAAAGGGAGGTTCCTGTGAAAGGAAAAGTACTCAGAGGTCCAAAGAAGCTGGAGCAGGGAGTTCCACTCTCCTTCAGGGATGTCGAAGATGAGGTCCAGAGGCCAGGTCTGTCCTCTTGACGTCCTGTCAAGGGGGCCGGGTGCCATGGGCACCCTCCTCTCCCAGAACCAGAAGCCAGGCCCAGGCGAGGGCCCCCTGCAGACTTGGGACCTCCTTGCTCTCGGGGCCCTGTGCTGGGCCTGGCTGTAGAGGTGGCTGGCCGGGAGCAGTTCCTTTCAGAGGGCTCCCCCACCTCACCCAGGACTCCCCTGGGCTTCGGCCGGCTCCCGGGGTGCCCGTTGGCGCTTTCTCCGGGAAGAAAGCCATCGGGGCTGAAAGAGCAGCCTCCGCTTTCAGAAGGAGCCGCTCGGCTGCCCCAGCGCCCGCCTGGCTCCCGGGCCCGGGCCATTGTGGGAGCACAAAGCGGACACACACAACAATCCCAGGACAATCTCCCCTCAGCCCTTTCTTCTTTATTATTGTTATTATTACCTTTCAAACCCTCCAGCTTCTTGGGCTCGTTATCGCTAGTGAGGCCTTTGGCCAGAGTTCCTGGGGACCTCTCCCTCCTCTGCACCTCGCCCTCACAGGCCCAGCGCCACTGCTGGCTCTTTGACAAAATACATAAAACTGATACTGATCGGTTAACATACATGACATCTTTAAACTTTAATCCCTTTTCCCTCTCTCGACGCGGCGGGCCGGCCTCTGTAGAGGTGCCCGTCCATTGTTCCCCGTCAAAGCCTTCTTGAGTGGGTCTCCCACTGAGTCACTTTTGTGTGAGTCAAATCAAGATTATAGGTAGCGGAGAAGAAAAAGCCGAGAAGAGAAGGTTAGCCCCTCATTTTAGACTTTAAGAAAAATCTGCCAGCAGGGGCCAGTCGGAGTGGCTCACGCACATGAAAGACCAAGTCCAAGCTGGGTCGCCCGTGTCACAAGAGGAGTTTTTCAGGGAGAAGCACACAAAACACGCATTGTCGTGGTCGCACACAGAGACATAAATTTAGGAACATGTTCGCCCTTCGCCTGAACATAGTTAGCTCTGATAATGAGGAACAATGAGCCCGAATGAAACCTCCCGGATTGAGTTAGAGCTTGACACGTGCTCCTTCACCCACAAAAGTGGCTCCTCTCTTCTTCCTCCCCGGAGCTCCCTCCGGGGACCAAATGACCCTCAGCCCCTCGCCGCTGTCCTCCCGCACCCTTTGCTTGGTGGGATGGGGGAGAGGTCGGGAGTCTGACAGGAGGACAGTGGACCTCGGTGGCTTGGCCGGCGTGCCCACGTTAGAGGACAATCTTTGTTGGCATCCACAGCCCCTTTGGGGAGAGCTCCATAGAGGGTACGACTTAGGCAGTGGACCTGCGGTGGAGCAATTCTCATTCTCCGCATGGCCGTGGGAAGTGGAGGTCAGGGTGCCCGGGTTCAGTCCTGGCTGTGCTGCTTTGAGTCGTGGGATCCCAATTAGTGACTTGGTTTCTAAGTGCCTTGTGTCCCTGTCCTGTTAGATGAGATGGTACCACCTCAAGGCTTGAGAGCGGGGTTAGATGTCTGCGTAGCACATTGTAGGGACTCAGGAAGGGTTGACTGTTGTTATCCCTGGCAGAATAAATCAGTCCTTTGAGATGAGAGACAGCAGTTGAATTAGATCATGAAGAGCTAAACCTAGGTTCTCTGATTCTCATGTGATCTCGCAGTTTCATGTAGAGGTAGATGAAATTATCCACTTCTCGTGGAGGAGGAAACTGGGGTCTGGAAGGAATGAATGACGTTTCCAAGCTGACCCAGCAAACAGTGATAAATAAAGGAAGATGACCAGGTCCTCCAGCGATGGGGACGGAGCTCTGCACCTTTTTCAAGCACAGCGGAGTTCGTGACCCACGCGGTAGGACATGACAATATTCCAATAACTTAACAACATTTTTAGGGAGTTCCTGTCGTGGCTCAGTGGTTCACAAACCCGTCGAGGAACCATGAGGTTGCGGGTTCGATCCCTGCCCTTGCTCAGTGGGTTGGGGATCCGGTGTTGCCGTGATCTGTGGTGTAGGCTGCAGACGCGGCTCGGATCCCGTGTTGCTGTAGGCCAGCGGCTGCAGCTCTGATTAGACCCCTAGCCTGGGAACCTCCATATGCCACAGAAGTGGCTCTAGAAATGGTAAAAAGACAAAAAACAAACAAAACATTTTTAGGAGTTCACGTTATGGCGCAGTGGAAATGAATCCTACTAGGAACCATGAGGTTGCGGGTTCAATCCCTGGCCACACCTCTGAGGTTTAAGGATCTGGTATGGCCGTGAGCTCTGGTGTAGGTTGCAGATGTGGCTCGGCTCCTGTGTTGCTATGGCACAGCCGGCAGCCGTGGCTCTGATTCAACACCTAGCCTGGGAACCTCCATGTGCCACGGGTGTGGCCCTAAAAAGCAAAAAAAAAAAAAAAAAATTTTAGTAAGAGGGGTTGAAAAAAATGATTTGTAGATTACCCTTCAGTTAATTTAAAATAAAAGCCATTCTCCAGAACTTACCATTCTTTAAATATTCTGGGGCGTCCAGGTCTTTTGATGACAGAGGCTTGGACCAGATGACCTCCAGCTTAGTGGTTAAAAAGCTGAGTTTGAATCTTGACTGTATCACTTTCTGGCTGATCGCCTTTCAGTAAGTTACCTGATCTCCTTGAATCTCTCATTTTTGCCCATTAAAAAAAAAAAAATCAAGATTTAATTTGCATGTAGTGATATCCCGTTTAGTGTGCAGTTCTTCAGGTTTTGACAGACGTACACAGTGGTGGAACCACCACCGCAATTAAGATCTGGAGAGAACATTTCCAACACCTTCCAAAAATTAACCCAGTTCACCCATGTCTCTCTATATTCAGTCCTCTCCATTCACCCCTAGCCCAGGCAACTCTGATCTGTTTTCTGTCCCTATAGTTTTTCCTTCTTGAGAATGTCATATAAATGGAGTCATATCATATGTAACCATTTGATTGCAGTTTCCTTTCACTTAGCATAATGCATTTGAGATCCATCCATATTTTTCCTGTATTAATAGTGTGTTTCTTTTTATTGCGGAATAATATTCTGTGGTCTTGAAGAACGAGTTTATTTGATCCATTCTCCTGCTGAAGGACATTTAGATTGCTTCCAGTTTGGGTGATTGTGACTAAAGCGGCTGTAAACATTTACATAAAGCTTTCACTTCACTTGGTTACCTTGGAGCGGGCTTGCTGGGTCATATGGTTTGTGTATGTTCAACTTTATAGGAAACCGCCAAGCCGTTTTCCGTGGCGGCTCTACCACTTGGCCTTCCCACCAGCGCTGTGTGTGTGAGAGTCCCAGGCCCAGCCCCTCAGCAGGGCTGGATGTTATCAATTTAAAAAATGTTAGCCATTCTAATAGGTGTGTGAACTTTGGTTTCTGATCTGTAAGATGGAGACCAGTGAGGCCTTCGTGGTATTCTTGGGCACGTGATTTGGTCCGTGTAAAGTACTTAGCCCGGTGCCTGGCGGGTAAGTGGGGGGGCTGCTGAACGAGAGGTGCATTATTTATTATTCTCTTCAGCCCCAACATGGTTGCATGTAATGGATCTTGTACTTTCTGCTTCACGAGGCCTCCTCTTCCCTGCGCGAGTGCGTCAGTCTGTACCGGTCCAGATTGCTGCAGGGCTCTATGAAGAGGCTACTCTGTATCTCTCTTAAAACTGGGCTCTGTTTTGTCTCCCTGGCTCTCTGCAAAGGGACCAAGCAGCAGCTTCTGGCACCGGGCCAGGCGGGTCCCTGGCAGATCTAAGGCCAGGCTTCGGTGGGCAGCTCTCCTGCCACTGCCAGAGGCCTGGGGTTTTTTTTTGGCTGGATCCTACCCCTGCTGCTGGCCATTCCTTGTCTCTTTGCCCTGCCAGCACTGAGTCCCCCGGCTGGACGTACAGGGTGCTACACACACAGCTCCCTATTAAATGTGGATTACCGGAAAAAAAAAAAAAAAAAGGCAAAACGGGTACATGAATAAATCTCCAGGGGATCTGGCCTTGGAGGATCACAGAGGGGGACAGAACATACAAATGTGCCTTTCAAGGTATGGCTAAACCCAGGGCCTAATCACAGTGGTCATCCTTGGAGGCCAGAGATGGGGTCATTCATTGCCCTTCCTGACAGCAGCCCCACATAGCGGCATTCATGTGCCAGGGAGCCTAGAAATTCAGCATCAGCCTGAGTTCCCAGGGCTTTGGGCAACCTGGCAGCAGGCCTAGAGATATGACACAACAGGCTTAAAAAATCCAGACAGCGAACCTAAAGAAATAAGGGGCAGGCCCCAAACATCAAGAGGCCAGCCCAGGCTTTGGGCAACATGCCTGAATAGTGCAAATGGTAAGCTTAAAGATAATAGCGGCAGGCCTGTAGCGGTCTGGCTGTGGGCCTAGAGAAACCAGGAGGCGAGCTCAGAAGAGTCAGAGTGTCAGGAAGAAGGAAGACAGGTGAGAGGTCCGAAGCTGGGTTACATGGCGCTGCTGGCGGTGCTTTGGAAAAAATCCACCTCTCTGGGCAAAGGCACATATAGCCCCAGGGGTGCCTTCCTTTGGTGAGCAGAGCACCCCTGTGGCTGGACATGTCATGGACAACCCACACAGCAGCCCTGGGTCCAAGGTCCTTATGTTCTGACACCCGTCTGGGTTTCTTTCCCAGTGGATTTCTGTGGCCCTCAGATGTGCCCCACCTGAGTGATGCTCTGAGCAGCCCCCTGCATCCCTGGGACCGTCTCCAGAGACCATGGCTCTGCTGTCCCTGGAGGAGAAAGACCCACCAAGAAGAGAGCTTGGCGCCAGGCCAAAGCAAAGTCCTGGTTTGGGGACTCCTGTGCAGGGGCAGACGGAGGCAGAGCCTGAAGTCACATGGCCGTGGGGAGGGCTGTCAGCCCTGTCTAGCTTCCTCCTTCATCCAGGAAGGAATGGGGAACCGTCAGGGGGCAAGGACCTGGCGAGGGCCACACAGTCATTCAGTGCTGGGATGCCGAAGGAGACCAGGAGGGACCGCACTGTGGCCTTGGTCGGGGGGGGGGTGGGTGTGGCGCCACTGAGAACCGCTGAGCTGAGGGGCTGGGAGGTGCCTTTCTAGGAGGACTTGGAATGGATCTAGGAAGACGGGGGTTGGCAGGGGGGCACAATTACAAAAGAAAGACAATTTGAACTGCCCCTTCTTTGGCTCCAGGACCCCGCACTGCCTTGGTTTTCTCCTCCCAGCTCTCTGGCTGGCTCCTCCTCTTTTGTGGACCTCCAGTGCCAGGGGGCTCAGAGCTCAGGCCTGAACCTTATCCTCTCCCTACATACTCTTTCTTTTCATGTAACCTCGTCAAGACCCATAATGTTAAATATCACCTGGGAAGCAGATGATCCCAAATCTGATCTCTCCCCAGAACTTTCATCTCATGTGCTCAACTGCTGAGTGACCCTTCCCTTTAGGTATTTAATAGACATCTACAAATGACCAGAGCCTAATGAATCGTGATCATCTATCCTAAGCCTCCTCCTCCAGTCTCCTCTCTTCCTTGTAGTAAAGGACACTCCCATCCACCCAGTGTCCCTGAGTCCCCTTTCTTCATCTCACCCCTCTATCCGTCCTGTGAATCCTTTCTATCCCACATTCTGAACATGAAAAGGTCCAAACAATTCTACCTTCCCACATGGATCCATCCACTTCTCTCCATCATCCCTATGACCATCTTAGCACGAGCCAGCATTACCTCTTGCTTGGTCTAACACAATAGCATTTCTATCTGACTTCTTCACCTCTGCTCTGGTCCAGCCCTCAAACCATTTCTGCACGGCAGTCAGGCTAGTCTTTTAACAACATGAATTAGACCACATCACGCCCAGCATAAAACTCTCCAGTGGACTCGCCATTCCATTTGACTGAGCTAGAACCTTCTTAGGCCCTGCAAGGCCCTATGCAAACTCACCCCTTATCTCAGACACACTCCTCTTCAGCCACTGCATGCCGTTCCCCCGACCTTCTGTCCTCACCTCCCATGTAAGGGTCTGGAAGCAGCTGTTCTTCTGGATTATACATCCTACTGACACTCCCAAGTGGCTCTTTCTTTGCATGGTGGTTATTTTCCTTCAGTCTCATCTCTAGATAAGAGATGGGAGAGAAACCTTCCCCGTTTATCCAGTCCGAAATATCTACCAGGTCAAGCCCCATCTCATTAACCTATTTTGATTTTCTGTGTAGCACTCATTATTCTCCTTGTCTGTTATTTCCTGTCCTTTCTATCTGGAATGCAAATGCCCTGAGAACAGAGGACTTTTGTCTTTTTCCCCAGTCTATGCCTCACACTTGACCATGTGCCTGGGCTTGTTGAGGTCCTCAATAAACATTTATTGCATGAGTGAATAATTGAAGGGAGGAGTGAGTGTATGACTGAGCCTTGGACTGATAGATGGAAGACTGGGCCCCATCCTTCTGCTGTGTCCCCAGAAATATTTACTGATTCATTCACTCAGTGCATAACTTCTGAGGCTCTGCTCAAAGGAAAGCTGGTGGATACGAAGTGGTCCCTGTCTGAAAACTCAGAGCCTAAGGAGAGACAGACAGTCAGAGACACAGGATGTTAGGAGAAGCCAGTAGTGAGGCCCTTCTCCCTCAGAGGAGGTGGTATCTAGATTGTGGCCTGAAAGACAAGGAGGGCACAGCTGGTGCAAAGGTCCTGAGATGGGGGAGAGAAGGCCTGGTCTGTTTCAGGGATGGAGAGGAGGTGTCACTGGTTGGACCCGTGCAGCCCGGAGGAGGAAAGAAGGAAGGAAGAAAGAAGAGACTGATGGAGGGAAGGAAGATAGGAGGGAGGAAGTAAAGCCGATGGAAAAAATTGGAACCTTATGTTCAGGAGCCTTCTGTTTGGAAACAGGAAGGAAGAGGTCCTGATTCTGTCCATGGCCTTCTGTCCCGCCCTCAGGCCCTGGCCACCCGGATGGTCCCCCTTTTGGCTCTTCCCTTTGCCTGAGGACGTGATGACTGTAAGAGAGAACATCCGTGGTGGTTTCAGGCTCCTGGGATTCCCCCACTCGCCAGACAGCCCTTTACAGTTAGTTCACGAGGCTCTGTGAACCGTCTAACAACTTCCCTGTGTAGGCAACTGAGTCCCAGAGCCAGAGGGATTTGCTACGAGCTTCAGAGCTGGGGTAAGAAGTGGCTCTTTGGCCTTCAGCTGGAGTTCTTTAGCTGCACCATAACCTCTTCCCTCCTGAAATGTGTCTCCTTGGGCAGGCTCTTCGCCTCCACCCAGGGAGTGTGCTCTGGAGATCCTAAAAGTCTGACTCAGCCCCTGCCAAGGGGCCTCCTGCTGCGTCTCCTCTGCTCCAAGAGCTTTCTCTGAGCCATTGGTGCCACCCATGGCTCTGGGCCAAGCTGACGGCATCTGTTCTGACTTAAAGTATTTATTTTGAGACTCAAGTGTAGTTGAGCTGCATGTTTCTTGGCAGAGCTGGGCTGGCAGTGAACTTGGCTTGTAGCGATGATGCCTGGCTCCCTGAGATGATGCCCGGCCTATCAAGGAGACCCAGCAGAGGGTCCTGCTTACACTGAGAAGGTCTGAGTAGCCCTGGATGAATCAGCTGTCTTCCTTACTGAGCCCCTGGTGCAGGGTTGTTATATCCATGAGACACCATCGAGGGGTGTGAGATGAAGGGAACCACTTCTGCCTCTTTCTGAATCGTTGTGTATCCTTGGACAAATTTCTCTGTTTCCTTGGGCCACTGTGCTGCCTGCCTCATGGAGCATCTGAGAGTTGCTGAGAGAGAATCTGTGAAGCTGGAGAAATGCAAACTGCTGGCCAATCAGAGGGAGTTACGATGAGGGGTCAAGTGATGGGTGTGGCAGCCTGGGGGGTTCCGCAGCCCTTGCCAGAAGAGACAATGACCCACTGAGAGCTGTCTCAGCGACAACACTGGGCAGCTGTCACTGCCCTCAGCAATAAGAACCACTCATGTGAGCCTTTAATACTAATAACAATCTTAAAGGCTAATGTTGTCAGGGACCGTGGTGCCAGGCACTGCTTCACAGGCATTGTGTGATCTGCATAACCAGCCCCAGAGATCGGGATAGTATTCGTATGTTCCAGATAAAGAAATAGAGTTTAGAGGCAGTTAGGGGTGTAAGCAGGTGTCTTCGATCCCCAAACCCGTGTAACCAATAATTTAGAAAGAGAGTATGCCAGTCCTGACTGCACTTTACTGAACATGGGTGTTTGCCAGCCTAAGGATCCACTATGGATGGACAGGTTGCAGAATGCCCTGGGGTGGGGGGAGTGAGGAAGAAGGAAGCACAGGTGAGTAGCAGGTACATCTCAGTAGAGGGAATGGCTCTATGAACTGGGAGCAGCAGCTGCAGTTGGCAGTTGGAGTCCCCTCTTGGCCATGTGCCATTGCCCAGCAACCAGCTTAATCAGGTTAAGAGCTTGATTCTTGGAGTCAGACACTTCTGCCTTCAGATCCATGTTCCATAGCCAGATGACCTTGGGCCACTTACCTAAAACTGTCTATACCTCAAGTTCCTCCATTATAAAGTGAGGATGGGAGTTCCCTTCGTGACCCAGTGGTTAACAAACCTGACTAGGATCCATGAGGCTCTGGGTTCGATCCGTGGCCTTGCTCAGTGGGTTAAGATCCAGTGTTGCCGTGAGCTGTGGGGTAGGTCATAGATGTGACTTGGATCCAACGTTGCTGTGGCTGTCGTGTAGGCTCACGGCTGTAATTCTGATTCCATCCCCTAGCCTGGGAACTTCCATAAGCCACAGGTGCAGCTCTAAAAAATAAATAAGTAAATAAAATGAGGATGACAATTCCTACCTTATCGATGACTCCTTCTGTTGTAAGGAGTAAATAAGTTACTGCACGTTCAAAGAAGACCAATGGGAAAAAGTGGTGCTTAGCTCAAAATAATGCCTCCCTAACACTGGTTGAACAGCCCCTGGCCCTCCCCACCATTCTTGAAACACACACATATATGCCCACGCAACCGATGTGAATCTCCCAGGCCAAAGCTGAAGGTGACCCTTCCTCAATTTCTCTGGGATACCCAGGGCCTTACGGTTTGCCCGGCAGTTCCCATGATGCACCTGCATCAGCCCTTCAATATGGTGGCACCCTTGCACTTTCCACATAGGTTAAGAAAACTAATTATGTATTTACATACTGGAAGCCGCCTTTATTATCTAGGGTGAAGATAGCTAAAACTAAGTTAAAGAGGGGTTTGGGGAAAGACTTTCTATAAAGTCTACTTTGAGGTAAGGACTCTCAAAGCAGTCTTGGGATTAAGGGTTGGAAATATGCTTCGTGAAGAAGAGGTAGGAGTCTTTGTATAAATAGGACTCAGAGTGTGGGCTGCTGACTTAAAGTAACTGGAGGGGCGAGGTGGCGAAGGGAGGGCTCAGGCCATTCTTGAGGCTTTGGGGTTTGGAAGGGCCAGAGAAGAGAAGGTTTTCCTTGGTGAGAGCCAGAGGATGGGGGAGTGAGTTTCTTCACCTGGGGCTGGGCTCAGGGGACATTCCCTATAGTTTCCTTTGAAAACACAACCGTTCTTTGGAATCCTTACAACTACCATCAACGTGAAAGGGAAGACAGAGGAGGGTGCCTTCCACTCTCTGGAGGGTTCCTGCTTCTGGACAAAGGCTGTACCGAATGATCTTTCTTTTAAATAGAAATTCATCTGGGTTACTTTCCTGCTCCTTAGAAGATGCAAAAAGCTGTTTGTTAAATATATATGGCAAGGGGAATAATAAAAGAATTTGTGCTGGCAGACTCCATGGCTGATGGGCTATTGGCTATTGGCAGTGTTTGATCTCCAAGCATCTTCAAGGCAGGGAGCTGGCAGCTGTCTTGTTCAGTACTTAGCACCTGGTATTCCAGTGTCTAGCACAGTGCCTGGCACATAGCTGATACCCAGTTCATATCCACTGAGTGAATGAAGTTATGTTATTATATAGACATTCTATGGCTATATACTCTCAACTTTAAAAAGCAAATTTGGAAACAGCCTTTCTGAAGGACAGTTAGACAGCTGTAAATGAAGGTGGCTGTTTCCATGTACTCTTATCACCTAGGTATTGTTATAATTTTGAAAACTGTACCAATTTGTTAGAGAATAGAATATATCTTGCTTTTGTATTTTTGTTTATTTTTAAAAAATAGATTTCTTTTTTTCCTAGTGAATGTGGCATTTTTTAAAATACTTTCTACCCATTGGTCTGATTCTACACAGAATAAATTTCATATTTCAAGAGAGCTATCATGTCCTTTTAAAAAAGACAATTATATCCTTTTAAATGATGTTCTTTTTTCCTGGCTATGCATTCTTATTATTTCAGTGTTGATCCTCAGCTATTATGATAGTCCAGATCATTCACTATCCTGATTATCATCATCTGGTCTTGATTCAATTTGTGCATGTCCTTCGGTTGTGTTTGGTGTTCAGCACTCAGTGTTAGCCTATGCCAACATGCACACCAGAGAGGAAGGCAATTACCTCCTTTGTCTCAGACCCCTTCTCTTTAGTGTGTAGCATAAGTGTGCATTGACCTTACTTTGGGGAGCTTATTCATTTTAAACAAATACTTTACGTTATAAAAGATTCCATTAATTGGAGTATACATAGCAATGCATTAACTCTCTTGGCAGCCTTCCTCTTATTCCTAATCCTGCTCCCCACCCTAGAAACTTTCTTCACTTGTATATATATATATATATATAAACACATATCTACACTTGTTTTACATAGACATTTTTTTGTATCTCCCTGTTGTTCTGTTTATTATTAAACAATAGAACTTGGAAGTTTTCATGTCTAATATATATATATATATATATATATATATATATATATATATATATAAATAAAACAGCCGCATAGTATTGCTCAGTGTGAATGTGCTATAATTTATCTATTCATCACCTTCCTATTTATTGACATTTAAGTTATCATTTTGTATTTTTACTATTATAAACCATGCTACAGTAAGTACTTCTGACACACATGCAAACATTTCCTTATCCTAGATTTCCAGAAGTGGCTATTTGGGCCAAAAATGTCTGTTTTAAAATGTTTGATAATTATTGCCAAATTGCCTTTCAAAAAGATAGCAGTAAAATATGAGAGTGGCCCTCTCATTGCATTCTCATTGGCGCAGATGTACTCAATGTTTAATTTTTATTGAACTCATTAGCCAAAATTGATACATTAATAATTTAACTAGTGAAATTGAGTATCTTTTAAAAATAGTTTCACCTTTTATTTTTCTGTTGTGTATTTTGCATTCATATTGAAGCATTTCTAAGGACATTTCTCTTTTTCTTGAATCGGTTTTAAAATCACATCCTTAAAATCTTCCAAATTCTTCTTCCTCATTCTTTTCTCAGGCGTATCCCTCCTGAATCCTCTATGAGCCCAATCAGTTTAAACTTAGAGCTCTGTAAGATTAAAGCATAGCGGTTACCCTGGGTTTTCTATCTATTGCCCTTTTTAGGTGGTTCCACTTTTGCCTGGATTCCATATTTTTCTCTGTATTAGCTTATTCTCTTGTTTTGTTAGAGCACAACTTCAAATAACTTCTAAGAAGAAATGTTAAGAGGTGAAAATTCCAAGTTCTATGCTACCAAAAAACAAAAACAACCAGTTCTTATATGTCTGAAAATGTTTTTATTCTACCACTCATCCTTCAATGACAGTTTGACTGGGTATAAAAATATATGAATAAAAGAATTTCAGAGATGTGGAGTTCTTGTCGTGGAGCAGCGGAAACGAATCTGACTAGGAACCTTGAGGTGGCTGGTTTGATCCCTGGCCCCGCTCAGTGGGTTAAGGATCTGGCGTTGCCGTGAGCTGTGGTGTAGGTTGCTGACACGGCTCGGATCCTGCCTTGCTGTGGCTCTGGTGTACGCCGGGAGTTGTAGCTCTGATTAGACTCCTAGCCTGGGAACTTCCATATGCCATGGGTGCGGCCCTACAAAAAAAGGACAAGGGACAAAAAAAAAAAAAAAAGAGAATTTCAGAGATGTTTCTCCATCCTCTCCTGGTGTCTGGTGTGCTGATGAGAAGTATGGTGCCAGTCCAATTTTACTTCTTCTGTAGGCAACCTTATTTAAAACGTAACTTTCTCCCCTGTACTTTTGTTTGATGGTCTGAAATTTTTCATTTTCCAATATATGATTTATTTTCCTATTCATTGTTCTTATAATCTGGAGACTTGTGTATTTCAGCTTTGGAATATTCTCCTGCATTATTTCTTTGGTGTTGTTTTATCTGATTTTTTTTCTATCTTTTAGAAGTTCTTTTTAGTCTAATGTTGAAAGTAGACTTTTTATTTGTCTATTATCTTGTCTGTCATATTTATAATGAAAAAATTCTGTTTTGGAATTCCCTGGTGGCTTGGCAGGTTAAGGATCTAGCTTTGTCACTCCTGTGGCTCCAGTCACTGCTGTAGCATGAGTTCAATCCCTGGCCTGGCCTGGGAACTTCTACAGGCCAAGTGCACAGCCAAAAAAGAAAGGAAGGAAGGAAGGAAGGAAGGAAGGAAGGAAAGAAAAAATAAATTCTCTGTCTTTTTGCTTTACTTTTTGTCATACACCTTCATTTTTAGTTCCTGGTCTTTCTGTTGACATTTTAACCCCAAGAATCATTTTTGATTTCCAGAAGCTCTGATTTTTTTCTTTCCTCATGTTTTTGTTTTATGAGTGCAGTGGCTTCTTGAAATACCACTTGTGGACTCTAGGGGTGAGAGCAGGGCCCTGATCTGTGGGCCACATCCTTTCTCTTTCAGTGCTATAGCCCTTCCAACAGTATTGTAACCACTATAATATTTTTATTAAATCTCACTCAGTTTGAACTTAAAAGTTATTTCTGTTTTCCTAATTGAACACTGACAGATATAGATACCATTCACAATACTAATAAATCTTATCTATCATCTGTCTATGTATCTATCATCTATCTAAATACCAGTATAAATAACACTGGAATATCTAACAAAGGATAGTGAGAAGTTTATGAAGAAAAAATGTTATTCAGAGGTATTAAAGAAGGTCTAAATAAATGAAGATATGTCATTTTTTTTGGCTCAGTATTGTACAAATGATATTTCTTCCCAAGTCGACCTATATGCTCCATACAACTAGAGTAAAAATCCCAACAGTGTTTGTTTGTTTGTTTTTTCCTGAGGAACTTGACAAGCTTGTTCTAAAATTTGTCTTAAAAAAGCAAAAGACCAAGACTAGCCTGAAGAAGAAAATAAGGTGGGATAATTTACTCTGCCAGATATTAACACTTTTTATAAAGCCGTAATAATTAAGGTAGTATTGATGTAGAAGTAGACAGATTGACCAAAGGACAAGAGAGAGAGCCCAGAAACATACCCATGTATATGTGGACACTTCACATACAAAGGTACCATTAAAGACTGAGAAATGATACTTAGCAATAAATAGTTCTAAGACTATCAAATATCATAACAGAAAAAAGAAATGGGATCTTTTATCAGAAGCTTTCAGGTACCACTTCTGGTCCCCTCATCTCTCTGCCTGCGCACTTTGGGCACTTGTTCTAGCTGTGGCAACTGTCTGCATGGCTTCTGACTATATATGTATAATATGGATCTATATATGATACATATGGTATATGTTTTTATGGTTACACTTACATATACGTTTTATATATATATATATATATATATATATATATATATTCCTGTTATTTTCAGCAATTTTATCCTGATTTGGTGTTGATATATCTCCTAAAAATAGCATAGAAATAGATTTTATTTTCTTCCTTTTTTAAAAAAATTACACTCTGAGGTCCTCTGTTTCTTAGGTTATATAATTTATGTACATTCAGAGTGATTCATTATTACATTTGGATTTATTTCTTATATTTGCTTTATATTTTTAATTTCCTATGTTTTTCTGTTTTTTATTATCCCTTTTTGTTGGATAGATCAAATTTTGTTTCAATTATTTTTTATTTGTTAATCATTAACACCATTTATGCTTTACTAGCTGTTACTTGTACTTTTACTGCAACATTTTATCATGAAAAATTTCAAATACGCAGAAAAATTGAAAGAATTTTTTACCATGAACGCTTCTATATTCCCTACCAAGATTCTGTAAGTTTTTACTGCATATGTTTTATCATACATCTATACATTTATCTATCCATACATTCACCCACCCACCAACCATCCATCCATCAATATATCTAATTTTTAAGTGTATTTCACATGAATTGTAGAAATTCTTATCTTTTATTCCTAAACATGTCAGTATGCATACATTAATCAGAGGCCAATTGTTTATATCTCTTTTTCTGGTAACAGTTACATGTAGTGAAATGCACAATCTCCAGTGAATCATGTATTTGTGTAAGTCAAAATTCTATCAAGATACAGAATATTTTCATTACCTCAGAAAGTTACTCCATGCTCCATGCTACTAAATTTCTGCCCGTAACTCTATATGAAAAACTGTTCTGATTTTTTTCATCAAAAATTAGTATTTGCTTGTTCTAATTTTCTTAGAAAGGGAGCCATACAGTAAATGCTATTTTGTACAATTCTTCTCTCACTTAACATAATATTTTTGAGATTCCTTTAACATACATTTTTCATGTCTCTTTGGAAAATACCTTCCTGGATCATAGAGATGTATGTGTAACTTTTTATAAATCAACAGACTTTTTTTTTTTTTTTTTTTAAGGCTGCATCTGAGGCATATGAAGGTTCCCAGGCTAGGGGTTGAATTGGAGGTGCAGCTGCCTGCCTACAACACAGCCAAGGCAAGGCCAGATCCCAGCCATGCCTGCAGCCTCCACCACAACTCATGGCAATGTGGGATCCCCAACCCACTGAGCAAGGCCAGAGATGGAACCTGTGTCCTCATGGACCCTAGTTGGGTTCATTACTGCTGAGCCATGACAGGAACTCCTTTTTTTCCCCCCCAAAATGATTATACTGTCTTTTACTCCCATCAACAATGTATGAGAGTTCTTGTTGTTCCACATCATTTTCTTTCTTTTTTTTTAATAGTTTTTTATTACTCTATGAATTTATTACATTTATAGTTGTACAATGATCATCACAATTCAATTTTATAGGATTTCCATCCCACAATCCCAGCACATCCCACCACCCCCAAACTGTCTCCTCTGGAGACCATAAGTTTTTCAGTCTGTGGGACAGTATCTGTTCTGCAAAGAGGTTCATTCTGTCCTTTTTTCAGATTTCACATGTCAGTGAAAGCATTTGATGTTGGTGTCTCATTGTATGACTAACTTCACTTAGGATGATAATTTCTAGGTCCATCCATGTTGCTAAAAATGCCAGTATTTCATTCCTTTTAATGACTGAATAATATTCCATTGTGTATATGTACCACATCTTCTTGATCCATTCCTCTGTCGATGGACATTTAGGTGGTTTCCATGTCTTGGCTATTGAAAACAGTGCTGCAGTGAACCTTGGAGTACATGTATCTTTTCGAGTCATGGTTTTCTCTGGATAGATGCTGAGGAGTGGGATTGCTGGATCAAGTGGTAATTCTCTTTTGAGTTTTCTGAGGAATCTCCATACTGTTTTCCACAGTGGTTGGCACCAGTTTACAATCACACCAACAGTGTAATAGGGTTCCTTTTTCTTCACACCCTCTCTAGCACTTATAGCTTGTAGACTTTTTGATGATGGCCATTGTGGCTGGTGTAAGGTGATACCTCAGAGTGGTTTTGATTTGCATTTCTCTAATAATGAGTGATGTTGAACATCTTTTCATGTGTTTCTTGGCCATCTGGATGTCTTCTTTGGAGAATTGTCTGTTTAGATCTTCTGCCCATTTTTGGGTGGGGTTGTTTGTTTTTTGGTATTGAGCTACAGAAGGTGTTTATAAATTTTGGAGATTAATCCCTTGTCTGTTGATTCATTTGCAAAGATTTTCTCCCATTCTGTGGGTTGTCTTTTCGTTTTGTTTAGGGTTTCCTTTGCTGTGCAGAAACTTTTAAGTTGAATTAAGTCCCATTTGTTTATCTTTGTTTTTACTATCATTACTCTAAGAGGTGGATCTGAGAAGATGTTGCTGTCGTTTATGTCAGAGAGTGTTTGGCCTATGTTTTCCTCTAAGAGTTTTGTGGTATCTGGTCTTATATCTAGGTCTTTAATCCATTTTGAGATTATTTTGTGTATGGTGTTAGGGAGCATTCTGATTTCATCCTTTTCCATGTGGCCATCCAGTTTTCCCACCACCATTTATTGAACAGGCTATCTTTTCTCCATTGTATATTCTTGCCTCCTTTGTCATAGATTAGTTGGCTGTAGGTGTGTGGGTCTAATTCTGGGCTTTCTATCCTGTTCCACTGATCTATATGTCTGTCTTTGCGCCAGTACCATACATTTTTGATGATTGTTGCTTTGTAGTATAGTCTGAAGTCCGGGAGCCTGATTCCTCCAGCTCCATTTTTCATTTTCAGGAAATCTTTGGCTGTTCTGAGTCTTTTGTGCTTCCAAACAAACTTTAAAATATTTTGTTCGAGTTCTGTGAAAAATGTCCTTGGTACTTTGATAGGGATCACATTGAATCTGTATATTGCCTTAGGTAGTATAGTCATTTTGATAATATTAACTCTTCCAATCCAGGAGCATGGTATGTCTTTCTATCTATTTGTGTCATCTTTGATTTCTTTTGTCAGTGTCTTACAGTTTTCAGAGTACAGGTCTTTTGTCTCTTTAGGTGGGTTTACTCCCAGGTATTTTATTCTCTTGGATGTGATGGTAAACGGGATTGCTTCCCTAATTTCCCTTTCTGATCTTTCATTGTCAGTGTATAGAAATGCTGTCAATTTCTGTGTATTAATTTTGTATCCTGCAACCTTGCCAAATTCATTGATGAGCTCTAACAGTTTTCTGGTAGAGTCTTTAGGATTCTCTAGGTATCGTATCATGTCATCTACAAATAGTGATAGTTTTACTTCTTTCTTTCCAATTTGGATTCCTTTTATTTCTTTTACTTCTCTGATTGCTGTGGCTAGGACTTCCAAAACTATGTTGAAAGTAATGGCAAGAGCAGACATCCTTGTGTTGTTCCTGAAAAAAGTAGTCACTGGAGACCTCCTGCAAGGTAAACCAAATGTAGAAACTGATATACAAGGATATTAAGGCATCTGTTGTAACTATACTCAAAGGTTCAAAGGAAGAAATTTCAGCAGAGAAGTAGAAACTTTAAAGAAGAATAAAATTCTATAACTGAAAAAAAATCTAACTGATGTCCAAATCATTTTCAATGTTTCGTGTTGTCAGTTGTTTTAATATCAACCATTCTGACAATTTTGTAGTGGTATCTCATTGTGGTTTTAATTTACATTTCCCTAATAACTATGCTACTGAACACATTAAAAATAGTGCTTATTCATGGTTTTTCTTTGCAAGTTATTCAAATTTGTGTTCATCTTTCAGTTGGGTCATTTATCTTATTATCAGATACTAGTCCTTTTGTGTTTTGTAAATATTTTTCATAGTCTGTGCTTGCCTGTTTTCTTAATGATGTCTTTGATGAGCAACAGTTTTTGATGTTGTTAAAATTTATCAATTTTTCTGTCCTTTCTGTCTTTTCCTACTCTCAAATTAAAAGAAAAAACCCCACATATTCCATTCGCCTATATTTTTTTCTAGAATTTTCATTATTTTATTTTTTATATTTATGACTTCAGTCCATTTGAAACTAAATTTTATGTATAGTGTTATTGAAGTTTTCTTATGGGTGACAAATCCCTCCTCTCTTGCTGCTTTCAAGATTCTTTCTTTGTCTTTTGAAAGTTTGTTTATAATATATTCCAGTATGTGTTTCTTTGAGTTCATCTTACTTGGAGTTTGTTGAGCTTGTTGGTTGTTTATATTCCTGTCTTTCACCATTTGGAAAGTTTACAGCCACTAATTCTTCAAATATTCTCTCTGCCTTTCTCTCTCTCTCTCTTTCTTCTCCTTTTGGGACTTCTACAATGCACATGTTGATCTGCTTGATGGTGTCCTACAGGCCCCTTGGGCACTATTCACGTCAATCTTTTTTCTTTCTATTCCTTAGCCTTGATAACTTCCATGTACTGTCTTCAAATTTGCTCATTCTTTTGCCTGATCAAAGCTGCCTTTGAATTTCTGTAGTAAATTTCTCACTTCAATTATTATATTGTGGAGTTCCTGTTGTGGCTCAGTGGTCAACGAATCTGACTAGGAACCATGAGGTTGCGGGTTCGATCCCTGGCCTTGCTCAGTGGGTTAAGGACCAGCGTTGCCGTGAGCTGTGGTGTAGGTTGTAGATGTGGCTCAGATCTTGCATTGCTGTGGCTCTGGTGTAGGCCGGTGGCTACAGCTCTGATTAGACTCCTAGCCTGGGACCGTCCATATGCCATGGAGTGGCCCTAGAATAGGCAAAAAGACAAAAAAATTATATTGTTTAAATTCAGAATTTCTTTTTGGTTTTTCTATCTCTTTGTTAATATTTCTTAATTATTCTTACATTGTTTTCTTGATTTTCTCCATGTCTGCCTTTAGTTCTTTGAGCATCTTGTTTTTAAAGTCTTTGTCTAGAGTATTTGCCATCAGGTCTTTTCAGGGACAATTTCTGTTGATTTATTTTTCCCTTTGAGTGGACCATACATTCATGTTTCTTTGTATGCCTTTCAATTTGTTGAAAACTAGACGTTTGAATCTAATAATGTGCTAACTCTGGAAACCATATTATCTGTCCTCCTCAGAGCTGTTATTATTTCTGCTTATTTAAAGAAAATTATTGTGAGCTGTCTTTCTGTGCCAAAGACCAGCCTGAGGTGTAAATGTGAAGTCTTCTCAGGTCTTTTCTGACAAGTCTTTCCCTGGGCATCTGTGATAACTTTTGAATTTTTCCCAGATATGCAGTCGTTTTTGAATGTCCTAGTCTTTAACATCTGGCTCCCAAAAGGTGAAAAAGAGAAAAATAAAGGGGAAATAAAGGGTTACCAGCTTTAAAAATCTCCTGGAAGTCCCTTCAGTGGGGTGGGGGTGGGGCTTGCATCAGTGAGGGATGTTCAGTAGCAATGGCTGTCCTCTCTTTTGCATCTCAGAGATCAAAAGCAGCAATCAGTGCACAGAGTCACTATTTTGAGCACAAGGTCCTTTTTGCCCACATTTGCTGCCACAAGGTGGTGGAAGGTGCTCCAGGGCCATGTGTACAGATGCCTGCCATGTGGCTGGGGGTAGGGTATGGATAGCTGCCACTGTGCTAATAACCGAAATTGACTGAAATTAACTGCAATTTATTGTCTAAGATTTCCCTGGAAATTTCAAGGCTTCAGGAGACTCCAGGATTCCAGAATAGTTGTATCAGACGTGTTCTGCCAGTGGAATTCTTTATCAATGGGAAGTGAGATTCTTGGTGCTTCCTACTCCACCGTGTTCACAGAACCCTCTATGTTGACACTCCATCTTAGATTTCAGTCACATAATATTTGAAATTCTCCCACAGATCACTGTAGTTCTGTTCTTTTTGGCTGTACTCCTGTCATGCAGAAGTTCCCACACCACAGCAGTGATCTGAGTCACAGCAGTGACAATGCTGGATCCTTAACGGATCCTTAACCACTGATCTACCAGGGAACTCCAGATCTGTTCATTTTAAAAAAATCATTTACCTTTTTGTTCTTTGGATTATCTCTTTGCTCTAACTTCACTTACTAATCTTTTATCATGTCCAATGTGCCTTTATCTTTATTCTTTCAGTTATAGAATTTTAATTCTTCTTTACAGTTTCTATTTCTCTTCTGAAATTTCTTCCTTATGTTTACTCATATTCATATGAGCATAGTTTCCTTTGCACCTTGGAGCATAGTTACAACAGATGCCTTAATATCCTTGTATATCAGTTTCTACATTTGGTTTACCTTGCAGGAGGTCTCCAGTGACTACTTTTTCTTTTGGTATGAATCACTGTTCCTGTTTCTTCTCGTGTCTAGTAATTTTGGATTGTGTCCTGGACATTTTGCAGTCAAATGCTCTACCACTGAGCCATACCCCCATCCCAGCCTTTTTTTTTTTTTTGTCTTTTTGTCTTTTTAGGGCTGCTCCTGTGGCATATGGAGGTTCCCAGGCTAGGGTCAAATCGGAGCTGTAGGTGCTGGCCTACGCCAGAGCCACAGCAACGTGGGATCTGAGCCACATCTGCGACCTACACCACAGCTCATGGCAACGCCAGATCCTTAACCCACTGAGCAACGCCAGGGATTGAACCTGCAACCTCATGGCTCCTAGTCGGATTCATTAACCACTGAGCCACAACGGGAACTCTGTATCCTAGACATTTTGAATGACACATTTTAGGGATTTTGGATTTCATTATAATCTTCTGAAGATTATAGATAGTTTCACCTTACCAGGGATTTGGTCTGATCAAACTCAGACTTCTGACTCTACATCCCTTGTGGTAGTTGGCTTATCTGGACTGTGTGGAATCTGTCTCATACCAGCATAATTAAAGACTTTGTTAACACAGTTTATTTATAGAATTGGGGCTTCCTTTTTCTGATTCTGTCCCTTCTGAGCCTTTTCCTCTCGCTCTTTAGCTCCTGTAGTCATCACAAATTCTGTCTTATGCATCCTCAAGCCAGTGAGACTATGAGTTTCCATTTATTATCCTCCTACCAGGTACTGTCTGTCCTCAGGTGAAGAGGTATAAAATGGGAAACTCACCCATTGCTGCTTCCCTCTTCCAAGTGTTGACTTTCTTCTGGTTTCCTGGTTACTCTACGTGTCATATACATATATGTGTATACGCACATATACATATATGTATAATTTAAAAAATATATTTTGTCTCCAAATCCACTACCAGAGGCTGTCCCCATACATTTTTTTAACACTCAGGAAGACCACCCTGTACACTTTTAACCACATATTTTGTCTTTTTTTTTTCTGTTGTGTCTGGAGTATACACACACGCGCGCACTCACACACACAGAGTGAATTTTAGCTTGCTTTCACTCCCTTATTTATTTCCTTATGTTCTCTTGTGACTATCATTTGAGATTTTTCCAACCATTAATTTTTATACATTTATTTATCAAAATTATCTGTATTTCACTATATGTTAAGCAAGGCTGTCATGAATTCCTTATCTACTTGTTTTGTTTTTTAAGTAATTCTTTCATAAAATATGAATGTGGTAAACAAAGTATATGATATAAATGTCAAAAATACCTCTTGTTTTCTCACTTGAATGTAATTTGAGTGGATATAAGATTGTAGGTTAAAAAATTATTTTCTCAGACACTTAAAGGTATTGATTTACTTTTTTTCTTTCAGTATGTTGTTAAGAAGTCTGATTGTAATTTTAGTCTTGTTCTTTGGTAGATAAACTGTTTTTTCTACCTGAAAGCTTTATAGAATTTTTTCACTTTATACTCAGTTTTGTAAAGTTTTACATGGTATGTTTAGTTTAAGGTCATCTTAATTTTCTAGGAACTTAGTGTGTCCCTTCAATATAAATGATCATCTCTACAAAGTTTTTATACTAAAATAATTTATTTTCTCTGCTCTATTCACTGCATTCTTTCCATCTAGAAATCCTATTAGATGAAATTTGGAGCAATGGAATCTTGACTCCACAGCTCAACTGGTTTTTTCTTTCTCATATTTTGTACTTGTTGTTTTAATTTGTAGTCTTCCCAAATGCTTCCTCACTGTTTTCTTCATTATTAAATTGTTCTTCAGCTATTTCATATTGTTTTCCAGCTTACTTGTTATTTTTGCGTCTGAAATTTATTTTTCAAGATTTCTGTTTGATTTTTCTTTTTTGCAGACCTTTAATTATATACATTCTAAAATCTTTTTCTGTTGCTTGAATAAAATATGCATTAGTGTTAGTTTTTATGTTTGAGATCAGTACTTCTCAAATGTTTGTTTATTCTTAATTGTATCTTTTCCTTTATGTTCCACAGGCTATGCATGTCTCAGATTTGGTTTTTTTCTTTTTGTTTTTTTGCTTTTAAGAGCTGCACCTGCAGCATATGGAGGTTCCCAGGCTAGGGGTTGAATTGGAGCTGTAGTGGCAAGCCTAAGCAAGAGCCACAGCAACACAGTATCTGAGCCACGTTTGCAACCTACAGCATAGCTCATGGCAATACCAAGTCCTTAACCCACTGAGTGAAGCCAGGGATCAAACATCCTCGTCCTTATGAATACTAGTCAGGTTCATTACTGCTGAACCCAAACAGGAACTCTTCAGGTATCTTTTTTAAAATGTGACTTGGGAGTGGGATTTGGGAGGCCACCATGCTAATAATGCCTTATCTTGGTTTGGAAATAAAGAAGCTATACTATAAAGTATAAAGACATAAAACTTAAAAGACCTTACAAGTAGACATGTGAAATTCCACTGTCCAAATGGAGTCTAGAAATTGGGTGTCTTGAAAAACATCTGGGATAGATTTTTCCCTATCTTGGGAAAATGGCACAGAAATGAAGTTCCCTGAGACTCGGAGAGGCCAAGATCAGGATGGACTTCCGAGAAGAACAGCTGTGGCCGTTGGTCAGTGGTCTTTGTTATTTAGGATCATAACGTACTTTAATACCTCTTTTGTGAAAGGATATTGAATTCACCAATGCAGGAATGTCGCAGGCATCATGTGGCATAATCGGGAATAGCTGAGTATAGCTAGAAGACCCTGATTGTCTTCAGCTCCCTACCCTAGCATCAGCTGTGTTTCCCAGGACCTAAGAAACAATGGAATGAAATGGGTGCCATCACTGCACACGGCAAATTGTGGTCCTGCCTGAGCTGCATGGTTTCTCCTGGCCCAGTTTCCCAGGGCGTACTTCTGGTCCTAATTTCTGTGCTCAATTATTCTGCTGGGACTGCAGACCCTTAAGAATACAAAAAGAACATAGGCAGTGTTAGGAGCGTGAAAAGCCATTCACCACATTGATGCTTCTCTCTTGTAATGCGGTCTTTCCCCCAGGATAGCATCTAATTGCTACTTGAACGAACTCACTGTCTTTACCTCAACAGCCTTACCCAGTAGGCCATAGCAAACATTTATTATTCTTTGAGTGACAAAGCTCTTCCCATCTGTCTCTTCGGAATTTGTTTTTTTTTTTTGAACTTCCACTTCTGCCGCCACTCCTGTCATCAAGGCAGTATCAAAAGTAGTAACATGCATTGATATTATCCACTCTGCTAAAGATCTTGTGTACTTCAGTGATAGCCCCTTCAATGTCTTTTTTGAAGTTGGAGAGATGGAGGACTTTTTTTTTTTAACCTTTCAGTAACTTGTACAGTTTTCTCAGGAAATCAGCATGAGAGAAAATATTTGCTAACATCTGACTTCCCTTCAACCAAACCCACCTGCTCTGGAAAAACTGCCAGAGAAATGCATTTCCAGAAGGTTCCTTTTGGAGACAAAATGGTTGTCTTATTTCCTTGACTATTTCTTGATGTGCTCAGAGGAAAGGAAGGAAAATGTCAAGTGTTTATTTTGATGATTCAAAGAAGGAGCCAGGCAGGAGCAAGAGAGCCTTGAAAAACTAACATTGCCACCTAATAGGGACAGTTACAATTGTTATGGCGGTGGCTGTAACAGTCCAGGCCTGTACTATGTTTCATACACTCACAGTGACCCCGCAAGGTGGCTCTTGCTATCGTTTTCCTTTTATAGGTGAGGAATAGAGGCCAGAAAATAGAGATACTAATAATGATGGTGGCTGCTATTTATTGAGCATTCAAAACATGCCGGGTATCTGCCTCCCTTGTCTGGTCTCACCTAGTCCTTGCCATAACTCATATATAATACCTAATGTTACCAGGACTGTCTAGCTCTGATATTCTGTGCTTTCCATTTTCCTATCTGATGGCTTTGACAATTATTCAGTCCTTTTACATGGACTCTTTCTTTGCCTGATACCCACCGACTTCCTAAATCCTCCCCCTTTCTAGTGCATGGATAGGTGGAGCAAAATCTTTAATTTCAATTGTCCATTGTCTCCCCTAAGTCAGAGGGGGTAACTCCAAGTTTTAAGTTTAAAAAAAATTCCAGGGAGTTCCCGTCGCGGCGCAGTGGTTAACGAATCCGACTAGGAACCATGGGGTTGCGGGTTCTATCCCTGCCCCTGCTCAGTGGGTTAAGGACCAGCGTTGCCGTGAGCTGTGGTGTAGGTCGCAGACACGGCTTGGATCCTGCGTTGCTGTGGCTCTGGCATAGGCTGGCGGCTACAGCTCCGATTAGACCCCTAGCCTGGGAACCTCCCATATGCCGCGGGAGCAGCCCAAGAAATGGCAAAAAGACAAATAAATAAATAAATTAAGAAAATAAAAACATAAAAAAATTCCAAATATCAATAATGATGGCTTCATCTCCATTTCAGGGCAGAGCTCATGGTCCTTGCTGGCCAATTAGTCTCCTCCCCTGTCTCAGTGATTGCTTTGGGGATGGGCATGCGACCCAAAGCCAGAATCCTCTCAGGACTTCTCTGTAGGGCCAACCAGAGGATAATCCCTTTCCCTGGGGATTTGTAAATTGGGTGACTGTGGATATGGGGCAGGGGTTTGCCGTCTTCACTGTCACGTGGAAAAAGTCTGCAGATTAAAACCAACTCAGAGACGAACAGAGTTGAAAGATGGAGAGAGAAACAGATTTAACAGTATCTTTTAAGCTTTTAGTTCCAGCTATATCTAAAGGCAGTTCTATCCCTGGACTTCCAATTTGTAACAATAAATAAATATTTCTTCCTATTGAAGGTCATTTAAGTAGCCTTTCTGCCACTTGCAGCCAGTGGTATGCTGATTGAAAGAAAAAGAAAAAAAGAAAGGAAGGGGGAGGGAGGAGCCTTGATTTTTTTGTGTTTGCCAATTACCATGGTGTAAACCCCCATAGTGGCATATTTTAAGCCACCAAGGTTTAACTAGCAGCTTGAAAATTTCTGACTATTTAACAATTGGCTTTTGTGACCAGGTACCAGCCAGCTCCAGGACACCACTGCTTGCAGCTAAAAGAGTCCTGACTGATTTGCTTTCCCACAAGGTTAATGAGGTGAAAGAAATGGTAATCAGAGCTCTTATCTGGCCTGTTTCTGCCCTTCTTCCCAGAAGGTTCTCACATCTCCACAGGTATTCCTAGAAGGGGAGGGAGAAATGCTTAGTGACACCAACCAGCAGGCTTTCGATTCAAGGAATTAAAACTTCTATGATTGTGGTGGTTTTTAAAGCATAGTTTGTGGTTACTTCCCTCATCAGAATCGCCTACCAATCCAGGGTCTGCCTACAGCTGATGGATGTACGCCACACTCTGAGCACTGCCCCTTCCCTCTGGTTTGGTGTGTGTGCTGCAGGCCACTTGAATGTGACTCTTGAAAGATCCCTGGGGTATCTTCATAGCACACTGATCTCTGCCTCCTGCGAGGTCCAGGATTCCAAGCGGGGGAAAAGACCAGGGAGATGAGAGACGAATGTGATGGACTTTTCGTAGCTTAGTTCCTATTTTTCCTCCTCTCATCCCTTATCCTCACCCTCATCCTCTCCTCGTTTGTTTTCCTCCTGCCTTGCTTCTCTGGAACGTCTCTGAGACCCAGTTTCCCCATCTGTGAAATGGGGATAGTAAGACTCAGCCCGGAGGGTAGCAGGGAGGAAAGCATCCTCCCCAGCGCCCAGCACCCCATAGGAGCTCAGTGCCTGCTATACCTCGTCCTAGCTTTCTCCTCCCAGCCTCGCTTGGTTGCTGTCTGTCTCCTCAAGTCGCTCTTGGAAGCTCAACGGGCGTTTGAGCTGGGATGGACGTCTTTGAAATTTATTTTCAGGTTTCTAAGGGATGCACTCTCTGTGTTGATATCTGTGGATTCTGCAGTTGATTTTTTAAATAGCGACGTCATCATATTGACCTATTTCCTGAGGATGTTTCCTTGGGCTCCACAGATGGCGAGGAAGGGGAATTGCTGCTGACAGATGCGGGGACTGGTCTGCGAGCCCGCTCCCCTGAGCCGTGCGGATCCCACTTCCACAGGGCCGGTGACTCACCCGGTATTAATTGCACTGCAATTATCCTGGGGAGCCTGAGTTTCCTCTTGATGTCTCCTGTCTGGTTTCCTTTTGACCTGCACAGCTGTCTAATAGAGATGGCTTTTGCGATTTCTTAGTTAATGTGGTTCATTATTTCCAGCGCTGCCTTCTGCCTTCAGCGGCTGGAGGTTTTTCTGACTCTGACTTGGTGACTTTCATGAGTTGTGTCTTCAATCAGGGCTTGGGGCTGCCTGCATGGTCTGTGGGAGAAATTGCGTTTGCAAATCAGAGGAAGTTCACAGAGCCTGTCGCCCTGTTGCTTCTCAAGCCCGTGTTTTCATCTTCCATGCGTCTCTCCCTGGTCACCTCCGTGGGCCTCGGCTGAGGAGGGGAAAGTCCCTCTCTCCCAGACCTCAGCGAGAGCCGAGGAGATGGAGCAGGAGGCAGGAATTTGTTCGCTGCTTAGCTCTGCTAATTATCTGCAGAGGGCGGTGGAACCAGGCACTGTCTGTCCTCCCGATGCCTTGCCTCACGCTGGGTCATGCCACAGAGACCAAGATGTCTAGAGCCCTAAAAGCTTCTGATGTCAAATGTCTTTCAGAAATTACAAAAATCCAACTAACTCACCTAAGACTTTCCATTCCCCTCAACACTCCACAGAGCCTTGGGTGGCTGCAGGAAGTGTCTGCAGACCACCCTCATTCATCCTTGACATGCAGGAGCCAAATATAGCCCTGAGCCTGTCGTGTCTTGCTCTTTACCTACTTCGCCGAATCAAGCAGCCAGTTTTTATTGAAACTCAAACATCTTGAACTCTTTGCCAGAAATAGGCGGTCATTTAGAAGGAGGGGGAAAGCCTCTGGTACCTTGAGGTTCCTTGTCATCATCCAGAATGGTAACTGACCTGGGTGTCGTGGGAAAAGGAGGCTCCTTAGGGAGGAAGGCAGACCCCAGGAGGGAGGAGCCCGTTTGCTGCCCGACAGAGAGGAGCAGCTGGCAGTGCCTCGGGGGAGGCCACACATTTCCACACCCAAGGTGGTGAGAGGAGACAAAAGGGAAGAGAGTGCATGAAGTGGGCAGAGAGTGGAAGGAAAGTGACAGCCATCAGAAGCAATTACAGGAGCTGCTGGGGGACTCGAAGTCATGGTGAATGAACAGAGAAGTAGACTCTTACACCGTGGAGGCAGAAGTCAGGGAAGGAAAGAGGAGGTGCCGGCTTGCTCTGTGGTAGGAACACGGAAAACCTCCTGCACCTCAGTAGCCCTGAAGATGCCAACTTCAACCATGTAGACGCTGCTCTTTGCCAGGAGTCAAGGGCAGTTGTAGGACCCTGGTCCGAACCACAGCCTCTAAGAGTATCTTTGTGCCATCCTCCAAGAGTTAGACTCTCAGCCACCTAGGAGACTCCTGAGCTCTAGAGCAATCCATTTCCCAGCAGCGATGAGTAGCCAAAGCTTTACTTCTGAAGACATCCCTTTCTTCAAGGAGCTGTCATGAAATTGAACAGATAAGCACCAATAAAAACTATATGGTGACGAATGAGTAATAATTATCGAGCATCACTACAGGTTTATCTTTGTGTTGGATGCACTGTTATATTGTCAGTGACTTATATACAACTTTCTAAGGTGGATATTGAGTTTGCTGTGGGGATTCAGGGAAGGAAGTGGCAATGATTGGATGGGCTCAGAAGATTTCCTTAGGGGCTGGGACTTGAGTGGGATTTGAAGGACTTGGGGGAAGAGTGGGCACACTTGGGGGTTGGTTTGGGGTCACTCTTAAATCCTTTGATACATTGGTTCTCCTCAAAGGTGGGGAATACATTCCACCCTCCCTGAATGTTTGAGCCACTCCCTAACCGGGTAATAGCTGTCAGTCCCTTCTAATCTGTTAGAGAATTGCATTTCTCTGGCGTGCTGAAGGAGAACGACATGATGGGGCTGCAGAAATATTCCTGTTGGCAAGGCTACAGGAGGCCAGAAGAGAAAATGCTTTGCAACTGAAGCTCTTTGACTCCTCAGAGTTTAGGATTGAGGTCCAAGTTGATGACGGTTCTTGGGAAAGCCTCACTAGATCTCCCTGGGGCATTCTTGGCCATGTTGGCCTCAATCCAACAGGACGTGGCGGGCGCTTCTTAGCTCAGGAGCCAGGAGGTAAAGTGTGAGGAATGGTACATATCTGTTACTTAGGCTTTCAGTAATGAGGATGTTCTTTGTTCCTAGGGACAAACACTCGAGAGGAAACCCTGAACGCAGCCTTTGTGCTCCGGAGTCAGTGCCACCAAGAGCTTCTTACCAAGAAGAGACCAGAGGTGAGTTGGTGCCAGCTTCCTTTTCTTTTCTGAAGAAATGAATAGATAAACGTCATTTCGAGCTACTTCTTTTCAAACTAGTTCCCCGCAGAAGTGCAAAAAAGGAAGCTGGGCGGAGATGGCCAGGATGGCTGCTGTAGATGGGTAGACGACCCAGCTGCTGACCCTGTTAGTCCCAGCGGCTGAGTGTGGCCAGTTCAAGTAGAGAGCACTTCCGGAGCCTGGGCCGTGTGCCTGGACTGACAGAGGAGGCAGGCGTGGTGCAGAGTTTACATCCGTGCAAAGCAGAATGGGCCACGTGCCCCGGCAAGGGCCCTGGCAGAGGAAAAGTTGCATCCGCCTGGTGAGAACAGTGGTTGGGGGAGGAGGCAGGCCATTCAGAAAGGCTTTGAGGACAGACCAACGCTTGAAATACCGCTTGAGCAATGGTAGGTTTTCTTTTATTCACTGTTTTATGGCTAATGATTATTTCTGGTAGTTCAAGGGTCCCAATACATGTTCATTAGAGAAAATACTAAAAAATACAAAGAAGAAAATTAATGTACTCATAATCCCAGCACCCAGAAGAAGACCGAAGTAACACCTTGGTGTATTTCTTCTAGGCCTTTGTGTCTTTGTGTGTATGTATACAAAGCGCACACACACACACACACACACACACACACACACACACACACACACGTACACATAGCAAGTTCACAAAATTAGGCTTTTACAGAATAAATACCTTTGGAACGAAGAGACAGACAAATGAGCTTTTATATATCACTAATATTCTTCAAAACTATGGTTTATAAAGTCATTGTATGCTTGTCCAAGAAGTTATTTAACCGCTTTAGTCCAGTTTAGACATTCTGTTTGTTTCTAAATTACACACAATTTTTCACAATTACAAGTAGTGTTTCGCTGCTGCTTCTTACTCATTAATCAAATAGAAGGATTTGCTGTGCGGAGACTGGGGTGAGGGCGGGGCGGTGGCGGGTGGTGAGTGTTCTGGGAGGAGAATCGGCGCGAGTGTGTGGAGATGGGTTTAGGGGATGAGGGGGCATTGAGGATGGAAAGGTAGGTTGGGGCAGGTTGTAGATGGCAGCGATGGGCAGACATGAACAGAAGGGTGATGGGGAACCACTGACGGCCTCTGAGCAGGCTAAGGACAGAAGCGGAGAAGTGGTTATGGTGGCGAGTCTGAAAGAGGTATGAGGGTGGAGCAGAGGAAAGGGGAGGGGTTAGGGCAAGGCAAAGGAAGAGGGGAGAAGGGTCGGAGGTCACGCGTCTGTGACTCAGAAACGGGTTGGGAACATGGCCAGTGAAGACTGAGGCAGCATTTGGCCTCTGATCTTGAGGTCCTCTCTCTGAGAAAATGGAGAAAGCAGAAGGAAATTGAGACCTGGCAGGTGGAGTGACTTGTCCAAATTTGGGACCTCATTAGAGGTTAAGCCAGGCCAGAAAACAGATGCTCCGTCTTCCTGTGTCAGGACAGCCTTAATGCGGCGGCGGCGGTTGGACATCCGGCCTCAGATGTGAGACATGGCAGCTCCTGGAGCCCAGGCCTGAAGGCAGGTCAGCCTGAGGCAGACGTCTGTCAGCTGTGGTCTTGGCCCTCGTTTATGGGTTGGGACATGAGTTGTGCCCTGTTCATTGATTAGGTAACAAAGGCAAAAAAAAAAAAAAAAAAAATCAAACTTCTCACTTAGTTCTTCAAACTTAGCTCTTCTCCAGGCAGGACTGAAGGAGCAGAGTGGTAAAGAGAAAAAGAGCCAAAAAAAAGACCCATTTGTCATTTCAAAGAATTGTCTCGGGTGTGGGAAGCACTTGCTGTGTCCCCAGGCAGAGCCACCCCTGATCCTTGGTGGCACCTCCTCTCAAGGCATGCTGGGTAGCTGGAGCACGTGGGGCCATCCTGGAAGGTGCTAAATAATTCGTTCCATCGGCCGGACATCTGGTAGTGCATGTACACCTAGCGCCTTTTAATCTCACATTTAAATTACCATTTCCTTCCCGTGATTAGTTTTGCCATATCCCATAGCTTTCAACAGCTTCAAAAATCTAGACCAGTGTCTAATAACAAAAATAAAAATAAGAAAAAGGCAAAAAGCCCCCTCACTTGGGCTCTCCAGCCTTTCACGGCTGCTTTGGAAATTGAGAGCCCTATGTGGGATATGGGCGGCTAACAAGCATGGAAATAAAAAATGATTTTTGATCTCAAGACCTAATAGTATTCATATTTTTCATAGCCTCAAACAATGTCTTCAGATAATCCAGGTAAAGGCAGGCCAGAAACAAAACAACATCATAAAGGCATTATTATACACAGACACTTTCAGCCATGCTACACGCCTCACGGCGTCTTTGAACGCGGCATGATGAGAGCTCTTGCACACTCCAGGGAATACTCTTGGAGCTGTTTTTACTTCGACAGAGGGTAGTGAAACAAAATTCTTTGGCTTTAGATATGTGTTCGGCGCTGGCTCCACAGAGCTTGGTCCCGTCTTCTGTGTTTATCATCCATTTGGGAGGTCAAGGGAAGGGCTGTGACATTCCCAGGTGTGTCCCCCACCTGCAGCGCCAGGCCCTTACCCTTGGGGCCTGGGGGTCGGGGCCAGCCCTCTGAGTGGGTGGGGGTGATGGAGCTGAGAACGAGAAGGCTTTCATCAAGAAGAATTTGGCGCTGGAGCCTCTTTCAGCCCTTGCTCCTCCCAAAATAACTCTGGCCAGCCTCATCAAACTAGATCAGGGCTGGGGCCCAGGGTGGGCTCAGAGGGGACAGCGGAAGCAGAGCGAAGCCCAGGGGCCCGTGCTCTTGGGCAGTCGCTCGCTCCCTCCCTCTTGAAACTCTCTGTTCTCTGGTTCGAAAGTGTCAATGGTGTCTCCATCAAGGAATGCATCTTCCTTTCCCTCTGCCTCCCGTGTTTCACTGTTAGAGCGCCTTACTTCAGTCAGGCTCTTCAGGGTCCTAGCTCTAAGTCCAAATTTCATGTTCTTAAGTTTGACTTCCCAGCTGCCAGGACCCGAGGGGTCTGCTTTCTCCTCCCTGCTCTGGCATCCACAACCGTGACACTCATCCAGTGCCTACTGGTTGTTAGATTTGGCTGGCAGGGCTGGGCTGCATCCTGATCTTCAGGTAGATGGCCAGCTGCAGGTGCTAATTTTGCTACCTCCGCTCTTCTCATTTTCTGGTAGCATCTAACAGTGCCTGGCAGGGAGTGGAGAGCTACTTACTGTTTGCAGAGCCCCTGGTCTTTCTTTCTCCATCCCACGAAGAAGAGGGCAAGGACCAAACTCAACGGTATGAGTTCGTGTAGCCGTCACAGGTATGAAATTCTAGGAGTTTGACACCCTCTAGTGTTACAGGCATTTCTTGAAGGCTGAAGACTTACCGGGACATGATTTTTCTAGCTGACATATTTTTTGAAAGGTCCAGCTCAGTGCCACCTCCAGAGAACCCCAAGCAGTGTGTGCCCTCCGAGCTCCTTATGTCTGTGCCATCCAAGAGGTTGGTGGCTGCCGTCTTGTCGCCTGGATTTACTCACCAGTCCCACTTACCTTAATAAGTGAGGGAGATGAGGGCTGATTTTTGTCTGGGCTTCACACATTTGTTCCACCATTATTCTCTGTGAAGCAGACACAGCTCCGTGGTGTCACACGCTGGCCATAACCACGTGTCCAATGAATTGACCTCATCTCCTCTAGTTTCTGAGAAGCCCACTCGTGTTTCATGAGAAGGTGAAACTGTTTATCTGGAAAGTGTCTACGAACTGGAAAAGCAAGAGCCACAAACCCTCTTGATTTCCCTTTCTGCCTCCTCCTTTGCCCGTGAGCGGCCACTGTGTCCTTCCTATACCATTGACTGGGCATGCAGCACTTCACTGGCTTTTGCCTCTGGGCAACATGTTCTGCAGCCTTGGACTCAGTGTGTGCTGAGTTAGAACAATCACTCACTGGAATCTCATTTCAGATCTACAGAGGTTAATTTATCCTTTTTCAGGCTATGTGCTCATTTAAACCCAAATTACCCAGCTACTAGCCTCCTTGATAGCAATTCCATCCCACAAAGCAAACTCCTGAGCTTCATGTATTGGTAATGGCCTTTCTTTCTATAGTTTTCCTTAGGGATAAA
This sequence comes from Phacochoerus africanus, assembly GCF_016906955.1. NCBI lineage: Eukaryota > Metazoa > Chordata > Mammalia > Artiodactyla > Suidae > Phacochoerus > Phacochoerus africanus. The sequence continues at coordinate 123,907,677 of NC_062558.1, forward strand.
GCTGAATGGGGAAATAAGTCATATTAAGCTGGAAAAATAGTGAACAAAATACATATTTTATATTTTTAAAAAATATCCTCCTGCTACCAATTACAGACTTTATTAGGAACAGGTATTTTCACATTATGGGGCTTGTCTTTATATTAAACAGAGCAAACCCCAAAGAATAGTTACTTAAGAGGATCTTTTTAATAAATACTCAAGTCCATTTTAATATCTAATAATAGTGGCTGCCTCAAGTATTCAAATTTTAGCATAACCAGCAGGAAAACTGTTTGATGTTTTAATTATGTCCCTGAAAATGCTGAATGGGTTATAAAAAGCAATTTGAAGAAAATAAAAAAAAAGGATTTTTTTTTTTTTTATTATTAGTGTTTGGGGAGAAAAGACATTTTCCACATCCTATTAAAAACCTTTCTGCATTGTACAAATACTATCTGCTGATAAACGAGGCCAAATAAGCAAAGAATTTGCATCTGTTGTAAGAGAGGTCTCCTTTGGGGGGAAAAATCTGGAAAATAGAAAAAGAAGACCTCAGAGGAACTATATACCAAGGAGAGGAGTGATGGAAATTGAGCATGCCTTGAAAGAAAGAAAATCTTTTAATTACATTTAAAATTAGCCAGACCCCTGTGCTTGTCCCAAGGAGATTCCTGGGAGGCTTGGAGTGGTTCTGAGCAACTGGCTGCCCGGGGCTGGGCTGATGTAATCACTTCAAACCCCACCTGGAGGTCTGGACCGGGAGGCGGCTGTGGGGACATTCCCGAGCTTGATCCTGCTGGCCCTGGGTCATTGTTCTGGGCAGGAATCGGGAAAGCTGTCCCTAAGGGGTGGGGAAGCAGTGAGAGGGGGAGATGTTTCGGAGGAGCGGGACCAGATGTACGGGCCACGGTGAGGGGCGTGCTGCTCCGTGGTAGATGGACACGCCAAAGCCGGCAAGGCCAGGCCACCCTGGGGCTCAGGGCTCTCTGCTCTCATGAGGCGGAGCCTGGCCTGGGTGGGCCTGGCGCTCAGGATGGTGGAACCTTCTGCCCGATGGCCAGATGGGAGGACCCACGAAGAACTCCGGAACGTAATTGCCCAGGAGGGACAGTGGGCCCTCTGGCTGCCTTGGCTGCCTCGGGAAGGTCTAGGCAGGCTTCTCCCACGGGGCTGCATTCCCCAGGGGCGGCTTCTTATCCTCACTCTTATTTTTAATAATTACTTTGTCCAAGCTGCATTCCACACCAAACAACCGGCATCTTAGGGATGGAATCCAGGCATCTTTTTTTTTTTTTTTTTTTTAAACTCCTCAGATCATATGTAGCCACATGAGGAAGCTCGTTCCAGGATGACTCTCACTTGAGAACCTGGAGGTCTTTTCTGGCCTCCTGACTGCTTGGCCGGGTCACAGCACACATAGGAAAAGCCAGAGGAGGAGTGTGCCAGAGGGACCCTCAACCAGTGAGGGATGGGAATTGGTGAATAAATGCCCCAGCTCCCGGCCCGGCTGACACAATCGTCGGAAGCACTGCGGGGTTTGCTGTGAGAGTGAGCCCTTGTCTCCCACAGGAAGGATGCCCTCCTCTCTAGCACACCCTTGGTTGGTCCCTCAGAGAATTTACTGGACACAGCTCTTAAGTAAACTGCTTATATGCAAAAAGTTTCCTTAAGGTCTACTTTTGGGAAAACTCAAATTAAGAAAGGAATCACCTTGTCAGTGTCACAGAAGTTAGGGAGCCCGACCATGGTGACAGTGGTCCAGGAATCAGAAAATGATTATAATTGATTTTCTTCTTTTTTTTTTTTTTGCTTTTTTAGGGCTGCACCCACAGCATATGTAAGTTCCCAGGCTAGGTGTCGAATCGGAGCTATAGCTACTGGCCACAGCCACAGCCACAGCCACACGGGATCCGAGCCGCATCTGCCACCCACACCACAGCTCACGGCAACGCCAGATCCTTAACCCACTGAATGAGGCCAGGGATCAAACCTGCATCCTCATGGATCCTAGTTGGGTTCCTTAATTGCCGAGCCACAATGGGAACTCCCTGAATATCATCTTTAACGGAAGAAAAGAAAGGTTTTCTTTAACTTTGCTTCTCCACAGGGAAGACTAAAGTAAAGGGTTGACCCCTTTTGAAAGGGGAAATGGATTTTCCAGAGTGACATGGCTGCTGCTGAAGTGGAAATTCCCTGGAGTTTTGGCAGGTGATGAGGCAAGTTTACTTGCATGCTTCTGCTCCTGGTGGCAACCTTGTGCCGTGGATATCAGCGTCAAAGTAGGCACTGCTGCAGTGCTCTTGAAGCCTTGAAGTATGGATGTTCAGAAAGAGCCAAGCATGACCCTGACCATGCCACTCTCCAGAGTGCACAGAGAAGACACTTTATGCCAACTGGGTGGGGGGGTAGGAAACAGCAGGACAAAATAGAAAGAATAATTAACAAGGAGTTGATAGATGGGGCTTGAAATACTGGCTTTACCATTATCCTTTCAGCCAATCCGTAATTATTAAGTTCCTACCGTGTGCAGGCTGGAGTGATATCCAAAATAAGTAGCCATTATTGCCTGAGTGCTGTGCCAGATATTACTCCTTTTTAAAAAATAAATGCCGTTGGAGAGTTGACTTAACAATGTTGCGTTAGTTTCAGGTGTACAACAAAGTAAATCAGTATATATATATATATAAAACTGATTTATATATAATATATATTCATTCTTATGAATTCATTATATACATATATATAGATGTATTTTTTTTTCATTCTTTTTCAGATTCTTTCCCCGTATAGGCTATCACAGTGTTGAATAGATTTCCTTGTGCTATACAGTAGGTCCCTGCTACTTATTACCGATTTTGGGTATAGTAGTATGTATATGCCAATCCTCATCTCCCAATTTATCCTTCCCCACAGAGTTTCCCCTTTGGTAACCATAAGTTTGTTTTCAAAATCTTTGAGTCTGTTTCTGTTTTGTGAGTAAGTTATCTTGTGTCATGTTAAAAATTAGATTCCATGTATAAGTGATATCACATGGTATTTGTCTTTCTCTGTCTGATTTACTTCACTTAGGATGATAATTTCTAGGTCCATCCATCTTTACTGCAAATGGCGTTATTTCATTCTTTTTTATGGCCAAGAAATACTCCATTGTATAGACGTACCACATCTTTTTTTATTACTCAATGAATTTTATTACATTTATAGCTGTACAACAATCATCACAACCCAATTATATAGCATTTCCATCCCAGACCCCCAGCCCACCCCCTGCAACATATCTCACTTGGAATTTTTGTTTTTCAAAGTCTGTGAATCGTATCTATTCACTGTGTCCTTTTTTTAGATTCCACTTGTAAGTGATAGCATATGATGTTGGTGTCTCACTGTCTGACTAACTTCACTTAGGATGATAATTTCTAGGTCCATCCATGTTGCGGCAAATGCCATTATTTCTTTCCCTTTAATGGCTGAGTAATAGTCCATTGTGTATATGTACCACATCTTCTTGATCCATTCCTCTGTCGATGGACATTTAGGTTGTTTCTATGTCTTGGCTATTGCATACAGTGCTGCAGTGAACCTTGGAGTACATGTATCTTTTTGAGTCATGGTTTTCTCTGGATAGATGCCCAGGAGTGGGATTGCTGGATCAAGTGGTAATTCTCTTTTGAGTTTTCTGAGGAATCTCCATACTGTTTTCCACAGTGGTTGCACCAATTTACATTCCCACCAACAGTGTAATAGGGTTCCTTTTTCTTCACACCCCCTCTAGCACTTATTGCTTGTAGACTTTTTGATGATGGCCATTCAGACTGGTGTGAGGTGATATTGTAGTTTCAGTTTGCATTTCTCTAATGATTAGTGATGTTGAGCATCTTTTTGTGTTTTTTTTTTGGGGGGGGAGCCATCAGTACACACATTACTCCTTTAATCACTGGATTATGGGGTGATCTGAACAGTTCAGGGAGGGAAGATGGCTAAAATACCATGGGGCACTTGGGAGGTTTGGGGCAGTACTTAATTACGACTGGATACAGACACGTGTCAATATTTTCACCACTGTCCTGGTCATACAGGTACAAATCTCTGAATGTATGTCTGGTGTCTGACCCTGTGCTGGGTGCTGGGGAGGAACAGTAAACCTAAGCAGACTTGGTTCTTCTTGCTTGGGAAAAAGATTATGGCCATCAAATGATAAGCATGTGATTATAACCTGGGATAAATATTCTAAAGGAAAGAAGCTTTGCTACGAAAGCATGAAGCCTAGGAGGCTTCCCCAGTGTTCGGGGTCAGAAAAGCCTTCCCTGAGAAAGGACACAGGCCCCAAACCTGAATGAGAATTCATTTTTGGCGGGGGGGGGGGGAACAAGAACTTTCCAGAAAGGGAACAGCTTTTGTAAAAAAGCTCTGGGGCAGAAGGGAACATAGTATATTTAAAGGATGGAAAGAAGGTGCATGTGGCTGGAACTGGAGCGTGGGGCTGTGGTGTGGTTCCAGGTGACTTCAGGGACACGCCTGGGGGCCAGGCCAGGTGGGGCTTTGTAGATTTGAGTTTTATCTCTAGGGCTATGGAAGGGTTTTAAACAGGACAATCAGCGTTATCAAATTCGGTTTTGAAATGATGATCGCTCTTGCTGGGGTCTTGAGAATGACTGGGGTCAGGTGTCAAGGGTGGGTGCTTGAGAACAGTCAAAAAGATAGTGACAGCCTGCTCTAGGCTGGGGGCAGAGGGAATGGAGAGGACACTGGAGGTGACAGGCTGGGGACAGATTGGATTGGGGTGGGGGCGATGGCACGTCTCCAGGGTGTTTCCTCAGTTTCTGGTTCCTTTATCTGGTGGAGGGTGGGTGGTGCCCTTCACTGGGATCAAAACACTGGAATAGGATGACCTCTGTGACCTTGAAGAATCTCATCTGCTCTCAGGCTCTCAGTTTCCTCGTTTGTGTAAAGACGGATAGACTGTATGATCTCCAGTGGCCCATCACTGACCTCCACAGATGAGGACAGACTAACCGGCAGTAAGGGCCGTTGTTGCCTTCAAAAGGGACTCCTGAGATGCAGTTTCTAGGTCATGGTTACCGAAAATATTAGAATATAAAAACCTTAGGTCTTCTCATCCTGCCTCATTCCCAGAGCCAGACATTTAGAGATAGGATTCTTGAGTGATGCTCTTTCATTTTTTTTTTTTTTCCTGCTGTGAACTCCACCTTCTGCAGGGGAAAAGGAGTGGAATTACACAGCTCGACACAAGCTGATGATGTAACCTTGTAGAGTTGCTTACCCTCTCTGGTTCTCAGAGTTCTCGTCTGTAAAAAGAAAGTGTTGGATGCAGTGGACCCCGTGGTCCTTTTCTCTGCTTGTGTTCTGTATTTCGTTCACCTGGTTTTCCCATAACGGTGCTTGCTTGAACCTGCCGGTGCTTATAAACTTCTAGGAAGGGCTGGACCCTTTTGCCAGGCAGGCTGGCAATCTCCCAAGATGCTTTGCTATCAGATCTACCTGAGAGGGGAGGCCTGTGCCGGGTCTGGGCCATTGTTTGTGGGAGGCTGGCCCAGGGAGCAGCGTGCCCCAGATTTGTGAGGGAACACCTGCTGTTAGTTCTCTGAGGGTGTGAGAAGGTGAAGGGGAAAGCAGAGTCAGGTCTGGACTCCCAGGAACCCAGGTGTCCTTTGTCCTCACTGAGGGAGGAACATTTTTACCAAAGCCTTGCTTCCTTACCAGTGCCTCTGGGGTGTGCGGTGGTGATGCCTTGGGGGGGGGGGGCCGTTCCCCCTCTCCCTTTTTATGTTATTTAGTGCACAAATCCATTAGCATTGCTTTTTCTTGAGCATCCAAGATGTTACAGCCTATCACTCAAGCCATTCACATGGCATTTCAGCCTTTCTTCGGCAGACAATTGTGTCTTCAGTCAAAGACCTCTTGACAATAGAAAATGGGAACCTGAGATGGAAAATGCGGCCAAGTGCTCCCCGTACACCTGCAGAATGCAACTCTCTGCATCATTACGTCCCAGATTGTTGTGCTGAAAGATTTTTCTTGGTTGCGTCTTTTTATGCCCCAGCATTTAACCTTGGGGCTCAGCAGAATCAGTCTCCTCTTCTCATCTTACCACAGCGGTTCTTTCCCGAGTGGCCTTCATTTTGTGTAATTATGTTGGGGCAGCATCTTAGAGGCCCCGCAAGATGAGACGGCTGCCTCCGATTCCCTCCGCTCCGGGAACTCGCTTTAGGTCATTTACCAATGCTAATATTTTTGGTGTCTTCAGAGACCGCATCCCCCAAATAAGAGGGGGAGGTTTCAAATGAAAGGTTTTTTATGTACCTAAAAACCAGGGGTCATGACCTTACCCCAGAGTGCTCAGGACGGTAAGAGTGACATAGACGTCTCAGAAAAAGTCCAAGTTGCTGACATAGTGATGATGGCTTGGTGGTTCTCAGCCTGTGAGGTTAGGTTTAAAACACTTTTTTAGTTATGGGACATTTCGAACTTAATACAAAAAGAACACTGCTGGTGGGAATGTAAAATGATGCAGCCGCTTTGGAAAACGGTTTGCAGTTTCTTAAATGGTTAGTCAGAGTTACCATTTGACCAGCAATTCCACTCCTAGTATGTACCCAAGAGAAATGAACGCACATGTCCAGCAGAAATTTGTACACTAACATTCGTGGCAGCATTATTCGCAATATGCCCTGAAGGAGAACCAACCCAAATCCCATCAACTTAGGAATAGATAAAGAAAATGTGGTCTATCCATTCAGTGGGATGTTATTCATATATAAAAATAAGTGAAGTATTGATACATGCTACAGCAAGGATGAGCCTGTCACGAAGGACCTCCTATTGTAGGTTTCCATTTATATGAAATGTCCAGAATGGCAGTCTGTAGAGACAGGAAGTGGATCAGTGGTTGTCTAGGGCTAAGGGTAGAGGTGGGGAGGAGGAGGGGGCCTGTGGCTGGGGATGCAGGGTTTCCTTATGGGCTAATGAAAATATTTTAAGATTGATTATGTGGATGAGGGCACCGCTCTGGAATATACAAGAGTTGTTGAATCGTGTACTTTAAATGTGTTCTGTGTATTGTATGTACGTTTAAAAATTTTATTTTTATTTATTCATTTTATGATTTTTATTTTTTCCATTATCGTTGATTTACAGTGTTCTGTCAATTTCTACTGTGCAGCAAAGTGACCCAGTCATACATATATATATTCTTTTCTCACATTATCCTCCATATTCCATTGCAAGTGACTGGATATAGTTCCCTGTGCTATACAGCAGGATCTCACTGCTTATTCACTCCAAAGGCAATAGTTTGCATCTGTTAACCCCAGACTCCCAGTCCCTCCCACTCCTTCCTCCTCCCCCTTGGCAACCACGAGTCTGTTCTCCAAGTCCATGAGTTTCTTTTCTGTGGAAAGGTTCATTTGTGCCATATATTACATTCCAGATATAAGTGATATGGTATTTGTCTTTATCTTTCTGACTTCACTTAGTATGAGAGATTTAATTTCAATTTTTTATTTTTTGGCTGCACCCATGGCATGTGGAAATTCCCTGGCTCAAGATCAAACCTGTACCACAGCAGTGACAACACCAGATCCTTAACTCACTGAGCCACTAGGGAACTCCTCTAGTATATAAATTATACTTCAATAAACTTTAAAAGAAGAAAGAAAAAAGATAGAATAGTATAGTGAAGCCTGGGTACCATCTCCCAACTTCAGCAGTCATCCTGCATTTTCACCTTTTGCCTCTCAGTTATTAATAGCATTTCATCTATAAGTATTTTAGAGCATACTTCTAAGGGATAAGGGCACTTGAAAAATATAACAGCAAAACCATCATCAAATCTAACAATTTAACAACAATTTCTTAATGTCATCCACTCTCCAGTGTTCAGATTTCCATGTTTTAAATTTTTTGCAGTTGTTTGTCTGTGACATGATTCAGATTAAGTCTACACCTTACAAATGATTGAAATGCTTTTAAGTTTTTTTAATCTATAAGCTCTCCCTCTATCTCTTTTCTTTTTTCTCCCTGAAAGTCTTCTATGTAAGAAATCCAAGTCATTTGTCCACAGTCTGGACTTTGCTGATTGCATCCCTGTGGTGAAGTTTAGTGTGTTCCTCTGTCCCCTGTGTAGCTCCATCTGGGGCCTCGATCATATTCCTTTGGGGTTTTGTGTTCTTCCACCAGGAGGCGCTAGACACCTGCTGACTCTCAGTGATTTTCGCAGCTCTCAATCACCAGGGCTTGGATCCACCAATTCATTAGCAATGGTAGGACTTTTTAAAAGACATAGATGTGGATTCTTTCCCCGTACACTAAGTGAGGCCATGCTTTTTCAAGTCTCAGTGTGCCCAGACTACTGACCTAGTGCTTTTCACACCAAGGTAGAGTCAGGAGCATGGATGTGTTTGTGTTGACTGCATGATCATGAACTCCATCAGGGAAGCATCTGTATCTTACTCATCTTTGCATTTTGTTTCTATAACTTACTAGTTCTGTGATTTGGAGCAAGTTACTTCATTTCTTTAACCTTAGTGGTCTTATCTGTAAAGTGGGGCTGGCCCCATGCCCTACTTTCCAGGGCTGAATTGAGGATTGACGAGCCATTGCGCACATAGCTTTTAGCCACCTTTGCTCTGATCTCGAGGCTTAGCGCATTACTGGGCACTCACCAGGTATTTGCTGAACCACCCACTGCTTTATGAATGGGATATAATTTTTACTTTTAAGTAATTTACAAATAGAGCAACATGGTATAGTGAAAGGACTTTGGCTCAGGAGATATAGGACTTAAGATGCTAGCTTCAACATTTGTTCTCTGGAACAGCGGTTCTCAGCTGGGGCGTTTGGGTTTCCCCACCCAAGGGGACATTTGGCATTTATCTGGAGACTTGGTCATCAGAACTGGGGGAGGTGCTCCTGGCAACTAGTGGGTGGAGGGTTGCTGCTAAAAATCCTACAATGTACAGGACAGTCCTCCCGGTACTCCTCTTCCCAAACTAAGAATTACACAGCCCCAAATGTCAGTTGTCCTGGGGTTCAAGAACCCTGTTCTAGAGCCTTCCTACTCAGAGTGTGGTTCACAGACCAGCAGCATCAGCCTCAGTGGGAGCTTGTCAGAAATGCTGAATCCTGGGTCCTAGCCCAGATCTCCCAAATCAGAATCTGCCTTTTAGCCAGATCATCACCATGTGATGTGTGTGCTCGCTCAATTTGGAGGAACTGGGTTTCAGGATGGTGCCTCTTAATCTTGGATACGTGTCAGAATCGCCTGGGGGCAGTGGTGGTGGTAAAAATCCCAGTGCTTGGGACATGCCCTGTACCAGTTAAATCAGAATCCTTGGGGTGGATCCCAGGCAGTGGTATTTTTTAAAAAGTTCCCTTTATTCATTCCATTCTGCAGCCAGGGCTGTGAATCACTGATCTAGGAGCTCATAAGCTGATGAAGTGGAGAGGCTTCCTAGATTGACGTGCATGGTGATAGCGCATGCTGAAAGAACAGAGTCCAGGTGGAGGAAGTCAAGCCATCAATGGGGACCAGTTGGATGGGAGCTGTGGGAACCCAAAGGCCCTACCAAGACGAGTGTGACCTTGGGCAAGTCACCCACCCCACGTCCATCTCCAGGGTTGTCCCAGTTTCTCTGTCTACTAAGAAAAATCTTCAAGGAGTTCCCGTTGTGGCTCAGTGGTTAACGAATCCAACTAGGAACCATGAGGTTGCGGGTTCGATCCCTGGCCTTGCTCAGTGGGTTAAGGATCCGGTGTTGCTGTGAGCTGTGGTGTAGGTCGCAGACATGGCTCGGATCTCGCATTGCTGTGGCTCTGGTGTAGGCCAGTGGCCACAGCTCTGATTCGACCCCTAGCCTGGGAGTCTCCATATGCTGCGGGAGCGGCCCAAGAAATGACAAAAAAAAAAAAAAAAAAGAAAAAGAAAAGAAAAATCTTCAAGCTGGTCCATAGCATGGCTTAATGAGGGTTTAGTGAATGAATGACTCGTCTTGTACTAAGTGAAACAGGTGGTACAAACAGATGCTCCAGTAGTTCAGAAGCGGGAATCACTCATCAGTGACAGCTTCGGGAAGAAAAAAGGATTTGCGTGGGGCTCTGAGGCAAGCCCTCCAACAGAGGAAGAGAGCACACCCATTTCCTTTTGTTCCTGTTGGGGAGGAGAGCCTACCTGGGCTCAGTGCCTCTGAGGAGATGCGTCCATCCCAAACACCTCCTACCCTGCTTGGTAATGAGGGCAGGGCCCTGCTTCAGCCCAGCTGAAAACCATTCGCAGCCATCGTTGGAGATCAGCAGGTCGAGGCTTCTCCCTCCCTCCTTGGGTTGGAGGAAAAGAGGTTACGCAACTTTCCACCACCCCTGCCTTCTGCCTTCTGCCTTCTGGTGCTCGCTGTGGAGAAGGAGCCTCGCTCCTCTGTACGCCCTGCACGTTAAAGCTCTTCGCTTCTGAAAACAGATGGTGGTTTTATAAACACTAGAATAAAGGGTTAGAAATGAACTTAACCTCATCAGACACTCCCGTGTCTGATTTGCCTTCAGAGTTGTGGACTGTGGGCAACACGAAAGGTTCCATTTGCATGCGGATCTTCCTCTTTGTTTTTCTTCCTCAGAGTTTGGCCTGTCGTTCTCGGTCAAGGAGCAGGACAGGGATGGAGTTCCTGTGGTGGCTCAGTGATAACAAACCCAACTAGTATCCACAAAGATGCAGATTTAATCCCTGGCCCCGCTCAGTGGGTTAAGGATCTGGTGTTGCCGTGAGCTGTGGTGTAGGTTGCAGACATGGCTCAGATCTGGCGTTGCTGTGACTGTGACATAGGCCAGCCGCTGCAGCTCCAATTCGACCCCTAGCCTGGGAACTTCCATATGCTGTGGTGTGGCCCTAAAAAAAAAAAAAAAAGAGGCAGAATTGGGTGCTTGGTGGTAGGTGGCCCTGTTCCTGGTACTTGGGGATCTAGAGAGATGGAAATTGTCCCCCCCCCATCCCCACAAGGGCTAGTTGGGGATACTTGCCAGTTTCACCAGGAGAGCAATACTCTGAAATGAGCTAAGTTGAAAGAAGACATAGTCTTTGATTGGAGGCTAGCATCTGAAACTCCTTATATTTAGGGAATGAGTCTTAGAGGGGAGCAGAAGTGGGACAGGGCAGGGCCCACTTTCTCAGCCCACTTGGCATCTAAATCAGCACATGACCTGGTTTCAGTCAATCAGACTCACCCATCTGGGAAAGCCAGCTGGGAACCATAGGGTGCTGTGCCAGGCAAGAGCCCCCCCCCCCCCCCCGCCCCCAAACCGACTCCTCTCCCCTCCTGGGTGGCCCCGTGTTATTTTTTCCCCTCCAGCGACCACCTGGCTCAGAGCTGGTCCTGCATCCCTATGTCTCAGGGGACCCAAGTCTGGCACAGACCAAACAGACATCAAGATCTTAAGAATGAGGCAGACAGAGCCAGGGCCAAGCCCTTGCTTACCCTCTTAGGAAGTTTGATTTTTTTTCCTGCAAGCCACGGGAAGCCATGGAAAGTTTTTGTTTTCTTTTGTCTTTTTAGGGCCACACCTGCATCATATGGAAGTTCCCAGGCCAGGGGTCGAATGGGAGCTACAGCTGCTGGCCTACACCACAGCCACAGCCACAGCCACGTGGATCCGAGCCTCGTCTGTGATCTATGCCACAGCTCACGGCAATGCCCACCGAGCGAGGCCAGGGGTCAAACTCACATCCTCATGGATACTAGTTGGGTTCGTAACCTGCTGAGCCACAACGGGAACTCCCATTGAAAGGTTTTAAGTGGGAGGAGTTGGTTAAGTGCGAGTTAGGGATTTTGCCATCAAATCTTAATTTTTAGAGTATCACTGGTTTCTGTTGGAGAGGGGATGCGTGGAGCCTGGAAGCCCGGGCAGCCATCAGTGAGCAGCGAGGTTGCCTGGACCAGGTGGGGGCCCCTGAGTCTCCTAGGTGCCTTTCTCCCACAGCCTCCTCCATACTTTTCCTTCAGGCTCCCAGCTCCCCCTGCTGCCCCTGGGCACATGTGTCCATCCGTGATGGATGCCCTAACCCAGAAGATTGGCCCTGGGAGGGGATGCGAGACCTGGACCAGGTGGCAGGGGAGATTTTGAGGACGGGGCCCACTCCACCTTGGTAATGCAGATGCAAATGAACACCTGGCAAGATAGTAGACTCTCTGAATCCCAAGATCTCCAGTTGCACGGGCTTTGAGGGTCTGTGAGCCCAGATGCCCCAGTAAGGCTGGGCTCTCTCCTGTCACACCCCGCAAGAATCAATTCTGAACATGTTTGGTGACAGCAGCCCTCCTTTCTCCCCAGGCCATCCAGCTCCTCTTGGGGCAGTTCACATGCTTTTCTCCTTTCTTTTCTACTCTTCTGTGCTGTCCCCATGGTGTTGCCCTAACCTGTACGTGGCTGCATGTCCAGGTCTGGGGGGCGAGTCCTTTTGGTGATGGGGCCGGGCCCAGGGTTAATCTCACTGGGTCCCAGGCCATGCAGAAGAGGGAATCAGGCCACAGTCCTACTGCCTGGCCAGAGGGATGTCAAGTCACTGGGCACTGTTCTCACCTTCCAGATGGCCCCTCCTGGGTTGCTTAACTCCCCCTTCTCCCAGGAGAAAGGATGGACCGGCTTGAATCTGAACTGGTGGAGAGGGTGGCTGAAATGGCCTTGGGCTGAAGGTCCCCGTAGGAAGCCATCAGCCCGTCAAATCACCTTCCTCTTTGGCTCAGGCTTTGATCTCTCCTGAAATCCAGGTCAAAGCCAGGCCTCGGGCATCTTTCCCGGAGAGCTGTGGCCAGTGCCCACGTTTGCCCACATCCCCTAGGCCTGTGGACAGCATCGAGCACCCCTGGGTCCCCGCGCTCCTGCAGCGAGGTGGGGAGCTGCCCGCTGGCACATGGGCAGAGCAATTAAGAAACTGTATTTTTCTCCTCCTGGCTTCCCTAATTGTTATTTTTGTCCCAGCTTTCAAATCATCCTGGGTTTTCATTTCATCTTGCCCCAGCCCGGTGCGCTCGGCAGAAAGAGCCAGCTCGCTCAGCAGGGGGCAATTTTCCCAGCGTGTCCAGCGACAATTCCAACACGACGGCTTTGTACATATAATTATAAAACCAGGGGCCACCAAAGTGCACCTATAGAGCAGAGTCTTGACTGTTCTTGGTTCTGTTTTAATTATTAAGCCTTAAAGCAAAAACTAGGTTTCAAAGAAAACTTTCTGTTCAGTCCTCAATAGAGTTAAAGGAGGAACATTTTAAGCTGATGAGCTGACACTTGTAGAAGCAAATATATTAAATAAATCATGATTCGTTTTGGGGGCAAAGTCTGACTTACATCAACTCTGGAAAAAATGGATCTTAATGAGTGACAGTTGGGTGTTTTCTGTCACTTCCTGAGGTAATGGCCGCAAGCTGACATTGCTCAGTGGGTGTCTCATACTTCTGAACAAAAGTTTTTTGGAGTGAGATAGACAAGGTAGAAATCCCAAGGTGACTGGGAGGAATGTCTAATGAGTGGAAAGACGTATTTACTGGCAGTCTGTGTGTAAGCCGTGACAGTTGACAGGACTTGATTGTAACAAATATAGTTGATGAAGAAAAGGCTGACAGACCGAGAGAGGGGGCCGCGGTGCGGGGAGAGAGAGTCAAAAGCCCTGCCTGCCTCTGCTGAACCCTGTTAATGGTAAGTTGGATACAAAGCTCAGAGTCATGAAAGGGAGCTGGGATCTTGCACTGATGTCTAAACACAGGAGTGTGTTGAGCTTGCAGGAGGTGGTAATAGGTTCGGATGTGTTGACCTTTTTGCCCATAACTTTAGATGCTGGTGTCTCTGGTGGCGTCTGGGGCCAGGAGATGACCCCAGCTCTAGGGACCTGTGTAAATTCTGTGACTTTGGGGCCCGCTGTGCCCACGTGTCGGGCATGGGCGGGCTTGGGTCTTCATTTACGGATACCTCACCTGGGCAGCTACCGTGACCAAGAGCCACTGGGTTCTGGCCATTCCACCCCAGTGGACCCCAGGGAAGCTCCCACGGGGATGGGAGGGAGCTCGAGCAATAAAACATCCTGCAATTATCCTTTCTGTGTGCCCCTCACCCCCTTCATTCTGCTGCTCCCGCCCCCCTCTACTCAGTTTCTCCTCTGCACCCCACTGCCCCCCTCTCCCCAGCACAAAAGGAGTGATGGGCCTGGAAAAGGCAGAGCTGACTGGCATATTAAATGATGACACTTTGTAACTGACTGGTCAGGGCTTCAACAATCGGCTTGCCAATGAGCTCTGCACTTCTTCCCCCAGGCAAATGTCACACTGAAACTAAACAGGATCTTTTTTCATCCTACATGCTGTTTTCTATGCCACATATTATTTTATAGTTGAAAATAGGCTAACTCTTTAAAATGCACAGAGCCTGCTGTACTTTCATCGTGGGCTCAATTTGGAGGAAGGGCTGGCTGGGGAGGGGGAGGGGGTAGTTGGGGAGTGTGTTGAGCAGTGATGAGGGTTTGACTCACATCTTGACCTTGACTTTCTTATCAAATGGATGAAGAAGTGGAGGTGAAAATTATAAAATTTTAAAGATTGAAAAGTGGATGGAGGTAATTAGAGCAAAGGAGACTAATGAGCCAAACCTCCTCCATCAGGAAAGGAAGTTGCTTTGTCGTGATCATCATTTTTCTTGTTTTGATTGACCAGAGCAGGGATTGCTTATCTCTGTGTGATTTTTATGTCTGCTCTGTAATTTGGAAAATGGAATCCATGCCTGTGGATTCCTCAGATCCCCGTAAAGTGTCAGTTCCCTGACTTTTTGATTGTCCCAATTAAATGGAGAGCTCTTTCCAAAATAATTTGGCGAATATGACCAACTTTCTCCAGGTTGGTTCTTGGTAACTGGATTCACTGCCTTGGGAGGAGAGCTTGGGTAGGACTAAGGTAAGTGAAGTCCCTCCCAGGCCATGAGATGGGGCTGGCTCAGTGTCAGGGACACCCACTGAATTCAGCTCTGTGGGTTCGTTCTTCCCATGTGGACCAGCACGTCCTGAAAGTGTCCCCTGTGTGTTCAGTCAGTTGGGGTGGTAGAGGCAAGGGGAACTAGGACACATCCAGAAGCTAGAACTTCTTATCAATGGAGCAACAGTTTTTAGAATAAGATTTGGGGAATGGAAGGTTGAATGAAGAGAGAGC
This sequence comes from Phacochoerus africanus, assembly GCF_016906955.1. Lineage (NCBI taxonomy): Eukaryota > Metazoa > Chordata > Mammalia > Artiodactyla > Suidae > Phacochoerus > Phacochoerus africanus. Next base: position 123,922,850 of record NC_062558.1, read on the forward strand.
CGTGTAGTCAAGAAAGGGGATTTGATTTGAGAGGAGCAGCTGCATTTTGGGGCGAGATGAGACACTCTTGTTCCTCTCCTCTACCCCGGAGGCACGGGTCTGTTGTTCCTTACTTTTGCTTTTTCTTGAGCAAGTTGATTTTTCTCTCCGAGCTTCAGCATCCTCCTCTGTAGCATCAAGTCATTAGTTTAGATAAACTTGGACGACTCTTCCCATCCTAAATCTTTTGTATTTCATGACCCACCAAAGCAGGTTCAGGGCCTTCTGCCAGAAGGACATTTTCCTTCCATTAGTAACATCCTCTTGGCCAGCTCATCAGCCTGGGGCTCCAAAACCGTGAGACCAGTCCCAAAAGAATTTAGGGATGAGCACCTCACACAATGTCCACCCAAAGCTGAGAATACTTGTTTTTTAGAATACAGTTGATTTACAGTGTTGTGTCAATTTCTGCTGTACAGCATAGTGACCCAGTTGTACATATATATACATTCTTGACTCCCCACAGCTAATGGCCACCCAGAGATGTGCTTCCAATGCTGATGGCTGGTGCCCGGGCAGGCCTGGGAGGCTCCTGGTGAGAAGGACCGGAAGGGGAGGGTTTCAGGAATGGGTGTGGCCACGTTTCTCCTGTAGAGAATAGCAAGAGTATTCATTTGGAGGCAGAGGGAGGGTCTGTGCAACTGTATTTAGTCCTACCTTTTCTTTCTTTTTCTTTTTCTTTTTCTTTTTTTTTTTTCTTTTTGCCATTTCTTGGGCTGCTCCTGCGGCATATGGAGGTTCCCAGGCTAGGAGTCTAGTCGGAGCTGTAGCTGCCAGCCTACGCCAGAGCCACAGCATTGTGGGATCCGAGCTGCATCTGCGACCTACACCACAGCTCACGGCAACGCCGGATCCTTAACCCACTGAGTAAGGCCAGGGGTCGAACCCGAAACCTCATGGTTCCTAGTTGGATTCATTAACCACTGAGCCACGACGGGAACTCCAGTCCTACCTTTTCTACAACAGGAAAGGAAAAACTTTTCTCAAGTCTTGTCTGGCTCAGAGACTCTTCTCTTCCCTTCAGAAATTGTTTGCATATACAGATCCCTTCCAAGCCTTCTGAGTCACCACTCGGTAGCTGCAGAGCTGGGCTGGAGCCGTGCCAACGGCATCCAGAGGCTCGGGTTCTGGCCTCTCCTTGGCTGATGCTTAGCTGTGCAGCGGGGTCCCGGAGATTTCTGTGGGTCTCAGCTTTATGGTGAGTAAAATGAGGGAAATGGACCAACTCAGTGCCTCTGTACGTTTAGTAATAACTTTTAAAAAGTGACTTTCTTCCCTCAAACAGAAGCCCCTCTAGAACTGCAGTATATGTATGTCAACCAGAGTTGTAGGGTTCTGACTGAAGTGAAGGGGCCCTGTCAACCTCACTGGCCCCCCAACAGCTGCTCTGAGGCATACCCCTAAGGCCCCCCAGCTCATGGGGTGGGGCTGGGGTGGGGGGATGAGATGTGTCTGGACAGTAGCCAAGGTCCCTTGGGCCTACTCTTCGGCCACACCTGACTTGTCCTCCTCACCTGCCTGAGCTCATTCTGAGGCGAGGAGAGGAAGGCCGGTCTTACTGAGTTCACAGGATCAGCAGGAGGAATGTGGTTTATCTTCTCCTGTGTGTTGAGAATCTGCAGTGGGCTGGAGAGCGGAGAGATTTTCCCTTTCCTGGGTTATTGGCTGAGGAAGGAATCAGATTTCTGCTTTCATCCCGGATAAGCACGTTCTGGCCATTCTGGCCACGTGACGTTGTGTCTCCCGCACTCTCAGCCCCATGCCCTGATGTGCAGAGAAGGGGCAACACCTGCTGGGATTAACCCTTCACTCTCCAGGCCTTTGCCTTCTCCAGGGAGAGCGGGTGGGGGGCAGGGCCAACCTCAGACATCTGTACCCGGGGCCCCTGGTCCGCTGGTCCCCTGAAAACCCTCTGTTGGGAATAGCATCCCTCGACCTGGAAAGCAGAGGTGTTGCCACCAGCACAGTTCATGCAGGGACCGTGTTGGGAGAAGGCCTGAAGTTGAAGGAATTCTGGACAAAAATGCCCTCCTTTATTTTCTTTAGAAGCGCTGGTGGCTGTGGATGTGGGAATGAGGCAGCTACGAAATGCGAGGCTTCGTGTGGCTCCTTCTGCCTGAGCGAGAGTGACTCTGGCGTGTGGCTTTAATCATAACACTAAGAGCTAAACCCTACTGAATAGTTAACTCCAAGCCATGCCCTGTGCCAAGTGCTTAATGAGGTTTATCTCACTTCGTACTCACAGCAGTGCTGAGATGCATCGCTTATCATCCCTGATTTTATAGATAAGGAAACTGAGACCCAAGAAGGCTAAGAAAATCATGCAAGATGACACAAATGCTAAGGGATGGAGCCAGAACTCCAGCCTGGGCTCTTGTAACTCCCTGGTAATTCCATTTACTGCCATTTTTTAACTGCTACACCTTTGGGCACAACCTCGGGCCATAAAGGTGGACTCTAATGGATTCCTATCCTGCTCAGACACTTGTTAGCTGTGCCATCCTGTGCACAGCAAGTCCTGCCGTATGGGGTTGTTCCAAGGACATGTGAGACACAGAGAACCTGTGTGCAGTGCTCACCAGCCATCCCATAATAAAGGTGAGGGATATTTGAGGCACTGACTCTGCATCAGGCCTGTCTCAACTATTCCATGTACACCATTTCATCAGAAGCTCAGAGTGGTTCTGGTCACTCGTTTTATCCCCTTTTTCTTGATGAGAAAAATGAAGCACAGAGAAGTTAGGGAATTTACTTGAGATCACACAGCCAGCAGTAGAAACAGATATGCAGCTGGGCATTCTGACTGCAGAGCTGCCGCCCATCACTATGCTCTGTGGCATTCTCCTTTTACATTGTGTAATTAGTTCAGCACATATTTAGGGAATATTTAGTATGTGTTGAGCACTGTCCTGGCCACTGAGGCTACAGGTGAGCAAAAAAATCAGATGAGGTTTCTACTCTCTTAGCGCTTACATTCCAGATAGGGAGTAGATCATAATCAAATGTGTATAAATATACAATATGTGTAGAATTGCAACTGTAGAAAGAGTTATGAAAGAGAAGAGCAAAGGGCCTGTAATAGGGGACTTGATCCAATTGGTGAGGGCAGGGAAGGCTTCCTGGAGGAGGTGACAGTTCAGAGATCCAGGGATGAATAGGAGCGAGGTAAGTATGGGGTGGTGTCAATGGTGGGATGGGGTGTGTAGAAGCATTCCATGTAGAGGGAACAGCACGTGTGAAGGCTCTGGCAAGAGGAAGCGTGGGAAGGTGTGTGGAGCATTGTGGAAGGCCACATCATTTGCAAGGGCCCAGTACAAAATAAAAGTGTGCTCCCTTGTTAAAGACTCAGGCTTTCAGAATCATGAGAACAGGAACCTTCTGCCTGTGGGGCCCTGGCTAGAGAGGGAAGGCTGGGGAGGGGGTCACAGCCGACCATAATGCTGTCTAGACCAGTTCAGGATTTTGTCTTTCTGGATCTGCTTCCAGAGATCCCTCTGTGGGGTAGAGAAGCATTTGGGGCGGGGGGAGCCAGGTGGGTGAACTCTTAGCAAGCGGACGAAGGGCCAGGCAACCTGGGGAGGCCCGAAGGCTTCTGGCTCAGGTGGGTTCCCACCTCCCCAGACCTGGCCTGGTTTCTCCTCTGAGGGAAAGGGAGAAGGACGCCCCCCCCCCCCCCACTTGATGACCAGAACGCGTGGGCAGAGATCTGAGCCTCGGAGTCTTTTCATGGCCAATTGCACGGGCCGCAGACAAAGGCTCCGGGACTGTCCCCCTGACCTCCCAGAGGCTGGTAGAGGAGCGCGGCTCCCTCCAGTGACCAAAGCCAGGGGTGGGGGCCGGTTGTGTGTGGGAGTTTTTGAAGAGCTTTTTAAAAGGAAGACCCCAGAGCCGAGGACATTGAGCGCTGCATCCCGGAGCCTCTTGCCTTCTCGTTCAATGTCAGTGCGAAATGGCTGCTGCCCCCGTGTATGTATATATATCTCCAAATAAAGTCAAACCAGCCAGCACGGTCTCTTCCCTGAGCCACAGAGAACTTTTCTGAACACCAAACTCAATGGCTTTTCCTCCGACCTGGTGTGTTGTATGCAGACAGACATTTCACTCTAGCAGTGATAATAGCCCAGTTGGAAATTACCGTCCAGCCAGGCAGCCGAATCCACGCCTGCCTCAAACGCAGCTTCAAACGCAGGTATCGGGGGCAAATTAGCACCAACATCGAGTTTGGGATTTGATGAAAAATGCCAGGTCGGGAGAAGAGACGCATAATTGTCCCTGCAGCCGAGGGTGAAGGTTAATACTCTGGGCCTTGGCTGCCTGCGTCCAGGGCTCCCCTCTACCACAGAGCACATGCTAAAGACCGCCAGGCACTCTGAGGCTCGTTATCTTTGCTGTCTTCACAGAGCTCCCTGGGAACACCCATCCTGCCTTTGACCGCTACGGAGGAGGACTGGCCACGGGTCCTGGGGTGTGGGGGGATGGCGTGTTCCTTTCCTGACGCTCCTCACACTCTGGGGGAGCCCCCTGCCTCTGCTCAGGGGTCTCGGGGGTCCAGATGGCCAAAGACCCTCATGTCTTTGGGGGCCTCTCACTTAAGGTTAATTACACCGACGACAAAGCATCTGTGCCTCCTCTCCGGGATGGTTGCAAACTTGACTAGACTCAAAATGAACCTCTTTGATTCCATCTGCAAAATTAGATCAGATTTGATAAAGTAAAGATGTACCCTTTGAAGTATTCCCTATCAACATAAGTGCTAAGAACACTTGAGTGAAGGAATTTGAGCAGTTTTGAAAGCAGCAGCATAGAAACTTCAATGAGGATTGCAGCTAAGGGCATGCCCAGAAGGCACGGGACTAACTGCGTCTATCCTGCAGGCAATAAGCAATTGCTAAAGATTCCAGACTTCTCAAAGTTCAGAGTTCAACACGCAAAAAACTTTGTTGAACTCATGATAGGCTCGGCTCTGTGGTTCGCATTCTGTTTCCAGAAGCTCTTAGAATCCTGGCAGTTTTTCGTTTCTGTGCCGCCTCTGCACAGTGGGAACAAGGCTGGTTTTTTTCTCTTCAGTTTTTCGCACCGAGGAGGTATGCATTAAACCCTCAGCTGCTTTCCTGGGGTACGGTCCCGCCAGAGCTGCAGGGCAGGACATCAGCGGGTGAAAAGTGTCTGTTTATCCAAATGAAAAGCAAAAGATCTACATGGAAGCTCAGCTCTGTCACCATCTCGCTGTGTGACCTTGATGTGGAGTCCTTCAGGGTGTCAAGGTTCTTCTTCATCCAGCTGCCAGTTACTGTGTCCCTTCTAGGTGCCAGTAACACCTGCCTTTCAACTGAACTGCACCCAAACCCCATGACTGAGCCCATGCTAGGTGCTGGGGAGAAGATGCTCAATTACTCACGTGGTCCCTCCTGGTCTAGCAGGGGACCGAGGGACCTGAGCCAGCGCTCTGATAGAAAGTTCCAGGTGTGGCGGTAGGTGCACACCCTGAGTGCTATGGGAGATCAGAGGAGGTGGCAATTCATTCTGCGGGGGGGGGGGGGGGGGGGGACCCAGAAAAGGCCAGAAAGTGAGAGGAGTGCGTCAGATCTGATGAGCTAGTGCATGAGAAGCATTTTGCAATTTGTTAGACAAGGTAAGACAAGGTAAGCTCTTACCTAGACGAGGTTAGACAAGGTAAGCTTTTAATGTATTCTTGTTTCAGGTAATACAGAATAGCGTGCAATCCGGATTCTTTTCTCTTAGCTCGGACTGGATAGATGGTAATTTGGGAAGCGCTTTCGCTTCAGAAGAACAAAGAGACGCAGTGAGGGTTTAAATCCAATAATCAATGTTGAGGAGAAATTTATTCAAAAAAAGAAAGTGTATGAGAGAGGCCAGTGGGAGGGACCTCAGGCTGAAGTGCTGCCGTGTGAGCAGCCTAGATACCAAGGGTGGAGCCACATGTGCCGTATCCCGAAGTCTCGCCTGTCTTGAGGTGAGCTGGAGGTCTAGACGGTAGCCGCTACTCTTGGGAAGCACAGGAAAGGACCACCAAGTACACCAGTTCTTCCTCCCTCCCCCCGTATTATGTTGAATGAGTTGCTTTGTTCTTGATATTGGGTGGGGAGCAGGGGAAGCATTCAGTCTTGCACCATAAAGAGTCATGTTTATGTGTGGGTATTTTATAGATGCTCTTTATCAAGTTGAAAAGTTTCCTTTTATTTTGAGTTTGCTGAAAATTTTTATCACAAATGGGTGTTGGATTTTGTCAAATGCTTTTTCTGCATCAGTTGATAGGATCATGCGATTTTCCTACCTTCGCCTGTCAGTATGGTGGATTACACTGATTGACTTTCAAATGTCGAACCAGCCTTGCATGCCTGGAATAAATCCCACTTAGTCATGATATATAGTTCTTTTTATAAACTGCTGGCTTCAGGTTGCTAATACCCTGTTGTGGATTTTTTGTGTCTAAGTTTGTGAGCAGTATTTGTACTTTGATTTGTACTGTCTTTATCTGGTTTTGGTGTCAGGATAATAACTAACCTTGTAAAGTGAGTTAGGAAATATTCCATCTGCTGTTTCCTGGAAGAGATTCTTTAAAATTGGTATTAATTCACCATTTTACAGGGCAATTCTGCTTTTCTTTAGTTAATCGTCTATACCCAACCTAGAGGTACCTTTTGGTTAGGGTGGTAGGGAGGATGGTTTGGTCACACACCCTGAGACCATCGAAAACCATAGGCCAGGTCCCCAACCATTCTAGGAGCTGTTCTAATCTGCCTTAATGTGATTACACCTTTATTGTTCTCCCCCCTTTACAGTCATCAGTTCCCATCTCTGCATTGGTTCCTTCAGTGCCTCTGACACATTGTGCATGGACTTGAGAGCCCCAGATGACACTTAGGGCCTAAGCAACCAGTCCCCCACCCCCTTCTCCCTCCACTCCTTTCTCTCTCTTTTCCCTTTGCCTCAGGTCTTGAGTTCAGTTTAGCACGCTCAGCATGGGGCGCAGCATCACCTTTGGTCCAAGCACAGCTTCTCCCTCCCTTTCCAGCCTTGACCTCCATTCTTCTTCACCTGCATTCCTCTTCCACTGCAGGGACTCACGCTGACATGTTTGGTGCTGTACCCATTTCCTCATGGATACTAGTCAGATTTGTTTCTGCAGAGCCACGGCAGGAGCTTCCGCTGTACCCATTTCCTTTTGCCGCTGTAACAAATGACCACAAATGGAGTGGCTTAAAACAACACAAATATATCATCTCACAGTTCTGGAGGTCGGAATCCCAAAATGGGTCTCACCGAGCTAAGGTTATTTGTCCACAGGGCTGTGTTCCTTTGGGAGGCTCTAGGAAAGAATCTGTTTTCTTGTCTTTTTGCTTCTAGAAGCTGCCTGCGTTCTTTGGCTCCCCGTCCCCTTCCATCTGCAAAGCCAGGAACGGCTGGTCTAGCCTTTCTCACCTGCATCACTCTCACACGTGCTCTCCTGCTCCCTCTTTCACTTGTTAGGAGACCACCTGAACAATCCAGGATAGCTGCCTGTCTCAGAGGCGGCTGATTAGCACCCTTAATTCCACCTGCAATCTTAATCCCTTTTGCCATCTAATATGGCATATTTTCAGGCTCTGGGGATTTGGGTGTGACTATTTTGGGGGGTCATTATTCACACAGACATTAGGTACATGGGTATCATTGCAAAATACGCAATATTTTGAATGTGTTAGGGTTATTTATACAAATGGGTTTATACTATAGCTCTCTTTCTGACTCTTACTTTTTACCCCAAAACTATGTTTTTAAGTTCTGCACATGTTGTATGTGTAGATAGCACATTACCCCTAACCTACTATATATTCCATAATAGACAACCCCCTGTTACCTTCTTATTCATCTACAAGTGACAGCTGGTTTGTTTCCACTCCCCACTGTTAGAGACAGTGTTGCTGCCCCCACCACCCCAGTATGGACCTGGTTACATTTTCTTTTTGTCTTTTTTTTTTTTTAAAAAACATTTAAGGGCCACACCTGCGGCATATAGAAGTTCCCAGGCTAGGGGTTGAATCAGAGCTACAGCTGCCAGCCTACGCCACAGCCATAGCAACGCAGGATCTGAGCCACCTCTGTGACCTGCACCACAGCTCATGGCAACGCTGGATCCTTAACCCACTGAGCAAGGCCAGGGATTGAACCCGAAACCTCATGGTTCCTAGTTGGGTTCGTTTCCGCTGCACCACGACGGGAACTCCACGTTTTCTTACTTAATTTTTGCTAGGTCCTGTTAGAGTGTTCTGGATGGTGGCTGCCCCTGTCCACACTCCCACTGGGAGTGCATGAAGGTTCCTGTCTGCCCATGCACTTTGGGCCTTTTTCAGCTTTGAGTTTTTCCAGCTAAAGAGCAGCCAGAAAGGGGGAGGGAAGGCAATATTAACTCAGCACCTCCTCTGTGACCTATTAGATGATGCTGTGTTGACACTTTATGTACTTATACCTTTCATTCTAAGATGATCCTTTGTGGTTGATATTATTGAACCTATTTTAGACATGGGAAAACTGTCGCCGAGAAAGATTAAGCGGTTTTTTTGTTTGTTTGTGTTTTTGTTTGTTTTCTTAAGATTAAGTTCTTAGCCCAAAGTCTCATGTTTAGCACGTGTCCGGTCCAGAATTTGAGTCCAAGCCGGGCTAGGTGTCCACTGTTAGTGCTTTCATCATGCCCTGAACACATCTTACCTCCATATGCACAACAACACTAAGTTAAATTCTCAGTCTGGGAAAGCAGTTAAGAGCATCGGCTTTGGAGCCAGAGTTTGGAGCCGGTTCATAATGGTGTTCCATCACTTAAACTAGCTGCGTGAGGAGCCTAAGTACCTTTAAGTCTCTGTTTTCTCATATGGAGATGGGAACAAGGTCCTTCAGTTATCTTTGTAAATTCCTTAGCGGTGTGTGGGGCATAGAAAGGCTAAGTAAGTGGGAGGTATTGCTACAGTGTCATACCTGGGTCACCCCATCCACCCCAGACCCTCTGCTCCTCACAAGTCAAGTCATTCATTCACCTTCGTCCGCCTGAGTACCAGCTCCATAGCGTCTGGTGCGGTGTCTGTCATCCGTAGCTGCTTGGCCCCAGAGTTCATTCCTGCTAGGGTTGGAGATTTCCACAGCCCTTGGAGGAAGGGTCTTGGATCTCCAGGATGCTTCTCAGGACTGGGGGGAGATGTCTTTTGTGATCTTTCCAGACCTTGCTGCTATCCTCCTCGTAGTATCTATTGCTCCTGGTCCCCATCACTCTCTCCTGTCTGGCTTCTCTCTCATGTCCCTCTTTTGCTACCCCCTGGGGGGACCAAGGTGCTGCTCCCCTCGATTTCCCCTTTGCTGCTGGGGTGAGAGCACGTGGCAATCAGCATTGCATTTCCCCCCTCTGGAGAAAGAGAGCATCGCACAACTCCTGGCTTGCTTATCAGTTAGGTAATCCTGCACCTGTGTGATTTCCTTGTGCGTTTAGTGAAAACTGGGTGATTAGAAAACCTCAGGCAGCGCTCTCTTAAATAGTCATTAAACAATCATTACAGATGGAAACAGCTACAAGCGGCCACTGAGAGGGAGTGTGTGGCTCCCAACACCATAATCCTTTTCCAACTCTGAACGAATGTGTAATCAAAGCACAAAAGGGAACCATTTCAAAGTTCTGAGCTTTCTCAGGCAAAACTATATATAATACATCAACTACCCTAAGTTGGTGTCCCAAATGCCAATGAGAATTGACATGTGGTGTAGTGTTTTAAGTCATTCATACCTAAGTCAGGTTGCGTTTGTCGTCCCCCCCCCCCCGACCCCCATCTCCTTTTAGGGATGTCTCCACAGCCTTTCAAGTGTAGGTGCTGCTGCCTGTCTTAGCTAAGTTGGAGAAGTTATGACTGAGATGGGTTGTAACTTGATATTTCAAGTAAGCCCTCTTTCTGTGGGCTCCTGGGGTTCAAATGCTGGATCCAGCATTTAAAAGCTGTGTGACCTTGGGGGAGTTACCTAATCATTCTGAGCCTCAGTTTCTGCATTGTTAAAATGTAGGTGATAATAGTGCCTACCATATAAAAAGCATTTTTGAAGTGTTAATGAAATTTTGAACCCTTGTTTTTTGAGATGGGTGGTCTGGGAGTGGAAAATGGATCGTTTAACTGTGAAGGCTTCACTGTTGGAAGACATCAGCTCCTTCATATGCCACTAGTCATCAGACTTTAGACTTTAGGGCGCACAGGAATCAAAGGGGCTTGTTGAAAACACAGTTCCTTGGGAGTTCCGTCGTGGCTCAGTGGACACAAATCTGACTAGTATCCACAGGACGCAGGTTCGATCCTTGGCCTTGCTCAGTGGGTTAAGGATCTGGTGTTTCCGTGAGCTCTGGTGTAGGTTGCAGATGTGGCTCAGATCTGGCATGGCTATGGCTGTGGCATAGGCCAGGGGCTACAGCTCCTGTTCGACCCCTAGTCTGGACACTTCCACATGCCACGGGTGCGGCCCTGAAAAGAAAAGAAAAGAAAACGCAGATCCCTGGAGTGTATCAGGAGAAATTCCGATTCTGATGGGACTGGGGCCCAGGAACCCATAAATTTAATAAGCACCCAGGTGATTCTAATGCAGGTGATTCAGAGCTTACACTTAAAAAAAATATATTCGTGTTATTTATTATTAATTTTATTTATTTTTTAAATTTTTTGCTTTTTAGGGCTGCGCTCAGCACATGGAGGTTCCCAGGCTAGGGGTCGAATTGGAGCTACACCTGCTGGCCTACATCACAACCACAGCAATGCAGGATCTGAGCCGCATCTGCGACCTACACCACAGCTCACAGGAATGCCAGATCCTTAACCCACTGAGCAAGGCCAGGGATTGAACCGACAACCTCATGGTTTCTAGTCGGATTCATTTCCATTGTGCCACAACGGGAACTACGAATTAGTGTTGTTTAAAAGACCCACAAGGAGAGCTAGGGCTGTAGTCATTTATATCTTAATGTGACTAATTCAATCAGATTGCTTTCTTAGTAGTGCCTCTAACCAGCCGTTCTGGTGGGAAGAGTATTTTTCATAGCTTGGGAGGAGAGAGGAGCGGTTTTGGTCACTGGACATACCTGGAGAGGATAAGTTCTAGATGCTGCACTTGGATAGCCAGAGGCATCAGCAGGCCAAGAGGGATGCAGTGATGAAAGGGGAATTTGTGAAAGATGAAGCCTGGCTAACTCATAGTTACCCCCAAGATTTGCTTTGCAGCAAAAACCACTCTTTTCGCCACTGAAAGCCTCCTGAAGTCCTTTTGGTTGGCAATGGCTGCTTCAGATCAACAAGAGCACTCTCTAATTTTGTTTATGGTTTTTCAGGCCTGTAAGGTAACTTAAGCAGAGATACCATTCTGGTTTGTTTTTTGCAGTCTTCCTATCAGCATCACTTTCTCAGTATTGAGGATGTAATTCCCAGGTCAAATATCAGGTCATTTGGAAGTGTACTATGAGGCCATTCGTGGAGAAGACCTGCCTTGGTTGATCAAGTGATGGCAGCTATGTGGGCAAGGAAAGGCCCAGTCCTTTAGGTTTTAGGATGATATTCTCAGTCCCAAACATCAGATGTGCAGATACATGTATTTTCTCACAACTGAGGAGAAGGAAGGCTCTTCCGTTTTACTTGTAAAATTATACAGTACAATATGTATATGAGAAAACGAAGTTCATGTCTTGGATGAGTTTAGTTGACTCAGTGTATTGATTGGACCAGATCTGATATTTGAGAAAAGTTTTATCTGAGGGCTGAGATGATAAAATCATAACAAGGAAAGGTACTGTTGACTCCATTATCTGCTTATTCCGTTTGATCCTATTTTTTTAAATTGATTTCATTTCTTTAAAATTTTCATTCCTGATTATAAAAGTAATATATATTCATTGTGGAAAAATTTGAGCAGAGCCTTCAAATGCATGTACTGTTCAACACATGCAAAGATTTTTATAAAATTGAAATAATACCAGAGAAAATTGTTCTGTAGCCTGACTTCCTTTTTACTTACAATTATGTTATGAAATTTCCCATTTTAATTTTTAATTCCCTATTTGCAGTGGCTCGATTATAATGTATCACTATTTTTACAGTAACTTCCTATCATTAGGCTTTACGTTAATTTTTTCCTACTGTACAGCATTGCTTAATGAAAATTCTTATATGTAGCTCTTTGTACACATTTCTGATTATATCCTTGGAGTAAAATTCTTAGGCTTGCTGGGTCAAGGAACATGCTTAATTTGAAGGTCTTTGGTATGTATTTGTCAAATTGCCATTTAGGAAGGTCGTTGCAATTTTCGTTTCTACCAAGAGTCTAGGTGGGGACCCATTTCCCAGCTTCTTTGTCACCACTACATATTACTAGTGATTTCTTTTAAAATCTCTTGAATGCCATATAGTCAACTTATCCTTTGCCACTTGATCTCCAGATGGTTGTCAGCTATAGTTTGGATGAAATTATGCATCATGCCAGTTGTCTGAGGTGTGGACATGACAGCTTAGGTGGGAAGTACTAATTTTCTTGACCTGGAGGAACAAGCCAAAGAATCCTCTGACCCCCTCCCTGATGAAGAATTAGAACGCATCCATCAGCTCCTGGTTTCCCCTGGACACTAATCAGATTAAGCCAGCCCTAACTGGGGTGGGGAATTCTTTATTTGCAAAGGGTTGGATGTTCACATAGACAGTGCCAAAAATAACCCTCGAATCTCTAAACACAGGGACAGATGCTCAGATGGAATTTCAAGTAGGGTCAAGTAGGGTCTAATAAGTGGTGTATACTTTGCGTTATCTCCACAGAAGTTCCCCTGCTTCCCAAAGTCCAGACTTTGGAATTTTCTTGGAAAAGGGATATTTGTGGCACCACACAGTTTCCCTAGACTGCCCACATTGCAGTCTGGACTGGTGACTCTTAGGTACCAGCACCCATGAGCTGTGAACGGGGATTAACACAGAACAGACCAGCTTTCCCCTAGTCCACATGAAGCAAAGCCCACTAGGGCGGCTCATGCTGCATCTGCCTGTGATACAGAGAGTCATCTCGAGCTGGCGCTCCCGAGAAGGCCTGGCTGTCCTCTAACAAAAGCTCAGAGGGGAGATTAATGCAGACGCACTCACACCTTCCCCTCTGGTTTAGGATGCATGAAAGCTGGGGGTTTTCCTACTTGGATATATTCCTGATGCCTTGCTTGTTCAGATTGGCACCCTGGAAGTTCACATCAGCAGCTGCTGGTCAGCAGAGGAGAGAGAACTGAGACGGGGAGGGGGTGAGAGAAATTTCTAAAGAGCAGGAAGCAAGGAGAAGTTCTGCTTCAAGTCAGAAAGTAGGTAGAGGAGACCTCAGGGGGGAGCCAAGAGGCCTGAGTTCTCATCCTAGCTCTGCCCCGCCCCGGGGCTCGGTGATCTCAGGTAAGTCCTGGAACCCCAGGGGCCTCATTGTCCCCAGTGGCCAACAGAGGACATTGTTGGCCAAGCTTTGTCTAAGCATGAAGAAAAAGGGATGAGGGAAGATACAGAACAGGAGAGAAGGAGACCTTTAGGGAAGGGCTTCCCGACCTTTTTCACGTCTTGATGCTCGTTAAGATACCATTACCAGCCACGCTGGGAACACCACTGTCTCAGGTACACGAAGGGGATGCATTGTCATAGATGAGTCCTGAACCTTGAGTCCTGAAAAAAATGGTGTCTACCTCCAGCTACATTCCAAACCAAAAGAAATTGTACTAAACCATGAAATAAGGGCCCGATAATCCTATTGTGTTTGCTCATAGCGACTTCTTTGATGACCTTTTGGGAAATATCAAATTCTCGCAGTTTTTAACGTGTCTGCCTGCTGCTGCAGCCTCCGAGAGGGGGTGGGTGGGGGGCCAGGAAATAAAGTCCTTTGGGAAGAGGGCCAAGAGGGCTGCTAGGGAGGAGGGAAGCCCAAAGTCCAACAATCTTACTAACTTCATCTGTGCTTTCACCCAGACGGCACCCCTAAATCATCTCCCTGTCTCCCATCTTGGGGATCAGCTAGGGCAGGTCCAGTTGTTGAAGCCACAGGCTTGATTAAAGGAATCAAGCCTTCCATGTAGGGTCCTGCCTATCTCTTAGGCTTTTCCTATTTTTTTGGTAATAACAAGCTTTTTAATGTGCCTTATTTGTTTTTTCCATCCACCCCGAGAAATGGTGAGGTAACTGGGCCCAGATAATTGCTGAACACCTGCAAGACGCAGGCCTGGTGCCGTGAGCACAGAGGAGCTGGGGCAAGACTCAGATCAGCTGGCTTTCCCCCGCCCCCGCCTCCCCAACACCTGCAGAGGGTCGTCACTTGGGACGGGCGGGCCTATTAGGGCCCTTGTAATTGAGAGGGGGTGAGGGAGTTTACAGCGGCTCGGCTCCGGAGCAGAGAGAGGAGGACGGCTTAGATGACAGGAAACCGTCTCCTCCGCTCCACTCGGCGGAGCAGATTGAGAAGGTGGCCTGGGTAGCAATGGGGTTAGCTAATCCTCATAGTAGTAAGGGAAGGCGAGGCCGCCATCATAATCAGGACTAATGGATTCCAGATGGAGAAATAGAATTGTTCTCATTAGCGTGGTTGTACACACACACACACACACACACACACACACACACACCCCACACCCGGAGAAACCCATTCCACACACATCCCTGACTTTGATGAGCACACACACACACACACACACACACACACACCCGGAGAAACCCATTCCACACACATCCCTGACTTTGATGAGTACTGTCGGATAAGAATAGCCCACTCCGCAAATGTAGATGGAGAGCACTGTCAATTATTTCTTCCCGCTCTCCCCCCTCCCACAACATCCGTGCATACGTAATGGTTTCATTAACCTTGAGACTTCTGCAGATGAGTTGAAAACCCAGCTTACACGGCCAATTAGTTGGCAGTGCGTTCTGCACAGAGCGTGGCAGTACCTTTCTTTTCCCCTTCAAGACTGCCTGACTTTTCGGCTGTATTTCATAAGTGTTAATGTAATGTTGCTGAAAGGAAATATGGCCAAGGCAGGAAACTTCTTCCCCCGTCCCTGGGATGCAGCTGTTCGTTTGGTTTGGGTTGTTAATCTGAAACACTCCCAGGTGCCTATTTCATATTATCTCTTGTTTAGAACAAAATAAAATGAAACTGTCAAAACCTTTCTGCCTCGCTTGGCCCTGAGCTCAATAGCCCCATAAAGAGACCGGTGCAAGGAAGCACTGCTAACGCTCGCCTTTCCTCGGTGAGCAGCACAGACCTTCCAGGCGAGGCCCCAACCTGCACCCAGGCTACCTGGTCTCATCCAAGTCCTGCTTGGGACTCCCTTCCTGCCGCAGGGCCTTTGTTCCCAGCCTTCCTTGGCCAGGAGTGCCGTTTCCGCTCCATTTCTAACTCTCTCACAAAGCCTCCTGTCTGGATCTTTCCCTGAGCCCCCTGGTTTTCCAGTGTGAGCATGTAATAAATGCTCACTAAATGTTCGTTGTTATTAATATCTTTACTTCATAAAGCAAGTCAGTTGTTCGGTGCTCATACAGTATTGAATAGAGTAAGAACTCTCAGGTGGATTTGCTTATGATTTGCATATACCCCAGCATGCTGTTTATAGCCAGGCACTTGCTTCTTAGGTAATGAAGGCTCCCGAAGGTGGACACTATTCTCTCCGCCGTCAGCCCTTGGCCACTCTGCCCTCCTGCCAGAAGCAGGTGCTGAGTGAGGCTGGGACGCAGAGGAGGGAGGAGAAGCTGCGGCTGGGGCTCTTTGCTGGAGCCCCAGGGTCCTCCTGGGGAAAAAGGTGTGTAGCTTTTCGGATCTAAGCCATGAGGATGTTCAGTGACCAGTGACTGCTTTTTTTTTTGAATCCAAAGCGATCTGTCATTTCCAGCAGCAGAGGGAGAATGGTTCCTTTGGCTGACTTTATTTTCACAACTGGAATTTCTGGGGCTGTTGGGGGTACCAGGGACAGCAGGTGGCCACCAACAGCTTCGTAGTGAGAAATCATTGCTTACTGACCCAGCTCCTGGTCCATTCGGCCTCTGATCACAGTGGTCCTGCATGTCCCCAGCACAGCCCTGGCTAACCTTGGTTGGCTGTTGCTTGACAGGATGGAGGTGGGCTCAGTCTCCTTATTTGGTGGCTTTTTGGAAAGGCCACCCACAAGTAGCCTGCTCCCATGCTCCACACAGGGCCCTGGTTCTCCCTCTCGCGCTCTCTCTCAAGTCTCCAGCTTCCTTTCTGTGATATATTGCAAGCAAGGGGAGGGTGAGGCCGACCTGGCCACAACCAGGCTCTGTAAATGAGGGAGATTTCTGGAAAAATAGGATTTCAATAAATGGAAGCCTAGAAATGCTAAGTCAAATGCCCCCTTGTTATTGTCGTTGTCATTTTTGAGTATCCTTAAAAGGATGGGGCCACCTCAGACCGATGAATGTGCTTAAACTGCTCAGAGACAGAGAGCATCCGTGCTTTGGAGAAGAAGCATCGTGTCCTGTTTGGAGAGCACAGTTTGTATTTTTGAGCCACTTTTTTCTGTAGCCTGAGGCCTGATTGATTTTAGGTTCAGCCTAACATCTTGGCCTGAGACCCTGTGCAGAGTTGGAGGGACTTAAAGAAACAATTCAGAGCCAAAGCCCTTGCGTTTAGAAAATGACCTTCCATCTGTTGACAATCAAATACTGAACCTATTAAGAGTGGCAGGTCCCCAAGCTGGGAGGAAGGAAGGAATTTTCCAGAGTCCCCGGAGACAAAGGACCTTTTGACTACACCTGGGGGTGAAGGGTGGCCAGCCCAGGTCACACTAAGCTGGGGATCACGTGAGCGGGAGAGCAGCTGGAGAGATGGGGGTCGGGGGTCCCTCTTGATGAGTTCTGATTTGCCAAGTAAAGGGGATGGAGGAGGAGAGGGTAATAGAGAGTGATTAGCCACGGGAGACTCAGGGACTCAGATGAGGGGCCCCTTACCTGGCCTCCCCACGCCCCGAGCCCATGCTTTTCTATGTGCCTGCCTCCTGCACCAGGCCTTCAGCATCTCAAGAGCAGGGGCCCTGTCTCTCTCTTCTTTGCGTGACCTGGGCCATAGCGAGTACTCATGGAATAAAGTATAGAGAGCCAGAAAGCAGGCTACTCGAAGGGGGGCTCACTCTTCCTGGGCCTTTGCATGAATGAGGAAGGTCACATCCTAGAGGGAGACACTGCCTGGTGGGCACATGACCCGATGGGTGAAGCACCTCCTCTCTTGGCTAGTGTGCTTGTACAAGGCACATCCTGAACAAGGACAGCAGTGGTTCTCCCTGTGATTTAGAAATTGAGGCTGATGTCCCAGCCTTTAATACACCCTGGTCCTTGTCGGGCTGATGGGTGATACTCTCTTGGGGACACAGATGACGGCCAGATGGCAGCGTCCTAGCCAGGTGGCAGTGCCCCCTGGGACCTTAAGGTCCACATGCATGCAGTCTCTCCCAGCAGGCTTGTCCAGCCTTGTCTTTTAGCACTTTCCTGCTGTCCTGCCCCTTTATACCATCTTCTTAGGAAATCTGGGCCCCGTTGGGGCTCTCTTGAATGTCTCATTAGCTGGAGAGTTCATAGTGGTCTTTTGGTTCACGCCAACGTGGGCTGGAATCCTGGTTCACCCCTCACCTGCTGTGAGCCCCTGGGAAGATGTTTCCATCTCACTAAAGCCGAGTTGCCTCTGCTACACAATGGGAAGGCAGTGAGGTTACGTGAAGGGTGTCCCTGCAGGGAGGGCCCAGGATCGTGTTCATCATACAAGTCCCTTCTGAAGACTTGATGAGGTTGTACTGAGGAGAGGGTGACACTGGAACACACTCTAAAGGGTTCCCACGTCACTGTTTTCTGTCGGTTCCATTTCTCAGGGCAGCCTTCATAGCAGTCCTTCTGGAACGAAGTCCCTATTGTACATCCTGAGAACACGAGTCATTGGCCCCACATGGATCTCTCTGGTGGATGGGGCAGGGTGTTCCCAAAACTTCAGCAGCCTCCTGGAACCGGGGGTGGCTGGAGCCAGCTGGTTTCCTTGAGGCTGGGCCCCTTCCCGTGGGCCCTGGTCCATTCACCCCAGTGACCTTTGATCATGTCAGGAAGACTAGGGTTAGCTGATTTCATGAAAGGAAGTGAGCTGAAATTGCAGTGAAGATGTTGGCTCTGTGTGAAGAAAACCTTGACCCATAGTCGTGCTGAGTCCGATAGGTTCTTCGAAGGCACCCAGTGCCCCCACCCCCGCCTTGGGTTTGCAAATGAGGAAACAGGACCGGAGAGATTAAGGAGCTTGTTCAAGGGCCCATGCACCTTCTGTTACATCCTGGGGCTCTCCCTTTAGAGTTTAGATTATTTAAACTCTAAACTCGTCCAGCCGTGGGCTTGTGCTATGGGAATTGCTGGACGTTCCATCGCAACTCGTGTCTGAGCTTCCCAAGGAGTAGACCTGTAGGAAGGTGCTGCCCAGCCCAGCGTCTCGCTCGTGACCACATTTCCTTCCTGTTCTTCCCCACACTGGCCACCTCCAGTCTCTGCTCCACAGATACCACTTTCCTTCTTGTTTCTGGGTACTTGCTCAAGACAGCACACAGCTGGGGCCCTGGGAACAAAGGGACCGGGTGTTGACTGGAGGCCCACCATGTAATGGGTGTCATCTTCCTCATACACATAAATATTTTCATTTCACCCCCACAAGAACCTCAGGTCCGTTGAGAATTGTAATGGATTGTTATTGAATGCATGGATGGACGACTATTAATTATATTTCTTTTTAAGTTATCTACACATGGCCTGTATCTTTGGTATCACTTTGAAGAGTGCTTGTCCTTTGTTTTTTTTTTAGAGCTGCCTCTGCGGCATATGGAGGTTCCCAGGCTAGGGGTCAAATCGGAGCTGCAGCTGCCAGCCTACGCCACAGCCACAGCAACACCAGATCTGAGCCACATCTGCGACTTAGGCTGCAGCTTGCGGCATCAGGACCCACAACCCGATGAGCGAGGCCAGGGATCGAACCACATCTTCATGGATACTCGTCAGGTTCTTACTTGCCAAGCCACAGCAGGAACTCCAGAATCCCTGTCCTTTTGTCACTTCTGCATTTTCTTATCCGTTCAGAAGGACCCATCACTGTGAGGGTCCACTGAGAGAACCGCATTCGTTTCCCTGTTGCATCGAAGGAAGTCAAAACTCCAAAGCTCAGAGTACAAAGAGTAGATTTTGGTGAATTTCCCAGCTCAAGCCCACAACCCCAGTGTATAAACACTAATCTGTCTATTTAGACCCTTAGCTTTCCAGAGAGACAGTGGGACAGGGAATGTGCCATTCTTGTTCCTTCTTCATGGGAATTACATTCTTGTCAAGCGTGCAAATGGAAAATAATCCCATACTCCAGCTACAAAGTAGAATAACATTCTGTGTCTGGGTAAGAATTTGTTTCTCTTTCTCTCTTGGCTGGCTATTTTTGTGATTTATCCCAGCCACCGAGTGACCCTTCCTGTTTCAGTTTATTCAGCTGCGAAATGGAGCGGTGCTGTCTGCTTAGTTGGCCTCAAGGTGAGGATTTTTAAAGAATTGGCCTTGTTTCAGTTGACCTTGTAGGTGCCCCTGGAATGTGTGCGGGGGAGAAGGCTTCAGTGCTAGTCTTCCCTGATACCAGCTTCCTACCTGGTCTTCCATGTCTTGTCACAACTTCTCAGGAAGCACACTAGGGGTTTCGTTCCAGAAGGCTCCCCGAAGAAGCCCACCCTAAGACGTGGACCTGCCATTTTTCCACCTGCAAAATGGAAATAAGAACAACCCCAGAGTTCTCACCGTGGCTCAGGGGGTTAAGAACCTGGCTAATATCCATGAGGATGCATGTTTGATCCCTGGCGTCGCTCAGTGGGCTAAGAATCTGGCGTTGCGTCAAGCTGCAGCGTAGGTCACAGATGTGGCTCAGATCTGGCGTTGCTGTGGCTGTGGCATAAGCTGGCAGCTGCAGCTCCGATATGAACCTTAGCCTGGGACCCTCCATATGCAGTAGGTGTGGCCCTAAAAAGAAAAAAAAAAAAAAGAAGAAGAACAATCCCTACCCCACTTCCGTTTTATATGGCTGTAGAAAATGAATGAAACCCCTAGTGTGCTTCCTGAGAAGTTGTGACAAGACATGGATAATAGGAAAGAGCTTTGATAGGGCGAAGTCCTACTCAGACCAAGTTAGTTATAAAGATAAAAATGCCGTTGCTTATTCTGCTACAGTTTCTTTAGTTTGTGAGTCACTTGAAAACGAGAGGTTTGTGGTTATCTGGTTTATATTTTGTGATTTATTTCTTAATTTGGCACGGGCAGATGGTTCAGGAGCATCCAACAATTTTAAACAAATACTGCTCTTATTTCCCAAAGCCCTGGTCTCTGGCACTTTGAAATATTGGTTCAAGTTCACTTATAGCAAGAGTATTTAGTGATGTCAGAGGGAAGAGAACCTTTTCATCAAGGTGGGCCTGGGGTACAGGAAGGAAAGGGAGACAAAAGAGAGGAGGAGAAAGTGCCAAGTATTGTAGCTTGTCCATGGAGTCAGGCCAGGGATGAATTAATCATGACATGCTGGAAAAAAGCAAACAAATAAACCCCCTACGCCAAACAAAAGGGCCTGGCTTTCATTTAACAGTCAATCAAATGGCAAAGAAACGTTAGGCCTCCTTATGATGAGAAAACCAAATATTTCATCTGCTCAGGTCTTCAGTGAGTCAAGAGGAAGAGGCAGCGTAATGACCAGGCGTGTGCGTGGCCATTTGGCTTGTAGCAATCGCCGGAGCCTGGGCCTGCAGGGAGAAAGAACTCAGGGATGAGCAGGGAGCCACATGCATGGCCCAGTGCTCCATGCAGTGTAAACAGCTGGGACATCTGGGTACCTCATGTTCTTGTACCTTAGAGTGGGGAAGAGACAAGGTCTCTGAAAGATGAGCTAAGCCTGGGGAGTGAGTTGGGAGAAGCAGCAGATGATGAAAATGTTTATTTAGATAGTGCAGTGTCTCCTTCAGCTAGAGAAATAGGGCTGAATGGACTGGATACCTCCATAGACATGAGGTTTGCCTTTTTCTAAGGCAGCCTGCTCTGGCTCCGTTCACTCTCTGGTAGTGGCTGGGTTGAATGGCAAGGGTGGAACAAGAGCAGTAGCCACATGTGGGAAGTCTGTTGCTGCTTGGAGGAGCCATTTGTCCAAGGCAGACAGAGTGGAAGGGTGGTTATTTGTTTCTGTCTGCTGAGCACACATGCTTTTTCCTCCTCTCACTTTGGAAACATAAACTGCCTTCCATGCCACTGAGTCTGCATCGGCCCTAATACTGCCTTTTCCTGGCCACATGATTGGTTAAGGAATTAGCATATGGCCCAGTCGTGGCCAATGGGAGTCTTTTCCTGAGACTGGTCTATGGTGCTGGGAGAAGGAAACTGGCCTTCTTCCTTCTGGTGGGATAGCAAAGCTTTGATGCTGTAGTTTTGGAGTTTGGGGAGTATCTTTCCTACTTCATTGGAGAAAGCCTGTCCACTGCAGGAAAGAACTGATCACCTGTGAGAGAAGCAGAGCTGAGAAATGGAGAAAGAGCCTAATGACATCATTGGAACCCCTGGATCCAATCGTGATTGAGGCCAGATGCACTCTTATGTTCCCAGTTAAATGAGCCAAAATGTTCATTTTGTTTGTGTAAGCTAATTCGAGCTGGGTTTCTGTCACCTGAACCTGGATAGTCTGGAGGACAGTGTGGGGTGGGGTCAGGGTGAAGGCAGGATTAAGCAAGTAAGAGGTCCAAGAGAAAAAGGGAAGGAAGCAGAGGGGAAGAAGCATGATCCGACAGCCCCCTTTAGGGAGATAGGTTCCTGCTCTGTTTTTCTGAGGCTACATGAAGCCTGACTTCTGAGAAAGAACACTCATTGTAAAAGGCAGATCTGTTCTCGCTGGGGAATCAGCTCCATGGCTCCTGGAATGTGAACATCCACATACATTCACGTTCCCTCCCCTGTCTCCACCAGGACACCCCTTGGCCAGCCAAAAAAGACCCATCAGCAATGTCATTAGTTATGATGCTGAATTTAAGCTTGGGAGTGAAACAGACTTTGATTTTTTTTTTTTTTTTTTTTTTTTTTAGGGCTGCACCTGCAGCATATGGAAGTTCCCAGGTTAGGGGGTCGAATTGGAGCTACAGCCGCTGGCCTCTGCAGTGCAGGATCCAAGCCATGTTTGTGACCTACACCACAGCTCATGGCAACACTGGATCCCCAACACACTGAGTGAGGCCAGGGATCTAACCGGCATCCTCATGGACACTAGTCAGATTCGTTTCCGATGTATCAAAATGGGAAGTCCTCAGACTTTGGTTTCTACCTTCAGTCCTTACTAGCAGAATGGCCTTGGGCAGGTAACCTGAGCTTTCTGTCCTCAGTTTCTTTGCCTCTAAAATGGGGCTACTAATTGTATCATCTCAGAGGACCGCTGTAAGGATCCCATCTGCCAATGCACATGAAGAGCTATGGATCACAACTGTGGGGAACACCCGGTAGTAAAGTAATTTCTGTTCAATTTCTCATGAGTAGGCAATAGTGAAGTAGGTTATAGGATACCCACACTATAGATGAACTCTGAGTAAGATAAAGTATAAAGGGGATTCGAACGTGGGAGAACCACATGTCTACTATTAGTAGACTTCAAGATTTTCCCTTTCTTTCTTTCTCTCTTTCTTTCTGTCTTTCTTTCTCTCTTTCTCTCTCTCTCTTTCTCTCTTTCTTTCTTTCTTTTAAGGACCACACCCACGGCACATGGTGGGTCCCAGGCTAGGGGTCCAATTGGAGCTACAGCTGTCGGACTACGTCACAGCCGCAGCAACACGGGATCTGAGCTGCGTCTGCAATCTACACCATAGTTCACCTCAACACCGGATCCTTAACCCGCTGAGCGAGGCCAGGGATTAAACCCCAACCTCATGGTTCCTAGTTGGATTCGTTTCTGCTGCACCACGACAGGGACTCCCCAGGATTTTCTGAAGTGATGTAAACTGCAATAAAAAGTTTAATTCTTTACAAAAAGGAATTAGAGCGTACACGCTCAACTGAAAGCAGGGACACGAAGAGATATTTGTGCACCCATGTTCATAGCAGCATTATTCACAGTAGCTGAAAGGTGGAAGCAACCCAAGTGTCCATCCACAGAAGAATGAATGAACACAGTGTGTCCAGGCAGCTCTGTGTAATCAACCAACCACGGATTGAACATGTGTGGAAAAAAAATACCAGAAAATTCCAAAAAGCAAAACTTGAATTTGCCGCATCCCTGCAACTACTTATATAGCACTTATGTTGTATTTGCAACTGTTTACATAGCATTTACATTGTATTTTAAGTAGTCTAGAGATGATTTAAAGTATATGGGAGGATGCGCATGGGTAACATACAAATACTATGTGATTTTTATAAAAGACTTCAGCGTCTTCAGAATTTGGCATCTGTGGGGACTCTGGAAACAATCCCCTACAAACACCAAGGGCGACGGGATCGATAGATGGATGGATGGATGGATGGATAGATAGATATGCATTATTAAAAAGGAAGGAAACGTGGACCTGGATGAGTCTTGAAGACAATGCTGGGTGCTGGGTGAGATAAGCTAGTCACAGAAGGACAAGTACTGAGTGATTCCACTCATATGAGGTATTTAGAGTAATTATCCTGGTGGCTGCCAGGATCTTTGGGGGAGCAGAGGAATAGGGAGTTATGGTTTAACAGATACAGAGTCTCAGTTTTGCAAGATGAAAAAAGTTCTGTGGATGGACAGTGGCGATGGTTGCACCATGTGAATGTACTTAATGTCACTGAACTGGACACTTAAAAGTGGTTAAAATGATACATTATATATGTGTATATATGTATTCTTATGTTTGCACCCACAGCATATGGAAGTTCCTGGGCCAGGGAATGAATCTGAGGCGCAGTTGTGACTTGTGCTACAGTTGTGGCAACACTGGATCCTTCAACCCACTGCACTGGGGTGGGGATCAAACCTGTGCCTCTACAGTGACCTGAGGTGCAACAGCTGGATTCTTTTTTTTTTTTTGCTTTTTTTTATGACTGTACCTGTGGCATATGGAGGTTCCCAGGCTAGGGGTCAAATTGGAGCTACAGCTGCTGGCCTACAACCACAGCAGTGCCAGATCCTAGCCGCATCTGTGACCTACCCCACAGCTCACGGCAACACTGGATCCTTAACCCACTGAGGCCAGGGATCAAACTTGCCATGTCATGGTTCCTAGTCAGATTTGTTTCCACCTCGCCATGACAGGAACTCTTTTTTTTTTTTTTTTAATTTTAAAAATTATAGTCGATTTACAGTGTTCTGTCAATTTCTGCTGTATAGCGAAGTGACACAGTCATACACACACACACACACACACACACACACACACACACATATACATTCTTTTTCTCACATCATCTTCCATCATGTTCCATCACATGCAGTTGTACTCTGAACCCACTGCACCACAGCGGGAACTCCACATTATATTTTTTAATCAAAATTTATTTTATCGAAGTACAGTTGGTTTAGTGTTTCAGGTGTATAGCAAAGTGCTTCAGTTATGTATACATATGTATATAGATGTATTCTTTTTCATTATAGGTTGTTGAATGACATTGAATGTGGCTCCCTGTGCTATACAGTAGGTGCTTGTTGTTTATCTCTTGTATGTGTAGTAGTGTGCATCTGCTGATCCCAAACTCCTCATTTACCCCTCTCTCCCTTTACCCCCTTGGGTAATCACAAGCTTGTTTTCTGTGTCTCTTACCACACTTTTAAAAAAGAAGTTAGAATCACGTCTCTAGAAAGAATGCCTTTTCGTTTTAGCAAAAAATATATACATTTTTTATATGCATGTTGAGCAAGAAGATGAAGGATGGCTCTGTACCAGACTGTTTTCACTGCTTCTTTCTCTGTGGGGTTTAGTGGGACTGGAGGGGTCCTATTACTTAAGGTACTTTAATAACAGCCTAAATTATTATAATGCTCAAATAGTGCTCTTGTCAGTTCAGTGGTTAATATTGTAAGCATTTACATTTTACTTTTATTCTTTTTTTTTTTTTGTCTTTTTAGGGCCGCACCCACTGTATATGGAGGTTTCCATGCTAGGGGCTGAATTGGAGCTGTAGCCGCTGGCCTATGCCACAGCAACACCAGATCCGAGCTGCTTCTGTGACCTACACCATAGCTTACGGCAATGCTGGATCCTTAACCCACTGAGCAAGGCCAGGGATCAAACCTGTGTACTCATGGATGCTAGTCAGAGTAGTTTCTGCTGCGCCATGGCGGGAACTCTGCTTTTTTCCTTTTCTTTCTTTCTTTCTTTCTTTTTTTTTTTTGAACTTTTGTATTTTCAAAATGCCTTTGTGGAATATATAACAGTGCACCATTTTAGAGAATAGTTTGGTAGTTCCTCAAATGGTTAAACATAGAGTTATCATAGAATCTAGCAGTTTCACCCCTGCTATCTATTAGTATATATTGAAACATATGGCCACACAAAAACTTGGGCAGGACTGTTCGTAGCAGCATATTCAGAATGGCCCCAAAGTAGAAGGACTCCAAATGTCCCTCAGCTGATGAATGGATAAACCAGTGGTACATTCACACAATGGAATATTATTCGGCCATAAAAAGAAGGAAGTACTGATCCACGCTACAGCGTGGATGAAACTTGCAAACATGATGCTAAATGAAAGAAGCCTGACACCAAAGACCACATATTGTAGGATTCAGTTTTTATGAAATGCCCAGAAGAGATAAATCTCAAGCGACAGAATGTAGATTAGGACTGCATGTGATAGCTTAGGAGTGTGGGCTTTTTAAAATTCCGGTAATAAAAATGTTCTAATATTGATTCAGGTGGTTGAATGCCCAACTCTGTTAGTATTCTAAAAGCCATTGAGTTGTTCGCTTTAAATGGGTGAATTGTATAGCATGTGAATTATCTCTCAATAAAGCTATTATACCACAAAACAAACCAAAAACAAAGTCTCTTTGTAAGTCATACAATTAGTTATTTACTCTAAGCTTGGGAGGCATACTACGTGAAGACACATCCCTGGAAAGCTAACTTAGAGCCCTTGAGAAGGGGAAAAATTACCAGTCTGGCTGGGGCTTTTTTTTTTTTTTTTTTTTTTCTTTCTTGCTCTTAATCATCCCTACCAATAAAATGTTTCACAAAAGATAAGATCAAGAAAGACATGAAAGGAAGTGGCCCAGTTGTTCCTCAATGGAATATTACTCAGCAATAAAAAGCAGCAAACCGCTGATGTATACAACCTAGAGGAATCTCGGATGCGTTCTGCTCTGTGAAAGAAGCCAGGCTCAAAAGGCTACATACCATATGACTTCACTTATATGACATTCTGGAAAAGGCAAGACCACAGAGACAGAAGACAGATCAGGAACTTGGTTTGCAAAGGTGCCCTTTCTGGAGGGGCAGAAATGTTCTGTATCTTAATGATGACCCTGATGGCACAGAAGCATGCATTTATCAAAACGTGCAGAACTGGTGTTTTGATGAGTGGTGCATTCTATGTGTGTAAATTATAACTTAAAAAGAGGGTGGGGAAGAGCATGAAGAACACATTTGGATGTTCTGGTGGGTTGACAGGCACTGAGAAGATGTATCTGGCCAAGGAATGGGGGCTGTCACCATTCGTTGACTCTCCTGTGCCCCATAGGTCACCTGGGGCTTCCCTTGTCCCTTGGAAATCCAGGCCTGCAAATCCCCGAAAGCCTTGAGGTGATGTCTGCTTCTTCCCCTCCAGCATCTGTATACATGTGGTCTTTTCACACCACATTTGCCTGCAAGAGCTTCTTTACTGGTTTGCCCCCAGTCTACCCACCCAAGGTACCCAGGGCTTGGCTGACTTCCCAGAAAATGGCGAGAAGGCCTGGGCCCCTGCCATCCAGCTGCCATCTTTGTCTACCTCCCTTTCCACTTCTGCCCCTCCCCTCCACCTGGTTTCCTCCTGGGAGCCCCCAATTCTTTCTCCTTCGTTATAAAGAGAGGTTGGGCTCGTCAGCTCTTTTCCATAGACGCTCTCCAAACTCAGGAATTCAGCAGAACCAGGGCCACTTTTTCATTAAGAATCTCTTGTGTGTTATAATGAGCAACCTCTGTTTCCTGTTACACCTGATATCTGGGACCCAGACCTCAGCCAGGATGGGCCCCGTGCTCCTCTGCCTTCTAGTTCTTCCAAAAGCATGCAAAAAGGACTCGGCCCTCGTTCTGGCCTCCACTTGCTGCTGGAGCTGCTTCCATAGACGTGGAGCCATCTGTCCACACCTGCAGCCTCAACGATTGTCACTTCCAAATGCACCGAAAGGAAGCCCCAACATGGGCTCTGTGACACTCTGTTTTTTTTTTCTTCTGCCTTGAAGAGTGTGCCTTTAAAATTCATTGCAGGAATTTGCACTCGGTTTTTCCTCTTGTCCATGCTTTTCTTTATGCTTGCAGCCCCCCCACCCCCCACTTCCTCCATTTGTCATCTCTGTCAGAAAACAGGCCCTGATTGTTTCAGGCCCAAAGCTGCAGCCGGAGCTGCTCCAGCCAGGCCCCATTACTGGGCTAATTAACAGCGGGGCTGCAAGAATTCCAAGGTCGTCCCAGGGAAAGGCTGGCCTGCTCCCCAAAGAGGCTGCGCTCTCTGGCCTGTTCTGGGAGTGACGCCGCAGCACCCCAAGCCCAGGCCTTCCTCCCGCTCTGAGCCCTTTCCCCTTGGCTCTCGTTGGCCAATGTGAAACAATTTCCTCTTTTCACAGGGGCTCGATGGCAGGCAGATTAATGAACGTGAGCCCAGCCCAGAGGCCAGCCTGCCAAAAATGTCCACAGTGCATTCAGTGGTCCCCACGGTGGGCCGTGTCAGGGACAATTGCGGGCAACAAAAGACGCAGAGCTGCACAGTCGGGTTCCCAGCAGCAGCTGCGGCTCTGATCTGACCTGGAGTTCCTCTGCGGAAATGATCTTCACCTCCAGCTCCTCCTCGCCACCGTCCAGCCGCTCTCCCACACCCGCTGCAAGCATCCCACCCCCCGAGCAGCCAGCTCTGAGGCTCCCTGATGCTTCGAGAAATAAAGAACCAGCAACAGCCAGTGGCCCCTGCCATAAACACCCAGGGGCTTGTGGGGGCTCCATTAAGGCTCGGGCTGGGGCGGTGACAGACGGGAGATCTTGTTAGCAGCACGCCCGCCAGGCCCTCTGCTGCCCCGCATTCTGTGATAAAGCCACAGGGCCAGGACAGAACTAGCTGGGTGTTGGTAGGAAGCTGTTTCTTTTTTTTCCCTTAACCCTTCCCTGGTGTGTAGGACTCACTCCTCAAAACGGGGAACAGATGGTTCTAGTGTTGGCCTTGGGGATATTTGCTTTGGAAACAGCCAGCGCAGCAGGCTCTGTGAAAAAGTTCTCAGCAGTTGGCATCTCATGGTGCCTAGCAAGGTGTCCAGGGACCCAGCTCTTCCCTTAAGGGGAACTGCCAGCTCTGGGGGTTCCCTGGAGGACTTTGCAGCTGTGACCATGGCATCAGCAGCACACCTTGATCCTGGGAGCCGCTGCCCCTGGGGAGTGGAATTGTTACTCCCATTTATGGGGCGACCTCTTTTCTCCCAAGGTTGATTCCTATGGTTCAGTGCTCACACAGCAGCTTCCTCACTGGCAGAATTCTCAGCTTTTGGGGATGAGCGCTCTTCTGCACGGGCACCTGTGGCTGAGTTGTCCAGCCTAGATCGTCAGCTTCAGGGTGACAGACAGCTAAGATTCAGCATGGTACTGTGTCTAGGTGTTCACAAAAGGAGATGGGGTGGATTTACTTCCAGAAGCATTTCGATCATGTTGTCACATGTGTGTATTTATACACATTCACGCATCCCAACACACACATATACCTCACAGATATTTCTGTTATATCCTTGCCATGTTGATGTTCCTTAGCTAATACGTATTTTGACTTTTTAGAACCATGTAACTGTCTTAAGTAGGAAAACAGCCAGGCTCCCTGCCCATTAGATTACCTTATTTAATGCTTTTAATATGTAATTCTTTTGTCTAATATCAATATTACCATACCTACTCTCTTTTTATTAGCATTTGATTAGCTTATCTCTTAGTATGCCTTTCAATTTATTTGTTTATTTATGTTATGTCTTTTGTCCTTTTAGGGTCACATCCGTGGCATATGGAGGTTCCCAGGCTAGGGTCGAATCGGAGCTACAGCTGCCAGCCTGCGCCACAGCCACAGCAATGCCAGATTCAAGCTGCATGTGCGACCTGCGCCACAGCTCACAGCGACACTGAATCCTCAACCCACTGAGCAAGGCCAGGGATGGGACCCGCAACCTCATGGTTCCTAGTCGGATTCGTTTCTGCAACAACGGGAAATCCCATTCCTTTCACTTTAAACTTCTCAGTGTCATTTTGGTTCCATTTGGAATTGTGAATAGCATCAAGCTAAATTAAAAAAATCAGAAAGTCTTTAATTTTATCTATTCACATTTGTTGTGATCATAGATATATGCTTAGGCTTTTTCCCTGACATTTTATTTCATGTTTTCTACTGACTGTAAATTCTTGATGTTTGTTATTTTCTTTTTTGTATATTTAAATAGAATTTTTGAGTTTTGGTTCAACTTATTTTTACCCCTAAAGTTTGGAAATTATGTATATTATTTCTTATCTTCTAGGTGTCGGAATGACAGTGGACTGGGAGGCAGGAGACAGGGCTCCATTCTCAGCTTGGTCATGA
Source organism: Phacochoerus africanus (assembly GCF_016906955.1). Taxonomy (NCBI): domain Eukaryota; kingdom Metazoa; phylum Chordata; class Mammalia; order Artiodactyla; family Suidae; genus Phacochoerus; species Phacochoerus africanus. The sequence continues at coordinate 123,952,684 of NC_062558.1, forward strand.
ACTCACTGTGTAACTCTGAGTAAATTACTTCCTTTGGGCTTCAGATGCCTCAACCACAGTGAGATAGTTGGATGAAATGATTTCAAAGGCTTCATCCCTCCAGTGTTAACAGGGTGTGATTTGGTGGTTGATTGAGGTCTGGAGGATGCTCTGGTCTCTCCAGGGAATTTGCACCTTCAAAATGGGAGGGACCATCTCTACCACCAGGCTTCAGTGAGGCATCTGGCTCTCAGGTGAACTCACACTCAAACCTTGTTTGCACAGTTCAGCTTTTCAGGGAAACATTAGGCTCAGTTCTTCCTTCCTCTGGGATGATTGTGAGTGGGATGTTTCTAACTCGACAGTGGTGATGTAAAATTCTCACCCTTTTGTATATTTTATTGAGTGATAGAAATAGTTATTGCTCACCAACTACACTGTGCTCCCAAATACTTCCTTGCGGTTAGCTGGATCATGTTGAGTAAGCCTGGCCAATGGACTCTGTGAGCTTAGCTGTAGTGTAGGTTGCAGACACGGCTCAGATCCCGAGTTGCTGTGGCTGTGGTATAGGCCGGCAGCTGTAGCTCTGATAAGTCCCCTAGCCTGGAAATTTCTATATGTCTCAGGTGCAGCCCTAAAATAACCAAAAAAAAAAAAAAAAAAAAAAAAAAACAAACCAAACCAAACCAAAAAACCCAGCTCCTGGGATGGGCTCCCCTTGATTTTTGTAAGGCCCCTTTGTGGCCTCAGCATGGAAATGATTCTCTGCCCAACTCCCTAGAGAAGAAAAGATACACCCTCTGAGGGCAAAACCCATTCTCTGGGGACCAGTTATGCTGTTCCCAGAGATGTGGAGTGACAGGAAGAGATTTCACCATAGGAGCTGACTTCTTCCTAGCCACCTTCCCTTGGCTATAATTTCTGGACCTCCCCTCCTATTTGCATTCGTGTATAAGTTATTTTCAGGTGTGTGCTGCAGCTTTCTACCTTTGCTCAAATTCATAGCCGTCACTTTTTTTTTTTTTTTTTTTTAGTATCTATTGATTTAAAGTAGGGAAACCCCTGATTAACATGCAGCCCACCTGCTAAATTAAACCTGGGAAAGGCTTCATTCTGCCAAGGACTCGACTTACCCAGTTTTCCTACTCTGGACACTGAGTCCTGGCAGCATTTTTGTGATCCACAGACAGGCGTCAGCCATGAACTAGTACCGATTTGCACTGAGATGCGTATAGAATTTGAGACTAATATTTATAAATGTCTGTGACAGTCCAACAATATGCAATCCCAGTTTGTGATCAGCAGACTTTTCCTGGTGAATAGAGCACTGACCAATTCAGGTGTCACCGACCTGGGTGGCATAACGCCCGTGGTTGAGCCAGGATGAGTGCTGTGTGTTTGAGCCACATGTCAGTCTGCTGTTAAACTTGACTGATCTTTCCCATTTGTATATCTTAGCAAGAATGCATGGTCTTTGTCATGAATTTCTTTGGCATTGCCTTGATGACTGTTGAAGTGGAGTTCTTTTGCTTATGCTTATTGGCCTTTGGTGTATCCTTTTTGTTTTTAAAATGGCTGTTCAAGTGTTTTGCACATTTTTCTATTGGCTTTTCAGTCTTTTGCTATTGAACAGTATGAGTTACTTTAATATTCTGCATATAATGCTTTTGTTGGATATATGTTGATAGAAAAAAACCATTGTTTTAAAGGTCCTTCACTCAGAGAGCCTGAGAAGCAAGGCCCTGGGATTAACACTGTGGTCCTATCCGAGACAGTACATTGCAGATTTCTTTTTCTTTCTTTCTTTTTTCTTTCTTTCTTTCTTTTTTTTTTTTTTGTCTTTTTTGAGGGCTGCATCTGTGGCATATGGAGGTTCCCAGGCTTGAGGTCAAATTCGAGCTACAGCTGCTGGCCTACACCACAGCCACAGCAACACGGAATCCGAGCCGCATCTGTGACTTACACCACAGCCCACAGCAGTGCCAGATCCTTAACCCACCGAGCAATGCCAGGGATCGAACCTGCATTTTCATGGACACTAGTCTGGTTCGTTGACCCCTGAGCCACGACGGGAACGCTCAGATTTCTTTCTAAGTTCAGAGAGAGGAGTTAGGAATTTACACTTGATATCCTTAGTCAGGACTATTAAAATTGCTAGAATAAGATGTTCAATTCAAGCCTCTTCAAGCAAGAAAAGGAGTACATCAGCTGATAGATTCAGGCATGGCCTGATCCAGGTGTTCAAGGACGACTTTCTCCCTCCATCTCTTGTCCTGTGTTCTCTATGTTGGCTTTGCTTTCTGGAAAACTCCCTATTAGAAAGAATGACCTCTAGAAATTCGAGACTTAAATGGTTCTTACTTGTCTCAGTTTGAGAGATGCCCTCTGTCTCCTAGTGTTTATGTAACCACCCCCCCAAAGGACTTTGATGGTCCATGCTTGGGTTATAAGCTTACCAAGGGACCAGTCTGAGTTCTAGACCACCCCATAGCAGCGGACATAGAATCCTGAGCCTGAGATCTTTCCCAGAAAATGCATGGATTGAGGGAAGGTCAGTAGCCAAAGGGAAGGGATACAGAGTGGACCCACAAGTAGTAGGTGTCCACTACTTCACCCAGGAAGGCAGAGGGTGGAAAGCTTTCGAGTGAGGCTTCGTGCCATGCTTGTATGCGGTGGCAGGGGAACAGAGAGCCGAAAAGTGATCCTTGCTGTGCTGGAGAAAGATGTATCTGGCATTCCTGAATGGTAGGGAGTAGTGATCACTAGAGGGAAGGAGAAATAAATTAGATGTCCATACTTTTAGATGTATGGTTCTGTCCATGGTTCTCTCATTCATTGATTTATCCACTTATTCATGCAACAGATATTTGTTGAACACTAATTCTTTTGCCAAACTTGCCTACATAAGTATGACTGATACACAAGACAGATGTTATCCTTGACTTCATAGAGCTAATAGTTATATAAGCTTCTAAACGTGTTCTTTTCTGAAAAAGATAATGCAGTCTTATTCCTCTGACAGGATACTGAGTAAAACCAGTGAGTAGGGCCATGCTAAGAATCCTGACATCCGAAGCCTGATATCATGATAAAGTGAGTAATGTCTTCCACCAGAGACCAAGGATGAGATAATCCCCGATAATAGGTATGGAATTTATCTCTGAGCTTCCTGGCAGCTAAGGTAAAAAGGAAACTCTGTTCAGTGACCTCAGTCTCATTGATGCCAATTCTTTGTGGAAAGACAAGCCTTTTCTTGGGTCCAAGTTCTTGGAGGGATGTATGAAACGAGCCCAAACATAAAATATTTTGAGTAACATCATAAAGTCATTGTCTTCGAACCTGACAAAATGACCAGTGGCCTCCCACAAGCATTTTAGGCAGCAGCGGTTCATGCCTCCCCTCCTTGGTTTCTCCCCAGATCAGCTTCCGACAACAGGGGGTCAGAAAGACATCACATTCCTGGGCAGGAAGTGCTTGCTTTTAGGAAAGCCTGTTCTGACTTCTTCAAATAGAGGTTTGTTTTTTTTTTTCCCTGTTGTTTCTCTATCCTGTTCTATATACCCGTGGTTCCCCTTGCATGACTGTATGACCCTAAATTCTGCTTATTTATCAACATACCTGTTCTCCTCTCCTTCCTTCCCCACTAGAGTTTAGTTACTTAAGGTGGGTCTCACGCCTTTAGAAATCCTGTTTCTGGAGTTCTCTGGTGGCCTGGTGAGTTAAGGATCCAGTGTTGTCACTGCTGTGGCTCAGGTTGCTGCTGGGGCACAGGTTCCCGCCCTGGCCCAGGAACTCCTGCATGCCAAGGGTGAGGCCAAAAAAAAAAAAAAATTTCTCTGTTTCTAGTATCCATCACCGTATCTGGGTAAGAGAGTAAGTGTGGTAGAAATGGGAGGAAAGAAGGAAGGACGAGGAAGACGTGAGGGGGAAAAGGAAGAGAGGGGAGAGGCGGGTCTCTCCAAGGTCGGGAAGGAAGGGAAACCTCTCAGGAAGATCCACGTCTGGGCTGAAAGAGGTGAATCTGCTCTGACCGAGTGTAGGCAGCGAGTAATGCAAGGAACTTGAGAGAAGCCTATTCAGGGACGGGTGAGAGCCAATAAGAAGAATAAATTAACGACTGCTTCATTTTAAGAAGACTTGGGGAGCTTAGCATGTTCCAAAACAAGATTAAAAAATCAATGCCCAGTGGAGATTTCTGTCAATTATGACAAAGATGAGAAAGTTCTATTTTTTTTTTTTTTGGTCTTTTTAGGGCCGCACCTGTGGCATATGGGGAAGTTCCCAGGCTGGGGGTTGAATTGGAGCTGCAGCTGCCGGCCTACACGACAGCCACAGCAACACAGGATCCGAGCCGCATCTGCGACCTTTACCAGAGCTCACGGCAACACTGGATCCTTAACCCACTGAGCAAGGCCAGGGAGCGAACCTGCATCTGTACAGTTGGGTTCTAAACCCACTGAACTCCGGGAAAGTTCTGTTTTTACCCACAACGTTTTTTTATTGCTCCCCAAGAGTCGTGGTGGTCTGAGGGGCTGGTCAGGGACAGCTAAGGCCAGGCCTGTGGGTGTGGCTGTCTCAGTGCACCCTAGGGTGGGGGTGATGGGTACCAAGGTTTCACATACCACCAGAGCCACCATATGTGCTAGGCGGGCTCTAATTTTGATAGTCCCACCTTCCATCATGTCAAAGATATTAAAAGCACCCACGTTATAACAACATTTATTTTTTGGCTATAAAAAAAACTTCAAAGGATCCTTATGATTTTGCTTTTGCATTGATTTGGCTCCAAGTAACTCATTTATTTTGTAATTAGTCATGGTTTCTCAGGTTTCACAGCTAATTGTGCACGGCAAAGTGAAGAAACTTAACCTCAAATTGCATTCAAATGCTGTAAAATTTTAATGCATACTAAATTTCACCGGTAATGACATTCGTATATATTAATTAAGCATCTGCTTGTTTTCAGTTGGCACCTCACGTTTAGTGTTTTGGAACCTAAGATATTTCATCGCAGGCATCTTTGAGAGCCCTTGCAAGGTTCTGTGGGCTCTGGGGCACGGTGTCTAGAATGCTCCATGGTCTCATATAGGAAGGACTGGGCACATGTCTCTTTAGATGTCGGAGATCTGATGTGGAAAGAAGGGCACAGTCAAAATGCTTTGGATTTGGGTCTCGCTGGTGCCTTCGTGTCAGTTCAGGGCCTCAGCAAGAAGGAGCGGTCCGTTTTTAAGCCACTATCTTGTTACCAAAGAGTTCTGGTGTGAGGACACCAGACTTGACATCGCAAACTGGAGTTCACATCCTGGCCTGCTCCGGGTAACTGTGCAGCATCAAAGAGTCACTCCAACACTCAGGGACTTGATTTCCTCATCTGTGGAACAGGGCCAGCGCTTTCAGTCCATCATTGCTCCTGGGGCTGAGTTTCAAATGAGATAATCTACAAGAAAATTTTTTATTGCAAACACCAGATATTAAGCCAGCTTAGAATGATCGTTCCCATCCCTGCCTGCACGTTCCAGTCACCCCAGGGGATTTTCACAAGCGTGGAAGCCTGGGTCCCACCCAAGACCAATTAAATCAGAATTGCTGGGGAATGAGAGCAATGGTAGTTTCATAAAGGCAACCCCTTCTGGTGATTTTAGTGGGTGGCTGATGTTGAGGACAGAGTGGACAACTGTGTCCATGGCTGTGAGTGGTGAGCCGGTTAGTGGCCCCTTTCAGGTTGCAGCGGCTCAGCAGCCATGGCCTAACCAGACTCATGGTGTTGCATGACTTTGGCTTGTTCTGGCTGCCTGGCCTCTTGGCAGTTGGTCTTTTGAACTTGGCAGAGAGACTTAGGGCTCAGAAGTACATGTGCTTTCCCGGCACATAGCCAGCCTTGGCCTCCCAGACCTGCAGTTCCGCGGGGCCATGTGGGAGAGTTTGGGCCAATATATGTGAGCAGGAAGGATCCACAAGGCTTCCTCTTGGCCTTCCTTATCCCCTGAACTGGTTCCCAGAGCTGCCATACCTTGACCAGCACAGGTGGCTAAAGCAATAGCAATGTATTTTCTCACGGTTCTGGAGGCCAGAGGTCTGAGGTTGAGGTGTCAGCAGGTTGGTTCCTTCTCCAGGCTCTGAGGGAAAATCAGCCCTGTGCCTCTTTTCTGGCTTCCGGGGGCTCCAGAAATCCTTGGCCTTCTTTGGCTTGTCCGTGTACCATTCTAATCCCTACCTCTGTCTTTATATGGCTTCCCCCCGTGTCTCTGGGTCTCAACTCCTCCTTTTCTATTATAAGGGCCCCAGTCATCAGATTTCATGCCCACCCTAAAACCAGCATGATTTCATCTGAAAATCCTTAACCTAATTACATCTGCAGGACCTGATTTCCAAATAAGGTCACACTCTCGGGCCCCAGAGGTTAGGACTTGGACGTATCTTTTTTTTTTTTTGTCTTTTCTTTTCTTTTCGGGGAAAGGAGGCACAATTTAACCTACCACACACAAAAGCAAAGCAAAGCAAACAACAACAACAAAAATCCATCAGTTGTCGTCTTCTTTCTCTCCCCCAAGGTGCTAGCTGAATGGAGAGCACTATGAGGTCTTAGGGGAGAACAGAAGTACAGGATGGATGGAGCCTGTGTCCCCACCTGACGACTACTGTGGTATGTGGGAGAAACTAATATATGGAGCCACTGTGATTTCCAGTTACTTCTTTTTTTTTTCTTTTTCTTTTTGTCTTTTTGCTATTTCTTTGGGCCGCTCCCGTGGCATATGGAGGTTCCCAGGCTAGGGGTCGAATCAGAGCTGTAGCCACTGGCCTACGCCAGAGCCACAGCAACGCAGGATCCGAGCCACGTCTGCAACCTATACCACAGCTCACGGCAACGCCGGATTGTTAACCCACTGAGCAGGAGCAGGGACTGAACCCGCAACCTCATGGTTCCTAGTCGGATTTGTTAACCACTGCGCCACGACAGGAACTCCTCCAGTTACTTCTTAGAGCAGTTAGCCCATCCTGCCTTACGCAGCAAGCTTTGACATCCTTCCAATAAATTTATTTTCTGCCCAAACAAACCTATTGAAACTCAGCTTCTATAATTTTTTTTTTTCCCGCACCTGCAGCATATGGAAGTTCCCAGGCCAGGAATCGAATCCAAGCCACAGCTCTAGCAACACTGGATCCTTAACCCACTGTACCACAGTGGGAACTCCTAAGCTTCTATAATTTGAAACCAAGAATCCACATTGTGGGTGTTCCCCCAACTGGCTCTCCTGCGCCCTCCACGTGGAGGCTGCTTACCATCAGCACAGGAAAGAAAGCTGGAGACCAAAGACTCCGAATCTCCCATTTCAGCGATGAGGGAATTGAGGCTCAGAGCCAGGTTCATTAGTAAAGGCTGGACTCCGGCTTACCCCCAGTACTGGTTTCCTAGGGCTGCTGTGACAAATTACCACAACCGTGGTAGCTTAAAACAACAGAAATTTGTTCAGAGCTCTGGAGACCAGAAGCCTGAAGTCAAGGTGTTGGCAGGACCATGCTCCGTCCGAGGCTCTAAGGGAGAATCCTTCCTGCCTCTTCCAGCTGTTGGTGGCTCCAGGCGTTCCTTGGCGAATGTCAGCATCACTCTCATTGGCTCTATCTCCACATGGCTGGCTTTCTTCCCTGTGTTTCTTTTCTTTGTATTTTCTCCTCTTCTTGTGAGGACTCTTGTCATTGGGCTTAAGGGACCACTCAGTTAATCCAGGATGATCATCTCATCTTAAGATCCTTAATTATATTTATAAAGATGCTTTCCAGAAATAAGGTCCCATTCACTGGTATTGGGGTGAGGACTTGGCCATGTCCTTTGGGACCACAACTCAACCCATTACCCACCGGATCACATGAGTTTGAGGCTGACGTCCTTTCTTCCATCATCTTTCTAACACTCATGCCAGTCTCTTGCTTCTCATCCATGTACTAACTGTTCCTGGTGGGGAGAATGTGAAGGACACTACAAGGGTTGGACTAGGCATTGACATTTATGCAGGAACAGAATGAGAACTTAGTTTTTATCTATCAGGGTTCGGTGCCTGGCTCACAAGAAGCCCCCATTCCCATTGAGGACGAGTGCATCTTGCATTTACTGACCTCCCACCATGCTGGTGCTGTCATATGTATTATTTCACTTGGCTCTCAAAGTCATCAGCAAGAGGGTTAACTGCTCTCACCATTTTTCCACATGAGAAAATCAAGAATGAAAGAGCTTGCTCAGCAGACCCTAAGTTGAAAATTTGAGTGCAAGCTTATTTGGGCGGTGATTCCAGAAAGAACTGGGAAGGGATTGGAGAAGTGAGACAGGTGGGGAAGGAAGCCAATACCAGATGTGCAAACGGGCAAGTTACTGCTGTAGGCCCTCGGTGTTCAATTCGACTGGGAGTCGGTGTCACGCCCCCCTGGGAAGGATGGAGAAGCTATCCTCCTCATCCATCAAACCCCGTCTGATATCCCTCCAGGGCTGTTTCCAAAGTGTTAACTCTCTGGTTCTTCCAACCTGACTTGCTAACAGGTAGCCCAAGATCTGGTGGCCAGAGAAGCCCTCAGACAAAGAGTTGCAGGAGTTCATGAGAGGAAGCCGTTGGTGCTAAGAGAAATGGACAGGGGGTGAGGGTGTAGGGGTGGGGCACCAGTGCTGTTGGCCTCTAGAGCTTTTACTTTGGGGGCCTCTTTCTGCCCTGGCGCCTCATGTCTTGGCCTCATGCCTGCCCCACTGCCTGTCCTGCAGCCAGTTCTTATTGACATCCTGTGCTATTTGCAAGACTTCCTGAAGCCTAAAGGCTTTGAGATCAAGTCCAGGAGACTCTTCCCTTGGATGCTTCCTCGGTGTATGTTTTCGTGTGATGGGTTCTGTGTGACCCAGTGACATGCATCATACTTGAAATATTTCCACTGCTGACAAAATAAATCAGCTCTCCCTGCCGTAGCGCTCAGCTTATTAGGAGAAAATGGAAAGGGGGCATTAAATATTAATGCTGCATATTTTCCTCTCCCTTGGCGCCTTCTATGCGGCTGATCACTGCCCAGCCAGAGCAGCCTCCTGTCTTTTTTCTCCTGATGATGATAGGGGACAGAAGGGACCTTTGACAAGGCAATGAGGGACATGAGTGTAAAATGGGGCTCCACTTGGCTTTCTAGATCCCTGCTCGTGAGCACCTGTGTCTCTATCGGATGCCAAAGACTAGAGCATCAGGGAACTTCATCCACCGTGAAGACCTTGCCCCTCTCTCTGCTCGTCTGGCTTGGATGCGTTCACACTAAGGAGAGAGCACAGTTTCTTGAAGGAAAGGTAATTTTGGAGGAGGCAGCTTGGGAGAAATGAACCTCTGAGAAGCAGTTGATAAGTCCTGAGCTAACAGACAGAAAAGACCACTGGCTTTGCCTCTGGGTTGCTTCCTTTTCAGCAAACATTCAATAAGGTGCCCTCACCCCTCAACCTAGGCCACTTGGAGAGGTGTGTGTAGGCAGATTTTAGGCCTTGGAAAGAAATCCTCCCAGAAACGTTGGTGTTTCACTTGGCCAGTTTGTAGAAACCTCTGCACTAAAATCAAAAACTAATCCCTAAGAGGAATTCTCTTTTAGAATGCTAGGAAGGTAGATTTCTTTTTCTTTTTTTTTTTTTCCCCAATTTTTCATAACACAAGTAGGCATTAATCCAATTTTATAAAAATTAAATGACGCGTGAGGCTAGAGCGGCTTTCCCACTCCCCTCCCAGGTCCTGGTGCCCCACTGCCACCTTGGACGTGAGTACTGGAAAGATGGCAGCAAATGATCCTGGAGAGGTGTGCTTAGGCGTCTGTGTTTGTCTTGGGTGCTCCTTCTCCAACACACTGCTGTTGTTTTCAGATGAAATCTACTCTGATTTGGCCTTGTGACTGCTCTCTTTGTCCCCAGATGTCCTCTGTCTCTGCTCATGCCATCTGTGCATGGGCTTAATGAATTTTTCTGCACCTGCAGCACCCAGAAATTCCTGGGGCCAGCCAGGGATTGAACCCGTGCTACAGCAATAACCCAAGCCACAGCAGTGACAACGCTGAGTTCTTAACCACTAGGCCACCAGGGAACTCCTCCAATGACTGTTTTAATCCTATGTCTGAGCTCGGGAACCCTTGGGCCTCTTTTTCCTATGGCATCTGGGCGAGCAGCTGCCTGGCTTTCAACACTGGTCCCCATCTGTCCCTTCCTGCCCCCTCGTATCTCCCAGCTCCTGTCCTCCTGTCCAGAAGAGCCATCCTGCTCCTCTGGGGCAGCTTAAATACACTCTGCAGGCCCTCTCCCTCCCTTGATCTGCTCTTTTTTTTTTTTTTTTTGCTTTTTAGGGCCGTACCCTTGGCCGTATGGAAGTTCCCAGGCTAAGGGTTGAATCTGAGCTGCAGCTGCCAGCCTACATCACAGCCACAGCAATGCCAGATCTGAGCTGCATCTGCAGCCTACACCACAGCTTGTGGAAACACCGCTCCATAACGCACTGAGCGAGGCCAGGGATCAAACCCGCACCCTCATGGAGACTAGTCAGGTTCGTAACGCGCTGAGCCACAATGGGCACTTCCTTGATCCGCTCTTATTTCAAGACGCACCATCCTCTGTGAAGCTTCCTCTTGTCTCTCCTGGCACCCTGGGTCTTTCTTCTCAGAGCCCATCTGCACTTAGCCCTGGAGCTTTGGCAGTAAAAGTTCTCGTGAGGTTGCATTTGCTCCTCTGTCCACCCCAGCCACGGGGACTCTTTTAGGCCAGGGTCTGTACCTCAGTTGTCGCCATCATCAGAGCTGTCGTTGAGACCTGTCATTGGCCAGGCTTTGTCCCTGGTGCTTCATATCAGCCACTCCTCCTTTTTGTCCTATTCCTATTTATGGCTGAGGATCTTGGACCAAGAGCTTGTGTCCCTTGTCAGAAGTCCCTTAGTGGGTTCAGGTCAGAGGCAGGATTCAAACCCAGGGCTGACCCCCAAGCGCATGAATGAGAAGCACAAGCGTGCGCCCGTGGTGCACTTTTCCTGCTTTTACTTAACCAGTGGTTCTCCTCCAAGAAACCTTGCATCTGTATCCTTGGAGGAGTCCCTGGAGCAAGCCCTCAAATGTGTGGCCCCTGCCTGCCCTTGGCCAGGGTGCTGGAAGAGCTGCAGTCTGGGATCTGGAGGGGGCTGGGGAGGCTGCGTTGGGCAGGCGTGGGCCTCCAGGGGCCCCGATGGAGCCGTCGGCCGTTTAGGAAATGAGCATCCAAAAGCCGAACAGCAGAGAAACTATGGGAAGACGTTATCCACGGTTGTTTACAATCGAGGGAGATTGTCCTTAGCGAGTTTTTTGAGGAGGGAAGACATGTCCCTTGAGGGAAAATTAGGCAAACCATGTGCCTCTTTGGGCCATGAAGGCTCAAATCCTCACCAGGGAGATTAACTTGTCATCAACTTGGCTGTCACTGGTGCTCTTTTCGTGGCCTCCCAGGTTTCAGCATCATTGCAGCTGCTGGGAGATGCAGATGCCCGAGTCCTCTGGCTCCTGCACTGGCGTTGGGGGCAACTGTGCTTCATCCAGGACCATTGCCACAGAGGATAATAATGACTGTCCCTCTCCTCACCTGTCCAGGCCTCCCTCACCCCTCAGGGCCCATTAGCTCCCCTCTCCCGAGCTGCTCTCTGTCATACCCGCCTCTCCTGATCAGAATGACGTGCTGCAATGGAGCGTGAGGTTCCCTCGTTCTGAGAAGGCACTCGAAATGCTGTTCAGTAGTCCAGTCAATGTGGAAAACGCTCTTTCGAGAGTCTTACTGCCTGACTTCTGGGGGCCTTACGTCTGCTAACATGTGAAATAACCCTCCTAGGAGGCATTGACAACACTTCCTCAAAAGCCTTGATTATGGAACCCTTTTTAGAAGAGAGCATCAGTTTCTGGAGGGTCGTGGTCCCTTCCCCACGCCCAGACCCACCGCTGGAGCGGAGGGGGAAAGAGCCCCAGAGCCAAGGAGACCTGGGGGAGGCAGTCTTTCTCCACGACTGTGGACCTCTGTTTTCCCTCCTCAAAGCATGGGTAGAACAGCCTCCAGGAGTTGTTGTGAAGATTAAATGAGCTGTGGTTCTTGGTGCCTATGGGGAGCATGCTCATCCTTGGACTCCTTCCCTCCCCCCCGCCCACGGTGTCAGACCCCCAAACTGCACACCCCTCTAAGGGGTCCTCTGAGAGCTGGCCAGCCCCAGAGCTCTTTTGCACATGCATCTTCCCTTCCCCCATAAGACTGTGACCTGTCTGAGAACAGAGGCTGTATCTTGGCTCATTTAGCCCTTTTATGTCTCAGCAGGACGCCCAACTCATAGAAGAGGCTGACACGTGGTCATCGCATTCATATGGAGTGTTGTCACTTTTCCAATTATGTGCAATCATAAGCCTGTGCATCTCTTTGGGAGTCTTTAGGGTGGGGTAGGGCCCAAATATGAAATTATTGACCTGAGAAGTTAGTAGGTCCACCTTTGCTTTTAGATTCACTAGAAGTTAGCTGTGCATAAATTAAAAAAAAAATTTTTTCCTATAGAAGTAAGAGCTGTTCATTGTAGAAAGTTTAGAAAATAGGGAAAGCATTAAGAAGAAAATTAAAATTTCCTTTAATCCTAACCACTTCTAATATTTTGATTTATATCTTTTCAATCTTTTGCTGTTGACTGTGTGTATATGACATATATGTACAAAAATGGATCATTTTTTTTTTCAAACTGTTTTATAACCTGCTTTGTTCTCTTAAGAACAGTAAGAATGGGTCGATGTTATTAAATATTCTTCTCTGTCGTTTTAAGTGGTTGTCACATATTCTATTATGTGGGCATAACATGTTTTATTTAATTAACTCCTTATTTTGGTTGTGTCTGTTCTTCTCTGTTACAAACAATGAAGCAGCGAGCATCCATATAGAAATTCTTATCAAAATACAATCACTTTTCCCACAGAACTAGAATAAACTAGTTCTAAAATTTATATAGAATTGCAAAGACTCTGAATAGCCAAGACAATCTTGAGGAAGAAGACAAAGTTAGAGGCATCGTGCTCCCTGATTTAAACTACACTACAAAGCTACAATAATCAAAACAGTATGGTACTAACACAAAAACAGAAATAAAAATCAATGGAACAGAATAGAGAGCCCAGAAATAAGCCTGCATACATACGGTCAATTAATCTGTGACAAAGGAGGCAAGAATATAATGGGGAAAATACAGTTTCTTCAATAAATGGTGTTGGGAAAAACTGGACCACTTTCTTACAGCTTATAAAAAACAAAAAAACTCAAAATGGATTAAAGAATTAAATCAAAGACCTGAAATCATAAAGCTCCTAGAAGAAAACATAGGCAGTGTGCTCTCTGACATCTGTCTTAGCAGTACATTTTTGGATTTGCTAAGGGCAACAAAGGCAAAATTAAACAAGTGGGACCACATCAAACTAAAAAAACTCTTCCATAGCAAAGAAAACCATTAACAAATGAAAAGGCCACATATGAAATGGGAAAGGATATTTGCCAATGAATATCCAACCTCTATCTGATGAGAGGTTACTATCCAAAATATACAAAGAACTCACACAAATGAGAATGAAAAAAATCTGATTAAAAAATGGGCAAAGGGCCTGAGTAGACATGATTTTCAAGAAAGCTGTAAGATGGCCAAAGGACACATAAAAATATGCTAATCACCACTAACTATATCACTGATCATCAGGGGACTGCAAATCAAAACCACAGTAGATACCACCTTACACCTGTGAGAACGACTATTATCAAAAAGACAGCAAATAACCAGTGTTGGTGAGGATGTGGAGAAAAGGGAACCCTCATGCACTCTTGATTGGAAACATAAATTGGTGCAGCCACTTAAGGAAAAAACTATGAAGAACACTCTAAAAATTAAAAAATAGAACTACCATATGATCCAGCAATTCCACTTCTGGGGATTCACCCAAAGAAAACAAATATACTAATTTGAAAAGATATACACATCCCTATGTTCATTGCAGCATTCGCAGTAGCCAAGATATGGAAGCAACCTAAGTGTCCATTGAAAGATGAATGGATAAAAAGATATGGTAGTTAAGTGTACACACACACGAATATCACAGACACACACACACACACACACTCTCTCATAGTGGAATATTACTTAGCCATAAAAAAGAATGAAATCTTGCCACTTGTGATAACATGGATGGACCCAGAGGGCATTAGGCTAAGTGAAATAAGTCAGACAAAGACAAATAGTCTGTAATAACAAATCAAGCAAACAAAACAGAAACAGATGCATAGATACAGAGAAGAAACTGGTGGTTGCCAGAGGGGAAGGAAGTGGAGGGCTGGGCAAAAAAAGTGAAGGGGGATTAAGAGCTACAAACTTTTCAGTTATAAAATAAGTCGTAGGGATGTAATGTACAGATAGGGAATATAGTCAATAATATTGTAATAACTTTGGAAGGTGACAGATGGTTATTAGACTTAGCATGCTGATTAGTTCACAGTGTATAAATTTTGAATCATTATGTTATATACCTGAAACTAATGTAATATTGAATATCGACTATATTTCTTTTTTTTTTTTGGCCATGCCTATAGCACGTGGAGGTTCCCAGGCCAGGGATTGAACGTGCACTACAGCAGCAACCCAGGCCACTGCAGTGACAACACCAGATCCTTGACCTGCTGTGCCACAAGGGAACTCCAACTTTTAAAAAATAATTTAACCCTGACACCTATGGTCAATTAATCTTTGACAAGGGAGGCAAGAACATAAAATGGGAAAAAGAAAGTCTATTCAGCAAGCATTGCTGGGAAACCTGGACAGCTGCATGCAAAGCAATGAAACTAGAACACACCCTCACACCATGCACAAAAATAAACTCAAAATGGCATTAGGCTTAAATATACGACAGGACACCATCAAACTCCTAGAAGAGAACATAGGCAAAACACTCTCTGACATCAACATCATGAATATTTTCTCAGGTCAGTCTCCCAAAGCAATAGAAATGAGAGATAAAATAAACCAATGGGACCTCATCAAACTGAAAAGCTTTTGCACAGCAAAGGAAACCAAAAAGAAAACAAAAAGACAACTTACAGAATAGGAGAAAATAGTTTCAAATGATGCAACCGACAAGGGCTTAATCTCTAGAATATATAAACAACTTATACAACCCAACAGCAAAAAAGCCAATCAATGGAAAAATGGGCAAAAGACCTGAATAGACATTTCTCCAAAGAAGCTATACAGATGGCCAACAAACACATGAAAAAATGCTCAACATCGCTGATTATAAGAGAAATGCAAATCAAAACTACCACGAGATACCACCTCACATCAGTCAGAATGGCCATCATTAATAAATCCACAAAAAACAAGTGCTGGAGGGGCTGTGGAGAAAAGGGAACCCTCCTGCACTGTTGGTGGGAATGTAAGCTGGTACAGCCACTATGGAGAACAGTTTGGAGATACCTTAGAAATCTATACATAGAACTTCCATTTGACCCTGCAGTCCCACTCTTGGGCATCTATCCGGACAAAACTCTACTTAAAAGAGACACATACAGAGTTCCCGTTGTGGCGCAGTGGTTAACGAATCCGACTAGGAACCATGAGGTTGCGGGTTCGGTCCCTGCCCTTGCTCAGTGGGTTAATGATCCGGCGTTGCCGTGAGCTGTGGTGTAGGTTGCAGACGTGGCTCGGATCCCGCGTTGCTGTGGCTCTGGCGTAGGCCGGTGGCTACAGCTCCGATTCAACCCCTAGCCTGGGAACCTCCATATGCCACGGGAGTGGCCCAAGAAATAGCAACAACAACAACAACAATAACAACAACAAAAGACAAAAAAAAAAAAAAGAGACATATGCACCCGCATGTTCATTGCAGCACTATTCACAATACCCAGGACATGGGAACAACCCAAATGTCCATCGACAGATGATTGGATTAGGGAGAGGTGGTATATATACACAATGGAATACTACTCAGCCGTAAAAAATAATTTAAAAAATTTTTGGATAAGATGGCTATTTTTTTCTCAGTTACCTGTCCCAGCCTCCCCTTCTTGTCTTTCCATTTATTTATTTTGGCTGCACCCGTGGGGTTCCTGGGCTAGAGTTTGAACCCCCACCACTGCAGTGACAATATCAGGTCTTTAAATGCTAGGCCACCAGGGAGCTCCTCGTCTTTCCTTTTAAACAATGGTATTCTCTGGGCTCTCGCGTTTCAGTTCTGGCCTCTCTTTGGTTGAGGATTAGCACTCAACTGGCCGAGTGCCATCCCTGTCCTCACACCGGTATCATATATAATCTGTGTATATGAAATGTCTATAAATTTCACATTACTACTTGGGGTCCAATAATATCCCAGTTTAGAAACTCATGTAAACTTTTATCCAAAGCCATCACACAACTTTTAAAACAAGTGTTGACCTTCCCCCTTGCAAAACCCAAACTTATAATAAAACTTTTATTTGCTTTCAAAAAACAAAGTTTCTGTCGAAACGTGTTGCCTTCCCATTCCCTGCCTTTACTCAGCCCCCACATTCCCCAGCAGAGGTCTCTGTCTGTAGATAATTTCAGGTGCTGTCACAGGGTTTAAATTTAACAGGAAAAAAAAAAAGAGAAAGAGAGCCCCATTCCTCCTGCCCAAAGAATGTTTCCAGAAGGTTTGAGGGTCTGTCATCTTCCAAATCCTGGCTCAGCCTCCAAAGTATTTAACAGCAATCAATTTTTGAGTTTTGAAATGTGGCTTGATTTTCTTTACTTCCTAGAAGAAAGAAGAAACAAAAAGTAAGTGCACACACACGTAGTCCAGGGGAGTTGGCGCTTCGTACCATGAGTCGGTTATCTTGATCCAAAAGATTTACTCAGAGGCATAATTAATTGGAACTTATTTCATTGGAAGTTATTTCCCTTCATCTCATTACCGAAACAAAGGGAGATTATAGGCCAGGGGATCCATCAGGTTTCAGGAGAATCTATTGATGAATGAAGTTGGAAGGAGTTGACACGCGGTCAGAGATGGTTAACATCCAGAAATTCTTACAAAGAAACAGCAATTCTTTCCCATTAATCCTGCCTTACCTCTTTGATCTTAAATGGTACCATGGCTACAAGTTAAGTGCAGAGTTACCCTGGCATTGAGGGCCCCCAAAGACCCTACCTTGGAGGAGGGTTTTTTGGGAACTTGCAAGATTAAAAAGAGTGATGATGATTTAAAAAAAGATAATCAAAATAAAAAAACCTGAAAAAAAATGTGAACAAGCAGAGAATCCCGTAGGAAGATTTTTAAACTATTATGTTGTAAATCTGCCACCTGCATTTGTTAGGACAAGCACATCTGCAGTAACAGGGAAGTGGATCATAATAGGCTTGGAAACTTTGAATTACAGTTGCCTTTTTCTGTAGGATGAAGTAATTAAGAGAGAGTTGGGCAAAGAGATAACTTGAGAGACACAGAGGATTTTTTTAGCGAGTGACCTGCTCATGTTTCTTTTGTCCTCTTTTCGTTTTGTCCAGTGGTCTTGGGGCTTCTCTGAGGCTCTCAGAACTCCAGTTAAAGAAGGAAGTTTCAGAGCCCCAACATTTGCAGCAACTATTTGAGATGCCAGAAATGAGGATGGGCTCAGGGGAGCCATCCTCTCAGTTTGTATCCTCTTCTGACCCAAGAGATGGAGCCCCAAATCTTTTTAACATTCTTTTAACTCTAGAAGTGGCCCGAGGCCATTAAACATTCCTTTAATTCTGGGAAATGGGGGGAGAAGGATGAACGTGGCTGGAGAATGAGGGTGTTATCACCCAGCACCGCTGGTGGTCAGGCTTCAAGCTCAAAATTGTCCAATTAAAGAAATAAAAATGTAAGCTCTGTCAGGGAAAAAAATGCAAATAAGGTGGCTTGGGGTTAAGATTTTGAGTGGTTTGGTGGTTAACATTATGCTCTTGTTTATGGGGGAAATGGATTTTTTTTAAAAAAGTCTATATACAGTTGGGTAAATTAGGCAACCATCTATTATGTAATTGAGTAACAACATAATCCATCATAATGGCCAGGCAGGCCAAAACCATTGCAAATTTAGGGGACTCTTTCATTCTTCCTACTCTAGCTCTTCAAAAGGCAAGAGTTGGGGGCAGTTCAGTCTCTCTCTCTCTTTCCTTTCAGAGGATGATGTCTGACAGTGCTTTCTTGCAAATTTGAACTTTTGGGGAGTGGAGGGCAGCAGTGGAGGGCAGCTGTAGAGACTTGGGGAAGACCAGGCAGGGAGAGTGTGTGTGTGTGTGTGTGTACCCGTACTTGTGCCTGGGCACGCCCTAAAGCCTGTTTATAGTGGATGCTATGGTGCACCCCCAGGTTCTTCTTTAGAACTGGGGTGCTTATTCACTCTGCTGCTGGCAGTGCTGACTGCTGGAGGCTCATAGCCAAGAACTGCCCTCAGCCAAAGGGATCCGCTTATTCGGAATGTATGTCCGTCCCTGTGGCATCCTAAGTTTAGAGGCTGGTGCACACAGCCTCAGCCCCCTACATGGATTCAGGACCACACTGGGGGCCCGTCCCAGCCCCAGAGCTCCCCATGGAATCAGCAGAGGCCTCTCTTGTGACTGCCTGGCAGCTCAGCCTCTCCCTCTGGCCAGTCCCACTTCCACGTGGAGGGAGGAGCAGGCCCAGACTCCCTCCCTTGGGCAAATGTCTGACCTCCATTTGTTGTCCAGAGAAACTGCCCCTGACCAAATGTCTTTTCCTCTCCATTTCAAGTGGGTGGTAGACGAGAATGGCAGATCTGCTGCTGTGCAATCACAAAGGCGGCATGATTTTACAGAGTCACCGGATGTTTCTGGCAGCAGGGCTGTGTCCTCAGGACCCTAAGATTCCTGATGTGGAGCAGCCTCAGAGGGGTTGGGATGTTGGGATGTTTCCTCTTGTGTGGCCTGTTTTCCCATCTCCGGTGCACCCTTTTTTGCTACTCATTTCTTTTCACCGGATGTTCCCTTGCAAATCCCTGAAAGACGCTGCATGGTTCTGGAGTTCCCTTCAGGGAGCAGCAGAAACGAATCCGACTAGGAACCATGAGGTTGTGGGTTTGATCCCTGGCCCTGCTCAGTGGGTTAAGGATCCGGCATTGCCGTGAGCTGTGGTGTAGGTCAAAGACGTGGCTCAGATCTGGTGTTGCTGTAGCTATGGGATAGGTCGGCAGCTGTAGCTCCCATTAGACCCCTAGCCTGGGAACCTCCATGTGCTGCAGTACAGCCCTAAAAAGCAAAAAAAAAAAAAAAAAAAAAGACATTGTGTGGTTCTGTGGAGAGACCCATGTTCGAGGCCTGGCTCTGCCACTTACCAGCTGTGTGATCTTGGAACTGACAGAGCACCTGTCTGGGCCTCGGGAGGTGGGGCTGTGGGGATGAGATCTGCCCACCTTACAGAGTAGTTGTGAAGTCGAGGAGATGGTGTGGGGACTGGGAAAGGACAAGGCCTCAACACACACATCAGTTAGCATCTTAGCTGGACCATAACAAGCAGCTCCAGCCAGACCCTGCCAGAGAAGGGCTGGAAGAGAACTCAGGAGAGACCCTGGACCCTCAGGAGAGAACCTTGGATTTGGAGACCAGGCAGAACCGGGTTCACCTCTTACTCTACCATCCATTTGGGCAAATGGCCTCTTCTGATTCAGTTTTCTTATCCATATAGCTGTATGACTGCATCACGGGATTGTTTGTGAAGAGGAAACGAAGGAATTTAGACAGTGTCCAGAGCATAGTTTCTGAATTCAGTGAATGCTAGCTTTTATTAGAGGCAGAGTGGGGAAGACCCCCAGCTCTGTTACTTGCCAGCCTAGTGACTTCATGTGAAATATTTGTTTAATAACTCTCTGAGCCTGAGCTTATTTATCTGTAAATGCAGTGATGCTACCCGTTTTATGTGGTGGTTTTGGAAGGTGACAAGAATCTACCCAAGGTGTTCCCCAGTGGCTCCGAAGGTTAAGGATACGGCATTGTCACTGCTGTAGTGTAGGTTCCATCCCTGACCTGGGAACTTTCTCATGCTTGCATGGCCAAAAAAAAAAAAGGAATGTATCCAAAGGAGCTGGTACTAACAGAGGCTCGGTTATTATTAATGTTGTTATTTTGAGGAAGTTTATCTTTGATTGAGGGTCCCAGATAAATAGCAGCGAAACAATGGGCCAATGGAGAAATTAAATGGATCATTATGTGCAGAGACGTAATGGGGCCCGGCTTTCTCACTGACGGTGGGAAGTTCCCCGGTGACTTTTCCTGCCAAGTTATTTGTTTCCTAGCAGGGAAAGAATACGTGGAACTTGGCCACCGTAGGCTGGAGTCTCACTGTTTTCTGGGAATCACCTGATGTCGGGATTTGCAACCTGAGTGCCTGGTCCAGAACAGGGAGCTCTGCCAGGCCACAGACAAAGGCCCCTTTGGTCCCGAGCTGGTGTTAGCCTCTGCCTTGGCCAGGTGTCTGCTGATGGCTTTCAGGCATTATGTGACCATCCTACTTAGATCTTCAGATGGAGACTTGGGCCATTTCTAGGCGTTGTGTCCCCCACACAACTTTGTGAGGATATAAGAAAATCACATTTTTATTACATTTTATTATATAAGAAAATTACATTTTTATTACATATGTTAAAACACCTGGACAGATCCACTTAGTACCAAATAAATGCCAATAGGAGAGAAAGCAGTCATGATGGCGCCACAGAAAGAGCTCTGGGCTGGGGGCCCACCAGCCAGCCTCCACCTTCTCTGGTGACTTGGCCCAGGGGTTGATGGTTGCAGAGAAAAGAGGTTCCTTCAATTGCATTCAAATAAACAGCAGCCTTATTCTAAGTATTCAGGAGCCATTCCTGGGACACCTTGGTAGAAAGTTCAGCCCTACCTCTCAGCGAGTGGGAAGTCACCATCTCTCCCTGGCACCCAGGGGAGCCTGTTTCCACAGCTTGCCAGACACTTGCTCAGTTCTCCTCCCTGCGGATGACTTTCCCTGCCAGGCTTCCTTTCAGCTCCTCCTTATTTGCCTGCCCATGGCTTTGGCCAACGTTTGCAGTGATTCCAGACCTGACACTCTCTACTTCTCACCGACACAGTTGAAACCAATCTTCGCTTTGTTTACATACCGAGGAGAGAGAATTTGATTGGCCTAAATTGGTCAGGTGTTACCTAAATTGGGTCAGCTTTGACCAGGGGAAATGGTCCCCTGAGGCCATGGGCGGTTCCTCCTGGAGCTGCGGATGGACCGGGCTCTCCAGCCAGGGGATGTAGCAGAGAAATCACGGACATTTGGAAAAACTGGTTCAACTTCCTGGGTCTTATTTTCCTCAACTGTAAAATATTAATAATTATTATATTGTCCATTAAGTGTCCCATTAAATTATTTTATATAGGAACCCAGTTGACGTCCTCTCTTGCCTGCCGACTCTGATACCTTTTTAGTCACCTGTGGCCACAGGATGGTAATCCAAACCCCCATCTCATGGGCTAAAGGAAGTCCTTTCTTCAAGCAAATTCTCTAGGGTATTTCTGGGGACCCGGAGGAATGTGTGTCTATGTTCCACAAGTCTGCCAGGTGGTGGCTTGTCATCCCTACCAGCCTCCTTGCTCTTGCTCCCCTTGAGCTCAGCTGGCATCTCTGGCATCCTGTTTTCCAGGCCACTGATGCTCCCTCTTACTTATTGTTTGCATCCCTAACGATGTAAGCTCCTTCCTTCAGGCCCCGCCCAAGTACAGCTAAGAGAGGATGGAAATGGTATAACTACCCCGTCAGCTCTATTGAGTTATCATTGAAAATTAGAATTGTATATATTTAAGTTATACAACGTGACTTTAAAAAAAAAAAAATGGAAATGGCGTAACCTTCCTGAATGTTGGAGGACAACAGGACTTAACAAAGAGGCTGTTAGTATTGTGTAGATTCTACGGGGCCTTCACAAGGCTAGAGGACCCCAAAGGCCCCCTCAGAATATTTCTGCCGAGGAGTTGAGACCATTCTTGAGAGAGACAAAGAGCTTCATCCCTTCCAATCCAAGGAACCCTCATTGCCTTCGCCAGGATTCAGCCCAGTTGCCCGAAGGCCTGACACTAAGGACCTTCCAGATTCCTTCTGGAGAAACACCTCCTCCTCATGGGCTGCCACCTGACCCATCATAACCCTCACAGATCTTTCTGGCTTTGCCGAGTCTGCGTCCTCAGCTGAAATAGCCCCACTGGGGCACCTCCACAGCCCCAGCCCAGCTTTGGGGGCCAAGCCTGCACGTCCCTCCTTGTGGGGCTAGGTCTTGGCCCTGGTTCACGTGTGAGCTCATTTTTGGTCGAAACAACAAACTGATCTCCCAAGAGTATACAGTGATTTTTCAGGCAGTGGTCAGTGAAGTTCCAAGTTTTACATGAAAGGATTTCTGATTGTAGGATTCATCTGGAGAGTCTCCAGCTGACATCTGTAAACGGTACACTTTAGGATGGGGAACCGGCCTTACCAGTAGGACCAAAATGTCTAAGTGACCCAGCTCTTCCTAAGACAAAGGGAATGTCTGTTCCAAAGACAAATTTATTTTTTTTTCCCCTCGTAAACTGCAGAGACTGTCTGAAATTCCCCAAATGGCCACTTTCCAGCCTCAAATATTTAAAGCCTCAGTCTCTTCCAGGTGCCTTGTTCTAATAAATTATCTCCTTTGATCCTCCCAACAACTTTAGGGGGGAAGGTAAGCCTTCCTTTATTTTACAAATGGGAGGCGGGTGACAATTAGCCGAGGTGTGGTTAACTGCAGGGTGGGATTCAAATCCAGCCAGGACCTTTGTCCGACAGCGCCCTTGTCCCATGACCTTTTCTGGTTCCGATGGGCTGTGATTCCGAGGTCCTTATGATCCTGGGAGGCTCTGACCTTGGCCTGTGGCCAGGCAGCTGTGACGCCCAAGAGCTGACGCCGAAGAAGGAAAGCACCTTCTGCCTAATTTGCAGGGCCCGGTGCAGAAAGGAAACATGGGCCCTTATTCAAAAGCTGTTAAGAATTTAACACCGTGACAGCACGAAACCAGCTCAGGTCCTCCTGCCTGCTGGGCCCTGGGCGGGTGGCAGGCCTGTAAGCTGGCAGCCAGGACGAGTCACCTTGCTCCCGGGAGAAGCACAGGCCGAGGGGTGACCTGGTGCTGGAGGAAATTGGGCTGTTTTCTAGCGAGCCTGCTCTCCCAGCCTCCCTGTAATGTGACATGATCGTCAAAGAAAGCAGGAGACCAAAGGGTTGCGTGGACCAGATAATTTTTGTAGTTTAACTGCTTTTATTCCTCCCCTATTGTTGTTGTTTTGAATAATCTTTGTGGCTTTGGAAGAAATCGCTCGATCCGATTTGAGCCTTATTAAGATATGAAAAAATCGGAGGCAAAGGGGGCCTGAGGATGAAAGTGGAGCTTTCATTTGGCGCTGCAGGCATTGGGAGCGGAAGAGCCTGGTACTCTGTGCCCATGAGAGGCAGGGGGGCAGTGTGGGACAGAGGCAGCGTGGAGGGGGCAGCCAGAGAGCTGTGAGCGACAGTGCTCGGCTCTAAACAGCAGAATGACAATTGGAAACATAAAAGCTCAGGTGGAAAGTGAGAAGGAAATAGAGAAAAACAAACCCTCAACTCAACTACAGCCCAATAAGGGGGAAGTCGAGAAAGGAAATGGCTCATCGGTATTGTAAGTGGGTAGCAACTTCTGCTGGAGGATAGGCGATCCCCCGACCCCTGCATTGTCCCCAAGGACAGAGGCTTTTTGTCACTTGGTTAGGTCTCCCCAAGAGGCGGGGTTTTCTAGAGAAAGTCTAATTATGGCCAAAGCCTCCCAGGTTTTCAGGTAACTGGTTTGATCTAGACCTTTGAAAGCCTAGTCTAGGGGCTAGCCCTGGGGATCCAACGGCTAACAGGCAGGTGTGGTCCCTGCCCTTCTAGAATTCTGTCTGGAGCATGAGCCAGAAAAATGAGCAGGGAAGTGGACAGGCAGGGGAGGTGTTG
The DNA here is from genome assembly GCF_016906955.1 of Phacochoerus africanus. NCBI lineage: Eukaryota > Metazoa > Chordata > Mammalia > Artiodactyla > Suidae > Phacochoerus > Phacochoerus africanus. Next base: position 123,976,661 of record NC_062558.1, read on the forward strand.
GGGGGAGCAGAGGAGGGATGCCTCACCTGGAAAAGGCCTCTCCCCGAGAAAGCAGTGCTCACATAGAAATCTGAAGGATGCGTAGAGTTTTTTCAAGTGTTGGGGATGATGGGGCTGAGGAGCAGTCCAGTTTAAAGGGGAAGCATGTGCAGAGACAAGGAAGTAAGAAAGAAGGTGTTGCACTTGAGTGATGGACCTTGACTGCTGGGAGAGACCTTTCCACTAATAGACGTTCACTGAGTAGCCACTACACGCATCTATTCTAGAGAGCCAGCCCACATACTTGATTATGTCCCTCTCCATCACTTGCTGCTCTGACTTTGGACCCTTTTCTACATGTCTGTCTTCCCACTTCCTTCCATCTCATACATCGATTAGCTCTCTGCCTTGGATTTAGTCCATGTATTTGCAGAATACAAATTGGGCAGCTGTTTCAAAGATCAAAATAATGTGGGCTCAAGCAGCAAAGATGGAAGTTAATCTCACTTTCATGCGATGGCCTAGGAATAAGCAGTTGGGTGTTGAGGTGGCTCCGAAGAGGGGAGGACCTAGATAGACGCTCTGTCTCTTGTTCTTCCATCATCCTGAAGGGTTGTTCTTGAGCCCGTGCTCCAGAGTGGTCCTCTACCGTGTCGACTTTCTACGAGGCAGGAGAGAAGGAGACAGAGCAACACACGCACTTTTCTTTTAAGGTCACGGCATGGACCGTACACATCATTTCCACTCACATCCCATTGGCCAGAGCTCGGTCATGTGACCACACCCGGATGCAGGGAGGTCTGAGAGAGGTGGTCCAGCTGGGGCTCATGTTCAGGGAAAGCCCAGGGATAAACGGATATTCAGACAACCAGCAGCCTCTTTCCTAGTCTATTTTTGGTTTATGATCTTGGCGATCTGGCTTCTCAGATTAACCTCACAGTAATGGCTCCCCGTCTCTCTTGTAGACACTAGAAAGGCAGAGCATACCAGTGCCGGAAAGTGAAATATTATCCCGTGCTTAGCCAAGACTCCCACAGGACAAGTCAAGGGGAAAAACATTTATGGGATGTTTTAGGTCAATAAAAATTCCTCTTTTAAGGGCAGGGCAAGGAAATATACTCACTTTATTTGAAGAGCTTTGTTGGTTAGTCCTCTTTTGGGCCTTAAAAGCTCTCCATTGAGAAGAGACAGTAAAGGCCCTGGACTTGCCCTTAAGCCCTTAATCAGGGCCCAGCCTGAATTCCTCAGGCTTTGTTCCTTTGAAGGGCAGGGAAGGGAAAATTGATGGGCTGACAAGGAAAACTGGCAGGTGGTGAATATGTCCCCCCACACCAAGCAAGCCTTTGGGAGCAGGAGAGGTGGGCCATCCCGGAGTGAATGGGTTCAACCAGACAGGTGATCCAGATAATCCAATAAAACGCTTTTTGTTTTTGTGACTAATGCAACTGTCATACTCCATTTCCAGGAGCTCAAATCATCAGAAAGCGATTCGGAGCCTTAAAGTTCGCTTTTTGGTTTGTGCAGGATTAAATTTTCATCTCAGCCCTATCTCCAAGCTGTCTGCTTGTGTTTTAGACGATACCAGACTAAAGAAGAGGAAATGAAGAGGAGAGCAAGATCATTTGGTCCCCTCCAGATCTCGGGGCTTGAAATTTGGGGTTCAGCTGCTATTTGGAGTATGTGTGTTTCACAGGTGCCCACCCACCTAATTGTACTGGATAACATGAAAGTCGTTTGTGTACATGTCCACCTCCTACGCCACACTGAGAGGTTTTTGAGAAACAAGTCTCCGTTCCAGTTCGTGTGGCCTTCCCAGTGTCTGGCTTGATACCTGACACATGGTAAATATTGAACCGGTGTTTGTTGAATTGCTGACTTCACTCAGATGACCAAGGTTGACTCTGGCTCTTTTTAGTTCATCCACTTTGCCATTGTCTACAGCATAAGTTATCAGAATGCCGTGTTTCTACCATATTTCCATGGTTTCCAGCCGTGAACCATCTTCACCTCCTCCCACCTTCCCTCTAAGAGTCCATTGCAATCTTTAAAAAAAGGAAGGAGTCCTTATCAGGGGCTGGAAGAATCTGTGCGTCATAAAAACTGATGATATGGGAATTTCTCATCGACTAACCATACAATTGTCTTAAGACCCAGCAGTCACACTCTTAGGTATTTATCCCAGAGAAGGTAAGACTTATGTTCAGACAAAAGCATAAGTGCACATGATCTATAATGGAAAGGAATCTTAAAAAGAATGTATAGGGAGTTCCTACTGTGGTACAGCAGGCACTATTCCCACTAGTATCCATGAGGATGCGGGTTCGATCCCTGGCTTGCTCAGTGGGTCAAGAATCTGGCATTGCCATGAGCTGTAGTGTAGGTCACAGATGTGGCTCAGATCCTGCATTGCTGTGGCTGTCGTGTAGGCCGGCAGCTGCAGCTCCAATTCAACCCCTAGTCTGGGAACTTCCATATGCCGCACTTGAGGCCCTAGAAAGCGGGGGAAAAAAGAAAGGAAAAAAAAAAAAAGGATATATATAGAGAAAAGTAAAAAAGGAGATTGGAAAAAAAAAAGGAGCAAAAAACAACAACCCTGTCCGTGAATGATCACAGCAGCTTTGTGAAACTAAAAACTAGACACTATCCAGATGTCCTTCAGTGGGTGAGTGGTTGAACACCCTTATCTATCCCCAGAGGAATATGCCTCAGCAATAAAAAAGGAACAGACTTTTGAGACATGCAAGCTATTGGTTAGCTAGGGTTGCTGTAATAACGTATCAAAAAACTGAGTGGCTTAAACAACAGAAATTTATTGTCTTACACTTCTGGAGGTTAGAAGTCCAAGATCAAGGTGTCAGAAGGGCCAGGCTCCCTCCACATGTGCTAGGAAAGGAGCTGTTCCCAGCCTCTCTCCTAGCTTTTGGCAGTTCCCTGGCTTGGGACAGCCTGACTCCAAGCTTGACATGGTGCTCCTGCGTGCATTTCCGTGTCTAAATTTCTCCTTTTTATAAGGACACAAGTCACCTTCGATTAGGGGCCCACCCGACTCTAGAATGATTTCTTCTTAATTATATTTGCAGTGACCCAGTTTCCAAATAAGGACACATTCTTAGGTAGTAAGAGCTAGGACTTTAACATGAATTTGGAAAAAAAATAAAATAAAAGAGTTCCCACTGGAGCACAGTAGGTTAAAAATCTGACTGCAGTGGCTCTGCTCACTGTGGAGGTATGGGTTAGATCCCTGGTCTAGTGCAGTGGGTTAAAGAATCTGGTGTTGTAGCTGCGGTGTAAGTTGCAGCTGAAGCTCAGATTAGATCCCTGGCCCCAGGAACTTCCACATGCCATGGGTGCAGCCATTAAAAAAAAAAAAAAAAAGAATTTTGAGTGGGACAGTTTACCTCATAACATGTAGCAGCATGGATAAGGGCATTATACTTGGTGAAATAAAACCAGTCTCCAAAGATTGCATACTGTACAATTCCATTTATGTAATATACACAAAATGGCAAAACTATGGAGATGGAGAACAGATTGGTGGTTGCCAGGAGGCAGGGTCAGGGGAGGGTGGGGGCGAGTCTGTAAAAGGCAGCACCAGAGAGTTTCTTTGCGGTGATGAAATAGCCTGGCTCCTATGTGGTGATGCTGATCTGAATCTGCATGAGGGGTTAAATTGTGTTAGGCTACACCCCCTTCCCCCAGCACACAGGAGCACATATAAAAACTGAACAAGGCTGGTAGTCCAGTTAAATATTGTACCAATGTCAATTCTCTGGTTTCGATATTGTACTAGTTACATGAGATGCCACCATTGGGGTAGCTGGATGAAGGGCTCATAGGACTATTCTTACAACCTCCTGTGAATCTGTAATCATTTCAAAATAAAAAAGTTGCAAAAATTTAACAATATTTCTATGTCAGTAGATTGGAGAGAGGAAACGAAAGACTAGGGGTATGGACTGGGTTAAAAAGTTTCTCCCTTGGAGTTCCCGTCGTGGCTCAGTGGTTAAGGAATACGACTAGGAACCATGAGGTTGCGGGTTTGATCCCTGGCCTTGCTCCGTGTGTTAAGGATCCAGTGTTGCCATGAGCTATGGCGTAGTTTGCAGACATGGCTCGGATCCTGCGTTGTTGTGGCTCTGGTGTAGGCCGGTGGCTACAGCTCCAATTCGACCCCTAGCCTGGGAGCCTCCATATGCCACGGGAGCGGCCCAAGAAATGGCAAAAAAGACAAAAAAAAAAAAAAAAGTTTCTCCCCGTATGGTCATAATCCTAAAAAGGCTCTTTGCCTCCTGAATTCCATGGCACTTGCAGTCACCCCACCTTCCTTCTCTATGCAAAATGAGGCTCTATGGGCAGCCAAGGGCAGAGGCCAGAGCAGAAATTTTTATCTGTTTCCCTCTTGATTTCTACTCAGGACTTGATTTTCCAGATTTTCAGAAAGGCCGCCTGTCAGGACCTAGGCTTTTTAGATCAGCAGTTGCCCACCGCACCCATCCACCCTTTTGGTGAAGTCCTCATGCCCAGGAGCACCTCACCTACCCTGTGGCTGGGGGCCTGGCTCTACCTTTCAGGCTGGGGGATCTTGTCCAGCCCACCCCCTGCCCACCCTCAGCTTCACCTGTGCATGGAGCAGGACTACACTCCCAAGCCAGGCATGCTCCCTGCTCTCACTTGGATCAAACCAGATTCCAGAAAGTTGCCTTTGCAAATCCAAAGACAAGTTGCTTCTCTCCACCTCATTTTCCTCAACTCTCCAGTGAAAGTAAATCCTTCCTATCTAATCCTGAAGCCTGGACTATCCTAAAGCCTAAACATTATAAATGATGGGAAGGTTTAATGCAAATGCAAAGTTCTGTTATCATGACCTCATAATAATAATTTAATAGTGATTAATTATTTAAGCATCTTCTACATACTAAGTACAAATAACACCTCAATTCTCATAAGTGCCATGGGCCTCCTGGGATTATACCAAGCACAGGAAATTGCTCCCCTGACCCTGTTCAACCTGGCTGTACCTCTGAAAGCTAAGGAATCTTTGTCTCTGAGTCTTGATCCAGAAGACCTGGAGCTTTGCTTTCAAGGGTCCACATCAACCTTCTACCAAAGATCCCCGGGGCAGTGGCAAGATGGAGCCAGCTTGACAGGCATGTGAAAGCTGAATGTGCTAGACCTCTTCCCAGATCTGGGTCTGTGATGTCCTGCTGGGGCTTGAAATCGGCCACAGTGGGGGCATTTACACCATGGGAGTGGACAGATACTGCAAATTAGGGTTCTGTTTGTTTCCTCAGAAAGCCAGTCTTCCAGCCTAGGCAGAGCCCCTGAAAATGAGATTTCGGGGGGTACAATAAGATATTTACCAGTACCTAAGGTGGATGGGAGGATTTGGTCTCCAACATAAAATAGCATTTACGAACACACTTGAAGAACCTGCTCTAGGGCTTATTACTAGCTGTGTTTCCATGGACAGTTTACTTATCATCTCCAGGTCTTTGTATTTTCCACTACAAAAATGAGGGTATTGCCCGAGCCTTCCTCCCATCCTTCAAAGTACTTCTCATGTTAGACTTTGTTATTACATTTTGATTGCTGTTATTTTTATTGTGAGCTTCCTGATTTCTTTAAGGGGGTAGCTTTTAAGAAATTGACCGTCCAAATTTCCATCTGGGTTCAAATCCTCGGTCTGCTGTCCTACCTTAGGCAAGTTACCTAACCTCTCTGTGGCCCAACTGCCTCATCTGTAGAGTGGAGATTATAATATTACCTACCTCTTAGAATTGTCCCTAAAAGTAAATGAGTCCTCGTGCGTAAAGCATGTAAAGCCGGGGCTGACTCATAGTAAGTATTACTAGGAGTTTGCTGTAATTATTCTGAAAGTGGTTGTTCTGAATTGATGAGTGACCTTCAAGAATTCATAACCTTTCCAGAAGCTCAGAATGTGATCTTACTTGGGAATGAGGTGGTTGTGGTTGTAACTCGGTAAGGTGACATAACGAAGTAGGGTGGGTTCCACTCTAAGTGGTGAGAAGAGGCAAAGCACAGAGCCAGACACCTGGAGGGAAAGGGTATGTAGATGCACAGGGAGAATGCCCCGTGATGGCAGAGGCAGAGATTGGATGGATACAGGCCAAGGAATGCCAGTGTTGCTGGCAACAGCCAGGAGCTAAGAAGGCAAGGGAGGATTATCCCCTAGAGCCTTCACAGAGCAATTGACCTTGTCAACACCATGACTTTGGACTCCTGGCCTCCAGAACTAAAGTAATACAGTTTGTCACTTTAAGTCAACCATTTAGGGATAATTTGTTATAGCAGCTGCCAGAAGCTAATACAGTGATCCTGTTGGAGAGGTTGAAATACAGGCTTCCCCCACTGTCTAACAGCAGAGAGTTCCTGTGAAACTCATCCTAAGTGGAAATGGCATAAAGTGAAGAAGAAATCCCCTTTTTTTTTTCTTGTAAAAGCGAAAACGGATACTAAACTTGGTCTTTCATAAAAGTGAAGTGGTGTAAAATTGAACTTTCAGAGTGAGAGACACCTCATCCACTGCCTTGTTTTTGACACCATTGTGGGTGTTTTTTTTTTTTTTTTTTTTACTATCCTTCTGTTTTTGCTCATTCGCTCTTTCGTTAGGGTCTGGGTACCAGTAGCAGCTGACCTCTTTGCAGCTACATAATCGGGCTTGGGGGCAACTTGGCCAGGAAGTGTGGGAGGCCTGGCTCAGGTTTCTCAATGCCTTTCCTGAAGTGTGTAGGCTATCTCCCCCAGATATCGCCCCCTAGAATCAACCTCTAGATATCTGTCCGGGAAAGATGACAAATAAATATCTGTTTGAAAGACAAATTCGAGGAGTTCCTGTCATGGTTCAGTGGTTAACGAATCCGACTGGGAACCATGAGGTTGCGGGTTCGATCCCTGGCCTTGCTCGGTGGGCTGAGGATCTGGCATTTCCGTGAGCTGTGGTGTAGGTTGCAGACGCAGCTCGGATCCCACGTTGCTGTGGCTCCGATTTGACCCCTAGCTTGGGAACCTCCATATTCCACAGGTACGGCCCTAGAAAAAAAAAAGAAGAAGAAAGACAAAGTCAAGTGTGAATAGCCTTGAAAGGGCCATGCCTCATGCATCATGCATGTTACTTCTGGCCCTCTGAGGTGATGCCTCTCTGCCAGAAAGTACATTTTGCTGTCTCTCTTCTTTTTAATGGTTGAAGGGAAGGTTTTCCTAAGTTCTACTGGAATGTTCCCAGCTGTTCAGTCATAGGTACACGTTTCTGCCTGCCACACACTGACGTCACATTTCATGGCATTAGTGCTCCCAGTGCTTACTCAAAGTATTGCCTGTCTAGCGTGTTCCAGGTGCTGGTCTGAAATGTTATCTACAGGATCTCATTTGAACTTTTCAGTAACCCTGAGAGGTTGTCATTATTATCCCCACTTTACAGACTAGAAAACTGAGGCCCACCCAGGAAAGGTATGTGACTTCGCCAGGATCACATGGCCAGAGTCAGGGCTAGGATTTATTTGAGCCCCGGAGGCCTGACTCCAGGTCCGGTTCTCTACCACTATGCCAATGTTTGTGAGGGTGTGGTCTGTGGAACACAGATCCTATAGATGCCCATAAAAAAGGGTTTCTGTGATAAAATACGTGTAAGAAATAGTGGCTGAAAATTATAGTCCCTTCCTTAGAGTTGCCAAATAAAATGCAAACACCCAGTTAAGCCTGAATACCAGATAGGCAGTAGATAATTTTTTCATACAACTGCGTACCATAAAATTCAAGCCAAAAGAGCCTCCTGTTTTTCACTCTCTAAATAGGGCAACCCTATTCCTGGATATTCACTAATGTGTGTTTGTGGATTGATGTCTCCAAGAGCTCTTGTTTGATTTTTCTCACTTAACACAGTATTTTTCAAGTCTTTTTGGAAAATCCTTTTGGGGTCACACTTGGGGAAAGGTTGCACTGTAAACATGGTGCCTCTCCATCAGCTTACCACTTGACGCTTAAAGTGAATGAATTCATGATGGGCAAAAATTTTTTTTCCACACCCAAGCAGTTCCCATTGCCACCTTCGCTGCCATGTCATGGCTGTAGGACAACTCCATAATTGCTTCCAATCCTGTCCCCCCCCCTAGTTTGCCACATGCTACCAAAGAAATCTTCCTAAAATATTGGGTGAAATGTTCCTAAAATATACGGTAAAGCTTGGATCTCTCTGCTCTTTGAGAGTCTAGAGAATCTCACTCTGGCCAACTTTTCCCATCCCAGCATCCATCCAGACACCCCACCGCTGCTCCTGCCAGGCTGCTCTCCCCCATTCCCTGTTCTTAGACCCATTTCCTTAAAAACTTTACTTGTGGTATCCCTTGGCCTGAAAAGCCCTGACCTTCATGCTTCACAGCCCAGACAAAGGCCTGGCTCCTGCCTGCCCCTGCTACCAACAGAAATCAGCTAATTGCCTGACCTACTCATTCAGCTCTTTATTAATTCCATTAAAGCCTTGTCTTGTTCCCTGTGTGTTGTACTGTTAGCTGCATATAGTTTTAAAATTATGATCGGAAGAATTCTGGTATCTATTTAACATCTCAGAGATTCTTAAGGGCTTTCTCTTTAAAAAATAATTTATTCCAGTGAAATTCATATAAATACCATTAACATTTTAAAGTCAGTAATTCTGTGGTATTTAGTATATTCACCGTGTCGTGCAACCATTACATTTTAAAAGTTCCAAAACACCTTCATCACTCCAAGTAAAATCCCTTACCCATAAAGCTGTTTCTTTACATCCCTCCCTTCTGTTCCTGGCAACTACCAATTAGCTTTCATCTCCGTGGATTTGTCTAGTCTAAATATTTCGTGTCAGTGGAGTCATACAATATGTGTGTGTAGCTGGCTTCTTTCATTTAGCATAATGTTTTCAAGATTCAGCCACCACTGTAGCACATATAAGTCATTCCTTTTCATGGCTGAATGATATTCCTTTGTATGTGTATATGACGATTTTTTAATTCATTCATCTGTCGATAGACAGACGATTGGACTTTTCTGCCTTTTGGGTATTGTGGAGACGAGCCGATGGGCTTTCTTGTCTAGTACCTGGCTTGATTTATCTTCTATAAGAGTTTCTCACTGGGAATGTTACCAATGGAGAAAACAGTCTTCGCGGGTCAAAGTAACTGCCCTTTGGGTCAGTTAGGGATCAGGGAGGAAGTAGAGGGCCCATTCCAAGGAAAGAATGAGTAAAAGTTGATGAAGTTGCTATTGATGGAAGTTGCCAGAAGGAGTAAGGAAACCAATAGGGATGGGGAAGCACCCAGAGCTGGCAAGAGCAGGAAGCCATAACTGCCTGGAGGACTGCAGGGGTCGGGGAGGAGCTGTGGCTAGGACCCAGACAGAGTGGTGGGACAGCCATGCCTGGCCAGGATCAAGGACTGCAGAAAGGAAACCCGTCAGCTAACAGTTCATGGCCTGAGGGTGAGGAAGCTGGGGACATAAGCCAGGATGGCCTCTCCTCACACCCAGCAAGCTCCTACCTCCATTGGCCAAGCCCAAATGGAAGCCAAGAGCAAGGGAGCCAGCCCTCCGTGCGTAGAACAGGCTCCGGAAGGCTGGAGAGTGTGCCTGGGGGGCAAACAGAACCTACAAAATACAGCTTTTGTAACACAGCCCAAGCTGGGACTTGAACCAGGGTCTTGGGACCCTAGTTCCCACACTCTTTCCGGTCCCAAAGGCTGGCCCATCTCAGACATGCTACTGATTTCCCTGCATTTCCCCTCTGCTGCCTTTCACTTGTCCCATCCCTCTGGGGGTCCTGGGGAGGCCGGGGTCTGCAAAGGTGCCTGGTCCTGCCTCTGGCTCCCTGATCCCATCCTCCTCTGCCTCTGCTGGCAGGCGGAGGGCTGCTCTCCACGTCCAGCCTCTGGCTGTGCTCCCTGGCTCTGTAGACTGAGGGAGGCAGGCAGGGGGCCCCTGGGGCTGGGGGCTTTTCTTCTTTCTCCCTTGTTCGTGTTCATTCCAAAGCCATAAGAGAGCCAGGGAGAGAAAGAGCTGAGAAAACCGGGGCTGAGAGTCTGTTGTGAAAGGCGTCCGTGGAGACAATGCAGCGAGTGCTTAGTGAGGCCTGAATGCGGGGCTCCCGGCGCCGAGCCCTCCCAGAGGCCTTTGTGCGCCTCTCTATTGACCGTGCCTAAGCCCTCAATGGGCCCCCATTGTGCTCAGGAGAAACCCAAGCCCCCCACCCAGGGCCACAGGGCTCCGGCCGCCTCTTGTACCACTCGCCTCCCTCTCCTCCCCACTCGCCTTCCTGCAGCCCCTGCACACCAAGCCACTCCTGCTTCCAGACTTTTCCACCTGCCGGATCTGCTGCCCAGGAACACCTTCCTCTTCCCTGTGTGGCTGCCGCTCCTGCTTCAGGCCTCACGTGAAATGTCACCTCCTCAGAAAGGCCTTTCTTGGTCTAAGCTAGAGCCTCCTTTTTCCCTGACCACCAATTTTTTCTCTTGGAACCTCTCTGCCGCTCTGTCTGTCTCTCCCACAGGGCTAGACACAGAGGTGGCTGGCCTCGTCCACTGCTCTACCCACGGTACCCAGCAGAACCCGGCGCTGAGCAGGCACAGGGATCCCAAAGTGGGTGACATTTTTAACACCCCCATCCCCCATTATTTAGATTTGATTTCTATTTGACATTTTGTTTTTGTTTTTTGCCGCACCCACTGCATGTGGAAGTTCCCAGGCCAGGGATGGAACCTGAACCACAATAGGGACCCCAGCAATGCTGGATCCTTAACCTGCTGGGCCACAAGGACACTCCTTGACCTCTATTTGAATTTCTGCTCTTAGATTCAAATAACATGCAAAATCTCTCTGAACATTTGACCTGGGGGTTGGACGCTGCCTTTTTTCCAGCCGAGGTTCCACTTTCCTCTATACAGATCCTTCTCTACTTACAATGGGGTTACATCCCAATAAACCCATTATAAGCTAAACACATTATTAACTTGTAAATGCATGTAACGCAGTACATCTAACCTACCGAACACCCACGCTTAGCCCCTCCAACCTTTAATGCTCAGAGCACTTATGTGAGCCCACAATTGGGCAAAATCATCTAACACAAGGCCCATTTTATAATAAAGTGTTGACTCTCTCATGTAATTTATAATATTATACTGAAAGAGGAAACCGGAGTGATTGGTCACAGAAGGGTTGCAGGTGTATCCATCGTTTACCCTGATGATTGTGTGGCTGACTGGGAGCCCAGCGTTGCAAGAGAGTATCAGACTGCATCTCGCTAGCCCAGAAAAAGATCAAAATTCAAAATTCGAAGTACAGTTTCTACCAAATACATACTGCTTTTGAACCATTGAAAAGTAAAAAAAAAAATCGTTGTCAAACTATTGCAGGTCGAAGACCCTCTGTAGCTGTTAAGATTTAGGAAAACCCATTGCTCATGTACTGTAATAGCGAAACTGTACTCATCATGGGTTTCTGTGGGTTCGAATCCTCTCCTTAATGGTCAGGGGGTCTTGTAAATAGGTCTTCTTTTACTCCATTCTCCATTTACTCTCTTCTCTTCCTACCTACTTCTGTCCCCCTTGGCATGTGGCAGGTACTCAAAAATATTTGATTACTTAGATTACATGATGTGATGTTGACCATCTGAAGGTCAACTACTCTGCTAATGAAGAGCATCTTGCTGGTACCAGCTGGTAACTGGCCATTATTGAACACCATGAATAACTTGGCTCTGATTCTAATTTCTCAACTCGGTTCATCTTAATGTTAGGATCAGACAAAGTCTCTTCCAATTGAACTTTTATTGTGTGAACAGTGACCTAAGTGTTTTGTAGTGGAGAGGATGGCTGAGGGGTACGTTATTGCAGGACCATAGCAGGGATGCTTGGAAATGAGTGGCAGCTTGGGGAAGGGTAGATCAGAGCTTCGTCACAGTTGTGTCCCTTCCAAGCTGAGAGGTGTAGGCAGTCTCTTCACCTCTTGGTCTTCAGTTGCCTTAGTTTTCTTATCCATAAATAAAGATGTCGGAACGTTCCTTCCAAGGCCAAGGTTTCACCAACTGGTCACCACATTGTGTTTGTGCTTTCTTCATCTAATCAAGAAACGTTCAGAGAGAGAGAGCCATTGTCAGCCTACACAAGGAAAAGACAAACTAGGCGGAGAGACTAAAGCCCATGAAGCAACTTATCTCCACCCATGAATAACCTTCCTTTTCTTCTCTCTTCTTTCTTTCTCTCTTTCTCTCTCTCCCCCTTGCTCTCTCACGCTCCCTACCCCTTTGCTTTCTTCTTCTTCGCAAGACTCAACCCTTCCATTAGGACTTGTGTGATCTGTTACCTAGTCCTAGATGTTTTGGAATCGACTTGTGTGCTTTGTCCAAAACCTAAAAAGGCCAGGGTATTGTCCATCTTGCCTTTTTGCTGTGCATAAAGGAGAACTACTCTTGTCCTCAATGAAGAGCAGCTATTGTAATTTTCGGTAGAGAAACAATTGTCACTGTTCATATGGGCCCAGTTGTTTATACGCAAGTCATTCAGTGTGGTGTTTAGCATGCGAGACTTCTTTAAACCTCCTAGCTCAGGATCCATTTAATTTTATAAGTTAGACCAAAGTCCTTTTTTTTTGTAAGTACCTTTTCTTATTCTTGGATAAAAATAATAAAGCCATGACCTGATCAAACCCTCCCTGAGAACTCAGGGGTTAAAATGTGGTTTGAAGCTTAAAAGCCCATTAAGGTACTATTGGATTATGGAGAAGTCTTTCTGAACGTGAACTTGACTGCATTTTAACTTAGAAATGTAATCCAGCTCCAGGTCCTCAATATACAGATGCCAAATACTGCTTTTAGAATACGTGAGTGCTGAGGAAGGCAGCAGCTTGGCATGGCAGCTTGAAAATATGATCCTTTCAGTTTCTACTTTCAATGACCTGGAAAGAGACCCATTTCCCCACTTGGCACTGGGGGAAAATGGTAACCTAATTATCAGCTAGGGAGTGTTATGACGTTAATACATGACACCGAACCTAGTTATCAGCTAGGGAGCGTTAGGACGTTAATGCATGACACGGGTAAATTACACATGGATTTTCTTAGGACTCCACTGTCCTGAGGTTGATTTTGAAATATTCATCACAAAGTTTGTTTTGAGCTGGCAGAAACTCTACGTCATCAAATCGAGCGCTCACATTTCACAGATGTGGAAACCAGGGCCCCACAAGGGAACGAACTTGTCCAAGGTCACTCACGGGCAATGCCCTGCTCAAACTGGTGAACCTGGAGTTCATGAGTGTGATCTTTAGTACTTTGAAAGTTTTAGCCTGGAAGAATTTTTTTTTTTTTTTTTTTTTTAGTGGTGAAGGACCATGTGATAGCGAGTTGAGAGAGACGGTAGGCTCTGGAGTTATACCGTCCTAGGTTCATGGCTCGATTCTGTCACTTACAGTCATAGGTAGTTAGAAAGACACCTCTCCTTGCTAAACTTTTATTTCTTCACCTGTAAAATGGAAAAAGAGGGAAATGACAACAGAGGCTGCCTCTTGGGTAGTGGTGAGGATTCAGTAGGACAGAATAGCCGAACTGAGTTTGATATGTGGCAGGGTGTGTGATGGAATGTAGAAACATTGACAGTGTGTGCTTCTGGGGCGCCCCCTGATCCCGATTTCATAAATAGAGTCGACCATCTCAGAGAAAGTAATGCTCTGTATTGTCATGTGCTGTCATTAGTCTCTGTTGACCTTCTAGAGGTTAAAATAGGACCTGCGGGTTTACCCTGTAGAGGGAGTTGATAGTGAAATCCTCCAAAAAGCGGCTCTCAACTGAGGCAAGATTAATGTTCATAATGGCCAGATGGGCATGTCATAAAAATTAAAGAATGTTTGAATACAAATGTCTGGCACACAGAAAACAACAAACAAATGTCTGTTGAATTAAATTACATGAAACAAGGAGGCAGGGAGGTCTTGCCACCAGATTTAACAGAATCCAGGAAACAGACACTCTGTTTAAACCTTCTAATCCCGTGCAGTAGGAATGGCAAATACCACTTTTCTATTCCATGCCCAGGGCAGACATCACTAATCCATCCTAGCACTCTTATTCCCCAACCTGATATTTGTTTATATGTGTGACTCTCCCAGGAAGCAGTGGGCCCTTGGAGAGTGCTGACAGAGTTTTTTCTTCTTTATCTCCCACAAATCTCTTAGTGCTTGCAGAATGGATGAGCTCAGAGGGGTTTGAGAGGCTGCCCACAGCCGCACAGGAAGTTTGGCACTAATTGAATGTCACACCGATTGAGAAATAGACACCGGAGTAGGCAGGTGGAGGTGAAAACACCATCTTTATTCCCTTTCATTAGGAGGTTGGAGGATGTGACTTGGGTCCCCTGGCGAGCCAGCCGCAGAACTGTCAAGTCGTGAAACTCATGGAGACGGCTTACCTTCTCCGACATGGGCAAGCCTGAGGTCCAAGCACACTTCCACTTAGTGGCTCCCAAGGAGAAGAGCCTGGCAGTTAAACTTGGGGAGCAGGACAGAGCTGAAAGGGCACTTTGTGCAGGTGGATCCCGGATGGAGTTCCATGCTCTCTCCATCTCCTCACCCCTACCAGTTAAGTAGCTCTACCGTCCCCGGAGCAGACCAGATATGGAAGGAGGCTGGAAGTGATACCTGATGCTGAGCAGTTTCTCTCCAACACCAGGATATTATGTTCCCATGATAGGCCCTGGACAATAAATTGAATACTCAGTGGTACTGGGGGCACAGTAGGTTGCTACAGATCTCAGATTCCCTGCCCTCACGTTACTGCTCAGGTATTGCTATAAAAGGATTCAGAATGCATGCTGCTACTACTTGGAAGTAAATAAAGAGCTTCCAATATGGCCTGGTGCACTGAGGTTCTCACCTTTGTTTTTTCCTCCACCTCATCATCTATGAGACAAGGTAAAACACATTTCTGAGGAGCTGGACTCCCAGCAAGCACGAGGACGCTACAGCCTGTCATGGATGCCGACCTGGGTGCATAGGCGCAGTGCAATCCATGTGCACAGTTCCGGCTTCTCTTCGCTCCTGGGCTTGACTCTGAGCCTCAGGCTGCAGGGGGCATGGAGTCAGACTTTTTCTCCACTCCACAGCGGTGCCACAGCTGTCTGCAGCACAAGGAGCTGTAGTAACGGAGCAGAGAGAAGCCTCAAGGGGTCCAGGAGGGGCACAGCTTCTCCTCCAGGGGGGCCTTGGTGAAGGGCCTTGTCTGGCCCTTCTTCTCTTTGATGGATCAGGCTCCTTCTGGCACCTGAATGCCGCCCACCTGTTTCAGGTCTTGGGAAATGGCAGGGGAGGTGACGCCCTGAGCTACCTGCCTCTGGGGAGCCTGTTGCATGCAGGGTGCATGTGCGCTCCCATGTTGCAGGCTGACTGGCTGACTCCATCTAATCTGTCCAGGCCAACTGTACAGGAGGTGAGAACAACAGCCAGCTCAGCAGCAACACCATCGAAAGACAAACCTGACCCCTTACTCCCAGGTGACTCTGGACAAGTGGCTCTTTATGCCTTCATTTCCTCATCTGTAAAACAGGAATGATAACACGTCTCTACAGTGTTTATGATGTATATAAAGCATTTAGACCTCAGCACACAAAAATAAAGTTTAGCTTTTCCTATTATACTGTTACTATTGTCATGTCAGGATGCATTTGAGATGTTCTACAGAAAGCACCCTCAGCAAAACATGTAATTAAACAAAAACTTCCAGTAAAAGAAAAATGAGAATAAAAGTAAGGCATGAGGACTAAGGCAAATATAAATTAGAACTGGAAGGGGAGTCTGTGGTGGGGGGTAGCAGAGGAGGAAGTAAGGAAGTAGAATTTTAAAAATCAGAGTATAAGATCCTAGTAGTTGTTATAATAAGTTGTCAACTTAGTTCTGTGCTTCCTGGTGGCCAAATGGAAAAAAGGAAATAACTCAGACCATGTGGGGCCACCTTAACTGAACAGTTAGAATGTAGAAGGATCTCGCTTACCTAGTTTCTTTCCTGAAAGATCAAATCACAAAGTTAACAACATAGGATTCCTCCCTCTTTTCTCCCACAGTCAGTTCCCCTACTAAATTTCTTGCAGTATAATCCTGTCTTCGTGTCTGCTTCTCACAGTGCCCGGACTAACATCTTATCCGAAGAGCTGATTAGGCTAGATTTCAAAAATTGCTCCTGATAGCTCTGGCAGCTGAATCTGGACAATGTTTGATACCTGAGCTGGAGCTGTTGAGGGGGGTACCTGTAATGACACCTTGGGGTGACTTGAGCATGGTCACAGCATGGTGGCCTGGGGGTAATCAGACTTCTTCTTTGGTGGCTTAGGGCTCCCCAAAGAGGAAGCCCCAGTGGATAAAGAAGAAGGTGCGTTGCCTTTTCTGACCTAGCCTCAGAAGCCATGCAGCATCACTTCTGCTGCATCCGATGGGTCACAAGTCACAGTTCTGCCCAGGTTCAAGAGAGGAAGTTGGAGATCCCACCTCTTGATGGGAGGCATGTCAAGGCTGCATCATAGAACAGCACATGAAATAGAAGATATTGTCAGAAAAGACAATCTGGCCTCTTAGATAAAGGCTTATTATTCAGGGCAAGAGGATTATTCAGTTACCTAGTTCTGGGTAACAAATCATCCCCAAACCCAGGGATGAAGATACTTTTTTATTCTGATTACCCCACATCTTTCAGAGGGCTCATGGAGTTAGCTAAGAAGTGCTTACCTGGCCTCATTGTGCCTTTGCAGTGGCTGGGCTGGAACCATCTGGAAAGAAGGTGTCCTTTTGTATGTATGTAGCGGGGTGTTCTGACAGCCAGCTGGACCCTAAGCTGGGGAAATCAGCTGGAACACCTACAGGTGGCCTCTGCAGGTGGCCTCTGCAGGTGGCCTGGGCTTGCTCACCACATGGCAGCTGGGCTCCGAAAACAAACGTCTCAAGAGTGAACCTGCAGAAACTGTGTCCCCTCTTAAGATTTAGTCTTGGAGGTCACAGAGCATCATTTTCACCTTGTTCTGTTCATTAGAAGGGAGTCAGCGAAGCCTGCCCATGTTCAGGGGAAGGGGACCCAGACTCCACCTCTCAGTGGGACATGTTTTAACCAGAAAGAGTGTTGCGTTTGCCATTTGCAAGGAGTGCTGAGGTTCAAGGACAGGCAGTGAGAGGTTCCGTGTTTGTGTGCTGACATACTTTTAGAAGAACTGCGGAGGGCTAAGGAGCTCAGAGTAGCTTCGTGGTCATCAAAGATAAGATAATCTTATCTTTCATCCTGATTTTCCCTTGAAAGGCTGCAAATGTGTTTGCTTTACTCGTACCCCAAACCCGAGCCACATGGCTGGTTGGTAACTTGAGCACTTGTCTCCTCGCTCTCATTCTGGGTCTCTTCCCATTGTGTTGGGGTTAACTGAACTCTAGGCTTCTCTATTACTTCATCCACCCAGTCTTTTCCAGAGAAAACACCAGGCTACATCCTGATTGGCGCTCAGCATCACGACTGATAATACTAAATGCTGCTGATTTTTTTTCTCCCTGTTAAAGCTGGTAGGCCCTTACCACTGACTAGGAACATATATATTTTTAAATCTCACAGCAGCTCCTTTGTTGCTAGATGTTTTCATTTTGCCTTTCCATCCCCCAAGTCACACATGAAGATATTTTTCCAAAAACAAAAACAAACAAACAAAAACCCCAAAGGTGAAGAGAGTGAAGTTAAATCACTGACATCTGCCACCAGTCTCACTCAGCATCCTTGTCCCCTGGATTCTTCTAGATAGAACTTAAAACTTTTTGTTATCACTAGTTTTTACTTTTTTTCCTTTCTAGGTGGCAGGGAGGGGACAGAAATAAGAGAAAACAGACAATTCAGCAGTCCTATCAAAAGTTTCATTTCCCACCAGTGCTGATAATTACTTTCACTTTTCACTCGGTATTAAAAAAAAAAAAAAAAAAAACAGGAGTTCCCGTCGTGGCACAGTGGTTAACGAATCCGACTAGGAACCATGAGGTTGCAGGTACGGTCCCTGCCCTTGCTCAGTGGGTTAACGATCCGGCGTTGCTGTGAGCTGTGGTGTAGGTTGCAGACTCGGCTCGGATCCTGCGTTGCTGTGGCTCTGGTGTAGGCTGGCGGCTACAGCTTCGATTAGACCCCTAGCCTGGGACCCCCCCATATGCTGCAGGAGCAGCCCAAGAAATAGCAAAAAGACAAAAAACAAACAAACAAGGTAATTACTAAAGTAAAATATATTGATGACATCAAGACTGTATTCCCTCACTAAAGTCCACAAAAACTCTGAGGACAGGATTATTTATTAATAAAATTAAATTGAATTAATAATTGTGTTTTTTTACACCTTCCTCTCCGAAAGGATAACATCCTGACAAGCCGAGTCTGGAATAACCTTTAATTTCACAACCAGGGACACGTGAATTCCATTTTTGCGGCAGAGCTATTGTTAGACATTCAAAAGCTGACTCTTCAGCATAAGCAGATGTCATTCCTGGAGTAAAGAGGAGAAAATTGTTATTTTTTTTTTTTTTAGTTGTGACAACAATTCACATTATGTTAAATGCTAAACAGGCAATCACAAATAAGCTAATAGCAACGCTCCAGAAAATCTGGCAGTTATTATTTTGAAGCCTTCTAATGCTTTCACTTTTTCTCTTCTTGGCCGAGATATTTAGTTTTTGTGATACATGTTTTTTGGTCACCCTTAGAGTTGCCTTCCACATGCATATATGGCTGGCTGCATTTGACCAAGAAGGTTGCTAAACACTCTTCTATTGCGTTCTCTAGGTGGTCATATGACATCCCTTAGGATTCTTGCGAAGCCAGCTCATTTCTCCAGTCATACCAGCATTCTCGTGTCTCTATGCTGTTCTCTGGGCTGACATCCTCAGGTATCAAGAGTTACTCATTAAAAACGCAAGGCAGATCATAACCAAAATGAAAAGACAACCTATGGACGGATAGAAAATATTTGAAAATATTGTGAACAACAAGGACTTAATTTCCAAAATATGCAAACAGCTCACACAACTCAATAACAACAACAAAAAAAGCAAACATGGGTAAACAAAAAGATCCTACCGTATAGCACAGGGAACTATTTTCAATATCCTGTAATAAGCTGTAATGGGAAAGAAAATGAAAAAATGAAAACAAACAAACAAAAAAACCAGACAACCCAGTCAAAAAGTGGGCAGAAAACCTAAATAGATATTTCTCTAAAGAAAACATACTGATGGCTAATAGGCACAAGAAAAGATGCTCACCATCACTAATTACTGGAGAAATGCAAATCAAAACAACAATGAGATACCACCTCACACCCGTCAGAATGCCTATCAGCAAAAAGTCTACAAAGAGGAGTTCCTGGTGTGGCTCAGCAGAAATGAATCTGACTAGTATTCATGAGGACACAGGTTCCATTCCTGGCCTCGCTCAGTGGGTTAAGGATCTGGTGTTGCCATGAGCTGTGGTGTAAGTTGAAGATGTGGCTCGGATCTGGTGTTGCTGTGGCTGTGCTGAAGGCCGGCAGCTACAGATCCGATTTGACCCCTAGTCTGGGAACCTCCATGCGCCGTGGGTGCAGCCCTTAAAAAAAAAAAAAAAAGTCTACACGTAATAAATATTGGAGAAGGTGTGGAGAAAAGGGAACTCTCCTACACTGTTAGTGGGAATGGCAATTGGTGTAGCCACCATGGAGAACAGTGGCTAAAAACTAAAAATAGCTACCACATGAGCCAGTGATCCCACTCCTAGGCATATAACTGGAAAAGAAAGCAGCTCTAATTTGAAAAGATATGTGTGTCCCACTGTTCATTTTGGCACTGTTTGTAATAGCCAAGACATGGAAACAACTCAAGTGCCCAGTAACAGACAATTGGTTTAAGAAGATGTTGGTCACACACACAGAGTGGAATGTTGTTCAGTCATGACAAGAGTTCCCTTTGTGGCTCAGTGGGTTAAGAATCCGACATAGTGTCCCTGGGGATGCAGATTCAATCCCTGGCCTTGCTCAGTGGGTTAAGGATCCAGTGTTGCTGTAGGTTGTGGCATAGGTTGCAGATGCAGATCTGTTCCAGTATTGCTGTGGCTATGGTGTAGACCAGCAGCTGCAGCTCCAAGGTGACCACTAGCCTGGGGACTTCCATATGCTGCAGGTGCAGCCATAAAAAAGAAAAGAATGAAATATTGCCATTTGCAGCAACATGGATGGACCTAGAGAATGTCATAGTAAGTCAAGTCAGAGAAAGACAAATATCGTATATCACTTATATGTAGAACTTAAAAAATGGTACAAATGAACTTATTTACAAAACAGAAACAGACTCATTGACATAGGAAACAAACTTATGGGAAGGTGGGGGAGGCATAAATTGGGCATAGAGGGTTAACAGAGGCATATTACCTTATATAAAACCTATGAAAAGCAAGGACTTACTGTATAGCCCAGGGAACTATGTTCAATATTATGTAATAAACTATAGTGGAAAAAAATTTTTAAAAGAATATATATATATACACACACACACATACATGCATATGTATAACTGAATCACTTTGTTGTATACCTGAAACCAACACAATATTGTAAATCAACTTTACTTTGATAAAAAATAATAACAATAAGTAAATAAAAATACACGGTGGAAAACAGAACTACTGTATGATGCAGCAATGCCACTCTTGGAGATATATATATATATATATATATATATCCAAAGGGGAGGGAAAAAAACCCACTATTTCAAAAAGATACATGCACTGAAATGTTCCTAGCAGCATTATTTGCAATAGCCACGATATGGAAGCAACCTAAGTGTTCATCAATAGATGAATGGAGAAAGAAGATGTGATACATATACATGGTAGAATATTACTCAGCCACAAAAAAGAATGGAATTCTGCCATTTGCAACAACATGGATGGACCTGGAGGTTATTAAGTTTAGTAAAATAAGTCAGACAGGGAAAGACAAATACTCTATGTTATCACATGTGTGGATTCTAAAAAATGAAACATTTGAATATATATAACAAAACGGAAATAGACTCAGAGATATAGAAACCAAGCCAGTAGTTACCAGAGGGGAGAGGGCAGTGGGGAGGGGCAAGAAAGGGGTATGAGATTAAGAGATATAAATTCCTATGTAGAAAATGAACAAGCCACGAGGAGATATATCCCAGGGAGATAGAGCCATTATGTTGTAATAACTTTACATAGAGTATAATCTATAAAAATATTGAATCACTATGTTGTACAGCTGAAACTAATATATTGTAAATCACTATACATCAGTTTAAAAAAAATACAAGGCAGAACTTGGAGCAAGTGGACCTGGGCCACTCTCTTGATTAGGGACCCTGAGTGGACATCACTGGAAAGATGATGAAAGAAACAGACTTCAGAAATCTCAGCATTTCCAGGGGGCACAAGGCCCACCCCTGCCTCATTTTCCTCATGAGAGGTCAGGAAAATCTCCTTGGGAAGCACAGCAAGAAAATAGCAGAGGTGAGACCAGAACCCCAGTTCGCAGGACCTAGGACCTAGCCTTGCCCCTGTGATGAGTTCTGTGTTTGTGACTAGAATCCACCTGGGCCAGTTCTGTTGTGCCAGGCTGAGAAGCAAGGCGGGGGCATTCTTCTCCAGGCCTCTAGCTTGAAGTGGAAGAAGAAACAAAGAAAAGAGAGAAAGAAACAAGAGAATCCCACTGCCTCACGCAGTTCCTAATCCAGGATGAATTAGAAACAGCCTGTTAACTGACACTGGAGGCAGAAGGGAAAATTTGTGGAGACTGCTTGGAGACACCATTGCGAGGTTTATTATTCTGGAAGACAATGAGCAGCCCGCCTGTGCCTGCTGGTCTGAACTCTGGGCTCATGGAAATGCCTCGGGAAGAGAGAAGCTTTTAGAGTAAAGCACAGTCTTTGGAAGACATGAGAATGAGTAGCAGGCCACCGTGGGCGCCTCGGTTTGCTTGCCTTCGCATGAAAGGTTGTCCTTTCTTGCTGTCTGCAAAAAGCAAGGTCCTTTCCAGCCAGCTCCATGCACTTTGTTTTAAAGGTTTAAAGATAAAATGGCAAGACCTCATAGAGCTGTGATGAGGCCTGGCTCTACTCTATGCATAGGACCAGTGCAAAGGAAAGGCAGCCTGCGTGGAGCTGTGTCTCACCATGCAACATCACTGCCTACCATGAGCCTTAGATGCCCTCTGTATGCAGGTCACACACTGGTGTGTGCCATGCAGAGCTCTTCTGGATCTTGCAGCACGTGTTGCAGACCATCAGGCTCATTTTTCCTTGCCTTTCGGTCCAATATGCCCAGCTTGGGTCGCACCGCCCTCCTGTCCAACTTGCTCATGCCTTCTCCCAGGCGGGCTCTGTGGTGAGATGCTTGCCCTCTTGCCAGGTTAGTCATTCTTTTTTTTTTTTTTTTTTGGTTTTTGATTTTTAAGGAAGTTCCCAGGCTAGCGGCTGAATCAGACTTACAGGGGCTGGCCTACGCCACAGCCACAGCAATGCCAGATCCAAGCTGCGTCTGCAACCTCACAGCAATGCCAGATCTACAGCCCACTGAGTGATGCCAGAGATTGGACTCACATCCTCAGGGATACTGGTCTGATTTGTTTCTGCCGCACCACAATGGAAACTCCTAAACTCTTAATTATTCTTCTTGACTCAACTTAGTGCCTCCTTCCCTTGAGGGCATCTCTCACAACGTCTTACCTCCCTGCAGGGATGAAAGGGACTAGGGATAACCCAGAAATTCTCAGGCTGGCAGAGTTAAAGGATGTATCTGCAGCCCACAAAGTATTTTCCAATTAAGACACAACCACAGGGTAAACACAAACCACAGGATGATAGCCTGGCCATCATGCCTTTGTTATGACCTCTGATTGGTTAAATGTTCCCCCTTCAAGTCTTTTGCACACATAGTCCAGGTTAGAGTGTCCTAAAGCAGTCCCACAAAGGACTGATGAGTTCAAAGCACCTGTAAATAAGAAAGCAGCTTGGGAGAGGTCAGCCTTTGTTCTGGTACAGCCTTCATCTGCTTGTCTGAGGCCCACCTGTGTTAAGAAGGGCACTCGGCTTTACTCAAAGTCCGCTGGTTTAAGATTATTGTGAGTCTGCACAGACTTTGAAAAACTTATGGTTTCCAAAGGAGACAGTTTTGGGGATGGGGGGATGCGCTGGGGTTGTAGGATGGAAATCCTATAAAATTGGATTGTGATGATCATTGTACAACTATAAATGTAATAAATTCATCAAGTAATAAAAAAATTTAAAAAAAGATTATTGTGAGCCTGCTATTTGCGCACAGAGCTTCCTGGAATCAAGCTGGTTAAGCAAACAAAAAAACCCTTAAGAGAGTTTGAATAGCCCAAAGTGCCACCAGCCTGGACTAAAAGACAGTAATTACACAAGATGTAAAACAACTCTCAGATCTCTATGGTTTATGGGCTGGAAGCATGCGGTAAAAGCTGCTCAGCCCCCAAGATGGGCATGGTCAAGAGGCATGGAGAGCAATAGACTGGGAAGCTACTCCCAGAAACATGACCAAAGTCTAACACACACACACACACAGCATGGGGATTGGCTCATGCACTTGTGTAGACCTAATGAGTCCAGCACAAGCAGGGTTGACCAGCAGGCTGGAGACCCAGAGAGGCATTGCCATTCAAGTCCAAAGGTAGTCTGCTGGAAAAAATTCTTCTTGCTTGAGAGACGTCATTCTTTGTTAGAGCCTTCACCTGCTTGGAGGAAGCCCACCTGTGTTATGAAGGATAATCTGCTTTACTCAGAGTCCACTGATTTAAATATCAGTCTCGTCTAGAAACACTTTCACAGAGATATCCAAAATACGTTTGACCAAACATTTGGGCACTGTGCCCCAGCCATTTTGACATATCACAACTACTTATTGACTGCTGTGTGTTTCCCACTCTTCCCTTTCCAACAGGGAGGGTTTGTTGTGGCTAGTTTATTCCTGTATTGTGTGTGTGGAGGTGAGGGGGTGTCAGTAATTTGTCTTTAATTCATAGTTTTCCAAAGCAAGAGGAGCCACATCTAAATCTGATATGGATTTTGCAGTCCTTTGCTTTTAAGCTTGATTGAGTGAGGCTATTGGACTGTTTCCAGGGGAGAAGTTAGGAAAATAAATATTTGTGACCAAGAGGGAAGATTGTGGTAGAATGGATGATGGCCATCTACTATATTCACTCTCTTCCACTCTCTGGTTCCTGTATCCCTGTCTCACTATCCTGGCCATTTGGCTTGTCTGATCAATGAATACAAGCACAAGTGACAGTGTGCCAGTTCTGAGCAGAGTCTTTAAAAAGCATCACATGCTTCCTCTTATCCCCTTGAGCTTTGGTTCTCTACCATGAGGACTTGAAACTCCTTCCACCTATGTTGCTGATTGAGAAGACACAAGTTGTTGAACTAAACTAATCCACAGCAAAGCCTGGGAGAACTCAGCAGAGCCATAACTAATCCACAGCCCTCACTGTCCCTGAGCAAGAAATAAATGTCATTTGAGTCATTGAGATGCTGGGGATATTTGTTACTGCAGCAAAAGCTGACACATACCATCAATGCCACTCACTAATTTGGGTAATTCAGATCAAGTGAATGACTCTTTCCAAATGGGAGGGTTTTAAGTTATAATTATGCAGATGCAGTCCCAATTCTGCACCCTATTTTGTTCTTATTAAAAGGGTAAAGATATTTGTTATTGTTGTTGTTGTTGTTATTGTTGCTATTTCTTGGGCCGCTCCCGCGGCATATGGAGGTTCCCAGGCTAGGGGTTGAATCGGAGCTGTAGCCACCGGCCTACGCCAGAGCCACAGCAACGCGGGATCCGAGCCGTGTCTGCAACCTACACCACAGCTCACGGCAACGCCGGATCCTTAACCCACTGAGCAAGGGCAGGGACTGAACCCGCAACCTCATGGTTCCTAGTCGGATTCGTTAACCACTGCGCCACGACGGGAACTCCCAAGATATTTTAAAGACCCATTAAAGGCCTTAACTATATTCTTGTTTCAGAATTTTGTTCACTGTGGTAAACTCTGGGAATTTAATATGGATGGCTCAAAGATTTTGGCTGAAGGAGTAGAGACTGTCTTTTCCTACCAAGCTAGGAAAGACTCCCCAAGCCTCATCTGAAATTGAGTCACTCTGATGTCAGGTGACACCAGGTGACCCTCACAGGGAAGCCTGTACCTCCTCTTGTGCTTTCTTACTCCTCTTTCAGCTGGCGTTTGGGCTTGATTTTAAAAAAAAATTAAAAAAGGAAAAGAATCTGAGGTTTCTCTTCTTAACTGTGTCAACAATTCCAAAAGGCATCTTCAATTAAAAATAAAACTTGAGAAAGCACAACCCTGGCCTAAATCACTGGGGTAGCTTTTGTTTTCTGGAAATGATAGAAAGTCTATAAATCCCATTCATTTTTTCCTATTCTTTCCTCCAGCTCTTTGCTTAGTTTGGACTGGGAAACTAAACTAGTCATTTTCAGTTCTGATTCCGAGGCCCAATTCCTCCATAATTAAGTTTAAGTTTCCAGCTTTGTGGGAGGATATAAAATTATTTTTGCTATTATAACTTGGGTCAAGCTTTTTAAAAATGAGAACATGCACTGTGAGCAATAAAAGACTCAAATTCACAAATGCAGGAATCGACCTTGCACAAACAATCATGATGCTGGATCTTACACAACCCATCTGGATATTTTAAGAGCAGGGAAGACCAATGAATGTTCATGTACAAGGTTAGAGAACTAGGTTAAAGAAAAAAACAGGTATCCTTCTCATCAGTGTGACTCATCCACCCCCCTGGGACTAGCAAAATGACTCAGACTTTTAAGTCGGCAACGATGCTTATAGAAGAATATGACCTAGCGGTTTTCATCAAGGCTCCTCAGTTGGCTGGTTGTCACCGTTTTGATTCTCCTGTGCCCCTGAGGAAGTGGGGTATTTTGGTAGGGTATTTTGGGCCTTGTCATAGAATGTTCCAAAGGACCCTGCTGGCAATTCCCAAGTAACCCTCTGAAGGTCTAGATGCCAACCTTTACACTCACAAAGGCTGTGGTTGAAAGAGTTGAAGGAAATTTCTGATTGAACTACCAGGAGAAATCAGGCCCCAAGGTCATAGATCCAAGCCCACAGGGCCTGCGTGGCACCGACCTTCCTCAGATCCAGAAGCACCGTCCATCTTAAGTGGAGGTTGGTTCCAGGAGCACAGCCAGATTCCCAGGCCCCATGGTCATGCCCTCAGCCTCTGTTCCTTCTATCTGGAACCGGGAGGCACGGGTTTGCCGGAAGCGGCCACCAGGAGGTTGGGATTTCATATCAGCTTTGCCCAGGCCAGCTTGGGTCACTTCAGGCTGATTTCTTTTCGGTTCATGTTCTTCATCCGCTGAATGGAGATGATCCTATCAGCCTGCTTTGCTGGGTTAGAGTCCCCATCAGCTCGTGTGCTTGGAGCTTTGGAATGTTAACACAAAGGGGCTCAGGATTTCTGCTCTTATGTTATTGATGAGGGGCCCAGCTGTTAGGCCTGCGGATGGCTTTCAGGCAATTTCTGTGTCCACATCAGTGTTCTCAGAGGGCGTACAGGGAGAAGAAAACAAAACTGGGGTTGGATTTGGTGGACATAACACACGCCCACAGCATGTTCCCTGAAGAGGATGATTTGCCCCTGAGCTCAAGGTGCGTGTTCCACGCTCTAGGCCCTGCTGGAGGCCTCGGAGGAGCTTCATTTCCCATCAGGGGCTCCTTCACCTCTTCTTGAATGTTCCAGACCCACTGCTCAGGTCCTCACTCTCCCCCTCCCTTTTTGGCTACAGCCTTGTCACCTAGCCAAGGACGAATCCCAGCTCCCTCTCTCCCTGGCCAAGTGTAATGAAAGTGTCGCCCAAATCACACTGGGCTGTGTTTCACTCTCTTAACCCCGGTTAGACACATTCACAAAAGGAGCACAATTTCAAATCCAAAGACCTCAAGGAGTAAATCTCTGCAGACAGGTTTTCATAAAGGGACAGTGAGGGGATAAGTTAGGCATGCTGCTCACACTGAATTTTTATAAAAATGCAGAGTTCCCGTTGTGGCTCAGCAGTGACGAACCAGACTAGTGTCCATGAGGACACGGGTTCGATCCCTGGCCTCACTCAGTGGGTTAAGGATCTGGCCTTGCCTTGTGAGCTGTGGTGTAGGTTGCAGCACAGCTCAGGTCTGGCATTGCTGTGGCTGAGGTGTAGGCCCGCAGCTGTAGCTCCTATGCAGCCCCTAGCCTGGAAACCTCCACATGCCGCGGGTGTGGCCCTAAAAAGACAAAAAGAAAAAGCACTTTATAAAAATGCTCTTTGCTCCTGTTTCACATCTCATCCTTGCCCCATTGGCCTCTCCCTCACCCAAGCCAGTGTTCTCTCTTACCACTTGTCTCTCTCTGACTCAACTAATAGGTGAAACAATTCTATTCCTTTGGGGCGTCTTCCATTTGCATATATTCCTATTGCCTAAAGAAATAACATCCGTTACCTACCTGTGGTGTAGATTGCAGACGTGGCTCAGATCCCATGTTGCTGTGGCTGGCAGCTGTGGCTCCTCCATTCGACCCCTGACCTGGGAATTTCTATATGCCATGGGTGCCACCCTAAAAAGCAAAAAAAGAAAAAAAAAATCAACAAAGATCTTCAGGATGGTTTGGGGAGGGGAGCAGTGAGGTTTGGGAACATTGGGAGAAAGTCATTTAATTTGGCTAATCAGGGACAACTCTCCATCACCTCTATTCCCAAACATGCCTCTCATTAGTGGAGGGACTTGATGGCAAATGTGAGTTCATTATTTGCTCTTCGGATCAGAACACAGATGTGGAGTCCCAGCTGAGAATTTGACATGGATGGGGCTTGACATGTGGTCCCAGGTCCGTAGCATGCACCCTCTTACCTTCCCATCCTCTGTTCTAGACTCAGGGGTCCTGAGGACCAGGGGAGAAGTGTGCTTGGTGCTCAAAATAAGATGCAGCTGCTGTTCCTCCTTGTCAGTCAGCGCAAAACTCCACACTAATTGCACTTGACATTGGGAGATACTTTCCAATTGGAGTCAGCTAAGAATTCTCAAAGCATTTTTATAGACATAATTTCTTTGATCCTCCAACAGCTCTGTGAGGTGGTCACGTCTTTCCGTCATTCAACAAATACCTGCTGAAAGCTCTATTTAGGGTGACTGAGGGAGTTCCCAGGGCATGGAGCTTCTACTTTTAAAACTAGGAGAGTCTCAGACGAACTGGGACGAGTTGTCACTCTTCTGCCATCCTCCACCTTGGACTTGCCCCCACCCTCCACCCTAAGATGAATAGGATAGAAGCAGTCCCATCACACGAGGCCCCTAAGCACTGGTGATTTGTGTGCATTTGATTTTCTGCTGCATATTAACTGAGCTCTGGCAATCCAAAGTTCCCGTAAAATGCTAAATTCTTATCTCTGTTCTGTTTCATTCAGATTTCATTCAGATTTCTGTTTCATTCAAGAGGTTCAGAGCTCATCCCTGCATAAGAAAAGATAGAACGGTGAATTAGGTATTGTTTGGCTTTTGAAGAGCTGATGGTCTAGTGCTCCAAGAGGCGGAGGGAACTTAGGACAACAATGATCGGCTGGGGCCGTGGGTCAAGTCTTTAAGGGACCCCATTCTGCTTTTGCTTTCTCTTTTGACTCCTCTGCTGCCTTCTGTCCACTTCCCCATGCATCCTCCACCTCCTTCTCTGCCATTTCTTCTTCCCACACATCTAATGGTCTTCCAGGTCTGCAATTATTACCTCTATAGGGATGCCATTTGTTAAAAATATGATTAAAATAATTAACTGATTGAATGCTGATTACATACATTCAGTGACAAACACTCTGATCTCACATAAACTTCCCAGGAAAATCCCTCCCAGAGGGGTTAACACGTTGACCAAGAGAGAAGTATTTCTGTCCAGTTATCAAGAATGTCCTTAAGTTGTTTTTCTGGGCCAGATGAGCTTAGGGGGAGTTTGGGGAGCAGGAGCCAGATTCCATTGTGTCATGAGGCTCCCTCTAAACGTCACCCCTTCTCCTATATGTTTCAGAGCAACCAGGAACCGTGCTAATTGAATAGTGTCCCATTATGTGACCAGACCATGCATTTCCAGGAAGGACAGAGTAATCCAATTTGTGTTGAAAGGTCAGCCCAAGCTGCAGATCCTCTTTTGGTATGGGCTGTAGCATTTTCTTTGGCTGTTGTCATTGGTGTGGTTGCTTAACTTGAAAAGCAATTGAAGGCATTTGGCATGGCTCCTCATCTGCTTGAAGAAGAATGCCTCTGGCTCATTGTTTCTCTGAGGAGTCATGCTTTCTGCTTTTCTCTGGCATCGTTGGCTGGGTGTTTTGAGGGGATGGATCTATCTCTCCCTAAGGTGCATGGAAAGCCTCCATAGAAAGAATGATCTTTGCTCCCTTCACTTAGGGTATGGTGGTTGTCAGCCGGTAAAAAATTGTGTCTGGGTGTTTTGGCTGCTCATTCATTCATTCTTCTGTAAACATCCATGGAGTGCTTACCACGTGCCACGCATCCTTCTGGATGCTGTGAAGACAGTAGAGAACAAGCCATTCTGAGGAGGCAACATTCAAGTTGAGACCCAGGTGATACAAAGGGGGCAGACATGCAACAGTCTGGGTACAGAGAGTTCCAGGCAGAGAGAACAGCAGAGCCTTTGTGCATTGAAGAGAAGAACAGTGTGTCTGGAGCAAGTAAGCATAGGGGGACACTGTATCTAAGGACAAGGTCAGAGAGGCAGATGGGAGCTAGACTGGGACCTTTTTTTCCTTTTTACGGCTGCACCCACAGCACATGGAAGTTCCTGGGTCAGGAGTCGAATCAGAACTGCAACCACAGCCACAGCCACACCAGATCTGAGCTTCATCTGTGACCTACATTGTACCTCGTGGCAACACCACATCCTTAACTCATGAGCAAGGCCATGGATCAAACCTGCCTCCTCAGGAACATGATGTCAGGTTCTTAACCCACTGAACCACAACAGGAACTCCAAGATTGGGATTTTATTCTAAGGACAATAACAAGGCACTGCAAGATTTCTAAATGGGAGAATGAAGGGCCTGATCTGATTCCCCCCCCCCCCCCCGGTCTTTTTACCATTTCTTGGGCCGCTCTCACGGCATATGGATGTTCCCAGGCTAGGGGTCAAATCGGAGCTGTAGCTGCCGGCCTACACCAGAGCCATAGCAACGCGGGATCCGAGCCGCGTCTGCGACCTACACCTCAGCTCATGGCAACGCCAGATCCTTAACCCACTGAGCGAGGCCAGGGATTGAACCCGCAACCTCATGGTTCCCAGTCGGATTCGTTAACCACTGAGCCATGACGAGAACTCCCTGATCTGATTTTTAAAGGATTATTCTGGTTGCCTTATGGGAGAATGAGCTGTGTGGATTAATCAAGAGAAATATCGTGCTCACAAGTCTGTTCTCTATGTCTGTTTGTTTCTGTTTTATAGATAGATTCATTTGTGCCTTATTTTAGATTCTGCATATAAATGATATCATATGGCATTTGTCTTTCTCTTTCTGACTTACATCTCTTACCAGATCTCCTGGGATAAACTGTAATAGAAAAAGATAGTCACTTTGCTGTGCAGCAGAAATTAGCACAACATTGTAAGCCAACCATACTTTAATTTTTTTTTTTTTGAAAAAGAAAACTACTGCAAAATTTAAGGTTGAAAATGATGGTGCTTTGGACCAAATAGTGGCTGTGGAGTGGGAGAGAAATGATAGACTCAAGACACATTTGGGAGGTAGTGTTTGTTTATGGATGAGATTTGGAGTGTGTGGATGGGAGAGGGGACAAGAGAAAAACCAAGAATGATTGTCAGGCTTTAGGCTTATGCAAAACGATGGATGGTGATGCCATTAATAGAGATTCAGGGGACCACAGAGAACCTAGTGTGTGTGGATCATGGCTCCAGGCACTGCTGCCACCTTTGTATGCTGCTTTTCCTGGGCCAATGCTATGTGGTCCTTTTTGTTTCATGTTCCATCAGCATGGGAACAGAATTCCAGTAAACTACAGGAAGCAGTGAATAGGGGCTTAGGAATGATTTCCTTGCTAGGAAGAAAGGAAGACCAAGGGGAAAAAAAGAAGCATATCGAGTACCTACTGCATAGGGAATAAACAGGAACTCACCTAATTTGTCACTTTTGAAGCACCATTTCATTTTCATCACTGGCAATGAAAACAATGATAATCAGTCTTTAGTGAGCACTTGCTAAGTGCCAGGCATGTTGCTAAGTGCTTTACATATATTATTTCCTTTAGTTTTCTAATGGCCTAGGAGCTATAAATGGAGATTTTACTTTACTTTTAGATGGATAAATTGAGGCATGGGGGTAAAGTAACCGCTTAAGCTCACACAGAAGGAAGTGGCACAGCCTGTATTTTAAACTCTGGTCCCTTGACTCCTGGCCTGTGCTCTTAGGGCCTTGCTCCCCAGGTCCCTTTGGGCCATTGGCTGACATCCCACCCTATCCTCAGGTCTGGGCTGGGAGTGTCATCACAGAGCTTGATGGGCATCCAACCAAGGCATCCAGATGCGTCTACAGCAAGCTGGCAGTCTGCAGTCGTGCTTACGTGCCATTTCTCATGAGCAGTGCATGCTATGGTGCTACGGGGGCAAGGAGAACTCACCACGGGTAGAGGATGCTGGGAAGGCCTTTTGTTGGGAGTGGGGTAGTACCTCCCACCCCAGCAGAGAATTTGGAGTCCTTTTTGCTTGCCCAGTGCCTGGCGTTTAGTGTGTGTGTGTGTGTGTGTGTGTGTACGTGTGTGTACGTAGGGAAAGGGGACAGGAATGCTAAAGGTTGTGGCATGCATAGGTCAACTGCCCCACCCGAAATGCCAAGAATACCACTGAGACCTTAGGCTGCTTGGTGAGTCTCTGAAGATACTGAGTGGGGAAGCATTTCTCTTCCTTTCTTTCTTCCTTTTTTTTTTTTTTTAATTTTATGGCCATACCTGAGGCATGTGGAGGTTCCTGGGCCAGCAACTGAATCTGAGCTACAGCTGCAGCAATGCCGTATCCTTTAACTCACTGCACCAAGCCAGGGATTGAACCCATGCCTCTGCAGCCACTGAGTTGCTGCAGTGGGATTCTTCACTTACTGCAACTCAGCGGGAACTCTGGCATTTCTCTTCTTAAAAAGAGCTTGGAAAATACTGATGGTTGTGGACTGTTCTCATCACACAATTCCTGATTTAGGATTTGAATTGAAGACCCATCTTTACCTTTAGAGATTTTATAAAACCTTGGACAGACTACGGTAAATTTGAGGTGTCAGCTGGGGCTGAGGTATTTTTCACCTCTTTCCTCCACTATTTTTCTTCTTTTCTTTTCTTTTTTTTTTCCCCCAGTAAGATGAGTGTTTAACTGGGAAGCTACAGCTGGCATAGTTGGTATTACAATCCACTTGAGATCCCTTAATGAAGAATATTTGATTATACAAGGAAACTAGAATCTGTTTGTTTTCAGTTCATTTAATTTGATGTTTTAATGATGCTGCTAGTTATTTGAAATATTCTCTTTCAATATACCCTTTATTTATTGTACTTGTACCCTGAGGCATGCTGGCAAAGAGTGACATGTTTAAAAGCCTGCCCTCAAATAATAAATTTCCATTGGAAACCAGACCAGAAAAGTTTTCTATTAGGAATGCTTTAGAATATATTTAAAAAAAAAATCAGTCCACATTGGATTCCAGAGATAAGCACAAGGAAACTTTAAAAAAAAAAAATAACTGAAGTCAATTTTTAGTTTTTTTTTTTTTAAATATAAAAAACCAGCTGGAAACAGAGTAATGCTGTGGATCAGATAAATGGAGACACTGGGCTTTATTTCCACTTGTTGGGATTATTTCCACTTGTTGGGAAGAGAAAGTTCACATATAGTATCTTTGAAGCCCGTGGCAGGACTGGTTTTATCCCTCTTCTTCTCGTTTTGATTTCAAGCCAGTCGGGACTATCTGTACATGTGTTCACCTCTTTAGATGCTGTCTTCCCCCTCTTTAGTTGCAAGCTTTCTAAGAAAGGACCTTATCCATCCATCCTGTTCTACATCCTAGTGCCCAGACAGAGTTTGGCACTCATAGTTTCTCAGTAAACACTTGCTCAGTGTTGTAAACAGAATAAGAGCTCCCCAAAATGTCCAAATTCTGATCCCTAGAATCTGTGAATGAGTTGTATTTTACAGGAAAAGGGGACTTGCAGTTCCAGGTGGAATTATGTTTGCTAATCAGCTGACCTTAAACCGGGAAGATTATCCTGGATTATCTTGTCCAATGTAATCATTAGCATCCTCCCTTGTGGAAGAGAGAGGCCCAGGAGAAGGTCCTTTTTGGTGCCATGTAAGAAGGACTCGGGCCTCTTCTGTTGGCTTTGAAGTCAGAAGAAGAGGGTCCCAGGCCAAGGAATGTAGGGGCCTCTAGAAGCCAGGAAGGACAAGGAAATGGATTGTACCCTAGAGCATCTGGAAGGAACATAACCCTAGATTTTAACCCATGGGACCTGGGTTGAACTTCTAACCTGTAGAACCATAATATAGTTTTCTGTTGTTTTCAGTGACTAAGTTTGTGGCGAACTGGTAGAGCAGCAATAGAGATGTATGTACCTAGTATATGAATCTCAGTGTAATAAGCATTTGCTGAAAGCTCTACCCTTCACCTCCAGGTTGTATGGCAGGTACTGTGTTTATCAATGCCCCTTCCCACCTCAGGGCCTTTGCTCCTGCCATCTCCTCTGTCTGGGATGCTTCTTTTATCTCCTTGCTTGTCTGTCTCTGCCACACTAGGGAAAATTTTTCTTTCAGCCCCTGGAAATTCTCCTTAGAACCACCTATATCAATTATGATATTTTAAATGTATATAATTGTTTTTAACTTTCGTTTCCTATAAAATATAACACAGACACAAAGAAAAACTACACAAAAATTGTAGCTTCATGGGCTATTATAAGGTGAACCACATTGGCACCACTATTCAGCTTAAGAAATAGAATTTTGGGAGTTCCCATTCTGGCTCAGCAGTAACAAACCTGACTAATACCCATGAGGATGTGGGTTTGATCCCTGACCTCGCTCAGTGGGTTAAAAACCTGGCACAGCTTGGATCTGG
Organism: Phacochoerus africanus; assembly: GCF_016906955.1. NCBI lineage: Eukaryota > Metazoa > Chordata > Mammalia > Artiodactyla > Suidae > Phacochoerus > Phacochoerus africanus. Next base: position 124,010,868 of record NC_062558.1, read on the forward strand.
CGATTCAGATATAGCTCCGATTCCACCCCTAACCTGGGAACTTCAATATGCCACAGATGTGGCCCTAAAAAGACCAAAAAAAAAAAAAAGCCCTAAAAAGAAATAGCATTTTGCTGATCCACCCCTACATTCTGCAGAGGGTGCCTCCCTCCCAAAGTCACCACCTCCTGATGTTTATATTCATCTCTTCCTTGTTGGTGGTGATGTCCCTCTTCTCTGCTTTATCACCTGAGTGTGCATCCCTCGATGCTCTCGCTTAGTGTTGTCTCACGTTCAATATGTCTTTGAAGTTTTTGTTTATCTATAGGTTCCTCCCCTGTCTCACTTTGCCCCTTTGCAATTTATTTGTGAACAAACTCCGTTTGTTTGTTCTGTAGAGTTTTGCACAGTCTAGACTTTGCTGACTGCATCCCCTTGGTGTGACTGAACGTGTTCCTCTGTCCTCCGAATCTCCTATAAATTGGAAGTTGGCTTTTAAGCCTTGATTGAATTAAGGTCCATTTTTTTTTTTCTTCTTCTTGACTGTCTTTTACAAGCCTGCTTCTTTCTTCAGGAAGCATGTAATGTCTGGTTGTCTCTCTCTTTGATGCTCAACATCTAGACCCATTCACCTGTTATAAGGCTTGCAAAATGGTGACATTCTAACTTATTTATTTTTCTTTATTAGCTCGAATATTTCTAAAAAGATAAACTTGCCCTTCACTTCTATTTAGTTACCCAAAGATACAGTACAGTTTGCATTGAAAAGGCAGGCTAAATGTTTGACAAGTTCTTTTTATGTGCCAGCATTCAAATTAATGATCTGGCTCCTAACCGCCTTGTAATTAATTCTTTTATGTCTTCCTCTCCCCTGTCATGTACCCCCAAGAGCAAGGCTTGGATCACTTTTAGTCACTGGAACCCCAGGGCCAAATATAGGCCTATGATATAGTCAACATTTGTCAGGTATTTATTGAATGAATGGATGAGTTAATGGAGTAACTTCTCTTTTCTTTCCCATCTCTTCCATTTCACTGCCCCTTCAATTTATCTTAAATTCTTTAGATTCATGTAGATAAACCGTGGATCACAATGATTTGGATCAAAATCATGTAGTGAGGAAACACCCTCTGAGGCATCAAAAGGGGCTGCTCTACAGTGGCTCCAAAACAAAAAAAAATACTAATTTAAAGCATTTAATGTGGATACCTTGTAAGGTAGGTTTTTAAACAGCAAATGGTTTTTTAAACAGCATCTGCTCGATTCTTTTGCTTGTCTTCTAAGTGATGACACCTTAGGGGTCTTCCTAATGAGATCCCCGAGAAGATGTAGCATTATTATGGCTAAGAATTAATAGTAATAGAGTCTGCCTTTTGAATGGTTCAAAGTGATTCCATATTGACTATTCAAATTGTCTTTGAAAAAAATGCCCTGTGAGGGGCCCAGCCAAAGAGGTCCACGGGGAGGGGTAAGGATTTTCATTCTGTATTTAAAATAGGCCTAGGGAGGAGTTCCCTGGTGGCCTAGCAGGTTAAGTATCTCACATTGTCACTGCTGTGCCTTGGGTCACAGCTGTGGTGCAGGTTTGGTCCCTAGCCCAAGAACTTCCGCATGCCACCATGGATGTGGCCAAAAAATCCTTTTTAAAAATAAATAAATAAATAAATAAATAAATAAATAAATAAATAAATAAAATCGGCCTTGGAGTTAAGAAGACCCATCATTGTCTCCTGGAAGATGAAATTAGGGCTAGATATTTGTCCTTATATTAGATTAGGTCCTAAGTAGCTGGTAGAATTTGGAGCAGGAATAGTCCTTAGAGTTCATCTAATGGCACTATCAGCCTCAATTATGTGTCGTCACAATAATGCTGTATGACAAACAACCACGAAGTTCAGTGGCACATGGTAATAAGCGTGTAGTGCTTTCCTGTCCTGGGTTAGCAGGACTGTTGGTCTTGGCTGATCATGCACATATCTGGGGATTGGTGGTTGTTGGCTGGCCAAGGCTGACTTTGGCTGGGGAGACCAGGGTGACTCAGCTTTCCTCCCCAGTATGCTAGTGTAGAGGGTAAGCAGAAACTCTAAAGACTCACTTAGGACTGACACCTCCACTTCTGCTGCTTTCTATTGGCTGGGCAGTCACAGGACCAGCCCAGGTTCCAGGAGCAGGGAAGTGAATTCTGCCTCTCAGGTGAGAGGCCTTGTACAGACACTTGACCAAGACCATGGATTTGGGGTGTGAATGGGAACAGGAATTGGAGACCTTAATGGAATCAGTTGACCACCACTACCACCCCCACTCTGTCTCATTTTACAGAGGAGCAAACTGACATTTCCAAGGGGGCCAACCACTTTCCCAAGGTCCCTCGGCAGAATGGGCACTGGAGCCTGAGATTCTTGCCTCCCATCTCATGGCTTTTCTGCCACCTCACCGGCTCCCACTGAAGGCGAAAGGATGTGATAGGAACTGGCAATCATTCAGGCATCCAGCGAGTAATCATCGATGCACCTCCTTGCCCCGTACCAAGCAGCCAGAGCTCCCTAAGGCTGGAGCGTGCTTTGGGGGCCACCTCCTGAGCCCTGAGCCTGCCCATGCTCAGGTTCACGGGCAGGCAGTGTCTGAACCGCAGGAATGACCGCATCCCTGTGCAGATCTTCTGTGCTGGCCACTTACTTCTCCCCATTCCAAGTGGCAGACGCTGCTCTCTGGCAAGACTAGGACCAGCGACAGTAGGGACAAGAAAAGACAAGAAGGCTCCCGTTCGGTTTCTCCTCTTTCTGATATTTCTCCTTCTTGGTGTTCTGTGTTCTCTCCCATCCCCTTTCCAAACCAACTCTCAGGAAATGGCAAGGGAATGGCAGTCACTTAGCCCTGAGTTTGTATTTTAGCCAAAGCGTTACTTTTCCCATTTATCCAAAGGTTTGCTTCTGGATTAGAGAATTCCGGGCAGGTGGAAAGACAAGAGTCCCCACCTGTCCTTCCTTGGTGTCCTGGAAGTCACACCCGTGGGAGGTTGCCTGTTCCACCCGGGCAGGAGACTACCCCTGAGATGCCGAATAAAACCCCGCACTTTCCTGCTTTGAATAGAAAGTCACCTCAGTGTCTCAGGAACGTATGATACCCCTTCCCTTATCATCCAGCAGGTGGTTTTAGCCAAGGTGGGTTTTTGTATCCAGCGTTTCCCCCTGACTCAAAGGGAAAATAACACGGTCATTTTGGGGGTCTGTTTAGTCTCAGAGGGAAACAACGTACTAATTAGGGTAAGAGTCTTTACAAAAATATGTTTTCGATTCCACTGATGGTCAGTTACAAGCGATAACACTGTTAAATGTAGTGCCTAATAAATCTGGAAAAACTACCCAATAAATGTAAGTAATAACAATGATTAACAATAAATTAAATGCAGAGAACCAGGAATGTACCACATTATTTTTAACTAGTTTGGGCCATCGGGTTCTGATTATTGAGTTTGGCCTGTGCACCTGGAGTTGATTATAGTGTAATACAAACTAAACGGTCCCTCAGAGAGGCCACTGAAAGGACTTAGTATAAAACAATATACAAGTTTAATAGTGGTAACTGACCTTTCTTTCTTTTACAAAAACATATCTTTGTAACTCGAGCCCCAAGAAAAGGTAATGCTTTTTACTTAATCCTGATGGTTAATTTTCCTCTTATTTAATTCAGAAGGTTGCATTTGTTTCATGAGATAGGAAGATACACTTTATATTCCATAATTCTTCCTGCTCTGGAAAGAGATCCAAAATGGCTAAATATGTCTTTCCTTCTGCTGTGTCTATTACAAGAAGAGGGAAAACAGACAAGCAGCACACACGCTATTCATGGCAGCTGGTTAAGACCCACATTTTAAAATAGCCAAATGAAATAGGTACATGTGTTTATAATCAAGGTGCATTTGACTAATTTTCCCTACATCTTTGAATATTACTCATTCTCAAATGCCAGAAAATTGGGCTGTTTCTCAGTTGAGGACAGGAAGGCCATGCCAGGCTCTCTGACGGAGGAATTTTCTCTCATTTCCCCGAATGCTTATCTTTCAGATGCTATTGAATGGGTCTCCCGTATTTCAACGACAGAACCCCGCCCCCACTGGCCCATTTGAGAGAATCTCTGTGGGTCGATGCAGATCTCATTCTGAAATTTGTTCTAGTGTGTTAAGGTTTTCTAGGATGTTTTTACTGCCCCTGGGGTTTCCATCCCACACTCTAGTCCCCAAACCGAATGCCTTTGCCACAAAAAGAGTCTTAAATGGAGTCAAGTCCCATAAATGTCTGAAACTTGAGGTGCCCCCAGCAAACATGAGGTCTGGCAAATACAGTCCATAAAACCCTGCCTTAAAATAATTAAATGAACTGGTCACCAGGGAGGGCAAGAATGGCTTTACCCAGGGGCATCGACAGAACGCAGCACTATTTTCTTTAGCTTGCTCATCAATAGGGTTGGCCTCAGACCTCCCGCACCCCTTTGGTGGAGCCCCACACCTCGCATCTCACTGGCTAAGAGTCAGCCTTCCTTTTATAATCAAAACCACTTTTGTTCAGAAGCGGGGCTTTATCTGGAAAAGACTGAGTTCAACTTACATTCAGAAGAGGAATGCTGCTCCAAGGAAAGGGGGGCTCAACTTTCTAATCAGAAGGCTCAGGTCAGGCAGAAGGTGGATGGATTTCTCAACCTGTGCCCCGAAGGAGTGTTCTGTCACTCCGCCTGGCCGTCCCCTTAGGGGCGGGGGTGGGGGGAGAGATGGCGTTTCTAGAAACTGCAGGAATCTCCTTGGAAGAACATGACTGGTTATCCCAGGATGGAGCTGGACCTGGGTGTTGCGCCTCAGGACGACCCCCACCCTCTCCTAAACTACTTAATGAAATGCCACCTGCCATCTCTTAGGATTGCTGAGGTGCCAGCACCATGCTGGACATGCATCTGCCCATTGAATCTGCACAGAGACTCTGGGGGGCATGAGCTATTAACTCGTCACTGGACACCCCAGTGGTTTCCCATGAGCTTCCCTCCCCTGTTTTGGAGCCGGCAAGGGGACAGCCAGCTGTGGTGACTGTGAAAAGCCACTACTCGGCGTGTCGACTGATGGCCATGGCTGTCTCTCTGCATCCACCACTAAGTTTGTGCTGAGGCCACTTCCCCGGGGGGCTGCTCCCAGCTGGCGACCCAGGGCGGGTTCCCTCAGAAGCCCACTTCTGAGAGATCCAGGCAACTCTGCTTCAAGGAGTCCTCGTCGGCCTGGCCAGACCCTTCAGAACTGTGCTGCTGGAGACTTTTTCTACTCAATCCTTCTTCTCCCCCCACTTCCTTTTTTCCTCCCTCCCTCCCTTCCTTCCTTCTTTCTTTCCCTGCCTCCTCCACAGGGGTCAGGCTGGCATTGCTGTCAGATCCCCCCCACCCCACCCCACCCGGATCTCCTCCACAGCCATTGCTCAAATGCCGCGTGACCAGTGCAGTCTTGGAGGCTGTTGATCAGAGGACCCAAGACAATACACCAGTCAGTCTAGCAGCAGTGTAGCTCAGCACTTACTTCTTCATTTGTTCTGGGTCCTGCAGCAGCCTTGCTGGGCACCTGAATGTCTGGGGAAGAAAGAGCGATTCTCTTTTCCAGCTGGACTTCTCTGTGGGAAGATGGACCCAGCTCCCTGACGCTGACCTGTTTGGCCTTCTTGGGTACCTGTGGTCATTTGCTCTCCCTCCCCCTCCGCTGCTCTGGGGCCTGCTTCTGGCCCACTTCCTGCCATTACCCTTCGTCCACATGCGGCCTTCGTCTTGGCTGATGTTAGCGGGGCTCCTGGCAGGGCTGTAGTTCTGTGTTTCTCAAGCTCCGCGCTGTTCCTCTCCAGACGGACCCTCTCCCCAGGCCCCAGAAGTCTAACTGGCATCTCTCCCACCTGAAGTGGGACGGTCACAGTTCTGAGCACCGACATGGGCAGGATTGAGAGCTGCACTGAGCAGGTTCAAACCCCAGCTCTGTGACAACTGCTGTATGATTTTTGGCAAGTTTCTTAACCTCTCTGAACTTCAGTTTCTCCATGTGTGAAATAAGAGGAATGATAGTACTGTCTAATTTGAACAGTTCTTGTAAATATTAAATGAGGTGTTTAATGCAAAGTGCTTCGCTCATATAAGTGCTGGGGTCTTGTGGTTAGAAATGTTACATTATTAACCAGCCAGCACCTCTGCGGGTCAAAGTTAGGAGTCTGGATCATTGTTTCCACTAGTTTCGATGTTCTTCTAAAAAAATCAAAAGCAAATCGATATTCTAACTAAATGGAATATCGCAAGGTTTTCCGTATTTAGGATCAATTTTTTTTTTTCCCTCTGGGATTTAGGGGCTTCAGGGGTGAACCTCTCCATTTCAGGCCTGTGAAATCTTGGCAGCTTGAATGCAACCTTCAATTTCTGTTGCTGTGGAACTGCTCTCAAAGAGGGACTCTGGAGGAGGGAAGGGGCCGCCCATTTAACAGCTTGCTTCTGGGAAGAACTAGAAACATCTTTGTGGTCCTCCCGAGAAAACAAATATGGTGCTCCCAGGCCCTCCTCCCCTCCCTTTTTGGAGATGAAAGCCAGGGTCTTTACAAAGAAGAATGTTTATTAAAGAGCGTCACTTTCCCTGACCAAATTTTCTTGGGGAATTGCACTCATTCCTTTAGAAATATGCTAAGCTTCCCAGGCAAAGAGGGTGTATACTTGCCGATAAGACACAGAACATTCTTCAGGCTTGGCTGTTCCCCCGATTTTCTCAGACACAGTACAGTTTCATGTTGTAACCATTATTTCATGGACCTTGCAGCCAATAAAATGATCACAGAGAGATGATTCCGACTTGGTTCTTAAGTCAGTTAAGCCTTTGTGCCATCAGAGATGGAGGGAAACACACTCCAAGTTTAATTTGGAGTGACACTGGATGAGAACCTGGTTCTGGGCTTGGACCAGAGTTATCTAGCTGTCCTTTCATCACGCATCCAGAAAGCCAGTCACAAGTTTCTCCAGCTCATCTGTGCATTCTTGGTCCTGCCTCTAACATTTTATTTCTAATTCCCCTGATGGCCTCAGTGAAAGTTCCCGGCAGAGATTGATTGCAGGGCATGACCCAAATTTGTAACTGGCCACAAAACGCTGTAAAACAAAGTTCACCCAATACCTTGCAGTCGATTGTAAGTAATTTTCAAAAAAGATCTGGATATGTTTTTCTTCTTCTTCTTTTTCTTTTTCCACATAAAATATCTGAAAAGGGCTTTTTGCCAAGCTCAGATTTTGGTAACATCATCTGTAAAGCATGCTATAGAACACAGTGGATTGCACGGAATTGCCAGTGCTGCTCACAGCTCTGCCTTGCCTGTTGATTTCTGTTTGCTGAGACACCACTTTTTAACAGAGAATAAGAGCAGGGCGTAGGTATGGTAAGAAGGGAGGCAGGAGACCTGAGTTCTAGAAGGTCTTAAGATTTCTTTTGCTCCCTGCGAGGCATTTTTTCTCATTTGTAAAATGCAGAAGAGCATGTGTCCAGCCGTCGTTTGCAGAACTCTTAAACTCCTTCCTGAAAACAGGATAAGAGAGGGCTTTCCCAGATCTGCAAGATATAATTAATTTACTTAAAAGAAGCTTCTTAACTTCAGGCTTTTGCCCACACATTTCTCTCACACGTTTGATACCTGCTCCCTGCTACCAATGCACAAGCATCGAAAATGATAATAAAAAAAATTAAGAAGTATGATCTAACATATATATGTGTATTTATATGTATGTATATACGAATCACTTTGCCGTGCAGCAGAAATTAGCACAACATTGTAAACCAGCTCTACTTCAATAAGAAAAAGAAGTATGGTCTTGAAGAAAAAAACTTACTTTACTGTGGTGTCCCAAATGCCTAGAGTTTATTCATATTGTTGTCAGTGAAATAGTTTCTGGCTCACACTATGGAACGGAATATAGCAGAATTTATTTGCTCTAGGATTCAGGCACATCTGGGCCGGTTGGGAGGCTATGGGCTGTTTCCACCCAAGGTCTGTTTTATGAGGAGTTGAAGAGCTGCTGGTTACAAGCTCGTGAGAGCCATGCACTAGGGCCAGTGGACCCATTCTGGGGAATGGGTGGATTCTTTCATTTAGGTAGTCTTTTCATTCCACCTCCAAAATCTGTTTTTCAGGCATGGGGATCCATGGATGTAACCTAGAAAAGGCACCAGACACTCAAGCAACTTCAAGGTGCTAAGGGTCTTAGCAGTCTCAGGAGAATGGCTCATTGGTGCCATTGACATTGCCTCCTACATCAGCAGAGTTGCTGCAGACTCTGGCTGTTCTCAGTGGGCAGTGACCTTGGCCCTGGCACCCTCAAGTCAGTTCCATCAGGATCTGATAAGAGCACAGGGCTGTGGACATCAGAATTCACATTGATGGCATCTATAGGAACCAGCAGTAGGGCTGACATTAGAGGGCACTGGCAGCAGGGCAGCCTGAAGGGGAAAATGAGCAGATGCCCTGCGATGTAGCCTGGACTGGGGTGTGGAGAAGCGCCTACCCCAGCCTATGGACCAGAGGGAGCCATTGAAAGCTTTTTTTTTTTTTTTTTTGCTTTTTAGGGCCACACCTGGGCATATGGAAGTTCCCAGGCTAGAGATTGAATTGGAGCTGCAGCTGCCGGCCTATCCCACAGCCACAGCACTGTGGGATCCAAGCCGCATCTACAACGTGTACCACAGCTCACAGCAATGCTGGATCCTTTAACCTACTGAGCAAGACCAGGGATTGAACCCACATCTTCATGGACACTAGTCGGGTTCATTACCTCTGAGCCATGATGGACACTCCTGAAATCTTTTGGAAGAGAGACACTTGGTCAAAGTGTTATCCAGGTGATGCTCTGGCCTGCTACAGACAGGTGAAATGGAGTGTCAGGGGAGCTGGAGGAAGGGAAGACCAGCAGGGAGGCTGTTTAAAATTGTCTGCTTCAGAGATTCATGTGGAGGCGGGACAAGGCTGTGGTTTAGAGGGGGCCATATGAAAACTTGAATGGACACCACATCCAGCTGAAAGGATGTCTCATCTAATCCCCAAAGAAAATCTTTATATCAAGTAAGTCATGTTACTTATGCTTTCAAGGTTTGTGCCCTGCTGCTGGTGAGATAAGCCAGAACCAGCTGAACAGACATCAAGGAACTGCTACAAACCCAGGCTATCTCCCTGCCCTAAGTGCCAAGCTGCCCGCCCTTTGGGGCCTCCTTAGATTAGAGGCAATGACAGCTGGGGCAGAAATGGCTTGAGATCAATGGACAGTGACATGCTCTGGCCTCCTGGGAAGTCACTGGGTGTAGGTGGTACCAGAACCAGTATGGCAGCCAGAGATCCAGCTCCTGTGTGAACCCTGTCTTTCCTTCAGCTGGGTTTCCCCACCAAATGGAAATAATCAAAGTTTGGGTGTGGCTTGAGCTAATTTCCCTGAAGCTAAGAGTTTAGCATCCCAGTTGTGAGCATTAATGCAATCCCAGCTATCACTTTTCCTTTTATATCCTCTGATGTAGGGACGAAAAAAGTATTCTTCTGGCAGCCAGATGGATTTAAAAAAATGAGGTTTATGCGGGCAAAAATGAAAGTCCAGAGTTTAGTAGAAAGAGCCAGGAGCAGACAGGAAGCCGGGAGCCCAGAGTCCTATTCCTGCCCTCCCACTGATTGGCTTGGGCCTCTGTTTGCTCCTCTGCGTAATGGGAAGCTTGTGTTCTGTAACAGTGAAGGCCTCTTCTAGCATAAACTCCTTGAGTTATTCTTTTTCTTTCGTTTTCTTTTCTTTTCTTTTTTTTTCTTTTTAGGGTCGCACTCTCAGCATATGGCAGTTCCCAGGCTAGGGGTCTAATCGGAGCTATAGCTGCTGGCCTACACCACAGCTACAGAAACATGGGATCTGAGCCACGTCTGCAACCTACACCACAGCTCACAGCAATCCCTAGGATCCCTAACCCACTGAGCAAGGCCAGGCATTGAACCTGCAACCTTGTGGTTCCTACAGAGATTCCAGACAGGAAGAAAACTATACCATTTTACTTTCAATACTAAAGAAACAAGACATATGCACTGTATAAAATCAAAGAATATAGACAAGTAAAAATAAAGCGATGAAGAAAGCATGTGGTATGCCAAATAATTCCCGCCTTCTCTCAAAGATACTTATATCCTAGTCCCCAGGAGCTGTGAATAAGTTGTCTTAAACAGCAAAATGCACTTTGCAAATATGATAAAGTTAAAGATCCTGAGTTGGGGAGATTATCCTGGATCATCTGATAGGGTGGCTACAATCACAGAGGTTACCGCAAGCGGGAGGCAGGATGACCAGAGTCAGGGAAAGCAATGTGACAATGAAAGCAGAGCGTGAGAGGAGTCTGTGACAACAACGCAGAGGTTAGATGGAGGTGGAGCTGTGAATCAAGGAACCCAGGTGGCCCTAGAAGCTGGAAAAAGCAAGGAAAGGAATTCTCCCCTAGAACGTCCAGAGAGAACCTTTGATTTTAGCTCAGTGAAACTGTTTTCAGACTTCTGACTTCCAGAGCTATAACACAATAAATTTGTGTTGTTTTAAGCCATTAAGTTGGTGGTATTCATTACAGCAGCAATAAGGAACTAATACATGCCTCTACCCACGCCCAGATCATCATTATAATTAATATTTGTGTGTGTATCCTTCCCAATCTTTATACGCAAGCTCAAACACACGTCTTTTTTTCTTTTTGTAATCACATTGCCTTTTTTCTCTTTTTTTGCTGCCAACTCTATCCACCTTTTCATTTTAGTAAATATCCTTCTCTTCTAAAAGCCAGACCATATTTAGATTCTTCTGGCAGCTCCCCAAATGTCCATGACAGGTATTTGTCCAAACCAATATATAAACCAGTACTGTCCATTGCACTTAGTTCCTATGCCTTCAAATTGCTTGTAATTTAGAATCTCCCTTTTCTATGTTGCTGACATATTGATCAGGCCAGAGGTCTGGAGAAATATTCTACAGTCTAGAATTATCTGGTTGCTTCCTTGAGGTGGTGTTTAGCTTGTTCCTCTATCCCTGTTTTCCTTATATGCTGGTTGTTGTATCTGAAGGCTTGATGGATTCAATTACATGCTTTGGGCTAAAATGCAGCAAAAGTGATACTAAATGTGTTTGTGGTTGCATCATGATTTCTAGTTGATCCATTAGGTCATTTGCTTTTCTAAAGACTATTCCCGGGACCAGAACACCGAGTGCTACGTAAGTTTTCAGAGGAATGAGTGATTCACTCTGCTTCTGTGGACCTAATGGTTATTAAGGAATACCACTTCCAGGAACTGCTTAAATTTAAAGCAACTCATTTGCCAGCCTAATAGCGCAGAGCCCCAACTCAACTCCGAAGGAGGGCAAACCACAGGAAATACAAACTTGCAGACCACATTCAAACTCATAAATTACTGGAAGTAAACTTGAAGAAAACAAGCAGGTTCAATTTCAACAGACCTTTCCCAGCGAGGTATACCAACTTTGGACTGTTTTGACATCATTAAAATACATTGCACCCAATATGTTTACCCACAGTCATCTGTATTACCAGGCAGGTCATTCATCAGCTTGTCAATTGAAATGGATTGCTACATATAAGCGTTTCTCTAAAGTGCAGAGAACTTTTAAGGAGGAACTGATTGTACCAGCATATTAGAAAGATGCAAATTAGCCAAAGTCTTGTTCAAGGAAAACATCTCCACCTGAGTCAAATGAAAGAACAAGAAGAGTTTGTACCCAAACTACTGCTTCTATTTTAAACTATTATTAATATTAGCACAGCAATAGTAAAAGCATCATAAAGGGTTTATAGACAAGACTTCTTGAGGCGAAGTTTCTGAAATTGGCATCAATCCCTTGGCCCAGAGCTGAACTATTACATTTTGTATGTATGTGTAAATGTACTTGCGTGTGTGTGTGTGTGTGTGTGTGTGTGTATTTTCCATGCAACCTATCCAAACATTTCTCTCACATAATTATATGTATTGATGACATCACAGGAACTGAGCCAACCTTGGGTTTATATCAATTTCAGGAGATTATAAACTCTAATTCAAGCTTTCCAAAGTCTGACCAAATCTGAGGTGCTTTCAGCAGGAATATAGGGTCATTGTCATGCATAATGAGGCAGCTTTGTGTGCACTCTGCATGCTTGCTCTGCCTCTTTCCTCAGCCCTAACACCCACAATTGAGATGGGTCCTAGTGAGAGGCTTGCGGCATTAAAAAGCATGCTTTTGGCAAAATCCAGAAAATAATCATGCTATGTATTTTACCATTTGGGAAAAGAGACTGAAAAGGAAAACTCCGGAAGTTAAAGACAAGAGCAGAAGAAAACTAACTAAAAAACATTAGATAGTTTTTTTTTTTTTTTTAAAGAACATTTCCAAAAGACGTTGGAAGACAGCGTATTCTTCAAATGACGGCACTGCTCTTTGGCGTGAGTTAAGGACGGAGTGGGTCTATGAATGGACATCACTTGCTTAATGAGGACACCAGATGTCCACATTGAGGAAATGTAAAGAAAGCTAAACCCTTGTAAAATTTTATATATTATCCCTTTCACCAAAATATGAAAAACAGATTAGAAGGGGGAAGGAAAAGTTCTTCTATAAATAAATTTGAAGAAACACTGGACCAAAAGAAGACACTTGTTTAAATACATTGTCCAAGGAAGAAAAATCGTCAAATAAACAAGAATCCCCACTTTCGACAGAGCAGCTAAAACACGGTGTGGCTCGTCTCTGAAGCCGAGTTGTCTTCACCCGGCCCTTGGAGAATGCCTTCCTGAGCCCAGTTTTCTTCTGCAGCAATCACATTTGTTAGAGATAATAAACAAGAGGAGCTGTGGATCTGGAGCCTTCTTTGAAAAATGTGTAGACATTATAAAGATGTTTTTATCAATCTATAGGTTTATCTTTGGCCTAGTTTTTGAATTCCTGTTTGCTTTTCTTAGCCTGCTTTCCCCCCAGCTTCTTCTTTCCGTGCATCTTGGATCCTTGCTGCCCTCAGATCATAAACAATTTGCCATTTGCAGGGTTGTCATTGAACTATGTGAGAGAATGGCGCCTGTAGGCTAGAGGCCCCATCAGAGGCCTTGCTGAAAACCTGAGCCTGCACAGCACGTGTCTGCTGCCCTCAGCAACATGGAAAGGGAGAAAATACTGAATTCGTGCTTGATAGCTTAAAAAAAAGCAAAACAAAAACGATGATTCTCTGTTCTTGGAAAACCAAAACAGCACAACAGAGACATGCTCTTTCCCATAGACTCAAGGATGTTCAAAACTGCCACCAAAAGTTGCACCTTTTGAAACATTGGGCGGGAAAGTTGTCAGGCTGAAGCAGAGGGAGAAGCCATGGTCTGGGCAGCTCGTGTTTTGGAATCATTGGTTTACAGATTCTGTTGTCTTAGGCAAGCCATTTAACCACTCAGAACTTCTGTCTCCTCATTGGCAGATGTGAATGACAGGCCTTGTCCCTTTAAGCCAGCCCTTGTGTGGAGTGCTGTCTGGGATCTGGGCTGTCTTCTGGGACCTTCTGTGCCTACCCCTTGCTTGTTTTGCACTGGCTTCTGCATTGGTCTCATCTAAATCCACTTGGAACCCTTGACTTTGTAACCTCAGCCTTGGCCTTGTCCGGGCCCTTTGGAAACTGTTCCCTGCGTTATCAGCACCTTGGCCTTTGGTTTTCTCCTTCAACCCAGTTTGGCTCACATCTTGGGTTTCAGCCTCTCCAGTCACATCAAGTTGGAACTCTCCACGCAGCTGGCACCAGCCCCCCTTCTCACCTGACTCTACTCCTTGGCACCTTCCAGGCCTCTGAGAAGGAGGCTTAGTGATATTAGCTAACACTTACTGGGCCCTTAGCAAGCGTTTTATTCATCTCATAAAGCCCTGTGAGGCAGGTATTATCATCTCCATTTTATAGGAGAGGAAACTGTGATGTAGAAAAAAGTTAACTGACCTTCCTAAGGTCACAGAGCTCGTAGGGGGTGGGGCTGAGATTTGAAGGTAGATCAGGGGTCAGCAGACTTCTGGAAGGAATCAGAGGGTCAGCACTGAGGGTTGGTGGGCCGGCTGGGCTCTACCACAGCTACTCAGCATGGACGTTGCTGTGCAAAAGCAGTGACAGGCGAAACAGGACACGGCTGTTATTTTGTGTTCCGATAAAACTTTATTAATTGACGCTGAAATGTGAATTTCATATCACTTCCATGTGTCACAACCTATTCTTCTGATTTTTTTTAACGCTTTAAAATTATGAGCACCCCTCTTAGCCCACAGCCCCTACGAGATCAGGTGGAGGGCTAGACTGGACCATGGGCCATGGTTTGTAGACCCCTGACCTGGGCCATCCTTCACCAGAGCTCATGCCCTTCACCAGCACAGGACGCGGCCCCTCAATCGTTCCCTTCTCACCCATTTCATAGATGAGGAAACTGAGGTCACACAACACTAGGAAAGAGGGGCATCTGGGAACTCAGGCCATCCCTGCCCAGTGCCCAGACTTCTCCTCCAAGTTATGGCAAAGAGGACAAAGTAAGCTGGAATTGCTTTGCCCGCTTTGTGGCACAGACATGAAGATCAATGGGGTAATGTTCGCGTGTACACAGAAAAGGCACACCGGCATCTTTGTAGTTGTTGTTTTTTTTTTTTAATGTATAGAAATTCTTAGAAACTGTACAATATAAACAACTGAGATTAGGCTAACTTCTAAAAACCAGTCTCCTAGAGGGAATGTATGAATCTTTTTCATTCATTGTACAAGCATTTATCTAGTGCCTGGCTTGTGCCAAGTATTCTGGGCACTGGTAGGTGATGATGGAGGTGATGGGTGACTGGACTTGGGTTAGTGGGCAAGACAGACATACTTATGAGTGATCAGGATCCAAATAATCGCTGTGATGAGTGGGGTGCAGGTAATTCAACCACAGCCTCATCCTGGGTGTGGGGCACAAGGGAAGTGCAGTGAGGCAGGCCGTGCACACTGGGGGCTTCAAGGCAAAGGGAGACGAGACTTACAGGCTGAGGGAACAACAAAGACTGATGTATGGAGCATCAGGTTGGCTGTCATGTGAGGGATCTGGGCCGAGTGGCAGAAATGAGGCTGGGAGGGCCAGCTGGACAAGGGCCTTGTCAGCTCTGCCAAAGTCCTGGACTTCGGAACTTGGCTCCTTAAATTAGGAGCACACGAAGCCATAGGATAAACATGAAGCAGCTCTCCAGGGCATCATTTGTACGCAACAAATTTTAGGGAGAAAAAAAATCATTGTTTCTAAATGAGGGGAAAAGGAGGATATATTGAATGGAATTAAAAACACATATTAAAATTTAAGACGAAGCATTGGAGAGCAAAGAAATTCTAAGTAGACAGCTTTGGACTCCACCCCACACCTCCATAACTTTGCTGTTAGAGGGGATGAGATGGAGGGTTGTGAGAGGCACAGGGTGGAGGGTGGGCAGAAAGGTGGTAAACAGTGCAGTGGCATAAATGGATTTGTTTTTGTAGATTTAGAATGCTGGTGACAGCAAGAAGGAGAGATGGGAAGGAAGATATTAGAGGTCCAGCAATGAGTTTGGAAGCTGCTCCAGTGACCAGGACAGGGGAAGGTAGAACTGAAAAGCTTTAAACAGAGGGAGTTTGATTTTGTCATGAAATGCACATCCCCATTCCCTTGAGAAGCAATGGAAAGAGAAATGAGCGCTTGGTTTGGCGTCAGAAGCCCAAGATTTGAACCCTGCATTTTGTCCAGCTGTGTGACCTCGAGCAAAGCACTCAGTCTCTCTGAATATTGCTTTTCTCATCTCCCGAAGGAGGGGAACCATACCCTTCTCGCCTACCTCTAAGACGTTATCTTTATAAGATAACGTCCGTAGGAGCTCTTTGTCAAGGGCTCAAATGTGACTTGTGAGTTTCAAGGGAACAGAAGGCCAGAGCTCTTTCTGCTTGGTGACCTCTCCAAGAAAAGGCAATTGCTATTTCCCCCCGCCCCTTCAGCTGTTGGAGCTGTGGATCAATTGCAGCCAGGCTCAACAAAAAAAGGTAGTCATACATGATCAGCAAAATGGTCCAAATGATGTCATCCATCAAGGTGGACATCGCAATTTGCCAACTATTTTCTCATAAATCAAATCGTGGTCCCTCAAGGAAGAGGGGCAGGGCTGGAGGAGCCAGCATGGCAGTGCTTATCGGGAGACCAGACGCAGGGAAGCGCTCCCTTAAGGATACAGTAATTATTTTCACTCGATGGGAAATCAAGAAGGGCACGATGGGAGGGAGAGCTGGAGAGTGTCTGCCTCACTTCATTACAACTCCCCAGGCAAGGGACACAACATATGCTTTTCATTGGGAAGCCAATAATTTTGAATCGTGGGACAGGTGAAAACTTAAATGACATTTGCAAACCTTGATTTATTTCTGTGCTTAACTCCGGAACATGCTTTAGACTCAGCTCTATAAGTTTCCATAGATTAGTGGTCAATGTCAAGAATTTTCAATGACATATTCAAGCGTTTCCTGTCCCTATCAGTTAATTAAATATTTTCAGTACTAATCTCTTCTTATTGCAATGGTTTCCCTTCTTTCGGTTATGGGTTTGGGAAAACAGCGATATGAAGTATGTGCTTTATTGAAAACAAAATAACAAAAATAAAAAAGGATACTTTTTCCCCCACGTGCTATTTTACTTGCTGGAAATCTCATTAAAAGTTATTTATGAGCTGTTAGGGATCCCATAAGGATTACACCTAATTCAGTCTGTAAAGCTCTTGAGTTTCTTTTACATGAAGGACCTCCTTTCCCATTATTCTACTTTGGTTTGCACCCAAATAAATACTGGATCAACTTCTTGGCAAAAGAGGGTTCCTTGGTCCCTAAATGCACCAATGTCACTCACGTGGCCCAGGCAAAGTTTGTAACTTCTTCCTCTCATTTCTGCTAGACCCGCTCTGCCATGATAAGGGTAGTCAATCAAGGGCAAATTCATGGCAATTGATGCATTATTATTTGTGTTATTATATACATTGTGGTGAAGGTGGCAGCGCTGTAGGTATCATTTGTATGCCTGAGGTTTGTAGGTCCTGCAGCTAATCATGCAGTTTGTCCTAATGGACTGTCCCATTTTCTTCTGCTCCTCCTCCCCCAATTCCCTCTGAAATAAGAAAGCTGAATTTGATCAGAATGAGTAATTTCCAAGTCCTTTTATAGGACCTACATGCCCATTATTTTGCTGTTTCTCAGGCATTTGAACCTCAGGTCACCAAGCTGTAGCTGCCAACCTATGCCAGAGCCACAGCAATGCCAGATCCGAGCCGTGTCTTCGACCTACACCACAGCTCACGGCAACGCCGGATCCTTAACCCACTGAGCAAGGGCAGGGATCGAACCCACAATCTCATAGTTCCTAGTTGGATTCCTTAACCACTGAGCCACGATGGGAACTCCAAAGATGCCTTTAAAGAATCTTCCTGTGTTCATGTCTGAAAGACATAAGGAAGAATGTAGTCATTCAAGTGGCCAAGTATCCAAAAGGGAATTTCGTTACTTAGGAAATTGGCATAAAATTTAGTAGCAATAATGACTTTGCTACCATACCCAGCACAATATACTCATGTAACTATTAGCTATTACTATTGTTGCCAGCACTCCTGCGATCTTTTCAACCAAAAGTCTGGCTCATGGATGACTTATTTCTCTCCAGGTATCTGAGTACTCCTCACACATCAGCTCATTTCTCCATTTGAAACATCAGGCACTAATAATACCAAATCCATGCTGAACTGTTGAGCCAGTGCAAGCGTCTAAGCCTGGAGTATCCTTCTGACCACCATGGAAATAGCCAACAACACTGTCTTCACTTGCAAATCTTCCCCTCTTGGGTCTCAAAGCATTTACAACTACGTGAGACTAAAACCTTAGCCTGAGACTAAAACCTTAGCCTAAACTTCTCCATGCGGGCAAGAGTTGGTCCTCCCCAAAGGTAGTCCAACAATAAGGCAATGGCTACCTATTTTAGGAAAGAGTTATTTCTCCTTAATCTCAACCTTCTGCAGAATTTTAACATCCTGTATTTTTTAGCTTTATATTGAGCCAATTTATTTATTTTTAAAAATTTTTATTATAGTTGATTTACAGTGTTCTGTCAATTTCTGCTGTACAGCAAAGTGACCCAGTTATGCATGTATATACATTCTTCTTTCCTACATTATCCTCCATCATGTTCCGTCACAAGTGATTAGATATGGTTCCCTGTGCCCTGTAGCAGGATCTCATTGATTATCCACTCCAAATGCAATATATTTTAGTATAATTCTATGTAAAAGATGAGTTTAATTTTTAACGGTCATTTAAACACCCGAGTTCATTGTGAGCCACCAAACAAGAAATATATCTTGGGCTAGACCAGGGAAAACCACATGGGTTGTTTGTATGTTAAGTCTAGGACAGTGGTTCTCAAGCCTGGCTGCACCTAAGAAGATAGATTGACTCTGTCTTTCCCCAGCATTGTTGTTTTTGTTTCATTTTGTTTGTTTTTGTCTTTAATGTTTTCCAGGGAATTCTACTGTGTCAGCTAAGCTTGAGAACCAGGAGCCCAAGTTTGATGAGAAAGACAGACTTAGGTATTCCTATGGTAAGACGCTCCCAGCATCCTCAGTGCCTGCCTTTGCTATAACTAGGAGCAGGATGGACCTTATAGGGCTCTGACACACCTCTGGCTCCAAACATGGCCTTATCATTGTTACCACCCACTTTTAATGAGTTGAATTATGTGTTATGTGTTGAATTGTGTCCACCTGGAAAAGATGTTGGGGTTCTAACATTGTGAATATGACCTTATTTGAAAAGAATCTTTGTAGATGTTGAGTTGAGGTCATGACCTCAAGTTAAGGTGAGGTCACGAGGGTGGCCCTGATCTAATAAAATTGTGTCCTTATAAGAAGAGCAAATCCAGGAGTTCCTGCTCTGGTGAAACAGGATGTGGGGTGTCTTGGGAATGCTGGGATGGTTTGATCTCCAGCCCAACATAGTGGGTTAAGGAACCAGCATTGCCACGGCTACAGCTTAGATTGCAACTGTGGCTCAGATCTGATCCCTGGCCCAGGGAACTCCATATGCTGCAGGGCAGCCAAAAAAAAAAAAAAAAGAAGAAGAAGAAGAGCAAATCTGGACATAGAGACAGACACATACATGGGGAGAAGGCCATGTGAAGATAAAGGCAGAGATAAAGGTGATAAAGGTGATATTTCTACAGGTCAAGGATTGCCAGCCAAGCACCGGAAAGCAGGCAGAGAAGCCAGAGATTCTCCTTGAGAAGGAACCAATCCTGTTGACACCTTGATCTTGGACTTCTAGTCCAGGACTGAGTGACATTAAATTTCCAATATGAATTTTATATCAGATATGAATACACCTAGTGAATCTCTACACACTTTTAAACACCAGGCAGATGAAGTTTACAGAGACCAGGGCTCAGCCTTGACCCCACACAACCCATGAGACCAAGGTATCTATTTAACCCTAATAGTGTGCCACGTGAGGACTGCCAGCACAAGGCGAATAATCCATTCTTCCTATGAATGGAGACTTCTAGGAGGAGTGTCAGCAATTTCTCTGAGCTTTGGAAGAGTATTCTCTTTCACAAGAGAGAGGGAAGCAAAGACATAGAAACAAAGGTATTCCAAAGAAGTGAGGGCTGCCTCAGTAGCAAGTCAGGGGAGTCTGATAGAAGGCAAAAAGGAACAGCCTGTGTGTGTGTGTGTGTGTGTGTGTGTATGTGTGTGTCTGTGTGTCTGTGTATCTGTGTCTGTGCATGCGTTTGGTGTTGGGAGTTGGGCCAAACTGACAGTAATCAAAATAATAAACATCCATGGAGCATGTACGCTGAATGAAGCACTGTGCTGAATCACATTCCGTCGTAGGGTTGAACCAGTGGACCTCAGAGACAGTTGTTATCCCCATTCTACAGAAAAGAAAAACAAATCTCCCAGAATTGTCAGATGCCCACAGCTGGATTCTACATGTTTCCTGCTACACCACATTGTTCATTAGTTTACACTCCTGGGGAGGGAGGCACGGATGGAGATGGGGAGATGGAGATGGTCTTGGAGCCAATGCACATCTCTGGTGGACTGGGTGCTCCTGGAGGTCCCCTCCATGCTAGGGTACAAGGCTGCGTACCTCACCCCCACTGTTTCTGGTTGCAGTTCCCCTTCTGGGGGTTACTGATAGGCCAGGGAGGTCCATACAGAGCAAAGCGTGCTTTGGGATTGGAGTCCAGCTTTATAGGGGCGTCCAGCTTCGACTCCAGTATTATAGCGGAAAGCAGAGAAGGGAAGAGAAGGAAACATAAAAAGTTTCAGCATATGAGTAGCATTTGCAATGTAATCTGTGTGTTCTGAGCCAAGTTACCGTACACGCTCTGGGGAGAATTACAAATAAATGACGAAACATTTTGAAACATGGCTTATACCTAATTAATCATGGAACTTAAAGAACAAAGAATGCATTTCTTCAAAGTTTGCAGCGTTTTCTCTATTAAGTGGGAAAGGTGGGGGAGGGGATGAGAACTCTCCATGCCCCGTAATGGATACACCATGCTCTTCATTTGGGGAAAAAAAAAGCTCTTAATCTTCTTTGGCCTCCTGCAACCTCTGAATCCTTACATCTTTAATACTTTATGTTGAGTATTTTCATATTAAAGGAAACTGAAAGTTTCCAGATCATGAAATATCCCTCAGCTTTTTGTCTCTTGATCCCTCAGCCTCAACAATACCGATTTTGAGATTATGAAATCATCAGGCATTTCTTAAGTACCCATGATGTGCCCTGAGATTCCTCTGTCACTGCCACCCAGAGACATCTGTGGGCATGTTCTGCTCTGAAGGCAAAGCTCTGAGACCCAGGTGTTTTCCACGCCTATGTTGTCCCTATGCTCTTAACCTCTGGGCCTTGGTTTCCCTGTTTGTAAAATGGGGATAGTAATCAATATCTCACTGGTTTATTTTGACCGTTAAATAAAATTATGCCACAAAAGCATTTAGGCTAGTGCCTAGAACATAACCACGCAATAATGGACTGTGGAATGGAAACTCCAGATCCTTTTCATTCTCTCCTTCGCCATGGACTTGGCTGAGTCACCATTTTGCTTGGCCAGCCAAGGCAATTCTTTAAAGTTTCGTTGTGCCAGTGACAGATATGGAAGTCAAAAATGACTTTGCAGTTGGTAGCCAGTGTTCACCGGTCCTATAAGAAGCCGTTGTTCCACTTTTTCCTCTGGAGTTTTTCCACAGTCACCCCATTAGCCAGGATGGACACATTGGGAATTAGAAAAGTGAAGGTTTTCACCCCAAACATTGTGACTTGCCCTCTAAGTGGCTTTGGACAAGCCATGCAGGCTGCTTGGATACAGGTCCCCTAACCCCACCCCCTTGTTGAAAAGACAGCCAAGAAATGTAGCATATTAAAGTGGTTGTGAATAAAACCTGAAGCCTGAAATTTCCCCAGTTCCAGCTCCATGGAGAGAATGAGAATGAGGAGACTATTTGGCAAGGAATTTCCAAAAGCCATGGTGAGCATCTTCCAAGGTTTCTAAATGTATCCTCTCTTCCTGTCCTCGGGCAGTTTAGCCATGGCCACATGACCTGGGGTTGACCATTCGCAGGTGCAGCCTGGGACTTTGAACTGGAGGAGGCAAAGAAGAGGCTCACAGAAAGTCTGGAATAGGGTGGTGGCATCAAATGGCCAGTGGTGGTGATGCCAGGGGTGACAAGGTACCCAGACAATGCCCAAGGCATATTCTCAACTGTGTTCTTAGCTCTCTATCCCCTCTTGGTTCCAGCTGATTTTTCATCTTACCTCTTGGTCTTCCAGTAGACTCTGAGGCACCCAACACTTTCCTGATAAATTCCTTCTCTGCTTAAGTCAGCTATTAGGCTCCTTTGCTCATAAATGAGAATCTAGACCAAAACAAATTAAGATATACTCAGTACCTTCTAGGTACCAGGTAGTTTACAGATGAGAAAACTGAGACCCAGAGAGTTGAGGTAACTTGCCAAGGTCACCAGGCTGGTCAGAGGTAGTGCTGTGATTTGAACCCCTGTCTGGCTACCTTTTCCACTGAACATTTTCAGTAAAGAGAGCTGAGCAGTAAACCTGGAAACCATAACCATCCACCTTAGCAATAAAACTTGCCTTGTAGGCGGGGCCTTTGGAAGTTGGCCATTGTGATTGGACACTACATTTTCTTCCCCTACCCTCCTTCCCAATCTGGCGGTGGGCTGTTTGTAAATTGCATCAAACATGAAGTGTCTTCCAGTGCTTCGAGGCATCATTGGTCTGTTCCTAGGACCCAAACAACTTAGATAAGGGATAAAAGGACCAAAGCAGTGGAAGAACTTGGCTTTCTGTCCCCAGAGCAATTCAGGGTTGTTTGTGTTTGCTGCTAATTATCCTTGGTTCATGTCCTCTCAGCCAGTGCCTTCAGAAATTAAATGCACGTGTCTCATACTATGTGGAGAGAGCTCTTGGCTCGTTTGGTTCCATTTCACCCATTGCCCTCTCACCTGCTGTTGTACCAATCAGTGATATGGTCCTCCATCGCTGGCATCTAAGAATGGGCAATCAGATGTTGCCATCTGCCTTTGGAATCCTACCCCACTGGTGCTTCTCTGCAGGCTTGGGTGGCTTGCCAAAGAACAGGGAGCCACCAGAGTGGCCATCCATGTCCACATTCCCAACATCTCCTCTTCCTCAAACCAAAGTGAGGCTCGCCCCTCTCTGGGCGCCCAACTTCCAACAGCTTCCCTGGAGACAGAGCCATATAAAGAACCATTTTCTTCTTGACCTCACGCCAGTGTATCTGCAGAGCATCAGTCTGGCCAGAACTTGGTCATCTTGCTTCTTTTCCACTGATTTGTTTTTAGAAGCCAATTATTAAAGACCTCGGGTAATAAAAGCAGTTTGAACTTCATTATCCCTTCTCCAGTATTAGATACTGAAGGCCTCAGTCAGCGATACTGTGTATAAAAATGCGAAGCAGTGAATTAAATGCAACTTGATGGTACATGTTGTACCTTAATGAAAACAAAGGCTCGGGAACGCTATTTGTGAACGTGTTACCCAATAAAGTGTTAGCGAAGGAGCTCGTAAAGCTGCCAGAAGGATTTAACCATTGCTGGAGCAAGAGGGAAACACTATTCAGTTGGGCCGGACACAGAGTGAGGTCTACTGGCTTTATCGCAGATGCTGGAAGTTTTTATTTAAAACACATGGAAGAAAGACACTTGGGTTTGGCACCAAAATGTCTTGCGGTAAAGAAAAAAAAAATTAGAAATATCCAAAAGTGCTTAAGAAAAAATCTGGAGGGGAAAAAAACCAGATGTGAAGGAATTAAGACAGGATGACATAGGGTGCTGCGTTAGGCCATTTAAAGTGATGGCGAAAGGAGCGAACACTTCTCCATGGCAGCTGATAGACACGAGCAATTGAACAGTTCATACCCTCTCTGTTGTCCCTGTCACGAGATTTGTAGGTCGTTCTCAGCCAGCCACTGGGGCGAAAGGGCACAGGTCGTGACCTGCTGATTTACCAAAGTACAATCAACTCACACAAATTATAGGCATAAGAGAGTCCTGACAACTTCAATATGATGCGCAAGGAACGCAATTATTTGTGACATGTGAAACCAGTGTGAGGCCGTAATTCTGTCGCTGTGTGACAAGGCGTTATTAGCCTGGGCAGGCAGCGGCTTGAACCAGGAGCAGCTGGAGGAGAGGTGGGGAGAGAGAGAGGGAGAGGGCTCCATGGGGAAGGCCCGTGATGGGCTGCTCTCCCAGGGCTGCCAGCAGCCAGGGCCCCTTTGTGGAATGCGGACCTGCTCAGAGCACACGTCGCCCAGCTGCTCTCTGGTCCTCAGAGAACCTAGAAGGGCTTGGTGGGATGGGTGGGGGTGGGGGAGCGCGCTTCATTGACCCATGGCTGTGCACAACCAACGTGTTTTTTTGGACATTGGGCATGACATTTTTCAAACTATGATGTTCTTTCCAGTGGGAGACGAGGTGGGGGTTCAGGTGCTGGGCAGAAAGCTCTTCTCTTCAAGCTTTCTTCCCTCCCAGTCCTCTCTGGAAATTGCACTAAAGAAGATACAGCTCACCCCACCCCCTGACACCCCCCTCCCCCCCTCCCCCCATCCCCTGTCCTGGGTTTTCTGCAGCCCCAGAGACCTCACTCCCTCTATCACCATGGGCATTGTAGCGGTTTGACTCAAGGGAGGTGTTTGTCTTTCCCTTCTGGTGAGGGTTATGGGGGTTTCAGCCCAGGATGTGTAAGAGGGGTGTGGCCGGGCTCCAGGAAGGCAGGGCTTCCTCAGGCTGAGTGTGGAGCTCACATGACAGGTGAATCTCCAATAAGCATGTTCATGAAGCAGAAAGGGGGGGGCTGTGTTCTGTCTCCCGCAGAGGGGAGCTGCTTCTTTGCCCAGTGACTTTAACTCCAGTGTTGAGCGATGGGCGGTCATGACATGCATTCATACAGTCAGTCAATGAATATACACTGAGCACCTACCACTGGTTGTCAACCACTGCCCAAGCCAGGGAGGATCTGAATGCAAAACACCTCCATCTGCCCACAAGCCCAAAGTACTTGCCCACCCAACATGGTCTGAGTGCATCAATGCCAAGCATATTCTAAGTGTTCTTGGTTTGAAACACCTTAGCCTGTTTAATCCGCCCAACCACTCAGCAATATAAGTTTGTTAGTTATTTGTTACTTCATAACAAATCATCCCAAATGTAATGGCTTAAAATGACAATATTTGTTATTTCTCACAATTCTGTGCCTTGGCTGGGCTTCATATGGGCCCATTCTTCTCTGGTATTTCTTGGAATCTTTGGTGAGGTTGCATTTCTCCGGGAGCTTGGTCATGGCTTGATCATGAGAGATGGCCACTCGTCTCCCAGGACCCTAATCAACTCACCAGTCTGGCCTGGACTTCCTTACAGCATGAGGTCGGACTCCAAGAGAGAAGAAGCAGAAGCTTAAGGTCAAGGCTCAGAAGTCCCAGGTCATCACTTCCTTCCTATTGACCCAAACAAATGCCGAGGCCAGCCCACATTCGAGGAGAGAGAAATGGACTTCTTCCTGATCCAAGGAGGGGTGCACGCCTGCGCAGATTGGAGCATTGTGTTTGGAGACTATCTTTTAGAGTATTACTAGCCTGCTTTGTAGTGGTGGAAACGGAGGCTTAGAGGGATAAAAAGGCATGTTCCAAAGTACATAGGAAGAAAGTGGTGGAGCCAGAATGTCAGCCCGGAAGAGTCCTTTCCCATCTCCAAGGTTCTTTGCTCACCAGTGATGCTTCTCAATAGCCCCTCCTAAGCTTTCAAGCTCGTTATCTTCTGTGGCTGCCCCTCTGCTCTTGACTTTCTCAGCATAGTGGCCAGGGTTTGAGAGGGGCGGAATCCATAGACCTGAACATTTCATCCAGCCTCTACAGCTCATCAGTTGAGTGACTTTGCGCAGATTTCTGAACCATTCCGAGTGTCTCTTCATCATGTGTGAACTGGGACAGTACTGGTATCTACTATACAGGATTGTGGGAGAATTAATTGAGACTGTATTATGGAAGGCATCCATGTGCATGGCGTAGTCATCATTCAAAGGGTCACAGTTTTAAGGTGACAAGTGTGTCTCCAGCTGGACTGCGAGTGAGCCTTCACAGACCAGTTTTATCATGGTGTAAAGTAAAGTGTGAGAATTCCCAGTCATTGAATATACATCCATGGTTACTGTTAATCCAAAGGTACTTAAATCAGCAAAAGTGCTTTTAGGGAAAGACTGTTACAGGATTGTTATAGGACAATTAATCACACTCTGCAAGAATCTAACTAGGTGTCCTAGTCCTGACTTCCTGCTCCTGTGGGGATCTTTCCACCCACTCCTGCCCCGCTACAAAAAGTTGAACAGAATTTAAGTTAGGAATAAATCTAAGTTACCAACAGAAAGCTGGGGAGAAACAAGCAAACAAATATCCCCTGAGGGCCACTGTGTCTCATCCTTGACTCACTGGATTAGTCAGGATGCTGGGTTATGGGAGGTGACAGGCCCACACTGACTCCGGCCAGCTTAAAGCAAGAGGAGGGATGTATGCTCAGGCCTGGCTGGATCCAGGGGCTGACACGGTGCTGTCAGAAATCACTGTCTCCCTGCTCAGATCTGCTTCTCCAAAGTGGCCTCCTTTTCCTTTTCTGAAGTCTGGCTCCTTCCTGGGCATTTCATGTGCTTCCGGTTCTCTGACTCTGAGAGTCAGGCCTTTTCTCTTCCTGTTTCTTATTGTTAAATTCCCAAAGGATGGAATGGGGTAGGTTGGACCCACGTGTGGCATCACCAACCTGAGTCCCAGAGAGCGGAATCTGGCTGTCAGGGCCTACCGCTCTGGCCTAGGGATAGGAATTCTGGGCTTGCTGGTGCTGTGGATGGAGGGACAGTTCTGCAGAGGACGTGAGAACCTTGAGCAAGGTCTCCCAAAGGTCAGTTTCAATATAACCAAGCAGTGGATTTACTGAAACCTCTGGAAGAAAACCTCTGTCGATATGAACACAGCCCTGTGTTGCTCGTGCCTGGGGTGGGGGTATTTTTCTATTGATTATTTCTTTGTGCCCTATTTGTTGTCTTTCTTTGTGGATATTTGTTTTCCTACCAGTATTAGGAAATGCTCAAAATAAGCCTATAACCATGAACCAGAGTTCTAATTTAAGACCACATCACAGCAGTTATTCCACAGCCTCAGGATTAACCCACATTCACCTAGTAAACCAAAATTTGTGAAAGAGATTATATTTCTTTTATTTGTCCCCAAATGTTTCCATTGTATACCAAAAATGAGACAGTGTTCCTTTTGGGGAAAAGAAGTTTCTACTTTGGGTTTAAACCAAACAAAATAATATTTAAGGAAACATTAAATAAATTATTTATCATGTTGGTCAACGTTTGGGGGAATATAGCTTAGATAAACACATTTTAAGGTCAGCCACTCTAAGGGCTGGGTTTTATAAAAACAGCCTCTGAGGAGCTTTAATAAATCTAAAAAGGAAAAAAAAAATCAAGCACTTGTTTTCATTACTGAATCATTTGCTATTGCTGAATAATGGTCATTCAAGAGGTAAGCTTAACCAGGAGGCCCAGATAGCCACACTGGGAAACTCACATATTATGAAAAATGCCTGTTGATGGCAAGCACTGTCGGCCATGCTTGGGTTTCTGTAGAAGCGGACCAGTCCTTTGGTTGCATTTTAAATCAGATAAATGGACAGAGTTGGCTGATTTGGGTCATAAAATTGTCAAATGAAGATAAATTCATTCCTACTCAATGGGAAACTTCAGAGTAGAGTTAGACTAGATGTAAGTACAAAATAATGTGTTTCTATTCCCTCAAAATAGATGGTGACCAGATTCATCAAGGGCATTTAATTCACCTCCTGAGTCCTCCGTCTTTTCAAATTGCAGCCCGGGGCATCTTTGGGGTCCATTTCTTCTGCTAAATGGCATTCCACAGCCAAAAGAAGGCATGGGATGAAGAGGAAAGGTTGTTCGGATTCCAAGAAATGGAAACGGAAGAAGCAAGAAGCAGGAGAGCGTAATGAAGAAGGGGGATGGAGGGGGTGCAGCCAAGGCGAGGCCGCCAAAAAGGGAGGGGTCATGGGAGGAAGAAGAAGGAGCAGACATGAGAAAGGGAGAAAATACACCTCTGCAAAGACTGGGCAAAGACTGGCTCTGAGGCACTGCTCGCTGTGGCTCTGGTTTCATTTTTGTGTGGTTCATCGTTTGTCTGAAATGCTAAGGGCTCCCCCAAGACCCCTCCTTAGCTATGCAAGGAGGCACCATCCCTGGATGCAGCTCTGAGCCCAGGCTTGGTCCTGAAAGGAAAGCTAGGGTCTGGGAATGAGCCTGGAGGTTCTGAGTCTCGTCTCTTCCAAGAGTGCAACAACCTGCAGCAGAATTTCATGGCTTCCAAAAAGAAGATGCTTTCTGTTTATAAGCAGGAAGGTCTGTCACTGAGGAGTTGGAGGAGGTTGCATTACCATAAAGTGCCTCAGGGCCTGAAAGTTCGGGAAAAGAGAGCCTGACTAACCACATCTGGGGCTTGAGGTTTTATTGAACTGGTAATGAAAATAATCTTTGCAAAATATTTTGAAAATATTTGATAAACACAGACTGAAGCTGCCTTCTAAATTCATGGGGGAAAAAAATAGCCCTGAATTTGGAGTAGCAACCTGTTAGCAACCAGCCAGTACTGGAGTTAGGCACAAAGCACAATGATTAGAAATGCGGGCTTCAGAGCAAGGCGGAACCAAGTCCAGCTCCCAGCTCTGCCCTTTGTTAGTGGTATAACCGTGGGCGTGTTTCTTCAGCTGTCTGTGTTTCCGTGGCTTCATCCGTAAAATGAAAATGAATGCTCCTTTAGTGGGCTTCCATGAGGGCCAAACAAGGTAAGTTACATGGAAATTCTGTTATGATAGAATGTCAAAATGGCCATTTCCCTTTCTGTATCTACTTTCCTATGATATCCATCAGAGGTAGAGTCTATTTCTCCACGTCTCAAACCTTGGTAAGCCATGTGACTTGGGGCAGTAGCAAATGTGAAACAGGCAAAGTCTTGACAGTTGCTTGCCTCTTGGAGAAATCTCTTTTGCTGGACTTGGATCCCTGAAAATGATGCAGATGAGCCTGAATTAGCCTGTTGGAGGATAAGAAGCCGCATGGACAACCAAGGTGACCCACACACAGCCTGTCACCTGCCAGACATGTAAGGGAAGTCGTTCTAGGCTAGGTCACCTAGCCACCAGGGCTTCTATTAGTGAACTCAAGATTCAGGGCAGTGACCAGCCATAGAGATCAACTGAGCCAGCTTAGAACAGAAGACTACCCAGCCAACCCAAAGAACTGTGAGCTAGGGAGTTCTTTTGTGGTACAGCAGGCGAAGGATCTGGCGTTGTCACTGCAGTGGCTTGCGTTGCTGCTGTGGCACAGGTTTAGTCCCTGGCCAAGGAACTTCCACGTGTCATGGGCATGGCCAAAAACAAACAAACAAAAAGAATTGTGAACTAAATAAAATTTATTGATTTAAGCTACTAAGTTTTGGGGTGGTTTATTATGTAGCAAGGACTCATTGATACAGGTGGCATCCTCTGTTATTACTCTTCCTGGATCCATCAGTCATTTAAAGTGACTGATTTGGGAAGTTCCCTTTGTGGCTCAACGGAAACAAACTTGACTAGTGTCCATGACGATGTAGGTTTGATCCCTGGCCTCACTCAGTGGGTTAAGAATCTGGCATTGCCATGAGATGTGGTGTAGGTCACAGACGTGGCTCAGATCTGGCATTTCTGTGGCAGTGGCATAGGCCGGAAGCTGTAGCTCTGATTCAACCCCTAGCCTGGGAACTTCCATATGCTGCAGGTGTGGCCCTAAAATAAATAAATAAATAAATAAAATGACTGATTTTTGTTCAAAATGGTTTCTCTCTATAGAGACGGACTGGGGGATGGTAATCTTTCTGGTAGCTACTTTGTACCATCACATGGTTTTAAGATTAATTGCAAAAGACAAGAATATTTAATTTTTTCTTTTTTTTTGGCCTTTTAGGGTCGCACCTGCAACATATGGAGAGTCCCAGTCTGGGGGTCTAATGGGAGCTACAGCTGCTGGTCTACACCACAGGCGCAGCCACGCCAGATCAGAGCCGAGACTGTGACCTACATCACAGCTCACAGCAACACTGGATCCTTAACCCACTGAGCAAAGCCAGGGAATGAACCGGCAACCTCATGGTTTCTAGTCTGATTCATTTCCGCTGTGCCATGACGGGAACTCCAAGACAAGAAGATTTAAGACAGCAATCAGGATTTTTCTGAAAATATTTTAAAGTCTTTCCTCCCATCATATTTTAAAAGTTTGACATCAATCCTCTCCAAGCCAGAATAAGGTACAAAGCAAACCTCAAACACTGAAGCTCACTGAGATTCAGTTGTAAGATTGGTAGAAACAGAAAGTCTTGAACGGTTCTGAAGCCCTTAACCCAGGGAACCAACTGGAGCCAAAAGAAATGAAGTGGAGCAGTTCCCGTTGTGGCTCAGCAGAAACTAATCTAACTAGTATCCATGAGGAAGCAGGTTCAATCCCTGGCCTTGTTCAGTGGGTTAAGGATCTGGCGCTGCCATGAGCTCTGGTGTAGGTTGCAGACAGGGCTCGGATCTGGCGTTGCTGTAGCTGTGGCATAGGTCAGTGGCTATAGCTCCGATTCAACCCATAGCCTGGGAATTTCCATATGCTGCAGGTGCAGCCCTAAAAAGACACAAAAACAAAAAAGAAGAAGAAAAAAGAAATGAAACAGAACTAAAAGTGATGAAACTGGCTCAAAGAGAGGTCTGTGCCTTGGAACACATCTGCATTCTCTGGTGGAAGTGACAGCCTTGGCCATCCTTCCAGGTGTAAAGGAGCTAATAGAGTTTTTGGACCGAAGCAAAATGAAGAAATATCCAGATAATTTAGGCCAAATGAACATTCTCACCTGAATTAACCAGTGAATTATAGCCAAGGTGTGTGTGATGGCTTCTATCATCTAAGCAGTTGTCTCTCTCCTGTTTTCCTTGGAATTTGTATGCTCTTGGGCATTCCAGCTGCCTTTTATTGCCTACATTCTTTATTCAAGTTGTTGCTCCCTGAGGTTTTGATGGTAAGATGCATGGGTATGTTTTGGAAGCAAATTTTTGCCTTGAAGACTCCAAAGCATTTGTTCATTGAACAGAAATATTTGTTATTTAATTTTAAGGTGCTAGAGACAGTGCATTGAGGATGCAACAGTGATTCAAAGGGATAAGAGACCTTGTCTTGCAGCTGAAGTTTAGTGATGGAAAAGAATCCACAGCCAGATAATATAACGTGATAAGTGTTGAGATGGGGGGAAGTACAAGGCATTGTTGGAGAGATAGGTTGAGTAACTGACTCAGACTGAAAGCTAAGTGGTCAGGAAGTGCATCATTGAGGAAGGGGTGCTTCAGATGAAAGATGAAGAACAAGCATTAAGTGACGTGAAGAAGTAAGGGGAGGAGTGTGACAGGCTGAGAAAAACAGCATCACATAGCTCAGCCTGAGGGTATTGCAGGACTAAAATATTCAGCATGGCCGAATGCTCGCATCAGGGCCAAGGAGTCAGTGGAACCTCAGCACCATTGAGTGAAATGATGGTGAATGCTAAAACCACGGCCAAAGCCTAGCCCTGCCCTGTCCTCCCAGTTCTGTCCCAGAGTCATGGTTAACTTCAGGTGGAGATACTGGCTGGTGCTTTTAACATCTGTGTCTGTGTAACTAGAGAATGTGCTAGTGGGAATGGGCCAGCTGGCCAGCTGGTTTTCCCAGTAGAGGTCAACCCAAGGCAAGCAGATATCCTTTAAGGTTATGCCAGATTCTGCAGCACCTTCTTCCTACTTTCAACCAATCCAGATATAAGGAGGAGGGTGAAGCCTAGAATCTGGAGAAATTATGACTGTCATGAGAAGGGTTTTAAACTTTAAGAATTTTAAATTTTAGCAATCTTTGTTAAGAAACAAAAAACCCCATAGGCTACTGGCCATAAGCACAAATTCTGAATGTGCACTACATGTAAAAACACCCCTATGTTAGTTATCCAGTGCTGTGTAATAAATTACCTAAAAGTTCAGGACCTTAAGCCAGCAAATACTATTTCCCAATTTCTGCAGCTTAGCATGTATGCCTCTGAATTACAGTCTCTTATGAATTTGGCATCAAGCTGTCAGCCAGGGCTGCACTGTCATCTGAAGGCCTGACTGGGGAGGATATGGTTCTAAGCTCACTCATGTGGTTGTTGACCAGATCTAGTTTCTCTTAGGCTGTTGGACTGATGGCCTCAGCTCTTTGATGGTTACAGAAGTCTGTTTTTATTTTTTTATTTTTACTTTTTTTGTCATACAGACCTCTCCATTGGTCACTTTAAAGCCTGACAGCTGTCTTCTCTGAGAGCTAGCACCTGTGAATGTGAGAGAAGACATTCAGGATGGAAGCCACGGTCTTTTTATAACCTAACCTTGGAAGTGACCTCGCACCACTTCTGCTATATTCTGTGTTTTAGAGATAGGTCAGTAAATCCTGTCCACACTCAAGGAGAGGGTCTCCTATGATGGTGTGACTACCAGGAGTCTGGGAATGATGGAGGCCCTCTTAGAGGTTGCCTGAAACATCCCCCAAACCAAGGAAATGAGGTGTGTACATTCATTCTTTTGAATATGCCAGGGTGTTTTGTTTTGTTTTTTCCCTAAGCTAGTCTCAAGATTAGAGGAGATCAGAAAGATCGTCTAGTTCAATCCCTACTTACTGCATGTCCACTACTCTCTGGGCCAGCTCACCTCAAAGATCTTTATATAGTTCCTATGAGTAGAAAGGCTTTGTTGTTTTAGGATGAAATACGGCCAAAGGGCTCTGTGCTTGCCTTGGGTCAATTTCAATACCACTCCATGCAGTTCCAAAGACAATGAGGTGTTTGACTAGAAAGAGATTTTGTTTCCTCCCTCATGGGTCTGCCGTTTTCTTCTCCTTGTCTTCCTTCTCCTCTTCCTTTTTAGTCTTCCAATTACATTTCTTTGACTATTGCCCGTGAATAGAAATGCTTTTAATTTTAGAAGATTAATTTCCTATCCAATCCTGACATGCTCTCTTATTAGTTCTAATGGTCTGTGAATGCTTTTGGATTTTTTAATGGGGGCAATCATAAAATCACCTGCAAATGACAATTTGTTTCTTCATTTCCAATTCATAAGCCTCATTTCTTTTCCTTGTCACATCAGCTAGCACCTCCAGCACCATTTCAAATAATAGTGGGCATCTTTGTCTACTTCTGAACTTTTACCTGGTCCCTGGATTCTTTGCTTAAAAAAAAGATCCAGCCACTACTTCTTTTAGGAGTCCAAGTGAAGGGTTTAAAGAAAACTTGAGACTTAGTCGTGTTTTATTGTCTTTGGACACTTGAGAATGTATAGAAGATTTTCTTCATTCAGTTGAATACAGAGCACCTTTCCATGCTCTGTGCTGTCCAGGTGCTGGGATGCTCTTGAAAAGAAGCTCGTGGTTCTGCTGGGAGAGGTTTCAATTCAGCCTCATCAGCGGCATCCTGGACAGCATGGACATGACACGGGAGAAGGAGGAAGGGAGAACAGTGCCTGAGAGGGAGTCAGAGAAAGCAGACCCAAAAAGCGCTACTCAGTTGGCTCTAGTAGAGGGAGGAGGAAGCCTTTGCTCTTGTTGTGGTTTTTCTTTGCATGATCAGCTCTTTCTCACTAGCCCATTCAGAACTGATAGAAACTCTGTGACCTGGAGTTTATGGAGGCTAACAAAACTAAGCAACCCGGGTCTTTGTTCCTCGCCTCTCCTCTCCTCTCCCTTCCTTTCCTTGTTTTATTCCCTCCCTTCCCTTTGTCTCGTCTTCTCTCTTCTCCTCATCCTATGGGGAATAACAGTACTTAGCTTGTAAAGTTTTTAAAGGATGAAATGAGATAGTAACTGGCAAGTGCCGGACATACACGGGACCACATTCAGTGATGGGTTCTGAGTGGGGAAGCATCTCCTCTTCGTTTATATTTTATATATCCATGGGCTATTGTCACACAGGATCAGCCATTTAAATTTTTTGGATGAATGAAGTCTCAGGAAAAGCTGATTTGACTTTTTTCCACACAATCATTAAAAGGCATAGAATGAGAAGGGGACACAGGGGGAGGAAGGAGCAGCAGAGAAACGAGGTGCAGGGCTAGTGTCTTATCAGAAGGCAGGTCCCCGAGTCACCCTCTGTTTTGATTTTTTCTCAGGAATGAACCTTCACAATTTGTATACTGCCTCGGGAACAAATGAGAGTAACTGATATTTGTTGAACAATTACTCGGTGTCAGGCATTGTCCTAAGCATTTCTTGTGTATCCTTTAGTCCTCAAACCACCCTATGAGGTAGGTGCTGTTATCAGCCCCATTGTAAAGTCATGATGAAGGAGCTTGCCAAAACCTATATAGATAGTAAGGGATGAGGGTAAGGCAATTGCGGAAGAGGTAATTATCCCCAAACTCTGTGCTAGACAGCGTTGCATGAGCCTGTGGCTGATTTCAGAGACTTTTGATGGGCTTAGCACAATCTTTTGCCCTGGTGGGACACTGGCAAGCTGTACCTTACATGATGAGGATGCTCGGCCCACAGGCTCCCCTGATGGGACACTCACACGACCAGCCAGATCAAACCCACTCATCTTGGGTTCCCTTCCAGTTTGCTGAAGAGCCAAGAAGTTCCTTCCTTCTGACTGTGGTCAGAAGAACACACTCCTTACCCAGGGTCTCTGAGGGCCTGGACTTATGCCCCCCAACCCCACCCCGCTTAGGTGGGAGCAGTGATTAGATAGTGAACTCCGACTAAGCAAGGGGTGAGCCAGGCCAGAGGCCTGTAGCTCTCAACTGCTCATGGCATCGCCTTATCATTTACAACATAAAATCAATTATTTTTCACTTTTCAGGCCAAGAAAATCTTCCTCTTAGGTTTACTTTTTAATTACATGCATTTAGGGCCTAATCGTCTTTGCCCACTTCCCTTCACAAAACCTGCTTTATAACTGCTGCAGCCAGCAAGGTGCACCGGAATTGGAAGGGAGATGAGATTTTACAATTGGAAAGAATTCCAGCATGTTTAGAAACCACTGACAGAGAACAACTGTTTGTACCCAGGACATGCAAAGCTATGCCAGGGAAGTAGACTAGAAATCATGGAAATATGGTGGGACTCCTGAGAGCCAAACAACAGTAATTAACATTCGGTGGGAAGAAACCCCACTGAAAATGTTGGCATCTGGTAGATTTTAAGCTCAAGGATTAAAATCTCCAAGTTAGGAGAGCAATTTGGGGTTTGTTAGCCAGTACCTCTCGGGGCAATAATTCTCAGGGAAAGGTAGCTTATAACACGGAACATAGTCTTAACGTAGCAGGCTGCTTGCCCAAGCTTACTTTATTTTCATTTGCATTATTAGTTTGAAAACTCCCTTGGGTTTGCGATCCATATCGTGTTGGCACATGTCCTCGTAGAAACTGAAACGCTGAGCCTGCATTTTGCTCTGACTGTTTTAGTTCACTTGGGAGAGGCCCAAAGAAATTTAGGTTGCTACAGGAAGCGTGATAAAACTCTCAGCCTTTCTCCTCGATAGAGCACACCCCTGGGGAGATATTTGGAGGCCTGGATACTTTTCAGCTGAAACCCCAGAACATCAATGAGGATGCAGAAGCCTCTGTGATATGTCCATGTGTGTCTGTGTATATAAGGCATGTGTGTGCATGTATATATAACATACATACACAATTTTTTTTTTGAGGGTCACACTTGTAGCATATGGAGGTTCCCAGGCCAGGGGTTGAATTGGAGCTGTGGCCGATGGCCTGTGCCACAGCCATAGCAATGCAGGATCCAAGCCTTGTCTGCGACCTACACCACAGCTCACGGCAATGCCGGATCCTTTAGCCCACTGAGCAAGCCCAGGTATGGAACCTGCATCCTCTTGAATCCTAGTCAGATTCATTTCTGTTGAGCCATGATGGGAACTCCAACACACTTTTTTTTGTTTTGTTTTGTTTTTTTGCAAGAGAGTTGTGGTGAGAGATTAGTTATAATTGCATACAAAGTTGGATAGTTGCCAATGCCGTGCCTCCAGTGCTGATAGCCAGATCGATCGGTATGATGTTTTTTCAACTACATTGACAACTGTGACTTACTTCTATCCTGGTAAAGCAGGTGAGGGATTTGGCATGCCTGTTTTATATAGGAGGAAACTGAGATATGTTTTCAGCCATAGAACTAGAGGGTGGAAGACAAAACTAGAACTTCTGACTCTATGACTTTAGCCTCTATCTTTAACTCTACTTCCCTCTTACTCTGCATCTCCTGTGCTGGGAAAGGAAAGTCACCCAGGCTTTCTGGATGGTTGGAATGGCCTAAATAAATGCCTGGAGGTGGGGAAGTGATGAGCTTAGTTTGTAGCATGATACATGTACAGGACCATGCTGGGAGATAAAGCCAAGGCACCAGATCAGCATCAGCCTTTGGAGGTCCTGAGTGGAGAGTTAAGGAGTTTGGAAAGCAGGGCGGGAAGAGGATGGGCATTTCCACAGTCAGCCCATCCAATCCTGGTCCACTCCTTGGCTGAGCTCTGAGACCCAAACCAGAGCTCCGTAGATGCCCACTGCATTTCTGGAAGAAAGAGTAGACCAGACCTTCCATTTCCACAATGGAAGGCCAGGAAAAGCCTTGCAGTTCCTGCCAAATTGTACCCTATGTGTCACCCTGTGAACTTCTCCTTTCATGCTGTCTTTTCTGTCTCCAATTCCCAGAGCTGATGACCAGATCCTGAAAATCCTACCCTCCACATAGCTCTCATAATTGACACCTCTTCCTCCCTACGCCGTGAGCTTTATCAGCCCTCAACACATGCCCCCTGGCACAGGGCACACAAGGCCTCTAACTGACCTTCTGGCTACAGTTGTAGGGCCCCTTCCACAAAGTCCACAAGATCCAGCCACCACAGTCCCCCAGGGGGATCCCTAGAGCTCAGTCCCATGATGCATTGGATGTCCTCAACGACGGACCACTGCCTTCGGATGTATCCAGTCTCATGAATCTGGCCTGGAAAGCCCATGTGGACATCACCATCTCAGCAGGCCCAAGACGGTGTCTGCTCCCCCACTCCCTCCTCCCTAAGTCTTCCTGCATCCTGTGCTCCATGCCTTTGCTGTTCACACCTCCATGACTTTACCCCCGTTCCCCTTTCTAACTGCAATGCCCCCTTTCGCACTTAGGTTCCACTTCAGGCTCCTCTTTCTAGATTCTGCTTAAAGCTCATGGTGGACGTGATACTGGGCATGTAGTAATTACCCACTGAGTGCAGAATGCAGATCTCAGCAAAACCTCTCTGCCCCCTTGGCCCCAGCTTCTCCTTTCTTTGGACTCCCAGGGATTTTTTTGGTATATATTTACCTCCACTGTTGCATTTATTACACTGGGTTGTAATCTCTAATTTTCTCAATAAGTAGAAGGCTTCCTGAAGGATAGTGTGTGTGTGTGTGTGTGTGTGTGTGTGTGTGTGTGTGTGTGTTTCTCTGTTACCCTGCATCCATTCCTCCTTCATATTAGCATTTTCTTCGGAGAATTCTCACTCTGCAGAGTTCTCTGTAGGCATTTTCTTTTACTACACAGTGGCCAAGCAGGGGTTATATGACCTAAGTTTGGCTAATTGGGCCCTAAGCTGAATGGCTGATGAAAGAAATAGCTGGTGCTCCTTTTCAGTGCCAAGACCCAGGTGAAATGATCAGGAGGTTCCTACCACAGAGACCTGACACCTGGTTCTTGTCTGTCCATGGCTGGATTCTGGGCTTCCCTTCCATCCCTGAGTACCTCGGATTTTTCTGGGAGATTCACCTTTTTGTTGTTGAGTTCATTGATATTAGTTTCTGTTGCTTGCACCCAAGATAACTCTTAACTGATGAAAGGGAATCGGGGGAGAGCTAGGCTATATCCTTTGAGACCCTGTGCCTCTGCCATTGCTCATGGTGCAAGGAAAGGAAGGCCTTTTTTTTTTTTTTTTTTTTGCCACACCCACGTCATGTGAAGGTCCTAGGCCAGGGATCAAACCCATACCACAGTGATAACAACACCAGATCTTTAACCCACTCAGCCACAAGGGAACTCCCTGAAGGCCCTTTCTTTCTTGTGTAAGAAACAGAAATCTACTCAAAGCAGCTCAAGAAAATGGGAGCAGCTAATTAGAAAAATACCATCTTTGTGGGAAAGTAGGAAAAGTTGAACTATTAGGTTTGAAGTAGGAAAGGAACCAAGAACAGATGCTCCCTCTCTGCCTCTGTTCTATTCTCTGTCTTTCTATCTGACCGTCATAACTTCAGCTTCCATATAAGCCCACGAACTGCTGTTGTCCACTCTGTACCAGTGTCCTCAGCACTTATCACTTCTGATTGGACAACAGTTCATGTTTTAACCACCAGCCCTGGGACTCTGTTACAGGGTAGACCAGAAGTCCTAGAGATCCCACAGCCCTGGGAGCAGTCCTCAAGCAATGACAGACAAGAGTTGGAGGATAGATACCCCAGCTCCCTCACCCCTTGGCAGAGACAACCCTGAGGCACACTTTCCCTGAGTTCCCTCTGCAGGATGAAACTCCATTCACCCACTGTGGAAATGTGCTTGACCCTGTCACTCCCTTTCCTTCTCTCTTTCTTTCTCTTTCCCGGACCAGTGTTTTCTGAGACCACCTCCCAAAGAAACTCAAGGGTCTGCTTCTGGAGGAATGCACTAAAACAGCCCGTAATGGCCCTGTACATGTCTGTGCAGCTCTAAGATCCACAGCTCACCAATACCTTCATTCTGTCTCGGTTTGTTCAAATTCCAAGAAAAGAGACTGGCTCTCTTCTTTTGGTGAGAGATAAGCTCATCTTTTTAAGTCAGGCTGCACTCAGAGATGGCCAGTAATTTCCATGGATGGCCACCCCAGGCCAACTAATTGTCTCCAGCCAGGAGGGGAGAGTCACAAGGTTGGCTGGGCCATCCACAGGGCAAGGGCATGAGACCCTTGAGTCTCCACTGGAGCCATTTGTCTTTCAGGCGACTATCACCCAGGTGGTTGCATGGGAAAGTCAACATGAAAGGCAGTTTATTGGACATCAAATAATTATTTGCAAACAATGCTTTGCTAGGTTAAGCACGAAAGAATCAGAAACATATGGGTTACATTTCCATTGAAATACGCATATGAGTTTGAAAATTAACAGGATATGTGCTTAGGAAGGGATTTTTCCTGCTTTCTTTTGCCAAGCCAGATTATTTGGAAAATAACTCAAGAATTTTTCACAGCTCAGGCACCCTCCCTCCTACTCCCTCCATCCCTTTGCTTTAGCCTTTGCCCTCATACAGCGTTAATTAATAAAAAACAACATTTATCAAAGATGACGTCAGCCTGTGTACGTGGCATGTGGTATGGGGGTGGGGGTGTAATAATCTGTGGGATGGATGCACTTCAGGGAGACCTGAGGTCCTCAGTGCCACCATGACCAGCACCCTGTGCTCAAGCCCCATTGGGTCATGCACACCGTGCTGAGCCCCCAGGAAACCTCCGCCAGGCAGGTGCTGTCACCATACCTCCATTACAGATTAGAAACTGAGGTTTAGAGTTAAAGGTATTTTTCCCATGTATAAACAGCTAGTGGGTGGCAGAGCTAACATTTGAATTCTTTGTTTCTGTCTTCAGAAACCGCCAGGTGATCCTACCCTCTCTGTGAGTGGGGACTCATACAACCTCTGAGTGGGAAGAGCATTCTAATACCACCCCTTCATGTCATAGAAAAGGAAATTGAGGTCCAGAGAGGCAAAAGATCAGGCTAGATTGTCATGCTTGGGAGCCTGGTTTAGAAGGACAAATTGTTACCTAGCAGCTTCCATGGGGCGCCTTCTCCAAGAGTTATTAAGTACTTGAAACATGCAAAGGAGGAAATCCTAGCTGTAGCTGTAACGTGTAGTATGCAAGCTCCAGTCGCTCAGTCTTTGTTTAGGAACTGTTTACATATGAGGTATGATCATACGGACAAGATTTGTTTTCCATCAGCCTACTGCTAATATTGGAAGTCCTGGAAATAACATCCCAAAGCTCTGATACTTTGCAGAATGCTGCTGAGACTCCTACTTGTTTCCCCAAATCTCTTTTTCCTTTCTTCTTTTTCCCTGGCAATAGAATCCTTTCGTGTTCAGTGCGCGCGGGTTCTCCCAAAATAAAGACTCTACTTTGCAGCTTCCCTTGCAGTTGGATGAGTCACGTGACTCGTCCGGCCAATGGGATAGAAACAGAAGCTTATGTCTGGGTTCCAGGGAGGGGTCTCTGTAAGGGGGAGTAACACTATCTCCCCCCGCCCTTTAAGGGCACAGGGATGCTGTGTGTGGAGATGAGGCAGCCATCCCGAACCAGTGGAAGCCATGCATGGGTGAGGGCAGAGCCAAAATAATGACAGCATTGGAGACCCTGCTGACTATAGGCAGTTGTTCCAGGCTGGACTGCTCAGGCCAACTTCCCTGTGACAGAAATAAATGTCTGTCCTGTTCAGGCCGTTGTTATTGTGGATTTTCTATCATTCTCAGCCAAACCTAGTCCTTTACCCTAGAGGGCATTAAAGGAAGCAGACCTGGGATTGCTTTGTTTTACCATTTTTTTAGTTAGAGCTCGCATGCATGCACCAGGCTGTCAGTGCACAAGCGTTCGTACCCCCCCCCCCCCCACGTGCACACGCACACACGGAGCAAGGGTGGCGAGAAGTTTCCTTGGCTTGCCTTGTCCCTAAACTACATCTTATCTCTTACTTGGGCAGTAAGACTGTGGCTTCTGAATCTTCATCCTTGAGGGCAATTGCAGTTCACTGAGGGATTATTTGGGGAGGTCATCAGGATCTCTAGAGGAAATTTCCTGCTAATGGACAGATTCTTTCTCCTCCTAATGATAGGGGAGCTTCTAGAAAGCACCGAGGCCTTTGTTCTTTGTTTTCAAGGAGACAAACTGTTATTTCTTTCCTCTGAAGAGGTTTCTCATATGGGTGAAATATCACGAATAATTAGGCCAAATAGCAATGCAAGTCCCACTAGAACTAATGCATCCATTATTTCATTTTATCCTCATCGTTAGAGCTTCTGCCTGATTTAAGTTGGTATAAAGAGAGCTGTGGGTATTCCCTGACTGAGAACGCTAATCCTGCTTTTATGGAATATTTACCATTTCTCATTTGATTCATCCTCTCTTGATTCATTGTTTCACAGTTAAAAAGTTCTGCTGCTGTTTGATTGCACGTAAAAGCTCTGGAGTTCTGCAGAGGCCTTGTTCCTGGGCATCCGTTATGTCTTGGGGAGGCATCTGGAGTGGGGTTGAAAAGCAAATGTGCCATGGTAATTTTAGCAGGTGCCTAAATGAGGTGAGCCCAGGTGATGGAGGGGCTTCCTCCAGAGTCTCCAGATGGTCTAAGTGAGTTGAAGACTCACTAAGGACAGGCATGGGGCCCATCTGGACCAGTGTCTTTCCCCAAGCCAACAAACAGGTGGAGTTGAATGAGGGAGGTGGGGGAATCTGCTCAGCAACTAGCTCCCCACCCCAAACAAATACTTGCTGATGAACTAAATGAAATACATGAAAATTTAAAAGTAAAGTTTACCCATATGAGGCAAGATGTGGATTACATTCCGGAGAAGGCAAGAACATCAAAGGTATATGAAATCTAAGCATGGTTTTACGCCTCAGTTCTGAACCTTGAGTTGCTGCTTCTGAGGAAATCATTGTGATGTAATCAGCCAATAAAGGAATAACAGGTGAGTCTCCACTGTGTGTCCAGCACTTGCCAGATGTCATGAGTCACATGGAAACAGGAGATGCGTTCTATGCCCCTGGTGAGGGACCTCTAACCCAGCCTCAATAAAGGAGTAATGTAACCAGGGTATGTTAGATATGTTTATAAATAAGAAGGGTGAATCCATCAGCCAGGACTTCCATTACCAGATGGTGGGGAATCAGCTAACAGTAATGTCGGGAAGTAGAGTTGAAAAATACATTCTAGAGCTTCTTAAGGGTATTAGATCTCACACCAGGTCATATGGGTAGAGGTCATATGAGTATCATATATAATATATAATACAGATGAGATATAGTACAATACAATATAATATAGGTGGTGGTATTCAGAAGCCAGAGAGACCAGGGGTCAAATCCCGACTCCTGTACACACTAGCTGTGCCCACAACTTTGACTAAATTACCTAATTTCCCTTCTGAGACCCACATTCTTCATACAGAAAACCAGGGTAATGTGAACAACACAATCCCCATCATGGGATTTTGTGAGGATTAAGTAAAACAAAAAATACAAAGTACTTGACTTATAGTAATGCCATTGGATCTTAGCTCTTGTCATATAATAATGATAGTAATAAAAAGCTTAAAGCTAAAGGTTGTAGCAGATACACATCAATTAATCATCAATGCACTCAACAACTATCTACTTTGAGTATCTACTTTGAGTATCTACAAGTGAGTATCTACTTTGGGGCCAGGCCCTGGGGATACAGTCATGAGTGGAAAAGGATGAAGGATCTGCTCTCATCAGACTTATAGCATAAAAGGAGAGAGATGCATCAATCCACAATGACACTAATGGATGCAGAAGCATAAACAGAATGTTTTAGGAGTTTCTGTGGTGGCTCAGTGGTTAACAAAATCCAACTGGAACCATGAGGTTGCGGGTTCGATCCCTGGCCTCGCTCAGTGGGTTAAGGATCTGGCGTTGCCGTGAGCTGTGGTGTAGGTCAAAAACGCAGCGGCTTGGATCCCACGTTGCTGTGGTTCTGGTATAGGCCTGCAGCTACAGCTCTGATTAGACCCCTCGCCTAGGAACCTTCATATGCTGCAGGTGTGGCTCTAGAAAAAGACCAAAAAGGGAAAAAAAAAAAAACACAGAATTTTTTAAAGGAAAGAACCACTTTTGGGAGTGCCGAAGCCAAGGAAGCTGACCACAAGTGGGGGTCCAGAAAGGCTTCCCAGGCAAAGTGAGGATTGAGCTAACATCTGAAGAGTGAGAGGGGGTTTGCAAGAGGAGAGGTGAGAGCAGGCGGTAGAAGCAGAGAGACAGGCAGGCAGAAGAGCAAGTGGGAAGACGAGGCACAGTCCAGGGAAGGGGCGGGTGGCAGGTGGCAGGAGGAGAGTTGAGCTGGAGGTGGGTGAAGTTGCCCAAGGGGTAGTCAAAGAAGGGGACCAGCAGAAGGAGAGGTGGAGCTGGAGATGGGGCTGCAGGAGGGACATGTCCAGACCATGCAGGGCATGGCCACCACACTTGGGCTCCGTCTTTACTCTTCCCTGGGGCCTGATGTATCTGACTGGAGTTTCAGGAGGGTCACCTGGAGGCATCCTGCCTCCTCTCAGCACATTGTCTGATCCACTTAGCTGGAGCCACATCACACTGAATCATGTGGAAGCTGCTTCTCTTGCTTCTGGCTGATCTTTCCACAGGGATCATAAACTCTCCGAGGGCCGGAAACACACACTCACGCTGACTTACACAGAGTCTTGAAAACCGTAGGTGCTTCAGCTGAGCACGCCAGGACAGGGCAAACCTCAGTAGGAAGTCAAGTTTCCTTGTCCAGTACATAAACCTTTATGAAATAGTAAGATGTTTACTCTCATACTTCATCGATCAATTTGTTTGCATGAATGGCATATTATATAAAATAGTATAAGCATTTGGAAATGTAATTTTCCTCAATCTTTAAAGAAAAATTGGGGGCTATGGGAAGATCGTTCTTAGACTCTTTCCGTGCACCTTTGTCATTTGTCTTCAATGTCAACAGAGCCATTTTTTTTTGTCTTTTGTATTTTTAGGGTCACACCCACGGCA
The DNA here is from genome assembly GCF_016906955.1 of Phacochoerus africanus. Classification (NCBI taxonomy): domain Eukaryota; kingdom Metazoa; phylum Chordata; class Mammalia; order Artiodactyla; family Suidae; genus Phacochoerus; species Phacochoerus africanus. Next base: position 124,054,397 of record NC_062558.1, read on the forward strand.
TATGGAGGTTCCCAGGCTAGGGGTCGAACTGGAGCTGCAGCTGCTGGCCTACACCACAGCCACAGCAACGTGGGAACCAAGCCACGTCTGCAACCTACACCACAGTTCACAGCAATGCCGGATCCTTAACCCACTGGGCGAGGCCAGGGATCAAACTTGCATCCTCATGGGTCGTAGGTCGGCTTCCTTAACCACGGAGCCACGACGGGAACTCCTGCCAAAGCCATTTTTGAATCATCGAACGTGGCTCGCCATCACACATCACCTTCGCTTCAAATTGTTCAAGAAAGGGTATGTTGGAGTTCCCATCGTGGCTCTGGTGCAGTGGTTAACGAATCCGACTAGGAACCATGAGGTTGCGGGTTCAATCCCTGCCCTTGCTCAGTGAGTTAACGATCCGGCGGTGCCGTGAGCTGTGGTGTAGGTTGCAGACGCGGTTCAGATCTTGCGTTGCTGTGGCTCTGGCGTAGGCCGGTGGCTACAGCTCCGATTCGACCCCTAGCCTAGGAACCTCCATGTGCCACTGGATGGCAAAAAGACAAAAAAAAAAAAAAAAAAGAAAGGGTATGTTGAGTCCATCTAAGGCATTGTCATGGAAAATTTTAAGTCCCAAGAGCTTTTCTTGTTTGTCCTGTGGGTGGATATTTAATGATCTCCACTTACAATTTTTTTTTTTTTTGGTAAAGGAACTCTAAAAGGCTTGCTTAACATATCTTCTTTAATGATGAAGTTGTATCTTCAGAAGTAACAGGCAAATCAGTGTTGAGTATTTTGCTGCTCTTTCCTCCCCGGGTGTTAACAGGAGCCACCTGTGACCCTCCAGATGGCCCTCCCCCGATCTTTGTGCACTGCGATCCCACGTCTTCCTTAAATCCTTCCTTGATGTTCAGAATAAATTGAGGACGCTCCAGGAATGAGAAACCTCGTAAAGACCTGCATTCTACACAATAGTTTGGAGGGAACACTTCTCCTCACAATGAGTCTTATACCGTAATAACATGTCAAGTGAATATGTTTGCTCACCCCACCTTGTGGTCATGGCCTGAGAGCCACTTGATAATGTGGAAGCTTTTGTTGAGAGAAGTATTGTATAACTTTTAAGATTATATTTCATTTAGCTTCAGCCAATAGTTCTCAAGCGGGGGTCGTTTTCCCACCCAGAGGACATCTGGCCGTATCTGGAGACGTTTTTGGATGTGACAACTAGGGGATAAGTGCCACTGGGCATCTGGTAGGTAGAACTGAGGGATGTTGCTCAACATCCTACATTGCACAGGGAGGTGCCCGCAGCAAGAGTGACCAGCCCCAAATGTCAGTGGTGGCAAAATTGAGAAGCCTGTCCTTAAACTGATTCAAGGACACCTGGCTCAGACCCAGTGAGGACAGGGATTGGCACACCAGCAGATTCTTCCTAAGTGCCCTCAGTCCTTCCTCTTCTCCAATGAGAAGGTGGTCTTAAAGTTTAGTGTGTCCTCTCCCTTTCCCGAGGCTGGCTTGTGAAAAACAACCCTTCTGCTCTGCTCTTCTCGTTTCCTCTTTCTCTCATCCCAACACTCAAAGCTCTCTGTGCAGGAATGAATGAAGGACTCCTGGGTCACGGATTTGAGTGCACACCGTCCAACCATGTTTACTCGGTTCTCAGGAAGAACGAGGGGCTCTTGCTCCTTCCCACCTTCCTCCTCCAAGTCTGAACCATAGGATGCCGGTGGTTCCAGAAATGCAGCAAGTGTCAAAACAAAGTATGCTGAACAAAAGTAGAGTCAGCAAGAGCATGAGCCCCGGGGCTGGGGGTGCCTCGGCTCTGTCTCTCCCCAGCTGGTGCCATCATCAGCTCAGCTGCCCTAACAAAGACTATGGACCAGGGTCTTAAACAGCAGATAATTATTTCTCACAGTTCTGGAAGCAGGGAAGTCAGAGATCAAGGTACAGGCAGATTCAGTTTCTGGTGAGGACTCTCTTCCTGGCTTACAGATGGCTGCCTTCTTGCTGTGTCCTCATGTAGCCTTTCCTCCAGGTGTGCACACGGGGCAGCGGCAGGGGCTGGGGGTGGGGAGATTGTCTTCCTCTTCTTATAAATGCAGCAGATCTCATCCTGAGGGCATCACCCTCACGACCTCATCCAAACCTAATTACCTCCCAAACTTTCCATTTCCAAAATACCATCCCGTTGGGGTCAGAGTATCAACATATGAATTTGGGGGGTGGGGGCACAACATGTGAATACCCTCAAACACTGGGAAACCACGGGGGAGCTGTTTAATGTCATGTAATAACAGTAGCTACCTCACAAGGGCGTGTGGATTATATGGGATAGGTCAGTAAAGTGTATGGGACAGGCCTGGTATAGAGTAAGTATTCAGTACTGCATCCGGGAGTTCCCTGGTGGCCTAGAGATTGAGGATCCAGCGTTGTCTGTCACTGCTGTGGCACAGGTTCGATCCCTGGCCTGGGAACTTCATCATGGCCAAAAAAAGTAAATAATGCATCCATTAGAACATTGTAAATCAACTATTATAAAAAAATTTAAAGACCCCGCAAAACTAACAAACAAAAAAAAAGAACTACAATATCAATTTTGGGAGGTTATGGACCACTTTGAGGTCATCGAACCAAACCTTCCCCTGCCAAAAATAGATGTGTAGACATATGCATCTCTTTGCGGTCAGTTTTTGTGAATGTCCATCGCAGAAGACCACTATAGGATTCCCAGTATTCTTGGATCTTTTCAGTGCGCTCCAATTAATGATATTCTCCTTTCTCTGCAGTCTTTCAGAGCATTTTGAGGACGCCACTCCTCAATTCTGCTCTGTCTCATACTGTTCATGCAGAGTTTGTGCTGATAGTTTATGTATATCGGTCTTTGCAACCTGACCATAGACTCCTTGGAGACAGGGCCTGTGCTTAATGCTTCTTTATCATCCTTGTAGTAATGGAACTGAGTATTGGTCTATTGCCCCAGATCAGGCAGATAGATCAATCCTGAGAATGATTTCTGGGTCTCACTCATGAAAGTACCTGGGAATATGTGTTTCCTCAGGTTATGTTGCTGCTCAGCCAATGGAAGGAAATTTCTTTTCTTTTCTTTTTTTTTTTTTTAGGACTGCACCTGCAACATATGGGAGTTCCCAGGCTAGGGGGTCGAATTGGAGCTGCAGCTGCCCAGCCACAGCAAAGCGGAATCTGAGCCGAGTCTGCAACCTACACCACAGCTCACACAACGCCGGATCCTCAATCCAGTGAGCAAGGTCAGGGATCAAACCCTAATCCTCAAGGATACTAGTTGGGTTCATTACCACTGAGCCCCCGTGGGAACTCCAGAAGGAACCGTTTTTGTTAGAGCGGGTAATCACGAAACACTCCCTGGCTGTGATTACGAGGACAACAGCATATTGTGAGAGCCGAATAGACACCAGGCACTGTAGCAAGAGCCTACTGTACATGATGGGTTCCGAAAAGCCTAGCAGCTCATTGAGGTAGATATCATCTTCCTAACTTTTGCATAAGAGGAAGGTAAGGTGCAAAGAGGTCAAGTAACTGGACAGAGTTCAACCTCAATGCCTCCAGAACCCCCATCCTAGAAGCTACCCCAGCCTGCCTGGATACTGATGGCTAATGAGATCAGTTGATCGCTTCTCAATAATTCTCCAATTGGTGGGGCCCTTGCCTTGTGTGGTACACCCCTTCCCCCAAAGGCCCTCATGAATTTTTGGTCATTAGAGTTTCAAATTTCTATGATCAAAGTTTTGCCTGACTGCAGGGCTGAAGGTACCATGTGAAAAGCAAAAGGGAGAGAGAGCGTGGTTGGGGGAAGAAGGACCAAGATCACGTGATCAAGCTTCTCTGAGAGGTGAGCCAAGCAGACCACCCTACGAATCCCTCTGTAGGCATCATTTCACTGTTTGCTACTTTGGTTGCTCTTCATTGACGATCAACAAGCCAGGGCTGTCCAGCTAGTGCTTAGAGCTGGCTGGGGATTCATCAAATAACCGTTTAAAGCACTTCACCCTGGACTTCTCAAAGTCCCCAGAAACACAGCCTCATGCCATAAAAAAAATATGTAGTGCTGAACCCCAGTCCCTTCCCCTCCCCTGCCCCCTGTGTTGTGCATAAATACACAGTCTGTGGCTGTGGAGGTTGGTCGGAACGTCTCCTTCCATGGGGAGCTGCTGCTGGTGGCAGGCGTGGGTGCTGGCTTCCGACCAAGCAGGCTTGCATGAGCTTCCAGCCGGCCTGTCCTTGCTGGTGAACAGGGAAGCGGAGAGGTTGACCCATCATCAGCATCAGGTTAACCCCCTTTTCACGTCGACATCGGTCTTAGACAATTTGAGCACACTTTTAGGAAAAGCTGCCTCTCCCTTTGCGAAGTGATCCTGATGGATACTGATGTTTTTATGATTATTAATAAACTCTCCGAGACAGAATTTTATGGGCACACCGAGACTCTAAAAAGTCATTCTTTGCCTTGGAAAGTTGTATACGTTAGAGAGGACGGAGGAAATTTTTAATAAGCATGTTTAAGTGGCCAGGCAGGGTGTGAAAGACAGAATTTTAAGTATCTGTTGTGGCTCCTTTGACATTGAACTTGCTTCCTGCAAAGGCCTTCATGGGATGTGTTTTCTGAAAATAGCACACCCACCCCCAGGAAGCATCTGCCGCAAGAATGCTCCAGTGATGGCTTCAGTTTAGGTGGCAACCAGACGTCTCTTAGGGAAAATGCATCCTCCTTAACTATTCTTTGGCTTGTTTTTCTATCATCCGCCTTGATTTCTCCCTTCTCCTCCTCCCTCCCCTCCCCACTTATTTCTCTTCGGAGTTGCATGGATCTGTTCACCCAAACTGTGTGAAATCAAAGTGACTTACAAAGAAACCCTCACTCCTTTTTACCCTCCCTCCCAAAGAGAATGGGTTGGAGAAGAAGGCAGATTGGAGGAGCATGATGAGTTAAACATCGATGTACGCTGGGCCCAGCATCTGGTTAGAAGTCAGCTTCATAAGTCATGCAGTTATTGTGAAGAAAATTCTTCAGCCAAGCCCAGAAGAATTTAGCTTTGCTCAATGCAAAGGGAAAACCTGGCACTGTTTCCACGTGCTGTCTTTGCTGTAGCAAGGACTGTAGCTACAAGCAATACTGAATCCTACCTATGGGTTCTCCATCCTTCCGCCTCCGCCATCCCCCTCCTCCAGCGCCCCGCTTTGGGACTCCTACCGATCTCGTATTTTAAATGAGAATCCTGGAAAAGTCAGTCATTACCGGCACAAAATGACAGATTGGTTAATGAATCATGTCTTCAAAAGTGCGGCTGGACAAACAAGGCAGCTTATTCTGATAAAGAACAGAGTCAAAGCAACCAGGTGACGGTGTCCTTTGCAAATAGTTCCACACCGGCCGTGTTTTTATTTGGAGTCCGTGTTAATTTTAGAAACTGTAAAACGCAACATGCCAAATTGGTTGATTAAAATAGTGCTACTTCCCAGAGGCTAACAATCTGTTGTCTCTTGTAGAAGGTTGTCCAGTGAGTGTTGGCTCAGTTGTAGGCCAACCTCGTGAATTAACTGGATGTGCTGAGTATTTTGATTCTGCTTTATGTCTGCCTGAGTATCCCCTCATTCATGCATTCATGTTTCTATCCATTGTTTATTAGTTTGATTCTCTTTGCCAGTGTAGACCTGGACTATATTTCGATCTGGAACATTGTCTTTTCACGCAAAAGATATATATCCTCCATAAAGACATGTCAGATTTTTGAAGTTGGTCTTTTCAAATAATTGACAGCTATTTGTTCCTGAAGGAAGTTGAATTTTTATGGGATTTTTAGACCCAACAACATGCAGTTACTGGGTTTTAAAATGAATGGAAGAAAGGAAGGAAGGAAAGAAGGCAGGGAGAGGGAAGAAGGAAGAAAAAGAATGAAGGAAGAGAGGTGATTTGGTTTCTGATTTTAAATTTAGACAAACTCTGAAGAAACACTTACCCTTTCTTTACGTAAATAAATACTGACTGCTAAGTTATATTGTTGAATTTTAAATCATATGATAAAGTGGTACTTAACAGGGCTATAAACAATAAAGATAAACATTTTTGCTCTTCTGGGACTTCTATTTAAAAGTAGGAAAGAGAGTTTTAACAGATCACCCTATAATAGCAAATGTGGTAGCTGGCTTATTATAAAATTATAAATGTTAATTTTTGAATCACATTTTATAAAAGTTGTCACTGAACACAGGTATCTATGTCAGCTTTTGTCATCAGGGTCACTAAAGCCATTCACTAGTAAAAGACTCAACACGGAGCAAAATTTAATGGGAATTGAAACAAGCCCCTGTTTTCAGGGGAGCTTTTGCTCGAGAGAAAAGTCCCCTCAGAATATTAGGGAGATACTTCAGATAAACATTCAGAACTACCTCTAGCTAAGCAAGCAAGCCAGGGAAGAAAGAAAGAAAAAAGAAAAAAGCCCCTCAGCCAAGACCCCCGTGGAAAGTAGGAAGGATTTGAAACAGCTTATAATTTGGGCTTTTAGCTGTTTTGCTGGGTTGTTAGTATTTGATTTTATCCAAGAGCAAAGCTGGATTTTAAGGCATCCTTCCCGTTGCAAAGATAAATAAATAGAAATTCAGATATTCATGGAGAATTGGACTTTCATTTCCTTCTTCCTCGTTAGAACCTATTTCAGCCCTCCCCACCCCCCAACCACCCCCACCTCTTTTTCATGTCTTCCCTTTTCCTCTTGCACTAACTCTTTAAGAAAGAAAAAGAGGCATGAATCAAACAGCAGTGAGAACCTTTGGGGTGGGGGTGGACTCCTGTGAATGTATTTAGAAATAAAATGCAACTCTTCCTTTCACCTTAAAGAGCATTTCAGAGGCCCTGCTCTCAGGCCCTCAGTAATGAGAAAGAGGCAGGATTGAGATTTACTTTTGTAGTTTAAATAGATTTAGAATCCAGAGAAATTGTTTTGTGCTAATTCTTCTCTTTCTTTCTCCCTTCACCCGACTTCTCAAAGAAAGACTTTCCCAAAGTAGCTGGCGGTTTCCAGTGCGATAAGGTAAAATAGGGAGAAAGTTTTGTTGTGGTTTTCTTTGTCCTGCTTTTTCCCCACTTCAAGAATCTGAGGCCCCACGGAAATCCTTGGAGGATGCTTGGCGAATATGGACCATTATAAATGAAATCCAAATCAAAAGCATCATCGCACCGGCTCCTTTAGGTTCTTAAGCAGAAGAATGTTCTGATCACTGAAGCCATTTCAGGGCCCGAAATTAGAAAGTAATAAAAAATATCACACTCTCCCTGGTGGGTAGTTCATTTAATTGGTTCCCCAGCAGGAGGCCAGCCCCAAGTCAGAAATGCTTACTCTCTAGCTCTCTGCTTCGGCAGGACTGCATGCAAACACGACCAGATAAGTAAGCAGTCCAGTGAAGGGAAACCAGAAAACCAGAGACAAATGAAGAAACAAATAGCTTGGGGCTAGAAAGAATAAAGAAAATGCATTAGCCCCCAGTTTCTTGAAACACAGAAATTTGCGCACCACCAGACCAGATGGCAAGTTTATGCCTTTAGATCAGCTTGGACCAACGTCTCTGTTTAGGACTGAAGTTATTCTTGGGATTAAATTCTGGCTGCAGGATGTTCTTGGGGAGAAAATGGACTGTGCTCACAGAATCCTGACAGTTTGGGATTTGTCTTAAAAGACTGGCCAGAGCTTTGATTCAAAGTCTGCTCTTGGCCTAAGCGCAGCTTTCCCGGCCGGTCCAGTTAAAGGATTTCGAATCCGGAGGAGTTGGGACTTGGCTGCGTCAGCCACAGGGACCCCAGAGCCTGATGCTCTGCTGCCACCTTCTGTCCCAGCCATCGCGCCAGGAGGCTGTTAAACTCTGGGCCGTGCAGAAAACCCGGTGACTGTCCCCCTCTGCCTTTGAGAGTCAGCCCTGGATACGCTGCATCCTGAGGCACTCACGATCCCTCGTGTCCACCAGGAGGCTCAGGCTCTGGGTGTGGCCCTTGGAAATGGCCTCTTCCAGAAGGAAGCAGGACATCAGCTTCTTTGCCCGCCTCCCACTCTCTGGCTGTCTGTCTCTCCCTCCCAGATCTCAGAGATCTCGAACTTTCCACAGGTAGAAGGGTCTGGAAAACGAAGTTGAAGGCAAAGACAGGGCTTTTTGTTTTCAAAAGTCAGCACACGCTTGTCTAAATCACTGCCAAAGACAAATGGGATGAAGTGGAGGAAAGGAAAAGTGAGATTGAATAGCAGGAAAAAAGCCCTGACAGCAAGATCTATCGCCCTGTGGAGCAGCGTCCCCAGGGGTGAGCTATGGGTAGAGATATTTAAAACTTGAGTGGACAAAACATTAGACCCTTCCCTGCAGGGAACAATTCGACAGCAGCTCCTGGGACCTGACCCTGGTGAGCACAGAGGTCCTTCCCAACTCTAATTTTTTATGATTTCTCAATCGACTTCCCTTTCTATAAAAAGCACTCGGTTGCAGCTGTGGAATCCAACCGCTCCGATGTTCACGGTGAGGTGAGGATGGTTCCAGTACACTTTCCTTTCTGTGCAGCAGGAACAATGCCTTGACACCTACTCTCTTTGCGCCAAAGGAAAGCAAAATTCACATAATTAAGCTTCTAGATACGTGGTTTAGGCAGGGGATGGAGGAGCCCGGCCCTTGACAGCTGGCCAAGAAGTGATCAGAGCAGCCTCAGCTTCACCGCACAGCCTTTGGCAAATGCTTACTCCTCCCAAGTCTCCAGTCTTGGTCCGTGTGTCTCACCTGTCAGGATGATGCTCTCTGAAGCCAGTTGTGAACTTTTTGGAAGGACAGTGAGGCGGAAGCTCTGCCCCTCACGGCTAACGGTGCCTTCTTTGTGTGGATTTTATACATCTCAGCCCACAGGCTTGAACTGGGGGAGACAAAAGGGAGCAGAGAGAAGTGGGCTGAGGAATCGTGGGCTCCGCTTGTACTCTTTAGGGTGACTTGGTTCAACTGTCCAACCGATAATGATTAGGTTCCCCTTAATTGCCAGGCGCTGCCAGTTGGGAGCTGATGTGTCAAAGTGGAGGTGAACAAAGACAGAGAAGAAAAGCAATGGAGTCCTTGGGTTGCATCTCTCAGTGGCTCTTAACTCTTTTTAGGGGAAGGTAGAGCACCCTGTATTCTGCAAAGCATCACCCGATCTGGCCCCTGCCTGCTTCTCTGATCTTGTCTAAGCCCTTCCTCTGGGTCCCCTTCTCATTTCATTGGTAAGCTCTGTTCCTTCTCATTGCAGTGCCTGTCTAGGTGCTCAGCCCCATACTCACCTGGTCTTGGGAGTTCTCTTGTGGTGCAGCGGGTTAAGGATCTGGAATTATCTCTGCAGTGGCTTGGGTCACTGCTGTGGCATGGGTCTGATCCCTGGCCCAGGGAACTTCCACGTGCTGAGGGTGCAGCCAAACAAACAAACAAAAAACCTCGACTGGTCTTCTTCCTACACCTACCTTCCTTCCTTCCTTTCGTTCTTTTTTTCTTTTTTGGCTGCAGAAATAGACGTGAGAGTCTAGCTGTCTTCTATTAAGCCAGACATTGAAAAGATTTGTAAAAATATAAAACGATGCCATTTTTTCACTACTTTTCTGTTTTGGAAAATACAGCACGTTCTTCACGAAAATGTTGTGCTAACATGTAATGGATGTACTGTAGTGGTTTTTAAATAACTTTTAAAAATTTTAATTTTTAGATTGGTAAATACTGATAGATATAACCTACATAAACAAAAGCTCTTCGAGGTCTGTAATAGTTTTTCCTCCCGCCCCTTTCACCTAGTTAATGTTTCTCATCTCTTAGTTCCCAGCCAAAAGGTCTTGTACACAGAGAAGTCTCCACAGGCCTCTTGGCTGATACCAGGTCTCTCGAGTGCATGCTCCCTTGGCTCTTCTCCATCAGAGCCCACAAGACAAGGACAGCTAAGGAATCCAGGACTCAGGGGTCACTGTCTGTTTCCTCCACCGGAGGTCCGTCTAGCAAGCAGGCCCCTTGCCCATCTTCCTGATCTGGGCTCCCCAGAGCCTCCTCCCCCAGGGCCTTGTTCCTAGTGCGTCTGTTGAAGAGATGAACAAATGAAAGGCTGAATTAATGAAGTGCTATAACACTGGTGATACGAAGTGCTGTTGGATCGCAAAAGAAGAGATAATGAATTCCACCTGGAAGGGGTTCCTAGAGGGATTTGCAGTTGCGCTGGGTATTTTTTTAAACCATCTGTGTTTTATTGAGATATAATTGACATGTAGCATTGTTCAAGTTCAAGGTGTACAGTAGAAAGACTTGACTTACATATATTGTGAAATGATGACCACAATAAGTTTAGTTAACATCTGTCATCTCGTATGGATACCAAAAAAAAAAGAAAAAAAAAGAAAAAAATTTTTTTTTCCTTGTGATGAGAACTCTTAGGATCTGTCCTTTTAACAGCCTGAGCTTCGACTTAAGGAAAAATATAGTTTCCCTGTTGAGAAGGCGGAGGGCCAGTTCTATAGGGTGCACCCTCTAGCCAGCCTAGCAATAAGCAGTAATTTCTTATTATAAAATAATACCTATCTGTGGTAAGAAATTCAAACACTACTGAAATGTACAAATACTACAAATTACCAACCTTACTCCCTGGCCACACCCTCTTGGCTTACCCATCAGTCACAGTGGGGGTTTCCTTCTTCCTGTCCATATTTTTTTTTTTTTACACTTCTCCCAACACCCTCCTATCATAATGAAATTATTTTAGATAATGTTTTATTCCACCCAAAAATGTGTCGCTGCATGGTCCCAGAGAAGAGCCTGAAGCTTTTTTTTTTTTTTACTTAACTTGGATCTTGGGCAAGTCTGGAGATGTTTGTAGACAATTGCTTATTTCCCAGGAGCTTTTGGAAGATGCACTGGAAGAGATTTTTTACATTGTTGCAATAAAGCAGGTCTGGCCCGGATTTCCCACCTCTAAGAAGCAGAACTTTTGGTCTGGAGAGACCATTTAATAGGTTGGATTCTATTACAAAGAGGATTAAAAAACAAGATGTACCAGGAAATCTAAATAGAATGGAAAACATGAATAGTTTCAATGTATTTATTCTCTATAATTCCCAGCTTCAGAGAGCTGACAAATGTTGAGTGTCTGGGGTTGGGCTAAGTGTTCTGCCTGTGTGGTTTCATGGGCTCTTCATGACATCCATGCAAAGTGGGTCCTTGTTGTTATCATCCCATTTTGCAGATGAGGGAGTTAAAGGAGAAATTAGGTATCTTTTCCTAAGGGCAGCAAAACAAGCATCAGAGCTGGGGCTTGAGCCTAGACAACCTGGCACTGGAGCCTGCAAGCTTTCCCACTAGGCTGTCCGGCCTCTGCTTGAGTCCAGGAATGGGGCATACGGACTCAGAATTCCTAGCTCTATCCCCTCCTGGCTTTGGGAACTGGAAATATTTGAATTTCTGAGTCTCAGGTTCAACTCTTAAAAATTGGGGTTAGTAATTACAAATGTTCATTGGACTAGGAATATGTGGTATATATACACAATGGAATACTACTCAGCCATAAAAAATAATGAAGTAATGCTCTTTGCAGCAACATGGATGGAACTAGAGACTCTCATACTAAGTGAAGTAAGTCAGAAAGAGAAAGACATACCATATGATATCACTTATATCTGGAATCTAATACTTGGCACCAATGAACCTTTCCACAGAAAAGAAACTCATGGACTTGTAGAATAGACGTGTGGTTGCCAAGGGGGAGGGAGTGGGGTGGTTGGGAAGCTTGGGGTTAATAGATACAAACTATAGCCTTTGCAATGGATTAGCAATGAGATCCTGCTGTGTAGCACTGGGAATTCTGTCTAGTCACTTATGATGGAGCTTGATAATGTGTGAAAATAGAATGTAGTGGGAGGGATCGGGAGCTTGGGGTTATCAGATACAACTTAGAATAGATTTACAAGGAGATCCTGCTGAGTAGCATTGAGAACTATGTCTAGATACTCATAGTACAACAGAACAAAGGGTGGGGGAAAAATGTATACATGTAAGGATAACTTGATCCCCATGCTATACAGCGGGAAAAAAAAAAAAAAAAAAGAATGTATACATGTATGTGTAACTGGGTCACCATGCTGTACAATAGAAAAAAAATTTGTATTGGGAAAATAACTATTAAAAAATAATAATAAAATGAAAAAATAAATAAATGAGGTCAGTGAAAGACAAAAAAAAAAATGTGGGATTAATTGTCATCCCACAGGGTCTTCGGGCTGCTAAATGGAATGTGGAGCTATTTGGTTAACTCTAGCACATGCTAGCATTTTCAGGAGTGTCTCTTAGCTGATGTCACAGTGGCGCTCTTCAGGATGGCCCAAGTTGGCTGAGAATGATGCTGAATGAGAGAAAACACCCACATCAAAGCAGGGGTGGGTGGGAACGAGAGTTGTCCTTCCTGCCCAGCTATCTCCTCTGGCCCTCATCCTCATCCTCCATCTCCAACTGCATCATCATTATTGCGGTCGATTTGGGCCAACTTTTTTTCAAACTATTATTTGATTGTCTTTGTCAAGTAATTTGTGCTTATCGTGAAAAGTCAAAAAATGTAGAAAAGTAAAATAGCCATATTTTTAAAATGCTCCCCTGTTTTCAAAGTACTTAATCTTTTGGTTCTTGGCATGTTGGATGATAGAATCTGTATTACCCAGAACAGATTTTTTATTTTTATTATTTTATTATTTTTAAAATTTTAATCTTATTTTTTATTTTAGCGGCACATGGAAGCTCCCGGGCTAGGGGTTGAGTCAGAGCTGCAGCTGCCAGCCTACACCACAGCCACAGCCATGCAGAATCTGAGCTGCATCTGCAACCTACGCCACAACTTGTGGCAACACCAGATCCTTAATCCACTGAGGAAGGCCAGGGATTAAACCCGCATCCCCATGGATACCAGTAGGGTTCTTAACCTGCTGAGCCGCAACGGGAATTCCCAGAACAGACATTTTTAAATGGCATATAAATCCCATCCTAACCCTGAGTCTTGTTGAGGAAAGTCCTGTTGTGAGACATTAGTAAGCATAATAAATACGGAAAGAGACCTTCTTGAACAAAGTAGGTGGGCCTTCCCAACCCTAGGAGCCTGGAATCAGATTTTTCTCCTGCTTGTCCATGTTTCTTCAATACCAGGCAAGGGGGAAGCTGGCCTTGGTTTATAACATGCCCTGTGAAATGTCCATTTTTTTTTTTTCTTTAAAAATCCAAACACTCACAGAGAATGTAAATAGGCCTCCCCTCCTGCTCCATGGCCTCTTTCCTCTAGCCAACATGTGTGAAAACTCACACGTGTTTGCACACCAAGGCTGTCTGATTCAGGATGACAGGGCTGTTCTCCATGTGTCTGTCAGAGGCGCCAAACCCCCAAAGCCAAACGAGACCAGATGGGAAACCGCAAGGCCGGCCCCCTGCCCTCGCCAGTGTGTTGTCACCTCATTTGAGTGTGCATCAAGTGAGAAGGCCAAGGGGGTCAACCCCATTTGCGAGCCGGGCTTAGCAAATGGGAAGGCTTTCCACACCTCACTCATCCTGCCTCCTTGGCCTGACCACCTGAAAGCAACTGGCTTCCCACACCCCCAACCCTCCTCCCCTGCTCAGGGCTTTACCTTTCCCGAAACAGAACAGACATGGGAAAAGAACTCAAGTACCCGGTGGGGAAACAGGGCCGGCAAGTGGCAATTGTTCAGCATGGGCTCCCAAGCCACCTTCCTGGTGGCAGTTGAATGAGGCCAGGAGACCATGGGGTTCTTCATACTTTGGCTTTTTCAGCATCTGGGGGGAGCCCTTGTCCCAGTGGAGACAGGGACTGATGCACTGAGTGTCTTCACACCCGGTCGAGCTCTTTCCATCTGTGGCCTCCTCTGACCCGCTCAATCACAGTAAGGGGAGCATCCCAGCCTCACAGAGGAAGACACTGCAACTGGGAAAGGTTGAGTGCTTTGCCCATGAAGTGTTTGGGTGAGCCATCTGCTCCCCACTTCTTCTCCCAAACACATCTTGAGAGCTCCCCCAATTGCACCCTTCTTAGAGCAGATGAGCTTGGTGGTATGATCTGAGCTTGCTGGGCCCCCTGCCTCCATGCATGCCTTGCCCCACTTCCAGCCCCATTTTCATTCCCCTCCTGGGGTCTGGGCAGGACAGTGTGCCCAGAGCCTAGGGTGGCCACGTGGCCTTCTCCTCTCCAACTGGCAGCTTGTCACTGTCTGAGCAGAAGGTTGACAGTGACTGGTGGCTGATGTGTCTCTTTGTGGAGCGGGCAGGCTGGCATTCTTTTACTGGCTGTCCTGGATGATATTTCTCAAACTCACTTTTTAAAAAACCGAAAAATCAGGTCTGGTTAGCATCTGGCTGTTCCAGAAGGGGTGGCTGTAGGTAGCATCAGACAAGGTGATCCTGAATGGCCCCAGGGTAGAAACAGTCGCTGAGAGAGAAACATGGTTCTTGACCTGTAGGAATTGGAAGAAGAAGTGACACACAAGGGTTATGTTGGCCCCTGGTGCCTGCACTCAGGGCCGATCAAAGTCCCCAGTATTTGCCATGACCCTGGCCGGCCTCTTGTTTCTACTTGGATTTGTTGGCAGACCACAGTTAAGTGCATAAAACCTTCCTACAAAGACCAGCCACTAGGTTGTCATTTGCCTAAAATTGTACCAATGAATATCTCCCTTATTCAAACAGTCGTCACTGTCTGCTTATATCAGAGGTGGCGAGATAAGGACCAGAAGGGTAGTTGGGCCCCTGTTATATTTGTTTGCTTGTTGGCTGAGTTTGAAAAATACATATATTCCTTTTGTATTAACAATAACAGTAACCCAAGCACTATGCTAAGAACTTTAAAAGATGATATGACTTAATCCCAAGACTAGTCAATTAGGTGGAAATGTACAACCACCCCCAACTTAGAGATGAGAACACTGAAACTCAAGGGAGTTCATTAACTTGTCTTGAGTCATAACATTAGCAGGGAGAGGTGAGAACCATACCCAGAATTATCTCACCCCAGAACTGTATGTTTTAACCCCCTGCCCAATAAAGGCTAGTGCGTCTCGAACTCTAGATGCTGAGTTAGGAATGTTACTAAGAAGCCCCATCAGTGACCGAGCCTGGAAAGCAGGACTTTTCTCCCAGTTGATTCTGGAGTTAGTCTGTCCTGCTGTCAGTTGTTCCACCACACTGGATGTTCAGCTCTGACTCTGTGAGGGCTCCATGCTAACACAACAGGAAATACAAGCCTTTAAATACAGAAACCCTATTTCCTGAAGCAAGGGTTGTCAGGTGAAGTAGAGATTCCCAGTTAAATTGGCATTTCAGACAGTGAATACATTTTTAGGTTAGGTATATCCCATGATATATTTGGGATATACTCATCCTTTAAAAGTTATTCACTGTTTATCCGAAATGCAAATTTAGTTGGGAATCCTGTATTTTTGTTTGTTACATCTGTCAGTTCCTCAGGAACTAGAACCAAATATATCTGAAGCAACCAAAATACATGATGTGGATCTGATGTGCAAGTCCATCTCGGAGACACAGTCAATATGGCAATAATAATAGTAATAATAATAATAATAGGTAAGGACTGGAACTTTACGATTTCTGAGAAGTTTCCATGGTTTATGTGGAATCAACTTGACAGATGCTTGAATTAGAATTGGTACAGAATACCTCAACCCATCAGAATGGTCATCATTAATAAGTCCACAAATAACAAATGCTAGAGAAGGCGTGGAAAAAAGGGAACCCTCCTATGCTGTTGTGGAAATGTAAATTGGTACAACCACTATGGAAAATGGTATGGAGGTACCTCAGAAAACTAAATACAGAACTACCATATGACCCAGCAATCCCACTCTTGGGCATATATCTGGACAAAATTTTCCTTGAATGTTCATTGCAGCACTATTCACAATAGCCAAGACATGGAAACAACCTAAATGTCCATCAACAGACGAATGGATTAGGAAGATGTGGTATATATACTCAGCCATAAAAAAGAACAGAAAATGCCATTTGCAGCAACATGGATGGAACTTACTCCATACTAAGTGAAGTGAGTCAGAAAGAGAAAGACAAATACCATATAATATCACTTATATCTGGAATCTAATACTTGGCACCAATGAACCTTTCCACAGAAAAGAAACTCATGGACTTGAAGAATAGACTTGTGGTTGTCAAGGGGGCAGAGGAGGGAGTGGGGTGGTTGGGGAGCCTTTGCAATGGATTAGCAATGAGATCCTGCTGTAAAGCACTGGGAACTATAGTCACTCATGACAGAGCACGATGGAAGGTAATGTGAGAAAAAGAATGTATATATGTATGTGTGACTTGCTCACTTTGCTGTACAGTAGAAAATTAAGTAGCTATAATAGAAAAATAAAAATCATTAAAAAAAAGAATTGGGAATTCCTGTGGTGGCTCAGTGGTTAATGAATCTGACTAGGAACCATGAGGTTGTGGGTTCAATCCCTGGCCTTGCTCAGTGGGTTAACGATCTGGCGTTGCCGTGAGCTGTGGTGTAGGTCACAGACACAGCTCAGATCCCGTGTGGCTGTGGCTCTGGCGTAGGCTGGCGTCTACAGCTCCAATTCGACCCCTAGCCTGGGAACCTGCATATGCCGTGAGTGTGGCCATAGAAAAGCCAAAAAAAAAAAAAAAAAGAATTGGTACAGAACATCTGGGACAAATGTTCTCTGTGGGTATAGGAGGTGACTTTGACTTTCAGTCAGTGATTCCCTTTCCTAGCTTTACATTGGGATCATCTAGTAAGTGTTCAAAAAAATACTCATGAGATTCTGGGATAATTGGTTTGGGGTGTGTCCTCGGCATGGAGATGGCATGCTGATGATAAAAGATTTGGAACATTCCCTGGCCTCACAATGGTGTGGATGAAACTGTGGAACAGGTGTTCAGACGGGTGATGGTCTATGACTGGAAGGTTCCCATCAGCTTCTGTGGGGGAATAGGAAACCTAACAGGTTGAAAGATGGGGAAGGTTTGGATAAGAAGAGAGGAATAAACAAATTATGTCAGGGGAAGGGAACGGCCTGGAACAAAGGGGTTGCAGAAATATGTGCAAACCAGGTACCGAGGGCGGACTGGTCAGATTAAAGTGATGCATCTAAAGAGAAACAAAATTTTTTGAATGATTTTTGTTGCTGTGTATAAAAATAACACAAAGTTGAGGGAATTTTGGAAAATCCAGTAAAACAAGAGGAATAAAAGTCATTTACTATGGATCCATCCTTGAAAGGAAATTATGTTTAAATTGTAGCTACTTTTCTATGATTTTGGACATTGATGAGAACATACCATACCATAATTTTGTATTCCGTATTTTAAATTTATCACTTATATGGCAAGCATTTCCCCATGTCATCAGAACTTGTTCATGAATATTTACACTGGCTGCAATTATCACCATGATATTGAAGTAGCATAAGTTTTTCAACATTTCTTCTAAAGTTGGACATTCAGGTTATATCCGATTTTTTACATATTTAGAGGGATGATTTTAGACATGTAAGATGTGAGTGGTAGAGTTTGAATACAGAGCTATTCTTAGTAGCCCATGAACTGAAAGAATTTGCAGGACCCTTCTTCACACTGTGCTCTCATATGCTTTGGAGAAGAGCTTTGAAGTCTTCAAAACCCAAGCCAGACATCAAGTTCATCCTCAAAGTCAAAACGGTGCCCACCTTAGGGCACTCTAAGCAGTGTGTTGGGCTTTCTCTCCTTGGCCCCAAGTCGCAATTCCTAGCAAAGACAGGTGCTGCTGCTTCCCATTACAGACCACCACCTGGCCAGGGAAGAATGGTTGGGACATAAGATTTTTTTAACACCCAATTAAATTGGTGTAATTGGATAGAATTGCAGCTTCTTTGCCTCTAGCTGTGCACCATAGTCTCTTTGGCACCTGAGTGTTGTTTTGCTTGATTTTTTAGTTCTTTTCCTAGAGTTGTGGTGATGGGGTAGAAGGTGAGAACCTTTTCCCACTTTTTGATGTGTGGATGATTTTTCCTTCATTTTGAAGGAGACATTGGCATTTGGACTATCATTGTTAACCTCCCTTGGGCTAAGACTCTACTTTGACCCTGAGTCTTTAGCATCCAACTTTCTCTGGGGCCTGCTGTTTAAAACGTCTCATGGAAATAGTCCAACCAGGAAAGAACAGTTGGTCAAGCTCCAGACTCATGTGCCACCTGTGAACAAAGTGGAATTTTGTTCAAGGCTCTTCTGGCCCACTTCCCAAGGCTGTGGGAGTGACAAGTAGTCATGTTACTGTGTTAAATTCTGATCAGTTTAAGAAACTTGAACCAGATGCACATTTTGTGGCTCAGAAGACAAATTCAGTTGAGGAAACCCAAAGAAGATTGAAAGGCACTCTTAATGTTTCATGATTTTTGTCAAATGTCCACAGTCAAATAACAGGGTACATGGCTAGGAATAGTGTCGTTTCAACCCAAATCTATTATCTGGACTCCTTTCACCCCTGGGACACTGCGTCTGAAAAGCCAAACCAGTGCTCATTCCTGACCTCAGCTGATAGTCATTGATTCTATAGAAGACTTGTACATTGGATCAATGGTGCTTCCACTTAAGTATATACCAGAATCACCTGAAGAGTGGGAATTGGGCCACATGAGCCTTGAACAAAATTCCACTAAATTCCATGTTAAACCCCAGATTTCTGGAGCCCACTTCTGATTCAGTAGGTATGATGTGGGCTCCAAGAACCTCTAACAAGTTCCTAGGTGATGCTGATGCTGCTGGGTCAGGAGACTACCTTTGAGAATGACTGTGTTGAATGTGGAAGATTCCTTCAGAACCCATCTAGTCTGAGTATTGTCATTTCACAGCCATTCCACACCTCCTTTGTTCCCTGGACAGGCATCACTAATCAGTCCTGCTGCCTCTTCCTCACCGGTCCGGACTACCCTCAGAATTCTTCCAGCATAGCAGTTCAGAGCTTTGCTTCATCAGTTGTGCTCCATGGACCAGTAGCATTGGCATCACCTGGGAGTTAGAAATTTAGACTCTACAAATCCCACCGCAAGACTAATTCAGTTGAATCTACATTTTAAAAGGTCACTAGATGAACTGTATATACAATAGTTTGAGAAGCACTGGTCTAAGCAACCAAAGTTATACTGGAGCTGAAACTTACTTGCTTAACATACTCCAGAGGGAGTTCCCATCATAGTTCAGCAGAAAGGAATCTAACTAGTATCCATGAGGATTTGGGATCAATCTCCGGCCTCGATCAGAGGGTCAAGGATCCAGGTTTCAGGGAGCTGTGGTGTAGGTCGAAGATGCAGCTCAGATCTCACGTTGCTGTGGCTGTGGCTGTGGCTGGCAGCTGTAGCTCGAATTTGACCCCTAGCCTGCAAACTTCCATATGCCGTGGGTGCAGCCCTAAAAAGGGAAGAAAAAAAAAAAAGGAGTTCACAGAAATTAAATGACTCACTTTCCTATAAGAGCAGATTTTCCTGGACTTGCCAAAGTAACAACTTATTTAAGGTGTTAGCTAATAACTTTAAAAATGCAACATTAATCCCACACCCCACCACCTCTAGTAATGTCATGGCATTTTAAAATGGGTCTTGGACTTGAAGGGAAGGGTGCTCATGATTGAATGGCCGGCAGAAGTTTCAAGACATACATCGCTGGAGTTCCCGTCGTGGCGCAGTGGTTAACGAATCTGACTAGGAACCATGAGGTTGCAGGTTCGTTCCCTGGCCTTGCTCAGTGGGTTAAGGATCTGGCGTTGCCATGAGCTGTGGTGTAGGTTGCAGATACGGCTCAGATCCCTTGTTGCTGTGGCTGTGGTGTAGGCTGGCGTCTACAGCTCCGATTTGACCCCTAGCCAGGGAACCTCCATATGCTGCAGGTGCAGCCCTAGAAAAGGCAAAAAAAAAAAAAAAGACATACATTGCTTTCACCAAACCGATGCTATACACAGCCACTAGAAGCTGCTACGGATGGGCTAACTAGTTTCCTTCCCCCTACATTTAATTCCTGGCTAGGAGTCTGGGCTACGAGGGCCCAGGCTTGACTCTACTCATTGCTGCTCTCCACAGAAGGAGGTAATAGACCTGTACTCACTAGCCTCCTAATCCTAAAGAGACACTGACGTTTCTTCTCAAAAAAGAAAAAAACCTGAAAACAACAAGATTGCATAAAGCCAGCACTGCAGGCAGACCCAGATAGAAGAGGGTTCTGCTTTAGGAGTAGCAGGAAGGTCTGCACAATGTCGTACACTTGGTTAAAGACCAGAGGGGAAGGACCAGGCACAAGCTTGAACATAGAGGTGGAAAAGTCCATGGTGATGAGCCAGTCCCTGGGGCCTCAGTCCTGGCCTGCAGAGCCGCTTGTTGGTTTGGGCTGGAGACGGAAGGAGGCTCTAAGAGATCAGAGTGGGAACAAACCTCAGGCAGGGGCGTAGGCGTGGGGGCTCGTATGGTACAAGCAACCTTAATTTCTGTGTCAGACTGGCCTGATTTCATCTCTTTCACTAGCACCCTCAAATATTAAAGAACAGAGAATGGTTCTTTATTTTTTTAGGGCTGCGCCCATGGCATATGGAAGTTCCCAGGCCAGGGGTCAAATTGGAGCTACAGCTGCCAGCTTACGCCACAGCCACAGCAACTTGGGATCTGAGCCACGTCTGTGACCTACACTGCAGCTGGAGGCAACACTGGAACCTTAACCCACTGAGTGAGGCCAGGAACTCACATTCCCATGGATGCTATTCAGATTTATAACCCCCTGGGCCACAGTGGAAACTCCAGAGACGGATTCTTAATTTTATTTTAATGATGGAGCCTCAGAGAATCTAGTTGAAGCTGTGGCCTCTCTCTCACCATGTGTAAGTGTACTTTTGGGTCATGCGTATTTGCATGCACAATTTCAGGGGTTTCATAGCCCTCAAAGGGCATCCCTGGATGTCTAGGGGACCTAAAGACCCCAAGCAAGGAACTCTTGGTCAGTGGTCTAAGCAAGCGCTTCTTCAAAGTCACAGCTGGTTAGTGGTCGAAAGGGCACCAGGCCTCTACTTCTCTGTGTGGGGGTCTTTAGAAGACCCCAATGTTTACCATTCAGGGAAATTTAAGATAATATAATATCTGAGATTTAGGAGCTTAACCTACTTGAGCTTAAACCTCAAAATAACATAGTAGGAGTTCCTGTCGTGGCGCAGTGGTTAACAAATCTGACTAGGAACCATGAGGTTGCGGGTTCGGTCCCTGCCCTTGCTCAGTGGGTTAAGGATCCGGCGTTGCTGTGAGCTGTGGTGTAGGTTGCAGACTCGGCTCGGATCCCGCGTTGCTGTGGCTGTGGCGTAGGCCGGTGGCTACAGCTCCGATTCAACCCCTAGCCTGGGAACCTCCATATGCCGCGGGAGCGGCCCAAGAAATAGCAACAACAACAACAGCAGACAAAAACAACAGACAAAACAACAGCAGACAACAACAACAGACAAAAGACAAAAGACCAAAAAAAATAAAAAATAAAAAATAACATAGTACCTGTGCATCTTTGAAAGTCAGATGAGAAGCAAAATCTAAGTTGATGTGTCTGATCTATAAATATGCATTAAGCACCTACTATGTAGAAGGCTGCATTCTAAGCACAGGATAAAGCGGCAAACCACTCAGATACTAGCCCTGCCCTTGGGGCATCTATGGTCCCCAGGTAGCCAGAAAAGGACCAAGTACTAATTATTACAAGTTGCTGCCTAATGAGCATTATAAAGCTTATCTTGAACTCTTTTGGAGAAATAGTGCTAAATAAATGATTAACTTTAACACTATAAATAGTGTGAAACCCTCACGTTTATGAATAATTAAAGGGGCTTCCATTATGGAAATACAAAGCCCAGGCACCTCTATGGAGCTGTCCTTCTAGGCTGCAGCTGCAGCTCCAGGGTGTTCCCATGGGGTTCTCACTCCATGTGTGCACTGGTGCCTGGCTTGCCTATGGGAGAGATGTGGGGTGAACTCTTTGGATCCAAAGCTAGACTCTCTGATCCGAGTCATCTCTAAATATTTATAGTAGCTGCGGCACTTCCTTCTCACATCAAATGCCGGGGATAATCAGAAAAACTAATGAATGCAAGCCAACTCCATGTTTCACTATGATAAATATTTAGACGGCACGTTTGGGGAGGCGGGCGATGGATCTGTGGGGACATGGCCTCTTTGCCCTTAAGAAATAATCAACCCCATTCTCTCTGAACATCCAGAATTAAGCCAGGGGAGAATGAAACATCCCATTTGGGGAATGACTGATGAGGGGCCCTTTTATATCTTGGCCCTTAGAAGCACGTTCTTCTTGGGTAGGTAGTGGATTCTTGGGGAGCCACTATGCTTTCTTTCTGGCACAGCTGTTGAATCCTCCAGAGACGGGAGAACTGGCGAATGTAACTCTGTCCTTAGGCTTCTCAGAGTTGATTCTGCAAATGCTCTTGGCTTTTTTTTTTTTTTAAGTTCCAGGAATACATGAAGGTTGTTGGAGGAACCCAGGCTGTGAATGGGTGGCCAGCCTGCTGTGTGAGCTATCATAGTAAGTGTCTTGGTCTGTTCAGGCTATGGAACAAAACACCATAGACTGGGTAGTTTGTAAACAACAGAAATGCATTCCTTTCCATCCTGGAGGCTAGAAGCCTGAGCTCAGAGCCACGTGGTGGGGTAAGGGCCGTCTTGGAAGTTGTAGACTTCTTGTGTCCTCAGCTGGCAGAAGGAGCTGAGAGATCTCCCTCTCTCTTTTATAAACCACTAATCCCACCCAGGGGGTTCTACCCTCATGATTTAAATACCTTCCAAAGGCCACACCTCCTAATCCCATCACATTTTGGGGGGGGTGGTTAGGATTTCAACATGTGAGTTTTAGGGGGATACAAACACTCAGACCATGGTTGTAAGGAAAGACCCACAACCCAAAACTTGAGTTGGGACGTAAGGGAGCCACACTAAGAAAAGGGTCCAAAGTCTCGAGGGACGTTTTCACCTCTTGAAAACACCCAGGTGTGGAGTTCCTGGGTTCCCATTGTTCCCATTAACCCATTGTTCCCAGGCTGTGGCACAATGGGTTAATGACCTGGCTTGTCTCTGTGGCATGGCCCTGCACAGTAGGCTAAAGATCTGGCATTGCTGCAGCTGTGGCTTAGGCTACAGCTGCAACTCGGTTTAATCCCTGATCCAGGAACTTCCCTATGCCCTGAGTGAGGCAAAAAAAAAAAAAAAAAAAAAGGAATGAATGAATAAATAAATAAATAAAAGCTTCCAGGAGAGAGAATATGACTCTGCACCTGCCTGCCTGCCAAGCCAGACCTCAGAACACCCTGAGGTGCTAGAACCCTTCCAGTATTGCCCCCCAGACTCTTCACTCTTCACTTGGCCTGTGCTGGGCTTGGCTGCCCTGGATCCTGGGCCACCCAGGGAGGCCAACTGAGGTTTCTGCAACCCTTCTTCCTACCACCGCCATGAGGAGAGCTCTGATGCCAGCAAGCCTCCTGGTGGGGACAGGGTCTGTTGTCACAGCTGGTGTCTTGTCTCACACCTGGGAAGGAAATACTGAAATAACCCAGGAAAGTGACATCCTAAATGGAACAGAAACGCCATCTCCTGAAGATGCTTTTTTTTTCTTTTTTTCTAGGAAAGGTGCCCCAACTGTCAGAATCTAAACCCCAGACTTGGACACCCATCAACACAGGTGGGGCAGGTGCAGGGGACAAGGAGAGGCACACTTGTTGTGACCTCAGTCCAGTCTGGGCGATTCACATTTAAATCCCTTCTTCCACCCCAAAACACAAGGCAGTATTCTTGCCAATATTTTAAAAAATTCAATCTCGTCTTCATTCTGATCCATTCCAATGTGTACATGTGGACACTGGCATATAAGTATACCTAACAAGTTTGGTCATTTACTCACTCAAGTAATTAAAACAGTTGAAAAGTTGTTTTTATTAAAACATGGGGGAAAAAGTCTTGACTTTGCGTGAACAGGATTAACTCACAAAATCCATCAAAAGGATTGAAACAGATTAGAGAAAGAATCAACAATTCCCGTGAAGCTGCAAGCATGAAGCTGGGGTGGCAGGGCGGGGGGGGGGGGGTCGGGGTTGGCACACACCTCTATCTGTGGCTTCAGGGTGAAGGCATCACCTGTTGGCCGATATGCAGACTTTTATTTATTTATTTATTCATTCATTCCTTTTTAGGGCCACACCTGCGGCATATGAAGTTCCTAGGCTAGGGGTTGAATGGGAACTACAGCTGCCTGCCTGCACCACAGCCACAGCCATGCAGAATCCAAGCTGCATCTGCGACCTACACCACAGCCCACAGCAATGCCCGATCCCCGACCCACTGAGCAAGGCCAGGGATCGAACCCACATCCTCGCTTCCGCTGCACCACAAAGGGAACTCCCATGAGATGCTGCCTTTTACATTGTGCTCTCTGTGCGCTCTCTGTCTCCTCCAGGTGTGCCTTTTAAAACCAACCCGGAAGAGCCATTTCCTGCCAATCTCTTGGAGACGCAAGGCTAATGGTCAGTTTCATTCTGTGCATTTAGGGTTTACGCCTAGGCTTTTCCCTGGAATGTAGAGCAAGGTCAGGTATTAATGCACTGTGCTCAGCCAAGTTAAAGGAAGCAAAGATTATCTCGTGGAAGTGAGAAAAGGAGTTGAGGAACGTGAATGAGGACATTTTCAGACTTGGGCGGTGACCTGGGCTGGACAGTTTTAGCAGCAGCAGCCAAAAAGGAAATGCTCTGGGTGACACGGCGTCTGCCTTCGCATCGCGTGAAACCTACCCCGTCGTTAGCCTCACCGGCCGAGTGGCTGGGGGTGGAAATGGACACGGCCACAGGCACGGCAGGAACCAGCAGGAACAGTCCATCCTCCCCCAAAGCCAGGGGATGATCCCATACTAACTCTGTCTTCTAAGCCCTTTGGACTCTGTGTAACCCTAAGTTACCTCCTCTCTGTGGCTGAGCTGTGACCTTTGTCGAGAACTTGTCTCCAAGATGTTGTGGTTCTGGGATCCCCAATCCTACTCACTCATCTGGTCCAATCAGCGAAAATTCTCGTGCTTTCCCAAAACGCAGGGAAACCTGGCAGGCCCGGCATTAGAAGACATCTCTAGCAGGAAGGAGAAAGACAGAGCGATTCTTTGGTTTCTTCATCTGTAAAATGGAGATGATTTTTCTGGCCTCTCGAAGGGGCTGGCCACAGGCCGAGAGGCAATATGTGTGAACCACAAAGAATAGAGTCACTCTGGCCCAGAGGATGCACACAGGGACTCCAGCATCTTTCCTTTGTCGCAGGACAGGACAGCACCCCCAAATTAGGGGATGGTGGGTGCTGGAGGCAGGGGGAGGTGTCCTATGTCTGCTGCTGTCGCCAAGATGGAAAGACTGAGGGAAGGCTCTCTTAACCCTTTTTTGTGACGTAACCTATTTGAAAATCAAATGAAAGCTGCGGTCCTTCTCCATTGTAAATAAATAAACGAGGAGGAAGGATGGCAGCCTTTCCTGAGCCCTTCCTGTGTGCTGAGCACTCTGCTGAGTCTTCCCATCTCGGAACAACCCTTGGGCAGGCACTACTTGTTAATGCCAAGTGCAAACGGTGACGCACTGAACGTTAAATTAACTTGGCCACTGCTATACTTGGTGTATTAGTTTTCCAACGTGGCCGTGACAAAGTATAACTGACTTAAAACAACAGAAAGTTATTGTCTCACAGTTCTGGAGGCTAGACGTGCACGATCTAAGGGTCGGCAGCAGGGTCATTTTCTCTCAAAGGTTATAAGGGAGAATCTGTCCGTGCCTTTCAGCTTTTGGCATTGCTGGCAGTTCTTGGCATTTCTTGGTTTGCAGCTGTCTGACTTCTGCCTGTTGTCCCCTGGCATTCTTCTCCATGTGTGTCTCTCTGTCTTTATGCTCTTCTTATAAGGATGCCGGTCGTATTGCACTAGGGTCCCCCCCCCCAGTGACGTCATCCTAACTAAATACATCTGCAAGGACGTTGTTTCCAGATAAAGTCATCTTCTGAGGTCCTGGGGGTTGGGACCTCAGCATATATTTTTTTTTTTTTTGGAGAACACAATCAACCCATCATAGTGAGTGGTAAAGTCAGGATTTGAACCCAGGGAGTCCGGCTCCAGAGCCTGACCCCTGAACCCCAACACTGAACTAGTCCTGTAGCGCTATAGGTATGCACACACATCCCCAAGATGTATATCACGTCAAGGGCTCTGGACCCCTCAAAACAAAGCCCAGCATGGACCGGGGAAGAGGTAGCGTGGTCTTCTCTTCCCATTGGCTCCGAATGCCTGCTGCAGAGACAGTGCTTCTGAAAGACTGTGATTGGGAGGTAAGGACAGGTAAGGGAGGGGAGCAGGAAGCACCTTGAACCCTCAGCCCAGGGAACGGTTCTGCGTGTGTTCTGGACACATGGGCACTGTCCACAGAGAACCAAGCAGAAACCAGGTAGGACAGGACCTCTATACTGCAATTATCTTTTAAGCACCTACTATGTGCTGTGGAGCAGGGATCCTAAGGCAGACTGAAAAGCCATCTTGGCCCCCCACATTTTTGGACCCAGTAGTATGTAAGCTGAGGGATGCCATGAGTCAGAATCTTGGTGAGTGGGCAAGAGTCAAGCAGACAAACACATCCAGATCTACACAAGAGCTGGCTACCTGTCAGAACTAGAGGTGCCCAGGAGACAAAGAAGGGGACTGGGAACAGGGGGTGAGCATTCAGGACAGCCCTGGGTAGCGGGCTCTGAATTCACCCACAGGTCACCCAGGCTGCTCTTCTCATTGTTTCCAGGCCAGCCCTGGCCTCTCATGCCTCTGTGCCATTGTATGTGCTGTGCCTTCAGCAAGAAATGCTTTTCCCTGTGCCTCCTGTGAGTCTGGCAAATTCCTCTCCATCCTTCACATATCCCAGAGATGGGACAGTGCCCATGTATTCAGATGCCACACTCTGGGGGGGGGGGCTCCCCAGTCTGTCCTGCCACCCCTCCTTCTGCTCTCATTTGAGGCCCTCATTTCCTTGTCTCTGGCTTCCCTCACCCAATAGATGATGGGATCCTTGAAAGCTGGACATCATCCTCTTCCTCCTTGGGTCCCCTGAGCACAAGACAGCACCTGCCTCCCAGTCAGATAGTCAGTGTGTGGGGATGTTTGTTGACTGAATACGTGAAAGTTGACTGAATACATAGAGCTGCTGGCTAAGAGTGGAGAATAGGCCATAGCCGATTGGAAAAAGCAGCTGATGAGAGTGAGAAAAATAGGTGGATACGTCTACATATGATGCTTCTATGAAACCATGAAATCAATGGCTTTATGGTTAAAGGTACAGCTTAAAGGCATGTGTCCCAGGCTCAAACCTGGGTCCTAAACTTCTGTGTGTCTTGGGGTAAGTTACTTGACTTCTCTGATCCTCCATTTTCTCATTTGTAAAGTGGCAATATAAGCAATACTCCCTATTTGGCCATGGGGATTGTGTGGAGGGTGCATGTGTGAGATGAAATTGTGTAGCAGAGGTAGTGCCATACTTGACACATAAATTAGCGCTCAGTAAATAGTTACTGTTATGAAGAATATCACTGTCTTTGTGATAATAATGATTCAGATTGAAGGCACCTAAGCAGACCAGAGCTGGGCTCTCAGGTTAGCATGACAAGGAGCATTTAACCCAGCTCCTTTCATTGGGCACAGCTCTCAACAACAGCCACCAATATCCTTTCAAGACTGGCAAGAAGGTTCTTTCAAATGAGGCAGCCTCTTGACACAAGGTATGTTTTCAAGACGCAAGTGTGTCTGGAGAAATTACATTTTCAGGGGTCTATTACCCTTTTGACAATAGTTCACCAATCCTGAAAGTGAAGTGTTTGATCCCTCCTCCTCAAAAGGATGGAGCTGAGGAAGCCCTATTCGCTGTTGGCATCGGCTGTGCCATCGGCAGAGAGCAGGGGCAAGAGGGTGCCTTGCGGGAGGGCTCGCCCCCCTCTCCCCGCCCCGACGCGGGATGAAAAAGGAGCCTGGAAAGGGTAGTACTTCTCACCCAGAGACCCTGGGAACTTGCTTCCCGCACATTTTAAAGATCTCTTTTTCTTCGGAATCCAAGTTTGTTGTTTCTGAGCTGGAAGAAGTCAGAGACCCTTCTCAAGCAACACAGCACAGTTCTGGCCCTCATCCTGCCACCAGCTCGCTGTGTGTCTTTAGGCAAGTTACTTAACCTGTCTGAGCCTGGTTTCCTCATCTGCATAGGAGCACAGGACTCAGTGATGAAGGCACTTTCCAGCTCTGGGCTTTGTCAGTGTTTAGGTCAGTGAGGTAGCTTTTCTTCTGATCGGTTTTGCATCCACCCGAGGCTGTGAAACTCCCCTTAATGTTCAGAAGATTGGCCCAGAGCTGGGTTCAGATCTCCACACAACCCCCTAGCCAGCTGAGCAACTCGGGGCTCATTTCTTTCTACCACCAGATTTCAACTTCCTCTTCTATAAAACAGGAGAAAACTTACCTGCTCTGCGGGGCTGAGGAAGGGCCTGAAGAAACAGAGTCTTAAGTTTCTAGCTCAGCACCTGGTACCAGCCAGGCCTTGGAAAAGGTCCGTGTCTCTTTTCTTCTCACCCCTTACCATCTTCAACTCCTTTTGCGGGTCTGGAGGCTCTGTCATCTTCTCCCCATTCTCGCAAAGCCCAGACCAGGAAGGTGAAAGTGGGAAACCATCCTTTGCCTATGAATCCTTGGGCCAGCCCTGTTTTCCATCCCTCTCCAAAATTGCAGCTAAGTGCTCTTTCCAAGTTTGTGAACTTTCCCTGTCTAATGAGGATGATGCAAATTAGCAGGCTTCGTGCCAAATGCTTTAGGCTGTTTTTTGCATTCTTTCCCTTTTCACACAATAAGGATGGTATTGCACCCATTTAATAGGTGAGGAAACTGAGGCTTGAGGAAGGCATAATAACTTGCCAGGGAGCAGAACAGTCAAGTTGGGCAGCATCTCCACCTCTTGATGGAAGGCTCTTCCCTGCTATCCTGGTAACGAACTTCCTGCTTTTGGAGACCCTGAGCTTTGGGGTGGGGCTAAGCCTTCAGCCAGGCAGGAAGGAAGCGGATGTGTGAGCAGCCAGGAGTGCTGCTGTCTCTGGGTGGGGGTGAGGGTGGAGGGGGCAAGCTGTAGCCTGGCAGCCCCCTCCCCACCAGTGCCTTCTCCCAGGGCTCTGTGGCCAGCGTACAGAAAAGGGTGACTGCCCAGTGGCATTGATAGTGTACAGCCGTGAGGCTTCAGTTGGCGCTTGGGCTGTTAGCTCCAGCAGTGCTGGAGGTTGTGCACAGAGCTGGGTGCTGGGGGTGGTGAGACATGAGGCCCCAGGTGACCTAGCGACCAGCTGTGAGCCCAGCCCGGGGGGCTCAGCTTACACCTCTGCATGCTTCTGCCTGGGAACGGGGAGAAAGCCGGCCTCCAAGAGGGCATCTGTCACTCTCATATTTGTGTGTGTGTGTGTGCGCGTGTGCGCACGCACACGCGCGATTGTGTCTGCTGCCAGGTGCTCCCAAGTCTGCAATGTGAGGAGGGTCTGGAAATGACTGTGATTCCTCCTGGCTGAGAAGAGTGGAGAAGAGGAAATAGGCGGGGGGGGGGGGCCCATGGGCCTGGAGGCTGGAGCGCATCACCGGCTTGGACTGAGCCTGGGGGTGGGCCTTTCCCCTTCAGGTGTGTCCTGTGGGGCCTCCCATCCTCCCCACGTGACCAGCTTATCTCTTGAGGCTGAGGCACAATTTCTCCACCCTGGGCCCAGTCTTTCTCCAAGAGATGATCCTGGGGTGGGAACCCCAAAGCGGGAGAACTTGGGGGTTAAGAGTTAGTTTTGCCTAGACTTGAAACCTGGTGCTACAGGATCCGCTTTGTAACCTGAGCAAGTTACTGAAGTGCTTGCTCTGGGCCTCAGTTTCCTCATCTGTAGAATGGATATAAACAGGACTAACCTTTCAGGTTCACTGCGCACAAAGATGAGGAACGTAAAGCGCTTGGTCCTGGCTGTGACACAGGACAGGGGCTCATTAAATGGCACTCAACATTTGGAATCTCATTGGTAGCAGATCCTACTAACCTCTTAGATGTGTCTCTGGGTCATAATATTAATCCAACTTTGCAGAAATCTGGGTCAAAATATTAATCTAACTCTGCAACTTTGCAGAAATATACTACCCCACACTCCCAGGACCAATGGTATGTCCCGGACAAACAGAGACAAACGGCAACTTCTGCCCAGCATGGGGCTTGGCGTCTCCACACCACTACACACCGGCTAATGCTTATATCTGCTAAGGACAATCAGTACATTTCATCCAACGCTAAGTTCCAGGCACGGCAACAAGAGCATTTCTCATTTATGGACTCTTCTGATCCTCACTGTAGCTCTGTAAGGCAAGCGCTATTTTATCATCATCCTCTCCATTTTTATGGGATAAAGTCATGTGCTCAAGGTTACCCAGCCAGCATGCAGTAAGGTCAGGACTGGAGGCACTGATACCCTGATTGCCAGTTGTAGCTACGCAAACTCAGGTACTACTCATCTTGGAAAGCACAGGGCTAAAGAAGATTCTAGAAAAAAGAGGGGCAGTGGTTCCTTTTAGGGCCTCACTCACGGCAAATGGAGGTTCCCAGGCTAGGGGTTGAATTGGAGCAACGATGCTGGCTTACACCACAGCCATAGCCATGCCAGATCAGAGCCACATCTGTAACTTACACACCAGATCCTTGACCCACTGGTCGAGGCCAGGGATCAAAGCCATGTCCTCATGGATACTAGTCAGGTTTGTTACTGCTGAGCTACAACAGGAACTCCTGTGAGGGGGGGATTTTTGTCTAAAGTTACTCTCTGGTTTGGGGCACAGAAATCCTGAATCTCTGCAGAGGTGGCTTAATTTTCCTCTTGGCCTAAGAGACAACGTGCGTATGCTTAACATTACTTATGGCCCCCTGAAGACAACACAAAAGCCAAATTCTGCTTCAAAATCCACAGTTTAGGACAACAGAAGGAAAAAGTTCAGCCTCTCTACTGAGGCAAATAGTATCCTCCCCTCCCCAAAGATGTGTTCCTAAACTCCTAACAACTCTGAAGGTAACCTTATTTGGAAATAGGGTCTTGGCAGAAATCAAGTCATGATGAGGTCAGAGTGGATTGGGGAAACGGTAATCCAGTGACTGGTGTCCTTATAAGAAGAAAATCTGGAGAGATTAACACAGAGAGGGGAAGCACACATGAGGACAGAGACAGATACTGGAGTGACGCAGCTGCAAACCAACAGCTGGATGCCTGTAACCATCTCAAGCTGGGAAGCAGCAAAGGAGGATTCTCCCCAGACCCTTCAGAGGGAGCAAGGCCATGCCAACACCTTGAGCTTGGACTTCTGGCTTCCAGAATACATGTCTGTTGTTTCAAGCCACCCAGTTTGTGGTCATTTGTTATAGCAGCCTTAGAAAACCAATACAGTTGGTCAGAAAGGAAGTGCTGGGTTTGCCTTGGAAACCATTTCACCTAAATGTACATGACAGGTGGGGAAACTGAGGCCCAGACCTACGCACAGGGCAGAGTAGCAATCACACTGCGGAGGGCCACTTTGAGGTCACCACAGGTGGCAGCTGGGTGTCCCCAAGGTCTCAGTGAACACAGCTGGTGCTCAGTGTCACTAAACACAATGAACCTTCTGCCCAGCTTGGAGCTGGGGGTCTCCACGACACCACACCGATGGCATGAGTGCCGTGGGCCCTCTGGGAGGGAGCCCCCTTCTTGGGGAGACACCTCTGCTCCCCTTTCAGTCCAGCACTCCCTCCCCAGGCACACTGAGGCCCCTGCAGACCAGGTTTCAAAGATCAGGCAGGCTTTATGGGCTCCATTCTTCATGCTGTGGGGAGCACCCTGGCCTGGGAGGGAGAATTTCATGCAGTTATATATCTGAAAGTTTTCCATATGAAAAGATGCGGGGACAATGGCATCGACTTGACTCTTCTTTCTCATTAAACTGCAAATATTGAATAAACCTGAAGACTCAGCTAACGATCTTTGGAGAGGAGGCATTAGAAATCTTGAAGAGATTCTCCAATGCACCAAAGGCAGGCGAAGTCAATAACCCTCTGAGGCCACCTCTCCCCAACCCCCACTTTGCCAGGGGGCCGAAGGGGAGGGGTCCCAGCCCCTTGTTCTGCCAGGTGGTGGTAACTGGGACTCAGGCAGCCGCTGGCAGATCGTGAACCTACTTGAAAGGAGCCCTCTGCCCCATTTAGGGAGATGCACTCGGCAGCCCCAATTATCTGCATATTGGGACAATAGGATTTAGCCACAAAGACAGTTGTCTCCTTTATTTAATTTTATAGAAGGAGGCACAGCCCCACCCACACAGCATCTACCATCTTTGGGATATGGATGATTTTACCTACTTCCCTTCTTATTTAGTTACTTATAATTATCCACCTGTGTGTTATTAAATTTTTATTTTTCATGCAAATGTATGAGCTGCTCATCTGGAAAATTCACTGAGTCATTGAAGCTTTGCGTCTTTATTAGATTTTGCCATCTTCTCGACCCATTATGAGTCATATGTTCTTCAGAACCTCTCTATTGAAATATGAAATTACAACTGTTTTCCTCTTAATCAAGATTACAGTCAATTCAGTGATTGACCTTAAGATCGGAAACATTATTCTAGGT
Organism: Phacochoerus africanus; assembly: GCF_016906955.1. Taxonomy (NCBI): domain Eukaryota; kingdom Metazoa; phylum Chordata; class Mammalia; order Artiodactyla; family Suidae; genus Phacochoerus; species Phacochoerus africanus. Next base: position 124,087,159 of record NC_062558.1, read on the forward strand.
TCAGATGGCTGCCTGAGACCTGGAATCAGAGAATAAGCTGTGCCGAGTGTGCAGAGGGCCGAAGTGGTTCCAGAAGCTTCTTTACCTGACTGCACAGAGGCTGAGGAGCAGAGGTGGGCAGTGACACTTTGACAGTCTTGACCCCTCTCTTTTCTACATTGTACTCTTTTTTTTTGTGTCTTTTTGTCTTTTTGTCTTTTTGCCTTTTCTAGGGCTGCTCCTGTGGCATATGGAGGTTCCCAGGCTAGGGGTCTAATCAGAGCTGTAGCCACCGGCCTACGCCAGAGGCACAGCAACACGGGATCTGAGCCGAGTCTGCCACCTACACCACAGCTCTCGGCAAGGCCAGATCCTTAACCCACTGAGCAAGGCCAGGGATTGAACCCGCAACTTCACGGTTCCTACTTGGATTCGTTAACCACTGAGCCACGACAGGAACTCCTCTACGTTGTACTCTTAAGAAAAGGGGGGAGCAGCCCCTGCTTTCAATGTGGGGGAAGTGCTGTGCTTCCCTTGCAGACAATGGCTGGGGAAACTTCTGGAAACACAGACATCACATAGGATGCTGTTTTCCTTAGCCCTTTAGAGAAAGAGCATCAGTCACCTTGACTGAATTGATTAAGAGTATCAGAAAAACAAGTGTTTTGACAGGGTCTGGGTCTTCTCCATTTACTGACCGGCTCTTTGCCTGAGTTGCTCTTTCCAGCTATGCAAGGTGGGTTAGCCTCTACATCCCCAGGAGGGTTGAAATAATCCAGATGTCTCCTATAAATGCCATAGATTTCTCCAGACACCTCTCTCAATCTCCCTACCCTGTCTCAATCTCTGCCCGCCCTCCCATCTCCCCTTCCCTTCCCTGCTGCCCAGAGGTGACAATTTGGCAGGAACAACCACATTGGGCCCCTCCCATCAAGGGCCATGAAGAAGATGCTTCAGGGAGGAACTGATCCCCTGGTGGCCCTGGTGAACCCAAGGCTAAATCCAGCTTGTCTGCTCCCACCCCAATATATGCACCAGATAAAAATAATGCCCCCTGACCCCAAACACATCCATCTACTCCTAAGTTCCACACTGTAGAAACTCTAGTGTTGCCTTGGAGTTGATGCAGTGTATTGTGTTAGGACCTGCAAAACCACTTTCTAGGGTGAGGAGGAAGCCTTGAGAGCCTTTAGGTCCTGGAGCAGAACAGAAGCAACACCACTGTCATCCCCGCATCCACCTCATGCGCCCTACAGGCCTTCTGGATAGTTGACTTGACCATGACCACATGGCCTTGGCCTTCCCTAGCCCGGCCTTCTGCTCTGTGGGGACCCCACAAATTCCCCTTCAGAACCTCACCACCCTCCTCTCTGCCTTCCCCTTACTCTTGTGAATCCCAGGCTCCCCCGCCCCAGACATCACTCCGCAGCTCAGGGCTGTCTCTCCTCAGCCAGGACCCTGAAACACGACCTTCCTCCTCCCTGGGATGTCTCAGAATCCCTTCAGAGGCATCTCTTTCAGGAGGTCCCAAGGCGAGTGTCATCTCTCAATTGCTGGAGAATATATTAAAAACTCTTGATAGTGACGCTTTACTCTTAAATACAAAACCAGCCCCTTTCAAAGGCCCCCTGAAGGGCCAAGACCATGCCCTGACTATAGAGAAGGAAACATTTTATCCCAGTGATTTTTAAGCCGAGAAACACCCCATTGACTGGGTGGTGGAAGTGTGAAATCGTTTACACAGTTTGCTGCCGGGCACGGCCAGGGGGCTCCCCAGGTGGAGCTGGGCCCAGGCGGGCTCTTCGTAGTCGTTGCCTCCGCTCAAGGATCAAGTTCATTAGCACACGCAGTGCTGGGAGGAAAGGGCACGAAACTGCCTCCTGCCCGCAACTTAATTGTATGCCCACAGCTTTGTAGACACATCCACTTTGGCTCTGGAATCTTCCTTCAGACACCCATGAAGATCCAGGCTTGGCTTCCGAGGCCTTCAGACTAGAAATAAGGCAACATAGGGCTGAGTGAGTTAGGAAGTAGAGGCAGAACTGGACTTGGACTCCCCATGAGCTAGCTGTGTGACTTGGGGCAACCACTTAACCACTCTGAGCATGATTTCCCTATCTGTAAATTGGGACTAAAATACTAGTCCCTGCCTCCTAGGTTGTTGTGAGGATTAAATGACCCAGGAGACTGGTGTTTAACACAGCACAGGGCTTATGGTAGCTACTAAATGTTAGAGAGCATCATAGTCTGCATTGAAGTTCAAGGCTTTTTATGTGGAAAGATCTAGGAGCCAAAATGGTGACCCTCCCTGCCTGCCAGTGAGAGTTGACCCAGGTGAGTGACTGCTTTATGCTTTCGAGAAATGTCTCTCCAATATATTTTGCTATTTTTCATGGGGATTCAAAGCAGCTTTGTGGAAAATGGGTTCCCATGGCCAACAAGACTGTGTCACCAGAGGTGTCCTAGCAGAGGGTGGGGACGCCCATTTGTGACCCCAGAGAGGGAGTTTTAATGTGCCAAGGGGCACCTCGGCCCCTCCCTTTACACCCCTCTGATCTGTGCAGCAAGGGGAGCAGCGGCTTTGCATAAATTATCAGTCTAAGAGTTCCCGTCGTGGCTCAGTGGTTAATGAATCCAACTAGGAACCATGAGGTTGCGGGTTCGGTCCCTCCCCTTGCTCAGCGGGTTAAGGATCCGGCGTTGCCGTGAGCTGTGGTGTATGTTGCAGACGCGGCTCGGATCCCGCGTTGCTGTGACTCTGGTGTAGGCAGGGCGGCTACAGCTCCGATTCGACCCCTAGCCTGGGAACCTCCATATACCGCAGGAGTAGCCCAAGAAATGGCAAAAAAGACAAAAATAAATAAATAAATAAATAAATAAATAAATAAATAAATAAATAAATAAAAATAAAGTGTAAGTGAAAAAATGGCCCAAAGGAGGAGTTCCCATGGTGGTTCAGCAGGTTAAGAACCTGACATAGGGGAGTTCCCTTTGTGGCACAGCAGAAACAAATCCAACTGGTATCTGTGAGGTTGTGGGTTTGATCCCTGGCCTCGCTCAGTGGGCTAAGGATCCAGCGTTGCCCTGAGCTGTGGTGTAGATTGAAAACAAGGCTCAGTCCTATTTTGCTGTGGCTGTGGTATAGGCCAGTGGCTGCAACTCCGATTTGACCCCTAGCCTGGGGTGCAACCCTAAAAAGCAGAAAAAAAGGAAAAAAAAGAACCCGACATAGTTTCTGTGAAGATGCTTGTAATCCCTGGCCTTGCTCAATGAGTTAAGGGTCTGACACTGCCACAAGCTGCAGCGTAGGTCACAGATGCAGCTCAGAAGCTCGTATCCAGTGTTGCTGTGGCTTTGGCATAGGCCTGCAGCTGCAGCTCCAATTTGACCCCTAGCCTGGGAACTTCCATATGCTGCAGGTGCAGCCATAAAACGAATAAGTAAAAAATGGCCCAAAGGAATGAAACAGGGGGGAATAGAGTGGTCAGGGGAGATCTCTCCTGGGAGATAATACTGGGTCTGAGACAATGAGAGAGAGCCAGGTGTGCAAAGAGCAGAGAACAAGCTCCCATGCAGAGTGAGCAAATAGCAAATACAAGTCTAGAGAGGCAGGAGTAGCTCCAGGGGGGTCGGGGACAGAAATATGGGCTGAATCCCAAAGCCAAGGAGAGCAGGCAATGAGATGGACCTGCAGGTGGGGACCAGGCCCTGCAGGCCTTGTGGGCTGAGACAGGACTTGGGATTTTATTCTAAAGCAACGGGAGGCCACTGGAGGGTTTTAAGTAGGGGTGACATCATTGGATTTACCCAGGGTCACACCTTCCAATCCGGGACCACCCTTACTTTTTGTTTGCTTCCTCTTTCTTTCTTTTTTTCTCCCTTTTTTCTTTTTAGGGCTGCATCTGTGGCATATGAAAGTTCCCAGACTAGGAGTCCCAAGCCTAGACCACAGCCACAGCAATGCTGGATCTAATCCACATTTGTGACCTATGCTGCAGCTTGCGGCAATGCTGGATCCTTAACCCACTCAGCGAGGCCAGGGACCGAACCCACATCCTTTCAGACACTGTATCATGTTCTCATCCTGCTGAGTCGCAACAGGAACTCCTGTCATCGTCTGTTTCAAACATTAAGAAATTTTTTTGCAGGAGTAGACCAAAATCGGAAGAGAAACCTCTGCTAATAAGTCCATGGAAGAATATGTAGAAACCAGAATCCTGCTTCAGAACATAATGTGCTTTTGAAACGCTAGAAAAAAGATTCCCATCTGAATCCTGAGTCTTTGGGACGGCTTTCAGCTCACTTGAGCTGTAATGAAGGTGGCCCTTATCAGTCTGAGCTTGAGCTGCCTTAATTAGACCCAGATTCTCTATCTTTAAATTGGTCTTACATCAAAGCGAGAGTTATAATTGCAGGTGATGCATTTGCGAGCTGCATTGTTATGTAGAATACGGCTGCCAGCAGGTTGTGTTGGGATTATTGAAAAGCAATTTGCAGGGGAGGTCTATGGGGGAAAAGTAGTTCACCTCACTAAGCCTAAAAAAAAGAGCAACAGCGGGCTGGAGGTCTTGGAGAAAACATACTTAACAAGAAGTATTAAAAAAAAAAAAAAAAAAAACCCTTCAGCCTTTACCCGCTCTATTTTTCATGCACACATGGCTTAAGCCACTCCTGACACATGGCTATTAAGGTCCGCCTTGTTAGAAGTCATTGCTGGTCTGCATTCAGTATGGCTGTGGGGTTGGCTTGTGGGGTCAAAACAGGTTATCTGGAAAGCTCAGGCAGCTAGAGGCAATTCCCCACTCCAGGTTTTGGAACTGGGAGATTTTAGGGTTATAAAGTGCTCTGTGACTTGATTTCTTTGTTTTGAAGGGAGGTTGTTTTTGTGAGATCAGATTCAGAGTTTCAGTGGAGAACCCTCTCTCGGCAGTGAAGGAAGATTGCCAGTCAAGCCCTGAGGACAACACGGACGTGTTTCTAGGTTTAGAGGAGGTTGGAGGGGGAAGGGTGGGGATTTGTGATTTGCTGAGTCTCAGGAGAGACCACTCAAGTTAAAGAGTCACTCAACTTCCAAAGCATACTTTCCAAAACTTCTGTGTGGAAACACCATTAAGAGAGAGGCAGGCATTCACGAGATCTTAAAAACTCTGGCTTGAGAGGCCTGTCTGCAGCTGTGTCCTTATGATTTGTGTGTCATCTTTCATGGAAAAGACATTGTTATACTCTCAACTAATTTTATTATTTCCACTCATTTCTAGGTGGGCTTGGTTATTTCCTTTTTTACTGTGGTGGCAATATTGCTATGCCACCACATCTCTAAGTTGGTTTTTACTAATGGGCTTTTGGTCCTGAGTTGCAAGACATTTGATAAGAGAACTTATAAAATAAATAAATAAACAATAAGGTGTTGCATTGTTTTGTTTTGTTTTGTTTTTGGGGGGGGCCGCTCCCACAGCATATGGAGGTTCCCAGGCCAGGGGTCATATCAGAGCTACAGCCACCGGCCTATGCCAGAGCCACAGCCACACCAGATCTGAGCCCTGTCTGCGACCTACACCACAGCTCACAGCAAGGCCGGATCCCTGACCCACTGACCAAGGCCAAGGATTGAACCCACATCTTCTTGAACACTAGTTGGATTCATTTCCACTGCACCATGAAGGGAACTCCAAGTTTGTTAGTTGTTGTTGTTGTGGTTGTTGTTTTTCTTAAAGGGAGAGCCATATTCAATACTAACTGCTGGTAAATATTTCTTTGCATGTTAGCTGAGGCTGCCCAAGAGGAGAGCATAAGATCTAGTCAAAGAACAGATTTCGAAGAGTTTGCTTATTAACTCCTTGATTTGTATGGAGTGGGACTTAGCAAAATAATTGCTCCTGCCACCCAGACCTGATGTGATACAGTCACTGCTGAATTAGGAGCCACGTTAGATGTCCCCGAAAATGTTCAGAGAAGCCTAGCAGGAAACCCTTTACAGAGTCTCTCCCTTTTTTTTTTTTTTTTCCTATATCATCATTTCTGGAGCTACTTTGTAAACATGAAATAGTTTTTCATAACAAACTCTGATCCTGGGGGCCATTGCTGAAATTGTGTCGTCTACAGTTGTAAGTACAGCTTAACCAAACAACTGGTCACCTCCATGGGGTGAGGGTGAGGGTGAGGGTACGGGGAGGGGCAGCTGTCTGTCAAAGGTTTGGAAACGCTCTGTTGTGTGGCTTAGGAGGCTGAGTGTTTACTTTTCAACGGTCTGTGCTGGTGGTGAACAATCTTGGCCTCTGGGGATGTAGGCGACCTCTTGCCTCTTAAATTGGGATAACGTCCCCGGGCAAGAAGGCAGCTTTATCTCGGAAAAAGTTTAGGCTTATGGAAGAGGAGGTCAAACTAGTCACCAAGGACAGGGAATCTAGGCCTTCCCTCCAAACCACATTCACGTTTCTAATCAAACTGGCTCACATGATTCCAATTATTTTTCCATCTTCTCCAAGGGCAGTGGGCCATGGGCTAGGCTGATGACCTGTGAAATTTCAATTTTAAAGAATGAAGCTGGTTTTGATTTATTCAGAAGTCAACCCATTCCTCTGGTTCTGTGTAGAAGTAGAGAGAGCAAGAAGAGCTAGAAGAGCTAGAAGTGCTGCCCAGAGGGTCCCATCCCATGACCTCCCCTCCCCCAGCCCCACAGCCCCTCGGGCCAAGTTTCTAAGCCCAGGACCCATGGAGAGCTCGTCTATGGTTTGATGGACAAGGGGTCTGCAGCCTCAGAGCCACACAAACACTCCTGATCAGGCCGGGGGTGCACCCTGGGTGGGGCCGTGTGAGGCTGGGCGCCGAAGGTGCTCTAGAAGATGTGGGTTTATCAGCGTGCAAGTGGCTGGGTCCGTATCCACTGTCATGACCTCCACCCCTTGCTTCTGTACCCACCCCCCCATTTCTGGCTGACTTCTTGAATGTGCTATTTGTGGGAGTCCATTCTGGACTTCTAGGTCAGTAGCTGAAGAGAGGGCCCAGAGCTGCTTCACTTGGTAGAAATTTCTGCTCTATTCTCTCAGAGTCCTACATTGACTCATCAGTCAAACAACCCACATGCCCTGCATCTTATTTGCCTTCACCTTTCCCTTGGGAAATGACCCAATCTTTCGAATAAATGGACTTAGCACAGGTGTGTATCCACCAATGTGGATGGATCTTAAAAACATGGTCTTTATACACTCATGTTAGCAAATTCTCTTATTAATTTTAGTATAAAGGTATTAAGTTTTGTGAGTACAGCAGCATTGACAAATATTTTCTTTTAGATTTTATTATATTGCTTATTTTGTTTCCTAGTCTGGCTGCATTAGCTGGGATCTCCGAGACAACGTAGAATAATTATGGAAGCAATGTTTTAGCATTTCATTGTTTATTATGATGTTTGCTGTTGATTTCATTTAGTTCTTATCATATTTGTAAAGGTTTCTCTATTCCTATTTTACTTCTACTTCAAAAAAATTAGGAAAGGCTGTTGAATTTCATTGAAGGTTTTGAGCATATATTTACAAATCATATAGATAATGTAGTATTAATCCTTTAATATTTAAGGTAATTAAATTTAATAAACTTCTTAATGTTGAATCAACTTTGCATTACCAGAATAAACCCTACGTGTTATTCAGTGTTATGTTTTTTAAACTATTTTATAAAATTTACTTAATTTAGTTTAGATTTTTGCCTCCATTTTCATGTAATATTTATTATTAAGTATTAAAATTATTCTAACTTTATAAGAAAAAAACCATGATCTTGAGTTAAATAAATAAATAAATAAAAAGACCATGATGGAAGATAATATAAGAAAAGGAATGTGTATTTGTATATATATATATATATATATATATATATATATATATATATCTCCCTGGGTCACTTTGTTGTACAGCAGAAATTGGCACAATGTTATAAATCAGCTATGCCCTAATAAAGAAAAAATTTTTACATAAATTAATAAAAAGAAAAGAAATAGAATGAGAGAGATAAGACACTATGATCTACCTAATTTAGAAGCAGAAGCTCATAAAGCAGCAATACAAATAAAACAAGAAGATCATGTTAAACGCATTAGAAAAGCTGCCTCTGGGAGGAGAGGCATGGACATGGAAAATGAGGATCAACAGAAAGAAACAAGGAGAACGGATGCATATGCATCCATCTGTTAATGACGATAACGGACCATGAGCTAAAGAGTATGATTCACTCATCACCCGGTCCTTAAAGAAAATCACAAAAAGCAATGTCATTTTGGTGATCTTCTAAGGCTAGACCTGAGGTTGGGGACTCCAAAATGATTGAGACACCAAAATGATTGACTCAAGCCAAATCCTTTTGTGCCCTTGGGCATCATGTCCAGATGCAAAGGACCCACCAGGAGAAGTCAGGAGACACGGCCCCAGGAAGGGCACCTTCCAGAGGAGGATGACGGCATCAGGGTGGCTGCCTTCTCCTTCCCAGACCACAGCACCTGTCCCCCCACCTTGCTGTGCTTTGTTATGGGGCCTGGAATAGTCTGAGCTTCAGCTCTACTATCTGTAAAATGAGGAAAAGCCAGTAGGACCCTCATCAGGCCATTGTGAGGAATGAATGTACAAATGCCCGCTCTGCTCTCAGCTATGACAGTCGTAGCTGCTGTCACAATCACAATCAGAATCTATCTTCGCTAAGCAGACTAATAATAACAATAATAATGATAATAATAAATTGTGTCATAGGGAGCCTTTTTCTCCTTCTCGTGTAAGCCTGGCTCAGAAGGTCCTTTGCTGGCGTTATTCTGAAGACCTTGGTGTCCAGCCAGAAAACAAGAAATGAAGTCAAGGAAGTCTTCTGAGATTCTGCAAGACAGAAGATTCTTTGTCATGTCTCAAGTCTCCCAAAGATCCTAAAAGGCTGGGGCTGGAGCAGAGGAAATCCTGGGCGTCGCATCAGACGCTTCATGTGAGCGATCTGAGTCCAGAATCTCAGCAAGAAGGAAGCGCTGGGCGAGAGAAAAGTCACATGTGATGCTAAAGATGAATAAAGTCAAGCCAGGGATCAAAAATGCATGTGGCGGCAGCCTGCTCCTCCCCGATGGTGCCTTACAACTCAGACTTGTTCACTGTCCAAAGTACTTTAATAATTCTTATCTCATTTAAGCTTCATGACACTCTCCTGAGGAGGTATAAAGTCCCCCTTTACCAATGGCAAAACTAAGTCCACAGTGTCCCAAGCCCAGGATGAACACGAATTGTAGACCTGGGCCTAGAACTTAGGCTTACTAACCCCCAGCCTAGGGGGTTATAGACTAATAATGATGATAAAGATAATGACAATCAGAGCTCCTGTCGTGGTGCAGCGGAAACGAATCCGACTAGGAGCCGTGGGGTTGCGGGTTTGATTCCCAGCCTTGCTCAGTGGGTTGGGGATCTGGCATTGCCATGAGCTGTGGTGTAGGTCGCAGACACAGCTTGGTTTGATTCCCGGCCTCGCTCAGTGGGTTGAGGATCCGGCATTGCTGTGAGCTGTGGTGTAGGCCAGCAGCTGTAGCTTCGACTGGACGCCTGACCTGGAAACCTCCATATGCCACAGGTGCGGCCCTAAAAAGACAAAAGACAAAAAAAAAAAAAAAGATAATGACAATGTCTACTCGTAAGTGGCTATATGAGCCAGGTAATTTTTTAGGAGTTCTATATTCATCTAATCCTTACAATAAGCCTCTGATATAAATCCTGACCTCATTTCACAAGTGAAACACTTAAGGCACAGAGAGACTAAGTAACCTGCCTAAGGCTGCACAGCCCACAGGTGGTGGAGACAAGACGTGAACCTGGGTGTACATCCCTCCTGTCATCTTTTGCTGCTGTGCTTGCTCTATAGACCAGTCTCTGCTGCTCTGGGTCCTCTCAAAACTCCCACAGACCCAAGGCTGGGTAGTGCCCACAACTTAATCCTAAGATTAAGGAACAAAACCTTGTGCCCTGGGGCTGTGAAGGAAGAGAGGGTGGTGGTTTCTGCAGAAAAGGTCTCTTCTGAACTCAGAGACCTGGCTAACCACAGAGCACTCTGCTGCGCACAGAGCTCATCCCAGTTTTGGCTGGGGGTCTACGGAACGTTTTGGGGGTGCTGATAACTTAGTGCCCAGTGCCCCTTTTATTGACTCTATGGGGTTCGCTGGAGTTCAGCCTGCCACCAAAGCTTCCCTGCCCTGTGGCCCAGGCTTCAGCACAGGAGCTAGTAAGGATATGGGATTGGATGCGAAATAACCTCACTCTAGCAGTAAAGCAAATCCTTATCAAGAGAAGCCATGGTCGAGTCATGTGTGCCTTGATCCTTCACTTGATATTCAACCTTTGCCTGAATTGCCTTGTCTTCTCTTTCTCTCTCTTAAATATACTTTCCTTTTATTATTATTGTTAAAGTATAGTTGACTTATAGTTTGTGCCAATTTCTGCTATATGGCATAGTGACCCAGTCATACATATATATGCATTCTTTTCTTTTTTTTGCTTTTTAGGGCCACACCTACAGCATATGTAAGTTCCCAGGCTAGGGGTCAAATCTGAGCTGTAGCTGCTGGCCTACACCACAGCCACAGCAACATGGGATCCAAGCCGTGTCTTTGACCTACATCGCAGCTCACAGCAATGCCCGATCCTTGACCCACTGAGCGAGGCCAGGGATCGAACCTGCATCCTTGTGCATACTAGTAGAATTCGGTACTGCTTCGCCACAATAGGAATTCCCCTATCTTCCATCTTGTTCCATCCCAGGATTGGATATAGTTCTGTAGGACCTCATTGCTTATCCTTTCTAAATGTAATAGTTTGCATCTACCAACCCCAAACTCCCCATCTATCCTACTTCCCCCCGCCCCCCTGCCCTTGGCAACCACAAGTCTGTCCTCTAGGTCTGTCTTCCCTTTCTTCCCCATGATCCTGTTACCTCCAGCCTGGAAGTGCATGGAGATGACTGTGCAGCAGTCCTGTTGAATGAATGTGAGAGTTAGGTGTCCATAGCTGAGAACATGGTTTGTCCAGCAAGGCCTGGGAGAAGGCAGAGGATGACCACAGAGCACTGCCTCCTTCTGGGGACATCCCCACCCCAGCATACTTTTATTTTGCATCTGCTCTTTGCTGGAACGTCTTTGTAGTGAAAGGAGGGATGGGGGCTAGGGCTGGCAGTGGATATGACTTAGAGCATCAAGAAGATGGAGGAAGAGACTAAAACTGGAGGGGAGTATCACGCCAGCAGAAGCAGGAAGTGGGGATGGGCAAGGTGTGATGGGGTTAGAGTGGGCACCAAGTCTGGCTAGAAGGGAGGAAGAGAGGAGCCAGTGGGTAGGCCTAGAATGCCAAGAAGTACTTTTTTTTTTGTCTTTTTGTTGTTGTTGTTGCTTGCTATTTCTTGGGCCACTCCTGCGGCATATGGAGGTTCCCAGGCTAGGGGTTGAATCAGAGCTGTAGCCACCGGCCTACGCCACAGCCACAGCAACGCCGGATCCGAGCCGCATCTGCAACCTACACCACAGCTCACGGCAACGCCGGATCATTAACCCACTGAGCAAGGGCAGGGACCAAACCCGCAACCTCATGGTTCCTAGTCGGATTCGTTAACCACTGCGCCACGACGGGAACTCCCCAAGAAGTACTTTAGACTTTGACTTGCCTTGATTCTCCCAAAACGTGTGCGCTGGAACTTTGGTGAAATGGAAGAGGGATTCTGGGGAGAAGTCTGCTCAAATAACTTTTGGAAACACTGTTAAATAAATTAAATGCTTTACTGCATTTTTACTGCATTTACTGCATTTTTCAGAACCTTTTTTTTTTATAAAAATGTGCCCTTTGAATCTTCACTGGAAGAGGGTGACATACACAGCATTTCCCAAGTTTATTCTACCAGTGAGTCCATTTTTTTCAAGCTGGAATTTGTAGGACTAGTTTTCATACTTTGGAAAATGCTTTTCCATCTGAATTCATTATGGGATAATGGAAAAGGAAACCAGTAAAAAAGCAATTCCACGCTTAGTTCACCATGAGGCCTGCATAAGCCCCTACCCTCCTCAAACCCAATTGCCATAGCTCCACTTTACTCCTACTGATTGAGGGCTGAGTCCTATGCTTAGTTTTAGCAACTTCGGGAGCATCTCTGCTCTGTGAACTGCAGTAGGACCCCAAGCCTTGACATGTGGGGCCTTGCAAGAAGCAGGCCACTAGCTCTCATGGAAGTTTTCAAATTATACTAGTCAATGGTTCTGAAACACTTTGAGGTCATGAATCCATTTGGAAATGTGCTGGAAGCTAAAAAAATCTGTTGTTGGGCTGGGGTGGAAGGTTAGTGTGGGGGAGTTCATAGATTTATTATTAATGCATTGTCCAAACTCTTGAGACCCATGTATGGTATGGAATACCTGCCTAAATACACACTGGCCCATTGACTTGTTTGTTGGTTCATCACCATTTTCCTTTGTGGTGATTTCACTGGGTTGCTTAAATGGACAGCCCAACTGGCCCACTTACAAAATTGGCTCTGTGGCCCATATGTGACCTCTTTGCCTGGAGAATTATCCAAAATAGCCAGCTGGAAGCCATTTTTTTTTTTTTCCTGAGGTGGTACTGAGAGAAAGCATGGGAAGACTTCTGAACTGCTTTTAATTTAACATCATCACTTTTGTTTGGAAACAGAAAGGAGATAGATGGAATAGTCCATCCAAGAGACGTCTATGCTTCTCTCAACTTCTAAAATTGGAAGGATTAGGGGATGAATGGAGGAGAGGTTTACGTGGAGTCTGCCCTGGAGATCCCAGTAGGACACGTTCTCCCTAAATGCTTTTCTTCAAGGTCAATTTGAGGATAGAGCCAAGCAACATATTTTTAGAAACATTGTTTCTTGGAGAGTGGGGACAGGTCTGGAAGCCACTCTTTCTCTATTTTCAACCCCCATTTACCCACTGTTTGGAGAACCTGATTTATCACCCTTTATTTTGAATCCTCTTGAGTCATTTTATTTTAGCTATTGTTCCTAAGTACCAAAAGTCAGTGTGAGGTATCTTTTAAATCCAGTCTGAAAGTCTTTATCCTTTAATATGATGGCTTTGATCCATTCACATTTATTGTGATCGCTCAGCAGCTTGGATTTATCCAAACCATTTTCTTTTGTGTTTTTTTTCACCAACTATGTCTTTTTATCTTCCTGACTTGCTTTGTATTGAGCAAAGGGATGAGAGAACACATTCTGTAGCCTTTTTATCTCACATAAAGATTATACATGGGTGCTCCCCTGACCTCTGTAGGGAATTTTGTCCTTTGTGTCCTGAGTCTCCCAATATCTTTATTTCCCTGAGGCGTGGAGATCCTACTACAGGAAGGGAAAAACTAGGCACTCCCTTGGTAGTTCTGCTTATATAATAATAGGAGAAAAGGACAAGAGATGATATTGGAGAGAACAACAATCAGAGAAGGTGGCAGCAAGTGGCTTAGACATTCACAGATAGAGCCAGATAAAACTTTACAACCTCAATGGTAGAACTGGATTCATCTGTTGGGGATTCTGCTTTGGTGGCAGAGGGATTACAGCCTTCTGAATTTTTAGGACCTGCAAGAAGAGAGTAGCCTTCTTTCTTCTGCCCTTGCCATCACTATCAGCTCTTCTCTCCGATTGCTGTGGAATGACCCAGCATTTGGAACCCAATCCCGTGATGTCCAGATTTCAGCAGTAGCTTTTAGTTTCCAGAAGACTCAGCAGTCCACAGCTTTGCTGGTTTCTCCAGTGACTGGCACAATAAACCAGTAGCCACACACTTGCCCTAAATTTGGCTGAGCTTTGGGGACAAGTGGTCAGGGCTATGTGGAGCAGACTGTGTGTATATGGGTGGCCCAGCTGAAAGCTCTTAAAGCATGCCCTGTGAGACACAACCTATAATAAGGGGTTGTGAATTGTTCCATTCTTGAGCCTCCATCTGGAGGTCAATAGTTTTCGTGGTTCTTCTAATGAAGGAGGAAGAGTCCAGTGCCCCTTTGCTCTCTGGAAGCCTGGGGTCTCCTACCTTAGCCTGGGAGAGCTATATTTAAAAGATGAATAATTTAATGGACAGCCTGAGGCACAGAGGTCTATAGCAGGGACAGGGGACAGGGACCCTGAGCTTGCTTGTGTTGAAGAGAACCAAGCCAAGCCAGTCAGCCTGAGGCCCCTTGGCTGACTTGCCGTTTTGTTCAGATGGACACTGAACTCCACTCTCAAGTGATTATCTGCAGCAGCAGCCTGCTTCAAACTGGCTTGGCCAAGACAGAATTCACATAGGCTGGGCTGGGGGAGCCTTGGCAATATCCACCCATTGGCTGCAGTTGGGCCATCCAGAGATCCTAGAGGCAACTCAATTCAAGTGACACCTCCTCAAGACAGGGGTCTCTGCTCGGATGAGTGTAGGGGGTCCAGCAGTATAAAAACACAAGAGTATAACCTGACATGGGGGAAATGAGACTGATGCATGGACATTAGGAAGCAATAGGAGAACATAAACCAAGAGAGCAGCAATGGGTTTCAGAAGTCTGGGAAGATATCCAGAGAGTTGCTAGAATGTCAGGCTTTGGTGCCCCTCTGAAATAATCAATTAAAATAGAGCTCACTTGAAATTATAAGATGGGAAAAACACATCTTTAGGATTCCATCAATCTCCAGGGAAGCCATTGTTGGCTTTGGAGAACAGAATATTAGTTTTAGGCAACTGACCAACTCTCTCTTCAGGGTCTTGTCTCTCCATCATTTCTCTAGGACCGTCTCTCTTTCCATTTCTTCATCTGTGTTAAGAGCCAGTGAAACAGCTAGCTACCATATCAGACCAATTCTGCCACCTCTGAGCACAGTTACTTTGATAAGAATTCTATGTTTTGACCCACAATGCAGGCAAAAAGAAAGTTCTGATGTGAAAAGAAGCCACATGTGAGTCTTCCACATTCCCTGCCAAATGGCTTGAGCTCACCCCACCTTTTTAATTTTGCAAAACATTTGTGTTGTGTCTCCAATTTCCCATGGTGCACTGGCAGGGCGGGTGATGGAAGGAGGGCCTGTGGGGACGAGGCGCCTGGCTGGACCCTGTGGTGGGCTGCAGGTGCTCGGCAAGACTGGCCAATGGGAGCAACTTCTTGGAACAAGCCTGACAAGTTACTGCTGGCCCCAGCCTAGAGCCTCATCTCCCTCCAGCTTGGCCCCAGGTCACCAAAAGGAAATGTATTTAATTTTCAAATCCCTCCTGGAGCCGAAGAGAATTCCAACAAAACAGCCATAAACATTGAAAGAGTCTTGTCTGATTTGGGAAAACATTCCATTGGATTTAAAATGAAATATCCTGTGACTAATCTCATGTAAGACTGGGAATGGGTCTAATTGTTCAATCTGGTGGTCAGCAAGGGGACTCAGGAGAGAGACTCTGTCCCTCCCCCACACCACTTTGGGAATGGCAATGAATCAGCCAGGACTGAGTTTTCAAACAAGGATTGTGAAGGGTTTGCTGTTTGATCCTCAAGCCCCCTTCTTCTCAATTTGTCATTGATTTCCCATCAAGAGAGTTTGTGCAACTGAATCCCCCATGCAATTCTGGCACTTTGTAAGCCAGTAAATAAAACCCAAATGTTAATTCTTACGAGCACAGCATCCCCTGCCAAGAAATGAATAATGCACTGTGAAAGCAACGGCATCCTGCGTCCTTGGATGAGGGAACAAGAAACAGTGGGGGCAGAGGTGGGGAGCAGGGACTCATGGGTGAGGAAGAGACAAGCAAAGAGAAGAGGGAAAAAGAAAAAACTATCATGGAAGGTATTTGTCCTGCCTCCTTGACTTGCACGTAAGCGCCGACAGCCAGCGCCAGGCAATGACAGTAAGCTAAGGGTTATCTGGTTCCTTGTGTCTGTTCTGCATGGAGAACTTTCCAGATTTGTTCATTTTCTCCCCACAGTGACCTATAAGGTAGGTCCTGCTGTTCTCCCAATTTACAGATGGAAAAACTAAGGCTCAGAGATGTTAAACACCTTGCCCACCTGATAGAGAAGGGATGAGGGACTCGCTAGGTACAGAGCTGACTCAGGCCCACTGTGTTATCTGCCTCAGAAGGGAAAAGTGTATATAGAGTGACTAGCTGTCCCCTTGTGCCCAGGACTCTAGGGGCTCCCGGGAAGCAGGACTTCTAGTGCTAAAACCAGAAACGTCCCAGACACACTGCAATGAGTTTTTCACCCTGGGTGTGGGAGTTAGATACAAACTCTGAGTAGCTGTCTTAGGTGCTTGTGTCAAGAGCTTGTTCAGAAAAGCAGACACTGAAGTCTGTAGCTCTGCCTCTATAAGGTGGGCTGGCTAGTTGGTCTATGAAAGACAATCCTACTTCTTGCCTATACGGTACTCTCCCTCCACCCCCAAACACCCTCCCATGACATGACAAATGAAGGAGGAAATAATAATGACACATGCTACTGCTGTTTAACAAGACCAAACGTTTCCCCTGGAACAACCTTCTAGGCAAAGACAGAAGGAAATCATCTTGAATTCCAGTTCCAGAAAGTCTGTAAGTAAATTATGATTTTTTTTTGTTTATTATTTATTAGCCAGCAGGTCATTTTAAAGGCCCCAAGGGACTCTTCCTGCTTACCACCGGATCCGTGTGAGGCAGAAGAAAGAATTCCTAAACAGGAACCTCATTCCCATTTCTGGGCCCTAGTTTATAAGCCGAGACCTCTTGCTTATGAATTGTGCTACAGTCAAGCCTCTGACTCCTAGAGGAGTAAAGTCAACCTGGGGTAACATCCAATAGTAATAGTTTCTCCCACAAACAAAGCTGTGCGTGGATAAGCAGAGTTCTCACGTGTGTTACCTGCCTTGAGCTCCTGGCGACTCCTTGAAAAAGAGGGAAGATGAGATGAGTTCCACGTTCCACGTTCCATGATGGGGAGCACAGGTGATCATGGAAGGTCATATATTTAAGGAGCGGAGGAGCTTTCTGTGGCTGGTGTGATATCAGGATAGTCTGATTATTTTAATACAAAGAAGACTTACGTGATCTCCTTAAAGTCAAGGGATATATAAAGAGTAAATACATCTTTCTGTTTCCCAAACTGATCATAGAACCTGGCACACAGTAGGTAATTTGTTAGCCACCATGAGGAAGAGAGGGCTAGGGAAAAGACTTGGCTACAAAATTATCCAGACTGGAGTCTGAATCCTAGCTCAGCTGCCTCCCCATGAAACTCCAGGTAAGTCCCTTAACTTTTCTGAGCCAATAGACCCCTCTTAGGCAGAAGGGCAGGTAAAAATCCCCTCGGAGCTGCTGCGAGGTGTGATAATAGCTGAGGAGGGCTTGGCCCACACTAAGTGCTCCGTAAGAGACAGCTCTTGTGGTTTTCAGGCCCCAGGATTCTGGGCACCTCCTTAGGCCCAGGCTGGTGATGGAAATAGAGAACCCAGGGCACAAGCTTTAATCTCTGGAGGCAGGCACCGGACCAGATGCTTTCTGACCTCCTGTCATGTTTAACTCACCTTTCCTACCAAAACGAGATGGAACGCTCTCAACTCAGTCAACACAATTTCAGTGCTGTGGGTGACCCCTTCTGTTTGTGCCTGGGGCCAAGCTACAGGTGATAATTAGCTCACAGAAAGTGGAAGGACCTTAACTCCTGTCTCTTGACTCCATTCCAATTGCGATAATTAAATAAAGTGCCCACAGGTGGATCCGGTTAATGAGGCATCAACTGGGTTGCGGCTGAGCCATCCAGGCAGCAGGCGTGGAGCGGGCATGAGCTTAGCATGGATGACTAAGCCGTGGGCGTAAACAGGAGCACGGAGCATCATGCCCCCTTCCCCCTTCTCCGCCCTCAGGTGGTTCCCGCTTTTCACCCTGGCATGTGGGTGTCTTTAGGAGTGCTCTGCTGGGGGCCAGGGACTCATGCTCTGGGCTCTTCCATGAGCTTTATCTTCACCTTGAGCAAGCATCTTCAGTCTCCTTGACTCAGTTTCCTGAATGATAAAAAGAAGGAAGCAGTTAGGGGGCAGCCCAAAACACGGGAAGAGGAGCTTGTGGACGAGAGAGCTCAGTCTCATTCTCTCTCCCATCCCTCTCTGTCTCTGCTAGTTTCTGCTGTTCTCTGCTTGACTCTCCTCTCCCCTCCAGTAGGCTGTTCCCTCTTTCTTCCTTAGTCTTTAGCAACAGCCCCATTCACAGGCTGTCCCTGACGAGGTAGAAGGACCACCTCCCAGTTTCTAGTGTTCGCATCCTAGGGAAGTATCTGACTGACCCAACAAGTTACAGTTTCACCCTATGGGCCAATCATTGTGGCTGGGAGGGGACAAGCACTCCCCTTAGTTCAGGGGCCTATTATTGATCATCAGAAGACACTCATATTTGAATCCGCGCGTGTGGATTGGTCCTTTGGAAGGGGAACACAGTTGACCTTGAACGCCACCAGTTTGAACAGTGTAGGTCTGCTTATATGTTGATTTTTTCATTAAATTTTTTGGAAACCTGGATTTTTTGGAAGAATCTCACAGATGAACTGTGTAGCCTAGAAATACAAAAAAAAATTTTAAGAAAAAGTTAGATATGTTATAAAAACATAAAATATATATAGATATACTTGTAACATACAAAATATGTATGAATCAACTGTTTCTATTATTGGTAAGGCTTCTGGTCAGCAGTAGGCTATTAGTAGTTAAGTTTGGGGGAAGTCAAAAGTTATTCATGGGTTTTCGGCACCACAGTGGGGTGGCAGGAAGTCAGTGGGCTCTTGAGGTAGACTCCGTCCTTAGCACACTGCCTGGGCATCAGTCAGAGTTTGATAGGCAGTAGCCGTTGTTTACAAAGTGCAATACTACATACGTGCATTTTGTTTGTTTGTTTTTTATGGTGGAGAACCTCACTTATAACAAGAGACCAGTGACATCCAGATGAAAACACTTGTTTTCTTTATCTCAAGTACTGGTGCGTGCAGAAGGGCAAGTCCAGTTAAAGAATGGTGAGAAGAGTCTGAAGAGAATCTTGGGAACCTCCAAGGACCTCACGCAGTTGGTGTGATCTCCATGGCTAAGTTTGCTAATCACTTTCCTTGTCTGTCACTGACGCTACTCATTGGCTTTTTATTGGTCTTTGAGACTTTTTAAGGGGGAGCAGGAGGGCTCAAAAGTAGGACTGAGAGAAAGAAAAGAGATGAGAAGAAAGAAAGAGAAATAAAGGTTATTCCGATGTGCCTGGAAAAGAGTGACTTAAGTCAGGGATGAAGAATAAAATAGAAGGACAATTAGAATAGTTAATAGTGACTAATAGAATAGAATAGTAACTATAGTAATAGAATGGTAACTAATAGAAAACCAGCTGAGATGCGGTCAAGTGACTTCCACGGGGTAGAAAACAGCAGAGCAGGTGCCTGGAACACACATCATCCACCTTAAGGAGATGGGTGGGAAAGACACAGCTGGGGTTTCTGGTGCCGACCCCTAAACGATGCAGGAGGAAGAGCTGTTTTATTGCTTCTTGAAAATCTCAAGGAGAGTGCGTCTTAAGAGGAAGCAGTGGCCATGTGTAACTGGGTCTTTCTTTATGCTCCATGCTATGTTCCCTTCTTTGATCTGACAGATGCTCTCTCCTGCAATATACTGTCTGGGGAAGTGTTGCCTTCTTGTCCACCATAGCACATGGTACCATGAGGGGCCCAGTAGACAGAGATCCATTGGAGGCAGTGAGTGCTTGCAAACCAAAGTTGCCCCTAACACTTCTCTCTTGTGGACCAATCAAGGCATTCCTAATACAGATGCTGCAGAACATCCTAGAGGATGCCACAGAGGAGAAAAGGAATTCCCTCTGAGTGGCTTCATTCATTCATTCATTCATTCTTTCACTCATTCATTCAACAAATATCTCCTAAAGGCCGGCCATGGTGAGTGTTGGGAGACACATTGATGAACAGGACAGGCAAAATCTTTGCCCTCCTGTAGTCTACATTTTGTTGGAAAAGAGAGAGGAGAGACCACCGACCACAGAGAATGGGTGGTTAAGTGGTACCAATGAAAATACAGGAGCATAAGAGAAACGGCATAAGGTTGCCGGATATAACAACAAGAATTTAATATCTTGGTCCGTGTTTCAAAATTAAGAGCCATGTAACCTTTCAGAAGTTCAGTTATTTTTATAGGCATAAAGAAAATATAGACTCCTTGTGCAAAACCTAGAAGAGATATTAAGTGTAAAGATACAAAAATCTCCCAAAAACCGCACTTATTTTATGCCTCTTTGGGATCATATTGCATATAGGCTTGTAATCTGCTTTTTCACTTCAAATTACATGGTGAACCTCTCCTCCCGTTGTAAAAGTTTAATTTAAAACATCATTTTAAATAACTGCATCATACGCCATTATATAGATGTACCATAAATTATTCAGTCATTCCCTATTGTTGAACATTTGGTTTGTTTCCACTCTTACAAATAGGCTTCAATGATTCTCCTTGTTCCTAAATCTTTGTTTGAGATTCTGTTGGTTTCTTAGAATAGTTTCCTAGCCAGTCCATCCACAAATATTCATGGAGTGATTATTATGTGCCAAGCAGATTTCCTTTTGCTTTTCTAGCCTGATGCCTTGGGTGTTCTTAGGAGGACTTGACTGTGCTATCCTTGATTTTGCTCACCTGACAAGGTGGGCCTGTTTACCCCCGTCTTGTCTTGGCTTTATTTGTACCTCTGGGACCAGGACATGAGGGAGCCTCTGTATTATTATTTGGTCTCCTCTCAGTATCAAGTATGTTTTGTTCCTTGATCTTTCCTCTTGAGCCACCCAATCCCTCCAGGACTATGTGTGGTGCTCTCTCTCACACCTAAACTCTATGTGACTGACCCATTCTTTGAGGGACTGGGGGCTGTGGCAGGAAGTGTCCCCGGAAATTGAACCAAGGTCTATCCCGAGTGTGTACATGTATGGGAGGTAGGAAGACGCAGGCAATCCCACAGTGTCATTGTGGAGGAAGACAGAAGATGGAAGCCACGTGGAGACAACAGAAGCTGTCCTGAATGCCTCCTGACCATTTCTTCAGACGGACTGAAGGAAGACTTGAGTCTTCTGGGCAGGTCATTGACCTGTTCCATTGACCGTTCCTAGACTGTGGACTTGAAAAACCTCTGGAAAATGCCAAGGATACTACAGGAGAGTGATTGCATGGATGGTCCCAATTATGGCCTCCCTTAATCCATGCTCTGTGCCTTGTAACTCTGTAGTCCCTTCCCCCTCAGATTCTGGCTTAGCCATGAGACTTGCCTGGCCAATGGGATGTTAGCAAATTTGATGCAAGTGGCCGTTCAAAAGTGCATGCGTATTTGTGCCAACATTCTTGTGCAATTGGGCTCCCTCACAAAACCGACTCCACCAGCATAACACAGTAGGGCTAGCTCTGTTGGAGGGATGGAAGAGGACCTGAAGCCATCCTAGACCAGCTGGTCCCCTGTCAGTCTGCCAGGTGCCTGCAGACACATGAGCAAGTCCAGCTAAGATAATTGATGGAGCGTTGAGGTGCCTCAGATCAGCCAAACTGATCCCTAGACATGTGAGAAAAAAAGAAAGCACATGTTGCGTTTTGGGCTTGTTTGTTTCTCAGCAGTAACTAACTGTTAAAGACACTAATATTGAAGAATAGAGACAAGGAGGGCCATGGGGGAATATGACAGGCAGAGGGTACAGCAGCAGATCACAATGCTCAGAAACCCCCCAGCCCCGAACTCACACTAACACCACAGAAATTCCACCCTGCGGCCACCCTTTGACCTCCAGGTCAAGCTTGGCTACCCCTTCACTGTAGGCAAACCCCTTTCTGAGCCTCCTGTGTAGCAGTCTCAGGAAACAGAGCTGCAAACTCTTTGGAAGCAGATGTCCCCTGAGACCAGCTCATCCTAATTTTGAGGAAAGTTCTGGAACTGCACAACCATCAGGAGAGAGCCTTGCCGTCCCCGCCTAGGAACATCTGGGGCCTGGCCAGCAGCAGCCCGATTTCCCTTTTTCCTCATCTATATTTTTGTCTTCCCCCTGCGCATGTGGCTGACCCCCCACCTCAGGCCTCACTGGCCATCACTCACCTGAAGCAGCCTGCGAGAGTGTATCCCACGATGACCTTATTGCAGCCCTAGCAGCGGGGTCGGGGAGGGGCAGGTGGTCCTGGAGCTGAATCAGTCTGCCTCCAGCACAAAGCGTCCCCAGTCCCACCCTGTTTGTCTCTCGTGTCATGGGCGTGCACAGGGCTGCGAGAGGCACCCCTTGGGGGAACTGGAAACATGCAGACATAGCTCAGTCAGTGCAAATAAATAGCCATCCTCTCTAGTTTCTTTTTCCTTCAAACTGGAGAAATGCAAGTCACCCTCCACTCTTCCTTCGATATTACATGGTGGTTTCAATCTCATTATTATTGCATTATATGTAGCACATCTGTTACTGGTCAGGAGCCAACTATTTAATTCTATTAGATACATCTATACAGCAAAGTGATAATCTACTCCAGGTTGGTGGAACAAGCACTTAATACTTGGCAGCAAGCAGCCAGAGGCTCGATGCGCAAGCAAGAGCGTGTAGGAGGCCCTCTGAGGCCGGGGGTCACAGGCGGCCAGAAAGCTCTGCGGGTCCTTCCCCAGGCCAGCATTCCGTGTGGGAAAGGAGTCCGTCATCAGCTTGTTCCAACATCTGCAAGATATTGATGGAGAACGAGGGAGGTGAGGAGGGAGGGGAAGCGTTTACCTAACCAAATGCTAACTCTTCCAGGGGGATTCATGTCAGCGCAGACTAAATGATGTGAGAGTTTCAGGCACATGTGGTTGTATTTACCCCCCAAGAAATAGACACAGATTCATGTCTTGTTCAGTAACTGCAGCGCCCCAGACGTGCCTTCTGCAGTTGCCCCTGAGTTCCTACTCGTGTTTCCTGCCTTCATCTCTGCACATCAGGGAATGGGTTTGCTTTCAGCCTAGGGGCACGTGAATGGGTGCTATGTGCTGGGATCTCTGACCAGGGCTCTGACCCCCTGGAAACACCAGCTGGAACTGCATCCCTCCCTCCCAAATACTCCATCTTGCCTGGGACCAGTCCACAGCCACGCTTGCTATCTTGTGCCCTAATCGGCCACTTTTTGTCAGCATCTCCTGCATTTTCACCCAGAGGGCTGGAGGGACAGAGAAAGAATGATGAGAGGATCTATGTCTCGTTTCCCCTCCATCCAGGAGTAAGAATCATTTTTAAATCTCAAAATTGATGAGAGGAAATGGGGAGGGGTGGATCAAGAAGAAATCATGTCTCATAATGACACTAAGTAAAATGTCATCAATTTTAAGAAGCACCATCATTTTATATACCACTAAGAAAGAAAGAAATGCTAGCTCCTCAACTGTGATATGCCATCAATTAAAAACATATCCCAGAGTTCCTGTTGTGGTTCATCTGGTTAAGAACCCAAATAGTATGTATGAGAATGCAGGTTTGATCCCTGGCTTTGCTCAGTGGGTTAGGGATCTGGCTTTGCCACAAGCTGTAGTGTAGGTCACAGATGTAGCTCAGATCTGGCATTGCTTGGCTGTGGCATAGGCTGGCAGCTGCAGCTCTGATTCAACCCCTAACTTGAGAATGTCTATATGCCACAAGTCCAGCTGTGAAAAGACCAAAAAAAAAAAAAAAAACCCACACCCCAATTTCAGAGATGTTAAAGTTTGGGGAGAAAAATGTGCAACCGTGGATGCCCAGCCCCAGGACTCCCCCACGACTGTCCACTTGTGGCTTGTGTGATGTTGGGCAAACTATTTAACCTCGCTGTACCTAAGTTTCCTCATCTGTGAAATGGGAATAGTTAAAGCATTTACCTCATACAGTTGTTGCAAGGATTAAACATTAATGTATATCAAGTGCTTAAAGGAGATGCCATGTTTACTTATTGTGTGACCTTGAAAGTGTTGCTTAATCCCTCTGAACCTATTTTCTCAGCTACAAAAATGCAGGTAGAAATGCTATTGCTTTTATTTCCCTTTAATGTGGAGCAGTGTTTGGCACTAACCAGGAAGCCAGGAAGGCTGGTGGATAGGGGAGCTGTTTAAAAGAAAGATTCCCTCCATGGCGGTGAGTGGACACACATGCCAGCATGATGACCCATCCCTCCCCTAGGGCTCCCAACTGTCTAGGCTTCATCTGTGGGCACCACGTTGCTGAGCCCGCTGACCACACCATGCTGCCCCCCATTCCAGGAGCTCAGAGGAAAGACCTGTTTTGTCTTTGGCCACCTGTCTTTGCAGTTGCCATGAACTGCAATTTACTTTACATACCAAATATGGTAGATTTATGCCCTTTCTCCCTGGGGTGCTTTAAGAATCATTTACCAAGCAGTTACATATTTAGTCTCAGGGTTAATTTTCTCAATGGCCCTGTAAGGAAGAAAGGGTAGGTATTATAATTCCCATCTACCATATGAAAAGGCTGAGGGCTGGAGAAATTAAATGACCACCCAACGTCACATAAAGCTCGCTCTCGCAGAAATACGTTATGGTGCTTACATTCATATGGAAGAGTGGACACTGGCCGCCCATATTCTGTGCCCCTTCCTGCAATGGCCCTCTCTGCAGGAGGATTTATATTCCCTGCTGAACTTCACACTTGGCCAGGTGACTTACCGGGCCAGTGAAATGTGAGTTCTGTCCAAGAAGAAGCTCTAAGAGCTCTGCAGGATTGGCCATGTGTCTTTTCTTTCTGCCACCAAGTTGGCCAAGTTCCAGTTAGAGGCTGCCTCATCAGCTGGGTCTCCTGGAGACTCCAGCATGGAGCAGAGTTGCAGTTGTCCCACAGTGGACATGTAGTCTGAGCAAGAAGCCAACCTTTGTGGTGGCAAGCCATTGCGATAGTGGGGTTGTATGTTCCCCCAGCAAAACCTAACCTTTTCTAACACAGTATATTTTCTAAAACATACCCTCCGTGCACAAGACCTACACCACATCTTCTGCCCTCCATGAAACATTTGCTCTCTTAGAAATGAGCTGTGTTGTTGGTCGCAGATGCAGCGCAGACCCCATATTGCTGTGGCTGTGGGGTAGTCTGGTAGCTGCAGCTCTGATTTGACACCTAGCCTGGGAACTTGCATATGCTACAGGTGTAGCCCTAAAAAGCAAAACAAAACAAACAAAAACAAAACAAACAAAAAGATGAATGGAAGGAAGGTTGTTCAAATGGCCTGTTAATTGTGACCTCTGCTTTCCTATTTTAGCACATAGCTCTCTTCTTCAGATAGCCCTGATTAGCTTTCTCTGAGCACAGTATCAAACAATTTCGATCATGGACTAAAGCAGTATACATTTAACCATTGATGCCTCCTGTTATGGCATCAATGTACCTCCCACCATCCTGCCAAATTCATAAGTCTGTATCCCAAGTACCTCAATATGTGACCTTATTTAGAGATAGAGTCTTTATAGAGGTAATCAATTTAACATGAGATTGTTAGGGTGGCTTCTGACCCAATATGACTGGTGTGCTTATAAAAAGGGAGCATTTGGACAGAGACATACTTTGGGAAGAATGCCATGTGAACATGAAGATGGCCATCTATAAACCAAGGAGAGGGGCTGGAACAGATCTTCCCCTCACAGCCCTCAGTAGAAATCAACCCACCAACACCTTGGTTTCTAATTTCTAGCCTTGAGAAGTTTAGCTCTTATGTGTTTTTTGTTGTTGTTTAAGCCAACGCTGTTGGGATACTTTATTTTGGCAGCCCTAACAAATACACCTGATTCACCACTCAGTCTCTCGAGATCATGGAGGTAGTTAGTAGCAAATGAGTAGCAGCACATTAGGTCACAAGGAGAAGAGTTTTGTCAATGAAAGGTGGGGGTGGGGAGGAAGAGTTACTGCAGACAGGGCATGGCTTCATTAGGGTCCAGAGGTGGGAACCCACTTTATATGTTTGAGTCCTGGAAAGTGCACTGATTCCACCCACTCAGGTTAGGATGGGAGATGCTGGAAGAAGGAAGGTGGGGACTGGGGTCATGGGAAGAAACCTTGGTCTTAATTTATAGGCTTATACCAAAGGCTTTCATTTTTGACTAACAGAAGCTGATAATGGCTTTCTGGGGAAGAATTTTCTGGAGGATTTTTTTTTTAATTTTTTTTATATATTTTTTCCCGCTGTACGGCATGGGGATCAAGTTACTCTTACATGTATACATTTTTTTCCCACCCTTTGTTCTGTTGCAATATGAGTATCTTGACATAGTTCTCAATGCTACTCAGCAGGATCTCCTTGTAAATCTATTCTAAGTTGTATCTGATAACCCCAAGCTCCTGATTGGAGGATTTAGAATCATTAAATGGTCCAGATTTAGTCTGATAAGTCTAGTTGAGCAAAGGAGAGCATCAAGTTGGGACAATAAGTAATAAAGTGATGAATAGTTTTCTAGAGTGTTTGGTGAAGTTAATAGATCTCCTCTGGCTATACCACTGAGCATGTTGCTTCCTGGGGAAGCCACTTTGTTGGTTAAACTTATAATTCTTTTTATCACTTGGAAGTGATACCTCAAACAGCACCCCAGGAAGTGGTACTTGGGATCTTGACAGGCTTGGAAGCATCCGAGGGGGGGCACCAAGATTCTGACACCAGTCTTGTTCCTAAGTCAGTCCGCTCAAGTCAGGCACAGTATTCTGCCTTAACTGGCCAGAAGGTGTGGTCAGCTATAGTTGTGCTCCCCTAGACCTGTGGTGGAGGAGCCCAACCTTAACCTGATCTTGCTGTGTCTGCCCTCCTCCAGGCCCATGAGACACCCTTGTGTCTGCCATCCTAATTTTCCATTCCAGTTTTCCCGTCACTCTGGCTTTGGAGTACCGACTATCAGCCTTATGCCTTGTGCCCTGATGACCCACCACTCCCAGGTTCTGGCTGAGGTCCTCCTTCAGATGGTATAGACCTTGTGCCTGGAGAACATATTCCAATCCCCAGATCCTGTGCCCATGACGCTTGACTCCATCTGATCTGGGCTCACGTGACCAGTTTGTATAATACAGAATTGGACAATGGGTTACCCTTCTGAAAGGCAATCAGCAGCCTTCCAGCCAGGTCACTTTCCTTTGGCTGCCCCAGCTAGACAGCCAAGGACCCTGAATATGTCCCCTAAAGCTCCCTCCCTCAAAATCGAACTATGATCGCTCATTTCCTTGGAGAACAGGCACGCTGGCTTCCTTCTGATCCTCAAATGCATGTGGAGGGCTAAGTGCCTTATTTTGAAGGCACTTGGGGACCAGCAGATAAATGATGGCACCCAGAAGCCTAGGCTCATGTTACCACTGAGCTGCCCACAACTGGCTTTCCTCACTCTGAATGCCTTGGCAGCGGTATCTTTTCCAGCTGTACGCCTCTTGCTTAATAGGGAGCCCATCCAGAGCTCTGGCGTGAAGGCCACGAGATCCAAATCCTACTCCAAGTGGGTGAGTGACAAGAGGCTAATTTCCAAAGCTGTGCAACGGATATTTTTTTTTCCTCCCTTCAATCCCCTAGGAGAGAAAATGATGCAAATGAAATACCCGAAGGGGGAGTAGCTTGTTGTAACATATGATTAATCTTGAAAAACCACATGAGTTAAGCATTCCAGTCCTGGAGCTAACCTAAAACCAGGAACATGATCCTGCTCACTCACTTGCCTGTTCCTTCCCTCCCTCCCTCCCAGGAATTCTGGGTGCTTTTGCAGACCCCCTGCCACTCAAGCCAGCAAAGAGCACCTTTGCAGGGACCAGCTTTTTTTTTTTTTTTTTTTTTTAAAAAAAAAAAGGCAACCTTGGAGTCTGTCTTGAGACAAAGCTTCTCTAATCAGAAAAGTAGCCCAGTGCATCCTTATAGCATTTTGTTCTTTCAAATACTTGATTGCGTTCTTCTTCATGACAGCCCAATATTGCCGAGGAACTCACCCTTTCCAAAGTCCAATACAATGCTTCTAGAAGCATATTGAGCCAGGGTTGACCCTTGGTGATGGTGACTGGTCTGGGGGCAAAGTGTGGCCATCTCACCTCCTCAAAATCAGGGCATCGTGGCTCTTTGGGTTAAGAACCCAACTAGAATCCATGAGGATGCAGGTTCAATCCCTGGCCTCTATCAGTGGGTTAAGGATCCAGCGTTGCCATGAGCTGTGGTGTAGGTCGTAGATGAGGCTTGGATCCAACGTTGCTCTGGCTGTGGCTGTGGCTGGCATCTGCAGCTTCCATTGGACCCCTAGCCTGGGAACTTCCATATCCTACAAGTGTTGTCCTCAAAAAGAAAAAAACAAAAACAAACAAACAAAAAGCACAAAAAAACAAAAAACAAAACAGGGTATCTAGAAACCCCCAAAGGGCTTTCTGCTAAGTGATGGCTTTTCACGGTGAGCAAATTATTTTACCCCTCAGGCTTCTGTTCTTTGTCTCACAAATGGGACTCATATGATTTGCCCTTCTTTTGAGATTGTTTGGGGAAACCAAGTCACTGTGGCCATAACTTCATCTATTTGTGCCTCAGCTTCCTCTCTCGGGGTTGTTATGAAACTTAAATGAGCTCATGCGTGTAAAGTGCTTAAGATCGTGCCTGGCACACAGTAAGTGCTGAATAAATACCGACGATTATTTTTATTGGCTTTGCATGAAGCCACGCTAAAGATGGTGAAAAGGAGAAAGTGTGGCACCGGTAAAAGCGTGCATTACCTCCCTGTTATTATAGCTCCGAGGATGTCTCCCTAAGCCATCAGTTAGGCAAGACCTTCCTTATTCCAAGTACAACTGGCAGCTGCCTTCACACACAGGCTAGGGGCCGGGGGTGGGGGTGGGGGGAGTGGGTGGGACTTTGGACAAGGACTGTTTTGAGTTAGAAAACGATGCAATGTGGCTTTTTTGCTGTTGAGCCATCATAAGGCAGAAACACCTTCTTTTTTTATTTATTTTTAATTTTTTTATTAAAAGTAATAAGGACAAGTGACCTTCGGTCTTGAGCCCTCTTCCCACCCTCAGCCCAATCTTGTCCTCAAAACCAGCTCTGGAGTCAAGGAGGAACTGTTGCTATTTCCGCATTTCTTGTTAATAACGTGTGGTTTTCTTTCTTTTCTTTTCTTTTCTTTTTTTTTGTAATTGTAAGTTTAAGCGTTTGTTTTCTAGGCTGCATCCAAATATCCTGGGTCGAAATGGTGACGTCAGATGTCTCTTCTCTCCCAGACCACCCAGTGTTCTCACACTGTGCCTTTCTTGGCACTTCCTGCAGGGATTCTGGTCTACGAGGCTCTGCTGGGGACTAAATCAAGGGCAGCGCTGGACCAGTTTTAACCCGAGAAGAAGGAGGCAGCGTCATTGGCCGCCAGTTTGGGAAAGGCTGAGTTGGGGTACTGGGGTGTCCAGTATTGGAAGGCATTTCCATTCACTGGTACCCTTTCCGGCTTCGGTTCCCAGCTCTGGTTTTAATTAGCTGCTTCCGAATTTAATCTCCCCAATGTTCTGCCTCCGTCCTGTCTAATCCTGCAGTCTGATGGGCCCTTATTTATGCACATCAATACTGTTTACAAACATGAAAGCCGCCCAGCAGTGTTTGAACTTTAGGCACTGCCATTGGTTATCGATAAGGAAAGGCAGCCCTGCAGGGGGTGCATCGATACCACTGGGTCAATACCGCGCGTGCGCGTGGCGCTGGCGAGATCCTGGCCTTTCTGCAGCGTCTGGGGGAGGAGGCTGCGGTTGGCAGAGGTGCTATCCGGCCTTGCTCCCTCACCAAGACCGTCTTCTCTCCCTTTCTGACTTGCTTGGTGACCCTCCAGGGGGGTGATCTGGTTGCAGAGGAAGCTTCCTGTTGCCGCAGAGAGGAGGAAGCCAGTTTTTTGGAAGAATATCTTTCTCCCAGGAGGCACACCAGGCCATGGTTCTCCTGGGGTACTAGGACTTGGGGTCTGTTTTCTGCCAAGCACCCTCCCCCCTGCTTAAATGCTCTATGTGTCAGGAAAAGTCAGAAGCTCTCTTGGCCTCTCTTTGAAAGTTAGATATTATGTCTCAATAGCCAAACCTGCTTCCCTGTGCCAAAGTGTTTCTGTAAGTTGCGAAGGTTCAAATGTGTTGTACCATGGTTTATGGAGCCAGAGAAACATAGCTTCAAACTCCAGTGCAGCCACATCTTCTGGGAGTCCCCTAACAATTGATACAATCGCTCCAATCCTCCATTTACCCATATGAGAAATGGGCTTCATGATGACCGACAAGACTGTTTCAGGACTAAAAGGGATTAACCATTAAAGAGTGTATGTAGCCTAGTACTTGGACCTAAGAATAGCTTAATGCATATTAATTGTTGCTCCAGTATGTTGGCTATTTTTATTAAGCACTATTATTATTATTATTATTATTATTATTATTATTATTATTATTACAATTCCCAGGTCTGCCACTTCTTAGCTGAATGAACTTGGAGCCCTTCCTTTCCTTCCTGAGCTTTGGTTTCCTCAGCTGGGAAATCTGAATCATAGCACCAACGTCTCAAGATTCTCAGACTTAAATGAAAATATTATGTAACCCAGGGACCAGCATACTTTAGGAGCTCCATGCACGTTCGTTCTCTTTCTCGAATTTTTGTTTTCTCTCTTTCTTCTGGGGAGAGATGTAACTGTCTCCTTGGAAAATCTGGAGGAGGCATGCTTAGTCATTAAATTTCAAGCCGATCACTAGTTGAGAAGGGCGAACTTTCCCGGTGCTGACATCAGGAGGTGAGAACGTGGACACCAGCCCTCAGGTTGTACCTCTGGCAGGCAATGTCCGCGTGATCCCTGAGGATTTTTTGTTTCCGTTTTATTGCCACTTAAACATCTCTTTGATAAACAAGGACCTACTGTAGAGCACGGGGATCATATTCAGTGTCTTGTAATCACCTATAATGGAAAAGAATATATATATATGGATAACTGAATCACTTTTCTGTACACCGGAGACAGAAATCAGCTCTACGTCAATAAAAAATTTATTTAAAAGTAAAATAAATAATATACACGCTGCTATATAGAAAATACTTAGCTAACAAGGGCCTACTGTAGAGCACAGGGAACTACATTCAGTATCTTTTAATAACCCATAATGGAAAAGAATCTGAAAAAAGATAAATTTATAAGTGTTCTATACACATACATATATATACACATATACATATATGTATTACTAAGACTCTTTGTTGTACACTGGAAACTAAGGCAACATTGTAGATCAACTATACTTCAATTAAAAAATAAAGGCAGGAGTTCCCGTCATGGTGCAGCGGAAATGAATCCGACTAGGAACGATGAGATTGTGGGTTCGATCCCTGACCTTACTCAGTGGGTTAAGGATCCGGCATTGGCGTGAGCTGTGGTGCAGGTCGCAGACATGGCTCGGATCCCGCGTTGCTGTGGCTGTGGTGTAGGCCGGCAATGTAGCTCTGATTGCACCCCTAGCCCGGGAACCTCCATATGCCGTGCATGCAGCCCTAACAATAAAGGCAAAAAAATAAATAAATAAATAAAATATATATCATTCGTAAAACGTAAACTTTTTTACATAAAATATTTTAAAAAGTCAAATATCAAGAAAACTCCTCTCTCATACACACACACTTACGTATATATATATTCCATAATGTATTCTGTATATGTATACATTCCATAATGTATTTTGTATAGATATACATTTCAAGGAGCGGCTTGGTTGCCTCAGGACTTCCTTTTCCACAAGTTCCCACATGGTTCTTCAGCTTCAAGGGCACGAGTCCCACAGCCCAGGTTCTGTAGGACTGAGCACTGCTGTGTTTCTACGGCTTGACTTCTGCCATCAGCCCCCACCCCCGCCCCACCAAGCCACATGGAGACATTTAGCATCTGCTGATGCACTGAGAGGCCCCCCGGATGTTATTGGGTTTAACTTGCTGGGTGGTTGGGGAGTAGAGCCTCTTCCAACTGCGGCTACTCCCTTAGACAATTAAAACGCAGCACTTCCTGACTGGCCTGGGGGTTCCTCTTTGGAGTCCTGAAAGACCCGTGTCCCAGAACTTCCTCCTCCCGGGCTCCCCCACCCTTTCGGGGTGGTCAAGTGACCTTCCCTTCCAGTGGATGATGAAACCAAAGAAACTCAGGACTAATTGTGGGGTTTCTCCAGCAGAAAGGAGTGAGGACACCCAAGGAGAGTCTGGGTCCCCGCTTGGAGAACTAGGACTTGACTACCTCCTCCCAGAGAGCACATGAGGCAGGGCCTTCCTGGGAGGGGTTCTGTAGAAAGTTCTAGATGGCATGACTGGTGTGTAGAAGGTTCTAGATGATGTGACTGGTGTGATGGGCATACCATTCGACTTCTTATGAAATAGAACCACCATTTTCTCCATCTCCTTTGAGTCTTACATGAGACCCCTGGGGGCAGAGCAGTTCCCAGAAGAAACCAGAAGAGAATTTTGATATCTTTTTGAGTTTAAGAGTCCTAAAATAGATATTGATGATAAGTGCCTGGTGTGGCTGGTGTTTCTGTCAACGTTAGATTTTATTTTTATTGTCTTTTTTGTTTTTTATATGGCCATACCTGTAGCACATGGAGGTTCCCAGGCTAGGGGTCCAATGGGAGCTGTAGCCACCGGCCTACGCCAGAGCCACAGCAACGTGGGATCCGAGCCGCGTCTGCGACCCACACCGCAGTTCACGGCAATGCCAGATCCTTAACCCACTGAGCAAGGCCAGGGATCGAACCCGCAACCTCATGGTTCCTAGTTGGAGTCATTAACCACTGCGCCACGACGGGAACTCCTCAATGTTAGATTTTAAAAGAATAAAGGGAGGAAAGTGTGTGGGAGCTGGTGATTCCTGGGTGCCAGGTACTCACCGTTCACACCTCTTCTCTCCTCTACTGCCCTCAGCTTCCCTAGGAGACAGGTAGCTACTCTTGTTATTTGCATTTCAGAGTTGAAAACATGCGTCAAAGATGTCGAAGTAGCAAATGGCAAGGTCGGGATTTGGACCTTGACCATCAGGGCACAGAGCCCTGCAACACCTTGGCCAGTGTCCTGCACCACCTGCCCCCGTCGTGTCCTCCCAGCAAGATCAGCTCCCCAAATGTCCCCATAGCTTTTTGCCTTGATTGCCTGAAAACCTTTCAGAAATGCTTTGCTCAGGATGAACCCAAAGCATCAATGCTGTTGTAAAGCTGGTGTACAAACACACACACAGACACAGACACACACACACACACACACATACACACTCACCCCGCTAATAACAATGCAGAGATTCAAGTGAAACATGCAGCTGTTCTTTGAACTTTGCACCTTTCATGCATGTGTCTCAGTGAGTGTCTGCCCAAGGGTGAGACGGTGTAAAATCTTGGGGGTGTGTAGGGGGGTGGCCCCTCCCTCTCAGGTCTTCAGAAAATTTAGAATCTCTCTGATTGGAGGCCTTGGGAAGAGCAAGGGGTCAAAAGCTGGCTTGGGGCCAACCTGAGGCATTACCACTGGGAGCAGGAACATAAATAGGACTTTCGGGGCAAAGGCTAGGAATGAAAGGAACTGGGAGGGGGACTCTGGACTTGGTGGCTGAGCTGGGAGGACAGATGATGGAGTCAGCAAGGTGAGTCAAACACACCTGAATCTGCCCCCCGAGGAAGATGCTTCAAGCAGTGTCTAGGTCACATACCTTCCTCAAGTCCCCAAGCTCCTGGCCACTTGTTTTCAAAGTTCTAGGCTTGGCTAGCTCAAGGTCAAAGGTAAGGGTGCTATCCTGTGCACCTTATCCCTATCCAAAAAGCTCTGCCAGAACCTTAGGGGCTGGAAAAATCTGATGCTGCCACGAAGTTTCTTTGAGTTCCTCAGCTCACCCCTCCCATCCTCCGTGTGCCCCACCCCACCTCTGAGCATCTACCTCTGCCACTGCCTCCCCCACCAGCCAAAGGATGCTGCCCAGCTTATCAGATATGTGGGCTTTGCCAGCTCCCAGGAGCCATGTGAACTGGAGTTAGGAAGCCGGAACTTTCAACTTCCTTCAATGTTCTTGCCTAATTGGAAGTGAAATCTGAAGACAATGCCAGGAGCATGTGGGTGAGAGGTGAGAGCTATGTCTCAGAGACAGACACCTTCACACTAAATTTCTAGATTCCTCCGTGGGCTGGAAGGCATTTTATTTACTTTAAGAAAGGATATTTCTCAACCGGACAGGGTAGCGACTCTATGTCTGGGGCTTCCTCTACGAAATTCTGGAAAAGTTTTCTTAAGCATCCACAAGTCTCCACTAGGTCTGGTAGACCATTGCTACCTCCTTACCCAGGCGGGAGGCATGTGTAGCTTCTAAAAAAAACACCATTTCACAAGGTAAAGCATTAAGCTGGAAATCTGGACTTTTTTCTCCCCCTTGCCTGTTTACCTTTTTTTTTTTTTTTTTTCCTTGCTAATTGGCAGAAAATTAATGAACGAGGCACTGATTGAGCAGATGCTCCTCATGGAAAAAGACAGAACTGGAGTTTTTCTTGCCCTCTTTAAAACATTTTTTTGAACACATCAAGAAGGTAGGAACATGTGGCAGGTCAAAAATGAAGAGAAGGTAACAGTACAGATTGTAAAGAATACAAAGGAATTGTGTGTGTGTGTGCGTGTGTGTTTTCTCTTTTGTTTTAACTTCCTTGCATCTTTTTTTTTTTTTTTTTAAGCTCATATTCGGCTGTGGCTCATAATTAGCAGCTAGGCCTCTGGGACCTAATTAACCAATTCAATTAACAAAAAAAAGCACACAAGTCACCCTGACATTTGTCAGCCATTAGGAGGATGTCAGACTGGCAGTTTCAGCCGCAACATTAATGGTGATTAGCTCATTCGTGACTCCTTTTACTCCACTTTCCTCCGGGAGAGGCGGCCTCTAAACCACACTGCCCAGAGCTGGGGGCCAGTGACTTGACCTTCAAGGGTCAATAGAAGGCTTCCTCCTAGCTCTCCCCTTGGGTCAAGGGGCCACGTCCCAACCTTACTGAGATGTGCCTACCCTTCCAACTTTTCACTCTGTCTTTGGATAAGCCCAAAACTCTTGGCCATTTCTTCAGAGGGTGAGAATTCAGCAAAGGCTTCTTTATGGAGGGATGAAACTTTTAAAATCTTATTATCATTATTCTCTGGGGCCAATTGGTTCTGATATTTAGTTCCTGCACTCAGCAGGCTGGCCGCAGCCAGCTCCAGCAGGCAGTTTTTTCATTTAGGTGCTGCCTTTGTTCTTGGAGTTGATTAACTCCAGCATCTTATATGATGTAGACAGGTATTTATATAGTACCAGGGCCATCTTTGCCTCTGATCTCCCTTAATTTAACTCCATTTCCCGGGAAGCCCTGATTTAATAGTAAGCAAGGAAGCCTGTGTAAATACAGAGCTCAAGTTCATGGATGCAGGGTACTGGGGAAGGTGGTGAGGTCCTGATACAGCAGAGACAGGGTGATTTTTCTCCCAGTGTGTGCCTCTTCCTTGCCTTAGTCCTTCTCCAAAAAGTTTTCGAGGGCTCATTTTGCCAGCCTGAAGAGAGAACCATCACCAGGTATCATTTAGAGACTGTACTTGGCTGCACGTAAGAGAAATCTCAAGAAATAGGACTTAAATCACAGGCATTTATTATTCTCACCTGCGGAGGTCCTGAGGGAGGACATGGACTCACAGAGGACAGTACTGATGCTCCCTAACCTCCTCAGTTCCTCCCCCTCACCTCTCTCTTTCTGTCCCACTCGCTTTAGCACGTGTGGATTTGTCCTCATGGTTACAAAATGGCAGCTCCTACACTTCTAGCCATTGCAGCTGCATCCCAGGAGGGAAAAGGACAAGGGAAAAGGCAAAAGCTTTGTGAAGTCTGCCCACTTTTTTTTTTTTTTAAATCAAGAAAACAACAGCTTTCTAGGAAGCCCTGCCTAGCAGACATCCACTTTTTGATTGACTAGAGATATGTCCTATGGCCACTCCAACCTCAAGGGACACTGAGAAATTGGGACTTTCTTGGCTGATACACTGCTGCCCCAAACAAAAATGGTATTCTCTTAGGAAGAAGGAGAACTCGTGGCCACAGCTCCTATTGGACCCCTAGCCTGGGAACCTCCATATGCCGTGGAGTGGCCCAAGAAATGGCAAAAAGACAAAAAAAAAATGGTATTCTCATAGTAAGGAAGAAGGAGGACCGATACCTGTAAGCTAGCAATGTGGGCTTCCCTTATTTATTGAATGCCTACTAGCGGGACATATTTTCTTTACAAAAGCCCTGCAGGGAGGTGATAACATAGCCCTGTTTGACGGAGGAGACAAAGGATGCTCGGGGGGTTAAGCAGTTTGCCTAAGGTCACACTGCTGGTAAATGACAGCACAACGATGGAGATTCGAGATTCGGATGTGCTGGACCCACAGCCTGTGCCCCCACCCCCACCCCCCAGCGCCACCACGCACTAGCCATGGGTTCTCAGAGACTCAGCCTGTAGCCACACAGCAGGACTCCCTAATGGTTAAGATTTTGCCCAGCTAAAGAATCAGGGGTGGGAAACTCAGAAGAGGCTCTCGCCGTTCCAGCCTGCCTCTCTTGTTTGCCTGGTTCCCAGCCACATGCTAACAACCACACATATGGGTTTCATTTCTCCCAGGGTTTGCCCAAGTAAGCCCCCCAAGCCAACCTTGCTTTTCACCCTCTGCCCCTTCCCGCCAGCCCCCAACCCCGGCTCACACACAACGTTGACCCATTCCAACTGGAGACACCCCAGGCTGTGCAGTTAGGCTGGAGGAGAAAACAGACCCTATTTCAAAAGGTGACTCCCTCCCATTTTGAAAGAAGACTTCATTAATTGCAGGCCTCTATTGATTCATTACCATGGAACAGCCTGGACCGCTCGCCTGTAGCATAACCTTTCTCAACAGAGGGAGCCGGACATTCTTTGCAGGTAATCTACAGGGCCCAACAGCAAATATCTAGAATCGGCACTATTCATGCATGAACAATATAGCAGCTCTTTATTGTTACGTCTATTGTTCCCACACAAAGAGCAGCGGGCAGGTTAAATCTATTTGAGCTCAGAAGCCTACACAGAAATCCTTGCGACCGAGCATTTGATACTGATCACAGAGTCACATCAGGGAACAGCGGCTGAAAGGAGAAAGTCATTTTTATTGCTGAACTTGGGAGGTGACAACCTCGCCTCGGCTGCGGCTCCCCGGGACTTAGACCTCTAAGTGGGAGTGAGGATTTTGCTTGGTTTTGTTTTTCTGCCACTCCCTGAGAGTGACTTTCAAAAGCAGGGGGGAGGGGGGGGAATGATATCCCTTCCTTGCGATGGGAGAAAAAGAAGATTTTACGCAACGTGGCATTCAGGCAACAGATGTGAACTCTGGATTCATTCAACTTTCAAAACATGTCCCCTGGGGAATCGAGTCTTTGGGTGTGAATTAAAATGAAGGGTGCGGCAGCTGGAGAGTTGGTGCTGCCTAAATGGTACCACTTGGGACATCCGGTCTGGAGTAGGAAAAGGGGGATTTGATTCGGCCCTGGAGGTCCCTCTCTTAGGCCAAGCAGTGGAGACGTCACGGTGAAACGTGAGTGCAGCAGTGGTCCTTTTGAGATTGCTCTACTGTCCAGTGGGTGAGAGCTGCCTGGAGATGGCGTGGGCCTTCAGCCACAGTAGATGCAGAAGTATTTAGCCCCGTCCTCATATTCCAGCAGCAGAGGCAGGACCAGGGATGCAGTGTGGCTTTCCCTGCTGGTTAGTGCTGGGTTCGAAAACCAACCCACCACATCTCAACCATGGTGGTGTAGAGTAAGAAACACAGTGCTGAACTGGCCCAGGGCCTCCAGCAGCCCACCGTCAATGAACACGTGTGCCCCACCGGTGCACCTGCAAGCTGCCCCTCAGGCCCGTGCCACACCTCGGAAACCCATCATGTCACACCCTGGGGATGGGGTCTGTGAAGGCAGCTCCAGGTGTAAAGAAAATCAGGGTGAGCAGCCAATGGTTGGTCCTGCAGGAGACAGAAGTGGGGAGGTGGGGGACACCATTGGTTGCTTGGAATTATTTATTCCACGAATATCTAGAAAGGAGTGTGGATGCAAGCAAAGACCAACCAAATGAGAAAAGCAAAGTGCACTTATTCAGAGCTTCCTGTAGCAAAGGAGTCAGCCACTGCGACTTGCGTCTTGGCAGAGACCCAAAGACAGGCAACCCTGTTGGAAAGTTCTGTAGCGGAAAGAAGAAAAGGCTTCATGGGCGCCCTAGTCAGGGGCTGTCCACCTGGGGAGGCTGGAGGCAGGCAACTAGAAGGGCTGCACCCTATGCACTTAGGTAGGGGTACCTATTTGCCTTTCTAGGGGTCGATACTAAGTTGGAAGCAGGGATAAAAATTAAGGAAGCTGTCAGTTATTAATCAAGTCCTGATTATTGGGGGCTGACTGTTACAGAAGTTAGTGTTTAGCTTCCTGGATTATCACTGGAGATAGCAATCTGGCGTCTTGCAAGGCTGACTCATGGCAGGCTGGCTTCCCAGGCTGTTTACTATAGATGAGGTTCTGCGGGTTTTGGTTCAAGTTCCATTTTTATGCCTGGCCCAGCCGTTGTCTGTCTGCATATTCCATCTCCACACCTTTCGAAAGTGCCTTTCATTGAGGCTGGGATTCCTGAAGTTCTCAGGGGGCCTCTAGCTTGGCTCCATCCTTTCTGCCCCACCATCTTCTCCTTGGGAAAAATAAAAGTACTGATTTGCTTTGATGTGCCTTCTTTATAACCACAAACCACTCCTCATGGATTTCAGTTTGAATGCCACTGAAAATCAAAGTTGGAACTGGCTCCTTTCTGTAGGAAACGCCACGTTGCTTCCTCAGCCATCCTAACAAGATGAGATACTCTGGAAACCTCACATGGCCTCCTCCTTCCCCACCCCCCCTCCCCCACTTCCCACCCCATCAAGCAGAGTCACAGTCAAGTCCAGGGAATATGCTGCTTGGCTTTTGGCTTTGTGCTGCCTGTCTTATGGTTTCAGATCTAATGCTGCATGAAAATATTGTGCATTATGCAGTAATAGGTGTGTGTGTGTATTTACGAAAAAAATCATTGTGAAATCATGTAACATATATTAACTTGTAAAAAAATGTGTCTTGTGGACTTTCAGAATAAGAACAAAGAGTGTGATAAAAAGTGCACCAGAAGAGGGTGTGGGGAAGAGAGAACGCTCTTACAGTGCTGGTAGGAATATAAATTGGGGTGGCCACTATGGAAAAAAGTATGGAGTTCCCTTAAAAATTAAAAATAGAGTCACCATGTGATCCAGCAATTGCAATCTTGGGCATATATCTAGAAAAAACTCTAATTGGAAAAGATACGTGTACCCCTATGTTC
The DNA here is from genome assembly GCF_016906955.1 of Phacochoerus africanus. NCBI lineage: Eukaryota > Metazoa > Chordata > Mammalia > Artiodactyla > Suidae > Phacochoerus > Phacochoerus africanus. The sequence goes on from NC_062558.1 coordinate 124,126,494, forward strand.
CTAGCAGCTCTATTTACAACAGCCAAGACATGTACGCGACCTGAATGTCCATCAACAGATGAATGGATAAAGATGTGGTATCTATGTATTACTCAGCCACAAAAATGAATGAAATAATACCATTTTCAGCAACGTGGATGGACGTAGAGATGATCATACTAAGTGAAGTAAGTCAGACAGAGGAAGATAAACATCATATGATATCACTTATATGTTGAATCTAAAAAAAGGATAGAAATGAACTTATTTTCAAAACAGAAACAGGCTGTTTTAGGGCTGCACCTGCAGCATATGGAAGTTTCCAGGCTAGGGGTTGAAGTGGAGCTGCAGCTGCTGATACACCACAGCCACAGCAATGCCAGCTCCGAGCCATATCTGTGACCTACACTGCAGCTTGCAGCAGTGCCAAATCCTCAACCCACTGAGCAAAGCCAGGGCTCGAACCTGCATCCTCATGGACACTAGTCGGGTTCTTAAATCGCTGAACCACAAAGGGAACTCCCCATGCATTTTTTTTAATTAAGATTTTTTTATTTTGTAAGATATGCATCATATAAAACTTACCATGTTAACCCTTTTAAAGTGCACCGATCAGTAGTGTTAAATATATTGACATTGTCATGCAGCCAATCTCAGAGCGCTTCATCTGGCAAAACTGAAACTCTGCCCAGAGTTCGATACATTTTTATCACATACGGGTTCCCATATCCACCACCACAGTCAAGATTCATGACGTTTCCATCACCACAAGGAGCTCTCCTGTCTTCCTCATAACCACACCCATTCACTTCACTTTTGCCGTCAGCCTCTCCTCCCAAATCTTTAGCAACCACTGCTATAGTCTCTATTTCCATGCTTTTGTCATTTCAGGAATGTTATATAAATGGAACCATATGGTACATAACTTTGTGGGATTGATTTTCTTAACTCAGCATAATTCTCTGGAGATTCAATCCAAGCTGTTTCATGTATCAATAATTAGTCCCCCCCCTTTATTTTTGCTGAGTAGTATTCCATGGTATGGACGTACCACGGTTTAAACAAACCATTCACCCATTTAAGGGTATGTGGGCTGTTTCCAGTTTGGGGTGTTGTGAATAAAGCTGCTATGAACATTCACGTACAGGTTTTTATGCAAATATAGGTTTTCATTTTTCTGGGATAAATGCCCAAGAGTGAATTGCTGGGTCATATGACGATTGCACATTTGATTATGTAAGAGACTGCCAACTATTTTCTGGAGCAGAGGTACCCTTTTCATTCCCATCAGCAGTGAATGAATGATCCAGTTTCTCTACATCCTCTCCAGTTTTTGATATTGTCCTTGCTCTTTCATGGAGACATTGTGGTAGGTTTACGGTGATGTGTCATTGTGGTTTTAATTTGCATTTCCATAATGGCTCATGAGGCTAAACATTTTTTTCATGTGTTTATATACTATCTGGATAACCTCTTTGGTGAAATGTCTGTTCATGTTTTTTGCCCATTTTCTAATTGGATTATACGGTTTTTTGCTGTTGGGATTTGAGAGTTTTGTAAACATGGTCTGGAAACTAGTCTTTTGTCAGATTTGTGTTTGGGGCATGTTTTTCTTCAACAGTTTTATGAGGCTTCAAGCTTGCTCATCACCTCCATTTGCATCAGTGTGACACATATAATAAATGTTCTTTGAAGGAACAAATTAACTTGATTGTTCAGGGTTGTAGAATGAGTTACAGCTTAGGACGGTTTTCCTCAATTATGTTCCCAGAAACAACAGATGGTAATAAGTATTTGAGACAAACAGGATTCTGTGATCAAATGAGATTTAGTCTGGAAGAGCCACAATGCACATTGACATAGTAAAACTCTGAGAAGAGCAAAGTATAGAAAAGTCTCTGAGAACTTCTGCAAGAAAATGCTCACTTAACTTTTTTGCACTGAGAACTTTCCATCATTTTTTGACCATGAGATCCTTTATTTCATGGAGCAAAAGCTTCAATGTCTTGCCAAGCCAGTGTTTCTTGATACAGAGTTCAGGAAGATGGCTCAGATCCTTGAATTAGTGCGGCAAAGAAGAATGGAAGAGGATTCTGGATGAACAAGGAGACAGAGATGGGAAATCACAGGATGCATGGTAGTGGAAGCTACAGGCACTTTGGTGTTGCCAGAGTATGAAGTATAAAGTGGAGGGGGTGAACAAAGAGGCATGAGGGCCAATGAGGGCCAAGTCCTCTAGAAGACTTTGTCTGCCATCTGTGGAGTGTGCATTTAACTGAGTGGACACACGGGGGTGCTGATGCTCTGAACGGTAGCATGATGTAGTCAAGATCTGCAGTCTAGGCAGACTGTTCTGGTGGTTGGGTGGAGGATGGAGTGGAAGGGAACAATTAGAAGTCTGCCTTGGTGTTTCCATAGAAGATGGGGTCTGATGAACAAGCCATGCATTAGTGGGAGAGGGAGGTCAGGGTAGATAAACTGCCATCCAGTATGTTCCCAGCCTCAACCAGAGCTGGGAGAAAATACTCCCAAAGAGGGCTAAGAGAGCTTGGTGTCATCAAGAGCACAGGAGACCCGCTGATAAGCAGCAGCAGAGCAAAGGGCATCGTGGCTCAGGTAGAGGGAACAGAGCAGCTGTTTTATTCCTCTTTGCCTCTCATTACGTTGCAGTTTCTGACACAAACTGGAGGCTCAACAAGTGTTCTTTGAGTGAATGAACAAGTTGACTTCTTTGTTCAAGGTTGTTTATCACCTTGATCAAGTTTGCCATCTTTCAAAGAGAGACTCCCACAGCCAGAGCAGCCCAAACGAGATGCCCTTGGTTGCCCAAGTAACTAAGGTCTCACTAAGTCCCAGCCTAAGATGATCTGTCATTTGTTAAAAGCTGAGTGTGAGTTAGGAGGTCTGGCACTCTGCGGGGGTGCGCTCCCTTGAACAAATGGCCCTGTTGCTAAGGAGCAGAGTGGAAGTTTCAAGTTGGACCCCAGCCTGTGACCCCACCCATCCAAAGCCCATATTGCCCCAAAGCATTTGTCCTTAATGGTCAATCCTGAGTGTATTTCAAGGGAAATTTAATCCATATGGTTTTGATTCATTTACACTTAACTCATCAGAACCCCTCCCCCCCCCCCAACCCCCAGGAGAATTTGTTGCCATTTGGGAAGCATTTTCAGATGTGATAAAAGCCTTTAAAGTGATCGGTGAAAAGACTAGGAGTTGGTCATGAATCTGACACAGGAGGAGGCCAAGGGCCTAGTCTGGCCTTTCTTTACTCTGGTTCAGAGATGGCCCGTCTGAATCACACTTTTCATCCTTGATTTTGGAAAGGCACTAGGTTAGAGAAAAATGGAAAATGTGGGAGAGAAAACCTAAGCAGGAAGCAGGGTAGAGCATGGCAGATGAAGTCCGGGGCCCCAGCCTTCAGACTGAGGGAGCTTCCCATTCAGCCACCTCTCAGTCCAGGCCATGTAGCCTCAGTCACCTTGGTTGTGACAAGTGGCTCTAAACCCTGGAGCAGTAGATGGTTAGAGTGGGCGGTCTCAGCAATCCCACCCCTGCATGCCCTGCTTGCTGCAGGTGTGGACCTGCCCTGAAATGTAACCAGCTGGTTAACCCTCTGTTCTCCTTAATATTCGTTAAGGTTTACTATGTATCAGACCACTTGACACGAACCTGTGTACCATATTAAGAGGTGCCAGCTTGGGCAAGGGACTCAACCTCTCTTAGCTCAAGAGACAGTAAACATGGTGATCAGGAAGCTCTGAGCTACGCAGCCCACATTCACCTCTTATTAGTTGGCTGATCCTGAACAAGTTACGGATCTTGAACAAATTCGGCCCCTGAGTTCCTATCTCATTGGGCTCTTCCAAGGCTGGAGAGTCTTATTATTCCAGGTAACCTTGCATAATGATCCAATGATGTAGCTGCTCTTATTACCACCATTCTGTAGGTGAGGAAAGTGGGTCCCATCACAGTTAAGACAGTAATACAAAATAATTGGTAGAGCTAGAATTCAAACTCCAGTCTCTATGACTCCAGAGAAGCAGGTCTCTGGGATTTGTTAGTGTAGTGGGTATTTGTTTGGGATTGTTTATTTCCTTTCCTTTCCTTTCCTTTCCTTTCCTTTCCTTCCTTCCTTCCTTCCTTCCTTCCTTCCTTCCTTCCTTCCTTCCTTCCTTCCTTCCTTCCTTCCCTCCCTCCTTCCTTCCTTCCTTCTTTCTTTCTTTCTATTTTTAGGGCTTTACCCACAGCATATGGAGATTCCCAGGCTAGGGGTCCAATCAGAGCTGTAGCTTCTGGCCTACACCACAGCCACAGCAATGCCAGATCCTTGACCCACTGAGCGAGGCCAGGGATGGAACCTGCATTAACTGCTGAGTCATGACGGGAACTCTGGTATTGTTTATCTTCTCTATGATATCATGTAGGCACAGCACAAGAATTTTTTTTACCTCTTTTTTTTTCTTTTTTCTTTTGTCCTTTTAGGGCTGCACCTGAGACATATGGAGGTTCCCAGGTTAGGTATTTGGGTATTTGTTTGGGATTGTTTATTTCCTTTCCTTTCCTTTCCTTTCCTTCCTTCCTTCCTTCCTTCCCTCCCTCCTTCCTTCCTTCTTTCTTTCTTTCTATTTTTAGGGCTTCACCCACAGCATATGGAGATTCCCAGGCTAGGGGTCCAATCAGAGCTGTAGCTGCTGGCCTACACCACAGCCACAGCAATGCCAGATCCTTGACCCACTGATCGAGGCCAGGGATGGAACCTGCATTAACTGCTGAGTCATGACGGGAACTCTGGTATTGTTTATCTTCTCTATGATATCATGTAGGCACGGCACAAGAATTTTTTTTACCTCTTTTTTTTTTCTTTTGTCCTTTTAGGGCCGCACCTGAGACATATGGAGGTTCCCAGGTTAGGTGTCCAATTGGAGCTGTTGCTGCTGGCCTACTCCAGAGCCACAGCAATGCCAGACCTGAGCCTTGTCTACAAACTACACCACAGCTCACAGCAACGCTGGATCCCTAACCCACTGAGCAAGGCCAGGGATTGAACCCGCAACCTCATGGTTCCTAGTCGGATTTGCTTATACTGCACCACAATGGGAACTCCATTTTTTTTTTTTACATCTTTAATATCAACAACACAGAACAATCATGATTTGGTATTGTGTCAGAAATATTTCAAATGGAATTTCCACTGTGTTCTCAGCACCCAGCTCACGGGTATATTTGGAGAATGTTTCTCCATCAGACAGGAAGCTTTCACATCGAAGAGACACAACTCAACTCTCACCTGCAAAAGCACCAAGAGAAATGTATGAGCTGACAGAACTGGGAAAGACCATGGTTGAATCTAGCCACTCAGAAGATGTCACTAGGAATCTTTTTCTCACCATCGCTTCTCTTTGCTTTACTGCAGTCTGGCTTCCTCTCAAGTGGCTCTCCCAGATGGCAGTAAGATAGCAGTTTCAGGCTGATGGCCCTCCAGCCTAACAACTCCTGAGAGGAAGAGTGTGTTGTCCTCAAATTCCAGCAAAACAGGAGCGTTGACTCTCTTTTGATCTGGCTAGGGGTACACACCCACCTCCTCCAGGGCATAAAGCGTAGGGATTGGTCAGCTGTGGTCACGTGCACATCCCCAGGGCCCGTAAATGGAGTCAGCTTCATTCAAACCAGAAGACTGAGTGTGGGGAAGGGGTGGTCCCCACGGGAAAACCCAGGATGCTAATATGAGAAGAAGGGGAATGGATCCTGGGCAGGCAGAAGCATCAGCTGTTCACTGCACCTTGACATTGAGTGTTGCGGGGGGGGGAGCTGTTTGTGTCACACCTGACACCCCAGTGGACCCAGACCCTCGATCCTCAAACATCCTGGTAACAACACTGGAAATTTTCTTTGTCTGAGAAACACTTTAATCTTGTGCTGCCAAGACATCCTAAAAGCCGAGGCGGCGAGAAAAGACAAGAGTGGCACCTCCCATGTCGGCTGAGCTGCCACCTGTCCTCTGGCCCACCTCCACCATCCCCAGCCCTGCAGGTATCTGATGTCACAGTTGTCCCAGTCAGACGGAGGGCAATCTTTGGAGACCTTGCCAAGAGAATGGAATTACCGGAATATTTCTACTTAGCTTGTCCTCAAGCTGCCAAGAGGCACTTAAGTGCATGTTGAATTGGGCCAATGGGCCAGTTGAGTCCACTGGCCCAAATTAGGTTTACCTTCTCCCACAGGAACCTAAACATGGCCTTTCCCTCGGGAGTCTGAACAGCGTAGACGTCACCTCTGGGTGTCTTGGGACATTGAGCTCTTCTTCCCAAAGGTCAGAGGAGACAGCCCCCATGCCAGAAGGGGGCCATGCTCTCAGGGACGCCCACCCCAGGCAGCTCACCCCAGGGCAGTGGGCTGGAAGAAGCTAAGAGCATCATGTAAGCTGGCGGAGTAGCCATTTACTCAGTTTCTAGCATCTTGTTTTTGTCTCTACGTGGAGCCGATGGATGGCTCATTTGGACTCAACTGGCCCATCGGCCCAATTCAACAAGCACTGAAGTGCCTCTTGGAAGCTTGAGGACACGCTAGGTAGAAATATTCTAGGAATTCTATCAAAACTCTCGGACAGCCTTCAGGATCTGGAATCATACTGACCCGGGTGTAAGCCCAATCCTGGCACGCATGTGCTATGTGATTTTGACCTCCATTTCCCGATCTGTAAAACAGGGATGCTGGCACAAGTGCCCATATCCGGGGGCTTTCCTGAGGCTGACATGAGGTGACATATATCGAGGCCAGTAGCCGCCACTGTGGGTCAGCCCACAAAAGTGTGGCCTTCCCTCCCCTCGGCCAGCTCTTTGTTGACCGGACTGGCCAGTAGGTGGGACAGATCCTCTTCCTGATGCATCTTGACAGCTGGGCACAGGGGCACCACCAGGCCATCAGCATCAGCTTTCTCAACCACCCTTCTTCAGGTGGTACGAGGAGGAGGCAGGGACTGGATGAAAATTGGCCATTAATTAGCCCAACACACACCCACACACCTTAACGGGCACCCTGGGGCTTTACATATGACCCCCAAATGCAGGTATAAATGTTCATATTTATCTTTGATATCATGCCTTCTAGATTGAATAATAATAACAGACACCAGGTACCAAGCAAAATACTTAACAATCTTTCCATAGCTGATTTCATCCTCACAACGGTCTCATGATGGTGTCAGCGTTAATACTTCTTACAGAGGAGGAGCCTGGAACTCTTGAGAGGTGAAGGCGAGGCTGCCATCAGTTGTGTGTGTGAGAGCACCCCCTGCAGGTGAGGGCTGCACATTGCTAATAAAAGTAGCAGGCGGCCCTCTTTTGGCACTCACTCTGTGCCAGATGTAGCCACAAGCGTTCCATCTTTAATCCTCACAGCCATCTCCCACAAAACCTCGGGGACCATATAGAGGCCCTTGCTAGCTTGTCCAAAGTCAACAGTTAATAAAGGGCAGAGCCTTCCAGAGTCCCTGCTAGAACACCCTGCCCTTTTCCCGAAAAACACGTTTAAAAATTGTGATTAATAACGGTCCCCACCACCACCACCCCCCCGTCAATAGATACATGTTCCATGACAGCAGAAGAGTCATTCTTGTATCCCCAGGACACAACACAACGCTTGGCTCATAGCAGGTGCTGAATATTCTTGTTGAAAAGTGAGTTATTGAGTGCATGAATGAACAGGGTATAGAAGACAGATACGAGGAAGGGTTCTAATAGCAAAAACTGTCCACTCTTTCACCCCCAGTGTTTGGTGCAGGTGGCCAGGCTGCTGGGGGTGGTGGCACTCTGAATGCTGGCACCTGCGCCAGGCGGTGCAGAATGAAGTCCCCCAAGAGCACGCGAACGGAACTTCGGAGAGATGTACTCTGTCCAGGGCCGCCAAGTTCCTTGACCCCCTCACAACATCTGGCCAGAGAAGCATTTCGTTTTTCAGACAAACCGAGACAGTCCTGCCAACATCCAAAGTGGCCACTGGCCAAGAGGCACTTGGGTTCAACGCTGCTGATTTTGTTGAAACAGCTGAGTGTTTTGCCACAGAGCCTCAGCCCTTCTGCGCTGGCGCTCTTCTCTCCTGTCTCTGGCTGAGGACATCCTCAGGCCGGGACTCTTAATCCTCCTGAACACAAGGGAGGATGTGCTCCTGACCCGGCGCCAAGGCACCCTGGAGCCCCCAGAGGCCGCCCCGGGCGGATCTGGAACGTTCAGAAATGCTGCCATCTTGTGGCGTCTTCAGGCGGGAGCAAGACGCTCCCTGGCAACCTTCAGCCAGCAGCTCCTGCAAGGCTCCTCCGCCTTCACCTTTTCCTTTGTTCTCATCTTTTCTCAACCATCCCTCTGCTCCAGAGTGACGACCAATTCATGCTGGCGATTTGGAATTTTCCTCTCTGAAAAGAGCACCACCAGCATGCACTTTAGAACTTTTAGGAGTTTCTGCAAATTCTGTCTTTGGAGAGACCCTGTCCCTGAGACTTGGTAAGGAGAGCCCCCAGTGTGTCCAGCATCCCCCAGGGGGCTCAGAGCACAAGCCACAGAGAGTGGACGTGGTCCGAGGCATCTTCGTCCATGGGCGCTGCTTGTCCTTGTGAGTTTGTCCAAGAACCCCGTGGCGGACGTGGGTACCTAGCTTCTGAAACCTCACTCCCAAGCTTGATGATATGCCCACTGAAAGGTTCAGCTGAATCTGAGAGGTCTTGTGCATCAGGGACCCCGCAGACTGGACCCCGGGGACTCCAAGTGGAAGAGCCTCTTGTCAATTCCAAGGGGGGGTGCCCTTGAGACCGCAGACGACCCCGCCCACAATCCTCTGGCGTCCCGAAAGGAAGAAGCAAAGCCTTGACTCAGTGCTTGGAGGCGGATTCCTAGAAGATTGCCCCAAAGAAGAGTGCAGAGATGGTACATGTTTGCATTGCAGTTTTTGCGTGGAGCTGTCTCTGCTTCCAACCTGCTCTGGGTGGATTACCTGCTTCAGGGCCAGCCTTGGGCAAAACTGTCAAGGGGAAAATAATGATCTTTGGCACCTCCCAGCTCTCTTGGAAGTTATCAGATCGCAGAGGGCAAGCCCCCGAGGGAAAGGGGTGGGACACAGGACAGGTAAGTTTTGACAGGAATGGAAACTGGGTAGAAGGTCTAGGATGCTCCCCGGAGGTGGCGTGGGTGGGGGAGGGTAGTCACGGAGGCTGCCGATTGCTGAATTGAGGGGTGAGAATCAAAGAGCTGTAAAGGGCTGAGAAATCGATGGACAGCAGAGTCCTTTCGGCCGGGCTAAGTTGAAGTGGCCTGCGCGGCCCAGCATAAAAGCTACAGGCTGCTTCCTACGTGCAAGGAGACGTGAGCCTTGTCCTGCGTGGCTGGGGGTGGGGGCTGGGAAGAGGCTGGCTGGGTGCCTGCTGACTGCGAAGAGATGAGGCAGAGGCTCACAAAACATTTGTATGTTACTGTTTCACCGTCTTCGCCTTTCCTCATGGGCTGGCCAGGCCTGGACCCTTTTGGATTATAAGAATTGAGTATGTCCTTATTTTACCAAGGAAAGCACTGAGGATCACGGAGCAGAGTTGGTACAAGGCAACATTGAGGCAGATCGGAGTCATCATCTGTGCTGCTGTAACAAATTACCACTAAGTGGCTTTTTTTTTTTTTTGTCTTTTTCCTTTTCTAGGGCCGCTTCCTGCAGCATATGGAGGTTTCCAAGGCTAGGGGTCGAATCAGAGCTATTGATGCCAACCTATGCCAGAGCCACAGCAATGCGGGATCCACGCCACATCTGCAACTTACACCACAGCTCTTGGCAACGCCAGATCCTTAACCCACGGAGCAAGGCCAGGGATCGAACCCGCAGCCTCATGGTTCCTAGTCAGATTCGTTCACCACTGCGCCACGACGGGAACTCCCACCTCTAAGTGGCTTAAAACAGTGCAAGTTAGGTATCTCGTTCGTGAGCAAAAGTGAAGGTGTCATCAGGACTGCGTTCCTCTGGAAGCTCTAGGGAAGGGTCCATTACCTTGTCTTCTGGAGGCCACTGCGTCTTTGGCTCATGAGACCCTCCTCCACCTTCCAAGCCAGCAGCATTGCATCTCGCTGACCGGTCCATCAGGCGCACCTCACTCTGTCCACTGCCCGGAAAAGACCCATTGTGCCCACTTGGATAATCCAGGCTAATCTCCCAACTCACCAGCCTCAACCTTAATCTCATCTGCAAAATCCCTTTTGCCAGGTCAGGTAACATAGTCACCGGTTCTGGGGCTTAGGGTGTGGACATCTTTAGGGGTCATTATTCTGCCCCCTGCACAGTGGTCTCTCCTCTCTGGGCCAGACACCAGGCTGTGCTTCCACCCTTTCCCCTCTACCTCCTCCCCGCCTCCCTATTAAACCGGGGGAGTGACTTCACCTCAGGCTACATCTGCTTCCAAACCACTTGCCTGGTTCTCACCCAAACCCACCACTTGATTCCGAAATTACATGCAGGACTAATTGTTGCTTGAGGCTACTTGTGAAATGGGGATAGTTTGTAACAAAAAACCCAGCACAAGGCCTCAAGGTAGGGGATGAATTGTTCAGGGAGCAGACAGGAAACACACACACACACACACACACACACACACACCTTTGCATTTGGGTCCAATTCTGTGCCTCCCTCCCAGAACCCACAAAAGCCTGGTGAGGGAATTGTGAAGACACACCTTTAAAATTTTTCTCTAAACCTTGGGAGTTCCCGTTGTGGTGCAGCAGAAAAGAATCCAACTCATATCCATGAGGATGCGGGTTTGATCCCTGGCCTCGCTCAGTGGGTCCGGGAATCCACTGTTGCCTCGAGCTGTGGTGTAGGTCGAAGACACAGCTCGGATCCCGCGCTGCTGTGGCTGTGGCACAGGCTGGCTGCTGTAGCTCCCATTCGACCCCTAGCCTGGGAACCTCCATGTGTCCTGGGTGTGGCCCTAAAAGAATAAAAGCAAAAAACAAAAATTTTTTTTCTCTAAACCAAGTAATAAAATAGATGCAGAAAGGCAAAGCCAAGAAAGCTGTGGACTTGGTCTGGAACATAATTATTCTTTCACTTGTCAGGTAAGTTTGAAGAAAAAAATTGGCCAGATAAAAGAAGTGAGAAGGAATTTGACTGACTTGTTTAAAGTTATGTAGGCTTTTGAAAGAGAGGAATTTCTTTTTCTTTTTTTTTTTGTCTTTTTGCCTTTTATAGGGCCACTCCCGCGGCATATGGAGGTTCCCAGGCTAGGGGCCGAATCAGAGCTGTAGCCACTGGCCTATGCCAGAGCCACAGCAACGCAAGATCCGAGCCACGTCTGTGACCCACACCACAGCTCACGGCAATGCTGGGTCCCCAACCCACCGAGTGAGGCCAGGGATGGAACCGGCAACCTCATGGTTCCTAGTCGGATTCGCTAACCACTGAGCCACAACGGGAACTCCGAAAGAGAGGAATTTCTAAATGAGAAATGTTTGCTGTTGATTTTTCAAATGAACCATTCGGGGTTGTTCCCATTGAATGGGGCCAGCACTTGTCTGCTTTACCTCAGCTGCCAAATAATGTTGGGGCTCAAGTCCAAATATCTTTCTTGTAAAGAATTCTTTGCCCTCCCCATGCATATGACTTGCAATCTCATTAACTTTTTTTTTTTTTGTCTTTTGTTGTTGTTGTTATTGCTATTTCTTGGGCCGCTCCCGTGGCATATGGAGGTTCCCAGGCTAGGGGTCCAATCAGAGCTGTAGCCACCGGCCTACGCCAGAGCCACAGCAACGCGGGATCCGAGCCGCGTCTGCAACCTACACCACAGCCCACGGCAACGCCGGATCGTTAACCCACTGAGCAAGGGCAGGGACCGAACCCGCAACCTCATGGTTCCTAGTCGGATTCGTTAACCACTGCGCCACGACGGGAACTCCCCCTTATTAACTTTCTTTATAAATGTTTTGTTTCTAAATTTTTGTGTTCTTTTAGGATCAGCCTCCTCACGTAGTTTGGTCCAGATTAAGTGGTGCATAAGCCAAAGAATGAGGAGGCTTAGCTGGAGCCCGAATGGCCTGCCCCTGAGGATGCAGCCAGTGGTGATCAGCCCAGGGACCCAGGGTCCTCCCAGTGGGACCTCCCAGATGGGGGAGCCTCCTTGGAAAGGACTCATCCTAGAGGAAGGGAGAATGGACAGTGTCGGAAAGGATGCGGGGGGGGGCGGGGGGGGGGGGGAAACTCCCAGGGCAGGCTGTCACTCCATTAACCTCTGACTCAGCTATCAAAGTGGACCTGGGTTCCAGAAGGGGCCTGCGACAGAAGGGAGTGGAAGGAAGCTGGAAGGATAGGACCAGATGATGAACTGTCAGAGCGGCTGGTCCCTTCCCTGACCCTAGTCCTGAGGATGCCTCGGAGGCCAGAGGAAGGTGGATGGAATGCAAAGCAAGAGTGAGGATGTGTGGGACCGCTAAGCAGACAGAAGACTGGGTCTCCAGGTTGAAGGGTGGGGACCCTCAAAGTGAAAGAGCGTCCATTCCCAGGGTGTGGGAGAGCTTTTACGGTCTGCTCCTTTCTCTTTCTCGCATTGCTCCAGAGAGACACTGATCTCTTCATCTCCTCTGGGGGGCACAGCAGTGCCCATCCAGTGACCCCTGAGGATGCGGGTCAGCATCCAGATGGGCCCCAGCCTAGTCAGGGTGGTGTGCCACTGCCCCCCTCCCCCGAAGATCATCTCCAGGTGAAAACACAGTCTTACTTCGCTTCGCCCTGCCCTGCTCTGTGTCCTTCATTCTCCATCTCCTGAGAGCTCTTTTCCGAGACATCACTTGGACAAAATCCCTTTTCAGGCTCTGCTTCTAGAGAACTTAACCTAAGACAGTATGATAAATGGAAATGGATAAAGTGGCAGAAATTAGTCCTAGTATAATAACAATTGTAAATACATTAAATTCACTGATTAAAAAAAATAGAGATTCCAGATTGAATCAAAAGTAAACACCAATACAACAAGAACCAAGGTCCAGGACTTCCCGCTGAGCCACAGCGGGAAGAACCCGACTAGCATCCATGAGGATGTGGGTTCTCTCTTTGGCCTCACTCAATGGGTTAAGGATGGGGTGTTGCCATGAGCTGTGGTATAGGTCGAAGATGTGGCTCAGATCCTGTGTTGCTGTGGCTGTGCTGTAGGCCAGCAGCTGTAACTCCAATTTGACCCCTTGCCTGGGAACATCCATTTGCCACAGGTATGGCCTAAAAAGGAAAAAAAAAAAGGAAAGAAAAGAACCAAGATCCAGAAATACACATAATTAGTAAACTCACATTAATAGGTGTTTATAGAACAAAGTATGTAACACAGAATGTATGTATCTCCATATAATTTTATATATATAATTATTTGAATGCACATAGAACATACACAAAAACTTAGCTTAGACTTAGACATAAAAGAAGTCTCAATAAATTCTGAAGAATTAACATCAGACAATGTGTTCTGATCGTGTTGGGACAAGAAGAAACCTGTGTCAAATTATTGGCTTAAAAATTACATCCATTATGCAACTAAAAAGTGTGCTATTTAATTATTCATGGATTGAGGAGGAAATCATAAGGGAAGTTCTAAAATACTTAAAGCTAAATGCAGATGAAAATACTGTATACCAAGATTTGCACAACAGACAAAAGAAGGAACATAGGAACATATGGCTTTAAATACTTTTGTCCAAAAAGAAAAAAAAAACAACCACACACACAAAAATGCTGAAAACAAATCACCTAAGCTTTGAGATTTAAGCTTTCATATTTTTTTTTCAGTAGCAAAGAAATTTCAAAAAGGTACAATGGAAAGAAATGATTAAAAAATAGGATAGAAATTATTGAAACAGAGAACAGAAAAAAAAAAAATGACAAGACTAACAAGACCAAATGCTAGCATTTTGAAAAGATAAATAAGAAGAGACAAACATCTGGTAAAATTGTTTTTTTAACAAAACTTTTGATTAAGAGAGTTGTAGATTTACATGTAATAATATGAAATAATACAGAGGGATTTAATATATTCTTTATCCAGTTTTCCCCAAAGGTAACATTTTGCAAAACCATAGTACACAATACAGCTGGGATACTGACAACCATACACTAATTTTATTTAGAATTTCTCAGTTCTACTTGCACACACTTGGGTGTGCACTTAGTTCCATGCAGTTTTGTCAAATGTTCAGAGTCATGTACCCACGTCCCCAGTCAAGATACTGAATAGCTCCTTCACCATAAGGCTTTCTCCTAAAAAAAAAAAAAAAAAAAAGCTTTTTGAAAAAAAGAAGAGAAGCTACAAATAAATAGGTACACAAAACAGATAAATACCTATTGATGCAGTAAAAAAAAAAAATTAGAGAATAACAATAGAATATTACGAATAGCTGTATACCGAAAGATTGGAAACCTCAGGCAAAATGGATACATTGTCAGAAAAATGTACAAAATCAAAATTAGGATAAGACAAATGGAAATGTTGAATAGCAATAGCTAATAAAGGAAGACAGTGGGTCCTCGAATAGTGAACTGCGTGAGTCCACTTATGGGTAGATTTTTCACTCAGTAGGCACTACAGTACTACTGGCTCAATCCACAGCTGGGTACGTGGATGGGACCATGAATGCAGAGGAGTGACTGTCAAGTTATTCGTGGCTTATTGACTCAGAGGATCATCTCTAACCCTCACATGGCTCGTGGATCAACTATAGATACGGTGGTCAAATAGATTTCCACCCTAAATGCCAGTATCAAACAATTTTAGAGGTAAATTCCAATAAATTAGCAAATTACAAGAGAATCCCTACTTGATACAAGTTGTCTCAGAAATCAGAAGGAGGGAAAATGATCTAAGACATTTTATGAGAGGCATATGCTGGAAAAATAATAGCCACCCACATTCAACAATATAGCTAAAATAAATAATGACAAAGTATAGCTTAACTTCAGAAAATCTAAATAATGAAATTCACCATGTTATGTAGGAGAGAAGAAAAACGGCACGGTTATCTCAATATATCTAGAAGATGGTTTTCCTAAAGTTCAACATCTAATTATGATTTTTTTTAACTCAGAGGAAAAGGAGTTTAAAAAAAGCTTTCCTTAAACTGATAAATGCATAGCAGATATACAGGAGCAAAAATTAAAGTTAGTGAAAAAATTCAGATATTTGTCATTAAGTTGCTAATGAGGGGTTCCCTTTGTGGCTTAGTGGTAATGAATCTGGCTAGGATTCATGAGGATGTGGGTTCAGTCTGGCCTCACTTGGTGGGTTAAGGATCCGGCATTGCTGGGAGCTGTGGTGTAGGTCACAGATGCGTCTCCGATCCGGAGTTGCTGTGGCTGTGGTGTAGGCTGGCAGCTGTAGCTTGGATTCAACCCCTAGCCTGGAAACTTCCATGTGCTGTGGATGTGGCCCTTAAAAAAAAAAAAAGCAAAAAGATTGCTAACGAGACAAATATACGCTCTATCCTCTTAAACAATATGGTACAGGGTATTCTGACTAATACTACAAAATTAAAATGAAACGAAACATGGAAATTGAAAGAATAAGAGAGGATTGCACTGGAGCTCCCATCATGCAGCAGCAGAAACGAATCCGACTAGGAACCATAAGGTTGCAGATTCCATCCCTGGCTTCGCACAGTGGGTTAAGGATCTGGCGTTGCTGTGAGCTGTGGTATGGGTCACAGAGGCGGCTCAGATCCTGAGTTGTTGTGGCTGTGGTGTAGGCCAGCAGCTGTAGCTCCGATTAGACCCCCAGCCTGGGAACCACCATATGCCGCAGGTGTGGCCCTGAAAAGCAAAATTAATAAAGAAATAAATAAAAAGACTGCACTTCTGTGTAAGGGATAATGATCATTTCCACAGTAAATTCAAGAGTATCAATAGGAAAAAGACTCAAGATTCCTAAGTATGTGGTAAGATTGTTAGATGCAAGAGTCATTTGCATACCTCTGTGAAAAAGCTTATCTCTGACTTTGACTTATGGTCATGCCCAAGTGACTTGCACAGGACTTACTTCCTACCATAAATAACTAGAAAATAGGATAAAATGTATGAAACTGATGTTTTCAGGAATTGAACAACAGGCATCACAGGACTGTGATGCTTCGGAAAAGGCAAACCAGGGGGGCAATCTCTACAATCCCTGGCCTGCCTGGAGGAACATTCCAGAATACAGTGCCACGGGGGCTTGTCAAGCGGTTGGTGGCTGCCTCACTGAGTCAGGAACACAGAGATCAGAGTTTGATGAGACCGGGGTGACTGGAGCTGGTGGGCAGAGAATCAGAAAGGAAGGAGATTAGGGAGAGAAAGAATTCCATGAGTTGCTGCTGTCTATTAACCTGTGCCTATATAGAAGGAAACTCTGTGAGACCAGGACAAGAAGCCTGGGGAACTGTCACGTAAACAATTTCGTGAGTTTACAAGGGCAGGAAGACACTTGAGCTCTGAGCAAATAAAGGAGAGAGTCCTGCGTGAACATCTTGGATTTTCAGCTGAGTCACACCTTAGTAATGATTCTAAGATGAAGGTTACTTTAAATCTGCCCTTTAAAAAAGGTTAAAAACAAGCCTTGAAGGACCATGCTGATCTGCACATTACTGAACTGTCTGCCAGACAAACCCAACCCTCCAGAAGAAACGCAACAATCTAGCACTCAACATAAAATTCACAATGTCCAGCATTCAAAAAATATTACTCAAAATGGCAAGAAACAGCAAAATATGACACATAGCCAAGAAAGACCAAAAAAAAAAAAAAAAATCAAAAGAAACAAACATGAAAACGACAGGTGATGGAATTTGCAAACAAGATGCTTATATGTGAAACAGTATATTATTTTTAAAAAGACAAACTGTAGGGAGTTAAATGTATTTTTGGTAAATTTTAGAGCAACGAAAATAAAACCAAAGAAGTATATAGTTAAAGAGTTATTAATGGGGAATAAATGTCATGTGAAATAATACTCAGTTAAGCTGCAATAACATGGGTATGAGAGAAAAATAAATGAATAACAGATGGGAGAAAAAGAAAGGCAATAAAAAAAGCAGTATATTTAAATCCAACCATATTGTTAATTGCAATGTAATTATTGTTAATTGTTAAATGTAATTAAATGTAATTTTAAAACATTCCATTTAAAAGACAAGTTTCTCAGACTGGACCCAATTTTATGCTGTTTCAAGGGAAATTAGAAAGTATTTTAACTTCATGAAAATGAAAACAAAAAACTAAAATTCGTGAGATGCAGCTAACATACCATTTCGAGAGCGATTTATAGCCTTAAATGCCCATATTAGGAAAGAATAAAGGTCAAAAATCAGGGCTATTACCTTCCACTACAGTGATCTTACCTTTGTTAAAAGTTAGAAAAATAAGAACAAATTAAACCTAAAGTTAGTAGAAGGAGGAGTATGATAAATATAAGAATGGAAATCTAAGAAATGGAAAACAGACAAAAACAGGGGAAGAGAATTAATGAAACAGAAAGCAGTTTTCTTGAAAATATCAATTGATAAATTTCTAGTTAGGATGGTCAGGAGAAAGAGAGAGAGAGAAGATAGAAATTACTAGCTATAGGAATTCCTTGGTTAAGGATCTGATATTGTTATTATTCCCTAGTTAAGGGTCTAATTGTTATTATTCCCTAGTGAAGGATCTAATTGTCACTGCTGTGGTTCTGGTTACTGTGGTAGCACAGGTTTGATCCCTGGCCTGGAAACTTGCACATGCCACCAGCATAGCATAAAGAAAGAAATAAAGAAAGAAAGAATTTACCAGCTATAAATGAGGAGACATCATTATAAATCCTACAGACATTAAAATAATAATGGAATAACAAGGGAATAGCATGAGCAATATTATCAAATAACAATGCATATGATATGGAAAAAAAATCACCTAAAAGTCCCAAATTCTCAAAAATATACTCAAGAAAAAAAAATAGAAAACTCTAATATTGCAAATCAGTTTAAAAAATAAATTAGTAATTTAAAACTTTCCCACAAGAGAAGCCCCAGACCATACATCTTTGCTGGTAAAGTTCATCCAGCATTTAAGGAAGAAACGACATTGATCTTAACTTTTTCCAGAAAATAGGGTAAAGGGAGCACTTCCCAACCCATGTTATGGAACTGATGGTACCTGAATATCAAAACAAGGCAAAAAGAAAAAAAAAGGAATTATATACCAATATCCTCCATAAACTACACGCAAAAATCATGAACAAGATATTAGTAAATATAAGCCAGTCATGTATAAAATAGATACTATAATTGTGGCCAAGTGGCTTTATTCCAGAGATGCAAAGGTGGTTTAACATTCCAAAAAAAAAAAAATCAATAAACACAATTCACTTTATTAATAGAATAGAGACATCTTATATGATCATCTCAGTAGACACAAAAAAAGACATTTGATAAAATTCAATACCCGCTCATGATAATAAATATCAACAAATTAAGAATAAGAAAGAACTCTCTCATGCTGATAAAGATCGTCTGTAGGATATACCTACAGCTAACATCACACTTAATGGTCAAAGAAGAAAACATCTTCCTTAAGGTTAGCAACAAGCAACCATGTCTGTTCAGCAGTGTACTGGACATCCTAGCCAGTGCAATAATTTAGAAAAGATTTTTTTTTTTTTGTCTTTTTGCCATTTCTTGGGCCGCTCCTGCGGCATATGGAGGTTCTCAGGCTAGGGGTCGAATCAGAGCTGTAGCCACCGGCCTACACCAGAGCCACAGCAACGTGGGATCCGAGCCGCATCCGCGACCCACACCACAGCTCACGGCAATGCCGGATCCTTAACCCACTGAGCAAGGCCAGGGATCGAACCTGCAACCCCATGGTTCCTAGTTGGATTCATTAACCACTGAGCCACGACGGGAACTCCGAAAAGAAATTTTTTAAATTGAAGGCATGTAGACTGGAAAGAAAGAACTGACATTTTTTTTTTTATTGAGAGAATTTATTTGATTATCTAGGTAGACAATCCTGAAAGCCTACAGCCACAAAACTGGAACTAATATATTAATTTAACAATGTTTTATGACCCAAGGTTGTTACACAAAAAACAATTTATTTTCACAAACTATCAAAGAAAAATTAGAAAATAAAATTCGAGAAAAGGCAATTCTACACTATAGAATGGAAAGCAAATCAGTTGTTCCCTTGGGTAAAAAGAAAATAAAAGGATTAATTACAAAGCAGCAAGAGGGGACTTTTGTGGATGACAGAAATATTCTACATTTTGATTGTGGTGGTTACATAGATGTGAACACTTGTTAAAATTCATTAAATCCTACAATCAACATGGGGACATCTTATTGTCAATAAATTTTTGTGTCAATGAAGTTGAGGTTTAAAAAAGTAAAAAAAAAAAAAAAATTGGGATTCCACTACACCAGTGATAACTTACTAGAAAAATATAATAGACTCTTGTCACAATTCCTAATAGTCTACCACCACCCTACATTACCAGGACTATCTAGGAATTAATCTAAAAATACACAAGATCTTTTATAGAGAAATAATTTATTTTTTTTGTCTTTTTGCCATTTCTTGCGCCGCTCCCACAGCACATGGAGTTTCCCAGGTTAGGGGTCAAATCGGAGCTGTAGCCACTGGCCTACGCCAGAGCCACAGCAACGCAGGATCCGAGCCATGTCTGCAACCTACACTACAGCTCATGGCAACACCAGATCCTTAACCCACTGATCAAGGCCAGGGATCGAACCCGAAACCTCATGGTTCATAGTCGGATTCGTTAACCACTGAGCCACAGCGGGAACGCCTAGAGAAAAAATTTAAATAAACCTAAATAAATGCAGACATAGAACATGTTTATAAATGGACAGACCTAAAAGTCAATCTTCCCCTCATTAATTCCTAAAATTCTACTCAATTCCAATAAAAAATTCCCTTTTTTGGACCTTTATAAATCTTCCAAAATTAAGAAAAATAAAGCTACACAAATAGCTAAGACACTTTTGAAAAATAAAAAGGACCAAAGTAAGAAAATTTTGCCCTATTAGGTATTCCACAAAGACATGGTAATGTAGTTAGTGGGGTATTAGTACAAGAACAGGTAAATAGACAAATGGAATAAAGAAGAAAACTCAGAAAGAGACCTCTGATCTGTGCTAAAGAGGCACTGGGATTCAGTGGAGGAAAAAAAATGAATTATTTAGTAGATTCTGTTGGGGTAACTGGCTCACTGGCCAAACATAAAAAAAGTGTGGCTCTAATTCAAACCACATTAAAAAACAAACTCAAAAAAGACCTAAATGTAAAAGAAAAATGCTATGTATTCAATAGAAGAATATGTAAAAGAATATCTTTTTGACCTTAGGGAGGTAAAGCTTTCTTCAATAAGGCACCAAAAGCAAAAACCACATGGCAAAAATCGGTGAACTTGACTACATCAAAATTTAAAATATCTGTTTAAACCTGGCCACCAGAGCCATAGTTAACTGAGAGATGGCAGATTGGGAGGAATTAATGAACAATGCCTAAAACTAACAAAAGAATAGACTCCAAATATCAGGTACTGCAAACTGACAAAAGAAAGAGAATCTAAAGCAGAGATACAGGCAGATGCTGAAAGGGGAAGTCACATAGTGGATAAGTTTATGGAGAACTGATCAACCTCATCAGTAATTAGAAAGATGCAAATGAAAATAGCAATGAGAGGCATGCCCTTGTAGCTCAGTGGGTTAAAGATCTGATGTAGTCACGGCAGTGGCTCTGGTTCCATCCCTGGCCTGGGAACCGGGAACTTCCACATGTGGCGAGTGCAGCCAAAAAAAAAAAACACCCAAAAACCAAAGAACAACAACGACAACAACAAAACCAGTGAAGAGATGCTGCTGGGCAGCAATGAGTAAAGTCAGAAGAAAAGACAAAGACAAAACGTTAATGAGGATGTGGAGAAACAGGACCTTCCAATCAGCTCCATTTTCCGGAAATACAAGCAAAACAATGCCCCCAGGGAGCTCTGGATTGCTGGCTGGCACTTGGGTGGGAATGGAGTGGAGTCATTTCATGAAGCTGTCAGTGGCCTCCCAGGTAACCTGCAAGGGCCGCCCAGATTCATGCCAACAGGGGAGATCAGGCTGGCATTCAGGTCCTGACACTTATCCAGATCAGACTGGAAAATTCGGGAGAGGGCTACAGAATGCAATCTCTTTCTCCTCAGAAATATACAAGCTAGGGTGGGAGAAAGAGGGGTCAGTCATGGCGTGTTGGCACCTTAATCCCCACGCCCTGCCTCCCATTCTTCCCAGGAGGAAAGGAAGAGAGCGGATACGAGGGAGGTCCTTGGGTCTGGCCCCTCTGGCGCTTTGAACATGCTCCTGGACCCCGTGCTGGGATGCTCCCTGCCTCAGAATCCTCATCCACCCCATGGGAGGGAGCCCTGCCCCAGCCTCCCCTGCCGGCCGGGTTACTGAAATACGAAGGCCTGTGAGTTCACAATGCAGGTAGTGGGCTGAACCATGAGGATGAGTTTGCTGGGCTGCTTTGAGGTTTGACCTATTTATTTTTCTGCAGGAGCTTTTTTGGAAACTGTCTTTGTGAAGGTTTTTCCTTCCTTCTTCCTTTCTTCCCTCTGACTTTGACGTCAGCCACAAAAGCTAGCGTGGGCAGAATTTGGGCGTTTCGAGGACACTGCAGGGCGAGGAGTCCGTTCCTGGCCCTTCCTCTCTCCCGGGCCCTGGTCTCTGCAAGAGGCCTGCTGAAGTCCCAGGATGAAGGACAAGGTTCTCCATCGTCTGATCCCCAGTTGTCTCACTTTCTGGTCCCTCTTTGCCGCAGCCCAGATCCAGGGTCCCAAGCAGAAGCCTCAGGACCCAGGATTTGTCCAGGGCCGCCTAGGCCCAAGACTTGATCAGACTTCCCCAGTCCATCACTCAAAAAAAAAAAAAAAAAAAAAAAGAACTTTGTGTTTACAAAGAGTGCCCCCAACAGAACATTCAGGAGGCAGTAAAGACTTGTTCATGGAAAAAGACTCTGGTCACCAGCTTCATATCCCCTAAAATTTTCCCTACCTGGCTGACAGCTCTCAGAATTTACCATTTGCACTAGAAGCAAACAAGGAAAACGAGTGCAGCCAGGACTATCCCATTAAGATGTATGAGTCATTTATGCCTCAGTGTGGATGAGATACTCAGAGCCTTTCTTGGGGTAGCATGTGAGAAGATTCCAGCAGCCGGCCACCTACGATGGAGACCTCTAAGGGGGAAGAGGGCCCAGGCAGGACAGGTGAGAGTGCCCAAGACAAACTCATCCCCTCCTCCTGGCCCTGGCTGGGACTGGCTTGCCAAAAGTCCACCCAACGAACCCACCCCCATCCCCCTGCCCAGGATGCTGGCCCATGTCCTCATCCCTTCTCTTCTCAGCCATCAGACCCACTGGCATCTCCTGACCCTGCCTCTCCGGTCACTGCTCTTTCACCTTCTCTCTCTACAGATCTCTCCATCTCTTTTCATTTTTTTTTTCTTTTTAAGGCCACACCTGCAGATATGGAAGTTCCCAGGCTAGGGGTGGAATCAGAGCTGCAGCTGCCAATCTACACCACAGCCATAGCAACACCAGATCCAAGCTGCATCTACAACCTACACCACAGCATATGGCAATGCCAGATCCTTAACCCACAGAGCAAAGCCAGGGATTGAACCCTCATCCTCATGGATACCAGTCAAGTTCCTAACCTGCTGAGCCACAGTGGGCACTTTTTCTCTTTTCATTGTTTTTCACTCTCTCGTTTGTTTGCTTTCTCATTTTGTGTCTTTCACTTTCTCTCACATTTTATCTGTCCCCTTTGCCTCGTCGTTCACATCCTCTCTTTTATTTTTGTTCTCTTCTGTTTCACTTTCACTTTCTCTAACTCCCTTTTTGCTGGGGTCTCAGCCTGCCCTCCACCTCGGAGGGAACACGGTGTCTCCCTCTGCTGCCCTATGTCCTTCTGGATGGCCTTCCACAGAAAAGAAGTTGGTGTTCACGGGTTTGCTATACGTCAGATGAATATACATTCTCTCTTTTCTTTTTCCCATGCCTTTCTTTTTCTTTCCCCACTTCCATTATTTCCACCCCCTTCCTCTGGGCCTGTCCTCTGCCCTCTTTCCTTCTCATTCCCTTCTCTATCCTTCTCTTCCCCCATCCTCTTCCTTTCAACTGCGTGAACATCTCAATTGTACCATGTCGGCGGATCCTTGCCGGTCTGATATTTTATACTAGGTGCGTCTGCTTTAACTGCTCTGCTTAAAAATGAAACCCATCTGCCCCAAACTGAAAACAGCCTCTCCCCCACCAGGGACAATAAATATTGATGACTTGAGGCATGATTGGCTTTATGATGTTTGATGACAACTGGTATCAGTTACAGAACTTACATCATTTAATAAAAAAATGAAAAGCCCTAGCAGGGATGTTGCATGTCAACAGACATTATTAAATGTCAAAAGAAATACATTTTCTTCAAGCGCCTGAAATCTAAACAATGTGAGGGTGCTGGGGTGGGGTCGGGTGGGGGATGTTCGGACAGCTTTTATGTGCAGTTAGGAATATTGTTTCTTTTCGTGTCCACCCTAATTTGTGCCAGTTGATTTTTTTTCCCCCCTTGGGCTCTACTGTAGCCACCACCACAAAACCTGTCTCAAAAAATCCTCCTCCTGTTTGTTCTTTGAAAAGCTGAGTCCATTTGAAGACGCTCTCCTTCTCCCATGGGAAACCTCTGAGATGCTCCAGAGAAAACAGGACACAAGGGTACCTGAGCTGGAAGCCGAGGATGGAGGGTGAGAACTTTCATATCTCTATTTTTATTGTCAGTACGAAATCAGGACTGCCTGGCTCTGAAGTTGAAAGCACATAAACCAAGTTCTGGTATGTAAGCCTACTGTGCTTCCATTTCTACCCTGATAAGTTAAATAGAAATCAAATTATTAAACGGGTGACTGCCAACATTTCTATTTGGGATACCTTCAGTCATAAAAAACAAATTATAAGGGTGGAAACATTTACTGCTATTTTAAATGTATTCATATGCTCTACAGAGCTGGATTATGGCCACCTGAGATACTTCCGGAGACTCGTTTGGATATATTTAGAAGGTCCATAAATTCTTGTGGTCTTGAGGGTGGTTTGGGTGAATTAAGTCTCTAAAGGCTTTTGTAATTGAAAAAGTTAACTTGGCTTCTTCAAATTCCCATCTGACCTCCCTCCCACCCCCACCCCCGACCCCTGGGAGCTTATGCTGGGGGAGAACCAGACTCGTTTTTCATCCCTGCAGTTGTCATGGTCTTCCAAAGAAGGTTCTGAAAGAAGAAGATGGGACTGCGTGGGAATCCAGGGATTTATGCGACTCGATCCTGCATTTGTAAAAACAGTATTATTATTCCTAGCCATCTGACAGGGTCATCGTGCAAGTCCCAGAAGTACTGTCTGTGGAAGTGATTTGAAAATGGCAAAGGGCTAAGAGGTGTCTCTTTTGGAGAAGCAGCCTGTGGCTGGGAGGTCACTGGGATTGGACTTTAACAGTTGGGGAAGCCATGTGCGTGCCTCCTCAGAGCCTCAGTTTTATCACCTGGGAAGTGGAAATGATAATACCCATCTCTTAGGCTTTGAAAGTGGGAATTAGACATAATGTGCATAAAACTATTGCATAAGCAATAAGATGCTGTGTGCTCTCATTCATAAATACTTCCAACACTGACGTGCATAAGGCGGGCAGCAGGGAGCTGAGGATGGAGATGCAAGTTGTCTGAGGAGCTATTCTGACCTTGACGGCCCCTCCAAGCAGCTCTGGCCTTGGAACCTGGCGGCCTCCTGCTGTGCCATTGGAGGAATTTCCAGGAGGTGGGAGAAAGTTCCAAGGAAGGATGGAAAGAGCAGCTGGGTCACACCTGTCCAAGGAATGGAGGGCGGGAGTGGGGGCCCTGGAGAGTGGGAAGCTTCAACTTTATTGGTAGACAAGGGTGTCCAAGGCAGATAGACGCACAGGAACGGGGCTGAAAGGAAAGCATGATGCCCAGTTTGGACAAAGGAGGGATATGGAATTGCAAGACCTTGGATGGGGAGAATGGCGAGCAAAATACAAGGTGTGCTGGGATTTTTATAGACCTTGCCACTGTGCTCGCATTTATAAGATTTGCGCTGTTTTCTCTCTGTGGGGTTAAGGCTGGAAGGAAACTGGAGTGCTTCAAAGCTCCCCATCCAGGTTCATGCAGGCCCTCTGCAATGCAGCCCGTCGCCCGCATCATCTTGGCGCCCTGAGCTGGGAGGTGGGGAGCAGACATTGACACGATTCTCTCAGAAGTGACTTTCTTGTGATTTGTTCCTCCATTCCTTCCCTCAGCCAAACCAGAAAAACCACTGAACCTGGGTATTTGGTGTGGGTTAAGGTTTTCTGGATCTCGTAAGGGCAAATGACTATACAATAAAAACGGTTCCCTTAAAAGTTCACACTCAGTCCTTGGAGTGGGATGTGCGCGCGAGCTCGCGCGCGCGCGTGTGCGTGTGTGTGTGTGTGTGTGTGTGTGTGTGTAGGACAGGAGAGGGTCCAACAGACTCTCACTTTTTTCCAAATAAACGCCCCCAACTTCTAATTAAGAGCAAGTGCAAACAGATGGGAAGGGTGTATATTTCGTAATAGAAATGGGCTCTTCATGACTGACCATCATCAAATTAAAAAAAAAAAAAAAAAAAGAATCACTCTCTCCCTACTCTGCTCCTTTTGGAAGTTGTCCCTTTAAATGAAGTAGACAAGCCAGAGTTGTTTTCCTCCAAGGAATTTAAGAGAATCAACATGTTTTCTTTTCCTGGTTGCATCTGTGGTTCAACTGCTTCAAATATTTCACTTCTTAAAGTAACCTCAGTTTGTTACGGTGGATTTTTTTGTTCTCGCCCCCTCCCACACCCTTGTTTTCTTTTTGTTTTTGGTTTTGGTTTGTTTTGTTTTGTTTTTTAAGGTAGAGAAGATCAGCTCCCAGAAAAGAAAAAAAAAAAAAAAAACTTCTAGTTGTCAGAATCGGAATGCATATCAGTTATGCTGGGAGACAATGAAAACATCAAACAGCACATACAAGCCATAAAAAATTCAGGTCCTCTGAAGCAATGTGGGACACGCTTGGTTGCGCTCCTCATTTGCATGTCGGTACCCACAATGCTGTGCAAGCTCCCACATCTTTTTGAGCAGCCCCAGTGCCTGAGCCCTAGGGAACAAAGTGAAAGGTTCGCATGAGCTCCTGGGTGAAGGAGGTACTTTAGCATCTGCGGGGAAACGCCAAGCGGGTGCGGGGCTGCAGTGATTAGAAGCCAGCCCTTTAGGGCTTAATCACAGGCTGGGAAGCCGTACCTTGTCTTTTGTGGGTTTTTTTTTTTGTTCCTCGCCTTCCTCTTCTTCCCTTTCCCCAGATGTGCTGCAGTGGTGAAGGCCCGCTGTGCAGGAAGAGGAGGACGTCAACCTTTAGAAGTCTTGGCTGGCTGGGTTGTTTGTTACAGCACTTGCCTGGAATTTGAGATTTTTGTGCAGTATGTGTTTTCTGATTCGCGTCCTCGACCCAGGATGCGCTGGCTTTTTCTACATTTGGGCTCCCGGGGACAGTCCTTGTTTGCTTGGGGCAAAAGACCTCGGTGCCACCCTGACCCCCTGGTGGGGGCAGGAGTTTCCCCTCGGCACTGCCGCTGAGCCAGTCTCTGCCCTTGCTCTTCCCACCCACACACAGTGCTTCTCTCTCCAAGATTTGCTCCCCAAGGAACCTGCCAGAGCCATTGTCTGGATATTCCAAATTCCATGGGTGGCTTGGGAATATAGGCCTCAAATTAAGAGTCAGAGAAGGAGGAAAGTAAATTTGGCCCCTGACCAGCACCCCCCCCCAACCTCCTGGGTGGTCTTGGGTGTGTCACTGTCACTTACCATCCTTTCTTTCTCCCGCCCTTCCCCAAACTGCCCTGTCCTGGGAACTACAGAGGCTCAGGACTCTTCTTCCACCTGTGATTTTAAAATGGCCAAGCATTCTGGGACATGACAAAATACATAAAAAAATAAAAGTAGAGCTCAATCTTTGAGGCTTCTACCTGGAAGGTTTTTGTCTGGGTTTGTACTTTGATTTTGAAGCTTCGCTTTTCTCAATGCTGCAAAGGAGTTCTTAGGCTAGATTAATTTAGCAGTAGGAAGATCTGGGCAGAAGAGTGAACGTGGTTCCATGTGGGCTCTCAACCCAGTCCCTGAAACCCCAAGCTTCAGAGGTAAGATAAAAGTCAGCTCCCACCCAATTCAGAAGCGGGCTGCCTGCGAGCCAGATCCAGCCGACAGATTTGTTTTCTTCAGTCAGTACACAGCATTGCAAAATGTGTTGAATCAGTTGCCAGCATTTGAAAATCAGGAGTTTTATAGCATCTCTTAAAACATCTGAAGATCTGGCTCCAAGGCCTACATTTCTGCCTAGCAACCGCCAGCCAGGGTTGCTTAGACAGCGCCCCCTGGGGGCGGCTCTCTTCTCCTGCAGGGCCCGCCTTCCCGGTCCCCCAAACGCTCTCCAGCCCTTTGGTGTCGGGCCACCCACCCCGCTTACCTGTGTTGCCATCTAGATTTTTCAGGCTTGTGCAGGCTCGGCCTTAGCCAGAATCCCTGTTGTTTGCTTTGCCCCTAATAGCACTGGCATCGGGATGACCCAGCCCTAAGGGTGGACAGCTTTTCACGGTGGGAATAGAGGGGAGGCAGGACCAAGGGCCTGGTCTCATAAGCACTCTCAGCTTTTCCATCCCAAACCCCCAAATGTGCTCCGCTTTAGCAGATGTGTTTTTCACCTGCTGCAGCCTGAGGAATCCACCTGGCCTCCCGCCTCCTCTTGGCAGCATATTTCTCTTCGCTTCTGATGCCTCAAGTAGTCTAGGGTGAGGGGTGGGTTGCAAGGTTTGGATTTTTAAAAATTCCTTTCCAGATTTGTTGTGTCTATTTGGGGCTGCAAATGGTTTTTGGTGTCAACGACTAACCACTGTTTGGTCTGCAGAGCCATCTCTGTTGAACTTGGATGATGGCGAAAGCCCAGTTTCCCCAAATAAAGTCTAAAGACATGTACACATTTATTCCCACGTGTGTCTTCATGTTTCTGTCTGTCTCAACACACCTCAGACATGTCCACGCATGGGAGCGTCCTGGGAAGAAAACGGGCAGGTAATTTGACCCTTTGCTGTAAACTACATAAAAGAAAAAAAAAAAAAGCAAGTTGACCCAGTCGGATCATAAGAAGGATGTTTCAGAACATGGATATTCGATTGAGAGCTTTGATTGCAATTTAGTTGTTTCCTTATAACTTAAAAGACAAATGACATCACTAGAGAAAATGGGAAATAAAATAGGGAGGTAAAAAAAATAGGTGAAAATCACTTTAAACTTTACCCCTCCCTCCACAAAGAAAACACAAAATCTAATTGAGAGTCTTTACCAATATCAGAACCTGAAATGTGTTTAATATTCACCAAGTTATGAGACAGTTCTAACAAAAAATGATGCCAGGTTATACCAGTCCTGATGATGATAGCTGCCGTTTCCTGAAAGCTAGGAACAGGGCTAAAGGCTATTGCATTTTGATTCTGTTCACTTTTTTTTTGTCTTTTTGCCATTTCTTGGTCTAATCCCGCGGCATATGGAGGTTCCCAGGCTAGGGGTCTAATTGGAGCTGCAGCTGCCGGCCTACGCCAGAGCCACAGCAATGCAGGATCCAAGCCGCATCTGCAACCTCATCACAGCTCACGGCAACACTGGATTCTTAACATACTGGGCGAGGCCAGGGATTGAACCCGCAACCTCATGGTTCCTAGGCAGATTTGTTAACCACTGAGCCGCAATGGGAAATCCCGATTCTGCTCATCTTTATAGCAACTCTCTAAGGTCAAGGTGTTGTCCCCATTTGACAGGCGAGAAAACTGACGCTTAGCACGGTTAAGTGATTTGCCTGAAGTCCTACAGGTGGAAAGGGTTGGAGCTGGTATTCAGACCACACCACCTTCCAGCAAATTCTGAGCCCAGACCCCAAGACTGCTGCCCTCGCTGCCCCCCTGCCCCCCACCAGCTGGCCAGAGTAAGGACCTGGCAGACAGCCTGCCTTGGTCATGGGGGACTTGGGAACTGACTCAGGAGAAGTTTGAGAATGATGGAAAGAAACAAACGTTGTATTTGATACGCAATTCCATTGTTAAAAACGACCCCTGAGAAGGTACCCTGGGAGGCCCACTGGCTCCCCTTCAATGAAACCCTTGATCTTCAGAGATTAGCCTACTCTAGACCAACTGATAGACTAGGCCACTGCCTGGCAGGTTGGATGGTTTCTCACCCTGAATACCCATGGTTGGTCAGGGGGATGCAAGGGTACCCATTGCCTGAGGGTGCTGGGACCTGGCTGAGCTGACAAGGCCATACCTGAACCAAGATCAGGATGGAGACGCAGCGTCAAAATTGAGAGGAAGCCCCATCTTCCTCCACATCTTATCTGAGGAGAATGGTGAGGATGAAATGGGGGTTTGAACCCCAAGGCACGTGGCTGGAGTAAGGTGGGCATTTTCAGTGAATGCTGGGTCAGAACCTGGCAGATGTGGGCAGTTGCTGAAACAAGGTGGGCTGGGCTGCAGGCTCAACTTTTATGTACCCTTGCCATGGACATTGATCACGAAGGGGGAGGCACTGGGCCAGGGACGGGGGCGGGGGGGGGGGAGATACTAAAATGAACAAGGCAGTTTCTGTGCCTTCCAGCAGTTTATACAATTCCTCTCTTGCAAGGCAACTCGAACAGAGACTCAAAGTTCAGTGGAGAAAGCAGCACATTCCTTTTTTTCTTTTTTTAAGGGCCACATTCATGGCATATGGAAGTTCCCAACTTAGGGGTCAAATCAGAGCTGCAGCTGCCAGCCTACGCCATAGCCACAGCAACGTGGGATCCGAGCCACATCTGTGAGCTATACTGCAGCTCACAGCAACACTGGACCCTTAACCCACTGAACAAGGTCAGGGATCGAACCTGTATCCTCATGGATACTAGTCAGGCTCATTACCGATGAGCCACAGTGGGAAGTCCAAGAGCAGCTCATTCTAAGGAGGAAGTGGGGAACTGTGCCCAGGGTCAGGGACCATGTCTACTCATCTTCCCATCCCCTCATGTGGACCACGGAGTTGGGCCTACAGTGAGCATTGAGTAAATGTGGATGAATGATGGGAGTTCCCATCATGGCACAGTGGTTAATGAATCTGACTAGGAACCATAGGTTGCAGGTTTGATCCCTGGCCTTGCTCAGTGGGTTAAGGATCCGGTGTTGCCATGAGCTGTGGTGTAGTCGCAGATGTGGCTCGGATCTTGCATTGCTGTGGCTCTGGTGTAGGCCGGTGGCTACAGCTTCAATTGGACCTCTAGCCTGGGAGCCTCCATGTGCCACGGGATCAGCCCTAGAAAAGGCAAAAAATAGACACACACACACACAAAAATGTGGATGAATGACTGTCTCAGTCAATGATTGATGTTTTCTGGCGACTCTTGGAAAAACTTGTGGGAAAGACTGAAACTGAATGTATGTTGTATGTGTTAAAATTAGACTTGCTGCTAGAAATAGATATCTGCATTAATAGTTGTCATAAATAAAGATTTATTTTTCTGTCAGGCAACATGAAGTCTAAAGGCTGAGAATCCCATGGCAGTATGGCAGCTTCATGGTCATCCAGGAACCAGCCTTCTTCAGTCTTTCTGCTCTTCCATCTTAGGCTCATGAATGCTAACCCCAAGATTGCCTCCTGGTCATAAGATGGCTGCTGGAACTCCATTCATCACATCCATATTTCAGGTAGAAGGAGGAAGGGGAGAAGGACAGCCTTCCCAGAAGACTCCATTGACGTCCACCAACATTTCATTGGCCATTTATTATTGCATAGGAGACTAGGAAATGTGTTCTATTACTGGGCATATGGTCAGGCTGAGTAAAATCTTACTTCTATTAGTAAGGAAGAAGGGAAGAACAGATAATGGCTAAATAAGAGCAGACTCTGTCTTGTAAGATTCAGCCTTCTTTACGGAATTCACCAAGGTAACTCCTGTTTCACTCCTGCCGGGTGAGATGCACAGCTTTGAGACATTCTTTATTGTGGCCTGATGATGTGGCAAATCAATGTGTGGGTGCCTGGGGCGCATAATTAGTTCCTTCGCTGTTCCAATCCTACGGCCAAAGCCTTGACTAATTGCATTGACTTCTCCTTCATTATTTTTTAGCTGTTTAAAGTGCCTCTAAGAACGCTCAGCCTCTATTTCCTAATGAAACTTATGGTGAAAAATGGAATCTGACAGGTATGTGCACAGAAATGCCCTGCAGTGGCTGGCAAAGCAGGACGTGTTCGCCAGGTAGGTAGATGGACAGATGAGCAGATAAAGTCCTCGGTAAACACCGAGAATTACTGAACAGCAAACTGAGCCCCTCTCACTGACTCAAACAGCCCCTTACAGGATGCTTAATGACTTCTGCTAAGCAGAACACTAGAGTTTCTCACATTTTTTAAGGCTACAAAAATTATAGCTCCCATATAAAACAAGTGCCAAATTTCCACTCTTGTGTTTGTTCAGCTTTCTTTGCTTTTCCCCCAAACCCAAACCTAAGAGATGCTCTTGGTTTTCCCAGGATGGCGACCCAACAGCCAGCCATGTGTTCTCAGATAAGGAGGGCTCCCTTGACACAGAGAACATATGGAGCTGGGGTATTTTCCAGTCTCTGTTAGCCCAGGGCTAGGGAAGCTGGGTGGAGGCTTCTCAAGAGGAGTGGCAGGACTGTAAATGAAACCCTCGGAGTTCTTCTGCCCATTCTTAGCCCATTCTTGCTGCAGGGGCCGGCCACCTCCTGATGAAACCTCCGCTTCTAGTAGGCATTAGGAAATAAATGACCCGTCCTTGAGGAGGCTGAGATTATCCAAAACCCCACATCTCACCAATATTCCTATTCCCCTGGAGAAAGACTTACAGAAAGGAGAGAATAAATATTTCACATCATTCATGCTGGTAAATATGTACAAACGTCTTCCTTTCTAGTTTCATCCTAAATGTTATACAAACAGGAAATGTGTCTTTCTTGCTCTCTATTCTAGCTCCCTGCTCAGAACGTAAGCAGTGTTCAATAAATAGTAGTTTAATGACTGTAGAGATAGTACTACCTAATTCTTTCTGGAACAGTGTCTGATTTGGCTTCTTCCATCTCCTTTGTTTTTTTTTGTCAGGCTTTTGACATATTTTCTCCTGGGCATTTTCTTGGTGGATTTTTTAGTGATTGATATTGTACATAGAGCCAGTCCTCTGTATCTGCAGGCTCTGCATCTGTGGATTCAACCAACTGCAAGTTGAAAATATTTTTTTAAAAGTCCAGAAAGTTCCAAAAAGCAAAACTTGAATTTGCTGCATGCTGGCAAACTTTTTTTTTTTTCTTTTTAGGGCCACATCTGCTGCATATGGAGGTTCCCAGGCTAGGGCTCTAATGGGAGCTACAGCTGCCGGCCCTACGCCACAGCCACAGCAATGCCAGATCCAAGCAGCATCTGCAACCTACACCACAGCTCATGGAAACAGCAGATCCTTAACCTACTGAGCGAGGCTAGGGATTGAACCCACAACCTCATGGTTCCTAGTAGGAACTCCCCTGGCAACCATTTATATAGCATTATTACAAATTATTTACATTGTATTTGGTGTTGTAATTAATCTAGAGATGATTTAATGTATATGGGAGGATGTATCTATGCTATAGGCAAATACTAGGCCATTTTATGGAAGGGACTGGAGCATCTGCAGATTTTTGGAACTGTACACACAATTGTGTGTAATACCACGTACAGAATAATGTAATGTGACGTGACAGACATTGTGTGTGATGCTTTGTCAAGTAGTGTTACAGCATAAGCATGTTCCTGTATATGCTCACATAAGCTAAACTGCTACAAAAAAAGAGACTCCAAGATATAGAGGGCTTAGATAAAACAGGATTGATTCAGCTCACATTTAACAGATGGGCTGGGGCAGGTAGGTAGTTCTGTTCCACAAGGTCATCCAGGGGACGCACTGGAAGAGCCACTCTGTCTTCTTTAACACATACTGTCCATATCTTGGTCCCAGGTGACTCCTCCAGTTTTCATCATTTCCAGGCCAAGAAAAAGAAGGAAAGAGTAAGTGGAGGGTGAGCAGCTTCCTCATAAAATCATGGCCCTGTATGTGCCTACTTTACTTGGGCTTGCATCTCACTGGCCCAAACTTAGAATGTAACTATAACTAGCTGCAAGGGAGGCTGGAACTTGTATATAAACAATTATACATAGAACCCATGTTTCCAAATTGATATTCATCTTCAGAGTTTACAAATGAGAAGTTGGAATTCCTGGGGGTTCTTAGAATTTCCTGCAATCATGTTATTCTTAAAGGACAGGGAACATTCTTGGTAGTCTGCATGTTACTATGGATATCTAACAATAACAGCTAAATAAATAAGAAATCGTAAGTTTAGTGAATTTGCAAATAACTATACCTGTAGTACATGATCAAACATTGGAAAATACCAGTGAACATTATTGCTTAATATTTAGGTATGGGAATCTCCAGTGGTTAAAGCACTATATGAAATCAGATGTCAAAATTGCCCATTGAGGGGTTTATTTTGCTCCCCACATTTGTTATTTGTGAGAATATCGTTAACAAGGTGTATATATATACACACACACATATATATGTATATATATAAAGTATACGTGCACATAAACTTAATAATATTTATTTTATTTACAAGAATGACTTGCCAACAGTAGCCATCGCAGCCACAAACACAGGACAAGAGCTACAAGCAAGATTGATTGACTAGATCACAGCCATTTCTCTCCCCTGTGCTCCTATTCTGCTTCCCAGGAATGTTAAACTTAACCTGTTTGTGTTTCTGCTCTTGCTTTCTGATTTGACATTGGTGGATTCAAACAAATAATGTCTCAGCGGTTCAACAGGATTGGTGGTACCTCTGGAGCCCTGGGATGCAGGTTTGATCCCAGCCTGGCACAGTGAGTTAAGGATCCAGTGTTGAGATCTATGGATCTCAGCTCTGATCTGATCCCTGGCCCTGGGAACTCCATATGCCATGGGGCAGCCTAAATAAATAAAATTTCTATGTTGATTGTTAAGCTTCAATTTTTGCAGGAGGATTACTGTTTCTCATTATCCCAATTTCTTTACTGATACTTTTTCTTCAGAATTTGGAAAAGCATAAACATTTCCTAAGACATACTAGAAAGGAATTCTTATGTGAAAACTTTAGTCGGGGTGAATGTACATGTGGGTTGGATTGGGGAAGGAGAGAATGAATTCTGGGCGATATATCCGCTTAGAACAAGCTGCATAATTTCTGGGCTCAGTGCAACACCAAAATGTGGGACCCCTTGTTCAAATCTTATTAAGAATTTCAAGATGGTGGCTATGGAGAATTAAACCAAGTGGGGGGGCCCTTCTAATCACGGGGCCCTGTTTAGCTTCATAGGTTCCACACCCACAAAGCTCACCGTGTCTCTGCTTCATCATGTTCTTTTAAAATCTTTGTTAAAATCATTTTAAATGGCCACATGGTATTCCACTGTATGGATTTACCATAATTAATGTAGTATTTCTATATCTTTAGAAATTTTGTTGGGCTTTTAACTCAGTGATCTTTTCCACCAGTTTCACTTTTCTTTTTATTCTTGGGATTGGTTTGGTCTCAGAATATGTGTGGAAACATTGGGTTTTCTCCCCAAGATGTAGAGCCTTAGCTTTGATATCCCTTGAGCTGCAGACCACTCTTGAGGCATAACCTGTTACCCACAGGGCTCAAGTGTGAGCCAAGTTCAGACCAGTAGAAACCAGGACCTGGACAGGAGGGCAGCATGACTGTGAGTAATACCAGCAGGCAAATCAAGGCAAGGCTGGGTGGAAAGACATCGGGGAGGGCAGAACGGCAGATGAGTCAGGTGGGGGCCTGTTTCCGGACATAAGACTGGTGTTAAACTCCCAGGGGGTGTCACTAATGCAAGGGCAGCTCTTGTCTTTGACTCGGGGCCACCTAGTTCTTCCGTTGGCATTCCCTGAGTTGACTACCTGATTGAGAGAGCAATCTCTGCCTATGTTGGATAACAGTCTTATAAACCCTGGGACGGCTAGGAACCCCACTCTTAGGGGCTGGGAGGGGAGGGGGGGAGGCTGGACTCTGGATGGCTGCTTCTCTGGGACTCTGGCATCTCCTGCAGGCCTCTCTGTGTTATGGTCAGCCTCTGTGCTCTGTTTAGAGCAGATAAACATGTCCTTCTTGGCTGACACATTTAGCAGGAACAGAGCAGCATGACAACCTAAGAGGTTCTATGCACAGAGCGGGGAGAAGTACTGGAACACTTTCTCTAAGGCCAGAGATGTCTCTGACACTCATTTAAAACCTAATGATCTTGGGAGTTCCTGTCGTGGCGCAGTGGTTAACGAATCCAACTAGGAACCATGAGGTTGCGGGTTCGATCCCTCCCCTTGCTCAGTGGGTTAAGGATCTGGCGTTGCTGTGAGCTGAGGTGTAGGTTGCAGACTCGGCTTGGATCCCTCGTTGCTGTGGCTCTAGCCTAGGCCGGTGGCTACAGCTCCGATTAGACCCCTAGCCTAGGAACCTCCATATGCCTCAGGAAGTGGCCCTAGAAAAGGCAAAAAGACAAAAAGACAAAAAAAAAAAAAGCCATCAGAGCCAATTCCTTCTGGAGGCTCTCATGGAGAATTTGTTTTTTTGCCTTTTCCAGCTTCTAGAGCCTGCCCGAGTTCTTTGGCTTTGGCCTCTGCTTCTGTTGTCACAGCACCTTTTCTCTGACTCTGACCCTCCTGCCTCCCTCCTTGTAAGGACCCTTGCAGTTACATTAGGTCCACCGTAATAATCCAGAATAACCTTCCTAGCTCATCCTTGCCTTAATTAGGAATTTGGGATTAGCAGACACAAATCACTATATATAAAATAGATAACTGTATAGCAACAAGGAACTATGCTCAATATCTTGTAATAATTTATCATGGAAAAGAATCTTCAGAAGAATATATTCATATACATATTCATATATATATTCATGTATATATATATTCATATATATATTCATATATATATATATTCATATATATATATTCATATATATATATATCTGAATCACTTTGCTGTACACAAGAAACTAAAACAACACATAACATGTAAATCAACTATACTTCAATTTAGAGTTCCTGTCGTGGCTCAGTGGTTAATGAACCCAACTAGTATCCATGAGGACACAAATTCGATCCCTGGCCTTGCTCAGTGGGTTAAGGATCTGGCGTTGCCATGAGTTGTGGTGCAGGTCACAGATGTAGTTCAGATCCTGCGTTGCTGTGGCCGGCAGCTGCAGCTCCGATTCGACCCCTAGCCTGGGAAGCTCCATATGCTGTGGGAGTGGCCCTAGAAAAAGCAAAAAAAAAAAAAAAAAAAAAAAAAAAAAAAACCCCTAAAACCTAACGATCTTAGGTGACACATCTGGCCTTTCTGTGCCTCTATTTCTCTATCTGTAAAGTGGTATGAATGACCCACTTCAGGGGTCAGCAACACTTCTTCTGTAGAGGGCCATGGAATAAATATTTCAGATTTTGCGGGACATAGAGTTGTTGTCACAACTCCCACCTCCACCCTTATAGAGTAAAATCAGCCACAGATGGTATATAAAGGCATAGCACTGGCTCTAGTCCGACAAAATTGTATTTACAAAAACAAGCGCTGACTGTCATTTGCCAATGCCTGACCTATTTCACAAGACTGTCAGGAGAAGTCAAGGAGGCAATGTGGGTAGCACACTCAGGCCCCCAAACGAGAGTTACTCTCATGAGATGCTGGACGGCCTAGGAGAGGCGGGTGGGCGAGTCATGCGCGGCTGCTCCAGCTCTGAGGATTGGCCCCTCGTTAGTTAACAAGACACCCAAAGGGTCCTCTTCAGCCACTTTTTCTTCGTAGGAAGCAAAGTGCTGAAAGGAGGAGTCTTGACATTCTTCTAGATAGACAGAAGGGTCCCTTCTCTACACCAGACCCTCTTTGTAATGATTTTTTTTTTTTTGCCTTTTCTAGGGCCGCTCCCGCAGCATATGAAGGTTTCCAGGCTAGGGGTCGAATTGGAGCTGTAGCAGCCGGCCTACACCAGAGCCACAACAACGCAGGATCTGAGCCATGTCTGCAAACTACGCCATAGCTCATGGCAACGCTGGATCCTTAACCCACTGAGCAAGGCCAGGGATCGACCCCGCAACCTCATGGTTCCTAGTCGGATTCGTTAACCACTGCGCCACGACGGGAACTCCTGTAATGATTTTTGAGGATGAACGCATTCCAAGATGTACTGACAGACAACGTGTCTGCAACCATGCGAAGAGTCTTGGAGGATTCTCCAGCTCCTCTTTTCCACATCCTAAGTTCTGAAAATCACATCTCTCCTCCCCAATGCTGTCGGCTTGCTCCTCCAAGCGGAGCACTTGGGGAGAATTCTTTCGAGCCTGGGTGAGATACAAAAAAAGTTGGAGGTAGCTCAGAACCATGGTGACTCCAGGACTAAAACAGTCATTAATTCCTGCAAGTTTTTTCCATCATGGAATCTCCAAGAGAGGATGTTACGATGGAGATTATGAATCTACTCCAGGGTAGGACCGAGGCATCTGTCATTAAATAATAATTTCAATACTACTAATAATTTAAATGAAAGGTCCCCTGGTGATTCTGCTGCTCAGCCAAGCATCTGCTTAGCTCTTGGCCAGCTTCCAGGATGTGCTTAATGCACCCTCTCCCCAACCTTGTGTTATTCCAAAACCCCAAGCCCCACAGCTGCCTGACTTGCCTCCTTTTTTCTTTGTCCACTTGCTACATTAGCCAGGAGGCAGAGGGCTTGGAAGGCGCGTTAATACCTGCAGCAATGGCCCCTCGCTCCAAGAAGGAAATGATTTCCCACTGGCTGCGGATGCTGGAGCCTGAGTGCTCAGCCCCAGGACTCAGGAGAGCTTCTGGCAGGAGGATGTCAGTGATTCCAAATCAACACCAAAGGCTCAGACGCTGGGAAAGTTATTGATTTTTCTTGGGATAAGAACTCAAGTGTGTTTGTTCAGTGTCTTTCAGAAACCAAGCCTCGTCTGATTTGATTTTTGTTTTGTTCTGTTTTTTGTTTGTTTGTTTGTTTGTTTGTTTTTGTGCGTGGGTTCTGAGAAGAAAAAGCTTTGCTGACTCAAGCAAAGTCTTGGTGTTTTAGTGTTCGCTGGCCCCTGGGGTCAAGCTGGTCTTATCTTTCTACCAAATACATTGATTCTTCAACAGATATTCATGAGCACCTGCTGGTGTCATGGCGGGCATTGGAGAGCTTGGAGAGAAGCATGAGACAGGGCAGGTTCTGAGATGACTGTCCTCGTTCTGGAGTCCACAGGTCCCCACTGAGGGGTGTCCAAGTCCCAATCCCAATTCTACTCCAAGAAACCAATCCCAGACAGAAGTATTTTAAGGGAGCTTGGACCAAGAGCTCAGTAAGTCAGGTTTGTCATCCGGCCTTGATACTTTGCTTCCGGTACCCAATTCGTGCCTTGTTCCCAGGGAGCAAGTCTTTTACCCTCTCATTTATTCAGTGCCTTCCATGTAACATAGTTCTTTATAACTGCTATCTGATTGGCTCTTTCCACAACCATAGCAGGTAAGATCCATGATATCCATATAACATAAGGCAACAGGCTCAAGAGAGATGAGTTACCTGAGTTTTGTTGTTGTTTTTCATTTTATGGCCTCAGCCTTGGCCATAAAAAGAAAAACAAACAAATAAACAAACAAAAAACACCTTTTGGGAGTTCCCTGGTGGCCTAGCTGTTAAGGACTTGGTGTTGTCTTTGTTGTGACTTGGGTTACTGCTGTGGATCAGGTTTAGTCCCTGGTCTGGGAACTTTTGCATGCCTTGGGTGTAGCCAAAAACAAAACAAAACAAAACAAAAATGCTTTTGAGAAAACAAAGCCCCAAGGGACAACCCTGTGGGAGTGGAGCCCCCTGGAGTTGTGCATCGCTGCAGCCTGGACCTACACCCAAAATCCTGAAATAATGAGGGGCTTAGGAACTAAAATGTTTCCATCTACCAGAAATAACTTAGAAGTGAGAGGTTGGGGGGAGTCTGGAGAGAGGGTTTCCAAGACATTTAACTCTTTTAAACCACATGGAAAGTATTTCAGGATGAACTTGGCCAATGGTAACTATTCCAATAAAAGAAATTTCATTGAATGTAGTCATATTTCTGTTTCTTTAAACCTCACTCATTGCACATTTTCAAAGCATTGGACGAGAACACCTTGCATTTAGGTAACACCTCTCAGCCCCAAGACTCAGGAATCTACTTAGAGAGATGATTGGCAAGAAAATTCCCCAACTCTGGAGCCCCTCCCTCTAGGGGGATGGTGAGTTGCTAAGAATAGCAGGAAATGTGCCGACGCCGAAGGTACCAGCAAACTGCTGAGGCTGGCTTCAAAGCTCATCAACAGACAGAGGAACCAGCCTGGACAACACAACTGTGGGCTTCAGATTTCCATGAGTTAATTTAAGAAAAATAAAAGGAATAGATAGTCCTTGTTCTCTTTGTGGTGCCCTAGAACTTCACATTTAATAAGGGGATGCTTGCTACCTTCGGGCCCTAGTCATGCCTGAGAAGTGCCCCAAATTACTTTGCATTAGATGCGGGTTCTGGATTCAGCAGGTAACCAGAAATATTAGACACACATAAAAGTTGGGCATAGGGAGAAGGTGAGAAGGGCCAGCTTTGAGTTCCATTCTGCTTGGCAGGTTACTTCTTTTTTTCTTATTTTCAAATAAAGTTTATTATTTTCTCCCTTATGAGAAGAATATATTCTTATTATAGAAAATTTGGTAAAAGGAGAAATGCAAGAAGCAAAGACACCCTCATCACCCAAAGAAAATCACTATTAACAGTTTGGTGTACTTCCCTCCAGTCTTTTTTCCTGTGCATTCTGGAAAAGAGAATTAGGTCAAGCTTCATGTTCTTTTTTTTTTTTGCTTTTTATGGCTGCACCCACAGTATATGGAAGTTCCCAGGCTAGGAGTCCAGTTGGAGCTACACCTGCTCGCCTGTACCACAGCCACAGCAACAGACTCCCTAATCCACTGAACAAGGCCAGGGATCAAACCCGCATCCTCATGGATGCTAGCTGGGCTCGTTACTGTTGAGCCACCATGGGAACTTCCTGTATGTTCCTTTCTAATGCCATAATATTATTGAACAACCCAGAATATTATCGTACAACCTGGAAATATTCCTGGAAAGTAAGAATGAGATCTTTCTTTCTCATCACAGTGACACTGGGACTTAGTGCAGAACCTGGTACCCACTAATTTTATTGAACAGAATAACAATGGGGAGTATTTCATAGAGTGAATACACCAGAATTCACCTCACCTTCCCTCTAATGTGGACATTCAAGTTGCATTTAATTTTTCACCATTATAGGTAATGCTAGAATTCTGGTATGCTTACTTTTTTTTTTTCTATATTAAGATTATTATCTGTAACAGATATTGTTAGCGTCCAGCCTTAGGACTTTCCTAGGGCTACCTGAAGACTTACCCTGGACAGTCTGCTGGCTTCCTCTGTCACCTGCCTGAATTTATTCTCTGGCCATGGGAGCATGCTTGTCCTATGTGCAGTTAGAATAGCCTGGATGTGCACGTGCTAGCTTTGACGTCCCTAAGCAACCCTCAACCAATGGGGATGGGAACTCCAGCTTCCTTGATCCTCAGGATGGCCAATGAAAGGTGTGTTCTACGTGGGCTGCCAGGTAGTTCCCCCAGGGCTGAGCCCTAGCTACCCACAGTGTCCTCCTTAGTATATCCATCAGATTGGCTTTCCTCTTGTGAAACCAGATACGAAACCAGAGTACGGAAGCCAGAAGGGGGAACTCTTGCTTGTACCACACAATGTCAATTACAGGGAGAATGGTCAATTACAGACCCCAACAGAAAAAATGCACATTGCCTCTCCTACAAGAAATTGACCCCCTCAGCAACTCAGCCAATGAGAAACCATCATCACCTTGAAGTCTCACTTTTCTCCAACAGACTTTCTTTCAAAACTGTCCCTTCCAAGTTTTCTCTATAAAAAAGCATTTTTTTTTTTTTACCTTGTTGGACTTGCCTATGGCTTTTGCTATAGCTTGCTTGTCCCAAAGGGCGATTCCTCTGATATTGCTGAATAAACACATTTTTACTGGTAAAATAATTTTATTTATTTATTTATTTATTTTTGTCTTTTTTGTTGTTGTTGTTGTTGCTATTTCTTGGGCCGCTCCCGCAGCATATGGCGGTTCCCAGGCTAGGGGTCGAATCAGAGCTGTAGCCACCGGCCTATGCCAGAGCCACAGCAACGCGGGATCCGAGCTGCGTCTGCAACCTACACCACAGCTCACGGCAACGCCAGATCCTTAACCCACTGAGCAAGGGCAGGGACCGAACCCGCAACCTCATGGTTCCTAGTCGGATTCGTTAACCACTGCGCCACGACAGGAACTCCTGGTAAAATAATTTTAATTTTTAAGGCCAGCATTCTCATTCCTGTTTCTCACAATCCCCACTCCTTCACCATGCTTCTTGGGATCACCTCCCAAGGAAACCACCCTCTTGCACCAAATCCTTGTCTCAGGCTCTGCTTCTGGGAGACTCCAAGCTAAGTCATTAACTCTGGAGAGACTCTCAGCAGCAGAATTGCCAAGTCAAACCAGATGACTTCTTCAAAGATCCAAGATACATATTGATGAAGAAGTCATTTCTATGTAGGGGTTTCCAGAGCTCTTTTACCAATCCTCAATTTTATTTGAAGAATTTCAACCACCAGACTGGGCATTAAGGGGAAAAAATGGGAAAGAATGAGTTCCCACTGTGGCTCAGGGGAAACGAATCTGACTAGGATCCATGAGGATGGGGCTTCAATCCCTGGCCTCACTCATTGCGTTAAGGATCCAGCGTTGCTGTGAGCTGTGGTGTAGGTCACAGACACTGCTCAGATCCTGCATTGCTGTGGCTGTGGCATAGGCCAGCAGCTGCAGCTCTGATTCTATCCCCAACCTTGGAATTTCCATATGCCATGGGTGTGGCCCTGCAAAGCAAAAAAAAAAAAAAAAAAAAAAAAAGAGAGGAAAAGGAGTCAAAGTCTGCCCCTGCCAGGCCTGTGCTATAAGATCCTTCATTTGAGTTTATCCTTTTGCTGTTCACTTTTCTCTGTCGTTTGCCTTGCTTCATTTTCTTCTGCGTTCCTGGGCAAGAACTCGTGGTTACAGACTTTTCTCTCTTGTCTCTACACATAGAAAGGGAGAGGAAATTGAAGGCAGCAGAGTCAAGAACCCAAGAGAAAGGAGTGAGATGTGCCTTTGGAATACTTTAGTTTTGGTTCTCTGAAAAAAACAAAACAGAGTTTGGTATTTTCAGGGGAAATGACAGGAAACAGGCTCTGCTTTAAAGAGTTTTTGCCCTTATGAAACCCCTGCAATATCTGAGGTGCATGCACAGTTGTTCTAAAATAAAGTTGCATGTTTGGGGATTGTCATAGGGACCCAGAAAGCACGGCATCTCCAGTGAAACAAAGGAATGAAGTCTCCTACCAACTTTCCTGCTGAGCCATGACTGTACAGGGAAAGAGAATGGGAGCAGTTCTCTGAAAACAAAGGACACATCATTGTCTTTTGCCCAAGATTTCCTGGATATTCCAAGAAGGCATGGTCAACCTTAGCTGGATGGGCACTGGAGATAGAAATTTGAAGAGTGCTCGCACACATCTTTTGTGTCCAGTTTTTTTTTGCACATTATGTGTAGTGGAGGGTTTTTTTTTATTTGTTTTTCTGTTTCGCTTTGTATACAGAATAAAGAGGGTACCTTGGTCAATGTCA
The DNA here is from genome assembly GCF_016906955.1 of Phacochoerus africanus. NCBI lineage: Eukaryota > Metazoa > Chordata > Mammalia > Artiodactyla > Suidae > Phacochoerus > Phacochoerus africanus. The sequence continues at coordinate 124,169,460 of NC_062558.1, forward strand.
GTTTATAGGTAGTTATTGAACATGTTTTTCTGGGAACCAGAAAATGTCAGACACCTCCCCATTGTCCTAGGTCCATACAGCCTCCCCATACAAGGTTTGCTGCCCTCTGGAGAATTCTACCTTACTCATAAATCCACGTGGAGGGAAGGAGAATCACATAGCACCCCCAAACTTGATGCCCAGCTGCCCGGGGGAGCATCTCTAGCAGAGCTCCAAGTTTGGTGGTAAGGAGATACCTGGTGTTGAGGAGGAGGACCCCGTGTGGCAGGTACTCTCTTATTTTACAACATCAGATTTCCTCTTCCAGTTATGTACGAAACAACACATCTCAGCCTCCCTGGCATTTAGATGGGACCATGTGACCAGCAAAGTGAAATATACAACACTTCTAGGTCTGACTCCCAGGTTTTGTGCCCTTCTCTGCTCTCCTTCTTTCTGCCTTTCTTGCACCTGGATATGCAGAATTCCACAGTCCCAGAGGATGAGGGAATCACAAGACTGTAGAAGCCAAGCCTCCAAGTCATAGCTGCCCAGGAGAGCTAATGACCAGAAACAATGTAAGAGCATCACATGAGTGAGAAACCATCTTTTATTATGTGTTCCCAACAGGACTATTTGTTATAGCAATTCATCTACCCTGACTATTACATCCTATGCATTTTGGTTGCCTCCTGGCACATGTGTTATTTTACCTGGATGGCAGAGTCAATTATGCTGCTTGTCTCAGCTAGCCCCATTCAGGAAGCAGCATTCAATCCCAAAACGGTTATAAGAGCAGATGAGTAAGCGTGTGATCAACACCAGTTCTACACACCATGGGAGCACAAAAGCACAGCCGAGGTGGGAGGGATGCCAGGCAATGAGGCATGAAAAGACCAGAGATGTGCAAGTGACAGGTGTGTAACTTACAGAGCCAAGCAGAGTATCGTCGGCTTCTGCCTCGCCTTGCACTTAGGAAGCGTCAGTCTGGCACCCCAAAGCCACTCAGAAGTAGTTGAACTCCGCATGGAAGTCCCTTAAGCAGCCACACCACAAATGCAAAGAAAACTTCTTAAAATTCCTCTTCCCCATCTCTCCATGAAATGTACACATGTACGACAGCTGCTTCTCAAAGCGCTCCCCTCCTCTATGCCAAACATACCCCCTAGAACCTCTCTCTAAACCCATCCCAAGCCATCCTTCTCACCTTGGCTGTCTCGCCCTCCCTTTTCAGAACTGCTCTTTTGTCATCCTACTTTCTAGTTCTCTCACCCCAGCCAGGCTTTCTGCTCTTCCTGGCCTGAACATTTTGTTACAACTCATAGATTCAATTGATGAGTTGATCATAGACCCAAAAAGGCCCATAAACAAAACCAGACTTGTTGGGGGCAGCCTTGGCAAAGCGAGTGAATATCTGAGTAGTATTATTACATCTACTGCAAAGAGGTTGTGACCACCGCTACAGAGGGGTTAGGTGACCTTGCGTAAATTCTTTACATTCTAACCTCAATATTCTCGCCTGTAAAGTGGGGTTTATAGACCTTCACAGGAATGAGGTGTAGTTTGCACAGTATGTGACAGCAGCTACTGCACAGCCGGCCGTGAACCATGTTTGTCCCGTCAGCCCTGAACGTGCAGCTCCTTTGCTCTGTGTGAGAAGGATCAGAGGTGAGGATCCAGCCCGACGACACAAAGGAGGGTAAACTGAGGCCCCAGCCACCAGCAGCAGGGGGGGTCTTGGGGCCAGGGGCTCTGGATCTCACTCCTGAGTTTCCTGGTTAACTTTCAAGTGACCTTGAAGGAAAAACTGCTTTTCCCTGTGCCTCCAGCTGAGCATTTCCACCACAGGGGAACACGTGCCCACCCTTTGTCCCCCAGGGCGGGTGGTGAAGGTTAATGAATTGGTATTTGTGAAGTGCTTTGAGATCCATGGATGAAAGGCCCTATGAAGTCAAAAGCGTTTGGATGATTATTAAATTGGCTTGCCTGAGGTCAGACAGCGCAGGACTAGGGGAGCCGGGAAGGGAAGACTGTTCCCTTTCTTCCATTCCCCTGCTAGAACAACGAAGACCGCAACCTGTTCTTGTTAAGAAGGGCCTGTCCCTCTGTGCGTGGATGTCCTCTGGCCTTCACATCCTGTCCCCTTTATTCCCGGTACCCTGGATGGGGCCAGACGCCCGGGCTCCTCACGAGCGCTGCTCATGAAATGCCGAACAGCTGCCCCACGCTTGGGGAGAGCTCTGGGTTGCAGGGTTTTGAAAAGCTCAGGGAAGCAGTTGTATGGGGGACCAAGAGTCCCACTTGGCCCCGAGGGTCTTCTTAAGAAAGAAGGGACCGTCTTTATGCCACAGGGGCACCCAAACCTGGGCGGATTTCTGCCCGGGCTGAGCTGCGGGGCTGTATTCCTCACCGCCTGCCACTTCCTCTGCCCCATTTTCTTTCCTCTCCCCCTTTTTTTTTCCTTTTCCATTCAACCAGCCTAGCGGTTGCAGTATTTGTTTTATAAACACCTCCTCCATACCTTTGTCTTTTCCTTCCCCATGTTGGCAGTCGTATAGACACCTCATTGCAATTCAGACACCTGTCATTTTTGGATGGCATTGCGGCTGTTGCCACCCTGATTAGTTAAGAAGAAGAAGAAAAAAAATACAGCGCCATATAAATAAAAAATTAGAGACGGTCACGTTGTGTAAAAAGGACCCACCTTCCAACACCAGATCTCCCTGAAGCGGCATTCCTTTTTTTTCCTGGGCATCTCAGCTAAGGGGACTGCTTATCATGTCTTGTTTTAGTGATTAAGTGGTTAATGATTTAATGAACCAAAAAAAAAAATCTCATTTGTTGCTTCCCCCGGACTTGGAAAAAATTTCAAAGAGCTGATTTTCTGTGTACCTCAGTCCAATATTGCTACCTGCTGGGATCCGAACACAGTCTCTAAATAAATTGCTAGTGGCCTTAGGCAGGTGGAAGAATCTCTCTTTGATCCTGCTCGAGCGGATGAAGTCAAATGTTCAATCAATCAATCACATTCATAACTTGCAGCTACAATCGGGCTGACAACAGCCTATTATTTATTTTTAAAATCATATATTTCATTATTGCAAAACACACAGGCTCTCACGAGGGGGAAGAGACTAAATTATTGATAAGCCATATAGATGACGGAGTTTGTTGCTTCTGACATGCTTGTCACTAACTATTGTCAGGAAGAATTTACTAAGATGTAGAGTCAGGAAAGTTGGCCAGGAATGTATGTTGTGCCAAAGCGGAGATGGGGAGAGGAAACTCTAATGGCTTCTCCCTCTTTCTTATTGAATTCTTGTAGGTAAAAGGCAGCTGAAGGCAGAACAGGTTTCTATTGTAAAGCAAGACTTGAAAAGCCCCCAGTTTGATTACTACAGAACAGGAGATTTGGTTCTCAAAATAGCCATGCGTCTGGGAAATGAATTTTTGCTGGTGTCTGTGCATTCCTGGAAATAACAATCGTAACTCTCCAGAATTCCCACATGGACCGGGGCCAGGCATGTTTATTCAGTATTGTGTGTCGGGGGGCTGGGGGTGGAGGCGATGAGCAGGCTGAAGAGGAAGGCAGGAAGGAGGCTGGCTTTGGGCTCCGATGGTGGCAGAAGAGGGGGTGTCCTCCCCACTGCCTCTTCATCCTGCTCCTTGAGTGGCAGGGTGTTAGCAATGGAGGTGCCCTCCCTATGGACCTGAAATTGAACTTCTCCAAAGGACTTGGAGAACGCAGAGCTGTCAGGAAAATGCTGATGGCTCCTTTCTCTGTGTGTCTCCATTTTCTGTTTTCTGGGTCACTGTCTGAGGTGGCCGTGGCGAGCTGTGAGCCCTGGTGCTGCTATGGCCACCTTGGACCACCTCGTCTGAACAGTGAGTGAGGGGTCGGGCTGCAAGATCTGCCCAAGCACTGTCACCTGGCGGTCGCCTCCACTATAAGAAGAAAGTTGCTTCTGGATTTGCTGGAAGAGAGATCCCCTGGACTGCAGGGATGGCAGATGTTTTATTAAGGGAACTTAAATGTTCTCTCATACAGATCAAACCCTATTACAACCAATGCCATACTGCTTGAACAAAAACAGCTGTGGAACTAAAGACTTCTCATACTCACCCACCCCCCGTTCGACACTCCTTGGAACACAAGGACAGTGCAAGTAAGATGCAAGCTGCTGTGGAGGTCCAGTTGAAATTGGACTTGTACTTCTAATTTATTCATGCATCCCAGTAGCTGGGGTGGGGAGAGACGGTGCTACAGATACACCCTACAACTCAAATCTTCTCAAGGCAGAAAGGCCTTTCTGAATCTATTCATCCAACCTCTCCCTTCCCTAAGTCACGGATATGAAAACAGAGTCAGAGAAATTGCAATGAGACAGCCAGTTAGTGGCAGATGGGGGCCCAGACCCCAGGCCTCCAACTCCTTCCCTAAGTGAACTGTTAAGCGAGCTGCCGTCGGGAAAGAAGTGTCTCCACTCCCGGTCAAGGGCTCAGTCCACTTCATTATGTTCTCTTCTAGATAACATCCCAGTCCATGTTTGTCAGGTCTTAAGAGAGTAAACTCTGCTTAGAACTCAAATAACTAGAAAATTCACCTAATCACATACGCTTTTCCAGTGCTAGCCCCCGACAGTGAGTAGGAAGCTTATACAGGAGAAGGGTTAGGGGGTAGCTTCTGAATCCATCAGAAGATGCTCGATCCCCCTTTCCAGGAGCTGGGAGCCCTCTCTTCCAGCTTTGGTCTGCTGCTTCCTTTGTGACTCCCTCTTGGCTGACACGGCTCCCTCTGGAGCACAGATTTCTGTCCATGATGTGACACGCGGTTTACTTGTGCTTCAAGTCAACTTCTCGCTCCAACATGCTACAGAAAATCCTACGCAAAATCCTCTCCAGGAGCATTTTCCTTTCATGTTGTGAACATTTGGCCGTCTAAGTTAGCACACGTGGCAATGGAACTGACCAAAGCAACCAGTGCACCAGAATAAACCATTCCTTATCATCTTCACGATACAGTGGAAATAACTCTTCCCTGGGAACAGGAAACCCTGGCTCTGCTGACCTTGGATGAGTCATGGGACCCCTCGGCACCTCAGTTTTCCCATCTGTAAAAGGGGGATATTTACTCCTTTGTTACCCACCCAGCTGGGGCAGATTGCTGTGAGCATCCAAATCCATTACATAAGTGAGAGGATTGGAAAAAAAAGACACTTAAAGTGCATTACAGATGTAAAGCAGTAGTGTGATTCGGCAGTGGGAATTTACTAGGGATGCGAGAGCTTGCTGCAAATATAAGATTACATTTTTAATTACCTTCAGATGCTGACCTATGTAAATAAGCCTGTTTTGCTTCTTTGGAAGGGGGTAGGAGAAAGAGATGGGGTGGGACTCATTAAGTTTCTGGCAATGCTTTTTTTTTTTTTTTTTTTTTTGCAGTTTCAAGGAGAATCTTTAGGAGGGGGACAAACCAGCTGCTGCTTGCTGCAAGGCTAGAGTGGGAGAGAGAGGCAGAAAAACCTGTCCCTTCTTTTCTTTTGTCATTCTTTTCTGTAGCCTGGGTGGTGAGATGCCCCTGTCCACCAACAGCACCGTGGCAGCTGCCCTTTGACAAACTCCGTAAGCATGCCAGTCACTTCCTATGTGTGGCTCTTTTCTTTTGAAGCCCCTTTGCTGCACACTTTGGTGAGAGTTGTCACCCCTAGGAGGGCTGGAGTACCTGCATGGTGTTGGGTTGTGGGATGCCAGACCGATGGCTTTATTTTTTTTTTTTTTCCCCCTGGCAAGATAAGAATCCATTAAGTAAGATTTTATGAATAGTCTCTCTCCTAGCCTTGAGTCTCTTGGGGGCCTCCCATGATTGGTCAGTTGTATTACAATGGGCACTAATTATACCCGGAAGCTAAGGAATAGCAGGCGTAACTTACAAAGCCCTTGGTGATAAAGGTTTGGGATAAACACAGTGGGAGAGAAACGACTTTATCCTTCCAAAAGGACAAAGAATTCTTGAAAAATGAGTGACTTATTTTAGAGAAAACAGTTAAAGAGAGGAACAGAAATAAAACAGAAACACGTCCAGTGTTTTCATGGGTTAGGGGAGCACAGTCAAATTTGGATGCATGCTGTATGGACCACAGTGGAGCCAGCAGTTGGAAGTCACTAACTCATCTGTGATGGAAGCTGGGGACACAAGGATTTCAAGGTGATGGATTCCCAACACAAGGAATTTTTAGTTATTATTAATTTTTATGTTTTTACTTTTTATATTTTTTTGCTTTTGAGGGCCGCACCCACATAGGAGGTTCCCAGGCTAGGGGTCTAATCGGAGCTACAGCTGCCGGCCTACACCACAGCCACTGCAACTTCAGATCTGAGCTGAGTCTGCGACCTACACCACAGCTCACAGCAATGCCAGATCCTTAATCCATTGAGTGAGGCCAGGGATCAAACCTGTAACATCATGGTTCCTAGTCAGATTTGTTTCCTCTGTGCCACGATGGGAACTCCTATTATTTATTTAAAATTTTTTTTTATTAGAGTTGATTTACATTGTTCTGTCATTTTCTGCTGTATAGCAAAGTGACCCAGCCATACCTATATATTCTTTTCTCATGTTATCTTCTGTCATGTTCCATCACAGGTGATTGGATATAGTCCCCCGTGCTATATAGCATGACCTCATTGCCTCTCCATTCTAAACATAATAGGTTCCATCTACTAGCCCCAAACTCCCAGTGCATCCCACTCCCTCACCCTTGGCAACCACATGACTGTTCTCCATGTCTGTGAATCTGTTTCTGTTCTGTAGATAGATTCATCTGTGCCATATTATCGATTCCACATGTAAATGATATCATATGGTATTTGTCTTTCTCTTTTTGGCTTACTTCATTTAATATGAGAATCTCTAGTGGCACCCAGGTTGCTGCAAATGGCATCATGTCGATCTTCTTTATGGCTGAGTAGTATTCCATTGTGTATATGTACCACATCTTCTCAATCTACTCATCTGTCGATGGACATTCAAGTTGTTTCCCTGTCTTGGTTGTTGGGAATAGTGTTGCTATGAACATAGGAGTGCATGTATCTTTTTGGATGGAAGTTTTGTTTGGATATATACCCAGGAGTGGGATTGCTGCATCATATGGTAGTTCTATATTTAGTTTTCTGTGGAACCTCCATAGTTCTCTATAGTGGCTCTACAAATTTACATTTCTCCCAACAGGGTAGGAAGGTTTTCCACAAAGGGAATTTTTAAAAGTAGAAATTAAATAAGGTCTACTTTCTGGACTCCAGATATGTTCATTCTAGACCTCAAGAAACAGCACCAACCCACACCAGATACAAAGGCTCATTAAAAGTCTCCTTTCTTTTTTTTTTTTTTTTTTAAATTCCAAGTGACTCAGCAGCTGTGCACCAAGACTATGAACCCGCCTTCAGCCTGTGGCTCTTCTCCCTCGGACTAGTCAGCCGGGAGCGTTCAACAAAGTCAGGATGGCTGTGTAATAATGTGCCTGAGAGGCCGCGGGGGGTACACAAAGGCAACACAATCCTCACCCCCTTCTTCAGCCCACCTCCGTGGGGCATCTTCGCTCTTCATTCTTGTTAGTGGAGGGGCAGCTCCTGTTCCTTTGTGGGAAGGGTGTGTCCCCGGGGCTGCTCCTCCTTGTGCCACCCCTGGGTCCTCACCAAGCGCTCCAGAATCCCTGGCAGCTGGTACCTATTAGAGTGAGACTGGGTCCCTTGCCTCCTACACAACCCCCAGTGGCTTCTGGCCAAAGTCCTCACACTTAGAAACTTCCATCCCATCCCCTCCCATCCCCTGCTTGTGTGCCCACGTGCTAAGTGTACCTCTTCAGAATTAAAGAGGGCACCTGCCTTCTCATCCAGTAGATGGGAGAGCTTACTTGGACACACCCACACTCTCGTGCATGCCAGGGGAGCCTGTTTGCCCAGGACTTTCCCAATTTTACAACTGAAACTTCCGTATCTGGGAAACCTTTCCGTCGCAGACAAGCAGAGCCATTTCATCACCTACACCCATTCCCCTTCCTGCCCAGTGGCCAGAAGTCAAGGGACAGAGGTTATGAGGCTAGAAAAGGACCTACATTGATCCAGATGAGGAATGGTCCAACCCCTCGACAGCCACGAGGCTTCCGTGTTCATTCCACCTTGGTGAGAATGTAAAACAGCCTCCTTGCTCATATATTTGCCAAGGAAGGGGTTACTCGTCGCATAAATGGACTTGATAAAATAAACAAAGAAGTAGGACACATGCTTTCAAGTGCGGGGATTAAGTAGCTAAGCCTTATGCTGAAGTCAGAAGAGAAACAAGAACCTGCGGTCATGTATCGGAGTTTATGCAAACATCCTCTAATTCCTATTTATTTGGTTAACACTTTGGAGGAGAAGAAAAAAAGTCAAATGTTATAGTTTCCGCATCAAAAACATATGTAAAGCAGCTCTTACTCGCCCGCACAGTTGATGGAAACTGCCCCTTTGGAAGGAGCGTGGAAGAATGTCTCTGCGTTGCTGAGTTTTTACGTTCTTGACTTACCAGATCAAGGACAGATGTGAATGTATGTTTCGACTTCGCAACCAACGGGGAGTATTGCAACTTAAAGCAGCTGGGGGAGAAAGCTGCATATAATACAGTGTCCCTTCTGAAGACGGACTGACGTTAATGGGCAAAATGGGGGGGGGAGCGGGGCAGATACCTTAATTCACTGGGATAAGTATGATTTGGGGGAGCATGGGAGTGATCCTGGCGTTTCTCCTGATGTTACCAGAAGTTCCTTTGGCCCCCCCCCCTTAGGGAAAAGGTCGCTCTCCAAAAGGCTGCCCGAGCTGTCTTTTCTGTCCAAGGCCCACATGTGGTAGGATGCCATTTGGCATCGGGGGCCAGGTAAAGGATTTCTTAGTAGGTGCCAAGCCCTGTGCATTACATGTGTTATCTCATTGATTTGTAGAAGGATCTTTTGAGGAAGCTATCTCAGGTCCTCAGGACTTTTTCCAAAAATGCTTGGGGGCTGATGTGTTTCAAAATTAAAGCTTTCATGCCCAGATTTTAGTAAAGAAATAATACGGGTGTAGACCACATGGTTTGTAATCCCCCCCATAGGATCAGCTGTAGCACCCTTTGATCAAACGCATGCCTGTTTTCACCTTTGGTGGGACAAATAAAAGCTATAAATTGTTTCATATCCGTGCAGCTCAGAGTTCTCCGCTAAATGAGTGGTCGTGCCAAACATTTAGGGAAAAAGGCGAGGCTTTCTGTTTTCAGAGCTTTTTGGATTTCTGAATGATGGGAAGGCAATTTGGACCCCGTTCTGTAAGGTCCCTGTGACAGGTGAGACTTGTTCATTCTCTGTAGCTCAGTCTAAGTTTAGTAATTGTCTCTGGATTAATTCCTTCTCAGTCTTTAGCTTTTTTTTTGGGGGGGGGCATACCTGTGGCATATGGAAGTTTCCAGGCTATGGGTCAAATCAGAGCTGCAGCCACAGCCACAGCAACGCGGGATCCGAGCCACGTCTGCGACCTCCACCACAGCTCACCTCAACGCGGGATCCCCGACCCACTGAGCGAGGTCAGGGATGGAACCTGCATCCTTGACACTACGTTGGGTTCTTAACCTGCTGAGCCACAGTGGGAGCTCCTCCTTCTCAGTCTTTAGAATTTGAGTTCAGCAGTTCTGGCTTTTCCCTACCTCCCCCCTCCCCCAGGCCTCTTTCCTGGCCCTCAGGGTGGGCTGCTCTGGCTGAGTCTTGAGTCCCCCAGGTTCCTCAGATACACAAGGACTCGGCACCACCTCCCTTTATGTAAACCAGCCTCTTCCTCCTTGGCTCCAGAAGAAGGAAGATCAGTGGGCAAACAAAAAGGCAAAATATGGCTCATTAAAAAAAAAAAATGAGATACCTATGACTGCCTCACCTGGGCCCCCCATGGCTTGGGAGCTGTTATCTGTGGCTCCAGAACATTCCATTTCTAGAACAATACCATTCCAGAAATACTTCCAGAGCACAGTATTTGCAGGATTGAACCGCGTTTCCAGGGCAGTAGAGAAGGACTTCTGTCCATCCACGCAGGGGCCATAGCTTATCACGTAGTAACCTCTGGTCTGGGGAAGGAGGGCAGGGGTTACTCCATGAGGTGTGCCTGCAGGAGAGATGCATTTGCAGGCGAGGCCCAGGTGGATGCTACCTGTGAAGCAGGTAGGTGGTGGTGAGGTGGTGAGCCGAGTCCAGCCTCCTGGGGGAGGGGGAGTGGGTGTTGCTGAATGAGGTCCAAGTCAGCTCCTTTGCAAAAGCAGCTGCATCCCCGAGGGCCTCTGCCTGCTCCCTCCTGTCAAACCTCTGGCCAAGGGGAAGCCACGGGCCCAAAGCTAAGGAGCCAAAGCCATGAGGAGTGGGCGTGCGATGGGCGTGCGATGGCCTGGGGCCTCCCCGTCCCCTCCGGCTGGCTGATGTTCGGACGGCCAGCACCTGCATAAAGCCCATGGTCAGGAGACAGGGTTGGTGGGGCCTCCATTACTGCTCTGAGGGCTGCAGGGAGTTGGAGAGCCATCAAAGTTGACGTCTGCCTTTTTCGCCTAATGGCGAATGTCTTTTAAGACGTTGGAAAGGCCTTGCGAGCAGGGAATGGAGCAGAGAACTCAGTCGTGCCACGGCCGTGAGAAAAGTTTTGCCCAAGTGCAGAAGCTCTGCAGTGTACTGGCTCCCCTGCTGACCCAGCTAATGTTCTAACTTTCAAAGAACAGGTAGGAATCTGACAAGCTCACTGAAAATAGAGAGAGAAAAAGGAATTTTCCCCGAGAACTTTTAGAATCAAGTTTTTTCTTCTTTCCATTTCTGAAGGACTTGGGCCCACATTCTTGCCTGGGGAGAAATTCCTCCTGAGAGCAGTGGGACGGGGAGAGAGAAGGAATGGGGAGGGGGGGAGAGCTTAAGGCCGCTCACTCTGTGGGCACTGGGAATTCTGGTGGGGACCCTGTAAACAAGAGATGAGGCAGAAAATGCAAGCTCATCTGGCTCCCATTCACTGGCAATGGCTTCGTGCCAGGCCCAGAGCTGAGGGCTGTATGGGGGGCCCAGCGCCCTCTGTCATCAATTCCAAACCAAATATCCATTGCATATTTTAGTATCACCACATTTTGGATGTGCCTGAGTGTTCATGGCATCTCAGCACTGAGTCAGAGTTGAATTGGCAGCATTAAAAAATAAAACCTTTTTGCAGTGGTACATACGATAATGGTGCATCCTCTAAGGGTTGGCATATTAGATGTGGATAAATCAGGTATCTCCCATCTCACAGATGAGACAGTTGAGGCCCAGAGAGGTTAGGAGACCTGCCTGATGCCACACAGCCACTCTTTAGACTGGAAACGAGGTCTGCTTGGCTCTCCAGTGAGGCAGGAGCCATTCCCAGTCACCGCCCCCGAGATACTCAGGCATCCTGGAGTCCACAGCCCAGGGTGGAACCCTGGTTCACATTTGCCTCTGCTATTGCGCAAGCCTGGGAGGAAAGGACCATGATGCCCATTTCCCAGATTAAGAAATGGAGGCCCAGAGAGGTTACGTGCCAGTCCAAGCTCAAACAGCCAAGGTGTGGTCATGACCTAGATTTGAGCTCAGGGCTGACTTCATTGACCTTGTGACCTCCTGCCCTGCCTTATACTCAGAGGCTTAGATTCACTGCCAGGGCAGCAGCTATTATTTGCCACAGAATCCAGCCTAAAGCAGGAGAAAAGGAGGAAGGACCATTTTAGGAAAAGAGCTCACGGAGAATGAGGAGAAAGAACAGGGCTGGAAATCCAGCTGCTTGGGGATTGCGTCTGTGGCCTGTTTTCCAGAGCTGAGAGCTGGGCCCTCAGCCGTCTCTAGCCAGGTGCACAAGGGTAGGTGGGAGTGCCCTTATCCTTTTGGGCTTCTTGCAGAGGAAGATCCTTGATGCCTTTGCTGGGAGGTCCCACAAATCTGCTCAGGAAGAATATAACAATAGGAACTTTCCAGAAGTGGTTCCCACTGCTACCCTTTAGCAGAGCTTATAGCTCCACTCCTGTGGGAGGTTACAAACCTGCCCCCAAAAGACAGGAGAATTTCAGGAAACTTCATGCAAAGACAGCTATCAAATTCCAGCCCCTGGAAAGCAGTAAAAAAAAAAAATTCACTTCTGCGCCAGTGACTTGGGCAGCTCCTATTCTCCTCATCTCCCCAGACTTCTCTGTCTGGGAAACTCCCAGACTTCCTCCAAGACCCAGCTCAAACGTCACCTCCTCGGAGATGACTTCCCAGACTCTTCCAGGGACAGGATGGCTGCCTCCTCTGAGGTTGTAGGTACCTTTTAGAAACCTGTATTGGAGTTGTCAGTTTACTTCTCCATCATCCTCAGTAGTAGCGCAGTGCTTGGAATACCGTAGGTGCTCAATAAATGCAGGTGGCACAAATACATTTGTGAATCTAAGCCCATTTAGCTTAGTTTATATTGGAAATTGCAGGGAAGCCACAAGTTAGATCTTTGCATCATCCTGTTGTACATTTCATCTGAAGATTTTTGACAGTGGCTGTAAGCAAAGGAACAACTGCTGCCGTGGAGACCACTTGCTTTGGAGGCTTGGAGGGAATCTGGGGCGATTTGGTTCTGGTAGCCTTGTCTTTACTGCCCTCTTGTGGCCAAAAATGTTGCTGTCGCATCTGAACCAGCAGATTTCATTGAGACCACAGAGAGGGAGATAATTTTGTTTCCCGGAACACAGTGTTTTTCGGATCCCTGAGTCATTTTGAAACAGTCCCACATATCCTGTGTGTATCTGTGATCCTTCCTCCTGTGTTTTGAAAATATGTTAAAATAATGCAAGATAGATAACTAATAGGGCCTGATTGACCTCAAAATGAACATCGGAGACTCCAAGTGTCCATCGGGGCTGGCTTAGCACTGTGTTAGCTCTGGTTATGGGAGGAGAGGAAATGATCAAATGTGTGGCAGATTCCTGCCCTCAAAGACCTAGCAGTCTGTTTGTAACACTTTCACCAAAAGTGAATAGTTCAGGATGACACAACTGGACATGGTCTACTATTAAGGGATCATAAAAACACCTGCCAATTTAACAGCCAAACTTTGGAATCAGGTCGCCTTGGGTGTGTACCCTGGTCCCACCGCTTACTGCCTAGGTGGCCTTGAACGTGTTACTTCATCACTTTGGACGTCTCCTTGTCTGTGAAAAGGGCCTAGTAAGAGTTCCTCCTTCACAGAGTTATGATGATTATGCGAGAGGATGTGTGTCAAGGCCACAGCATGGTGCCTGGTGCAGAGCAGTTCTCCTAAGTGTTAGTGACTATTGTTGTAAGTAAGGTTTTCAATTGTCAAGTGCAGATAGAGAACAGGGTGGGATGTAATAAGGAGTGGGATGAATATACTCCTAATCATGGCCTTGTCAAAGGCAGATCTCCCCAGCTGATTTTTAATTTTCAGAGCCCATTGTAATAAGGTGTTTATTAATATGCTAGTGCATCAATGGCAAGATGACCCATAGGGCTGCCTTATGTCAAGCCTGCATGGAAGAGGCAGGCTATTACCTGGCTCTCGCCAGAGTCTACTTTTCTCAGTTTCTCCCTCCTTTCCATGGAAGATATCACTAATCAATTATTTCTCTTTCCACACCCAAGGCAGACATCACTAATCAATCATTTCTCCTTCCACACCCATGGCAGACATCGCTAGTCAATCACAGTTCTTGCATACACTTGCTCTTTTTCATAGTTTGAGTGTATAATCTCAAAGTTCTCATCACAGAGCTCCAGGAAATTACAACAATTCAACTGAGTGGGAAAATGGCAGATAATCTAATTTACCTTTCTAGGTCTTGACACATAGGTAGTTAAAGTTATATAAAGGGTGAGGGCGTCATAGCCAGAGGGAGTGTAAGCTAAATTATGAGACGACAGATCCAATAGGAAAAGGAAGTAGACAGAGGCCACTTTCTGGAGCCCCTGGACTCCGGGCTGATCATAGGAGTAGGCAAAAAAAATCACTGAAGGTTATTGGGCAGGTGACTACGTGACCGTGGCCCTTTGGAGGCGAGACCTCGCTGGCAGCTGGTGCTGGGCAGACAGTAAAAGGCTGAGCCCTGAGGAGAGGTGAGAAGGGTTGCGACTCAGGACAAGGTACAGAGGGAGACCAATGCCCAGGAGACTGGGAAGGTAGCTTTTGCGGGCTTGGCGTCTCCTGGCCCATCAGGAATGAAGGAAGTGGTGCCGTCAGAACTGCTTCTCTGACCTTGAACTCTGTAGACTGGGAGAACAATGGCACCTCCAACAAACTGGAAGGGGGGTTGGGCACAGAGGAGAGGATGTGCTTTGTTTAGGGGGATGGAGTTGGAGGTGCCTTGGCTCAGCCAGTGGCAATTTCCTGTGGGCGGCTGGCAATGGGAGATTGGAACTAGAGCTGGAGCAGCAGATATTAGAGAGGAAGAGAAAAAAAGGTTAACGCTTTACAGGTCCAGCCTCGTTTCTACTCAAAGCCGTTTGGGTAGAAAAAGAGAGAGTACATCCAGGAAAAAGATAAACTGGGTGAAGGTCATGGCTTAATTAAGAGGCATTTGCGACAATCCGGTTATTCCAAAAGATACTGCGTATCTGGGTCAAGTGTCCTTTTCACAATACCACCTAAAATGAGTAGGAAAAAAAATAGTGTTCTTTGGTAATAGAGAACAGTAAGTCTCATGCACAGGACCCCGAATGTCCCTGTTGCTAAGAAAGAAAGTGTATATTTAACTGAAATACCCCAGCAATCAGAAGAGAGGTCAGTGGGATGATTCCTTTATTAGGAGGCTCCATTTCCTAATGCGTAGTCTAATAAAGCCCCTTGGGCTCAAAGGTCAAACAGACCTGGATTTGAACTTCAGCTCTACCACTTCCTAGCTGTGTGACCTTGGACAAGATACTTAACCTCTCTGAACCTTGGTTCCCTCATCCATAAACTGGAGATAACAGAGGACCTAGTTCATAGGGCTGCAGTGGCAATCAAATGAAATAATGTATAGAAAGGTTTGGTCCAGTACTTGGCGTGTAATAAGCATCAAATGTATGAGAGTTATCTTTTTATCCTGTCACCTGACATCTTTAGGAATAGATTTTAAATAAGCAGTGATTCTTTTCATGGCTGATGTGATCCTGGGAAGTCCTCTGAGGGAGACAGAGTCACCCTATGCTGATAAGAACCAGCAGGATACAATTCTTCATCCATTGCATCGTGTGGTAAGTGACACAGTGGGAAGGGCTTCAGGAATTCTGTAGGAGCTTAACTGCTCACTGGCCCTGTTCGGTGGGCTTGTGCCCCCACGTGGGTCTGCAGGGCTGAACTGTCAGCTTTCTGATGTCTTTTCCCACTTCTGCCAACATCCGCATGATGCATGAGTTCCTGAGGGATCGCATGGAGCTGTGTGATGGCCCCCTTAATCCATGGCTGGAGATGACCTACCAATGCAAAGGAATGTCCTGGAACCAAGGCCAGTGAGCAAACACAGTGTCCTTACGTGACCTCGGGATTGTCCTTGAGGAGACCTTGGAGAATTCCTACCATGGATGGGCAGCAGCAGACGAAACATCTGCAAGGTTCTGGAAGGTTCCAGTTCACAGGTTGGAGTTTAGGGTGGAAAGACAATTTGTTGTAGGAAGGTTCAACTTGCAGTATAATAGCAACATCTAATGCTTACTGGGCAATCATTGTGTGCCAGGAACTGTTTGAACTACATACTAACTCACTCCATCCTCACCATGACCTAGAGGGCAGGACCATCCCCATTTTACAGATGGATCACTGAGGCCCAGAGAAATTAACAAACGTCTCTAGAGTCTCACAATGACTAAGTGGCAGAAGAATGATTTGAACCCAGGAAGCCTGACTTTGCAGCCTGTACCCTTCACCACTGCGGTGTCACTGTGTCCCCGGCTGGGCTCCGCACTCAAGGGAGGGGAAGGGCCACCGTGTGAAGGTTGGACTTGTCTCCTTCTTCTTCCCCTTTCTCTCTCCTCCCCACTTCTCCCCTCCCCTCCCTTCCCCTCTTCTCCCCCTCCCTTCCCCTCTTCTCCCCCTCCCCTCCCCACTTCTCCCCTCCCCCCTCCCCCTCCTCCTTCTCCTTCTTTTTTTCTTTTGGCCACACCCACGACATGTGGAAATTCCTGGGCCAGGGACTGAACCTGAGCCACAGCTGTAACCAGAGCCACAGCAGTGACAATGCTGAACCCTTAACCCTCTGAGCTACAAGGGAACTCCTGAAGGCTAGCCTTCTGAGGAAAGGCCCTGCCAGTAAAGAAGTCGCCCCGTAAGGGCCCACCACAGTGGACTGCTTTGCCCGGTGCCAGGCAGCCAGATGAAGAGCCTTTCCGTCAGATGTTCCCAGCGGAACATCTGTCACCCTCCGGAAGCCGCTGGTCTCCTCTCCGGCCCCAGTCCTTCGGTGTCTTTGTTCCTCCCTGGGGATAAAAAGGACCCTGAGGATCTCTCCCGGCCCTGTATTTACTCATACGATCGTCTCATCCCCCAGCCATTTCTCATAGGAAAGGTGCAGAGTTCCCTGTCATGCCAGCCTCGTCCTAACTCCAGGGGACGTGGCTAAGTGACCTTCCTTGTTGGATGTGTGACTAGGGCCTGCTCCCACCTCTGCTCTCAGGAAGCCACCGAGAAGGGGAGAGGAGTTGCGGTGGTGGGAGAAACAGATGCGCCCTGGCTCCTGGCTTCAGGGGTAGGAGCCAAAGGGTCCTGCTGGGCCAGGGGACACCCCCGAACTGCACTGGCACCGCATTCTCTTGCAGCCACGGGCATGATGCTCTGATAGGAACATGGTGGACAAACCTCACGTCAAAACGTTGGAAATAGATAGGATGGTATCTCAGGTCAGGTGGGCCTTTGGAGATGAGATTCCCAGAGACCGTCTCAAAACGCCCTTTCCCCGGGGCCACGCCGAGCCCGAGCCCATCAGGCTGGGAACGTAATGGGATAACAGACTGTAGTTCACTCATTCGTTCCAGGCACAGGCATCCTGCTGCGGACTACGCATACAAAGCCCAAAAGGACACTGTCCCCAAGCTGCCCAGAAGAGAGCAGAGGTCAGGCCCCTGGCTGGAGGCCCGCATGGCCCCACACTGCCGTTTGCATGCTTGGAGACTCACAGGGCCCTTCCCACTGAGCCCATTAGAATAACATGGGCCAGGTGAGCCCACCGAGGGCCTGGGAGGAGGGTGGTGGCAGCAGGTACCACTCGGGGCCCCCCACCAAGTGAGCCCTCCCATGACCCTGAGTCCCAAGCCCAGCCAACCCCTGTTCTCTGCTCAACCTCAGGAAGCTTTGGGCAGAACTGGTCGGTGGGCCTTGTGCAGGTGGACGGTGGAAATTCCTTCTTCTCTCCCCTGTTCCCACCATCACCCAACCTATTCAAACAGCACCAGGTCATGAGAACAAGGGGATTCGGGGCCCTGCTCTGCTTCTGCTTCAAGGGGCCAGTGGACTCTCAGGGGTCAGATGCCCAGACTGTGAGCCAAGTCCGCCTCCATTCGCATCCAGCTTTGCCCCTTTGAGCCAGTGTCTTTACCTCTGAGCTTAGCTTCCCCAACTGCAGGGACTGGGTGATGAGGGACCCCTCCCCCAGCCGTGGTGCTGGTGAAATGTGACAATGTCTGCACAGCTCTTAGCACAGCACCTGGCACATCGGCGCCTGCAAAGAACGGAAGCTTTCATTACAGATGAGTTAAGTGCATTTGTACGGTAAGTCTTTGAATGTCGGAGTGAATTTAGAGTCTGAAGGCCCAGACGGGACTCTGGATGCTGCCCCTCTCCACTGTACTTTGTGTCCAGCAGTGTCTCCGAGCCCCTCGTTCCTCATCACAAGGGAGAACATATCTGCTCCTCTGTGTTGTGTGGATCGAATGAGACAGTGACAGGAAAGAGGTTTGTAAGTCAAGTGCAGTGTGAATGGAGTCAACTGGGAGCCAAGGGCGTCCCTGGTTTCTGTCCCACCTCCACGGTGGGCACCCTGGTCCCCGGAGCTTCCTCCCCTCCTCTGAGGCTCTCTAGCCCTCCTTGGGAATGAAGTGCGTCCACCCAGGTGAGGACCAGCCCGTGTTTACATGTAACTAAGAGTAGCCTTCACTGCATTCAGGACGGGCCAAGCATTCGTCAGCATCAGCTCACGTTCTCCTCCCGACAACCTGGCCAGGGCGGCTGCTCTCATCCCCATTGTCTACATGAGCAAACTGATGCCTGGAGGAGGCCTGGAGGATTTAGCAACTGCCAAAGATCCAATAGCCAGTGTGTCTTTTTCATCAGGACCCACGGCAGATATTTGAACCAAGGTCAGTCTGAGCCCAAGCCAAGTTCTGAGCCCCATGCAGAGTTGAGCCCAGGCAGATGCCTACTATTTTGCTGGGTTACTTCTGATTTCTATTTTGTCCCCACCTCCCACCTCTAAAAAAAGAAAAAAAAAAAGAAAAGATTATCCCACCTAGGACATCAATGGCTCCAAGGCTGGTAAAGCTGGGTGCAGACCCAGGGGTGGGTAATATTCTCTTAGGAAGATGGCGGGTGCCCACAAATGCAGCAGCCAAATCCCTTGGGCCCCGAATCCCTCTGCGGTAAATATGCCTGCATGGACTGTCAGTATTTCCTTCTCAGATTCAAAAACCAATTCAGGGGGACACACTGCAGGCCACTTCCTGCTGCCTGGCACCTGCTGTGCGTCCACCTTCAAGATGATGAATGCTCTGTGCTCAGGGCCCATCTGTGTGTCTACGCATCCCTGATGTTTTGTGTGTGTCCTGCATTCTGAAGTGTAATTTATTAGACCTAGTCCCTCTCTGGGGTGACGGTAAGTCTTCCCAGTAGAGACGCTGGGGAGGAGGATGTGCCTCATCATTATTTCATTAGGACCCCCCTGGCTATTCCGAGAGTCCCCGAGTAGGTATCTCATGTGGGATGACTTAGACAGGACAGCCAGGGGCCCCCAGAACTCAGGATATATATCCACAGATTTCTATACATGCATCTCTTCTTGTTGCTAATTCCTGTTTTTCGCCTCTTGCCTGTCTTGTCCTCCCACAGAGGGAAGAACAAAGATTTTAAAGGAGGCACCCACTATTCACTGCTTTCTCAACAATGTGAGTAGAAGATTCAAAAGCTAATGTCAGCAGCAAAGGTTTCCCGCTTCAAACTGGTGCTGGCCATCTCCTGGTGAAACCGGCAATGGATGGAGGCACCAAGACAAGAGGCGTTTCACCCGTTCTCTTCGCTCCTTCAGCTCAGCCTGTCTACACGTGCAGAGGGAGGGGAAAGGTGCGTTATTATTGAGAGACTTTGAGCCTCCGTCTGACTTACAGTCAGGACTCTATCACCTGCCTTTGCTCTTAATTCCCCAGCCCTCTTCCCACGTGCGCATGGGGTCAGCTCTAACAAGCCCTAGGTGGTGGGTCTTAAGGTCACTGGCTTCGAATTCCCCAACTCACTAAGGTAAATTGTTCTTCACATGTTCATTTCAGCTCGGAGATACCATCTTCTGGGTCCTTTCTTTCCCAACCTATGGCACGGAGTCTCCACCTGATTTGATTTGGGAAGGATTCGTGGACCGTTCTTTTTCTAACACTGGAAGAGGCTCACACCTCGCCTGAGTTGCCCATCATCATCCCTTTCGCACCTTCACTCGCCGCTACAGGAAGCAGCTGGACCAGAAATGGGCAGAGAGAGGGCTGCCTCGGAGTCAGAATCTTGGGTTCGACCCTAACATGCACCTTAGTAACTTGAGATACCATGGGTAAGTCATTTCCCTTCTCTTAGCCTCAGGCTTCTCATCTGGCAAACAGGAATCATTGTACTGGGCCACTGCTTTGTGGTGAGCAGCAGGGAACAGGATGCACGTGAAAGCAGTTTTCACACTGCAAGGGGCAACCTGGATGTTATGATCTCACACTCTGACATGTCTTTTTGCTGTGGGCTGATGAAACGAGAAGCAGTAGGATGATGCGAAGGGAATTAGCTCCTCCCCCTAGGGTACCGTCGGAGCCCAGGGTCTGGTCGGTGCTGGGATGGGATCACCACACTGATGGCCACATCTCAGCATCGGAGCAGGTGACGGGCGAAGGCAGGGGACCACTCTGCATCGCCGTCTCTGCGGCAGGTTCAAGTTTCTGTATGTGAACTTCCCAATGGTCGGCCTTTCCCCAGGAAGAAAACATCTGACAACAGAAGACAACAGAAGGGGAGTTCCCGCTGTGGCACAACAGGATCGGTGGAGTTCTCTGGAGCGCCAGGATGCAGGTTCGATCCCCTGGCACGGTGGATTAAGGATCCCACATTGCCACGGGTAGGTTGCAGCTGAGGCTCAGATCTGATCCCTGGCCCAGGAACTCCATGTGCCACGGGGCAGCCAAAAAAGAAAAAGACAACAGGACGGCTCTCTCCTTCCCCTTCCGCTCTGAGCAAAGTTCACACGCGAAGTTTCCAAGTCGTTTCTGTTTAGCTCATCAATAGTTGCCTCCTAAGAACGATTCCACGCCCTGAGAGGCATTTTAAGACTTCTTAAGCTCCAAAGATTAGGATGAAACAGGGAGGGGGACAGATAAACAACGGCCTGGAGAGCGAGCATCCTCCACGCAGAGAAGGAGATTCTGTACTTGGTGAGATTAATCCCTAAACTGAAACCGGCCCTGTGAATCGTTCTGAGAGAGGAGAGCCGAGATAAGAGAAAGGCTCGGCTTTAAGCTGCTTGTGGAAATGCGGACCTCATTCTTTTCCTGGAGCCGGAGGACAGAACGACAAGCCTGCGGAGGACAAATCGAGGGTGGGAGTTTCCTTAGGACAGTCGGGGACAGTGTGGGAGGGAAGGGGAAAAGGGGCAGCAGACACATGCGTGATGCTCAAATGTTCTGTCAAACCACCAAGGTGTCCCACCAACGTGCTTGTTCTTGTACCATTCAAAGCACAGGCACTGGGGAGGAGTTCCCGTTGTGGCTCTGTGGTAATGAACCTGACTAGTATCCATGAGGATGCAGGTTTGATCCCTGGCCTCACTCAGTGGGTTAAGGATCCAGCACTGCTGTGAGCTGTGGTGTAGGTTGAAGGTGCAGCTCAGATCCTGCATTGCTGTGGCTGTGGTGTAGACCGGCAGCTGAAGCTCTGATTTGACCCCTAGCCTGGGAACCTACATGTGCTTCAGGTGCATTTGGCCCTAAAAAGAAAAAGAAGGAAAAAAAACCCCACAAGCATTGGGTTCTGCAAAGACCAAAGAGCAGGGCGGGCCGGCTTTACTCCTGGTCCAGGCAGAAGGACACATGCAAAGGACCTTAACATGCCCAAGAGGAAGTCACCCCTCTTTTGCAATGTGTCTGGTTTCCGACCCCAAGACCCTGGCCCTCTCCAGGGAGGCAGCCTTCAGTTCCAAAGAAATCCAAGTCCTGCTCGAAGCCTGGAGATTGCCATCAGCGGGGCTTGTAGGATGGGTCCCTGCAAGGTTGATGCCACCTGCCTAGACTCCCTGGGACTTAAGAGAGAGCTGAGTGCTTTTGAGAGGACAGTGCTTATTCAGAGGCATTGCTGATTTAAAATAACAGTCATACCTCTAAGGTCTGAACTGCCACGTCTGCAGGTAGGAGCCTGCCAGCCCCAGCTGTCGGGAACAGGAATGGGACAGGGCCAGAGCACAGAAAGGGCCCTGCAGGATGAGTCTCCAAGGGCAGCATGAGTGACCAGGCCCAAAACTGAGAAAAAAAAAGAGGAGGAGAAAAATGGTCAGATCCGTGGCTATAAGAAGAACTGCAGTTTCTCCTTTCTCCTTCTGTCTGAGACTTTGAGGCATGCCAGGCCGGTTCAGGAGCCCTGGTGGATGCGTGGGAAATGGGAGCGTGAAGTGTGGGTCTGGGCAGGGCTATAGGAAGGAGAGAACCACTTCAAGGGCCAGGCAGGAAGGGTGCCCGAGAAGATGCTCAGGAAGGACCCTCCGGATGGGGGTTTGGGAACCACAGGGAAGGTCTGTTCTGACCCAGCTCAGGGTTCCGGAGTTTCTCTGTAATTAATCCCCACCCACAGTCATGGGGTGAGGAAGGATGAATTAATCCCCACCCAACAGTTGAGGGCACAAGGTAAGACTGGGATGGGAGAACATGCCAGAAAAGGTATCAGTCTGCGTAGCTAGCCTGGGAACCTGGGGAGAGGTATGCTGACGGAAGAGTTCCAGAGCCTTGGCTTGGTTTCCAGCACATTCCTGCTAAGCTAGACCCCTTTCCTGCTGCAATTTTGCCTGTCTTAATTTTTTGAAAAAAATTAAATGTGTGAATATTTTATGAAATATAAAGTATTTTAAATGGTTACTAAAATCACTGAAATGCACATTAAAAATTTTTGCTTTAAAATTGTATCAAAGTGACATGTACATGATTTAAAAAAAAAACACACAGCACTCAATGGCTTATGAAAAACAACCCTCCTCTCTCAAGCCCAAAGGCAACTTCTTTTTAATTTTTAAAATTTTTTGTTTTTAGTTCTGATGATCTCCAAATACTCTGTTTCCATCATCATTTCTTGTTTTATCATTTATGAACTTTATCTGTTGACCTTCTACTTGGATAGTTGAGGGTTGGGCTCATGTGGGACACTCACCCATCTCTCTTCCTTCCTTCTTCCAATAGAACTAAGTCATAGTTCTTGGTTTCTTTATTGATCAACTTTTCCCAATAGTAAATTGGTCTAAATTGTCTAAATATGTATCATTTTCTTTTTTTAATTTTAATTTTTTTTTTTGTCTTTTTAGAGCCACACCTGTGGCATATGGAGGTTCCCAGGCTGGGGGTCGAATTGGAGCTGTGTCTGCTGGCCTACACCACAGCCAGAGCAATGTGGGATCCAAGCCAAGTCTTCGACCTAAACCACAACTCACGGCTGGATCCTTAACCCACTGAGTGAGGCCAGGGATTGAAACTGCGTCCTCACGGATGCTAGTCAGATGTGTTTCTGCTGAGCCACAACAGCAATTTCTAAATATGTATCATTTGATAGTGTGTACTATTTACACACACACACACGTGTGTGTATCTGTATATGCAGCAGTGACTCTTTCCTGTGTTCCATCAGTCTTTTATCATGTCTTCATCTACACAATCTCAAAACACTCGAAAAAAATTTGGTCGGATGGGTGCAATTCCCACTCAGTTTTGTTGCTATCCCATGGGGAAGCAAAGAGAAGGAGAGAGTGAAGTGTGTAAGGAGCTGGTATCTCCAGCCCTGGAAACAGGCCCAGATTCAATGAAGGGATCAAGATCCACCCCACTTTTGCCAACACACAGGTCTGCCAGGAAAGGCTGGGCATTGATGCAGAAAGCCCGGGAGGTACATTAGCACAGGCCTCCTCTCGCCTGTATGGACCTCCTTTTGGGATCTTCCCTCTTTGCCAGCCAACCCCTAATGGTTGATTCTGCGTCCCCATCCCCTCCAGGAATAGTCACCCACAGGACAGTCAGGAAGCTCCCCTCCCCTTTAGCAGTTCTCAGCTCTGCTGCTCTGCTTGCTGCCCCGCTCAGCCAGCCATGGATTCAACCAGTATTCACTCAGCAACCACCTGTGCTTGAGAACGCAGGTGTATGAAAGACTGACAAGGCCCCTGAACCTTGGGAGGGGGCTTAAGTGGCCAGTGAAATGGACAGCCAATAAATAAACTGCCTATTGTGAAAGTACCATAAAGGATGTTGAGATGGAAAAGAATAGACCTTCTCTTCTCCGAAGAGAAATGCCACCAGACATTTAAGCTGAGAGCAGAGAATACAAGGGAACCAGGTTTGTAAAGAACAGCCTGAAGGGAGGCCCAAGAAGAGGCAAGTGAATGTGCAAAGGCCCTGTGGTAGCGATGAGGAGCCGAGTGTGTTCAAAGAACTGAGAGGAGGCCCTTCCGCAGGAGCTTGGCAAGCAAAGCAGAGAATAGTCCAAAGCGAGACTACCAGAAGCCAAGGGAGGACCATGTAGGACCCAGTTGGCCAAGTAAGGAGTCTGGATTGTATTCTCAGCACCTTAGGAAGGCCCCAGAGGATTTCAGCAGAGAAGTGACAGGACCCCATTTTTGTGCTTTAAGATGCCCTTTTGGAAGAGTGGACCGGAGGCCTCAATGGGGTTCCTCTTTACCAACCAGAGGCATGGACACCCCATCGTTCTTGGGACAAGGGTTTCATCTCCCTTCCAGATGTTTTCATGTGTGGCCAGCAGGTAGTTCAGGGATCTGGGAGACAAGAAGGGGCTTCACAGAAGAGCTGTTCAAACCAAGGGGGCTGCTTGGCCACATTTAATATGGCGACTCTCACATCTCAAACCAACAGAAGTCACGCTGGTTGTGGGGAGCATCGTTCTGGGGTGAGTGGAGTCTGCTGGGCAGGAGAGGCAGCAGCCTGACAGCCTTCGTTCCCCCGGATTTCCACCCGGAAATTGGAGGACTGGAATGGCAGCCAGATGCATTTCAGTCCTCTATTAACTTTTCTTTTTTTTTCTTTCTTTTTTTTTTTTTTATCACCTGAACTCTTTCCTGGTCTCCCTGGCTCCACAGCAGGGGTCCCCATGTGATTTCTGCCGGGATCCACCCCCACTTTCAGGGAACGGGGTTTGAGGCGCTGCCCCTCTACTTTTCAAAGCCTTTCCCCTGGTCATCAGAGAGTGTCTGCTGGGGGCTGGGTTCTGTGAAATCGGGGACTTTCTCTCCCAGCCCCCTCTCCCTCCCTCCACCCCTCCACTTTTTCCTCTCCTTTATATTGAGTTATCTGTTCAGAGCAAAGCCATCTCCGGGAACTGCCTGGATGGGATCTTGTCGCCCATCAAAGCCACAGAACCTTTCTCGGGCCCAGCTCGTGGTGTCTGTCAAAACTTTAAAACTGCTGCAGCCTTTGGAGGCAGCTCTTCCCTTCTCAAAGCTGTAGTGCAGGAAGTGTCACTTGCAAAGGCCCAGCATGGGCTGGTGTCAGCTAGGGAAAGTGAAGCTTGAGCCAGCCCTCAGTTCTGTAAGGTCTGTTTCTTGCTGAGCAAAGGCTCTAGAGGCAGACTGTTAGTTCACATCCTGGAGACACGGATGACCAGCAGTGAGATGGACAGCAGGCAGTTTAACCTCTCTCAGACTCAGTTTTCTCATCTGTAAAATGGGGCTAACAATGGTAGTGTCCTTGACAAAATGAAATAAAATTAAAGTACACATGGAGTTCCCATCATTGTGGCACATTGGAAACGAATCTGACTAGGCACCATGAAGTTTCAGGTACAACCCCTGGCCTCGCTCAGTGGGTTCTGGCATTGCCGTGAGTTGTGGCATAGGTCACATACATGGCTTGGATCTGGCATTGCTGTGGCTGTGGTGTAGGCTGGCAGCTGTAGCTCCGATTAGACTCCCAGGCTGGGAACCTCCATATGCAGCAGGTGAGGCCCTAGAAAGACACATACACAAAATAGCAGAGGAGCTCCAAGCTGGCACTATTTAAAACAAAAAAAAAATTACATGTAAAGCACTTAGCACACAGAAGCAGTCAAGGAGACTCCCTGCCACAGTAACCAGTGAAGGTCCACCACATTCTGTGGGTGATGGGATCAGAGAGGAGGCACAGAAGTTTCCAGAGATGCCGCAGGAAGCAAAAGGACGAGGCATTCCCAGCTTCTCGCCTCCTTCCGCCCGCCCATATTTCCCTAGCGCCCCCTAGTGGCTAAACCGGCCCAGAAGCCAGAGGGCAGGAGAGGCTGATCAATGAAATTCCCTTCTCCCGCCAACTAAAGCAGCAGAGGAGGGACCTGGAACAGATCAGAGAACAGTCCTCCGCACGCGGTGTGCACACGTGTGCCTGTCTCCTCACTTGAGTTATGCGCAGCCTGGGGGGGGGGGGGCGTGTTCATAAATATAACACATCAAGAAGTAACAGTAAAGCTCTTTACATAACCGCTAATAACAGCAAAGCCATATTACATAGTTAATCTTCCGCAAACCCTGTAAGGTTAGGAAACGGAGGCTCTGAGGGCTTGATTTAGCCAAGAACATGGAAGTTGTAAGCCCTGGACCTGGAATGGCAGCCCAGTCAATCTTACCCGGAGCCAGAGCTCCCTGACCCCGCACCAGCCCCGCAAATGTTTTCCCGCTCCCGCTTCTCTCAAGACCAGTGACCCGCTGCACGAAGTGGCTGAAAAGGCCCACATCAGGAAGAGGGGTCTCCTTCAGGAAATGCACCCCCCCTCCACCCCGACCCCGGGGCAGCCTCTCCCCCTGCTTTCATTTTGTTCATGTCTATGCACTTTCCCACTTCAAATCGCTTCCTCAGCAACACTCCATCAGGTAGCATGGGAAAAGTAAGAAGGATCAATGACCCCCCCAAATAAATAAATAAATGGTTGCTCTGGGGAAGAAAAATATTGAATTCTGTTCAGATAAATGCAGCGTAAATTGGTTTCTGACAAGAAACCCAAAGAATTGCCCTCCCTCTCCTCCTCCCCTCCCCAAGGCTCCAGGTAAGTCTGGGCAGGTTCTAGGCAAAACCGTGGGGGAGGGGGGACAGCCGGGAGCGTGGGCTGTGGCCACCCACCCCTGTCCTCCTGTCAACCCAAAGAAGGAGACCCCCCCAGCTGGGCTTCTTCTTCCTCAGCATTAAAGACCGGGGTTTGAGATGGCATCAGCAGGTATTTAATAAGCCGACCAGCAAACCAGCAAAATTTATTCACTTTTGTTTTCCTTTCTGGGGGAGAAAGGGGAGGGGAAGAGACGCCACGATTTATGTTTCATTTTTATCATCAATCACTTGGGTCAGTACCAGCAGGAAGGCCAGACTCTGCCCCCCTGAAGCCCTCCCACTTCTCAATTGTGTAATCGCCCCAGAAGCTTATGCAATCCAAAGGGGGAATCAGCACAGAATCCAAAAACCAGGAGGAGAAAAGCTAGGAACAGGTGACAAAGGTCAAAAGCTGGCCTGTGGATGTGCTTTAATGGGAAATAATTATCAGCATTCAGAAATCAGAAGAACTCCGGATTTCTGGCTTCTCTTGGAAAAGCTAACTCTCTAGCCACACAAGGCCCACCTTCCTGCAGGGCTAGGATGCAGATGGGTGGGGCCATCCCTAATAAACCGCAATCTCCACCACCCCCTATTGTCCCCACCTTGATGCTAAGTGTTAATTACCATCCATCACCATCCTCTGGCTGTTTTCTTTCTTGACCCTCATTCCACTCATTTCAGATTACCCACCTGGTTCCTGCTGGCATCTACATTAGTAGCCTCAGTCTCATTAGCTTGTTCCTGCCATTGCTTCTGTCCTGTCACTTGCCAGCAGTTCCTGTGGGGCCACACAGAGCTGGGGACCTGCACTTCCAGAGTTACTTCCCACTCTGACTCCATGTGAGGCCTCCGTCTAGACAAGCTGTTTACTCTCGGTTCTTTGAAAATCACTGCCCCTCCTGCCTCTAAACCTTTGCTTAGACATTTCCCCTGCACCACGCCTTCCCTATTTTTCCTTTAGCAACTAAATGTTAACCTCGCTATTAGTTTTCTATTGCTGACATAACAAATGGCCATACTTGGGGGCTTAAGCAACACAAATTTATTCCTTTGTAGTTCTGTAGGTCAGATACCCAATGTGGGTCTCAGAGGGTCTCAGAGGCATCAGCAGGGCTGTGTTCCTTGCTGATTCTCATTTTTTTGCTGGCTCTCAGCTAAGGGCTATCTCTCAGCTTCTAGAACCCATTCATCTTCTTAACTCATGGCCTTCTTTCTCCATCTCTTACACTTTGATTCTCCCTGTCTTTTTCGTCCATCTCATCCCTCTGGCCCAGCCAGGAAAAGTTCTGTACTTTTTTAGCACTCATGTCTTTAAGACATTGGCCACACTCAGATAATCCAAAATAATCTTAGCATCTTAAGGTCCAAACCCATCATCACATCTGCAAAATCTCTTTTGCCGTATAAGGTAACATATTCACAAATTCTGGGGGATTTGAGTATGGGCATCTTTGGGGGTCATTATTTTGTCTATATTTCTATTCCATTCCATTCCATTCCATTCTATTCTATTCAACTCTCTTAGAAGCCCAATTTGTCTTATATGTTCTAAAAAGTCCTTCTTGGAGTTTCCTGATGACCTAACAGTTTAGGACTAGGTGTTGTCACTGCTGTGGCACTGGTCATGGCTGTGGCTTGGATTCGATCCCTTCCTGACCCAGGAACTTCTGCATGGCACAGGTGAGGCCAAAATAAATAGGTTTTTTTTTTTTTAAATGTCTTTCTTAACCATTTCTCTTCTAATCAACTGTGCTGTGGAATTTTGAGGGAATCACCTGATCTATTTCTCATTTCCACTGTGTGCACTGTGTGCTGGTAAATGTTTAATAGCTGGCCCTCCCGGGTGGGGGAGAAGCCCTAATCTTTAGCATTTGCCAGTTTGTGTGATTGGTCCCCACGTGGCTGATTTTAAGTTACTATTGTGATGTTACTGAACACAGAGCTGGAAAGAGACACGGACAGTTCGTTGACTCTTACGAGCCAGTGTGAGTCAGCTCCAGCGCTCCACTGCTTGTGTGTACAATGAAGAATTGACTAGAGTTCCTACTGTGGCTCAGTGGTACAAACCCAATTAGGATCCATGAGGACACAGGTTCAATCTCTGGCCTCACTTGGTGGGTTAAGGGTCCAGCATTGCCGTGAGCTGTGGTGTAGGTTGCAGAAGCGACTCAGATCTGGTGTTGCTGTGGCTGTGGTATAGACTGGCAGCTGCAGCTTGATTTGACCCCTAGCCTGGGAACTTCCATATGCCAGGGGTGCAGCCCTAAAAAGACCAAAAAAAAAAAAAATGAAGAATTGATAGACTGATCCAAATATAATCGATGCATTCATGATTTCTCAACATCTAGGAAACTTTTGGTAGTTCTCTGTGTAAGTGTGTCCCTTTATGGGGCAGGTGTTACCTCCTCTGTAAACATTTCAAAGATAGGACATATCAGAGAACTGTTTAATGAGAAAGGGCTGGAAAAAACTCTCTAGAAAGAGACCCGGAGACTGAGAGACCTCTGAGGTCTGTTGGCCTCAATGTGATCACCAAGTCCCAAATCCAACCACCAAATCAGTTTGTTTTTAGAAAATGTATGATTTTTTTTTTCTTAGAAACTAAATCAGATGTATAATGGTTGTTATTTTCATTTCCTCAAGTACAAATAATTAAGCAGAGGAGTCAAAGGAAGAATGCCAGCCTCATAAAAGAACCATTAGGATGTTATATAAAGTGTTAGGATGTTATACATACCATTAGGATGTTACCTATAAACCATTAGGATGTTATATAAAATTATTATATAATTTTCTTTTTTAACATGTGCATTCATTCGTGATTGTTGAATTTCTTGCTCCAAGGCAGCCCCCCAAAATAAGAGTTGCATTTTTCAATTTTATGTATTTTTCTTTTTAGGGCTGCTCCTCCGGCATATGGAAGTTCCTGGGGCTAGGGGTCAAACTGGAGCTGCAGCTGCCCATCTACACCACAGCCACAGCAACATCAGATCTGAGGCACATCTGTGACCTACACCCACAGCTTGTGGCAACAACGGATCCTCAACCCACTGAGCTAGGACAGGGATCAAACTTGCATCCTCACGGACACTAGGTTGGGTCCTTAACCCACGAAACAACAACAGAAACTCCAATAGCTTCATTTATCGAGTGCTTACTGCATGCAAGGAACTGTCCTTCACACATGTTATCTAATTCGATTGGCCTTATTGGTCCCACCTGGTTGAATGAGCCACCAGTCTCAGATCATTGGGTCGGAAAATGGAGTCACTGGGATTCAAACCCCAACACCCAGCTCTGCTGTTCTTGCACATGGACACCAGCCCTGAGGATGGGCTCACAGCAAAGACCTGCGTGTGAGCCAGTGGGAGGTGTTGGGCTGGAGCCAGAACTGGCAGGAGCATGAGTATCCATCCATTAGGATGCTGTATATAAACCATTAGGGAAGAGCAGCCTGTTTCTGCAAGAACCAGTTCCCATGGGCCCATTGACAAAAATCCCTTCATTTCTGTTACTGCTGCTTCTATCTACCTAGCTCTGGGGATGGAGGTCAAAGACAACCTCTGAAAAGACTAGGACTAGACTGGGGGGGGGGTCCTTGCATCTGCACCCCTGCTTCCTTCTAAGCCTGCCTTCATCTCTCCTTTTCCTTCCTTTTTCCTGTTCTGAGATCCTTGTTAGCTCACATGCCCCTAAGGTGACATATACACATTCACTTCATTCAGAAAGCAATTATTGAGCACCTACTGTGTGCTACGTGCTGGAAATCCCCAAATGAACGAATCACAGGCTCAGCCCCAATGTGTTCCTGAGAGGAACACCCCAGGGTCTTAAAGTCACAAACATCAAGATGCTGCAGAAGGCCTGAGGATGGGGAGTAGATTCCATCTTCTAGGGGAAGAAAGCCTCACCCAGAAGGACTGTTGGGCTGAGATTTAAAAGAGCAGAGGGTGGGCTTCTCCAGGGACCAGAGGGGAACCACAACTGTACATAAATGAAGGTGTGAGGCAGGACTATGGCTGCAGCTTAGGCTGGGGGGTTAGGATGTCGACCAGAGGAGTGGGATGCTGGCTAGGAATAGAGCTGGTGGGGAGAGGAGAAAGCAAGTCACCAGAGGCCAGCCTAGCAGGGCCTCCTGAGCCTGGCGCATCTGTCTGAACTTTGTCCAGTGGCAGATGAGGCACCACTGATATGCTCTAAGCTGGTGAGTGATGCAAACAGATGGGCAGCTTAGAAGATGGCTCTCCAGCACAGGGAAGGCTGAATTGGAGGATGGGGCTGAGAAACTGGAGGCTCCTGTAAAGGACCAGGTAGGGATGGTGAGGGCCTGAGCCTCAAGCGTGGTGGTGAGGGTGATGCTGAGAGAACAGATGCAAAAGCTGTCGGGTGCACACTCAGAATGACTTGCTCGCTTGCATCCTTTGCAGGGACCCTGCCTGGGGCTCAGCAGGGCATGGGAGCTGAGAGAAGTACATTTGGCAATCCTTAGCCGGTCAGAGGAGGAAATGAACTCTAGAGAAAGGGGGTGCTCAAGACAAAGTCACCTGTCTCTGGGCCAGCAGATAACCACGGACTGTACAACCAGCTGCAGAAACAGCTGCTGGGTGCAGGCACGGCGACAGCACACACTTCAACACTAAGCAGTTCAGGGAAGAGGGCCATCAGCCAGGACAAACAAAGAATCGACCCTTGTAGCACGGAGGTCATTGTGCTTCCAGAACATTCCAGCCCTTCATCGCCACAGGGTGAAAAGGGGAAAAATGAACTCTATCTTTACAGTTGCGAAAACTGAGGCTCAGAGAAGATGCTGACTCGCCCAGGGTCACCAAGCTGGTATGGGAGGCAGCAAGAACTGTACCCTTCTGGCCTATGGAGACCAAGTTTAGCTTCTGGCCATGCTGTCCTGACTTCCTCTTTTCAAATCCTCTCTTCCACGTGGTCAAACTCTTGACCAGTTTCTGTGTCATAGGGCAGTAATGGCTTGATATTTGAGGTCAAGTCTATGTGGCAGAAGATGCTCTAAACACTTTAGATGCTGTTTGACCTATACCCATGTGTCTATTCAACAGCCACCATGCTCTTTGGGAAATAACAATGTCTCTGCTAAGCAGAGAAGGGGGAGTTCCATGGCTTCCCCTCTTACCTGCTACCTGTGGCATGACAAGAGAAGTAGTCCTGCTGCAAGGACCAAGAGGCATAAAGTCACCCTTGTGTGGCTGAGTCCCCACTCTTGGCCTTTCCAGGCACCCTGACACCACTTTGCAAAAAATCATAGCTCAACAACAGGGTCAGCTGATCCTCTGGTTGGACCAGGAATTGGAGATAAGACCCTAAAGAGGTCTAGACCTGGAATTATTCTCTGAAGGGGTCAGGAGGCCAGCTTCACCAGATGCTTTTCTTTTGTTTATGCCAAGGCAGAGATGCCTGCTTTGTCATTTCAATCGACCACCTACTTTGAATATCACTCATTTTATCCTATAACTATGACTATAACACTTAACATCCTTTATGCTCATTGACTGAGCCTTTGGTGTGGCTTTACATAGTAATATGTGAGGCCCCACCTTAGACATTCTGGAGGGCAGGTCATTGAATGGATGGTAATCTTAGAGCACTCACTGTGGGCTGGCATGGTTCCGGGCACTTTGAACTTGACAGGTCATAACCCATTTATTGTTGGAACAATCCCATGAGATACATACTAACTTTGTCTTCATGTCCCAGATGAAGAAACTGAATCACAGAGAAGTTAAGGGCTGTTTTCCCAGCAGTGGGTGTGAAGACCTTGAAAGTGAAACTATGGAGGTCCATCCTCCAACCTCCATCCCCAGAGCTGGATGGAGGACACACGCAAGATATGTGTCGGTAACAGGTAGTTGTCACCCACATGGCAAGTGGTTATGTTGAGTGGCCTGAGGTTGGAGTGTGTGGTTAAGTAGGCGTGAGCTGAGAACTATCCTGTAATGACTAAAGGAATCCGTTTTGTATCTATCATTCTTCCCTTATCCTTTTCTCCCATGTCCATGGCTTGCAACTGGCCTCCACAAAGACCGGTTTTTCTAGAGGTCTGTAGATTTGCCTATTGGTCTTCCCTCAACAGCGACAAAAGTCTCTGATGCATCTTAGAATGCCATAGTACCCAGCGTGCAATGGGTTCTCCAAAATGAATGAAAGAATGCATGATTCAGGAGGGCAAATCACACTGCTGGGTGGTGTGGTCGTTCCCAATTTTCTCTGACTCCGTTTATAAAAACTTGTTTTATGGATTATCACACCTATTTGGAGGAAGGTGTAGGTAATAAATGTAAAATAAATTTATCATAATAAATTTAAAATAAACCAAGAAATGGAATGCGAAAAAAGGGAGAAAGATAGATGAACACAAATTGCATATATACTGTGTGCCAGACACTTTCACATATATCATCTCATCGAATACCAAAAACATATTTAAGGCAGGCTCAGAGATGTTAAGCAACTTGCCCAAGGTCACACAGCAACCAAACAGCTTCACCACTGGCTCTGCCTGATTCCTAGCCAGGCTCCTGCCACTGCATGGCAAAGGCAGGAAGCAAATGTGCTTAGGAAAGTTGTCCATGTCTGGCAGTGTCTAGAAGTTCAATTTAGAGAGGTTCTCAGAGGCCTGTCTTCCTCCAAAGAGAAAAGGCTTTCAAAAATATCACAGCATCCTCTATTCAGAACACCAGCAAGTCTAGACAGAAAAAGATAGCCCAAATCTCAAGATCCCTCCTCTCTTTCACGTTTACTACTGCATCGGCGGGAGGGGAAACTTTCCAACCTGTAAAACCTATGCAGAATGTTATTCAAAAATGTTTAATAAATCAAAGATTCACTTAGAACAAGAAGTATCACACAACCCAAATGATAGCTCTTTGTGAGGCTGGCGATCCAAAGGGGATCTTGCTTTTCTAAAGAACTGATTGATGGGATGGGAGAGACTGGGGGGAAATATACTCTCTGCTATAGACAACCACTGAACAGAGGAAACTTAAAATGCAAGAGGAAGATTGAAGCCCCACTGAAAGACTAAAGAGAGGAAAGACACACAGCTAGTCAGATCAACTATTGCGTGAAGATCCTGCAGTGTTTAATTCATATGGGGATGCACTGCATTTGGAGGTTACACAGTTGTGCTGAATCAAGGGTTGTTATATCTTTCTAACCTTCCTATAACCCAGGAACCAGAACTAGCAATGACCAAAGACCAGGGTTCACTTTGGCAAGAGGGAGGCAGCTCTGAATCTGGAGTCCAGGGTGAATCTTTGCCAAATGAGAGACTTCGGGCCTCTGAGCAAACATGGCCACCAACTGCCCCGTGGTCCATCTATTTATCCAACAGATAAATATTGACCCTCCACACTGGGCCCTGGGCTAGGGGATAAGTTAAGCCAGTCAACACGACTGACAAAGTCCCTGGTCTTACGGAGAACACTGTGTGTCTGAGAAGAACCCGCCATGTGGCCAGGTCAAAGAGGATCTCAATAAGAGTTTGGGGATTTTACCATATCAAAGAGTTGTGTGCAGGGGCATGCCATGCTCTGATCAGGCTTTTGTACAGTAAATGTTATTATTTGGTGGAGAATGGATTTAAGAGGAGGCAGGCGTGAAAACAGGCAGAGCAGTGAGGGGGCTCTTGCAAGAGGAGAGGCAGGAGATTGTGTGGGCTTGGACTAGGGTAAAAGGTGCTAGAAGGATTTGAGATGCACGCTGGTGATAGGCACATGCTGCTGATTTAGGTTTGGGGAAGGAGAGGAAGAGAAAACGATGACGTCTAGGTTTTCAATTTGAAAAGCCATGTGCACCCTGGTGCCATTTTCTAAGATGGAGAGGATTGGAAGCGGCTCTTTATTCTTCCCATCCTCCAACCGGCGTTTCCTGAGCACCTAATATGTGCTAGCGACACGACACCTGCTTCTGAGGAAAAGAAGCAAATCTTTGGGCCCGATAGACCGACACCCTTCACTGGTGACACCAGGGGACTGCATGGAATTCAGGATTGAGAATGTGCTGGTGAGCTTCCCCGTCCTGTTTATTGAGTTCCAGCTTGTGCTCCTCAGAACATGAGGCTTCTAAAACATAAAAATTGACCTGGAAAGTGTCATAGGAAAAAAAAATCTTTATTTTTCCTCTCAGATTGACTTAAGTATAATGAAAATCATGCTAAATGATCAGGTTTTCTATGTCCTTTGGCCAACAGGGAGCCTAGTTATTCATTTGCAGTTGGGCTTGCTTAATAACTGTATAGGGTTTATGGTTCCCATAACAGCATTCTGGATTTCTCCTTGATATTGATTACCTTGACTAAACACCTGTCATTGTCTGCCCCATGGACCTGGATCGGCCTGGCCATGTTTGCGGCTCCAGCCACCTCTGATTAGATCAGGTCTTAACTAGGGATGTTCATCCAAAGCTTGGCTGAGCCATTCAGGTTTCCTGAATGGGCTATTTGAACAGAGGGATGCTGGGTAAGTTTTGCATTAACAGTGGGCATAGTGGATGCTGTGGTGTGTCATCAGAGCCCCTCTTCATAAATGAAGGCCTCTGTTTCTCATCTGCCAGGTGCTGGAGGCTGAAGATGCTCCACTGAGTTCCTCTCTGAGTGTTACTCTTTTTTTAAAATTCTTTTTATTCAAACATAATTGATTTATAATGTTGTGCCAATTTCTGCTGAGCAGCAAAGTGACAGCAGTTATACATATGTATATCCACGCATTTTCTCTGAGCTTTACTCTTGACCAGAGTGGCCTTGCCTGGACTCGTGCCTCTGTTACAGGGATAGCCCCTATCCGGTGACAAGATGGTCCTAGTTTGAAGTCCCAGGCCCCTTGGTTCATGGTGGGACCACATCGAGGACCAGCCTAGCACCAGAACACTCCATGAAATGGGCCTCATCTCAGAGGAGGGAATGGGGCTCAGAGAGAGGAATTGATTGGTCCACAACGGGGACATGGTGGACCTGGGCTCACTGCAGGTCAGTCTTGATTCCGAGATGCTGTTCTTGGACCCTGCTGTCTTCTACCTCCTGGGACTGAAGGCCTGGCAGGAAGAAGGCAGATATTACTTGTAAACCATAAACATGAGGCAGGTTGGCCTAGGCCCATCAGGTGGCATGTTACCCAGTACCTGAGTGGGTGGGTCTCGAGCAAGGGTACTGTGAGGAAGCTGTCCCTTCGGGTAGAGGAATCCACCTGCTGGAGAACCGGAGTCTCAAGGCTGGCCTCCTGAGGCAGGACAGAGGCTCTCTGCAGCAACGTGTAACCCTATGCGTGAGAAAATGTCTCCCAGAGCCCAGAGAGGGATAAACTGACTCAATCACATCCGAAACCCCCACCGGGATAAGGGCTGGAGTCTCTGTGTTTGGATTTAAAAAACCGAGATCCTGGGTAGGTTTGTTCCAGGTCCCCAGATAAAGCCATATCACATGATAAACTAGCCCCTTTGTCCTTCTAAATTAAAAGGATAAAGCATCTTTGAGAGAAGTCTCTCCTTTAGGGCTATGGGCAGAAATTTATTCAATTTCACATTGTCATGATAACAGGACTTTCAGGGAAAGGAGACAAGATGTGAGAGCCCTGCGGTCATGACACAAAAGGCACAATTGTTCACTTTTTGCTTGAGATAAAGGGAAGATTACATGTCAGGGAAATGAATCCAGATTCTGAAGGTGAACAAAAAACTCACTGGGTCACTTCCTGTTGACACAGGAAGAAAAGCTTCTGGTTTGTTTTATGGGAATCTGTCCCCAAAGTCAGAAGGTCACTAGTTCACACGAGGCTACGGAGGCTAAAAGAGACACCAAGGTCACATGAGTGATTGAGTGAATAGACTTGCCTGAAGTTTCCATTTCCACTTTTTCCAGCCTGTGCAGAGGCCATGGGAACTCCAGCTTGGAATCTGGAAAAGGGCAACCTCTTGGCACATGCTGCCTCCTTGGCCCCTGCGCTATGACCAGATAACCAGCAGTGAGGTCAGCATGCCACTAGTCACTTACTTAGCCACATCACCATCGTCACCTCCTGGTCTACAAAAGCCTCCTGCTCACAAGGATTTCTGTTCCATTCCCTTGTTTCCTTCTTTTTCAGACTTATCACTAAGATCAACTCGTTTACTTTTTCATGGTCCACTAACTCCCCCTCCTCCGGAAGGCATGTCCCTTAAGGGCAAAGTTCACATCTGCCTCCTCTGTCCCGGTGTTGCCAACGCTGGACTCACAGCAGGTCATCAGTGGATAATTGACACATATTCATGGAGAGCTCATGAACAAATGGAAGTGTGTTTACAAGGGCACAAATACTTTGTACATATCCAGTTTTTCTTTTCCTATTGCGTTGGCTATGCTGTCTAAAGTGCCCAGCTTACAAAGTATCCAGCTGTTCCTGTAGGAAAAGTGGTTATTCCTTTGCTCATGCATTCAAGGGTTATTTACTGAATACTTAAGTGTGAGCCAGGCAAGTGCCAGGCATCCTTGCCAAGAATTCCATGGTGAGCTTTCCGTCCAGTAGGGGCAGTGAAGGAAAACATATGAATGAAACGGCAATACAGTTGTGGTGTTATGACCTTGATAAGTGTTATGAAAAAAAATACATGCAGGGCTTTTGAGGAAGTAATGTCTGGGCTGAGATCTGAAAGAGGGATTAACTAAGTGAGTACTTAAATGGACTTGCTAAAGAGAGATTAGGGTTAGTGTCAGGAAGAGAGCTAGGGGTGGAGTAAGGATTAGGGGAAGGGTAGGAGAAAATTAGAGAAGACCCTTTCCACAAAAGGGTGCATGTGTTATAGGGATCAGATGGATGTGGACCAGGAGTGAGTGGATGGCTGACTAAAGTGGGGCGGAGACAGAGGCAAATTTGGGGTTAATTTAAGAGGTAAAATGTCAGGACTTGGTTTTTCCTTCAAGGACCATCTCTCTGGTGGCTTTGGCCTTCTCCTGGACTGGCACCTGTGGGGCCCTCTACGACCAGCAACCTGGCTTCCAAAGGTGGAAGCAGCAGGATTAGTCCAAGTGCATGTGCCAGGTAGGGGTGGCAGATGGGTGAACAGGAGGCCAGGTGGGCACCTGCCTCGGTCAGCAGCAGGCTTTCAAATCTGGATTTAGAACTCAGGTAAGAGGATACCTGGAGCCCCTACTTAGATTATTATGGGCAGTCAGGTGTTTACAGGAGCTCAAGATGAGGCCTATTAAAGAGATCAATTGTATCCACACGAACCCACGCTTCATAGGTAATTGTTGCTTTAAAGAGCCCTACCTGCAACCAGTGCAGCTAAACGAGGAACACCAGAAACCAATGGCCCTAAATATGAGCATCATGAGTTTTTTTTTTTTTTTCTCCCTCCTCTTGATCAAAGATAGACTCCAATGAAAGGAAAAAATAATTAAAAAGCTAAAACCTTATGTAATAAAATTTAAAAGAAAACTTTTGAAGCCAACAAGCAACCATGGGCAATGCTTCAAAGGACCCAGAATCAATGTTTGTCAATAGCAGTTTTGCATCCTTTAATTTATCTTTCATGAATATAAAGCGTGATGTTATTAGGAGCCTATCCATGCCTTAATTCTGTTTGAGATTTGATGAATCAGAACTCTATTAACATTCTGTTCCAATCAGCAATGTCAGAGGCCTGTGGCAGGAGCTTCACTTGATCGGGCTTTCATCCCAAGGCTGGGCCGAGAGTTAACCATTGGGCCTTCTGCACCAAACACTTGGCAACTCCCTCCATCCCTACCCACCCCCAGACAGGGACACTTTATCTCCCCTGCTTTCTTCGGAGACTTTCTCTCCAGAAAAGAAACCAGCCCGTGACTCAGCCCAGCCCCAAAGTTACCATTTGTTTAATCAAGATAGTTGGTTTGCAAAACATTAAACATTAAACAGTATTTGATGCCTAGTTAATAATTTGCATTCTCTTCATTTGTTCCTGAATCCTTGGAGACTGACATTTTACCCCCCGAAAGGCCTAGACAACAAAAGACATTTTATTTGGAGCAAAACAAGAGTTCTTAAACTACAAAGATGTTTGCCAGAAAGTCTGATCTCCACGTTCTGCTGTTCATGGTTCTGGCGGCAAAGACAGCCTTCGGGGTAAGTGTTCTTTTCAAATATCCGTAGTTGAGAGACTCTGAGGTTATTAGGAGAACCAAACTAGCTGGGCCAGGAGCGATGAGGAACTTTAGTTTTGAAATGTTGCCATGTGGAATACGCCCTGATTATAAGCGCTCACAGCGGCCTGCAAGGTTGGTTGCGGTCCAGCTCCGTGAAGACATGCAATTGATTTTGAGTCCTGATTGAAACAGTTTCCGTGAACACCTTTCAACTAAGGGGACCGGAGCAAGAAAGTCTGCTAAGACAGTGCGTTGTGATCTGGCATGAATTTCAGAGATCCCTCCAGGGAAGCCATTGAAAGCTACAAACTCTCTTTCTCTCCATTTGGGGCAACACAAGGGTAGGAATTCCTGTGCTTTGGCCAGAGAGGAGACTCCTGCTGGTTGCCAATGACCCTGGCCACAGGTTTACTGAGATGGATTGGATTTGGAGAGAAGCTTTGTGGGCAGGACTCCCTACCCCCCATCCCCTGGGACGGTGGCTGTAGTGGCAGGGGCAGAGAGGTGAGCAGGGGAGGAAAATGACCTCAGGGTCTCACATGGGCCACGCAGATGAGTTGTGGAGATGTCGGCTCCCGTTGTGTGAGGTCGTGGTCCAAGGGTGTTAGCTGGGTCTCTGTGGGCATGTGAGGGGGGCCTGCAGCCGACTGGGCGCCTCTCGGATTTCCACACCGGATGTGGTTGGAGGGGTGGGGAGGGGTTTGGGGGCCAGGGTCTGCATCTCAGTTTTGCCGCATTCTGGCTGCGCAACCCTGGGCAAGTGACATCCTCTCTCTGCGAGTCTGTTTTCTCTACGGCAAAGCAAGCAAGACTCTCCCACAGATTTGGAGAGGGGCTGTGGCTGATTAAACGTAGCAATGCATGTGGCTTTCCATAACTGTTAGCTCTTTTCCCTTAAAATGTCCCAAGTGAGCACGAGTTCTCAGTTCTCCATAACCATCAGAGAAGGCACCCCTTTGTGGGGGTGGAGGGAGGTGAGCAGAGAAGAAAGGGGTGAGAACTGAAATAACAGTCCTCTATTTATCGTATTAAATACCTTTACATCTTCATTCTTTGGGTTTTTTTAGGGCCGCACCTGAGACATATGGAAGTTCCCAGGCTAGGGTTGGAATCGGAGCTGCAGCTGCCGCCCTGTGACACAGCCACAGCAATGAAGGGTCTGAGCTGCACCTGTGATCTGCACCACAGCCCACAGCAATGCCAGATCCTTAACCCACAGAGCGAAGCCAGGGATTGATCCCGAGACCTCATGGATACCAGTCAGATTCATTTCCGCTGAGCCACGATGGGAATTCCTACATCTTATTTCCCATTTCATTCCCCAGAGCTTTTCTTGAAGGAGTGAGAGTACATTCCAGGTTTTCTGATTAGGACCCTTTAAAAACAATAGCTTTGGAGTTCCTGCTGTAGCTCAGCAGGTTAGGAAGCTGATACAGTGTTCATGAGGATGCAGGTTCAATCCCTGGCCTTGCTCAGTGGGTTAAGCATCCGGCGTGGCAGTGTAAGTCACAGATGTAGCTTGAATCTGGCGTGGCTGTGGCTGTGGCATAGGCCCGCAGCTACAGCTCTGATTCAGCCCCTAGTCTGGAAACTTCCATATGCCGTAGGTGTGGCCATAAAAAGAAAATAAACAATAGCTTCTCCTCCCAAACTCTATTCGGACACCTGTCTTAGCTCTGTATTAAGCTGCTAAGGGACTCACCTCTGGAGATTTTCCCCAGTGATGACTTGTATGTGTGTGTATATGTGTGGGGTGTGGCTATAATTACAATCATCATCAACCCCCCACCTTGTTAGATGGCCGGAATCTGAAACCGAGCAGAAATTCTGCAGATCTGGAGACAAGCGATGGAAATTATCAGAAGTTCACCAGGGGCCCAGAGAGAGTACGAGTCAGAAAGAATTAGATCCTAAAGTTTGCAGGCCAGGAAGAGAGTTGACACAGTCTGTTTGAAGTTCACCAAAAGATAATGGTCCCCCCCAAGTCTCTCTCTGTCTCTCTCTCTCTTTTTTTTTTTTTTTTGCAAGCCCCAGTGAGTTTTTAGGGTTAGCGATAAAATTAGAAGTCAATAATGGATAAAAGAGAAA
This sequence comes from Phacochoerus africanus, assembly GCF_016906955.1. Classification (NCBI taxonomy): domain Eukaryota; kingdom Metazoa; phylum Chordata; class Mammalia; order Artiodactyla; family Suidae; genus Phacochoerus; species Phacochoerus africanus. The sequence goes on from NC_062558.1 coordinate 124,210,185, forward strand.
GTATGAGAGAAAGCCTTCAGGCAATGAGCTTAGTCAATTCCAAAGAGGGGATTCAGGGCTTTGGAATGTTTTCTTACCCCAGATGTGTGCCAGCCAGGTGGTCGGGAGGGCGGCGTGCGTTCCACAGGCCTGCACACAGACATCGGGGAAAGCGGCCAACTCAGTCAGATGCTTAGGGAGTTTGGGGCGTCACAGAGAAGGAAGGAGCCCCACAGCCAGATGGACCGGGTGGCCTCTCCCGCCCTGGTAGCTAAAAATAATAACCAACTGCTACCATTTCATGAGAAATCCTGTGTGCCAGGCACTGTGCTTTTCATGGACTGGTTTATCTCCAGAAGGACCCTAAGAAGCAGGTGTTATTGCTCCCCATTGACACAGAAGGAGCTGGGCAGCGTGTCCTCACATCATTCAGCTGGGCAGAGTCTTAGACCATAGCTGGTGCCCATCTGTCTAGATGAGGTCTCCGGCCTGTGGCCCTGACTGAGGGTGAGATTTCTTTGGTCCATATAGCTCCAGGGGCATGGTCCTTCCTGGAGGGATGGGAGGCTCTTAGACCAGGGGTCTGTTGCCAAGTGGAACAAAATAGACTCCACGTGCCTCTGAAGCTGTAAAGAAAAGCAGGCACAGGGTCTCTGATTGCTACTCATTGGAAAGCTGGCCGGATACCCTCCCATGAATTCAGATCATGCAGCAAACGCTATGGTGACTTCTCTGTGGGCTCCTCTTTATCTTGGGTTTGAAATCCACGATCCGAAAAGGGGTGGTCAAATATTATTGCCATGGGTTCCAGGGAAGCATTCATAATGCCCTCGTGGTCTGGTCCATATCTGGTTTTCCTTCCCTGGTAGTTGTGAACACCTGTCCCCAGCACAGCCTCGTATGGCCATTCCCATTTGAGGAATGAGAAACCCACTCACAGATGCTGAACTAACTGCTCAGCCCGGATTGAGACCCAGCTCTTTCTGACACCGGCTGTCCCAGGGGACCCACTCAACCAAGTGAAGGATGTGCCCTGTCCCTGGGGTTTAGATACCTCTTCTTGCTCTGGTTTTAAGAGGGATTTGGGGGCCACTGGCCTCCGCCATAATGGAATTTGACCTCCTCCAGGGTCAGAAGCCAAAGGACAAGCCTTCGCAGCCCTGCCCTGCTTATTTCAGCCCATTCCCAACAGGGGGGTTTACAATTAAAATGCATGTTTGCTCTCATTTCTGGCCTATTTAAACCCTAGAGTTTAAACCCCGGAACTCGAAAACTCTAGAACCTTCCTGGGTCTGCGTAGACCAGAGGTGGTAAGTTGGCAGCTTGGGGTATATTCTGCTCACCACCTGAGCCTTATTTGGTGGGTAGAAGATCACCCTGAAGAGTGTTTTAATTTCCTTTCCGTTGCTTGGTAGTATTTGAGAGTCAGCACATGTCCCATAACAACACAGACCCCCCCCACACCCACACACTCACACTAGCTTTTTAAAAAATCAGACATTCTAGTAACACAGGGCTCCCATTCCTGCATGGCGCTGAGGGGAGAAGGAACCGCTGCTTCTTTTACCAAAAGAATCTGAAGCCTCCCAGCTCCCAGTCCCCAGCCCTCTCTGCTTCAGGCACCCTCTTTGCTTGATGGATGTACATTATCTGCCTGGTTTTACCTTGGAGAGAGAGAGACAGGCAGAGAAAGAAACAGAGAGAGTGAAAGCGTTCGCCTGATTATTATTCAGAAACCCTGTAGATGTGGAAGTATTGGAACCGATTTCAGATGGTCCAGAAACAGGGCTTCGTGTCTGGTTATTTCGAGCATCCAAATCCATGACGCCCCCAGGACCAAACAAGCCATTGCTGGGACCACCCTTTTCAAAGCCTCAATGCTCTGGTTTGGAAGGTCAGGCTGTCTTTGAGGCCTGGGAAACAGCCCTTCTCTTGCCGTAACCCATTCAGAATCTTATGGAAAAGAGACAGACTGAATTGCCCTGCACCTTCTTATAGATTAAAAAAACAACACCGACAACAAAACGGATCCTAAGCCCAAGTCCAGCTCATTAGCTTTGGCGGTCGACGCTGGTATTTAGGGAAATCAGGTCGCAGGAAATCGCCTGTGTATATAGGCACAGATATATTTATATTTTAAATTCATTAGGGTTTCCTAAATGCAAAGGCAATTCTGCTGTCACAGAGAAACAGCACGGCAGAATATTCGGCAGCCGGGATTTTAAATAAAACATGCTTTTTCTTCATAATTAATATAACAAGGTTTCCTGGCTTAGGACTTGGCAAGGATCCCAGGAAAAGCGAGGGGAGGGGGTTGGTGTGACGTGCTTGTGACCCGGCAAACAAATTCCAGGAAGTTTTGTGCGGAGTGAGCTCTCGTCGATCACACCACAACGTGGAAAAAAAAATTTTTTTTTTTTCAAGTCATGGATGGCAGTGGCTAAGAATCGTAATCATAGTCATAGCGGCAAGTATTTATAAAGTTTCTTAAGTCCTTACCATGTGTAAGATATTGTGTGCTCTGTGATGCTTATCTCATGGGAAACTTCCCCCTGGCTCTGTAAGGTAAGGACCAGTGTCATCCTCATTTTACAGATAAGAAACTAAGCTTTAGAGAAAGTAAATCATCTGTCCCAGTGGCCAACCCAGGAGATTACAGAGCTGGGATTCAAACCCAGGTCTGTCTGATGCCCATTCACACTTGGGCACTGTGTTAGAGGTTGCCGAGCCAGGCACGACCTGAAATGACTGAGACTTTCAAAGTGGGATCGAAGGTGTCAAAAGGGGCAGTGGTTGGAGTTCCCTGGTGGCTCCGTGGGTTAAGGACCTAGCATTGTCACTGCCGAGATGCGGGTTTGATTCCTGGCCCAGGGGCTGCATGCTGTGGGTGCAGCCAAAAAAAAAAAAAAAAAAGGCAGTGGTGGCCTCAGGCTCCAGCTTTGGGCAGGAGGGTCCTTCAACAATCTGGATAGCTTTTCTTTCCAACACCAGAAGAATCTGGTGTTGCTAGATGGCTCAACAATTCGCTCCATGCTTTCTAACCTTTAGTCACAGATGACTCCATCTCCAGCAGTTTTGTCAAAGTCCCAACAAGTTTCTTTAACGCTTCTGTTAATAGGCACATTTTCCTCTACCTAAATAGATTTATTTTTAAAGCAAACAGTCGCTGCTATAAATGGGAAATCAAAGAAAATGTAACAGTGAGGTTGGATTCTAATTGGCTGCAGCTCTTGTGCTGAAACTCAGAGCTGAAGCCAGCTTCCTCCTGGTTGGGGGGGTGGGGGGGGTGGGCGGAGATTAGCGGGGTGGGGGGGTTGGGGGGGTGGAGGATGGGGACTTACCAGCACCGCCCTGGTCTGTCTTGGTGGTGGGATTGGAAGGGAGGACAGGAAAGCTGAGAGAGGAGGAGTTCTCTTATGGCTCAGGGGGTTAAGGATCTGGTGCTGTCACTGCAGTGGTTTGGGCCAAACAAAACAAAACAACACACACACAAAACCCCAGAAGGGAATGACTTTCTCACACTGTTTTGATATGACGTCACTTGTGTCCATGTGGTGGGCCTCAGACTCAACCCCAAGCCGCTCTTTGGTTTGGTTTGTTCACTTACCTTTTCAAGGGGCTCCCAGGTGCATGAGCACATCCAGAAACGAGGGTTTGTTTTTATCCAATCTCCTTTTCCTGGATGGCCTCGCTCCCTAACCTTCAACCCCCTCCCGCCAAGCTCCTGGGATGACCCAGTTGTACCAATATTTACCACCAAGCTCTTGCCTAAAGAGTCGCCCATTGTGGGAGTTCCTGTTGTGGCTCAGCAGTAACGAACCCAACTAGTATCCACGAGGATGCAGGTGTGATCCCTGGCCTTGGTCAGTGGGTTAAGGATCTGGTGTTGCTGCGAGCTGTGGTGTAGGTCATAGACGTGGCTCAGATCCCAGGTTCTGGTGGCTGTGGCATAGGGCGCCGGCTGCAGCTCCATTTTGCCCCCAGCTTGGGAACCTCCATATGCTTTAGCAGGTCTGGCCCTAAAAAGACCAAAAAAAAAAAAAAAAGTAGCCCATTGCAAATGCAGTGCTTGCTGCCCCCTGAGCAGACAAATCCCCTTGAATCAAACATTGGGTTGGTTAAGGGAATTCTTTTGTAATTGGGGAAACAGGTTTCAACAATTTGCGGAGGTGCGATGATGTCTCTCCAACGTCCCTGGCCTAAGAGCGGTATAACCAAGTGTGGCCGAGGGCAGAGTCGCTGGGGTGAGGGTTGAAAATGCACCCCAAGGAGATTGTGCTGCAAATCAGTAAGACGCAGACACAGGATTCTTTTCTCTGCCCCTCCCTGCCCTCTATACCAACCCTCCTGAGCCCAAAGATCATGAAAGCTGCTCCCTGATGACTGGTGGGGAGACTGACATTGCCAAGGGTCTGCTCTTAACCAGGGAAGGCCAAAGTCCAAGGCACAGATCCCTGGTGAAAGCCTGACTGTGGAGTAGATGGACCAGCAGTGGCATCTAGAGAGGTCTCTCTGAATCTACTGCAAAGCAACCACCTCCCCATGTGTAAGAAGCAGGGGCTTCCAGCCCTCTAGAAAGAGTGAGTGCAGTTGTGACCGCTCAGCCCTGCTGAGACGAGGAGTGAATGGGGCAGAAGAAGCAGGCTGAGGCTCGTGTGCCTTTTGATCCGGGTGGAGACGTTTGTTGGGATGTGTTGGCGACAGTGGACTGGCTAAGGCTCCAGCTGACTTTTTTTTTTTTTTCCGGCCTTTTTGCCTTTTCTTGGGCCATTCCCGAAGCATATGGAGGTTCCCAGGCTAGGGGTCGAATCGGAGCTGTAGCCACTGGCCTACGCCAGAGGCACAGCAACGCGGGATCTGAGCCGCGTCTGCAACCCACACCACAGCTCAAGGCAATGCCAGATCCTTAACCCACTGAGCAAGGGCAGGGATTGAACCTGCAACCTCCTGGTTCCTAGTCGGATTCGTTAACCACTGCGCCACGACGGAAACTCCTCCAGCTGACTTTTGTACCTTCTCCAGCTGTCCCCGGGGCCTAGTGGCCCTCTCTGTGTCTGCCAAGCCCGGGCTAGTCTGGACAGGCCTTTCAGAAAGCTTTCTAAGAACAGGGGCCCAGTCTCTTCACCTGGCTCAATACCCTGCCTCTCTGTTTCCTTCTCCTCCATCCTTTCACTGCCACATCTGCGTGCCTGCTGCCCTCATCACTCACAGCAAGGGCTCTGGCATAAGACTGCCTCCCTTCTAGCCTGGTTCCAGCACTTACTAGCTGGGCTACTTTGTCTTAATCTCTGCAAAGGTGTTTTCTCACCTCTAAAGGCACCTCATCGATAATCCAGTTATCAAGGATTGTATGCAATAAATGAGACAAAATGCACATAAAGCATTTAACACAGTCCTTGGCACCTGTCAGGTCTTAATAAAGGTGAACTGGGATCACAGTTGTCCCCTCCTCCTCCTCCTCCTTTCGCATCGATGGCCTTCCTCTTTGGATTTGCAAGTCCCAGGACTAGAAGTTCTTATTTCTCCGTCTCTGGGGAAAAACAGAATGGGATAATGGAATGAAAGGAGGCAAAGACTGTGTCTACCCCTCACCCCCAACCTGGGCCATTACCCAAGTTAGTTTCAGGGTCCAGAGATCTGGCACAAATAACTGGCCAGAGGCCTGGCTTTCCCAGACGGTCCCCCAATATCCAGCCTGGGGTTTGGGCTGCCGGCCTCCACATTTCACCACAAACTCTTTCTGTGGGTGGATCCAGTGATTCACAAAATGAGGGGGCCTGCTGGGGCCTTGGGGCCCCCTGACATGCAGCTCAGGCTGCACAGCTGGGCAGCAGCTGCTTCAGACTCCCTGAGAGCCCGTGGGATCTGCAGCTCCCACCCCCAAGCCCCAGAAGGTCCTGCTTTCTTTTTGTTTGGTTTCCTTCTGAGCACCAGCTCTGGCTGCTGGGAAGAGCACGTCTGCCACCTGCTGGCAGTGGGCAGCACAGCATCTGTCTGTCCCACAGGTTTCAATTTCCAGCTAAGATTTGGGGCTCTGGCCCTGGCACAGGTCCTGGAGGGCCGGGTCAAGACAGGTAGAGAGGGCCGGGCCCTGCCCTTCCAACAAGCTCTATGGAGGGAAGATGAGGCAGGGCAAAGGACCAGAACTACGGCCGAGATGACTGGCTACAACAAGGGTGAGACTGAAGGAGGGGTGACAGGTGTTCTGAGGGGCCCCTCATGTCCCTTCTCTGAAATCTGCCTGGCACTCAAGCCCAAAAGTGCCAAGGTCAAACATTCCCTGTTCAAGCTCCCCAGGCCCAGGGATGCCCTTAGACTTGAAAGCCCCCTCCTCTGCCAACTCTCTCCACCATCACCCCCCCACCACCAAAAAAAAACCCACCCCTCGTCTCACCTCCTGCAGAAACAGGGCAAAAGGGAATCGTGATGCCTTTAAACGGGCACAATTTAAACAACAAGTGGCCTCTCTTGCTTGATCTGCATGACTTTCTCCTCCCCAACTTTTTATTTTGTGATTCGTCAAACCTCCAGAATAGTGGAAAGAATGGTACATGGACTATCGTTCACACAAACAGATGCAACACTGAGCGTGTGCAATGGTTGCTTTCTGTTGTGAGCTCTTATGTAAAGTGACCTCTTATGCTAGTTTTTTTGGCTGGTCGTTTGCTGAATCACTTACAGCTGAATTGCAGCCATGACCCTCCCTGCTTTAGCATCTTCTTAGGATAAGGACATTTTCCCATAAAACCACAGAACGGTTATCACCGTCAAGAAATTCAGCATTGACACACTAATAATCTCTGACATAAGTCTGTATTCAGATCCCCACTTGTCCCAATAATGTCCTTTAAGCCTTTTTTTTTTTTCTTTTTAAATCTGGGATCCAACCTAGGATCCCACACTGCATTTTGTTGTCGTGTCTCTCTAGTCTTATTTAATAAAGAACAGTCTTCCCATCTTTTTTGTCTTTATGACACTGACAATCCTAAGCTAGTTGCTTTGTAGAAAGCCCACATCTTGGATCCACTGTGTTCCCTACAAGTGACACAAATGAGCAGTTTTGTCCAGAATTGATCTTGTTGACAGGTGGATCTTGTGCCCTCGTGTGGGATGTATTTTTCTTTTTACCATTTTACCCAAAGACGACTGAAGATGCTGCAGTAAAAGAGAAAATTAAAACATCTGCTGAGAGGAGTCCCCGTTGTGGCACAGTGGAAATGAATCCGACTAGGAACCATGAGGTTGCCGGTTCGATCCCTGGCTTTGTTCAGTGGGTTAAGGATCAGGCATTGCTGTGAGCTGTGGTGTAGGCTGAAGACATGGCTCAGATCCTGCGTTGCTGTGGCTGTGTTGTAGGCCGGCGGCTACGTCTTCCATTTGACCTCTAGCTGGGGAACCTCCATATGCTGCAGGTGCAGCACTAAAAAGACAAAAAAACAAAACAAAACAAAACAAAACAAAAAGAGTCTGCTGAGGGTAGAGGAAGCAAACACACCAAACTGCCTAGACTGGGTACCAGGAAGATCCACCTCACCAATAGCAGCTTTCTGGAGGAGACCCAGAGCGAACGCTGTCGAGGGATAGAATTCTCGTATTTTTAAGTCAGAGGTCAGCAAACTTTGTAAAGCATCAGACAAGAACAACTGGGCACTACACTGTCTCTTTCACAGTTGCCCTGTCATTGCAACCTCAAAGCAGATGTAGACAGCACGTAAGCAGTTGGGGGTGCCTGTGCTCCAATAAAACGTTATTGACAAAAATGTAGCTGCTGTAGCTGCTGGGTTGGGCTCAAAGTCCTTTGTTTTAAGGGAAAGAAAATATTCCAGCTATTAAATGAATAAAACTTTCTTCTCCTGGTAAGGACTGCATTCTACAAAACAAAACTATTCCTATCATATTTTCAGCAAAACTTTTCCAGGTATGGCATGTGCCAAGCGCTGTGCTCAGTACTGGGTAAATGCACAGTGATGAAACAGACCAGAGCCTCGAATTTCTGGAGGGCAGCGTTGGATGTGAAAGATAGATAACATGCAAATGAACACATAGAAAACTACAAGCTGAAATAAGGACCGTGGAGGAAATGGATGGGTGCAGAGACGAAACAATGGGGGGATGTGTTGTATTGATGGGGAGGCGGGGAAGATGACATTTAAGCTGAGATGATGTCTAGTGATGGTCACGGAGGAGAGCTTTCTATGCAGCACGGACAGCAAGTGCAAAGGCCCTGAGGTGGGAAGAGCCTGGCTAGTGCCATTTTGAACGCAGATGTGGCTAGACTTTATTAAGGGACAACAGGAGAGAGGGGGATGGGAGGAGCGTTATAGGTCCTGGCAAGGGTCCGTATTTTATTCCAAGGACAATGAGGAGTAACTGGAGGATTGAAGCGTCCATTCATCTCCAGCCTTAAGGAGCCATCACTGAGGCAATCGCCTGGACTTGGGCGTGAGTGAATCTGAATCCTGTCACAGCTGTGTGAGCGCTGAGCCTCAATTTTCTCATCTGTAAGCGGGCTAATAAGGCTTCCACATAGGGTTTTTGTAAGAGTTAAATGCAGCACTGTACAGGCAGGCAGAGGCAACACGCAATCCATGCTGATCCCTATAACTGACAGGACGGTCGGGACCTGGTGGCCAGGTTCCAGCATGGGACAGGTAGGTGCAGGCACTGCATGTCCCAAAGGAAAAAAAATCTCAGGGAAGTGAAGGAGTTCCCTGGTGACCCAGTGGTTGAAGATCCAGTATTTGCCACTGCCATGGCTCGGGCCACTGCTGTGGTGCTGGCACGATCCTGGGAAATGCCACGTGCCACAGGCACAGCCAAAAAAAAAAAAAAAAAAAGCACTGCACGTCCATACTGGGGGGAGATAGGGTGATGTTTTGGACGCTCAGCCAGCACAGGAAGAGCGGGGACTGCTTCAAATAGACCCCACCCCTCTTCTCTCCAATCCACACCCACCCCCATCGGAAAGTACCCATTGCTCCCATGGCCTGGATTTGACCCCGGGAAAGGCTCCACTCACCTTCCAGGCGCCCAGGAAGGTGCCCAGCCAGTTCAGAGGACTCACGCTTCCTCCGTTCTGTGTCATTTTGTTTTTCAGTTCTCCCTCCTGTCTCTACTCACAGACCCGGACCCAGGTGAGTGCTTGGCGGACCACCCTGGGGCTGCCCACCTCACAGGCTGATCCGGGGATGGGGGAAATGGGGCTTACACACGTGAGTGTGGGTGCGACCGCAGCGTTCCAATGGCTCAGAAGTGTCATGGGGCCCTTTGAGGATTTTCCCAGAGAAATGCAGCCCTGGGTGTTTGTGTACACACACACACACGCACACACACACACTGGTTCACACAGTTTTGAGCTGCCTGTGGGTGCCGTGATGTCCAGTCTCAGGATCCCAAGGGAAAATTGCTGAAGGCATTAAACCCCTTCATTTCACAGAAAAGAAGACTGAGGCTCAGAGAGGGGAAGCAACTTGCCCCAGGTCACACAGCACATTAGAGACTGTGATGAGGCAAAGTGAGGATGTCTTTGCCAATGGCTCCATGCAGGCCAACCCCGTGCCACCCCTTTCTCTTCATCCCTTTTGGTGGGGAGCCAGCAACCCTATGCTGAGAGGATGGTGCCATGCAGGCAGCCCCCGGCCGGCCCCCCTGCTGCTGATGCCCCCCCACCCACTGTTGTCCCCTCCATGCAGTCTATTTCCCCAGTGTTCTTTCACACAGGCTCCTAATCCTATTTCCTCTGCCTGTGCCCTCAGCCATGCCTGGGCTGAGCAGAGCTGCTCCTTCATGCCACATTGTCTGCTCCTGGTCTCTGTCTCTGGGTCCGAATCTCCCTTTGCTGCTCTGAGATCCAAGGGAGAAAAGTCCACTCACTACCCCATTGGGGCAGAGGGTGGCTTCCCCATGGGGTGTGGCATTGGTCGCCAGCAGAGGACCAGAGCCAGGCAGACGGCACGTGGCGGTGACCATCACATCTAAACTTTGGAGCAAAGATGGTGATAATTGGGTCAAGTTCAGCTTGATAGTCAGGATTCTCTAGCAGCGAAGCCCTGGATGAGAAGACAGGCTTGCACTGGCTCAAGGCAAGGGATGCCTGGACCTTGTCCTGCCCGGTGTACTCAGGGAATGTTCTTGGAATAGGGTAGAAATATACAAGAGCCCCATGGGGGGGGGGTTGGGGAAGGATCTATGTCTTTCCCCAAAGCAAAGGAGGGTGTTGAATTCAACAATGTATCATTCAATTCCTTGGGAGAATTGTCTTTCCAGGGCTCCCCTATCTGACCTCACCAGCATCTGCAATGGAATACAGGGAGGGTTCAAAGCCAAGAGACAGGAAAAGATGCCCCCTCCCCAGCCTTCAGCACAAACTTCTCAGGCACCACAGAAGGGCCTCTTTGGTCTGGGTGCCCAAGAGACAGAGCTACAGAACTGTGGGATCAAACAGAGGAAGAAACAGGACATGGAAGTGTCAAGGGACCTCGCAATCTTCGAGTATATGAAAAGCAGCCCCAAACCTAGTCATGAGGTACCCTTTGTGGGAATTAAAAGGGATATTTAGCTCAAGACACTTATTGCCACCAGCCAGGAAGTTGTAAAAGATATCAACAATGACTATGTGTTTATGACACCCTGGATTGTGCAGTGCACAACACAAACAACCCTACTGCACAAAGAAATCACAGAAAAGAGAATGGATACATTCTATGTCCATAAGGCTTTTTTTTTTTTTCTTGCTTTTTAAGGCCACACCTGCAGCATATGGAGGTTCCCAGGCTAGGGGTCTAATCAGAGCTACAGCTGCTGGCCTATGCCACAGCCGCAGCAACTCAGGATCCGAGCCACATGTCTGCAACCTACACCACAGTTCACGGCAATGCCAGATCCTTAACCCACTGAGCCAGGCCAGCAATCGAACCTGAAACCTCATGGTTCCCAATTAGATTCGTTTCTGCTGTGCCACGACGGGAACTTCAAGGCTTTCAGCTTTAAGTAAATACACTGGAAACTATAAAGTCAGATTTGATCTGCAAATAGGAAAAACTTCCTAACCATCGGTTGTCAAAAAAAAAAAAAAAGAAAAAGAAAAAGAAAAAAGAAAACAACTGAATGACCTTTTGGGCTCTTGGAAGATGGTGAGTTCTCCACCACTGGTGGTATTTAAGCAGAGGCTGAAAAACAACTTAGGAGGGGGTGAAAAGTGTGGGATTTCACATCCTGAGGTTCTGGGCTGTGTAAGAACTCTGCCAATACTTTCTGTTGTTTGGTAAGTTGGTGAGGGGGGCCTTGGAGCAGGGGACCAAGGCTCCCCAGTCCATCTTGAGGTGTTCTGTCAGCCTCTGGCTGTGGCATGGGGTGAGAGGCAGTGGCTGGGCCTTTCTGCAAAGAGCAGGTTATGTTCTAAAAATACCCTTATTGGTGTCTGATTTAATTTCAACCCGGGGTTGTGCTTTGATGGAGTTTGTCAGATTCCTGGCCCTCTTTAGACGATGGTGAGGCCAGGGAGCTCTGCGCTCCTGCCCGTGGGCAAGCTGTCTCTTGAGTTGGTCTTGTTGGAGACGGTGCATGCTGAGCGCCTGGCTGGAGCAGAAGGGGCCCAAGCCACTGTCCCCCATGGGTGGCAGCGAAGGTGACCATCAAACAACACAGACTCTGCCCGCCTCCCCTAAGCAGGTGAGGCGACAGCCAACAGACCTGCAGAAATGCCTCTTCAAAGCTGGCTTGACTCTGCCCAGCAACACAGGCTGAGCCCATCCATCAGCTGTCCTGCCGCCTGCCAGCGAGGGTCTCTGCTGGGCTTGCCCTGTCAGCAGGATTGGAAGCGTCAAATGCAGGCCGACAGGGCTGGGGTTTGGGGGAGGCCCCCAGAGGAACTGTCTGTGCCACAGTGATGGATGGTGCCAACAGGGATGGCATTCCAGGGATTTTTATTCCGTTCCACACATCTGGCAAGCTCTTTAACCGGAGCAGCTGCAAAGCCCCCATCATAGGAACCCTTGAGTTTTTCCAAGAGATCCTGTGTATGGACCATGATAATCCTGGTTGAAGGACCTGAAGCATGTGCAAAAAGAGATTTTCCCAATGCGTGTTACTTCCTGGAAGCTAAAACCCATGAAACACAAACCCACAAGGGCTTTTGAAAAAGTAAATCGGACTTGGAGTTAGGTAGACCTGGGTTTGGGTGCCATCTCCTTCTGCCTTGGTTTTTCCTTTTCTGTAAATTAGGAATAATGATACCTAGGCCATAGGGTTTGGTTTTTTTTTTTTCCCCCTTTAAGGTTAAAGAAGATTCTATGCAACCACCTTTATTTAGGATAGTCACCAATACATCAAAAATACTCAGTACATAATAACCCATTATTAGGATTATTTTAGTTCAAGTCAGGATACTTTATGCATTCTTCCCGATAAAGTCTAAAAACAGACTCTGATAATTAGACAAATCCACAAGGATTTCTCTTTATACCTGATATGAAATGCTTCTGACAGCTGCCCCATTCTTCCCCCAAAGCTTTCTCCTTTTCTATAGCCTAGAGAAAGCCTCAAATAATCTGTATTTGAACCTGGAGTGCTTTTCTCCGATCAGCCAATGGAGTCAAATTTCATGTCAGGCTGCTCGCCACCTCTCTCTCCCCAGGAAGACCTTGGACACAGTTCTCCATTCCTATTGAGCTCATCAGGCATTTTCTTCACCAAATACCTATGACCCAAATCTCATTTTGTGGCTCTCCTAAATTCCCCGTATCCTCTGCTCCGGGCAGACACCATCTTTGCTGGCACAGTCAGATGCCCACTGAGCACTGACCAACATAGCAGGAAGAGAGGCTTGGCCGCAGAGGGAAAGCCTGATCTGTCAAACACATACATTTATTGCAAAAGAGTTCTATGTTGGAATCAGGGGTGTAGAAAGAGGAATGGACACAGCCCTAATTCTTAAGAAACCAACCACTGGAGTTCCCACGGTGGCTCAGCGGATTAAGAACCCAACTAGTCTCCGTGAGGGTGTGGGTTCCCTCCCTGGCCTCACTCCATCTGCGGTGTAGGTTGCAGTTGTGGCTCAGATCCAGGGTTGCTGTGGCGGTGGTGCCGGCCTGCAGCTGCCGTTCCAGTTTGACCCTTAGCCTGGGAATGTCCAAATCCTGTGGGTGCAGCCGTAAAAAGAAAAAAGGACAAAGAAACCAGCTATTTAGTTGAAGGAAACACACAAAGTAGTCTAAGTTAAATGGGAAACGCAAGAGAGAAAGGCCCTCTGAGATCCAGCCGTGAAAGCTAAAATTCTGCAACCCCCTGGGCCGTTGAGAAGTTGTAGTAGCTAAAATCTGTCACACCAGCAACTCAATATTAATCAAGCTGTGTGTGTCCACTTGTTATTACTACATGATAAAGTTGATCCTGTAACAATTTGAGGGTTAGGGGTGCTGCCCCCCCACATGCAGTCAAAAATCTACATATAAATTTGACTCCCCCAAAACTTAATTGCTAATAGCCTACTGATGACCAGAAGCCTTACTGATAACTAAATACCCGATTAATGCCTATTTTGTATATTAAATGTATTATAGGCTATATTTTTACAAGTAATCTAGAGAAAAAGAAACTGTTCTTAAGAAAACCATAGGGGGGAACTCCTGTCATTGTTCAGCAACAGCAAATCTGACTAGTATCCATGAGGACGCAGGTTCAATCCCTGGCCTCGCTCTGTGGATTAAGGATCCGGGGTTGCCATGAGCTATGGTGTAGGTCGCAGATGCAGTTCAGATCCCACGTTGCTGAGGCTGTGGTGTTGGTTGGCAGCTGCAGCTCCGATTCAACCCCTAGCCTGAGAACCTCCATGTGCTATGGGTTAAAGAGAGAGAGAGAAGTGAAAACAAAGCCATAGGGAAGAGAAAATACATTTATAGTACACACATGTATGTATTTATTGGAAAAAGTCTCTGTATTATTAGACCAGTGCAGTTCAAACCCATATTGTTCAAGGATCAACTGTACCCCACCCCAAACTTACTGGTTTAAACCATGAGCCAGGTATTTCGATCTTAATTCTTTGGGTTGGTCGTTTAGACTGGGTTCAGCTGGGCGGTTCTTCCGGCCTGGACCAGGCTCCGGCTCCGCTGAACTTGACTGGGCCTCGTTGTGAGTCTTCTTACATATCTGAGGCCTCAGCTGGGACTGAGGGGCCCCCTGCTGCCTCACACATTCTCTTATCCTCCTCAGAAGAGCCCAGACTTGTTTGCAGGCGGGCACAGGGGTCCAGGAGAGAGAGAGAGACTTCTTGAGACTCAGCGTTGTAGTCGGCACTCAGTCCTTCCACCACGAGCTATTGGCAAAGCCGGTCCCAAGGCCAGACCAAACCCAAGGGCTGGGGAAACTGACTCCATCTTTCGGTGGGAGGAGCTGTAAAGGCACATTGCAGGAGGTGTGGCTATGAGCAAGGGTGAAGACTCAGCCCCTGCCCCCCATTTTTTAATTATATTGGCTTATAATGCATCAGAGCACTGGGGTGGAACTTGAGGCGACCAGGCCTAGACTTGGCCACATCACTACTCTTTCATCTCCTTCCTCGGCTGGCTTCCCCCTGCCACCTACCCTTGACTGGAGGCGCCTTCGACCGGAGGCCAGTTCCTCCTCTTTTTGATATAATTCTCTACTGTTCCTAATGCCTTCCTGTGCCTGGCATCATACCCGGCCCATTATGGGTGCACATTACACATTTCTTACACAGACAGTGGGATTAAGTGCCCACAGAACAGGAAAGACAAAATAAGCTTTAAGGTTGGAGGTAGGGAAACCCTCCCAGGTGATACTCTGAAAAAGCTTTTTTTTTTTTTTTTTGGTCTTTTTGTCCTTTTAGGTCCTCACCCGCGACATATGGAGGTTCCCCGGCTTAGGGGTCTAATCAGAGCTGTTGCTGCCGGCCTACACCACAGCCACAGCAACATGGGATCTGAGCCGCATCTGCAACCCACACCACAGCTCACGGCAACGCCGGATCCTCAACCCACCGAGCAAGGCCAGGGATCGAACCCGCAACCTCACAGTTCCCAGTCGGATTCATCAACCACTGTGCCACGATGGAAACTTCGAAAAAGCATTTTTAAAACATGTTGCAGGAGTTCCCATTTTGGCTCAGTGGGTTAAGAAACCAATATAGTCAGATGAGGATGTAGGTTTGATCTCTGGCCCTGCTCAGTGGGTTAAGGAACTGGTTTTGCCACAAACCAAGGTATAGGTCACAGATGCAGATGCGACTCAGATGCAATGTTGCTGTGGCTGTGGGGGTGGCTGACAGCTGTAGCTCCAACTCGACCCCGAACCTGGGAACTTCCACATGCTATAGGTGTTGCCATAAAAACAAAACAAAACAAATAAAACAAAAAACCATGTTGCAGATCACCCCAAACAAATGATCACGGTGTCTTCATGTGCACAGTCTTCCAGCAGGATGGCTTCTAGCCGTCCGGGGCCACAGAGCCTCTGCTGCTTCTGTTCATCTCAGCCAAGGGCCTGGGGCCTTGGAGAACAGCAGGAACTTCCTGCCTTGCTATGGGTTATAGACTTTGCTTCAGGGAGAGGTGAGCAGACCTTGTAAACAGGGCTAGATTTAAGTCAAAAACCCTCTGACAGATATTTCATCCATCCCCCGATCCCTTGGAAAGTCAAACCATCTCATTGATATGTAGACATCTTCCTTCATTCCCAAAGGTCTGCCAAGGAAATTATGCTCAATGGCCTAACCAAGATTAGGTAGCCTGACCCTCAACTTGTGGGAGAGACAGGAGAAATTATTGGAGCAATTTGGAAGCACCTATCTATAAAGATCTGTTGGAAAAACAAAAATAAATTCCCCAAAGAAGAAAGAAAGAAATGGGTCAGTTATCTCATTACCAAACCCATGTCAGCTCTAAATCTTTCGTGCCAAGCTCAGAAAAACATTTCTTTTTCTCACTTTCTCCCTCTCTTTTACTGCGTTATCAGACTAGATGGAAAGGAACGTTATTTGCTCCGAGAAGACAATGGCCTTATCTTCAACCTAGATCATCATGCCTGGAAAGGTGGCTTCCTCTGGGAGCATTTTCATAGCAGAGGGGGGGCAGAAAGCAGCTCGGGAGAAATAATGAAGAAGCAAAGGGAGTCTTGACTTGACCCTGTGATAAATGAGGTGAAACTTGGGCAAGGGACCAGAGTTGGCGTATTCAAAAAGGAAATACAAAGATAGTTCCATTTTAATGGGAAATATAAAACAGCCATTGTGTTAAAGTCGATTTTTCAAAAGCCGAAGAGATAAAGAGTAGAAGGGAATGACTGAGAGACAAGTAAGATAATGTGGTGGATAATCAGGCTTAGGTAGAGTGCCGTCCCCGAGCCATCGGCTGGCTTGGTGGGAGTGCCTTTTCAAGTCGGCTAATCTGCATTTGCTCCTGCCTCATTATCATATGCGTCTCTGGACAGCTCCCTTACAGCTTCAACTCCCTGACTTGCCGTATTCCTGCCAGCTGGAGAGGCCAAATCCACCCAACTTTCTTCAAACCCAAACGTCTCTCCATGAGCCATAGAGCCTCCAACATCTTCCAAGGCCCCAGATAACAAAGAGCTTGTGTTCAGCCTTACACACACCTGCGCTTCCCAATGGACTGGCCTAGTGTGAGGTTTACAGCCATGGGCAATGCCATGCCCTGCCCTCCCTTTCAGGGGCCAAGATCCAAGGACCTTCTCAAGGTTGTCCTTGGGTGATTCTTAATTAACAGGCTGGATATGCAGTGGGAATGGTTGGACCCCTTTCCCAAGGGTAAGTGTGAATTATCTGAGGCAGTGTAAGAGGCCTGCTGAAGCAACTGAGATAGTGCAGTTCAGGGGTTATATGGAGATAAACTGCCTTGGTTCACATGCTGCCATTTATTAACTATGTGGCTTTGCAAAAGTTACTTTAACTTCTTTGAGCCTCAGGTTTCTAAACTTAAGGTAGAGATAACAAATCCTTCCTAGATTTTTATGAGAATGAAATGGGATGGTTCATGTAAAATGCTTACTACGGAGTCTGATACCTTATAGAGACATTATTAATTAATCTCTATTACTAATAGAGAAATAATTCACTTCTCTATTAACAGTAAATATTAGCTGTTCTGATGACTCTATAGATAAAATGTGGGAGAAGTTTGATCCTGCAGCTGAAAGTGACAAACTTCTTTGACTTGAAGCTAAGGTGACTGACAAAGTCCCACTGAGCAATTTCACTTACAGAACCACCCAACCATGCGCTCAGGTACCACTGGATCTGACCCCAGGAAGGTCTCCTACAGAACCTTGCAGACTCCCTAGGCCCTGGCCATCTTCCCAGTGTTTATAGGTGAGAAAAACAGAGGCACAGAGAATAAAATTGGCTTGTCCAAGGTCATGGTTTGTGGAAAGCCTGAACCTGACCTCTTATCCTCATTTCCAATCAGGCTTTTGGCCCTGCCCAATGCCAGTGCTGGCTTGCTGTGGCCATACCAAGCCCCTCAAAAGAAAACACAATGCCTTGCTTCTTCTAGCTGCCTCATCAGTGTCAGAAGCTGGAAAGACACGTGAGCTCTTCTTTAGGACCAAGAAATCTTTTGAGGGAAAAAGGGGTTTTTTTGGTGAAATCAAATGATGACTTCTTTAGGTCTGATAATTAGGATGTCCTCTGTCCTGTTTCTGTGTCTGTAGATTGGACTCCTGAAAACTATGAGTACAGTTATGAGAATTACAACCAGGAGGAGAACAGCAGTGCTCCTGTCCACCACGAGAATCCTGACTGGTACTACACAGAAGACGGTAGGTACCAAAGCTGTTTGGGGGCCCTCCTGGGAGGCATGGGGCTCTCGCTCCTCTCCTCTCTGACCAACATCATAAAATAGGCATGAAAATATTATTTAGACTGGCTTTTTTTTCACAGTGAGAATCATGTACAATAAAAACTGGGGAGGTTCTTAGAGACCATCTCACCCAGCCTCAAATGACAGGTGGAGCAGGTGAGGCCAAGGGAGGAGGTGACTTAGCCAAGGTCACCCAGCAAGCTAGTGCATCATCGTCCAGGTCTCCTGACACAGTGGGTCAAAATCATGTTCAAAATCATCCCCAGAGCTTTCATTACAGGTAGGTCCTGATTAGGCAGAAGAGCCTGGGTTAGTCTTAGGCATCAGGTGACAGCATTCACAAAGTTGGCATCGGGACTTCCCTTTCACCTGTGCCAGATAGGTCTTTCTTCTTTCACCCTTCAGAAGCTTTGCATGGTTGTTAGGTTGCATGTGTGTGTGTGTGTGTGTGTGTGTGTGTGTGTGTGTGTGTGTACTCACAAGTGTGCTTGCCACATTTGCTTTTGTTTTTATGGCTTTTTAACCCAAGCAATGGGCTAGAAAGGAAAAGGAGAAGCTGGGCCGAAGTAAAGCCATGTGACTAAGCCAGGAGAAGGAACGGAAAGCACTTAGCAGCTGGAATAAAAGCCGTGTAACTGCGAAATGGCCTGGAAGGCAGGGCCAAGATACGGGGCATCAGGGGAACATCAGAAGGGACCATCAAAACAAGAGCCAGGCCCAGGGATCCTAGTTCCTGAACCAAAGAACAATGCGTGTGAACAGAAGGATAAAGAATTCCCCAAGGGAAGATCCATTCAGACAACCATGAAAAGCCAAAGGCACAGATGAAATATGACAAAAATCTAACTGAACAAGTAGTTGAAGAAAGATGAAGGCCACTGGGTCATTTCCTCCTCGCCGTCAATTCTTCTGTCCCCTCTTGCCTTTGGTCTTCTTTCCTGAGGTTCAGAAAGCTTGTGTTTCATTAGGGGTGGGTTTTCGTTCCCCACTCCTGACCTCCACCCCTAGGCACTGGGAGTAGGGGAGGTCTTCAGGCTTGTGAAATGCCTTCAGCATCAGAGACAGACCCCGTGGCGCTCCCAGCGAGACTGGGAGGAGAGAGACACTGTTGATGGGAAAGGGGAGTTAACGCGGTGAGAAAGGCCCGATCCACAGCCAGGCCGAGGGAGACAGTCACGGCTCCTTCCCGCCTGTCCCCTCGCTGGCCCGCATCCTCTCTCTGGTCGAGGGACGGCAGTGTTCCTTGCTCTTTAAGGGCAATGGGTGTTTCCCCCTTTCCCTGATCCCTGGCTCTGCGGTTCCTCTCTGGTTTGGGGCAGGGGATGGAAATTCAGGCAGCAGGTGGGGGATGCTGGCCTGTTGTTCGTTGCTGCAAACGATGGCTTCTGCCCACGTGTTTCAGATCCGTGCCTGTCCAACCCCTGTGCCCATGGTGGCGACTGCCTCGTCAGCGGGGACACCTTCACGTGCAGCTGTCCGGCCCCTTACTCTGGAAACAGGTGTCAGAAGGGTGAGTGTCCTTTCACTGGGTTCGGCTTCCCTCCACGTCGAACCAGAGGCAGTTCCTCCTCCAGTTCTAGGGGGGTAAAGAAGGATGTGGAATCCCATGGACAGGCTGATAACCACGCATATTATATTAGGCATAATGGATTCCTCAGCGGGGTCACGGGCAGCCTCTCATTGAATCCTCACCCCCACGTGTTAGATGGGACTGGTGTATCCATTCCACAGACGAGAACATTGAGGGCAGGAGGAGAGAAGAGCTGGACCCTGAGCAAGATGTATTCCACACTCAGACTTGTTATTGTTGTTGTTTGGTGCTTCGAGGCACTTCGACAGAGCAGTGCTGATTTCAAAGAGGAGAGCAGGAAGCCCCTCAGGACGCATAAAGCCCAACCCTCTTAGAGAAAGGGAGCCCAGAGCGTGCAGGGGGCTTGCTCACGGTCACCCAGCTCGTTAGGAGAAGAGCAGAAATTAGAGACCTCGTGCCTGACTCCGGGCGCAATGCTCTCTCTCCTTTCCATCCTCGCTCATGGAGACGCTGATAAAAGCTGTGTCTGCCTTTAGTGACCTCTGGTGGGCACAACACGAGGCTCTGCACGAACGTATTGGGAACAGAATTCTTCTGGGCTAATTGCACCCCTAGAGAGAAGCTGGCTTCTGTTCCATCCAGCAACCACCTAACCTGGGTGGGGGAGGCCGCGAGGGCTTTATGGTTAACTTCTTTTCTCTGTGCCCTCTTCAATTTTTCCTACCATTTTCAATCCTACAAGGCTTTCCGTAAATGTTGCAGGATGGTGGGGGAGAGCAGGCACAAACATGGTATCTGGGTTTATCCCTCAACTTCTTGAAAGAATGACAACACTGTAAAAGGGAGAAACTCAAATTAGAGCTCTATTTGTGGAAGGTGTAAAAATGACCCAGGTGTTTATAAGGCTAGAATTAGAAAGAGTCTAAGTGCTGGAAGGAGCAGAGCAGCAATCATCCGTGATCAAGGATGAAAGAAAACCCTTGACTGGGGGTAGGTGGTGGGGAAAGCACGTGGACAAGGACACATGCACTATCAGTCACCATAACCCTCTCCCTGTCCCCCTCCCAAACACTGTCCTGTACAGGTATCTCTAAGTAAAATGTGACCCCAATAACATCCTGTAGCTTGGCCCTACTTCTCTGTTGATCTCCTGCAGTGCAAAACAAGTGCAAGAACAAACCATGTGGCCGGGGAGAGTGTCTCATTACTCAGAGTCCTCCTCACTACCGCTGTGCCTGTAAACACCCTTACAGGGGTCCAGACTGCTCCACAGGTACGTGTGGGAAGCCTGTTCTGTGCTAGGCTCTCTCTACCCTGGCTTGTGCCTAGATGTCAGTATCTGACTATGTGGAAAGGCAGATACATCCAGTGTCTAGCAGCATCCAAAACTGCCCTTTTAATGAGGACTTTTTTTTTTTTTTGTCTTTTTAGGGTTGCACCCATGGCATATGGAAGTTCCCAGGCTAGGGGTCGAATCAGAGCTGAGGCTGCTGGCCTACGCCACAGCCTCAGCAGTGCGGGATCTGAGCTGCATCTGCAGTCTACACCATAGCTTACAGCAATGCTGGATTCTTAACCCACTGAGCAAGGCCAGGGATTGAACTTTCGCCCTCATGGGTGCTAGTCGGGTTCATTACCTCTGGAGCCACAATGGGAACTCCCTAACCAGGACTTGTTAAGATTCATTATCCTTAGAAAGTCCAGTGGGAATTGACTGGTCTGTGTCCCTTCCCTTTAAAAAAAAAAAAAAAAAAAACCTTCTTGAAACTCACTTCCTCTAGGAAATAAGGCCTGGCCTATTCCTAGAATGGGTCATATAGGAGAATTTATCTATATTTAGTCACCACTCTAAGTCAGGCATTGTCTCAGGAGATTTACAATCTCAAAAACTACAAGAAAGAGTTTTACAGATGAAGAACCTGTAGTTCAGAGAGGTTAACCACCTTGTTCATGGTCACACAGCAATCAAGGAGCAGAGCTAAGGTGCAACCTAGCTCAGGCTGGCTCCCAAATGCCTGC
Organism: Phacochoerus africanus; assembly: GCF_016906955.1. Taxonomy (NCBI): domain Eukaryota; kingdom Metazoa; phylum Chordata; class Mammalia; order Artiodactyla; family Suidae; genus Phacochoerus; species Phacochoerus africanus. The sequence continues at coordinate 124,231,548 of NC_062558.1, forward strand.
TCAGTCTACATGTCTTGTTATTCCTTTTGGAGGGATCCGCCTACTTATTTACCCGTTTTTGCCTGGCCTCTAGCATATTGTTTCATCCATGCCTGTTTGTGTTCTTAAAGTTTGTGTGTATGTTTGCTCGTGTGTCAGTGGGTCTCTCTTGCCCCTTTGGGGACCCATCTTCTGCGAAAGGATGGATGCCAGAAAAGTGCCATCAGTATCTCCTCGTCATCTCAGAAGGAGCTGCCACTCCTTCTGAAGAGCCTTCCCGGCCCCACTTCCTGTGTTCACAGTGGTTCCTGTGTGCAGGCCAAACCCCTGCCAAAATGGTGGCACCTGCTCCCGGCACAGGAGAAGATCCAAGTTCACCTGCACCTGTCCTGACCAGTTTAAGGGGAGATTCTGTGAAATAGGTACGAGTCTCTACCACCACTTCGTCAGAGACTCTGGGCCACCTGCGAGGCTGCTGGAATCCTTTCTCTGTTGGGGTTTTATTGCCAAAACAGGATTCGAGTCAAGACTCCCAAGTTCTGCTATTGTCTCTTCCTTCCAACCTAGGGGCGTAGGGTGCGTCTGACTCCATGGAGAGGAAGTAATAAGGGGGGGGAGGAGCCCAGGTAAATCAGACACACCTAGGCATCCTTGGGCCTCAACCCACCCGCCCCAGGTTCTTGTTTGAGCCCAAATGAAAGCACTCAGCTTCCACCCACACAACCATGATAGTCCACATTTTTAAGCTGAGTTGGATATGGAACATCCCGACCTCCTTGTGTCTGGGGACTGATGGTGAAATCTCAGGTGACCGATATTCAGGCCCAAGTCTCTCACCATGAGGTACGCCTACCAAGGCCTTTCTGGGTGTGGCACGCCAACTGGTCTTGGTTCTTACCTTCCCACCTGCTCTCTCCGAGGTTCTGATGACTGCTATGTTGGTGACGGCTACTCTTACCGAGGGGAAGTGAGTAAAACTGTCAACCAGCACACGTGCCTTTACTGGAACTCCCACCTCCTCTTGCAGGAGAATTACAACATGTTTATGGAGGATGCTGAGGCCCATGGGATTGGGGAGCACAACTTCTGCAGGTAAAACTTACCTTCTTTGTGCTCAGTCTTGGCCACTTGTCACTATAAAGGTTTATTTGTCCCCTCCCCCTGCTCCTAGTTTTCCTGGGTCAGATTAGTAATTTCAGAACAAAACACTGCAACTCATCAGCTTTCTTTCTAGGAAGAAAGAATAGGTTAAGCTATGCTGCTGTAACAAACAACTCACAGATCCCAGTGGTTTGAAAACCTCAATGTTTCTTTCTTTCTTTTGTGTGTATGTGTGTGTGTGTGTGTGTGTTTGCTATTTCTTTGGGCCGCTCCCACGGCACATGGAGGTTCCCAGGCCAGGGGTCGAATCGGAGCTGTAGCCTCTGGCCTACGCCACATCCACAGCAACGTGGGATCCGAGCCGCATCTGCAACCTACACCACAACTCACGGCAACGCCGGATCGTCAACCCACTGAGCAAGGGCAGGGACCGAACCCGCAACCTCATGGTTCCTAGTCGGATTCGTTAACCACTGCCCCACGACGGGAACTCCCCTCAATGTTTATTTCTTACTAATGCAACATGTGTCATTTAAGTTGGGGGGTGGGGATGAATGGGGGGGGCATGTTAGCTTTACAAAGTTACTCAAATATCCAGGAAGGGCAAGTAGAGATTGGAAAAATGTTGTATGAGGTTTTTTATTACCTCCACTTAGAAGTGATATATCATTTCTGTGCACCTGTTTCACTGGTCAGACATCATCACATAGTCCCATATACCATCAGGGGAGAAATGGCTTTAAACTGGTTCCCTCTCGAGCCACTTATGATAGAGTTTGATGGAGGATAATGTGAGAAAAAGAACGTGTGTATGTATGTGTGACTGGGTCACTTTGCTGTATAGTAGAAAATTGACAGAACACTGTAGGCCAACTATAATGGAAAAAAATAAAAATCATTAAAAAAATAAATACATAAACGGGTTCCCGCAAGCAAGAGGATGTCCTTTGCACAAAACACAGGTTGCCTTCTCCTTTCATGTACCTTGGGCTGTTCCCTCCATGGAGCTGTCTTCAGGCGGACCCCCAGCAGCCTTTCTCAGAGAACTGCCATGCATGGAATTTGATGGTCTGGACAGAGGACCCCTCCCCTCACCATGTTTCTGTGGTTGTTTCACTCTCCTGACCAAGAAGGATCTTTACCAGGGATCTCACTTATTTTCCCACAATTTAATAGGCTCCATGGACCTGGCACAAAGCTTGTGCACTGCTTTGTGGTCCCTGGGATTCTCCTCTGAAGTTAAAGTTTGGCCTCAAAACTATGACCAACCACCCTTATGTGCCAAAGTTTGCTAGGCTGTTGGAGGAATGTGGTCCCAGGAGGAAGCAGGAGCTTGATCCTCTCTTACCCAAAGGTCCTCTAATGAAGTCCAGTGAGTTCACCAAGCCTTGACCAAGGCTTACTTACTTTTTTTAAGAAACCCAGATGGAGACAGAAAGCCCTGGTGTTTCATTAAAGTGAGCAGTGCCAAGGTGAAATGGGAGTACTGTGACGTCCCTGCCTGCTCAGCCCCAGGTAAGACCATGGCTGTCTGGAGACCTTAGAAATGGGGAGGCTGTAGATCCACAGACAGATGTTCCTGGCGCCCCCACCCCCAGCCCTGTCTTCCCACCACACCTGCTTACCATTTGCCATCCCCATGGCAACCCAACTCTCCTGTCCACTGCTTCCCTCTCAGGATGTCGAGCAGACCTGGATACCTTGGTAAACTCAGGCTTCCTGACCCCCAGCCTCAGCAAATATTGCTCCATTGCTTTGGGGTGCCAGGCATTGTGCCAGGTCTTCATGTACAGGGGTGATCAAACATTGGCTGGGCCTCCATAGCCCCTGAGGATGTAACGTGGACTGAATTCCAGCCTCCCAGTCTTTGTACCAGGCTGCCTTGCGCCACCTCTCTATCCACGTGTGATGCAATGCACCCTTCCTCCCCGGCCAATGGAATTACTTCCCTGGACAATTTCATTTCTGTGCCTTTGCTCTTATGGTCACCTCTGTCTGTAATGCTCTATCCCATACCTGCTCTTGTCCATATCCAACCGTTCTTTGAGGATTCACCCAAGTAACCACTTCAGAAGTCTTCCATGACCTACTAAGTAAAGTGTTATCTCTTCCTCCTTACAAACGCCATGGAATGGATTGGGAAGCACCCACACAACACTTAAGGCTCTCTCTTTGTATGACAGTTATCTGTGCAAATGTCTTGTTTCCCCTGCCCTACTTTATCTGGGTATCTTCCCCTATACATCAAAAAAAGCCTCCAAAAGGGAGCTTCCTTTGTGGCTCAGTGATTAATGAACCCGACTAAGATCCACAAGGTTGTGGGTTCAATCCCTGGCTTCGCTCAGTGGGTTAAGAATCCAGCATTGCCGTGAGCTGTGGTGTAGGTCGCAGATGCGGCTCGGATCTGGCATTGCTGTGGCTGTGGGGTAGGTGGCCGCCTCAGCTCTGATTCGACCCCTAGCCTGGGAACTTCCATATGCCTCAGGTGCGGCCCTGAAAAAAGCCTCCAAAATATATGTGTTCATTAACAAATAGTTAACATACCCAGAGATGAATTTATATATTTATAAGCATGTTTTTATTGAGGTATGGTTGCTGTACTACTATAAGTTACAGGTGTATTGTACAGGGATTCAAAATTTTTAAAGGTTGTACTTCATAGATAGTTACTATAAAATATTAGCTAAATTCCCCATGCTGTACAATATATCTTTGCAGCTTATTTTTTACCTAATCGTCCAAACCTCTTAATCCCCTACCCCAGTATTGACCCTCCCCTCTTCCTACTGGTAACCAACTAGTTTGTTCTCTGTAAGTCTGCCGCTTTCTTGTTCTCTTCACTAGTGTGTTGTATTTTTTTGATCCCACCTATAAGTGATGGATGTTTTTCTATGTGTGTGCACCTGTCAAGATAAAAAGGAAAAAGCAACATCACAATTAATTCTATAGACTTGCTCTGTATTGATCAATGGATTCGGCAAGTGTTAATTATGCACCCACTATGTGCCCGCGCTGCATGCACCCGATCAGTCTCCTGACTCTGGACACCAGCTGAGCTGCTGGGTGCAGAGTCGTACTCCTAACAAGGTCCTTCTGAGGACCTGGAAGGAGGGTGAGACGAGTGATGTGTTTTTCCTCTGTTTCCCCTTCAGAGGGAAGCCCCATAGAACCTGTGACCAAGCTTCCCGGGTTTGACTCGTGTGGGAGGACAGAGACAGCAGAAAGGAAGTTCAAGAGGATCTACGGAGGCTTTAAGAGCACGGCGGGCAAGCACCCGTGGCAGGCGTCCGTACAGACCTCCTTGCATCTGACTGTCTCCATGCCCCAGGGCCACTTCTGTGGGGGGGCGCTGATCCACCCCTGCTGGGTGCTGACCGCCGCCCATTGCACCGAGTAGGTGCCTGCGGCAAGCAGAGGCCAGGGTGGCTTGAGTCTCCTGGGGGTGTTCCCCCTCTCCCATCTGAGTGGCATCTTGGTGACTGCTGGCGGGATGAGGCTCTGATCTAGCTCCCAAAGCCAAGGGTGTCTCCTTAAAACCAGATGGAGAGAGTTCCCCGGTGGCTCAGCAGGTTAGGGATCCAGTGTTGTCCCTGCTGTGGTACGGGTTTAATCCCTGGCCCAGGAACTTGCACATGCTGTGGGTGCAGCCACCAAAACAAACCCAAACCCAGATGGAAAAGAGCGCCCATGTGTAGGATGCTTCCCGTGTGCATCACGTGTATTATGACATTCAATCCTCAAAACTCTCTACTGAAAGACCAGCACAGGGAAGACAGGGGTCTTTATCTTTTATTAATTGCAGCATCCCTAATGCCAAGCACGGGTCTTTATATGGAACAAGTGCTCAGTAAATATTTGTACTGGGAAAGAGTTGATGGTTACTCTCATTTCATAAATGAGGACCCTGGGTCCGGGAAAGGCTTGGTACCTTGCCTGGAGTCCTATGGAAAGTGAGTGGGCAAGTGAGAGGGATTCCACCTGCTTCCTTAGCCTCTCCATCCCTGCCTTGAGCCGAGAAAAACAACAACATGGTGCCATCACCAATGAACCTCCCAGGTCAGGTGTCAACTGTTATGTGCCTCAGAGAAGCCCGCACGTACTGGGAAGCTGGAGGAATCCCTGCCTCCCCCAGGTTCCCTAAGTTCATGGTCAGGGCTGGTCCCATGGTGGTGGCCTTGAGGGTCTTCCAGTCCACTCTGCTAGGAAACAATTTCTTCTGGGATTCTAGGAAGAGTTCCTCAAGCAAGGTCAAACATATAGGCATTAGCATTTGCCAAAAATACTTGTTCAAGATGTTAATTGGCTGCTCATTAGCAAATCCCAGGGGAATGAGGTCTCCCAGGAAACGTGGGATACAAGTCACAGCTTACATTTGGAGACAGTTCCATGCATAAGGCAGTCTCCTCACACCGTCTTATTTGGACCACAGGGTAGCGTTCCATGAGCAAGACCAGGATTACAGAGGAGGATGTTGAGGCACGAGAAGGTCGGGTTGTCTGTCAAAGGTCACAGAGCTTCCCGGGAGCAGAGCCAGGGTGCGGGTCCCATCTCTCGGGTGCCAGGGCTAGTTCCTGATCATCTCCCTTTTCCTTGTAGCATAAAAGCCACATATCTAAAAGTAGTGCTTGGGGACCAGGACCTGAAGAAGACGGAACTGCACGAGCAGAGCTTTGGGGTAGAGAAGATATTCAAGCACAGTCGCTACAGGGAAAAAGATGATATTCCCTACAACGACATTGGCAAGTCTCTCCTATCGCGGATTCCCCCATGGGTCTTAGATGGGGTGGATTTCTCTATTGACGGAAAGCTGAGGTTTGGTTCTAGAAGGTGTGCTGATCCTTGGGGCCCCTCAGAGGCCCTGTAAGGTAGGGCATTGGTTCCAGGGCTTTTTTAGATCTTAAAGGTCTGTGTTAGTGCTATAGATAAAGAGGCACAAGCTCTTAACTTGAGGGGAAGAGATGCTAGGACTTCGTGTTGCAGAGAGAGCTCAGCCCTGAACCCCAGCTGCTCCCTCTCACTCGCCGGCTTCACCCCTCTAAGCCTCAGTTCCCTCTTCTGTCAAATGGGGACACAGATATATAAGCCTCCACTTCCTATGGGTTAAGTGATACGACGGGCATGCGTTCCCCAGGCACACTTGGCACCTGGTAGGCAACAGGGCACTTAAGCTGCTTCGTTCTGGACTCTATTTTTTCGTTCACAGACCTATCACTCTCCTGCCTCCCTATCTTTCTTCCCCTTAAAGTTTTTTTTTTTTTAATTTTTTAAAAATGGATTCGAAATTATTTCTAGGAATTCCCATTGTGGCTCAGTAGATTAAGAACCCAAGGAGTATCCATGAGGACACAGGTTTGATCCCCCGCGTTGCTCAGTAGGTTAAGGATCCGGCATTGCCATGAGCTCTGATGTAAGTCACAGATGTGGCCTGGGAACTCCATATGCCACTGGGCAGCCAAAAAAGAAAAAGAGGGAGTTCCCGTGTGGCTCAGTGGTTAATGAATCTGACTAGGAACCATGAGGTTGCAGGTTTGATCCTTGGCCTTGCTCAGTGGGTTAAGGATCTGGTGTTGCCATGAGCTGTGGTGTAGGTTGAAGATGTGGCTCGGATCTGGTGTTGCTGTGGCTGTGGTGTAAGCCGGCAGCTGCAGCTCTGATCTGACCCCTAGCCTGGGAACCTCCATATGCCACAGGTATGGCCCTAAAAAACAAAAAAAAAAAAAAAGAAAAGAAATTATTTCTAACTCAAATACTATTTCTGGATATTACTCTCATCTCAGCCATAAGTGTCACTCCTCCCCGGGAGAAATTTAAAAGCATGAAATGGTAAGGGAAGAATTGCTTAGGTAATGGGGGTGGGGCTTGGCTATGACTACCTTCCAATCATGTTGAAGCTGATGCTTCTTTGACAGAGAGGATATCATTGCCCATTTCTCCTTTCTCTACCCAGCTCTGCTCAAGCTGAAGCCAGTGGATGGTCACTGCGCTCTGGAATCCAAATACGTGAAAACTGTATGTTTGCCTGACAGTCCCTTTCCCTCTGGGACTGAGTGCTACATCTCCGGCTGGGGTGTCACCGAAACAGGTGAGTCTGGCCTGGCATTCTCCTGAGACATGGGTGAATTATGTCCACAAGGATAAAAAGGGTCGTACTCAACTGCCCTCCTCAACTAGAGAGTACTGTTGTATTCAAAACCTAGGATCTGGAGTTCCCTGGTGGCTCCTGGGGTTGAGGATCCAGCATTGTCACTGCTGTGGCTTGGGGTCTGATCCCTGGCCTGGGAACTTCTGCATGTCATGGGTGCAGCCAAATAAATAAATAAGTATATACAAGAAAACCTTATTGTAGCTAACTCTGTTGGAGTCCACCTAAACCTTTCCACGTCACTGCGCTGACCAGAGCAGGCTGAGCAGAAGAGACGCTCTTAGGACAGGAAGCATCTGCTTTGGGGAGCAGGTGATCTAGATGATCCACCAGGGTGCTTCATTAAAAATTGACTATGTAGAGTTCCTGTTGTGGCTCAGTGGGTTAAGAACCCGACATGATCTGTGGGGATGCAAGTTCGATCCCTGACCTCGCTCAGTGAGTTAAGGATCCACCGTTGCCATGAATTTTGGTTTAGGTTGCAGACGCAGCTTGGGTCCTGCATTGCTATGGCTGTGGCATAGGCCTGCAGCTGCAGCTCCGATGTGACCCCTAGCCCAGGAACTTCCATAGGTTGCAGGTGCAGCTGTAAAAAGAAGAAAAAAGAACTGACTCTGTGCCAGCCCTCTGCTAGGCATGGGAAATTAAAAATAGGCTTAAGACACTATCCCTGCTCATCTGATCTCACCATTCAGTTGGGGAGACAGAGGAGGAAATAAATGATTCTCCTTCAAGGTGAAAAGCACGGCGTTGAAGGTCTGTAGGGCCATCATGAGGGCTGAAAGCAAAGAGCCCCCAGCCCTGAAAGATGAGGCATCGCTGCCCATTTCCTGGAAAAACCCTTCCTTGCTGAGCTCAAGGCTGGTGACCACTGCTGGCTTCTGGTGGTGCAGCTCCCACCCTGGTCCCTACAGTGGGCACCTCTCTTCTCTGCCCCTCAGGAGAAGGGTCCCGCCAGCTCCTGGATGCCAAAGTCAAGTTGATCAGCAATGCTGTGTGCAACTCCCGCCGGCTCTATGACCACATGCTCGATGACAACATGATCTGTGCCGGAAACCTCCAGAAGCCTGGGCAAGACTCCTGCCAGGTCAGAGACTCCAAAGGGCACTTAGGAGAGGCAGACAGGACCTTACATGGGGCACGAAGGGCCCTTAGAGCCCTGGGCTGGGAGGCGGGTTCAGAAGCCCACCTGCCACAAAGGGAAGGTGAGCATATCAGTCCTCTGGCAAATCTGAATCCATATCAACCAGGGATGACTCAGCGTAGTAACCAGAGTGGTCACTTTGTCTGCATTGTCTAACTTAAGTCTCACAACAGTCTGGTGAAGGGAGATGTCATTGTCACCCCTGGACAGGTGCTTAGAGAAGTCATCTTGGCCTAGAGCACCTGCGGGGTGAGTGGCAGAGCAGGAATTGCTCCCCTGGGCTTCATTGTGAACATGGGGCTTCTGGCCTCAGTGTTGGGCAGTGTCCCCAGAAGCAGGGCACAGTCCCAAAGACAAGAGGCTAGAAGGAGAAAGCTGAGAGGCTAGGTGGTTCATAATAATATTGATGAAGCTTGGGATTTCAGTGTGTGTGTGCGTGTGTGTAAGAGAGAGACTCAGCCCTAGGAAGTTACCTGGCTGAGTGGCTCCTCTTTGGCCACAGCCAACCTAGAGCGCTTTGGGGATCCAGCAGGGATTCAAATCCCAGCTCCTCCCTCCCTATGAAGGGACCCAACAATGTTCGGCCAGTCTTGAACCCACTTAGGGATAGGAAATCATGGTTACTCTCTCCAGGGTTCGCGGCTCTACTCTGATGCTCTGCCCCTTTCCAAGGGGCCACAGGTACCCACCTACTCAAAGAGGGGGGCGGTATGGGCAGGTGGCTGTGATTTGGCTTAAGCCCCTGGAAGATGAATAAAAAAACCAGATTGTTCAATTCCCTAGATATTTCAAGGGCTTTCCTTGCTGATTTTAATGAGACAGTCAGGCTTTGAAACCTGGTCCTGCCCTTTGCTTTGTGGCCTTTATCAATCACCAAAATGGCTTAGGAAGCTCAAGCTATAACAAATGAGCACAGACCGGGTGGCTTAAACAACAGACATTTATTTCTCACAGTTCTGGGGGCCGGAAGCCCAAGATCAGGGTACTGGTGTGTTCCTGGGTTCTGGGAGGTTCTGGGGAGGACCCTTTTCTGGGTTCCAGGCTCCCGACCTCTCACTGTGTCCTCCTCACACTGTGGGTAGAGTCTACAGTCCCTTCTAGAAGGGTGCTAATCCCATAATGACGTCTGCACCCTCGTGACCTAATCACCTCCCCAAAGCCCCGCCTCCTAATAACATCACAGCGAGGATTAGGCTTCAACATAGGAATTGGGGGGCAGGCAAACATTCGATCCACTGCCCCTGAATCCTTCTCCAATCTCAGGTGTCTCATGTAGAAAATGGAAACAATGTGTCCATAAGATCATGAGGTTGTGCCTGAGATTGAAAGAGACAATTCTTTAAAAATCTGATCAGTAAGCAGCAGTGTGTGTGCGCATGTGCGAGAGAGAGAGGCGGAGGAGGTACCATCCTTATTCCTCTCTTCCTCTCCATCCTCATCCTCATCACTTTACCTGGGGGCTTCACATGAACCAAGCACTGTTCTATATGCTTTACAAATATTCATCCTCACGAGAGCCCTTGGGGGGTGGGGGTGGGGAGGGGGTCTGTTGCCATCCACCGTCTACAGGGTGAGAAACAAGAGGCCCTGTTGGCCAGCAGGCGGGGAGCCTGGGAGCCCAGCAGATCCAAGCCTGTACATCACGCTGACCATCAAGGTCATGCTGCCTCTGAGCCCGTCCTCCCTGCCCCGTGTGTGCCCTGGGCGCTGGAAGGGCTCTATCCAAACAGGCCCCCCCCCACCCCCGCCCCCGCCATCCCTCCCGGAACAAGAAGTCGAGGGCCCCTGGGAACTCAGAGTAGTAATACTCCATCACTAGGAGTCATGACCAGTCAGGAAGTGGAGGTATGAGCCCAGCCTGGCGCTGGACCCCAGCCCTGGGGCTTCTTTGCCAAGCCCTTACTGAGTCAGGACCTAGGTTGGTCCTTGCTTCTCTCCCTTCCAAGCCCTGTATCACCTGGGGCCTAGGAAGAGCCTTGTAACCGCCCTTCAGAGGAGCCAGCGACCTAACCCCATCACCCTGGTCCCCCTCACAGAAGGTGGGAGGTGTCTCTGAATAATGCATGCTGGCTCGCAGAGCTGACTCCTGTGTCTTGTTCCCGTAGGGTGACTCTGGAGGCCCCCTGACCTGTGAGAAGGATGATGCCTACTACGTGTATGGGATAGTGAGCTGGGGCCTGGAGTGTGGGAAGAAGCCAGGGGTGTACACCCAGGTGACCACATTCCTGAATTGGATCAGAGCCACCATGGAAAGGGAGGCCAGCTTCTAGGGGGTCTTCCGAAGCTCACGGCCCCTCCCCGATAATACTCAGATCAGGTGAGGCCTCGTGGGCAGTGGCGGGCACCCCGTGGAGCCTCTGGGTGACTACGTTCTAAGCAGAGACCACTGGTGCCCAGCAGGGGACCAGCACATCCGCCACTTCCTCAGGCTCCCGCTGGGAAAGCTAGACATGAATCAACCTGAAATATAGGATGTTTGCTTCCCTTTGCACACCTGTACCTTCTAGAAAATCAGTGTTCACAGACTGCCTTCACCTCGGACATGTGCAAATGCGAGACTTCCGAGGCTCAGCGTTGGTGGCGGCCACCTTTCCATCTTTATTCCTCATCCCAGACACTCAGCACGCATGCAACAGAGCCGGCATCCAACTTGTGGGTATTTGACAGGGACCAAAACACACTTCTCCACCCGCTTTCCGAAATGTTATTTTAATAAAGGGGGCTGGGGGGGAAGGGCCGCTGAGCCCTTTTCACAGTTGCCCCAACTGAAGCCATGCCTCTGGCGTGCAAATTTCCTCTCCAGCTTCACTCCCAAGAATCCTGGGTGGATGCCGCCCACTCACAATGGCAAGGCCCTCCTCCTTTTGACGTGCAGAATCTCGGTGGCATCTGGGTTCACGTCCCCCCTCTGATTATCACCAGTCTCCACAGCCTCCGGCACCCCCTGCAGAAACCAAACACACCTTCCTGAGTTAAGATGAAGCTCCGGCCCTGCTCCTACAGGACAAGCTGTCTCCGATGGATGTTCACCTGTTCACCTTCCCCTTCCTTTTGCCCTCCTCCACCCTCCCCAAGAAAAAGGCTCCTCAAGGCAAGAAAGAGAAAGAAGACAAGCCCATCTCTCGTTTAGACGTGGTGTCTTTCTTCTGAACAAAGTACGGTTCAAAACCCAGACTGCTGTAGCCAGCAAGTCCCTGACCCCTTCCGCGAATGTAACGAGCAGGCGGTCAGCACAGCCTGGGCTGCCTCGGCCCGGATTGATGTCACCCCAGCATGTCTGTCTCCGAAGAACTAATGGCTGCGACTTCAGAAAAACCCCGCAGGAAGTTTAACCCGGGTGTCATCCGCCTGGTCATCTCAGGCCCAGGAAATTAGGCGCCTTGCCTGAGCTGCCTTTCACACATCTTTAGAGCCAGCTGACCTTTGGCCAAAAATAAAGTTTGAAAAGAAACAATGAGTTTGCCTTCCCCCATGGCCTTGCCAGCTGGGGTGGGTTTGCACCCGCTACTCACGTAAGCCCCCCGGAGACCCCTGGCGTTGGCCAGTTCTGCAGCCCGCCGAGCCATTTCCACTTTGTAGGAGCCAGGAGGTGTCCAGCCAATACCTCGGGTCAGGTTCAAATCTGATTTGTACTTGACCTTGGGGGATGGAGGGAAGCAAGAGGAATAGGTCAGCAGGGTTTGGGGTGGTTTAGATACAGAGTAAGAGGCTTAAAAGGGCACCCTGGAGAACGGGCTGTAGTCAGTGAAGCCAGGATAAGGGGGGGCCAACTCTTGTTGGCAGGAGCTCCCTGGCACTGAGGATCCAGTGTGCTGTAAGCTGGGCCAGCCTGTTGCCGTCTCCTGTATCTTTCCACCTACATGATGAGGGCTATAGTGGGGGTGGCAGGTCAGAGATCTGGTTCAAGGCTGAGCCCCTACCTGGACTTGCTCTGTGGCCTTAGAGAAGTCGCTTCTCTACTCTGGGCTTCAGCTGCCTCCCAGAGGAAGTGGGTGGGCTGGGCCGGGCTGGGCCACTACTCAGATCCCTTGGGAACAGTGTGGCACAGCGACCAAGAACTTGGGCTCTGACATCAAACCAAAGGGGGCTCAGATCCCAGGCTTGCCACTTATTTGCCACGTGGTCTGGAGTAAGTTATTCACCTCCCTAAGCCTCAGGCTCCCCATCTGTCAAGTGGGGGCAGTAACGGGATGGCTGTGAGAGCTACAGGGCGTAGAGCTCAGAAAGCACGTGGCACAAGAAGGACTCAAGACACTGAGGTTCTTGTCATGTCTTCTGATGCTATCACCTTAGGTCTCCTGGGCTCTCTCTCAGCCTTGGGGACGGGGGACCAGGGTCATCTCTTGTGAAGAGGCACAGAGGTGGGGCCTGGGCAGGGGTGGGGGGGAGGCTCACATCGCTCTGCAGCTGGTGGGCCTTCCGTGCGTGCTTCAGGCCCAGCTGCTCTGGGTCGCAAGTGGGCTGGGGCAGAGGCTGCCGGTAGCTCACGTCGCTGGCCAGCTGCTGGCTCCTCTTGGCCTGGAGGAAGCCAGGCTGGTCCGGGCCGCTGTGGAACTGGGACCGACTCTTGGCGAAGTCCTTCTTGTACTCGTTGTCGCTCTGCAGTTTGCCAACGCTGAGGAAGTGCTTCATCCTGGGGTCATCGTCGACACTTCGGTACCCAACCTGCAGGCCTCGATCCCGCAGGAAAGCCTCTTTGTACCGGAACTGTAGGTCAGAGGAACAGACAGGGGTCACGGGTGCGCCCCACCCCTCCAGGGTCAGCCCTCAGGATGCTTAGCAGGAAGTGCAACAGTGGGTGAAGAGCACAGCTTCAGAGTCAAGTTGACCTGAGATCTGTATCTCCCTCTGTTGCCTTCTAGCTGTGTGGCCTTGGGTCAATTATTGAGACTCTCTGAGCCTTGGCTGCCCCACTTGACAAAGTGGGAGAATGAACTTCTACTCCACGGGATATTGAGAGGATGCACTGAGATGGGGGCTGAGCTTCATGCCTGGCTCAGGCTCGAGCCCACTGAGTGGGGGCTGCTGGGATCATTGCTGCTATAATAATTAATGATCCAACTGCAAGAGAAGTGCACCTATTTCTTCAGCAGCCCCTCAGTCTTTGATTCTTTCTAGCTTTCAGGGACCCAGTCTAGCGCTCCTCAAACCATCTATAGTGAAGGATGGGATTTATTTTGTTTTGCTTTTCTAAGTTTCCAATCCATCAAAGTCCAATCCATGGGCCTCCTGCCCATGATTAGCATGAAGTAGCATGAGGTGCATTTGATAACATTCAAACTGGCCCCCACTCTGCTCAGCCAGAGGAATCCACTGGTCACACGCTTGGATGTCATCATGTCCAAATGCTAAAAATGGTTCTCAGTGCTTGATCTTGACTTCTGTACTTCTCTCACTTTGGACCAGTAACGAGCCATTCAGGAACGAGCATATATCTAGTGAATCATGGCTTCCTCTTCGAGAATGACGGCTGCTATGTTTTGACCACCTGCTATGGGCATGACACAGTAAACCGTTTTGGTTACATCCCTACATCAATCCCAGGAGACAAATATTAGATCTTGATTTCACAGACGGAGACATTTGAGTTCAGAGAATTTAAGCAACTTGCCCAAGACCACAGAGCCAATTCCTAAGTGACTGAGTTAGGATTTGAACGCAAGTCAATCTGAAGCGGGGACCAATCTCCTTCTATCTTGTCACCACAGAGTCCTTTTATTGAAGGTCAATGCATCAATCCCATGCTAATTGACTTTCATGTAGTGTCCACATGGACTATATATATATATATTTTTTTTTGTCTTTTTGCCATTTCTGGGGCTGCCCCCATGGCATATGGAGGTTCCCAGGCTAGGGGTTGAATCGGAGCTTTAGCCACCAGCCTACGCCAGAGCCACAGCAACGCGGGATCCGAGCCGTGTCTGCAGCCTACACCTCAGCTCACGGCAACACTGGATCCTTAACCCACTGAGCAAGGGCAGGGATCGAACCCGCAACCTCCTGGTTCCTAGTCGGATTCGTTAACCACTGAGCCACGACGGGAACCCCCCCACATGGACCACATTTTAAGGGTACCTCTCTTAAAAGAGAGAGAGTGGAACCTCAATCTGCACCAATTCCAAATTTCTGGCTAAGATGCTAGAAAATAAGGTCAACCTTTTTCTTTCATTTAAAATATTTGTTCATTTTGGGTTTCTGGTGGTTTGCCTTTCAACGGGACTGGGAAAACCAGAGCACAACCCATCCGTGACGGAGGTGGGGAGAGAACGTGAAGTCTTACGTCGCTGGCAATCTCCCTGGATGCCCGGGCAGTCTGGAATGGGATGGCATCCAGCCTGAAGTCATAGCCGCCAGCCCGGGTCTGCTCCCAAGAGTTTCTGTAGACTTTCTAGTTGGGAAAACAAAGAAGTGATGAGCAGGGGGTGAGGGGCCCCATGTCTGGCATGTGGCTGGTTCTCAGTGGCCATAGGTCCTGAACCTGCACCCTCTGTCTTGCTGGGGCCTGGGATGGCAGGGCACATGACCCATGTGCATCCTGAGGACCTCCCGGCTCTGGCTGTAAAGGGCTTCAGCGCTAAGCTCCCAGCCTGAGCATCAGGCCCTGCTCTTATGAAGCCTGGGGTCTAGCTCTGGCTCCTTTGCCACATTCCCCTGCTCTCCTGCCCCCTTCCTCCTGTCTTTGCTTTCATTTTCAGCACCTCAGCTCTGCAGCTTCTAGATGCCAGGAGTCCAAAGTCAAGTGCCCTGTTTCTTCCCACATGCTGAAACCTCTATCCCTTGAGTCCTGGCATTCGCAGGTTCACTGGCCCCACTGACTTGCTGGGGGCCCCTCAGCGACCTCTGATGCCGTGTCCCAGCGTCCCTATGAAGCACATGTTGCACCCTATGTGCTGCACTGAGGGGAGAGCCTTCACCTGAATTAAATTGATTGTCACGAACCTGACCAAGTTCCTGACCCACACATCTCACATCCTCCGCTTTCATTTTTTCCCCGTTTTAAACTGTCCTCACACACCCTCCAGGAGTCTGTAATCACATCCTCTTAGTCCTCAGGTACCACATCACCGGTGGAGGCATCAAAATCTCCCGTGCCTTCATGTAGCTCAGATTTTTTTTCAAGATAAGGGAATGGCTCCATGAAAGGAGGCATCTGGAGATCCCAGCGGAAGGCTGTCCTTTATTCCGCCACAGAGAAGGGAGACAGCAGGCGAGGCACATCACCAGCAGATGACAAAGTGACAGCCCCGGACCGTGTTGGCTGCTCACTCATTCCCTTAAGAACCTTCCTTTTGTCACTTGGAAATTGAGGTCAAGGCTGAGGCTCTGTTCTATTGGGGGGGTGGGGGGGATTAAGCCAAAGAAGAGTGGCAGAAAAAAAGCAAAGTGCTTCAGGCCACCCCATTAACCGGGCCTGAAACCAGAGGGCGCCACAGGAAGCTTGAGCCAAGCGTGATGGGTCTCGCCGTTTTCCTGTGCTGCTTCCCAGCATCACCTTCACCGTCATCATCACCTCCTGTCCAACGTCCAACCCCGCAAACCAGGGGCCAGATACCTACTAGGTTCAAGGGCCTAGAAACACAAAACCAGTCATCGCTGGGGCAGTGATCACAAACAGGGCCCCAGCGATTAGATTTCTGGGGTCACCACGGAGTTGAACAGGCAGGACCGAGAGGTAGGTAAATAATGACAAGACCAACCAGCCCCTGGAGCATCGTGCTGTCTGGTGGCCCCACATATGTCAGACTAGCGAATAGAGTCAAAAGCCCTAGTATTCCCCAGAAAGGGGTCTGTCTACGAAGAGCTTCCACATCAGGTCTGGGCTAGGACATGACACCAAGCTTTCCACAGCATCAAACTTCGTCACCCCACCTTGGGGGTCAAGGCACCCCAGCTTCCAGGTCTCTGTAACTGCAGGTCGACTTGAGGGCATGGCCCACATTAGGGTTCTCGCCGAGGTGCCGACTCGCTGTCTCCTGGCAACTTCTCCCTGTGTACTGTTTGCTCGATTGTCACCACTTCCTCCCTGAGTTTTTTTTTTTTTTTTTTTATTCTGTTGAGGTTTTTGCCTTTGCCACTGGGAGTCTTTAGATTCTGCAGGCTCTTTGATTTGGAACCCTGGGCGTTCCTCTTCTTTATCACAGTGGGCACAGTGTTGCCCTCATCCTCACGCATTAGAGTCATTTGATTTTTAGTTATTTCGGCTGCCTTACACATCTCAATGGCTTTCTTTGCCCAGGAAGGTCACCCCTTCCTCACAGAGCACTTGATCCAATCGTGCATATCCTCCACGCCCCCGAAGAAGTGCTCTTTTCAAAAGAGGTTCATGAGTCCTCCCCATCCGTGTGCCCTGGCAGCTAATTTCAGCCCCGGGACTCTGCAGACTGGCACCCCTTGAGAGGGGACAGATGCTTCTGCCACCAGCCTGGGGTGGCTGTCCTCCTTAAGCTGGGCCCCCAGCGGATGCACGGTTTTACCCCCGTTTCCAGGGCGATGGGCCTCCAATAGTCCCTTCAGTGGAGGCCTCACCTCCCCCCATCGCTGCAGCGTTAATGAGATGGATGTTTTGTCCAAGCTCTGCTGAGGGGGAGGTCCCGCTTCCCCAGATGGAGGTCAGCCCACCAGAGCTGCTGTTCTAAAATTATCCCTCGCGTATCCCTCAAAAGCACCAAATGGTCATAATAACTCATATTTACAAAGCACCATCGCATTCACCGCGTGGGATCCCACAGGGCTTTACAAACGCAACAAACTAATACGCACGCTAACTAGAAGGCGCCTCTCGCCGACCCCTGCGAGGCAGCCACCTCTGGGGTGAACGGGAGCAGCTGTTGATCGGCACGGAGCCCCAGGACACAATGGCCAGGCCAGCGAGGGAAGAATGGCCAGACTCTGGGAGGCCCCGTGCTGCCCCAGGACGACACACTCAGCCTGTGTTATTCTGATCTGACAGCAGCTTTTGATTCTGCCGCCTCGATACCTGTTATCCCAGGATCACAGCTTTGCCGGCGGAGCGGCCGCCTATTCTATTACAACCGGGGGCCTCCAACCCCTGCTAACAACAAGCCTGGGTTTAGGAACCGGCATCTTGGTTATGCACGCAAAGGGCACACATCCAAGGGAAGAGGACGTGTTGGGGGCCACAGCCTCAGCACAAAGGAGCGGATTGTGTTTGGATCTGATGGACAACAATTGCAGCATCTTTCTAAACTGCAGAAAGCTGAGAAAGCGCCAGTCTGTCTCCGAACAGGCACTGCTCTGAAAGGCTAAGTAAGGAGAGGTGCTCAGGGAGCAAACAGAGCAGAAGGCTACCCCAGGGGGCCAGGGCATGGCTACCCCAGGGGACAAGGGCACCACTCCCCTGACCGTCACCCAGCACCTGTTCGAGGTCTTTGGAGCAGTGCCCGGCATCAGGAAGCACAGCTCCAATCCCATTTCTCAGCTGAGGAAACTGAGGCCCAGGGAAGACAGCGGCTGGAAGTCACACATGCCCTTTGTCCTGCTCTTAGCCTAGGGCTCAAGTCTGCCTGTTTTTTTTTTTTTTTTTTTTTTTTTTTAACACATAAAATCCCGTTTGGGCACGGATGATTTTACAAGAAAGCGCACACACCGCAGGAACCGCAGTTTCACTTACGTCACTCAGATGCAGCGCATTGAGGCGGGCTCTGGCGAAATCGGGGTGGTCGGGGACCAGGGTGTATCGGTGCAGGGACTCTGCGTCCCCGGACCTGTACAGGCGCTGCGGGGAAGAAGGCTCGTGGTCAGTGGAGAACTGCACTTGCTGTGGCCACAGGTGATGAACCGTTGGTTCGCTTTCCGGCGCCTCCCCTGCCAGTGCCCCCCAACCCCGAGGGCGCAAAAGCCACCCTGCCTGCAGAAAATGTCCCTCCAGGGTTCACTGAGGTGGGGGGCTGGTTTTAAATAAACCCTGCTTAAAATATTCATCAAGATCTGTTTCAAATGGACCATCAACTGTCACCCTGCTTGGCCGTACCTGTGTGTTTTCACAAACAGTCAAAGGTAGGTGGCTTTTTCAGAGAGTCTTTGCTATCGGGCTTCACTCAAGCTCTTGACTTGTAACAAGATGCCACAACGCCTTTGTAATTTAACATGAATAGTAACAGCAAAAAGACACAGTGGCTAAAGAGCCATCAACTGCCTTAACATCTGTTCAGAAACCTGAGGTGTTCACAGTTTGCTCTGGGTCCCAAGAAGACACGACTTGAAAACCCAAGCTTTATCTTAATTGCTATTTTTAGAGCAGAGATCTAAGAATGGCAAACAATTTGGGGAAGTGATTGAGTCTCATCTATTTTTAGAGAGGAGATAGAATATTTAATGTTCTGATCCCTTCTGAAATTCAAGTTGGGTCTCAGAAATGTGAGCTGGTCAGTACAACAGTTGGCCTCTGTGTGAGCGTGGGGGCCGCTTTATCAGTGTGCAAAATCCTATTCCTGGATAATTTCAGAGAAAAATATAGGTAACTTCCTATTCTTCGAAATAAATACAGGGGAGAGGAAAGGGGGCTAAATGACACAGTAAAAGCAGAAAGAAGCTTTTGATAGAGCTGTTTTTTTTTTCCTAATTGGCTTATGTGACTTTTTTAATTCTATAATCATCTATCAATAATTAAGATGTATCTGGGAGTTCCTGTCGTGGCGCAGTGGTTAACGAATCCGACTAGGAACCATGAGGTTGCGGGTTCGGTCCCTGCCCTTGCTCAGTGGGTTAAGGATCCGGCGTTGCCGTGAGCTGTGGTGTAGGTTGCAGACGCGGCTTGGATCCCGCGTTGCTGTGGCTCTGGTGTAGGCTGGTGTCTACAGCTCCGATTCGACCCCTAGCCTGGGAACCTCCATATGCCGTGGGAGGGGCCCAAGAAATAGCTAAAAAGACAAAAAAAAAAAAAAGATGTATCTGGCCTAGTGTTGAGTAAGGGATCACCAGGAGTACTTTGTGTTGTTATGGTTTTGGATCAAAGCATAATAAGGGACATGTATCAAGGACTTACTATGCTCCTATGCTCCAGATACTTGCTAAAAGCATCCTGTACTTTTATTTATTGAACTCTCATTTAATTTACTCAACCTTATGAAATGGTTGCTATCATCATCCTCCTGTCAAATAAGGGACCCGGGCTTAGAAGAGACTAGGAAACTGGCTCAAGAGCACCCAGGTAAGAGACAGGTTTGTACTCAGGTCTACCTGGTTCTTAAGCACTGACCATTGCACAGCACTACCCGCTACTGGGCCTGGGGTGAGTGAGGAGGAAATACCCACCTCATTGCAGTGCACGTAGCTGTTCTTGGCATGAACTAGGTCTGGAGAGTCAACCACCGTGGTAAACTTGATGGTGTCTGGTTTTCTACGGTATTTGGTCTGTAAGAGAAAGACCATACTTCTCAAGAAACAATCAAACACAACACATTTTTCTGGATGCAGCTTCACCCCCACCTCCTCAGTCCCAAATGTACCAATGACATGATTGGTAAACTACCTTCCCTTCTTGGTGGGCAACTTACCAGCCTACAGAAGAGACCCAAGGTGTCTCTGTGATAGGGAACATTTTACAGGTATTTGCATTCTTGAAAAGAGAGGCTGCAAAATACAGCCTCTGAGCATCACAATAAAAGAATTCAGTAGAGAGAAAGATCCACCATCAAGGTGGCCCTGCTCAGACCCTAATCAAGCAGGTTCTGTTGTGAAGGAACCAAAGAAGGCAGTGCCACCCTCCAGGAGGTCCCAGAGCAAGAACCTCTAGGTCCTCATAGGGTGGGAGAGCTCCATGCGCTTATGTGACCAAAGGGCATATGTAAGCGTGTTCTGAGCTGCACCTTTTGTGAGAGTAAAACCTGGAAAACAACCCAAAGTCCATCAACAGGAGGATGAGTAAATAAATTATATCTTTACACAGACGACTGTAAAGTATGAGAATGAAAGAACACCTACTTCATGCAACACAGGTGAGTCTTTTTTATTTTTTATTTTTTGCTTTATAGGGCTGCATCCACATCATATGAAAGTTCCCAGGCTAGGGGTCAAATCAGAGCTACAGCTACCAGCCTACACCACCGCCACAGCAACGCAGGATCTGATCCGCGTCTGCAACCTACACCACAGCTCATGGCAACGCCGGATCCCCGAGCCACTGAATGAGGCCAGGGATCGAACTTGCATCCTCATGGATACTAGTTGGATTTGTTTCCACTGCGCCACAGTGGGAACTCCCCAACATAGGTGACTCTTATAAACACAATAGTGAGTGAGAACATCAAGAGAGCAAAGTTTATAAATAGATAGAACTAATCTATAGATGGCACCATCAGATGTCAGTGCAGCAGTTCCCTTTGGGTTAGAAAGACCAGAGACTGACAGCAGGCCTCTGATGTGCTGCTAACGGTCCAGCTGTTAATCTGCTTGGTAACTGCGTGGTGTGTTCACACTGCAAAAATTCTTGGAACAAACCATCAGTAAACTCTTCCGGATGTGTTAGATATCAGCAAAACTCACTGATAAAAAAAATTTTAAAATGTGATGGGGAGTTCACTGGACATAACCATCTCTGTGCAAGTGGGAACTCCATCTGAAGTCAGACAACCCCGGGACGCCGGACTCTGAGCAAACTCGGGGGTGGGTGGCCAATCCTCTTACTGGCTCCATGAAAATAACGGGCCAGCTTAGACCACAACTGTACATAATGTATCTGTGGAGAACCTGCTATTTTTTTTTTTCTTTTTATGAATGCACCCGAGGCATATGGAAGTTCCCAGGCTAGGGGTTGAACTGGATCTGCAGCTGCCAGCCTACACCACAGCCACAGCAAGGCTGATCCCAGCTACATCTTCAACCTATGTGCAACACCAGATCCTTAACCCACTGGGTGAGGCCAGGGATCAAACCCGTATCCTCGTGGAGATTATGTCAGATTCTTAACCCACTGAGCTACAAGGGGAACTCCTGTTAAGAGCTTTCTAATGCATCACCCCTCTTTCATGGCCTGATTGGAACATGCCTTTAACTCCCAAGCAAGCGAATTCATTGGGAGGGAAAGTTTGTTCTGTCTCGGGATTTGGTTGCAAATGGCCCCAGAAAAATATTGGGAGTCCAGTGGTCCTCTCAGGCTCTCCAGTCCATCTGCAGGTTCCCTGGTCAGGGGGAAATAAACGCCCCGTTGTGTTTATGGCAAAGTCAGGTTAACGGTACCTCGCTGATGAGTTCTCCAGCTTTCTTTGCGCTCTCGATCTGTGGGGAACTCAGCGCCAGCCATCCTGTCCCCTTCATGTGCCTCAGGTCTGACTTGTAGCGTGACTGCAGGAAGAAGATCATTGGCTGTTACCGGGAGAGGGTGGCAGGCTGTTGGGGCATCTGTAATGATGCTTCACAACATTTCAACACCTTCCTTCAGAGCGCGTTCTGCGGGTCATTAGGTCAAACTGTTAGAGTCTGTGCGCCCCGCCCAGAATGAAATAGTGGATCAGGTGTAAGACACCAGAAGGTCCCGCCTGTGACCTGGCCGGATTCCAAGCAGAAGGTGACCTGTGGGAACGAGCACTTAAGACAGATCTGAGATACACTCCTCAGCCCACACATCAGCTCCGATTATTTGGTTTCGTTCTGGCAGTGAGGCGACAGACCGCCTGCCTAAACAGAAATGTTTTACACACTTTCAGTTGATCAAAGGGCTTTGAGCTCTGGATCAAACCTGCTGTGACTCGGGGCAAATCACTGTACCCAAATGTGACTCAGTTTCTCTCTGTGATACCTGAAGGTCATGACAACCCCTCTGTTCTCATGAAAACACCTGAGAGTCCTGAGGGGTAAAAGCCACTCTATATGTCAGATTTGTTTTTTTCCTTGCGGCAGTGGGGTGAGGGGAGACAGTTATACCTGAATTCTCAACGCTGGAACCAATCTGGATGCAACTTGGGAATGTGTGTAAGCCATTTCAATCTTTCTGTGCCTCGGTTTACACCCCCTGCCCCCGACCCCGGCCCCAAACACACTGTTACTCATGATTTGCTCCCATGGCACAAAGGAGCTTAAGCTTTCTCCATTTCTTCCTTTTAGGGACTCAAAAGATTAGACCTACAGCTTCCATTCCTGGGAGAAAGTGGTAAGTGGTCCTTTAAGACAATGGGTCTGATTAGGCATCTCCTAACACGTTCAATCTTATTACTCTTCCTTGATCTGCCCCCATCACCTACAAGGAGACGGTCGCATGAAAGCCTTTCTTCCTCTCTTTATGGAAATTAGGCATTTTAAAAGGTGGAAAAAGACTCTCTAAGGAAATCGAAAATTTGGATCTAAACGAAGTTGATAGCATTTCTCTAATTTAGATATAAGCTCTGCTGTAACGCAAAAGACCCACTCCTGAAATCAGCCTTGCGGCCTTTCTAGTTCCCTTTCATTTCAGGAATCACGGCGCTCCGCACAGCTGGCCTCAAAGAGGGCCCGTTTCTGATCTACTCTCTGTGGTTAACGCCCGGTGCAAATTCCACTCTGCTTCCTGACTGGCGAAGGGAGACATCACTGGGGTTCAGGAGCATGTTTCAAAACCCCATGTCAGTGAGATGGCTTTTTATACCACGATCTTTCAGTCTACACCGGCAAGGCTTTTGCCTTCCACTCTGATAAAGAACAGAGAAAATTGGATAAATTTCTAAGTTAGAGAGAATAATCCTACAGGGCCTCTCTTCACAGCCAGGCCTTGCTCCTTTCATAAGTGAGATGAAGTGGGGCGCACGCTTTCAACTTCCCTTTTGTGGAGCTGAACAGTACGATCGCAGGTAAGTCAGAAGGCAAAGATGCGGGTTCCCCAAAGATCTGACTGCGCCTCAGACTCTCTTGTAAATGGATTGTCTATTGATATTTCAGCTCCCAGCCCAGCTTTGACTATGCGCGCAGACCCTAAAAACAACACGCCTGCCCCAGACCGCATGATAAAAGAGCGGAGGAGAGGGGTGGGGAGTCTAGGAGCATCGGCTACCCAAAGATAGTTCCGAAGAAGGATTCTAAGATAACGAGAGGCCTTCTCGGGCTGCCCAGGTGAATCTGGCTTCCCCAAATGCCAGCCTTGCTTGCTACTGGCCCTTGTATATATATGATAAGGCCTAGAAAGCCACCTTCAGAGGCACCCGTGGGGCTTCCCGGCACCCTGGAGCACAGGGTGGCAAATGCAGGAGCTGCAGCTTTCTGTCCCTGAGTTCTAACAGGAATGACATAATCAGGTGCACCCAGGAGGGGCCAGGGGAAGGAGCCTATCCGTCACATTAATAAGAATGGTTACAACCACTGCCTTGCATGGGATGTGATTTGCTTTAGTCTCATTGTTTTTTCAGTCTTTGCACCCTTCTCAAAGGATAGGCTCTTTTTCCCATCTGCAGAACAATCTGGGGTGTTACATGCTTGTTCAGATTCTGGAAAGTCACCAGCTGCTGTCCTGGGGGATGGGTGGTCCTGTAACAGGGCGCTCAGGAGCCAGAGCACCTGGGTTCCCAAAGCAGCCACTAGGGGGAGCTAGAGAGCACTGAACCCGCAGTCAGGAGCCCTGCTTTGCCTGTTACTAGCTGTGTGGTTTTGAGCAAGTCATTTCCCAGCCAGCTTAGGACCCTGAGCAAGTTACTGAAGATTATAGGTGCCTTAGTTACTGCATTTGCAAAAATAACAGTAATACCGGAACCTACCTAGATACTACATGAGGTCATTTGTGCAAAATATTTAAATAAATGCCTGGCCCAGGATAAGCATTTCATACTTTTTAGGTGCTGTTATTGTCATTGCTGTTATTTCTGATGGGGAAACTGAAGCTGGGAGAGGTTAAGGAGTCTCCTGAGGCCATGCAGTCATGAGGGTGGGGCCAGAGGACTGTCCCCTTAACTGTCCCTGCATGTGCTTTGCAGGCCGCCCTACAGCCCCTGTGTGAGATCACGGAGGAGAGCGTGGAATAGCAGATTTGGAAAAGACTAAGAGGTGACTGAACCAGAACGCTTTTGTGGTGGAGCATGGGCCGGGCAGAACACACATCTCAGATGCAATCCTGGGGTAAGGATGACTTTCCTGAGACTTAAGCAATCAGGGCCTTGAGGACCCTCCGCCCCCACCCCCACCCCCTGGTAGGTGAGCATCTAGATCCACAGCTTTCTCTCTGGCTGCTGGGGGCTAACGTTCCTTCCCTAGACTCTGCTGAACTGAGTGAGCTCACACGGAGCCTTTGTTTCTTTTTCAGTACAACATAACCACGGGAAACTGGATTTTTGACAACGACTGCAAGAAAACTGAAGCCCATTCCCAGCATCTTGGAGCCCGAGAGTCCCCAGTTCAACAAACCTGAAGTTTCAAAACAATGCATGAAGCACAATATGGTCATTTTAAACTTAGGCAATAACTTCCCAGCTTTCAACGTTTGAGTACACATCCCATTTCATCAAACGTCAGTCTAAGACTGCCAACTAGCATTTCTTGGGAAGGACTCTCCTTTTTATTTTTATACATTTTTAAATAGCTGCCCCTGGGGCATATGGAAGTTCCCAGGCTGAGGATCGAACCCAAGCCTTGCAGTGACCCAAGCGGCTGCAGTTAGATTCTTAATTCACTGCTCCATAGAGGAACTCCAGGAATCTCCCTTTTAGATTGTTCTTCCACTTTTTAGTGTTAAAATATTCTCCTTTGGAGTTCCCGTTGTGGCTCAGAGAGTTAAGAACCCTACATAGTGTCAGTGAGAATGCAGGTTGGATCCCTGTCCTAGGAACTCCATATACTGTGAGTGTGGCTAAAAATAAATTTAAAAAAAGTTTTGAAATATTCTCTTTTCAAAAGTAACAGTGATATAAATGGAAGCTTGAAGCAGAATTTGGTTTGGAACCTTTTCCCCTACTCAGTAAAATAATCTGATGTTATGTTGATGCCAGCATCAAACAAAACAAACAACAAACAAAAAACCCCCATAATATTCTAAACGTTATTCTGAGATCAGCAGTCAAATCAAACCTCTTTGCTCTTCCAGTGGTGACACGGAGGCCTAGAAAGCCAGGTCAATGCTGAAAGACTGCCAGGAAGTGACAGAGCTGGGCTTGCAGCTCGGTCCCCTGACCTCTCCCTGGTGGCCTCCGTCGTCATCTTCCTCGGGGCTTTGGAAGGTGACTCTCCTCTCCAGGAGTAGGCCAGTGACAAGAGGGTCCTGGGCTGGGCCCCGAGTCATGCTCTGAGCTCTTCTTGGGGCTGCAGGGTAGCCTTCCAGTAAGTGGAAGGCTTTCTAAGTGGGTCCTGGGCTGGGCTTCAGGGATCACGTCCCCTTTGTGGGGCCCACCCAACTCACCCTGCTGCCCGCTCCCCTGGGTGGCACACAAGGAGTCTCTGCAGTTCTAGCGAGTCATGATTCACACGTACATGGTGGCGAAGTTCAGGACATTGTTAAATCATTACTGTCATAATTTGTTTTTTTTTTTTTTTCTTTTTAAGGCCTCACCTGCTGCGCATGGAAGTTCCCGGGCTAGGGGCCAAATAAGAGCTGCAGCTGCCAGCCTACGCCACAGCAACACCAGATCCGAGGGCATCTCTGACCTATGCCTCAAGGTGGACCCGTAACCCATTGAGCGAGGCCAGCGATTGAACCCGCATCCTCAAGGAGAAAAGCTGGGTTCCTAACCTACTGAGCCACAATGGGAATGCCTTGTTGTCATAATTCATCATCGATTATGTGTTTACAACACTCAGCCCGTGCCATGTAACCTAGGGTTAGTCACTGCCCCAAAGGCCACTAGAATCGGAAGGCTTGACGGGGAATAGACTCCAAACAGCTCACATCCACCAGCGTGTTTCTATGGACCAGGCACCGTGCTCATTGCTTCATACAGACCAAGCCTCAGCTCAGAGCCGGCTTCTCAATCAGGTGCAATTTTGCTCCCCACCCACCCCGGTCCACTGAGCAATATCTGGAGACATTTTTGATGGTCACAGTGTGGGAGGTGCTTCTGGCATCTAAAGGGCAGAGGCCAGGGACGCCACAGTGAACAGGACAGGTCCCCACCACAAAGGTGCCCAGCCCCAAACGTCAAAGGTGCCAGAGTTGAGAAACCCCAATACGAATGAAAAGAGTTAATGTGACAAGAGTCCCATGAGTTCTGCTCTAAAATGAGAGCGTCTTCCTCCTGGGGATGCTGCAGGGCTGGGGAGACGATGTGGCAAGACCTCCCCCACCCCCCGCCGGTGCAGAACCTGCCACACGCATATGCTTCCTAGGTGTTGACACAGCACCATTGCTCCCCTGCCCCAGCTGAGGAAGCCGAGGCTTGCTGAGGTATGAGATTGACTCCAGAACCTTCCACTACAGGTCGGGGGCGCTGGTGCTACCCACCCACCAACCAGCTTGGTGCCCTTGCCTGGGCCTCAGTGTCCACACCTGCATGGTAGGGAGCATCCGGGAGGACAGGACGGTCAAGAGTGCAGGTTCTGGAGCCAGTCCTGCCTCGGACCCTCCCATGCTACTTCATCCGTGAAAGAGGAATGACAACAGCCCCCACCCATAGGGCTGTGGCAAGGGTGCCAGTGACAGCAAGCTGTCAGTGCACATCGGCTCTGGGTGCAATTTCTTTCACCTCAAGGGCACCCCAACGGCACACGGTCCAGCCCCGTGTCTCGGACCCCATCCCCAGACACCCTCTTCCCTCACCTACTCGACTACCTGCTTCACTCGGCCTCAAATACTCTGAGGCTGCTGCCGCTGAGGCCTTAGCCTTTGACTTGGCTGTTGCGTTTGCTGACCTGCTCTATCCCCTTACGTGTCTCCACTGGTCGTTACTCAAATGTCACCTTTGCAGTGAGAATGACCCTGACTCCCCTTTTAAGCTGCACGTGTGCAAGCGCACACACATATACTCACACCCTCCTCCAGCCCCGCTTCCCTGCTCTGTCTCCATCTGACACACTATACAGTGTCACTTAGACTCGATGTCCCTCCCGTAGAATGGGAGCTCCAGGACCCCAGGGCTTTTTTGATGCTTTGTTGACTGCTGAATCCCCAGGGCCTGGAGGGGTGCCAGGTACACAGTAGGTGCTTAGTGAACGTTTGTTGAATGATGGATTGCATAATTCCGCCTAGGGGACACAGACCAGGGGAATCTTGTTCAGGGGGAACTGAAGAGCTAAGGAAGGAGCAGAGGTTTACACCAGCCGGGTGGGAGCAGGAAGGTCGGGAACTGACGTGCAATCCACAGGCCCCACCTACCTCGCTCTGCAGGGCGTGGGCCTTCTTGGCCCAGGCCATCTTCAGGTCCTCGGGTAGTGCCGTGAACGCATGGCACCGTGTCCTGTAGTCGTGGTCGCTGGCCAGGGCCTGGGCCTTCCTGGCGTGGACCAGGGGCACCATGTCCATTGGCAGGTGGCAGTGGGCCTGGCTGCCCACCGCCTGCCTCCTATACTGAAGCTCGCTCTGCAGCTGGCCCACCCGCCGGCAGTGCCGGAGCCGGGGGTCGTCACTCACACTCTGGGCTCCGATCAGCCTCCCTCGCTCCTTCACAAAGTCGTGTCTGTAGAGAAACTGGAAAGGGGGGACCAGGCGGTCAGGGGCCGGCATCAGGCCCGCTTCTGCTCCATGTGTGCCTTTTCCTCGGAGACGCGAAGGAAACTCACCTGTTCCTACACTAGGAGGGGATGATTATAAGAAAAACCACAGCGAGGTTGGCCTGAGAGCACGCTGCCTCCCTGGGGGAGGAACAATTAAAACCCTGCTCCCTGCCTCCTATCTAATTAAAAACAGAGCCTCAGAACCAAAGCGAGGACCCCGCTCTCCTTAGGTGTCCTGTGGCCAAAGGCATTTATCAAAAAGGGTAAAAGAGAAACTTGCGCTTTTTCCCCTCGCACTTGGCAAAACATCAAACCCCAAAGAGAGGATCCATTCATTTGAAGTCTACGTGTTCTGTGATTTGTTTGTGGGAAAGAGAAAGTCACCTTCATGTTCCAAAGCTGTGGACGTGATCAACAGAGGGGCTGAAACCCAGCTGCAAATCCTCCCGCCGACACGGGAAACAACAGACAGCTGAGAAGGAGATGCATTCTGGCCGTATTAGAATTTCTACTAGGAGTTCTCTTCCTAATTCTGGGTGGAGTTAGAGAACAGGCAGTTCCCACATCGTGGGGATCGCATTGCCTGGATGCTGCAATTAGAAATAAATCGTCATCTCCTTCCTGCTGGAGACCTTTGCCTGCATTTAGCTTCTGATTAACAGGGCCTTTTCTCCCCTCTCTCCGTCAGAGAATCTCATTCATAACAAATACATTCTGCAGGCGACATCCTGTCTCACAGGGCGACAGACTTGCTTTAATTCAGGAAAATCAGCCGTAGACATTGTTTTACATGAAGTTAACAGAAATTAGGCAGGATGGAAGGTCATATCATTCAACTCACATCACTGGCTATGTCTCCAGAGACCCGAGCCGCCTGGAAGGGGAGAGCATCTATTGTCAGCTTGTAGCCTTGAGCACGGAGATTCCGCCAAGACTCCTTGTATTTTGCCTACAGTAGGAACACACGTAGATTTTCTTTACAAAAAAAAAAAAAAATTATACGACTCAATGAACAAAGGCTACTCCTTTCGTTTGCAGTGTGGTGTTCCAGAATCCATGTCTGACAAGCAAAAAGCTTTCTATTTTGCCAAGAAAATCTCATTAGCACCCATGCAGTAGTGGGCTCTGACATCTATGTATCAACACATCTGTTTAAAGGTATAATTAACATAAGTGTCTACAAGATATATATATATATATATTTTTTCTTGTTTTTAGGGCCACACCAGCAGCTTATGGAAGTTCCCAGGCTAGGGGTTGAATCAGAGGTGCAGCTGGCGTCTACCTCACAGCCACAGCAATGCCAGATTGGAGCCGCGTCTGCGACCTACACCACAGCTCATGGCAACACCAGATCCTTAACCCATTGAGCGAGGCCAGGTATTGAACCCCCGTCCTCATGGACACTAGTGGGGTTTGTAACCCGCTGAGGCACAGCAGGAACTCCCTACAAGATACATTTTTTAAAGTTCCAGTGAATGCCAGCAGGGTCACTCTTAGATCCCATCACAGACACAGACATATGTGACCTTGGAGCATGCCCCAATGTCAGCAGTGGGGACAGGCTTACGTCACTCAGGTTGGCTGCGTTGGTTTTTGCGCGGATAAACTCAGGCAGGTCCAGGGTCATTGTGTACTGGTGTCTCGCGTCTTCTCCTGCTGCTTTATAGAGGCGCTGGGTCAGGGGTGGGGGGGGGCGGGGAGTAAGAAAGTAAGTGCTGTGAATTTCTGCCAGGCTGGAGGTCCCCCCTTTGCACGTGGGAAATCCGTCAGCAAGAGGCCATTCATTCGCTGTGTCATGGATACACCTTTGGCCCAGGAAAGATGTTTCTTTCAATAAAAGTGTATCCATGACATAGCGAATGAATGGCCTCTTGCTGACGGATTTCCCACGTGCAAAGGGGGGACCTTCACCCTGGCAGAAACTCACAACACTTACTTTCTCGCTTCAGGAGTCAAATTGAGGGCTTTGAATAGAATACGTATGGCATTGCAAGTTGCTTGTGATGGGCTTCAGGACATATGACCCCCAAATACGGTCCCTTGGCACAGTGAATATTTTAAGCTGGAAGAATCTGGAAGCAGCGGGAGATGGAAGAACTCTCCCAGACCGTCTCCCCTGAAGCAGATCACACCCCGCCTGTGGGAGGTGCCCTCCTTCTGCCGGAGGAGGAAAGGAACAACCTTCCCCCTGAACTTGGAGGGACCCAAGAGGACTTGGAACGAACAGACGGCCCTCCCTAAGGTTCCCCTTGTTTCCACCCTCAGCCCATCTCCTTTTGTTCTACCACGTGTTCCCCACGACTCTACACGCATCAAACCTGGAATACACATGCTCAGGTTTCACCGTCCCCTCTGGCCTGCATTTCCTTATGAAGACTCCTGTATCAGCTAAAGCTTATATCAAATAAATGTGTATGCTTCTCTCTTGCTAACCTGTCTTCTGTTACAGAGTCCCCGCTAGAACCCAAGACGGGGAAAGGACAAGATAATGCATTCTCCCCTATGCTTTGCCCCTCAACAGGCTGAGGAATGAAAACCACATTTGGGAATACTATCGTGGTTCTTCCTCCTGCAGACTCTTTTGTTGCTGAGGACACAATGTAAAGAGAATATTAAGACCTGGGAAACTGAGAAGAAGCTCTGCTTGGTGGAAGGGTGGTTCCCTCGCCCTGGTCTGCATCTTTTATGAAAGTCCTGGGATCTTCCTGGTGAGTAAACACACCCCTGCTGCCGTGCATGGCCTCAGCCAGTACGAAAACAACCGTTCTCATCATCAGAAATGGGCCCATGGGAGTTCCCATTGTGGCTCAGCAGAAACAAACCCGACTGGTATCCATGAGGATGTGGGTTCTATCCCTGGCCTCGCTCAGTGGGTTAAGGATCCGGCATTGTCTTGAGCTGTGGTGTAGGTCAAAGATGCAGCTTGGATCCCACGTTGCTGTGGCTGTGGCATAGGCCAACAGCTGCAACTCCAATTCGACCCCTAGCCTGGGACCTTCCATGTGCCATGGCTGTGGCCCTAAAAAGATTTAAAAAAAAAAAAGAAAAAAAAAAAAGAAATGGGCCTGTGGTTCCTGAGTTCTCTTAGGCCAGAGGCCACTGTAAGAGGCATGGTTATCCCACAACACCCGGGTCAGGCAAGGAAGGTTCAAGGGAGTTTTAAATTGATGATGTCGTGAAACAAGCCTTTGGACTTTCTTATCGCAAGCTTGGGGGGCGTGTGGGCACTAACATAAATAGCCAACTCTCGACCGACGGCCAAAGGTGAGGATCCAAAGGAGAAGCTTAAAAACTAAAGGTGATGCAACATTTCATGCTCTGCCAAGCTCAAAGGCTATTTCAAACTTGTCACAGAGCCACTAAGAAGAAGTACAGCTGGAACGATGATTTTACGGAGTGAGATTCTTTCTCCTGGACCCCCTCCGCCAGAGTATTAAAGTGACAACTGGGTAGGTGGTGCGTGAGAAGAACAGGAGGCAGAGATCAAGAAGCCTGGCTCTCACCACTGTCCTTGGACAACCACACCTCCTCCCTGTCGGCATCACCAGAATGACAGAGTGAAAACAGGGAGCCACTATTTGTCAAGCTAGAACAGAGGAATGAAAGACTAGGACTTCTCAAACTTTAACGTCCAAGGGAAACCCATGAGGATCTTATTCAATGACCATGTGGATGCAGTGGGTCCCCAAGCAAGGAGTCGAATCTTAGCTATAGCTGAGGCCTACACCACAGCCACAGAAACGCAGGATCCAAGCTGCCTGTGCCACCGACACCGCAGCTTGTGGCAACGCCGGATCCTTAACCCACTGAGGGAGGCTGAGGATCGAACCTGCATCCTCACAGAGACAGCATCGGGTCTTTACCCCACTGAGCCACTAGGGGAACTCCAAGTTTGGCATCTTTAACAAGCTCCCAGGGGTGCTGATGCTGCCAGTCTGGGACTGCATCTGGGGAGCAAGACGACCGACTAAACCAGATTTCCTACTGGGTCCTTCTGCCTGGAAACCATTTAGGCTCTGTGTAATGACACTGTTTTCTTTCCAAAGTTCCGTGCAAATACCCATGCTCCCCCCATTCAGTCCCATAAATATCCACACAATTTTTTTTAACAATCTAGCAGTTTTTACAGAGCCCATCTCCAAGCCATCTGGATATTTTACCTCGTTTGTAATCTGGTTGCTGAGTTTTGCATGAGTGAGGCTGGGCGTGTCTGTCACCGCTGTGTACTTGAAAGCCTGGGGATGCTGACGATATTTACTCTGAAGTCACACACAAGAGGGAATAAGAAGACAAGGTAAGATGTAAAACCAGAGGAAGAACCAGCTCTTCTTCTTTTTTTTTTGCCTGCACCTGCATCATCTAGCCGGGCCAGGGATCGAACCTGCGCCACTGCAGCGACAATGCTGGATCCTTAACCCACTGTGCCACACGGGAACTCCAAGAAGCAGCTCTTTAACTTCTAGTTATAAAACCTCATTTTGCAAAGGCTGCTAAGTCTGTCACCCAGCATCCATTCCGTCACCTGCTCTTGTGACCTCGGAACTCAGTGGGATGAGGCAGCAGAGAGGGTGGGACAGATGGCATCAGATGCTTATGGATGGGGAAGGGTGCTCTAGTCCTTGGCTGCGAATATGAGGGCATGACTGTTGAAATTCGAATTTTTCTCCCAAATTTCCTTTGCTTGCTGGAGAGCCTGGGCTGCTCATGTTTGGGGGTGTGCCATAAACCACCATGCAGCTTAAATAATCCACAAGCCTGCACATCACCCTAGGAGATGGGGTTCAGTAAATTGTCTGCAGGCCCAGGCCTCTGTATTTATTTATTTATTTATTTGTTTTACTTTTTAGGGCAGCATCTGTGGCATATGGAGGTTCCCAGGCTAAGGGCTGAATCAGAGCTACAGCTGCTGGCCTACACCACAGCCACAGGATCCGAGCAGCGTCTGTGACCTACACCACAGCTCATAGCAACACTGGATCCTTAACCCACTGAGTGAGGCCAGGGATTGAACCTGCAACCTCATAATTCTTAGTCGGATTTGTTTCCGCTGCACCACAACTGGAGCTCCTCTGTTCTTATTTTTTAAGTTCCAAAGGGGATTCAGATGTGCCAGGAGGTTTAGAAACCACTGGCTTTAGAGATTTTGTTGGAAAAGCAGAGCACACAGTTAAATCTCCAGTCCCACAGTGAAGTCAATTCCGCTTGCTCAAAACTTCTAATCAATGCATAAGCCACTCTGATGCACCCAGGCTGGACGATGACTGCCTCTAACTTCCGGTGCCTTCCATTTTGCCCACCTGCCCTTGCAGCTACCATAATTGGAAATCTCGGAGCCCTCTCGGGGGCAGGCAAGATCCTCAGGAGTTCAAAGAGCTTAAAGAGCTTAGAACTCCAGACTTCTGTATTTTCACCAAGAAATTACTACCAAGCTTATAGCAACATTTCATATACAGCAACGAGGAAAACACAGTGCTCAGATTAGTGCTGATCCTCACAAAAACTAAATGAGAGAGGTCTGAGTATCCCCATTTGATTGATTAAGATGAGGCTCAGAGAGGGCAGGTGACAGGCTTGAGATCACACAGCAAATTGAGTTCCAGCCTGGAATTTCAGTCTCCCTCTGTGTCTCCAAAGCCCGCCCTCTTTTTCTTGTACCACAAGCCAGTGTTTAAAGGGACCCTAGGAAAGCACATCTTATGAGCCAGTGAATAATTCTTCTATGTTAAGACAGGAACTGACTCCATATCTGCAAAGCTGTCTTAAAGGGCATCCCATCTGCATGGAGAAGGGAGTAAGAAGAGAGGCCGGGGAAGTCACCACTGCCAACAGTGCAACATGTAACTGGCTTTAGCAATAAGAAACAGACTGAGTGTGTGCAGCGACCTCTGCCATGGAATATACGCGACACCCCCACCCGTCCTGGGTCCCCAGTTACCTCACTGATGAGTTCAGACGCCCTCTTTCTCCCTTCAATCTCTAATGTGCCTGGGATGACACAGGCAACTCCTCGCATAAAGGTCAGGTCCGACCGGTACAGATTCTACCAGGAACAAAGCGAGGAATTAGAACTACAAAGCCCGCAGAAGAGGGAGGGACCCGCAACAGATGGCATCATAATTAGAACTCACGGCCAAGCCAGTCTCTCCAGATCCATCACACTCAGCAAACACACACACGCTTTTCAGTAAACACTCATTAGGGAAACAGAAATCGGGGTCGGAAGGAAATACTTCGGCTGTCATTTGTCTCTGTAGCTGTTAGAGAGATGCTCAGTGGATTTTTATTTTAATGTGAGCTATCAAAAAATAAACGCCAGAGTGGATTGTGGTTAGAAGAGTCAGCTGTCTTGGGGCAAATGTGGAAATGGTTTAATAGGTCTTCAAAACAAAGCCCAGCAGCAGAGGGCAGCATTAATTAGTCATGGGTTAAGAAAGAACTAATACATGAATCCAGAATAATCTGGCAAAGGCCTGGGTCTGTGGGGGTGGGGGTGGGGGTGGCATGTATACTTGAGGGATCTGGGCTGTCAGTTTAAAGGGGGCCCCTGATTCACCCGCCTCCAGCCAGGGAGGTGCCCCCTGGGCGTGCCACCGTCCAATTGCTATGGCAGTGAGAGGCAGGGGAGGCGAAGGCTCTGCTCGAGTGACACCTGGGCCCCTGAGCTGAGCGTGGCAGCTCCCTCATTCCTCCAGCTGCTATCACGTTCCTGACAGTTTGTGTCACCCGGTAAACGCTATACAGAGGCGTAAAAATTCCAACAGACGACAGAACCCAGATCTGAGAGCTGCTCTGCTCTCAGGTTCTGCCAAACCAGAAAGCCGGTTTGGTGGGGTTGTTTTAGTTTCCAATGCTGGCGGGCCCATTGCTTGTAAATCTCACAGCACAGAAACGCAGCAAGCTGGGGGATAAGGGGAGTACCAAAGAGGATGCTGCAGCCTGTTGGGAAGAGACCTCCTGTATCTCCTCGGGACGGAGGAAACCTCCCAGGACATCCCAACCTTCCCAGGCCTGCCTGCCTCAGAAAACAGGTGGCAGGAGCTAGAAATACACTGGGTGGGGGGCTCCGAGACTCCTTGGGAGAAGAAAGGATCTCTGGGGCCCAATTTCCCTGTCCTCCCCCCAACACCCTCCTCTGCCTGAAGTGGGTCAGTTCCAAAGGGGCTCTGGGCACCTCTCCCAGCAGAGCTTAGCCCTCTTTGGAAGATGGGTGGCACAGGAACAAATGAAGCCTCAGAGGAAACCCCAGCCCACCCGGAGGCCAGAGGCAGTACCACGGGCAAGTCTTGAACATGCAAAACCATGAGCCTTGAAGTCATCTTCATCGGACACCCTCTAAGTCCAAGACTCAGCGTCCCCCTTTTCATTCACGGTTCTGTGACCCTGCCCAAGCTACTTAACTTCTTTGAGCCTCAGTATGGTTTCTCTGTAAAAGGGGCGTAGAGACTATTGATAACAGGGTTATTCTGAGAGGTTAAACGAGTAATGCCCAAAAATGCAATGCTTAGAATTGAGGAGAAATACTCAAGAAATGGTGGTGGTGATTGTTATTCATAGACCTACACAACTGTGCTTGGGAAGAGCCAGGCAGGACCATGCCGTAGTGTTTTAAAAGAAAACCCAGGAGGAGGACTCCTCCCCTCTGGAGCCCCCACCGAGCCAATGGGTGCTTAGGGGTCACTGCCTCACGGTCAAGTCTGAGAGGAAAAGAGCCCAGAGAGAGAGGCCAGGTCCCCTCACCTCACTCTGCAACTTGTGAGCTTTCTTGGCACAGCTCAGCCTCAGGTCCTCCGCCAAGGAAGTGTACTGGGGGAGCGGGCGTCGGTAGTCCTGGTCGCTGGCCAGGGTCTGAGCCTTCTTGGCATGCACCAGGGTGACCATGTCCAATGGCAGATGGAACTGCGCCTTTGAGTGTTCAAAGTCTTTCCTGTAATTCACCTAGACGGGGAGACAGATCAACAGCGGCTATTTCAAAGGCACCATTTGCATTAGGACCACCAGGGAGAGCCACTGCGATGGGACTGGCCCAGTGAGCTGGGGAGCACAGCTGGAGGGGACTTGCCCTTAATGAGCAGGTCCCCCAGTCCTGCCACTCATCACTCTCGGCTCTTGGAGGTCACCGATTTGGATGACCAAGGCCTGGGGTCCCCCTACTTGAAAACACAGAAGCTCAAAGGACAGACAGAACCTCAGCAGTTCCCTTGCTTAGGTCTTTGGATCTTCCCATCATCCAGAGGCAAGAAGATGCATGGTGGACCTGCCTCCTTCTCCCCATAGTCTCTCCCCATCACCCTCTCAAGCCCAGTGCTTAGACAGCAGGGGTTCTCCTCTCATGCACGCTGATGGAGGGCTTCTTCAAGCCTCACATGACATCCTAGGAAAGCTGGGAGCCGGGAGCAGTGGTGGATGCGTCTGAGGGATGGGTATTTCCCAAGAGCCCCACGTGCATCCTGGGAGAGGAAGGGCAGGGCCCCTTCCAGACCTCAAGCTGCACTGCCGTCTTCGGAAGGAGCTACCTGAAGATCCACGAAGCTCATCATTGCTACCTCTGCCTCCTCCCTCTTCCCATTGCCTTCCGAGCTCCAGCCACTCCTCCCTAACCTCCCACCCCCACCTCTGCTCATCCTCCCCTGCTCCACCGATCTCACACTCTTGGGTCAGCACCCCAGTCGAGAAAGGGGAAAGAAATGCTAGAAACAGGGAAACCAAGGCAGAAAACAAAATGGCAGAGAACCTATGAAATTGTGGAAAGAAACTGTGTAGAGCTGGCCCCATGCCTAGCTCTGCCCCGTCTTAGCTGACCTTGGGCAGGGGATTGAGACAATCGGCATCTAGGTTTCCTTGTCCGTAACCCAGGGACAACAAGCGATGTTCCAAGAGACATGGTGATGATGAGATAAACGTAAAAGGGTTTAGTCCTCTGCTACGTGCTGGACCCGTGTTAGACTTTGTCATGGCCATTAGCCAATCACACGTGTGTGAGGAGATACCATATACACACATGTGATGCTGCCTGGCGGTCTAGTGGTTAGGATTCGGTGCTCTCTCTCTCTCTCACACACACACACACACACACACACGTGCCAGTATCCAGAGGCTCAGAATCAAGGGGTCAAACCCAGATGCCTCGGGAGCCAGACAGGGAGCAGCAGGAAGTGGGGGAGGAGAGGGTTGGCTGGATGATCAGGAGAGCAGAGCTCCTTTCTTTTTTTCTTTTTTTTTTCTTTTTTTGTCTTTTTGCCATTTCTTGGGCCGCTCCTGCAGCATATGGGAGGTTCCCAGGCTAGGGGTCGAATCGGAGCTGTAGCCGCCAGCCTACGCCAGAGCCACAGCAACGCGGGATCCGAGCCGCGTCTGCGACCTACACCACAGCTCACGGCACCGCCGGATCGTTAACCCACTGAGCAAGGGCAGGGATCGAACCCGCAACCTCATGGTTCCTAGTCAGATTCGTTAACCACTGCGCCACGATGGGAACTCCCGAGATCCTTTCTAAATGGAGCTCTCGGGAATCAACTCCAGTGGTAGCCTTGAGGAATCCAGGCCCGGCTTCTGCACAGAAGTCTAAAACTTTTATGTAAAAATTTTCATCAGTAAAAGTTTGCGATTAATTTGCCCTGCAGACCCATTTGTGGCCACTGGTCCAAATCACAGACTGCTCAGCCCAGAAGGGAGCTGAGAGGTCAACCTAGTCCAGCTTCTCACTTGACCGAGGGGCCAAGGGACCCGACCCCACCACCTAGCTGGTTAGGACAGAGCCCATACCCCTAATTACAAGGTCACGTGACCTCGGTTGGCTGTGCATGGTTAGGTGGGGAGGCCCCAGCTCCGAGGCCTCCTCTGCCACTTACTTGGCTCTGCAGCGAGCTGGCGTACACGGAATGCGCAAGGCTGATATCGTCTTCCAAGCTCCGGGAGCCGAGCATCTGCCCTTTCATTTTCTCAAATGCCTCTTTGTATTTATACTAAAGGGAAAGAGAGTGGGAGAGTCACAGCTCGGGGACAAGGGACACGGAATGGAAGAGGTGGGTATTGGGCAAACGTGTTTTGTTCTTTTGACAGTAACTGGGTGAGTTAAAAGAAAAGGCGCGGGAGTCGTCAAAAGGCCTATTCTTTCATATGCAAGCCTCCCAATGACTAAAGGGCTGGGATATGAAATGGCAGGACGCGTGAGTGCTTGGGCGGCCCAGGCTGGAGGAAGGTGGGCGCATTGTTAACAGGCTCTTCACGTGGACTTGCTTTAGGAAAGCGCGTGGTGGAGGGTGCGTTTCATCTGCCCGGGGCCCATATTTACAGTCCAGCGTCGGCTTTGTACCCTGGCCAGGGGATTTTTTGTTGTCGTAAGGCAGGTTCTTTCTCACTGGTCATTATCTGATTGCCCTGACACAGCCAGTTGGGAGAGGAGAGGATATTATCCACAGGCAAAAGAAGGCAGGGGTTAGGGGCAAAAGGAACGGAAATTGGCGGGTTATGAAACACGGTCACGGCCATGGAGGTGGAGGCTCACATCACTGACGATTTCAGCGGAAGCCTTTGCTGCCTGGAATGGGATGGCATCCAATCTCAATTTATAGCCGCCGTCGCGAAGTTTGCTCCAGGATTCTTTGTAGCGTGTCTGTTGGGAAGATGTGCACCAGTGAGGACCTTCCTGGGGCCTGGTAGTTTCCTAACGCCCGTTAGGGAAACCAGA
This sequence comes from Phacochoerus africanus, assembly GCF_016906955.1. Classification (NCBI taxonomy): domain Eukaryota; kingdom Metazoa; phylum Chordata; class Mammalia; order Artiodactyla; family Suidae; genus Phacochoerus; species Phacochoerus africanus. The sequence goes on from NC_062558.1 coordinate 124,270,158, forward strand.
ATCGGCTTTTTAGTGGAGTGTCTTGCCCCAGCTGGAGTGAGAGACCACTGTGGCTTAGCAAAACCCAGCTGAGTTGGATCCTGCCTTATGGCCATCCTTGGCGGAGAGAAGGGGGCGGGCTTTCAAAAGCAAGAGCTTTGGCGTCAGAACCAGGGTGCGCTGAGCAGCAAGGTGATTGGAAGAAGGAGGCATAAGGCTTAGGCGCATAGCTCTTGATGGAGAACAAAGGGGACTCGACTGTCTGTAGCAAAGAACAGGGAAGCGGGGCTGATAGGGGTTTGGATGGGAAGGATGAAATCTCCCAAATCTCTCTTCACAGGATGTCCTTACTTATATTCTGATGTTCCATTACCCCAGCCTCTCAGTACACATGCCCTTTGCACTGAGGAAGTTTTCCTAGTTTCGTCCTTTTGCACTGAGTTTGATTCTTCCGTGGGGACAGCTACATAATTTGCAGGTCCCGATGCAAAGGAAATCGTGGAGCCCCTGGTTTAAAAATCTCACAAACTTCAAGCTGGTGACAGCAGAGCATTAAACCAAGTGTGGGAGCAGGGGATGCAGTGCAACCACGAAGGACCCAGGTCTCCTGGGATAATTAAAACCAGCACCCCCTCCACTGGCCTCACCTCGCTGATATTCATGGCATTCAGCTTGGCCAGCAGGACTTCAGGGAGGTCGGCGGTCTGCGTGTAATGATGCTTTATGTTTTCTCCTTGTTCCCTGTATAACCTCTGTGGATGGAGAGAGGTTTTGCATTAAGCCCAGAAGCCTCCCCACTCCCGCAAGCCATCAGCCAAGTTACACCCCAGGAGACAAGGGTGCTGCAGCTGCCACCTCCACGTAGAGACAGGATCTCAGCACCCTGCCTCCACGTGGATGGCACAGCTAGCTCAGTGACCCTCGCCTCATGCCCTCCCCAGTGCTACTTCCCAGCTGGGAACATGACGGGCTGAAACCTCCCTCTCAGTTAACACTCCACTTGCAGCTGCTGAGATGGGTGTCAAAAGAGAAAGTGAGGTCTGGTTAACATCTAGCAATGTTGTTATTAACTACAAGCTAGGAGAGGGCATCCAAATTCAGCAGGCACAAGAGAAGACGGCTCTTCCACAGGTGAGATGTTCCCATGGACCTATTTCCATCCCTACCCCACTCTCCTTGCATCTCAAGGATTCTCGTGCTATTAAACACATCCTGAGTGCATCTGGGGTGCTGTTCACCCAGAACTCTGGTTTGGACCTATGATAATTCTTGTAGTTAGCAATGACCACATGGAGTTGGCACCCGCCACCAGAGAGAGTTTCTAAACCAGGCTTTTCCATCCCCACTCTTATTAGACGTGTCCAAGTTTCTACGTATCACAGCAGTGCCCCCTAGAGTTGGACAGGATAAGGAAAAAGCAGGTATTGGGCTTTTTTTTTTCCATGCAAAAGTTCTTGTGTGAGCCTGTATCTCAGAATCTCAGAAAGCAATTTGCTGCTGCTGAGCTGATTGTTAAGAAATTATAAACTCCCAAACCCATACTTTCTAAATCATCCCGTAGCAGATTCTGCCAGGCACTCAGGCCACCTCAGCATGCCTGTCGAACAAGGCACAGCAGGAAAAATTTGTTCAGCTGGGAAGCAAGGGTGACAATTTTGAAACCCTCCCCATCAAGGTTCGTCAATTTCCACGAGGGATCGTGGCAAGTTGAATGGTCTGAAGATATTTAAAAGGCATGTATGCCCTGCACGATGAAGCCCCTCTCAGTAGAGTCAGCCACACAGGGCTAACCCATGTCCTACCTAAGGTGGATTTTTATAGGACCTCATCATTACATCTAGTCTCCAAAGAACTCTGTGCTGAGAGGCAAAAGGCCATCTCTTGATTTCACTTTATAAAGGGAGTATTGGGAAATGGCTTGGAAGTTAGTCTAATGCATGTAAATCAGACCCAAATCATTTTCAAAGTTTTGGGGGGAGTTCAGAAAGCAGAATTCCTGCCATGGGTCCCAAGGAGCCTAAACATTCCAATCCCTAAGGATTCCAATCACCAAGAATTTTGCCCCAACATCCCATTTCTGAAAACACGGCTACAAAACAAGAGGAGAGAGAGGGGAAAGGATGTGCACCATGCACAGTTCCTGGTGACATGCAAATGGGAGGGAAAGAGAGCACGGGGCAGTGGGGTGGGTGCCCCACTTGGCTTCCTAAGAGCAGCGGTAACACCCCATTTGCATCCTAATGAGGAAGCACCCCCCGCTAAGGTGTGCCTCAGCAAAGGATAAGAAGCTCCTTCATCCTTAGAACAACAGAAGGAGCAAGCCAAGAACCCCTCAGCTTCAATCGCAGGGTTGAAAGAAGAGCCCACTCTTAGAGTCATAATGTATATACATTATCGCTTACATCCACTGCTTGGGTATAACTAATTCTGGCCTGGACCATCTCCGGAGTGTCTTTAATACTGGTAAACTTCAAAGCATCTGGATGCTGACGGTACTTCTTCTGTTGAGCAGAAAAAGATCAAAGCTGTGAATTTTGTGCTGCTCTTTCATGCCATTTGAAAGAGAAAATCATAGGTTGCTTGAGATTAGAGTGAATTTGTGAACATAATTATTATTCGGCTTCCTCCATCTTTATATCCTCAGTGCCTTCAGGTTAATATTTGTTTCAATTTAAGAATAACCTCATGTCAATTAACATTAAAGTATTTCTACCTGGTGCAAAGAAAACATCTCCAAATTAGGTTAGACCACTAAAATACTGGAGGATACACACTTATTAGAAAAGGATTCTTTTTACGGCCTACAAATACTGTCTCCCAGTTGTTTACAGATCTTAGTTTGGGTCTCCCAAGCAAGAAAGAACATTCATAGTTAGCTTTATCAATTGAAGCTTTCTGTTTTCCTCTCACAAAAGAACTTGACAGAGCTTATCACAGTCAAAACCCCTTGCATTTAACACTCAGTGACCATACACTATCCAGTGACTTTAGAAAATGGTTCAGTTAACATATGCTTTAAAGTCATTCTTTAAAATATTCTAATAAGAAGAAAAAAGGTGCTCTTATTGAAAGGAGTCATCATCCAATTTGAGAGAGACTAAAATAGACGAAAAAATTACGAGAAATTCAAATGCGGCAAATTCTCAGATACTCAATTTTGAAGTATTCTAAAAATCATGCTTAAATTAATTCCTGTCTTATCTTGTTTGCTTTCCTTTTAAATCAAAGCACATTTCCAGGAGACTAGACCAACTGCTATCCTAATGGGATTATGAAGTATATCTTTTCTCCAAACATCTATTTCAGAAATACTTTCTTATTTCTTGGGTTGGATTTTTGTATACTGAGTTGTCTTAAGAAGACACAGTTCAGTATCCAGCAGAATTTGGCCAGCAATTGTTTCTGTAAATAAAGTTTTATTAGAACACAGTCGTGTTCATTCACTTACGTACTGTCTATGGCTGCATCACGCTACAATAGCAGAGGTCAGTAGATGCAACAGAAGTGGTGTGGCTCACAAAGCCAAGAATATTTACCATCAGGTCCTTCACAAAAAAAGATTTGCTAACTCCTGCTTTAAATGCTAGGTGTGGCTCTTTCAACAAGGCCTGGCGTTCTGTCTGAGAATTAAAAGGTCAACCCATTTTGACACTAAATTGGAAATGTGCCAAACTGGAATGAGATGGTTGGGAAGAGTTGCTGAAAGATGTCTTGCCTCCCTGAAGTTTGAGGACAGGTACAAAGCACAAAAGGTACACACACTGGTTGAGGAAGTGTGCAAAATGCAGTGACACATTAAGACCACTGTGGGAAAAACATGGTTCCAAAAAGGTCCCTTGGCTGCCAGATTTGGATGCGTGAAGGAATCATTTCGAGTCTACATGATGTGTACAGTGGTCTTTATTTGATGAGGGAGCTCAATATTGAGAGTTTGGGATCATGAACTTTCAACTTTAAATGTTTCCTCTAAAAGTTTCTCATGCTCATCCTTCTAGGAGGGTTTAATGAGACTGAACCACTTAGGATAACAGAGTCTCCACAGAACTCCCAGCGTCTTCTAAGCCTTGAATGTTGACTAACATGCCTCGAAATTAGGCCAATCAGAACGAGGCCCCTTTTGAAATCAGCAGTGTGACATGACAGGTAACGAGAATGCTCTCTCGTGGGAAAATATCAGTGCTAGGCAGGTGGCGTTACATCACAGGTGTCCTTCTGTTTTAATCACACATTTAGGAGGCCCTGGGACCAAAACATGGCCCCAGGTTGCTCATTACAAGGCTGACATCTTCTGGAGCCACAGCCATTATGGTCTCTCCTCTCATACCAGAAAAGTGCAGAACCAACAGCTGCTCTGGGGGCCACTAAACAAATGCTCACTTGCCTTCTAAGCAAGTCCCTCCCCAAACAGACATGACTGAGTAGATCTGGGTTGTGCCAGGTATGCAGCCTCCTTGGCAGCAGGAGACATCGACGATTCCCTGAGGCGTCCAACCCAGTGGCTCTCCTCCACGCTGCAGTATCTGGAGCCATATCTGGTCATCATGACGGGGAAAGGGTGCCACTAGCATCCTGGGTGGAAAGGCAGGATGCTGGCGAACATCCAATATGGCCCAGGACAGCCCCACAAGAAAGAACTGTCAATGTGGCCAAGGGGCCAGGGTTGAGAAACCTGATCTAGTCTTTTTTTCTTTTTTAATTTTTTTTATACTTAGTTGATTTACAAGGTTTTGTCGATTTGTGCTGTCCATCAAAGTGACCCAGGTATTTATTTCTATCCATCTATCTATCATCTATATCCTTTTTCTATTCTCTGAAAGGTCTGCTCAAGGACATTGTCCTAACAATGTAAGGAAAAAGCTTCTTTTAGAAGCCACGATGCCTTCGGGTCCAGCTGGGGTGGCTACAGGTAGGTAGACAAGAGTGAGACAGAAACAGAAGTGAGCCCCTCCAACAAAAAAGAGCCCTGTCACGTGTTTGACACCATGTGAATATTCAAAAACTGTTTACACTGCCGCGGAAAGAAAGAGGGGGAAAATGTGCAGCAAGTCACGAAAGGGCTTTCTGGGTGCAATAAATGTATCTTTTCATCATCTCTCCCGTGTTGCTTCATTAAACAGGTAAGTTGGTGGGGAGCAATTGAGCTCCATTTGATTGTCATTATTTTTCATAATATCATTTGTCACCCACTTTGTTTTTGCCGGGGCACTCTGGGCCCCTACTGGGGTGTGTTTGGTATGTGGTTTCCCTCTAATTACCAGCCCTAGTCTGGATTTGGAGGCCTTTCATGTAGCTTCGCCTTTTTCTTTGCCTTTTGAGTGGAAATTATTTTAATTTTATACAGAAATGCCGCACGCCTAATGCAGCCAGGCCTGCCACACGCTGTCAAGGAATCTCACCTCGCTAATGAGTTCTCCTGCCTTCTTCGCCTGCTCCACATTTAATGACCCGGTGGCGACCCAGCCCGTGCCTTTCATCCACTTCCTATCTGCCCTGTATTGGTTCTGACAAAGGAGAAAGGGCGGAAAAAAAAAAAAAAAAAAGGCAGGTCATTGTTGGTGTGCAGACGTTGAAAGGGCTATTACTGGCTCCCCAAAGTCGCCTTGGTGCCAGCTGAGTCAAATTAGATGCCGCTTTTGTCTTATCCATTTCTGCACAGTCACAGGTAGGGCTCCAAAATGTAAATTAATTTCCCCCTTAATTGGAGCCAACCTGCGGCTGGCGGCCTTGGCCCCGCCCGGCACTCCTGGGGGACTGGGGGAGGATCGGAGGGGCCCCGGCCCCTCATTACAGACCCGCCTCTACCTCGGGAAGAAGCGCATCCGCATTGTCTGCTTTCCCTGGCTTCTTGTTTAAAATGACATGCAGGGGGAGAAGAAAATGAGAATTCACAACGGAACGCAGGCAGGGAGCTGGTTGAGGGAATTTCACAAGGCATCCAAGGCATCCTTCTAAGGAACCTCTGTGCCGGGCGGGGGGTAGTTCTCATTTCCTTCCTTGTCTTGAAGGAGTAGTTTTAATGGAAGGCCATTTAAATGGACACTTCCCTAAAACTCGCGTATCGCCTCTCCATCCATCCAGAAGACCCCCACCTGACAGGGTGTGTCTGCGCAGCCCCCATCCCACCCGTGCGTGTTGACAGTCTGGCTGCTGCTGACCTGCCCTTTCAGGTCACCCACCTTCTCCCACAGAGTCAACCAAAGACAAACGCAGACAGAAGCAGGTGGGGAAGATATGGAGAAACGGGAGAGGGTTGTTGACGATCAGCAAGCTGCCCGTTCTAAAATCGGCACAACCGACGTTGGAAGGAGTAACCAGGGCTGTTCTCCCACAGTGGGCCACAGTTAAGAATGTCACAAATGGGAGTTCCCGTTGTGGCTCAGAGATAGCGAACCCCACCAGGATCCACGAGGAAGCGGGTTCCATCCCTGGGCCTGCTCAGTGGGTTAAGGATCTGGCACTGCTATGAGCTGCTGCTTGGATTTGGTGCTGCTATGGCTGTGGCATAGGCTGGCAGCTGCCTATGATTCGACCCCTAGACTGGGAACATCCAAAATGCCACAAGTACGGCCCTAAAAAGAAAAAAAAAAAGAAAAAAGAATGTCACAAATACATGCTACTCCCCAACAGCTCAGCAAGAAAAAGAAACCGAGGTGGATCAGAATTCCGAGAAGAGAAAAATAGCTGTATGATTTTCCTTTTGGTAGTATAAGATTGAAAGTGGGCATAGTTTGAATAAAAGTTAAAACACTAGGAAGAGAAAATGTTTCCACTTAGGGATCAGAAACAGGTATCCCAAAGCATAAACTATGTCCTGAAGGGTTTGGGAAAAGCCTTGCACCAACACACACACACACACACACACACACACACACACACACACACACACACAGAGCTTACATCACTCTGTAAACCGTAAGCCTTCTTGGCCCATTCCACCTTCATGTCTGTGGGCAGAGCTGTAAACTGATGGGATGCTGTCTTGTAGCCTATGTCTGTGGCTAAGTGCTGAGCCTGGCGGGCGTGCACAAGGTGGATCATGTCCAGTGGGACGTGGCACTGGGACTTGGTGTCCTCAAATCCCTTCTTGTACTCCAGTTCACTCTGCAGCTTGGACATTTGCAGCGAGTGGCTCATGTGCGAATCCCCCTGGGCACACTGAGCCCCGATGAGCTTCCCTCTGGACCTCTCATAGTTCTCCTTGTACTTCACCTAGAGGACAGGGAGAGAGGGGCGGTGGGTGGGGGGGGGGACATTAGCATCTCCTAGAGGAATTAAGTATCAAGGCACGCGTGAAAGTTAAAGCCACAGGACACTAGACACTAGTATGACACTGCTAGAATTGGTGTCATAAAACATTTGTCTCCTTTGAACAACTGATGTATTTCCTTTCATCCAACAGTGAAATTAAATATTACTACTCCAGAGAAAACCATGACTGGAAAAGGTACATGTACTCCAATGTTCATTGCATTACTATTAGATACAATAGCCAAGACATGGAAACAACCTAAATGTCCATCGACAGAGGAGTGGATAAAGAAGATGTGGTACATACACACAATGGAATATACTACTCAGCCATCAAAAGGAAAGAAATTATGGCATTTGCAGCAACATGGATTGAACCTAGAAATTATCATCTTAAGTGAAGATAGACAGTGAGACACCAATGTCATATGCCATCACTTACATGTGGAATCTAAAAAAAAGATACATTGAACTTATTTGGAGAACAGACACTGACTCGCAGAGTCTGAAAAACTTATAGTTCCAAAGAAGACAGGCTGGAGGCGGGGGATGCGCTGGGGTTTGGGATGGAAATGCTATAAAATTGGGTTGTGATGATCACTGTACAACTATAAATGTAATAAAATTAATTGAGTAAAAAAAAGAGATAGGTTTATGGATGCTTTTGAATGTGAATGGTTATAGCTTGGCTACCTGTTATTCAGGGAAGTAAACAAAAAAATAAATGTTCAAAAACTGTGTAAAAAAATATTACTATTCATTTCCCTTGTTGTCTTGGCTGCCAGAAAGCTCAGCTATAAAACCGTCTTCTTCCTATTTCCTCCTGAAATTCCGTCTTGTCTCTATATTACTTGAGATTACTTTATCTGGGTTGATTTTTTTTTTTTAATTTTCTTTTTTGGCCAACCCACGGCATATGGAGCTCCAAGGCCAGGGATCAGATCTGAGCCAGAGCTGCAACCTACTGTGGCAATGCAGGATCCTTGACCCACTCTGCCGGGTGGGGGATCGAACCTGCATCCCAGCACTCCAGAGATGCTGCCAATCCCACTGCACCACAGCGGGAACTCCTCTATCTGGGTCAATTTTAAAGTGGCTCCTGGCTTTCATGAAAGCCACGTTAAAATCTTTTTTTGGTCATAGGGATAATATTATAAAGAGAAAGTCATCATAAAAGGAAAAAGACACGGAATATCTAAAACACAACTGCTGTTTCAGAAAGAAGCTCCAATTAACTATAACTGGGTTACATATAAATATTTAGGATTTATGGGAAACAATAGGGAGCACACTGGCCTGAAAAAGAAACGCTAGGCCAAGAGTGCTAAGGATCCCAAGAAAGAGTAAATATGGACATGCTTTGAAAACTCTCACAGGATACTGGTGTGCAGCCTCACTTCCACATTGTGACCTGGGCTCTAATCTCATCTCTGCCAACAGCAGCAATGACAACCTTGACTTACCGAACACTTACAATGAGCCAGGCATGGTATAAATCTGTGCCACCCAAGGTGCATCTGCAGACAAGTGCTGGTTTGTTGATGAGATAAGGGGCTTGTGTCATAATGTAAATCAACCATATTGCCAAGCCACTGTTCAATGCAGCTAATACCTATATACATTAACGGATATGTATTTTGTGTATATATGTACTATATATAATATATATACATGCACACCCAATAGATATAGAATATGTGTGTGTGTGTAGTAATTTTTGGAAGCAAGACTTTCTCGATGAAGGAAGCAGAGTTTGACTTACATTCTGGCCCAGGCTCCTTATCTCACATCAGACTCGTAACACACAGCAGGGGGACTACAGAACACTTAACACACATCAATTCATTTCATTGCCTCATAACCATTTTGCATTTACCAATTTACTCATGAGTTAACTGAGATTTTGAAAGGTTAAACAACCTGCCCAAAGTCACAAGCTAGAAGGCAATGGGGCTGGGATTTTATGCCAAGTCTCTCCAACACCAGAGCCTGCACTCTTAACCATCAGCAGGCCTCCACATCCTTAGAAAGCCATGGGATATCTCTGGCATCAGTTTATTGTAAAATGACTGATGGGGATTACCATGCATGCTACTGCCACCGATAATCAGTTACCCCTTAACAAAACCAGTGAGTGGCAAGTGGCGTGCTAGACATTTACACGATTCTCTCACTGCGAGGTAGTCGTGTTTAGCCCCATTTTACAGATTAGAGCCCTGAGGCTCAAAGAGATTACGAGCCTACCCAAACTCGTCCAGATGCTCCCAAATGTCAGTATCAGGATTTGTGGTGTCAGGTACAAGTTGGGGGCAGACTCACCTCACTGGCCAGGTCCCTCTTGGCTTTGGCTGCCAGGAAGGCCAAGGAGTCAAGGCGCAGCTCAAACCCTTTTGCCTTCTGATTTTCCCAGCTGCTCTTATACAGTTTCTAAGGGGATTTAGGAGAAAAGAGATGGTCTGCATGTGAGAGGGCTTCCCTTGGACTCTGTAACGACCTCTCCAGGAGGCAAACACCCGTTACATCTCTCCATAGAAGCCCCAAGAGCCAGAGAAGAAACCTGTTACCTGAACACCGCCAGGCCTTCTTGTTCCTCCCTTAAGCCCTCTTGTCACACAGGGCTTTAGCCAAAAGAAGCAGAAACTGAACTCCAGAAGCCTTGGAAAATACTAGGAGTCTTCTCAGAAGTCTTTATGACATGCACAGGTGGGATAATATTGCACAACACACAGCAGCATTTCTGAGATGTCTGCACACCCACCCGGCCCAGCAGCTGCTCCAGCCGCACCCCTTTCTCTCTCTAAGCCCAAACTCTAGTCCTCAAGGGTCTTTTCCTTGCCCCTCTCCTTTCCTGTCCTGCCCCCACCTCCAGGCTTCAAGTTCTTTCTTCTGAAGGCTCCCCTCCATCTGTGTATGAATCAATGTAGCCTCTGTGGCTCCCTCCAATTCTCCCCTCTACCCATTACTCGGATCAGGACCCCAGAGACCCGGGAGCTGAATGGAAGAGCCAGGAAAGGCCCCTCCTGAGAAGAAGAGAAGCAAGTTGGGACTAGGCAAGCTTTCGTGTCTAAGGAAGAGCTGCCCTGTGCACAGGCCTCCCAATGCTTTCTGTACATCAGTGCATGGAAGCCTCCTCCAGACAACCCGGTGTGAAGGGACCAGGAGAGCCCTCATTCACTAACGTGACAACCAAGAGCAAAGAAACTGCCCCAGGTCGCACACCCGTTGAGTATTAGAAACCAGGGTCAAACAGGGAGTTTCTTATTCACTTCCTTCTTACACTGTTTCAACTCTGACCCCAGAAAAACCACTGCCTCCTATCCCATCACATGATCAGTGGCACAAATCTCCCACCAGCTCATTCCCACAGAAGGCCACCCTTCCTTCCCCCTAAAACACTGGTCAAGAGCAAGGTATATACAGGCTCTGTCTACACAGCACACCAATATGGCTGGTAGGTTCTGTGGACCAGGCACCTACACACAGGGGAGCAGAGCCCTGGCTGCCCACTCCCTCTTGTGGTACCTCGCTGAGATTGGCAGCATTGGCTCGGGCCTGCAGGAAGAGAGGCTCATCTTTGCTGATGCTGTACTGATGGACGGACTGCTCGTTCCCAGCCCTGTAGGCCACCTGTCGGAAGAGAGCACTGGGTCAGGAGCAGGTGGCAGGGGTGGAGGTGGCTGACTGCTCGGTTCTTCCGTGTCTTGCATGGAAAGTCCATTGTAAGCCAACCAGACCAGATGCTGGCTGGCAGCATACAGGAAATGAGGCTTAAGGCAGAAGAAGCTATCAATGGGAGAGGGGCAGCTGGGAGGGGCTGGGAGGAGAATGTGGCCCAGGGACCAACCTGGGAACCCCTCTAAGGTTTCCTTTTTCACTCCTTTTCCCTCAAGGAGGCATTGACTTCCCTGGGCTGTGCCCATCTATACTGTTCATGGCAAACAAACAAACAAACCCAACCCACCAGAGGGCTCAGAGGAGCACAGACACCCCAGGTGGGAAAAAGAAGAAGCATCTTCTGTCTCCTGAATCCCACAATAAACCCTAAGGCCTCCACAGGTACTGACACCTGGAAAGTGAGCAATGACTGAAAAACATGAGTGAACATCTTCTCTGTGGAGAACCTGTCACTTCTGTTTGCTTTTTTTTTTTTTGGCTTTTTTGCCATTTCTTGGACAGCTCCCGCAGCATATGGAGGTTCCCAGGCTAGGGGTCTAATCGGAGCTGTAGCTGCCAGCCTACACCAGAGCCACAGCAACGCGGGATCCGAGCCGCGTCTGCAACCTACACCACAGTTCACGGCAACACTGGACCCTTAACCCACTGAGCAAGGCCAGGGATCGAACCAGCAACCTCATGGTTCCTAGTCGGATTCGTTAACCACTGCGCCGCGATGGGAACTCCCACTTCTGCTCTTTCTCTGTTCCCCTCTCTTCCCCTCCCAACTTGAGTTTCCACACAGTGGATTTCTGCAGGCACTGAGTTATGTTGATGGCATCCTTCCTGGCAGGTGCACCTGGACCTTTAGGAAGAAAACCCAGAAAGGTCCTGGCCAGAGGGTCAGTCACAACTACACCTGCTTGGTTATTGACCACTAACATGTAAATAACTTATCCAGTGTTTCATTGTCTTATCTCCCATCTTTGAGCTCAAGTGGGCATGAGATGCAAACATCCCACAAATGTTGTCCTCCTCCCAAGACAATTCTCTACTGGCTCCAGAATTACAGGGTCTTTGATGAGAGAGAGAAGAAGGAGCAATAAGGAACTAGGCAAGACAGAGAGCTGGAAAGGAATGTCAGTTGACCTCTATCCCTAGCAACCAGAGGAGAAGAGTGGTGGGTGAGGCAGGGAGGCCTGGAAGCCTGTGGAAAGCTGGGTCCAGCCTATTCAAAGGGAAGGCTCTTTGGTTCTTGGATCATGTCTGGGCAGCACCTTCTGCTGTCCCCAGAGGTTCCCAGGCCCATGACATAGCAGCCTGGTGGGAAAAGGGCAGCCCGGGACTCACCCCACTCTGCAGCTCCTGGCTTCTCTTGGCGTGCTCCATCTGCGAACTATCGGTTACACTGGTGAACTTCAGCTCATCCACCCTCTGCCTGTAGTTTTTCTGTTTCCAAAGAAAGGGGACCCTGTAGCATTAGGACTGGCCTACCCCATCACACACAAGCGTACACACACACACACACACACACACACACACTTTCTGTGATACGAGCATTTCCCTGGGATGGGTGGGATGCTCCAGCTGGTTCTACAGTTTAAAGAGGACCACGCAGATCTGAGACTACAAGCCCCAGTGAGCTCATTTTAGTTGCTACTACTGAATGGCAACTTGAACTTCCCTTCAGCGAATCCTGTGTGCCCTGGGATGGATCTACTTTAAATCTAGATCTGACACCGCAGCGTGAGATGGAGGGAACCTGGACTTTATACTATGAATCCCAAGGTCCAAATCTTCCTCCTACCTCTTTCTGGCTTCACGCCTTGGGCACATCACTGAATCACCTGAGCCACTTGGGCTGGCACTGCGCGCTGCGGACAATGATAGAGGCTGCCTCACCGCAGTGGTGTGGAGGCTTCAACGCCATGCTTTCCATCAGTGGAGTCCTCGGGCAGAATAAGTGGTCCCTATGTCCACTGTGACTTATTCATGGGGCGGTCAGGATGATGTGGGAAGTACTGGCTCTAACAAAGGGAAACACCAGGAGCCACAATTGAAAGGAGGGAGGCCAGGTGGGATTTGCCCTCACGGTTCTCAGTGCCCCAGATCACTGAATGCTTGTCCCCATCATGTGCCTATCTCACAGCCACAAAGTCACTGGGAGAATTTCAAATGTGCTCATTCTGTCCCCACCTGGGGGACTTTGAGTACTTCTGAGAGGCTAGTTCCTCTGGCCCTTCCCCTGGAGTTGCCAGAGTTGATGAGAAAGGCAGCTGAAGCTCCATGAGGTGAGGGAATCAGATGAGCAGAGCCCCCGGCGCTGTCAGCAAGAGGGCTGGCAACACCAACCGCACCCAAAATAGGGATTGGAACATTGAAAATCCCAAACGTCCTCCGTTTGGGAAAAAAAAAGAATTCTAGGAAAAATATTCCAAAGTGACTTGTAACTTTCCTTTCTCATGTGTGTTGAATGGGAAAACTCCTTTGCCACATAATTGAAGGAAGTCACATTGTCCTTCCGTGGTTGGAAATTCCTGGGGCCAGCCTCTGCGCTGGTCAAATCACACATGCTTAACTGGGAGCCAAGAACCCACCCTGTCTGAGGCCCAGCAGAGACATGAAAAAGGCAAAGGAACTGATAGCTTCCTGGCCCTCGAGGAGCTTGAAAATTAGCAGGTGCAGATAGTGAGATAGGACAAGGATTTTCCGAGGGGGAAGGGGGAGCTGGCTGGGTCCCCTGACTGCACCCCATCCAAGAAGAATAGGGATTGGCTTATTCCACTTGGATTTTGGTTGGTCTCAAAGAAGTTCCCGCAAGGATATTCTCTTCTCTCTACTTTTCCTTATTCGTACCCTCCAACCTGAAGTGTGTTTGTGTCTGTGAGAAGGGTGAGTACAGTGCAAAAAGAAGGATAAATTATAAGATAAGTTTTGGGGATCTGATATTGCTTAATGGCCAAGTGTTGGGGCACCACAAAATACCAGGTATGGCTCCCAGCTTCCCTACTTACTGGAGTGTGACTTAGTCTCACCTTCCACATATGTATAAAATGGGGATAGGAATAGAATAATAGCATCTACTCACAAAAGATAATAAGTGCGAGCAACCAAGGAACAACAGGTATATCATATACTCAAAGTTGTCAGTAAGTGACAGCAGTGGTTACATAATTATTATCAGCCCATAAATGGCAGCTGTTATTATCACTATTATTACCGTATGCAAGAGAAATGCCGACTCAGACTTCCTGGACTGAAATAAGAATCCCCTTTGAAGATCCCAAACAGTTCCTGAAATAGCCACATCTCTAAATGAAATGCCCTTCAAAAGTCCTCCTTTGTCTGCTGCCAAAGCCAGCTCCACACAGTGCGAAGAGAAGCATAGGCTCGGAGGCGCAGGCCCTTTGGAGAGCATCCTACTCAACCATCTCATTTTTAAACCAGAGAAAGAAGATCGGAAGGGTTGAGTGACTCGCCCAAAGTCGGCAGTGAGTTTGAGGCACAGCCTTAAGGAGTGTGCTGACCTGCAAACACCAGGTTCTCTGATCCAGAAGGATCAGACATGACAAACACATTTCCTCTGGGCAAACAGACCTGTGTTACAACCCGTCTGATCTATGCTTTGGGTGCAACCACTACACAAAGTAAATTGGTTGGCCTCTTACAAATACCTCCCAGGGAAGCTTTGGGGTGTGGAAAGTTAGTCTAGGGCGTACTGTGCATGCAAAAGGAAGAAGTGCTCCTCTGAGTTTCAATCCAAATAAGCCTGGGGGCTGGGGAGGAAAGGTTGCTCTCGGTGGTGACTGGGGCTGACAAGGACTGGCAACTGGGGGCCTGGGCTCAGGTTACCTCGCTGACCAGCTGTCCTGCCTTCTTGGCCTGTTCCAGATTGAGACTGCCCTCGGTCAGCCACCCGACTCCTTTCATCCAGGCCAGGTCGGCCTTGTACTGCAGCTGCAAGAGAAAAGCCAAGCTCTAAGCAGACATGTGGATGTGGCTGGGGCAGAGTTAACAGGAGAGTTAGGAAGATCATTGCTCCTGTTTTCGTCTCCATAGAAAAGCTGCCCCCATCTCTTTTAGAGTGGGCAAAACTCCGCTTGAGGGTGAGGCCACTGGCCCACGTTGGAATCAGAAGAGGCTGTTCTACCTGATCTCCGAAACACCAGCACTTTACCAAAAAGAGGGCTTTTCAGACTTTTTCCACTGAGGATCTTAGCTGCCAACTTGCTACCTTTCCCAGACTTATTTACCACTTTGGACACTTGCTTCTTCCTTGCTCACGCCATTACCAACACATCTTGACTTTTGAAAGAGCTCTGAGTCCCAATCCTCCATCCTCTAGTCTCCACTGTCTCGATTCTCTCTCTCTACCTCCCCAGCCATCCTCCCTGGGCCCGGCACACCTCCAATAGTTCTTCCCAGTCCTCTCAGTTATGTAATAGACTCATGCATATGTTCAAAAACCCTCTGAAAGCATCACCCTATCCAGTTTCAAGAGAGGCAAAGGGAGAATCAGCAAAGAGTGAGGGCTCACTTCACTCTGGAGCCCGTAAGCTTTCTTGGCCCAAAGAGTCTTCATATCTTCAGGCAGCACGGTGTATGCATGCAGTTTTTTCCTGTAGTCAAGGTCACTGGCCAGAGCTTGGGCCTTCTTCGCATGCCTGATGTTGACCATGTCCATGGGCAGGTGAAAGTGGGTCTTACTCTTCTCAAAGCCTTTCTTGTATTCAACCTGAATGCACCAAAACAAGGCATATTACTTGAAGCCTGCCTTGACAGGAGTGATGTAAAGATTCAGCAAAGAAGCCCAGGCTTCCATGGGGAATTGGCATGCTGGGCAATGCCACCTGTTTGTCTGAAGGGTGTGACCCAAGTCCTGGCTCTGTACAGTGGTGGCACCTGGGAACTGAGGTGTCACACTATTTTGTCTCTGGGAGGAATTCCTCCTAATGCTTTTTACCAGGTTGTTGCAGGAAGAGAAAGCTCTGCCCATAGTTTCTGTAGAAGCTTTAAGAGGCAAAATTACAAAGCTTGGCAAGTTCCAGAGTCAGACAAGCTTGAGTTCCAATCTAATTTGCCCTTTGCCAGCTAGATGACCTCCGGAAAGTCACATCACCTCTCCAAGGAATCATTATCTTTGAAGGGGTATTGTGAAAAGTAAACAAAATAATAGCCCAAACCCACTTAGTACAGGGAAGGTATATAGCCAACACTTGATAAAAGTTATTAGTGATAATGTGGGTGAGGATGGATGGGAGTGATGATGATGATGAATGATGGTGGTGGTGGTGGTGATGGGGTGATGGTGGTGGTGGTGATGGGGTGATGGTGGTGGTGGTGATGGGGTGACGGTGGTGGTGATGGGGTGATGGTGGTGGTGATGGGGTGACGGTGGTGGTGATGGGGTGATGGTGGTGGTGGTGATGGGGTGACGGTGGTGGTGATGGGGGGATGGTGGTGATGGTGATGGGATGATGGTGGTGGTGATGGGGTGATGGTGGTGGTGATGGGGTGATGGTGGTGGTGATGGGGTGATGGTGACGCAAGACAGCACAGTAGAAGCAATATGGTGCCAGTAAGTAAGAGTTCTAGGGTCTAATTCTCTCCTCCTCCTCCACTACTACTGACTACTATACAACTTTGGGCAAGACCATCTTTTTTGGCCCCATTTGTTTCAACTGCAAATATGAAATACTAAGCTGTTCTCTGTCTACACTGAAGCCAAATTCACAATGTCTTTGTACACTTCATGACTATGTGCATCCTAGGGCTCCATCTGCAGACACATCCAAAATGGTGACCCAGATGCCAACTCTCTTATTCTATTCAAGCCATGACTCATGGGGGAATTACATCTGATTGCACCATCGGAGCAGCATAAGTTGGCCTCAACACTTAGAGCAGGCAACCATAAAGCAGAAAGCCAATGCCCGTGTTTCCTTTTTGCCTGTTTGGCATTGACAGGGAACATGTGATTGGAAACCAAGTCTGACCGGTCCAGTGGAACTCTCCTTCCCAGAGACTCTTGGTGAGGGACATCTACCAAAGTTACTCTCCAGCCATTACAGTTCTTTACAAGCAGCATCATTTTGAGTGGTTGGAGTCTGGATGCCCTAGTTACTGGCTAAATATTTTGAATACCCCATGTATTTGGACCACAGGACTCATCCAGGACATCAGCACAATAAATAAAGTGCTTCCTGTCTAACTCTCCCAGTAGAACTAAGCTCCATCAGGGAGGAATCAGTGATGTGCTGTTTGTTCTTACAGCCCCAGTGTCTGACACAGTATCCTGCACAGAGCAGCTGTTCAGTAAACATGTGCAGAATGAGTAGATGGGTTCAAGGTACCCTTTGTACCTTGAACAGTGGATGCCAGTTACCCCTTAGGGACCACATGCTTCTCATCTATTTTAAAAGAATAACATCCTTTGGTAAAATAAAGAGGCAGGCAGCACTTTTCACATAAGCCAGGAAAGAAATTGAAAGTGGAAGTGGAAAAAGTAAGTCTTGGGTAAGCAGACTGGGAAAAACTTTTCCCAGTGACACAAGTCTACATGAAGGCTTGCGGAATAGGAAAGAGTTTACCTCACTGCTCATCTTGGCCACCTGCAGGGAGTGCAGAAGCCTGGTGTCTGTAGTTCCCAGGACTTTGCCTTTTGCTTTTTCATATTCTTCTTTGTATTTAATCTTGAGAGAAAAAGG
Source organism: Phacochoerus africanus (assembly GCF_016906955.1). Classification (NCBI taxonomy): domain Eukaryota; kingdom Metazoa; phylum Chordata; class Mammalia; order Artiodactyla; family Suidae; genus Phacochoerus; species Phacochoerus africanus. The sequence goes on from NC_062558.1 coordinate 124,287,746, forward strand.
AAGGTTGACTGTGAGTGAGAGAGAAACTTTGCCATCTCAGGGGCTGTGGTTTTAACAAGTGCAAGGGGAACAATTCCGAAAAAAACACCTCCCAGTTTTTCCCGAACCCAGTAGAAGTAGAAGATTAAAGTACCACGACGTTTACAATGTGAACAGTCATTATTTTTTGCTGCGGGACCACTGACATTTTCCTGGAACGATTTCTTATGCATTTCTGAGTTAACAAGAGGAAACCTACATTGCTAGCAAGCTCTCCGGAGGCTTTGGCGGCCAGCAGAGACATGGCATCCAGCTTCATCTCAAATCCTTTCCCCTTTGTCTTCTCCCAGCCTTCTTTGTATTTAACCTGACAAACAAAAGCACAGGTGAATGGCAGTCGCTATCCAGTGTCTGGCCAGAAGTTGAACAGAAATTTACTCAAGAACAAAGTTGGTGGCTTCATCTGCTTATGGACCAGAATCTTGGCTGTTATGATCAAAGTGAGAACAGCAATGATGAACACAGTTAATTGCTGTGGGGTCACAAGGGGCAGTGGGAATAGGGTCATGAGGACAAAGCGAAGACCCATGCGTTCATCCCAGTATGGTCGTTTCCTGGTCATGTGACCTCTGGCCAATTGCTTTACCTCTTTAGTCCTCAGTTTACCACTTGCAAAAATAATATTATATTATCTGTCTCAGGATGGCTGTGAGGATACATTTTATGCAGGCAAACAGATATCCTAAGCTTGTAAGGTGCAATGCAGACGTAAGGTATTACTACTGCCATGGTGGTAACACCTGACTCTCTTTGTCCATCTGATACCAAAGCCCACATCACCATGTCTCTACAATAAACATCTGCATGGGGTTATTATAATATTGAATTATAATATTGAATAGTTCCATGTGTAAAGGGCCTATCCTAGTGTCCAGCACACAGAAAAGGTTAGTTCTTTTTTACCTATTTTTTAATGGAGGCAGAGTTAATTTACAATGCTGTGCCAGTTTCAAGTGTATAGCAAAGTGATTTAGCTATACACACATATATATGTATATACTTATATATTCTTTTCCCTTATAGGTTATTATAAGATATCCAGGGAGTTCCCACTGTGGCTCAGTAGTAACGAACCCAACTAGTATCCATGAGGATGTGGGTTCAATCCCTTGCCTTGCTCAGAGGGTTAAGGATCCGGTGTTGCCATGAGCTGTGGTGTATGTCACAGATGAGGCTTGCTGTGGCTGTGGTGTAGGCCGGCAGCTGTAGCTCTGATTTGACCCCTAGCCTGGGAATTTCCACATGCCACATGCCACCCTGAAAGAAAAAAAAAAAAAAAGATATCGAGTATAGTTCTCTGTGCTGTGCAGTAGGTCCCTATTGTTTACCCATCCCATATACAGTAGTGTGTATATGTTAATCCCAAACTCCTAATCTATCTCTCCCCTTCCCGAGGTAGTCACTTTTTAAATTCTCCTGCCTTACAAGTCCCATCTAGAATGAAAAGCCTAATCACAGCCCACTTGTGACTCCTGGAAGAATCTGGTGATTAAGACTGGTCTTTTATGAATGGACTAAGACAATGTGGTATATATAAACAATGGAATACTACTCAGCCATAAAAAAGAATGAAACAATGACATTTGCAGCAACACGGATGGAACTAGAGTCTCTCATACTAAGTGAAATAAGTCAGAAAAACACAAATACCATGTGATTTCACTTATATCTGGAATCTAATATACGGCACAAACAAACCTATGCACAGAAAAGAAACTCATGGACTTAGAGGAAAGACTTGTGGTTACCAAGGGGGAAGGGGAGGGAGTGGGATGGACTGGGAGTCAGGGGTTAATAGATGCAAACTATTGCATTTGGGGCAGATAAGCAATGAGATCCTGCTGTATAGCACAGGGAACTATATCCAGTCACTTGTGATGGACCATGATGGAGGATAATGTGAGAAAAAGAATGTATGTATATACCTATGACTGGGTCACTTTGCTGTACGGTAGAAATTGACCAAACACTGTAAATCAACTATGATAGAAAGAATAAAAATCATAAAATTAAAAAAAAGATTGGTCTTCTTAAAACTTAAATTCTACTCACACAGCAAAGCACCAGCTAGATGTCATCAGGATGGGGATGACGAAGGCGCGTGTTCCAGCACACACCACACATGTGCATACACAGTGAGAATTCAATTGTCGTGACTGATTTATCCCTGGGAACTGCCACATGCCGTGAGACAGCAGCATGCCAAACTCTAACATGATGGATGTCTCTGAGGAGCTAGCTCTCCATGGACACAAGAGTCCCCGGTCCCTGTGTGCTGGGCCAGCCTTGCATCTTCATTTCCGCATCTGTGCATAAGCCCCATGCTTCTCACCCATGCTTACCTCACTAAACAATTCAGCATTGGTTCTGGCTTTCACCAGCTGAGGTACGTCCTGGGGCAACGTGTAATTCAACTTATTCTTCTCATAGTCAGCGCGGTAATTCACCTGTTGGATTTAAAATAAGCCCAAAAGGTAAGGGCAAAGGTTTTACATGGTGAGAGGAGAACTTTGGAGACAGCACTCTCTTCTTCACTTTCTCCGAAGGCCCACCGCTGAGAAGGAGTTTCTGGAAAAAGGTGATTTACATGGAAGCCTATAATTTCATGAATATTTTAAATTGACTGAAGATGCCAAAAGACAAGTCAAACAAGTCAAAGGTCACATTCAAAGTTATGAGCTTGCAGGAATTCCCATTGTGGTGCAGCGGAAATGAATCTGACTAGGAACCATGAGGTTGTGGGTTCGATCCTGGCCTTGCTCAGTGGGTTAAGGATCTGGTGTTGCTGTGAGCTGTGGTATCGGTCAAAGACATGGCTTGGATCTGGCGTTGCTGTGGCTCCAGCATAGGCCTGCAGCAACAGCTCCGATTAGACCCCTAGCCTGGGAACTTCCATATGCTGCAGGTACAGCCCTAAAAAAGGACAAAAGACAAAAAAAAATAATTATGAGCTTACAAAAGATGTCGCTGTGGCTATATCACCAACTCTCCTCGGAAGCTCTTGAAGGTATGAAATTTATTTTTTCACTGGCTGCTGAGCTAAACCTCTTGTTCTAAGCAAGGTAGATACTCAAAGAGTAATTATCAAATGCCTACTGGGAAAAAGCCGTTTTAAATCACACGCAAAAGGCAGCCAACCAGACACGTAATTCCCAATGGAATTACACAGCATCATCTGAGAAGTTGTCTTGTTCTCAAGTTAAACCTGAACCTGATCAAACCTATAGATCTAACTATGATATTATAGGTATTTCGAGGCCTGAGAAGCACATGAAGCCCACGCTGGGATGCAGTCAGCGAAGCTCAGACGTGGGAAACTTTAAAGGATTAACAGTCCAGTTTCTTCAACAATTTGAAGGAAAAGAAGAGAGAGAAAAGGAGTTCCCTGGTGGCCTAGTGGTTAAGACTCAGTCCTTTCACCACTGCAGCCTGGGTTCAATCCCTGGTCTGGGAACTGAGATCCCACATCAAGCTGTTATACACCATGGCCAAAAATAAAAAAGAGAGAGAAGGAGAGAGAGAGAAAAAAAAGATTAACAGGAAAAAAATATTACAACCTTAGGAGACAACGGGAATGCTAATTGCCAAGTGGACATTGGTGATGTTGAGAATTGTTTTTAGCTTTCTGGTGTGACATATTGAAATGATATAAATAAGCGGAAAATTATTTTTAGCTTTTAGTATTATTTTATCATACAAAAATATTTATAGACTAAACTATATAACAGCTGGAATTTTCTTCAAAATAATAGGGAGGGAGGAAGTGGATAGGCATAGAGAAGCAAGACTGGCCATGAGTTGATAGTTGTTACATCTGAGTGATAGGTGCCTGGGGGTTTATTATGCTAGTCTTTATACTTTTGAATGTATTTAACATTTTCTATAATAAAAAGTTTAAATCAAAGCAATGAGATCCTGCTGTCTAGCATTGGGAACTATGTCTTGTCACTTATGATGGAGCAGGATAATGTGAGAAAAGAGAATGCATACATGTGTGTGTAACTGAGTCACCATGCTGTACAGTAGAAAAAAAAAAAACAATGTATTGGGGAAATAAAAAATATATATATATAATAAAAAAAATTTTTTTTTAAGTTTAAATCAAATAAGTCATTTCATGGTTGTAATAGGACATATGTCCCCATCAATGGGAGTCAAATCTTTAGGGAGCCATTTATCCAGACCCCACAAAGCAAACGCAAGTCCTCCATACCCATTCAAGCAAGGGTGGGCCACTTACATGACTCAGTTGCTGGGCATTGATTTTGGCTTGAACAATCTGAGGGGTGTTGGTCACAGAGCTGTACTTCAGCTTGTCAATGCTTTGCCTGTAGTTGACCTGGGTGCAAAGAGGCACAAAAAGATGTCACTTGCACTTTCCTCTAAGATTTACTTGGCTCCTTCTCCCCCAGCGCAACAGAGCTGTGATTCTCAAAATACTAAAGATTCAAAGAGTCCAACTGGAGACCAACAGACAATCCAAGCCTATAGACAGAAAAGCAGTCCCCTGAGGAGTTCCCTGGTGGCCTAGCAATGAAAGGACCTGGTGTTGTCACTGCTGAGGCTTGGGTCACTTCGGTGGCATGGATTCAATCCCTTGCCCGGGATCTTCCACAGGCCACAGGCATGACCAAAAGAAAGCCAAAGAAAAACAGTCCATTGAGGAGTGAGTGACTTGAGGCAGATGACAAAAGAGGTCAACTAAATGGCGACTGACCAGAGGAAAATGTGCTTGTCCAAATCACTCATCAGAGGAAAGCATTTTAAAACCCCGATGGCACATCCCTCCACACTCTCCTAATGGTGAAAATTTATACTGTGGACAACGCTAAGTGTCAGCAAGGATGTGGAGCTGCGAAAACTCTCACAATACTGCTGGCACAAGCGCAGGCTGGTGCCACCACTTTGGAAAAGAGCATGGCATTTGGCACAGACATGTACCCTAAGTCTCAACAACTCTATTTGGAGGTACAGTCCCAAAGAATATACTTGTACAAGGTCATTTGATAATCAGCTGTGTATCAATACTTAGTGTACTTTTTCTATATCTTCTACTTAAAACGAGTTTTTTTTTTTTTTAAGGGAAAAGAAAAATGAAAGAGGGACACAAATTCTAAGGCTGTCCACACATCTCTGAGTGGCAGGTCCTCAGTCCCACCTGGCCAGAGTCCCCAAGAAAGCTGCCCTAAGCTTGGCACGTTCACAGAAAACGAGGGCTCAGAAGAGAAGGAGGTGGAATCTCCAGGGCAGCCTGGTTCATGGACTCCTCGGTTTCCCACTAACTTCAAGCTATTGGGGGCTGGTGGATTTTCTCTTTTTTCACACTACAGTTTGCCCTTCAGAGAGTTAAGGGTTATTAGCCATTTGTGCATGAGCACATATGTATCCAATCATCTTAGTTTTTTCCAAACTGGCCTAAGATGTGCTGCAGAGAAAAATGGGAACTTGAGCGAAAGTTCTAGGAATCTGAGGCTCAAGGGTGGGTAACACGGGTGAGGGCTGAGGTGAGCCAAGTGGGAACCCAGAAACCTGTACGGATGGAAGGAGAGCCAGGATCCAGACGGGTGAAAGAAAAGACGGTGATGCTGTGGACGGCAAATGGCCTCACCCACAATTTAGCCACGCGGGCCCTCGGTCCAGGTCAAGGAGGAAAATGTGAACTCACCCCTCACCCTGAGCTTCTTCCCTGATGCCTGCCTGGTGCTCTTTCACTCGTCCATTTGCTCATTTGCTCATTCTTTCAACAGTCATGGAGCACCTACCCTGTGCAGAGCAAGCACACCCAGTGCAGCCCTGCCCACACAGCCATCTCAGCTGGGTCCTTGCTCCCAGGACCCCAGACTGGTCTGGTCCTCTGCACACCTGAGCCTCTCCACCTATAGGCTCCAGGTTAGGCACTTTGGTCAGTTGCTTTGTTTGCAGCCATCAGATTACAATGAATACCCCACTCATGGTCTTCAAGTCTCTGATTGCACAAAGCCCAAGGCCCCACCCAGGATCCCACCCAGTATGGCAGCTTCTTTAGGCCTTTTGCCTAAGAACTCCATCCCCCTTGCCTACACCCTCACTATCTCCTGCCACGTCTGTCCAGACCCCCACCTGCTGCCTCTGGCCATCCTCCTCTGGCACTTGGCTCTGCCCCTCACAGGGGGCCACACCTCTGGCCAGCACTGCACTTTCTTACTATTTCCTGTCCAGATAACTAGAGTCTGATGTCTTTGCCATTCTTTCTGCCAGCTGCTGCCTCCTACTGCCACATTCCTGGGTAACAACCCACCTTGGGGAGTCTTTATAACCTAAAGGTCACAAGGTCTGTGAGTTCCAAGCAGAGCACTAGCTGGATACCAGTGAAGTCCTCTCCTGGGCTCAGTGTCTGGCTTCCCGGTTGGGGAAGCAGTAAGGAGTGGGGGGGACTGTGGCAAAGGGCAGCAGCTGCTCCTCGGCTCTAGGCCTCAAAGTGGGGGTCAAAGGGGCCAGAGAGTCCAAAGATTCCAAAGAAACTGGAAATCTACGTCATTATATAAATTCTTACAATTTTTAAATGCCAGAAAATAGTTCAGTATTTTAAAACCCAGTGATCCAAGTGACACAGACCCAAGGACCAACTCGACACTGTATTTCCTTCCTCTACTCACTTCCTTCTTGCCTGTCCCAACATCGGCTAAGAACAAGCATGGCTAAAAAACAGCACTGACTATGTCCCCAGCACTATGTCAAGGGCCTTGCACAGAGTCATGCATGTGATCTTCCCAGCCACCCTGTGGGTAAGGACTGTCATTATCGCTACCTCACAGCGTGAAACCGGAGACACAGAGACCTGACGTGACTTGCTCAAGGTCACCCGGCTGGTGTCAGAGCTAGGATTCAGAGGGGCTCCCAGCCTACACATTATAAACACAGTTTTGCCAAAGGTGGTGTGCCTGGAACTGTTAACTTGTTATCTTTCAGATGGACCAGGGGCTCCCTAGAGTTAGAGAGGGAAATATATTCTGATTGACAAATTAGCCAAAAAAAAAAAAAGACCTACAAATTGCTTCTAGAATAGCAGCGTGTTCTAGACACCAGACCACAGAGTGTTTTGTTGGATTTGGAGATAAGGGACAACACTGCTTGGTGCTTTTTAGTTAATGGTTCAAGGAGAAAAGTTTTTGCACAGTCTGAGTTTTGGACAATGCGTATGGGGGAAAAACAGGAAACAGGAAATCATTTCATTGTCAACCATTAATGAGATTCGTGTACAGTAGCTTCCTAATGCATTAAGTCAGAGGGAAAATGATCTCATCTAAAGAGTCTATTAGATTTCGGAATTAGGCACAATCGAATGTCACAAAAACTGTATGTTTTTTAAATGGCACATTCCTTCCTGATAATGCTGCAGTAAGTGTGTTGCAGAGCACAATTACTTTCTTCTGCAGGTCATAATTAACACTCTCCATGATTAATTATATTTCTGCAACATCATGGATGCTTGGTCATTGCTTCAATCTACTTTCTGAAAGGTCCCCTTGCTGCAGGGAGAGTCTCATTTTAATGCTCTTTGCGTTTATAAAATTGACCCAAAGGGCATGTTCTCTAATTAAGGACCTGGGTTTGTTTATTTAATTTCATACGACTTGACCACCTTGGAGACTACCAGACAGACAGACCACAAATGTTCTCATAAACAGATTTCCCCAAACTTCCTAAACACTAAAGTCCCTATGCCAAGGGTGGTAAACTCAAATTCCCACGGAAGCCAGTAATTACGGCTAAAGGCGTTTAGGATGATAAAAGCAGCTGCCACCTAGTCCCAGTCACCTGCTGCCACGCAGGAACAAGGGCCACAGCTCCAATGGGAACTCTCACATTTCTTTTTTTTTTTTCTTTTTTTGCCCCCCTCCACCCCCGCCCCGGGCATGTGTAAGCTCCCAGGCCAGAGATCAGATTGGAGCCACAGTTGCGACCTACCCCCCAGCTGTGGCAGCGTCAGAGCCTTAACCCACTGTGCTGGGCCAGGGATCAAACCTGTGGTCCTGTTGCTGCAGAGAGGCGGCTGATCCCACTGCACCACAGCGGAAACTCCCACAACTTCTACATATTGGTTCAAAAACCACAATTATTTTTTTAACACTGTGTGACCAAACAAAACACCTCTGCAGCCTAGATCTGGCTCCTGGGCTGCCAGCACAGAACTTATCTCTTTTTGCAATGACTATTTCTAATCCCATCTCATTTAATTTGTCTCTCAGACTTCTCCAGGTAAGCTGGCTATATTCCAGATGCCTGGGTTGATCCACTGTCTTATGCAGACAAACGTCACGGCAAGTCGTGTCATCATGGGAATACAGAGTTGTAGGCCGCTCTCTTTTGTTTGCACTCCTAAGAGTGGTTTCTAGAAGTCTACCTTGAAAGTACGCATTCAGATTTTATAAGGTGCCCTTGGTCCCTCAAGTTTCCCAGATGATGTATGCAGCAAATAAAGAAAAAGCATAGCTTAGGTAGCCACATTTAACCTTGAATTTCATTAAGGTGAGATGAATACGTCAATTCCATTCAATTTTGGGGAAAAGGAGAATCAAAATTCAGGCCCTTTATATGCCTCTATTTCCCACCCCCTGCTTTATCACACATTTGAAAAGCCTCTCCTATCCATCAAACTGTCATTTGCCAATGATTGGTCTTTGCTGTCCTGTAAACTATGTTAGATGCTGGAGATGCCCAACTGAACCGGACACAGCTCCTCCTCTGAACAAATAGGGCAGAGAGGTGAAGACCCAAATACCAAGAGCAAGACCCAAGCCAACTGCTGGAGCTGTGCTGATCCTAAAGGAATGTGAAGGAAAGCAGCCCTGTGCACCCAATGAACACATGTTGAATGTACATTAAATTATCAGTTGACTGGGGATAACTCACTGACAGCCAGGATACCAACTCAGTTCTAAATCACCTGTACTTTTTTAAATAGCAGATAACTTGTACTTTTTTCTTTGTACATTTCTGTATTTTCTGATTTTTCTGTAATAAACACTAAACATTCTTGAAATTAGAAAACAATAAACTTAATTATACATATTTCATTGGAGACAAGTTGAACTATAAATAAATAAAATCGCTGCTGTGATAATTCAGCAATACATATCTATTCCACACATATTTATCAAGTGCTCCTAGGGAAAAAAAATGAGGGCGATATTACCACTTCACTTCCTCTCAACTTACAGCTATTTCTTTTCTTTTCTTTTCTTTTTTTCTTTTTACTTTTTAAGGCTGCACCCATGGCATATGGAAGTTCCCAGGCTAGGGGTCAAACCGGAGCTAGAGCTGCCAGCCTACACCACAGCCCCAGCAACATGGGATCCGAGCCACGTCTGCAACCTATACCTGCAAGCTCACTGCAACATCAGATCCCTGACCCACTGAGCAAGGCCAGGGATTGAACCAGCATCCTTATGGATACTAGGCAGATTCGTTTCCGCTGTGCCACAACAGCCACTCCTCAACTTATAGCTATTTCATTTTACTTCCTTTTGGTCCTTAAGCATCCCACACTCCAAAACTTAAAAACAAAACAAAACAAAAAACTCATCATTACTAGGGAATAATTACTTTAAATGTGCCCAGCAACAGATATAGCTCCTAAATTCTAAGAGGTGAAAAGGAACCATATTTTCAAGATGAAACCAGAGTTGTCCTCACCTTATCCTGGAAATCTAAGAGCTTCTAAACATCTATCTGTGGACTTCCTATTGGAAAAAGGTTCCCTTTTTCCATCCCTTCCATCTCCTATGAACTGCTGTATTCTGTTTCTTTCCATCAGGCTGCCTAAGAATCTCTCCACTGGAGGAAAGTGACAAGGAACAAAGGAGAAAGGCCTATGGGAAGAGGACTTACATCTTTCAAGGGCACCAGCTTCATCGTGGTTTGATAGGAAGGAGTAAGGGTGGCCGGGTAGTTGTAGTCGACAATGTCGTGCTTGTAATCGGCCTTGTAGGCGATCTGAAACACAAAGAGCAAGATTAGCCCCCCGCCCCCAGTCTCTTTTGACCTTGTTTGAATGTCACAATAATATTTTTTACATAACCAGGAACAAATTAATTCAGTTTCATCACCTCCAAGGAAAATTAAATTATGTTCACACTCCTGCCTTTAATTAATTTGAATTCTTCCTCTTAATTAATCCAAAATTAGTTAACTTCATCTGAAGCACATTTATTTTATCTTTCTTATTAATCATGGAACCCTTGTAGTTTTTTGTTAAAAAAGAAGCATTTGCATACGAGTATATATTCAAAGAGATTCTTGGCTAACCCTCAGATAAAAAAGTCAAGAGTCTTCAGCATATTTTAATTTTTACTTTCTAAAGGTCATATACAACATTCTCAGGCAGAAGAAATTTGACATGTGTGTGTTTTAACAACAAAGTCAATTTCTTCTAAGTGTCCTTTACCTCCAAGATTTACAGCTTGGTATTTGCAAACCTGTAACTGAATTGAACAAAGCCGAAGAGAGATTAATAGAGCCCATGCTATTAAAAGAAGGACCTGGTCCATTTTGCCGCCCCACTGTCTTGACCAGTGCCTGGCCACGGGAAGTCTTCAATGAACAGTAAGATTAAATACATGAATGAACCAATCCACCAAGCAACCAATTCCAAATAAATCACAAATGCTTTGGAAAGTTGAAGAATCTCAAATAAGAATTGTGCTCATCCGGAGTTCCCGTCGCGGCGCAGTGGTTGACGAATCCAACTAGGAACCATGGGGTTGCGGGTTCGATCCCTGCCCCTGCTCAGTGGGTTGACGATCCGGCGTTGCCGTGAACTGTGGTGTAGGTTGCAGATGCGGCTCGGATCCTGCGTTGCTGTGGCTCTGGCGTAGGCTGGAGGCTGCAGCTCCAATTTGACCCCTAGCCTGGGAACCTTCATATGCTGCGGGAGTGGCCCAAAGAAACAGCAAAAAGACAAAAAAAAAAGTAAATAAAGAATTGTGCTCATCCATTTCTCTATCTTTCAGCAACTGAAAGTTTTTCTCACACTAAATCAGTTATAATAGAGTTAAGTATGCTTCAAAGCCAAGAAAGCTGAGATAAGTACGTGGAAGCTTTTGAAAATGTTCAAGGATTTTTACCTTGGTTATAGTAATTAACATTGGGAAACTTTCATAGGTCAGTCTTGATATGTGATGTTTCAAAATGGGAGGTTGAAAAAGAATTGGCTGATTTCCTCATGTCCCACCTCCGTCCACCCCAAGAGACACCCCAGGACCTGCAGGCCCTCCCTTCACAATAGGACTCACGTTGCTTGCCAGACTTCCAACTTTCATAGCGTGGAGAGTCCGTCTGTCCATCCCAACTCCTTCATAGTGGCCTCTCATGTGGTTCTGGTAGTTTTCTTTATATTTATTCTACATGAGAACACAAAACCTTCAACAAAAGCATTTTCTTCCCAACTTGGTGAAGATAAGCTGCTCATCCTAATGCACTAGATCCAAAATGTACATGATTAAATAGAGCCTATTTAAGTATTTGGTGTGCCACTGAATTAAAAATAAGACAAACTTTAAAAAAAATAAATTTTAAGAAGTTGGGGTGAAACAGGCACACAGCAAACATTATATTTGAGGCGCGCAGACAGCACAAAATGGATCTGATTAAAAAAAGAAAGAAAAACATTTTCAGGAAGTTCCTGTTGTGGCTCAGCAGTAACGAGCCCAACTAGCATCCATGAGGCCATGATCCCTGGCCTCGTTCTGTGGGTTAAGGATCCACCGTTGCTGTGAATTGCGGTGTAGGTCACAGACTCGGCTCCGATCCTGCATTGCTGTGGCTGTGGTGTAGGCTGGCAGCTACAGCTCCATTTGGACCCCTAACCTGAGAACTTCCATGTGCTGCAGGTGCAGCCCCGAAAAGCAAAAAAAAAGTAAAATAAATAAATAAATAAATAAAACATTTGAAGTTGTGAATATGCCAGATTTTTCTAATGTAAAAACAAAACAAAACAGCATGCAGGGGTAGAGCTTTCCAAGGAGGAGCACTGACCCAGGAGGCCCTGCATGCAAACCCCATGCTGGGGGCTGGTGCAAATCATTGCATGCCATTCATTTCTAAATACATGAGGAATACAACCTGAGCTTTGCCAAATTCTATAACTTTTATATGACACATCGGTCACTGCCAAAACCATGTGAAATAATATGTCCCAAGGGCAGCTTACCAAACAAAGACAAGACCAACACAAGAAGTCCTAAGTAGGAAAATGTGGGTAGCTTCTAATGAAGCTACATTAAAACCACCCACTCTGAGAGTCCATTGCATTTCTAGGCACTGAGGGTATTTCGATAGAAAACTATTACTCTCTATCGGATACAATGTTACTTATCTCAGTTAGTTTCTGCAAGCACTCTTTGAGGAGGAATAAATAACTATTAACATCCCCATTTTGCAGATGGGCCAAATGGCTCTGAGAACTTAAACAACCTGCCCGAAGTCGGCCACTTGGCTAGTTGAGGCACCAGGTCCATCAGCTGCAAAGCTGGTGCTCTTAACCACACGTATGCAAAAGAAATTCCTTACTGAGCCTCACTAAGTCCCGCGTGATTTTAAATTCTACTATTATACGTAGCTAAGTAGAAGTAAAATTGTATAAGCTAATCCTTGAGGTTCTTAAGGATACCTCCCCAGACCATATCTGAGAATTTCCAAATTTGCAAGTGCCATTCCAGCAGAGATCTGCTCATCTGTAAGATGGGGAAATATCACCTGGCTCCCCAGGTGACTGTGCAGGTGAACTGAGATTGTGTATTAATTTAAGAAGCACTACGTCGAGTTGAGGGGGATGTTGCACACTCAGCCAGGCTCCCCTGCCAGCATTTTCCACTAGGAGCTGGATACTGCTATGCAGGAAGGATGCAAGAGCACAAGTGCAGCCCTGAGGACTCAAGGTCAAGTGCATTCCAGGGGACTGAACACTTCATGGACCAGCCCCATCAGGCAATCACTATATAAACTCATAATGTTTGTGCCAAAGAAGCCATGCTTCTCCAAGACACCCAGCTCCATTCACATAGACTGTCTCTTAGGAGACCTAGAAATTAAGGTCATCAGAAAAGCCCAAGCAAATGCTTAGGCATTAGAAACTCACATCACTGGTGAATTTTGAGATCTTGCTCACATTCCTGAATTGAGGTGTTTCACAGTAGTTGATACTATGACCTTTACTACTTTCCAGATCCTTCTTATACTCCACCTTGGAAACCAAAACACCAGATGCACCAGAGAACCAAACTCAAAGTCACTCTTGAAAATGTCACCAGGGCTCAACTAGGATATTTTTAGAAAACTTTCAACCCAAGATTTAAAAATACCAGGCGTAGGATACTATAGGTTAACAACACATGCTTTCCGTTCAAATAATAAATAAGTAAATTATAAGTTTGGCTTTGAATATTAAAAATATATAACCTCTTTCAAGAGTAAACACTTGAAGATTTCATATATAGCTCGAAAAATGGCAAAGTAGTTTTAGAAATCAAGACAGTGGTTACTCTTAGAAACAGGTGTCTGCAGGCTGTCTGGACTTCTGGTCATGTTCTATTTCTTTATCTGGGTGCTAATTACACACATGTGTCTACTTTTCCCTAAAAGTCTCTTTGAACCAGAACCAGACACTTTATTTTTCCAGGCCTATGGCAAAGCAAGAGCCTAAAGATTGCAAAGATCCCACCTAGATCTAACATTCTATGAGTTAAAAGAAAGGTTCAGCAAACTTTTTCCAGAAATTACCAGATAGTAAACATTTGAGTCTTTGTAGGACCTGCCACCTCTGGATCAACTCTGTCCTCATAACTCAAAAGTAGCCATAGACAATATGGTGTGTTCCAATAAAATTTTATTTACAAAAATGGGTGGGGGGGCCGGGTTTGGCACTCTGGTCATAGTTTGCTGACCTCTGGCCTAGAGCATCAGAATCATATGGAATACTTCCTTAAAATGCAGATTTCAAGGCCTCAGTACCCATTACTACTTCAAAGTATCTGAGGTTCCTGATGAGGCCCAGGAAATGTCACTCCTAGTGATTCTGAGCAGCCCAAAAGTAGAGCACCACAGGCTAAGGAACACCTTGGGATAAAGGAATTAGGGGTTGGAAAATAAAAATATTTTAGGGAGTTCCCATCGTGGCTCAGTGGAAACAAATCCAACTAGTATCCATGAGGATACAGGTTCAATCCCTGGTCTCATTCAGTGAGTCAGGGATCTGGCGTTGCCATGAGCTGTGGTGTAGGTTGCAGACATGGCTCAGATATGGCGTTGCTGTGGCTGTGACATGGGCCAGCAGATATAGTTCTGATTCGACCCCTAGCCTGGAAACTTCCATCTGCCATGGGTGCGACACTAAAAAGCAAAAATAATAATAATAATAATTAGGATATTTGCATATCCTTTTTTGAGTTTCAGATAACTTTTCAGGTGAGTCCTATGAATAGTCTGGCAAGAGGCTGATGATTCACATGCCCTTCAGGGTTCTAACAGGTAATGCCAACAGAGAAGCTGCTATAAAGAAACTCTAGGACCTAAATAGGATATGGGAACTAGAGGGGATATTTCCTTGCCAATAGTCTTAACAATTCTAAAAATCTTAACCACTGGGTCGGCCAAAGAAAACACAGTCTCTGGCCGCCAGGTCAGCCTCCAAGGCAAGGGGAGTTCACAGGGCACTTCTTGGAAACCTGACTACAATTATGAGAAAGAGGGAGGTTCCGTGTTCAAAACGGACCTTCCCTTCTTGGCTTTCCATTCTTTAAGAACGCCGTGTTGTTAGAGGGGTTGGATCATCCAGGATTCTGGCAATGAGAAATCCACTGCGGGGAACTGTGCCATATCTACAGCCCTGTGAGAATTCTGGGAAGAAACTTTTGAATCATCAGAGAAAGATGTAATTAGTCTGATTCTAGACTCTTTCATGAATTTTTTTTTCTTTTTCTTTTTTCTTTTCTTTTTTTTTTTTTTTTTAACCATCTATGCATGCATTGGAAACTGTGGAAACTGGTAACCCATGTGTAGTTTATGGGTATCGCATGGAATCTTTCATCCTCGGGGTCGCTCCTTGCCTGCCTGAGTTAAAGGAGGGGACACCACCCAGGCCAGACCATCCCCATACGCACCTCGCTCACAAGCTTGTTCACGCTCTGAGCCCGCTTAAGAACCAAGTTGTCCTGGGCTGGGAGGGAGTGATAGTGTGCAGCGCCCTTCATTTTATTGAAGTCCTGCCTGTATTTTATCTGAAAGAAACACATGTAGAGCGTTCGCAGTTGCTGTTTTCATGCTCCATGAGAGAAGTTATACCATAGCTACTTCACATTGAATGTCAACATTTATTTGCTAGGATTTTTTGGAGGCAAAAAATTCCCATGGGTTTTTCCTGCTCGAAGTCCACAAACCACTTGGTCCCTTTTGCATCAAAATGCTACTGCCCCCTTTCCCTCTTTTTGTACATTACATTCTAATTCTGCATGAACAAAGGTCTTAAAAGGACCACAGCAAAAGGTATCATCCCAAACCCAAGTTTTAACAATCATTTCTCATCCAGCCGTGAGCGAACTGCCTTTTACTTTCCCTCTTAGAGTAAAGTGCACCCTCTTCCAGGGAAATGGGTGATAACTGGATAGTAATGAAGTATAAAGGAGAAGGGAAAAGGGTGTATGACACAAATATGGGCTTCTGAGTGTACATCAAGTTCAAGCTGGCATGTCACTTTACCAAGTTAAACTATAGCCTATCTTTCAAGGACTGCCAGGTGGCTAACACTCTGCAAAGAAAAAATCATTTTTTCAACTGAGACATACCCAGCTGATAATATACGATTTCTTTTCATCAGCTATTCCTATAAAGAGCTCAACTTCTAAGATGGGTTATTTTGCAAAGATGCTCCTAACCCCAGCTTATCTGGCTGGACCAGCCTTTGTACTGGCTTCAGCTGACATAAAGTAAATTATGTGGCTGGTCCATGTCAGCCTCCTTTGAAGCAGATAAATGTGATCTGATGGTATGAATAACAACAACAAAAAAAGCAGATGTCAGAATTTGGATAGGAATTAAGGGCTACCATTTTACTTCAACTCAGCTCTGTTACATGTAACCGTGTATCGGTTTTGTTCAGCACAGCCTTCAAAGGCTCATTCCTTCTCTGCTTCTGCAGCTCTTATGGGTCGCCCCAATATGGTACTTACATCACTAGCAAGTTCATTGGCTTTCTTGGCATTCAGATAAGCCGGGGTGATCATGGCTGGGAAGCTGCCCTTTCCTCTGGTCTCGCCGTACTCTTCTGAGTAACCCTGCTGGGTCAATCAAACATTGTAATCAGTAGTGCTCCACGCCTGGAATGGGTGGGGGATCAGCACCCATTTCACCTAGAGCCTGATCCCATGGACACCCACCCACATCAGACGCTCCTGTGATCAGCCTTAGGAGCAGTACAATGTGGCCCTTAAGATGTTAGACGCTGGAGGCCAGAGGCAGACCTGCTTACTGGTGGTACCCAGACAATCAGCCCTAAATAAATGGTAACTGCTGTAATTGTCATCATTTCCATCAGACAAATCAGGATACTCTGTGGGTCTCGCAGGCCCATGTGTTAAGGAGTACTGTTTCTTAACTGACACCTGCAAAGTCCCTCTGTCTTCCAGGCGCCTAGAACACTACCTTCCTCAGATGTATGCAAAGACTCACTGACATCCCACATGCTGTCTCCTTCAGAGACAGAGTTATCTCAATTATTACCAGGAAAGAGAGATCATACAACTATTTGAATTCTGGTACTTTGGCGGAAAAGATTTCAAATCGCCCTAAGATGATCTCAAATGGGACTAAATGTATATTTCAGACTAATTACTACAATCTGAGTCTTAATTTCTTCCTTCTTCCTCCCCACAGCACCCACTCATGCCCACAAAGGAGAGCCTTCTCTCTTGTGGAACTGTCACCACGTCACCACCTCCCCTAGTAATCGATGTACTTCAAGACCCTGTCAGAAGCTACCTGCTCTCTGGGGACCTCCTCCCTCACTCCCAGCCCTGCCCCAGGCAGAATCTGCTGCTTCTGCCTCCGGGTTCCCACAGGTCTGGAACAGCCCTTAGTGCCTCCTTGACCTCGTGACTCCGTCTCTCTCCAGCATCCTTGCTCCAGAACCACGGTTCCAAGTCTAACACACATACTTTCTTAAATGAAATGGTTCGGTCAATTTCGAATGACCAGTAATGCCAACTGTTCAGCCTGAGTGCTCCTTGATGCTTGGCTGCCAGAATGTTCTAGTCAAATGCAGTAAGGAAAAAAAAGAGTTAAGCTAAAAAAAATAATAATAAAGGCACACAAATTCTTTGGTAATTCGCCTCTGCCCATTCTGCTCTATGGACTGGGGTTGGTTTGTAGTTTTTTTTTTAACTTCTCTGCTTAGAAGACTATATGATGTGGACATCTTCCTAGGAGATACTTAATCCTATTGGGGAATTGACCGGTTACAAATAATAAACTGATGACATGGGACAGCCCTTTAACCTAAAAAAAAAGTTACTCGTTAAAAAGAAGAATGAATAGTTTGGCCTTTCAGGCACTATGGATATTTATAGTTTATCTGTCTTCCTGCTTCTCTCTCACTCCCTCCCACTCACGCCCTGGGACATCACACTAAATCACAGTGAAATGTCACTCCAGGCTGAGTCCTCTTGACCGACAGCTGCTGGCCGTCCTACCAAACGACACCCACTTTGATTCTTGCATTTGTTAGCATCATGACTGGAAACGTCAATCAAAACATCCTAAGATTCAAGGCTCCACTATGTTACTACAAAGTTACATTTCATCAGTGTGTACAGACAGGTCTAGGTGCACATATGAAATTATATGTGTGTGTTATAACTAGTGGCAGATAGGATGGCCCAAACACGGAACAAAATATTTTTTACCAAATATAGAAGCCAAGCATGTTTTAACAAAACCGATTTTCAGAAATCATCTTGAGCATCCTAAACAACATATTTAAAACACAAAACCAATAAAAATGTATTTCCATTGAGTTTTAAGCCCTAGAAGACCCTTTAACTAACCTATTGTGGAATATAACTAAATGACCATTTCAATTCCAAACCAAACATTTTTGTTCAGATCAACATTTGCAAAGGGGTTAAAACCTATCTTCACACGCGTTCTAAGTTTCACAAAACTATAGCCCCAATATAAGCAACCTGGTTTTCTGAAGAAGAGAAATAAGTTGTTTCCTTTTATAAATTATGTACATTGAACAAGCCATGTATATTGTAAAGTCTACCCGTTGCCAAAAAATTCAAACCACTGTCAAATTAAGAGAAAAATATCAACTAAGCCCATTGGGTGTACTCTTCTGGTAAACACTCTTGGTCTTCCAACATTCTTTACCTACAGCTATGAAAAAATAATGTTCCCTTCCCCCTTCACAATACCTACCTAGTACCAGAAAATACAGAAGGATATGCAAATAAAATTAGCTTGTAATTGTCGCTCAACCTTTTCACACCCTGGCAAGATGTACTTCCTTTAAGAAGTGAAATTAAGAAAAAGGATGGTTCTCCCTGGCATATTGCTTTATCTAGGAACCTAGACACGAAATTCACTCTCTGAGAAAATGAGTCCTCCTGCTCAGTGAAGTGCTCAGTGTTTCTCAAGACATGCATTTGGATCCCTCCTGAGTTCACACAGTGGTGGGCTAAACGCAACCAGTCTTAGTCCCTGGGACTTTTCCTCAACGAATAGATGAGGATGCTTTATTCCTGGCAAACCCACCAGTTTGATATAGGTCCTCTATTTAAAAACAGGAAAGAAAAAGTGTGTAGACTCTGTTTCCCTAAGTAGCCAAGTTGAGAGCCCTGTGGAATAGACTGTCTGCTAGTTTCTGGCTTGAAAAATCCACCTCTCCATAAATGGGCAAAGATGAACTGCAACTCAACCCCTGATTAAAAGGTCACAGGTTGTGTCACAGGCTAGAGGGTTTCCAAACTGAGCACTGACCAACGACAAGGGTTGTCTCTTAAGTCATTTTACCACATACCTGGCCGTACTGGTCCACATAATCCTTCATCAACATGCCCTCAGCTCCAGCAGGTGGACCAGCCATTCCCTTCATTTCTCTTTGATACTGTTGATGGTACCTCACCTATTTGAACAGGAAAGACAAACCTGGTAAATTTAGCTTCTTATGCACAGATGCCAGAAAAGTAAAAACTGAATGTCCTATGGAATGTTCTTTTTCTGATTGGGTCTAGGGAGTGTGTCTTAGACATAAAGGTGCCTGATCATTATCCTGGTAAAACTGATTGAAAAATAAGGAGAGAGTTCCCGTTGTGGCTCAGCAGTAATGAACCTGACTAGTATCCATGAGGACTTGGGTTTGAACCCTGGCCTTGCTCAGTGGGTTAAGGATCCGGCATTGCTGTGAACTGTGGTGTAGGTCACAGACACGGCTCAGATCCTGCATTGCTGTGGCATAGGCTGGCAGCTGCAGCTCTGATTCGACCTCTAGTCTGGGAACTTCCATATAGTGTAGGTACAGCCAAAAAAAAAAAAAAATTAAAAAAAATAAAAAAAAATAAAAAAGAAAAGAAAGAAAGTAAAAATAAAAAGGAAAGCTAGTTCCTAGCTTCATGGTACACACCAAAGGAGACAGGAAGTTGGACTCGCCAGGCCCAGGTAACTTCCTGCTTCATCCCCTATAACAGGACAACGCTGCCCTGGACACTTACATCACTGGCCAGCTCATTGGCTCTTTTGGCTATCTGATAAGCAGGTGTGATCATAGCAGGAAAACTGCCTTTTCCCCTCTGCTGTTCATAGTCCTCCATGTATCTCACCTGGAAAATGAAAGCAAATTTTGAATCATATACCACAATCCTCCTACCCACCAGTGATCTGAGTGGAAAGCCTGCTAAGAATATCTCCGGTCACAGCTCTTATGGCAATGTGGTTGGCTCAGAGCTTGATGGACCCTGTGCTTCTTTTTAACCATTTTAGTCCCAAGACCAGCTGAGTTCCTGATCCAGGGAGATGCTCAGTGTAGAATTCAACACATATTTGTGAGCACCTGCTGTGGGCCAGGTGGTGGGGCCAGGCAGAGCAAGAAGGCTTCCGCCAGTCAAGTCTCAGAGACCAAAACCACTTCTCAACCCAAGGGAAGTGGAAGCTACTCGTTAAGCTGACCCTGGATTCATGCTTAAACTTCTCATTCAAGCAACATTGGGTTCTCAGTCTTATGCTGTGGACCAAATGGTAGAAATTCTTTGGGAGTTATCGTCTATAATTTGCAGTGACAAGGAGAGAATTCTTTCAGATTAATCAGATATATCTGGTTTGTTACTAACACCAGGTAAAGTTCTCTCTCTAAGGAGGAGTTTTCACGAGGTCTTACTAGCTGTCAAACTGACCTGACCATCCTTGACCTTAGAAAGTTCTTCCTTGGCCCCCACACAGGATTGAGATACCACCTACATTCTCCCTGCTTCCTCCTCCAAGTGAGGAAAGAATGGGGAATCTTCAATGAGAATGACTGCACATTGGCCTCCGTCATCTCTTACATCACTTTGAAGCTGTCCCCCTGCCTTGGCCCGGAGCAGCTCAGGGGTATCCGCCACTGTGCTGAATCTGGAGATGCGCTCATCATGCCCTCTCTTGTACTCCACCTGGTGAGGAGACAGCATAGACTCAAGGTCACATCCAGCAGCCTTTGTGAGGACCTCACCTCCCAGCCATCCCAAAGCTACCACTGGGCAAAACTCAATGCAAACATGTGTCAAGTCTTTCTGGCTTGCTTTATGGGCTCCTCTCCAAAAAGCACCAATGCTTATGCATTAGGTAATGAGACAGGGCTAGGAACTGCTAACCACTAATAAATAGTAAGTCATCGCCACAACAATCACATAAGGCAGGGCTATGATTTTTTCCCCCTTTTACAAATGAGCAGCTGTGGAGCTGTGAGCTTAAGAAATTTGCTCATGGTCCCGTAGCTACTAAGTGAGGGCACCAGGATTCCAATCCCAGCATTCTGGCTCCAAACTCTGAGCTCTTCACCAACAAGCTGTGCTACTCTTCAGGAGGATCTGCCATCCACTTGACAACAATCAGTTCCCTTAATGCTAAAGCTGCTTCAAGAAATTACTTGGTCCAGCCTGGGGTGAGCTACGTGGTCCTCTCTCCATCGATAGAAGTGGCCCATCAAGGCACAGAGAATGACTGACAGGGAAAAGAACACAGTGTTCTCCATTGCATCACCCTAAGGGTACCTGCCTCCCCAAAGCACTCTCCTATTGGATGTTATCTGAATCTCAGATAAGGACAAAAATTAGCATCATGGATGGTGACACTGAGACACTCACTTGGCTGGCCAGCTGGTTGGCTATCTTGGCCCTTTGGTAAGCAGGTGTGATCATGGCTGGAAAGCTCCCCTTGCCCCTCTGTTGCCCATAGTCTTCTGTGTACTCCTGTTGGTCAGATCAGTGTCAGCATGAGAGCCAATACGACATCCAATGAGAACTAATCAATTTGCAATAGCAAACATATTCAGACCCAAGCCAACCGGATGCACAAGGCACTTAGAAGACATTTCAGTCACCTTGGATAAATTCTAAAATGTTCGTTCACCTGGTGATTTGAATAACACCTTCAAGGCTGAAGAAATCACATTTCCCAGGTCAAAGAGTTTCCCCTTCCATGTTTATATTAAAAGATATGGAACCGGGCACAACCGAAGGGACGCCCTTTGACTCAAAGGCTTATATGATGCTGCAGCAATTATTATGCAGGACAGTTTTTGATAACTTGTTCACTAGAGACAGTTCTATAGCACTGCGAGTAAATGGTCTGTTCTTTTTTCTTCCTGCTTTTTGAGTATCTCTGATGGTTAGTTTTCCTAAGGAGACACAGCTCCTTAGCAATTGTGTTTCTGTTGTTTTCTTTCCATTTACTGAAGAAAAATTACTAAATGGGGAGTTCCCGTCGTGGCGCAGTGGTTAACGAATCCGACTAGGAAACATGAGGTTTTGGGTTTGGTCCCTGGCCTTGCTCAGTGGGTTAAGGATCCAGCGTTGCCGTGAGCTGAGGTGTAGGCTGCAGACACGGCTCGGATCCCGCGTTGCTGTGGCTCTGGCGTAGGCCGGTGGCTACAGCTCTGATTAGACCCCTAGCCTGGGAACCTCCATGTGCCACGGGAGCGGCCCTAGAAAAGGCAAAAAGACAAAAAGACAAAATAATAATAATAATAATAATAAGCCATCAGAGCCAATTCCTTCTGGAGGCTGTCATGGAGAATTCGTTGTTTTGCCTTTTCCAGCTTCTAGAGCCTGCCCGAGTTCTTTGGCTTTGGCCTCTGCTTCTGCTGTCACAGCATCTTTTCTCTGACTCCGACCCTCCTGCCTCCCTCCTCCTAAGGACCCTTGCAGTTACATTAGGTCCACCGTAATAATCCAGAATAACCTTCCTATCTGATCCTTGCCTTAATTAGGAATCTGGGATTAGCAGACACAAACCACTATATATAAAATAGAATCTGCAAAAGAATATATACATATATATATATTCATACACACGTATATATTCATATACATATTCATACATACATGTATATATTCATATATATGTATATATACACATATATATGAATCACTTTGCTGTACACAAGAAACTAAAACAACACACAACATGTAAATCAACCATACTTCAATTTAGAGTTCCTGTCATGGCTCAGTGGTTAACAAACCCAACTAGTATCCATGAGGACAGAGGTTCGATCCCTGGCCTTGCTCAGTGGGTTAAGGATCTGGCGTTGCCGTGAGCTATGGTGTAGGTCACAGATGTAGCTCAGACCTTGCGTTGCTGTGGCCGGCAGCTGCAGCTCCGATTTGACCCCTAGCCTGGGAACCTCCGTAGGCCATGGGTATGGCCCTTAAAAAAAAAAAAATGACAAAAAAACCCTATACTTCAGTTAAAAAAAATCCTTACCTTAATCACATCTGCAACATTCCTTTGGCCATAAAAGAACCATGTACACAGGTTCCAGGGATTAGGACATGGGAATCTTTGGGGGAGGGTCAGTATTCTGTCTCACCATCTTAAAATAAACATTCAAACTAATTGCAAAAGTAATTTCTAGGGCCCTTACCTCACCCAGTGACTTTCGAGCCTCAACCATCCTTACAATTTCAGGGTCAGGCAGAGATCCTGGGCACCAAGCATTCCCTTTCCCATATCCAGGCCAATAAGCTCTCTATAGAGGAAACACACAAATGCATACAAATATACACCCCACACATCTGGTTGGTAAGCGCACCCTCCCTATACCCACATACCTTATCAATATAAGGTAGAAAGGATAAAATTCTCTAAAAACTATAAACTCCTTTAATACGTGACAGGTCTCAGCTCACTAGAATGTTCATTCTTTTTCAAACTAGAAAATAACCAAATAGCCTAAATAACCCAACTTTCTGAGATTCACCTTGTCATAGAAGACCTCCAAATGTAACTTAATATTTCTTTCCTCATTATTACACCAAGATTAGGCAGCTGAGATTCATCAGCACTATTCAGCCAGGCTTCAAAAACCTGCTACCTGTGTGCCAAGCATGAGATTAAGCAATTAACCTTCGCAAAAGAAAAAAAAAGGGGAGGGGAGGCGAAGTTGCCTTTGAAGACACTCGTGACCTATCTAGGGAGATTAAACTAACATAAGGCACAACTAGCAATTAGAAAACATTTTTGTACTATATTAAAGATAAACATGATGAGAGCTTTAAAGAAGCTGGACCTCCAGGGCTGAGGTCAGTGAACAGATGATGCAAAGGGAGAAAGAACAGCTTCTACTCTAGCAGTCAAGTTCCATAAAGGCAGGGATTTTCTTGTGCTTTGTGCACTAATGGATTCCAGCAGCTTGGAACAGTGTCTGGCATAGAATACTCCATAAATACATGCTGAATAAATTCTAGGAGTGTGGACTGGCATGAATAAAAGCAAGAAGGCTTTGGGTGAAAGGCCATGGGGAGGTGATTGGAATTGAAGGGAAGATAGGGAGCCAAGGGGGCTGGAGGTGAGTCAAGTTGGACAGGTTGGGCAGAACCAACCTTTGGAGATCTAGAAAGACAGATAGTTCACATGTGAAAATATGCTCAACTACACTCATAATCAGGGAAGTTTAAATTAAAACAAAACGGAGTTCCCGTCGTGGCGCAGTGGTTAACGAATCCAACTAGGAACCATGAGGTTGTGGGTTCAATCCCTGCCCTTGCTCAGTGGGTTAACGATCCGGCATTGCCGTGAGCTGTGGTATGGGTCACAGACGTGGCTCAGATCCCGCTGTGGCTCTGGCGTAGGCTGGCAGCTACAGCTCCGATTAGACTCCTGGCCTGGGAACCTCCATATCCGCGGGAGTGGCCCAAGAAATGGCAAAAAAGAAAAAAATAATAATAATAAATAAATAAATTAAAACAAAACAAGATACAGATTGTCAAAACTTTCATCCCATGCTTTGATAATACCAAGTGTTGGTGAGAATATGTGGGAACATAAAATGTATAGCCATTTGAGAGAACAATTTGACAGGGTCCATTAAAATTAAAAAGGCACATACCCTTGACCTTGTAACCTCATTTTCCATTATCCATTCTAGAGAAATACTCACTGTGTCTGAAAGAAGTCATACACAAGAGTGTTCAACTACAATTTTATAATAGAAAAAAATGGAAATAGGGAGCTCCTGTTGTGGCTCAGTGGCAATGAACCCGACTAGTATCCATGAAGACACGGGTTTGGTCCCTGGCCTTACTCAGTGGGTTAAGCATCTGGCATTACTGTATTGCTGTGAGCTTCAGTGTAGGTCACAGATGAGGCTCGGATCTGTTGTTGCTATGACTGTGGCATAGGTTGGTGGCTACAGCTCGAATTTGATCCCTAGCCTGGGAACTTCTATATGCCACAGGTGCGGCCCTAAAAAGACCAAAAGAAAAAGAAGAAAAAGAGGAAAAAATTGAAATAATCTTACCCATCAATAAGAGAGCATGATATGTCCATTCTTAATGGTTGCACCCATGATATACCCACCCAAACAGCTTAAAGGCTGTTGAGATAGAAATATCTCCAGGGTATTTGTTGCATGAAAAATGCAAGTTATAAAACAATGCATATTGTGTCATAGAAAAACAAAATGATACATTTCAATAGAAATATACATATATAATTTTCAATAAGAAATAGTAGCTGAGGGAGTTCCCATTGTGATTTAACAGAAACAAAACTGATTAGTATCCATGAGGATGTTGGTTCCATCCCTGGCCTCTCTCAGTGGGTTAAGGATCCATCGTTTGCTGCAAGCTGCAGTGTAGGTCACAGATGTGGTTTGGATCCTGAATTGCTGTGGCTTGTGGTATAGGCTGGCAGCTGCAGCTTCAATTCAACCCCTAGCCTAGGAACTTGCATATGTCACAGGTATGGCCCTAAAAAGCAAAAAAAAAAAAATACTACCTGAGATATTTATTGTGCTGATCCGTGTTCTAAGTAAGAGCTTTATATTTGTGTACTCTTAATTTTTACAACAGTTCTGTGAATCAGGAACTGTTTAAAGTTCACTTTACAGACAAGAAAACCAAAGAAAAGAATGGTTACGTAAGTTATTACAGGTCTTTCGATAAATGGCAGTAGTCATATCCAAATGTAAGCAGCAAAAAATTATATAGGCATTAATTTGTAAATGAGCAGAGAGAATCTGGAAGGATACCCATAAGATTGATAACAATGGGAACCACAACAGAAGGAACTGGGGTGGGAGATGGAGGACAAGGGGTTAGCTTTGTGCTGTGAGATGTCTTTACAAGAAAAGTGCAAGTATTCTGTGGATCATGAAAAATAAATGGCTGGGGATTTTTAAATGATGAGGCTGTCAGGAGAGAGTGACCATAACTTCCCAGGTGATGGGAAGAGTACATCAGAGACAACCAGGAAGATGCATGTGCCCAGTGTCCCAAGGAGGCCAGAGAGGGGCAAACCCGAAGAGAGGGAAGGTTTGTGGAGGTCCAGGTAGGAGATGAGGGCATCGGAGCTGGGATAGTGAAATGGAGGGTAGGAGTGCAGATGTGTCAGGTGTCAGAAGATGAAAAGGCAGCCTTAGTTTCCAGCCTGATGGCTGATTGTAGTGACAGAAACGCAGGGGTTGGAAGGGGGAAGTCAGTGAGCTTGGACTGGAGCAGACACGGCTGAGGTGGTGCTGGGACACACTGGCGGAAGTCTCTTGCAGATGCTTCCTTTGGAATTACAAACTGGATAAAAGAAAGCCTAATTGAGTCCCTCCAGGAGTCATACTCATAATGCATTTCATTTGCATAGCGTGTCATTCTTTCCTCTGTTTCCAAACCCGCTTAAAACCCTTCTCTCACCTCATCCAATGGTTGGCTGTTAGGGGCAGCTGCCCCGTCCTTGGACTTCATATCCCAGTGAAACACCGATTTAAACCGCTCGCCATGGTCTTGATCATCAACCTGCACAAGGCAGACGTTGTCAGTGATGTTTCCATCAGAAAAAAAGAAAGGAAGCAAAGGATACAGATACAGAGTGAAACCTGGGGTGGGGGATCCCAAGTCTCAACTTCAAAGCATCTGAACTGCACTACAACCCGAACTGTGTGGGCCATCAGTCGCACTGGCTTCATCTCTGCCACCAGTCGAGTGGCAGGTACGGAGCACCAGCTGGGTGGAAAGTTCTATTTAGCAGTGTAATTAAAAAGACTTAAAGACTCTTCACACAGCACAAAGTATTCAGCTTAGAAAACACTAGACATTAGAAGAGTGGTTCTTAGAGTTCCCATTGTGGCTCAGTGGTAATGAACCCTACTAGGATCCATGAGGATGTGGGTTCGATCCCTGGCCTCACTCCGTGGGTTAAGGATCTGGTGTTGCCGTAGCCGTGGTATAGGACACAGATGCGGCTTGAATCTGGTGTTTCTGTGGCTGTGGCGTAGGCCAGCAGCTGTAGCTCCGATTAGACCCTTAGCCTGGGAACCTCCATATGCCTTCGGTGAGTCCCTAAAAAGACAGAAAGAAAAAAAAAAAAAAAGAGGAGTGGTTCTTTTTTTCTTTTTTGGTTGCACCTGTGGCATGTGGAAGTTCCCAGGCCAGGGATCAAACCCCATGCCACAGCAGTAACCTGAGCTGCTGCAGTGACAATACCAGATCCTTTACCTGCTTTGCTACAAGCGAATTCCTAGAGTAGTCATTCTTAACTTTAGCCTATGCAACACCTAGGGAGCTTGTTAAAATGCTGGCTCCCCAAATTCATGTAGGTATTCTCCTATGCTTTATAATTTCACTTCTCACATATTGGTCTATAAGATACCTTGAGTTAATTTTTATGTATAGGAGGGAGGTAGGTATCAATGCTCATTTTTTCTATTAAAGTGTCCATTCACTCTGGTACCATTTATTTAAAGATTGAACTGCAGTGGTGACTTTGTTGTAACTCAAGGCACCATATATGTGCAGCTCTATTTCTGGACCTTGTATTGTGTTCCACCGGTCTATCTATTCGCCCGTCAACACTACACTGAGTTAATTACTACTACTTTATAGTAAGTCTTGAAATCTGGTAATCTAAGTGTCTCTATTTTGTTCTCCAAGATTTCTTGGCCATTCTAGAACCTCTGCATATTCATATCAATTTTAGGACCATTTTGTCAATTTCTATGCGAAACACCAGACTTTGGGCTGGAATTGTACTGAACGTGTAGATCAGTTTGAGAACATACATCTCAATAATATCTGCATGACCTTGGAAGAAGCAAAGCTTTCTTAAAGAGAACATAAAAAGAACTAACCACAAAAGAAAAACAAAATCAGGTCTTAGGTCCAAACCCAGATATTATAATGTATGTGGATAGGGCCCAGAAATCTGCAACCTTAACAAGTTGAAGTTTACATCATTAATTTTACTGATGAGGAAAGAAGTTCAGAAAAAAGAAGTGAACTTTTATAAATCATTTAGCAGATCAGCAGAGCCAGGTTCAGAGCCCAGGAATTCTAGTTCTCTGTCAAGGGCACTTTGTCTGGGCTCAATTAATTTAGCTCTAATATGCATATTTTAAAGTATATACATTGACATATCCTCACACGCTTTTCCCTCTTGAATTGTGAGAAACTACCGTGAACATTACATAGACCTAAGGCAATGTTACTTCTTTTTTTTTCTTTTTTTTTTTAATGGCCATACTCATGTCATATGGAAGTTCCTGGGCCAGGGACTGAATCCCAGCTACAGCCATGACCCATACTGTAGCTATGGCAACTCTGAATCCTTTAACCCACTGCACTGGGCTGGGGATGGGACCTACACCTCCATGGTAACCCAAGCTACTTCACTCAGATTCCTATTTTTTGAAGGCCACACCTGTGGCATATGGACGTTCCCAGACTAGGGGTCAAATCAGAGCTAGAGCTGCTGGCCTACACCACAGCCACAACAATGCCAGATCTGAGGCTCGTCTGCGACCTACAATGCAGCTCATGGCATCCCCGGATCCTTAACCCACTGAGTGGGACCAGGGATTGAACCCACATCCTTAT
The DNA here is from genome assembly GCF_016906955.1 of Phacochoerus africanus. Lineage (NCBI taxonomy): Eukaryota > Metazoa > Chordata > Mammalia > Artiodactyla > Suidae > Phacochoerus > Phacochoerus africanus. The sequence continues at coordinate 124,316,374 of NC_062558.1, forward strand.
GGATACTAGTCAGATTTGTTTCTGCTGAGCCACAATGGGGACTGCAGTCAGATTCGTCACCCACTGTGCCACAGTGGGAACTCCAAGGTGAGGTTTCTTGTTGGCAGCTCCACTGATACTTGGGGCCAGTTCATTCACAGGGTGCATGTCCTGTGCCTGGCCAGATGCTGAGAGCAGAGCTCGTCTCTATCCACCAGATGCCAACAGTCCACCCACCTGCCAGAAATGTCCCCAGACATCACCAAACTGCCCTCCTTGAGAACCACTGACTTAAGGAATCAGAAGCACAAGACCTAAACAGACAGGAAGCCACATCTTCGGTCCTCCTCCCGCAGTACAAACCCATCACTGGGGAGGCCTCCCCAGAGACCTTTCCCAAGACTTGCGATTATTCAGAGGAAGTAGGAAGAGGAAAAAAGCCTTAAATGTTATTAGTGGGATAAAGGCTAAAGTTCACCTTCTGAATAGAAGAGAACCCAGACATTCTACTCTGCTAAAACGTCCATTCACAGCTGCCAAACAGGACATTTTGTCTTGGTAAATACTTATTTATCCATTTATTTTTTAAAGAGTGACATTTAAAAAGAAAAAACAAAAAATGTTGGCCTGCTTCAAATGCCAACTTAAAACCTTGACTTTTCTCCTTCCCCACCATTACTGAAGCATCCCTTTATTTTTTTAATTGAGCACATGCCCCATGAATCTGCTTTTTATTCCACTGGCAAAGTCTCTCAGAGAAGAAAAGAGAGTGAAAAAGTAATCCACCACACCTCGTAGGGTGGTGATAAGATCCGAGGCCTGGAAGGGACATGACTGTCCCATTGATTCTTCCCCTAGGGGGGAGGAAGGAGAAAGGGGTCTCAGCAGTCAGCTGTTCAGTACACACACGCACATGCACACACATGCATGCACGTACACATGCATGCATACACATGTACACACATATATGCACACGGGTGTGCGTGCATATATGTACACACATGCACACATATATACGCCTATACACACATACGCATACAAACACACATTCATCATATAGACACAGAGATAATACACACATACACATATACACACACACACACCACACACATACGCAGATATGCGCACAGGCATGTATATACACACACGTGTATATACAAACATGCATATGAACCATGTATACATGCACATACACACGTGCACACATATTCACACCTACACACACGCATACGTACACTCCCCATGTGCACACATACATATTTATACACACACACATATATTCACATAGATGCGAACAAACAGACACACACGGGCCTCCTGGGAATCTCACGCCCCTGTTTGCAACTGGAAATAGAACCAGTGAGAATCTCGATCCAGGTGGGGCCTGTCATATACAGTTAAAGGAAAGTGAATCCACTGCCACCTCAGAGAAAGGTTAATACTGTGTGACCTGCTATAAGTTTGTAAGGGGGACATGCCAGTCGATACCTTGCATAGGGTGATACAGACATTGTGGATCTTTTTGAAATAAATACAAACAGTACTCTGATATATAAGCACATCCCCTTGTGTTTAACCTGCCCAACTCTGGCCCCAGAATTCCAGGGGCCAGAAATATCTAGATGGTCGTAAACATAAACAAGTGAGCTTTTTTTTCCTTCTGGAGAGTGTCCCACCTCGAGGACATAGGTCAATGCAACAGTTTAGAATAGGGGATCCAAAGTCCAAAAGATCTGGATTTGGACCGATTCAACTAGCCAGGTAACACTGAGCAAGTTACTTAATCTCTCTGAGCCTCAGCCTCCCCAGCTGTCACATGATAACATTACAGACGTGTCTTGAGAAGAAGCAGTGAGGTCACAGAGATATGGGCCCTAGCAGAGTGCTCAGCACTATTGAAATGAAGTTAACCTCAGTATTTATTGCAATTTCGTGTAGCTGCCCTCGGACATGAAGAGGTGAAAACAAACAAACAACAACAGCAAAAACACAAACAAAGAAAAAGAGATGAAAGCAAAATCCTAGAAGAATTAGTCTTTCAATAATCTAGGATGGCTTGTGAATTCTTAAGGCTCGTTGATCCTTAGAAATCAATGATAACCGAACCACTCTCCGAGCCTGGGTTTCCTGACCAGTAGAAGGGGATAATGATACTATTTACTTGATTGGATTGTAATGTATTAAATGAATTAAGCAATTGTACAGTAATTTTTTTTCTTTTCTTTTCTTTTTCTTTTTAGGGCCACATGTGCCGTGTATGGAAGTTCCCAGGCTAGGGGTCGAATGGGAGCTATAGCTGGCAACCCACGCCCCAGCCACAGCAACACAGGATCCAAGCCTCGTCTGTGACCCATACCACAGCTCAACCCACGGCAATGCAGGATCCTTAACCCATCGAATGAGGCCAGGGATTGAACCCACATCCTCATGGATACTAGTTGGGCTTGTTACTGTTGAGCCCCAACAGGAGCCCCATCTGTACAGTAAATGTTATATAAGTTTGTTATAAAATAATAAACTCACAATTGGTGCGAGCCCTTAGTGAAATAAGCAACATGGCACACAATAAGAATAAGCTCAGTCTAATGTCCGTTTCCTTGAGGAGGATGAGGGCCTGGGTGGGCAGGAGCACCAGGATGAGAGGAGGTAACACGAGGAAGGCAGATTACTAGAGAGCCTTCCACCTCGTAGATCATTTTCTAATTTTAGAAGACTGCTAGCTCCATCCCACAAAACAACTTGTGAGGCATGGGGGAGGGAGGTGAAATGATTCATCATTTTATATGGCAAGCAGTCAATCAATTGTTCTCTGATAAAATTCTATTGTTAATTTTTCAAAACAGATTGGCTTATCCATAGGGCTTCCTTGTCTATCCAAACATCCGTTCCAAACCAAAATATCCGTGACTGACCCCTACCCATAGGGAAAGAGATCTTAAACACTGCAAATAATCTTTTTTTTTTTTTTTTTTTTTTTAGGGCCGCATCCACAGCATATGTAAGTTCCCAGGCTAGGAGTCAAATCAGAGCTGCGGCTACCTGTCTATGTCACAGCCACAGCAACACAGGATCCGGGCTGTGTCTGCGACCTACCGGACAGCTCATAGCAGTGTCAGGTCCTTAACTCACTGAGCGAGGCCAGGGATCAAACCTGCGTCCTCATGGATAGCAGTTAGGATTGTTATAGATGAGCCACAACAGGAACTCCAATGCAAATAACCTTAAACACTACTAAATTCAGAGAGATTTACGAGTGTGGAACTAGTACCAAAATGCCATGGGAAAAGAAAGGAAAGACCTTTGTAATGTTTTCCAACTACGTGAATTTTGTTTTATGTATTAAATACACAGTGTATGCATGGCCTATTGCATCAATGTGTCCAGAGCTGGCAGACACAGAGAGGTTAAAATGGACACAAGGGGAGTTTCCGTCGTGGCTCAGCTGTTAACAAACCCAACTAGCATCCATGAGGACACAGGTTTGATCCCTGGCCTAGCTCAGTGGGTTAAGGATCTGGTGTTGCCCTGAGCTGTGGTGGAGGTCACAGACACGGCTTGGATCCCACATTGCTCTGGCTCTGGCATAGGCTGGCAGCTGTAACTCCAATTCGACCCTTAGCCTGGGAACCTCCATGTGCTGCAGGTGTGGCCCTAAAAAGACCAAAAAATAAAAAATAAAATAAATAAAATGGACACAAGGACCCCGGATATTCGAGCTATATTATCCTGTGTATTGGCCTCTATGCTATGGTAGGACAAATAGGAATATTTTCTACTTAAATGCCCTCTGCTTGTATATGTGGAGAAAACAGGTAGGTTCACATCTGGGCAGAGACACTTAAAAACCTAACAGTTGCCCGAGTTAAGACATTTTCTTTCAAGGTTATTTTGAAATGCAAACTTACCCCACCGATGGCCTCTGGAGACTGCCTCACTTTTAGATTTAATGGAGTGTGATAGACACTTGTAAAGCTGTTGTTCTTGGGGTTATGGCTACAAAAATTAGACAGAAACTGAAATTAGAAATATATTTTATCTACAATGATTGCAAAAGTGTTCTTAAAGGCAGAGTCTTCTTTAATCAAAAAATATAAAACTTCATAATTATTTTGAAGATTTTCCAGGCAATGAGTCATAAAGGAAAAAAAAAAAATCAAATAAATTCAACCTATTTAACCTATAGACTAGACTGAACTGGAAATGATCACTTCAAAACTTTCTGAAGAAATACAAAAGGATTCTGAAGTTATTTAAAAGGAAACACTTAAAGCCTCATGCATCCCCACGGCAATTACACTGTTCTATGTAACATTTAATAATTTGACGTGAGGTTATAGTGGATAGATTTGATCTTTTACTTATCAGAAATGTGAAATTTTCAACTTTCTGTTGCATAACATCCTGTCTTAGGTCTCTTTGATGATTGGATGTAAGTAAAAACTGTGGAGGAGATGTTTCTTGGATTTAACCCAGGAGTCTGTGATTTGAACCTCTGCTGGCTACTGGCTTAAAAAATAAATACAACTCAAGGGGTGGTGGGGAGGGACAGCAAACACTTACGCGTGACAGTATGGCTTTTTCTGGTGACTCACAAAGTTATTAACCGATAGCATCATCTTGCAAACTTCACAGTGAAAACATGCTTTGTGCCATATCTACAAATCATATAGAAAAAGTTTTAGCAAATTCCTTTTTTTTTTTTTTTTAGACTCAGGATTCTTGTGTATCTCAGAGTCAAAGAAAGAAAAAAACAGGCTTTAGGGATAAAATGGTGATAACACACACACACGGCTATGATGCGTAGATAAACGAATACAATTTTTTTGAGACAATACAGGAGATGTGGCCAGAAATGGGTACAACTGAAGAAAGGTGGGAAATACACCTTATTTTAGTGGTTCAAAAAACTTCCACAGGTCCATATGTGAGAAGATAAATTTCTCAGGTTTGTTACCACTGCCAAAGGCCAAGAAATGTCTACTGACCTGGTCTAGACAGCTGATCTTCTCAGCAGGGTACACGCCATACCCACACCTGGAACAAGCCTGCACATTCATCTTGACGTCCAAAGAGAGGAGACAGAGACAGGTCACAGGCAAGAAATCCAAGAAGTCCCCTTAAAGTTGTCCAAGTCTGCAAAGTCCCGACTCCGATTAAATTCCTGTGGGCACCTTGATCGCTCAGAATCCAACTTCCACTTTCCTTTGCTGACCTTCTAGTTTGAAGTCAGCTTCTGGATGGCTTTTAAAGCTGCCACTTACTCAAAGGGCTATTTTGGCGACTCGCTCAGCACGCATGCGTCTGGGAAATAAGGTGGAGGTATTTCTAGCTGACATGCTTCTCGAAATAGAAAAGTGAACTCATGATGGCATCATGTTTATGGGGATGACCACAGCCTCATGTGTGATCGGGCACCTGTAGTCGTCGAACACTAGCTGTGGTCATGACCCAAGAAAAGACCTCAGAGGCATACGCCACACCAAATGAGAAAAGCTTGCTCTGGGAGGCCTGTGACTAAAGCAGAAAGGCCAGCTCCCCTTCCTCCTCCCTGGGAAAGAAAATAAAACAGGATTGATTCACTCCACAGGAGAGTAAATACCCTATTTGTAATTTAGCCTTAGCTCTTAAAAATGTGTATAAGAGGAGGATGGAAAACTTAGTAAGATACTCATTTGTTCGGCTTATGCAAGAATACAAAAATAAGAACAGATGAGAGCTCTGGGTGCTGGCCTCTATATGCTACCCTGGACTGTCCTAAGTCCTTGCTTAGTCCCCTGGCTCCTGGGCTTGAAGAAAGGGGAAGATTGATGGCAAACTCTCTCTCTCCTTTTTTTTTTTTTTTTTTTTTTTTGGGCCATACATGTGACATGCGGGAGATCCTTGGCCAGGGATCAAACCTGTGCCACAGTAGCGAAAGTGAACTCTCTCTCTTCTTGGCTTTGTGAAGCTCCTCATTGATTTTGGTGTCTACCTAAATGTCACCTTAAAACAGACCTTCACAGAGTTCCCACTGTGGTGCAGCGGAAAAGAATCTGACCAGGACACATGAGGCTGTGGGTTCGATCCCTCGCCTCGCTCAGTGGGTGAAGGATCTGGCGTTGCTGTGAGCTGTGGTATACGTCACAGACTCGGCTCAGGTCCTGCACTGCTGTGGCTGTGGCGGGCAACTGTAGCTCTGATTCAACCCCTAGCCTGGGAACCTCCATATGCTGTGAGTGTGAACCTAAAAAGCAAAAACAAACAAACAAACAAAACAGACCTTCATGAAACAGCTCACAAAAGATGGTGTCTCACCCTCCTCAGTTCACGGCTTTCTACGGCCACTCCTCTGCTTTATGTTATTCACAGCAGATACCATCATCTGCCATTTTAAGCCTTTCTGTATCCGCTTTTAAAAATTGTCTAGGAGTTCCCGTCATTGTCGATCAGTGGTAACAAAACTGAGTAGTATCCATGAGGATGCAGGTTCGATCCCTGGCCTCACTCAGTGGGTTAAGGATCCAGTGTTGCCATAAGCTGTGGTGTAGGTCACAGGCATGGCTCAGATCCCACGTTGCTGTGGCTGTGGTGTAGACTGGCAGCTGCAGCTTTGGTTTGACCCCTGGCCTGGGAAGTTCCATATGCCACAGATGCGGCCCTAAAACAAACAAACAAAAAATCATCTATCTCTTCCATTGAAATATGGGTTCCATCCAGATAGGGTCATTGGTCCTTATCATTTCTGTATCCCCAGTGCCTAGAATAAGGTCTAATATGGAAAAAGTGCTCAAAAAGTATGTACTGAATCAAAACAATCAACTTAATACACCAAAATTGCCTGCAGGGGCCAGTCAAGCCATAGGTCACACACCCCCATCTGAACCATGCTTACGACCAGGCCAACTTGTCATGAGGCAATCAATATCCAGCATTGCCAAATATTCTGATTTTTCCAAAAATGCCAGATATCAGAATCTGCACCCGAAGTTCCCTGTTTTGTAAAACACTGGGAATAAGACCATTACAGGTCCATGGGCAGGGTTAGGTCGCGGGGCTCCCAATTAGTGACCTTCAGCATAAAGAAAAGGCTCTGAGGAGACTGCTGGGGGACGAGGTAGGGCAGAAAGAAATCAGCAGTGCTTTGGTGTCGTGTCTGGAGAACCAGGGGGAGGAGGAGGCCACAGAGCAAGTGACAGAGGGGATGGGGTTCGGTGTGTGGTTCCCCACCAAGAGGAGTGGGCACAGGGTTGCCCACTCAGCATGGGGAGGGGACTCTTGGCAGGGACTCCAGGCTCAGGAAGCCTCCATGCTGAAATGTGACACAGGGCAGCCTGAGGATTTGGGAACAGCAAAGCCAAAGAACAAAGACCTATGGGTTCCCCAAATGTTTTGCTCTATCTGGTATTTCTCCAGCCTCGCCTGGCCATGGGCTGGAAGCCCCAGTAATCACAGAGAAAGAACTCTGGTCCCATCCAGGGGGGTGAGGGATTGTGGTCAGGTTTCCTTTAAGGAAAAAAATGGCCTAACACATCTTTAAGGTTGTCGTTGCACCCCATGGCTGCTACAAGTGCTCTGTCACCCGTGTGAAAACAAGGGTGACCGAAATGAAATATTTATTTTTTTCTTTTTAGGGCCACACACCTGTAGCATATGGAAGTCCCCAGCCATAGCCATAGCCATAGCAACGTGGGATCGGAGCTGCATCTGAGACCTACACTGCATCTGGCAACTCTGCATCTTTAACCCACTGAGCGAGGCCAGGGGATCGAACCTGCATCCTCATGGATATTAGTCAGATTTATAACCCGCTGAGCCACAAAGGGCTCTCCCAAAATGAAAATGTGAAATTTGGCTCATCCCATCACTTCTGCTATTAAAAGGCAGTTATTACATATCAGACATGGTGAAGAAAAATGACCCCATAGAACTGGAAATGGAACCATTTAAGGACCTAAAATGAACACTCATTGCCAGAGCAAGAGACACACAGCCCTCATCTGCTGGCTGGACCTTGTGGCTGGTCTTCCTGTGTCCGTCCCACCCCCTCACAGCTGGTGGAGCCCCGCCCCCTTGTCACAGGGATTACATCAGGCCCTCCAAGCCTTAGCCGATGAGCGCACATGTTCCTCTGGGCCCCGGGATTGGTTCAGAACACGTGGTAGCCTAGGTTCTCCAAAAAACCTGGGGCAAAGGCTTGTGTGCAAGGACTTTATTTAGAAGTGTGATCGCAGGGAGCAGAAGTAAGGAGGCAGGAAATGAAGGAGGCAGAGAAAACAGGAGGGTTCTTTCTTTTCTTTCTTTTTTCTTTTTTGCTTTTTAGGGTTGCACCCGAGGCATATGGAAACTCCCAGGCTAGGGGTCACATCAGAGCCTGCAGTTGCCGACCACAGCCATGAGGGACCTTAACCCACTGAGCGAGGCCAGGGATCGAACCTGCATCCTCATGGATACTAGTCAGGTTCTTAACCTGCTGAGCCACAACGGGAACTCCATGGAGGGTTCTTTCTGATGTAAAGTACATTGGATCTCTTGTTCTCTACCTTCCAAGAGGCCACATAAACAGCTACTACTCAGTAATGTCTGCTAGAGGAAGGAAGTATCTGTTGGTCCCTGCCTCTCATTCTCAAAAGTTTTGCCCCATTGGGTGTTAACCCCCCTCCACATCCATGCTGTATATGTTCCCAGGGAGTCCCACAGTATCTCATGCCTCAGTAGCAACAGGGAAAAAAAGGAAAGGCAGCATCAGGTCAAAGACACAGTCAGTTGTGCCCTTCTGAGGATGATCAGAGCCCACACAGAACTAACTCCTGCTGCCGAGGTTGCAGCGACACAAGCGGGCCAAGGTCCTAAGACAGGGGAGGCCAAGTGGCTGGAAAGTGGCTCCTGAAAGGTGCCTGATATGCAATCCAACCAGCAGAGGGTCCAGGGCTTGGGCTTGGTGGTGGTGAGCCAGAACCAGATCACGTAGAGGCTTGTTAATCCCTCATCTTGATGCTTCTGCCAGCAGAGTCCCCCATTGCTTTGGCTGTTTTGTTTTTGCTTGTTTTGCTTTTGATTTTTATGGCCACATGTGCGGCATATGGAGGTTCCCAGGCTAGGGGTTGAAGTGGAGCTGTACCTGCGAGACTACACCACAGCCACAGCAATGCCGCATCCAAGATGCGACTGCGACCTACACCACCCCTCACAGCAAACACCAGGTCCTTAACCCACTGAGCGAGGCCAGGGGTCCAACCTGCACCTTCAAGCGCTGAGCCACAACAGGAACTCCTCCTTCTTTTTTGGTCTTACCTCATGGGGAGGTTGTGATCATTTCACATTAATGATGATCATGATCAGCATGAGGCCCATCGGTTTCCTTTTTGAACTTAAACGTGGCACTCGCTTCTCTCTGTTAAATTGCATCCTGCTGATAGCGGCCCCATTATTTCAGCTGCTCAACATCTTTTTGTTTCTTGGTTCTGTCATCAAGAATATGCAGTAACTTTTCCCAGCTCTGAGTCATTTTCAGTGCCCTCCAGGGCCATGGATGTAAGATGGTTTTGAAATTACAGAGAGATGACAGATGTGAAGTCAAGGAAAGCTACCAAGACTTCATTCTGAGGGTCGCTGTTCCTCTGGTTAGATTGGGGTTGTTTCTTCCTGTGCCTTAGCATAGGTTCTCCCCAAAGTGGAGCTTGAGGGGAGGAACCCGGGTGTGGGTAGTCTATGTGGGAAGTGATCCCGCAAGGTAGGAGTGAGGGTTTGAGGGGAGTGAGCCGGAGAAATAAGGGTTAATAAAGGACACCTTCTGAGCTAATTACCACTGTGGGCAACTGGATTCAATCTTGCTAGGGACCCCCCGATAAATCATGTAGAATGTGTCCCCAGACTGTCCCACTGAAGGGCAGGATGCTGGGACACTTAGCTGCCCAACTCTCATTTCCCATTGGCTGCAAGTGCTCTCTGTGCAATAATTCCCTTTACCCCTAGGGTACACCTGTCTGCACAAGCCGAACAGACCTCTTCAGCTTTGGAGAAAGCCTGGAGGCAGAGAAGCAGGGAGATGCTGCTGCAGGAACTTAAGACATCCTGGTGACATGCATGGAGCTACTGGTGAGCCGAGGGGATATGGCACAGGGTAGCCTAAGGGTCAGTCACTTAAGGAAACTGATTATGGGAGTAAAGCAGAGTGTTTGTTTGTTTATTTTTGTCTTTTTGCCTTTTCTAGGGCCACTTCCTGCAGCATATGGAGGTTCCCAGGCTAGGGGTCTACAACTGGAGCTGTAACTGCCAGCCTACGCCAGAGCCACAGCAACTCGGGATCTGAGCCGCTTCTGCAACCTACACCACAGCTCACGGCAATGCCAGATCCTAAACCCACTGAGCAAGGTCAGGGATCGAACCCGCAACCTCATGCTTCCTAGTCGGATTCGTTAACCACTGCGCCACGACGGGAACTCCCAGTGTTTTTTAAGCTTTAATTTATTTTAAGTTAAATTTTATTGTGGTATAGGTGACTTACAATGTGTAAGTTTCAGGTGTACAGTAAAGTGAATCGGCTATACATCTACATATATATTCATTTTTTCTCAGATTCTTTCCCCATATAGGCTATCAGAGAGTATTGAATAGAATTCCCCCAATATATAGTAGCTATATTGTTACTGATTTTGTATATAGTAGTGTGTATAAGCCAGTACTAACCTCCCAAACCATCCCTCCCCTCAGCGTTTTCCCCTTGATAACCATAAATTGGTTTTGAAATTTTTGAGTCTGTTTTTGTTTTGTAAATAAGTTTTGTATCATTTTTTTACTAGATTCCACATAAAAGTAGCATCATGATATTTATCTTTCTCTGTCTGATTTACTTCACTTAGTGTGATAATCTCTAGGTCGATCCATGTTGCTGCAAATATCATTATTTCATTCTCTTTTTATGGCCAAGTAATATTCCATTGTGTATATGTACCACATCTTCTTTATCCAATCCTCTGTTGATGGACATTTAGGTTGCTTTCATGTCTTGGCTATTGAAAACAATTCTGCAATGAACACTGAGGTGCATGTGTCTTTTCGAATTACGATTTTCTTTGAGTATATGCTCAGGAGTGGAATTGCTGGATCATGTGATAGTTCTATATTTAGTTTTTTATGGAACCTCCACACTGCTCTCCACAACAGTTGCACCAACCTACATTCCCACCAGCAGTATAAGAGGGTTCCCCTTTCTCTACACCCTCTCCAGCATTTATTGCTTGTAGATTTTCTGATGATGGCTCTTCTGACTGGTGTGAAGTGATATCTCACAGCAGTTTTGCCTTAATCTAATAATTACTGATGTTGAGGATATTTTCATGTGTATTTTGGCCATCTGTATATCTTCTTTGGAGAAATGTCTATTTAGGTCTTCTGACCATTTTGATTTGGGCTTCTCTTTTTGACATAAAGTTGTATGAGATAAGGAAAGTGTATAAGACACACCATGAAACCCCACTCTATTTTCCAGCTGAAGATGTCAGTTTGGTTCCATCCTTCCCTCTTCTGCACTGTGCAACGTGTGTCCAGATACTTGGGGTGCAAAAGTCATGGAGCAAGGGCCTGTCTCTAGCTTTCATGCGTTCCCAGGTCAGAACTCCCACCCTACTCTCACCCCCATCTGGTGGTGCCTGGGGGAAGCTGTAAGGGGTGATCACATGGGCTTAGGATGAGTAAAGTTCCCACCAGCTGGTGGCTTCAGAGTCAAGTTCCTCCATGTAGTCATGGGGCCTGCACACTAGATGGCGGTGACCATAGTTCGGCAAGTATCTCTTCTCACCCTGGGGAAGCCTGAACTTCTGTTGTGGTTGCCTTGTCCTGGGCCAGTGGACCACGACACATGCTGTGGGTGAGTGGAGCTTCCCCTCTGAGTCAAGAAATGGATATTCCCACTGCCGAAGGCCACAGAATCAGAAAAGAGGCAGGCCTTGGCATCAGGATACATAGGTCTAGCTGTCGGGGTCCAATCAGGAGAGAGAAACCACCCAGTAATTAGAACAAGGAAAGGTTAATACATCAAATTATTAACTATAACGGGGGACTGAAGTATCAAGAGATTGGCTAGTAAGAAGTAAAGAGAACTTTAAAAAACACAGCAATTACAGATCAAATACACTTGCAAATAGCCAATGTGTATTGGTTTGCTAGGGCTGTCATACAAAGGGCCACAGACTGGGTGTCTTAAACAACAGAAATATATCTTCTCACAGTTCTGGAGGCCAGAAATCCAAGATCAAGTTTCAGCAGGATTGATTTCTTCCAAGGCCTCTCTCCTTGGCTGGTGGTTGACCATCTTTTCCCTGTGTCTTCGCGTGGTCTTCCCTCTGTGTGTTATCTGTGTCCTAATTTCTTCTTATAAAGACATCAGTCATACTGGATTAGGGACTATGCTAATGATCTCATTTTACTTCTTTAAAAACTCGATCTCTGGATAAAGTCATATTCCTGGGTACTGGTGGTTAGGATTTCAGTGTATGCACCTGGAGACAGGAGTCACGGTCCATTTCAAAACAACATATAGCATAACATAACTTACTTGCTACCACCCCAGAGGGCCTTAGGGCTGTGATCTAAACCTTATTGGAGAGAGCATGTTCATGGCTTTTACTCTATGCATGGAAGTCATGACAGTGGAACTTGCTAGAAATCTGTCTTCTAGAACTTTCTGGAAATTTACCCTCTTAGGTGCCGGAGAGGGAGATATTTGTTGGAAGGTATCTCAATGGAGGAACTCTGTGACAAAATCACCTGGAGAGGGTGCCGGGAAGTTGCTAGCTGTTGGGGGCTGCTGGCCAGCAGGCACAGGAACAGCTGGGTGCTGAGGAAGCTAGGTATGCTGTAAGAACCAGAGAAGCCACCCCTTCTGCAGGAGCAGCATTGCCCAAAAGCCTGTCAGACACACCAGAACCAGGAAACGAAAAACTTTACCTCCTGTGACTTTTCTCCAGTGTCCCCTACTGGCAAAGCTGAATATGGGGCCACATGCAAAGGGCTTAGCTCCATTTTCACAGAACAGACCAGAGAGCTTAGAGGCAGTGGTTGACAGGTACAGCCACAATTCCTCCTTTCAGGGAATTCTTTCCCCCTACCCTTTGCAAAAGTCTGCTGGTGCCTCAGCCAGAGTCTGGGGTTGGACCTGTGAGTCCTAAGAGGGGCATTTCTGTTATTCAAGTGATTATTCTTCAGTGGAGTTCTTTAGAAAGTCACAGCCTGGCCTGAGCTGTCCTGTGAACAGCTGGAGAAGCAATCACTGGTGGCACCCCTTGGGGATGAGGTGCCCAACAGAGTGAGGGTGAGATTAGGGAGCTCAGCAGGGTTAGCAGGAATAGCCTGTGACCAGCAGAGAAGGCTGGAGGCAAGGACCAGAGCGACCAGCCCAGGAGCATCCCTGAATCCAGCCCTTGGAAATCATCTGAACAATGGAATTGGGGATTTTTCTGGAGTGAAGAGGAAGACACAAGCTCTAAAGTTTGGAAAGGAGGCATAAAACAATGACATGGACCGAGGCTGGAGAAACACAGGAAATACAGTTAGAAGAGAATATCATTTGGATCTAAAAGGTTAGTACAATTATTATAGAGGGAAAAGTTCAAAATTGTTTCTTCCCTTTCATGTATCTATGATTTTAGTTGTTGGTACTGTGATAATTCAGCCTCGGAGCAATAAGAGAACTACACTACAGAACTGAAAAAAGAAAGTTTTCTTTATGACGCAGCATGATAATGTGAGAAAAAAGAATGTATACATGTATGTGTGACTGGGTCACCTTGCTGTACAGTAGAAAATTGACAGAACACCGTAAACCAGCTATAATGGAAAAAAAATAAAAATCATTAAAATAAAAAATAAAAAAAGAAAGTTTTCCTTGAAATCATCTTTCTATCTGAGCCAGCAACGAATTCCTGTGTGTGACACATGTAAACAAAATTGCTTGGTATAATCTATGGTAGACCTTTCTTGTGGATGGAAAATACATTATTTTTCTAGGCAACCTGATCCTGGTTCTGCCACTAGCATGCCTGTAGTGTGGACAACCTCTCTGAGCCTCAGATTCTGTATCTATAATACCACCAGAGGGATTAGTTGTGAAGGTGGCTCCCATATCTAACACCGTGTTTCATCTTATTTCACGAATAACCTGCAAACACTTGAATTCATAAATGCGATAAATCATAGGGTAACCTATTTGCCCTACTAATCGGCTTTTTATTCCATTTCTCAAATGATTCACCACTGAATTCCTTCAAAAAGAAAATTAACTTTGTGTCTACCATGACTTGGCTCGCCTTGACATTTCAGAAACATGGCTGTTAAAGAAAAGAGTAGTGCAGCCTGTCTTAGTCTGTTCTGGCTGCTATAACAAAAGAGCAGAAACTGAATAGCTTATAAACACCAGAAACGTATTCTTCACAGTTCTGGAGGCCAGAAGGCTAAAATCAGGGTGCCAGCATGGTTGGGTTCTAGTGAGAGCCCACGTTGGGGTAGCTGACTGCAATTTCTATGTCCTCACATGGTAGAAAAGGCCAGGATGCTCAGCCTGGCCTCTTTTATCAAGGCACTAATCCCACTCACCAGGGCTCCACCTTCGTGATTTAAGCACCTCCCAAAGGCCCCCACCTCCTAATGCCATCATTTTGGAGATTTAGTTTCAACATAGGAATTTGGCAGGGAGGTACATGGCCCAAACAACCTATAGCCCATCCATAGTGGAAATAGTGTAACTGCCTGTTTGAAATATTCAGGAATTCAGGATTCTGGCAGAAGGTAATAAATTATAATCACTCCCTTACACTTGCCTGGGGCCAGTCTTCCTTAAATCAAAGAAGCGTCCTTACCTGGTAAGATATTATGGACGATATTGAAGTCTCAGGCCCAGGGGACAGCAAACAAAAAGACGAGATGCGTTCTTGCCTAATGATGCACGACGAAGGTTCGTTCCTTTCACTGAAGGCGTTGATAGTTCTTTCAAAGCAAACATCTCTGGTATGAATAAAACTGTCAGGTCTCCTTAGCTATTTACACTTCAGTGTGACTGCATGCATAAGCTGCTCCCCCGAGGAATCTTGGAGAGCAAGGCCTTGGAGGCCTCAGCTGGAGGTCCCAGGTTGAAGAAAGACAAAAGTGGGAGCATGCATGGGTGTTGGGGGACCTGGGGATGCAAGGCTGGGGGTTAGGTGGCACGAGTGAAAGAAAGTACCATATTAGACTCTCTCCCGTTTTAGACTAACTCATGGCCAAGTACCCAGTGGCTGACACATGAGGGCGCTCAATAAATAGTCCATGAATGATTCTAGCGCTACGTCCCGGCCAGCAGGCTCTGTTAAGAGGTGTGGACGTGCTCTGCAGAAAACTGTTAGTTCCTGCCGCCCACGCGTGAGGAAGGCGCGTCAGCGAATGGAAGCAAGTTCTGAGCGGCAGGAGACCACGGCGGCTCCCTCGGCTGGCCCTAGGGAGACGGTAACTCAGGAAGATGCGGGCGCCCAGTCCCCCGCATAGACGATCAGGGTCAGGATTTGGCTGAGGAGGAGCCTTTGGGCCTTTGGAACAGAGTCCCAGGGCCGGTGCGGAGGCCGAAGTCGCGGTGTAGACCGGGGGCAGAGGGAGGGCAGGAAGGTGGACTCTGACCAGCGCCCCATTATCAAGCGCCGCGAAGTCGGCAGGGCGCACTCTTCAGTCCGCCCGACTGGGAACGCTGCTTGCTCAGGGTCTGCGGAGCGCGCCCTTCAGGTCACTTGGAGCGCAGCGGACGCTGCAGAACTTTCTCCTGGAGATTGCGCGCGCAGCTCCGGGACCCCTGTGGATCTCTGCAAACTTTGCCCAGCACGCGTCCGGTGCGCGCGACCAGCTTTGCCGAGGGCGCCCTCCCGCGACGACGCGCGCGACCGTTGAGAGCGCGCCCTCCCCGACGGGGCGCGGCGGCGCGGTGGTCCCGCGCGCGGCCGACTCTGAGAAGCGCGGGGTCCCGAGTCGGAGGCGGGGCCCGCAGCCCCGCCCGCCGGGTCGGCGTCCTGCCCAGGGCGACTCCTCCCCTGGCCGCGTTGCGGCTTTACTTTCGCTTTCGTTGGAGCGGCCGCAGACCCTCGGGGCGGAGGGACGGAGACAGCGCCAGTTCTGGCCGCCGTGGGAACGGTAACTTCGACTGCCGCGCTTCCGCCCTGCCTTCCCTTCGCCCGCGTTCTCCCTGGCCGTCCGGCTGCCCTCGCTCCTGCCACCCCGAGCGCCGTCGGTGGGATTCGGTCCCCAGGCACTGGGCGGCCCCGACGGCTCCACTGAACTTGAGGGAGAGAGCTCTGCCCGCCCCCAACATCACTTGCTTTGCTCAGCTTGTCCTTCCCTTCCCTCCTCGTCGCCGGGCTTGGGTCACCGGTGCTCTTCGGGATTTGGCAGAGAAGGGGGGATGGATTTGGAAGGGTTGGAAGGGTGGGAAGGGCCTGGGCTGGCTAACAGTGAGAGCTCCCGTGTGGGACAGCCATGGGTTCAGTCCCCCCCTCCCCCCCACTCTGCTTCTCTGCTGTGAGGCCTTGGCCCTCTCTGTGCCCGTCTCTGTAATGGGGATAATCGTGGGCCCGGGGTGGCGGCTGCTGCGAGGATGGAGTGAGGGGGTTGGGGCGCAGAGCAGTGCTGTCAGGGTGTGTAAGCTCCTGTCATCCTGTCATCACTGTGCCTGGTGCAGGGCGCTGGAAGATTCTTTGAGGAAGTGGAAGAAGGCAGGACTCTCAAGCTGCAGCTCTTCGCCCGTTGTGTTCACCTTTGGCTTTTGTGGGGCAGTAAAATTATTTGTGGGTGAGTCTAGTGAGTCATTCCCAAGCCGTCTCCCTTGAACTCCTGGGCTGGCTAAGGGCATGGCCCTAAGGTTTGTTTGCTTACGGACTGTTTCCTCCTTCAGGGTCCACAGCCAGACTTTCATCTAGGATAGCCAGCCACCGTCGAGGTTCCTAATTCACTTCTGTCTTCTATTAGCTGTGTGGTTTAGGGCAGGTTGCTTAATCCCTCTGAGGAAACCAAAGTTTCTTCAATACAGGATCAAGGCTCCAGCTTCCTAGCAGTCGTGTATCAGTTGACAGTGGAGTACTTCACTGCCCAGCAGAGCCCCCTCCTTCCCCAGGTGCTGGAGGTACGAGGTGGAGGTCCTGTGGGCTTCTTCTCTTGGAGCCTTTTAGGGTGATTGTCTTCACTGGGACACATGTGAGGTACCAGTTGTGTTGTGTCATTTTTCAGGGGAAGCAGCTGCAAAGAAATTCAGACAATGGCTGGGAGGTGACCTGTACCAGTCACCTATGAAGCTGTGTGTGGAAATAATTGCTAGAGGAATGTTCTGTTTCAGTTTCCACAAAAGGTGCTTAAAACATGAATGTGATTTCAAGGTACTGGTGAGGGTTGACAGTTGGCTGTTGCCTTAGTCTTGAGTTCTGCGGACAGCGGTGATAACAGGGAATATTTATTGAAGGTTTAGACACCATGTTTAGCATTTTACATGCATCGTTTTGTTCATCCTCAGAGTCACATGTGACTTAGGCATCACTGTTTTCCCATTTTACAGATGAGGAGACTGAGGCTTAGAGAGATTGAGTAGTTTGTTCAATGTCTGTGGCTAATAGATGGAGGCACTGATCGAACCTTAGATCTTTGGTTCATCATGACTGGGCTCTCAAGCATCCTCCTGGGTCTCTTTGGTTCTGTTGTCTGTCCCATATCAACAATTTATTCAGGGCTGTGAAAGATTTAAAATTTTTAAGTATATTTCAGTTTTCACATTGATAAAGAAATTTTCGTTGAGTGCCTACTGTGCACCTGGCACTTTTCTTTGACTGGAACTAAAAAAAAAAAAGGATGTTTAGCATAAGCTCTCAGCCTACAAAAAGAGCCCTAGTGGATAATAGTGAAAGTATTCATAATCACTGAGTGCTTACGGAGAGTGCCTGTAACAGCGCCAGCACTGCTAATGCTTTAAGTGTTTTATATGTCAATTTATTTAAAGAGAATATAGATGTGTTTAACAATTGAATAAGCAATTATCTGTTGAATAACTGCCTGCTCCTTGCAGTCTGAGTCTTACGAAGGGAACAGATAAAAGCAAATAATGCCAGGCAGGCCTTCTCCAGGCACAGCCGACTGAGATAGGCCTGGATTGTCTTGGGCTGTGGAGATGAGTGGAAATAAAAGGGCATCACAAAGTCTTGGCTTGACTGAAACAATGTGACCAAGATGAGGCACCCCATTCAGTCACCACTCTCATTCTAGGTGAACTTCCTGCCTCGTAGGAATAAGAAAGGCACTGCATGATTAGCCTTAGAGATTTAAGAGTAAAGTCCCACACTGTCATGCTGGGGACACACACCGTGGCAACTTCTTAGAAGGGACTCTAGCTGCAGCCTCCTCCCCAGCAGACAATGTTCAGCATCAGCCCAGAAAGACAGGTTTCAGACAGAAAACCCATCTGATCTGGTGTCTGCAGAACCTCCTATCCCTGAGTTGTAGAAGAAATCAGCCTGTAGCTAAGGCCCAAGCCCCCTCCGAGTGGCTGGGAAGGATGAGGGGTTTATGCTGCACCCCTCATTGATGGAGCTTATCAGATATTTAATGAGGGTACAGTTCCCTGTGCCTCCCTCGCACCCCCCCCCTTCTCTGCTTCTCCTCCTCAGATCTCAGGTCAGACATTTGCTCCCCTGAGAACCCTCCCTAATTCCTCTGGGGCTCAGTCGGGTCCCCGACTGTGGCCACAAGTTGTTGTTCCTTATGGTTCAACATTTGTGCCACCCATTTATCAAGGCCTATCTCCCAGTGAGGCAGGGCCGGGACTGTGGAGCCCCTGGTGCACAGGACTTCCAGGAAATATGTGTTAATAATGGTCACGTTGTTTTATTCTTCTAGATCCGAGATTCAGTTTTGAAAATTAGCCTTAGCAAAAGACCCAAGGCTTCAGTACCACATGTCCCAGTTAGTATCTTTTTCTGGTGGATATTGTATTCTGTTAACTTGTTAATTTTGAAAATATCGCAGTGCTTTGCTAAAAATGCTCCACAGTGAAAAGTAACCAAGTCTCTATAAAGGAGGTGACATGAAAATGACTGAGTACTTTCTGTGCGTGCCTGAACTTATGCTCCTCTCCTCTGGGGTTAGGGTTATCTCTGTTTCTGAGAAAAAGTTTGGGTCCTAATCTGAAAAATCTTACTCCCTCCCACCTGGAATCGGATTGGCAGCCATGGCAGGGTGTTCGTGACGTATTGAGGCACGGGATGGCCACTGGACCTCTCAGGGTCTTTGTAGCAATCCCACTCTCCCTTTCCCTTCTCTCATTGCCCAGCTCACCCCTATATAAGGGCCGAGGTGACACGATAATGCCACACAGGGCTCAAGGCCACAGGCTTGGTGCTTTGCTCTCTTGGATGGCTCCCCCCAGCTGGATTCCTTCTCCCCCCCCTGCAGAAGTCCCTGCCTATGCTCTGGGACACAG
This sequence comes from Phacochoerus africanus, assembly GCF_016906955.1. Classification (NCBI taxonomy): domain Eukaryota; kingdom Metazoa; phylum Chordata; class Mammalia; order Artiodactyla; family Suidae; genus Phacochoerus; species Phacochoerus africanus. The sequence goes on from NC_062558.1 coordinate 124,335,803, forward strand.
CATATTCTGTCAGATGCATGTCTTCTTGTTTCTTCTTGTTTTCCAACCACATGGAAACTTTCCTGGGTGAGCCTGATAGGAACACATCCCTGCACACACATGCGTGGCCAGCTCTGCAATCGTTCCGAGGTTGAGACCAGGGGGAATTAGAGTCTGGAAGATCTGTGACTGAAGGGCAGTCCCTTTCCGGAAAAGGAAACAGGACTTGGTTTAGGAGAAACAACTGTAGCACAGGCCCTGCTTCTGACCAGCTGCTTCACTTTCCACTAGTTCTCTTTTCTTGGCGCGTTGTTTCTTCCAACTTTCCGTTCAATTAATATTTATTTTGCAAATACTTCCTGTGTGCCAGGCGCCTCTGCCATGATGAACTTACATTGTCGTGTTTGAGGCAAGCACTAAGTAGAGTGCAAATAAACAAGACAATACAGGAGTTCCCATCGTGGCACAGCAGAAACGAATCTGACTAGGAACCATGAGGTTGCAGGTTCGATCCCTGGTCTGGCTCAGTGGGTTAAGGATCTGGCGTTGCCATGAGCTGTGGTGTAGGTTGAAAATGTGGCTTGGGTCTGACGTTGCTGGGGCTGTGGCATAGGCCGGCAGGTGTAGCTCCGATTTGACCCCTAGCCTGGAAACCTCCATATGTCTCAGGTGCGGTCCTAAAAAGCAAAAAAAAAAAAAAAAAAGACAATACAAGGGCAGTAAAGGGAAAGGGGAGGGGAGAGGGAGGGAGCTGTGAGGTCAGTGTAATCAGGGAGGACCTTCCTGCGGAGGTGCCACCAAACTGAGTTCTGAAGATGGAGAACTAGCCAGCTGGGCAAAGGGGGCCTGTCCAGCAAACGTTTGGGTGGTGACTTCCAGAAAGGGAGACCCAGAGGCCCTGAAGGAGCCTGAAGGGAGCATAGTAGGTCCAAGATGTTAGAAGGCTGCGAGGCCGAATGATGTGATGGTGAGGGGTGGGCTCTGATTGCTTGTTTCTGGCTTCAGATCCGAGTCTAGTTTACTTGTTACTTAGTCTAAGGTCAGGAACTAGCCCTTTCTAACCTCAGCTTCCTCATCTGTCAGAAGGCAGTGATCAGAGAGCTGATCTAGCAGCATTTGGGGGTGTATTAACTAAGGTCATGCTTATGAAACAAGGAGCACAGCAGATGATAAATGTCTCTATTCTTATTCTTGTTATTTTTACTTCTTAAAGTAAAGGGAGTAGTAGGTGAGTAGGGGATCCAATTGACCGGTAGTTATCCTAAATCAGAGGTTGGCACCTTTTTTGTAAAGGGCCAAGTAGTAAATATTTTAGGCTTTTCAGGCCACATCTTCTCTGTCACAGTTACTCAACTCTGGCTGTGGTGGGAAGGCAGACACTGACAAGACATAAAGGAGTAGGTGTGGCTATTTTCCATGAAAGCTTTAGTTATAAAAAGAGCTGGTGGGCCCTAGCTTGTCATCAGCTCCAGTACTAGATAATGAAGAACCTTAAAATCCAAGGAGTTCAGCTGAAGATTTGATCCTTTAGGTGTTAGGGGGTCTCTTGCAGATTCTCGAGCAGAAAAATACTTTGATGGAAACCTATTTTGATAGAACCATGTAAAACAGTCTGAAACAGAAAGAGCTTTAAACCCCAAGTCACTGCTGTTTTTGAACCGGGTTTGAGTGATAACGGGCAGGGGATGAGCATCTTATAACCTGTCGGGATTTAGGGGGAGTTTCTTGTTACAGACCTTGGCGGACCTTCTACAGCTTGTCATACGCGGTGGATAGTTGACAAAATCATGAGTGCTGGGTTAGAAGCTCCCTGAGGGGCAGGGATCTTTCTTTGCCGCTGTGTAGCCAGGCTCTGGAGTAAGGCCTAAAATAGAGCTGGCACGCAAGCCCTTGAATGCATTGTTGGTGCAGCAGCCCTGAAGCCCAGACAGGCAGGATGGCTCATCTCCAGGCTTAATTAAAAACTGTGTTACTGAGTGAGTGTTATTTTAAAATTTCATGCGGCCAGTTGATGCCACTGGGTACCAATGTTCTGGTTGTTTTTTCCCATCCAGATGGCAGACGATCAAGACTGTGTCGTCCAGCAGGGGGCTGGGGACTCAGAAAGCAGAGATGCGGTTGATGCGAAGCCAGACCGGTCCTCTTTTGTCCAGTTACTCTTCAAGTAAGTTTCCTTCCCTGCTGAGTTAAAAGAGGGAGCCTGGGCCGCTTGAGCTTGCCAGGCCTCTGCCACCTCCATGCACCCATGAGGAAGGGATCCTTTAAGGCAGGAGGTCTGTGCTGTGCACGTGAGATTTGCACAGAATCCTGCCAGCCGCATGTAACAACACTGGGGTCCCCCTGTGCACTCCCATGTCTCTGGACAAGCCCAGGTATGGGGGAGCCAAACTCTTGGGCATCTCCTGCTTGGCGGTGGTATGGCTGGGTGGCAGCTACCCAGGAGTGTGGGGCGGTCCCCATCAGAGGTGATTTGCAGCCAGCCTCCTTCAAGGCAGAGCGTGGGCTGCTCTTGCCAGCTGGCACCAAGCTTGGCTGAAAAGTAGAACCGGGGGCCACAGGATAGGAAGTTTGGTGTCCTCTGCTGATTCCTCTCTTCTCCTTTTTGGGAGTTCACTTTTTAAGTGCTATACTTTATATTTAATAATAATAATAATAATAGCTTAATTTATTAAGTTTTTCTATGCAGTGTTGCATGTAGTCCTCACAAACCTAGGAGATGGTTCTACTGTTACTACTGTTACCATCGCATAACAGGTGAGTAAACTAAGGCATTAAGAGGTTTAGGAGTTCCTGTCGTGGCTCACTGGAAATGAATCTGACTAGTTTCCTGAGGACGCAGGTTCAATCCCTGGCCATGTTCAGTGAGTTAAGGATCTGACATTGCCATGAGCTGTGGTGTATGTTGCAGACAGGACTCGAGTCTCGCCTGGCTGTGGCTGTGGTGTAGGCCAGCAGCAGTAGCTCCGATCAGACCCCTAGCCTGGGAACCTCCATATGCCACAGATGTGGCCCTTACAAAGACCAAAAAAACAAAAAAAAAACAAAAAAAAGGAGAGATTTAATAACCTGCCTTTCATTTTTATTCTTAAAAAAAATTTTTTTATTAAAGGATAGTTGATTTACAACATTGTACCAATTTCTGTTGCGCAGAAAGGTAACCTAGTCATACATATATATACACATTCCTTTTCTTATATTATCTTCTATCATGTCTGTCCGTAGAGACTGAATATAGTTCCTTGTGCTATACGGTAGAAGCCCATTGCTTATTCATTCTGAAGGTAGTAGTTTGCATGTACTAACCCCAAACTCCCAGTCCATCCCACCACCCCCTCTTTGGCAGCCACAAGTCTGTTCTCTGTGTCTGGGAGTCTGTTTATGTTTTATAGACATGTTCACTTGCACCATCTTTTAGATTCCACCTATGAGTGATATCACATGGTGTTTATCTTTCTGACTAATTTCACTTAGTTTGAGAATCTCTAGTTGCATCCACATTGCTGCAAATGGCATTATTTCATTCTGTTTTATAGCTGAGTGGTTTGATTTATGTACCTCATCTTCTTGATCCATTTATCTGTCAGTGGACATTTAGGTTGTTTCCATGTCTTGGCTATTGTGAATAGTGCAACTATGAATATATGGGTGCATGTATATCTTTTTGAATTAGAGTTTTGCCTGAATATATGCCCAGGAGTGGGGTTGATGGACCATATGGTAGTTCTATATTTAGCTTTCTGAGGTACCTCCATACTGTTTTCCATAGTGGTTGTACCAGTTTACATCCCACCAACAGTGTAGGAAGGTTTTCTTTTCTCCACACCCTCTCCAGCATTTGGGTTTTTTTTTGTTTGTTTTTTCTTTTGAGGTTTTTGAAAAATGTATTTTCTTTTTTTAAAAATTTTTATTATAGTTGATTTACAATTCCAGCATTTGTTGTTTGTAGACTTACTAATGATAATAGCCTGCCTTTCTTTCTTTCTTTCTTTCTTTTTTTTTGTCTTTTAGAGCCACACCCTCGGCATATGGAGGTTCCCAGGCTAGGGGTCGAATCAGAGCTGTAGCTGCCAGTGTACACCACAGCCACAGCAACATGGGATCTGAGCTGCAGCTGTGACCTGCACCACAGCTCTCTGCATCATTGGATCAAACGTGCGTCTTCATGGATCCTAGTCTGATTTGTTTCTGCTGCACCACAGTGAGAACTACAAGCCTGCCTTTCTGATGGTAGTTAATATATGGTCAAGCTGAGATTAGATGGTATCAGTACCCCTCGCTTAACTCTGCTGTGTTTTCCATTTAAAAGTAGGGCCGTGGGGACCGGGAGGAGCCCCGTACTTCCCCTTAACCTTGGTCACAGAGGGGCAGTGAGTGGGGCTTCCTGGCAAGAGGCAAAAGTGGTCTGTGATTCAGAAGCATCAGGCTTCTTGGTAGCTCCTCAGCCAAGCTCTACATAGGAGGGACAGTGAGGGGGATAAAGGCTGAGGTTAGAGAGTGCTCCCAAGCAGTGTTCAGGAGGGGAGGAGCTGATGGGGCACCCCAGATCCCTGCAACACCCCAGAGAGAGCCTGGGGACAAGTCACCCCTAAGGAGACTCAGAAAAGTGGGAAGACCCCAGCACCCTGAGTCCAAATTCCATTGGCATTGGCTGCCATTTAGGGTCAAAGATATTTGATGAGATGACTGGAAAATATATCTCCATCTCCTGAAAACTTTTCAAAGCCATGAGGTCAAGTAGTTTAGCTAAACCACTCCCCAGTGCAAACTCTTTAGAACAATAGCCTTCAAAGGTTTTGCTCAAATTCCTCCAAAATAATGTAAAACGACTCCACCCCCCATACATTTTAAAGTGATGTAGAATTTTTGTCAAAATAGTTGCAAAGCAGGTAATAATATTTCACTTTTTCCACTTCTCTGAGTATCCAGATTAAGCAGGTTGCCTCTAAGTGAAAGAGAAACAGGAATCGTGTAAGAGTCATTTCATGTCTTAGTAATGCCTTTTGTTGTGCTTCCCAGAAATTATGAAAATGAAGGGTGTTTCATAAATAGCACCATTTAAAAATCATTCCCTTAAATGTATCTAATAGAGTCTAAACCCTTAGTAATTTTATCCCCAAAAATGTGAATAAGCTGTTCCCGTAACATCTAGAATTTTTGTTGTTTCTTTTCTCCCCCAAACTCTTTTTTTATTGTTTCTCCCCCCAATATTTTATTCTGATATAATAGATTTAGTTGCCTGAAAGTCTTTTATTGTGGCATTAGTTCACTATTACCTTTTTCTCCTATTTTTCATTTTTTAGAGATAGAAGTGCTGGGGAATCATGAATAAATATATGAGATGGCAGGAGTTTTGTTATGATAATGTCACTTAATTCTTTCAGTTCCTTCCAAGTTCTGTGCCAAAAATGACAACTCAATGAGGTCCTTTTTCAGTGGTATTGAAAACAAAGAATTGGAAATTACCTGACTTACAAAAGGAATTGTTACTCAGCCCTTAGAGACATTTATTTTTTTCAGTTTCTGGGAAGTACAGCAAAAAAGACTTTATCAGAACTTCTCAAACAACTGTTAATTAAACCTGTTCCTTTTTTACTTAAAGGCAACTTGTTTAACCCAAAATATTCCAGTAGCAATCAGATAATTAAAACAGCATTAATAAGCATTCGTCAGCATCCTTTCTTGGTAAAATGCTTTTAAGCTGTATGCCCTTTATTTATTTATTTTAATGAGTCCTTTCTCCTCCTAAGCAATTTGTCTTTCTCTGTTCTCTACCTCAGTTAGTGGCACTGTCATTCATCAGTCACCCAAGCCAGAATCCTAGAAGTCACCCTTGATTCTTGTCTTTGCCTTGTCACTTGCCCTCCACCTCTGCTCCTCATCAAATGTATTAGAATCTAACAATTTTGCCCCTTCAACTCTTTCATTTTGTATTCTTCCGCTACTTCTTGATTTTAAAAAAAGTGCTGATTCAAGACCAAGGCCCTGGCTCTGAGGACATCCATGATGTTGGTGGCAAAGAGACTCCTATGGTGGATTACATCATTGTTCAGAGTATTTGCTGCCTCTGCCTATGGGACCTATAGGAGGAATATACGTTTCTGCTCCATGGATGTCTGGCTTGGCCATTGACTTGCACTGGCCCCTGGAATGTGAACAGTGTGGCATGTGCCAATTCTGAACAGTTTGAGCAGAGGCTGTAAGGGTTATCAGGTGGTTCCACTATTGCTCTTTTCCCCTGCTATGACACCACCATGTCCCAAGTAGGGCCTGCTCCTTCAACCTAAATTATGAACGAAAACAGTGAAACAGGGCAGTAGCCAATACATAGTGTACACTCAGTATGAACGAGAAATACATCTTGTTTGTTGTTAGGATATTGGGATCATTTGTTGCTGCATCACAGCCTAGGCTGAACTAACTGATACAGCTCTTTTTAGGGTTAGCCCTAGAGTATTTGAAGCTCATGCATGGTGATATGGAGAACAGTGAGTCCTAGTGATGAGGTGAGGCGCAGTGTTCCCCAGCAAAGCTTGAAGTGCTGACAAGTGTCACAGATTGCTCACACGTGATGATTCTTTTTCTGGTTAAAATTCTGTTTGGCAAAGCACAATTTTACCATTTTGAATATGTCAGTAGCTATAGGAGTTTCCAGAAGAGGCTAACAAAATCAGGCTTAAAAATAAATCTGTTCGGTGTATACACCAATGGGGAGGCGCGTGGCCAAACCAGAGCCAACTGAACCAAGAGATGGTTATTTAAAATATATTTTTGTTAAGATCTCGGAGCTTCTCATTCATTTATGAAAGATGTCTGCTGAGGAATCTAGTTGACAAAGTCAATTCTCCTTGTCAAACCAGTCGGCCACACCAGACTTGCTTTCAGTCAGTGAAGGTCTAATACCAGTTTTTAGTTCAGTAACTATGTTGTCAGGCCTCCCTGTGACAGCCGTCTTGTTTCTGAATTCTAATTCTTGGATGGCCAGACAGACAGATGGACAGATGAAGGATGGATGGACGGACAGACAGATGGACAGATGGACTGGTGGTGGATGGATGGACAGGTGGACGATGGACAGTGGATGGTATGGATGAATGGGATGGGTGGATGAGATAAATAGATGGATGGGATGGATGGATGGATGGATGGGATGGATGGATGGGATGGATGGATGGATGGATGAGTTAAATGGATGGATGGGATTGGATGGATGGATGAGATGGATGGATGGATGGATGGGATGGATGGATGAGATGGATGGATGGATGGATGAGATAAATGGACGGATGGATGGGATGGATGAGATGGATGGGATGGATGGATGAGATAAATGGATGGATGGATGGATGGGATGGATGGATGGATGAGGTGGATGGATGAATGGATGAGATAAATGGATGGATGGATGGATGGGATGGATGGATGAGATGGATGGATGGATGGATGAGATAAATGGATGGATGGATGAGATGGATGGATGGATGGATGGATGAGATAAATGGATGGATGGATGGATGGGATGGATGAGATGGATGGATGGATGAGATGGATGGATGGATGGATGGGATGGATGAGATGGATGGATGGATGAGATAAATGGATGGGATGGATGGATGGGATGGATGAGATGGATAGATGGATGGATGGATGAGATGGATGGATGGATGGATGGATGGATGAGATAAATAGATGGATGGATGAGATGGATGGATGGGATGGATGGATGGGGTGGGAAAGAAGAAAGGAGAAAAGAAAGGGCACAAAGCCTAATGTGTTTATCTCCTCGAATAAGTGTTTGCTTGCTTTCCCAGGACTCTAGCTCAAAAGCCGTAGCATCTCTGGGAGTAATTAGGGGATGAAAGAGGTGAAGTCATTACACAAGAGCCACATCCCTCTCACTCCGTGTTCTATAACATGTAATTTGCAATATGTAACTGAATTTAAAGCAGCCCAGTGTGGCCCCAAGCAGCCCTGTTTCTAATGCCATCCTTCACCCTTACCAGACTCTCATCTAAGTCGGAAACTCTTTCTTTCTCAGCATACCCCAGTGCCTGATCCAGGGAGACTCACGGATAGGGAGATTTGAATTGTCCCTTAATTAGACAATGTGGCAGTTTTGATATCACCTAAGGTACAGGGTGGGTGAGAGGTCTGCCCTGTTAAGTGGGGGGAGACAGGAGACTGAGAAGGGGGAGCTGTTTTTATACTCACACGGACCAGTTTTAGGAAAAAGACAAATGGAGATTGAGGGTCCGGCAGTTCATTCACTTAAAACCATCTTGTCTGCACCCCTTGGAAAGGCTTTGAGTTCGCTGGTTGGAGAGCACTGCTTTCATCACCTATCATTTTGAAAAAATAGATATGGTCTCTGATGTGCAGTTTTTTTTAATCCCCCTTAAATTCAGGTAAATAAGCCTGGATAATCTGGATTCTGTGTCTTTTCTATAGTGTAGCTGATATTGGCATCAAGCTTTATCTTATCAAAATAAACATGAAGTAGTTTCCAAAATATTTGTTCCATTTTCTAAACTGCTGATTTTGGTTGTCTGAATTATAGGACATGATTTTTGAATTATTGAATGACATTGAGCTCCAGTAAGTATCAACTTACTCTCTTACTCGTCCAGGTTGTGAAATGTTAGTTGCTTATTTTCTCTGCCTTCACTTGGCATCCAACTCGTACCCCCATGTTAGATCATACTGCCTACCAAGGAGGCAGTCAGTGCAAGTAAAATTCAATCACGATTTGTGACATACCCTTAAAATTTACGTTTTTCCTTCTTTTTAAAAAATTTTATAGTTTCATCTAGGAAAGTATCACTGGCTTTAATCATGTGAGATGACATTTTTGGTCAGTAATTCAATATTTCATTCACTCATTAAATATCTATGAAATGACAGAACATAAGTCCCTTGTGCCAAGTCCCTTAGTTGATTAGTGGTAGAGCCAGGGTTTGAACCTGCGTTCACCTGCCTCTCAAACCAAGCTCTCCACCAGGACTCTGTAGCTACCTTCACATGCCAGGCGCTGTGTTTGGCCCTGGGGCTGCAGCCAGGAACAGGAGCAACAAGATCAGTGTGGTCTCTGACCCAGACACTCACATCCCGCTGCGGAAGGCAGACGTGGGACTGGTGTTTGAGGAGTAATGGTGCCGGGAAGGGACAGAGCAGAGATGCAGGGAGATGGCCCCAGGGAGATTGCAGAAGGGGTTATCCACAGTTCACCTGAAGGAGTTGGAATCAATCCTAATAAGGACGGGGAAGTCACTAAAGGACTTAAGCGCTCGAGTGACTCGATCACTTATACCTACGGATGCCCACCAGGACAGCCGAGCTGCCCCATGAAGGGGAAAGTACTGACGAGTGGCTGGGTGGAGAGCGGAAGTGAGTTGGGAGGCTGTTGCGCGTCCCAGGCCAGAATGGATGGAGTAGATGGAGCAGGGCTGGGGCCACTGGAAGGTGCCTGGGAGGTAGAAGCTGCCAGACGTTTGACCAAGTGGAAGGAGGGGCTGGCGAAGGAATTGAGGAAAGTGGGACCTGGACCACGGGGAAGGGTTGCAGTCACAAGTGCCCACTGCGCTCTCTTGCTGTGCAAAGGGGTAATACAGCTTATATTTCTAGTGTCACAATGACAGAACTGCCCCAGCATTGGCTGCCTTTCCGTGTTCCCCTGACTACCTGCAGCCTCTGTTCTCTCTGCTTTGTTGATGGAGATCTAAAGAGCAACTTGGATGGCGTCAGGGACCTCTTGTATGATGGGGTGAGACTAAGTGTGACTTGAACAGAGGGAGCTCCCCTTATCACACCTGGCTCGCGGACACCCTGAACTTATTCTCTGTGCCTTCTGGATTCTAACTGGGATCATTATTCTGTAACTAACTGGGGTCATCTGAAAACAGCACCAGCCCTTGGTTGTTTCCCGCAAATCCGGCAGGTGCCATAGCCCCTCATGTGCTCCCCTCTGTGGTGTGTGGGGAGCTTTGCACCCCTTGCGGCCGAGGTGTGGGTGCAGCCTGGCTGCTCTGGGTGCTCCCTACAGCTGACGGCCCGCACCTTCCCCCTCCCGTCCCATCCCCAGCTCCCTTCTCTAGGGGTGTCAGAATTGCAGGGACATAATTGCAGTTGAGGGGCAGTAGCACCCCCACCTGACTCTAACTAAGGACTCTCAATCTCCCCCTAGAAACCTCAAGGATTCTGGGAAAAGAAGAGACCCCCTCCACCCCCACCCCCACTGCAGCCTCCAAAGCGTGGGTGGGACTCAACAGTCCTAGGTACTCCCAGGCCCTGAGACTTGTCTTGGCTTTTTTGTTTCATTGCCACTAGATGGCAGGACAGCATCATTTTATATTCATCTCACTGGGCTCAATAAACCAGACTTCCTTAATTCACCATTCTTAAAAAACAAAAATTTATTAAAATGTCTTCTACTTATCTGATTATTGAAGAACCCTTGGAAAACACAGAAAACCACAAAGGAAAAACATATTTAGCATGTAAATTTAAAATTACTCAAGTGTTTAGACTATAAAAAATGACTTAGAAGAAATAAGTACAGTCTGCCCCCTGTATCTGTGGGCTCCGTATCTGTGGATTCAACCAATGGCAGATCGAAAATGTTAGGAGAAAAAAATACCAGGCAGTTCCAAAAAGCAAAACTTGGGTTTGCTGAGTGCTGGCAACTATTCGTATAGCATTTATATTGTTTTAGGCATTAGAAGTAATCTAGAGAGCATTTAAAGTCTGAAGGAGGATGTGCATAGGTTCTGTGCAAATACTACTCCATTTAAATATGGGACCTGAGCATCCGTGGATTTTGGTATCCTCAGGGGTCCTGGAACTGATCCCCCTCAGTACAAACGGACACTTGTGTGTGCCCAGTCTGTGTCCATTATGAGCCATAGTTTATGAGGCCTCATGTTGTATGAGAACTTGAAGAAGGATGCCTCTCATTGTAAAGGTAGCCCTGCAGCTAGCCCAGGTTACCTGCCACCCAAGGTAACGATGTGGTCCCTGCCCTTGATATAAACTCAAGTTCTTAGTGAATGTCTAGGAAAATAGCTAAGAACAGGAAATAACTGATTGCCAAACTGTGGAGTATGGGGAGCTATGGGAGGCTGGGAGAGGAAGGGCGAGGGGGGCTAGAGGAGGAGTTGAGACTTGTCAGAGAAAAGGCAGTGGGGTGATCAGGGGACTGGAAGAGCCTGCCTGCTGGGGCTGGAGCCACCAGGGGCATGATGGTCAGGCTGGCCCACACTGCACAGGTCTGGGAAGTGGGGGAGCCCTAGGGCCATGTGAATTTGATGCTGGTGGCACCACTGGGAGCCGTTGCAGGTACAAGACCAAGCCCTGCCGCATAGCCTGGGAGATATCCCCTCCCGGGAACACTTCAGCTATGAAATTAAAGGCCTTTTCTGAGCTCTGCTCAAGGTCACTGTTAAAGGAAATAAAAAAGAAAGTAGCAATCAGATTGCACAGGCTCTCAAATTTCCCCAGGGCCTTGGTGGAGCCTCGGGTACCCCTGCTGAGGGATGTGTTTATCCTTCCAACTCCCAACTGAAGAGGGTGGGAGAAAAGGCTTGTTTTCAAAACTTGGTAAACTCCCTACTTTTGAGCCTCAGGCTCAGATCCCTTGGGGTTTCTCCTTTGTATCATCTTCGTGTTCCAACCTTTGTCCTCCTGGCATGTGTTTCATAAATGCCACTTGGTTGTAATTCTTCTTTCTCCTGGACTGCAAATTGAGTTGCTCTACCACTAAGTGTTATAATCAGGTCCTTATGTAAAAGACAAAAAACCCAAAACATGGTATTTGTGTAATTATAAGAAAGATCCAGGAAGTTCCCTCATGGTGCCGCAGGTTAAGGACCTGGCAGCAGCTTAAGTCATTGTAGCTGCTCGAGTTGCTGCTATGACACAGTATTCGATCCCTGGCCTGGGAACTTCCACATTTTGTAGGTGTGGCCAAAAAGAAAAAAAAAAAAAAGGACCCATTTAGAGACTGGGAATAGTGTTTCAGAAGAAGCCATGCTTTGGAATCAGAGAAAAGAACAAAGAAAGCAGACCTTAACTCATTCCAAAGACTATGTCCCAAATTAAGGGAAAGCTTTTCGCTCACACTTGTTAATTGCAAGAGGCCAGGTCTGAGCCCTCTAAAAGCAAACAAACCTTAAAACATACCCAGGGTAGGGAGTTCCTGTCGTGGCGCAGTGGTTAACGAATCTGACTAGGAACCATGAGGTTGCGGGTTCGGTCCCTGCCCTTGCTCAGCGGGTTAACGATCCGGCGTTGCCGTGACCTGTGGTGTAGGTTGCAGATGCGGCTCGGATCCCGCGTTGCTGTAGCTCTGGCGTAGGCTGGTGGCTGCAGCTCCGATTACACCCCTAGCCTGGGAACCTCCATATGCCCCCTAGCCTGGGAACCTCCATATGCCGCAGGAGCGGCCCAAGAAATAGCAACAACAACAACAAAAAAAAAGACAAAAAAAAAACATACCCAGGGGCTTGACTTTTCAATAAAGGAAGACTTCAGATTCAGACTCCAGGATACTGATTGTCTGTATGCAAATTTGTATATAAAGTGTAATAAAGACTTAATGCTGTATTTGAAGCAGTGATGATACTACTTAAAATGACAGCCGTGGAGTTCCAGTTGTGGCACAGTGGAAACGAATCTGACTAGTAACCATGAGGTTGTGGGTTCAATCCCTGGCCTTGTTCAGTGGGTTAAGGATCCAGCGTTGCCATGAGCTGTAGTATAGGTCGCAGACACAGCTCAGATCCTGCATGGCTGTGGCTGTGGCTGGCGGCTGCAGCTCCAGTTTGACCCCTAGCTTGGGAACCTCCATGTGCCATGGGTTTGGCCGTAAAAAGCCAAAAAAAAAGAGATAGCTGTGCTAGTGTGGTGTTGGACAACCCAGGTTCAGATCCTGGCCCTGCTTCCCCCTTTCTAATTGAACAAGCAGAGCAAAGGTTATGGTCTTTCTGAGCTTGGTTTCCTCATCTCCATGATTGGAATATGAATACCTATCCACTCAGTTGTTTGTGAGAATTAAAGTACCTGATGAGAAAGAAATCATAGAATCAATTTCAAACCAGGAGACTCCTTAAAATGTCGTTTGTCCAATTCTCATTTGTAACAATCAAAGTTGAGACCAGGAGTACCCCATTGTGGCTCAGCATTAATGAACCTGACTAGTATCCATGAGGTTGTGGGTTCAATCCCTGGCCTCGCTCAGTTGGTTAAGGATCCAATGTTGCCATGAGCTGTGGTATAGGTCGAAGACGTGGCTCAGATCTGGCATTGCTCCAATTCAACCCCTAGCCTGGGAACTTCCATACGCCGTGGGTGCAGCCCTAAAAAGACCAAAAAAAAAAGAAGAAGGAAAAGAAAGAAAGTTGAGACCAGAGAGGTCAAGTTTTCTACCCACTGTCACCCAGCAGGACCAAGACCCAGGTCTGATGTGGGGTCCAGTGCTCCCTCCCCTCGTATCAAGTGCCACCCACAGCTGCAGTGACATCAAGCTGTTCAATCACATTAATCCACCAGCAGAGCGTTTTTTTCTTCCACCCAAGTGGGTCAGCAAATTTAATTCTTCATTGAAACTGCTCCCTTTCTGCTTCACTTCAGCCGAGGGATGGTATACAGACAGCATTTCAACAGGGCTGGCGATGGGCTTTCTGATACAGAGGGTCACGTGCCCATTTCAGGAGCAGCAAGCCACGCCTCTAAAGCATGGCCAAGGGCTCTAGAGACTTGGAAACCGTCACTTCTACATGCACAGAATACCTCTCATTATTTTAGATTATTGCTCTTCAAGAGAGGGAGACTAAGCTCTAGGATTAACAGGAAAAGTGAGGAAGGGAGATCAATGTCAGGTTTTCACAGGAATAGACTCTGAAAGCACCATTCGTACAGAATTAAGCCCAGTAACAGAAAAGACCTGTGAAAATAAGCCCTGTTGCTTCTCCACGGACACATCATCACAAGTACGAAACGTGCATTATAACCTTGCGTGTTCCAGCCCCAAGCTTGCTGGCGCTGAGGGCCTTCTGTCTGGCACACATCCATCAGGGTGTGTTTATACTGCTTGGCTGCAAGTGTCAAAGACAGATGAAGTGGTTATCTAAGAGTATAGACTCAAGAATGCCGGCTGTTCTAAATTCTGGATTCTGCAGCCCCAGTACAGACGCCATTGTATCTTCCACGTCATTCCAGGCTATTCGAAGAGCCTTCAGTCTTTTGTTTCTCCTGAATGATTTTTTTAAGTCGTTTGTCAATTTTAATTGCCAGAGGTCTCTCTCGTCTTTTTTTTTTTTTTTTTTTAGGGGGACGTTGGAAATATAGATGTTGGTAATTCTCCTTGGTCTATTTTCAACTGACTTTGTTTCCTCATGTAAGTGTATTTTTGCAAACTGAGTTTCAGAGAAGAGTATAGAGAGCCAGTTTTCTCTCCTTCACAAGCCTGAGGATGGCAGGGGATTAGGAGGTTTGCCCGAGAGAGCAGGTGTGGTTCCCACTTCACACCTTTCATTGACTGTGACTTTGAACCAGGAAATTGAGAAAAGCATTGCAGAGGTGTTTGCCTAATAATTTTGGTTTTATGTGTTCATCTTTTCCTCATTGCATTTGGAGGGTGAAATGGAAAAGTGTAGTAACTCCTGAATCATTCGCTTTATTCAAGACCCTTGAAAAACGTTTGTGTGCCTCATTTGAAAATTAAGATGTTTGGTATGCCTCTGTGGTCTTTTATTTTATGGTTTATTCATTATTTTATTACACCCTTGAGTATCTTTATAAGGAAAAAAATAACCCAGTAAATTTGAACTCTTTGACTTGGCACCAGCCCACTTCCTACTTTGGTTCGCTTACATGTCATTTTACATGTTTTGCGATTCCTGTGTGTGTGGTTTTGCCACCTTTTGTAGATTTGATACTTCGGCAGGTCTCCCACATCTGCACGCTCATCACTTTAAATAGCTGTGTAGTATTTTATTCTGCGGCTCCTCCGTGCCTTGCTGAGCCATTTCCCCATCGTTTCCAGTTTTACACTCTTAAAGGTGGTGCTACTGGCTGTATCTTTGTGGAAATGTGGAGTTTTTTCCCCTTGGGATCCCAAGTTCCTAGAAAGTTGCTTTTTCTCTAGGGAGCTGTCCTGGAGTGGGGAGGATGCAGCCATGTGGAGCCTGGGCATTTCTGCCGGTCAGCAGAGAAGGCGGAGGCCAGTGTGACTTTCCCAGCCCCAGTGTCCTATGGAAAACTCCAGCGTGCAGTTCACTGCTGATTCAGGCACAGGCCTTCAGGGCCGGGCCGGCTGTGCCAGTCTTCTGTCCCTGCTCGGCTCCGAGCATGTTGAGTTTTTATTATTTCAGAGAAGAAGGAAACTCGCTGCCTGCTGTCACAGGGCGAAGCCTAGTTCTGATGCAGAGAGAGATGCTTTCCGATGGAGACATGAGGTACCGAATTCCCTCTCTCCTCTCCGTCCTGTCCTGAGCTGGGGATGCCCTCTCCTGAAATCTTGAAACCATGAATGAATCATCCCAAAGATATTTAGACAAAGCAGCTATGAAAACCAGAGCTCTAGTTCCGAATGGAGCAGCCCCCAGGGGAAGTGTGTGCCTGGTGGTATGTTTACTTTCTTGCTGATGAATGTCTGCAAACAGACGGAGCTACTGGGAATCCTATTCAGGGAGACACTTTAGAAAATAAATAGGAGCGGGTTTGCCTGCTTCTCTTCCCTTCCAAATATAGAAAGGTATAATTCACGTTTCAAGGAGCCTAGGGGATCTGTAAGAAGATAAAACCTGTATTTATCTATTCTGGTGATGGGGCGGGGGGGGGGAATTATACTTGTACCCAGAGTGGATTGTAAAAAATGTTCATGCCCTTTCTAAGGTTTTTCACTGCTTGGTGAGGTGGGCACAGTGGTTTTGTTTGTTTCCCCCCCCCCCCCGCCCCCGTAATGTTTTCTGGTACATATTACTGTACCAGTATCTGTAAGGAAGTCTTTTTATATAAATAACCCATCAGAGCTTGGTTGCCATTTTTTGCCTCTTGATTTTGGTGAAATGACCGAGTCGGCCTAGCACTGTGAAATTTGAGCCTCCCCCCGCATCCTCAAAAAATGGCTCTTGACCTAAGAAGTGAGGATAATCTAGTTCCTTCCTGATAATCAATGCTGGCGTTCTCTGTGTTCGGAGCAGAGGTCTGAGCTTACTGGAAAGCGTCTGGGCAATGAAGTGCTGGCACTTGCCCGTGTTAGTGAGGACATATAACACCAGGAAACGTGAAGCATGGTTAGGTTAGGAAGCACCACAGTCAACCAGCCTGTTTCTGTAAATTAACTGCCTGTTGTATTTTAGTGCACCCTTGAACACACTTCCCAAGTCAGGAGTTCTATCAGACTTTCCTGGTGGCCATGAACTAGTTTCTCTGCCCTAACCAAGCACAGTGATTTCATGGCCAGATTTATTTTTGTTTAAATCTGCAACCAGTTGTGGAACACATGAGCTTTTAAGAGGATTTGGAACTTTTAATTCTCTGGTCTGAATTATCATAGCCTTGCACTTAACGGCAGCTTTCACAACCAGAATCCTGTGTTTCTCTTTAGCGTAGTGATCTTGGCTCTTGTGGGAGGGAGTTCCCGCTGTAGCACAGCGAAACGAACCTGAGTAGTATCCATGAGGATGAGGATTCAATCCCTGGCCTCACTCAGTGGGTTGAGGATCTGGTGTTGCCGTGAGCTGTGGTGTAGCTTGCAGATTCAGCTCTGATCTGGAGTTGAATAGCTGTGCCACAGGCCAGCAGCTGTAGCTCTGGTCTGACCCCTAGGCTGGGGCTTCCATGTGCCGCAGGTGTGGCCCTAAAAAAAAAAAAAAGTAATTTTGACCAATGCGTTTGGAATATAAAAAGGTCAAGTTAAAGACTGAGTGTATCAGCAGAAAATTAGCAAAGGGAGGGGACAAAATGGGGCCTGGGGCATAGAATGGGAAGTGATAGAATCTGGCTTTAAAAATACCCTGTCCGGGGAGTTCCCCAGTGGTCTAGCAGTTAGGATTTGATGCTTTCGCCATTGCAGCCCAGGTCCAACCCCTGGTCTGGGAACTGAGAGCCTTCATAAAGCCGCTGCGCGTTGCAGCCAAAAAAACAAAAACCCAGACCAACTTTAATTTGTTGCATCTTTCCATATCTCTCATTTGTACTTTGCAGAACGAATGGAGGTAATAATTATTAACACACTTGCTAAAGCGTAAAACAATATTAAAAACTACTAATGATACTTGTTCCTGGTGACTTAGGGCACATCTATAATTCCTCCACCTTTTCTCAGATTCAGGAGAAAGGCTGGCTTCTGCTGATCTGGACTTGAAAGAAGCCCACCTGTTGGGGTCTGTGTCATGGCCGCTCTCATATGTTCCAGCGTCTTCTGCAGAAAGGCCAAATGAACCCAGGACAAGGAGAACAGCCACTTTTAGAAAATCTTATCTTTGGAGAAGGATAGCCAGCTGTAGAAGTTTCTAATTGGGAACTCTGAAAGCTTCTTATCATTCTCCATTCCCTCCTGGCCCCTACTCGGTGCTGAGCCATGGACCGGTGCCATCTCTTGGCAGTTGGCTAATTAATTAGCACTATCTCTTTGGAGCCCTTGAGGGCCTTGCTTCTGTCCAATAGCAGTTGTTTATCTGATGCTCTGCTTGGCTCCAGCCATTGATCTCCGAACAGACAGTAAGTCTTGATGAGCTGCTAACACTGGGATCTCGGCTCTCACCTCCCCGCACTGTGCTGAGAGTGAGATATGGGTACACCAGGGCGGTGCTGGGGACTCACCAAACTTGGTACAAACAAAGGAGGGTATGGATGGCATTGGTTGCAAAGTGGCATTTCCTGGAAACATTTTGGTTTTGCTGTTAAGTGTAATCTTGGTTTAATGTTCAGCTCAGCCGTCACCTCTGGGAGACCTTGCAGGTTTCGTGGAGAGCTATAAATCCCACAAGTGACCTGAAATATAACCCCACTGCTGCCCCGGGCACCCTACACAAAGCTGTGCTCCCTGAGACACCTCAGTTGACCTTCTGGCCAAGAGCTAAGGGGCCCCAAGACTGCAGCCATGTGAAAAGTGGTGTTCAATAGGGTAGGGTGAGCTGGTGCCATCCAGCCTTCATGGGAGGGAGAGAGGCTGGCCCAGCATGGGTTCTGGAAGTAACCAGAGGGCTTGCAATAAGGGCAGAGGCAGCAATGAAAAGTCAGGGCCAGGTGGGCCCAGGCAGTGGGCTGACAGGCTAGTGCTGAGGTCCTCAGGCTTTAGAGGGTATGAGTGTCTCCAGGAAAACACCCAGGCCTGACTCTGATCTCGGGGTCTAGGGCAAGGCCTGGGAATCTGAATTTTAACAAAGAAACCCTGGAATAAGGGACTGGGTGTCAGACCTCAGAATCAACCTGCTCCCCATCCCGGCCAGCTTTGTGATCTTGGCAAGCCGATGTGATCTTTTCCCGTGAACTGGGGGTTAATGCCTCACAGAGGTGTTAAGATGACATGAGATAATATATGTAAAGTGCTAAGTGTTCAAAAAGCAGTACTTATTAGAACTGTGTTTATTGATTGTTGTTACTATTGACACACAGAGGAGGGAGAAGTTTGAAAAGCTAGAGAGAGGGGTAAAATCACAGTGGAAAACAGAAAAATGAGGTGTTCGGGGAAGCCTTTCAACAAGTCACACAAAAAACATATGAATGCAAAAAAAATCCCAAAAAGTAATTTTCAAAACAGGTCAGTTTTTTTTTTTTTTTTTTTGGTAACTTCTGGGCTAGGGAACGAACCTGCACCACGGCAGCGAACTGAACCACAGCAGTGGTGGATCCTTAACCTGCTGCACCACCAGGGAACTCCAGAGTAGGCCAGATCTTAAAATCCATTTGCAGCAAGTGATTTTTAAATTTTTAAATCGTAATTTTTATTTTAATCTTTTGAGTAATTAATGTATTTATAGATACAAAAAAGACACATGGCCAAAATTCTTTCTCCTTCCTGCTGCCCTCCTCTTGGCTCCCTTTGTATACAGATAGCTGCTTTTGATGATATTTAATAAGTCACATGAGTCATTATGACCTCTTTTTACCACTTACCACATGCCATACACCAAGTGCTTGGTGAATAGTAACTTGTTTACCAGCTCTGGAGCAGATGCTGTAATTTTGTCCTTATATACAAGGAGTACACTGAAGCACAGAGAGGTTAAGTAACTTGCCCACGATCCCTCAGCTGTGTGGTGGAGCAGGGTTTCACACCCAGGCAGTCCAGCCCCAGAATCCATGGACGTATCCATTATATTCTCTCTTGAAATGTCAACTTTCAGTATAACTCTTAATAGTCTCCTTATGCAAATACAAGCAAGATGCTAATTTTTCCCAAGAGGTCACATCCTTGTTCTGCCCCTTGGTTTTGTTCCACACGTAACACTGCTTATTGGCCGTCATCAGGGCAGGGAGAGCTTCCTTATTATTTTTTTTAAGTGTACCGTGTGATTTGGATTCAAAATCAACCCTCCCTTTCACAGTCCAACCACGAAGTAGAGACGGAAATGGGTCTTGATAGCCCTGCTGGTCACTGTGGGAGGGAGTGGCTAATTGAGTAAACTTAGGTCTGCCCGCCAAATCTCTTCATGGAGGCCTGCTATTAAGGGTCAAACTTGGAGATGAGAGTGGCAAGGGGAAAAAGGGGGACTCGAACTTGTCCGTCCAAAAGTGTCTCCAAATACTCTTTGGTGTCACACTCAGAAGAAAGGCTCCAGGCGAACAATTGTCCTGTGTTCCTGCAGAATCAGCGACTAAGGGCTCCCTAACCTAAGCCCTTCTTGGGAATCCGCACCCTTCCTAAATGTGAGGCTGTACTTAATTCTGCAGCCGCCTGGCAGTGGGAACTGGCAAGATGGAAGGGGTGGCACTGCTCCTGCAGGAGTCTCCAGGGAGAATGGGGTGAAAGGCAGACAGATGATCCCCAGGAGAAGGGGCCCCAGAGCCCCACAGCTGGTAGGTGGTAGACTCTTTCCCTTGCAGAATAGATCCATGGGCAGTAGACTAAAGTCCACTTTGTTTTTTTTCCAGGCACTTTCTCCCTCGTGCCTTCTCGACTACCACTTAGTGTAAACATAACTTTTGTATACACTGGGAAACCAAAAAAAATCACTCATTTTATTGTGGTATTCACTTCATTGCCGTGGTCTGGACCAAACCCACCGTATTTTGAGGTCAGCCTGTCTATAGTATTGCATTGTAGTATTCCACAGTTTAGCCAGGCTCCTGTAAATGGACATTCGGATTATTTCCTGTTTGGGGCTATTACTGTGTAGTACTGCTATGCACATGGCTGACTCTGTCGTTAGGTAAATGTCTGCTCTCCTTTGGGCTCTGCACCCAGAGTGGAATTGCTCTGTCATAGAACACACCCAAGGTCAGCTTTCGCAGATTCTGCCCGTTTCCCGCAGTGTCTGTGCTGCGTGGGCACCCCCAGCAAAGCGCATGGCAATTCCAGGTGCTGAATGTGGTCACAGCACACGGTAGCCATGCCGAGGCGTGTACTGGTACCGTGCGCGGATTTCCATTTGCATCTCTCTAGCAGCTAATGAAATGAAGCAGGAGATCCCGTTCATTTTAAATATGACAATTAAACAGAACCATCTGTCCACCCCGGTCTTTTCTGCACAGATATTGCAGCTTTCTTGGGCAGCCCTTTCATGCTAGTAGTAAAAATCAAGAGATCAGGGAGTTCCCAGGTGGAGCAGTGGGTGAAAGATAACGACAACGTTGTCCCTGCCGTGGCTCAGATTTCATCCCTGGCCCGGGAACTTGTGCATTCTGCAGGTGTGCCCCGCGCCCGCCCACCCTCCTCAAAAATCAAGAGGTCATTACTGCCCAAACGTCTTCCACAGCCCCTGACTGGCTGTATATTTCCCCAGTAAGAAGAAGAAAAGTGGCTCAGGGAGCTCAGTCAAGACCCCCCGGGACCGAGAGCCTACGTTTCAGTATAACATGGATTTTGAGAAAGTGGGCAAATGCATCATCATTAACAACAAGAACTTCGACAGAATGACAGGTAGGTGCTGTGGGCACGGCCTATCCCCTTCTGCTCCCCTCCAGATTCTTCAGCTTGCTGTGCCCACCTGCCGTGGCAAACAGTGCCTCTGTCCACAGGTGGTGTTCCTGGTGTCCCTGTGTCCTGGGAGAGGGATGAGGGAGAGATTGGGAGTGTTCAGTCTGAGATTCCTATCATGTACCTTAGCAGATGTGGGACCAAAGGGTAGAGGATGAAGGGGGGCTATTTGACCTTGACCGGGCCTGAGAGTCACCAGGATGAAGCTCACCTTTTGCGGGTGGGCTGAGTCATCCTCTCCTTTGAGTTCACTTCTTATTTCAGTCGCTCATCTAACTTGCGACCTTGGTAGCCCCTGGCACGGTGGTACCGGCACGTGGCACTCACTGTGGACTCGGTGCTTGATTCCCACAGGAATGGGTGTCCGCAACGGGACAGACAAAGATGCGGAGGCTCTTTTCAAGTGCTTCCGAAGCCTGGGTTTCGATGTGACCGTCTATAACGACTGCTCTTGTGCCAAGATGCAAGATCTGCTGAAAAAAGGTGCACCCGGGCCTCCTCCTTCAGTCTCCTTCCCACTCCCGAGAAGTGGGGGGCCCCCTGGTCTTCGGGAGTCGTCTTTGCAGGCAGGAGGGAGGGATTTCATTGTGGGAAGCCCTTCCGTTCTCTGGTCACTCCATACCTGTCCCTGGGGCACCTGTGTCAGGAAACTTAGATCGTTCCCTGAAAAGCTGATGTCAGCTTACATCACAACAGGAGAAATAGGTTCCATATCTACAGCATGGTCTCAGTGTCAAAAGGCTAATTCCTAGGGAAGTCGCAAGTCTTTCTGTCCAAAAAAGACTTGAAGTATATACACTTTTCCTTGGTGGCAGAGAATAATGGGCCCCGTACACTTCGGAACTGCTGTAGCTTTTAATATGATGCGTTCACAAAGCTGTTTCTTTATTAGATCTTCAGCACAGCCCTTGCTGTGGTGGCCAACAGTACTATCATGCCCATTTCATAAATGTAGGGCCAGAGCTTTAGAGAGGGTCAGGGACACGCTGAAGGCACCGTGTGGTTCTAAAAGGGGCAGAAACGGAGTTCCCATTGTGGCGCCGTGGAAATGAATCTGACTAGGAACCATGAGGTTGCGGGTTCGATCCCTGGCCTCGATCAGTGAGTTAAGGATCTGGCATTGCCATGAGCTGTGGTGTGGGTTGAAGATTCAGCTTAGATCCCATGTTGCTGTGACTGTGGTGTAGGCTGGCAGCTGTAGCTCCGATTGGACCCCTAGCCTGGGAACCTCCATATGCCGTGGGTGTGGCCCAAAGAAGTCAAAAAAATTAAAAAAATAAAATAAAACACAACTTCTAACTTCAGGACTGAGAAAAAATAAAGTAAAATAAATAAATAAAAGGGGCAGAACCAAAACTCGAGCCTTACTCTCCCGATTTCCAAAACCATTACCGTTCTCTGACGCCACGCTCTCTGGAGTGGGTGACACCCAGGGTATTCTCTCATTTCGGGCAAATGATTGAAAGTAATGCCTCGCTAACTCACTAGACAGTGGCCCATGGGCAGTGGGTAGATGAATGCACAGTTCCAGTCACTGCCGCTCTCCTTAGCTATGCAGCTAAACGAAAAAAGATCCCTGTCTCCTGTAACACCCTCTCTTAAATACCCTGTCTTATTTTTAAAAACTAGGCATCTTTTCCTTATTTCTTTCAAATGCCACTCTTAAAAGCGAGCCTTCTGTACCCCAGTAGGCCACATGGTAGAGCAGACCGCACATCAGCCCAGGTTTGGGGTCTCGTCCAGGTTCCAGCAGCTGAGCGAGTGAGGCAGAGCATCTATGCCTCCCTGGTGCTTTGCTTTCCTCCAGTGCGGATCATGATATCAGCTCCTCCTGCATCCTGGGGTTGAAGTGAGGATTAGCTGAGAGAAGGTTTGGGAATGTGGTTTGAGAAAGGTTCCTGTGTATCCAGATGTTAGGGCTTGTCCCAGTTGTAGTTTCTGTTCTTATGAGCAGTGAGTCATTCTACTCGAGCCCAGGATATGTCAGGATCACAGAATTCTCATTTCTTGTCTCATCAAAATAGCAACGTGATGATTTTTCTTCACTGGGCAAAGTTCTAGGACCTCTCTGAGATTCCGTTTTTTTATCAGTGAAATGGAAATAAACGAGGCCTGCTTCAAGGGGCTCTTGTCGAAATTAAATAACTCGGGCAGAGTACCTTGGTCATTGTCTGCATGTAGGAGGTGCTCAAGAAATTCCACATCTAATCTTCCTTCATCATTGATCATAGACAAGAAGGAAGGATAGGTTATTGTAATTAGCTAGCTAGTTAAATCACAGAACCTTAGATGTGCTCAGGTGAGCCAACCCACTACATTGTTTATGATTCCCATCCTCAGTATCTTCAATTGACAGCCAACCTAACACTTTTTTCTTTCCTTCTCTTTGTAATTTTATTTTTTACTTAAAAAAAATTTTTTTTTTCTAGGGCTGCACCTGAAGCATATGGAGGTTCCCAGGCCAGGGGTGGAATGAGAGCTGTAGCTGCTGGCCTGCGCCACAGCCACTGCAACGTGAGATCCAGGCCGCATTTGCGACCCACACCACAGCTCACCACAATGCTGGATCCTTAACCCGCTGATCGAGGCCAGGGATCGAACCTGCAACCTCATGATTCCTAGTCGGATTTGTTTCTGCTGTACCACGACGGGAACTCCAGTTCCTGCTTTTTAAATTGTGATAAGATACACATAACATACAAGTTATCATCTTGACCTCTTTAAGTGTACAGCTCAGGGACATTGAATACTTTCCCATGGCTTGACACCCGTCACCACCATCCCTCTCCAAAGGAACTCTCTCCATCTTGCATGACTGCAACTCTGTCCTCATTAAACACTAGCGCCCCATTTCCCTGTCCCCCCAACCCCTGGTGACCACTGTCTGCTTTCTGCCTCTGTGGACCTGGCTGCTCTGGGAACCTCATAAAAGTGGAATCATAAAGTATTTTTCCTTTAATAACTGGCGTATTCCACTTAGCATTATGCTTTATTTTCTTTAACAAACACTTGCCCCATACTTCTGAGGTCTGCTCTGCAAGTATCAACTCCTTTAGTGGATACTGTTATCTCTATTTGACAGACAAGGAAACCAAGGCATAGAATGGTGAAGCACCTTGCCCAGGGTCACAGACATGACAAAGGCGCAGCCCTCAGCCTCCCAGCAGCTGCCTGAACCCCTTGTCCTTGGGACGCTCTTCCTCAAGAGGCAGCCCCGTTCTGGTGTCAGGCTGCATGAGAATTCTAGAATTCTCCTTCTCTCTTGCTCCTCTCCAGTGTCACCCAGAAGTATTCCGCCACCCTCTCCCCGCCCCCCACCCCCCGTCCGCTGCAGCTGCCAGGCTGGAAGGGAAAACCACAGCTGAGGTCCCACAGGATTGGTGTTTTAACTTTTCCATGTTTAAATCACTTGCTTGCAGCTTCTGAGGAGGACCACCGAAATTCAGCCTGCTTCGCCTGCATCTTATTAAGCCACGGAGAAGAAAATTTCATTTATGGAACAGATGGTGTGACAGCAATAAAGGACCTGACGGTGCATTTTAGGGGGGATCGGTGCAAGACCCTTTTAGAGAAACCCAAACTCTTCTTCATTCAGGTAACTCCCCCCCCCCTTTTTTTGAAGTTTAGAACATATTTCAGTTGTTTTTCCAGCTTTATTCAGGTCTAATCGACGAACGAAATGATATTCAAAGTACAAAATATGATGATTTTTTAATAAGAGTCAAATTAACACATCAGTTACCTCAGATAGTTACCACTTATTCTGATTGGATCATTTATGTAATGCTTCCTTATCAAATAGAAACACCATGCTGGATGAAATCCCTGGAAGTTATTCATGTTAAAATGGAAAGTTATACCCTTTGAACTATATCTCCCGACTCCCCCCATCCCCACCCCCCAGTACCTGGAAACCACCATTTTATTCTGATTCTATTTTGTTTTGTTTTCCCCTTTTTAAAGTCGGTAGAAACGGGGAAATATTAGAGAGTGACTTGAACTGTATCATTTTCACAAATTCATATGCCATTTCCATGGGCGGGGGGGTGGTATGTGAGTTTGGGGTTTGTCTTTCTACCTGAAATGCTTGGCATTGGATCACAAATTAGGAGAGCCGCTTTCGGATCTGCTTACAAATGAGACGCATCCTCAACGCCTCGTGGTGCTGCTGGACCATGCCGCGTAGCCCTGGGACCCCACAGGGCACGGCAGGGAACACCGCTCGTGCTCCTGGTCCCAGCTTCACAGAGGCATCTCTGCTTTGGTGTTTAGGCTTGCCGGGGGACAGAGCTCGATGACGGGATCCAGGCAGACTCGGGGCCTATCAATGACACAGATGCTAATCCCCGGTATAAGATCCCAGTTGAAGCCGACTTCCTCTTCGCCTATTCCACAGTTCCAGGTATCACGTCCACCATCTGCTCGCCGGCCCACGCCATCCCACCCTCGAAGCGCAAGCTTACAGCTGTATTAGTTTTCTGCAGCGATAAGTGACCACAAACATCGTGGTTAACACACAAGCGTATTATCTTACAGTCCCGGGCGTCAGAACTCCACAGTGGGCTGGCGGGGCTGCATTCCTTCTGGAGAAGCCCTGGCTTTCCTAGCGTGTTAGGACCTCCCGCATCCTTGGCCGATGGCCCCCTTCCTCCAGCGTCAGAGCCAGCAACGCACGTCTCTGACCCTCCTTCCATCCTCACACCACATCCGGGAAGGGTTCTCCTCTTTCGGGTCCTTCTGTGGCTAGACCGGCCCCGTCTGCATAACCCAGGATAATTTCCCCGTCTCTTTTCCTGGCCCTCAGTCACATCTGCAGAGTCCTTTCCGCCACATCAGGTAACATTCACAGGCCCTGGAATTAGGGCCTGGACATCTCTGGGGACCATTATTCTGCTCACCACAGGGATGTCACAAGAAAGCTGAATTCTCTCATTTATGATAATTATTGTCATTGGTAATTATAAGAACAAACATTTCTGTGACACTTTACAACTTACAGAGTGTTCATGTCTTTTACCTCAGCCATCCCTGAAATAATTGTGTAGGTAGTTAGGAAAGGTGTTTACTGCCGTCCTAATTTTATTTTTTTTAAATTGAGCTTGGGTGAATTTAAGCGACATGCCCGAGGTCATAGAGAGATTCAGGTACATGATAGAGGTTGAGCCCCAGCTAGGATTCCTTAATAGGGCAGCCGGTAAGCAGGCACCAGAAACACCAGTGGCAAGCAAGCCTCCTCTTCCTTTACCAGGCTCCAGGTTTGCCTGAGTCAGTTCAGTGAAGTTCCTTTGTTTTGGGCCAGAACCATCACTAGGTCTGAATTCTCCTAGCTGGAGTAGTAGTTTGTCAAGAGGTATTGGTTACAGTCAACAGGCCATTGTGTTTGGAAAACCAGCCCTGGCAGGTTTTGTGAGGATGATAGCATCGCAAGTGGTAAGGATCCTGTAAGAAAGAAATTGGGTCTCGTATCCCTGAGAAGGAGGCAGAGTCGTGGGGCACAGATCCCTGTAAACCAATCTGTTGGAGGTGCTCTGAGCCAGGTCTGGCGGAACGGAAGGAAGAAGGGTAAACTCTAAGGAGGCAGGTGAGAGAGGCTTGGCGGGGGGGGCGGAAAGCTGCTGTGACTGAGTCTTGAAAAGTCAAACAGCAGCAGGCAGGGAGAGGTGGCTTACCAGGCAGCCCAATGCATTGGTAAAACTCAAAAGGCAGGACCCCAGCTTGGGCTGCTGTGACATAATACCACAGACTGGGAGGTCGAAATTCATTTCTCACGATTCTGGAGGTGCGGAAGTTCAAGATCAAGGTGCCAGGCATTGTGGCTTCTGATGAGAGCTTGTACCCTGGCTTGTCAGGGGCTGCCTTTTCACTCACATGGCGGAGAGAGAGAGAGGGAAAGAGAGAGAGAGAGAGAGAGGCGCCATAGCACATGTGTAGCTGGACGTGGTCAAGGTTCAGACCTGGACAGGTAGGCGAAGGACCCTGTTGTGGTGGGCCCTGTGGGCTGTGCTCAGCAGCCTGAACTTCACCCTGATGTAGGGCTTCAAGGTTGAGATTTGCATGTAGAATGGTTACCTCGTAGGGCGGGGATTAGCAAAGCCCATCTCCCGCACAGATAAGCGGGAACCGTCATCTCAGAAAAGCTCGTGTGAAGGCCCTAAACACCGACTGCTCCTTCTGGGTGATGAGCGGAGCAGTGGCTGGGTCGGCTGATTGTGTCTCCTTTCTCTCCCACTGAAGGCTATTACTCATGGAGGAGCCCGGGGAGTGGCTCCTGGTTCGTGCAGGCCCTCTGCTCCATCCTGAACGAGCACGGGAAAAGCCTGGAGATCTTGCAGATCCTCACCAGGGTGAACGACAGGGTGGCCAGGCACTTTGAGTCCCAGTCTGACGACCCACGGTTCCACGAGAAGAAGCAGATCCCCTGTGTGGTTTCCATGCTCACCAAGGAGCTCTACTTCTGAAGATGACCATTTCAGGGGCGCATTCTAGCGGAGAAGTTACGGATCACTGGTTGATGAATCAGGAAAAAAAAATTGTTGAGGGATACTCTTGAAAGATCCGGAAATTCTGAAGGATTTTAATTTCAGGAAGATTACTAATTCAACGGGAAAGAAACTTTCTGGTGCTGTCCTACGTTCTCTGAAATTTCAGGGACTTTCTCTTTTTACATTGTTATCCATTTGATGACCTAAGATTAATTTTCTGTTTGTCTCCCTTTCTCCTTGTTGTCACACTTAGTACATACAACAAAAGTGACCTCTACAGATGGCTTTTGGCTTTGTCCACTGTGATTGGTGGTGACATTGGTCAACTCTTAGAGTCATATTTGTACCTGGCAAAGAGTGCTTGACGAAAAAACAGCCAAAGGGATATTCATTCGCCTGTATTGCAGGCAGTGGGTACTGAGTGTGGTTTGAGTGATTTTTTTCATTGGCTTAGGGCAGATTCTCATGCAAAAATTCCCAGATATGTTATAGGGGTCGGGTGTGTGGGGGGGGGGAGTGTAACGATTCTAATATATAGCAGTCAGCATCTAGTCAGGAAAACAGAAGCCATTCTGAGTGTTTCAGTAGAGGGAATTTAAGAGAAATTGACATACATAGATGATGAAAGAGAAGATCAATAAAAGGAAGCTCTTGCCACCTAAGGCTTTGAGGGGGTGTGATCCTCTGAGTCCAGAGGCTGGGGTTGTCCACAGGAGCTGGAACCATGGCAGGGGCTGGCTGGTGGAGCTAGTGCCCCTTAGGTGTTGTAGGAAATGGAACTGTGCCAGGGACACAGCCACTGCCCCAGATGGGGCAACACCGGATGACTCAGACATGGAAATATACCCTGGTTTCCCCTCTCCTTCTGGCCTTTAGTCTTTGTCCAGGACCTTGGCCCTTTCAGCCCCAGCTGGGAGGGATCTGGCAAGGGCCCTGGGAAGTCTGGTTTCCTGCAATACAGAGCACAGCAAGGGGCAGTGAGTCAGGGGAGGAACAGGAAATAGGCCGGGCTTACAAAGTGAAGAGAAGGAATCCTTTTCCCTGTGTTCAGTGATTCATCCATTCATTCCTTTATTCATTGAGTTGTCAGATAATCTGTGTATTGCCGACCATGTGCCAAATAATTTGTTTCAGCTTGAAGATATATCTGGAACTTTTTAGGTTATTCCAAGCCTTATTCTGGAGTAAAATGTTTGTTATCTCTCGTTCTCTAAATTGGGGAGGGTTGATGGCGAAGATATTTGCACTGTGTTCCCAAAGTGGTGGTATCTTTTGAATTCCTGATAAATTACTGTTTTATTCTGCCTAATAACTTGTTAACAAACATTTATATTTATTGATTAAAATGCGATTGCTTAATTCCTAACCTGTTCAGTTTGCTTTCCTTTTGAAGTTTTGTTTTTGGGGTTTTTTTGTTTGTTTGTTTGTTTTAGTGGCAGTGGGAAAATGAGAAAACAGAATAAGAAATGGCCCTCATGACTTGACCTCCACACAAAATGTAATTCATGCTTGTTTTGAAGCTAGAACACTAATAAAAACAAGTAAATAATCACTTAGGAAGCTGAAATTAACTCTTCACCTAAAGGGTTAACGAACTTATAAAGCTGTTTGTGATGGGCTGGCATTTATTACATTGGCAGCAGAATCAGATGGTGTTGAAGTATCTTCTTTCAATAAGAAAACTAATTTAGGGCCAGTTTATTAGACTTGTCCCTGGTTTCCTGCCATCTAAAATATACCAAATGTTCAAAATTTAAGTGGTGATTATGCATCAAGAGAATCAACAAGCATCTACCCTACTTTTCTTAGAATTCACAGGCTGTTCTTTGGGAACTAGACTGTCATATTAAAGGTCCCTATCTAAGAAATAAATATGCCCAAGTGTGTTATAACTTCAAGTGAAAACCATTGCACTCTAGTTTTTTGCCTTGTAAGCTTCATTAAAGAGTCAAAAGTGGTCCCAAAGTGTCAGCAATAATTTTTTTTTAATTCTCTGAGCAGTAAGCTTATAAATAAGGAGTATTATCTCATGCCTCTTAGACCAGAGGTATAAATCCCTGTTGGGAAAGAACTGTCATTCTGAATCCTTCATTGGGCAGAAGGTCTTGTTTATCATGATCCGAAATCCTCTTCCAAGTGGGGTATGTGTTCCTACCACATATCCATCTCCATTCTTCAGCTTTCCCATCGTTTCATAATGTGAAACTCTGATGCCAGATGACCCTAAAAGAGAGTTCGACCCTAGTGAATATCCACTCCTAGTTATTGTTTAGAATTTGAGCTTCCCTCTCTCAAGTACCAGGCAGAGCGTTGTTGCCTATGAGAAAGGTGCCTCCGCTGGTATCATGGGCTCAAGCCTGGGTTTCCTTTTGCTTTTTCCCAAGGCGCCACGAAGCCTATGTTTAGTGTCAGCTTTAGACCCTGCCCTGAGCTTTTGCCTCGGAGCAGATTTCCATAAACTTGATAAGCCTGTTAGGTTTATAAATCACCCCCAAAGAGGTCTCAAAGTGCTGGGTTGCAGTGGATTCCACATGGTGTAAGACCTCCAGGAAACCAAAATTTCTCTGTGAGAAGAAGATAATGTCCCCTGAAAGGATGCAGACATCAGTTGACCAATCCTTTCTTTTGTCCAGTCTTGCAGTGCATCTCCTGAAATCTTTTGTCCAGATACTCTGGCCACCAAGGATTTCCTTTTGACTTCCTAGGAACGCACTCCCTTCCGTCTGGCTTTCCATCTGTCAGGCCTCTTCCAGCAGGTGAGAAGCTGCAGTTGGTCACCAATTTAAAACAGCAGCATTGTGTCTGTTTCATTAGGCAGGGACACAAATAACAGCAGCCCTGGGTAATTTCTGAAGGAATGTGGTTGTTCAGAATTCTTCAAAGACAGGCAAGATCAAAAGGTTCTTTACATGGGTTTGCCTTGTAAGTGTCTTTGCCTTCTAAGTGCCACAGGCGTGCCCAGCAACATCTGCATCCTCTGGGAGCTTGTCAGAAATGCAGAGTCCCAGGCCCCACCCCAGCCGTACCCGACCAGAATCTGCCTTTTAACCAGCTTCCCCAGTGGATCCACATGCACAGAACAGTTTGAGAAGCTCTCGTTTTGAGGGCAAGGGCCACTTCTTTATCCCTTTTGGATTCCCCTCTGCACTGAAGCTGGAGCTGATAATATAGTATATGCCTAAAAAGAATTCATGAAAGAACATATATATTTTTTGGAGTTTTCACAGAAGACATGTTTTCAAGCGTATCTTAACCTTCAGTAAAATCCTACTCGACCCTTCATTTACATGATATGCTTTGTGCGCCCTTCTCCATTTCAGATGAGCTGTCTCCTGGGTGATATAATAGGACTGTTCATATGTTTTCCAAGTGTTGGAGAATGGGGATTGCAGCCTTTAAAATGTCTTTGTAAATGCAGTGGGATTAAGGGAGCCGTTCTTTGTGTGTTTGTGTCGCGGGCAAGAGCTGATGTGCATTGAAGCCAAGGAGACTGTCTCTTTCCACCTGTCCTCCCAGTCAGAGAATTACTACCTCTCTCTCCCAGTGTGCCCTTGGCCATAGATCACCCTTCCGATAGATTTCAGGACTTTGTCCTTGGATCACATCGCAAATAATTCTTTTTCATTCACAAGTCATAAACACAAATACGCCAAAAACACATGTGGGTCCCAGCCACCACTGCAGTACTGGTGTGGACATGAAAACTCCATTAGCTTGCAAGTTCATGCTTGAATAGCCCTCTAAAAGTACATAAGCCACACCTGAAAACTCAAAAGCCAAATATGATGTGTTGGTTTTGGCATGAGCTTTGTTGTTTTTTGTTTGTTTGTTTTTTTTTTTTTTCCCACTGTACAGCAAGGGGGTCAGGTTATCCTTACATGTATACATTACAATTACATTTTTCCCCTAGCCTTTCTTCTGTTGCAACATGAAGCTTTGGTTTTTATAAATATCTGTGGCACTACCATTTTCTAATAAATTTGTTTTAAATGTTTAAAGCCACACTATATCAAAGGATTTAAATTTGGAAGGCACCTGGAGTTATAAGTGTAGAAACACAAGGCCAAGCATTTCTTGAGCTTTGATGGTCTGACTGAGGCAGATGGTATGAGGTTCAGGAAGGATTTTGGAAAAAGAGGGAAGTAGAAATAGTCTGATAAGTTTGGTCTGAATTACTGGTTCCAGCTTACGTTGTTTAAGGCATATCTCAATCTTGACAGCATCAAAGTTTTTTTCTCAGGATCCAGGGTCTGCAGAGGTGCTTCTAACCAGCAGTAGTTAGAAATTTGGCTCTGAGTCCTGTCAAAAGATAAACTGAGACATAGTAAAAGTTTAGGAATTTATTTGAGCCAAAGGGAAAGTGATTAGAAGTGCTCCCTCAAAGAGAGCTGGGGAGGGAGTTCCCCATCGTGGCTCAGTGGTTAACGAATCCGACTAGGAACCATGAGGTTCAATCCCTGGCCTTGCTCAATGGGTTAAGGATCCAGCGTCGCCGTGGTTCTGGTGTAGGCCAGCAGCTACAGGTCTGATTCAACCCCTAGCCTGGGAACCTCCATATGTCATAAAAGCGGCTCAAGAAATGGCAAAAAGATAAAAAAAAAAAAAAAGAGAGAGAGAGAGAGAGCTGGGGAAATCTTTTATGGGAAAAGCATGGAAGCAAAGTAAGGAAATTACTGATTGGCTATACTTTAAACCCTAGCTTGCTATGTTTGGTTATCCTTAGGCTTTGCTTTCCTAACCCTGAGGTGTTTACGGGCTTTGCTTTGGGTTTGTTTATGTAGGTACAGCAGCATTAGAGCTGCCTTGAGTCTAACAGCGCCTTGTTTAATTAATTTTGTCTGATCCAAGTTTTAATCCCAGCCCTGACATTTGACCGTTTGATACTCATATGACCTTAGGCAATCTTTCTGTTTCCCCATCAGCCCATGAGGCTGATAGCTTTGTGGAGATTCAATAAGATCATATATGTAAAGTGCTTAGCACAGTGCCTGGAACGAAACATTCCATCAAAGGTCGGTAGGTACAAGAAGATGATGATGATGTGAAGACAGTGATTTTTGACATGAAACATAAGGAAAAGGCAAGAATGGAAGATGCTCCATTGGACCCTCTACTCTTTCTACCTCAAAACGAGGTCTCCCTAAAGTGCAGAAATAATACCGAGGATTGATGTACACAGCAGACATTCAAAGAACCCGATTACATGGCAGATGTTGTATTAGGGGTGGCGCTAAAAAGATAAGCACGAAAATGACACTTTCCCCAGAGGAGATAAATTACTCCAGTGAAATAGTGGCCTGTTCATGTTTATTTATTGAGTTGTGCGTACATCACTCGAGTACAGATGAGGAGGTGTACCTCTGCCTAGGGATTCAGAGAGGGGGTCCCAGAGGATGCATCTAATTCTCTTCCATTTTAACCTCCCAACAAGGCTGAAAGGAGGCAGCAGAGGAGAGGAAATGAAAGCCAGCAGGTAGAAGCTGGTTCTTTACTCTAGTGAGCCTCAGATTGTAGGGTGTCTGGGACCCCTGGAAGGTCTGCAAATGAAGCAGACGCCTGCACCCCACTCCATCCTTGTTATCGTTTGGTATTTCTGGGGTGGAGAACAGGAATGTGCACATTTCACAAAACTGCCTGGAGATTCTGATGGAGGTGGTCCTAGGACAAGGCGCAGGTGACCACGAGTGGCAGCAAAACCTCAATTAAACAGCTAGGAAATACCATCAAAAGGCCAGCCATGCATTGGCTGTTCTCAGACCCAATGTCTTAGCCAGTTTGGATGGCCATCAAATTACTCTAGAATGAGAGGCTTATAAGAAATATTTATGCCTCACAGTTCTGGAGGCTGTCAAGTCCAAGATCAAGGCACCAGCAGATTTGGTGTGTGGTGAGAGCCAGCTTCCTGGTTAATGGATAGCTGTCTTCTTACTGTGTCCTCACATGGCAGAAAGGCCAAGAAAACTCTCTGGGGTCTCTAATAAGGACGCTAATCCCGTTCTTGAGGGTTTCACCCTCCTGAACTGACCACCTCCCAAAGGCCCTACCTCCTAGTACTGTCGCATTGGGAGGGTTAGGATTTCAACGTATGAATCTGGGGGAGGGACACAAACGGTGAGTTCAGAACACCCCGCTAGCCAGCCCATCCCGATTCCAGGCACAGATGTGCTCAGAACTGGAGAACATCTGCCCAGGAACTTCCAGAGCCTGAACTTCAAGCCCAGGGCAACTTTTGGAAGAAGCTTGGAAAGTGTTAAGGGAGATTACCGTGAGTGGGTCCAGATGCACTGGCTTCTCCAGCTGGTGACGGCAGGTACACCTCTTTCCTCTTCCTCTCAAATCGCTTAGGCAATCATTTCTGGGCAAGATGAGCCACTCATGTTTTCCCGCTCCTCCAGTACCTTGTCGGTACCGCAATGCAAAATTCTCCCTCTAACATTACAACGTGTTTAAAGGTATTTTTCTCTTCCATGCTTTTCATCATTAATATTAACTGGATTTTTGTTAAGTAAGGAAGGGAAACATTAATTCTAAGTGAATATTTGTTTCTATACCAGGGTATAGGACCAACTCTTAAAAGCATAGGAAAGTCAGCTTTTGCAAATTATCTTTTCTGAAGCTTCCAGCTGTATTAAGTGCTGACAGTTTTTAAGGGCTGAGATGAAAGAGACAAAATCTTTTTCTTTTGGGTTGCTAGTTACAATTTTGCTTGGCGTTATGAAGGCTGCTTTTCTCTTGAGACATTTGCCAGCATACATTAATTGCACAAATATTTACAGACTGCTAAAGCATAGGGGCAGCTTATACCAAAAAAGATATGGAACACTTGAAAAAAAAAAAAAAAGCCTCTTTGACACATTATATTTGTATATTCATTACCCAGAATCGGCATAAACTATTTGCCCCTTAGCCTCAGCAAACGCATTTAAAGAACATTATCCTGGAGTTCCCGTCGTGGCGCAGTGGTTAACGAATCCGACTAGGAACCATGAGGTTGCGGGTTCGGTCCCTGCCCTTGCTCAGTGGGTTAACGATCCGGCGTTGCCGTGAGCTGTGGTGTAGGTTGCAGATGCGGCTCGGATCCCGCGTTGCTGTGGCTCTGGCGTAGGCCAGTGGCTACAGCTCCGATTCAACCCCTAGCCTGGGAACCTCCATATGCCGTGGGAGCGGCCCAAGAAATAGCAACAACAACAACAACAAAGACAAAAAGACAAAAAAAAAAAGAACATTATCCCGGGGTTGACCAAGTAATTACTTTGCTGGCAAAGGACGCTGAAGTCTTTTTTCAAGAACCTTGGGGGTAACACTTTTTTTTTTCAGGGTTAAAAATGAGGTTTCCAAAAATATGTATGCATCTTATGGATTGCTACCTTGTCAGCACTTTTCATCTCAGAAGAAATTTATCCAGTGGTTGTTCCAAATCCCGGGAGCTTCGGAAAGCTACATTGAACATGCTGGAAAATTTGACGAGCAAAGTCACACGGCTCTTTATACCATCTTGCTTTCTTGGTATGCTAGTTGAGAACAAAGGCTCCAGAGTAAGAGCTACATTCAAATCCCAGCTTTGGGAGTTCTTATTGTAGCTCAGCAGGTTAAAAACCTGGCTTGTATCCATGAGGATGCAGGTTTGATCCCTGCCCTCGCTGAGGCATAGGTCACAGATGTAGCTGGGATCTGGCATTGCTGTGGCTGTGGTATAGGCTGGCAGCTATAGCTCTGATTCAGCCCCTAGCCTGGGAACTTCCATGTGCCACAGGTGCAGCCATAAAAAGGAAAAAAAAAAAAAAATCCCATCTTTGGCACTTCTAAGTTGTATAACCTTGAGGAATCTCTCAGGCTCTCTAAACCTTGGTTTCTCCATCTTAAAATGGAAATAGCCATTTGTCGGTACCTGGGAAATGGTATCTATCTCCAAGAGTCTTGTGAGGAATAAATGAAATAATGAGTACAAAACACTTGGCACAATTCCTGGCACGAGGAAAGCACTCAATAAATGTGTGACTGTGTTTTTAAAGCACCCTAACGCTATTAATAATTTAGGAGCTAGGAAGGAGATCAGGAAGGGGGAAGAAAAGGAAGTGCAAGTGGATTCTCATCGACAGAAGAGGCTCCCTGAGGATCTGGCTGCCCATGCAGAGGAGAGGAAGAACAGGGACGGGAGCTGGTTGTCAGGGTCCTGGAATATTAGAGGAAAGCAAGAGAATGGCAGAGCCGCTAGTCTGAGCTGCGCAAGAGGAATGGGCCCTGGGTGTAGAGATACCCAGTAAAGCACAAGGCTCCTGGTTACACTGGAATTTCAGTAGAACATCCCTATTTTTAGCACAAATACGTCTCAAATATTGCATGAAACATCCTTATACTAAAAAAATATTCGTTGCTTATCTGAAATTCCAGTTTAACTGGGCATCCTGGTTTTGTGTGGTTATTTTTTATTGTATTTCTTTGTTTTGCTCAATCTGGCCATCCCCGAATATCATTATTCCAGCTTCCATCATCTCATTTTGGCCCCGAATGCTCACCTCACAGGGATGTTAGGAGGAGTCAGAGAAAAAATACATGGAAAGGGCTTTGCAGACTCCAAAGCGCTATAAAAGCAAGTAGGGAGATCTTTCCCTACTTGGGTGTTGTTATTGAGTCATCAAGCAAAAGCTAGGTCTCTGTAAATTTAAGGAGATAAATGGAAAATTCCAGGGAGTCTATGGAGTTTATTCAGAAGGGGAATCTAGAGACCTCAATGTGGGGACCAGAGGTGATGGTTCATAACCGTGGCTACGCCGCAGAACCACCTGGAGATATTACCCAATCCCAGGGCCCAGACAGCATCTCTGACCAACTACGTCAGGATCTCTGGGGGCTGGGTCAGGAATCTGTGTGGTTAAACCCTTCCATGTGATTCCAGTTTTTCAGCCAAGCTTACAAACCAGTGGTAGAATGTACTTGGGAAGGGGTAAGTTGAACAGTTTAGAAACTTTCAAGCCTGGGGAGCGTCCTCGGGAACGGATATACTCTTCAGTGACACAGAGTATAAGAAGGAGGAGAGGAAAAGAAAGAAAAACAAGAGAGGAAGGAATTGTAAAGATATGTTCTTTTTTTCCCCCTTTTTACAGCCTCACCTGTGGCATGTAGAATTTCCCAGGCCAGGCCAGAGGGCTCTGCACCTGAGGTCTTCACCACAGCCATGGCAACACCAGATCCAAGCCAAATCCACACCCTGTGCTGCAGCTTGTAGCAATGCTGGATCCTTAACCCACTGAGCAAGGCCAGGGATGGAACCGGCATCCTCATGGAGACAATGTCAGGTCCTTAACCTGCTGAGCCACAATGGGAACTCCAAGATAGATCTATTCTATCTGCTAAACTTTAACAAATAATGTAAATACCAAGAGCAGACGAATATGGCTGATTTTAAAACTGCAGATTTGGATGTGTGCTAGAGGCAGTGGTTAGGTAAGAATTTTCTGTAATTAATCAGCCAACACCTAACAGTCACTTAGCTGATGCGAATAGTGGTCCTTCTCATTTGAGGGCAAAGTGATCCATTCGTGATTGAAGAGGGCTCTGCGGGAGGATTTGTACTTTTAATGAAGTCACATTTGTCGCATAGCTTCTCTTACAACTTATGACAGGAGTTGTGGGAAATGAAGACCAATTTTTCTTTCAGGCATGAAATTCTAGAAGGTGTAGGTGGCTGTGTAAAAATGCACCAATTTGTGTTCTGAGTAAACCGCTCCTACACAAGAAGCCACAGCTTGTCTTTGACTAATCATGATAGACACCAGAAAGGAAATAACCTTTTATATATATTTTCCCCTCAATCAGATATTTATTGAGCTCTGTGCTAAGCTGCTAAGCACTGTTCTTAGCCTTGGGGAAAGAACAGGTAACAGAACAGTTCTTTGCCCTCATAGAATTTATATTTCAGTGGAGGAGACAGGGGATTTAATGTGATTTCATGAAGCTTACCTGTATTGTGAAAATAAAGCAGGATGAGGAGCTCAGGAATGCTGAAGTAGGACAGAGGAAGGTTAAGTAAAGCAGACTGACTGGGGAAAGCCACTCTCAGAAACTTGAGTAGAGTGATGGAGAGGGCCATGTGGATATGGAAAGAAGGAGTTTCTAGGCAGAACAAGCAGCAAGTGCAAAGGCCCTGGGGCAGCTACCGCCTGGGCCATCAGTAAAGCCAGTGCTGCAGAGTGGGATGCTGGAAATAAGGGTGAGAGGCAAGCAGGGCCAGGTGATGGAGGGCTTTCAACCATGGTGTGCACATTGGATTTCATTCTAATGCAATGGGAAGCCATTGTAGGGATTCAAGCAGGGAAGTGATAGGATCTGAACTGAGGCTCCTTGGAGAATGGATTAAAGAGAGAATGAAGATATTCAGGGAGCCCGGGTATTGCAGTAGTGGCCTGAGCGAGAGATGATGGACCATGGACCTCATGGGAAGTGGCAGATGTGGGCTTTGTCTTGAAGCTAGAGACGGCAGGATGGGCTGCCAGATTTGCAGTAGGGATGTAGGAAAAGGCTGACAATGGAGGATGACTCAGGTTTATTGCCTGAGCAGGTAGATGAAATGAGCTTGTTTCCTGAGACTAGGAAGAGATTTGGTGGGAGGGGTGAGAAAGGTAAAAATCAAGCTTCTGTTTCCTACAAGTTGTTTGAGCTCCCTCTTAAACATCTATGGTAGATGCTGGCATTAACCCAGCCAAAATCCACTCTCTGCATTCACTTTCAGCTGCTGCTCTAACAAAAGACCACAAAGTGAGTGGCTTAAAACACTAATTTATTCTCTTAGAGTTGTAAAGTGCAGAAATATAAAACCAAGGTGTCAGAGTTCTCTTGTGGCTGAGCAGGTTAAGGATCCAGTGTTGTCAGCACTGCATTCGGGTGGCTGCTATGGTAAGGGTTTGATCTCTGGCCCAGGAACTTCTGTGTGCTAGACTGAACAATAACAAAATAAAACCAAGGTGTCAGCAAGGCTATTTTCCTTCTGGAGGCTTAAGATGAAAATCTGTTTCCTTGCTTTTTCCAGGTTCTGAGGGCTTTATGTTCTTGGCCCTTGGCCCTTCCTCCGTCCTTAAAACCACAAGTGCAGCATCTTCTCTCTCCTCTGACCCTGCCCCCCTCTCATGAGGACCTGTACGATTCTAGCAGGTCCCCAAATAAGCCCGGATAATCTTCCCATCTCAAGAGGCCTGACTTACATCCGCAACGGCGTTTCTGCCACAGGAGGTAACACACCCACAGGTTCCAGGGTGGACATCTTTGAGGACCATTATTTAGCCTGCCCCACATCTCTACTTCCTTATCCTCAGAAACCCCGAGAGAGGTGCAAAGAGCAACGTGTCCAACTAAAACACTGCACCTCACAGACCTGTTTTGCAGGGGAGCGTGACAAGGGCATCTTGCCGCAGAGACTGTAGCAGGTGAGGGTGGCAGCCACACCAGGCTACTCCAGAATGTCTCTCTGGATCCCTTGGGCCTCCTGAGCCCCCTTTGCTACATGGATGACAGGTCAGAAGTGCCAGCAATTCATGTCCCCCTGATGGTATTTGGTCTAGAAACACCCCAGCTCCTTCACCCCGGGTGGAATAGCTAAGGCGAGTGTTGCGAAAGGGTTTCCAGCTGCCCAACGCCAGTTACTTTCAGTGCTAACTTACTAGATACCAGACATTTTATCAGCTGGCTTCCCTTCTTGGTTGTAAAACAGGGAAAATGATATCTGCCATGCCTCCCTCACAAGATTTTTGTGTAAACAGGAGACGCTGTATAGGGGCTTTGTAACTGGCAAACTGCAGAATCAATTAAGTGGGTGTTTTTATGAGACCCATAGACTACTAGTCCTGTTAGGTACCTGGAGGTCATTTGGTCACATCCCCTCCGCCACCCCGCCGCCCGGGGGAGGGGGGGACCAAGGGGACACACTCAAGGTCTCCCAGTGAGCTGAAGCAGACCAGAAGCATAAACTTGGTGTCCTGATGCTAGGTCTGGTGGGTTTCAACTCTGTCGCAATGTTTATTACCAAGTGACTCTTCGATGATTTCTGAGCCTCCTGTGGCCTCTATTTACTCCCATGAAACATGGAAAGAATGACATCACACCCACGGTGTCACTATGTAAAGTACTTTGGACAGTTTTCTAAACTCAGAAGGGAGCCTGGCCCCTCCCACTAGGGGTGTGTCTTCTGCACAAAGTTAAAGTCAGACACAATGTCCTTAGTTTATTTGACCAACCCTTATAAAGGGCTTATAAGGGGCCAAGCACTTTACAAATCTCTGCTCATTTAATCTATCGAGGAGGTACTCTTATCATTCTCCTTTAAAAATGAGGAAACAGAGGCATAGAGAAGTTAAGTGAGCTCTTCAAAATCACAGAGCATGACAATGAACCCGGAGCCTGGAACTCTGACCCCAAGCTTGCCAACGCTATGCTCTGCTGAGTCATCCTCTTTTTTTATCCATTCTCTCCTATAAACTCCCTCCCTCATCGCCATCCCCAGGCCAGTTCCCTAATGTTCAAATCATAACATCTCTCCACCAAAGTGATTTCCATTTGTACAAAACAAAGAATTTGCAAACTGATTTCGACAGCCAAGAGAACTTCTACTTCTCCTAGGAGGAAACGCCAGGGGAAGGGTGGAATTCAAGCACAGTTTAATGCAAAGTTTACCAAGCTCTCAAGACAGCAGCCCTGTATCTCTGCGTTTTGTGCAGTTCCGCTCTTTCCCTGTCATCTTCATCATCAGGATGGCTGCCCTGGCGGAAACAAGATGCTCTCCCATCCACAGAGCACTCCCCACAGGAAGAGAAGGAGCCTTTGACCCAGCATCGCTTTCACAAGTCTTGAGATCCCCTCTGCCTCTGAACCAGAGGCCGAGGCCAACGCTGGAGTCCAGAATGCATCCACTCTCCAAGAGTCACACGGGTCCCAGGCACCACTGGGTAGTGGGTGGGTAGAGAGGCTTTAAGACCCAGCCATGAGGCGACCCTTGGTCTCATCCTCTTCTGTTGTTGGAAGAACAGCCCTTCCTCTGAATTCCCGTGACTCTTGATCTGCCTCCGTCGCTCTGACAGCCTCTCCTATTCTTCCTTTAGGACCCTTCTGGACCATTCCCACCTGCCACTCCAGGGCCCCCCTCTGCTCTTCTGTATTCTTCTCTGCCCTGCTCTGCACCCCAGCAAATGAAGCTTTTCTCC
This sequence comes from Phacochoerus africanus, assembly GCF_016906955.1. Classification (NCBI taxonomy): domain Eukaryota; kingdom Metazoa; phylum Chordata; class Mammalia; order Artiodactyla; family Suidae; genus Phacochoerus; species Phacochoerus africanus. The sequence continues at coordinate 124,376,590 of NC_062558.1, forward strand.
TTTTAGTCCACTCCAATCCAACTTACACTCTACAGCATTCTGTCCAAATAGCTCCTGCCAAGGCCATGATGACCTCTGTGTTGCCACCCACCCCTGTTCTCTTTAGGCAGGACCATGGTTTTGACAGTGGCCATGTTCCTCCCCATCCTAGAGCCTCTGCTCCTATAATGTGGTGCCTTTCCCACAGCTACAGCCTTCACCCCTCCCTCCTCTTATCCCAGCAGGCCTAGAGGTGGTAAAAGCTTCTCGCTACTGCTAGACTCTAGGTGCTTCACCCTCCTTTTTGGCTCTCTGGGTCCAGCCAACACCTCTGTAAATATCGCCTTCACTAACTCTCTTCCATAAATCCTCTGCTAAGACCCTGCTAGGACCCTGCTAAGACCCTGATGGACACACTGCTTGTTTTCATGTGTTGCTTATCTGTCATAGTAGTTTTTAAGGTCACTAAGATCAAGGTCTTAGTTCTTTTTCACTCCCAGTAGTGCCTGTTTTGCAGTTAGTACCAATGAATGCTGAAATAAAGTAGTCTTTCTTATTAACTGCCTTCAACTTAAATAGGAAATGAAAGGGATAAAAGCATTTAGAATGTTTATCCATCCCCCAAGACAAAAGGCAGAAGATTGAAATAATGCTACATGCTGATTTTTATGGGCTTTGCCTGAGTCCTCAAGTTCACAACTCATATACAAAAATCCATATTGAATATGCTCTTTCTTCTTCAGGTCCATAAATGAAAGATGGTTACTTCTGTTTCAGTAGACGACAAAGTACAAATAAATTGGGCAGCTGTGAAATCCAGAGCAGCAGGGAAGCCCCACTGTGGACCAACACAAGAATCTAAGAAACATAGGGCATCAGTAATGTTACCACATCAGATACATGTGATGGGCTTTGGGAAAGTGGCTACTACATGGGGTCCCCACTTTGTGGGTTTCCTTTCTACTCTGCTTGTCTCTTTCTCTTCACTGTTGTGAATTGCACTGCCATTCTTTCTCTACCAATTCTAATTCCATTATCCCAGTGCCAACCAGTGGCAAATATAAGGATTCAGGCCAACCAGGGGAAAGGAAGGGAAGGAAGAAGGAGCAGTCCCCGTCACCTCCCCTGGCTCCAGTGGTGTCTTTTTGGCTATCTCCCTAGCCTACAACCTTGGGCCATCTTCTGTTACCTATACACAATCCCTAGTCCCCAGAAACTGAACCCCCAAATTCTTTTAAAATAAAGAGGATTCTAATTTCAGTCATCTGTGGATCCAAAGGTTCTCCTTTGACATTCTGTGTCTACTTTTGCATTTACAAATGAATCCAAGATGTTAAAAATATACCCTGTTGTATATAGGTGTTGGGAGAAGTGGGCAGAGATGATTAATTTTATCCTGTTTCTCATTTCAAAAAACTTTAGAGAAATTCAAAAGGAATTTGTTCCATAAATGGGGCATCCACAAGGGTGACCAAAACCCTAGCCTCTAAGTTATTTGACCTCCTCTTTGCCAATAACCTTCTTCTACACTGTAGCTCAGCCACCACCTCCCTGCAGCTGTTCTACTTTTAAGATCATGAATCGATCAAGCTCGCTCCAATCACTACCTCCTACCCTTCTAGCCAGCTTACTCTGTCTGTCTTCAATCTCACCAGTACTGCCTCTCCAGCAGCCCCTCCTATCATCTCTTCCCTCCTTATACCCCTCTGATTCCATGGTTCATCTATCTGGGCACTCTTTTATAAGAATCCTAAACGCCACTGCTCTGTTATTCTTCTGTGGCATCACCCCCAGCAAAAACACTCACCTGGAATGAGCCTCATGATCTGGGCTTTCCCATGTCTGCTCCCAAACAGCTAAATGGATGCCACTAGAGAAAAATCACACATCAGGCAGATAGGAATCTTGCCAGATTTATGGGTCACCAACCTCAGTGGACCCTCAACACTTTCAGCATCAAGAGGTACTTGTAGAGTGGGTAAATATCTGAGGAAGGAACCCTGGGGGTTCTGAAATGCAAGAATTGCCTGCAGGAAGAGGAGTGAGCAAGAGACAAAGAAAATAGATCAGTGCAGAAGAGAACCAGATGACAGGGTAACTTTCAAGTAAAGGAGAGAGAGTTTCAGCAAGGCTTCACTAACTGCCTTTTGAGCAAAACTCTTTGGGTCAGACCACTCCGTTGGGCCACCAGCCAACCAATGGAGGGGCAGCTCTAGGGTCACAAGCTCACCCTGATCCAAAGCCCAGGCTGGCTCATCTCCTTTTACAGGCCCTTGAGGAACAGCAGTTTCAGCGAGAAAAGGTCACTGATCACCACAGACATTTGAAAGCATTAGGAAGGATCAAGAATCTCAAGGGCTTGAGGAGGCTGAGAAATGTGTTTGGTTGAAGTGAGGAGACAGAAGAGGTAGAAGGATGGGAGGTTGCAGTCAGAAGGTGAGAATACCAGAATGAAAGTGAAAAAGGGCCAGACAGGGTGGGTGAGTACAAAGTCCAAAGTGTGGCCATGGGAGTGAGGTATGGAAGAGAAGTCAAAGTGAGTGTCATTGGAGTATTAGACTTCATTGTCTCCCGTCTCCCTGGCCAACTTAGGAGCTCTCAAAAGACATTCTTCTTATTTATTTATGGACCCATAATATAACACTTTGCATACGGTAGGCACACAATAAATAAATAAAGAATGGAAGAGGCATTGAAGCCAGCTTCTGGGACACAGTGATCAGCAGAAGCAGACATAATGCTAATAATCCTCATGGATTCTGCAGTCCTGCGGAGGAAGAGACGGGCCTTAATCAGATAATGAGAACAAAATGGGAAAATGTATTCTGAAGTTAACACAGCACCATGGTAGTGGATCCTAAGAGAGCCTGCTGGCCTTGTCTGGGGGAGAGAGGGAATCACTGAGAAGGGATATTTGAATGAGATCTGAAGGATGAGTAGTAGGTAGCCAGGTGAAGAGATGAGAGAAGAAGGAATCAGAGAGGGAATGGTATGTACATAGGTCTAGACGCCTAGAGGGCAACGAGCACCTGTTAAAGTCCTCAGAGGTGACCTTGGAGAGAGAGGCAGGGGCCAGGAGATGGTGATGTCTGCATCAGGGTTTCTCCATCTTCCTGGCAGATGGCACCATAATTTTGTTCAGATGGTGAGGAAAAGAATCATGATTGGGCCAAGCCTGCCCAGGAAATCTTATTTCCTCTTGTCCAATGATTGGTCTTGCAATGACACAAGACCTATACTGTACAATCTGATGTAAGGGGAAGTCTTCTGCAGGTTACCTAGGAAGAATTTTCCTCCTTAAAGTGGAAGGTACATAAATAGAGTCCTCCTTTTCTCTCAACCTTTCTCTGCTGCTTCAGATGCTGTCTTGTGAAAACACAATGCTTTTGACAGCCAATCTATGGCCAAATAGAAAAGATCAAGAAAATCAGGAGTTCCCATTGTGGCTCAGCAGAAACAAACCCAACTAGTATCCATGAGGACATGAGTTCGATCCCTGGCCTCACTCTGTGGGTTGAAGGATCTGGCATTGCTGTGAGCTGTGATGTAGGTTGCAGGTGCGGCTTGGATCTGGCCTTGCTATGGCTGTGGTGTAGGCTGGCAGCTGTAGGTCCAATTCGACTTAGCCTGGGAACTTCCATCTGCCTTGGGTATGGCCCTAAAAAGCAAAAAGAAAGAAAGAGAGAGAGAGAGAAAGAGAGGGAGGAAAGAGGAATGAAGGGAGGAAGGAAAAAGTTAAAAAAGAAAATCAGAGACATGAACTCAGTGTTCTAACATCACTGAATCATCCAACCATCACTTCAGATATCTTACCTGATGTGTGATAAGCAAATTATCAGCCACTATTGTTGAGTGCTTTTTTACTTGCAGACAAAAGCAGTCCTAACAATGTAGCAATTTTCAAATTCAGTTGTAGGAGAGAATGATATAAAACACTTGATATTATCAATCTTGTTCTCTTTACAAATATAAGATGATTTTGATCACCTCCAAGTAGGTGATAGAAAATAGATTCTGGTCTGTTATTTTAACACAATCTAAAAGGCATTCTTGTTATTATTTTTTCCTTCGTACGGCTTTATCCTTGCTGCCCTTGGAGTCCTCGTTCCAGAAAAGAGGTATAGAGCAAGGATGCCCTGTAGTGATGTGATTGATGTCTTTCCTTCACTGGTGACACCTCCACTTGGAGAATGAGCATGCAACATGCATCGAGACAGGCTGCACGTTGATAAGTCAGCTTTGCCTCAAGGGCATCATCATAATCAGAACTGAATGGGTGCTTAAAGCTCCTTGACAAAGGGACAGCGATCGGGTTATGAGGCCCAGAAAGCTTGCAACCTGTGCTGTGTCACACAGCTGGTAGCAGGCCAACTGATCCCAGCTCAGGATTCAGCACAGTACAGGGCACAAAAGGGCACATGCAGCCTTGAAAGTCAAGGCAAGGCAGACCAGAGTGATTTCTGATAGTCACATGCTAGCTGTATGACTTTGAGGAAATTATTTTTTCTCCAAATTTCAGTTGCCTCTTTTTAAAATTAAGGAATCATACTAATCATGCACAATTGTTTGGATTAAATAACATATCATATGTAAAAGAAAAATTCCCAAGAAATGTTAGGTCGTGTAATACCAGTTTCGTGTTGGTTAAGAGGCAGCAGAGCGAAAGAGCCCTTTCATGATAGAGAAGCACAACTGGCAAAATCATGGAATAGCTTGCATGATACTTCAGGTGAACAGGTGGTTGTTTTTTGCAATAGGTATTTCACTGATGCTTTGTTTACAGGTCACTGGAGACAGTAAAGGAAACTATGTTTGCAGTTCAAAGGCATGTGAACTTTTTACAAGCTTAGTATTTGGCATCTGCTTGCCAGTTTTTTATTTTGTAGGTGGCATCTACAGTACAAGTAACTCTCCTAGGCACCTGTAAGATGTATTAAGCATCTTCTTCAAAGAGCTTTGTAAACCTATTAGGAAAATAATGACCCCCCCAAAAAAAGCCTAGAAGAGGGTGCCTGGATGGGTGGATGGCTGAGTGGACGCACAGATGGATGGATGGGTTGGAAGTCCATATCTCTAAGTGGTTTATAGATTGCCTTTCCAAAGGAATATGGTCTTAGAGTAATTCCCCTCTTCTCCTTTTCCATTAGGTCTCTGGACTATGACAATGGGCTCTCTGTAACCTTACAGTTCCCGAGTAAGTAAAGATCAGAACAAGGTTTTTTTTTTGTTTTTTTGTTTTTTTGTTTTTTTGTTTTTTTGCTTCTTAGGCCCTCACCCATGGCATATGGAAGTTCCCAGGCTAGGGGTTGAATCAGAACTACAGCTGCCGGCCTACCCCATAGCCACAGCAACTCGGGATCCAAGCTGCGTCTGCGATCTACACCACAGGTCATGGCAACACCAGATTCTTAACTCACTGAGTAAGGTCAGGGGTCGAATCCACATCTTCGTTGATACTAGTCGGGTTGTTTCCACCGATCTACAACGGGAACTCCCAGCACAAGCTTTTTATGAGCTACTTAGAGCAATAACTAGTAACAGCTGGTTAAAGACCAAATGTGAAGATACTAAAAACTGTTTCCAGGGTTGTCAAAAGCTGGCCTAAAGAAATATCCAAAGAGATGCATTCCAAGAAATTACTTCTCCTAAATCAAGCCAAACCTGCTCTTTGCAGGAAGTAAACAATAGATTAATCATTTCTGCGTATCTGAAGACCACGTGAGTTTGCTGAAAAGGGAACCAACCTGTACCCTCCCTAGGGTGCAAAAAGAGATAAATAGAGAAATAACCTTTGCTAAATGCTTACCATGACTCAAGCACCATGCTTTTTATGGGAAATCTTAATTTTCAAAAAGATCCTGTGAGCATTTCCACCCCATTTTTCAGATGAGAAAGCTGACTCAGAGACCTGCCAAAACCATTCAGTAAATACTGGGCAGAGCTGATTCAAGTCCAGCTACCCTAGTGAAGACAAAGATTAAAGTTATGTGCTTTTACTTCTCAAGGTGATGTAAGAAGATAAAATTCATTCACCACTTCCTCTTTCCCCTAAAAAAAAATTAATATATATGAAAATATACCTAAGGCCCTTTGGTGGCCAGGTATCACTGAGAATGATCCTTCGTGGTGGTCTGCTGCTTTTTAAGAGTTGTTGGTGGCTGTTCTGGACATGCAAGAGAACCAGCCCAGGGCTATCCTGTTGGTAATTCCACCATTATGGAGAAATATGCAGATCTTCCCAGAGAGCTTTGACCTAGGCAAATCTGTTGGAAAAGCCAGGATTTTGTTTCCTCATCTGGCACAGAGAAATCCTCCTTTGGGGGCCTTTGGGAGGATATGGATGTGGGAAGCCAAGGAATTGTTTCAATGGCCGTCACAGTAGGAGGTCAGGCCCAGGCTGGCACTGTTTTCAATAAGAGTCGTTGTGATCACGGTCCAAAGTCTGGCAGGAATTTATTATTTGCTTTTGTTTTGTTGTTAGACACCTGGAATGCCAAGGGCAGTTCTGTGCCAAACCACGAGAAGAATGAAAGCCCAGGACTTCCCTTGGGTCTTCAGCTTCCTTCAGCTCTGGGGCAAGAGTGAGATCTGCCAGAAGGTAGAAGTTTAGGAATTTCCCGTGGGTTCATATTTCAAACAAAGCCTGTCCTAATCCTCAGAGCTCAGAGGGACAGGACACTTTGCTGAGAACTGAACTGGTGACCACCTGGCTTCTAGTAAGTACTGCTTGATGTGATTGGCTTGGGTTCTCAAGGCAGTGAGGATCTGGAAGCTAAATTGAGCAAAATTGCAGTAATGGTCTCTTTCATCATAACCTTCTTGGGCTGTACAGTGGGAAGGAAATAGGACCTCTAAGTATCACACTCATCAGATCCCATTATAATGAACAAGTTAGGTAAGGAGCCTGGGTAAATCCTCCTGAATAAGATCAAAGAGCTAAATCTGAAAGGCTTTTTTGTTTGGGGGCAATGGCAAGAACTGAAAGCCTAACTACGAACAGGTCTAATTCTTTTTTCTCAGATAAAAGGAAGGGCCGAGTAGTTCAGAACCAGTTAGGATTCTAGCCCTGCTTCTTTTTAATGATGTGATCAAAGGCAACTTGCTTAATCCCTCTGGTAGCAGTCTTCTCATCTGTAAAATGGATATTGTATCTTTATAAGAAAAATGTACACTCTGTAGTATTGTTATATCTCATTGTTATGTTGAATTTCATTAGAATTTCATTGAATTTCATATATATATATATATATATATATATATATATATATATATATATATATATAAATAATATGAGGAGTTCCTGTTGTGGCTCAGCAGGTTAAGAACCCGACTAGAATTCATGAGGTTGTGGTTTTGATCCCTAGCCTTGCTCGGTAGGTTAAGGAGTCAGTGTTGCCACAAGCTGCGGTATAGGTCACAGAGGCAGCTTGGATCTGGTGTTGCTATAGCTGTGACATAGGCTGGCAGCTGCAGCTACAATTCAACCCCTAGCCTGGGAACTTCCATATGCTGCAGGTGTGACCCTAAAAAAATAATTATTATATATGTAATATTAAAAATGTCCTTATAAGCAGAATTTATGTAACAAATTTCCTATATGTGTATATCATGGATTTAATATATATGTATACATACACTGGATTTTATATGTATAATTTGAAATGCATATAAATAATATGTGATATACTTATTATGTAAAATCCAGATTATGTATACATAGGAGTTCCCTCATGGCTCAGTGGGTTAAGGATCTGGTGTTGTCACTGCTCTGGCTCTGGTTACAGCTGTGGCTCGCATTCGATCTCTAGCCTGGGAACTTCCACATGCCATGGATGTGGCCACAAAAAAGGATCAGAATAGGTATATATATAGATGAAATCCATTTTATACATATAGATGAAATCTTTAAAAGAATCTTCCTTAGAAGTGCTTGGAACATATTAAGTACCCAAGACATGCTAGTCATTAAGAAATAGTTACAGAATCACAAAACATCTGACCTGGAAATGACCTAACTAGTAACACTTACTGAGCACCCATAAGATATGAATGCTTTTCGCCAGATTATTTCAAGTGATGCTGACAGAAATCCTATGAGGATAGTGATGTTATCACTTCCATTTGACAGATAAAGAAGTGGTGGTGTGGAGAGGTGTTACAATGTACCCAAGAGAGGAGTCTTCCTTGTAGCTCAGCTTAATGAACCCCACTAGTATCCGTGAGGATGTGGGGGCCCTGCTCAGTGGGTTAAGTATCCGGCATTGCCATGAGCTGTGCAGGTTGCAGACGTGGTTCAGATATTGTGTTGCTGTGGCATAGGCTGGAGGCTGCAGCTCTGATTCTGTCCCTAGCCTGGGAATTTCTAGATGCCGTGGGTGTGGCCCTAAAAAGTAAAAAAAAAAACAACAGTGTATCCAAGGTCACATCCCATAACTGATGGAGATGAGAGTTAAATCCAGATTCCAGAGTTTACGCTCTAAACTACCATCTCATTTTACAGTGGGTAAAAAAATTAAAAAAAATAAAAAAATTTAAAAAAGGGAAGAATGGTCCTTACATGAGACTTTGGGGCCTTTCCAAGATACTGGAAAGCCAGAAATGTCCTCCAAAGCTCTCCTTGCCGTCCACGGTGTGCAGGGGAAGTGGATGTGGGTGAGAATGTGGGGCAGCCTGGGGCCCTGTGGGGCGCTGCCCGGGAACCTGGCACACATCACCCATCTTCCTCTCTCAAATGCAGTTTTCCATTTGCAAAAGGATCTGTCTCATACGACGGTTCTGAGACACCAAAGCAATCATCTAAGCAAATGCACTTTACACATTGCAAAGGCTTAACAGATATTATTTTATCTAGAAAAAATAATTTTTAGCTTTTTAACAACAAGCTTGCAGTAAACACACTGTTCTACAGCTGTTCCCCCTCAGCTCGTCTCTCCTGAACAGTCCTCCCATCTGACCTTTGAACTCCATCACTCTAGGGCTAAATACCTTGAGGGAAGGGAGGCCAAGTCCCACATGAAGGGAAGGGAGATGGGCTGAAATCACTAAACCCTTAATTTGGAAAGAAGCTCATAGATTTGAAGCAAAACCTCAAGGATAAACTATTTTTAAATGTCCATGGTTTTTTTTTTTGGCGGGGGGGGGAGAATTTTAGGAAGGTTACATTCCTATTCCTTGTACAGAAATGCCCTTCCAGGGAACAGAAGGCTTTGGCCTCCACAGCCTGGTGCCGTCACCAAGCACTGCAGCCCGTTGCACAGAGCCAAGCATGCCCCTTACACCAGGTGAGGACTGAGGGCACCACTGCTTCAACATGTGCCTTAGGACAGCCAGGGACCCTGTTTGTTACCTTACTTGTTACTTGTTTATGTGTTCAGATAATCACCATTGTTATTACACGGAAATGGCTCAACAGTGAAAACCATTTTTTAAGTCAAGGAAGGTGTGGGTTCAGGGTTCAGGAACACCCCACTTGTCTCCAGAGAGTTTCCAAGTGCTTCTGTCAAACCACAAAAAGTATGCTTTGAGAACCTTAAGACTTTCATCTCTGGTTTTTTTTGTATGTATAAATGCATCTATATGTAGTATATACTTACTGTATATTAAATGTAATACTGTATATTAAAGAATTGCTGTGAGCCATTTATACCCTTGGAGTAACAAATGAGTTTACACTAGAAAAAGAAAGAACTCAGGACAGGAGGAACGACCTCCTGCCAGCTGGATGGTAAAGGACCCTTTGTCTCCTCCCATTTATGGGGACTTCCCTGGCACTGCCCTGGTTAGTGCTTCCTCCTATTTTGCAAGTCTTACAGGTCAGGGTAAAAATAGGTCACCAGCAAAATAATGCCATTTGCAGCAACATGGATGGACCTAGAGACTCTCATACTAAGTGAAGTAAGTCAGAAAGAGGAAGACAAATACCATATGATATCACTTATATCTGGAATCTAATATACAGCACAAATGAACCTTTCCACAGAAAAGAAACTCATGGGCTTGGAGAACAAACTTGTGGTTGCCCTCGAGGTGGGGGAGAAGGCGTGGGGTGGACTGGGAATCTGGGGTTAATAGATGCAAACTATTGCCTTTGGAATGGATAAGCAATGAGATCCTGCTGTATAGCACTGAGAACTATATCTAGTCACTTATGGAGCATGATGGAGGATAATGTGATAAAAAGAATGTATAAATGTATGTGTGACTGGGTCACTTTGCTGTACAGTGAGTGGAAAACTGAGAGAACACTGTAAACCAACTATACTAGAAAAAATAAAAATAACTTTTAAAAAACTGGTCACCAGAACCTTCCTGTTTCAAAGATCTCCCCTGCCCTGTAGTCTTTTACCCTGTAGGATTCTTCTCCTAGCAGGGCCTCATGTTAGTCATGGGATTGCCAGCAGATCTGCTCGGGAAAAGACTCCACCTCTAGAGTCAAGTTTGACCATGTCAGCCTCAGCCCCCAGGGTTGGACAGCCTTGGGAATGGGCCACTCCGTTAGTTGAGGCAGTTTAAGAACAGAGTTATATGTACCCTGGTCCTTGCTCTTAGGTTTCCCTCTGGAGAAAGTGAGTTCCTGGCACGGAGAAGGGCTTATCTTGGGCTTCCTTTTGGCAGAAGTGGTTTCTCAACTGCAGTTGGCACATAGCACCCTGCCCTCTGCCCTGGTCTTGTCTCTCCTCCTTGGTGTTGCTGTCCCCTGGGGCTCTCTTGTCAGAGCAACTTATGAAGCAGGAGGAGAGAAAGTCCAGAGAAGATGATGGCTCCTTCAGTCATTGTAGCAACACCCCATAGAACTACCACTTGATGAGCACAGGCTGCTTGGACAGCTCCTTGTTACCATGGCTACTGTGAGCCTCAAGGAAGAATGGGAAGAGGGGAACTGATAACCCATCTCACCAACCTTCAGGAGCAGCATCCTGATACTTGGTAATTGGCTAATCAATGAAGCATACTATTGTTTTGGGGACTAACTCTTACCCCTTCTTTTTGATAGGTGAGAACGGACAACCATAATGGAACCCAAACCTCAGAAGACTCCAGGTACCCAAGGGGCATACCCTCAGAAGGAAAAACTTTTTATTGAAAATAATGATCAAATCTCATCACACTAACTAGAAGACAGAAGATGTTTTTAGTAAGGATAACAGGTGGCATTCTAGGGCAGTGATTCTTGGTGTGGAGCATGTAGCAGAAGCTATTAGATTCACTTAATTATTTTGTCTAAGAGCTCACTTATCTAGAAATTTGGCATTTTATGATTTCTTGGACCAGATGTTCCATTTGTTGCTTGGAGATGGTACTAACAGCAAACTATTCCCTGGAAAAGACTGGAGAATATTTCCTTAATTTTATATGAAATTCTCACTTGGAGAAACTACCTAAATTGTTATCAGGATGTTAACATGTGAATATGTCAAGGAGTATTATTCAGATGCTCTTTCTTCATGCTCACATGCCTCACTGTAGATGACTGGTCAGAACAGCCAAGTTTAAGATGAAGTAACTTAAGAAAGCAAACTACCCAATTCAAATTAAAAGCAAATATTTTTGAATATTTATTCAAAGCACCTATTATTAGTAAGTCACAATGCTTTATATTGCAGAGGATATAAAGGTTAATTAGTAAGAGTCATTGCTCTCAAAGAGTTTGTAATTTCATTGGGAAATTAAGATAAGTACATTCTAGTGGCTGTATTGGGAAGTTTAGATAAGCACATATAATCAGGCTATGAAAGGAATCATGAACTACTGCAAAATGCTGAAGAGAGTCTGAAGGAAAAAAAAGCACACACATAGTTGTAGGAATTCAGAGAAGTTTTGTAGAGAAGGCATTTTGAGCTGGACCCTAAAATGTGTGTAGGGTTTTCAAGAAGATTGGAAAAGAGAGTATATCTCAGCAGAAAGAGGTGGTGTGACCGAAAGCAATGAAGAAAGTTAGAGGCAGGATATGTTAGAGATGAATGTGGCTATAAAATAAGAAGGGAGAGCGTAGAGGCTGAGGTGCAGAAATGTGGTGCTATACTGCACTGGACCTTGACCTCATTCATCTAAGAGGCAATCCTTGAAGCATTTTGAGCTTGGGAGTGGTGTTTTCAGGTTTGGTTTTTGCTTATTCTCTTCCACAGCAGTGATTGCCATCATCTGTCTTCCAGCTCACTTATTCATTCTTCTGCCTTATTTATTTTACTGATTCCTTCTAGTGCATTCCAATTATTCTATTGTTCATCTCTGTTTGTTCTTTAAGTATTCTTGCTCTTTGTTAAGTATTTCTTGTATTTTTTTTTCAGCCTGTGCCTTCATTCTTTTTCCAAGATCTTGGATCATCTTTACTATCATCACCCTGAATTCTTTTTCAGGTAGATGGCTACCTCCACTTCACTGAGTCATTCTTCTGGGATATTATCTTGTTCCTTTGTCTGGAACATATTTCCCCGCTGTCTCATGTTGTCTAACTTCCTGTGTTTGTGGGTCTCTGTTCTGTAGGCTGTAGGATTGTAGTTCCTCTTGCCTCTGGTGTCTGCCCCCTGGTTGGTGAGGTTGGTTCAGGGGCTTGTGCAGGCTTCCTAGTGGGAAGGACTGATGCCGGCCCACTGTTGAGTAGAGCTGAGTCTTGTCCCTGTGATGGGCAGGGCTGTGTCCAGAGATATGTATAGAGGCAGCTGTGAGTTCAGGATAACTTTAGGCAACCCCTGTTGGTTATTTGGCCTGAGATATCCCAGCACTGGAGGCTGCAGGCTATTGGACGGAGCCAGGTGCCAAAATGGCAGCCTCCAGGGGAGCTCATGCTCATGGTTATTCCCCTGAGGCCTCCACTGCCAGTGTCCTTGCCCAAACAGTGAGCCGCAGTGAGTCCCTACATCCCCAGAAGACCCTCCAAGGCCCACAGGTAGGTCTGGCCCAAGGTCCTATGGAGTCACTGATTTTCTCCAGACCCAAGTACTTGTAAAACCTTGTAAGCATCCTCCAAGAATGGAGTCTCTGTTTCTCCCAGTCCTGTGGAGCTCCTGCACTCAAGCACCACTGGCCTTCAAAGCCAAATGCTCTGGGGACTCCTCTTCCTGATGCCAGACCCCCAGGTGAACTCTCACTCCTGTGGGAGAATCTCTACAGTATAATTATTTTCCAGTTTGTGGGTCATCCACTCAGTGGGTACTGGATTTGACTATATCATGAAAGCACCCCTCCTACCATCTTGTTATGGCTTCATTGTCTTTATATATAAAATATCTTTTTTTCATAGGTCCCAGACTTTTTTTTAATCAATGGTTGTTCAGTAATTAGTTATGATTTTTTTTGCGAGAGAGAAGGTGAGCTCAACTCTTTCTGCTCCACCATTTTGTCTCCAGGTTTGCTTTTTGGATTGCTCATATATTTTTAAAAATAGCTTTATTGAGGTGTAATTAACATACAATCAACTTCACGTATTTAAAGTGAACAATTCGATAAAGTTTGCTTGTCTGGGAAACTATCACCATGAGCAAGATAGTAATCATAGGCATCACTTCCAGAAGTTTTCTTGTGCCTGTTTATAGTCCTTCTCTCCAGCACCCAATCCCCCTCTCCATCATTGTACTTTCTGTCTCTCTAGGTTTGTTTGTATTTACTAGAGTTTTACATAATGGAATCATACCAATGCACTAGTTTGTCTAGCTTTTCTTTCATTCAGCATAATTCCTTTGAGAGTCAGCTAAGGTTGGCACATTATCAAGAGTTTGCTCCTTTTTATTCCTGAGTAGTATAACATTGTAGGATAGGTCACAGTTCGTTAGCCTGTTCACCTATTTGTGAACATCTGGGTTGCTTCCAGTCTTTGGCTTTTACAGATAAAGTTGGTATGAACATTTGTGACAAATTTTTGTATGGCCATATATAAGAGTGAAGTCACTCTTTATTTTTTTTAAGTTAATGGAAAATAGAATTAATCATTTTAAAGTGAACAATTTGATGGCATTTAGTATAGTCACAGTATTGTGCAACCATCACTTCCATCCAGTTCCAAAACATTACCACCAATCCAAAGTAAAAGCCCTCACACAAGAATTCCTGATGTTACTCAGTGGGTTAAGGATCCAACTATAGCAGCTCAGGTCGCTGCAAAGCACAGGTTTGATCCCCAGCCCAGCACAGTGGGTTAAGGATCTGATGTTGCTGCAGCTGTGGCATAGGTCACAGCTGTAGCTCAGATTTGATCCCTGGTGCAGGAACCTTATATGCTACAGTTGCAGCCCAAAAAAAAGAAAAGAAAAAAAAAAAAAAGCCCTCACCCATTAGGCAGTTTTTCCTCATTCTACTCTCTCTCCAATGCCCACCAACTAGTAATCTGCATTCTGTCTGTATATATTTATCTATTCTTGATTTTCATGTAAATGAAATCATACAATACATGACCTTTTGTATCTGGCTTCTTTCATTCAGCATAAATTTTTTTTTTTGTCTTTTGTTGTTGTTGTTGCTATTTCTTGGGCTGCTCCCGCAGCATATGGAGGTTCCCAGGCTAGGGGTCGAATCGGAGCTGTAGCCACCGGCCTACGCCACAGCCACAGCAACGAGGGATCCGAGCCGCGTCTGCAACCTACACCACAGCTCACGGCAATGCCGGATCGTTAACCCACTGAGCAAGGGCAGGGACCGAACCCGCAACCTCATGGTTCTTAGTCGGATTCGTTAACCACTGCGCCACGATGGGAACTCCCTCATTCAGCATAATTTTTTTGATGTTCGTCCATGTTATAGCATATATTACTACTTCATTCCTTTTTGCGGCTGAATATTGTTCTATTATATGTATATACCTCAATTTGTTTATCCATTCATCTGTTGAGAAATATTTAGGCTGTTCTTACCTTTTGAGTATTGTGAATAATTCTGCTGTGAACATATGTGTACATGTGCTTGTTTTCAACTTGAGGCTGATTATATACCTAGGACTGAAATTGAGGGATCATATGGTAAGTCTGTGTTTCACTCTGAGGAATCTCCTAAATATTTCCCACACTGGCTGAACCATTTCACAATTCGCCAGCAGTGTAGGAGTGTTTCAATTTCTCTACATCTTCACCAATTCTTGTTATTTTTCATTTTTTAAATTATAGCCATTCTGGTAGGCATGAAGTGGTTTCTCGCTGTGGTTTTGACCTGCATTTCCCTAATAACTAATGATGTTGCACAACTTTTCATGTGCTTATTGGCCATTTATATATTTTCTTTGGAAAAATAAGTATTCAGGCCCTGTGCCCATTTTTTAATTGGGTCACTTGCCTTTTTTTAAATTGCATTATAAGAGACCTTTATATATTCTGAGTACTAGACTTATTGGTTGTATAATTTGCAAATATATTTTCCCATTCTAAATATAAGAGATAAAGCCATACAACTGTTAGTAAAGAATACATTGTCAAGCCCAAGGTCATAAAAATTTACCTCTGTATTCTTTACTAACAGTTGTATGGCTTTAGCTCTTATATTTAGATCATTGATTCATTTTGAGTTATTTTTTTTTAAATACATATCCTTTATCAAGTTAAGGAAGCTCCCTTCTGTTACTAGTGTACTAAGTTTTATCAGGAAGGTTAATACTGATCTTAGGGAGAAAGCATTCACTCTCTCGCCATCAACTATGATGTTAGTTATAGGGGTTTTTTTTTTTTTAATACATATCCTTTATCAAGTTAAGGAAGCTCCCATTCTTTTTTTTCCCAAGATTGTTTTGGCTATTCAGGATCCCTTGTAATTCTATATGAATTCAAGGATAAGCTTTTCCATTTCTATAAAAACTGTCATTGCAATTTTGATAGAGATTACACTGAACCTATAGATGTGGATCTAAGTTTGTTTTTTTGTGTATTTAGTGTCATTTGTTGAAATAACTCTTTTCTTCATTGCATTGCCTTTGCATCTTTGTCAAAAATCAGTTCTCCATATATGCATGAGTTTATTTATAGACTGTTTATTTTGTTCCATTGATGTTTGTCTATCTTTAGCCCATGTTACTTTGATTACTGCAGCTTTATAATAGTTCTTGAAATCAGGTACTGTTGGTGCTATAAATTTATTCCTTTTTAGAGTTGTTTTGGCTATTCTAGGTACTTAATATTTTCATACAAATTTTAGAATCAGCTTGTCAATTTCTACCAAAAAAAAAAAAAAAAAGCTTGCTGGGATTTCAGTGGGTATTTCATTGAATATACAGATCAATTGAGATTATTAACATTTTAACAATATTGAGTCTTTTTTTTTTTGATCTGTGCCAATTTATTTATTTATTTATTTTTATTTTATTTTTTGTCTTTTTGCTATTTCTTGGGCCGCTCCTGCGGCATATGGAGGTTCCCAGGCTAGGGGTCTAATCAGAGCTGTAGCCACCGGCCGACGCCAGAGCCACAGCAACGCGGGATCCGAGCCGAGTCTGCAACCTACACCACAGCTCACGGCAACGCCGGATCGTTAACCCACTAAGCAAGGGCGGGGACCGAACTCGCAACCTCATGGTTCCTAGTCGGATTTGTTAACCACTGCGCCACGACAGGAACTCCAATATTGAGTCTTCTGACCAATGCACAGGTGTCTCTCCATTTATTTGGCTTATTAATTATAACCCTTTGTTATTTCAGTGGTTCCATCAGGGTTTATAGTTTACGTCTTTAACATATCACAATCTGTCTTATTACAAATGATATTATATAAATTCATATATGAGGATTTTACAAAAGTACATTCCCATTTTCATCTCCTGGCCTTCACTCAACTGTTGAAATGCCTTTTACTTGTGTATATGTTGTAATCTGCATAGTGTATTGCTATTACAAGTCATATAAAGTATCTTTTCAGAGAAAAATGAAATCAAATGAATGATTTTCAATGACAAAAAGATCTCAAAAATTCTGAAATAAATACCTTTTGGATCAAAGAAGAAATCAAAGATAAAATTAGGAAGTTTTTTGAACTGGAGGAAAATGAAATCATAACATATCAGAATTTGTGGGATACCACTAAAGTGGTATTTAGGGGGAATTTTATTGCACTAAATTTCTAGAAAGGGAAAAAGTTCTCAAATCAATTACTTTATCCTCTACCTTAATAAACTGGAAAAAGAGTAAACTGAATAAAAGTAAACAAAGGAAAAGAAATAATAAAGATCCATGTGGAAACAATGAAACAGAAAACAGAAAAATAATAGAGAAAATCAATGAAACAAAAAGTTGATCCCTTGACAAAATCAATAAAATTAATAAACTTCTATTTTATTTAGCCACACAGATCAGGAAAACTAGTGAGAAGACACAAATTGCAAATATCAGGAGAGGGGACATAATTAGAGATTCTACTGATAAATAAAAGGAGAATAAAGAAATGTTATGAACCCCATTCTAATAAAATCGACTATTTAGAAAAAATTGAAAAATTCTTTGAAATACATCAACTAATTAATAAAGGTCACTCAAGAAGAAACAGACAATATTAATAGCCCTCAATATCTATTAAACATATTGGAATTGCACTTAGAAACCTTCAAACGAGGGAAACTTTGGGCCCAAGTATTTTTTCTTATCTAAGACATCAAAAGCATGAGCACTAAAAGAAAAAAAATACCACAAAAAGAAAAAAACAAGTAAATTGGACTTCATCAAAATTAAAAAGTTTTGTGCTTCAAAGAACATTATAAAGAAAGTGAAACAACAACTTACAGAATGGGAAAATATATTTGCAAATTATACAACCAATAAGTCTAGTACTCAGAATATATAAAGGTTTCTTATAATGCAATTTAAAAAAAGGCAAGTGACCCAATTAAAAAATGGGCACGGGGCCTGAATACTTATTTTTCCAAAGAAAATATATAAATGGCCAATAAGCACATGGAGTTCCCGTCGTGGCGCAGTGGTTAACGAATCTGACTAGGAACCATGAGGTTGCGAGTTCAGTCCCCGCCCTTGCTTAGTGGGTTAACGATCCGGCCTTGCGTTGCGGTGAGCTGTGGTGTAGGTTGCAGACGCGGCTCAGATCCCGCGTTGCTGTGGCTCTGGGTCCTTTCAAATTTGTTGAGACTTATTTTATGGCCTAGAAAGTGATCTGTCTTGGTATATGTTACATGTGCCCTTGAGAAGAGTGTTTATTCTACTGTTGTTGAGTGGAGGGTTCCACAAATAACAATCAGGTCAAGTTGATTGATAATGTTGTTCGAGTCTACAGTATCTTTGGTTTTTCTGCTTGCTTTTTAAAACAGTTAGAGGACTGTTGTTGTGGATTTGTCTATTTCTCTGTGCAATTCTGTCCATTTTTGCTTCGTATATGTTGAAGCTATGTTATTATGGACATAAGTATGTAGGATTGTTTTGTCCTCTTGATTAATTGATCCCTTTACCATTATGAAAAGACCCGATTTATCCTTGGTAATTATTTGTTGCTTTGAAATCTATATTGATGTTACAACTTTCTTTTGACTGCAATTAGCATCCTATACTCTTTTTCTGATCTTTTACTTAAAACCTATTTGTATCTTTCTACTTAAAGGGTTTCTTGTGGGCAGCATAGACTTGGGTCTTGCTTTTTAATTTGACAATCTCTGTCTTTCAATTGAATTGTTAGATCATTTATATTTAATGTGCTTATTGTTATGGTCATGTTTGAGACTATCATAGTGGTGTTTTCTATTTGTCTCATTTGTTCTCTGTTTCTCTTTTCCCTTTCCTTTCTGCCTTCTTTTGAAATAACTCAGCATTTGTTACAATTCCATTTTATCTCCTCTGTTGGCTTATTAATTATAACTCTTTGTTATTTCAGTGGTTCCATCAGGGTTTATAGTTTACATCTTTAACATATCACAATCTGTCTTATTACAAATGATATTATATAAATTCATATATGAGGATTTTACAAAAATACATTCCTATTTTCATCTCCCGGCCTTCACTCAACTGTTGAAATGCCTTTTACTTGTGTATATGTTGTAACCTGCATAGTATATTGCTATTATTTTTCTTTAGATAATCAATTGAAGTTTTTAATGTTTTAAATAGTAAGAAAAAGATTTCACCTATTTACCTTTACAGTTGCCACTTGAGTATTCTCCATTCATTTTTATAAATTCAGATTTCCATCTCATATCCTTTTTTTCCACATCAAGGATTTCCTTTAACATTTCTTATAGTGCATGACTCCTGATGATTAATTTTTTCAGCTTTTGTAAGTCTAAAAATGTCACGAAACTGCCTTCATTTCTGAAAGATATTTTTGCTGCTTATAGAATTCTAAAATGACAGTATTATTCTTTCGGTACTTTTTTTTTCCTTCTTCTTCAGCCGCACCTGTGGCATAGGAAGGTTCTTTGGCCAGGGATTGAATCCAAGCTGCATCTTCAACCTATACCACAGCTGCAGCAACACCAGATCCTTAACCCACTGCACCAGGCCAGAGACTGAACTGGTGCTTCCCCAGGGGCAAGCCAGATCATTAACCCATTGTGCCACAGAGGGAACTCCTCTTTTAGTACTTTAAATATGTTGTTCCACTGGTTTTTGTTGTTGTTTGCTTTCACTATTTCTGATGAGAAATCTAATGTCACTCTTTTTTTTCTGTATGAATTATATCTTTTTTATCCCTTCTGACAGTTTTTAAGGTTTTTCTTTATCACTGATTTTGAGCAATTTGGCTATGGTGTGCCTTATAGTTTTCTTCATATATTTTGTGTTGGGGGTTCCTGAGCTGCTTAGATTTCTGATTCAGTTTCATTTAAATTTGTAAAGTTGTCAGCATTATTTCTTCAAATATTTTTGTCTCCTTCCACCACTTCAGGAACCCAATTAATTGAAATTAAGTCATTTGAAATTGTCCCACAATGAACTGGTGCTCTTTTTACATTTGGAGATTCTTTTCTCACTCTGCATGTGTTTTCATAGTTCTGTTAATCTCATCCAGTGTTTGGTTTTGTTTTTCCTGAGACATTGTAGTTTTTATCTCTAATAGTTCCCTTTGGATCCTTTTTCTATCTTCTATCTCTCTAACTTCTTGAATGTATAAAATATAGCTAATAACATCCATTTTAATGACCTGCTCTATTAATTGCAACATCTGTGTCAGTTCTAAGCCTGTTTTGATAGGTTGACGATTATCCACATTACGGGTCATGCTTTCCTGCCTCTTTGCATGCCTGGCGATCTTTGATTGGTTGCCAGACCTTACAAATTTTATCTTGTCCAGTGCTGGATATTTTTTATTTCTATAAATCTTTAGCTTTTTCCTGGGATGCAGTTAAAGTTTCTTGGAAACAACTTGATCCTTTTAAGACTTGCTTTTATGATTTGTTAGGTGGGCCTGGAGCAGTCTTCCTCCCAGAACTAATTATCCTTCACTACCGAGGCAAGATGTTCCTAAGTACTCTCCTCAGTGCTCCATAAATTATAGTCTTTGCCAGTCTGGCTGGAGGGAACAGGCACTTTTTCTGGCCTGGTAGAGCGCTGGGCACTGTTCCCTCTAACTTTTTCTAATGGTTATTTCAATGGTTCTTTTCTAATGGTTCTTGGCTTTCAGTAGTTTCCACAAACACATATACTGCTCAGTATTCTTAAATATTTGAGGGAGATGCTATGCATGTCTCTAGGATTCTCTCTGTGTGCAGCTTTGTCCTCTGTCCTATGAGCTCTATCTGCCTTCATCTCCCTGAACTCTCAGCTTTGTTTCCTCAGCTCAGGGGTACATCTGGTCCCACTTCAGCTTCCCCTTTCCTGTGCTGTGGACTGAAAACTCTGTCTCCTGTCTCAGGGATCCATGATGTTACTGCCTATGAGCAGTGTCTTGAAAACCATAATTTTATATCTTTTGTATTTTTGCTTGTTTCAGACAGGAGAGTAAATCCAGTTCCTATTATTTCATCTTTGCCTGAAGTGCTAAATTGGTCATAACCCCCAGGGCTATGTTGAGGATGGATTTGAAGATATCTAGTATCTAGATAGCTCCTGAAGCAGTCTAGTGAGAAACGTATGAAGGTCTTAAATTCGTATGAATTTAACATATTGCAATGTACAACAACCTCGAAGGCAGGGGTGATAGGAACTGAAGGATAACAGTGGACCCAGGAAGGATTTGGGAAGTGAAATGGACATGAGTTAATGACTGCCTGGACAGGAGGGTGAAGGATCTGTAAAAGCTAAGGCGACTCGAAGTGTTCTAGATAGATGTGACATAGGGCGTCTGAGAAAAGGATGCAATAAAGAAGTTTGTGGGAAATCCAGGTGGGGATGCTCAGGGACAAAAACGATATATACGAGAGTGAAAATACTGAAAACGGGTCCTATGAATTTCCCCAGAGACTGGATTGTGCTGATCACATCCCTGGCATTATGTTTGACATGTTTCTCTGTTTTCTGTATTTCCTACAAGTTGGATCTAGAGGGTTGATGAGGCTATTTTGTGGAACAAGGCTAATCCATGATGGGTGGGTGGGAGTTGTCCATTGCTTTTATTTTTTTTTTTATTTTTATTTATTTTTTTGTTTTGTCTTTTTGCCTTTTCTTGGGCCGCTCCCGCGGCATATGGAGGTTTCCAGGCTAGGGGTCGAATCGGAGCTGTAGCCACAGGCCTACGCCAGAGCCACAGCAACTCGGGATCCGAGCCGCGTCTGCAACCTACACCACAGCTCACGGCAACGCTGGATCGTTAACCCACTGAGCAAGGGCAGGGATCGAACCTGCAACCTCATGGTTCCTAGTCGGATTCGTTAACCACTGCGCCACGACGGGAGCTCCTCCATTGCTTTTAAAATAAAATCCAGACTCCATCAGGCGCTACCATCTACCAGGTCCTGCATGACTTACCTGCAGCCTCTTCATATACCACTTGTACTCCCTTACCTGGCTCACTCTATTCCAGTCACTTGAGACTCCTCTTCTCTTCCCAAAACATACCAAAGCCTTTCCTGTTGCTGGACCTTTGTCTTTGCTGCCTCCTGTGCCTCCCCAGCTCTTCACACACTTGGCTCATCGTCATCCCCACAAAGATGTGCCCTGACTGCTCTGCCTAAAACGGCCTCCCTGGCTGCTCTATCTCATTACCCTGGTTATGTCCGCCTGTGCACATACTACAACCTGCGGTTAGCTCACTCACTTATTTAATTTCTAGTTTATCATCCATCTTCCACTCATGATTAGAAGTTCCATGAGGGCAAGGGTACAAACAGAAGCCAGATGGCATAAAAAGACCTCACCATGAAGTTTCTCTAGTGTTCTGAGCCCAGAATCCTGCTATAGAGAAAAACTTCAGTGCCCTTACTAACCTGAATTTCATTATGGTCAGAATTTATTTTCTGTATCAGTACATCTGAGTTTGCTTTAATGTGGCAATGAGGCAGACACGTAATATGTCTGAGCTTCATATTCCTTAACTGTTAAATTGGCTGAGTGTTGATTGCTTCACAAACTCAGATTGGCATGGCCAAATTGTCCACTGGATTATTTTCCATAGTACCAAGTCTGGGGAAAACAATCCGTTGGCATGGTCAACAGATATCATCAGAGCTTCTGCAGCTGGGAGCTGGAGCTGGTAGCCAGTGTGAATACTGGAACACTCTGGGAGTTCCCAAACTGGGCTACATAGTCACAGATATTTACTTTATTTAAAATTTTGCGAATTCTCTACAATGTTTTTTTTTGTTAGCTGAAGAAACTATCTAGTTTATTTTTTCATTTGTTAAAGTTTTATTGAAGCATAGTTCATTTACAATTTTGCGATGATTTCTGCTGTACAACAAAGGGATTCAGTTATACATATACACACATTTTTTCAGATTATTTTTGGATTATTCTTTTTCAGATTATTCCTTCAGATTATTCATTTTTCAGATTATTATTTATTTCAGATTATTTTCATTTTTTGCAGATTATTTTCCCAGGTAGATTATCATAGAATATTGGGTAGAGTTCCCTGTGCTGAACAACGGGTCCCCAGTGCCCAACATTCCATCTCCCATAGGGTGTGTATGTCAATCCCAAACATTAGCAGAAACATCTAGGACCAGACTTTTATAAAAGGTCTACTATCTGCTGAACCCTTTCAATTTACCATCACCCAAGATTGTGGGCTTACCCTACAAATGATAAAAGCTGACGTTTCCCCTACTGTTAACGATAGCTGCTCTTCAGTGAGCCCTACCATGTGCCAGGCTTCATATGAAGATGTTTGCACACTTTAACTCCTTCAGTCTTCCCCACAAATCTCTGAGGCAAGTGCTGTTGTCTCTAATCAACTCAAAGAAAAACACACAACTTGAGAGTTGTTCCTTTAAGTTTATTCAGGGACCTTTCTGAGGACTGCAGCCTGGGAGACAGCCTCTCAGTAGCCCCAGGGAACTGCTCTGAAGTGCTAAGGGAGAAACGGGCTTATATATGATTTTTGGCTAGAAAATACCTGCAACCATACATCTCAGTAAAAGATTACTGTTAGTCACAAAGAACAGATATCTCAAGTGAAGGGTTTTAGTGCTTTCTATGTGTGGGAAGATGCAAGAATCTGGGTTCATTAAAATTCTTCCTGAGATACGCATCTATCTACGGTGCCTGTTTTTCTAGAGCACAGAGTGCCTCATCCTGTTTTTCATCCTGAGTTCCTCTCAGGGAGCACACTTGGGCAGCAACTGCAGAGGCTACTGTTCTTTGCTTTTCTTTGTTTTACGCCTCCATTTTACAAATAAGGAAACTGAGGGAAATTTAGTGCTTCAAGATGTTCTGTAAATATTTGTTCAGTAAATGTCTGAGAATTTGTCCAAAGCCACACAGCTATTAAATAAACGAGCTAAAGCTTTTTGCTGTATTGTTTCCTTCTGCTTTTCTCTTTCTCTCTCTCTTTTTTTTTTTTTTTTTTTGCCTCTGGGTGGGGGGAGATGTAGGGAGCAGGCAGAGTTGCTGAAGAAGGAGAGGGCAGGAAGGAAGGTGAGGATGGCTGCAGGAGAATCACTGGATATGAGCTTAATGGCTCTATCCACTGTACCGCCTAAACTTGATTCTGTTTTCACTTAATAAAGAAGCACTATTTTTTTTTTTTTTAGTTTACATTAGGGGTTATTTTTGGTGCTATACATTCTGTGAGTTGGACAAATGTATAATAACATGTGTCTACCATTATAGTATCATTCAGAGTCCTTTCACTGCCCTAAACATTCCTGCTGCTCTGCCTCGCTGTGCCTCCCGTAAACCCAGGCAACCACTGATCTTTTTACTGGTCTCCATAGTTTTGCCTTTTCTAGAATGTCACATAGCTGGAATCAAACCATATGAGTCTTTTTCAGATTGACTTCCCCCACTTATTAATATACATTTATGTTCTTTCTTTTGCTTTGCTTTTCTTTTTTTTGTCTTTTTGCCTTTTCTAGGGCTGTTTTCTGAGGCATATGGAGGTTCCCAGGCTAGGGGCCTAATTGGAGCCGTAGCTACTGGCCTACACCAGAGCCACAGCAACGCCAGATCCAAGCCGAGTCTTTGGCCTACACCACAGCTCATGGCAATGCCAGATCCTTCACTGAGCAAGGCCAGGGATGGAACCTGCAACCTCAAGGTTCCTAGTCAGATTCATTAACCACTGCGCCACGACGGGAACTCCTGCATTTACGTTTTTTTCCATGTCTTTTCATAGTTTGATAGCTCATTTCTTTTGAGTGCTGAGTAATAAATACTCCATTGTGCCAATGCACCACAGTTTACCCATTCACCTACTGAATGACAGCTTGGTTGAAAAAGCACTAATTCTTTAGTAAAGGCTGTTTTTTACTGAACCATGGACAAACCAGAACTATAGCCTGGATATAAAGGCAAAACAAAGCACTTTTTAAAAAAAGGTAGGTTTCATTTTGGAGTTTCCATTGTGGTTCAGCAGGTTAAGAACCTGACATAGTGTCCATGAGGATTCGGGGTCCAACCCTGGCCTCCCTCAGTGGGTTAGGGATCTGGCATTTCTGCAAGCTGTGGCCTAGGTCACAGACGCAGCTTGGATCTGGTGTTGCTGTGGCTGTGGCTAGGCCAGCAGCTGTAGCCCCAGTTGGACCCCTAGCCTGGGAATTTCCATATGCCACAGTGTGGCCATAAAAAGAAAAAAAAATTAAAATTAAAATTGATTTTATTTTAACAACATTAATTGTGTTTTTCTAAATAATGAAAGTAGTACATATTTATTATATTTGTTTTCAAAAATATAGAAAAAGGAATTTCCATTGTGGCTCAGTGGTAGCAAACCTGACTAGTATCCATGAGGATGTGGATTCCATCCTTGGCCTCGCTCAGTGGGTTAAGGATCTGGCATTGCTGTGAACTGTGGTGTAGGTCACAGACACAGCTTGGATCCCACGTTGCTGTGGCTGAGTTGTAGGCCAGCAGCTGTAGCTCTGATTCAACCCCTTCCATATGCCACAGGTGTGGCCCTAAAAAGAAGAAAAGAAAAGAAAGGACAAAGAAAAAAAAAATCAAAACTTCTGTACATTTCAATACTTACAGAGTAGCAAACATTTTGGAAACCTCTTTTTTTCAAGGGGGGGGGGCGGAATTCTCGTACTTAACCACTTTGCCGCCTTGTTTTCCATAGCAGGTGGTTTTGCTTTTGTTTGCTAAGCCAAAGAGTAAGGCAGAATTATCTTGCTCCTATGGCTGGTGCTTTAACAGGAATGAAAACCGATTTTTGCTCACATCTAGAGAACCGGTAGTGTCCTCCAGAGATGGAGAGCCAGACAGGTGTGAGCTGAATTAAAGGGCTTCTAAGTGTCACCTGAATGGAGGTCCCAACTGTGGATGAGGAAGAATCACACACTTGGTCCTGGGTCCTTTGTTCTCGAGGCCTATTATAGACATTCTTTTCTGTAAGTGAATAACTTGAGGACCTTTCCACAGGTAAACAGTGTTTTCCAGTTGGAGCCGTTCTTCTCAGAAATGTACAGGGAACAGACTGAATCCTGTTCACTTTCTTTTATTAGGCAGACAATTTACATTTTATTATGAAAATGAAGTCTACAAACAAGATTACTTTATTAAATCACCACCTCCTCAGCTTTTCTTCTCTGCAGTAAGTATTCACGAAGATTTAACAGGCCTCCCACCAGCCTCTTGAGCATTTTTTAAATCCTTTCTCTCCCTCTGATATTTAACTGAGATGCAAAATGTTTTCATTTTGCAGGCCTCTTGGAAAAAACGTTTCTTCATTCTGTCAAAGAGTGGGGAAAAGGGCTTTCGTCTTTCCTATTACAAGGACCATCATCATCGGGGGTCTATTGAAATCGATCGGTGTGTATCCAATTGACCAAACATTTACAACAACAAAATACTAACAAGTCACATGCAAGGTAGAAAAAAAAAATTAGAAAACGTGTTCATTTGTAGAACCAAGAGTCCCACCGAAATAGGAATTTTGTAATTAAGTTTCAGGCTTAACAAAGTATTTTCGATCAGTTATAAACCAGAATCTAAACTTATTTTCCAGAACTATTGGACAGTTTTCAAAGTATTGATCAAACAGATCTAAAGTTTTAGACCATTTGACGATTAATTAAAAAAAAATTAGTTTTCTTCCTAAGTTTGTTTTTGCACCTGTTTAATACTTTATGTACAACAGAAATTCCAGCGTAGAAGTTGGCATAAGTAGCCATGAAAAAATGCAGTCTGTACAGAAGATGTTCAGATGCCACCCTGATGAGGTGATGTCCATCAAAACCACAAACAGGGAATACTTCCTCATTGGCTATGACAGGTAAGTGGTAAGAGGATACACTGGGTCTTCTATGTGCAAAACGGAAAGCAAACACATGGAGTTCCCAACATGGCTCAGTGGTAATGAACCCAACTAGTATCCATGAGGATGTGGGTTCCCTCCCTGGCCTTGCTCAGTCAATCGAAGATCCAGTGTTGCCATGAGCTGTGGTGTAGGTTGCAGAGGCAGCTCAGATCTGATGTTGCTCTGGCTGTGGCTGTGGCGTAGGCCAGCAGCTATAGCTCTTACTCAACCCCTAGCCTGGGAGCTTCCATATGCCACAGGTGTGGCCCTAAAAAGACAAAAAACAGAAAACCCACAAATATTTTAAACCAATAGACAATAAACATGCTTTGACTTGAAACCCATGGCCACAGCCTTAAACACCATCTTGGCTGTCTTCGTTATGGGTTAAAATGCCTTGACAAGTCACAGTATTCATTTTCTAGGGCTGCCATCACAATGTACCACAAAGTGAGTGGCTTTGAAAAACAGAAATGTATTGTCTTGCTGTCCTGGAAGCTAGGAGTCTGAAATCACAGATCATGGTCCCACTGAAGAGCCTAAAGAATCTTGGCCACTTCTTGTTCCTTGGCTTATGGCTGCATATCTCCAGTCTTTACGTGGCCTTCTCCTAAGTTCAAGCCTCTGCATCCAAATTTCTCAATTTTATAAGGACGTTAGACATATTGGGTGAGGATGCCCTCCTCCAGGAAGACCTCATCTTAACTCATTACATCTGCAGCAATCCTCCCCGATTTCCAAATAAGGCCACCTTCCGAGGTACTGAGGATTGGGATTTCAACACATGAATTTAGGGGAGGGGACACAGTTCAACCCATAGCAGTCACTACCACCCCAGACACATTTTATGTAAAAGAACCCAATACACAAACATCTGTACAAGCTACATGTAAAGTAGAGAGGGGCTCTGGTCATCCCTGAAGGAGTCTTTGGTTTTTAAGAGGGTTTCCTGGGTGCTAGAAAAAGATGCCTGGAGTTGCCCTCGTGGCTCAGCGGAAGCGAATCTGACTGGCATCCATGAGGACACAGGTTCAGTCCCTGGCCTCACTCTGGGTTAAGGATCCAGCGTTGCCGTGAGCTGTGGTGTGGGTTGCAGACAGGGCTTGGATCTGGTGTTGCTGCAGCTGTGGCTTAGGCCAGAAGCTACAGCTCTGATTCAACCCCTAGCCTGGGAAATTCCTTGGGTGCGGCCCTAAAAAGACAAAAAAACAAAACAAAACAAAACAAAAAGGATGCCTAATGGATTTTTATCGATGATTATCTGCTTGCCAGAGAGGCTCAAGTTGGGGGAGGAAGCTGTGCAAAGGAGGCTGCAAATGCTCAAGCCAAAGCATGAAGAAACTTCATCTGTTGCCGATCAGCCCCAAGGCGAATTTCTTTTCAATTGTCGTGAGAGTCCATAGAAAAGAAGATGTGATTTATACAAATTCATTCAAACACATACATGCCCTAAAGGGAGGCACACCTGGATAGCCACACAAATGCTGCTGACAGGTTAAGGGGCCGCTTAAGAACACAAAAGACATTGGTGTCAAAGCCTGAAGCTCCAAACCCTGTGGTTATTACCGTTACTTTCCACTTCTCTTCCCATTTCGAGGAGCCTTCCTCCCAGAGGTGGCATGAGGGTTAATTCTAATGTGTGAGCGTGGAGGTGGTGAGGAGCTGGGGGCGTTGAAGCTACTTGGGGAAAAATCCTTCCTTCCCTGGTACCTACTCCCACTGCCTGTTCCAGCCTTATTAAAAAGAATCCCTCTCTGGTTCAAAAGGAGCGCAGGTGCCATTGTTGCCATATGCCAGCTGAAAATGTTCTGCTATCCACAGGGAGAAGATAAAAGACTGGGTCTCCTTCTTGTCATCACTCTGCCGGGATGTAAAAGCAGCACACCACAATGCAGAGGTGACTCTAAATCACTAATGAAATAATAGGGCCCCTGAACATAGCCCTCTTTTGCAAGAAAACAATGGGAGCTTTTTTTTTTCCTCCTTAGCAACTGGCATTAATACAAGGAATAAATAAGCAGGAAAATGTACATTTCTGTTATTTTTATTATTAACACTAGAAAAGAATACTTTGGTGGTTTTCAAGAGAGCTAAAGTACAGACACTTCCGATTTTTATTATGGGGGTAGGAAGAGTGAAAGTTAACTGTGGCATATTTTAATAGTAGCTGAAACTATAGTATTTTCCATCATTGTTATTCAAGGTACAGGACAGCTACCTTTTGAATGACCAAGTCCAAGGTGGTTTCTATCAAAATGCTTTGCATCTCTCTTCTATAGTCCATATGATGTTTCTTTGATGTAAGTGCTAGCAATTTTAAATTGTTTGCTTACTTCCTAAGAACCTTTGCTAATTTACATTAAGGCCTTTCTTAGGACAGACCTTTCTAAAGGAAACTTGGGCCTCTAGTTATCATGTTGACATCTTTTCTATGCATAGGTTTTTTCTATGCTTCCACCAAAAGCAGAGGCCAAAAAGGGGAAAGCAAAGTGCGTCCACAAGTACTCAAAGGATTAGAGCAAAGGGGTGGGATTCAGAGGGACCCAGGGTTCAAAAGACAAGTGGAAAGAAACTCAGGGCATCTGTGAAGGCCAAGCTGGGAGTCCTCCAGGGTTTGGGAACAGGAGAGAGACAAGAGAGATCAGCTCTTATCTTAGAGGGAGAATGCTGGCAAGCAGTATAAATGTTAATGATCAAAGATTGAAAGCAGCCCCATGAGGCTGTTGCTTCCTTCTAGACGAGGGATCAGCCGTGTCCTGATTCCAATATTTTTTTTTTCGTAAGCAGGAGAAATTTGCATTGGATGATAAAAGGCACTTTTCAGACCCCAGCCCTCTCCTTGGTTCTGCCTGCGCACCAGAGGCTGTCAGTGCCACCATGCCAAGAAAGAGTCTTCCAGACATGGTAATTAGTCTGATTACCTCTCTCTCTCTCTCAGGGCACCATGCCTAGGAGCCAGCTGATGCCTCGAAAGGCAATATAGAGAGTTCCCATTGTGGCTAATGGGGTTAAGGCCCCAACGTATTACCGGTGAGGAAGTGGGTTTGATCCCTGGCCTTGCTCTGTGGGTTAAGGATATGGTGTTGCCGTGAACTGTGGTATAGGTTGCAGATGCGGCTAGGGTCTGATGTTGCTGTGGCTATGGTGCAGGCCAGCAGCTGCAGCTCCAGCTCAGCCCCTAGCCTGGGAATTTCCATATGCCATGGGTGCAGCCATAAAAAAAGAAAAAAAAAAAAAGAAATATATTTGACACCTTCCTCAAAGCCTAACCCACCCTAAGAATGACTCTTAGTCCCAGTATTTATCCTATATTTAGTCTGTTTCCCCTGCCACAATGAGCCTTACTGCTCACCCTGCCTACTTCTAAATGTATTCACTCATTTTGGATACTCCTCAGTCTGCATCCAGGTATGTCAGGTGGAGATTCCCTCCAGGTGAATAAGCCTGGCTGGCAGCTTTTCCTTCCTTTCACCCACAGGACACAGAGGACCTCTGTAAAAAATGCCGCAAACT
Source organism: Phacochoerus africanus (assembly GCF_016906955.1). Lineage (NCBI taxonomy): Eukaryota > Metazoa > Chordata > Mammalia > Artiodactyla > Suidae > Phacochoerus > Phacochoerus africanus. The sequence goes on from NC_062558.1 coordinate 124,406,821, forward strand.
TGATTTTTTTCTATATCATCTGTACTCCTGAGGCCAAAATCAGAGTTCTGACTAATTTCCTATATTTACCCAGAGCAGTCTTGCTTCTGTGTGTGTGTGTGTGTGTGTGTTGGCGGGGGGGAGGGCTTCAACTTCATTTCTAGTGAAGTCCTTTTGAGGCAAAAATGATAATGCATCTGCCCTTGAAAGTGATTTGTAATTGTACTCTCAGCTCTCCCGGATTTGCAGTCTTCCCAACTTTGAATATTATTAACTAATGGACTGAGTGTTGTTTTCTCCTTCCATGGATACTGTTTTGTCCCTTAGAGGTTGTAACCATTGACTTTCCCTTTTTCCTCGGTACCAAGCACATCTTATTAGGGTGTAGTCTCTTGTTTTATCTAGTTGGAAGCTCTCCAGCTATTTTAAAAGCTTTTGGGGGCATATCAAATGCACCAGGCCAAATACTTCATTTGGTATTTGTAGGAAAGCTGGTAGGAAATGGGGTTGAGAAGGATCACTCTTTTCAGCAGATGCCTCTTGCTTTTCGCTCCTGATAACCCATCTCCCTAAAGATAATATTATGGGTCATCTTGCTTTTTCACACTGCTTATTCCAACCCAGTGATGTTTCAGTTAGCTCTGGTCAGCGTACCATCTGCTTTGTTGGATGTTATTGCTGTTGGTATAGTTAAGTCAGAACCCTTCTTCATCCCCAGCTTGGCATGACCTAGCGCTGGGAACTTTCAGCTAGAAAGACTGAACACTATTTAAGTACAACTATTTTTTTTTTAAAAAGTTACTTTCTTTCAAGGACTTCCTAGAGAACATTCAGGTTTTGTTCAACCTCCCCCACCCCCTTTAAGGCATTGTTCTTGGAAGAACTGAATTGCACTTTTAACAATTTTCCTGCCAGGCAAAGCAGCTACTTTGTAGAGTGTCCTGTATCTGTCCGGGAGCAAAACATGAATTGGCTGAATCTAGATTACCTGGAAGCCAGTAATTCATATTATTACTGGATCAATGCTACAAAGTTGCATTGCTCTGCAAACAATAGAAGCATATGAGCAGAACACAAAAGAGGACTATTGAGAAGAAAGGGAAGAGTTGCAGTGACTTGTCTCCAGGCTAATTACCTTCTCAGTCAGCCCTGGATGAAAACTAGAAAAAGATGAGGGTGGAGGATTCTGAATACCACCCACCAAAGCCAACCACTTGTTACAGGTGCCAATGGTAGAAAAAAAGCCTGAAAGATAGGCTTGTATTTTTATATTATTAGTGATGATCGAGACCCAAGAGACACATTCAAGTGGTATGGGCTTCTGGATATAACCTTGGAAGGTGTTCTCAACCCGATTATCTATCATATATTTCTTAGAAAACATGTCGTTTAATTCTGTCTCTTGCAAAGAAAAAGAAAAAGCATTAATTCTGTTTTCATTTCTTTATTTAGCATTTAATGGAAACAAGTTCTCCAGGACTCAGACAAACTCATCTACCACATGATTTCTTGTCAGAGACCACTCAAGATACAAAAGAAGAGAGTTATTATCTTAATCCTCGAAGTATTCTTTTAGAGGTAACTCCTTCCATGCATTAGTCACTTCTTCCTTCTACAAATATTTACTGAACCCCTGCCATGCACTGTGCCTGGGACACAAGACTGGGTTCAGTGGAGCACAGAGGTGGGTCAGACACAGGTGATGTGCCTGCAGTGTGGACACGTTCATAGGAATCCACTTTAGTAGGAACAAGACAGAAAGCGCTCCAAGCTGAATAGAGTTGCCTGTAACATGCTCGGAGCACAGGAGGGGTAGTACGTGGCGGGGTGGGGCTAACTTCCAGACAGAAGGCTAGGGAAGGTTCCATGGAGATGACATTTGACCTTATTTGATAGCAAAATTGGGACGTGGAGGATTGACTTGGGGAGACTTTCTGCATGCATTCTGGGTGGAAACAGTAAGACCCTTGGGTGATAAATTGTGTGGTGCAGTCTATTGATCAACTGAAAGCCACTACTGAGCGCCTTCCATGTGCTAATCCTGTACTGTGCTGGATGTGGTGGCTGCCACGAAGGACCTGATATCACACCTGCCTCAGAGCTTACAATCTTATCAGTTTCTCCCTGACATGTTCCACCAGAGGCGTGGTCAGAGAGCTCTGGAAGCAACAGAAAAAGGATAGATTTTCTGTCTCCACTGCTGTCAGAGAAGCTTTCAAAACACAACATGACATTTGATACATATATGATGAATAGTTTAGTTGAGCTCTAACTTAGTATGAGTGAGTGACATATTGGGGGGGGGGGGGGCGAGGGCCAGACCACCATGGGTCTTGATTGTCAAGCTGACTTCATGCTGCAGACAACATGAGAGGCAGGATGGCTTCTCAATTAGGAAGGGGCAAAGCTGAATTAACTTCTGGTTCTGTTAATTCCGCAGCTATATTTGAGGTGGGCGGTAGAGAGAAAAGAATGGAATAGAGAGGTAGGAAGACCAAATATGGAGGGTGCAGCACTTCCCAAATGGGGAGATTTTCTATAAGGTGGTGATGCACATTCACACAAAAGAAGCATTCTAGGGTCAAAAAAAAAAAAATCTGGAAATACCAAATCATAGTAACTTACATAGGCTTCTTACTTGCAGAATTCTCAGAGCCTTTCATATATGATAGTGCATTACTAATAACCAGGCAGCATATGTCACACAGCCTTTCCTTTGACCACAGGACCCTTCTTTCACTAAAACTATTTTCATGCCAGTGTTCTCTGAGCCACAGTGAGGACAACTAGTCTTTCCTGACCATCCAACCTACCAGTCAGGTGGTACTGAGCACCTGTGCCTGACATTTGCCAGGTACCTTACGGGATGCAAAGCCTGGCAAAGCAGATCAAGCCAAGCCAAAAGACCATTACAAAAATTAAGTACAAAGCTGTGCCATACATGTTCAGAGAAGGGAGAAGTTGGCTGTGACTAAGGTGATCAGAGGGGCCATGGGACCTCAGGTCAGGCCTGAACACAGCTTCTTAAGACCGAAGAGAAAAGGGGGCAGTCAAGGTGAAGAAAACCAGAGGAAAATGGGCACTTGAAGAGCACCATTTGTAGGGGGCAAGACTGGCTTGATGGGAACGAAGGTTCCAATGATAGTTAATGGTGAATCTGTGAGGCAGGCGATCGAAAGTCCTTAGGGTTTTGGAGAAACCATTGCTCCAAATGACTTAGTTCTGAGGGGCTAAGGGGATGCCCCCAGGGGATAGTATTTTCTAGCACTGGTCCAACCCCTTGAAGCAGCTTGACTGCCAGTGAGCAGAGCAGCCTGAGGCCAGCTCTGCATTGTGTCAGAGCCTTTGACCCAGTCAGGCGATGTGACTCTACAGTAGCCACTGGATGGGAAAAGGCATTCATGGCATTAAGTGCCTAATGATGAGACAGAAAAATAAACAGCAATTCAGTCCAATTGAACACTGTATCAGAAGCGTGGGGAATCCAGGAGAAGAAAAGAGACTTTGAACCTGCCAGAAGCTTCCTAGGTTCATTCTCCCACAGGGAGCACCAGTGTTCATCCAGCAGAAGATGTATGTCCTGTTTCAGGGCCCAGAGTCATCATGTAGGGGATGAAAGGGCAGCTGGCCTACTGGTAGCCTTGCACCCTCATGTCTATTCCTCTGTCTCTAGTTGGATAAAATAATTGCTGCCAGTGATTCTGGTGAATCCCTTGAACCTGGTGAAACCCTTGAACCTGGTAGTGAAACCCTTGAACCTGGCCGTCCAGACCAGGCCTCCAACCACACTGAGCGCCAGTACATGTCAATGAAATCCTGGTAAGTAAAACTGCCATATGTTCAAATTCAATCTTAGCTAAAGTGCTGGGTCTAGGAATGATTGCTGCCAGTTCATTGAAATAGTTCATATCATCACACAAAAGCAGTACCATAGACCAAGTTCAACATGTTATTTAGTCATCTCAAAACAAGAAAAAGTGAGAATGGTTTCTCTACCCATAGAAAACCATTGGTGACGCCCACAGGACATGGCCTCTCTCCTGAGGTAGTTCCTTTCTATTTTGCATTTACGTCTCTCACACTCTCACTTTTGTCTCCAAACCCTTCCAATGGAAAGGACTATTTTGACTCCATTATCCATTTTTAGAAGGAAAGTTTATTGGATTTGATTCTAACTGTGGCTGTGATTCTGAGGGCTGGACATACTTCAAAACCTTGTTAGTTTTCAAATGGCTGTTAGCTACTTAAATCTGGCTCACACACACTGTGGAAAACTGTAAATAGACATGCTTAAAAAGGCTTTGTGGGAGTTCCTGTTGTGACTCAGTGTGTTAAGAACCTGACATAGAGTCCATGAAGATGTAGGTTCAATCCCTGGCCCTACTCAGTGGGTTAAGGATTCAGTGTTGCCTCAAACTACGTTGTAGGTTGCAGATGTGGCTGGGATCCAGCATTGCTGTAGCTGTGGCATAGGCCAGCAGCTACAGCTCTGATCCAGCCCCTAGCCTGGGAATTTCCATATGCTACAGGTGTGACCCTAAAAAGGAAAAAAAAAAAAAAAAGAATTCAGGATCTATCACAACATTGTAAATCACTATGCTTCAATAAAACTTTTTTAAAAAGGAAAAAAAAGGTTGTGTAACCTTCTTACGTTCTAGTCTTTTCAACGAGATGTCCCAGGAGTCTGCTGATAGCAAAGAGGAATCCCAGACGGTTGCAGAGATCCAGAATGGGGAGCTTGACCTGCAAGGACAAGCCTCAGGAACAAGCTCTTGTCTTTCACCTGCCAGTATGGAAGCACAGACCACGAATGACAAAAAGGGGTCGGCCTCTCTAACTGTTGTGCAATTGTCTATACTAATCAAGTAAAGTTCTAATTTCTAAAACTTTATAGGCTCATAGAGCAAGGCAGGCTTCCTTCTGTACTCAGAATTCACATTTTAAAGTAGTTCCTAAAAATCGCCAAGTCAGCCAAGAATTTGACCAGCTTCCCCCTTCTCACTGATGTGGTGCCAAGGACAGTGAGTAACAGAGCTTGAAACAAAGTGGTCCCCTGGGCTGTGAGTGGCCTTTGCAAATACTTAAAAAATTCTCCATTAGCTAGTCTTTTAGGTTCTGGAACCTTGGATCCCACTGCTCTGGGTAGCATGTCACCCAGCTTTTACTGCTAAAATTACGGGCATGCAAGCTACTTGCGGTTTGGTTATAACTAGGAAGGGGAGCATTGAGGTTTCAAATGATGCCAAGAACTTTTGATGAGACTGTTCTCAAGTTTAGCTCTGTTCAGTGTCTTCTTCTGCAAAGAAATGTGCAAGCTGATATGACATGTAATCAACTTAGTCCGTTTTTTCACTCCTTTTCCATTGTCTTCCATCATTACCACATCCCAGGAGGGGTGGGGGGGCATTAATGAGTAACTTAAATTCATTTTCTTCCCCAAATGTTTTGGACAGTCTTTAACTGATGTGCAATTGTCTATACTAATCAAGTATAGACATCTCAGATGTCAGAGGCTAAAGTCCACTCAGAGAGTATAGTTCGGAGCCACTGACAGTTGGCTGACTTTTACAAACATCTTATCTCGTAGTAACATCCCCGACGAAAGCCAAGTGGAGATGCTGAACGTGTTCCTTTCTCCTGCTGACGTCATAAACCATCTTGCTCTCAGAGAAGCTGCAGGACGGATATGGTAGGTAGCAGATTTGGTGGTTATTGATTAGAAATGGGGTTGGATGACACGAAGGCAACAGTTATATTTTGAAGCACTCTATGTGATAAAACTGATGGCAGAACTGGGACTCTCGTGTTGCGGTTGTCACAAACGGCCTTTGATGGAGGCAGAAATAAGGGTGTTGTATAGGAGAGTCAGCAGGAGGTGAGCAGCTATGGGAGGACCCAGAAGTCCAGGAAGCAGCAAATTTCTGGTTTTTTGAAGGTGAGCAGGAATGTATATGGTCCAAGAAAATCATTGCCAATCAAGGATTGAGTACTTGATGAACGAGCAAAGTTGGTGAGGTCGACAAGGATCTAAGATCTAGAAGAAAGAGGCACATCAGGGTTGAAGACTTCCAGCTAAAAACCTGCTGGTCAGGAACTTGGACATAGAAGACTGTGTGGACGAGAAGTTTTCTTAGAGTGATCACTTTATTTGCTCCTACATTCTTTTAAAGACTTTGTAATCCATTTTGATGGAACATTACAGTTTTATAAGGGAGGAAAGCTTGTTAATGTAAAGTAAACATTACCTATCAATTATAAGTTCTGTAAGACAGCAGGAACCCCAACCTTCCATTTCTCCAAACTTCCCACAATCTGGCTCAATACATATTAGACTGAAACTGCGGCATCCTCTGTGCCTGAGATTCCTCATCCATTAATTCATTGATTTGTTCATTAGCTATTCATTGTATAATTACTATGTGCTCACTTTTGATGAATACTTAGCACCTTCTGTTGATGGGGGATATTAAAATTTTTTTGAGGGTGGTACCATACTTCTGGGGTCTCACAGCTTAGAAAAAAGACAGCTACATAAACAAGAACATATAAAATGCATTTTATTTAAATATGCAATAAGTGAGGTGATTACACAATGCAATAGAAGTCCAGAGGCAGGAGAAATTAATTAAAGGACGTGTGATGTAGGAGGGCTTTGTTGAGGCAGTATTGTTGGAGCTGGACTACGGAGGAAGGGTTGGACTCCAAGAGTCATGAGAGAGGAAAGACTATTCCAAATAAAAAAGGAGTTCAGTGTTCCCGTTGTGGTTCAGTGGATTAAGAACCCAACATAGTGCCCATGAGGATGCAGGTTCAATACCTGGCCTTGTTCAGTGGTTTAAGGATCTGGCATTGCCTCCAGCTGCACTGTCAGTCGCAGATGCTGCTGTGATTTGATCCCTGGCCTGGTGGGAACTTCCATATGCCGTAGGTGAGGCCAGAAAAAGAAAAAAAGGAAAAGCAGTTCGACTGCTTCAGATGTGATGCAACCTAGCTAAAGAAACTAGTAATAGTAGCAACAGACTAGCGTGAGGACCCCCCCACACACCGCGCCCCCGTGTCCCCATCTGGGCCCTGCACTCCCAGCGATCACTTCTCACGCTTGTGTTGGATGCTGTATTCCCATTGCAGTGTGGCTCAGTGGGAAGGCCCCCCGCGCCTGGGATGCTTATTTTTTCATGGAGATCACCTTTTGGCCGTGAATGACCTGAGGCCCCAGAACCTGGAGGAGGTCTCTCTGTTTCTCAGCCGGTCCATCCAGAGGGAGGTGAGTCCTGCTGACTGGCCCTTGACAGGGGCCAAAGAGGAACAAGATCAAGGTCCCGGGTGGTGTCTGAACTGTACTCTAAAGACAAATGAGACTCTTCCATCCTCGGCCAGTGTGTGTAACTAAGAGAATAATACTTCATTCAAGAAGTAAAAATAACAAAAATGTTACTTTAGGACCCTTTTAAAGAATCGTATTTGGAGGACCACTAGGATAGGAGACTGACCAGATGGATTCAGGACCTCAGACGCAGCATGACGTGGCCAAAAAGACCTCACGCTTCAATCAGGAAGGCGCAGAGTTTACATCCCACCTGCCTCAACCAAACTGTGTCTCACTTTTCTCTTCTATAAAATTAGGGAGAAGGACAACACTGGTTATTGAAGGATTAAATAAGATAATGTATGTCACATGCTTACAACAGTGACGAGCACGTTAGGTGCTCAATATAGTTACTGGTTCTTTTGTTTCTGCTACTATTGGCTGAGGAATGCTGAACAGGTTTAGCTTTTTAAAAAAATTTTTAATGATTTTTTTCCATCATTATGGTTGGTTTACAGGTTTAGCTTTTTTTTTTTTTTTTTTTTTTACTTTTTAGGGCCACACTTGTGGCATATGGCAGTTCCCAGGCTAGGGATCTAACTGGAGATACAGCTGCCTGCCTACAGCACAGCAACGCTAGATCCGAGCTGCCAGATCCTTAACCCACTGAGCGAGGCCAGGGATCGAACCTGCAGCTTCATGGTTCCCAGTCGCATTTCTTTCTACAGCGCCATGACGGGAACTCTCAGGTTTAGCTTTTCAAGCCTCCTCTTCCTCATCTCAGACACTGACATGCCCTCCTTACAGGGCTGTCATAAGAATTTTTACCTCACATGTGACTATATACCAAGTGTGCATGTTGTAAAAAGGCTCCTCGTGTTTCTGGCGATTAGTTTATTCTCCATATTTTTAATACCTTTCTTGATCTGTTTTTATTTTTGAGGAGCCATATGACCTTGGGAAAATCACTTCCTTCTCTGACAAGTAATTTTCATTTTTTTTTTCTCTCTCTACAGTGAGAGGGTTGGTTTTCAAACTATACTTCTTGGACCCCTAAGATGGGGCAGGAGAAGAGGCGAGGGAACGGGTTGGCATTCAGGACTTCAACTAGAGAGAACAGTGAATGTTTACTGTATTTTTTTTTAAACACTGAAATGTCATGTTACTTCACCTTGCAGAAATAGTGACTTGGCTTAAAATTCCTGAAAACCAGGGTCCTGGATAATCTATCAAATGTCTTCCAGTTCCGAGAGTTTATAATCATAGAAGATGATTATAAATTATGATTATCTTATCTCTTCTGCATCACGCAGAAACCTCGTTGGTTAGACGAATGGTACTACCCCTACTGTCTAAATGGGGAAACGGGAGTTTCTGTCGTGGCTCAGTTGGGAACGAATCCCATTAGTATCCATGAGGATGCAGGTTTGATCCCTGGTCTCGCTCAGTGGGTTAAGGATACAGCATTTCCCTATGATCTGTGGTTATGTCACAGATATGGCTCAGATCCTGAGTTGCTGTGGCTGTGGTGAGGGCTGGCAGCTGCAGTTCTGATTTGACCCCTAGCCTGGAAACTTCCATATGCCACAGGTGTGGCGCTAAAGAGACATAAACAAACAAACAAACAAATAAATAAGGAAATGTTAGCAGCATGGATGGACCTAGAAATTATCATGCTAAGTGAAGTCAGCCATACAATGAGACACCAACATCAAATGCTTTCACTGACAGATGGAATCTGAAAAAAGGACAGACTGAACTTCTTTGCAGAACAGATGCTGACTCACAGACACTGAAAAACTTATGGTCTCTGGAGGAGACAGTTTGGAGGGTGGGGGAATATGCTCGGGCTGTGGGATGGAAAGCCTGTGAAATTGGATTGTGATGATCATTATACAACTACAGATGTGATAAATTCATTTGAGTAATAAAAAAATTAAATAAATAAATAAATAAATAAGGACATGTATTGAGAAGGAGTGAGTTGTCCAAGATAAATAGTAGCAGAGCAAGGACTCATTCATTCACTCGCCATCTACTGAACATCTCTTGTGTGCTGGATCCTGTGCTAGGACCTAGAACTATGCAAATGGCTCAGCCTGAGCTTAAGGAGCCTACAGGTTAGTGGCTAGAATAGCTATGTTATGTGCTAGTGACAAGTACACTGTGTGCCTTGAGAGACGAGCAGAGGGCCCTGGGATCTAGAGGAAGCATGAAGTTTATTTGAGGGAGGCCAGAAAGGTGTCTCAGGGAAGGGGATGCTTGGCTTGGGTTCTGAAGACTCGGGGAGGAGCTTGTGCGGTGAACATGATGGGGCCTTCGGGGGTCCAGCCCAACAATCTAGTAACTATAACGCATTTCCTCTGCCAAAGACCCACGCTGGGGCCAAGCGTTCAATATAAACTTTTGAAAGTTCCCAAACAACACTCTGATCCGAAGATCCAGGCATCAGCTCCGAAGCCAAGGAAAGGGTTTTTGCCTGGGATCGGATCCAGGAACTCCACCTGGGTGTTACTGACTGCAGTTTATCAAACCAGCCTTCTAGACTGTGGAATCACGTGTGGGTCAGGAGCCAACCGCGTTTCTCCTGTGTTCATCCTGCCAGCACCCTTGCTCCTGGATAACTAGATGCTATTGAGAAATATGAGGTGTTCACCAACATGCTTATTGGAAGATCAAAAAATTCTCCCACTTGCCCACCCCTGCCACAGCTGACTTATTGCTCCTTTTTTGCATATTTATTTTTTTAAGATTTTTTTTATTATAGTTGATTTACAGTGTTCTGTCACTTTCTGCTGTACAGTAAAGCGACCCAGAGAAAAGTATATATTCTTTTTCTCACATTATCCTCCATCATGTTCCATCACAATTTATTTCTTTATGTTAAAAATGAATCTCTGGTTCATTTGAATTTCACAAAATTCAAATCCCTGACCCCTAGATGGAAAAAGAATGTTGGAAAGAGGATGATGTGACAGCCAAGGGCCCCTCGTATTTTAGAGCAGCTGAACCCAGCAGATGTACTTTCCTTCCTTGAGAATGAAGTTGAGAGAAATGGGAATTGGGGGTGAGTGTGGGGTAGGGACAGGGAGGAGAGAGAACGTGAGATTTTAAAAGGTGGGAGAGAAGATGTGCAGGTGAAAGGGGAGGGAGTCTGGATCGTAGGAGAAACACACAGAAGTTAATTTCCTCCCAGTTTTGTCAGGGGCTAGTCCTGAGTGGTGGACTTACTTGGATTATCCAGTTTCAAGAGGCGTTTTAATTCTTGGTACAAATGGGCCCATTTGGGCACCATGGATGTTCTCTGGAATTTTTCCCTGAAGACTCAGGCCTGTGGCTGCCAGAGAATAAAAATGCATCTTCCACCTGCATGTGTACGTCATTCTGGCTTCCTCCAGCCCAGATTTTCTTCAAAACTGAGCTTCCAAGGGCATGAAGGAGGACAGACTGCGGCTGAGAACAAGCCACCCTGAGAGAATCTTTAGTCATTTCACGTTCTTCTTTCTTGTGTTTTAGAAAGTAAAACTCACCATTGGTCGGATCCCAAATTCAGAGAAATTCCACGCTGAAGCCTGTACGTGCTCCTTGAAAGATCAAGGTGTTGTATCTTTTCAGCTGCATACATCTGCACTGGAGAAGATACTGAAGAGGAGCCCAGCCATTAAAAAGGGTCAGCAGAAAGGGGCTGCCGAGTAACATGCTGGGGTCCATTGCCACCGATCCAGGAGAGACCCGGACTCTGCTGAGCTCTGCCACTCCCTGCTGTGTGATAGGAGGCAAGTCAGTGCATCTCTCTGAACTTCTCCATCTGCATCTTAACAATGGGAAAAACCATCCCTTCTCCGGCTATTGCAACAGGGCTGTTGAGAGGACCAAGTGGGGTAGTGATGATGGAACACAGTGAAAATATAAGGCTTCTTAGCTCAGATTTTGTCCCAAACACCACAGACAGAGATTGGGTAAGTTTCTCATCTACAATGTGCTTTGCATTTCTGTGAGGTCATGGCCTCCATCATCTCTTCTTTGTTGAAGAATGGACCACTGGAAGTACTCATTCCAGGAAAGCGAGATTCCCGAGAGAGATGTGATACCATATCTGACTTCCCAGCCACCTCCTGTCACTTACTATGTCCATAGCCCAGAGGGCCGAGCTCTTGGAATCAATAATTACCTTAATTATCTTTAAGGATCCAGTAACCAATTTAGAAGTCGAAGCAGCTTTAAGGTTATATCCAGCAAAGATCTGTTTGCTGCACAGTAAGAGAGTCGCCTAGCATGTCTAAGTTTGAAAGGTCTTAACTAATTGACGCATTAAATAATCGATCCTTGAAGGCTGAAAGAGTCAAGTCTTTTTTCATAATTAAAAAAAACCACAGAGAACTGAAGGATGAATCAAATCAGGGAATGACAGAGCAAAAGAGGGTTTCGAAAAATAGGTCTTAATGTGTTGCCATTTCACAGGGGAGAAAACCAAGGCCTCGCACATTTAATGATATACTTTCTTTGTGGCTCGGGTTTCATAGCTTGTTAGTGGCAGAATCAAGAATCTAAAACCAGCTCTAAGAAAAAAATGTCCTGATCTTCACTTTGTATTTGGATTTAGATTTGAAAAGACCTTCAGCACATAGATGAGACACTCAGAGACAGTTCACGTTTTGTTATCTAAATTGTATAGAAAGTATTAAAAACTTCATTTGCATGTCCTATTGGACCTACTGTTTCTTTTCTTTCTTTCTTTTGTGTCTTTTTAGGGCTGCACCCTCAGCATATGGAGGTTCCCAGGCTAGGGGTCTAATCAGAGCTGTTGCTGCCAGCCTACACCAGAGCCACAGCAACACCAGATCCGAGCACCATCTGCGATCTACGCCACAGCTCACGGCAACGCCAGATCCTTAACCCACTGAGCGAGGCCAGGGATTGAACCTGTGTCCTCATGGTTCCTAGTCAGATTCATTTCCACTGCTCTGTGATGGGATCCCCTCTTCCTTTCTTTTTTTTTTTTTTTTTTTTGCTGGATTGGAGTTAAGACCACATTTTTTTCCACTTTTACTGAGATATAATTGACATACAACAGTGTACTAGTTTAAGGTATACTATATAATGATTTGACATGTGAATATTGACCTACTGTTTCTACTTCCAGAAATCTATCTTACAGAAATACACACAGAGAAACACCTAGATGTCTGTAAAAAAAAAAATTGGGGGGGGGTTGCTTAATTATGATGGCTACCTATACTTGAACATTGTGCAGATGTTCAGAGTTTTACATGTGTGATTAAGAAAGATGATCACAACATATTAAGAAGGAAAGAAGAGGAGTTCCCGTCGTGGCTCAGTGGTTAACGCATCCGACTAGGAACCATGAGGTTTCGGGTTCGATCCCTGGCCTCGCTCAGTGGGTTAAGGATCCGGCGTTGCCGTGAGCTGTGGTGTAGGTTGCAGACGCAGCTCGGATCCCCGCATTGCCATGGCTGTGGTGTAGGCTGGCATCTACAGCTCCAATTAGACCTCTAGCCTGGGAACCTCCATATGCCGCAGGTACGGCCATAGAAAAGGCAAAAAGGAGTTCCCGTCGTGGCGCAGTGGTTAGCGAATCCGACTAGGAACCATGAGGTTGCGGGTTCGGTCCCTGCCCTTGCTCAGTGGGTTAACGATCCGGCGTTGCCGTGAGCTGTGGTATAGGTTGCAGATGCGGCTCGGATCCCGCGTTGCTGTGGCTCTGGCGTAGGCCGGTGGCTGCGGCTCTGATTGGACCCCTGGCCTGGGAACCTCCATATGCTGCGGGAGCGGCCCAAGAAATAGCAACAACAACAACAACAACAAAAAGACAAAAGACAAAAAAAAAAAAAGAAAAGGCAAAAAGACAAAAAACAAAAAAGAAGGAAAGAAGAGTTCCCTGGTGACTCAGCGGGTTGAGGATCCAGTGTTGTCACAGCTGCAGCTCAGGTCGAGGCCGTGGCATGGGTTCCATCCCGGGCCTGGGCTGTTCCACATGTCCCAAGTGGGTGCAGCCAAAAAAAAAAAAAAAAAACCCACAAAGAATAAAAGAAGCAAGTTGCAGTACAGTAGGTATAACGTCATCCTGCTTTTATAAAAATAAATGATTAGTGTTGGTGCATATCAAATTTTCCCAACCCCGGATCAGGGAGAGAAATCCCAGTCTCACAGGATTATTGCGAAGTTGAAATGGATGATGTACACACAGCACCTGACACGTGGCCTGACACGGAGTAAGCCCTGGATAAAGGTTAGTTGTGCTGCTGCTGTCAGACAATACTGTCTTTTTTCATCTAGAAGAACATACATCAACTTGTTAGTGAGTCGCCTTTAGGAAGTATGATCATGGTTGGCCATTGGGGGGAGGCATTTCTGTAATGTTTGAATTTTTCTCTCTTTTTTTTTTTTTTTTTGCAAAGAGCATATGTCACTTCTATAATGAAAAGTAAGTACAGATGTGGAAAGCAGATAATTATATATGTGCATATGTAATATACTTATATATTAAAGCTTCATAAGTAAGAAAGTAAGCTACCTTAGTGAAGGAAATAAAAAACCATCCAGGTAAACCTGTCTGCAGTCAACAAGGGGGGTGGCTGCACTGCTTTGCAGCCCAGAAGGTCTTCCTCTGTTCTGCTCAGTTATCTAAGCTAAGCTGAGATGGATGGACAAGCCTGAGCTTCCAGGCCCTTCAGCCCTGTCACCGAGTCAATGAAGAGTCTGAAGACTAAGGCCTTGAAGCATTTATGTGGCTCACAGACAGGAGAACACAGGACTCCCGGCTCCCACCCAGGCTCTCCCCAGTACAGTGAGGGTGCAGAGCCTGCTCTTGGCCACCCTCTCTTCATTCCAGAACATTCTACCTGCAGCTGAACCACCTGAGGTACTTGTGATCAAGGTCCTGCTCTAGGGGCTTCTCCCACAGGAGTGGTTTTTCCCCCCAGAGAAAGTCTCAGGCAGGTTTCCAGGTCTCCCCAGACCCAAAGGTTCTTGTTCCATAGTTTGTGGGGCCCTGGAATCTGCATTCTAACAACCATTCCCATGACCGCACTGCAGGTGGACCAGGAAGCACGTTGGGGGAGCATCACCCCCCAGGGTCACAGGAGAGGTACCTGCATCTTCTGAGAAGCTGCAGAACATGGAATATGGCTCTGGGCAGTTCTAAGAAACGAGGCTCTTTGTTTGCAGCAGTCCTGGAAGAGGTTGATGACAGCCTCCCCCTCCAGAAAAGAACCCTGCTCCTGAGCAGAGAAGCCTGGTTTTTCTTTGCCCTCTAACCCTGAGAAGTGTCATCACCAGGGCCTGGAAGAAGCAACCTGTCCTGACTCTGTGCTCCATGTGCCATCGGGTAGATGAGGTGTGGAAAGAATTAGGATGGAGAGGAGCCTGGGCTTCCGGCGAAGTCATCTCTGCAGGCCACTCCCGTCGTCCAGTTTCACTTCTGCGTCGGCCCCTTCCCAGAGCGGGAAGCCAGCCGCCCTTTCCGGGGATCCAATCTAGGTCCCAGCCTAGCGATGGCTCTTCTTCCTTCTAACAATAATGGTGACCCCAAGGAAAGCTGGTCACCACTTTCCTGACTGAGCTGTCTCAGACATCTGTTAATTAAGGCCTTTGTCCCAGACCCCAGCTTTTGGAGACATCTTCTGTTACTTGGCCAAGAGAACTCTGCAACACCTGTTGAGAGATGGAGCAGGTGTCCAGGCCAAGGCCGAAAGGTACTTACAGCAGAGCAGAGAGGGTGGGCTAGACTCCCCTCGTACTGTGCACCCCCCCTCCCCCCGCCAAATCCCCAGTTGTGCACAGAGCCATCTGTGACCTTCCCCTTCCAGAATTGCCCTTGATGTTCATTTCAACCCAATGCCAGGTGTATGAACCTGAGTGAAGGTGGAGCCCTAGGCTGCAGAATGACGGACCCAGCTGACCCTCCAAGGGATGGCCCTGTTCTGGGCATCTTTCTGGAGGAAAGGAGGTCACAGTAATAGATTATAAGCTAGTCTTGGTCCTGAATCTGGGCCCCTCCTCAGTCTTTCTGGAGAAGAAACCAGATCCTGGCAAGGTGAAGAGACTTACCTGGGGTCCCCAGCTCTGGGTGGCACCTCCAGCTCCTGGGCAGTCATCTTTTCTGTCCTCGCATGGCTTTCTAGCAGGGCATATGGAGCTGCCCCCTCTCCACCACCTCTCTGCCACTTCCTCTTCCTAATGGTGGCCTCCTCCCTCTAGAACAGGCCTCAGAGGGTGTCTGTATCTTTCCACTTTGTTTTCTCTGCTGAGGACACAAACTTTTCAGAGTGAAATCCAAATAGCAACTGGTAAGATATGCAGTGAACATGCAAGACCAGTTACACCTACCTCGACATGAAGCTGCTGACAGGTTAGCATGGATTCCAGAAAGGCATTCATGATTACGTAGAGAGTGAACAGCTGTGCCTTTATATAGATGTGTGTGTGTGTGTGTGTGTGTTTATTGGGGAGGGGAGAAGACAAGTGGGGAACAACAATCATTCTTTAATAAGCTGAGGCACCACAATATCCCCCCCTCCTCCCTCCCCCCCCCACCCTTCCCTACCCCCGCTGTCCTCTTCAGGGCTTAGGCCAAGTACTTTCCCTTGGGATGATAAGGAGAATTTAAAGCATCATAAACAGACCCAAAGGGAGAGGGCTTTCATATCCAGATGCTGGATTAACTCAAGTTCTTTAGTGAAGCTGAATTTACAGAAATGCAAGAAATGTGTTTTATTGAAGAAGCCCTTTAAAACATCTGAGTTAATGAAGCCTTTGTCTAATGATCGAGGATCTGGAAGGCTCTCGGGAGCGGTTCTCAATATCAACTCTGGCTACATGGTTGGGGCAATCTAAGGGTTTAAGTGAACTTCGTACTCAACAGTATTGGACTTCGGAGCTTGGCTGTCCAATTCAGTAGCCACTAGCCACGTGTGACTTTAAATTTTTAAACGAATTCAAGTCAAATAAAATTTAGAATTTGGTTTTTCAGTTGTACCAGCCACACTGGAATTGTTCTGTAGCCCTCTGTGGCCAGTGGCTACACTATTGGGCAGCACAGATAGAGAATATTTCCATCCTTGAAGAATGTTTTACTAGACAGCATGGCTCCAGAGTTAAATTCCTCAGGAGGAAAAAATGCACATCTGCCTTGTTCCATTGCCATGTTCCTAGCATGTAAATACAGTGCACTGTTCACGACAAGTGCTCAAGAAATACGTGGTCAAGAAGGAATCACTAAATATAAGGTTAAATACCGATTCATAAGCATCATTCTATTCTGATAATATTTTCAAATAAAATATTCATCTCAATGATTTTCCTAACTTTATTTTTGGTGTGAGGACAGATCCAATTAATTTAAAAGCCAAGCTCTGGAGCTTTTTAATGTGAGCTGTTTTCTCTACAACTCACAGCTTTCTATGGAGTAGTTGATAGTGACTTGGGAACTTTTATGGGGACACAAAAGGTGTATAAGATCTAAAACTCTTTAACAAGAGCTTATGACATGATGGTTAAAAAAAAGAGGGAAGTGACCAAATGGTGATCTCTTGTTTACCTGATGGCATTTGAGAAGTCACTCTTTTGTAGTTTAATTTTTAAATTCTATTAATCATAATCTTTTGGAAATGTGTTAACATTCTCTTGCCTTCTTAAACTCTTCTTACTCAGGGTCAGGGTGATGGGCACTATTTTAGCACACTCTAAGTATTTTCTAAGTTGTACCAGGCCATGGAATACTTTTTTTTTCTTTGGTTTTTTCTTTTTCTTTTCTTTTTTCTTTTTCTTTTACTTTTTTTTTTGTCTTTTTGCCTTTTCTGGGGCCGCTCCCGTGGCATATGGAGGTTCCTAGCCTAGGGGTCTAATCGGAGCTGCAGCCGCCAGCCTACGCCAGAGCCACAGCAACGTGGGATCCGAGCTGCGTCTGCAACCTACACCACAGCTCATGGCAACGCCAGATCCTTAATCCACTGAGCAAGGCGAGGGATCGAACCCGCAACCTCATGGTTCCTAGTCGGATTCGTTAACCACTGCACCACAAGGGGAATTCCGAGACTTTTTTTTTTCCTATACCAAATGATCCTCAGCTGCTTTTGCTTATGCTGTGGGCTGGGATGCTGTGGTGCATCTCATTCTCACTATGTGTACACTAAGAGTTAATAGGCTATGAATGCGGGTATAGGAGGGTGTTTTTTGAGTAGAACCCTTTCGCTTTTAGTACAGGGGTTCATGACATGAATTTGGGGTGTTCAGTTATCGTGATGGTGGTAGTAGAACTATTGTTATTGGCCTGCCTTGTAGTTCTCAAGTCTGTTCTGGAGGTGAGACCACCAGAAAAATGATTGGGGGACCAAGTCAAATCACTGTAAGAAACATCAGAGGGCAATTAACAACTAAACTGCACGGTGATAGAAGAAAGAGATGGTGATGGGATGGACTGTCAATAATGACCAGTGCTTAGTGAGCCTACATACACTAGTGAGTCCTACCACAGGCAGGGCTGTCACTGTTCCAATGGGAACCCAAAGCACAGCGAAGCTGAATAGCTTGCTCAGCCTTGGGCTGATATATGACAGAGCCAGAATTTAAACCAGACCCGAGGGGGGCGGAGGCCACTGGACTAACGCTACACCAACTGAAAGCCACCTGGAGGAGAAGGGGCTTGATTGAGCTCTCGAAGAGGACAATTGCAGGGTTCGGTGACACAGACAGGAGCGAGCATGGAGCATACTTTCCAAGTGCAAACAAGGAATGTGTGGAATGACTCAGATTTTTTTTTGGTACATCTTGGATTTCAGTGATATCCACTCATCTACTGGGCCCCTTGCCCAGGAGAACCATAAAAGTCAACACCTTCTGTTCCAGGAACCAGGGGAATTCTATGGAGGGAGCCCGATGTTATGACTAGTTAGCATGTTTTACACTCCTCTTGGACAGGCGTCTGGTTCAACAGAACATGCACGCTAACACACAACGCACAGCTCAAATGACGAAGGCAATAATAGGCTGGAGCTCTGGACAGGAGATGAGTAATAAAGCATTTTTGACTTTGCAAATGTTTTCATCAACAAACATGTATGTATATAGATAACTACGAGACAAACCTGATAGCCCTAAGTCCTTTGTCAAAGTACAAATTCAGTGTTAAATGGATAAAAAACTTAAAGATTAATCCTACTTGGTTGGTTTGGGGAAAGCCTCATAGAAAAGGTGATTATTTATTTAGGAAGGCACTTATTTATTTATTTTGTTGTGGGCTGTGAGGTAAAATTGTGCATATGGAAGAATGGATAAAATTCACCTGGTTTTTCCAGAACAGGCCAAACCACCAGTGCACAGAATGTAAGGATCAAAGAAGTTCTCAAGGCCCTGTAGAACCCCTCATTCAAGCCCTTTCGAATTGTCACCATCAGCACTTTCTGAGCCCCTGCTGGTTTCAGAGAATTGTGCCAAGCACTGGGAATATTCACAGGAATAAGATATATTCTCCTATGGTCTTATAGGTGAAACCAATGGGGGGAGGGAGGAATTGAGAGGATGGGGATTTCATATACACACCACTGTATAAAATAGATGATTCATAAGAGCCTACTGCATAGCATAGGAAAATCTACTCAACAGTTTGTAATAATCTACATGGGAAAAAAAGGATGGATATATTTATATATATATAACTGATGGACTTTGCTGTACACCTGAAACTAATACAACATTGTAAGTCAACTCTACTCCAATAATTTTTGTTTGATGTTCCCCCAAGGAGGTGATGGCCTAATTAAGGATGTGAGTGTGACAATTGCTTAGGGGTAGAATTTTCCCGACTAGAATTGAAATATATGTCCACACAAAAACTTGTCCATGAATGTTCATAGCAGCATTATTCATAATAGTCAAAAAAACAGAAATGTCATGTATGAGTAGATAAAATGTGACACATCCATATAATGGAATATTATTTAGCCATAAAAAGGAATGAAGTACTGATACATGCCATGACATAAAAGATCTCCCCCCCACACACACTTTTTTTGCCACTGTGTTGCAGTAGCTTGATGTTCTCAGACAGGGATTGAACCCAGGCTGCAGTGGTGAAAGTGCTCAATCCTAACCAATTGACCACCAGGAGACTCCAAGATGGTCCTGGAAAACATGCTAAGTAAAGAAAGGCAGGTATAAAAGGCCATCTATAGGATTCTGTTTATATGAAATGTCCACAATATATAAATCGATAAAGGCAGAAAGTAGATTAAGGGTTGCCAAGAGATGGAGAAAAGGAGAACAAGGAGTGACTGCTAACTGGCACGAGGTTTCTATTTGAGGTGGTGAAAATGTGAAATTAGACAGTAGTGATCTTTGTACAACTCTGTGGATATACAAAAAAACATGGAATTGTATGCTTTAAAAAGGTTTAATTTGGGAGCTCCTATTGTGGCTCAATGGGTTAAGAACCCAATGAGTATCCGTGAGGATTCGGGTTTGATCCCTGGCCTCACTCAGTGGGTTAAGGATCCGGTGTTGCCATGGCTGTGGCTTTGGCTGGCAGCTGCAGCTCCCAATTTGACCCCTAGCCAGGGAACTTCCATATGCCCCAGATGTGGCCCTAAAAGAAGAAAAATGTGAATTTTGTGATGTGTAAATTATGTCTCAATTTTTTAGATATAAAAAAATTCTCTCATAGAAAAACTTGATATCAAGGCACTCCCCGCATTTATATTGAATGAAGAATTAAGGCAGGAGCATTCGTCCCCATGACTGATTGAGCAGTCTTTTCTAACATGTTGCTTCGTGTGATGATGACGATCGTCCCATTGTAAGAAACAGTTGATCATCTGATTAACAAAAATCTTTAACTTCTTTTATAGGTGATAGTTCTTATTACCAAGAAATATTAAGACAAAAGTACCTCAAGGACCAGGGATCCCATTTAAAGGCTCATTTATACTAAGGTGTAAATGACTATATGAGTCTTAGAGCAGAAGGATGGCAAGAGAGGCAAGAATGCATTCAGTGCCTAGAAGGGCAGGATATGCAGAGCTAGACTACAGAAAATGAAGAAAGATACCAATAAATCATCCAAAACAAATAATGTAATTCTCAATTTATTTGGCTAAAATATCCAGAAATTACATTCCCTCCTCCAAAGACTTCTATGAACTGCTGAAAAAAATAACTGCAATTTTTACTCAGAATCCTATGTAGGATTGGAGGGATTTTCTTGCACTCCAAGGAAAGGTACCTCCTTTATCAAACGTTTTTTTTGTCTCATGCTAATCCAGTCCTGCTATCTCATAAACTGTTTTGCCACCCCATCATCTTGCTATCCCCCCAAAAAAATCACAGGAAATGGAGTTCCCCTGCGGTGAAGTGGGTTAAGGATCAGACGTTGTCACTGCTGTAACACAGGTTTGACCCTGGCCCTGGAACTTCCACATGCCAGGGCATGCCCCCCCACCCCCCAAAAAAAAATCACGCAAAATTTAACACTCAGAGGACCTGGGCTAAGAGATCAAAAACTCTAGCAATGAGCTATGTGGAACAGGAGAAGGACTTGAATTCATAAAGAGGGAGATATAGGAAGAAATTGGTCTTAACCAATTACAGATGGCTAGCAAGATGCTTCCAGCTCAAATTAGCCTGGATGCTGTAATCCAGCTTTTCTTTAATTAATATCTCACACTTCTAAACAAAGTGAGTGAAATTGAAAAGACTCTGCCAGAATTCCTCTCAGCTTACATAAACCAAACTTGAGCTGGGTTGTGGATTTATTAGGCAGGGCTGTGAATATTTTTAATGCAGTATTTATTTCCTGAGCTGTATAAATAGACGTGATACTAGTGTCACCATCAGCTTAGGAAAGATGCTCCTCTTCATATGTTGGCTGTAAGAATTTGCACATTATTCATTATCTTCAAAGCATTTTCCTATCCACCACTTCTTCCCCTTGCAATCCTTCTCTCCCAGTTTGCTAAATGTGAAAGTATAGATGACAATCCAGATCATTTATTTGTTTTTGTTTTTTATTCATTTTTGTGTTTTGGGTTTTTTGTTGTTGTTGTTTGTTGGTTGGTTGGTTTATTTTGGGTTTTTTTGGCCATGGCCAAGGTGTGTAGAAGTTCCCAGGCCAGGGAACAAACCCTTGATACAGCAGCAACCCAAGCTGCTGCACTGACAACATCTGGTCCTTAACCTGCTGCACCACAAGGGAACTTCCCAATCCAGATCAGGTAAACCACATCAGAGTTGCCTGGTGATGCTCTATGATGCAGAAATTGATGGAAAAAATAAGAAAGCAAACCACAGCGCTGTGAGTATTTTTTAACATAGTATTACTTGGCATTCAACCCCCAAAAGTCCAGCTCAAATGTCATCCTTCTTTATCTCTTTGCCTCCCTTTCTCAAGTAGAATTGGTTGACTCTTGTTTCCACATCAGTTTGTATCCATTTCCTCATAGCATGTAAATCTATTATGGTTTTTTTTTTGTCAATATATGTTATTTCATACTGGTCTGTGGATTCTTTGCAAGCAAAGCCGTATCTTGGTCACGCATACTGTTAGAATCTTTAAGAGCGCTCAGAATAACAATTAGTGCATGTTGAATGAAAGTGAAATATGAGGTTACAATCTCACAATGCAGAACCGTCCCCAATGCGCAGCTACCCACAGTCCACCGAGTCTCTACTTGGTTTTGGTTAATGAAGATGTGTTTTTAGGGCTGAATAGTTCAGACAGAGTTCTAACATTAATCATCAGCAAAAACCCTCCATTTTCTCTTAAGTCAATAAAGTATTTATTCAGTGCTGACTTAAATAGGATTGGAGCTTATAAGCAGTAGAAAATACCCAAAGAGTGGGAGCAAATCATTGCAAATGATGCAACAGACAAGGGCCTAATCTCCAAAATATACAAACAACTCATACAACTCAACAACAAAAAAACCAATAACCCAACTGAAAAATGGGCAGAAGACCTAAATAGACATTTCTCCACAGAAGACATACAGATGGCCAACAGGCACATGAAAAAATGCTCAGCATCACTAATTACTAGAGAAATGCAAATCAAAACTACGAGGTACAGCCTCCCACCAGAAGGGCCATCATTAACAAGTCAACAAATAACAAATGCTGGAGAGGGTGTGGGGAAAAGGGAACCCTCCTTCATGGTTAGTGGGAATGCAAACTGGTACAACCACTATGGAAAACAGTATGGAGATGTCTCAGAAAACTAATCATAGAACTACCATATGATCCAGCAATCCCACTCCTGGCCTTTCACTGAAAAAGATACATGCACCCATATGTTCATCGCAGCACTATTCAACCATAGCCAAGACAGAGAAACAACCTAAATGTCCATCAACAAATGAATGGATTAAGAAGATGTGGTACAGGAGTTCCCATTGTGGCGCAGTGGTTAAGGAATCCGACTAGGAACCATGAGGTTGCGGGTTCGGTCCCTGCCCTTGCTCAGTGGGTTAACGATCCGGCCTTGCCGTGAGCTGTGGTGTAGGTTGCAGACGCGGCTCGGATCCGGTGCTGCTGTGGCTCTGGCGTAGGCCGGTGGCTGCAGCTCTGATTCAACCCCTAGCCTGGGAACCTCCATGTACCGTGGGAGCGGCCCAAGAAATAGCAAAAAGACAAAAAGACAAAAAAAAAGAAAAAAGATAAACTGGAGTTTCCAGTTGTGGTGCACTGAAAATGAATCCGACTAGGAACCATGAGGTTGCAGGTTTGATCCCTGGCCTCGATCAGCTGGTTCAGGACCTGGCATTGCTGTGAGCTGTGGTGTAGTTCACAGACGCGGCCCCGATCTGGTGTTGCTGTGGCTCCGGCGTAGGCCAGTGGCTACAGCTCTGATTAGACCCCTAGCCTAGGAACCTCCATATGTCTCGGGGTGCAGCCCTAAAAAAGACAAAAGACCACACACACACACACACACACACACACACACAAAGATAAACTAATGTCATTTGCAGCAACATGGGTGGAACACTAGAGATTCTCATACTAAGTGAAGTAAGCCAGAAAGAAAAAGACAAATACCATATGATATCACTTATTTGTGGAATCTAAAATATGGCACAGATGATCCTATCTACAAAACAGACACAGATCATGGCCAAGGAGAGCAGATTTGTGGTTCTCGGGGCGGGGAGCGGGGCTGGAGGGAAGAAATAGGTGGACCGGCAGTTTGGGGATTTTGGATGCAAACTGTTGTATTTGGAATGGATGGGCAGTGGGGCCCTACTGTACAGCACAAGGAACTCTGTGTAATTGGGTCACTTTGCTGTATAACAGAAGTTGAAAAAACATTGTAAATCAACTACAATTTTTTTTTTTTTTTTTTTTTTTTTTTGCTTTTTAGGGCCACACACATGGCATGTGGATGTTCCCAGGCTAGGGATCCTATCAGAGCTACAGCTGCTGGCCTACACCAGAGCCACAGCAAAGCCGAGTCTGCGACCTACACGGCAGCTCACAGCAATGCTGGATCCTTAACCCACTGAGCGAGGCCAGGGATCGAACCCGCAATCTCATGGTTCCTAGTTGGATCCGTTTCCGCTGTGCCATGACAGGAATGCCAACTATAAATTTTTTTTTTTTAAGTTTTAGAAAATACATTTTTTTTGGGGGGGGGGTTGCAGTCCCACAGCCTGCAGAAGTTCCCTGTCCAGGGGTCGAATCTGGTCCACGGCAGTGACAATGCTGGATCCTTAACCACTAGCCCACCAGGGAACTCCAAAAATAACTTCTTTAAGATGTAGAAAGTAAGGGGTCTGGTTTTTTGAGCATCTATTCAAAGACACTAGGCACTGCTTTATGTATATTATTCCATTTAATCTTCTAAGCAATACTTCAAGTACTGTCAATCTCATTTTACAGATGAGAAAAGTGAAGCTCAGAGAGGTTAAGTAATTGTCCCAGGGTCACAGCTTCAAACCTAGTTTTCCTGGCTCTAAAACCCATGTACTATCTTATGAGGCACAGTCTTTGGAGCCTCAGTGATCTGTCATCTAGTTGCCTGGAACATTCACTTCACCTCCTGGGACTCAATTACTACATCCGTCAAATGGGCATGATACTACCTTTTGGGGACAAATGATAGTGTAATCTTTTAAGGAAGCCTATCAGGCTTATCATTCTAAATCCACTTCAGGAGATACAACTAATTATCATGAAACAAATATTGTGTAACCTAAGAGTGTTTGTAAGTGCTAAAATCTACCACATAAATTAAGAAGTGATACAGAAATTCAGAGGACAATAACACGCATACAAGCTAATGTTCTCAGAGACGTCTCCTCGGAACACAAGAGGGATAAATTGGGACTGAAAGGATGAATGAGATTTGGAAAGACAAGGGGGAGATTAGACTGAAAAAAGAAGGAAAAATGAGTTTTAATTGAGCACAATTGTGAAAAGAGCATTGTCTACAATGATAAAGAAAACCTCCATTATCGTGTGTTGACTATACAGCCCGAAGTGTGCCAAGTACTTTGTAAGCATCAGTTCATTTAATCCTCACACTAATCTTTGGAGGCTGACTGATTATCCCCATTTTACTGGTGGGCAAACTAAGGGGCAGGGAGGAAGAGGGATTTGTCCAGGATGACACAGTTCTTCTAACTCTGTGCTCTTGACTAACCAGCAAGGACCACACATGTTGAAGAGAGGTTATAGAGACGAATAGAGAAAGCCAGATGGTCTCTGTCGTCACTGAGATTATCAGTCTAGGTGAATTAATTTTCCCCACAAAATGTTAAGAAATGCAGTATCTTAAAGCGATTTCCCCCAAATTCCTATAACCTGGCCTACTCTTTGATAGAATTACAAAGCCAACATTTTTGATTTGACCTTTTCTGGGTATTCACTGCATCGCTGTATTGTTGCCAATGTCAACAGATTTCATTTTTGTTTGTTATACCCTGACGTCATCATAAAATCAAGGTGATTTCCGGTATCTAATTTTCTTCCCTTCTGAAAATGATCCTTTCTTCCCCTTTTAAAAGTTAATATCTAATAACTTTTGGAGTTAATAATTTGTTTAATATTCCATGTGGAAAGAACAACTTTGAGAGGTGGGCAATGAATAAGCAGATTTATTTCCTTCATTCCACCCCTGGTAAATGGCAGCCAGATGAAGCACTTTACAAAGACATATGTCCTGAGGATTCTTTAGAGATCTTTGTTTTGTAATCTAAATTTATGTTAATTTTATTTAACAGAGAGTCCCAAGTTTTATTCTTATTGTTATAATTTCTACATACTTCCCTCATGGGCTTATCGATTTTTTTTTTCCTTTCATCTCTTTCTCCCAGGCTTTTAACTCTCAGATCTTCTCTTTGAACTCTTTAACTAATACAACTCTACATGTTATTATCTCAGAGAATTTGTAGGCTAGAGGCTTTGGTTCTATCATATATTAGTCTTTGTGCTCCAAGCAATTTAAGAATTTAAACTGAAACCTCTAATATGGAAGTGACATGAGGAGTTCGCGTTGTGGCTCAGTGGTTAACAAATCCGACTAAGAACCATGAGGCTGCAGGTTCGATCCCTGGCCTTGCTCAGTGGGTTAAAGATCTGGCGTTGCCGTGAGCTGTGGTGTAGGTTGCAGACGAGGCTTGGATCCTGTGCTCCGATCAGACCCCTAGCCTGGGAACCTCCATATGCCGCGAGAGTGGCCCAAGAAATGGCAAAAAAACAAAACAAACAAACAAAAAAAGAAGTGACATGATGTAAGAAGTCACTTTGGGAGTTCCCATTGTGCCCCAGCAGGTTAAGAACCCAACGTACTGTCTGTGAGGATGTGGATTTGATCCCTGGCCTCACTCAGCGGGTTAAGGTCTCAGTCAACCTATGGCCCAACTTCAGGGCATAAGTGTTGTGCCTTCCAGGTTGGGAGTTTGTGTGGCAGAGTGTGTGGCAGGAGGCAATCACTTGAAGATTCAGTGACCATCAGGTGAAGATGCTGGTACACACTGCATTGGCTTTCTCAAGAGGCCAGTTACGAAAGACCAAAATGAGTACCCAGGAAAGCATAGGTCCTTCCAGATGGGAAAATTCTGGATCCCACGGCTCTAGAAGTGAAGATTACCCCTTAGAAAGGAAGTGTGTTGGAAGTCAGCATTTAATTATAATCACCGTACTTGCTCTGAGATATGTGAATGGACACAGGAAGGTATAGAGAGGGAGTGGGGTAGCTGGCCCCCTGCACTCTCTCCTGGAGTCCCCCACACCCCCTGCTGCCCCCGCTTGAAAACCCAGCCATGCCATCCCTCTAACTACGGTCTTGATGGGGTGGAGGCAGCACAGAGCAAGCTTAGCCATTTTCTATCAACCTACCTGGCCCTGGAGGGGGTCTCGTATTGAAATACTGAACCAGATGATCTTCATACAACATAAACCCAGTGAAAAACCACATGGAAGATGATGCAGATAGCACTTTCTTTCAAAATGACTGGCAGGTGGAAACGAATTGTGCAGGAGTTTCCCATATGCTAACTGCTTTTCATTTCAGGTTGGAAATAAAACCCAACTTAATCATGTGGCAGGACTGAATATCAGTATGCCTATCTGTTGGGTCCTTATGTCAGTTCTTTCCCAGATTAACATTTGCCAAGAAAAATAGAAAGTTATGCTTAAAACTTAAGTTGCATAGTTCAAGGCAAATCTATATATGTGTATTGAATACCTAATGTGTGTAAGACATCCTGAAGATATAAAGGTGGATGAAATACAACCCTTCTTTCTATTCCCCCTCTGACATTACGGATTATCAAGGTGAACACCTTGGCTGCAAATACATGGTCTGAAGATTTAAAAAACACAACTCACTGTCAAAGCTGCAATCCCTCCCTTTTCCCCACCTCGATGACTGACCTCGACCTGAAAGTGGGAATAAGATCTAAGAATTAAATGCTCTTTGGCCTGGGTAAATCCTCCACATTTCCAGTCCTGGCTACTTGCTGGCCAATGTGTATCTGTTTCAGAAAAACCATTGATTCAACAAATATTTTCAGCATCTCTTTCATTCTAGGTATTATTTAAGGCATCAGTGCCTAGCGAGAAGCAAAAGAAGCAAAAACTGCTGCTTTCATAGAGTTTACATTTCAGTAAAATCATCACCTCCAGCATAGAATTGTAATAGATGTGTTTTCCATACAAAGTTGACAGAGACTGTGCATTTTCTGCCGACATATATATATATATTTATGGCCACACCTGCAGCATATGAAAGTTCCAGGAGGTCAGAGATTGAATCCAAGCCACAGCTGTGACCTATGCCAGGTCCTTTAACCCACTGCGCCAGGTGGGGGAGCAAATCCGTGCCTCTACAGGAACCCAAGCTGCTGTAGTCAGATTCCTAACCTACTGTGCCACAGCGGGAACTCCTCGGCCAACATTTTTTCAGAAGAATTTTTATTGACTGACATCTGAATTGAAAATAAACTCTTCTGATTTTCCTTCAGTGTGTCCAGTTGATACTTGCAGTATACATGTTAATAAACTTGTTTGTTTTTCTCTTGTTAAAAAAATCAAACACTTCCAAATAATGTTGTTAGTGAAAAATTATTCAATCTAAGAAAGAAATGGGAATATTTGTTTGAACCAAATTTGAGGATCATATTTCAGGAAGAACATCTTAGCTCCAAGTACTGATCCACCTGTTAAAGGTCAAGGTAAGTTTATATATTTTCTGAAAGGGAGAGCTTTACATTCAAGGACTTATTATTGACAGTTTCCACAATCCAGCTGTAAGCGTCATTGTGGCCCCTTATAAGATCAAGAAGGAATGTTATCATTCAAGGAGTCATCTTGATGATTCCAGAAGAATGTTGCTCTTGATGTGTGAGCAGGGTATTTGTGCCAATGGGGATGTTTGGTCAAAGCCTAATGCACTCACACAAAGCACAGTGCAGGGAGAGAGGAGGCCAGAGGGCAGAGAAAAAAGTTATGTCTAAATTTTTCTTGTCTTGCCATAAAATATGAATTTTATTTCACAATATGCATACCAGTTACTATGTATTTATACCTTTATTTTTAAAATAATGTACTGGAGTTCCTGCCGTGGCACAGTGAGTTAGGACTCTGACTGCAGTGGCTTGGGTCACTGTGGAGATGTGGGTTCAAACCCTGGCCTGGCTCAGTGGGTTAAAGATCTGCTGTTCCACAGCTGTGGCTGGGATTTAATCCCTAGCCTGGGAGCTTCCCAATGCAGCAGCTGCAGCCAAAAAAAGAAAAAGAAAAAAAGTATACTTAACCTAGAATTAAGTATAACCATGCTATCTATTAAATACTTGTATTTTAATTAATCATTTAAAAATTTAAATGCACTTAACATGCTGACAATATCATGAAATTGCTGTTATTTCAAAGATCTTGAATCTTGCTGGATTGTGGCTTCTGCTGCCAGCTGACTCTTGGCTTTCCCCTCCCGGGCAAAGGTATTCTCATGAATAATTTGGTTTTGTCCTGGGCAGTAGCAATCCCACATGTGTACCCTTGTATAGGCCTCAAATACTTCCCACTTCATAATTTTGCTGCATTTGCAAGGTAGTTGGAATGGATCAGACATTTCCTAGCAACATGTTTTGGATAGAAAAAGTCTGGAATTTAACATTCCAATGATGAAGCGCACCATTTGGAAAAGGCAAGAAATCGATTAAGAACTTGAAGACGTCTGCATTTTTCAAAAGAACTGACAAGAGGATAACATTGCAATGAATTCCACAATGGGGTTCCCAAGGCATTGGGTGGACCGCAGACCATCTGGATTTGGTCTGACCGTCACCACTGACTCACTGTGCCACTTCAGACAAGTGACAAGTTCTCTGCTTCCCTATCTCTCTTCAGTTTAAACCCACGGCTGGCCTCCAAATAAAGAGTTTTTCCTCCCAAACAATTTGATGAAGTAGATGGGCTCTCTGTGAGTTATCCCATTAGTCTTAAATAGAACCAGGTGGAACAATCCATCTTCGTGATAACTTTTTGACTGATGCTGACACTAATCTCAGAATTTAGAACTGTCGGTCTCCTTGTCAGCACCAAAGGACACAAATGAGTTCCTTCCACGTACAAACTGATTTTAGCAGAAATTTTAAAATTCCACCCATCGCTTCCCCAGGTCTATTCTGAATGATCAGAATTGGAATCTTGACTAAATCCAAAGTGATAATGCGAGGAAATTCACAGGACTGAAATTTAATCCTCTAGATGAAACAAGGGTGAGAGACTGGGGCTAGTGGGTTGTTTTCGAATGATTTCAAGATCACAGCTCCCTAGTTTTGTAACTCATTTCTTCAGCCATGTAAATAAATAATTGCACAATATTTTCAGAATTTAAATCAGGCCAAAATCAGGCAATAAGACTAAAAACAAATGAATTTACTCTGCCTTTCTTTCACAGATCCTTATTTTTTGTAAGGCTCTATTTACTGAAAATCTTTCAAGGTCAGTGAACACTTCAGATTTATCTTGTTAAGGAGTGGGTTATAGTCTATGATATAATCTTTTTCCATTAAAAATTGCCTTTGAGGCTCACAGTGACCCTGCTCCCCCAGCAGACTGGGAAAACACCCCTTAACAAGACTGTGAAGTTTTTGTGTGTTTTTAAGATTTTTAAAGCTAAGACTGAAAGGCCGAAAGATACGAGGTGAGCTTTTTGTTGGTTTGCTTTTGGGTTTGGGTCCCCACCCTACCCCACCTCCCGAAAGCTCAGACAGATAAAATGCCACAGCTGTAGTTTCCCAAATACCAGGAAGTCCAGCAGGTCAAGGACTCAAGGCCTCACAGGTGCACGAGAAGAGAGAAGATTCTGACATTCTGTCTCAACAGGACATGAAAACTCCCAACAGTAATGAGGATTCATACAATAAACATGTTGAGTTTTCCTTTGGGCTGGTTGAGATGGGGATTGGCTAGGGTATGGGAACGCTTCCTGACCTGCAGGCCTATGGAGTAGCTTCTGGGAACACAGGATAAACATTGATTCATCCTCACAGGCGTTCTTTGGATAACCTATTAAATTCACTTCCAAGAGAATCAAACTTTTTATCCATGCACTTGTAATTTGTGAAAATATATATAAGATCTACCATGATGTATGGGGGTTTGTGTGTGTGTGTGCGTGTGTGTGTGTGTGTGTGTGTGTGTAAAGCTTATGTCATTTTCACCTGAAATTTTCAGTTTTCCTCATGACCAAACAGAAATTCAATCTCAAATAAATTGCCTGCTCCTAAGAAACCTCTGACTTTTTTTCTTTTTTGCTTTTTAGGGCCTTACTTGTGGCATATGGAAATTTCCAGGCTAGAGGTTGAATGGGAGCTATAGCTGCCGGCCTTATGCCACAGCCACAGCAAGGCAGGATCTGAGCTCATGGCAATGCCGGATCCCTGACCCACTGAACCAGGCCAGGGACTGAACCTGCATCCTCATATATATTAGTTGGATTAGTTTCCTCTGGGCCGCAAAGGGAACACCAGAAAGCTTCTGACTTCTTAGTCTAACATGGTCTCATGTGGTACAGGAATGCTAAGCTTACAGGAACAGCAATATGAAAGGCAAGCTACCTCTTTCCTAACTATACATTTTTCAGAACTCATTTTATCTTTAGTATTCATTTATATCACAGCCTGTAATATGAAATGTGGTAAAATAATAAAGCTGATTTATTTTAGGATGGATTCCTGTTTAGTCATGGGGAAAATCCTGAAAAGTTTACAGAGAAAATGATTGATTTCAATTTTTAAAAAAATTCTTACGATCACATAGAGTTGAAATGAGTTGTAGCAACAGTATGAAATAAATTAGAGTACTGGCCTAAATAAGACAAAATTGAATGCATATTTTTCACAGTTCTATTAACCTGTACTCATGAGATTTGATTGATTTAGGTCATTGTTTCTCAATCCTGGCTATAATTTAGAATTCTCTGCTGAACTTTTCCAAAAATACTAATGCATGGGCCCCTCCCGACACCAAATTGAATCAGAATCTCTAGGGGTGAGGCTTGGGCATCAATACTCTTGAAAACATCCCATGTGATTCTAATATGCAGTCGAACTTGAGAGTCACTGATTTATAGAGAGGCTGACCCTAAAAAACATGAATGATCACGTGGTCTATGGTCTGGAAGACGCTTTTGCAACTCCACCACCAGCAGGTAGCAGTAGAGGGAAATAAAAAAACCAGGCCAGGTGCCAGCTGGCCAATGTACATTGGGCACCAAGAGAAATTTTATAGACTGATGGATGTCTTAAAAATCATTCTCCAAGTTGTGTTTTTTGGCTTTTTCTGAAACTTATATTTGGGTCTGCTATTTGGAAAGTTCAACACATTTAACAAGGCAAGATGTATGAAAGCCTGGAAAATGGGAGAGGGAATGAGGAGAAAAAAAATCAGAATAAAGAAATTTCTTTCTTAAGGACTTTTTGGCCTCCAAAAAAAAAAAAAAATGAAACATTATTGAGGGAAACATCTAGAGCTATCATATCTAGGTCTGTATTTATCTATGTTCTAAATGTCCAGGACTTCGAACAGAACTGTGGAAATTTAAATTAAAGGCAGAAGAATCTTGATGCCAGGACAATGCGATCTTGAGTAAATTAATCTCTATTACTTTCAGCTTCCTCATTTGGAAAAATATGGTTTAAATGGGAAAATAATGGAAATACAAGACCACGTGTAAAATTTTAAATTGTACAAGTGCTAATTATTTTCTTTAAAGCTGGCTCTCGGATATATTGGAACTTCAAGGTCAAACTCTCAGCAATGATTTTTGGAGGGTATCCCGTGTACAGAGCCCTGTCCTAGGAGCTTAGACCTAACGACGAACCTGACTTGTTACCAAGTATGGCTAAGGATACTAATTACAAAAATAGCCATTGTTCTAAATACCTGTCTATGCCTTGACTTTTTCTTGGGGTCTCAACAACTAGCTAGTAAGGAGTTAATAGTTCAATTAAAGTTACTTAAATGTGACTAAAATAGGACATTCTCTTCTCAGCAACTGGAAAGAGTGCTGGCTTCTGGAGAGTAGCCGAGTTTTAAAATGTTTATATCCTCATGTCCTTCTGCCCCAAAAGGCTTAATAAAGATTCTGGTTGGAATTAAATTTATAATATGGTGACTGGACATCTCATTTTTACTGAGATGCAGTCTAATCCCCTTAGAGTATTGCATTTCTTCTATGTAAATATCTACAATTTGCGGATTCCTGTCCTTGCTCCAAAAAGTTGCAAAAGACTGTTGATGATATTTGGCCTCCCAAGAGCTTACAGATTTGTTTACAAACTATATTCAGTTTTATTTTCAAGCTTTGCAATCAGAATTGTGAGCCTTAGCAGTCAGCTGGTGGGGCATTTCATTGCATGTAGCCTTGGATCGCTACCTGGACTCATTTGTATGCCTTAACCCCTTAACTGCACTGCAGTGACTGAAGGGCAGGCACCAGGTCTTTTGTTTCATGTCCCTCCTCACAGGCTGCTACGTGTCTCATTCATAGCAGACACTCAAAGATTCTCCACAATACAGAAAATGCTGGAATTGGATGAGTATGGGAGGCCCTTCGATCGAACATTCTCATCTTCGGAGTAAGGTTGAAAGACCCCAGAAAGCCCAAAGACATGCCCATCGTAACTCAGGAGCAAAATGAGAACTTGACCTAGCACTCCTAATTCCCAGATTCATTGGATGAATTAGTAAGAAGCAGTCAACAACTCATAGGAGATCTGATGGTTTGAAAGGCTGCCAGAAATAAAAAAGGAATAAAAGGGATGGAGCCATAATATTTCCCCCAGCTCCTTACAGATCCCAATGATGGAATGACATTAGGTTGTAAGTCTGAGCAGAATACATGAAAGCAGAAGTAGTGGCATTTGGAGGGATATAAAGATATAGGAAAAAAAAAAAAAAAGAGTTGGAGAGGTCTTCCATTCTAACCTACCTCCGGGAAGTTTTGCAGCTTATGCAGACCTGGTTCTTGAAAGAGAACACACTGATTACCAAAGCTCTGAGTAAGGGTTTTCAGGATATTTTGGTAAGTGAGAGGAGTGGGACAGGGATTTGTAAATAATAAAGCTCCAGACAAGAAAAAGGAGATTATTCTCCATCGTTTATTTTAAGCCAAGAAGGGCAAGGCTCTCATTTGTACTGTCGGAATTTAGAGTCAGAAAATATAGATAACAAACAAGGACCTACTGTATAGCACAGAGAACTATACTCCATATTTTTAAATAACCTATAAGGGAAAAGAATCTGAAAAAAAAAAGATACATAGATATGTATAACTGAATCACTTTGTTGCACTGCTCAAACAAACACAGCATTGTTAATAAACTATACGTCAATAAAAAAGAAAGAGGGAAGGAAGGGAGGGAGGGTGAAAGAAAGAAAGAATTTGGAGTCAGAAGAAAATAGTACCAAGAAAAATGGTACAAAATTCTATCTTGTCTTTTAAAATGCAGAATGGCCACAGTTGCTCCCTTTATCAAGGGAGAGCCCCCAATGTGCCACAAGGGGTGTTCTCTCACTATTTTCTCATTCTTAGACATAAAGGAAGCTTATACCTTTTATTGGATTCAAATCCACCTATAGTAAGTATTTCAAAGGCTGACAAAACAGAAAAAAGGACAACATTGTGAGTAATCCCCATGTAATGTAATGATTTCAGGCATTCCAGCCCTTGTAGTTGACTAAGTCAAATGTTGATTTCAGCTCTGTTACTTGATTCATGATGAGAGCTCAATGGAAATACTATCAAAGTCAGCCAATAAAGAGCCACTATATGTAGAACTCTCCTCCAGTGGACTTTTAGCTTGTTAACAGCCTCTCCCGACCGCCCCCCTTCTCTTCTATTAAAGGGTTTCCTCTCTTTTGTTTTACTAGACTTGCATGTTTCACCATAATTGCACGTCCTGGATTGCAGTTCTTTCCTGTTCCGGAATAAACTTGTTTTGCTGATAAAACAACTAGCTGTTTTTTTGTTTTTGGTTAGCAATTGTCACTACGTAAGCTGTATTTGTCAAAACTTACAAGGACACTATAAAAATGAAAACTCCCTAAAACCTTTATAAATACAAACACTAGAAAATTGTTTTGTATCCGATTCATCATTATGCAAAATGTTCATTTAATCCACTCAGTGTGGATTCCTGACCACCAAAAACTTTAATTATTGACTGTTTCTTCTTGAAATGTTGAGTTCTTCAATTCTACTCTGTATTTAAAACAATCCTATTTTTGATAAGTTAATTTTAAATATATATATATATATATGAATTTCTTTCTTCTATTTACTCCTATCCATAAAAAAAAAATTGGAGATGGGTTGTTAGAGCATACAAAATGAAAGCATAGAGCTTTGGGGTTGTTGTTTGCCTGTTTGTGTCTTGGGTCATTCTCAGATAGCAGGTTTTCAAGGGCGCCCGATGTTTTATCTAACACTGAGAGCTGGGTTGTCTTCCCTCCCCTCTGAGGATCTTTTATGATCACCTTCTGGAAGCCCCTGCCCCTTGAGTCTACAGCAGAGAAAAACCAGAAACAGGGGCTGGCCTTTCAGGGATAAGCCAGCCACTGGGCCAGGCACTAGATATCAATGCCTTTCCACCTGAGATTATAGTACTATTCAAAGTTAGCTGCATTTCCTGCTCCTACAACATGCAAAACTGTGGGTAATGAGCTGTTGTACCCACTATTGTGAGGCAGAGTGCTTCCGACCTGGAGAGAAGGCAGCTTATGCTAAAAATTCACTGCAGTACAGTCCGCAATGAGATCCCTTATGAAGCCACTTCCTCATTCAACTTTGCTTTCAGGTGGGTCATCTCTTTCTCTATACACAGTCCTTAGATTCTTAAGCCAGCAGCAGATGAGCTCCCTAATTCATTTTCTTTTCGTAACTTATCATGCTGGTATCTTCTGTGATATCTATGTGTCATAGCAATGCAGCAACTGTTTTCTCCTTCAATATTTGTACACACATATTTCTTTAATGTTTCAGGACGCTTCGAGCTAAGTAACACCCACATTTCTTGGCTGATGATGCAAGTGCTAAAAAACTTAAATTTTATCCTTTACAGGGAAAAAAACAGAGTCCTATGGATTAAAGCAGTGATTCACGAATTTTTGGTGGCAGCAAGAATCATCTCTGTCTTTCCTCTTTCAATACAAAAGCAAGAATTCCTGCAAATTGTAAATTCCCAGGCCCCATCTCCCTTGAAGATACTGATTTGAGTCCAAGAAATTGTCTCTTTAAAAAAAAAACAACTAGGGCCCCAGGTGATTCTGAGACATGCGCGCAGATCATGCTCTGAGGAATTCTGGAATGAAGAAGAGCTGTTTTCACTATTCTCACCCATTTATTAAGCTGCTATCTCGGCGATCTCTGTCTAAGCTCAGAAAGAAACCCGTGAGGAGTTAAAAAGCCCTTCTGTGACTGAAGTGAACATTCCACTGTGGGAAGTTTCTGGATGCCTCAGAAGAGATAAAGGCAAATGCTTTGTTTCAAAAAAAAAAAAAAAAAAAAAAAGGTCTAATTTCTTCATCTGTTGCCTTCTTCTCCTTCCTGTTCTCCCTCCCCCCCTTCCTCCTCCCCACTCCTGTTCTTCTTCCTTTTCCTCTTCTCTCTCCTCCTCTTCTTCGTCCACCTCCTCCCTCTCCCTCCTCCTCCTCCATTTCCCGTTGCCCCATCTCTTCTCTCCCTCCTCCTCTTCTTCCCTCCTTTCTGGCTCCCTTAGGCACCCTGTTCTTTTCTTCCTCCGCTCTTCAACCTCCTTTTCCACAAGCTGTTGCAAAGTCTGCCAGGTGGCTATTTTTAAGAAGATGGAATAGGTAGAAAGAATCAACTGCTAGCAGAACTTCACAGGTGAGACTCAGAACCTCCAAAAAGCTGAGAGACCGCTCTCTGCAGGCTTGGCATTATCTGGGAATACATTACCTTTCTTATTTTTAGGATGAATACGCCAGGAGTGTGCAAAGTGGTGGAGAAATTCAATAGCACACCCCTGCTCAGATCTGACCAAGGAAGCCCTTCCTCCCCATCCAGTCCACGCAAACACACCCATTACCAGGAACAGGCAAACATGCAATGTCCACAGGGTCACCGGTGTCCCACCAGACTCAAAGCCAACACAAGCAGGCGCTAAGACTCTGCCACAAAGACAGCCTCCAGGAACGGATTAGCAAGATTAGTCACCAGGGTAACTCACAGCCTAAGAACAGCAGAGCTTTTGAAGTAGCGGTTGGGGTATGGGAGGGTAGCAAGACAAACTTAAGAGGTTGCTAACACAGACAAAGCTATTTACAAGCAAGGTCTTTCATTCTTTTATCGGTGAAGAAAACCAGCTGCCCTGTAGTCTTGACACTGAACGCTGACCAGTAAAATGGCAGTTGGTTAGCAACATCCTCTCTCACCAAGCCAGGAAATGATGAAAAATTGTCTCCATGGACTTCTTTAGGGATAAACAGAGGGTAATGCTTATTATCCTTTGAACATTTAGCTGTTGGGAAAGATAGGAGTTGCCAACATAGTTGAACAATTATCAGGGGGGGTTGCATGCTGGTGTGTTTGGATCCATCTAACTTGCAGTTGAAAAGCCATCTCCAGAGAGTGACTGAGAGAGAAAGGGAGACACAGGGAGTGAGAAAAGAATGGAACTTTAAAAAATCACTCCTTTTTTTTTTTCCCCAAAGCAGAATAGCTCTGTCCTCTTGTGCTCCCACTGGGGGGTCAGACCTCTGCATCGACACCTGTCTTGCTTTGCCTTCTAAGGAATTAAGCCCAGGTTCTGTCTGGGAACCTGGCTGCCTTAAGCCTACAGAGGGAATCCTGTGTATATGGAAGGGAACAGGATGCAAAATTTTCTCCCACAAGTGGGAAATAAGTGAGTTCTTCCTCAGGGTCGCTCAACTTCTAATTCTCCCCAAAGCCACTCCAAACCTTCAGCCATATCCTTCTCGTTGATGCCTTTGGATCATCCATTTATTCCAAGAGTAGGGGAGGAGCGGGCACTGCCATGTGTTATTAACCAACAGATTTACCGAGGAGTTTCCATAGATCTGCCAACCTGCTACTGTACTGTGTCTCTAGGCTGAATGTGGACACTGCAGTTTTAAACTGTGAGTCGTTGTTGGCAGCTGCTGTAATACACGGGTCTTAGCAGTTGCCTGCATCGACACCTTGCTTATCAAAATGAATAACCTGCATCTGCAGATGTGTTCTGCTCCTATGTGTTCACTATGCCCTGAGAATCCTGAAGAAAGAATGAGCTCTGCTCACCCACCTTTCATTCACTGACTGATGGGCTGGTCTGTTGCTATTGGCTTCTGGCCCCATTTTAGAGTCAGTGCAACCCCTTTAGTTTGTACCACTCTAAGGGACCAATTCTTCCATTGCTCCATCTCCGAGGCCCCAAATTTAAGCTGGAGGAAATTATACTATTTTTTTGTGTGTGTGTGCACATATATATACACACACACACTTACATACACATATATATTTAATTTAATGTATTTATATTTAATTTAAATGCATTTACATTAAATGATAAAAAGGAGTTCCCTGGTGGCTCAGCAGCTTAAGGATCTGGCATTGTCACTGTGGTGGTGCAGGTTGGATCCCTGGGCTGGGAACTTCTGCACACTACAGGCATGGCCTAAAGAAATAAATTGGTGTAAGACATTTTCTCCTCTGACATGTTTTAATACCATAGACCATATTTATTTTGAGAAGTAGCTTGACCAGAACTATCTTGTTCAAGTCCTGGGAAAGCATGAAGCACTCCGAAAAAATAGCAAGTGAGCTAGCAGACTCACAAAAGTACAGAGGCATGACCTAGAGATCCATCAGCTCTCTCATCTAGCAGAGGAAGCAAACCTTGTTTTAGTAGTTCAGGGAAGTGAATTTTTTTGCACGAGGTCACAAAATTAGTGGCAGAACCAGGCCCAAATTGTAGTTTCTGGACACGAAGCCCCAAATTTTCTTTACTGCACCTGTTACATCAGCAGTATCTCTTCTCAAAGAATCCTAAATTAATTGCTGGTTGTATGATGATGATACCCATGGCCTGTTTGCAACACTAACCCTTTACTCCTTTGATCCTCATGTTATGATGTTCGTATTCCCAGCCCACTTGATTAGTTTCACCATGTTTAATTGGAGCTGGAAATTTTCCCCTCTTTCTTTGATTGGTGGCCATTTCTACCAAAAGGTTTTTGTCGTCAAATAGCTGTGCTGAGGAGGGAGGGTGCTTTACCCACTCATATTCATCTCTGAAAGGGACTCAAGACATCCATCACTTTATCCTCTCATGTCCGGGCTTCTATGGCAGGGACCATCATGCTTTCCTGGAAATATCTCCAGGGTTTTCCAAGTGTGGGGTCTTATCTCATACTCTCCCCCCAAACTCCCAACAGTGTCAGTGTCTGTCTGAGGTTTCTCATTGATTCACAGACTTACTGAATAACTGTGAAGGCCTGCATTTGTTATTGAAAATTTTTTTTCACTTTTTGGCTGCCCCATGGCATATGGAGTTCTCAGGCCAGGGATCAGATCCCAGCCACAGCTGGGGCAACCTGAGATCCTTAACTCACTGTGCCAGGCCTGGGATGGAACCTGCATCTCCGGGCTTCAGAAATGCCACCAATCCTGTCGTACCACAGAGGGAACTCGTGTTATTGAAATTTATAGCCCATACATGGTCCCTGCCATCAGAAAGGTGCTCAGTGGTGTTTGAGTAAATGTTTTGATGACAAAACAGGTGTTACACAATTAGAAATGTTTTGCTTAAACACCCCTACAAGCTGCCATAAAATAATTGTGCTCTTTATATGCCTTTGTAATTTACCAAAACCCTTATTGCTCCTAAGAGTTATCATAAAAAGTCATGAAATATAAGATGGGAATGAAAGATTTCACATTGTTTAAGTAGAAACAAGCAACTAGCTGCTTAATTATAAAGGGAAAGTAATAATATTATGGAGCTCTGCTGAAAGAGAAATAACAGCTTGAGGGAAGAAAGAAGAGGGGGGAAAAGCTGTATGCAGAAAATATCCATGTGCTGAGAATATCCTTAGTCAAGAAAATTTGGAAAGCTACACAATTCAAATGTCAATCAATAATCAAGAATACGATAGTGGCATAATTTTTAAAGTTATAAAATCTATTATCCTTTTCTGAATCGTGTGTGTGTGTGTGTGTGTGTGTGTGTGTGTGTGTGTGTGGTTATTCTCGGAAAGGTGAAGAAGACACACAGGAACTGTGGATGGAATCACAAAGCAGGAAAAGCCAAGTGTTTGGAGGGCTGGTTTAGTGGGGCCACATTCTGAAGCAGCACAAACAAGGCACTGTCAGCTCACTGATAGTGCACTGATTGCAAATGTGACCAAGTGGAAAAACCTTCCCGCTGCCAAATTAGTCATTGGAACGTTGATAAGAAGGTGACAACTTAGCAGTGGGTACAAGTTCAGAAAAGCATTGCAATTAAGTGGGGAAAAACCTAAAAAGGAGGAAAGGGTGATAGATCAGAGCATCAGGCTCCTTAACACAATAAAAAGGCTCCCAGTGCCTGTTTCCATGTATATGTTAAAATGCTCCTTGTGATCCTCACTCACAACCTCTTTGTTTAAAATGCAAAAGGCATTTTTCAGAACTGATCTTAGAGCTCTCTTGGCAGCACTCCTCTCTGCTGACTATTCCTTCTTTTGTGACGCTAGATTTCCATCCTGCCTCTCTGGCTGCGTCTTTTCCTTCTCCTCCATGCCCCCTGCCCCCCATCCTTTGAGGTGGGGAGTTGCTCAGAGGGTCTGTCTTATCTTCTCCCCTCATCATATGTACATATCCTCGTGCAAGGATGTTTTCCTCTCTGACTCAAGGTACCATCTTTATGTTGGTGCCTCTTCAACCTATTTCTAGCCAGGATTATCTCGCCCTGGAGATCCAGATGCTCCCTGCCTGCCTTTGCATCCATGAGCACCAGGAATCTACAACCCACCACATCCAAGCTACTCTCTGGTCTCCTTCCATCCATGCTGCCCCTCGTGTTACGGCTCAGCAAATAGCAGTCAGGCTCTTGAGTCTTGTCTTTGTTTCTTTCCTCTTCTTTAGATCATAAATATTCACTGAGTGTCAACATGCACCAGAAACTGTCCTAAGTTGGCCCCGGGATGGAGAGTAAAAATGGTCCTTAACCTCATGGAATTTATAGTCATGGATGCTCTTTCTCACTGATCCTGTTAACACCGTCCTCTTGTTCTTGAGACAGCCCCCCCCTTCCCTCTCACCCAGCCACTGTCTTCCCACTATCGGGATCCCCCATTTCTTGCCTTGATTGCTTCAACTGCTTCCTAAATCATTTCTCTGATTCCAGGCCTGCCTTTCCAAACCATTTCTACAATTCAGGGAGAGAAAGCTGGCTAACACCAATCTTATCACACCATCTCTGCTCAACACACTTCAGAGACTCCTCACTCCTCCTAGATAAGGGTGAAACTCCCTAAGAAATGGCTCATCAAGTAGCCTGTAGGAACCCTAGGAAGGAGGATAACAGGGTTATCCTGTTCAAACCTAACATCTTTAAATATCCACTCAACATTGTTAATGGGGAAAAAGCTGATTCTATTAATAAAACCCGAATATCCATTTATATCTAAAGTTAGGAGTTTGCCATATGCATCGACTATATAACATAGCATCTTTTTAATGCACATGTGCTTCAGATATATACAAAAACGGATCCTGCTCTACATATTGGCATGTTATGTAACCCTCTTTTTATTTTCCTATTTCCATGTCATTGAATGTTCTTCTACTATTGTAATGACTGCACAGGGATTTATTGATTTTTAAATCTGACCTTTTCCAAAGTGATACAAGCACACGTTAAAAACATCACATAGTTTTAAAAGGTTTGTAATAGAAAACAACAGCACCCTATGCCAATGGTCCCCCCTCCAGCCCTGTCCCCAGAAGCAGCCATTTAAGAATATTTTAGCTGTTGTTTCTCCTAATTGATCTCTACATTTCCAAATAAGATAGGTATGCCACATTGTAGTGATTTGTCTATTTTATCTATTGACTTGCAGTGTGACAG
Source organism: Phacochoerus africanus (assembly GCF_016906955.1). Taxonomy (NCBI): domain Eukaryota; kingdom Metazoa; phylum Chordata; class Mammalia; order Artiodactyla; family Suidae; genus Phacochoerus; species Phacochoerus africanus. The sequence goes on from NC_062558.1 coordinate 124,448,191, forward strand.
AGTCAATCATTCAACTGATATGTATTACTGACTGTTATGTACCAGACACTGTTACAAGCAATGAGCAAAACAGACAAGATCATTGCATTCGTGAAACTTAATTCCAGGAGAAAGGCAGGTTAAAAAGCAAATAACTAAATAAGACAATTTAATATACTGCTACATGCAAAAAGAAAAAAAAAATACAACAGAGTAAGACTGGAGTTCCCACTGTGGCACAACTAGACCAGCAGCATCCCTGCAGCACCAGGATGCAGGTTCAATACCTGGCCTGGCACAGTGGGTTAAAGATCTGGTGTTGCCACAGCTGTGCTGTCGATGGCAACGGTAGCTTGGATCTATCCCTGGCCTGGGAACTCCATATGCCATGGGGAAGGCAAAAACCAAAACCAAAACCGAAAAACAACAACAGAGTAAGACTGCCTTTAGGTAGGGTAGTCAAGAAACGTTTCTCTGAGATGACATCTGAATGGAGCCTGTGTTGTAAAGATCTAGGGGCAAGAGCAGTAGTAATTAGGATATGGGTTAAGTGCCTGTAACAGACTCCATAACAATGGTTTGAACGAATGATGTTTATTTTTTTGCCTTATATCCTAGCCTGAGAGCAGGCCATCCAGGGTCCAAGCTCCTTCTATTTTCTTGCTCCTCATCTGCAAGGTCTAGGGTGTCTTCACCACATTTTCGCTCCGAACAGCAGAATGGAAAAAAGAGAAGGGCACATCCCTGCACTATAAGGACACAAAGCAGCGGTATCCCACCTCTTCTGCTCACATACTTCTGGCCAGAACTCAGGCACATAGACACAGCGAGCTGCAAGAGAAACTGGAGATGCTGTTTCTATTCCTGGCATCTGTGCACTGAGCTAAAATTCTATTCCTGGGGAAGAAGAGAGGGGGTAACAGGGGCCAACTTATTTTCTAACTGAAGGACATTTTACAGACAGGAAAAGATCAAGAGCAAAGGCTCTGAGGAGGGAGAGACCTTGTTTAAAGAAGAGAAAGAAGGCCAGCGTCACTCAGCGATGGTTAAAGAGGATGTGGGTTCAGGGATGCAGACGGGGACAAGGCCACGTGAGGATTTTTAAACCACGGTAAGGAATTTCATTTTTATTCTAATTGCAGTTGGAACCCACGGGAGAGTTTTCAGCCGGGAACTGATTTAGCCATTCTCTCTCCCATCTTCCCCCTTTCCCATTCCTTAATAGCATGAAATCACTGATTTTGATTACATCATTAATCGCTGTTTACGTCATCATGAGTCTGTAAATACTGTTCTCTGCAGGCAGAACCAATTAGTCTACCTGCGGTTCCATTTTCTTTCCTGTATAGCTTTTCATTTGCCTCATGTCAGTAACATCATCTGTTTTTACTTACACAATTTTACCTAAATGCAAAGAAATACACAGCTTCAATTCATTCCAAAGGCTCTATCATCCCCTCTATCATCTATTCTGTCCAGTTTACTTTTTTATGTCTTCCAGAAATCTCTCACCTCTCGATGGGATTATTCTTGTGAATCCTCATCTTTAGGATGATTGCTTCAACTGCTTCCTAAATCATTTCTCTGATTCCAGGCTTGCCTTTCCAAACCATTTCTACAATTCAGGGAGAGAAAGCTGGTTAACACCAATCTTATCACACCATCTCTGCTCAACACACTTCAGAGACTCCTCACTGCCTCTGCCCACACCATCCTATTTCCCCCATAACGTATTATGACTTCCCATTTACTTTGTATGTTTTGTGAGCCTCGCAAGGGCAGGTATCTCAGTGTTTTTGATTGTTTTTAAATGGTTCAGTTCATTGACTCTACTCCTTTCGTGGACACCTACATGTTTCCTGGTGATATGGGTGCTACCCACCTCCCCCCACCTCTCACCCCACAGCATGAGAGCCCTCGAAGTGGGATCTCAGTTTCCAGACCACAGATTGAACCAGGGCCTCAGCAGTGAAAGCATTTTGCTTGTTTGTTTGTTTTGTCTTTGCGGGGGGGGGGGGTGCACTTTGGAGGTTCCCAGGCAAGGGGTGGAATCGGAGCTGTAGCTGCCAGCCTACCTACAGCCAGGGCAAAGCCAGATCTGAGCCATGTCTGCAACCTACACCACAGCTCAAAGAAATAAACGCTGGATCCTTAACCTACTGAGCCAGGCCAGGGATCGAACCTGCATCCTCATGGACACTAGTCACATGTGTTTCTACTGAGCCACAGTGGGAACTCCAGGCAGTGAAAGTGTTAAATCCTAACCCCTAGACCACCAGGAAACTCTCCTACCCACCTCTTCCTTGAGTGGAAATTTTATTCCCAATCATCTTTGATTCTTTTTTTCAGATGTAATTACCACTTGGAGCTTTTACCTTTTGTGAGTATCCCAGATGTAGTCATGTTTAAAAGCCACTTTAAATGTCACTTGGTCCCTGAAAACCTCCCTAAGGAATCCAAGCTCCTTCCTCTGCCTAGCGAAGTGTCTTACACACAATTAGCGCATCTGGTAAATGTGTCCTCTTTTTTGTTTCTTTTGGCCCCGCCTACACCATGTGGCAGTTCCTGGGCCGGGGATGGAACCTGTGCCACAGTAGTAACCAAAGCCATGGCAAGTGATAACACCAGATCCTTACCCCACTGAGCCACTAAGAAACTCCCCAGGAAATGTCTCCTCAATGAATAAACTAAGTCATCCAATGAGGATTCAAATAAACTTTTTCATGCCACGTGTTAAACAATTTTCAAGCTTCTACCATCAATATTGAGCATCTGGAAACACTAGCATTGTTAAGATCAAGCACCACTTCTAGCCTAGACACAGACATGTAGCAAATGGATAGTTAACATTTTCCTCAATTGTTTATTTGGCACAGCAAGGGTAATGTACCCAAATCCATCTGTTTTCTCTGGGGATTTCAAATGGTGACAAAAAGAACTTCAGGCTGACCTTCTCATGACTCCTGACTTATCTTTCCTGTTCTTTGTCAGAAACTTGTTAAAAATTTTAATACCTATGAATAAATTACTAGGACACAACCTGGAATAAGTGAAGAGTTTTTATATAAAAGTCAACAGCTTTGAAACAAAAAGATAAGTTTCTTGGCGGATGGTCTATTCTCAGGACATGTGAATAGCTCAGCTGTTTAAAACACTACGCTTTTAGTATACTTGAAAAAACTCTGGATGTTAACCAGGAGTTATATAATTATAGGATTAAAGACTAAACAAGACCCAAATAAATAATTTATTTCATTATCTAGCCTTCACAAAAGATCTTAAATAGCATGCTGCGATTTTAAACTTTAAAAACTGGAAAAAGATTTCCGCTTACACAGTCACATCAACATTGTTTATAAATTGCATTGCTTATTCAAGGTCAGCTGCTGTTATCACCATGATATTTTAAATCTTCCTATCTTAAGTCTTCCTTTCCAGCTTATAATTGCGAAGATCATTTTACTTCCTTTCTGCAAGTTCAGGCAGTAAGTCTTTGTTACCTGATTGTATATAACCACTTCGTGACACCTGGAATGCTGTTACACATTTTAAATTTATCTTGTTATTAATTCAGATATTTCTCATTGGACCCAAATTATAGACCTGTCATTATTAAACATCATCATCTTCTAGCAAATCAATGCCAAAGTCTATAAAACTGACTATTTTGTTTAGGCTTAAATAATACCTTTTAGAACCAACCATTTAATTGAGCTTTCTGTACAGTGTACTTTTCAAGACAGAGTTACTTCAAAGATGATCAACACCATAAATCATTAGGGGAATGCCAATAAAAACTAGGGCCAGATACCACTTCATACCCACCAAGATGCTGGAATCAAAAACAGAGACAATAACAAGAGTTGGTGAGGATGTGAAGACATCGGGACCCTCATACACTGTTGGTGGGAGTGGAAAATGGTGAAGCACTCTGGAAAACAATTTTGGAGTTCCTCAAAATGTTTAAACAGAGGTGCCACATGACCCAGCAATTCCACTTCTAGGTATATACCCAAGAGAAATGAGTATGTATGTTCACACAAAAACTTGTACAAAATGTTAATGGCAGTATTATTCTTAATAGCCAAAATGTAGAAATAACCCACATATCCAGTAATAGATAAATGGATGAACAAAATGTGGTCTTTTCAAACAATGGAATATTATTTGGCTGTGAAAAGGGCGTGCCAATACATGCTACAACATGGATGAAGCTTCAAGGTTCATTAAGCCAAAAAAGTCAATTACAAAAGACCATGTATTATAGTCCATTTATATGAAATGTTCAAAATAGGTAAATCTATAGAGATAGAAGAATTAGATGTTGCCTAGGATGAAGGGGTGGGTTGGAAAGGCGTGGGGAGTAACTGCTAATAGGTATGGGATTTCTTTGGGGATGATAAAAATAATCTAAAATTGATTGTGGTGACAGTGGCACAACTCTGTAAATATACCAAAACCGACTGAATTGCATGCTTTAAATGGGTGCATGATAGGGTATGTGAATAAAATAAAACTCAATAAAAATATAAAAATAAGATAAAAATAAAATATAAAACACAATAAAACTTAAAAAATGAAACAAAAGTTTAGCACTCCTTCTGTGGATAAAAAACACCAAAAAATATTTTTTTTAGCAAAACAAGAGTATTTGGCCTTTATTCCCCTTCCAGACACTGTTGCTTTTAGTTCATTTACAATTTTATCTGCTTATCCCATGTGATATGTAATCAGAGCTCAGAGCCTCAGCAGGAAGTCCACAACAGTTGTTTCAAACAAACTTTAAAAAGCAGTTTAATAATGTTATCTAATAGTGTATTAAAGCTTTCCTTTGATGCCATTTTATGATCTTAAGCTCCTTGCTTTCCATTTTGAAATAGCAGAAGGGCTTATGCAGATAATGCAATGTGACTTTAGGAAACTTCTTTTCTCATTGAAAAAAAAAATCTATCATATTTAGGACAAAGCAAATGGTGTTCCTAGGTGTTTTAAAATCCCTCTGTAATCTACAATAGCTTTATAAGGATTTAAACCACAAAATGCAGTCCGAGACATAAGAGCAGCACTTATGTAAACCAAGTTAGATTTAAATTAAATGAGTTTCGGGAGTTTCTGTTGTAGCACAATGGAAATGAATCTGACCAGTATCCATGAGGATGTGGGTTCGATCCTTAGCCTCACTCAGTGGGTTGAGGATCCAGTGTTGCAGTGAGCTGTTGGGTAGGTAGCAGATACAACTGTGGCTGTGCTGTAGGCCGGTAGCTGTAGCTCTGATTCAACCCCTAGCCTGGGAACTTTCATATGCTGCAAGTGGTGCCCTAATAAGAAAACAAACAAATATAAATAATTTAAATAAATTAAATGAGATTCTTAAAGCCGGTTCAAGTGATTGCTCACGAACTGTTTACATACTGTTTTGTTTCCTTTTTTTTTTTTTTTTTGGTCTTTTTAGGGCTGCACCTGCTACATATGGAGGTCCCCAGGCTAGGGGTCCCAATCAGAGATACAGCTGCCGTCCTACGCCACAGCCACAGCAACGCCAGACCTCAGCCACATCTACAACCTACACTGGAGCTCACAGCAATGCCGGATCCTCAACCCACTGAATGAGGCCAGGGATTGAACCTGCAACCTCATGGTTCTCGGCTGGATTCATTTCCGCTGTGCCACAATGGAAACTCCCTGTTTTATTTCCAAATTAGTTTCACATGTATCCTATTTCATCAACTAGCTCCTATAACTCAAACCTACCCCAATCTCTTCTTTCTCAAGATATAAAAACCACGCAAATTTCTCTCAACTGTTTTACCTATGTTAGCTTTTATCCAGCCCCCATGGAAATGCTAAACTCCTCAAAGGCAAGGATCTTGTCTTGAATGTCAACACCTCAGATACCCCCTAATTATAATGTTTCTCAAGATTCAAGGCTTAGCGCTGGTCTCCTGTCACGCTGTATATATTGTTCACATATGCATGTGTATGTGTGTGTATATCAGTATCTAGCTCACTTTTACTTCATCTCCAACACATAAGCATATGCTGACTGCCCCCCGGTCTTGAAGAGTTCTCAATTCTCTTGGGAATAACTTCCAAACTCCTGAGTATGGCTAGCAGAGCTCTCAGCCATTCTGACACCTGTCCTTTCTAGCCTGACCTTCACACGCAACACACCTATTGCTGCAAGCTCCTCTTCCACACTTTATACTGTCCCACCTCCAGGACTCTGCTGTCTCTTAGATGTCTCTCCAGTCTAAGAAAAGTCTGTTAATCTTTTAAGGACTGTGCACAAAAGTCATCTTTCTCTATGGACTCTTCCTTATCAGAATTAATTTCTCCCTAAATGTCCCCATGGCACTTTAGCTTTAAACCACTCATCACAGCTGGACTTACACAGCGCCTGAGGACATGTCTTTTTCTCCTAAAATGAATTCTCTGATGTTTGAGACTGTGTATGCATGAATCCCCAAACAAAGAAGACGTTGGCATCCCTTCACCCCATACAGAGTAACCAGTCAATACATCCCTGTTAGGCTGAATTATTCTTATCTTGATTTTCCAAGATACTTCGGGGGGGGGGGGCACATAGCAGTTAATCAACTAATAATGTTGATGGATAGACTGTAAGTCCCAGGAGGGAGGAATCAAATGCTCAATGACTAACTTTGTGACAAACTAAAGTGGAGAGTTTGATTAAAAAAAAGGTTAATTCTCTAAATTATTCCTACACTGAAGTAAGACATTTTAACATATGAAAACAATCAACTGAATTGTTTCAACATATTTTTATTTTTAGCAGTTCTTCTGGAATCGAACTATTTTCACCTAAGGAAAATGCATAAAAGCATTTTAGAAGTCAAGTTCTTAGAACATAGATGGATTTTTCACTGTTTATTCAAGATTCATTCAAGCATTTACCACCTGTTAGAACTGGCTCTGGACCAGACCAGACACTGACAAAGGTACTAGATCATAAAATGAGTCAGATATGGGCCCTGCCTTGGAAACGCTGACAATACCCTGGGGAAAGGATTTCAAGGGAATCTGGTTTGGGGGCTGGTCTCACTAGCTCTCAATCGATGAATCTGGAGATTATTGAAAATGTATTCCTCTAAATTCAGATTACAATATTTATGTTTCAGTGGATATTAAAAACAAAGCTTAACAATATTCTATTTAGAAAACCATTTTTGGATTCACCAAAACAGCCAAAAACCAGAATTAGATGCTAAGGATCAGGGCGTGGGACTGGGGTGGGGCAAAGAGAGATTTCCTCGTGTAGAGCTTGCATCACTCTCAGGGTCGGGCAAGTGCAGGGTTAGCCTTAAAAAAGGACTTTTTTTTCTTTTTTCTTTTTAGGGCCACACCTGCAGCATATGGAGGTCCACTACGGCTTGTGGCAACGCCAGATCCTTAGCCCATTAAGCGAGGTCAGGGATCGAACTCACATTCTCATGGATACGAGTTGGGGTCTTAACCTGCTGAACCACAATAGGAACTCCAAAAGGACTTTTTTTTTTTTTTTTTGTCTTTTTAAGGCCGCACCTCGGCACATGAAGGTTCCCAGGCTAGGGGTCTAATCGGACCTACAGCTGCCGACCTACACCACAGCCACAGCAATGTGGGATTTGAGCTGCATCTGCAACCTACAACAGAGCTCCTGGCAACACCAGATCCTTAACCCATTGGGCGAGGCCAAGGATTGAACCTACATCCTCATGGTTACTAGTCGGGTTTGTTAACCACTGAGCCATGATAGGAATTCCCAAAAGGGACTTTTAGATTTTGCATCCTAGGCATCTCTCACCCTAGTTCTTGCCCATCTGTGATTGTTTAAGAGAAGAATAATTTTGTGTTACACTTGGTGTTGTATGTGGCATACTCCATAACAAGCCTACAAAAATAGAACCGTGAAATCATAGGCAATTGAGTTCCCAAGCAAAGAGCGTATGTCTACTTTCTGGAGAAAGGGTAGATACTTAGGGAAAGATGAATTATAATTAGTGTATTAAAATTATTACCAAGTTAAAAGCTTCCAATGATTCAGACTTGAAATAGTTGTTATATCCAAACCATCCCACTATCATCTATAACCATTAACTTATGATTTTGCTGACTAAATACTTTTCTATTTGGAATTTTTCTAAAAGCATTAGCACATGAATGGAATGAATGAATAGTAGTAAAACAACCAAAAAAGTTACAAGGCAATAGTTTCAAGACAGATAATGTTGAGTATTAGGACTTGAAGTTCCCTAGTCTAGTTATGGGTGGTTACTCAGAACCACATAAAGAAATTCTGAATGCATTTCATTCACAAGAATGCAATGCCATAGTTGAAGAAAGCAAACATTTAGCTTTTCTGAAAACCAGTTTTACATTTAAGTACATTAATACAGAATAAATGACAACTTAGAAATAAAAGGCACTGACATCAAATGCCTATCAAATCAAAGTCATGAAAACTTGAAAACAGCCTGTCAAGTGTCGCTGCATCTGGTAATTCAATGTTCAATGTCAGAAAAGAGTGTGAAAGAACTTTCTGAAAAGTTCCAAATACATGTATGTATAATAAAGCATTTCCCCCTGTGCTGGCTTAATTCCACTTTTTCATCCCTACACATATTTCTTAGGATGCTCAAGAGTTGCCATCCAATTATTGGGTCAATGATAGATTTGCTCTTTTTTGTTTGTTTTCAGGACTGCGCCTGTGGCGTATGCAAGTTCCCAGGCTAGGGGTCAAATCGGAGGTACAGGTGCTGGCCTACACCACAGCCACAGCAGTGCAAGATCTGAGCTGCATCTGTAATCTACACTGCAGCCCATGGGCAACGCCGGATCCTTAACCCACTGAGCGAGGCCAGGGATTGAACCTGCATCCTCATGGATCCTAGTCAGGTTCGTTACCGCTAAGCTATGACGGAAATTCCCAGATTTCTTTCATTTTGCTTTATTTATTTTTTATTATTATTATTTTTTAAATGGCCTCGCCAGTGGCATATGGAGGGTCCTGGGCTGGGGACTGAATGCCAGCCACAGCTGTGACCTACACCACAGCTGTGGCAATGCTGGGTCCTTTATAACCCACTGCCATAGGCCAGAGATCCAACCCACACCTCCAAAGGGACTCGAGCTGCAGCAGTTGGAGTCTTATGAACCTTTTTTTTTTTCTCCCCTTTTTATGGCCACACCTGTAGCATATGGAAGTTCCAGGCTAGGGGTCAAATCAGAGCTGCAGCTGCAGGGGCAGGCCTATGTCACAGCCACAACACAGGATTTGAGCTGCATCTGTGACCTATGCCTCAGCTTCTGGCAACGCTGGATCCTTAACCTACTGAGTGAAGCCGGGGATGGAACCTACATCCTCAGCTAGACAGCGTCAGGTTCTTAACCCCCTGAGCCACGATGGGAACTCCCTACAGTTGGCTTCTTAACACCACAGCAGGTATGCCTAAAACTGAAATATTTTACTTGCCAAAGTGTTAGGTTATTGGAGCCAAGAATTTCATATACAGCGCTCAACAGAGCTTAGATAAGTTTTGTTGTGATTGTGACTTTATAAAACTATTTGGGATGGCCCCTAAATGAGATTTTGCCTATTTTGCAACAATAACAGCAACCCAAAATCATTTCAAGCTGCCATAAATGGTGCTATTTGTATTGAAAGATGTTTTTGTGTTCAAAAATAAAAAGGCTGAGGGTATTCTTAAATAACACGCCTAGGTTTCCAAAGAAAAACATTCAAAATCATGAAACATACTTTTATCAATGAAAAAAATGGCAATTCTTTTTTTTTTTTGTCTTTTTGGTTTTTTTGCCATTTTTTTAGGGCCGCTCCCATGGCATATGGAGGTTCCCAGGCTAGGGGTCCAATCGGAGCTGTAGCCACCGGCCTACACCAGAGCCACAGCAACACGGGATCCAAGCCGCATCTGCAACCTACACCACAGCTCATGGCAACGCCGGATCGTTAACCCACTGAGCAAGGCCAGGGACCGAACCCGCAACCTCATGGTTCCTAGTCGGATTCGTTAACCACTGAGCCACGATGGGAACTCCAAAAAATGACAATTCTAAGAAAAAACTATTAGTCAAATAATAAAAATCTCCTTTACATTAAAAATACTTATATTGCAGATTATATACGGTTTTACTAATTATAACTTGTAATTAATAACTTATAAGAAGTTTAAATCACCAAGCCCAAATAAGTCAAAATATTTTAAATATGTAATTGAGGCAACTGAAAACAGTTATGCTGGACTTATTGCTACTGTGCCCCAGAAGCTTTTCCTCCCCAAATGTGATCCCTATAACCTTTAAGAAAGTAAAGGTTTATTATAACCTATCTCTATAACTACGTAAAATCCAAGCTTATGAAAATAAAGTTTATGGAGAATATCATCCAACTGGTGACTGAAATTGTTACTGAACATAATTTTCCATTAAAAATTTTACGAAGAAATCCCTAAATTAATTTCACTGTTAGAGGCAATGCCATTTCCTTATACAAACCCCATAAAACATTTTTAGCATGCATTACTCCAAAGTTTCATTTTGGATCAGTTACTTAATCTCTGTTGGAGAGATCAAGATTCATTAATAAGTTATATAACCTCACTCTAAGCAAAACCATTGCAATCTAAACTTTTTATTATCGGATGTCCTGAGTAAACAGTCTAGATAAACATTACGCATACAAACTTTCCTCCATTCTTTATTGGGTAATCATCTAGGCTCTTTGAATCATCTCCTTCAGAGTCAAATGTTGAATTATTTTCACTGAAATTTTATAAAATTGCAGAAAAGTCAGTTATAAATTCTAAAAACAAAAGGACACTATAGCAAATTTAAAATTAACTTTTATTTAGTATATATATGTTTCATCTCATAAAAAATATGCTCCATATTAAATAATTTTAAAGATGCACACTTACTTACATATAATGCTTTCAATCTAGTTTATTCATTATCATGAATCCTTTGATACCTGCCCTTATTTCCCCTCCTAAGGCTGGATGCAGACTACAGCTGCCTCCATAGGGAAGGGCAAGAACCAAGAGTACCAGGGAGACCAGTCTCAATTACTGATGATGCTGACAGACACTCTGGACCATAAACATGTTATTCAAACATAAATGAGAAAATAAGCTGTATGAGTTTCATACAGGTATTTCATATCACTAAAGATTTAACTACTAAGTTAGACCTGAGTTACTTAACTACTGAGGTAACATCAATATCCAGCTTCCAATTGCCACTCTTTAAAATATTTCTCCATCATTCTCCTAGATTTCACAGTGCCAACGTTCACAGTAGGTATGATTAACCGCGGCTTCAGCCACTGAACGAAACGTTTCATCTCTGGGTAGCTGCTGTGTTCACTATAAGGGATCCCTGTGACACAAAAGATATTGCCTGTTAAAAATCAAATTAGTAAAAAAAAAAAAAATTACTAGCTCAAAATAAAACAAGAGAAAAGGAAAGCAGTCCAGAGATTTTTTTTTTTTTTTTTTTAACCAAAAACTCCTTGGTGCTTTTTCCTGGTAAGAAAATTTGCTAGTATTTCTACAAATAATAAAGATTAAAATACTAAAATGATACAAAAACTTTTGAACATTACAAAATTTATTACTTTTCTAGGTAGACAATAATATGTATTTCTATAGACTCTTATTGATAATTAAGTTTTTCTTTTTAAACAATTCTTCCCCTTTAAGCACTTTGCTCAGCTGTTGATTTCAGGAATATTCTGGAAGAAACACGAGTAAAATTTCAAGAGTAATAAGCAGGCAACTCTTGATTTCTGCCAAGTAGTTGATTCCAATCCCCAAGCTTTTGCACACATAAAAAGGAAAAAGCAATTAAGTACTAAAAATCCCTTTAGCTTTTTTTTACTGAAGATCAAGAATCACAGAGAAAGGGAGAAAGAGTCCTGTTTTGAGTAAACTAGGGTCCAAAAATGTTGCCAACAGCCATCATTATAAGAAGCCAGTTTCTAAGGACAATGGTAAACCTCTTCCGAGAGAGGAAACAATTAGAGTTGAGCCTGTAATTTTTTTTTTTTTGGTCTTTTTGCTATTTCTTTGGGCCGCTCCCTCGGCATATGGAGGTTCCCAGGCTAGGGGTCCAATCGGAGCTGTAGCCACCGGCCTACGCCAGAGCCACAGCAACGCGGGATCCGAGCTGCATCTGCAACCTACACCACAGCTCACGGCAACGCCAGATCGTTAACCCACTGAGCAAGGCCAGGGACCGAACCCGCAACCTCATGGTTCCTAGTCGGATTCGTTAACCACTGGGCCACTACGGGAACTCCGAGCCTGTAATTCTTGCTGTCATCTCATCTAATCCATGGTCTTCCTGCTCTCAGCAGCAGTTAAACTTCCAGGACACAATGGCACTACTCATCCTTCCTTTCAGGTAGTTCCACCATCTCCTGTACATACCACTGAGCACACAGATTAAAGGGTCTGCGTTAGTCGACATCCATGTGCTAGAGTCTCACTGCTTTATAAGAGTGTACAATGTACTAAAGATACAGGTTTGGAGTAGGTGGAGCAATCTGAAACTCTTAAAGATTCTCTGGGGCCTCTTTTTTCTTGGATCTTAATTTTACTACTTTTTAACAAAATGTAAAGTAATCACAAACATTGAGAGTAAAAAAAAACCTGAATAACTATACCATATATTGAAATGTTTCCTTTGGTCTGGGGAAGAACATCTGCTATGCTAGTTAACTTATTAGAATGCGTCCATCCTGTAGGTCGAAAAGCCAAAATCTGATTGTATTTCCCACCAAACTTCTTCAGATGATTCTGTAAACCCTGTTAAATAGAAACAGGATATTTATTTAATGGTCAGTGAAGGTGGGTTAGGTGGAGTAAAACAGAATGATTACAATGTTACATTGGCACAGTCATGGGAAGTTTTCACCTGGTGAGCATTAACCTGGCAAACCTAGCGACATGTTTCCAATAAAAAAAAAAATCTCTTCCCTTTTACTTACTAGTAACACTTTAATTTCTCTTTGGTATCAAATAATGACCTTTTATTAACTTGTATACATACCATTAAACAGTCATATTTGTTAACCAATTTCCGCCCTCCCCAAATTTTAAGTTATAGATTGACAGCTACGTTTTCATTACCATATTCCCTGGCCCTGAGAATTTTCAGCATGTGATATTTTTAAACACTCTTTCTTGAAAAGGTCTGGTCCCTTTATTTCCATAATATTCTGACTCCACCCACTCCTACTGTTCCCTCTATGTGGATAATTTGTTCAAATGAAACTAAGTTAGTACTGAAATAAGATTGTAAAATAAAAATAATAAAAATATTCTATACTCTCCTCAGGACAACGGTTTTCATTTTATGATTAACCAACATTCTTGTTAGCCTCCATGAAAACTGGATACCTCTCAAATTTAAAATGTTTGCAAAGCTGGCTTAAATACCAATGGACAATGACACTATGCCTAGATTATCTTTGAAATTTTTATGAATTACATACTCATGAAAATAGGCCATAAAAACTTTACTATAATCTCAAGAACAAAGAAGTAGCTAGTTATACTAGTGTGAATTTCCATACTCAAGGAATAGAACTAAAATACCAATTTTCTTTACACAATAAAAGTGTTATTATTTATAAGACAGATACCGTAATCAACACCTAACACTTTCTTTCAAAAAGCTCCATAATAGTTATCTCATAAGCATTAGAGCAAAATTAAAAACACATTTTTTGTGTGTGTAAAGTTATATCCCGAATGGCTTTTAGTACACAGGTTTGATATATTCCATGGCCCGGGATCAAAATATTAGTAAATGAAATGAATTTTAGTTAGTATCTGATTAAATGTGACAAACCCCCATAAATAACAGGAAGGTGGCATCATCTGTATCTTAATTTAACCTGGGAAATCATAATAGAACTTAAGATACACTGCCATTTCACTTAATCCTCACGAGTATATTTTTAATATAGATCAATGTTATAGGGGCTTAAAATGAATACAGAATAGACCTTAAAAGACCTGAAGAAAAGTTAAGAACCCCTCAGAATCCTCCACTCACTTCCCTACTCATCCTGGAAGAAATGGAAAACAACTTAAAAAAAAAAAAAAAAGGCTTGAAGGACTGAAGAGCTGCATACTTTTCTATTTTTGTTTCTTCCTTTATGACAGGTCTCTAGTTCCTAAACTCCTGGTGGGCATTTGAATCACCCTATACAGCTGCACACCCCCCAAAACTTAAAACACTTAAAATTCTACTTGCGAGATTATCTAGGGCAAAGTTTACTATGGGTGACTCCGCAGTAATTGAATTCCTCTAAGTTAAATGCAAGTAATATGGGACTCGAGTTTATAAACATCAGACTGCCTTTTCTAAATCAGCCTAAAAAGACATCTCTCTTGAATGCTTACCTTAAAATTAATTTGCATCATTGGGAGAAGGTGAACGAGTGAATTGCACATGTCTGTAGTGATGAAGGAATTAATTTCTGGTATATTGAGGCACCGTAATGTGTTATATTTTTCTTTGGACATGCCAACTTTTGAACCTAAAACATCAGCAATGGCTATAGGCAAAGGAAAAGTTTAAAAACAGTAAAATTAAATCTTAAAAAATTACAGCTTAACTTTAAAATATGAATTTACTAAATAAAAAAAAATTCAAAACATTCAGACTTTTGCCATAATATGCCAAAAAGGATGAATATTTTTGTTGACTAACTGTGGAATAAATTGTGAGAAAGCCGAGAATTTATTTGTAAAGACCAAGACTTTAAAAATTGCAAAAGATGTACGGAAAGGGGTGGAGGGAGTTACAAACCTAAATTTGGAGGAGTTAAAACCCTGGTTTTATCATTTCACACTTAATGTTTGACATTATTGGACCAGAGTTAAAAAGAAATGGAAAGTACTATGCAAAATAATACTATAGGGATAAACTAGAGCTACATGTCCAGAAATCATTTAGGAACAAAAATTAATACTGTTCTCTAAAATAGTTGACTGTTCTCATCATGGAATGTAGTGGAACAACTATGCAGCAGTCATCGCTCAAAGTTTACTAAGTAAGTTTTCTAGTAAACTTTGAATGATGACTTTTGCTCTACAAACATTTCGTAGATATAAAGGCTACCATAAACACACTTATCCAATGCTTCCATTAAGTGAAGCCTTTAAAAGTTTAAATGAATCAAACTCTATCAAGTTCTTCAACTTCAAAGGTAGTATTGAAGCATTTCAGGAAATAAATATCATGCACAAGAATAGAGCCTGAAAGGGTTTTATGAAAAAGAATTTGATCTTTATAATACGGTCATGTAAATCAGCTATAGCTACCACCCACCTAAGAAGACTTTCTCTTTTCCAATAGAGTAAGTGCCGCAGACAACAAGAGTACGTGGGTTTAGAGTTACAGCCTCAAAGGCGGTGTTGATGGCAAACTGGATAACCTCTTGCTGAGACGGAAAGGAGTATTCTGGGCTGCAGTATCTGCAAGATGGAAATATGGTACTTATTCAAAGAACAGTAAGAAAGCCACAGAATCACGCTGGATGCTATTTTAGAAAACAAGCTTTAGCGAAATTATACACAGCAGCAGTATGCTATATTAACACCACTGCAGTTATCTCGCCAGTGCCTCTGGTTAAAATATCTGTTACCAGTTATTGATTATTTATGATGGAATTATATATTTTCAGTATACCTTCTTCATTATATTTCTTTTATTACCCTCAAATAAACTGCATTTTCTCCTTCGGGAATATTTCTAGCTAGCTATTTTAGCTTTACTTTAATATCTTTTTTTTTTAAACCCAAATGTCTATCAAAGAAAATACTACTGGACAAAAGAATTATGATTTAGTGGAAAAAACCCCACATTTTTATGATAATGAAACTGGACAGGAATTTAATGAAGTAGCATTAAATCAAACAGTTGATATTCACATGGTTGTTATTTTCTCTTCGGAGAAATGGAATAAATACAGTATTACAGGAATACAGCAGATCCAGTTGGGTCTACCTCAATACAATAACAGCCAATAAAAAACTAACCCTACAACTACTAGTTATATATATTTGAGATGAAAACTAAGCACTTTTCCATTAAAAATGACATAGGCGTTCCTGTCGTGGCTCAGTGATTAACGAATCCAACTAGGAACCATGAGGTTGCGGGTTCGATCCCTGGCCTTGCTCAGTGGGTTAAGGATCCCACGTTGCTGTGGCTGTGGTGTAGGCCAGCAGCTACAGCTCCGATTCGACCCCTAGCCTGGGAACCTCCATATGCCACGGGAGTGGCTCTAGAAAAGGCAAAAAGACAAAAAAAAAGACATAAAGTACAAAGAAATATTTTTCCCAATTTTCAAAATTGTTTTTTGCTGGTTAGCCATAAGAACAGAAAAAATTTAGTCCTGTCTTATAAAAACTCACTGAGAAATTCAGAATTGTATATAGAATTAAATAGCCAAATAGTTTTTTTTTTTAATTTATTTTCTTCATTCACCTAGTATTTAGGTGAATGGAATAATGAGCTACACTATTAAAAACTGGATGTGGAAAGACCATCTCTTACTAAGATATGCCATCCAAACTCACTTCTTGAAACAGGCTGAAATAGTTAACAATTTTTGACGAATTGATGAGGTATTTTAATATAAAATAATAAGATAATGGCTTAATATTCAGACAGAACTCATTCTGGTTTTTTCTTCACAATCATACATAACAGTTACACAGCTACCTTGAAAGAATAACTTTAAAGGGTGTTTTTCTAAAGTTTGCTCCCAAATTTTTCCTCCTTGCTTCAGTAACAAGATTCTCACATCAACCAGATTTTCAAAGGGCTATTACAGAAAAAAATTAAGCCAGAGTCAGTTAAGACATGTAACCCCAAATTTGTCCTTAAGCAAATATCTATTTTTTCAGATAGCATGCCTCTGATAAATAGAGTTAAAGTGATAATTGACAATAAGCCATCACTTTGATCATCTAAGCAAATGCTCAAATTATTCATAATATACAGGACGAATGCTGCCAGTGGAAAAAAAGAAGCACACAAACAAAGCTTCTCTTACGTTGTATCTAGGTAAAGCGTGTGGACTTTCTGGCCAGCAAGAAGAGAACGTTCCATGGTGGGATCTGCTCTGAAGTCTCCGGTGTGTAATATGACGTGACCATTAGGAAGGTAAAAGAGGACCATGACAGCACCTGGACAGCTGAACATAAACATTTCAAAGGAATATTCTTAACACAGGCAAAGCATCTAAAGGAAGAGTACTTTGTTGTTATTATTATTATTATTATAAAAAATAAATAATAAAAAATAAAAAAAATAAAGGAAGAGTACTCACTTCAGTATCAGCAAATTAACATAATTTATTAGCTGACCACAATGACATAGGAAGTGGAGCATTTTAACTTAAGGAAATTTATGTCACACAAAAAAACTGGCACGCAGGGAAGGGTTAATTCAGCAGGTCAGGGGTGCTCAAGCTCCATACATCCCCAAGAAAGGCCTGTCTTTTGGACTAGTCCTTGGGAGATGAGTTCTGAGTCCTTGGAATACTCTGCTTGCTAAGAGTGTTTCATACGCCTGATACATTGGGTCACGTGTTACTACTTTTATCAGATAGTTTATGCTCATCGTGAGACCTACAGTGAATACGTGTTTTTGGTCTAGGCACTGGTGTCTGAGTGGGTGCTGCGTGGGTCAGCTGCATGGGTGCTTCAGGTGTACATGGTTGATCCTCAATGAAAACCCTGGATACCAAGGCTCAGTTGAGCATCCCTGGTTGGCCATATGTCCTGTGTGTTGTTACACACTGTTGCTGGGAGAATTAAGCACCTCTGCATCTCTCCACTAGAAGAGAATACCTGGAAACATGCTCCTGGTTTCTCCTGAATTCGCCCCTATTTGCCTTTTCCCATTGCTGATTCTAAGTTGTATCTGTCCACTGAGATAAGATGTAACCATACACTTAACAGCTTTTCTGTGTCCTGTAAGTCATTCTAGTGAACTATTGAGCCTCAAGGTGGTCCTGGGGACCCCTGACACATGGAGTTTGGAGATTAATGCCAAAATACAGAAAACTTTCCTTTTAAATTCTAAGAAAACACAGGGCATAATTACAATTGTAATTAAAAACTTTCCCTTACCTGCATGACCCCAAAATTCAGACCCAATGACTTCACTGGGGAGTTCTAACCAACACTTAGAGAAGAAATATTAACAATCACTACATGACACTTTTCAGAAACTAGAGGAGGGAATACTTCATGAGGCCACCATTACTCTGACACCAAAATAAAACAAAAGTATTAAAAAAAACCCCGCAGACCAATATACATTACAAAAAGACACAAAATTCCTTAACAAAATATTAGCATATCAAATCCAGCCATATATTTTTTTAAAAGGGTAATAATACATGAAGACCAAGTGGGGTTTATCTCAGTAACGCAAGGCTGGTTTAAGCCCATCTTTATCATTTATCACATTAACATTACAGAGGAGAAAAACTGTGTTATCACCTCAATAGATGCCAAGGAAACATCTGACAAAATTCAACAACCATTCATGATTACAAACTCCCAGCAGACTAAGAACAGAGGGGATTTTCCTCGACCTGATAAAAGGCATCTGTGAAAGACCTATTTTGAACATCATGCTTAGTGGAGAAAGACTAAAAACATTCCCCTTAAGATGAAGAACATGGCAATATGTTTACCCTCACCGCTCCTATTCAATATTGTACTGAAGGTCTGATCCAGTACAATAAACACAGAACAATCGCCATTCTAAATGGAGAGTAAGAAGGAAAATGACATTGTCTTTGGGGAAGGCACATGTAGAAAATTTTTAAGAATCTACAAAACAACAACTAATGAGCAAGTGTAGCAAGGTCTCAGTATACAAAGTCAACATACAAAATTGAATGGATAAAATAATTGTACTGTCTCCATACAATAGACACCACTCAGTAATAAACAGAAACACGCAACAGCATGGATGAACCTCAAAAACATGATGAGTGACAGAAGCCAGATAAAGAACAGTAGACACCATATGATTTCCCTTAGATGAATCCCCAGGAATGACAAATCCAATCAACAGCGATAGAAAACAAATCAATGGTTTCCTGGGTCAGAGTGGGGGTTGGGGATTAACTGGGAAGGACCACAAGGAAAGCTTTTGCAGTGCGGAAATTTTCCTATATTTTTATTGTGGCAGGAATTACATGGGTGAGTCCTTTTTTCAAATTTCAGCAAAGACTTAAATGGGTCCCTTTTATTTATGTAAATTATACCTCAATCAAGTTGACAAAAAAAGAAAAAAAGAAAATTTAGAACTTGAGCTGTCATAATTGGTGACTGAAAAAAGAAACAGCAGCAAAGTTAGCAGAGGAAAACTTAGAGGCAAACCGAAAAAGACAGTACTGGCCTGGATTTTAGGAGCCCTGCATTTAGTCAATATTAATTCTCTAGGCACCTATGATCTCTAAGGTACATAAGGTTAACATTCGCTGAAAAGCAGAAAGAAGCATAGCTGACAAGTACATTTTGGCAATGTGAACCCTGATAGCACTTTACATTAAAAAAAAAAAAAAAGAAGGAAAAGAAAAACAATTTCCAATAAAAATATCTTCCCAGTCTTTAGTATCAAAACCAATGGATTTCTTAAAGGGGGGGAAAAACCCTCTAGAATCTGAACGGAGTAGCAGCTGCTAGTTATATAAGTGATATTAAAGAGAATGGTAAAAAGTTATCTCTTAAAAAACAGCAGCAATCTTAAAATATTTTTAAAAAACAAGGTGGATTTACACGTCAAGCACAGTAATTTAAACTGCACAAAAAAAAAAATGGATGAGAGAACACTTAGAAAATCTGCCTGCATTTAATCTTTGATTCTGCAGTTGGGTACATTATTATTTTTTTTTTTTAAAGGAGAAACATTTTACCAAGTTCTAAGAAACATCAAGCATAATAGTTCTAATAAAAAATTTGTTAAATAACCATGCTAATGGTTATTTAACAAATTTTCCTTTGGAATATTTAAAAATAGGATATTGTTGGAGTTCCCATCATGGTTCAGTGGTAATGAACCCAACTAGGATCCATGAGGATGCGGGTTTGATCCCTGGCCTCGATCAGTGGGTTAAGGATCTGGCTTTGGTGTGAGCTGTGGTGTAGGTCACAGATGCGGTTTAGATCCTGAGTTGCTGTGGCTGTGGTGTAAGCCAGCAGCTGCAGCTTCGATTCGACCCCTAGCCTGGGAACCTTCCATGTGCCACAGATGCGGCCCTAAAAAAACAAACAAAAAATAGGGGGGCAACAAAAGGGTATTGTTACGGTAACTTTAATACTTACTGATTGGCATCTAGCAAAACTACCTTGACTCCATTCACCACACATTCAGTGTCTATTGGCAACGGATGGATATACTGTTCTTGCACGTGAAGTTTGCTCTTCAACAAATTGCCAGTTACCTGCAAAACGGGATGAGCTTATTGCTGATACATTAAAACTCTAAATTAGTCTTTTATTTCATATCTAGCTTAGAACCCAAGCATCTCAATAATAACCCTGTTCTCCCACTTATATTTATGTAAAGCTCTCCAGAATGCTAGAAAGAACTGCTAAAATGACTATGTCACAACTCTGCTTAGACATCGTCACTGACTCTCCCTCACCTGCAAAAAGTCCGCAGCATGATATACAAACCCTTCATGACCTGTGGGTTTATCTCCTGTTATTTCCTATCTTGTCTTCAGTGATTCTGAATTACCTAAAGGGCCTGGAATAGGCATGTTTCTATGGTGTCTGTGCCTTTTCACAAACTCTTCTCTCTACCTAGGAGGCTTGCGCCTCTCTTCTTTGCCTGGTTCCCTCATCAGACAGACCTGTGTTCAAATTCTGGCTCTGCCATTATTAGCTCTGCGACTGGGGGCATGCAACTTAACCTCTCCAAGCCTCAGCTGCTTCATTCATAAAAAGATGATAATTCAAGGAGTTCCTATTGTGGTGCAGCAGAAACGAATCCTGCTAGGAACCATGAGGTTGCGGGTTTGATCCCTGGCCTGGCTCAGCGGGTTAAGGATCCGGCATTGCTATGCCCTGTGGTGTAGGTTGCAGACATGGCTTGGATTCTGTGTTGCTGAGGCTGTGGTGGAAGCTGGAAGCTATAGCTCTGATTTGACCCCTAGCCTGGGAACCTCCAAACGACGCGAGTGTGGCCCTAAAAAGCAAAAGCAAAAAAAAAAAGATGATAGTTCAAGAGTGCTTGAGAATTAAAACAAATTCTAGTCAAAGCCTTGAGTAGCACGCATTAAAATTCTCACCTTTTAAAAATTAGTTCAATATATCTCACCAGGAAACTTTTTCTAATCTTAGCTTAGGACAGAGTAAAGCCCCCCATCTCCCTACTTCTAGGCATTCTGTTCACTTTTCTACTACTATACTGACCCCATTGCAGTACCATTTCTGAATGTGTCCCCCAAAGGCCGGAAACTCCTGGAAGTTATGTATTTTGCCTTTGGTATCTTTTTAGGCACTCAGTAAATTTTTACTGAATGAAACTTTGATGCTTCAGTAGAGCATGAAGTAGTTTATCTATTATTTCCACGTAATAAAGTATATTAAAAAAACCCTACTGTAACTGCTGACAATAACTCATTTAATTTTAGAAACTCAGGGTGGAATCTCTTTTCTCATATATCTTCTAGTAGAATGATAGCTATTTCAATTTTAATTTTTTTTTAACCTAGACTGCTTAGAAATCCACTGCACTCTACGAGTTCAGAATTTAGAATACTTAAAACTTACCTCACTACAATAAACAGGAAAGGTGAAGTTTTTAGACAATCCCGCGTAATGATCAGAATGGAAATGTGTGAGAAAATAGGCTGTGCAACCTTCAACCACTCCATACTGAAAAGCATCCACAGTAAAGCCAGTTCCTATGATAAAAATACCAACACAGCTGCTTGAGCAATAGCTAAGTAAAAGCCATCCAATTTGCTTATTTAGCAAACCCTTTAACATGCTTACATTTCCAACTTGACTTTACAATTTAATTTAAAAATCTACAGCATAGAAACTCAGCAAAAGGTGATACTAGAGATGAAAATGAGTCTTGTAAGTTTCTACTAAATATCTCAGGACAGTTTTTTTTTTTTTTTTAATGAATAAATATACCAAACCAAAAAAAAAAAAATCTAAATACTAAGCTACAAACCCCTGACTTCTTTGTTTTGCTGAATATTTTCAGGATACTTACTGAGCACGTAAAATCCTTTACTTTTGCAAAACAACAAAAAGAGAATGCTAAGTTTCTTCTAAAAAATGAATTCTTGTAGGTTAAGGATCCACTGCTGTGGCTCAGGTGGCTGCTATGGCGTAGGTTCAATCCCTGGCCCTGGAAGTTTCACATGCCACAGGTGTGGCCAAAACAAAAAAAAAATCTTTCTGAAACCAACACATTTTGGCAGTTCTACATGCTTTTCAAAAGAATTACTGGTTTCTTCAATAATAAAATTCATCTTACTACACATTTTTCTACTAATGCACCTATGAAGCCATGAAAAATTATAAGAATATCGTAAGGCTGAGAAAATAAATTATGATATGGTTTTAAAATGTTTAGTATTTCTTATGACATATATAACCTGTGACATTTTCCTTCTTTGAAGCTATTTTCCTTAGGTGCTTAGAGACTGTTTTTATGGTTACTTACAGAGAGCCCTTCTTCCTATATGAACGTGATCTTACGAATCTTTGTCAAATCTGTAATATCTACCTAACTAGTACAGTATCTTGTATATAGACTATGTTCAATAAAAGTTTGCTAATTGAATGGAGCCACAAAGATAAAATAGGCAAAAAACATTGTTATAGGTCAATGAGATACATAAAGCAAAAGAAACATACAAAAAACTGTTTTACACATACACGACATGGGCAATGAACATGAAATCCAAAAACATCGTATGGAGTTCCTGTCATAGTGCAGCAGAAATGAACGTAACAAGGAAATATGAGGTTGCGGGTTTGATCCCTGACCTTACTCACTGGGTTCAGGATCTGGTGTTGCCCTGAGCTGTGGTGTAGGTTGCAAACATGACTTGGATTTGATGTTGCTGGGGCTGTGGTGTAGGGCAGCAGTTATAGCTCCAGTTCGACCCCTAGCCTGGGAACCTCCTTATGCCATGGTGCAGCCCTAAAAAGACAAAAAAAAAAAAAAAAGTTGTGGTTTTGTAGATATATTAAGCATTGTTATTTCAACTTACCAGGTATTTTCTTATAGAATGGACATGTCCTTTTTCTTAATTTTCCTGCATTAGATGATTCCGAGGTTTTCGTGTTTCCTCTTTGCAGCCTGCTATGAGTTGATTTTGTCAAGACTCTGTCTTTATTTAAATTGACTGTTCCAGACTCTGTCTTGTCAAGGTGACCTGACCTCTTCTGATGTACTCCTTCCTGCAGTGAATCTGACTTCTTAAGTCTCTTTCGTTGACGCTGGGACCTCCTACTAGAAAGTTCCACAGAGGGCTGGCCCTCATTTAAATTCTTTGCCTCTAATTCTAAATCGCTTAAAGATTTTTCTGCTTTCCTCTTATACTGCCGAGACCTCTTTTCATTAGGACTTACAAGTGTACTTAAGTTCATCCTTCCTAATGCACTTTCCTCCGGCAATTTCTCTTCTTTTCTTTTGGGTGGTAGTCCGAAGTACACACCTATATCTGTTTGCTTCATTGCCTTAGTGGAAGGGTCTGCTGCATTACACCTAGGGCCAGGTGGCAATATTTTCAAAGACTTGGCAGCTGCAGGTGTACCGGAAAATATCTCTGTACTTAAAGCTGTAACTTTACTGTCTAGTAAACCATCTAATGCCTTTCTGCAGGAATATGCTGAGTTGGTCTTGTTCTTAGCATGAGAATTCTTACTTGATAATCCTCTAATTTTACTTTGGGTTGGGTGGAAAGAATGACACTCTCCTCCCTGGCTTTCAAAAGCGTTTGACACTTTACTCTTAAGTAATGGAAGAGGAAGTTGATTGTAAACAGCTGATTCTTCAAGTACCCGTTTCTCTTGATTTGACTGAGATGAGTGGAATTCTGGCTTTTGCTTTGCTTTAGTGGCTTGGTAACTAGGAGAAGTAAACCTCTCTGTGAAGGCAGGTGGAAACAGCATAAAATCCTCAGCAGTATATGCTGGATCATCACGTAAAATAATACTCTTCTTTTGGAAAGTAAGTTGAGGTGAGTTGTTCTGAGTGTGGCTGCATTTATACAATTCTTCGTTGTATTTATCCTGAGGTAGGAAGCTACCCACTTCCGGGCAGCTGCCCTCCAGGTCCTTTAGGAAAGAATCTCGACGTTTTTTAAACAAAGTGGAGCTGCTGTCATCTTCTTCTAGGCTGCCATCTTTAGAGCTTTCGGTAAAACACAATTCCTGTTGTGAATCATCCAGCCTTTCATACGTATCGTAAGTTTCTTCATCACTCTGAAGTGGGGAATAGGAGATTTCACAGTCGCTCAAGTCATTTTCTGGCAGTGGCGACTTTCCGTGTTCTGGGCTGTTTGGGCTGTCTAATTTTTCAGCAAGAGGCAAACCAACTCCTACCCATTTGTCATTTTTAACAGGTTCTGTGAGTTGTGGGGCTTGCTGGGAAGTGTGGATATTTGTTGAAGAGGAACTCTTTTTATTGGTTTCAGTTGGAGACTGAGATGTTTTCAGACACTGCGTCACCAACAAGGGATCAGTCGAAACATTTTTAAAGTTTTCTGTTTGATTCTGACACAGAGACCATCCTTCCTCAAGGCTACGGAGAAAACCTGAATGACTCTCACTGTAACTCTCACCTGGGCCTCTCAAAGGACTATAACCAGCCCTGCTCCGAGCTAGCAGGAGGTGAGTGTACTTCTTGTAATGAGAAGGGATTGTGGAGGAACACTGAAGACCATCAGGACACTCTGGAAGTTTTGATAAAGAAAAAAGGATTACACGTCAAAGCACAGACGAAGCTTTGACAGTCTTTGCACCATAAATTAACATGTAAGTAATCCGTCTTTGAGGGCACAAGACAACAGCTATCTCTATACAATCCAAAAAGTCAGCACGTAGTAACAGTAATCCAGTATGGTTTTTGAAAGGTGCTAGTCATTATTTTTAAATCAACCAGGCTTTTCAATTTCCTTTCAAATGCTCTTTTCTCAAAAAAAAAAAAAAATTTAAGACGAACATCTTTTTCTCCCCTCAACTAGTAACTTCCACCAGGATGAGCTCCTCCAAAATGCATGTCATGCTTGCACTAGGTATTTCTTAAACAGGTGCTGTAAATCGATACTATCAGTTTCACTAAGTAATAATTATTACTATTACTAAACTATCAGTTTCACTGAGTAATAATTATTACTATTACTAAACTATCAGTTTCACTAAGTAATGATTATTACTATTACTAAACTACCAGTTTCATTAAGTAATGATTATTTAGAAATAATTACTCGAAAAGAGTACAGAAGACTGGTATGTCTCTTACAGACTAGAGCTCTACGCTAATTTTTATCTTACCAGGCAACACGAATTGATGACAGTTGTACTGAATTAGGTTCCACTATTAAATATATACACTGTATACAAAAGCAGCAATAACAATCTTAGAGCTGTTCATACGTTAACCATTTTAGATTCTAAGGTGTGAAGTTCAATTGGATAAACTGGTTAATAAGGCTTTAATAATCTGCAAACCATTTCCCATCATACTGTATGACTGACAGTCTGTAAACTATCTCGGCATATCCTCCTGCATGTTCATTTCTAGGCTTATCAAAATATGATCCCCTACCCCTCACCAAAAAAAAAAAAAAAAAAAAGATGTTACATTCAATTGGAAGACTTCATTGCTTAAAACCTAAAAACACCTCATAAAAGTACATGTTATGGAACAGAATTCAAGAAGAATGCACCTGAAATTCTAGTCAAAGGAATTTAGTCAGTGAAAGAGGCAGAAGAAAAATCTCTTTGAGGTGGCTTCATCTAGAAGACAGTTCACCCTGAAGAACTCACCAGGGAACTCCAACATCTATCTCTGATTTTCAAGCCACTTAAAAGCAAATTACAAGCATTTGATGAGGCTTTACTTTTATCAGTGAATTATTTTTAAACGTTATTGTACATCTTCGTGCATTCCTTTAAAACGGTAACTGGAGGTTAATAATAAAACGTCCTCTGAATCAGAGTTAACATGAAGGCCATACTGAGTATTTTTTTTTAATTGTAGTGAATTTCAATTCTTTGAGATTTAAAAATATATATACATATGTATAACTTTAAAATATACAAATCTGTCCTCTGAATCAGAGGTAACATGAAGGCCATACTGAGTATTTTTTTTAATTGTAGTGAATTTCAATTCTTTGAGATTTAAAAAAATGTATATCTATGTATAACTTTAAAATATACAAATCATCAATAACAACTAATTCTCCATACACTCTAGGTTGGATTTTCTACATGTTAAACATGACATTTATTATATAATTTAAAAAACAACCAAACATAGCATTACTTCAGTTATCATTTAGCACAATTTTATTCTTAGAATCTTAATAACCTAACACTCCTTCCCAGTTCTTCTTTCTGTACATTAGCAATGATGATTAATGTAGCCACATTTAGAAGAGTGGACTACATTAATAAGTCTCTAAAAAGTCTGTTTCCTAAAAGATAACAAAATGAGCAAGTTGTTTAATTTTTAAGAACCCTCATCTGTAAGAAACCAATACCATCTCCCTTATGCAGGTGAGAGTACTTTGCATATGTGCTCAATTAAGTTACGAAAAACCACAGAGTTAAGACCTGTTATGAAATAGGATACACTGACACTATTTTCAAGTTTGCAACATTCTTTACAATGACACCACTGACTTATCTTTTCACCCTTCACAAGAAGGATAAAAATGCCCACCTTGTTTCCTTCTAGAGAAAGTCACTTATACATTGAGACAGCGCTTCATCTCTCCTGTGATTTACTGCTTTCTTGGCTTATTTCACTGGGCTGATATGTTTGGCCTAACATCGGTCATTTCAACTACTTAGAGTCCACTCTCTTTTTTGTAATCTTACCTGTTTTAGAGACTGGTAGGGAATCCAAACATTCAAAAACATGCCATCGAGGTGTTTGACCTAGCAAGGATGAAAAAGGCATCTGGCAGTTTGGACAGTATCCATCATAAACTGGCCGTACCTTCGGAGACACATGTTTGTTTTTGTGAGTCTTTCTTGGTGTGGTCTCCCTGTCTTGGCACTGCTGAATACCATCTTCGCAACTAGAATTCTGACTAGAAGCTACAGAAGTCTGACTGTTTGTTTCTCCAAGGCACATTTCCGGGGTCCTCACTTTGTCTTTAGCTTCTACAGTTCTTTTTTTATTTCTGTTTCGTTTTGATTGGTACTTTCCATCTGTTGCTTTTTCAACAGATTTTGGAATATTCTCAGAGCAATTATTTGAATGTACTGATTTAGGTTTTCTTTTGGATTTGTACTCCCAGATGTCTTCTTCCAAAAAAGTGTCTTTTTCCAAAAAAGTGTCTTCTTCCAAAAAAGTGTCTTCAAACATGGCAAAATGATTTTAATCATAAAAGAAGCACTAATCTAAGTAAACTGAGGGTCTACTTCCTGTTACGAAAATTTTAAATAGAATTCTTATTCCGAAAAAAAACAAAAAACAAAAACAAAAACCCCCTCTAACCTGATGGGACTCTAAAGCTTTGGTAATGAATATATTGGCAAACTACAAACCTTATACCTGAGAACACCTGCTATTCCATTTATACTACAATGAAATTAACAGGGGTAGCATCTGAGAAGTTTTCCATTGTGTATATTTCATTCAGGTATCTTGGCTTTTTCCAGGACTTGTTTCATAAATAAGAATCAGTAATACTTTCAACGCGAAGCCCCAATGGGAAGCATAGGGTTAACAGTTTAATTTTAGAAGGAGTTTTGTAAAATTGTTATCAAGCCTCCTTCAATTCTATTTCAACTGGACAATTGTCCAAATAATACAAACCCAACCACAGTTCATGGGCAGACGGCTCAGCAGGTATTCCAAACATTCCAAACATTGAAGGCTTCAGTTTGCTAGTAACACTAATCACACCATAACCAAATGTGTGTGAGTCGCAAAAAGCTTAATTGCCCTTATCTGTGACTCGTGGATATTCAACAACTTCAGTGTCCTGGGTCAGTTCAATTATCTTCTTCCAGCAGCAATGAACAAACACTGCACAATGAACAAACAAAATTCAAAGATGTGAAGTCGTGCTCGCACTGAGGCCACCCACATTCCTCACTCCAGGCCAAAGGGGTGACCTGCCCTCTCTCCACCAGTCTCAAAACCAAAGTTTACCTGCCTGATGCCTCTCAGTTGCTCGACCTCCTCTTTAGATGTAGGAGGGTGAGAGGCCAGTGAATGGGCCCTTACCCGCTCTAGGGTAGGGAGAGGGTGAGCTGCTGACACAGCCCGCTCCGCAAAAGCCGACAGAGCCCGAGCCTTCAGGGATCCCCGCCGCCACCCACCTGCCACCCTCACCCCGCCTTGTGCAGCTGCAGCTGAGTCCACTTCCCTCGCGCCCCCTTCCCCTGCTCGGCTGACAATCTATTCGCGCCCGCACTTTCAGCACTGGGCGGTAACAAAATCCTGCGTTTGTGTATAAGCCAAAGCCATTGGCTAGTCACTCCCGACTTTAAAAAAGCCTGCTCCTTTACCTTTCGTGTCGTGGCGGGAACAGTTTCCTGTTACCGATGTTGTGTCGAATCAGCTGATCCTGGTCTAAAAGTGGGACTTTTAAAAGAAAGAAAGTTTGTGCCCTTTTTAAGTCCTATGGATTTATTTTGTTTTATTTTAGTTCTAAAACCTGCTAATTTCCAAAGTGAAGGGTTGGGGAATGGGTCTCTGAGAGCTTCTAGAACGCTGGCCCAGAGGCCTTTTCCATGTTGAATCTGGCGCGGTGAATGTGCAGACTCAGCTGTGGCGTGAGGATTTAGAAGGGGCGGGGTGGTTTGGGACGGTAGTTTAATTACGTGCCTGGGAATAGTGTCGATTTGTGCTCTAGCGTTTGAAGAAAAGTGCTGTTAACTTGGAGTGGGGCCGGTGGTGGGTGAGGCGAATGTACTGTTTTGAAACCGAAGGGCTGTAAGCGCTTCCCCCTTTCTCTAAACGAGGCCGTCCGGCGGGCTCGGCAGCCGCCTCTGGACGGTCCGGAGAGAACATGGCGGCGCCCGGAGCCCGGAGCTGCAGCCTGTCGGGCCTGCTCCCGGCTCAGACCTCGCTGGAGTACGCCCTGCTCGACGCCGTCACCCAGGAGGAGAAGGACAGCTTGGTCTACCAGTATCTGCAGAAGGTGGACGGCTGGGAGCAGGACTTATCAGTGCCCGAGTTTCCGGAAGGTGAGGGGCTGGCTTCAGGGTGGGGACCCCTCCCGGAACCTCCCCTTCCTCGGGGACTGCGCCCTCCCCTGAAGCGGTGGGCGAGGCGGGATTGTGCCACCGCGCCGGAGAAAGGCGCTTCGCCCAGCGGAGCATCTGTCCCCCGGCGGCGGCGGCGGCGGCGGCGGCGGACCGTGGGTTTATGGAGGGCGGGGACCTGCATCTTCATCTCTGTAATCGTCTAGATCTGCCCGGGCCTTATGTTAACTAAGTAACTTTCCCCGAATGTTTCGTTGGCATGATGCCAGTGTCCATGCCACCCTGTCCTTCCAGTCTGGTTGCCCAGCATCATCATAATTCTGCATTATCGCAGCTAACCTTTATTGATCAGTTCTTAGGGGCCCCACACAGTTCTCATCACTTTAAGGGTACTATTTTATTTAATCCTCTCTGCAGTCCATTGAAGTGCTCTTAATTAGCCTTATTTTATAAATTGGGGAACTCAGGCACGGGATCAGGGAGATTGAGTCGTTTGCCGAGGGCATCCTAAGTAAGAATTACCAGAGTCGGAATCAGCAGACTCCCTTCTTCTGCCGGTTTCTTTGCTGTGCCACACTCCTCTGTTCAAAGTTTGAAACTTGTAATTTTAAAAGTCTGAATTATGACCTGTCTCCAGGGTTTGAATCCTGGCTCTGTGAATGTTTGGAGCACTAGGGAACCTGATGTTCCTAGCAGTGCTGTTTATGAAGCGCATCTTATTGTGATACATGAAACCGAACTTTACCTTCTTTGGTTGGGGCTGGCATTGTTTTGCCTGGTGGTGTTGGCGTATCTCCTGGCATGACACTGAAACCACATGTATAGTTAATTGGTTGGACGTGACAGGGTTCAGTATCTCATGAGAGGTATATGGGAACCTTGGCTCTGATGACAGCCTCCTGTGCTTCTAAGCCTTTTGCTCTCTCTCCTTCAAAAGTGCTAATTTTTTTCTGTTATTAGTCCTATCTTGGTATTGAGTTATTGCAGAATTCTGTCAGAAGAGTTGGGTGCATTTGTGCTTATCCCATCAAAGAAACTTTAGAAATTTATATACATGTATGTATATTTTTAAAGAACTCTGTGAGAAGTTAAACTTACATAGTACGTTGTCATAAACGAGCATGCCACCAACTAGGATTCAGGCCAGTATTTTTATTTTCTTGTTTGTATTTACAATGAGTGTGTTTTATTACCATGAGATTTGATCTCCATGACTCATACATAATATTTCAAAATATTCAAGCTTCATATTTGACATAGTCAAGTTTTCTGCTGGACCTGCTTATTGAGGACAGAATACTAGATGGGTGTTTTTTTTTTTTTTTTTGGTTTTGGTTTGTTTGTTTTTGGTTTATCAGTTACTGTGATCAGAAAGTCCTAAACATAACTCCATCTCAAAAACACTGAACTTTGTTCATTTCTTAAACACCTTTTATGGAAAGCAGTGTGATATAATGGATGGATTCAAATGGTTCTAGAATTAAATCCCAGTTATTCCGTTTGTTAGTTGCATGATTTTAAGCAAGTTACTTGAAGCCATACTTTTCTCACTTCTAAAATGGGCCAAGTATTTACCTTTGAGGTTTATTATGCCAATTGAAGGTAATAAATCTTACATTTCTCAGGAGAGAATAGGAGAGCTCAGTAAATAGGAGAGCTCAGTAAATGTTAGCAACTTTTAAAATTATATTCATTGTAATTATAAGATGCATTATTATTCTTAAGTCTGATAAGCACCTAGCACAATAACTGACATGTAATACTTTCCCTACCTCTCCAATCTAAGTCAGGCTCGACTGTTTACAGAAAATAAACTTGAGACAAATTCATAAATATTTTAAAATTAAAAAATGAAATATACATTAGTTTGAAGTTTTATATGGCCACTTGATCTGGTATACAATGGGTAATTAAGACCTCTCTATACCCTAAAACCTCACTAGGTTGGACCAATTGACAAAAATACTAATCTGGTTTGCAGATTTTTTTTTCTTTTAGAATTTTGTTTTAATCGAATTAACTCCAGTTACTGTTATTAGTTGTTATTATTCACGTGTTCCAGCCAATTCTGGCTTTCAGTTTCTGCAAAATATTCCCAGACACATGCTTCACGGTATAATTAATAGTTTAGTAACTGCATTTATTTACTTGCAAGCCACAAACTCATTCTCTTCGATTTCTTAAATTGATCAGAGATGCTGTACTTTTAACCTGCTTCTGTTTAACAGAATCTTTCTTCCTAGTGCATAGTTAAAATTGTAAATCGTGGTCAAGTAATTATAGATTCTGATTTACAAAAGCACAGATTAATGAGATCCTATTTTTCTTTGGAGGGAAGGGAACATGCTCTTCATCGGTATTAATGTTGCTTCCATGAAATCGATGATAATGACAGTGTGTTTTGTTTAGCTTTGCATTTAAAATATTTTGTATTTAAGGTCTCATTCAAATCCAGAGCATTTCAGTTCTTTTTCTTATGAAATTGGCTTAGGCATTTTGTGTATGTTTATCCTTATGTTTATCTGTTCCTTTTTGACATTTAAAGGTTGACCTTCATTCTCAGTAGCCCATTTGTACCTAATCATGTACTTAGGTCCTTTTAATATTTGATATTTCCTCTCGTTTTTACCTAAATATATTGATTTTACTTCCTTTCACACACAGACGAGTGTACTGTTTCTGAAAGAATTTGGTGGCTTTGTCTTAATATATCTACAGACTGCCACATAACAGTGGATTTCCCATTTTAACCTCCCCACTCCCTTCCTGCCCCCCCATCACTTCCTTAGAAATAATAATGGTTCACATTTTCATGGAAATTTTTAGATAAATTATCTTTTCCTTTAATCATAATTTATTTTGTGTAAATTTCAGGATTAGAATGGCTGAACACAGAAGAATCTATTTCTATCTACAAGGATCTCTGTGGAAAAGTGGTCGTCCTTGATTTCTTCACCTACTGCTGCATCAACTGTATTCACCTCTTGCCTGATCTTCATGCATTAGAACACGCATACTCTGATAAAGGTATCTGCCCTTTAATTGGTTTCTTACAGACTGTCCTGGCATAGTCACTGAAAGAGTAGCTGACTCATTTGCTCATAGGAGAATGAACATTTGGCGAGACTTCAATGGTTCTAAAAGTAATTTCTAATCTATGAATTAAGGACTCCATGTACCTTTTCCTGAAGAGTTAAGCTTAGCGATAATGGTTTGCCTTCCTAAAGAACCAACATTTAGTATATGGCTTTTCTTTAAGGATAAGGACATAATTTACTTTTTTCATGAGCAGGTATTTTAAAAAGGTCATTTTGTATATCTCAACTTACTTGAATTTCTTCTCAGGAAAAAAAAAAGGAAAAATGAAAAGTGTGATTAATTTTATACTCCTCTCGATATGATAAAAAAGTTTAAAAGTTCTTTTTAGGAAATGTGATGAGGTTTCCTTTAATTTTGAATGACATGAATTACAGTAGAATACAAAGCATTCTAACAGATACTTTTTCTTTGACCCTGCTTTAATTTAAAAATTATTTATAAAGGTTAATATTTTACAAAGCACACGAGGAAATCCTCTTTTATGGTATTACAGATTCTGAAAATCGAAGAGATTATACTTTGTATTTTCTTTAGAACTTTGACATTTTTTTCAAATTTTTGTCTTCTTTCTAGAAAAAAGCATGTGGGATAAATGAAACTAATTAAAGGTTCAATTTAATTAGGTTTAAATTGAAGCTGCCCTCCTGCAATGGCTACAAAGAAAAGGGGGTCACAGATCCTGTGAGAGTATAGATGAGAATAGAATAATAGATAGATACAGAAATGAAGGTTATCTTGAAACTTAGTTTTTAAAAAAGGATTGTTGGATAAAATCTCAGTGCAAGCGAAACTTCAGATGCTTTAAAATTGTAATGGACTGTATCTGGAAATTGCGTATCAATGAGATTTATCAAGAACTCAAATATTCCCAGGAGCTATGTCATGTTTTCAAAAGTTAATCCGTATTTGAGAAATACGAATATTTCTTAATCTGGTAGGTTTTGGATGCTTGTGTGTCTTGTTCAAGTCAATGTAAAATAAATTTATTGAGTATTTATTATGTTCAGGGTACTCTAATTGCTAAGGAAATATGTAACAAAGTTGAATTAAAGCTGTATGGAACATGGGGAAAGGAGTAACTTTTTTTTTTGCTTAGAAGCTTTGGAAGATATTTCTCAGAGAAGGAGACAGTTAAGCTGGAACTTGGTAAGTGAGCAGGAGTATAGCTGAAAATGAGAATGAGGCAGGAGGATGTGAGGATGTGACAGGTAAACAAGTAGGGAAGCACAGAAGAGTAGGTTTGGGGTGTGGTAAAGAGTTTGGTGTGGCAAGATTGTAGGGGCTCCTGGGCAAATGAAAAGAGAGGAAAGGAGGTTAGGTTCAGACCATTTTGTATAACATTCTTAATAGTTAAGTTAATGGACTTTTTCCTCCATTGAAGATACAGAGATAGTTTTTTTGTTTGTTTGTTTGTTTGTTTGTTTTATGCGGGATATGAAGGTTCCCAGGTTAGGGATCCAGTCAGTTGTAGCTGCTTGCCTGTACCACAGCTCACGGCAATGCCAGATCCTTAACCCACTGAGCGAGGACAGGGATCGAACCTGCATCCTCTGGAATGCTAGTCAGATTTGTGAACTACTGAGCCACGACAGAGATGTTTAAGTTGTTTTTTGTTTTTTTTTAAATTTTTTTTAATAATAGTTGATTTACAATGTTTTGTCAATTTCTGCTGTACGGCAAAGTGACCCAACTGTATATACATATATTCTTTTTTTTTACATTATCCTCTGTCATATTCCATCACAAGTGGCTAGGTATAGTTCCCTGTGCTATACAGCAGGATCTCATTGCTTATCCACTCCAAATGCAGTAGTTTACATCTACTAAGCCCAAACTCCCAGTCCATCCCACTCCTTTCCCCCTCCCACTTGGCAATCACAAGTCTGTTCTCCAGGTCCATGAGTTTGTTTCTTTTCTGTAGGTAGGCTCATTTGTGCCAGTATTAGATTCCAGATCTAAGGGATATCATATGGTATTTGTCTTTCTCTTTCTGACGTACTTCACCTAGTATGAGAGTCTCTAGTTCCATCTATGTTGCTGCAAATGGGATTGTTTTATTCTTTTTTATGGCTGAGTAGTATTCCGCTGTGTATATATATATACCATATCTTCTTAATCCATTCATCTGTGATGGACATTTAGGTTGTTTCCATGTGTTTGCTATGGTGAATAGTGCTGCAATGAATATAGGGGTGCATGTATCTTTTTCAGTGAAAGTTTGAGTGGGATTCCTGGATCATATGATAGTTCTGTATTAAGTTTTCTGAGGTACCTCCATACTGTTTTCCATAGTGGTTGTACCAATTTACATTCCCACCAACAGTGTAGGAAGGTTTTGTCCACACCCTCTCCAGCATTTGTTTTTTGTTGACTTGTTAATGATGGCCATTCTGATTGGTGTGAGGTGGTACCGCATTGTAGTTTTGATTTGCATTTCTCTAATAATTAGTGATACTGAGCATTTTTTTCATGTCCCTGTTGGCCATCCATATCATCTTTGGAGAAATGTCTGTTGAGGTTTGCCAGTTTTTCAGTTGGGTTTGTTTTTGTTTTTGTTTTTTTGCTATTGAGTTGTATGAGTTGTTTGTATATTTTGGAGATTATAAGCCTTTGTGGGTTGCATCATTTACAACTATTTTCTCCCATTCCATTGGTTTTTTTCTTTTTTCTTTTCTTTTTTTATGGTTTCCTTTGCTGTGCAAAAGCTTGAAAGTTTGATTATATCCCATTGGTTTATTTTTGTTTTTATTACTATTGCCTCGGGAGACTGACCTAAGAAAACATTTGTACAGTTGATGTCAGAGAATGTTTTGTCTGTGTTCTCTTCTAGGAGCTTGAAGGTGTCTTGTCTTACATTTAAGTCTTTAAGCCCTTTCGAGTTTATTTTTGTGCATGATGTGAGGATGTGTTCCAGTTTCATTGATTTATATGCAGCCATCCAGTTTTCCCAGCACCACTTACTAAAAATACTGTCTTTTTCCCATTTTATGTTCTTGCCTCCTCTGTGAAAGATTAATTGACTCTATATGTCTGGGTTTATTTCTCGGTCTCTATTCTGTTCCCTTGGTCTTTATTCTGTTTTGGTACCAGTACCACACTGTCTTGATTACTGTTGTTTTGTAGTATTATCTGAAGTTTGGGAGAGTTATGCCTCCTGCTTGGTTTTTGTTCCTCAGGATTGTTTTGGCAATTCTGGGTCTTTTGTGGTTCCATATAAATTTTTGGATTGTTTGTTCTCATTCTGTGAAAAATGTCATTGGCAATTTGATAGGGATTGTGTTGAATCTGTAGATTGCTTTGGGTAGTATGGCCAATTTAATGATATTATTTCTTCCAATATGGTAGCATGGAATATCTTTCCATTTCTTTGAATCCTCTTTAATTATCTTGATTGATGTTTTATAGTTCACAGCATATAAGTCTTTCACCTCCTTGGTCAGATTTATTCCCAGGTATTTGATTTTTTTGGGTGCAATTTTAAAAGGTACTGTATTTTTGTATTCCTTTTCTAATATTTCATTGTTAGTATACAGAAATGTGACTGATTTCTGAATGTTAATCTGTATCCTGATACTTTGTTGAATTGATTGATCAGTTGAAGTAGTCTTTGTGTGGAGTCCTTAGGGTTTTCTATGTATAGTATAATGTCATCTGTATACAGTGGCGGTTTTACCTCTTTTCCAATTTGGATACCTTTTATTTCTTTTATTTGTCTGATTGCTTTGGCTAGGACTTCCAGTACTACTTTGAATAAAAGTGGTGAGAGTGGGCATCCTTGTCTTCCAGATTTTAGCAGGAACACTTTCAACTTTTCTCTGTTGGGGATTATATTGGCTGTGGGTTTGTCTTAAATGGCTTTTATTATGTTAAGGTACGTTCCCTCAGTACCCACTTTGGTGAGAGTTTCTATCATGAATGGCTGTTGGGTTTTGTCAAATGCTTTTTCTGCATCTATTGAGATGACCATGTGGTTTTGACTTTTCTTTTGTTAATGTGGTATATGACGTTGATTGATCTGTGTATGTTGAACCATCCTTGTGTACTTGGGATGAACCCCACTTGGTCATGGTGTATGATCTTTTTATGTGTTGTTGGATTCAGTTGGCTAAAATTTTGTTGAGAATTTTTGCATCTATATTCATCAATGATATTGGCCTGTAATTTTTTTTTTTTTGGTAATATCTTTGGTTTTGATATTAGGGTGATAGTGGCATCATAGAATGTCTTTGGGATTATTCCTCCTCCTTCAACTTTTTGGAGAAGTTTAAGAAGGATGGGTATAAATTCTTTTTATGTTTGGTGGAATTTGCATGTGAATCCATCTGGTTCTGGACTTGTGTTTGTAGGGAGTGTTTTTGTTACACATTTAATTTCATTTCTAGTGATCAGTCTGTTCACTTGATCTATTTCTTCTTGACTCACTTTTGGCAGGCTGTATGTCTCTAAAAAGTTGTCCATTTCTTCTAGGTTGTCAAATTTGTTGGCATATAATTGTTCATAGTATTTTTTTTTTATATATTTCTGCAGTACCTGTTGAGATTTCTCCTTTTTTCATTTCTTATTCTGTTAATTTGAGTTTTTCTCACCTCCTTTTGGTGAGTCTAGCTAGAGTTTTGTCAATTTTGTTTACCCTTTCAAAGAACCAGCTCTTGGTTTTATTGGGTTTTTTTTCCCTATTGTTTTTTGAATCTCTATTTTATTGATTTTTCTCTCTGAACTTTATGATTTCCTTCCTTCTGCCGACTTTGGGTTTTCTTCTTTTTCTAATTCTTTTAGGTGGCAGGTTAAATTGTTGATTTGAGATTTTTCTTTTTTGAGGAAGGCCTGTATCGCTATGAACTTGCTTCTAAGCATTGCTTTTGTGGCATCCCATAAATTTTGAATGGTTGTGTTTTCATTATCATTTGTCTCGAGTTTTTTTAAATTTCCCTTTTGATTTCCTCATTGACCCATTGGTTTTAGTACAATGTTGTTTGGTCTCCATGTAGTCAGTTTTTTCTCATTTCTTTTCCTCTGTTTGATTCCTACTTTCATGCCATTGTGGTCAGAGAAGATGCTTGAAATAATTTCTGTGCTCTAAATTTGTCGAGGTTATTTTTTTGCCCCAGTATGTGGTCAGTCCTTGAAAATGTTCCATATGCACTTAAGAAGAATGTATATTCTGATTTTTTTGGATGAAATATCCTGAAAATGTCAGTTAAGTCTTAACTTTTCTGTTGTGTCATTTAAGATCTCTGTTGCCTTATTTTCTTTCTAGAGGATATGTCCATTGATGTGAGTGGGGTGTTAAAGTCTCCTACTATTATTGTTGTCCCATCAGTTTATCCTTTCATGTCTGTTAGTATTTGTTGTATGTATTTGGGTGCTCCTATAATAGGGGCATATATGTTGACGAGTGTAATATCCTCTCCTTGAATTGATCCTTTTATCATTAAATAGAGTCCTTCTCTGTCTTTATGGCTTTTGTTTTAAAGTCTCTTTTATGTGATAAGAGTATTGCAATTCCTGCTCTCCTCTCTTTTCCATTTGCATGAAATACCTTTTTCTGTCCCCTCACTTTCAATTTATATGTATCCTTTGCCCTAAGGTGAGTCTCTTGTAGACAGCATATTGTAGGCTCTTGTAATTTTAATCCAGTCTACCATTCTGTGTCTTTTGATTGGAGCATTCAGTCCATTGACATTTAAGGTAATTATTGATAAATATGTGTTTATTGCCATTTTAAACTTTGTTTTCCAGTTGATTCTATGTTTCTCTTTGTTCCTTTCTTTTTTGGGTTGGATGATTTTCTTTTATTTCATGCTTCTGTCTTTTTTTTTTTTTTTTTTTAGTTTTTCTGAAAGTACTCTTTGGTTTTGGTTTGTGGTTGCCCTTTAAGTATGTTAACCCCTTCCTATATGCTTGCTTTAGCCTGATAGTCATATAGGCTCAAGCATATTCTAAAATAAAGTCTACATTTTTTTACTTTCCTTCCCCACATTTTTTTATTTTGATGTTCTTTTATAACATCTTCATGTTTTATCATTTTGCTGTTCCTTTTGTTTATTGTCTCTTTTACAATAGGTTTTTTTTTTTTCCTTTTAGCTCTGTATACTAGCTTATTTGACTGTTTTCCAATTGTGATTTTTCTCCATCCTATTTCTTCTCACTTTTTTATTTAGAGGAACCCTTTCAATATTTCTTTTAGAAGGGGTTTAATGTTACTGTACCCTCTTAGTTTTTGTTTGTTGGAAAAATTCTTTATTTCTCCTTCTATTTCAAATGATATTCTTGCTGGGTAGAGTATTCTGGGCTGCAAAATTTTCCCTTTTAGAGCTTTGAATGTATCTTGCCACTCTCTTTGGCCTGTAGTGTTTCTGTAGAGAAATCAGCTGATAGCCTTACGGAGATTCCCTTATAATTAACTCTTTCTTTTTCTCTTGCTACCTTTAGAATCCTTTCTTAGATATCTTTAACTTTTGCCATTTTTATTGTAATATGTCTCCTTGTGGGCCTGTTGGGGTTCACTTGTTTGGGGCCCTCTGTGCTTCCTGCATCTTGGTATCTGTATCATTTAGCTTTGGAAAGTTTTCAGCTATAATTTTTTTAAATATATTTTCAATCCGCTTTTCTTTCTCTTCTCCTTCTGGAATCCCTGTTGTGTATAGATTGGCCCACTTTATATTATCCCACAGATCTCTTATACTGCTTTCATGTTTTTTCTTTTTTCTTATCGGTTTTCTATCTGCTGTCCTCATTGGGTGATTGTCATTATTCTATCTTCCAAGTCATTAATTTGTTCCTCTGCATTGTTCATTCTGCCCTTCAGTGCCTTTATCTCAGCTTGTGTCTCTGCAAATGAATTTTATCATTTTTCTTGGCTCATTTTTTTTCTAGTTCCTTTCTAAAGTAATCTGCATTATTGTTCATATCTGCTGTTCCTTTATATTTGCTCTCAATTCCTTCAGTATTTTCACTGTCTTCTTTTTAAACTCAGTGTCTGTTAGACTGCATAGGTCTTTTTCATTGTTTGCTCCTTCACGGGAATTCTGTTCTTTTTTACTGGGAATGGTTACTAAGCTTCTTCATTTTGCTTATATTTTTCTTACTCTGTGAGATTAGGGAAAACAACTACTGTAGCCTTGGAGAACTATTTATCTGCAAAAGCCCCTGGGTATTTTGTGAGGGCTTACTATTTATTTTTGATGTGCATGCTACTTTTGGTTTGGATGCTTGCTATCTTTTCCTCAGTGTGTTCAGGCTGTCATCCCCTTGATAGGGTGCTATGCGTGCTTCCAGGGAGATGGAGGATTGGGCAGGGCTAGTATCCAGTGCCTGGTTGGATGCTAGCAGTGGCAAGGACCCTCAGGAAAGCTGCACAGGCTACTCCTGGTTGCAGGGCCCTGGGAAGTGATGTGACCCTCAGGCAGGTGTAGGTGGTGCCTGGAGCATTTGGTAGTGGCATTGGCATGGTGTGTGCATTCCCAGGGGAGTGAGAACAACAAGTGGTGCTTGGTTGCATTGCCCTCCTCTGTGCTAACCTCTGAGGTGAGTGGGGTTGCAGGTGGTGCCTGTTCATGGAGCCCTATGGGTGGTGGGCCACGCCCACCTCTGGAGTCTGAGATGACTGGTGGTTTGCCCCTGCTGCCTGTAGACCATGCAAGAGGCACTCCCTTGTTCTTAGCCTGAGCAGGAGGAGCTGTCACCCACAGTCCATGCAAGAGGTGCCTCACCATCCACAGCCCCACCCTCTGAGAGTCCACTCATGTGCAGAGAAAGATGTTCCTATGGTCCATCTCTCCTCCTCTTGCCTTCCCC
This sequence comes from Phacochoerus africanus, assembly GCF_016906955.1. NCBI lineage: Eukaryota > Metazoa > Chordata > Mammalia > Artiodactyla > Suidae > Phacochoerus > Phacochoerus africanus. Next base: position 124,488,552 of record NC_062558.1, read on the forward strand.
AACCATGGTGCCTTGCTTCTCCTGCAGTCCCAGGCCTCCTCCTGGGTTCCCTTGTCTGTGGCGTTTACCTCCCCAGCCTTGGCACACCACTCCCTAACTCCTCAAGCTGTCTCTCCACAGCCAACCCTAGTCTTCTTCCCAGAACTGAACTCCAGAGACTGAGTCTCAGCACCCAGCCTCCTTCGGAGCATCTCCGGCTGTGGTGTCCTGGGAGGTACTACAGATGGTCTATGGGGCTCTCTCTCTCTGCTTTGCTCCCCTCTGTGAAGTTGCTGTGCTTTTTTCTGAGACTTTGAGGTCCCTCTCTCTCAGCTGATCTCACCATCAGTTACATGGGTTTCTAGGGTGTGGGTTCCTTTCCTCTTTCACAGCTTCCTCTTAGGAGTACTAGTCCCATCCTGCTTCCTTTTTCTCTTTCTTTTTTTCCTTTTGTTCTTCCCAGTAATGTGGAGAGTTTTTCCCCCCTTTTGGAGGTGGAATGTCTTCTGCCAGCATTAAGTAGATGTTCTGTGTGAATCGTTTTGCATGTAGATGGTTTTTTTTGATGTGTTTGTGGGAGAAGAGAGTTCCACATCTTAACTCCTCTACAGCTGTTTTTAATTTATTTGTTTAATAAGAGAATGACAATAAGATTTCTGTTTTAGAATGGCACTTAAAGACTGGGTCAAAAATCCCAAAGTTAGCCATTTCCATACTTATTTCCATACTTAAGATCACCCCTAAGACACTGGTTAATAACTTAATTGGTTAACCCTATACCTGAGGCAAATTCTAGAATGGATCCTTATAATCTCTTTACAAGTTTACTGAAAATATCATTCTTATAGCACATTGTAAAAAAAGCAATAACTATTTTTATATACAGATATACTTATGAAAAACAAAATACTTTGTAAGTAGTTTCAACATGGTAATTTCAAAGAAACTTTACAATGATATGCTACTTTATGAAAATACTGGTAATTTAGGAATAAAGAAATTTTATATTTATATTAGAAGATAAGTTCGGCTCATATTCACAAAAACAGGCATACTCAGAGATTATCACGTGAAAGTTCAATAAGCTGTCACTAAATTAATTTGCTTTCTTGTAGCCAAAGTTTTATCTCATTACCCAGTGATGTGTTACTGAATGTATCTGCAGCAAATCTGTTTATGTTCCTCAAGAGACATTCAGCAGCCTGTTTTAAGTCTATGGAATAGTCAGTTTGTTTTATTGGTAATGCTCATACAATTGCTTTTTAATTCAAAAACACCCTGAAAGAGGCCCAATTTAATACGCAGTCTCCTTCCTCTCTAAAATAGCTTTTAAAGTCAGGTTGGTAATGGTGACCAGTATCACTTTCACAGTAGCATAGAATAAATTATAAATGTCAAAGATCTTAAGCAGAAACTAAAAAGATAGTCAATAGTAATGAATGGTTCTGATGTTCAGACATTTTTTGAGAATGGAGCTGGGTCCTAAAGTTGTTATTAATTCATAATGATTTAGCATATATTTGTATTAAACTGACAGGTACCTCAGTGTTCTCTTTTTTTTCTTTTGTCCTTGAGAGTTTTTAATTTTTTTTTTTTACCTTTTTATGCTGGATACATTAATGGTATATTATAATACTCAAGTTTAGCACAATGGCTATTATCTAAGGAAAAGCACTCTTGTTTTTATAAGAAGACATTCCTAGGAAAACTTGGCATATTTTAAAATGTCCTTGCTAGGTGAATGTTAATGTATAATTGAATCAGACTTTTAAAATCCTGAATTCAGACTTTCTGTTGTGGCTCAGTGGGTTAAGAACTGGACATAGTATGAGGATGCAGGTTCAGTCCCTGGCTTTGGTGGTGTAGGCCTGCAGCTGGGACTCCAGTTTGACCTCTAGCCCAGGAACTTCCATATGCCACGCATGGGGCCATAAAAAACAAAACAAAACAAAAAGCCCTAAATTCCATAATGCTACTGAGTAAATGCTGGTATTCTCATTAGGTAGTATATATGATTTTTCCATTTGATACTTTATTAAAAATTAGAGGCATATATTTCTAATTTTATAGTGAATCTAAACTTTTTGATGAGTCCACATATGATTTCATTCTGTTTCAGGGTTCCCAAAACCACCCCCAGGTGAGTAATTCTTAGGAGGACTCATAGGATTCAGAGCGTAGTTGTTACTCATGGTTATAATTCATCACAGCAAAAGGATATACAGAGTCAGCCAGGGGAAAAGACACAGGGGCTCAATCCAGGGGACACCAGGAGCAAGCTTCCAGAGTCCTGTCTTCAGTGGAGTCACATGAGATGTGCTTAATTCCCCCAGCAGGGAGATGTTGCCAACTAAAGAAGCTCATTAGAGATAGTGCTTAAAGTTTTTGTTGGGGGCTGGCCATATAGGCAGCTTCTGCCTGGCGCCATGTACCAAAATTCCAGACTCCCAGAAGGAAAGCAAGTGTTCAGCATAAACCATGTTATTTGTACAAACAGTTAGGCATTGTGAGCTATGCTTATCAGTTTTGGGGATGATGGGAACACTTGAAATCCAGGCAAGGGCCAGCCTTGTAAGCAGGTCTTTGAAAGAATAGTGGGGCCTGCTGTGTTAACTCTTGCATTTTCTTTTTGCAGCAGTATATATATTTATTATTACACTTAGTATTTTCTTTTTTTTTTCTTTTTTTGTCTTTTTGCCATTTCTTGGGCCGCTTCCTCGGCATATGGAGGTTCCCAGGCTAGGGGTTGAATCGGAGCTGCAGCCGTCAGCCTACGCCACAGCTACGGCCACAGCCACAGCAACGCGGGGACCCGAGGCGCGTCTGCAGCCTGCAGCACAGCTCACAGCAACGCCAGATCCTTAACCCACTGAGCAAGGCCAGGGATCCAACCTGCAACCTCATGGTTCTTAGTCGGATTCGTTAACCACTGAGCTACGACGGAAACTCCTACACTTAGTATTTTCTTTTTGCAGCAGTGTATATATTTATTATAACACTTAGTAGTTTCTTTTTTGCAGTAGTGTATATGTTTATTATTCTTTGTTCTTAAAGTAGGATGAAAATACTGGCCAATTAATGCAAACTTCCAGAGTGTTTAATGTGGACATGGTGATGTCAGTTTTTGAAATTTAAAAAGAAATCAATTTGCTTCTGGTCTCTGCTTTAATTTAGTAGTCAGTGGTAGGTCTCAAAATGTCTCAGTTTATAGTTTTTGTAACATCTAAAACTCCTCAAGTATTTTCAGTTTTTACATTGAATTAGGTTATATTGCCTGTGATTAAACTGTACTTTCTGCTATATACTATATATATATATATATATACACACCCATATACTGTGTAGAGTTGTACCTATATGTCTATATGTCTCTGAAAAATAAGATCTTTGAAGTTTTTAAAGTGATTTTAAAGAGTTCTTTTATTACTACTATTTTAGAAGCCATTATTCTTTCTATTTGGTTCTACCTTCCTCCTTTCTTCTTTCTCCCTCCCTCTCTTCTTTCTCCATCTCTTCCTTTTCTTTCTTCCGTATTTTCTTTTAAATGCAGTTGTTTTGATCCATGTGTTGGCAAAAATCCATAAAGGGAGAGCTCTTTTACCTCCGACTTTTTACTGTGTATGATTTATAGAACAAGCAAAATAATTAAAAAAAATCTCTGTGTACTTACTGTAAGGTTGTTGACACTGAAAAAATGAGATGCATAGTCTGACCTTTGTCCTTGTCTGTAAATCAATATAGAGATTCTATTTAGACAATAATATCATGCAGTTTATATATTATACAAATATGTAAGTTTCTTCATTATTTATGTCCTATCCATCCATTTCCTACTGTGTACTAGGCACTGTGCTGGTAAATAGGAAAATGGTGTATGGCCATAAATAATTAATAGGAATTAGATTCCAACAAGGGGAAAGCTTATGCTCAAATAAACACACAAATATTTTTATAATTTCCAGTTAGTACTGAGGGAAATTACAGAGTGCTTTGAAGACAGATAATGGGGTTTACTCTTATCTTGGAGAAATTAAAGAAAGCTTTTTTAAGAGTGAAAATTGAGCTTGAGATCTAAAAGACAGATATGACTTTACTCGGCGAGAACATTCCAGGCAGAGACGCTGTATGTCAAGGCTTTAAAGCAAGAGGAATAATGATATTCTTGAGGAAGTGAAGAAAGGCCTGGTTAGTATAATACCCTGAGGGAAGGGAAGAAGGATGTGGAAGATGCTGGAGAGATGAGATGTGGTTTCTATAAGAAGGATTTTCTGCCAGAGGGTGACATGATCAGATTTGTAGGGGTTTTTTTTGTTTTTTGTTTTTTGGATTTTGTGGGGTTTTTTGTTTGTTTTTAAAGGTCAGTTTGTCTCCTGGCTGGGTAACTAATCAATGGACAACACTGGATCTATGGCAAGACTGTTGTGCCCCCTATGAGACATGACAATAGCTTGAAGCTAATTATAGATGATAGGATTAATAGGACTTGGTCATGGATTAAATATGGGTGATGAGAGAAGGCTGGTTGATTATTACAGAAATATCTGAGGTAGGTTTCTGGCTTGTAAAACTGGACAGGTGGTGGTACCTTTCAGTGACAGGAAACACTGTGGAAAGAACAAATTTGGAAGGGAAGTTCATGAGTTTATTTGAAACATTTTTCCGTATGACTTCCATTGCTTTTAAGGATAAAGATCTCAATCTCTAATGTGATTTACCTCAACAAACAGGTTGACCCTGTGTTTATTTTTGTTTTGTCCCATGCTTCCCATTGTTCTCTGAGCTTAGTCACTTACCTTCTTTAGTCTTTCTTGTCCCCTCTTGCATGTGTTGTTTTCTCTTCCTGGAATCTCCTTTATTCCTTGTTTCCCCTGTTTAACATCTTCTCATCATTCACATCTCACCTTGGTCATCACTTTTTCAAAGAAGTGTTGGGGTATATTCATCAGGAAGAAAAAATATATGTATTTTGATGTAATGTGATATTTGTGTACATATATTACATATGTAAAATATATTTTGACTCAACTCATGGATTCCTTTTTGATTCATTGTTATAAATCATCACAGTCATTTATTTTGATTTTCAAATTGTCCCCATTCGACTAAATGGATCCCCTTCATGCTATCACCTGTGTCCTTTTGACATGTCCTTATTATTCTCTAAGCACTTCTTGACTTGTTCCCCAAAAAAATATTTCCAGGTTCATCTTATACTTTCCCAGCCCCATCTTTGAATCAGCCATTTCTCTAAGGAGTTCTGATTCCTTATAGTATTGAATATTAAGAATGATTTTGAAGAAACAAGATCTGGGCACTAGATGTGCATACTGTTACTGGAGTGTGTCTTTTCTTCCAATTCCTCCCAACTAATTTAAAAGTTGCTTAAACTAGTCCCTCCCACCCACCATGAGGCTTTGCTATTCATTTGAAGTACAGCTAGATTCATTTGTTTCTGTTTGTATTTTTAAGCCCCCTTTCCCTGTTTTTGTTGATTTTATTTTCGAATATGTAAAATTATAACATGGTCTGAAAGTCAGAACTGTGCAGAAAGTATAGTTTCATCTACCCCTCTCTTCTGCTTATTCCTACCTTCTCATTCTTTCATCCTGTTCTTTTTCTTTAAAACAAATTTTTTTAACATTAAAAAGTGACATACTATTGACATTTTTATGCACTTCAGTTTTTTCATGAGACATTTTTCCCTGGCAGTCACTCCACACAAGTTTATAGAGAATTTCCTGGTAGTTTTTAACATCTTCATGGTACTTAGCCTGTGTATGTATGTGTGTACATGATTTATCCAGGCACTTTCCTATCCTGTGTATTGGCCCTTATATTGTTTCTAATATTTAGCAGTTAACACACAATGAATAATCTTATGGATACATTTTTGTAGTGCTGATAGTGTATTTTAAGGATGAATTCCTGGAAGTGAGGATTGCTGGGTCAAAGTTAAATGTACATAAGTTTAGTCAGATATTGCCACATTCCACACCAGGAGGGTTGCACCAGTTTGCATTCTCACTAGCAGTGTATGAGTATGCTTCTTTTCCCATTGCTGTTCCAATAAAATGTTGACATACTTTTAAATTTTTGCTGATCTAGTATTCCTTTTATATGACAAATGGTATCTTGGTGTAGTTTTAAATTGCATTTTAGAGTGGAGTTGAACAAGCCTTTTCATATGTTTCTGCATATTTATTGTAAATGGGGTTTTGTCTACTACTGTATCCTCCAGCTGGATGTTATGTAGATATAGAAAGGCTGTTGGGTTTTGTGTGTCAGTTTTCAGTTCTACTGCATCCTGACTTTTATTATTTGGGTTAGTTTTATAACTGATTTTCTGGAGTTTTCCTAACATACTATCATATTATTTGCAAAGAAAATTTTCATTTCTTATGTCTGTATCTAAATACTCTTATCTAATTTTGTTGTCTAAAACCACTGTTCCACATCATTGTTAAATAGTATTGGAAACAGTTCGTGTCTCTGCCTTGTTCCTTATCTTATTGGAAAACTTCTAGTTTTTCTCCAGTAGGTAAGTGGCTAGTTTTTGGACTCAGTTGTATTTATTTACCCAATTAATGAGTTATCACAGTACAGAATTACTTTAAGTTATATCCCAGTAAAGCTGATGTTAAAATTAAGAATGTATCTCTACTGCTTCAAAGTTTGGAGGAGAATGGTGGCTACCTAATTTTGAATCTTCCCATTTTCCTTTTCCCCTTCCCTAGACATAAAAACAACAGGGAGAGTAAATAAAACCACACTTGATCCTCTGTTCAGTGATACTAAGAGACAATATCATGGCCTTCAGATTACCCGTAAATTGAGAAATACGCTTATCTCCATGAGAGATCCTGCTGCTGCTAGCTTGCAGGTGCTGAGAACAGGGATGGAGGAGGTGTAAAAGACTCCATGAAAAAAAGGGGTTCTGAGGAATTGGACAAAACACAAACCCCCTTACCTGCAGAAAAAGAACTCAACTCCAGCTCTAGTATGGATGCCCTAGAACATAGTACTAGCTCTTGAAAGAGTGTGGGACTGGGAACAGAAGCCTCAGAGAAGCATTGCTTCCTGAAAAGACTCAGATAATAGAAGTATGTGTGGTTTCCCTTGGAGATAGTCTCCTGAAGGGGAAGAAAATAAGAGGGAAAAGTTAAGAATGCTGCAGAAACAAAAGAAAATACACATCAGCTCCTCCTTCCAGTGGTGCTGTCTGAAAATGAAATTCAGAAAAAGGGAACTGTCAGAAGAGGGCACTCTCAAGCCAGGAGCTTTGTCCACAAAGTGATTAGGGTTATTAAAAGATCACACCCATATAAAACTGTAAAAAGCTGAAAATGTGATTCAGAATTGAAATGCTGATGAAAATTCTCAATCACAAAATTGACAAAAACTATAACATAGTCCTCTGTTTCGAATTACGTATCCTCTTAAAGTATTTAGGAATAATGAGAAAACAGCTTGAATCAGAAATTTTAAAACTAAGAACAGAAATGGATCCCTCTCCTCTCAAAAAAAGGAAGAAATGAATGTCGATTGAACTCAAAAGAAATAGAAGAAAAAGGTCATAATTATATTAGAAATTAAGGCTAAATTACAGGGTGCCCAAGGGGTAATAAATTCATATGAAAATTTTATGAGGGACATTGAACTAAAGCAGGAGTGTAAAAACAGTGGCTGAAAATGAACTTTTAAAATAAAAGAGTAGTAAAAAGAGTTAGGAAATTATCGAACTGGAAGATAAAGAGAAGAGGTCCAACATAAGGCTACTTGGAGACTAAAGAAGAGAATTAAAACAATTGACCAGAACTAAGATCTAAAATTAGGATCCAAAAAAAATTCTAAAAATAAAAGGAACCTTAAATCTCCATATTGAAAGGGCCTGCTGGATACCGAGAGTTTCTCTGTTGAACCAGAAGAACAGCCTAAAAAGTATTCTAGTAAACCTATTGCACTTTAAAAATTGTTTTCTAAAAAAAGTCCTCGGGGCCTCCAGGAAAAGATGACCTTCAAAGATATGTAAATTAGGCGGAACAGACTTTTCACAAATAATGTGCAAGGCAAGGCAACAGTGGAACAACATTTTCAAGAATCTTAAGAGAGTAAAAACCAAGGATTTTATATACAAGCAGCTACCTTTCGAGAATCAATCAGGATTATAAAAAAATAGTTTTGAATGTCTGTGAACTCAGAGAATACTGTGCACATGTTCCGTTTCTGGTGAATCTTAAGGGAGACTTCTATCCAAGTGTGATTAAAGAAACTCCAAATGGATGAATGAAGACTTAATACATGTATTTGTAGACCTAAGACCAATTAGGATGTTTTGGTGTATCAATCAGAATTTGATGAGAGAAGGACCACTCAGAATAATGAGAAATAATACAGATTTGTTAAAGGCACTTGACCTTATGTGATTGTGGGAGCTGCTTAACTAGCCTCCAGTGTGGCTGTTGCTTCTGTGTCTACATGCCTCAACTTGAAGCCAGCAGGCCAGGCACTTGAAAAGGAAAGATGGATATGAAATAGGGGAGAGCAAGGGCAAACTGCATCCTGCATGCATGCCCTAGAACCCAGAAGGATGAACTGGAACCCATGAAAGCTTCCAACTTAAGTAACGAGGTGACCAGAAGAGTAAGTTCGTTCCCTCTGTCATGGAGCTAAAAACTCACCTGGCCCAGGAGTTGGGAAATCTGGCAGGAGCTAGTGCAGCTAAGGGGCCCAACTGCTACCCTGTAAACCAGCACATAAGCTGCAGTGTATAAACTGCAGTAGCACCTGGTGCTCTGTACCAATCTTCCAGCAAAAGAGAATATGGCCTCTGTTTCCTTTTACAACTTCCAGTTTGCTCACAGAATACCTCTTGGTCCAGGATAACCCAGAACGAGGCAGGGAACAGAATACTGAAAAATAATTCCAATTTAGCTAATTTAACAAAACACCAATCTGTCACCTAAAGGTAAAAGGATAATATAAAATCATGTATTCTGACAAAATTAGAAAGAATGCAACTAAAGAAAGATGGGGGGAAAAGGGAGAAAGAGGGAAAATAGAAGACTATTGATTATTGTATAGGTAATAAGTAGTAAATGATACCATTTGAAAATGATAGACCAGATAGTAAAAGGTTATGAAAAATTGGGAGTAATACTTTTATAATATGAAAAAAAGTATTAATATAAAGTAACCCTGGAACAAAAAATGCAAACCTTCCTAAATCCCAAAAGAAATCTTAAAAAAAAAAAAAGCTGGAGCGGGAGAGTTCCCATTGCGGCTCAGCGGCAACGAGCCCAACTAGTATCCATGAGGATAGATTTGATCCCTGGCCTTGCTCAGTGGGTTAAGGATCTGGCATTGGTATGAGCTATGTTACAGGTCACAGATGTGACTCGGATCCTGCATTGCTGTGGCTATGGTGTAGGCCAGCAGGCAGCTCTGATTCAGCCCCTGGCCAGGGAACATCCATATGCCTCAGGTGTGGCCCTTAAAAGAAAAAAAAGAAAATGGGCACACCAAATAAAGAAACAGGGTAACATAACAGTAACTACAGTATAGACTATATCAGAGAATTGAGATCAAACATAGCAGTCGTATCAATAAATGTGATTAAGGTTAATTTCCTTTTTTTTTTTTTGCCTTTTCTAGGGCTACACCTGCGGCATATGGAGGTTCCCAGGGTAGGGGTCTAATTGGAGCTTTAGCTGCTGGCCTACGCCAGAGCCACAGCAACTCGGGATCTAAGCCACGTCTGTGACCTACACCACAGCTCATGGCAACGCTGAATCCTTAACCCACTGAGCAAGGCTAGGGATTGAACCCACAACCCCATGGTTCCTAGTCGGGTTCGTTAACCACTGAGCCAAGACGGGAACTCCTTAATTTTCCTATTGAAAGAAAATGCCCATCAATTCCTATTTATTTTCTATTTATTTATTATTTTTTATCAAAAATAAGTGCCAGATTTTGTGTTTTTTTTTAAATTTTATACCTCATGAATTCCTGGATTATGTTCATTTCTTGTTTCTTTGGGCTTTCTTTTGATGTATTCTGTTCTTTTCCTAGTTTTTTTTAGTGGGAAATGTATTCATCTATTTTAATTTTTATTGATATAAATGTTTAAGGCTATAAATAGAGGCTATGAGTTTTCTTGTCATGAAATATATCCCATAAATTGTGATATGTAGTATTTTCATTATTATTTTTTAGAAACTCTGTAATCTTGTTCTGTTCACTGAAGTTGATAGAGGGTTTTAAAGTTACTAAATTTAAAAAGGTCTGCGATAATAGGAAAAAAAAAATATATATATATATATCTAGGTCTCTGCCCTGGGTTTCTAACACAGAGCTGCTAAATCCTTGTAATTTCCCAAGTGATAAGAGCACTAGGAAGGTCTTTGTCCTAGTATGTGGTCTCTGACCCCAGTTCCTGATAGGGTAGTTTCTAAATCCCTTGGAATTTCCCCGAGTGATAGGGTTGTCCTTTGTTCTAAAGTAATCCTTGGTGGGTTCCTGGATAGGAGCTGGTCACCAGGAAGACCAAGATGTGATTAGAAGCTTGGAACCTTCAGCCTCATACAAGCCCCTCCTCCACCACCATTCTCCAGAGGGAGGAAGGGGGCTGGAAATGGAGTGAATGATCTGTCAGGCCTCTGTGATGAAGCCTCAGTAAAATTCCCAAAGGTATAGAGTTCAAAGAACTTCCAGGTTGGGGAACACCTGGAGGTGCTGGGAGCTCTGTACCCCTTCCCCCTATACCTTGCTCTATATTATTGCCAACATCTGTATATCTTATCATATTCTTATAATAAATCTGTGTAAGTGTTTCTCTGAGTTCTCTGAGCTATTCTCGCAACTAATTGAGTCCAGGGGTCATGGGAATCCCTGATTTGTAGCAGAGTTGGACACAAGTGTGAGTAGCTTGGGGCCCTACTACTTGCTGTTGGCCTCTGGAGTGAGGAGGCAGTCCTGTGAAGGACTGCCTTTAGCTCTGGTTAGTGTCAGAATTATAGGAGATCCAGCTGGTGTCACAGACAGTTGCTTAGTGTGTGTGTGTTGGGAAGGAACCGCACATCTGGTGTCAGCAGTGTTGTGTGATATTAGTGTAAGAGTAAAGGAGAAACACAAGAATAATGTGAATTTTTCCTGAACAAAAGACTTTGTTATTGTTATTAGTATCCAGTTTTACTGTATTGTGGTTAGAGTGTGGTCTGTATAATGTTTTGTCATCAGTATTTATAAATATTCCAGGTACTCTTGAGAGGAAAGTATACTCTTAATTACTAGAGTATAGTTTGATATGGAACAGCATAATCTAGCTTACCAATTATAGTAATTGGGCTTTCTATATCTTTTTTTTTTTTTTTTTTGTCTGTGGATTTGGGTCACACGGAGAGTGGTGTTTCTGCATTATTAATTTGCTTCTTTTATTGCTCAGTATCTGGATATTCCTAATTGTTTTATCTTTGTTGTGAATGCTTTTCACATTAAAACATTTTTCCCTTGTCATGCTTAATGCTTTGGGGCTTGAAATCTACCGGGGTCACACGTTGTGGTGGTATTGCTTTCATTTGTGCACATACTTACCCATATCTTTAGTTTTAGCTTTTCTGATTCACTTTGTTTCTGATGTGCTGCTAATGTACAAAATGTATCTAAATCTTTTTAATAGATGAGTTAAACCCACTCACATTTATAAGTAGTATTATGTAATTCGTGTGTTGGGTTTTATTTGTTCTTAACGTGTGGTTTTTGCTGTTTTATTTCACTAATTTCTTTTGATATGTATAAAATATCAAAATATTTTATGGGCTATCTTTGTACTTATAACTTTCAAAAATAATATAAGTAAGGAATGTGAGGCACAGAGATGTTAAGTAATATTGCCAGGGTAAAACTGAAAAATAGCTCTGACTTGAACTCTGCCAGAACCCAGATTGGGACTTGAACCCCTGTGCGGGGCCTTGAACCAAGGGAAGGCCAAATTGGGTCTGAACCCACATTTTTTTAAATTAGAATCACTCACTTGACATCTGGAATTACTGAAGTTCAGGTTCTTTGTGTCTCAGTGCAGAAGGAATTCAGCGAGAGACAAAGCAATGGGCAAGGAATAGATTTATTAAGATAAGAACACTTGGGAGGGATACATGTGGGCAGGCAGAGAAGCTCTGTCCCAGGGATTAGGTGGGCTGCATTTTTGTAATCCAAGGGAAGTGGGGTGGGGGGGGTGGGGTGGGGAGGGAGACCTCCTCCTTTCTCCTCAAGTAGACTTCAGTCTTAGATCACTAGCTCCTCCTTTGCATTGGGTAAGAGGCCTGCGAGGCCAAACTCGCACTGTCATGGAGCTCATTCACATTAGCAGAAGGGTAGTAACATAGGTTAAGGTATGTTGAATCATCTCAGGTTTCTGTATAATGAGGGTCTCCTACTTTGGAATGTCATCTTTGCCTTAAATTCCTGTCTTTGGTTCTAAGGACGATTATCTTGCTAAACTTGAATGCAGGCCTCATTTTATCTTTCATTTAATGACCTGAGGAGTAACTTGTGCTTTTATTTATGGTTTTATAGTTAAGCAAGCCTGCCTCTTTCCACGATGTATTGATGGCTTTCCTGAGTGATTGTCACAGTGGTCTCCCAAAGTTCCCGAGGTTTCCGTCTCTCTCTGTGGTACCCTACTGGGACTTGTACAACTACCTGAGTAACTGTTCTACTCTATCCCTGTCAAAGGTAGACTCAGTACATGATGAAGCCAGAATTTGAATTCAAGGAGTCAGACTCCAAAGCTTATTCAATTTTTTTTGAAGAACTGTGTTGTGGCATAAATGATGACATGCAGTAAACTACACATATTTGAAGGGTACACTCCTTCCCACTCCCCCCACTGCCCTTCTACCTAGTCTCCAAGCAACCACTCATCACTTTTTTTTCTGTATCTGCTTTCAAGATGTTTGTGGGGTGTTTTTGTTTTTTTTTTTTTTTAATCTTTGGTTTTTAGCACTTTATAGTGTATATAGACATGGTTTTCTTTCAATTTATTTTGTTTGGGGGTGTGTTAACCTTCTTGAATTCTGTGGATGTATATCTTTAACCAAATTTTGGAGGTTTTGGTATTATTCAGATTTTTTTCTGCCTCAAGCTCTTCTACTCTCCTGGGATTCCAGTTACATGTATTGATTTTTTGAAACTATTCCACAGGTTCATTGGGGCCTGTTCTCAATGCAAAGCCATGAAAGGGAAACAAAACAAAATAAAACGGAAAACTCACTTTCCTGTAGTTTTGCTTTTCCAAGTTTTGACTGTGCTCTAATCATCTACTTGCTTTTGTTTACTTTTCTGAGTCATCAAGCATGTGTTTGTAGGGATGTAATGTGTTTTGGTTTGGAGTTAATAGTTGTAATGGAAGGATGAGCTGTCAGGTACTTAAACCTCCCAATTTGTGTGGTTTTATTTTTTATTTATTTATTTTTTTATGCTGGTTTATGTAGTTCTTAATGACTGTGTTGGGAGATTCTAAGTTACATAACTGTTATAACCTTTACTGTTTTGGTATAGTCATTGAGTTTTTCTCTGAATCCAGCCTCATATTTTTTTCCTATATAATTTTCTTGACATACTATATTGATTAGATAAAAGAAGTATGTTGGTTTTAGTTTTCAGCAGTTCTGCTATCCAATAAGGTTTGTTCTAAGAATTACATCATAATTCTTAGATGTAATTTTTTTTTTTTTCGATTGACTGTGCCCAAGGCATGTAAAAATTCCCAGGTCAGGGATTGAACTCATGCCATATCAGTGACCCAGTCCCTACAGTGACAATGCCAAATTCTTAATCCATTGTACCACAAGGGAACTCCTATAGTAGGAATTTTAAATAAATCAGAGGCCTTATACCTTATGGAAACATCTTGTTCATGATCATTCTGTTAATCTATAATGTAGTTAGGTCAGAAAAATTTAAGAGGATAATATGACAGTAAATACCAACAAAAAATCATAGTCATGGTGAATTTCAAAGGGGCTTCTAACAGGTGGAAAAAAGTTATAAAATTTCAACATCTTCCTAAGAAAATAGGATTTTTTTTTTTTGTCTTTTTGCTATTTCTTGGGCCGCCCCTGTGGCATATGGAGGTTCCCAGGCTAGGGGACGCAGATCGTTAACCCACTGAGCAAGGGCAGGGATCGAACCTGCAACCTCATGGTTCCTAGTCGGATTCGTTAACCACTGCACCACAAAGGGAACTCCTCTACATGTTTTTGATCATGTATGTTTTTATGTAGTTATCAAGATTGAATTGAGATTTAAATGTTAATTTTTTATGCATATGTTTAAATACAGTTATCTCTGACCATTTATACTTAATAATGATCCTAAACTAATGCGTGGATGATGATATTCAAATTTTAATACCTCACGGTGTTCAACTTTTAATGTTTCCCATTTAGATGGTCTTCTGATTGTTGGAGTTCACTCGGCTAAGTTTCCAAATGAGAAAGTCCTGGATAATATTAAGAGCGCTGTTCTTCGGTACAACATCACCCACCCCGTGGTTAATGATGCAGAAGCCAGCCTTTGGCAAGAACTAGAAGTTTCCTGCTGGCCAACCCTGGTCATACTTGGACCCCGTGGAAACATGTTGTTTTCTTTGATTGGAGAAGGACATAAAGATAAATTATTTTTGTATACTTCAATAGCTTTAAAGTATTACAAAGACAGGGGACAGATCAAAGATAATAAAATTGGAATAAAGCTCTACAAAGATTCTTTGACACCTTCACCATTGCTGTTTCCTGGCAAAGTAACAGTAGACCATGTTACTAACAGATTGGTAATAGCAGACACTGGGCATCATAGGATTTTGGTCGTCTGGAAGAATGGACAAATTCAGTACACCATTGGAGGTAAAGTTTGCTAATTATGATATATAATATATTTTACATTATAGATGTAAAAAAAGTTCTAAGGAAATGCATTAAAATTGAAATTTATAAATAAGAATTTCATCAGGAATTATTTTGTTAATTAATGTATGGCATCTGAATTAATCTCACTCCCTCAAAGACAAACAAAACTACCCAAAAAACTTTATTAAGATCAAAAAAAAATTCTTTGGTCTAATTTTCAGGAATATTTGTATATTCCATCTCATTTTTTTCAAAGAACTGCCATATTTATTGTATCTTATGAAAATATTTTATACATTTTAGATTTTAGCATTTTAAATGGAAGTACTATATTTTACTTTCCATCAAAATATAGCCATATCTTTTTTAAACCGAGATAATACCCTAGGAACTTCAGACTTAGATTATAAAATCAACAACCTAGGATTTATACATCATTATACTTTTCTCTCCTTCCACAAGATCTTAAGCATACTTCTGAATCATTCCCTTTGGCTGTAGCAAAGTAGAAGTAGCATGCAGTGATAGATCTTCTTCTTCCAGGTCTCCCCAGTCTAAGATCTAAGAAGGGGTCTTATTGACGTCTTATATAAGTAATAAAACCTGTTAGGCGCACTATTAATCTTGCTCATCCACGTCAAACTGACCTCTAACAACATGTTAGTCAAAGAGAAAGGTAATTCATCTTTTTTGCAATCCTCTGTTAGGCACACATGTAGCTTAGTACATAAAGGAGGGATATCTGCATTCCTGATACAAATACACTAATCCTAGTCCTAAACACGGGGGGCTCTTCTTAGTATGCTAAGGTATTATTCCCATAGCTTTTGGGTCATTTCTTGTTTGTTGTTTCTCTTGGAATATGTGTGTGTTTTATGTTGTTTATTTTGTTTTGGCAACTTGGTATTTTGGTTTATAATAGGCAGTTATGAGACTTGTTACCCAAGAAAGCATCTGTTGTAGCAAATTAAATTTAAATAGTTAAAAGTTTTTAATAGATGCGAAAATTTTCAAAATAGTGTAGTGAAGTAGTGAAACCAGCAGCAAGCTACCTTTCTCAAACATATTTCTAGGAATACTGTTATCTTATGATAAAGTTATAATTGTCTGATTTTTTAAAAAGACCCCTGTGGACAGATACACTCAGAAGTGCTGGCGAAGTGTGCTTTAGTAGGTTGCGAGTGGTGGTGATGTCACTGTACTCGGATCTTTTACTCTGCTAACGTAGCTCGTGAATGTATGGGAAGGGATTTTAGTATACAGTATTTTCCAATCTGAAGTGACCATAGTACTCTCCTTTTCTTCCTCAGGGAACTCTCACCACTAACAATAATAGTATTATTAATGATAGTAATAATAGCAAACCAAAAAAATAGGCCTGGCTTTATTCTGAGCACTTTACCTATATTTATTTAGTCCTCACAGTGCTACGAGTTAGGTATATAATTGGTTTATTTTACAAAAGAGAAACTAAGATGCACAGAACTTATCCAGATTGTCATTTAGGAGGAGCTGGGGTTTAAACCAAGCCTGTTAGTCTCTTGAGTTCATGTCCCTGGCCGCTGCGTTACGCTACCTCCCTTAGCACCTAGGACTAGGACAGGGGAGTTCTGCAAAGCATCATGTGGGGATGCCGGCTTAGAGGTTTTGAATGGCTTGTCCTCTGGTAACAGAAGTAACAATTGTGTTTTATTATGCTGTGTACCTGCCACCCTTGAAACTCCACATGTATTACAGAAGCTGAGAAGTAGGCCATTAAACCAGAATAACTCTGTCTCTCTTAAAATCTTTATGAGATAGCCTAGAACTTTGTGGCAAGGTAAAGTAGGAAATATAAGGCTTTTTAACCTGGGATTCATGGGCTATTATGAAATGCCTGAATGGTCTTCATGATCTAGGAACCCCTTGAAATTGCTTGTGACATTTTATGGGCATGTGTATTTTTCTAAGGAAAGGGTTCATAATTTTCATTGTATTATTGAAGGAGTCTATCTTCTAAAATTGTTAAAAATCATTTATCTAGGTGCTAAAAGATTTAGGTTATTTCTTATTCTTTCTTTTTTTTTTGTCTTTTTTTTTTTTGTTGTTGTTGTTGCTATTTCTTGGGCCGCTCCCACGGCATATGGAGGTTCCCAGGCTAGGGGTCGAATTGGAGCTGTAGCCACAGGCCTACGCCAGAGCCACAGCAACTCGGGATCCGAGCCGCATCTGCAACCTACACCACAGCTCACGGCAACGCCGGATCGTTAACCCACTGAGCAAGGGCAGGGACTGAACCTGCAACCTCATGGTTCCTAGTCGGATTCGTTAACCACTGTGCCACGACGGGAACTCCATTTCTTATTCTTTCTAAGCCTAGGTAATAGGTAATTAAGATGCTTTTTAAAGTAATTTCTTCTGATAGATACTACCAAAGTGTACTAGTAACCATTATCTGGAAGGCTCCGTCATTAGCAAAACTTTTACTCGAGAAAAATAGGTATCTTGAGAAACAGTATAGTATTTTGGCAGACGTATCATATTATTTATATTAAAATCCCAGTTTTAAATACAAATTTTATTTTTTTGGTTTTACTTTGCGGTAACTTTTTTAAAAAGTGGAAAATACTGTCTCATAGCTACCTTGTCTTTTAGGACCCAACCCTGGAAGAAAAGATGGAATATTTTCAGAGTCAACTTTTAACTCACCACAAGGTGTAGCCATAAGGAATAATATCATATATGTGGCAGATACTGAAAACCACCTTATAAGAAAGGTAATTTTCCATTTTAAATAAAGTTTTAATACTTCTAATCAGAAAAACTTATATTTACTTGCTACATAAATATTTGAAGTAAGAGGGTGTTATTTAAATGCTTTTGATTATCCTCATTCAGCTGTTCTAGAGAAGTACTTACTTGGCTTTTTTTCTTAGCTATCTTGTTTTTCTGTGTATCAGTCAGTAGCTATCAGAGAAGACAAACCTATCAAGTCCTTTTTTTTTAAATTCCATATTTCAGAGTCATGTGCCTCATCACCCAAAAGCTTTTCATTTTGAGTTGTTTTCCTAACCACTATTTATAAAATGATGCTTTGTTCTTTTCCAGTTAAATTGTCTAAAACCTAGGAGGAAAAAAAGCACACCACGCCTGCCTCCCTTCAGCTCTTAGTCTTTGCTCGGAAATACTTATCTGTCAATTAGTCTTAAAATTTCCTTTCTCTCACTGTAAAGGTAAAATGTGATCTTGTTTTTAGAAAAATGAATTAATACCTAAAGGTGAAAAAGTCTCTTAATCATCTGTTCAGGTTCCCCAGAGGTAATGAACCATTCTACTCATACAAATAAATGTATATTGAAAAGCCTGTCTCTAGGGAATCTTTTTTTCTTTTTACAAATGGAATCATTATGTACATAATTTCTGCATTCTTCTTTTATCTTAATTTTTCCATATTAGTCTTGAATATGACTGCATAGTATTCCATTGTAGAAGTACCTAGTTATTTTAAACATTCCTTATTGATGAATATTTTGCTGTAATCCATTGGTCTTTAAGTTGCCATCTATTTGGAAAAAAGTAAAGTAACTAAGTTCATTTACTGCTTCATTAACTAAGTTCAATTCTGTCTAAACGTATTGTTTCAGGTACTGCCTTGCTTTTCTTGCTATTTCTTTCTTGATATTTTTGCCCATTTATGTGACAAAATTATCAACTAATATACGCATACCTGGAAAAAACATATATAGGACATATAGTGATAACCACTGTGATGCGAATTTCCATGAGGGCATGAAATTTGTTTTCTTAACTGCAAAAATCCTAAGTATTTAAATCAGTGCCTAGCCCTCAATAGGTGTTTAGTAGATATTTGTTGAATGAATTTATGAGCAAATAACAGCTGTTGAATGAAGCATTTTTCTAAAGCATATGTGGCTCCTAATTTGAAAAGATGTTACATAAAAGGATTTTGTGGATTTATAAATTAAAACAGCTTTATTTTTGGAAAGTTTTGGAGACTTTCTTCTTAGAGATTTTAATATAGTGCTATATTGTGAATATATTAGTGGGAGGGGACGTGTGTGCAGTATTTCTAAACTTATTTGACCAAGGCGCCCCTTTTAGACAGAACTTTTCATAGGACTAATGACTTAATGGGGAAAGCAGTTTTATATTACTAACTACCTAAAGGTCAGTATTTCTTTATCATATTTTTGGGGTTGTATGCTTCTAAAATCATCATAGTGTCATAGGTATCTAATAGGATATGGAAGTAGTAAGGTGTTCAGCCCACAATTTATGGGGAGTACTTATCTTTTTTTAATTGTATATTATTTCTCTTGCTTTAGGACTTAGTGGGTTTTGGAATATAAACTGTATTTCAAATACTTTTTAAGTAGAATAAAACCATTGTAACAAATACGGGTTACTCAAGGTAATTTTTATATTTTATGACTTAGTGTCTGCAAAAATGAAAATACAATACCAATTACAGTTAATCTCCATTCCCACCCCTAGCACTAGTCTACTTTCTTCCGCCTCTATAAATTCGCCTCTTTTGAACATTTCATATAAATATAATCATATAATATGTGATCTTATGTGTCTGGCTTCTTTCATTCTGTGTTAAATTTTTGCAGTTCATCAGTGATGTAACATGTTAGTGGTTAATTCTTTTGTATTGCTGAGTAGCATTACCACATTTTACTTATTCATTTACCAATTGGTGGACATACAGGGTGTTTCCAGTTTGGGGCTCTTATAAATGATTCACATGTAAGTTTTGTGTAGACATACATTTTCATTTCTGTTGAGTAGGTATGTAAGTACTGTAATTGTTGATTCATATGTTTTATGTTTAACTTTTTGAGAACTACCTAAACTCCTAAACCATAGTAGGTTCTACCTGTGGGTTCCACTTTCTCCGTATCTTCATGTCTTCACTGTTATTTAATCAGTTTCCCTTTTTAAAATTCTAAATACTACTAGGTGTGAAGCGGCCTATCACTGTGACTTTGAATAGGCATTTTCCTAACGAGGAATGATGTCAAGCATCTTTTCCTGTGCATATGGATCACTTGTGTGTGTTCCTTTGAGAAGAATCTATTCAGATTCTTTGGCCATTTTTTTAATTAGATTATTTTTGGTTTTTACTCTTGAGTTGTAGGAGTTCTTTATATATTCTAGATACAAATTATTTATCAGATATATGATTTTTCAAATACTTTCCCATATTCTGAGTTTTTTCACTTTCTTAATCATGTCTTTTGATGCACAGAAGTTTTAAATTTTGATGATTCCCAATTTATTTATTTTTTTCATTTCTTATATTTTTGGTGTCATGTAAGAATCCATTGCCAAGTCCAAGGTCACGAAGATTTACTCCTATGTTTTCTTCTATGAGTTTTATAGTTACGGCAGCTCTCATAGTTAGGTCTTGGGTCCATTTTTAGTTTATTTTTGTATATGGTATGAGGCAAGGGTCCAGCTGCATTCTTTTGGATATAGATATCCAGGTATCCCAGAATAATTTGTGGAGGAGACTGTTCTTCCTCCATTGAATAGTCTTGGCACATTTTAGAAAATCAGTTACTCATATGTGCATGGGTTTATTTCTGGACTTTGAAGTCTATTCCATTGATCTGTGTATCTGTCCTTATGCCAATACCACACTGTTTTGATTGCCCTAATTTTTAATAAGTTTTTAAATCAGAAATTATGAGTCTTACCACTTGTTTTTCAACATTGTTTTGACTGTTCTGAATCCCTTGCATTTCCATATGAATTTTAAGATCAGCTTCTCTATTTCTACAAAAACTCCCATGTGTTTATCATATAAGTAATTACATTTTTTTGAAAAAAAAAGATAGTTTTATTTTGACTCATTTTTATATTTCTTGTTTCCTTTTATTATATTGTTTTTAAGCATTTCAGCAATAGTGGGGGATCTTGTCCTGCTCATAATCTTGAATGCATGCAAGTTTAGTATTTTCTGTAGCTTTGGGAAATAAAATGTTTATGAAGTAAAGAAACTTTTTATTCCTAGTTACTTAGAATTATATTATGATTTTGTTAAATGTATTTTCTACATGTATTGAAATAATTGTATAGTTTTTTGAATTTGGCATGCTGATGTGATAAATTATATTAATAGATACTTTTGATGTTGAATCATCTTTTTATTCCTGGGATGAACCTTACCTTATGAATTTTTTAAAAAGTCAAGTTGGATTTGATTATCCAAAATTATATTTAATATTTTAAAATTCATGTTCATAAAGTAAATGGCTCTATATTTTCTTGAACTGTTCTCACCTGATTTTGCAATCAAGGTCACACCAACCTCATCAAATGAGCTAGTTTTTTTTTTTCCTGTTTTTTGGGATAATTTGTCTAACATAAGAATTAATAGGTTTTGAATATTTATTAAAACTTCCCTGTAACATCACCTTGGCCCAGGGCTTTTTCCAAGAGGAATTTTTTGATTGTCCTATCAGTTTCTGTGTTACATTTCTTAAATCACGATCTGTTTTAAGGGCCCATCCATCTCTGCCTATTGTATTTTTGCAGATTGTATCTTGCAGATTTTGAGTTCAGTAAAAATATGGATAAATCTGCATTGATGAACATTCTTTATGATTTCAGGAGATTATAGAGCAGCTACTAAAAATAATGCAGGAGAGAATATGACCAAAATAAATGAATGCAATTCACCATAGTAACAGAGTAAAAGGTAATAACCATCTGATTGCTTTATTAGATTCAGAAAAACATTGGAAAACATTTAGTACCTAATCATGATAAAAATTAATAAACTTGAAATGGAAATAATGTCCTCGATATGATAAAGGCCATCTACAAAAAGCCTATAGCTACACTTAATGCAAGGTATTGAATGCTTTCCCTTCAGAGCTGGGGGAACAAGGCAAGGGCCCTTATTCTCACCACACCTACCAAACATTGTACTGGAAGTACTATCCATTATAATAAGGCAAAAAAGAGAAATAAAAGGCATATAGACTGAAAAGGAAGAATAAGTGTCTGTATTTGTCAGTGACATGTCATGTATGTAGAAAATTCTAAGAAATGTATACAAAGTTATTTGAATTAATAAGTGAATTTAGGAAGGTTGCAAAAATACAAAGTCAGTACATAAAATCAATAGCGACGTTCCCATTGTGGCTCAGTGGGTTAAGGACCCAGCATAGTCTCTGTGAGGATGTGAGTTGGATCCCTGGCCTTGCTCTGTGGGTTCAAGATAAGGCATTGCTGCAGGCTGTGGCATAGGCCTCAGCTATAGGTCTGATTCAACCCCTCGCCCAGGAACTTCCTTCCATATGCTGTGGATGTGGCCATAAAAAAAAAAATAAGAAGATCAGGGGAGTTCCCGTCGTGGCGCAGTGGTTAACGAATCCGACTAGGAACCATGAGGTTGCGGGTTCGGTCCCTGCCCTTGCTCAGTGGGTTAACGATCCGGCGTTGCCGTGAGCTGTGGTGTAGGTTGCAGACTCGACTCGGATCCCGCGTTGCTGTGGCTCTGGCGTAGGCCTGTGGCTACAGCTCCAATTCGACCCCTAGCCTGGGAACCTCCATATGCCACAGGAGCGGCCCAAGAAATAGCAAAAAAAGACAAAAAAAAAGATCAGTGGTATTTTTATATATTAGTAACAGTCCACTGAAAATTGGAATTTTAGAATTCTGTTTACTTAGCAACCAAAATATAATAGAATAAATTTTAAGAAATACAGGAGTTCCCTGGTGGCTCAGCAGGTTAAGGATCTGGTATTTTTACTGCTGTGGCGGGGGTTCGATCTCTGGCCTGGGAACTTCCACATGCCCACAGGTGTGACCAAAATAAAAAAGACTTGTACAAGAATATTAATAGCAACTCCGTTTAAAGGCCCCAAATCGATAACAGCCCAAGTATCCATCAGTAAGAAAGTATGTAAGTAAGCTATGATATTCCTTTGATGGTATACTGCTCAGCAATAAAAAGGAACATGAATAAATCTCAGAAACATGTTGAATGAAAGAAGCTTCATACAAAAGAGTTATCATTGTATGATTCTATTTATCTGAAATCCTAGAAGCATAAGTAAATGATGGAAAAAATTAATACCGTTTGCTGCTGAGGTCAGTAATGACTGGAAAGAGGTGTGAAGGAACTTTCTGGAGTGAAGGCAGCATTCTGTATCTTTATGTAAGTATATGCATTTATGAGATGCATTTTATACATTTATGGAAATGATTTTATACATTTATGGAAATGCATATACATTTTATTTATATGCATTTGTGTTTATGCATTTACACATTTATGAAAATTCATCAAATGATTCAATTAAGATTTGTCCATTTTGTTGTAACTTTTGCCTCAAGAAAGGAAAAGGGAACTTTAGTTAATGATAAGCCTACTGAAATATTTAGTGACTGTTTACTGATGTTTATGATTTACTTTGAAATGCATCAAAAATGTAATTGCACTGAGGGACTGGTAGCTGGATAAGATAGGTGATAAAGCAAGTCGATGAACTGTTTGTTGGTAGTAGTTGGTGGGTATGTGGATGTTTGGTGCAAAATTCTTTCAGCTTTTCTCTGTTTGAAAATTTCTATGATATAATATTGGAAGTGTATTCAGGAGATAAAAGCAGAACATCTTTTTTTCAGTAGAGTGTATTAATTTTCTTTTGGTTTATGATGTAGAGGAGGCAGTAGAGTATAGTAGAGCTAGAACTGGTTCAGATTCCAGATCCTTGACTTACTACTAGCTGTGAAATCTTAACTTAATGACCTGTGCCTCTCTGTCCTCTGAAATAATCCAAATCACAGTCATAGGATTATTGTGGGGATGGTTGGATGATTCCTGAATTAGTGCCTAGCACCTATTAAGCTCTAATGTGTGGATTACTAGCCAAGCTTAATTGAAATACATACATTTAATTTTAAGAAACAAATGTTTTTTCTCAATTTTGCTTATAATTTTCAAATTTCATCTTCTTTTAAAATATTTTTTATTTTTGTCTATTTAGGGCCATATCCACGACATATGGAAGTTTCCAGGCTAGAGATCGAATCTGAGCTACAGATGCCAGCCTATGCCACAGCCACAGCAACACCAGATCCAAGCCACATCTGTGACCTACACCGCAGCTCATGGCAATGCCGGATCCTTAACCCACTGAGCAAGGCCAGGGATCAAACCCGAGTCCCCATGGATCCTAGTTGGGTTCATTACCGCTGAGCCACGAGTGGAACTCCCTAAAATATTTTATAGTTGAGGTGTCATCAACACCAGTTCTGATGGAGGCGTGATGGGGGTGTGGTAAGAGGAAAATGGAACAATGGATGGGTTGGGAAATGAAAAGGACTGAGTTTTAGGTATTTATGTTGCACATGTTTTCTGTATGTTCTATTGGAAATAGAGGCATTGCATAAAGCATGTGTTAATTTCTGTAGATTGACCTAGAAGCTGAGATGGTGAGCACTGTGGCTGGCATTGGAATTCAAGGTACAGATAAAGAAGGTGGAGCTAATGGAGAAGAACAGCCCATTAGTTCCCCTTGGGATGTAGTTTTTGGAAGGTCAGGTATGTAAACTTTTCATATTAAATATATGTAATTTTACTAATTAAAGTAAGCTTTTTAAAACATGGGAACATTCATTTAGATTAATTCTATTGCTAGTTTTTTTAGGCTTTTATACCTATGCTTGGGATTGTATAAAAACAAAGCCAGCATCATATATAGAAGATATATATATCATTATATACAACATGTAACAATATTTACATATTACACTTTATACACAAGATAGAGTATATATTATTCTAATGTTAAAGAATTTTAGTTATAGCTAAGCTAGTTCTAAATATTCTTAATTGGAAGGATAATAGTTTATCCTTCAGAATTTCAAAAGATTATTTATGTACTGTACTGTTTTACAATGCTCTTTTATTTACTGTGGTATGAAAAATCAAGAAATGACCAGGGTTTTTTTTTAGATTATTAAAATTTTTATTGACTAATATTTTCTTTTAAATAGTTAAAAAAACTTTACCTATACACAGTGGAATATTAGTCATAAAATGCAATGAAATCTTGCCATTTGAAACAACATGGATGGACCTAGAAGGTATCATGCTAAGTACATTTGTGTATGAAATCATACACAAATACTCTATGATTTCACCTGTGTGTGCAATCTAAAAACAAAACAAATGAACAGACACAATAAAACAGAAACAGTCATAGATATCAAGAACAAACAGGGAAGAGGGTAGAGAGGATGAGTGAAATAGGTGAGGGAAATTAAAGGTATAAACTTCCAGTTACAAAATAGTCACTGGAATGATGTGTACATTATGAAGAATATTGTCAATAATAATGTAATTTCTTTGTGTGGTGACAGATGGTAGTTAGATTTATTGTGATCATTTTGTAATGTGTAGACTCATCAAATCACTATGCTGTGTACCAGAAGCTGACATAGTGTTTGTTATGAGCTCTATTCTTCTTCAAAAAATTAAACAGACATAGAGAAAAAAATATTTGTGGTCACCAGAGGTGGGGGGAGGGGATGGGGACACTGGTTGAAAGTGGTCAAAAGGTACAAAATTCCAGTTATAAGATACGTAAGTATTTAGGGCTATAATGTAGAATATGATTAATATAATTAATACTGCTGTATATTATGTCTGAAAGTTAAGATGAGTAAATTGTAAGAGTTCACATCACAAAGAAAAAAATTGTTTTTTCTTTGTTTTTTTAATCTATATGAGATGAATGTTCCCTAAATTTATGGTAATTATTTTATGGTATATGTCAGTTAAATCATTATGTTGTACATTTTAAACTTGTACAGTGCTATAAATATTAATTACGTCAGTAAAATGAAGAAAAAGATAAAAATTAAATTTGAATATAAAACTTTATCCTACTGAATTATATAGATAATTGAAAATGAGATTTACCTTATTTGTAGTCTTTATTATCTGCATATTAATTGAATAAAAGACAATCTAGGAGCACTAGTACTCTTATTTTTCACTGGCATGTTTAAAACCAGAGTAATAGAGTGACTAAGCACCAGCTTAGTTGAATGACTTTATATTTGAGATTATTTTTATGATGCAATTTGGTTATTATAATTCAAAGACCTTAATTTTTTTTCATTGTGATTAACTTTTCATAACATTTTAAATATTTGTCAAATAAGTAAATGAACTTCTGGTACTACCTGCACTTAAAATATGTAACCTAGGTATTTTGTGTAAGTTATTTTTGAAAATTCCATTTTTGGAATTCTGTGACCTAGAGTTGTGGTGGCTCACACTGCAGAGGGGTTGGAGAGGTAGAAGAAGCAGCGTGTCCCAGGAGCAGTCAGTAGGAGGATATATTATATGTAGAGGTTTTAAACACAGCGATAAAACCAACTGCGACTCAGTCTTCTTTTTATCACCGTGCACCAGCAATTCTAAATAATTTCAGGGTTAAAAATACTTACTCCTGTCAGGACTTAAATCGCTCTTGCCTCCCTGCTTTTGGGGCACAGCTGAGCTTTTTAAACATAAATCTTACAGACGGAAAAACAGTCTGAAATATATCTATTAGAAAAATAGTCAAAGTGGATGAGAATTATTATGTTGCCATGCTATTATGCCCTCCCTCAAGGAAAAAAGAAATTCTGCTCTTAGTATTTAAGCCCCCAGAGATTTATAGTTAATATAAATATAGCAATTCAGTTATTGATATTTATATTTTATATCTTATAGCCTGAGTTTACTTTCTGTCAGTAATTGCCACAAGAAAAACTTCATAAGAAATCATCCCCAAACTCAAACAAACCTAAACCTTTATTTCGCATGTGGGCTTGGGGTTCAGTTGATCAAGATGGAGCCTGGACTTGGTTCCAGACTGTTCCTTGAGTCCAGATCTGCTCCATTTGTTTTTTCCTTTTCCTTGAACCAGTAGCTGAGGCATATTCTTTTGGCCAAACGCTGGAGACTAAGCCCAGTTACACACATTTTAAGCCTTTGCCCATGTCATATCTGCTTACCTACTGTCATTAAAGCAAGTCTCAAAGTTAATATGGGGCAGGGATATGCACCTTGCCTACAACAAAGCCATGGCAAGGGTGTGATTGTATACTGTTACTACTGAAGAATAAAGGATCAAGGCCCGTGATGCAGTCTGTCACATACATCAGAATTTACATTGCTTAAAAAAGGTATACTTTACTGGATGCTTTGCTAATGGATTTGTTTAATGGCCAAAGAGTACTTAAATATTTTTCTAGGCTAAAAATTTTTCAGTTGTACTTGATGGCATGGAATTTCTGGTTGTTTATCTCATATTGAGAGTACACCCAAATTGCTTTCCAAGGAAATTGGCTTTGTTGACAAGTACTCCCTCAGCTTCCAACTGAAGTGATGTGCTGAGACTAGGTCTTTATTAAGCTCAATTTTTAGAAAAGGAAGTGAATCCTACCGTAGCGCAATAGATCAATAGGAAAAAGCATATGGCTCTGCATTTAACTTTACAGCTTCACTCAGTGTACTTGGCAAGAGGAGTAATCTTGAATGTCCTTAAGCTCAACACCTTTCAGAATGCTCATTAGAGAAAATGATTTTCAAATACTGTATGAAGGACCTTTAATCACAATGCCTTTTCTAGTCTAAGAGTTTTAACCTTGAGTTATATACATAAGGCATTTATGGTTCGGCTTTGCATGCTTAAATTTCACAGGAATTCTATTCAAGATTGGGGGAATTGGTCAGGTTCTTATCAGAGTTTCAAAGTGGTATGTTACCCAAAAACATTTCAAGAGCTATTGCTCTTAAACATTTTAAATCACTCTAAAATCTAATCCTGGATTGATGTATATTGTTGGAGTATGGGGAAATAGGATCAAAGAATATTTGCTCTCCTAATAATTATTTTTACTAAACTATTTTTGGCATCATTTCACTCATTTAAAAATATATTAATATATAAACATACATTCATTTATATTTATGCATATGTTTCATATTATGTATTTCATAAAAATACAGTCCTATAGCCTTTTTTTTTTTTTTTTGCCATTTTTTGGGCCGTTCCCGTGGCATATGGAGGTTCCCAGGTTAGGGGTTGAATCGGAGCTGTAGCTGCCAGCCTACGCCAGAGCCACAGCAACGCGGGATCCGAGTTGCGTCTGCGACCTACACCACAGCTCACCAACGCCGGATCGTTAACCCACTGAGCAAGGGCAGGGATCGAACTCGAAACCTCATGGTTCCTAGTCGGATTTGTTAACCACTGCACCACGACGGGAACTCCCTATAGCATTTTTAACTGTTCTTACTACATGGGTTTGCAGTTAATTTCAGTTATTATCTTATAAATAACTCTCTGGTTATCTACTGGAGAATTTTTTTTCTGGTCTCTATGTTATAATTATACTTTTTGCTCAACATTAGGTTTGTTTTTAAACTCCTGGATAATTTGAATATCATAACTGATTGTGTTTGCATTAATATTGATTGCTAGGAAACTTAGAGGCAGATTTATCTTTAGCATAATGGAAACATGACATTTGTTTTTTAGTATTAGATGGCCACATCTTTTCTACCTATTTGTCTATTTGCTTCAGTTTTCTTATTTAAAATTTCATCTTATTTATTGCCTTGTAAACTGTCTGAATACTTTGTGAAATAAAAGTAGAAGCAAATAAATCCAGTAGAATCTTTTACTGAAATGACTGGTTAGATAATTGATCCATATAGAAAAAATCTGTTAAATATTAGAATCATTGAACTATAATAAATGCTTTATTTTTAATTTAAGAACTATTTTTAAGAACTATTTTTAATTTAAGAACTAAACGAGCACTTTTTAACCCATCTTTTGATGTTATGTAAGAGTCTTTTCTTCATGTGTCTCCTGACAGTTTTATACCAAATTGTACTGTTTTGCTTTCCTTAAACTGTGATGAGAATTTTTAAAACACCTGCAAAGAAATCTGAAGGTTGAAATTTTTTTAACCTATTCTTTCCAATTATCTTTCTTTTTCTTTTTTTAATCTTATCTCTGACTTTATTTAAAGTATAGCTGATTTACAATGTATTAATTTCAGATGTACAGCATAGTGATTTAGCGTTATTTAAGATTATACTCCATTATAGATTATTACATAATGGCTATAATTCCCTGTGCTATGCAATATATCCTCGTTGCTTTATACATGGTAGTTTTATCTGTTAACTTCATATCCCTATTCATCCCTCACCTCTCCCCTCTCCCCTTTGGCAACCAGAAGTGTGTATTCTGTGTCTGTATCTGTTTCTGTCTTTCATATACATTTGTTTGAATTATTTTTTAGATTCTACATAAAAGTGATACATAGTATTTGTTTTCTTCTGTTTGACTTATTTCAGTAAGTACTATATTCACTAGGTTCATCCATGTTGCTGCAAATGGCAGAATTTCATTCTTTTTTATGGCTAATAGTTTGTTGTTTCTATATAACATATCTTTAATTTTTTAAAAAAAATTTATTATAGTTGATTTAGAGTGTTTCTTCAATTTCAGTCATACAGCAAAGTAACCTAGTCAGACATGATTCTCTGTGCTGTACAGTAGGGCCCCATTGCTCATACATTCCGAATGTAACGATTTGCATCCAAAAACGTTGAACTGCCTGAAACTGCCTGTCTGTCCCACTCACTCTCCCCTGTCCCCTTGGAACCACAAGACTGCTTTCTTTGGCTTTGATCTGTTTCTGTTTTGTGGATAGGATCATCTGTGCCGTATTTTAGATTCCACAATGATATCATACATATGGTATTTGTCTTTTTCTTTCTGGCTTACTTCATTTAGTATGAGAATCCCTAGTTCTATCCATGTTGCTGCAAATGGCATTAATTTGTCTTTTTTATGCCTGAGTAGTATTCTGTTGTATATATGTACCACATCTTCTTAATCCATTCATTTGTTAATGAACATTTAGGTTGTTTCCCATGTCTTGGCTATGGTGAATAGCACTACAATGAACATAGGGATGCATGTATCTTTTTCAATAAAGTTTCATCTGGATATATGCCCAGGAATGGGATTCCTGGATCATATGGTAGTTCTATATTTAGTTTTCTGAGGTACCTCCATACTGTTTTCCATAGTAGTTGTACCATTTTACATTCCCACCAACAGTGTAGGAGGGTACTATTTTCTTCACACCCTCTCCAGAATTTATTTGTTGACTTTTTAATGATGGCCCTTCTGGTAGGAGATGGTACCTTCCTGTAGTTTTGATTTGCATTTCTCTAATAATCAATGATGTTGAGCATTTTTTTCATGTGCCTATTGGCCATCTGTATGTCTTCTTTGGAGAAATGTCTATTTAGGTCTTCTGCCCATTTTTCAATTGGGTTGTTGGTTTTTTGTTGTTGAGTTGTATGAATTGTTTGTACATTTTGGAGACAAAGCCCTTCCCTTGCCTGTTGCATCATTTGCAAGGATTTTCTCCCATTCTGTGGATTGTCTTTTCTTTCTTTCTTTTTTTTTTTTTTTTAATGGTTTCCTTTGCTGTACAAAAGCTTTTGAGTTTAATTAGGTCCCATTGGTTTATTTGTCTCTTTATTGTCATGAGATGGATCAAAAAAGATGTTGCTGTGATTTATGTTGAAGAGTGTTCTGCCTGTGTTTTCCTCTAGACGTTTAATAGTATCTGGACTTATATTTAGGTCTTTAGTCCATTGTGAGTTTATTTTAGTGTCTGGCATTCTAATTTCATTCCTTTGCATGCAGCTTTCCAGTTTTCGCAGCACCATTTATTGAAGAGACTATCTTTCTTCCACTGTATGTTCTTGCCTCCTTTGTCATAGATTAGTTGACCATAGGTGCTTGGGTTTATTTCTGGGCTTTCTGTCTCATTCCTTTGATCTGTATTTCTGTTTTTGTGCCAGTACCATATTGTTTTGATAACTGTAGTTTTGAAGTATTGTCTGGCATCAGGAAGGTTGATTCCTCCATTTCCATTTTTCTTTTTGAGTATTGCTTTGGCTATTTGGGGTCTCTTGTGTTTCTGTTACAAATTTTAAAATATTCTGTTCTAGTTCTGTGAAGAATGTCCTTGGTAATTTGATAGGGATTGCACTGAATCTGTAAATTGTCCTGGGTAGTATAGTCATTCTGACAATATTGATTCTTCTAATCCAAGAGCATGGTATATCTTTCCATCTCTGATTTATTTCATCAACCTCTTATAGTTTTCAGAGTATAAGTGTTTGGTCTCTCTCTGTCTTTTTTTTTTTTTTGCTTTTTAGGGCCATACCTGCAGCATATGGAGGTTCCCAGGCTAGGGGTTGAATTGGAGTTGTAGCAGCCAGCCTATGCCACAGCCACAGCATTGCAGGATCTGAGCTGCATCTTCACCCTACACCACAGCTCACGGCAATGCCAGATCCTTAGCCCACTGAGCAAGGCCAGGGATCAAGCCTTTGTCCTCATGGATGCTAGTCAGATTCGTTAACTGCTGAGCCACTGTGGGAACTCCAAATGTTTTGTCTCTTTAGGTAGGTTTATTCCTAGGTATTTTATTCTTTTTGATGAGATGGTAAATGGGATGGTTTCTCTGATTTCTCTTTCTGATCTTTCATTGTTAGTATATAGAAATGCAGTCTATTTCTGTGCATTAATTTTGTATCCTGCAACTTTGCCAAATTCATTGATGAGTTCTAACAGTTTTCTAGTACTGTTTTTAGGGTTTTCTAAGTATAGTGTCATGTCGTCTGTAAACAGTGATAGTTTTATTTCTTCTTTTCCAATTTGGATTCTTTTTATTTCTTTTTTTTCTCTGGTTGCCATGGCTAGGACTTCCAAAATTATGTTGAATAGTGGTGAAAGTGGACATCCTTGTCCTGTTCCTGATCTTAGTGGGAATGTTTTCAGTTTTTCACCATTGAGAATGATATTAGCTGTGGGCTTTTCACATATGATTTCTGTTATTCGAGGTAGGTTCCCTCTATGCCCACTCTCTGGAGAGTTTTTAGCAGAAAAAGGTGTTGAATTTTGTCAAAAGCCTTTTCTGCATCTATTGAGATGATCATATGATTTTTATCTTTCAGTTTGTTGATGTGGTGTATCACAGTGATTGATTCACAGATATTGAAGAATCCTGGCATCCATGGGATAAATCCACTTGATCATGGTGTATGATCCTTATAATATATATTTCGATTAGTTTGCTAGTATTTTGTTGAGAGTTTTTGCATCTATATTCATCAAGATATTGGTCTGTAATTTTCTTTTTTTGTGGTATCCTTGTCTGGTTTTGGTATCAGGGTGATGGTCGCCTCATAGAATGAACTTGGGAGTATTCCTTCCTCTGCTGTTTTTTGAAAGAATTTCAGAAGAATAGGTGTTGACTCTTCTCTGAATGTTTGATATAATTGCCTGTGTAGCCATCAAGTTCTGGACTTTTGTTTTTTGGAAGGTTTTTAATCACATTTTCAATTTCGGTAATTTTGATGGGTCTGTTCATATTTTCAGTTTCTTCTTGGTTCAGTCTTGGTAAGTTGTACTTTTGTAAGAATCTGTCCATTTCTTCTAGGTTGTCCATTTTATTGGCATATAGTTTATAGCAGTCTCTTATGATCCTTTGTATTTCTGTGGAGTCAGTTGTAATTTCTTTTTCATTTCTAATTTTATTGATTTGAACCCTCTCCCTTTTTTTCTTGATGAGTCTGACTAAGGATTTATCAATTTTGTTGATTTTTTTTCAAAGAACCAACTTTTAGTTTCATTAATCTTCTCTATTGTTTTCTTTGTTTCATTTATTTATGCTTTGATCGTTATGATTTCTTTCTGTCTGCTAATTTGGGGCTTTGTTCTTTGTTGGTTTAGGTGTAAGGTTAGGTTGTTTATTTGAGCTTTTTCTTGCTTCCCGAGGTAAGATTGTATTGCTATAAACTTCCCTCTCAGCTGCATTTTCTGTGCCCCAGAGGTTTTGAATTTTTGTATCTTTGTTGTCATTTCTCTCTAAGAATCTTTTGATTTCCTCTTTGATTTCTTCAGTGATCCTTTGTTGTTCAGTAGCATATTGTTTAGCTTCCAGGAGTTTGTGGTTTTTTTGCTTTTGTTTTGTTTTGTTTTGCTTGTAGTTGATTTCTAGACTCATAGCATTGTGGTTGGAAAAAATGCTTGAAATAATTTCAACTTTTTAAAATTTACCAAGGCTTGATTTGTGGCCCAAGACGTGATCTATCCCAGAGAATGTTCCATGTGCCCTTAAGAAAAAAGTATATTCTGCTGCTTTGGGGTGGAATGTTCTATAAATATCAGTTAAATCTATTTGGTCTGTTGTGTCAGTTAAGGCCTGTGTTTCCTTGTTGATTTTCTGGCTAGATGATCTGTCCATTGCTGTAAGTGGGGTTTTAAAGTCCTCTACTATTATTGTGTTGCTGTTGGTTTCTCTTTTTATGACTTTCAGCAGTTGCCTTATATATAGAGGTGCTGCAGTGTTAGGTGCACGTGTGTTTACAATTGTTATATCTTCTTCTTGGGTAGATCCTTTGATCATTATGTAGTATCCTTCTTTGTCTCTTGTGACTTTCTTTAAAGTCTGTTTCATCTGATATGAGTATTGCTACTCCCGATTTTCTTTGATTTCCATTTGCATGTAATATTTTCTTCTGTTCCCTCACTTTCAGTCTATATGCGTCCTTAGGACTGAAGTGGCTCTCTTGTAAACAGCACATATATGAGTCTTGTTTCCCAATCTATTCAGCCAGTCTGTGTCTTTTGCTTGGAGTATTTAATCCATTTACATTCAGTGCAATTATGGCTAACTATGTGTTTATTGCCATTTTGTTACTTTAGTCCATTATAGTTCTTTGGTTTGTGGTTCCTATGAGATTTTTATATAACCAGATGTGTATACAGAATTGTTTTGGGTTGCAGTTCACTTATTTTCAATGTCTTATCTTCTCATGTTTGTTATTTTTGATATCATATTTGTCAGTGCATGATTTTCTGCCTTTGTATTATCTTTGTCTTTACCAGTGAGTTTTCTCATTTGAAATTTTCTTGTTTCTAATTGTAGCTTTTGCTTTTCTGCCTAGAGAACTTCCTTTAGTAGTTGTTGTAGAGCTGGTTTGGAGGTGCTGAATCCTCTTAGCTTTTGCTTGTCTGGAAATTTTTTTTTTCCTTTTTTTTTTTTGGTCTTTTTAGGGCCACACTCATGGCATATGGAAGTTCCCAAGCCAGGGGTCGAATTGGAAATGCAGCTGCTGGCCTACACCACAGCAGCATGGGATCTGAGCCACGTCTGCGACCTGCACCACAGCTCACGACAATGCTGGATCTTTAACCCACCGAGTGGGGTTAGGGAGTGAACCTGCATCCTCATGGATGCTAGTCTGGTTCTTTACCACTGAGCCATAATGTGAACTCCCTGGAAAGCTTTTAATCTCTACATCAAATATGAATTAGAGCCTTGCTGGGTATTATATTTGTGGTTCTAGATTCTTCCTGTTCATTACCTTAAATATATCTTTCCACTCCCTTCTAGATTGCAGTTTCTGCTGAAAGATCAACTGTTATCTTTATGGGGGGATTCCCTTGTATGTTATTTGTTGCTTTTCCCTTGTGGCTTTTAATATTATTTATTTGTATTTATTTTTTGTCAGCTTGATTAGTGTGTGTCTTGCTGTGTTTCTCCTTGGGTTCGTCCTGTGTGGGATTCTCTGTGCTCCCTCAACTCGAGTAAGTGCTTCCTTTCTCATATTTGGGAAGTTTTCAGCTATAATCTCTTCAAATATTTTCTCTGGCCCTTTCTCTCTTCTCCCTCTGGAACCCCTATGATATGAATGTTGGTATGTTTAATGTTATTCCAATCTTTTCATTCTTTTTTCTTTATTTTTTCCTGTGGTTGAGATTTCCACCATTCTGTCTTCCACATTACCTATTCATTCTTCTGCCTCCATCATCCTGCTGGTGATTCCTTCTAATGCATTTTTCATTTCAGATATTGTGCTATCCATCTTAGTTGGCCTGTTCTTTAGGTCTTCTAGCTCTTTTGTTAAACATTTCTTGTAACTTTTCTGTCTGTGCCTCCATTTTTTCCCAAGGTGTTGCATCATCTTTACTATCATCACTCTGAATTCTTTTTCAGGTAAATTACCTAACCCCTCTTCATTTAGTTGTTTTTCTGTGATTTTGTCTTATTCGTTTATCTGATAGCTATTTCTTTGTTGTCTTATAATGTCTAACTTTCTGTGATTATTGTTCCCTTGATGGCAGGTATGTAGATGCAGCAGTTGGTGCTTAGTCTTGGAGTTCTCAAGGGTGGTAGTGGTTCACTAATACCCAGAGCTTGTGATGGAAGCTGTGGTATTATGCTACCTTCCCTGGAGCTGGATGGCTGCAAGGAATGAGGTCTATGAGTTGGCAGTGGTTCATGGTTCATGGGATTGCTTTTGTGGCAGGGGGAGCAGCACTGGTTCCTGCAAGCCCTCTTGCTTCCAGGAAGTTCTCAGGACAATTTCCTGCAGTTGGTAATTTCAACAGCTGCTCCTACAGTCCTTCCCTTTGTGAGGGAGGCTCTCGGTGTTGCTCTCTATTGCTAGGGGGCAAATGCCTTTCTGTAGCCACTTCCTTTGTTTGATCAGTCTAGGGAGCATTCTCTGTATCCCCAAGGGCCTGGGCTGCCCTGTCTGTTGCTAAAAAGTTCTCTCTGTTGCTATAGGCCCTGCACCATTCCTGGAGGTCCCTCTACCAGGCTGATGGCAGAGTGCTCCTTGTAGCCGCTGCAAAGTAAAATGTGCAGCAGTGGGACCCTCTCAACTCCTTTGGCTAGTAGTGCAATTTATGCTGCTTCTGCGGTCCTCTACTTGATTGTTAGCTCAGATCGCAGAGCTTGTACTATTCTCAAGGATCCTTTGTGTTGTTTCAAAAGTAACTTTCTCCAACACTTAGGCAAATGGAGGTTCTTTGGCCACCCATGCAGACTCCTGCACAGTCCTTGCCGTTTCCAAATTCTCTTTCTGCTTCCTAGACAAATTGCAGTTTTCCACCCACTTAGGAGCCCACTTCCAACTCCCAGAATAATTTGCATTGATTCAGGAATAATTTTCTCCACCCCCTAAGTAACACATATTTTTAAAGTTAATTTTTTAATGTTCTTTTTTTATTTTCCATTGTAGTTTTATCACAGGATATGGAATATAGTTCCCTGTGCTGTATGGTAGGACCTTGTTGTATATTCATTCTATTTATAATAGTTTGCATCTGCTAACCCCAAACTCCTACTCCATCCCTCCTACTCCTACTCAACCCTCCTCCTCCTCCTTGGCAACAAGTCTCTCTGTGAGTGTATTTCTGTTTCATAGATAAGTTCATTTGTGTCATATTTTAGATTTCACATATAGTGATATCATATGATATTTGACTTTCTTTGTCTGACTTACTTCACTTAGTATGATATTTTTAAGTCCATCCATGTTCCTGCAAATGGCATTATTTTATTCTTTTATATGGCTGAGTAGTATTGCATTGTGTGTGTGTGTGTGTGTGTACGTACCCCACATCTTCTTTATTCATTCCTCTGCCATTGGACACTTAGGTTGTGTCCATGTCTTGGCTGTTTTGAATAGTGCTGCTGTGTACGTAGGGGTGAATGTATCTTTTTGAATCATAGTTTTGTCCAGATGCATGCCTAGGAGTGGGATTGCTGGATCACATGGCAACTCTATTTTAAGTTTTTTGAAGAATTGCCATACTATTTTCCATAGTGACTTTACCAGCTTACATTCTCACCAACAGTATAGGAAGGTTCTAGCATTTGTTGTTTGTATTCTTTTTAATGATGGACATTCCAACTGGTGTGAGGTAGTACCTCATTGTAATTTTGATTTACATTCCTCTAACTAGCCATGTTGAAATCTTTTCATGTGCCTATTGGCCATCCATATGTCTTCTTTGCAGAAATGTCTATTTATATCATCTTCCCATTTCTCAGTTGGACTTCTTGTTGTTGAGTTATATGAACTGTTTGTATAATTTGGAAATTAAGCCCTTGTCAGTCACATTATTTGCAGATATTTTCTCCCATTCCACATGGTGTCTTTTCCTTTTGTTCATGATTTCTTTTGCTGTACAAAAGCTTATGAATTTGATTAGGTCCCATTTGTTTATTTTTACTTTTATTTCTATTGCCTTGAGAGATTAGCCTAAGAAAACATCCAATTGTTTTTCTACATCTAATTCACCAATCATTTGTCTTAGCTATTTGCCTTTCTTGAGTCTTTCAAAGTATTCAACTTTGTTTTCAGAGAAACAGCTTCCTTTTTACATTCGTATTGAATTGGTTCTTATATTTAAATTATATAATTGTATGACTGGCTTAAGCATATGTAGGATTAAATGCAACTTGAAGGGGACTGTGGTTGAGAATTGTTCTTATAGACACTTTAGTTCTTTAGTACTTTAAGAATCATAGATATTTCTGAAATTCTATCATAGGAATATGAGAGAAGATAGAATTGTCAGGAGCAAAACACAAAGAATAGATTCAGTATTTGATATCTTCATATATTCAGCTGTTCCACAGTGCACACAGTGGACCACAGCTACATCTAGAGCATGGACAAGTATCAGGAAATCTGTTGAGTAGAAAAAGCAAGTTACAGAAGAGGCCTAAAATATGATTTCTTTTATAGAATGTTTAATAGCAAGTAAGACTAATTATACATTGAGATGTCCATCCAGACATGGTAAATTAAAAAATCAAAGAAAATGAAAAGCACAGATTTTTAGACTGGTGGTCGGTCGCTTCTGGGAAGAGGAGGAGGATATCCTCATAGATGCAGGAGTTTTCAAATAATATTCCCTTTTCTGGAGCTAGGTGGTGTGCACATGGATGTTTGGTTATTATTTAAACTTTATATAAAAACATTTATCCACTCATAGTATATTTAATTAAAAATTAAACCTTAAAAGGAAACAAAATAGTTCAAATAAAGAGAATGAAAAATAGCAAAGACAAATATACAGTTAAATATATAGCCCACCAAGAGACTTAGGTGATGCATAACATATTTCAAGAAGAGATTAAGGAAAGGGACTTGAAATACCTCTGATTATTTTATGTAATATGTAAATATGTATGTGTTTATATTTTTAAAAGTACCTGAATATTTAACCTAATTGTGCCATTACAGTGATTAAAAAGCATGAAAATAATTAACATAAAATTATTTTTATGAGAGTAATCTTCATCTTTGTTTATTTTTTATTACTGTAAATGTGGTCAGAACTTTATAATGCACTAAAAATAACTTAAAGTAACACCAATGAATTCATTTTTTCAGCAGAAACATTGCCGTCTTTCTAAAATGCGTATCAAGTCTGTGTTGACTCCACTCATGCCAGACAATAACCTGAGAATTTTTTTTTTTTAATCATAAAAGTCAAAACCCCTGCTAGACTCTTAAGTACTTAAGACTTTACCTGATTGAAAACCATTTACAGAAAGGATAGTGTGTATGAATCCCATTAACCTTCCTTGGCCCTCTAATCAGCATTTCCCTAGTTAGAAGTTAGGCTGTTCTTATACAGCCTTTAATGATCAAAATCCAACTATTTAGTATGCTGGTCTTGTAAATCTACAGCTTAGATAATATGCTTCTCTGACTTCTGTTAATATGCTATAAAATACCATAAAAATTCTCTAAAGATAATCTGATACAGATATTTTGAGATATAAACTTTATATAATGTAACTAGTGTGTTTTTATTTTAACAAAACAAAAATAGTTGTATTTTTATATCTGAATAGCTTATCACATTGACTTGGTGTTTATACAGTTAAGTCAGATTGATGAGGTAGTAATATGTAGAAAGTAACATTTATTCTTATTAGGTGTAAGTTCTAATGTGAATTTCAGCAAATGTATAGAGTCATAACTATTGCTACAATCAAGATACAGAATATTTTCATAACCCCTAAAAGTTCTCTCATTCTGTTCAGCCTCCCTCCCGCCACCTCCACCAACCAATCCATCCACTGGCAACAGTGGTCCGTTTCTTGTTCGTCAGTATAGTCTTTTATGTCTGGTTTCTTTCACTTACCATAATCTTTTGAGATTCATCCATGTTGTTGCATGTATCAGCATTTCTTTTTTTATTGATGAGTAGTATTCCATTGTATGGCTGTACCAGTTTGTTTATTCACTAGTTGATAAGCATTTTATCTGTCTCTGTGACAACTATAATTAAAGCCTGTAAGTGTTTGCGTACTGGTTTTTATGTGGATTTATGTATTTATTTTCTCTTGGGCAAATGGTTAGAAATGAAATTGCTAGGTCATATAATAAGTATATATGTGATATAAAAAAAAACTGCCAAAAACTTTCCCAAAGTTGCTGTTTTTTTTTAAATTGTCCTTTTTGAATAATTTTGCTTCTGTCTTAAAGAACTTTAACATTTTTTGCATCTGCCAACACTGATTTCTCTTAGCTTTTTTTTTTTTGGAGGTGGAGAAGGTAATTAGCATTCATTTTTGAAAGATATTTACTCCATGTATAAATCTGGATCAACTTTATTTTTCTTGGATATTTTAAAGATGTCATTCTATTGTATTATAGCTTACGCAGTTTTAAACAAGAGGTCTGATTTAATTCTATTTCTAGTTCCTTTGTATAAAAAGTGTATCTTTTCTCTGGCTGCCTTTAAGATTTTCTCTTTGGTTTTCAGCAGTTTGATATGTTTAGGAGTTATCCTAGAATTTCTCGAGTCTGTGGTTTGATTTCCTTCATCATTTGGAAAAATTCTCAACCATTATCTTTTCAAATATTTTTTCTGCTTTTTCTTCTTTTTGAGGTTTCAGTTATTCATATGTTAGACTCTGATGTTCACCAATTCTTACATATTGTGGTTTGTTTTATTTCATCCTTTTTTCTCTATGTTTCAATTGTGTATTTTCTGTAACTTTAGGATCATTGTTTCCTGAGCTGCATCTAGTCAACTGATGAGCCTATTGAAGGAACTTTTCATTTATGACGATATTCTTTTTTAATAGTATTTCCATTTTACTATTTCTTAGGGAATTTCAGCAGATAGATGAAATCTCTATCTATTTAGGTATGTTGGCCATCTTTCTCTAGATTCTTTACCATAGTGAGTAATGAGTTCAAAGTCCATGTCATAGATCCAAATGTCAGGTCATCTCCAAGTCAGTTCCTGTTGATTTTTCTGTTGAGAGGTGTTTGTTTGTTTGTTTTTTATTTGGTTTGGGAGATTTTTGCTTACTTTTCTGTACGTCTTCTCATTTTTTGTCAAATTCCAGTCATCTTGTGTGGAACTATAGAGGCTGAGATCAATAGTATGTATGTCATTATTAATGGGAGATTGAGTCAATATAGTCAAAAGATGGGCTGGACCTGGATTTTATCATTACCCTGAGTTCCATCAGTTCACCATGGCTTTCCTATTCCTTTATTACTTAAGCATGGGGGCCTGGATGCTGGAGGCTTTTTCTCAGTGTTGGTACCCCATGCTCAGCTTTCAGTCACCTTGCACAGCCAAGCCACACTCTTGCAGCTCCCCAAGGCTAGACTGCTGCTGTCTTCTGTACTAGGTTGCCTTGGGGCTAAGGGACTGTTCTCTGTTGTTTTGGTCAGCCTCAGTCTTAGAGAAGCCGGTGTGCTTGGCCCTCCATGAAACAAGCTTTTTCTTTGATCCTTTCCCTTTAATCTGGCCGCTAAACAGTGTCTTGTATCTGTGAGTGGTTTTGAAGCATTTCCTGCTTCTCCCTCAGCAGCAGGAAATCTCTGCTTGGTGTCAGTATGAGGTCTTTGGCCAAAGACCCTTGCCCCTTCCCCAGAGGTAGAGAGACTTTTTTTCCTCTCCCCTTCCTCCAGTTATAATTGGTCCTTTCCCGTGCCTGGGAAGTGATGGACTTGTTACCTTTTCCCAGCGGCTTAAGGCTTTGCTTCATGGGGGAAGATTTAGAAACTGTAGAAAAACTATTTACACTAAAGGACCGTTTCACAGATGCCAGTAAGAGGGTTTTAGTCATTGGGATCTAGTTTGATCATAGTTGCTGAAAATAACAAAATTTTAAAAAGCTCAACTGCAGGTAAAATTTTCATATTTCATTTGTTGATTTTCTTGCTATTTTCTGAAACTGTTTCACTAATCCTTATTGATAATTATAGGGGGGTTGCCTTTAAAAGTTCTTAACTCCCAAAACCTTTTTAGCTTTTGGCATTGTCCTTTTTTAAAATTTTTAATTTATAAGAGTTCCTGTCATGGCTCAGCGGTTAATGAATCTGACAGCATCCATGAGGACACAGGTTTGATCTCTGGCCTTGCTCAGTGGGTCAAGGATCCAGCATTGCCATGAGCTCTGGTTTAGGTTGCAGATGGGGCTCAGATCCTGTGTTGCTGTGACTCTGGTGTAGACCAGCAGCTACAGCTCTGATTCGATCCCTAGTCTGGGAACCTCCATATGCCACAGGTGTGGCCCTAAAAAGCAAAATAATAATAATAATAATAATTTTTTAAATTTGTGACTGTTGAAAGACAGTGATGCTAAGTAGACATTTAATTTAAAATTGAGGAGTTCACGCTGTGGTGCAGTGGGACTGATGGCATCTCTACAGTGCCAGGATGCAGGTTTGATCCCCAGCCTGGCACAGTGGGTTAAAGGATCCAGCATTGCCACAGCTGTGGTATGGGTCACAACTACTGTTCAGATCTGATCCTTGGCCCTGGAATTCCGTATGCCACAGGGTGGCCAAAAAAGGAAAAGAAAAAAAAAATTGAAATGTTCATGATTGCCACATTCTTGTTCAAAGGAACTAGTAACCATTCTTGGTGATACAATTATATGCTTAAGATTTCAAAATCTAGGATGGGAGTTCCTATCGTGGCTCAGCGGTTAACAAACCCAAGTAGTATCTGTGAGGATGCAGGTTCAATCCCTGGTCTCGCTCAGTGGGTTGGGGATCCAGCATTGCCATGAGCTGTGGTGTAGGTCACAGGTGCAGCTCAGATCCATCATTGCTGTGGCTCTGGCTATAGTTCCAATTCAGCCTAGCCTGGGAACCTCCATATACCGCGGGTGCTGCCCTAAGAAGACAAAAAGACAAAATCTGGGATGAACAGTATAAATTATTAATATGATTCTTATTAGTTTGATAGACATTATAAATGCCAGACTATACCCTGCCCTTTTAAAAAATTAATAACTTAGTTTATTTATTTATTTTACCCTGCCCTTTTTTAACTCTAATTTTATTTGCAAGAACAAACTCTTTAGCCCTCATTGAAATGATTGCAGGGTAGAAACTTCTTGAGTGGCAGTATAGCAAGGAAGCAATGAGCCTGGACTCTGGGACTAGACCACTTGGGTTCTAATTAGTTTCCTATCTCAGTAGTTGTATGACTTTGGACAGGCTACTCAACCTTTTGATGCTTCAAGTTCCTCATCTAAATTGGAGGTACTAGTAATACCAACCTCAGAGGCTTATTGTGAGAATTATGAGAATATTTGGAAAGCTGGAGTTCCCTCTGTGGCACAGTGGGTTTATTAATAATAATCCAGCTGCAGAGGTGTGAGTTTGATCCCCAGCCCAGCACAGTGGGTTAAAGGATCTGGTTTTGCCGCAGCTGAAGCTTGGGTTCAATCCCTGGGCCAGGAAATTTCATATACCACAGGTGTGGCCATATTGTTTGTGTGTGTGTGTGTGTGTGTAGAACACTCAGAACAGTGCCTGGCACATAGAGAGTACTATGTAAGCGTTTGTGATTATCGTTTTCTATGAGAGTCTCCTGATAAAAGTCACAAAGATAGGTTGATAAGCTGAACCAACCCAAAAATGGAAAGGCAAGGGACTGGGAAAAGTACTTGAAAGAGATTATTTGGCCATAAGCTCTTCCATGGTCTACAGGGAGAGAAGGGCAGGAGTGAGCCTCGCCGCACATTCTGGAGTAGAAAGGCATGGTTACATTTAATCAGACCTCTCTTTCTGATCACACATTAAAATGCACTTGGGTACATGAAGCCAAAGCTAAGTCGTGGAGCAAGAGCGGAAGGGAGGGAAAAGAGAACAGGCCAAGCAGAGTGTTGTCCAGAAGAGCACAGGCTCACTTCTGGAGTTCCTTCGTTATGATCAGAACACTAATCTGGAATTACACTCACTAGTGGGTTTTTATTCCAGGTTTAATGGTATGAATACCAACAAATTATTTAACGTTCAGTTCTTTATAAAATGGAGGTAATGTTAATAAGACTTGTTAATGCTAAAAGGAATAATCTGTGTAAAGTGCTTACTAGCTCAGTGCCTTAAACATAGGAAGTGTTCTCACTGGTTATCATTTTCACCACCACACCCCGTGTCATCGTTAACATCCCCGTCAGTTGCTATGTAGAACCATAAACATCTGAATCCTGACCTGATTCCACCTCTGCTTCTACTGCTTTCTCATAGGAGCTAAGTAACAGAGGCCAAGACCAAACAGATGCTCGCACTAATACTACGATGAAGCTTTGGCCTCATAAAATAGACCCTAGTTGAACTAGACTGGCCTGTTTGGAGAAGTAAGTAGTGGAGACCTGATTTGGTCTTTCAGTCACATGTACACCAACTCAGTTCTCCTTTGACAAAGCAGAGAGGCTTTAAACCCAGGTCGTCTTCTAATGATTACATTTTTATTTCTAATCTTTGTGCTTTTCGCTTCTTTTTCTTACTTGTACAAATTAGGGCCTTCATATGATGCTAAATAAGTGTCGATAGCAGATCTCCTTGTCTTATTTTTATTCTCGGGGGAATGTCTTGGCTCAGGCTGCCATAACAAAATGCCACAGACTGTGTGGCTTAAACAGCAGGATTTTACTTTCTCACAGTTCTGGAGGTTAGAAGTCCAAGGTCAAAGTGCCAGCATGATTAGT
Source organism: Phacochoerus africanus (assembly GCF_016906955.1). Taxonomy (NCBI): domain Eukaryota; kingdom Metazoa; phylum Chordata; class Mammalia; order Artiodactyla; family Suidae; genus Phacochoerus; species Phacochoerus africanus. Next base: position 124,532,339 of record NC_062558.1, read on the forward strand.
TTCTGGTGAGAGCTCTCTTCTGGCTTATAGAAGGTCACCTTCAAGCTTTGTCTTCACTTGGCAGGGGCAAAATAAAAAGAATGTAATTATGAAAAGCTTTTGATCTAGTCATAAAGTGATTAAGCAGAGACTCAGTCCCCGGAATATATGGATGCCTTTGTCATGTTTAATACAATTTGCCTTTGTGAAAAATTAAATCGAAATAAACTATTTTCCTTTAGATTTCATATGATAGCACTTAACACAGAGAAAGAGGCAACATTTGAAATAGATTCTTTTGCGGGATTGCCTGGGTTCAGATTCTGGTTCCTTCATTTTATGGCTCTGTGATCCTGGCAAGTTACCTGCCCTCTCTAAAGGGCCTGTAAAAATGGGCGTAGTAATACTACCTGTCTCCTGGGGCTTTTAAAAAAATTTAAGTGGTAATCTCTGTACAGCGCTTAACACATAGCAGCCACAACTTATTGGCCATCAGCATTATTTTTGTTGCTGTTAAGTTGAAAGATACTTGAAAGTAATAGACGTTAAGAAAGAAAAATTTCTTCAGAACACGACTACTTGAAGTTAAAGGAAGTACAAATAAAATAGCCTTACCTAGATATTTCTTTTAGCATTAAGACATGTCTGACCATATTATTTTAGTTAAAATATCTCAATTACATGTAAAAGTAGCCTCAGAATAGAGCTTAAAGTAAAATAATGAAATATTTTAAAAATAGAATTTGAGAAATAGAGCCTTGTCACATTGTAATGTTTTAATATGTTTTAAAAAACAAAATTATTAATTTTAGAAAAATAGCTATATTGTACTCTTAGCCTTATCACATGTCAGCTGTATCTCTGGAAAAGTTTCCCAACGAATGAACAATAGATTTTTAGATAGCAGTGGTGATGTCAGTCTAAGAGTAAAAGCTGTGGTGGAAATATGCATTTCTTAAACTATTAAAAGATATAGTTCTTTCATGAGAAATTGTTCAAATAACTGTTCCTGAGGCATGTAATTTAGGTACTTGACTGCCAGAGTTTCTTTGAAGAGTATATGTCAACCTATTTCTTCTGTCACGTAGAATAAGAAATGTTTAAAAACATTGTGCCCAGAGATGCAGGGAGACATACTGCTATTAAGAATACTTTGGAGTTTTCAGGTAAATTTATAAGTTTAAAGTAAACCTTTCACAAGGAAAATGGAAATTTTTCCAAATGACTCAAAGTATTGCAAATATTTTTATTTTCTTCTGTCAGATGATTTATAAGCATGCTACTATCTTCCCTTAAGTTTCTGCAACAGGAGTTCCCGTTGTGGCGCAGTGGTTAACGAATCTGACTAGGAACCGTGAGGTTGCAGGTTCGGTCCCTGCCCTTGCTCAGTGGGTTAACGATCTGGCGTTGCCGTGAGCTGTGGTGTAGGTTGCAGACTCGGCTCGGATCCCGCGTTGCTGTGGCTCTGGCGTAGGCCTGTGGCTACAGCTCCGATTCGACCCCTAGACTGGGAACCTCCATATGCCGCGGGAGCGGCCCAAGAAATAGCAAAAAAAAAAAAAAAAAAAGTTTCTGCAACAATTGGGAGTGTTTGTGTTAACCAGATATGTATGTAATAATTACTGTTTATTTTCAAAAAGGTTCAGAGGCCCCAGGAGATGACATTCTGTGGATAGCAATGGCAGGGACGCATCAGATATGGGCCCTGCTGTTGGACTGTGGCAGACTACCAAAGAAGAAGTAAGTGGTAAATGTGCAGCTCACAGAATTCCTTTTCCCAAAGTCTCCATCCTTATAAGGCCCTCTGTACTAGTCAGCAGATGCTGGGCTCCGCTACCCTAACAAGCAAACCTGAAGGCAATGCTCCTTTGCCAGGGAGCACCACTCTGCCACCGAAGCTGATTCAGCAGCCTCCATCTGGAGCTTTGCCAGTGGTCCTGGCCGGGTGGGGGGTGGAGTGGAGGATTGAGTTGCTCACTGACTCTTAAAGCTTCTCCTCAGAAGTGACACACATCACTTTACTTGCATTCTCACATTTCATCGGCTGCAGGAAGTCTCAAAACCACACCCGACTTTAAGGAGCTTGGGAAGGGCCTTCCCATCAATCATTCAGAAAGAGAACTGGAAACACCTCTTAACATGTAGTTCTGATATCCCTGATCATTAATTCAAGTATTTTTGTTTGTTTTATTTTATAATCATTTTTATTTTTTCCATTATAGCTGGTTTACAATGTTCTGTCAATTTTCTACTATAGGGCAAGGTGACCCAGTCACACATACATGTATACATGCTTTTTTCTCACATAATCATGCTACATCATAAGTGACTAAATACAGTTCCCAGTGCTATACAGCAGGATCCCATTGCTTTTCCATTCCAAAGGCAATAGTTTGAATCTATTAATCCCAAATTCCTGGTCCATCCCACTCCCTCCCCTCCCCCTTGGCAACCACAAGTCTGTTCTCCATGTCCATGATTTTCTTTTCTGTGGAAAGGTTCGTTTATGCCATATATTAGATTCCAGATGTAAGTGATACCATATGGTATTTGTCTTTCTCTTTCTGACTTACTTCACTTAGTACGAGAGTCTCTAGTTCCATCCATGTGGCTGCAAATGGCATTATTTTGTTCTTTTTTATGGCTGAGTAGTATTCCATTGTGTATATATACCACATCTTCTTAATCCAGTCATCTGTTGATAGACATTTAGGTTGTTTCCATGTCTTGGCTATTGTGAATAGTGCTGCAGTAAACATGTGGGCTCATGTGTCTTTTTCAAGGAAAGTTTTGTCTGAATATATGCCCAAGAGTGGGATTGCTGGGTTGTATGGTAGTTCTATGTATAGTTTTCTAAGTACCTCCATGCTGTTTTCCATAGTGATTGTACCAATTTACATTCCTACCTACAGTGCAGGAGAATTCCCTTTTCTCCACACCCTCTCCAGCATTTGTTATTTGTAGACTTGTTAATGATAGCCATTCTGACAGGTATGAGGTGGTACCTCATGGTAGTTTTGATTTGCATTTCTCTAATAATCAGTGATGTTGAGCATTTTTTAATGTGCTTATTGGCCGTCTGTATATCTTCCTTGGAGAAATGTCTATTCAGGTCTTTTGCCCATTTTTCCTTTGGGTTGTTGGCTTTTTTGCTGTTGAGTTGTATAAGTTGTTTGTATATTTTAGAGATTAAGCCCTTGTCAGTTGCATAATTTGAAACTGTTTTGTCCCATTCTGTAAGTTGTCTTTTTTTTTTTTTTTAATGGTTCCCTTTACTGTGCAAAAGCTTGTCAGTTTGATTAAGTCCCATTGGTTTATTTTGGCTTTTATTTCTGTTGCTTTGGGAGACTGACCTGAGAAAACCTTTGTAAAGTTGATGTCAGAGAATGTTTTGCCTATGTTCTCTTCCAGGAGTTTGATATGTCTTGTCTTATATTTAAGTCTTTAAGTCCTTTTGAGTTTATTTTTGTGCATGGTGGGAGGGTGTGTTCCAGTTTCATTGATTTACATGCAGCTGTCCAGTTTTTCCAGCATCACTTGCTAGAAAGACTGTCTTTTTCCCATTTTATATTCTTGCCTCCTTTGTCGAAGATTAATTGACCATAGGTGTCTGGCTTTATTTCTGAGTTCCTATTCTGTTCCATTGGTCTGTATGTCTGTTTCGGTAGCAGTACCACACTGTCTTGATTACTATGGCTTTGTCGTATTGCCTGAAGTCTGGAAGGGTTATGCCTCCTGCTTGATTTTTGTTCCTCAGGATTGCTTTGGCGATTCTGGGTTTTTTGTGGTTCCATACAAGTTTTTGGATTGTTTGTTCTAGTTCTGTCAAAAATGTCAAGGGTAACTTGATAGGGATTACATTGAATCTGTAGATTGCTTTGGATAGTATGGCCATTTTTACAATGTTAATTATTCCAATCTTTCCATTTCTGGAATCCTCTTTCATTTCCTTGATTAATGTTTTATAGTTCTCATCATGTAAGTCTTTCACCTCCTTGGTCAGGTTTATTCCCAGGTATTTGATTTTTGGGGGTGAAATTTTAAAAGGTATTGTATTTTTGTATTCCTTTTCTAATATTTCATTGTTAGTATACAGAAATGTGACTGATTTTTTAATGTTAATCTTATATCCTGCTACTTTGCTGAGTTTGTTGATCAGTTCAAGTAGGTTTTGGGTTGAGTCCTTAGGGATTTCTATGTATTTAGTATCATGTCATCTGCATACAGTAACAATTTTACCTCTTCTCTTCCAATTTGGATACCTTTTATTTCTTTTGTTTGTCTGATTGCTGTGCTAGGACCTCCAATGTTATGTTGAATAACAGTGGTGAGAGTGGGCATCCTTGTCTTGTTCAGATTTTAGTGGGAAGGCGTTCAGCTTTTCTCTGTTAAGTATTATATTTGCTGTAGGTTTGTTGTAAATGGCTTTTATTATGTTAAGCTTTGTTCCCACTATACCCACTTTGGTAAGAGTTTATTATGAATGGATGTTGGACTTTGTTATATGCTTTTTCTGCATCTATTGAGATGATCATGTGGTTTTTGACTTTTCTTTTGTTAATGTGGTGTATGACATTGATTGACTTGTGTATGTTGAACCATCCTTGTGAACTTGAGATGAACCCCACGTGGTCATGGTGTATAATCTTTTTTATATGTTGTTGGATTCGGTTGGTAAAATTTTGTTGAGAATTCTTGCATCTATATTCATCAGAGATATTGGCCTGTAGTTTTCTTTTTTGGTGGTATCTTTGTCTGGTTTTGGTATTAGGGTGATGGTGCCTTCATAGAATGTCTTTGCAAGTGTTCCTTCTTCTTCAGTCTTTTGGAAAAGTTCAAGGAGGATGGGTATAAGTTCCTCTTTGTAGGTTTGGTAGAATTCGCCTGTGAAGGCATCTGGTCCTGGACTTTTATTTGTAGGGAGTGTTTTTATTACATATTCAATTTCATTTCTAGAGATCACTCTGTTCAGTTGATCTATTTTTCTTGATTCAGTTTTGGCAGGCTGTAAAAGTCTCTAGGAAGTTGTCCATTTTTTCTAGGTTGTCAAATTTGTTGACATATGATAGTTCATAGTATTCCCTCTCTTTTTTTTTATTTTTTATTTTTGTATTTCTGCAGTATCTGTTGTGATTTCTCCTTTTTCATTTCTTATTTTATTTATTTGGGTTTTTTCTCTCCTCTTCTTGTGAGTCTAGCCAGGGGTTTGTCAATTTTGTTTACTTTTCAAAGAACCAGCTCTTGGTTTTATTGATTTTTTTTTTTCAATTGTTTTTTGAATCTCTGTTTTATTGATTTCCTCTCTGATCTTTATGATTTCCTTCCTTCTACTGACTTTAGGTTTTGTTTGTTCTTCTAATTCATTTAGGTAGTGAGTTAAGTTGTCAATTTAAGATTTTTCTTCTTTTTTGGGGAAGGCCTATATTGCTGTGAATTTCCCTCTGAGCACTGCTTTTGCAGCATCCCATAGATTTGGAATGGTTGTGTAATTCAAGTATTTGAAGACTGCATTAGCAGAGTGGTTAATAGCTCAGGTTTTATAGTCTGGCCTGAGATTGAGTTCTGGCTCTGCCACTTATCTACATGAGCTTAGGAGAACCACTTTAACTTTCTAAGCCTCAGTTTCCTTCTTTCTACCTCAGAGGCTTCTTCAGAGAATAAATATGTAAGAAGAGCGCAACCTAGTGCCTGGCATGGACAGTAAATGTAGTAGCTTTGCTGCCAGTTAAGTATATAAAATGGAGAGTAATTTCTCTATAAAGTTTCTTGCATTTTTTTCTATAGAGCCTTTCCTCTTCTCTCTGCCATCCCAGGTACAACGCACCATACTCTCTTCTATGTGACCCAGACAGTCGTTTCCCCAGAGGTAATTACCTCACTGCACTGATACTTCACACTCTCTCTGCTTCTCCCTCTCTCCTTCCCTTCCTTTTCCTTTCTCCTCCCCCTCTGGTCTCTCCCTTCCTCCCTCCCACATCTCTCTCATCTTCTCTGTTTTTGTTGTGTGTATCTGTTTACATAACTAGACAAGCTTTTTAAAAAAATTACAGACTCCCTTTAATAAAGGAAAGGGTCCTTTCTCATTCACTTTTGTCCTCTATACCTAGCACAGTATCTGGCACATGATAGGAGCTCAGTAAGGGTCTGCAGAAAAAAATTAATGAATGAAAGTCATGGACTATAAAGATTTTCAAGTCACCCTAGAAAGTATGTGCCAGTCACCTCATTTACCTTCCTCAGTAGAAAGGAGCAGTTGTATCGATAATCCAAAATATGAGACTTTCTAAATAATATGTATGTATTGCTTTGTGTGAGATTTTACAACATTTAATCATTCATCTAACAAATATTTATTAAACTATATATAGGCACTATGCTAGGCAACAGGGATGGATGATATATTCACCATATTAAAAATAAAATGAGTTCCCATCGTGGCTAAGTGGAAACAAATCTGATTAGCATCCATGAGGATACAGGTTCAATCCTTGGCCTCACTCAGTGGGTTAAGGATGCAGTGTTGCCATGAGCTGTGGTGTAGGTCACAGACGAGGCTCAGATCTGGCATTGCTGTGGCTGAGGTGTAGGCGGGCAGCTGCAGCTCAGATTCAACCCCTAGCCTGGAAACTTCCATATGTTGCAGGTACAGCCCTAAAAAGACAATAAATAAAAAAATAAAGTGAAAAGTTGTGGTTACTATCCTCAGTAGGTTTTCAGAGGAGGAATCAGCTCAACAAACAATCAAAAAATAGTTTGGCAGTATAGGTGCTGTGTGTAAAAGGAATCACTGCAGCAGTCCTTTAAATTTAAGTTCTCCTTTACATAAATAAGAGGTACACCCAATATAAATAAGATTTGAGATATGAAGGAAGGCTTCCTGGAAGAAGCTGCTAAACTAAAACCTGATAGAGGCGTAAGAAGGAATTAGAAGAGCAGAGGTTTTCCAGGCAAGAGATGACCCTGGTGCTATCAGTGGAGGCCAGATCATAAAGTGCCTTGTGAGTCTTTTTAAGAGATTTGAACATTATTCTACATGCCTTTATAGAAACTGTTTTTCCCCCCAGAGGCTTATGTATGTATGTATGTATGTATGTATGTATTTTGTCTTTTTGTTTTTTTAGGGCCGCACCCGCAGAATATGGAAGTTCCCAGGCCAGGGGTTGAACTGGCCTACACCACAGCCACAGCAATGCCAGATTCGAGCCACGTCTGCAACCTACACCACAGCTCATGGCAATGCCAGATCCTTAACCCACTGAGTGAGGCCAGGGATCAAACCTGCAACCTCATGGTTCCTAGTCGGATTCATTTCTGCTGTGCCATGATGGGAACTCCCTTTATAGAAACTTTCAAGCTGGGAAGTAAAGCGATAAGATTTGTGTTTCTGAAAAAACACTCAAGTGCATTTGGAGTGTGGCAGGATTAGAGACAGAGATATCATTGAGGAGGCTGTTGCTCTTATCCAGGCCAGGGATGACAGTAGCCTGAACAGTGAAGCGACCAGTAACATTTAAGATGAGGTGTAATCATCAACAGCAAAAAAGAAGCAGCTGAGATGACCAGGATGTGCTGTTTTAAGTGACGGCTATTTTGGATTTAGATGGTCGAGAGTGGAATCAGTGGAATCGGTTTCCGCACAAGTAGAGTTGTCACTCGTTCCCAATAGGAAAATGTCCAGTGGATCCCTTTGACCAGTATTACAATTTTAAGGATGCTTTATCTTTGTTACAGATCTTCAAGTGGTAATAACTCCTAACCCTTTAGAAGTTACTATTTCTCTCTACTCTTTCTACCTCTTATTTAATTAAGGCAAATTAACTTTTTACAACTCCTTTATTTATTTGGCATATTTGTTATTACGTGTATCTCTTTGACCAGGTTATTTTTATAAGTTCCTTGAAAAAGTGTCCATATGTATACATTCTGTATCCCTTTGCCTCCACCCTCTGCTCCCTATCTAAGTTAACACTGGGATCAGGAGTTCCCGTCATGGCTCAGTGGTTAACGAATCTGACTAGGAACCATGAGGTTTCGGGTTTGATCCCTGGCCTCGCTCAGTGGGTTAAGGATCCAGTGTTGCTGTGAGCTGTGGTGTAGGCCGCAGATGCGGCTTGGATCTGGTGTTGTTGTGGCTCTGGCGTAGGCCGACGGCTACAGCTCCGATTGGAGCCCTAGCCTGGGAACCTCCATATGCCGTGGGTGTGGCCTTGGAAAAAGACCAAAAAAAAGACAAAAAGAACACTGGGATCATATCAACCAGTGAGTGACTGATGGTCATTTTGGACTTTACATGTCGTGCCCTTTAGAAAACGACATACAGTCTCTATCTTTTTGCGTTTGAAGTCAGCTTCTTCCCTACCGTGTCTTCCTTACAGCTCCTCTGGAATAAACTTAGAAACCAAGGTATAAAACTTTTTCTGCGTTACAAAATGAGTAATTACAATAGTTCTTTTTTTTTTTTTTTCTTTCCCAAGGCTACACTCGTGGCATATGGAGGTTCCCAGGCCAGGGGTCGAATCAGAGCTGTAGCTGCTGGCCTACACCAGAGCCACAGCAATGCAGGATCTGCGCTGCTTCTGCAGCCTACACCACCGCTCACGGCAGTGCCGGATCCTCAACCCACTGAGTGAGGCCAGGGATCGAACTTGCATCCTCATGGATGCTAGTCAGATTCATTTCTGCTGAGCCACAACAGGAACGCCATTACAATAGTTCTTTAAATAGAAATTTTCCTAGTTTATGTAAGAAATGGATGTATACAGTTGATTAGTTAAAGCAGTATAATTATATTATTTTCTCAAAATGAGTACCTGGCTATTTTTTAAAAATGATTTAATTCTTTTTGCCAGCCTCTATTTATAACTATGAAGAGCTAGGTAATCTTTTTAATTCCCTTTCATGTCTAATATTGCATGAAGCTAAGAAGAGGTCAAGAAGTGAAGGTGGGATTTAGCTGTACCCATCTCTGATCATTAGGAGAAAGAAAAAAACATCCCATCAATGATATGGTCTTTATTCTTGTATTTCTGACATTATCAAGGATTTCCTTTCTGGTCATTGAAAGTAGTTTCAGTTTTGTGTTAATCAAAAGAACAAAAAGTAGAAAGGTAGGTAAATAAGTTAATGATTAGAAAAACTACAGTGAAAACCGATTTGCACAAGATCCCCAGATCTTCTATATAATGCTTATCCCCATTGACTTCATCATTTACATTCATTTGTTAATATCTAAGTTGGAAACAGCAGTAACAGCGTTGACTTCACCTATAAACTTGTCTTTTTTTTAGTGAGTTAAAAAAAGGAACCTGCCTTCGGTTTGCTGGAAGTGGAAATGAAGAGAATCGAAATAACGCATATCCTCACAAGGCAGGTTTTGCCCAACCTTCAGGTCTTTCTGTGGCCTCAGAAGATCCCTGGAGCTGCCTGTTTGTGGCAGACAGTGAAAGCAGCACAGTGAGAACCGTCTCGCTGAAAGATGGAGCAGTGAAGCACCTCGTGGGAGGAGAGAGGGATCCCATGGTAAGGAAAGGCACTCTTGCACAGTGTGCCTGCTTACAAAGCTGGCGATTTTCTGAATTGTGAAGAGTTAATAAAATCTAGGAAGGAGGAAGTTCTTGGCTTAATGGACGTCAAACCAAAGGAAATGTGAACATAAAGAAACACAAGTAACAAAACCGTCTAAGAAAAGTAAACTGACTCTACTTGATTATGTATAAATGGCTTCAGGGAGAAAGGAAGGATGAAATACTGATTACCAAGGGAAGGGAGAAATGTGTAGATTAGATATTTGGCAAAACAGTGGAGAGAGCACCAGATTAGTAAACGTGACTGTTCCCTGACCTGATGTGTGATTTTTGTGAATAAAATTCCTAAGCTCTGCAAATTAATTCAGGTTCATAATTTTATCACTTTTTTCCTAGTTTGGATTAAATGCCCAACCCTGTTTATATAAAATCATACTTTTTCCTCTTAAACTAAAGTAGCATATATAGCCATTTTAATTTTCACTTTATACCCTAACAAAGCACTGTAAAGAATTTTAATACATGCTGTTTCTTTCTTTTTGGAAAAAAAAGAATTTATTTGCTTTTGGTGATGTTGATGGAGTAGGAATCAGTGCAAAGCTTCAGCACCCACTTGGAGTAACTTGGGATGAGAAAAGGAATTTACTTTATGTGGCAGACTCTTACAATCACAAGGTGAGTCTTAACAGAAACAGAATTATATCATACCCTGCATTTAACTTGGTATTTAAAATGCTGCAAGATCTATGAGCCTCCTACAACTGCCAGTCTAAAATATAAGTCTTTGACAACTGTACATAAGCCTTTCTGTTCTTTTCTTGGTCCTTCCTTTTTTTTTTTTTTGCTTTTTAGGGTTGCACCTGTGGCATGTGGAAGTTCCCAGGCTAGGGATCGAATCAGAGCTACAGCTGCTGGCCACAGCCACAGCCATGCAGAATCCAGGCCACGTCTTTGACCTACACCACCACTCACTTTTCTTGGTCCTTCCCTTGGAAAGAGGATATGGTAGTACTCTGAGCTGGGGAAAGGGCTAAACAGTTCCCAATGGCTATGGCCAAAAATCGTGAATCGCAAGCCATTAAAGCCGCTCAGAAACATGTTCATTAAGCAAGGACAAGCCAGGTAGCAGGGAAATTAATATGTCAGCAAATCAGCATTTTAAGCTTTTGCATAGTTGCCATGCTTGTTAGCAAATTATTCCATTTTCATCAGCATTTCCATTTTTTGTCTCTGTTACATCAACTATGCATTTTTATTTTTTACAATAAACGGTGGAAAATAAATGTTAATATTTTGGGTTTTGTTTTGGTTTGGTTTTTTTGCTTTTTAGGGCCACACCTGCTGTATATGGAAGCCAGGGATTGGACCTGCATCCTATGGATACTGGTTGGGTTCATTACCACTGAGCCACAACGGGAACTCCAATATTTTGTGATGAGAGATTATGAATTTAATGTAATTGAAACACAATGGGAAATTATTAACACAAGTAGCAAATCCTCAGCCAGTGTTAGATGCTCATGAGAAGAAAGTCTGTTTAACTCTGAGGAAAAAGAATAACATTAAATTTTTTTTAGTTCCATAAATAATTTTATCAGAGATTGCTTTAAGTGGATAAGATGTAACTGGAGATTTTATAATGTTTAGCTCTCAGAATAAAATATCTCCCCTTAGACTGTAATTTGAATGTTTGGTATTTTAAGAAAATATGGAAATGCCTGTTCTTTTTTGGAGATTTATTAAGAATACTAATGGCAATCAGGCATTCTCTAGCTTGCTTAATATTATACTTTTTCATACTACAAACATGAAATTGAGCCTTAGGTATATAAATTTGTTTTTCTCTTTTTAGATTAAAGTTGTGGATCCCAAAACAAAAAGCTGTACAACATTAGCAGGAACTGGAGATGCAGGTGACACAATCGGCTCCAGTTTTACCAAGTCAACTTTTAATGAACCAGGAGGCTTGTGTATTGGAGAGAATGGTCAGTTATTATATGTAGCAGATACCAATAACCATCAAGTTAAAGTGATGGATTTAGAAACAAAAACGGTTTCTGTGGTAAGTAATCTCAAAGTATAGTTAAAAGATATCATGTTAAGAAAGAGTCTAGGAGCTCCCTCAGTGGCGTCTTGGGAGTGCTGGGACACGGGTTCAATCCCACGCCCAGCACAGTGGGTTAAGGATCTGGCATTGCCACAGCTGCGGCTAGGATCTGATCCCTGGCCCGGGAGCTCCATATGCTGAGGGGTGGCCAAAAAATGAAAAAAAAAAGAAAGATTCTGGTCCTCAGCAATGACAGAGGCACTTTTGGTCAGGCCTTGTCCAGTGGTGAAAGTGAAACAGGTAGACTAGAGAATGAGTGCTTACGTCAAGGACATTCAATTATTTTTAAAACCACTGCATTTGTGCCAAGAGTGTTTGAGAAAGACACTAGAAGTTGAAGAGAATTTGATGAACTTTCAGAAAAGAAGGGAAGAAAAGAGGACTCGGGTCTGTTTTTAAATGTAGACATACTGACACATACCACACACACACACACACTATGTGGGTTGAGTTGTCTCCTCATTTTTTTTTTTCAATGATCCTTAGATTAATGCGTAGTCTTTGTTTCCTTTGATGGATTCATTACCAAATAATCTTTATAAGGAGCTCTAGAAGCCACATTTCTCAAGACATTAACAATAAAATTGGAAGAAACTTAAGCTTTAATCAGTTTCTTAAAGATATGGACATGGTCTCTAATAAATTTCAAGTTACCCCTTTATAAATCACATTTTCCTGAAAAAAAAAATGCAAAAGTTTTTTTTTTTTTTTATAAAATTCTAGGAATTTCCAAGATGCATTTTAAAATAAAAACAGGTTGCCACCCTAAGGTGTGTCATTTCTCTTAACGTAGATCTCTGATGTAAGATAAATGACATCTAATAGTTTGCAGTGAAAATTATAAGAGGATGTATGTTATATCCACTACATCTAAATTGATAAAGTTTTACTTTTAATCTCCCTGCTCTCTGTAAACATATTAGACAATTTAATTCAGTTTCTTTCATAAATCTTGGCAGTCTTTTTGCCAGGATGAAATATTTTTCTGAACCTGCAAAGTAATTGTAAGGAGATCTAATAAATGCATTCTGATTCAGTTTAGAATGACAATTAAGTTTCCTTGACACAGAACCTCAGTTTTGTACTGAAGTCTAAAAATAAGCTCTCTCACTCCATATAATATTGTAAAAACAAAACAGATTTTCTTTTTCCCCCTAGCTCCCAGTCTTCAGATCCGAAAGTGCCGTGGTGGATGGCCCAATCCTAGCAGAAAAACGGACATTACCCAAACTGCCTAAATCTGCTCCGGGCATTAGACTTTCCCCAGTGGCTGCATCTCCAGGACAGACTCTTCAGTTCAAGCTAAGATTAGACCTCCCATCAGGAACAAAGTTAACTGAAGGAGCACCCAGTTGCTGGTTTCTGTCAGCTGAAGGTATGACAGTCATCTCGCAAATGCAAATATTTCACAAATTCTTAATATTTAATCTAGTAATTTTTCTCATTTGTTATATTTTTACTCTACAGTTAGGTGAGATTTGAGGGTGGTCTTGTAAAACAGAGAGATCTAGATCTAACCCCATTTTAGCAGGTTTTTTTAGTCTTTGAGATTCTTTCTCTCTTTTATTAAAGAACAGTGTAACTCACCCAAGTTAATCATTTTGCCACCATTTGCTGGTAGGTTCATCACATGAGGCAGATGGCTGTGATCTTAGAATAATAATAGGTCCTTGAATATTAGGGCTGAAAGGTACCAAAAGACACCATCTGTTCTAAGCCTCTTATTTTACAAATGAGGAGGCTAATGGCTCAAAGAGATAAAGTGATTTGCTCAAGAGCATATATTGAATTAGGTCAAAAGATGGAATTTGAACCCAACTCAGCTAGTGCTTGGTTTAGTGTCTTTTCCATTATGCTGCTCCATCTCAAGCTAGCTCTAGGGTTATTAGTTCTAAAATGAAACTAATTTTTTAAAGACATAAAATTCAAAGCCACCAATTGCACATTTTGATGTTACAAACGTTTCCAACCTTACTCTCAGTTTCTGTGCTCAACTCATCATGGTTGATGGACCAACAGCGGTCCACAGACTGCATACTTTGGTGGCACTGTTGTAGAGCACTGCAGCCTAAAGAGATCAAGGAGGAGGAGGAACCTGCACAGAAGGCTGAAGAGTGAATATACGCAAGGAGAAGCAAAACCAAGAGAGTGTAGTTTCCTGGAGCCAGGTGTTTTAAGGAGGAGCTATTGATAGATCAGGTAAGATAAGGACTAAGAATTGATTGTTGATTTAATGTTAGAGAGTTCATTGATGTCCTCAACTAGAGCCGTTTCAGAATGATGGAGGAGGTGCCTGATTAGAGCAGGTTAAAAAGCAGTGGAAGAGGAGGGTCTAGAGAAAGCAAACACAGCTCTTTGAGGAGTTTAGCTAAAGAGACAAGGGAAAATGGAGTAGTTTCTAGAAAGGGAAGAACAGAGTTGAGAGAGCAGTATTTTTATTACATTGATGGCACAGATCAGTAGAGAAAAGAAGATATGTGGTGGGGGTGGGTATCCTTTAGGACACGAGACGGGCTGGGATCTAGTGCACAAGGGGAAGGCTGGCCTTTGCTAGGAATGTGGGCAGCATTTCCCCAGTAAAGAGAGAAGGCCCAGTAATCTGGATGGGTAGCTGTGAAGGTGGGTGCTTGTGGAAGTTCTTTCCTGAAAGCTTCTGTTCTCTTAGTACGTTGGCAAGCACAGCCGTCAGCTGAGAGAAAGAGGTGGTGGAGGAGAAGGTTTGGAGGTTTGGAGAAAGAAGAGGGTCGGGAAAGTGAGAGGATGACCACCCAAAGGAAATACAGTAGGACTGCTGAACGGCCTGAAGGCTGCATTTGGGGCTAGCTGTCATGAATTGAAAGTCAGGCTAGGAGTTCCCATCGTGGCGCAGTGGTTAACGAATCCGACTAGGAACCATGAGGTTGCGGGTTCGGTCCCTGCCCTTGCTCAGTGGGTTAACGATCCGGCATTGCCGTGAGCTGTGGTGTAGGTTGCAGATGCGGCTCGGATCCCGAGTTGCTGTGGCTCTGGCGTAGGCCGGTGGCTGCAGCTCCGATTCGACCCCTGGCCTGGGAACCTCCATATGCCGAGGGAGCGGCCCAAGAAATAGCAACAACAACAACAACTACAACAACAAAAGACAAAAACAAAACAAAAAACAAAAAAAAAAGAAAGTCAGGCTAGTCCTCGGGGAGAGTGTTTTTCTCCAGGTTAGGCGCAAGGAAGTGTAGATGTTGACTAACTGGTTTGATCAGCAGGTCTGTGAGTCCTGATTCAGTATTAATTGTGATTGCCACTCTACCTTCTAAATCCATGGTAAAAATCTCACAGACTCTATTCTGAAGAATTAAAGTGATTTCCCCCCTAAGTATGCTGTTTTCTAAAAATGCGTGCCTGCTTTTGGGAGTTCCCATTGTGGCTCGGTGATAACGAACCTGACTAGTATCCATGAGGATAATGCAGATTCCATCCAGTCCCTGGCCTTGCTCAGTGGGTTAAGTATCCAGCGTTGCCGTGAGCTGTGGTGTAGGTTGCAGATGAAGCTCAGATCCCGTGTTGCTGTGAGTGTGGTGTAGGCCAACAGCTGCAGCTCCAGTTCAACCCCTAGCCTGGAAACCTCCATGTGCCACAGATGCAGCCCTAAAACAAAGAAGGGGGGAAAAAAAAAAAAGCTTGCTTTTAACTGAAGTAGCTTGGCATAGATTCTAATTTGGTTGTTTTATTATTATCTTTCACATTTCCAGATAGCGTCTGTCAAATGCTTTAGAGCTTTCACTTGCTGTTCATTTTATTTTAATACTATCATTAAACTTGATTTGCAAGTTATTAAGCTTGAAACCACAGTTTCTTTTCTAGAGATTCCAAAGGTAGAATTTGAGCTCCATTAACTTGCTTACTACAGGAAAATGGATGCCAAAGCCATTGCCTAAAAGTATGCTGTTCAAGTAGAAGAAAAACCATTGTTGGAGGAGAACATGGAATTGAATATAAATGAATTACTATGCTTAGAATCCAGGCAGAGCCTTTGTCCTCACTCACTAATTTGTGATTCTTTAATCTAAGAACACTTCCTGTTTGAGTCTATTCTCAAAGGTGTTTGGTTACTGTAAATTATGTAAAGATTTAGATGTGCGTTTTCATCAAAGTTACAAGTAATCAGTATATTACTTGTCTTCCAGCAGCAGTGCCTTCCAGCTTCTCTAATAGAGTGGACAACAGTTTTAAAGTGACATATTAGTAGTCCGGAGCTAAATTCTGACCTCTTGTCTCCAGTAATCTTCCTCTGTCCTAGTGTCCCACGCTCTTTCACATGTTCTCACTCAGTTCTCTGTTTCCTACCCCACTCCCCCTCCCTTGTGGCCTCTCACACACTTTTCTTTCGTATGTTACCCAGATCCCAGTTCTGTGCCTTCTTACCTTGTACATTCTCAGGGCAGCAGCTGCAGCTCCCCACTTGGTACCCACACCGAGAGGACAGAGAGCTCTTGGGAAGCTGGCAGATCTTGGCTTAGGGTTTGCTGGCCCTGGAGAGACTGACTGAGCCTGTGGGGAAGTCACCCCCTCCCCTCCACTCAGAGGAGAGGGCTGAGCCCTGCAGCTCAAGGGTGTTTGGAGCTAGCTCTGCGGGGAAGAGGACTCACCCTGACCCTTCAGTCCTCAGTCCTCTGAAGGTTCAGCACACGTCCTCCACTGCCAGTGTATCTGTTCTGCCTGTGTGTATTCATCTGAAAGCATTGCATCAGCTGGTGATCACTGTTAATTTCTCTGTTTGAAATTAAAGAGCAGTGTATTTGTTTTTTAAAATAGGATACTGACAAGTTAACATGTTTATTTTAAATCTACTTTGCAAACACAAGTTAATATTGAGTTATTGAAATACAAAATGTGAATAGTATTAAAGGAAAGTGAAGTAAATTCTTAGCCATCTTAACAGTTGTACAAGATATTGGCTCCATTTTTATTGTATAGGGACAAATAAGCTTTCAGGTAAGAATCCTAATGTACGATTTCAAAAATTGTTTTATAGGCTATGTTTGTAAATATGTGACTAAAGGACTTTTTTTTTCTTCTTGGCTAGTTATTTAGAGACAGAAACACTTTTAACATTTTGGTCTGTAGAATCTTAAAGCTGCCAGTAAGTAAGTAAATAAATAAATAAGTAGCAGTCCAAAAGCACCGCTAGGCTAGCGTGTTACAGCTTCACAGGTCCCACATGTGATGTATCTAAACAGTGTCTAAGGAAATGTTGTCAGTTTTATTTCTAGAATTGGACATTAAAATAGCGTAATTTATTATTTTCATGTTTTTATCTAAAATATATGGAGTTCCCCAAATAATCTGCTCTCTCAAAAAAAAAAAAATCAAACATTAAAACATACTTCTCAATCCATAAATAAGCAAAGAAGGCCAGAGAATTTTTGAAGAATTGTTTAAAAAGCTCTGCACTTAACTTTAGATGCTTACCTTTCACATTGTCCTTACTCTTATTTGATATATTTTTCTCAAATTTAATTTTTCACTCACCAGAATATCAGAAGCAACAAACTAAAGGAGAGATGGAGAGGACCAGTAGAGGCAGGTGCTCTGGTCTGTTGATGCATCCTGAGATCAAAAGAAAGAAAAGCTAAAAAGTAGACATAAAATTTCACCACTACTCCATAGATGGTCCATTTTTGTGGCCCCAAGTCATTGATAAGTCATTCTGTTATGCTCAGTGTATTCTGTTTAAGAAGGCAGGAAAGCATGTCTTGTATTTCCCAAATGCTGGCTCTTAATATCTAACCCCCCTCTAATGCTTAGTGTCAGTGTATGTGTTTTTCAGTATGACACACGTGTTCCTTCTGAGAGAGGGCCCTGGGTGAGTAAAAACATTTTAAAAACTTTAATACTAGGAGGTTTAACAATTTTTTGTGGTTTTTATACTTCATTATATAGATAAGTGTGTATTTAAGTCTCATAAGAGTTTTATGTATTAAAACGAGGTGGACAGACTCTTAGATTTTTTACATTGAGTCCATTGGAATAATGTATATACATTGTTACTTTTTTCTAAAAAAAAAAGTGCCTTTTTTTATTATCATTACCTTTGGATATTCGATAATTCATCATTGTCTTAACTTGAAAGTCACTGCAGTTACACATACATTTGTATTCCCTAGATTATTTTGGAGTTTGCATATTAAATTCCTAGACATTTTTATCTGTTTTCTTTTCTTTTCTTTTTTTTTTTTTTGGCTGCGTAATGACATGTGGAAGTTCCCTGCCAGGTGTTGAAACTGTGCCACAACAGCAACCTCAGCCACTGCAGTAACAACACCAAATCCTTAACCTGCTATGCCACCAGGGAACTCCAAAAATGATGTTTTCTAAAGTGTCCTGTTTATTTCTAGAACTTATTAATAGGTTTCTTTTTAACTCTATAACCACATTTTAAATCTATAACTATTATTTTCAATATTCACCTTGATTTCAGTAGGAATCAATATATATTTTTCAGTGTTCAGAGGAAGAATTTTAATTTGCTATCAAGATGATTAGACTGGAAACTTCTCACATCTTATTTTGTTTGTGTCCTTCCCACAAAGCACAATGCCTGGCACTCAGAGGCTTTCAGTAAACCTTTGTTGATTGAATGAATCTAATCTTTGTAAGGTTTGTTTGATTTCATACTTGTCTTCTTATATAGTCCTAATAATTTACATTTTTATCTTCTAGGCAATGAATGGCTTCTTCAAGGACAGATACCATCTGGAGAGATAGAGAGCATTTCCAATCAACCAACAATCTCACTGCAGATTCCTGGAGACTGCGTATCTCTCGAAGTCGTTCTGTCTATCAGCGTGTTTCTTTATTACTGTAGCACAGACAGCAGTGCCTGTATGATGAAGGGAATTTTGTTCAGTCAGCCTTTACAAATAACCAATACACAACAAAGCTACATAGCACCAGTAGAACTCAAGTACATATTTTAGCAGGCTGGCACACAGCCCAGTGGCACCTGTTCTCCAGTCCCCACCAAAACTGTAATTTCCACCTCTGGATACCCAGAAACCCATTGTTTATTTCTAGTAACTGGTATGAAAATGCAGCTATGCTCCTTATTTAATTATTTATTATAAAGAATGTCCTTCATTCTTGGCTGTGTACCAGCTAAATCTTTGACCATGATTTGAACCGTGATTCTGTAATCTATGCTGCTATTTGGCACAAGACTTAAGTCCACGTTATAGGACAAAATATTATCTGTTAGGAGATAATTTGCAGTGAATACTGATAATAATGATACCAAATATTTTAACTCTTTGTACCTTTATTAATATCAAGCAGCACATCTGAATATGTAAATTTCACAGTAGCTTTAAACAACAGAAGTTAAGCTCCAGTACGTGTGTTGGTATAAGGACACCTCCCATTCAAGGCATAGATCTGTTTTAAGCCAAAAAGTCTTTTCATCATAATAGAAATTTAAAGAGTAGCTATGTGATAAATATGTTCTTTGTTCTCTTCTGCAGTTTTCTCATTTGAGATGTATTTAAAAGAGAATTTCAACCTATTTTTGTTATAAATTATTTGCTATTTTAATGGTATGTTAAAATTACTAATTTCACCATTACTAATGATGGTGTGTTAAATATTCTATATATTTCTATACAGAAAAAGTTAAAGATAGAGTCTCTAAGCACATATAGACTCATTCCTTTAACCTTTCTGAATGAACACAATCTTACCAGATAATGAAATAGATCCACAAAAATATGACTTTCAAGAAGAAAAGGACTTAGGGACAAACACATTATTGTCTGTGATGCCACTTAATGATAAAGAATTAATTGTGACAGCTGAATCTGATGTAAATGGACATGTATATTGTCTTAGAGATTTAAGTTTTAATTGAAGCATTAAATTCATATTCATTGGATTTTTGGGGTTTGGGGCTTCCATATTCAGCATTTAAATTATAATCATTTATTATGTTTTGAAAAATCACAGTTAAGCCTTCAAAATGAAAATTTCAATGTGAAGCACTTTCATGCTATTACCATGTATAGTACACCTTAAAATATTAAGGCTGAAATATACAGCGATTTGATGACACTGTTTGGTGGGGATTTTTTTAATCTTAAGAGAAATAGTCACCAGAAGATATTGAAAGTTTTTTTTTTTAAATCATCATTTCTCTTATAGCTATTTTAAAAGCCTTTGCTTATTTTTTACTAAAACTGATTCAATATGTTTGTGGTTTAATCAGCTTATAAGATTTTAAAAACAACAGGTGAATCATATTTATTCAGTAAATATTTATAGACAAAATAGCACAATATGCCTTCCCCTTTCAGATACTCAATTTGAAGTGTAAATTTTTAAGCATGATCATCTGCCCATATCTTTATATTTTTTTGAAATAGAGTTTTGAACATGCCATTTTTTTTTTCTTTTTCAGGTTACCTAAATCCGAAGTAAGGAAATTCATAGGTCATGACACTTTTATTTAATTTGGAGCTTGCTAAAGCTATTTTTAAAGAAAAGTATAAATGCAGAAGAAAAGAAAAAGAAGTACAAATGTAAAGTTAAAGAAGTAATTCCGTTTAAAATTATATATAAGTAACTCATAAACCTTTTCTCTCTATAAAAAATGTTTTCTTATAAAAGGGTGTATAACATTAATATTCTCTCTTATGGAGAACAGGCCATTTTTAAATCTCATTTGATTATTAATAGTTCTCATTTCCACCTGGACAGGATAAGAATAGTTTTGCTTAATTTTTTCCTACTTAAGGATATAAACAATTTCACTCTCTGAAAGAAGTATATACAGTTTTACTTGCTAATTAAGGAATGCCTGGTAACTATTTTTTCAGTATTATACATACAAATATATCCATACAGTATGTATTTTAATATACATTAAAATCCAAAAATATTTCTTAGAGTATATTAATGTTCCTTTTGTCTAGACAGAGTCTGCAGTTAGTGTTTTTAAGTTTACGCATTTCTTGACTTTCAAAGTAGTTTTATTGACCATTTTTATTCTTACCTAGCCACCAGTCTGCATTGTTTTTCATATTCAAAATATTATTTACACGGATTGGTATGCTTTTTTTGTAAATTAGGTTCCTAGAATTTATGACTAATATAAACCCTTTAAATAAGAGGAAGCACTAGAAAGTTTATTTTTAAAACTTCTTGATTCCTGCCTGACTTCTGCATATTTTTTAACTTTTGCTTTTCTTCATATATAAATTATTATGTCCAGTGATAGTTTTAAAAGAGTAATATTTTAATGTTCAGTCACCATAATCAAAGTGCCAGTAATGTGGCATTACACACATTTTGACATAATACCTGGAATCTTTACCCTAAATAATTCTGTTGGTCTGTCCCTATTTTTTCCTCCACTCTTTATGTTATTTAACAGATGGTAGAATTTTCTTTGCTGAATTTATACTCAGGATTGATATGATCTCTGACAAGAATTTTGCTTATCTTGAATATGCTGTCTCAAGCAAATACTTAACTTCTTCACACGGGAAAACTTTAGCATTTTATCACCCATAAGTGTAACTTTGGCAAAGTTACGGTTGTCGATGACTGACAGTTTACTCCTTAACTATTCTAATAATCTATTTAGCTCTAGTGTTCCCAGGCCTGCAGAAAGCTATAAATCGTAACACAGCTTTAAAAAGCGTATATGTAGATGAGTTTATGTACATATGTTTGTGTTTATGTACTTAAACGGATACAAGGATCAGTTCCTCACATAGCCAGTATTCTTTGGAGCTGGGACCACTGAAGTCAGTTACTTTCTGCTTGTTTTTCCATCGTTGAAAAACTTGGGAAGACGTTAACACTGCATGTCTCTGTAATATGACTTTCTGCTTGCCCAGTGTTTAGTATTATATCAGCCAGTTAAAAAGACTTCAGTCTAGCCATTATATTTGGTATCATGTTTAAGAACAATCATCAAAAACTAAATTGCATAGTTTACAGATTACATAAAAATATATGTAGAGGGACTGTGAAGGACGGAATTGTGAATATTTTTATTTTCTACTTTGCTGTATTTTTTTTTCCATTGAACAATGGATTATTTAAAAAAAAAAAAAAACTGGGTATGTCCTTTAAATATTTCAAATGAACCGAACATTAAGCAGTTGTTATATAATTATAGCTTTTCTGAAGTCACTTTTATTACCAAAGGTCAGAACACAGTTTAGAGCTCTTTGATCTACCAGTTCTTTTAAGGTTGTGATTTGATGGAGACAGAATGATTGTGGCTTTTTCTGCTGGGGTTTTTGTTGTGTGATGTAGTGTAGTGTCTGTGAGGACAGACTTTGCAGTTGCTTGGACTCTTATCTACTCTATAGGATGGGGTTACTGTACTTGCCTCCTGGGGTTGCTCTAAAGACTCAGTGAAGTGGCGTTTATATAGCAATTAGTAAATGATGAAACTTCTAGTTATTGGCTTAGGTAATAATAATGGTAATAATAATTTATGACCATAAACACTTGGCTTCACATTTTCTTTGCAACTGCAGATTCTAAAGGAAACTATTTCTCTACACACTGGTCTGTTAATACTCTCCATAGAGTGGGGTTCAAGAGGAGACATTTTTGTTTTATAATAAACATACTACTATTTTATCACTGATGTTATAAAGAAGCATTCCTGCAATTTTATTTTTTAAAGTTTTTTAAGACCTTAGTTTTAATGAATAATAAACTTCCTTTGAGAGGGTCCAGACATATTCTTCCTAAACCCCATTCCTGGAACCTACTCTGATGGTGCTTTACCAAATCTTCCAAGTGCCTTCATGCATTTTTGCCTCATTTGAGCTTCAAAATAACCTTATGATGAGACAGGTAGACCTTATGCCCATTTTAGATAAGGGAGCAGCCTTAGACTGTTGGGGACATATCTCAAGATCAGAGCTCCCTGAATAATGAATGCCCCATGTTAGAGTGGTGACAGGCGCAAGCAGTTGCTCGGCCAATTTTGCTGGATGGCTAAGGGTCAATCGTGAGTGATGGATCTTTATTTGAAAACAGATCTCCTAATTCCTAGCTCTACTCCTAGATGTAGGGTGAAAACAAACTGGAATTAAGAGTACTTACTTTTGTGAATGCTTTCTTAAGCCTCTGCAGTATTTAAGTAAAGTAATAAGAATAATAGCTGAAGTTATTCAGTGCTTACTGTGTTCCTGGTACTTAGTTTCTAAGTGTTCTCTGTGTATTAACTAATTTAATCCGTGTTCTCTGTATATTAACTAATTTAATTCTCACAGCCATATCATGAGGGAGGTACTGTTTTTTCCCTCATTTCCCTGATGAGGAAACCAAGACACAAAGAAATTATGAGCAGTTACACCAGCATAATCAAGATCTCACATTTAGGACCGACCAAGCCTAGATATGTCCGCTTAACTACCATGCTGTGTTGCCTGCCTCTCAAAGTGGTTTTTTTAAAAAAACAACAACAACAACAAAAAAAAACCCACAAATCTTCCATAGTTATATATAGTAACTAGTCAGCCCAAAGAACCCAAAAAGTCCTAGTGGTGTTGTTTTTGAAATTTAAAGCAAATCCATTTAATTATATTAGCTTTGGGGACTTTTCTTTACACATACTTATCTTTCAGGGTTTGGAACAGCCTGTATAATTGTTTGTTTCCCAGAAGATTTTATGTACCATTCTTTCTTAAATTCAGATATTAGCCAGAGTTTTTCTTGGCAGGTGGATGTCTTAAAGAATTAAATAGTTTTCAGTGTTAGTTCCAACAATGCTATTTTAGTTGGTCTTCGAAAGGTAATTATAAGACCTGGTCATAAGTGTAACTGAATTCTTAGCACAGCACTGTCTCAAACCCTAAAAACCTTAATATGTAAGAAAATACTGTTTTGATAACCAAAGTGAGCTCTAGAAAAAATATTCGGCCAGTCTGTTCACACATGTTAAGTCACCTGCCTGCTTACTTCATAAATAATACTGCAGTATGTAGACCTCACCCCAGCTCACCTGCCGAGACTCAGTTATATGCAGTTCTATTACAGTAAAGTTTTCACCAGCTCAGCCTATTATTCCAGCTTTAGGTACTATTAAAAGGGATGAGGTGAAATGCTGCACACCACTAATAATGACTCCTGATCATCTAAATACAAGAATATCTTCATTTAAATAGTTTGCTAATTTAAATATTAAAATATCTTAATATTGCTAAATAATTGCATTTCTGAAATCCACGAGGGTATGTACATCAACTTAAAAAGGTAATGATTGTGTCATAGTTTAAATGCAGAATTCACTGTTAGTCACCAAGATTTCCTCCTCTTCCTCCTCCTGTGGCATAGTTTCTTTAAGCAAAAAATTCACACTGACCTTAAGTCACTATTTTAAATAATTAAAAGTTTTCCCCCCGCTTTCCTTGCAGTAGGGTAATAGAAAGCATGGTATGAAAAACCAGAGGCTGGACTGATCTCTATGTGTTCCCTGACCAACGGACCTTGGCCTTTTGCATATTAGACTGGGGATCAGCCAAATCGGCCAAAGCGGCCAGTCAGACCACAGCCTGGGAAAAGCAGATCAGGAGGCAGTGCGGTCAGCTTCTCTGACTGCACCCGCTCCATTTCTTAGTGCGCCGATCTGGTTTAATTTTTTTTTTCAAAGGATAGAGTTGCAAATGTTTACCTGCCTGTAATTCTTCGTTGTTTAGTGTGTCCCTCTTCCTCGCTGGCGTGTGACTCTCAAATTGGCCAAAGGACATTTTGTTCTGTGAAAGCTCCCACTGACAAAATGAAAGAATTACAAGTATTTCCAAATCTACTGTCCAGCCTATACCAACAATCAGATATTAAAAAGCACTAAACAAGCACTGTGAAACACTAAGCAAGCATGTACTCAAAAGCATTTTGTAACACATCAGGGCACGGTATGAATTCCTTCCTCTTTAAGCAGCAACTTTCACATCTGATTTTTTTTTTTTTAGTAATACAGAGTTAAGCAAAATTGTCAGATTTTTTTTTTTTTCTTTTTTAGGGTCTCACCCATGGCATATGGAAGTTCCCAGGCTAGGGGTAGAATGGGAACTGCAACTGCCAGCCTGTGTCACAGCCATAGCAATGCCAGATCCAAGCTGCACCTGCAACCTACACCACAGCTCACAGCAACACTGGATCCTTAACCCACTGAGCAAGGCCAGGGAGCGAACCCGTGTCCTCATGGATATTAGTTGGATTCATTACCACTGAACCAAACACAACAGGAATTCCAATTGTCAGGGTTTTTTTAATGCTTTAGATGGACAAACAATTATTACCTTTTACGTTCAGTATACTTGATTACATATTTATATTTGAAATAAATGAGACGTAATACTGAGAGGGAAAAAATCAACTGTCAGACTTGAATGGGACCAGTTTAGACAATATTTTTGATTCATTATCTGGTATGGTATGCTCAGGAGAAGTATGTGTTGAAGTATATAGGGCAAAACAGTTGGTAAGGTGTGGTAATGAAGGGTAAAAACAGACACGTTCCTTTCCAAAAAGGAAGAAGGGCTCTGCCTTGGAGCTTATCTTCAGTTTTTAGAATTGGCTGCTGTTATTCTTAGTCCCACCAGAAGTGTGTTTATCCTGCGAGCATGTGCAGGGTGGGCTACCTGTTGTGTTCATCACACTAACAAGTTCAAATGCTAATGAGTGTGTGTGTGTGTGTGTGGCATTGGCATGTGTTGTTCCCGCATGTCTCTGATACTCGTCCAAATTTTACCTATAAAAATACACAACCTCTTCCTCTCCACACTTTAGGCTTCCCACTCTCTGAAAACAGTAGTAGTTCTTGTAGACGTTTCAGTGAGGAACTATGGTTCCACAAATAACAGAAATGCTAGATTGGTTTTGTTGTGGTAAATTTTTTTTCTGAATTCTTAATATGTCAGTTTCCAGAGGAGGAGAACAGTACCCTCTGTGACTTTAAAGTTCCTTTCTCTTTCCTTGGAGGTAAACCTTTCTAGTTATGTTAAACATAGTAATATGTATGACATTTGCTTTTTTTTTTTTTTAAGTTTAAAACTTTTACTGTTAGGTTGTGTTGTGAGCCAGTTTAGAGATGTTTTCATGGTTGTCGTTACATGGGATTTATGGACAAATCAGAGTTTGCTGTGATACATACATATCACATATATATAAATATATATATACACATGTACACACTTTTAAATTGTAATATTTCATAAGTCTGTCAAATTTTAAAGACTCACACTCTTCCCCTCTTTTGTGTATATAAAGTTGTGGTTTTTGAGAATAGAGTCGGTCTGCTGTGCTTTCACTTCTGTCATCCCAAAGGTTTGATCAGATCTCTTTTTTTTCTCCAAAGATAAAAAAATGCAGTGAAGTTCAATTTACAGGGTTATATACTGATATTTCTAGATATGGTGAAGTTCTAAAAGAATTTACTGGGTCTGCATTTTTAAGTATTTCATGTAGGTAGAGTAATATATTTTTATATAACACTATTTCTACATTGATTTCAAGACTGTTTTCAGTGACTTTCTCAAGTGCATGTGTTAAATCGTTTGGAATGAATGGCAGTGACCATTATAACCAATTCAGAGCAAGTGTAATACATGTGATTATAGAAAACAGTGTGTTTATACTGTACACTGAAACCTAATGCCTCTTTTCTAAAGCTTTGTACATTTTTCATGAAATAGATTAAATATTTTCTCTCGAAAGCCATGTTTGTGTTTTTAATATGCTTTCTGTTTTAAGTACATCATGAGATAATTTTACTGCTGAGAAATCAAAGCCTGCAGGTCATGATTTATTATTTTAACTTTGGGAGTAATGAAGAGCATAATGCTTAAAAAACTCACATGCTTTTACTTTGAATTATTTACTTGCAATCATATTTAAAACAGATTTTTAAAGTACATTCAGAAAGGGTGAGCTGTTCAGTAAGAATGGTATTGGGAACATTTAAAAGAAAAAGACCTCTACTTGGCACTATACACAGAATGTGAAAGGAATTAAAGACAACAGAGAAATAAAAAGTAGAGAAATGCCAGAAGAAATAAAGGAGAGCATCTATAGCGTTGGGGTGTGGATGACATTCCTGAGAAGCAGTAATGAAAAAATTGTTAGTATGACTACCTAAAAATTTTAAGCATCTGCATAACAAATGAGAACAAAAATGACAAAGGAAAATGACAAACTGAAAAAATATTTGCAGAACATAAAGTGGACATAGAATTTGTCCATGCAATCTAAGAGGAGCTCCTATAAACTCGTAAGAGAAAGATACCCCACTGGAAGATGAGCATACAAGTCACAGGAGAGAGAACAGTGATAAAAAGATGTTCACGCCCGCTAAGTCAAGAAACACAAATCCATTCATTCAGCTATGAATTGAGCACCTCTTTTACGCTCTGTTCTAGGGTCACTGATGAACAAATTAGACGAGGTCCCTGCTCTAAGAGCTTGCATTGTAGTTGGGAGGCCAGATGAGAATGACTCAGTAAACAAGAAGGATAATTGTAATAACAAGGTAAATAGCATCAAGGCCTCACAAATGAATTTAATAAGAAGCCAATCACACACTTGTACAAAGGAAATGCAGAGCCCTTGGTGGCCCCTGTTTTCCAAAGTGGTTCCACCAGCTTACACTCAAGGGAGAGTATGTGAGAGCTGGATCCACATTCTCTCCAACATTGGTTGCCAACTTGGGTTTTTGCCATTCAACATTAGCTCCTAACCTCTTGCATTGATTTCCATCATTGTGACCGTGGGCGAAGGGGAATGTCTCTATTGGCTTTATGTGTTTACTCTTTTAGAGGAAAAATGCCTTTTTGTGACTTTTGCCCATTTTTCTGTTCTCTGCCTTTTTTTTTTTTTTTCTCCCTCCCTGCCTGTCTGTGTGCTTAACGCTTACTGACTTGCAGACATTCTTTCTCTCAGTGGTGTGTGATTGCACATAGTTTCCAAGACCCATGTACTGGGTAGTTCACCGCTGTCATGTTCATAATAGCAAAAACTTAGAAATAACCAATGCCACGAGAGTTGACCAAAGTGGGGTGGGATGGCGGTGGTCCTGAGTCCCAAAACTTCTACTCAGCATGACACTATATTTTAAGACTACATATAGATGAAATTACATCAAAAAGGAAAAACAAGGAAGTGATAAACATTACCAAATGAAGAATGTTGGTTGGTTTGGATGAGAGGAGGCAGAGGGATGAGACGAGATGAGGGTGACCATTAGATGTGAATTGTCATCAAGATCCTAGCTTGTGTGCTGGCCAGTGGTTTAGGAGTTTTTACTGAGTGTTAAAACCAAGGAGTATGGATAATATAATTTTATGCACCTGCACACCATTAAAAAAAAAGGCAGTGAGACCGGCACAAACTTGCAGCACTGAATGGAGGTCGGGAGTATGGAAACAATGCCAGGGTAAGCAGCAGCCAGACTTTGAGCAATGTGAGTTCCACTTTTTCAAAGTTCAGCCAGAAGCCACTAAGGACCTTTAAACAGGGAATCATGTGATCTAGTTTGTGTTTTAAAAGATCACTATGGCTGCTGTGTGAAAAATGGATCATGTGGGATGGGGCCAGGAGAGAGGAAGCATTTGGGAAGCTTTTATTAGCCCAAGCAATAAAGAGTTAATTATGAATTGGGCCAGTATGGGAGAAGGGGATAGAAGGGACGCCAATAGGATTTGCTAATAGATTTTACTTTCTGCCCATGAAATTGGCAAGATCTAAGAAGTCTTGGTGAGGGCACAAAGAAATAAGCACTTTTGTAATGGTTTAAAGCAATGTAAATTATACATCTCTTTCAAGGGCTATTTGGCATTATCTATCAAAATTTATTTCTTTTTTTTTTTTTTTTTTTTTGCTTTTTAGGGCCACACCTGTGGCATATGGAGTTTCCCAGGCTAGGGGTCGAATCAGAGCAACAGCTGCCGGCCTATGCCACAGCCACGCCAGGTCCAAGCCGCGTCTGTGACCTACACCACAACTCACGGCAATGCCGGATCCTTAACCCATTGAGCGAGGCCAGGGATGGAACCCGAAACCTCATGGTTCCTAAATCGGATTTTTTTCCTTTGTGCCACGACGGGAACTCCCTCTATCAAAATTTTAAATGCATAAATATGTTGACCCAGTAGATGCACTTATAGAAATTGGTTAGAATACTTGCATATTAGCACAAAATAATGTCAGCATTGTAATAATAATGAAAAACTGGAAACAACCTAAATGTCCATCAACAGGGGAATATTAAGTTAATAATGATCCATCCATACAATGGAATGTAATGCAGCCATTAAAAAAAATTTCAGGCATGTACTTGTACCCATATGTTAGCCAGGGAACACAAATTGCAGAATTAATGTAAATATCCTATTTTAGTTTTTATATATATTATCAAAAAGACAAAAAAATAGCATTGTTAGGATGTAGAGAAAAGGGACCCCTTGTGCACTCTTGGTGGAAATGCAAATTGGTACAGCCATTAAGCAAAATAGTATGGAGTTCCTCAAAAAATTAAAAATAGACCTACCCATGACTCAGTAATTCCACTTCTGAGTATTTATCTGAAGAAAATGAAAACACTAACTTGAAAAGATGCATGTACCCCCATGTTTGTCACAGCATTATTTACAAGAGCCAAGATATGGAAAAAAGCTAAGTGTCCATTTATGGATGAATGGATAAAGAAATGTGATATACACACACACACATGCACACACACAGAGGATGGAATATTATTCAGCCATGAAAAAAAATCTTGGTATCTCCACCAAAAAGGATGGATTTGAGGGCATTATGATAAGTAAAATAAGTCAGACAGACAAATATATGATCTCATTTTCATGTGGATCTAAGAACAAACAAAACCCCAAACAAACAAAGCCAAAAATCCAAGCTCATAGATACAAAGAACATATTGGTGGTTGGGAGGTAAGGAATAGGCGAAATGGATTAAGGGAGATAAAAAGCTACAAACTTCTAGTTAAAAATAAAAAACAAACTAGCTCTATACAGGTACCTATTTGTTTACCACAGCCACACACAGATTACCTAGACAGTCTTTGCTTTCTATAGTAACGCAAGATTATAAAAATGACCATGCAAGCTGAAACTGCAAAGCATTCTCTAATAATCAATTGGAGGAGTTCCCGTTATGGCTCAGCAGTTAACGAGCCCAAGTAGTATCCATGAGGACTCGGGTTTGATCCCTGGCCTCGCTCAGTGGGTTAAGGATCTGGCATTGCCATGAGCTGTGGTGTAGGTCACAGACATGGCTCGAATCCCATGTTGCTGTGGCTCTGGCATAGGCTGGCGGCTACAGCTCCAATTCGAATTCTAGCCTGGGAACCTCCATATGCGTAGGTGCGGCCCCAAAAAGACAAAAAAAAAATCAATGGGAGAAAATATTGTTCCATAATCTTTAAAAATATTTCTTAAAATATTAAAAACTCTGGGTGTGGATTATAAATGCACGGCAATTTTTAAAATAAAACTAATATTTATTTAGCACACTACAATTTAAAACATTACAAATACTGATAAAGCTTTCATTTTTTTGTTAAGAAAATTTATCAAGAGTATTTGAACAGTGCTTGCATTCTTTTCACCTTTTCACCATTGACTTTATGAGACAGAGCAGCTATCTTTTCTCTGCCCTGGCAACTTGTCACACTCATTTGCAAGTCTGGATCAGCTACCAGCCTTTTAGTCTTTGTGCTTTCAATGCTGTGCCAAGTTTCTTTCATGTGAAATTGTTTTTGTTTTTCTTTTGTTTGCCAGCATCACTTCCTCCAGGACACCGTCATTCTTTTAATCACACCCACTTTCCTCATTTATGTTAGTAAATTCACTCTTACTATGTTTCTCTGGTTGGGTACCCAGAATCCATCAAATCTTCTCATGGGCAGCTATTTCCTCTGTAACTCTACCTTCCATTGAAATTTCACTTCCAGTGTTTCCCCTTTTCATTTCTTTGCTGTATCTTTTGTCTTTTAGGCCAATTCTCCTCTTCTGATTTTCCGCTTTTGTAAAATGTCACATGGCTTTATCCCTAAAAAACAAGAAGCCTTCGCCACTACAAAATTTGCTGTCTGTGCATGAACTGAAGAATATGAACAGTGACCTGTCACCAATAGACGTTGAAAAAAGTGATATTATCAGTCACTGGTCATGGGACACACCTGTTTTTACATCTGTTATAGTGAATTGTGAACTAAAGAGCTGACAGTGAAGTTTCTACATTGCTGATTTCTCACGGTTAGTGTATGGTGATAACTGAAAGTTGAATTATGTTGCGGAACTGGTGTTATTTTAACTGGAATAACTGAAATTGTGCACATCAGAGTTGTTAAAGAAAGAACTTTGAATATAGAGAGAAAAAAAAAAAGGGAACTTATAAATGGAAGGTACGACAAACTCCTAGTAAGTGTATCGAGTTAAATACAGAGGATAGGGAGGGGCCAGTATTTATTTACCTGACATATTTTTGTATTGTTTGAACTTTTGAAAATTAATAACTTTTTAGAGCAAACTTAAGTGGGGAAAGAAATGACTTCTGTTTCCCACAATTGCATTGCTTGCTTTGTATGCATCCTGGTGAAGGTAACCAGAAAGGGAATGAGAAATAATATGAGAAGCCATGTTGAATAAGAAAATATCGGGGGTGGGGGGGGCTAAGGAAAGCCTGCAATGGTTATCTTAGACGACATGAAGAGAAATCACGTAAAATGAGAGTGGATTTGTCACACAGCATATGGTCTTCTCTAAAGCACCAACTTGGTGCCAGCTGACCTGACACTATCATTTCATAACAGAACAGCCTTGAGCAAATTACTGTACCACCAACATTGTTTCCTCATCTGTCAAACTGGATAGTCATATCTCACAGTTATTTTATGATAATATTAGAAAAGCACTTAGCCCAGTGACTAACCACTAGTCCACGCTCCAAACACTGAGTCATTCATGCCACGGAGGGCACAGAGTTCTCTGCCCAGGAGTATCTTCAAACAGAGGCTGTAAGGTGATTGGATCAAGTAGGTATCACAGTGAGTGGGAAAGGGAACCAGATGACCTCAAGTTCTGAATCATTCTAAGAGTCTGTGATTTGGAGTATATATAGAAAAATTTGCTCATCTAGTTTTACTGCAAAATACTGACAATTTGTTATTGATGCCTTAGGACTTTGTAAGATAATATTTTTTTAGAATGGAACACACACTACAAACCCACTCAAATACTGGTGCATTTAAAGATCCAAAGGTTTTTAATAGGACCCAGAAAATTATCTGAAACACTTTTAGGTAACCAAATGCAACTGTGTTAGTATAAATAATTTTGTGTCATTCTAATCTCTAGCTAAAGCAATTGTGTTTTTGAGCTCCTAACGAGGTAAGAAACTTATTATCCAGAAATGGAGCTTGAGGGGGAAAAATTGGGTATTCATCCCTTCCCTTTTTTGCTTTACAAATATGCCACAAAAATATTTTAAAGATCCTTTATGTATAGAAAAAACCTTACTGGAGTTCCCACTGTGGCATAATGGGATTCACAGTGTCTCTAGGCACCAGGATGCAGCTTCGATCCCTGGCCCAGCCCAATGGCTTAAGGATCTGGTGTTGCTGAGGCTGCAGATGAGGCTGCAATGCGGCTCAGATCCAATCTCTGGCCTAGGAACTCCACATGCCTTGGGAAGGCCAAAAAAGAAAAAAAAAAAAATAAAACCTTACTTAGTATATTTTTAAACTCCATTTAGATGAAAATTTAGGAGTTCCTGTCATGGTTCAGCAGAAATGAATCTGACTAGCATCCATGAGTTTCAATCCCTGGCCACGCTCGGTGGGTTAAGATCTGGTGTTACCATGAGGTGCTGGTTGCAGACATAGCTTGGATCTGGTGTGGCTGTGGTGTAGGCTAACAGCTACAGCTCCAATTCAGCCCCTAGCCTGGGAACCTCCATATGCCGTAAAAAGACAAAAGATAAAAGATGAAAATTTAAATAAAATCCTGGTCTATCCAATATACAGTAATTGTGCTATTTTACAGATTTGTGATGTTGATATTAAGAATATATTGCTCTTTATGATGTGACTTTTTTTCATGACACATGGAATACATTAGACATTGCTGATATTTTATGCTCAATTCTTACCTAGCCAATTGTTTAAGAGCAGATATTATCAAGGAATTTGGATAACTGAAATAACAGCAAATGTATTTCTAAACTCCCACAATCTGAAATTTGCCTTTCAGTGCATAAAATGACACTTCATCACCGTCTACTGATATGTCCATGTGAGCTAGTTATTTTCCAAAAGGGGGATAAACCCCTGAAAACAAATAAATAGGACTGCTTCAAATCAGTTTTCAAAACATCAGGTTTTAGTAAAACTAAAATGAAAATTTTTTCACACTAATGAGTTTTGTACTTCATTTTGCTGTTCATCGAAGCACTTTAAATTGACTTTTAGTTCAGATAGGATTTAGCTTTTTTAGCTGAAAGACAGCTCTATAATCTTTAAACCATGTTTATGCCTTAGGACTCTATGATACTCAATACATGTATTAAAATATTTATATATCAATATCTATCTAATTGTGGCATACATATACAATTTAGTATGTATAATTTGTGTGTGTATTTGACCAGCTATAGTTCCTAGTTTTCCCTTTTGATCCCAAAGTCAAATTCCAGTCAATCTTACAGCACAACTTTAATAGGTAGCAATATTACCATACTTGGCAAATTACCATTTAAATGTATGTTCAGCATATTTTGTGTTGCTAAGAGAAGCTGACAGATAGTATTCCTGTATCTGCTCCCTCTTCCTCTTATTGAAGAAATTACTGAACTGCCGTGGGAAGAGTAGGAGGATCCTGAAGAAAGGCCAAGTTCTATATCTCGCCAACACAGGAGAACATGCACTTCCCCTAATACTTTGAGATTTTAATTGTGCAAAGAGGCATCTCATTAAATAACAACTATCTCTTTAAAGTGAGATTGTTCTATCTTTAGCATTTTGTTTGAAATGACCCCACAACAAAGTCCCTCCACTAGAGTAAACAAGATAAGGAGGATAAATATTTGAAGTAGGGTTTATCTCCCCATCGTGGAAAGGGAAAAACAATAGCTTACCCATATTCAGGAAGCTGACATGCCCTAAGAATCCAAGCATTGCCAGGGATCTAATGAGGCCATTTACCCTGAGCCCCAGTCTAGGCAGTAACACACTTAACTCAGCCTTACTGAAAGTCAAGTAGGAAAGACAGCTGCTTTTACGTTTTTAACTTTCTGAAGAAAGAACAAAATAATCATCATATGGGCCCAGAACTTCACTTGGTTTAATTGGACTTTGCTCTAAAAATTTTTAAATATTCATGGGTGTTTGGCTCTGGTGCAGTGTTGTAGATAAAAGGTATATATCACTGATGTCATTTCAATAATTTGTGTTTATAAAGTACCTCTGCCAGATCCTATCATAACGAATGTAGGGATGGGGAAAGCTGCATTTTAGTCACTCAGTCAGCCATCTAAAGACAAGGATCCAGCCTATTTTAAAATGCTATTTTGCAACCTCGATGGGCAGTACATTCTATTATTTATCAACCTTCCAAAGAGGCTGTCTACGTGTCTGATCTACGTGTCTTGCTCTATATTGCAAGCATCCCACTTGTTTGTTGCTCAATGAACATGTTCTAAGCTCTTCATAATCTTAACCTATTCTTTTTAAAGTTAATTATTTTGTACCTTAATATTTTCTCCAATTCAATATTAATTCCCCATATATATGCCTCCAATGTCCTCTCTCTTGGTCTTCTCTTTTCTGTTGGCCCTTCCTGAACTGTCCACAGCCACCTAAGTTATAAAGCCAAAGAGGAAAGCACCTTCCGTGCAGAGGTAAACTAACGTTAGAGATTAGGCACACTTCTGGATGTCACCAGGGAGTTCTGAGGACCTTCTCTCAGTGAACTAGCACGACTGGTAAAATTTATCTTAAAAAACAAACAAAAAAACCTCTGTAAATTGTCTCAGTTGCATACAGCAAAGGAAGACACATTTATTCAAGAAAATCTACTAGCAACTCAAGAATCTGTGGCACTAGAGCCATGACTCATTCCCTTGCTCCCTTTGTCCCAGATCAGCATGACAGAAGTGCCACTCTGGGTGGGGGTGGGGGGGTGGCCAAGAAGACTGAATTCCCTCTCCCCAGTTCCCAGTAAAAGGCTACAGTGGTTCCCCAGGAGGGCAGGCTGCCACCACTTTTTTTTTTTTTTTTGCTTTTTGCTTTTTAGGGCTGCACTCATGGCCTATGGAAGTTCCCAGGCTAGGAGTCGTCAAATCAGAGCTGCAGCTGCCAGCCTACACCACAGCCACAGCAATGCAGGATCCAAACCACATCTGCAACCTACACCAAAGCTCATGGCCACACCAGATCCCAACCCACTGAGTGAGGCCAGGGATCGAAATTTCATCCTCATGGATACTGGCTGGATTTGTTTCTGTTGCACCACAATAGGAACTCCGAGGATGCCAGCATTCCTATCCCCCTTCTCCCACTGGAAAGGTTATATTCCACATGAGTGTAGCCAGGGGGTCATGGGCTCCCTTTCTTCACCTAGCCCCACTCATACAGTGGAGGCTCCATCCCAGGCATAGTAAGCCAAGAACACTGGAGCCCTGAACACCCCTCACCCCAACTTATTCATAGGGTGGAGTTTCCACAGCATGAGATGCAAGCCAAGAAGACCAAAGGCTACCACCCCCACCAAGGGCTATGCTCACAAACACGAGTGTCACTCCAAAAATGCAGGGCACTGTCCTCTCTACCACCTCCAAAACAGTGGTACAAAGAAGCAGAAGTGGTACAAAGAAGCAGAAGTGAAAAAAGTGGTCATTACTACTGACCCTACAAAAATAAAAAGAATTATGGGTGAATAATATGAATGATTTAAAATAGATAAAATGGACATTTTTTTCTACAAAGGCAAAAATGACAGAAACTGACTCAAGAAGAAATAGGAAGTCTTAAAAGATTTATAAAAATAAATAGATTGCGTTACTAATTGCCATGATTTCCCACAAAAAAAATTTCCAAGAATAGATGGCTTCACTGGTAAATTCTACCAAATGTTAAAAGAGGAAGTAATACCAATTCTTTGTAAAAACTCTTCCCCAAGATAGGAGAATACTTCCCAGTTCATTCTGTAAGCCTGATCCCAAGACAAGACAAAGACATCACAAGAAAACTATGAATGAATATCTGTTATGAATATAGATGGCAAAAATCCTCAATAAAAGATACCAATAAACTGAATCTAGCAACATGTAAAAGGAATGACGCACCATGACTATTGTATAATAAACAAATTGTCTCTGGAGTTCCCATCGTGGCGCAGTGGTTAACAAATCCGACTAGGAACCATGAGGTTGCGAGTTCGATCCCTGGCCTTGCTCAGTGGGTTAAGGATCTGGCATTGCCATGAGCTGTGGTGTAGGTCACAGACACGGCTCGGATCCTGCGTTGCTGTGGCTCTGGCGTAGGCTGCCAGCTACAGCTCTGATTAGACCCCTAGCCTGGGAACCTCCATATGCTGAGGGCATGGCCCTAGAAAAGGAAAAAAACAAAAACAAAAAAAAAACAACCAAATTGTCTGGTCTTTGCCCAGGATTCCTGGCATGGAGCTTTAAAACCCTTGGAATTTCCTAAATGAGAAAACGTGTTTTTTTCTTTTTGTTTCGGTTTTTTTTTTTTTTTTTTTTTTTTTTTTTAGTGCATCCTCAGCATATGGGAGTTTGCCAGCTAGGGGTCAAATTGGAGCTACAGTTCCCGCCCCTACCATAACCACAGCAACACCAGATCGAACCTGCATCTTCAACCTATACCACAGCTCATAGCAATGCCAGATCCTTAACCTGCTGAGCAAGGGCAGGGATTGAGCTTGTGTCCCCATGAATGCTAGTCAGATTCGTTTCCACTGAACCATGACTGGAACTCAGGTCTTTGTTATTTATGAGCCCCTTGGATTACACCTAAATTTGTGCCAGTGAGGTGACTCACAGTGAGCTATAAGTAGATTCCTGATGGGGGCTGGTTATGCTGGTAAGACCAACCATATGACTAGAGGGTTGGAATTTTGAGCCTCATGATATCAGCCTGACCTCCTGACTTCCAGGGAGGAGACGAGAGGGAAGGTCTGAGGATAGCATTCAATCACATGGCCAATATTCAATAAATTATGCCTATGTAAAGATAACAATAAAAACTCTGGGCATGATTGGTAAAATTTCCTGGTTGGTGAACACGTCATGTGCCAGAGGGTGACATACACTAATTTTCTGAGGAGAAGGCATGGAAGCTCTGTGTTTGGGATCCTCCCAGATTTTACCCTACCTGTATCTTCATTTACATGTAACTATAGTGTAGTCCTGAGTTCTGTGACACACCCTTCAACTTGTGGGGTCTATGCTAGGTCTGGTTGACAGTTTTTGTTTTTGAGCACTTTAAATATGTTACTCTCTAGCCTCTGGCCTCTACTGTTTTTAATGAGAAGTCAGTTGTTAATCTTATTGAGATACCAACATATGTGACTTTTTTTTTCTTGCTTTCAAGATTTTTCTCTTATCTTTAACTTTTACTATTTTTGCCATGATATGTCCATTTGTGAATTCTGTTTTTATTCTACTTAAAGTTCACTGAATTTCCTGGATGTGTAGGTTATTGTTTTTCAATAAATTTGGGAAACTTTTTATTTCCTTTTTTTTTTCTGCTTTATCTTTCCCCTCCCCTTCCAGTACTTCTATTATGCACATATGCATGTGGTTTCCCCTCTTTCTCTGAGGCAGTGTTTTTTTCTTCATTCTTTTCTTTCTCTGTTCTTCAGCTGGCATACTTTCTCTTTATTCATTTTCAAGTTCACTAATTCTTTCTTTTGCTAGTTCAAATCTACTGTTGAGCTTCTCTAGTGAATTTTTTTAATGGAATTTATTTTTTAGAGCAGTTTTAGGTCACAGCAAAATTGAGCAGAAAGTACAGAGAGTTCCCATATATCCCCTGCCCCGACACATGCTTAG
The DNA here is from genome assembly GCF_016906955.1 of Phacochoerus africanus. NCBI lineage: Eukaryota > Metazoa > Chordata > Mammalia > Artiodactyla > Suidae > Phacochoerus > Phacochoerus africanus. The sequence goes on from NC_062558.1 coordinate 124,570,023, forward strand.
CCTCCCCCACTATCAAAATCCTGGACCATAGGGGTACATTTGTTACAATTAATGAACCTACTTTGACACATCATTATCACCCAAAGTCCGTAACATATCCTAGGGTTCACTCTTGGTATTATACTTTCTATAGTTTGGCAAATATATAATGATATGTATCCACCATTACAGTATCATACCAAATAGTTTCCTGCCCTAAAAATCCTCTGTGCTCTTCTTATTAATCCTCTCCATCTAATCCTTGGCAACCCCGTCTTCCATGGTTTTCCCTTTTCAGGAATGTCATATGAGTTAGAATCATGCAACACATAGACTTTTCATATTGGTTTACATTATTTAGTACTATGCATTTAAGATTCCTCTATGTATTTTTATGGCTTAATACCACACTTATTTTAGTGCCAAATAATATTCTATTGTTTAAGTGTTTCACAACTTATTTATCCATTCACCTACTGAAGAACATCTTGCTTACTTCCAAGTTTGGCAGTTATGAATAAATTGCTATAAACATCTTTGCACAAGTTTTTGTGTAGACATAACATTTCAACTCATTTGAGTAAGTACCAAGGAATGCTATTGCTGGATTATATGGTAAGAGTATGTTTAATTTTGTAAGAAACTGCCAAACTGTCTTGCAAAGTGGCTGTACTATTTTTGCATTCCACTAATAATGAATGAGAGTTCCCATTGTGCCACATCTTCATCAGCACTTGGTCTTGTGGGTGTTCTAGATTTTGGCCTTTCTAATAAATGTGTAGTAATGTCTCATTTTAATTTGTATTTCTCTGATGACATATAACAATGAGCATCTTTTCACATGCTTACTTGCCACTTGTATATTTTATTTGGTAAGGGGTCTATTCAGGTCTTTTGCCCTTATTAAAATCAGGCTGTTCATTTTCTTTCTGTTGAGTTTCTTATTTTGGGTTGTGTGTGTGTTTGTGTGTTGTGTGTGTATGTGTGTGTGTGTGTGCTTTTTATGGCTGCAACTGCAGCATACAGAAGTTCCCAGGCTAGGGGTTGAATTGGAGCTGCAGCTGCCAGCCTATGCCATAGCCACAGCAATGCCAGATATAAGCCACAGCTCATGACAATGACAGATCCTTAACCCACTGGGCCAATCCAGGAGTCAAACCACATCCTCATGGATACTAGTCAGGTTCATTACTGCTGAGCCACAGTGGGAACTCCCTCTTTCTGTTGCATTTTCAGATAATAGTCCTTTATGAGATAGGTCTTTTGGAAATATTTTCTCCAAGTCTGTAGCTTGTCTTCTCATTCTCTTGATCTAGTGAAATTTTTATTCCAGTTATTGTCATTTTAAACTCAAGAACTCCCATTTGCTTCTTTTAAATAATTTTTCTCTCTTCATTGCTGTTCTCTAATGCAACATTGTCATCATATTTCCTTTATTTATTTATTTATTTATTTATTTATTTTAGGGCTGCACCTGCAGCATATGGAAGTTCTTAGGCTAGGAGTAAAATGGGAGCTGCATCTGCCAGCCTATGCCACAGCCACAGCAATGTCAGATCCATGCCACATCTGTGACCTACACCACAGCTCATTGCAATGCTGGATCCTTAACCCACTAAGCAAAGCTAGGGATCAAACCTGCATCCTCATGAATAGTAGTCAGGTTCTTAATCTACTGAGCCATGACAGGACCTCCTCCTTTACTTCTTTCATTATGCTTTCCTTCAGTTCTGTGGACATATTCATTGTGCCTATTTTGAAAGGTTTTCCTGTTAAATCCAACATCTGGTTGCTCTCACAGGCAGTTTATGTGGCCTGTATTTTTTCCTGAAGTATGGGTCTCACTTTCCAGTTTCACTGCCTGCTTCATAATTTTTTTGTTGGAAACTAAACAGATGAGATGACATGTTGAAGCGACACTGGATACTGGCATCCACTTGTTATTGCTATTTTCTTGTTTACTTTTACTGACTGGATGGATTATCTTATTGTAGTTTCTCACCCCCTCCCCATACAAACACACATTGATAAGGCACTGGTGTTTCTCCTCAGGGAGGTATGGCTTTGAATATACTAGTTGCCTGGGTTAACTATGATATTGACAGGCATTTCTTCCTCTCTTTTACTGACCACACCCAGCTGTTAAACTCTGCTAATTTCCAGCTGATTGCTCTATGGTTTTCTACAGTGCACGGGGGCATAAATTGCTCTACAAATGAACCCAATCAAACTGTGGCTCCTCTGAAGGAGTAATTTCTGAGGTCAGCATTTGTTATTTGTTCTGACCTCAGGAGGGCTCTTCCTCAGCTCTCCTATTCCTCACCCCTCTCCTCCAAACTGGCCAGCGTATGGCCTAAGCCATATCTTTTTAATCTAGGCTGTCCATCAAATCCATGAATCACCTTTAACTTGCGTTTAACTGCAACCCCCACTGTTCTGGAATGTGCTTTTATATTTGGGCTTTTTCTGTCTCGGTTGGAAATAAGATCATTTCCTTTGGGAAGAGATTAGGAACTGACAGCTTTCTATCCCACTCTCCTTCTATCCCCCAGGTAAAAAAAAAATCTCTAAACCTGAGCTCTGGAACTGGGACTGACATGACAGCGAGCTCCTCTCTGTGTGACATTCCTGTTCTAGGCACTGAGTACTCAGTGCAAGGTAGGGAGGTAACAGCCCCAGATGCTCTGGGCTTGTCCTACTGGCCTAAACCCACCACCTCATGAACTGGGTACAGGGCGGTAGGGGTCCCCATGCTCCTGGTGCACTTTACCCTCCAAGGTGGGGTCTCTGTTTCACAAACAAGCGCAGGGCAGAAGCAGGGATCCCCCATCCCTTGGCAACACTTGCCTGGGACTAAGGCTCAGCAACAGGTAGATCCGCTGGGGGTCCTGAGGGTCAGAAACACTCAAGTCCAGCATTTCCAAGGAAGGAGGGCCCCCAACTTGGAGCTGGGTATGCAGCTGGGGGACAACCTTGGCTCTTGGCTACAGCAGTCTGCAGTGGAGTCTTCCCCTCGCCAAACTGGAGAGATGAGGAAGACAGCAGTCTTGTTTCAAATACCACAGACCCACCTCTTTTTTTTTTTTTTCTTTTCTCTCTTTTTTTAGGGCCGCACCCATGGCATATGGAGGTTCCCAGGATAGGGGTCATATTGGAGGTGCAGCTGCTGGCCTACACCACAGCCACAGCAACAACAGATCCAAGCCACATCTGTGACCTACGCCATGGCTCACAGCAACACCAGAACCTTAGCCCCCGGAGCAGAGCCAGGAATCAAACCCACATCCTCATGGATACCAGTCAGGATCTTTACCTGCTGAACCACACTGGGAACTCCCACAGACTCCACTTTTTACTAAACTTTGTAGCTTTTTCTGGAATCAGTGTTTCTTCATTTACTGTTTGTCCTTAGGACTATTTCCAGGGTTTTCGATGGTTACTTCCTTACCATTTTAACCAGTTTCCCTGGGGGTGAGTCAGCCAACCTGGAAGGTGACCTCCTCTCCCACATTCCCCTGTGTTGTTCTCCGGGCAAAGACCATCATTCTCTGCCTGAGCTCATGAGATGTCCCTTCTTTTGTGATTGTCAGTTGTAGCCATGTCTAAAGGCATGCTGAATCGTTTAAAGTTGACCAAGTAAGAAGAAGGGCTTTATCCAAGGGCTCGTGAAAATGTTAACAGTCTCCTGAAGTAAAAAACTCATGTGGCATCCAGTGGTTCAATGTGTGTGTGTGTGTGTGTGTGTGTGTGTGTGAGAGAGAGAGAGAGAGAGTGTGAGTGTGAAGTACTGGGACTTGAAATATTTTACTTACTATCTTTGTCTGTTCAGCTTTCTTATAAACAAAGTATCAGAGACTGGGTAACTTACAGACAATACAAATTTCTCACGGTTCCGGAGGCTGGAAGTCCAGGATCAGCGTGCAAAGACAGCTGGGTCCCAGTGAAAGACTTCTTCTGTGCTGCAGATGATCTCGTGTGTCCTTACATGGGGAAAGGAAGGCACTAACTCTCTGGGGCCTCTTTTATAAGAGCCCTAATCCCACTCATTGGGGTTCCACCACCAAGACCTGAGTACCTTTCAAAGGCCCCGCCTCCTAATACTATCACCTTGGGGGTTAAGATTTCAACATATGAATGGGGGTGGGGTGGGAAGGATATAAACATTCCAGACCACACACTTACATCTCTAGTTTTATTATTTTTACTTGACACATAGGCCAAAGTTGCCAAAGTTGCCAAAGTCTTTTTGTTGTTGTTGTTGTTGTTGTTGTTGCTTTTTCGGGCCGCACCTGCAGCATATGGAAGTTCCTAGGTTAGGGGTCCAATTGGAGCTCCAACTGCCAGCCACAGCCAGAGCAATGCCAGATCCAAGCCACATCAGCAACCTACACCACCGCTTAAGGCAACACCAGATCCTTAACCTACTATGCAAGTCCAGGGATCAAATCCACGTCCTCATGGATACTAGTTGGGTTTGCAAACTGCTGAGCTACAATGGGAACTCTGTGGGCCAAATTCTTAAATTGATCTTCCCCAAGGTACATTCTAGGAAATGCTAGCCTGAAGAGTTTAGATGAAAAACGATTCCTTGCTTAATAATTTTCATATTACGTGAAAATAATTCCAGAGGAGGTTTGGCTTTCCATCTTACTGGATCTCAGGAGTAAGATTTAAAGGATGGATCTTATTGGAAAACAATCATACATCTATCATACTGAAACCAAACATGAACAAGAACTGTGACTCCTGTGTTACAGATGGAGAAGCTGAGCCAGTGAAATGGTAGCTGGCAGAAGCTGACCTTATTTGGAAAGAAGGTCTTTGCTGATGTCATTAGTTAAGATGAGGTCATAATGTATTAGGGTGGCTGAAATCCAACAACCAGGGTTCATATGAATAAAGGGGAATTTGGACACAGACACAGGAGAGAAGAGAAGGCCATAGGAAGACACAGAGGGACAAAGGGATAAGGTTGCATAAAGACAGAAACAGAGACAAAAGTGGTGCATCTACAACCTAAAGGACACCCAGAGCTGCCAGAAGACATCAGACGCTAGGGAAAGAGGAATGAAACAGATCCTTCTCTGGATCTTAGAGGGAACATGGTCCTCTCATATCCTTGCCTTTGGGCTTACAGCCTCCAGAACCTTGAGAGAAAAGATTTTGTTGTTTCAAGCCATTATGTTTATGGCGCTTTGCAATGTCAGCCTTAGGAAACAGATACCATAGCTATATAAAATAACTCTTTGTAAGTATTTATTATTGTTTAAAGAAATCAGCTAAACAATATTGAATTCTAACCAGGGGGACTTACTAGTTCAGATTTTAGGAGTTCCTGTCATGGTGCAGCAGAAACAAATCCAACTAGGAACCATGAGGTTTGTGGGTTCAATTCCTGGCCTTGCTCAGTAGGTTAAGGATTGGTATTGCCATGAGCTGTGGTGTATCCGATCACCCTTGTATCTGATCTTGCTGTGGCTGTGGCGTAGGTCAGCAGCTATAGCTCCAATAAAACCCCTAGCCTGGGAACCTCCATATACCGCAGGTACAGCCCTAAAAAGCAAATAAAATAAAATATTTCACCTGAGAAATACAGTTGATTTCTCCTTACCTCATAGGCACTGTCATTAGCATTAGCAGTAGATTTTCATTGTGTTCTCTAAAGGAATTGTGGGTATTTGTTTCTTATAGCCTAAAAGCTCATGAATTTGGAGTAAAAGCTATATTCTCCTTCCATTCTACCTTCAAATTTAAAAATTATTCATAAAAGAAATTATTAAGCATTTTTGCAGGTATTTTTGCAGGGGATAAGTTTGGGGTTTTTTTTTTTTCCCTCATTTTTCTGACATAGTGCCAATGCTAATCCAGCTTGTCCTGAAAATAAGGTCTTTTAATTAACTAATCCTTCAGAAACAACATATGGTAACCAGGTTAAAGATTAAAACAAGGGCATAAAATTGGTCTTTGCCAAAGGACTATTAGCTCACCTTTTCCTAGTCTCAAGCTTTATGACAAATGAACATAAACTTCTAACCCACAGCAGGCTGCTCGCCCTCAAAAAAAAGTGAGAAAAGCTTATAATTTCATGAAAATTTATCTAACCTATTGCCTTCCTATAAAATTTTACTTGGCAAGACAGACATGGCCAAAAAGCCCATGAAAAGGTGTTCAACGTCACTAATTATTAGAAAAATACAAATCAAAACTAAAATGAGTTACCACCTCACACCAATAAGAAGGGCCATCATCAAAAAAGTCTACAAACAATAAATGCTGGAGACAGTGTGAAGAAAAGGGAACCCTCCTACATTGCTGGTAGGAATGTAAATTGGTACAACCATTATGGAGAACAGAATGGAAGTTCCTTAAAAAATAAATATAGAACTACCAGATGATCCAACAATCTCATTCTTGGTCATATATCTGAAGAAAACCATAATTCTAAAAGATACATGCACCCTACTCCAGAAGAAAAAGAGGAGGACACATCAAGAGGCAGGAAGGGTGATTTCACAATGTAAACAATCCCATACCTCCTGGGTGGGAAGCGCCACAGACTGAAAACTAACTGGTTCATGGAGACTCACCTACAGGAGTGAGAGTTCTGAGCCTCACATCAAACCCTCATGTGTGGGGATCCAGCACTGGGAGAAAGAGCCCCTGGAGCATCTGGCATTGAAGGCCAGTGGGGCTTGTGCCCAGGAACTCCACAGGATTGGGGGAAATGGAGACCTCATTCTTAAAAGGTGCACATGGACTTTCACGTGCACTGGGTCCCAGGGCAGAGCGAGGTTTCCATAGGGATCTGGGTCAAACCTGACTGCAGTTCTTGGAGGACTTCCTGGGAAAACAGGGGTGAATGTGGCTTGTTGTGAGGGAGGGACATTGAAGGCAAAGCTCTCGGGAATATTCAGCAGCTGCCTTTCTCTGGAGGGGGCCATTTTGGGAAAATCTGGCCCCACCCTCTTCAGTCTGCCTGAGAAGACCCAGGGCAAACAACAATCCAGGTGGGATCACAGCCCCGCCCCTCAGTAAACAGGCTGCCTAAAGACCCCTCAGGCACACAGCTGCCTCTAATCCCATCCAGAGACTAAGCCCCACCCACCAGAGGGATTAGAATCGGCTTCACCTACCAGTGGGCAGGCATCAGCCCCTCCCATCAGGAAGCCTACAGCAAGCCCCCATACCAACTTTAGCCACAAGGGGGGCAGACACCAGAAGCAAGACAGGCTACAACCCTATTATCTGTAAAAAGGTCACCACACCCAAAACCTAGCAAAATGAAAAGACAGAGAACGATAACTCAGACGAGGGAGAAAGGAAAGACCCCAGAAAATCAGCTAAGCCATGAGGAGGTTCTCAGCCTCCAGGAAAAAGACTTTCAACTGTTGATGCTGAAGATGACCCAAGACATTGGAAATAAACTGGAGGCCAAGATGGATAACTCAACAGGAAACACTGACCAAAGAGATACAAGGTATAAACCTTAAACAAGAAGAGATGCAAAATACAATCACTGAAATAAAAAACTCACTAGAAGCAGCTAACAGCAGAATGCAGGAGGCAGAAGAACAAATAAGTGAGGTGGAGGACAGATTAGTGGAAATTACGGATGCAGAACAGAAAAGAGAAAAAAGATTGGAAACAAATGAAGAGAGTCTCAGAGAACTCTGGGACAACACGAAAACACACCAACATCCGTATGATAGGGGTGCCAGAAGGAGAAGAGAGAGAGAGAAGGGGACAGAAAAAATATTCCAAGAGATAATAGCCAAAAACTTCCCTAACACGGGAAAGGAACCACTCACTCAAATCCAGGAAGCACAACGAGTACCATATAAAATAAGCCCAAGGAGGAAGACCCCGAGACACATATTAATCAAACTGACCAAAATGAAAGACAAAGAGAAACTCTTGGAAGCAGCTAGGGAAAAGAAACAAGTAACATACAAGGGAACCCCAATAAGGTTATCAGCAGATTTTTCAGCAGAAACTCCACAGGCCAGAAGGGAGTGGCATGACATGCTTAACTTGATGAAAGGAAAAAACCTCCAACCAAGATTACTCTACCCAGCAAGGCTCTCATTCAGATTTGAAGGAGAAAACAAAACCTTCACGGATAAGCAAAAGCTGACAGAATTCAGCAACACTAAACCAGCCTTACCACAAATACTAAAGGAACTTCTCTAGGCAGAAAAGAAAAGACAGCAACAGGAAACAAAAATGCCACAAATGACAAGCCTCACCAGGAAAGGTATATATACAGGAAAGATACAAAATCATCCATGCACAATTATACCACCAAAATCAGAAATCATGACAAGAGGTGGGTACAAATGCAGGACACTGGAGATGAACTTGCAATTAAGAGAACAACAACTTCAATCAATCTCACATACATATAGACTTTTATATCAAAACTTCAGAATAACTGCAAACCAAAAATCTACAGTGGATACACAAACGAGGAATCTCTGGAGAAGAAATACATCTCCTAGTAAACAAGTGCATAATCCACCATGAGGGGGTCATTTGACATCATTCTTGGAATGCCGAAGTCTTCTTACATCTGATTCTGATTTCCTCTCCATCAAAGAATTTATGATAATTATAATTAAATAATGCAACTGTGCAATTAAATAACACAGTTCTACAATTGTATTATTAATAGCCATTTCTCTCCATGGTACAATGTAAGGTCTATAATGTCTTGTTTATCACATCACCTAGAATGGTGTCATGCCTATGTTGAAGAATCAATAAGATGTAACAACTTGTGAGGACATAGTTATATAGTTTCACTGTTTCTTAACCAATTTATGCATTTTATATTTTACTTATTTTCAGAGGGTATCTTATTTTTGTTATTCTTACCAGTTAAGTTATTCTTTTTATTATGCTATATAAAATATTTAATGGTATATAAGGCTTTCTTCTTTATAAATTTGAGCTGCGTAATATACACAATTTTAATATAATGCTAATTTTTAAAGAAAAATTGAAATGTAATAGAAAATACTAAATAGTAAAGATGAAAGCCATACAAAATGGGATAAAGTATATAGAATAGATTTCCTATTTGTCTCAGCATATTTTCCATTCCACTTCTCCAGAGGGAGTCACTTAATCTGTTTCTTAAGATCCAAGATATAATACTCTGTATGAATGTAATTGTGTTTAAATATATGTATTTTATTCTGGAAAAAAATTTTAAAAAGAGTAGTATGTAAAAAAAAACAGAAACAATCTAGCAATCTACTCTATATCAAATGAGAAAAAAAATAAAAGATTCATGCACCCCAATGTTCATTGCAGCACTATTCACAATAGCCAAGACATGGAAGCAACTTAAATGTCCATCGGCAGAGGAATAGCTGAAGAAGATGTGGTACATATACAATGGACTGTTACTCAAGCATACAAAGAACAAAATAATGCCATTTGCAGCAACAGGGATGGACCTAGAGATGATCATCCTAAGTGAAGTAAGTCAGACAGAGAAAGATAAATACCATGATATCGCTTAAATGTGGAATTTAATAAAAAATGATACAAAAGAACTTGTTTACAAAACAGAAACAGACTCAGATTTCAAAAACAAACTTATGGGTACCAAAGGGGACAGGTGGGGAGGTGGATAAAAAGGCATTTGGGATTAACACATACACACTACTGTGTATAAAATGGATAACAAGGACCTGCTGTATAACACAGGGAAATCTATTCAGTATTCTGTAATAACTGATATGGGGAAAGAATGGATCTCTGAATATATATGTAAAAATAACTCACTTTGCCATACACTTGAAATTAACAAAGCATTGCAAGTCAACAATGCTCCAATAAATTTTTTTAAAGTAATAAAATATTTCTTTGGAGATTGTAATTCTGTCAGGGGGAAGAGGGATAGGAAGGAATCTTTTAGAGACAATTTTAGACCCCCAACAGAAAGTATTTTCTTTAAAAATGTGGATTGTCCCAAAGGCATCTGCTGCTCTTGGTTTTGGTGTCAGTATTTTGCTTTTTGATGGGAATCTCAGCAATGGTCTTTGCTTAAGAAAATATCCTGGGTTTATTTAGTGTAGGGTTAAGGAACAGATGCAGGCAGTGGTAAATATGGGTTGGAGGTCGAAGTAAAGGCAGTTGTTTGGTTAAAAAACCCCTTTACCCTCACTTCAGAAGCACTCTGGGCTTTTTCATCTCTTATGCTATAGACACAATCAGCCTTCCTAAACTCTTACCTGAGAGACTTGTCTACCTGTGAAGAATAAGTGGTTGAATTCAATAGAACATCTTTTCCTTTTGTATCCCCAGGCACCTTAAGATTTGTGAAATATGCTGGATACACACACACACACACACATACACACACACACACAATTGTTTCTGTCATGACCATTGAGTTCATATTTTGATAAAATGCACAGTGAACTTTGTGGTTTTGCAGGAAAGAATCCAGAATGATAGGCTTGGATTGAATCCATTCCAGAAGCTCTGGACTCTGAGCCAACTCCAAAAGCTCAAGCAGCATGATGAGCCTCACTGCCATGTGCAGTTACTGTCCTGCCCCAAACCCACCCCCTCACCCAGAGCAGTGGGTGATTTTCCAGGTGTGGAGGGCAGAATAATGGCTCCCTGAGGATGTCTGCATCCTCATCCTTGGAACCCTTGAGTATGTCTCCAAGGAAAGTGAGCAGCTTCTAGAAGCTGGAAAAGGCAAAGAAACAGATTCTTTTCTTAGTGCTTCCAGAAGGAACACTGTTCTGATACATTGATTTCAGCCCAGTGAGACATTTTGCATTTCTGACCTCCAGAACTGTTAGGAAATCTGAGTTGTTTTAAGTCTCTAAGTCCACGGTCCTTTGCTACAGAAGAAGAGAAAAATAATACAGGTAGGAAGATCTGGCTTAAAGGAAAAAAGAAAGAAGAAGACGGGAGGCCTTGGAGCCTCTCCTGTCTTAGCCCAGCAAAGGTGTTGCCATCTTGAATTAACCTATTTAATAAAGTTGTTCTCCTCAAAAAGGCAGGTAAGGTGAATCTGAAGCCAGGTTGTGTCCTTACCCAGTTTTATCATAGTTCCCAAGTTCATTGCTTCCTCACTCGCTCTCTCTCTTTTTTTAACCACCATCCTACACTTCCCTCACCTGGTATATAGTCTCTCTCTCTCTCTCTCTCTCTCTCTCTCTCTCTCTAACCACCATCGAGCTCTTTCCTCGCCCAGTACATATAGGTGTGCCACATATGACCACATATCCAACCAACCCATGCCTCAATACCAGCTTTGCTTTTAAAAAAAATTATTGATTAAAAAAAAAAGGCCTTCTTTCTTTAATCTAGGGTCACTTATGTCAAGAATAAAAGTAAAAATAATTCAGAGAATAGCAAGAGTGTCACTTTGTGGAAAGCAAGAACATCACCGCAGCAAAGCCTGGGATTCCTCTTAACATCCTTATTGCAGATGTCATGGTAGCTGGCGAGCTGATGGAAGGTAAACAGCTTACTCTGGGAGTGAATTATGAGAAACAAGGCATGCTTTGTGTTAATTCTGCTTTTATTCTGCTTCTGAAGCACTTTAAAAGGCTATCTCTACCTTGACAAATGATGAGCAATTCAACTAGACACATGACTGAATCGATGGCCCATTTGCCAGCAGAAGGCTCCTTCCGCATCTAAGAGCCCCAGCGATCTGCATTTGACTTTCCAGTTTTTCTGGTTAGGGCAAGTGGACTCTGCTTTCAGATGGAGCAAGCACGACAGTGTCAAGTAAACCCACGTCAGGAAGAAACAGCAGCACGCACTCCCACTGAGAGACAGCTGGCCGGCTTGCCAAATGGTGACAAGGACGTGCCGTTGGGAACTAAATATGGAAAGTTCCAAAACTCCCTGTGAAGACCTTCCATCACGCTGATGGAGGCTGGGTAGGTTTTTGGCCATCCGGATAATCACCACCGGCTTTAGTTAAAGGGGTTTCTCCTCCAAGAGGAGAAGCAGCTATTTAACCACGGCTCCCATCAACCTCACATTGGGGGGCAGCCCTGAAAGGGTCCCCAAATGGACCTCCATGAGAGGTGGTGGCTGGGCTGCCTTGTGTCACCCAGAGTCTCTGGTGGGGTCCTTCTTCCCTGGAGGCAGATGTTTGGGAGGAAAAACACATCTCACCTTGAGCCTTTTTGTAAAGTAGGTTTTATGGGCTGGGGCGGCTGCTGCCATAAAATGCCTTCATTTACCCCCAAAGTGGGAAATGACAGCCTTTGAGAGCTGATTTGAGGACTCAGAGGTTCCCAGGACCATGGGGACCGACCAGGTGAGCCATCACATCCTTGGAGGGAATCAGGCCCATGGAGCTCTGCCTTATGAGAGTCCCATCGTTAGTGGCAGAACTGGGCTTAGAACCCAGCCATCTAGAAAGGCCCATCCTGGACTCTTACTCTGCTCCATCCTGGGCTTGTTTATTATACCCCTGGTGCTCCTAAGGCTGCTGAGACACACACTGCCCGTTTTCTCCCTCTACACAGTCAGAAAAATTGGAAAACAATGACATCCTTTCATTTACTGTTTACTTTGCCTGAACACTGATAAAATGTTTCCATGCCCATAACAAAATGCACTCACTCCCCAAGATACGATATCTGTTATTGACTTAGGGCTAAAGCTGGCACAGCTGGGGTGTTCTTGCTGTTAGGGTGTGTCCTAGGAAGGTGCTAGAGAGCAGACACCTTTTTTTTTGGGGGGGGGGTGGCTTTTGACTTTTGTCTATTTAGGGCTGTACCCGTAGCCTATGGAGATTCCCAAGCTAGGGAGTGAATTGGAGCTGTAGGGGTCAGCCTACGCCACAGCCACAGCAACGCGGGATCTGAGCTGCATCTGCGATCTACACCATAGCTCATAGCAATGCCAGATCCTTAACCCACTGAGCAAGGCCAGGGATCAAACCCGCAACCTCATGGATAGTAGTTGGGTTTGATAACCACTGAGCTAGGACAGGAATTCCGGGAGCAGACACCTTTGCAGATGCAGGCATTTGCCTGCTGATTTCAAAACTCTCAGGGCCATTTTCCTGAGAAACCCCTGGTCATGCGTTAATGTTCTTTACATCATGTGCCCAGCCCTGGTGGAAGGGGCCATGTGTGTTATGTCATCTTACCCTTCACAGCCCCACCAGGAAGTGAGGATGTTATTGCCCCATTTACCAATGAGGAAATAGAGCCTAGGAATCATGCCCCAAAGTCACCTAGATAGTGCTGCCAAGCCAGGACTTGAACCCAGGACCATGTGACTCTATTGCCACCAATACTGCTTCACAGTGGGCAACAGAACCCTTTTTATTAAAACGTCAATAAAGAATCTGACAAATTTTAGGTAGAGATTAAATCAAAGTATAAAAAGATCTTAGTTGCACAGCAAAGGAAACACTAAAAAAAAAAAAAAAAAAAGACAAGCTACAGAATGGGAGAAAATGGTTTCAAATGATGCAACTGCCGAGGGCTTAATCACTAAAATAAGCAAACAACTGATGCAACTCGGTAACAAAAAAACCAAAAACACAATTGGAAAACGGGCAGAAGACCTGAACAGACATTTCTCCAAAGAAGACATATAGACAGCCTATGCGCACACGAAAAAATGCTCAACATCTCTAAGTAGAAAAATGCAAATCAAAACTACAAGGAGGTACCACTTCACACCAGTCAGAATGGTCATCATTAACAAGTCAACAAAATACAGTTGCTGGAAAGGATGTGGATAAAAGGGTACCCTCCTTCACTTTTGGAGAGAGTGTAAATTGGTACAACCCCTATGGAAAACGTATGGAGTTTCCTCAGAAAACTAAATACCAAACTACCATATGATCCAGCAATCCCACTCCTGGGCAGATATCCAGAAAAAACTATAATTGAAAAAGATAATTCACCCCTATGTTCATTGCAGCACTATGCACAATAGCCAAGACATGGAAACAACCTAAATGTCCAATGACAGATGAATAGATTAAGATGTGGTATCTATACACTATGGAATACTACTCAGCCATAAAAAAGAACAAAATAATGCCATTTGCAGCAACATAGATGGAACTAGAGACTTTCAGACTAAGTGAAGTAAGTCAGAAAGAGAAAGACTGATATCACTTAGATCTGGAATCTAATATACGACAGAAATGAACCTATCTACAGCAAAGAAACAAACTCATGGACTTGGAGAACAGACTTGTGGCTGCCAAGGGGGAGGGGGAGGGAGTAGGATGGACTTGGAGTTTGGGGTTAGAAGATGCAAACCACTGTATTTGGAGTGGATAAGCAATGAGATCCTGCTGTATAGCACAGGAAACTATACCTAGGCACTTGTGATGGAATATGATGGAGGATACTGTGAGAAAAAGAATGTATATATGTGTATGGTTGGGTCACTTTTCTGTACAGCAGAAATTGACAGAACGTTGTAAATCAACTATCCTAAAATTTTTTTAAAAAGATCTTAGGAAGTAGCATTAAAATTACCTAAGAGAATAACTTTGAAAACACAAAGCCCATAAAAAAGAAAAGTGGCATATGACACACAAATATTTGTTATTTTCCCACTTGAGCAAATTCCCCCAAATTCCTCCCTCTCCCCAGAAAATTTCTGTTTCTCCAGGTTGAGCATAAGGACGGCATTCCCTTGATAATAACCTAATCCTGACTTTGTGTGCATCCACCAGGTTGACCTTGACTTCTCACTTGAAAGATTACTTTTCTTTATTAAAATACAAGAATAAGCTTTAAAGAGTAACAAATGAGACAATAGATACATCCTTTGTGCCCAGAAATAAGAAGGCTTCACAAAGAGACTCAGTAAAATTAGAGGATGCAACGAAGCCGCCAGCAGCTCTAAAGTCCCTAACGGTCCTCACCTAAGAGATAAAACATCAGCCTCCAGAAAAGCCAGATCTCGTCAATGTCTGCACCCGGCGTTTATTTCTGTTTGCCATCCAAATCCATTCTTTCTTTGATGTCCCTTTCCTTTGCATGCGCGGGTACTCTTATAACTTAATTTGAGGCATCACCAACCTGGCTTTTAAAACCACCTCTGCTAATACTGCTATCGGCTACAATCAGGGTTGGGACACTTGAAAGGGTTCTTACACTGCATCTGAAAATTGATAGCTACAGTGCTTATTCATAATCCTCATCACAATGGCTCCTGGGAGTCGAAAAGGGTGGGATTGCTTTCTCATTTGGAGCAAAGGGTAAGCTGATTTTCCCGAGGCTGTTTTTCAAGCAGAGCCTTCTAGCTGGGTCTGAATGCGATGCCCTCATTTAGCCCGGCTGTGTGAAGAAGGAAGGGGAAGTTCCCTGGAGAACTAGTTAGAAATATGCCACCGGGGCAGTTTAAGGGCCGGCAAGTCTTCCTACTGATGTACTTCTTGTTCAAGGCAAGGCGTGTTCAGAGAAGTGGGCTGGTAAGAAAGTGGAAAGCACAGTTTAAACCAGGCAGAGTTCCAAAATCTTCTTTCTGCTGAGTCATTGCCAAATCCCTAGAGCCTGGGAGATTCAGCCTCCGCAGACAAGAAGGGAAGGATGCAAAGATGCCCTTGGAGAAGCCGACAGCCGCAGAGGAGCCTCTGCACCAGGTCCCAGGTCCATCACATGTCCTTCTGGAAATTGCTTCTGCAAATGATGTGCAAGGTGGGGCTGTGTCTACACCAGCCCTGAAGCAACCAGATGCATAAACCAGAGAGGAATCCATTCAGGGTTTGGAGGCCTGGGCGAACATCCATAGGACCTCAAAACATGGCAAATTAGGACACCCTCCACTGATCCCATCTACAAAACCCAGAAAACTCTGATTTTTCCTTTATGTTATGGTGCAAATCCAAATGGTTTTAAAAGGAAAATTTTAAATATTCTACCTTTTTTTTTTTTTTAGGGCTGCACTTGTAGCACATGGAAGTTCCCAGGCTAGGTGTTGAATCGGAGCTGCAGCTGCCCGCCTATGCCACAGCCACACCAGATCCAAGCTGCGTCTTCAACCTACACCACAGCTCGCAGCAAGCCAACGCCAGATACTTAACCCACAGAGCAAGGCCAGGGATCAAACCTTCATTCTCATGGATCCTAGTCGGGTTCGTTACTGCTGAGCCACAACAGAAACTTCTTAAATATATTAAAGAAATCCTTAAGAGCCCATCACCCTCTGGTGTCATGTGTGGAATGCAACGAATAATGGGAATCATCTGAGCAAAACCCCAGTGTGTGTTCAGCAGCTGCCCTCTGGTCTACTCTGGGCAGAACCACAGGTTTGCATCTGGATGAGTGAAAATTAACACGTTTAGCTCATTCCCCTCACCTGCTTCCCCACTGGGTTAAGAGAACAAAAACCTCAGAGTGGAGACGTAAAGACCAATTATGTGTACAGCACAGAACTTCATTTTTCTCTCCTTCAGGAACCCTCTGCATTTTCATGAATCCAGGCAGCGCTTGCCACATTGTAGTTCTGCAAAACTGCCATAAAATCATTAGGTCCTTGATTTGTTCCTCTTTGTTCCTTTTCAGTTACCTTAAAACAATTTTTTTTTTTTCCTCCAACATCTCCCACTTTAGGAAAGATTTTGACAACCCCTCATAAGCCTGAATACTTTGTGACAGATCTATGATTACATTTAAGCAGGCTTGTCACGGAAAGCACGCGTAAGCTTTTTGTGGTGGTTGCTCAATTTTAAAGAGCGCAGTGAACTCGCTGAGGTTCTAATGAGAGCCTTTTGCGCTTCAGAAAGGAAAGGAAAAGGGTGGGACATTTAGAAGGTGATGGTTATCATTACTACATGAAAGCAATATAAATAAACATATCAAACTAAGTTACGCTAAAGAAAGTCCATCTGGACCGAACCTCTCCTAGAAGCTAAGGTGGGGCTGAGCTGAACAGTCAGGAAAGGGATCTGTGAGGGTAGTAACTCCCCTGGGACACAGAGAGCCCTGGGTTTTGTTCTGGTAGCTCTGGAAGGCAGCTGTCAGTGTATACAGCAGGAAAGCAGATGCCCTCTGATTCTAGAGAAGGGCGAGACAACAGTTAGGTCTGTGAATGGAATGGACAGAAAAAAAAAAAGTCGTCTACGCCACATCACTGGAAGTGTTCAAGCAGAGGCTGAGTGAACATGGCTAAGAGCATGTAGAAAGGGTTTCTCCTCTGGATTAGGAATGAAACTAGATCACAAATGGCCGAAGATGACTTCCGACTCTAAAAGCATAGGACTCCATGGCTTGGGACCATCAGTAGCCCACTCTGGGTCTTGGTTTCCTTGTCTGGAAAGTAAGGGCCTTGACAAGTGATAGACCTCTAAGGTCCTCGCCAGCCAGAGATGCTACAAGTGTATCGCCGGGTAACCTGGCGTAGGTCGGAGGCCATGCTCAGCATCTTAACTCACTTTCCGACCTGGAAGAGGTTGCTGAGCATCTCTGAGCCTTGCTCCAACATCTTTCTTGTAATTCACAGACAAGAGGAGGACACAAGCCCACTGGGTGCTTGAAGCACCTCTGCTGAGGGCAACATGTCAGATGCCCAAGTCAAGACACGGATAAAACAGAGGTTTCTGAACTTTATTTCAGACAATATCAATGGAGAGGAGCATGGGGACAATGCCTTAGAGTCCTTGTCCTGGGATTTAAGGGTCCCCACCAGGCAGCTTGTGTTGATGGTGTGGATTGTAGGGCAGGTTTCAGGTCTAAAGAGGAAACAGCCTCACCCAGAGGAAGCACACCTCCTGCTTCCTTCCCAGAAGATGTGGCACCACGCCTCTTACCAGTAAGTCTTTATACCAACTGTATACCCAGTGGTGTTGGGTATACAGTTGGTGTTCAAAATGTGTTTAGATGAACAAAATAAGTTTTCTTAAGGGAAAATGTCTGTTTTTAACAAATTTATTCTAAACTTGTGTATCTACTTCAGATACGCATATTATAGAACATATTTTTAAATTACCTTGAGAGTTGGAGTTGAAACACCAGTAAGAAAATGTCTTAAAGGCATAAGAATATCTGTGACACTATTCACAATAGCCAAGACATGGAAACAACCCAAATGTCCATCAACAGATGATTGGATTCGGAAGATGTGGTATATATACACAATGGAATACTACTCAGCCATAAAAAAGAATGACATAATGCCATTTGCAGCAACATGGATGGAGCTAGAGAATCTCATACTGAGTGAAATGAGCCAGAAAGACAAAGACAAATACCATAGGATATCACTTATAACTGGAATCTAATATCCAGCACAAATGAACATCTCCTCAGAAAAGAAAATCATGGACTTGGAGAAGAGACTTGTGGCTGCCTGATGGGAGGGGGAGGGAGTGGGAGGGATCGGGAGCTTGGGCTTATCAGACACAACTTAGAATAGATTTACAAGGAGATCCTGCTGAATAGCATTGAGAACTTTGTCTAGATACTCATGTTGCAACAGAAGAAAGGCTGGGGAAAAATGTAATTGTAATGTATACATGTAAGGATAACCTGACCCCCTTGCTGTACAGTGGGAAAATTAAAAAAAATAAAAAAAATAAAAAAAAAAAGAATATCTGTGACAGCACAGAGACATGCATCAGAGCCACCAGGCTGGAGGAAGCTCTAGATGCCTGAGGCCATCCTCCAGCAAGCTCCCTGATTTCTGGTTAAATTGTTCTGCGATTGAGAGAATATTCGCTTCCCAGGTGGCCATTTGTCCATCTATATAGAGAAATGGTGCTTGCATGAACCTAAAAAGTAAGGTTTTTCTAAGCTATTGGGGGAAGAGAGAGAAGGGCTCCCTTTATCTATGAAACTGCAATGCAAAGACTTTAAAGATTCCCCCTTATAACAGTTTGTTCTCCTGCCCCCGAGCCAGTGTCTGAGCAGGTCCTCTTGTCCAACAGAAGTTACCCTGGGTAAAGTGATGAAATGGCCCAAAGAATCTCTCTTGTTCTTTTCCACATTCCATGATCTTCTCCCAAGTTCTTCCTGCTCACCCCAAACACTTGTTCCAAGCCCCAGTGATAATATCACCTAAGCATTCCGTTGGTATCTATTTCATGATAAGATTCAGTTCCCTATTCAGCTCAATAACCCAGTGCTCCTGGACACACGTAAGCACCTTTGCATCATCCATGCAGTACCCCAGAGAAGCCCATCCAGAGCAGGGCTTTGAGTGATTGCTGATGATGTACCTGATCTAAGGCTTAGGGCATTACCCTTCCAAAGACAGATACCTTGTCAGAAGATCGAAGTGAAGAATGAATCTGTCTGAGGCAGAGAAGGAAGGTGGCAGAGAAAATAGATTGGGTACAGAAAACTCCTGACTGTATGACATCTGGCTTTTCCTGGCCATGAACTGAAAAGAGAACAGAATACTTAAAATCAGAGCTATTTTGAAAAATTCAGGATGTCTGAGTGCCACATAGACATTCCACTAATTTTTCAAATTATGTAGGTCAATAAATAGTACCTATGTGAAAGACTGACCATGTCCTATAGCTACAATTTTTCTCCAATTTTTCAAATGGTTTATTAGATGAGGAGATAGTCTGTAGCCTACTGAAGGAGTTTTGTTGGAGGTCTAGTTACTTGCATACAAGTTTTATCTCTCTAGTTAGGATAAGCTCATTGAGCAAGGCTGTTGCCCTAATATTCTCTACATCCATGGCTCATAGTGGAAAACTCACAGCAGTTTGCTCAATCGTTATGTGATGGATGGATGGTTACACCCCACTGGAGCCTACAACTTAAACTGCAGATGCTGTAGGAACAGCAATTGTATAGGCAGGCATGGATTTAAGAAGAAGACAGCAGAGAAGCAAGTAGGGAGAAAAACAGAGCAAAGCCTTTAGGTCATCTGGTTTGCGGGTAGGACAGGGAAAGCTCTGAGTAGTTTGGAGAGGGTTTCTGTGACTTTGCTTCTCTGTCTGCCAAGTGAGTAGGTTGAGATCATCTCTAAGGTCTCTTGTAGCTTGAATGCCTTTTGGACCACAAATGGTGAACTGCAATTCACTGGGCCCTGGTGAACACACGTGTTCTCCAGGAGATGCGCTGGAGAGTGGCAGTTGTTTTTGAGCACTATTTAAAGGATAATCTTTAAACCTTAATCATAATTCACATGATGAGCTATTTATCCTCCTACAAAAGGAACTTCTTGCATTTCAAAGGCTCTGCAAACACTTGCATGAGCCCCTTGCATGGCATTGAATCTGAAGAACCTCCTTTTAGCCTCCCTCTCCTTTTGCACAAAGCTGCTGACTCCTCTACATGAACCTGCCAATTTGAATCTGCAGAAAGGAGTCCCACAGCCCCAACCCCCACATCTACCTCTGTTCCCATTGAACCCTGACCTCTGCTTCTTCTTATAAACCAGCACAATGACGAGGCAGCTAAGACGACTAAAAACTCTACACACACATACACAGAATTGCTGTGAGCAAGTTGCTCAAAGTACATTCAATTTCAAGAACATGAGGGGGAGAAAGGCAGAGGGATTCTAATCTTTGGCCTGTCACATGGGAGAAGAGAGAAGAGCTCACGTATCCAGGCTTGTGTCCCATACTATTTACTATCTGAGATCATAGGCAATGAATTTACACACTGTGTTCCTTTTCCTCTCCCAGCCCTGGGTGAGGGTTGCTGGCTTGGAGTTGAAGACAGGATGTGCTGGCCAGGAAGGGAACGGAGACTGAATTCCAGATGGAGCCTCCAAGGGGGCTGGTAGATGGGGCCAAAACTAGGGTAGCTCTGCATCTTGAGCCACTATCTGGAGCCCCCTCAACACACTGTAGACTTTAGAGAAGTGTGGTTGGAATCTTTTTCTAGGGAGATAACATGTGGACTGGTTTCTAGGGCTGCCATGATCACAGACTGGGTGCTTTAAAGCAACACAGATTTATGGCTTCATAGTTTCTAGCAGCTAAAAGTCCAGTAGGTTATAGCAGCCAGAACAGATGGAGACATGAATTTAAAGCAATTTAAAAATTGAGAAAGATGGCGCTCCTGTTGTGGCTCAGCAAGTTATGATCCTGGCTAGCATCCATGAGGATGCGGGTTTGAACCTGGCCTCGCTCAGTGGGTTAGGGATCCGGTGTTGCTGTGAGCTGTAGTGTAGGTCACAGATGTGGCTCAGATCCCATGTTGCTGTGGCGGTGGCGAAGGCCAACAGTTGCAGTTCCAATTCAACCCCTAGCCTGGAGACTTCCATATGCCACAGGTGTGGCCCTAAAAAAAAAAAAAGGAGAAACAGGAGGAAGGAGATAGGGTAGTATCTAAGTGGAATGAAAGATATCACCTAAGCCCTGGGTTGGGCAATGTTCATATACCCAGTCTCTTGTAGCCACATCAGCCTTCTTCACCAATAGTTTGACTATGAAGTCCAGAGTTGAGGTTTTGAGCAAAGAGATCCATAGACAGAAGGTGCCTGGGCTAACAAGGTACACTTGATCCATGGGGAGATGCAGGGGCAAGTACTCAGGGCTAGAGCTGTACCTTCTCAGCCTGTTGAGCAGCTGTGAATTTTTATCTTATGGGGGATGTATGAGCTAGAAAATGTGGCCATTTTAAGACCTTATAAATATTAAGTGCCTTGTATGACTTATGTTTATTCAGTGCATCATGAATATTTGGTGCCTTGCATACTTTATGTGTATTATGAATATTTAATGTCTACTTTGTCTTTCTACCCCATCTGCATGGAGTTTTTTTAGGTAAAAAAAGTACTGTTAAACTTAAAATATATAAATAGGAGAAACCATCACTATTTTTTCTCATGCCATCTACTCTCTGGCTACGATTTGCCATAGCTTTTATCTTGCCTAGATACCCTTTGTCAAACTTCTCCAAAGCCTAGCTTAAGCCTCATCTTCTCCAGAAAGCCTCCCTGACACTCTAGCCAGTGGTGTATTGGAGTTGACTCCTACCAGCTGAAAAGAGTAATTTTTTGAGTAATTGGTAATTTTTCAGGAATTTCACAAGCTGGATATTGAACACAGGCATAACTAAAAATGAAATCATGTAAACTTACAATGAAATAAATTATATTAAAAACAAAGATAGTAAATGCTCAGAACTCATCACTTCTGAATTATTATCATACATTTGATTATAATCTATGCTCATGTTTATTTACATCTACTGTGCCTTTATGGCTGAACTACTCTCATGGTGCACCCTTGGGCATCTCTTCTCAACTCCACATTCCATGAAGTCATTTTGGTGACTTGAAATTGACCATGGTGGTGGAAGTATGGTATTTACACCACAGAAATTGGCAAATGCTATAGAATAAAACTCTTTTTTTCTTCCCTGAGAGCCAGTTGTTAAAGATTACCAATACTATCACTGACACTAACCAGAGTGATCTCTCTGAATTCTAAATGTTTATAGCACTTCCTGTCTTTCTCCTCAATGAATGGGCACTTAGCATTTTCTCCCTTAGTTACCAGGTATATTTCCTGTATGTGTCCATGTGTGTGCACCTTCTCTTAATTTGAGTTGTTGCCAGTTTTAGGAGCAGAGTCAGTGTCTCCCTTTAGCCTTCCTGAGCCCTCTTTCCTTAAATAATTGAGCAAAATGCATCTCCCTTCCCAGTGTGAGGCCCAGTACCATCTCCTGACTTCTTGGCACTTCAAGGAACTCATATTCTCATCATCTCCCCTATTTCTGTTCTAACTCCTGGCCTCCCCCTGTGCTGCTGTCCCATTTCTGCCCCGTATCAGTCCCTACCACTCTTCCTTCATTCCCCACAGCACCATGGACAATGCACTATATCTTTACCAAGGGTTTGGAGCAAATGGGCTGGAGAAAAGCACAGGAATCACTAATATTTCAGCATCAGGCACCACTTCCCTGATTTATCCCTTCCCGTCACTGGATATTTCTCCCTGACCTTCTTTCTCTGTGGTCTCCCCTCTATTAGGATCACTATCTCCATGTTTGAGGATCCCCAGCTCCAATTTCCTTACCAACCAAGTGAAAAACACAATTCAACTAATTTATATATACCAAGAGATTTGTTCTGAATTGCTCCCCAACTAAAGACCCATTTTTTCACATTAGAAAAAAGACCAATTGAAAAAGGGGAAGAAGACCTAAATAGACATTTCTCCAATAAGGCATATAGATGGCCAACAGGCACATGAAAAAATGCTCAACATCACCAAGTATTAGAGAAATGCAAATCAAAACCACAATGAGGGGCCACCTCACACTGGTCAGAATGGCCACAATTAAGTCTACAAATAACAAATGCTGGAGAGGGTATGGAGAAGAAGGGAACCCTCCTTCACTGTTGGTTGAAATATAAATTGATACAATCACTATGGAAAACAGTATGGAGGTTCCTCAGAAAGTTAAATACTAAACTACTGTATGGTTTAGCAATCCCACTCCTGCACATACATCTAGACAAAACTATAATTCAAAAAGATAATGCACCCCTATGTTCATTGCAGAACTATTCACAATAGCCAAGACATGGAAACAACCTCAATGTCCATTACAAGATGAATGCATTAAGAAGATGAGGTTCATATACACAAAGGAATAATACTAAGCCATAAAAAGAATGAAATAATGCCATTTGCAGCAACATGGATGAACTAGAGATTCTCATACTAAGTGAAGTAAGTCAGAAAAAGACACTCACCATATAATACCATTTATATCTGGAATCTAAAATATGGCACAAATGAATCTATCTATAGAAGAGAATCAGACTCACAGACTTTGAGAATAGTTTTGTGGTTGCTAAGGGGGAGGGGATAAAGAGCAGGGTGGACTGGGAATTTTTATTACCATATAGCACAGAGAAATATATCTAATCTCTTGGGATAGAACATGATGGAACATAATATAGGAAAATAAATGTATACATATGTATGACTGGGTCACTTTGCTGTACAGCAGAAACTGGAATAACATTGTAAATCAACTATACTTTAATAGAAAATAAATATTAAAAAATTACAATGAAAACTCAAAAAAGTAGATATACAACAATAAAGATACAACAAGCCTACAGCTAAAACCATATTCAATGAATAAAAGCTGAAAGCTTTTCCTCTAAGATCAAGAACAAGACAAGAATGGATGCCCATTCTTGCTATTGTAATTCAACCCAGTACTGAAAGTCCTAGGAAAGTGATTAGGCAAGAAAAAGAAAGAAAAGGCATCTAAATTAGAAGGAAGAAGTAAAACTATTTCTATTTTTGGATGACCTGATGTTATATACAGAAAACCCTAGATCCTCCACCAAAAAACTGTGAGAATAAACAAATTTGGTAAAGTTGCAGGATATAAAATCAACTTTACAAAAAATATAATTAATAAATATACAAAAATCAATTGCATTTCTATATGCTAATAATGAACTATCAGAAAGAGAAATTAAGAAAACAATTCCATTTACCACTACATCAAAAAATAAAATTCCCAGGAATAAATTTAACTAAGGAGGTGAAAACTATAAGATATTAATAAAAGATATTGAAGAAAATACATAGAAGATGCATAGACCCATGGAACATAATATAGAGCCCAGAAATAAATCCATATATGCATATATGATTAATTTATGACAAGGAAGTCAAGAATATGCAATGTGGAAAGGACAGCATCTTCAATTTTAAAATGTTAGGAAAACTGAACAGCCACATAGTAAAGAATGAAACTGGACCACTATTTTATATTACACACAAAAATTAACTCAAAATGGATTAAAAGCTTGAAGAATACTGGAAACTATAAAATACCTATAAAAAAATATAGATGGTAAACTTCTTGGCATTGGTCTTGGCAATGACTTTTTGGATTTGACATCAAAAGCAAAGTCAACAAAAGCAAAAATAAACAAGTGGGACTACATTAAACTAAAAAGCTTCTGCACAGCAAAGAAAACCATCAACAAAAGGTAACAGCAACCTACTGAATGGGAAGAAATATTTGTAAATAACATAACTGATAAGGGGTTAATATCCAAAATATATAAAGAACTCATGCAACTCAATAGCAAAAAAATAAAGAATCGATTTTTTAAATGGACAGAGGATCTAAATAGACTTTTTTTCCAAAGAGAGCATATAGATACCCCAAGGCACATGAAAAGATTCCCAACATCACTAAACATCAGGGAAATGCAAATCAAAACCACAATGAGATGTCACTTCACATTTGATAGAATGGCTATTATCAAAATCCAAGAAATAGCAAATGTTAGCAAGAATGTAGAGAAAAGGGAACCCTTATATACTGATGGTGAGAATGTAAACTGGTGCAGCCACTATGGAAAACAGTGTGGAGGTTCCTCAAAATATTAAAAATAGGACTACAATATGATTCAACAATTCCACTTCTGGATATTTATTCAAAAGAATTGAAAACAGGATCTTGAACAGATATTTGCACACCCATGTTCACTGCAGCATTATTTATAGTAGCCAGGAGGTAGAAACAACCTAAATGTCTATCAACAGATAAATGAATAAACAAAATGTGGTATATACATACAATGGAATATTATTCAGCCTTAAACAAGGAAATCCTGTTTTATGCTCATGATGAGCCATGGATATTACATTAAATAAAATTAACCAGTCACACCAGAGATACCACCAAAAAAGAAAACTATCGGCCAATATCATTGATGAATATAGATGCAAAAATTCTCAACAAAATCTTAGCCAACCGAATCCAACAACATACCAAAAAAATTATACACCATGACCAGGTTGGGTTCATCCCAGGTTCACAAGGATGGTTCAACATATGCAAATCAATCAGCATCATACACCACATTAACAAAAAAAAAGTCTCAATAGACGCAGAAAAAGCATTTGACAAAGTCCAACATCCATTCATGATCAAGACCCTCGCCAAAGTGGGTACAGAGGGAACATTCCTGAATATAATCAAAGCCATTTATGATAAACCCACAGCAAATATAATACTCAATGGGGAAAAACTGAAAGCCTTCTCACTCCAATCTGGAACAAGACAGGGATGCCCACTCTCACCA
Organism: Phacochoerus africanus; assembly: GCF_016906955.1. Lineage (NCBI taxonomy): Eukaryota > Metazoa > Chordata > Mammalia > Artiodactyla > Suidae > Phacochoerus > Phacochoerus africanus. Next base: position 124,596,009 of record NC_062558.1, read on the forward strand.
CTGCTCTTCAACATCGTTTTGGAAGTCCTAGCCACAGCAATTAGGCAAACAAAAGAAATAAAAGGCATCCAAATAGGAAGAGAAGAGATCAAACTGTCATTGTATGCAGATGACATGATACTATACATAGAAAACCCTAAGGACTCAACCCCAAAACTACTTGAACTGATCAACAAATTCAGCAAAGTAGCAGGATATAAGATTAACATTCAGAAGTCAGTTGCATTTCTGTATACCAGCAATGAAACATTAGAAAAGGAATACAAAACATGATACCTTTTAAAATTGCACCTCACAAAATCAAATACCTCGGAATACACCTGACCAAGGAGGGAAAGGACCTATATGCCGAGAACTATAAAACTTTAATCAAAGAAATCAAAGAAGATGTAAAGAAATGGAAAGATAGTCCATGTTCCTGGATTGGGAAAATCAATATTGTAAAAATGGCCATACTACCCAAAGCAATCTACAGATTCAGTGCAATCCCTATCAAATTACCCACGACATTTTTCACAGAACTAGAACAAACAATCCAAACATTTATATGGAACCACAAAAGATCCAGAATCGCCAAAGCAATCCTGAGAAACAAAAACCAAGCAGGAGGCATAACTCTCCCAGACTTCAAGAAATACTACAAAGCCACAGTCATCAAAACAGTGTGGTACTGGTATCAAAACAGACAGACAGACCAATGGAACAGAATAGAGAATCCGGAAATAAACCCTGACACCTATGGTCAATTAATCTTTGACAAGGGAGGCAAGAACATCAAATGGGAAAAAGAAAGTCTATTCAGCAAGCATTGCTGGGAAAGCTGGACAGCTGCATGCAAAGCAATGAAACTAGAACACACCCTCACACCATACACAAAAATAAACTCCAAATGGCTGAAAGACTTCAATATACGACAGGACACCATCAAACTCCTAGAAGAGAACATAGGCAAAACACTCTGACATCAACATCATGAATATTTTCTCAGGTCAGTCTCCCAAAGCAATAGAAATGAGAGCAAAAATAAACCCATGGGACCTCATCAAACTGAAAAGCTTTTGCACAGCAAAGGAAACCCAAAAGAAAACAAAAAGACAACTTACAGAATGGGAGAAAATAGTCTCAAATGATGCAACTGACAAGGGCTTAATCTCTAGAATATATAAACAACTTATACAACCCAACAGCAAAAAAACCAACCAATCAATGGAAAAATGGGCAAAAGACCTGAATAGACATTTCTCCAAAGAAGATATACAGATGGCCAACAAACACATGAAAAAATGCTCAACATCGCTGATTATAAGAGAAATTCAAATCAAAACTACCATGAGATATCACCTCACACCAGTCAGAATGGCCATCATTAATAAATCCACAAATAACAAGTGCTGGAGGGGCTGTGGAGAAAAGGGAATCCTCCTCCACTGTTGGTGGGAATGTAAACTGGTACAGCCACTATGGAGAACAGTTTGGAGATACCTTAGAAATCTATACATAGAACTTACACATGACCCCGCAATCCCACTCTTGGGCATCTATCCGGACAAAACTCTACTTAAAAGAGACACGTGCACCCGCATGTTCATTGCAGCACTATTCACAATAGCCAGGACATGGAAACAACCCAAATGTCCATCAACAGATGATTGGATTCAGAAGATGTGATATATATACACAATGGAATACTACTCAGCCATAAAAAAGAATGACATAATGCCATTTGCAGCAACATGGATGGAGCTAGAGAATCTCATACTGAGTGAAATGAGCCAGAAAGACAAAGACAAATACCATATGACATCACTTATAACTGGAATCTAATATCCAGCACAAATGAACATCTCCTCAGAAAAGAAAATCATGGACTTGGAGAAGAGACTTGTGGCTGCCTGATGGGAGCTTGGGCTTATCAGACACAACTTAGAATAGATTTACAAGGAGATCCTGCTGAATAGCATTGAGAACTTTGTCTAGATACTCATGTTGCAACAGAAGAAAGGCTGGGGAAAAATGTAATTGTAATGTATACATGTAAGGATAACCTGACCCCCTTGCTGTACAGTGGGAAAATAAAAAAAATTATAAGAAAAAAAAATCAACCAGTCACGAGACAGGAATATGATGGCAGAATAGAAGGACTGGAGCTCAACTTTTCTCCTAAAAACAACAAAACTCACAACTAAAGACTGAGCAATCTCCACCCAAATGGACGAAAAACCTTAAAAAAGATATCCTATTCCAGAAGAAAAAGAGGAGGACAAACCAAGAGGCAGAAAGGGTGATTTCGAGATATAAACAACCCCATACCTCCTGGGTGGGAAGCTCCACAGACTGAAAACTAACTGGTTCATGGAGACTCACCTACAGGAGTGAGAGTTCTGAGCCCCACATCAAGCCCTCACGTATGGGGATCCAGCACTGGGAGAAAGAGCCCCTGGAGCATCTGGCATTGAAGGCCAGTGGGGCTTGTGCCCAGGAGCTCCACAGGACTGGGGGAAACAGAGACCCCATTCTTAAAAGGCATACATGGACTTTCATGTGCACTGGGTCCCAGGGCAGGGCGAGGTTTCCATAGGAATCTGGGTCAAACCTGACTGCAGTTCTTGGAGAACTTCCTGGAAAAACAGGGGTGAATGTGGCTTGTTGTGAGGGAAGGCAAAGCTCTCGGAGACATTCAGCAGCTGCCTTTCTCTGGAGGGGGCCATTTTGGGAAAATCTGGCCCTACCCTCTTCAGTCTGCCTGAGAAGACCCAGGGCAAACAACAATCCAGGTGGGATCACAGCCCCGCCCCTCAGTAAACAGGCTGCCTAAAGACCCCTCAGGCACACAGCTGCCTCTAATCCCATCCAGAGACTAAGCCCCACCCACCAGAGGGATTAGAATCGGCTTCACCTACCAGTGGGCAGGCATCAGCCCCTCCCATCAGGAAGCCTACAGCAAGCCCCCATACCAACTTTAGCCACAAGGGGGGCAGACACCAGAAGCAAGACAGGCTACAACCCTATTATCTGTAAAAAGGTCACCACACCCAAAACCTAGCAAAATGAAAAGACAGAGAACGATAACTCAGACGAGGGAGAAAGGAAAGACCCCAGAAAATCAGCTAAGCCATGAGGAGGTTCTCAGCCTCCAGGAAAAAGACTTTCAACTGTTGATGCTGAAGATGACACAAGACATTGGAAATAAACTGGAGGCCAAGATGGGTAACTTAACAGGAAACACTGACCAAAGAGATACAAGGTATAAACCTTAAACAAGAAGAGATGCAAAATACAATCACTGAAATAAAAAACTCACTAGAAGCAGCTAACAGCAGAATGCAGGAGGCAGAAGAACAAATAAGTGAGGTGGAGGACAGATTAGTGGAAATTACAGATGCAGAACAGAAAAGAGAAAAAAGATTGGAAACAAATGAAGAGAGTCTCAGAGAACTCTGGGACAACACGAAAACACACCAACATCCGTATGATAGGGGTGCCAGAAGGAGAAGAGAGAGAGAGAAGGGGACAGAAAAAATATTCCAAGAGATAAGAGCCAAAAACTTCCCTAACATGGGAAAGGAACCACTCACTCAAATCCAGGAAGCACAACGAGTACCATATGAAATAAGCCCAAGGAGGAAGACCCCGAGACACATATTAATCAAACTGACCAAAATGAAAGACAAAGAGAAACTCTTGGAAGCAGCTAGGGAAAAGAAACAAGTAACATACAAGGGAACCCCAATAAGGTTATCAGCAGATTTTTCAGCAGAAACTCCGCAGGCCAGAAGGGAGTGGCATGACATGCTTTACTTGATGAAAGGAAAAAACCTCCAACCAAGATTACTCTACCCAGCAAGGCTCTCATTCAGATTTGAAGGAGAAAACAAAACCTTCACGGATAAGCAAAAGCTGACAGAATTCAGCAACACTAAACCAGCCTTACCACAAATACTAAAGGAACTTCTCTAGGCAGAAAAGAAAAGACAGCAACAGGAAACAAAAATGCCACAAATGACAAGCCTCACCAGGAAAGGTATATATACAGGAAAGATACAAAATCATCCATGCACAATTATACCACCAAAATCAGAAATCATGACAAGAGGTGGGTACAAATGCAGGACACTGGAGATGAACTTGCAATTAAGAGAACAACAACTTCAAACAATCTCATATACATATGGACTCTTATATCGAAACTTCAGAATAACTGCAAACCAAAAATCTACAGTGGATACACAAACGAGGAATCTCTGGAGAAGAAATATATCTCCTAGTAAACAAGTGCATAATCCACCATGAGGGGGTCATTTGACATCATTCTTGGAATGCCGAAGTCTTCTTACATCTGATTCTGATTTCCTCTCCATCAAAGAATTTATGATAATTATAATTAAATAATGCAACTGTGCAATTAAATAACACAGTTCTACAATTGTATTATTAATAACCATTTCTCTCCATGGTTCAGTGTAAGGTCTATAATGTCTTGTTTATCACATCACCTAGAATGGTGTCATGCCTATGTTGAAGAATCAATAAGATGTAACAACTTGTGAGGACATATTTATATAGTTTCACTGTTTTTTAACCAATTTATGCATTTTATATTTTACTTATTTTCAGAGGGTATCCTATTTTTGTTATTCTTACCAGTTAAGTTATTCTTTTTATTATGCTATATAAAATATTTAATGGTATATAAGGCTTTCTTTATAAATTTGAGCTGCATAATATACACAATTTTAATATAATGCTAATTTTTAAAGAAAAATTGAAATGTAATAGAAAATACTAAATAGTAAAGATGAAAGCCATACAAAATGGGATGAAGCATAGAATAGATTTCCTATTTGTCTCAGCATATTTTCCATTCCACTACTCCAGAGGGAGTCACTTAATCTGTTTCTTAAGATCCATGATATAATACTCTGTATAAATGTAATTGTGTTTAAATATACATATTTTATTCTTTTAAAAAAATTAACCAGTCACAAAAAGACAAATACTGCATGCTTCCATTTATAGGAAGTATCTAAAGTAATCAAGCTCCTAGAAACCGGAAGCAGAATGGTTGCCAAGGGCAAGGGAGAGGGGGAAGGTAGAGATATTCAGTGGGTGCAGAGTTGCAATTTTACAAGATGCAAAAGTTCTAGAGATCTGTTCTATAACAATGTGCATAGAGTTAACAGTACTGCAATGCACACTTAAAAATTGTTAGAGGGTAAATTTAGGCTATGTGTTTTTTAACGACAATTTTTTTTTTAAAGGAAGGGAACTAACTAATCTTCCCATTCTAAAAATAAGTGATTTCATAACAGGACTCAAGCATCAACCCAAGACAATCATATATGTGCTGGATATAAGTTAATTTTGGACTGTGATTTTGAAATATCAAGGTCACTCTTTACCATCATCATCATAGATAACAGGTACATTTAATGAGGTGTCCCAAGAGTTTTAACAAGCCCACTTTCAGTCCTGGGACATTCTGTACACAGCATAACATTTTTACAATCAGATAAAAAGTCTTCCCCCATGTCTGAAATACATATGCACATGAAACAGGAGACACAATAAAGGGATAGCCTCACATAGGGAGTGTTGGCATGACTCCCAGCACTCCCTTTGGAGTAGTTGGTGGTCACTCATTACTGCCACCCAAGGCTGGCCTGGTGGCCTGGCTCCACATCTGGTGCCGCCAAGCCTCCCTCACATCCCAGACAAGTACCACTTGCAGCACTAGGGAGATGGGCTTTCTTTCTGCCTGGAAGCAGCCCATTGGGAAAACCCATCCTACTTTAGTGAACTTTTGGGAAATCTTTTTAAGGAAGTGAAAAATCCCCTTGACCCTTCACTCTTTCTTTTGTGCATTAAAATTTTTGTGAACACCCTTCTCTTCAAGCAAAGTTCCCTCCACAATCACACAGGACAGCTTGTCAAAAGCTCATGCAAAAGGGGGGCCACCTGTCGTCATGGCTTCTTTGATATTTTCCTATATGAAAACAATTTTTGTACTTTTTTTTTCCCCTTTTGTCTTTTGAGGGCTGTACCTGTGGCATATGGAGGTTCCCAGGCTAGGGCCTAATCAGAGCTGTAGCTGCCAGCCTACGCCATAGCCACAGCAACGCAGGATCCCTAAACCACTGAGAAAGGCCAGGGATTGAACCTGCAACCTCGTGGTTTCTAGTCAGATTCATTTCCACTGCGCCATGACGGGAACTCCTGCACATTATTTTTTTTAAGGGAGAGCAGCATATATTTGAAGTGGGGTGAGATGCTGCTAGAGACCAATTTTTCTGCCAGACACTTCCCGTGTGGGAGATGTCCTGCTTCTCCAAAGCAAGGTTTCAGAGGCTGTTCTGACAGCCTGGATTCAGGCCTGTGCCAGTGTAGTTCCAGGTCTGGAGCATCCCCTGGAGAAGCGTTCACGTTCTTGACAGACTATCTATTAAAATGCTTGTGTCTTCATTTGGAGTTTCCAGCTCTGTGTTTGCCCTGAGCCCCATCCAGCTAAAAAGGGACAGAAAATACATGATATGTTCTTTGTGGCTGGGTCCGGCCAGATATGGACCAACCTTTATTGTCACTGACACCAAATTCTTCACCATGTGCCCAAGCTGGAGACTCCAAATGGCTCTCCAAGGCCATGCATCTCAGGTGGACCTGGGGTTTGGAAGAGGTCCATGTGGATCTGACAAGTTCACTGCAGGCCACCTCCCAAGCCCTAAAAGATGCATCAGTAGGATTTAAGTCCAAATTAATATCGGATGGTTTGTGCCACAGTGCACAAACCATTTATGTTATAAAATCATGTGCTGTTAGAACTAGAAAGGATCCTGGAGATCTTGTAGGTTCACTCCTTCATCCCACAACTGTGAGCTGAAGGTCACCGAAGGACACCTTCTGGTTGGTAACAGAGACAGGCCAGAAGCGAGCCAGGCCTCCCAACTCCCCACGGCTGGATCTTCCCACTAGAGCCCGGCAGAGTTTCCAGATCATCAAAACATTGACGAGCCCCTGCCAGAGGCCCACCAATTTCAGTCAATATTTGTGACGACAGAATTCCAGCAGAACCTGGAGATTTTGAAATTTGCATTCATGTTGGGATGTGTCCAATTGGAAAAAGATGGATTTTGACTCTTCTGTAAGCAATCTGTTTATTTAGTTGGCCCCCGTCAAGTGTTTTGCACTCCTTTACCAGATCCATGCCCAGTAAATGTTCCACAAACATCTAGCCCATGTCTCCTGCTTCTTTAGCCCCCAGAAAAGACCCACGTGACAAGGGCCTTCTGGTCCCCTGGGCCAGGATGACATGAGTAGCAGACGAGAACAAGGATTTTCTGGTATTTGGCCCTGGGGGCTTCAGTTAAGGGAACCATTGAACCAGAAGTCGGGGGACCTGGGTCTGAGTGTAGATCTGGTGCAACCCTGCCTGCCTCCCTCAGGAAGGCCCAGTCCTGATCCAGCTTTCAGAAACCAGGAGGGGTTTAAGTAGCTCTGCCCTTGGCTCTCAGCTTCAGCTTGTACCAACTGCCCCTTTCCTGCATTGGCATCCATGCTTTGTTCTTCTGTGCTCAAGGGGTAACCTCCACAGCATCATCTAGCAGCATCCATGCTTTGCCTTCCTCTGCACACTCACTCATTCTTCACCACAACCCTGTCTGCGACAGAGGTCGCTGGTGCTGGGTTCTGGATCCTCTGTCCCTGTATCCTGCCCTCCTCGTGAGACATGAGACTACCTTGGGCTAGATCTCTCCAGTGCTAAAGGCTCACCCAGCTGGGCAGGAGTGAAGTGCCGGGTGGTTCTGATTCTACACATGTGTGCACATTCAGGTCCCCCATCTGATGTCATACCAGGATTGGGGACCCCTAAACTAATCAGCCATCTGGCTTCCTCCCCCGCCCAGTCACAGCTGCATTCGCCTTCCCACACCCCTGCCATTCCTCCTTCAGCCCTTGGGTGGGTCCAGTTCTAGGTGAAGCCCACCCTGTCTTATGGAAGCCACGGGGGCCAGGCTGGTCACACCTGATTTAAAGAAGTGTTGTCATACACTAATAGGCAAACACATGTGTGACTTCTCAGGCTGTTGGTAAGAGGTGCACAAGTCAGAGTGTGAAGAGTTTGATCATTAGAAAAACCAGGCTGTTAGGTCTCTTAAGGTAAGTTGATTATTAATGTCTTTGAGGTGATCTGGGTTTATATGCACGCCGATGTGTACCCACTCAAGGACGAAGACACGAACTGAGAATCTGATCCTGGTGATGGGTCCATCCTGTCCCCAGGTTCACATAGATGTCACTGACATGAGGAAACTCATCAGCCATAGGAACGATATCAAAACGAGACTTCCAATTTTGAGGACCTATTTTTAAAGTGTGTATGTCTATATTTCTTGTGAAAAGTACTAAATCTGGTGATACAATAAATGGCTGCCATTTCTATTGAAGTTTTGGTGATCAAAAATCTGGGTTCACAATTTGCCCTCCTGACATGTTCCAAAAGTATGAGCCTTTTTTTTTTTTCTTTTTTTGCCTTTTTAGGGCCACACCTGCAGCATATGGAGATTCCCAGGCTAGGGGTCCAATCAGAATTGTTGCTGCTGGTCTGTACCAGAGCCACAGCAACACCAGAATCGAGCCATGTCTGCAACCTACACCACAGCCCACAGCAACGCCAGATCCTTAACCCACTGAGAAAGGCCAGGGATTGAACCCACAACCTCATGGTTCCTAGTTGGATTCGTTTCCACTGAGCCACAAAGGGAACTCCCCATATGAGCCTTCTTGACACAGCTCTCAAAGGGAATCAGATCCAGACCCTTGTCCTAAGCTCAGGACCTTGCCTTTCTTCCGGGGCCCTGAGAAAGGTCACGCATGGAGTGTGGTGGGAATATGCTGACAACTCCTGGGTGGAAACGGGTGGAGCTTAGCCGCCAGAGCAGTGGTGGCGGTCCCCTGAGACCCACGAGGATGATGAAAACTCCTAGTAGATGGGACGGCACATGGAGGCTGAGGGTGCCGAGTATGATATGGGACAATTCGCTTCAGGTCATCTTTTGAACTCTTGTTCTGTCCTGACCCCAATAATTCAGAGATGGAAGATTTCAACAGTCTGTTCTGTACGGTTACTGCAAATGGTAATTCCTTACATAATATGTTTCGTTTCTAATTTTTCAAAATGCTTTCATAAGCTATCTTCAGTTGGGTGCCCCAGGAGCAGACTCAGGAGAAGATTCACATGCAAGTGGTTTACAATGAAGATGCTCCCGGAAGAAACCAGCCAGGAGCGGGAGAAGCAGCTCCAACTGCCCAAGGGCCCCCTTGGAAGGAGGTCTCAGGTTGGAGCAGTTGGAAGCCAAGCACTCAGAACTGGTCAGAGGGCTCAAAAGAGGTCAGAGAGCAGCACCGATAGTGTCTGCCCCAGTGAGACTAGCTCACTTGGTCCTTAACTCAAGGAGGCAGGAGGGATCCATCCTTCATTAACACAATGCGGAAGCTACAATAAAGAACAGCTATGCCCAAGGTCACACACACTCAGCGTAAATAACAAGGTGTATGGAACTCACCTGGCTGTGCCCTGCCCTCCAGGCTCTTCCCTTTCTGCTACGTGAATGCTTGCTGTCCACGATGCTCTCCCACCTGGCCAAGGTGATGTGCGTCCAACGCAATTAGGAAGTCAAATCAGCTGCATTCCAAACCAGCTGGAAACTACTTCGGGATGTGTTGATGTTGATTATCCAGCTTCCTAGTGCCTACGTCAGAACAGATCATGAGGATCTGGGAGCAGTTACCTACTTATTAAGCTCAGCGCCTCTGGGAAACAGACTTCAGAATGGTGCTATTTTTGCTAAACTCGCCATTCTCCTAGCGAGCCTTGCCTTGTCCCACCTGATACCTATGCTGTTCTCATCTGTGAGAGGCACCAACCCCCCTTCTACTCAAGACCCCCACCTAAGCCTCTGAGCAAGTCTTGCTAGACACCCCTCGCCACCCCAAGGAGTCTGACCTCCTTGGACTTTGGCTGTGTAGCTTTTGGTGGCATCTCATTCTGCCTACCTTTTCAATGGGTCTCCTTCTTTTTGCCCCAATCAAAGATCTGTTTCTTAGGATGGGGCTCACATGGATGCCACCCCAAGACCGGCAGGATGCTCCAGAAACAGATGCTTGAACCTCGTGTAGTCACTCGATTTTGGAGATAGAAAAATGGAAGCAGCAAGAGCAACCTGACCAGATAAACCACAAGTCATGAGCAACACGCAGCCTGGAAAGGTTTCCTCTCACTTCTCCTCACTGAAACTGAGAAAGACTTAGGAGACCTCTGCTCAAGACCACCCTTTAAGGGCTGCCAAGAAAGGGGCGGGCTCTGGAGCCCACCTGCCTGCCTGAGTGAATGACCCCAGGCAAATTGACTTACGTCTTTCTGCCTCTCTTTTCTACTCTGTAAAACTGAGTTAATTGATAGCACCTGTCCCATAGGCTCATGGAGACTGAGTTTCATTCATGTAAAGAACTTTAAAGGGCACAGCGTAAAGGCTCTAAATAGATTTATCTATTGTTATTATTACCATAACTATTGTTATTTTATGAGTCCAGAAGGATAAGGAACTTGCCTAAACATTTCATATCTAGGAAGATCATGCTTAAATCATCTAGGAAGATGGTGCTCAAATATCACCTCCTCAGTGAAGCCCTCCCTGATCGTCCTATTTAAATGAAGAGGGTAGGGCAATGGCAGGAGTCTTTGCCCACTTTGTTCACTGCTGTGTTCCTCCAGAGTCTGGAATAGTACCTGGCACACACTAGGGACACAATAAATATTTATCGAATGAGCCAGTGGCAAATCTAAGATTTAATGTCAACTTGGTGGCTGTGAGTGTCACCATCCTGGCCTGGGCGATGACCTAGGGTGTGGCTTTCAGTGAAGGTCTTCCCCCTCTAAGCCCCCACTCCCAATACCCACAAACACACAGTGACACTTTAGAGGGAAATCACAGAAAAGGCTCCACTTCCACGTGTAGATGCTACATGACTCAGAAGGCAGAATGGCTGGGCTGCCCATCAGAGCCGCATTCAAGGCCCAGCTTGGCCTCTGTCTAGGTGTGTGCCTTGGGTAAGGCCCTCTGCCTCTTGGGCCCCTCCTCTTGGGCTTGATGGTTTCTGGGCCTCTTCTGGCTTCCTTGGTCCCCATCAAGGCTTGCTTACTTGCAGAACCCAAGAACACCAAGGTCTCCTGGGCCTTCCATGTTACACATGATCTAAATCAGCTAGGGCAGCTCTGGGCATAGCTGCTCTCAATGCCACCCGGCTCATGGGAGAGGAAAGGAAATGAACAGGCCAGGCAGCCCTGGTCTGTGCTCCCAGGCCCAAGCTGCAGAGCCTGGACTCTTGCTGAAGCCTTTGAAGCAGGGGGAGTTGCTTGGGTGGGGCAAGTGTCCGCCTGGGCAATTCTTTTTTTCTTATTGCCGAGAATTTCCGCTTCCAATGGCATTCATCAATCCCAGGAACTCCCTTCAGCTAAAAGAGAAAAGAAAAAGCAAACAAATGAAACCCTCCTGGAACAAGGAGACTTTCTTTCTCTGTAAGTCCCTGATAAGAAAAACCCTCTACCAGCTGTGGCATTCTGTTCCAGACCTGCCTGCTGCTCCTCTCCCTGGCCAGGCCACTGGGGCTTCTCTGGGTGTGATTAATGGTGGTGGGGACCCCTGGGTGGCCTTTGGGGGGTTGTTACAAGGTCGGCAGTAGATGAGCTTTTGGGACTCTGGGGACGTGAATTCAAGCCTAGTGTACAAAACTGCCTGGCTAAGGCTGATTAACTTCTGTCTTTCAAGCTCCCTCTCAATATCTGTGTCTCTCTTTCTCCCATACCTGCTTTTAATAACCACTTACACACATTGCCTGCTAGACATTTTAACAGGATAAAAATAACCATACTATTTTTTCTATTCTAAGACACATTTTTCTTTTTCTTTCTTTCTTTCTTTTTCTTTTTCTTTTTTTTTTCTTTTTCTTCTTAGGGCCACACCCACGGCATATGGAAGTTCCCAGGCTAAGGGTCGAATCAGTGCTGCAACTGCCAGCCTAGCAACACAGCTCACAGCAACCCAGACCCTTAACCCACTGAGCGAGACCATGGATTGAACCTGCATCCTCATGGATACTAGTCGGATTCATTTCTGCTGTGCCCCAGTGGGAACTCCCCATACCTCTTTCACTTTGGTAACAAAACCCATATGCTTGGACCGCCCCACTTCCCCCTGCCCTGCCACCCCAAGACTAAATTCTGCTGTATAAGGCAGAGCCATCCCATGTGGAAGCCACCTGCCACATGTGGCCCACTGAGCACTGGCAATATGCTTAGTCCAAGCTAAGATGGGCTGTATGTGTAAATATGCACCAGATTCCAAAGGCTTAATATGTAAAATAGCTCAATAATAAGTTTTATAGTGATTACCTATTGACATCATAATGTTAGGAAGACATTGGGTGAAATAAAATATATTATTGAAATTAATTTTTACTTTTTTTGGAGTTCCTGTTGTGGCTCAGTGGTAACAAACCAGACGAGTATCCATGAAGACACAGGTTTGATCCCTGGCCCTGCTCAGTGGGTTAAGGATCTGGCGATGCCATCATCAGTGGCACAGGTCGCAGACGCAGCTCAGATCTGACATTGCTATGGCTGTGGCGTAGGCCTGCAGCTGCAGCTCCAATTCAACCCCTAGCCTGGAAACATCCATATTCCCTGGGTGCAGCCCTAAAAAAAAAAAAAAAAAAAGACTCTTTTAATGTGACTATTAGGACATTTAAAATTATGCATATAGCTCACATTACATTCTATTGGATTGTGCTGATATAGAATTATTTCTTATTTTCTTAGAATTATTTCTAGCCTCTAAATTCCAACACAGAAGACCATTTGGCCTTGCCTGTCTTCCTTGCATTTTTGTTTCATATTTCTCAAGTTGCAAGATGAGAAGAGCAATCCTTTCTTTCTCGCTAGCTAGTTATTCACTCCAAAAGTCCTGAAAAAGGAGGGCAACACAGGGATTTCATCAGTTAGCCAAGCTCCAAAAGGAATTAAGTCCCCCTTTTCCTCTGCAGGGACACTATAGGAGTTTTTTTTTGCTATGGGTGACCTTTATTTCCAACTGTACCTCTTACTTAAAAATACTCAATATTTCAGAATCTTCTTTGTAAAACTACCAATTAACCAATTAGTAGAAGGTGCTTGGCAAGACATTTATGAACAGCTGAGTTAGGGATATCTCTGCTGGAAATGTTTAAGAATAATTCATATCCTTATTGCTATGTGCTCCCTTAACTTGAATCTCACAAGAATAATTTCTAAGACAAGTACTCCAGAGACATGAATGCAGAAACCAGCTCATTGACCAGTAAATGCATGACCTTAAGAAAACCACTTCCTTGGCCCACAATTTTGTGATCTGTAAAGTTGCCAGGTGGCTTCCTAAATTCCTTCTACCTTTTGTACCAGATTTAAGATTCTAGACTTAAAAACAAAACATGCGATTTTTCAGTATTGCATCTTGATGAAAATGTCATCATCAAGATGCAATAACAGAAAATTGAACTTTTTTGGTTCACTACTGATATAATACAGGTGTTTTCTGATTATCTTATAAAGATCTTTCCTCATTTAAGTTTGAGCTTAACAAATCTAAGCAGTAGAAAGACCTATAGCATGTTCCTGATTATTTTACAGTAAAAATCACATCCGGTTTGTGCAATCATCCCAGGGTAGCTGTTTGGTAATATCTATAAAGACTGGCAAAGTTCATCTCCTATGATCCCTTCTTGGAATTAATCATAAGGAAGTTATCAGAAATTTGAAGAAAGATTTATAGGGAGAAAAGAAGATATACAGATGGCCAACAAGCACATGAAAAATGCTCAACATCACTGATTATTAGAGAAATGCAAATCAAAACTACCATGAGGTACCACCCCACACCAGTCAGAATGGTCATCATTAATAAGTCCACAAATAACAAATGCTGGAGAGGGTGCAGAGAAAAGGGAATTCTCTTGCACTGCTGGTGGGAATGTAAATCAGTATGACTACTATGGAAAACAGCATGGAGGTACCTTAGAAAACTATACATCGAACCACCATATGACCTAGCACTCTTACTCTTGGGCATATACCCAGACAAAACTTTCCTTGAAAAGACACATGAGCCCACATGTTTACTGCAGCACTATTCACAATAGCCAAGACATGGAAACAACCTAAATGTCTATCAACAGATGACTGGATTAAGAAGATGTGATATACATACACAATGGAATACTACTCAGCCATAAAAAAGAACAAAATAATGCCATTTGCAGCCACATGGATGGAACTAGACTCTCTCATAGTAAGTGAAGTAAGTCAGAAAGAGAAAGACAAATACCATATGGTATCACTTACATCTGGAATCTAATATATGGCATAAACGAACCTTTCCACAGAAAAGAAAATCATGGACATGGAGAACAGACTTGTGGTTGCCAAGGGGGAGGGGGAGGGAGTGGGAGAGATTGGGAATTTGGGATTAATAGATTCAAACTATTGCCTTTGGAATGGAAAAGCAATGAGATTCTGCTGTATAGCACTGGGAACTATATCTAGTCACTTATGATGTAGCATGATAATGTGAGAAAGAAGAATGTATACATATATGTGTGACTGGGTCACCTTTTGTACAAGAGAAAATTGGCAGAACACTGTCAACCAGGTATAATGCAAAAATAAAAATCATTTTAAAGAATAAAAAAAAGATTTATAGGGAGAGTCAATTACCCAGGATACTTAATATATAATCATCATCATCATAAGTCCCTTAACAGGTGAAGAGTAAAATAGATGCATAGAGTAAACCCACACAGTAGAATATTGTTAGAACATTAAATTTTTCTTTAAAAAGCTATTTCGCATCATGGGAAAGTGCTTCTTCTAGTTTTTAAATTGGAAGAAATTTCTTAAATCTTAACATTAATCCTCCCCAAGTAGTGGCATTTATGAGTGATTTTATTTTCACAGTCATATATTCTATACATTTTCCAAATTCTTTAATAATTCCAATTACCATGATAATCAGAAAAATGATGACTTTATAAAAGAAAGCCAAGAATCCTGTAGGGCTTAGAAAATATTCTTGGCTTTCTTTAGTTTTATGATATGTTCCTCGCTGAACTGAAGAAAGTGGCAACTTAAGTGGGTTTTTTTTTAAGATTTTTATTTTTTCTATTATAGTTGATTTACAGTGCTCTGTCAATTTCTGTTGTACAGCAAAGTGACCAGTTATACACACACACACTCACACAAACACACACACACACACACATTCTTTTTCTTAAGTGCTGTAGAAAAGGACATAGCTGTGCTCAGGAAAGATTTGGTCAATGACTACATGAAGAATTGGAGAAAAAATGTAAATTATGAGGAGTTAAATAAAATAGCTTTAAATTTTCAGGATTGATGTTCAAATGAAGGGTAGAGAAAATGATGAGTTGGAAGGAAGGATGATTACAATGAACTTAAGCTGAAGAGCAAATCTTTATGGAGGACACCTGTGTTCGTTTGCTAGGGCCATCATACAAAATACCACGGACTAGGCGGCTTAAACCACGGAAATGGAAATGTGTTTCTCACGGTTCTGGAGGCTAGAAGTCTGAGGTCAAGGTGTAGGCATGTTTGGTTTCTCCAGAGGCTGCTCTCCCTGGCTTGTGCCTGGCTGCCTTCTTGCTGTGTCTACACATGGCCTTTCCTGTGTGTGTCTAATATCCTCTTATAAGACCCCATTCATATTGGATCAGGATCCACCCCAGGAGTCTGAGTTCAACTCAATCACCTCTTTAAAGACCCTGTCTCCAAATACAGTCACATTCTGAAGGACTGGGATTTCAGGCTTCAGCATGTGAATGGGGAGGTGGGGCATGATTCAGCCCCTAACCATACTGGTCCCAGCTGCTGCCACAGACCTAAGATCTCCCAGGTGAAGCTAATGGATCCGTGTAGGAGCAAGGAGAGGCATTAATTCTCTGGCACTTCCTGCCAGAGGGCAAGTGTCAGCCCCTAAATCTGAGACACCAATAAAAGACTTTTAAATGGATCCAAAGTGTTCTTTAAGGATGCTTTTGGAGGAAAAGTGAGGTACCACATTGGAGGAGTCAGAATACTTTCATCTTTAGCTAAGAACTTAGACTTTGTAGACAATAAGGAATCATTGGACAACATTAATAAAAACACTTGCAGAAGTCCTTTTTTTTTAAATTTGTTTTGTTTTTAATTCTGGAAGCTAAAAATAACTATTCTACGTGAGACGACTTGCTTATTACTATGGAGCTTTTAAATAGAGATAGTCTTGGCAAACAAGTCTTGGGGTTGAAAGAAAAGATAGCCTTTGTTCCAGCCAAAAAAAAAAAAAAATCACAGAATTGAACAAACATGACTCTGTTTCAACGTGCCTACACAGCCAAAGCAAAAAGTCAAGTCAATTATCCAGATAATCCTGTTTTATTGACAAAGATTTTAGCTCTAGTGGAGGATGCCTACCTAGTCCTATTCCCTTTTAGAGAATAATTAAATGCTGAGCCCTATAGTGCTAGAGGTAAAATGGGTGGTCCTTCCAGAATTTTCTTTTTTGAGTTTTTGTATTGTAGAGGCTCTGATTCTTCCTTAACCTTTGACTTCCTCTGCTACCCTCAAGAGTTGCCAAGTTCCCCACCAAAAGATCCCTAGAGGAAGGCAGTTACAAGAAAACTGTCAACTGGCTGTGATGGAGCCCGATTTTCTTATTGAAATGGAGATTTAAGGTCAGGGAAGCAAACAAAAACCAAAACAGAACAAACTCATCAAAATGCAGGCCCCTAAATTGAGAGTAACAGTCTTTAACTCTTAATTTCAAAGAGGAATGGGGTAGAATGCCCCAGCTTCCCAGACAACAGGGCAGTGCTCCCTACGGAAGCAAAAGAGATTTCACTCGCCTTCTATTTTAAGGCTTGGCCTTATATTTCTACACTTGTTGTCTTTTACCTTGTCTCTTTTACCGACTTCCAATATTTTTTATCTTTGCAAGCCATCTTAAATTGTTATCAGAAAAAGACACACATACAGACACAGTTATCCTAACAAATAATATTTAAAAGCCCTCATTCATCATGCCGCTACTCAGGCTTTTTCCTTCATCCCACTTTCTCTCCTGACAGCCTGGAGTGCACAAAAATAAAGAGCTCCAGTCTTTTTTTTTTTTTTTGCTTTTTAGGGCTGCACCTGCAGCATATGGAGGTTCCCAGGCTAGGGGGTCTAATTGGAGCTGTAGCTGCCAACCTACACCACAGCCACAGCAATGCTAGATCCGAGCTGTGGTTGTGACCCACAGCACAGCTCACGGCAACAGCGAATCCTTAACGCACTGATCAAGGCCAGGGCTCAAACCCGCATGCTCATGGATAATAGTTGGGTTCCTTACCACTGAGCCACAACGAGAACTCCAACAGCTTGGGTCTTAAATATATATACGCCTCCCTTGTCCCTCCATATCCCTGTGGGATTGGTTCCAGGATCCTCAGCCCGCCCCCTACCCTCCTTGAACAACCAGATACAAGGATGCTCAAGTCCCTTATATAAAAGGGAATAGCATTTGCATATAACTTCCATGCATCCTCCTATATGCTTTTTTTTGGCCGTGCCCATGGCATGCAGAAGTTCCCAGGGCCAGGGATCAAACCTGAGCCACAGCAGTGACAACGCCAAATCCTTTAACCACTAGGCCACCAGGAAAATCCCTCCTGTATACTTTAAATCATCTCTAGGTTACTTAAGATACCTAATAATGTAAGTGTTATATAAATATGTATAAATACAATGGAAATGCTATTTAAATAGATGCTGGTGCTTGGCAAATTCAAGTTTTGCATTTTGGAAATCTCTGGAATTTTTTTTTTTTTTTCTCCCTGAATGTTTTCCATCCGAGTTTGGTTGAATTCACAGATTTGAAGCCCATGGATGCAGAACCCAGAAATACTGAGGTGTGACCGTCTTCTCTACTGGGGGGGGGGGAGGGGTCTGCAGAAGTGAAGTACAGAGAACATCCAACTGAGGGTCCGCTATCTGTGCCCCAGGATTGCTTCTATGTATTATGGACTGAATGTTTATATTTCCTCCCAAAAGTCATACGGTGAAGCCCTAACATC
Source organism: Phacochoerus africanus (assembly GCF_016906955.1). Taxonomy (NCBI): domain Eukaryota; kingdom Metazoa; phylum Chordata; class Mammalia; order Artiodactyla; family Suidae; genus Phacochoerus; species Phacochoerus africanus. Next base: position 124,614,201 of record NC_062558.1, read on the forward strand.
GAATGCGATAGTATTTCAAGGTGGGTCCAGCCAGCGAAATGGTCCCTTGCCATCTGGTTCTGCAAGAATTAAGTCCTTAGCCACTGCAGTCAGTGACCTTCAACACCCTCTGAAAGGAGCTGAGGGTGAAGATCAGAAATGAGGCTTTTGGGGTTCCCGTCATGGCTCAGCAATAACGAATCCAACTAGTATCCATGAGAACACGGGTTCGATCCCTGGTCGCTCAGTGGGTTAAGGATCGATCCAGTGTTGTCCTGAGCTGTGGTGTAAGTCACAGATGTGGCTCAGATCTGGCATTGCTGTGGCTGTGGCATAGGCTGGCAGCTATAGCTCCAATACGACCCCGAGCCTGTGAACTTCCATACCCTGTGGGTACGGCCCTTAAAAAAAAAAAAAAAAAAAGGAAAAGGAAAAGAAATGAGGCTCTCTGTGCTCTGGGAGGACTGGTGGGATAGCCTTCAGATGGTGAGATATTTTCAGGAGAAAATTTTACGAGCCCAATTCTTAGAAAAGTATGTCCCATACTTAGAAAAGCGCTAAAACCCTGAACAGAGGTGTCTGTTCCTCACGACTAGCAATTGTACCAATTTGTGTGCTTGATGCGTGTACCCTTTCTCCAAAATCACATACGTCCCACCTCCCCTGACCTCTCTGCAACAGTTTCTCAGAGCTATTTGAGATCCTGTCTCCTGGGCTAAAGTCCTCAGTAAGTCCCCCAATAAAACTGAAAGTCACCGCTCTCACATTGCGTGTTTTTATTTCAGTCACCAGTCCTTTGAGGAAAGTAGGTCTAGATGAGGTCCTGAGAGTGGGGTCCCTGAGATGGATTCGTGCCCTTACAGGAAGGGGAAGAGACACAAACCTTCCTCTCTCCATGAAAGTGGGCAGTCTGCAACCCGGGAAGTCTGGCACTTTGATCTTGGACTTTCCAGCCTCCAGAACTGAGAGAAATAAACGTGTGTTGCTTAAGCCACCCCACCCATGGTCTTGTGCTACAGCCGCCCAAGCTCTGGCCAGCCATGGAAGGTAAAGCAGCAAATTTCCCAGCAGCCTTGCCATCAAGCCACCTGGCAAGTCACATGCATGGACCACAAACAGCTCGGATGGGTTTCCATGGGCTCCTTGCCAAGTGCCTAGGACTGATGCAGCCATTTCAGCCCTGAGGTTCTCAGGGCCTACATGTCCTTTCTTCGCCCCTTAGAAAAACTGTAAGTACCAGTCCTTATACATCTGAAGCTCTGGCCAGCATTTCATATACTCATAGGATTTGGTGATGCTTCACAGGAAGTAAAAGGAGCTGGCCTTCTCTCTGACTGCTAATGTTGCAGTTTCCATAAAGTTTCACCATGTGCCATCTCTCTAAATTTATGGCTAATTTACTTTTTTTTTTTCCTCTCCCATTCAATAAAAACCAGTCACAATAAATTACACATTGCAGTTTTCAGCCCAGGCAGACGGTCCAGTTGATGACAATATGTTAATTATAGAAGTTTGCACTGTTCATCTCAATGAAGACTGATGTGGCCTCACTGCCTGAATGGGTGGGGCGGGGTTCTAAAGCCTGTGCTGTTGCCCAAATCTTTGCTCCTACTAAGCAAACTAATCATGTTTCTCTGAAGCAGTTTGGCACAGAGCACTGTGGGGAGCAGGGGGGGGCCCCAGTCCATCATCTCTAATACACCTAGTCCACTCCGGTCTTCAGATTTCCTGCAGCACATAGACCCCAAGCCTCGGAGTCACAGGCCAACTACACCGACCAATTGTTAAAGTTCTCCAAGGCTCCTCTGGAAATCCCACAGGCTTCGGCTTGGGTGAGGGGTGGGGGTCACTCACAGAACACCCCCTTTTGCCCCCTGAGCAGCGTGTCTAATCCCCTCTTGCTCATTTTTGTTCTGGCTTTGGGGTCTGAAAGTTGTGGGCAGTTCCTAGGGTCATGTCCTTTGGAAAGATAGATGCAGGAAGGGATCTCTATCCACTCTTGAGTCCAGTGGTTCCCAATGAAGGCAACAGTGCCCCTGCTAGGAAGCACATGGAAATGCATGAGGATTGCTGAAACAGTGGGTTAGAAGATTTTCCTAGCATTTTAGGGCCTGGAATACGGTTGCTAAATGTTCTGAAATGTGTGGGACATCCCTACACACTGCACCAAATGTCAGGAGTGACCCTCCTCCTGCAGAAACACTGGTCATCAAAACTGGAGCACCAGAGCCTTATTCTAACAAATTGATATATTCTCCCGTCCCCTTCCTGCTTAGCGAGAACTTCTGCAGAGCCTGAGTCCCCAGGCCAGGTGTGACTGGGAAAGAATCCTCCACTTACCATCTGTGTCCTTTTGCCCAGATCATAAGCATCTTGAGGGCTGATGCTATTTCTGACCTTTTGAATGGCAGCCTGGACAGAGTGGATTCCAAAAAGTTCTGCTTAATTTGATGAACTAAACTGCATTTCACTATTTCATGAGAATATGAACAAGGACCCCAAGACATAAAGAACTGAGAACTAAAGGATAAAAACCCTGATTGGAAGAGAAAAAAATACTGAATATGAAGTGTAATCATTGTCCCTTAGAAAGTGTGTTCACTATCCCTTCCCTGATGGCTTCTATTTCTACCTCATCCTTATCCCCCTGTCCTGGCCTGTCCAAGAAGAATTCAATAAATACCCTCAAACCAACCTCTGGGCTTTATGCTGAAAAAATAATGAAGCAGCGCAATGAACAAGGCGGCAATGAAAACAGATATGTTTTGGGAAAGGGCAACAGTTAGTATCCTCGAAGGTAAAAGGGGATCTGAAAGGAAGGAAGGGACAGGTGAATCAGAGTCGTGGGGCTTGGTGGGAAGGGTTTGGAGATGAGGAGATGGGTTGGAAATGGCCTCAACATGGAGAATTTGGAAGTAGGTTCTGCGGGTCTTCAGGTCCTTCGCACTGATTTAGCCAGTTAGTTTTTGTTGAGATTTTTTTTCTTAGAATTGGGAGGTCACAAAGTTAACAAATAATTGACTACTATATAGGGAGTCTACTATATGAAAAGCCCAGATTGTCTCGGAAGAGCATTTTTAATTGCAGTATAATACACATAACCTGAAATTTACCATCATAACGATTTTTAACAGTTTATTTGTACTAAGTATATTCATGTTGTGTGACCAACCTCCAGAATTTTTTCGTACTCATTAAACACCCCAATGTCCCCTCCATCCAGCCCCTGGAAACCGCCACTCTACTTTCTGTTTCTATGAGTTTGACCTCATCTAAGTGGAATCATACAGTTTTTGTCTTTTTGTTGAAGAGCATGTATTTTAAAGACTTGCTCTGTGTCCATTACTGTGTGTGAAATACGGAAGGAGGAGAAGTTAAAAACTGGGGATGTTATCACCACTACCAACACTATTAGCAAATCGGGGAAGAAGCCGAACTTGACTAGCCCCTCTCATGTCACCTAGGCTCATGGCAGAGATGCCTTCATGCAAGATTCTGTTCTGGTCCTGATTCCCCCACTCCCATCCAAAGCTGCCTGGACCAACTGTCACAGTGGACTCTGGAACAAACTAATTCACATAAAGCTGCTAACAACTGACAGTATGATAAGTCACATTGTATTTTCACATAAAAGACTAAATCTCTAAGAGCAGAATTTCAGATGACAACCTGGTATAGACTGAAGGTTTGTGGGCCCCCAAGATTCACATGCCAGAGCCTAATCCCCAATGTGGTTATACTTGGAGGTGGGTTTGGGGGAGGTAAGTAGGTTATGAGGGTGGATTCCTCATGAATGGGATTAGTGCCCTTATGAAAGAGATCCCAGAGAGCTCCCTTTTCCCTTCCACCATGTTAGGACATACAAGATGGTCGTCTATGAACTTGAAAGTGGTCCCTCACCAGAAAATCAACTTGGACTTGACCTTGGACTTCTCAGTCTCCAGAACTGTGAGAGATACATTTTGTTCTTTTGTAAGCCACCCAGTCTATGGGATTCAGTTACAGCAGCCTGAAGGGACTAGACATAGCTGTGGTCTGGTAAGGAAGACCCCACTCACAGCAGCCCTTTACATGTCTATACAAAGCAGCAGAGTTCATCTCTATCTATCACCTTAAGCCTGTGGGCTTCCTATCTGAAACACTTTGCTGTGGTTGCATCTGAGGAAGAATTCATCTCCTGGAACCAAGGTCAACTGGCTGAGGACTTTTCAGTGATATGATCTGCTGTCTCCCTGTCCTATGCTGGAGCAGAATGCTCTCATGGGAACTTGAGAAATCCGACCAGCTTTGGGGAGCTGTTGGTGACTCGGGGGTGGGGGGCACTGATGTAGAGATCCAGGCTAGGAGTCAAATCGGAACTGTAGCCACTGGCCTACATCACAGCCACAGCAACTCGGGATCCGAGCCAGGTCTGCAAGCTACGCCATAGCTCATAGCAACGCTGGAGCTGTGGTTCCAGAAGCAGAGCCTAGGACAGGAATTTGATTTATGAGTGAAGTGCCTTTCAGGAGAACCTCCATGAGCATGCCAGGAGGGCAGAATGAGGAGGGTTCTGCAGTAAAGGTGAGCCATGACCTGAGGCACAAGGGCCACTGGAGCGTTTCCATATGGCAGTTATGTTGTCCCTTGAGGCAAGGTGGTTGGTCCTGTGCTCCCTGCTGTGGTGAGGTAGCCTCCCAGGCGTGGTGGCTTGGCAATGAGGGCCCTGATCCGGTCAAAGGATATAGCTAGTTCTTTTGGAGAAATGTCACACCTGCCTACTCATGTATGCAAACCCCCCACATCCTTGAAATCTGAAGTGGTTGCCCCTGGAAACAGAAATAAACTGTGATCCAGTTATGAAGCAATTCTCCTAGCTAAGAGACAGCTGCAGTAAAGCACTTTCCAGTGTGAGAACTGAGGCTGAGGGGATGAAGGTTGCTGATGATTGACGTGGAGAGAACAAAGCTATTGCCTGTTAAGGGGGAAATATGGACATGGCACTTTTTAAGTAAAAGGAAAATACAACTCAGTACGCAAGTTGACTGCTTGTAAAACCCAACATCATAAAGGCCCCTCCAATAAGAATTGGCATGAGGCAGGCGTTTACATAGATAGCATCTTCTGCAATGGGTGTAATTACTGCTCTGCTTTGTACATCTGTGTTTGCTGTACCCTCCAAATGGAACAGGATGCCATTTCACTGATCTGGCAGATTCATCCACCTGGCTTTTGCGCAGTTGGTCACTTTTCAGTCTGGTGGCACACGCCTTCCCCCACCCACTTTGGAATACAGGCCAGTTCCCCTACCCCAATCTCCCAAATCCAAGAGCGAAGTCAAGGAGAACTCAACAGAGGATGACTGGTTTTTCCATTGGTTGCCTGCTTTCTAATTCCTTCCAGAAAAAGCAAAAGGCCAATCCAGTATGACGTTGGGAGATGGGGTAGCTCAGGAGGCCAGAAATGACATGACGCACCCTGAAGGATGACATCTGATCGTTGAAAAAGTGGGAGGGTCCCGGCAAGGTGTGGAAGGACAGAGCTGGACCCGACCAGCTGGGAGGTCTTGGCACACGCCCCAGAGCCAGCTGATAGGAAGGCACAGCCACTGCCATCCGACGGAGCTGGAATCTGACCTTCTAACCCAATAAGTCATCTCATCTGGGTTTCCCCTTGGTTTCTTGCACCATTTGTATTCATCAAGGTAGCACCGATTTCAAGGAAGAAACTTCCATTTCTTTATGGCTGAGCACTGTGTCAACAAATGGGTTGCCCAATTCAGAAATTCCATAGCAATGACACTGTGGCCTTCAGGGTGGGGTGCAGCCTTCTGCCCCCTCCAGCTTGTGTCCAGATGTGCTTTAGTCCCAAGGAATCAGCCTCTGTGGGTGAATTTATAGCACTGAGGGTCAACCAAGAAAAGTCTAGATCCCTTCATTGCATGAAGAAGCAAAGCTTCTCCTTTCCCAACTTTACTGCCAACCCTGTCCCAGGGTCCCCATAGAGCTTCCCCCAACCCCCTGCTACCCTCTGGAGTAGGAAGTTTGGGCTTGGTGGGGATACAGACATTGCTTAGCTCAGGGGGTTCCGTGCCTGCTTTTGGTTTTGGTTTTGGGAGTTTTGCGTGTCATTTTTAGGGTCACAACTGCAGCATATGAAAGTTCCCATATGCTAGGGGTCAAATCGGAGCATATGAAAGTTCCCCAGGCTAGGGGTCAAATCGGAGCTGTAGCTGCCAGCCTACACCACAGCCACAGAAACTTGGGATCTGAGCCACGTCTGCACCACAGCTCACAGCAATGCTGGATCCCTTAACCCACTGAGCGAGGCCAGGGATCAAACCTGTGTCCTCATGGATTGTAGTGGGATTCATTACCATGGAGCCACAGGAACTCCCCCATGCTTACTTTTGCCTAGCAGTCATCAAACAAAAGTAAACTATGAATGCTGAGTGCCTCAGGTCAGAGCAGAGGGGACAGTAACCCCAGGCTCACTGGCCTACCCCCATCCTCAGGCCGTGGAACCCCCCAGAATCCCCAGGACTATTTGGAAACCGTTGATCCAGGGCAATTCCTTCTTATGTGCATAGAGAAAACCCTGGCCACATGGAATATTACTCAACCATCAAAAATGAAATGAAATTTTGCCATTTGCAATGAAATGGATGGACCTGGAGGGTATTATGCTAAGTGAAATAAATCAGACAGAGAAAGACAAATACTGTATGTTATCACTTACAAGTGGAATCTAAAAAATACAACAAACTAGTGACTAACAAAAGAGAAACAGACTCACCGAAGAAGATAGTTAACTAGTGGTTACCAGGGAGGAGAGGGAAAGGGGTGTAAAACAGGGTTATAGGATTAAGAAACACAAACTGCTATGTGTAAAATGAATAAGCTATAAGGATGGGTTATATCAACATATACACACTACTATACATGGAATAGATAATCCATAAGGACCTACTACGTAGCACAGGGAATATACTCAAATCTTGTAATAACCTATAATGGAAAGAATCTGAAAGAAAAAAAAATATATATATATACACACACATACATATATATGTATAACTGAATCATTTTGCTATACATCTGAACCTAACCCATTATAAATCAACTATACTTCAATTTTTTTTTGAAAAAAGAATGTATTGTACAGCACAGGGAATATTGCCAATATTTCATAATAACTTTAAATGGAGTATAATCTATACAAATTTTGAATCACTATGTTGTACACCTGAAACTAATATAATATGGTAGGTCAACTATACTTTGATAATAATTATAAAATGCCCATAGAATTTTACACTTAGGAAAATAAAAGGAAGAAAGAAAAGGAAACCTCAGCCTAAAAGGGAAAGCTGTGTGTCCAAGTCACAGCAGGTCTAGGGCAAAGATGATGGGTCTGAGTCCCTCCTGTGCCCCCAAGGAGACGGCCGGTCCCCAGGCTCGAGAAGGCTCCTGCTGGGTCTGGTCCCTTCCCAGGTCAACCCCTCTCCCTGGCCACTGCTCCACACGCGTGCCAGGCTTGGTTTTTGTGGTTCTCATTCTCAGGCCCCTGCCCCTGCGGCCCCACCACCCCAAGGCCCCCGGCCTCACCCTTGTGTCCTGGGAGGGTGGCATCCAGGCTGGGACAGCCACTGCTTGCCTTGCTGAGTCTGATGACAAGTGTGACCTTCTTTGTTTGATGTTGCTAAGTCAAGAGAAAAAAATAAAGAAAACCACAGGCTGCACAGTGAGGTTGCAAAAATGACTGGGCAGCCCCGTCTCCCCCACCCCCAGGGGCCGTGGGGGATGGAGCTGGGGTCGAGCTTGGGTGATGAGAATGCCCAGGGCCTGAGGACAGCAGCCATGCGACGAGGAGGAAAAGTGGCAGGGGAGGGACTCTACACGTGGGAGTCCATCCAGGCCCCCCAAGGGCATTTGCTGACCCCAGAAATACGCAGACCTGGCATGCCTGCGGCTCTGCTCTCCTCTCCACCTGTGTCCATTCTTCTTTCTCTGCCCTCTGCTCTCTGCCTCTGCCCTTGGACACTTGCTTCCCCGCTCCTCGCCTCTTTCACCCACTCATTCTCCCTGTCCCTCCATTTGCCCATTTCCCTGGGGTCCTCCGTTCCCTCTGTGCTCTCACCGCTCTCTGAGTTTCCTTTGGTCACTCGCGTGAACAGACACACACACATGCGCACACAAACACAACCCCACTCAAGTTCACACTCACAAGAGCCACACACAGGGAAACATGCACACACAGGCACGCACACACGCAGACTACAATACACACAAGCACAGGTACACAAGCCCATGCAGCTCACCCTCACACAGGCTCACACATCCACAGAAGCAAGCACACCCACACGCCCCCATCCCTGCTGAGGATAAGCTAATAAACTCAGAAAAAGACCAGCTCCGCCCCCACAGACTTGTTGACACCTCTTGATATTAAGAGCGATTAGTAACCATGGGGCGATTAATCAGACATCTGAGGCTTGGGGCCAATATGCTGGGAGGTTGAAGGTGAAATGTGTTCCAGCCACATCACCACCCGCCCCCCCGCCCCCCGGAAAGGAGCCTCCTGTTCTGTTATTTGACCGGGTGGTGACTCTGGCAGCCGCAGCCAGTTTGCTAAGAATTGGACCGTCTCACAAGCCCCTTGAAGATGGTTGTGGTTAGAGTTTGGAGGCCCATGTTGGTTTAGACTTCCTGAGACTGGGTTTAGAAAGGAAGCATTATTTTGAGGAAGGAGATCATAATCAGGCTGCTTTGTTTGATTGGCAGCTCTAGTCTTACTTAAAAGATGCCTCAGGGAGTTCCCGTCATGGCTCAGTGGTAACAAACCTGACTAGTATCCATGAGGACAAGGATTTGATCCCTGGCCTTGTTCAGTGGGTTAAGGATCTGGTGTTGCCATGAGCTGTGGTGGAGGTCGAAGACATGGCTCAGATCTGGCATGGCTGTGGCTGTGGCGTAGGCCAGTGGCTACAGCTCTGATTGGACCCCTAGCCTGGGAACCTCCATATGCTGCAGGTGCAGCCCTAAAAAGACGACAAAAAAAAAAAAAGAAAGAAAGGAAAAGAAAAAAAAGATGCCTCAGGAGAGATACAAGCTTTGTTACTTAAGTCGAAAGCAAGATGGAAACCTCACCAGGTCAAGGAGCAGAAGGATTATAAGTTCTCACCAGGGCCTTGCAATGAATCAACTGCTTTCCAACACAGCCAGGTAACAGTGGCCTGGGTTACCTATTGTCACCATGCCAATACACCCATATGGGCGATGCTACCAACTAAAACATTTGTGCAGAAAATGATTTATCAGGTAACAAACAGGAAACTTCAAAATTTCTTTTTCTTTCTTTCTTTCTTTCTTTCTTTCTTTCTTTCTTTCTTTCTTTCTTTCTTTCTTTCTTTCTTTCTTTCTTTCTTTCTGTGTGTCTTTTTCGGGCTGCACTGCACCCACAACATATGGAAGTTTCCAGGCTAGGGCTATAGCTGCCAGCCTATGCCAGAGACCCAGCAACGCCAGATCCAAGCTTTGTCTGCGACCTACACCACAGCTCACAGCAACCCTGAATCCTTAACCCACTGAGCGAGGCCAGGGATCAAACCTGGGTCCTCATGGTACTAGTCAGATTTATTACTGCTGTGCCATGAAGGGAATTCCTAATTTCATTTTAATTTATTCAAGGAAATACATAAGGTATGATTCCCTGTTGGATGGTAGTTTGTGGACACTTATTGTAAAGGTAAGTAGGCTTACAGCAATAGTGAGCATTGTATATGAGCTGAAAAATCAGGAAAGGTCATCTGACAAGAATAAGGGAAGTAGGGTAGAGTATTTAAAACTGGGATAATTCCAAGTGTGCCCATTGCGGCTCATTCAGTTAAGGACCCCACATTGTCTCCGAGGACACGGGTTCAATCTCTGTCCCTGCTCAGTGGGTTAAGGATCTGGCATTGCTGCAAGCTGTGGCATAGATTGCAGATGCTGTTTGGATCTGGTGTTGCCAGGGCTGTGGTGTAGGCCTGCAGCTGCAGCTCCCATTTGACCCCTAGCTTGGGAACTTCCATATGCTGCAGGTGTGGCCCTAAAAAAAAAAAAAAGTGGGATCATTCCAGAAACATATGGTAATTTTCCAATACTTAGTGATCCTCAAGGTTGATGTTATAATATTGGGAAATAATTAATGTGCAAAATAAGAAAGCCTCCTATGCATCACAAAAATGTTAAAAGTTTAATGTATTCTGTTTAAGAAAGAATATATATATGTGTGCACATATATATTCATATATATGTAAAGGAATATATGATTATATATATGACTCATATATATGAGTCATATATGTGATTCATAAAGGATTTAATCTTCCTAAAGATTAAAATGTTAAACTTGAATGTTTAACACAAAATGTTAAAATTGAAACTGCCTAAAAGTTAAAAATGTTCATCTTACAAGATGTTTAAAATGAAAAAATGTTTCAGGTCTCAAATGAGTAAACCCTCAGGTTTTTTAGAAAAACTCAGTTATCACCATGACGCATTTTGCGAGTCTCAGATAGATAAGACTCCTCCATTTATAAACAATAAGAGAGTGTGTCTAGTAGTTGCGAAGCATTGGTTGCTTTCATATCTTTTGAGGGCATGCCAGATGGGACTGGGGCAGTGTATTAGTTGTCTAATGTTGTTATAACACATTACAACAAACGTAATCATTTAACAACAGACGGACTTATTATCTTTTAGTTGTGTAGACCGGTGGTTCAAAATGGGTCATATGAGCTCAAGTCAAGGTGATGGCAGGACTGTGCTCTTCTTCAGACTCCAGGGGAGAAACTCTTTCCATGCCTTTTCCAGCTTCTAGAAGCCACCCACATTCCTTGGCTCATGGCCCCCTTCCTCACTCTTCAAAGCCAACAACATCAAGCTGAGTCCTTCTTACACTACATCAATCTGACTCACATCTCCTCTCCAGAGCCAGGAAAGGGTCTCCATTTTTAGGGATTGGTGTGATCAGGTTGGACTTGCCTGGATAATCCAGAAAAAACTCCCCATCTCAAAGTCCTTAACCTTGATCACATTGGAAATCCCCTAATCATACTGGAAAGGTACCATGTTCACAGGTTCTAGGGATTCAGAGGTGGACATCCTTAGGGTGGGGGTGGGGTGGGGGTGTGGAGATAGAGGCTAGGATTCTAGACTTGGAGTTAACAGACGTCAGTGGCAGCAACCTAGTGCAGGACTAGAGTGAGGCATGGAATTGCTCTGCAATTTTGCCTTCTCCTCTGGTCAAGAAGAAAAATAGGAGTTCTCCGTCTCATTTGCCAAGTCAGACAGCAATCGGAAGCTGTCACTCCTGAAGCACTATATGAAATCCTGGGAAGAGGCTGCTTTCTGTGCCCTGGGGGAAGCAGATCACAGCGAGAACCCAATGCGTGTCAGACCATGTCACAAACAACCAGCTTCTGATACAATAGCTACCTGATTCATCTGTTGGGTTCCTAGCAAGGTTGTAGAGTGAACTTCCTTGCATTTCAGGAGACTTGGGCTCCAGTGCAGTGACAGAAAAGGAAAAGCTGCGGGGTAAGAAGAAATCAAAGATGACAGAACCCCTTGAGTCCCTGGATTGAAGCTATGTATAATTTAGTGATGGCATTAAGCACACACCCAACTCGTATGCACAGCAGGATGAAACAAGGGCTGCAGCTCAGGAGGACTGTGCCCACAGCTCGTGCATGGTCCATCCACACCATTTCGTGTCTCTGTTTGTTAGAGACACAAGGCAGCAGTTTTGCAGACAGTTCAGCCAAACTGAGAAGTCCAGGGACACTCTCTAAATTTTCTTAATTTCCTTCTAATAGCGCATTGTGGTTCTATCTTGCTTTAACTTATTTAATCTTGTTTTTAAAGATCTGGTGCAGTTGTAGAGACCTTTCAGAGCCCTGACAGGATGTAGAATATATGTGGTGGCTTTTTTTTTTTTTAATAAGACAAAAGTTTGTTAAATACCTTTTGTCTTTGTTCTCACTTGGGTTCATGATGTACTTCTTATCTGCCTCCCAGGGAGAAAGACGCTACGGTCCTGTTTCTTGAGCTTAGAGTTGGCAAACACGACTGACACCTGATTGTCCAGGTATTTATAAAGTGCCTACTGTGTTCCTAGCAGGGTGTGTATGTTCAGCCATGTTGGAATGGCTCTTTCAACTTGGCATTGTGACAGGGTTTGAGGTCTTGTTTTAACATATTCAAGTTGATGTACTGATATAATAGTAAAGACATGGTGAGCAATCAGAAGGATGGAAAGTGAGTGGGAGGAGAAATATGGGGGAGGATGGACAAGAGAGAATCAGGGATGGTTGATGGCACAAAGATGGAGGTCTAGGTGGAGGAACTGGGGGTAGAGTATTTGTCACAGAGGAGATATGGAGGGGAAGGTGGTGGTGAAGGGAGTGGCATAGGTGGTAAGTGGGGATCATACATGGGAGGCAAATCTCCACTTATCAGGGCAGGAAGTCAGCTGATAAAATGAGAAATTGTGGCATAAGCATTTTAGTTAAAAATAGGGAACTTGCCACAAGAAACAAAAATGAAGAAATGCAGTTAGCTCTGGGGATCAGGACTGGGCTTGCAGAGGGTTGAGCGGTGGGGGTGGGGGGGTGTCAATCATTATTCACTCTAAGACCCCTTCTACCCCAGTTGATATTATGAAAGACAATGTGTAAGTCTTTGATGGGGAAAATGTTGAGCAAGTTAATGCAATGAAGAGCCCCCTTTTCATTTCTACGATATTCTGCTCTTTCAGAGAGGTTTAATTCTTTCCAAGAAAAGATGTATTAGCTGCATATACACAGTGTAGGTATCGTATGCCTCGTGCATGTATATCAACCTTAATTACTACTTGATTTTTTTTCATTTTATTATGAAATATTTCAAGTATATAAAAAAGTTGAGGATGCCCTGGCTGGGGAACTTCCACGTACTGTGAGTACAGCCAAAAAAAATAAAAGTTAAAGAAAATTTTACAGTGAACATCCATATACCTACCACCTACCTGCAATTAACATTTTATTATACTTGTTTTATTACCTCTCCATTCTTCCATCTATCCATTTATCTTAGCTTTTTGAGGTATTTACTATGTCAATTTTTTCACTTAACAAAATTCATCATCTCAATGATTTTTAAGGTGAAAATTCAGTAGTGTTAAGATAGATGCACCCTAATGTTCACTGCAGCACTATTTACAATAGCTGAGACATGAAAGCAAACTAAATGTCCATTGACAGAAGAATGGATAAAGAAGACGTAGTACATATATACAATGGAATATTAGTCATGAAAAGAATGAAAGAATGCCATTTGCAGCAACATGCATGGACTTAGAGATTATCATACTAATCTAAGTAAATCAGAAAAGTAAAGACAAATAACATGTGATACCACTTTTATGAGGAATCTAATAAAAATGATACAAAAGAACTTATTTATAAAACAGAAAAAAACTGACAGATTTCAAATCAAACTTAAAGCTACCAAAGGTGAAACTGTAGTGGAGGAGGAATAAGTTAGGGGCATGGGATTAACATACATACACTACTGTATATAAAATAGATAACTAACAGGACCTACTGTAGAGCACAGAGAAACCTACTCCATATTCTCTAATAACCTAGATGGGAAGAAATAATGGATATATATGATATATATAATATAATAATATGTATAAATATGTTATGTTATATATTATATATAATAACAGATATATATGTGTGTGTATATATGTATATGGCTCTCTTTGCTGTACACCTGAAACTAATACAACATTGAAAGTCAATTATACGCCAATAAAAAAAAAATTTTTTTGGTCTTTTTAGGGCCACACCTGCAGCATATGGAGGTTCCCAGGCTAGGGGTCGAATTGGAGCTGTAGCTGGTGGCCTACACCACAGTCACAGCAACGCTGGATCCGAGCCATGTCTGCAACCTACATCACAGCTCACTGCAACACCGGATCCTTACCCTACTGAGCGAGGCCAGGGATCAAACCCATATCTTCATGGATGCTAGTCAGGATCCTTAACCACTGAGCTATGACAGGAACTCCAAATTTTTTTTTTTAAAGGCTAAAAGATTGGTACTAAGTACTAAGTACTTAGAATTACTAAGAGAATGGTAAATTCTTTCAATGTGCTAATAGTCAAATTAAGGACCTAACTAAAAAAATTTTTCATATCCTAAATTTTCCCATTAAACCATTAATTCTGAACCATGGGGCTCCTTGCAGTGTCGACACCACCTTAAGGCTTTGTTCTCTGGTGAAAACATCTTTCAAGTTGAAATCATATTGGCTTTTGAGCCAAAATTACCTTTGGAAGTTTTGGACTCTATTTTCTTTCCATGGAAATGTTTGTCCTTAGCTAGTCAATGTACCCTTTCTTGTTTCTCGAGTGTGGGTAGCCTGGTGATCACCTTTTTGATTAACTCCTGAAGAACTCAGAGACAGGAGTGCAGCCTGACTTCATGACATTATGGCCCTGGAGTTGCATTACAATAGACTGATCCAGGACTAAACATGACCTTGGGTATTTGCGAAGCCAGTAAGGAGATTAGCACCCAGAATCCTTAAGAACAATCCATTTCTACATGGCTGCATGGCAGTCGCTCTGCAAAACAATTCTGTACATGGATTTCTTGGTCATTTCTAGCTCCATGCTTTCATTTGTGGCAAATTGAAAGATCGAAGATGAGGAAGTATGTGAGAAAGCAGGTTGTTACTGCTTCCCAAAAACTATGTGACACACAGACGACCCTGATACAACAGTGGTGAGTAATCCCACGATAATTGGTTGACCCTTGGCTAGTCCTGTTTCTAGATCATATTTACTTGGCAGGACATTTCAGTTATCCAATCAGCATTCTTCAAGTTCATCCCACCTCCTGGATGGCCACTTTGGAATACCATATGCCCTGGGATTCTAGATCGAGAAGAAAGGTGTATGCTTATGGTACCCCTCTCCTCTTGGATGACTAAACAAATGAGCTAGTTAATATTAATCAGACAACAGAGCTTTTAGCATGTTACCCAACTTTATGGAGAGCATTTTAGCAGGCAAGATCTTATGACTTATTCCTATCCCGTGACAGAGGTTCTCATTATTCCCATGTAGACAGGCAAAGTGAGGCTCAGAAAGGTTACGTGACTTGTCTTGAGGGAACTAGGATTTGAACCAGGTCTCTCTGAGTCTGGAGCAGACCTCTAACCACCACCTGGATTACTTCCTCTGTGCTTCTAGATTCTTAGAGCTAAAGCTATCCTACTCCAGGGAGCTAATTCATTGACACTTCCGGTTCGTTATGGCCCCCAACCAGACAGTGAACTCTCCCAGGAAGGGACCCTCTCTTCTTCCTGTGACCCATAAAGCATAGTTCTGCGCACTCAGTAATGGCTGGGTGAATGCTGGGCCATTGATGAATGGGCAATGTGATTTGCTCACTTAGTCTTCCTGTACACACAACACTGGATATGGTGAGAAACCTGGGGTCTGCTTATATCTCTGTTCACCATACAAGAGAGGCCTCAGACACATTAGCTCAGCCTCCCTGGGCCTCTTTTTCCTCTTCTGCAATTTCAGCCTGTCAGCCACATGATCTGGAATTTCCAGCACTGAAATGCTGCATTTGTACATAGAAATTGTCACAAGGTGCTGAAGTTACTTGAGGCCCCAAACCAGTAATAAGGGCCCAGAGATGAAAACAGAGTTGCTATGTACTCTATCGTCTGAAAAGAGCCAGCGGGTACGGGGCCAGGCACACCCCACCCCAGTGTAAGAAACGGCAAGTCCCGCCTCCTTCCTCCTCAATCAATCTACAAAAAGTGCAATGCGACTGTGGCCGTTGGTCTTTGGGAATACTGAGTGGGAAAGGTGAGTCTCCTCCCTGTGGTGGGGAGGGGAGAAGAGGGCTTCTCTCAAGTCAGTTTGATGGCTCGCAACTATGGAGTTATTTTCCCCAAGTATTGGTAGCTTTTCATAGTTTGCAACAGGGAAGAGCTAACAGTCTCTCAATCCACAATCCAGAAGTCCTAGCCAAATACTGACACACACATGCTAATCTTGTAAACAAGCAGGCCTAACAAATCAAAACAAAACAAAAACAAAACACAACAAAACACAGTCCTCCAACTTGCTTGTAAGCTCGATAAAGTTCCTACAATCTGTCCTTGGATACGCTTGAGGCAAATGCCAGAATATTCTACTGGCAAGTTTCAGCCAACTGTGTAGTCATCATCAAGAATCCTTTAAGGGACTAAAAGGTTAAGTGAGCTTAGGCACGAATTGGCAATCTAGAAGGACTAGGCAGTTGAGCTTTCTAGGTTCTGATACTCTATTTGTGCAGGGCAGAGGTGTCTGTACACCAGTTCTGCCCCTTCATTCACATGTCATGAAATGTGAAACATGGTCTCATTTCACAAATATGCAAGTCATTTCTAAAAATCCCTCTGCTAATTAACAAACCCTCTAGTGTTGACTGGAAATAAAAGTATTTTTACCTGTAAAAAGTCCTAGCAGAGAACAGCACACTCCAATGGGAATGGAAGAAAGTTTAATGAAGGAACAGTGGCAAAGGTGTGGTCAGGGTTAGAAGGAACTGCAGAGGATAGAGAAGCACTCCAGGGCGGGCAACCGTGAGAGCCTTTCTTTGTTACTCTTCTCCTGAGCCTGATGGGACAGTTGACTTGGAAATCTGTACTAGAACAGCTTATCTCCCGAGATCCCAGAGTAGCCTTCTAAAGGTGCAGCTGAAGTGCCAGCTCCGAGGAAGCCCTCAAAAAGCACGGAACACATCCTTCAGGGTGCAGTATGTTAAGTCAGAGACTCCTGTATGGCACTGTGTGTCTCCAATAGAAAGGACACATGGGTTCAGGAACTGGGGGAAGAAGCATCAGTGGCCCCACTTACCATCATTCCCAGTGAGTGACACTGTGGGGATCCTGGGCTCCCTGCCCCTGCAATGTTGGACCCTTCCTGGCTGAAGGTCCTGGTCTTCCAAAGGGGATCACCCTTGGCAGGGGACACAGCCAGGTTCCAATTGAACTATAGTTTATGGTCATGTGCTTTGAACTCCCTGTGCCCAAGGATCAGCAGGTGAGACAGAAATCATTACACTGTCAGGGAAATCATTACACTGTACTACTGACCTTGACAATCTGAAGGATGCAGGGATACTTTTACCTGCTGGAGGGCCTGAAAAGGGCATGTTATCAAGGGTTTGGATCTCCCTAGGAATGTAGGTTTGGGTCATATCACCAAGTATGCCACCAAGACCTGTCAACATGATAGCTGAGGGTGAGAGAAGTTCAGAATGAACAGTGGAGCAGGGAGAGGCCGAGTACCAGTTGTGACTCTAAGACTCACTGCATTGAGGTGGTTGCAAGAACACATCAGTAGACCTCCAACAACAGAGAGCATCATCCACCATGGGTCCAGCTGCTGCTCCTGGAAACCACAACTGTCCTCTCACAGAGGCCACACAGCCCATGGAAGCTGAAGGCCAGTGAATGATGTGGTCGAGTCTGAGGCAGGCCCCTTCCCGGGAGGGAAGACACAGACTCCTCTCTTAGTGGACTTTGGTCAGGGGGGACTCACAGACACAGACACACACGGCCTCGCTGACGCTTCCTTGAGCTGCACAGTGGTCTAGGATGCTCCATTCAACCTTTCACTCAGATCACACCTGCATGGTCTTCCCCGCTTCCCTCCTTATTTTCCCACACTCAGGTGTTTCTTCTAATAAAATCCTGGCATCATGAATCCTGTCTTGGAGTCTGCTTATCCAAGGACCAGGCTAACTTGTGACCACAAAGCCTTGGACAAAACACTTCTCCTTTCCAGGTCTCCCCGCCCCCACTGTGAAGTTCGGACAGTGGGCTCAGATGCTCCCTAGGATTCCATTTGGCTCCTATTTTCGCTGGTCCAGAGGCTGGTCCAGAGCACTTGCCTGCCCTCGGGGCTAGCCCACTTTCTCAGGCCTCACTCTGAAGTTTTCAGACTCTGATCTAGAGCAGAGCAAATGCATAAAGGCCCCTTTTGTCTTGGTGTGGGATCTGTGCAGAGACGGTGGCAGGGCTCTTTTCTATGTCTTCTGCTTCCGCATTTAGCATGTGACCACTCACAACACCATTGGACCACAGTTCTTTCGGGTAATTTCTAGAAAACTCTAAGTAAAGCCTGCAACCAGTCTCCCTGGAGACAACTTCACTCCCTACAAATGCACCTTCCATCCCAAGATCTAATGTCCTCCCTGCCCCAAGATCAAGAACCAAAATAACTCTTGGGAAAATTGTGCTTTTTGCTCATTTGGAGTCTTAAATTTTGTTTCACCCTGGGAAATAGACAATCACTTTCTGCTTCCAGAACAAAGGGTAACTGGTTCTTTGGAGGAGAAAAGACTTATGTTCAACTCTATATCAAAATGTCTCCTAATCTTGAGATTCTATCTAGGAAAGTCTATCTTTTCAAGCTTTAGTTCAAGTTCATGTCCTTTGGTTGCCTCAGACTTAGCTTTTGCCCTGCTTGCTGACGCAGGGGGAAACATGTGCTTTGCTCTCAAAAATAAAAAGGGAACAGAAGGAGAAAAAGGAGGTTCACATCTCCAGGGTTGGGTTTATTCTGGATTAGGCACTGAGTTCAGAAATGTTTTGCTTTAATTAACAAAGGCAATTCAGATCCCCCCCCTTTCTCTTTCTCTCCGTGTTTCCTCCTAGCTCCATCAGTTGACTATACCTGCATTTTACTTGCTTCTGCTTCAGGGGCTTTCTGCCTCAGTAGAGTTTGGTGTCATACCAGCGGAATCAGTGGAACTGGCAGAAAGCAGGTATTTTTGTTGAACTAAGGTGTAACTCTACCTTGACTCGAGTACCACCACTCTGGAAAAGACTCTGAAGGGATTGCATAGGTTGGTAGGTGGTAAAATACTCAACAGAGGTGGGGGGCGGGTAGAAGAGCTACCTGACCCAGACAGCACCTCAAATATGGAAACTACAAATTAAAAACAAACGATAGGGGCTGCCATGGGGTTTTCCAAATTCTAGCACCTTCTGCTTTTACTTCAGCCTCGAGCCAAACACTGACTACTGAGACCCTCTAGGTGGGAATGTGCCTGAGTTCAGCCTGCATTCTCTTATTTTATCCCCTGTCTGTGTTTCTGCCTGCCTTCCCCCTCACAGCCTACTGCTGGTGGGCTCTCAGGAAATAAGAGGGCAAATTATAAACCAGTGAGCTTGCTGTTTTGCTGTGTGACAATCATGCTGAACCCTATATCCAAGTAAGTGAAGGTTTCTTCGAAGTTGTCACCCTGGAAAGCCCTCCCCGTTCTTTTTTTTTTTTGAAACAATGTTATGGTTGCTCGAAGGTTCCTGCAAGACAATGGGCTATAATAACTTGGGCTAAATCTCTCAGTAATTTTCGAAGCACAGATTGTCACACGCTTGGAGGCTGGCACATTTCTCATTGCCACTTCATGTAAGAAATCATCCAATCCTGAAGTTACTATTTGTGTCACTATGAGGCTGTTATACACAAGCTGCCCTGGTTCAATTCTGGTGATAGAATAAGAATTAATTAGAAATAAACCCAAACCCTCCTGTACTGTTGGTGGGAATGTAAATTGGTACAACTACTACGAACAGTATGGAGGTTCCTCAGAAAACTAAATATAGAACTACCATATGATCCAGCAATCCCACTCCTGGGCATATAACCATACAAAACTACAATTCAAAAAGATACGTGTACCTGTATGTTCATAGCAGTACTATTCACAATAGCCAAGACATAGAAACAACCTAAATGTCCATCAAAAGATGAGTAGATTAAGAAGACGTGGGACGTATACACAATGGAATACTACTCAGCCTTAAAAAAAGAATTAAATAAAGCCATTAGCAGCAACATGGTTGCAACTAGAGACTCTCATATTAAGTGAAGCAAGCCAAAAAAAGAAAGACAAATACCATATGATACCACTTCTATGTGGAATCTAAAATATAGCACAAATGAACCTGTCTACGGAATAGAAGTGGATTCACAGACATGGAGAACAGACTTGTGGTTGCCAAGGGGGAGAAGGGAAGGATTGGGAATGACTCGGAATTTGGGGTTAGTAGATGCAAACTATGCATTTAGAATGGATAGGCGGTGAGGTCCACTGTAGAGACCATGAAGGGGGATGATATGAGAAAAAAATGTATGCATCTGTATGACCGGATCACTTTTCTGTAGAGCAGAAATTGGCACAACATTGTAAATCAACTACACTTTAATTTTAAAAAATACAGAGAGATTAAGAAAAGACGTAAACACAGCCTTCTCTTTCCCACCTCGGTGGAGAATTGAGAGACAGCTCTCCACCACCTCTTCTATTTCTACCCATCTTGGTAGCAGAAGCACTGACCACCTTCGTTCTGGGTTATTTTTTCAAGGATGTTTGTATAATCAACAGTCTTAGTAGTTTCTCCCTCCAGGTAAAGGATATGCAGATGTACCATCCATATGAAAAAGATAATGTCTTCTTGTTACACAAAAGATAGGCATATTTACTGACCAATATAAAACTTTAGTTCCCTAAACTCAGTTTCTTTCTTCATACAACCCACTATGAGTTCATGTCACTCTTTGGGAATTAAGGGGCAGGAAACTAACACAAATGCTGAAACTCTGGCTACTGCTGTTGTGGCCAGTAATAAAATGTCCTTTGTTTCTGACCCAGGAATCTCGTATCTTCTGCCAACATTCATGAAATTGAGGCAGGCTAATTTATTGGTGAAATATCCTTCACAGTTTTGGATATTTTCTACCCCCAGGGGACAGAAAAGACTGTTGGGTAGGTGCTCAACAGGGTAGGGGATGGAAGTCCTAGAAAAGGTGTGATAACAGGTCAGTCTTTGTGTGGATTTAGAGCCTGTGGTGGTTTCCAGTGGCTACTGTATCAAATACCACAAAACAACAGAAATTGGTTTTCTCATGGTTATGAATGTGAAAATAATGAGATCAAGGTGTCGGCCAGGCCATCCTCCTCCCAGTTCCTGGTGGCTGTGGTCATCCCCCAGCCAGTGCCTGCATCACTCTAATCTCTGACTCCGCCACTGTGTAGCTCTCCTCCAGGTGTCCCTTAGAGGGACACTTGTCATTGAACTTAGGCCTAGATAACCCAGGATGGTCTCACCTAAAGATCCTTAGTTTATTTATGTTTGAAAAATACGCTTTTTCCAAATAAAGTAACATTCGTAGGTTCTGGAGAAAGTGGGCATATCTTTAGGGGAACCACCATGCCCAAATCACATGGAGCCCAAATTCATATGCCCTGAATGATCAAAAAAAAAATCTCAAGCCATTCTTATCATTGAAAGAGGTCCTGAACTGGTAGAGTTTTTAAGTACCTGGCAGAAGCAAAGACAAATCTTCTTTGATAAAATGCATCCCTAACCGAGCCTTCAAACACTCTTACAGACAATTCCCCAAGGAAAATAAGTGGCTCATGATAAGAAAAAAAATAATGACGCATCCAAGAAAACATTCAAAATTTGCCTGCCACACTCATACGCCAATCTATAAGAAAGTACCTTTTCCACATACCCTGATGCCTAGAAACTTAAGTTTTGAACCAGTTGACACTGACCTCTGTCCTTCAGTTCAGTGACAACTAAAGTGGGAATCAGACCCAAGAAAAGCCATTCCTCTGGTTGAATCATGACCTATGACTTGGTACAGATAGATGACCTGGATAATTAGGTTTCTCTCTTTCTGATCCCCCCTCCCCAAATTTGAACTAATAAATTAGGATGGAATCGTCCCTTAGGGATGGAAGCCATTGGTCACAGTGGAAAAGAGGCTGAGAAGATCATGATGGGTCAGGTACCATCCAGAGTTATGGGAGAAAAAACCAGGTAATCAGAGGAACCAATGGAGAGTAGACCTGATAAAGAAGACACCAGCTGGCCAATGAAATGTTGGAGCATGAGGTGAAGATTCATTAACTCATTAGATAAAAATACAAGAGACATGGCCTTGTATTTTTTTCACTCTAGGCTGCTTGGGGCAACATAGCTGTGAACCGTATGAACACCTTTCTTGTAGCCTAGCAGGAGTTTAGAGCTAAAAATCCACCAAACCCCACACATTTCCAGCGAGCAACCCCACTGTTGACATGCCTCACATGAATCTAGAGTCACCTCCTAGTTCCATTCTCTGTGCTCAGACAGCCCTGTTCTTGGATCTCCCTGAAACTGAACCATAGGAAAACTTATCTGAGCTCACTTGAGCAGGTCTCTGTTTTGTGCAATGAAGAATCAAACCAAAACACAGTCTTCTACCTCTTAGTTCAGGAAGAAGTCAGTAACTCATGAGTGTGGGATGATTCGAAGCAGTGCAAATTAACTAGTCAAGAGCCCCCTCCTTGGAATCTTGGGAAGAGGTGATTTTACCGTGATTTTAGTTGCATCTTCTTGTGACACCAACTTCAGCCCTGATGCATGATTCTAATACAGCGCATCCCACCCATTCAGTCCTCTTGGGTTACTGCAAATCCAAAGCTATTTTGTGGTCTTTGATCTTCCTAGAATATGCATTAGAAAGATAAGGATTGTTCGTGGGTTGTATGCCACCTGTTCAAGGAGGGGGAAAATGAGTTGAGACCAAAGACCTCCTGAGTGGGAAACGCCCAGTGACCACAGACAAGCAGTAGTCCCTTGGGGATGCAGAAGGCTGATGTCCCCTTTGGGTGCTAAGGCAGAGCGACCCCAGGTGCTGGGTGTCTGTTACTTTCACCCACGTTTCTCCTCTTCCCTTTCTTCTGGAAACAAAAATTGGGGGAAAGGAATTGCCTCCTTCCAGCTACATGACCCAATCACTTTCACCCCCCATCCCTTCCCATCCATTTTATGTGATTATAGGGTAATTTAAATTTGGTTTCTGTCCCTTGCTACCAAAAGAGGCAGGAAGGTTCTCCGTGGTTCTGTCTTTGGTTTTAGGAACCATGCACTTGAGCAGCATATCACAGAGGAAGCCCAGGAGCCCTGTAAGTGGAGGGGCCTATGGTGTTAATGGAGATGCATTTCCTTTTAGAAGGATTCTTCTCTAGATGCCTCTGCCCTAGGTGTGAGTGTGAGGCCCACGCAGGCTTTCTGGGGTCATATTGATATAAGAGATTAGGTTTCCCTGGGATCTTCTACTTAAGAAGATCACACTGAAAGAGCACACTGAAAAATAATAATAATTATAGCTCATTCCCGTCACTGAGTTAGGTCTTTTTACGAAGGTGACTTGCAAACAAGAATCTCCCCTTTGTGTGCAAATGGAAATGAGGTATGAGGAGCACACACTATGGGTCATGGCTTTTGGCATTTCCCTGTTCGCTGTCTTTATTGCTCTCAGAAGGACAGAGTGCTTACATTTCTCTTTATTTATGTCACAATTCTCTTATCAGTGGTTTTCTTTCCAAAAAAAAAAAAAAGTCACTTCGTTTTCCTTATCAATTTTGTATGTGTTTGTGTCTTTTCTAGGGCTGCTCCTGCAGCAGATGGAGGTTCCCAGGCTAGGGATCAAATCAGAGCTACAGCTGCCAGCCTGCACCACAGCCACAGCAACGCCATATCCGAGCCACGGCTATGACATACACCAGAGCTCCTGACAATGCCCTATCTTTAACTCACTGAATGAGGCCAGGGATCGAACCTGCATCTTCATGGATACTAGTCGCATTCATAACCTCCTGAGCCACAATGGGAACTCCTCCTTATCTGTTTTTAAAGAGACCAGTACATGTCGAAATCAGTTTGCCACCGGGCTGGTCATGAAGCTTCTCCTCTTGCTGGCCAGGCCCAACTCATGTTGGCTCCCAGGCATCTTTCTTTCTCTGGCCACACTGGGCACTTCCACAGGGACAGTGTGTGAAGGGCTAGGCCCAAGGAAGCCACACAAACATCCTGACACATGTCTTGCAAAATCTCCCAGTGACCCCCAGGGAGTGAAAAGTCCAACCTTCCTTCCAGCTCGTGTGGACAGGGCAGCTGTGCCCTGTGCTGCCCCTCCCAAGATCAGTAAAGGTCCCCTGCTGGCAGAACAGCAGGAGCCGCCAGGGGAAATGCTGGTCTAGCCTCCTGGGTCGCTCACAGCCCGGGTCCCTCGCCTGCTGCCGGAAGTCCAAGAGGAAGACTTTTCTAACTCTGGCCGCCAGGCCACGTGGTGCCTGCAAATTCATTCCAATGCTCCATGAAAGAACATAGAGCAGCCATTGTCATGTAAAATTAGCCTGGGCAAAGCCCCAGAGAACAAACCGTTGGATGCCATCCTGCTCTCCCGGCACAAGGGCATGTGACAGATAAAAATGGTTCCAACTCCTGCACTGGCCGTCAGCATTTTCCCCATTCTCACTCTCCATCTCCTACTCTTCATCTCCCCCTGCCCTGGATTCACTGATCTCTCAATGTCCCCCCCAGAGGCTGCCCAGGAGAGGGAAGTCTCCTGGTGGCCATGGAGGGCATGGAGAAGCCAAGGAATGAATCCAGTGGCCTCATGTGTGCTAAGACTCCATTGAAACCACATCTATGCTCTGGGTGAGCAAACTAATCTGGCTTCCCTTCCAGGCTTGGCTCTGTCAAAGGTCCGCTTTGCCCAAGATCGCCCTTCAGCCTGATAACACAGAATAAGGCCACTGTCTGGTTGTCCTCAAGGCCTTTCATTCAAAGCCAAGTCCGCTGACATTCTGTATCATACTTCCCCCAGGAAGGCTGCGGCTTCCTCTCCTTTCTGCGGCCTCTGCAAAACATGGGCTTCAACCTTAGAGAAGTAGTTCTGACCTTCAAGAGCCCCCTACAGCCAGGACCATTTTCTGTAGGCTTCTCATCCATTGCTTTTTATTTTTCAGGCTGGGCAGTCCAGGTGGAGCAGGGCTGGAGGCCGAACTGTGCTCAGAGGATATCCTGGCAGTGAAAACACCCGAGCACTAAGTGCAAAACTTCTCCCGCATGTGGGCCTCACCAGCCACAGCAAGGGTTAATTTGAACACTCATTTCTTGGCACCTCGGGATGAATTTTCCAGCACACAAGAGCGTGAGGTGCTCCATCATCCTGATCATTTTTATGGCCAGTGGGGAGGTAGACGAGAATAAATAATTGGATCCACCCAGCTATGGAGCAAATGAAATGGTCAAGGGTTTGCTCATGATCAGGTTCTGGATCGAAGTGACTAGTACTTACATAGGCGAGATATTTGATCTCCCTTAAAAGAGGAAATGAGGGTGGAGCCTCCAACAACAGGTCTAAACAGTGAGTCTTTCACAGGCCTGAGGAAGCATTCAGGGCTTCCCATTGCCACCCAATGCTCAAGAGAGAGATCGCCTAAGAATCTGACCTAGTTACAAACTAGGGGGCGATATCAGAAATAATTCAAAATATGCACATGATGAGGGGATTCCTGGGTGTTTTTTTCCTTGTCTCTATTTTCCTAACTTCCTACATACTATAATAAAAAATATGTTATATTTTTTTTAGTGTCTTAAAAGACATGCCCCTCCCCCCCTTTTTAGCATGTCTACCACCCAAATGCCCAGTTAAACTCTATCCTGGACTCCTTTCCTCTCTTCTCCTTCAACATCTCAGTCCACGCAGACTCTCTTCTATCTCCGCCTTCTGGTCCTTGATGCAGATGGCTGGTGCCTTTTCCATCTGAGCATTTCCATCCTCCCCTCGACGGCATCCCTGCTGCTGCTGCTCTCACTCATCATCCAGTCCTTCCTCCAATGGCAGCCAGAGTGACTTTCTAAAATAGAAACCCTGTCATGTCACATTCCTGCTCAGCCTCTTCAATAGCTCTTCTCTTGCCTCCAGGAGACAACTGAAATTCCTTTCCATAACACACAGGGCTCTTCAGAACCAAACCTGCCAAGCGCGCCAACTTCATCTCTCTCTCCAACAGCTCTCCCCATGGCCACTGCTGTTTGCAGCCACCACCCCCCGCCCCCCGCCCCCCGGTCATTCATTCCAGCCACAGGCTCTCTACTGCAGCCACTCCCTTTGCCTGAACTGCCCCCACCTCGCACCCACACAGCCTCTGAGCTTCCAAGAAGCCCAAGTATCTCAACTTCTCCACCCAAGGAAATGCTGCTGGCCACGGACTTGGCCTTGACACTGACCCTGTCTACATCATGGCACCATTCCCACAGCTTTGGAGCTGTGCCCCTCAAACCCTCTCATTTGTCTCTCTCACTGGGCTCCAGGAAGGCAGAGACCTGGTTTGATTGATTTCTGGATCCTCAGCACCAGGCCTCTGCAGTACCCAGCTCAGGGGAGAAGTTCACTAAATATTTGTTGATTTCCAAAAAGGATGAATAAATCAAGGAATTAAAACGTGGCTTTCTGCCATACCTGTCATATTATTTAGAACTGTATCATCGACTTCACCACAAGGACAAATAAAATAAAATTTTAAAAATTGGATCATTAATCCTTAAGAAAAGCCAGATCACATCACATGCCTACAGGTTCCCAGATTCTGGGTGTTTTCCCTCTCTCTCTGCTCACCCTCCCAGGCCCCCTCTCACCTTCCAACACGTGTCTGTGTAAGAAAATACAAAGAGGAATTTTGTATTTTGACTTTGAGTGTAGCTGTGCTCAGGACCTCAGTGGCAAACACTCATTGGTGTCAACACTGTATTACGGGAGGTTTAGGTTTTGAAAAGAGTCTTCTCCTTATTGAGTATCCGTTGCAAGTACAAAAGCCCCAACCCAACATCCTCCTCTTTCAGTTACAAATCATGAACTACTTGACAGAGGGTAAGGTAAAACCTAAGCCAAACGGTAGAAGCCACTGCCCAATAAAGATTCACTAGAAATGAAGATAAAACAGCCTGAAATTACAACGTGAGTTGGGAAATAGAGTTTGCATACACATTGCCGAAGAGTCCAGAGTCTGGGTTCTAGCCGAGTTCAGAGTCTGGGTTTGTTTGCAGTGAACCTGGGGCAAGTCACCCAAACTTTGAGAACCCCCGCTTCTTTAGCATCAGATGAAGAGGGATCAGAGGAAGCGTCCTACAAGAATCTGTGTCATCGTTCCTGAAAACTAAGGTTGGCACAGTATAAAGGTCAGACCAGGCCACGGAGGGAGAAGCCTGGGGTCAGTCCTGGCACTGCTGTATCCAACTGTATGTCCTTGAGTGCCCTTGGGAAGATTCCTCAAGCTCTTTGAGCTTCAGGTTCCCAATCTGAAAAATGAAACTTACAAGATGGAACTTCCAGAGCTGTTGGGAGGAAGTGAAAGGAACCTATGTGTAGGAAAGGGTAGCTCTGATTATGATTGGGTTTGAGACTATAGTTACTACTATAGTAACTAGGGATGCAGACCCACCCAGTTCAAATCTCAGTTCTGCTGGGTCACCTTGGGCCCTTGGGAAAGCTTCTTCTTTTCTCTCAGATGGTTTCTTCCTGTGACAAATGGAGATAACAGGTGTATGCAGCTTGAAGTGTTTTTGTGAGGATTTAAGAAATTAATGTAAATAACTAAATGTAGAGTTCCCGTCATGGCGCAGAGGAAACAATTTCACCAGGAACCATGAGGTTGCGGGTTCGATCCCTGGCCTCATTCAGAGGGTTGGGGATCTGGTGTTGCTGTGAGCTGTAGGTCATAGATGTGGCCCAGATCTGGCGTTGCTGTGGCTGTAGTGTGGCCAGGAGCTGTAGCTCCAATTAGACCCCTAGCCTGGGAACCTGCATCTGTCGCAGGCGCGGTCCTAAATAGACAAGAAAAAAAAAATCAAAAATCAAAAACAAATAAATAACTAAATGTAAGGGGAAGCACTTGGGACCAGGCAGACAACACCTTCGCCCACCTTATTCACCAAGGCGCTCCTGCCCCCGCCCCCACTCCCTCCCAACCACCACCCCCATCTCCACCCCTGGGGTCAGAACTGCCCTTCCTTCCCACTCTTCCAGGGAGAAGAGGGGAGAGGAAAGCAAGATCACAGTTGACAGGGGAAGGTGACCTTGGAGGCATGGAGAAAGCTGGCCTGGAACTCATCTGCTCTCCCAGCCTGCTGGTTCACCCCACCTCACCTCCCTTGATTTCCGAGGCTTAAAATAGCCTGAACCGGTGTGGTCACATTTCAGTGTGCCACTCAGAGAGAACCCCTAGGGTGTTTTCAAAGCCAGCTCTGAGCTCCTCACTAGCCAGGCTCCAGTTATGAGTTATTCACACACATTGGGCTCTACCCGGTCTGCAGGGAAAGTGAGTTCTGAGTGCTTTCCTGCTAGAGCCCAGCTATGGGAGCTCTGCTTGCTCAGCAGGGTCAGACCCATCAGCTCCTTTAATAAACAGGGACTGTGGAACCCTGCCAGCTGCAGAGGGTAAGGGAGCAGTGCTGCTGGGGCCGGTGGGGGAGAGAGGACGGCGGGGGGGCGGGGGGGGATGGCAGGTTCTGAGGAGGCCAAGGATCATATGATGGGGAAAGGCCCACACTGGGAGTCAGGTGGAGGGTGGTCTGAGATCCAGCTCCACCCCCAATGTAGTGTGACCTTGAATTTGTGGCCTGCCCTCTCTGGGTCTTCCATTGCCCTCTGATCTTTCTTTCTTTTTCCTTTTTAGGGCCTCACCAGTGGCATAAGGAAATTCCCAGGTTAGGGGTTGAATTGGAGCTACAGCTGCCTGCCTACACCACAGCCACAGCAACTCAGGATCCAAACCAAGTCTACCACCTACCCCACAGCTCAGGGCAACCCGCTGGACGGGACCAGGGATCAAACCTGCATCTTCATGAACACTAGTTAGGGTTCTTACCGCTGAGCCACAACAGGAAATCCCATCTGACTTTTCCTGATGGTTCAAATTGGCTCTGTTCTCCACCTCGAAGCGGCTTCATTCTCAGACCTTATCTGACGTCAAGATGGCATCACATAACTCCTAACCTACTTCTTCTGATGCTCACATCTGGCAGGAAACAGAGTTTCTCTTCCCTCCTTGTTGGCCAAATTCTTGTTGCTCAAGAGCAATGCACCCATCTGGGGTGGCAGGTGCGCCAGCCCTCAGAGCCCATTCTCATCCCTTCAGGATGCCTCCCTGGGCTGCAAAGGCTGCAGAATGGAAATCTACATCCTCAGCCCCACTGAGCTAGGGTTCACATGCAAATTGGGTTCCATTCATCAAATGTCCTAGCGTGAGATGCGGAAGGCAGCCTTGAAGGGTACTCTTGGTTCCTGGCCAAAGTCTCAGGTACAATCTCCAGGTTTATGGGTGTCCAGAAGCTTCCGAAGCCTGGATTGCAGCCGCTGGGTATATTCTTGAATGGGATGACTCCAGGCCAGGAAGAGAGGTGTGCTCTTCTCTCTCCACCTTGGTCCCTGGTGGGCCAAAAACTTCTTTCCTGGAGACCCAGCCCACTTTTCCAGGGATGTCATGAGCACCTGTTTTCCTGCATTACCTATCTTTCTGCTTAAAAATGGCCAAGTCATTCCTGTTCTGTTCCCTGTGTCTGACTCCTGACCAATACCTCATCCCTGAACCCAGAGAGAGAGGAACATGCTGATTGCCTGGGCCTTGGGCACAAGCCCATTGTGAAGTCTGGGTTAGTCATCACTGCCAAAAGATACAGATTAAGGAGAATAATTTCCCCCAATTACTATTATTTTAATATTGCCAAATTACTCCAATAATAATAATTACATCGCAATTGTCAAGGGAAAGGGGAAATGGAGATTGGCCAACCAAAAAGCAACTAAAGTCCACTATACATCCCAACCCAGATGTCAGGGTAAGGAGCCCTGGCAGACATAAATGGGGAGTGGAAGATGTCAGGATTCTGTCCAGGCCAAAAGTGTGGTGCAGAAGACACCGTCAGTATCACACCGAGATCCCCTCCCTCCCCCATCTCCCATTTCCTGCATCCATGCCCTGGCCCTTTGCTCTCAGCTTCTGGCCTGCAACAGAAGCCTACCCTGTCAATTTTGCTGCACAGCAAAGTGACCCATCCATATATATGTATGCTTTCTTTTTCTCACCCTATCTTCCATCATGTTCTATCTCAAGTGATTGGATGTAGTTTCCTGTGTTGTAAAGCAGGACCTCATTTCTTACCCATCCTAAATGTCATAGTTCGCATGTACTAACCCCAAACTCCCAGGCCATCCTGATGGAACACTGTAAATCAGCTGTAATTAAAATAAATAAATAAATAAATAAATAAACAAATAAATAGAAGAAGAAGATGCCTACTCTGTGTGCCTACACGCACAGAGAGCTGGGGCTACCTGAGAGCTCACCTGGTCCAGGTTGGCCTTTGGCCAATGACTGGCTGGTGTTGGGGGATAGAAGGTCACCTTTCCTGTCTCAGGTGTGGACTAACTCTGAGGGCTGCCCCGTGGGATCAGGCTGAAGCTAGGACTTGTGTACTTGGCTTTTCCTCGCCTTGTCCTGCTCTTCCAGTCCCTGAGAAGATGCCCTTTTTTTTTTTTTTTTTTTGGTAAGGTCTGCACCTGTGGCATATGGAAGTTCCCAGGCTAGTGGTCTAATCAGAGCTGTAGTTGCCTGCCTACACCACAGCCACCTCAATGCCAGATCCAAGCTGCACCTGCAGCCTATACCACAGCTCACAGCAATGCCAGATCCTTAAGCCACTGAGCAGAGCCAGGGATCAAACCTGCATCCTCATGGCTAGTAGGCAGGTTCGTAACCAGTTGAGCCACAGTGGGAACTCCCCCTGGGAAGACCCTTCATTAAACATTTTCACACAAATCGTCACTTCTGGGCCTGCTTCTGAGAAAGCCACACACACTGAAATGGCCAGTGGTGTTCATGGACAGAGAGAACCCCAGCCTCTGCTCTGGCTCACGTAGAATAAGACCTTGTCAATATTGAGGTGAGTCCCACCTCTGAGCAAGAATTCTGAATGCAAAATGGTTTCATCCTTTTTTTTGTTTCGTTGTGTTTTGGTTTTGTGTGTTTTGGTTTTGGTTATGCCTCCAGCATGGGGAAGTTCCCAGGGCAGGGATGGAACCTGCACCTTAGCATCGACAATACCCAATCCTAAACCTGCTGGGCCACAAGAGAACTCTTGGATTCCTCCTTTCTAGAAGGAGATTGTTACATGGGAAACATCTACCATTCCTTCTTTGTCCTCACACTCAGATTAAAGCCATGCAGACCTAAGAAAGCATCTATTAATCTTGGTTTTACTTTCACTAGTCCTGCTGAAAAAAATACTTATGGTCACCTAAGGTGTCCACTGAAACCTCAAGTTCCTATATCAATATGTGAGGAAAGAACTCTTTCTTTTCATTAAATTAAAAAAAAAAAAGAAAGAAAAAAAGAAAAAGGGAGTTCCCATCGTGGCGCAGTGGTTAACGAATCCGACTAGGAACCATGAGGTTGCGAGTTCGATCCATGGCCTTGCTCATTGGGTTAAGGATCTGGCATTGCCATGAGCTGTGGTGTAGGTCACAGACATGGCTTGGATCTGGCATTGCTGTGGCTCTGGCGTAGGCTGGCAGCTACAGCTCTGATTGGACCCCTAGCCTGGGAAACTCCATATGGCCGAAGGAGCAGCCCTAGAAAAGGCAAAGAGACCGAAAAAAAAAAAAAAAAAAAAGGAGAGAGAGACCACTCTGGTGGAGAGAGACAAATGCCCTGAGACACACAGGAGCATCTAGGCTGCTCTGGTGCCCACAGGGTTTTCTGCAGAAGGGCAGGTGGGGAACAGAGCAGAGAGGCAGGCCATGGGGAGTCCGCGGCAGGATGGATCTGAGGTCTCCTTTCCGCTCTGCTGCTGCCAGACGAGGTGAGTCATCGTGGGATTGACCACAGGACCTCTCTGAGCCACTTCTTCATCTATTGAAATGATCGCCTCATGGGTCCTTTCCAGCTCCAAGGTGCTCTATCTCTTCCAGGAAGGATGTCCACACTGATACAGTGCACTGAATTGTAAAACTGAATTTTATTTTTTTCATAGAAACCAGAGGGGAGTAGAAGCAACCCAAATGTCCTTTCAGTTTTCTGAGAAGTAAGCAAATCCATGGCACTACAAGCAAATAATCCATATAGACCAAAAGTTGACCTCACAGCTTCCGAGAACAATTCCTGACCCAGCCAAGATGAACATTGGGAATTTACTTCTTTTTTTTTTCTCTTTTTGTCTTTTGTTGTTGTTGTTGTTGTTGTTGTTGTTGCTATTTCTTGGGCCGCTCCCGCGGCATATGGAGGTTCCCAGGCCAGGGGTTGAATCGGAGCTGTAGCCACCGGCCTACGCCAGAGCCACAGCAACATGGGATCCGAGCCGCGTCTGCAACCTACACCACAGCTCACGGCAACGCCGGATCGTTAACCCACTGAGCAAGGGCAGGGACCGAACCCGCAACCTCATGGTTCCTAGTCGGATTCGTTAACCACTGCCCCACGACGGGAACTCCCTTATTTTTTTTTTTATTATTTTTTATT
Organism: Phacochoerus africanus; assembly: GCF_016906955.1. Taxonomy (NCBI): domain Eukaryota; kingdom Metazoa; phylum Chordata; class Mammalia; order Artiodactyla; family Suidae; genus Phacochoerus; species Phacochoerus africanus. The sequence goes on from NC_062558.1 coordinate 124,646,630, forward strand.
TATTTTTGGGAATTTACTTCTTAAGATGCAGTTCAAGTGTCCAAATCAGGAACATCTTTGTCTTGGACCCATGCAACCCTAGTCTTGCTACCTTCCACTGGCAGGGATATTTTTCGGAGACGGCTATTACTGTAAGAAAACCTCTATTTGCCAAATTAGAGAGTTGTGTAAGTACAATTCCAGGACTTGAAGGTGGTTTCTTCAAAGGCCTTTATTTATTTGCTGTTTGATTTAAAATAAATTTCATTTATGTCATTTCTTTTTCTCCCCGGGAGGTCAAGAGCTCAGTACAGCTAATGGACTGCATATCACTGGCTTTAATATAGTTCCAGGCAATTTAATTCTAAAGCAATGTGATGATTTGATATCTTAAAAAAGCATCTACTTTTATTGAGAATGGAAGATCAGCTAATCAGGTGTCCATTCAGAAAATAATGTAGCTGCTAAGAGGCATTTGTTGAGAAAGGAAGGGAGGGAGGGAGAGAGGAAAGGAAGGAGAAAAGGAAGGAAGGGGATGAAAGAACTAAAGGGAGAGAAGAAGGGAAAGAGGGAGGGAGGAAGGGAGGCAGAAAAATCAAATTTTTACATGCTGTTGAATTTTAACCCAGCAGACTAGCCCGTTGTGTCCTATAGAAATATGGTGGAGTCTATCTTTGTTGATCACCAGTATATCCCTAAGACTTAACAGTATCTGGCCTGAGGTGACTGTTCTATAAATATTAATGCAAGAATGCATACATGAGTAAATTCAAGTCATATTTACTGAGTATCTACCATATTAGAGTAAGCATTACATTAAACACTGAGGAAATGTAAATATTTTTTGAGTAAATGAATGAGCCAATGAAAGAAGGCAATCGTATCCCACATTCCCCTCTGAGCTACTTCTAATTTATAATGAGGTGTTACAGAATGGGATTTAGCATTTTCAGTATTCTGGAACAAATCTACTCTCACTGAAATATTTATTTTAAATCAACTAAACAGCTTGACTGTTGCCTAGAAAATTCTGATTTTTTTTTTTTTTTTGGTTATGGTGCTTTATAACTAGACCTCAGGGCCATTCTCTTTAACTGACCTCATAGATGCTTTTATAACACGGATGGACTTTTCATTGACACATTTCACCATCCCTTCCAGAATGTCCACTAATCTTAGAAGAGAAAGCGATAGACATACACATATACAAACTCATAAAAAATGCTTATGTTCAAAATAATACCATGTAGAACAAAAAAGAAAAAGAAATAAGATGTGAATCACATGTAATTTGAAAGAACCTAGTAATCATATTAAAAAAGTAAAAGACCAAAAAATAGTTGAAACTACTTTCAATAATACATTTTATTTAACTTAATATAATCAAACTGGGGAGTTCCCGTTGTGGCACAGAGGAAATGAATCCGACTAGGAACCACGAGGTTGTGGGTTGGATCCCTAGGCTCGCTCAGTAGGTTAAGGATCCGGCATTGCCATGAGCTATGGTGTAGTTTGCAGATGTTGCTCAGATCTGGCGTTGCTGTGGCTGTGGCGTAGGCCAGCGGCTACAGCTCCGATTAGACCCCTAGCTTGGGAACCTCCATATGCTGCGGGTGCAGCTCTAAAAAGACAAGACAAATAAATAAACAAGTTAATTAATTAAAAATATAATCAAAATGAAAATATCATTTCAACACGAAATCAATATAAAAACTATTGACATGACACTTTTTTTCCTCCTAAGTTTTTTTTTCTTTTTTCTTTTCACACAGCCTACGCCACAGCCACGACAATGCCGGATCCAAGCTGCATCTGGGACCCATCTGCAGCTTGTGGCATCGCTGGATCCTTAACCCACTGAGCGAGTCCAGGGATGGAATCCACATTTACATGGACACTATGTCAGGTTGTCAACCCACTGAGCCACAACAGGAACTCCCTCTCTGACTTTTCTGAATCTTCATAGTTCAGGGTGTTTTTTGCACTTGAAACACATCTCAACTCAAGTGTGTCACCAAGCACTCAATAGTCACGTGTAGCCACCATACTGGGCATCGCAGGTCTGGTCTCTGCCTATACCACTCATTTGAAACTCCTCTCTGACCAGACACCAGTGACCCCCTAAGCCAAATGGCCTCTTTTCACACCCAAGTCTCCTCCGAGTTCCCTTTGAAGTCTCTGCCACATGAAGCACATTTGATTACCCACTCCCTGAAATTTTCTCCTCCCTTAATTTACAAAACCTGACATCTCTGTTCCCCCCGTCCCTCCGATGGTGTTGTCACAGAGCTCTTGCTGCCCTCCAAACATAAGTCATCTTTCTCTCTCTCTCTCTTTGAACAGCTCCCAAACCCAGGCTCCAGGCTGGACCTCCCTCCTCCATTCAACTCACACACTCCCAGCAGCCTAAAGGACTTCTGCACCTAGCATCCCTCAGCATCCAAGACCAAATGTTCTAGACCGGCCCTAGCATCTCCTCCCACCCATGCTAGCATTCTTCCCTGACATCCCAGTGTTTGTTCATGTCAGCATCATCACTGAACAAAGATTTAACCCACACTTCCTGGGTGCCAGCTGAAGGATACAGCACAGACAAGCCAGAAGAAAATCTTTCTTTACATGGAGCTGACATTCTAGTGAGGATAACTGGACAATCAAACATAATCAATAAGTAAAGTACATACTATATTAGAAAGTAATATTCACTATGGAGAGGATTACAGCAAGATAAGGGGAAGGGAGAACATAGGAGAAAGAAACTTATGTGGGCCCAGCAAGAAGGTGACACTGGGACAAAGGCAGAGAGGAGAAAAAGTGACCATGCACATATCCAGGGAGGGACTTCCAAGCCCAAAGAGTCCCTCATGGCTGAATGTGTCCAGTATTTGATGTCTGAAGAAACCCCAATGGCTGGAGCAGAGTGAGCGAGGGAGCAGACGAGAAGGAAACAGGATCAGAAGGAGATAAGAGTCTGGTGTGGCAGGCTGCCCGGGGCCACTGTGAGGGCTTTGGTCGTCCAGGCTGGTCTCTCTCCTCTGCCTTGCCATTCATCCTGTCTGCGGGGTGGCCCTCTTGGAGTCTCTTGCTTCCATCCCCATTCTTCATTTTATCCAAACCCCACCACCTCCCCAGGCTCAGCTGTGGTTATGTCCTCCTCCACAACCTGTCACCAGCACCTTTGAAATAAAGTTTAAAGCCTCATGTAAATCACTTAGGGCGCCCTCCACAATCAGCTATTCCCTGCTCACCTACACACGGCTACCCCTTGCTCAGCCAGAATGGATTCCTGTCAAACTCTTTGGCATGCCTCATGAAGTCCCTAGGCTCTGTCATCCCCACCATCAGAAATATATTGAGTTGCTTCTCAGTTCAATGAGTAAACACAACATCTTCCATGAAGGTCCCCCTGAAACAGATTCATACCCAACTGGTAGATTCTTCTTTGAACCCTGATACCATTTTGCATTTGTCTTTGTTAGCACATCTGCCACATTTGGATTTGCATTATAGTTATCCTGGTCTTCCCTCCAAAATTTTCCTGGGGAACTTGCCTTTTTGGTCTGTGCAGACTTCCTAATTTTTAGGGCTATGCCTCCCAGATGGGGTACGACATATTTGTTGAATATCCTAGTGGAGGAATGAATGAATCACAGTAATGTATTTCGTTGCTGTGTTGTAAGGTTGGGTAGTGGAATTAGATCTTTTCTTTCTTTCCTTCCTTCCTCCCTCCCTCTTTTTCTTTCTTTCCTTCCTTCTTTCTTTTATTAAAGCATAGTTGATTTGCAATGTTGTGCCAATGTCTGCTGTACAGAAAGTGACCCAGTCGTACATGTATACATTCTTTCTCTCCTACTATCTTCCGTCATGTTGTATACCAAGAAATTGGAGATCGTTCCCTGTACTGCACAGAGGGAGACATTTTCTCTCTTTCCTTTAATCGCCAAAATCTGTAATATCCATTTTATTATTAAAATAAAACATTTTTTATAATTTTTAAAAATCACTATTGTTCTTGCTGGGCCATCAAGGATCAGGAAAGCAATTTAACTTCTCTGAGTCTGTTTTCTCAGCTATAGGGAGGGGACAGAGTTCTGACTTCATAGAGTTGTAGTGCGAATTCATATGAGATCATGTGTGTCATATTGGGTATCTAGTCTGGCACATGATAGGTACTCAATAAAAGACAGGACAGTAATGATGGTGATGATGATAACTGTGATGGTGATGGTGGTAGCAGTGGTAATAGTGAGAGCAGAAAATGATGACTTTCAACCAGCTAAAAACGAAGTGCTAAAAAGAGAAGGTCCTGCCTGGGTGGTTGAGTGACCACAGCTCTCAATGTAAGGTAATTGAGTTTGCCCTTCATCAGTGGCTATTCACAAAAGCAAAGGTCATCTTATATATAGTCATGGAAGGCTCTAGGTCTATCAATTACTTATTCCCACATTTGAGACTTTGAAAGAGATAAATTGCATACTGGGACTACCAATGATTAAAAAGAGAAAAATCCAGTTAGCGTGGCTATTAGGTGTGAAGAACTATGTAAAGATGGTATATTCAACACAGGTGTAGATTTTTTTTTTTTTAAGGAGAAAATCATTTCTGTAATACTTTTGTAGCTTTCAGGTTTTTGTTTGTCTTTCGTGCGTGTTTTTTGTTTGTTTGTTTTTTGGTTTTTGTTTTTTTGTCTTTTTGCTTTTTCTAGGGCTATTCCAGAGGCATATGGAGGATCTTAGGCTAGGGGGTCTAATCGGAGCTATAGCCACCAGCCTACGCCAGAGCCAAAGTAACACCAGATCTGAGCTGCGTCTGTGACCTACACCACAGCTGATGGCAATGTCAGATCCTTAACCCACTGAGCAAGGCCAGGGATCGAATCTGAAACCTCATGGATCCTAGTCGGATTCGTTAACCACTGAGCCACAACAGGAACTCTTTACTTTTATATTATAAAAAAATTCATGTTGATTATAGAAAATTTACAGAAAAAGTCATAAGACAAGAAAATCACCCATAATTCCACTATTTAGGCTCAACAGCTATGGACACTTTGAGGTAAATTTCTCTAATCTTTTTATTTTTTTCTTTCTACTAGCTTGAGGAAAAATGTAATGCATTCTCTCTTTCATATGATTACTGGTTAATTTTAATTTGAATTCATTTTTCTCTAATTATCAATGGCAAGAGTTCAATAGTACATATGGCCTTTCTTCCATGAGGACATGGAATTTTGCATGTTATTGCTTACTTCCTACTTCTCCCAATCTTCTCCAGCTTTAGTTCATTTAATGTGGAATTTTTGGCTTAAATCGTTATTACTAATAATATATATCTTCTCTTTCAATGATTATTTTGATATTTAGATAAAGTTTTATAACTACATCAGTAATAACAATTATTTAGACTTATTTGTATTTAACTGATCACATAGTTCAACACCCACAGAATTCCTCATTTTTAAAGCGTTTGTTTTGCTTCATCTGCCAATCGATTGGTATTCTTTGGGTAATTTTTTTAGGTAGGGCATGTAGGTAGTTGACTTTCTGAGGTCTAGAATATCTGATAAATATTTTGTAAACATTAACTTGGCTGAATGTAGAATTATTGCTTCATAAACATTTCCCCTAATCCAATTATGTAGATGTGTTCACTTACTTCTTTTGTTTCATATAATAGAAGAGAAATCTAAAAGCACACTGATATGTATTCATTTGTAGTAACTTTCCTGGGAGTCTACGTGTTTTGTTTTCTTTAACCTTGAAATTCAAGAAAATGAATGACAACAAATCCATTGGTCTGTGTAATAAATTTTACCTGGTCTCTTGTCTATAGCAATCTAAGGTCACTCAGTTTCTAAGCAGAAACACAAGTGATGGATTTCAGGGTGTCTGAAACCCAAGAAAGCCCCAAGCTTTGGGAATACATATAAAGGCAGTAAGATGTGCTGGAAGGAACACTGTCATCTCAGCTCTGCAAATGGTCACCTGCATGACCTTGGACTTGTCACCTGATTTCTCTCCAAGCCTCCGATCCCTCACTTATAAATAAGGATAGGAAAAACTCCTTGAAGAATAAATAAGGCAATCAGCAGGCCCTCAGAGTCATACCTATTATTCCTCAGTGTGAGAAGAGAAATACCTCCCCAAGCCAGAGCCACAGACCTTTGGTGCAAGAAAAATTCTGATCCTGTCCTGGGAGTCAGAGTTGTTCTTCTTTCTAACTGGTGAGTGTCTTGCAGAAGTGGCTTCATCCTTGAAAGACGAAAACATTTTAGGGGAGCAGGGCATCTTCCAAGGGAAAGAATGATCAGCAGCAGCTCAAATCCCATTGTGGGAACATGAAGTCAAGGAAGAGGAGAGGAGAAAGAAATGCTGGTTTTCTCCTGGTCACAGACATAGGCCTCTTGGCCTTGTCTTGAGTGTTCCTGTTGGCCTTGTCCCTTTCATTGTGACTCAGAACTGTGGACATGTTCACATCTACCAATGAGTAGAACCCATCAGAATCCCAGCTTTACCACTTCCAGAGTGGTCCACAAGCCAGCAGCTTCAGCATCACTCAGTAGCTTGTCAGAAATCTCAGGTCCCACCCTGGAGTTGCTGAATCAGAATTGGCATCCCTGGGGATGTATCTGCATGTCAAAGTTTGAGAAGTTTAGCTCTGACCACACTTTGGTCAGAACTGAAGCTTCAGGTGTCTTGTCACTCACCAGTGGTTTTAGTTTCATACTTATTAAATACAGAAATGAAAGCCCAGCAAACAGGTCTAAAATAAATAAAAGGAATACATAATAGAATTTCTAAATGAAGAACCCAGTCCAGTGGTTTCCCCTACAGCCAATTCCATGGGAGCCAGGGAAGGGCCTGGCTCTCTTTCCTGAGGCCACTTCAACCTGTTTTTTTTTTCTGTCCTTGGCATTGAGCTGGCACCACCAGCTCTTTCCTTTGACATTTTCTCAGCCTCTCTGCTTGACCACAGACATGAGAATACAACTGCTGAGAGCCACAATCACACCAGCCATGGCTTTTATGGCTCCCACGACTCTGAACTCTGGGAGGTCCTACCATGGCCATAGATTTGGTCACAAAACAGAAAGTGGTATCTGCTGCTTCTGTAGGTGTTCTGTGGCCCCAGGTCCTCCCTACCCCCTTCTCTAGCCATCACCCTTGGAATGTATTTCCCCAGCTCTGGCCACCAGCCCCTGGCTAGAGCTGGAGCCAGAGTTGGAGAGAATATGAGGTGATGAGTCTAAGACATTGCCTTGGCTCCTGGGCTGCAAAAATGTTCTGAACAAGGGGCTCTCCCAGCTCATGAGGGGTAAGCACTTCTTCAGGCCTAACCTGGGAGTCCAACTTGAATTCCCAGAGGGAAAATAGAACATGGCTGGAGTGAGGGGCCGAAACACATTCTGGGGTTCTCTGCAGGGGTTCTCCTCACAGGGCTTCCTTCATCTGCTGTGTGCATTCAGGGAACATGCTGCTCTTGGCCACTCTTGTATACATAGCACTCCCTGGAATGTCTGGCACATCTTAGGCCTGATATGTATTTGAACCAATCACAGTGCAACAAAGAGCCTGCATGGTCTTAACAGTGCCATCTGAGTTGAATGAGAGATGAAGTTAATAACCAAATTCCTGGTCATGGGCTTATAGGAGAGCGCCCTATAAGTTCTTCTCTGCTGAAGAACTCTTGCTTGCTTCTCTCTCTCATCCATGAGGATGAAAGGATCCTCTGGGGTTCCATGGGCCTTTTGTGAAGGAGAGTGAAGAAAAGGTGAGTGCAGAAAACACCAAGGCAAAATGAAGTGGGCGGGATGTGAAGATTTCAGGGCGGCCCAGGAAGGGATAGGATGGGCTGGGGCAGGAGACCCAGGAGAGGAGCTGGGTGTGAGGATACCAGTTCTGGGGAACCCAAGAGGACCCAGTTGCAGAGCTGGTGACCAGGGGCCTGAAGAGGAAAGTCGGGCGTAGGTCAGGACTCGGTCATATTCTGCTGGAACTCCACCCCCTCACTTCCCAGCCCGCAGGAAAGTCGGCCAAGTCGGCCACAATCCTGTGACAGTGCGTTTTGTGGAAAGGGAACTGCATTCAATGTTTGGGTGGATGAGAGAGAAAAAAGCAGAGAGCAGAGAAGGTCGGGGAAGGCAAGCTTCTGAGCAGGGCGCATCTGAATCAAGGAGGTCTCTGAGGCATGGGCTGCTGAGCAGAACGCAAGGCTCCCTCAGGAACCTGCAGATGCCTGGGAGCGGATTCAGGATGGTTCCTGAATATGGGATGGGGCCGTGAGCCTGCAAGCATCATACTGAAAGGAGGGAAGATTTAGAGACTAGTTGCCATCACATGGGTTACATAAGACTTATCCCCACTGACAGAGCCACCTCCGGCTTTGGGGCAAGAAAATCTTTAGTCTCTGGAAGCTACTAGCACAGAACTGACTTTTAGTTGCAATGGTGTAAAACAGCCCTGGAGGTTCCTGGACAAAAGTGAAAAAAATGACAGATGAGCAGGAATAACCAGGGTTGTTTGACTTCCACCCGTCACCCGGGCTGCTTCCCATGATAACAAAGCCCTCCCCTCCTAAGAGGCAGATGCCCCCCCCACCCCCCATCGTTTTCCCACCAGCCTCTGCCCTGGACGCCCACCCATCCTGGGAAGGAGGGGTCTTTTCAAAGAAATCCACAAGAATTGGGCTCTGCGGTTCTCTGGAAAGTTTGGAAAAGTCACAGTGGCGCAGGGAGGAAAAATAGATGATCCCGGTACTTGGAGAGAACTACTTCAGAGAAAAATTGTACTTAAAAAAACAGATGGTTCTTTTGTTCCCAAGAGTTGCCTATAAATTCTCTCTATTTTTCTGTTCTGCAGATTGGAAATTGATTGGAATTGAGATTTTTTTATCGTGAGTCAGTTGACAAGAAAATTGAGAAAACAAAACGAGAGCCAGTTTTTTTTTTTTTCTCTTTCTTTCCAAACTAGTAAGTCTAGAGGTTCAGATTTTTAAAAAGGCGGGGGGGGGGGGGGCCGCAGGGGGAGATGTCAGTGAGCTGTTTATAGAAGCCGCCAGCACTTGCTTTCCTGAAGCTGCTACACAGAGTCGTGGACACACTTTTATCCAGCTGCTGCACATCTGGAATTCTGGAATTGTCCCTCTGGTGCTCCATGCTAAATAGCAAAAAAACCCAACTCTGGTTTTTAGACCCGTGTGGTTTCATAGCCTTTTCCAGACTTGAGCTTCGGAAAATTGCTGCTCTTGGCTGGAAGGTCACAGTTTAGCAAGTGGTGTGTTTCAGGGGAACGGGTGGGCCCGAAGATTAATTTGTATTTGCTGCCTCCTGGGGCTCCCAATCAGCCACTTGGCTCCTAGAGCCACCAGTCTGAGTGTCGCAATGCACTCCAGGGACAAGGAAGAATGCTGCACAAATGTCACCAGCGAGAACAGCCCACTGTCTGGATTGCGCATTTTCCCTGAGATCTCCATCACACACACCAAAAAGGTGATGGGGGACATTTGTGTCTACTGCCGACGACAAAATGCCTCCTGTCCTGGAGACCTGGATGTGGTGGTGTTTTGGGTGACTCTGTCTCCCTTCTCCCAGCCACATGACCCACCTACGATGCCTCAGAACAGGTCTGCTGATAAACAGGCAGAAAGAGACTGCAGTGACCAATTTTTCTTTTTAATTTGCTAACTCATAATAACAATAACAATAAGATTATTAACCTGCCTAGAAGGTCTTTCCATTTTTCTTAATTTTCCAATAAGGCCCTGGAGGGCAGACTTGTGCCTACTGTATCCCCAGACCCCAGGTCAAGACCCTCTCTAAAGAAGGTCCCAAAATAATCATGCAGAAAGATTCATTTATGTATGGATGTGTGGCCCATCCCAAGTAGCACAAGTATCTTGCAGTAGGAAATGACAAGGACAGCAGTTCAGTCCAGAAAACACTTGCTGATGTCTTCCTGGGCTCATGGCTAAATGTGGCTGTCACAGAAAAGGAGCTCATAATTCCAGAGGTAAATGTCCTTGTGCCAGCCAAGCACCCATCTTCTATGTGAACCATAAGCATGGATACAGGGAGTGGAGAAAATCTGAGGAGCGGCGGGATTGGGGGCTGGAAGAGCATCAGCTAGCCGTGGGTCATGGAGAGAAAAAGATTGGCACACCAGAGCCAGTTGTTAGATATTCAGGAAAATGGTAGGAATTTTGAGAGCCAGTCATTAAATCAGTGGTAACATGAGATCACCTGTGGTAAGAGTATTTATTTGCACCATGGCAATAGCAAACACTATCCATCGGGTTCCTCCCATCCCATCTAAGAGAGCTGGTTCACCAGAACACTGCTGATAATCTCTGACCATCTGTGCACAGGCAAGAGAAAGTTCTGAGCAAAAGCTTCAAGCTGACTGTGACCTTAACTGACCTTATTGAGCAAAGCACCAGCCTCTGCCAACAGCAGCCTATGGTCCCTGGAGCAAAGGTTGGATATTACCTGTAGCCAAGAATCTTGGTTACTTCTGGGTCTTGTTACCTATGCTGCCCACCTGAAACCACTTAGAATCACAGTTTTTCTTCCAAAGGACTGCAATATAAAATTTGTGAATTTCTGTCATTACGGATGCCCAGAGCACTGCATATGAATTAGATCGACCGTGGTTCCTAACAGTGGTCCCCCACCGCAAAAGAAGCAGAACCAGGAACAACTACAAATGGCCTGAGTCTCCATGCATGACACTTTCTTCTTGGATTTTTGCTGCCTTTTATTTGCTCTCCTTGGTCTGTAATGTTTCTCCAGTAGACCTTATCTCATCCCATGGCATTAAGTACTGTTGCACACTGACCACACCCAAATGAGCTCTGATTTCTCCCCTGAGCTCCAGACTCATATCCAACTTCCTCCTTGACATCTCCTCTAGGATGCCCAATGGGCGTCTCAAAGCTTTCAAAAGGTTAGATTGGCTCACAGCATGCCTCTGCTTCCGAAGGCTTCTCATCTCCTGCCAAACACAAATCCCTAAAATGGTCTGATCCATGTCCCCGGCCCATCACTTCCCTGTTCTCCTCTCTCCCTGCTCTCCCTGCTGCCATGCAGGTCTCTGCTGTTTCTGGGACACAGCAGACAGGCTCCACCTTGGGAGAACTTGCTGTTCCATCCGCCTGGAAAGCTCTTTCACCAGATGTCCACACAGCTTCCTCCCTCACCTCCTCAAGTCTTTACCAAAGACCTTGATCACTTTATTTTTTTATTTTTAATTTTTTTCCATGTTTTCACATGAATTATTTTTATTAAAAAATATGGATCAGGGTTTTGGGGTTTTTTTTGGCAAACTAGCTTTTTTTTGATCACCTTATTTTATTTTTATTACTCAATGAATTTATTATATTTATAGTTGTACAGTGATCATCACAACCCAATTTTATAGCATTTTTGTCTCAAACCCTTAGTGCATCCCCCCACCCCCCAGCCTGTCTCCTTTGGAAACCATAAGTTTTTCAAAGTCTGTGAGTCAGTATCTGTTCTGCAAAGAAGTTCATTGTGTCTTTTTTTTCAAATTCCACATGTCAGTGATAGCATTTGATGTTGGTGTCTCATTGTCTGACGGACTTCACTTAGCATGGTAATTTCTCGGTCCATCCATGTTGTTAAAAATGCCATTATTTCATTCCTTTCAATGACTGAGTAATATTCCACTGTATATATCTACCACATCTTCTTTATCCACTCCTTTGGTGATGGACATTTAAGTTGTTTCCATGTCTTGGTTACTGCAAATAGTGCTGCAATGAACATTGGAGTACATGCGTCTTTTCAAGTCATGGTTTCCTCTGAATAGATGCCCAGGAGTGGGATTGCTGGATCAAATGGTAGTTCTATTTTTAGTTTTCTGAGGAATCTCCATACAGTTTTCCACAGTGGTTGCACCAATTTACATTCCCACCAACAATGTACTAGGGTTCCTTTTTCTCCACACCCTCTCCAGCACTTATTATTTGTAGTGTTTTTGATGATGGCCATTCTGGCTGGTGTAAGGTGATACCTCATAGTGGTTTTGACTTGCATTTCTCTAATAATGAGTGATGTTGAACATCTTTTCATGTGTTTTTTGGCCATCAATATGTCTTCTAGGGAGAATTGTCTGTTTAGATCTTCTGCCCATTTTTTGATGGGGTTGTTTGTTTTTTTGGTATTGAGCAGTAGGTGGTGGTTATAAACTTTGGAGATTAATCCCTTGTCCGTTGATTCATTTGCAAAGATTTTTTCCCACTCTGTGGGTTGTCTTTGTGTTTTGTTTAGGGTTTCCTTTGCTGTGCAGAAACTTTTAAGTCCCATTTGTTTATTTTTGTTTTTACTGTCATTACTCTAAGAGGGGGATCTGAGAAGATGTTGCTGTCATTTATATCGGAGAGTGTTTGGCCTATGTTTTCCTCTAAGAGTTTCATAGTATGTGGTCTTATACCTAGGTCTTTAATCCATTTTGAATTTTTTTGTGTATGGTGTTAGGGAGTGTTCTAATTTCATTCTTTTCCATGTGGCTGTCCAGTTTTCCCAGCACCACTTATTGAACAGGGTCTCTTTTCCATTGTATATTGTTGCCTCCTTTGTCATATATTAGTTGGCTGTAGGTGTGTGGGTTGAATTCTGGGCTTTCTATCCTGTTCCACTGATCTATATGTCTGTCTTTGTGCCAGTACCATACGGTTTTGATGATTGTTGCTTTGTAGTATAGTCTGAAGTCCAGGAGCCTGATTCCTCCAGCTCAGTTTTTCCTTATCAGGATGTCTTTGGCTATTCTGGGTCTTTTTGGCTTCCAAACAAATTTTAAGATATTTTGTTCAAGTTCTGTGAAAAATGTCGTTGGTAATTGGATAGGGATTGTATTGAATCTGTATATTGCTTTGGGTAGTATAGTCATATTGATAATATTGACTCATCCAATCCACGAGCATGGTATATCTTTCCATCTATTTGTGTCATCTTTGATTTCTTTCATCAGCGTCTTATAGTTTTCAGAATACAGGTCTTTTGTCTCTTTAGGTAGGTTTACTCCTAGGTTCTTTTGGATGTGATGGTAAATGGGATTGCTTCCCTAATTTCTCTTTCTGATCTTTCATTGTTAGTATATAGAAATGCCATCGATTTCTATGTATTAATTTTGTATCCTGTGACTTTGCCAAATTCATGGATGAGCTCTAACAGTTTTCTGGTATAGTCTTTAGGATTCTCTAGGTGTAGTATCATGTCATCTACAAATAGTGATAGTTTTACTTCTTCCTTTCCAATTTGGATTCCTTTTATTTCTTTTACTTCTCTGATTGCTGTGGCTAGGACTTCCAAAATTATGTTAAATAGTAGTTGTGAGAGTGGGCATCCTTATCTTCTTCCTGACCTCAGCAGAAATTCTTTCAGATTTTCACTTTTAAGAATGATGGTAGCTCTGGGTTTGTCATATATAGCCTTTATTATGTTGAGGTTGGTTCCCTCTATGCCCACTTTCTGATGGGTTTTTATCAGAAATGGGTGTTGGATTTTGTCAAAGGCTTTTTTTGCATCTATTGAGAGGATCATATGGTTTTTATTCTTCAGTTCATTAATGTGGTGTATCACACTGATTGATTTGTGGATATCGAAGAATCCTTGCATCCCTGGGATAAAACCCACTTGATCATGATATACAATCCTTTTAAGGTATTGTTGGGTTCGGTTTGCTAGTATTTTGTTGAGGATTTTTGCATCTATGTTCATCAGTGAAATTGGCCTGTAATTTTTTTTTTGTAGTATCTTTGTCTTCTTTTGGTATCAGGGTGATGGTGGCCTCATAAAATGAGTTTTGGAGTGTCCCTTCCTCTGAAATTTTTTGAAATAGTTTCAGAAGGATAGGTGTTAGCTCTTCTCTAAAGGTGTGATAGAATTCGCCTGTGAAGCCATCTAGTCCTGGACTTTTGTTTGTTGGAAGGTTTTTAATCATGGTTTCAATTTCAGTTCTTGTGATTGGTCCATTCATCTTTTCTATTTCATCTTGGTTTAGTCTTGGAAGATGGTACTTTTCTAAGAATTTGTCCATTTCTTCTAGGTTTTCCATTTTATTGGCATATAGTTGCATATAGTAGTCTCTTATGATCCTTTGTATTTCTGTGATGTCCACTGTTACCTCTCCTTTTTCATTTCTAGTTTTATTGATTTGAGTCCTCTTTTTTTTCTTGATAAGTCTGGCTAAGGGTTTATCAACTTTGTTTATCTTTTCAAAGAACCAGTTTTTATTTTCATCAATATTTTCTATGGTTTTCTTCATTTCTATTTCATTGATTTCTGCTGTGATCTTTATGATTTCTTTCCTTCTACTAACTTTAAGTCTTGTATGTTCTCTCTCTAGCTGCTTTAGATGTAAAGTTAGCTTGTTTATTTGAGCTTTTTCTTGTTTCCTGAGGCAGGCTTGTATTGCTATAAACTTTCCTCTTAGAACTGCTTTTGCTGCATCCCATAGGTTTTGGAGTGTCATATCTTTGTTGTCATTTGCTTCTAGGTATTTTTTAATTTCCTCTTTGATTTCTTCAGTGTGATCACCTTATTTTAAATTACACTCTTGCTTCACACTCCCCAATTGCCTAGCAGCTCTCAACACATTAGAACTTACTGATTTTCCTGTCTATTGTTTTTTCCTCCAATTAGAATGTAAGCTCCCTGTGGGCAAGGATTTTAGCCCAGTTTGTTTACTATTGTATCCCTAATATTCAGCACAGTGCTCCATAAATACTCGATGAACAAATACATGAAAACCTTGGTCTCTCCCCTCAAACCTGCTCCTCTCCTAGTCTCCACATTTGCCAATGGGCCCACCATTTCACTCAGCATTTCAGGATAAAACCCTGAGCACCACCCTCATCTTCTACATAAAACCCACTGGCAAGTGCTGACAGCTTGACCATCAAAATATATCTCCAATCTGACCATTGGCCTCCACTTCTCTGCAAACACCATAGTCCAAATCATTCTTATCCCAGCTGGACCACAGCAATCACTTTCTACCTGGTCTTCCTGCTTCCAGGCTCTCCCATACCTCTCACACCCACCCCTTACAGATACACACATTATCAGAGTGATCTTTCAAAAATGTCAGATAGGAGTTTCCATTATGGCTCAGTGAGTTAAGAACCCAACATAGTGTCCATAGTGCAGGTTCAATCCCTGACTTTGCTCAGTGTGTTAAGTATCCGGGGTTGAGGTTGTTGTGGTATAGGTCTGCAGCTGCAGGTCCCATTCCACCCCTAGCCCAGGAAATTCCATTTGCTGTATGTCGCAGATTCAGCCATAAAAAGAAAAACTAAATTAAATTAAACTTAAAAGTATCAAACAGAACATGTGATTCCTCCACTGAAAACCTCCCAAAGGCTCTCACCACGCATAAAACCCATGCTACCTGACCGAGCCACTGGCTTTTCCAGATTCGTCTCTGACACTCTCCCAATTGTTCTTTTTCCTTCAGCAGCAGGTATTAAGTGCCTGCTCTGGGACAGGGCTGTTCAAGGTGTTTAGGACACATTTTGGCACAAAATGGGAAAATATTTATGCTCTTGGAGAGCTCCCAGTCTACTGATGAGAATCAGACAGCAAGCAATAAACATGATAGTAAGTAGAGTATATAAGAAGGTGATTGGCCTATGTTTTCCACTAAGAGTTTTATAGTATCTGGTCTTATATTTATGTCTTTAATCCATTTTGAGTTTATTTTTGTGTATAGTGTTAGGAAGTGTTCTAATTTCATCCTTTTACATTTGATCCAGCAATCCCACTCCTGGGCATCTATCCAGAGAAAACCATGACTCGAAAAAGATGCATGTACTCCAATGTTCATTGCAGCACTATATACAATAAATAGCCAAGACATGGAAACAACCTAAATGTCTATCGACAGAGGAGTAGATAAAGAAGATGTGGTACATATATGCAATGGAATATTACTCAGCCATTAAAAGGAAAAAAATAATGGCATTTACAACAACATGGAAGGACCTAGAAATTATCATGCTAAATGAAGTCAGGCAGACAGTGAGACACCAATATCAAATGCTATCACTTACACGTGGAATCTAAAAAAAGGACAGAATGAACTTCTTTGCAGAACAGATACTGATTCACAGACTTTGAAAAACTTATGGTTTCCAAATGAGACAGGTTGCAGGGTATGGGTATGCACTGAGGGTTTGGGGTGGAAATGCTGTAAAGTTTGGTTGTGATGATCACTCTACAACTGTAATTGCATTAAAATTCATTGAGTAATTAAAAAATTAAATAGAAGGTGATTAGTGCTATGGAAAGCAAAGAGACTATAGAGAGGTACTGGAAGGGTTAAGTCTAGCCCAGTGAGAGCCAGCTGCACCATCAAGTCAGTCCTCCCTGAGAAGCAGGACCCAAGCAAAGCTGAGGAAGAGGAGCCACCCCGCGATCTTGCCATTACTAGGACTACTTGGAGTTGGCTTGTATGGTGTCAACTCAGCTATCCTGGATGCCGATTGCTTATAACTCCCCTCCATGCCCAGTTCCAGGTAGCCCACAACTGTGCATGCAATTTGGAAGGCAGAAAGAAGCCACAGCATTATTTCCTTTTTTCTAGAAAGGTCGTGCAGGGTAGTTGAGGCTCACTCCATTGGTGCTTCTCTGCCGCTCCTTTTGTCAACCAGTGGCTGAGCTGCCACAGGACTTCTTCTTTCAGCAACTCCAGCTCCTGGCCAGGTGCATGCTTAGCTCTGTGACAAAGGGCACCCGGGATGGAAGCTTAAAGAGACCAATCAAGTTCCAGCTCATCTTTGCCTGCTCTGCTGACTTCAGGGTGGAGCAAAGGTTGTAGAAATAACAGCTTCGTGTTGACTAACCAGCTGCCATGGTTCTGGGATGCTAAATCCCTAAATAACAAAGGACTTAACTAAGTAAGATTTTTATAGAATTCGTTATAGGGATAATATATTTTTATTATACTTATTACGTGCACAATGGCTGGCTCCTTACCTTTTAATCTATGTTCATATTCACAACCTCATAAAAATTTTACCTAAATATTTAAAATAGAAGCTTCTGCAGTCACTCCATATCCCCTAACTTGCTCACATATAATGCCACATATTACTCTCTGAAGTTATTTTATTTTTATTTTTGTCTTTTTGCCATTTCTTGGGACCTCCCTCGGCATATGGAGATTCTCAGGCTAGGGGTCTAATCAGAGCTGTAGCTGCCAGCAGCTCCCAGCCTACGCCAGAGCCATAGCAACGCGGGATCCAAGCCTCCTCTGCGACCTACACCACGGCTCAGGGCAACGCTGGATCGTTAACCCACTGAGCAAGGCCAGGGAGGGAACCAGCAACCTCATGGTTCCTAGTCGGATTCGTTAACCACTGCACCATGACGGGAACACCTGAAGTTATTATTTTTTTTTAATTTGATTACCTACTTACCAGAGTTTATCCTATTTATTGCTCCATCCCAGACTTCACCTGGTAGGATTTTTTTTCTTTTTTTTTTCTTTTTTTGAGGGCCACACCCACAGCATGTGGAAGTTCCAAGGCTAGGGGTCAAATCAGAGCTACAGCTGCTGGCCTACACCACAGCCACACAGGATCCAAGCTGCGTCTGCAACCTATACCACAGCTCATAGCAACACTGGATCCTTAACCCACTGAGTGAGGCCAGGGATGGAACCCGCATCTTCATGGATGCTAGTTGGGTTTGTTAACTGCTGAGCGACAAAGGGAACTCCCCACCCCCTTTTATTTTCCACTTTTTTTGGAATTTTTTTAAAAATAATGATTGAATAAATATATTTGACGTCTTTTATTTTTCAACAGATTTCTGCAAACCGAAATAAGCTAAAATGGCATCAACTGCAGTGTTTTGAACACAAATATCACAAGGGCTTACTGGAAAAAAAACTCCAACATTTAATCATAAAGTCTGTAAATGAAAAGACAAAGCAGTTTATTGATTACATGAGGTCAATTACTTTTATCAACACATTTTAAAAACACAACCAAATGAAAACAAACCTTTGATTGTATCATATTATCCCATTCACAAAAAAAGTCCCCTGCTTTTCTCAGAGCTAAATACTGAAACAGTTATAATACCATGACTTTTGTAGGCAATTACACTCAAGCCTGGGGATTCAGAGTAAAAGTTAAAGTCCAGTACTTCTCTAGCAAGAAATTGTACTAAATTTTTTTTCCTAACAAGAAAATACAGAACTAGAAGATTTTTTTTTAAAAAAATACGGTATTCTAAAACAAGACAATCCTTTAAAACAAATGTCTATGTTTTACATTTGAACCATTTAAAACCAAAGATACTTCTGGTAATTAGGAGTCTGTTCTCAAGTACTTAGGAGGCAAGGGAGAGGGCGTGGGATGGGTGGGGAGTTTGGGGTTGGTAGATGTAAACTATTACATTTAGAATGGATGGGTGATGAGGTCCTACTTTACAGCACAGGGAACTATATCCAATCTCTTGGGATAGAACAAGATGGAAGACAGTATGAGAAAAAGAATGTATGTGTGTGTGTACATATATGACTGCGTCACTTCGCTATTCACAGAAATGGGCACAACACTGTAAGTCAACTGTAGTTCAACAAAAACATAAATAAATAAAAATAAAATCAAAGATACTTCTGAGTCAAAACTTCTTTGACAATTCTTCCATGGAATAGTGGTCCTAATTTCTGCCAAGTCACCCATATTTGCTCATCTTACTTATCTTTTCCTTACTGCCTCTGCTCTCAACATCCCATCTGACTGTGGATCTTCTGCACTAAAGCCCCATTTAAAAGACCTCAGTGTTTTCTTACTATGGCCAATCCTGACATACCTTCATTCACCTCCTAAACATAGTTGCTTGTTCATTCATGCATTGAGCCCACATGGTTTGATCATCTGTGTCCCTGATGTTTTAATTTCAAGGTCATTGTCTTTGAAGAGTGCCTTCCTCTTCTGACCCATAAATATTACACCATTGATCCAAAGCAGCAAGTGTAGCCCTGCCTTGTTTTCCCAAAGTTTCTCCCTGAAACCATGTGGGGTGTGACGCTTCCTGCTGCTATTCCTACAATTCTCTGCCACTGATTTCATTTGTCCTTGTTTAAGTGCTCTTCCTTCCCATTTTTGTTCCTGCCCTTTTAAAGTCTGAGAGCATCAGAGGATTTCCTGTGCAGCCTCTGGTTTTACTAGCTTCCTTCCCCTTCCTCCTGCAGGAGGATCACTTGCAACTACAGATACAGAGTGACATTTCTGAGAGTGTCCCAACCCTCTTGAGACATGTTTCATTTGAAAGTCTCTGACTGTGACACCTGGCCTATCTCTCCTCTGACCTTTGGGGAATCTGCTTCCTTAGAGTCTAGATTGTGTGTGTTCACTGCAAAATGTCCCCTGTCCTTGGCTCAGATCAGCTCAAAAATGGTTTTTGGATCCAGGCAGCCATGAATTTGATCCCGGCTTTATGACTTATTGGCAATCTCACCCCACCAGGTCATTGGATTTCCTTGTACCTAAGCTTCCTGATCTGTACAAAAGAAGGCTACTCTAAAGACTGTATTTTCCAACAAATACATGCATGCAGTCCATCCTGTGTACTTTTCTTACAATAGATGTTGACATCTCCCTATCTGGGCAGGCAGAAGAGTACTAGGCAACTATTGAGACTAAGGGCAACCAAGCTGCTGCCTGACTCTCTCCAGGACATGTGCTCTTGGAGTAGATTTAGCAGGTAAAAAGACAGGACTCACAGTTAAATATGAATTTTAAAAAAACAGCAAATAACTTTTTAGTGTTAAGTATGGCCCAAATATTGCATGGGATACACTTATACTAAAAAGTTAGTTGCAGTTTCTATGAAGTTTAAAATTTTTTTAATCCTTTTTGGCCATGTTCTTAGCATATGGAAGTTCCAGGGCCAGAGATCGAACCCATGCCACAGCAGTAACAATGCTAGATCCTTAACCTGCTGAGCCACAAGGGAATTCCTGAAGTTTCCATTTTAACTGAATGTCCTATACTTCATATGGGAGCCCCATTTTGGAGCCCAGAGCCATCATGTAAGAGGTTTGGCTGCCCTGCAGCTAGTTGTTCTTCCAGTTTCTTGGTGTTTGAGGGTTCCCATCCAGGCATCAGATACATGTGCAAAGAAGCCTTCAGGATTATTCCTGCCCCAGCCACAGTCTGCTGCAAATATGCAGATACCCCAGACAGGCCCCTAGAGGAACCCAGTCAACTTTCAGAGAAAGAACAGGTGATAATAATGGATGCTTGTGATTGGTTTAAGCCACTAAATTTGCAGGGGAATTTGTTACATGGCAGTAACTAACTAATATAATCACCTACTTCATAGAATTTTTTGCATTGTTTAAAGAAGATAATGTCGGAGTTCCCGTCGTGGCGCAGTGGTTAACGAATCCGACTAGGAACCATGGGGTTGCGGGTTCGGTCCCTGCCCTTGCTCAGTGGGTTAATGATCCAGCGCTGCCGTGAGCTGTGGTGTAGGTTGCAGACGCGGCTCGGATCCCGCGTTGCTGTGGCTCTGGCGTAGGCCAGTGGCTACAGCTCCAATTCAACCCCTAGCCTGGGAACCTCCATATGCCGCGGGAGCGGCCCAAGATATAGCAACAACAACAAAAAAGACAAAAGACAAAAAAAAAAGATAATGTCATAAGAAGAAATATAATTCTTGGAACAAGTGTAATTATTTCCCCCTCTCCCCACCTACGTGCCTCATGGTCTCTTTTCCCCAAGATTCCTTTCCTTTGCAAGAACTAAATTCTCTTTATCGGCCAGAACTGGGTCCCAAGGGTGTCAGCTGATTCCCCCAAATGTTTTCATGAAGTTCTGGAAGATTAAACTCATAGCAAAGTAAGAATTGGGAAAGCTGCAGCAGGCTAAGAACCTGACTCATATCCATGAGGATGTGGTTTCAATCCCTGGCCTCGCTCAGTGGGTTAAGGATCTGTGTTGCCGCTAGCTGTGGTGTAGATTGCAGACACAGCTCTGATATGGCATTGCTGTGGCTGTGGCATAAGCTGGCAGCTGTAGCTCCAATTTGACCCCCAACCTGGGAAGTTCCATGTGCCACAGGTGCAGCCCTAAAAAGAAAAAAAAAGAAAAAAAAAGAATTGGGAGAGCTGAAGTCACCTCTCTTCTCACTGTCATGGCCCTATACCAATTCTGTGATCAGCTTTGGGAATCTTTCTTAATTTATTTGTAATACGCCTCCACAAAATTACTTCTGTTCTTCCCTCCTTTTTTTCTTTACCCACTCACATGTTTGTGAATTTCCATGAAGATGTTCACAGATTATTATTTGTGTGTTTTCTTGTTTTCACATTTCCTCTCCTATTGTGTGCTGCTGCCATTATTTCATGGTCATTACAATCCCTAATGATTCCGTCCCTCCGGTGCCCCAAGAAGAGCCATCCACCCCATCCCCCTTCAGTCAGGTCGCTGATACAAGCATACTTACTATTCCTAATTTATGTTTAGACCTTCTAATTTTTACTCAAAAATGAGGCATAGGATCTTAAGGTCGGCTGAGTAATAGCACCCCACCCACCCAAAGATGTCCATGTCCTAATCCTTGGAAGCTTTTTTTTTTTTTTTTTCGTCTTTTTGCCATTTCTAGGGCCACTCCCATGGCACATGGAGGTTCCCAGGCTAGGGGTCGAATAGGAGCTGTAACTGCTGGCCTGCAGCCAGAGCCACAGCAACACGGAATCCAAGCCATGTCTGCATCCTACACCACAGATCATGGCAACGTTGGATCCTTCACCCGCTGAGCAAGGCCAGAGAGCAAACCTGCAACCTCATGGTTCCTAGTCGGATTTGTTAACCACTGAGCCACGATGGCAACTCCCTTTGGGAGCTTTGAATAGGTTACCTTAGATGGCAAAAGTGGCTTTGCAGGTATGACTGAATGAATGATCCTGAGGATAGAGAGATAATACTGGATTATCCAGGTTAGCCCAAAGTAATCACGAGGGTCCTTAAAAGAGGGAGGCAGGAGAGTCCAAGAGACGGAGATATGCTGATGGAAGCAAAGGTCAGCATGATGTAAAACCTTGAGCCCAGGAGTTCAAGCAACTTCTAGAAACTGGCAAAGTCAGGGAAATAAATGGACTCTTCCTTGAAGCCTCCAGAAAGAAAGCAGCTCTGCCCGCACCTTGATTTTAACCCACTGAAACTGACTCTGGACATCTGACCCTCAGAACCCAAGGATAATGTATTTCGTGTTGTTTTAAGCCACTAAGTTTGTGGTATTTATTGCAGCGATAGGAAACTAAGACAGACCCTCTATGATCTTATGAAGTCACCCTTGGAGAGAGGGGACGTTTCTAGCCCTGTTGAACCAGAAAGATCACTCACACCTTACAAGGCTATTTGTTTATAATTATATAAACCTCACCTCTTTTCCTAAAGAGTCTGAGATGGCACATTAAGAAATAGACTCTATTTTTATTTGGCCCAAATGAGCTATGCTTTTAGGGGGAGGGGGGGGAAGGTGATGACTTATCTGTGAAGACGGATTATGTTTAGAAAGAAGGAAACAAACAGAATCAATCCCACTGTGTCTGCACCCCTGGGTGTCTTGCATTGAAGATGAAATCTGCCTCTGGTTGATGGTGAGAAAGATGCAAGACACTCATCTGCTATAGAGTGAGTGCTAGCCTTCACCAAACCCATTTCCTCTTCTTTGTGGGAAGCAGCTAGACAGTATTTCCCAGACCATCTTGCAGTTGGGTGTGGCTGGGGACTGAGGATTAGCCAATGAAACCTGAGTGGGTAATGGGTACCACATCCAAGCCTGCTCTCCCCCAAACCCACATGCGTGTTAACCTATGTTCTTTACCCTTCCATCGGCTTGATGCAGAAAATTACAACGTTGAAAGCCATGTGTTGGATATACCACAAATCAAGGGAGACTGGACCCTGAACCATCACTTGGAGGAGAATTACCAGCCAATCAGGAACATCTGTTTTTTGGACTTTATGTGAATGAGAAAATAACTTCTATTGTGTTGAGCAATAATACATTCTGGGGTTTATCTTAGCACCTAGCATTACTCTAAAGAAACACACAAGGCAAATCCCAAATATTTGGGGTAAGCAGAGCCTGTTTTGCAGATGGGCACACCATGGGATCAATGCCAACTGTAAGAAGCTGATAGGGGCTTATGTGTCACTATGAACACAGCAGGTTTTATAAACATGCCTTGAAGAATGGTTCTTTTCAGGTTTTTCTGGCTCAGCCCAATTAAAGCCACTGCTGATGCAACAAACCCTTCTCTTAATGCATTACATAAGAAGTATTAACAAAAACAGCATGGTTTTCATATTTTCATTGTGGTCTAAACCTGAATGAGGAAATCATTTAATACCCTTTGACTCTGTCCAAACACCATTCTCTGAACACAACCATTCAAACATTCTTTAGTGTCCTAGAGAAATACCACCCCATGAGTGTACCCTTGCGTCTGGACCTAAGATTAGGGTGACCAACCATCCCAGTTTGTCTGAGACTGCGGGGGGTTCCAGGTATGTAGGACGTTCAGCTTCAAAACCAGGATGGTGTTGAGTTCCTGCTGTGGTGCGGTGGGTTAAGCATACGACTCCAGCAGCTCTGGTGACTTTGGAGGCACAGGTTCAATCCCTAGAGCAGTGCAGTGGGTTAAAGAATCCAGTGTTCCCACAGCTGTCAGGGAACTTCCATATGTCATGGGTGCAGCCATTAAATAAATAAATAAATACATACATACATATATATATATATATATATATATATATGTATATATATATATATATCTCCACTTTGCACTGTTCCTGTTGTGGCTCAGGGGGTTGGGGTCCTGATGTTGTCTCTGTGAGGATGCAGACTCCATCCCTGGCCTTGCTCAATCCCTGCTTAGAGATCCAGCAGCATGGGTCACAGATGTGGCTCAGATCTGGTGTTTCTGTGGCTGTGGCTTGGGCCAGCAGCTGCAGCTCTGATTAGACACCTAGCCTGAGAACTTCCATATATTGCCATTGCAGCCATAAAAAGAAAAAAGAAAAAGAAAACAACAGGACAGTCCCAGGCAAACTGGGAAGCATTGGTCATCCTACAAGATACTACTCTGCTACAAGCAAGTCTATGTATATGGCTGGAAATCCAGAAAAGAACAAAAAAAGTGTTTTTTTTTCCCCTCCATCTACCAGGAAGGGCATACTCTCAATTTAGAAAATGATACTTTCCTTTAAGGCACTACTGACTGGGAAAATTCCCTCTCATTCATGCAGTGGTCATGCATATACCCTCACAAAGACCAAAGACTGAAGTTGGAATGGTTGGGAATTACATGTCCTCAGCTTCTCTGTTGTTCTCTCTTGTGCAGCAGCTTACACTGAATGTTATGAGAACTGTCTTGAAGCAGAATGATAATACAGGGGAGATGGTGTGCTGGGGTGGAGGGTAGAGGGGATGGCACAGTGCTCTGTGGTGCCACCACCTGCTCCTCTGCCCTGGGCCTCCCATCACCTGCTAACTCAGGTTCACCTGCCATTAGAATGGCCCATGTGGTAGTTCCTGGAATGTTGGGCCACTTATTGATTTGTATGGTTCCCATCTCACCTCCAGGATTCTGAGACTCATCTCTTTGACACTAACTTACAGGAGTGGATGAAACTAACTGTCACCCTATTGAAAATCAGGTCTGGCCATACGAGGGGATGCAATTCTGTCTTTCCTATGCCATTGCCGCCATGTTGGTCATGCCCCACACTTTTGATGCTATTATTTACCACAGATTTTTTTTTTATATTGCCTGACCTTTTAAACTCAATTCTATTTTTAAAGGAAATTGCATATCACCAAAGAGCCAGTATCACTTGACAGAATTCTAATCATCATAAAAAATGAATTCCAAAGAAAGCAAAGCAGCATGATTCAATTCCTGCTTGATGCAATCTCGGATGGAAAGCTCCAGGCCTGCTCTCTCTTAATTGAAAAGAGGCATTAACAGAAGTTATAGAAGAGCTTTAGGTGGACTCACACTACATTAAAGCTTTCTCCTTGGTTAACCAAAAGAGAATCAGAAAAGAAAACAAATAATATCCCCACTCTGAGAGGCATTGTTAATCCTGTTTTGCACCAGCAAAAATCATCTCACAAACAATGATTGGATAATTTAATTTCACTTTAAATGAATTATCTCAAATGGTCTTCAACACAGCCTGCCATTCTGATTCCCTCTCCTTGTACGAGTGTATTTTCCCACTGAACCAAACAATATTCCAAGTATTTTCCTCCCTTTCTCTCTCTCTCTTCCTCCCTAACCCAGCTCTCAATGGCTAGTCTTGCCTCATACATATTTTAAAAAATAAAATCAATTAGCCAGAAATTTCTCTCTCTGATCTCATTCATCCCTATGAGGGAACAAGTACATTCATATCTCTGCTCTTAAAGGAAACCCCACTTCTCATTCACCTTCAGCTAGTTCCTGATTTCTCTGTTCTTTCTTGCATCTCACCTTCTCAAAGGAATGGTCCACACACCCACTGGACCCACGACCTTTTCACTCCTTAACCCACCATAATCCAACCTTTACTCTTGTCTCCCTGTCATGCCACTAAAATTGCCCTGGTCAAGACCCACATCTTCTTCCACCATCCCTCCCTCCCAAGGCATTCTTCTTTCTTGGCTTGACCTCTACTCTACGTCTGCCTCTTCTGAGTCTCCTATGCAAGGCCTCTTCGTTTACCCATCCTCTCAATGCCTGCCAGAGCTTGGCCTCCAGCCCTCTCCTTTCCTCCCTCTACACTCTCTCCCAATAGGACCTTAGTATCCCCATAGCTTTATCGTCCATAGGCTATAAATGCCCAAAATTGTCATGCCTTTGCGCTGTCCCTGGCATGCACAGATGCTCATTTGTGACCTCCATTTGGATGTCTTACAAGCATCTTGGACTTCATACATGCAAAATGGACTTGTGATTCCTCCCTTTCCCTGGTCTTTCTCATTCCAGTGAAGGGCACCACCATCCACTCCACAGCCTGAACCACAAACCTGGAAGTAACGCTTGGTTCTCTCCCTCCCCCTCTCTGACCTCTCTCAACTCCACTCCTATGGCTACTCCCAAAATAGACTCCCAATGCCTTCTCTCCTCCCCATTTGCACTATCACCTCCCTAATCCAAGCCACCATCATCTCTGTTCTAGATTGTTGCAATGATCCTATATTTCCAATACCCCAGAGGTATCTTCTTTAAACATATCACATCACTTCCTCGCTTGAAACCCAGATGTGGCTTCCCACTGAAAGTAGAAGGAAACTCAAAACTCCTTGCTCGCGCACTTACCAGACTCACCTCTGCCCACCTCTCCAATCCCATCAAATCTCTCTCTCTCTTTCTCTGGATCTGTCTCCTACCCCCCCTGAAATTCCCACTGGCTTTCAAGAAATGAATGGCATTACAAGTTCTCTTGTATCCTTTTTATTAGATTCCATATATGTGATATATCATGATATTTGTCTTTATCTCACCTACTTCACTCAGTATGATCATCTCTAGGTCCATCCATGTTCCTACAAATGGCATTATTTCATTCTTTTTATGGCTGAAAAATATTCCATTATATATAAGTACCACATCTTCTTTATTTATTCGTCTGTCAATGGACAATTAGGTTGCTTCCATGTCTTGGCTACTGTGGATAGTGATGCAATGAACATTGGGGTGCATGTATATTTTCGAATTAGAGCTTTCTCTGAATACATGCCCAGGAGTAGGATTGCTGGATCATAGGGCAATTTTATATTGAGTTTTTTAAGGAACCGCCATACTGTTCTCCACAGTGCTTGCATCAGCTTACATTCCCACCAACAGTGTAGGAGGGTTCCCTTTCCTCCACACCCTCTCCAGCATTTATTGTTTGTAGATTTTTCTGGTGTGGCCATTCTGACTGGTGTGAGGTGAAATCTCATTGTAGTTTTGATTTGCATTTCACTAATAATTATCCATGTTGAGCATCTTTTCGTGTGTAGATAGAAAGTGAATTGGCAGCTGATTAAGGTTGGAGGTGGTGGAGGGTAGGGGGAGATTAGGGACTGATGGCTAAAGGATAAACGATTTCTTTGGGGAGTGACAAAAATGTTCTATAATTGATTATGATAAGGTTTGCACAATTCTGTGAATATACTAAAAGCCACTGAACTGCATATTTTCATTTTTTCTTTTTTGGGGGGGGGGCAGGGCGTGCCTATAGAATACAGAAGTTCCTGGAACTGGAATCAAACCTGCACCACAGCAGTGACAAGCCAGATCCTTAACCCAATGAACCACCAGAGAACTCCAAATTGCACATTTTATTTTATTTTTATTTTATTTTAATGATTTTTATTTTTTTCCATTATGGCTGGTTTACAGTGTTCTGTCAATTTTCTACTGTACAGCAAGATGACCCAGTCTCACATACATATATACATTCTTTTTTTCTGACATTATCATGCTCCCTCATAAGTGACTAGATATAGTTCCCAGTGCTGTATATATTGTTTTCCATAGTGGTTATACCAACTTACATTCCCACCAACCACGAAGGAGGGTTCCCCTTTTTTCACACACTCTCCAGCATTTATTGTTTATAGACTTTTTGGATGATGGCCATTCTTACTGGTGTGAGGTGGTACCTCAGAGTAGTTTCGGTTTGCATTTCTCTAATAATCAGTGATGTTGAATATTTTTTCATGTGCTTGTAGGCCATCTGTGTATCTTCTTTGGAGAAACGTCTATTCGGGTCTTTTGCCCATTTTTCCATTGGGTTTTTTGCTGTTGCATTGTATAAGCTGCTTGTAAATTTTAGAGATTAAGCCCTTGTCAGTTGCATAATTTGAAACTGTTTTGTCCCACTCTGTAAATTGTCTTTTTGTTTTCTTTTTGGTTTTCTTTGCTGTGCAAAAGCTTGTCAGTTTGATTAGGTCCCATTGGTTTATTTTGGCTTTTATTTTTGTTGCTTTGGGAGACTGACCTGAGAAAACCTTTGTAAGGTTGATGTCAGAGAATGTTTTGCCTATGTTCTCTTCTAGGAATTTGATGGTGTTTTGTCTTACGTTTTAAGTCTTTAAGCTCTTTTGAGTTTATTTTTGTGCATGGTGTGAGAGTGTGTTCCAGTTTCATTGATTTACATGCAGTTGTCCAGTTTTCCCAGCACCATTTCCTAAAAAGACTGTCTTTTTCCCATTTTATAGCCTTGCCTCCTTTGTCGAAGATTAATTGACCATAGGTGTCTGGGTTAATTTCTGGTTCTCTATTCTGTTCCATTCTTCTGTATGTCTGTTTTGGTACCAGTACCACACTGTCTTGATTACTATGGCTTTGAAGTATTGCCTGAAGTCTGGGAGAGTTATGCCTCCTGCTTGATTTTTGTTCCTCAGAATTGTTTTGGCAATTCTGGGTCTTTTGTGGTTCCATATAAATTTTTGGTTTGTTTGTTCTAGTTCTGTAAAAAACATCATGAGTAATTTGATAGGGATTACATTGAATATGTAGATTGCTTTGGGGAATATGGCCATTTTTACAATATTAATTTTTTCAACTCAGGAGCATGGAATATCTTTCCATTTCTTTGAATCATCTTTACCAAATTGCACATTTTAAAGAGATGAATTGAATGTGAATTATAGCTCGACAAATTTTCCAAAAGCAATAATCCTATGTTACTTTCCCTAAATTATTTCTTCTTTCCATTTTCAGTGGAGGATTCAGCTATGTTATATATTAAAATCAATGAATTAATACTGTCTTGTTAAGTGCCATCATATATTTAGACTTTTTTAATGATTCGAAAATCAGTTAACAAAAGTTGATTAAACTGTTGATGTTTATCACTTGGTAAATTACATCCCTAAGACTTTTATTCGTGTGTTCATTTGTAATCACCTTCATTGGCCAGCCTCAAGGATAGAATTTTGACATTAGTGAAGGAGCTTGCCATTTCAAGGCTAGACATTTTCTGTGCCTTTGGGGTTTTCCCTAGCTGTGCCCTTCAGAAGACAGAGGACCACTTGTTAGAGGCATTTCACAGCCTCTTCCCGTTGGCTATACTTTTAAGTTTTTTAATATTTCAATTTATTCCCTGCTTGTGGATAAAAGGTCACATCAATTAAAAATTATGTTTGACTATGGTGGTGTTCCATCACCACAGCAAATGGTCCTGATCTTGTCCTTGGTTCTTGTCCCCCTCTCAGCTGTAATATTCTCTCTGGTATGGTCTGAACTTGACCTTGAGACAATGACAGCCTGAGCCTGTTGTTAGTTTAATGTCATGCCAGAGTTGTGACCAACAATAGTCATAATTGTGTCCAAACAGTCTTAATATTCAACAATGTTAAACAAGACTCTCAAGTGTGCATTGTGCTGGTGTCACTGAATTTGATGACATTGGCTGCTCTTCCTAGCAAGTGTTCTAGATTGGTTTTTACTTTGAGGTTTTGCTCTTCTAAGTGTAGGAATATTTTACATTTCAGTCTTCTAGAGTCTGTTTTCGAAGTAGATAATCATTTTAATGTCCTGGTTGCTTCTATTTTGGCTAAGGAAAGTGATTTGTTTCCAAAGACTTCAAAGAACGTATTGGCTTTTTAAAAGAATGCCAAAGAATATACTGCCATTGTTATTTGAAGATTAAAAAAAGAGAAAACCAACCACAATGTTCCTCAGAGTGGTCGACAGTGTGTATTTCACTTCCTGGTTATAGATTTTATTAACTTTGAGTAAAATTATTATTAGGCAATCCGCATTGATCCATGTAGTGCAACAGACACATAATTCATGCCCCATGTGTTAAGTATTCCAGAAGAAAGATGCTTAGGCCAATGTCAGGGCTTACAGTACTTATGAAACACAAATGTGTTAATTCCCAGAGAACCATAAAAACTGGGCTCATCCAGAAAATGTCAATAGTAAGTGGTATTAAAAAAAAGGCCCCTGAATCACTGATTTAATTTTCCTTTTGTCATAAAGCCAGCGACGCTAACTCCAGGAAGTATGTCACTAGCTTTTGTTTTGTTTGTGGTTTACGTAGTCCATACAATAGCAGGCTCGGAACATATTTTATTGGGGAAGAAGAATAATCTATTCCTTTCCGCAAAACTCAAACCAAGATGAATTCAAAGTTCCCCCGAATAACTGCCCTGTCAATTATAAACATGCACTGGAATTCCAAGCATGAATTGCCCATCTCTTCAAGTAAATGATCAGGAACTGGAAAGCACTGGAGAAAAGGGGGGGGGGGCGTGGACACTGGATCAAAAGGTAAGGCTGGACAGCTTTGTGCACCATGGAGCAGACAGGTAGTGAGGGCTTACAAAAGAGGAAAAGTGTCAGCAGGACAGTGAGTGATTAAACTCGGATACAAATTCCACCAGAACCAGGTGGCTGGGTTTCCACCGCCAATCACTAACAACAACAACAACAAACAAATGATGCACGGAGCAGGAATGATGGGTTAGAAACTACTGCTCATCAATGCTCCTAACACTCATGACAGCTGCAGGCCCAAGCCAAGGGGAAAGGGCCAAGGGTCAAGGGCCTGGGGGCCTTTAAAACTGTCCTAGAGTGCTGTGCAAAGAGATTCCCTCCATGCACCAAAATAATCCCACCTCACTGTCTTTTAAAAAAAAAAAAAAAAAAGGAGTTGGCATCGTGACATAGCAGAAACAAATCTAACCAGGAACCATGAGGTTGTGGGTTCAATCCCTGGCCTCGCTCAGTGGGTTAAGGAACCGGCATTGCCATGAGCTGTGGCGTTGGTCACAGACGCGGCTTGGATCTGATGTTGCTGTGGCTGTGGTGTAGGCCGGCAGCTCTAGCTCTGACTTGACCCCTGGCCTGAGAACCTCCATATGCCACAGGTGCAGCCCCAAAAAAACAAAATAAATAAATAAATAATAAAAAATTTAAAAAACTTTTAATTTCCCTAATATAAGAATAAATTATGCCTTATAGAAAATAACCCAGAAAAGTACAAAGAAAAAAATCAAATTACCTATAATCTTTCTGCTCTGAAATAATCACTGTTAAAATTTTAGTGTTTTTCCTTAAAATGATTTTCTATACAGAGATGGTCATAGGTCATAACCAAATTGGAACAAAGATGAATATCCAGTTCCTGCTTTTACACTTATGTTGTGAGCATTTCCTCACATCATTCAACAGCCTTAGGAATATGAGGATTATTATTATTATTATTATTATTTGTCTCTGCCTGCAGCATACAAAAATTCCCAGACCAGGGATCAAACCCATGCCACAGCAGTGACCCAAACTACTGCCATGACAATGCCAGATCCTTAAGCCATTGAGCCGCAAGCAAACTCCGTAAAAGTGGTTTTTAATATCTGCATAATCTTCCATCATATGGCTACACCAGAATTAACTATACCCTACCTTAGACATTTCGATTGTCGCCAACTTTTCATTATTATAAATATTTCTGTGATGAGCATTCCTCCTAACTTATTTTTAACAACCTAGAGGGAATCTTTGCGTCGTGTGGGTAGAGTTACTCACATGGGAGGGAAAAACACAGCACCACTCAACTCGGAAGACGTTTCAAAAGGTGATCCATCAAAGTTTTAGACCTGCGTGTGCCTGAGGGAGCAGCTCTGCTGAATGCGCAGAGTCATCCTTCACTTGTTCACCATTGCAGGACTGGAGACTCCAACAGCTCTTGGAAAACACTATGGTTGACAGACGACAACTACCTCCCTCTCATCAGGTGGCCAAGTCTCACCTCCGTGCAGCAGCAGGGACTTCCTGGGGAGGAAGTGTCGGTTATCATTTGCCAAACGCTCAGTGACCGCAACCACGTGATAAGGGAAGAAAAGCAATCTGCTCTCCACTGTGCTTTATTGATTTACTCGTTTGTTTGTTTTTATGGTGGTAAAACATACATAATGTTTACAGTTTCTACACTTTTTTTCTTCTTGTTTGGCCACCCCCTGCCACCTCGCTGTGGCATGTGGAAATTCTCAGGCCAGGGACTGAATCTGAGCTGGAGCTTCGACCAATGCCCCTGCTGC
Source organism: Phacochoerus africanus (assembly GCF_016906955.1). Classification (NCBI taxonomy): domain Eukaryota; kingdom Metazoa; phylum Chordata; class Mammalia; order Artiodactyla; family Suidae; genus Phacochoerus; species Phacochoerus africanus. Next base: position 124,678,677 of record NC_062558.1, read on the forward strand.
AGCCATGCTGGATCCTTAATCCACTGCACTGGGCTGGGGATCAAACTGGAGCCTCCACAGAGACAAGCCGTATTATTAACCCACTCCAACACAGCAGGAATTCCAATATTTACCATTTTTAAGTGTGCCCAATCCAGTGGCATTAAGCACATTCACATTGTCACACAACCATCATCAAGGTCCTTGGCCAGCACTTTCTCATCTTGAAAAACTTGAACTCTGCACCCACTAAACAGTAGCTTCCTATTCCCCTCTCCTCTCAGCCCCCAGCACCTGTTCTAGGCACCTTACATCAACAGAATTAGGCAATATTTGTCCTTTGGTGTCTGGGCGTGATGTTTGCAAACCTCATCCATGTTGTAATGTGCGTCAGAATTTTACTGCATTTTGTGGCTATGTCACATTTTGTTTATTCATAAAAAAAATGTTGATGGACATTTAGGTTGTTTCCACTTTTGATGATTGTGAATAATGCTACAATTATTCACATAACTGAACATTCTGCACGTGACTGCTTGAGACTCTGCTTTCAGTTCTTTTGAGGCATATACCTAGGAGTGGAATTGCTGGGTAATATTAGTAATTCTATGCTCATTTTTTTTTTCTTTTTTGATTTTTACAGCCACTCCTGTCGCATATGGAAGGTCCCAGGCTAGGGGTCTAATTGGAGCTGCAACTGCCGGCCTGAGCCACAGCCACAGCAACACAGCATCCAAGCCATTTCTGCAACTTGTACCACAGCTCACAGCAACGCTGGATCCTTAACCCACTGAGCAAGGCCAGGGATCGAATCCACATCCTCATGGATACTAGTCAGATTCATTACCACTGAGCCACAAAGGGAACTCTCTATGTTTAATTTTTAAGGAACCATCAAACTTTCCCATAGTACTGCATTGTTTCACTTTTCTACAAGCAACACACAAGGGTTCCCATTTCTCCACAACTTCATCACTTTTCTCCTTCTGTTTTTTTTTTTTTTTTTCTTTTTCCAATACCCATCATAATGGAGGTTTCACTAGCCATATTAATATCATGGCTTTGATCTGCATTACTCTAATGACTACTGACATTGAGCATCTTTTCATGTGCTCATTGGTCATTTGTGTTATCTTCTTTGGAGACAAGTCTATTCAAGTCTTTTGCTCGTTTTTGAAATGGGTTGCTGGAGGAATCTGCTTTTGCTGGGAGAGACAGACACCCAGCATCAGAGCGCTCTCCACACAGAGCCTCTGGTGGCAAGGAAGAGATCTGAATTCCCAAAAAAGCACCATTAAGAAGGGGTTATTATGAGGCAAAGGGGGTCCCTCTTGGGATCCTGGTACAGGAAGTTCTGCGGGCCTCCGGGACCCAGAAAGGCATCAGAAGGCTACCCTGTCCCTGTCCCTCTTTGGGGACAGTGTGCTCCTGTCTCTGCCTCTCCCTGCTTGTCTGCTCCTCCCTGTGTGAGGCTTTTAACCTCTGCTTTACATCCCCAACCTAAGTGGCTGGCTTCCCAGGATGCATGCCCCAGCCTCATCTTCACATGACCCCAGAGCTCTCTTCCCCCCCCCACTCCCCCCAACATAGACTCCAGCTTCCCTGTCCCCTCATTCAGTATTTCTCTCCTGAGGTCAGGAGCCCCCATGGCCTAAGCAGCTGTGGCCAGAGGGCCAGTCACATAAGACAAACACTGTCAAATCAGCCCCTGCCTTCATGGAGGGCTGTGGATGGAAAGGCAGATCAAGGCAGGGGTGGGCAGCTGTCCTTAACACCCAGAGGAAAGCTTCAAAGCTTTTAAACAATTAATATCACATCATTTACTACTATGTCGATTTCTAAAACACCCAAGAGTATTCTACACTTGCTATTGCTTGCCTTCAGCTTCATGTATGGCCTTTCAGGGGAGCACCACTGCAATGTTCCAAAGGCCCCCTTCAGTGTTGGTGTGACAACGACACATCCAATGCTGAGAACAGTGAATAAGCTCGCGACTGCCTTTCCATTCCAGAGGCTGAATATCAATTGCAGCAAGACAAACACTTTATCCAAATATTCCTATAGGAAATGTACCACCAGCTGGTCTCCCTGGTGTTCAAGGCAAGCTACATTCTCTCCCCATCTTTTCAGGGGGTTCAAAAGGGAAAGTGGCAACCTTATGACTTGAGAATAACCAGAACGTACAGAGGCTGAACAAGTCAGGTGCGACCAGGTCAGGTAGGCTCTGGAGTCGGCCCAGTGGGACCCAAATACCCTTGTGAAATGTGGCGTTTTCATCATTCATTACAGATTGCTGCTGACCAGCAGGGCAGCTGATAAGAGATGGTATCTTGTAATTAGGACAAGATCCCATTAAAGACAAATTCATCTGTTTGAACTGGAAACTAAGGGCAAGTCTTACATGTTCCCTCTGTTCACCCGGCCCTTCCATCTTTGGATGGGTCATCTGCCTAAACACTGTTCTTATCTGTCTCTATGAAAGGAGACATTTCCCAAAGGAGAAGCCAGTCCTGTCTTTCTTTGCCAGATGATGACGAAGCCAACTGAAACCCTTTTCTCATTCAATGGTACCTTAGGAGAGAAAATTTGTGAAGCATAAAATGGGGGAGGTGGAGAGTCAGAGGACGAGAGAATCCAAGACAAGGCCTATTGGCAGGTACCCTTAAAGGATGTTTACCCTGGGTTGGGGGGAAGTAAGGTGGGATGGCATACTGTACTGTTTATTACCAGGCCTTTTAAAAAATGTCAGCAATGGAGTTCCCATTGTGGCTCAGAGGGTTACAAGCCTGACTAGGATCCATGAGGATGTGGGTTTGATCCTGGCCTCCCTTCTCAGTGGGTTGTCAATCTGGTGTTGCCATGAGCTGTTGTAGGTTGTAAATGCAGCTCAGAAGCCCCAGTTGCTGTGGCTGTGGTGTAGGCCAGCAGCTGCAGCTCCAATTCAACCCCTAGCCTGGGAATTTCCATATGCACAGGTACAGCCCTAAAAAGGGAAAAAAAAAAAAGATTTAAAAATTTTAAAAGTAAAAAAACAAAAAATAGATTTTATTTTTTAGAGCAGTTTTAGGTTGGCAGGAAAATTGAGCAGATAGTACAGAGAATTCCCACCCTCTCCCCTCACACACACAGCGCCCCCTGTTACTACCAGCTGGCATTAATGTGGTGCATGTGCTACAACTGGCAAAACCAAGTTAATTAACCCATATTATTTTATTAACGGAAGTCCTTAGTTTACATTAGGGTTCATTCCTTGTGTTGTACATTCTACGGGTTTTGGGGTTTTTTTTTGTTGTTTTTTTTTTTTTTTGCAGGGGGTGGTTGGTGATCTGGATGCTGACATTTAATCTCCATCATACCCTAGTAGCAAACCAGAATCTATTTCCCAATATTCTATGGGTTTTACCAAATGCAAAATGTCATATATTCACCATTATCCTACGGAATAGTTTCATTGCCCTAAAAATCCCCTGTACTCCATCTATTCATGCCCTCCTGCTCCTTGAAACACTTGGCAACACTGATCCTTGTACCGTCTCTGTGGTTTTGCCACTATGCCTTTTTTATGAAAACTTTTAGAACAGTGGGTCACTGGTCAGGGTGGGGTTAGAAAAGCAATGACCGTGGTCCATCAGCACATCCTGACTTCATGCCAAGCGCTCTCTCAAGGCCTGTGCAAACATGAGCTCCCCTAATTCTCATAATAACACAGAAGCCATTATTACCCCATTGCAAAGATGAGGCATTAAGGCTTAGAGAGTTAGGAGTTAAGGCTTAGCAGCTGGCTAAGCTATTCAGGTTACACAGCTTGGAGGGGCTATGACTGAGCCCACAACCAGACTATAGAGACTCAAGTCGCTATAGTGACTAAGTGACTTAACCCCTGCACACTGGCCCCCAAAACTACATTATGACCATTTTTCCTCTTGAACCAAATGAAAACATATGCAAATGTTATGACTAACTATTATTATCACAGATGTGTTTCACTGGTCTTTAAAATCTCAATTTTACTTAGAACTTAACACATATCTTGGAAAAGAGAGTCACACATTTTTTTGTTTCAAAAGGAAGTTACTTCTGGAATTCCTGTGGTGGATCAGCAGTAACAAAACCGACCAGTATACATGAGGACATGGGTTCGATCCTTGGCCCCATTCAGTGAGCTAAGGCTTGGCATTGCCATGAGCTGTGGTGTGAGTCTCATCTGTGGCTCAGATCCCGCGTTGCTGCGGCTGTGGTGTAGGCTGGCAGCTGCAGCTCTGATTTGACCCCTAGCCTGGGAACTTCCATATGCCGTGGGTTCAGCCCTAAAAAAATAATGAAATAAAATAAAATAAAATGAAGTTACTTCTTCAGAGAGAAGGTTTAGAATCTGATTTAATTTTTGCCAAGTCCTATGGCCCATCCTGTTCTAAAGGATAATTTTCTCTTCCTCCCTGATGAAGACAAATGACATCCAGATGTTTTAGGATTGTTAGCCTTTTAGTTACATCCTTCAAGTAACCTTTAGGAGATTGTAAATGACATAAATTTTTTTCCATTTGCTATTTGTTTACTAACTTAGCTGTTTATCTCAAGCATCAGGTGATGTATGGCCCTGAAAAAGTACATGGTTTGTAAGCTTACTCATTTGCTAATAAATGGTCTTTTATCTGCAAAAAAAATGAAGTTGCTCAGCAAAAATAGACAAATGGAACTATATCAAACTTTAAAACTTTTGTGCATCAAAGACCACAACCAGTAGCGTGAAAAGGCAACCTATGCAACGAGAGAAAATATTTACGAATCATATGTATTGGATAAGGAGATACTATCCAGCACATATAAAGAATTCCTACATTTTGGAGTTCCCGCCGTGGCTCAGTGGTTACCAAATCCAACAAGGAACCATGAGGTTGTGGGTTCGATCCCTGGCCTCACTCAGTGGGTTAGGAACCTGGCGTTGCCGTGAGCTGTAGGTCCCAGACGTGGTGTAGGTCACAGATGTGGCTCGGATCTGATGTTGCTGTGGCTCTGGTGTAGACCAGCAGCTACAACTCCAATTAGACCCCTAGCCTGGGAACCTCCATATGCCACAGGTGTGGCCCTAAAAAGCCAAAAAAAAAAAAAATTCCTACATTTTAACAACATAAAATCAAATAGCCTGATTAAAAAAAGGGCAAAGAACCTGAATAAATATTTCTCATGAGAGGATGTACAAATGGTCAATGAACATATGAAAATGTGCTCAACATCACTAATCATCAGACAAAATGCAAACCAAACCACAATGAATTATCCCCTCACACTCATTAGGATGGCCACTACCAATGAGCAAGAAGATATCAATGGTTGGCAAGAATGTTGAGAAATTGGAACACTTGTACACGATTGATGGGACTGCAAAATGGTGCAGCTTCTATAGAAAATAGTATGGAGGTTTCTCAAAATATTAAAAATAAAACTACCATATGATCCAGGAATTCCCTTTCTGGGTACATACGCAAAAGAATTGAAAACAAGGTCTCAAAGAGAGATTTGTGTGACCATGTTGATAGCAGCACTATTTACAAGCGCCAAGACGTGGAAGCAAAGCGAAGGTCCAACAACAGATGAGTAGATAAACAAAATGTGGTGAATACAAATAATGGATTTTTTATTTTTATTTGTTTTGCTTTTTAGGGCTGCACTTTTAGCATATGGAAGTTCCCAGGCTAGGGATCGAATCTGAGCTACAGCTGCCAGCCTACACCACAGCCACAGCAAGGCAGAATCTGAACCGAGACTGAAAGCCACACCACAGCTCACGGCAACGCCAGATCCTTAACCCACTGAGCGAGGCCAGGGATCAAACCTGTATCCTCATGGGTACTAGTCAGATTTGTTGCTGCTGAGCCACAGTGGGAACTCCCAAATGGAATATTATTTGGCCTTAGAAAGGAAGGAAATCCTGTCACATGTTACAACATGGGTGAAACTCGAGGGTGTTATGATAGGTGAAATAAGCCAGTCATGAAAAGCCAAATACTGTGTGATTCCACTTACACGAAGTATCTAAGGTAGACAAATCCACAGAAACAGAAAGAAAAATGGAGGCTACCAGGGGCTGGAGAAGGGGCAAAAGGAGAATTACTCTTTACTAGGTATAGAATTTCAGATTTGCAAGATAAAAAGTTTTAGAGCTGTTTCACAGCAATTTGATAGACTTGCTGCTACTCAACTATAAAGTAGTTAAGACAATAAATTTTAAGTTATACGTTTTTCACCATAATTTTTTAAAACATGGAGTTCCCATTGTGGCACAATAGCATTGGAGCCTTCTCTGCAGTCAAGCAGGATGGGTTAAAATATCCAGCGAAGGTGACAGCTGCAGCTTGGATCTGATCCCTGGCCTGGGAACTCCATCTGCCGTGGTGTGGCCAAAAAAGGAAAGGAAAAAAAAAATGAGTTACCTAAGGAGCTTGAACAGGTATTTGTATACCTATGTTTAGTGCAGCATTATTCACAATAGCCAGAAGGTAGAAAGAGCCTAAATGACCATCGACACCTGAGTGGATAAACAAAACATGATATTATTCATACAATGGCTTATTGTTTCAGCCTTAAAAAGGAATAGAAGTCTGACACATGCTACAAAATGGATGAACCTTAAGAATATTAAGCCTGGTGAAAGAAACCAGACACAAAAGGACAAATACTGTCTGACTCCACTAACAAGAGTTGCCTCAAATAGACAGATTCGGGAAAGAAAGGAGATAGTGGTTGCCAGGGGTTGGGGGAGGGGGATGTGACATTGTTGCTGAACAGAGACAGAATTCCAGATCTGTAAGATGAAGAAGTCCTGGAGATGGATGCTGGCGATGGCTGCACAAAACTGTGAAGGTATTTAATGCCACTGGATGGTAAATATGGCTAAGATGGCAAAAATGTATGCTACATATCTTTTATGACAATTTTTTTTAATTGGGGGAGGGAGTGAATTTACCTTTTTTTCTAACCTCCTAGAAAATGTGTCCAGGAGAAGAGTGTTTAAGCTGGAGACTCTCTCTCTCTGTGGCTTCCTCATAAGTTACATGTAGAATCTCAGACTGATGGCAGAGCCCACTGTCATTCAATTCTACGTTGCGTTAGATGTTTCATCAGAGAGAAGGAATCAGAAACTGGTAGTGAAGGGGAGATGAGCAAAGACCTGCTTCCTTAACCAACAGGTGGCTCCTGAGATTCTCGAGATTCAAGGAGTTCTATAGATGAGCTCACCTGGTGCTCACAACAGCCCCATTCTACCTGCGGGCAGCCCGAGGCACAGGTACTTTGACATCAACTTGCCCCAAGTCACACATGGCTAGTAAGCAGGGCTGGGATCCAAACCCAGAGAGTCTGACCTCCAGAGGCCACACGCTTAACCACTTCTGCGCCAGAGGTGGTAAGGGGCCCAGAAACCAAAGACATGGATGCAAATAAGGAGCAAGAAGGTGCGGGTTTGCCCAGCATTATCAGGTGCAAAGGTTAGCTCATTCGCCTACAGTGTCCAGCGCTGGGGCCCGGTTGCCATTTCTGTTCCTATTTTGCAGTCAAGGAACCTGAGGTCCAGAGACTGTGAAGCCAACTTTCCCAGGTCCCACAGCCAGCAAACCCCGTGCAGGCTCACCAACCCCACTTGCTCTCTTGGTTGGAAAATACAGACTTCTCTGCATTTTGCCCTTTCTCAGAGGCAGAATTGGCCCCAGATGGCTAGAGCTATTGCCTCATTTTTTTTTTTTTAATTTTAGATCCTGAAACTTCCCAGTTGTGAGGTGTTTTGACCATTCCCCCTCTTTTCCCCAGACCAAGAGACCAGGGCTGGAAAGGCTGAGCAGCCAGACCCGGGGAGGGACCAAAACAACCAAGGTCAAAGTGATGGGCAGCCCCAGCCTGAGCCCTGCGTTTCTGACATGAGATCCCTTCTTGGGTGGAGGAAACTCTGAAGCTGGGGGAAAATGCTGAACATGGGAATCCACCAATGTGGAAAGCTTTACTCAAGATTTTTGAAGTTAAACACTGCGGGAAACAGCGGCAGATGGGGGAACATATTGCAGGAACGGGGCTGCACAACTATTGGCCCCGTGGAACTTGAACCAGGGCAAGGAACATCACAGGCTCCAAAATTGCTCGAACGCAACTGGGGAAAATGTGAAATCATTTGTTGTGGTAGAGAGTGGTTCAACTTGTCACACACGCTGATGAGTTCTGGATACCCAAGGAAATGGACCTCCAGCCAAAGGCGGGAGCAGCCAGAGGTGCAAAGCAGCAGGGCTTCTCCCAAAGTCAGGATTCAGGAGCAGCAGGGCTCAGGACCTTTCTGGAAGGGTGACCTTGGATGACCCGGGAAGGGGGTCACGCCAATCAGTCATGCTGGTGGGAGGAATAAATGAGAGGCTTTGATGCCTGGACAGAATCAGCCATTGCGTCTGGCTGTCTCCCTCCCATCCTTGCAAAGTTCTCCTCTGCCTCCCACCACTGCCTTCCTGAGCCAGATGCCCGTCACCTCTGGTCTGGGGCCACTTCCACCTGCCAAGTGACTGTCCCGCTCAGAAACCTCCAGGAGCTTCTCCCATCCTACAGAACAAACCTGACCTCCTCAGCTGATGCCCCGCATTAGCCTCCCAAACCAACTTCCCGAGGCTGCCAGGTCATCCTGTTTCCAGGTCATGACAATGTCGTGAATTCCTCAGGGCAGGGATTACATCTGTACTGAAGAGATGCTGGATTAATATTTGCTCGATCAGCACTGCCAGCTTCACATGCTTTTGCATCTGAAGACCTGGGTTGGAATTCCAGTTCCACAACTTAGTGATTGGGGTAAGTTCTCCAACCTATATCAGAAAAAGAGGGGTAAGGGTGTCTCCTCCACTGGCTCATTGTGAGAATTAAATGGGACAACGTATATAAAATGCTTAGTAGGAGTTCCCGTCATGGCTCAGCGGAAGCAAATCTGACTAGTATCCATGAGGACACAGGTTCAGTCCCTGGCCTTGCTCAGTGGCTTATGGATCCAGTGTTGCCATGAGCTGTTGTGTAGGTCGCAGACACGACCCGGATGTGGTGTTGTTATGGCTGTGGTGTAGGCCAGCAGCTGTAGCTCCGATTCAACCTCTCGCCTGGGAACCTCCATATGCCGCAGGATGTGGCCACAAAAAGATGGGGAAAAAAAGTAATAAACTCCCAATACACACTTTAAAAAAAAAAATGTAGTCAATAATGATCTTTCACTAAATGCTTTTTAGGAGTTCCTATTGTGGCCAGTGGCTTACCAACCTGACTAGTATCCATGAGGAATTAGGTTTGATCCCTGGCCTCACTCAGTGGGTTAAGTATCCGGCATTGCTGTGATCTTTGATTTAGGTCACAGATGCAGCTCGGATCCCAAGGTGCAGTGTCTGTGACGCAGGCCGGCCACTGCAGCTCTGATTCGACCCCTAGTCTGGGAACCTCCATATGTCCCAGGTGTTGCCCTAAAAAGCAAACAATTTTTTCTTAATTTTTTAATATTTTAATGCTTTAAAAAATCTTAGCCAATGATAAATTCTGAGTAAACGCTTTTTAGATAGGGAGGCCTCCCCTGCCACACTGCCGTAGTCGTAGACCAAGGGAAGGAGAGAGAGATGTACCGCCAAATAGGGGGTTGGGGTGGCGTTTATTAAAAGAAGCTGTTTTGTTACAGGGCCCAGTTTTAGTTATTTTAGAAGAGAGACAGCTGAGACAAAACAGGCTGGAGAAGGAATTTTTAAAGGATCGGACCCAGAGGAAAGAAACAGGGGATTCAGAAAAAGGGGGAACGAGAGCTGAAGTGTTCTGTGTGCCAGGGAGCTCATCAAATCTGTTCCATTCTTGTGAGTTTTGGGTTCTCTAAGAGAAGGGTTACCAAAGCCAAGAGCAGTCAATGTAGAATAAGCGAGGGTGCGTTTGCTTTGTGCGGTTGGGCTGATTCTAGGAGCTGGGAAGGATGAGAAATCCCCCTTGCTGTCACCTCCTCAGCCACCTGCCTCCGCAAAGCCGCAGGGGCCTGGCTTCTCCATTACCCAGGATTTGCTGCAGGGACGGTTGTGGTCCAAAACCACTGGAAGCTAGAGTGATGAGTGCTCTGAGCAATGTTATGTCTCTGAGAAGGGCCTTGTGCCTCCCTCTCCATTCTGTCCACCCCCTCCCCACCCACCCATCAGCTTCCATACAACTCTCTTATTGCCTCTTCCTCCCGTGTGGCAAGCACCATGCTCATCCTTCCATCCTAAAGTGTGACTATTTCAGTGAAACCTTTTAAAGGTGCAAGATGTCACCCATGAGGATTGGTGAAATCAGTTCCGTGGGTTGCCATCCACTGTTTTGTTAAGTTAAATAGAAAATAACGTAGTGTGTCACACGTAGGCATGTCAAGTATCATTTTATGAACCTTTGGTGCCAGGTATGCATCTATAAGTAAGAGGTACTTCTTACTGTGCATCTCAGTCAAAAATGTTCAAAAACCTGATTTGGTTACATGTGTAGAACTGGTTATACCTTTCATGTTGGATTCCTGTTTGTATCTTCCAGTGCCTGGCACTATGCCCTATCACAGAGGAGTTGCCCACTAAGTACCTGTGGGATGGGTAGGGAGGAAGGAATCAGCACTTGGGTGAATAATGAAGTTCAGGGTTGCTAGACTGCGGAAGTCCTTGAAGGGTGAAAACCAGATAAGAGAAAGATAAGTGTGTGTTGTGGCAAATTTCTCATGCTTTGGGGGAAGAAGTGGCTCATTTCAGGCTGCTAAGATCTGGTTCATGTGACACAACTGAAGGATTTTTTTTTTTTTTTAACTGAAGCCTCATTGGACAAAATAGCCATCCAAGAACTTCCTACTTTCCAGTGTGCTTGATACTGTGTGGATCTAATGTAAGAACACTTCGGAACTGGTGCTGTGATGTGAATAACTCAAAATCAGGAGGGAATCAAATTGCCATTTCAACATTAGTGTCATGTCCTACTTAAGATGATCAGGGAGCAAGTGACATCACAGCAAAAACTGCAAAAGATCTAAATATCCATCAACTGATGGAGAGCTTTAATAAGATCGTCTCTCCATACAGGGGAACACGGCTCAGAAATAAAAAGGAATAAATTAAGGGTACATGAAACAACATGAACAAACCTTAGAAACATATGCTAAGTGAAAGAAGCCAGACACAAAAGTCAACAATGATTCCATTTATATGAAATTTCTAGACAAAAAACAGATCTGTGGTTGCCTGGGTCTATAGGTAGGAGCAGGGCTTGACTGCAATTGGGCCTGAGGAGACTTTTTGGGGGGTGTTTTTTTAGGAGGGGGGGTTCTTTTTAGGGGTGCACCTGCAGCATATGGAAGTTCCCAGGCTAGGGGTCGAATCGGAGCTACAGCTGCCGGCCTACGCCACAGCCACGCAGGAGCCGAGCCACATCTGCAAATTACACCACAGCTCACAGCAACTCCGGATCCTTAACCCACAGAGCGAGGCCAGGGATGGAACCCACATCCTCATGGATACTCGTCAGGTTCACTACTGCTGAGCCACAATGGGAACTCCATCCTGTGGTGGCGGGGGAGGTTGGACGTGTTCTAAAACTGGATTCTAGTCCTGGTTGCACAACTGTACACATTTATCAGAACTCATTGAACTATACACTTACAATGGGTGAATTAGGCTTTGTAAATTATACCTCAGTGACGCCATCAGAAGAATCATAGGTGCTTTGAAATGCCTCCCCAGCTGGGCGGTACTGGAGAAATTTTCCCTTGTATGTCTCAGTTGTGGCTTTCTTTATTGGAAAGGGTATAGTCTCTTAAAGTCAGACTATTACATAACTGGGCCACTTCCCCCTTCCCAAGGAATACGGACAGAATGGCACTATCTATCTATCTGCCTGCTGGTCAGTTTTGTGGGCTTTCAAGACAGCACAATCCCAACTGGCAAGCAGCACAATCCCTTGCTGGTCTCATGCCCACTCACTCAACAGTGAGGATGCCAAGGAGGAAAGAATTCCCTTGAAGCTCTCTCTATGCCGTTGTGCTTTTCAGCAGACAGGATGTAGGGTCCTTTCTACGCTGCCAAAATCAGCAGCAATTGTAAAAAAGAGGGGAAAAAAAAAAAAAAACAGACCAATGTAATGAATCTGCGGGCTTTTTCTTCCCCAAATAACTCATCTCACACTGCAAGTACAACACAGCTAGAATATTTTCAACCTCGTAACCTAAAATCACACAGCTGTTCAAAGCTGATGTTCGAGGCAGACAGCATTTTAAGGAAACAATGGCCATTTTCCTTCTTACTTGTTCACATAATGAAGGAATATATTTGACGCATCTTCCACATTCTTCGGCTCCTCTTGCAAATGGTACCGTGCTGAGCATGTAACAAGTCCCAGATAAATACTTGTTGATTTGATGGATTCTTTGTCTCCCCCAGTGACAACGGCCAGATCAGAGCTGATCGGGTGATTTCCGTCAGCCTGGGATGCAACGCCATGTACATCGTGGTCTCACTTATTTGATTGATGCTGATATGTTTTGTAATAATTATTCTCAAAAATCTCCAACCTCCAGAATCTCTCAAATCCAAACCAGAATTAAAAAAAAAAAAAAGCTTAACACTATTTTATTTTAGCTCTCACCAGTTCTTGCCAAAACTGCAAACCAAATCCAAGTAGGTGAACATTATTATAACCCACAATGACATGAAAATCCATTTCAGTCTTTCGCTCATGTTGTGAACAGACAAGCATGGCACTCGATTCCTGTTTGTTTGTTTAAAACCAGAGTTTCCATGTGGTTGGAAATTCTAATTGAACAAAGCCAAAGCATACAAGGCTGAGTCCTTGGCAAAACACGCAAAGTACAAACTGAGATGAACAATAAATCACAACTTGATATGGAACTAGGAATGTCATTTGTGCCCTTCTTTTTAACTTTTCTAAGTATTTCTTTTTTTATAATACATTCCTGGCTGCTCCACACTCACACATTAGATAAGGCGGGAGTAACAGGGATGGCTCCGGTCCAGCCCACTCATCGGCTGGAAGTGAATGTGAATCGTGGATCTTCTCCACTGGAATCATCAGGGATGAAGCATGCAGTAAATAGCCCTCCCTGACCTGAAGTGACGACAGCCTGCGGGGAAGAGTTGGCTCCATTAACGTCTTCAAGCCGCAACAGTCACCCTCTCTGGAAAGGAGGAACATGGACTCGAAAGAGAGGCCAGATCCACCTACTTGGTATAGTTACACCACCCAAATTGCTAAAAGTTGGGCTCAAAGGCCCTTATTCTCCAGTGACACATTGCAGAATCAGCTGAAAATGGCATCTCTTGCCATGCACCTGTGCTCCATTTCTATTGTTTTCCTTCAGTATTTACTGAATATCTGTTCTAGGCACAACCCATGGGTAACTCACTGAACTTGAAACGTTTCTCCTTTTTGACTGTGCCTGATTCTCAATGCTTTGAAAGATTTTTGAGGAGTAGGATTGAGGCGTTCTGTCTTTGAGGGCTTGGCCTCCAGCCCAGGGCTTGGCAAAGAGCATGAATTCAATTAATGCTGGGTGAATGGATGGATGGGTGAATGGGTAGATAAAAATGGGTGGGTAGATGGGCGGATTGATGAACAGATGGATGGGCTGATGGACGGATGGGAGGATGAATGGTTGGATGGATGAACGAAGAGACAGACCAATCAGTCGGTACGTTTCCTCACTTTCAAGATGCCCTGGTATTTCAACTGTTAAATAAAGGCATGGTATTATCAATATGTTCCAGACTTTCATCTCCTTTGATGATAGGCATGGTGGGAATAGACAGAAAAAGAGTTCCATGCTTCGCTGATGCCACATGCGGGAAGCTCTTTGCCAAATGTACTATTTATCACCTGAAAACTATTCTTCCTGATATCTTATTCCATTTATAGATTCTGACTCTAGAGTGCAGGATTTCATATTTTGAATTAAAATATGATAAGCAACCTTGCAGTTCCCAGAGTCTCTTCTCTGTCTGTAGGTCAGAAGTTATTGGCTGGAGTCCCGGCATCTCCCTTGAGCTACTGCATGCTCCTGCTGACCAAAACTTCTTAGCTGTCCAACCAAATGATGTCATATTCTTTCTCGTGCATTCTTCTAACAGTTGCACATATTATCTTTGATTTCCCACTATTTACAGAAATTACAAGCAGGTGAGCAAGTTTTAATTCTATGTGGTGAGTGCTTCAAGAGAGTTTTGGTGATAAAGCTAATGATAAATCTGCTGGTATTTGTTCAACGCACTGTCAGCAATGGTATGGTTTTGTGGCATATTATATAATGTGCTATGCAATCACTGATGAAAAGGAGTCTCTTAGAGACACTCTATTTCTAACACAAAAATCATGATATTTATATTTATTTATTTATGTATTTATTTTTGCTTTTTTAGGGCCGCACCTGTGGCATATGGAGGTTCCCAGGCTAGGGGTCGGAGCTACATCTGTGGTCTACACCGCAGCCACAGCAACGCCAGATCCTTAACCCACTGAGCGAGGCCAGGGATCAAACCCAGCAACCTCATAGTTCCTAGTTGGATTCATTTCCGCTGCGCCACAACGGGAACTCCCAAAAATCATGATAATAAATAATACGTATTTCTTATTGAGCACCCAAGAAGCAAAGCTCTTACACATATTACTTATTTATTTCACATTAGAGTCCCAGGAAGCAAGGGAGGTCCTTCTGACTCTGCTGGTGAAATAACTGAATCGCAAAAAAAATGAAAAGTATGGCTTAAAGTTATTATCACTCATAAGTGGTGAAGTAAGATTTAAACCTAGTTCAGCCTGGGTTCCTTTACTCCACCACCTGGTTAGAGGGTTCTAAGAAAAGCATATTTCTTTGGCTTATTTCTTTGGCTTTTTACACAGGATATCATGGTACTGCTCATGTACTAAAGACCATGCTTTAGTTCTTGTGGGTGTGTTCTTGTGGGTGTGAGCTATTAAAACACACACACACACACACAAGATCATTTGTGCAGATTTACTTGGACTCCAGTGCAATGTGACCTCAAAAAAACCCCGTAATCTTTCAAGTACAGATTTCCACACTATGCATATTCACATGTACTCTGACACGATTGGGTAGAAGGGGTCTGGTTGACCGCCTCCAGAGAGATAAAGCTTGTCTCAAGTTACAAGGCTAGAGGGACAGTGGGAGAGGACACCACAACCCTTGACACTCTTTGCTTCCATCTGAGTGCTTGTACTGAGGTCTTGAGACGCATCGACAGCACCTCCAGTGGGATTTTGCCTTATGCGGCTTTTAACACGGTGGCAAATAGGAGGTGACTGCCAGCTGGCTGAAATCTGCAGTTAATCAGAAAGGTCAAAAAGCCTCCTTTGTCTGATACCTGCCGTCCTTCCCCGTTCCTTTCGAGCCTATGCAGCAGCAGTCAACCAGCAAGGAACGTGTCTCTGCTTGTCCCCTGTGTGTTGACCCAGCAGTGCAGAGATGGCTTTGGGACTCCGTTTAAGTCTTGCCCATGTTTCACTTCATGGCCCAGTAGGCACAGAGCTTGTGGTTCACCCTCTATCTCTGTGGGTGCTCAAGGCCAAGGCCGACTGCCCAAGATGGACAACAAAAGGACATTCAGCTGCCCAACAGTTCAAGACACCCTAGCCAGCTGTCCCTGCCCCAGATGACCCAATCCCCCCACACGGACTCAAAAACCCTCCCTGTCACCTTCATCCCCAGTCCAGCACCCCGTAGCCCTCTGCCCCCGCCCCCGACGTTTTCTCTAGCCATTCAGAGATTTCAGCCTTAAGCTCCAACAAGTAATTTCTTCCTTGATGAATTGCTCCTTCTCTGCCCCCACCCTCTGAACTGACTCTGAGTTAATTTCCCAATTCTCGTTGACAAGACAGTTTACTCTTGATGAGGATTAAAGGTTATTTTTAACCTAAACTGCACACAAGGAAATGATGCAATGATGTCTTTGAGCTGGCTGAGTGGTTCCTCTTCTCGGGCCTTTGAATTAATAGGATTCTGAACTTTAAGTTGTTTCTGGCTCATGGGAACAATGTCGTCATCCCAGGATAAAGGGCGCGTCTTCCAACTTAAACGGTGGACAGGTGGTGACTGTGTCCTAAATGATTGCCATTTTTTTTTTTTTGTCTTTTTGCCATTTCTAGGGCCGCTCCCGTGGCATATGGAGGTTCCCAGGCTAGGGGTCGAATCAGAGCTGTAGCCACCAGCCTACGCCAGAGCCACAGCAACGTGGGATCCGAGCCGTGTCTGTGACCTACACCACAGCTCACGGCAATGCCTGATACTTCACCCACTGAGCAAGGCCAGGGATCAAACCCGCAACCTCATGGTTCCTAGTCGGATTCGCTAACCACTGAGCCACAACGGGAACTCCTCGACTGCCTTTTTTATCAGACGGAGACTTCAGGGTGAAAACTCAGAAGGATTTCCCGTCATCACGCCCTCTCCTGAAGATTGCTCAGCTCCCCAAAGTTGTCCCACACCCTCCTTCTCACCTTCTCAAAGCTTCGTCAGTAGATCACTCTGCCAGCTGGGCCGAGTCGACTGACATCGAGGTGTCTGCTGCCCCCCAGCCTCTTGCCTACACCTTCTGTACAGCACATCGACATTTCTTGAGGCATCACTATTTTTAAACTGTTTATGCATATAAGTCCACATCTATATCAGGGTTTCTCAACCTCAGCACTGCTGACATTTTGAGCCAGATCGTGCCTGGTTGGGGGGCTATTCATGATTCTAAGATGGTTAGCAATACCCCTGATCTCTACCTATTAGATGCCGGTGGCGACCCCTTGAAAATGACAAAACTCTCTCTTGACACAGCCCAATGTCCTCCAGGGAGGCAAAACTGTCCCCAAACGCTGAGCAACACGGGCCTTTGTGGTGTTTTAAATTATAAGTTCCTGTTGGACCAGAACTAACCTAATTTGTACACACTCCGCAAACAGGAAGGTGCACAGAGAGGCTGTTTAATGATGATCACGATACTAAACATGTAACAAGAATTTCTGGCTCACGTCTAAAGAAAACGGAACATTTAAACAGATGATCCCATTCACAGTGGATGACTTGTCTTATTCAGCCTTCCGTTCAAATCAATAAGATTAAAACAACAAACTTTCGCTCTCGCTTAGGAACCGCGCAGGGGAGTTGAAAATCTGTAAGAAAAGACTCCATCCCCTTAAAATGAACCTCTTCCCAGAAAAATCAGGTAAGAGGCAGGTAAGTTGAAATCTCCCACAGTGGTGAATGATGGCACGTCTCCAAGGGAAGTGCCTGTGTCCTGTGCCGGGAGAAACATTCCTTCGCAATCACTTTTCTGCGAGGCTGGGAATGAGGCCGGTGCCCGTCCCCTCACAGGATCTGGCCCTTGTAAATTACTGCAAGTATCTTTCTCGGGTGAAAACGCAAAAGACAGATAGGAGCTGATAGATCATTATAACTGCTGCTGTTAGTCATGCACTCAAGTGGCATGAAACTGCTGGATTTGGAAAAGAAAATCATCTCTTTATAGCCCTCTCTGGAGGCCAAAGAACAAAACCTTTTATCAGTTAATCTGATGAATGACATGGGTTATTTTAGTTCTATTCATAAGAGACAAGGCATGTAGGTCTTGCTTGTTCTTACATGCATTGGTTAACAATTCAATTAAACAAATATTTATTGAAACCATGGGACAAGGCAAGCTGATAGTCACCAGTCACCGCAGTGGAAATACCCAATGAGTAAAAAAAGAAGATCTGCCCTCAGAGTGTTTACAATTTTCATTTCTATAACAATTGGTTATATATTTGTATAATAACCCCATACCTACTTGACCTTGTATACTTTAAAGTCCTGTGAGCTCTCAGAGAGGTTTACAAAAAATTCCAGAGGTGATTCAGAGGCCTGAGCAACCACATATGATAGGCCGTCAAGAAAAAGTTTATGGAGGGAGTTCCCGTTGTGGCTTATCAGGTTTCAAACCCAACTAGTATCCATGAGGATGTGGGTTTGATCCCTGGCCTCATTCAGTAGGTCGAGGATCTGGCATTGCCAGGAGCGATGGTGTAGGTCGCAGACAAGGCTCAGATCTGGTGTTGCTGTGGCTGTGGTGTAGCCTGGCAGCTGCAGCTCCAATTAGCCTGGAAAGTTCCATAAGCTGCAGGTACAGTCCTAAAAAAAAGAAAAGTTTATGGAGCCATGGTTTTTGAAATAAGGGTTACTGTTCAAAGCACCATTAAAATGGTGAGGTTTTTTTTCCTGATTATAAAATTAATGCATTTTTTAACATATATGGAAAACAAAAGCCCAAGGAGAAAATGATCTCACATAAGCAGTGGAAGGTTTGGGCAAAGATATAGGACCTGGCCCTTAGGGGTTTTGGGGAGGACATCGGGACCTGGGGGGATCTTGAGAAATTATAAAGAAACAGGGGGTGGGAGCCTGAATGCCAGATCTAATTAGGAAGGTAATGGGGAGCCATTGAATGTTCTGGGCATGGCCTCCTTTTTTTCTCCCAACAACCCTGTGAGATAGCAGTGGCTCCTTGCTCACTTGCCGGATGTGGAGCTGGAGGATTTAGGGAGTGCAGTGAACTTTCCCAAGGTCACTCAGCTAGTACATGGAAGATGTGGGCACTCCCAAGCCCCAGGCCCCTCATACCAAGTGGGCATCTAGAGGAAGGAGACAGAGGCTGCGCTGGTGTCTTTCTCTTCTTATGAGACATTAATCCTATTGTGAGGATCCATGCATGGATCTTTTCAACCTAATTACCTCCAAATCCCAGCTCCAGGTACCGATACAGTGGGGATAAGGGCTTCAACTATGAATTTTTGGGGGGATATAGACATTCAGTTCGTAACAGGGGTCCTTTGAGGGAAGAGTTTCTTATGCTTAAAAGAACAGGTTGGGTGTACCTGCTTGTTAATAAATGTTTGTACGTGTGGCACAAAGGAAAAAAAAAAAAAAAAAGAGGAGTTCCCGTCGTGGCGCAGTGGTTAACGAATCCGACTAGGAACCATGAGGTTGCGGGTTCGGTCCCTGCCCTTGCTCAGTGGGTTAATGATCCGGCATTGCCGTGAGCTGTGGTGTAGGTTGCAGACGCGGCTCAGATCCCGAGTTGCTGTGGCTCTGACCTAGGCCGTAGGCCGGTGGCTGCAGCTCCGATTCAACCCCTAGCCTGGGAACCTCCATATGCCACGGGAGTGGCCCAAGAAATAGCAAAAAGACAAAAAAAAAAAAAAGAAAGAAAGAAAGAGTCTAGCTACCGTAGGTGTGCCTTTGACCCAGTGGGACAGATCAAAAGATTCCATAGGCTCAGGAAAAAGAATGCGATTCACTTTATAGATAAAAGACCAATTTATAACAAACAGAGACAGCCACACAGAGCAGGTAGAGCTTCCTTGCCCTCAGGAACCCTGTACAGCACGATACTGCCACAGAACCATCTGGATGAAGTCAGGATCCCTTCACAAGCTTTGAGCATCTCCCTTTGCACATTTCATTAGGAGTTTGTGCCACTGATCCACTCCAACAGATGTTCTGGGCACGTGGCTCAGAGCCAACCAGCTCACTCCGGATGAATGAATGGAACCTCCGGCACATTCCTGAGCCTCGAGGATGTATTCCCAGGCTTCCCACTGCCCTGGAAGATCCAGGGCTCGTGTCAAGAAAGGACACCCTTTTCAAAGGAAGATTCGTGCGTGTGAATCAAGTCAATAGGGTCACAGGTGCTACAGAAGAGGCACAGTGAGTGCACAGGGCAACTGGCTCTAACATTTATGGAGTGACTGGGAAACTCTGAGGAGGCACTTTTGAATGGCAGTGACAGTGAACACTGGGTTGTTCAGAATTACAGAGGGAAGGAACAATAAATAAATAGGTTAACTATGATCTACCCCTTCGAGAAGTATGTTGGCGAGGAGGAGGCAAGAGATAAGAGGAAGGGGGGGAGTGGGGAGGGCTTTAAGGCGAGATGAGATGGGAAATTTGTCAACAGCATTGAAACATATTTTCGGGAGTTCCCTTCATGGCTCAGCAGTTAACGAGCCCAACTAGGATCCATGAGGATGTGGGTTCAATCCCTGGCCTTGCTCAGTGGATTAAGAATCCGGCATTGCAGTGAGCTGTGGTGTAGGTCACCGCTGCAGCTCAGATCCAGCATTGCTGTGGCTGTGGTGAAGGCCGGAAGCTGCAATTCCAATTCGACCCTTAGCCTGGGAACTTCCATATACCACAGGAGCAGCCCTAAAAAGCAAAAGAAGAAAAAGAAAAAAGAAAAAGAAACATGTTTTCCATGCCTTTTATATGCCAGGCACTGTTCTAGACTCCAGGGATACAGCCATGAAGACTGGGACGCACAAAATTCCTGTCCTTGGCAGCTTATGTTCACAGGAGGGGTTGGGAAGGGGGTGGAGTAGACAGACAGCAAGCATCAAAATGAACACATACAAATAAGGGCATTTCAGATGAGAAAATGCCAATGACATAGTGAAAAAAGAGACAGGTGTAATAAGAGAGAGGCTGGCTGAGTTTGGGGGAAGGGGTGGTCTGACGAGGCTTCCCTAAGGAGGTGACATTTAAGTGGGAGCCGCCGCAGTGAGAAGGAACTGGCTGTGCAGTTCAGGGAACAGGGAGTTCAGAGACCCTGTGGCAGGTACTCATTCAAGACACAAAAGGGCCAGTGTGGTAAAACACAGGAAGCCAGGGAGGGGGAAGCCAAGGGAGGCAGCAAACACATCACCGTGCATGTCAGGCCACGGAAGCGAATTTGGGTTTAATTCTGATTGCAGTGTGAAAGCACTGGAGGGCTGAAAGCAGGAAGGCTAAGTGATCGTTACATGTATTTTTCAAAGATGACCTTGGCTACCAAGTGGAAAATGAACTCTTGGGGCAGGACTGAAAGTCACAGGCATCTGTGCAGGGGTCTTGATGGAAGAAGGTGAGAATTATGTGGATGCAGAGCTGACAGCACTTGCTGAGAGAGGAATTGAGGAGTCCTAGGACCGCTACCGGAGTCCCTTGGCTGGATGGTGCTGCTATTTCCTGAGATGGAAAGACTGGATCGGGGAGTGAGGGGGGAGCTGAGAGTGACAGCTTCGGTGTTGGACAAGCTAACCTTGAGATGCCAGTATGCCAGAGGAGAGCTGAAGCAGACAGCTGGGAGAAGTCAGGCTAGAGAGAGAGACTTTAAAGTTATCAGCATACAGATGTTTTGTTTTGTTTTAAAAAAAGAAGTTGGATTAGTTAAATAGAATGACCATATGACCCAGCAATTCCTCTCCGAAGTCTAGACCCCAAAGAACTGAAAACAGGTGTTCAAACGAAACCTTGCACACAAAGTCTCATAGCAGTATTATTGACAATAGGCAAATGGCAGAAACAACTCAAGTGGCCTCCAAAAGATGAATGGATAAACCAAATGTGGAATAACCACCACAAGGAATATTACTCAGCCATAAAAAGGAACAAAGTACAGACATGTGGTGCATGGATGAACCTTGAGAACACCATGCTAGGTGAGTGATTCCATTTGTTTGGAATATCCAGCACAAGCAGACACACAGAGACCTCAAGCAGATTTGTGGTTGCCAATGGTTGGAGGGAGGGGAGATGTTGGAGTGACTGCCTAATGTGCACGGAATTTTTTGGGGGGTGATGGAAGTGTTCTGGGACTAAATAGAGGTAGTAGTTGCCCAACAATGTGAATGTACTAAGTTCCACTAGTTCATGCACGTTGAAATGGTAAAATGTATATTAATGGTATTTGATGGAATTGGATGAGACAATTGAAGGAGAGGGGGCACATGGAGAAGAGGGTCCCAGACGAGCCCTGGAGCACTTCAATATTTAGAGGCCAAGAAGAGGAGGGATAGCCAATAAAGAAGGTTCAAAAGGAGAAAATAGTGATATAACAGGAACACCACGGAGCTGCTGTCTAGAACCCAAAGAGGACACCTTTCATGGAGGGCACAGTGGTCATCTGTATCGAGGAAGAATTGAGGTGTGTGCTGTGGGGAGATGTTGCCAGGCTCGCCTACACCAGAGCAGAGCCACTTTGCATGATCAGCATGGCATCCATGTGCTCTCTTCCCCACAGTCTTGCCCACACAGCGTATTGCCAGAATGTTTGCCAATCTGGAAGGTGCAAATTGCATCTCGGGCTGGTTTTCACTCGCAGTTCCCTTATTGAGAGTGAGCTTGAGCATCTCAGCAAATGTTCAAGGGCCCTTTGTCTTTTTTTTTTTTTTGTCTTTTTGCTATTTCTTGGGCGGCATATGGAGGTTCCCAGGCTAGGGGTCGAATCGGAGCTGTAGCCACCGGCCTACGCCAGAGCCACAGCAACGCGGGATCCGAGCCTCATCTGCAACCTACACCACAGCTCATGGCAACGCCGGATCCTTCACCCACTGAGCAAGGCCAGGGATCGAACCTGAAACCTCATGGTTCCTAGTCGGATTTGTTAACCACTGCACCACAACGGGAACACCCAAGGGTCCTTTGTCTTTCTAACTGCTGATGGTCTTTGCCCATTTTCCTGTTGAGCGGTATGCTTTTCTTCTTGAGTTCTAGGTACTCTTTAAATGTCACAGAGTTTGGTCCTTTATGTCATCCCCTTTCTGGGAACTCTCTTCTCTTGGTTTCTGCAACAGTAGTCTCCCCTGGGTCTTCTCTCACCGCCCCCCCCCCTCCACCAGGACCTCATCGCAGTATTTCAGAAATATTTTCCTTCTCTGTGTGCGAGTTACTCTTCCCCTCGGTATTTTTTTTTTTTAATTTTCTTTTTTAGCTGCCCCATAGCATATGGAGTTCCCAGGCCAGAGGTCAGATCCCAGCCACAGTTGCAACCTACACCACAGCTTTGGCAACATGGGATCCCTAAGCCACTATGCCAGGCTGGGGATTGAACCTGTGTTACCAGCGCTCCAGAGCTGCCACCGATCTGGTTGCACCACAGAATGACCTCCTCCTTGGTACCCCGTAAATGGCAGTGCTCCCCGTCTTTGGCATCCTCACTTCTCTGCACATCCTTCTAAGGCAGCCCTTCCCTTCCAACTCTTCCTCCACCTCCAGGAGGAAGGATTCCTCCAGGATTCTACTTAGAACTGTATGCTCAGGAGTTCCCATCGTGGCTCGGTGATTAACGAACCAACTAGCATCCATGAGGATGCAGGTTTGACCCTTGGCCTCGCTCAGTGGGTTAAGGATCTGACGTTGCCATGAGCTGTGGTGTAGGTCACAGATGCAGCTCAGATCCTGCGTTGCTGTGGCTCTGGCGTAGGCCAGCAGCTACAGCTCTGATTTGACCCCTAGCCTGGGAACCTCCATATGCCATGGGTGTGGCCCTAAAAGACAAAGGACAAAAGATTTTAAAAAGAGAACTGTATGCTAAGAACTCCCAAGTGTATATGGAACAGGACACATTTTAGGACTTTTCTGATGCCCCCATCGGGGCCGAGACCCCAAAGCTGAGAACAAGGACTGTGAAGCACCCATGCGTCCTTAAAGAGAGGGGCTAGACCATTCATGCAGCCCCCAGGATGGTGACCCAAAACACTGGATAGGAGCCTTGCCTCATCCTGAGGGTCTTTACTGGGGGCTTAAGTGTTGCTCCTGGGATTTTTGCAGAGTTGAAGGGGGTGCTGTGGCTCCTTCCCACAACCTCTGAAACCAAGCAGGGGGCTTTACGAGAATCCCTGGGGAGTCTGGCCTATGTCTTAGGGAACGGAGGGGTCTCAAGATTCAGACCTGACTCATGCTTGAAAAGCTCTAAAGGTGAGAGGCTGGCTTGCTGCCTGGGGCCCAAAGGAAGAGGTGGTCCCCGAGGACTAAGGTCAACTGTCACCAATGCTGTTCCTGGTGGTGCGACCCCCCAGTGAGTGGTCATTTTTCTCCCTGTCGGTCACAGCAAGTTGGAACAGAATCTTGAAGGCATTAAAAGGGCATAATTGCTGACTCGTGTGGGAAGTCAGGAGACTGGACACGGTAACAGTAGAAGAGAAGAAAGGCCACGTAGGCAGAATTCAGTAAGTCAAGGAGGACCAGCCCTGAGGGTTCATGTGAAAACACCCTTACTAATGAAGTTTTCACAAAAGATAAGCACGGGGAAAAAACATCCACGTGACATCACGTAGCATTCACTGAAGATTTTTGGTATCACTTGAGCTGGGATCTTAGTTTCCAAAAATAAATAAATAAGCTATTTCCAAATGAGAGAAAAATAAAACGAGGACTTGGATTAGTAAAGAGGCAACCTTGGGAGTCACACAGATCTGGGCTGGAAGTCCTGCTCTGGCATTTAGTGGTTGTGAAACATTGGGCAAATCACTCAACTTCTCCAAGCCTCAGTTTACTCCATTAGGGGGTAAAAACAATACCCAATGACTGTTACAAGAAGTCAGTGAGACAATTATAAATGATACCCTTAACAAAGTTTCTGATGTTTAGTCATTGGCTTTGACATGGGATACCCGTTGGTAATCACCAAGGAAATGCAAATCAAAGCCACAGGGAGAGAGAACCTCACCTTCACACCTGTCGGATGGTTATTAGCAAGAAGGCAAGAAATAGTAAGTGCTGGCAAGGATGTGGACAAAAGGGAACCCTTGTGCATCATTGGTGGGAATGTAAAGAGGTGCAGCCATGATGGAAAACACTATGGTGGCACCCCAAAAAGATTAAACATCAGGGATTCCTGCTGTGGCACAGTGGGTTACAAATCTGACTATAGCAGCTTGGGTCACTACACATTACAGGTTCGATCCTTGGCCCCCGGCCGTGGGTTAAAGGATCTGGTGTTGCCGCAGGTGCAGTTAAGATGGATCCTTGGCCAGGGAACTTCCACATGCCATGGGTGTAGCCATACAAAAAATTACATATCAAACTACCATGTGATCCAGAAATCCCACACCTAGCTGTATATCCAAAGGAACTGAAATCAGTATCCAGCAGACTTATCTGCACACATAAATTCTTTTCATCATTATTCACATTAGCCAAGATATGGAAATAATCTAAATGTCCAAATGAATCAGTGAAGAAAATGTGCAATATACAGAGATATAGATATGCCATACACATACACTCCATGGAACATCATTCAGCTGTTAAAAAAAAAAAAAAAAAAAAAAGGCCACGCTGCCATTTGCAACAACATGGATAAATCTGGAGGGCATTATGCTAAGTGAAATAAGTCAGACAGAGAAAGACAAATATGGCACGGTGCCACTTACATGCGGAAGCTAAAAACAAACAAAATCAACTTCACCGACATAGAGACGAGAACGGTGGTTGCCAGGGACTGGAGGGAGGCAGAAATAGGATGATGGAGGTGAGAGGGGACAAAATGGTCAGGAGAACAAGTCCTGAGGATCCAACACACGGCGGGGTGATTATAGTTACTCCTGCAGGATTACAGACTTGAAAGGTGCTGGGAAAAGATCTAGCATCCTGACCACACACACACACACACACACACACACACACACACACACACAGAGTTAACTGTGCTCACTGTATGAAGTAATGGATGTGTTAATTGACTGGATCCTGGCGACCATTCTTCAATGTGTAGGTATATCGGATCATCCCATTGGACACTTGAACTATAGGAAATTACATTTGTTCATCATTCCCCAAGCAAGTTTAAAAAAGAAACTCTCCAAAGGTAAACTTCTTGAGGACAGGACCCAAATCTTTCACACCGACCTACTATTCTATACCCATCCCATAGCGAGGGGGTTTTTACAGCTGTATGTATGACGATAATGATACTTCAATTAACAAATGTTCAAGGTTGTCAGTCAGAAGTGTTGGCAGAGGCTTGACACAGCCATCCATGATGTTTGCAATAAAAACAGAAAGAAACAGGAAAAAGAATAAAAGAAAGGGAATGGGATACAGATATATGTTTCTATGGTCCATGTTCACCCTGAGGTAGGAAGGAGGCAGAGGTCCTAGGATTCTCTTTCGAGTCTCTAATTTGTGTCATTTGGTTTGGTGCTTTCGGATGGTTGCTGCTTGCTTTCATGGAAGCCTTATGAACTTTCCGAAGCAAGTTCTCTGTAATGTGTTCTGAAGGAAACGGAGAGGAAAATAAACCAAACCGATGTGTGGAAACAGAGCTTGGGAGTTCAGGAAAACTATTTGCTCGTCATAAATTAAGTTAAAAATACAGTTGCACAAACAGATGACGAACTAATACTCAGACCCACAGATTGGCGCTGTTCAAGTCCCATCTTTATATAAGGTCGTCCTACGGAACCAACCCAGCCAGCAAACAAACTTAGACATGACATTTTTCAAAATATAGTTTCATATACATCTAAATCCATGCTGTTTACATAGCACATTCGGAGCAGATATATCTGTAAGGAAGAGTTGACATCACCGTACATAGAAGACTGTACTATGTTAGAAAGAACCTCAAAATTTCCTACTCGGGCATCCAGCTCCTCTCTTCAGCTCTGGTAACAGAGGAATTGAGAACAGCCGTGACCATTCTTACCCTCGAACGGCAAGACAAGTTATCAGATTGAGTTCTTGGGTCCTAATCAGTGGGGTGCAGTTTTGGGGTTTTTTTTTTTTTTTTTTGCATGAAGATCAGGTTGATTGGGTCCATGGTCATACACAGGTGAAGATACTATTAGCTTGATTATCATTATCCACAAAGGCCAATTAGCTGTACAACTGTACAGATACAGCTGTAGGGATACACAGAATTAGACTCTATCTGACTTCAGATTCCCTAATAAATCTAAATTGATATATTAAAAGGAGTTTATTTCTTAGTCAGACCTCTGCCAGCCAATATTCTAATATCTGAATCACTCCCTCAATCAAAATCATTACTTCTAGGTCATAAAAATCCTGTTTTTTTTTTTGCAGTGGACTCTATAAGGAGGGCGTATCTGGTTGATCTTACTTCAAAGGCCATCTTTGTCCTTCAGTTGTAAAGGTTTGGTGTATTGTTCCTACCTAGTTGTCTGCTGTCTGTTAGCCTAATTCTAGCTCAGGAAAAATAACAGACATGTTGCAGCGCTGGAGAGCAACTCTGAGTGTGTCTACACAATGACAAAACAACCTGTCTACACAACAATCAAGTGGATTGGCTGGTTTTTCTCCTTGAATTTGAATTACAAAAATGAACTCTAATTATTCTACTCTATTTGCTAGAAAAGAGTAGAGTTTCTTGTTTTGTAATGAAAGCTATAAAGACACAGTGCATTTATTGCTTCCTCCTGTAAGCACATACCAAACAGGGCTGCAATTTATACTCCCCTGCCCCTCACCCCCACCCCCTCCAGTCAAGACCCAAGCTGACTTACTCAGCAAACTTGGGAACTTGATCTGATCACAATGAGCCTGCACTTTATGACAGACTGCACTCTCTACCACAAACTGGACTGTTCTTACAAGGGTCTGGGTACATTTATTTCCATCCTTAGGATGAGATTTAAGATGATGTTATGATTGCTCTCTGTCCTAGAAGACATAACAAATATACATGTATGAGATACAGATGAGTAAGGATTGGGCGTAAGGTGTCAAGCTTTCTTACATATAGTAACACCTTCTTTTGGTTTGAATGCCCCCCCCCAAAAAAAATCACAAACCATGCTGAAAACTTGACCGCCAATAAGACTTAACCTGGAGTACATCGGAATGTGGCTTTATTGGGATCTCCAAATAAGATCTTTACAGAAGTGATCAAGATAAAATGAGGTCATTAGGTAGGTCCTAATCCAATATGACAGTGTCTTTATAGAAAGGAGAAATTGGAGCACAGAGGCAGACAGGCGTGATAGGGAACTCAGCCATCCCCAAGCCATGGAGAGAGGCCTGGAACAGATCCTTTTCTCACAGCCCTTGGAAGGAGCCAACACTTTGATTTTGGACATCTAACAAACTAATTTACACCTCATTGATCCAGCACCATTAGAGGATAAGAGTCCATCCATATCAATCCACTTTCTAGATAACTGAAGCATTCTGGAAAATAAGTTACCAAATTTTCATACTATTCTTTTTCAGTAAAAATGTTTCTAAAATGTGCACTCCCTATTCTTTGTGTGTTTGGGGATTATATACATAAATTTTTTAAGTAAATTTTATTGGCGTATAGCTGACCTAGAAAGTTGTGTTAGTTTCGGGTGTACAGCAAAGTAAATCAGTTATACATATACATGCATCTGTTCCTTTTCAGATTCTTTTCCCATGTAGGTTGTTACACAGTATGGAGTAGATCGCCCAGTGCCATATGGTAGGTCCTTGTTACCAACTTGTTTTAAACATATTAGTGTGTATATGCCAATCCCAGTCCCCTGATTTATCCCTCCTGCTTCCACATAGTCTTAAACGAAGGATGAAAAAACTAATCTAAACCTTTTTCAGTAATGCAGGACCATCTGTGACTGTGGGGTGCAGAACACAGAACACTATTTGTCTCTGCAGTAAATAGCATCACTGGTTTTTCTGTTTTCTCCTCTAATATAAAGTTCCCAGAAGCCCCCTTGGCCCCTGCACCATCCTCACTCATTCACTTCAATTTGTTTCTCCTAATCTGTTAGGAAAGAATAGCGACCAAAGAAGCCATTGAAACTGCTTTGGAAATAAAATGAACAGTCCCATGTTAGGGTCTGAAAAGTTCTTTTAGGGGTTAAACTGCTCGGACTTGGAAAAACTTCTTTTGCTGCCTGTTTTCTTGTTTTTGTTTCTGTTTTGTTTTTTTGTTTGTTTGTTTGTTTGTTTTTTGTCATTTTGCCTTTTCTAGGGCCGCTCCCACGGCATATGGAGGTTCCCATGCTAGAGGTCTAATCGGAGCTGTAGCCGCCAGCCTATACCAGAGCCACAGCAACGGGGGATCCGAGCCACATCTGTGACCTACATCATACATAGCTCAGAGCAACGCCGGATCCCCAACCCACTGAGCAAGGCCAGGGATCGAACCCACAACCTCAAGGTTCCCAGTCAGATTCGTTAAACACTGAGCAACAATGGAAACTCCTTTGCTTGCTTGCTTGCTTTTTCTTTCTTTCTTTCTTTCTTTCTTTCTTTCTTTCTTTCTTTCTTTCTTTCTTTCTTTCTTTCTTTCTTTCTTTCTTTCTTTAGCTTTCTTTTTTAGGGCCATACCTGCGGCACACGGAAGTTACCAGGCTATGGGCCAAATTGGCACTGCAGCTGCTGGGCTACACCACAGCCACAGCAATGCAGGATCTGAGCCACATCTTCATCCTACACCACAGCTCACAGCAACACCAGATCCTTAACCCACTAAGCGAGGCCAGGGATCAAACCTGCATCCTCACAGATGCTGGTTGAGTTCATAACTGCTGAGCCACGATGGGAACTCCCTGTTTGTTTACTCTCTGCTCTCAGAGGAGGAGGTGGTACCATCCCTCATACTCAGAACAACTGACGTGTGCTCCACTGACATGAAGCAAGTCACAAGAGAACCCTCTGGTCTCCTTGGGATCTTGTAACTTTATTCCATAAGAAGCAGCAGCTTGGATCAATTAGAGCTCAGGAAATAAGCTCCTCTATTAAGAGCCTGGGGTCGGGGGGTAGGGGACCGACTTTGCTTGGTCATTTTTATTGTCTCATATTTGGAATAGAGTTTATACCATGGGATGGAACTCTGCAAAGACCTTTCCATGATGTAAACTGAGTTGGGGAAATTCTAATTCCCCAAACAGAATGATAATCAGATTAAAGGACCACAGAGGAATAAACTTGCCTTTGAAAGCAGAAGACTCTTTACCAAATTAGATCCTTTACTACAGCCTCTCACTAAAAAAAAAAAAAAAAAAAATCAGTTATTCAATTTCCACTGATTAGAAGCTGCCTCCTTTGACACCCTTGGTTTGTTCAGAATGAGGGGGTTTCTGCCTTATGCCACAATCTTTTTGTGATGCGGGGTAGGGGGGGAGAAAAAAGAAAAGATAATGTGTATTAAGTACTTAACAATGAGCCAAGCACCATGGCAAATATTTTATGTGTCTTATACCTCTTAGCAAATGCTCCAACCACCTCAGAGGGAGGTATGATCATTCTTATTTCTGTTTAACAGATGATGAAACGGAGGCCTGGGTTGTTCAGATAACTGGTTGAGGCATCCAGCTACTCCGTGGCAAACCCTGGATTTTAACCCAGACAGTGTGACTCCAGAATCTGCGTACTTCATCACGATGGTATCTGGAGGGAGGGAAAGGTCAAACCTAATTCCTAAGATGCGTGGCATCTTCCTAAAATGCCCAAACTTGAAATTATATAATAAAAAGCATCTGAAACAAAAACACCTAAGCCAGGGATATTTTCAAAATCTCCCATGAAGACTGGTTAGTTTAGAAAATACTGACTAGTTTTTGCAAGGTTTTCACTGGCTTAATAAATTGCCTTTATTCTAAGTCAGCTCTCAGATGAGCACTTACATAAACTGTACATATGAGTATGCGTGTGTGGGGATTTTTTCAACCAACATTATGATGGTGAAGATAGAGCTATGAAAATGCACATGATCTCTATCAATTAGGAATGGGGGAAGATGTCAAAAATGCCTGCAGAGTGACTGGCAGCAGAAGCGAGGAAAGGTAAGGAGTGGGATGGAAATGGTGACGAGCTGGAGTAAAATCATCACGTTGGATATTTTCAGAATGAGGGAAAAAAATATGTCTTTTCAGGCCTCTGTCAATACCATTTTAGTGCATTTTCCAGGCTTTTCAGAGAGACTCAAAGTTCCACATGCCTATGAGAGCTACCTGGTTTGGAAAAGGTATTAGGGTGAGGAAATGACCAAGCAGGTAGCGCTTGCCTTTTAGTTTTCTGTTCCAAACACCCAAGAGGCTTCATTTTGACTCAAGTAAAATCCCCAAGGTTGTCACAACTTTTGGGGCCTTTGATGCTCAGGAAGAGTCTTTGTGAAATCTTTTTCTAACTATAAATTTAAAAACAAAACAAAACAAAAAGCCAAATTACTTAATTGCTTTGCTTGGCTTTGCTTTGGTGGGATTTTTTTGTCTTCACAGTTAGTATTCATGCAGCACTTTTGAAAATTCACATTGAAATCTACCAACAATGAGACTATTATTTGTGTGGTAAATATGATTATTCTTCCAGATCTATTATATTTAAACCAATTGAAAAATACATATAAACAGTGCATGATAAAATCTCTTCACTTGTTCAGAGCTGTTTATTTAAAAAATGGTTCTGTGATTTGCTCCAGGCCCCCAAATATATGATGCAATTTAATTATACTGACAAGTAGTAATAGATGGGTCAAAAAATCTTTTAAAGACGAAGGTTCTGGTAATTAAAGATTAGCTCAGGAGGCAGGAAAATCAAGAACTTCTTTCCCCTTTCCTTGAAACCTTAAGTACATCTCTCTCCTTATGCTTCAGTATCTCCATGTTAAAACAGAAAAGAAAAAAAAAAAAAAACATTTCTCTACCAGTGTGAAAAGTAATTTCTATTTAGAGAAAGACTGCAAGGAAGGTCACTGCCCCCTGGATATTTAATTAAAGGATAATGCTCTGGAAACAGAAAGTTCTCATAGGATAAAGATTCCTAACAGGTTTTATTCGAGGAGCTGCAAAGCTGAGACATGGCAAAAAATAAATGTCATGTCAAAAGTTTGATATTTATTTTCAAAGCCAGAAGCCTGACCATAGTGGTTCTCAAAACCAAAGAAGCAGCAATACCCATCCTACTCGCACCTTCAGACTCTGCCCTTCCCAGGCAAAGGGCTGGCCATGCCTCTCGTTACTGAGTGGGTCTGGATGAGCAAAAGCACAGTATGAAAATAGTAAGTGAACTACAAAAATATAGACTCAATACAAAGATGTGGAAAGACACAGAAAGGAGATACCTATTCAGTCTACTCAAAGTAATGAGTGAAAATAAAGCAAAGTAAATGATTGGGTGTGTCACCCGAGGCCCAACAACAGCTTCTCCCATTGGGTCCCTTCGGCAATTGCATTCGCTTGGGTGGCCCCATAGGTAAATGGAAAACACAAAGTCCTCTTTCCTTTGAGAGAATGTACTATACATAAGCTTTTAAGTGGTTCCTCTAGTCCACAGGAATTTACAAAGTACCAACTACTTGGCCAGAATAAATGGGAGCTACAATGTTTTAAAGGTATCACTTCTACCCTTTGGAAACGTAAAACAAGGGCTTGGAGGATTCTTGCTGCTAAAAATTTCTCAACTTTTAACAACATAATGGTTTTATCAGGAGCACAGTAAGACCCTGTTAAAACCTAGAGTTTTCAATAATTAGCACAGCTTGTTGTCATTACAAGTGCTGAACTTGGTCAAATTGAAGGATAACTCTTAACCAACTGCTTTTCAGGTATTGATAATACTCCGGTTGCCACCAGGACGTTAGGGCAAGATCTCAGCTGATGAACAATTTGTTTTTACTCCTTATACAAGTGAATAAGAACAGAATATATGAACGTTGGCTACATTTTATGTTGCATTGCCTTCCTCTTTTTTTCTTCAAGTTGCGAGTTAGTTATAGCACCAAATCACTGGAAAAAAAAAAAAATGCTTTCTCTGCTGCTAACATTTCACCACTGAAAGACTTTAAAGGAATTTATATCAGAGAATCACATAAACAAACACTTAAAAAAAAAAAAAAGAGAGTCCACACTAAGTGCACAAAAATGGGGGAAATACTTTTTAAAAAAATATTTATAGCTCTTTTTTTAATATTCTTTATTTGATACAACATTGTGATCGATACTTACTTTTACTTCTTAAACCATGGTTCCTTTTAGGTTTTTTTTTTTTTTGAGCAAATTTATTTTTATTTTTATTTTTTTGTCTTTTGTCTTTTTAGGGCCACACCCTCGGCATATGGAGGTTCCCAGGCTAGGGGTCTAGTTCGAGCTACAGCTGCCGGCCTACACCACAGCCACAGCAACTTGGGATCTGAGCCGCATCTGCGACCTACACCACAGCTCAGGGCAACGCCAGATCCTTAACCCATTGAGCGAGGCCAGGGATCAAACCCACATCCTCATGAATCCTAGTCGGGTTCGTTAACCACTGAGCCACTAAGGGAACTCTAAAATGGGGGAAATACTTTTTTAAAAAGATGATTTGCCGAAGGTAAAGACACTTAATACTGAACTGACTCACTTTGCTGTATGCCTGAAATTGACACAACTTTGTAAGTCAACTATATTCCAGCACAGCTTAAAGAAAATTGTTCCTTGTTATCCAGCCCGAGTCAAGGTAATATCCAGTGTGAGAAAAGAAAGAGTCACCTGATAAAAGGAAGCTTATTTAAGTCAACAGACTCTTCTCACACAAGTAAATCCTGACACCTTTCCTGGTTTGAAATGTCATGATTAGATGCAACTGCAGTTGATGCGTTACAAACATATGGGACCATATGAGATTTCAAGACGCTTTCACATACAACCTCTCATTTAATCCAAGTGTAACCCTGTGAAGGCGTGAATGGTGAGTCCATTTGAAAGAGGAAGCCCCTGCTGAAAGTCAAACTGAAAAGTGACACCACCAGGACACAAACCTGAATCTTCTCCCTGTATTGGAAGGTCTGAAGACGTTTCAAGACATCCACATTTTGAAAAAATATTATTATTGGCCCAAGCGTTGTTCAATGTACTCTTCAGACACACCAGGAAGAGGAGAAGGAGGAGGCGAGAAGGGAAGAAGTGGGAGAGAGGAGAGTTTCTGAATTGTCCAAATAGTCCACCCTTGGCTATGATTACACCACTATTTTCTTATCACAGTGGATGGAGTTGCTTGCCCCTGTGTAAACTGTGGCTGCAAAACCAGTACATGACCTTAAGTGCCAGCCACGGGTGCAAGTTGTTCTTTGGTTAGTTAGTTCTGTGTGAATGTTTTAGCAGTAGCTTTGCTTGATGTGAAAAGTCATATATCTTTGCTCAGAAACACCACTAAAACTCTGAGTAATGAATTCTGCTGCCTATTATCAGTCTCAAGGCAAATTATGCTAACTTACTGATTTGATGCACTTCTTAGGGCTTTACCTGGAAATTTCCATCAGACTTTCCCTGGCCAAACTTCCAGCAGTTACCCAGTTAGGCTACTCACTATTACTTTAATCTCATTTTCCAGGAGTTCCCATTGTGGCTCAGTGGTAAAACCTGACCACTGAGGACTCGAGTTCCATCCCTGGCCCTGCTCAGTGGGTTAAGGACCCAGTGTTGCTGTGAGCTGTGGCTGTGGCGTAGGCCGGTGGCTACAGCTCCCATTCAACCCCTAGCCTGGGAACCTCCATATTCCACTGGTGCAGCCCTAAAAATATATAAAAAAAAATCTAATTTTCTAGCAAAGTCAACTGGAGTATGGAAATGGCTTCACCAAGCTCATGACTTACAACCATGGGTGGGTTGGGAGCCCGATAATCCCCGCAGTACAGACTTTTAACTTGATCTAGAATTCAAAACCAGATTCAAGTCATCAGCTATTCTCCCAGGGCAGAAATGCCTTGATATATAGCATCATAAATGAAAGAAAAAGGTAGCAGATATTTATGAAAATTAGGTAGTGTTTTTTATTATGCAGACTTGCACGGTCCTTTTGGAAAACCTTACTTATTCCCTATTTGATTTATTACTGAGTAGGTATGAAATAAATTTATTTATCTCATGAGCCTACCTTGTATTTGTAAAGCTTATATTTTTTAAATTTTAAAAAATTTTTATTAAAGTATAGTTGATTTACAATGTTGTGCCAATTTCTGCTATACAGAAAAGTGACCCAGTCATACTTATAGATAGTCCCTTTCTTATATTATCTTCCATCATGTTCTACCCCAAAAGAATGGATATAGTTCCCCGTGATATACAGTAGGACCTCACTGCTTATCCATTCTAAATTGAATAGTTTGCATCTACAAACCCCATACTCCTAGTCCATCCCACTGCCTCTTCCCTCCCCCTTGGCAAACTCAAGTCTGTACCCTATGTCTGTGAGTCTCTTTCCGTTCTGTAGATAGGTTCATTTGTGTCATATTTTAGATTCTACATATAGGTGATATCGTATGGTATTTGTCTTTCTCTTTCTGACTGACTTCACTTAGTATGATAATCTCTAATTGCATTCATGTTGTTGCAAATGTCTGTACTCCATTTTTTATGGTTGAGTAATATTCCTTTGTAGATATGTACAACATCTTCTTTATCCAGTCATCTGTCAATGGATATTTATGTTAGTAAAGCTTATATTTTGAAATGCTTATGTGAAAATATTGACTAGGCTATAGGAACATGAATTATTACTCCACATTTTTTTTTTCTTTTCATGGCTGACCCTGCAGCATATGGAAGTTCCTAGGATGGGGTCAAATTGGAACTGCAGCTGCTGGCCTACACCATAGACACAACAAAGCCAGATCCAAGGTGCATCTTGGATCTATGCTGCAGCTTGTGGCAACCCAGGTCCTTAACCCACTGAGCAAGGCCAGGGATCGAACCCACATCTTCATGGACACTGTGTTGGGTTCTTAACCCACTGAGCCACAACAGGAACTCCATTACTCTAAATTTGATGTATGTGAACAGATCATAACTCCAAAAACGCTCTATTATTTCTCATACTAGTAAATATGAGACTATTTTAACAAATTAAACATGCTTAATGTTAATGCATGTTAATTCATGCTAAGTAAATTTTAGTAAATGCAGGAGATATGAAAATGTATAGGTTAAGTTCTGGATTTCAGTGAGCTTACAATCCATATGAGAAGAAAAAAGAAAAACCTATACAAATTAGATTACAATATAAGAGATGTCAAAAGGCAGCATATTGGCACA
The DNA here is from genome assembly GCF_016906955.1 of Phacochoerus africanus. NCBI lineage: Eukaryota > Metazoa > Chordata > Mammalia > Artiodactyla > Suidae > Phacochoerus > Phacochoerus africanus. The sequence continues at coordinate 124,714,473 of NC_062558.1, forward strand.
TGAAATGCAATTAGCAAGGTAACTACTCTAGGAGGGGAAGGAGAGATCATTTCCAGAAAGAGTGGGCAGAGATGATTATAAAGCGAAAAATGTATCGGCCAGATCTTGAAAGCTGCATCAGTGAAACAAAGGTGGAGAAAGGAACTCTTGGGAATGAGAAAGAGTGCAGAAGTAAAAAAAGGGAAAAAAAGTACAGATTCAAAAACTAACTTATAGGAGTTCCCATAGTGGCTCAGCAGTAATGAGCCCAACTAGTATCCATGAGGATGTGGGTTCGATCCCTGGCATTGCTCAGTGGTTTAAGGATATGGTGTTGCCTTGAGCTGAGGTGTAAGCCACAGATGTGACTCGGAGCCAGCATTGCTGTGGCTGTGGCATAGGCCAACTGCTGTGGCTCTGATTTCACCCCTAGCCTGGGAACTTCCATATGCTGCGGGTGTGGCCTTAAAAAGACACACACAAAAAACTTTACAGAACTGCATGTTACAGTGACATAGAGAGGTCTGGAGGGCTATTTGGAACTAGATTGTGCAGCACTTTGAAGGCCATGTTGAAATGTTAAGATTTCTGAACAGAAAAGGATCTTGGTCAAAGCAGCATTTTAGAAATATTAATTTGGGGCGTTCCCATCATGGCTCAGTGTGGTTAACGAACCCGACTAGGAACCATGAGGTTGCAGGTTCGATCCCTGGCCTTGTTCAGTGGGTTAAGGATCCGGTGTTGCCATGAGCTGTGGGGTAGGTTGCAGACGCGGCTCGGATCCCACGTTGCTGTGGCTGTGGCGTAGGCCGCTGGCTACAACTCCGATTCAACCCCTAGCCTGAGAACCTCCATATGCTGCAGAAGCAGCCCTAGAAATGGCAAAAAGACAAAAAAAAAGAAGAAGAAGAAGAAAGAAATATTAATTTGGATATGGTATGCCAGATAAAGTGAACTGGGGAGGACTCAAGACCAGGAGATCAAAGGGAGCCCATGGCAAGTTCAGGTGTGGGATGAAGGTAAGGGGACCAGAAAGGTAGAGGTGGGGCAGGAAATACTAAGGAAGAAGCTCACTCCCTCTCAATGCGTTGATTAGCATTTATTGCTGGAACTCTCTGCTGTTTTTTTAGTACTGTCAAGTCTGTGGGTTCCCAAGAACTGATTCATTTTAACAGTTGGGAGTGGGGAATGGGGAAATAAAGAGTTAGTTACTCATTTGGGACTTGCAGCAATCTAATACCTGAATAAGTGGATATATTTGCTGCTTAATCTTGTATCCTTCTCTAAGGACAAAAAAATGCTAGCTCAAAAACGATTTAAAAAATTGTCCTGAAGCATAGGGATTAAAGGAGACCTGAGAACATTTTATTTTTAAAAGAAAGCTAACTCTGGATGAATATGAACTATTCCAAACTTTTCCAGCAGTACAGCTGAAGGACAGCCCCATGCATCCCAAGAATCCCTTCATGCCTGCAGCCCTGCGCTGGAACTCCTATCAACATAAACTGGTTTTGGATATTTGTGATTTAATGTATATGTTATCCAGAAATTCAGGGATGCTTGATGCATTTCCGAATGAGCAGGGGAGAAACGTTTCAGAGACTTTTTCAACAATTCAAATCTCCCGCCCTGACATTCATGGTATGTTTATACATATTCATATGTATACCAATACATGTATGTATACATAAGGTACACAAATATATACATATTTATATATATGGAAATGTTATCGGCATCCAGGCTTCGGTACTGAACCCCTGTGACCTGTGATAAGTCCAGGCCTTATCACTCACAGAAATGCAATCCCTTCACCCTTCAGGGGCACTTTAGCTTGGCACACGATAGTCCAGCAACACCACTTGACAGAGAGATGGAAATGGACAGAAGTCCTCCTTCCCACACTCCTTACACCTCACTGCGCAGCCCGGCACTCGGAATCCCACAGCAGCATCCAGCCCAAGGCTCTCCAGCCCTGTGGCTATTTTGAGACTGCCCCGTGAGGGCGGGAACAGAAAAAAGTCAGAAGGGAGACAGGCTGGCAGTGACATGGGTGATACAGCTCTCTGGACGCTCACACTGAACTCAGGGTGCGCCCCCCAAACCCCACCCCCACCCCCAACCCTCTCTTTTCCTTGCTCTCCCTTGGAGAGAGACCTCCCCAAGTTGGCAGGACTAGGCTCACAAGTCCTAGGGCAGGGGTGAATAAACAACTAAGTCACCCACACCCGCCTGCTTTGGGCCTAAAGCAAATCTATATGTTTGGATAGAAAAGAAGGTGAACAGTTCAAACTGCGTGGCTTTATAAACTGAAGAACCGGAGTTCCCATCGTGGCGCAGTGGTTAACGAATCCGACTAGGAACTATGAGGTTGCGGGTTCGGTCCCTGCCCTTGCTCAGTGGGTTAACGATCCGGCGTTGCTGTGAGCTGTGGTGTAGGTTGCAGATGCGGCTCGGATCCCGCGTTGCTGTGGCTCTGGCATAGGCCGGTGGCTACAGCTCCGATTAGACCCCTATTCTGGGAACCTCCATATGCCGCAGGAGCGGCCCAAGAAATAGCAACAACAACAACAAAAATAAAAAAATAAAAATAAAAAGAAAAATAAACTGAAGAACCATTGCTTGTCGCTCTTGAGTAGCTGTAGAAGTTGGTCTGTCTACAGGGTAAGAATATGAGTTTGGTTCTCATGTTGATGTTCCTTCCAAAAGCTATTCTTTTCCTTCCAATGCTAGAAAGACGTCTGAGCATTATATAACATGTTCACGCACCCTCTCGTGGGTAATTAGAAGCTGTTTACTTCTCAAGGATTCAGTTGAAGGCTTTTTATTTTCAAGCCTGAGCTGAGGACTTGACCATGGTCAAAGGGGTGGGGTGGGGGGGGGGGGAAGAAGCTTGCTAACTTTCTGCTGCATTGTGTCTTCATGGTGGCCATCCTGTCGCTGGGTCCCCACATTTAATCACACTGCCTGCTAGGCGAAAGACTGACAAATTTTAAACCCATTCACTTGCCAACTCAAAATCCTCTGATATAACTTTAAATGCTATTAGATTGTAATCTTCTTGAGTATTTACATGTGTTCTTCTCTCATCCCTGGGAAACTAATCCTAGAGTTCTCAGAATCTGGGAACTTGGGCAAAGGAGAAAACAACCCAGCAGACCCAGAAATAAATCTCAACTCATTATGTCAACCAAAACGAACGTACGTTTTTGTTTGCATCGACTCAGCTCAAATGATAAAATCATGTGAATAATAAAACACCACATCCAAGTGTTATTACTGAAGGTGAAAAGTCTGAAATGTAATTAAATGTGTTCTTTCTGGGTGACAGTGTCATTTACTTTACCTTAACATTCGTGTTTCCTTAAGCCTCGCTCTCCACATTATCGACACACTGTTGCGTCACACTCACACAACCATCAGCTGGGACTGAGAAGTGTGTTTTTCCAACCGGTCTTCAGCATTAGCTGTCAGATGCACAAACGTCCCCATCCTTCCCGCATCTGCTGCACTGGAACAACAGAAGCTTCTTGCAAAAAATAGCTCCCAGAGAGCGTCCCTGACAGATGCGCGGTTTGCTCTAGCAAGGCGCTTGCTGGAAAGTTTCCTCTAACCGCTAACACCCGCCTCTGATCCCCCGAGCTGGCAGGGCGCAGGCTGGCTGGGTCCCCTTCTGACGGGGGAAGGATTTTACACACAGCCTACTAGGCAGCCCAACAGGAGAAACAATCTTGCAGCAGACTCCTTCAACCCCAGCAGGCAGACGGTGCAAGGCGCTCTGGCGCTTGGAGAACACCAAGGTCCCCACCCCGCTAAAGGAAACGCGCGCTCTGCTCTGCGGGGAAACTGGGCACTGGAGGTAAAGGGGTGGCTACTTAAGCTGGGGCGCAAGAGGGAGCCAAACGCCGGAGGCGCAGGAAAGGAGAGATTGGGGGCTGTGGAAGAGGACAGGGTGGGAACCAGGCGCAGTAGGGGGCCGAGGGGAACTGGGCGCTGGCACTAGCGAGCTCAGGGAGGGGCGCGAGCGCAGGAACCCGCGGGCCGAGGCGGCGCTCGCTGGGCGATCTCCTCCGGACTCCCCAGAGCTGCTGAACCGCCGGGGGCGGGGAGGGGGTGCGGGGAGTTGCGCGGGGGGGAGAACCAGATCGGGGCGTGCCTTCGCTCGGATTGGCTGCAATAGCCTGACGCGAGGCCCCGGGGGTTGGCTCCAGGGAGTGGGAGTGGGAGCGGGGTGGGGTGGGTGCTGGGTGCCGGGGCTGCGGGTTCCGCGCGCTCAGAAACATGCTGAGGTCCCGGCAGCTGTTCCAGCAGCGACAGCGGCTCCAGCAGCAGCGGCGGCGGCGGCGGCGGCGACAGCGCACAGCTCTGGCGGGGAAGGCGCCCTGCGCCCATGCCTGCGGCCCCGCGCCGCGGCTGCCCTGACCTGGCCGCGACCTCCCTCGTCGCGCCCCGCCGCCCGGGCCTCTGGGGGGGTTCCCCGACCGCGGCCCAACTCCGCCACACCCCCCGCCCCCGGCCTCCGCAGCTCGGTATGGGCGCGGGGGCGCTCGCCCTGGGTGCCTCCGAGCCCTGCAACCTGTCATCCGCCGCGCCGCTCCCCGACGGCGCGGCCACCGCGGCGCGGCTGCTGGTGCCTGCGTCCCCTCCCGCCTCGCTGCTGACCCCAGCCAGCGAGGGATCCGTGCAGCTGTCGCAGCAGTGGACGGCTGGCATGGGCCTCCTGATGGCGCTCATCGTGCTGCTCATCGTGGCGGGCAACGTGCTGGTGATCGTGGCCATCGCCAAGACGCCGAGGCTGCAGACGCTCACCAACCTCTTCATCATGTCCCTGGCCAGCGCCGACCTGGTCATGGGGCTGCTGGTGGTGCCATTCGGGGCCACCATCGTGGTGTGGGGCCGCTGGGAGTACGGCTCCTTCTTCTGCGAGCTCTGGACGTCGGTGGACGTACTGTGCGTGACGGCCAGTATCGAGACCCTGTGTGTCATCGCCCTGGACCGCTACCTCGCCATCACGTCGCCCTTTCGCTACCAGAGCCTGCTGACCCGCGCGCGGGCACGGGCCCTCGTGTGCACCGTGTGGGCCATCTCGGCCCTGGTGTCCTTCCTGCCCATCCTCATGCACTGGTGGCGGGACAAGGGTGCCGAGGCACGCCGCTGCTACAACGACCCCAAGTGCTGCGATTTCGTCACCAACAGGGCCTACGCCATCGCCTCGTCCGTGGTCTCCTTCTACGTGCCCTTGTGCATCATGGCCTTCGTGTACCTGCGGGTGTTCCGCGAGGCCCAGAAGCAGGTGAAGAAGATCGACAGCTGCGAGCGCCGCTTTCTCGGCAGCCCCGCGCGGCCGCCCTCGCCCGCGCCCTCGCCCGGGTCCCCGCTCCCTGCCGCCGCTGCCGCAGCCCCGGTAGCCAACGGGCGCACCAGCAAGAGGCGGCCCTCGCGCCTCGTGGCCCTGCGAGAGCAGAAGGCGCTCAAGACGCTGGGCATCATCATGGGCGTGTTCACGCTCTGCTGGCTGCCCTTCTTCCTGGCCAACGTGGTGAAGGCCTTCCACCGCGACCTGGTGCCCGACCGCCTCTTCGTCTTCTTCAACTGGCTGGGCTACGCCAACTCGGCCTTCAACCCCATCATCTACTGCCGCAGCCCTGACTTCCGCAAGGCCTTCCAGCGCCTGCTCTGCTGCGCGCGCCGGGTCGCCCGCGGGAGCTGCGCGGCCGCCGGGGATGGGCCGCGCGCCTCTGGCTGCCTGGCGGTGGCCCGGCCGCCGCCGTCGCCCGGGGCCGCCTCGGACGACGACGACGACGAAGACGACGTCGGGGCCGCGCCGCCGGCGCCCCTGCTGGAGCCCTGGGCCGGATGTAACGGCGGGGCGGCAGCTGACAGCGACTCGAGCCTGGACGAGCCGAGCCCCGCGGGCCGCGCCTCGGAATCCAAGGTGTAGGGCCCAGCGCTCCCTCCCCACCTCCCCAGCGGGGATGCAGGCTCTGCGCCGAGAGAAGAGAACCCGGCGCCCCGAAAGGCTTCCCGGGGGATGAGGAGATCTGTGTTTACTCGAGACCGAAAGCAGGTGAACTCGCAAACCTCGTCTGCATCATCTAAGGCAAACAGAAAAGCCGCGGACCGTTGCACAGAAAGGAAAGTTTGGGGAGGGTGGGAGAGTGGCTTGCTCATTTTTCTTGAGTTCTTTTCTCTGTTTGTGGTCCGTCCTCCTTTTGTGTGTGCGTGTGATGCATCTTTAGATTTTTATTCCCCCAGGTGGTTTTTAACACTTTCTGCGAAGACTAGGGAAGGGATGGGAGAAGCATTAGGAGAGTTTTTAAAAAGGTGTCTCAACTTGGCTTCCATTCCGTTCCCGGGGACGGGAGCAGTCAACCGGAGAGCAAGGAGGGACAGTGTGTCAGGACATGTTTGCTTTGCAGAGAAATTTCATTTTAAGTCCGGAGCCATGATTTCTCCTGTTCTTAAAGCAGAGGGAAAGGATACAGGCAAAGTTTCAGGAAATTGTAAGCTATTCTTGGAACAAGCCTCACCTTGCTTTCCTTTTGCAGGGCAAGCCGGCTGTCCCCGAGCACCTCCGTGGTCAGGCTGAGGGGTTCCTACCTCACACTGTGCACGTTGCACAGCAAGATAGAGAGACTTGTTTACATTAAACAGCTTATTTATGTATCAATATTAGTTGGGAGGACTAGGCGCTGAGCCTCTGTGACATGTGACTCTGTCCATTGAAGACAGGACAGAAAAAAAAAAAAGGAAATAATTCAGATTACTGCACATGCGGGTAAAAACAAAACAAAGGCATGATTCGAAGTGGCATTTTTGCACAGTATTAGGATTTGTAAAACCCACAGAAGATGTTACTTGCACAAAAAGAAATATTTTTTAGCAGGGGCGGGGTGGGGTGGGGGCAGATCTTAAAAACTAAAATAAAGTTCAAACTCTACTTCTGTTGTCTATTATGTTATTGAGCTAGTGATTTATTGGGAAAAAACACCTTTTTATACTCTTTTATCATGGTACTGTAACTGTATCCATTATTATAAATATAATTATCTTAAGGATATTTTTATTATTTTTTTATGTCCGAGGGCCCACATGAATCTGCTGGTAAAATTTAGCACTTGTGTGTAAATACTCTTTCCTCTGTGTGTTTTGCCAAGTATTTATACTCTGGTGCAACTAACTACTATGTGAGGAATTGGTCCATGTGCAATAAATACCAATGAAGCACAAAAAAAGATCATGTACCGTGTGTCTTTAAGGGGTCAGTGATAATGGAAAAGACAGTTTGTTTTGTTCAAAGTATAGGCTGGATTTCCCATAGAGCTCTTTTAATAGCTTTTCATGACTCAATAGCATAGCAAAATGCCTCTCGACCAAATAAGGCGTGCACCTACTGAGAGCTGCAGACTTGCCCTGAATTTTCACAGTCAGATTCAGAGTATTCTAGACTACTTGTAGGTGTTTTCAGGATCCCATCTGCCACACTTGACTTAAGAAATAATATTTGGGATTGTGTATCTTCTTAAAAAAAAAAAAAAGTGATTGAGTCAGGCAGGTAACACACCTACAGCCTTGCACAGAAACAGAAAAGAAGACACCTCCTGGAACCATCATTGCCTACTTGGAATTTGGTAAGTGGCATCCACTGCTGGTTTTTGTTTTCCCATAGAAAAATCCCAGCCTATGGAGTGTGCAAATTTCTCCAGTGGCTGTTTAGAACGCAAAACGCTTTCGTGGTTAAGCAAAAATTCATAAAAGAGCCTTTACGTCAATATGTTTCTCTTGGGTAATTAAACAGACTATTTCGGTGGACGTTCTGGGTGGGTAGGTAACAGGTAAAAGAAAATGTGAAGATTTTAAATTTCACACCCCAAATTATGACACTCTCAATGGCTAGGATAGTTTTCACAAACTTAGTTCCTAAGAAAGTAGAGTGAAATTACATCCTGGGATTAATTCTACATTCTCCAAAATAAGTTTCTCTTTGTATTTTTAAACAAGCTTTTGCTTTCATGACAGTACCGTAAAGAAACCCAAGTGAAAAGTATAAAGTTTGGGCTTTTACTGAGATTTAACATGCGCAAAATCTTTTCTACCAAGGAAAGTCAAGAAAGTCAAGACTGATTGATTCCCCCTCCATTTTTTTTTTTTTTTTTTTTTGCAGTGAGATATTCTAAAGATAAGGTGAGCTTCTGCTTCTGAGAGGTTAATGTAGATGTTTTAGAGATCAGAGAAGGTTGCAGGAACAGTAGCAGTTTCAGAAAAAGCTTCTCTGTCTAATAAGCTGCTAGGTCTAACCCTTCTGGGGGTGGGGGGAGGTGGAAGGGCAGAAGGTGGCAAAAGTTATTTTAAAATACAAAGATAAATACTTAAAGACATATTTTGGAGAACGTAAAAATCAATTTCAGGATGAAATTTCACTCTACTATCCCCTAGAAACAAATGTAGTCCATTTCTATCCTCCCTTACCCAAGCATGAGTATGTAAGTTGCAATTTGGTAGGGGTTTTGTCCCCCTTTATTTTAAATTATGGTTTCATCTGAAGTACAGTCAAGTACCTGGTGAGGCTTCACTTTCCTATTTTGTCTGGATAAGTTGACATTTAAATCAAAAGAAATTTTCCAGCCCCAAACTTACATATGGACTCATCAAACATTGAGTCTTAAGATCATGAAAAGTCCGATAAACTTTAATAGCAAATACATACACACACACACACACACACACACACACATATAATTTAACCTCTTAGTAGCCAGGTCCTAAACTCTTCAGTGAATTAGAGAAAAGTCACTGTAATCTTGGTACCAGGTTATATGTATTTGTGGGAAATAGAAAAAATAAAATAAGAAAGAGCTCTCCCTTGAGCTCTCTGAGAATTGCAAGGATTCAGAAACAGACCAGACCATGCTGGTGATCCCTACTATCCACGAAAACTACTCCTTGTGGTTTTTGACAAAGAAAGGCATCGATTTATAATAGAAATGTGGGAACCTGGACTGCCAATCCCAAGAGCTATGGCAGTGGGAGGTGAAAAGTGCCAATCCTGTTTAAGCTGGTGAGATAATGCCTGGCAGAAGTGAGAGCGACGGGGCCGGGGGGGGGGGGGGGGGGCAATGAATGTGCAGAAAATCATCTTTATCCCATGGTTTTGTACCAACACAGGACCAAAGGCAGAAACCTTAAAATTAAAACAGTGATACGTATGATCAAGGTTCACTGATGTGTAATTATGTTTAGGTTGCCCTCTGTAAAGTTCTCTCTGTATAACAAGATGTTCCAGCATCTATAAATTCTCGCTCCGGTGCAGGAATATGTAATCGGTGCAGCAGACTGTTCCATCACTTGGTGAACTTGCCCATATAAAACTTTGCGAATAGAACTTATTTTTATTTTTCGCTCCGTGCTTTCTTCGGAACGGGAATTATTAATAACTTCTAAGTGGCTATTGTGAAACCTTTCCTTGCACATTTTCCTAGCTTATTTTAATTTCGCATTTGGTTGAACGTGGTGACTTCCTCTGGCAATATGTAAAATTGCCAGGCGGAAATTCTGTACTCAACGTCTCAGGATGATATTAGCATTCAAGTTTTTAGCAGGAGCTTCTAAGCAAGGGTCGAAAGGAAAATTGTTCTATTAAGTTCTGCTGCCATTTGTGAAAAGGCTTTAAAAAACATTTTCATTTTTTTTTTAAACAAAGCTAGACCCATGAGCTCTTTGGAAGGAAAAAAATAAATGAAAACCTTAGCCGTAATTCAAATTAAACACTTTGGCACAGATAATTTAGGTTTATGTGTACATTTCTGGCATAATGTGCTGAGAAATACTAATTCTTTTGACTCCCTGCCAATTTGCTACTAATCAAAATGGAGAAGATATGCACTGTTTGGATTATACCTAAAAATAGTTGTGCTACAGCCACATCAGCAAGTGGAATTAAATTAATTTCTCTTTCTTCTCCTTTGCACACACCCTCCACGTTATTTAAATTTCCATCGAGAATATTGCTTCTGAATCTCATAATTTGTGATTCAACCTGTCCCACAGTGCGCTGTTACACTGAAGTTATTTTTGGGCAAACTCCCTCGAAGTTCTCTCTGAGAGAGACACCTCTCCTGAAACTTCAGCTTTTACCTCGCTCTCACTTAAAATCTCTACTAGTCTGTATCATGTAATTGGACAAGTATTAGTACTATAAATAGATACTCTGTGAATTAATTTACCTCAATAGTCTTTTTACTCTTTCATGGGAGGAAGGAGATGGTTTCTGAATCAATAAGATTTGGTCATTTGATAGTGTAGTTAATAGGCTTCCAAATCCAATTGCTTTAATGACCGACTGGAAAATAGCAGCCCCAAGGGGACGCTGACACTCTGCTGGCGATACTGGAGCATGATCTTTGCGGCTATGTTGGCAGCACCCAAGAAAGCATGGAAAGAAACTGTCTACACCTTCAAAACCTTTGTCTTCACTTGCATGTTGCATTGAACCTATGCCACAGTCGCACCCGAGCCGCAGCAGTGACAACGCTGGATCCTTAACCCACTAAGCCACCAGGGAACTCCCACCAGCCCTTCTTTGGAGCATGTCTTCATTTCCTCTTGAATGAACTAGAAACATCTAGAACTTGTAGTTCTAGATAAATTGTCTACCTAACAGCGTTAACTTCTCATAAACGTTTTCTTAAAACGCTGATTTTTCAGCATCTCTCAATACTTACGACTTCTGTTTTTGTCTCTGTCCACATTCTCTAGCTCATAGCTATAAACTAGTATTTAAGCGATCACACCGTTTTCTTCCTATTTATGACACAAAACTTACCTAGGTTGCATTTTAAATGTTTTAAGTTTGGATTTCTACCTGAGAATGTCAGTGTTGCTCCTAATTATGAGGGGGCAAAAATCTAACTATCCTCGGTGCTTTTCCTATAAAAAGTCTTCAGGTTGAGTTTAATATTTAGGATGTGGGGCTTTCTTAACAGGTTTTATTTTTCTGGGGGTTTTTTATTATTATTATTTTTCAGTTCTCAACTGTATGACCTCGTCGGTTTTCTCAGCATCCTGATTGCAAAGGATAACGTGAACTGTTCCACTTTCAACCATTTGTAAATTAGTTTTCCTGGTCATTATTAGGTGAGCTGCCTTGTGGGAATTGTGGGTAAATTTCTACCCTCAGAGAGCAGAAAATGTGTTTAAGCAGAGGGTTCCAAGACTGGTCACTCTGGCTCCTCTGTGTTTGCTACTGTGCCCAGTGACCTTGGGGAAGTCAGTTGGTTTCCCTGGGTTCACTGCCCACAAAGCCTGATCAGGAGCCTTTGTCTATAAATCCCTTTGAGATGCTCTGATAGAAGGAGCTTATAACTTTGCAAAGTCTATCATTTCGAATACTTCCTCCTGACCTTCTTTTTCCTTTCCTTGCAACCCCACCCACAAAATCCCAGGGGTTTTGTTTTGTTTTTTTGTTTTTTGTTTGTTTTTTTTTTAAGTGAAAAGAACCACTAAGAATAGCAAAAATATATATAATACCCCAGGCATCTCAACAAATAGTCCTTCACGTATTATACTTAAAATTCCACAAAAACCACAACTGAATAAAATAATCTTCTTCCCGAACAGTGGATTAAAAAACCTGTTTGCTCTGTGCTAAGCAAAAGTGGTTGTTTAATGATTCTGAACCCACAGCCACGTCGAGAAAAGCAAGTCAGTTTGGAAAGTTAGCCAACTCTGCAATTTTGCATTGAGTTGTAAATACTAAAAGCGACACTTTAGATTATTCTCCTTGTCCTGGAATAGCAATTCAGAGATCAAAAGTGCTGAGAGCAAGGGGAGTTTGTATTTTTGCTTTCCTCTCTTTTGTGGCTTTCAGGGCATTGGGTTTCTTTGTTCCCGACTTAATAAACAGTGACAAATCTATGGGAACTTCACAGACATAACTGAAGATCACCTGAGATCTTGAAAAATGCTTTTAAAGAGTAAACATTAATAGATATTCCAATGACATGTTCTAGACTGCAGGGGATTTTTTGGGTTTTCTAAATTCATTAAAAGGGAGTTTTCTTGGGGCACAGTGGTTAAGGATCCTGCATTGTCACTGCAGGGTTGGCTTGGGTTACTGCTGTGGCACAGGTTTGATCCTGGGAACGTCCACATCCTGCAGGCAGGGCCAAAAATTTTTTAAATAGATAAAAAGTAAAGCCATTAGAAGTAACATTTTAGTAAAATACTCTTTTTAAAGAATTCTTTGGAGTTCCCATTGTGGTTCAGTGGGTTAAGAACCCAACATAGTATCCGTGAGGACTCAGGTTTGACCCCTGGCCTCATTTACTGAGTCAAGGATCCAATGTTGCTGTAAGCTATGGTGTAGGTCACAGATAAAGCTCAGATCTGGCGTTGCTATGGCTGTGGTGTAGGCCTGCAGCTGCAGCTCCAGTTCAACCCCTAGCCCAGGAACTTCCATGTGCCACAGGTGTGGCCATAAAAAATAAAAAATAAAAATAAAGAATTCCTTGGGCTTCAATGATTCTATGATCAATCCTGAAATAATGTGTGTGTGTGTGTGTGTATGTGTGTGTGTGTGTGTGTTTCCTTAAAAGAGGCTTAGCTAAGTACAACCGAGTCACTCAGAAAACTTGCCAAATCTTAGGTATGGGAAGTACCTTGAGCCATCTAGTAAGCAGCATGCCTGGACTCAAGCAATGTTACAAGCCTACTCTACACCTATACTCTAAGACTGCGTAGACTGCCAGGAGGGATGGGATTTAATTTGAGATTTAAAGACCTGGTCCATCAATTTATGTATCACTGGCAATAAAAAGGCAAATGTTTTTGCATTTGCAAAACTTTCTGTTTTGTGTGGGTTTTTTTTTTTTTTTAGGGCCATACCCACAGCGCATGGAAGTTCCCAGGCTAGGGGTGCCAACGCAACTGGAGCTTCCAGCCTAGACCACAGCCATGCCAGATCCAAGTCACATCTGCAACCTACACTGCCCCAGCTCAGGGCAATGCCAGGGCCTTAACCCACTGAGCAGGCCAGGGATTGAACCCACCCATGTCCTCATGGATCTTAGTCGGGTTCATTACTGCTGAGCCACTACAGGAAAACATTTTGTAAATAAAATGCAAGATAAAAAGCCAACATTTACATGTTGTAAATAAAATGCAAAATGAAAAGCTAACCCAAATCGCACTGGCTGCACTGCCTCATGATTAATCTCAATGGAATCTGAAAACTCATGACAGGGCCACTATTTTCTGTATTGAAATTCTTCCAATGATACATATGAAAAACAGCCCCCCTTCAGCTTTCTATGAGCTAATTCCATTTCTTCTTATAAGCAACATCTAATCCCTCTCCTCCTTTCTGTTGTTCAGAGGAGAATCCCACTACATCCCCATTACAGGGATTTTTCCTGCTGGACTGTTAAATGTGGCACTGGGCCTGGTAGCATTAACAGGCGATCCTTTCTCTAATTGTGCTGCTAATTTTTTCCAGCACCACCAGAGCCACAAAACTCGGTGGATCTGAAAAAAATACTGTGCCAAGTGACAAAGGGTAACAAGAAACTTATGAAGTCCTTACCCTACAGCAAAAAGCATCTCTGTAAGCAAAGGACAAAACAGCAATATAAAGTTTACTCAAATAGAATTCCCAGAGTTCCTGTTCTGGCTCAGCAGAAACAAATCTGACTAGTATCCATGAGGACGCAGGTTCAATCCCTGGCCTCGCTCAGTGAGTTAGGGATCTGGTGTTGCTGTGGCTGTGGGGTAGGCCAGCAGCTGTAGCTCTGATTCGACCCCTAGCCTGGGAACCTCCACATGCCATGTGTGTAGCCCTAAGCAAACAAACATACAAAAAAACTCCTTCCCCAAATGGCAAGTGTTTACAAGATTCCTCACATCTTTTGAGGGTTAATAGCGTTAATATACCTATATGGACAAATGATTTTTTTTTTCCCATTAGAACTGCTCAGAAGATACCTGGGGAGTTTAACTATTGGGAGGATTTCTGTGATGAGGCTTCCAGTTGGAATTCCTCTGTTTACCTGTTCCTAAAAGGCTGAGGGTACTATGTCCTGAGTGAGCGTGCTATGTCAGATTCGACCAGCTCTGAGCCTGTCCCCAAGGCACTGACACTCTGGTGGGGGGAATCAGACACCCATAAGTGAAGAGAGACAAAGAATAAGGCAAGTGTGGCTGTGTGCCAGACACGTGGGCCCCAAGTAAGGGCTCTAGACCAGCACTTTCTAAGAGGCATGCAGTGCCAATCATATCTTTCATTTTACATGTTCTGGCAGCCACATTTTTCAAGTAAAAAAATAAACAGGTGAAGCTAGCGTTCCATTTCAGCATGTAATTGTTGTAAAGCCATAGGAAAAAGATACTTTTCTTTCTACTGTATCTTGGAAATCTGATGTCCATCGGACATGTATAGGTATCTCAGCTGAGACTCACCACATTTCAAGTGCTCAAGAGCCACATTCGGCTGGTAGCTACTGTATTATCATCTCAGCTCTGAAGTTCAGCAGAGGGAGTGAATGGATGGAGAGGCATAATCTAGAAGCTTGGTGATGTTGTAGATCTTGGATAAGGGGATAAAGTGGTGTGACAGGCCATTCCATGAGAAGTTACAAGGGGAAGGAAATCGCATGAAGAAAAGCATAGAGGTATAGATACAGTCAAGATGAATTTTTAAGACAAGGAATAGCCAATTGCAGACAGTTCATGTTGATGCAGTAAGTAAAGGATGAAATTGGGAAAGTAGTTGGGGAATAAATCAGAAGGTTAATGAGAAATCCTTGAGCCCTAACCTTCCTGGAAGCATAGAGGTACTTTTTTTCTTTTTATGGCTGTACCTGCTGCATAGGGAAGTTCCCAGGCTAGGGGTTGAATCACCACGGCAGCCTACACCATAGCCACAGCAACGCCATATCCAAGCCATATCTGTGACCTAGGCCACAGAGTGCAGCAATGCCAGATACTTAACCCACTGAGCAAGGCCAGGGATTGAACCCACATCCTCAGGGACCCTCTGACAGGTGCTTAACCCAGTGAACCACAATGGGAACTCCCCGTGGAGATTTATGCGCAAGAGTGTCCTAAGAAAAGCAGTGGTTTAGAAAGATTAACCTGGCATCAGAGGCATGATAGGCAGATATCACATCTTAGTCTTCAAAATCATTCTAAGTAAATTTACTAATCGCATTTTACAAAAGATGAGTATTTACAGAATCTCACACAGTAAATATGAGCTCATTATTAAATTGACCCTCTGGTTTTCATCTATCAGCCTCAGGAGCTGACCCAGAGAAACGCATCCTTGCCAAGCAGGTTTCTGACTGCATAAGGCTGAGGGCCTCGTAGATGCTGGAACGTTTACCTCCTTCAGTGGTGAAATATATGAGCTTAGGCAATTCGTTCAAGACAACAGGTGAGCCATCTTGATCAAGTCTAGGCTCCTGACTGGTAGGTCCATCTCTTATTCATGTCACCAAGTGGCCTATTTCCCACAGGGCTGGAAGCTCCCTTGGGATAGAGACCTTGTCTTTTCTCTCTGACTCTACAATGGCTAACGCATTCCCTGGCACAGGTATGAACTGAATTTTTGTTGGCTGAATTCAGCTTGAAGCAGAGAACCAAGTTCTCTGGCTTCTGCAACAGTTTAAGAATGTAGTGATAATAGGCTTCCCTAGAGCAGGGCACTGCAAGATGCAATGGAACCCTCTATTTCCTTTGCAATCCAGGTTTTCACTACAGACATAGATCATAGCTTCCCTAAGAAAGATGCTAAGCCTCAAATTGCAACATGGATGGGATATTCTCCACTGGTGTCAGAGGAAGTAATGAGATGGTTTCCCAAGTATTTCTAAGAAATGAATTTATTTCTAGAAATGGAACATAGATGGCTGAATTATTGATTTCAGCAGCATAAATGCAAAGAGTATGAAGGCGGAAAGGTACATCATTGTTCTTTAAAAATAGGCATTTCACTACAATTGTTAAATAAGAACTACATGTTCTAGGCTCTAGGTTCGGTTGTCAACATGTAAAATACTGGATTTATTTGTCACTTACTGTATTCTATTTTAAATGGGGTTCTAGCCTTTCTAACAAAGATCTATAGCCTTTTTTTTTTTTTTTTTGGTCTTTTTGCCATTTCTTGGGCCGCTCTCGCGGCATATGGAGGTTCCCATATGCTAGAGGTCCAATCAGAGCTGTAGCCACCGGCCTACACCAGAGCCACAGCAACGCGGGGTCCAAGCCACATCTGCAACCTACCACCACAGCTCATGGCAACGCCAGATCATTAACCCACTGAGCAAGGGCAGGGATCGAACCCGCAACCTCATGGTTCCTAGTCGGATTCGCTAACCACTGCGCCACAACGGGAACTCCTATAGCCTTTTTTCTTACTGAATTTTCAAAGGATAAATCCCCTTTCCCTACCTCAAGCTTTCTCCCTGGACCCCAACAGTCAACATAGCTAAGATAATCAGATCCCATTTCATTAACTTATAGACTTCAGTTTTAATTTTTATTTTGGCATTCCCATCCTGTAAGAAATAACAAATTATCCATGAAAAGGTGTATTTGGAGCAAACATCACAGCCCTCAAAAAAGCTTCTGTTTCCCATATAAGTCTTTCCCATTTGAAAGAGATTCATAATCAAAATTTTCCCATCTTTACACAAGAAACAGAGTTCATGTTGAATCTTTAACTGTTTGGGTGGAAATTATATGGATTCTTGCCTTTTGACAAAGCATTAAAACTTTAGCAGGTATTCTTTATGTATGCATGTACTCAACACAGCAGAGTTCATTTTAAACAGCATTGCAGGAGTTCCTGTTGTGGCACAGCAGAAACAAATCCGATTAGTATCCAAGAGAATGCGGGTTCAATCCCTGGCCTCACTCAGTGGGTCAGGGATCTAGCATTGCCATGAGCTGTGGTGCAGGTCACAGACAAGGCTCAGATCCTATGTTGCTGTGGCTGTGGCATAAGCCAGCAGCTACAGCTCCGATTCGACCCCTAGACTGGGAACTTCCATATACCATGGGTGCAGCCCTAAAAAGCAAAATAAATAAATAAATAAATAGCACTGCATTTTTACTACCTTTATTGCTCAGATTATTGTTTGTAGCTTCCACCTGGGAAAGGGTGGAGAACAATGTAGCGTGTGACATGAGGAGACCCCCACAGGGGCCATAACCTTCCAGCATTTACAGGCCTTTGGCCTTAAACACCCAGAAACCTATTTGGGAAGAATGCATTTCTCTGGATCAGCTCCTGAGATGAGTATATAACATCGGAAAGCCAGTTGAATAATTTACAAGGTAGCCATCACAGGCCTATTACACTGTTTTGAGTGTGAGCTCATCTTCTCTGTCTATTCCCAGGGAAGAAAATGATAATCAAAAGGTTGCTTAGCAAGCACGGGGCCAAAACAAAGGAAGCTGGTTGCAAAACTTAACATTCGAGACATCATAAATAGGCTGGATTCCTGAAAGTCTGCTTGCTTCCTAGCCTAGATGGGGCTTGGATGGACACGGCCAATATTTAACTCTGTGTCTCTTTTATTTCTGTCACCAATGGCTTCTGCAACCCCTCCCCCAACAGATGCATTCTTCCCTTATAAAAGTTAGGACATCTAAGCAGGTCACAGTCAAGTCTTACTGCTTTGGCTGTCTCTTTATAAGGAAAGAACATCTGCACTCATGATCATGCATTATTTCTGGGTTAATGGAGGGTGGGAGCAGGGAGGATATTTTGCCAGCTCCCCTGCAACACTGAGATTAAAGCATAAGCCCCATAAATAGGCTCCTGGTTCCATGTCTACGTCATGGGAACCCAGGGTTTGTTTTTTTTTAATTTTAAAGAATTTTTATTTTTCATTTACAGTTATTACAAAATATTGACTATATTCCTCATGTTGTGCAATATATCCTGAAGTCTTTCTCATACCCAAAAGTTTGTGCCTCCCTCCCTCCCTACTGGTAACCTCTAGTTTGTTCTTTATATCTGTAAGTCGGCCTCTTTTTTGTTATATTCACTAGTTTGTTGTATTTTTTAGATTCGACATGGTAGAGATATTGATAGTACTTCTTTCTCTCCTTGACTTTTTTCATGTAGTATAATGCCCTCCAAGTCCATCCATGTTGCTGCAGATGGCAAACTTTTGTTCCTTTTTATGGCTGAGTAATATTCCATTGTGTGTTTATGTGTGTATATATACACATACGTACCACATCTTCTTTATCCATTCATCTGTTGATGGACACTTAGGTTGCTTCCATGTCTTGGCAATTGTAAATAATGCTGCTATGAACACTGGGGGGGGGGCATATATCTTTTTAAATTAGTGTTTTTGTTTCTTCAGCTATGCAGCCAGGAGTGGGATTGCTGGGTCATATGGTAGTTCTATTTTTAGTTTTTTGAGAAACTTCCATACTGTTTTCCACAGTGGCTGCACCAATTTACATTCCCACCAACAGTGTGCAACGGGAACCCAGATATTTGACTCTGTTAACCTCGCTAGCAGAAATAGCATTGTTTCAGTTGAATTCAGTGATATGATCCTTTCCCTTAAATACATTAAATATATGCTTGGCTGGCCATTCAGACTTTCTTTGATTTCCTATCAGATGAATTCGAACTCTAAGTACATGTTCTTGATGCGTATCAAAAAAACCTCTTAGCTAAGTTTGCCTCTGAAAATGTCCCTTTCTTAGGTCATCCTAGGGTAGAATTCTGGGCAGATATCTAAGAGTTGAATCATGCTTATCCACAGGAGAAAAAGGACGATTTTTTTCTGATGGCACTGAGGGATTGGATTCACAACCTAATACATTTGAGATTATAATTTTAGAGCAAAGCATGAAATTTATCACATAAAAGATGATTATGCTCTTAGACCTTTTGTTTCCAACCAATACACTAATGTAGTGTCATTCGACTGGGTTGAAAATTGATTTACAATCATTTACTCATTTGTTTTGCCTACTATGCCCTGGGCCCTCTGCAGTATACAGAACAAGACAGACACAGCCCTTATAGGCTGCCACTCTCCCATTTGCTCTACCTGCCGTTTCAAAGCATTAGTAGAGAGAGAAGGAACAAGCGCTTATTGGAGTCCATTTCTCAAAGGTCAGCCTAGTTTGGAGAGGTGAGATAAGTATCTTGTTCTTCTTTTACGAGTGACCACGTAGACATACCCACAAAAGCTTTTTAGGCAAAATACAAGGTCTAGGTCCACCAGCCCTGAACTGAGGCCCTGTGGGGGCAGATGTGTTTTTGGAATTCAGAACTGGGGGGCTTCTAGGAAGGCACTATGGTGCACAGATGACACAGTACATAACATCCTAAGTTCAGGTCAGCATTCCACAATCAAACAATGTTTCTGCAGTGAAATGTATGACTATTCACCCAAAGTAGATAAATAATGACTATAAATAGCCTCATGCCAGTTCAGGTCAGATTTTGCTGCCAAATGAGTTCACGTCAGTCCGCGTTTACCGTCAAACGAGTTATGGAAAATACTCTATCTTCAGAGCTTTCTGGGTTTGGGAATTGAAAGTAAGAAATTGTGGACCTGTGTGATGGATTATCCCTTTATGTCATCTACTCTTTAGGCAAGAGAATGAAAGATATTTAAACCTACCAAATGCATTCAATCAATTAATTTACAAGCACTATTATTCAACAAGTAATTGTCCAATGAGGAATCAGCACAGTTATTTAAACAGTGGCAACTGCAGGGAGATATTGATATAATAAGCGACATCCTGGGAGTTCCCGTCATAGCTCAGTGGTTAATGAATCTGACTAGCATCCGTGAGGACACAGGTTCAATCCCTGGCCTTGCTCAGAGGGTTAAGGATCCCACATTTTGGTGAGCTGTGGTGTAGGTCTCAGACACAGCTCGGATCCTGCATTGCTCTGGCTGTGGCATAGGCCAGTGGCTACAGCTCCAATTCAACCCCTAGCCTGGGAACTTCCGTATGCCATGGGTGTGGCCAGAAAAAAAAGTAAGTGGCATCCTGCTAGCAGATGTGAAGAATGGCCAAAGGCTTGACAGTGATTGTGGGCAACTTTCTGGAAAGAATCAACAAGAGCCGCTGTTATACAGTCAGCCCACTGTTTGTCAGAGGCAACATACCAGCCCTGAAACTATCCCTGATGACTACAAGGCTGATTTCAGAGAATCTCAGGATTAGAATCACTTTAAAAATCACTGTAGGGAGTTCCCATCGTGGCACAGCAGAAACAAATCCGACTAGGAACCATGAGGTTGCCGGTTCAATCCCTGGCCTTGCTCAGTGGGTTAAGGATCCGGCGTTGCCATGAGCTGTGGTGTAAGTTGCAGACATGCCTCAGATCTGGCATTGCTGGGGCTGTGTAGGCCGGCAGCTGTAGCTTTGATTCGACCCCTAGCCTGGGAACCTCCATCTGCTGCAGGTGCCGCCCTACAAAGCAAAAATAAATAAATAAATAAAGTAAATAAAAATAAAAATCCCTGTAGTCCAACCACCTCTTAGAGCAAAGAACCTTCTTAGCCTTTGGTCACCAACCCCTTGAAGATTACAAAAGAGAAAAAGAAAAGCTTCTTATCTTCACCCCAGAAAGATGTCCATAGGCGATAAGTGTCACAATCATTTTCAAGAGATCTATTGACCCTGAGCTGAAAATTCCTGCCCGAGATGCTTGCCATATTTGAAAAGAAGGCTAATGTTTTATAATTTCTCAGCAATCTAAGTACCCTTGAGAGCGTCTATATTTTCAGCTGCTCATACATTGACTGTGGTCATATGTTTCAGTGGCTTCTGTGACATTTATCTCAACTTATGATTTCCTATGCAATGTTTATAAGATAAACATTTCTGAACTCACTGTGACCTTTTGTCTTTATCATGGAGGTTGAAAAGAGGAAACATAATGACATTGTCTTGGCTTTTCTTTTTGTATTTTTACTTCCCATATCACGCCTAACTCAAAGGAGGGAGAAATAGAAAAAGAAATCCTCTAAGGAAAAGACATAAAATTTCCTACTAATGAATTTATCAGGCATCAGTTTTCAATTTGACGTAAACTGGGAGAGGAAATGGTGAAGTAAATTTTCTAAGTGTGGCACTATCACTGGAGAAACGATTTGTACTTGTCTCTGGCAGCAAATCATGATTTAGATGTGTCAGTATGGGGCACTCCATTCTGCTGACATTTTTAAGGGTCTGGTAGGATTTTGTGCGTGTGCAGAGGACACTTCCTTCTGTGCATTATCCAAATGGTTCATCAAGAGCCTCCTTCTCAACCGAGGTATCTCAAAGAGACAGACCACCAACACCAGCACCCTGGCACACAGGCAGAAGGTGTGTGTGACCTCCACAATCACACCAGAGACGGATTTTGCTTTGTGCAAGAACTTAAAGCAATGGTTCTTGTCGGCTGTGGACAGAAAAATTGCCCTGCAGCCTCTTTCCAGTTAGCCTGGTGAAATAAGCTTGCCTAAGGGCAAGCGAGATCCTAGCTGAAATCTCACCCTGTTACCAGGCATCTTCCAACAACTTAGCAGACCGTCCGTACAAGGACTGGGCAAGGAAAAGACTAGCAGGTCAACAAAATCACAGCAAAGTCAGATGACTGACTCCTTGCCCTTCCTGCATGTAGTCTTATCATCAGACTCAGGCCAGAGCCCAGGGAAAGTGATGGAGAACAAGCCTTAGGTCAAGTGGCCAAGGGACATGGGGTTTCCCTTCCCATTGTCACCCCTGAGGACCACTTCTTCACCTTTCCCAGCAGGAGCAAAACTCTCGATTATAACATTCCACATATTTGGCTCGATCCTTTGCGGCTATTCAGTGCCAAAAATACACTGTAAACATTACAAAAGACAAAATCTGATGGGATCTTGAAAAACAATTGTACACAAAAGCCACAAGTTACAATTCCATTAAATACAAAGTGACCAGAATAAGCCAACCCATAAAGACGGCATGTAGGCAAGTGGTCGCCAGAGGCTGGGAGGAGCCGGGCATGGAGAATGGTTAATGGGTGTGCAGTTTCCTTTGGGGTGATGAGAATGTTCTAGAACTGGATACTGATGATGACTGCCCCTTTTTACATGTAATGAAATGCCACTGAACTGTGAACTTTCAAATGATTAAAACGGTAGATTTTATGTTATGTGTCTTTGACCATAATTAAAAAAAAAATCTGATAGGGTCTTTTTCTACTATGCTTGCAATGTATTCCCATAGACAGAAACATAAAACAAAAATTGGGAAAAATATTTCAATGAAAGAGAAGGGGAGAAAATTTATTTCAACTTCAAGGTATACATTTTTATCAAAGTGGAAAGCAAGCAAGGAAGAACCTCAGTCTTCATGAGTCAATGTGATTCCCTCATCTTACAGCCAAGAAGTTAAGGCTTTCGTGGTAACTGGTCTTGCGAGCAGACATCCAGACTAGAGTCTGGTTCTACCAGACTGTGACCTACCATTAGTCTGCATTGCTGGCTGTATGACTTGAGTTACTTTAGTCTTTCTGAATCTTGGTTCCCACATCAATAAAATGGGCCTGAAAGTCCCCAAAAGGTCACCAGACCAGCTGTTGATAACAGCAAAGCCAAATTTATTGGAGCTTAGTGCAAGAAGGGAGAGTGCCGTCTTGACAAAGTCTTAATTTCTCAGAGGAGAAAGTCAGAAAGGATATTTACAGGGCTTTGGGATCTGGTCTCAAGTGATTTACAGCAAGTCTTTTTTTTTGTCTTTTTGCCTTTTCTAGGGCAGCTCCTGTGGCATATGGAGGTTCCCAGGCTAGGGGTTGAATCGGAGCTGTAGCCACTGGCCTACGCCACAGCCACAGCAACGAGGGAACCAAGTCACATCTGCGACCTACACCACAGCTCACGGCAACGCCGGATCGTTAACCCACTGAGCAAGGCCAGGGATCGAACCCGCAACCTCATGGTTCCCAGTCGGATTCGTTAACCACTGCGCCATGACGGGAACTCCTACAGCAAGTCTTTTAAAGTGGAGCTGACTGAGTTTGGACAAAGTTTATAGCATCACAGCCTAGGATGGGTAGAGATAGCAGGGCAAGGGGCTTGAAGGCAGTCTTGACACGCTTGTTTGAATAGCAAACGCTTTACCTGTTCCTTTGGATATATTGATCTGCAGGCATTTCCTGAAGCAAACTGGACAGTTATTTATTGGTTTACAGTTTCACTGTTTCTGAGGGAAGAACTCCTGGAACACACCCACGAAGTCATGTTGACGTGGGCTGTCTCAGTTCCAGGACCTGAGAGTTCCGTTATGTGTGATGGGCCACGATGATCAGACGTCTCTCACACAGTCAGTGCCTGCATTTGATACATCCTTTATTTTCTCCCAAAGTCTCCTGACCATTCCCAGTAAAATACTTGCTCCTAGATAGTGATCTGTAGCCAGAATGAGAACCACAGGTTCTGCCTTGCCTTCTAGAACCCTTTCCACCCCCCAGGTTTGGTTTGGGTTCTCCTTCTCAGGTCTTCAGCCACAGTAAAAAGCTCCGAGTCTTTCCACCACTCTGAATGAAGAAGCCGCAGAGCTGAGGGATTGTGATGCCAAACCTAGATCTTAGGTTTCCTGTCACTTGACCTGTGACCCTCGGACAAATGTTTGCCTCTTTCAGCCTCACTTCCTTATGTATAAAATAAGGATGGCTGTGCTTAGCATGCAATACATACGCAGCTCATTTTTTTACTTTCTTTTTTCTTTTTTTTTTTTGCTTTTATAGAGCCAAACCCACGGCATGTGGAGGTTCCCAGGCTAGGAGTCGAATCAGAGCTACAGCTGCCAGCCTACACCACAGCTACAGCAACACCAGATCCAAGCCGCTTCTGCAACCTACACCACAACTCACAGCAACTCTGGATCCTTAACCCACGAGGTGAGGCCAGGGATCGTACCCGCATCCTCATGGAGAGTAGTCAGATTTGTTTCCACCGCACCACAATGGGAATGCCTTGGCTAATTTTTAAAATTAATAAATATATGTTTCCAAATTCTAATTGCAACTCCTTTTCTAAAGTTTGACAATGACAATTTTTTTTTTTTTTTTGGCTCTATTTTCACTTATTCCTTATCTTCTGGGAGAACCTGGGTGTGGCTCTCAGGATGCTGAGAAAGTAGCCTTTCTGACAGAATCCTGAGCCTGACCTACTCAGAGAAAGGACATAGAATCCCATGGGACACGAGGGACCCACAGTTTAAACCAAAAAGTTTCACACGGTTTAAATAGGCAGCCCCAAAGTTAAGTCTGATGACCTGTCAAGCCTACATTTTCTCTCTTCCTATTTCACTCTCTCCTTTCCTATGACTTCCAACCTCCTTCATGGGCAGAGCTGTTGACATTTTTAGCTTCTCCCTTGCAATCTGATTTACCGCCTAGGGGTCAAGTACAACAGTCTTTGTTTCAGTATTTATTTATATAAACTAGCACTCTGACCTGTAGAGTTACCCCCATCCATAAGGCAGGTCAAATCCATGACATGAGAGTATTACAAATGATTCCTCTTCGGCACACTTCCAATGGAGGCATCAGGGAAAAATAACTCCCCCCAAACTAGGTATTGGGACCAGCATGGGTTCTAATGCCCTCAGCCCCCAGTAAATTTGGGGGAATCATTTTATATCTTTTAACCACAATATTGAATTTGAAAAAGGCTGACGACTGAACAGAGTAACAGCAAAGATATTTTCCTAGCTCTGATGAGCTGTAACTAGCTACTTTGCACGATGGGTGTTTTCCTGAAAATTCAGGCTCTCCTTGAAAGCAAACCAAATAACTTTTTTTTTTGTCTTTTTTAGGGCCACACCCTCGGCATATGGAAATTCCCAGGCTAGGGGTCGAATTGGAGCTGTAGCTGTCAGCCTACACCACAGCAACACAGGATCCAAGCCACATCTGTGACCTACGCCATAGTTCACAGCAACACCAGGAGCCTCAACCCACTGAGCAAGGCCAGGGATCAAACCCACGTGCTCATGGATACTAGTTGGGTTCATTCCTGCTAAGCCATGACAGGAACTCCCCCAATAACTTTCTAATTTTTTTTAAGTGATCAAAGTGAATGGGTTAATTTATAGTTTTCTATCCAGAGACAATTATTGCAATTCACATGGAGGCCAGGTACCACCGTAGGTAATGGCAGCACATTACCTAAGGTGTTCACAGCCTGGTGGAGGAGGCAGTCAATGTAAGCCCCTAACTGAATTATGCAGGGTTTACCTTGAGACCCCCAAAGAGGGAACAGATTCTAAAACAGACTTGGACAGTCAGGGAGGGCATCTCCCCCCAGATATCAAGGGAGCTGGAACTGGGTTGACTTTGTCGGTGTTGCCAAGATGAAAATGTCATTCCAAGCACAGGAGGGAACTTTCCAAAAGCACAGAGGCAAGGGAGACTAGGCGGATTCCAAGGTCAGCAAGAACGTTTGCATGGCTGGAGCCTAAGTCTGCCAAGGCTTGAGCAGTGGGGAAAGAGTCCCAGTAAATGGACAAAGGCTGGACTCGGGGGAGGAGGTTAGAGACCTTACCAGGAACTGGGGACTTCATTCCAAAGGGCAGAGTCACTGAGGTTTGAAGTCAAAGAACCACTGAGTCAGATTTGAATTCCATCCCATGCACACGATAAGAATAAGGGGCATGGACCAGTGAGGCAGAACTGGCAAAAGGGAGATGGGTTAAGAGAGTCAAGAAGAGAAGAGAAAACCATAAACTGCAGAAAGGAAGGCAAGGTTTTGTTGGGGGAAACAAAAGGAGGGGTGTGGTCTGAGGTTCCTGAGTTTGATGTGGACACACAGGGAGAGAAGTCCCCCAGGCAGCTAAGAAAATAGATTTGGCTTTCAGGGTACGGTGAGTTGCAGAGACGTGGCTATTGTTGGCTCACGTCTGGGGAGAAGTGAAAAGTGAAAACTTTCTTATACCGCTGACAAAAATAAAACTAGTGAGAAAATCATGGTAGGAGAGGGATGAATAATTTCTAAAGGTTCCCTTTGGCTTATTACTTATATCCTCACAGATAAACCATTCTTTAGAGCCAATTCTGACATTCTATCATAGCAGGTAAGAATAGCATAGGTTCTAGGAGTATTAAATATATATGCATATGCATGCCAGCATGTGAATATTTTGCAGGTATATGTATGTGTATCCTTCCCTCCTAGAAGATAGTACATCATCTTCAAGCCAGGTGGGTGGCCCAAGAATAGCTGGGCAAAAGTTAAATCCGCTTCTTCATCTTTGAGTGCGTTGCCCTTCCATCACTGGAAGAATGCGTTTGGCCCCCATGGACTTGGGAGCAGGCAGACAACGTAGTTCTTACTTTAGAAGTGGTACTGTTAGAATAAAGAGCCTGAGAACCGGAACTGTTGCCAGAAATAGTCGGGTAAATTCACCCACTTCCAAGAAGGTCGCCCAGCTTCAGAGCAGGGTGCAGGCAGATTGAAGCAGTTTTGGCACTGCCACCTCTAAGTCTGTCGGTTGAATAACTTAGAGCTCTTTGCTCCCTCGATGGAGAGCGCTGGTGTTGACCGGGCGTTTTCTTTTCCTCTCTGTTATACTGTTTCTCCTGCTGTGTCACAGGAATCCCTGCTATCAGGTGACTTTCCCTGCTGAGTCCCTCTCCCTTCTGTTTCTAACAGCTACCTATTGAGAATCCTATTTTTCATGAAGCATTATAACCCAAGAGAGCTGTCATCTGTCAGGTTTTAAATGTTTGTTAAAAATAGGGGCCCCACGGAGTTCCCGTCGTGGCGCAGTGGTTAACGAATCCAACTAGGAACCATGAGGTTGCGGGTTCGGTCCCTGCCCTTGCTCAGTGGGTTAACGATCCGGCGTTGCCGTGAGCTGTGGTGTAGGTTGCAGACGAGGCTCGGATCCTGCGTTGCTGTGGCTCTGGCGTAGGCCGGTGGCTACAGCTCCGATTCGACCCCTAGCCTGGGAACCTCCATATGCCGCGGGAGTGGCCCAAAGAAATAGCAAAAAGACAAAAAAAAAAAAATAGGAGCCCCAGATATGTAGTCATTGGACAACAGACAGCCTTAAACAATAGAAAAAGCCAGTGACGGCAGGAGATGTTCATTACCTGAATTCATTACCACACCTCAGCCAGGGAAGGGGGCAGGGGGGCAGAGTCAGAGGCGAATCATAAGGAAACCCCTTAACAGAGGCAGAGGCCACTACACCCCTGTGGGTATCCGGCTCACATTAACAATAGCTCTGTCCTTCGAGGGCATTGGGAGGGCCCGGTCCCAGGACAGGAATTGGAGCAATAGGGTGATAATCTCAGGAACGATGAGTAACTCTAGAGACTGCCTTGAAATGAGAGCTCACTTTTCTGTAGCGTTTATTTTACTTAGCATCACGGGAAGTGCTCTTATGGAGGGCATCACTTGATCTGAGAGAACACTGCGAGACGAGTCCTGCATCAGCACATTTTACTGATGAGGAAACTGAGGCTTGGTTTGGTCAAATGACTTGCCCCAGAGTCCAGCGCTGGGAAGTGGCTGTCAGAGCTTTGGGGACCCAGGCACTTTTCTCCAGGCCCTGCCCTCTTGTCCTCACCTGACCGTCCTACCCAGGATACCAAAATGCCCTTTTAGGGAAATGAGTGCACCACCTCCCCGCACCCCTGGCACCGGGCTCTTTGAGTCACACCATCCTTTGTTAGATGGCAGCTTGGGTTTCAGTCAAGAGAGTGACTCTCTGAATCACCCTTGAGGTGGGAAGCAGAGGTTGGGGCTTATTCCCATGGCATCCTTCTCCCTGCCCCACCATGGAACCATGAGGTCCCAAGTAAATGCAGATACTCCAAATGTCCAAAGGTGTAAGATCCAAGGACACATCCACATGTGCGGATTCCAAATCACGTTTTTAATATTCATGGCTCCTTTATGTTTCAACTGATTTCCCCTTCGGGCCATGGCTTTTTCTGTCCTCACGCACAAGAGAATCGTGCTTTCTGGGCTATACCCTAGGTAACTCAATTCCAAGGTCTTACCCCCACAGTATTTTCCCCCATCTCCCCTGATCTAGGGAAATTCAAAATTCCACATCCACAGACCCCTGGGACACAGTAGACTATTGAACCCCACTGGGCAGAAGACCTTTAAAGAGCAGCCCCTGGTCCATTGCCCTAGATGTCATTAACGACCATGGCAGGCAAAGGGAGGGGAGGGGATTAAAAACCCTGGCTAATTGATAATCACTCAGAAATTAATACAAAGCATCTCCGAAATGCAAATTGTGAAGTGTTTACTGAAGCCTCTCTATATCCCTGTGCTGAGCACTAACACACAAAAACTCTTCCAAAAGACTTATGTCTGGTTACGCTCGGAAGAATAATTAGAAGAAAAGGTGGTATTACATGTAACCACCCATGTTAAAAGGTGCAGGAGGTGATTCAGTTGGTCAAAGCGTATGGTAGAATCACATTTCAGAT
Organism: Phacochoerus africanus; assembly: GCF_016906955.1. Taxonomy (NCBI): domain Eukaryota; kingdom Metazoa; phylum Chordata; class Mammalia; order Artiodactyla; family Suidae; genus Phacochoerus; species Phacochoerus africanus. The sequence continues at coordinate 124,742,926 of NC_062558.1, forward strand.
ACACACCTACAAAATAAAGCGAGCTACCACTTTCTTTGCTTAAAACTCCAACAAGAAGTCCATAATTTTCTGTGGGAAGCTATGACATCCGGCTAAAGACATCAGTCAGCATTGTCTTCCTGGCATTTAGGGTTGCCCTCTTATTGGAGCCTCATTTTAATATCCTTGCATTATTTAATAAGAAATGCAGTCGCTATCGCCGAAAACGGGGCTTTTTTTTTTTTTTTTTTTTTTGCTCCTTAGATGTTATTTCAAAAACGTATTCTCCAGGACAATACTTTTCTTAGGATTTTACTTTGGAGAGCCAAATAATGATAGCCCCCTCCCCTTCCTTCCCCTGAAATGCATCTGAGGACCCTGATTCCACAGAAAGGATTCTCAAGATCTCCCAGAGGAAACACTCGATAAACTTTACGGCCAACATCAGACTTTGAAGAAAAGTGCGCGGCTGGGAGAGGACCTTACACAGAGGCCGTCTGAATTCCTTTTTCAGTTTGTAGCGCTACAGATAAGTTTTTCCATGAAGCAGTCCAACCCCTGTTGCTGCAAGACCTGTTTTTTTTGTTTTTTTTTTTCTTTTTTTAAAAGAAAAAAAAAAACGAGTCAAGTCGGTAAACTAGAACTTCTGTCAAGTCTGGTGACTCTGTATAAATCGGGGGCAAATATAACTTGACATGTTAATTTCTTTCTAGAAAACAATTTATATTCATAGAATCACGGAATCCCAGAGTTGAAAGAACCTTAACAGTCTCATTGAGTCCAAATACCAATCTCATGCTGGACTTGTTCATTTCTAAAGAAGTCTGTTTTCCAGAGCAGCTGAGCTGAAGTCCCAGGGTCAGAGGTCTTGCGCGTCCCTGTCACATTACGGCAGCTCAGGATAAATACCTCATTGGTGATGATTATTTGCTGACGGGTGTGGATCGACTTTGAGGAGTGGGCTTAAAATGGATTACTAATAGGTTGAACTAGAAATCGACTTTTTTGCTCACCCCAAGAGCTAAGGTATCTATTCCTCTGTATTTCTATTTTTCCTTTCTCTATAGAAACGTCTGTACTTCTGAAAATTCCATCATGTCTGTCACTTTATTATAAATCTCTAAAATATATGCCGATTTGAAAAAAATCCCTCTACCAGACACCCATGAAACAGGAGGAGGAGTTTCAAATCAAGGGGCTGGAAAGCCAACCAGAACAGAATAGATACACGAATTACAGAGATTCAATAGGACGACAAACGGAGAGCAGTAGCCGAGAGAGTCCTAGCAAATGTGTGCTCAGAAAACAGGCAAAGCTAAATCAAACGGATGGTGAGGAGCAGGAGACCAGAGTGCCTGGTGACTGTTTGGTACAAGGTCTTGCCAGACAGGAAGCTCTCACCTGCTCCAGTGATCAAGAGAATTAAGAGGGAGTCCCGTGGTTGTCAAAAGGAGCGGGAGGGAGTGGGGTGGACTGGATGCTTGGGGTTAGTAGATGCAAACGATTGCATTTGGAGTGGGTAAGCAGTGAGCTCCTGCTGTATGGCACAGGAAACTATACCTAGTCACTTGCGATGGCACGTGATGGAGGCTAGTGTGAGAAAAGAACATATGTGGGTCACTTTGCTCTACAGCAGAAATTGGCAGAACATTGTAAATCAACTATCACACAAAAATTAAAGAAGAAAAAAGGCGTCCTGGCTTCAGCCACAGACAGGAGCAGGAGAGAGAAATCCTCTGATGTCAGAATAAAGACCTGATCAGCAGGTTTAACTAAATAAAGAGGAATTGACTGAATAGGGTAGACTCTTACTTAAAATTGCCGTGGTGTATTTCGTTTATGTTCCCAGATATCATATGGTTGTGCAGTAAAATACTTCCCCCCCCCCATCTTTTCTAGGGCCACTTCTGAGGCATATGGAGGTTCCCAGGCTAGGGGTCGAATCAGAGCTGTAGCTGCCAGCCTACACCACAGCCATAGCAATGCGGGGGATCCAAGCCACATCTGTGACCCACACCACAGCTCACGGCAACGCCGGATCCTTAACCCACTGAGCAAGACCAGGGATGGAACCCGCAACCTCATGGTTCCTAGTCGGATTCGTTAACCACTGCACCATGACGGGAACTCCAAATGCTTTTTTTTTTTTTTTTTTTTTAACTGCTGACTATTACGGTGATTATGCCAAAAACACATGCAGAGGGGATTCCAGGAAGGGGAAAGGCATAGGAGAGCAACAAAATGGAAAATGTGGTCCATGGAATTGCAAGCACCAGAAAGTGCTTTACCCAAAGCCATCTCCGAGGTTTCCACCTCAGAGACTCATTCACAGCCAAGAGAAGATCTGGAGTTCCCATCATGGTGTAGCAGAAACGAATCTGACTAGGAGTCATGAGGTTGCAAGTTCCATCCCTGCCCTAGCTCAGTGGGTTAAGGATCCAACGTTGCTGTGAGCTGTGGTGTAGGTCGAAGACGCAGCTCGGATCTGGCATTGCTGTGGCTGTGGTGTAGGCTGGAAGCTACAGCTCCGATTCAACCCCTAGCCTGGAAACCTCCATATGCCACAGGTGTGGCCGTAAAAAGACAAAAAAAAAGAGAGAGAGAATTAAAGAGAAGACCTTGTACAAAGGCCAGATTTGATTTTTTCTATCATTGGAGTTTAGATTTGTTTCCCTCCCTGTAACTGCTGCTTCATTTATGACTGACCAATCTACAACTGAGTCCAATTGAACTCAAGTGGGATTTTTCCTTTTCCATAAGATTGTGTAGTTTATTCAACAGGAGGAGAAAGAAAACGGAAAAGTAAAGATAACGGACAGCAGATATCTATACAGCACCATCTACTACAATAGATTAAATTGGCCAAATTTCAAGATCTTTAAAAAAAAATAAGTTGAAGCCCCTCCATTTCCTGCCCAGCACCATTCTCCCTTCTCCTTCCCCAGAGGCAGCCTCCATCATGAATTTAGTAAGCATCTTTTCCCAAGGTTTTGTGCCTGTGCCATGCATACATCCATCATAGAATATTGTCTTCTTCCTTTTAAAATATTACAGGCTTTGCATTGTTGGCATTGAACTACAATTTGCTATTTTCCAGCCAATCTGTTTTGAGACCCAGCATGCCAGGTGTTACACAGTCACCACCCGTTTCGAGAACCAATTTTTACAAAGTAAAAAAAAAAAAAAAAGGAACACTTGCCTATGGAAATCATTCTTATTAGAGAATGAAAGATTAAAATGATAATTAGTACAGACAAAAGACATGAAAAGCACTCAGTTATACCTCCAAGGGTGCCATGAAAATCTCTGATCTATCAAACTAACAAGCACAACGTTTAAAAAAAAAATGCAATGAGTACTAATCAGACTAGACCCTTTGTTAATTTCATGGAGCTGTTTTATGCAAATGAAAATGCTTTGAAGATGAAAAGCACATTTTTCTCCACCCAGAATTAAATCATTCCATCCCTCATCCCACAAAGTTTATTAAACTGGGAAAAAGTAAATACTTATGTTCTTCCCTTTTTATAGCGTTTCAGTTCAATTCTGTTAGGACTTGCTTCAATTTTCTATCCTTAATTCTTGCCACAGTTTGTAATTTCCCTACGCTGATATTCTTTTTCCACCCCTTAAATTATGCAGAATAGTGGTCTGAAGGGAGAGCTCATTAACCTTATTTTTCTTGTGGTTTTCCCTCATTATTTCATTGCATGGCAATATTTTTTAAAAGACCTCACGCTCGTGAATGGACGTTGCAAACAGAGCAAAACAGCTTTTTTGGAGTCTGAAGGTCTATGATGTAAATACCCAAGTTTGTTTTTAAAAGGTTTTCATAATCCATTGTATAAATATACATACTTACATAATTTCCAAAACATGTTCTTTGAAGCCACAATCCTTGCAGCGGTATTATCTCTTAGTAAATAGTCAACGTGGGATCTGCAAGCTGGAATTCCAGTGTGTCACTTTATCGTTTGCAAACTTCATGAGAGTTGGGTTCTCAGAGGACAGACTTACCCCATCTTGCTCCCAGAACACATCTTTGGCATGTCATCCACGTGGGAGGGAAGATGACTCCTGAGTTTTGATACACTTGACCTCTGCGGAATTATACCAGAGGGAACGGAAATAAAAGAAATATCTGTAGGCATTTAACCTCAGCCTTCTAGGTAACATTCTGCAGTTCCTTCTATGACCCACTTTTTATTAGGGCCCCAAACTTCTGACCAAGGCCGTGGGAGTTTCAGTGGAAGTCAGCAGAGACAACGCACGGCCTGTTGGAAATCCGAAGGGTATTTCCTATCTATGCGTGGTTTCCTGTGGGCTTCTCTCCCCCGCTTGGGGCAGAGGCGCTGAGAAAGGGAGAGGCCTGATAACAGTTTCAGCTGAGTTTTGCTTGTCTTAGGCTTGCTGGGGAAAACACCTGTTGCGTGGCACCTGCACAGGCCCTCAAGCCCTGGAGTTGCCCTGTCGTGACTGCAGAAAAGGCCCATACACAGCAACAGAGACATCAACGGCTTATTGGACAAAGAAATCTTACTTTGGAGTTCCCGTTGTGGCGCAGTGGTTAACAAATCCGACTAGGAACCAGGAAGTTGCGGGTTCAATCCCCAGCCTTGCTCAGTGGGTTAAAGATCCCGCATTGCCATGAGCTGTGGTGTAGGTTGCAGACGCGGCTTGGATCCCGCGTTGCTGTGGCTGTGGCTGTGGCTGTGGCATAGGCCGGTGACTACAGCTCCGATTCTACCCCCTAGTTGGGAACCTCCATGTGCCATAGAAGCGGCCCAAGAAATGGCAGAAAGACAAAAAAAAAAAAAAAAAATCTTACTTACACAGAGGGTCCTGGAGCAGCAACATCCCCACCATGCAAGGCCGACAGTAAGCAAGACATAGCAGCCGGCTTTGCTTGCCAGGGGGTGGAAACTACCATTTATAGGGGAAATGCCATCAGGTGGGTTCATCAGTTCCTAGGGACTAATTAAGCCCGATAATGAAGAGCATGTGGAGTTCCCGTTGTGGCTCAGTGGAAATGAAGCCAGACTAGTATCCACGAGGGCACCAGGTTTGATCCCTGGCCTCGCTCAGTGGGTTGAGGAGCCAATATTGCCACGGGCTGCAGTGTAGGTCACAGACGAGGCTCGGATCTTGCGTTGCTATGGCTGAGGCGAAGGCTGGCAGCTGTAGCTCCAATTTGATCCCTAGCCTGGGAACCTCCATATGCCACACCTGTGGCCTGGAGAGAAAGAAAGAAAAGAGAGGGAAAGAAAGAAAGAGAGAGAGAGAAAAAGAGGAAGGAGGGAAGGAAGGAAGGAAGGGAGGGAGGAAGGAAAGAAGAGAATTAGATAGTCCTACGAGCGAAACAAGGCCTGGTCGAGCAAAGGATATAAAGGAAGCAAGAGAAGAACCATCTTGAATGGCCTGAGCTTACACACCTGAACACAAGTTCATGGGCATTTTCAGCTTTTGATGCCCACCTGGGGCTGAAGATTAAAAAAAATAAAAATCAAGCATAGCCAGAGACCCTTCGGACCAAGACCTCTGATGGGTTTTAACCGTGTCCCCGGCCCTCTATAAGTTTCTCCCAAGAAAAATCCTCTTAGGTTTTGTCCTTCAATAGCCTGGGTCACCCGTTCATATCTTCTAGACGTTCCAGTAAGAGAGACGTCTGGACCCTCGATGGACTTTGATTTTTTACTCTATCGAACTTTTGGGGGTTGCGCTATCTTTTATCGCAGCTTCTCTCATTACCGTTCGTTTACTCATGTTTTCTGCGCATTTTCATCCTTCAGAAGAGAAAATGGAGCACAGTAAGGAACAGGGGAAGCATTTCAAACACCAGGGGCCAGCTGCCAGCTACCTCCCCAGTGAGCTCCACCACAGCCAGCCCTTCCCTGCCCGTGACTGCAGCTCCCACTGCAGCTCCAAATGGTCCCCTTGACCTTGAAGACAGCTTTCTGGGAGAAGTTTTCAGTCTTACACCGAAGATCATTATTCTTGGTGGCTCAGTGGGGGATACAGGCTTAAATATTCCCTCTGGGGAACTGTAATTCCAGCCCTAAAGTTGGCTTTGTAGGGCTCGCAACACACTCTTTATCTCAAGATGAGTAAAATTACCAATTAAAATTCTTGATTTCTCATCTGCATGACTTTCGCACCCTGCGGTGATTAAGAGGAATGCTGGATGGTCTCCTTCTGTCCCTCCAGATCCACTTTCCACTCCTTGCAGCCAAATCTGGCCTTAAAAAAAGAAAAAGAAAACACACACACACACACACAAAACACCCTAATGTGGGCAAAGTATATCCTTAAACCATAAAAGGACCAGGGCCTCCAGGGTTTTAATACCATCATCGTTGTCATCATCATCATGACACATTTACGAAAACTCTGCACAATGCAAAGAAATGTAAGGTACGCATCCTACCCCAGAGGTGTCTCTATTAGCACATGACTGCTGGACATGCCTCTATGTGCACAGAATGGAAAAATAAATAGGTTTAAGGAGAATGATATGGGAGGTGCCTGTTCAACCACGCAGGCTGTAAAAACTGCAGGAGTTCAAGAAGGGGAGAGAAGACTACAGCCTACAATATTTTAAAAATGATCTCAGCAAAGAGGGGGAACTTGGGAAATAGAGCATCAAGGGTTTCCGCTGTGGTACAGGGGGTTAAGGTTCCAGCTTTGTCACTGCAGCGGCTTGGGTCACTGCCGTGGTGTGGGTTTGATCCCTGGCCTAGGAACTTCCACATGCTGTGGGCGCAGCCAAAAAAAAAAAAAAATGGGAAATAAGAGTACTGAGATTAGGAAGAGAGAAGGGTGTTTTTTATTTCCAAGGAGAAATGTGTGAACAAAGACATAAAGCAAAAGCAGAAAGGAGCCAGACCTGCCTGAGGCCAGTTAATAGGCCAGGGCTTGGGACTGAAGGTTTGTTTTACCTGCAGGACAGGGACCACCCCTTTTCTACATGTGCCTCAGTGTCCAGCCCATTTGATGTACCTGGGGGATGCTATAGCACAATGTCCTGGCCTTTGCTATGGAAACAAAATTTTGCTGTTTGTTTTCTGCCTGGTTTGCTAAGAATAGTATGAGTTTGCAGCTTAGAAAAGATTGAGAACTATATTCATTCTAGACTATTTAATTCTGATAATACTGGCACATTTTTTTTGTGCTTTAATATTAATACATACACAGAGTTCCCACTGTGGCTCAGCAGGTTAAGGACTTGACGTTGTCTCCATGTGTATGTAGGTTTGATCCCTGGCCTCTCTCAGTGGGTTAAGGATCCTGTGTTGCCACAAACTGTGGCAGAGGTCGCAGATGCAGCTCAGACCCAATTCAGCCTCCATCCCAGGAACTTCCATATCCCACAAGCCATAAAAAGAAAACAAAGTAAAATTAATATATTCAATAGAACATATGCATGACATGCAGGAAAACGGACCCTTCTTAGTAGATGGTCCTGCAGGTTTTGACAAATGCTTGCAGCCGTGTAGCCAAAACCACAATCAAGACATCAAAGAGTTCCTTCACCCCCTAAAATTCCCCTGGGCCCTTTATAGGCAACCCTTCCCCCTCTACCTCCAGCTTCTGGTAGCCACGATCTATTTTCTGTCCCCACAGTGTTGCCATCCCCAGAATGTCTCTAGGTGGACTCTCACATCCTGTAGCTTCAGATCCTGCAGCTTCAGAGCCTGGCTTCTTTCCCTTAGCACAATGTATTTGCAATTCATCCGTGTCATTGTACATATCAGTAGTTCATTATTTTTTGTTGCTGAGTAATATTCCACTGCAGAGATGTTCCAGAGTCTTTATCCAGACAAAAGTTGAAGGGAGAGTTCCTGGCGTGGCTCAGTGGTTAATGAATCCAACTAGGAACCATGATGTTGCAGGTTCGATCCCTGGCCTTGCTCAGTGGATTAAGGATTGCCATGAGCTGTGGTGTAGGTTGCAGACACTGGCATTGCTGTGGCTCTGGCATAGGCCGATGGCTACAGCTCTGATTAGACCCCTAGCCTGGGAACCTCCATATGCCTCGGGTGTGGCCCCAAAAAAGACAAAAAAAAAAAGTTGAAGGGCAGTTGGTTTGTTTCTACTTTTGTGGCAATTAGCAATAAAGGTGCTATCAACATTCATATACAGATTTCTTTGCAAATGTGAATTTCCACTTTACGTGCACAGTACTTAGGCCTGGGACCACTGGCTCATAAAACAAAAGTGTGTTTTGTGTATGTTGTTGCTGTTAAGCCGAGCCTCATAAAAAAAAATCTGAAAAGTTCAGGTTCCCAAACTTATGTTCCCTTGAACTTTTCCCATATATTTTTAAATATCATTTAACATTGTTTGGAGGAAAAAGTAGCTAAAGAGTTCTTTTGCTTTCGCCAGTAAAGTTATACAGTAAGTGATAACACCTCCGTTTATTTCTCTTTAGTTCTTTTTTAGCTTTTTTTGTATGTTTGTTTTAGTAGTTTAGTATGTTTAGTTTTATAACTGCCTAACTGTTTTCCAAAGTGGCTGCCCTATTTTGCATTCCCACCAACAGTGGGTGGGATTTCCAGTTTCCCTGAACTTTTGCCAGTACTCGGCGTTGTCATTTAACACAGCCATTCTTACAGGTGTGAGCAATACTTCACCTCTAGTTTGCATTTCTCTAATGGCTAAAGAGGTTGAGCATTATCACACTGGTAAGCGGGTTTTTTTGGCCGGGGAGGTGTCATCATTTCTTTTAAAAAAAAAATTATTGACATGGAAACAACCCAAATGTCCATCAACAGATGATTGGATTAGGAAGATGTGGTGTATATATACACAATGGAATACTATTCAGCCATAAAAAAGAATGACATAATGCCATTTGCAGCAACATGGATGGAACTAGAGAATCTCATACTGAGTGAAATGAGTCAGAAAGACAAAGATTAAATACCACATTATATCACTTATAACTGGAATCTAATATCCAGCACAAATGAACATCTCCACAGAAAAGAAAACCATGGACTTGGAAAATAGACTTGTGGCTGCCTGATGGGAGGGGGAGGGAGTGGGAGGGATCGGGAGCTTGGGCTTATCAGATACAACTTAGAATAGATTTACAAGAAGATCCTGCTGAGTAGCATTGAGAACTATGTCTAGATACTCATATTGCAACAGAACAAAGGGTGGGGGGAAAAATGTATACATGTAAGGATAACTTGATCCCCTTGCTGTACAGTGGGAAAAAAATAAATTAATATAATAAAAAATAAAAATAAAAAATAAAGCTTGGAATCTGCAAAAAAAATTACTGAAGGCTACTTGGATTTACAATGTGTTAATTTCTGCTATACAGCAAGCAAGTAATTCAGTTATACATGTATTATATTCTTTTCCATTCTGCTTTATCACAGGATGTTGAATATAGTTCCCCGAGCTATGCTGTAGGACCTTGTTACTCTATCCTATATATAATAGTTTGCATCTGCTAATCTCAAAGTCCCAATTTGTCCCCCCCACACACACCTCTCCCCCTTTGGCAACCACAAGTCTGTTCTCTATGTCTGTGAGTCAGTTTCTGTTTCATAGATATGTTCATTTGTGTCATATATTAGATTCCATATATAAGTGATCTCATACAGGATTTTTCCTTCCCTGTCTGACTTACTTCATTTAGAATGATAATCTCCGAGAAATTCTTAATTCCACCCAAACTATAAGTAATTATACTATTATGCAGCAGTTCTCAACTGGGAGCAATTCTTTTCCCCAGGAGACATGGGACAATATCTGGAGAAGTTTCAGATGTCACAACCGGGGAAGTGCTAGTAGCATCTAGTGGATAGAGGCCAAGAATGCCACTAAGTATCCTGCAGCACACAGGAAAGTCCCCACGACGAAGAGTCAGCCGTCCCAAAATGCCAGTGGTACCCAAGCTGAGAAACCCTGCACTGGAGGTTCAGAAAGATTCAAGCATAGGCCACCTTGAAGATTTGGGGAGCTCTTCATGCTATATAACATTTACACTAAATAAAAATGAACTTAAAGAAAACAATTTCCAGTTGATCTTAAACACTTTTTTTTTTTCACTGCCAGTCTGCCCTAGGGTTCCTGACGTCATGCCCTCAGCTTGATACATCTCCTGATAAGCTCTCTCTCAGGATTAGATGCACACTCTTACTAACTTATGTACTTGGCCTTCTTCTGACCTGAATAAATGTCAGATCATTGAGGTTTTCCTTTGCGTCTGAGTTCCTTTATTTTATTTTATTTATTTTTGCTTTTTTTTTTAGGGCCACACCTGAGGCATTTGGAAGTTCCCAGGCTAGGGGTCAAATTGGAACTATAGCTGCTGGCCTACCCCACAGTCACAGTAACCAAGATCCAAGCCGCGTCTGCAACCTACAGCACAGCTCGCAGAAGTGCCGGATCCTTAACCCACTGAGCGAGATCAGGGATCAAACCCACATCTTCATGGACACCAGTCGGATTTTTTTCCCCTGCACCATAACGGGTACCTCCTGAGTTCCTTTTAATGATGAAAATTTGTATTATCAAACTTTGGCCCAAAATAAGTTATGTTTGCAACATAAATCCTTAAAAATGGTTACAACTTGTTGTCAAAGGAGCAAATCCCTTACTCTCTCTGCATCTCAGTTGCTCCACCGTGAAATAAGAGAGGGGCAGTTGATTGCCAAGGCCACCCTGAGGCTCTCCTGTGGTTCGATTTCTATGGAGACTACTGCATGCTACTGCCATCAGCAGCACAATGAAATCATGTGTGTGCCATTTATGGGCACCAAAGTTATGCATCTATTTGAGTACCTCTGCCTCCAATCACCTGCCGCAAATTTTTGTTAATAATTAACAGATGAACAAGACTATATGTGATCATCTATATGGGGAAAGAATCAGAAAAAGAATGGAAGTTCCCATCGTTAACGAGCTCAGTGGTTAATGAATCTGACTAGGAACCATGAGGTTGAGGGTTCTATCCCTGGCCTCACTCAGTGGGCTAAGGATCCAGTGTTGCCGCGAACTGTGGTGTAGGTCGCAGAAGTGGCTCGGATCCCACATTGTTGTGGCTCTGGCATAGGCCAACGGCTACAGCTCTGATTAGACCCTTAGCCTGGGACCCTCCATATGCCATATGCAGCCCTAGAAAAAGACCAAAAAAAAGAAAGAAAGAAAAAGAATGGATATGTATATGTCTAACAGAATCACTTTGCTGTATATCTGAAATGAACACAACTTTGTAAACCAACTATACTTCAATATAAAGTAAAAATTAAATGAAAAAGAGACACTGTATGAGGTCCCTGGTGGCACAGCAGGTTAAGAGTCTGGCATTGTCATTGCTGTGGCTTGGGTCACAGCTGTGGTGCAGATTCAGTCCCTGGCCCAGGAACTTCTCCCTGCCATGGGAGTAGCCAAAAATAAATAAATAAATAAAAGATTTGCCCAGCAAGAGTTTGACTTCCTTTGAATACTCCTTATAGAGTCCAGTCATTTTCAGATTTGGGGGGTTTTATTTCAGGGCAGAAGTAGAGCCATTTCCAGGCCATGTTTGTTATTTCCCATCAGAGGGATATCTACAGAATGGGTGTAGAAAGAGCAGGGAGCAAGCAGAAAGGCAAGAGATCAGCTACCTGCTGTAGCCAAATATTGCTGTGAAAATTTCACCTCATTTTTCTTCTCACTAATGCAGAATACTAACTTCATTCAGTAAGTACGTATTGTGTGTCTATTCTGTTCTCAGCACTGTGCCAGAGACTTGGGTAGTCCCCAAAGATCCAGATATGGCACACTTCCTTCCAGGATCAGCCTTGATACAGGCAGAGACGAGACCATCAGCCATACACCAGGACTGTCAGCTACTGGGAGGCTGTGCCCCTAAAGCTGACGCCTGCATGTAATAGGCCCCAAGGAAACATTTTATGCACGAAGTGATGGAGGACTGAGCAGCAGCTCCTCACCTTATCTGCGGTAAAGAATCCTTTTTAAAGTTTCCGACCATTGAAGATCAATCCATTGGACACCAATGCACTGGTAAAACACAGTAAAAATGGGTGTGGATGTCACAACAACAACAAATTGTTATTCAAGTTTCTAAATGCTTTTTCTTAATTTCTGTGCTTGTCTCATTGTAGAGTAGTCGTAAAATAACAACCCCTGCCCCAAACACCCACACACCTGCAGTGGACCACCCTTTCCCAATAAGAGATTTAAAAAAAAAGAGGGTGCTTTGCCTGAAGCGATCAAGGGTGCATGAACGCACGACTCACATTCATTTCACCCACCAAGTCTGGGGCTGGATGCCAGGAAGGGACAGAGGCAATCAGAATGGCTCCCCATCCTCAAACCCCAACCTAACTTGACTTTGCTTCCCTCATCATCCTTCTCCCCAACCTGTTTTCTGTTCAAACACTGGATAGGGGAAGAAACCAAAACAGAAAAGCAAAAAAGACAGATGTGGGACCAAGGGGTGGCCACTACCCATCCAGAGTGATTGACAGAGGGGGTTCCCAGGAGCCCTCCCAGGCTCTCCTCCGCAGTTCACTGGGTCACCTTGGACTTCTCACGCCTCCCTGCCTAATCACTGGGTGGTACCCATCACGTAACATCACAGACAGGCCCTCACTCTGAAGCCATTCCAGCCCCTGCCCCATAACCCCACAGTTCTCACTTGAGTGTTTCTAGTTCACTGAAGCGGTGCAGTCAGAGGACCCAAGACTCCTCTCCTCCCCATCCAGCCCACCCACAGCCCCCACCAGCCACTGTGGCCATAAGGTGGCCGTGACTTTCCTTCCCTCCCCATCTGGCCAACTGCAACCTAACATCCTAGAGCAGAATCATCACCTCCTGTTAGCAGCCCCGGGCATTCAGCTCTCTGCAGAAATCATTTTATTTTAAGAACAAGAGCAAAGTGTCATGGCAATAACTCTTCTACAACTCAGGATGAAACTGCGGCACAAAACAAAGTGCCTGCTGGAAAAAAGGACAGGGGCAAGAACTCAGTCTCCTTAACTTGATGGCCAGCCAGGTTCGGATTAGGCCATCTCTGCCGAACTGCCGAGAAAGAATGACGTGCAAAAATTCCTCTGTCGGCCTCAATACTTTTGTGGATGATGCTCTGAGGAGTTTGCAGGATGTGGTAGCAGAGAGACACGCTGCTCAGCAAGCCACTGTTGAGACCATGTTCTGGAAAGAATATGAAGAAGATTCTCGCCAGACTTCTCACGTCTCTGAAGCGGTGTTTGGAGGGAGGGTACCAGCCCTGCGTTTGTTATTGTTGTTGTTGTTGTTGTTTTAATTACTCAAAAAGACAGGAAATTAGTTTGACCCAGAAACCAGTCTATAACAGACTCGAGGAACCAAACTGCATGCGTCCTGACATTTCGACATAAAGCTACGTAAACGATATTCAAGTTGAATGATATTATTTTGAGGAACAGTGACTAGAAGTGCCTCTCAGCTCTTCCTCCCACCCTCAGTCTCCTCTGCCTTCAATCTTCCATGCATATTCAATTAATCTTCCTAAAACACTCCTCTCATATTCTTCTTTTGGTCAGGAATCTACAATGGCAGCCAATAATTTATCTCAAAGAGTCAGCGACATGTAGAGCAGAAGGAATTTTGACCATTTCATCCAGATTCCTCATTTGCAAAGTGATGAAATAAAGGTCCAGAGGAGATGGCTGACTCCTGGCCCCTCAGCAAGTGATTGACAGAAATAAGAAACCAGAGCTCCGGATCCAAGGCAGGGTTGTATTTTTTTTTTTTTTCCCTCTTGCCTCAATCCCTCTGATAAACTCTCAACACACAACGTGACCCCACATTCCTGTAAAACATTGTTTCCCGGCCTGAGTTCCCAGCTCTGCCTCACTGCTCTGCACAGAACTTCCTCTTTGTTCATCCTGGACCTTCAGCCAGAAAGTCCCATCCCTCCTTCCCTGGAACCATCCCACCGAATTTCTCCATGAGCCCAGCCAGAGGAACCTCCTGTCCCTTTCCTGGCTCCTCACCTACTCGTTGGCCATGGAACCATGAAGGATAGCCACCAAGTCAGAGAGGGACGAGGAAGGGAGCAGGCTTCTCGGTTAAGTGTTCAGTCCCGTACTCTTCTTTTTTTTTTTTTTTGTCTTTTTGCTATTTCTTGGGCGGCATATGGAGGTTCCCAGGCTAGGGGTCCAATCGGAGCTGTAGCCACCGGCCTACGCCAGAGCCACAGCAACGCGGGATCCAAGCCGCGTCTGCAACCTACACCACAGCTCACGGCAACGCCGGGTCCTTAACCCACTGAGCAAGGGCAGGGACCGAACCCGCAACCTCATGGTTCCTAGTCAGATTCGTTAACCACTGCGCCACGATGGGAATTCCCCATACTCTTCTCTTCACTCTGTGTCTCTTGGGTCTTCTTCAGCAGCATCATAGGGTCATAGGAAATCAGAGGAGAACGATACCTGGAAATCATGCAGTTCAACCCCATACCTGTACCCCGTTGCTGACTAGCCCTCCCAGACGACTACCAAGACAGAGAAAATTAATACCTGACCCCAACCTGCCCATGCCAAGTTAGACAACTCTTTTTTGTCAAAATGCCCTTCCTTTTGCCAAGACAAAAATTCTCCCTCCCACCTACCTCCACCAAAATTGACTTTATAGCTGTTTCCCAGAATGACACAACGTAAATTGAATCCCTCTTCCACAGAGCATCTTTTCAGTGATACAAAGGCAATGGGGGGAAGGGGTTCCCACTGTGGCTCAGCAGATTAAGAACTTCACTCGTATCCATGAGGATATGGGTTCAATCCCCAGCCTCCCTCAGTGGGCTAAGGATCCACTGCTGCTGCAAGTATAGGTGCAGGTGTGGCCCTAAAAAGAAAATAAATAAATGAATAAATAAAGGCAATTTCTGTTCATGCTCCTTTCCTTGGCTCCCTCCCATCCTTCCCCAGGAGTCTGACTTCCAGTCCAAATAACTCATGTATCCCATTCACCCCATGACATGGTCTTGAGTATGGAGCTAACAATATTTTTAAATTAGGATAAAAATATATTTGAACACAATAAAAAAGAAATCCAGCATCAGAAAATAGTCTGCTGATGGGCAAACAGAGCAGCCCAACCACCTGCTTGTTCTAAAACTGCACCTCAGCCGTGGTGTCCTACATGTCACTAGCATTCTGAAGGCCACATCACACTGCGGCGCCACCCCCCATGAACTTGTGAAAACCAAGATTTATCATCAGGGCACATCTTCCCTCTTTAGTCTTTGTGCAACTCGATTTTCAGATTTTTGCAGAATGTTGCGTCTATTCTCCTTAAAGTAATCCTTTCCTTCTTTCGTTCAGCAAGCCATTATTGAATTCCTTGGCACCTGTGAGAAACAAAAAAGAATCAGACCTGGGTCCTTCATCAAAAAGTGCTTTCGTAGGTAAACACATCACCTTGGTCCTTCATCAAAAAGTGCTTTCGTAGGTACACACATCAACAATTATTCTAAGATAAACATTAATGTGCTTTTCATGAATTTCAGTTATGGAACCGTGGAAGTGGGGAGAAAAGGAAATCAATCCTATCTGGGGAAAGAGAAGACCGGGGTCTTGGTAGAGAAGAGGTAGGGTTGGAACACATCGAAGTGATAGGAGGAAAATTCTCTGTGACGGCAAGATGGGCAGATATGCAGAGGGCAGAGATCAAAGAATGGAAACAAGCTCAGAGGTTAAGAGTCGAAATCCTGAGTTTCACTGACACCTGATTCCAGCGTGATTCTGATTCTCTTCGGGTTCTTTCTTGCTCTCTCTGTCCCACGTTTGCACATCCCTTACACCACAGTAAGATCTCTGACTCCCCAAATATTGGCACATTTACTCATGGGCTCAATTCTACAACATTCCTTGCCACACTCCTGTCACCTCACAAAACAAACCTACTGAGGAGGAGTTCCTATTGTGGCTCAGCGGGTTAAGGATCTGACTAGTAGCTATGAAGATGTGGGTTCGATTCCTGGCCTTGCTTGGTGGGCTAAGGATCTGGCATTGCCACAAGCCGTGGTGTAAGTTGAAAGTGTGGCTTGGATCCCAAGTTGCTGTGGCTGTGGTGCAGGCCAGCAGCTGCAGCTCTGTTTCGACTCCTAGCCTGAGAAATTCCTTATGCTGCAGATGGTGCCATAAAAAGAAGAAAAAACAAAAACAAACAAACAAAAAAACAACTGAAAAGCGTTCAGGGTTTATTGGCCTGGTTTTTTTTCCCTCCATTACTGATGGTATAGGGTCGAAGTGCTAGAGCCAAAATTACTTGGATTCATTCTCCCCTCCTCACACTGGTCCAGCTGCGTTATTCTTTTGAAATACTGTGGGGCTCATTTGTTTCTCTTAGCGTTCGGTTTCAGCTTTTTTCCTCTTGATTTAACTTTTTTCCCTCTTTCTTGATTTAACGATTTTTCTACTATATAGAACACTCATGGGACTGACCAGAAACTTTATTTTACGTTTCTGTGGTAGCTTACTACACCTGACAAATGGGATCGGTCAGAATAGGCAGTTATCTTTTGTTTGTTTTTTTTTTCTTTTTTTTGGTTGACTCATTACTGAATGAATAGATAGCAGGAAATTTTGCATAACAGTCAGAAGTCCTCACCACAGGGGCGGTCTTCCGCTGAATTCCCTGCTGTCCAATCACAGCAAAGTCTGAGGTGCCCCCAAAGCCTCGAGCTAACCAAAAGCAGACACCCAGATGGCAGCCCTAGGATGCCCCAGAGGAAGGTCCTCCATCTGGGACGCCATTCAGGGGCCCCCCGGGCAAACCTGTCCCTGGGTTTGTCTTTGATGTCACAGTGGCTGTTGACAGATTTTCAGAAGCAGCACCTGCACAGCAAACCTCCTCATGTGACTGCTGCTTCTTCCGCTGTGGGCAAGGCCACAAGAAGGAAGAAAAGGTTAACCTTCCTCAGAGGTTAAGCCAGTTCTGAGCATACCCTGCATCTTTTTGGGTACAAAGAGGGCACCCATATTTGAGAAAACTGAACTGCAGCCAGGTTGGTCTCTCCGCAGAGAAGAGAGAAAGAAAGATATGATTCATTAAATTAATCATTCTGAGAAAAAAGGGTTCTAGTTAACATAGCGTCTGTTTCATTCTGAATTATAGTTATTTATCATTATGCATGTAATCATTAACAAATTATTTAAATAATTGGCTGTGCAAACACAGAGCCAGGCGGCAAACGGCTTGTTCGGGAGTTTCCAAGACTACACTTTGAAATTACAAAGCCCCTTTTTTCTCACGAAATTCAGTTGCGGCGCCATGTACTAAGCATGATTTTCCTCCTTTGCTGTCTACGGGAAGGGAGGAAAACACTGCAGGTTCACTGGTGGCATCTAAGAACGTGCTTTGCCTAATGCCTCATACCAGCACTGCCTGGTTGGTTCTCAAGGAGGGACTCAGCCCTGTAGTCGGGGGGATCCTGTGAGGGGCACCCTCTACCCAGGCTTTTCCCTCAAACCCTCAAGCCATCTCATTGGAGAGAGAAGGCAGGTAGGGAAGTGGGTAGCTTCTCTCCTTTGATGGTTGAAAACACATTTCCAACTTCCTGATACAATTAGAGGGACATCAGAACTCATCAATATCATCCATTTTTACCTAAACCTGGTGAGAGAAGACAAGATCTCCAGTCTAGAGAGACGCTTGCGTCACAGGGAGATAAAATGCCCAGCCCTCACTCTCCTGTACACATTTTCATTCCCTCATTCTCGACCTCCTTAAATAAAAGCTGTAGGAGGATTCCTTTATGCATCATATAGTACGTGCAGAGCAAGGTACTAATTGCAAATGTAATGAGACATTTGGCAGGAGTATCAGTTGAATATTAACGTATAACAAATCACCCAAAACACAGAGGTTGAAAACAACAACAAGCCTGCTGATGGTCAGCAGATTGGGCTGATCTTAACTGGTGCTTCTTGCTCTGGTCTTGCCCCGAGTCTTCTGTGCAGCTGACGTCATTTATCTGGCAGCTCAGCTGGGGCTGGGTGGTCTAATGTCTTCACAGGCGTGTCTCGGCAGCGGGGGTGGGCTGCCAACTGGGTCACAGGTCTCTGATATGCGGGCAGCATTCTGATAGGGCAAACCTCAATATAAACGTCTCAAGCAGCTTATATCGTGTTTGCAGATATCCCATTGGCTAAAGCTAGTCACATGGCCAAACCCAGAGTCAGTGTGGGAGGAGACCCCCAAGGGCGTGGAGGTGGAATTCACTAAGGAAAACTGCTGTAGGTTATCATCTATCACACCACTCGGTCTTGTGAGGACAGGGCTATGTGCATTAACATCCAAACCGCAGTCAAGACTTACTTGGACTTCTCGAGGCTCCAGACCAGGGTCCCTGCTTCAGTCCACATTCTCTCTGTCCTATCCAGTTCCTATGTCCCGATTAATGTGCCTTTCACAGCAGGCTTTGGCGGACTCAGGGATCTGCAGAACTGAGTGAGCTCATCTCCTAGGCTTTGAGCCTACCACCCCTTCCTTCAATCATGACCTGTAATTCCTCTTGGTTTTATTTTTGTTTTAACTAGCTTAAACATATAGAAAAATAAAATATGAACCCGGGAAAATAAATAGTACATAAGAATAAAAATGAAAATGGAGTTCCCACTGTGGCTCAGTGATAACAAACCCGCCTAGTATCCATGAGGACGTGAGTTCAATCCCTGACGTCCCTCAGTGAGTTAAGGATCCATCGTTGCTGTGAGCTGCAGTGGAGGTCACAGTTGCAGCTCAGATCCTATATTGCTGTGGCTCTGGCTCTGGCTGGCAGCTACAGCTCTGGTTTGACCCTGGACCTGGGAATGTCCATGTGCTGTGGGTGCAGCCCTAAAAAGACCGAAAAAAAAAAAGGAATAAAATATAGGAGTTCTTTAACCCTATCTACGTAATTTCCTCCTCTAGATTTTTCTTCTGAAGACCTTCCAGCCCTGAGTTCCCAAGTCCATTTCATTTACCACTTAGGACTTCAAAGCTACAGGACTTCTCTTGGTCTGCAAAAGTGAGCAGGAACCCAATGGGTTTTCCAGAATCGGAAGATGTTCTGTGGTCCATCTCTCTTGACTGGCTAAGTTCATATTTGTTACCTCCAGAGCTCTTGAGCAGGGAGCCACTTCCATTACATGTGAGCTTACTCTCAGGGGGCTGGTGATAAGCCTTACTCTCAGAAGCGATGGTCCAGCACTGAGCGATGCTTCTATGCCCACATGAGAACCGGCATGAGTTACTGGGGCAGTGGGGGGGGGGGGGGACCTTGAGCAGCAGACTGGAGGGCATTTGAAGGTGTTACAAGGGGAGTATCACAGAACCCATGTCTCCTTCATTTCATGTCCCAATTAGGAATCGCTTTTCCCCATCAAATAAAGCAGTTAACCCCTTCCATTGGCATGGTCTATGCACACTTCCAAGAGCTAAATATTGCACCTGAGAGTAGGCAGACACATGGCAGAGCACAGAGAGCACAGAACAGGAGGCCACGGGGACAGGGCAGGCAGACAAGCACTAGCCTTGGTGAGAAGACCATACTTAAAAAAAAAAAAAAAATCCAGGGAGTTCCCATCGTGGCGCAGTGGTTAACGAATCCAACTGGGGGGAACCATGAGGTTGCGGGTTTGATCCCTGCCCTTGCTCAGTGGGTTAACGATCCGGCGTTGCCATGAGCTGTGGTGTAGGTCGCAGATGCAGCTTGGATCCCGCATTGCTGTGGCTGTGGCTTAGGCTGGCGGCTACAGCTCTGATTAGACCCCTAGCCTGGGAACCTCCCATATGCCATGGGAGTGGCCCAAGAAATGGCAAAAAAAGACAAAAAAAAATCCACATGTTCATTGCAGCATGATTCACAATAGCCAAGACATGGAATCAACCCAAATATCCATTGATAGATGATTGGATTAGGAAGATGTGGTATGTATACACAATGGAATACTACTCAGCCATAAAAAAGAACAACATAATGCCATTTGCAGCAACATGGATGGAATTAGAGACTCTCATCCTGAGTGAAGTAAGTCAGAAAGAGAAAGACAAATACCATAAGATATCACTTATATCTGGAATCTAATATAGAGCACAAATGAACCTTTCCACAGAAAAGAAAATCATGGACTTGGAGAATAGATTTGTGGTTGCCAAGGGGGAAGGGGAGGGACTGGGAGCTTGAGGTAAATAGATGCAGAATGTTGCCTTCAGGATGGATTAGCAATGGGATCCTTTTGTGTAGCACTGGGACTCTGATAGTCACTTATGATGGAACATGTAATGTGAGAAAAAAGAATGTATACATGTATGTGTAACTAGGTCACCACGCTGTACAGTAGAAAAAAAATATATATATATATAAATGATAAAAAAAAAAACCTGGGGGAGTTTCCACCGTGATGCAGCTTGGCCTCTCTGGAGCCCTGGGATGCAGGTTCCATCCCCAGCCTGGCAAGTGGGTTAAGGGGCAGCAGATCACAACAGCTTTGGGTCTGATCCCTGGCCCGGATGCCGCTGGTTGGCCAAAAAAAGAAAAGAAACAACAACGGAAAAAAAAAAACTGTGAACAAGGGCATTGGCAGAAAGTGAGACCAGTAACTAATAACCCTGGTTCTCAGGCCAGCGTGGGACCTGCAGAAGAAGCCCAGACCAGGAAAAACAAGCACTACTTTCCCAGCCACGCTAATGCCAGGTTTTCCACCAACTCCCCTACACCCAGGAAATGAATACACTAGTCTACAGAAGAAATACAGGTTACATGCACAGTGTAAATTCTTCTTCAATGAATTGCACTAGACCCCAATTCTCATTTAACAGTGTTTTCCAGGTAGTCTTAGGAGGTCTTTTTTATTGTCTATCTACAGCCTCAGATTAAAGAACTCTTGCAAGTATTGGTAGAGGAGAACATATGGGCTGTGAAGACATCCTCTAAACCTTGCTGTGGCCCCAACAGGCCTCACTCTTTGTGGAATCTTGCTTTAATAGGGCTTGTTTCCACCTGTTTTCAGGATGCATCTTTCTTCCTCGTGAGGTCTGAATTCTAGAAAGATCCTCATTCCCCTCGACGCCCTCTCTTTAAACCATAACAGTTCAGAGGGTCTTTCCCTGATTTTTGCTCCCATTCCTCTTTCTTTGATTCCCCGATCTCTTTTTGAAATGCTATTTATTTATTGTTATTAAACTTGCCCTATAATCTCCTTTTTATTTTTCCTCTGGGTTCTGGGAGAATTTCCTAACCTTATCTTCGCCTTCTCTGATTTACATTTCTGTGGTATCCAGTGCCTCCGCTGGGGCTTGTAATTGGGCAATCACGGTTTTCATCTCCCGCTGCCTCTCCTGCTTCCCGAGAGCTCCTCCTCCTCAAATTTGCTTTGACCGTTTCCCAGCAGCCCTGTCCTCTTTGGATCTTACTGAGAACACAAATTAGAATTGTTTTTCACTGAGTTAATTTCATAGTTTATTTTGCATATTTGCTTGATTCCTTAGCTGGGTTTCCCTTTTTTTTTTTTTTGCTATTTTAGGGCCACACCTAAAACATGGAGGTTCTCAGGCTAGGGGTCTAATCAGCTACAGCTGCCAGCCTACACCACAGCCACAGCAACACAGGATCTGAGCCACATCTGCAACCTACACAGCTCACAGCAACACCAGATCCTTAACCCACTGAGCGAGGCCAGGGATCAAAGCTGCATCCTCACGGATCCTAGTCAGGTTCGTTAACTGCTGAGCCATGAGGAGAACTCCTGGTTTTCCTTCTCTATTGGAGTCCTCTGCATCTCAGGCATTCAGTCTGAGCTGAGTCTTCCAGAGAGAACGAAGGGTTGGGAGTTGAGGTGCAAACATTTAACATGATGGGGTCACCTGTTTGAAATTTTTACTCAAGTAAAGAGATTGACTCTAGGGAGTTCCTGTTGTGGCTCGGCAGGTTAAGAACCCTATCAGTATCCATGAGGCTGCGGGTTTGATCCCTGGCCTTGCTCGGTGGGTTAAGGATCTGGCCTTTGTGTGTGTGTTAATAAGAGTGCAATCGTATTTACCAGAATTCCTCTTCGGGAGAGCACTGTATTTGGAAGAAGTCATTTGACAACACTGCTTGGTAGAGCGGATGAGACTCCAAAGGCATATTGTTATTACTAAATGTGATTGCTTAACTGCAGACCATGAGACAGGGAGAGGAATTTGTTTTGCTCCTGAGAAGCAAGACAGAGAGAAAGAGAGAAAAAGGAAAAAGGGAGGAGTTCCCATTGCGGCGCCAGCGGAAACAAATCTGACTAGTATCTATGAAGATGCTGGTTCGAACCCTGGCTTTGCTCAGTGGGTTGGAGAATCTGGCATTGCCACGACCTGGGGTGTAGGTTGCAGATGCTGCTTGGATCTGGCATTGCTGTGGCTGTGGCATAGGCCAGTAGCTATAGCTCTGATTTTGACCCCTAGCCTGGGAACTTCCATACGCTGTGGGTGTGGCCCTAAAAAGTGGCGGGGGGGGGGGGGAGGAGAAAGGGAAATCAGAAAATCAGAGAGATGGCAGAAACCCATGCACTGTGTGCAATGTCACCATACGAGATTTTCACGTCTTCATGAGGCAGAGTTTCTCAGTGTCACCTCTATTGACATTTGGGGCTGGGGCTGGATGATTCCTTGTCGTGGAGGGCTGCCCTATACACCATAACATCCCTGGAGTGTACCCGCTAGGTGCCACCAGCACGCCTCCACTAGTGGTAACAACCCGAAATGTCTCCAGACAAGACCAAATGGCCCCTTGGGGGCGGGGTGTGTGAATTAACGCCAACGGAGCACAACCGAGTTAAGACAACTACACTCTTGAAGTGCCGGGGCTGAGGGAATTCTTTTGTGGAAAGTGTTGAAGGGTTTGAGGTTCTGGCCAGGCTGATATGAGGCCAAGCAGGGGCAGCGTCAGGGAGAGCAGGGCCAGAGGCCGAAGGGATCGTGAGAATATAAGCCCCAGGAATTTGCAGATATGGTGGGTCCGGCTTTGAAGTTTTAGGAGCCGTGGTCTCTTGGGGCAGGGACTTTGCCTGATGTCTGCCTTATGGAGTCGGTCCCAGCTCAGATCGTCCCTTCCTTGAAACTGCTCGGGTCTAAACTCTCAACGACAGACGTTTCTCCCTGTTCCTGGCACGTGGCGGTGAATCCCCCTTCATTTCCAGCTCTAAGACAGGCTGTTCCCCCCTTTTTTAGTGGGAAGCCAGGAGGAGCTAGAGATCACCCCACCCAGAAGCGGTCCTTTTCCCCAAGTTGCGAGTCTCCTGCCTCAGGCAGAAGCGCTGGTGGGCGTTTGTATTGACACCAAGGATGAGGGTCTCTCCCAGGAAGACGTGCATCTCTGACAGTCACTTCCTAAGACCTCAGGACAGTTTTGTTTCAGGCTCAAGTGGAGCAATACTTTTAGTGTCTTCCTTCGAGATAGATGTGTCTGAAAACTGAGATGGCCAATTGCTTGCCGTTTTTCTTTTTTTTAATATTCTGTGTAGGCTGATGAAGCCTAGGAACCCAGGAGGTCTGTCCATTGCCCATGAGCCTCCGCATTCTTCTCCCGTGTGAGCCCTCAGACTTGTTTGTTGTGTATGGTGCCCACCTGTTTTTCTTCAACAGGCACCAAGATCCCAAGAATTTTCCAAAATCATTTCCTTCTCTTCTGCCAGATACCCATTCTCTATTAGAGTCCTAACCATGAAATGGTGATTTACATGTTAATCCAAGTTAAATCAGCAAATACATGCTGAACTATTGGAACAGAAGGATCTCATGGAAATCATGTTTGAGCACCATTTATTAAGCAATTATTATGTGCCCTCCAATACCCTAGGGAATTAAACTAACAGTAAAACCCATTTTAAAGATTAGGAAACTGAGGCTCACAGAAGTTAAGGAATTTGCCTGTTGTCACAGTATTGGTGATGCCACAATCTGACTGCTAAACCCTTCTCTTTACAATATTGTAAAGAGACATAAAAGAGGAGACTATCAGATATAGTTTTGTGAGTTTTGGCCACAGTGAGCATAAATTTATGGAAGAAGAGTTTGCTTTATAAAAGGGGGGAGGGTGTTATTTCCACAGTACTTAATGAATTTTTAAAATTTTTCCAAAGGGGTTCACTTCTCCTTTGCAGAGCAAATATAATATTGATTGTGACAATATTGAAAAGCAATTTCATAAATAACATAGCCAATTAGTTAGGAATGTCCAAATACTTAAAGTTATAAAAGTCAAAGAGTTACTAAGTAAAATATATTGTAGCTTTTTACCTTGACATGTAGGACTTACTATAACAAAACAAATTACATATGTGAAGTTACATTATTAATAGGACTAAAAATATAAAAATTATGAAATAATTATTTTTAAAAGACAGGGTTGTTATTTTCAAAAAAAATCAAGCTTTCAGACAGACGTCTAAATGTGGAATTTGGGGTCAAAGGCAATAAACATACCCTCAAGGCTCATGGTACGTATTGCCTAAGTCCCTTCTTTTAAAATCTTTGCTATTTTAACAGGTGAAAATATGCTATCTTTTTATTTTATTGTGCATTCTTTCTTTATCTCTAAGCTTGAACATTCTTTCATGTTTATTGGGTGTCTGCACTTCAGTTCATGTCTTTTGTTTTTCTTTTTTTTCTTTCTTTTTTTTTTTTGTCCTTCGTTTTTCTGGTACACATTTTTCCTTAATATTTTGTTCGGTTTGCTTGTAAAATAAGGATATTTACCCTTTAAAATATTTTTGCCAGTTTGCCATTTGCCTTTTTGGTTGATTCGTTAGATCCTTAAGAATTTTAATTTTGTTGGAAAAATCTTATTCTTTTTCATAATAATTCACTGATGCGGCGCTTCAAAAGTGCTCAGTTTTGATATTGTCTTCTGATTTTAAAAGGCTTCATGTTTTACTTTTTTTTATGCTAATCCACCTCTACTGTATTTAAACATATCAGGTGAGATTGTAATTTTAACCTTTTACGAATAATCAAATTTTGCGCAATTTTTTTTTTGAAGAATCCAAATCTTTCCCCATTGGTTCCTTTATGATTCACTAAATATTTAAATGGTCAGGGTCTCTTTTAGGTTGACTATTCTGTTCTGTCCACTTATCAATTCTTATGCCCAGAGCATGGTGTTTTAAATTTGCTTTCAGATTTCCTTTAATATTTAAGGTTCCTTTGTCTCCTCATTACGCTTTCCCAAAATTTCTTAACTCAGTGGTATATTTATTTTTCCAAATGAAGTTCAATTGTTATGCCTTTTTTTTTTTTTTTTTTGAGACGCAAAATCTCATCATTATTTCCATGGAGGTTGGTTGGGTTGGTTACCTACAGCTGTCCCAGCCTGCCTCTGGGTCTTCTAACTTGCCTTGTCTTTGCCTGGAATCCCCCATCCCCAAACCCTCGTCACCGCTTGGGTAGCACCAGCCACTGGTTTAATTGCCCAGTTTTTCACCTGTCTGTCCCATGTCACCCTCCCCCTGCCTCCACCCCTCTAAACTGTAAGCCTCATATGAGCCGAGGCAGAATCTTGTTCTAATCCTCTGCCCAGCAGTCCGACTTCCGGCAAAAGGTGTTAAATAAAAGGTGGAAATAGAACCCGGTCAAGGTGACCATGAGAACTGAGCTCCAGCCTTGATCTTGAGGAGCCCTCAGGGTGCTCAGCTGGGCCTTCCTGACCTCAGAACACCTTCCCGCCCCCCCACCCAGGTCCCCTCCTGATCTCCATCCATGGTCTCTTCAAAAGACTTCCCTTAAATCGCTGCCTCATTCCAACCTCCTGCAGAACGGTTGTCACACAGCCCACGTCAGAAGGATATTATGAGATGATTTCTGCTAAGGACCCAAGTCAAAGCCTTATGGAACTGAATTTTAATGTTGGCAGCACAAAGTGTGAATAAACATTACCATGCTTTATTGCTCTAAATCTGTCGCTAAATTCCTTGCTTCTCTACACGTCAGAAGCCCAATAAACAACTTCTGCAAAGTTCCAATAACTACTTTGTCATTGCAGAGAGTCTGCATGATTCATGGACTCTTTCTGCCGATTCCAACCACAAAAGTACTTTCTGTCTAAAGCGATAAACCCGAAAATCCATAACTCGCAGGGTCATCGGGACAGCTGGGACAACAGGAGGTGCTGAAAGTGATCTCTGGCGCAGAAAGTGGCCATGACAAGACGTCGAAAGCAGCAACTTCCTACTTGATGAGCAGGAACACAGGTGAGGCTTTTATCCCTGTTTTCCTATCTCTTTTTAGGTGGCTTCCAATTTCAAAGATGCGGGGGAGGTCTTGCTCTTGAAATGAAGTGACTCTCTCATTAGGAACACTTTGAACTTGAACCAGACAGGGAGCCATACTTCTCTTCCATTATGTGCTCAACCAAAGAGGCTTGATTTGTCCTGGGGAAACCATCCTCACCCCTTCTAAATCTGCACTCACTGCCCTGTGTTAGAAAATAGGTGGTAGGACAGTCCCTCCTGTGTATGTAGGCGGGTTAAGTTTTCAAATCTGCACTAAGATGTTATGAACAGGATACTCCATGCTCTGGCCCTATATATAGGCAGGGGAGCAGGGCACTGAGAGGTAGGCTTGAGAATGCTGCTTACATTTATCGCCCAAGCCCACACACCCACACCCAACTGTCACAGAGCCTGAAATTCCTCCCATTAGAGTTGCTACTTTTGGTTGAGGCAGAGGGCTTCAAGAAAACCCTTGTTCAAATATAAATATACCAGGCAAGAATTGTTCCATGACACTCAGCTGCAAGCAGCATCTCATTTCTTTATGTTTTTATTGCAAATAAAACAGGGTTGGGTGGCTTATAAGTTATAGAATGGGGAAGCGGAAACAGTGAATTTACAGTGGTGAAACCTCACAGAGACCGCCTTCCCCAAGGGATGAGGGCTGACATGATTGGTGATGTCACGTGGGTGTCATGCCTGCACTCTCTGATGTGACATGATGTGACGAGAAGGGCAGGTTCCCAAGTCCCATAGCCCCAGTCCAATATAAGAAAAATAGCTGACAAACCCAGTCCAGGAGACATTCTACAGGATAGCTGGCCAACCCTCCTTAAGACTGTCAAGGTCGGAGTTCCCGTTGTGGCTCAGTGGTTGACGAATCCAACTAGGAACCATGAGGTTGTGGGTTCGAGCCCCGGCCTTGCTCAGTGGGTTAAGGATCCAGTGTTGCCGTGAGCTGTAGTGTAGGCCGCAGACATGGCTCAGATCCCAAATTGCTGTGGGCTGTGATGTAGGCCGGCAGCTACAGCTCTGATTAGACCCCTAGCCTGGGAACCTCCATATGCCGCGGGTGCGGCCCAAGAAATGGCAAAAAGACAAAAAAAAAAAAAAGACTGTCAAGGTCACAAAAAACTACAGAAGTCTAAGAAATTATCATAGACCAGGGGAGACTGGGGAAACATAGTGAAATGCAACATGGTTCCCTGGATTGGACCCTGGCACAGAAGGAAGATGTTAGTGGGAAAAGAAGTTACATCTAGGAGTTCCCATTGTGGCGCAGTGGTTAACGAATCCGACTAGGAACCAGGAGGTTGAGGGTTTGATCCCTGGCCTTGCTCAGTGGGTTAAGGATCCAGTGTTGCCATGAGCTGTGGTGTAGGTCACAGACACTGCTCGGATCCCAAGTTGCTGTGGCTCTGGTGTAGGCCGGTGGCTACAGCTCTGATTAGACCCCTAGCCTGGGAACCTCCATATGCCGCGGGAGCGGCCCAAGAAATGGCAAAAAGACAAAAAAAAAAAGAAAAAAAAAAGTTACATCCAATAAAGTTTGGAGCTCACTTAATATAATGAACCAGTGATGGTTTCTGAGTTTCGACAATGTACCACAGAAATGTAACTTGTTCAAATGTAACTTGGGGCAATTCAAGTGAGGGGTAGTCATGAACTCCCTATGCTATCTTTGCAACATCTCTATAAATTTAACTTTTTCCAAAATAAGATTTTCTTTTAAGGGTCAGAGAGAGGTCCATTATTGACTTATTCTTTGGGGCTCCCACTTCCAATCTTGGAGGACTATAAGGAACTCTAGAAACTTAGTAAGGCCCCAAATGATTCTCTAAGTGTGGGGTCAGTGCTCAGCTGCATCGCCTTACATCCCTTGGGTTCCTCTGGGTGTGGTCCACGGCCATCCGTCAGTGCTGTGGAACCATCTGAAGCCAGCCTCACTTGCTCTGTGAGTGCAGGCTGGCCTGGTCCAGGGGCTAGCAGGTGGTCAATGGTGAGACTCCACTCCTTGAATGTCAGACCGGGTACCAGGGGACAATTGCCTTGGCTGTTAGAGCCTTGTACATCAGTACTTGGTCCTTCACTGGCCTGCAGGTACCCAGCCCTCCTCCAAGGGGTCCTCTTTCTCGAAGTGTCTGCAAGCTAAAGTGGGTCTTTACCATGTCAGGACCTCACTCCTTGCATCTGGCCCGCCTTGAGGCTGCACCCTTGCACCTGCCCCTTCAACCCTCAGAGCCCTCATCAATCCAGTGGGTTGAGTCCTGTCTCCTGCAGGAAACTAGACTTTGAAAACAAAGACATCGAATGCTCCTCTTAGACAGGAGAAGCCCAGACATCCAGGACACAGAACCTGGCTCCTCTCTTGGGAGAAGAAGGAGAAAATACCTCTCATTCTTTCTTGATGAGCTTACAGCTGAGAGAAAAATAGGCATCATTAATATTCAAGCTGGCTATTCCACCACGTTAAATGTTCAATATATAGCCTTGTACCACTAACACAAGGACGGTGACGTGTGACTTGGTAACGGGAGGAAGTAGCACCAGACCATGAAATGCCTTTGACCCCCAAGAGGGAGCTGGAGAAGCACCAAAGGAGGGAAGGGTCCTTTCCATAAATGGTCAGCCGGGAACCCTTGTTGAGCGCATCCACAGGAATAGCCAGTAAAGGGTAGTTTGGGTCCTTTACTATCTGAGGGGATGCCAAGGTGACTGCTCTGCATAAAAATAAGTCTGGCTGTCCCTGCAGGAAAAAAGCCTTGCGGGGTATGTGAGCCGCTTCTTTCCTGATAGAGGTCTACATTACACTGCCCCTGGAGGTTTCATACTTGTTCTTCTTTCAGATATTCATGAGCTTGCTCTAACAGGCCAGGCAGTCGAAGAATCAGGAGTGCCTGCCAGGCCCAGGGCAGAGCAAGGAGACCCAGCCTAGAGGGCTCGGTTACCAGGGGGGCTGACTCTCCTCTTGAACATCATGGACCATCAAGCTGAAGCTCTAGGTGTCCCTCCAGACAGAACGATGCTAACCGGAGCCACAGCAGCTGGGGGGTACAGCGGGGGTGGGGATGGTTCCAAAGCATGAGCTCCCTTCATTTGGCTCAGGTTGGGTTTCCCCAAAAGAGGAAGTGGGGAGCATTTTCCTTAGAGATCTTTGGAGAGGAAGGGAGAACGTGAGGACCAGAGGACCCAAGTCAGGACATGAGCCCTACCAAGACGGTGGCCGCCACAACCAGTTGATAGAGGACCCAGAAGTTCGTTCCACGTGAGACGTGGTCAGGGACAAGCTGTCGTCTCTTTGCCCAAAGTGAAGGCAATGGAGCATCACTTCGGACAGCCCCAGAGTTGACGTCAGGGACTGTGTGATCATACAGCCTCCAAGTTTATTCTCCACTCTCCGGGATTCTAGACAGCATCTAATATGCTTGAATAAACGTGTTTTTTTCTGCTTTGAGGGGCCAGGCTTGATCTCTGTTATTTGCCATGAAGACCTTGATAAGCACATGTTAACTCCTCTTAGCCCAGATTTGCCTAATAAATGTCACTAAGAGATGATTCCCATGAACTGGAAACAGTAAATTAAATGGATGGAATGGACTCTTTTAGCAAAAGGAACTAAAAAGGTGTTTTGGTTTCCTCCTTCCGTAACACATGAAATAACCCCATCTCACGTTACTTCTGCAGCTCAGAGACTCGAAAACCACTAGGAAGCGAAGGAGGGCTTGTGAGTTAATTATAACACCCTTCGGTGGGTTGGCTTGTGGTTTTCCTCTTACAATGAAATGCGAAGAGTGGGGGAGGTGAGCTCTGCCGGGGGTTGCTGCTAATGTTTTTAACCAAGGATCTGAAGCTGTTTGATATTTTTGGCTTCATCAGCCCCCTTTCCAGTCCCATTTTGGAAGTACAGCAGAATTAAAGTCCAAAGGAGTTTCAGAACTACAAAATGGTCTGTTGGCCCAAAGTAAAAAGTTCCATTCCTGAGGTCCCTCTTCCCATGTTTTCAAGGTTGCTCTTTTCATGCAGCAAGTGGCCTGCCTGATGCTCTTTTGTTCCTTCCTCTTTAGGATTGCAGGCTGGTTTCTGCCTCAGTTTCGAATCTGTTTCATGGCTGTGGACTTCTCATTTCTCCTTGGCACTCCTCCTGTACCACGAGACTCCACACTCAGGACTGGGCATCAGAAAGAAATCAAAGCGTCCTCCCTTTGCTCTTGGATACCTGGGCAGAGTGTGGCTATAGTTCCCTTTGTGCCCACACCGTGTCGTGCGACAGAGAAGGAGTTCCCACAGCGGAGATCAGAGCTTGGGTTTTATGCTCCTCATTCAGCTTTGAAGCTTCAAAATTTGAGAACAGGAGATCAAGGGTACATGATAGTGTTGTTTTACCCTCTATGGAACTGGGGGACTCTTGCTGGAGTTCCCGTCGTGGCTCAGTGGTTAACGAATCCGGCTAGGAACCATGAGGTTGCAGGTTTGATCCCTGGCCTCACTCAGTGGGCTAAGGATCCGGCGTTGCCTTGAGTTGTGGTGTAGGTTGCAGATGTGGCTCGGATCCCGCGTTGCTGTGGCTCTGGCATAGGCTGACAGCTACAGCTCTGATTCAACCCCTAGCCTGGGAGCCTACATATGCCGCAGGAGCAGCCCTAGAAAAGGCAAAAAGACAAAATAAAATGAAATAAAATAAAATAAAATAAAAATACCAATGCTGCTCACTTTACTCAAGGACAGGTGCAAATTTTTCTGGCCTCTGTACACTCATGTGCATGTGTGTGTGTGTGTGTAACTTGTTTTTCATAGAACCCAGGTTTGCCTCACTGCATCAGACATTCAGCCTCTAAGAGTGACAGAATCTGAATTTCTCCATCCTGGGTCTAACCTATGTGGTTCCAGTTGTAAACCCAGGGTCACCTCCAAGTTCTTCTGAACCTTCAGATCCTGAGCAGCCTCCTGCGACTGAGGAGGGAAGAGTCAGGGGAAGGTGTTGAAGGCAAGAGAGAGTTTCGGTGAAGCTCCCCATATAAGCTGTACAGGAAGACACATGAGGAGTCTTCGCTTGCTTAAGAAAACCTCCTACAGAATTCATCCCGCCAACCCAACTCGACATTTGGTGTCACCGGTAGATAATGGATCACATTGACCCAGCGCCCAGGAGAGTAGGTGTGCAATCAATGGTGAGGAATAAATAAATGAAAAAGTGATTTGCATGTAAGCTCAAATATATGAGAGAGCATGACATTAGCGGCACCTTTGCAAATTCATCTTTTCATGGCAAACATGGCTTTCAAAGCTTGAGTGTATACAGAGGATGTACCTTTCACATTGGCCCATAAGACACATTGTCCTGAGCTGCCTGTCCTACCCTCATAGTAACTTGCTTTTTTTTTGGTAGCCTCTGACATTCGAAGTCTAAACGAAAGGAAGGAGAGGAAGTTTTAGTCCAGTTTTCCCAGTGAGGAAAAGGAGGCTCTGCTCTGGGCTGGAACTTTGTCCCCCTTAGTTCACATGTGGGAACCCTAACCCTTGGGACCTCGGGATGGGACTGTATCGGAGATGGGGTCATTAGAGATGTAATTAAGCTAAAATGAGGTCATGAGGCTGGCCCTACTCCAATGAGATTCACGTCCTTATAAGAAAAGGATATTAGGACACAGAAAGAGAGCGCGTATCAGGACGCCCTGTGTGCCTGCTCAGAAAGATGACCGTGTAAAGACATAAGACATAAGAAGGTGACCTGATGAGCAAGCCAGGGAGAGAGACCTCAGGGGAAAAACAAACAAACAAACAAACAAAAAAAAACAAACCCTACCAACACCTTGATTTTGACTTCTAGCCTCTGAGGCTGGGAGGAAAAAAAAAAATCTGTTAAGCCACCCTGTCCATGGTGTGTTGTCACAGCCGCCCTAACAGACTAGCAAAGGCTCAAAGCCATTAAGGGAGAGAATGAACTTCAGTCCACATGCCTCATTTGAAAATTCTTTATCAAATAAAACAATTTACTTAGGGGGGAAAAAAAAAAAACCTGCTTCCTGGTTGCTAGTGTGTAATGGGTCTCTGATTTACTTACTGTTTTCTGCGCTGTTTAATTGCCCGAGGGGTTATACACACAGAGACACAAATTCCGGTGTTCCTTGCATTTCAGGTGACTTGGAGTTCAATTTGTATTTAGAGCAAAATGTTCGTTTGATCCTAGGCAGCACTGGAAAAGAAGTCAGGGTCCCCACCCCCATGCCCCCCACAGGAAAGCTAAAATACCCCTCTTTATCTGCCCTGATTTCTCCACTATTCCTATTTAAGCAACACACAGAGAAAGATTCTGAGAAAAATTCAACCTCTGCAGGTAGATCTCATTCCAGTTAAAACAGCCCTTGGATCCTGTCTCCTCTGGGGAGAACCCAAGAGCACTGCTTGCTCCCTTACTCACACCAAAAGTGACTGGTCACTTGGGAGGACCAACGTTTTGGTTTTTTGCTATTTTTTCTTTTCTTTTCTTTTGTTTTTTTTTTTGGCTGCCCTGCCTATGGAGCTCCCGGGCCAGGAATCTGATCCCAGCCACAGTCACGACCTAAACTGCAGCTCCAGCAACGCCAGATCCTTAACCCACCATGCCAGGCCAGGGATTGAAACTGTATCCCAACACTTCCAAGATTCTGCCAATCCCATGAGCCACAGAGGGAGCTCCCAAGGTTTTATTTCTATCTTAAGGTTTTCTCTGCCTCCAGTTTACTCCTTGGGAGGTTAGAGTAGGGCTCATTTACGTTCTGAAACAAAACCAAAGCTTAGGCGTGAGCAATATTTTGCATTTTACCCCTTTGCTCCCTGCCCCCCAAAGGACGCTCACCAAGTCCCAAGTGGGCCTGAGTTCTCAGGTCTGCCTTCTTGGAGCTGAGAGAAGAGGGCCCCTCAGTCCTGAGGACAGCTTTGGAACAGGTGGCCCAGGAGCCAAGCTCTATCCTGGGCAGAGCACGCCCCCTGCTGAAAGGGCGAGAAACACCCTTGTAACCACTGGGAAGTCAGAGGGTTGGGAGGAAGGACCAGCTGCCTTCCCAGCTGGCAGAGGTCAGGCACGACCTGGTTAAAAGAGTGACTGCTCAAAGTGACAGCGACATAATCCATGCATGGAGCCACTGCCAGGATGGTCACAATCTGGGTCCTCCAGCCATGCTCGGGCTGAGGACCACCCTGGCTGATTGAGTGCCCTGCCCAAACCTAAATGTTTTGAGAATTTGCATCCCTGCTCACTAATGTAAGAACTCTCCATTAGAACAGACTTGTGGTTGCCAAGGGGGAGAGGGAAGGCGTGGGAGGGACTGGGAATTGGAGGTTAAAAGATGCAAACTATTGTGTCTGGAATGGATAAGCAATGAGATCCTGCCGTATAGCGCTGGGACCTATATCTAGTCACTTATGATGGAGCAGGATAATGTGAGAGAAAATAATGCATGCATGTATGTGTGACTGGGTCACCTTGCTGTGCAGTAGAAAAATGGACAGAATACTGTAAATCAGCTGTAATGGAAAAAATAAAAATCATTATAAGACAAAAAAAATGTTTTTAAGTTAAAAAATTAAAATAAAAAAAACTCTCCATTAACTAGATTCCTCAACCATATGCCACTGTATTTTCATTATCATCAGCTTTTATGCTTTTTAGGAAGATTATTAGAATTTTATCAATTTATGCACAACTGGCAAAGACGCTAATCATCCCAATAAAGGCCAATCTCGGAGTTCCCGTCGTGGCTCAGTGGTTAACGAATCTGACTAGGAACCATGAGGTTGTAGGTTCGATCCCTGGCCTCGCTCAGTGGGCTAAGCATCCGGTGTTGCCTTGAGTTGTGGTGTAGGTTGCAGATGCCGCTTAGATCCCGAGTTGCTGTGACTCTGGCTTAGGCTGGTGGCTACAGCTCTGATTAGACCCCTGACCTGGGAACCTGCATATGCCGCAGAAGTGGCCTTAGAAAAGGCAAAAGATAAAATAAATAAAATAAAAATTAAAAAATTTTTTTAAAATTTAAAAGGCCAACCTCAATGTCTGTGATCTTCACACCAAGTGGAAAAGTTGGCATCCCATCCAGATTGTGACATGGGGGTGACACGGGGGCCTGGGAGATGTGACTCTCAGACACGTTAGGCTGGAAGTAAGGCAGCTCTTCCCTCTCTCTAGTGGCTTTTGAAATAAAGGCAAATTTAAGTCTGCTGATCCCCAGGCATCATAAAAGGACGTGCAGCGACCCCGGGACTGTGGGCGATTGTCCCTCTAAATAGCCACCATGAACTAGCAGGATGCACTACTAGTTCCCAAAGCAGCACAACAGGGCCCTTTATTACAGACCTTGTGAAGGAAAACCGTATTTTCCCACTCCCCATTCCAGCGAATCTGTAAACTTCTAAATACATCTCAGTATTATCATTACCAGACCTCCAGAAATGTACCCAGCTACTAAAGCAAATATTATCCTACACAAATGGAAATGCCTCCCTGAGAAAAATTCCCTGCATGTCTAGCCTGAAACAACCTAGAACGAGAGGCAGAAATGAAGGCAGTTTTGCTTTCTAGAGAGAAAACCCTTCAAAATGTTCCCAGCGGCAGGGAAGCCTGATCAGCCTCCTCGGGGGCCGCAAGGGACATCAAAGGATGAAAGGGGGCTCTCCACACAGGGACGTGGGGCGATGGCAGGAGCGCTGATGGGGGAGAGGCTGGGGTGCAAGCTGTGGGAAATCCTCAAGCGATGATCTGGGAAGTGAGAGGGGACTGACAGCTGCGGGCAAAGCAAAGTGGCTGGAAGCTCCTAGTGGGAGCGGTTCCCCAGCTCAACCTCCATTCCCAGGGCACATTTCAAAGCCCAGCCTAGACCCCTGGACAAAGAGATGAGATGAGACGGCTCAGAGATGTGGCTCCTCCCCTGTCTTAGGTCTCCAAAGCTTTCCTCTCCACCTCTGTGCTGCCCCTGACTCTGGGCAGGCAGGCTCTGCTCACTGGCCTTCCTTTGGTTCATGGAGGGCTACGATTCCAAGAACCCTTTATAGGAAGCAAGAGGAGCTGAACCTCCTGCTCCCAGCTCGCGTGGGCCTTTAAAGGGGTTCTTTAAAGAAGGGATTGATTGTGTTAACTTAATTTGGAAGCACACCAAATGTCATGTGCCTTTAATTTGAAAGCTGGATTTTCTCTCCCACTTTATTCCCAAAGCCAAGAAAGCAGATCCTTTGCTGGGAAGCTCCACCCCCAGAGGGAGCATATGGCCACTATGGCAATCGCTTGCACAAGTGAGGGCTGGGTGGGTGGGAAATGGGTGGAAAATGCTCTGGCAGCATCTCTGCTCACACCAAAGGCTAGCAGCTCCTCAGCAAGAGAGTACTGCCTATGTCAGAGATGGAGGCTCTGAAGGGATCCCAGACACACAGAGGGCTTTGACTGAGGGTGGCTTAGGGCTCGGTAGGAGGAACTGTTCCAGAAGACACACTTTCAGTTGCCACCTCTGAATCCGCCTCCCTGTCACCTTTTCAGACTGTAGAGTCCTTATCCTGTCTCTTTATATGAATCGCACGCCCTGCTATCTTTTCAGCTGTCTGTGTTCTAATCTTCAATCAGCATCCGTCATGTAGAAATCAAGGAGAACTTGATTCTTAAATCACAGACCTTAATTAGCTACCTTTGGTTTTTCCCCAGAAAATGGAGCAATTAATTGGATGGTTTTATATGACAGAGCAAAAGTTTTGTTATTTTTAGAATCTACATTGAATGTAATACAATTTGAAGTCATAAAGCAGAACCTGCTTTATGACTGAAGAACCTGCTTTATGTACCTGCTTTATGAACCTGAAGATTCCTTCTTCACGCGGCAGTGACATGATATTGAAGCAGCTCTTTTTGCAGGAGGGCATTTCTTTTCTGCTTACAATGCTGCTTGATCAATCCCATCCTGAACCCTATCCAGATAGGATATAGCTGAGCCAGAGCTCAGAAATAAAAAGAGTGATTTCCAGATGAGACTCCAAACCTCATCTGAGAGAGAGAGAGAGAGAAGAAAGAAAGAAAGAAGAACCGCTGATTCACTCAGGTTTAATCCAAATTAACCTCCCAAACTTCACAGTGTTAGAAACTAGGATCAATATCCAAAAGGAATGATTTCTGAGATTAAGAAGTTAAAGACTTAGATAGCAGTGGGGTTGTTTCCCCCTCCTGGGTATAAGCAGGTTGAGAAAAGGATCCACCCACCTGGTGTTCAGAGGAAAGACTGCACGGCACACACTGAGCTCATTCTCTAAGAAATGCCTGCAAAGTACCTGCAGGAATGTTGCCTTTCTTCCAAATGTCCAGTTCTAGGAGACCTGAAAATAAAATTTTCAAAGGTTGGGAAGTTTTTGATATTTTCTGCTTAGAGATTTGGGCAACAGTAGAATCACACACTAGGTTAGGCTAGTACCAGCCATCCAAGGTCATGGACTCCTCTGGGGGCTGAGTGTGTGTGGAAAGACAAAGACTAAAAGCCCACATTGCAGGCAAGTTTCCTCTGGATCCTTCAGACAGGGCTCCCACCAGATGATGCACCCTTACTAGTCTGTGATGATTGGCTGGTTCTATAACATTCCTCTGCCATCTAGTGGCATTTTGAGAACCTTCTAGGAGTTCCTATGTCAGGGAGGACCAGCTGCAAAACTTTCATGCATTATCTTTATGTTTTACTCAAACGCTTTTCAAAACATCCCTCCCGAGGCTCATGAGAGAGAAGATCAATGGGACCTGACTTTGGGTTTCTGCGGGTGTTTGGGGCAATGACCCAAAACCACTTCACCATGGACACTTTGCCTGAGAACTTGTAGCAGGTGGCAACTTTTTCCTTCACGATAGTGTGATCCATAGCACAAAAACTAACACATACACACACACACACACACACACACACGCACATACACACAATCCTTGCTCGGGAAAATTCCACCAGGGAGAATTCCACCGTATCTCCCTGCCTCTATTGTTTGTACTGAACTGAGGACTCTTTTATAAGGATAAAGCCAAGTCTTTAAGTTGTGCCATTTGCATGGCTGTAGTCTTTTGCCTGGTGCCTGTGTGTGACCTCGCACTATTCTAAGCCTGGAAGGGCCGTGTTCAAGGCTGGTGTTCCGAACTCTGTACCATGACAACAGCTGACCTTTAGTCGCTGCTCACACAGTGTGGCTCATCATCTCATGTGAATGGTGCCTATGTGGAAACTGAAACACAAAAAGGTCCAGCGGCTTGATCAAGGGATTAAACTCGGGTGGTCGGACTCCAGAATGTACACTCTTATTTTGCTACAGTTTCCTTCAAGTTCATATCACATCCCTGCTGTTGGACTTTTTGATGACATGACAACTGGAGAATCTTTCAAGCTGAACAAATTGCTCATTACTGCACACAAATGCAAGGTCTCTCAGCAGAAAAGAACCTCAGCCTTAAAACAAAAACAAAACAAAACAAAACAAAAACAAACACCAAAAAAAAAAAAAAAGAGTTCTCTTGTGGTGCAGTGGGTTAAGGATCCAGCATTGTCACTGCTGTGGCTCTGGCCAGGGCTGTGGCAGCGGTTCAGTCCCTCGCCTTGGAATTTCCACATGCCCTGGGCAAGGCCAAAAAAACAAACAGACTCATTAACAACAACAACAACAGCAAATAACCCTCAGCCTTATTCCAGGAGGGGGTGTCATATTAGCATCACATGTCACGTCCTATCAAGGACTTCTTAGCACAAGAGCAGCAGCCTGGAAGTGAATCACACGTGAGAAGACTTGCAGTATACTTCAGACCAGCAAATCTCCGTGAAGATTTCGCAGAACCACTCCAGAGAAAGAACTTGTAGATGGTGGAGAGTGAAATGAGCCCAGACCCAAAGTCAGACCCTGAGCCCCTTGCATGCTCTCAAATGAACTTAATTTTAATTGCGAAAAATCGTTCTTTTGACAAAGCTAAGATATAAAACGAATATTGAAATTTACAGTCTTATGCAAAATATGACAGCCTAAAAATAACACTTCAATTTACACATTTTCAGACAAACATTAGAATGGTCTTTCAATGATCTGACATGAACGAAATCATTCTGTTTTGTGCTTTTCAATTCCTAAA
This sequence comes from Phacochoerus africanus, assembly GCF_016906955.1. Classification (NCBI taxonomy): domain Eukaryota; kingdom Metazoa; phylum Chordata; class Mammalia; order Artiodactyla; family Suidae; genus Phacochoerus; species Phacochoerus africanus. The sequence continues at coordinate 124,781,233 of NC_062558.1, forward strand.
GCCACTTGAGGTTTTAAGGCTAGGTGTTGCTATTTCTGTTAAATGTTCCTCTCACCTCAGGGTGCTCCTTTAAATCATTTCAAAGTAGTTTTCATGCAATTCTCATTGTGGCTCAGTGGTAACGAACCTGACCAATATCCATGAGGATGCAGGTTCAATCCCTGGCCTCGCTCAGTGGGTTGAGAATCCAGCATTGCTGTGAGCTGTGTTAGAGCTTGCAGACAAAGCTCAGATCCTGCATTGCTATGGCTGTGGCGTAAGCTGGCAGCTGCAGCTCCGGATTTTCCCCCAAGCATGGGAGCTTCTATATGCCGCAAGTGTGGCCCCCTAAAGCAAACAAACAAAACAAAACAAAACACAGAATTTGCATCCAGGCCAGATGAGTATAGAGCTTATGTTCCCAGTAAGAAAGCCACATTCCCAACCATCAGAATTCTCAGCCCTAGCACAGTCCAACACCTGCACAATCCCCACTTATCAAATAAGTGAACGAATTATAAGTTATTCAAAGTTCCATTAACTGCTATTTAACTAAGCAGTTGTAAGACCAAATTATACAATGTCAAAGAAAAATTAACACAGGCATATAAACAATAATATCACAATAGACCTCTGCGAGGGTCATTTTCCAGATTAATTTGTGCAGCTCAAGGTACAATTTGCTCTGCAGGTCATTGAAAAAGAATATGCCATTCTTGGATTATTATAATATACAAAAATGGCACGTATTGCTTGCCAGTGTGGTAGAGTCTTAGGAAAGATTTTTGTTCTCTGCCAGTTTTTTTGCTAGTGGGATATTGGAGAAGACATCAATTTCAGCAAAGACAAAGAACTGTCCAGGCAGTGACTGCCCTTTGGTATCTTGCCATATTTTAGCTGAAAAGAAGCAGAGCTTTTCACTGCATTTTTTTTTCTTTTTGGGGCGCCAACAGTATATAGAGTTTCTAGGCCAGGGATCAGATCTGAGCTACAGCTGTGTGGAATATACTGCAGCTGCAGCGACACCAGATCCTTAACCCGGCCCCAGTGCCGGGCTGAGGATCACACCAGGGTCCCAGCGCTGCAGAGACACAGCAAATCCCATTATGCCACAGCAGGAACTTCTTTGTCATTGCATTTTAATTAGTAGAAAACAAAATTGTTTTAGGACCACTTCAAATTATATTTTTTAAAGTCTTATACCTATAAATTTTTATGTTTTAAAAATATTTGTTTTCTAGACTGAAAATTTCCCTTGGCAGAAATTTTGCTTTTTTTTTTTTTTTTGAATTACCTGCATTGGTTGATTTATCTGCCAACAACCAAGGTAAAAGATCTTTGAGTGTCAACATTTATTAGATAAGAAAGGGTTACAATATGTAAAATTCCATCACATATTGTAAAAGATGTCTCCCAGATAGACCCAAGATTTCAAGGCCAACTACAGTTAGTTGCCAGTTGCTGACTTATTGACATTTCTTTCCTATTTTTTTTTTTTCTGCTTTTTCAGAGCTACACCTGAAACATGGAAGTTCCCAGGCTAGCAGCCTACATCACAGCCACATCAAAAGAGGATCCAAACCATGGCTGTGATATATACCATAGCTCACAGCAATGCATAATCCTTAACCCACTAAGCAAACTCAGGGATTGAACCTGTGTACTCATGGATACTAGTTGGGTTCATTACTGCTGAGCCACAAGGGGAACCCCACTATTTCTTATTCTAATACAACTAATTAGCATGAATCAAATGTCTGTTGTAAAGATCAGAGAAGACAGAAGGACTTAAGTAGAGATCTATAGAATTAATCGGATGAGTGTAATCAATTTGAGATTTTCACATAAATATTAAAAAGGAAAGTTGAAAAAAAAGCTTTCAACAATCTCAAATGACATAAGTTTTTCTGGAGTATGATTCTTTAAAATTATTGATTTTGACCATTCTCATTACTCTATCCCCAGCAGAGTATACTTTCTCTAGATGAAAGCAACTTTTTTTTTTTTCTTTTTAGAGCCGCACCTGCAGCATATGGACATTCCCAGGCTAGGGGTCCAATTGGAGCTGTGGCTGCCATCCACACCACAGTCACAGCAACACCAGACCCAATCTTCCACCTACACCACAGCTTATGGCAACACCAAATCCTTAACCCACTGAGCCCAGGGATCAAACCTGCATTCTCATGGATACCAGTCAGGCTCATTACCACTGAGCCACAGCGGGCATTCCTACATCCATCTTCTTTAATAGATTATTGGTCTTTTTGTTTAAATATGACTTTAACCCATGCACTGAAGCATTAGAAATTTGGACTTTGGAGAGGCAGTGGAGGAGAATGAAAGGCACCCCAAACTGGGTTTCAATTCCAGTTCAAATCCCAGCTCTAGCAAGAAGATCCTCCTAATTACTGCATGCCTGTTTCCTACCTCCTGTGGTTGTCTGAGCCTCACTCAAAGCACTAATTAGCATTTGTTCCCTGTCCCCGCTGTGATATGTTTGTCCTTTAAATTTAACTGTGCTCCTTATCATTTCAAAGGGAAAACAAGCATTTTTAAAATATAAAAGCAACACAGTACCTTGTATTTATTTCTGACCAGGAAGAATAGGTCCTAAATGCTGCTGTGCTAACACAGCCTGGGGTAACTTCTTAAAACACGAAGGAGCACCTCAAAGGACAAATCATGTCCGTATATGCAGGCACTTTTCTTAGGCTGACAATGTGTCCAGAACCAATCAGAGGGTCTTTTAACGTCACTGTGGTTGGACCATGTGGCCAGCTGTATGAGAAAGTGAGAACCATGGCCCTCTGGCCATGACTGCAGACTTTGCCTTTACTTGAACTTGGCCCTTACCCCACTCAGCGCCCACCCCTCAAAACTGATAAGGTCTCTGCCCCTCATTTCCACAGCCTGCAACACTCGATGCCGCATATTCATGTTAATGAGCATCTAGGGCAGAGGGTTAATCTAGAAAAACATTTCAGTATACCCTGAGTAACTTTCCTAGGATTGAATGGCTTATTTTGTTTTTTTGTAGTCATCTTTAATTTACATAGTACAGGAGTTCCCAATGCGGCCCAGTGGGTTAGGAACCTGATTAGTATCCATGAGGATGCAGGTTCAATCCCTGGCCTCGCTCAGTGGGTTAAGGATCAGCAGTGCCATGAGCTGTGGTGTAGATTGCAGATGTGGCTTGGGCTCTGGTGTGGCTGTGGCTGTGGTGTAGGCTGGCGGCTGCAGCTCCAATTCAACCCCTAGCCTGGCATCCCCCATGTACCACAGGAGCAGTCCTAAAAAGACAAAAACAAATAAATAACATAGCACATAATATACTCTTTTAAAAACTGAGATCTTTAAACTCCACACAACTCCCTGCTCTCCAACCCCATCCCTCCCCCGACTCGCACAAAGTAACTTCCACTAGGACTTTAGCGTTTAGTTCTCCAAAATCCCTGCCTTTTAAACAAAATAGATACACGTTAGGCTGGCACATCTCTAGTTAAACTTATAATTACAAAAAAGTACAAAGTGACATCAGGAGTCACCAAGGAAGGTCCTCTATAAACAGCCACCTCCCATCAGTCCTGCCTCCTGTGGCAGAGGAGCGTCCATGGCACAGGCCAGTCCATCGGGGATGGACCACTGCCACCATCAAAATAGGAAGTTGACAAGGGATTGGATGTGACAGGGAATCTTGTTGAACGTTCTTTTCCCTTTCTTCTTTTCCTCACTTGATTGACTTGGTAAATAAAAGCCCATCCAAGCGGGATGTTGAAGGAATTGATAAAGGTTGGAAACGCAGAGACAGCCAAACCAGCTCCGGCTGTTGTTTGGGGTGGGTACATGCTGTGTGTGTGGTGGTGGGGGGCGGGGGAGAGGCAAAAGGAAAGATTCTCTTCTGCTTTATCCCAAAGTGCGGCTAAAATGGATCTACACCTTGCCTGTAGGCAAAATGCAACCTTTAAAAACCACCAGCAACATTTGTGCTTCAGAGTATGAGCTGTGCAAACAAGTGATGAGGATTGGCTGCTTAAACCTCAGAACACCTTGACTGTGAAATTGGATCATCCGTTTTCTCAGAAGGGCCCTGGGGCCTGAGCCTGTGCAACACCATTCTGCCATGAAGCTATGCTTCCAAGCCACTGCTTGAACTTTTTTTGAAAGTTGGTGCCTTGGAGTTTAGAAGGAATTAAACACATAGAGGTAAAGAAAAAAGGTAATAAATTATAGGCAAGCACAAAAAGCCTTTTCAACCCATAAATTTTGACTAGACTTAAGGAGTCACTGTTTCAAAATAAGATTTCTGGGAGTTCCCGTCGTGGCACAGTGGTTAACGAATCCGACTAGGAACCATGAGGTTGCGGGTTCGGTCCCTGCCCTTGCTCAGTGGGTTAACGATCCGGTGTTGCCGTGAGCTGTGGTGTAGGTTGCAGACGCGGCTCGGATCCCACGTTGCTGTGGCTCTGGCGTAGGCCGGTGGCTACAGCTCCGATTCAACCCCTAGCCTGGGAACCTCCATATGCCGCGGGAGCGGCCCAAGAAATAGCAACAACAACAACAAAGGACAAAACAAACAAACAAACAAAAACAAAATAAGATTTCTGAAAGATTCCGACTAGGAAGACAGAAACAGACTCTTCTTGGCCTGCTAGTCCCAGGAGGGTCTCCCTCCAATCCCTCCAGGATTGCCCCAAACTAACACAAAACTGAAACACAAAATCCAGGAAGCAGTTCAGACCCCAAAGCAACAGCCTCTTTTAGCCTGGACTCCTGAAGACCTGGTTTTCTGGGGGGAGATGGGAATCTATGGGGCTCTGGTTGGGAACAGAGCTCAAAGGGTTCCTCTCATGCAGGTGGGCAAACCTAGATCAAGGGCAGTGGGGGCAGTGGGCATTTGGGGGTGTCTTCTTAGAGCTGATAAAGAAGAACCTAAGAAACAAAAGATACTGTGGCAGGTTTAACTGCTGTTTCTTGGGACAAGCAAAGCATAAGGATGCTGAAAGCACATACACCCAGTTTCTTGCCCCTGGGCCTTTTAATAGTTATCAAAACTACACAGTGAAATGGAAAGCCATTCTAGTACTTAACGTAGTTCCCAAGTTTATGTAACCAGAAGTTGATTATCAACCAAAAGTTTATTTCAGTGAATCCTAAACTTTCAACAGAACCCTTCTTGTACTAGATTAAATGGAAGAGATTCTTCTCTTTCTCAGATATATAATTCTCATCCTCTTCTTGGAGTACAATTAGGAGCAGATTGTCTGGCAAGAAGCACCATCTTTGGACAATTAAAAATAAAAGGGCTGAAAATTCCCTTCCAGAGAAATACTACTTAAGTGGATGCTTCTTTTAAAAATCAAGTCTCTTAAATGTAACTTAGGAATTAATGGCACATCTATCTCTACAGGGGCAGGAATATCAAGTCTGGTCACACGGTTCTCAGAAAGAATTATTAAAGCATTAGCGCTGGTCACCCAGAGGCATCCTTGCAAGTTGCTGGTCCTGGAGGAGTATGTACTCATCCCGCCCTCACTGACTGATTGAGGCAGACTTTATTAAGAAAAAGACTTGGATTCAAGTTTGCCGGAGTGTCTTTCACGGCTGTGGGTCACACTGACAGTTAAGGACCTTTATAAAGCAGTATCTCTTTCACTAACTCACCCTTTTTTTTATATATATTCCTTTGCCTTGTAAACAAATGTACAAGCTGTCAAAAGCAGATTAGTAAGGATGTCAGGAAGCTTCCTCTATGTATTAATTCTGCCCTTATTCCAAGGATCCTGATTTCAGAGGATTCTTTCCAAGAGTGAACTCTTTAAGAAATGTGGCACAATCTGCATATGTGTAACTAAACTGTTAAGAGAAATGGAAAACACATTATGATGTGAAATATCTATCATACATGTTACCTTCATGAAATTAATGATTTTAATCTTTGTATTGAACTTATTAGATCTTTATTATCAAAGCTAGATAATTAAGTTGCATGCTTTTGTGGAAAATCTGATTACTGGCTTAAATTCAGTGAGAAATTTTCACATAGGCATGTGTAAAAGGCCTTTTAAAAAGGCCAAATTTTGTTACCAATAATTTAAACAAAAATTTAAAATACAGTGTGGTATTCAATTTACTCCGCTTACTACTGTTCACTGACTTTTAATGATAATTGGTAGAATGAAGATAAACATGCATGGAAAACAAAAGTTAAAAAATTCAAGCAATTTGAATCAGCCTTGCCAAGTCTAGAGAATCATTCTGTAAACAAGTGGTGTGTTTAAATAAACAATCAAAAATGCCAGTAGGAGTTCCCATTCTGGCTCAGTGGGTTAAGAATCCGACTAGTATCCACGAGGATGCAGGTTCGACCCCTGGCCCTGATCCGTGGGTTAAGGATCCAGTGTTGCTACAAGCTGTGGTGTAGGTCACAGACACAGCTTGGATCTGGCGTTGCTGTGGTTGCAGCATAGCATGGCAGCTGTAGCTCTGATTCGACCCCTAGCCTGGGAACTTCCAAATGGTGCAGGTGTGGCCCTAAAAAGAAAGAAAAATGCTAGTAAAATACAATTTGGTAAACAGGCATTACCTATTTAATAAGTACAATATATACATAAAATTATCTCAAAAAGCTTCATTTTATACAGAAACATATTTACAAAATGAACAGTGTAATCAAACTAAAGATTATCTGTACAGTGCATACACACACACACACATATATATATATATGAACTTTGGAAGATAACAAGTTTCATATAGTCAAAATGGAAAGCCATATGCATTTTAAAAAAGAACTTCATTCCAGAAGAAAAAATACATCTTTAATATACAATTATATTTCTCATTTATTTTACTGAAAATTCTTTGTTTGGATTCTTTTTTTTGATTATCTTCTCCTGTTCAGCCTTGAAAACCTTCACATTTCTAGTGCCACCTACTGGTGTTAAAAATGAACAATCTCAGTGTCCAAAAAGAATTGTTTTAAAAAGGTATTGGAAGATAAACTACTAGAACTAACATTTATAAGGCAAATTAACAATACTGAATAACATGATTGATAAAAATATTTTCACCAAGGTAGCATATATAACATTTACAATATTAATGGTTTCTAATGCTTTTTTCCTTCTACTGGTAAATCTTGGTCTAAAATTCTAGGTAAAAATCTTTAGAAAATAATATACTACAAAACAAAATTTGGAAATATACATGAAAAGTTGATTAGATTCATCTTATAGGAGCATCAAGTAGACAATAATAATTTACTAAAATGGCAAAAATCGAATGCCATTTTACAGTCTTTGGATTTTTTCCTTCTTCTTAAAAAACAAACATCAAACTGTGAAAAAAAGTTAGGAACTGTAAAGAACCAGCATGAAAATGGCAATCTGCTCTCAGCCTACCTCAGCAAGGATTCATTTCCCAAAGCTTTAGGCCAGAGTAAGACTTCTGGGTGAACTGCTTCCACGAGTGAACTAACTTTCTTCCGACAGGGGCTGGCAGCGAGCTGCAGAGGCTCAAAGAGCCTCTGCTTCCACTTCCTCTCGGCTGTTTTCACTAGACCATAAGCTCCATGAGGACAGGAACTGCCCTGTCTGGTCTGTCCACCAGTATAATGATGATACCTAACTTGTGTGGTGCCTGGCAATTACAGGTTTTCAAAAAAAAATGTGTTCATTACATGAATAAGTAAGATGTTGGTAGCCTGATAAAATTTAATTTCAAGATAAATTGCTTTAAATGGTTATGAAGAGTAAGTTTAAAAATAAAACACTGAAGTTCAAATTCATTCTGCCCAAGCCCATTTTCAACCCTTAAAACTTAGGCTAAAGTTTGAAGTGGTGTGGGAAAAAGAGTCACAGTAAGTATTCACTTTGAAATTAAAATCTAGTTAGGTGTACACACAAATATATACACACAGAAAAAAAAGATTTCCTGCTCAAAGAAACCGAAATAGTGCTAACTAACCAAAAGAGCCTTTGATGTGTTCAAGAATGAACACACAAAACAAAATTTCCCCCAGACCTCAAGTTTAGCCAGACCATTTTCCTTTTCTAGACACCCCATTTTTCTCTCCATATATTCAATATAGTTAATAGGCACTCTAAAAGCTTATATCAGAATCTGCTTGTGAGTCAGTTTAGGGATCTGATAAATTCATATTTTTGTACACACTTTGCTTAGTCCTGATCTATGTACAAAAGGATATAGTAGAAACTAAAGCACAAAAGGAAAATAAAGCATTTTCTTCAAGTTTTCTATAGTTGCTTACGTTTATGGGGGGGCGGTAACGATAAATCAAAGATAGTTTATAACAGCTTTCTTCTAAAATTGTTTTACCAGCAAACTTCTCTAAATGAATGCTGGCACAGATGTTAATATTGAAATGTTTCATTTTCATATATAATATACATATATGAAAAACGTGTGTGTGCACATAGTTTTTTTTTTTAAGTGTATACACACAGAACACTATGGATCTGACCACTATTTGATCTCCATCAATACATTTTGTGTCTTGGAGGAAAAAACAAATATTGTAGTGTATGAATCTAAATCACATAAGAAGCTGTAAAAATTTAGTTATGTTGGCTACTCTAAGTAATCTTTGGAAGTATCAACAGTATTGTCAAAAACAACTGGGAAAATAGTTCAGATGTGATTGAACTTACTGTATTTCATTTTGATACATTATTACTGATAACAAGATACATTACGGTAAGACTAAAACTTTTTACAGCTATTTTAAGTATGTTTCTGAACTTATATTTCCATTTTGAAGTGAAAAGATTTTGGCCTGGGATGACAACATACCACTCAGTATACAGAAAAATAAGATGTTACATTGAATCATCTAATCCTTAGTAAATGATCTTTTAAAACAACATTGATATTTTAAAAAATGTTAAAACACGTTACAGGGGCATTGCCAATATAAACCCAGCCCAACTTTTAGAACCATACAATTCTTTAAAGGGTTTTAATCCATCATCCCAAAGCTCACTTCTCCTAAGGGGACAAAGAAGGATGCAAAAATCCAAAACAATAATGAGGCTTGCTGCAACATCTGCATAGTGCCAAGGTATCTATAGAAGGTATAGAAATGATCTGAATATACAGAAATGTGAAAAACCACACACAAATTGTAATAGGTGAGAAATTATAAGAGATGAGAAAAAAATTCAATGATATAGAAATACTGATATTATGACTGGCAAATTTAAGTGCACATCTTAAATAAATATAGTAAAAATCTAACAGTATACATAAATTTGGCTCTAGAATTCCTTTGGTTACAGAGATTTAATTATTTTGTGTTTTAAATAAATATACTGAAACACATTACATCTACGAACTGTAAGATCACTCCACTATAACGCATAATTATACCAACAGTAATGAACGGTGGTGCACAGATGAAATGGTTAACAGTGCCATATGCTGGATTCTCTTGGGAACTGGTTCTTCATAAATGCATTAAATTGATCTTTATATACTTGATATTAGTAAAACTAATGTCTTTCAGTTTCAAAGAATTCATTATTAATCTCTCTGTACTAATGACTAATCCATTTCACATTTTAAAATGTAACTCAAGTCCAGAGAAATTTTCTAAATGAGATTATTTAAAATCATATTTTACACAACAGAAGATTTTTAAAAACTCAACTATTAACTCAATTAGAATCTGAAAAAAAAAGTAACTAGCACAAATAAGGAAACCTGACAGAGGCATACAACACCTGATCATTGCTATTTACCGAAAGCTAGCTTTCCTATTAGCTTCCATCAAAACCAAAACATTTAAGAATTCATTGGGATCCCTAACACACAAGCAAGTGTCATGTCAGAATGTCAAAACAAAAGTTTTTATCACTGTCTTAGTTTTGTGTTGGAGAAATAGCATATTACTGAATGATCAACACCTGTCCTTTCATGCATAATTTTAGAAAACAAAATCATTTTTGACATTATATATTTTAAAGGGAAGAAATATGGAGAAGGGGTTTTCAAAAGCCCTTGGAGTAAGGTTCAGCACTTCATATGATTATTAGCAAATTAAGTTATTCTGACTTAAAAACAGGCTGTCACCACACAAAAACAAGTTTCGTCAAAGCTTACACTTTTACAGTATACACAGCAATGCATTTATATTGTAAAAGGTACTCTTTTATACAGAGGAAGCAAAACAGATTTTTTTACTGGTTGATACACAAAGCAGGGAAAAGCTTCCAATGATACTAGGCAGTGGCACCTGCTCCTTGTGTGGCTTTTGTCTGTTTTCTGAACAAGAGCTTTGTGTCAGTTCTTCTTTGTCCTCTGCTCCAGTTCATGCTGGTGTTTAACAAGACGTTCTATTTCTGTTCCAAGGGTCTGCAGATTTTCCTTTAAAAATTGGAAAAAGAAGGAAAAGAAACAGAACTACTAAGTATAATAAGTAAAAAGATTCAGTTTGAACTATTTTTGCCTACATTTTCAACTGAAAAGAGTGACGAATATTCTTAAACGCCTTGTGAGATGATCAGGCACACAGCTGTTTTCAGTAAAGTAATCCTGTACATTTCGTCATATTTAATCATTTTACTGAGGGTACAGCAAATTTTAATGCATAAGATAACAACCAGATTAATAAATTTTTTAAATCCACTACTAACCATCAAGGCCCAAACAGCACAACTAGAATACTAGGTCAGATAATGGCTACAAAAAATAAAATAAAGCTTTAAAATACACTAGAAAATAAATGTCTCAATCTTAAAAAGAAAGTTTCATAATCAACCAAAATAAATTGTAATATAAAGCCCAGATACCTATGGTCAATTAATCTTCAACAAAGGAGGCAAGAATATAAAATGGGAAAAAGACAGTCTTTTCAGCAAGTGGTGCTGGGAAACCTGGACAGCTGCATGTAAATCAATGAAACTGGAACACACTCTCACACCATGCACAAAAATAAACTCAAAAGGGCTTAAAGCCTTAAATGTAAGACAAGACACCTTCAAGCTCCTAGAAGAGAACACAGGCAAAATACTCTCTGATATCAACCTTATAAATGTCTCCTCAGGTCAGTCTCCCAAAGCAACAAAAATAAAAGCAAAAATAAACCAATGGGACCTAATCAGATTGACAAGCTTTTGCATAGCAAAGGAAACCTTAAAAAAAAAAAAAAAAAAGACAACTTACAGAATGGGAGAAAAAAGTTTCAAACGATGCAACTGACAAGGGTTTAATCTCTAAAATATACAAACAACTTAAACAACTCAATAGTAAAAAAGCCAACAACCCAATGGAGAAATGGGCAAAAGACCTGAATAGACATTTCTCCAAAGAAGACATACAGATGGCCAACAAGCACATGAAAAAATGCTCAACATCACTGATTATTAGAGAAACGCAAATCAAAACTACCACGAGATACCACCTCACACCAGTCAGAATGGCCACAATTAATAGGTCCACAAATAACAAGTGCTGGAGGGGGTGTGGAGAAAAAGGAACCCTCCTACACTGTTGGTGGGAATGTAAGCTGGTACAACCACTATGGAGATACCTTAGAAATCTATACATAGAACTACCATGTGACCCAGCAATCCCACTCTTGAGCACATATCTGGACAAAACTTTCCTTGAAAAAGACACATGCACCCACATGTCCACTGCAGCACTATTCACGATAGCCGAGACAGGGAAACAACCCAAATGTCCATGACAGATGACTGGATTAGGAAGATGTGGTATATATACACAATGGAATACTACTCAGCCATAAATAAGAACAAAATAATGCCGTTTGAAGCAACATGGATGGAACTAGAGACTCTCACACTGAGTGAAGTAAGTCAGAAAGGGAAACACAAATACCATATATCACTTATATCTGGAATCTAATATATGGCACAAATGAACCTTTCCATAGAAAAGAAAATCATGGACATGGAGAACAGACTTGTGGTTGCCAAGGGAGAGGGGGAGGGAGTGGGATGGATTCGGAATCTTGGGTTAATAGAGGGAAACTATTGCCTTTGGAATGGATAAGCAATGAGATCCTGCTGTATAGAACTGAGAACTATGTCTAGTCACTTATGATAGAGCATGATAATGTGAGAAAAAAGTATGTATACACTGTATGTGTGACTGGGTCACCTTGCTGTACAGCAGAAAATTGACAGAACACTATAATGGAAAAAATAAAAATTATTAAAAAAAATTGTAATATAGGACAAAGGCAACCCACTGCCAAGTAAACTCATCTTAGCCAATCGGTAAACTGATTTTGTTATTCCCTTCTTTCCTTGCTAATTTTAAAAACTACTTAGCAAGAACAGAAAAACAAAATTTTATCTATGGGAAAAATGGCTACCTTGCATTACAGAAATAGTCCATCTATGTGCTATATCGAACTACGAAAAAGACACCATTTTTGCCATGTTTATTGGTTGGTAAGTGAATGAGAACTACAAATACCTTCAAAGTAATATTTTTCAGTAATGTATCCTCCAAAACAGCCTGTAACTTTCTGTTGATCTCTAAAGAGAGTTCCAATGTTAATCCACTATCAGCTGGATGGGATGTGTATAAAGAGGCCATGATGCCACCTCGTCTACTTAAATGGACTTTATTAAAATCAGATGCTTCTGAAGAAAGTGTGCCTGATTCTTCTCGTAAAATGTAACTCTGAATGATTCTGCAAAATAAAACATTATCAGTTACATACCTACAAAATTAAAAACATTATAATTTGTAAGAGTCAAATAATCATGAGTGAAAAGATGACTAGAATAAAATTATTACCTACTAGGTTAGTAACAGAATTATATAAGAAAATAAAGAAATTTTCCTTATACAGATGGTTTCTTTTTTATCCCTTTTTTTTTAATGCACAGCATATGGAAGTTCCTGGGCCACGGATCGAGTCCAAGCCATAAATAACTGTAACCTATGCTACAGCTGTGACAATGCCAGATCCTTTAACCCACTGCACTGGGCTGGGGATCAAATCTGTGCCTCTGCAGCAACCTGAACTGCTGCATTTGGATTCTAAATCCAGTGTGCCACAGCAGGAACTCCTTGGATGGTTTCGTAAATTATCTCCCCACCCTTTTTGGTCTTTTTAGGGCTATATCTGTGGCATACGGAAGTTCCTGGGCTGGGGTCGAACTGGAGCTGTAGCTGCTGGCCTACTCCATAGCCATAGCAACACCAGATCTGAGCCATGTCTGCAACCTACACCGCAGCTCACAGCAACGCTGGATCCTTAACCCACTGACTGGGGCCAGGGGTCGAACCCACATCCCCATGGATGCTAGCTGGGTTTGTTATTGCTGAGCCACAACAGAACTCCAACAATCCCATTTTTGTTCTAACATGGTATTTAGATTAAAGATATATAAACATTGCTTTTCTATTTTTTCTTTATAACTTTAAATGAAAATATGTGAGCAAAGAGTTGCAGTAGTGGCTCAGCACCAACGAACCCGACTAATGAGGACACAGGTTTGATTCCTGTCCCTTCTCAGTGGATTAAGGATCCAGTATTGTCGTGGCCTTGGTGTAGGTTGCAAACGCTGGATCCTGTGTTGCTGTGGCTGTCTGTAGGCGGGCAGCTACAGCTCCAATTCAACCCCTGGCCTGGGAACTTCCATATGCCATGTCTGCAGCCCTAAAAAGACCAAAAAAAAAAAAAAGTGAGCAATTCCTTTACTGTTCCAGTTTCAGTTTATATTTTCTATCTTCCTGTCATTAAACTTAAAACTGTGTTTTACTCTTTTTCTTCTAAAACTCATGGGCAGATTTTTCTCTAACTCTAAAACTATTTCAAAATAATTTGATCTGAGCCCCAGTAACTAACCTGCCAAATTAGAGAACTCATTCTTTCCCTGAGCAGTTGTAGGAAATCAAAACAATGTGAAGTCACAGGCACAGTGGGTTATATTTAGTAAGTACCCACTAACACCTCACCATGTCCTACCCAACAGGAGTGATAATACACAATCCCACTATCTCTAAGAACCACTGTCTGGAAATACAGCTAAGTAGAGCTCCATCTATTTTAAGTCCAAAGTGATTTTTATTACCTTAAAAATATTAATGTATATTGAACTCTATCACCTTAAAGGAAAGACCTGTATTTTCTTTCATCTCTGTATTTGCAAACACTATTAATAAGTGATCAATAAAAGACTGGAAATTGAATGACTATAATTTTAAGAACTATTTTTTGAAAGGCTCCTGATATGATTAATTTTGAACACAGCAACTTTACCATATGTATTTTGAACACAGATTACATTACCACAATAATACATACTTTGTTTTTTTCCTGATTTCTTCCACCAATTGTTTGATGTGATCCTCCATAAATTCTATCTTTTCATTTTTCCGAGCATGTGCCTTTTGCAGCCTCACTATCCTCTCAATCAACATGGCCTTGTCTACTTCTGGAAAGTTATCCACAGCTACTGACGACCCAGTGTTTTCTGGAGATCGATCTTCTGCACTACTTCGAGCATTAAGGGACCCTGAAGACCAAAAAAAATCAAAAACAAACAAACAAAAAAAACGTGTTGTACTTAGTCTGGAGTCATCTCTGATCTCATGTATTATTTCTATTATCATTTTCAAATACTCAATATGACAGAGCCGGGCACAGAACACAGTCATATCTGACCTGAGTTCTGGTTTCGGAATGCACTGGTGACAGACACCAGAAGGGTCTACTAAGTCTCTCCAACAGTATGAGGAAGTGGTGGTAATGAGGAAGACAAAGGAGACACCCAAATCAGAAACACAGGAATGAAGTGAGACCAAAATTAGACTGAGAAGGACAGCCAGACAGACAAAAGGAGAGAAGACAGAATAAAGGCAGTGGGTTAAGCTCTCGAGCCAGTCTTCCTATGTTCGAATCCTACTGCTCTACTTTCTAGCTATGAGACTTTGGACAAGTTATTTAACTCTCTTGCATCGCAGTCACTTCATCTTATAACGGGTATCACAATACGACTTGCCTCAAAGAAGTAGTATCCTCATTTAAATGAGTTAATACATCTGAAGTGCTTAGAACAGCATATATAATAAGCACTAAGTAAATGCTGGCTATTATTTTTTCCTATCAACAATGGAGGAGAATTTCTCATCCTTTTTACCCGACAGGAACACATCTTTTTCCAGCCCCATTTTGTATATTTAAGACAATATATCTTACCCAGGATCGTGCACTAATAAATGGCAGAGCTGGGATCCGATAAATATCTCTGTGTAATCTCAAACCCATGTTCTTGCTACTACCCAGCTCTCCCGCTACTGTAGCAGTTGTCGATGTTGTTCCCTGCACACGCGACTCCTGGGAGGCAGCGTAATGCAGTGGCATGCAGACTCTAAGGCCTGAGAGGTCTGTCACTGTGGATTTTGGGAAAGTCATGGTTCCACTCTGAATCTTAAGTCTCTCCAGCTGTAAAACTGGAATTACAACGCTAACCTCACACAACTGTTCTGTGAGTAAATGATATGTTTAAAGCATTTAGCACAGTTCCTGGCATTCCAAAAATGATAAATATGCTGACATTTTGCTAATTATCATTTTTACAATGCTACCATAACTTTATAGGTTATTAATTTTTGCTTTAGACTACAGGCATATTTACCATGAGAAAAGCAAAAAGATTTAAAAATGCATATATACATATAAAACCTGATATATAATGATGACTATTTCATTAGCTCTGAAGTGTTAATAGTAACGCAAAAGATGGAGCTCCCATTGTGACTCACCAGAAATGAATCTGACTAGCATCCATAAGGATGCAGGTTCGATCCCTGGCCTTGCTCAGTGGGTTAAGGATCTGGCATTGCCATGAACTGTGCTGTAGGCTGCAGACATGGCTCAAGATTTGGCATTGCTGTGGCTGTGGTGTAGGCTAGCAGCTACAGCTCTGATTTGACCCCTAGCCTGGGAACCTCCATGTACCTTGGGTAAGGCCCTAAAAAGACAAAAAAAAAAAAAAGTACAATAAAAAGACCATAATATACCAAATCCCTCCATACAGGTGGATACAAATCTGAGTTTAAAAAGGGAAGAGGAAATCATTGTACAGGTAAGGAAAAAGGAGAGGGAGAAGATGACAGAGAAACCCATGACAAACTTGAAAACCTGTGTAATGATCAGAACTTGAATATGTGGGGGTCCCGGTCACGGCTCAGCAAAAACGAACCCAACTAGGTTCCATGAGGACACAGTGTCGATCCCTGACCTCACACAGTGGATTAAGGATCCGGCGTTGCCATGAGCCATGGTGTAAGTAGCAGACGAGACCTGGACCCCGTGTTGCTGTGGCTGTGGTGTAGCTGCAGCTGCAGCTCTGATTCGACCCCTAGCCTGGGAACTTCCATATGCCACAGAATCCCTAAAAAGACAAAAACAAACAAAAAAACATTTAACTGGAAGTATTTTTTACTGTATAATTATGTAAACTACTGCATTTTATAATCCAAAATTAAGGAAAAGCATGTCAGTACTTTTTAAAACAAAAAAATGCTATTTCCTTCAATAACCAATCACTAAGAAACAACTATACAACACCTTCGTTTTTTTACCTGATGAACTGGAACGACTTCCCATGCTGCTGACTTCTTTGTCATAATTTCCATTCTCCACTTGATCTAACTTTCTTCTTGCTACAGGAAAAAGAAATGGACTGCTTGTGACAATTATCACAACCATCAGCCTCCCTCCCTCATTAACTCTGATTTTAATCACTAAAATCATTTAGGGCAAAATGGCATAAGCAACAAGAGAAATTTCCTAAATAACATCTTCAACAGTAAGACCGTAGGCATCATCCCTGTAAAATGTCTAGACATGTACAGGTCAAACACAAAACATACGGAAATAACGTGACGATAACTGATAGTGGCATCACCTAGGAACAGAGGACTTAACTTCTGGAGTCGTGAAAGATTTAGAAAAGCTCTACAGTACCAGAAATTTCTCCCAAATTTCCCTTCAATTATATCTATTAAAAGAATATTAGAACTTCTATTTGTAAATTTAATATGATGTTTAAATTGTATTTTTCCTGTTTTTCTAACATGCATAGAGTGACACATTTTACGTTTACAAATAAACAGAAACAATCTGGACAACATCAGTTCCCATGGTGGCTCAGTGGAACGATATGACTATTATTCATGAGGATGCAGGTTCAATCCCTGGCCTTGCTCAGTGGGTTAAGGATCTGGCATTGTCATGAGCTGTGGTGCAGGTCACAGAAGCATCTTGGATCTGACATTGCTGTTGCTGTGGCTGTGGTCTAGGCCAGGAGCTACAGCTCCAATTCGACCCCTAGCCTGAGAACCCCCAAATGCCACAAGGGCAGGCCTGAAGGACAAAAAAGAAGACAAACTTGACAGCAAATGCTTATAAATACTTTTTATTGACTGCAGTATGTGATCAACAAAGTCGAGACACTACTGCCACAATAAGGTGTTTTCCCAATTCTTTCATCTTGTGGTACTGTGAATAAATGTCTTTGGCCTAGAACATGCTATAAACTACTCATGGAACTACAAGATGTTCAGCCATTTGGTTTATGAACACTGATACCATTGAAGTAACATACAGGAGTTCCCGCTGGGGTGCAACGGTATCAGTGGCAGTTCTGCAGCGCCAGGACACAGGTTCAATCCCTGGTCCGGCACAGTGGATTAAAGGATCTGGCACTGCCGCAGCGTAGGTCACAACTGAGCCTCAGATCTGACCCCTGGCCCAGGAACCCATATGTTGTGGGGTGGCCAAAGAAAGAACATACATCTCTAATCAATGTAGGAGAAACTGATGTTAAAATACTTTTTCTATAAATCCTAAATGATGAAAAGAAACAAAAACATTCAAAGTCTTAACTGTAGAAGAACTGTATACCTTGCTGAAGTTGTTTGGTAAGATCCTTGACACTAGAGGCATGTTTACGTCTTTGAGTTACTAATTCATCTTTTAATTCTTCAACCTGAGTATTCAATGCTTTAACTTCAGTTTGGCTGCAGGTGAGTTCAGCTTGCAGGGTCTGGACTTCCTCTTTTCGCAGATCTTCCTCTTTTAACAACCTACTTTCCTAAATATTAAATAAAACAAAAAATAACAATTTAAATATCTAGTTCCATTACTGCTCACAGTTTGAAACTGTAAAAACATAAGGTCTTTGGTGGCAAATTCTTCTACCATCACTCCTTACCAGGTTTTGCCTACTGAGCTCCTGCAGTTCCTTACAGAGTAATGCAGGAGGAACACTGGCACATCTGCCATTCTACACATGCAAAACAACATGTGATACAGGTCTCTGAAACTTGTGGACTAGTCTCAAATTATTTTTATGAGTAACTTGACACTCATAACTTAGGATTAAACCATTTCTAAAATATAAAAATATAGACATTTAAAGTCCTTTAAGAAATATATGGTAATTCCACTTAGGAATGACAAAAACCCTGGTTTTCTTACTTCCAAAAGTGAAGCCTTTCTTCATATTGATGTTAGGGAGAAATTTCATTATAAATTACATAAGTTGAAAGGAAAAAATGACATTTCTCATAAGCATTTGAAATTGTCAGAAAGTCAGTGCCAATTGAAAAAAAAAAGAGCTTACTACCACTAGGTTTATGCTTTTAGGGAAGTTTAATTTGTGCTTCCTGCTATGTTGCTTTAAAAGTTCAATGTACATTTACACTTATACTTACCAAATTACTATTGGTCTGTTTCATGTGTTCACATTGGCTTTGTAACTGACTTTCACTATAGGAAAGTTTATCAAACTGTGACTGCAAAGAATTGGATTCAGACTGAAGCTGTGCATTCTTACTAGTGAGCTTTTCTGTAAATAGCAGTAGCTCAGATTCTCTTTTTCTACTGCCTTCGATGTCTTTTTGTAGGTCATTAATCAAAGAATTAAGACTTTCCACTTCTTCCTTCAAATTTTCAATTTCTTGTTTACCTCTAAAAAACAAAGTTTATATTTAAGAGAAAAAATAAACTATTAAAAGACAATACAGGAATGGTTTGAGAATTTTCATCAAATGAAATGCTTTATAAAGGTATTTTTATTCATTCATCCAAATATTTATGTGGATTATTATGAATGCCTAATAGCTGCTGGGAATATACATAAGCAAGACTAACATGGCCTCTACTTTCAAAGAGCTCTTAGTCAAGTGGTGTGATGAGACATTTTTGATGATGAAAGCACAGAGTGGGTCAGCTAAGCTAGAGTAAATGATGATGAAACTAGTATTTAAAGGGTTAGCAAACTTGTCCTATGACAGGCTCAGAGAGTCAACAATGTAGGCTTCTAGGCCATCTAGGCTTTGCTGCAGCCGTTAAATTTTGCCACAGAGGTATGGGGGCAGCCATAGACAATATGTAAAGGAATGAGAGAGGCTGTATTCCAAAAAAAAGTTGACTGAAAAGGAGGCAGTGGGCTAGACTGGGCTCCTGGGTCATAATTTGCTAATTGCTGAGCTAAAGGAAAAGTAAGAGTGAGTGGGAGAACAAAATATATTCCAGGCAAAGGAAAGGCTATGTGCAAAGCTGGGGCAGGAACAGGAGAATGACTTCTTATTGCTGCTACCAAGCAGATGTTCAATACTGGTGAGGGTACGGACTGTACTATAAATCCTAGCACTTAACACAGGGCTCAGCACACAGGAGTCAATCAACATCTGTTAACCAACTATTGCTGAAACAGTGAGAAAGAAGGCAGAGGGAGAAGAGAGGTTACTAATGATCTCCCAAGCCATGTTAAGGTGTCTGAACTCACCAGGCCATCCTTGAGGCAATGGGAAATCATTTAAAGGTCTGAAATTCCCTTTCTAAAAAAGATCATGCTAACCACAGTGTAGGAATGGACTAAAAGAGATATAAGCAAACAAAACAAAACCCCCAAATCAAAAACAAAACAAAAAAACAGTTTAGAAGCTGTGGTACTTTTCCAAATGAGAGCTGATAATAGCTTAGACAATGGTAGCAACAGTGGGGATGTAAAAAGCAAATGAACTTGAAAGATATTAAAACAGCATCAATGATGCTTTGTGACTGGTTGGTTGCATGAGGGAAGGACAGAAGAGCCAAGGATAACACCAGGTTCCCGGGTTGGAAAATCATGTGGCTGTCACACTCAGCACTTCTCTCAGAACATCAGAGAAGCAGACGAGCAAGTACAATCGATGAATCCGTTCTGGACGTAAGTTTGAGGTGTCTTTGATACTTGTGCATCTGGAGCTTGGCAAAAAGGGTTGACGATCATAACCTGAAGGTCCTGCAGCATACAGACTACAGGAAGAGTTAGGATCACCCAGGGGTATAATAAAGTAAGAACAAAAGACAGCTTTATGACAGAAAGAGAAAGCTGTCAAGGAAACTGAGAAAGAGACTGGCTAAAAAGTGGGGAGAAACACTAGCGGAGCACAATGAAATGAAGCTAAAGGAATGGAGCATGTCCAGAAAGCGGGTTCATACTGAAATTCAAGCAAGGCTTAATCTGGGGAGTATCTATTATATTTAAGGATGCATTAGCAGTTTGTAAAGGAATGGTGGGGAAGCTAGAATAAAATGGAGAGGAACACAAAAACAATGAATAGGATGAGTATAAATGATTCTATACAGATGTCTGGTGGTGAAGGAAAGGAGAAAGGAGATCATAGAAGTTTCAATGTTTTTAAGATATAATAATACTCAAATGGAGAAAAAAAAAAACCTACGTAAAAAGAGAGGAGATAAAAAATAAAGGAATAATCAAGAAAGACTCTGAGAAGGCAGAAGAGCATGTGACCCACAGTAGAAGTAAGGACCACAATTTAACTTATAAATAAGAACATTTCTTTCATAGTAACAGAAGGGAAAGAAAAGTGACTGCAGATGCAGGTTAAGTTCATAGGACGGACAGCAATTGAGAGAACTGTCACCTGACAGCTCCAACTTTTTCTGTAAAGTAAGAGGTAACTGCCTGCCAGAGTAAATAGCAAGGTGAGAAAGAAAATCAGAAGTGTGAAGAAAGGTAAGGTTCGGAAGAGATGCTAAGAAGATGGAGAGAAGGCTCTAAGGACATATGGTAGGATCGAAGGTGCATCAGTATTTCCACTTGAGGCTGCTAACCATAAATTTATAGCTGCAACAACTCGATGGTGAGGGTTTCTTTAGCAACGCTCAGTAGCCTGGGTGTTGCCAGGGTAAGAAAAAAGAAGACACTTGGATCCAACATGAACCCAGGCTCAGTCAGGTAATGTCGTTAAGTAGCATTTAGCTAAGGGGTTTTAAAAAGCCAAGGAATAATGTCACCTCATGACCTCAAGTTATATAGATACAAAGATATAGACATAGATATCTATCTACATTTTAGAAGGAAAAGTAAATATTGTAAGTTACAGAATTTGAAAACTAAGGAACAGATTAAAAAAAAAAACTATAATCTATTCTGTCTTACAAATTACCACCGCCAATTTTAAGGAATATAAACTTTGATTTTTAGAAGCCATGACGGGAATGTCAAAAATAACCCAAAATAGTTCAAATGAAGACAGGAATTAAAAATTTTTTATCTAGAAATGTAAAATTATTCAATGCAATAATTGCACTTAAAAAAACAGAAACCTGAGATAGAATCAAAAAGCCTGCTGATTCGCACAAACAGAAGTTGCTCAGTTTATACCTTTGATGCTGCTCCTGTATCTGATCTGCAATTTTCACTTTGTCCAATAAATTCTGAATTTCAGCTTTTTGGCGATTAATAATTTCTTTATATTTCGATAATTCATCCTCTGTTCTTAATCGTTCATCTTCTAGACATTTTACCTATCAAATAAGCATAACCAAGTTAAACTACAAATATTTTGTTCTTTATTAGCTATTTCAGATAATGGTTATATATTAAATAATCTTAGCTGAATTCCAAAGCAGTATGAATTAATGTGAAGAAAATATAACGAGAAGTTAATAGTCCTGGGTTTCAGGCTTAGATTTCTCATGATTTAGTCATGGGAGTTTCAGCATGTCCTTCATTTTTGCCAAATCTCCATTTCCTCACATGAAAAGAGGGTGTACCTTCATTATCCACCCCAAAGAACTGGCATAAAGAACAGAAAGAGTACATGAAAGACACTTTGAAAATACAGGGATATTATTCTTATAATAAGGACCGTAAACACTGGAGAAGATTTGAGAGTGTTAAAAATTAAAACTGTATAAAGGACTATGAAATATACCCAGGAGAAAAGTAAAGTCTTTCTACTGTTTTCTGAAACTCACAGTTCTAAAGTCATATATCTCCCCAATTAATTTGCTAACAAGACTGCTTTCAGATCAGAGGCCCAAGGGTAAGTTACAGATACAGCAAACATGCTATGAAACAAGAATGTCTGGCAAATACTTTAAAAAGAGACTGAATGGAAGATATTTTTATTTCTGTAAGAGTCGATTTTGTTACTAGGGAATTGATATGCTACTCCACAAAGTTCTTTGATTTTGGAATATTTTTATATAAATATCCTTTCCCCTTTCCCCAACATTTAAAAATCAGAATGAGTCCAAAATAAAAGATATTTACCCTTCCTGTGGAGTCATGACTAATGACTGAATTACCTTTGTTCTCAGTGTTCGTAGCTCATCCATGCCCTCCTTAAATGTCCTCTTCAGATCTTCTAGTTCCTTTATTTTGGCATGGTGCATCTTTTAAAAAGTGAAAAAAAAAATCATTACATGCTAAGCCAGACCCAAAATTTGTTGCCTGCTCCTTCCAAAAGGTCTCAAGGGTAGATGGGAGTAAGTGCTTGTCCTTTCTCTCCTTCTGTATTACACTACGGTACACAAAGAACACAGCTACTCACTTCAAGCTGGTCAGATTTTTCTTGCATTTGTTTTTCAAGTTCTCCTTTTGTGACTCGAAGCTTGGCATCAAGCTCATTTGATTTAATTTCTTCTGACTCCTGATGACAAGGAAATGACAAAAGTATAACAATTTTTAATTTTACACTTTGAAATGTGAAGAAGGCTTTTGCAATTAAGTTTACTAATCATGAAATACATGGCTCATAGGTCTAAAATTTATGACTGAAATATTTTAAAGATTTTAAATATGTCATTGAAAGCTTGAAAGATTTTTAAATATGCCAATTTTGAAACAACAAGAGGAGCATACTTTATATAACAAATATAGCTTTTTTTTTTTAAGTTGCACATTTTCTTGTACTCCCCATTCTTTTGAAATTTTGTAGTGTTTTTATTTGGTTAAAAACTTCTCTAATAAGATCTCTATCTAAGCAGCAAGTACTTTAACACAGGAAATAACTGGCATTTAATTTACCTGCCCTACCAAATTTATTACACATTTCAAATATTATAGATACAAAAATTTAATGAAATAAGAGTATTGATATTTAGCATAATTTGCTACTAATTTATTACAAAATCTGGAGTTCGGAGTTCCCGTTGTGGCGCAGTGGTTAACGAATCCGACTAGGAACCATGAGGTTGCGGGTTCGGTCCCTGCCCTTGCTCAGTGGGTTAACGATCCGGCGTTGCCATGAGCTGTGGTGTAGGTTGCAGACGCGGCTCGGATCCCGCGTTGCTGTGGCTCTGGTGTAGGCCAGCAGCTACAGCTCCGATTCAACCCCTAGCCTGGGAACCTCCATCTGCCTCGGGAGCGGCCCAAGAAATAGCAACAACAACAACAACAACAAAAAAAGACAAAAAGACAAAAAAAAAAATCTGGAGTTCCTGTCATGGCTCAGTGGTTAATGAACCTGACTAGCAATCAATGGGGACATGGGTTTGACCCCTGGCCTCACTCATTGGGTTGAGGATCCAACACTGCTGTGAGTTGTGGTGTAGGTTGCAGACATGGCTCAGGTCACGTGTTGCTGTGGTAGGCTGGCAGCTACAGTTCTGATTGGACCCCTAGCCTGGGAACCTCCATATGCCACAGGTGAGGCCCTAAAAAAAAAAAAAAAAAGAGAGAGAGAGAGACAAAGAAAAAATTTAAGCATACCTGATAGGTTTTTATCATATCCTGACAATTTTTCCGAATCTGATCTGCTTCTTCCTTTGCTTGAGTTAATTTTGTTGTTGTCTCTTTAAGTTTATCTTTGGTTTCCTGCATTGATAAAAAGGTAATACGAGATAATAGAGAATATAATTTGGTCTCTGCCCCCCAATCCTGGGACAGAGCTCCCAAAACCCTTGTAAAACTTTTCAAGTGATTAAAAAAACACTAGGAGCATCTCCTGTTCTAATACTGTCTTTAACCTCTGTTCTTGGCAACAGAGCTCCTGAAACCTACATTACTTCCCAGGTGATAGGAGTATCTTTTGTTCTAATGAAGTGACTCTAGCTGGACTCCTGGATGAGGGCTGGTCCCCAAAAAGATCAAATCATAAAAACAAGCTTGGGATTTTCAACCCTGCCCCTATCCTCTTGAGAGGGAGAAGAGCTAAAAATGGAGTTAATGGTCAATCATGCCTACATGGCAAAGCCTCCACAAAAAACCACAAGTATGAAGTTGAGAGAGCTTCCAGAATGGTGAACACATCCATACCAAGAAGGTAAAACATCCTAACTCCACAGAGACAAAGGAACCCCACCCCCAGACCTCACCCTATGAATCCCTTCATCTAGCTATTCATCTGATCCTTTATCATAATTATTTAATAAACTGGTGAAGGTGTTTCCCTGAGTTCTGTGTGCCACTGCAGCAAATTTCCAAACCCAAGAAGGGGGGTGTTATCATCTCCAATCTATGGCCAGTTGGTCAGACGCACAGGTGATAACCTGGGCTTGCGACTGGCACCTGAGGTAGGGATGGGGGAGTCTTGCGGGACCACGCCTTTAACCTGTGGGACCTGACAAGATCTCTGGAGGGACTGAGTCAGAATTTAATTGTAGGAGTTCCCGTCATGGCACAGTGGTTAACGAATCTGACTGGGAACGATGAGAGTGCGGGTTTGGTCCCTGGCCTTGCTCAGTGGGTTAAGGATCTGGCGTTGCTGTGAGCTGTGGTGTAGGTCTCAGAGGCGGCTCGGATCCCCGTTGCTGGGGCTGTGGCATAGGCCGGCGGCTACAGCTCTGATTAGACCCCTAGCCTGGGAACCTCCATATGCCACGGGAGCGGCCCTAAAAAAGGCAAAAAAAAAAAAGAATTAAATTGTAGGTCACCCAGCTGGTGTCACAGAGAATTGCTGTCTGTGAGGAAAAGCCTCCACATATTGATAACCAGAAGTGAAGTGCTCTGCGTAAAAGTAAAGGAGAGGCACAGGGAAGAGACCCAGAGTGGGGGAGAACTGGATTTTGCCCACACCAGAGGAAAACCAAGTTTTTCATTTATAGGCAGCAACAAGGCTGGCACAGTGATATGATGAATGGTGAGAATGATGACCAGAGAGCAAGGAAAGTTCTTGTCTTAGCACTGCCACTGGAATTAGATACTATACTAGTAATAACACTTTACGCTTCTCACAAAAGCTAATGTGGCCTGCACAGTTAAAGTTAAATTTGATAGTTTTCAGAAAATCAATAGAAGTTATTAACGTGGTAAGACAAAAGAGCAGAGTGTTTAAGCAGTCCTTTTGTAGACACACATTAAAGAGTTCTCTGTTTTATGGCCATGGTATCTAGTCAAAACTTTTTTACAGACTCATACTTCAATTTGGTTTCTGTTCCTAACCACTCTCCTAAAATAGTAATTCCTGTCGTTTACAGGGACTATTTTCTCATCAATCCAATTGCTTTTTTTCATTTTTTATTCTTGACTTACCTGCTCCAGTTCTCATCACTCCTGATTCTTTGAATAGCCTTCTTCTGTTTCCATTACAAGAAAACATACTTCTGTTTTTTTTCCCCACTTCATCACTGCCTTCTGTCTCCTTGACTGCCTGTGGTGACTGTACAGCCCTGCCCTGGGCTCTTTCTCCAACATTCTCCTTTGGAGTACCCATCCACCCCATGATTTGGGCTATCACCTGGATTTCAAATGAGTTTAGGGAAGTTCCTGTTGTGGCATAGTGGAAACGAATCCAAGTAGGAACCATGAGGTTGCAGGTTCAATCCCTGGCCTCTCTCAGTGGGTTAAGGATCTGGCATCACTGTGAGCTGTGGTATAGGTCACAGGTGCAGCTTGGATCCCCTGTTGCTGTGGTTGTGGTGTAGGCCAATTAGACCCCTAGCACGGGAACCTCCATATACCCTAAGTGCGGCCGTCAAAAGCAAAAAAAAAAGTCAAATGAGAGTTTAGGTATCATCTTCTCCTAGTAGCTTCCCTTCAGAGAAGCTGCCATTCCGCCTTCTCACAGACAGAATCCAGGGCATCCCTAGATGATAACAATCCATAGACTGTACTACTCTACCGTAGCTTACATGTTTCCCTCACTGAGGATACAGCTTCTGGATAACACCTGGCTCAGTACGTGCCATATATTAATTTTCTTGTAATATCTGTTGAATTAATGAAGGAACACTGAACATAAACCTTCTGTTCTAGTTAGGCTGCTTTTCCCAAACATCAAATACTCATCTCCCTTTGCTCTTGTTCTTACTCCACTTGGAATGCCTTTCCCTTCATCTCTTGAATTATCTAAACTGTATCTACACCCTGCTTCTTATATGTCATTTTGTTTTTGGATAAATCTACTGTACAATTAAGTACCTAGTTATATAGTTTCAGTTGCAGGTCTTTTAATAATACTTTGACATATTAAAACTGTATCACTTTTAAAGTGTTAACATTGGAAGGCTTTTTCAAATATTGGGTTTTTTTTAATACTAGAAAATTCACTCAACAAGAGGAGAGAGAGAGAGAGGAACTTTTTCTGTTTTTTTTTTTTTTCCCCTCCACTTCTATATCATTAACAACAGCCTGGCACATAGTAGATATACTTCATTCATTCAAAACAAAGTAACTGAGAGATTCTTATGTGTCAAATACAATTTTAAATAGTTTGTAGCCCTGGGTGAGCTCTAATAATTGCTGTTCCTACTCCATTCTGGCAGTTCTTTCTCTGCCCGTAGTTTCCCTAGACTCATTTGCTGATCAGTAATTAGCTCAGAACTGAGGGAAGCTCACCGTTCTCTTACCTTTTTTGACTACTGTCAACAGACACCTCTCCCTACTCCTTTTGCTGATAATATTACATACGAACATCCAAGAGTTAGCAGTTCTTCCGCCTTAGACTCAGAAGTAACAATGATTATGGTTTTAAACAATATCATTAAGCCTATTTTTGAAAATTTGGAAACTATTATAAATAACATTCCTCTTTTGTTTAAATCGCATTTCAAAGTATTTTTTTTTTAATTTCACATTCTATCATCTTCAGATTTTTATTACTGCTTACACCAGCTCAGTTAGTACTTAAAATTATGGTATCAGGTACCAGTCTTTATAGTCACTTATTAATTTTTTAATGATATTCATTATGCACAATAACCATGGAATTATATTCATAATAAACAGGTAAGGAAGCTTTTTATTACATTTATATTTCAATAAGAATTTATATTTCTTGATTATAAGAATTTTATCATCACTAATTTTTTTTCTTTTTACAGCTGCACCTACAGCATATAGAAGTTCCTGGGCTAAGGGTTGAATCAAAGCTGCAGCTTTGTGTACACCACAGCTGCAACAACACCGGATCTGAGCTACATCTATAACCTATGCCGCAGCTTGTGGCAATGCCAGCTCTTTAATCTACTGAGCAAGGCCTGGAATCAAACCTGCAGTCTCACAAAGATGTCAGGTCCTCAACCTGCTGAGCCATAACAGAAACTCATCACCAATTTTTTAAGAAAAATGTCCAGAGTTTACTTTCAATTTTGATAACCTACATATTCTTCCATTCTCCTTGAACTTCTGATAATGTTTGATACAAAATACAGCTTACCAAAAATGCTTAAAGAAAAGTCAATTTGGGGGTTATAAACAATGAATGATAAAACAACATTCTATCCAATTTAATATGTAAATCATGAAAAGAAATGTTTTTTCACAATCACCAAATATTCAAGCCCAAGCTATTCTATAGGAGTCATTAAAATAAGCTTAATGCCTCATTAATAACTATAACTACACTGCTCTTAAAACTGATTCTAATAATTTTTCTGCTATATTTTAGCACTCACCTTATGTAAATCCATTTCTGCTTTTAATTTATTTTGTGCCCATTTTACTTTAATGATTTGAGAGTTGATGTCTTCCTTTAATTTGTCTATTTCTCTGATGAGTCTAGTAGTTTCACCTTCCTAAAATAATATCACAAGGTCAATATTTTTCATTTAAACAACCAACCAATCATTTGTGCATCTTTTGTATTTTAAGATAATCAATGCAATAACATTAAAATTCAGGGGCTAGCACATTATGGCCTACAAGCCACAAAACTGATTTAAATTTCAAGTCATAAGAAGATAGTAAAATCATAAATCCAATTTAATAGACATAAGATGATTAACATTTACATTTTAATCAACCATTATGTTGTGAGTAATAAGCATACCTTTCCGATTCTTCTCAAGTGGCTGACACTAAGGTGAAATATGAATTAAATTGTTTTTTCAGAATTCCTGAGAACAATGACAACATTCCTCAACTAAAATTTAAATTGATAATCAACTAGACACAAGACCATGCTATAAAGGCTGCTAGTTAACAGCAAGAATAGCTCAGTAATTAAACAGCTCAGTAATTAAATCTCCTTGGAAAGCACTGAAGAACATGTTTTTCTATAAGAAAAATATAAATTCTATTCTATGATGAGTAAGGTACACTAAGATTCTGGTCAAATCATACTTCTGACTCAAAAACTACTCACATTTTTGACACCATCATGTGTATCTTTTACTAAAATAAAACGTTCCTTTGAAGCACAAAGTCATTTCTTCAACATATAGATTTTTAAGGAAAGTTTTTAAAAAGAGCTAATAAACAACATGTGTCAGTTTCTCATCTTTCACAGCAAATATTTTTTGCAGGTAGGTAACGACACTGGAATTACTAAGGCATTCACATTCTTTGAAAGTAAGCTAATAACAACATCTTTATGTTTAACAGTGATTTAACCATGTTATGATTATTTGATTAAATAAAGCAAAGGGGGGGAAGAGAATAAGTTTCAAATAAGATACGATATCAAAAGTTATACCTTTGTTTCATACAGCTGGTGCAACCGTCCTTTCTCCTGAGAAAGCTGCCTAATTTTGTTAGTGTTTTTCTCATTTTCTTTATTTGCATCTCTAAGTTTTTTTTCAAGTATCTCTTTTTCCTTTCGAAGGTCTAAAGATTCCTTCTCGCCTCTTACATACTTCATTACCATTGCTTCTTTTTCCTGGCGTGCCTCTTCACATTTCTTGCTGGCCTTTGAAAAAATATCCAGCATTAATAAAACACACTTTTTACTGGAGTTCCCGCTGTGGCACAACGGGATTGGTAGCATCTCTGCAGCACTAGGACACAGGTTCCATCTCGGTCTGGTACAGTGGGTTAAAAGATCTGGCCTTGATGTAACTGTGGCATAAGCTGCAACTGCGACTTAGATCTGATCCCTGGCCCAGAAACTCCGCATGATGCAGGGTGGTTAAAAAAAAAAAAAAAAAAGCCTATACCTTTTCACATAAAAAAGAAAAAAATTAAATATTTGCCTATAATATCACCAATGTACATTTTGGTTTTCGCACATCTTCAGGAACTGTGTCATAATATTTTAAAATAGAGAAATAATACAATAAACAAATCAATACCACTAATATTTGCTTCTTCCCTTCCCTATTCCTCTTCCTTTAGCTAACATGGTTGCCATTTTCTGTTTATCCTTTCAAATTCGCTTGTCCACTCCTTCCTAGTCCACTCTGTACTCCAGGAAAATGTCCACCAGGGACCATATCGACAAGTTTCTTTGCCCCATACTTCCAGTTGGGTTTGGCCAACTGGAAGTGCTAAGCAGAAAATCAAGAGGGTAAGCAGAGAATGAGATGTGGCTCCTCCAGATTCACCACAGGTTGGCTGTTCCTGTTAGGTGCCCTCTCTATACAACTACCTCCTCTGAGTTAGACTAACCTGCACTCTCTCCTTATTCCTTTAGCCCAAATTGTAATAATGGCTCCTCGAGGAGCCCCAGGATCATGCAGGTTCCCTTGTTGGGCTCCCTAAATCTCACCCATAACTCATTAAGAGTCCTTTTATGAAATTCTCCCAAATTATCAGTTTCTGTTTTCTGCCAAGACCCTGAGTGTATGGCTGACAATTTCTTCTTTTTTTTTTTTTTTGTCTTTTTGCTATTTCTTTGGGCTGCTCCAGCGGCATATGGAGGTTCCCAGGCTAGGGGTTGAATCAGAGCTGTAGCCGCTGGCTTACGCCAGAGCCACAGCAACGCAGGATCCGAGCTGCGTCTGCAACCTACACCACAGCTCACGGCCACACCGGATCGTTAACCCACTGAGCAAGGGCAGGGACCGAACCCGCAACCTCATGGTTCCTAGTCGGATTCGTTAACCACTGCGCCACAACGGGAACTCCAGGCTGACAATTTCTAATATCTATAATTTTAGCTTCCTTGCAAAAATAATATTCTAATTAGGGTCACTGATTTCCTGTATATGAAAAGCTTGCTAAAGTACTTTGCATTTTAATAAGAAATACCTAATTGGATTAAGTATGACATCTATATACTCATTTAAAATTCTCTGTAGGCATAAGCTCTGAAGGCAATTTCCATATTGTGAAATTTCATACATGAAAACTTAAATGAAGGATAGCCCTTCATTTAAGTAAGTTTGCAAATAGGATGAAGCACATACTTATTTTATAGAAAATGGATCCATTTTTACACTGGCAAACTCTTGCTTTTTAAAAACTGAACTACAGTTGATTTACAATATTGTATTAATTTCTGCTATACAGTGATTCAGTTTATATATATATGCATTATACATATATGTACACACATACATATTTTTTCATATTCTTTTCCATTATGATTTATCACAGAATGCTGAACGTAGTTCCATGTACTATACAGCATGATCGTGTGTTTCTTCATTTTATATACATAGCCCTCATGTGCGGAGACCAAACACCCAATCCTTCCCTCCCTCTTGGCAACCACAAGCCTGTTCTGTTATCTGTGAGTCTGTTTTGTAGACATGTCCATTTGCGTCATATTTCAGATCCCACATCTAAGTGACATCATACAGCATTTGTCTCTTTCTGACTCACTTCATTCAGTAACCTAGATAATCTCTAGGTCCATCCATGTTGCTGCAAATTTCATTCTTTTTATGACTGAGTAATGTTCCCCTCTGTGTGGTGTGGTGTGTGTGTGTACACCACATCTTCTTTCACCATTCATCTGCTGATGGTTATTTCAGTTTCCATGTCTTGGCTATTGTGAACAGTGCTGCTATAAACACAAGAGTGCATGTATCTTTCCAAATTATAGGTCTAGATATATGTGCAAGAGTGGGATTGCTGCATCATATGGTAACTATTTTTATTTTTGAGGAACTCTGGTACTGTTGTGGCTGCACCAATTTACATTCCCACTGCATGTGTAGGAGAGTTCCCTTTCCCCTACACCCCTCCAATATTTGTTCTTTGTAGACTTTAATGCTGGCCATTCTGACTGGTGTGAGGTGGTACCTACCTCACTGCAGTTTTGATCCGCATTTCTCCAGTAATTTGCGATTATGAGCAACAGGTGAACACTTAAACTTTAAGGATTTTTTTTTTAAGGAATTTATTTTTTTGTTGTTGTCTTTTTGTCTTTTTAGGGCCACACCCACAGCATATGGAGGTTCCCAGGCTAGGGGTCCAATCAGAGCTGTAGCCATCAGCCTATGCCAGAGCCACAGCAATGCAGGATCTGAGCTGTGTCTGCAATCTACACCACGGCTCACAGCAACGCTGGATCCTTAACCCACTGAGCAAGGCCAGGGATTGAACCCATGTCCTCATGGATGCTAGTTGGGTTTGTTAACCGCTGAGCCACAACAGGAGCTCCAAACTTTAAGAATTTTCAATGGCATCTAGTGGTAAACTCCAACTAATAGTATAACAATACAAGTACATACAGTGTTAGGAGAATGTGGAAAAACCTACACTCTGATGAAAAGTGACTGACAAAGTCTCATGAAGTCCTGGTACAGCTGATAAGCACAACTAGTAACCACTCAAAATACTATACATATACATATAAGTACTTTTAAAATCATCCCACTGGGATTTTTTTCCCCCATTGAAATAGCCCATTAGTTTTCAAGAAAAATTAAAGAAAACACTGGAATAGAGATGACAGAGATTCCTGAGGACTGAATGTGCTCATAGACAAATGACTGACAAAACTGTAGTGGAACTAAGAAAATTAGCTAGATTTTTAGATAAATGAATAATTCTACTTAGACAAGGTCAACTAATGATAATGTCAACTTAAAAAGAAATCTGGTTTTATGACAACTTATTTTGTGCCATAGTTCCTACTTTGGAAACTAAAATAAGTCATAGTTCCTACTTGGTAAGAATAACATACAAGTAATATAATACAATATAATTTCTAGTGGATGAATGCACAAGTTCTTTGAAAATACAACAATACTAACACATCCTGGAAAGGGTTGGCATGAAGGGTAAAAGATGCTATCTACACGTGAACTAGGTGCTATACTTGAGGTAGACACTGAAGGTTAAGTAGGATACAGTAGAATATGAGGAATTAGTCAAGGAGAGGAATTCAAAGTAGAGTGGTTATTATGTCCAAATGCCTAAAGTATAAGATAGCATGATATATTTGGAGGATACTAAATTACTTCTTAGGGTTTAAATTTGATGTATTGGTTACAGTGAGGAGGAAATAGTTATAAAAGAGAACAGGTGGCCCTCCCTTGTGGCTCAGTGGGTTATGGATCCAGTGTTGTCACTGCTGCAGCTCAGGCTGCTATTGTGGTATGGGTTCCCTTCCTGGCCCATGAGCTTCCACATGCCTCAGGAACAGCACACACAAAAAAGAAAAACCACCACACCAAAAAAAGAAAAAAAACAAAACAAAACAGGAGGTAGAGAAGATCCTGAAAGAAACAATGATCTGAGATTTTATCCTACAGGAAATAGGAAGCCAAAGGAGGATTTATAAATCAGAATCTTTTATTAAATTGTGTTTTAATAAGATAAGTGGTTCAGCATGGAAACTTCATTAAAGTTGAGAGATAAGAAACAGAAAAAAGATAATTGCAGTAGATAACATAAGTTTCTTGACGATAGCAGGGAAGGTGCACCAGAATCTGTCATCCCTGAATCAGCTGCAAAAGATAACCCAGATGCCAAAAGTTCACATTTCTATATCCCGCTCCAGATAATGGTAGCACCTACTTCACGGAATTATTGGAAGTATTAAATGAGAAAATACAGCAATTTATTTAAGAGTCTATTGAAAATCAGTCCATTCCATCAGAGATAAAGGAAGGGGGGCCAGTGAAAGTTTCTGGAATCAGTTTAAGATGATTACCATTGACTCGCATGAAGATAAAGCATGACTTAATCAAGAGGATTCAATAGCCAGCTAAAATTAAGATAAAATGTATAGATAATTCTACTCCAAATGTGGCGGATAAACCCTCCCTATTCTAAACACCAGAAATTTCACATGAAATATGACAATGACATATATATATATTTTTTTTAATGCACAACTGAATTCCCAAGAAAGTATAAGAAATCCCCAGGGCCAAAAAAAAAAAAAAAAAAATCTAAGAGGAAGCAGGAATCCAGAATGCTTTGCTAGGGCTGAAACCTTCACTGACCAATAACAGATCATGTGGGGATGAGGGAAACTAAGTCCCTGAGAATTTATAACTAACTCTACCCTCCTGCAAATTTGAGGTTCAGATTCATTCTACATGTCTGTTCTGAGAAATGGAGAAACCTCAAGCTGGAACATTAAACTGAGAAGTAAACACTTGTGTGTGCATGAATGTATGCTAGGAAACTATTTCTAAATTAAACTCACCAGGTTTGGTGACTCTAGGTGAAGGCTAGACAAATGTTCGCTTTACTATTCGTTTACCTTTTCTACAGGCTTAAAAATTCTCAAATCAAAAAGCTGAGAAGAGGGAGTTCCTGTCGTGGCTCAGTGGTAACAAACTCAACTAGTATCCATGAGGACGGGGGTTCAATTCATCTCGCTCAGTGGGTAAAGTATCTGGCATTGCTATGAGCTGTGGTATAGGTCGCAGACACAGCTCAGATCCTGCACTGCTGTGGCACAGACCTGTAGCTGTGGCTCTGGTTTGACTCCTTCGCCTGGGAATTTTCAAAAGCCATGGGTGTGGCCCTAAAATGCAAAAATAAATAAATAAATAAATAAATAAATTTTCAGAAAAAAAGTTAGGAGAAAAAAGGAATGAGGCCAATCTGTAAATCATTAAATAGAATAATCTCCATAATCCCCATAATTTTACCCACCTCCTAGGATTATCATGAATATTAAATGTTACTACTTATAAAGCATTTTGTCCAAGGGTTGGCATGCAGCTAAAACTTAAAATATCAGCTACTATAATTAACCCCACTTACACTCCTCATCATCAGAGAGGAAACAGATACACAGTAGTAGATGTAGTGTGCTGCCATTTGTTTAAAAAAGAGGGAGGATGGGAGTTCCCGTTGTGGCGCAGTGGTTAACGAATCCGACTAGGAACCAGGAGGTTGCGGGTTCGATCCCTGCCCTTGCTCAGTGGGTTAACGATCCGGTGTGGCCGTGAGCTGTGGTGTAGGTCTCAGACGTGGCTCGGATCCCGCGTTGCTGTGGCTCTGGCGTAGGCTGGCAGCTACAGCTCTGATTCAACCCCTAGCCTGGGAACCTCCATATGCCACGGGAGCGGCCCAAGAAATGGCAAAAAGACAAAAATAAAATAAAATTTAAAAATAAAAAAAAATAAAATAAAAAGAGGGAGGATGGTATGAAGAAAAGAAATATATACATGTTTGTTGCATGCAACAAACATTTCGGGAAGGATACACCGGAAACTGGCATCAATGGCTGCCTCTGGGAAGGGAGTGGGGAAATGAGAAAAAAGGTTTGGAAGACATCTTTTAATGTTTGAACTGTTATTGTGCATATTTTACTACCTTTTTAAATTTTTTATTTATTTATTCTTTTGTCCTTCAGGGCCACACCAGTGGCATAGGGAGGTTCCCAAGCTAGGGGTCAAATCGGAGCTGCAGCTGCCAGGTTACACTACAGCCATAGCAATGTAGGATCCAAACCACATCAACGACCTACACCACAGCTCACGGCAACGCCAGATCCTTAACCCACTGGAAGAGGTCAGGGATTGAACCTGTGTTCTTATGAGTGCTAGGCAGATTCATTCCCGCTAAGCCATGATGGGAACGTCTCATTTTTTTTTTTTTAATCTCCAAAGAACACATTCTTTAAAAAGCTCACTAGGTTATTTTAATGAAGTTATTTTATGTTTGGGTCCACTAAAACCAACAACTTCTTAACATCTTATCCTCTATATTTCCCTTCAGTAAGTATGACATGTTTAAGAACTGACATATGTTTCTAATGTTCATCAGGGCAGCATATTGTAAAGAATTAGAGAAATAAAGGTTGAAGTTTTTTTGTAGTTAGCATGCATTTATATACACTGCTTTACCATTTTTTAAAAAAGGTTAATTTTTATGCAAATAAAATGTTCTATTTCTAATGCACCACTAATGTCCAAAATTGTCCAAAACCGTCTAATAGGGTTAGTTTATTTTAATAAACAAAAAATCATCAGAAAGTTAATAATGACTTGAAAAATACCTGCTCCATCCGATGGGCCATCTCTTTGTGTAATTGCTGAATTGCATTTTTAGCTGCAATGTCTTGAGTTACTACTTTATCTTTGGAAGCTTGAACTTCTTTATTAAGTTCCTCTATTCTTAACTCTAACTGTAAAGAAAATTATTCCCAGATTACTTTTATAGCTATAACAAACCACCAATACTTCAAATAAATATAAACAATGTAATAAGCATAAAAGAATGCAATGAATACACTTCAACCATAGAAATTAAAAGTAAATGTTAGCAATGTTCTACTATATCACTAGAATTAAGTCAATACAAATCTGAAGCAGATTCTGGAAAGATGGATGGCAAGCTCTAGAATAATTACCCATGTAATAACTCAAAAAAATAGTGAAAATATAATGAAAAAAACATAAATGTTATGTATTCACTTAATGCAAAAAAAGCAGTATATGAGAAATAGGGAAACAAAATAGAAACAAAAGATATACAGAAATATATAGACATAGAAAATTTTTAAATGATAGACATAAATCTAACTGTCAATAGTAACATTCAATGAGAGAAGATTAAATAATCATATCAAAAGGCAGAGACCGTCACACTAGAATAAAAACATTATCCAGATTGGAATAAAAACCAAAATGCTATTTACAAAGATACTTTAGATTCATTTCAAAATGATAAAAGGGTCAGAAAGATAGGACAATTATTAATATACATGCACTTAATAACATGGCACCAAAATGCATGAAGCAAAAACTGAGAAATGAAGAAGGAAATGGACAATTCAACAATAATACTTGGAGACTTCAATACCTCACTTTTAATTATGAACACATATAGACATAAGATTACAAGGAAATAGGAGATTTGAACACAACTATAAAACAACCTAAATTTAACACATCTATACAGCATTCCACTCAGCAACAGCAAATATACATTCTCATCAAGTGCACATGTAATATTCTTCAGGACAGAATACATGCCAGTCATAAGGCAAATCTTAATGAATTTAAAACACTGCAATCATACAATGTCCATCTTCTTCAACAACCATAAAGGAATGAAATTAGAACTCAATAACACAGAGAGAAATTTGAGACTTCACAAATATGTAAAAATTAAACCTCTATATATCCAAGAGAGAAATCACAAGAGAAATTAGAAAATACTAGGTAACAAATAAAAATAAAGATACAACATACTTAAAGGATGTATCTAAAGCAGCGTTTAGAGGGAAATTTGTAGCTATAAACATGAATACTGAAAAATAAGAAAGGTCTCAAATTAGGGAACTAAATTTTAACCAAAGACACTGGAACTATAACAGCAAATTAAATCTAAAGCCAGCAAGAAGAAAGAATCAAGATTAGAGAGGAGATTAAATAGAAAGCAGCAGAGAAAAATCAACAAAACAAAAAATGGTTCTTCAAAATGATCAACAAAATTGACAAGCCTTTAGCTAGACTGACCACAAGAATCAAAATGAAAGAGGGACATACTGACCTTACAGAAATAAAAAGAATTATGAATGAATACCATGAATAATTTAACTTGGATGAAATGCACAATTCCAGAAAGACATGAACTACCAAAAACGGCTCAAGAAGAAATAGAAAATCTGTATAGACCTATACAGGCATACCTCAGAGATATTGCGGGTTCAGTCCAGACCACTGCAATAAAGCAAATATTACAATAAAGCAAGTCACACAAATTTTTTGGTTTTCCAGTGCATATTAAAGTTAGGTATACATTATATTATAGTCTATTAAGTGTGTAATGGCATTATGTCTAAAAAAAGTGTACATACCTTAATTTAAAAATACTTTATTGCTAAAAAATGCTAACCATCATCTGACAACACAGGTTGCCACAAACCTTCAATTTGTAAAAACCGCAATATCTGTGAAGTGCAAGAATATGAAGTACAATTTTTTTAAAAAGGCATGCCTGTAATGAGTAAAGAGATTAAATCAATAACAGAAAATTTAAAACTACCCACAAAGAAAAATTCAGGTCTAAATAACTACTCAGGTATATTCTACAAAACATTCAAAGATTTAGCACCAATTCTTCACAAATTCTTCCCCCTGCCCCCAGAAAAAGAACACTTTCAAGCTCATTCTATGAGGTCAGTACAACCAGGCACCAAAACCAGACAAAGATCTTAACAAGAAAAGAAGGCTACAAGAGCAACTATCTCTTATGAATATAGACAGAAAAATTCTCAACAAAACACCAGCAAATCAATTCTGAAATATGTAAAAAGAATTATACACCATAACCATCTTCTCTGGTTTAATATCCAGGAATTACTGTAAGATACCATATGAACAAAACAAAAAACACATGATCATCTCAACAGATGCAAAAAAAAAAAAAGCATTAGGTAATATTTCACACTTTTTCATGATTTAAAGAAACTAAACAAATTAGGAGTAAAAAGGAATTTCTTCAACCTGACAGCATCTGTGAAAAAACCCATAGCTAATGGTGAAAGGCAAGGCTTCAGAAATCAAAGAAAGATATCCACTCTTGCCACTTCTTCAATAATACTCAATACTTCAATACTACGCAACATTGTATTGTCCAGCTGGGACAATCATGCAAGAAATGAAATAAAAGGCACTCAGATGAGAAAGGAAGAAGTAAAACTATTTCCACATGACATGATCTTATAAATGGAAAATCCTAAGAAATTCACCAAAAAATTTTAGAATAACAAGTTCAGCAACGTTATAGAATATAAGAAAAATCTCTTTATACACTTATAATTAACATACTAAAAATGAAATTAAGACAACAACTCCATTCACAATAGCATTAAAAGAATAAACTTAGGAATAATTTTAATGAAGGAATCACAAAATTTATTCTGAAAACTAGAGAACACTTTAAAGAAAGATCTAAATAAATTGAAAGACCTTCCATGTTTGTGAACTGAAAAACTTACTATTGTTAAGATGGCAATATATTCACCAAACTGAATCTACAGATTCAATGCAATCCTTAACAAACCCCATTGGTTTCACTGCAGAATAAGTTGATGGTAATATTCAAAAAACTGAGAACGGCCTAACAATCTTGGAAAAGAAGAACAAAATTCAAGAACTCACACTTCCCAACATCAAAACTTACTGCAAAACAACAGAAATCAGAACAGCATAATGAAAGACAAGTTGATCAATGAAACAGAATTGAGACTCTAGAGATAATTCACATATAAATTGGTCTTCAACAAGAATGTCCTGACTATTCAACAGAGGAAGAACAGTCTTTTCAATAAACAGTTCTGGGACAACTGGACAGCCACAGACAAAAGAACGACTGTGGACCCTTTACATCATACCATACACAAAAATTAACTCGAAATGAATCAAGACCTAAATATAAAAGCCTAAATTATAACACTCTTGGAGAAAACATAGGGGTAGATCTTCATGATCTTCAATTTGCAATCAGTCTTGCATATGACGCCAACTGCACAAGCAACAAAAGAAAAAATAGATAAAACTGGACATTAACAAAATTTAAAACATTTCTTCTTCTAAGCACACCGTCAAGAAAGTGAAAACAAACCCACAGAATGGGAGAAATGCAAATCACATATCTGATAATACAGAATATAAAAAGAACTATCACAGAGTTCCTGTTGTGGCTCAGCAAGTTGAAGACCTGATGTTATCTCCCTTAGGATGTGGGTTCAATCCCTGGCCTCACCCAGTAGGTTAAGGATCTCCGTTGCCACATGCTGTGCCATAAGTGGCAGATGTGGCCTGGATCCAGTGTTTCTGTGGCTGTGGCATAGGCCTCAGCTGTATCTCTGATTCAAAACCTACTCCAAGAATTTCCATATGCCACAGGTGTGACCATAAAAAGAAAAAAAGAACAACTGTCTCAACTCAACAATTTAAAAAATTTTTAAATGGGCAAAGGACTTCCCCAGAAATATCTATTAAGATACATAAATGGCCAACAAGCACAGAAAAAGATGTTTAATTTCACTGGTCATTAAGGAAATGCATATCAAAACTATAAGATACTTTATATCCATGAAGATGGCTATAATAAAGAAGTTCAATAATAACAAGTGTTGACAAGAATATGGAGAAACCGAAACCTTCCAACACTGCCGGAAGGGATATAAAATGGGCAGCCACTTTGGAAAAGTCTGCCACCCCCTCAAAAAATTATAGTTATCATTTTGACCCAACAATTCCACTTTTAGGTATACACCCAAAAGAAATGAAAGCATATCTCCACACAAAAACTTGCACATGAATGTTCAAAGCAGCATTATTAATTAATAACAGCCAAACAGTAGAAACAACCCAAATATCCATTAGATGATGAAAGAATAAACAAAATGTTGTATATCTATATAATGGACTCTTACTTGGCCATTAAATTAAGTACTAATATAAGCTACAACTTGATTGAAACCCTGAAAACATTACACCAAGTGAAAGAAGCCAGATATTATATGATTCCATTTACATGAAGGGGAAGGACACATACTATGTAATTCCACCTGCATGAAATGTTCAGAATTGGTAAATATACAAACACAGAAAGTAGGTCAGTTGTTCCACAGACTGGGGAGAAATAGATGAGAGGGGTTGGAGGGAAATAATAACCACTAATGAATTCACAGGGATTTTTTTGTAATAAAAATTTCCAAAATTGTGATAAACACTGCACAAAAACCATTGAACTATATACTGAAACGAGTGAACTACATGGTATGTGAATTATATCTCAATAAAGCTGCTATTAAAAAACCCTAAATGTTAGCTTATATATATATATATAGTACTTGTGTACTAATTTCCCTTATGATGAGATTATCTAGAGCAACACTGTCCAATAGAAATACAAGTCACAATTTTTTAGTAATCAAATTTTAGAAAGCAAAAAGAAATGGGTGAAGCAACGTTTCATTAAACCCTATATATGTGTGTGTGTGTATATATATATATATGTGTCTCAACATGAAAAACTGAGCCATCTTACCTTTTTTGTACAGTCTTTGAAATTATGTGTATTTCACACAGCACCTCTCAATTTCAACTGACCACCTTTCATGCACTCAATAGCTCTATATGGCTAGTGGCTGCCATATTAAATGGTACAGATCCAGAGATAAAATTAAGAAAGAAATCCCTACTATACTGG
Source organism: Phacochoerus africanus (assembly GCF_016906955.1). Classification (NCBI taxonomy): domain Eukaryota; kingdom Metazoa; phylum Chordata; class Mammalia; order Artiodactyla; family Suidae; genus Phacochoerus; species Phacochoerus africanus. The sequence goes on from NC_062558.1 coordinate 124,822,206, forward strand.
AAAGCAAAAGAAAGGTGTATCTAATACTCTCTTTTAAAAAGGCACAGCCACTAACACAGCTCTGGTTTTGCCTCCATCTATTCAGTGTGAAGTTTCTGGCCATCAGCAGTGATCTGCCTACCAAAATATGAATTTGGCCTATTATTGAAGGTCCTTAACACTTTAAAATTTTAAGTTTGATCTACATGTGGTAGCCTTAGACCACAAAAATTTTACAAATACAGTCACCTTCCAACTATGTAAAGGTTCATTAAGTAAACGAAGGTGTAAGTGAAACTTGTTTTAAATTTTATTATTATCAGCTGTTTGCTTTTACTTTCATGCTATAGCCTTCCGTGAAAGGTGAGACAAAAGGAAAGACTTTCCAGAGTTCCTGTTGTGGCTCAGCAGTTAAAGAATCTGACTAGCATCCATGAGGATGAGAGTTCTATCCCTAGCCTCGCTCAATGGGTTAAGGATCCAGCGTTGCTGTGAGGGGCAGCGTAGGCCGAGGATGTGGCTTGGATCCCGCATTGCTGTGGCTGTGGTGTAGGTTCTGATTCAACCTCTAGCCTGGGAACCTCCACATGCCCTGGGTGTGGCCCTAAAAGAGACAAAAAAAAAAAAAGAAAGACTCTTTTAAGGCTACATTGTTTCTAATTCTTTCCACAGAAGAAAAGGCAACTCAGCTTTGGTACCAGTCTTCAATATGCACTTTGTTGATTCAAGTATCACAGTACATTTTCTTAAGAAAAAGGAGGGAAGGAAGGGGGGAGAGAGAGGGAGGGAAGAAGGAAGAAAAGAATGGGGGGGACAAAGAAATGAAAAGGTAAAGGAAAGGAATGGCTGGGGAGGCTAGCTAGTCAGATAAAATCTAAAGTAAGACACCAGTCTTCAGGATAGTTTACAAATACTGAAAATGGAACCATATTAAACTACATGCTTAATAACACTGTAATGCCAGATGTAAACTTTTACATATATACTGCTTCTGTTAACTGGTAAAAACCATCTATTTGACTGCCAAACAAATCATCTCTTCTTCTCAGATTTCTATTATATATAGTAGAATACAGTCATACATATCATATAAAAATACAAATTTACAAAAAACAAAAAAATCAGGCTCTGACTCCTAGTTCATCAAAGAGAACACTTCACATACCAAGCAATCTTATGTATTTAAAGTATGATTTAACTCACAGAACTTCAATTTATATACAAATTTTCAGGAATGTACTTAATTTTCTAAGTTGAACTGACTTTAAAGATTTTGTCTTTTTACCTGTTTAATTGTGTTCATATGCTGCTTCTCTGTTTCTGTTCTTTTTTTTAGTTCTTCTCTTAAATTATCTTTTTCTGAACAAATGTCTAAGATGAGTTCCTGATGCTTCTTATTTTCTTTAATTAACCTAAATATAAAAAGGGCAGTATAAGTGAAACATAATTAAAAATGGCAATGAGGAGTTCCCGTCGTGGCGCAGTGGTTAACGAATCCGACTAGGAACCATGAGGTTGCGGGTTCGGTCCCCGGCCTTGCTCAGTGGGTTAAGGATCTGGTGTTGCTGTGAGCTGTGGTGTAGGTTGCAGACCTGGCTCGGATCCCCTGTTGCTGTGGCTCTGGCGTAGGCTGGTGGCTACAGCTCCGATTGGACCCCTAGCCTGGGAACCTCCATATGCTGCAGGAGCGGCCCTAGAAATGGCAAAAAGACAAAAAAAAAATGGCAATGAGGTATAATCTGCTTCCAGACTGGGATGCATATACTTAAACAACTCATAAATGAACATTCCTATGCAATCCTTTTGTAATGATATGTTATACTTTACAAAACATTCTCTGGCCAGTCAGGCCACTAACTTTTTCCTAGAAACTGATATATTTCAAATAAAGTGAAATATAATCAGATAAAGAAAACCACACTCTTTTAAGTTTGCATCTTTATTTTCTGGCTGCAACCATGTTGTGTGGAAGTTTCCAGGCCAGGGACTGAACCACTGCTGCAGTTGTGACCTAAACCACAGCTGCGGCAATACAGGATCCTTAACCCATTGCACCACAAGGGAAGTTCCAAGTTTATGTCTTTAGGCATCTGAATTATGTACTTCATTCCTTCAGCACTGGCATCCTTTCGAATCAATCAGTGTCAACCAGGGGCAATTTTCCCCATTCAGGCCTTTGTCTGGAGATATTTTTGGTAGCCCCTACAATGGTGAGAGTTAGGGTTAGCTACTGGCTTCTCATGGGTAGAGGCAGGGATGCTGCTAAACATGCAGCAATGCATGGAAGAGCTCCACCAACAACAAAGAATGATCTGCCCCCATGTGTCAATAGAGGTTGAGCGATCTTGCTTTAGATTTCAAGAATATTTTAATAATATTCCAATAGTTATAGAAGAGGAGTTAATAACAACGTTTAAGCAGAAATTCTGTTTTGTGTTCCCTACAAAAACATAAATAAAACCTTAAAAATTTCCTGCACAAGTACTCAGCATTATAAAGTATCTAAGAGTTAACAACTAATATTTAAGGATTCTTATAGCAGCAGCTATTACTTAACACTTGATTACACAACTACTATTTACTAAATTTATCTTTAAGTGCATTATTTAATATTCAGATCTATAAATTAATAAGTCTATGAAATTATTATTATTACGTTTTACAAATTTGAAAAAGAAACCAAAACTGAAGCCTAGAACTTATTCCAGGTCACAAAGCTACTAAGTGGGTGAACTGAGATTTGGACCCAGGTCTAATTCTTTGCCATCTTCTACTCTGAAGTTCCCTCATTCACGCAACAAATGCTTATTTACTGTGTACCTATGCTAGTCTGTATGTTGGGGGTACATCAGCAAACTCTCCCTGATATTCTAAGAGGGAAATTAAAATGAACATTACGTAGCTATATAATGAAATGCCCAGCTGTGATTAAATTCTATTAAGAAAACTACAGGAGGGCAAGAGGACAGGGAGAGGGATGTGAGCTGTGGCTGTACACAAGGTAGGCAGGACAGACCTCTCTGAGGAGCACAGCAACGCAATGAGGAGGAAAGGAATGAAAACGTCTGAGAAAGAGAAAAACATGAAGCATGCAAGTTTCTTCAAGCACAGTGGTTTAACGTAGGTTCTTTATGATTAAGACGTACCCTCGATTTGTTGCGAAAATGACTTGAAACACAAGAATCTTGACTATAGTTCATTAAGCAAATGATTTAGGGAGGGAGAAGTGAAGAGCAACAAGGCCTGAAATTGTTACTCCTATATGCCAAATGTACATCCTACACAAAAATAACTGTCTTTGGAGTTCCCTGGTAGCCTAGCAGGTTAAGGACCTGGCATTGTCACTGCTGTGGCACGAGTTCAATCCCTGGCCCAGGAACTTTTGTATGCCACAGGAGCAGCCCCCCCCCCCAAAAAAAAAACTAAAACAAGCAAAAAGCCAGAACAAACAAAAAACCAAATTATTGTCGTTAAGAATTCTGGTTGGGACCTTGGACAGTAACATTGATGTTAGAAAACAGGTAAGAATTCCATTGTGGCTCAGCGGAAATGAATCCTACTAGTATCCACGAGGACGTGAGTTCAATCCATGGACTTGCTCAGTGGGTTAAGATATGGCGTTGCTGTGAGCTGAGGTGTAGGCCACAGACTTGGCTCAGATCTCAAGATGCTGTGGCTGTGGTGTAGGCCAGCAGCTGTAGCTCCAATTCGACCTTTAGCCTGGGAACTTCCATATGCCGCACATGCAGCCCTAAAAAGCTTAAAAAGAAAAAAAAAATATATATATATATATAGGGAAATGAGTATATAAACAAAGACATTTGGAAAAAGATGCATTCTTGAAAAATTTAAGCCAAAAAGAACCTGAAAGGTGGTTCTCTTTACAGAAAATTAAATGACAAAGAAAAAAAAAAGTTGTTTTAGAGTCACAAAGCATTTGAAATTTAAAATATTACATGTATAACAAAAAATTAACTTAGATTTAAAATGATATATTTGGGAGTTCCCATGTGGCTCAATGGGTTAAGAATCCGACTGGCATCAATGAAGATGCAAGTTAGATCCCTGGCTTTGCTCAGTGGGTTAAGGATCTGGCATTGCTGGTGAGCTGTGATGTAAGTCACAAATGCAGCTTGGTTCTGGCGTTGCTGTGGTGTCGTCCTGCAGCTGCCTCTCTGATTCGACCTCCAGCCTAGAAACTTCCATAGGCCACTGGTATAGTCCTAAAAAGCAAAATAATAATATTTGACATTTTTATACTGCTTTAATGTCCTCAAAATGATCCCATCAGATAAGTATCATCCCCCTCATAAAGACGAAAAATCTTTGTCTCCAAGAGGTTGATTTAACCAAGGAAACAGCTTGCAAGTGGCACCAGGAATTGTCCAGATCCAGGCTTCTGACCAGAACTGCTTACTCCAGTCTACCACGCTGCCACTATTCTGACAGGATGGAGTAAAAAGGAGGAATTAATTTTCTACTGTGTTTCTAATACTTCTAGATAAATTTAACAACATGTAACCACATTAAAAGAAAAAAAATTTCAACTGTGGCACAGCGGGTTAAGAATCGGACCGTAGCAGCTCTGGTCTCTGGGGGGGAGCAAGTTGTTTCCAGCCCGACACAGTGGGTTAAAGGATCCGTCACTGCTGCAGCTAAGACTTGGATTCAATCCCTGGCCCAAAAACATCTAAATGCCACAGCTACAGCCATTCAAAGTAAAAAAAAAAAAAAGAAGAAGAAGAAAAAATACACTGAAGCCAAACTAATTGCGTTCAGATTTAACTTTGCCATTTACTAGCATGTCATCTTCAGCAAATTAATCTCTCTGTGCTTCGGGTACCTCATCCATAAAGTGAGAATAATAATAGTTCAAGCATACCACACAGGGTTGTTGTGAAAGTTCCATGAATGTTGCCAGGCACTTAATTAATAGCATCAAAATGTTCCTGCTATTATTTATTAAATCTATGACATCTTATAATTTACAAGAGAGGCATGACAGTGGTAAGACTCCAAATCCAAGGTAAGCAGGAAGAGGCACTTTAGGCAGGAAAGTCTAAAAGGTAGGTACAGACAGTAAGAAAATGAAGTAATCCTAAAAAGCAAGAGTGGCAGAAATGCTGATGGCTCACATATGAAATCCTAAGTTTTTTAATAACAGCAGCATCCTGGTAAAGTTCTGGGTAGCAATAGCTGCCATTAGCTTTAAGGCAGTATTAAGAAAGGCCCTGGAGGAGTTCCCGTCATGGCGCAGTGGTTAATGAATCCGACTAGGAACCATGAGGTTGCGGGTTCGGTCCCTGCCCTTGCTCAGTGGGCTAACGATCCGGCATTGCCGTGAGCTGTGGTGTAGGTTGCAGACACGCCTCGGATCCCGCGTTGCTGTGGCTCTGGCGTAGGCCGTGGCTACAGCTCTGATTCAACCCCTAGCCTGGGAACCTCCATATGCCGCGGGAGCGGCCCAAGAAATAGCAACAACAACAACAACAAAAGACAAAAAAAAAAAGGCAGGCCCTGGAGCCTCAGAGATATTTGTATGCTCATGTTCATAATATTATCCACCATAAGTAAAAGGTAGAAGCAAACCAAATGTCCACTGATGGATGAATGGATAAACAAAATGTGGTATATACTTCCAATGGAACATTATTCAATCCTAACAAGGAAACTGACAACATACTACGATATGAATAAACCTTGAGGACATATGCTAAGTGGAATAAGGCAGTCACGAAAAGGCAAATACCATACAATTTCATTTATATGAAGTATTAAGAGCAGTCTAACACTCAGAAACCAAGTAGAATGTGGTTACCAGGGGCTGGGGCAGGGAGTTGTTTAGTGGGAATAGAGCTTCCGATTTGTTAAAATCAAAAAGTTATGGAGACTGGCTGCACAACAATGTGAACATACTCAACACTATCAAATTGCACATTTAAAACTGTTAAGATGGTAAATTTTATGTTATATGTATTTTATCAAAATTTAAAGTAAAAGTTAAAAATAGAAAAAAAAAGAAGGGCTCTGGATTCTGACATTAAAAATCACCGAATTAAAAAAAAAAAAAAAATCACCGAATAAACCAATGAAGAGTCAGTGAGCTGTTTGGGGAAGACTGATCCACTGATAATCTGGAACAGTAGAGACCAGAAAAGCAAGATTCATTAAAAGTCAATCGCATACCAGCAATATTCAGATTATGGTACATTTTCTTTGCCATCCTCCTCTATGTAGATTTCCTCCTCCCCTTCCTCTACCCACACACCTCCCATTCCAGAAAAATTTAAGTATCATTTTTTTTAAAGTCAATCAGTCTGTATTTTAGTGAAAACTAGCAAGTTTTATTTTCCTTGCTTAAAAGTTATGAGTACCTAAACATATGCATCATTTAATATATAAATCTAAAATAAAAACACAGGGTGATATAATACTTTTAGGAAAAGACAAAGTTAAACTGTCATTAATATAGAAATTAACTCTACAAATCCAAGAGAAGTCTAAAAATAACTATGTTCTTCTTTACTGAATAATAATATACCAATTATCCTGGTCTCTAAATTTTAATATTTTAAACCAATGAATTTACAATGGGGATTTTAGGAAAATTTTTTAAATTTTAAGACTTATTCTTTTTGAATTTATCTTAGTTCTGACAATATTACACTCTACATTCTTTCAAAACTGAGAAATCTGAGTTGTATATAAATATTTCTAGATCTTTAATGAACATACACTATTTCATAAAACATTCTTTTTTCTTTGGCCACACCCACAGCATGTGGAAGTTCCTGGACCAGGGACTGAACCCATGCCGCAGCAGCAACCCAAGCTGCTGCAATGACAACATGGGATCCTTAACCCACTGTGGCACAAGGGAAACTCCAAAACATTCATTCTTTTAAACTTATATATTAAGACTATACATAAAATAGGAATTTTGAATCATATTCAAACCAGTGACCTCATACGTAGATAACAAAGATCTTTACTTATTTCTAAAATAATGAGAATACTACATTCTAAAAAAATTATAAACTACTAGGCAAACTTGACATTTTTCAATTACTCAACTACTATGTGCATGGCTCTACTGTGGAAGTAAAAGTAGATAAAATGATACCTTCCCTTAAGGAATTCAATGTTTAATCCCTGTGGGAAAAAAACAACCCAAGAGAATAAAAAAACTTACTTCTTTATGGTATGCTCCTGCTGCAAATACTTATCTTGCACACATTTTTCAAACATAATTAATGCATTTTCTCCCTTATTCATTCCATTTGGTACTCGGTGTTCTTTTGCAAACTCAGTAGACAAGAGCTCAGATTCTATTTCTTCTAACAATTCCTCTGATGTTGAAACATTCTTTATTTTTGAAATAAGTTTCTTGGTGCAGTCTGTATCATAAGGACTTTCGGAATAAGTCTTCTGATTAGCTGCTTCTGTTAGTGTAGATGACCTTAATTCCGCCAATATTTGGGTCACTGTTTGTTCTGTTTCATTTGCTTTCAAAACTTGCTTTGTCAAATCTCCACCAGGAAAATTAGCTATTTGTTCAGAATTTTCTGAGCATGTGTCTGTTTTAGCACAAGAATCCTCACCTGCACGATGATCTGGAATAGAATTTTCCTGTGCTTCATTTTGATTATTGAGTTCCTTAGGCTGCCATAAAGTTTTATCAAAGTTTAATGACAATAGTTTGGACTCATTTCCTAAGCTGCTGTTTTCGTCACCAGAAAACGAGTTGCATGAGTCTTCCTTTATTTCAGGTGTTTTCTCAATATTTTGATCAGAGGAAATGGAGGCTATGTGCTCTGTCTCTGACATGCTGACTGGCAACAATTCACTCTGCATTTCTTCAAATCAGTTCCTGGTCTTCGTTTTACATCTAAAAAAATTAAGACATTAAAAAAAAATTAAGTTTTTTTCCACCAAGACCCATATGTATTTCCACATATCCCATGATGTGGAAAAACTAAGACCACACATTTTACCACTAATAATTCTTCGGAAATTCTTTTCTTGGAACAGGTTAAGGGTCCAGCATTGTCACTGATGTGGTGTGGGTTTGATCCCTTGCCTGGGAACTTCCACATGCAAAAAAAAAAACAAAAACAAAAACAAACAAACAAAAAAAAAACAAAACTTTCCTTAGGGGAGGAAAAGAAAAAAAATAAAAAAAAGAATATAACAGCCAATCCAAGTGAGCCACAACCAGCTTGGTGCTACAAAGTCTCATTCTGTGGTCTCCTTCAATTCAGTCCTACAACTTCAACTTAACTTTAGTTGCCATTTGGCAATCACCCCCAGAAGTTGCTGGGTATGAAATGAAATAATGGGAAGATTAGTGCCAAAGAATTGTTTAGAATTCCTTCGGCTCCACAAGGGGAAAAAGATTATCTAAAGAATTTGTAAGAAACCACCAGAGAAATAAGATAGCAATGAAAACACTAGGCAAGAAATTACAAATCAAGATAATAGAACAATGCACACGAACAATGATAAATATTTATGGAAAAAGAAAACTAAACAATAACAAAACAAAATACAGCTACCTATGATAAAACAGAGACACCTAGAGCTGAGCTGAAAGTCAGGGTGTAAAGGGTCCCTGACAGGAATTCATTTTTAATCCAGGGATGTAGGAAGTACCATGACAATTTCCAAACATTCTCATCCAGAACACACCATAGTCAGCGCAACTCAAATGGACCCCATGTGCACTGCCTAGGTCAGAAAAGAAACACGTACAAAACTAATTTTATAATGTTAGAATGCATTTTTATGCTGTTTATGAGGGCCACTAATCTATTTTCTGAAACTTAGTCAACTTCAAAAATTATCCTGAGACAGATAAATATAAAATATTCCAGTAATCTTAATGAAAAACAATTGTCAACTTCTTTTGTCAAATATCAACAAAGCATTTACTGGAGTCATATAAGGTTAGAAAAAGAAGTGGATACATCAGGGAGTTCCCGTCGTGGCACAGTGGAAATGAATCCGACTAGGAACCATGAGGTTGTGGGTTCAATCCCTAGCCTTGCTCAGTGGGTTAAGGATCTGGCATTGCTGTGAACTGTGGTGTAGGTCGAATATGTGGTTCGGAACCTGCACCTGCCTTGCTATGGCTGTGGTGTAGGCCAGCAGCTGTAGCTCTGATTTGATCCCTAGTCTGGGAATCTCCATATGCTGTGGGTGTGGCCCTAAAAATCTAAAAAAAGAAAGAATCTACTTAAAAGAGAGTAAGTGTATGAAGGCATTGTGACTCTCCAGTACAGTGAGAACAACTGAGAAGAAGCTATCTTTGAAAACCCTTGTCTGTGTGCCATGCTTTGTCAACAGAAAGGCATTAACAATAGTTATCTTCTCATTCAGGTTTCATGTTCCCCAGGGTTCAGTCCTCAACTTTATTTTCCCTCCTAGAATTCTGATAACTTAAAAACCAAAAACTCATAGTTGATGCCCACTCTAATTATTTTCAGTCCTGTGCTACTGAGTTACAGTTAATGAATTATCTTTTTGTCTTCACTTCCTCTATACCTATAATAAAATCTCCACCTGAATACTGGCTCAAACTAAAAATGGCTAAATCCAAACTCGTAACTAGAGCTCCTAAAATTGAGTACCCTCAGATAATCTCTGTTATTTCTGTCAGTGGCATCACTTTCTTAGTCAAGATTCATTTCTTTCCTTTCCCTTCTTTTCCTAATTTCATGTCTCCTACAATTACGCCCTCCTTTCTACTGTCACTGTCCCTACCTGCAACCCAGCCCAGGTCTGATACCTTCTGACCCGAACACCTGAATTGTTAGTTTCTCAGACTCACTCCATTCCTCTCTCCTGTTCTTCCTGCAACTTCAAGTGAAAAAACAAGGCGGCCATTGAGAGAGGGGGTGACTTGAGACAGCACCAGGGCAAGTGCCGCCCCAACCCAGAGAAAGGGTTGAAGAGTATACTACACTATCTCTGCCAGAGGGCAACAGGACCTGCCCTATGAAGTGGGTCTCAATGGCACAGTGGACCAGGGAGCTACAACACTACCCTAAAGAATCCACACACACCGCCTCCACAGAGACACCAGCAAATGCAACCAAATATACCAGAGTAAGGCCAGAGCAATCACTTCCCTCTTTAAAGTTTCAGACAGTGAGGACTCTGCCTCCACTGGCTGGTCTTCTTCCCCCCACTCCAGAAGGGCTAGTTAGAGAAAGGAGAGGGAACATGTTTTAGAGTCAGATTATACTTCTTTCTTAATCAAAGCAGCTGGGAACTAACAGCTACAACTTTTCTTGAGGAAAAGTTGCTTTTGTTTTGTAAATGATTGAAATCTGTCTTAATTTCTGGAATAAATTTTCCCTAGTAATCAAAAGTGGCAGAACAGTTATGACATCAAGCCAAGACATTATTGGAGTTCCTGTTGTGGCGCAGCAGAAATGAATCCCACTAGGAACCATGAGGTTGCGGGTTTGATCCCTGGCCTCGCTCAGTGGGTTAAGGATCTGGTGTTGCCGTGAGCTGTGGTATAGGTCGAAGACACGGCTTGGATCCTGTGTTGCTATGGCTGTGGTGTAGGCCAGCAGCTGTAGCTCTGATTGGACCCCTAGCCTGGGAATCTCCTTATGCCTCGGGTGAGACTCTAAAAAGCCAAAAAAAAAAAAAACCCAAAAAACAAAAAAAACCACAAGACATTGTTAAAGGACTGCACCTGAGAGGGAAGTGGAAGGGATGCGAGCATTTCATTCTTATACCTCAGAGTTGCAATTCCTCAATAAACCAGTTACACTCCTTTCCCAATCTTATCTCAACACACTCCCCAAATCCTAGTACTTCGGCAGTCCCTGATCCGTCTCCTGAAGATTCCTCTAAACAATGTGCACAGTGACATTCCCGTGGCTTTACCTTCATCTAGAATGTCCTTCCCTTCAGTCTAAACAGAGCCTAATTATATTTAAAGGATGGGTTCTAACACCACATCTTCCTCCAAATTTTCCCTTATTGAAAGCACAAAAGTAATTTCTCACATAAATGAAAACAGAATGCATTTATACTCATCAAGGACACAGTCACAGTGTTCTGTGTGACGCTCCTTTTTTTCCCTTTTTTTTAGGGCCGCACCCTCAGGACACGGAGGTGCCAAGCTAGGGGTCAAATCTGAGCTGCATCTGCAACGTACACCACAGCTTATGGCAACGCCAGATCCTTAACCCACTGAGCAAGGTCAGGGATGGAACCTGCGTCCTCGTGGATACTGGTCGGATTCGTTTCCATTTCACCACCACAGGAACTCCTAGTCATTCCTGTTAAGGCTGTTCAGTAGTTCTCACTAAAAGTGGAACCCACTGGGTTTACACAGAGCTGTGGGGCTGAAGAATTAGTTACAGGGTAAGAACAAGGTTGTAGAAGGACCTACAATGTGCAGGATGGTAGGGAACAACAAAAGCATCCTATTCTTTCAGAAATTTCATCCAGGTTTTTTTGTTTTGTTTAGTTTTGAAAAAGGGAGTTCCCATTGTGGTGCAGCAGAAACAAATCTGACTAGTATCCATGAAACTGCAGGTTCCATCCCTGGCCCCTGCTCAGTGGGTTAAGGATCCAACGTTGCTGTGAGCTGTGGTATAGGCTGCAGACACAGCTCAGATCTGGCGATGCTGTAGCTGTGGTGTAGGCGGGCAGCTCCAGTTCTGATTCAACTCCTAGCCTGGGAACTTCCATATGCCCTGGGTGCAATCCTAAAAAAGCAAAAAGAAAGAAAAAGAAAAACAGAAACCCTGTTTTTATAGCTATCTCAACTTAAGATTCTGTTTTCACATATGATCCTCCTATAAATTAAAGAAGGCTTGGTTTAGCTTCGAAAGACGCACTTTCTATACACTGAGCATATCATGCTCAGTGATATGCCCATGATCTTTGAAAAGTCCTCATATAAACAGGCATCTGATAACCACTTAGCCTACAAACTTAGTTTTCAGATGCTCAAATGATTACTGATTGGAGGCAAAAGGAAAAGAAGTGGCGTTAAAGATCTATGTGTGGTATGTAAAAAGCCATCACCAAAGAGTAAATAACTGAAGAAGAACGGTGGGGGGAGGGGAGTGGTGACGAGTTTGATTATGGGCATGATTAACCAGGCAAAAAAAAAAAAAAACAGTCAGCAGGGTCCTCTCGCAGGCTTCCAGTTGGTAATGCTGATGTAGGCCAACGTGGGTGCTGTCCAGGTTTTTTCTTGGGGGTGAGGGTAAAGGCAGTAGTTGTCACTGAAACTACTGAGGATGGAATAGCTTAGGAGTAGATTAAAGGGGTAGGATGTCAATCTAGACATATGTTTACAAGACTTTTAATTCAAAGTGCTTGTACAAAACAAATTCACACCCATGTATGTATACAGATACAATGACTCCAACTAGAGATTACAGTATCTGTTCCCTGAGGTAAGAAGTAACACAGGTTATTTGACTTTTTACCAACTCTTACTCATTAAAATACTGTATTTAAGCAGCACAGCCACAACATTCCTCTTAATTCAAGCATTTTTTCCCCCAGAGTTGTTTCTGACCCAGTACTACAGGACCAATTCACACTTCAAAACTGTTCCAAAGGAGTGAGAAGTGGTTTCGCTCTTACTGGAGCTCATCAGCTGTAGGCAACTGGTCAAGAAACATTTTTTATTTGCCTTAAAACCAACCATTATCCATGCTGGATTTTATTTCTTAACCAAAGAACTCACAATTGTACAAACTGATTTTCATATAAGAGCCTTATAAATGAAAACACTATCTTCAACAGATTTTGGTGCTATTTCTTGCTTCCTAGTAATTAGCAGTACAAATAACAAAAGAACTTAAGCTTATTAAATAAACGCAAATAAAAATGAATCGAATCCACAGATATTTGGTAACAGATTATCAAACATACAAGCCTCATACAAAAGCACCAAGTCAGAAAACATTTCTAAACTAGATATTCACTCATTCACCAAATATGTATTGAGCATGCCTTATGTTCAGGCACTGTTCTATGTGTTGGGAACATGGCAGTGAATAACAGAGACATTTCCTATGGAGTTTACATTCTAGTGTCATGGGCCAATATATATAATCTATGCTAAATATTTCACTCTTTATGTTTACAGTATTTCAAAATTTTGAAAATTAAAATACTGTCAGTGTTCCATCAGAAGCTATATAAGATACGCATGAGTGTTTAAATCCAACAGAAACATCTGACTCAGTTCAGTATAAATGTTATTTACAACAAATTACAAGGTTTAAACTTGCAAATTATACCATTTGAGTCTCAAATAATACTAGCTGTAGCTACTTAAATAATGTCCACTAAGACAAGCAATTAGAGCCCGTGAAGGCTCTCCTGTTCCTCAACATAATGGCTGCCCTTAAAGGGAAATCAAGTGCACGCAAAGGTCTTTTACACATTCCCCAAATACACCTTGAAAACAGCATAAACAAAATAACTATCCTTCTGACCAGTTCTAACAAGGTTCCAATATGGCAATTAAAATCAGAAGCAACAGGAGTTCCCTGGTGGTGAAGCAGGTTAAGGATCCTGAGTTGTCACTGCTGTGGCAGGAATTCAATCTCATTTAAAAGATTAAAAACTGAGCTGGTTATTTCAAAGAACTCTAGATGAGTTCTATCAAAAGGAAGACATTTGTAAAGTGGTCAGATTTTAACTAAGCTTTTGGGTAAATTTTAACTCTAATACATGGGGATCCTTTATGTGAAACATCACTAGCTCTTAAAGTTGTCTTAAGTCCACTGGTTTAAAAAGTATACTACCAGAGGCCAAGGTCAATTATCCCTCTAGGGATGTGTTTAGCTTTGCCCAAGGGTCAGGGCTTTGTGAATTTTACAGTATGTATATTATATCGCACATTAAAAAAAGATGTTGAAAAAACTCACAGAAATAGATGCAGCAGGACCCCCCACTCCCAAAAAGTACCCAATCCTGCGACACAATAATAAGAAAAATGATCCCATAAAGATTCAAGGAAAAAGAGGGTAGGTGGCCATATCACATATCACATTATCAAGTTATGTCATATTACCAGTATTAAGTATTATAGATCCAATTTTATATATCTCTAAAGTTTTGTGGGGGGTGTTTTGGCCATGCCCACAGCACGCAGAGGTTCCAGGGTTAGGGATCAAACCCATACCACAGCAGTGACAACGCTTGAGAATCCTTAACCCGCTGAGCCACAAGGGAACTCCTAAAATAAGGTTTTTTTAATGTTTTGCTTTTAAGGGCCATCGGTGCAACACATGGAAGTTCCCAAGCTAGGGATCAGAGTGAGAGCTGCTGGCCTACCCTCACCCACATCTGAGCATCATTTGTGACCTATATATACCACAGCCCACAGCAACTCCAGATCCTTAACCCAATGAGCAAGACCAGAGATCCAACCGAAACCCTCATGGATACTAATCAGGTTTGTTTCCAGAGCCACAACCTGAACTCATAAAATAAATTTAAAGTAGAAAAATTATTAATAAACAAATCCCATTTTGAAGCTACTTACATAGAGCTCACCAAATTAATTTTAACAAGTCTAAGAAAACATGGAAATATTTTCAGCCAGTTTCTCCCAAAATTGGAAAATTTTAAAACAAAGTGGGTGGGGGGGGGGCTGACCCCTTTCAAAAACGAAGGCTAGTAACTTTTAAAAATTAAGCTAAGGTGAATTCTGCCTTATATTAAGACGTTCTAAGGGGTTTTTTTTGTTTTTTGTTTTTTTGCTTTAAAGGCCACACCTGAGGAATATGGAAGTTGGAAGTTCGCAGGCTAGGGGTCAAACTGGAGCTGCAGCTGCCAGCCTGTACACCATAGCTACAGCAATGCCAGATGCTTAACCCACTAAGCAAGGCCAAGGGTTGAACCCACATCCTCATAGATACTAGTCGGGTTTGTAACCACTGAGCCACAATGGGAACTCCCAAGAAGTTCTGGTTAATGTTTACATTTTGAAGCCACCTTTGGCCTGGGCTTGGTTAATTTGGAATGATGTAGTTTACCAAAAAACTAAATTATTCATTAGCTACTACATAATCATCCCTACAGTAGACTTAACATTTCATGTCTTAATGACGGACAACTACACTCAATCTAATCAATACTTTCCTTTGCTGGGTTTGATTTCCACTTTGTATCTACTGCCCTTTCACGCCAATACTTTTTGTTTCCTTCACAGCCCAAGTAGATTTTTAAAATCTCAGTAGCTAAGAAATAAAGTTCAAAGGTGACGTTTGAAATAATATAAGATGAGAGGGTTATTTGCAAATTTAAATTATATGCTCCCAAGGTTGTCCTGAAATGATACTAAACATGCCCAACACTGTAAGCCCAAAGACATGCTTATGACAAATTCGAGAATCAGCCTTAATTATTTAAAGCTAGAGATAAAGGGTAAAAGACAAATCCAAATTTTATTGGAAAAAAAAAAAGAAACAGAACTTTAGGCATGGAGACTTACTTTAACATGAAACTGTTAAATGAATTTTAAAAACTAGCAGTTAGTCATTCTTCACAGGAAAGATGATTTTTCTAAACAAGGCTGCTTCAACAGACCTATTATCTCTTCCTTTTAAAAAGCATACTTCACTGTTTTACCTTCAGACCTGGATGTCAGCATGCAGCTGTAAATAGATAACTTTAAACTGAATATACTACGCAAACATTATCAGCTATGCTGTCATTGTATAATATCAAAGAACAACTTCTTAGTTTACAGGTGAAGGAACTAAAAGGTTAAAGAGTAGTTACTGTGCTACAACACTCCTTTCCTGTTAGCAATGATTAAGACTCTGAAATACCGAAGTTCCAGTTCTGGCACAGTGGAAACAATCCAACTAGGAACCATGTGGTTGCGGGTTCAATCCCTGGCCTTGCTCAGTGGGTTGAGGATCCGGTGTCGCTGTGAGCTGTGGTGTATGCTACAGATGCAGCTTGGATCTGGCATTGCTGTGGCTGTGGTGTAGGCCAGCGACAACAGCATCAATTAGACCCCCAGCCTGGGAACCTCCATATGCAGTGGGTGTGGCCCTCGAAAAAGACAGAAGACCAAAAAAAAAAAGACTCTGAAATACCAATGATACTCTATGGAATCTCCATTGCTTAAAGGAACCTCTGAGTTTATATGCAGGTGTTCTGAATTAGACAAGGTCTTAAAAAGAATAAAACCAACATAAACACATGCCAGGGACTTCTCTTTGTGGCTCGGTGGTAAAGAACTCAACTAGTATCCCTAAGGACACCGTACAATCCCTGGTCTTGCTCAGTAGGTTAAGGATCCAGCGTTGCCATGAGCTGTGGTATAGGTCACGAAGCAGCTCGCTGCATTGCTGTGGCTGTGGGGAGGCAGGCAGCTGTAGCTCAGATTGAACCCCTTTCCCTGGAAGGTCCATACGCCCCAGGGCCCCAAAAAGCAAAAAAAAAAAAAAAAAAACCCATGCATTTCCAGGTAGAATCTTAAGTAATTATACAGTCTTACTTATTACAATGAATAAGGAGTTTTAATTCTTTACACTTCAAGATTTGTGAGTCACTCTATACCATCACTGTGCTTAAAATAACAGGAAAAATGAAAAAAACTATGCCAATCATCACTGTTTTCTGCTTGTGGATAAAGTACTGGAAAATAGCTGTATAGAGAACAGTATACTTTATACAAAGACACTCTAGTTTTACTATCAGTATCTCCAGAACCTTAATCTTTCCCACAAGATCAACACTACAAATATGAAGGCGTAAGTAGTAGTTAGGAAAGCTACACCCACAACGGGCATATCTGAACACCTAACAGATTTTTTTTTTTTTTTTTTTGAATGACTATCAGTACCTTTCTGGAACACTTCCACTGATTTACCGCACATTTTCCTTAGAAAAACTCTCAATCTATCATTTTGGAAGAAATAAGAAAAATGGGTGTCAAAGGTATATCACACACACACACACAGAAAACTGCCAACTGTCTGGGTCTGCATGGCATTACTAACTATATAATTCCTTAAGTTAACAAGATTATCAAATCAAAAATAGTCTAAATGTTCCAACTCCAAATCCAGGCCTCTTCCTTCTGAACAAAATCAGGATATAAATATTAGCTGAAGTTTTTAAGTTGTCAAAAGTCAAGCAATAATTGTAACTGCACTGTTCCCCAAAGTTGCTACTAGGGGACGTGTAGAAGGGCTTTTACCATTTTACAAGTTTGACAATGACCCTAATTTGAAATATGATCCTTACCAAGTTTATCAAATGCCTTCATGTCCTTGATCGAAAGGCAACATAAACAGCAAGAACAATTTCTCCTATCCACAATCCCAAAGAATCGTATCTAAATCACAATAATGGAAGTATTCGGAAAAGGGTAAAAAGTCGCCAACAGTAAACATAAAACAAGAACACAGTCAACTTGGAGACGAAAAGAGAATTACAAGATTGAGTCTAGGACCGAGCAGGTGGGGCTGAGCTGCAATAGGCAATGGGAGACCAGGAATCCGCCCAAATTCCGCCGCGCTCTAGGTGTAGCTCCAGAGCCCCGGCCCCCATGAGCCCCCGCGACCCCACGGCCGCCTCCTCCTTTGGCGGCCGGGGAGTAAGGGAGGGGGGCAGAGAGGAGGGGATTCCGAACTCCGTACCCCAGCCCTCGCTTCGCTCCCTCGAGAAATCAGGTGGGGAGCCGGCCCCAGAACCCTCAGGACCGCGGGAGAGGTGAGCGGTCGGCCGCACGCCATCGCGACTCCCCGGTCCGCCCCAAGCGCCCCCCGAGGCACTTACCCCACTTCTCCGAGCTTCAGGCCACACCCCTAACAAGACTGCTGGAGCTCCGGCTCTGGGACCAACTTCTCCATAGCGGGGTCCCGCAGACCAGGAAGTGGGGGGGGCGACAGGGGTGGGGACAGAGCCGAGACCACGTTACCTCTGCCGCGCCTTCCCCAAGCCCCCGCGGAGCTGACACATCAACAAAGATGGCGGCGACGCCGAAGCCGGCCTGGCTACTGCTGAGGGGGCGGGGCCGCCTGAAGAAGCCAATCAGCGCTGCGTGGGAGGTGTGACGCGACGCACCTTGGGGCCGGGGTAACCTGTCTGCAGTGGGCGGGGCCGGCAAAGCTGTCTCCCGCCCCCTGCGCCCAGCCCTGCCCTTAGACTTGCTGGATACCCCCGCCCTGGCTGACTCGGCGACCTCTCCCTCCTGCCTCTGGTTACAGCTCTGCGTATCAAGCCCCGCCCCGGCCCAAACGGGTTATCGCTTCCCGTAGGACGCGCCCCTTGGAGATAATCCCTCTTCACCCTTTGGCCCTTACTCATTTTAGGGGCATAAAGTAATAAAAGAGAATTCAATATCCATGTAGAGCACTCAAGAAAGTTCTGAAACCGCTTCGTATCTGCTTTGTACTGTTGATGCCTTCCTGGTATCGTATGTACCCCAAAATTCTGCATAGACTATTTTGTGTAATGGTAAGTGTAAAACAAATGTTAAAGGAAGATTTTTATTAAGAATCTGAATGTTTATTCATCATGTTGTTACAATTTAACATTTATTTGTGGTTTTGTGATTTGGTTAATCTATAAAAATTGTAGGTAGAAAGGTTTATATTTCATCTTAATTCTTTTGATGTTGTAAACGTGCTTTTTAAAGAATGGATTATTCGAATGTTTATGGCACCTGACTTGTTAAAAAAAAAAACTACAAAAAAATTAGAATTGTTAAATTGTGTCCGTGTTAACAAAATAACAAATAAACAAAAAAAAAAAGAGAGAGAATTCAAAATTGTGACTTCCCAGTTCTGATGCACCTGACATGGGCGGAATCAGCAGGAGCAGCCTCCCTGCCCACCTGACATCTAGTCTCTGGGAGAGGCTCCAGGGGTTTCCATAACACCGCGTTTGTATCCATCGCGTAGCACCGACTGCCATTGTTTAATAATAAACAGTTGATCAGTTCGTGTCCAGTACTGGACTGTGAGCTCCTTGACGGCACACAGCATGGGGTTTGACACGCAGCTGCTCAATAATTAGCAAAAATAATAATAATAACAATTGTATGGGGGGGAGTGTATTGAATACCCTTGCCCAATCGCAATCGGAGGTGAGCTGTTTCAGTCTGTGGAGGTTTTGCAAACCAACTCTGTCCAGTGAAGGGCTGTTCTTTGATTTAATACTTCTAAAGCACAAGTCGAGTAAATATAGTTAATCTTAAGTCATCAATTCGTGTTGATAAAGCAAAACTTTTTCCTGTTCTGTTAAGCTTCTTTGATACTAACTACTGGCAAAAGCCACCCCCAAACAACCCCCCAAATAAAAATTAAAAACCCCACATTAAAAAAAGAAATCAAGATTGTGTAACTCTGTTCCCCTTTTCAACAGGAAATGGCACCTTCCTTCTTAAAGGAAGATACTGACATGATGGAGGATAACGTGAGGAAAAAGAATATGATATATGTGACTGGGTCACTTTGCTGTACAGAAGAAGTTGACAGAACATTGTAAATCAACTATAGTAGAAAAAATAAAAATATTTTAAAAACATGCAGTTAAAATGTGACAGTAAAGAAATGATTTGACTTTAAAACAATAAATTGACCACACAGTACTATTGAGATGTCGTTTCCAGGGGAAACATTTAAAAAGAAACTCTAAGCTTTTTAATATGAATATTGTCAGTAATAACATTCATACTGTCATTTCTGAAATATATTAGTATAAAGCATATACATAATCTTTGGGAACCAAGATTTTCAGTATTAAAAAAAGAAAATATAAAGATTAAAAAATCAGGGAGTTCCCGTCATGACTCAGTGGTTAACAAATCCGACTAGGAACCATGAGGTTGCTGGTTCCATCCCTGGCCTTGCTCAGTGGGTTAAGGATCCAGCATTGCCGTGAGCTGTGGTGTAGGTCGCAGATGCAGCTTGGATCCTGCGTGGCTGTGTCTGTGGTGTAGACTGGCAGCTACAGTTCCGATTAGACCCCTAGTCTGGGAACCTCCATATGCCTCAGGTGCGGCCCTAGAAAAGGCAAAAAAGACAAAGGAAAAAAAAAAAGATTGTTAAAAGTAAAGGGATGAAAAAAAGATAAAAAAATCAAAGAAATTAAGTAAAAACACTGCAATCCTAAGTTTGATTTAGAAACATCAGTGTGAACTACTAAATTTGAATTTAGAAATATTAGCATAAACTCATGATGCATTTTTTTTTCCGTTAAAAGAAATCTGTGCACTGAAAAGGCCTAGAGCAATGATCATCTCAATGCATAACCCTATTTTCCTATAATCTCTAAATATAATTCCCCACTAAAAATCACCTGGGCTCCTCTTGGAGCTCAAGGCCTGAATCTATATTTGGGGCAAGAAATGTGTAAGAAAGCTTAGGATATACTGGTTATATCAGAATGCAAAGAAGAGAGTTTCCATTGCGGCGTAACAGAAGCGAATCCCACTAGTATCCATTAGGATGCAGGTTCAATTCCTGGCCTTGCTCTGTGGGTTAAGGATCTGGCATTGCCTGCCGTGAGCTGTGGTGTAGGTCACGAACGCACTGGGATCCTGCGTTGCTGTGGCTGCGGCTATGGCCAGCAGCTAAAGCCCCAATTCAACCCCTACCCTGGGAACTTCCGTATGCTGCAGGTGCGTGCCCTCCCCCCCCAAAAAAGAATGCAAAGAAAACAAAAATAGGAGTGTGTCAAAAAGACTCAGGAGCCAGGAGCCAAAGGTGTTCAAAGGTGTTCCCACTGGTCAAAGATGGGAAAATTTCAGGGTTCAAAAATAGTAGCAATTGAGACACATCTACTAGGTTAAAAATCAATGAGTATGTTGATTTTTTAAAATGTCGTTGGTTACCTTTCAAGGATGCCAAGGAATCATCACATTCTGAAAACTGATGAAAGAATCAAGCATCCTACCTTTTCTGCTGCAAACTGTATCTCAGTCAAACAGTTAATGTGGGAAAGTCCTTTTTTTTTTTTTTTTTTTGCTTTTTATATAGGGCATATGGAAGTTCCCAGGCTTGGATCCAATTGGAGCTGTAGCTGCTGGTCTACACCATGGCCACAGCAAAGCTGGATCAGAGCTGCAGCTGTGAACTACACCACAGCGCATGTCAACTCCAGGTCCTTAATTCACTGAGTGAGGCCAGGGATGGAACCTGTGTCCTTATGGATACTAGTTGGGTTTGTTCCTGCTGAGCCACAACAGGAATTCCCATGAAAGTTCTTTTTTTAATAGAATTTCAGGTAATAAATGCAAAGGAAAAGGTAGACCATCACCATTTTGGAAATTCTAATGAAATAATGTATTTAGGTAGTGGTCATCAAGTGAATCCAGAATCATTAGATGAAAAGCTGATGGGAAACTTTACAGTGCATGGGTGGGGCTGACAACACTAGAACTCGTTAAGTTAATATCCCCCAAAGAGAAACTGATTAGATGTTAAGTGGTTTCTGATGTGGAGCAATAGAAGCACACACCACCTGTGAAATATTATCAGCGTGAATGTAAGCAACAAAATCGTGAGAAAAACTGCAGTTACTTCAATATATAAGAAAAATGAGAAGATTAAGAGAGAAATTTCTTTTTAAAATATACCACTCAATGCAAAGGTAGAATCTTATGTGACCAAACCAACTATTAAAAATCATTTGAGACTATCTGGAAATTTTAAATACGAACTTTATGATATTAAGAAATTATTTTTCAAGATGGGATACATTTCAGTGGTGTCTTTAAAAAGTCATAATCTTTTAAAGATACCTTTTTAAATATATATGAAAAGATACAATACCCCAGAAAGTAACAACGTGTTGTCCCCCCCCCCAAAATAAAAACAGCCCCACATTGATGTGAGTACATCAAAGAACAAAAAGAAACGAAAGTGCTCCCAGTGGCCAAAGTTGGGAAAGTTTGAGCAAGGAAATAAAGTAGTGATGAATTATAACCCAAAGTAAAAAATATAAATCCTTGCTGATTTTATTTTTATTTATTTATTTATTTATTTATTTATTTATTTATTTATTTATTTATTTATGTCTATTGCCTTTTTAGGGCTGCACCCATGGCATATGAAGGTTTCCAGGCTAGGAGCCTAATCAGAGCTGTAGCTCCCGGCCTGTGCCAGAGCCACTGCGATGCCAGATACCAGCCACGTCTGTGACCTACACCACAGCTCACAGCAATGCCGGATCTTCATCCCACTGAGCCAGTCCAGGGATGGAACCTGCAGTCTCATGGTTCCTAGTCAGATTCGTTTGCACTGTGCCACGATGGTAACTCCATTTAAAAAAAAATTTTTTTCTTTTTTTTAAATTAAATTTTTAAATGTTATATACAGAGAAATGATTAAATATATTAATAAATAGGAGAGACAAATCTGCCATGCAAAAGAATTCAAAATAATTTCTGTAGGTATTCTGCCCTTGAGGAGAAGCATAGCTCTCTTCCTTAGGGACAGACTGAGCAGAATGACTTCTTACAAAGTGCATAGCATGTAAGGGGAGGGGGAAAAAAAGTAACTTTGTTGTAGAGAAACCTAACAAGTGTTAGCCAGGTAATCTTGGAAAAAACATCAGCTGTCATAAATCATGTTCACAGAATGAACATTTGATATGATGCAATAGAAGTGGAACATTATAGTCTTCCTTCTAATAACTCATAACTACAGGCTTATTAGGAGAAAAACATCAAACTGCACCAATGGGCGTCCTACAAAAAATGCCTCACCAGTATTCCTAATGTATCAATATTAGTTCCTTAATTGTAACAAATGTATCCTACTATGTAATGTTAATAATAGTGGAAATTGGATATGGCTTATATGGGAACTCTCCATATTGTCCTCTCAATCTGTAGTTCCAAAATTGTTCTAAAAGTAAAATCCATTAAAAAGAAAAAAATACATCAGACAATTTGCTTCAAAGCAATGGGAGGAGAATATGTGGAGTACACATGCGGACAAGATTGACCGAAAATTTATACTGTTGAAACTGGGAGATGGGTATATAAGGGTACTGTTTTTCTACTGATTTTTTAAAGGCCACTGTTTTTTGAAAATTTGTTTTTCTTTGAGCAACATCGACCTATAACTACGGGCTCTCAGGAGGAAAAAAAGGCGATCACGTGTACTTAGTTTCCGCGAGCGCACAGAAGTAGAGGATTAATTTCAAAAGCTTCCTATAACTTTAAGTGGTTAATGTCACCCAAATAACCTTTGCCAAGACAAGATCTGCACCTTTGCCTTTGGAGTTCCCAGGAAATCCTTTCTAGAAGACACCAGAACAGTAGCTATTTTAAGTTTCCATAGAGGTTCTTTCTGAGCCCGCAGCTTTGCTATCAGCTCTGGAGCACAGAGTTGCGCCAGTGGCGCCAGAGCAGGGCTTCCTACGCACGCGGCAGGCGCACGTGGGCGCTGACTGCGCAGGCGCTAAGCTGGCGCGGGAGGACGGGCTGGGCTCTTGGGAGCGAGGTGAGCTCAGGGTGCTTGTCTGGGCGGCAGGTCTTCCACGCAAAGGCAGAGGTCACCCAGGCCAGGCTTCAGAGACAGGTCGGGGTCGGAGGCCCTTTTGCCTTTTTTCCAGGTCGGGGTTCCCAGGCTCACGCACGGGGGTGTGAAAGGGACTACATATGAGAGGGCTGCGGGGCTTGAGTCGTTGGGGCCGGACGTTGGGCGCTGGACGTTGAGGTCAGGCGTTAAAGTCGGGCGTTGAGCGGGTACCAGGGGCCTTGGAAGTGGAGAGAATTTGGAAGGTTGGAGAAGCCCTGGGAGACTTGGTTGGGAAGGGCAGGTCTAGGGGTGGGAGGTTTTGGTGGGTGAGGATGCTGTACTGGGGGGAGGGGAGAGAAACGTGGGAGTTGAGCTTTGGACCCGCCGAGAGCCCTGCAGTAGATTTGGAAGATAGTCTGTGGATTCAGTGATTTCATTTAACTCAAAAATATAGTGCAAACAGTTGTAATACTTTCTAGACTTTGCCCCCTACTTCCCACCTCCTGTAAAAAGGAAGATGCACCGCAGCATTTGGTTAAATAGGGTAAGGCAACACTGGTTGATTTAACACGTGTATTTAGTGTGTCTGCTGTGTGCCAGTCACTTTTCTTGGCACTGCTATAAATATGCTTGCGTTGCTGGCCTCGGAAATTAGGGAACATGCCTCTAGTTCCGTTATTGAGCCATCAGGTTATTGAATGCACAATTGCATGGTTTAGGATTGTGACCTGGATTTTCATCTCAGCTCTGTAAGGGCGCTGGTTCTTGTGGGTGAGGCAGGTTACTTCTCATTCTCAGGTCTCCCTTTCTTTTTGTAGGAATAAAGAAATAGGAATATTTTAATCCTCAAATTATTTCCATGTGCAATGCGCTAAGTAGTTCCACATGAGTAGAAGAAATTCTTTGCCTGCGAGAGTGGTACAGAGGTGAAACTAATAGCTGCTTTTTAAGGAGTTAATAAGGACCTGCCACTGTGCTTGGTAGCTTACATGTATTCTCACCTTTAATCCTCATGATTAGATGTTATGAGGAAGTTACTACTGCTGGCCACGTTTTAGTCTCAGAATCCTAGAAAGATGAAGTGATTTGCCTGAGCTAGCAAAGCTAAATGAGGAAGATGACACTGCTCAGGCTTGGGCTTCATTGGCTTTAAAGCCATGTTCTGCAGATCATTGAGTGTCATAGCTTTGAAACTGTTTCCTTTGAATAGCGGTTCTCTTTGAATGCATGCAGAAAGGCAAAGGCAAACAGAGAAAAAAAAAACTGCAATTAAAACGCACACACTTTTTGGAGTTCCCATCATGGCTCAGTGGTTAATGAATCCAACTAGGAACCATGAAGTTGCGGGTCCAATCCCTGGCCTCGCTCACTGGGTTAAGGATCCGGCGTTGACGTGAGCTGTGATGTAGGCTGGCAGCTGTAGCTCTGATTAGACCCCTAGCCTGGGAACCTCCATATACCTCGGGAGTGGCCCTAGAAAAGTCAAAAAGACCAAAAAAAAAAAAAAAATGCACGCACTTTTGGTATTAAAGGAATTAACTCACTGTGGGTTTACCCTAGCCTCTAGGCTGTGGTCTCTTGGAACGAAAGAGGCCTTATGGAGCTGTCACTGTTTGCAGTGTATCCTGGGCTGCTCCAGGCTTCAGAGGAGAGGGGTAGTGAGATCCTAAGGGAGTCAAAGGAAAGTTCTGCCCTTGAGGAGCGTGAGGTCTTACTGGAGTCAGCTCATGAACCACAAGACAAAAGACTGTACAAAAACCAAGGCTTTATTTTTGCCTGTAGAACTACAGAAGTAAGTTGACTTTATTCCACTGTTCTTTTGCTCTATCGATGATTCCTTAAATAAATTTGGGAACTCTTCTAATTAACCTCTTCTATTGGCTAAGGAAACAACACTAATTACTGTGCATTTGAGTGTGATTATATATACATTTTACCCCATCACCAGTGGCATGTAAAAAAGTGGATTGTATATAGAGGAACTGCTTGTTGTAAAACTGGATGAGGTTAGCTTATGAGGTATCATGACCCCTAAAGCAGTATCTGTCACGCCTTTGTACTTGTATATATACCAGACTCAAATATGCCCCAGTGATTGAGCCAGGGTGAAGCCAAATAAGGAAAAATACAAATTCTTACTGTTTTTTAATATTGAAATGCAGGGAGTTCCTGTCATGGCACAGTGGAAACGAATCCAACTAGGAACCATGAGGTTGTCCATTCGATCCCTGGCCTCATTCAGTGTTGCTGTGGCTGTGGCATAGACTGGCAGCTACAGCTCGGATCCATTTGACCCCTAGCCTGGGAACCTCCATCTGCTGTGGGTGCAGCCCTAAAAAGACAAAAAAAAAAAAATATCAGCTTTGGAAGCCTGTTCTGTATCCCATTTGTGGTGGTTACATAAAGCTATACATGTGTTAAAATTCATAGAACTGTGACTCAAAGGAAAAAAGACGATTGTATGGTATAGTAATTACACATTTAAAAAGTTAAATTCCAAAACCTGTAAGATATCTGCAAGTCATATGTGTACCATGGGAGTCCCAGCTTCCCTCCAAAAGCTAGTGCATAGTTGGAAGTGATTTTCAGAGCCAGGGGTAGTGTGATTCTTCTGTTGATTATTTGTTGGCCCCAGGCAGGAACCCTGTGCTCAGGGTTTCTGAAGAACTAGAGAAAGGGCTGATTTGTGAGAAGTCTAGAAAGTGTTACATCAGCTGGTGAAGGGCCTGGAGGAAAGGGGATGTGGTGGCTACTTCACATGTTTGAAAGATTGTGGTCACAGGGCAGCAGTGGGAAGAAAACCACTTTATAAAAAAAGTGTGTAGTACAATTAGCTTTCCAAAATTAAACAAGTTTCTAGTTACCGGACAGGTCTGGACGTCTCTTTGCCCTGGGCATGGTAATGAAAATTCCTGAATAGGGTGTGGCACGTTGAGGTAATTTAAATTCTAACCTAAATATTCCACCATAGGTGGAGCTTCTTTTAAGCTTAAATCCTTTTAATTTGCTGCTTCCACTTTACCTTGGGTCTAAGACTGATTCTGATATTGTTCCTAAAGTCAAATACATTTATTAACATGTGGACTTTGGAACAGTTGAGGTAAGACATGAAGTATTACTGTTAAATTTCTGTAAACCTCACGGCATGATGGATTTCTCCACTTAAGTCTGCCAGATGAACTTTCAGACCGTGAATTCACCTTGTCCAGGTTGTCGGAAGACAGTGCAGTAGTGCATTTTAAATCGTTTTATCTCGCGAGTATCTTTTTTTTGCTTTGTAGGGCTGCACCTGTGGCATATGGAAATTCTCCGGCTAGGAGTTGAATCAGAGCTGCAGCTGCTGACCTACACCATAGCCACAGCAGCACAGGATCCGAGCCACATCTGTGACCTACACCCCAACTCAAGGCAGTGCTGGATCTCTGACCCACTGATCGAGGCTAGGGATCGAACCTGCATCCTATAGATACTAGTTGGATTCGTTTCTTCTGCACCACAAGGGGAACTCTCTCGTGATTATCTTTTGAATGCCCCATTGTACCAAACACCATGGTAGATGCTGTGGGAAATAATTAAATTTTATTAATTTATTTTAGTATGACATGGTTCCTGCACTCAAGCAACTTAAAATAACTGTCTGTAGGGAACTGTAGTACAGTGGGTTGATTATCAGCTTTGCTAAATAAGGATGAAGTTGGGAGGCTATTTCAGATGTACCTCTGTATTGAGGGTCCCAATGGTATCTTGAGAAGGTGTCTGTACCGTAGTTTTGTAGTTTAAATATTACTGTGATCTTTTATTTGGTTTAAAATTAACCACACTTTAGGGGGAACAAGGTTTAATTGAATATGCATTGAGAGTTTAATCTTTAAAATGCTTTCTTCTTCTTAAAGTATTTCATTCTTGGAGTTACCATTGCAGCTCAGCGGTAACTAACCCAAATAGTATACATGAGGACATGGGTTCAATCCCTGGCCCTGCTCAGGCTCAGTGGGTTAAGGATCTGGCGTTACCATGAGCTGTGGTGTAGGTCGCAGACTCAGCTTGGATCTGGTGTTGCTGTGGCTGTGGTGTAGGCCAGCAGCTGCAGCTCCGATTCGACCCCTGGCCTAGGAACTTCTATATGCTGCAGGTGCGGCCCTTAAAAATAAAAAAGTAATTCATTCTTTTTTTTATTTTTATTTTTTTTTATTTTTTTGTCTTTTGTTGTTGTTGCTATTTCTTGGGCCACTCCCGCGGCACATGGAGGTTCCCAGGCTAGGGGTCGAATCGGAGCTGTAACCACCGGCCTACGCCAGAGCCACAGCAACGCGGGATCCGAGCCGCGTCTGCAATCTACACCACAGCTCACGGCAATGCCGGATCGTTAACCCACTGAGCAAGGGCAGGGACCGAACCCACAACCTCATGGTTCCTAGTCAGATTCGTTAACCACTGCGCCACGACGGAACTCCTCATTCTTAAATGTAATTTGGAAAATGAAAGAGAATGAAGATTTCATCATCAGCCTACCTACACCAGATCACTGTTATTTAAAATTTAGTGAGTTTCAGTCGTCTTTCCTTACATGGAATTCTGTTTTTTCTTTTACAATGACTGTATTGAGTATATAGTGTTTTTCTGACTTTTCATTTGCTGTTCTAACAGGCATTTTACAACATTTTTGAAAACTAGTATTCTAAATGTAGTGTGGTGTTTTATCTAGTAGAGGCATCCGTTAACTTTCTCATTTTTTCCCTTTTTTTCCTATTTTAGATGACTATTTATACAGGCCATATTTTTCAATATTTAGGATTATGTCAGTGGGATGATTTCTAGAAGTAGATTTGCCTAGCAAGTGGCTAGGAACATTTTTAAGAATACATATTATAAATGTGTGTATATATATTTATAAATCTCTAAGTTATTTCTTACAGCATATTAAATGATACTCCTTTCAGTAATGAGTGTCCTTTTTACTTCCACCTGCGCTGTGTAGAAAACAACATATTGTTATTTCAACTTGAATTTTTTTGGTTACAAACGAGGTTAAATGTTTTCCCCCTTATGTTCATCAACTAATCTTCATCCTCTATGTAGTCTTTTTGTTTGTTTTATTAGTAGCTGTATTCATTGGGCTGCACATAACAGAAAACTCAAAGATTTATTTGTCAGGTGCCACAGTAAATCTATGCATAGGCAGATCAGGACCAGCATGCTGGGCCAAGGGATCTGCCAGGGACACCAAACTCCGCATTTTCTGCTTCGCTGTCCTGAGGGTCTGTTTTCTTTCTTATGCTTATTGCTTCCTGATTGCAATGTGGGGGATAGGTCTTCAGGCCTCAGGTTCTTGTCCTCAGAAGAAAGGAGTAAAGACCCTGCTAGCCAGATCTGTCTCTGTTCATCAGCAGAGCACAGAGCTTTCTGAGAAGCTCCGCTCAGGAGAATTCTGACGACGGGCAATGTTGTCTCTAGCTCAAGCTGGCAAATCCGAAGTGGAAGGTGGTGTTTGGGTGGGTAGCGCATCAGGTCTGCTACAGTATCTCGATGTCTTTACTATTTATCAATCACACTTTTTAAAAGGTATCAATCTGTCATCTTTGTGTCAGTACTTCCTGATCTCTGTACTATTTTTTGTAGGTTTTTAATTGTCCATGTGGTCATGTTTGCTCTCATTTCCTCTGTGATATTTTGCCATTTCTAAATGAAAACACAAACAACCCCCTTCACCCTCCAGTGTGTTCGTTTCCGGATGATTCTCTGGGGAGCAGAATCTGAGATGGAGGTTTGTGTAGTGTGATGAGGGAACGTAGCCTGTTTGGTACAAGGTTTTCCTTGAAGTTAGTTGAAGTGGACTCTGTAGTCCATTATGTCTCAGAGTTGGAGAAACGACTCTTCTTGGTTGTATTGGTGGTAGTAAAGTGTTTCTTATCACTGGCTATTTTCTGTCTGTTGACTAGTATGTAAAGCAGGTGTATCCTTACAGTGACTGAATTTCTCCTTCAATTTTCACTTTATATGCAGCTCAATGAGCTGTCGTTGTTAGTCTGAGATTCTTGGCTGCTCCTTCTTCTGGGAGGGTTTATTTTATCAATGTAAAATATGTTTCTTTGTCCCAATATTTTCTACCTCGAGTTCTACTTTTTTTTTTTAAATTTTATGGCCTCACCTGTGGCATTTGGAAGTTCCCGGGGCCAGAGATTGAAATCTGAGCCTTCGCTGCGACTTGAGATCCTTTAGCCCACTGCGCCAGGCTGGGGGTCAAGCCCCTCCACAGCTACCTAAGCTGCTGCAGTCGGATTCTTAACCCACTGAGCTGCAGCAGGAACTCCCCTTGAGTTCTATTTTATCTGCTACTAATATTAGCATTCTACCTCTATTTTTGTTATCTGTGTAGCACATGTTTTAGTCCTTTTATTTTCAGACTTATCATATATTTTGTTTGATGCATGGCATCTAGCTGGACTTTTTTTCTCCCTTGGTCTTGCTCTCTTTTAATTGAGAGTGATTCTTTGATACATAGATTACTTGGGCTTGGTTCTGTCACCTTATTTGATGTTTTGTTTTATTTACCACACTTGAATTTTTTTTTTCCTATTGGATTGTGATTTTTAAAATTAGACATTGTTTCTATTCTTGGGGTGGTTACCCTAATATTTTAAATGCATGTTGTTTATATTTCTTGTACAGAGTCTATAGAGTTACTTAGTATTCATATGCCCCCAGGGTTCCTGCTGGAAGTTACTTTCTTTTTGTAATTTCACAGTATTTCTTTCTTTTCTGTAATCTTCCATCTCTGCCTTCAATTGAGATGTGCCGATAGCTGCAGGTGTGCATTCCCTCCAGTAGCTGCCCATCTGCAGGCCTTCCTTTAGGGATCTTCCCAGGATCTGGTTCCCTGAGAGCCCTCCATCTTTAGGTCTGCTTGTGTGTTTCTTTATTAGTATTATTATTATTTTGGATAGTCATTGAATTAGGCTAGGCCTAGTTTTAAGCACACAAAAAATGAAAGTTTTAGGAAGAATTTTTCTACTGTTTATCTTCTATTTAAAACAATGTTAGGAGTTCTCGTCGTGGCTCAGTGGGAACCCGACCAGATCCATGAGGACACGGGTTTGATCCCTGGCCCCGCTCAGTGGGTTAAGGATCCGGTGTTGCCGTGAGCTGTGGTGTAGGTCCCAGATGCGGCTCGGATCCTGCATTGCAGTGGCTATGGTGTAGGCCGGCAGCTGTAGCTCTGATTAGGCCCCTAGCCTGGGAACCTCTGTATGCTGCAGGTGCAGCCCTTAAAAGACAAAAAAAAAAAAAAAAACCTTAAACAATGTTAAATAACATTTAGCTCTTATCCAGTTCCAACTCTGGTGCTCTGTGGCTTTTTTCTTTTTTTTTTTTTCTTTTTGGTCCTCTGAGCCCTTTGGGGAAGACAGGCAGGAATTTTGCCTGTAGGTTAAAGACAAAGTTACAGGTCACTACTTCAAAAATAAGAGTTGTTTGTCCACTGTTACCCCTCTGCCTGGGCGGAACACTTAGTATTCTCCAGGAGTAATAGGAAAATAACAAGCCAGCATAATGTCTGGAGAGAGGTTTCTCAGAGGCATTTTGCAACAATATGTGTACTTGTTTTCAGAGAAAGGCACACAGATAAGTCCATAAAAGCAGTAGATACAGGTTACAGTTTATGGAAGCTCAGCTGGAGAAGATGGAACAGGGCACTTGGGGAAAAGAGGCAGAAGAGGCATTCGCTGAAGCCAGTCTGAAAGGCTGACAAGGAAAGTGACCAGGCCGAGGAGAGAGCTGGGACCTTCTGGGCCCCGGGTTCGAAGTATCCAGGGGGTCACAGAGCATAAAGATGAGAAGGCAGAGGTTTTCTGAGAGGCCAGAAGGTGGGTGATGACCCGATTTAAACTCTCCCCCCCCCCTCCTATCTCACCATTAAGTTGTTGGCTCCATGTCAGAAATCGTTCTTTTAAAACATGATGGCCCTTTTCTATTCCTGTTGTTTGCAGAGCTTTTTAAAGTAAGGAATGATGTCCTCCAACTCTGAGGGAGCTCTTTTGATGGCTCTTGAATTAGTCTTTTGTTGTCCATGGTCGAGTTCTGTTCAAGTTGGCGCTGATTCTCACCGGTAGAGAATTGTTCTCTTCTCTGGCCCGTAGGACAGGTTTTGGTGTCGTGGTTACTGCGGTTACATCTGCTTTGGAGTCGCTCCGAGGACTCTCTGTTGTGTCAAAAGAAATGGCCTGGGCCTGCAGTGCTTCTCCTTTTGTAATTAAACCTTGCCTTTTAAATGCATTTCTTCCCTTAGACATCTGTGAATGTTGAATTGCCGCTTAATAGGATGTCAAGAAATAATTTGGAGGCATCTACCTGTAAAATAACAGAGCCATTTAATTTTGAGAAGAATGACAGCACGCTTCCGCCACATGATGCTTTACGAAGTCCTGGAGGACATCCTAACCATCCTAATTTCAGGTTGAAAAGCCCAGAGACTGGAAATAAGAAGAACAATTTTTTGCTTTGTGAGCAAACCAAACAGTATTTGGTTAGTCAGGAAGACAGTTCAGTATCTTCCAACCCTAATGGCGTCAGTGGAGAAGCGGCTGGATCCAGAGGAGACCGGAAGATGTTGCCAACAGGTAAGTGAAAACTACAGGCTTAATACTGCTTGGTTCTGATGGTTTCTCCGACTTCTTACTGAAAGTTCTTATAACTTTGCAGACCAGTAGGTTATTAACTGGAACCACCAAAGAGCTAACTTATAATATTTGCATGGGAATGTTAATTTAGAAGGAAAAACCAGATGCCAGGTAGCTACCTTTGGCCCCATTAATCACAGAAAGGATTCCTGAGCAGAAAATGTCCAGAGATGAGCTTCCCTCTACTGAGCACACACAAAATCAGAGATGTTCTGGGAACGTAGAAAGGAGAGACTTTGCCTTTTTTTCTGGTATTCTTAAGATTGGCCATATTCTAAAAAGACTGTGCAAATTCCGTGCATATAATTGCTCACAAAAATGTTGAAGACATTCACTTGTTTCATTTGATTTGAAAAAATCATTCCTTGGGCCTCTGGGGTCGGAACTGTTTTCCTAATAAAACATTCAAACATCATTTGCTCTTTTTCACTGTACTGATTTTATGCTGCTCATCCAAAAGCAAAAGTGAGTAAACTCTAGCCCCTCATTAGCTCACCTTAGCAGGGGTACCAGCCTGGGCTAGTGGTTGTTGTTTTTCATTGTCACGCCCTTGTAGTTAAGGCAGAACAAGCCAGAAATGTCCATTTTACTTAAAAATGTCCTTGACAGAGTTCCCACCATGGCTCAGCAGTTACAGACTCAATTGGTATCCATGAGAAGGCAGGTTTGATCCCTGGCCTCGCTCAGTGGGTTAAGGATCTGATATTGCTGTGGCTGTGGCTCATATCCAACCCCTAGCCTGGGAACTTCCATATGCCGCAGGTGCATCACTTTAAAAAAAAAAAAATCAGAGTTCCTGTCGTGGCACAGTGGTTAACAAATCTGACTAGGAACCATGAGGTTGCGGGTTCGGTCCCTGCCCTTGCTCAGTGGGTTAAAGATCTGGCGTTGCCGTGAGCTGTGGTGTAGGTCATAGACGCGGCTCGGATCCCGCGTTGCTGTGGCTCTGGAGTAGGCTGGCAGCTACAGCTCCGATTAGACCCCTAGCCTGGGAACCTCCATATGCCGCGGGAGCGGCCCAAAAAATGGCAAAAAGACAAAAAAAAAAAAAACAACCCAAAATCAAAAGAATATCCTTGATAAAACAGTGCAAATTATTAATAAATCTTGACCCTTGTGTACAGGTATTTTTAGTATTTTGTGTAACAGAATGGGAATTACTCCTAACTTGCTGTGCACTGATGTATGAAAAGCATGTGTGTGATTGTTGTGAGTCGGAAACTTTTTTTATTGGAACATCATTTTTTACTTGAAAAGAATGGCAAACCCTGGTTATTCAGACTTAGATATCTGGCAGTCGTTTTCTCAAAGATGAACAAAGTGAGCCTGTCACTTCAAATAAAACAGCTGCCAGTATTTTGTTGGTAGTGATACAATGCAAAGTTTTCAAGCAAAAAAGAATTTCAGGAGATTGACAGCTTCCCAGTACTTAAAAGTTTTTCTGGTGAGATGCGTGGTGATATTAACACACCAGATTTTTTCTTTATATCATCTGATGAAACATGTCAAGATTTGGAAGATCTCCATAACTCAGGAGTTTCTCAATCTTTTCCAAAAGACCAATGCATGATGTTTTATAGTCATGCATGGGTAAAAATCCATTCAAAGTGCAAGATAAATCAATGGGTTCTGGTGTAACAGTATGAAAACTTTTTTGATACGGTTTTAGATTCCACATTGCAACTAACCTTTACACCACCACTTGAGTTTTGGTGTGAATTAAAGGAAAATATCCACAATTATCTGAGAAGACCATTAAATACAACACCTATTTGCAACCACATATGTATGTGGGGCCAGATTTACTTCAGATACTTCTGTTAAGCAAAATATTGTAGCAGATTGGATGTCAAAGTAGATAAGAGAATCCAACTATCATAGCTAAGCCGAACATTAACAAGATGTGCAAACATGTAAAGCAGAGCCACTCTTCACAAATTTTTTTTCTTTTGCTCTGGAAAATGTAGGTTTTTTTTTTTTTTAAGGAATGTTATCATGTAATGCATTTATTATTTTTAAATGCTTTTTTTTTGTCTTTTTTTAGGGCATGGCATATGGAGGTCCCCAGGCTAGAGGTTGAATCAGAGCGTAGCTGAGCCTCTGCCACAGCCACAGCAACGCCAGATCCAAGCCACATCTGTGACTTTCAACCACAGCTCACAGCAATGCCGGATCCTTGACCCACTGAGCAAGGCCAGGTGCATTTCTGCTGAGCCATTATGGGAACTCCTATTTTTAAATGCTTTTAAATATTTGGTTTTAATTTCTGATAGTATTAGACATTTTTAATGCTTAGTTTTTTCTTTTTTTCTTTTTTTTTTGCCACCCCTGTGGCATGCAGAAGTCTTCAGGCCAGGGATCAAATCCATATCACAGAAGTGATAGTGCCAGATCCTCAACTGTTAAGCCACCAGGGAACTCCTGTAATACTTAGTTTTAATTTCTAATAATGCCAATTTCTTTTTTTTTTTTTGTCTTTTTGCTATTTCTTTGGGCCGCTCCCATGGCATATGGAGGTTCCCAGGCTAGGGGTCGAATCGGAGCTGTAGCCTCTAGCCTACGCCAGAGCCACAGCAACGCGGGATCCGAGCCGCGTCTGCAACCTACACCACAGCTCACGGCAACACCGGATCGTTAACCCACTGAGCAAGGGCAGGGACCGAACCCGCAACCTCATGGTTCCTAGTCGGATTCGTTAACCACTGCGCCACGACGGGAACTCCCATAATAATGCCAATTTCTAATGATATAAGCCATTGTAAACAAAACCTCCTCAGTAATTTCTAAGGGTGTAGTTGAGTCTGGAGTTGAGAAAGCCCAATACTTTGTGAATGGAAAAGAGTTCACAGTGAGGGGGTATAGTAGTCAAGGAAATTTTGGACCAACCTTTATTTTTCTTTAGGAAAAGTAGGATGTTGCTTATTTATAGTGTAGCGTTAAGGCTATGATGGTATAGCTTTATTACTTGAATAGTATAATGTACATTTTCAGAAATGAAGTTATATTTGACTCATTAGACATTATGTGTTACATTCCTAGGTAATCCTGTGTCACCATTAAATACTGGAAATAATTCACCACCCAAAGAAATAAATAGTGTAAGTTACTTTTTTTTTCTATTTTTTGTTTTTGCATAAAAGATTCTAAACACTTTTGTGTTGTATTAATAAAAGAAAACTCAATTTGTAGGTACTATTCAAGGTCAGATTGCCTTATCTTTAGCCTAGTACCTTTAAAAAAAGATGCAGCCTTTTCTTTTCAGGTAAATGGAGATTGACATACAGTTGTAAGAAATAATGGAGATCCTTTGTAGACTTGACCCAGTTTCTCCCTTTGGTAACATGCTGTAAAGCTGTGGTGTCATAATATCACAAGCAGGATATGGACACTGGTACAGTCAAGATACAGAACATTTTCCATCACTTCGGGGATCCCTTCTGCACCTTTTTATGGCCACATCCACTTCCTTCCCGCCTCTACCCCCTTCTTAACCCTTGGCAACCACTAATCTCATCCATTTTCCAAAATATCATTTCAAGGCTGTTACAGCAGTGGAATCATACAGTATATAACTTTGGGGATTGGATTTTTTTTTTCAGTCAGCATAATTCTCTGGAGATTCATCTAGATTGTTGTATATATCAGTAGTTTGATGCTTTTTGTTGCTAACTGGTATTCTGTGGCTTATGTAAACATTCACTTATTGAAATACATCTGGATTGTCCCCAGTTTCTGGCTAGCATAACTAAAACTGCTGTAAACACTCATGTGCAGGGTTTTATATGAACGTGAGTTTTTTGTTTTTGTTTTGCTCTAGGATAAATGCCCAGGAGTGCAATTTCTGGGTCATTTGGTAATTGCATGTTTAGTTTTTTTTTTTTTTTAAAGCTGCAATGGTGTTTTCCAGAATAATTTATACCATTTTACAGTCCCATTGAGAATGTATGAGTGACCCAGTTTCTCTGCTTCCAGCATCCTCAACAGCATTTGATGGTGGTAGTATGTTTAGTTTCCCCGTTTTCATAGGTGCGTAGTGATACCTCATTGTGGTTTTGTGTTTCTCTAATTGCTAATGATAAACATCTTTTCATGTGGCTATTTGCCATATGTGTATCCTTTTTGGTGAAATGTTCATCATATCTTTTGCCCGTTTTCTAACTTGGATTGTTTATTTTTTTAATTTAAAAAAATTTTATTTTTTGTCTCATCTGCAACATGTGGAAGTTCTTGGGCCAGGGATCAAATGGGCTCTATAGCAGTGACCCAAGCTGCTGCAGTGATCCACAACCCACCACAAGGGGACTCTGGATTGGTTTTGTTTGCTTTTTGTCTTTTTTTGTCTTTTTTCTTCTTTTATGGCTGCACCTGCAGCATATGAAGTTCCCAGGCCGGGGGTCAAGTTGGAGCTGCAGCTTGGGCCTTTGCCCCACCCATGGCAAAACCAGATCTAATCCTTAACCCACTGAGGTCAGGGATTAAACCTGCATCCTCACAGAGGTGACAGGTCCTTAACCCTCTGAGCCACAGTGGGGAACTCCTGGAATTTTATTTTACTTTCTTTTTACTGATAAGTGTCAAAAGTCCTTTTGTAGTCCAGATTCTATCCTTTGTCAGAAATTTGACTACTAAATATATTTTTTTCCTAGTCTCTAACTTTATATATATATATATATATGTATAATGATTTTTATTTTTTTTCCATTAGAGCTGGTTTACTTTTTTAATTATTGCTATTTTTTTAATTTTATTTTATTCTGGCTTGCTTTTTCACTCTCTTAACAGGGTATTTGGCAGAACAAAAATTTTTAATAAAATCCTAATCAATATTTCCATTTATGGATTACACTTTTGGTGTCAAGTCTGAGAACTCTTTGCTACTTTAGATCTAGAAAGTTTGGGGATTCCCCCCCCCCCCCAAAATGTTTTATAGCTCTACATTTAAGTTTGTGGTCCATTTGGAGTTAATCTTAAATTGTGAGACTTAGGTTGAGATTAATTTTTTTGGGCTAGAGATATACAATTGTTCTAGCACCATTTGTTGAAAATGTCTTTCCTCCACTGAATTGCTTTTACGCTTTTGTCAGAAATTAGCTGGGCAAGCCTGTGTGGGTCTATTCTGAAATCTCTGCTCTTTTCCCTTGATCTCTGGGTCCTTCCCTCCATCAATACCACACAGTATTAGAGCTATGATAGATAGTCTTGAAATTGGGTACAGTGATTCCTCCCACCTTCTTTTTCTTTTTTCATAATCATTTTATTTAATCTAGTTTCCTTTCTTTCCAAACTACATTTTAGAATTATCTTGTTTGTATCTACAAAAAATCTTGCTGGAATTTTGATAGGCATTGCATTAAACCTGTATATCACATTAGGACTATGGACATCTTTGCTGTGTTGTCTTTGAATTAACACACTCTGTCTCCCAGTTTATTTAGATATATGATTTCTTTTGCATTGCAGTTTTCAGCTTACAGGCTGGGAATGTTTCGTTAGATTTATACCTAAGTATTTCCCTTTTTGTTTGAATGATTGTAAATGTTTGTTATATTTTTTTATTTCCATGTGTCCTCACCTTCATTGCTAATGTATAAAAATATGGGGTTTTTGTTTTTAGCTGTGCTTGTAACATGCGCAAGTTTTTGGGCCAAGGATCAAACCTGACCATAGTCTTTTGAACTTCCTGGACTCACTTATTCTAGGAACTTTTTTGTAGATTTCTTGGAACTTTCTGCAAATAAAAGACAGTTGTTTGTTTGTTTTTTTTTTTATTTTTTAAGATCTGCTTTTCGTTTCCTTTTCTTATCGCACTGACTAGAACTTATAGCATTGTGTTTTACATATAAGGCCAAGGTTTTTAGTTGTACTTAATGGAAGGAATAAGAAGTACATCTGCTTTG
This sequence comes from Phacochoerus africanus, assembly GCF_016906955.1. Classification (NCBI taxonomy): domain Eukaryota; kingdom Metazoa; phylum Chordata; class Mammalia; order Artiodactyla; family Suidae; genus Phacochoerus; species Phacochoerus africanus. Next base: position 124,860,246 of record NC_062558.1, read on the forward strand.
TCTTCTCAGAAGAACTCCCAAATCTAATACTTAACAAACCAAACAAAACATTATTGCCAAGTTTTAACATTGCTATTTTCTTTTCTTAATAGAAGCCTAGCAATAACGTGCCTCCTGCAAAGTCAAAAAAAGTAGACAAGTTGGTTGAGAATTCCTTGTCCATAAACAACCCAGCGCTCTTCAGCTCCTTGGGACCTCCTCTTAGGTCGACAACTTGCCATCGCTGTGGCCTGTTTGGTAAGCAAGCTGCACGCGGATGTCTGCCGGATTATCCCTCCGCACGTTTGAAGAGTATTTGCATTATGTAAAACATTAAACATACACAGCAGAGTGTATGTACCCCATATGCCCATTTCTCGGCTTCCATAGCCGCCAGCAACCTACCAATCTTGTCATCATATCTTTCTACTCTTACTGCTTCTTTGCTTATTTTTTATACTGTTCTTTGAGATAGAACTTAACATGAATTGGAATGCCCAAACTCATACCCCATCAAGATAAAGACTATTTCCTTCTTAGAAAGTTCCCTCCATCCCGTCACAGTCACGATACTCCCCCCGAGGTAACCCCTGTTGTTTTTTCACCATAAATTAACTTTGCCAGTTACGGAGTTTCTTGTGAATGAAATCGTGCTGTGTGCACTCTTTCTGATGCAGCCTTTTCTGTTTAGAAAATATTTCTGAGTTTAATCCGTGCTGCGCATGTACATGAAATTTTAGTTTGTTGTTGAGTCAAAAGGTAAGTGTATGTTTATGAGAAAAAGCCAGGAGCTCCCATTGTGGCACAGCAGAAATGAATCCGACTAGGAACCAGGAGGTTGCGGGTTCGATCCCTGGCCTTGCTCAGTGGGTTACGGATCTGGCGTTGTCGTGAGCTGTGGTGTAGATCGCAGATGGATCTGGTGTTGCTGTGGCTCTGGTGTAGGCCAGCAGCAACAAGCTCTGATTAGACCCCCCAGCCTGGGAATCTCCATATGCCAAGGGTTGCAGCCCGAAAAAGACAAAAAGGCAAAAGGAAAAAAAAAAAAGAAAAGAAAAAGCCAAACCATTTTAAGTAGCTGTCCCATTGTATTCCTACTGGTAATGAGTTCTGATTGCTCCACATCTTCAACATTTGGTGTTTTCAGTCCTTTTAATTTTAGCCCTTCTCATGAGTGTGTAGTGGCATCTCTCTGTGGTTTTAATTTGCGTTTCCCTCATCATCAGTGGTCTAGAGTAGTTTTCCTGCGCTTCCTGGCTATTTGGATATTAAGCTACTTTTTTCTATTTCTTTTAGAGTGGAGGCGTTAGAGACCAGCCTGGTTTTGTTGTTTCTTTTCTTTTCTTTCTTTTCTTTTCTTTTTTTTTTTTTTTTAAGATGACTTGTTTTCTTCTGCCTGTACACTTACAGGATTTATCTATTATTTATTTTTTAATGGCCACAGCGTGGCCTGTGGAAGTTCTCAGGCCAGAGTTTGAATCCGAGCGACAGCTGTAAATGCAGGCCGTCACTATGGAAAAGTTGCCAGTTTTTACTTATTTATTGAGGTATAACATAGCAGTGCCGGATCCTTAACCCACTGCATCACAGGAGGAACTGCTGATAGGATTTTTTTTAAAAACTTTATTTCAGAAACATCCTGGGTTTTTATAAGTGTGATTTTCTTCACTGGCTTTTGTGTTGTACTTTGTCAGTGGCACACAGTGAGCTGTGCCAGGGTCTGCTTGCACACACTTCTGTTTTCACCACTGTAGATTTTCTGTCTCCCTTGATATAACATGTGCTCCAGGCTGTGCATGAGGGAAGTCAGTTGTGTTTCCAGTCTGTCCTCCCTCTTGTTTTCATTTCGTTTTGGCACTCCTCCTTTTCTCTGCATTTTGAGAGAGCTTTAAAAATTTAATCTTAATACCTAAGCATAAAAAGCATAATCCTCTTCAAAAAATCTCCTTGATATGATTAATAGAATGGTATTTAATATGTCTTGGTTTTGAAAGTGTCTTACTTTGGCAACAAATGTTTGGAGTAAGACACTGGTGATATCCTGGCTGTGTTCTGTAGGGTCACTGAGATGCTCACAGTGCAAACAGACGTACTACTGCTCCACAGCGTGTCAGAGAAGGGACTGGTCGGCCCACAGCATCGTGTGCAAACCTGTTCAGCAAAAGTAGGTGTGACTTTTTTTTTTTTAATTCATTAGAGAATATTTTAAAAGACTTTTTTTTTTTTTTTTTGTAGCGTAAGGATCAAATCAGGTAAGCAGGCTGTCACTATGGAAAAGTTGCCAGTTTTTACTTATTTATTGAGGTATAACATAAAGTGAACAGCTCTACAATTTCTGATCCTCAAAGCTGTTGTAGGTAATGTAGGGATTCCCTCCACTTTGAGGCTCGGAGGTTGTTGGCTCTCTTCTTCTCATTAGGTGGGTTTCGGAAGCAGCACTTCGGTGCACAGGGGGGCCATTGCATAGCCAGCGTGGGGTTGTTTTGCTCGTGTGATTCTTTCTGGAGGAGGCTGTTTTGCTCTTTCTGGATACTGCTGATTGAGAATTTAACATAATTGTGACCCCCGACTCTTAATTGGTTCTGTGCTATACGTGTTAATAATCAGCTGCTTTATTTCAGTTTCCGCAAACTTGAAGATAATAAATCACCTTTTGAAACAAAGAACTTGGAAGTGAAAAATGAGGTATGATGTACTCTTTCTTTGCTTTTAAGTTTTTAATGACTCCCTTTATTTTGAAGTAAGAGGGCTTAAGCTCAGTTAAATGTTTATGACTTATTTCTGCATTTGCCAGTGTTTGTTATTCCTGTTGAATACATCTGTGTACCTCTGATCAGTTTGATGACTCTTGGGGTCTAGGAAAATTGTTTATGCCCAGGCTTTTTTCGAAAAAGGACTTGAGGTGAGGATGTGGAGGGACTGGGAGAGTCCTTTCCTTACGGTCCCTGCACACCTGTCCTCTAGCTCTGCGTAGTGGGTTCTAATAAGGCCCTGTTATCTCAGGAACATTTTTTTCTATTAATACCTTTCTTCCATTTAGATAATGATATGGGCTAAATCATTCGTAATCTGAAAAATAGGAGTTGTGTGCAAATCACATTTAGAGATAAATTTTAGCCTTCCCTAGTCAGTCCTATAAAAGAAATCCATTCCTATAAAAATGTTTACAAGTGCAGTCTTAAAACACTACCCCCCCCCCTTAAAAAAAAATAAACTCAACATTGTCATCACCGTCATGGCCTGATTCTTGGGTGATCCCACTGCTAGGTTTTAGTGGCTCGTGAAGGTGTACGTTATTTCTCTACACTCTTAGGCAAACTTGAGAGTCAGGCTGTTCTGACCTTGATTCTAGTGAATGGTGGCCATGGTATCGTTTAAACATGTGCTTGTAACTCACTTGTATGTTTTTTCAAACCAGAGTGACTATCCTCTTGGAGTTACTAAAGAAATAGCCGTTTGTGCTGGTAAAATAATGTTTTCTGATTTGAGAAGCCTACAACTCAGGAAAACCATGGAAATAAAGGTATTTGTTGTTTAATTTCCATAGACAGAGAGCCAGAGAACTATAGATTTTTATTTCCTTGATTCCTGTGTTTAATTTGAGTTTATGAGATAGCTATAAAATATAACTGAATTGGTAAAGATTGCAAAAACTGTCTATAACACTTTTTTATTTTATTTTTTTTGTCTTTTGTCTTTCCAAAATTTTATTTATTTAATTATTTTTAGGGCCACGCTTGCGGCATATGGAAGTTCCCAGGCTAGGGATCGAATAGGAGTTACAGCTGCCAGCCTGTGCCATAGCCACAGCAACCCAGGATCCGAACCGCATCTATGGCCTACACCACAGCTCATGGCAACGCCGGCTCCTTAACCCACTGAGCGGGGCCAGGGATCACCCCTGCGTTATTGTGGATACCAGTTGGATTGATTACTCCTGAGCCACGACAGGAGCTCCCAGTATCATGTTATAAAGCCTTAAAAAATTCACATTTACTGTGTTCTCAGCAAATTATTACAACTTTTCTGTTTTGAAAGGGTACAGTTACTGAATTCAAACACCCAAGTGACTTTTATGTGCAGTTATATTCTTCAGAAGTTTCAGAATACATGAACCAACTCTCTTCGAGCTTAAAGGAAACATATGCAAATAAGGCGCATGAAGAGGATTATATTCCTGTAAAGGGGGAAGTTTGTGTTGCCAAGTACACTGTCGACCAGGTAACTCCTAATGAAGCGAATTATTTAATAAGATGCTTTAGTTCACTTTGGTCTTGTCAACTTGACACCAGAGCTTTTAATAATGCATTAGATGGCTTGAGGTGAGACTGGTCACACCCCCGTTTCTCTTCCTCAATCGGAAACCAGATCTGTTTGCTTATTTCCCCGCTTCCTGAGGCCTCTCCAGCTGTCTGTAGGCTCCTTTTTGGGGACAGCCCGATTGCTCGTCCTAGAGCTTGTGTTTATTTGTGTAGCTGAAGCATTAGTGTGTCGCAGAGGGTGCTGGGCTAGACTAGCCTGAGAAGAGTGGTGCATAGTAAAGCATCTTAAAATAGACAAATTTAGGGATTTCTCAGGCAGATTCTTTGGAAATTAAGTTACCTTGTTAATTGAGTATCTCAGAACAGGACAGTAGCTCTTCCTTTGCATGTTCTATTGATCGGGTGAGAGGTTTGAAACCCAAGATTGTGTGTTGAAGCGGAATGCCATCATATTTTACTTTCAGACCTGGAACAGAGTACTGATACAAGACCTCGATGTGCTGCAGAAGAAGGCACAAGTCTTGTATATTGATTATGGAAATGAAGAAAGAATTCCAGTAAACAGGATTCACAAGCTGAGCAGAAACATTGGCTTGTTTCCTCCTTGTGTGAGTCTCTCTTACTTTGTAAATTCGAAAGAGTGTCCCGAAGGAGCTGTTTTAATGTTTTCACAGACAGAGTATTTGCACGGTCTTAAGGTTACCGTGGTTAATGTGAAATGGTACCCATTGGTATGTCTTCTACTCTGTGGTAAAACACTCGCGGGCTTTATTAGCCTCATTTTTTTTTAGGCCTTATTTACCTAAGCCCTGCCTCAGGGGAGAAACTTGGCATTTTTAGGAACATCTTATCAATCTCCTCTTTAAAAACAATCATTTCTGAATTAATTACATTATTTAGAAGCCACTCGAATTTATGTGTAATTAAGGGATAATTACTATCCTTTCATGAATTTCTCAAGCATCAAATCCCAAAAGGAAAAGCAGGGTGGATAGTGTATCAATAGAGAGAAATAATTATTCATAAAATTATTTACCTGGTTGCTGCTTGACGATTTTTGATACATGTTCAGCCTAAAATACATTGTCTTAAAAAAAAACTTTAATTAGAAAAAAAGTTGTTTTCAAATACCGATTTTTTTAGTAACTTCTGTAAACTCTTTCAGGCCATAAAGTGCTTTGTGGCCAATGTTATCCCAGCAGAGGGGAATTGGAGCAGTGATTGTGTCCGAAGTATCAAGTCACTGTTGCTGGAGCAGTGCTGCTCTGCGAAGATTGTGGACATCTTAGAAGACGAGGTGGTTACCTTTGCTGTGGATGTGATGCTGACGAGTTCGGGTAAGATCTGAATCTTTTTTTACTTTTGTTTTTAACTTTTAATTTTTTTTTTAGGGCCACACATATGGAGGTTCCCAGGCTAGGGGTCCACGTGGAACTGCAGCCACCAGCCTACACCACAGCCACAGCAACGTGGGATCCGAGCGCCGTCTGCAACGTACACCACGGCTCACGGCAACGCCGAATCCCCAACCTTGTGGATACTAGCCGGGTTCTTACTGCTGAGCCACGACGGGAACTCCGTAAATCTTTGTTTTTAAGTGGAGCACTTCGTATGTTACTTAGTCTCCACCTGTTTCTCAGAGAAGAAATAGGAACCTGAGACTGAGTAAGCCCCGTTCTGGAGTCACTCAGATTGTGGTGGAAACTAGGGCCTTGGCTCTGCTTTTTTTTTTTTTTTTTTTTTTTTAAAAGAGTTGAGTTTTATTTGGGGTGAAATTAGGACTTAAGCCCAGGAGACAGCATCTCACGTCGTCCCGAGAAACTGCTCTTGGCTCTGCTTTTGAAGTCAGCAGTTTGTCAAAGACAAGGCACAAGTCTGTAGGACAGGATGGATTAAAAGGCAAGATCTGGACTTAGTGTGGGGAAGCCGTTATGCTCTCGACTGACCCCGTTATCTTCTCATTTATTGGAGGAAAGTCAAGAATTTCTCTGAATTTGTCCATCCTTATTATCAGTGCCTTTTCTTTGAACAACCTTCCCGGAACTGCATTTTGGTTGAAGTTACTTTAGAAGACCATAAGCACATAGTATTTAAGTTGTGGAAATGGAAACCGTTTGGAATCCTGTTCTTCCGTTACGGCTTTGTATGTATTTGAAAACTGACTTCTCAGAGTGTGCTTAAAATTGCCTCTTGGTTTCCAAGGTATTCTTACTCTTGTACTGTTTGAGACCTATTGTCGGTTGGTGACTTGATAGAAAGTTCAGTTAATCCTGTTGTGAAATTAAGTATAAAATTGTGTTGTTTCTTTGCTATATATGTTCCATGTTATGGCTTGAGCTTTTGTATGCTATTTGAGGGAACTTAAAGTTTATGTAAGGACACTGACTAAGCCTAGTTTTCAGCCATGCTTTGTATATGAGAGAAAGCAGTCTTGTGTTTTAAATTTATTTCTGGTTGTAAATGATGGTCAGTCTAAGAATGCCAGTGATGCCAGTGATGTGGTAACTAAATCTTTTATATTATTCAAAATTTATTTTTTCTTCTTCTTTTTTTTTTTTGTCTTAGGGCCTCACCCGTGGCACATGGAAGTTCCCAGGCTAGGGGTCAAATCGGAGCTATAGCCATCGGCCCACACCAGAGCCACAGCAACACCAGATCTGAGCCATGTCTGCAACCTACACCACAGCTCTCGGCAACGCTGGATCCCCAACCCACTGAGCAAGGCCAGGGATGAAAACCCGCAACCTCATGGTTCCTAGTCAGATTCGTCAACCACTGAGCCACAACGGGAACTCCTGTTCGGAATTTGTAAGTGAAATATTTTGATATTAATATTTCAAGTGATGATGGGAAATTTGCCTCAGTTTTTAAAGCTGAGTGTTAATAAACTATATTTTGTACATAGAAACTGAGCTAGTAAGAAATATGCCAGTGCTCTAATAGCTATAATTTTTAAATCTTGTTATTATGACCCATTTATTTTGTATTTAAGCTTAAACTTGATATATCAATGGAAATATGTTGTCTTAATCATTTTTAGGAAAACTCTTAGACCATGTGCTCATTGAAATGGGATATGGTTTGAAACCCAAGGGACAAAATTCTACGAAGCAAAGCGCAGATTCAGGTGCGTATGCAGATGAATCCTGAATGGGATAGTGATTTCAGTGAGTGAAGGATATGTTCTCTATTTAATGAAAGGGGAACAGCTATCATACTGCCAGATTTAATGGAAATGATAACCATTTTGTAAACGTGATGTAAGGAAGTTGATACTTTTAAATTTAGTAATATATTAATTTCTTTTTCTTTTTCTGACTGCACCTGCAGCATCTGGAAGTTCCCAGATTAGGAGTCAAATCGGAGCTGCAGCTGCTGGCCCACGCCACAACCAGGGCAACACCAGATCTGAGCTGCATCTGTGACCTGCTCACGCAGCTCGTGGCAACGTTGGGTCCTTAACCCTCTAAGTGAGGCCAGGGATCGAGACTGCATCCTCATGGACACTGTCAGGTTCTTAACCCACTGAGCCACAATGGGAACTCTCAAGTAGTATGTTTTTTCTAATTTGTCTTCCTTGCTTGTGTTCCTTCCCAGTCTTCTGATTGATCCTGGACTTGATAATTATCAGCTTATAAAATACTAAATATCACGACACTTGGGCTTGAGGGATTTTGACCTCACATTTCCTTAGTTGGATTTGTTTTCTTCTCCTTCCTTTGTATTCCAGCAGTAATTAGAACTGAAACACTCTGTTCTGGTAGGATGGTATTTCTTCTTAAATGACTTACTTAAATGGGTAGTTTTCCGTCTAAAAAGAAACCGAGAAGTTTTGCTCTCTGCTTTTTATTTTTTCTTTGTGTAGTCTTGTGTGGAGTTTTTTGTAGCCTGCTTTCTCCTTTTCTTTGCTCTAATAGCAGTTACAGTAGGCGTAGACACCCTTCATTGTCTCGTGCTCCTTCATTCACAGGTGATGCCAGATTAACGGTGCTGTGATCGGACACATCCTGTCACACAAGCAAACCTGAGTCCTCCTTTAATCTATCTTATCCCTCAGCTCCCATCCCTTACCCTAGTTGGTCGCCAGGCCTTTATTGATTCTTCTCCCTAAATAGTATTTTACAAGTTATATGTTTCTTTTTTTTCCTTTTTTTGCTTTTTAGGGCCATACCTGGGCAGCATATGGAGGTTCCCAGGCTAGGGGTCTAATAGATAGGCGCTACAGCTGCTGGCCTACACCACAGCCACAGCAACATCAGATCCAAGCTGTGTCTTTGACCTACACCACAGCTCATGGCAACGCCGGATCCTTAACCCACTGGGTGAGGCCAGGAATCAAACCCACAACCTCATGGTTCCTAGTCAGATTCCTTTCCACTGCGCCACGATGGGATCGCCTTTTTTTGTTTGTTTTTTGGTTTTGTTTTTTGGGGTTTTTTTTTGTCTTTTTGCCTTTTCTAGGGCCGCTCCTGCTGCATATAGAGGTTCCCAGGCAAGGGTTTGAATCGGAGCTGCAGCTGCCGGCCTACGCCAGAGCCACAGCAACGTGGGATCCGAGCCACGTCTGCAACCTACACCACAGCTCACTGCAAAGCTGGATCCTTAACCCACTGAGCGAGGCCAGGGATCGAACCTGCAACCTCACGGTTCCTGGTCAGATTCGTTAACCACTGCGCCACGACGGGAACTCCTCCCCTTCTTTTTTTAAAATCTTTTTTTCTCTCCTACCATTTTTCTGGGTCAGAAATCCTTATCATTCAGATAACTGCACAAGTTTGCAATTTATATCTCCTGCTTGTATTCCTGTAGTCCTGCCTATATGAAATCCCTAAAGCTTAAATTTTGGTGGGACAGCACTGTTGAAAAGCCTCCAGTAGTTTTTTCCATCTGGAGGAGAAAACCCAGTACTCACTGGTCGAAGAGTAGTCATGGTTGAGATTGTAAGTGATGCTGGTGTGTTAGGGTGTGAAGTGGGGGAGGTGAACCTGGGCCTGCATTCAATACCAGTGAGAAGCTGTGGTGGGCGAGGTGGAAAGAGAGTGAGGAAAATGTTGCCAGAATACCAGAAAAGTGAATGTTCTGGGAAGGAGTCATCAGTGGTAGCAGCTGCTGCAAAGGGGTCCAGCAGAAGAAGAAAAATCCCCCCACAGTAGTGCTTTCCTAGGGCCCTGTGCAGGTGCCTTCATGGAGGGTGTCCTGTGGGCAGTACAGACACATAGAGAACAGATTATAAGACAGTAGCAGAGGGAGTTCCTGTTATGGCGCAACAGAAACGAATCTGGCCAGTATCCATGAGAAAGCAGGTTCAATCCCTGACTTGCTCAGTGGGTCAGGGATTTGGCATTGCCATGAGCTCTGGTGTGGGTTGAAGACATGGCTCCGATCCTGCATTGCTGTGGTGTAGGCCAGCAGCTGGAACTCTGATTTGACCCCTAGCCTGGGAAATTCCGTATGCCAAGAGTGCATCTCTAAAAAGCAAAACCAACAAACCAAAACAAACAAAAATAAAATGGTAGCAGAAGTGCCGAGTGCAGTGGGGGCCCTGGGAAGGGTCCCTGACTCAGATTTGGACAGAAGCCTTTCATGGTGACACCATCCTGAGCAGGAGATACTCAGGTCATTGGGGAATTTGGGAGTGTGTTTTGGGAAAAAAGGCCAGCATGTAATAAGGTCTAGAGGTGTGAAAGAGGGCAGGGAGGCCTGAAAAACTGGAAAATTGGATTAATGAAGTCAAAATGGCTAATTTTTCTGTTTTCTGATAAGGTGATCTTGACGATGTTGGAAAAATGACAGCTGAAAACAAAATTGTGGTAGACAGAAGTGATCTCATCCCCAAAGTGTTGACTTTGAATGTAGGTGATGAGTTTCGTGGCGTGGTCGCCCACATTCAGACTCCAGAAGACTTCTTTTGTCAACAGCTGCAAAGTGGGCGTAAGGAAATCTTGATTTGTGCTATCAGGATAACGTACTTCAAGAGACTCAGCATGCAGATAACATTTAGATTCTTTTGCATTTCTTTTGTTGACCCTGTGATCTCTGTCTTCAGATAAGCTTGCTGAACTTCAGGCATCCCTTAGCCAGTATTGCAGCCAGGTGCCTCCACGCTCGGATTTTTACCCAGCCATTGGTGATATCTGCTGCGCTCAGTTCTCCGGTAAGAAAAGAGAGTGTTATTGAATTTTTTTTTTTTTTAACTTACAATTAAATAACAGCAAATGAAACAGAATCTTCAGTTGACATTGAATGTCTGTATTTGAAATTTGAATGTTAAGTGTGCTAATTATGATTTTAAATATCCAGTTAAACTTAAAGTGTGTAAGGGAATGCCTGTGACTGTTGGGGGTGTGGTGGTAAAGTTGGTTCTTAACTTCTCAGCCTTTCAGGTTTGAAGACTGACACAGGTACTTGCTGACGTCAGTAGGTGGATGTGGAGCCTCCCGGGATCATGGCTTGGCCAGGGTTCTTTGGAACAGCGAGAGGGCCTGGCGGTGTGGAGTTGTCAGGGCTGACCCGTGTGAGGACAGGTTCAGTTCTCTTCCGAAGAGAGGGCCGGTGGCCTCCCAGAAGGGGAGGTGCAAGTAGGCCTCCAATAAATCGATTGCTTGGTCGGTGGTGGAGTCTGGTTGACTCTCAGTGCCAGGTTCTCTAAAACTGATCAGGACCTCGTGGATTCACTCACGTGACCAGGACATGTTCCCTGTCTTAATGAGTTACTCTACTGGGGGACCAAGCAAGGAAATAAATAATGTCAGCACACCACATGCATTGTATAGTGAGGGATGAATAAAGATGACTTTTTTGAAGTTCCCTTGTGGCTCAGTGAGTTAAGGATCTGGTGTTGTGACAGCTGTGGTGCAGGGAGCAACTGTGGTGCAGGTTCAGTTCCTGGCCAGGGAACTTCCACATGCTGTGGGTGTGTCCTCCCCACCCCACCCCCAGCAAAGAAAAAAAAAAAAAGGTGACATTTTAGGAGCTGAAGGCTTCCGATAAACAAAAGTAGCAATGTTGAATAAGCATATGTTGTTTAGTAAAGCTTGATGTTATATGAAAATAGGATTTACAAATGACCAGCTCACTTGGGGAGGAAAAGTTTGTTTATATCTACATTGGAAAATCTTTTGATATTGAATCTCTCTTATCTTTAGAGGATGCCCAGTGGTACCGGGCCTCCGTTTTGGCCTATGCGTCTGAGGACTCTGTGTTGGTCGGCTATGTAGACTATGGAAACTTTGAAATCCTTAGTTTGACGAGACTTTGTCCCATAACTCCAAAGCTGTTGGAGTTACCAATGCAAGCTATCAAGTGTGTGCTGGCAGGTATGTAATTTTTATGGTTCCTGTATTCTGAAAACATTGAAACCTAAAGTAGAAGCATTAGAATTGAAGTTAAACTAGTGAGTAGATGAAGGAATTTATTTAGATACACCTTACCTTAGTGCAAAAGCAATCTTTAATAAAACATTTAGCATAGGTGACTGTTTTGCTTTCTGTAATAAAATAAAATCGGGAGTTCTCATCGTGGTTCAGTGGAAACGAATCCGACTAGGAACCATGAGGTTGTGGGTTCAATCCCTGGCTTTGCTCAGTGGGTTAAGGATCCGGCATTGCCGTGAGCTGTGGTGTAGGTTGCAGATGTGGCTCAGATCTGGCGTTGCTGTGGCTCTGGTGTAGGCCGACGGCTATAGTTCTGATTCGCCCTCCTAGCCTGGCAACCTCCATGTGCCGCCGGTGCGGCCCTAAAAAAAAGCTAAATGAATAAATAAATAAAACTGAATGTACCTGTATTTATGGAATAGAGCATTCTTTTTCGTTCTTTATAGACCCTTCATTATCAATACAGATCAGAGAAACCTATCAGTTGCGTGAAGTAGGGGGAAACCTGCGTTTGAAAACAGCTAGAACATTATCATATCCTTGGAAATGACTGCGTATGTAATGCTCTCCACTGGGAGCAGGAGTGTTGTTCCATCTTGGCTTTCCAAGCTTGGCTTTTACAGCTTTCATTCAAATGCACAATAATTTAACTAGTAGATAATTATCAGAAGGATATCTCCAATTTTTTTGCTACTAGCAATGTTCTTTTAACTACATTTGCAGCCTATCCAAGATCATTTCCTTAGAAAGAGGTACAAAGAAGCTATAAGGATACATAGTACAGTACAGGGAATGTAGCCAATATCTTATATTTTTTTTTTCTTTTTAGGGCCTCACCTGCACATAGGGAAGCTCCTGGGCCAGGTGTCACATTGGAGCCGCAGCTGCTGGTCTACCCCACAGCCACAGCAACATGGGATCCGAGCCACACCTTTGACCTATACCAAAGCTCATGGAAACGCTGGATCTTTAATCCACTGAGTGAGGCCAGGGATCGAACCCGCATCCTCCTGGATACTAGTCAGGTTCTTAACCTGCTGAGCCATCATGAGAACTCCTCTTATAATAAGTTTAAGTGAACTGTAATCTATAAAAATATTGAATCACTGTGTTGTATACCTGAAACTAATATCATATTGTAAATCAAATGTGCTTCAATAAAAAATGAAAAAATCGTTTCTGTAGGATAGGTTGCAAAACGTCATTATATTGCAGAATACTTCGTTAGATGGAAGGGAGGTGTCAGTGGGCAGACTTCTTTTTGTGTCTGTGATTATGTATCACGATTGTTCTCTAGAAAGGGTAGAACTAGTTTAAATAGCTACACAAAAATACAGGAGGGAGTCAGTTCCTTCACGTGTTGGTACACCAAATAGATATTTCTGTGTTATTTCATCTCGGCCAATTTTGACAAGCTAAAACGAAATCATTTTAATTTCCCTCATTACCAAGGAGAATTGGACATTTCTTCCTAAGTTTCTTGGCTCTTCTTAATTGTATGACATGACTAGGCCTAGCTTTGGGGTTATCAGTTTGTAAGGGCTCTTTCAGTAAATGCTACAGATGTTTCACACATCAGTGTCAGTGACTGGTGTTTTTTCCTGGATTGTGTTTTACTTTCGTTTATGATTTTCCTAAACAAACTTAACTGAGATGTAATTTATGTACTGTAAATACCAACTGTTTTGGGGGTATACGTTAGTGATTTTTAGTGGAGTTTCTGGGTTGTACAGCCCTCATCATAATCCAGTCTGGGAACATTCCCATTGCCCCCTGAGCTCCCTTGTGCCCGTTCGAGTTAATCCTAGCTTCCCAGGCAACCCTAATCTCCTTTCTGTCTTGCAGCGTTGCTTCTCTGGACATTTCATACCCACAGATTTATGATGGTTTGTTTACATAGAAATAGAGAAGCTTTTTACAGACTTTTTCTTTGAAATTGTGTCTTCATTTTCGTGTTTAGTTAATCCTCCTCAGATGAGACTTTGGGGTGCCAGTGTTTGTCATAGATTCCTTCAGTTTAACTTTGCGGAAATTAGGAGATAAATCTCTAAATGCTTGTGATAAGACATGTTTTCATGTTCCTTTCAAAAATTCTTTGTTAGGAGTAAAGCCATCATTAGGAATTTGGACTCCAGAAGCTATTTGTCTGATGAAAAAAATCGTGCAGAACAAAATGATCACTGTGAGAGTGGCGGACAAATTGGAAAACAGTTCCCTGGTGGAGCTTACAGATAGATCTGTGACGCCCCACATCAGTGTCTCCCAAGTGCTCATCGATGCAGGCTTTGCTGAGGGGGACAAGGGGGTAGTGCCAGATAAGCCCAGTGACTTGAAAGAAGCCAGTGGTGGTAAGTAAATTATCCACTAGTAATGTCCATGCTGGAATTTTGATGGCTTTGTGAATATGTGTGTTCTCCTGTTTTTCAGAAAGAATGTTGAGTACCTTTTTTCTTTTTTAGGGTTGTACCTGTGGCATATGGAAGTTCCTGGGCTAGGGATCACATCAGAGCTGCAGCTGCAGATCTACACCATAGCCACAGCAGCGTGGGATCCGAGCCTGTGACCTGTGTCACAGCTTGTGGCAGTGCCAGCTCCTTAACCCACTGAGCAAGGCCAGGGATGGAACCTGCATCCTCATGGATACTACTTGGGTTCTTAAACCGCCGAGCCACAACAAGAATTCCAGTGACTAGTCCTTACTTTTTTTTCCCCCCATACAATAGCATGTGGAGGTTCCTGGGGCAGGGATTGAACCTGTGCCATAGCAGTGACCTGAGCCACTGTGGCGACAATGCCAGATCCTTAACTCACTGTGCCACAGGAGAACTCCCCTTTTGTCTTTTTAAATCAAACATCACCTAAAGAGTGTGTTTGGATCATTGGCAACTGAAGACCCATCAGCAATGTGAATTTGAAATTTGAAATTCAGTGAGGTGTAGTAATGGTTAATTCTTAAGACTTTCCTGTAAAGTCCCTAAGTCATTGGAAATTCAGTTCTTTGAAAGCAGATTATTCAGTAACACCACATCTCACCACCCACTCTGGCTCTTTGTTTTGTGAAATGTCCATTTATCTTCACAGTTCCCTTGGATTTAGAAGCAAAAGTCAGTCCATTGGAGTGGACATGGGTTGAACTTGCTGTTGATCAAACAGTAGATGTTGTGGTCTGTATGATATATAGTCCTGGAGAATTTTACTGCCATGTGCTTAAAGAGGATGGTAAGTTAACTCTTAATTATTTGTTTTCACAAATACATTGGCAAAGATACTAAGTCAAGATGCGTTTGTTTGGTGAAAGTACTCTCTTTCCGTAAAGACCAAGTGCATATTTGTACATCCAAGAAAGCTGTTATTATACTTGGTTGCCTTTTAATCAGTTACAAGCCATTATTTCCATTTTCAGTAGTCTATTTTTAAACTAGTTGAGATTTCACAGAATGTCTCCTAAATTCATTTTTGAAAAATTTTAGTTGTTGATTTTATTGAAGGATAACATACATACAGATAAATGCACAAATAACGCATAAATTTATGCAACATTAATTATCACAAAGTCTAAACACTTGTGTAACCAACCTCTGGGTCAAGAAATAAAACATTACCCGTAACCCAGAAGTTTCTTTCACATCTCCTGCAATTACTTCCGTCTGTTTCTTTCCAAAGTAAATACTATCCTACCTTTTAACAATAGCATAGATTAATTTTTTCCGTTTGTGAACTTTATACAAATGGGAATCATGCCGTATGTTCTCTTCTGGCCTTGTTGCTTTTTTTTCACGTTGTCTGTGCGTTTGGTCCTTCATCTTCATGTGTGGCTGTAGCACATTTTTTGTTGCTGCCATTGTGTACATGGCTGCAATTCTTGTTCCACGTTTGGGTTATTTCTAGTTCTGAGCTATAAAATGATGTTGGTATGAACTTGCTTGTATAGGTTAGTGCACATGCTCATGCCTGTTCACTGGACATGGACCTAGGAACGAAATTACTGGCCAAGTCTTAAAGGGTAGGTGTATTTTCAGCTTTGATCAGTGAATGCCAGAAAGCTTCCAGTGGGAGCATGGCACTTGTCAGTTTGACAGTTGGAGTTGCCCCACATTCTCACAGATAGTCTATATTTTCCACCTTTTTCCCTTGAGCCATTCTGCTGAGCCTCATTGATTTTAACTTTTCTGAATGTGGTGTGTTTTCTCTACCAGATGAGGACATTAAACTAGATAACTAAGTTCCCGTGTGGCTCCCAGTTTGTGAGATTTGTTCATCCCTTCATTCAGAATCATCTAGTAGATAGGCTACTACTTCATAAAGGATAAAATTTTAAATAGTGAAGTTCCTTTTTTATTTTTCGTAAGTGATTGTACAAGCATATGGTACCAGATTTTAAAGCTGCGAATGAGTATATAGTGGAAAGTAAGTTCCCCAGTTCCTCTTTCAAATTTCTGAATATTCTTCTAGTTCCTTTTCTCAGTATTCTTAATATCTTTTCAAAAGTACTCTATACATATGCTTGTATGACTATATATTCCTTTAATAGAGGCATAAATGGTAAACTATTGCAGATAATATTTGCACTTTGTTTTTTTAGATCTCAGATAGCAGTTCACATTGTTTTTCAATACACTTTTAATTTTAGAATAATTTTAGATTTACAGGAGGTTGCCAAGATAGTACGGAGAGTTCCTAGCTTCCTCTGTAGTTATTGTCTTATGCAATTGAGGTATACTTGCTACAACTCAGAGACCAACACGGGTAAATTTCTGTGAGTGCACCTCCAGACTTTATTTGGATTCTGTTAGGTGTCCTTTTCCAGTTCTGGTACTGTCCTTTTTCTCTTCCAGGATCCATTCCAGAATACCACATAACTGTTTTGTGTCCCTCTTTTTCATGGTTATATGATATTCCACTGTGTGGATTATCCTAATTTAATTAATTTAGGTGTGGATGCTAAAGAATTAGTGTTTCCAGGTGTTTATTACTTAATCCTTGTGCTGTCTCCTTGGGACAAATTCCTAAAATTATAATTGCTACCTCAAAGGGTATGCATGCTTGTGCTTGAGAGAGTGCCCTCAGGAGGTTGGCTGAGTGGGTTCCTACCAACAGGGTGTGAAAGTGCCCTTTCCCATATCATTTCCAAGAGTATGTCCTTAGATATTTTTTTTTTGACTAATCTGAAAGGTGGCAGTTTTAACTAGATATAATTTAATTTCCATTTCTGTGAAAGGCCCTTTGCCGCCTATTTGAAAGATATTTTTCTTTCATTTCTGTACTGTTCAGGTCCCTTTACTTGGCTATTTATTTATTTATTTATTATTTTGCTTTTTAGGGCCATACCTGAGGCATAAGGAAGTTCCCAGGCTAGGGGTAGAATCAGAGCTGCAGCTGCCGGCCTGCACCAAAGCCATAGCAGTGCGGGATCGGAGCCGAGTCTGCGACCTACACCACAGCTCATGGCAACGCTAGATCCTTAAGCCAGGGATCCAGCCCGCATCCTCATGGATAGTAGTTGGATTCATAACCCGCTAGCAGGAAATCCTACTTTGGCATTTTAAATCTCTCCATGTGCTGTGTCTTTCCAAGCACGTCTCTGGTGTTTTTCTTTGGTGGTTTGTTTTTCTATTCCTCTGCTAAACTGCTCCCACCAAGTGTTTTTTGGCTGCCTAATTTGATATTTTGCCGCAGAGCCATTTCTTTTCTTGGAATACCCTCTGCTTTTCTAGCAAACAAGTTGTATTTCAGATTTCTCTGTGAAACCTTTAGCACACAGAGGTCACCTCTCTGGACTTCCTTAGCAGACACTGTCTGTGCCGTTCGTTTAGTAATTGCATACGCTCCTCAGGACAGCATGTGTGTAACTTTCTTTCTTTGCAGGCTTGTACACTGTGTCCTAGTCTGTGATCATGCTCTAGCATACTGTGACAGTGCTATTATCATCAGGTCACTGTGCCCAGTTCATTACCGCTATGGGTTTACTGAGAGTATTAACTAAATAATGACTTATTGCCAAATTAATTTTTTAATAAGGAAAAGAAAAAGGCATTTGGTGTCCTTTATAGTTGTTTGGCTATACACCTTAGTTTTTATGATGAAAACATTTTCCAGCTTTAATGGAAAATCTATTATTCTGTATGTTTTTTAAATACTAAATTCTGTGCATGTATTGTGTTTTCAGCTCTAAAGAAACTCAATGACTTGAACAAATCACTAGCAGAATATTGCCAGCAGAAGTTGCCTAATGATTTTAAGGCAGAAATAGGGCAACCTTGTTGTGCTTTTTTTGTAGGTAAGTTGCAGTTGGTGTAGTCTTGACTATATTAAAACCTTTTATTTCTTGACATTCAGCCCTCATTTTTATTTATTTATTTGTTTATTTATTTATTTATGCTTTTTAGGGCTGCACCTGTGGCATATGGAGGTTCCCAGGGTAGGGGCGAATCGGAGCTATAGCTTCAAGTCTGTGCCACAGCCACAGCAAGGCAGGATTGGAGCCACATCTGCGACCTACACTACAGCTCACAGCAACACCAGATCCTTAACCTGCTGAGTGAGGCCATCGAACCCACAACTCCATGGTTCCTAGTCAGATTCATTTCTCCTGCGCCACGATGGGAACTCCAAGCCCTCATTTTTAGTATATATTTTCTTCTTGATGTTTAAGCAGATATTTTTCATAATCAAAATTAAGTGAATGATGGAGTTCCCGTTGTGGCTCAGTGGTTAACTAATCTGACTAGGAAACATGAGGTTGTGGGTTTGATCCCTGGCCTTGCTCAGTGGGTTAAGGATCTGGCATTGCTGTGGCTCTGGTGTAGGCTGTCAGCTATAGCTCTGATTAGACCCCTAGCCTGGGAACCTCCATATGCCGAGGGAACGGCCCTAGAAAAGGCAAAAAGACAAAAAATAAAATAAAATAAAATAAAATAAAATAAAATAAAATAAAATGAATGCTTAAGATTCTATGGGTTTTTTTTGCTTTCTCTTTAGAAGAACCTCCAAATGATACTTTCTTAACTAAACTTTGTCAAATCCTTTTTTCCTTTCCATAATTTCTTTCTTTTTTTTTTCTTTTTTCTTTGTTTTTCCTTTTTAGGGCTATACCCATGGCATAGGGAGGTTCCCAGGCTAGGGGTCCTGTCGGAGATACAGCTGCCAGTCTGTGCCACAGACACAGCAACACCAGATCTGAGCCACGTCTGTGACCTACACCACAGCCCATAGTAACGCTGGATCCTTAACCCACTGAGGGAAGCCAGGAATCCACCCCGCAACCTCATGGTTCCTAGTCAGATTCATTTCCGCTGTGCCACAACAGGAACTCCTCCAGAATTTCTGACAATATAAAAGCTAGAGAATAGGAGACCTGTTCACTGCAGTTTCCTTGTTTCTTCTGGTCACCCTGTGCATGTTTATTTTGCAAATATATTTGATGACCTTCATTTCATTGCATGTTTTTCTGTTTATTTTTTATATTGCTTACCAGTAACAAATGAAAGTTCATTAGTGGGGAGAGTGTTATAGATCTTCCAATTTGAAAAATATATTCAAGTTTACTAAGTCTTTTTCTTCCCTTCATATTTTGCTTATTGGATAGATTATGAATGAAATCCTTAATTTATAGTAGATATGAATGTGTGATGCCATGAAAACTTTGAATTTTGAGAATTCTTGGGATTTCTGAATGAAAAACTAAAGGTGTCATCTGGGAAGAGAGCAAATTTATTAGCTGCTTTAGGCAAAGGATTTTTTTTTCTAAGAGATAAAAATTTTAAATCTTAATAGAAGGGAAATATTTCCTGTTAACAAATTGTGCGTTAAATCCAGGTGATGGTAATTGGTATCGAGCTTTAGTTAAGGAAATCTCACCACATGGAAACGTTAAAGTACAGTTTGTGGATTATGGAAACATTGAAGAAGTGATTGCCGACGAACTCCAAGTGATCCCACCAAAATTTCTAAAACTTCCATTTCAAGGGCTGCACTGCTGGCTAGTAGGTATGGTGCAGAATAAAAATCTTCTCACCTGTCTTCTAATACTTAGGGTACATAAACTTCTCAGTATTAAATCTATAGTTTTAGTATTTTCTCTAAGTTAGAAGATCCTGTTTTACATTATAAAGATACTGGCTAAAATGGTCCATGTTGATGTCAAAGCAAGGAAGCAGCTGCTTTTCTGTTCTTGGGATGGGAGTGAAAACCGATGCCTTCTCTTGAAGGCATTTTGCAGGCCTCCTTAATGAGTCTCAGATAGCCCTTCCTTTTTGTCTTAGCAATTTTTTTTTTTTTTTTGGTCTCTTTAGGACTGCACCCACAGCATGTGGAGGTTCCTCGGCTAGGGGTCCACAGCCACACCAGATCTGAGCCATGTCTGCGACCTACACCACAACTCATGGCAATGCCAGATCCTTAGCCCACTGAGAGAGGCCAGAGACGCAGCCTGCATCCTCGTGGATAGTAATCGGATTTGTTTCCGCTGAGGCATGATGGGAACGCCTGTCTTGGCAATTTTACTTCTAATAATTCATCCCAAAGAAATACCCTTGTGATTTCACAAAAGCATCCACATGGAATTCATTACACTGCTGTTAATCATAGCAAAACAACCTAAATAGCCAATAGTAGAAGTTTGATTCGATGAGGTTCCCTACGTAGTGGTAATCCCTATTTCGTAGGGTTCTTGTGAGGATTAAATGAATGCTTACGTCAGGGCTTGGCACTCAGAAAGTTCTGTTAAGTGTTTGCTCTTATTACACAGTCATTAAAATGTTAAATATGTTATGGATTTGAAAAATGGTGCATGATTTAGGTGCAGGAAGCTAGTTATAAAAGAGATGCAGGATGGCATTGTGGTTAAGAGGACTGATGGGGACCAGCTCTGCTGCCTGCCACCTGTGACATCTTGGATAACTGTTTGCAGTCTTTCTGTTTCCTTTTCCTCATCTGGAAAGAAATGGTATTTTTCTCAAAAAGGCATTAAGAATAAAAGAGATAGGGAGTTTCCATTGTGGTTCAGAAGGCTAAAAACCAACTGGTGGCCATGAGGATGCAGGTTCAATCCCTGGCCTCACTCATTTGGGTTAAGGATCTGGCGTTACCGTGAGCTGTGGTGTAGGTTGCAGATGTGCTTGTATCACAGCCACGTTGCTATGGCTGTGATACAGGCTGGCAGCTGCAGTTCTGATTTGACCCCCTAGCCTGGGAACTTCCGTATGCCTCAGGTGTGGCCCTAAAAAGAAAAAAAAAAAAAAAGAAACTATAAAGCACATAATAGTGCCTAGCATTATACCTGTTTTTATTATTATAAAAATTCTTTATAAAAGAATTATGAGTATATGTGTGCATGTGTGCATTTCCATTTGCACATGAAGATTGTGGAGGGTTGGATACCCGAATGTTTATCATGGTCATTTCTGGAAGCATTAGATGCTTCTTATTTTTCCTTTTGCCTGTTTTCTTTCTACTTACTTTATACTAAGTATGTTTTGAATTATTTTTAATTACTATGTTTTATGTCAGTGCTTCTTTTTTTTTTTTTCTGTCTTTCTTTAGGGCCTCACACACAGCACATGGAGGTTCCCAGGCTAGGGGTCGAATCGGAGCTGTAGCTGCTGGCCTACACCAGAGCCACAGCAACGCAGGATCCCAGCCGAGTCTGCAACCCACACCACAGCTCATGGCAACGCCGGATCCTTGACCCACTGAGCGAGGCCAGGGATCGAACGCACAACCACATGTTCCTAGTCGGATTCATTTCTGCTGTGCCACAATGGGAACTCCGGATAGTGCTTCTTAAAATGTGGCCTCTCCCAACCAGACTTCTAAAAGAAATAATAATTCTGTTTTTGCCTTTTGAGAAAAATGCCCAGTGTGAAGGAACATTACTGAGAAAAGTAAGGATGCATCCTGAACCTCCTAAAATCCTCTTGGGATATTTGCAGAGGCATTATATGTAACTCAGGCATAGGCACAGTAATATATAATTGATTATTGAAAAAAGACACTCAGAAATCACTGACTTGAACGGTAACCTTGGCAAGGGTCCAGTCCTGAATACTGGCAGAAATGTAGCTTTGGGGCACAGAATTCTTTCTAATGCTTTTCTTACTTGTCAGATATACAGCCTAGAAACAAACATTGGACTAAAGACGCCATAGCAAGATTTCAGACATGTGTCTCAGGGAAAAAACTCCAAGCCCGAGTGGTTGAAATCTCTGAAAATGGAGTGGGAATTGAACTCACCGATCTTTCCAGTTCTTACCCCAGAATAATTAGTGATATTCTGATTGATGAACATCTGGTTTTAAAAGTCAGTTCACCATGTAAAGTCTTAGTAAAAAACAGACCTGTTAACAAACATGATCTTCCAATTGATGCCTTAGGACTTCAAGGTAACAGTTTTTTAACCACTTGTTGTTTAAATTTCTTATCCTTTGCTTGTATAGGCTATGAAAAATTTTCTGTGACATAATTTTCCTATAGAAATATGCCTTGTGGAAATAGATTAGTAATAGGTAATTAAAATTAGTTTAGCATTTATTGGAACATGGTTTTATTAAGCAAACACTGTAGTCATCTTTAATGTGGTTATCAGGTAAATGTGCATCACACAGCTCTGTCTCTCTTAAAGTGTGAATAAATTGTTAATAATCAGTAGAATACTAAACTTTATCTTTTTCATGAGAGACCTGTGTTTCATATGTTTTCAGCCATTTCTTCAACTGAGCAGTGGAGGACAGTAGAATTGCCAGTTAATAAAACTGTACATGCAAGCATATTGGAAATCATAAGCCCAAACTTGTTTTATGCTCTGCCAAATGAAATACCAGGTAAGAAACCAAGCCAAGTTTGAGACTTGTTGATGCGGGTCTCTTAAACTGTACAGTGAATTTACCTGAACTCCTTAAGAAGTGAGAGGAAGGAGAGAGGAGGGTGGTGATTTCTGTTTCACTCAATGTTTTAATTGATCATAACATTTAAGGAAATGTTTATTATAGAAACACAAATGTGAACGTGTGGAGCATGCCCTGAATGCAGCACCTGCTCCACCTGGTCTTGATCATCTGCAGCTTTTTAGAACAGAGCAGCATCCTTGGTCACTGTATAGGTTCTCGTTTAAAAATAGGTGCTGGAAGTTCCCATTGTGGCTCAGTGGAAATGAGCTCGACTAGGATCCATGAGGGTACAGGTTCGATCCCTGACCTTGCTCAGTGGGTTAAGGATCTGGTGTTGCTGCGAGCTGTGTTGTAGGTCACAGATGTGGCTCGGATCTGGCGTGGCTGTGGCTGTGGCACAGGCCAGCTGCTGTAGCTCCAATTCGACCCCTAGCCTGGGAACTTACATATGCTGCAGGTGTGGTCCTTAAAAAAAAAAAAGAAAGAAAGAAAGAAATAGGTACTTTCTCTATTGAATTGTATTTACTAAGCTGACCTTCTACAGCCATTAAGAGAATTTGAACCAAAACTCTCTTAGTTATGTTGAGAGCATACTTTGTGATCAGTCTATAAAATCACGGTGTTAGTGTGTCTTAGAAACTTAGGGAAATATTTTACAGTGGACCTAGTCATGAAGAAAAGTGGCATATAAATGTTGACTCTAATTTTCCTTTTTTGTTTCATGAACATTAAAACATCTCTTCAGTGTATTTGAGCTTTTCCTTGTAGTGTCAGAAGTGGAGTTAGTGTAAGTTGGCTATTCACAATAATTTGTATGTACTTGAAGGCTGGAAAAAAATGACTTTTTTTTTTTTTTTCAAATGTTGATACCAATGACTGCACTTAAATTTGTCCTGCAGTATTACAGATGGTCGTCTTTAATCTGTAGAGCAGAAGGCAGGGGCTTAGGGATTTGCTTTCCTGACAGCAACGCACGATATGATGAGTCAGAAGTACTCTGTTCCATTTTATTAACTATAACACACTTACTGAAAAGTATACTGAACAACTAACTGTACAACTGTAACTCAATAAGTTTTTGTAGAGTGAGCACACTCGCATCTCCACCCTGAGAGAGAAGTTAGCCCGTCGGTGGCTTCCTTCTTGCCCCTTCCCATTGTTGCCTCCCTTCCCCACAAGGTAACCAGTAGTGGTTTTATCTATCTTTAACATATAAATTTGTATTTTAATATCTGTAGGGTCTTTTTGAGTGAGTAGATTAGACATTCCTGTTTATATACCTTTATGAATAGTAGCAATGAAAATTATTTTTACGAAAGATTGCTTTTTATATATTTTAGAAGATCAGGAAAGACTGTGTGTATTGACGGCTGAGTTGTTAGAATATTGCAATTCTCAGAAAAGTCCATTGGCCTATAGACCGAAAACTGGAGATGCATGCTGTGCCAAATACACAGGTAAGATTCCTTTAGGTAAAGTATTAAAGGGAAAGAACCTGGTTCTCTTTTATGTGAGATTATGTGGATTTTGTTGTTTTAGATCTATATTTCATTTGGATAGATGGAGAAATTAAGAAAGGCAAGGTCGTTGGTTTTATTTGTATGTTGGAGTCACTTACCTTTTCTCTTCCATAGTCCTAGAGTATATTTACACAAGGATGTTGGTGAGTAGCTATAAATCTGTCAGTACTTCTAGATAACTATGTGGTAGATCAGTAACATTATATAAAGGCATTTGGCAAATAATTTAGAGAACCTCAAATGTACTAAAAAAAAAAAAAATAAGTGCCTTAGGGAGGCCGATTCATTGAATTGGGTAGTCTTTAGCCATTCTCAATCTGTTTAATACTTCATGTTAACAAATTTCTTTTACTAGCATAAATAACATTTGTAGTGAATATTCTTGGGCAGAAATTTTGGTAGCTGTTTAATATTTCAGGATGAATTTTTAGGGTGGAAATTCCCGAGTCAAAGGAGGTAACCTGTCCTGTAAGTTCGGGAAGAATATTGCTCTCTGGGCATCTCCGAGAAATGTCCACATGTGGCAGAATCTTGTGAGTGAGCCGGTTTCATCATCCCCTCACTAACAATGGAGTTTAAATATTTTTAGTCTATGGCCCAAACAGTGTTCATTTTTACATTTAGATTTACAGTTAAAAACATGCCTATTTTTATTTTGTATGACAACTGGATCTACAGTATCTCTCTCTTCCCTGTAGAAATGTGTCATAATTTTTGGTTCAGTAAGCATTCTGTATTATGGTATTAGGATTTCACAGCCTAGTCATGTAGTTACTTTAATCACATTTTCTCTTGCAGCCTTTTTTGTTGTTAGTGTTGTATGTACTTACAGTAATAGCCTCCAGTTCTCTGCCATGGTGTAAATTCTCTCCATGCACCTCATCACCTTTCGTCACAGCCTTCTGTTCCCCTCCCGCCTAGACTGCTTGCCCTCTAGCCCTGAACTGTTGTCCTGGAACTTTCCTTTCACCGTCTTGCTGGGGATTGTTTTAGCGCCAGCCCCTTTTGTTTGTTGACTTTCTCTCCCACCTCACCTTGTTGGCTAGACTTCTCCCTCCCTCATCTCACCTTGTTTTCTGGATCCTTTACTCTTTTTTTTTTTTTTTTGTCTTTTGTCTTTATAGGGCTGCACCCAGGTCCTACGGAGGTTCCCAGGCTAGGAGTCTAATCAGAGCTGTAGCCGCCGGCCTATGCCAGATCTGAGCCGTGTCTGTGACCTACACCACAGCTAATGGCCGCGCCGGATCCTTAACCCACTGAGCGAGGCCAGGGATCGAACCCAAAACCTTATGGTTCCTAGTCCAATTCGTTAACCACTGAGCCACGCCGGGAACTCTGAAAATTTTGAATTTTGATATGACTTAGTATTGGCGTTCTTCTCACTGTCGTATTGAGTACTCAGTAGATAGGCCATTTAGTCTAGAAATTCATGAGCTTCAGTTTTGAGAAATTTTCCTGAATTCTTTTATTCCCTTCTTTTGTTCTCTACCCTGTTATGGACTCCAGATATTCTAATGTTGGACTTAAACTCGTCTGAATTGCCTTTGTGCTTCATCTTTTTTTGTTCTGTTTTGTTTTGTTTTTTGTCTTTTTGCCGTTTCTTGGGCCGCTCCCGCGGCATATGGAGGTTCCCAGGCTAGGGGTCCAATCGGAGCTGTAGCTGCTGGCCTACACCAGAGCCACAGCAACGCAGGATCCCAGCCGAGTCTGCAACCCACACCACAACTTAAGGCAATGCCGGATCCTTAACCCACAGAGCAAGGCCAAGGATCGAACCCACAACCTCATGGTTCCTAGTCGGATTCGTTAACCACTGCACCACAACAGGAACTCCTCATTTTGTTTTTTAAGAGAGCGTCTCAATTTTATCTTCTAGCTTTTTTTATTTCATTTTTAATACCACATTTTTTTGTTTCAGTAGCTTTCTTGTTGAGGTTTTAATACTGTCTTGTACTTGTCTCAAGGATGGAAGGTCATTTCTCCAGGATCGATCTTTTAATTTTCATGATCTTCTCTGTCCTTGGTCTGGGTTTCCCTGAGTTCCCGTTTGTTGGTTTTGGTCTTTTCTTTCACGTCAGAGACTTTCTTCTACTACCTGGTCATCTTTGCTGTTCACTTTTGTAAGATGAGGCACTAAGAAACAAACTGGAAGCTTCTTTGTGCATGGGCAGAGCTTGTCTGCTTGGTGGGCATCACTGTAGGGTGACCTGGCTCTGCCGTTTCACTGGGAACTCCTGACATTTGTGTCTCGAAGTGCTTTTGCTTGAGATGCTTGTCTCCTGCCTGGCATGTGTGGTTGGCCTGACAGTGTCCTTGTAAACTTCCTCCCCTGCTCCGCCTTGTGTCCCCCAGTCTGTGGTCTCTCTCGAGAAGAAACTAGTCTTCTGCCCATGGGTAGGAGCAGTTGCCTGGAAAGGGGGAGTTTTCTAAGTGCTATAGAAGCATATATAAACATAAAACTGATCATTGTCTTTAGCAGCTTTAAAAATAGATATGTGTAAATGTGTTTATAAACTAAAGTTTATCACATGTCTTGGGAAAGTAACTCTGCTCCTCTTATCCCGTCCTCGTGTCAGCTCCATCTTTACCCCTGCTTGTGAATGAGGAGCAGGACTTCCTGAGCCTTGGTTGCTCGGGGTTTTACGATGCAAAGCAGGATGGTTGTGTTGAGCTCTGTTAAATCACTTCCATTCGTGCCTCTGCTTTCCAGCTTCCGATATTATATTGTCTTTTCTCTTGTCCTCTCTCCTTGTGGTTTTAGGCCTTTTGCTGTTTAATCCTGTAACTGTCTTTTCAGTAGAATCTGCGAGGAGTCGAGGTGATGCTCGACGACTTACCGTGAAATCAGAAATCTGGGTGCGAATTTCTAAGGGATGTAAATGTAACTGCGAATGACCGTCTTTAGGGAGGAGGACATCGTTGACCAGTGTAACTTCTTACCGAAGATTCCATTATGTTTTCAGATGATGATCTCTGGTACCGCGCCGTTGTTCTGGGGACCTCAGATGCTGATGTGAGAGTGCTCTATGCAGACTATGGAAACATTGAAACTCTGCCTCCTTGCAGAGTGCAGCCCATCTCTGCTAGCCACCTGGAGCCCCCTTTCCAGATTATTAAATGTTCCCTTGAAGGTAGACAATGAAGTCACTTTCTAATTTTAGTGTCTGTGGGTTTTTTGGTTTTTTTTTTAAGCTCTAAGTCTGAAACAAATGGGTATTTTAAGCAGCTGCCCAGACTTCTAAAGATCAAGCAAAGTTTACCCCCCAAAAATCTCATCTTTCGTTCTTTGATTCTCACAGAAATTATATACATTTGGTTCCATCTTTGTTTTACTGATTAGTTTCAGAGAGTCGAGTCTCAGAGATTCTGGTTTGCCCCAGGTTGCACGGCTAGTAAGCGGCAGGGCCAGGATGAACTGCGGTTAGTCATCTGACCTCCCATGTGGGGTTTTTCTGCTTTGTCTCAGGGACTGGAGACATTCAAATGATACCATTTGGAGCTACTTTATTATTAACATTATATCTGCATATTTATTTAGTTCTTCAGTTGTAATTTGAATAAAAGGAACTAAAATGCTACAATGGCTTTTTATCCTTACTCCTGATTTCTTTACCCAGAGGCCCCAGAGGATAATAATACACTGATTTGCCTCACAGTTCACTTTGGTTTTGACTCAAAGAGTCGGAAAGTTACCTTTATTCTTGTTTGCTTCTCCCACTAGAATGTAAGTCCACAAAGGCAGACATTTGTCGGTTTTGTGGCTTCTTGATCTAAATTAGCACTTGACAAACAGTAGGGATTGAGGAATATTTATTAAGTTTTTTTTTTTTCTTGCTTTTTTAGGGCCACACCCATGGCATATGGAGCTTCCCAGGCTAGTGATCCGATCAAAGATGAAGCTGCTGGCCTATGCACAGCCACAGCAATGCCAGACCTGAGCCGCGTCTATGACCTACACCACAGCTCATGGCAACACTCGATTCTTAACCCACTGAGCAAGGCCAGGGGTCGAACCCGCAACCTCATGGTTCCTAGTCGGATTTGTTTCCACTGCACCACGCTGGGAACTCCTAAGTTTGATTTTTTTTAATGCAACAGCAAAAGTACCTGAAAACATACCTAAACCTAGCTCAACTCAGTGAGCCTGTTGCTTGTTATCTTTTGGTAATTTATCTAAATATTCTCTTTGAGAGACTCAAAGATTATCACTCTGTTTCTGTTTCCAGGGATAATAGAATTGAATGGAAGCTGTTCTCAACTACTGCTAGAACTACTGAAAAATTTCATGTTGAATCAGAATGTAATGCTTTCTGTAAAAGGAGTGACCAAGAATGTCCACGCCGTGTCTGTTGAGAAGTGTTCTGAGAATGGTACCGTTAGTATAGCTGATAAGCTGGTGACGTACGGTCTGGCAAAACACATCACGTCTAAAAAGCAAAGTGCTTCACAGAAAGGTATTTTTTTTCGTGTTGAGTTCACAGCAGACGTAAGTGTAAGCAAGAACAGATGTAACCTGTTCAGTTGACTGGCTCTTGCCTTATCCTCTGGGGTCGCATTCCCTCTGTCATCCTCCTCCATACACCCAGGGTCTGGGGGTTGACTCCTGTGGCCACCTCACAGGAACTGCCTGGGAGGAAGCAGGCTGCCAGTCCAGATTTTTCTTAGATCAGGCTCAGCCACACAGTTGATAGCATTGATGCTGAGAGCTCTGTATTTATCAAGCCTTCAGAGTGACTTCCAACTTTCTCTTGATCCTGATCAAAGTGAAAAGAACTCATGTTTTTGAGAGTGGGTCTTCCTAGTTTTTTCATAAGATAAAAGCTTATGGCACGCTTGCCCTCAACTGAAAGGAGACATGCCCTGTATGACAGGTAGAAAACTTTGGAGGTGAGGGCACTCACTTGGTAAAACCCAGGGCATGATAGTAGATAACATTAAAGCCCAAATTAAAAGTTAACTGATCAAGGAGTTCCCTGGTGGCTCAGTGCATTAAGCATCCAACATTGTCACTGCTGTGGCACAGGTTTGATCCCTGACCCAGGGCATGGCCAAAAAAAATGAAATAAAAATACTGGGAGTTCCCATTGTGGCTCAGTGGTAATGAACCCAGCTAGTATCCATGAGGACGCAGGTTCGATCCCTGGTCTTGCTCAGTGGGTTAAGGATCCAGCATTGCCATGAGCTCTGGTGTAGGTCGCAGACATAGCTCAGATCCCACGTTCCTGTGGCTGTTGTGTAGGCCAGCAGCTACAGCCCTTGTTTGGACCCCTGTCCTGGGAACTTCCATATGCCGTGGGTCTGGCCCCTAAAAAGACAATTCAAACAAACGAAATACCTATGGAAAAAGGTTAACCAATCAAGTCCTTTGTAGTCAGAAAGCGTCTGTCCTGATGGGCAAATCTGTATATATTGAGACTCCAGGTTTGTTTGTTTGTTCTTCCTGTTATGTGTAGATTATCTAATGGCTTTTTGCATTTGCCTTTAGAAAAGACAAACAGGATGAATTGCTGCTGTACAGCATTACAGAAACAAGTGGGTAAAATTTCCTTTAAGTGAAATCACACTTGGAGCATGTTTAGGAATGAAATAACACTCTTTTTTTTCTCACCCTCAGGTTGAAAAACATGAACAGATTCTTCTTTTCCTCCTAAACAATCCAACCAATCAGAATAAATTTATCGAAATGAAAAAATTGTTAAAAAGTTAAGTAAGTTGTATTTGATGTTTTTGCCCCTCTGTAACCACCAGCAGGACGTCTCCAGCCGTGCTGGCAGGGCAGGGCTGGGCTAGGGGGTGAAATGCATTTTGCGGCTGTACTTTATTTTGTGGTCTAAAGCTCTTCGGTCCGGCTGTGATGTTTTTGCTGCCTTCCTAGGTTTTGTTGGGTGACCTCCCTTTGATTCTGCTGGTGGGACTGACGGCGGTCCAGGTTGCAACCTCCTTTCCTTCCTGTGGTTTGACGTAGAGAAAGCTCTTGATGCTATGTGCAGGGACTTGTGAAAATTGTTGTGAGGTCAAGCTTACCCTGAAATTCTTTTGTGTCTAGAGTGAAATTACCTCTACCTTGCATGTGCTTCTATAAAAACATTTAGCACTTCCTGTGAAGAGGGGCCAAGAAGGGAAAGTGGGCTGCAGTGGTAGTGTATTTCATTTCAAAACAGAGCATACCCTTCCTCTTTGGCTGCGGTGACTCTGGTTAAAGAGGATATTGGTGAGGTTTGAATAGTGGCCCCCCAGCTTTTTTACTGCCTGGGATCCTTTGTTCTAAGAAGGCCCTCGGAAATTACTTGGGGATCAGTAGCCAATTAGAACCTTTGCTCAAAATGAAATTGCCCTGGCCATTTTGAGGTGGTCGAATTCCAGCTGAAAGCAAAGGAACTTTGACTTAATACTTGCATTCTTGTGGGCCAAAGTGCAGTGTGTATCTGACCGTTTGCAAAATCCCAAGGTCATACAGCTCTGTGGGGCTCTGTGTGTGTGGCAGATCTCAAGGAGACACCTACCGGGGTCAGGCATATGCTCCATGTGTGATGGATGGTTGTTTTGTTTGTTTCTAAAAAAGTATGGCTAAGTTCTAAGCTAAATGTCATTCATGCATGATCAACAGTTTGATTCTCCTGATTTATCTTGTGATGATTTATTGATTTTAGTTCACAAGTTTGGTTTATTTTTAATAAATTTAGACTTATAATTGCAATTACAATTTTCAGTTCTTTCTAATGCATCGTTTTAATGCTGACTGCTGTTTCATGTACTTGAGTTTAAAATCTTAAATTTAGTGATAATTTAAATGTCATAGATTGAGGAACATGCAATGACAAGAATTTCTGGAATTTAGTCCTAGTGCCACATTATCATATTTTTAATCAAGTTGATTAACTTGTGTATGTTTTTATCTCTGTATCTGTGCAGTAAGCTTTTTTTCCATAAGAGTATTGGGAGTGCTTGAGTACACAACTTCAAATGAAACCTGTATTTTCTGTTGTTTCTAAGTAGATTGAAGATGTTACTTAAAAGCAACAAAACAACCAAACAAAATGCTTGATTTAAAACATAGTAGTTGAATTGGCTTTTCCCCTTTTGTTAGAATCAATGTGTATTTTGTCTACCTTCGAATACAGTAGAATACCCTCTATTTGGGTAGTGCCTTATTTAAAAAGCACTTTTACATCTGGTCACATAAGCTTCATAATATCCTGAAGATTAATAAAAGAAGGTAGACCTCATTTTATAGATGAGAAAATGAAGGCTCAAGGAGATTAAACGGCTGCCTCCAAATCACACACACAGACTGGAAAGTGGATCTTAGTACTCAAAGCTGCGTTCTCTGTACTGCCCTTTGCTGCTTACCCCTGTGTGCTGTGCCACAGTAGATTGGCTCTGAAGGGCATGGAACTAAGGGGTTATATTATTGGCGAAAATTACATACATGGTTCCTTAAGCATTCTTCCTTTATTGTGTTGAAAATATGGTTGAACATTTAGTTGTTTAAATCATTCTTCCTTGAGATAGAGAAAATGTGCTTCAAGTTTCAGTGTCTCATTATCTCTGGAGAAGTTTAATTTGTTAGTAATTGTAAGATTGCTGAGCTAGGAGTGAAGCGAGATTAGAGAACATAAAAGTCTCTTATTACTCAAAAGTGATCAGTATTTCAACATGCAAGTTAATATAAAATATTTTTATATTTCAAAGGAAGCTATATTTTATATATGTGAAAAGGAATACAAACAGCTATACTGAACATAAGGCACTATTATGGTCATGGTGAATTTTTTTAATTGGCAGATCTTATTCATTTTTTACTTCATTTATTTGCTTTTTAGGGCCACACCTGCGGCATATGGAAGTTCCCAGGCTAGGAGTCAAGTCAGAGCTGCTGCTGCTGACCTGTACCACAGCCACAGCAATGCTGGATCCTTAACCCATTGAGCAAGGCCAGGGATCGAACCTGGGTCCACATAGATACTAGTCAGGTTCGTTACTGCTGAGCCACAACGGGAATTCCTGGCAGATCTTATTTAAATGTGTAATTTTGTTAAAAGTGAATATTTGGTTTGCTTGTACTTAAGATAGAAGTTAAGAACCATAGTGATTGAGTTTTTATATAAGGCATAATGATAGCCAATTTTTCTCTTGCAGAAACAGTCTCTGTTGGAGATAAACACTTATGAGAAAGGAAACAGCGAAGGCTAGACTTAGGAGAGAAAGTACAGCGTCCTGTGTTTTGTTTATTGGAAACTTTTTCTTTAATGACCTTTTGTGCCTTCACTTTTGTCTGCTTGCCTTTCTCTTCTTGAAGCTGGGTAGTTTTATTTTTTCCCAAGTTGTTCTTTCCAAATTAAGCCTTGCAGAAAAGATTCCTGCCAGATGCATGGGAATATTGGGAAGGGGATATATAGGGGCTTTCTAGTGTACATACAGTCTTTATTACTTAAAGGTGCTGAAGAAACTGTGGCTCCAGGTTAATGCTGGATAAACCTGGTTGATGGATACACGAGTTTTATTTTTTGGACTTTTCTATACGTTTGATGTATTTCATAATAAACGCCCTGCTCTTCCTGTCAGAATCTGCTTCTAACACATAATAAATGTTCTTTGGTTTGTTGTTGCTCCAGTCTCTGTCCTTCTTTCCCTGTCCACTCTGACGGCATCGGCTTCTTTCTCTCCGTCCCAACTTGGATCCCTCTTCCTTCGTCCCTTGAGCACAGAGTCTGCCCTTGGACTCTCAGTCACCCAGACCGGGGGAGGCACTTTCTCTTTCTGCTCCTGCCATCCGTGTATACCTTTCCAAATCTGTAGGCATTTAGGTTTTTAGTGTAGATAGAATTTACATTTTCTGAAGCACAAATACAAGTAATAATTTAATAAGTTAAAAGGCTTAACTTAGAGTATATATTTTCCTTAAACCACACAAAGTCATCTTAAACTCTGAATTCACATGTGCAGAATTCTGGGCCAGCTGACTTTCCTGCCAGCCCATGAAAGTTTACATTTGCATGATTTGAGACTATGACAGCCGAAGATGTTGTCACCAACTCAAAGAAGAAACTTGACTTTTTTTTTTTTTTTTTACTTCTACTGGTATTGTGTGTCAGCTAGATTAAGTGGAGTGTTTTATTTATGTATAAAGTTCAAACATTGATATGCTTCTGTTAATAAAAATTTAAGGAATTCTGCGCAATAAAATCCTTTTACTTCAAAGCCAGATTTCCCTTGGGTTCTTATTGCCTGTAGCATTTTGCCGACTTCCTTTGCTTATTTTCACACATACCCGTAGCCCTGGATGCTTAGTGTTTGTTTGTTTGTTCTTTTTTTTATGGCCACTCCTGCAGCATATGAAAGTTTCCAGGCCAGGAAACTTTGAATCCAAGCTGCAGCTGGACCTACGCCGCAGCTGCTGCAGTGCCGGATCCTTCAACCCACTGCACCAGGCCAGGGAGTAAACCTGCACCTCTGCAGTGACCCAAGCCGCTGCACTCGGATTATTAACCCACTGCCCTACAGTGGGAACTCCGATGCTTAGTGTTTTTATACTCTGTTCAGTTCCAGCCACAGTGAAAATACAGATGAAAACTGTACAATCCCGGTATTGGAGGGAAATGAAAGGACGTGTTAAGAATTTAAGTCAAGGTTCATCAGATTCCAAGGTTTTATCACATGGTGCTTGCTAGACATTTGAATCACACTGGTTTAAATGGAGTTTTACATTATTTGGTGGTTTGGCTATTTGCCTCATTCCCAAAGAGACACTAAGATGATGTGTAGCGCTCATCTCACAAGTGGAGAGAGGGGTGCGTTAAATGTCTCCTGGGTTAACTTGATGTGTTCCCATACTGAACGACATCTTTTTTGGTGGAGTAGATTAAAGAAGTTTCCTACTTTCACCTTAACTCACATGGTTCCTGAGCTCCAGCTGTGTGCCTCACCCTGGGGTAGTGCTGTGTTTATTTATAGCTCAGTAGGGCCACGGATGGCCCATCGCATCTGCCAGTCCCAGTCTTGAGGTTCCCTCAAAATGCCTAGTCCAGATCCATTTTGTAAGAGAAGAGATTCTTACCACGGATTAAGTGGGAAGAAGTGGGGGGAGATGACCTTTGATGTGACTTCCCTTTTGGTAGAATTTTTTTTAATTAATTTTTTTTTTTTTTTTTTGCTAGGGCTGCTAGAAATGTAAAAGGTTCAAAATCGAGAATGAGGGTGATGAATAGTCTGAACTCACTCTTGCTAGGTAGTAAATGCTCCAGAAAACCAATGTGTGAGGACCCTTGTCCGCAGGGGCCCAAACTGCCCAGTTCTAGGGGAGGAATAAAGTCATTGTGAGGCCCGCTACTCTGAGGCTGCCAGCCCCAAGCATAGACCAGGAGTGTAACGACTGGGTTCATCACCAGTATAGCTGCGGCCTGGTTTTTGGCAAGTTGAGCTCTTCTGGGGTGAGCCCAAGCCTGGCACCTGGGCTTCTCACTCACCAGGGCAGGTGGTTTTGTCACCAGACTTGTGCCCAAGCAGTGCTTCCTCATTAAACACAGAAGACTCAAGGATGCTTTTTGTTTACTTTGTGTTCCCAGATGAAGGGAATTGGAGGGCAGCCTGTGGCTCCAAACATGCAGTTAGGAGTTGCAGGATGGCTTCCTTGCTGGAATCAAAGGGAGGTTCAGATACAGTCAGACTTCTGCCCTTCTGCATGAGGTGAGCGTTTTGGAAGCCTCACCCGGAGAGCTGCTGACAGTTTTTCTGTGCCTGAATATTTGTTCAGGTTATCTTTTAGGCACTTTAGTCTAACTTCCCTAGGAAGGTTCTTGAATATTGACACTAGCTTTCAGATAACCTCAAATTGGTTTTATTTAAGACTTGATAGCTGCCCAGTCTCAGCCATTTTCCTATCTTTCCTTTTTGCCTTCAGAGGTGATGCCGTTTTTAAGGCTTGTCATTGGTAACATCTTGAGGAGGAGGTGCCCACCTCCTCTGGTAGGGGCCCTCCAGGAGGTGGAATGGACTGTGAGGTTGACTGTAAGTCAGGCAGAGCCTGCTCTGTCACCTCCAACGGTGCATCCAGATTCCTCTCAAATACTTATGTTAAGGTGTGCACAAATATATGAAAACTAAAGACAGAAAATTTGGAAGTATTGAGTTTGAAGTAGAGTGCTTATGTGGTCTTGGGTGCTGATGGACTAAATGTTACCCAAGCCTTTGCTTTTGTAGACATTCCGTGTTGACTTGATGCAGCCAGAAAGCATCACATTTCCTGAAAGCAAATCCATTAGAACCTTGTGTGTAATTCTTCTCACTGTGGTAAGGAGTTGTGATGCTTTAACCTTCAGGTTTGGGGCAAGAACCGATTGCTCTAAGGGTCTTTAGCTTTGAGATGGCAGTTGTTTCCCTTCCTCATGTCTCCCTGCTCCGCCTTTGTTCTCTCTCACTGCCCTCAGCTCCACAGTTTTTGCTCTGGCTTAGTTTGCCGCCTGTGGAGTACTTCAGAATCAGCCCCCTTGTTTTCTCTGGATTGGTTTCTTTGCCACTTAATATGCATTGTTTTCCTGTTCTTTCATTTCTCAACAAGAGGGTTCTGGTTAGTAGCCACTGCTCTACTGCTCTGTGGAGTTCTGGGAAATCCACAACTTTTGCAGCTCTATTCACCCTCCTTTTTAAATTTTTAAATTTTTTATGTTTTTAAGGGCCGCACCTGAGGCATATGGAAGTTCCCAGGCTGGGGGTTCAATTGGAGTTGCAGCTGCAGGCCTTCAACCTACAGCAATGCCGGAACCTTAACCCACTGAGCAGGGCCAGGGATGGAACCCACGTCCTTATGGATACTTGTCAGGTTCGTTACCACTGAGCCACAACACAAGGGGAACTCCAGCCTTTTTACTGCTTAATCATGGCATGAGGATCTGAAGTAGCTCCAGCTAAAGATGTAAAACTGTTAGGAACATCCAGACTTGAAATGTGGCTTCTCTAAGGTAAATTTGCTTAGGCGAAGATGTGCTGGTAAATGTTAACCAATCAAAACAGGTCGGGGAGACGGGCGTCAGCTGTGAAATTACCACTTTTG
The DNA here is from genome assembly GCF_016906955.1 of Phacochoerus africanus. Lineage (NCBI taxonomy): Eukaryota > Metazoa > Chordata > Mammalia > Artiodactyla > Suidae > Phacochoerus > Phacochoerus africanus. The sequence goes on from NC_062558.1 coordinate 124,896,312, forward strand.
CCAGGACTTGGTCTGCTCTTCTTAAAACCCCTGCTCTGCCTAGAGTGTTACAGGCCACTCAGGACTTGTGGCTGTTGAACACGTGAAATGTCGTTAGTCTAAAAGGAGATGTGCTCTACACGTAAAAATAACGGAATTTCGAAGACGTAGCTTAAAATATACTGATTACGTGTGGAGATAATATTTGGGATCTACTGGCTTGGTAAGTTCACCTGTTCCTTTTCCCACTTTAATTCAGCTACTGGAACATTTAAAATCACCTATGTGGCTGGCATGGCATTGCATTTCTGTGACACATTGCTCCTCTAGAGGCAGAGACCACCCCTCTCCACCGAGCATTTAGACCTGCAGGACCGCCTGCCTGCACAGGCACTTGTGCATTTCTTATGCTGCTCTGGTTGGCTGCTGAGCACACTTTGGGTGCTCAGTAAATGTCATTGGGAGAAATGAATGAGGGGAAAAAAATGAGGCCTCTTTTCCCCTCTTGGGTGAAGTTTGCAACGTTCGCATTACCGGGGCCACTTTCACTGGAAGCTGTCAATATTGAGAGGGTTGGAAACCGAGAACCACAGAGGGCAGTTTTTAGCATTTTTTGAGAAGGAAATATGTGAAAACAAAATTGTTAATAGTCTTAGCAGATTGACATTTACAAGAGTGATGGGGGAGGGGCGAGAAAAAATGATGAAATTGCCCTCCAGTCACTTTTCCTGGAGGGCAGTTTGCTAACGCATCGAAAGCTTTAAATTGTACATATACCCCTACAGCCTACAAATTTACCTTCTTGCCGTTTATTCCAAGGAAGTATTTGGGCAAAACACAAATATTTAATTGCATGATTGAAATTAATAGTGGACAGGTTAAGCTCCCTAAAACATTAAGTAGCAGCTAAAAGCCACAAAGACATTAAAAATGGGACAGTGAAAGGCTGGTTATGACACAGTATGCATGGAATTAGATGAAAATAAAAGAATGATACTTGAAGTAGGAACACGGCAATGTTAACAGTAGTTATTCCTAGTGGGGAACTAGGTCTGGTTTGCTTATCTGTGTTTTTTGTTTGTTTTTTGTGTTTTGGTAATGGGCATCCATTATGCAATGACACTTTGACGAAGTGTAAAAACCATAGATTAGACAATAATGTTTCTTGAGTGCTTGCTGTGCACAAGGCATTGGGCCAGGCATTGGGCTATTTTGCTTTGTTGGTGTTTGAGTTTAAGAAAAGAAATCAAGGCACCTTTTACACTTAAAGGAAGATACTGGCAAAAAGGCCTGTTTACTACCGCACAACTGCGATAACAGCACAGACAAGTAAACAGGGCAATTGCCATGACAAATAGAAACGATGCCAAAGTCAACATTTTCGAAGGGTCGGGGCAATAAATTCTGCTGAGTCTACAGCTGCTGGCACTGTGCTCCCCGGTGCACCGCCCAGGGACTGGGCGACCTGAGCAGAGGTAAGGACCTTTGTTTATCTGCCAGCCCGGGCCAATGCGTGGTTTGAAAACGCGAGAGGAGCTGCAGGCTGGTTCCCAGGAACACTGTGCACCTCTCTTGGAAGAGCGACCCTAGCGGTCGGAACACAGGATCCGAGGTTGGTCCCTCGGTGAGGAACACAGGTGTCCCACGTGGCTCCCACCCGGGCGCCCCTCCCACGGGCCTGCAGCGCCCCCTGCCCGAGTCCCGCCGCGCGCTCCTCTGCCGCGCCGGCCCGGATAGGGACGGCCCGCAGTCATCTCCGCGCCGCAGGAGTCCGCGCGCCCCGCGCCGCTAGCGGCCTCGGAGGGCGCCCCTTGCTTCCTCGAGCTCGCGGGACAGAAGACGACCGGTCCCCAGGCGCCCCTGCCCTGGGTGCCGAGACTTGCAGCGTCCGCACCCAGGACACGGCGTCGGCGCGGCGGGGTTCTGCATTGTCTGCGCTGTGTTTGACCGCGGCCGCGAGGCCGGCGTGCCTTTCAGGCAAGCCGGGGTCCCCGGCAGAGCGCACCTGGCGTGCGCTTCCCCCGCGTGCACGACCTTTGGCCTTCGAGCAGCCGGTGCGAGCCCGGGTGCGGCCCCTCCTGTGGTTCCCAGCACGAGCGCCGAGCCGAGGGCCGCGGATTGCAGGTAAGAGGGCAGCGGCTCGGTGGCTGTGGGTGGAGGAGGGAGCCACGTATCACACCTGATCTGCTTGGCAAGGTCCCCAAGCAGCCCCCAAACCTGCGTGGGATTTTGAATAAAGGCTGTGGAGGCAAACTTAAGCCTCCTCCTCCCACTCTACGGAGCATATGCAGGTGTTAAAGTCACTCCTATGCGGTTTTCCCCAGCGCGATCTCTGCAAAGCACAGTCTTAGAGGGGCCCACTGCCCTCAGAGACTTGCCCTTGACCTGTGGTAAGTCCAAGAGATTTATCCTCCAGGGTGATGGCACTTGCTGCAACCCTCCAACCCCCAAGTCTGGCCAGCTGGCCCAGCCCAGCCTCCTGCACTTTTCCAGTTCAAGGTGGGCCCTTCTGCTGCCTTCTGAAACAGGAAAGGAAAGGGGAGGGTCTAGTGGCACTTGAGAAACTTGCCCAGGGGGCATGGATTTAAAAATATGGTGGCCACACAGGCAGAAGAGAAGGGAGGAGAGCACCTTGCTGCCCTTGCCTTGTGGAATCAGTGGCCCCTCGCACCCATAGGGATGCTGTGCAGTGTGTTTGTTGGTGTCTTGGAACTGAATAGAATCTATAACTTTCAGATTACGCAGACCTTTAATTTAAAAACAAAACTTCTTGAAGCTCTAAGTGTTTTATGAATTGAGGTCTGAAAAGTCATGGTCTGTTTTGCTTCCCCTGTGACATGTTAACAAATGTGCATTTATTGAGAAAGTCGGAAAGAAAACTCAGGTACTGCTGCAGTTGGCAAAGGCCTCTCGGGAGTTAATTTGTAAAGGCTGCTGGCTTTCAGCTGCCTGCAGCTATTTTTTCCTATGGCCGATGGGGTACAGATCTCCCCAAGGCGGTTCTGGGATATGGCCCTTACTCATCTTCGTAGAAATCTGGTTCAGAGCCATCTCTTAATGCGTAAGAATTTCCTAGGCTGTGTAAGCTCCCCCGCCCCCCTGACAAATCTCAGAGGGCCACACCTGTCTGTTTGACTGAAAACCATCAGTGACATTTTTTTTTTAAATCTGGTTTTGGGTCCGTCATCCAGTGCTTAGACTCGCTGTTTCCCCTCCCCTTCAATAGGCTTAGGTTCCTGGAATGAATTATAGTCCGATGCCCATGTTTTTACAGATGAGAAAACTGAGACCCAGAGAAGGTTGAAGACGACTGGAGGGAGGATGGGAGCACCTGCCAGGAACACTGACGCCTGGGTTTTTAATGAGCTTCCTAAAGAGCACAGGCATTAATTGGGAGGTGATGACATTGAGGATAAGCTACTGGCAAAAATGTGAAAGCCTTTTGTTAAGAGTGTGCCCACCAGGTGCGCATCTTATGGAGCATTTTCACTGCATCCACAACACCTGGGAGGGTGCTGGGCACAGGGCAGGTGTTTAATAGCTTTTATTGAATAAAGTAAATTTCATATAATGATCAGTGGAAGAGTCAGCAGCACTATGAGGTGTTTTAGAATAGTGGCCCTCACACTTCGGTACTTCACAGATCAGTAAAAAAAAAGAAAGCTGTTTTAATTAGGACTGGAACAGAATTACTACTTTTTTTTTTTTTTTTAAATGTTTGGCTGCGCCTGTGGCATATGGAGGTTCCCAGGCCAGGGATCTAATCTGCACCACAGCAGTGACCCAAGCCACTGCAGTGATAACATTGCATCTTTAATCTGCTGTGCCACAGGGGAACTCCCAGAATTCCTCATTTTTAATTTTATCCCACAAGGATACTTTTTAATGAATTTTTATGAAAGTCATAGTTGATTACAGTGTGCCAATTTCTGCTGTACGGCACAGTGATTCAGTTATACACATGCACACACATCCTTTTTGTATTCTTTTCCATCACAGTCTATCCCAGGAGATTGGCTGTAGTTCCCTGTGCTACACAGTAGGACCTTACTATTTATCCATTCTAAATGTAATAGTTTGTATCTACCTACCCCAAACTCCCAGTCCATCCCTTTCCCTCCCCCCTCCCATTTGACAACCACAAATCTGCTTCTGTTTTATATATAGGTTCATTTGTGCCATATTTTAGATTTCATATATAAATGATATCATATGGTAGTTTTCTTTCTTTTTTTTTTTTTTGTCTTTTCTAGGGCAGCACCTGTGGCATATGGAGGTTCCTAGGCTAGGGGTTTAATCGGAGCTGTAGCCGCCGGCCTACGCCACAGCCACAGCAACGCGGGATCCCAGCCACATCTTCTGCCTACACCACAGCTCAAGGCAACGCCGGATCCTTGACCCACTGAGCAAGGCCAGGGATTGAACCCGCAACCCCGTGGTTCCTAGTCAGATTCGTTAACCACTGAGCCATGACGGGAACTCCCTGTCTTTATTTTCCTAACTTCACTTGGTACGATAATCTCTAGTTGCATCCATGTTGCTGTGAATGGCATTACTTCGTTCTTTTGAACAGCTGAGTCGTATTCCATTGTGTATATGTACCACATCTTTTTTTTTTTCTTTTTCTTTATATAATTTTTTAAAATTTTCCCACTGTACAGCAAGGGGGTCAGGTTATCCTTACATGTATACATTACAATTACATTTTTCCCCCCACCCTTTCTTCTGTTGCATCATGAGTATCTAGACAAAGTTCTCAATGCTATTCAGCAGGATCTCCTTGTAAATCTATTCTAAGTTGTGTCTGATAAGCCCAAGCTCCCGATCCCTCCCACTCCCTCCCCCTCCCATCAGGCAGCCACAAGTCTCTTCTCCAAGTCCATGATTTTCTTTTCTGAGGAGATGTTCATTTGTGCTGGATATTAGATTCCAGTTATAAGTGAGATCATATGGTATTTGTCTTTGTCTTTCTGGCTCATTTCACTCAGGATGAGATTCTCTAGCTCCATCCATGTTGCTCCAAATGGCATTATGTCATTCTTTTTTATGGCTGAGTAGTATTCCATTGTGTATATATACCACCTCTTCCGAATCCAATCATCTGTCGATGGACATTTGGGTTGTTTCCATGTCCTGGCTATTGTGAATAGTGCTGCAATGAACATGCGGGTGCACGTGTCTCTTTTAAGTAGAGTTTTGTCCGGATAGATGCCCAAGAGTGGGATTGCGGGGTCATATGGAAGTTCTATGTATAGATTTCTAAGGTATCTCCAAACTGTTCTCCATAGTGGCTGTACCAGTTTACATTCCCACCAACAGTGTAGGAGGATTCCCTTTTCTCCACAGCCCCTCCAGCACTTGTTCTTTGTGGATTTATTAATGATGGCCATTCTGACTGGTGTGAGGTGATAACTCATGGTAGTTTTGATTTGAATTTCTCTTATAATCAGCGATGTTGAGCATTTTTTCATGTGTTTGTTGGCCATCTGTATATCTTCCTTGGAGAACAGTCTATTCAGGTCTTTTGCCCATTTTTCCATTGATTGGTTGGTTTTTTTGCTGTTGGGTTGTATAAGTTGTTTATATATTCTAGAGATTAAGCCCTTGTCAGTTGCATCATTTGAGACTATTTTCTCCCATTCTGTAAGTTGTCTTTTTGTTTTCTTTTGGGTTTCCTTTGCTGTGCAAAAGCTTTTCAGTTTGATGAGGTCCCATGGGTTTATTTTTGCTCTAATTTCTATTGCTTTGGGAGACTGACCTGAGAAAATATTCATGAGGTTGATGTCAGAGAGTATTTTGCCTATGTTTTCTTCTAGGAGTTTGATGGTGTCCTGTCATATATTTAAGTCTTTCAGCCATTTTGAGTTTATTTTTGTGCATGGTGTGGGGGTGTGTTCTAGTTTCATTGCTTTGCATGCAGCTGTCCAGCTTTCCCAGCAATGCTTGCTGAATAGACTTTCTTTTTCCCATTTGATGTTCTTGTCTCCCTTGTCAAAGATTAATTGACCATAGGTGTCAGGGTTTATTTCTGGGTTCTCTATTCTGTTCCATTGGTCTGTCTGTCTGTTTTGATACCAGTTCCACACTGTTTTGATGACTGTGGATCTGTAGTATTTCTTGACGTCTGGGAGAGTTATGCCTCCTGCTTGGTTTTTGTTTCTCAGGATTGCTTTGGCGATTCTGGATCTTTTGTTGTTCCATATAAATGTTTGGATTGTTTGTTCTAGTTCTGTGAAAAATGTCATGGGTAATTGGATAGGGATTGCATTGAATCTGTAGATTGCTTTGGGTAGTATGGCCATTTTTACAATATTGATTTTCCCAATCCAGGAACATGGACTATCTTTCCATTTCTTTACATCTTCTTTGATTAAAGTTTTCTAGTTCTCGGCATATAGATCCTTTACCTCCTTGGGTCAGGTGTATTCCGAGGTATTTGATTTTGTGAGGTGCAATTTTAAAAGGTATCGTGTTTTTGTATTCCTTTTCTAATGTTTCATTGCTGGTATACAGAAATGCAACTGACTTCTGACTGTTAATCTTATATCCTGCTACTTTGCTGAATTTATGAATCAGTTCAAGTAGTTTTGGGGTTGAGTCCTTCGGGTTTTCTATGTATAGTATCATGTCATCTGCATACAGTGACAGTTTGATCTCTTCTCTTCCTATATGGATGCCTTTTATTTCTTTGGTTTGTCTAATTGCTGTGGCTAGGACTTCCAAAACTATGTTGAAGAGCAGTGGTGAGAGTGGGCATCCCTGTCTTGTTCCAGATTGGAGTGAGAAGGCTTTCAGTTTTTCCCCATTGAGGATTATATTTGCTGTGGGTTTATCATAAATGGCTTTGATTCTATTCAGGAATGTTCCCTCTATACCCACTTTGGCGAGGGTCCTGATCATGAATGGATGTTGGACTTTGTCAAATGCTTTTTCTGCGTCTATTGAGATGATCATATGATTTTTGACTTTTTTTTTGTTAATGTGGTGTATGATGCTGATTGATTTGCGTATGTTGAACCATCCTTGTGAACCTGGGATGAACCCAGCCTGGTCATGGTGTATAATTTTTTTGATATGTTGTTGGATTCGGTTGGCTAAGATTTTGTTGAGAATTTTTGCATCTATATTCATCAATGATATTGGCCGGTAGTTTTCTTTTTTGGTGGTATCTCTGTCTGGTTTTGGAATGAGGGTGATGGTGGCATCATAGAATGTCTTTGGGAGTATTCCTTCTTCAACCTTTTGAAAGAGTTTAAGGAGGATGGGCACCAATTCCTCTTTATATGTTTGATAAAATTCACCTGTGAAACCATCTGGTCCTGGACTTTTATTTGTAGGGAGTGATTTTATGACCTCTTCAATTTCATTTCTAGTGATGGGTCTGTTCAGTTGGTCTGTTTCTACTTGATTCAGTTTTGGCAGGCTGTAAGATTCTAGAAAATTGTCCATTTCTTCCAGATTGTCAAACTTGTTGCCGTAGAGTTGTTCATAGTATTCTCTTATGGTTTTTTGTATTTCTGCTGTATCCGTTGTGATTTCTCCTTTTTCATTTATAATTTTGGTTATTTGGGTTCTTTCTCTCCTCTTTTTAGTGAGTCTGGCCAGGGGTTTGTCAATTTTGTTGACCTTTTCAAAGAACCAGCTCTTGGTTTTATTAATTTTCTCTATTGTTTTTTGAGTCTCTATTTTATTGATTTCTTCTTTGATCTTTATAATTTCCTTCCTTCTGCTGACTTTAGGCCTTTTTTGTTCTTCTTTTTCTAATTCATTTAGGTGGAGGGTTAAGTTGTCCATTTGGGATCTTTCTTCTTTTTTGAGAAAGGCCTGTATTGCTATAAATTTCCCTCTGAGCACTGCTTTCGCAGCATCCCATAGATTTTGAGCGGTTGTGTCTTTGTTATCATTTGTTTCAAGGTAGTTTTTAATTTCCTTCTTGATTTCCTCATTGACCCATTGGTTTTTTAGTAGCATGTTGTTTAGTCTCCATGTAGTAGGTTTTTTCTCTTTCCTTTTCCCATGGTTGGTTTCTAATTTCATGGCGTTGTGGTCAGAGAAGATACTTGAGATAATTTCTATCTCAATTTATTGAGATTAGCTTTGTGTCCCAATATGTGGTGGATTCTTGAGAATGTTCCATGAGCATTTGAGAAGAATGTGTATTCTGCTTTTTTTGGATGTAGTGTCCTGAAGATATCAATTAAGTCTAACTTTTCTATTGTTTCCTTTAGGATCTCTGTTGCTTTATTGGTTTTCTGTCTAGAGGATCTGTCCATTGATGTGAGGGGGGTATTAAGGTCTCCTACTATGATTGTATTCTCATCAATATCTCCCTTTGTGTCTGTTAATATTTGTTGTATGTATCTGGGTGCTCCTGTATTTGGGGCATATATGTTGATGATAGTAACATCCTCTCCTTGGATGGATCCCTTAGTCATTAAGTAGTGTCCTTCTTTGTCTTTCTTTATGTCTTTTGTTTTAAAGTCTATTTCGTCTGATATGAGCGTTGCGACTCCTGCTTTTCTGTCGTGTCTATTGGTGTGAAATATTTTTCCCCACCCTTTCACTTTCAATCTATATGTATCTTTTGTCCTAAGGTGAGTTTCTTGTAGGCAGCATATTGAAGGTTTTTGCCTTTTTATCCACTCAGCCACTCTGTGTCTTTTGATTGGGGCGTTCAGTCCATTGACATTTAAGGTGATAATTGATAGATGATTATTTATTGCCATTTGAACCTCGTGTTCCAGTTGATTCTATGGTTCTCCATTCTTCCTTTCTATTTTTTTTTTTTTTGGTTGGATGGTCTCCTGTTATTATCTGCTTGAGTGTATTTTTTTTTTTTTTCATTTTTTGCAAATGCAATATTTGCTCTTGGCTTGTGGTTGCCCTGTTTTTTTTTTTTTTGTCTTTTGTCTTTGTTGTTGTTGTTGTTGTTGCTGTTTCTTGAGCCGCTCCCGTGGCATATGGAGGTTCCCAGGCCAGGGGTTGAATCGGAGCTGTAGCCACCGGCCTACGCCAGAGCCACAGCAACGCAGGATCCGCGCCGCGTCTGCAACCTACACCACAGCTCACGGCAACGCCGGATCGTTAACCCACTGAGCAAGGGCAGGGACTGAACCCACAACCTCATGGTTCCTAGTCGGATTCGTTAACCACTGCACCACGATGGGAACTCCTGCCCTGTTTTTTAAGTATGCTAACCCCTTCCCATAATTGTGTGTTTTAGCCTGATGGTCCTGTAAGTTCAAACACTTCATTACTATATTAAAATTAAGAAGAGAAACATACAAACAAACAAAAAGGGTTATTTACTTCCTAACATCCCTTGCCCACATTTTATGGTTTTGATGACTCTTTTTTTTTCTTTTTAATTTTATTTTGTTTGAAGCATGTTCATGATTAAATCTGTAGGCTGGCTTATTTGAGTGACTGCTCTCTGATTGCGGTTTCCTCAGTCCTAGTTCTTCCTCTTCTTTTTTTTTCTTTTCTTTTTTCTTCCCTTTCCTTCCTTTCCTTTAACCTGGGTTTTGTGTTGCTGTATTCTTTAAGTTTTTGTTTGTTGGAAAAAATTTTTATTTCCCCTTCTATTTTAAATGATATTCGTGCTGGATAGAATATTCTAGGTTGCATATTTTTTCCTTTTAGCACTTTAAATATCTCTTGCCATTCCCTCCTGGCCTGTAGTGTTTCTGTAGAGAAATCAGCTGATATTCTTATGGGGGTTCCCTTGTAGGTAACATTCTGTTTTTCTCTTGCTGCCTTTAGGATCCTCTCTTTATCACTAACTTTTGCCATTTTTATTATGATGTGTCTTGGTGTGGGTCTGTTTGGGTTCAGTTTGTTTGGGGCCCTCTGTGCTTCTTGTATCTTGAACCCAGTATCCTTTAGATTTGGGAAGTTTCCAGCGATAATTTCTTCAAATATATTTTCCATCCCCTTATCTTTTTCTACTCCTTCTGGAATTCCTATTATGTGTAGATTGGCCCACTTTATATTATCCCATAGGTCTCTTATATTGCTTTCCTGTTTTTTGATTCGGTTTTCTGTCTGTTGACCGGATTGAGTGAATCCCATTATTCTATCTTCCATATCACTGATTCGTTCTTCTGCATTATTCATTCTGGTTTTTACTGCCCTTAGTTCAGTTTGCATCTCTGCAAATGAATGTTCTAGTTTTTCTTGGCTCCTCCTTATATTTTCTAGTTCCTTTCTGAGGGTATCTGTATTACTGTTCATATCTTCTCTTAATTCCTTCAGTATTTTCACTATTTCTCTTTTGAACTCCAGGTCTGTCTGACTGCAGAGATCTGTTTCATTGTTGACTGTTTTAGGTGAGTTCTCCTGTTGGTTTGACTGGGGGTGGTTTCTCAGCTTCTTCATCTTGCTTGTTGTTTTCTTTCTCCTGAGGGAGTTGTACTATCCATTATCGGGCAGTGTTTGCCTTGTCACTGCTGTGGAATATTTCCTGAGGTCTGGCGTTGTTGGTCAATCTTTTTTGAGGCAGTGGCTTTTCTGGAGTGTTGATGGGACTAACAGTGTTTCTTTTAAGCAAAGGAGGACTTCCTGAGGGCAGACAGGACTGGGAGGTCCACACCACGATGGTAGCAGATTTCACTTGGTCATGCAGAGCTTGCTCTGGTGTTTTTAGGCTGTGGGGTTCTTGCAGGGGGTTGGCGGTGTTGGGCAGCTGTTCCTCAGGAGTGCAGCACCCCCTGGGGTCTGGAGCAGCTATCTGGGTCACTGAGAACCTAAGAGGCTCTTCCCTAGGGCAGCCCAACTCAGAAGGACGGCCTGAGAATGTAGGCGGATCTTTTCACAGTCTGGCAAAGCTTGTTGCAGCTTTTCTGGGCTGCAGGGGGTCCTCCAGGGGGCTGGTGGTGCTGAGCAGCTATTCTGCAGGAGTGGGGCACCCCCTGGGGGCTTGGGCGGGTAGCAGGGCTGCTGGAAACCCAAGACGCTCCTCCCCAGGGGAGCCCGACTCAGAAAGATCATCTGAGATCTTTTCCCGGCTCGGCCAGGCTTGTTGCAGCTTTTCTGGGCTGCAGGGGGTCCTGCCTGGAGCTGGCAGTCCTATGCAGCTGATCCTCTAGAGCTTGGCACCCCCTGGGGGCTTGGGCGGGTAGCAGGGCCACTGGAAATCCAAGAGGCTCCTCCCCGGGGCAGCCTGACTCAGAAAAACCGTCCGAGAATTAGGCAGATCTATTCACTGCCTGGCTAGGCTTGTTCTAGCTTTTCTGGGCTGCAGGCCTTTTCTCGGGGGCTGGTGGTGTTTGGTGCTGCTCTGCGGAAGTGTAGCCCCTCCAAAGGGCAAGCAGGCCTGTGCAGGGACAGCCCCTGTGGTGGTAGGCTTCAGGCAATTGTTGAGGCCAGCCCTCCTGGATGGCAGGCAGCCCCAGGTTCGGTGAGAGCGTAGGGGTGGCGGGGGTGGGGGGAGGGGATGCACTGGGAAGCACGGCTTTCAGCTAGCTAGTGGGCCTGTAAGCTCGCTGTGGCATGGGGGGTATTCTATGGGGACCCACCCCTTCTTCTCTCCCCTCCCCAGCACGGGCGCAGACCAGGCTCTTCTCCCAGGTTCCCTCTGATGTGGCTTTCCACTTCCCCGCCCCTAGAGTATTGCTCTGCGACAGCTTTGTTTTCTAGTCTCCCAGGCAGTCTCTGCCCTGTCAAATGGTTTCTAGACCTCCCAAGTAGTTTCCGCTCTGCCCCGCCCCCCCAGCCTGGGGACTAACCTCTGGAGCCGAGGACTCGGTGCCCAGCCCCCACCCAGGCGTCTCAATTTTTGGTGACTGTGCCCGTAGTTCAGATGGTCCGTTCGGTTCTTGATCGGCTTTTCCGTACTCCACCTTACTGCTACACTCTTCTCTGCATCTGGAGATTCCTCCGGTTCGTTTGGTCTTTCCCCGTGTAGGTGACTTTCCAGGGTGCGGGATCCCTTTCTCCTCCGCAGTTCCCTTTCGGGAGCGCCCGTCCCGCTCAGATTCACCTTCTCTCACTCTCCTCTTTTCTCCCGCTCTGCCCCATAATGTCACGAACTTCTTGCCGTTATTGGAGTTTAGGTTCCTCTGCCAGCGATTGGTTGCTGTTCTGTGTGAGTCATTTATTCTGTAGATGTGCTTTTTTTGTTGTGTTTGTGGGAGAGGGCGAGCGTGTCCCCCTACTCCTCCGCCATCTTGTCCTCCCCTACCACATCTTCTTAATGCTTTCCTCTGTGGATGGACGCTTAGGTCATGTCCATGTCCTGGCTACTGTGAATAGTGTTGTTCTGAACATAGGAGTGCATGCATCTTTTTGAATTGTAGTTTCCCACAGGGATATTTAGAAAAAACTAAAACAAATCCCTCCCATCATCTACAAGGCTGTTTATTGGAGGTCTCTTTGAGGACCCTGCACAAGGGAGGCTCTAACCCATACGACGCCTCTGCTTTAGCCGCTCCCAGAGCCAGCAGGCCAGGACAGCTGAAGACCCTTGAAGTTCCTTCCTTTAGATCACTCTTTCCTCTTCTAAACAGCTCCCGCCTGCTTCCTCTTCCCCTTCCGCCCTCAAAACTGCCTGCCTAGGAGTTCCTGTCGTGGCGCAGTGGTTAACGAATCCGACTAGGAACCATGAGGTTGCAGGTTCGGTCCCTGCCCTTGCTCAGTGGGTTAACGATCTGGCGTTGCCGTGAGCTGTGGTGTAGGTTGCAGACGCAGCTCGGATCCCACGTTACTGTGGCTCTGGCGTAGGCCGGTGGCTACAGCTCCGATTCGACCCCTAGCCTGGGAACCTCCATATGCCGAGGGAGCGGCCCAAGAAATAGCAACAACAACAACAAAGACAAAAAAAGACAAAAAAAAAAAAAAACCAAAAAACTGCCTGCCCGGCTTCACTAAACTTGACGGCCATCCTCATCCCTCACTTCCTTTCCTGACCCCGAGTCCCTCCTCTCAACTGGATTTCTCTGATCTCTGTTTCAGCAGCTTTGCCCTGGCCCCGAGGAATTCTGCACTCACTGTAGTCCCTCGATCCCTGTCAACAACCTTTCCAGGTAAGTAGAACAGGTAAAGTCACCCCTGTTCCTGAAAGGAGAAAATCGAGTGACCAAGTGAAGGAATTCACCTGAGGGGTTCACGCTGACTCCCGACATCAGATTGGTGCTCTTTGCACTCCAACTCTGTACCATAAGCTGCTCATCATGTCTGTCCTGGTCACGGCAGAGGACCCGGGCCTGACTCCAAACTTGTGATTGACCAGATCTTTGACCTTGGGCTCCAAATTCTCTAAGACCATTTTGTCTCATGTAAAAGTGGTCCTGATCATGTCTGCCCTGTGGGGTCTGAGTGTAGTCCAGTGACATGAATATGTTAAATGCAGTGATCATCTTTTAACACCATGCACTTAGTCTTTTACCATTGGGGGGAGACTTTCACACACTGTTGCACTGGATCTTTACAACACTGTCAGTTTGTGAGATGGCTGAATGAACTGAGGCAGGAGCAAAGTTGCTGCTTGCAGTGTCTTTGCCCCTACCCTGCCCTGGTTAGAAGGGGGCCAGTCTGGAATTCTTGGTCGGGACTTCCAGTCCTGTGTGTGCGCTTTCCAGAGTCCCATGGCAGTGAATTTGGGTCCTGTACAATTTTAATAAAGGATTTTTAAATAGCATCGAAATAAATATCAAAATCTCTTTTGGCTAAAAGTGCTTTTTAGCAGGTATGGCAGGTGTGGGAAGCCTGAGATTTACGCCCCATCTCCCACCTTTCTCCCCAACCATCCAGGGGTCTAAGGGGCACGTTCTTTGTCCCCCGGTGCTGATTTATGGTTGCCAGACTGTTGAGTTCTGAAACTTGGTGATTCTGTGAGAAGGAGCATGACTTGCCCAGAGCAACGTTTAAAGCACTCTTCTTGCCTTCTCAGGCGAGAACCGTGTCATCTACTTCCCTTGACTCCCTGGGTCTGAGCCAGGGTTTTGCCAGGTGGCCAAAGAATGGCAAAAGACTGGGAGCTTCCTGGCTGGAGACTTTTACCTCCAGTTTTAAAGTCTTCCTGCTCAGGTGTTGACTGTTCTTGTAAAGGGTTCAGCTTTTCCATCCCACTGATGGGAGAGGAGGCTGCCAAGGGCTCATCTGATAGTCAGGGTTGGAATTGCGTTTTGTAAGGAGGTGGACGTGGCCTCTTTTTGCACCCTGCCTTCATTTCATTTCCAGTCCTAGAAGGGAGGGTGGGAATGGTCCTGCAAAACTGCCTTCAACTATGGTAGCCTTGTTTGTCCTGCCTTTCTTCCTTTCTCACGGGAAACATAATCCCCAGGTGATTCAGAGTGCACTGTTTTGCGGCACCAGGCAGCAAGCCTCACTCACCTGCTGTCCCGCTGCTGCCAGTGCCGTGCGGAACCAGAATTCGAAGGCAACCATCAGATAAGACTTAGAGCTGAGGGGCATCTAGGGCCATGTGTGAGAACCCCCGGAAGCCAGGAACAATGTGTGGGGTTCACATGAGTAATGGAACAGAAAGGAACAAGTGGGATGTTGCAAGCCTTGTGTAATGGAAGAGGCTACACCAGGTGTACCTGGGAACGGAGGATCTGTTTCTCCCCCAGGATTGCAGATCACTCCCAACTGCTTTGAACAAGAACACAGAACGTTCTGGAAACCTCAGGGTTTGTGCTCAAGTGTGGGAGTTGCTGACAGATGTTAGCGGATGGAAGACTGGCAACAGGTGGGATACCCAGTAGATTTTTTTTTTTTTGGTCTTTTTAGGGCCATACCCATAGCGTATGGAAGTTCCCAGGCTCGAGGTCGAATTGGAGCTGTAGCTGCCAGCCTACACCACAGCCCTAGGAACATGGGATCAAAGCCGCGTCTGTGACCTACAGCACCGCTCATGGCAATGCTGAATCCGGAACGCACTGAGTGAGGCCAGGGATTGAACCCATGTACTAGGTGGGCTCGTTAGGTGGCAGATTTTTAATTGTGCTTCTGTTCCTCTACCCTGCTCCCCCAGAATCAGGAAGGTGACAGATTGAACAGATCACAGGGAGGCCAGAAGGGAGTCAGATCCACTGACTAGCTGCTGACCTGGGGCAGGACGCTTTGCTTCTCCACGTCTCAGTCTTCTCATCTGTAAAATGGGAGTAATGCACCATCACAGGCTGGCTGCGAGGATTAGGAGAGAGAAGACATATAAGCAGCAAGCCAGGAACTGGGCACTTGAGTGAGGAGTTGCTCACTAGATGGTGACAGTTGTTGGTTTTTACTGTGGAATTCATCCTTTTAAGAATCTTTTTCAGCTGTAAGATGGCATTTAGAATGTTGGTTTGGTATTGCGAGAAAGTTTTGCTGTGTGAGGTGGGATAATAAATAAACTGAGTATTTGAGGTGCTTGGGTGGGAATAGATAGTAAAAAGTGCTATGAACCCATGACAAGCATTTTTTTTTCAGGGCGCGACCGTAGCATATGGAAGTTCCCAGTCTAGGGGTTGAATTGGAGCTCCAGCTGCCGGCCTACGTCACAGCCACAACAGTGCCAGATCTGAGCCACATCTGTGACCTACACTGTGGCTCATGGCAACCCTGGATCCTTTCACCCACTGAGCAGGGCCTGGGATCAAACCAGCATTCTCATGGACATTAGTCGGGTTTGTTTTTGCAGAGTCCCAGCAGGAACTCCTTTGACTAGCATTGAGATAACATCAGTTGCATTTATCTTGGTGTAAAGGAGGCTGCAGTGAGTGCAGCCAGCCCAAAGGTTCATCAGGAAGTGACCCTTGAGTCCACCTGCCAGAAGTATTCTGATGCTCGGTGTACCTACCCAGCAGGCGTGTTTCTCACCTCCTCTGTGCCAGGCACGTGCAGCTTTCTGGGGCTCCCGTGGAGACTGAGACGTAGTCCTTACTCTTCCAGGCAATTACCACCTGACCGGCAGGTCAGATGGGGCAGTTTCACTGTGGGCTGTGTTGAGGATTGCGTTGTGGCGGGGGAGGCGTGGGGGAGGGAAGCGCTGCTGGGGTTTCAGAGTCAGCACCACCGGAACCAAGCACTTATGGGAGGCTTCTGATTTCTTAGATTTGTGGATTGCCAACATATATATATATATTTTTGTCTTTTTTGCCATTTCTTGGGCCACTCCTGCAGCATATGGAGGTTCCCAGGCTAGGGGTCGAATCGGAACTATAGCCACCGGCCTATGCCAGAGCCCTGCAACCTGCACCACAGCTCATGGCAACACTGGATCCTTAACCCACTGAGCAAGGCCAGGGATTGAACTCGCAACCTCATGGTTCCTAGTCGGACTTGTTAACCACTGAGCCACGATGGGAACTCCAACATAAATTTTTTTTTTAAATGAGCCAAACTTTCGGCGGCTCTGGAAAAACATTCACTTGGGCAAGCAGAGACGCATGACAGAACAAGATAGGTCTGCTTTGGTCTGTCACCTAGTGGAGGGAGGGGTGCACATTGCAGTAGGTACCTTCTGTACCTCCTCCTGCCTTGTCCTCGCAACAGCCTGCCCAGGCTGCGAGAATCCTGGTCTTGTAAAAAATTAACAGGCCTGAGCCTCAGAGTCCTGCATGCGACCAAGGGCCGAAGCTGTGACCCCAGAAAACCATTCTGAACCTCAGGACTAGAGGACATCGAGAAACCCTGTCCCTCTGCCTGTGCTGGCCTGTGTCCCCAGGCCTCACCCAGGCCTGGCCCCCAGGCAGCAGGTGGGGACTTGTCTTGCGACGGTTGTATGGTGTAAAAGGAAAGAAAACAGGTCCTGGGGAAAAGGAAGGTCTGTCTCGCTGTCATGTGCTGGAGGCTGGCAGCAGGCAGGTCAGCCCTCATCAGCCTGTTTCCTCTCTGTCTGCCTTTCTCCCTTTGCCTGGGTCTGGCAGTGCCTGCCTTCCTCCCTCTTCCAGGATTGAGTCTCCCATTCTCACTTTGATTCAATCAGGATGCAAAGCCTCTGATTCGCCTAAAGCACAAAGGCTCTTCAAACAGTTGGTTTCGTTTGCTTCAGAAATGTTTTGAGGCGTTCCTGTCGTGGCGTGGTAGTTAACGAAACTGACTAGGAACCATGAGGTTGCAGGTTCAATCCCTGCCCATGCTCAGTGGGTTAAGGATCTGGCGTTGCTGTGAGCTGTGGTGTTGTAGCTCGCAGCCTCGGCTTGGATCTGGCATGGCTGTGGCTGTGGCGTGGGCCAGCAGCTACAGCTCCAATTAGACCCCTAGCCTGGGATCCTCCATATGCCATGGGAGCGGCCCTAGAAAAGGAAAAAAAAATATATATATATATATATGTATAAATATATATATAAAAAATTAAAAATATATATATAAAAGAATGTTTTGAAATCCAATGAGCTGAATAAACAGTGGTGTAAGGTCTGACCATCATAAGTCTGTGATGGAGGGGAGATCAAAAGGGAATTTTTTTTTTTTTTTTTTAAGCCAGAAGACAGTTGAGGAGCATCTGGTCCCACCTCCCCATCGTGAAGGTGAGGAACCTCAGCTCCCTTCACCGTCGCCGGCATCAGGTGAGAGGCAGGGTCTCTGGATCCAGGGTGCAGGCTCACTGCCACCATGGGGCAGGGGTGGCTCCTGCCTGTCAGGGAGTCACAGTTTGCTGGCTCAGTGTGGGTGGCATTCAGGGCCGTGGCTCAGGGATCCTGAGGTGACCTGGCCTCCAGGAGTAGTAAGTGTGTGTTGTATTAGAAGCCTGAGAGTTGAGCTGTGTCATCACCCAGGACCCATCCCCTTCTAAGCCTCAGTGGCCCTTTTATTTTTTTTTTTCTTTTTTGGCCACCCCACGGCATATGGGGTTCCCTGGCCAGGGATCAGATCTGAGCTGCAGTTGCGACCTACGTTGCAGCTGCAGCAGCACCAAGTCCTTAACCCATTGTGCGGGGCCGGGGATTGAACCTGGGTCCCAGTGCTGCAGAGATGCTGCAGATCCTGTTGTGCCACAGCGCAAACTCCCCCAGTGACCCCTTTTGATCATTTCTGAGGTGTGTGCACTCATTCACTGAGTCTCCTCTTTCACACTATACCACACCCTCTGAGGGTGGGCGTGCAGGCCGAGGGGAGGTGGGTGCGCAGGCACTGTCCATGAAGACACACCCACCACCACGGGTTGTTCTGATTTCCTGCAGTTCCAAATGAGGTCTGGCAAAAGCACCTTCCGAAACACGAGTTAGGTCATTTTACTTTTTCTGCAAATCATTTGAATCTACATTTCCCCGGGTAGCTCGGATTGTCAAGGCAGCCATGGCTCTCAGCCTGGTCAGCAAATCCTCTGAATTCAGGGTCAAGTTCTGTTTTGTTCCTGCAGCTGGGAGGTGTGTTTTATGTGCCCAGGCAGAGGTGCAGGTGCATCAGACACATAAGACAATTCCTTTTAGTGCAGGTTAAGTTCATGGCACGTGCCTGAGTTGCTGAGGATGACAGGAGGCTCCTGCTGGGTGTTTTGGAGAAGTGGTGTCCCTGGGGGAGGTAGGGAAGGGGGCGAGGGGCTAAATCCATAAATGAAGATGTGGGGCTTCTGCCTTGCCATCCACAGTCTTTTTTTTTTTTTTTTTTTTTTGGCTTTGTAGGGCTACACACATGGCATATGGAGGTAGGTTCCCAGGCCAGGCCAGGGGTTGAATCAGAGCTGCAGCTGCCAGCCTATGCCACAGCCATAGCAATGCCAGATCCAAGCCACGTCTGTGACCTACACCACAGCTCACGGCAACACTGGATCCTTAACTCACTGAGCGAGGGCAGGGATCAAACCCGCAACCTCATGGTTCTTAGTCGGATTTGTTTCCGCTGCGCCATGACGGGAACTCCACCATCCACATTCTTAGATGCAGGAGGCTGGCCCTTATTTAGGATGTTAAAGGGACTTGGTGAGCGTCAGGTTGCAGAGAGTCTCCCTGCTCTGTGCTGCACACTTGTGCCCATCTCCCCCTACTCACTTCCCATCCGTAGCATCTCCCTCAAAAATTGGTAAATTATCAGGCCCCGTGGAACTGAATTTTACCCACACTGAAAGCATCATTAGGCAACAAAAACCTTGACAAAAATGCTTTTGTTTCTTCCTCAGCCGTGTTATTTTTTTGAGGTCATGTAGACAGTACAGGCTGGGTGACCTTGCTAGATTTTGGAAAATGAACACCTAGAAATCGAATCTGTCAAAATCTAACACCTTGTGAAGAAGTGAGGGGCTGCCGGGAGGGGCTTTCCTCGGGGTCACCTGGCTGGTCGGGGCCCAGCCTGAGCTGGGACACAGCGCACCTTGCCAGAGTCTGTGAAGGAGCTGGGGCTTTGGGGGGGGGGGGGCAGGTGTCTGGGGAAGATGTTAGGCTGTCCTTTAAAATCAAAGGCACTGGAATAAAGTCTTCCAGGGCTTTGGGGATCTGAGTCTTCCCCAGGCCGCCGTAGTTATCATGGCGAGGAGCAGCCTCTAGGGTCATATCTGTGCCCTGG
The DNA here is from genome assembly GCF_016906955.1 of Phacochoerus africanus. NCBI lineage: Eukaryota > Metazoa > Chordata > Mammalia > Artiodactyla > Suidae > Phacochoerus > Phacochoerus africanus. Next base: position 124,915,716 of record NC_062558.1, read on the forward strand.
GAAAGGCTGAGCCATTGTCATCTTGTTTGGTGTGGTGACTGTGAGCTCACAGAATTGATTGCTGATGATTTTTTTTTTTCCTTGTCCTGGCCCTATAGTTAAATCAGCATGCCCTCTTTCCCGTTGTTGGAAGCCATCTGCATTTTCCTGTTTGCTGGAGGTAAGTTTTCCTGGGAATGGGGGTGAGCTGTCACCACCTGCCTGTTCTCTGGAGCCTCTGGAGATAGGAGAGTGGAGGAAGGGTGTGGTTGCTCAGCCCAACTGTCCCCTCTTTTGAAGCGATGTGGGTGGTCATTGTGACACAGTAGCTTCATGGCCAAGGGATTGGGGGAAAATGACACAGAGCCTAAATGGGGTCCCTGGAAGCCCAGGCACAGGAGAGGTTCTGTTCCACCAGCAGTTCTTTGTAGCCTGTCTGGTTTATAGAACACTTGATCTGACCATCCCTAGGTTGTTCAGGGGAAGCCCAGAGAGGCTGTGCGACTTGCTTGGGGTGACACAGCTATTAGTAGCAGGGCTGGAATGAACACCCAAGCCCCTCCCTTCCAGGCTGCTCCACCACCCCCCCAACCGCCGCCTGACTCTGGGCTCCTCTGGGGAGACAGGAGTGTCCCTGAGATCTCGCTCTAAGCCCTGGCTCTCTTAACTGTACAGTGAAAGGGTTTAAGGAGAGGAGTGATTCTCAGTCCTGCCAGCTCTTAGCACCACCCAACCCCCAGCACACTCAGGTTCTGAATCCCAGGTAGGTGGTCCTCGGAAGTGTGGGCTGACTTGGCTGGGAGAGGAAGGAGCAGTTCCATATGCAGTGGCTCCCTTTTCCACGGTAATTTCCTCAGAGTCCTGAGGTAGTTTCACAGGGGCACAGTGGGGATGTCACCCAGGCACCTGCTCCCCTAACACCTGGCATCTGCCATAACGCTGAGCATGTGGTACAGTTAAAAGAGCCAAGTCACCTCTGTGGTAAGTTGTCCCTGCTCTCGGAGCTCCTCCTCCCTCCCATCCAGGGACAATGGCTGCTAGTTGCCACCTGGAGAATGTGCTGCTAAGACATTTAGTATTTTCATATAGGACCTTAGGGATTCCTCAGCTCCTGGGCCCTTTGCCAATCCTTCATGGGCTCGTTCAGGAAAGTTTAGTGCCTCGCTGCTTTGACGACAGGGTCAAGGATGTGAACAGTTTTGTAATTCATTTGGTCAAATTGTGCAGAGGGCTGGGCTGGGCTCTGGGAAGGACAAGTGGAAATCTTCCCGCCCTCGGGGAGCTTCCGGGGGAGTGGGCGCTCATGGGGGCACCGCTGCATCGTGGGATGGGCTGCAGTGGGGTCCCATGAGTTGGCAAGATCTTGAGGACATATGGATGCAGTGAAGCAGAAAGCCTCTGTTTTCTGGAAGACCAATTTGCTGAATTAAGGCGTGTTTATCGTGTTGTTTTGGGGTTTTGGCAAGGGGAAGCATTACCCCTGCCTCTGTCCCAACATCTGTTGTATTTTATGGAAGGGGAGGAATTTTCCCCTTTAATTCTGTCTACTGTAGCTTGTTTCTGCCTCTGGTGGCAAAACGGCAGTGGCTGACTCTTCAACCTCATGAAAGATACGTATTTGTCTGACAGCTTTTGACTGTGGAGCTAATGGCTGGTTCAGCATTTTCGGCCTAGAAGCATCTTCTCTGCAAGTAGAGATTGAAGGGAGGGCATGTTAGGTGAGCGGAAAGTCCAGGATAGGGTCGGGGGAGAACTAGACACTGGTTTGGTTTGTTATCTGGGGACTAGTGAATGGGCAGAAGCCACAGAAGGTGGAGCTGGGACCAGCCGATGGGCAGCCAACTAATGAACCAGAACTTGACATTATTTTTTTGGCCTCTTCTTCCAGCTCTTTCTCCTGGCACTGGCAAATCCCCCAGAGCCCACCTTCCCTTCTATTATTGTACGAGTCCTTCCCCGCCCCCAGCTGGCTCCCTCTCCTCTCCCTCTTTCCCCAGCAGCACCCTCATCTCACATTCCTTCTCCTGCCCCCCTCCAGGCCTGGCCTGCCCCTGGGCTCTGCCCACCCACTTTGTGCCCTCTGTGCTTATCTACCGGACACCGATGTTTATAAGCACCTGCACGTACACTTCTGATATTGACCACGTACAGCAGGCTTTTCCAGTCATCCCTCCAAAGGGCACCTCATTGTCTTCAGGGCTTTCATGGTTGGCTCGCTGTTCAGTACTCCTGGCGTGTTAACCTGCCCTCAAAATTTATTTTGTAAATGTTATTGACTGCTCACATCCCATTATTACCGTTTTACTGGGAATCATAGAGGAGAAAAAAAAAATACGTCCATGAACTTCCTACCCTGACTTTTTAGCCCTTGTTCATATGAGTTGAGCTGGTTGAATGTATCAGTGATTACTCGTGCCCTGTGTTCTTGGGTATTTGTCATCACCAGTGTTCCTCTGAAGCAACATTGGAGGAGTGTCTTGGTGCTCATTTTCTCTTCTCTCTCTCTTTTTTTTCCCTGCTTTTTAGGGCCACACCTGCAGCATATGAAAGTTCCCAGGGTAGGGGTTGAATCGGAGCCACAGCTGCCAGCCTATGCCACTGCACTGCAGGGATCTAAGCCACGTCTGAGACCTGCACCGCAGCTCCCGGCAACGCCAGATCCCTGACCCACTGAGTGAGGCCAGGGATCTCATCCTCAGGGTTACCAGTCAGACTTGTTTCGGCTGCGCCACAAGAGGAACTCCTCCTCTTCTCTGAAATTGTTTTTCCTTTGGATCAACTCCTAGGTGTGATACTATGGGGTCTATCTAAGGATGTAAGCATTTTTATGATTCTTCATTCATTTGGCCAGATTGTTATCCAAAGGAGTGGTACCAGTTTAAAGTGCCACCATGGGAAAAGGTTTTCCTGGTTTAACCTTTCTCCAGTTGCACTTTTTTTAAATCATTTTTTTGTATATATATTTTTGCTACTGTACAGCATAGTGACCCAGTTACACTTACATGTATACATTCTTTTTCCTCACATTACGTGTTCCATGATAATTGACTAGACAAGAGTTCCCAGTGCTACACAGCAGGATCCCATTGCTAATCCATCCCGAAGGCAACATTCTGCATCTATTTACCCCAAGCTCCCAGTCCCTCCCCTTCCCCTTTGGCAACCACAAGTCTCTTCTCCAAGTCCATGATTTTCTTTTCTGTGGAAAGATTCCTTTGTGCCATATATTAGATTCCAGGTATAAGTAATATCATGTGGTATTTGTCTTTGTCTTTCTGACTTACTTCACTCAGGATGAGAGTCTCTGGGTCCATCCATATTGCTGCAAATGGCATTATTTTGTTCTTTTTGATGGCTGAGTTGCATTTAAATTTAGAGCTCGATCATCTAAATTTCACATTTAAAAGGGTATCCAGTTGAGTTAAATTGTTTTGCCACCTGTTGGAAAAAATTCCCTTGTGCTTTTCTATGCATTCTATTTCTTCTGTGAGTCATCCATTCACATCCGAGGTTAACTTTTAAGACAGAGAGCTGCACCCTGAGGGGCACCCAGTTATTATGTTATTATGCCTAACCTGGGAGGAAGCTCATCAGACTCACAGGTTCTCTGTATCCGATATCTCTGTAAAAAATGAAAACTTTTCATTTTTGTCTTCAAGATACCCAAATTTATTTATGTATTTATTTACTTTTTTTGCTTTTTAGGGTCACACCCGTGGCATATGGAGGTTCCCAGGCTAGGGGTCTAATTGGAGCTGTAGCCGCCGGCCTACACCAGAGCCACAGCAACGTGGGATCCGAGCCACACCTATGACCTACCCCACAGCTCACAGGAACACCAGATCCTTAACCCACTGAGCAAGGCCAAGGATTGAACCCGCAGCCTCATGATTCCTAGTCAGGTTCGCTAACCACTGCGCCACACTGGGAACTCCAAAATACCCAAATTTAAATCAGAGGTACCTGACGGAAGTAGGGTGACAGGGTTTATTTATGTTGTCTATCTGGTAATTTTGAAAACATGTTATCATTCAACTCCTCTGCATTGCTCTTTCTTTCTTGTTACCTGCTTGTCCTGGTCACATAACGTGGGGACTAAGACTCCTCCCCTCCCCACCTCGTAATGACAGCTTCTGGGGTTTTCTCTCCTAGCGCCCCCATCCCTCTCTCTTCAGGAAATCCACGTAAGCAAGGAGATTGTGGGGAAGATTTCAGCCGCCAGCAAAAGTAAGTCCACGTTTTACTCGACCCTCCAAACAACCCACTTCCGCCTCTGCGTGATGGATCCAAGGGATGCCGTGTTACTCTAGGGACACCACGCCACGCCTCTCCTTTCGTGCTGTGGCCCGTATCATTGCCCCACGCAGGAGCCTGACCGAGTTCCTTTCCTGGGTAGAAACCCTAGGAAAATTCCTGTCGCCAAGTCTCTTGGCGTGAGCGTCAAGGTCTTCCGTGAGGTGACCACCGTCCCCCCAGCCAGCCTCGTCTGCTGCCATATTCCTTCCACTCCTCCCCACTCAGCATCCCTCCGCATGCTCAGGCCATGCCCACCCTCTCAGAGGCCCTGCAGTTCCTTCCCTCCTGGAGACCCCCCCCCCCCACCCGGTGCTACTGGGTGGCACCTTCTCCCTGGTGCTTCTCTGACTTCTGCTCTCTGGCATCTTCATGGCGAGGTGACAAAGCTTGGACTCTAGAGCCAGACAGCCTGGGGTTGACTCCTGGCCCCACCGCTTCCCGGTACTTTGGCTTCAGGAAAGTTCCTGCATTTCCCTGTGCCCTGCTCTGCTCATTCTCGCCTATGGGAACATGAATTGTAAATCTACCTAGGGTGGGGGTGGGGGGCTAGGGAGCTGACACCTAAAGGGTACAGATATTCCTTTTGAGGAGGCAGAAAATGTTCTCTATTTGACTATAATAGTGATAGACTATATCAGTGACTAGACTAAAAGCTATTGAAGTGTGTACTTTAAATGGGTGACTTACATGGTATGTGAATGATATCTCAATGTAACTGTTGAAAGATAAAAATCACCTATCTCAAGGTGGTTATGAGAAAGAAATACATCAGTACATATAAAGTATTTAAAGCAGCACCTGGTGTATAGGAAAGAAGCAGTCAGTGCTGGTTATCATTTCTTAGACTCTTAGGTGATGCAGCCTCATGTACCAAGGTGCCTGGCTGTGTCCCAGACGAGATCGTGACCCCCAAGGGCAGGAACCCAGGCTCTTGGGTATCTGTCACTGGCCTGGTAGCCCCTTCCTTTCCTATGGCTCAGTTAGTGTTGTCGAATTAGGCTCTCCCATTATTACACAGATGCTCATATACAGTCCTGTCTATGAACCTCATGCCCATGGTAGGTAGGTGCCCCTCACTGCACAGGAGGGCCGCCTCTGGCCCAGAATTTCTCCAGTGTTTATCTCCCATTATGACAAGAGGCGCTTGGCCCACCTCAAGATTGTTTCCGCCTCCACTCTGCTTTGGGAATAAGATATTCTTGGGACCAGACTGCAGGGAAGCTGGTTGTCACCCTTTCTGTCCCACCCTCCTCTAGTGATGTGGTGCTCGGCGGCGGTGGACATCCTGTTTCTGATAGATGGCTCTCACAGCATCGGCAAAGGGAGTTTTGAAAGGTCCAAGCACTTTGCCATCACGGTCTGTGATGCTCTGGATGTCGACCCCGCAAGGGTGAGTGCACGTCTCTTGACTTGGTGTTAGGGCGTCTTTGGTCACAGTGACAGAAATCTCATCTTAAGCAGAAGAGGGCATTAACTGGCTTGTGGAACCAGGAAGACCCAGGGGGTGAATCCTGTTTCTAGGCACAATGGGATCCAGGAGCTCAGTCCCTCTCCTTTTCTTCTCTTATTTTGCTTTCTTCTGTTGGCTTCCTTCCCAGGCAGATTTTCCCTACATAGCAAAGTTGCCCTATAGCATCTTTCAAGTTAGTTACTCTGTGAGAAAGAAAGTGGACTTCTTTCCCTGGAGAGCTCTGACTGGGTAGATATAGGTCACATGACAATCCCTTGACCAATCACAGGAGTCAGAGGGAAAAGATTGTCTAGGCAGACCTAAGTCGTGTGCTTGTCCTCAGCCTTGGGGTTGGGGAGGAACACTTGGATTTCTCACTAGAAAGAGAGGGTGTGTTTGCATGACAGTGGGACAGGGAAAGCATGCTGGCAGATTAAAACGACAACTTCCTCTAACGGCTAGGGTCTTCATAGCTGAAACACAGCTCCTTACCTTCTCTGTGCACTTGAAAGGAACAGCCCCTGCCTGATAAATCCAGCTGGTCTCTTCATCTGTTCATCCTGGTTCTAGATGACAAGTCTTAAATATCAGTAGCGTGTGCTAGCTGCAGCTCTTGTTGGTAAAGGGGGCATTTTGGAACAACTCAGTAGAAAAACGGGCAGTGAACGCAGGCAGCTCCCAGAAAATGAAACACAGGTGCCCCTTTGATGTAAGAAAAGATGCCCAATCTCACTCAATATAATAGCACACCTCCGGCTGATGTATCCCATTTTCCACTTAACTGGATTAGCAAAAATCTGAAATTTTGTATGGTGCTCCACTGGCAAGTATATAGGAAACTGGTGTTCTCATGCACTACTGGTGGGAATGTACAGCCTCTCTGTGGGGAGACTCTTAACAGGGCCCATCAAAATTGCAAAGGCTTGGACCCTTTGACCCAGTACTTTATCCTACAGATAGCCCTACAGGTGCAAAATAGTGCACATACCAAATTATTCCTTGCAGTGTTGTTTGCAGTCATAAAAGATTTCAGGCAACCCAAATGTCTGCTCACAGGGGACAGGTAAATACATTATGGTGCCTTCATATGGTGAAACACGGGGCAGGTGCAGGAAGTGAATGAGGAAATTCTCTGATGGGGAAAGACACCAAAACAAATTGAGTGTAAAAAGTTAGGTATAGACGGCATGTGGAATATATTATTTTTTATCAAAAATAGAGGGAGCTGAAAAGGGTCTGTCTCTGTATTCGCTCGTATGTACAGGAAGAAACTCCAGAGGGATCTGTGAGAGGCTAAGAGCAGTAGCTTCCCATTGAGGGGGAGGGGGTAGGAACTGAACACACGGGGCCCAAATCCAGGGGGAGGCTCATGAGTATAAACTTTTTTATGGGTCTTGAACCATGTGAACTGACTCAAAAATCCACTAAGAATTTCAGAAGGGTATTTTGGTCTGGAAAACTATAATTACTTGAATTAGGGACTGGTCACAATACAAGATAAGGAAGTGGTTTTCCAAGATGACGTTCCTGGGTTAATCCTAGAAAAACCTCTTGGATTTAGGAGGAGAAGTGGCTTTCAACAAGGGCCAGACTTTCTCCAGGATGGCCTAGCACCTGGGGAGGGTGAGCATGTTCGAGACCTCAGGCTGTCTTGCAAGGTCAGAGCCAACATCATTCCATCTAAGCATGTAGAGCCCACACATTCCAACCACAAAGTCAACCCATCGCAGCCCCTCAGAGGCTGAGGGCCAAGGACTGCTGAATCTGTACCCTCCTCCTTACAGGGCCCTGCTTTTATAGTCTTTTGTCTTTCAGGGCCATACCCGCGGCATATGGAGGTTCCCAGGCTAGGGGTCCAATTGAAACCACAGCCACAGCAATATGGAATCCGAGCTCCATCTGCAACCTACACCACAGCTCATGGCAATGCTGGATCCCCAACCTACTGAGCAAGGCCAGGGATCAGTCCCACATCCTCATGGATACTAGGTGGGTTCATTAACCACTGAGCCATGATAGAAACTCCAAGGGCCCTGCTTTTAAAAGGAAGTGATTCCCTGTGAAGTTTTTCTAATTTTTTCATGGAAGAAAAGATCGAACACTGTTGACTTTGGCATGGATGTAGGAGGTCCTGAAATGGGTAGACTGAAGCGCCTGGCAGATGGCAGGTTGGAAGAGAAGAATCATACAGATTATTTTTTTTTATTTTTCATTTTTATTTTTTGATTTTTTTTGTCCTTTTCTAGGGACGCACCCGCGGCATATGGAGGTTCCCAGGCTAGGGGTCCAGTCGGAGCTGTAGCTGCCAGCCTGTGCCAGAGCCACAGCAATGCCAGGTCCAAGCTGCGTCTGTGACCTACACTACAGCTCACGGCAACACTGGATCCTTAACCCACTGAGCAAGGCCAGGGATTGAACCCACAACCCCATGGTTTCTAGTCAGATTCGTTAACTGCTGAGCCATGACGGGAACTCCTGAAGAGCTGTACAGATTCTTAGAGAATGTTTTACAGATGAAGAAACAGGCTCAGAGAGGCCATGTGACTGCCAGGGTCATACAGCAGTCTTAGAGGAGCGTTAATTGTGGAAGAACTGGGGCTCTTGTCTTTCAGCCCAGGGCTTCACATTCTGCTGTCACAATCGCATAGCATGTGGACAGCTGGCACTGTGGTGGTATGGGTGTGTGCGCGCACGTGTGTGTGTGTGTGTGTGTGTGTGTGTGTGTACATGGAAGTGGGGGCTGCTGATGGAATTCAACGTCCTTAAAGAGAGGGTGAGAAAAGCATGACAAGAAAACTTCGGGTGCTGCTCTTGGGAGCAGCTACTCTGACCCATAGGTCCCCAGAACACAGGGAATTTAATCTCAGTGTTGCCGAACCACATCTAGAATGTGGCATTTTCAGGTTAAATATTGGCAAACCAACAGTGCCCACAACAAGAAGACAAAACAGTGAGAGGCCTGGACATTCCCATATGAAGGAATTTGATGTCATTTTCATGGGAATGAGGGTGCCAAGTGAATCCACTGTGTTAAGAGGACAGAGTCTGGTGTGAGTTACACTTGGGCTCGTCCTGAGAAAACATTCTGGCAGCAAGGCTTGTGGAGCAAAGGAGTTGTTTATTCCATGAGCAAATGAGCACCTCCACCTCCGAGCTGCTCAGACTTGCTGGAATTGCTAGCAAAGGGTTTTTGCATTTGGGTGATTCCAGGTGGTTCTGTCTGACTTGTGGCTTCAGGTCTTCTGGTTTTGCTGCTGCATTTTCGTGTCATTGTCTTGTTACCTCCATACACAAGGGATTTGATTTGCACCTTATTTTACTTGCCGGGAAGAAATTTTCAAGTAGCTGTAAAGGAAAGCTTTTTATGGAGGCTCTGCTCTTGAGGTGGATTGAAGGCGTTTGAAGTCTCCCTCTGGACACTTAAGCTGAGAAGTTCACTTCCTGGCTCTAATATCATGGTTGCGGCAGAGTGATTACAGTGTGGTGAGAAATCTGGGCGGGCTTGCTTCTGAGCATACAGTAAACTGAAGATAAAAGGTACCCATTTTGTTCCTAAACTGCCAATTAAATTAAATGCCTAAACTACTGACTTAGGCTGTTTCCATCTTGTTTTGTTTTGAAGTTGGCTCCTTCCTGTTTAATTCAAGTAAATACACCCAGCTGTTGGTCTCAAGGGCGTTTTTAAAGTCATTCATTCACATGGTTAAAAAAAAAAAAAAAAGGCAGTGAAAAGTCTCCCTCCCATCCATTTGTTCAGCCCCCACACCTGCTCTCCTGAGCATCCTTACAGAATCCCTTCATGCAAATACAAGCAGTATGAATGTATAGTCTAATTTTTGCCCTTTTTATACACACTCTTTTACCCCTTGCCTTTTTCTCTTCGTGTTCTCTTGAAAGTCTTCCCATCTCTAGGTAGATAGGTAATACAGGTATTAATATAGGCATATGTCCTTTTTTGTTTGTTTTTTAGGGCCATACCCATGGCATATGGAAGTTCCCTGGACTAGGGGTCGACTCGGAGCTACAGCTGCCAGCCTTTGCCACGGCCACCACAGCAACATGGGATCCAAGCCGTGTCTGCCACCCACACCACAGCTCACAGCAATGCCAGATCTTTGACCCACTGAGCAGGGCCGAGGATTGAACCCATTTCCTCATGTATACTAGTCTGGTTCATTACTGCTAAGCTACAACAGGAGCTCCCATATATCGTTTTTTATAGCTGATTAATGTTCCATTGTAGCAGTTTACCAAGGTTTAATTAGCCAACCCCATATTGATGGGCATCTGCTATAACAAATGTATTGTGAGCTTGTAAAGACATCATTTCACACATGGGGAAGTATAGTTGTCAGATGAACTCCCAGTGGTTCCACACCGTAGTAATTTTCAGTAAATATTGATAAATTACCATCTATGGATGCCAGAACATTTATGTTCTTACAGAAGTGTTTGAGAATACTAGCTTCCCCCTGCAAACTTCATATCTGGCATTTTGCTGCATTTCAACATGACACAGTCAAGCATCTTTTCTTTCTTCTTTTTTTTTTTTCCTTTTGTCTTTTTGTTGTTGTTGTTGTTGCTATTTCTTGGCCCGCTGCCGCGGCATATGGAGGTTCCCAGGCTAGGGGTCGAATCGGAGCTGTAGCCTCCAGCCTATGCCAGAGCCACAGCAACGCGGGATCTGAGCCGCATCTGCAACCTACACCACAGCTCACGGCAACGCTGGATCATCAACCCACTGAGTAAGGGCAGGGACCGAACCCGCAACCTCATGGTTCCTAGTCGGATTCGTTAACCACTGCACCACGATGGGAACTCCAAGCATCTTTTCTTATTAAAGACGCATTTTTATATTTCCTGTTCTGTGATCTCTGTTTATATCCTTTGCCCATTTTTCTATTGGATTGTTGGTCTTTTATATGTCAATTCCTAGACACTCTTCATGTGTTTGGGAAATTAACTGTCTCTGACATGAGTTGCAAGTAATTTTTCCTTTTGTTTTCATTTTTTTGGTTGAATTATGGTATGTTTGACCCTGTAGAGTATTTCTTCTTGTGGTCAGATTGATCAGTTTTCCTTCACAGTTTCTGGATTGCAAGTCATAGCAAGGACTTTACTACTTTGAGGTTACAGAGGTATTCTCCCAATTTTTCTTCTAGAGCTTTTATGGTTACATTTTTCACATGTAAATCTTGAAACCATTTGCAGTTTATCCTTTGTTCTTTGGCGGGAGGCTCTCCTGTTGTTCTTTCTGACTAGACCATGTTTTTCCCACTGGTTTGAGATGCCTGCTTTATCACATGCTAATTTCAAGGGAGAGGTCTAATCGAGAGCTACAGCTGCCAGCCTATGTCACAGCCACAGCAATGCCAGATCCGAGCCACGTCTCCGACCTACACCACAGCTCATGGCAATGCTGGATCCTTAACCCACTGAACGAGGCCAGGGATTGAACCCACAACCCCATAGTTCCTAGTGGGATTGTTTCTGTTGCACCACAACAGGAACTCCAAAAACTCCTTTTTTTTTTTTTTTTTGGGTCTTTTTGCCTTTTCTAGGGCCGCTCCCATGGCATATGGAGGTTCTCAGGCTAGGGATCGAATTGGAGCTATAGCTCCCAGTCTACGCCAGAGCCACAGCAGCGAAGGATCCGAGCCGTGTCTGCAACCTACACCACAGCTCATGGCAATGCCGGATCCTTAACCCTTTGAGCAAGGCCAGGGATTGAACCCGCAACCTCATGGTTCCTAGTTGGATTCGTTAACCACTGAGCCATGACAGGAACTCCAGAAACTCATTTTTGAGATTCTGTACTACTCTGCTTTCCAGTGTCCATCTCCCCCACATGCCCATCCAGGACTTACATTTCTTCCTACTTAAGATGCCCAATGGCTCCTCCTCAGAACCTCCTGTGGGAGGAAAGTCCAATGGGCCGTGCTCGCTGGGAGCAGGTACAGCCGGTCTGGTGTGGCCAATAGCTTTGTTGGGCTCCCAAGCACCAGGCCTGCTCAGGGCTCAGCAGTGAAGGAATTCACAGAGCAAGCAAAAGTCAGAGTCATTGTTTAAATATGACTCACTTGCCGCATTTGCAGTCCTGGCCAGAGAATAGTAACTGAGAATGTAGTTTCTCCAGAAGTTTTGAGGGCCAGTGACTGGGTATAGGGGTTAGGCCCTCGAGATGAAACTTAAATGTTTGAACTCGTCTCTACTTGACACACGCTTTTTTTTCTTTCTTTTTCTTTTTCTTTTTTTCTTTCTTTTTTTTTTTTTTTTTTTGCTTTTTAGGGCCACACCTGCGGCATATGGAAGTTCCAAGGCCAGGGGTCAAATTGGAATTTCAGCCACCAGCCTACACCCCAGCCACAGTGACGCTGCTTCTGAGCTGCGTCTGTGACCTACACCACAGCTCACAGCAACTCCGGATCCTTAACCCACTGAGCGAGGCCAGAGATTGAATCCGCATCCTCATGGATACTAGTCCGGTTGGTAACCCGCTGAGCCACAGGGGGAGCTCCCGGCACAGGCTCATCGTAAGGGTCCAGAGAATGACTTTACTCAGTTTCCCTTCTCTGGTTTTGCAAGGTGTTGGGTTTTCTCACCTGGCCCTCTGAATTAGGATGCAGAATCTGGAATCACCAGCAGTTCTCACTCTCTCTGCTACAGAGGAACTTCAGCTCCAATATTGCTTGACTCCAGTTAGGGAGCTGCCTGTCCCCTAGTCTGACTGTGGCCTGGGAGTCTGAACCTTCCCCTAGCTTGGCAGGAGCAGGCCTGGAAGGGCTGCTCCCTCAACCAAGGATGGGTGGATGGTGGCTACGATTAGCCATGAGCCTCCAATGATGGTGGCTGTGTTTAGCTTCTGTGATGTCCCTGGTTGGGGGTTTTGCTGAAGGCCTGTGCTGGCTTTAAAGAATTCGTAACTGTTACTGAGCCTTAGTGAAAATCACAGACAATGGCCAGGCTCCCTTTCTTATTAGCTCTGGGCCAGACATATCCTCTGCCTTTTGGTATTTTTGTATTTCTCCAGCAATGATGTGGGTATGAATAGCATCTCCGTGGATGGAATGAAATAATGGGTCGAGGTGCTTAAAACAGCGCTTACCTCTGGGAGGCAGTCAGGAAGTGAGCAGAGACCCTGAAAGCGCTCACAGCTCAGTCCAGAGAGCTGTCAGAACAGAGACCCAATTGTGGAGGGCAGGGCAGGACAGGGCAGAGCCGGCAGATTTGACTGTCTCCTTCCAGATTCTCCTTCCGGCCTTTGGAACTTCCTCTTAGGGAGATGAGAGAAATACCAGCACTGGTATTTGTGAGTGGGCAGGAGGCAGGGTCATTAACCTTTCTCATTAACCCTTTTCATCTCCTCTTGGGGATGTTTGTGACTCGACCCCGCTCTCGGCCCCTGGCCCCCTGTCTCCCACTGCAGGTCAGAGTGGGAGCCGTCCAGTTCGGTTCCACTCCTCGGCTGGAGTTCCCCTTGGATGCATTTTCAACCCAGCAGGAAGTGAAAGCAGAAATCAAGAGGATGGCCTTCAAGTAAGTACGATCAGGGTTGGGATGAAGCTGGCTGACCTTGGAATTGCCTTTCAAGGCTTGGGCCGCCTCTTGACCTCACACAGAGTGAGAATTCCCTTCTCAGGGCTGCCCCTGATCGTGACACATTGATGTCCCAGGTGGAAACTTAAATGCAAGTTTAAAAAAAGACAGTATTTCTTGTTATTGTATGGAGTTGTCGGTGGCCTGGGAGAACGGGCTTGTAAAGGTGAAGATGGGCTAAAAGTGTGGGGGTGGGGGTGGGGTGGGCAGGAACCCTAGGTCCTTCTCCCAGTTCTGTCCCCGGTGACCAAGCAGCTAGAAGGATTCAACACACTTCTCAGAGCCTTTTTTTTTTTTTTTTTTGTCTTTTGAGGGTTGCACCCGTGGCACATGGAGGTTCCCAGGCTAGGAGTCCAATTCGAGCGACAGCTACCGGCCTACACCAGAGCCACAGCAATGCCAGATCCGAGCAGCATCTGTGACCTACTCCTCAGCTCACGGTAACACCGGATCCTTCACCCACTGAGCAAGGCCAGGGATCGAACCCGCAACCTCATGGTTCCTGGTCAGATTCGTTTCCATTGGGCCATGAGGGGAACTCCAAGCCTCCTTTTTTTTGATCTGGAAAGAGTAAGCGCTCCTCTGTTACTGAGAGTGCTTGAAAAATGGAGACTAGCTGTTTGTGTGCTCACACGTACACACCCTATAAGTATATATAGATAGTGGGTCAGTTTTACTCACATTCTATGTCGGCTTATGTGTATATATGCACGTACATATGTGTGATACATATATTTTGTGTATGAATATTTTTATGTGTATCCTATACACACCCACACACACAGCTATATGGATAGGAGTGTGTGTTATACATATATGTGTACACACACACACACACAGTGTTCTCATAAGCCCTCGCGGATGAACTTGCTGGATCCTCTGTGGTCCCTGCTGCCCCTTGCCGTAGTGTCTACTGAAGTCCCAGTCAAGTCCCTAGAGCCAGCCGTGTTTATTTTACGTTGGAGTATAGTTGATTTACAATGTTGTGTTAGTTTCAGGTATACAGCACAGTGATTCGCTTATACACGGACATGTAGCCATTCTTTTTCCGCGTCTTTCTCCACACAGGCTATTACAGAATAGTAGCAGAGGTCCCTGTGCTATGCAGTAGGCCCTTGTTGATTAGCTCTTTTATATGTAGTAGTGTTTATATGTTCATCCCACAGGCCTCATTTATCCTCCCCCCACCTTTCCCCCTTGGTGATGATAAGTTTGTTTGCCAAGTCATGAGCCTCTTTCTGTTTGGTAAATAAGTTCATTTGTATCCTTTTTTTTAAGATTCCACATATAAGTGATATCGTAGGGTATTTGTCTTGCTCTGTCTGACTTAGTGTGATCATCTCTAGGTCCATCCGTGTTGCTGCACGTGGCATTATTTCATTGGTGTTTATGGTGGCCTGTCATTCCATAGTGTATACATACCACATCTCAATTATCCATTCCTCTGTCAGTGGACACTTAAGGTTGCTTCCATGTCTTGGCTGTTGTAAATAGTGCTGCTCTGGACTTTGAGGTGTGTGTGTATCTTTTCGCGTTTGGATTTTTTTCCAGATAGATGCCCAGGAGTGGGATCGCTGGATGATATGGTGGTTCTATTTCTAGTTTTTAAAGGAACCTCCATACTGTTTTCCATAGTGGTTGTACCAATTTACATTCCTACCAACAGTGTAGGAGGGTTGCTTTTCTCCACACCCTCTCCAGCATTTTTTGTTTGTAGACTTTTTGATGCTGGCCATTCTGACTGGTGTGAGGTGGTACCTCATCGTGGGTTTGATTTGCATTTCTCTAATAATTAGCAAGATGGAGCATCTTTGAATGTGCTTCTGGCTATCTGTATGTTGTCTTTGGAGAAATGTCTTTAGGTCTTCTGCTCATTTTTGATTAGATTGTTTTTTTTGAAATTGAGCTGCATGAGCTAGCTATCTGTATGTTTTGGAGATTAATCCCTTTTTGGACACTTCGTTTGCAAACATTCTCTCAGACCCTTATGTAGGTTGTCTTTTACCTTTTTTGGGGGGAGGGGGAGCTTTTGTCTTTTTAGGGCCACATTTGTGGCATATGGAGATTCCCAGGCCAGGGGTTGAATCGGAGCTGTAGCTGCCTACCTTTACCACAGCCACAGCAACGTGGGATCCAAGCCGCATCTGCGACCTACACCACAGCAATACTGGGTCCTCAGCCCACTGAGTGAGGCCAGGGATCGAACCCCTGTCCTCGTGGATCCTGTTGGGTTCGTTAACCACTGAGTCATGTTGGGAACTCCGGGTTGTCTTTTACTTTTGTTTATGGTTTCTTTTGCTGTGCAAAAGCTAAGTTTAATTAGGTCCCATTTGTTTATTTTTGTTTTTCATTACTCTAGGAGGTGGATCCAAAAAACATTGCTGCAACTTAACATCAAGGGTGTTCTGCCTATGTTTTCCTCTAAAAGTTTTATAGTCACCGGTCTTACATTTAGGTCTTTAATCTATTTTGAGTTTATTTTGCAAAGGCCAAAGCTGTGAGATCCATTTATCAGCCTCAGACCTCTCTCTGTAGGCCCCCCGTGCTCTCAGTAGTACCCACACTGGGCACAGCAATCTCAGGCTGTTTATCTTTCCTTTCCTCTGCCCATGGGTGCTCTGAACAGAATGAGGGGCAAGTTATTTATAAGAAAGTTCAAATAAAAAGCATATTAATAATTTTTTTAGGAGCTCCCGTCATGGCTCAGTGGTTAACGAATCCAACTAGGAACCACAAGGTTGCAGTTTCGATCCCTGGCCTCGCTTAGTGGGTTAAGGATGCAGCATTGCCATGAGCTGTGGTGTAGGCCAGTGGCTACAGCTCCAATTCGACCCCTAGCCTGGGAACCTCCATATGCTGTAGGAGCGGCCCTGGAAAAGGCCAAAAAAAAAAAAAAAATTTTAAATGATATTAATATACATTGACCTTTCCCTGTTTCCTTGGGGCCTCCAAGAAGAGTTCCTATTGAGAACAGTGGTGGCCTCGCTTCTGTATCGAGGCCCTAAGCACACTGAGCTATACTTGTCAACGTGGATCTTTGGTCAGATGGTCTGAGTCGGAATTGCCTAGGGAGTACGTTCAAGTGCCTGGGCTCTCCCAGATCGACCACATCACTCTGGGCAGTGCTGCTTGGAATCTGCACTTCCAAAAGGTCTCTTCTCTCTGCCTCCCACCCTCCTGCCCTAGGAGTGTTATACACACTCACATTTTTAAGCAGCTTTCTTGAGATATAATTTAAATACCATGAAGTTCACAGACTCAGTGTGTACAGTTCAATGGTTTTGAGTATATTTGCAGGGTTGTGCAACTATTACCGTAATCTAATTTTAGAACCTCTTCATCATCTCAGTAAGAATCCTCCTAAATAGACATTTCTCCAGAGAAGATACATAAATGACCAGTAAGCACATGAAAAGATGCTCAATGTCATTGGTCATTAGGGAAATGCAAGTCAAAACCATAATGAGGTATCATTTCACACCCACTAGGAAGGCTAAAAGGGAAGACAGACAGTAACAAGTGTTGACAGGGATATGGAGAAATTAGACCCCTCCTATGCTGCTAGTTGGATTGCAAAATAGTGCAAGCACTTTAGGAAATGGTTGGGCAATTCCTCAAAATGTTAAACAAATAGTTACCATGTGTTCTAGCAACTCTACTCCAAGAGAATTGAAGACATATGCCCACACAAAGCCTTGTACACTGATGTTTGCAGAAGGGGTATTTCTAATAGCCAAAATATGGAAACAATACAAAACTCCAATGGATGAATGGTTAAATAAAATGTGCTTCATTCATCAAAGCAAAAATAAACATGGAGTTCCCATTGTGGCTCAGCGGAAATGAACCTGACAAGCATCTATGAGGACGCAGGTTCGATCCCTGGCCTCACCCAGTGGGTTAAGGATCCAGCGTTGCTGTGAGCTATGGTGTAGGTCGAAGACATGGCTTGGATCTGGTGTTGCTGTGGTTATGGTGTAGGCTGGTGGCTACAGCTCCAATTTGACCCCTACCCTAGGAACCTCCATATGCCTAGGGTATAGCCCTAAAAAGACATACACACACAAAAGCAATGAGGAACAGACAGGACTACATTAAACTCAAAACCTTACACACAACCAAAGAAACAACAAAATGAAAAGGCAGCTGACTGAATTGGAGAAAAGTTTTGCAAACCATGTATCAGTAAGGTGTTAATATCTAAAATATGTAAAGAACTCATGCGAGCAGTAACAACCCAACAGTCTAGTTAAAAAGTTGGGCAGAAGAACTAAGTAGACATTTTTCCAGTGAGGACATCAAAATGGCCAGCAGGCAAGTGAAAAACACACTTAGCTAAAACATACTACGTGGAAGAAGCCAAGACCTAAATGGCCACATATTATATGATTTCGTTTATATAAAATAGTCTGGAGTAGGCAAATCTGTGGAGACAGAAAGTAGATTCATCATTGGCAGGAGATGTGGGAGAGGGAGTGGCGACTGGCTGCTAATGGATGTAAGGCTTTTTTTTGGGGGAGGCGGTGAAGAAAATATTTTGGGCTTAGTGGTGATGGTTGTGCAATTTTGAATTACACTAAAAACCACTGAACTGTGTGTTTTAAAACGGTGAATTCTATGGTATGTGAATTGTGTTACTATTGATATAATATTTGATCGTTAAACTTTTGTGCCCGTTACATACACACAAACATTTGCAGAAGAAGTTACCTACTGTTGTAAATTTAGGACTGAAAGTCAAAAATGATTGGGTGACTTTGACTTAAACGACTCCGCCTTGCTCTCATGTGGAAAATGATGAGCCAGTTGCAGGGATTTGGTACCGAGAGGCACTTTTTAGAGCTCACCTGGTGTCTCTTCCAACCCCTTATTTTCTGGAGGAGGTTGCTGAGGTCGAGGAGGGGCAGGTGACAGGGGATTTGGCCCGGACCACAGGGTCGCACTGCTGGTCCAGTAGCCCCCATGGGACTGTCCTTTCCCACCTCACCCCACCCTCCCCTTCTACTCCCTCAGTGATGAGTTGAGCCTCTTCTCAGCAGGGTCGAAAGTCATAACTACAGGCTGGAGCGTATGATTCACGACCCAAGAAGTGCAGAGGCGCACTGAGCATGCGCCTGATGAGGGCCCTGTGGGTGGAGGAAGGGCCTCTTTACTTGTCTGGACAAGGTCACCTCTTCCTCGGGGACGTGTGTGGTTGGCCCTTGGGTATCCCAGGACGACTGTAAGACAACAAGCAAGGAAAAGAGGCAGTAACTGGTTCTTTGGCTTCGGTCTTGGGGTCACCGAGGACACCGAAGATTAAGACACTCTGTCACGAATCAGAACAGAGGCATGTGGGCCGAATGGGATCAACACCCTCCCCAGAGCCCTTCACCCCTTTTCTTTGGGGGCAGTTTGAAACTCTGGACTGATGAGCACAGCTCTACCCAAAACCCATTTCACTCCCCTTCCCAGACAAAGGCAGTCCCCTAAAAGCAGGTTTTGAAATGGCTAAGAAACCAAGGTCACCAGCCACCTTGCTACTTTGTGGTAAGAAATACTGCCATCAGACCTCCCAATGCTGTACCTCATGGTAACACAAAATTGGTAAAATGCAGCCAGCAATTGGCTCCCAAATGCCTAGAACCCTGGCCAAGGAGCTATAACAAGCTTGTTCCATCATCTCATTAATTTCACCATAGCAAAGCTTTGCGTTTTGTGCGATTAAATTTTTTGGAGCCCATCTGTAGCTTTGTGAGAGTTATACTGTGTTAGGCTCTGCAGAAAGAGCACACACCGTTTCACCTTAGCCCAAAGCCTTTTATAGCAGCTTAGTCCCTTAGTCCAAACCCCATTAACATTTTTGTTTGTTTGTTTGTTTAGGGCCACATCCCCGGCATATGCAATTTCCCAGGCTAGGGGTTGAATCAGAGCTGTAGCCTCCGGCCTACACCATAGCCACAGTGACATGGGATCTGATCCACGTCTGCGACCTATACCACGGCTCACAGCAATGCGGGATCTTTAACGCTTTGAGTGAGGCCAGCAATTGAACCTCTGTCCTCATGGATACTAGTCGGGTTTGTTACCACCGAGCCATAATGGGAACTCAGAAACCCCATTCACATTTAAATATCATTTTTAGAATAGTTAAAATGACAAAGCACTTTGCTCTTTTTTTAAAAAAACTTTTACTTTGGGTGTGTTTTTCCATAAAGCTGCATTATTTTCCATGGGGATCCTTTTGAATGGTTATGTAATACTGCAGTGAACTGAGCTATTACAGTGTGTTAAATCAGTCACATTTAGGTTGATTCCAGGATTTTTGTGCATTGCCAAAACCATCACCACCACCACCAAAAACTCCTGTAATCACCATCCCTGTACCTGTAGTGAGTATTCTTATGAATTACTTGTCACGTCTGTTCCATGCACTACCTGCATCAGAATCGCAGGAGGTGGAGGTGGGGAGACAGGTTTAAATAGAGATGCTCAGGCCTGGTCTCACACCCACCCATATGGACTCTGGGAGGATGGAATCTGAGAATCCCCAGTATCAAGTCTCCTGAGGTACTTTCATGCTCATCAGAATATGAGACTAAAAAGATAAACTTCTTGGAATAGGCTGCTAGTTGGTTCATTAGAACTACCACTGATGGAGTGCTTACTAGGTACCAGGGGGCACTGGGCCCAGCATTCTGTTAGGTTCCCTACTTTAGCAGGTGTTACAGGAGTCTCTGGTTACGTGACTTTGCCCAGCTCAGCTGGCCAGTATGTCACAGCTCTAGGATCTGTGTCCTTGTCCTTGCAGTCCGTGCGTTGCTGTCAGCGGACATAAACAGCAGCCTGTCTGTGAGCCTTCACTGTCTGCCTAGTTTAGTCCTGTTGGAGAGAAATTAGAAACATCTTCTGGCTTCAGACATCCGGGTCTGGAGCCAGACACTGAGCTCAGAACAGACTCAGCTAGAAACACTGCACGGAATAAAGAAAGTGGAGGGAGTGGGGTTTCTTCTCCTTTCCCAGGGTCTAGGAGCTGGCAGGACTCTTACCTGAGCTTGGTTGGTCAGGGTCAGAGGTGAGCAGGTCAGGTGCAGGGGTGGAGAGGGTGGGCGGCCCAGGCATTTGTGTGCCGAGGCATGTGGGGTGTGGCCTGGTCCCTCATGTCCTTGAAATTAAATTTCCCTCTGACCACAGGCTGGTGGCTATGAAGAGGGGGGCCCAGACCCACTCGGGAAATCTGGATTGAAAAGGAAAACCAAAGCGTACCTCTGGAGGGACCGAGGGCAGAGCTGTGTGAGAAAGGAGAATGGATTTGGGGACCACAAGCGCTTTTTCTCCGATCCCGAAGCTTTGAACCCCTAGGAAAGAAGTACTATTTGGATGGGTGGGGAAGGGCGCTGTTTTGAGGAGAGAAGGCAAAGCCTAGCTGGCAAATAGGTAAGGATACAGGGCCTCAGCCAGAGCCATGGGGAGAGTGCCAGGAGGAAGGTGCCTGGAGCGCCCGCTTTTGGTGAGTGGGGTTTTGTGACAATTTAGGCAGAACTACAGAGTAGGGGTCAGCAAGTCTTTTCAGCAAGGAGCCGTAGAACAAATATTTTAAAGCTTTGCCGCCACGTGGTCTCAGCATTGATAGTGCGTAAATGAACGCGCCCCCGTTTTCATGCCCATTTGGCCCACAGGCTGTAATTTGCTGGCCCCTGGAGAGGAAACGACCACTGGCTTTGGAATCAGCCTGGCTGGGTTTAAACTCCAGTTCTCACCTCCCCTTACCTGGTGAGGCAGGTGACTGGACAGGCCGTGTAATGCGATGGTTAGGAACTTGGGCTCTGGAAGTGGAGGGCTCAGGGTTCGAGTCCTGGCTCCACCACTCACGATCTGTGTGACCTCTCTCTGGACTTATGTATCTCAGAGCTGTGCTGAGAATGGTGTGAGCCAAGTACCTTCACACACACACACTCTCTCACAGCTCAGTGGTGCCAGGCACGTGGCCAGTGCCCAGTTAATAAGAGCAGTTAGTGTTACTGGTCTCTGAGCAGGGGATTCCTCCTCGGCTACCGTCCATGGACAGATTTGCCTAAAATCTATTGTGGTGAGTCCTTCTTTTCTGCCCAGTTGACACCCAGAGCTGGCAGGCCTCCCTTTGAGGACTTGTCCACCAGCATTCTGTGGCAGGATTTAGTAGGGATTCTGCACTAGGATCCCAGGCTCAGGCAACAGTCTTTATAACTGGGCCGTGAGCATTAGAGCATCTTGGCATCCTGATGAGATGGGACCATCTTCACCTGCCCTGATATGAAAGGAGTCAAATGATTCAGCCTTTCAGCACCCAACCCTGAACTTGGAAGTGGGCCAGAAAGGCCTGATCATGGAAAGGACCCTCATCAGACCTTATATGAAAGCTCTGTCCTTCATGTTCATGGATTCTTAGGCAGCTCAGTTACCTGCTTTCCCACTTCGGGACATACTGACCTATAACAAGAAGGGCGTGGCACAGGGCTAGGGGCTGGGTGTTAGATGGGGTAGGAATTGTCCCCCAGACATCTGTGGGGAGAGAAAGCAAATACACACAGCAAGAATGGCATTATTGCATAATACAACAGCTGGGCAGTGAGTGTCCAGGGGAAAACTCCATTTCTCTTTGCCTTGCTATGGTGTAGATGGGGAGGGGGTGACGTCTCATTGCTGGAATTGTCCCTTTGAGCCTCTCCTGGGAGAAGTGTCATTTCAGGCTCTCATTCCATCTTCACCGCTGGAGGACTGACTCGTTCTTTGCTTTTTCCTTCTCGGTGAGCTCAGAGGAGGGCGCACAGAGACAGGCCTTGCTCTGAAGTACCTTCTCCGCAAAGGGTTCCCTGGGGGCAGAAATGCCTCTGTGCCCCAGGTCCTCCTCATCGTCACCGACGGGAGGTCCCAAGGGCACGTGGCCGAGCCTGCCGAGCAGCTGAAGCAAAGGGACGTCACTGTGTTTGCCGTGGGGATCCGCTTCCCCAGGTAAGAGACTTGGTCACCCTGGGTCAGCCCTCTGGGTCAGCCTGGGGACGTCATAGCCGTGGAAAAGAGGGGAGCTGGAAAGCCATCCTGGTCCTTCCAGGATCTGTGTTTCCCTTGCTTTGCCATATCGTCTGTCGCCTGCGCACCGGGAGCTCCAAGTCTTTGTGAGTCTGAGTTTGCATCATCTTTAATTTAGTCCAGATGGTTGATTTCACATGCCAGAAACTTTATTTAGACAGAAGTTGAAATTCATGGACACACCTCACTGCACTGAGTGGGTCAGGGACTTCAGTGCCATTAAGATTCTTTCTGTCTCCCAGTTCCACTGTCTGTGCCGTTTGCTCAGCCTGATTCTCTCAGGAAGCTGGGACTGTGGGTGTGGACAGCTCCCCAGCTCACATCTTGCCATGAGAAACAAAGACTCATTTCCCCAGTTTCAAGTTGAATAATCCAAGAATGTGTTCTGCTTAGTCTGTGTCCCAGACCCACTCCTGAGACCAGGAGAGTGGAGGTCCATGCCTGGCTGCCCCCTTCTCTAATTCCATTTCTCCAGATGCTGAAATAGGCCTTCCTAGAAGAGAGGGGGCACAGGTCCTCAATGCTCTCAGCCCTAAAAATGGAGAAGACCTTTGGGGCTGTCATTGTGGGGATCGAGTGAAGTGACTCCTGTCTGGGCACCTCGCTTTTGCATAGAAATCTCTGTGACTTTTAGTGTAGTTGTTCCTTGGTATCCAAAGAGATTGGTCCTAGGGCTGCCATAGATACCAAAACCCTGGGATGCTTATGTCCCTTAGTTGCCCCCCATATCGGTGGATATGGAACCCAGATAGGGAGGACCAACTACGTTTTTTATTCTCTCAATCAGTAAACATCAGTTGTCTTCCTTGCACCAAACACTATTCTAGTTCTCAGGTGCAGAGACAATACAGAACTCTGCCCTCCTGGAGCTTCTGTTCTAAGAAAGGAACTAGGTAACAAGCAAGTGAAGGGATAAATAAGTAATACAATTTCAGGTGGAAATAAAATGCAAAGGACAAAAATAAAATTGGTAAGAGGTTACGGAGTGGTGGGCACGGAGAGGACAGCTATTTTCTTTTTTGTCTTTTTACAGCCTCACCTGCAGCATATGGACATTCCTGGGCCAGGGGTCAAATCAGAGCTGCAGCTGTGCCCTATGCTGCAGCTTGCAGCAACACTGGATCCTTAACCTACCAAGGAAGGCCTGGGATTGAACCCGAATCCTCAGAGACCACGTCGGGTCCTTAACCTGCTGAGCCACAACGGGAACTCTAGGACAGCTATTTCAGACAGGGGGTTCTGGCAAGGCTCCTTTGAGGAGTTGGTTTTTTGAGCAGAAACTCAAGTGAAGTGAGGAACAAGCCTTCCAGATAACAGGGAAAAGAGGAGGCAAGATAGGCAAATGGCACGTGCAAAGGCCCTGAGGCAGGAGCAGCTAGCTTCGTGTGTTAGAGAAACAGTAAGACAGCCAGGGAGTGGCTGGAGCCCAGCAAGCAAAAGGTGAATGGCAAGAAATAAGGTAGAAGAGGAGCCAGGTCTAGAGACTTGTGAGTTCCTGTAGAGACTTGGAAGTTTGTTGTGAGTAGTCTGGGAAATCTTTAGGGGCTTTGGAGCAGGGAGATTCCATGAATTAGCTTATATTTTTAGAAGATCACGCTGGCTGCCAGGTAGAGAATAGGCTGGTGGATGGGGCAGAGGGAGAAACAGTAAGAGGGGAAGTGGAGACTCTCGTTAGGAGGCTTGGGAGCAGCTCACATGCAAGGTGATGGTGGCTTGTAGTAGGGAAGCAGCTGTGACCCTGCTGAGGCGTGGTTGCCTATTGGGCAAGGCAGACCAGTGGCACGACCAGCTTCCTGGATGTGGGTGTGTTGAGAGGAGAATCGAAGCTTTTGGCCTGAGCCCCAGCATGAACGCTGGTGCTCTTTACTGAAATGGGAAAGACCAGGAGAGGAAGAAGGCAAACGGAGTTCTGTGTCAGCCC
This sequence comes from Phacochoerus africanus, assembly GCF_016906955.1. Lineage (NCBI taxonomy): Eukaryota > Metazoa > Chordata > Mammalia > Artiodactyla > Suidae > Phacochoerus > Phacochoerus africanus. Next base: position 124,940,006 of record NC_062558.1, read on the forward strand.
CTTCTGAGTAGAAAAGCTGAGCAGGGAGGTGGATATAAGAGAACCCAGGAGAAAGGACAGGCCTTGAGACTGAAATTGAGGATGGTATTTAAAGCCTGAATAAGATCACCTGGTCGGAGAGTGCAGCGTGAGAAGACGACCAGGGACCAGCATGTCCAGGTCAGAAAGAGGAAGATGAGAGGAGGCATCTGAGATTGCAGGTACTGCAGGGCTGTCCTGCACTATGCTGTGTCCTGGTGGCAGTGGTGACCACTGCTGTCATTGTTGGCACTGCCAGTAGGTTGGTATTAAACACACGCTGCCTTTTCATTGGCTCTTTCTGTGTCCTCAGATATAAGGAATCTAAGCCCTTTGAGAGAGGAGAGGGGACATTGCTTCACGGCTCACTGCCCACCCTCGTCCCCACACAGTGCTAAAAAGAGGGCCTTGCATATAGTGATTGCCCAAAGGTTTGTCACGGAGGATGGAATCTCCTACAGGGTGGAAATACTGGCCTGTGCCTGGGCTTTTTCTTCAACTACTAGCTGGACTAGTGCTTCTCGAACTATAAAAAAACAGACAAAATTGGAGTTCCCACTGTGGCACAGTGGGCTAAGGATCCAGCGTTGTCTCTGTGGTGGCTTGGGTTGCTGCTGAGGCTCAGGATCAATCCCCAGCCCAGCACAGTGTGTTAAGGATCATAGGTCACAGTTGCACCTCAGATTCAGTCCCTGGCCCAGGAACTTCCACATGCCATAGATGTGACGACAAAAAAAAAAAAGACAAAATAGAAGTTCAGATGCTTATTATTTGACCCAAGAGACATGCAGTGATTCTGATAAGTTGCCATACAATTAGTTTCTAAATGCTGTTGTCTGTGCTTATCAGATTCTGAATCAGGGTGAAACAGTTTGGGGACTGCTCTGGCATCCTTTGAGCATCCCTGGCTTAGAGAAGTCAAGAAGCTATTGCCCAGGAGAGAGGGGCCATCGCCCAGATCTGAAGGGCTGAGCTGCAGACACAGGAAGCCTCTGAGGAAGCCTGCTGGGCTCCCAGGCCCACCTGACCCCTCCCCCCACCATTAGCAAGAGGCCAGCCTGCTGTCGACCAGAGGTTTTCCAAGTGTGTTCCTCGGACAAGCAGTATCAGCATCACCTGGGAGCTTGTGAGAAATGCACACACGTGGATTTCAAATCCGAAACTCGAGTGCAAGGAGGCTCAGTCTGTGTCTTCTGGCCCTCGGTGATTCTGATGCCCGCCCAGGTCTGAGAACCACTGCAGCGGGCAGCATGAGGCTCTGCCTGAGAGTAAAGCCTGCTGCTGCTTCAGATTCCTTTAGTGTATATTGAGCCGCTTCTCTGATGGTCTCACCTCTGGCTGAGCATCTGAATTACCCAGGGAGCTTTTAAAAAGGTCTCTTTGGGGGCCCGGGGAGCTGCCCACCCAATGCTAATGTGAGCTGGGAACTGAGAAGCCCCTTGGGTGTTCCAGGCGCTGTCCTAGGTACTAGGCAAAAGGTGGCTTCACAGAATGGAGAGTTTTACATAAGGGAGTCTGGCGATACATGAGGGTTTTGCCATATTGCCAAACCGTGGTCTGTTTTGGTGAATTTTTGACGGGCAGGATGCTATATGCATTACTGACTGTCTTGTCTTCGTAAGAACAGGTTTCTCACCATCATTTAACCCTTTCTTCCTGCCTGAGGGGAGGATAACCTGCACACTGTTTCTGTTCTGGGTGCTAGCAGTGCCCTCTGGCTGTCGAAGTCTGCCAGCTGCCTCCTCTACAGGCCCCACGTCGCTCGCTGGCCTTTGAGCTCTTTCCACTGCTTGGGATTACTAGCTGTTCCTGTGTGTTCTTCCCGTGCAGTCACCCAGAACCACTTGCCTTCATTTCCTTTCTGGTTAAATTTTTCTCACCAGCTATGGGTTCCAAAACCAGACAGCTAGATCTGTTGGGACTGTGTCTTAGATAAGAGCTGACAGCTCAAGTGCGAGGCTACCCTCCGAGGAAATCCGTCCACTATAGCTTGTGCACATCACGACCCGTAGCTGAGGTCTTTCTCTGGCCCACTTCTAGCCTTTACCTGCATCCTAGAGGGCTGAGCTCGCAGCAAAGTGGCTCCTGCGTCAGTGGGTGGCAGGGGCTGTCTCCGAGGAGCCCAGCATCTGGGAGGGGGTGGGCAGGAGGTGGGTGAGTGCCAGCCAGTGAGCTATAGTGACTTCTCCGCTGGGGCCGGGGCACAGGTGGGAGGAGCTGCACATTCTGGCCAGCGAGCCAACGGAGCAGCACGTGCTGATGGCCGAGCAGGTGGAGGACGCCGCCAACGGCCTCTTCAGCAGCCTCAGCAGCTCTGCCATCTGTACCGTCACCTCTCCAGGTGAGTAAGAAGCTGGAAGGAGTGGCCTTGCCCACACAGATGTGGGGTGGGGGTGGGGAAGGATCCCCAAGGCCAGAGGTCAGGACTCAGGAGACTCCCCAGAGAGGAAGGGCAAGAGGAACGGGCCCCTGCAACTTGGCCCTGGGGCCCTCTGCTCCACTCTGCCCCCCTGTGTCAGGCCCTATGGGGTCTTTGGCTGGAAATTCTGAGCTTGTCTCATAGGATAGAGAGGCTCGGGGCTCAGGTCCCAGATCTGGTGGGGCTCCCATGCCTGTATCTCTTGCTTGGGAAGACGAGCCAGCTCCCCCGCCATGGTCATCACAGGGTGGGCTCCATCTGGGGGTGAGACCCCTGTATTCATAGTCATCTTTGTCAGGGTCCACCCAGGAGCTAGAGTGAAGTGTTTTATATAAAACATTCACGTGCTCACAGGATGGAAGAGCTGGGTGGGGCGGGGCCTGTGCAGAGGAGATGCTCGCAGACTGGCTGCCCCTCCCCCGAGTGCTCTGCGCAGCAGGAACCAGGGCTGAGGGTGGTACAGCCACAGGTCGCACAGGAGGCATAACCCTGTCTTCCCCATCTCGCCCGTGCGCGGCGGACACAGACTGCAAGGTCCAGCCTCACCCCTGTGAGCGCAAGACGCTGGAGACGGTCAGGGAGCTTGCCGGCCACGCCCCATGCTGGAGAGGATCTCGGGGGACCGACGCTGTGCTGGCTGCACTCTGTCCCTTCTCCAGGTTCGTCCAAAGGTCTGGGGCCAGAGCCTGAGGGCACAGCCTGGGCAGGGATGGCCGAGTCCTCATGAGCTACAGCCATGGAGCATGTGACAAAGATCGGAGGAGACCTGGGAGGAAGCCAGGCACAGAGCTCTGGGACACAGGCAGAGTCCCAGTGACTCATTGTCACAGTCTTGTAGACATACCCCCTAGGCGCCCAGGGTGAGTGATGGGGGCAGAGTCACGGCCATTCTGGAAGGCTGGTAAGTCAGCCGAAAGCTGGTCCCACAGAGAAGTGGTCTGGCTTTGGGACAGTGGTCCGGTAATTTGGTTCCTCTGAGCACCAGTTTCCATATTTGTAGGGGCTGAGTGAGGCAAGTGGCTCAAGATCCTTGATGAATTCCAGTTGTGGAGGCCGTGGGGGCTGCTGGATTCAGGACGGAGCTCAGGCATTCAAGGGGCACCTGCTGCCCGGCTGTTAGCCACTGCCCTGCTAATCCGGACACCCCTGGGCCTGGGCCTGGCCTCGGCAGTAAGATCAGAGCACGCACACAGCAATAAGTGGATTGGCCAAGAAGCCATGGGGGCCGTGCTGGGCCGATACACAGTCCAAACGCCATCCCAGCAGGGAAGAGCTGTGCCCTGCATTGGGTCACAGGAAGTGGGGCCTCAAGCCCTGTTGGGGGCTGCTAGAGGCTCTCTCTGAACCTGAGCTTTTAAGTGAAAGGAGGTAGTTCTTCATTCCTTGGTGAACACGTGTAAATGCCCACTCTGAGCCACACAGTGGGCAACGAGGAGATGGCATGGTGACTCATGACTCCAGAGAGAGCCTTCCAGGTGCTGCCCATCATGGAGAAGGGGCTACCTGAGCGGACTGGAAAGATGTGGGAACCATCCAGAGGCATCCAGAGCCAGGAGCCTTGGGAGAGGCTGGGGGGTCGAGTACACATCATGGCTTTGTGCTCAGACCCTGGAGGCGCCACTGCTAATGAGCTGGGAAGCCCCTGCTGTCTATCTCTGTATTTAGAAAGGGGGTGATAACAGGACCTGCCCCAGGATTGGTGGGAGCACACAGGAGTTAATATGTAGAACGCACTGATACTGCGGGCTCCTAGAATAATGCATGTTGTAAGCTTTTCATCAATCCCCTCATTCAAGAAATACAGGGAATTCCCACTGTGGCACAATGGGATCAGTGGTGTCTTGGGAGTGCTGGGACTCGGGTTCGACCCCCAGCCCGGCACAGTGGGGTAAGGGTCTGGTATTGCCGCAGCTGTGGCGTAGGTCTCAATTGCAGCTCAGAGCTGATCCCTAGTCTGGGAACTTCATATGCCTCAGGGTGACCACAAACAGAAAAGAAAGAAAAAGAAATAGGCTCTTCTAAGCTCCCAGAACTTCCCCAGGTCCTGGGGATTCTGCATGAGCACCTCACAAACAAATCGGCCCTGGAGAGCAAGAGGCAGCCATAAACACAGTGAATACCTTAAGTGAGCTCTTAGGTGGCGCTAAGTGCTGTCGGGAAAGAACGCAGGCTGGGGTTGTGGTTTTGTGACAAGGAAGGCCTTGCGCAGCATGTGGCATCTGAGTCCAGACCTGAAGGAGGTGGAGGACTAGCTGAGTACAGGCCATGGCCTGTGGACAGTGTTTGCTCAAGGCTGGCTCCCTGTGCAGGCTTGGGTGGGGAGGGCAGGGCCTGTGGAGCTTTCTGGGCTAGGACACGTCATTTTATGAGGCCACTGGGAGTAGATGCAGAGGGGGAGAAGAGTCCTCGGTAATGAGCTGGTGGCTCGGTCAAGTTGATGTCAGCAACCCCTTGAGTCCTTAATAGACTTGGCTTTTATCCCGAGTGGATGTTTTGCCTCAGGAAAGACCCTGCCCTCAGGTGAGCCCATTGAGCTCGCCTGGCCCTCAGGTGGGCAGCCCTGGCTGGAGTCTCACTACGAGAAGCCCTCTCAGAAAGTTTGAGAGAACTTTATGGCCAAGGACCAGAGAGTCTCCTTAGATGACGCCATCTTTAGAGCTGCCACCAGCCAAGAGGGCAGACTTTCTGCCCAAGGGACAAGGAGCCCTTCCTGCTGCAGCCGCCCCATTGCCCTACAGACTTAGGAGAGCAGGGAGGCCCAGGGGGCAGGGTGCCTGGGCTTTGGAGGTGGGGCTTGGATCCCAGCTCTGCTGCGTTCTGATAGCCGTGTGGCTTTGGGCAACTTAACTCAGCCCTGTGAACCCATTTCCCCATCTGGAAGAGATTACTGACTCTTCAGGTAGCTGTGGACTTGAGGTGACAATAGGGACAGCTGGAGTATGGAAGCCAGCACAGGAATGGTGGCGGTCAAATAGACCTCAGAGGTGGAGATGAGTGGTTTGCAAACCCTCCTGAGCTGCGGAGCCTTGTGTGGACACTTGTTGTGCAAACCAGAAAAAGCACATTCGAGGTGGGGGCTGAGGCACCGGGGGAGCCCTGGACACACCATCTCCTTCCCTCTCCGCTGAGGTTCCGGGGAAAGCAGCTGAAACCTACAGACAGAGTGACTGCGTAGAAGAGGGAATTGGAGATCAGAGAAGGAGCGTAACTTGCCTATTATCTAATCTCAGTACTTCCTGCGCCTGCTGCATCGTGTGGGGCCCAGAAAGGAACTTGTAAGAGAAAGCTGCTCCCCTAGTTCAGAGTATTGGACATGGATTGCTTTAACTTCTGAAATGATAACCAACTGACAGTATCTTTTTTTTTTTTTTTTAATTACCTTTGAGTAGTTTGAAACACCTCCCACTCTCCATGCAGGTAAAAGTGGGGTAGAATCAAGAAAGAAAACAGTGTCTTGACTCGCTTCTGCATCGGCATCCTCTGTCAGCTCTGAGTTTCTAAATCACCTCTCCTGTTAAACTTCTCATCTCTACCATTTGCTTCCTTGGGTTGTAGCTGGAAGAGAGTGTTCTTATCTCACCCTGCCACCTGCTACAGGACTACCTGCCCAGGTACAGTCTGCCTCTTGGCTTCTCCTCTTCTTTCTGGCCCTGGGACTCAGCTGGCTCCCAGGGGCATTTGGACTCCTGGGGCAGAAAGGGGGGTTGTTGGGCCCAGCTCCAGGGTAGAGAGACGTGTTCACACCGTACTTCTGCCTCCCTCGTTCAGTGGTGCTTTTTCACCGAGGATGGGGTGAAGGCTTTGGAATGACTTCCTTAACCAGGTCGCCTTGCGTTGACAACAGGCAGGGAGGGGCTTGCACTGAGCACCAGCTTTGCACACAGCCTCACATCCAGCACCAGACTCTGGGCGAGACACCTGAGCCTCACTTTCCTCCTGTGTAAAATGGGGATAATGTTTGCCCCATGTCTGGACCCCCCATTTCCCTGCTCTGGATGATAGGGCGTATCTTGCCTGGGATCCTGGTGAAGGTGCAATAGATGATGCTCCCTGGGGGGCTTCCTCAGCCACAGAGTCCCATGCAAACAGGAGGACCGGTCAGAACCATTAAGATCATTCAGCCGGGCTCCCCAGTGGGCCCTCCCTGCTCCTCGCCCAGGGTCTGGTGCACGCATGGACCCAGGAGCACAGACTTGCACTGCAGTGTGTTGGCATCAGCCCTCGTGTGGATTTGCTACGCCTGATGAGGTCAGGAGCCTGCCCTCTGAAGGCAGAGCAGCGAAGGGCTTTATGTGCATCTCATATTAAAGTTTCAACATTACTGACCTTCAGCGAAGGGCTTTATGTGCATCTCATATTAAAGTTTCAACACATGGAAGGAACTGAAGGTGGGGTTGTTTCTGCTCAGAAATAAAAACTCAAGGACTTAGGGTTTTGGAACCTGCGTGACCTGGGTTTGAGTCCCAGCTCTGCCCCTTTCCGAGTCTGTGACCTTCAGGACATGATTTCTGTTTGTTGAGTTTCAGCTTCCTGTCTGTGACATGGGGACTCACAGTGTCTGCTTCATCTGGTTGAATGCATGAAGCAAGATCATGCCCGTAGGACTTAGCACAGTACCTGGGCCCATAGTAGCTGCTCAGGGAAAGGCCACTGTTGGTGGTGTTACAAGCACCCAGTTGTTTCCACGAAACTCCAGCTGACAGAACTGCAGGCCTAAGTGCCCAGAATTAACTCCATTAATTCCTCCTTTACAAAAGCATACACTTTAATTACAGTGATGTGACTAAGTAATAGCATCATATTTTTAAAGTATTGAGGGTCCAGACTCCTACACATAAATTTGGGGGAGGGACACAGTTAAGTCCATCACACAGGTTCCCAGTATCAAAGCCAGGAGCCAGATCCCACCGGACCTGGGTAATTCACACAGGGCCCTACTGAGCCCACCACTGAGTGTCTCTTCCCACCCACGCCCTGTCCCCCTTACGCACTTCTCTTGTTTCCCTTCTCTTCACTACACGTGTTGAGGCTCTTTTCCTAGTGCATCTGGGGAGAGGAAGGGGCTGGGCCCTGGTGGGCAGGGCGGCCAAATCCCTTCACTCCAGGCTGTTGACAGGCCCCTCTCTGATAGGCCCCTGTGACTCGCAGCCATGCCAGAATGGAGGCACATGTGTTCCAGAAGGACCGGACAGGTACCACTGCCTCTGCCCACCGGCCTTCAGAGGGGAGGCTGACTGCGGTACGTGTGCAGGCGGGGGCGTCCCAGACTCTGACCTTTGTGGAGCAGTGGCGCCCATGCTCCTGCTTCTCACCTGCCACCCTCTCAGCTACGAGGTAGAAACTGGACCTAGAGTTAGTGCCACCTGCTTCCTAAGTTCACCGTTGATCTGATGTCTCAAATGAGACCCCGAGGGCTCTGTGGACATGTGTCTCAGGTGGTAGAGCCCTAGGTAGGACCCAGCTCCTGGCTTCTTAGCTTTACAGTGGCTGCTGCTTGACCTTTGAGCATCATTGAGCCCAGCTGCAGGCTGGAGCCAGCCCAACTGGGTCCTGGCTGTGGCAGAGTCTCCTTCTCTCTTCCAAGAAGAGTGAGGAACCTCAACTCCTTTTGGTTTTAAAACTGTGAAATGAAGATTATAATCGACTTTGCCCCTGTGGTTATGGGAGTTTGAAATAAGACTGTGTAGAGTACTTCACACATAGGACAGGCCTGGTTAAATGATAACTTTCTTTTTTTTTTTTTTTTGGTCTTTTTAAGGCTGCACCACAGCATGTGGAAGTCCCCAGGCTAGGGGTCAAAGCAGACTGTAGCCACTAGCCTAAGCCACAGCCACAGCCATGCCAAATCCAAGCCACATCTGCAACCTACATTGCAGCTCACAGCAACACCAGATTTCTAACCCACTGAACGAGGCCAGGGATCAAATCCGCATCCTCATGGATGCTAGTCAGGTTCTTAACCCCCGAGCCACCATGGGAACTCTCTATATACCTTTTTAAAAACTGTAGTGCTGGGTCAATAGGAGCTTACATGGGAAAAAAACATATCTTGACCTCCTATCTCACAAGCTACACGAAAGCAATTCCAGATGGATCATAGATTTCAATGTAAAAGGCAAAGCTGTGAAGCTTCTGGAAGAAAAGACAGGAGCGTTATCTTTGTGATCTCGGGGTAGACAAAAGATTTCCCCAAGAGGACATAGGAAGCACTAACCATAATGGAAAAAATTTACAGGTTAGGTTTTTCTTTTGGAAAAGTAGTGAGAGGTGGAGATGCTTGGTGGCAGCCAGGGGGCTCTGTGTCCGGCCCCATCCCCCTCCTGGGCAGGAGGCAACCCAGGCCCCACGTGGCGGTTGGGCGACCCGGGTGGGACAGTGGTCTGTGGGCCCCACAGCCTGACAGCTGCTGTGGTCCTGACAGCCCCGAAGCTGAGCGTGGAGTGCAGAGTGGACATCCTCTTCCTGCTGGCCAGCTCGGCGGCCGCCACCCCAGAGGGCTTCCAGCGGGCCAAGGCCTTTGTGAAGCGGTTTGCACAGGCAGTGCTGGGCGAGGCGTCCCGGGCACGCGTGGGCGTGGCCCACTACAGCTCCAAGCTGGCAGTGGCTGTGCCCGTGGGTGAGTACCTGGGCGTGCCGGACCTGGTCCAGAGCCTCGACGGCATGCCCTTCGGCGGCGGTCCCACCCTGACCGGCAGGGCCTTGCAGCAGGTGGCAGAGCGCGGCTTCGGGAGCGCCGCCTGGACAGGTCAGGACCGGCCCCGCAGGGTGGTGGTCCTGATGACTGAGGCGCGCTCGCAGGACGAGGTGGCCGGCCCGGCACTTTTCGCGAGGGCCCGGGAGCTGCTCCTGCTGGGTGTGGGCAGTGAGGCTGTGCAGGCGGAGCTGGAGGAGATCACGGGCAGCCCGGAGCGCGTCATGGTCTACACCGGCCCACAGGACCTGTTCAACCAAATCCCAAAGCTGCGGGGGCACCTGTGCAGCCAGCCACCCCCAGGTAAGGACCGGTACCCATGCCGGTACCAGCTGTCGGCCAGCAGGTTCGTGGCAGGCTCTGGCTCCTTTTGGTTCCTACTTAACCAGGGCCAGTGCTGGGGGCTGGAACCACAGCCCAATCTGTTTACGTACCAGCCCGTGCAAGGAGTAACTTCTCAGCTTACCAACAGTAGCACCTCCAGAGGGGCCTTGGGGAGGATGAAGTACAACAAGCAACATACTCCCTAGTACAGAGTAAGCTCAGCGTGGGCACTCAGAATTGTAGGTACTGCCCTTTATGGTCACTGTTGATAACAAGCTTTGGATCTACTATGCAAGCTCTAAAAGAGCAGCGGCCCAGTTTCTTTTTGGCAGCCCACAGAAAAAAAAAATGCATTCCAGCACATGCTCATGCCCACAGGCAGACACGAGTGGAACAAAACCGTCACGAGACAATGCTTGGCCTTTCTCCCTGGGGTGCGTTCTGACATTACTCTGTTCAGCTTCCCCACCTGTGTGGATTTCATGATTTCCGGAGAGTTCTGTCTGGGGGGGTGGACATGCGCGTGGGCAGGAGCCTGGCCCATAGTCAGAGGTGTAGCAGCTGCAGCGCTTCTTCTGCGGGGCTCCCCGGTTTCTCTGCAGAGGTGGGAAGTGGGAAGTTGCCTGTGGAATTCAGCTCCTCAGCCCCAGCTGTCTCTCTCACTGGAGGTGAGACTTTCCTGTGGGCGGGGACGAGGAACAGGTGTCCACCCGCCCACCTCCACTGTGCCCCTCTAGTCTCATTTCCCCTTGGCAGCCCAAGGGGTTCTTTAAAAAATATTTGAGAATTGCAGGAAAATTGTAACAGTATATCGTATACTGTGTAAGGAGTCTATCCCAGATACTCCACACCCAGGGTCCCTCTTAGAAGATGTTAGCCAGGTACAGTTGTCACAATAAGTGAAACCATACGGATGCACTGTTATTTATTAAAGACTACACTTCATTCAGATTTCATTAGTTGTTCCCAAATGCCCTTTTTCTGTTCCTAGGATCCCATCCTGGCACCACGCTGTATTTAGTCTTCATGTCCTTTTTCTTAGACTCTTCTTGACTGTGACAGTTTCTCAGACTTCTCTTGTGCTGGAGAGGTTTTTAAGAATCAGTGAGAGCCTCTTACTCCAGACTTGACACCTTTCCAGTGGCTCCCCTCTGCACTTGGAATGACAGCTGATCTCCTTCCGCTGGCATCTGAGAGCTCCTGTGGTCCAGCCCCTGCAGGCCCCTCTGTGGCTCCTGCCTAGAGGGGTGGAGGGGGGGCCACACCAGCCGGAAGCACCCCCCAGCCCCTAACCCCAGCCACCCCTGCTGGTCCCTCTCAGAGCACCTTGCTCTTTTCCTCCACCGCTGCTCACATAGTTTGTTACTGTGCATTGGTTTTATGCCTGTGAGCCCATTGAGGGTAGGCAGTATGATGCATTTTGATGTGCACACGGTATTATTAGTGCCTGGGTATAGTGCATCCACCAGAGCGTGGATGAAGCCCCGGAGCTCGGGGGCTCACATAGTAGGGCGTTTATTCCTCTCACATAACAGAGGTGAGTAGCCCAGGCCAGCAGAGTGGCTCCGCTGTCTTGTATTTCCACCTCTAACCCCAAGGTCACCATTTCTCAGACCACAGGAAGAGGGCAGGAGAAGTGAAAGGCAAGCATCCTCCCTTTGAGGCCAAAACTTGGAAATTGCACGATTACTTTCTGTCACATCCCATCAGATAGAACTTGTCACGTGGCCACACCCAGCTGCCAGGGAGGCTAGGAATGCCGTCCAGCCGGGCATTCCTGTATCCTGCTAACCTCTCGCAGAGGGTGGCGGGTGGATCCTGCAGTGGACAGACAGCAGATTGGCTCACCCCAGAGAGTCCCCGCTTGGCCACCCCCTGAGGCCCACTCTGCTGTTCTGCAGGCTGCCAGGCCCGGCCGCTGGACCTGGTCTTCATGTTGGATGCTTCGGCCTCAGTGGGGCCCGAGAACTTCGCCCGGATGCAGAGTTTCCTGAGAAGCTGCACCCTCCAGTTTGACGTGAACCCCGACGTGATGCAGATGGGCCTGGTGGTGTATGGCGGCCAGGTCCAGACAGCCTTCGGGCTGGACACACACACCACCCGCGCCACGGTGCTGCGGGCCCTGAGCCAGGCCCCCTACCTGGGTGGGGCGGGCTCGGCAGGCACAGCCTTGCTGCACATCTATGACAAGGTGATGACGGTCCAGATGGGCGCCCGGCCGGGTGTCCCCAAGGTTGTGATAGTGGTCACGGGGGGGCAGGGGGTGGAGGACGCGGCTGTCCCTGCTGAGAAGCTGAGGGACAACGGCGTCTCTGTCTTGGTGGTGGGCGTGGGGCCTGTCCTGAGGGAGGCACTGCGGAGGCTCGCAGGTCCCCGGGACTCCCTGATCCACGTGGCGGCCTACGAAGACCTGAGCCATCACCAGGACACGCTCATCGAGTGGATATGCAGAGGTGAGTGGGGGTCCGCACCCTCGGGGCTCCCTCCAAGGTGGGGACCTCAGCCCGAGCCTTTACCTCATTACAAGGACGGCAGCTCCTCCCAGCTACCAGGCACCTTCCACCTGCTAGGTTGTGTGCTACATCCCACACTCACAAAACCCTGCAGGAGGCACACCTCACTGTTTAAGGTGCAGAGAATTGAATACAGGCACCCTGTCCCAAACTTGAGAATGCAGAAGTTCCCAGGCCAGGGATCGAACCCGAGCCACAGCAGTGATAATGCTGACTCCGTAACCACTTGGCCATCAGGGAACTCCCCTTTCACCTTTAAAAAAGTATGTGGCCCTCATCATAGTAAGCGCTGCTGTGTGCATGGCCCATCCAAGAGAAGGAGTCTGTATGTGTGTAGGAAGGCTGGGTGGAAGTCAGGTCTTTGGCCACTCAGTGTGGGGCCCAACCACGTGCCCAGCTGTGGCTCAAGGGCCCACAGCGACATTAATATGTATAAGACTCCGCTCCTGTGGCCTTGCCTCTGTGTTGGGCTTCCTGGGGGGAGGGTCTTGGGGCCCGATCCAGGCTGCACCTGCTGGCACGTCCTTCCTTGCAGAAGCCAAGCAGCCAGTTAATCTCTGCAAACCCAGTCCGTGCATGAACGAGGGCACCTGTATCCTGCGTAACGGGAGCTACCGCTGCGAGTGCCGGGATGGCCGGGAGGGCCCCCACTGCGAGAGCTGTGAGTGGGGCTCTTGCCGGGGTGCTGGTCTGGGTTCTCCTGAGCTCCAAGACCGCAGCTGAGGGAGGACCCAGGGCTTCAGTGGGTAGGCTCAATCATTTGTGCATTCTTGCACCAAACAGGGGGGTGCCTCCCACATCCCAGATGCCGTTCTGGATGTGGGGAACAGAGCAGGAAACGGGACAGTGAGAATCTCTGCCATCGTGGAGCTAGTGAGGGAGACACACAGCAGATAAGCACGACCTGTAGTATATGAGATGCTGCTGAGCACACTCTAATGAATGAGAATGCACAGTGAGGGAGGGAGGCCTTGGGTGGGAATACAGGGGACCCAGGGTCACCGGCACACCCCACGACGGAGGATGCGGGCACGGGTGCAGGCGGGTGGGTAGATGTGGCGGTGGGAATTCTTTGTTTCTATTTGCTCAGTGAACTGGGAGGAACTCTGAGAGTGAGTACGAGGGGGGTGTGGAGGTTTGAGGAGAGAAGCGGACTCAAGAGAGGACACAGCAGCCTTCTATGTTGGGCAGCAATCTGGGCCCACCGGGGGCCAGCATTCACTAATTTAGTTAGAACAGCAGCTAGAGGACGATGCCCCCTTGGACCCCTAGGTTTCCTGGCACAGGCTGAGGCGGGCTTCCTAAGGCTGGGAGTGACATGGGGCAGGTTCTGCTGGCCTAAGGGAGTGAGAGCGAGGCAGGATCAGGCTGCCCGTGGGTTGAGACGAGGACTCAGACACTCCTGGTGTCCTCAAAGTTCACTTCTTTCCCAGGGTCCTTGAGAGGAGATGCCCCGAAGGCACGGGGCTCCAGTGGAGAGCCTGAAGGAGGGCAGCGGCCCGGGCCCCCTGGGCACTGAAAGGAGTGTCCTGTCTCGGGGACCTCTAAGCGTCTGCCTCCAGCTCTGCCCGGAACCCTGCTGCCCACTTTCCCAACCCAGGAGGAAGGGAGGGCCCAGCTGCAGACAGTGCTGCCCAGGGAGCCAGTAGAGCCGCCCTCACCCCCTAACGATGACCTTGACAGCTTTTCACGTGTAAGTAAATGCTCTGCTGAGCTGGTTGTGCCCTGCTGAGCGGGCGACCTGCCGCCTCTCCTGAGGAGGAACAGAGGAACCCGGGGACTTCTGACGGCCTGTTTGAAGCTCCCTTTGCCCACAGCAAATGCTAACTAGAACATCACTGGGACAGTCACGCCCCAAGAGAAGGCAGTGACGAGAGGGTCACTCAGACCACTGACAGGAAGGGACGGGATGGCGTTTCAAGATGGATCAAGCATGGACCTTTCAACACATCTTTGCCCAAAGATGTCGTGGATGCAGTCATTTGCTTGAAAAGGGGCTTGAGTGGCATATCTGACTTGTTCTGGTGACAGGTTCCATGTGGGAGAGAAGGAAAGGCCCCAGACTGGAAGGTGACTGATTAACCAGCTATTTGCCTGTGGGGGAGGGGCTGAGTGTGCAAACACCCCTGGTCTCCAGGGGCCCCGCGAGCTGGGCTTGGCCTTGGCAGCATTCCCTTCCAGGGGCTTTGGAGAGTTTCCTTAGGAGAGCTCATTGTGAGGGGTTTCTTGAGTGCTTGTCTTACTCCCTTTTTGTGGGGCAAGAATCAGTAGAATTCTTAAACTCAGTTAATACAGAACAAGAAAATTTAGGGAGATTTTGCTTTTTTAGGCATAGATCGTATGCTGTCTAGGTTTTAGTTTTGCTTCTTGTGCCTATTTTTTAAAGACATATTTTAAGAAATGTTTGTTAGGGAGTTCCTGTTGTGGCTTGGCTCGTTAAGAACCCAGCTAGCATCCATGAGGAAGCAGGTTGGATCCTTGGCCTCACACAGTGTGTTAAGGATCCGGCGTTACTGTGAGTCGTGGTGTAGGTCAGAGATGCAGCTCGGATCCTGAGTTGCTATGGTGTAGGCTGGCAGCTCTGATTCGACCCCTAGACTGGGAACTTCCATATGCCACAGGTGCGGCCCTAAAAAGAAAAAAAAGTTGGTTATTTAACGGGAATATTTGTACCTAAATGGCCAAGAGGCACAGTCAGAATATTTTCTGGCGAACAAGGTATTTCACAATCAGTTCTCCCCCTGGGTGGTAGTGTTTGGAGTTGGGTTTTCAGTGGAACCTTTGCAGAGTTCTGACTTAAATCCAGATCCTGTTATCATTGTTTTTATTTTTAATGTAAACACTTAATGTGATGTTTTATAGGCATGCAGTGCTACCTTGATTTAAACACTGTTTAGCTTTAAGAATTTGAGGATTTCTGGTGCAAGAAAAACATTTGAAAAGTCATCATGGTTTTTGTTGGATGTGAAAAAGTCCGGTCTGCCCAGCCCTGTGCATGTCAGTTCAAGGGATACATTCATTCCTATGACCACTCTTGCCTTGGCAGAGGCGACATCAGAGCGAGGGCCACACGTCCACCTGGCAGATGCTGATAGGTGATGGCAGAGAATTTACATGACTCCATTGTCTTTGCATTCGTAGCAGTTTAATCATTTAATAGCGGAAGCGCTTTGTCTGGTTCAGGGCTGATATGTGGATGTCCCATTTTCATTGGACTTTATTAAAAAAAAAAAAAAAGCCACAAAACTGTGGGCCCTGGGCTTACATACCAAAAGCCTTTTTTTTTTTTTTTTTTTAAAGGCTTCACCAGCGGCACATGGAGGTTCCCAGGCTAGGGGTCGAATTGGAGCTGTAGCTGCTGGCCTACACCATAGCTCTCAGCAATGTCAGATCCTTAACCCACTGAGCGAGGCCAGGGATCAAACCCGCAACCTCATGGTTCCTAGTCGGATTTGTTTCGGCTGCGCCACAACGGGAACTCCAGGCTTTACTGTTTTTTATTTTTAGTTCTCAGTCCTTGAAACTTTTTTTTACCTTTTCTAGTGAAGGTGCCAGTTGAGGGATCAGTGCTTTCAGGGTCCCAGTAGTGGCAGAGGGCCTTCCTAACCACACGGCCTTGGTGAGCTTTTCCCAGCCAACCCTTTCTCCTTCTTTTCAAAGAAACTGGCTCTTCATTATGTGTGTAATATAGATGTATGTTCTCCTTGGAAAAATGTAAACATTGCAGGTAGATCATAAATCTTTTCTTTGCACTGAATGCTCATGATTTCAACGAGCTTGCTAAATGCTCTGGTCCTGACGGTTATTTGTGTCTCTTGCTTTTCTAGAAAGATAGCATTTACACATACTCACCGTTTTGTCTCTTCCTCTTGAAGTTCCAGACTACTTCTTGTCATTTTTGTATCGTGTAGGATCTCCAGAGTGATGTTTTTTTAAAAAGTAATGGTAAGAGTGTGTATCTGGTTCTTGATTTGAAGGGTCTTTTTCATCATGACATTTTATTTTTTTTGTGGGTTACTTGATAAGGAACCCTAAGTAATCTAATTCCTAGATTACAAAGAGTGTATTAGGAGGGTTGAGACTTGTGTTTCTGTTTCCTTTGAAAAGATGTTTATTTCACACTGAATCTGTTAATAGGATAAATTACCCATGAGCGTATTTTCAGTTGTTGAACCACCTCTGATTTTCCTGGATGAATGTTATTTGGTTGCGATATCCGATTCTTTAAATGCTGCCGAATTTCATTTGCCAATATTATAAAGATTTTTTTTCATCTATGTCTGAAAATAAGATTAAGTTTTTCTTCTGCAAAGTGTTAGAATTTTGGTATCAGAGCTATGCTAACTTTCTAAAATGGAACACATATAGTCCTCAACCTTTCAATCTGCTATATTCATAGTATTTTCTTGTAATTTAAAAAGTCTTGTATCTGTACTTAAGGCCTCCTTTTTAGCTCTACCATTTAATATTGCCTTAAGCTACGTTTTTTATTGGATTTGTCCTCTTTTCAAGGAGCTAGAAATTTGATTTTATCATTTGGAAAATGAGCATATTTACACTATGAACTTTCTTAATTATTACCACTGAGGCAACTTTCCAAGTATTGATATGTCCCCCCCCCCAAGAATTATTTAGGAGTGTGTTTAACTTCTAGGAGTATTGATTTTGTCATTTATGTGGGTGACAGCTTCTGAAGATGTTTCCCATGTGTTAAATTACAGTATTAAAATCTTCTTACGCAGCTTGATTGAAGGAGACTTAAAGTCTCCTTCTAAGATCCCCCCTTATAGCTCCACCAGTTTTTACTGCACATAGTTTGTAGTTCGCTGCGTAAATAACCATGAGGTTTCCCCCTTGAAGGAGAAGTCTCCCAGGCTTGGTCCAAGTCGTCCCATGAAATACGAGAAAACCCAAAATACAACGAACATTTTATTAAAAAAAAAATCAACTCTAACTCACCACTTGGGACACCAAGTGTTTATGACAAAGGAAATAAATGCCCTGGGATTAGACAATAAGAATCAAAAGACCTTTAGTTCTCAGGAACCAGTGTTATAGAGAACTCTGATTCAGAACCCCCAGAAATGAGGCAGAGATGACAGATGACACATTTCAACCTGTATTAACAACGCCATCGGAAGAGAAGGACAGGCAGCACAAAGAACAGCACTGCCCATTAAAGAAAAGAGACCACCCCCTTTTTTTTTTTCCTTGGAAAGGTCCTGGACATTAAGGACAACTTAAAAAACAGAGACTAAGAGAGCATTATATTAAATAACTAACTCTTCTATAAAAATGGCCTCGCCACAGGACTCAATCTGTAAACACAGGGTAATCTTGTTTCTATGATAATGTAAAAAGTCAGTTAACTCTCCAAAGACACTTTTCACTGTTCTAAATTACAGGATTTTAAACATTTTTTTTCCTATATAATACAGCAAAACAATTTTTTTAAAAAAACACAATTGATTCAGGCTTGCTTTAGGATGGGAAAAAAGTCCTTGATTTATTGGGAACGGTGTCTCAGCTTGGTCCCAAATATCTTTCCCCGTGCAATTTCTCAAAAAACCACGATGGTTTTACACAGTTGAAGACAAGGACGGTTTAACCCCCGGCACCGCGAAGACTCGGATAGGCGATGACAACCAGGCGTTTCCCTCTTCCCGATCACCAGAGCCATGTGATCAGCGCAGCAGGGCCCTGCTACCTCGGTTTCTCGTCCACCAAAGTCTCAACATCAGAAGCTTTTCACTTAAAAAGCTTGATAAAGCAATTGACGAAACCGTCAAGGAAGAAACACAGGATACCCCTAAATACAGCAATGTCTTCTTTACAACCACCAGACTTAGGTCTCCAAAAAAAAAAAAAAGAGAGAGAGAGAAGCCTTTTCATTGTTGTGTTACTTCCTTTGGCTCTGCAGAGGGGGAGAGCCTCCTCTCCGCTGAGGCGCTCCATTCACAGAACCCCAGTCCTTCCTTCCTTCTTGTAACCAGACTCACCCTTTCACAGAGCTGCTGCTCTAACGAAGACTGTCAGGAAGCAGGATTGTCCCCAAGGTCCATGTTGACAGGCGATGAAGCTCGCTTCCTAACTCGCTCCTTTCTTCTCCCATTCCTAGGGTACCAGGCAAACCCCAGCAGCACCCCCCGCCCCAAAGAGACAAGTTAGTTATCTTCTGTAGCAGCCTACGTATACACACAAGACAATGGGAAGAGGGGCAGCAATTAGGGTTCTGCCTCCATGCGTGTGTCCCACTGTTTCACAGAGCACCTGTCCCTCGTGTGGCGGAGAGCGGGGGGTGAGGGATGTTTGTCACAGCACGGTGGCAGCAGTGGCTCGAGGTCTTCAGGGACTTGATAGTTAGTCACTGGTGCCTCAGAGTATCTCAAGCAGGTAAGTGGGGTGGAACTAAAGAGAGTCCACGCCAAACCCGGGCAGCTCCGGGCATGCGCTTCATCGTACAGATGAGCACAGGGTTTGTCACACAGTCTCTGTGGCCCTCGGGAAAACCCCACAGTGGCATCGGCTCCGTGTTTACCCTTCTTGAGCCTTTGCCACCAGCTGGCTGGGCAGCGTTAGGCAAATCAGTCACCTGTCTGAAACTGAGTCACTCTTTAGTTTTCAGGGCGGAAGTCCTGCAGTCACTGGGGTGTTTTTAATGGGAGGACCATGCGGCCCCGGCCTGTCTCTCGATCTCCTGATCAGCACCTGGTGGGCTGTACGGGGCTTTCTGTGCCCTCGGGCTGACTCGTAAGGTCGGAGCCGAGCGCAAGCACCCTTCTGGTGGGTCAGTGCCCAGGGCCCAGGCAAGCCCCAGACCCGGCCTCCTCCTGCCTCATCCCACTGAGAGCAGAGCCCTCACTCAGAGCAGAAAAGGGCCACCCGGGTCAGAAGGAGGCCCCCACCACAGTGACAGTGCTGCTGTCCACCCATGGGCCCAACAGAGGCCAGGAGCGACCCCTTACCTTGGCTTTCTGGAGGACGGTGCCTTTGCCCGTGACCATGACCGACAGAGGTCTGTTCTTGAGCGCAGTGGCAGCATTGACTGGGGTACAGTCCGGGGCCAGAGTTGGGGTGGCAGCTTTGGGCTATGGCGACAGGAGAGAGCGAGGACTGAGTTAAGGGGAGGGAGGTGTGACCCAGTCCCCTGAGTCCGATCCAGCAGGCCCGGCCCACAGCACCAAGGAACGTGGCTCCCTGACTCACACGGGGACTGGCATTCTCCAGGTGGGTGGTGTCCACGGTGGTGCCCAGCGTCACGGGCCCGGCCTCGGCCTTCTTCAGGTTATCCTTCACCTCCACAATGCTGAGCTCCAGGTCCACGCGCCTGCGCTCCTCCACCCTGCACTCCTCATCCATCTCCTTCAGCTTCTGCTCCAGGCTGGCCACTGCCTCCTTGTCTGCAGAGAGAATGAAGCCGGCTGCAGGAATAGCCTCGGCCAGAAGCCCTGCCGGGAGGAGGCAGGATTTGCACCCACCGCTGCTGAAACAGGACCCTGGGTGGCCGTGGACCACAGCTCTGGGTCCCACACACTCTGTGGGGTGGGCAGCCTCCAAGCCCAGGTCCTGCATCAGCAGATGGACAGCCCCGGAGCCCAGATCCTGCGTCAGCGCTCTGCAAAGGCCCCGGAGGAAGAGCTCAGCCTTCACAAAAGGGCCTGAGTCCCAGAGGCTCTTAGAGACTTTAGAGATTGTTTTGATATCTGCTCTTGTGACAATGACCCCAACCAAAGGGAGAGAGGAGCTTTACGGATGACCCTTGGAGGAAGGCTGGGCTGTTTCAACCTGCCCCACACAATTGCCCCAATCCTTCTGGCACGTGGTGCTTCCTAGGGCCTAACACAGCAGTGTGTCTCAGTCCTGCCCTCTGGTCCTGGCTGGATGGAAAGGAAACCCAGTGATTGTCTCCTGGCCTCTGGGCACTAGCAGCCAAGACTGCCCAAATCCCCAAAACCAGTGGGCACACATTTATAAACAACAGAAAGATCTGTGGTTGCCTGGGGATAGGAGGATTGAGGGGAAATAGGTATGGGTGATGAAAATGTTCCAGAATTGACCGTGGGGACGGCTGCACAACTCGGAATATACTGAAAACCATCGAGTTGTACCCTGGAAATGGGTCATCATACAGTCTGTGGATTATCTCTCAATAAAGATATAATATTAATGTAATTTGTGCCCCCATGACCTTTGTCCACCAGTCATGTTAGAAGCTTCCCAGGCCCCCAAACTGTTTATACTTGTGGGTGCGAGACGGCAATTTAAACATTAAATGAGCACAGAGTCACTCTCTAAAAACTAAGTCAAATGCAGCTGAAAGGTCTTCCAAGAGACAAGCTGCTGGGAAACAGCTGACAAATGATATGAGGCTGATGTGGAAAATAATCTACAAGGATTCGAATTTCTTTAAAATGAATAAAACTTAAGACACGTGTATAAGAAACGATGGGAGCTTAAGAAGGAGGCATTAAAGGGGTGGTTAATGCGTGAGCGCTGATCCAGAGCGCAGGAAAAGGCGAAGACGGGCCAAGAAATACGTGTTTGTTTAAGTGAGAATCAAACATTTAAGATCTAAACACACAGATTTAAGAGTTCCTCCTTGAACCAGCTTTTCCAGCACGTCCTGGTGCAGGACAGCAGCCTTTGAGACAGGATGGAGGGGAAGACTGCAGGGAGCATCCACCTGTGCCAAAGGCTGACAGGGCTGCAGACCAGGTGCGCTGATCTGGATTCTGCCCGCCCCCCCGCCAAGAGCCCAGGCCCCTCGCCTGGGGACCCCGTTACCTGTACACTTTAACAGGGTCTCCTTCAGCTCCCGCTTCTCCTTTCGGAGCTGAGCCAGGTGCCCCCGGATTTCTTCCTTCTTCTTCTCGAGCCTCTCCTTCTCCTCCGTGTACCGTTTCACCTCGGCTTCTGTCCTGTTCTTGCCAAGCTTGATCTCTACAGAGCCAGAGAGGCGGGGGGACCCCCGGGTCAGCCACACTGGCCCATGCGAGCTGTCCCAGCCCACCCCACAGGCTCAGGTGGAACCCAGGCCTTTGGTGGCAGATTAGAGCTGGACACCAGGCTTGCCTGGCAGGGAGAGAGGAGGCAACTTGGTCCACCCTTTCTCTGCTGTGTGATCTCAGGCAAGTCCCTTCACCTCTCTGAGCCTCTGTTTCCTCATCTGAAAGGGAGGGAAGCAGGCTAACTTCTCTAAGCCAACATTCAGCTTTTATCTAGCATAGGCACCTGCATTGGTTGCCTTCAACTTGTCCTTCACAGGTGGGCTGGCCCCGGCTGGGGCATTGGCCACAGCATCCGGGCAGCTTGGTGGGATGGAGATTTTCTGCTGGTCAGTCTGGCTTTTGACGGCTGTCGGCCTAGGGGAAGTCTCCTCAGGTTCCAGACTCTCCTGCTGCACCTGCTTTGGGAGAAAGCACGACTCAGCTGGCCCAGGGCCCGGCACAGGGAGGCCGGCTCACCTGCTGGGGGCAGCCTGTACCTGCAACTCAGGGTTCTCTGGAGACTTTGCGAGGGGCTCATCAGGGGTGGGGTCTGGGTCTGCAGGGAGGGCCTCCACCGGAGGGTCCTGCTGGGGCGGCGTGGGGGAGGGGGCCCGGGCCTGCACCCCGCTGCTGCCGTGCAGGAAGGACTTGACGGGCGTGAGGTCCAGGTATACTCGGTCGGGGTCGGACTCGCTCGGAGCATCTGTCGCAGGGGCAGCTTCCTCGGGGGGTTCCGCCTGCACAGGAAAGAGTCAGGTGGCTCTCACTGCCTCTGATCCCGGGGGGCTGCAGGGGGCACCAGCCCTGCTGCAAACCTCTGTCCCGGCCCATGGAGTTCACAGGACCTCCTTCCTGGGGAGCCTCATACTGAGCTGGATTAGAATGCTGGGGTTTGAGTCCTGGGTTTGCTGCTGTAGAGGTGGCAGGCCCAGGAGTAGTACCTCATTTTCCTGACCCTTCTTTCCTCCTCTAGAGAAGAGACAGTAGCACCTCCCTGTAAAGTGGCCGGGATGAAAGAGAAGCCCTTGGCACAGCACAGAGGCTCAAGCCCGCTTATTGGAACCTGTTGTCAGGGTGATTATTCCAATCTGAGCCTCAGAGGCTCATGAGCTCTGACAGCTACAGGTAAGAGAATGAGATGGGAACACCTCCTCATACCATGCACAAAAATAAACTCGAAATGGATTAAAGACCTCAGTGTAAGACCTGAATCCATAAAACGCCTAGACCAGAACATAGGCAGAACACCCTCGGACATAAATCCTATCAGTACTTTTTTGGATCTGTTTCCTAAGGCCAAAGAAATAAAAGCAAGAATAAACAAATGAGACCTAATTACAAAAGCTCCTGTAAAAGCTTTGGTACAGCAAAGGAAGTCATCAACAAAACAAAAAGACAACCTATAGAATAGGAGAAAATATTTGCAAAATAAAATGACTGACGGGGCTGATGTCGAAAATATATTAATAGCTCATGATTTCCTACTAAAAAAAAAAAATTGGAGTTCTCTTGTGACACAGCAGGTTAAGGATCCAGCATTGTCATTGCAGTGGCTCTGGGTCACTGCCTGTGGTACAGGTTTGATCCCTGGCCCAGGAACTCCCACATGCTGCGGGCGAGGCCGAAAATAAATAAGCTTACCATAAGACAAACAAGCAAAAAACAGGCAGAAGACCTGAATAGACACTTTTCCAAAGAAGACATATGGTGAGCTCATAGGCACATGAAAAGATGCTAATTATGAGAGAAATGCAAATCAAAACCACAATGAGACAGCACCTCACACCTGTCAGAAAGGCTATCTTCAAAGAGCCTACAAATAAATAACAAATATGGAGAAAAGAGAATCCTTGTATACTGTCGGTGAGAAGGTAAACAGGTGCAGCCACTGTGGAAAACAGCACAGAGGTTCCTCCAAACACTAAAACAGAACTAATAGGATCCAGCAATTCTACTCCTTGGTATATATAATATATCCGGGACAAGCAAAAACACGAATGGGAAAAGAGACATGCACCTGTGTTCACAGCAACGCTACTTAAAATAGCCAAGATATGAAAGCAATTCTAGTGCCCATCAGCAGGTGAATGGAAAAGAAGATGTATGTATGTATATACACATATATACATACACAAGGGAATATTACTCAACTGTTAAAAACTAAAAATTCAGCCACTTGCAGCAATGTGATGGACCTAGAGAATATAATGCTTAGTGAAATGAGTCCGACATGAAAAGACAGATGCTGTATGTTATCACTTTTATATGAAATCTAAAAAATAATACAATCAAATGCATAGAGCAAAACAGACTCACAGGCGTTCCCGTCGTGGGGCAGTGGTTAACGAATCCAACTAGGAACCATGAGGTTGCAGGTTCGATCCCTGGCCTTGCTCAGTGGGTTAGGGATCCGGCGTTGCCGTGAGCTGTGGTATAGGTTGCAGACGCGGCTTGGATCCCCGTTGCTGTGGCTGTGGTGAAGGCGGGCGGCTACAGCTCTGATTAGACCCCTAGCCTGGGAACCTCCATATGCTGTGGGTGCGGCCCTAGAAAAGGCAAAAAGACAAACAAAACAAAACAAAACGAAACACAGACTCATAGAAAAAGACAACAAACTACTGTTGATCACTAAAGAGAGGGAAGGGAGGAAGGACAAGATAGAGGTGTGGGATTAAGAGATGCAAACTACTCTGGATAAAACAGATAAACCATGAGGGGGATTAGAACCATTATTTTGTTATAACTTTTAATGGCATATAATTTATAATCATACATACTATGATGTATACCTGAAGCTAATATAATATTGCAAATCAACTATACTTCAATTAAAAAAAAAAAAAAAAAAAGGGCTGGAGTTCCCTTCGTGGCTCAGTGGTTAACAAACCCGGCTAGGATCCATGAGGATGCAGGTTCGATCCCTGGCCTCACTCAGTGGGTCAAGGATCTGGCATTACTGTGGCTGTGTTATAGACAGCAGCTGTAGCTCTGATTCGACCCCTAGGCTGGGAATTTCTGAATGCTGCAGCTGCAGCCCTAGAAAGCAAAAATAAAATAAAATAAAAAGAGCTAACAATATCACCACTCCCAATACCACACCCTCTACCCGTGAACTGACCAGAGTGGTTAACCAGCTCTTTCATCTAGACAAGTCCCCAAGCCAGGCAGCTGGCGCAGCCCCAGCATACATAAGAGGACTTTGTGGCACCTTGGTTTCAACACTGATGGCCCTGTGGGTGACTTGGAGCCCATCCCTCTTGGGGACCATCTAATGGTCTCTGGCACTGAGACACAAAGGCACTGAGGCTTGGCAGGAGGAGGAGGGGCAGCCCCAGGCGGCTGCTGGTGGCATCCTTACCGAGGCCGTCAGCTCCGACATCTCCACATCATCATACAGCAGCTCCTGGCGATCCTGGCTGGGCAGGCCGTCGATGTAAGTGTTCGGCTCCGAGAACTTTCTCTGCATCAGTCTGGAAGACACGGCAAGAGAGGGTAAATGCCACCAGCCTCAAAGCATTCATAGCAGTGAGAGCTATGGCGAAATCCGTGGGCTGTGCAGGAGACCTGGGGACCAGCACTGACCTCATTTTAAAATGAATTTTTTTTTCTACTTTTTAAAGTTTTTTGGTCATGCCCTTGGCTGGGCCAGGGATCAAACCCATGCAATAGCAGTGACTTGAGCCACTGCAGTGACCATGCTGGATCCTTAACCCACTGAGCCACACGGGAGCTCCACGAATCCGTTTGCTTAGGGTTACCTCCTCTCTCTCTCCCCAGGGCCTTCTTATTAGAATTCCCGTTCCAAATTTCTCTTCCAGGAAAGCAGGCGTCCCTATCCACCTCCCTCCTCTTAGGCTCCTTTGCCGTCTTCTCACCCCTATTTCTCCCTTTCAGGATCTCCTTCCAACAACAAAATCCTTTCTCATTTTATCTGTGCGGCACACGGCATGCTTGGGGCCTCACTGGCCAGATGGCACTTTCTGCATTTCGTACCTCAGAGAGCAGATTCTGTTCCAGTGGCTCGGCTGGCTGCCACATCTGCTCACCCCTCCCCGCCCTGCCCTAGGACCACTTCTCCCGGAGTTAGTTTGCTGATCCAAGAAGCAGAAGTGCCACCTCTGCCCTGCTTCTTCCAGGGTGTGCTGGGACCCAGCGAGGGCTCCATGGGCAAATGCTGCCTCAGCAGAAGGAAAGCGGAAGCCAGCAAAGGCGCCGGCTCTGCCTTAAGGAGCTGAGAGTGTCTAACCAGAGCTGGATGCTGTGGCTGTCCCTGGGCCAGAGGCCTGGCTCAGCTCCTGCGGGGCCCTCCTGAAGGCTGCTCCCTGGCCCTGATCTTTTTGCTGCGCAGAACAGGTTAACCAGCTCTTTTATCTAGACAAGTCCCCCAAGCCAGGCGGCTGGTACAGCCCCAGCATACATAAGATGACTTCGTGGCACGTCGGTTTCGACACTGATGGCCCTCCCAGCTGCCACACTGCTCAGCTGCCCACCAGGGCCCCTTCTGGGCCTGGGTCTGGAAGCAAGGCTGGGCATGGGAGGGTGCAAAGCGGGAGGTCCCTGAATACTCACAGCAGAGAGGTTTTGGCGGCGCTTACAATACAGGAAACCCTATCGGCATCCACATAGTCGTAGGTAAATTCTTCCGGGTCTGTCTTGGAGCCTGACTCCGAGAGCAGGAGGCCTAGCCAGTGGCCCATTTCCTCGGAAGTCTTGGCCTGGGAGGAGGCCGAGAAGGACATGAGCGGGGCTGACCGTGCAGCCTGGGGCCCAGCCTCTCCCCAGCCCCACCCTACACAAGGCCTCTGACTGTGAGGCCCTGGGGCCAAGCTCCTCATTTTCACTAGCACGTCCCATCCTCCGGGGACCCGAAATAGTATTTCCTGCTACTAGTGACACCCTAGAGTGACCTCAATGATGCTGTGGACATTTGTGCCAAGTATGACACGTGATGCTAATATACATCTATTTCCAGAAGGCTAATGAACCCCGAGAGGCCTGGTAACGGTGTATCTTGGGTGACACCTCTCTTTTGTGAATGATCACATTTCAATTTCAACAGCTTTAATTCATGCATGTAATACTACCGGATCCCTGCTAAGAAATATCAAAATGCGAATTTATTTTTGTTTACGGTTTCAGTATACACCTTACACCAGGTCAAATCGTTCAGACAAATCAGGAACTAAATCCCCGTGACGTTGGTGCCTATATTTTCCCAGGAGACAACACAGCATTCTCATCAAGTGTACCTGCTGGGTATTTCTATTTAAATGCCAAGATTGATTCTTGGCTTGATAATGAGAAAGCCCTGGAAATTCTATGAATATTATGCGTTTTCTTTCATGAGGAAAAACAGCTATCTGACTGGCATTGCTCAGTACAGCTCTGCCACCCCTTTGCCCTGTTTTCGTGATCGGAGGGGGTAGCTGAAAGCGGATTTCGACATTAATTGCTTTCCTTTTCCTACTCATTTTCAAGTGGATTTCTCAACACAGCTTTTCTTTGGATGGCCTGTAGTTCCTGCTGCGACCATCCCTGCCCTGGACAATGGTAACAGCTTCTCATTTTATCCCTTCCTACCCCCCCGCCCCCGGCAGCTGGAAGAAGTGTCTGGGAAGCCAAATCTGAACAGGCCACCTTCCCTTGAATCCCTTCAGGGTCTCTCTCCCCTCTTAGGATCAGCCTCGCTTTCCTCCCCACCTCTCCTGCCCCACACAAGCTCTCCCTACTTAGCGCCCACCTGCCCAGCACGTGGACTTCCACACATATTCACAGCACCTGCCCCACTGCTCTCTGGCAACTGGCCTTAAGTAATCGATGGGGCAATGAAGAACATCTCACTCTTGTACTAGGAATGTAAGTTCCACTTCTTCACCATATTATTGTACTGAGTAGGTATCTGTCAATGGGATGGATGGATGAAGAGGGATGTGGATCTTTTAGCCACCAGAGGGCAGCATTGGCGCAAAATCTGGAGGAAGACCCCGGGGATACAGGGCTAGGTGCACAGGAGTGGACTGGGGTGTGTTCTTAA
This sequence comes from Phacochoerus africanus, assembly GCF_016906955.1. Taxonomy (NCBI): domain Eukaryota; kingdom Metazoa; phylum Chordata; class Mammalia; order Artiodactyla; family Suidae; genus Phacochoerus; species Phacochoerus africanus. The sequence continues at coordinate 124,966,992 of NC_062558.1, forward strand.
ACGCCTGTAAAGCCTTCTGCTGGGGACTGCCCAGCTCATTGCAAGGTATTATGTCACCTCTTATTTTTATAAATGGAACATAACATCAAACAGGGGGGGGAGTGGGATTACTGTCATTGTATCACCAACCTTATTCTCCCCCAAGATAAGCCCTACTGGTTGGCATGTTAATGTACTGGTGATACACAAACAAAATCACAAACCCGCTTTGAATCCCCAGAAAGTTTTTCCAGCAGCTCAGGGAGTTATAAATACTCCTCTTGCCCTGAGTGCAGGAAATAGCTCATTGTCCCGGTCCTATAACTCCACCACCCTGAGGTCAGAAAGGGAATGGAATTTTTTTTTTTTTTTTTAAATGCAAACAATCTCAGGCAAAGGAAGTACAAATAAAGCCGCTGGGTGGACTCTCCCATTGTGGGGCTGTGGTCCTCAGGACCTGTGGCAAGGGCTGTGACCTTGCCCCCGGGCCCTGCCCCTCCCCCACGGGCCAGCACTACCTCGAGCTTGGCCAGCTCCTCGCCGTTGTGGAGGATGCGGAAGGAGTAGAGGTGGTCCGGGCTCGGGTCTGGGACCACCTCACAGCCCACCAGGCTGAGGGGCTGCTGGGCCGCCTTGCTCCGGTTCCGGTCCTGGTAGATGTACAGGTGACTGTCCCTGACAGAGCACCAGCGCGACTTCCACTGGCTGTTCACCAGCACGTTCAGGTAACCTGCGGGGAGGGATGCAGCTGAGGGGGCTGGGTGGCGGGGGGCGGCCAGGGATGCCTCCAGCCCCCTGAGAGGCTCCTCCAGAATCTCTGTTCTAAGACTTGCCAGGCTTGGAGTTCCCGTCGTGGCGCAGTGGTTAACGAATCCGACTAGGAACCATGAGGTTGCGGGTTCCATCCCTGGCCTTGCTCAGTGGGTTAGGGATCCGGTGTTGCCATGATCTGTGGTGTAGGTTACAGATGTGGCTCAGATCCCGAGTTGCTGTGGCTCTGGTGTAGGCTGGCGGCTACAGCTCCAATTCGACCCCTAGCCTGGGAACCTCCACACGCCACGGAAGCAGCCCAAGAGATGGCAAAAAGATTAAAAAAAAAAAAAAAAAAGACTTGCCAGGCTTTGCCCGAGAAACGTTCCAACCTTGCGGAGGCTGTGAATCGGACTTTCTCCCTCCTTTGCATTAGCAGCTTAAACCTTTTGAAGGTGGGCAGCACAGCACTACTGGTTTTTGGAAAGTGTGTAGAAGCAAGTGAGTTGGGTCTTAGACTAGAGGAGGCCGTGTGTGTGTGTGTGTGTGTGTTGGTGTGCATGCATGTGCAAGTGGAGACTCCTTCACACACACACCCCTGCCTCCCTGCCTCATCTCCAGGCTCGAAGGCCTGTCCTCCTCCCTGCCTCCACCGGCGGCTCAGGCCCCGCGCAGGAAGCTCACCCCAGCCACATGTCCTAGCTGCAGGTGCAACCCCCTCACCTTGCAGACTCAGTTTCCTCAGCTGCTCTGGCAACCTCGCCATCCCTGGGCCACTCAATCTCAGCCTGCAAAGTCCTCCTCCCCTCAGCCAGCTCCTCCTCCTCCTCCCAGAGGTGGCCGGCCTTGGCCCTCCCAGCTCTACTGCCTTCAGAACCCTTGAGTCCTCAAACAGTGACACTCTGCTCCCAAGTAAGCCTCCCAAGCAGACACAGAGCTTGTCAAGGCCAGGAACTGGGCACATTCGTCTCCAGTGCCCAGATCTGTGCCCTGTGGTCTTTCCACCAGGGACTGCTTCTTTCTCTGCCAGTGCCGGTGGGGGCACCCCTCACGCCATCCTTTCTTGTGTTTAAATGGTTGCATGTGTTGGGTTCAGATGATAAGCCTTTCCCTCCCCCATGATGTTATGGAGCTCACATCATGTGCCAGGCACAGCCTTGTCCCAGGTGCTACAAAGATGAAGGGTCTTTCGGCCCCTCTGCAGGAGGCTGACAGCTCTCTGCGCTGCTCACCTTCCCAGAGGCACAGTCTGACAAAGAGGTTATGCCTTCTCCATCCTTGGGGATCAGCAGCTGCTCTCACCTTAGCTGGGATGAACTGGGCCCAGGCAGCAGCGTCAATGTGGATGGCCACCTTGGCACCCAGCCCACTGCGAGACACACAGTGGAGACCAGGAATTTCTCAGAGCCATGTGACTGTCACATCACCATAGTAAGATGGGGAGTTCCCGTCGTGGCTCAGTATTGACGAATCCGACTAGGAACCATGAGGTTGTGGGTTTGATCCCTGGCCTCACTCAGTGGGTTAAGGATCTGGCGTTGGCCGTGAGCGGTGGTGTAGGTTGCAGACCAGCTCCGATCCTGCGTTGCTGTGGCTCTGGTGTAGGCCAGTGGCTACAGCTCCGAATGGACCCCTAGCCTGGGAACCTCCATATGCTGCAGAAGTGGCCCAAGAAATGGCAGAAAGAAAAAAAAAAAAAATAGTAAGACAGAAGTATGTAAGCCCAGAACCTGGAACCCTGGTTCATTCAGGCAGGTGCCCCACTCGCCAGCAGCATTCTCTAGGCCAAACAGAACTCTGGGTGCAGAAGCAGGGAGCCCAGACGCCGAGTCCCAGGAAGAAGGGCATCTGCGTTCTCTCTGGCCCTGTCCCCAGCCACAGAGGGCAGGATGCTTCACCACTGAGTAACTTCCAGCCTAAGCCAGCTGCATCTCCCAAAGTGACTCACTGGGGCCAGCATCATGCCTCGAGGCTGCAGGGGCAGAAGCAGGAGGCTCGCAGTTAAGGCCACATCTGCCGTCTTCCTGTTCCATCTGATCCCAGGCTGCAGCCACAAAGCATGGAGCTGAACTGGGACTCAGGAGGAGAGCCAGGGCTGGGACATGGGTTCCAGGAGGAGGAGGGACAGGCCCAGAGATGGTCAGCAGTGGCCTTTAGGCCCTGGGGGGACGTAGAGCAGTGAGCCTCAGGCTGGAAGCCAGGATATTGTCTGGAAAAGGTCTTTCTCCCCTGGCCTTGGTTTCCTCAAGGTTGAGTAAGGGCAGCAGAGCCCCCCTCTAAGGCCCCCCAGCACCTGCACACACCCTCTGTACTTAGAACACAGGCTTCTGTCGTCCCTGTAACAGGTGTCACCAGTGCTCCTCTCAGAGTCTTGTTCCTGCCCCCGGGGGCCCTCCCAGCCCTTTGGGCTCCTGCCCTTCCTCCAAGGCTCAGGTCCAGGAAGCCAGTCCTTACTCTGTTCCCAGAGTAAGAAAGGTTCTTTCTGTCCCTGAGTTCCTGTAGCTACTAAGACAGCACAGTGTGTGGTTATAAATATAAAAAGCCATCTTCTCTTTTTCTTTTTTTTCGCCTCTTTTTTCTCTTTCTCTCTCGTTCCTTCTTTCTTCCTTCCTTTCTTTCGCTTTTTAGGACCACACCTGCAGCTGATGGAAGTTTCCAGACTAGGGGTCCAATCGGAGCTGTAGTTGCCAGCCTCCATCACAGCCGCAGCAGCGCCAGATCCGAGCTGCGTCTGTGACCTACACCACAGCTCACGGCAACACTGGACCCTTAACCCACGAAGAAGGCCAGGGATTGAACCTGCATCCTCATGGATACTAGTTGGGTTCGTAACCCGCTGAGCCACAAGAGGAACTCCCGCCATCACCTCTCTTGAGCTTTAAGCTCTCAGGGCTCTGCCTCCGTCTGCTTGGTCCCCCTTCCCTGACACTGTGCCTACCACGCTCCATACATACTGGTCAAATGAACATAACTTTAAGGACCTTTAGAGGACAGCCATCAGTTACCCATCAACCTCCACAAAGGAGCCAGCCTTGCAGCAGGAGGGATGGGTAAGGCCTAAAGAGCTGCCTGCAATGAAGATCAACAGAAACTGTGGGCAGGGGGCCCACCCACCCGAGGGGTGTCAGAGTGAGACCCAGAACCCCTGCTGGTGGCTGAGCTGCCCGCCTGGAGACCTGTGGCAGCCCAGGGAGAGCCCGCCCTCTGGCCCAGGAGGTGGCTGGGGTCTTACTGGCTGTCTCGAGGGACCTCTCCTGAGGCTCCAGGGAGGTAGATTTCTTCCTGCCCAGGTTCATCAGGTTGCTGAGCTTGAGGCCAGCAGAACATTTTTTCTTGACTGTGGAGATGAGAGAAAACACCATCAGCCTTGCACACAGCCTACCGGTGTGCCCTCATGGAGACGGAAAAAATAGCAGAACCATTCCCATCAAGTCTATACACACACACACACGTCATAGCAGAACTATTCCCATCAAGTCTGCCTCTCCCTGTGAGCATGTGCACACATGCGCATGCACACGCATGCGCGCACACACACGTCTGCTCCCCAAACCAGGATGCACAGGCCAGAGTCGGGTGTCCCTAGACTCACACCCTCGAGAGAGAGGCAACCAACCTCTCATAGAACATGTCAGCCCTGGAGAAGCTTTGCAGCCTGAACTGGCTCAGAGAGTTGACCTCGGGTTAGCAGATGAGAAAAAAGAATATTCTACCCCCAGCAGTTCATGAAACTTAACTTTGCTTTGGTCCCCTCTCCCTTTCTCTGGCGTCTATCAGCTGCTTATGTCTAAGCAGTTCAGGAATCGGAGGCGTATTGGAATTGGCTGTTAAAACCTATTAGGGTTGAGCCAGAGAGCTGAGCCTCACAGCTTGGGGTACCCCCCACCCCACCCCCGGCTGACAGCCAGAGCGCTGATACCATCTTTGGTCTCCGGGACCTCAGGGTGGCCATCTGTGGAGCTTCCGTACTCCGAGGCGGACAGGTACTTCTCGTTGATATCTGGCTGTGGAAGAGAGAGAAACAAGTGGGTGATGGCGTCTGGGGATGATTCTTGGGTCACCTTGGGGTCCAGGTCACCGGTGGGACATGGCCAGGCTTCCCTGGAGGACCTGTCTTTGCCCTCCCTTCTGCGGTTCCCCGGAGCGCCTTCCTCTTCTTCAGCTACTGCACATCCTGGCCACCAGTTCTCAACATGACTGCTCCATGCGATGTCACAGCGCCCCGTAGCCAGTGGGGAGGGCAGGGAGCCGGCCCCAGGGCGCATTGGAATCAGCACCCCAACTGAAGCCAACTGGCAGGTGGGGAACCGGCCATACCAGGAGCTGGAGGACATCTTTTCAGAACTGACTGTGCCACCAACTTGCGGTCTTTGGAGAAGGGCTGGCTGGTTGGCACGGGGTCGGACCAGGATCCGAATGCCAGCTGGAGCATTCTCCTGCCAAGCAGGGCTTCCCTGCCCCCCACCCTGTGTATAAAATAGGGATAACATCCCTGTCTGCATTCCCAGGGCTGCTGGGGGATCAGAGACAGTCCCTGGAGGAGTGTAGTGGCTGCTGCTGTTAGAACATGAGACACTCAGAATATTGCAGTCAAGGAGGTGCCCTCGTGGCTCAGTGGAAATGAACCCGACTAGCATCTATGAGGATGTGGGTTCGATCCCTGGCCTCGCTCCAGGGGTTAAGGATCTGGCGTTGCTGTGAGCTGTGGTGTAGGCCAGCAGCTGCAGCTCTGACTGGACCCCTAGTCTGGGAACTTCCATGTCCCATGGGTGTGCCCCTCCCCCCAAACAAAGACTATTTCCTTCAAGCTTCCAGAAACACTGGCTCCAGACCTCTGGAAACTAAGGCAAGGGACTGACTCCCAACCAACAGAGCCTTTGCCAGGGACCAAGGACTCCTGTCTCTGGCCAGGGAATCAGCATTCTGGGTCTTTAGGGAGAGCCCTTGTTTCTCACCCCCATATGAAGAAATCCCTAAGTTTACTTTGACTTGTGTTTGTTTTCTTTTTCTTTCTTTCTTTAGGGGCCATATTCATGGCATATGGAGGTTCCCAGGCTAGGGGTTGAATCAGTGCCATAGCTGCCAGCCTACACCACAGCCACAGCCATGCCAGATTGAAGCTGCATCTGCAACCTACACCTCAGCTCACAGCAATGCCAGATCCTTAACCCACTGAGTGAGGCCAGGCACTGAGCCTGCATCCTCATGGATACTAGCTGGAGTCATTACCGCTGAGCCACAATAGGTATTCCTGATTTTTATTTTCTTGTCAATGTCTGAGGAATGACTAAGACAACGAAACATCTAGAAGTGCTGTGGGTTTTCCTCCCTGGAAAAGGGCCCCCTCCCTGCTCAAGGCCTCTGCTCACCCTCTGCCTTCCTCCCTGACAGGAGTGGGGACCCCCAACATAAGACACAAGCACCCTTGGCTCTTTGCACACCAGGCTTTGGGCATCTGCCTGCAAATGTCTGGGGATGTGGAATGTGATGCTGCAGTGATGGCACCCTCCTCGGCCAGCACCCAGCCTAACTTCCCTGCCTTTGACCTTAAAGCAGGAGCCCCACAGCTCCGTGCAGCTGAACACAAGGGCCACTTGGTTGGGGTCAACACCTAGGCTGTTCCCCCAACCCCTGAAGCTTCCAACAATTAATGCTGTTGTCGTGAAGCTCTCCTGGGGATGAAGTGGGAAGGAAGAGCCTTGAAAGATGCATGTCCTTGCCCAAGGACACAGGCAAAGTGACTTTGTCCTAATAAAGTATTCCCCCTGCCCCTGGCCCCAGGCCCAAAGCAAGAAAATATGTAGGTTTCCTTGCCAAGCTGAAGCTCCTACCCTGAGCCAGGCACTGTATGCTTCTTATTTATTGGGCTGTGTTGCAGAAGCAAAGCTCCCAATTTTACACCTGTAATTTTTATTTATTTTTTTATTATTATTTGCCATGCTCACAGCCTGCGGAAGTTCCCAGGGCCAGGGATCAAACCCAAGTCACAGCAGTGACCAGAGCCACAGCAGTGACAGCTCCGGATCCTTAACCTGCTCAGCCACCAGGGAACTCCTACATCTTTAATTTTTCTGGAAGTGAACTCTCCTCCGGGCAGGGAGAGGCTTACTTTTGGACAGCTCAGGCGCTGGGCATCTGGGCTGTACTGGTTTCCCTCGGATGTTCCTTCGGAAGGCAGGCCGCTCACCTCCTGGATGACCTGAGGGAAGAGGAAGGCCCTTCACAGCCAGGCGGAAGCCAGAGCCCCTCTAGGTCGGGTGAGCGAGAGGATGCAGGATTTCAAAGGAGCAGAGCACCCCTGCTCCACCCTTGGCCTGAGAGTCCCCTGGGGGCCCCAGCTGGGTGGGGGGTTGTTCCTTAGGGCCTGCCTCCCTCAGGTCCCCACGCGTTCTGGCATCAGGCTGGGGATGGGAGGGCAGAGTTTGCAGCAAAGCCCAAACGGGCCAGAGCAGCCAGCCCACAGATCAGTGAGCCCCCTCTTGTCCCATCCTCGGTGGGACTGGGTATTCGCTGTGTGTGCCAGGTGGCTCCTCGGAGGTGGGGGGTCACCGTGGAGCACCCACATGCTGCCTTGGTCCCACAGAGGTTCCTAGACTTGATGCCACAGTCCACCCCACCTCCTCCAGGGTAGAGCCTTTTAACTGGTGGTGATGGTAATGACGCCTCCCCAGTGGCCAGAAGGCACATGGATTTCAACTAGAGCCCAAGCCCAGGTGACGAGAAGGAGGCAGACCTAAGGGCTGACCCTGCGATCCGTTTCCCTAAGACAGAGGGGTACCACTTGGAACACAGGAAGCCCTGCAAACTTGAAGGATCGTAGGCCCTTTACCCCTGACCACATCCATCCCTTTTGGAAAAGGTTCAGGAGCCAGAACTGCAGGAGACCCTGGGAGCCCCAGAGGGGAGTGGGCCTGCTTTCCCAGTGGCCAGGCCCTTCCCTCACCCTGAGCCACTGCTCAGCTTGGTCCTTGCTCTGCAGGCCCAGCACGATCACGTCTGCGTTCATCGGCGTGATCTTCAGCTTGTGCTCCTTCTTCCGCACCTGCTTCTCCTTGTGCACCACGCTGCTGCCCAGCAAGTTCACGTCCAGCTGGGGACTGTGGTCCTTGGAGGATTTGTAACACTGCAGAAGGGAGGCGAGATGCTACTTGGCCAGGGTAGGAGGCAAATTCTGCAGGGGAGAGGCCGCTGGGCAGGGCGAAGGGAGGAATCAACAACAGCTGGGCTCTGCCCAACCAAACCAAAAGGCTGGGCCCAAGTGCAAGTGCAGAACTGTAACCTCAATCAGGAGCAACACTTGCTCTCAGCGTCACGGTGACCAGACAGCTGGTCAACCTCTCCCTCGAGCCTCCTCCTCCCCACTGGTCAGAGATGCCCCAGGACCCTGCTTATCCAAGCTGCTCCAACCCCGCTGCAGGCCTGCACTGACTGGCTCCTAAGATGCATCCTTTGTGGGCAACCCCCACGTCCCCAGGGTGGAAGGTACTTTTCCCAGTTCTCTGCCCCTGTGTTTCTGTTTCTTGCTCAGCTTCTCCAGCAGAGGGTCTATAGGGGATGAAGGCCAAGTTTGCCATCCGCTTAGTTAGGAGATGATCTATTAGCAGAGAAAGGAAAGGGCTGTCTTCCCTACCAGAAAAAATACATGGTGCCTCAGTTTCTCGTTTATAAAATGGGGGTTCTTACAGGGCTGCTTGACAGGATTACCTGAAAAACATCTGCACACAGCAGGGCAGGTTGGAACCAGTGAAGAAGGGGTATTTATAGTAACGGCACAAACTTTAAATCGGGGCATAAAACCAAATTGTAATTTGAAAATCACAGGAGGAGTTCCCATCGTGGCTCAATGATTAATGAACCCAACTAGTATCCGTGAGGACACAGGTTTGATCCCTGGCCTCGCTCAGTGGGTTAAGGATCCGGTGTTGCCATGAGCTGCAGTGTAGGTCGAAGACTCAGCTCAGATCCCACGTTGCTGTGGCTCTGGCATAGGCTGGACGCTACAGCTCCCATTGGACCCCAAGCCTGGGAACCTCCATATGCTGCGGGTATGGCCCTAGAAAAACAAAAAAATCAAATCAAACCACAGGAAACAGGGCTGTGGTCAGAGAACTCTCTTCTGATTCCTTATGGGTCTTATAATCAATCATTCAGAATATTCCAATTTCTGAGAAGATACCGATGCTGCCTGTGAATGCAGGAGCCCGAATTAGGGCTGCAGGATAGGTGGGGGGAGCCCTGACTGGGCAACAGGCTCCGCCCCAAACCTCCAGGGGCCGAGATGTAAGGAAGAATGAGCCCACAGGCCTGCAGACACAATATCTATGGGATGGGATGCGGGGGGGAAGGGTGGCCCTCACTGACACCTATGAAAGTCTGATGAAAAGCACTGGGCATGTTTCATTCAGAAAAAGCACATTCATCCATGCACACAAAGTTCAGCATGCAGCCTCGGGATGGGGAGAGGTCAAAACGTCCCAAAGGAAAAGGCTGGGCGCTTGGCATCGGGGACCACCCCCACCCCCACGCCGAGGAGGGGGTGACTGACCAGGAGCCTGGTGTCCTTGATGACGCACAGCTGCTTGGCCCACTGGCCCAGCCACTTCTTGCGCCACAGGAAGGCGCAGATGCGGGCGTCTCGCATCAGCTCGATGCTGGCTTCAGGCGAGGGCCACTGGTGGGGGGCTGACTTGCCTTTACTGCTCTCCTCCTCGTCGTAGGACTCGTAGGAGCTGCTCACGGCCTCTCCATCCTCTGCAAGAAGATCCCTGGGTCACGGCCCTGCCAGGTGGGGGATGTTCCTAAAGAGGCTTTGCTCCTTCCGGAGGGAGGGCGGGCAGCGGGCAGGAGCAGCCGGTGGTCCCCAGGCCACCCCCGTTCTCCGCACCCTTGAACCAGCCCACAGCCACCAACCACAGACCCAGGCAGTTTCCGGCCCCCAAGCCCCCGAGCAAAATGTCTTGGATGCTTCCTCCGCCGCAGACACAGATAATGTAAATCCAGGAGTCTCTCCCTTTTTCCTCCTTCAATCCTGTCTGATAGACACCGCCCTCAGATGAGAAGTCTAGCCCCCTCCTCGGAACCTCTGTTTCTTCAACTGAAGGATGAAGCGGGGGTGGGGGGGCTGGGGGGGATGAGCCTCTCTGTTATCCTCAGGACCCAGGAGGAAAGGGGTTACTATCTAAGGCCAGGGCTAGGCAAGCCACTCACCGCTGCCTGCTGGGTCTGCTCTGTCCCCGGTCCTGACCTGGGAGCAGAAACAAGCTGTGGCTCCTTGGAAATAAAAGGCAAACTAACCACAGCAGGTGCTGCTCTCTGGGGAAGGCGGCCACCCTTCCTTTCCTAAACGCTCTCCTCTCAGGCATGGTCCCAGCCTTCCCTGCAAACCCTCATCCTCTGCAGCCTTGTGCCTGTTCCCTCCTCACAGAACACCTCCCAGCACAAGCTTAGCCCCTTCGACTCACTTCCACCTGATGCCCTTCTTCCAGCCCCGCCAAGGAGCTACCCTCACACTTCTATTCTGTTTAAAAGAAGCCCCAGACTCCCCAAGTGCAAGTCATGCCCAATCCTCTGCCTGTTCCACATGCCTTGAGTACCGCCCCCACCACCTTGCAAGAGCTGCTCTGTCCTCCAGGCCTCACTGCCCTATTCAAGGTTAGCCATAAATAAGTGCAGGAAAAAAAAAAAAAATCAATGAAGCCCCAAAGTGCGGAACACGGAGAAAAGAGAACCCCAGGATCCAGGTCCAACCCTTGGCTCAGTACAGGAATCCTGTCTAGCATAACCCTACTCTAGCCTTTGCTTGAATTCCCTCATGGACGGGGAGCTCACTACCTCCTGATTGCTGGACAATTCCTTCCATTACTGGGCTGCTCTAACAGAAAGTGGGGCCACCATCTGCTTCCTTGTGACTTACACATACATGATGTGTCCCCCTGAATCAGAGTGAATGAAACCTCTCTTTTCTCCCCACATTACTTATCAGAAAAGAGAGCCCATGGGCCTCTAGTCTTTCCTTCTCTGGAAGCCTCCTAGCCTATCCGCAAAACTCGGTTCCTGCATATGAAGAAAAAAGATCCACATCTGAATTAGAAATACAGGGAAACAGAATGAGGCCACGGCCACAGTTACTCCAGCTACAAAGCCAATGAAAATGTGCTTTCTTTTGTTTTATTATTTCCAAAACTAAGACTTTGAATATTTTAACATCAGTTTTCTTTAAAAGCAGTCTGATATTACGCCCCTTCCAGGTTTAATAAATAAAAGTTGCACCATTCACAATTTTAGACCTATTGAATAAGCAAAGACTGAAAATAATAGTGCTACCCGGCGGGGGACCCTGAGCTCTCTTACCGCTGATAGCAACATAAATTAACACCAGCCTTGCAGGAAACAACCTGTCAGCTTGTTGTTCTGAGCATCATAAAAACATCCACACTCTTTGACCCAATAATCCCAGTCTTGGGAGTTTATCCTAGGAAACTCGTTTTTCAAAAAGGAAGGAAGGGGGGATAGGTTACATGCATTAAGATAGTTATTCAAGTGCTATTGAACAATCAGCAGCAGGAAACTGGGGGAAGTATGACTCCATCCAGTGTACCATGCAATCATAATCAGTGAAAACTACAGAGACGTGTCTGCAACTCGAGACACTTCTTAGGATGAGATGGTAAGTGAGAACGTGCAATTAACATGACACATGCAGGAGTTCCCATCACGGCATGGCGGAAACCAATCTGACTAGTATCCATGAGGATGCGGCTTCCATCCCTGGCTTTGCTCAGTGGGTTAAGGATCCGGCGTTGCCATGAGCTGTGGTGTAGGTTGCAGACGTGGCCCGGATCCTGCATTGCTGTGGCTCTGGCGTAGGCCAGTAGCTACAGCTCTGATTGGACTCCTAGCCTGGGAACCTCTATGTGCCACGGATGCATTTCTAAAATAATTACATAGGCAAAGAGAACAGTACTGAAAGGCACACAGGGAGTACTCAAAATAGTGGATTTGATCTGGCGGTGGCCACGTCTGCATCCTTTAGCCGTCTGTTCAGATGACACACGTGTGCTCATGCAGGACCCATGCACGAGGACAGGAAAAGGGCATGGCCACCCCTGGGGCATGCACCCTGCCTCTGAGAGCCAGGCAGCAGGCAGGGACCCCTGGCATTCCAGCTCCAGGACAAGCAGTACCCAAGGTGATCGTGGCGTAAACGACTCCTTCAGGCACCTGCGCCCATCTGGGGACTCCGCTGGGGGGGAATCTGCCAGAAAGACCTGTGTGGTGTCCAGAAGCACAGACAAAGGCAAGCGGGAGAGAGATAAGATGAGGAGAGGGACAGACCCAAATGCAGAGACAGAAAGAGAGGGGGCGACATGGCCGCCTGCCCATCAGAAGTGAGAGCTTTCCAGTGGGAGGTGTGGGCTTGTTAGGTGAGGTCCCAGCCTGGCGTAGGACACCATGTCCCAGGCCCTTGCCATCCAGAGGTGACCATGTGACTTCCTGTCACCAATAGAATGTGGGCAGAAGCACTGGGTGTCACTCTGGCTAGTGCCTTTAAAAAGCACACAGAGGAGTTCCTGTCGTAGTGCAGTGGTTAATGAATCCGGCTAGGAACCATGAGGTTGCGGGTTCGGTCCCTGGCCTTGCTCAGTGGGTTAAAGGATCCAGTGTTGCCGTGAGCTGTGGTGTAGGTTGCAGACGTGGCTCGGATCCCGAGTTGCTGTGGCTATGGTGTAGGCTGGGGGCTACAGCTCCGATTAGACCCCTAGCCTGGGAACCTCCATATGCCGCAGGAACAGTCCTAGAAAAGGCAAAAAGACCAAAAAAAAAAAAAAAGAAAAAAAAAGCAGCACACAGAGGTTCTCCACGCTCTCTTTGAGGAGGATTCTGCGGCCTGAGGCCTGTGGGGTAGCCAAGCCCAAGCTGGAAGGAGTCTGGATTCGCAAACTACGTGCTGACCAGTGATGCCTGCACTGAACTGTTGGTGAGGGAGAATCAGATTTGCAGTAAGTCTCTATAAACTGCAAGGGGGGGAGTTCCCATCGTAGCTCAGAAGGTTAAGAACCTAACCAGTATCCATGAGGATGCAGGTTCAATCCCTGGCCTCACTCAGTGGGCCAAGGATCCGGCGTTGCCACAAGTTACGGCAGAGGTCACAGATGCAGCTTGGATCTGGCTGTGATGCAGGCTGGCAGCTACAGCTCTGATTTGACCCCTCGCCTGGGAATGTCCATATGCTACAGGTGTGGCCCTAAAAAGTAAACAATAAAAAACAAACAAAAAACCCTCAAGGGGCTTGTTTGTTACAGCAGCTGCCATTACCCCATGTGGGAGACACTGTGAAAGCACTAGCTGTTTCTGATGGCTGCTGCCCAGGCCATGAGGGCACTTACTAAACTTTTGTGCAGACAGAGGAACCTGACCCAGCAGGAGCAGAGAGGGCACGGTGCTGACGAGACAGGTCAAGAAGCCAGGAAACTGCTCTTCTGCAGGAAGGCAGCAAAAGCACTGTTGGCCAGAGAACTAGAGCAAGGGGCTGGCGTCCGGTGGTCCTTCCTCTCTTGTCCCTGTGTGTCCCACTGGCAGGAACCGAGGGCAGGCCGGCTTATAATGCAGGGAAAGCCTCCTCTTTGTGCCAAGTGTGACCAGCTCCCCCCAAGTCATCCATGGTCCTTATCCTGGCAGGATGGCAAAGGCAACTGGCATCTTCCCATCCCCCTTGCTGACCTTATGGTGCCCCCCCCCCAGTCCTGGATGAAACCAGTATGAACTCCCAGTCAAGAGACAAACACCGGGAACCTTCTGACCACTTGTTTGTGTCAAGATGAAGCGTCTGCCCCACAAACAGGCCCCCGGGAGCATCTGGGAGACAAGCCCCGGCTGGCAGGGTCACACCCCAGAGAGATGGGTTTAAAGCCAAGGGGGTGCTTGTGGGGTGAGTCATCGCTCCCACCTTCCAGACGCACCCAGACAGCCCCGCCGCGCCCCCGGCTCGGGTCTGAAATCACATTTGGGCTGGTGATTTGGCAACACCTCACACGCTAAGTGACTCTGCCCACAAAACCGGCCTCTTAGAATAAAAGGCTCTCGGTCCAAAGAAGCGCTCATCTCCCACACAGTCCCGGGACCGCAGCCAGAGGTAAAGCACCAAGACGCGTGCGTGGCCCCAAGTGACCGGTCCCATCTCACCCCTGAGCCAATTCTTTGGGGAACCAACAAGGCTCCCCACCTTGGGCCAAGTTCATTCCCATGACTGGGCCCCTTACCCCTTAGTCTGCAAATTGCTTTATACTGTCAAAGACCTTTCACTGAGAAAGGAAGGAAAAAGAAGGAGGTAAGAAAGGGAGAGGGAGAGGACCAGAGTCCAGCTGTCCAGGAGAGGAGGGGCACAACCATCTCTTTCTTCCAGAACTCCCGCGGCCTTTCTGTGCTAGAGAATTCCTGCACGAAAAAGAGCTTTTTTTTTTTTTTTAAAATGGCCACACCTGCGGCCTATGGACGTTCCAGGGATCAAATCAGAGTTGTAGCTGAGACCTATGGCACTGCCACGGCAACACTGGGTCCAAGCTGCATCTGCAACCTATGCTGCAGTTGGAGGCAACATCGGATCCTTAACCCACTGAGTGAGGCCAGGGATCGAACCTGTACCCTTATGGACAAAACGTCAGGTCCTTAACCCGCTGAGCCACAACGGGAACTCTAAGAAGAGCATTTCTGATCCCATCTCCTCCGGCTGAGAACCCCTGGCCAAGACAGACGACTCCCGTGTGAGCCCTGCCCCCATGGCAAAGGCCATCTTTTTTAATACCTAAGTTCGGTCAGCCCCAAAGGAACCCTGCAGAGGCTGAGGAAAGTCTATGCAGGGAAAAGCCAAAGTCCTTGCCAGGGCCTTCTATGTCCCCATCTCTTAGCACCTGCTCCTAGCACACATGCCAAGGGCTCTCCTTTCTCAGGGCCTTTGTATGTACTGTGCTCTCTGCTTAGAAAGTTCTTCTGGCAGGTACCAGCCACTTCATTCAGGAATCTGCTCAGGGTCACGCCACTAGAGGGGTCCTCCATAATCTACAATAATGTCCCTGTCCTGTCCCACCCCCACCCCCGCGGCTTTCCATCCTGACATCACCACCTGACATACATCCTGTCTGTTACTTGTCTTCTCTCACAGAATCGAAGTGCTGTGACCACTGGGCCCGCTGAGTCCCGACTGTGGCTGAGTTCCTGACTCCTGGAGGCACGCTTGGTACTCAGTGGGAGTCCAGCGATGGAACCTGGAAACAGCCTGAGCCCATTTCTGTTGCTTACTGGGCCTCATGCCTCTGGGCCAGGACCTCTCCCCCATCATGTTCCTGCATGGAACCCAGCAACATCCAGACAGGACCACAGAAAGCCTCAGGTCTGGGTCTGTTGTGGGTCTCAGCTCCCCATCAGACCAGGGGCCAAACGCTCTGGGGCCACAGCTCTCAACTCAGGCCGCGCTCTCTGGTAAGAGCTGCCTCTGTGTTTCCAGCCAGGGGTAAGCGTGCTAATCACCACCAGCAGACCCGGTACTGCGTCCACTCGGGAAGGGGCTGGAGCCCCTCCGAGCCCCGTCGCCAGGACGTACCATTGAGCGATGTGTCATACGGTTCGGCCTCCTCATAGTAACCCTCTGGAGACTCGATCTTTGGGATGGAGAGCTGTTTCCGTTCTGGAATCTGTGGTATGAACAAACAAAACAAACATTTCCAGATACCATACACTGGGAACGACTTGCAGTTAACCCTTTGGGTGGAAGGAGAGGGAACCAGAAGAAAAACAAACGCGCAGCTTGGACGTCAGGGATTACGTCAGCCCCGCCGTCCATAGTGATTGGTCTGCACCCAGCTTGAAGGGCTGTGGGTGTGGCTTAACCTCACCAGCCTCAGCCCTCTCCTCCGCAAAAGGAAGCCAGACTCCCATCTGCCCCCAGCCCCAACATCATCATTGAACACACAGCATAACATACTTTTTTTTTTTTTTTTTTTGTCTTTTTAGGGCTGCACCTGCGGCATATGGAGGTTCTCAGGCCAGGGGTCTCATTGGAGCTGTAGCCACCGACCTGAGCCACAGCCACAGCAACACCGGATCCTTAACCCACTGAGCAAGGCCAGGGATTGAACCTGCAGCCTCATGGTTCCTAGTCGGATTCGTTTCTGCTGTGCCACGACGGGAACTCCCCAGCATAACATACTTAAGGGTCCAGATGGTGACAGGCTGTCATGGTAGCTTCTAAATAGAATGCACTTACTTTTCTTTTTTAACTTTTTTTTTTTCTTTTCTTTTCATGGACACACCCAAGGCATATGGAAGGTCCCAGCTTAGGGGCTGAATCAGAGCTGCAGCTGCCAGCCTACACCACAGCCACAGCAACACGGGATCTGAGCCACGTCTGTGACCTATGCCGCAGCTCACGATAAAAATGCCAGATCCTTAACCCACTGAGGGAGGCCAGGGAGCGAACCTGCATCCTCACGGACACTGTCAGGTTTTAAACCCGCTGAGCCACCACGAGAACTCTAGAATATACTTTCTACAAAGGCTAATCAGAGGCACACAGAGAAAGAGGGCCAGGTTTCTAGCTCCCAAACTTTCCCATAATAAGTTCAATCATTTGTTCGGCAGATACTGGATGGCTCCCATGGACCAGCTGAGGGACACATCCAGGTAGTCAGGAGTCGGTCCTGAGAAAGGATTCACTAGGTCGTCAATGCTCACAGCTCCTGATCAAGTGCATCGTGAGCAGTGCTCTAACAGACAAGGTCAAAGCTCTGTGGGAGCCTGCAGGGTGTCAGGAACATTGGACACCAAAGAAGGATGCTCAGAGGACAGGTCCACCCTGAGCTTCTTACATGACATGAGCGTGCAAGGGCCTAACTGGAGTGGAATAAAACACACATGCAACTGTGGGAGGTGCATAGCATGAAATCACTCTCTCCTCCATCGTCCCACCTGTAAGACGGCACTAGACTCTGAGGGTGGTCGTATAAGCAAGAGCAGGGGAGAAAAAGGGGTAGATTGTGGCATAAGTATTACTAGAGACAGGTCATGAATGTGCAAGCATCCACCCGCATGCGTCTCCGATGTCTTTCTGAATCATGGAGCCCCTGAAGAGGGCCAAGGGCACGTTCAGGGGTTGAGAACAGAAACGCGAAAGCTGAAGTGCATTCTCACTCCTGGTTTTGAGAAGTCCTTGTGCCGGGCATCCACGTGAGGAGCAGGCCT
Source organism: Phacochoerus africanus (assembly GCF_016906955.1). Taxonomy (NCBI): domain Eukaryota; kingdom Metazoa; phylum Chordata; class Mammalia; order Artiodactyla; family Suidae; genus Phacochoerus; species Phacochoerus africanus. The sequence continues at coordinate 124,983,954 of NC_062558.1, forward strand.
AGGTCTTCATGGGGGTGGGATGGGGGTGGGGGGGGAGCACAAACTGGCAGCACAGGAAAGCTCTCTTTTTCAGGTTCAAATCTGCGGCATATGGAGGTCCCCAGGCTAGGGGTCCAGTTGGAGCCATAGCTGCCAGCCTACGCCACAGGCACAGCAACGCGGGATCCGAGCCACATCTGCCACCTATGCCGCAACTTGTAGTGACGCCAGATCCTTAACCCACTGAGTGAGGCCAGGGACTGAACCCACATCCTCATGGATACTAGTCAGGTTCCTAACCCACTGAGCCACAGGGGGAGCTCCAGAGGAAGGCTCCTAAGGTAAGAGGGTGCAGAGAGATGAGGCAAGGCAGGGCCCTGGGCTCAGATGGATCCCTGGGCGGTTGGGGACTCCCTGCCCTGCCAGGAAGAGGGGCAGGACTGGGGGCAGAAATCTAGAAACCTTTACCTTGGAAAATGAGTTTATCTGGGGAAACGGAGGACAGACAGAATGTCCTTAGTCCTGGCCCAGGCGACGCTGGGAGAACAGGCAGCCTGGGCTCGGGTGTCCCTGGGACAGTCCTCAGCGTGGGCTGCAAGGGTGTCTACCCCCAGCTGCTGCACCAGCACCAGCTCCCCAGGGCCACATCTTCTGTGGCTTGGCATCTAGATCTGTTTATGTGGCTTCTAGAGTGAGTGTCACTGGGTTTGAATCCAGGATTTAGGAGTTCAAGATTTAACCATGGGTACGTGACAGCCTGTCTGAGCATCTTTTTCCCTTTCCATGAAAGTACAGTGGTACTGGGGTTGTTCTGAGGACTCAAAGATACAAAAGGTGATAGTGTCCCACAGGGCCCGTGTCAAACATGATGCAGGCTATTGTTATCACCGTCTCCTACAACTCAGGGGTCCGAAGGGGCCAGGTTACTGGACTGCTGTTGGACAAGCTGAGACAGGGCTGCAGGAAGAAAAGTGGGAGAGGCCAAGTCACCATCTGGGTCCCACACCACATCCTTCTAACTCCATCTGGCCCGACACCAGGAGAGCAGACCCAAGTCCTGGAAGCAGGCTCTGAACAGCTTTTGGCCCCAGCAGGTGCAACACACAGGAACACAGAATAATCTGCTCATTTCCTGAGCAGCCCGGCTGCTGCTCTTGGCCGGCAGGTGCGGCCGTGGAAGAGGGATAGCTGTGACGGCCCCTCCCTCTGGCCAGGCTCTTCCCCAGGGCAAGGGCCCTATGCATGCTGGACAACCTTGGTAGCTGCTAGTGGATGAACTTCACCTTTGCTGCCCCGGGGCCTGGAGAGACATCTCTGCTCCTCTCGCCATCCCTGGCCCCGAGGTCAGCCAGAGGAAGGGCTGCCTGTGAGAGCCAGCCGTGGTCCTCTGAGAGCCAGCTTCCTGGGGTCTCAGGGGAAAGTGTCTCCACAGCTAGGCTCTGGCAAGTCTCCGCAGATGGGTCCTGGGGCTTAGGCTTCCCACGTGGGCCAGGCCTCCACCTTCAGCCTCCAAGAGGCCCTACTCCCCCATCAAGGGATGCGGGACCCTTCTCTTGGTGATGAGGTAGATCCCACCTAGAAAGAAGCTCTAAGCACCGAAGACCTGGCTGTTGCCTGAACTCCCACCATTAGAACTGGACAGAAGGGGAATGAACCTTCCTGGGGGCGAGGGGTCTGGCCCTTCCGTCTAGGACTGGAGCACCAGGGGGTGTTTCTTGAGGGTCTCCCAGGTCTCTCACTGTAAAATCATCCATAAATGGATCCCTACTGAAAGGCATATAGGGCAGTGGCAAGAATTGGACCTCCAAGGCTGAGTTTGAATCCTGACACTGGCACATCCAAGCTGTGTGACTCTGGGCAACTGACCTGACCTCTCTGGGTCTCCGTTCCTCTGCTGTAAAATGGGGAGACTAGAAATACTTGTCACATGAGGTCGCCATAAGGATTAAACTGTGCTCAGCACTATGAAATCATAAGTGTTAGTTTTCACTAACCTTAAAAACAAAATATAAAAATACCAATCAAAGGGAGAAAAGTTGCTTGCCGGCATATTTGGTGGAGGAAGACTAGGTGTCTTCTGGGAGGATACAGAGGAGGTGTTTGGGCATGATCTGGCTTATGCCAAACTCCACCTCCTTAAAACACAGGACAGTCCCTGTCCTCAAGGCTGCCAGGGCAAAAGATAAGCACATGCGTCAAGGTAAAGGATAAAATGATTTAAACAATTCGGAAGAGAATCACATAGTTACCCAGACACAATGGCCTATGAGCAGAGCTCAAAAGGGCAAGAGATCCTAAACTCCCAGAACTGAGAATAAAGGGCTCTTGTTTTAATTAGCATCATTGTTATGATGACAAAGATGGTGAATATTCAACAAAGATGCAGAAGAGACATGACTTCAAAATCTAACATAGGAGTTCCTGCTCTGGCGCAAAGAGTTAAGGATCCAACTATCGCAGCCTGGGTCTCTGCGGAGGCACAGGTTTGATCTCTGGCCTGGGTACTGCCAGATGGCACGGGTGTGGCCAAAACAATAAAAACAAAAAACCTGACATAAGAGTCTAAGGGTTCACAAGAAGGGACAGGGAAGAAAGCCACTATGTTCGCGTGATTTGCCAAAGGTCAGCAAAGTTTTTGTATAAGGAGCCCCAGAGTCAATACCGAGGGATTTGCAGGCCAGCTGGGGTCTCTGATCTCAGCTATTCAATCCTGCTATTGCAGTGCAAAAGCACCCATAAATAATACATAAATGAATAAGCTTGGCTGTATTCCAACAAAACGTTCTTTACAAAAGCAGGTGGTGCGGGACTGGGTCGGGGGCTGTACTTTGCCAACTTGGATCTGAATCAGACATCAGGTCTGCAGATGAAGGGGTGGCTCAGAGGACCTGAGGCATCTTGGCAGTCTGGAGCAGCCTGCCCCAGGGTGCACTGTGGCAGGTTCCAGGGTGGAGATTAACGGATCCAGCCCCAGCTCCCAGACCAACCAGGGTGACCGCCTTTGGTGGAATAAGCTGTTTCCCCTCCAGAGTGGCTCGCAGAAGTCCAGCACCAAAGCGTGTCCAGGCCTTGAAGGGAGATGGGGTAGAGACAGCTGTGCTGGCCAGGAGCAGAACAGTGCCAGCAAACATCTGTTTCTCCTACAGCGACCACAGCACCTGGCTGTGCAGACTGCGGCCTGGAAGTCCCACAGCTGCCTGAGTCACCGGCCACACCCACGAGGCTGCGCCAGACCCCTGGCTGCCCTTCCAGCACTGGACAGCCCTGAGCTGGGGACAGAGGCCACGCGCCTGGCTCAGCCCTGAGCACCGGGGACCTCAGGCGGATACCCAGCTTCTGCCCCAGCCACCAGTGAGCCTGGGGCTGTGCATCAGGGATGACAAGTCACCGTGGTCCCTGAAGCCCTGGGATCAGGGTGGGAAGGGACAGGGAACAGGGCTTTCTCTGAGGGAGACAGCCCAGCCCAGGCTCAGGCTGCCACACTCGCTCCCCAAAGATTTGCTGCTCTGGCTCGGCTCCTCCTTGTAAGAGCCTGAAGACACAGCTGTTCCCCACTCGGCCCTGAGACCCCTCCTCTGGGGGCCTCGAACTAAGGGTTACGGCTGCTTCAGCCAGGCTTGACCTTGACCAGAGAGGAGGCCCGAGGGAACAGGTGTGTGTGAATGTGTGCACGTGCGTGCAGGCAGGGCGAGGAGAACCCCCGGTTATGGCACCCCTTCCTCACTCCTTAGCCACAAGGCCCTGGGGTACATGGGGTGCCCGGGACAGAATGAAGGGAGACCCAGACAAGGTCCATCTTGGCAGAGAAATTCCACAAGGAGGGGAGACAGTCAGGTTTGCTTGCTCTGCTGGACCCTCCCCTGGGCCCGAAGTGCGTCCACGGGACCCATTAGCACATGTCCAAAAGGCCACCCTGGGACTGTGGGATCCTTGGGTGTTGACACTTTCCCAGCTCCAGCACATGGCTCCCCTCAAGTCTCTCCTGGCCCCGATGGCCACAGACACAGTTGACACAGGGAGTCTGCTCCAGGGGACAGCCCCTGCCCTTGCCTTGCTTGGAGGCCCCATGTCTCACAGCCCCAAGCCCCTGGGGCCTCTGAGCCCAGGTCACAGGAGGCTGGCTGAGGAGGGATAAAAGCCAGCTTGCTAGAGCCCTGGGGCCCACTGGCCTCTGTGATATGATCAGTGTGTAAGTGCACATGGCCCGGGGCCCTGGGCTCCCAGTTGTCAGACACAGACCTCCGGGCCAAGTCAGCACCTGGGAGAGAGTCTGGTGCTGACCCATAAGCAGGTGCCCCATGTGGCTCAGGCATCAGCACCCCAACTGCACAAAGTCCAGGGGCACCGTGGTCAGAAGCAGACACTGAATTCCGGATAAGAAAGTTCCAGCCCTGGCTCAGAGCAGAGCTTGGGACACTCCTCCCACCTGCTTAAAACCAACAACTGCTAAATGGGAGCTGAGGGGCCGTGCCCCCTCCCCTGAGTCCTGAGGCCAAAAATAAGGGGCGCCTGCAGCTGGAAAGGGTACAATTTTTTTTTTGTCTTTTGTCTTTTTTTTTTTTGTTGTTGTTGTTGCTATTTCTTGGGCCGCTCCCGCGGCATATGGAGGTTCCCAGGCTAGGGGTCAAATCGGAGCTGTAGCCACCGGCCTACACCAGAGCCACAGCAACGCGGGATCCGAGCCGCGTCTGCGACCTACACCACAGCTCACGGCAACGCCGGATCGTTAACCCACTGAGCAAGGGCAGGGACCGAACCCGCAACCTCATGGTTCCTAGTCGGATTCGTTAACCACTGCGCCACGATGGGAACTCCTGGAAAGGGTACAATTTATACCCTTACTTGTTTAAAAAGATGAGCGGAAGTCTGGGAGGCTGCAGAATGGCCCAGAAACCTAGAACCTGCATACAGATCCTGGCCCTGCTACCTCCCAGCAGAGGGACCTCGGCCAGATGTTTTAACTCCAGGAGGCACCATTTCTCAGCAGGTGGCGGGAGAACCCTGTTTGTGTGCACAGGGCAGGCAACAGCTCAGAGCACAGCAGGCACCTGTGTCACTGGCGTATGGGGTGACTCAGGGGCTCAGACCATTAAGTCTCACTCGGCCTGGGATGAAGTATCCCCTCCGGCTGTCCCCCAGCTCAAGGGGCCTCCTGTGTGGGTGGGATGCTGCCCAGGCAGGCAAGAAGGATGGCCTGGTGGGAGCTCAACGACCATGGAGCCCACAGCTTCCTTCCAGAAATTATGTCTCACGCCTTGTCCTGGAAGCCTCCCCAGCAAGATCCTACAGCAGAAACAACTTGGGTTCAAACTCTGGCTCTGCCACTGGAGGCTGTGTGACACTGGGACATGATAAACCCACTCATTCCTGGTTCCTCACTCACAAAATGTAAATACTGCCACTCATCTCACTGAATACTAACAGGGTCTGTCACACCCACTGATTATAAGACAATCTTGGGGGAGAGATGTTCTTTTCACTCAAACCCAGGAGACAAAGGGCCAGACGCCTTAAATAACTGGCTTAAGGTCAAGGAGCTAGTACCTGGCAGAGCTGGGATCTGAACTGAGGTCTATAGGATGCCATAACTCCATCCATCCATCCATCCATCCATCCACACATCCATCCATGAACGGATATACATGTGGTCCACTGTGAGCAGATGCAGGACGCGGAGCAGTAAATGAGAGACATGGTCCCTGCTCTAGGGAGGTTCCATCTATCTGCTCTGGGAGGCAAACAGTTGGCTGGTAGGGCAGACAGTAATAGGGACAGATACTGAGGTGGGGTGCTGCCCACGGGCCGGTCAGGGAGCATCTCAGAATGTCTGAGACACGAGGCGCGGGCAGCTGTTCCAGAGTCAGGGCCCGGGAAGTGCTAAGTCCCTCAGGCAGGGCTGACCATGGGCGGGATTCAACCCAGGAACAGAGGCGGGGCCAGTGAAGAGGAGACACATGAGGCTGGAGATGCAACGGGCCCAGACCGTGCAGGCCCTGGGGCCACGTGAAGGAATGTGGGTGTCCTGTGCCACGTTCACCGAGAGCTCTTGGTGGGTTTCGAGCAGGAAATGCGGTGTGATGTGATTTACGTTTCTGAAAGGTCACTGTGGCCTGAGCTGGTGACATGGCCCCGCTCACGGAGGGCTGATAAAGAGCCTGGCATGGCCTTGGACACATGGTGGCCCTCGATAAAGGTAGCCCTCATCTCCCACTGAACAAATGATGTCACCTTCAGGCAGGCTTGTCCCTGTCCCTCCCTGGGCCTGCCCCAGGCTCCATACACAACAGGGGCTCTGAACAGGCCAGACGCTTGGTGGACTGACACCCGTAGAAACAGCTGGAGGTTCACGGGGCCCAAGACAGGGAAATCAGCAGTCCTGGTCCCAACACTTACTATCTTGGGTGGCGGGAGGTCTGGAAGGTTCTTCTGAGGGGCCGAGGAGTGCTGGCCGGGCTCCCCGTTGGTCAGGGGGGTCTGCTCCTCAGGCGCTGTGGGCAGCAAGCAGGAGAGGGCTTCAGTGAGGGGCGCCCAGCCTGATGGCAGAGCCTCATTAGCCAGTAAAGTCTGGTCATGTGAACACGGAGTCTATTTGCGCAGGAGTTAATTACCCAGGCAGGCGGTCCCTGGAGCCAGTGTTGTTTTGCCTCCAAGAATAGTGTGCATCTGCTACAGGCAGATTCCTCAGAAGGAACTGGTTTGAGGTTTCTGGCAGGTTCCGTGCCCTCTCCTCCACCTGCCCCAGGTCCAAAATGATCCGGCCACAGAGCTTTAGTGAGCAGAGGAGCTGCTCGGGTCACTATATTGAGCTGCTCCTGCATCCACCCTGTGATTACCTCTGGCCACCCCACAGTTTCCCTGGGAGGCCAACCACCTTGGGTACAGTGTCTGCGTTCTTGGGGGAGACTTCTGCTGAGCCAGGCTTGGCGGTGGGACAGGAGGTGGAAAAGCCACACTGGGAAACTTGGCCACCAACCCTCCGTGTGCTTTTAAGGAAAAGGCACCAAGAACTCTTCTGAGCCTGACCATTTCGGCCAGTGGCCGAGCCAGTCCGGGACAGACAGGTTCAGGCAGATCTGATCTCAGCACTTGGGTGGCTGATATCTTGAAGCCAAGTCTTTAACTGGACTGGATGCGTTGGGGTGCTGGGTCCCCGTTTTGCTAAGGCTCTGCACTTGAGTAATAGGCTTGAGAGTAGCAAGATGGGGCTTCTAACCCGCTAGACAACTAGGCAGCTCTGCCAACCTCTGGGTCTGTGGGAATCTTACAGGACCCACTCCTGAGGGTTTTTAGAGAAACGCAGAGAGCAGAACAGGGCAGAAGAGTGAGACACCATGGCAACCTCTCCTTCCAATGGAAGATAAAATGTTCTGCCAAGAGATCACCTGTGAACAAAACCTTTGACGATTAAGGCAGCTGATCTGAATTATAACTTCCTACTCCTGCGGTGATGCTGAGAAATCTTGAGAGATTTTAGGGACAGATCCCTGATCCATGAAGGGGTTGTGGGACCTTTAAGAGGCAAGGAGGTGGCTTGATGAAACATCCCAAAATACATCAACCCAAAATACTATCTACCAAAATGTGACTTCTCCAAATAACTCCTCCAGGCCTGTCTGTGGTGCCGGCTGGGAGGAAGGAGGGGGGATGGGACCAAAGCTTACAGCTGCCCCTCCCGGAGGGAGCTGGCCATGCCACCAGCAGTAGCCCCGTACCTTTGTCTTGGGACTCGGCATTCTGCTGCTTGTGGACCGTCACTTTGTTCATATAAATGTACTCTTCATCAGAACCTGCAGAAGGAGGATGGAAGACACAGGCTTCATGTGATTTCATGAAGGGAAAGGGCTTCTAGAGAAAAACCCTATCATCTCCTTCCCACTTGCCCAAGAGACCTTGTCATCAGCTCGGATATTAGTAAAAAGCATACATTTTGAATTGATTGAAAGAGTCCATTATAGAAATGGTTGACAGATTTCCCCCCAAAAATAAAAGCCAAGTTGCTGTTAGTTTTCCAGCCTGGGGGGAAGTGGGGTGAGGAAAGGGGATCAGATACAGGATAGCTTCAGGAATAAAGGTCTTAAGTGGAAAAGCACCTATTTCTCAAAGATCTGCCTCATATTTCACCAAGCAGAGGTTTCTCTGGGTTTCCTAGCTTTTCATTAATTGTAAAATACTTCCTGGAGTTCCCATGGTGGCTCAGCAGTAAGGAACCTGACTAGTATCCATGAGGATGAGGGTTCAATCCCTGGCCTCACTCAGTGGGTTAAGGATCCCGCATTGCCATGAGCTGTGGTGTTGCTTGAAGATGAGGCTCGGATTCCACGTTGCTGTGACTGCAGTGTAGGCTGGCCTGGGAACTTCCATTGCCATGGGTGCCACCCTAAAAAGACAAAAACCAACCAATCAAACAAAAAACACTTCCTATCAGTCATTCTCACCTTAGTCTGAAGTACGTGTATGGACTAGCCAGAGTCATGTCTATATAAGACAGGTCAGAGTGGGGATCTGGAAGCTTATCTCCTAGGCCTCCAGTTGGGGTGCCACTGCAAGGGCCTGAGCTCTGGGTTTGGAGGGGTGAGTGTGCTGGAATTGGACCTGCAGCACCAACAGCTCCCTGCTCCACCCTGTAGATTGTACCCTGCAGCGGGACAGCCCTTCCCCGCCTTTCAAAACATTTCTGTACAGATTGTCATCTTCCCCAGGCATGTCTAGGCAGACTAAAGCTAGTCTTCCAATGCAGTGCCCGATGCCCCAGGGACCCTTTCTTAAGCCTGCAGAGGAAGCTCATCCTAGTCCTTCTCCTCTTAAGAAATCCTCCTGTGTTTCTTTGAGGCTCTTAATTTGCATTTCCTAGAAACTTGCGGCTGATAAATTCCAGTGGTTGGAGACTGAGCCAAGAAGCCCAATTCAAACCCCTGGCGAAGGAGACGGTTCAGCGCCAGTCAGCTCCACGCCCCAGACGCCCAGACTCCAGCCAACGGGCTTGCATAGAGCCCTGAGAATCCAGAGCAACAGGAGGATACAGCGGGATGGATCTTCCTCCATCAGCCCGTGGGGTCATCACCCTGGTGCCCAGCCCTGCCAGGACCCATTAGCAACTTCTCTATACAAAGGGCTACAGCAGCGAATGGGAGGGAACTACGGGTCTAAACCCAGTCATGTGCACCTTGCATACTTCCACGGACTGGACCAGAGGGCCTGGGTCACCCTCTCCTCCAGAGCACGGCACAGGGAAAAGTACTCTGCCGGTGGAGGCAGGAGATGGGATGGGGGTGGTGGCGGGGTCTCAGCCAAACCCTGCGGGTACAGTAATTCTCAGCAAAACACCTATCCCGTGTGCCTTGGTGTTCTTGTCTGCATCGTATGCAAAGCAATTGTGACGAAATAGTGCCTGTTTCGACCTCACTGGTTTTCAAGAGCACAAAACTCAAACAATAGGGAATTTGAAAGAGTAAGGTAACCCTGGTCTCGCTCAGTAGGTTAAAGATCTGGTGTTGCCATAACCTGCAGCATAGGTGGCAGATGCAGCTCCATCTGGTGTGGCTGTGGCTGTGGCATCGCCTTCAGCTGCAACTCCAATTCGACCTCTAGCCTGGGAACTTCCAAAGGTAGCCATAAAAAGAAACAAGACCAAAAAAAAAAAAAAAAAAAGAACAAAACTTAAATTCCCACTAACAGGGGGCTGGTTGAACACTCACTATTCTGCATCCAGCTCTGGATACAACCCACCTGTGAAAAATTACGAAGTAGCTCAGTGTTTGCTGTTTATAAAGATGTCCCCAAATTCCAGTTAAAGGATCATGTTTCAGAAAAACAAAAAAAGTGTGTGAACTGTCAACACATGGAAATGTGCACAGGCAGCAATTCTAAATGTAAGAATAATGCAAAGCAGAACACAGAGGCAAAACACAACTCCGTGAAAATATTCTGATGACACTGATAAAGATAAAAAAAAAAAAGGAATCAAAGAAACATAAATAGTGCTTAATGCTCATTTCTTCTCTTCATATTGTTGACGAAGCTCACACTCCTGGACAAGGTAAAAAAAAAAAAAAAAAGATGTTGTTGTTGTTTTAACTGTTAGATTCTGAGCAGGTTCTTCCTCCTCAAGATGGTCATTTGTAAACTGCAGAGAAAACTGTGTCCCATGGCCGTGTCTCCCTGGGCCACTCTGTAGGCTGCGCTTGACGAGGTGCTGGTTCTCGGCATTGCTAATCCGCTACCATCCCATTGGTAAAGACGCATCTCCCAGGACTACCTGCCATCCTTTGACCTTGGCCTTGGAAAGGGGAGGCTGATGAGCTGTCCCATGGCTGGGGGGCAGCAGCCTTGGCTTGGAGAGCCTCTCTCATTCATTTTCAGAAGTGCACTGAGCACCAGCCCCGTGCGAGGTGCTGATGATACAGCAGGGAACAAAACAGACATTGTCTCTGCCTTTGGGAACCCACCAGGGTAGGGGGGGAGGCAGATCTGGATGGGGTCCAGGAGGGTGGGAAATGACAACAGCCATGGGTCCAGCAGAGAGGTGAGCTCACTGTGCTCTGGGCAAGTGTGTGGGTCTGGGGGACTGGCCCTTGTCTGAAGAGGGTGGGGGAGAGGAGCAGGGAGGAGGGGCATGGCCCCTTTCTGCTACAGCCAGATAGAATGATGGAAGCATTTCCATCACAGGGCAGCCCCTGCAATGGTCCCCGAGTCTCTGGGCAGGGTATTGGGGTGCCCTCAGCGTGAAGACAGGAAAAAAATATCAGATCCCAGATAAACAGACCTCAATCCAGGCCTTGGCCTCCCCATCTAGACCAAAGGCAAAGAGGGTAGAAAACTCAGGAACACAGTGAAAGATCAGAAAATGGATACTTCCGTTGGAAAAGGGCAAACACACACTCTCATGCACTCATCCGCCGCCCCAACTGTGGGGGAGGAGACAACAGCTCAGCCAGCAGAGACCACAGGCCATCTCAAAATGATCAGCTGGCTTCCACCTACAAGCCCAGTCAGGCTGAGTTCATTTTCTGGAAGATACACAGTGACGCAGGCTTGGGAGGCTGAGGGAAAACAGCGAAGGCTTTACATGTAGGGGGCTTCAGGCTCTATCCTGTGCAGAACAATGACCCTGGTGCAGACTAATCTGGATGGCGGAGAGGAGAGGGGGCATGAGGGTGAGGTCCACTGGCCCAGGTCCGAGCCTGGGTTCCACCACTCACCACCATGGGCCTCGAACCCGTGACTTTCCGAGACTCAGTTCCCCGGCTGGTAAGTTGGGGCTAACAACCCCCTCATGGCCTTGAGACGCGAATTAGATGACATAATCCAAGTCACCCCAGACTTGAACTGCGGGGCTGGAACTGGTGAGCACACACAAGTGTAAGCTGCTGTTATAGCCCCTCTGCCATCAAAGATGCTGCAAAGAGGACCCGAAGGGGAACCTCCCAATCAGTGGCCACTCATGAGTGGGCGGCCACGTGGGGAAGAGAAGTGACAGCAAAGGCCTCAGTACGGCTGTGCACGTTTATGGGTGGTCTGGGGGCAGTTCACACTGGGGAGCCCCCTGACCTGTCCTCAGCAGCCCCATGCGCTGCAAAGACCGCCGGCGGGGAAGGCTTGCGTTTCTAAGAGCAGAACAGACAGAGATCAAGAGTGAAACAAAGGTCATCCTACAGGAAGCTACACTAAACCAAAAAGCCTCACTATCGATCAAGACCACGCGGGGGGCTCTGATGGGGTGCGAACCAAGACCAGAAGTCAGACGCCACTGCACAGGTGTTTGTAAGTTCCCAGCAGAGGTGTACGTTATCATTAGACATGCTCAAGTCGGAACACATCTAAAGAGTCTGGGAGTGTGCTTTGGAAAGGATTCCACTGATGAATCCTTCTGTGGAGTGAGTCACCCGTCTCTAACTCACCTGCTCTGTAATGTGGATTTCCCATCCGCTCTTCCCACCTTTGATGTGCTGCTGACCAGCATTCAGGGCGGTCAGCGGATGCTCACTACAAAGCCGGGAGGAGCCTGGGAACCGGAGGGTGGCCTGCAGAGCTGCAGAGGCAATGAGGGGGCTCAAGGAAAACGCCTGTAAGGAAAGGCTGAGGGAGCCAGATTATTCCGCCAGAAGAGAAGGCTGCTGGGCGTATAGCAACACCCTTCACTTGATGACTTCTCTGATATTCAGACGACAGAAACGAATTCCCCAGGGAACAAAGAAAAGGAAAAGGGATTTCGAAACCTAGCCTGATGGATGCAGGCTGGGGGTCAGGGAGGAGCTCCCTGCAGTAACAGTCAAGGCAGGTGCATGTTCCTTCCTGGCATGGATCCACGCTGTTCCTACTGTGAGGCAGAGGGATTAGAGGCCCTCTTAGGGTCCCTTCCTGTCCCAAAATATCACTTGCAATTCTCAAACACCCAGTATAAAATAAATTCAACTAAACTGTGATGGCTTCCCAGGAAGGCTTTTCTTAGAAATCTGTGCTAGAAAGGAAACCATATATCTACAGGAAGATCTGTAGAAGAATGTTCAAAGCAGCCTTATTACTCTATGGACAACCCGAATTCCATCAGCAAGTGAATGGATAAGCAGATTGTGGTACGTTGGCAGAATGCAATCAATCTATTCAGCAGTAAAAGGAGCTACTGCATAGAAGAATCTCCTGAGTAATGGAGGCCAGACATAAAGCATAAACCATATGATTACATGTCTATGAAGCTCCAGGATGGGCAACACCAGTAATGGTGGAAGAAATCTGAACAGTGGTTGCCTTGGGGAGGATTCTTGCCCTGGGACAATAAAAATATTCCATGTCTTACTCTGGGCAGTGGGTACAATGTCAAAACTCATTGAATTGACTACTTGAGATCTGATCTTTTTGTCTGTCTGTGCTGCACCTGCGACATATGGAAGTGCCCAGGCCAGGGATCAAATCTGAGCTGAAGCTGTAACCTACACCACAGCTGCAGCAACACCGCATCCTTACCCCACTACACGGGGCCAGGGATCAAACCCATGCTGCCCAGAGACAATGCCAGATCCTTAACCCACTGTGCCACAGTGGGCACTCCAAGATCTGCATACTTGACGTGATATAAAATCTAGCTCAATTAAAAACATACAAAAAACAATGAACTCAGAGTCCTGGGATCTACAGGCCTAAGACTATGTTTTCCTGGGAGGTCCCTGGGGTCTTGTGGTTAGAACTTGACGTGTTCACCTCTGTGGCCTGGGTTCAATCCCTGGTCCGGGAACTGAGATCTCACATCAAGCTGATGCACATGGTGGCCAATAAAACCCACAAAACAAACAAACAAACAAAAAAACCATCCCAAACCCACTGTGTTTTCCTGTTTTCCCTTGGGCCATATGACATAGGACAAGTTATTTAAACTCTTCAGGCCTCAGGCTCCTCATCTGCAATCACACCACCTCGCAGGGCTGTCTCGAAGATGGAGCACGTTCATACATGTGCAGGCGGGATGTGCTCGACCAAGTGTGGCCATTATTATACCAGTTTATTATCCCTTCTCTAGTCTCAACCACAATGAAAAGGGCTTTGAAAACACTTTGTGTAAAGCCTCTCCCTGGGCTGCTGTGTTGGGTATTCAGAGATTTCTGGGGCTCCCACACCTGTCCCACGACGCCTGCGCTATTGCTATGGGCTGAATCGTGTTCCCCTCAAAGTTCACCATGTCCTAACTCTGAATACCTCCGAATGTGACTATATTGGGAGAAAGGGTCTTTTGTTTGAAGTGGGGTGGGGCTGCACCCACGGCCAATGGAAGTTCGCAGGCCAGGGATCAAATCCTAGCCACAGTGGCGACCTACGCCACAGCGGGGGCACCACCAGATCCTGACCCCACTGTGCTAGAGTGGCACCTCCCAAAAGGGTCATTGAAGAGATAATCATGGCAGAATGAGGCCACTGGAGTGGGCCCTGATCCAGTGAATGGTGTCCTGATAAGAAGAGGAGACCTGGAGTTCCTGTTGTGGCTCAGTGGGTTAAGAGCCTGACTAGTATCCACGAGGATGCGGGTTTGAGCCCTGGCTTCGCTCAGCGGGTTAAGGATCCAGTGCTGCGGCAAGTTGCAGCATAGGCTGCAGATGCGGCTCAATCCCACATTTCCGTGGCTGTGGTGTAGGCTGGCAGCTGCAGCTCCGACTCAACCTGGGAACTTCCACATGCCGTGGGTGAGGCCCTAAAAGGAAAACAAAGAGGAAGAGGAGGAGATCTGGACACCCACAAGCACAGAGAGGAAGGCCAGTGTAGAGACCCGGGGTGAAGCGGACGGTGTCTACACTGCGAGAGAAGCATCCGAAGCAATCAACCCTGCTGACACCTTGAACTCGGATTTCTAGCCTCCAGAACAGTGAGTAAATGACTTTCTGTTGTCTCACCCAGTCTGTGGGGCGTGATCACGGCAGCCCTAACACACGTGCCCCCATCTTCCTCTTCCCCTGGGGACCTGGGCCACACTCACTGCTGCTTTTGGTGTAAAGCCGGAGGAGCTCGGCCAGGCCACTCTTCTTCACCACGGCTGTGCTGCTCAGGTTTTCCTGGTCAAGGATCTTGAGGAAGTCATCCAGCTCTGTCAGCAGCTGCTCCAGGGCTAGAGAAGAAAACAGAAGAAGCCATTACTGTGGCTGCCCTCTCTCCAAAGGCCAAGCTCGGGTACACCGCCAGACCCCACCGTATCCCATGATGACCTTCTGGGCCCAAGGGGAGGGGTTCCAGAGTTCCCTGACGGCCCAGCGGTTAGGGATTTGGCGATGTCACTGCTGTGGCTCCGGTTCGATCCCTGGCCCGGGAGCCTCTGCATGCCACAGGCATGGCTAAAAAAATAAAAATAAAAATAAAAACACTGTGTGTTTTCCAGTGCGGGGAGAGGAAAAGCAGACCTTTGGCTTCAAGATGGACCACCTGAGCCGAAGCTATTCATCTACCATTGCTGGAGTGACGTCACACCATGCTGGAGTGACGGTGGCCAAGGAGGCCCAATCAAGCCCCTCAGGCCATGAGCGTCTGCAAATGGGACTTTCTTTCTCAGTAAAGGTCCATCAAAACAACTCAGGGTCTGGGGAACTCTGAACACAGATCAAACCCACAACCATCGAAAGAAATGCTGTGGCAGACCCAGTTGTGACTCCTTTCCCCAAGGATGGGGACATGGAGTGACTCCAGGGAGATGAAACAGTGATTACTCTATCCCTGCAGAAATACGGACAACCCATCGAAAGCCACACGTGGACAAACAAAACCTTTCTCTGAGATTCTCAGGGAGGGAGCCACCTCAGTTGTCACGAGTCCAGCATCACTCCCAAGCTGGTTAAGGGTTCTGGTGCCTCAGATCCAGCTGTCAGAGGTCTCTCTCAAGGGCCATTAGAGAAGCACTTGCCAATTTCCAGCTGGAAGCAAGCGCTGTGCAGAAATGCTAGTGCAGAGGGCAACAGTCTAGGTGCTGGGCATCCACCACTAGTGCTGCTGTCATTACTCTTAATGACCTAAGTCTCCATTAAGAACAGGATGCTGGGGAGTTCCCACTGTGGCACAGTGGGTTAAGGATCGGGCATTGCCGCAGCGGTGGCATAGGTTGCAGCTGCGGCTCGGATTCAAGTCCTGGCCCGGAAACTTCCGCATGCTGTGGGTGCAGCCAAAAAAGAAGAAGAAAAAAGAGCAGGCTGCTGCATTTGCTGATGGGGTCCTGAGCTGGCTCTCTCTGCCCAGCTGGCTCTCCAGAACATGCCCATTCATGGCCACGGCTCCTTGAGGGGCTGCACAGTGCTTCCCCACCCTGGCTGCACTGAAATCACCTAGAGAGAGCTGAAGACTCCTGATGCCGAAGCCTCGCTTAGGCTGCTGATATCAGAACCTCTGGGAGTGAGACCCGGGAGTTCGTGGTTCTTAAACCTCCTCAGATGATTTCAAATCACAGCCAACGCCAGGAAGTATGGGTCTAAACACAATGTCAAGGGCCACATCTGAGGGCCCTGCTACCAAGGCAGCCATCAAGGTGTCCGGACCTGCTCTCCATCACCTGCTGTGGGGACTCTGAGCGGTCAGACACTCTCTCCGAGCTGGGTCCCTCATCCAGAAAGTGGAGAAGACCCTGTGGGCCCTGCCGCCTCTCAGGATTGGTGGAAAAGACAAAATCTGTGAAAGGCACCTGCGAAAGGCTATGCTAAGCACACACAGAGCCTAGCCATCATCATCACCTCCCATCCTGTGTCATCATTTATTATTGCTCCTTCTCTACCAGCAGCACTGTCGTGAAGCTCCCCCTTAGAGAGAAACAAAACCTTGCCCTGTAACACTCCTTACCACACCACAGAAGGTAGGAGGGGACGGAAAGGAAGGCCACCTCCTCACGGCAGCCTTCCCGGGCTGCCTTCTCCAACCTAGAGAGTTCCTATCCTCCGACTCGCCATCTAACCCCTGCCTTCACAGCCCGAGTCACAACTTCTTAGCAATATGAATACACAAGAAGTTTTATTGTTTTGGAGCTCCCGTCGTGGCTCAGTGGTTAACAAATCCAACTAGAAACCATGAGGTTGCAGGTTCGATCCCTGGCCTCGCTCAGTGGGTTAAGGATCCAGCGTTGCTGTGAGCTGTGGTGTAGGTTGCAGACACGGATCAGATCCCGCGTTGCTGTGGCTCTGACATAGGCCGGCGACTATAGCTCCAAGTAGACCCCCAGCCTGGGAACCTCCATATGTCACAGGAGAGGCCCAAGAAATGGCAAAAAGACAAAAAAAAAAAAAAAGAATTTTTTTCATTATACAATGATTTTTTTCATTATAGCTAGTGTTCTGCCAATTTTCTACTGTACAGCATGGTGACCCTGTTACACATACATGTATACATTCTTTTTTCTCACATTATCATGCTCCCTCATAAGTGACTAGATACAGTTCCCAGGGCTACCCAGCAGGATCTCATTGCTTGGATATACAATTTTAAACACGGTTTTGAAATGAGCAAAATCAACAGTGAGTGAAGTTATAGTTTTACTTGTCTATTTCTAGCTTTCATTTTTGTCTTTCTCACCCTGGTCTAGTCTGTTAGTGAGAGTCAGGACCACAACTCTCCTGTATCTTTGGGATCTCACACTGGTATAAGTGTTGCCTTTTTTTTTTTTCCTTGTCCATTTTTAGGGCCGCACCCATGGCACATGGAAGTTTCTAGGCTAGGGGTCAAATTGGAGCTACAGCGGCCAGCCTGCGTCACAGCCACAGCAACACAGGATCTGAGTGACATACACTGCAGTTCACAGCAACACTGAATCCTTAACCCACTGAGCGAGGCTAGGAATCGAACCTGCATCCTCATGGATAATAGGTTCTTAACCCGCCAGCCACAATGGGAACTCCTGGTATAAGTGTTGAGTAAATGTTTATTGAAATAATGAAGAAGTGAATTAACGAATGAGGCACCTGCAAGCACATAATTCTAGGAGGTAGATTATGCCCATTTTGCAGATGGGGACCTGGTTGCCCAGAGAAGGCCCATAATATCCCATAAGGCCTGTGACAGAGAGCTGGGTTTGCTGTCTGACTCCAAGGCTCCAAGCTCTCTCAGCAATACCCCACCAATGCCTCTGTGTGGGACCTTCTTCTGCCATCCCCCAAAGGCCTGGCTCCACAGAACAGAACCAGAGCCCTGGACCACCCCCTAACATCCCTGTTAGAGAAAGAAGCCCTCGTGCTCCCCTGCTTCTAAGGGAGTGCCCAGTGTCCTATTTCTATTCAAACACCCCCTTGGCTCTCAGTGGGGTCCTAGCCTCTGAGTTCCATTCCTGAAAACCCAAACTCCTGGCAATGAATACAGCCATTGGCTGGGAGAGCTGGAGGGAGGCAAAGGGGTGTGAGGATGCACAGGTCAGAAGAAGGCAGTGTTAACAGGACTGGCACATGGTACTGTCCGATCCAACAGCCAGCTGGCTCAGCAGGGTGGGCGCTGCCGGGGCTTCAGCAGAGAGCATGCTCTCCCCCAAGGAAGAACTCCTGAAAGTTTCTCCCGGAAGCTGGAGAAGCAACAGAGAAACCTCCCCGCTCCTCTTCAGGGTCCTGGTAAAAGATGAAGAATCAAGCAGGTTCCAGAGAGGTCTCTGCATCACCCCCTCCACCTTGTTAACAGCCAAGGGAAGGGGAAACGTAGCCAGTGGCCCAAATGCGGCCTGTGATACATGTTGGCCCAGAGGCGGGTTGGAAGGTGCCCTCTACTCTGCCATAGAGAGGCAGAGAAGCCCAGGCGAGGCAGGAAAGAAGCCGCATCGGGTTGTTCTGCTTGGGAAAAAGCCACGGGCCAACAGCGGGTTCGTGCCCTGACCTTAAGCGTTGGGAAGAAGAGCCCGGGGAGTCTCTAAGAAGGCTGTGGCTTTCCCCCAGTTTATTCAAAACTGAGTAAACGCTTCACAGAAAGGATGTGGAAAGAGCACCAGCAAAAGCTCCCAGAGCCCACTGCCGGGGAGCCTAACTTACTGGGAACGTGCAAAGCAGATCGGGTTGTTGTGGTTCCTGCCTTCTGCAGCTCATGGGCAGGGCAAGCCCAGCACAGGTGGAGGGGTTAACAGACCAAGGCACAACCACCGGCAATTCAAGAGTCGAGCAGGTGGCATCAACTTCAAGTGTGACAGGCGATCGGACAAGAGGACTGAGGGCAGGAGGGTATCTGGGAAGAGACCATCGTAGAGTAAGGCCTTGGGTGGTTGGTTGCTTTTGAACAGCCATTCATGAGTTTCCTGTTGGGCGGCAGACACTCAACAGGCTAAAAAGCCGTAAGCTTAAAGAAGTCAATGGGGAGAAAACAAAGGAAAAAGGACACTGAGCCTTGAACTCCGCTACAGAGGATGAGGAAACGTGCACGGGCCTTGCAAAACAATTAGCACCACAAGCTGCACTTTTCCTGACCCTCTGAACTCCATTACCATGGCAACTCCTGTGAACAAAAAAAAAAAAAAAGGAAAACGCACAAGAACTGAAAGTGTCTCTTGCTTCCACATCGTCAGCTATTCCCCACAGTGGCCTAATTCCTGGAAAACAGGCTTTATTTATCTTTATGTGAACAAAGAGGTAATCAACAAAGAGGATGGGCAAGTGTTGTGTCCAGCTCCGGGGAGACGGAGGTGAGCTGTGGGGGCCGGGGGGTCCCTCCCATTTCCAGGGGCCCCAGGCCTGAAGGAGGGCACCTGTAAATACACAAAGTAGGACAGAAGTGACTCAGGGATTTCTCCAAGGATCAGGAACGCACCCAGGAAAGAGACAAACTTTGGGGTTCTCAGGGAGAGGCAGGTATAAGCTGGTCATTGAGGATGAACGGGAGCTCGCCAGGAAGAGGCAGAAGCATTTCAGGAAAAAGGACTGAGATGCTCAGAAGACTCAGGTGCTAAGAGCACAAGAGGTGTCTGAGAAACCACAGGTTGCTGTGCATTGGGGCACCCAGAGCACGGGGGGCAGCGGGCAGGATGGGTGGGCCTCGAAGGGGAGAGAACGTGAGCTCTGCAGCCAGAAGAGCAGGATTAGATCTGTGCGCAGGTCATAAGGGTTTTATCTGCTTTGCTAAGGAGTGGGAGCCTTATCCTACAGGGCCTCTGGGCAATGCAGTGGAGGAGGCCATGGAAAGCTGCTCTTCAAGCAGGGCAGAGATGAGCAACCCTGCCAGGAGTGATGGAAGGAGACCAGGGGATGGGGAGGCCAGTTAGATGACTGCCTTAGCACAGATGACCACGGTGAGGCTGTGACCTACTCACAGCAGCCGGGGCCATGCAAGGCGCTGCATCCCCACTCCCTCCAGTTCTCCCAAGCACCCTGCAGGTGCACAGCGGGGAGAAGGGGCTCCTAAGAAGGTTGGGCTGCAGTGTAACTCAGGCACCTCCACGGGTTAGTGGTGACACTGGGGCTCTAGTCCAAGTACTTGTTGTTTGTCAACCATCCCCAGGGAAATCCAGGAAGTCAGGGAGGTTGGCTTGGATCTTGGACTCTGCTTCCCATGGGGGGGATGGGGAGGAGGGGTTGGACTTGAGACACGGAACAGGCAGAGGCCATGGGACTTAGAGATAATCCCACTAGACCTAGGGACCATAAGAAAAGATACCTGTAGGAGGCTGAGAGATGGGGGATGCCATGGTCAACCTTCCGGCTGTGGTCCCTGCCACTGGGGAGCCAATGGGCCAGGCAGACGGAAAAAGTGGGCAGATGGAGAGCGCTGAGCAAGCAGATACCTTCCCTCGCCTCTGAAACAGCTGAGCGAGGTGAAGGGGAAGCACCAGCATTGAAGAGACACAGGACCCAGAACCATACGGAATCATGAAGCCCAGAGGTCATTTCCCTTCCTCTCTGGATGCACGTCATCCTTCAAGGTCTGGCCAGGTTTTTTTTTTGTTTGTTGTTATTGTGTTTTTTTTTTGTTTTTTTTTTTTTTTTTGCTTTTTAGGCATGCAGCATATGGAAGTTTCCAGGCGAGGGGTCGAATCAGAGCTGTAGCTGCCAGCATACACCACAGCCAGGGCAACGCA
This sequence comes from Phacochoerus africanus, assembly GCF_016906955.1. Classification (NCBI taxonomy): domain Eukaryota; kingdom Metazoa; phylum Chordata; class Mammalia; order Artiodactyla; family Suidae; genus Phacochoerus; species Phacochoerus africanus. The sequence continues at coordinate 125,004,421 of NC_062558.1, forward strand.
GGATCCAAGCTGCCACAGCTCATGGCAATGCCAGATACTTCACCCACTAAGCAAGGCCAGGGATCAAACCCGCATCCTCATGGATACTGGTCAGATTCGTTACGGTGGAGCCACAACGGGAACTCTAGGTCCCTTCTTTACAAAGCCACCCAGGGCCCCGGAGGCACTCAGCTCTGCCTCCCTAGATCCTTCACTGTCAAAGTCAGCTGTTCATGATCGTCTCCTTCACGCCAGGTCTATATTGCGGGCTAGACAGCAGCCCTTTCTGTCAAGGGTCAGGTTGGGTAGGTTTGGGCCTCTAACGAGGTGCTAAGTGCAATGGAGGCCAGTGATGCTCCTGCGACCATAGCCTCTGGGATCCGGGGTCCAGGATCCAGGGTCTCTCCCCCAACCCCATACCCGAAAGCAGAACATTCCTAGGAAAATTTCCATTAAGCCAAAAAGGCATAACGTGAAGTGGCAAGTATCTTCTTCTGGAAAAGTGAAAATCCTCTTTGGATGGGTTTCTTTCAGTGAGCGTAAACAGGTCTCTCGCCAAAGCCAAGTGGCGTAACGTTGATTTCGGAAAAGGTGCTGAAACCAAGAGCTCAGGCTCTGGGAAATCAGAATCAATCGAATCCAGGCCCCGGTTTGTGCCAAGCTGGGTGCCATTTTTCAGCCTTCAGACAGGCCATCCCTGGGAGGAATGTGGCCATTTCCACGGAGGCTCTGGGGAGCCCTCATTCCACAACCCCTTCCCCTCCCCCACCCATCCCCCCCCACCCCCACAGTTCATTTGGTCTCTTCCTCAACCTCCAGAATAAGCATGTTGTTCACTCTGGAAACTGTAGGCCCTTGTGCAGGCTTTCCATCCTGGCTCTGTGAAAGTGCAGAGCTGTCTGCTCACGGTCGGACAACGCATCAATAAGATTCTTGTTCGGGACTTGCAAGGCCCACCCAGAGCTGGCCGGTTCCACTGCTCGATTCACTGCCCGAGGCCAAGGCGGAGCTCTGCCTCCAATGACCCCCCTCCCTCCTCCGGTGTTTCTGTCTTGAGGCAGTCCTGCATTTTGGTCACTAGGTCCCCAACCACAAATGTCTCCCCAGCATGCCGAAAAAGCTGTTCTTCATGGTTCCCCTGCTGTTTCATGCACACATTTTTAGTTACACCGCTGCCTTTGCTGCAGACCCATGATTGAGGATGATTTTCCTTCCAAAGAGGAAATTAAGCAGACCTGTTCTTTAAGTACAGAGACCTGCATCCCCTGCCTAGCCCCAAAGGTTCCCAACTTGGAGCCACTGGTCTTAGTATCTGCATGATCTGAGTTGCTGGGGACCAACTCAGTATATGAAGCCAGAAGAAGTTTCTGCGACAAGCAAGCATTGAGTAGGCGCAATCGAGGGCAGAATATGCCAGTAGATGCCTCCTGATCACAGAGGATGCCCCAGTTCTCAAGAATGGAAAACATGCCCTTTTACTCCACCTAAAAAGAGACACCCCCGCTTCTTTTAAGGGGCCAAAGCCCCCTTTCCTTAAAAGAGCCAAATGCCGAGTCAGTCTTTCCTGAGTACCCACTATTGGTACCTGGCCTATCAACCAGGTCTGTTCATAGGAAGCAGGTTTTCTTCTCCTTTTTTTTTTAATGGTGGTAATATACATATAACTTTATTTACCCCTTTAATCACCCTAAAGTTTACAATCTAGTGGTATTAAGCCATTCACAATATCATGCAACTATCTAGTTTCAGAACTTTTTTTTTTTTTTTTGGCTGTGCCTGAGGCCTGAAGAAGTTCCCCGGGCCAGGGACCAAACCTGAGCCACAGTAGTTGACAATGCAAAGTCCTTTACCACTAGGCCACCAGGGAACTCCTAAGAACTTTTTAATCAACTGAAACACAAACTTGTTAGGCAGTCTCTCCATTCTTTCCTCTCCTAGGTTTTTGGCAACCACAAATCTGCTTTCTGCCTATGGATTTGCCAACTCTGTGGCCTTTGGGCCTTTTGAGTCTGGCTTCTTTCACTATGCATCGTGATTTCAAGGTTCATCCACGTTGGAGCATGTATAGGATTTCATTCTTTCTTATGATCGAATAATGGTCTATTATATGGATATATCACATTCCGTTTGTCCCTTCACCATTAATGAGGAAATGGAACTTTTTTTTTTTTTTAGGGCCACGCCCGCAGCATATGGAAGTTCCCAGGCTAGGGATGTAACTGGAGGTGTAGCTGCCGGCCTATGCCACAACCACAGTCACAGCAACGTGGGATCTGAGCCACGTCTGTGACCTACACCACAGCTCGTGGCAATGCTGGATCTTTAACCCACTGAATGAGGCCAGGGATCGAACCTGCATCCTCATGGATGCTAGTCAGATCCATTTCCACTAAACCGCGATAGGAACTCCGAACTTTTTTTAAAAAACAAAAAGTTGTTTAGATTTACATGCAGTAACATCCCCTGTTTTTAAAGTTCTAGTGTTTTGACAAACACTCAGCTGTGGCATCTATCACCACAATCAGGATGCAGAACATTTTCAATACCCAGAAAAGTTCCTTTGTGCCCTTTTGCAAGTGACCCCTTCCCTACTCCCAGGCCTTGGCAACCTGCATAGCCTCCGGTGTCTGACTCCTTTTACTGAACACAAGGCATCTGAGCTCTGTCCACTACTGTTACATATATGAGAAGTTGCATTCCTTTTGATTGCTATATAGTATTCCATTGCATGGTTCCAGGGAGCTCATGTCTTCATATATCCAGATATCTTCTCTGCTGGGTGCTTCTGCACAGACACAGCAGCTTCCTATGTCCTAAGGCCAGTTTGTTATAATCTTGAAGGCACCTTCCTGGTGACTTTCCAGGGCATGCCTTCTTTCAGTACACCCAATGGATGCCCACTTGGGGCCATGCATACAAAAGATACAACAGTAATGAGTGCACATGAGAAGCACCTGGGGAGTTAAAAAAAATTCCTGATGCCTAGCCCCCCATCCCACCCCAACCCCAAGCACCTGCCGTCATGGCTCTGGGTGTGGTCTGGGCCTCAGGAATTTCAAAGCTTCCCAGGTAATTCTACTCTACAGCGAAGGTGAGGAGGAACCAGAGATAAAGGTGTGATGATTGCTTCATGAATAGTCTTTTTACTGTATAAAATTACATATAAGATTCTTAGAAAAACAAATTTCCATCGTGCTGCTATGTGACTCCATTCTATTTGACAAGGAGAACTTGCTAGATTCATGCCTGAGATACAAAGTCAGATCCACATGAAAATATCTGTTCCCCCGCTAACATCTTTTCCTTTCTGGCCAGTGAGTGTGTGGAAGGCAAGGACCAAGATGCCTCTAAGCTTGCACATCACTGAACTCAATTCTTTGTCTTGGTTAAACAAGTGGGAGCTCTTATCACTGATCATCATTAGCCAAAAGATTTGCAGGCTACCCCTCCCTCCGGCGGGCTGTCATTGAGCCCGCCTGCTTGGACCACCGGAGACTCAGGCAGATATGTAAATAACTTTCTCCCGGATAAATACTCCAGGAGTTTTTCTTAATCTCAGTCTCCAAGAAATGATGAGGGGGAGAGGGCTGTGCTTCATTTACCAGCACTGTGATTCTGCTGCTCCCGGCTCAGCCTGAGCCTCAAGGTCAGCTTGTCATCATTTTTTGCGAGATCTGCTTTTTCTCACCTATCTTTGAGTCTCATCACTGCAAACACTTTCCCCAAGAAGAGGCCACCCTCTGCACTTCCAGATCAGCCGGGCAGGCCTGAAGAGTTGGGATAGATGCTTTGCTGCAGCTTGCGCTACTGGAAAAACAACTCGAGTTGCTCACTGGTGACCTCTCAGATGGAACAAACCTCCCGAAGAGCAGAATGCCAGCCCCAGCTATGGAGCCAGCTAGAACCAGAGCTGCTCAGAATAAGGCCCCTCGGAAATTCCCACAAACCAAGCATGGCCAGGCGGGGAGACCGGGGGCCGGCCAAGGGCCACTTCCACCCTGCCTCGACCTGTCCAGAAGCACCACCTGTTCATCCAGTCCAATGGCACAAGGCTATGTTTATTTTCTACTTATCCCATGAATGCAAGTCTTTGGCCCCCAGTGAAGTTGAAAGCTCTGTGTAGGCAGGGACCACTGTGTAGGTGGTTTGGTTTCTCCCACTGTGCTTAAGTAGCACTTTGCTAAGCACTTTGTGTTTAGATGGAGTTTCCACTGTGGCACAGTGGGTTAAGAATCTGACAGCAGTGGCTTGGGTCACTGTGGAGGCGCAGGTTCGATCCCCGTCCCGGTGCAGTGGGTTAAAGGATCCTGTGTTGCCACAGCTGCAGCATAGGTCGCAGCCATGGTCCGGATTCAATCCCTTGCCTAGGAACTTCCATACACTGTGGGTGCGGTCATTAGGGAAAAAAAAAAAGCAGAACTAAATCAATAATCAATGGTTTTTTTTTTGTTTGTTCTTTTAGTTCTTGGGTAGTAGAGTTATCAATTAAAAAAAAAAAAAGGTCAGTGTTTGGAAAACATCTGCTGAGCATAAGGCTTCCCCCCCCCACACACACACCCACCCACCCACTTCCCCAGCCTAATGAAAGCTCCTCCTCAGTTGTCTTGTACTAAAAGGGTCTGGGCTGCTCTGTCCAGTAGGGCTGGGCAAAGGGCTCACCAGTTGCTGGTCACAATTCAGGGCCCCAGCTGGGCCAGTAAACAGCTCTGGAATCACCACCCAGAGGCCGCTTCTAGCTGCTGAAGTCTCCCACCTGAACAGCACGCTGGTGAGAGAACTTTCTGAAGGTGCAGGTGGGAAGGCATGGAGGTGACCCTTCTCCTGGAGACCAGGAACCCAGGGCCAAAGGAACATGACCCCTAGGGCATTCCAGCACTTCAGAGGGCACAGGAGGGCAGGGGCCAGGCACCCCAGGTTCTAGCAGCCACCAGGGACCAGGGCAGACAAAGAGGCTTTGGGGCCCAGGGGGCCTTTGTTCCCCAGCTCAGTTGGGACATTCCTTAAATGCAATCTGCCGAAAGACTGGCTTCATTCAGACTCAGTTATGTGAGTGGGAGGCACAGAGGTCCAGCTGGGTGGCTCCCTGCGTGGCAAGTCCCACAACAACTGGCACAAACCAGTTCAGTCTCTGAACAAGAGGCTGTTGGGGGGTCACTCAAGTTCATTTTGGAAGTTTGGGAAGGACTGTGCCTGATAGGGAAAAACAAGAAGGATGGAAAATAACAGCGCTTACCTCTGGGCAGAGGGGTTGAGGGAAATTTTTCATTTCTTCTTTCCACCCTCCCCTGTTTCTCAACACAAAAGAGCGATGAGTTATTACACACAGAGAAGATGCTGTTGCAGGGCCTCTGAGCTTTCGGTTTTGGCTGCAAATTTAGGCTTGTCCCTGTTCACTTGGTATTTGTATTAAACAAAAAGGACACAAAGGGGAGATGTATGGAAAGAAAGAAAGAATAAACGTACTCTTCGGATTTTCTGTTCAGCATCTGGCAAAAGTAGTGACACATCATTGGGCTGATGTACTGGTGGGGCCTCTTCATTCTGTTTAGGCCTCTGCCACTGGGGAGGTCAAAATCAGCTCCCCAATCCAAAACCATCTGCACCTTGGCCTTGGAGTCAGCTGGCAGGTGGCTACCCCCCAGCCTGGCTCTGCAGCCCCTGGCTTACAGAGGCAAGAGCCCTTCCTTGAGGTTCCAAGGAAGCTGGGCTGAGGACAAAGCCCTCCTAGCCACCCCCTTCCCCTGAGCCTCTCTGTCTGGCCTGGACCCTAGTGGCTGCTAGAACCCAGGGTGCCTCACCCCTGCCCAAGCCTTTGAAGTGCTGAAATGTCTGAGGGCAGTTGGGGGAGTAGTGGTCATGCACTTGCCTTGGGTTTCTGGTCTAAAGGGTCCTCCATGCCCTTCCCACTTGTACGTTGCTTAAATCCACGATTTGTTCCAAATTGTGGTTCACTCTTGACTTCACCACATACAGGCTGGGTGGTCTTGGAGATCTTATTTAACTTCTCTGTGCTTCAGTGTCCTCATTTGCAAAGTGGGGTTAAGAATACCTACCTCACAGGATGGTGCAAAGACCAAAATAATCCCATAGAGTACATATACTAAGGTAAATGCTAGCTGCTAAATAAAACCTGAACCCCTCCTATAAGATGGATATGGAAAACTCCATAAACATACACTCACTCTCTCACACTCACACACACTCGTTCTCTAATTTTAGCAGGACAGCTTCAAAAAAAAAAAAAAAGGAAATATCCCTATTTGATTTTTGCAGGACTACTCAACTCTGTCCTGGCAGAAGGACAGCAGGAGTCACTGAGGCGGAATTTGGGTTAAACCCCTCTGGGGAACCACCTTCCTAGAAACACACAAGGCTGAAAGTAAATAAGTGAGGGTTTTCCAAGCTTCCTGTAGCTCCCCAGCCCCCTCTCAACAGGTTAAAACTGACATCAGAAACCCATGTGCAGCACAAGAGTGAGTGTCAGGCTGTCCTGTAAGAAGTAGCTACACGGTCCCTGTGCATCTTCTCTACTTTCCTTTAACCCCTTTACCCCCATCGCTACCCCCTGCCTTGACAGCAACCCAGGCAACATTCCTTCGGGCAAAAGGCACAACACTACTAAAAAGGTTGCTCAGAAGGGATAACCCATTAGCGCGTTCAGTGCATCCTGTTACTCTTCCCTCTTCTGCAGCTTCCACTTGTCCTTCTTATTTGTACCCAATGATATCTGCAGGGACTAGAAGCCCCACCCCCGACTCCAGGGGCAGCCGCATGAGTTAGCCAATCAGAATATTTCATTTCCTAAGCCACAGCGATTGGCTTAGGAATGGCCTCCTGACAAGAACCTAGCCAATGAGCATCAGCCTTGGGATGCTTCGGGGAACCCTTTCCTGGTTGCTGAGCTGCGAGAATGTCCGCCCCAGGCCATTGTGGCGGTCCCTGGGAACACCCTCCCAAGGAAGGAAAACAGAGCTTGGACGTTATGACGGTATTTCAGCCGTGACTCAAACGAGCCTTCCCCTATACACTCAGTTATGTGCGGCCAACACGTCCAATTTTTTGATTAAGCCAGACTGAGCTGGGTTGTCCTTTGCTTGCAAATGGAGAGTCATCTACACAGAGCATTTTTTGAGCCTGAAATCTGGGCCAGGCAGTCCTCATATACAATTTCAGTTCATCCTGGGGGGTAGGCATTATCTTCCCCATTTCGCGGAGGGGATTTCTGAGGCCAAAGGAGGGTCACAGCGTAAATATCAGAGCTGAGAAATAACAGGTCCTTCTGGCTCCATGCCTAGAATTTAGTCCATTCATCTGTGTCTGCTTTACATTGGTAAAGATTTGTTGTTCATTTTACTCCAGAGAGTAAGATTCAAAAACATTCTAATGAGAGCAAAGTATGGGGAAAATCGGAGGGGCGGGGGGCACCTTGAGAAGCCTGGGACAAAATGTCACCAAGACCTGGGGTGAGGGCAATGAAGACAAACTTCTGCCAGCCTCAGGAATAAGATTGGAAGGAAAACTGAAAGGGGAATTCCAAAGACACAGAGGGGAGAAACAGAGCAGGGCATGGCATCTGGGGATGGGGAAGGATCTGAAAGAAGACCTTCACTTATTCCAGGCAGAACGGATGGATTTCAAGACAGCAGAGCCATCCAGGGCAGCCTGATGGGAGAAACAACAGTGGCAGCTGCAACTCTTGGCTCAGGGAGCATAAGAGCTGGGAGAGAGAGTGCCATCCCCAAACCTCCAAAACAGACCTGTAGAACACAACAGCTGATGGAATAAGGGGGTGGGGTGAGAGAGCACAAGAAAAGGGTCTGCCTCCTAAAATGGTCCTTAATATTAGGAGGAGTGGAGAAGCAAAAGTCCCCACACAAAGGAGCAGCTTTCATAAAGCCAGCAATTTCGTGCAACTGTCTAGCTAGACTAGCCTTGCTTCTGCTCATTGGAACATCTCTAATGGGCCAGAACTGATAATCGGGCAGAGAGCCATATATAATTCCTTTGTGTGAACACTATCAACTGGGAAACACCCTCTTCAGCAGTCTTGCAGAGGTTAAGAATCAATGATGAGTGGAAAGTAATTATTTTGGCCTACTTAGCATTCTTTCCCCCTTCTTTTGGTAACAGGAGGATCTATTCCACATGGTTCAGATTTGGCTGACCCTATCGAAGCCATAGGAAGTGGGGATATAGCTGAGGCCTGGGCATTCTTACGCCCCAGTGATGGACTCAAGCAAGGCCAGAATGTCCCCTAGGATTTGCTCTATGGGCTTTGGGGAAAAGAGGTCTTTTCTGTCTTTGGATTATACACCACAAGGATGTATAGCTTGAGCTGCAGTCGACCCCCTCCTTTCCTGTCTGAGGATGAAGTCAGTACTCAAAGGGAAGGAACGCTGCTAACTAGAGAAAGAGAGCCCTACACGCATTGCTCGCGTCCCTCGGTCCAGCCATGCCTGAAGCTACCTTTGCACTTGCCAACTACATGAACTTTTCACATAAGTTGGGTTTTAGTCACTGGTGACCAACAAGTCCTTATTCATGGGCGAGTGAGGTTTGAACAACTGGTGGCTTCATGTAAACCACTCCCTTTAGAAGGTATCCCTCAATTCCCCAAAGCCAGAAAATGGCCCAGTAGTCATCTTAATTCCATGCTTCCTTTGAAAGGTCCAAGCACAAGGTGAGGTAATTTTCTTAGACAGTCACTATGCTGCCCAAACCACCAGAAAAACTGCTGACAATGGCCCACAAACACTGCAGGCGTGGCTGTGATGGTCCCGTCTAAACCATAAGAGGCAGCAGACCCAGGGAGAGGCAGGTGGGGGTGGGGGGGTGGAGGTTGCCACCCTGCCAGGAGCCCATCTCCTCTCTTTTCTGACTGGTGTCCATGTCCTTGTATTGCTTTCCATGGTCCCCAATACAGGGCCGATGGCAGTGCTTTTCAAACTGGACATGATCCTTTAGTGGGCAATGCTGTCCACTCAGTGAGTTTACAGCAGCTTGGAAAAAAGCGTAGGAGGAAACACTAGAACACACAGCCTCTAGTAAAAGAGTGTATCTTCCATAAAACCTGTTTTTAGGTTGTATGTATGTCCTAGGATACAATGTAAAATACATTTCTAACCATGGTTCCAATCATTTTGCTGTACAGCAGAAATTGGCACAACATTGTAAATCAACTATACTTTATTTACTTATTTATTTATTTGCACCCATGGCATATGGAAGTTCCCAGGCCAGGGGCTGAATCAAAGCTGCAGCTGCCAGTCTACACCACAGCCACAGCAACTCAGGATCCGAGCTGCATCTGCGACCTACATCACAGCTCATGGAAATGCTGGATCCTTAACCCACTGAGCGAGGCCAGGGATCGAACCCACATCCTCTTAGAGACTGGTCAGACTCGTTTCCACTGTGCCACAGTGGGAATTCCAGCTATAGTTTTAAGTTTTTAAAAAAGTTTTGAAAAACACTGCTGTAGGCCCATGTGCGCTTATCTGAAACCCACAAAGACAGAGGTGTTTTGAAAGCCAGTATGTTTCAAATTCTAGAAAAGGAACAGGGTGCACAACCACAAGTTCTGGGGAAGGACTCAGGGAAAAACCCATTCATATATCTAGAGCCAAACACACAAACGCTCAGGCTAAGGGGGCTCAACAGATCATGTGTCACCTCACATCATTTCAGAGGCCACCCAATGAACCTGTACTGGCCTTACCAAAAACTGCTGGCTTTCCAAGTTTGGGGATTTTAGCATGGAGGGGATAAAACCAGACTTGTCTAGGGAGTCATAGGACTTTTGCCTTCTTCAGCATCAAAACTGACTTCAAAATTAATCTTCTGATTCTTAAAAAAGACCTCACGGATAATGGCAAACCCACCCTAGGCTTTTAATGAACTCATGCAAAACCACAAGGTCTAAGAAATTCACAGGGCTGTGAGCAGGTGGCCCTTTTAAGGATCCTTCTCAAAGTAACTTTGCTGCTGAGTGGGGCTCACCCAGCGACTCATGGTCTAAAACGATACTGTCCAATTCTCCAGCCACTAGCCACATGGGGCTCGTGAGCACGTGAAATGTGGTTAGTCTGAACTGAGTGCTGTTAGTATAAAGATGAGCTTTCAAAGACTTAGTGGAAAAAAAAAAGTAAAATAGATCGACAGTTTTTTTTTTTTTCAATATATTGCTTCCATTTTGAAAATGATGGTATTTTGGATGTACTGAGTTAAATAAAAATCTAATCTTAAAATTAACTCCGCCTGTTTTTTAAATTGAAACATTTTAAACATCCGTTAAAATCACTGTGGGGAGTTCCCATGGTGCCGCAGCAGAAATGAATCCGACTAGGAACCATGAGGTTGCCAGTTCAATCCCTGGCCTCGTTCAGTGGGTTAAGGATCTGGCATTGTTGTGAGCTGGGGTGTAGGTTGCAGATGCAGCTCGGATCCGATGTGGCTGGGGCTGTGCTGTAGGCCAGCAGCTGTAACTCCGAGTGGACCCCTAACCTAGGAACCTCCATATGCTGTGAGTGCAGCCCTAAAAAAATAAAAATTAAAAAGCAAAAAAAAATTTTTTTTAAAAATCACTGTTTTGCTTTATATTTCCATTGGACAGCACTAGTCTAAAATGTCAGCCATGGACTGAGAGCATTTTAAAAGCAAGAAAAAAGTTATCCCTCTGATAGAAACAAAGCAAGGTTTTCAGAGAGAGAAAGGGACTTTGCCAAGGTCATACAGTTAGTTGGTAGAGAGCTAAATATTCTCTATCTGCCCAAGGCTTTTTTTTTTTTTTTTGTCTTTTTGCTATTTCTTTGGGCTGCTCCCGCGGCATATGGAGGTTCCCACACTAGAGGTCTAATCGGAGCTGTAGCCTCTGGCCTACGCCAGAGCCACAGCAACGCGGGATCCGAGCCGCGTCTGCGACCTACACCACAGGTCATGGCAACGCCGGATCATTAACCCACTGAGCAAGGGCAGGGACCGAACCCGCAACGTCATGGTTCCTAGTCGGATTCGTTAACCACTGCGCCATGACGGGAACTCCTCCGCAAGGCTTTCTAAACCTAAATGCAAGAGGTTTTGATTCCTCAGAGTAAAGGAAGCACAAGGGTCATTCTTTAATGAGGCTTCTCTGGGAGCGGAGGAGAAGGTTCTGGAAGAAGGGCAGGATTCTAAATGTGTAGATCGTGACTCACCAAAGTGAGAGGGGCCCGAAGGGGGAATTTCTCTCTGCAGGAAAGCAGCTGTGACCCGGATGAAAAAGACTCGGTTCCTCAGCACAGGCTGTTCTTTGTTTACATGAACAAGGACCAGTTATGAGCTGCAGAAACAGTCTAAGTGAAATAAATCCCTGAGCCCTGCTATATCAACAACGCAAAGGTATCACAGAGTTTTGAGTTGAATCAATATTTGTCCAAAACTACTGATGTACAATTTCTGACTCTTCCAAAGCATTTCAGTTTGGAGGAACATTTTTTTAAAATTTTTATTATACTTTATTTGCAATGATCAGTCAATTTCTGCTGTACAGCAAAGTAATAATATTTTATTTTTCTCATAATATTTTCCATCATGTTCCATCACAAGTGATTAGATATAGTTCCCTGTGCTATACAGCAGGACCTCATTGCTTATACATCCCAAATGTATCTACCACCCCAAACCCCAAGTTCATCCCACTCCCTCCCCCTCGGCAACCACAAGTCTGTTCTCCATGTGACGAGTTTGTTTCTGTTCTGTAGATAGATTCTTTTATGCCATATTATTATTTTTTTTTAATTTTTACTTTTTAGGGCCACACCTGCAGCATATGGAGGTTCCCAGGCTAGGGGTCCAATCAGAGCTGTAGCCACCAGCCTATACCACAGTCACAGCAATGCCAGATCTGAGCCACATCTGTGACCTACATCACAGCTCCCAAAAACGCCAGATCCTTAACCCACTGAGTGAGGCCAGGGATCGAACCCGCAACCTCATGGTTCCTAGTCAGATTTGTTTCCGCTGTGCCATGACAGGAACTCCTGTGCTATGTTTTAGATTCCACATATAAGTGATACCATATGGTATTTGTCTCTTTCTGACTTACTTCACTTGGTATGAGAATTTCTAGTTCCATCCATGTTGCTGCAAATGGCATTATTTTGTTATTTTTTATGGCTGAGTAGTATTCCATTGTGTATATATACCACATCTTCTTAATCCAATCATGTGTCAATGGACATTGAGGTTGTTTGCATGTCTTAGCTATTGTGAATAGTGCTGCAATGAACAGAGGGGTGCATATATCTTTTTGAATGATAATTTCTTCCAGATAGATGCCTAAGAGTGGATGCCTGGATCATATGGGAGAACATTTTAAATGTGCATTTGGCTTTTTCTTCAGATCTCCATTCCCTCCCCAGCCAAAGGGATCCCTCTGCTCCTCATTCTCCTGTGCCAGTTTCTCCAACACTCTGAGCCCCAGTCATAGATACTCTGGAACTGCCATTAGCCCCTTTTTCTCTGTGATAGCCAAGTTCTCTAATGCAACTCTACTCACCCTGAACTACTATTCCCTTGATTCTCAAGCCAGGCTTTAAGAGCCCCCTAAGGTATGGTCAGCATTTCAGCCCACAGGGTGCCCTGTGCCGTCTCACAGCTTCCTTGGCCCTGTTTAGTAAGTGTTTCCTGGGTACTGGCTGTATCAATGGCCCCTTTAACAATGGTAGTTAAGGACCTACTCTCTGCCAGGGCTGTGCTAAACAATGGGGGGGAACAGGCAAATCCTATTTCTCTATTTCAGTTTGCATATATTTCTTGCGATCATAAAACAAGAATACCTGTTGCAGCCCTGTTTGCATGGAAGGTAGTGGTGCTTCCTTTCTTCTGCCCCTGCAACCATGATGTTACTAAACTGAGGATGCTTCTTGTAACCAGTGACACCTTAGAAGCAGCCATCCCTCAATCGGCTCCTCCCCTCCTGACCACAGTGATTTTCCATTCACTCACACTGAGGGGCTATTTGCACCGTGTTAGGTTTCTGTGGACAAGTTACTTTCTGTTTTCAAGTCCCTTAAATGCTAAAATTGTGTCTCTCTCAAAGCTCAAGCCAAATTTTATTTATTTATTTGTCTTTTTAGGGCCGCACCCGCGGCATATGGAGATTCCCAGGCTAGGGCCTGAATCAGAGCCACAGCTGCTGGCCTACGTCACAGCCACAGCAATGCCACAACAGGAACTCCTCAAGCCAGATTTTTATGTTGCAAGCATCATAGTTCCCTGTAGGCAGCCCCTCCTGCACCTGGGCAAGCACCTGGTGAGGCACCTGCTGGGCACACAGCCCTAAGCACTACACATTTGATGACAAAAGCTGTGAGGCCTGAGTGAAGAATCTCCCCTCTTCCAGCCCACTGCCCTGAAAGCCCCTGCCCTCTTCATTCAGCACTGGGCTGTTGGGACCCCATCCAGCATCCCCAGACCAATTCCAGCTCCCAAACCCAAACTTGGTTCAGGAATTACTTATTTAGAAATGAGGCTTAATTTTACAAACCTGCGAATAAAGGCGCCTTCCTTTGCCTTCCCATGGTCCTGCATGTAACTTGGTGTAAAGCAAAGATGCAATGACTCCTACATTCAGCAACCAGGATTACTAGGTTATATGATGAGCAGGTTCTACTGAAACGTAAACAATGAAGACAACTACCGTTCAGTAACCAAAAAAAAAAAGCTAGTCACAACAAGCCAGTAAAAGAGACAGAATGTCAACCAAAAGAAGAAAACTGCTTTAAATAGGAAGAAAGTTCGCCCAATCACTGACAAGGTTTATCACCCCAAGCTCTTAATAATAAACCGATACGGTAGACACAATAATATCTTAGATGAAGACACAGACTCAGGCAGGTTAAGTAACAGGTCATACAGGTCGTAAGTTCAGATCTGAATTCAAATCACTCCTACCTCTCCCTCCATAACCCTGGCTGACCTCCCTTGTAACTTCTCCTTTCATGTCCAGATAGTAAAATTGACCAAAAAAAAAAAAAAAAAAATTCTGCAGCCATTTGAAAATAGTGCCTAGCAGAGCTGGCATACCTAAGGGACTATTATTGCCTAGATTTATATATATAAATACAGAAGGACTCTGCTAGTCCATTTAACCTTGCTTATTCATACAAGCTAATGATCAAATCAGATCCAATGATAAAGGTAACACAGTAAAAGAGTAAAAGACTCAAGGAATATATGTCATTTACTATGGGTGCTGAGATCAGCATTATTAACGTTTCTGGTATGTGACATTGAGTTATTCGAGAACCTGACAAGTTTATCGGTCAATCTCACATAGTAATTCTTTAGTCAATGCCATATTTGTTCATCACTGGTGGCTACATTGCAGAAACTATTAACGTTATAACTAGGTTTTAAAATGATTTTTGGTTTTAAAAAGACTAAATGCCTCCTAATACAGTTAGCTGATAAAAAAAAAAAATTCACCGCTCGCATGTATTTTGTGAGCCCCTTGTGTAAACACGCCTTGCATTTCTCTACACAGCAAGCAACTGAGAAATGGTGGGAAGGAGGTGGAACGAACAACCAGAGACCAATCGAACTGAAGGGTATTCATCCAAGTCCTTGGGAAATTGACTTTTCTTGCCCCCTGCATCGCAGGGCTTCTCAATCAGAGTGTGTTCATGGGGAGAATTATATCTATAAAAGCGGAAAGGGGCAGGCTAGCAAATAAGGATTCAATCAAAGCCTTCCTCTGGCTTTTAGAAAAAGATTTCCAACAAGGGATCTGTGGCTTAGTGCAGACCTGGTCAAAGAAATCCTGACACTTCTCCTTGCACTGTAATAACATATCTTATCCATCTTTTCTTTCATTCATTTAAAAAAGAGGTACTGACCGAGGACAAGAGGCCAAGGAAGCCAATGGAAATTTAGAAGACTGGAGTTCCTGTCGTAGCTCAGTGGTTAACAAATCCGACTAGGAACCATGAGGTTGTGGGTTCGATCCCTGGCCTTGCTCAGTGGGTTAAGGATCCGGCGTTGCTGTGAGCTGTATTGTAGGCTGGCGGCTACAGCTCCTATTAGACCCCTAGCCTGGGAACCTCCATAGCCTGGGAGTGGCCTGAGAAATGGCAAAAAGACAAAAAAAAAAAAAAATTTAGAAGACTAAAAAGACATTCTGTCTCATGAGCCCCTGTTCTGATTTCTGCCCCTCACACTCCTTTAGTCCCTACATGCCTTTGTTTCAGGCGATATACTTTTGCCAAGGACATTCAAAAGGGTCATATCTATGACAGCGCCACCTTACTAGAGTTAAGAATGGACACATGCCACGAGATAAAGTGTGAGGGTAATGTTAGGTGTCAACTCATCTGGGCCACAAATTTCCATAATCACAGGAACCAATTCCTTATAATAAATGTCTTCCAATGGATGGATGGACAGATGGACAGAGAGGTATCCCATTGGTTTCTTTCTCTGAAGGACCCTAATACACAGAGTTTTTTCAAACCAAGGAGATGTCCTGGGCAAGGTGAAAGACATTTAGAAAACAGCAAGGAAAATTTCATGTTTGGGAATTGCAACACTTGACACTATTGTCCTGTCGCCTCAACCCTCCTAGGTAAAGAGCTGGGTTGGAATTCAGTGGCTCTGCAAACTAGCAGAACTTCAGCAAGGTTGACAACTTCCTTGAACCTTCGTTTCCCCCCCTACAGAAGTGAGAAGACAGGGTTGGCATAGGGATTAAGTGAAATAACACATAAAAACCATCAGACACAAAGCATTATTCAATCAACATTATTATTACCCCCTGTAGTGGGTTGAAGAGAGGTGCCCAGGAAGACACGTCTAAGTCCTAATCCCTCGTACCTGTGAATCTGACCTTATTTGGAATTGGGTCTTTGCTGTTGTAATGAAAGGAAGGATCTGAAATGAGATTATCCTGGATTTGGGGTGAGCTCTAAATCCAATGACTGCAGTCACTGAAGAAAAGAGAGGGAGATTAAGGTACAGAAACACAGGGGAAGAGGCCATTTGGAGGCAGAGGCAGAGATGCGAGCCATACCACTAGAGCCAAAGAATGCCAGGCACCACCTAAAGCAGGAAAAGGCAAGAAAGGATTCTCCCCTGGGGGCGTCAGAGGGGGCCTGGCCCTGCTGACACCTTGATTTTGGATTTCTGGCCTCCAGAACAGTGAGAGACTAAGATTCTGGTGTTTTAAGCCACCACCTTTTTGGTCATTTGCTACTGCCAGCCTAGGTAACAATACACCTGCCTTCAACTCATGGCATGAGAACAGAATATTTGTACACAGCTTAGGAAGAAAACAAAGAGCCCAGTAGGGAACAGATTTAGAAAAGATTTAACCCAGTGGGAAAGCTCTGATTTTCCGCTGACTTATAAGAATCTAATTAGGTTTAAAATCAGACAGGTACAACCACCTGAATTTGAAAACATCCATTCCGCTGAAACCGAGTTCTCCATTTTGACCATAAACAAGAGTCAATAACCTTCCAAGAGCTGAGAGGGTGGTGGACCCAGGGCTTCCAGGGGGCCACAGACAGGTGCAGGAGGGACAGGGGAAGAGAAGGTGACCAGGAGGCTCCTCACTTGGTGACAGTGGGCTCTGAGCCTCTCCTGCACTGGGAGCTGTCTTGCCGGAGTCGGTGCTGGACACAGAAGCAAATTGGGAAAATGGAAATTGGGGTGAAGTAACCCTTGGAATGTATGCGGGACTCAAATGCTCCAAGTGGGGTCGCCTAGAAGGTTCTCTTGAGCCCACTGGCTTCCCATCCCGGAGAAGCCTGCTGTGGGTATGCCCCACTGGCCAAGGGCCCAGAGTCAGGCCAGCTACACCTCTAGCATCCGCACCTGGGGCCCCAGCAGCCCCTCACTTCAGGAACGAGGCTGAGCCCCTGCTCTAGCTCTGAGTCCTGGTCCTTTCACCCGAGCCCCCAACCCACATTCACTGAGCAAACACGTTTCATTTCATTTCATTCCCCAGTCTTATAAAATAGGTTTTGTTAACAAGTCTGAAAGTTGAAGACGTGGAGTGAAGTAATTTTCCTAAGGTCACATGCGTCACCAGTGCCAGAGCCAAAGGCCAAGCCCAGATCTTGGGCCTGACATCCAGCGCTCATTCCCACATCTAGGGAGGCCTTACCTCCTCAATCGGGAGGCTTCTGTCCTCTCCTACACAGCCTGCACTGTTCAGACCACTGAAATGACAGCGCTGTCATGCGTCAGCCTGCTGCACCAAGGCATTCTACCCACATTTTTGCCCTCTTTCTCTTGTTAGGCCCGCACCTGCGGCATGTGGAAGTTTCCAGGCTAGGAGTCAAATGAGAGCTGCAGCTGCCGGCCTACACCTCAGCCACAGCCACGCCAGATCTGAGTTGCATCTTCAACCTACACCACAGCTCACAGTAACGCTGGATCCTTAACCCACTGAGTGAGGCCACGACCTCATGGATAATAACTGGATTCGTTCCCACTGAGCCACAATGGGAACTCCTACTTGCAACTTACTTAACCCCCAGGACAGCCCTATGTGAAAGATATGGTTACTCCCATTTTACAGATGGGAAACTAAGGTCTCTGAAAAGAGAAAGGGCCTTGTTCAAAGCCGCACAGCTGAGGCAGAGCAGGAGTGGAGCCAGGGCCCAAAGCGCATGCCCCTTCCTCACGCAGAACCTGGTCGAGCCACTGCTGTGACTGCAAAGCCATGATGATCAGCCGCGGCTGCTGGGGGCTAATTAAGCTTAAGAGGCTGTGAGCAAGCAGTCACTCATATTTCTTTGAGTCCCTTTCGTCTTGTGGATGTTCTCCTGTGCAGGCTGCCGCCTCGTCAAAAACTCAGGAGAGTCACAGCTGTGACATGTGCGGAGGGTTTGCCCCTGGGCTCCTGCTGCCCAGGTCAAGGGAGGGCCTGGCATCCCCCTGCCCATGGCCAAGACCCTCGGGGTCTGTAGTAGTGCCCCAGGGCCACCATAGCAAAATGCCACCAAATGATGACTTAGGGCCACAGCAATGTGGTCTTTCCCAGCCCTGGAGGTTACACGTCCAAAGTCGTGTGTTGACAGCATCGTGCTCCCTCTGATGTACCTGGGGAGGGACCTTTCCCGTCTTTCTAGCTTCTGGTAGTTGCTGGCAATTCTTGGCCTGCAGCTGCCTCAGTCAGATCGCTGCCTCTGTCATCACATGACCCTCTCCCGTGTGTCTCTGTATCTGAACTGCCTTCTGCTTGTGAGGACATGTATCTTTTTTTTTCCCTCTTCTTTTTATGGCTGCACCTGAGACACAGGGAAGTTCCTGGGCCAGGGACTGAATGCCAGAGGCTTTAACCCACTGCACCAGGCCAGGTTGGAACCTACACCTCTGCAACAAGCCAGGCTGCTGCAGGTAGATTCAGCAGTGAGGCAGAATATTAACTCAGGTAGTCCATGTAGGAGCGTGGGCTTCCATGCATTCTTTGATACAGCTATTGATTCACTTTTGTGGCTTAAGGGCTCCAGGGAGTAACATTCCCACAGGCCTTGTTTACTATGGGAGGGTACCTACCCCCAGATGGACATTAATTCCTAATCCCCTGTGACTCAGTTTACAGGCAGAAAAGGGCAAAGAAACCATGAGACTCACAGGACCTTTCCACCCCTAAAGCCCCTATTGGATAAAGACTGATCCGGGTAATTGAGCAAGGCCAATGGGAAAAAAACACATCTTTCTGGACCCCATGGTGGTACCTGCCATCTTTAAGGTAGTAAAAATCCCTATAGGACAATAGAGAGCGGGGGGCTCTTCTCCCCGCTTCCCAGCAGTCCTGGGAGCTATTCGCTTTCCTTTAGTAAAGACTTTGCTTGCTTGCTGCCTGTGTGTTTGCGGACTTCAATCTTTGTCTTCATGAACAAGAACCTGGATTCCGGTAACATTGTTCCAGCATCAGCAGGAACTCCAAAGGATATTTATCCATATTGGATAAGGGCCCATCCCAATCCAGTAGGGGCAGATCTTAACTAGACTACATCTGCAAAGCCCCTGTTTCCAAAAAAGGCCATATTCTGGGGGTTGGGACTTGAACAGAGCTTATTAGGAAATCCAAAACAGGGTCCATGGGAACCCAACCAAATCCTCTTCTCTGAGCCCTCCCAGCTGCGGTCCCAGCTCTGAGCAAGGCCTTCAGTTCTCAGCTATGGGGGGGCCAGGGTGGGGGGCCCCTTTGGGTCCTCTTGCTCTTTCTTGGACCCTGAGTTTTGTCTTAATATCCATGCCCCAGACCAAGGCAGTCAGACTCTTTCTTGTTGGCCCCCGGAGGCTCCCCAACTGACTTACATGAGCAGACAGGATTCAGAAGTAGTGTCCGGAGGCCGAAGTTTATCAAAGC
This sequence comes from Phacochoerus africanus, assembly GCF_016906955.1. Taxonomy (NCBI): domain Eukaryota; kingdom Metazoa; phylum Chordata; class Mammalia; order Artiodactyla; family Suidae; genus Phacochoerus; species Phacochoerus africanus. The sequence continues at coordinate 125,023,760 of NC_062558.1, forward strand.
AGTGGTTCAAGTGGGGTGGCAAGTCCTGGGCAACCAGTAAGGGACACTCGTCTGCGGTGTGTTCCAGAGCTTCCAGGCTCCTTCCATCATAGCATTCCTGAGCTGCCGAGGCCTGCCGCCACCCCCACCTTCCAACCTCCCTCCGGCCTATAAGCTCCGTGAGGAACATCCCTCTGTGTCTGTCTTGATCTCTGGTTACTCACACTGTCAAGTTCGATGACTGGCCCAGAGCAGCGACGCAATACGAGTGTGTTAAATGAACGAGGGAGCAAAGGTATGGAGAAATGAGGGAACACGTGGACATCGGTGCCATCAAGGGCATTTTAGAGGGAGACAAAGCCCATCAGGAGGGTAAGGTGAATCCTGCCATCCATCCAGCAGTTCGTAACCCAGAAGAGGGGGGACCAACGCCTTCACTCATCACCACAACTTGAGCAAGAATCTATTAAGTCTATGTGATCGCGATTCTATGGGGGAGGAAAGGAGATGACAAGTGATGGGGGGAGGGCACAACGGCACCTGGGTGGGGCTGTGGAGGATGTGACTAAATGGAGATGGGGCACAGGCAGGGTTCAAGGAGGTGGTGAGAGGGGTGAGAGCTCTGGGGGCTGCAGAGCGGGGAGAGGGGCTGCAGCACATGCTTTAGGCAGGAAACAGTGAGATGAGACTTACAGGACTGCCTCGCCAACCAGGTGGAAGTGTGTCACACTTGCTCCCCAGGGCAAGCATCCAGTTGGTGATGGGAAACCATACATGGCTTGGAGCAGAGCAGCGATGATGAGAACAGAATCAGAGACGAGTGGTCTCAGTGTGCTATGTGGAAACCGGCAACCTGAGGCCCGTCTCTGCTCCAGCCCAGCCACAAACTCCAGGTCACAACGCAGACAGAGGCCTGGCATCAGGGGGTATCTGACAAACCCGACCTATGACCCGGAAACTCCTCATAAGATATGTTTTACACAGCCAGGGGCTTGAAATCAGAACTTCAGGGCTGAGAGTTTTCAACAGGAAGGAATTCCCTCCGCCCTTTCTCAGAATGCATACGGGATTAATCCTTGTGATTGTTTGGGCAGAGAAAGCTACTGACTTCTGCAAGCTCTGTTTGACTCACAGCAACAGAACAATACGGCGTGATGCGCATAAAATGTGCAGAAGTACCTGGGCGTGTGTATTGTTCTCTCCTGTTCCCCAGCTAACGTGGGATCCAGGAACCCCCACGCATAACCTTATGGATCCTCCGGGGAATCTGGCTCATAGGAGTATCTGGTCATCCCTGGGCATCAACCTGAAAGGAAATGTAACCGAGGCTCCAAATTCTGAGTCATCGGTGGCCGTCCAGATGGTCCAGAATGGGCCTAAAATCTTTTTTTAAAATCATTACCGAAATGAAAATATAAAACGAGAACTCATTACAGAGAGCTTAGAGGGAAACAAGCATCTCGGGCCCAGCTGGAGAAACATAATCTTAAGGCCACGGAGAAACACACCCGCCATGGCTCCCAAGGAACCAGTTTCCATCCTCCGCCACCATCTCCACAGAGCTCACGACCCTCACAGAGGCCTTTCTGGCCAGATCTGTCCAGATCCACTTACTCCAATCAGCTTAAGCATCCTTGAGATGCGCGCCATGCATGTGTAACTACCTGTACCTTTGGGGCTGAGGCTGATGACAGAGGGGTCCCAGCAAAGACTCTTTGGTGAGTGGGTTCATTAACTGCGAGGGAAAGAGCCCCGGGTCTCAGTTCCCAGCAACAAGATGCTGTCTCTTAGCAAAAAGCAAAGATGTTGAGGTATTCGTGAAAGATGCAGCTGAGGCAGGCCTGGGCTGGGGGAAAGACAGGCCTGGTCAGGATTCTGCCCAGAGGAAGCACGTGGCTTTCCAGGGGGGAGGGCTGCGTGGGGTCCCCAATACCAAAGGACAGAGCCATCCATGATGGGTAGAAGGGGGGAGAGGACCACTGCCTCTGAGCAGGTCCCTTACTTGTGCCCTGTGCGCTTCCTAAAGGCTTTCTCCAAATAGAAGCAGAAAAACGAACAAAACAAAAAAGCAACGACAACCGTAACAACAAAAAACACCCTAGCCAAAAGGAGGGAAAAGAAAATATACCACGAACCTAGGCTAAAGTTGGAAAGAATATGAAATATGAGCTTTGCCTTTCAAGGGAGTCAAATCCGGTAACGGAGGAGAGGCCATTACTCTTCTCTGATCAAAGGCAACACACCAGGAGCTTCAGCTTTTCCTGATGCTACAGTGTCAGAGCCTCACCTCAGACAGATCAAGGCCCCTCTGGTGGTTTTTCATATTAACACTGAGCGACAGGGCTAGGTCGGTCTGCTGAGATGGCTGGACCCCGCCACGCCCGTGAACGTGGCCCCAGATACGGGGGAGGTGAGAGCCCACACACCCCTTCCTGGCTGAGCCAAAAGGAAAATAAAGCTTTGGGTGACTTCTCATCTGGTCTGTGTAATCGGAGTCTTCTTGACAAAAGGCAAGCAGACAAACAGGCTTCTGGAAACACGCAGTCTGTGCCGGGGCAGAACCTCGTTAGCTGTTTGAGGATGGACATTTGGGGACTTGGACTCGTACGGGGTCATCCTCATGTCCTCTGAGCACACGGAGCAGAGAGCAAATTCCGAGGTGCATCCCGGCTCCCAAACGCCAGCGGGGAAGTGACCCAGTGGTTCTGGCCATCTGTCCAGGGCGGCTGTCGCCCCACTCGCCCCTCCCCGCTTCAGCACAGGCGGCCGGTCCGGAAGGGACAGGATGTGGTTGTGGGCAAGAGCTAAATGTGAAAAGAGTTGTTTGCAGGAACTGACCAGTAATGAGCCCCAGTCCCCGAAGCTGCCGATAACAGGAGGCCAGAGGCCACACTAGAACGTAACCTCCAGTAAATCACTGTTAATTGCAGGCGAGAGAAAGGAATGAAGGCTCTGCTGGAACTTGCAAGTTGATTTCAGGTCGTTCCAAAGCCTTCCCAGGGGGCTCCCTGGCAAGGAGGGGGGAGCCGGCAGAGCTGGCAGAGACTGCCCTCTGCCCTTGTCTGCAACCCTGTCCTTTTTTGCAACGACAGTAGCCGCTGATGGCCATAAGAATGCACACACACTGAAAACCGACCGAAAGCTGACTTCTCTGCACACATGCAGGCCAGGCTGGAGTGTGGCTTTAGGAGGACTCACTACATGGCCACGTTAACACACTGCACTGCAGGCGGGGAAAAAAGAAGCAGGAGTTCCAGGAGTGGGATTCCACAAATGGGGCAGAGTGGGTGCCCCTCACGTGGGTGAGCTAAGAGGCTGCACCTGCCTCTAGGGTTGAGGGCTCAGAAAAGATGCTACTATTTAATAACTATGGCAGCAGTACATCAGGGACCAAAAACAAAAAAACAAAAAAAACCTGTCTTTCAATTGACAACTGCCTATGGTGGCAACCACAGGTATTCTTTGTGACATCAGTTTCCCTGATTATATGTTGATTTTTAACACTTTTTCTTTTCTTTCTTTAGGGCCATACCTGAAGTTCCCAGGCTAGGGGTTGAGTCGGAGCTGCAGCCACTGCACCACAGCCACGGCCATACCAGATCCGAGCCACATCACAACCTACACCACAGCTTGCAGCAACCCCAGATCCGAACCCACTGAGCAAGGCCAGGGATCGAAGGTGCATCCTCACAGACACTGTGTTGGGTTCTTAGCCTGCTGAGCCACAACAAGAACTCTAATTTTGCCATTCTTATCTCATCGCATGTTCTGCTTATTTTTGCTGAAGCATTTAAAGACAAAGCCACTCAAAATATAAAGTTCTGCAATATGCATAAATACCTCAAGGTAAGTCTATCCGGTAAAACCTTTCTACATTCAACACCAAGGATCATCCCTGACAAAATGAACATGGCTTTTGTTTAGTTACCATGGCCCCTCCTGCCCAGATGCAGGATGTAGCGGGTATTAACGGTGGCATTGAGACACCCTGTCCTCTTTTGCCACAAGCAGGGTGACCCTGGGCAAGCTGATCAATCTCCCTGGCCCACAGTCTCCTCATCACTGATAGAAAATCATGGGGGTTGGTCGCTCCAGTTTTTTGTTTGTTTTTGTCTTTTTGTCTCTTTTTAGGGCCACACCCATGGACATATCAGGTCCAAGCCACATCACAACCTACACCACAGCTTGCAGCAACCCCAGATCTGAACCCACTGAGCAAGGCCAGGGATCCCAGGCTAGGGGTCTAATTGGAGCTGTAGCCACCGACCTACACCACAGCTCACAGCAACGCTGGATCCTTAACCCACTGAGCGAGGCCAGGGATGGAACCCAAAACTTCCTGGTTCCTCCTTTCCAGTTTTGTCTAAACTCCAAATACAGCTATTCTCAGGCCTCTGAGGGTCCTATCCACCTGCATACTCTCCTTTGAATAGTGCAGCCTCGGTATGCAAGGAAATGCATTTAAAACCGCACCCCAGCATGGGGAGCTCCCTTTTAAAGCACCCTAATCAAGTAACAAACACCCGGGGCTTCTGGTTAGTTGAAAGACTCCACACCCCAGAGGCGGCTGCTACAAGGCTTTATTGTGAAGGATGCTAAAACCGTTTTGTTGCTGACAAGAGCGCTGCTCACATAAATGCTATAGCTGGAAATTCTGTTCTGGTGCCTCCACCCTCACCTGAACCTGGCCTGGGACAAAACGTAGCAGTGTTTACATGTCGCTGGATGACTGTTGCCTGACCCACCAGGGGAGCTAAGTCTTGCCAGCAACACTTTCTCGCGTCTGCCTTAAGTGTCCTGTTGGGCGGGACACCTGAACACCAAAAACAAAACACTAAGAGTGTTCTTGTATCTGCTGGCTCACGGATATTCGGGGTACAGCTGAATTTGGTCCAAGACGTGCCTGCATTTTAACACATCAGCAGGGAGTGAGATTGTGGGGGAGGGGACCCATGGGGCCCTTCTACAACTTACCATTGGAAGTCACTGGGTTTGCCCAAATCACCCACGATGTGGCTCTCTTCCCACTTTTAAACTTTTACCCCCATTATTCCTCTTTATCTGAATTCTCTCCCCCCCCCCAACCTTCTCCATTAATCCTTTCCATCTGCTAAGGCCCAATCCATATCCTGCTCCTTCCAGAGCCTTCTCTAGCCAACAAGACCCAGGAGCCGTAAGGCCGCCCTGAGCTCCTCTTTCCCTTTCCCGTGACCACGAATTATATTTGGGGCTGCAGGAGTGCTGCGAGTGACAGGCTGGTGTCCACGGGGCCTCCCCAGGACACTGGGTGGCCGGGGCCAAGCAGCAGCTCACCCTGTCTCTCTCAACCTTCCCCACCTGCCACTGAGCAATGCAGCTAAAATGCTGCTGAAACCTTTGCTGAGTCTGCCTGTCGACATGCTCAGTTCTCAGAGGGAGGAGCCAGGTGGGTTTGTGCTGAGGAAAGAAAACGGGGAACGGGAGGCAGGGATTGGGCCAGCATCTTGGCAAGAAGAAACTCAGCTCAGCTGGGAACAGGCCGACCGAAGAATGAAAGGCCTCCGGTGTGGGTAGTTGTAAATGCTGATGCTGAAGAAAGCAGAGAAGCAGGACAAGACCCCTCATCGGTCCAAAAAAAAAAAAAAAAAGATGATTTGCCAAGGTCAGAATTTGGGCCATGGAAAATTCCCTGTGTTTACTTATTTTATTTTTTTTCAACAGCCCAAGAACAGAGGGAGGATTATCTTTTCATGGGAGAGGGGGGGAAAAAAAAAAGAAAGAAAAAACCCTTTACAGCTCATAAACCTAGTGAACTAAAGAGGATTCCAGTGTGTGCATAATATGGCTGAGTTCTACTGTATTCTGTCAGGGAGAGAAGATGAACTGGAATATGCTTCCCCCCATGAGAGCCACTCCATTAACTTCTCCCCAGCAAGTCACACCCTGTAGGGACAACAGCAACAAACAACAAAGCTTGCTTTCCCTTCACTTGGATGAAACAGCAAGATTTCTGAGTAATTCGTTCCAAGTCAAAGTTCCTCCCTGGGCTTGAAAAGTGAGGCTGTTACGTTGTTTGGTGGAGAATCTCAGGATGGCTGGAGAGTTTAACCCTGGCAATGACCACAGGTCTTATCTCCTGGTCCTTGGGCAGCCACCTGGAGCCACCCAGAGCCACCTTGGGAGCCCACCCTCCCGGCCCAGGAGCTCTGGGCACCATCCTTCCTTCCAACGAATTCCAATAGGTTCCCAGATTTTCCCTCTGTAAACACCACGTCCAGCCCATGGCTGACTTGCCATTGTTTGTCCCAGAATTTATGGCTCAGCCAAGGGAAGCTGCATAGGGCTGGGTGGGATGGGAGGGGTAGGGGTTGCCACGAGTGAAATAACCCAGTATTTTCTTTTGCTTTTGTCTCCATATCTCAATGTCCAGAACAGGCCGAGGGTGACCAGCTCCGGAAGCTTCCATGATGCCAAATACCTTCTCAATGACTTCTTTTGTGTACTTTCTTCTATTTTTAATAATTTCAACTTTTACTGGAAAAGTGGCATGCATGCATATGGTAAGAATACCTATTTGTTTGTTATTCATATCAAACAGCAGCACCAATGCAAACAATGAAAACTTTGCCTCCCATCTCAGAACTCTCAGCACCAATCCTTTTCCTGGCAACTATTACCGATGAACAGCATATCCTACCAGGGAGTTCTAATGCCTACTGGTCTATATAGTAAACACACATAGAAAAATACAGGAAAAGCGCTTTTATACTAGTAAGCTCACACTCGCTTTGGCATTTGGAATCTTACTGATTTCACTTGTCGACGCCCTTGGAGAGCCACGTTAGGCCACCTATGGATGTGCCTTGTTCTGCTTAATAGCTTCATAGTCTCCACCGAATGGGTGTAATCCATGTTTAAAAATATCTATTTTTGGATGCAATTATCTGTTTAAAAGGTACAGCTTTTTTTTTTTTTTTTTTTTTGCTTTTCTACAGCCACACCTGCGGCATAGGGAAGTTCCCAGGCTAAGGGTCTAATTGGAACTACAACTTCTGGCTTACGCCACAGTCACAGCAGTCACAGCAACAGAGGATCTGAGCCCCGTCTTTGACCTGCAACACAGCTCACAGCAACACCAGATCCTTAATCCACTGAGCCAGGCCAGGGATCAAACTTGCATCCGCATGGATACTAGTCAGGTTTGTTATAATGGAAACTTCCTTTTTTTTCCCCCTCTTTCTTAAACTTTCCATCCTAGTAGTCCAAAGTCCCCAGCACCATAGATTGCCCTGAAACGATGACACTAGAACATTTGTGTGGTGGCGAGCAGAGAGGACAGGGACATAGAAGATAAAGGCCAGCCCCTCTGCCTCCACTCCCTGATCTCTACCTGAGAAGTCCCCAGGCCTCTGTCACCATGGTTACCTGCCAATGTACCACCCCCCCCCCACACACACACACACCCCTCAATCCCAAGCCAAGCAGCAAGATAATCTTGCTCCTTCTCTGCTGGTAAAATCAGCAAGACCTGGGTCCACAGTGGACAGAAGGCTCTAACTGGGACCCCAAGACCACCCCTGCTTAGGGTTTGCAGAAGATCCCAGAGGTAGGAGCCCTGCCCTCGTGGGGCTTCCGGATGGTGTCAAAGAGCAACACGACACAGTCCCACTGATGAAAATCATCTCACGCAAACTCTGCACGCCCCGTCCATTCTGACGCCTCATGCCATGGCTTCAGCCTTCCAGGCTGGGGAGGACATTGTGTTGGTTACTTCATAGACCTTAACATGCCCGTCCCTCACGTCTCCAAGGCAACCTGACCCTAAACATCCCAGCTCAAGTAACAGATTGGAAACGCCTGCACATTATCGCTGGATTTTTCTGAAACGTGGTCATTCCAGCAGAAAGGGAAAAAGTGTTTCTGGAAACTCTCTCCATGAGACAAACAGGACAGCTGGCTAACCCTCTGGCACAGAATTGGAATGCCAGGGGCCACAGGCCTGCCAATCAGGATGGCAGTCTCATGGAAGGAGCTGCTGATGCGCATGCTGCCTGGGGGAGAGGGGTCATCACCCAGCGGAGGGACGGGGACCCTAGTGGGGCTTGGAAGACCATCCACCGGGCTCCCCCTCCGCAGCCTTGGCCTCAAAATAAAGGCAGACGCTGGGAGCCTGGCCCTGGGGAGGCCCTTCTCGCTGGTTAGGGAGCAGCAGGATTCACTCCAGTTTTGTTCCCAGATTTGTCTGTAGCTGTTCAGCATTTACCCAGGAGCTGCCAGAGTCCTGAACTCACCCCCTTGCTGGATGATTCTAGAAGGAGAAAAAAAAAAGAAAAATCATGCAGCTGTTTCAGCTTCTCCATCCTTGGAAAGACCTTCCAACTAAGTGCTGGAAGGGGCCCAGGGCTGATGTTGCATTCTGAAAAAACTCTTTCCTAGACAGATTTCAGAGAACTAGGTCTGTGGGATGGTGGGGGCGGGATGGTCAACGCCTCACAGCCAAGGAGTGGCCTGTGGGAGCGGGAACATGCCTCATGGCTGGGGTGAGAAGGGAGCCTGTCACTAGACCAGACATTATCTGGCCGAGTGTTATTTCAGGTTCACTGGCGTGACTGAGCCTAGGCACTAAGGACTTCTGGGGGCTACTGCCTCATCTTCTAGAACAGGGGCCCACAAACAAGGGCCCATGGGCCAAACAGAGCCCACCACCTGCACAGCCCTCACACTAAGAAAAGTTTTTATTTTATTTTTCCCAATGGTTGAAAGAAAATCCAAAGAAGAATATTCTGTGACACATGAAAATGATATAAAATTCAAATGTCAGTGTCCACAAATAAAGCTCTGCTGGAACAAAACAAACAGTCTTGCCCATTTATTTACAGTTTGTGGCTGCTTACACATCACAAGGGCAGAGTTGGGTTACGGCCACAAGGACCAGATGGCCATGGATCCTGAAATATTTACTACCTGCCTTTGACAGAACGGTTCTATGGCCACTGATTCTAGAGGAGCCCATTAGGAAAAATCAAGGATCTTATGTGGGTACTACTATAATAAGAGAAAACACCAATTTCCCCAAATGTTCTATTCATAAAATTCAAAAAATAATAATCGAGTTTTTTTTTTTTTTGGTCTTTTTGACTTTTGAGGGCGACACGTGAGGCATGTGGAGGTTCCCAGGCTAGGGGTCGAATCGGAGCTGTAGCCGCCAGTCTACGCCAGAGCCACAGCAACACAGGATCCGAGCCACATCTGCAACCTACACCACAGCTCAGGGCAACGCCGGATCCTTAACCCACTGAGCGAGGCCAGGGACCGAACCCGCAACTTCATGGTTCCTAGTTGGATTCGTTAACCACTGAGCCAGGATGGGAACTCCAGAGTATGATGTTTTTTAATACAGGTCTGACTAAGGCGAGTGAAACTCTTTTTATAGGGGCATATTTTGCTTATTGGGAATTCCAAGTTCGCGTTTCCTTTCACCAAAGTGATTACAAATGTTCATCTGTAAAAAACCTTTCTTAGCGTGAAGGCCACTGGCCAGTGTAAGAAAAAAAGACGACTTCAGTTTTCTGATTCCTTATTTCGATTCCATGAGAGTCGAATTGGGAACCAATATAAACAATTTTAAACTGTATTGGGGACAACAAAGGATTGTATGGTCAGTGACATTGTTCCCTCCTACCTCCCCCGGACCCAAAGTCATCCTCTTAAAGGAACCACACACCTTAAACTTTGCTCCCAAAACTGTGAGCATTTCCAGAGGAAAGATCATGTCTATTCACAGACTCTCTTACTTGTGACACAAACACATATGGAGCGTCAGCTGTGAACCAGGCTTGTATGGGGTCTGGTGGAGGTGGGGTACAGGTGGTGAGCGCAATTCAAAGAAGCATGAAATGGTCTCTACACTTAAGGATTTTCAACGCAGAGAAGGAATAAATACCCATTAAATAATAGAACTAAACTCGGATACCAATGCGGCTGCTATAGTAACACATGACCAGCATATGCGCGGTCTTTATTGGAGCCTAGACATGCAAATTTCTTTTAACATGGGGTAGAGTATTCAGTTTCCCCCACTCAGAGCTGATGAACTTCTACAGTCACTGCTCCTCTTGGAAAAGGATTACAGCTATTACCTATTTCAAAAGCCACAAGGAAGAGCATTCTGAAACAATCACAGAAGCTGAAACTGCAAATTCAGTCCCTGATAACACAGTTGCTAAACGTGTTATATCCAGCACTGTCGACACTCAATTAGAAACACACACAATGACTACAACCCTATCCAAGATATTGAAGACGTAAGACTACAGAAACATGGGAAGAATAAAAGACCACCCAGGCAGAATCAGCCAGAGACTGAGAAACCATTGGAGCTTGCAGGCCTCCCTAGAAGTCACCACCCACAGAGCCATGAGCCAAGAGGAAGGGGAAGGAGATGGTAGAGAAAGCCCAGGGGATGGGGCTTGGCACGTCCTTCACCTGGCTTTCCGATGCCGGGAAGAAGGGCACTCTGCTGGGGGTTTTCAAACATCACTAGAGAGGGTATACAAGCCAAGGTCATAACACACATAGAAAACATCTCCTTTGGACCACAGTTTGCTAATTCGCACCCACCCCCTCTTCCCCCTACCTGTGGCTTCCCAAGTCAAAGAGCACCTCTGAAGAAGCAAATGCGAGATGCCATGAACTTCACCTTGACTGGCACATGAAGAGTTATTACACCAGTTTAGCACATGGAGTAGGAACAGTTCACCAGACGATCTGAGCACCCAGCAACTCTATTTCTTTTCTAAGATTCTTCAGCGGGGCTAGACTCAAGGCAAGGTTCAAATGTGGCACAAAGCATGATCTGTAATCTAGATTACTCTGGGTCAAGTTCAACCAAGGACAATTATGTGCTTCTTAAAAAGCAGCCATTGCTGTGCCCATCAAGGTGGAGTGAGTGAAGGGCGTGAATGTCTGTGGACCGTGTGCTGTATCACTGACACTGGACCACACACCATACGTATTAATCAAGGGAGTACATGTCCACGGTCAGCGTGGTCTACAGAACCAAGGTCTTGGCAAAACGATGGTCAATGGAATAGAATAGTTACTGTTTTTGTCCTGATGTGATGGTGAAATTATTCAAGAGATGGAAGCAACCTAAATATCCATCAACAGAGGAATGGATAAAGAAAACTGGTACATACATACAATGGACTAATACTCAGTCATGAAAAAGAAGGAAATAACGGCATCTGCAGCAACACGGAGGGACCTAGAAATGATCACACTAAGTAAGGTTAGTCAGTGAGGAAAAAACATCACATGATACCATTTATATGTGGAAGCTAAAAAAAAGGGAGACCAATGAACTTATTTGCACAACAGAAAGACTCACAGACTTTGAAGAACTTATGGTTACCAAAGGGGCTAGGTGGCGGGGAGGGGTGGACTGAGGGTTTGAGATTGGCAGATGCACACTGAGGTACATGGAATAACTGGCCAACGGGACCTGCTTTAGAACACAGAGAACTCTACCCAATATTCTGTGATCATCTATGTGGGAAAAGAATCTGCAAGAGAATGGACGTGTGTATATGTACAACTGAATCACTGTTGTACAGCAGAAAGTATCACAACCTTGTAAATCAACTCTACTTCCATAAAACTTTAAAAAATTAAATATTTATTGAGCTCCCAGACTCTTCTAGATGCAAAAATAAATAAGATGAATAAGATGTACTTCTCCCCTCAAATGCTTTCATTTCAATTCAGCAAAATAGTGATGAACCAAGGGCAAGGGAAGCAGAGAGAAAGAGTATTGGCCTGAGAGGCATAAGGAGAGAGCATCACGGAGGTGGCTCCATTTCAAAGGGACATTGAGAGTCCCCCCATCTCGGGGGGGGGGGCGGTCTGTAGAGGGCTCAAATGCAACATTTCTCAGCAAGTGCTTCCCAAGAAAATGATTCACGGTTCTTCTGGGTCTTTGCTGATGCCACACCTCCCATGTGCTTTGGCCCTATTTGCCAGGAAGTGTCTCAGGCAAGGAGGGCTGTCACAGCAAAAATAGAGCCTGAATCCAGGGAAAGGGTCTTCAGAGGGAGGATGTAAATCACCAGGTGTCTCCCCACCTGCTAAGGATTGCCCAGCTGGCAAAGAACATGAAGGAACATTCTTTTTTACTCATGGACTTCACAAGACAGCTGCTTATGACTCTTGTTTGAATGCTAAATATGTTCCTAAAATAAGCATCAGCTTTGTACTGACACAGGAAATTGACTGGAATTGTCAGTCAGGTACAAACCATCTCATACGACCGATGCTTTTATCTATTACTTTATTCATCCTTACCAGGCAATACCTCATGGTCCCCTGAATGGAATATAAAAAAGGCTGGAACACACACTAACCTCAGAGCCCTTTCCAGGACAAACTGAGAAGCTTTCCATGAACAAATATTAAAAGCGTTGCCATTGCCTACATTGTCCCCAGAAGGTGGGAGATTTAGAATGTAAATGAATACCTTCCAATATGATGAACATAGAATGTGAGAAAGCCAGAGAGAGTCTTTGTTCATAAAGCAGTGTTATCTTGCTTTTCCTGCAAATAGACCATCTTTCAGATGGGCGGAGACTTCTGCTTCTGAAATGGTGCCTAAAATTCAATTAGCCCCCAAAGACCAAAGCTCAGGGCCTGCAGCAGAAGGCCCACTTCAGAGCTTCCCAAGACCCTACAGTCCAGGACGTCCCAAAAAGAAACTCATGGAGGAAGAAGCTTGGCTTCCATGCACAGGGATGTTCTGGCCACCATGGAAGACCAAAAACACATCGCTGGTCATCTTAAGGGGGTCTGGGCCAGTGCGCCTCAGACCCACCAACCAGGAGAAAGCACCTGACCTTGCCATGGCCTGGGCTGAGACACAGAGCAGATGGAGGAGAGGCTGCCCCACCTATACCAGCTCCTCTGCAGTGGTGACATCTGGGACAAAGTCAGCAAAACCAGGATCAGCAAAACCAGGTCACACTGACCCAGCCTGGATCTCCTATTTTCCCACAATAATAATAATAATAATAATAATAATAATAATAATAATAATAATAAAGGACAAGTCGCCCACCACCCAGTGGAACAGTTAAAACTTTGGAAAAGTTTCCCCATAAAATAACCCTTTTTTAGGGGGGTGATAGGAAGATGGAAGACGAGACAGAGAGACATGTTTTTCCTTTAGTGTAAGTTCTGAAATATTGAGGTAACTTGGATTGCATTTTTACTGCCACTTCCAGGCAAAATCCTTCTGAGATTTCTTATTCTGATGGGTTTATCCCACATTCCTACAAGGAAACGCTTCCAGGGGAGTCACATGATACTTGCTTAAACCCATAACCCCCGAACCCCAAGTGTTTGATGAAGTCTGAGGAAGTGAAAGTTAAGTAGGTCTTTTCCTTGGGTAAATTGGTTCCCTTGCCTTACAACTCCCTGGAGAGTGGAAATAAGCCAAGGCCAGGACAGTGAGTCTGCCTGGGAAGAGATGATTTCATTGGTTGGGACTTTATGGGGCTTGTATGTTTTATGTGGCAAATACTTTTGCTATCCTTTTGCAAGGGGGGGAAAAAACAAAACAAAAACTCCATCCCTGGCAGGGATCTTGAGTCACACAATCTGGGAAGAGAATGTAGCCAAAGTCCAAGCTCATTTCCCTACTGTCTGGAGTCTCAATTTAGTGCTGAGGGATAGTAGGATTTACTCCATTCCAAGGTCTGGGGCTCTCCCACCCTGGTCATCCCACTATGAGGGAGTGAACACTGACTCCAGGGAAGACCCTGAGTGAATGCACATGACACTGCCCTGGACAGTCTCTCCATTGACAAGGCATCCAAGAGCACCTCACCCAGAACTTTTGGAAGACAATCCTGGAGGTGTCTGTCTTCTGCCTGTCTCATGTCTACAATGGGAATGCAAAGTTCTATCTACCTTCATGGAAAGGGAAAGTTAAATAAGATGGAAGGTTAAATAATGCATTTGTTACAGGACATGACAATGAGAACTCTTATTTACTCCAAGCTTTTAGGTGGCAAGAACAATGTTGGATTTGAACCATGCAATTGCTAACTTTGCACTATAGATAGATAGATAAAGAGGTTAAATAAATGCTTGTGATGAGCAGGTTTTTTTAAAAAATTAAGAGTGAAGGAACATGTCACAAAGCTACAAAAATTAAAGCAGTGTGGCAATGCCATGTGAATGGGCAAGCAGATCAATGGGAAAAGACTGGAGTGTAGAGAATAGGCCCTAGTATATACAGCGATTTAATTTATGACAAAGACATTGAGAAAGTAAGATTATTGAAAAACACTGTTTTGTTTTGTTTGCTTTTTATAGTCTACACCTGTGGCATATGGATGTTCCCTGGCTAGGAGTCAAATCAGAGCTGCAGCTGCCACACCAAGCCACAGCCACAGCAATGCCAGAGCCAAGCCACATATGTGATCTACACTGCAGTTCACAGCAATGCTGGATCCTTAACTCACTGAGTCACAATGGGAACTCCCCAAAAAACACTGTTGATACAACAGAGGAGCCATCTGGTAAAATATACATTTTAGACCCCTATGTCACACCTTCTGAAGAATTTCCAATTATTCAAAAACTTTAAACATGAAAAATTAGATCACAAAAGTACTAGAAGAACACATGGCTGGTGAGAGTGTAAAATGGTACACTTTGAAAAACAGTGGCAGTTCCTCAAAAGATTAAACATAGAATCACCACATAACCCAGAAATTCTACTCCTAGGTATATACCCAAGAGAAACAAAAACCTATCACAAAACTCACATACAATACTCAGAGCATTAAGTCTTAACATTACTCATAACAGCCAAATAGTAGGAACAACAGAAATATCCAGCAACAGATGAATGGCTAAATAAGATCTATTATATTGCTGCATATACACACAATAACACATTATTTGGTCATAAAGAGGAATGAAGTACTGGAGTTCCCATCGTGGCTCAGTGGCTAACAAATCCGACTAGGAACCACGAGGTTGCGGGTTCAATCCCTGGCCTTGCTCAGTGGGTCAAGGATCCAGCGTTGCCGTGAGATCAAAGATGCGGCTGGGATCCCACGTTGCTGTGGCTCTGGTGTAGGCCGGCAGCTACAGCTCCAATTAGACTCCCTAGCCTGGGAACTTCCATATGCCGTGGGCATGGCCCTAGAAAAAGGAATGAAGTACTGATAACATGCTATAACTTGGGTTGAACCTTGAAAATGTTATGCCAAGTTAAAAGAAGCCAATCACAAGCACCTCCATGCATAGTATGTAATTCTATACATAAAGAGTCCAAGATAGGAAAGAAAATCAGTTGTTGCTTAGAGCTGGGGGAGGGGAAGGGAGTGAACGGAGGATAATGGGGGGACAGCTAAAGGGGACGGGGTCTTTTTTTGAGGTGATGAGATGTCCTAAAGTTGACTGTTTGCACGTATCTGTGAATATGCAAAAAAAAAAAAAAAAAACCTCACTGAATCGCAGGCTTTAAATGATGAACTGTATGGTATGCAAATGATATCTTGATAAAGCTGTAGAATTTTAGGGAAAGCCTTTCTAACTATGAGCAAAATCCAGAGCCATAAAAGGAGATAAATTTGACCACACACATACAAAAAAATCCTACTTTAGAAAAGTAAACCTAAAAGCAAGTCAAAAGACAAGACGCTGGATGGGTGGAGGGGGTGCACATTTGCAGCTCATATCCAAAGGGTTAATTTTAACATATATAAAAAGTGCCTACAAAATTAATTTTAAAAGATGAATAACCCAATAGAAAATGGATACACACACATACAAATGGGTTTGTTTTTTTTTTTAAGGGCCGTACCCAAGGCATATGGAAGTTCCCAGGCTAGGGATCCACTTGGAGCTACAGCTGCTGGCTTACACCATAGTCACATCAGATCTGAGCCATGGCTGTGACCTACACCACAGCTCATGGCAACACCAGAACCTTAACCCACTGAGCGAGGCCAGGAGTCAAACCCGAAACCTCATGGTTCCTAGTCGGATTTGTTTCTGCTGTGCCACGACAGGAACTCCATACAAATGGCCTTTAAACACAAGAAGATGTTCAACTTCCCATATAATAAAAGATAAATACCATAGAGAGATACCTTTGGCCACTCGGATAGGAAAAGATGAAAAAGTGTAATAATACATTGTGTTGATGAGGATGTAGGAAAATAGATACTCTGACACTTTGCTGATGAGAGTAAAACAAACACAGCTTCCCAGGAGGGCATCTGGCACTAACCAAATTGTAAATGCATATATCCTTCAACCCAGCAATTCTGCTCCTGAGATGATATCTTTCATGTGTGTGAAATGACCTGTATGCAAGTAAATTCGTGGGGGCATGGCTTGTTATAGCAAAAGATTGGGGAAAAACTTAAATGCTTAGCAAGGATATAAATGTGCAATGTCCACATAAAGGAAATACTTGACACATTTCAAAGAAATAAAGCAGCCGATCTATCAGAAATGAGCTCCAGAAAACATTCTTAACTTAAATAAAAAGGTGAGCAGTGGGTATGCTCCATTTGGGGAAACAGGACATTATGTCTACACAGTTGCTTACATATGCATTCTTTTTTGAAGGGTATATAATATTCTGTTTGTTAACGGTGGCAATACTTGCTTCCAGCAAAGGAAAGTGAGTGAAAGAGGACATGAGGGGAGTTTATTTTTTACTGGACCCTTTTGTTTTTTTAAACTATTCCATGGGGGTTGGAAAGGAGAGAGAAAAGGGATAGGGATGAGGGGAGGGAAAGAAGAAAAGGAAGAAAGAAGTGAGGGAGAGAGTAGGGGAAGGAAGGAAAGAAAAAGGAGGGAAGGGATTTAGGATTCCTAAAGAGAGGAAATAAAATATTTGGTGGATATATCCTTGACAGATATGACCACTGAGGGTGGAATTCTAGGGATTTTCACATTATAAATTTCTGCTATATATGCATATTCGATAATAAGCATGTATGACTTTTGCCACCAAAAAACAGATGTAAAATTGGGAGTTCCCATTGTGGCTCAGTGGTAACAAACCTGACTAGTATCCATGATGACATGGGTTCGATCCCTGGCCTTGCTCAGTGAGTTAAGGATCCATCATTGCCACGAGCTGTGGTGTAGGTGGCAGACATGGCTCAGATCTGGCATTGCTGTGGCAATGGTATAGGCCTGCAGCTCCAATTCGACCTCTAGCCTGGGAGCTTCCATATACTGTGGGTACAGCCCTAAAAACCAAAAAAAAAAAAAAAAAAAAGAAAAGGAAAGAAAAGAAAAAAAGTAAAATAATTATGTAGAACTCCTTACAGAGTGAAACAGTAGTTTGAAACATGTGGCTGCTGTTTATACTATTTTAAATTATTTAAAGTAACTCCATGGGAAACAAGTGAAAATAACAAAAAGGAAAAACTGAGTTTGCCCAGTTGAGCCCCTGTATCGTGGGCTTGGAAAGCTGACCTTTTCTTTTTCGTCCTGAAAAATTAGCAGACACACAAGCGCAGCGGGGGAGGGAAGCAGAACTTGGTGGGAGGGGGTCTTGCGGACGTCCAGCCTGAGGCCAGCAGCACCTAGATACCTACTCCCAGCTCCAAGGCCAGAAGTCCTCACTGGCTCTGCCCAACTCACCCCCAAATCTCTTTTTCACCATCATCCCTTCTGACCTGGTTACAGGAAGAATGAAGCAGCTATAGATCCAGGTGAGAAGCCAGGGTCAAGTTCAAGAGCTCAAGCTCTTCATCTCTCTTAGCCTCTGTCCATCTAGAGAAACATGCTCTGCCCTAGAAGGACTAGACCTTCTAAAACTCAGTGCTCCTATAGCGACTGCAGAGGGCTTTGCAGATGTTTCGAGGGGGAAAGCCAGCATCCTGTAAGTCACCTTCTAGAAGGTGGAACCATTCACTGATTTTTCGGGGCCTTTCTCGGCAGCCATGTATCTCATCCTTTTCTGTTTCTTGCTGCCGTCAACCTCTCTATCACCAAGGCTGTTGGGGGCCTTCCTTGCTGAATCAATGGCTTCTTGTCTGTGGTCTTGACCCAGCTCCAAGTGATGAACCAACTTCATTGGGAGCGTCTGCTGAGGGCTCTCTGAGAAGGGCCATTGTTCACCCCACACTTGTCCAAAGCCTCCATTTAGGGCTGGCTGGGAGCGTGGAGGGAGGCCATTCATCACACGGAACACTTGCCAACAAAGGAGAGACAGCTGTTGGGCTCCAAGGGCGTGTGGCTGAACGTTGCCTGCAGTGAGATTTATTTTTCCAAAGGAGAAGCTCCCCACTTATCTTTTCTTCTTCCAAACTATAAGACAAGGGGAAGGGCTTAGCTTCCCCCTTACACATCAGAGTCCATGGTCACCCCACTAATCACACAGGGTGCAAGGCCTCCCGCAGAGTGTGCACGCCTTGCACACACACCTGCCTCCAGACCCACAGACAGAAGTGGCCAGGTCACACGAGCCGTGCCCCATGGCCAGGGACCATGCCATGCTCTCTGGCAGTGCCAGGTCCACACACCCAGCAGGGACTCCTGAAGGCGGGTTGAAAGCGGCAGCTGGAAAACTGGACAGAAACTCCCGGGAATCACCAGGAAGAAAGGGAATGCCTGCTTATGCGCACTTTTTGCCCATGTTAGGGCCGATACGACCAGCCATGGAGACAAGACAGGGAAAGAGGGAACAGAGACTCACATACACCAGCCCAAGGAAGTGCTGACTGGGTCCCACGTGGAGCATGAGCAACTGGGGCCAGATGTGATCAACACACACCAGCTTCCTGGGGCGGGGTGGTAGATGAGGTAGGTGTGAGTGGGAAGGGCGGAGGGACAGGAATGCACATTCCCTGTCATAGAGAACAGCAGCAGCACAGGCAGGGCCAGGCCATCTGGGGACACAACAGGGGGACAGGCACACTGAGAAGCCTGCTTTAAAGGCAAGGCTGTTTCATCAGCCAGGGCTCTCTTTAGGGACGGCCAAGCCTCAGCTGTGAGCAACGTAAGGGAATCCTCCTCCCCACCCAAAAGGACACACAAAGATGGTAAACTGCCACCCGGAGACGCAATGCCCTAATTAACATCAGATTCCAGTGTGGCTGCTGGTCAGGTTTGAAATCATTTGAAGATGGAGATCATGTCTAGCTTGATCAAGCCACACCAAGCAGCAGAATGTGCTCTAGCATCCGATGGAACCGGGTTTGGATCCTGCCGGATTGGCTGTGAGCTCTTGCTTGGGCTACCTCTGGCCTTAATATCTGGCTTCAATTTCCTCTATCCACAGAATAAGGATAATAATGTTTACTGCTGGATTCCTGCCTCCCCACCCCCACCCCCAATTCTGATTCTGGAATAGGATGAAAGTGTCTGATGGAAAAGCTCTGGGAAGCCTTTTATTAACATTCTTAGCCCAGCCTAACTCAGGGGACAAGTCTCTGCATTCCTGGGGACGGCTCCCCTGAGCAAAGCAATGCCAAGAATGTCGTTGAAAGATTCTAAGATGCTTTTCCTATCAGAACTCTCCCAGGTATGCACTTCCCCAGGGAGGAAGGGGAGGGGGAGAGCTAGGAGGTCAGGTTCTCACTGCCACCTGCCCGGAGGATGTCAGGATTAAATGAGATGGTGAGAACCAAATGCCCAGGGGAGAGAGGCTACTGCTAAGCCTGTGAACACGGCCACTACCAGATGTGGGCAGCAAGGCTCACACTCGGCTGAGAGTCCAAAAACGCCTGCTGGTAGAAGCTGCTTCCTAGTCAGCAGCTGTGTGACAGTTAAGCTTAATGGCTCAGACCCTCAGCCTGTGGACAAAACAGCCATCTCAAGACTTCGGATGCATCTCACTGGGATGTTTGTGAAGATTAAAAATGGCACATATATTGAAATAAGAAGTAAAAGAGACTGGTATCATTATTTTTCATAATCACTCCTTTTGTTTTTTTTTTTTTTAGGGTGACACCTGTGGCGCATGGAGGTTCCCAGGCTAGGGGTTGAATCGGAGCTGCAGCTGCTGGCCTATACCAGCCAGAGCAACTCAGGATCTGGGCCACGTCTGCAACCTACACCACAGCTCACAGCAATGCCAGATCCTTAACCCACTGAGCGAGGCCGGGGATCGAATCCTCATCCTCATGGGTACTAGTCAGGTTCTTAAACTGCTGAGCCATGACTGCAACTGCTCATATTCACTCTTGATGCTCCACTTAATGTTAAGAAGGTAGCAGCTGTAGATCGAGGAAGATGAAGAAAAGCAGGGTTGATGGGTGAGGAGCTCTCCCCTAAAGGGAGGCAGGAGAGGCTGGATGAGCACATCCCGGGCTGCCCAGCCCTCCCCAGGGAGAGCTGCCTGGAGGCCAGCATTCCCTGTGCCCAGCGGGACCCCACTGCCAGGCCAGGGACCAGCAGCCTGGGGTGAGTGAGGAAAGCACCCCTAGAGCAACGTGTTTCCAAGCAGATGCTTTTGTAGGGTTGTGATGGGTACCTGGGCCATGCGGCACTGGTCCTGTGACTGTGCAGGGCTTATCACCCTGTGTGTCTCGCAGATGGACCCTCTGCATGGAAGGGTCCTTTGCCTGCAGGACCGAAATGAACTTCACCAGCCTGACCGAATCTCTTGCTGAGACTTCACTGCTGACTGTAATTCCCGCATCTAACTGCCCACCTCATCAGCCAATTTCGGACGTGATTCTATGCAAGAATAGATAGAATTCCCACGACCCAGAGAGCCCACCTTCTGGCCATAAATCCCCTAGGGTTGAGAACTGGTCAGGAACAACTAACAATGACTAAGGAAGCACGATGAACTTGCCTTTGCCTGCTATGCAATTCCCAGTCCAGCACTGAAATAATCCCCCTTTATACATGCTCTGTGCATTCCAGTTTTCCAAACGCTTTTATGCAAAGTTTTCCATAGATCTTCCCAACAAGCCTGGGACAGGAGTGGAGCGGTTACAGATGGGGAAAACTGAGGCTGGGGTGACAGAGGACTAATGAGGCACCATGGTCTCATACTAATGGGTTCAGAAACAGGAAACGGCTCTTCTATACGCCAATCAGCTTTCCCCTCCCCTGCACAGCCTTAATGGTGGTACGAGTAAATGCAGAGGTTTTAGGCATCAGAAATAAACATGGCAGATTGTGACAAATTCAGCCTACCATCACCTACTGCTACCCATAACTGGCCTTTTGGGGCTCTGATCCTGTGCTGAACCTACCAAGAAGCCCCAAGATTTCATTCAGCCCTTACAAACCTCTATGGAAGAGAACAATCAGCCCCTTTTAGGTGGAGCCGCTGAGGCTCAGAGAGGACACGTAATTATTCACCATCGCAAGTATCCAAGCTGGATCTGCCTGCAACTCTCAACCGTTACTGTATCCCCTACCATTGGCCCAGAGGGGGAATAAGGAATTCCCTGCCTCTTAAAGGGAGAAATAATTCCTGAGATGTTGGATGGTTCAGAGGTCAAAGAGCTGCTTTCTTTCCAGGGCTTTGCCTGATGGGAAGGAGGCAGCACCACCCTTTGGGAACACCAGGCAATAGTCCTACACCTGCCGCCAATGAGCTGTACACCTGCAGGCCTTCTCCCCGCCAGTCTCACCCTCAGAACCCCCTTCAGTACACTGTGTCTGGAGCACCTCAACTTCTTCAAAGAAGTATGAAGGAGAATATTCTTTTAGGATGTGCTTGATGTTTTCCTGCAGAATAAAGACTGGTGGTCACCCTCCCAGTTAGGAGGCAGTGGGTGTCTGGGAAGCTAAATTTCACTGCCTATAAAGTACTCTCAGAAAAAGATGCAAGCTCCCAGCTCACCCACCTCATCTCTCTCCACCCTCCCTGCTGCTAAGTTCTGCTCCCCCTCCCTAAATCCACACTATTCAAGACCTCAGAAGCTTTGCATCTGTTCTTCCCTCTGCCTGCAACTCCCAACCCTGGTTCTCCAAGCGGCAGGGTCCTCCTCATTTAGATCTCAACCCAAACGTCATCTCAGAGAGAACTTCCATGACGCCCCTGGTCCTCTTCCTGCCTCCACCCCTGCCAATTACTCTCACAACATCCTGCGATGTTACTACTACCTGAAATTATCATTTTTTCGAACTGTGCTTGCTTGCTCATGGTCTGCTTTCTTCCTCCAGAATATAAGCTCCTCTAAGACAGAAGCCCCCTTACCACTGTGCCCAGCTTGATCCCAACACCCAGTTGACACCTGGTGCTTGATGAAGCTTGAAAATTGCCTGTGGTGTGAACACCTGGAACTTTGCCTGCTACCAAGGGCTATTTACAGACCCCAGCAAGTTCATTACAAAATCACAAATCCTTCTAACTGGAAAGGACCCAGGGGCTGACACTTGAACTTAACAGAGGTGAAAATCTTTTATTTTTCCATCACTGAGGTATACCCATTCCAGTGGACCCAGGAATGGGGAACACTGGTCCAGAGACAGGGAGCAGAAACTGAACGTGGTCCCTCAACAGACATTTCAGATGAAGAACGGCTAGAAGAAAAAGACATCAGCGCATGAGAAAGAACGATGGGAAAACCATCGAACCGGCAGAGCCAAAATCAGGGCTTTTTCCATTTTCTAAAAACGTTAAGCATTAGTTCTTGGCTTTTATGCACAGTTGGATTTGCTGCCCGCCCGCTGAGCCACACCCAAAGAGTTAGCCCTTCTGCCCACGCTCGCAAGCCCCCAGGCAGCTCCAGGCCCCATCTCCCTGGCCCAGGCAACCTCAAAGAGCACACACTGGGCAGAGCAGAAGCAGGCAGTGGTCACCCCCCTAGTCCAAATGGCTCTTTACCACATACATCTTTGAATCTCAAGCAGACTTAAAAAAACCAACAAAAAAAGCCCCCAAAGGATAACAAGTATATTTCAGGTAGAAATAAAGATGGAAAGAAAACTGCTAGGGGCCAACGTGCTCTTATTTGGATGCAGTGATGGGAGTGAATAGTCCCATCTCCTGGGTGGAGAGAAGCAAATATTAACTGCTGTACAGAGTCTAGCAACTTCATGTCCAGTCAATCAAGTACTAGAAAAATCCAATTCCAGTGCCCTCGACTCAATCTGATAAATCCTTGGAACATTGGTTCTTGGCCGTGACCTGTGTGTACATATCAGCAATGCAAACCCAAAGATGACGCCGGGACCCCAGAGTGGCTCAAGGTGACTGCAAAATACACAACTAGTAAAAGCTAGCTCTACCAGCCCAGGCTTATCTGAGGGTGGGTTACAAGCATCCCCTCCCCTGATGACCACAGAAAACTGCTAGTCCCTGCTGCAGTTCTAACAAAGCATTAGCTTTGGAGTGAATTGTCTGTGTGGTCTATTATCACCAGGGGCAAAGGGTCATGCACAGCCCACTGATTAGAAGAAAGAAAGTCACCTCCTCATTTATTCTTCCCCATGGTGGGGGTGGAGGGCTGCAGGAGATAGTGTCTGCCCACCCCCATCTCTGCACAGCACACGGCTTATGCTTCTAGTGTTGCCATCACAGTGCCAAATTCTGCTTTGAGTCAGATCTGTAGGCTTCTAGCATCAGCAACAGACTGTAAGCAAACTCTTACGAATTCCCTTTCATGCCCATAGACCATTCCCCGCTACCAACAGAGATGGTGGTCTCTCTATTACACATCTTTTTATTTGTATGTGTACTGCTTTGTGAATTTTTTTTTTTCTTTTTAGGGCCACACCTGTGGCATATGGAAGTTCCTGGGCGAGGGGTTGAGTTGGAGCTGCGGCTGCCACAGCAACAGCACATAGCCACAGCAACTCGGGATCCAAGCTGCATCTGTGACCTACACAGCAGCGCTGGATCCTTAACCCACTGAGCAAGGCCAGGGATCAACCCCGCACTGTGGATACTAGCCGGGTTCGTTTCCGCTGAGCAACAACAGGAACTCCTGCTTTGTGAATTTTTAATGTCCTTAAATGTGATTGTCAAATGTGCTATTCTGCTTCTTACCTTTCTGTCAGCACTATGTCTTAAAGAGCCATCTATGTTTCTGCGTAGACAGCTTCATCCATTGCTTCTACTGCTGCAGAATTTTCTAGAATGTGCGACCCCTGTCATGGGTCACTTACTCCCAGGTGACACCAAGAGCTTCCCACTCCCCATCATGACAAATAATGCTGCCAAGATCATCTTCAAACCTGCCCAGTGTGGCCCCATTCAGAAAGTTCTGTGTGTTCTGAGCACACTTGGTGCCCTGCAGCCCCTCCCTCCTGCCAGACTACCCGGTGCTCTGATAACTAAAGAGGAGCCCCAATGCCTCTTCAGGGGCTCCTTAGCATTTTGGAAGCTCTTTCACCTGTAAACTCCCATTCACACTCTTAATTCACCTTCTTTTCTGCTGAGATCTCTGCCTTTTCCTGGCCAGTGTGCAGGAGCTCCCTGTATATTCTAAATGTTAATTACCCCGACGCTTTGAGACCTTGTAAATCTCTCTCTCCTTTTGCCAGCTGCTTACTCCCTTTGCCCGGGGTGCTCTCTAATGAACAGAGCCCTTAACTTTGATGCAAACTTGGAAAACGTGAGGACAGCAACCGTTTCTCACATACGATTTCACACATGAGCGCTGACAACATATCATCCATGGAGTTAGGTGCTGTGGACACAAAGAGGAATCAGGGCTTTTGACTTTTGAGCTTTCAGCCTCCTAGAAACACTGACTTCCCATCAACTGTAACATGGACCCAATGACCACAGCGGGTCATGCAAGGTGTAGTGGGGGGTTAAAGGTTTCAGGGCATCAAAGTCAAGGCTGAGTGAGCCTTGATAAATGAGCCTGGCAGGCAGCTCTGAGGGGAGAACATTCCAGGCCAATGGAACAGCACTTGTAAAAGTCCAATATGGGGAACCACAAGGAACCCAGTATGGGGGGGGGGCATAGGACAAAGGAAGAAAGTCACAGAGGCTGGACAAATGGGAAGGGACCATGTGCAGAAGGAGCTCAGATTTTTTCTAGTACCATTCTTGCTCTCCCCACAGCCACTGGTGAGTTGCCTTAGACACTGCCTGCACCCAAGGAAGAGGGCCTGGTTCAGGTACCCTAAGAAGTCTGGGCTCACCTTGCTACACAGCAAGGTACTGAAGTCTCACAGAAACCCACAGACAGAATATTCTTGAAAGAAAAGGTTCATGAGCATTCAAGTTAAACACCCAAGGTGGATAAGAGACACCCATTGGACAGGTCTGGATTGTCCTGAATGACAGGAAGACGTCCCTTCCTGGCCTCCGCTAGAAGCAGTTCTGGCTGCTGCTCTTGCCTTGATGAAAGTTCCCAGCCACACAATTCCCCAACTGCCAGGGGTGCCTGCGCCGGAAATGTACCGAATAAAGTCGTTTAGTGACACAGCTGAATCCTACCCAAGACCCCAGCAGGATCTCTGCCAGCCAGCTGTTTCCTCCTGAATCTAAACCATTTTCACACTCAGCAATGGTAGTATTTTGCAGGGGGGGCAGGGGGGGAGCCATTTGCAGAGAATGTTTTACTCCAAGCTATGTAACGACCCTTATTTTTTCCAGCC
The DNA here is from genome assembly GCF_016906955.1 of Phacochoerus africanus. Lineage (NCBI taxonomy): Eukaryota > Metazoa > Chordata > Mammalia > Artiodactyla > Suidae > Phacochoerus > Phacochoerus africanus. The sequence continues at coordinate 125,049,272 of NC_062558.1, forward strand.
AGAGAAGAAATCCATATGCACAGACACATGCCGGCCAAGTATGAAGGCACAGAGGAGGGCTGAGCAAGAAGCACTGAGGGATGGTTGGGGGTCCAAGGTCAAGGTGTCAAGGCTGAGTGAGCCTTGACAGATAAGCTTGGGATCTGGACGTCACTCCATCCCAGCAGAAGGTAGACTGTCACTATCTTCCAAGCTGCCTCAGGCTCCCCAGGGCGGAAGAAGCAATCTTGTAGGACATCAATCTTATCCTTTAAGGGCATTAGGGAAATAGCTTTAGGAAATTAAAAAAAAAAAAAAAAATGGTTCCGATTGTCACCCGATGCCTCCTTTCCTCTAAGACAGATCAGACACACACACACACGCACGCGCGTGCACACGTCCCAGTCATGCCTGACATCTGTGACATGAATGGTTGACCAGCTTCCTTCCCCTTCACTGGGGCCCCACCCGCTAGGTGTGTCAGGAGCCGCAAGGATGCAAAGGGGGTAAGCCAGACCCCAACATCTGTGTCCCCCACATGCCCCCAACTGATCAAAGGCATTTTCCAACACCATCCCTGTGATCACTTTGGCTCAGAGGTGACTGCCAGCTCCCCAGCTCGGGCCAGGGAGGTAATGAAGGGCCCGAGGCTGCCTGCACACTTCAGAGGCCTCCTGCTTGGACAAGAGGCTCCTGCCGGCCAGCTGCCATGCTCCCGTCAGGCATCCAGTGGTACTTGAGAAATGAGGCTGAAACTGACCCGGAGCTGGCCCTGGGGAGGGGGCCCCAGGTTCCCACCCAGAGAACACGGGCCTCCCTGCAGACGCGACAGCATGCGGGGCCCTTACCTCGGGGTCAGAGAAACAAACCCCCACATAAGAAGAGACTCACTCATGAAATAGAGCCCCCCGTCTTAGACACCGGGGGGGGGAGGGGGTGCAGGGCAGGGAGTTATGCTTGCAAAGGACTTGATCTCAAACGCTACAGACTAAATTCTCCCTGGGAGAACAGGACGCCCTTTCCCACTCTCGAGGGAACCAGTGCCAGGCGAGCCGGGAGTGACACCTGGATCCCATAACTCTCCGAGATTTGCTCCCAGCCTGAACTGTTTACAATTACATACCCCAAACCAGCATCGGATGGGCGGGAGATGGACGCTTGCCCATGGAGAAGCCGGGAGGTCAATGGGAAAAAATTATTTTAGTCCATGTGGAGCCTTCATGTTTGGAACGTTTCTCCAAACTATAGCAATGTTCTCATGCTCCCCTCCCCGTGCGGGTGCCAGGCCCTCCTCTGATGCTCATTTCCAGGGAGCTTGGGATGGCAGTGGGAGGAGCCCCCCCCCCAGGCCTGCTTCCTCCACCCCTCGGAGGTCAGTGGGCTACAGGCCATTTAAGGACCCACAGAGAGCGTGAGACCCCTCCTGGGAATCCCAGTCACTGTGACCCCTCACAGTAACCTGAGCCGGGTCAGGGGGAGGGACTGGCAAGGTCTCAGGCTTAGCACATGGCTCGGATCATGAGAGCTGGGGAAGGTGGCCTTCTTGGCAGCTGGCAGTGTGGAATGACAATTTGCAGGGCCTGATGGGGCATGGGGGAGGGGGGGGGCATGCCCAATAGATTTCACTCAGGCCTCCTCTTCCAGGAAGGAAGAAGCTGTTCCTTATCGGGCAGGGAGCACACCCCATTTCCCACGCTGTCTGAGGTCACTAGCTCCTCCTGGGGAAGCCTGAGATTCTAGCCTTGGCTGTTAGAAAGGAGAGCAGAGAGCTGGGACAAGGGGATACACTTTCTTTCTGGGTCTTTCTGGACTTAAGTTCCTGGGGAAAATCCTTTTTCTAAAGGGAGACCTGAACAGAATTGCCAGGGGAAAAAAAAAGTCAGAAAGTAGGAGAAAGTCAAGAGGAAGAGGGGAGTTCCCATTCTGGCTCAGTGGTAACAAGCCCAACGAGGATCCAGGAGGATGCAGGTTCGATCCCTGGCCTCGCTCAGTGGGTTAAGGATCCAGTGTTGCCTTGAGCTACGGTGTAGGTCGCAGACGCAGCTCAGATCCTGCATTGCTGTGGCTGTGGTGTAAGCTGGCAGCTGCAGCTCTGATTTGACCCCTAGCCTGGGAACTTCCATATGCTGCGGGTGTGACCCTAAAAAGACAAAAAAAAAAAAAGACAGAGAGAGAGAAAGAGAATAAAGGAATGAAAGAAGAGGGGGGAGGGAGGAGGGAGAGAGAGAAAAGGAGATGGGTGGGGGTGGGTAGAGAATGGTGCCTGTATGTGAAGCTATGCCTGTGATGGTTTTGTCATCAGCCTGACCTGCTTTGCCAGAGTCTAACTCTGGGGCATCTGGGATATTACTGACTTGAACCAGAGACAGGCTTCCACTGTCTCCAGTGAGACAGGAGTTTCACCCCAGCTCAGGTGCCTGCAGTGGCTCTCTCGGGAGATGCCCTAGGGCCCCAGGCACCTGGAGTTGTCACCAAGCACCAGGAGAACATACTGGCTCATCATACACACTGGGATCCTTAGCCACAACTCCAGTAATCTCATCTGCAGAGATCCCATCTCCAAAACATGCTAAAAGACATGTAAACCAACTCGGACTGTCACGGACCAGCCGCACTGCATCAGCCATTCAAACAGTAGAGGCGAGGCTGAGACTTGTGGCTGCTGCCCAAGTTCTGCCGTGTCACCACCCTTAATTTCCTTCCACTCGTGCAGGAAACTACCAAGCACAAGCCACAGGGGGCCTCTGTTAACAGAAGTCCTAGGGGTGGTGTCCATCGTCATGTCTTCAAAGAAAGTGCTAGAAGGGGAGGCCACAAAAGGCCTGACAATGCAAAGGGCAGTAGGATGGCAACCCTCTCAAGCTCATGAGAAGTCTGGGATTGTTAGTGAGAACATTTGCCCCAAGGAGACCCAAGAGCGTGAAGATGAAGATAAGATGCCCCAAGCAAGCCCTCTACCCAATAGGTCCCAGCCCCAGCATCAGGGCCACCGGGCACCCTCGCAGAGTTTCTTCCCGAAGGCTCATATTTGAATTTTAGTAAATCAGCTCAATATGTTCTAGGACTGTGGGTATTAAATAAAAGAAGCCAGTGAAATCGTCAAACAATAAGCTCATTCAATACAATCTTTTTTTTCTCCCCCCATCTGGGGACTTGAATAGAGTTAATATGAATAAATCCTGTTGTGTGAAAACTGGGGGAGAAGAAAAGGCGGGGGGCGGAGGATGGAAGGAAATGGCACGATTCCCACTTGTTGGTCTAAGAGGAAGACTGAGACCCAGACAGTCCCCAGAACCCCAAAAAATGCCAGCGTGCCAGGGTAGCCTGGGGAGATGGTGGCAACAGGTTGGCAGTCCAGGTACGGAAGTGTCTGGAATTTCCCCACCCATGTACACCCAACTTCTCCTCTGCAGCCCTCAAATGAGTGCTCATGCTTGTACCCAACCTAGAAGTGGGCCCTTGGGCTGGCCCTTCCTCGGGGGACCCGCCACAGGCCAGGCTTGACCCGGCATCAGGGAAAATTCACAGCAAATATGCACAAAAACTGCTCCCTGCCTCTTCCCCATCCCCCGCCACTGTCCTCCAACAAAGACAATTAGAACTGAGGACTGCCATTATTCTATTATTATTCTGCTATTTTTCAGCAATTCTTCCTGGATATCCCCCAAACAGGTGGAACGGACTTGCCTTTCCAAGCATCCTGGACATACTTATGATTAAGAAGAGTGGCAGGTGTGAAAGTCTGGGTCATTGATTCAGAGTTGAAAATCATCTGCGCCCGTACAGTCCTCATGGATGGAGGACCTTCCAACCCACTGTACTTAAGGGAGAAGACACAGATCCTTTAAGATCCAGCTGCCCGGGGCACAGAGCCAGACACGCATCACTGGAAGAACAAGCCAGTTCAACATGGGGTGGGGGGTTGGGAGCCATTAAGCTCTTCAGATCCCATGAGGACCACCAGAATGATGCTTCCTCCTTCTCTTGGAACCCCGAAATATCCCAAGTCCTGGGCTGGTGAGCAAAGGCTGGTTTTTCCCTGCCTGGAAACGGGAGGGCTGATCCCTTACCTTATATGGGATTGGGTGCAGGATTTTGCAAAATCATGCATTCTCCCTCCCTCGAAATCCGTCCTAGCTAGCACAGACACACAGGACTGCCAAAGACAAAGGGTCAGCCAGGAATACTCATGGGTACTCAATTCAATAACTTTATTGGTGACAAAATAAAAAACTTGCTGCAAGAAGGCTGCCCACGTCAATACAATAGCTATCCATGCGTGTGCAGCAGCAGCAGGATTCCCAGGGTAGGAGAGCTAATGCTTCAATATTCCGTGACCCTCCTGGGCACATCTGCTGCCTGGGCTTTAGGGGAACCGCTTTTCCTTTTCTCTGACTGGGGGAGAGCTTTCACCATCATCCTGTCTGTGCCCCACAGAAAAGTCTCTTGCATGGACGAGGGGACCACTGGTCTTTTTGTTTTGCTCTAAAATTCTTGCTCACCCTCTTCGGCTGCACCTCCAGGTGGCGGCAGGCATGACCATACCAAGACCTCAGGTTCTATTTACAACCTGTGATGACCAACCGCACGCTGGATGGATTCTTCATCTAGACCACAGAGTCACCAACAGCGAGGGTTTGTTTTAAAGTCAGTTTTCAGGAGGTATAACTTACACACGGGGAAAAAAAAACAAAAAACAAACAAACAAACAAAAAAACCACTGCCCAGTTGACTGCATGCTTCTGTGTTTTCACAAACACCTAGAGCTGTGTCACTGTCACCACCATAAAGATTCCAAAAAGGAAGATTCCTATCATTTTAGAAACTTCCCTCCATGCCCCTTTGTGGTGAACCCCTTGTCCCAGCAATGAATGACCTGTTTTCTTTTCCGACAGTTTTTACCTATTTCAGAAAGTCACACAAATGGAATCATACAGTGTATAGGCTTTTAGAGTCTGGCTTCTCTCCCTGAGGATACCAGTGTGAATCACTTGTCATTAGTTACAAACTGCTAGTTTTATTTATTTATTTTTTTGTCTTTTTGCTATTTCTTGGGCCGCTCCCGCGGCATATGGAGGTTCCCAGGCTAGGGGTTGAGTCAGAGCTGTAGCCACCAGCCTACGCCAGACCCACAGCAACGAGGGATCCGAGCCGCGTCTGCAACCTACACCACACTCACGGCAATGCCGGACCCTTAACCCACTGAGCAAGGGCAGGGACCGAACCCGCAACCTCATGGTTCCTAGTCGGATTCGTTAACCACTGCGCCACGACAGGAACTCCACAAACTGCTAGTTTTAAAGCTTTGGACTTTTGCTTTCTTGTCAGAGATGAAATAATTGGCTCTAGTTCACCTTTGCTATGGAGTAACCACATTTTTGATTTAAGGCCTTTGAATAAAGCCGAGGCGTGGGAACAGGGTGACGCACCACCTCGGGTCTGCCTGGGACTAAGAGATGTCCTGGGACCTGGCCCTTTGAGTGGCAAAGCCAGGACAGCCCTAGGCAAACTGGGACAGTTGGTCGGCCTCCCTTGGAAAGCCACCTCCAAGGACAGGGACGCGCGTCGCTCTGCTCCGACTCCTTCTGGAAGCAGCAAGCCACTCTCTGAGCTCACAGCTACCCATCCTCCTTCCGTTTAACCAGGAGCAGAAGGCCAATCTGCAACCTGCTGGGGCCATGCTCCTGGGCAGAGCTCACCACACTGCATGGGCTTGCTGGTTTTGAAGTCCCTGGGAGGGGCTCTAGGAAGTGAGAACTCAGGGGTCTGCTTAGAAAACAGCAGAGCAGGGCTTCTGTTGGTGTCTGTGCCCTTGTCTGCTCCCAGGGAGACCTGACATGAAAACACGCTGGGCTCAACCTGCCTTTGCACCACGCAGCGTGGTGATGCCTGCTCCTACTTTTTCTAGATATTCTTTGACCTCTCCCTCTCAGTGGGGTTTTTTGTTTTTTTTTTTTTTTGGTTAGTTTTGAGACTAACTAGGGAGAAGGTGAGAGCCACGTGACAGAAAATTAGCAGAGCTTGATGCTCTTGTTAGAAGTTCAGGGCCTCTCCCATATGTAAACTTACTGAGCCATCAGAGAAATTCCTTGCCCATTTCCTTTCTAGCTGACCTCGGGGTGGGGTGGGGGGGATGGTTACAGAGATGCTCTGAGAAGCCAGGCTGCCTGGGAACAGGCTGAGCAGCCCCAATAGCTTCGTAAAGTGTGTGATGGGCATAACTGGTACCCACGTTAATTGTGAGGACCACCCATGCCCCCGAGGATGGCAGGAACCGGTGGGGTCAGAACCACGTTGTAGCAGTTTCAGGGTACTGCTCCCTGAATTAACATAACATTACCCCTTATAAGTACAGCACGGTAGCTCTCACAAGTTATTCCACCAAGCGGCAGTTAGTAATCATTATCCTCACTTGCACAGATGAGGAAACAAGGCCCAGAGAGATTAAGTGACTTGCCCAAGGTCGCACAGCAAGTTAGTGCCAAAGGCCAGATTAGAACCCTGAGCCCCAAGGTGCCCAGGCCGCCGGCGGGCAGCTCTATGAGATCCCTCAGCCATCAGTCCAGAGCATGGGCAGAGCCAGGTCTGCACCCTCGGGAGCCGTGGAGGCCGGGTGAGCTGCTGCAGAGGGCACAGGCAGGCTCATACTCACAGGCAGAAACCTGCAGCATCCTTCTCTGCACCACCAGACAGCAACACCCCTGTGCTGGAACAGACAGAAACAAGGCTCAAGTTGGGAAAGCCACGGGCGGCCACTGTGGGCCTGCATCTCCGCTTCTGGAATCTGGCTTTGAGATCCTGCCTCCTTTCCCTTTGTGACCCAGGTCGGCTCTCGAGGACAGAACTGGGAGACGAGAGGCTCTTGTTGCCTGGGATGCATTCATTCACTCATTGACCCCCATCATGTCCAGGGCACTTACTCTATGCCTGGCAGGGCCCTAGGGGCTGAGGAGGATGGACCCTTGGAGGAGAAAGACATCCCTGGCTTGATCAGGTTTCAGGAGAAACAGACAAAGAGACAGATCACGGTAAGACAATGTGACTTTAATTCAACAAATATTTGTTGGGCCCTTACGATATGCTCTACCTAAAACAGGGGGGGAACTATGGAGCCACTCTGGGAAGGCTTCCTAGAGGAGGAGGCATGTGGGTCAAGTCCTGAAGATTGAGGAGAAGTTCACTGAGGGGCTAATCCCTTCCTGGCTAAAGGGACACGGATGAGGAAGGGGTCTGAAACTGCTTTGAGGACTTCTTTCTAAATCAGCCCTTGCTCATATGAGAACAGGAATTTTACCCTTTTGAAACCCAGTTCTCAGGGACTCCTTATCTTGTCTCTGACTGTCTGAGTGGTTCCTTAATCTCTTTAGGCCTCCGTGGACCTGTGTCTCCAACGGGAGTGAAAAAAGTCCTGTGTTTCAGAGAGTGGTTCCAGGCTTTGGAGAAAAGTCCTTGAGAAACAAATTCCTCATGCGGCCGATGGCATCCTCCTGCCACCGCTCGCCACTTACAACAGGAAATTGGTTGTATTTATAAGAATCACAAGCCTAAACTGGCCTCTGCTGGGCTACCCGCAGTCCCCCCGCCCCCATTCCCCTCTCTCCCCAAGTCACACATCCTCCCTCCAAGATTCCTCAGGGACCACAGGGCAAGTAGTGCAGAGGGTTGCTCATAAAGCCAATGAGCGAGCACTGGAGGTTATTTTCTAGATGAGGAAACCGAGGCCGTGGGTCTTCCGGTTCCCAAGCCGCTGCCTCTTCATTGCACCCCGACTGCTCTCAGCCTGGGCTCCTCCAGCAGACGTGCCATCCTCCCTGGGCTGGGGGAAAGTCTCCCTCCTCTGGATGACACAGTCTTTAGAGAAACATTTCCCACCATTAAAGGGATTTGGAAGAAAACTGGTGCAGCTTCCTCGGCTTTGAAGCGCGGTGGCCCCTCCTGGCCCTTTAATTGTGCTTGGAACCAGCCCAGTTCCCAGAGCTCCCGCCCCTTCAGAAGAGGGGAAGGGCCCAGAGCCCTCCTGGCCTTTCTGCACCAAAGGTGACCTCTCAGTTCTTGTTTCAGGCCATTTCATTGCCAAAGCATCAAGGGCTCCCACACAAAGAGCTTCAAAGCCAGGAGGGCTCAGGGTCAAGTACAACCATGAGCAAACCCTGAGCTTTGGATTCTGAAGCATCGCCTTTGAGACCGTGTTCCAGCAGAGTTCCCACAGCCTTTTAAAGCCTATAATAGCTTCAGGTGAGTGACATTAGATTTCTGCAGCTATCACACGATTTAGCTAAACCACATCAGGTGAGCATGGAGGGAGTATCATGCCACACTTGCTCTTAATTTTCCAAGCGAGGAAGGTGTGTATATAATTATCTTTCTTCAATAGCTCTCAGTGTTGGCTACTCATGAGAATCATCTGAAGAGCTTTAAAAACTAAAAGCCCTAAGTGGAACCCCTAGACCAATTAAATCAGAATGTCTTGGGTGGAGCCTCTATACAACCATACTTGTTAAAGCGCCCCCAATGGTTCCCACGGGTGACTAAGGTTAAAGAAGCACCGCCTTAAGTAGGACGTTAGCAGGGAAAAACCTGAACTCCCAGGCATGGGAAAACCACCCATACAGGTGATGTTTCCGAAGGCAAAATGAAGATCAACCCCGTTCATCTTTTAATTAATTTTTCATTTTCAGACCTTCCCTGACCACCGATCTCATGATTCCCATATAAGCTTTCAAGTATTTTTACTAGCTTGACTCTTTCCAGCTCACCTCCACCTTCCAGTGCCCTAGAATGAAGTGCCCTCTCCTGGGAATCAGGTGATCTGACTCAGAAACCAAAGAACACGGAAAAAGAACGATTATGCTTTCAACCAATTACTGTCATCCAAATTACAGTGACTATCTCACCCCTGCCTGTTTGGATCCAAGTGTGATGCAATTTCAGGAAGCTTTGGCGTGGATGTTCCAAGAGCAATCCACAGATAGTAGGTCAGTCACATTTGGCCCTGGACACATTCACCAGCTGGAGGAGCAGTAGGAACCAGAAGCCTTGACCATGTGGTGAGAGTTCAGCCAATGGGCTCACAGACAGTGATACAAGGATGCCCTTGGGAGATTCATAAATATGTAAACATCCAAGGATGGGAACCGACTCAAGGGACTTCAGAGGACTGAGCACAGCTTATACCACACCAAAGAGAATCAGGTACAAGAGATGGCAACTCTACCATCTCTTTCTAGGACAGCTCTTATAAAAGTCCCACGTCTTTGGGGAAGACAATCCACTTACTCTCTCCACCGCCACCTTGGTTTTGCTTAAGAGAAGCATGGCTGTCACAATGGCTCAGAAGGGATGAGGAGCAAGCCTGGAGATGTTTCTGCCTCACACACCAGGGAGTGGTCCAAACGCTCTTTACCTCCAGACACTTCTTTACACCTTACAGAGCAATGGAAAATCAGCCCAGAACCTACAGGTGATAGGCTCATTTTGGAGATGTACAGTACGTGACATGCAGGCGGGGGAACATGGAAAACAATTTCTCCTACAATTAAACATTTGAGACTCTGGAGCTGGTGATGAGGCGTTCTACCTATGTGGGAGGAGGGAGAGCTCAAAAAAATGGGAATTTAGAAACAGAAGGAGGTGTTTAAATAACAAATGTTAGAAATGTCACAAATAATTCTTTACGGTTTTTACATATGTTCTGAAAGCCCAAGTATACCCGGCTTTTCCATTTAATTTTGTTGTTCAGACCACCATACCTAGTCATTCCATAATTGTTCTATCTTCCAAAAAAAAAAAAAAAAAAAGCCCACAATCTCAGACCAGCAAGAGGAGACCACAGATAGTAGTATACTGGCTGATGGTTCAACATGCTTAATTTTGCACAGATCGACTTTCCAATTCTATGAGTATTCAAAGCACAACTCATCTTCTCAAGTGAATGCGGACGTCCACATCCTTCAGAGGCAAGGCAGGTGGGGCAAATCCCCAGATTCCTCAGCTGAAAGGTATAGTAAACACATCAGTAGGCCCTTCCCCAGTGAAACCTGCAGAGAAGATTTTTCTCCAGAATTAAGCACTAAAGGCTGAGTCGGATTAGCCTCTGCAATCCAGATAACTCTCAAATGCATCCACGTAGCACTCTGATTTACTGCAAAATGAGGAGGCAGAGACATGTGTTACCAAAAACACATCACACTGAACTGGAAACCAAATTTCTTCAGTTGGCAAAAAAAAAAAAAAAAAAAAAAACCTCTTCGGGATGGTGGAGGGTGGAAGGATTTTAAACTTTCAAAAGATTTACCAAGAAGACTTTTGCAGGTTAAGGGTCAAGTCAAAAGGTATTCATTTAAAAACTTTCTGATAACTGGGCACTGGGAAAGCCTATCCAGAGTGTCATCCTTTGCCCTAACTTAGCAAGATTAATATACTGATTTGAGAAAGTGCTTGCAAGCTGGACCGACAGTCAGGAGCTAACACGATTCAGGAAGGGCAGGCTCTGAGCTGGAAGGGACCCTCGGGGAGGCAACTCGAGTCTTGATTTCCCTGGGAGGGTCCCTCCCAAAGGGCAGGAGGAGGGGGGCCCAGTGGGGGAGGGAGCCGCAAACGGCCATTCTAGAAGGAGAGGGGCTGGGGCTTCTTCAACTGTTCTGAGACTACAGAAGGACGCATTGAGCCATTCAGGCACAAAACTGACGTGATCTACGCAGAATTTGAGGGGAAAAAAAAAAACAAAACTCAGAAATGTGAAGAGAGGCTCCAGAGAGGGTTCATAGGAAAAATTAAAAAAAAAAAAAAAAAAAAAAAAGGAAGGTTGCCAAAGAACTTAACCCCGTTTCCCCAGCTAGCTTCTGTGCTCTTGGCAAAGACCCTCCCTTTATACGTGAGGCCCTAAGATTTAGGTCTTTCACCCTCACCTATAACCAGGTGACCCAGAAGAGAAAAAAACAATGAGAAAAATCAAAAGATTCAGCTAGTTTAGGGAACTAGAGCCGATCCCCCAAAGTTTATGTCAGCTCAGAAACGAGAAACCACTGGGAGTGAGATGCCTTGGGAATCTGAGCGGTTCTCCTTTATTTCGCTCCCAGGGGAAAACAAATTTAGAAACAGTATTTCCTTTTGCAGGTTTGGCGGAGTCCAGGACAAGAAAGTGCAAGAAGCTTTCCCAAAGGAAAGGAGTTGGGGTGGGGGGTGGGCGTGCCCGCAGCGTCGCGCTTCAGGGCCAGCTCTTTAACCTTTTCCAAAAGCTGTGCAATCCAAGGCTTCTAGACACCAGCCCCAGGGCTCCGAGCAAGGGTGCGAGCCGGGCACAACCGGCACAACCCGGGCCGGCCCGCCCACCAGGGTTTGGCCAAGATTCCCCGGCCCAGGCCAAGTCTCTTAACTCGCCCAGCTGCGCACGACCTAAGCCCTCGGGCGGAGACGCGCTCCACCTGCCGGGCACCCCTCTCGGGCCCAGTCCCTGCACCCCGCCCCTGCTTGGGGGTAAGGGAACGGAGAAGGGCTCGGAGACAGACGGTTACCGGCGCGGCGGGACATAAGGGTGGTTCCACCAAGCCGAGAGCGGAGCTGCGCGCCCACTCTACCCCATCTAACCGCCCAAGCGCATCCCCTCGCAGGCTCTTTTTCGGCTGCTGCAGGAAGCCCTCCATTCCGGCTGGCAGCCCGGGTGAGAGGCCCCAGCAACCCGCCCCTTTGCCCTGCCAAGCAGCCCCGCACTGTTCTGACCTCACTGGGGAACTCCTCTGCCCCCAGCATATTTCCGAGACCGCCGAAGCGTGGGCGGGGGGGGGGGGGTCGGTGGTCTCTAAGCGCACCCCGGGTCCTCTAACAGGTGAGAAGCCTCGCCACGTCGACCCCTCAGCCTCCGCGCCAAGGAGGATCAAAGGGCCCGGGCCACAGCCTCCACCTAAGAGCCCGCTGGGCTGGCCCGCGGCGCCCCGGTGGCCGGAGTCTTCGGCCCAGGTCCGGGCTGGGCGGGGGCGGCCGGCCTTGCTCACCTGAGGCCTGGAGGGACGCGAGACGCTCGCAGTGACGCCCCCCGCTATCCCCAGCCCTGCTTTCCCGCGCCGCGAGAGGCAAGAAACGGGTGGAGGCTCCCCGCGCGGGGACCCGCGTCCTCACCTTTGAACCGCTCCATCGGGGCCGCGGCGTGCGCTCCTCGCGGCTCCGCTCCGGCGCTGCGCTCTCGGCCCTCGGCTCCGCGCCCAGGGCGGCCGCGCTGGCCCCTCCCCGTGAGGTCACGCTCGCGGCCGGACCTCCTGGCGCGGCCGCCGCGCCCGGGGCCCTCGGACCCGGTACCCGCCCGGAGCGCCGCCCACGCCGGGGAACTCCGCGGCAGACCCGACGGACAATCAGCGCTCAAGTCTGCGGCCGCCTGGCAGCTGCTTCGCGTTCCGGCCCCGGGGGCGGCGGGAGGGAGCGAGACCGGGACGTGCCCAAATCCTGGGGGAGGCGCGAGCTCGGGCGGGCCTACGAGAGCTGTTCTTCCAAGCGCCCGGCTGCAAACCCACTGCCTGGAGGGTGAGACTGAGGTCTGAGTCGCAAGGCGAGAAGCGCCTAGAGCGCCCCCTGTTTGAACTCTGGGTCCGCGCGCTTGTGCCGTGGCAGTCCTCAAGGAGGTGGGGGAGGGGGGGGGCTTGGGGATGGGGCAGAGACAGCAGAGTCTGCCCCCAGTTCTTCAGGAATCGCCCCCACTCTCGCTGGGCAGCGGGTGGCACACACAGCTACTTGCTTCTTCTACCCCAGCTCAGGTTCCCTGAGCGCCGTTGTGCCAGATACTCCCAAGGACTAGAATTTCTAAAGCCGCTTGGACAAATCTAGGAGCGCCAGGTTCTCAGGCTGGCACCGCGTGGACCGCCCCAGAGAGGTAGCATCTATTTCATAGGGAGCTCAATCGTGGCTCTAACCACCCTGCGACGCCGCCACCACCAGGTTCCACACGTCTTTTACCTCCCTACCTCCCTTTGGCCATCGGTCCCTCCAGTCTCTCAACAAGGCCATGTCTTCCCCAGCTGTCCCCAAGGAGGAGCCAGGTTTTCCTTTAAACTTCCATTTTCACTTTAAAATCTCAATCACGGTTTCTGCTGAACTGCCTGGTTTTTCAACAAATCTCCCCCAACTTCCTTGAAGGAACACTTAAGGAAGATTTGTTGCTGCTGCTGCTGCTGTTTTCTAAAAGACTTCCTAATTCTTCCTTGAAACAGCAGACTTAGCTCTGATGTTTGGAGACCTTCTGCCCCCCGGCAGGCCTAGAAATGTTTTTCTCAGTTCTACCAGCAGCTAACGTCCATGGAACCGTCCTCACAAGCCAGGCCTGCTGCTGAGGTCTGTACAGGCACAGCCTTTATTTCCTAATAACCCTGTGATCTGAGTAGCAGCATCATTTCCATCATGGAGTTGAAGAAACTGAGACAGAGGTGAAACAACTTGCTCAAAGTCCCACAGCTAAAAGAGAACACAGCAGGCAGTACATCCAGGTGGTCTGCTTTCAGATGTTTGTTCACCAAATTTTCCAGGGGCCATTAGGAAGTGCCAGGCTGGCTGTCACTGTCTGGAGGAACACTTGGACAATGAACAATGAGGGCACAGCCAGTAGAGGCGCTGATGAGACCCAACCACAAAGGATTCTGGGAACCCAGTGCAGGGCCCAGAACCAGCTTGGAGAAGCCTCCTAAGCCTTCTGGAAGAGGAGATGGCTGAACTGCGTCTTAAAAGATGAGTTAGACCCAGTGAGGTGACAGGTGAGGTAGAGTGAGTCAGCCTTCCAGGCAGGAAGGACAGGGGGGACAATGACAAAGAAGTGAGCCATTTTAGGCTCAAGCAGTTCTGTGTTGCTGAAGCCAAAAGGAAGACTCCGGGGTTGGGGGAGGGAGGTGAGGCTGGAGGGGTGGGCACAGGGCTGCCTCGGGGTCCAGGATACCAAGGGATCTGAAAGTTGAGGAGGTTGGGTGGCACTGAAGAGCGAAGGTGCCCAGGGCTCCCAGGGCAGCTGAGCAGAGGGTGGAGTACAGGCGGCAGCTGTACCAGCCAGGTGAGAAGTCTTTGGGGTGGTAGAAACCCAGGTGAGGAAGAGAGGACTAGGGGCAGAAACAGGCAGAATGGTCCACCCCAGGGCTCCGTACCTGAACAGAGGGTGTGGAAGCGCCAAGGTGGCCTCTGCTATTTCTAGCAACGGAGGTGACCAAGTGGAGAGGGTCTCCATTCGGGCACCCAGTCCGTCTTCAGAGATTACCTAAGGCCCTGTCAGGTGCAAGGTGCTCTCTGGCACAGCAGAGAGCCTGAGCAGGGTGGCTGAGGGACTGCTGTTGAGACAGGGGGTGGAGGTGGGGATGACAAGCTAGAAAAGAGATGAGCAGCCTTGAGTCAGATGCAGAGGAGCGTTAGCAGGTGGGGGTGTTAGGGGCAGAACGTGAAGGGGCCCCCAGTATCTCCAGAGGCCTTAGGGCCCCGAGTCTGAGCCCTCAAACTCACGCACATACATTATTTCATTCAGTTCTCTCAGCCACTCTACCAGGTGGGCTGGTCTCATGGGGGTTCAGAAAATAGGACAAATGGAGCTTGAGGCGAGAATGCTGACATTTTGGGGAATCAAGGGACAGGAAATGGGGTTTGGGGGGACTGGGTGCTCTTGCTTTTCTGTGTTCTCCTTTTTTGTTGTGTCCCTCCCTTTCCCCATCTTGCCAATGGCCAGGTGTGGTGCCCACCCTCCCACGCTGGGTCTTGGGTTTCGCTTCAGGCTCTCTGGGAGAATCTGACTGTGCAGCTTGTTGAGACAGGGGGCTGGTCACTCTTGGCCAGATTTCGGGTCCAGCAGTCAGCTGGGGCCAGCGGGGAGAGGTTATGCGGTCCAGCCGGCTCCGCAGGGGCTTTGTTCCAGCTGACTCTCTCGGGGGTGGGGTGAGAGCCGGGCTGGCTCTGACTGAGAACACTGAATACAAAAGGTAGGATTAAACTATCTCCATCCTGGAGTTCCCGTCGTGGCTCAGTGGTTAATGCATCCGACTAGAAACCACGAGGTTGCGGGTTTGATCCCTGGCCTTGCTCAGTGGGTTAAGGATCCAGCATTGCTGTGAGCTGTGGTGTAGGTCACAGACGTGGCTTGCATCTGGCGTTGCTGTGGCTGTGGCGTAGGCCAGTGGCTACAGCTCGGATTATACCCCTAGCCTGGGAACCTCCATGTGCCGTGGGAGCGGCCCTAGAAAAGACAAAAAGACCAAAACCAAAAAACAAAACAAAAAAAACCTATCTTCATCGCACAAATGAGAGGAGTTAGGGGCCTCATCCAAGTCAGGAAAGAAATCTCTCTTTCAGAAGGAGGACTTGAAAATCAGGTTTCCTGATTCCAAAGCCTGTGCTTTGTCACACCTCTCAGTTCCTGCTTCCCCCGGGGGCCTCTAACTGGACAGGGCTTTGCCCCAGCCAGTCCTCTGGTAGCCCTCTCTGTAAGCACTTCCTGTAACTGCACCCCCCTCTCTGCAGGCTGGGGGGGCGGCTTGCTATCTCTATCATGCCTGCTTCCCCCCACCCCACCTCCCCCCAACTGGCTCCAGTCCTTTAATTACTTCTTCCTAAATCCCCTCTAGTTTATCGACGGAGACTTGGCAAATCCCAGAGCCTCTAGACAAACAAAAATCAATCAGAAATACATGCAGAGTGAATTTAAAGTGGGATTTCACCACCCTTTCCCAGAATGAAACTGAAACGCTGCTTCAAACCGTCAGTAGAAGTTAGGCCTCTGGAAGACACAGCACTGCTTCCCCCTCTTTCCAAATCCTGGGTGCAGTTTAACCCCATGGCTTTAGTCACTTTGCAACTTCCAAAAATGGGCCACTCACATTCAAGTTCTAGTCCATTGAGTTTCCGGCCTCCAGGATCAGATGAGTTGGTTTCCAGGTTCTTCTCAACCATCTGAGGGCTGTGGTCCATCCCATCCCAGACCCAGGATCCAAAATGGGCTGTCCTGTTGCAGGCAGTCTTGAAACCAATTTGAATACCCCCAGCCTGGAGGGGACAGGGTAGGCAGGTGTTCCCACGAAGTGCTGGAGTGGGCTGCACCAGGCTCTCTGGGTATACAGATGAAGGTGTCTGGTTCTCCCCTAGTTCCTAAACCAGGAAGGTTTCTTCAGCCATAAAGGGGTTGAGGTAGTTGCCAGCTTAATCAACTCTATCCTGTTTAATTCTCACGACTATCCGGGCAGCAGATTCTTTTCCCCTCATTTCACATGTGGAGACCTTACATAACTTGTCCAAGGTCACTGCTAGACAGGACCCAAGCCAGTCTCATTGGAGCACCACCTCTGACCCCACATCCCACCCAGGCTCTCTTCTGTAATCATGTTTTGTCAAAAGCCATCCCTGCAACTGTTCTTCGTCCCTATTCATCCCTCAAAAGCCACTCCCAGAGTTCCCACTGTGGCTCAGTGAATTAAGGACCCGATGTTGTTTTTGTGAAGAGGTGAGTTCCATCTCTGGCTTTGCTCAGTGGGTTAAGGATCTGGCATTGCCATAAGCTGTGATGTAGGTTGCAGATGCAGCTCAGATCTGGTGTTGCCTGGCTGTGATGTAGCCCTCAGTTGCAGCTCCAACTTGACCCCTGGCCTGAGAACTTCTATATGCCACAGGTGTGGCTGTAAAAAAGAAAGAAAGAAAAAAAAAAGCCTTTCTCTGAGGACAGTCCTCTCCCTCCATTTTCCACCCCCTCCCTGGCATAGTTCTACTCTGGTTCTCTTCAGCGATCTGCCCCCACTCACACCATAGACCTCTATCTTAAATTGCCTTAATCCCTACCCCTGTGTTTAATAGAGCACCCTGCATGCAGCAGGGGGTCCACAGTGCCAGCTGAATTGACTAATAGGTGACTATTCCATCCTTTTTCCTCTTGGTTTTTCTGTGAAAAACAAAAACCCACAAAATAATTACCAAAGGACATCTTAGATCTGGTTTGTTGGGGGAGGGGATGAAGCAGAAGGAAGGTGGCATTGGAATCAAGCCTTGAAAGGATGAATTAATTCTTTCCATTGTGATAAAATATGCATAACTTAAAATGCACCATTTGAATCATTCTTGAGTGTACAGTTCAGTGGCATTAAGTACATGCCATGTTGTTGCCCTACCATCGCCACCAGCCACCTCCAGAACTTTTTTATCATGCCAAACAAACTCTGGCCCCTGGTCCTGTTCTGCTCAAAGACAGCCTTTCTAGGAGGATCCCCAAACACCAGGCTCCTCACTATGGGTGCAGCCTAGCACATGGAATTTCCCACAGATCTTCATGAAAGAGTGAGGCATTCCCCACGGAAGTGATTGTATCCCTTAGGGGACGAAAGTTTGTTCTTGGGGGAGGGGAAAAAATCTTACAGTATAAACACACACATGCACAGTACATAAACAGATATAAACAGTTTATCTATGACATTAAACTTTCATGGGGGAGTACGATCTTGGCCACCAGTTACTGTGTGCATGGGGGCTTCCCCAACACCATGAAGCAATGCTCTGCCATCAGCTGGAAATAGCATCAAATCCCACGGTTAAGTCCTGCAAGACTGAGCCCTAAGCCCTTCCCCCCAGCAAGCCCAGCGGCTTCAGATGCCAATCCCAAGCTCAGGTTATCATCACCTGTGCTTCTGATGCACTGACTGTGTTTTGGTAGCTCCCACAACCTCTTCCTCAGGTTCAATTAATGTGCTAGAGTGCTTTGCAGAACTCAGACATTTGACTTACCAGATCACCAGCTTATTACAAGAGGCTATAACTCAAGACCAGCCAGATGGAAGAGAGGCGAAGGGCAAGGAGTGGGGGAAGGCAGAGTCATCACCAAGATGAAAGTTCTCTGAACCCCGTTATTTTGGGTTTTTACAGCATCTCATGTCATGGGGATAACTGATTCAATCATTGGCTGTTGGTGACTGAGTCAACCTTCCTGGGGGGAGGATGGAGGGATCGGGGGGGGGGGGGGGGTGGACACTGAAAGTTCCAAACCTTCAACCATGTGGTTGATTCAACTGAAAACCAGCCCCCATCCTTAGGAGCTATTCAAAGGTGACCTCATTCACGTAAACCCAGGTGTGGTGAAAGGGGGTTGTTATGAATATGGAGACACCACTGTCACTCTTACTACTTAAGAAATCCCAAGGGTTTTAGGAGCTCAGTGCCAGAGAAATAAATTTCTTACTATAAATCACCATATCACAAGAAGCACCTAGGAGAAGATGTCTAGAAAGACTCCAGGATGAAGACAACAATGAAAGTGAGAAAGGCTGCCACTTTGGCTCTGAAGTCAAGGTTAGACTCTCCCCTCTACCTCTTTCTAGCCAGTGACCTTGGGCAACTTACTCAACCTTTCCGTATCCCAGTTTATCCCTTAGTCAAATAGGAATAAAAATTATACTCACCTCATAGGTTGGTTGTGAGAATTGCATGAGATGATAACAAAGAATTTAGTTCGATGTCTGAGATATAAGTTCACAACAGGTGTTAGATGCAACCATTATTAAGATGGTTCCCATTTGTGGCTCAGTGGGTTAAGAATCCAGCATAGTGTCTGTGAGGATACAGATCCAATCCCTGGCCTCACTCAGTGGGTTAAGATCCAGCATTGCTGCAAGCTGCAGCATAGGTCAAAGATGTGACTTGGATCCGGTGTGGTCATGGCTGCAGTGTAGGCTGAAGTTGCAGCTCTGATTTGACCCCTAGCCCAGGAATTTCCATGTGTTGCAGGTGCAGCTGTCAAAAGACAGGAAAAAAATGTATTAAGATGGCTGAAAGTCTAAGACTCATTCCTGCCCCTCCGTGCCAGAAAAAAAACAGAGCTATCAGTTGCTTCAGCAATCACTCTACAAACAGAAGGGGCCTACTCAGTGCCAAGGATTGGAATTTCAACCTCCCACTCACCCAGGTCTCTGTCTTCTCACCCTGATGTAACAAGCAGGTCTCTGCCCTGATGCTAAGCATGGCACCTGGTGCTTTATTGGATAATAAACTGCATACAGCCCTCAAGGGGTTTATAGCCCCAAAGGGGAGGCTGGAAACTCCATCATTACTGGGAAAAAAAAAAGAAAAAAAAAACTTATCTACTAAATCCTTAGATATTAACGTGCATAGGAATCACCGTGGATCTTGTTATCATTCAGAAGGTCTGGAAGGGGACCTGAGAATCTGTATTTCTGACCAGCTTCCAGGTGATGCGGATGCTGCTGGTCCATGACTACAAACTGAGGAGCCAAGGATTCAAGAAGCAGCCCTTGCCCACAATTAGCCCAGCGGAGGAAATGATGTTACCCCTTCTTTGCTGAGGACAGCATATTATTTTGACATCTCAGGGGACCCACAATAAAGTGGCTAGAAAATTTCATGCTGATAAATTCTGGAACAAAACCTTCAAGCTGAGTGCATCCTGCACCTGGGGTCACGACCGGTCTCTGAGTATTTTGAACACTGAGTTACAAGGAGCTCGCTTCAGTGTGCCTGCTGGATCACACAGCTGTACTTGTTTTTCTTTCAAGATCAAAATACTCCGAGGGAGGGAGAAGGGAAGACAGGCAAGGAGGAGAAAGGGACACCATTGTAAGGGAGCTTCCCAACGTCCTTTTGGAAACAGCTCAGGTAGCCACCATTTCTTCTGGCACAAACAACTGAGAGAATGCAAATGAGAATCTTTATAGAGGAGCCTCTACTGGGGCAGAACATCTGAAACCAGGCCACTACAATCGCACGGTATCTGGGGATCTCGTTCTGTCACCCGATTAGAATTTTTAGTGTAATTCAAGTTCATGTTTACGGATGGTCCTAGAACGGAAGGGACTGGGGTGTGAGGTTTGGAGCCAAGAACAGGCAGGTCCTGGACGGCAAAGAACAACGATTTTTTTTTTTTTAATGCAGTTGAGCAGTTTCCTCAGAAAAAGATTAACCTGTTAACATATGAAGATGTGGTGACTTGGAGTTCCCATTGTGGCTCAGCGGAAACAAACCCGACTGGTATCCATGAGGATGCGAGTTCGATCCCTAGCCTCGATCAGAGGGTTAAGGATTCAGCGTTGGCACAAGCTGCAGTGGAGGTCGCAGACGTGGCTGGGATCTGGCGTTGCTGTGGCTGTGGTGTAGGCTGGCTGCTGAATTCTGATTCGACTCCTAGCCTGGGAACCTCCATAGGGTTCAGGGTCAGCCCTAAAAACAAACAAACAAAAGAACAAAACAAAAAAATGTGGTAACTTGGACTGTTCAAAGAATGAAGCTGCAAGTGGATTTGACCTGTAGATTTGTTCTTTGATCTGCCCAATGACCTGAAAGCTCTTGGTAAGATTCATATCGTATCTCACACAAATATCGTCACTTGATCCAAATACCACCTGGGAACATCAAAGAGGTGAGTGTCTTAGCATCCGTGGTCTACCCAACAGTTGGGCCACTTCTAGGAGGGTTGAGCCTAGGAAGCTGTGACAAAGACTTTCCTGAGCAGGGTCATGTCTTGATTCAGTCCTTCAGCCTGAAGGGGTGGAGTTTCGGGGTTACTCCAGCTCCGTCGTTTATGATCAGTGTGACACTGGACTTGGTTCCACATCTGTAAAATGGGGATGATCACAATACATCATAAAACATGGTAAAGATGCTACAGGGTGAAGCACACAAAAAACTTAGCATCATATCTGCTATGGAGTGAAATAATGGGTAGTGAGGGCATTTAGCATGTGCTCTGCGGGGGGAAGAGCAGGGCTGAGCGGAGGAACAAGGCCGAGCCAAGAGTTAAGAGCTCGGAAGGTTGTTTTTCCACCAAGGCTTTCCTTCATTTGCATAGAACCAAATTCAACATCCTCATCCTAAGTCATAAATGCACATCCCACCTGCTCAAGCTTCTTGCCAACTGCCCACCGGGTAAAAGGCCAACACAGCTACTTCTGAGCCTCTCAGAAGCCCTGGAAGCATACTGCCCTCAGTTTTGATTTCCAGCCTTCTCCAATCTCCCATCATTCTGCATCTCTAGCTGACACTTGGCTGGATCTCACCCTTCTTCAAAATCCATTGCATCATTCTCCACGACAGAGCTTTTTTTTTTTTTTGGCCAGTGACCGGAGCCACAGCGATGACAAAACCAGATCCTTAACCACGAGGCCACCAGGGAACTCCAGCTTTTGTTTTTTACAATACAAATAAAACTCTGTTTACATTGTGTCAAATTAATTGCCCATCTTTATCACTGGATTTTTTTTTTTTTTTTTTTGCTTTTTAGGGCCGCACCCAGGACACACAGAAGTTCCAGACTAGGGTCGAATCAGAGCTACAGCTGAGGGCCTAAATCACAGCCACAGCAACCCCAGATCCAAGCTGTGTATGCGACCTATACCACAGCTCACTGCATCACTGGATCCCTGACCCACTGAGTGAGGCCAGGGATTGAACCTGCATCCTCATGGATACTATTAGGATTTATTTCCTCTGTGCACATAGGGAACTCCAACACTGAATGCGTTTTTAATTGTTGTGTTGAATTCCAACTTATTGATATGTCAAAATTTTTATAATCATTGTCCCATGGAGGAGGTTTGGGTCATTTCTAGATGTCAATATTCTACATAGAACATCTAAAAACATCATAATACAAATTATCTTTCTTCTTTAAAAAAAAACAAAAAACAGTTTTGGGGTCTCCATCATGGCTCAGTGATAACGAACTTGACTAGTATCCATGAAGACTCCAGTTGGATCCCCGGCCCTGCTCTGTGGGTTAAGGATCCCGAGTTGCCGTGAGCTGTGGTGTAGGTTGCAGACGAGTCTTGGATCTGGGGTTGCTGTGGCTGTGGTTGTGCAGCTGCAGCTCCTATTCGACCCCTAGCCTGGGAACTTCCATATGTAGCAGGTGAGGCCCTAAAAAGACAAAAATAAAATGAAATGAAATAAAACAAAATGAAAAAATAAAAAGTTTTACTGAGATATAATTGATATACCATGCAAGTCACCTATTTAAAGTATACAATTTAGTGGTTTTTACTATATTAACAGAGTTGTGCAACCATCACAATTGATTTTAGAATCTCTTTATCGCCTTAAAAGGAAACCTGATACCCATTAGTACTCAGCTCATTCTCCCCATTCCCCCAGCCTTAGGCAACCACTAATCTATCTTCTGACTCTATAGATGTGCGTGTTCTGGAGATGTCATGTAAATGGAATTACATAATATTCCCAAAGACCATAGACCATTCCACTCCATAGTCTTTTGTGTCTGGCTTCTTTCACTTAGCATGAGGTTTTCCAGGTTCATCTATTTTGTAGTACGTGTCAGCATGTCCTTCCTTTTTATTGCCAAATCATAGTCCACTGTGTGGACATATCACATTTTTATGTATCCATCCATTGCTGGCCATTGAGTTGTTTCCACTTTGGGTCTATTATGAATAACACTGCTTTGAACACTCATATACAAGGTTTTGTGTGCACCCAGGTTTTTATTTATTTATTTATCTTTGTCTTTTTTAGGGCCGACCCTGAAGCATATGGAAGTTCCCAGGCTAGGGGTTGAATCGGAACTACAGCTGATGGCCTACACCACAGCCACAGCAACACGGGATCCGAGCCGAGTCTGCGACTTACTCCACAGCTCACGGCAATGCCCGATCCTTAACCCACAGAGCGAGGCCAGGGATCGAACCCGCGTCCTCATGGATACTAGTTGGGTTTGTTAACCGCTGAGCCACAATAGGAACTCCAGTTTTCCTTTCTATTGGGTCAATTGCATAGTTATGCCGTTAATCAGATGTTACTCTCGTGGTTCAATTCTTGTTCACAGGTTGAGCTCAGGCTCTCCTCTCTGCCCCCAACCTGCTCCTCTCCCACAGTTGGCTACAGGTTCTACCACCTGTCCTGCTGCACAATGCAGAAACTTAGCAGTCGTCCTCGACACCACTCTCAACCCCTCCATCCTCCACGCCCCACAGCCCCTGCTCAGTCCAGTTGCCACTCAAATAGAAGCATTCCCCAGGGAACGCTTTGCAGACATTCTAGAACCAATCAGGACAGTAATTCTTCACACCCCTATACCCCTGTTTATATTTGTAGTGTTACGTGATTAATGTCTGTTTGCACACTGTCTTCTCTCCGGGGCTCAGCATAGTGCCTACTTTATAGCAAGGCTGTAAGCCTCTCGAGATTGGCCATATATCACATTTCCTTTATAACATCTCACAGGTCCCCAAAACACTAGTATTGTCAATAAAAATGGGTTGTCTTGAACTGCTTTTATTTATTTTTACAAAATTTTAATGAAGGTATAATTTCCTTATACCTTTGTTAGTCAATTGTAGAAAATTCACCCTTTGGGGTGTGCACTTTTGTGAGATCTGCCAAATGTATATAGTTACATCGTCACCACAATTAAGACACGGAATTTTTTGTCACCCCCGAAATTTTCATGTATCCCTTTGAAGTCAACCCTCCTCCTTCCCTACCTCCCAGAAACCTCTGATTTGCGGTTTTCTGTCCCTATAGCTTTCCCTTTTCTAGAATCTCAAGCAAATCTGATCATCTATTTGTAGCTTTTTGATTCTGGCTTTTCTTCGATTTCGCTAATGTGTTCACACTTCACCCATGTTATTCTAAATAAGAGCTCGTGCCTTTTTATTGCTGGATACTATTCCGTTGGGTGGGAGGACTACAGTTTGTTTATCTGTTCCCCAGTTAAAGAACATGTGGGATGTTTCCTGCTTTAGGCAATTTGAATCATGGTAATATAAACACTCCTGTACAGGTTTTTGTGTGAGCCAAGGTTTTGGTGTGAGATAGAGACCTAGGAGCCAGATCGTGGTATCGCATGATCAGTGTATGTTTAACTTTCAAGAAACTGTCAAACTGTTTTCCAAAGCAGCTCTATGATGCTGCACTGCTGCTAGCAGTGTGGAAGGGTCCCAGGGGCTCCGCATCCTTGTCAGCACTTGGTATTGAGAATTTATCATGTAGTCTGGATCCCAGCACTTCATCATATGTGTGATTTGCAAATATTTTCTCCCAACTGAGGCTTGTTGTTTTTTACTCTCTTTATGGTATCTTTCAAAGAGCTGAAGTTCTTAACTTTGATGCAAACCAATTTATCTTTTTTTAAAACATTACGAATCATGCTTTTGGTGTCATATCATATCTAAGAAGTCTTCGCTTAACTCAAGGTCATGAAAAATTTCCCTCATGCTTTCTTCTCAAAAATTTGTGGGTTGAGGCTTTACACTTAGGTCTACAATCTACTTTATTTCTTTTTTTAATCTTGTGAACTTTTTCATCTGCCTTAGGTTCCAAATCGAATCTCCAACATAACTGTCCATGTTGCTCTCCAGCCTTTAAGCTCCTTGAGGGCAGGGATTGTGTTTTCTAAATGCTGATTTTTCATGACCCTGAGAGCGAGCTTGCCTTAGATTGGGAGCTCACGGCACCTCACTTGGCTCACACTACTCCTCACCCCTTATTTTATTCATGTTCATATTTTCCGCGACACCAAGCATCATGTCTTTTGCATTAAATACTGAGCACATGTTACTGAAGTTAAAAAGGAGACATTTGGGAGTTCCTGTCGTGGCTCAGCAGTAATGAGCCTGACTAGGATCCATGAGGACATGGGTTCAATCCCTGGCCTCGCTCAGTGGGTTAAGGATCCGGTGTTGCCGTGAGCTGTGCTTGAGGTTGCAGATGTGGCTCAGATCCAGTTGCTGTGGCTGTGGTGTAGGCCAGCAACTACAGCTCCTAATTTACCCCTAGCCTGTGAATGTCCATATACAGTGGACAAGGCACTAAAAAGACAAAAAAAAAAAAATTGAGATATTAGAATGGCTTTAGGTTGCTTATCTCATTGAGAACGAAGGAGAATTAGGCCAACTAGGAAAAATCATTTCTAGTCATTTAATCAGCACTGACTGTATGCTGTACACCTACTGTGCGCCAGATGCTGGAATGCCTGCTGGTGGCCCAGATCTCCAGAAAGTTACTCATCCTATGTGGTCTTCTTTCTCTCTTTGTTTTTTGGCCATACCCACAGCATGCAGAAGTCCCCAGGCTAGGGATTGAATCTGAGCCACAGCAGTGACATGGCTGGACCCTTAACCAGCTGAGCCACCAGGGAACTCCTATGTGGTCTTTTTTTGGGGGGGTGGGCAATACATTCGACATATGGAAGTTCCCAAGCCAGGGATAAAATCTTAGCTGCAGCCACCAGAGCACCAGATCCTTGACCCACTGCCCCACAGTGGGAACTCTAACTATGGTTTTTTGTTTTTTGTTTTTTGGGGGGTGCATACCCATGGTATATGGAAGTTTCCAGGCTAGGGTTTAAATTGGAGCTGCAGCCACTGGCCTACACCACAGCCACAGCTATACTGGATCTGAGATGTGTCTGTGACCTATACCACAGCTCAGAGCCATGCCGGATCCTTAAGCCTCTGAGTGAGTCCAGGGATGGCACCCACAGCCTCATGAATCCTAGTTGGGTTTGTTAATTGCTGAGCTACAAAGGGAGCTCTATCTGGTCTTATATCAGTGTTTACCATCTTATCCAGCAACCAGGAATACAGTTAGACAACCAACCAAAATGTTCTGATGTTTTAAAGTCTGAAACACATTCAGGTAGGAAGTAGGATAGAGAAAGACTGCGTGAGCCCCCAAACTGGGAGCAATGTTCTACCTTGAATTCAAACAGGGCCCAGATGTGCAAAGACCAGGGTCAACCTTGCAGGCTTACTTCTCTCTAGTTTTCCCTCTATTTTCTCTCTCATTGCACTTTTCCCCCCAACATGAAAAAGTTTTCATGGACCACCCACCTGTGGCCACTTGGGGAGGGAGAAGGGAAGGGTGTCGGAACTTTCTCCACTCAGAAGTGACAGGTGTGGAGTTCCCGTCGTGGCCCAGTGGTTAACGAATCCAACTAGGAACCATGAGGTTGCGGGTTCGGTCCCTGCCCTTGCTCAGTGGGTTAAGGGTCCGGCATTGCCGTGAGTGTGGTGTAGGTCGCAGACGCGGCTTGGATCCCGAGTTGCTGTGGCTCTGGCGTAGGCCGGAGACTACAGCTCCGATTCGACCCCTAGCCTGGGAACCTCCATATGCCGCGGGAGCGGCCCAAGAAATAGCAAAAAAAAAAAAAAAAAAAAAAAAAGTGACAGGTGTGAAGTCCAGAGGAAAAACGCAGCTCATCTAAAAGGTGACTTCGTGACTGTCTTGGGCCATTATAACAAAACACCCACCAACCCGGTGGCTCACAAACAACAGAAATGTCTTCCTCCTGGTTCCAGAGGCTGGCAGTCTGAGGGCCGGGTGCCAGCAGGGTGGGTGAGGGCCCTCGCCCAGGTTGCAGACTTTTTTGCTCTGACAAGGCAGAAGGGGCTCAGGGATATTTCTGGAGCCTCTTCTATTTTTATTTTATTTATTTATTTTAATTTTTTGCTTTTTAGGGCCATACCTGCAGCGTATGGAAGGTCCCAGGCTAGGGGTCGAATCAGAGCTGCAGCTGCCAGCCTACACCATAGCCACAGCCACATAGGGATCCGAGGTGAATCTTCGACCTACACCACAGCTCAGGGCAATGCTGGATCCTTAACCCACTGAGTGAGGCCAGGGATCGAACCCACAACCTCATGGATGCTAGTCAAGTTTCATTACTGCTGAGCCACAACGGGAACTCCCTCTGGAGACTCTCTTATAAGGAACAAGAAGCTTGCGAGGTTTCTGCACTCATCAACTCATCACCCCCACACCCCAAAAGGGGCCTCTCCTGATAGCATCACTCTGTGCATTAGGATTTTAACATATGTTCACAGGCGGAAAACAGCACGGACTGTTCTGGAATGTTATACAGGAGGCACGCCCACCCCTCCATAGTCAGCGATATGAGAGGCCCCTGGGGGTACAGAGCAGCCGACCTAGAGGTGTGGGGGAGCTGGGCTTAGAGAGGGGACACTGCCCGTCTGGTGGGGATGGCAGGTGGCTGGCCCTTGTGCCTCTGCTCATGTGTTCGGGCAAAGACACAGGGGCTCAAGAAGGACCAACACACTCTCCCCTCTAGAAAGATCTTGAAGAACTTCAAAACTTTGATAGAACCTTCTGTCCCAGACGGGAAAAAGATCCATTTAAATACTGTTTTTTTTTTTTTTTCCTTTTCGAAGGATGTAGGTTGAGAAATGGTGAGCCTAAAGCTTAAGGATTTGAACTTAAGCACTTTCTGAAAAGGGCAAGACAAGACCCATTAAAATAAAGTTTATGACCTTGGCATTTTGTATTGTTTAAAAGTAACCATTTACAGAAAATGGAAGTGAGATGTCAACATTTCAGGGTTAGTTTTAAAGCAAACATAGTACTTTCCTAGTGATTAATAATTAAAATAAACTTCGTACTTCTAAGGAGCAGCCTAATTTGGGCAATGTTTTTAAAAATTATAATTTGTGAACCACCGTCTCCAGAATCACTTGAGGGGTTTATTAATAGTCTCTGTTATTTTCCTTTCATTCCTTCCTTCCTTCCTTCCTTTTTTTCTTCCTTCCCTCTCTCTCACCCCCCCTTCTCTCTCTCTCTTTCACACACACACACACACACACACACACACACACGACTCAGTCTCCGGTTAAACCTATTGAATCAAACTCTGGTGATGAGGCTTTTTTTTTTTTTTTTTTTGGTTTTTCTGTCTTTTTAGGGCTGCACCTACAGCATATGGAGGTTCCCAGGCTAGGGGCTCAATCAGAGCTGTAGCTGCTGGCCTGCATCAGAGCCACAGCAACATGGGATCTGAGCCATGTCTGTGACCCAAACCACAGCTCACAGCAACGCCGGCTCCTTAACCCACAGAACAAGGCCAGGGATCGAACCTGCATCCTCATGGTTGCTAGGCAGGTTCACTAACTGCTGAGCCACGACGGGAACTCCCAGGAATTTGTACTTGTAATAACCTCCTGGGATAGAGACATTTGCATTTAAGTTTTAAAGCCACTCACGTATGTGTTCATTCCCTCTCGTGGTGATAACACTCAAGAGTAAGTATTAATACTACTGACAATAATAATCATATTTTGCTAACTTTTATAGAATGTTAGTACAAGCCTGTGTTGAGTGTATTGCACGCACTAACTCACTGAATCCTCTTAGCAGCTCACTGAGATAAGCAGCATCTTCCTCCTCATCTGGAGATGAGGGAACTGAGGCAGCAGTCACTTGTCCAGGTTGTGTTGCTAGATAGCGGCTCTGGGCTAAAAGACCTGGCACACAGGGCTCCCGGCAGCCCACAGGGGGAGCTGAACTTGCAGCTCCTGTTGCCCCTGCACCCTGGCAGATGTCTGTGTCAGTGTGTGCCCTGAGTTCTAGCCCAGGGCCAGGCTCCATCCAACAGAGCAAAGTCCCTTGAGGGAGGGGGAGACGTGCCACCATCTGATTGGCCAGCTCTGTTCTGCCCAGAAGGCCTCCATCTCCAAGGTGAGCTCTGCCTGCTTTGTGCTTTACCTGCTGAGACTATGCCAACCTGGTTGGGCTATTGGGGCCTGCGGGGCAAGCCAACCGATAGCCAGGCACACGTCGATCTTTTCCAGGAAGAGGAAAATCAGACCTTTGCCAGCCTCCCCAGTGTAGGAGTGCGGCTGTCTCTCCAAACCTGGGTACCAGGGCAGTGGCATCACAGAGCCCTAGGGCCCCGGTCAGCACCCTGGAGGAGTCTGGCTTAGACTTCCCCCCACCTGCTCTAGCTTGCTGATGAGTTAGAGACTTTTTTCATTGACAAAAATACCATACTCATTTCCTAGGGCTGCCATAACAAGTTACCAGAAACTGGTTGGCTTAAGATAACAGAAATTTATTCTCTCGTGGCTGTGGGGTCCCGAAGTCCAAAGTCAAGGTGTTGGCAGGGTCAGGAGGCTGTGGGAGGCTCTAGGAGAGAATCCTTCCTTGCTTCTTCCAGATCCTGGGGGCTCCTTGGCTTACGGTCATGCAGCTCTAATCCTTGCCCTTGCCTTCATGTGAACTTGATCTCTGTGTCTCCTTTCAAGTGTCTTATAAGGATAGATTTGATGAGATTTCGGGCCCACCTGAAGCTAGGATGATCTCATATCCAGATTCTGGCCAGAATTACATCTGCAAAGACCCTTACTCCAAATAAGGGCATATTCTGAGGTTCTGGGTGGACACTTTTTTTTTTCTTGTTCTTTGTAGGGCCGTACCTGTGGCATACGGAAGTTCCCAGGCTAGGGGTCAAATGGGGGCTGTAGCGGCCAGTCTATGGCACAGCCACAGCAATGTGGGATCCGAGCCATGTCTGCAACCTACACCACAGCTCACGGCAATGCCAGATCCCTAACCCACGGATCGAGGCCAGGGATCGAACCCAGATCCTCATGGAGACTAGTCATCGGGTTCTTAACCTGCTGAGCCACAATGGGAATGCTTTTTTGAGGGATGTTATTTCAACCCACTGTGGAGGTTTTCATATATGAGGGTTCAAAAATATGAAGACAACCATGTTGGTGTAAAAAAGAAGAGTTTGCAGGCATGACTCCTGGCTTCCCTCGATCTTATGCTCTCCCTCCAGCCAGGCCCTGAAGACAGTTCCCAAATGCCCCTGGAGTAACTGTCTCAATGGAAAATGTGACCAGAGTTTTTTACACAGACCCTCCTAAGCAGACCATAGACTGAAAAAACAGTGAGTACATTGGGAGAAAAAAAAATAAGTTGTCTGGTAGAAGAATAGGATTTCTAAGCCATGTTTTCTTTCTTTTTCTTTTTTGGGCCACATCTGCAGCATATGGAAGTTCCCAGGCTAGAGGATGAATCGGAGCTACAGCTGCCGGCTTATGCCACTGACACAGCCACACCAGATCCCAGATCCGAGCCACATCTGCGACCTCCACCACAGCTCACGGCAACACTGGATCCTTCACCCACTGAGCAAGGCCAGGGATCCAACCTGCATCCTCACGGACACTCCAGGTTTTCAACCTTCAGAAGTTTCTCAAGGTTGTGGGCAGAGAATGAGAGGTGAAGAGATAGCAGTGGATTTGTTTGTTTGTTGTTGTTGTTTCTAATCAACTGGGCACCTGATCAATTCTCTCTCACCTCATGCTTCTTATTTAAATGGAAACAGTGTCCTTCTCCTGGTAAATGAGGTGACATTTGAGCAGATTCTGGTTCAGAGACCTAGACTCCCTGCTGTGTGAAGGCCCCTGCCCATGATTTCCTGAGGGGGCCCCTGGAGACTGTAGGCTTCTTTGTCAGTGTGGACTTCCAGGGCCTTGGTCTGAATTCTGGTCCCATGAATAGGGTGATGGATGCTTGGTGGATCACAGACCAGCTCCACTCTTGACTTGAGGCCAGGCAGCGTGGGGCAGGGGTTCCCAAACTTGGTTGATGATCAGAATCACCTGGAAGCTTTGACATTTTATTTAAAGATGCAGCCGCCCAGCTCTCTCCCCATCCTACCCAATCAGAGTCAATCAGAGTCAATCAGAGTCTTCTGGGGGACTGAAGCATGGGCTTTTCAGATAGACCTGGATCCACACCTTGGCTCTACTCCACCTCCCCACGTGAGCTTGGAGGGGCCAGCCCATCTCGGACCTGGGCAGCCAGGGCAGTGGCACCTCCCCAGGTTGCTTGTGGGGGTCGGAGGTGATGCTTGTCAAAGTGCTACGTTCAGTGGAAACCATGTGATTCAAATACTGGTTAATAAATGGTAGCCATTTACTCTGAGTTGTCTGAAATGCCATGTTTTTATGTGGAGGAGGGAGGATTTATTCTATGCATTAAAAAAGAAAAGAAAAGAAAGGCACAGGGTAATCTAGCTGACTCTTCTTCCTATTTGATGGGATGTAACTGCCCAACATTTTCTGACTTTTCATGAAGAAGCCTATGTTTTGAGACAACCCCAGGAATGAATGAACCCATACTTTCTGTGCCAGCATCTGCCCAGTTTAGAACAGAAGGTGGTAATGGCCAGGCTCCACCTTGCTGAGAAGGGCTGGGATGCGTCTTTGCAAAGATGGTCCTTTCGGCAAATCATTAGAAAACCACGTGCTAATGAGGAGGACCCCCCCCCCTGCACCAGCGCCACCCCACGGAGAACTTGACAGCCTTAGGAGGAATGTGGCCTTTGGACTTGATGGGAGGGGGCAAGAATCGCACCCGCTTTTCAGTGGTGGTCCTGGGTCTTCCTTTGGCAGATGAAATGAAATAATCCATGCAGAGCACTCAGCCCCGAACCTGGCACCCCCGGGACTCTCAAAGAAAGTCGGCTGCTGCCATCCGGCCACCATGGTCCATCATCTTCCCAGCCTCTCCAGTTTGATTCCCAAGCTCTGATTTGGGAAGCCAGGAGGCCCTGCCCTGCCTTGAGACCTTCTGGAACATTCCAGGATGTTCAGAGAGGGCCCACAAGTAAAACAGGCTGAGGACAAAGCAGAAACAGCCTCTGCTTCGGAGGGAGGTTTTCCCAAGCTGGTTTTTCTTTTTATCTGATGGGAAGGGCTGAGTTAGGAGGCAGCAGCAGGGGGACAGCACAAATAAATACAGAAAAACCTCTCCAGGGGCTGCTATTGTGCTGAGTACAATGACAGGCCCTGGAGCATGTTTTTTATCCAGTTGAGATTGGAAAGTAAAATAAATGTGGTCACATTACACCCTCGTCTGGAGTCCAGACTTGCTGCAGGCCTCCCTCGAGCACCGTAGGATGAAAGGGACACTTTTTATCCGAGTCCTGGCTGGTATTGGGGAGAAGGGAATTTAGGGTATGGAGGCGGGTCCTCAAAGTTGGGGCTGGGATCCCCTGAAGCCCTGGGCACTGGTTCTTCCACCACCCCGGGCTTTCTCAAAGCTGCTAACACCAAGTCCCCACCCTTCCCAGGGCTTTCCTGCCAACAATGGGCCAGTCCAGCAGGGCAGGGCTGGTGACACACCCAGGCGAAGCTGTTTGACTCTTTGAGGAGGAGGAGCCCCCTTCTAGCAACAGGAGGCCTCCGGGGTAGGGGGTGGGGAGGGGGTGGGGGTGTTGTTAGTTAGAACTGGTGGCTTTCTCAAGCTGAGGGAATGTCCCCAAATACTGTAAAGCTCTTGCTGCCTTTAGTTGCTTTGAAATGAGTCATACAATTGGAAAGCTCTTTCTGGAACCAAAGCCATCTTTCATGGGAATGAGTCTCAACTCTTCTGCGGCTGGTGTTTCCAACTTTCCCCGAGGAGGCTAGGGAAATCCTCCCCCCACCCGGAAAACATCAGGGCTCTGTGAAAT
This sequence comes from Phacochoerus africanus, assembly GCF_016906955.1. Taxonomy (NCBI): domain Eukaryota; kingdom Metazoa; phylum Chordata; class Mammalia; order Artiodactyla; family Suidae; genus Phacochoerus; species Phacochoerus africanus. Next base: position 125,081,460 of record NC_062558.1, read on the forward strand.
AAGCCAGGGAATATGCTTAGCTCAGAACGGGGCATCTAGTACATCCTGATCATATAGCAGCAGCTTTATTAATAAAAGCTCATGTTTGAGGGCTCATTTTGTGTCGTGTCAGGTTCTACATGATTCTCACAATAACTCTTGGAGGTAGGTATTATTATTATCATCATAATCATCATTCCTATTTTACAGATGTGGAAACTGAGGCTTAAAGAATTTAGACAAATCATCACTATTACACAGCTGATGACTGGTGGAGCTGGAACTCAAGCCCGGGGAGTTTGATGCTACAGCCCGAACTCAATGGCCATGTCATACTGTTATTATTACCATTAATTAGTTACTCTTAATTAGCACGTCTTCAGGAGATCTCAGTCTTAGACAACTATTGGACAAAGAGAGTGCCATTATTGAAGCATATAAGAGACGTTGTGGGGAGTTCCCATCGTGGCTCAGCTGTCAATGAACCCGACTAGGAACCATGAGGTTTTGCGGATTCAATCCCTGGCCTCACTCAGGGGGTTAAGGATCTGGCATTGCTGTGGCTGTGGCGTAGGCCGGCGGCTACAGCTCCAATGTGACCCCTAGCCTGAGAACCTCCATATGCCACGGGTGTGGCCCTAAAAAGCAAAAAAAAAAAAGTTGTTTTAATGCTGGAGAATTCATAGAAAGACTAGAAGGGGGGAAAAAGCACAGAACGAAAACTGAAATGCTTACATGATTCAACTATGGAAAATAGTGGCAGACCTTGTCCAAGCACCAGAAAGCCTCATTACCCACTATCACCTGTAAATATAGCGCTTTTCTTGGTCTGAGTACTCTATGTGGCTTCACAACTCCCTATGACAGCCAGAGCAGGTAGTCATTCCTAATTTACTGGTGGGGAAACAGCTTCAGGGAGTGTTTGGGATTCTTCAAGCCTAAGTGGCTAATTACCCTTGATAAAGATTGCTCGTGTTTCCTGAGCAATGACTCTACGCTGGGTCCCGTGCTGTGCGCCGCATGTATTATAATTTAGCAACAATCTTCTGATGGGTCTTATTATTTTGTCTATTTCAAAGATGAGCACAATGAGACAGAAAAGAGGGTGAATAACTGGCCCTAAGACACGCAGCTGCGGGCGCCCCCTAACTGCTATTCGTAACCACATCTTGGTGATACTGATGGGGCTCATGGCCAAACGGAGGGGTCTGGCCGGTCTCCCATTTAGAACTCTGCTGTACAGGGCACCCCAGGAGACTTAAATCCAGAGGGATGCAGTCCTCGCCTTCACAGAATCACAGGCAGTGGGACACAGGGGGATAGCAGGGGACTTGAAGTGGGACAGACCTGGGTAATCCCAGGCTCGATGCTCCCTGAACACTCAGGCATGTTTAATTAGCCTCTGAGAGCTTTGGTTTCCTGCTTGTAGTGCTGGGCTGAGGGGTCTAGTTAAAGTTGACATAAAGCACGCAAGAGCAAGATCTCACTACAGCTCAGCCAAGGAGCAGAGAGACAGGCAAAACCAGCAGTATTAGGCAACACTTAAAAAGTGTCAAATGTGATGTTCCCCCGTAGGCATGCGAAGAATTTACTGGGGCAGGCTGGGCTGGGCCCATCCAGGCGGATCTGAGAGAGGGCAGGAACTCAGGCTCCTCTTTGATTGGGGGCAAATGGAGCCCATGGGAAATTCACGCGGAAACTCGAAAGAGCTGAGGGCCCCTGATTTGAGGCAGCACCCTTACCTCGTCTCCTCAGGGCCAGGTCCTCTCCTTTCCAGGAAGAGCTGGGCAGTGTCCAGGAGGGATGCTGCGGGGGAAGCTGCAGAGGCGGGGGAGGGCACGGTGGGTTCGGGGGACTCAGGGTGCTTTGCAGGAGCTGGAGGGCGGGATTGGAGGTGGGGCATTGTAGGAGGGGCGGCTGGGCGGAGGTGTGGCCAGGGCGGGTCAGGAAGGGCCTTGGGTTCCCAGCACGGCTGAGGGTGTGCGAGGGTTAACCACAAGGGGAGGCAGTGGGGGAACCTCCCAGGAAATGGTGATCAATGGCGGCAGATGCCACAGAGCCTCAAAATAATCTAACCCGAGATCAACACTGGATGTGGGAATTGCCTCGGGGGTGGTGATGCTCGGGTGGGTGACAACAGTCGGGAGCAGAACACGGACGCTGAGCCGGGACCTCCTGACCGGTTTTCCATAGTAGTGAACCAACCTGCCACTGCCCTGAAATAAACAACCTGATACCAGCTTCCGGCTGAGGGTCCACATGAAACCGAGGGGGACGGACCCTAGACAGGGGTTATAGATGCATCTTTGTGCCATCCTCAAATTCTTTTCTTTTTCGTTTGCGGGCGTGGGGGGAGAGGGGGGGTGGTGAGCAGCCTTTGAAAGTTCCCAGGCCAGGGACCAAACCCCTGCCAGAGCAGCAACCCAAATAGATGCAGTGACAACGTGGGATCCTTAACCCCGCTGCACCACAATAGAACTCTATCCCCAAAGTCGTTTTTTTTCTTTTTTTTTTTGTCTTTTTCTGGAGCTGCACCCATGGCATATGGAGGTTCTCAGTCTAGGGGATCTAATCAGAGCTGTAGCCGCCAGCCTACTTACACCAGAGCCACAGCAGTGCAGGATCAGAGCCCCGTCTGTGACCTACACCGCAGCTCATGGCAACGCTGGGTACTTAACCCACTGAACGAGGCCAGGGATCGAACCCACAACCTCATGGTTCCTGGTCAGATTCGCTTCCGCTGTGCCACAACGGAAACTCTGATCCCCACATTCTTGGAAAAAAAAAATTCCTAACACCCAAGGGGATGGTATTAGGAGGCAGGGCCTTTGGAAGTTAATTAAGTCATGAGGGTGGAGCCCATGTGAGGCAGTAGTTCTCTTAGAAGAAGACACGGTGAGATAGCTTCTACCGCTCTGCTCCCCATCACGTGAGGCCGAGGGAGAAGAGGGCTGACTATGGGATCCGGGATCCAGGAGGGTTCTTGCCAGGCACCGGGTCCACCAGCACATTGACCTTGGGCTTCCAGCCTCTAGAACAGAGAGAAATGACTGCTGTTCAAGCCATCCAGTCTCTGGGCATCTCTTATGGCAGCTCCACTGGGCGAAGACACCAGGCTTGGTAGACACGGCACAGGATGGCTACCGAGAGGCCATCACGAGTATGAATACATCCCTGTGTTTTCTGGCAAGCCCCAGGCCTTGGCAGTGAAGATAAATAACTTGAAATCTAGATTTTCTTCAAGTTCGGTAATGCAGAGGAGGTCAAAGATTTGAAAGATGTTTTCCTCCCACTGCATTCCAGCTTCTCAGTAAAATGGCCCAACTCATGGCAGTTGAGAAGCTCTTGTCCTCAAACCTCGAATCCTCAGCCTTGCCTAAATGATAAGACCCTTGCTGCTGTGTCACAAAATTGAGCTCCAGCTAGACGAGCTCCAGCTCTATTATGAGATTTTTGTTTGTTTGTTTTTTATCTTTTTGTCTTTTTAGGGCCACACTCGCGGCACATGGAGGTTCCCAGGCTAGGGGTCTCATTGGAGCTATAGCTGCTGGCCTACGCCAGAGCCACAGCAACGCTAGATCTGAGCCGTGTCTGCAACCTCCACCACAGCTCACAGCAAAGCCGGATCCTTAACCCACTGAGTGAGGCCAGGGATCGAACCTGCAACCTCCTGGTTCCTAGTCTGATTCGTTTCCACTGTGCCACGATGGGAACTCCTATTATGAGTTTTTTAAAATTTCTTTTTAATTTTTGGCCATGCCCGTGACATGTGGAAGCTTCTGGGCCAGGGATCCAATCCTTGCCATGGCATGACAATGCCAGATCCTTAACCACTAGGCCACTAGGGAACTCCTTATATACATTTTTTTTTTTTTTCAGTTGACTTGGTCAGTAGGGTTGGGATTATTGGGCAAACAGTCCTGGAATATTGCTGCTGTTTGATGCATTTTTTTCCCTCTACTCCACCAACCTACATGATAAAAGTACATCCCCAGGGCTTTGGTTTGATTCTGTTTTGGTCTTTGGAAGCTGGGTCAGCAGTTTTTCAAATGGTACAGGCATTTAAAGGGAGCAGGGGAACAACAAATGAAACACAGTGTGGAGGCCGTTACGAATAAAGATGCTTTATTCACTGAGTTGGGAGGACAATAGTGACGTAGGACAGCGGCAGAGGGGCAGCAGGTGCTGCTTTCAACAGGAGCGTGGAGCAGGTTGGGCACGTTAAGCACAGCATCCAGGGCCCAGGGCCACCCGCCTCTGCACACTGGTACGTGGCACTCGGGACCCTGACAGACACCCACTTACTTTCATGGGGGACACGATACATCTTTTAAACAGCATTTCTTCCAAACATTGGCTTTTGTGTTTCTGGAAGGGATGGGGCGGGGGTGGGGGAGGCAGGAAGAAGAGTATGCCTTCAAAAATTCCATTAAACCCAACTTAAAAATGAAAGAACTGCAAGAGCTTCGATGCAGGGCTGTTGGCAACTTCCAGAAACCACATACATTTATTACTGAACGAGTCTGTACAAAACACACCCAAAGAACACGAGTCCCGCGGATGTTTGTCGTCTTGTCCGTAGCCATAGACAAGTCGCTAAGCGGCTGGCTGCCTTCGTGTCTGCAGTCTGTCTCCTCTACCTTTGCTGAACGGGCTCAGAAAGCGACTCATGGCACCGTCACTCTTGGGAGAGACTTTTGGGAAGACTTTTATTTAATGATGACAATTGCCACTCAATTACACGACGCGTCAGAAAAGATGAGATCGGTTTAATTTGCTGTGTACACATATATTATTTAGAAAGTTTCTCTCAGTTTAAAAGACCACCTCCCCCTTTCCTGTTGAATTTGTCAGAAAGGAAACTTGCCCCGACGAAAAACACAAAGATCCCTGTGCCAAGCGCATCATTCACCGTCTCCCCACTGCGTCTCGGGCAGCAAACAAAAAGACAGCGATTTTTTTTTTTTTTTAATGCCAAAGTAAAAGTTTCTCTTTCTTTCATCACAACATGATTAGGTAGTTCCTTTAATGTACATAGCCACGATAAAGTGATGTCACTAAAATCTCAAGCCTGAAATCATCTTTTTTTTTTTTTTCCTGGATAGACCATCCGCCAAAAGGGGGTATTAATAAGTGAGTTTTAGGGCTCCTGACAAACACTTGGTTAATTTTAAAAGTCAAATAAAATCAAGGCTGTCCTAGGAAGTACAGATTAAACAGTAACCAGAAATAGACCAGGAGCTTGGTAATGACTGAGCTTACTTCAGAGGACGCAGGAGGGTTGATGGCAGAGAGTTCCTCTTCCTCCCACTGTCCTTCCTGATGGTCAGAAAGAGGGCTCGGGGTGCCCTCAGCTGGAGGGGCCACCTGCCCCTTCAACACGCAGGAGCACGCTGGCACCGAGTTTGCCATCAAGAGGTTTTAGAAAGACCTACATAGTCTAAAGGGGTTCATTTGAATTTTTAAACTTGCAAAAGCGTATCTACCTTACATAATCATCTGAGAAGCAATTCTTTAGAAAAAAGGTGTTGGCTGAAAAGTATTAAGAAATTGGGTGAAAGTTTTAGACACATTTCCAGCAAGACTTTTCTGAGTAGAGTTGATTGAATCCCTAGATTCAGAGGATGGGGAGTGAAAAGGGGGCTGTTCCAGCCTCACCTTGGAAGAGGAAACAGCTTGGAAACAACAGAATTAGGAGGAGTGGAGAGACCAGAGGACATGATAGAAATCGTTTTTTTTTTTTTTTTTTCCTTTGCACCTGAGGACCCACTGACTCAAGCTTTTTTGTTCGAGGTCTCAGAGAACAGGCAGCTTATCTTTCGTAATTGAAGAAGTCACACTAAGAACGTTTCATAAGGAACCCCAAACCCAAATGCAGACGCATAGCGAGCTGCACGAGTTTCCAAAGGCTCTTTATTATGTCTCAACATAAATCACACTGGAAGACTAAATGTTCTCCTGGCTTTTCTGGAAGAAACTTTAAAGGAAGCACTGATCTTTGTGCCGTCATAGAGGTTTGTTCATGCCATCAGGGTGTGCTTTAAGAGTCACTAGCAAGCCCGATGCTCAAAAACTTAGCCTTTTATGTATGCACCAGGGAAGCTTGCCCTGTGTATACTTCCTTTCCTAGAGTCAATAATCCAGTGTTGACAACTGGAATTTTTTATGCCGGGTAGGGTTCAAACAGAGAACACTGATTTCCTGTGCAGCGACCTGGACATTTTCTGGAAAAGCATGCTGAACTCAATTCAACCAAACAGACAGGGCGTTGCTGCCCATTGATCTGGGTTGGGGCTTCTCCCTCTGGCTGGAGCCTTCTCCTGGGGAGAGAGGTTGGGGAGCCCACGCTGCACTATAGTTTCCAGTGCCCCCTCCCCAGAACACAGCACTGCTCTGCTTGTAGCCAGGAAGCCACTGGCATTTTCTGGCAATGCATTTTTGCGTGTAGTTTAAATTAGCTAATAATACATTTGATATGGAAAGAAGCTTCCCCCCACCCCCACAAGGTGGATGCAGAACTAAATTTAAAAGTTCTACAAGCCAAACAGAGTTTCATTAGTAGGTACAAACTTAGGGCTCGGTTCTTTAACTATCACTGCAATTTTTCATACACTGACACTTGATCCACAAGGACATGGGTTATAATTCATTTGCCAATGAAAACCACTGAGGGTCCTTTACTAGCTCCACTGTGAAGAAAACCTCTCCACCAGCTGAGCCCTAGGATCCATCTGGCCATCTTTGTTCTTGATCAAGGCAGGGAGACACTGGGATTATGCCGTGGTCCCCACTCCACACACTTTGCCAGAGTGCAGCAAGGATGAGGACACGCAGGTGAGGCTGCCAATACAGGAGACATCAGAGAGAAGATGGGACAGTGGGTGCATGGAATGAAGCAAGAGGCAACTAATGTGTCAGGGGCAAAGCTTTGGGCTGCAATCTGCCTTCAGTTCAAGGATGGGCTAGTCTCTTCCCTTCACCTGGCCAAAGCCCTTTGCTATATATGTTAATAGGTCATACAAGCGCGCGCACACACACACACACACACACACACACACACACACATTTATTTGTGAGAACAGTCCTCAAACATCCCATGCCTAGCACTGAAAGGTCAAGCAACTTTAGATTTCTCAGGGAAGAGCAGAGAATACAATTGCAATTGAATATGTGAAGCAATTGCACTGTTGGCCACAGCACCCAGTCGCTAGACAGGATCACAAGTGATGTCTGCAGCACAAGGTCAGAACATGCTCCTTGCTTTTTACCACTCATGTCAGCTGCTCACTCATTCTAATACTTGGTGCCAGCAGGGAGAATGTCTGAGCTTTTATTATTAGGGGCATACGCAGGTGAATTCAAATGCGTTCTCCTTTGGCTTTCAACAGCATTTACATTTTCAAGCAGACCCCCAAAGCATGAGAATTAATGTGACACCCTCCTCGGCGTGGCTCTAGTCCTGTCTGAGTCACAGCCAGAGGCTTTCAGGAACCACAGTGTGGTCTCTCATACAAGTCGTGTTGTAATCCTTGGCTCCAATGGGAATCTTGTGTTGCGAGTTTGAGGACTCAGTTTGAGGTCCACACACAGCCTCATCCCAGGTCTGCAGGCTTCAGTCTGAGGCTGACTTGAGCTGTATCCATCATGGAATATGCTGGCTTTTAACCACCCACAGCCTCCCCACAAGGGACACAGTGTCGGGGATGCGGTGAGCCTCACTCGATCTTTGTCATGTGCACTTGAGTAAATGTCCCTCTGAAGCGCAGCACAGTGGGACGAACACTCAAGCAGGAATGAATGCAAAAGCACATGCAGACTGCCCAAACTGAACACACACACACACACACACACACACACAGATAGATACACACCACACCAGGAGGTCAAAAGAGCTAGGCAAGAAAGAAAAGCTGAAAAGGCCAAATTAAATCAGTTGGAGACAATCTACTTTGGAGATGCACAGATTTCAAAGAGAACAACATGCCTTTGCCTTAGCCTACGACTGAAAAGACCTTAAAAAAAAAAAAAAAAACCAAACAAACCCAAACCACTGGGGGCTTGATCTGAATTAGAAGATGCCGGACAGAGAGCAGAGGATGCTGGGTGGGAAGTGCTATGGCCCTTGGACAAAACTCATTGAACAGCAAACAACTGGGCCACCCTTTCTTTGTAAAAGTGAGGGAGGGGGGCGGAGGTGGAGGCAAGACAGCTCCTGTCCTTGATGAGGAGGACGAAGGACACACCCTGTCTGAAGCAGGAAAAGACTTACAAGAGAGTTTTCATTCCTGCTTTTCCCTCTCTTTCGCTTCATTTTTTTTTTTCTTTTTAATACTAGCTAAGGAATTCACCCATCAGGTCCTAGCAAACAGTGGGAACAAGGAGCTGGTTAAAAGGGACTTTGGCGGCTATTCAAAGAGAGCTGCTGGGGCACCCCCCCCCCGGGCACCCCCCCCCTCCCCCCCGCCGCCACTCTGGTTTCCATCCTGGTGAAGCGTGGGCAGGGCTGCAGGAAGCCCGTGAAAAAAGGCGTGTGCAGAGGCTGCCACCCCGTGGATCTGTCCCTTGACTCTGTCCCTCCAGCTCTTCCTTCTCAGCCTCGGCACTACTTAATAAATATACTCAGACTCTGGAGTTGCAACAATTGCTTTTTTCCATGCGGCATCCTAAGGGCACTTGCTGGCTCTTATCCGTACAGTCAGCACTATGGTTGGACAACAGCTGAAAGGAAACAAAAGAAATAGCTCCTGTTGCGTACATAAGGTGATGGAAAAAAGTCACACGAGACCGCTACTGTTGAGTGTGGGAACACAGACGTTTTCACCCCATTGCTTCTGGGCAAGGACTGCCATGGGTGGGCCCAATATGTGGCTCGTGGGTGTTTTAATCCGATTTTCCCTTTCTGTTGTTGCTGCGGGACAGCAGTTTGCAAGTTCTCCGATCAACTTTGGGCCTTAATATAACATCCTATGTGGCACTGCTGTGGTTAGTCCTTTGTCGAATGGCTGTCTACGTGTGGGACTTAGAAGAGTTTGGCTTTTTTCTTCATGTCGTTGCGTCTCCAAAGAGGTAACTTGTCAAACTCCTGGATGGACATTCCAAAGATTTCCCGAAACACTTCTGGGGCTAAGTGGCGCTGTGATGGGAGAAAAGAACAGTGGTCAGTCTTCATGGCCACATGGATGGCCTTGAGGGCTGCTCTCCAGTTTCCAGGTAATCATTCTGAAGGGCAAGGTGCAATGATGGAAGAGGGGTCTATCTCTGAGTCTTCTGAGCAGACACTGGGCCCAGGGGTGCCTCACCTGGTGGGGCCAGGTACTGCACCTTCCTACCACACAGAAGAGCTGATGGAATATTAATGATGATGATAACGACACGGAAGGGGCATGGGACATTGGGAAGGTGATTCCTTAGGCTGGAGGAGACGCCACTCCAGGTCCTTGGGATGCTGAAGAGATGTAGGGAAATTGGACCAGAGTCATAAGAAACCCAGAGAGAGAGAGAAAGAGAGTTCCCAAGTGGTCCTTTGGGAATGCCGGGCCTTTTTCCTGGCTCGCCAACAGAAGGTCAGGGGGATGCTTGGTCTACTGAGGAGAACTTCAGCCTGTCATCCCACCTAGAAAGGTTCTCTTAGGATAGCGGAGCCTTTATTCTCTGCCCAGGTCTGACCTCACATACAGAGGTACTTGCCTTTTGTCAGGGGTTAATGATTCTTTACGAGACTGGCAGCCAGAGGTTTTCTTAATTAGAACCATTTGGATGGAAAAGCACAAAGGTCAGTCTTCCATGTCTAAGGAGGCCTGGGGTATTTGCACCCAGATAACCCTGCGACAGGGATTGGAAACAGCCGAGAGAACCCTGTCCAGTGCACCCCTCTTCCTGGGCGATCCCTCCCTCCTCTCAGTGAACGCAACCCGGGCTTGGGGAAACACGAGGATCTGGGGGTACGGAAGAGGGACAGAGATTCTACACCACCAGCCCAGTGATGGCAACGTCAAGTTTCCAAGAAAATGACTAAAGTCATACTGCTTCTCCTGGGTGGTGGTGTTCTGGATTTTACCAGACATTTTTATGTTGATCTCCTACACATAAATTTGGGCTTTTCTCCAAAGTGAGCTTAGTTATACCTAGGTTGATTTTTTTTTTTCCTTAACTGGAACATTTCTTAGGGGGAAAGTTGGGAGAAAGGCACAGGAATCTGCAGCTGAGACAGGTTTGTTGGTTTGTTTTACCTCCAGCCGGGTTCTGTCCACATCTCTTAGGATTTTATTGCGCCCTCTGTTGGTCACCATCAGCATTTCATATGGAAATATCTGAGAAGCAAAGGAAAAAACACCTCTTCTAGAACACCGCTGTCCATTTTATTGACAAGCAGAAGTTACTTAAAATCTAGGACTCCCAAGAGAGAGCTTCTAAGATGCTATAATAAGAGCACCAGAGAGATGTGTTCCTCGCTCAAGTTTCCAGGGGCTGGGGCAGGTTCTCACACATACCCACGCCCTACCAGTGATGTGCCCCAGGAGGGTGTTGTTGAGTGAAAGAATACAACTTACTATGGACTGGGGATGAAGGTAACAATTGGAAGGGAATTGAAAGTATAGGTAAGGATTTATAGGGCAGGACACTCGCAGGGTTTAACAATCTTGTTCCATGACTGGGTCATGAATCCTGGGAGCCATGCAGCCCCAGAAGCAATGTTCTGGTGATGACAGAGAGAAATAAGCCCCAGTTATGGTCACCAGGGAGAGCAGCTTTTGGACACCTCTGGAATCACAGGATGTACTAGAGCTGGAAGGACCCATCATCCCAGTTTGCTTGGGACTGGGGAGGTTCCTAGGCTGCAAGCCTTTCAGTACTACATCTGGGAAAGTCTCGGACAAGCTGGGATGTGGGTCACCCTATCTGGAGTGGCCTGAAACCACTCTGCATAACAGTGAGCAGGCTTTGCAGGGCTCATGGCAGACACTGTACAGATACTAAGGTCATGAGCAAGAAGTGCCGGTACTTCATGGTGAATCCAGTGAGCTCTTACACCTGCGGACTTGGTGTGACAAAACCAGCAGAACAGAAAGATTCTTGATGACAGGCTTGCCTAATGCACCAGCCTGGAGCCAAGTGGGCCTTAACAATGAGAATGTGAAGAAGATAGGAAATAAATCTTTTCAGAGTAATGGCCCAGTTTCGTCCCCATGTGAGAGGAACTTGCCTTTGGTTCCAACATGTTGGGCATGGAGACCCCCCGGTCCATCCTCATGGCTGGCATGTGGCCATCTGGGAGGGTCTGCAAAAGAAAAGCAGGGCTCAGGAGGAGCACAGGGCCATGTCGGGGGCTGAGGAAGAGCTTGTGGGCTCCCAGACCTCCTTGTTTGGGACTCAAATCTTCATTGCTCTTTTACAGATGTGTCATTTTAACTTCCATGGAATTTTCAAAGTGAGCTCCTTGCCGAATAAAAGCAGGAATACTGGGGATGCTGCTCTTTTATAATCCAGCCGATGAAAGATCCTGGCTTACTAACTAGTGACTAATCCCTGAATTTAGGCTCCATGCATGAAAGTATAGGGTACAATCAAAGAATTGCTGAGTCTATGATTTAAAAAAAATGTAATCTTAATGTCTTTGCATTTTTCCCCCCTTTCTCATTCTCCATCACTGTTTACAATGTTAAGGTTCTAGGAAGAAGAGAATGGTACCAGAGCAGCTCTTTCCTATTGGCCAAAACAGGAGTTTCTTTTCATTTGTGACCGCACAGAGGAGGGGAGGCCTCAAGGAGTGAGAGACTACAGCTTAAAGAAAATCAACTGATGCTGGTCCACTTCCATCCCAAAGAGGACGCTCCAAGGCCAGACTTGGGGAACTCTCTGACACCTGGCCCCATTCATGCCGTGTCCCCAAGGCCTGCAGGACCAGCCTGACCTGGGCACCAGGCATGCCTGCCGCTCATGGCTCCTCATATCTGTGGACTAATAAGTAGACAGATCAACCCAAACCAGGGTCTTCTCAACAGAAATCCTTTCTTGGAGCAGCAGCAGAATACATCTGGATTGGAAAAAGACTGTTTTTGCTGGTGTGGCCAACTTGAGAAAGAGTGTTCCATACCTGGTAGTCTGGAAAGGAAGGGAAAAGAAAATCTCAGAAGGGCAAGATCATAGAAAAACGTGGCAACATTAACAGAGACTATATCCTATTGCAATTCTCCAAACACTCCTCAAAGAACCATGCGCTCTCCCAGCTCCTCGATCTCTGCACACCCAGGCTGGCTGCCTCCCTGAGGGGAGAAAATGCCTGCTCTGGTGGTAGTTAGCAGTTCAAACACCCTTTTCTCCTGGAAGCTGACACCCTGAAGGTGTTTCTACCTTCTCTCTTGATCACAGCAGTTCTCTCATGGAGTTTCTGTCTCTGTCTCTGTATCTCTCTGTCTCTCAGCCACTGCATTTTGAAGATAGGCCCATGTCTTGCTTATCACTATACTTCCAGTGATCTAATCAAGTGCCTGGCACAAAGTAGGAGCAAGGAATTCCTTCCTAACAACTTGCCTCTTGTCTGTCACTTCAGTAGAGATCCTTCAAGATTTTAATAAATTCCCTGTTGGCTCAGAAGACAGATGTGATCTGACTACAGGATGTGACCCAGCCTGAGCCCAGCCAATGCACCTGTGACAGCACAGACACCTTCCTACCCCGGCCACAGTCAGCCCACAGCTGCCTCACCTCGCACTCCCCCGCTGACATCCCCATAGCTGTTGTACTGAGCAAAGTCTGTAGAAACAGGCTGAAATGAGGAAAAACACACAATTAGAAAATATGCTCCACAATACTAGTTTTTGAGTCAGGTGAAAAAGGAGAAAGGATTTCTAAAATCCTAAGGATTCTTCCTAAGGTGAATTCCTAGATCCTCATTATTTTTCCTACTTAGTTCTTCTTCTATGACATCTTTGTCTTTTATCTTACATCCAATGCTACTGCTCAGTGGGTGGTAAGCAAGTGTCTCTTGCTGATACATACAAACACATGCCTCCATATCATAGCTACATAATTATATTTTTTCTATGGGTTGTGGGGAGGGAGGTTGCAACAAACTTGCCCACATCTTTTTATAGTAGAGATAATGGCTCAAGTGGTTACTTGTAGAAACATTGGCCATACAATTAGTCTTCCCATAGGCTTATAAAGGCTATTCTTTTATCCAATGTCAATTTTGCTTTCTCTCAATAGAAATATTTTCTCTTGCCTGTAACTCAAAGCGATCTACCAGGAGACCATGGAAATTATAGTTTTTTATTATATTCTAACACTGAGATGTATGCAGTGTCAGATGTATGCAGACAGTATGGTCAGCACTTCAACCAGGACTGAAGAGGGAACAAACTGGGAAAGGAATAAAAGAGAAATCTTACCCGATGAAGCCCATTTCTTCCATAGCCTGGGAGAGATGAGGTTTTAGACGACAGAGCATGTGAAGCTGAATGCGAAAAAAAAAAAAGCAATTGTTAGGAACCAGAAGTCCAATTCTTCCATGAAATTGGCAGTCTAACTTCTAATTTGCAGAAAAGAAGATTTAGAAAAAACAATCCAAATAGCATTGGGCTCAAATGTTCACAAAATGCTGCCATCTTTGGGTGATGCAGGGAAAGGGTGGGTAGTGAAACTATGGAGGAGGGATGGGCAAGAAAGAAGTGTTCCACTTGCTTGATCTCTGAATCCTTAACCCAATGCTAATAATGCTGATATTATTTCCATTTTATTGCAGAAGAAATAAGACTAAGAGAAGTTAAGCATCTTGCTTAAAGTTATTCAGCTTATGAATAACATCTGAGCAATGATTTGAACCCAGGGTTATTAGGATGCATAATCCCAAGTCCTAGTTGGTATGACAGCAGTAACTGACCTGGAGGCCAACATGTATGTTAGCAAGATCTATTGGCCAAACACAATTAAAGTCCTAGGAGGCCTGGGATAGGGTACCCCATTGATCAACAGTGTGGATGACTCATAAACTGCCAGGCTTTGGAAGGAGCAGACCTGGTCTTGAATTTTTGGTTCTGTAACTTAACACCTCTCTATCTTTGAGCACAGTATTCCATCTTTTTAAACCTTCATTTCTTGACCCATGTACCTATAGTGCTATTTATTCTTATAGAATATAACTGCAGAATTGGAAGGAACTAGCCTAACCCAAGTTCAATGCCAGTGTGGCATCTATGAGAGGTAGTAGGGCATTCCAGTTAAGAGTATGGGCTCGGGTTATAACGCTTGGAATCCTAAATCTTAGTTTTGGTAGCTTTCAGCAATGTGGCATTGGATAGGTTATTTAAACTTCCCTTTGCTTGTCTCTTGATCTACTAAATGGGGCTAATAATGATTAATAATAATAATAATAAATACCATCTACTTCACTGGTATGGTGTGAAGATTCAATGAAATAATGTTTAGTGGAAGTGTTTGCATAGGAAACACTAAACGCATGTTTAAAGGAACATTTAGGAGAAAAAATTATGCACTAGTTCAGAATAAATGAGAAGAAATCTTATGGGTTAAGAGAATTGGCTTATGATAAGTATAAGTGGTAGAAACTATACTGATAGAGTATTTATTTCAGCTTAGTATCTAAGTAACCTCTTTCAAAAGTATCCAAACCCAGCACCATTAGCCCTTAGCTCTTGTACTGGATATGTTTATGTAAACTCATAATGCTTAGAAAATATTGTTCATGCTCTCTATAGTTAAAAAACATTCGGGCTCTCTGCAGTATCCTGTGAGCAGGTGATGCTAGACAGAGCAACAGAGGAAAAAAGGAAGTAAGTCTTATTCACAGATGTCCATTTTAGAGATGAAGAAATTAAAGCCCAACTAGATTTAAAAGATGGCAGCTGTAGCACAGTGGTTAACGAACCCAACTAGGCACCATGAGGTTGTGGGTTCGATCCCTGGCCTTGCTCAGTGGGTTAAGGATCTGGCATTGCAGTGAGCTGTGGTGTAGGTTGCAGACGCGGCTCGGATCCCGTGTTGCTGTGGCTCTGGAGTAGGCCAGCAGCTACAGCTCTGTTTAGACCCCTAGCCTGGGGACCTCCATATGCCATGGGAGTGGCTCAAGAAAAGGCAAAAAGACAAAAATAAATAAATAAATAAAAATAAAAGATGGCAGCTGAGGGACGATGGCAGCATAGTAGGACGTGAGGCTCACCTACTCCCACAAATACACTGAAAATCCATCTGCACATGGAAGTAGTCACACAGAAAATTTCCTGAGAACTGACAAAAGACCTCAGGATGATGACAGAGCAAGAAAAGCTTCACAAAACCAAAGAGGACAAAAGAAAGACGTGAAAGAAAGAGAGATGGGACCGGCACCCCAGGAGGGGGCTGGAAAGAGGAAAAGCCCCTGCACCCTGGGAAGTCCCCCCAGCAGCGAGGAGATCAGCCAACGTGGAGGAGGAACTCTAGACAATTGGGGGGAACCAGTTAAAATGGAAATACTGCTCCCCGAATGGTCAGCGTTATGGGCCCACTGCAGGCGGATGCCAGCAGGTGTCGGGAACTAAAACTCTGGCTTTAGAGATCAGACTCACACAGGGAGCTGGGGCTAGCTACATGGGAAAAAACCAAGGTTGGCCACGTGGAAACAGCCTAGTGGGACTCGAGCATGGGGCGACCACAACTGAGGGCTTGGAAGCAGAGGTAACTCAGTTGGGCTTAGAGGCTAGATGTCATTGTGTGGGGATGCTGGAAGGAAGGGGTGGGATCCAGCAGTACATCCTTGTTTCCTGTGTGCATTTTCTCAAGCTGCAGGATGCTGCTTCAGCTTGGGGAGCCACTCAGCAGCAGTGGCTGCCTAGCAATAGCTGGAAAGCAGCCCCACCCTTAGGGCTACAGAATTCTTGGAGCCGGTGGAGTAATGGCCTGGGGGAATAACACAAGCTCCCAGCTCCTGCTGGTGGTCCCCACACTAGCGGCGCCTGACCTGTGCCAGAAGAGCAGCTGGTGGTGGCACCTATTCCCAGTGAGAGGTTCTTACGCTACGTTGACATGACACAGGATTCCCACACTTTTTTCTTGTGGAACACTCTGCAGGTTCCATTAGTGGGATGGATTGGGAGCTTGGGATTAATAGATGCAAACTATTTGCTTTTGGAATGGATTAGCAATGAGATCCTGCTGTGTGGCACTGGGAACTATGTCTAGTCACTTATGATGGAGCATGATAATGTGAGAAAAAAGAATGTATACATGTATGTGTAACTGGGTCACCCTGCTGTACCGTAGAAAAATATATATAAAAGATTAAAAATAGAAAAGAAAAGAAAAGAAATGGCCCTGCCTCTCCTGGAACAGTCAGGATTGGCTCCTTGAAGGCAGGTGGCCGGCTCCTGCTCAGGGAGGTGGGTCTACTGCTCACCCGAGTTGATGGGAGAATCGTAGCGACTGGCTGCCAGGGTGGACCTCTCCCGGTTCTCTCTCTCCTTCTCCATCTCTTCTTTCAGTATCAACTGGCCCAGGCCTGAGTTGAGCTATTCACAAAGAAAAGAAAAACGAGAGCGAAGCCTGCAATTACTCTCAGGGAACTGCAGTTTTTTTGGGGGAGATCCTATAAGAAGTTCCTGACTCTGGAGAGGCCTGAGCTATAGTCCCAGAGCCTGGTGGTTCCTCAAAAGATCAGTCAGGTTTGGGATCTTGAATTTCTCTTAGCCCTTTCAATGTCAAGGCTCTGCTGCCCTAAGCCACGCTCCATGTCAGAAGAATGTTCTCCCTTCTTCGCCCTCCCCTTGAAGAGCCAGCAGGTAAACTCAGGAGGCAATGTGGGAGTGTGTACAGATTTTTGATGCAAGAAGGGAAGACTGGGTGTGGTAGCCTTTAGGAAGAAAGTACACTGCTTTTTTCAAAAACAAGGAAGAAGAAAGAGTTCTCTGGTGGCTCAGTGGGTTAAGGATTTGGTGTTGTCCCTGCTGTGGCTCTGGTTACTGCTGTGGCATGGGTTCATTCCCTGGCCCCAGAACTTCAGCATGCCATGGGCATGGCAAAAAAAAAAAAAAAAAAAGAAAAAGAAAGAAACAAATAATGCATGCTCATTGTACAGATTTTAAAAAATCCAGAAGGAAGGAAGAGCAGTCATCCAGTATTTCTCTATGCACATAGCACACAAAACTGAGGTCATATGTGCAACTTTGCATCATTTCTCCCATACAACTAGTATCACGTGCATTTCCCACGTGAGTAAGTATCTTTGGAAAATGTCCTTTGAAGAGATTCATCAGTCCCTTTGTGGTAGCAGAGATTACAATTTCCCGGCATCCCCTAGCCCAGGCTATAACTGACTACCCTTCTTTTGGTCTTCCGGGATGTTGTGGGCCCATGCTAGAGATGAGGGGGTGTATAATGAGAGTGTCTTGGCAAGAGTCCATTTTATCCCCCCCTCTCCTGGCTCAGATATACACACAAGGTCCTATGAGTCCTGAGCAAAGACCTGGAGAATTCCAAGGGAATTCCTTCAGCAGAGCGTGTGTGAAGGAAGGAAGGTGCTGTACCCCTTCAGAATACACCTTGGCTCTACCTGGCCTTTCAGCATCCTTTCAACACATGCACCACACCCACATCCCCACCCCAGAGTTTCACTCTCCTTGAAGAGGCCCAAACATCCCACACCGCTCTCACTGCCAGTTCCAGGGCATCTCTTCCAGAACCCACTAAGCCTTCTGCCTTATCGTCACCAGATGCCTCTGGTGACTCTCCTACTGGATGGCGAGCCCTTGAGGGCTGGGACCACCCCTTGGTCATCTTGGTGGCTTTGCCCATAGCCGTCATTCCATAGCGTGGACTGACAGAACTAAAGCAAAGACTCCGCCAAGTGGTTTAAGGACCGACCTTCATTAACTGCTCCTCTTGAAGCTGCCGGCGTCTCAGCAGTTCCTCATCATCTTCCTCTCGGCCGCTAGATCTGCGTCTTGTGTCAGCTCCTAATTCCACAGCAAAGACAACTTCTCACATTAGCCCCATGGCAAGGAGATCTCAAGGGACAGGCCCGCCCATGCTCGACTTGTTAGGTGGGCAGAGTCAGCAGTGGTCTTTAACATTCCTCAACGACACGGGGGAAGAACGGGCCTGCCACCAATTCAGCACCCCTGGCTGGTTTCTTGAGACAAGGGGCCCCCCTTGACCAGCCAGGCCAGTGGGTGATTCGGTAAGGCATGGATTTTGGCCCCCCAACAATATGATCAGCTCATTTAGACCTCAGTTTGCCACTACGATGGGGTCTAAGTCATGGCATTGGCTACCGGTCAGAAGTTCTGGAGTAAGTGGGAGGGGCATCTGTAGTTATTATTTTGATGTCCCCAAGGCCAGTGTTCAAATGGAGAGGCATCCAAATTCATCCAGATACCATCAAATAGGTGACGGAGTCCCTCTCTTGTGACAAATTAAAAATCTTGCAGTTTTCTCTTTTTCTGAATATTGGGGCTTGTGAACACACAAGAACCCTGTCTTCTATCCTCAATAAATTCATTAAAAAGTATGCTTTTATTTTTTTTTTTTTAGCTTTTTAGGTCTGCACTGGCGGCATATGGAGGTTCCCAGGCTAGGGGACCAATTGGAGCTGAAGCCGCTGGCCTCCACTACAGCCACAGCAATGCGGGATCCAAGCTGCAAATGTGACCTATACCACAGCTCACGGCAACACTGGATCCTCAACCCACTGAGCAAGGCCAGGGATCAAACCTGCATCTTATGGATGCCAGTCGGGCTCACTAGCTGCTGAGCCATGATGGGAGCACCTGTTTTTAAATTTTCTTTTAAGGGATGGGTCTTCAATGTTTCCTGGGCCTCAATCTTTGGGAGAAGGGTCACAAAAGAGTTTTATGTGAGTGGGTCAACTGAAAGGGTTAATACAGCTAAGAAGTTACTTATTTCAATATAATCTTGCAGATCATGTACAATTTTTAAGCTTCCTGGAAAAGGGGAGATGAAGTAGAAAGGAGGAATCTGTCTGAATGGTTAAGAAAATCAAGATAATTACTGTTTTTCCTTAGTTCCTTGGATTAGTCTGGCTGAGGGAGGAAACAGGAAAGCTTGCTAATCTAATCAAAATAAACATTAACTAATAGTCTCAGTGTTTGTCGTTTTGATGAATGGACCAGAAATTTTCTTCATTTTGGAACCCCAAGGAGCTTTAAACTATTCAGTGATGATAGCTAATAACAACAAAATGTTAATTCTCCCCCAAAGTTTAGCTGTTTTAGTGTCCCCACTAAGCAACATGACTGAACCAGGGACCTCAGCAGATTCACATCTGCCTGAAGGACAAGGATTGGCAAAAAAAAAAACAACCAACCAAACAAACAAAAAACCCCTCATGATTGATTCTTAGTTTCTAAAATCATAAATATCAGTTTGAATTTTCTGTCTTTAATCTACACTAATAACAATTAATAGACATGAGTTTTACAAGAGCCAGACACGTCTTAAGTGAACATAATTATGGAATGCTGGTGAATAATGAGCCTGGGAGGCAGGTCTTCCTTCATCTATCTCTAGGAATATAAATTGCTTTAAAATCCACGTCTATGGCTTGTAAAAGTTATTCTCAAAATAACTTGATAAAAAAGAGCATGATGAAGAAAATTTGGGAATTCTGGAAAACTGAAGGCCTTCGGGTGGTCAACAGAAAGATGCTAAGATAGGTACTTTCTATGTAAAGCTGATGCACTTAATTTGTAGTGCCAGCTTCTGAGTCTGCCAATACTAGTTTTTTAGTGATTTCACTACTGACAAAACAGTAAAGACACAGACATAATCCCAAAGCATAAATTTGTGGTTCAAAGCAAAGAATGAAACAGCTTGAATGCGACATTTTAGCACGTTAAGTCATGGAAATGACAGATGTGAACTCATGTAACTTTACATGCGTAATATTTCAGAACACCTGCCACTCTGTAACAACCCTTCTTAGTCATGGAGAACGTGATCAGGCAGGAAAAATGAAAGTGCTTCGGTGTGTTAAGATTGGTTGTTAAGAGAACTGTAATTACAACCCTGAAATCATCTAAAACAAATTTAATTGAAAGAAGCCACGCTTCTGTGGACCCTCAGTAAATCCATCCATTATACTCTAATGGTACAGAACAAAATTACTGGCAGGAGGCTTTGATTCAGCTAGGTTCAAAAGAGTTACTGATTTTACAATAATAACGGAGAGTTCATGCAAGCCATCTGTTTTAGACCAGTTCTGCACCGTTTTGGGTTTAGTTAGCACAAGGCTCTGGGGCTTGGGTTTTTGTAACTTTGAAGCCTTCTGCACACTGGTTAATATCACCTTAGTTCTTTTCACTAGTCTATCTCTTGGTCATACTGTTCTTAAAAATCTTTACACTGGAACACATTTCCTTGCATATTTTTAAGCACTGCACTTTGAGATCTCCTAATAATTTTGAGATCTCCTACCTCTGAGATCTCCTAACGATGTGTCCATTTGGCTTAGCTACAATAGTTGCATACCTACGGCAGCAAGTGAGGGGGGACCAGGCCAGTGGTCCGTCTCAATCTTTGGTATCTCGCTGGGGTCTGGAGCCTGGGCTGCTGGGAACTTGGAAAACTTGATGATGTCTTCTGAAGACTTGCTCTGGGCTGCCAAGGCAGCTGCATCTAGATGGGAATCAGGGGGCAGCTTAGCCATTGGTCTGCAAGGCCATGGGGTCCAACCCTTTTTTTTTTTTTTGCTTTTTAGGGCCACACTCTCAGCATATGGAGGTTCCCAGACTTGGGGTCCACATGGAGCTACAGCTGCCAGCCTGCGCCACAGCCGCAGCAACATCAGATCCGAGCGGTGTCTGCGACCTACACCACAGCTCACGGCCATGCTGGATCCTTAACCCACTGAGCGAGGCCAGGGATCAAACCTGTATCCTCATGGATACTAGTCGGATTTGTTTCCACGGTGCCATGATGGGAACTCCGGGGTACAACCCTCTCACATAGTTTTCTTATGTTCTGGCAAGAGTATCAACTCCAGAAAGCTGTTTATCACCATTATCAAGTGCCAGTCACTAAGCAGTGCCTAGTGACCACTGATTTTCCTTATGTTCTGCCAGAGCAAAGCTTCCTTCTCTATCTGTTCTACACCAAAAACCCTTGTTCTAGAGCTGTGCTGTCCAATACTCACTCTAGCTACATGTGGTTATTTATATTGAAATTAATACAATGAAATAAAACAAAATGACTAAAAAAATTAAAATTCAGTTCCTCAGTGGCACTAGCCACATTTTATGTGATCAATACCCACATGTGCATAGTGGCTACCGGATTGGACAGCACGGTTATCGAACCTTTCCATCTTCACAGAAGGTTCCATTGGACAACATTCTTCTAGAGCAATTAGGAATCTGAATTAGTAACTTGAACTTAAAGAGGTAAGTGAAAAGCATGACACTGTCATTTGAGAGATCTGGCTGGCTTTGTGTCCACAAAAAGATTGATGCGGGTCCTTAATCCTTGCATATTATATATGCATCCTTGAGTCCCGGGTGAAATGGGGGCAGGAAAATCCACTGTCAGCTTGCAGGAATTTAGCAGTGAGACTTAGGTTTGCCACACCAATTTCCTTCAAGGGTCTGCACATACAAATGAGCATCTAACTTGAAACAACAAAAGCCAGACTAGGAGCAGCACTAATTCATAGGGTTCTTAATGGCTCTGCTTACAAGAGGAGTCATTGGCTTGGAGCCCCAAATCTAATCACAGAAATGGAGCAAAACAAACCAGGGTAAACGGTTAGCTGCTGATGCTGGCTCATTTTGCAAACTCATCTGGGATGTTACTAAACATTTCAAAATACGTCTATAGCGCTTTCAATAAAATCTGGCCCCTTCCCCGGGCTCTCAGATTTTTCAATCTGGAAGTAACTTTTATGAATCTTCATCTCCAACTCCTCATTTTTTTTAAAAAAGTAACTTAGTTTGCTTTTAAAGTAACTCAGTTTGCTTAAGTAACTTGGCCGAGGTCTCTGTATATAATAATATTAGGGGTAAATTCTCAGTCAGGCATGGAACAATGTTTTTCTGAATCTCTAACCTCATGAGGAAAAAATAAAATTAGCTTGGGAAGCAATGCACACTAGACCCTCTTCTTAAAGAAGGACACAATGCATTGGCAGCTTAAAGACCAAGAAGTGTGACTTGATTTAAAGCATGTATTTTCCAAAGGCAAAGGGCACAGATAGCAGCTTTCGGTATGACATCTATCACATGGAACTGCTCTTTTGCAGAGTGTCCTTTGGGAGGTACCACTCTGGTTGTGCTACTCTTAATTATAACTGACTAAAAGAAAACAAAGAGTAAAGTCCAAGTTAATTTCACAAAAAGAAGCCAGTTCATCCCTTCCAAATAAACAACCTAACATTATCCAATCGCTCTAAATCTTTATTATTTGATTATTCTTGTTTAGAGAGGCAAAGGCTTAGAGATTTTAGTGGGTTTTTTTTTTTTAAGTCTCTAAATTGATAAATCAAACTAGGAATCTCATGCTTCAATGAAAAAAAGAAAAGCTAGACTTCAAACTGTACTTACGTATTAGAATTGGTGATGACAGTAAACATTCACATGTTAATGAGTGGGTGAGAAGACATTAAACCATAAAAAAAGCAAACAAAAACAATGTTAAACTTAAGAAAGCAAGCACAGGATGTAAACTCTTAAAAAAAAAAAACACACACACAGATGAAGAAAAAAAATCATAGCTCTAGAATCAATACAATACATACATTCTCTCTCTTTTTTTTTTCCCTAGAATGTTGGCCTCAATTTTTTTTCCTTTTTGCATTTTCAACTTTATTAGCTTTTTGTTCATGCCCTCCTAAGCCTTCAGGACTGATTAACATCAACTGAATTCAAAAGGCAGCCTTCAAATTTCCAGGCACAATTTGTATCTAATTTTCTGAGAACACCTGCAGACCAGCCTTGGCTTTCTATGCCTTCACCACAATTTATAGCAGCTGAAGCTACAGAGACCTAATAACAGTGGAGGGAAATGTGATTTACAAAGAGTAATGTGATTTCTGGGGTCTAAAAAGTCGATATTCCCAGAAAAGGCAAATACAATTATAAATCCACATCAGTGGATCTTAGTTTGCAGGAATTTTAGAGACAAGCTGGCCTGATGCCCTGGTTCTTGCAGATGAGAAAACTGAGGGACAGACATCAAGTCCATGGTCTCACAGAGCCATTTAGGTGAGGTGCTGGGACCAAGGCTAGGACTTTGTTCTCAGCGTGAGTCCCATCCACTCTCCTGCAAGGTGCAGGCGTCTGCATCACCTGTCAGAAACTGGGGAGCTGGTCAGGCTGATGTAGGCTTGGTTAGCTTAAATTTTTAGGTAGCTAGCTTTTACTAGTTTTAATTAAAGTGATTGCAAGCTCATCAAAATTATCATAGAGGTTGGTTAGATGCCCCCCACTGCCCCCAAAAAGTCTTGTTGGGTGTTTGTGGATTACAGTGTGATCAGTACTTTCTCTTCTCTATGAGTGGAATGCTACATGGTTGGATGGGCTCAGAAATAGCCTAGGAGTATCCTAATCAAGCTAAGTGAGACCGAGGTCCTAGCCTTGGTCCCAGCGCTTCACCTAAATGGCTCTATTTCACAATATTTGTATCTCAGGAGACCTTAAAGGCATAAGATGCTGGACATCCCAGTTTGAGTCTCAAAAGCATTAGCAGACAAGCCTTTCAGAGGGCAGCAAAGAGTTCAGCTGATGTTGCTACTTAAAAGCTACGCAGAGGAAAGTGGGTTTTACCATGTTGTTTGTAGATGGGTGGTTTTCGGTAAATGTTGATCCCTTGATCTGTGGAAATGAAAAGCAAAGGTGTGTGATTATGGGAACTCATTCGGCGATGGCAAAAACAGATCAACCGAGAGGCAAACCAAACTGAAGACCCTTGAACAAAAATAACCCACGAGGTCAACTTGTGTATTACAAAGATTGAGATTACCCAGAGAAGAGACTACGGGATGAGCCAATTACTATAGACATGTGATATGGAATCCTTTGTAATACATCTTGGATATAAAGAGATGTCATTCACTCACAAGCCATTTATTTCAAATACACACTTCACTAAAAGTGGGATTAAAACAGGAAGAAATGCAAGCAGTGGAGATACTGTGATGGTGAGGAAGACATAACCAGTTTGGGGAAAATCCCCAAATTGCTACTGTCTAGAAATTGAGCTCCCGGTAGAGACGAGTGGCTCAATTTACATTTCAACTAATGAGTGGAACCATGGAAAGTGATGTTGTAAAAAATAATGTGTTTTTGTAAGACATAGGAACAGTTCTCACGTGCAAGGCTAGTCTGATGTGCTGACAAGATGTTTGACAAAATCCTAATGTGTATAGGCCAAATTTAAAAAAAGGAAAAGAAATGCCAAATATTATTCATCTATTTATATAGGACCTCATTTGATTATGCTACCACTTCACTTTGACTGCAAATACTCAGGAAATTTCAAAAGGTTTGTTTCCCCAGAACCCCTGGGCTCTGTATCTTGGTGGGGCTTTCTTCATGCAAAAAAACACCATAAATGTACAATGTTGAGTTTCAAGTTTCAATGAAACATTTTTTAAAAAAAGGCTGTCCAATCTCAGGGGTATGAATCCCATTGAACTTTCTTCTGTTTTATTAGGTAAGTTTGGAATGCAAAAGAGAGAGACTACTACCGATTCCAAATGCGTATGCTAACATTAACATAATGGGTAATTTATGAAACCACTTTCAGTAGCTAAAAGCAGCAAAGCAGTGTACATCTGATAGAAAAATAATATCATGGCTTCCAATGGCCAATCTTACCCTCACAAATTGAGTTGACCGACCCTAAACGTTAAGATGCCAGTGGCTTCTGATTTTTCCAGTTCCTGATGGCGAATTACTATTTGTATCATGACAGCAGAGCTTATAGCACCAAGCCTAAATTGCAAGATGTCTTTGTGGGCTATGGAGGTGGTTAGTTAGTTATCCACTGCAGAAAGACCCCTCCAAACGACCCAATTTTAGAGTTCTCTGAAAAGCCCAGAGAAAGACTCTCCACCTTGGAGACAATCAGATAAAATCAAAGTGATCTAAGAATGCCTCGGTTCCACCTTTAAGATAAGGAGATAATTATCTTGCCATTGTGATAATTAGTCAAGGACGCTAAACCACAGAGTGGTATCTTGGAAGGTACTCATATAAGGGTAAAACTACAGTTTTAGTCAAAGCAAAACAAGGCAACTCAACCCTCATTCCTTCACCCTCTACCTCCTACCCCCCTTCAAAATTTTTTTAGAAAATCTTAAACTTTCAATACTATCCTGGCATGTCACATACAAAACTTTGGAAAGGCCCTCTAGGTCAGATCCTGCAATTTAGGGTTTGTCTGAGTGCATCTCAACTAAAAGAGCATGAGAAATGGAGACGAGACAGAGGTGACAAGGCTACATTCTACATGGTGACAGGACACCAAGACACAGACCATGTCAGCTCCTACCTGGAACATGGAAATGTTTAGGGGCCTGAGCGTAAGTTGGAGTTAGAGGGCGGCTGTCTGGCCGGTAAGGGAGAGGGGAGTTCCGGCCGCTGGACGGCTCATTGCCTCCAATGAGAAGAATGGAGAAAACAAAATGAGAGAAGGGAGAGCAATAAAGAAAACAAAGCAAGCATAATAAAAAAATTCAAACCAACAAGCTGGAAGGAGGGACATCAAAAAGGAGAAACAAAAGAAACAGGCTCAATTCATCACCTTTGTGATTGGCATAAGGTTTAAGTTTCCAAAAAGGAGATCTGAGTTCAAGTTAAGAACTAGGTTAAAGAGCAGCTAGCGGTAAGATGCATCATTCCAATAGCATGCAGTTGAAGGCTATGAGCTCGCACAGCAAACTGATTTGATGGAAAGGAGACGTTAAGAGGAATGGAAAGTCGCTTGATGATTCAGGCTCAGTTGTCAGATGGTTAAATCCCAGGCATGTAAAGGGGTGGGACAGGCAAACCCAAACACAATCGCTTCCAGGCACGATGGCAGAGGCTGGCAGTCGGGATCTATTTCTCTCAACAGGAGGCCAAGTCTGGGAAGCTGTGTGGTCACCCGGTCCTTCCCCTGAGCAACACAAAGTGTCTTCACTGCTGCCTAGATTTCCCATTGCCTCACTTGGAAATACACACAATAGAGTCGGAACCCTTTCTTCCAGGTACTTGGGGACAATTTATACCTCTCTCCATCTTTCTCTTAAAGACCAGGCTCCACCCAGTCTAACAATTCCTTCAGGGAGATACTTACGGAGCATTTCTGTGGCTGGACAGTGAGCTTCACCTAAGGAGGTGTAGGTGAATGAGATGTGGTGTCTGACCCCTTGGGGTGCAAGGGTTACCTAAGGAGACAAGCTTACAACTAAGTATACTGTGTTTGTATACTCAGGGGTGTACAAACACTTCTATGACACTCAGAGAGACGTGCCATTGGTTTTTCAGCAAGGCTACAGAAAGACGCTTGAATTGAGTTGGGCATTGAAGAGTAAGCTCAGCAGGTGGGTAGGTGGCTGATGGGTAACAGCTGGAGCATCACAGGGAAGGAAGGAAGGGCTATGGTGTGTGCGAGCAATGGGACAGCCCTCGGTGGCTGGACAGCACTTTGTTCTTGGGGGAGGGAATGGGGAAGAGGCTAGAAAGGACTGTTAGGCTTGGCCGCAAATGCCTAGAGAACCACCCCAGAGCCACCATCACTTCCTTCTGCCAAGAACTGCAGGGGTGAACTGAGACTTGTGCAGAAATGGGAAGAGATCAGCTCTTACCCTATTGGCCTCCTTCCCCGAGACTGAGCAAACTTCTACTCCCAGAACACACTAGAAGAAGTAGGACTTCCAAAAGTTAGTAACTTTTACCATTGAGTTGTAAGCATTCTTTATACATTCTGGATACAGGTCCCTTATCAGATATATGGTTTGCAAATATTTCCTGCCTTTCTGTGGGTTGTCTTTTACTTGCTTGATAGTGTCCTTTGAAACACAAAAGTTTTACATTTTGAAAAAGTCTAATTTATCTATCAATTGGGTCTATAATTTTAAATAAATCATAGATCTTCAGAAAATAGGGCACAAGTCAAAATTTTTCTAAAATTTTGCCCTAATTTTTTTTTTTTTTTTTTAGGGCTGCACTCTCGGCACATGGAGGTTCCCAGGCTAGGGCTCCAATCAGAGCTATAGCCGCCGGCCTACGCCACAGCCACAGCAGCATCAGATTGGAGCTGTGTCTGTGACCTACACCACAGCTCCTGGCAACGCTGGATCCTTACCCCACTGAGCAAGGCCAGGGATCAAACCTGCAACCTCATGGTTCCTAGTCAGATTTGTTTCCACTACGCCACAAAGGGAACTCCTTGATATTTTTTTTTAGGATCATGCTTGCAGCATATGAAAGTTCCCAGGCTAGGGGTTGAATCAGAGCTGCCTGCTGGCCTATCCCACAGACACAGCAACGTGGGATCTGAGCCTCATCTGCAACCTACACCACAGCTCATGGCAATGGTGGATCCTTAACCCACTGAGCAAGACCAGCGATCGAACCAGCGTCTTCATGGATGCTAGTAGGGTTTGTTAACCACTGAGCCAAGAAGGAAACACCATCCCCTCCTTTTTTCAAGATTCAGTTTAGGAGATCCTGTCATGGTACGGTGGAAATGAATCCGACTAGGAAACATGAGTTTCAGGTTCAATCCCTGGCCTTGTTCAGTGGGTTAAGGATCCAGCATTGCCAGGAGCTGTGGTGTAGGTCACAGACGTGGCTTGGATGCAGGCATTGCTGTGGCTCTGGCATAGGCTGGCAGCAACAGCTCTGATTAGACCCCCAGCCTGGGAACCTCCATGTGCCACAGGTGTGGCCCTAAAAAAAAGACAAAAAAAAAAGTTTCAGTTTAGCATCTAGCTCCCAATATATTATAAGGTTGACTTTTTACTAGAGTCAGATATTAGCTCCTAAAAACTATGAAGCTTCACCCCAAACCACTGATTTATTACAAAGCTCATTTAAAGAAAATGTTTTGTCATTTCCCATCACTCTCCTAAAGAGAAATAATCAGCTCATGTCTGAAAATATGAGTATGAAAAATATAGTCTGGAGTTCCCTGGTGGCTCAGTGGGTTAAGAATCTGGCGTTATCACTGCTGTGGCTTGGGTCACTGCTGTGGTGGGGGGTTCAATCCCTGGCGCAGGAACTTCCACATGCTGAGGGTGTGGCCAAAAAAAACCACCCCACAACAAAAAACAAAACCACAAGTAGAGGCAAGCAGGGGAAGGAAGAATGTACGTTACACAGAGAAGGAAATTCTGCTTTAAAACTAGGCTGAATTAAAACGAGGTCTCATTTATCCTTGTGTGTTCAGCACAGTGCCTGGCCACGAGTAAGTACTTAATAAACGCCTATGAATGAATGACTGAAGTAGGCCAACTAATTAATTCTCCAGCGATGAATGGCCTAATTTAGTTACTTAGCATCACTGCAGGACTCGCCATCATCCTTCTCTTAAGTAAAGGCAGCAGATGCCAGTATACAGCAATGGGATCACAATAGCACCTTTTTTCTTTTAAAATAACTTTCCCATTAGGATTGATCTTCAGTAACCCCAATTTCATGTTTCACTTCAGAAGAATTCTTTACTCTCGCAAACATTAGAAATTATTCCCAAGAGTTATCCAGACTTGAAAAAAACCAAATAGTTCTTGCGGGCTCAAGGAAGTTCTAGAGAGACTTGACTTTCCTGTTTTATTTGAGTTTGTCTTTTGAAGACTCTGCATATCCTGAGTGCTGGTGCTACTGCTTTGAAACCACATTGCTCTCTGCCCTTAAGTCTACCACCTCTAACCTTCCTGTATTTGCAGAACATTAGATTTTTCAGGGAAATGTTCTCACAGGGTTTGGTTATGATATCTGGTCAGAGGAAACTCTATGACATTTGTTTTGAGGGGTATTAGCCTGGGTCATGCATACACAAAAACAGCTGCAAATCTGGGACACGAAGCTTTAAGGTCATTAGCATTAGCATTTGCCCAGGTATTAAAAATCTTTCTATCCTTAAGATGTTCTGATGCAGAGCCGCAGTGGAAGCCCACCACTTGCCTGGCTCCAAAGGCTATGGAGCCACTGTCTGAATTCCCCAAGGGTGAATTCTGGCTGCATGCTGTCTCCAGGTGGGCAGGTTTTGTATTTTTGTTTTTTAGGGCTGCACCTGTGGCTAGGGGTCAGTTGGAGCTACAGCTGCCAGCCAGCCACAGCCACAGCATCTTGGGATCCGAGCCGTGTCTGCAACCTACACCACAGCTCACAGCAATGCCGGATCCCCAAGCCACTGATGGAAGCCAGGGATCAAACCTGAGTCCTCATGGATACTAGTCAGATTCCTTTCCACTGCACCACAACAGGAACTGCAGGGCAGGTTTTTTTTTTTTTTTTTTGGAGGCATATCTTCAGCAACCATTGATTCTTCTTGTGACTAGGAAAAAACTCCTAATGTGTTCAAGTCTTCATAAGTAGATTTAATCCTATAGTTATTTAAAACCTCCCACAAGACATTTTAAAATACTAGGTAAACAGACTCAGCAACACGCCCATCTAAGTGGTCCTGCCCAGCACGATTTTTACACATCACTATGGCTCACTGGGAAGAAGGCCTTGGAATCCATAATGTTGCTGGATGTCACATTCTTAGTCCTTGAATATGAAAGGCATTATAAAATTTGGCACTTTTCAAAGAAAAAAAATTCTCAGGATGAGGCCTTTTCTAAATCACCCTATCTTTCAGTAAGAAAACTTTTAACGCTGTCCTGGATGGAAATAACTGATGAGGACCCTAAAAGGTTATCTTTGTGCTTAGTTCATTACTTAGGCAAAGCAACATATGAGGCATGAGATGAAAGATCACATTTGACAGGTGTTATTATTATTATTATTATCATCATCGTCATCATGATCACCCATCAGCCTGGAATTGACATTGTTTAAAAATAATACATATTAGTGTTTATATAATAGCGTATATATATCATACACTATTATGTATACATGATACTCGTAGCCACCTTGTCCTTTAAATAAGTCTTGTATTGGTTCACCCTATGCTGTTAGTGATCTGAGCTACTGGGATGAGAAGCAACATCCATGTGTATTGCTTGGTCTCCATTTTTAGCTCCCTCCATGTCATCCTAGTGTGCCAGTTTTTCAGTCCTTGGGAGACTGTTCCCTGGCAGGATTCCCACTGCACTTAACAGGTTCAAATGTTCTGTCCCCCCTTTATTCTTTTTGGCACCTTGAGCACCTCGGTGACAAAGTCTAAGATGGGTCAATCTAAATGACAATGCCTGTGTCTATGGTGGGACTCCACTGGCGCAAGGTTTAGCTTCTAGACTCCTGGGGACGTAGGTTCTAAAATAAAAATTCTGAGGGGACCTTAAAGTTGGCAGCATCTAGAATTTCATGACAGAGTTTCAGGATGCCCGGCTACGGTTTCCTTCCAGAAGTGTCAAACACATGCTTCCATCATGGCCACTCATATCTATGGCAAAACCGGGAGGATTTCTTTCAAAGAGACTTAATATACGCAGCCCTCCTGTTCGCAAATCTGATTTACATTTCATAGATACAAAAGGTAATGTCTCACAGTATTTCAAAAGGAAAGGAAGAGACACTTAGCAGACATGGCACAAAGCCCCAGACGAAGTGAAAAGAATCTTTCCAAATAGGCATGCACTTGACCAAATGGCCCAACAATGACATACTGATGTAGAAGGAAGCTGCAAGGAAGGTCAAAGAACAGAAATAAAAACGTGATGGAAAATAAGATGGGCATTTTACTGGGTATCGCAGAAGATGGATAGGGAAGCCCATGAAATAGAGAGACAGCTGGTGATATGCATCTTGGCTCTACACCCATGCAGGTGTCCTCAGCTCAGTGGACCCTGGGGGCCTGGGCCATATGTGTCTGGAATAAATGTCAAGGATTGGATGTGGGCACTGGGAGGTGGCCTTCTGGCTGCCAGAGTGGCGAGGGGGCCCCTGCTTTCTGCTATATGTTCCTGAGATGGAAAGCCCACCTTGCAGTCATCAAGCTCCTTGTCTTATACTTAGTTTAAAAACAATGTCCCTGAAATACAAACCAAGCTCCAAGATAAAAAGTGAATGTTTAAATGAAGAGCCATGGAAAACCTCGGGAGATTTTGTTCCTTTAAAGATATCTTAGGAGTTCCCATCGTGGCGCAGTGGTTAACGAATCTGACTAGGAACCATGAGGTTTCGGGTTTGATCCCTGCCCTTGCTCAGTGGGTTAACGATCCGGCGTTGCCGTGAGCTGTGGTGTAGGTTGCAGACGCGGCTCGGATCCGGCATTACTGTGGCTCAGGCATAGGCTGGCAGCTACAGCTCCAATTAGACCCCTAGCCTGGGACCCTCCATCCAAGAAATGGCAAAAAGACAAAAATTAAAAAAAAAAAAAGACATCTTAGAGGTGCTTCTTCAATGGGCATAAGTTCCCTCTGTGAGGGAGATGCCTTCCCTGGAAATGGATACATGTATTTTCACAAGAACTAAGATGTAAATCCTTGGAGAATCTGTATTTAGTTATGCAAATATACTAGGCTTTTAAAGCAATGCCTTTAATATACAAATTCTCCATGACGGATTCTGTAGTTTAGCAAAAATCTCATCTGATTGTAAAACCAAGCATATCCTGTTACGTACATTATATTTGGTACCTGAAGTATGTCAGCTATTTCATCTGAAAAACTACAGGTGTATGTCCAGTAAAAAGAAAAAGGGAGAGAGACAATTAGATGTATTTTATTATTTTATTTTTGTCTTTTTCGGGCCACACCCACGGCACATGGAAGTTCCCAGGCTAGGGGCCAAATTGGAGCTGTAGCCGCCAGCCTACATCACAGCTATAGCTATGCCAGATCTGAGCCATGCCTGCAACCTATGTCACAGCTCATGGCAATGCTGGATCCTTAACTCACTAAGCAAGGCCAGGGATCGAACCTGTGTCCTCATGGATACTAGTCAGATTTGTTTTTGCTGAGCCACTAAGGGAACTCCTAGATGTTTTTTTTAAATGTAAGCTCAGGGTCACACAATAACGCTTTTCATAATTTAAACCCATACTATTTGTGTCACAAACTTCAAATTCAGATCGAAAACAGAAAAGAATGTGTATCTACATTTTTAATAAAGCAGTATTTAAGCACACTGAGGTACTGTGATTTTTATCACCCTTTGGTATTTCTATTGGAAAGTAAATATATGTTCACTCTGTAATTTAAATGGCTAATAGTAGCTGTCTGTCTTAGCCTCCATAAGAACATGCAATTTCTAATTAAAAAGAGATGGAAAGTAAAAGTTTGCTTGAAAAATTATACTTCATGTAAATTTACACTGAAACACTCCCCCCCTCCCCCCCGTGGGAATGAGGGATGAGAAGGCTTGAGATCTATCTAGTTCTGGTGCTGCCACTTTCTCGCTGTGAGTCCCTTCACCAGGGGCCAGCTCTTCACCCACCTCCACCCTCACCTGTGCTACTTGACTTCACGGGGATGCTGTGAAAAGTGATGGACTGATGCAACCGGAAGTGCTCTAAGAGCACCATGCAGGTGTGTGTCTTAGGGGCGGGGCCGGGGAGATCACGGATGGAGGAGACCTTCCTGCCCACCAGGGCACTTCACCTCAGACACCCCGATGTCCTAGGGGAGCTTTCATGGATTAGGCAAGTGGTACTCAAAAGGTTAAACCAACATTCCAAGATCCTACAGGTAGCCAGTGACAGAGGTAATACTGAGATAAAATTCAAGCCCAGGACTCCAGAGTCCACATGAGTGTCCATCTCTCCATAGCCTGCTCACAGTCACAGCTATTGTGAATCTTGATATTTTGTGATGTACAAACTTCGTATGGCTTTACAGGGTACATCGCATTTTTTTTTTCCTACAAAAACTCTTCTGAAAGAGGAAACATCGAATCACTGAACAAGGTAGTTTACATTTTAATGAATTAAAAAATGTCTTTTTCTTACATGTTAGAAACAAACAAAAATCTTCATTTGGCCAAGGGCTTCTATATTAAAGTCTCTTTAAAATACATCTCTGAAGTTTTTTCTCGGTAATTTCCTATGGTTTTACAGACATTCTCTGAAGTATCATCTTGACATCTAAATAATAAAAGTCTTCCCTCTCCAATACTAATTAGCAGTAATAATGTTAGTCTGTCAAGAATTTTAGAAAGTGCTGCACCTGCTAAAAAAGATCTCTTTGCTAATGGCAAATAGGGTGCCTTTTCAATAAGCATGTCAGCAATGTTATTTTCACAGCATAGAAAATGCTAAAATAGCATGCTTATAAAATAGTTGCATACAGATAAGTATAGCAAATCTATATTTTAGGACTCAACTGGGTGCTGATAATCCAAGTGAGCAAACAGCTTGGGCTGACTGCAAATGAAAGTCAGTCAAAAAGCACAACATTTAGGCGACTTGAGAAAGCATTAGTGATGTGAGCTTTTGGAACACAGAGTTAGCCTCCTTTAGGTCTGTCTTAAGACCCAAGACAGCATCTGTGCTTGCCTGCTACTTCTTCCTTCAGCTATTTGCTTTGGTTCATTTGGTTCAAATCAAGACTATGGAAAAAGTTAGCCTCTTTCTGGGAGCTCCTACTTATTAGGGCCCCTTCATAATCCCTTTGGGGCTCTTGGTTCCCCCATCATGTAAAGAGGACAGAGCAGTCTGATTGAGGACCACTATGGAAGGATAACAGACAATGAGAAGAACAGTGGGAATGGCAGGAAGGGGAGCGCAGAGATGGGCGGGAACAGAAGACAGAAGGCAAAGCCCCTCTTGTCCCTCATGCAGAAATCAGGACAAATCAAAGGAAGATCAAGGGTTGGCTCAAGGAGAGAAACTTAAGTAAGACTGCCATAGACCTCTCATACGGTCCAGACATTTTAATATTGTTACATGGTTACGAGGCTGATCACCATTAAGAGAACTTTGCGATCCTTATTACTGAATACTGCTGCGCTTTGCTGAGCCGTATCACATATCAAAATGAGGAACATTCCCCAATTATATATTATATTTTGCTTTCGGCACATAGAAAAACAAAATAATAATATATAGTTTTTTCCTAAGCAGTCCATAACAAATCTTATGGTCTTCCACGTACTTCCTGTTTCTTCATCTAGAGCCCTTAGAAATGACACATTTCTCCTAACGAGAGATGCGATGCCAGTTCTAAGACACTGCTGGGTGTAGGTCATGACACACACAGGCATGCTGAGCGGTCCAAAGCTTGGCGCTCACTCTTGGAGATGCACCTTATTAGCCTTGGCAGGGCGCTAATCAATCTCCGCTAGGCGGGGTGCTGCCTGGAGACGCCTGCCTCCTTACCTTTGACATGGGGAAGGAAGTGGTGTCTGAAGGGGGAGTTGGGGCGGGAGTCGCTGTGGGTGGAGCTGAAGCTGCTGGTGCGCAGGAAGTTCAACCTCTGCACACCAGGAGACAGCAGCTCTGTGCGGCGGCGGGGAGGCAGGGGCAGGGCGGGGCGGAAACAGAAAAGAAGAGCAGAAATTAACACGGGCACAGGGACAGCACCATCGTTCCAAGGGAGAAAAACAAATGAAGAACGTTAATCGGGAGTCTGAAAAAGGAGGAAGGAGAAAGGGTTAAGAAGGTACCTGCGAAGGCTTAGGCAAAGTAGGGGAGCACCCGCAAATAGGTGCGGGTCAGCACAGAGTCCCTCTCTGAGAATAAATGGCTTTGGGGCGAGGGAAGGGCCACCAGGACATTCTGTCAGGCTGACACCAGCTACCGCTGAGCCGGCGCCAGGCTTAGACTCAACCGCAGCTGTTTTTAAAAGGCACCTAACAAAACAAAACCAACTCTCTGAAATGTGTGTAAAAAAAGATGACAATCATTTCAAGAACCTTGAAAAGAAGTACTTAAAAGTAAGGGTCAGATTTTTCTTCTTCTTTTTGTTTTTCGTTTGGGGCCACCCTGCAGCACATGGAGTTCCTGGGCCAGGGGTCAGATCCGAGGTGCAGCTGCAGACAACACCGCAGCGGCATCACCAGATCCTTTAACCCACTGTGCCGGGCCAGGGATCGAACCTGTGTCCTGGAACTGTTCATCCCATTGTGGCACAGCAGGAACTCCCCCCCCCCTTTTTTTTTAAGCTGCAAACTTCTCCTGCTGGAAGTTTCATTTTATTTTGCTTGCATAGAAGGGAAACCTGTCTGTGTTGCTGGGGTAGAAAAGATACCTATGACCCGGAGAATTGTGCAATGGTGGCCCTGGGGAGCTGGAAACTTAGGTAACTCAGAAGAAGAAAAGACTGTTGACCTAAACCCAGACCCAGGGATTCCCACCATCCTCTGGCCTCTAGAACCTAAGGCGTGGATACTCTGGGGGGGCTCTGTGTGGGCCATAGCTATCCTAGCAGAGCCCCGTCTCTAAAAAATAACTATGAACCCTAATAACTGGCATCACCCATGTCTAACATACTGTGAAGGGGGAGGAGAAGTGCTTTAAATGGGGAATGTCCTTAAAGGCTCTCGCCATCAGAACCATGACTAGAAGAGGGTTCTCCTGCTCTATGAAGATGTGACCTTTTGGGGAAACAATGTCCCTGACTGCCCATCCCCTCGATACACAGGGGTCTCTGGAACAACAATGTGCCCATGTCATTCTGACAAGATCATGGCTGCAGTCTCAGGGACCTCGTTGGCTGCCCATCCACAGGGGTGGTGGCGTAAAGGATTCCTTGTCACCCAGACAGACAAGGGTTTAAATCCAGCCCCCCCGGTCCAGGACATGCATAAAATGAATATCACATGCATAAAATGAAAAATGCAAGGAATTCATTTCCTGAAAATTGGCTCAACAAACACTAAGTAACTATTGATGAGCCGAGAGAAAACCCTACATTCTCCAAGGATCAAATAGTAAAAAGGTAATCCCCGCCCCCCCCCACCGCCCCCTGCAAGCTTTAAAAGCTAGGGCTTCAAAGAGAAGATTGCAGCCTTTTCACATTCTGTTCATTTCCTTTGGTTTTATTTTGGAAATTAAGTTATCACATGAATGGTGGTTTCTAATTAGCCTGTGCAAAAGCAAGAGGCATAAAATGAAGGCTTGGTGGATGTACTCTATCGCCAAGTTTGTAATCTCCCTTGAGAAACCTGTTTCTCAGGAACCCTGGCTCTGGGCTGGGATCTCCATTCTTTTTCTCCTCTATGTGGGAGTTTTCCACGCATAGCAAAAGGTCCTGCATTCTGCAGAGATAAAGGTCAAATGAAGTCCAAACCCCTAGTGTTTTCATGTCTTCCAAGTCTGACTCACAATCTTAGGCTGCAAGGCATCTTCAAAGTTACCAAATACGACCCTGAGGTTGTAGAAGATACTTCCTTCCAGCCTGAACTTTTAACCAAGCATACATAGTAATACTATGTATCCGGACAAGGAAAACATAATAAACCCATCCCTAAATGCCCAACACTGGATTTTAGAGGATGCTGAAAAGCCTAAAAGGCATATCACCACAGTTTCTTTTGGAGATCTCCATTTTAAGTCTCAAATTGCTGAGCTCTTCTTCACTGTCCAAATGGAATTATTTCACAAATCATAATGAATAGAACCATAAAATGACTCCTGTTTCAAGAAAAGAAATAACACACACTCTAGTGGGATGGGGGTTTTCATTTTTTTTTTCTGGAAGGGGGCCGATATTTTTGGCAGCTAGATTTTGTAATACACAATCAGTAGTGGGGAAAACAATCAGAGAGAGAGGTGGATGACTTTACTAGAGAGTGAATCTGGGGAACCAGTGCCCTTACCGGGTCTGTGGAAGTGCTGGGGAGAGCGAGACGTGGTCGGAGTGTAGCTGTGCCGGCTGTACCCGGGGGAGTTGATGGAGCCCTGGCTCGTGGACCGGTGGATCGCCCGATCCCGACCGTCCTGGTAGCCCTAGGAGCAAAGCCAGAAAGCAGGAGCACAGGTCATACATTCAGGCTGTTGTCATGTTCGAGTGAGAGCCAGCTGCTCTAAAGTCACCCAAGAGTGATCACGTCTACCTGCCCACGTACGTGCTGCAGGCTCTATCCCTTAAACAGGTATGAATGTGCACATTCTCCATAAAGGCAGAAATGTCTCAGGAGGTTCCAAGCAGGGAAGAGACCCTGGGTAGGTGCGCAGATCACACAGGAAGAGGCCGCATCATAACAAGCCTCTGTTGTGACCCACACGCTCCATTCCTGTTGTGGTTCTGGTGACATCTGAAGCTGGTTTTCCTGGAGAACACGCTTGTAGTGGCCCCAAACCCAATTATTCTACTTGCCACTTTGGGAAACAAGTCCCCCCCCCATTAAAAATGACCTTTAAGTGGAAAAACTTTCTCAAAGACATTTATAATGCCACCATTTATAAAGACAAAACTTTGTATTATGTGCTCAACAAACTGAGAAATAAGCCAGTAAATCATGGCCCATCAATTCAAAGGAATACAATAGCATCACAATTGTGGCACCATGGCCAAATCTAGAAAAGAATATATTAGGTATTAAGGACAAAAAAAAAATCAAATCCACACAAACGTAACACGAAACTTTTAAATGAGAGGCGTACAAGGAATGTTTTACATTTTAGGATTTGTTGTCCTGTGAAGTTTCTACTAGCACAATAAAAATAAAGCCTTGAAAGAATGCATGGAAAATGACTAAATTAAAACCTCAGTAACCACGGAGGTGTGAAATTCGAGAGCAAAGGGTAAAGAAACTTTGGTTTGATCCTAGCTGGCGATGACAATACATAAAACAACAACAGAACAAAATCCCCCCAACAATGTACCTCGGCCTCACAACTGGTCCATAATAGCAGTTAATTCTTTATAACTTTATTTGTATGTGATCAGAGTGCTTATAGAAACAAATTAGTCATAGCACTTGGTCAGGAACCATCACGATAATACAGAGATTTCACCATCTCAAATGACAGCGATTACCTAAGATTCATCTAGTTTTATGCAGCCTATCCATAAAGTTACTTGGCTTTAGGACAAGACTATTGATATTATTAGTAATAGTAGTTCACTCACTGGATGCACAAGGAAATGCAAAATACTAAGAAGCACGCTAAATAAACAGTCCCTGGATTACTATTATCTGTAATAGCTGAAATAGAAGCGAACGACTGGGTCCGCCCTTGGAGCTGGACCATGCTCAGATTTGAGTTGGTCTGAGCTGAGGCCACTAGTTTCGAAGCCACCCTCCAAGGGAAACATTATGCAGGGACAACAAAAAGTGCTTCTAAGGCCTCTGGTCACCAAGAAGGTGGTCAGTGTGGGTGAGGACAAAAGCAAGATGCTCCTGGGACCGGGGTTGTTCTTTTGTCAGGTCCGTGTCATCAGCTTTCTGAAGAGCCTTGAGTACAATGTGCAGGGGCTGTAACTAACCTGGGGGCTGTGGCTTTGGTTCTGGATGCTGCAGGGGGAAGAGCAGGGATGGGCTGATAGGGGACCCACAGCTCACTAAGGAATAATCACTGTTGGCTCTATGTGATCCAGACACTCAGGAGCTTTTTCCTGAGGGATGTGCCAGCCTGGAGGACGGGATAAAAATCATGGGAAGGCCTTTTCACCCTGAGACAGGGGACAGGACTAAAATTTTAGACTGCGAGGAATGGCCTTCCACAAAGCTGGCTCTACTGATAGAAACACCATGACCACTACTGGCCATTTCAGATAAGCTAGTAGCTTAGGATTCAGGTCAATTAACTATGGATGAGAGCAGAGCTCACAACATTGGGACAAGTGGCTCTGCTCCCTGAACATACTTTTCTACTGTCAGAGGCACAGGGCAAAGCTGGTGCTGGTTTTATTCCCTGATCTCCATTTAAAAAGAAATTTCCTTCTGGGTCTTGCAGTCACCTCTTACACGTAAGGGGCACTACATTCATCCGAATCTTTACACAATTCGTTTGTTTAATACCCTTTTGCAAAAATTCACATAACCCCCCAATTCCACCCACTGGGATGTTCAAAGATGCCACTTACTTCTGCTGATGGAGTCGGGGACAAAGTCCTTGGAGACTAGAAGAAAAAAAAAAAAAGAATTAAAGTCACAATGGGAGTTCCCGTCATGATGCAGCAGAAACGAATCCGACTAGGAACCATGAGGTCGAGGGTTCGATCCTTGGCCTCGTTCAGTGGGTTAAGGATCCCGCGTTGGTGAGCTGTGGTGTAGGTCGCAGACGCGGCTCGGATCCTGAGTTGCTG
The DNA here is from genome assembly GCF_016906955.1 of Phacochoerus africanus. Classification (NCBI taxonomy): domain Eukaryota; kingdom Metazoa; phylum Chordata; class Mammalia; order Artiodactyla; family Suidae; genus Phacochoerus; species Phacochoerus africanus. Next base: position 125,120,731 of record NC_062558.1, read on the forward strand.
TGGCTCTGGCGTAGGTGGGCAGCTGTAGCTCTGATTAGACCCCTAGCCTGGGAACCTCCATATGTTGCAGGTGCGGCCCTAAAAGGACAAAAAGACAAACAATAAAAAAAACAAAGTCACAACGTTTATTAACTTGGTTTTCATTTGGATTAGAGTTGGTTATCAGAATCACCTGGAAACATTATTCAAAATACATGTCAGCACCCTTGCCCATCCCCCATCTTCTGATTCAATAAGTTGGGAGTGTGTTCTGACAGACACAATGACAAAGCTCCTGGGAGACTGGGGCGCATGCCTCTGCCTATGAACCATGAATTTTGATAAATATGCTGTCATGCTTTAGGTAATTAAGTTAGAGTAATTGAAGGTATTTCTCTATACGCTCAAACCTACACTTAAGAATAGCTGCAGGAAAAAAAAAAAAAAAGCTGAGGATGCAGTTATAGCATATGACCACTAGGTGGCACTACATGAAAATGGACACCGCTTCCTGACCAATGGACCATTTCAATGTAGAGCTATGCTTTGGAATAAAAACCAATTTGAAAATATATATATATATATATATATATATATATATATATATATATATATATAAAATAAACTTAGACATAATTATTAAAAAATAAATATTATATGTATATATTATTGAGAATAAGACAGAGTCACCGTGTTTTCATGAACTTTCTTCGTCTAAGATCTCAAAGCATTGAGATGTTGCAGATAGTTTACTGTTGGTTTTAGCCTTGGGTGAATGGCTAATTTTGGCACACTACTTGGGAAACACTTCTTTGAGTAGCCTCAAATGAGTCTACAGATGATTCCAATTTTAAAAAATGAAAGGCAAAAACATTTAGAGTGCGTTGAATAGGCCAGGGGAAACAGACCAGAGCCCGTGAGACCTTGGGGACAGAGAGGGCAGAGTCCCAAGGGGCTGAGGCTGTGCTCCAGCCTGTGGACCATTAACTCCTGGAGAGTATACATAAATCCCAAGGGGGCAGGTAAAAACAACAGTAGCAGCTGCCATTTGCTGAACATGTACCGCGAATCTGATTCTCGACTAATTGCTTTAATAATTAATGTAGTTTAGCTTTAACAGATGACAAGTTATCGAGAGATGAGAGATTAATCTTTCATAGATAGCTTATTTTATCCTAAGACTGCATGAGGCAGATTCTGTCATTATCTGTTTTACAGACGAAGGAACAAGGATGGGAATGGTTGTCTCATGGTCAAAATCATACAGCCAGTGCTGGACTCCCTGGGTTGAGCCCAGTTAATTTGATTCTAGAACCCCGGCTCATACCACTGTGCTATACCATGGCCCTGTTCTTTCGACCTTTCCTTTTCGTGCACGTAACAACTCTCTTAGGATACTAAAGACCGCAGCTGTCAAAATTTAGGGGGTGTTCCTTCTCCTTGTGACCCCCATGAATATATTTCAGTCTGCTCCAAGAACAAGACCTGCTCCCCACTGCCCCAGGGTACTTTCCCTCCCATATTCCCTCTGCCCAGCTCACAGACTCTCTTCTGACAACCCTGGCTCTCTTCCCGGTGTGCTGGCTCGGCTCTCCTATAACCTGGCACTAAAGTCTACTCATCCTTCACTGCAATTCTCTGTGGTTGGTCTGCTCCCCTCCTGGCTCATACCTCCCAAGGGCAGGGATAACATGATTGTTTTTTGACTACCTCAAAGCACCTAGTCCAGAAGCCTCCCAACAGTGGGCAACCGAAAGAGATTCTCTGAATTATTTGGATGCCAATCAGCAGTTTTTATATATGCGACAAAAGAGAAATAAGCTGTACCACTCACTCACAGCTTCTGGGTATGTCTTACCTCTCCCAGGCTCTGCCTCTCCTGTTTGTCATCATAGCCTGAAGCGTAGAAAGGCTCATAGGTAATAAGATCTGGACGTTCGATGTCGTAAATCGCCTTGACCTTGGGAATAGCTGCTAAATCCTTGTAATCCAGGATTTCATTGTCGACTTTTGCCTGCCAGAGTCAAACAGAAAGAAAAATGACCGTTTTCATCTTTGGAAAACCATTGTTAGTGCATCTCATGTCTTGCTCAAAAAGTGAAAACCTTAAAAATAAACCAAACCCAAACCATTTTGCTTGGCATGGTCACAGTCTTTTTAAAGTTGCCCATTTATACCAGATACTATTCATGGGTCTTTTTTTTTTTTTTTTTGCTATTTCTTGGGCCGCTCCCATGGCATATGGAGGTTCCCAGGCTAGGGGTCCAATCGGAGCTGTAGCCACCGGCCTACACCAGAGCCACAGCAACGCGGGATCCGAGCCGCGTCTGCAACCTACAGCACAGCTCACAGCAACGCCGGATCGTTAACCCGCTGAGCAAGGGCAGGGACCGAACCCGCAACCTCATGGTTCCTAGTCGGATTCGTTAACCACTGTGCCACGACGGGAACTCCCCAGTTCATGGGTCTTTTTTTTAAGTCACTAAAACTTCAGGAAAAGAAAAAAAATCTACGTAGAATTTGTCAAATAGAGAAGCCTGCAAACCTTCAGGATAGTTTTTCTAAATTTATTACAGAGAAGGAAAAGCTCAGGGGGTCAAAAAAATCCTCCCAGATAGTTAAAAACAAGAAGGGCATACTGAACAGACTAAATATTTAAAGACCTCTGTGGCAGAATTTAAGAATATTCGATATCAACGTTTTTTATATAAAATGTATAATGAATCCCCCAACAGCTATATGCAATTGAGGAACATTTGTTTGAGTCCTGCATCCTCTCAGGGCACTTTATACGCCACCTACTTCATCACTCTATCAATGGACACAGTTGATCGCCTGGAGGAAAACGGGATTGAGATGGCTGATCCACAAGAAGGAACCGTGGGTCTCTCCACAGAAAGAGAAATCGTGAATTATTGGCTTTGGGGTTATTCAGGCCACGCTTACCCTCTGCTACCTTACCTGGACCGGAATAGTCTTCCAGAAGGAGATACTTACATAGATGGTATGACCTGGGGAGCCAGGGATACTGGAGCCTGGTCTAGAATAAATGCTTTCAGAGGAGGTCCTGGTGGGCTGTAAAAGAAAGCGTGACCTGTGAGAGTTCAGACCTTGGCTGCAGAGTCAAGACTGGCCTAAGTCCCTATGCTTTCCGAAAGACCAAGCCGGTTAAAAAGAAGAGTTCCTATTGTGGATGAGTAGGTTAAGAATTCGACAAGAATCTGACTAGTATCTGTGAGGATGCGGGTTCAATCCCTGGCCTCGCTCAGTGGGTTAAAAGATCAGGCGGTGCCACAGCTTCGGCATAGGGAGCAGATGCGGCTCAGATCTGGGGTCGCTGTGGCTGTGGGGAAGGCCTTTCTCTGTTTGGTACATTCTAGATCTATATTAGAAATAGGACTTTTCCTCTTCCGTACTGTTTCTTCTTTCTCTCTCTTTCTATCTTTCCTTCCTCCCTCCCTCTCTCTTTCTTTCCTTTTTTGTCTTTTTAGGGCCACACCTGCAGCACATGGAAGTGCCCAGGTTAGGGGTCCAGTTGGAGCTACAGCTGCCCATCTACACCACAGCCACAGCAACATGGGATCCAAGCTGTATCTGTGACCTACACCACAGCTCACGGCAATGCCAGATTCTTTAACCCACTGAACAAGACCAGGGATCAAACCCACATCCTCATGGATCCTAGTTGGGTTTGTTACCGCTGAGCCACAACAGGAACTCCTTCAGTGCTGTTTCTATTGATGTTTTGGTACCTTGAATGTGAGTGTAACTGAGCCCTCCAAAAACCCTCCTAGAAACAAGGGTTTGCATCGCTAAGTAGCTGACATCTGAAACAATGAAAGCAAACCTGCGGGGTCAGTGCGAGGCAGGCAGTGATTAGACTCGTTGCGATAGTAAGAAGTCACTGGAGGGGTGTGATCGGTTGTCCTCACCAGCTGTGTAAGGGGTCGGAGAAATCATTGGGCACAAGTGGAAGTGTACCAGGCTCAACACTTCTGGGCCTCCTCTCCCAGACCTGCCACATACTAGTGCCTTCGTCCCAGAGAGACAATTTTCCAATCACAGGCATATCTCACTAGGAGAAAACTCCCCAAATCTGAGTATGTTCAAGAAGGAAGGATTCACACAATAGCATTATTCACAAAGCCCAACTCCTGAATCCATGTCCCAATCAAAACACAGAAGTGACACCACCACAATGTGGCTCTCCATAACAGAGGCCACCCTTTCAGAAAGCTGAGCCATCTCTGAGGGATAATTATTAACTACAGGCAGTCCTTCAGCTGCCAGTGGCCAGGATCTCGTGTTTTCCACATTCAATATAAAAGCAAAACCTCTTATGTACAACGCAAGAATATTAACAAAAGCGAATGTTTATTGCTCACTTACTATGTGGCAGGACCTGTGCCAAGCACTTCCCAGGCATGATTTCATTGATTGATTGATTGATTTTTACTTTTTATTTTTTTATTTTTTGTATTTTTAGGGCTGCAGCTATAGCCAATGGAGGTTCCCAGGCTAGGGGTCCCATTGGAGCTGTACCACGGACCTATGCCACAGCCACAGCAATGCCAGATCTGAGCTGAATCTGCCACTTACATCACAGCTCAAGGCAATACTGGACCCTTGACCCACTGAGTAAGGCCAGGGATTGAGCCTGCATCCTCATGGATACTAGTCAGGTTCATTAACTACTGAGCCACGATGGGAACTCCTGGCATGATCTCATTTAATTTTCTCAATAATCCCATGAAGAAGGAATTGCTAACATCCTTATTTTTAATTTTAATTTTTTTTTATGGCTGCACCCAAGGCACATGGAAATTCCTGGGCCGGGAACTGAATCTGAGCTGCAGCTGTCACCTACACTACAGCTGAGGCAACAGCAGATCCTTTACCCCTCTCACCAGACTAGGGATTGAATCCATGTCTCTGCAGCCACCCGAGCCACTGCAGTCAGATTCTTAACGCTCTGCACCACAGCGGGAGCTCCCCTATTTTATAGATGAGGGAAAAGTCACACACAGGGAGGCAAATGTCAGGGTTTGAAGTCAGTCATGCAGAGGCAGAACCCTAAGCGCTTAATCCCTGTGCTAAATTTTGGCTCATGTTGTAAGGCAGGTGTAACCATGTATTTCTCATCAACGTGGCTTTGGGACAAATGAGGTGAAAGTAAAAGAAAAATATTGAGATGAACTAGCAGAAGAGTATCTGCTCAGTGAAAATGTTTTTACTGCCACTAGCTTAGAAGAAGCCTGGACCACCAGCTTAGTGTTGGGTGGGGCGGGAGAGGGGGCACCCCAGGACAGTCAGATGTCTTCAGTTGCTGGAGTTGCCATGGCAAAGGATTATTTTCATTAACAAGCAGCGTAGATGCTGTGTGAGAAGCTCAAGTGCACACTGAGCTGCAGGGTCTCTCCCAAGTTACTCATCCTTATTTTATTTTATCTATTTTTTTGGCTGTGCCCGTGGCGTATGGAAGTTCCCAGGCCAGGGATCAAACCCGGGCCATGGCAGTGGCCTGAGCTGCAGCAGAGATGACACCAGATTCCTAACCTGCTGGGCCGAAGGGGAGCTCCTACGCATCCTTATTTTGGCCAAATGTGGGTCAGGGATCTTGCTGTCTTTCCTGCGACCATGCACCTGGGGATGGCTCAAGTGCTTCATTCTCTCGTGTGCTGTGCACACCAGTAGGAACATAGCTGGGGACGAACATGAGCACAGGTCAGGATGGGGTCCCCATGACTCCCCTCTGAGATGGAGAACTCCACGGAAGGAAGGGTCTCTGGATGAAGCAGCCAGGCCCCGTTTAGTCTCTTGGCCTTCCTTCTTCACAGGAAGTATCCTCTGAGTGACACAGGCTCTCTCTGAAGCTTATGTCTTGTTCATTTACTTTATTCATCTTGCGGAGCTCAAGGTTTTAAGAGTCAGCCGACAATCTGAATTCTCGTCAAATTCCATTCGATTCTTCCAAGGTTTTCAGACCTGAATCATCTCCAACTTGCATGCAGCTCTCCTGGGTTCTCGGAGTCCAAAATAAAGATTTAAGAGTTTCATAGTCAGTTTTTAAGTTTCATAGTCAGTTTTTGTTGTTGTTGTTGTTCTTTCTGTTTGTTTTCTGTCGTGCTGTGCAGCAGCTTGATGTGAGATCTCAGTTCTTGGAGCAGGGATTGAACCTGGGCTGCAGCAGCGAAAACACCAAATCCTAACTACTAGACCATCAGGGAACTCCCCAGAGTCAGTTTTCGAAGTCAGTCTGATGTTCACCAAATCCACCGCAGCTCTGGCTCCTGTTAGAGAGAGATCGCCCTGCCACATGCCTGTTCAGACTATTTCGCATATTAGGCAAATGCTCCAGACGGCTCTTGGAGATTCAGAATCTGCTCTTTCCTTCCTGCATCTGCCCCTGTTTGCTTCTGCTTCCTTCTGACCTCCTAACCTTACCATAAACTTGACTTCTGCTAAACTTTACTTCGACAGGCATTCTTGCTCGCCTATTTTCTTACACTGGTCCTTAACTTGTATTACTGTTGAAAATGATAAAACACAACTCTGTATGGTAAAATCTGGTGGGGTTGAAAGGCTGGCTTTGGACTCAAATACCTTGGTTCACACACCGGCTCTCCTGGCTGGGTGACATTATCTGAGTACTTTTTCTTTCCTTCTCTCTCTCTCTCTCTCATTTTTTCCCTTGGGTTTCGCCTTCCCTACTCATAGAATAGAGGACAGGGGACTAACGCCACTTACTTTCTCGGGAGAAAGGAGTCAATGCATATAAAAGCTTCAAGCACCTTGCCTGGCACGTGGCAAAGACCCTTAGACGGGAGTTCTTAGCCAGTTCGTCTCAAATAATGAAGGACAGCACTGCCTCAGACTTGCTCCTCATGCTAGGATGGTCCCTGCAGAGGTGGGCGTCACAGACCAGACTTCCCAGAGGTCTCTGCGGTGTGGAGGCTCCCATGAGAACTCAGGGATGCTCATCATCTCAGCCCCTGGAGCTGACGCAGGTCCTTCCTCTTCTTGAGAACGCCGTGAAGTGCTTCTGCATCCCCCCAAGATGGTGACCTCCTGCTTATATCTGGGCTCCAGTTACGAAGGCCCTGCCGTGATGGATGGTGAAGAACTCGCACAGGCCTGACTCGCCTGCCGGGACAGTTCCCGGTTGCTGCCTTGTGAACCATGCTCAAGGCCCAGTTGGTACCCAGGGCCTGCCCGCTTTGTGCCCTAGTCCCCAAAGGCTCCCAAAGTGTATTTGCTCAACCGACACAGGTGAGAGGTGTCTCCCGTATGAAGATAGTAAAGTTAATTCTAAAAACTAGTCTATTGCTTTTGGAGTTTTCATTTTAAATATTTAGAAATTTACATTTCAATTTTAAACATCTAGAGTTCTAACCATGTGGAGTTTTATTTCTTATGTGTTTTAAGTGTTAATTTTTTTTTAAAAAGCTATTATATTTAGAATGGGTAAGCAATGAGGTCCTACTGTATAGCATAGGGAATTAGATCCAATCTCTTGGGATAGACCATGATGGAAGATAATATAAGAAAAGGAATGTATAGGAGATCCCACTGTGGCTCAGTGGATTAAGGACCCAACATTGTCTCTGTGAGGATGTGGGTTTGATCCCTGGCCTGGCTCAGTGGGTTAAGAATCCGGCATTGCTGTAAGGTACGGCATAGGTTGCAGGTGGGCTTGGATCTGGTGTTGCTGTGGCTGTGAAATAGACGTACAGTTACGACTCCAATTTGATCCCTAGCCTGGGAACTTCCCTATGCCACAGGTGTGGCTGTTAAAAAAAAAGAAAAAAAGAAAGAAAAGAAAAAGAATGTATATATGTATGACTGGATCACTTTACTATGTAGCAGAAATTGACACAACATTGTAAATCAACCATACTTCAATTTTTTTTAATGTAAAAACAATTTTTTACATTAAAAAAATCCTAATAGTACATTTTATGACAAAAGACATTTAAATAGTTCAAGACCTAAAATGAAAATGCAATCTGAGAGAAGTTTTTTTTTGTTTGTTTGTTTTTTTGTTTTTGGCTGTGCCCCTGGCATACAGAAGTTCCCAGGCTGGGATCAAACGTGCCCCACAGCAGCAATCTGAGCCACTGCAGCGACAATGCCAGATCCTTAACTTGCTAAGCCACCAGGGAACCCTGTGAGAAGTATTTTAAAATAAGAAAGCACATAAACATGCTGAATTTTAAATTAACATCCTGTTTATTACTAAAAGAACCCCTTTTTTTCTTCTAGCTCTATTTTTCTCCTAATTAATACTGACTTGCTGAAGGTCTCTGATGGCCTTCATCTTCAAAAGGCACAGAGCTGTCTTCCAACAGCAGCTCACATCCACACCCTCAATTTAAAACTCATGGCAACATCAAAAGCAACACCTTAGTGGCATGTTTTTCCTCTTTTAAGTCTCCCTGACAGTTACTTCTCTACCATTAATTCCAGTGTCACTGTTTGGGCTGTGTAATCCATACTTCCATATGATCTTTATACGCAATTACTTAACCTAAATGGCTATTTCAATGCATTCAGATATCCAAGTTAACAACAGTGATTCACTGCTTTAAATTAATAACCCAAATGTGTCAGTAGCCTTTGTTTCTAGAGTTCTCTATAAGAGTTATGATAAGCACGATTACCCTCCTGCCTGTATTATAAATGAATTTCAAATATCTATCCCCAAAAGTATGTCCAGATCTGATCTACAGAGAAAAAGAAAACAAAGATTGTGATGAAGCTGTTGCAGCCAAGCAGTTTCCTTACTCTCCTTTAATCACTTTTTCCTTCATGTCTTAGAGACAAAAACAACTTGAAGGCACAGCTGGAAAAATTCAGTTCTTTCTTTTGATGCCATCTTTCGAGGGCACGGGGAGAGATGGCAAAAGCAAGGCAGATATAGGAAGGATGATAGATTGGCTGTGCTCTTTCAAAGTATTTTGCCAACAAGATCAGGCAAATAATTTCACCCTTATTTTGGTAACACGAGCAAAGGATCCTTCAGAAAGAACCTTCTAGCTGCATGCGGCAGTTCTCACTGAATCTCTCTTTGCCACATTTATTGCTCCAGCACGCATTCACGTACTTACTTTCGATTTCAGAAAGACTTTTACTTTCCTCAAAGGAAAAAAAAAAAAAAGTCAACAAGGAAGTCTCACCAGGAGACTAGTAGTTCATTCCAACAGGAAAGAGGAAAAAAATGGCGTTTGATCCTACTAGCAAGCGCTTGAAAATGCACGTCTTTTTGTTTTCTGTATGAAACTAAAAAAAAGCCCTCTGACTACCTTTCACTTGTTATTTTCCCCATCCCTTGACTTTGGCCATCTGCTCTACCTTTCAGAAGGCCCAATCACAGAATGAAAATTACACCGAAGAGATCTTTTTACGTTTCTACCCCAGCTCTCACCATTCCTCAAATGCTGACCATTCAAAACACTTAGCAGAACGCTGCCCAGAGCTTCAACAGAGAAATGAAAATTTCCCCTTATTGCCAATTAGGGGTCACCATGCACCATGCCTGGTTCCTTCCTCCAAGGAGGGTGCTAGAGGGTTCTCTGCCACACCCACCCTCCCCTGTTCAGCAGGAACGAAGATGCAACAACTACGTTCATCTAGTGTGCATTCGCCCAAAGCCATGCTCTAAGAAGGGAGAATCTACAGGCAACTGGCGCCCAGAGAGGAGAGGGCTCGGGAACACCGGTGGGACAACTACTGATAGAAGGTGACTGACGCCTTCTACGAAGGGTTACTAAGGGGCACAGTACCTGCCTTGGGTTTTTGTTGAAGTTCACCAGACCAGGTGGTGAGGACAGCTGCAGAAGAAGGGATATGTTTAAGAACTGCATGCATTGAATGCTCACTGCTCAGGCAAGAAAGGAATTCCTCTTGGGAAAAGAAATTTGCCTGGGGGGAGAAGGAGGGAGTGGGAGGGATCTGGAGCTTGGGGTTATGGGATACAACTAGGAACGGATTTACAATGAGATCCTGCTGAGTAGCATTGAGAACTAGGTCTAGGTACTTACATTGCAACAGAACAAAGGGTGGGGGAAAAAATGTATACATGTAAGTGTATCTTGGCCCCCATGCTGTATTTTCTCCCATGCGGAAAAATCAATCAATTAATTAAAAAAAAAAAAACACTAAAAAAAAAAGAAATTTGTGTTTGCAAGGAAGTGGGAGGGGCTCACTGGCACACGTCCAGTTCTCTGGAGACAGTCACACAACTGCCACCAGCCTTTACCATGGCCAAGAGGCTTCACTGTTTTTCACAGGATAAATCTTAACACCTGTACCTTCTGATGAATTGTAAAGACACACCCAAAAGAGTAACACATCCAAACAGAGTGAAAGCTGGGACTAAAGCAGCAGGGAAGGTAGCAACAAAAATAAAACAATAACCAACAATGTTATTTCCTAGTTCTAGACATACGTAAAACCTCTAATTAGCTCCCTTGTAGACATATACACACAGTGTCTGTTTGGTATATTACAGTTTGCAAGTGCACATGTTATAATCTAGTGAATGTTAGTTTCAGAGGAAAAAAAATCTCATGCCCATTTTGGATGGCTGCCATTCATGCTTTAGCCTCCAAAGGCACAGCAGAGAAGCCCCTTTTTAAAACAAAAGCAAGCGATCCACTCCAGATTATTATAAACTCGGTCCTAGGAATACCGTGTGCTTTGCTTATAGTGAATTACAACAGGAATTACAAAGGCTCCGTACCAATTTTTACCAATAGACAAAAGGTACTATTCCTGTAAAATCCTGGAATAGGTTTTTCTTAGGTAATTCTATTTTCCCCATTTTCTTTTACCTGCAATTTAGCAAGAGGAAGGAAGGGGCAATTTCAGGATATAAATAATTAAAAGACTTTCCTCTTATCGATTTGACTTTCCTCCACAATAAAACCAGGCTTATTTCTGGGACGTAGAAGGCTGAATGTCCCTGCAAGGAGTACTGTTTATCTAACAACTAAAGGTGCTTGAAATTATCTGGTGAAATAAACTGCTGTGCAATCCACAGTATTTATAAGATCAAAACATCCGGGTGGCTTGAGAATGCTTTGGTGTTTTCAGACTTTTCAAAGGTCCTGGTGAGCTGTCTTCAATGGCCAATGCGTGAGGCAAGACCCTGTCAAACAGCTCATTTTCTCTGCCAGGTCTCAAGCTGTTTATCCCTTTCTGTGATGGGGCTACAGGTGACTTTACTGATATTTAACGCTGGATAATGGGGATCAGATCTCCCTTTCAAATAGCAGGATAGGAAGAGAGAAGTTTTTAAAAAGAGACCTCTCTCCCTCTTTCTCTCCCCCTCCCTCCTTTCTCTCTCTCTCTCTCTCTCTCTCTCTCTCTCTCTCTCTCTCTCTCTCTCGCTCTTTCTTTCTCTCTCCTCCAGCCCACCACTTCTCAAGATGCTCCAAGGCTCTTAACGGTCTGGAGCAAATGAAAAAATTTCACACTTGGTGGTATTTTTCTTCAAGTCATGAAAATGAACCACTTGGTGATAGCCTCGAGCTAACAAAATAGGACACTGCTGGAGTCATAAAGTATACTTTCGGGGAAAAAAACCTAAAAGCTATTGCAAAAGCAACTTCCTGCCAAGTAGGTACTGATTCTGAGCTCTGAGGATGAACTCTGGCTGTTCCTCTGGATTCAGGATACCGTATCAGTTTGCTGTACATGGATTCTGGCCCTGGAGCTAAAGCTTTGAGATAGACCAAGGTTACACAATGAATACACATTGAACTGAATGTAAGGCAGCATCGGGGCCAAGGCCAGGCACCCAGGGCCTAGAATCTGAAGTTCGTCTCGCTGCCGGCATAGCCATCAGCTGACTTCATTCTATAGATAAAGTTGGCGGGGGGGGGGGGGGGGGGGGGGGGGGCGCGTGGGGGGGGGGGGGGGGGGGTGTCTAAAAGAGTTTTTCCCACTCTCAAACTCTATACTTCCATCTTTCAAGGCCTTTAAAGAAAGAAGATGAAGTTTGAATCAAAGTAGATCCAAACCAAAACTCTTCTGGGCCGCAGTGTCGTCCCAGAAAGCACGGCAAACTGGTGTGTAGGCACAAAGCCCAGACCCGAAAGGGTTGTGTTGCAACCCTGGGTTGTCAGCAGGGCTACAAGATGGGCTTCATCTGGATGAAGACGGGATGCAGAAAGACACTTGTGATTTAACAGGCTGAGGTTTCAACGGGCTCTAAGAGATCCTGAAAGAAGGTCAAGTGTATGCAGGGGATGCGGCCTCCTGCCTTGCTGCCATCTGGAGAGCTGGCTGGCTACCCTCCCTGCTTCGGAGGAGCCTCTGGGCAGGCGCGGTGCCCTTACACACCAGCCCTGCCTCAGACACCACCTGGCTTAGCCCCTGTTTCATGCCCTCCTCCTTTTGTCTTCCCAGGTTTCTCTCTCACTCTCCCTTTGGAGGATCGTGGAAAGACCACACGTTATGGGCTCACAGAGACCCGAGTTCCAAGACCTGAGTTCCAATCCCAGCTCTTCCACTTACCGCTGGAATAGCTCTGGGGAAGTTAGTTAACTAGGATGGGTCTCGGTCTCTCCATCTGTGAGATGGGGATAAGGAGAGCCACCTGGCAGGGATTCGTAGGGAGACCCGGCGAGAGTGGGTGGCAGCCCCCCCCTGCCCCCCGCCTCTGCCGAGCAGGTGCCTAGTCTAATTTGTTTCCTTTTCCACGACCCTCGTCCTTCCTTGAACCAACCCTCTCCCTCCCTGAGCACCGCTTTCCCCCTGCTCTGTGCTTCTGCCCCTCTCTTCACCATGCCAGCCCCTTGTCTTGTCATCTCTAGCTGCGCATATCTCATCCAGCCTCCAAAATGCAACTCAGAGGCCACTATTTCTCAGAGGTGCCTTGAGCCCCCTCCCTCATGGGACATTCCTGATCTTTATGACTCATATTCTGTGATACGTTTCTGCATCATTTTCCAATGACGTACCTGTCTTTTCTTCCTTCCTCTACCTGGGTACCTGGCAAATATTTGTTCAAGGAACCAAATGTGGGAACACAGGACCAAAAGGGCAGCTTCTAATGTGCTCGCTGTACTGAAGACAATGCTTTAGCCGCTGCTCTATGCGAAAACATCATCCAGAGAAGAAAACAGCCAGAATCAGAATGTGAGATGCACACTGTGGGGTGAGAAGAGCATCTGCTTCTGCGGGAGCCGAGATGTTAGATGGTAAAAGCAACAGGAGAGGAGAAGCGGCAGAAGCCTGGGGTGAGGACAGCGGCCCCGAGCCTCAGCCCAGACACAGCGCCAACCTGCAAAGACGGGGATCGTCCTGTACGTCGAATCAGGCTTTTAGGATAAAAGAAATCAGATGGAGAACGATGGGTGTTTGGTGGCTGCCGTGAAACACGAAAAAGGGAAGAATGAACAAGGAAAGAGCCTCCATTCAGAAACACTATCCAACAAACCCCAACCCCCTTCCCCCAAAAAACCTTCAGGGAAATTAATTTGATAGGAGCAACAAGTGACATGACTTTAGTTGACTGGGTGTGTGCGCGCGCATGTGTGCATTTTTGCTGTCCATGTTTAAAAGCATGGTAACTGGTCTTCAGGTTACAGTATGTTGACCTATGTTCCAATCCCCCCATCATGCTTTTCCATTTCTTTTGCCTTAGACACTCCTATATATGAGGAGTTAGAAGCCAATCAAGCCATTGTTCCTAAGAATCTGTTGTTACAAGTGCCCCACAAGTTCTTGAAATATTGAGAATATGGATTACTCGGTGGGGTGGCTGAACGATTCTTAAAACATTTTCATTTTGCTATGGTAACTGTACTGAAAGGCCTGGCAATCTTGGCTCAGGGCTGTGATCTGTAGACACACCCTTAGGAGAGCACAGGATCCTTCCCCCTCTTCAAAATCTGTCCTCTTTTAAATCCCACCAACGTCAGAGCTTCTTCCCCTTGGAGATGCATGGCCGGCTGTACTGCAGGGTGAGTAAGCCAAGGGCTGCCTTGACCTCCCAAGTGGTGAATGTTGGCTTTAGGAGAAGAGCTCTGGAATTCTCTGGAAAAGTTTCACCAAAGGAAGGAAAACAAAACAAAACAAAACAATAGCTCCTCTTGGCCAGAATGAGTGGAAGTAATTCACTCGTTGTTTTCATAAACTTATCCAAAGAGTTCCATCAAGATGTGATCAAGAGGGTTAATTTTTTCTTATCATTTTAGTAATACATTCTGCAAATGCAAGCAATCCTTCCAGAGAAGAGATGCATTCCATTCAGTCTGGCCTCGTTAGCATTCCTCTCTTCGTCTCCCCAAAGACTTCATCGGGGATGGAGTAAAAATGATTATTCAGAAGACTGAAGGCCTCATTGTAAAGACAGTGCAAACCACGAGCTGCTCGGGTGGTTTGGGGGGCAGCATCCACAAGTGATGCTGTGAATTTTATATTCTTATAATAAAAGTGGCAGTAAGTACTATCTTTGATGTTCTGGTATTTTAGAATGATAACCCATTTTCAAAGCATCCATGGGTCCTCAAGACTCCCAGGGTCTGGGGGCTGTTCCAGTGTGTACCTGCCTGACTGATGGACTGGAGGGTGAAGACACATGCTCAAGTTGAAGGTTTATTTTGAAACGGGGGTCAAATCATCCGAATATAGGTGGACACATTCCTCTCCAGTTTTTCTGGTCTTTACTCAATTATTTTGAGAAAAAAGTAATTATTTTCCCCTCCACTTAAAAGTATAATCATCACATCATTCACATCAGCGGTGAATTCTAAGATAACCACTTTCATTCAGGGTCACAGGCAAGGGACAAGTCTCCAAGTTATTCAACTGGCAAAATACCTCCCATCTGATCTTACAGATGCCAGTTGAAATGGAAAAAAAAAAAAAAAAAGAAGAAAAGAAAAAAAGCAAAGGAAAAAATCTCCTGGGCACACATAGGCTTCACTGAAGAGAATAAAGGAAAGATACTGGAAAAGGAGCATAAGAGCTGGATGGCAGGCCAAAAAGGTGTGTGTGTGGGGGGGGGGTCTTGCTGATAATCATTTCTCTGAAACCAAGTCACTCCTTCACAAGTGACACATTAGTGACCAGGCCACATGGACATACCAACTGCGCTGCTGCTGGGGGTTACATCCATTGCTCCATATGTCTGCTCACAGTAGATTGAGAAAATACGATACCCCAGTCAAGAATCCAGCTTTGAAAATAAATTTGGGCCATTCTTTTCCCTGAGACATCAGGTTGTGTAGCCAAACTCTCGTTTTCCTAAGGGTACCACTAAGGTAGCTAAACTGAGTGCCTATGGACTAGGATCGAGTCTGATGATTGCTCTGAAAAACACTGCACAGCCCCAGTAAAAACCTGGGAACATCTGTACTAGACATAGATTATGATCATGGCCTTACAATGGTATACAGCTCTTTGCTTTTGAAACAGATAAAACCTTGTCCCCTGGAGGTGATCTGAGAATTGAGTAAGACCGGGAGGAGGCTTTAGATGTGAGAGATTAAAGAGGGTCTATCCCTTGGCCCATATGCTCAGTGTTCTGGGGAGTTACGACATTTTGATGCCACCGAAGGGTTCAGTTACAAAGGCAATCAAGAACACCTGTTCACATTGACATGTCTTCCCCCAAAGGTTTTCTCTGACAAATCATTAGCCTGTGCAGATGGAGGCCGCTTGGTGCATTTGGATTTGAGAAGCCAGTCGAATGTAGCAAGAGCAGAGGAACGACCACAGAGAGCAATGGGTTGAGATGGGACATTACGGACTAAGCACCAAAAAAACCCAGTGAGGAGGTGCCAAGATGTTGGACCTAGAACTTGATGAAATATGTCTTTCACATCTGTAAGGTCTGCCTTTTCCCTTGAATGTTTTCCTAAGAACCTGACTCATGAGGCCAGGCTTACTGTGTCCAATACACGCATTTGGAACAAAAACTACGATCGGTTTAATGTAGGAGGGGACCTCCTTTCCTGGCCAAATGGCCTTTCCACTGGGTCTGCTATAGAGAAAAAAAGAGTCATAAAAAGTCATTCCACCCCAAACTCCAGCACCAAGAATCAGTGATAACACAAAAGCCATCAAGTGCGCCTGGCATCTCGGCTCTGAGGCCTTCCTTACCCGCAGCTTTTCCTCCGTTTTGGTGGACTGCTTACAGTCGGGATGCCAAACGGTAGAACCTGGAAAGAGAATGCATGGCTGAGAATAAAGGAAATGGAAAGACACCACCGTCCTACTAGACAGAACATCTGAGCATGGCCCTGTGCCCAGGTGACGCATGATAACTCAAACTTCAGGTGAGCTTTCCTCATCTAGTCTGAGCTTGTTCTTATAAAAGTCATAACCCGGAGCACCCGCTGTGGCTCAGTGGGTTAAGAACCTGACTAGCATCCATGAGGAAGCAAGTTTGATACCTGACCTCACTCAGTGGGTTAAGGATTCAGTGTTGCCACAAACCCAGGTGTAAATCACAGATGTGGCTTGGATCCCGAATTGCTGTGGTTATGCTGTAGGCCAGCGGCTCAGCTCCAATTCAACCCCTGGCCCGGGAACTTCCATATGCCTCAGGCATGGCCCTAAAACAAGAAAAAAGCGAAGAAAAAAGAAAAAAAAAAGATAGAGAAAAAAATCCTAATCCACAGAAACCACTCATTGGGCACAAGAGTGTTTTGATATGAGATATTTAGGTCTTGACTGGGTGGTTATTTTTTTTTTTTAAACCATATTATTATCCTTGAAAAGTCATGTCTGTGTGCTTACCAACAGCTGCATTTAATTTCAGAAATATAAGCCACAAGCCATGTTTATATAACATCAAAATAATCAAGCAATTCAGATGAGGGAAGTAAAGTCAAACCAGATCATTTATATCCAGAAGCAAAACTCACTGAATTTTTTGTTGATCCGATTATATCAGTCCTCTACACAAGATACAGGAAATCAATCTAACTAGCAGAAAGGTCAAAAGTTACACTACAAATCCTTAAGTTTCCTTTAACTTTGAATATTTTAATTAACTTTATTTTTTAATTTTCAGGGGTTTAATAGGGATGCACCTGGGGCATATGGAGTTCCCAGGCTAGGAGATGAATAGGAGTTGTAGCTGCCAGCTGACACCACAGCCACAGCAGCTCGAGATCTGAGCTGCATCCGTGACCTATACCACAGCTCATGGCAATGCCGGATTCCTGACCCATTAAGCAAGGCAAGGGATCAAACCCACATCCTCATGGATATTAGTTGGATTCGTTACTGCTGAGCCACAATGGGAACTTCCTAATTAACTTTTAAAAGACTTCATTTTTATTTGATTACTATTTTTTATTTCCCCGATACATTATTTTTTTCCCCCGATACATTATTTTTTTTCCCCTACTATACAGCATTCTCAAGAATTGATCACATACTGCGGCACAAAGCGAACCTCAACAAATTTAAGAGTTTCGAAATTATTTCAAGTCTTCACTTTTAAACTAGGGAAGTTACTACTTAAGTGTCATTTCTGTTCCTGGGTTAATACCTCACTTTCTAAGAGTATAAAGCACAGTCCTAGATGGTACCAGTACCACCGCAGTAAGGAACACACTTATACCCAATAGAAATCTCCTTTTTGATAAGATCCCAATGCCTGCCCATATGATTCTTCATGCCTAGAGATGCAGTGCATGTAATTTGTGGATAAGGCCCATGTGTAAGTCCTATGTCCATGTAAGGGTGTGTTCAAATGTGGGGATGGGCAGAAGAACCCGAGGGGCACTTAAGAAGACCTAGCGAAGAAAGTCACCAAGTTGACAGCAGTCAGTAGATGACAGAAATTTAATAAGGGTTTCAGCATGAATATGAGACGTCCTATTTCATTGTTGAAATCTTTATCTCCTCAAGCAGCAATCTGTGTGTCCTTGAAAAGCTATCAAATTAAAATAACTCTTGAATTATTTTATACCACTGAGCTAAAACACTTAAAGTAATGACAGGGGAAGAAAACAGCACTTTATAGGAGAATAATATTTTAATCCCTATTTAACAGTCATTTCTATTTCACTCAACCCCCGGTCCCCGCACCAAAATAATAATAATAATAATAATAAATCAAATAAACAAAAGCTATGGACACAGGGTTTGTTCAGCACTGGTATTTACTCTGAGGCTTGCTACAAAGCACAGGAAATCCTCTTAATGTGGGGAGCCTGAGGCTGAGGGTCAGGGCGGGGGCCAGGAGCAGTGTCTGTGGAGGTTCCACCGAGCATGCGTCCTGGTCCAGAGTCCAGGGCAGGCATGCAGCATCACACGGTTCTCCCAAGGTCAGACCCTCGGGGACCAAGAGCCTCAAAGAACATCGGATGCTGGGGAAGATGAAACTGCTCATCCTTCAAGGATGTGCTGAGAAGGCAGGCAGAAAACATGGAAGCCCATCTCCCGAAGAGCTTTGTGACGATCCTGGAATTCTGAACACAGTCCCTCTTAACA
Source organism: Phacochoerus africanus (assembly GCF_016906955.1). Classification (NCBI taxonomy): domain Eukaryota; kingdom Metazoa; phylum Chordata; class Mammalia; order Artiodactyla; family Suidae; genus Phacochoerus; species Phacochoerus africanus. The sequence goes on from NC_062558.1 coordinate 125,139,169, forward strand.
GAGAGTTGTGTATTTGTGGTATGAATGTGCTGTAGCCTGTGCATAGCCTGAAATCACGGTATTTGGCTTCCTGCTCCATGAAAAAGTACAAGGCTGCACCCAGAGCTCTGAGTCTCAATTCTTAGCACTCTGTCACCAAGGGGTGACATGCGCTCTTGGGTCTTTGGCTGCAGGTGCTGTAATGGACACACTCAAATTTAAAACAGAGCCTGGAGACCATCTGAAAGATAAATCTGTTCTGTGCTGAAAATGTAAAGTGACACCTGCCTATTGCTCCCAAGGATTCTAGCCTTTCCCTGGAGAAATGTGTCATATCAAGGCCACCTGAGGCCATGGATTTGGTGCTTGTCACTTGCCTTTATCGGGTCCTTTAAAATTCAGGGATATTTCAGACTCAGAAAACAAACTAATGGTTACCAAAGTGGGGGGAAAAATTAGGAGTCTGAATTAACATATACACACTACTATATATAAAATAGATAATCAGTGAGGACCTACTGTATAGCACAGGGAATGCTACTCAATATTCTGTAATAACCTACACATGAAAATGATCTGAAAAATAATAGATATGTGTATAACTGAATCACTTTGCTGAACACCTGAAACTAACATAACATCATTACATCATGAATCAACTATACTCCAATATAAAATGAAACATTTTTTAAAATAAAAAATATAATTGGGTGGTACTTTTAATTATAATTTTTCAGAGACTGCATTTGAAAGCTAAGAGGATGTTTGGGTTGTCCATTTCTCATCCAGCTAGCGTTTTTAAGGGGAGAGGAGCCAAAGCTTTGCTCTAATACTCAAGAACAATTTCCAGAGACTCTTCTTCGTTGCCTAAAAACAAAACCGAGAGTAGAGCAAACCATTCATTAAAACTACACACAGTGTTATGTGCAGAGAGAGATGAAGAAATGACACGCAAAGGCTGATAAGACCCAGTAATTAGCAAAACTCAACAAGCAATAGCTCTTACAGTTCTTGCTAATTTTACTGATAAGCCCTTGTCTATTTAATGACTCTTTTTCCTGCTAAAAATAGTAAAATGCTTGCACAGATGGTGCTGTGTGACTGGAGGAGATTCCTCCCCAAAAGTGCTCTAAGAAGCTTCAGAATTTTAGAGATGAAAACTAATCAGAGTTGTTTTCATTAAAAAACACCAAATTGGGGGTGAGTTATTACATTTAGAAGGGATGGGCAATGAGGTCCTGCTGGACCTGAGGGAACTCTATCCAATCACTTTTTTTTTTTTTTTGCTATTTCTTTGGGCCGCTCCCTTGGCATATGGAGGTTCCCAGGCTAGGGGTTGAATCGGAGCTGTAGCTGCTGGCCTATGCCAGAGCCACAGCAATGCGGGATCCGAGCCGCGTCTGCAACCTACACCACAGCTCAAGGCAATGCCGGATCCTTAACCCACTGAGCGAGGCCAGGGACCGAACCCGCAACCTCATGGTTCCTAGTTGGATTCGTTAACCACTGCGCCACGACGGGAACTCCTATCTAATCACTTTTGATAGAACATGGTAGAAGATCATATGAGAAGGAGAATGTACACATATGTATAACTGGAACACTTTGCAGTATGGCAGAAATGAACAGAACATTGTAAATCAACTCTAATAAAAAATTAAAACAGAAAAAACAAACAAACAAAACACCGAATGGCCCTCTGATAATAAGCACTTTCTTGGCACCAGAAACTTCTCAATTTCTCTTTCAGGGACTTTGGGTGTGTTCTCTCTCACTCTCTGTCCTCTTTTTCCCAACATGACAGCTATGTCATCTGCATGGGATGAAGTACATTCGTGATGCAATTCACCAAATATGAGATTTTCGTCTTTCTGAAAGCCTGGACAAGGACAGCCGGGAAGGGCCCCCCCCAAAATCCTTCTTCGAGGACAGTGAAATGAAAGAAAACCAAGTAGCCATCCAAAGTGTAGCATTTCTAAAAATGCTTCTCCTCTTCTGATCTTTTCTTCCCCAAGCGTACTCCTGGGGGTTGGGTGGAGGTTGGTAGTGGGAGGAGGCATAGCTGATCTTCACTCTTGCCTTATCTCCAAAGCATCAAACATCAAGTCCAATTCATTCATTCCAGAAGCAACACATTTGTTAACAGCCTCAGGGGCTCACTGCCAGCACGTCAACTGCCTGGCTGATTAATACTAACGGATGAGGTAACATTTGGCTATACGCATTTTGGATCTGGGTAACCTTACAGCTAATGAAATGCCTCCTTCTCTCAAAACAAACATAGCAAAGTTTTCTTGCCCTAGGTAGGGAGAACTTAACTGGGTCCTTGGGTCCACCTTACCTTGAAGATACATTTCCTCTCCTTCTGTGAACATCTGGTTGCACCTGCTGCATCGTGCACAGCTAGGATGGTAATGTTTGTCACCTGCCTGCAAGAGAAGAGGAAGGAAATATTTAATCTACTTCTGGTCATGGCGTCCAGCCTCTTTTCTGGACATGAAAATTTGGAGGAAAAGAAAGGAAGCTAAGGCAGGAAAAATAATTGTGCAATGGACCAAACTTTCTATACCAATTGCCCTAAAAGCTGAAGCAGACCCCACTGGATCTGGAAGGGGCTCAAATACTAGCTACCCATGCCTGCTGTGCAAGGGTGTCTTGCCTTTTGGGGTTTCTGGGGTCCAGCTGTCTCTCAGCTTGGGCTCTCCTGGATGGTTGCCACATGCCTAAGATGAGTCCATTCCATCTCCCAAAAAGCCCACCTCAAAACTATTAACACCCAAATTAAGGTTGGAGGCCAACTGGTTTGTACTAAAGCAATAAAAAGAAAGGATCCTATTTATCGGGTCTTGCTTTCCTAGCTAAACAGTCTGAAAATAATAAAAATCTCCCCAACTTACATCAAGATGAGAAAAACCATACTGAAAGACATCATCCACCACTTTTGATCTCAGAAGGAGCCCTAATTTTCTTCTCTGCTGCTGAGAATAATCTTTTGCCAAAGCCTCGTTTTAATTGTTTTCTGAAGAAGGCATTTTACTGAGGTGGCCCTGCATTACGCATGGGCCTTTTGCATTCATAAATATGACAGATGCCATCATAGCAGGTGTGGATTTTCCCAAAGCAAAATGTCACTGGACACAGGGACAATTCTCTAGACAGGTGCCGAATCACATTAGAGTCATGCTCCAAATGCACGCCTGACAAAACCAAATCCTTTCGTTCACGGCTTAGCAAAAACTCTCACCCCCTAAAAATGATCAAATGTACTCTGCAATTAAATCATTTCATCAATCAACCGTGAAAACATTTCTGTTGCATTAACTGTGTGCAAGGCAGCGCTGAGAGCCTAGGGCTGGAAGCAGCTGCACCCTGTGCCTGTGTGAAATCTCAGTAGGAAATCAGAGGTCAGGTGGTGACTCCTTCCTCACACCCTCCTGTAGAAACTGAGAAGCCACGTAGCCGCTAGAGTGTGAGAAGCTAACTGAGAGGGGGAAAAAAGCTGAAATTATTTAAAAGGGGAAGCCAGAAATGAAATCTCTTTAGAGGTGCCTGTCAGAAAATTCCAAAAGAGGAATTTTGTTCTTGTCCACACAGCATTATTTATTTATTTCTTCCTGGGGGCAGAGGGGGCGGGGTGAGGGGAGTGCCGGAAATGTTAACACTGAGTAAGTAGCTCCTTGCCTTAGTCCCTCCAAGGTCCAATATGAATGAAAGAGAGAAGATACTACTCAGTTCTAAACCATGTTGGGTCAGCTGGGATGTCAGTGCTGGGACGTCCCGGGCACTTCAGACAATCTCTGAATTCTCAAGGAAAATGTAGGGGAAAGGATTAAGGCCCCCCGACAGGCATCTGGTATAGTCTGCAGTGAAAAGCACATTCCTCAGTCAGTTAGAAATAGAAAGGAATTTTTTTAGGCTGATAAAGTGTATCTTTCATAATTAGTGGTGCAACATTAGAAGTATTCTCCTTAAAGATAGGAATAAGGCAGAAATGTATACATCCACCAATGATTTTCTACATTGTTTCAGTCCTAGCCAACGTGATAGATCATGAAAAAGAAATAAAGATAAAGGGTAAAAAAGAAATAAGCATAAAGGTCACCAACAAAATTAGAGTTCAGTCAAGTAGCTAGGTAACAAAAAATGAATATATAAAAGCTAACAATTTTCCTATTTTCTTAGCAATACAAATGAAGTCCATGTGATGGGAAAACAGAACCTCGTTGGTAATAGCAACAAATAAACCCTTCAACACAAGCTCCACACAAGGAAAACTGTAGAATTTAACCGATGTGCATGAAAGGCTTAAGTGGAGACATGATAGCTGTGGATGCGAAAACAAAAAATTGTAAAAATGCCAAATTACCTAAAATGAACCTATTAAAGCAGTACCTTCTTATTCAAAAGATGCACAGGAGTTTCTTTCTTTCTTTCTTTCTTTTTTGTCTTTTTGTCTTTTTGCCTTTTCTAGGGCCGCTCCCACAGCATAGGGAGGTTCCCAGGCTAGGGGTCCAATCAGAGCTGTAGCCACTGGCCTACGCCAGAGCCACAGCAACGGGGGATCCGAGCAGAGTCTGCGACCTACAGCTCAGCTCAGGGCAACGCCGGATCCTTAACCCACTGAGCAAGGCCAGGGATCGAACCCACAACCTCATGGTTCCTAGTCAGATTCGTTAATCACTGCGCCACGACGGGAACTCCTGCACAGGAGTTTCTTTTATAGAACTTGACAAGCTGATTTTATAAGTTCACATGGAAGAAAAAAATGCATAAAAATATAAAAACGGTTTTTGAAAAAGAGAGCAGCAGTGACGGGGGATTTTCCCTTTCTGATAAAAAAGTTACTTTATGACAAAAATAATTAGAGTGCTCAAATATTGGTGCAGGAACAGAAAATAAATCAGTGGAACAAAAGAGAGGAATCAGGTGCATACAGACAACAAGAGACATGATAAAGGTGGCATTTCGAATGAGTTGAAAAAAAAATGGATTATTCAATGGATGGTGAGAACAATGGGTCCTCCGCTTAGAGAAAGATGGCAACACATTTTAGAGGAAAGATTATTATCCAGAATACATAAAGAGCATCCACAATGAAAAATAAACGGCAATATGGGCAAAAGGCTATTTCCAGAAGAAATGACTCGAAAATGACCTTCAAAATAAAGAATGAGCTCAACCTCACCAGGAATCAGGGAAACACACACACACAAGTATTTTTATTCAACAAATTGGCAAAGATAAAAAGAAGACTAATGTGAGGAAGGAGTCATTCTCACACATTGTTGGCGAGCAAAATTCTCTTTTGAAAACTATATTTATGGAAATTTAATGTGTACATACTACCCCCTGGTGAACAATTCCATTCATAAAAGCCATTCTGCAGAAATTCTCACACCTGTGTATTACTAAGGTATTCAGTATTGTATTATGTATAACAGCAAAGAACAAAGAAACAGAAACAACCTTAATAAGAAAGTCGTGAAATAAACTATGGACACATAGGTAGCCATCAAAGAATGAAGGAAACGTATATGTACTTATATGGAAAGAGTTCAAACTAGTGTCATTAAGAGAAAAGAATCAAGTGCAGAGGTAATGGCTGAGACACAGCCCCATAGAGTCGTAGTTAAAAGTGTGGAGATACTGGGGTAAGGCTGACTCAAGTCCAATACATTTTTGGCACCTTGTGGTCCTGAGAAGATGACAGTCCTGCTAACCTTCAGTCCCACATCTGTACAATGGGCAGAATAACAGCATTTACCTCATGGAGCTGATGAGAGGAATGGCACACTGCCTGGCACCCTTTCATCAGTCCTATTAGTCAGGCACTATTTCTATTACTTATGCTGGCAAGGATGCACCTGTGTATGTATACTGAGCTTATCTGTGTGTCCTGCACAGAGAGAAGCAAGAGAGAATGCACCCAGTTTTCTGTGGTTCCTTGCTGGGAAGAAAGGAAGGAGCAGGGATGGGAACCTAACAATTTCCTTCATGTGTTCCTATATGGCTTTGATCTTTTATGAAAAGAGTTCATTTTTATGCTACTGTGTGATAAGGAGGTAAAGACTAAGAGGAGAAAAGTCCATTGTCTCTTACAGTCATAACACCCAGGCTTCAGGTTTTTTTGTTGTTGTTGTTGTTTTTTTACCGCAGTCTGTATTAGAAATGCCATCTTGGGCAAATTATAAACTCTTGGAAAACTTTTATTAAAGTACAGTTGATTTATAGTGTTGTACCAATCTCTGCTGTATAGCAAAGTGATTCAGGTATATATTTACACACATCCATTCTTTTTCAGATTCTTTCCCCAGATAGATTATCACAGAATATCGAGTAGAGTTTCCTATGCTATACAGCAGGTCTCCATTGGCCATCCATTCCAAACACCACAGGGTGCATGTCCCTGCCCTAAACCCTCATTCCATCCCCACCCCCACTTTGACCTGTCCTCCTTGGTGATTTTGTTTTTAAAGTCTGTAAGTCTGTTTCTGTTCTGCAAATAAGTTCATGTGTATCCTCTTTTTAGATTCCACATATAAGTGATATCCCAGGATGTTTGGCTTTCACTGTCTGACTAACTTCACTTAGCATAATAATCTCTAGGTCCATCCCTGTTGCTGCAAATGGCATTATTTCATTCTTTTTTATGGCTGAGTAATATTCCATTGTATATATGTACCACATCTTCTTTATCCATTCCTCTGTGTTGATGGACATTACAATAACTAATAACCACACAGCACCCCACTGCTATATCTACCTCACAGCGATGCTAGGGTGCACGATCAAGTGACATCTTGAGAATGTTGGGATGTGCTGCATGCACTAGTATGATAATAATAATAATAGGAAAGACAGCATACTACTCCTCCACGCAGAGGTTCCAGGGCTGTGCATAAAAAGAAGGCTTGCTAGTGCAGTTCGGGATGCTAATAAAGGGCTCTCTGCATGCCATCTTTTCTCAAGGACAGGCACAGGAAAGTAACCACGTTATGAACTGTCATTCCAAGTGGGTGGAAGATTTGTCAAAGCCTCATGCGGCAGAGTTCTGCTCTGCAAATCACAGCAAAAACACCGCTGAGAAACACTGACCATGGACTTGCTACATCCCATGGTGAATATGTCAAGAAATACAGTGAGTAGAATAAGGGCAGTTGCAGAGTCATTCAAAAGTCTTTGTGCAGCAGTGCAGGTGCGGGGGGCGGGGGGCATAGGGTCAAGTGGTCAGGCTAAGGGAGCCCCTCCTTTGCATGTGCGAACCACCTACTCGTTGTTTCACTTCTTCTTACACAGGCACCCATGACAGTTCACAGACAAGCCTTGTGCACCGGGCCAGGGAAAGTGTTGGAGCTGAAACACAGATGGGTTTATATGCAAAGTAACCCTCCCCCTCAAAAAAACCCAAAACGGATGTGGCTGAATCCTAAGCATTTAAATAAGAGCCATTTTTAGAAGAAGAAAAAGAATGTTGGATCATGAGAAAAATGAGACTAAACAGTGAAATTGTCTAGTCCAGCCCTTCACTTTTTATGGATGAGGAGCACATGATTCACCGTGGAGAGGAGGCTATTGATTGGAAACATTTAAAGCACAGTGTGGGCTTTGTTTGTGTGACAGGTGACTTCACAGGCAGTGTTACTGGGTACCTGGCCCTGGGCCCACACCCTGCAACTCCGACTCTGCCAGAACTTGAGTAGCCAGACATCCCATGAGCGCTCAGCCTAACTCTGTCATCCCCATTTTCCACCCATCTTTGTACACGGCTATTTTAGGAATTTCAACCTTATTTCTTTATGTTCATATGTTCAAATTGCACAGGTTAAAAGTCACATTCTGGCAGGCGTTAAACTCTGTGGACCATAGATGATTTGCTTATTTAGCTGAGTTTTATAAAAGCACCTGCATAGACATTCCAGGTGCTAAAAATTGCTTGTCTTTAATAGTGATGATTGCATCGGACTACTGTGGTCATTCTTCTTATTTTGTTAATCTCTAAACTGAAGTATAAACTTTATCATACATGTTAGTATATGGGAAATACCACCTATTATAAGGCAGGATTTGGTGCAAGGCACCAAATTTATTGAGAAACTCATTGACCAGAAGAGCAGGAAGGAGCTTGAACTCCTTGTGGACGTGGGGTGCAGCGAAAGGGCTACGAGATTTGGAATCAGGAGATCTGGATGTCATTTCTTTATTTCTTACTCATGGGACCTCATTTATGTCACTACTTGCCGTCTCTGAGCCCCGGGCCCCTCATCTGTAAAAACTGAAGGGCTGGACTAGACAATTTCAAGTCACATTCAGCTGTAAAAACATTCAGCTGTAAAATTCTATGATTCCGTGTGAACTCCTACACCTCTAAAAGCTCACATCGTAGTGTCAACAGAAAAGCAATTCAGGTCGAGAAAGGACTTTCCTTTTTAATTGAACGACCATACCTATGGCCTATGGAAGTTTCCACGCTAGGGGTCAAATTGGAGCTGCAGCTGCCGGCCTATACCACAGCCACAGCAACACCAGATCCAAGCTGTAGGTGCGACCTACACCACAGCTCACGGCAACACCGCATCCTTAACCCACTGAATGAGGCTAGGGATCGAACCCACATCCTCATGGATACCAGTCAGGTTCTTAACTTGCTGAGCCACAATGGGAACTCTGAGAAAGGACATTCTTGATGGCAGGGAATGGAGTTTAACTCAAGACTGATAGCCAGGAGACGTTCTGACGCCCTGACTCATCCCTGTGCCAATGTAAGAGGCCATAGGGACTAGGAAAGAACTATCATTACAGACCCCGTCCTTGGACAGCCAATCTGCTTAGCTCCAGGATCACCAACTGTCCCTTTTCAGTCTCTCTTTACCCCCTTTCTCTTGCAGTGCTTTTCTGCTGGAGGCATAGGCCCGGTGGCCCTTGAGGTCGGCCTTCAGCCATTTACAGCTTAGGCCATGCTACTTCCAAAAGGCCTTGCGGATGCTTATCAGAGAAGGCCATGGTCTGAAGACAATGGAATGAAAACCTTAGAGGAAAAAGGAAAACATCACAAGACTCCAGCCTCAGGCAAACATGTTTGTCGTGATCAGTAGATGAGGACAAAAGAGAAAATGGGCCCCAAAAGTCTCACTGGGCAAAAAAAATGGCCCCTTGAAATTGTCCCTAGAGAGACAAGGTTTCCTGACTCTAAATTAATCATGGTCACCCTAGGCCAAGGTTTGACAGGGTCTTGTTCTGTTCCAGGCATGGTATCAAGGACTTGGAGTGGCAGGGTCACATACAGCCCTGTGAGGTAGGTGCTATTTTACAGTTTTTTTTCTGCAAGCAAAGAAATGAAAGCTCAAAGCAAATGATTTCTCTAAAGCCACCAGTGTGTCCAAAAAGCAAAGCTGGGCTATGAGTCCAGGCTGCCTGACTCCAGGCCTACTCTTGCTTACACTGACTCCAAAAAGCACTGAAAGAATTCCCCTAGGGGGACCTCGGCTCTGGAAGAGCACAACAACTTCCACACTAATTTTGCTGATGGCTTGAAATGTCTGTGTACTTGTTTCTCATAGAGACCCTTGAGAAAAGCCAAGGGTGTGTAGCACTGAGAGGTCATCGAATGAGGTCATCTTCATAGGGGAAGTTTACTACCAAGGTCTGCAGTCATTTTTTTAAAGGTCGAATTTGATTCAGAGATGGTGCTCAGAATACCCAAAGGAATAAACACATTGCTTTTCTGTCCCTGAGACTCTCGCAGACCCAGCTCTGGTTGAGGGTGCTTTCAGACAAAGGATATTCGAGCACTTAGAGGATGGTGTGTTGGCTGAAATCAGTTTTCTAACTTGACTGCGAATAAGCAACACCCAAGAGCCTTTTCAAAACGGCTTTAAGGGCTTCAGGGTGGGGGCCAGAGATCAGCATCTTTTTTTATTTTATAAGCACTGAAACGAGTCTGTGCAGATCACCGTGAACTGGGGAAACGTGATGCTGGAGGAGGAAGCCGAAAGGAGTAGCAAGGATGTGTTGCTTACGTGGCAGGTGCATGGGTGGGGAGGGAGAAGAGGAATCACGCTAGTTCCCTGTTTTGCTCCTGCAGAAAGGCAGGGTGGGGGCTGACTCAGCCTTCTTTGCATTTGTTGTTTCTTCCCTTGAAGTGGGAGGGGTTTCCAATGCAACTGGACCAGCTTGATCTCGAAGCTACCACCCACCTGTTTCGGGAGGTGTTTTTCCCTGATGCAGCATCCTAATCAGGTAGGATAATGAGGGTGTGCCCTGGCCCAAAGTTTGTTTCCTGGGCAAAGGTGAATAAATCACCTGCCAAGGCAGCTTTCACAAAGCCCAGAGGGCTCTACACAAGTCCAGGCAAAGCCTCGCTGCACAGAGAAGCGTATCCTGTTGCCTGCCCCACTGGCTCACCAACCCCAACCCCAACTGCAACCTCTGCTCCAAACATGGGCACTATGTCAGGGGGTGGGGTGGCAGCTTGTCTTGCCCAGAGAAGATGCACAACACAGGGCACAGAGAAACACACCACTGCCTTCCAATGTTCTGGTTCCTTTTGACCAGTCAAAATATAAAATAATTAAAAAGGTGGAAACATTCCAGTATAAACGCATATTGGCTTTTGCAGATGGTTACTGCTTTCTCATCTCCTTCCAAGGAACTACGTGCAAAAACTTTTATGCAGGAGTGCCTGTTATGGCTCAGTGGGTTACAAACCTGACTAGTATCCATGAGCATGTGGGTTCAATCCTTGTCCTCGCTCAGTAGGTTAAGGATCCTGTGTTGCCATGAGCTGTGGTGTAGGTTGCAGATGTGGCTCGGATATTGCCTTACTGTGGCTGTGGCATAGCTCCGACTCAACCCCTAGCCTGGGAACTTCCATATGCTGCAAATGTGGCCCTAAAGAGCAAAAAACAAACAAAAAAACCAAAAAATAAAACCTTTTAAGCAGTCTTTGCAATGTAACAGTGTTAGATAAACATTATCTGTAAATATGTGCATTCCTAAAAGACCTAACCAGTCTCTTTAAATTAATCATCATATTCAGTGCAGTTTCTACCAAAATCCCAGCCAGATTATTTGTACATTGACAAGCTGATCATAAAATTTATACAGCAATGCAAAAGACCCAGGACAGTTAAAAATGTTTGAAAAAGAAGAGGATAATGTTCAAGGACTTAAACTACCTGATTTCAAAACTTACTATAAAGCTACATGTAACCAAGAGGGCAGGGTGTTGGCAGTGGGAGAGACACAAAAGTCAAAGGAACAGAAGACAGAGTTTCAAAATAAACTCACTCATTTATGGTCAATTGATTTTCAACAAAGTGCCAAGGCAGTTTGATGGGAAAGGGACAGTCTTTCCAAAAAGTGATGATGGGACAATTGGATAAACATGTTCAATCAAACCCCTACCTCACACCATACACTAAAACTAGCTTCAAATGGATCACAGATCTACACATAAATGCTAAAACTATGAAACTCCTAGACAAAAACATACAAGAAAATCTTTGTGACCTTAGTTTAGGCAAAGATTTCTTAGATTATACAAAAAGCATAATCATCAAAGAAAAGAATGGATAAACTGGATGTTGTCAAGATGAAAACCTTTTTCTCTTCAAAAGACATCAAGAGAATGGAAAGACCTGCCACAGACTAGAAGAAATTTCTGCAAATCATAACTCTAAAAAAGGACTAGTACCTAGAATATGTAAAAAATACTATAATAATACACTATAATGATGTATAATAATAATATAACAATAACGAGGCCAAGCAACTCAATTAAAAAATATGTAAGAAGTTCCCTGATGGCCCAGTGGGTTAAGGATCTGGCATTGTTAACTGCTGTGGCTGGAATCACTGCTGTGTTGCAGGTTGGATCCCTGGCCTGGGGAACTTCTGCAGGCCATGGATGCAGCCAAAAAAGTGGGCAAAAGATTTAAAGAACACTTCACCAAAGAAGATATGTAAATGCTGAGTAAGCCCATGAAAATATTTTAAACATCATTAGTCACTAGGGAAATAAAATGAAAGCCATAATGATAAACTCCTGGAACACCAACTACAATGGCTACCATTAAAAAATTGGACCACAGCACATGTTAGGAGGCCATGGAGAAAGGGGAACCCTTATCCACTGCTAGTGAGAATGAAAAATGCCACAGCTGCTTTGGAAACCTCTTAGGCAGTTTCTCAAAAAATTGAACGTAAATGTACTCCACAACCCAGCACCTCCACTCCTAGGATTTGAACTGAAAGAAAATGATAATGCGTGTCCACACAAAGATGCAAAGGTTCACAGCAGTGTTATTCATAATAGCCCCAAACTGGAAATAACCCAAGGGACTCTCAGCTGGTGAGCAGATAAACAAAATGTGGACCATTTAAATAATGGAATACTGCAAAGCTCCTGCTCTTTATGGAAAGGAACAAACCGAACAACCGATGTATACAACCTGGATGACCCTCAACAACATAATGTTAAGTAAAAGAAGGCAGGAGTTCCCGTCGTGGCGCAGTGGTTAACGAATCCGACTAGGAACCATGAGGTTGCGGGTTCGGTCCCTGCCCTTGCTCAGTGGGTTAACGATCCGGCGTCGCCGTGAGCTGTGGTGTAGGTTGCAGACGCGGCTCGGATGCCGCGTTGCTGTGGCTCTGGCGTAGGCCGGTGGCTGCAGCTCCGATTGGACCCCTAGCTTGGGAACCTCCATATGCTGCGGGAGCGGCCCAAGAAATAGCAACAACAACAACAACAACAACAACAAAAAGACAAAAAAAAAAAGAAAGAAAGAAGGCAGACACGAAAGACTATGTATTGTACGGATTCCACTTCCAGGAAAGTTTTAGAAGAGGCGAAAGGAAACATATAAAGTAGATCAGTGGTTGCTGGGATGGGGGCTGGGAATAAGACCGGGAGCAGGGCGGACTGCAAAGCCAAAACGGGGTGACGGAAACGTTGTGAAACTGCTTCCGCTGTGAAACAATTGTGCTGATGGCTGCACGACTGTTTGAATGTAATGAAAATAGACTTTTTAGTAGAAGAAATGTCTGCAAATCATAACTCTAAAAAAGGACCAGTATCTAGACTACATTAAAAGTAATATAATAATACATTATAATTACATATAATAATATAATATAATAATATTAATATTATTAATATTATATTATATTATTAACATAATCATAATATAATCATAATGAGGTCAAGCAACTCAATTAAAAAATAGACTTTTTATTGCATTTGCAATGGGTAAATTTTATGGTATTTAAACCTTTAATAAAGGCACAGGACAGAAAGAATGGAGGGAAGGAAGGAAGGAAAGAAGGACGGAAGGGAGGGAGGGATAGAGAGAAAGAAAACAGTTTGTGTGGAGGGATGAGGGGTGGAAAAAAGATGTGGCCAGAATACAAGAGGAACTTTCCCATCCACGGTCTCCAAGGACACATCAGAGTGTTCGCCTACATTCATTCCTTTTTGGGGGGTCCGGGTTCCTTTGGAAAGCAGTCGAAAAATACAGATTTTTTTTCAGAACAAAATACACCTGCCTATATAGAAAGCTAGTTACATGCGTGTAGTATTGTACTGTTAGCAGCTGTCTATAGATGTGAAGAGTTTCAAAGGAATTAGAAAACCTTTTTCTAATTTGCTAATCATCATTTCCCTTTCTTCAGAGGCATCACTGTTCTTCTGCACAAGAAGGGAAGCAGAGCTGCAGAAAGATTAAACAACCTCTCTGGAACCACATGAGAGGGTCAAACAAAAACCTGAGCTACTCCATTAACTTTAGTTTCACCACTGGAATTTCTCAGGCCGGTTCTGCGGCTCTGTGCTTTCACACACAGTGTTTAATTGGATTTCTCTCTGAACTTTGAAATCAGCGACATCACTCTTCCTGTTCTATGGTTATCAAACGGAGGCTCAGAAGCCAAGGGACTTGGTGCCCCCAAACCAAGGTCACACGGCTAAGTGTCAGAACTAGGAAGCCTCGCAGGTCTTTGGACGCAAGTTCGATTCTCTTGTACCAACATCAAAACACCGTGGATACCCTGCTTCTCTTGTCTCATTAGGCGACTAGGAAACTAACGCCTGTGTGATATAAAAAGATGGCTAATATGATTGAGAATGTCTTGCTAACACCTATCTTGGATATTTTGCCACCTTTCGAGGCAAATAACTACACAGACGGCAAAGCGTAAATCTGAAATGTACAGACCCCACATTTGGAACTAACCTCTTCTCCCTGGTGCTCCCGCAGCTCCGCACTTGGCTGTCCCACGTGTTTAACTTTGCCTCCTGGTGTCCTGGCTACGCTGTCTGCCCCACCCCACTGTCCAGCATGGGGTGCAAGGAGATGGGTTTTGGAACCACGAGAACCCAGGGCCTGCATTCTGGCCCTGCAAATGGCAAGGCCTTGGGTACTTTTCCGGTCTTACTTCTTTATCTGTAAAAACTGGCATAAGAAAACCTTCCAAGTAGGATTGTTAAGAAAATGAAAGGAGGGAAGCTCAGCTCCGACCAAAGGAAGCATCTGGTACCAGTCAGTACAGGTGAGCCTGCTCCCTCTCTTTCACGTGAGATTATACACCCGCTGAAAGACGAGGGCCATACCTGTGTCCTCGCAACTCTAGGATCTCTCTTGCTTTCCACAGAGCAAGTTCTCTTGACATGTCAGGTGAATTACTAGGCCAACAGAAGCCTTTATCCCCAAACCTCTAGACTGAGGAGCAGCTGTTTCCGGGACAATTATGGCAGCCAAAAGAGAACAAAAGGATGAATGTCTGTGCCCCAGCTGTGATTTCAGTATTGACTGTTTCCCAACGTTATACTAAGCGTCTCTCAAAACCATATCCCATCGGACCTTCCCTGCCACCTTGTGAGGCAGGTGTGTGCCCATTTAACAGATGGGGAACTCAAAGCTTAGGGAGATCAAGAAATCACCCCAAGTCACTCCGTTGGCAAAAGAGGGAGCTGGGGAGTTCCCGTCGTGGCGCAGTGGTTAACGAATCCGACTAGGAACCATGAGGTTGCGGGTTCGGTCCCTGCCCTTGCTCAGTGGGCTAACGATCCGGCGTTGCCGGGAGCTGTGGTGTAGGTTGCAGACGCGGCTCGGATCCCGCATTGCTGTGGCTCTGGCGTAGGCCGGTGGCTACAGCTCCAATTGGACCCCTAGCTTGGGAACCTCCATATGCCGCGGGAGCGGCCCAAGAAATAGCAACAACAACAACAATAACAACAACAACAACAACAAAAAAAAAAAAAAAAGAGGGAGCTGGGAGCTGAACGCTGAACGCAAGTCTGTCCACTTCCAGGCTGTACACAGACCAACAGGTCCCACAGCCGTCCCGCCTCCCAGCAGCTTTGTTCCTGTGGGGAGGTAGCCAGAGTCTGCCTGAAAAAGGTGTATTTTTGACAATGTTACAGTATCATCTTTCAACTTCTTTTTTTTAAAGAATACAAATAAAGGTTTATTGTATTCAGTTAAGGCCTTCATATCTGACAGTCTGCTAAAGCTAAAGGAAGACCAGATCATTTTTTAAGACCTTAACAAAAATTTTACTTTCACGATCCCTCTTGCCTCCAACTGTTAAAATGGTGTGATCAAATGTTATAAAACAAAAGAAAAAAACCCAAACCACTACAAATTACACCAAGTCTTTTAAAGACAACTACCCCAAATGGGATTTCTTCTTCTTCTTCTTATTTTATTTTTTATTTGTTGGCTGCCCCATGGCATATGAAATTCCCCAGGCTAGGGGTCAGATCCGATCCACACCTATTGCCAGCTGCAGGCAATGCCAGATCCTTTAACCCACTGTGCCAGCTGGGGATCCAACCTGCATCCTGGCCGCTGTAGAGACACCGCCGAGCCCATGGCACCCAGCGAGAACTCCCCAAATGTGATTTCTTGACATAGGTGGCAATGGACAGCATAACCCTAAATCCTTACAAAGCAGCCCTGCCAGCTCCAGCCTGCCCATCATTTTCATATTCAACAGCCACCTTGGGTCTCCCAGATATTAGATGTACTTTGTTGCAACCAGGAACTGATTAAATAGCATGAATAACATCACCTCATCGGTCTCTTCCAGTAACTTATAAAGGAATACAACATGGTTTAGAGGGAACTGGGATTGGGGTTCAGATTTCCTTGGGTGTCAGCTGAATTTGGTATTCCCCAACCAGGCTTTTGTTTGTGACTATTGCGGTCTGTTCTCCAGTTTGGCTTGTTGTCTTTTCTTTGTCACCTAAAATGCCATTCATTGTACATATTATATGACAATGTTCTTCCTTGGTAGGCAAGGAAGTCCTGAATGCCCTTTATCCCCCCTGCTTTGGAGGAGGAAAGATGTATGCCTTAATTGTTTGCTTTTAGGTAAACGTCTTTATTGAAGTAGAGCGTACACTGAGAAAAATGCACAAATTATACATTTCCAGCTCAATAAATTGTCATAAATGCAACACAACCCGTAACCAGCACCCAAACCAAGTAAGAGAACATTATCTGTCCCCAGAAACCCTTTCATGCCTCTCTCAATCACTGGCTTCTGTGCTGACTTCTAACTCTCTATGCTGGGTTTTCGGTTTTCTTCTTTTGGCCTCCCCACAGCATACAGAATTCCTGGGCCAGGGATCAGATTCAAGCTGCCGTTGGGACTTATGCTTCAGCTGCGGCAACACCTGATCCTTAACCCACTGTGCTGAGCTGGGATTGAACCTGAGTCCCAGAGCTCCAGAGTCGCTGCCAATCCCATTGTGCCACAACAGGAATGCCATACGCTGGTTTTACCTGTCTTTGAAGTTTACCTAAGTGGAAGCAGATACCTCTGGCTTCTCTTATTTGACACTGTGAGGGTTATTCATGATGCTGTGTGTAGGTGTCCATCACCACATCTCGTGCTGCATTTTTTTTTTTCTGCTTTTTAGGGCTGCACCTGCAGCATGTTAAGCTCCCAGGCTAGGGGTCAAATTGGAGCTGCAGCTGCCAGTCTACACCACAGCTGTAGCAATGTGCGATCCGAGCCGCTTCTGCAAGCGACACCACAACTCACAGCAACGGTGGGTCCTTAATACTGAACAAGGCCAGGGATTGAACCTGCCTCCTCATGGATATGAGATGGATTCGTTTCTGCTGTGCCACAACGGCAATTCCCTGTATAGCAATTTTTGTGTAATTATACTATACCTTATTTATCCATTCCACACTTGATGGACATTTGAGAATTTTTAAATGTTGATTGCCTTGAACAGTGTTGCCGTGAAAATTTCTGCCCATGTCTTTCAGTGAACTCTACACGCATTTCAGTTGTACATATACATAAAAGTAGATGATACATAGCAAGGTCATATACACTCAAATTGAGGACTGCCAGTTATCCAGAGTGGTTTTGCTTTTTATTATGATTTTAATCTGAGGAGAATTTGAAGCAATTAAGAAGACTCAAATTAAGAATGCTTTAGAGAATAGATTCCCAAAGTGTTTTTCTGACCTCTGTGAAGTAATGATTTTTTTTTTTTTAAATAAAATGGTCTCTAAGTAAAAGCTCTGTAGTTTAATCCCATCAGGTATCCATTATTCCAGGACCTCCAGAGAGCCACTAAGACATTTTCAATTCTCTTTTCATCCTCGTCCTTCTGTTGATAGTTTCCTTTGAACTGATGGAGAGATGTGGATGGAATGCAAATAGCCCTCATATTTAATTTCTAAACTGAACTCAAAATCAGCAGGCTATGGCTGGCACTGTCTGGATCACTTTGCATAAGTCTTTGCCATGAACCGTCAAAAGTGGCTTCTTCTAGTTAGGACCGAAGTCCACCAGAAAGGTAAAAAAAAGAAATGGATTTGGAAGGTTGAGAGCATCAGTGGCTACTACAAGATTTAACATTTTTGCTCACGGAGTTCCCATCATGACTAAGCCGTTAACAAATCCAACTAGGACCGATGAGGATGCGGGTTCGATCCCAGGCCTCGCTCAGTGGTTAAGGATCTGGCATTGCCATGAGCTCTGGTGTAGGTTGAAGATGCAGCTCAGATCCCCCGCTGCTGTGGCTGTGGTGTAGGCCAGTGGCTACAGCTCTGATCCGACGCCTAGGGGCAACGTGGGATCTGAGCTGCCTCTGACACCTACACCACAACTCATGGTGACGCCAGATCCTTAACCCATTGAGGGAGGCCAGAGATCGAACCCGCATCCTCATGGATTCCAATCGGATTCTTAACTTGCTAAGCCACAATGGGAAGTCCACATTTCTTATCTATTATTTGTATTGTTAACAATACCTTTTGCATTTGTTTTGTAGTTGAACATTTGGAAAGCACCTTCCCATTTAACCCAGACAATGCTTTGGTGGGTCCCCTATTGTTCTTATGCCTATTTATGGGCTAAGAAAAGTCTTCAAAGTTACAAAGCTGGTGTTCAAAATAGAGTTCTTGATTAAGTCCATTCTCCCATCCCCCCACATCCTGCTACAAGTCAAGAGTCAGAAAGACTGGAAATTACTTTAGTAACTCGGGCAGCTTAAAAATAATAAGCATTCTTTTTTTTTTTCCTTCTTCCATAAATTCTCATGAGGGAGTACAGCAGCTAACCACCCAGGGAAGAGCCAAGAGATCTCTGAAGACTATTGCTTGTACAATAATAACTCACAGGGGGTGATCATTTGAAATTGTGGACACGAAAAGGATCCTGGGGAGTTCCTGTCGTGGCTCAGCAGGTTAAGAACCCATCTAGTATCCATGAGGATGTGGGTTCAATCCTTGACTGCTCAGTGGGTTCAGGACCAGGCATTGGCACAAGTTGTGGCATAGGTCGCAGATGTAGCTCAGATCCAGTGTGGCTGTGGCTGTGGCATAGGCCAGCAGCTATAGCTCTGATTTGACTCCTAGCCTGGTAATGTCCATATGCTGCAGGTGCAGCCCTAAAAAAAAAAAAAAAACAGACAGAAAGAAAAGGATCCTGGTTCCTAGGGTTTCCTTAGCAGGGGATCAAGTGGCCCAATGACTGCCCGGCTTTATTACGTTGCCCGGGTTTCTGTCTGTGCCATGTCAGGAATGATAAAAGGTGATGTTTGAGAAATCTGTTAGGTTGAACCCTCTACTGAACTTTCTAAATTACTGGATATGCTGGGACCCCACTGTTTATTTCACCCCCCCCACACACACCTTATGGATTTTCTGAAAAGATTTGTTTGTTTATAATGTTAAAAGCATAGAAAAATGCTAACTGAATCACTTTGCTGTACAGTAAAAATTATCACAACATTGTAAATCAACAATACTTCAATAAAAATTTTTAAAAATGAAAAAAAAAAAAGGTAGAGAAATATTGATCCTGCCTAGTCTGAAAAATTGCTATGTCGGTAAAAGAAATTATATATAAATTCACCTTGAGTTGTATGACACAGGGAGAGGGTGAACTGGGTTGAAAAACACCGGCTGACTCTAGGCCATTTTCTTTCCAAATACATGTACTCTGAAGTGAATTTTGAAGGGGTCTCCTTAGGAAGCTGGACCTGAGAGGGACCACTCTCAGAATCCAAAGGAACACTCTGTATCCGTGAACACTCTGGAGAACATGAAGTCAGCTGCTGCTCTGCATGTGGGAAAAAACTATCAGCAAAATTCCAGGGAAGGAACAATGAGAAACTCATCATGCTTCTGGTTTAACCCAACCTGTTTTGCAAAACTCAGACACCACCCAATGGTCAAGGTCAAAGGTTTTACATCGTTTTCTTTCTTAGCACCAGGAGATAAATATTTGCCTTCAAGTTCCACATTCTTGAAATCTAATCCCAATCGGATAACTTTTGTCTCTTGTGCAAGGGCAAACATTTAAGGTTTCTTATTACTCGTGATCTCATTCCTGGCTTCCTTTCCAACCCAAGAGCGTGCTGGAGTCAGAAATGTACAATAACAACAACCCAAAGGGTCTCTTCCCTGCCAGCTGTTCCAAGGGACTCAGTGATGGATACACATGTCCTGGGGGCCAAATGGCACAAGCAAGAAAGAGCCTGGTGGCGGGGGGAAGAACACAGCAGATTCCCTTAACTTGATATCTTAGTAATGACTTTGTATCATAGAGGAAACATGCAGAAAGCAGGGTTTTTTTAAACTAAAAATATTTCATTTAGAATGGACAGGCAATGAGGTCCTACTGTCTAGCACAGGGAATTGTGTTCATTCTCTTGGAACACAACATGATGGGGGATGATATGAAAAAAAGAATGTATGTGTATACATTGTGACCCAGTCATACATATATATACATGGATATAGACACATACATGGATATAGACACATGCATGTATATATACATATATGACTGGGTCACTTTTCTGTACAGCAGAAATGGGCACAATACTGTACACCAACTATACTTCAATTAAAAAGTAAAAATAAAAAAAAAACATTTAAACTCGTTGTACAGTATACAGCAAACGTGTCCTCCCAATTCAGTGAGCTCCTACTTTGTCAACTGCCTTCCTTCACCGAGCTGCTGTCTCTAAAGTACATTCTAGTTCTGTGATGTTTATCCTTCTCCAAGAATTACACACATTTCCCACCCCACCCCGTGCTTTTTCCTCCCTCGGTATTTCTATTTCAACATAACTCTTAAAGGACTTCACAAGAGTTGAGCAGGACACACAGCCTTGTACGTAGCCCTTGCCTTGCTTTAGACTCTTAGGTGATCCTTACAAGTTATTTCCAGTAAAACCATGGCTCTGAGTTATCAACTCTTTTACAGAGGGGTCAGCTCTGGGCTGCCGACAGCCCCAATCGGACTAAAAATATTTTTTCTTCCCCAGGGTTAGAGGAGTCTTCAGGGTGGGAACCAGCACCGGAACAGTCAGAAAAAACACAGCTTGCTTTTAAAAACATCCTTGTCTGATTTCCTCTCCCATTGTGGTTGGACTTTACCCCCTTCAACAAACAACCAAGCTTTCCAGCCCTGAATCTATAGAGCCCAGACTCTACTGTTTCATGGGGAGCAGAGGGGCGGGGTGCTTCTGGCCATTACTGAGTATCAGCGTTCACGGTCAGCAGGCAGAAGAAACGGACTGAAATGTAAATTCTAAGACGGAGAGGGAGATGAATGAAAGAATCCAGGACCCCAGGTCTGGCCATACCCAAATCAGAGCCCATTTAAAGCAAAGCCAATGCCTTTGGATGACGACCAGAGCATTTCTGTATCCTGCAGAGAGAGAGATGCGCGATTCACATTCCAGACGCTGCACCCTGGGTGGGTGCTTGCCCTGCCCCTGGTCCTCTGGATTCCTCTGGAAGGGCAGGTCTCGGGGAGTGGAGGCAGGACAAGCAGGGAGTGCTAGGCAGAAGGGAGGGTGCCCTGCCAGCGGCACCTGCTGTCCCTCCCACCCGTCAGGTCAGGTGACAGAGGGTCCTGTCAGAGGGGAGCCAGTGACCCTGATGTGGCTGGATGCTGAGACCCAGATGACAACCTGAGCCAGAGACATCAACCAGTGATTCTGCGCAGTCCCTCAGGTCTGGAATCTTCAAAGCGTTAGACTGTAAGCAGAGCCAGGGGCAAGCCTGCACTTTGCCTCAGGGTCGCCGACCAGCCTGAATTCTGAGGTCAAGGCACCCAAGCGCTCCTTAGCAAAGCCTACTGAACTTAGTCAAAGCCAGCCTGCTCCTCTGACGACAGACAGACAGAGAGATGGCAAAAGCCCAGCTGCTCAGGCAAAGCAGCTGCTCTGCAAAGAAATGCTTATCGTACCTGGTGGGCCCGTCCTCCCTCCCCCCGACCACCCCCCGCTCAGCAACTGGACCAGAGGAGGTTAAACACCAGGTTAATTTTTATTAAACACTGCATAGATCACAGCACTCCCTGGATAAGAAGTCTTTAATGTCATCCCATTGCCTACTGACAAAAGCTGTGCTTCCTAACCCTGGCATTCAACAGGCTCCACCATCTGGCCTCAACCTACCTGTCTTTTTTTCTTTCTTTTTTTTTTTTTTGTCTTTTGTCTTTTTTTGAGGGCCACACTCATGGCACGTGGAGGTTCCCAGGCTAGGGGTTGAATCGGAGCTGGAGCTGCCAGCCTACACCACAGCCACGGCAACTGGGGATCCGAGCCTTGTCTGCGACCTACACCACAGCTCATGGCAATGCCAGATCCTTAACCCACTGAGGGAGGCCAGGGATCGAACCCGCATCCTCATGGATCCTAGTCAAGATTTGTGCCCCCGCGCCACAATGGGAACTCCTCAATCCGCCTGCCTTAACTTTACAAAATTAGCTTGAGAAAGGACGAGCAGGTCTGGGCAAGGGCTTGGGCACCAGCAGCTTTAACAAGCTCCCCCAGGGAGTCCCAGGCGGAGCCCAGGTGAGAACTTCTAGACTGAGCCTTCTCCAACTCCCGAGACACACGCACTCCCTTCAACCTGCCTTTCTTTTTCGTCCTGAATATACACTTTTTATACATTGATACAAAATTGACATCATTTGTCTACTGCAATCGATTATAACGGCTGGTTACTAACAGGTTTTCCACTGGACTTTTCAATTCTTAGAAGTAAGAGCACTGTCTTATTCGTTTTTGTATTTCCTGTGTCCCATACATGTCAAGCACATATTAAGCAGTTTTTGTAAAAATGGTCTATTTTATATGATAAAAGAGCAGTGCTCCAAGCGTGGGTCCAATGCTGCCTTCTCTACAGACCTTTTCCTATCAGTCTCACCTGGGTATGATCCCTGCTCCCTGTGCACATTTTATTTTATTTTATTTATTGTCTTTCTGCCATTTCTTGGGCCGCTCCCATGGCATATAGAGGTTCCCAGGCTAGGGGTCAAATCGGAGCTGTGGCCACCAGCCTACGCCACAGCCACAGCAACGCCAGATCCGAGCCTCATCTGTGACCTAAACCACAGCTCACAGCAATGCCAGATCCTTAACCCACTGAGCAAGGCCAGGGATCGAACCCGCAACCTCATGGTTCCCAGTCGGATTCGTTAACCACTGCGCCATGATGGGAATTCCCCTGTACACTTTTTAATAAATAGTATTTATTTATTCCTCTCACATAATGCCTTGAACTTGTAGATATTTATGTGTTTTAGGACTTCCACTAATTTTTAAGTTCCATTAAGGCAGGGACTGTCTTTTATCCTTGTATAACAATAACTATGCAGTCAGCTAGCAAAGTTACAAAGCGTTAAAGGCTCAATTCTTACTTAAAGATACATCAAACTAGCAGACCCAAAATATGTGAGGTAAACACAGTGCTGAGAAAAACAGACAATGACAAAATAAAATTTTGAGAGCACACTATACTGGTAAATCCATATTAGGATTTTATTCTATCCTAAGCTATGTTTTCCTTGCAAAAATTCTTTTTATAGCCCTCCTCACCTCTGAAGTAGTCTTATTTTCTGTAATTTTGCTCCTACTACATTTCCTGGCAAAGAGTAATTCTAATGCTTTCAGTAGGAAACAAACAGGTCACCAGCAAAAAAATACTCCCAACTCTCAACAGATAAACCAACTATCTATATCTTCCACTACCAGCAAGTTTAAAGGCCTCCCTTTCCCAGGGGACTCAGCAGTTGTCCCTTGGTCACTCTCTCCAACAGGAACACGGTAGCATCACTTCCTTACCAACCAACTATCTCAGGGGCACAGATGCTCGCTCAGCATCTTCCTGGAAAGGCTGGTCCATGCAATCCCCATCCAGGACAAGGCAACTGCCTTCTGTCCAATTAGGACAGGAAAGCTGCTGCCACTTCCTTGCTCTAGGCCAGCCTTGATGAGCACAGGATGATTTAGGTTTGTAATTCTTTTTTTTGGGGGGGGTGGGATACTTACTCCAAAAATCATGAGTCTACTAAATGCAGGAGCCTGAATGAAATGCTGCTTTCTCTTGTTCATAAAGAGGGCCTTGGAGTTCCCTGGTGGCTCAGTGGGTTCAGGCTCTGGCATTGTCACTGCAGCAGCATGGGTTGCTGCTGCGGCACAGGTTCAATCTCTGGTCTGGAAGTTTCCACATGCCATGGGCGTGGCCACACACACACAAAAGAGGGCCAGAATGAGTGGGCTGGAGAAAGGAAATGTATTACAACCCAATGAAATGCACACAATGCTGAAACATCTGGTATGTAGAGAACTGCCACGCTGTTGTCTTCTAGGGGCCCGAGGCCTGCCTGCAGGAGGCCAAAAGCCTTTAGGCAGGAGCCCTGTTCATCTCTGCATCCCTAGTTTGTGCAAAACACTAAGAGCCCAATAAGCATTCACGGAATGAAAGACTCTGCCCTGGGATCAAGAGGGGCGGACAGTGGTTAACAAAGCTTCAAGTGGTCAGAGAGAACGTCAGGGAAAACAGAGATTAGAAAGATAAGTAGAATCTCCCTTTCATCACGTGTGGACCAAAACTCCAGACTTTTTCCCCATCCCTCACAAGAATGTACACACTCGTATTGCTCCATCCACCAGTCCTTTCCCCAATGAGCAAAAGCAAACCAGAAATGCAGACATTTTTGTACTTCCAGTTATTTTTCTATATTATTTCCATCAGCTGAAAGGTCACTTCTTACCCCCTGAACATTTAACTGATACATGGGATACGTGTAGAAAACAAAAATCAAAGTGGGGCAAGAAAGACAAGATAGAAGGATATTGGTTCTTTATGGCAGAAAAGCAGCAGACGTCGAAAAGTAGGTTTCAAATGTGCCAACCATGCCATATAACGGCTCTGAACAGGAGGAAATTAGCTTTGTTTCAGCAACAGTCAGTGTTTTTTATCACCTCTTAAATCAGGCAAAAATAATTACCATACACACACACACACACACAAACCCACTGGCAAGCAACATCCCACAGTAATGATTTTGCACTCAAGTTATCCTGAGCTGGCTTGTACCACATCATGGCAATTTCACCAGGTTGACTTGCTTCAGTTCACCTCTTCCTACCTAACCTGGAGTAAATGACCACCAACAAAAGCTCAACTCAGCCTGCGGCAGAGGTGGGCTTGGAGTCCACAGGAATTTAAAGTCCCTCCCTCATTCTGGTGGCCGATGAGAGCAGAGGGCATCCTTCACTAACCAGGAACAGATGAACAGCTCAATGGATCTTAGCATTCCTATCTAGTCCAAAGCACATGGACATAAGCAATCAATTTTTCCATGAAAGGCCATGAACTCAGTACTACTGAGAAATGTATCCTTGATAGCAAGGATTAGGGCACTGGCAGATTCTAGTTGGCTCCTCAGATCTGCCAAGTTTGAGTCCATTTCAAGTTTCCAAGACAGAGAGACTCTTGAAAATGCCATCGCAAGCCTGAAAAGCTTTCAAAGGACGCCAGCCCTCAAACGACGATATCCCGGGAAACGCTGCGTCCTATCCACAGATGCGTTATCTCAGGGGGCTTGCTCTATGCTGTGCAAAGCAGACTCAGGATAAAAAGTTATTTTTCAATAGTAGTTAGAAGTCAACATAATTAAGACATAAAATGGGCACTGTGAATTATGAGCTGTTTTGATAATTCAGCAGTCTTTGCCTTGAATTAATGTTTACAGTTGAACTAGAAGTCTACCTTTTCAGCACGGAGTGCATAAAAACACGTACAAAAAGGCAAAGCACAGGAAACAGGCTTCCCACAGACCATTCAGCAGAGTTTCAAACTGCTTCTACACAAGTGTGATCCTTTTTAGGAGTTTAAAAGCGTTAGTCTGAAAATTAAAATAAGAGGCACCAAGCACCTGATGTTGAGTATGGATTAAAGATCACATCAGCAGTCTCCGTGTGCTTCTTGTCTGAAGGCAAACATACTGGCTTTTCAGAGACATGAAAAATTTAAAGCACATCTGAGGACAGCTCCCTGGACCTGAAAGTGGGTTGGTGCAGTTTAATGCATAGTGGATCCACGCACAAGGTTGCATGAATGGCAAGTCAAGACCAGGGTCATTTACCCAGAGAACAGACTTGTGGTTGCCCAGGGGGAGAGGGGAAGGAGTGGGATGCCTGAGAGTCTGGGGTTCGTAGGTGCCAACTATTACATTGAGAATGAATAAACAATAAGGTCCTACTATATAGCACAGGGAACTATATCCTATCTCCTGGGATAGCGCAGGATGGAGAATATTTTTTTAAAAAAGAATGTATATACATGTATGACTGAGTCCCTTTGCCATATAGCAGAAATAGACACAACATTGTAAATCAACTATACTTTAATAAAAAAAATTTTTAAGTATTTAAAAAAAGACCAGAGTCATTTAAAAGTAACATGGGGCTGAGGCTACTGCATGCTCATGATACCCGCAGTGAGAATGTCAAGGCCACCCTACTTTGGAGGGAACCTCATCCGCCCCCAGCTCTTGTCACAGGAACTGTCATTGTCTCACAATTTGCCTCTGGCTACAGCCAACAATCCAGGCTCACGGTGGCACCTTCCCCAGGACTTCTGGATGTGAGCGAGGAGGGAAGAGCCTTTTCGCTGAAGTTGAGATGCTCTGGGCTGCTGCAGCTGCATCCTTTCTACGCAGGGAGGGTAGTTTTGTGAGCATGAACACATGCGCAGAGACGAGCCGACGGCATCTGCTTCCATCCCTCCTGTCCCCTTGGGTGGCCTGATTATGTCAGTGCCCTTTTGCTTCCCCTGGCGTTAGGGGCTGAATGGTGTCCCCTGAAGAGATGTGTTGAAATTCCAGTCCTCAAAACCTCACAATGCGATCTTGTTTGGAAAGAGGGTTATAACAGAGGTAAGCTGTTGAGATGAGGTCACACGAGAGGAAGATTGGCTCTTAATCCAATACGGCTGATGTCCTCCAAAGAGAAAAGGGAGACAGAATCCCTCGGAATGCCACACCACAAGGGGGCAGAGGCGGGAGTTCTGTGGCCACAAGCCAACAACCCTGGGGCTACCAGAATCTGGACCAGGCAAAAGGACCCTCCCTCGGAGGCCTTAGAGAGCCTGGCTCTGCCAACACCTTGATTTCAGAACTTTAGCCTCCAGCACTGTGAGAGAACACATTTCTGTTGGTTAAAGCCACCCACCATGTAGTTATAGCCATCCTAGGAAACTAAGACAGCTACTCTGGGGTGAGGTTCCGTCACGTTGGACCAAAGGTGCTGTCTGCGAGCTGAAAGTGAGCTGGCCTCATCTCCCAATGTTAGAAATTAAAACCCTTTTGCATCCAAGTGCCTTGTGCAAGACAAATAACAGCTGGTTCCTCAGACTATTAAAAACAGATGACGAAGCCAGCCCCATCCTTTAGTTTTGCATTCATACAATTTTCTTTGGAAAAATTATACAAATAGATGGTGTTGGTAATCCAGCCTCATGCTGGATTCGGTCAAACTTCAAAACTCAACTACAGGTGCTGGGTAATTAATTTCAGGGCAAGGCCACCAGGCAACTGGTACCGCCTGAACTAAAAACCCCTGGGGGTTACAAAAGAAAGCTTTCCTTTTGCTTCCTTTTCAATTAAAGTTTTCAGATATGCAAACATTTTGCTCATTAGCCTCTTAATATTGCTGAACTCAGCAAGAAATGTCCTAGAAGCCTTGCAGCCTCCTGCTTTTCTGCAACCCATCTTAGACTTGCAAATAAGTCACAGCAGATGCCATTCCTGGGGCTCCCAGGGTCCTCCCCCAAAAGCAAGGCTGCTGATTATGACAAGAATGAGGCAGGAACGTTGATTTTTAGCAGAGGACCTGGAGTGGGTGGAATTGTGGCCCTTATAACATATAGCCATCAGGACCCTCAGAACTTAACCTTGCTTGGACTAGGGGTATCTGCAGGTGCAATCAAGTAAGGACCTTAAGATGAGGTCATCCAGGATTAGGGTGGGCCCTAAATCCAATGACACGTCTTTAGAAGCAAAGAGAAGGGAAACAGATGCAGAGACACAGAGAGGAAGGCCGTGGGAAGGCTGGTAAAGAGTGGAGTGATGGGTCCACAAGCCAAGGAATGTTCGGGATGGCCCACCGCCATCAGAAGCCACAGAACGGGTTCTCCATTGGAGGCCCCGGAAGGAAATAACAACCCTGGTGACACCTCGATTTCAGTTGTCGGAACTGAGAGAGAAGAGATTTCTGTTGTTCTAAGCCACCAAGCGTGTGGCCTTTGTTATAGCAGCTCTAGGAAATCAACACAGGGCATCTCTGAAAGCATAGCTGTTAAAGGGTGGGCACAGGGCGGGTCCAGCCCCGTTCACTGCAACCCACCTTCCAGGGCCCTACGAAGAACTCGGCACTTTCAGGATCGCACAGAAATCGCCTCATACTCCATCACGGCCTTACCTCTAAGATTTGCTCAGAAACGTTCATCGTCATGCAAAGTCATGGGTTAACTCACCCCTTTGGACACAGGACTGGGTTGGGAACCAGGAAGCCCAGCCTCCCTCCCTGGAGAAGGGCTAACGTGGCATTGACCTGTGACCCATTCACGGGTCAATGCAAAGCCAACGAGACATCATCCTTGACGGCTGGCCAGTAATGACATCCACCTACAGTTATTCTTTTGTATTGGTTAGGATGCCTTGGAGCAAGGTGAAGAATGAGGCCATGACAAAGAAAGTCATAAATCTATAAGCACTGGCCCCGAGTCACTGCCAAGTGAAGCAAAGGAAACCGTAGAACAATGTGTAACATATGGTCCTATTTGTCTGAAAAATAGATACCCTCCCATGTGACTCTGTGCGATAGAAACAGGAAAAAAAGCAAGACACAGAAGGACACTGAGTATGACAGACCTGATGTGCCTAAACCCCGCATCTGTAAACACTTCTGAGGGTGCCTGGGACTACGCAGACCGGCCACCTCTGGGGAGTGGGGCTGGGGAGGGACTGGGGGATGTTTCCTTTCTACCTTCTACCAGCGTAGGCAAACTGTAGCCCTGCTTTTGTCAATAAAGCTTTATTGGAACACAGCCATGTCCGTTCATTTGGGTGGTGGCTGCTCTTGGCCCTTCAACTGCAAGACTGAGTATCTGAGATAGAAGCAGTAATGGTCCATGAAGCTGAAAATATTTAGCATCTGGCCCCTTACAGAAAGAGTTTATACAGAGTTACTACCTGCCCTTTGCTTTATTTATATTTACTTTATAAATAAGTAAATAAAACAGGCACTTACTTATTCATGTATTTTTTAAAACAAGTACACATTACTTATTCACAAATAAAACTTTTGAAAAGTTCTCTGTTTATGGGAGGGAGTTCTCTGGTGGTTTCATGGTTAGAATTTGGGGCTTTCACCATGGCAACCCAAGTTCAATCCCTGGTCTGGGAACTGAGATTCTACAATCAGGCTGCTGGACACTGCAGCCAAACAACAAAAAAGTTCTTCACTTGGACAGGGCAGGACAGTCATCAATAATATTCCTGGGAACATGTGGGAACTCAGATATCTTCAGGATGAGAAAGAAAGGATCCAGTGGCCTGAAAGGGAGGGTGTTCCAGAACTAAAGAATATAAAATACAAGTTTGAGCAAAAACGTCTCAGATATGCATCGGATACCCAGCAGAGAGATTCACTCCTCTCTCTAGCACCTTGCTTTCATGCAATGGCTTTATTATTCCAAAGGCCTTTGGGAACACCTGCCCCTTCTCTGTACAATAAACAGAGAGGTGGTTGAAGGGTGTGGCCTGGGGAGGGTTGGGGGCAGTAAAGCACAGAACTGCTCTGAGGCCCACTTTTGGCTCTTACCCATGGGTTGTGCCTTCTTGTGTTTTGTGTGTTCTGGCTCTCGATGTCCTGAACTTTAAGGTCAGACCAACTTAAATCAACAGAACTTTCCTGCCATGATACTTCTTAGGAGCCTGAAGCAGGAACTACCTTTCACCCAGTAAAGCGGGTAGAGACCTTTCTGGTTGGTGCCAGGCCAGGTCTGGAAACCAGCCAACTGAGTTGCAGCCCACACTTCAGATGCAGTGAGGCCCCAGTGACCAAGTGGCTCTGGGCTGAAGAGACATGAGGGAACTCAGAAACTCCTTTCCAATACTTACATTGCACAGCCGGTTAAATTCCAATCATAAGACAGCTTCTAAGGTGCACACCCAAGACCATTAAGGGGCTTGAGGGTTGAGTTAAAAAGTCAGCATCTCTGCGATTTTGCTCAGGGATGGTTAAAGGGACAGGAGTGGCTGTGACGATGGAGAAGCCAGGTCACCTGCTAGGGTTCATCAGAGATTCCGTACACATGACACCACAACTGAGAACTTCTCAGAGGTCCCACCCTTGGGGCTGGAGGGCCTTCTGAGTTTTCTCACATCAACAACTAGCACATGGGTACCATTTCCCTGCTTATCCTCCCACTGGGGAAAATGGGAACCAGCTGGGTTGGCCCCAGACCTGGGCAAAACTTGGTCATGTGCCAAGGAAAGCTTTGACGGTCCAGCCTGACAAGGCTGCAGACCCTGCCCTGTGAGAGCTGTCATCAGGGCTTGTCCTGTGCTGGAAAACTCAACCTGCCAGATGGTGAGGGACATGAACCCAACTGCCTAGTTCTCACCCAAGGACTCACACTCCAAGGCACAGCTCGGATGCCAACACCCCAGGCATACACACAGTAAACATTCCACTCCGACTCCGTGAAGAGTCTGCAGTTTTCCCATCTTAGAATGGGCTTGGAGAATTACACTTCTGATCTTGGCTTTCTATGCCAGCAGTGGAATGTCCTGGAGCCAGAGGGCAGGCAGCTGGTTGGAAGCACTTGGTTATGTCAAAGATGCCGAAGAGATGCTGACAAGCTCTACATTTTTAGGCTTTTTCCAAATATCTACCTAGGGTGGCTATGGTGTTTTTCTCAGTAGAAGCTTTATGTTCTAAGGGAAATCAATGTCATACTGGGAGCTGAGGACAGGGAAACTGATTCCTAGGACTGCCCAGGAACCACTTCGGTTAAAGTTCATATGGACGATTCAACAATAGCTAAACAGTTCGGGTTTGCTTACATAAGAAAAATGAGAGTTTAAATAATCAACGACACTCTGAAAGTTGGGGAAAAAAAGCAACTTCAGATACACCACCTAAATGTCCTTAGAAATGAGCTGATGAGCTCATATTTATATTTATACAATATTGCAGATAATATGAATAATGCTTTTCAAGTTCAAATAATAAGGAAGAGCGGGAGGGGGAGAGGTGAGGTCTTAAGTCTCATTCATTTGCGAAGGCCTAGGGTGGACCTGTGCATCCAGCACCAGACACCTGATGAGGAGGCAACAAAGCCATGAAATATGGGCTCTGCAGGCAGGCATCTTGGATTCAAATCCAGGCCCTGCCAGTAATCACCTATGTGCCACTGCTCTGAGCCTGTTCCTTTATCTGCAATACAAAGATGAGAGAAATACTCACAGAGTAACCTGCATCGAGTTGGAGAAAGGGCTTAAGTGAGAGGTTTATAAAGTGCTAAGGCCGTAAGAACTGACAATAACTCAGCCATAATCACCCGTTATGAGCTAGTCCTGCAGAGGGGTGGCAGATCTGTAAACAAGGCCTATGCTAGGATGACACCATTGGTGTCATGTGTCAAGTGAGTTGGGTGTAGGGGGGAAAGTCATCCAAGCCTTACTGTGCTGGGGAGACAGGGGGGCCACAGAGGTGGGGCACGTAGCTAGATTCAAAGGCAAGGAGGAGGTTACTAGGCAGATAGCCCTCCCCACTTCCCTCCGTCCCTTCCCATTCATTCATCCATCCATCCGCCCATCCACCATTTAAAATTTTTTTTTATCATAGTTGATTTGCAAGGTTCTGTTAAATCCTACTGCACAGCAAAGTGACCCAGTTTTATACATATGTATAGATAGATCGATAAGTACATTCTTTTTCTCATGTTATCTTCTATGATGTTCTATCACAGGTCATTGGATATAGTTCCCTGTGCCATACAGCAGGACCTCATTGTTTTTCCATTCTAAATATAACAGTTTGCATCTACTAACCCCAAATTCCCTGTCCATCCCAGTCCCTCCCCACCCCTTTGGCAACCACAAGTCTGCTCTCCTCCACGTCTATGGGTCTCATCCACCAACCATTTACTGGGCACCTACCTGCCTTCCATCAGACACTGTGTTCTGTTTCTAATTGAAGCATAGTTGATTTACGATGTCATGTTAGTTGCTGGTGTACAACAAAGTGTTTCAGTTGCATATACACTCCTTTTCAGATTCTCGTCCATTATAGGATTGTGCATTATTACGAGATACTGAATACAGTTCCTTGTGCTCTGCAGTAGGTCCTTGTTATTAAGCTATTTTAGGAGTGTATCTCTGGTAATCCCAAGCTCCTAATTTATCCCTCTCCAAACCTTCCCCCTTTGGTAACCCTGTTTGTTCTCTATGTCTGCGAGTCTGCTTCTGTTTTGTAAATAAAGTCATTGACAGATCTTGTTTTAGGTGCAGGGAACATGGTAGCACTGCTTATGACATTTACATTTTAGCAATGGGAGGCAGACAATGACCTGCCTACAGAAAATTTCAGCTCATGGGGGAAAAAGTGCCGTGAAGAAAATTAAACAGGGCCAGGGCTTAGAAGATGACCTGGGGGAAGAATGTTCCAGGCAGAGGGACCAGCAAGTGCAAAGACCTCAAGATGGCAAGAGAGTGTGTTTGAGGGGCAGAAGGAAGGCCAGTGGGCTGGAGTGAAGGAGGTGAGAGACAGGTGACTGAGGGGCAGGAGTTTAATCCCGGAGGGCTGGTTAAGCCAACATAAGGCTTTTCAATAGGTTTTTACAGCTCTGAGGTTAAAAGTCAAAACAAAAAACCCAGTCAGGTACTTTTTTTTTTTTTCCTTATGTTTTAAAATTCTATAAAAAACACAAAGAAAGACTGGAAATCTGCACACACCCCCTCCAGCCCCTCCCAGCTCCCCCAGACCTCAGGCCCTAAACTTTGTTATATAAGAACCAACCCCTTCTTTCATCTGTTGCCAGAACCAGACACACTTTGCATCCTAAACAAGCTGCCAAAACAAAGCAGAAAGCTGGGCTCAAGTGCTCTCTTAGAGGATGTTCTAGACTGTTCAAAACACACTTCTCTATCTTTTCAAGTGTGTTTATTTGGACAAGGTATACGGATATAAGCACGGATGCAAGAAGCCAGCTGCTGGGCCCCAAGACGAACGAACACAATTATTATTTAGCAGGGGGGAAAGATAAAAGTAGTCTAAAGTATAAACAAGCATTTATGCTTCATTTAATGTTTATGAGAAAAAAAAAAAAAAAACCGACTTCCATGTGAACCAGCCATGCTGAGGACACAGACACATATTTCCCAAAGACATTCCAGGCTTGATGAATAAGAAAAGCAGTGGGGTTTGTTTCATGTTTTTTTTTAGCGCCCCCCCCCCCCCCCCCCCGGCAAGGTCACATGTTAAGTGTGGGCAGCTTAAGGCACTAGTTAGACTCATTCTTGCCCAGAGACACTCATACCTGGGGCTTGGAGCTGGGGTCAGTCTTTGAACTGCAGCATCAAGAACACCTAGGCTGCTTTATCTCTCACTACTGTATCTTTACATTCTGCCCAGTTCAGGGAAAACTCCCATCTCAAGTCATCTGCCTCCTCTGGACAACCCATGTCCTGAGAGGGGACTCAAGAAATGGACTCTTTTGAGCAGCCCTCTTCTGAGTTCCCAATAAACACTCACAATTATCTAGGACTTCATACTCCAATACACAGAATCTATAAGGCAAGTATTTTTCATTTGTGATCTACAGGTGCATTTGACTGGATAATTTTCTTTAAAATAATGAGGATGGCGGAGGAGTTCCCATTGTGGCTCAGCAGAAACAAATCTGACTTGGATCCTTGAGGTTGCAGGTTCGATTCCTGGCCTTGCTCGGCGGGTTAAGGCTCTGGCGTTGCGGTGAGTTGTGGTGTAGGTCACAGATGAGGCTCAGATCCTGCATTGCTGTGGCTATGGTGTAGGCCAGCAGCTACAGTTTCGATTCGACTCCTAGCCTGGGAACTTCTGTATGCTGTGGATGTGGCCCTAAAAAGAAAAAAAATAAAGAGGATGGGAATATATTGCCTTTGGGTTCAGCCCTACAGTTGGTACCCTCTGTCTTTTATTGAAGCCACGAGATGGCTTTAGCATGTGGGGCTTTAATTAAGAGCAGACGTTTAATTTCTGGGCTGCACAAAGAAAAATTTAGAAAGCTCCCCTCTCCAAAATCTACCACCCCCAGAACCGCTCCTCCTAAACTGTTAAAAAAATTGCCTGGTAGTCTTTCAAACCTCAAACGCTGTTGGGATAGGGACTGGGTTTGCCCTGTTGAAAAAAAATACATAGAACAGACTATGTGGACAGGACACAGGTGACAGACATGCGAGCTTCTTGCAGACAAGCTCCTGGGTGGCCTTTCTTTGGGAATCACTGGCATTCATTTGTTTATTCATCAACTACTAAGCAGCCAGCACTGGTAGGCACTGTGAGACATCCCGGTGATAAAATGGACCTAAAATGCTGGTGCTCTCAGCACTCATAGATTCGGGTCCAGTGACCCAGGGGAGGATTATATGAGGAAATGCTTCTGTGTCTGATACAAGGTTGTCTGATACACAGGTACTTCCAGGTAGAAGAAAACAGAAGATCTGCTTTAAAATCAAAAGCAGAAAACACCATGAGCCATCCAACATAGCCTACCACTAAGAATGACTCCCACATGCAGAGGTGTTTCCTGACATGCTCAGCCAAGGTCAGGTACCACCCTACCCCAGCTGGCCTGGAGAAGGGTTCTCTGCCTGGAAGAGCCCATGGCAGCTTCTTGAAATCATGGTACTCAGAGCAACATACCATGTTCTTGGAGAAAGGTCAAGAAAATGGGACACATATACCTTGTGTGTCAGAGATAACTGTTTAATAAGATTACGAATGCCTACTTATGAAATTTAAAGCTATAATTTGGGTGGAATTTAAGTCCACCCAAAAAAGTAAAGTAGAACGAAGCAAAAATCGGCCCTTCCAGATGTTTTGTTCCAGCGTGTGTTAATGATTTCATTCATTTTATACTCTGTTCACCTCTGAGAGCAAACAAGCAGTAACGTAAGTTAAAAGTGTAAGAAAAAATTTTAGGATGAAGAAATTCCAGCCATTGACTTTATTTTTATCTGTGAATTGGAACAAGGCTGTGACTATTTTATTGCATTGACAAAATGAGCCCCGATTCCCCCCAAAGCAGGAAGTTTAAGAATCATTGGTGCAGAGAGGGAAAGGAAAAAAGAAACGAAAGCACTTAGCTACAGGTTCCAGAAGTAAAACCAAACAGGTGTGCCCAAATGTACTCAAAGCTCATATATCAAAAAACAAAACAAAACCCTATATTTACAGACCTGATAAGTTAGGGTAATTATCTGCCTTATAAAATGGGCTATAATATGAGATTCTTTTTTTTTTTTTTTTTAATAGTGCATTCCTAGGATGCACTTAAGACAGAATTCACTTCAGAGAAGTTTGATTAGGCACCGTATCAAATAAGGCCCACAAAGGCCAGGAGGGCAGAGGCCAGGAGCAGGAGAATGTGCATCCAGAACAGTGCTGAACCCCTGCTCCCCCACCCAGCCGGGGATGTGATTTCAAACAAAAACAAAGTAAAGCAAAACCCAAAATGCTTGAAACATCTGTCCCGTTACTGGTTTTTTTTTTTTTTTTGACAGTCACCCTCCTTTGGGGTCCAGCCTCTGCCTGCAGCCCTCCTGCCTGTTTGCAGCCATGGGTTACTTCATAGCAGTGGTTCCCAACTGGGGAGGCAGGGGAACGGTTTTGCCCTGCAGGGAACACGTGGCAGTGTCTGGAAACATTTGCGGTTGTCAAGCTGGGAAGGGAAAGCTACGGTCATCTAGTGTGTAGAGACCAGAGATGTCGCTAAACATCCCAAAGGACAGTCCCCCACAGCCAAGAATCATCCCATCCAAAATGCCAATTGTGCTGAGGCCAAAAAACCCTGGTCTATAGGAGGCAAAATCATGATCGTCCCTCTACAGGGCTGGGATGCGAGTCCTGAGCATCTTGGACTTTTCCATCCTTTTTAATGAGCTATTATTGAGGTAGAGGGAAAAACCTGCAGACCTCTGGGGTTGTGATGTGATATTCCCTGAACCAGCTGGATAAGCCACTGATGCAAGGGTTAAACTCCCTGACACAGGAAAATGCCCAAGAAACCCACCTGAAAACACTGGGTCAAAAACGTGCATTCAAAGCTGGTTTCAAAGAGGCTTGGCCAGGCCTCACATTTAGTCTTAAAAAGCCTTCTCAAAAGTAATTTATACCAATGAGTCATGGCAAATTCACCTTTTCTCTGAGTACATCATGAGTCAACAAGCCTTTGATGCATCAGGGAATGGCAACAATATTTTAATTAGTCATTTTCCCTGACTTGTCAGAACCTGTTTGGATATTCTAAATAACTTCACATCCTCTTAACATACCTCCTGAGACGGTCTCCAAGAAAACTGGCTCAATTTTCTTTTAAATCCCCAATCCCAGTTAAGGGATAGATGAGGCTGCTATGGCAACCACACTCCTGCTGACTTTTTGGCGACACTCACTTTTTTTTTTTTTTTAACCTTTCCCAAACCACGGATCTATTTCTTTCATGGTCAAGATGATTTTTCTTGTCTCATTCCTTCTTCCATGCAAGCACAGCACCCTCTAAAGTGTGTTCTCTCAAAAACAAACTTGGCAGCATGGTTTGATTAATAACGAGGTTTTCAGAAAAAACAAAACAAAACAAAACTGTTTTCACTATAGAGGCAAGAATCTCTAGATTTCTTACATTTCCTGCCTAGAGATGATAAAGAGAGGCCACAAACCAGCTCTTTCAACCTGTAGCTGTAACAAAATACGAATAATACATTCATGTCTGGCTTCCTTGTATTCATCCATGGGAAACTTGTAAAGGAAAATATCCCCACATCTGTAGTAACAGATAAATTGACTCCATTCGCCTTGCTACTTTTCACCAGACCCCCCCCCTCCCCAAATGACTCTTAAGTTCTTTTATCTCAAATATACATTCCACAGACCTCTACAACCACAGGTGTTAACAAAACAAAATCTGGAAACCCCACTCACAGTCTTGGGGTAATACCGCGAAAAAACACAAACACTGTTTCAAAGGTCAATAAATCATTACTCTCAGTCAAATAACCCGCCTTTTTCCTGCACTTGACTAATAGATCGATGGAGGGAAGGAAAAAAAAAAAAAAAAAGCTCCGTAGTTCATTGCATATCATAAGAAAAGGAAAAAGTTAAGTGCCTTTCAGGTCAGTGCAAGTGGCTTCTGTCGCCAGCTTCCTGCACATCACATCTGGAGGAGCCTGGGGGTCTCCGATGTCATCCAGGCTGCCGGGAATGTCCCCTCTGTCCTGCAAAGCCAAGGACCCCTCCAGCAATGCTGCTTTACCTTACGCCAGGGCTTCTTTTCTTCTACCTCTGTCCCTGGCTGTGCGGAGCAGGGAACTCCTCTGGGCTTCAAACTCAGAACACTGTGCAGAGGCTTGTGGACACTGGACCTCAGCCCGGGGCTCTCTGCCCTCCCCGAGGATTCTGGCCCCTCTCCGAAGCGCAGTTAAGGAAGCATGCAAACGTGCGTGTCTCCAGAGACACACACACCGGAAACAAGAACAGCCCGGGGAGGGCGCGCCCACCCTCCCTCTCCCCGCCTCACTTACTAGTTACACACACCAGCAACCACTAACGGGCCAGTCCATGTTTCTGAAAAAGGAGGGGGAGTAGGTTTCTTTTCTTTTCTTTTCTTTTTTTCTTTCCTGCAGGTGGGGAAAGTACCATTTCTTCACATTCACCCACAATTGTCTGCACCATAAATCTGACAGGGATTGTCCTCCAGGCAAAGGCTGGCACTGAAACCAGCATCGTAGGCTTTTGAAGTTTCTTTCTGGGATTTGAGATGGAAAGATATGCAGTTGAGCACAGCCATCAAATAGCTGGCAGCCTCCTCGCCCAAGCCACTGTGACGGAGGCACATTTTATGGCATCCTTTATGTGAGTGCCATAAACCCAGTGCAACCTGATTTTGGGGTTTCCCCTTGTTATTCAGAATTTTCAGAATGTTCATAGCTATCGTTTTTGAGAGAAATGTGACCCCCGCTCCCCCCAAAAAGCTTCGCTTATCAATGTTGCGTGATTGATACTGTTGATACATTTTTATTTGGGCTCTTTTATTGAAGCAAAAAAATTACTAGGTATCTACATTCCAGGCACTTTACACGCCTTATCTCACTGTCCACTCAAATGCTCTGCACACTCAACACCCTGCAGAAACCCCAGAGGGACCTGCCACGGAAGGCTAAGCCACAGGCTCTGCGTATCTGTGAATGAAGAGACAGCCGGCAGCCTTGTACACTCTGCTAGCACAGCCCCTTTCCTGCAGCCCTTTCTTAGGTCCAGGATGAGATTCTGTTACAACTCTTGTCATTTTAAATAAGACTAAAGGGATTTAGGGGCATTTTTCACGGAGATTATTTGCTCATAAATATCAGCTAATAAAAAGAATATGTGTGTGTGTGTGTGAGAGAGAGATCTAAGCTAGTTTGGAAGCAATCCTAAACATTGCTGAAGAAACATAAGCATTTTAGCAATAAAACAGTGCTTCTAAAATGAAGAGGAAGCTACTGGACTAAGTATTATAATTACAGGGTTTAGCTACATTTCTAGTGCATTTTCTTTTCCGCATCAAAGGACCCATAACTGCCTGCACCACACCCCTGGAGGGCCAGTTTCTCTAAGGGTGATCTGTAACCCTGCCCCCACCAGAATCACCCAGAACAGGGTGGCAGGTTAACATGCAGATTCCCGGCCCCAGCCTGGACCTCTAGAATCTCTGGCTGAGGCCTGGTAATCCATACTTTCAACAAGAGATCCAGGGGACCCTGGAATTTCAGCTCCTGTTTGGGACATCAGCAGGCAGCTCGCTGTTTGTCAGAGGAGCGATGGAGTCCCTCCTTACCAAGGTCCAAAGGGAAACTCAGCCAGGCTCCCAGGCACAGGGCTCAAAGTACTGGAGCACCAAAGCTGGGATCACTGCCTCCCAGACTTTGGCATCCTTTTTCCACCTTCCCCTAGCTGGAGAACCAGATCCTCATTCAGACCTCATTTCCTTAACCACCTCTATGTCTTCCAGGATGGGGAGAAAGAGGATGCTTCATCTTCAGAGTTACCAATCAAATTTCCAATGTGAGTTTCAAAGAGAAAAGGACCCCAAATCACCACCATACAGAGTCAAGAGTTTTAAGAAACCTGTCTGGATGGGCAGCCCTTGGTGAGCAATGATGAGATGCCTCTCTTGGCTTCTGTACATTCTTGTGGATGTGATTTGGGCGAAAAAAAAAAAAAAAGTGAAAAGAATCAAAGCATGGGCACAGGGATCTCTTGGAAGCGATGGAAAGGTTCTAAAATTGGCCTGTGGTGATGGTTGCACAACTCGGTAAATTTACTAAAGATGATTGAATCACACACTTAACCCGGGTGAATTATAAGGTCTGTCAATAAAGGTGTTACCAATCAAAGGGGCAGTTGGTTAACATCTGTTCCAGAGGGGACTTAGTCTAAGTGAAGAGCTGATATTGGAGCTTTTACAGTCCACAGAAGCTAAGAGGCCTCTTCATCGTTACCCTAGAGACGGAGGAAGACCCACTTTGGCAAACGCGCTGGGCATTATAGGAAACAATTAAGCAGAAAGCACAAACCCTCCCGGAGTTTATGCAAACCACACTCAGGTACATGCAATGGACAGACATTAACAGACACAGGAAAGACATGGAGGCATCAATTTCACATGTAAAGGAAAGGAATCAGTAATTAGTAACTTGATGAGGAATTTATATCCTAAGAGTACATGAAATCTTCTGTTTTTTGGTTAAAGGCCACGACCAAAAATTCATAATGGGAAAGATGAACATTCATCAATGAATTTTTATCTAGCAGCTGCTAGATGCCTTGTAAAAAGTTACAGAAAATATATGCTAAGGCAGTGGTCAATTCTATTTAGAGGCAAATGACTTTCAAAACAAGGCATCAACATGACAACTAACTTGTTGAAATAACCACATGTTGTGCGACCTCAGAGGGAACCTGGATAGGAGGTGAGCCTGGCTCCTGCCTTCAGAGAGGAAGTCATGACCTCATTTAAAACACTGGGCTTTCACAAAATCTGTTTCTTCATTGATAAAGGAAAAAAATGGGCAAAAAAAAAAAAAATATTCTCAAAGCACTATGTATGTCAGGCACTGTCCCAGATGACT
Source organism: Phacochoerus africanus (assembly GCF_016906955.1). NCBI lineage: Eukaryota > Metazoa > Chordata > Mammalia > Artiodactyla > Suidae > Phacochoerus > Phacochoerus africanus. The sequence continues at coordinate 125,179,360 of NC_062558.1, forward strand.
CATTTCTAATCTGATTTAAGCCTTTAAGAGGTAAGACTACCCACATTTTACAGATGAGGAGACTGAGACTCAGTTTAAGCAACGTGCTACATAATAGCTGTGCATGTTGCTACTAGAATCAAATCCTGGTGTGTCTGGATGTGTCAGTTCTTTGTACTAACCCCCCTTCCCTCTCCCACCTACCTAAGGCCACTTCAAGCTTCAAAATTCCTGATTCTGCCTATCTTTCCAAGAGGTCTGCAGCATTTTTTTTTTTTTGGTCTTTTTAGGGCCACACTCATGACATAATGGAGGTTCCCAGGCTAGGGGTCTAATTGGAGCTACAGCTGCCGGCCTACATCACAGCCGCAGTAACGTGGGACCTGAGCCTCGTCTGCAACTTGCACCACAGCTAATGGAAATGCTGGATCCTTAACCCACTGATCAAGGCCAGGGATGGAACCTGCGTCCCCATGGATGCTAGTCAGATTCGTTTTTGCTGAGCCATGACAGGAACTCCAATGCCTGCAGCTTTGAGTTTTACCGCAGGGCCGTGAAAATCGATGATTTATAACCAGTTTCATTTGCAAGGTTTCTCTAAAGGGTCCTTTTGGAGGAACAAACTATTGAGGTACGCCACAACCTGGGGATGGCCTCCAGAGAATTATAGTGAATAAAAAACAAACAAACAAACAAACAAACAAAAACACCTAATCCCAAAAGGTTACAAACAGTGTGAGTCCTTTATGTAATATTTTGAGACGATAAACTTTAGAAATGGAGACATGCTTAGTGATGTAGGGTTAGGGATGGGAGGGGAATACATTATAAAAGGGTAGCACGAAGTGCTAGAACAATTTTGTGCCTTGACTATGGTGGTCACGCACGTGTGATAAAACTGTATAAACGTAAACAGAGTAAAACCGCGGAAATGTGAAGATCTGTGGATTATGTCAATATCCATTTCCTGGTTACATTTACATTGCAGTTCTGCAAGATGCTGCCTTTAGAGGAAACTGGGTAACATGTACACGGAACTCTGTCATTTCTTGCAACTGCTTGTGAATCTAAAATTATCTCCATAAAAATTTAAATTAAAAAAACAACAAAGGGAGTTCCCATTGTGGCTCTGCAGTAGTGAACCCAATTAGCATCCATGAGGACGTGGGTTCGATCCCTGGCCTCAGTGAGTGGGTTAAGGAACCGGCATTGCCGTGAGCTGTGGTGTAGGTTGCAGATGCGGCTTGGATCCCATGTTGTGGCTGTGGTGTAGGCCGGCAGCTGTAGCTCCAATTCACCCCCTAGCCTGGGAACTTCCATTTATATTGCAGTTCTGCACAAAGTTGCCTTTGGAGGAAACTGGGTAAAATGTACATGGAACTCTGTCATTTCTTGCAATAGCTTGTGAATCTAAAATTATCTCGGGTAAGCCCTAAAAAATCAAAATAAACAAACAAAACCCAAAGAAAACAACAACGAACTGTCTTTTGGAGAAAAGGATTACTGTACCAATTCATTTCCGCTGGGCTGGATGGGTACCAGCCCTAACCATCATTCCTCCTGGCAAACTCTAAACAAGTCCATCTGCTGGAATTGGCATAACATCCCTCACACGGTGGGAAGTCCTGAAGTCCAGGAAGCAAGCATGTTCAGGTGGAAAACCAAAGAGGAGAAAGACTATGCTTAGGAGGACAGGCTGCGAGGCAGCAACACTGCCTGAGGCCAAGGAGACCAAATGCTCCCATATCCCCCGGAGCAGTCATCACCTGGGCCTTGTAGACTGTTTCGCATCCTCACCTAGCGAAGGCCGTACCCAGAACAGATGCTGTCCTGGTGACTTGAGGATGGCACCTGTATCAACAGATACTTTCAAGGTAGACTCTGGCTCAGAGAGGCTAAATGGACAAAAACATAAGGACAAAAATAGAACAGAGGTAGCTGGAGACCGCACCTTTTGCCTAAGTTGTCATGAATCCAGAAGCCAGAGGAGATTTCTTGAGACACAAAGGCTTATCACAATGCCCACCAGAGACATGACCCAGACGTCAGGAGAAAGGCTGGATCTGGGTGTAGAGGGTTCTTGGCCTCTCTCGCCACTCACCATCGGCCAGGTAGGCACATCCGAGAGGGTGGCAGGCATTTTCTTTTCTTTTTTTATTCTTTTTATAGCTGCACCTGTGACATGCAAGTTCCCAGGCCAGGAGTTAAATTGGAGCTGTAGCCACAGCCTATACCATAGCCACAGCCACACGGGATCTGAGCCACATCTGAGACCTATGCCACAGCTCACAGCAATGTTGGATATCTGACCCACTGAACAAGGCCAGGGATTGAACCCGCATCCTCAAAGAGTCAATGTTGGGCCTTTAGCCCACTGAGCCACAATGGGGACTCCCAGCCGGCATTTTCTAATAGGGGCAAATTATCAGATGGAGAATGGATTCCAGGTAAACCCACAAAAACTGGTTTACCTCATAATTAAATTAAAATAAGGCTAGTCAGCAATGGAAAATATATTTTAAAACATTTTGAAGTTTACAAAGTGATTACTCACAAAAATGCTTTAAAGTGGAAAACAGCATGTTATAAGCATGTAATTAAACCAAATGGTAAAATGAAATCACATGTTTAAAAACAATCAAAGAAATAAACAAGGTGGGGAAAGGTGTGACCCACGCCTTCAGCAGCACCAGCGAATGGAGATAAATTTCTCACTCTCACTCCCTATGCCTGCCCACTCCTCAAGATCCAAAGCCAACTTCTTATAATTGACAGGAATCTTTCAAACCCCAGGGCACTGTGTGTGCCTCTTACTTGGCTCTCACATGATTGTGAGCCCCCAGTTATCTTGTGTGTACTGAGACTCGTTGCCAAAGATGAAACTCTTCTTCCGCTCCACCCAGAAAAGGTCGTGACAATTACCTTGGAGTTCACTGGAGGTCACCTCTGCAGGGCAGGTAAGGCACCTTGGAATGGATCCCTTAGCAGAAGGGGTCTAATCATCCCTTTTAGGTTTATAGTGGTAAGGGAGACATGAACAGAGCCAGGAAGAGGGGCAGGTGGGGAACAGCAGGAAGGGAAAGGGTGGGTGCTCTGGGTCCATGAGAACGCACACACACATGAGCCTTCGGAGGCTCCCAATGCGTTGGGTCCTGGAGAGGAGAATGGACAGCTCCGAGGGATCATTACTTCTGTGCCCAGAACAGTGGCCAGATCAGAGATCCGTGCCTTTCCTGTAGCTGGTGGTCACTTGTCGACGTGGCTGTCTCTCTGCTGTTGGGTCCTAGCTATTTCCAAAGTTCAATACCACCACTGAGAATCACCCTCAGTCTGCAAGATGCTGCAGTAGCTTTAGGCACTTATGAGCCCTGGGGTGGGGGGTGGGGGTGGGGGGGTGCTGGACACACCAGGGGGTATAATTTTGGACTCGGACACCCAAGGAGAAATGCATGCCTTACCTATCTGAGAACAAGTGTTGCATCTCACATCTTCTGGGGCCCAAATGTTGGGCCACCAACAAGTGCTCAGCACTTCTTGCGGATTCCGTGGAGGAGTCCTCATTCTCCTCTTGGTTCAACTGTCAGCCCCACCCCCATGTTTCACCAGCAAGAAGCTAAACCCTCTGAAGTGAAGTAACACTGAAAAAGGAAGACATCTTTTTAACTCAAAATACAAATTCTTTTCAAAATGCCATTTCTGGAGAAGAAGAAAGCCCTTCCATTTGTGCTGGCAGAAATGGGGTGAATTTTTCAAATAAACATCGAATCTTTACTGCCCGTGAACAGTCTTCTGTTACCCTGGCAACACATTTCCTCTTGGCATGTAATGTAGGACAAAGTGGATAACTTTGGGTGAATCAGATAGATTTTCCTCAAATCATTTGTCATGTCAATGGGCTTATTACGCTCTTACGGGGCCAATTCCTGATCTATTAATGACGGAGGGGACAAAACATTAGCACCAAGTTATTCTTCACAGGTATGCAACCAACACATCGTAAACCCTGCTTTGAATTTAAACTTGAGTTCATGTCCCCTACCAGGAAGATGTGATATTAATCAAGCCATACTCTCTGACCAAGGGGACCCCGCCCGCAGCCAGGCGAGGGAATAAACATTTCAGTGCCCACAAAGGAAAAGAAGCTGGCGTATGATCTGCATTAAGATATTCATTGACTTGAATCCCCATTCTTGTCCTTTACCCACATTCTTAGGCCTAATACATGAAACCCTCAAATACAAGAAGAAAGAGAGGGAGGGAAGGGGGGGAGGGATTAATCCAGCTACTAATTATGCTGGAGGTTTTCAAGCCTTTATTTTTCAAATCCTTCAGGCCTATGAGGTAGCAACTCATATTCTCATTTTACAGATAAGGAAACTGGCTCCCAACTCTCTATCACCTTGTATATCTCTGCATAGATGTACATGTATCGATGTATGTGTATCTATCCACACTAAGATATAACCACATACCATAAAATTCATCCTTTTTGAAAAGTGTACAATTTAATGGTTTTTAGTATATTCACAGACTTGTGCAACCATCACCACTATCTAATTCGAGACTATTTCATCACCACTCACCCCCCACAAGAAACTCCATCCCCAACAACAGTCATTTCCTCCGTGCCCCCCCGCCCGCCCCCCGCCCCTGGCAACCACTCATAGACTTTCTATCCCTCAGATTTGCCCATTCTAGGAATCACACAAGAGCTAGCTTCTGTGTGACTGGCTTCTGTCACGTAGCCTAATATTTTCCAGATCTGTCCATGCTGCAGCACACATCAGGACTTTATTCCTTTTCATTGCTGAGTACTATTCCACTGGATAGGTATCCCTGCTTAACTCGTATTTAAAATGAGGCCAGGAGTTCCCATTGTGGCTTATGGGGTTAAGAATCTGACTAGTATCCATGAAGGTTCAATCCCTGGCCTCGCTCAGTGGGTTAAGGATCTGGCATTGCTGTGAGCTGTGGTGTAGGTCACAGATGCGGCTTGGATCTGGTGATGCTGTGGCTGTGGTGTAGACTGGTAGCTGTAGCTCTGATCTGACCCCTGGCCAAAGAACTTCCATATGCCTCAACTATGGCCCTAAAATAAATTAATAAATAATAAATTAGAGGCCGTTTCTTCAGTTTACTGTCCAGCTATATTATTTATTTATTTATTTTTGCTTTTTAGGGCTGCACCCATGGCATATGGAAGTTCTCAGGCTAGGGGTCAGATGGCAGCTGTAGCAACATGGGATCTGAGCCGTGTCTGTGACCTACACCACAGCTCATGGCAATGCCAGATCCTGGACTCACTGAGTGAGGCCAGGGATTGAACCCGCATCCTCAAGGATACTGGTTGGATTCGTTTCCGGTGTACCACAACGGGAACCCGCTTCACTACATTTTAAATTAGGAGAGAGGACCAGTGTCCCTATGTTGGAACTGCCTCCCTGGCTCTTGGTGACTCTCCGCGAGCTCCATGAGGACAGCGTGCTCCGCGTCCTGAGACGGCACCATCCGTCTACAACATTCCACAGGTGGGACCTGGGCTCCTTGTCCCACTGATTAAAGGAGACAAGACGGAATGAGGCGCGACTACATGGAACTGCGGTGGCCTCTGTGAGCAGGGTCTACCCTGGTAAAAAGGCAACCCAACCAGCAGCAAAGTTTTCTTGTCCTGAAAGCAGATAGAACAGGGCCAATAATGAGACACTTTCCCGACTTCACCAGGAAGGGTAACTGGTCCACCAGTAGGTTACTTTGGGAAACTACTAATCACTCGTTTTCTGCAGTGATGACTGCCAAGCGGATCGTGCAGCAGTGTGTATGCACGTGTGTGTATACGTGTGTGTACATGTGTGTACTACATGTGCGTACGTGGTTGTTCCTATCTGCTGAGGACTGAGAGGCCTGGCTTCTAGCTTCTGGCATTCAGCAGCCTTCTCTGCACATGAAGTAGTAACTGCCTTCATCCCTTTACAGGCCTACTGTGAGGATGAAGTATTTCTGAGATCATTTGCAAATGTTAAAAATATTACGCAAAAGCAGGATGTTGTGGTCGTTCACTGTCGACCAGGGCAGAGACCATCTCCACCCAGACTACGAATAGTACTTGATTCTTTTCCCTGCCCTGATCCTCAAAAATATGTGGGCCGGAGTTCCCGTCGTGGCGCAGTGGTTAACGAATCCGACTAGGAACCATGAGGTTGCGGGTTCGGTCCCTGCCCTTGCTCAGTGGATTAAGGATCCGGCGTTGCCATGAGCTGTGGTGTAGGTTGCAGAGGCGGCTCGGATCCCGCGTTGCTGTGGCTCTGGCGTAGGCCGGCGGCTACAGCTCCGATTGGACCCCTAGCCTGGGAACCTCCATATGCCACACGGGAGTGGCCCTAGAAATAGCAAAAAGACAAAAAAAAATGTGGGCCCACCATTGAGTGGAAGGAGGCATGAATCCCCCTGAGCACAGAGAGAATGAGAAGAATGCAATCAGTTTCCGGCATGCACGCGGCATATTCGTCTTGCCTGCGTTTATATGATATACAGAACAAGAATGGAGAGGCTTCCCTATTCAGTCTGTCTTTGCAAATTACATTTTTAATGGTGACAAAAAGATGACCTGCCATGCAAGTGCCCTGGGACAGCATGGGTTTCCTCCTCACTCGATAACAGGTGAGCCCAGAACAAGCCCTACTCACTGCTTGTGGCTGTTACTGCAGAACCTGCTTAAAATACCCACAGCAGGAAACAACCCAAATGTCCATCGACAGATGATTGGATTCAGAAGATGTGGTATATATACACAATGGAATACTACTCAGCCATAAAAAAGAATGCCATAATGCCATTTGCAGCAACATGGATGGAGCTAGAGAATCTCATCCTGAATGAAATGAGCCAGAAAGACAAAGACAAATACCATATGATATCACTTATAACTGGAATCTAATATCCAGCACAAATGAACATCTCCTCAGAAAAGAAAATCATGGACTTGGAGAAGAGACTTGTGGCTGCCTGATGGGAGGGGGAGGGAGTGGGAGGGATCGGGAGCTTGGGCTTATCAGACACAACTTAGAATAGATTTACAAGGAGATCCTGCTGAATAGCATTGAGAACTTTGTCTAGATACTCATGTTGCAACAGAAGAAAGGGTGGGGGAAAAATGTAATTGTAATGTATACATGTAAGGATAACCTGACCCCCTTGCTGTACAGTGGGAAAAAAATAATAATAAATAATTTTAAAAAAATACACACAGCAAAAGGAAGGAAGGGGACAGGGCCTCCAATTGATCATGTGATTTAGTTTCACAGGAGCATCATAAACTTTTGTCCCTGGGCTTTATGAAAAAGCAATTGTATTTTATCTTATTATTTCTTTATTTTTTTTATGAAAAAGCAATTTTAGCCAAAAAGTAGAAGAAGTAAAAACAAAACAAAGCCACTCGGTTTTAATCTTTCAGAGAATCCAGAGACAGGATTTGCTAAATCACGTTGTGATGCCATTTCCTGCACTGCAGGGGTCCAGCAGGTTGAGTTTAAAGCAACCCTAAATCCTGTCCTTTCGCCCATGGCTTCCAAGTGAACAGACCTGGACAGGGCAGCGCTGCCTGGTGGGTATGCATGGGAAGGCACAGGCCACATTCGAGGGTCTCTCTTACATTGTGCAGTATTCAGACTGTAAGAGACACTGTCACGCCTTCTTCCCCGAAGAGTGCAAGTGGCACAGTCACCACCCCAGCACACAAAGACATGTGTGCCCAGCCCTTCCGGAAAGACAGGAGGATTGATTTCTTGGGTGGGGTGACCTAGGAAGAAGGCCGAGGGAAAGTCCAGAAGCCCCACCTTCCTCTGGGTGAAGAATGCAGCCTGGCCACTTTCCTCTGCACCCCTGCCCCCCACCACCCCGGGGCCCGGAGAGGAGCACCCAACAGGCTCAGCATGCAGCCAGCCAGGTGCCTGCTCAGGGTCTCACAGCCTGCAAAGCCAGCCAATGCCTGAGAGCCCAGGTCCTGAAGGAATCCGGGAGCACTGGGTAAACACTGAGCTCCCCGGGGGAAGGCAGTGGTGCAAGAGAACGCACAGAATGAGCAAAATCGAGTCCAGCCTTGGTCTGCAGATGGAACAGCCCAAGACAGGGCCGAGAGCAGACACAGGACAGGCCCTTTTCCTTGACCCTCCAGACGTCCGTGTCCAGTTTGACATTCACGCCCCCCGACCCCCACCCGTACTGCCTTTAGGTTGCACGTATTTTGTCTGCTTTCTTTCTTCATGAAGTTGGCAGGTAACCATCTGAACCCAGGAAAGGAAGTTTGTGGCAGTCTGAGACTTCCGAGGACCATCCCACCAAGGATGGAACGAAATTTATACTAAAGGGATGACCCCAATGCCTACTGACATCTGTGCCCTAAGTCTAAAGTCTCCTGTCGCCTCCTGTTAGCACCAGTCTGCTAAGACAAAAGGGAGCAGGGGGGCGGGGAGGAAAGGGAGGAGGCGGAGGAGGAAGCTTGCTTCAGAGGAGAGTGTAGAGGTGGACGGAGACAGAGGCTACTGGCAAGCTCCAGGATCTCACACACATCTGCTTCTGGACTTCTTAATTCGGAGGCAGGTTGCAAACATCTTCAGAAGGCTCCTGACTTTATAGGCTAATTAGCACAAGCTCTAAAAGATGTGCCATTATGGCAAGATATCTCTCCAAAACAAAACTGAAAGCAAGCTCAGGACAAATAAAACTATGACTGGAGTGAAAGCTACATGCTGAGTGTTACGTGCCAATTTCCAGAAAATCTCTCCGGAAAAGAGCTGCTGGCTCTGACTCCTTAGATCCAAGGCATGAGAATCACAGAACTCAGATCCTTAGAACCAAAGACTCTAGGAGTCAGGCAGTTCAAGTCTTAGATTTACACACGCGCACGTGCGCGCGCGCGCACACACACACACATAAATTCTTTTTTAATGGTCGCACCTGCAGCATATGAAAGTTCCCAGGCCAGAAGCTGAATCAGCTACAGCTGCTGGCCTACACCACAACCACAGTAACACCGGATCCGAGAGCGGCATCTGCAACCTACACCACAGCTTGCATCATCACCAGATCCTTAACGCACTGAGCGTGGCCAGGGATAGAATCCGAATTTTCACAGAAACAATGTCAGGTCCTTAACTTGCTGAGCCACAACGGAAACTCCAGTATATATATATGTTTAATGCTTGTATTTAAGGAAAAACTGAGGCCCGAAGAAGTTGAGAGAGTTGCCCGAGGTCACATAGCTATGAATTCCAGAGGCAAGACTAGATCCCTGATTCCCTGGGACCTGGAGCCTTTTTCATTTAAACACATGAAAGCTCTCCTCCCTACCCCCTCAAGCCCATGTGATGGGTAAGGTTTATGATATTAAGGAATCACAGAGGGAGACAGAATTTTAGAACAGGGTAGAGTTAGAGGTTACATGCTACTCCTTTTTCCTATAAATGAAGACAGTCTCAGAGAGGATAATTTCAAAATCACTCAGGAATGAGTGATGTAGCTGAGCCTGGAGCTTCTTGCTCATGGTCCAGGGACCTTTCTCCTTCTCAAAGCCCCCTCGGTTGTCTGGCGGCATCTCAGATGAAATCACACCCAGAGACGTGGCCTTCGGACACTTCTGATGCATGGTGAGGGTTCAGTGAAAACCCTACCAGAGCTTTGAGCCGGGATGGTACTTGTGTGAGGTCCTGGGTTTATTAGAATGGTGACCCCTTCCCTGCCCCCCCCCCAAAAAAGATATGTGCATATCAAGCCTCTGGAACCTGTAAGTGTTTGGAAGAAGGGTCTTTGTGGATGTCATTAAGCGAAGAATCTTGAGATGAGGAAATCATTCTGGAAGATCCTGGTGGATCTTAAATCCAAGGACAAGTGACTTTCTAAAAGGAAGTCAGAGGGAGGTTTGGCACAGAGAGAGGAGAGGATGCAGAGGGGAAGGCTTGTGAAGATGGAGGCAGAGCTCAGGGTTAGGGAGCCATGGTGACCAGAGGCTGGAAGAGGCAAGAATGTTCTCCCCTAGAGCCTTTGGAGGGAACGTAGCCCTGCCAAAATCTCATGTTTGTACTTCTGCCTCCAGAACTCTAAGAGAATAAATTTATGTTGTTTTGAGCCACCACGGTTACAGAAGACATGGGGAATTAATAAACCATTTACAATCTCCATGGGTAAAATCAATTAGAAAAAACAACAACAAAAAAAAAATCAAAGATCAGAGAATGGATAACAAAATGTGGCATATCCGTACAATGGAATATTACTCAGCCTTAAAAAATGAAGGAAATCCTGTCACATGCTGAAACATGAGCCTCGAGGACATAATACTAAGTGAAATAAGCCCATCCCCCCAAACACAAATACTGTATAATTCCACTTATATCAGATACTCAGTGTAGTCAAATTCATAGAGACAGAAATTAGATGGTCCCAGACAGGGGCTGAGGGGATAAGGGAAGGGGGAATCATTGTTTAATAAGTTATGGGGTTTAGGTTTTATAAGACATAGTTATAGAGACACATGGCGGTAATGGTTCACAACATTACGAACATACTTAATACACTGAACTCTACACTTAGAAATAAATACTTAAGGGAGTTCCCTTGTGGCACAGTGGGTTAAGGATCCAGCATTGTCACTGCAGCATCTCAGGATGCTGCTGTGGTGCAGGAACTTCCACATGCTGCAGGCGTGGCCAAAAAAATTAAGATGGTATGTTTTATGTCATGTGGATTTTGCCATAATTTTAAAAATCGGGAAAAAAACCCCCCAAAAAACAGCGATTACAGGCTTTACAACAAATCCAGAATCATCATGCTTCACCCACAGTGGGTCAGAGGATAAAAGGCAGAGTGTGGAGACCAGTCCTGATTTGTACGGGGAGCCAAGCCAGACTGACTCACGAGCTGTCATGTGTCAGGATGCTCACGGTGCAGGAACTTTTTGAGGCCACACACCCATCTAAGGGGATGGCACGCCCACTGGGTGGGTCTGGAATCCTCCAGAACCCCACTGCAAACTGCCAGAAACCCCACCTCTGAGGGCCTGTGTGGACAGCAGCCCAGCCTTCACCCTCACCCAGCGCCCCCCAGGAGGCCTGGGGCCAGTCCTGGTGATGCCAGGCCCTGGCAGATGCCGAGGATACTGATTTACTCAGGCCTTCGGGGGTGGGAGTTGGAGGGGGGGGACAGACACACCAGAGTAAGCAGATGTATCTTCAAAACGGCATGTTCTTGGACCTTGTTTTATTTTAGAGGTGCCTTCCCACAGCTGTTGAGCTAAATCACACACGCCAGCCCTTTCCCCGTCTCCCCAGCTCTTTTGAGGGGACACAGTCCCCATCTGTGGACTGAGGAGACGGTTGCTTTAACCCACGCTTTCCACACATGTGGGGGCTCCAAGCTGGCAGCTGGGCTCCCTGTCTTCCCGCCTTTCTTGCCACAGCCAAACATCTGGGCAAGAGCTCTGGTGTTTTAGGACTGTCTTATTTATGTATTTGTGATTGAATTAGAATCAACACACAGGAGTGTATGAGTTTCAGGGGCACCCCATGGGGATTTGGGATTTTTATACATTGATCACCACGATAAGCCTAAAGCTCATCTTATTGGTAGGTTTTGAGGGTTTGTTTGTTTGTTTTTTGATTTTTACAGCCACACCCACAGCATAGGGACGTCCCCAGGCTAGGGGTCAAATTGGAGCTGCAGCTGCCCGCCTACACCACAGCCTCAGCAATGTGGGATCCACGCTACATCTGTGATCTATGCTGAAGCTCGAGGCAATGCCAGATCCTTAACCCACTGAGCAAGGCCAGGGATCAAACCCACATCCTCACAGGTACTATGTCAGGTTCCTAACTTGCTGAGCCACAACAGGAACTCCTTATTGGGGGGTTTTTGTTGTTTGTTTGTTTGTTTGCTTAGGGCAGCACCCATGACATATGGAAGTTCCCAGGCTAGGGGTCAAATTGGCCCTACAGCTGCAAGCCTACGCCACAGACACAGCAACTTGGGATTCGAGCTGTGTCTTACACCTACACCACAGCTCATGGCAATGCCAGATCTTTAACCCACTGAGTGAGGCCAGGGATCGAACCTCATGGATACTAGTCAGATTCATTTCTCCTGTGCCCCAATGGGAACTCCCTTATTGACGTTTTAAGATTTCCCAATTGCTCCCAACTCTGCAGGTTTAATTCAGTCCTGGGCAGCAGATCAAAGTTTGGGAAGCCCAAAGGAGATGCTGTCGGGTCCCACTCAAGGTCCCCTCCTGAGAGCAGTGCTGGGGGCTCCGTGGAGGCACGAGGACACATTCAGAGGATAGGAAAGGACCATTGCTCTTTGCATCTTGTGATAAGACCACTGGACTTCAAGCTGCCCTCTGCATGGGTCACGTTCATCTTCTCCAATAGTTTTCCTAGGGATGTGCTTCACCCTGAGCCCCCGACCCAGCCCTGACCATCCTCAGACTCACATTGAAAGTGTTCCTGGAAAGGCCGTGAAAACCCCTCCTCCTCCCTATGTGTGGGGAATGGGCGGCCACTTCTCAGGGCTGATTCCAACGAGTGCCTCCACTGTTCTGTGTCCAGAGTTCTCCTAACTGGCCTCCCTGTCTCCATTCTCACTCCCTTTCCATCTATTTAAAAAAAAAAAATTGAGTGAGGGGAGTTCCTGCCATGGCTCAGTGGAAATGAATCTGACTAGTATCCATGAGGACGCAGGTTCGATGCCTGGCCACTCTCAGTGGGTTAGGGATCTGGCATTGCCATGAGCTGTGGTCTAGGTTGCAGATGTGGCTCAGATCTGGCATTGCTGTGGCTGTGGTGTAGGCCAGGGGCTACAGTTCCTCACCTGGGAACCTCCATGTGCTTCGAGTGTGGCCCTAAAAAGATAAAAAAAAAAAAAACATTTTTTTTTTTTGAGTTGAAAGTTACATGATATTAACCATTTTAAAGGGAAAGAATCCATGGCATTTAGGACAGCTACAAAGTCGTTCAACCACCACATCTATCTAGCTCCAAAACATTTTCATTGCCCCCAGTGCATACGACAAAGCAGTTACCTCCCACCCCCACTCTCCCCCCAGCTCCAGGCAAACACCACTCTGCTTCCTCTCTCTATGCATCTACCGATTCTGGACATTCCATCGAAATGGAATCGTACATAGGTGGCCTTTTGCCCCGGGCTTCTTTCACTTAGCATCATGTTTTCAAGCCTGATGCATGTTGTAGTGTAAGTCAGGTCACCTTCCCTTTAAGGCTGAATGATAGTCTCTGGTCCGTACATACCACCTTGTTTACCCATCCATCCATGCACTCTTGCGTTGTTTTCCTGTAGGCTTGGTGTGCCCAGAGCTGCTGTGAATATGGAGCTCACGCCCATGAGGACTCCCAGCCATTCTTCACACATTAGTCTGATCTGATCACATGACACTCCACCTACAATCACTTTGATGGCTCCCACCAGTCTCATGGTAAAGGCAAACTGATGAATGGGACCCAGGTTCTCATGTTCTGGCTTCTCCCCTTCCTCTGGCTTCATCTCTCTCAGCCTGCTCCCATCTAACAGACTTGGTTTCTTGGACATGCCATGCTTGTCCTCTGAGCCTCTGCCATTGCTGTTCCCTCTTCCTGAAACGCCTTTCCCCTGGGTCAGAGGCAGCTGCATTGACAACATGCATTTCCTCATCTCCTAATCAGATTAGCCGGACTAGGTCCCAGCACAGAACCAGTGCTGGTCCCTCTGTGCTTCACGGCCAGAAAGGCATTGCGGAGCTTGCTGTGGGTTTAGGAAGGCTACACTGGACTTGGTGAAACTCCCCAGAAGCTGCCCAGGGACACTTTGGGGAACTTTCAGAGTCATGTCCTGTGTCCCTAAAACACAGCCTGCTGGGAAGTTTGAACGTGGTTGTGGGGATTGCTCAGCCAGCTGGTCCCCTTTCCAGGACTCCACTGGGCGTCCTGACTCACCTCGCTCGGTACACATCCTCCGCCCTGAAACGTGGGGCGGGTGTGAGGCAAGCTTTACTTTGTCCATCCAAGTGGGTTAACGCCCCACAGGCCTGTGAGAAGCAGGGCAGAGACTCTGGCCTCTGCCCCGTCCACTGCCGGCCTCTGGCCCAAGAGGAGCCCAGCTCAGCCCAGCAGCCAAAGCAGGTGGGGTTGCTGCTGCGACAGCAGAAAGCAAGCTCCCCGGGCCGAGGCCGCCACACCTGCACTTAGAGGCTTCAGCTCAGCCTGGGCCACAGGGTGTTGGGGCTCACACAGGATGTGGTTTTCTAAGGGAGGGGAGGTCTAGGCTCTCACCTTTCACGACTCTTTCTTAGTTTCTGTTTTGAGCCTCTGCTCCCTGAGACTGTGCACTCCCACGTGTACACACAAGAGCACACACATGTACACTCGGACACATACACAGGAACACACACACACACACACACACACACACGGCTTCAGCACACTCTTTGTTCCCTCTCATTTCTAAGAACAATTTAGTATACCCTTTCCTTCTACAGAATTCCTGATAGAAGATGGAATAATTCCACAATCCCTAATTATGAATTCCTAATTCCTCCTTCCTTTTTCCTGCAAATTCTCCATCCCAAACCCCATAGGAACCCTGGGTAGAAACTGCCTGGGAAGACAGGACGACACATTAGTTCTCTAAGCGACTAGTCTGCAAACGACTTGCTTTCCTCCACACGTGAGAAAAAGACGGGAAACATGGAAAGAGACCCGTGTGTTTCGGAGGGACTTGGGGAAAGTGACTCTGGCTTTGAGGGGAGCCCGTCTGTCCCTTACCTCCAGGACTTTCCCTGTGATAAACTGGTGACAGGCTTCACACTTCACCCCAAAGAGGCCCTGGTAGTCCTTTTCGCAATAAGGCGCGCCGTCCCTGCAGGAAAGAGAACATTTGGCTGCTGAGAGGCAGTCGAGGGAAGGAAAACACCCAGCCCCTGCATCCCCAGCCCCTTCCCGCACAAGAGGGGTGGAAAGTACTTCTCTCCTACCGGCATCAGCGTCACATGCCTGGAGACCTGGTCAGACAGGATCAAACCCCACAAAACTAAATGACCCAGAAAGAGCGCTGAGGTTTCTCCGAGCCACGTGGAAATAACAGCCAATGATTAGCGCTGCCGATTCCTGGTCTGCCTCAGACCTAACCAGCAAGCATCCCTTCCTGGCACCACGTGGGCTGCAGCTGTGGTCCCAGGGTTCCTCTTCCTTGTGCCCCCCCCCCACCTCCATCTCCTTGACTTCACATGCCAGAGCCTCCCAATGGCATGGAGACTCCATCCCCTTGGCCCTTGGGGAGCTTGGGGGGCCCAAGGCATCACCTGCAGTTTCCTGCAACCTCCTTCATTTTCCTGAGGACATGGTACAAATATTGTTTTCCATGGGTGCCACTGCATGGAAAAGTTAAGAGGCACCGCTGCAGACCACTCAGTGACCCAGCGCCTCGCACCCATCAGGGTTACTTCACAAGCTGAGTGGTTTTGTCTTCCTACTTCGGCTGTGCCTCAGAATCTCCCACACTGGGCTTCCTTTGCTAATACTGTGGCTTCACCCCAAGACCTGCAGAATCAGATTCCTAGCGGGTGGGGCCCAAGTTATTTCTTTGGTTTGTTTCACTATATCCCTAAGTTAAATCCACTTTTTTTTTTTTTGGAATAGGTAATATATTCACCTGGTTGGAGAACATTTTTTCAAATCAATAAGGGGAAAATTTCCCTCATTGCCACTGGACCTCCTGCCCCTACCCCGCCCCTACCCCCAACCCCCCACGCTCATTCTTTTCTCCTTTATTTTTTTATTATTATTATTTTTTGTCTTTTTTAGGGCCGCACATGCAGCATATGGAGGTTCCCAGGCTAGGGGTCTAATTGGACCTGTAGCCGCCAGCCACAGCAATGCCAGATCCGAGCCATGTCTGTGACCTACACTACAGCTCACAGCAATGCCGGATCCTTAACCCACTGAGCGAGGGCAGGAATTGAACCCGCAACCTCATGGTTCCTAGTCAGATTCGTTTCCACTGTGCCACGATGGGAACTCCGCCATCCACATTCTTAGATGCAGGAGACTGGCCCTTATTTAGGATGTTAAAGGGACTTGGCGAGCATCAGGTTGATAAACTCCTCCTCCTCCTCAATTTAAAAGGTAACCACTGTAACTAGTTTCTCCAGGTCACAGTAACAAAAATAAAAAACTTCACCTACTCTATTTTCTACACAAGCGTCTGAACCTAACGAACCCATTCCCTTGGTGGGCTGTTTGGTGCATCCGTCCTAATGGAACCTGTGCCTAGACTTTGAGTGGTTTTTTTGGGGGTGTGGGAGAAGACGTCTACACACATGACCAAGACCTGGAAGGAGGATAAAGGTTTACTAGTTCCAAATAGCAGGGAAAAAAAAAAAATCAGCGAAAGTAAATTACTAAATGCCTCACTGGTTACAACCTATAGCCGATCGTTATGCCAGCTTCTTTGTTGCCTGAGACAATGATCAACAGTTCATTAAAATTATAGTAGGCGAACTGTGGCTCCAACAGAAGAATCGCATTGTTTTCAAACATTTTCTAGCAAAAAGTTCATGTTGCTTGAGAGATGTGACTGTTTCTCCTTACGTCTAAGGGGAGAGGGTGGGATCCCCAGAAGCAGGCCTACAGGGAGCCCCACAGTGGGCCCCATCCCGGCTGAAAGGATCCGCACCGCCCAGGCCCCAGTCTTACTTGCTGATGTATTCTCCGGTAAGGACCTTCCCGCAGGACTTGCATTTAAAGCAGCCCAAATGCCACTGCTTTTCCAGCGCCAGCAGCGCCTGTCCGTTCTTGATATCCCGTCCACAGCCAGCACAATCTGGAAAAGAGCAGCCACCAGCGGTCACTCCACGTTTGTTTTGCTAAATCCAAGCACGCAGGTCGGCTCGGAACCCTAGGGTGCACTCATCACACACTCCATAAATATTTACTTAAGTGCCGTTTCATCCCGAGGTCTCGCCCTGAACGAAATCTTTCCCAGTGGCCCCACATTCACGCAGCACGGGAACGTCGTGAGCCTCGGTGGGTCCCAGGGGATGGATGCCCTTCTTCCATTTGTTTCCTCGGGGGTGATTTAAACGGCCTCTGAGCTCCAGCTGGCCCAGAGAATATTTAATTAGAGGGCACTGGCTGTGATTTTAAGAAAGCTCTCTTGGGCCTTTATTAATTGAGGGCACAGGTGAGCAGCTGAGCACCCCATGCTGGATGCCTCCTCAGCACCATATATGCGATTCCTGGCCAGAAGTCTCATTTCTGTAAACAGGACTCTACTTTCTTATCAACCTCTGCCAGACTTTCGAAGATGTGGGATCCTCAGTTCAACAGCCCTTAGTTCCTCAGCTTTAAATTCTCCGTGGCAGGCTCTCGGGAAGCAGATAAAAGGGATTTCTTCATAGTGAGGCGTGTGGGCCCTGGAAGGAGACAGCCTGGTGCTGAACCCCAGCTTGTGCTGGCTAGCCATGTGACCCAGGCTAGTTCTCCCCTTTTCTAAGGCTCGGTTTCCTCATATGAGAGCCAAGATGTTATTAGCGCCTGTCTTGGGTGCTCTGATGAGGATTCCATAAAATAAGGGACTTAGGGCTCTATAAATGTTTGCTCTTATTATAACTGCCATTATTCTGATTACTAAGTTCATTCATTGTTAGGGTAGCTGAGTATTTAAAAGAACCCAGAAGAATGTACAGGTGTACCCTGTTTTATTGCACCTCACTTTATGGCTCTTCAAAGACAAGGGGTTTTTGTTTGTTTTTGTTTTTTTACAAATTCAAGGTTTGTGGCAGCTCTACCTTGATCAAGTCTATTGAGGCCATTTTTCCCAATGTTTGTTCACTTAGCATCTCTGTGTCACATTTTGATACTTCTCCCAACTTTTCAAGTGTTTTCATTATTATTATATTTGTTCTGGTGATCTGTGATCCTGCTCTTTGATATTCCTGCTGAGACTCGCTGAATGCTCAGTTGATACTCAATAAATCAGTATTTTCTAATTCAGGCATGTACATTGCCTTTTTAGACATAATGCTATTGCATATTTAATAGACTAGAGTATAGTCTAAATACAACTTTCATATGTATTGGGAAAGCAAAGAATTTGTGTGGCTCATTTTATTGATGGATTTGCTTTATCACGGTGGTCTGGAACCCATCCACTGAACATGCAATATCTCTGAGGGCTGCCTATAAATTGGTGCAAGCTTTCTGGAAAGCAATTTAGATGTCCCCAGACATTTAAAATCAATGTACCTGAGAAAGTGAAAGAAAGCACTACTGGAAAAATGCCCTTGATGTCCCTAACTGATCATAAAAAACACTCATGGAATAAAGACAGGGCCTCTTGATAACAAAATGATTAAACACCCCCTCTTCTGACCACATCCATGATATTTCTAGCCCACCTTGAATGCTCTCTCCTTCTAGAAAAACTTCCCTAGTTGTACCTAGCACAAGCACAAATTCTATTAAAGTTTCTCCAAATGTCATCCAGAGATGGCTCACAAATTCTTCTGGTTTTCTCTTTTGCTGTAGTTTAAATACACTTGAATATATAAATATTTATCATGTATTTGTTATATATGTATTATATTTACACATATTTATATAGATACACACATTTATATGTTTATATTTATATATTTATATTTACATATAAATTTTTATATGTTGCATTATATATTATATATTTTATATTTATTATATAATATATACATTTGAACTCCAGGTTTATATTTATATTTGAACTCCAGGTGTGTTTCTGATGACTTTTGGCCAGTGGGTATTTACATAACCTTTATATCCAGCAAATTTATGTCTAAGATATTTAGCCTACAAATAAATTTGCAAAAGGACGTGTATGTGCCTGTGTGTGTGTGTGCCTGTGTGTGTGTGTGTGTCTATTCCCTGAAGAATATATATTCATTACCCACAGCATTTTTTTAACATTAAAACTGAAAATAGCCTATGCAGACATAATGAGTAACTCATTAAATTAATCACCATGGAGCCAATAATGGAATACTACATACTGTTAAAAGAATGAGGTATATTTGTGGGCTGACATGGAAAGACAGCCAAAATAGACTGAGTGAAAAAGAAGAAAAAGAAAAAAAAACAAGTTGTAAAACAGTATGTATAAAATAAGCTCATTTTTTAAAACGCGAGAAAATAAAAAAGTTGAACAAATAAGTACTTATAAAGTTAAAAATACATCTGGCACATGAGTTATGAATATTGCAGATTAGCATTTCTTTACATATATAGCTCATTATAAGCTGAGGGTATATTATCTGGTCACAAAGAATTATTCTTTTTTTTTTTTTTTTAAAGCTGAGCTTTATACGATTCCCAATATCTTATCAAAAATCTTACAAAGGGGACCACACATCTGGTAGTTTACTATAAGGATGAAAATAGAAGGCTATGATATTTGTTCCAAAATACAATTTTTATAGGTTAGGAGCACAATACGGATTTAAGATGAAGTGGCAAGGGTTTTTTTGAGGGGCCTTACCCACGGCATGCAGAAGTTCCCTAGGCCAGGGATTGAACTTGAGTCACAGCAGTGAGCCAAGCCACAGCAGTGACAACACCGAGTCCTTAACCCACGCAGCCAGCAGGGAACTCCAGACTGGCAGTGAACAGAATTGAAAATTGTCTTCATTCTTCTGATTAGATTATGCCCACTAGGTGGCAGTAAAGATTTAAAAGAACATGGAAGATGCTGGTGGGTAAAATTTTTTAAGCAGAAAATAAACTTTAGAGATGGCTTTTCGATTCTACAGTCAGGCTCAGAGGGGTTGGCAGAACTATTCCGGGTCTTCCCTGCACAGCCCTGGGTGGAGAGGGATCAGAGGTGGAATGGTGAGAACGCAGGCTGAGAATGAGGAAGCCTTGGGTACGAGCTTGGCAAAGTTCCTCTCTGACCACTCCTTTCTTCCTCCGTGAAATGCTGGCCAACTTCTCGGGCTGCTCTGAGAACGAGGAGAAACTCTGCCTTGTGAAGTGCTTCATCTAACCCTTAGCACGCTTGGTACCTGTTAGGCACTCCACCTGGTTCCCCCTTTCCTTGGCAGGGGCTGGGACTAGAAACCAGGTTTTTTGACTCTGTCTTGCCATTTTTATTAGCACATTAATGCCCAGATAACCCAGAGTTCTGACAGCAGTGGAGACAAGCTGAGCGTAGTAACAACCTCTCTGATCACTCTGCACCTAAGGTTTTTGGTGAACCAGGTACCGCGCAAGGGTTTTACAGATGTGGTACATAACTCTTCAGTACTTATTCTCCATAATCTTATTCTTTTTTTTTTTTTTTTTTGCCACCCCATAGCAAATGGAGTTCCCAGGCCAGGGATCGGATCAGAGCTGCAGTTGCACCTACACCACAGCTGCAGCAATGCCGGATCCTTACTGTGCCAGGCCAGGGATTGAACCTGCATCCCAGTGCTGCAGAGATGCCACCGATCCTGTTGCACTACAGAGGGAATTCCCAATCTTTCTGATTCTTCCCAGGCATGGAGTCAAAGTGCCTTGTACCCTGGGAGCCTCTGACCTCACTGGTGGCGTCCTGAACTTCTCTGTGCCTTGCAGTGTCCCTTGGAGGATGGATGCCCTACAACTGACCTTGATTATGTTTCACAGAGAAGCATTCACTGAATGTGAATGCCTAGAGCCAGCCAGCTGGTGAAACTGGGTTGGAAGCAGAGGCTGGGGATGGGATTCCTTCATCCCAAACCCCAAGACACACATCGTGCAAATCAACAAAAACCACCTCTGGGAAAGCAGAAAACTGGCCAGGGTCAGCCAGTTCGAACTATCCCGGTGTACTCCGCAGAGGTGACACATTGTGCTTCTCCTGGCAAAGCCATCCTCTCTCTGTCAGCCTGACGTCACGCTGGGGAAAGTGGAAAGATGCAGAGATGAAAAGGTGTGTGCTGAGGGTTTGTGCTTCTCGTGCTTGTTTCAACTAAGCTCTTTCCTAAAGAACGAAATGTCCTCGTCTCTATCTTCATGTTTTTCAGCTGTTGAGAAAATTGTTTCCACATCACTGAAGCAGCTGCTGATAAATATAGAAAGCTGGTGATTGGCACAGCAATTATTGCCAAAGTGGGAAATAGGTGAATATGGAGCAGCCTTAAGGAAATCAAGCCCTCTAGCAACTCGCTAGTCCTCTCTCCGGGACACACAGTGACCAAATGTGAAAACGGTGACAACTTAAACACTCAGCCCCAAGCCTTTCATTCTTGGCACCAGGAGCCAAGAGAAAAGCAGAGACTTGGCAACTTCCTCCAAGTGACACCACCATCCAAGGACACACCCAGTTCCATATTTATATATCATTTTGTTCAAAGGTAATAAATATCCTTGAGAATAGGGACCCTGTCTGTCTCCTTTAATCTCTCTCTCTTTGGCACACCACAGACACTTGGGCCTCAAGAGTACTGAATTTGAAGAAGGTGACAAATGGCTCTTGGGAAGGAATATGGCATTCGCAAGCTAAGAAAGGTGTCATCACTTGGGCTGCCCTTAAGGTCCTGTCGGCCTGGATCCCCATGTTCTTTTTGAGAACTCTGTCTGCCTTCCTAGAATTTCCCATTTGGGAAGACTAAGAGCCAAAAAGATATCTTACTCGGCGAAGATGGCTCTCTGAACAGCAGGCTGAGGAATGGAGGAGCTACAGAAAAGGGTGGCGACTGAATCCCCAAGCAGTCCCACCTGCTCCAGCATCAGTCATGCCCAGAACCACCCGTGGAGGAAGAAGCTACCATTCACAGTGGATGCCCATCTGGGACCAAAGCTTCTAGAATGTGGACTGGGACTTCCTTCAGTGTCTGGAAATTTTTGGCTACAGTCTTAGAGCTGAAGATAAATATTTCACGTTCCAGAGCAGGTAGCAAGGAATACCCTTGTCGGACTCACCAAAGGGGAGTAGAACCTTCCTGATGACCCTAAGCCCTACTGCCTCGCTACTTTGAAACAAGAAACTTGAAAAGGTATAGAGGAGAAGGGGCAGGGAGCTGTCCACACAGCAGTAATGGGGTGTTCTCTCCCCTGTGCTGTGAGATGAATTAGGGGACCCCCAGAGAACCGAGATGCTGCTGAGTGGGGCGCTCAAGCCCTGGTGCCGCCTTGGGATCCACGAGATGCTTCATGTTAGAATTCTTGGGACGAATTGACTGGACTGTCCTGGAGCTTAGCAGCAGTCATGAACAAAAAGTCTGGAGCCTGCTGTATGTGGAAGATTTGAAAGGCAGGAAGCTGGCTGGAGCCCTTCTTGATGGCAGGCTAAGGAGAAGACGGAAGTGGGAGGGATGAGCACGGCCAATGTTTGGTTCACTGGGGATGCACCTGTGTCCTGTGCGGTACCCACGCCCAAGTATCTTGAATGAACCTACAGTGAGAAAGCTGTTTGCTGGGGGCGAGATGGGGAGGTAGGGGGAGACTTTTAAGTCAGAGGCTATGAGGAGCAGGACCTGAGGCTGGGGAGGAAGTGGGGAGGGCAATTGCTGAAACAGATTAGCCAGAAAGTATACACTTTTGTCAAGAAACTCAAAATGAGCCTTTTTTTGTTTTTGTTTTTGTTTTTCTTTTTAGGGCTGCACCTGTGGCATATGGATGTTCCCAGGCTAGAAGTCGAATCAGAGCTGCAGCTGCCAGCCTACACCACAGCCACAGCAACACTGGATCCAAGCCGCATCTTTGACCCATGCCGTAGCTTGAGGCAACACTGGATCCTTAACCTATTGAGCAAGGTCAGGGACCAAACCCACATCCTCACGGAGACTGCTGAGTTCTTAACCCGCTGAGTGGCAATGGGAGCTACCTACTTTTTTTAAAAAAAAGTCTCCAGCCAGCGTTAGCTGAAAGAGAAGCATGCCAATGCCAGTGGTAACACCTTGTCCCCTCTACCTCTAATCCCCCTCCCGACCTCCCAAGGAGCCACAAACGGGACAGAAAGGAGGTGAAGAAGGCGCAGGAGAAGCTGTGCCCCCTCGTCATTGCAGGTCCCCTCCTGGGGTCCAGCCTGAGCTCAGGTGAGTGGGCAGCTTCTGATGTGGATGAGAGCATAGAGTTTTCAGCTGTACTGGACTTTCAGGAGGAGAAAGTGACCAGAAAGCTATGAGATCTGTCCAAGATATGAGAAAGGGAGCTCCAAAAGAGGGTAATAGAAGTAGCCAAAGGAAAAAAGTAAGACTTTATTTTGTCCCACGAGTGTTCTGGCCCATTCTAGACACTGATTGTGCAACTCACAGGGATTAAGGGCTTCAGGGGCAAAGAGACCTGGGGTGAAATTCCAGCTCTGACATAGAACTGAGGGAGCCTAGGCTGGCTAAGGAACGCTGGGCTCCAGTTGCTTCATTTGTTAAAGGGGCCAGTGAACAGTTCCTACGTGCTGGTGCTGGGGCTGCGGTGAGGATGGAAAAAAAGATGTGCAAATGTGGAGTTCCCACTGTGGCACAGCCGAAACGAACCCGACTCGTATCCATGAGGATATGGGTTCGATCCCTGGCCTTGCTCTGTGGGTTAAGGATCTGGCGTTGCCAGGAGCTGTGGTGTAAGTTGTAGACGTGGCTCAGATCTGGCGTTGCTGTGGCTCTGGTGTAGGCCGGTGGCTGCAGCTCTGATTTGACCCCTAGCCTGGGAACTTCCATATGCCAGGGGTGCAGCCCTAAAAAGCAAAAAAAAAAAAAATAGGGTATGCAAATGTGAAATCACTGCGCAGAGGGTCAGGCACTCTGTGATAATCCCATAAAACCTCCCTTTCCTCTTCCCCTTAACAGATAACCAAGGCCCACTGGCCAGCGGTGGGGAAGGCATTTTGATGTCTCTGGTTCCATAATCAGCATCACCCTGTTCATGTTATTCTTGTTGTTGTTGTTATTACCCACCTTTTAACTTTTTTTTTGTCTTTTTTTGCCATTTCTTGGGCCACTCCCGCAGCATATGGAGGCTCCCAGGCTAGGGGTCTAATCAGAGCTGTAGCCACTGGCCTATACCAGAGCCACAGCCACTCGGGATCCAAGCCACATCTGTGACCTACACCACAACTCATGGCAACACCGGATCCTTAACCCACCGAGCAAGGCCGGGGATCGAACCCGCAACCTCATGGTTCCTAGTCAGATTCGTTAACCACTGAGCCACGATGGGAACTCCTCCACCTTTTAACTTTTAAAAGACCTTCCACACCTTATCTCAGTCCTCCCTTGGGGCTCCCGCTAACCTGGAAGGATAGCAATGACCCGCATTGCACAGGTCACAGGACACGGGAGAGCCAGATGGACTAGAAGACATTTGATGCAAAGCCTTCATTCTGCACACAGGAAAGTGAGGCCCAGCATGGGCCCAAGGGCTGCACAAGGTCACACAGATAAGCAGTGGCCCGAGAACTGCAAAGTGGAAATCTGGTCTCACAGGCACTTGAATGCGAACCCAGGCCTTTACAGATTACAGGGCTTTTCTAGGTTTTAAACCTTCAACCATATGTGTGTTCCCCCAGTTATTGCCTCTTCTGCTACCAAGGGGCAAAAAAGAGCCACATGAAACTGGAACGTGAGGTTAAGGCAGAGTGGCGAATTATCATGAAAATAATGTAAATTGTAAAAGGGACTAGAGAAAGAAACTTTGCTCATTTCTTCAATACTTGCTGAGATACTAAGATGTTATAAAATATCCACAAGGATTTTAAGTGAACTCAGAGTATTTCCTTCCTTTATGTAAAATTTTAAAAATGAAGAATTTTTCTTTAAATCAAGTTTCAGTATTGATACCATGGCCCAGATAAGTTCCAGAACATTCAAGTTTTCCCTGGAATCCTTTTCTAAAACTAATCATAAAAAAGAAACCCTGCTTGTCATCAACAAAGATTAGCACATAAGTTCATGGCTCTTCCCGGGGATGAAAAATAAACAGACACAAAATCATTTTAGATTTAGGCCATTATTAATAGAGTGGAATAAGACTTTGGAGACCCTGTAAAATATTCAAGGGGTGTCCTTTTAATAGACTGTTAACTAGAGGCACTTTATCCCTGGCTAGGAGTCAGTATTTTAAGGAGCTTTATGGAAAACAAACAAAAAAACACCCAGTTCTAGGGTTTGGCTAACTTGAATCCTGAACTTAATGACATCATGGCTTGTCATTCAGTGGTTCCTACAGGATATGGATTTCCCATGACCTTGTGTGATAACACAGTGGATGCAGAATGCCAGAGGACAGCTGTTCTATCGAAAAAGAGAGACAGGAGATGAGAGTGACCTGCACATGGGTCAGATTCTGTGAGGTTAACAAGCTGCCTCTGACACAAGCTTTCAACACATCTGCTCTGCCTCCAGCACCTGAATTCTTGCATGGGAATAACTGTGGGAGGCACGTAGTGGCTGTCCCCTTTATACAGGACAGATATTTCCAGCCTGCCAGGGTTCCCATCCCTCGCTAGGGCCTAAATGGCAACTGCCACCTGACATCTAGCTCAAACTGACTGAATGCACCTGTGTTACCAGCCTGGCCCTTATTTGCAGGACCTGGAATTTGTAACCCCTGCATTTAAAAAAATTCAGACTTTCCTTCTGTTCTTCTCCTTCTTCTTTATCCCTTCAATAAGGCTTGGCTTACAGGTTTAACATCTGTAAGGGGTTTGGGTATTTGAAAAACTGTGACCAAAAAGACCACATCATTTGGTAGTGATGAGAGTGTCCAGGAGTTCCCGCCGTGGCCTAGTGGTTAATGAATCCAACTAGGAACCATGAGGTTGTGGGTTCGATCCCTGCCCTTGCTCAGTGGGTTAAGGATCCAGCATTGCCATGAGCTGTGGTGTAGGTTGCAGACGCGGCTACAGCTCTGATTAGACCCCTAGCCTGGGGACTTCCATATGCCACAAGAGTGGCCCTAGAAAAGTCAAAAAGACCAAAAAAAAAAGAGTGTCCATCTACCAAGTGGACATTGCTGACTGTTGACCTCTCACCTTCACTTGGGCTGCTCAGTGTTGCCAGGTTCCAACCAGACATCTACGGGTTGACAACGGTTGGCTGGCCACAGTCCATATCAAGTCCCTGACATGAGTCTGCAATTTTCTTCTCTAGCATGTCACAGCAAATACCAGGGGTATGAGGTCATCATCAGAAGGGACAGATAGAGGGCAAAACAGAACAGAAACTGCAAATGTGTTAGGCTAAGTACTTTTCCAGAATTAATTTTTAAAAGTACTTTTTAACTTCTGAAATTCTATGCTGCCATTTGCCAGACAGCAATCCATGGGGTCACAGGACAAACCCGGGGTGGAGGGGGTGGGGTGGGGTGAGTCAGGATATTCCCGTAGGAGCAGTGTATTTGCCATCCTGTGGCTAAAGGGGTTTCAAGGCTCTCAAGAGTTTCCATCTCAAATTCGCTACAAATGATGCAGAATTATTTTAAAAGGGTATGTGCTGCCTGACTATGTAACCTTGAACCAGGCTTTGCACAATCACCCATGTCCCTTGGCTGGGTCAGCTGCTCCCTTTGCTCTCCTGATGGCCACGACGGAAACATCACAAGCCAGAACAGCCTCTGACCTGCTATTTTAAGTGAAAGTTCTTGTTGTCTTTGGAAAACAACACTGCACAACAAACAGGTTTTCACGGGCGATCCCAGCAGTAGGTTACCAGCCTGACTGGGAAAGTTGAAGGCAGGCTCAGAAACAGCCATTTTCTGAGACTGCTCTTATTTGGCAATAAATCCTATCTTTCCTCCTTTCGAAGTGTGTATCACATATCCTGATAGAATTTCAGTTACTTTGGTCATAATTTTTATAAATATAGGCCATTTGCACATTTGCAACTTTTTTTTTTGTCTTTTTGCCTTTTCTAGGGCCGCTCCTGTGGCACATGGAGGTTCCCAGGCTAGGGGTCTAATTGGAGCTGTAGCTGTCGACCTACACCACAGCCACAGCAACACAGGATCTGAGTCGAGTTTGCAACCTCTACACCACAGCTCATAGCAATGCCGGATCCTTAACCCGCTGAGCAAGGCCAGGGATCAAACCCGCAACCTCATGGTTCCTAGTTAGATTCATTAACCACTGCACCACAATGGGAACTCCTGCACATTTGCAACTTCTAACACTAACCCCTAAGGCTGTGCTCATAGAATTTGGATAGGAGTATTAAGGATCCTCAAGGTCAAGGACTCTCCTTTAATCAGGATTGGGTGTGTTTGTTCTCATGTTCATGACCACCATCTGAATGAGAAATTAAAAGGAGCCAGGCTGTTTGTCTTTCCTCTCCAAGAGTTGACTATGAATTTATTAAGCAGGAATTAAATGAAAAGAACTGAATTCCAACATGTTACGATGTGCATGAACCTTGAAAACCTGATGCTAAGTGGAAGAAGCCAAAAACAAAAGGCCACGTATATATGATTCCATGTGTATAAAATGCCCAGAATAGGTAAATACGTAGACAAAGAAAGCAGATTGGCAGTTTCTAGGGCCTGGAAGAAGGGGTGAATAGGGAGGAACTGTTTAATGGGCACAGGGGTTTCTTTTGGGGTGATGAAAATGTTTTATAACTAGATGGAGGTGGTAGTTGGACAATGTTGAGAAAGTACCTACATACTTACTTTAAAAAGGTTTATTTTAGGTTATGGTTAATTTTAGGTTATGTGGATTTCAACTAACAAAGCAAAACAAAAACAAAAAAACAACAAAAAAAACCTGTACCAAAAAAGGTTTGTCCTTGCACTAATTTCCTTAATTTAGTATAAACTTTAACTTGGTAAAAGAGTTGAAGAATAAATCTTTAACTGGCTACGGTCACCCAGCCTACAGGGCTCTTGCCAAAGGGGAAATCATACTTGAGTTTTACGTCAGATTCTCGGATTCAGTGCTCATTAGCAAACATCAGCTCATTTATTCTACTCCAAAGCCAGGAAGAAGAAAAGGGGCAGAATGTCAGTTTCGGTACTTTCATCATGCAACCAGTCACTTAATACATACATGGCTGAAGGTCACAGCAAGGGCAAACCTGCAAAGAGACTTCAGTCTGCAATGGGCTTTTTAAAAAAATTAATTTAACTATTTTATTTTTGATGTACTTTGTTTTTAAATAGGTAATTCATACACATGGTTAAGCTTTTTTTAGTATATATACTAAAAATAATTCCTTTCCCTCCCTATCTCCCAGCTACTCCTCCCTTCCTGTTGGAGAAAAGTGCTGAGAGTAATTTCTCAGCATCCCCCTGAGCACAGCCTATATACAACCATAGGTACACAGCAGTCCTTTGAGCAGCTAAATCTCTATTGCTGCCAAGAAATTAAACTGGGGAATAACTGCTCTTCTCATCATTAAAGTTCCAGTTTTACTGGGAAGTTGTCAGAAAGTGTGGATCTAAAAAGGCATATCTAGTGAAATGAAAACAGCAAATCACAAAATACCATTCACTTTCTATCCACTGAAACAGTTTTTTGTACTCGTTTTCACCTTTTGCACCTTAGTTGGACCTATTCCCTATAAGGTGGGAACTCTCCAGGGTCTGGTTAAGTGAAAAGACAGGTCACTCTGAGATCTTTATGTCTGATTCATGATTGTCGCAGATTTCAGTCTAAAAATCTGAACATTAACATCCCTTTTTGCAGCATTCCTTGGCCTTCGTCTGTAAGGTACCTTCGGCTATGATGTAAATTCCAAACTCTCAATCCATCTCAAGTAGAGCAATACTGGCAGCCCCTTGCCAGGTTAAACGCTTGTCCCTCCAGGCCAGGGGCTGGTACCTTAAGGGCCCAGGGAGGGGACACTTCCCTCTAACCTCACACTCAAAGTCAGGAAATGTATTCTCTGATGCTTCTACTTTAAAAAAAAAAAAAAAGTGTGATGATGTCATCAACCAAATTATTTGAAGCAGTAACCCCTCCCCCCTTGTATTAAATAAGAGGAAAACTTATAAATAAGATGAGAAAATAAACATTTAATCATGCCAATACACCTTACCCTCATGCACCCAGGCTGTACTTAGGTAATTTCACAAAACCCACAAAAGCCATCATCATTCGAGCAGCGGTCAGAACTCAACGTTCTGGACCTGGGAGTTGAGATTTACTCCCTCAAAGGGTCTCCTGGGATGGCTTCGATGTACCCATTCAGCAAACATTCCTGAGCTTGCTGTGTGCACAGCGCTATTCACAGGGACAAAAAATACGGTCCTTGTCATTAGGTAGCTCAGGGTCTGGTTGGAGAGATAAACATACAAAGAACGAGCAGGGCTAGGCGGTGACAACTGCCACCACAGAAATGCAAAGCACCACTTTGGCCAGAACACATGTGAGCTGGCTGTGCAGCCAGGGGCCCTAAGCAAACTCAAAGCTTTCAGCCTTTTGTGTGACACTCAAAAGAACAAAGATTTTTGGCAAGAAGACACGTGAACAAAATGCTATGGGAAGAATGTATGTATCACTGTACACGTGTCTATATAATTGAAAGCAAAATCCAGGGGAATGTCTATCAGAATGTTAATAGAGATGAACCCACGGTGATGGGATTTCAGGCAATTTTTATCTCCTTCTTTGTACTTGTCTGTAATATTGGTATTGTTTTACAATGAACACGTCAACCCATTTAAAAAGAGCAGATTGTTACTGGTCCTGTTGAGATGGTTTTGATTCACTCTCCAGAACATTTATCTGGGGCTTTATGTGCTACACTTTGTATAAGAGAGAAAGACAGCAGGGTCCTTATCTTTAATCAGTCATTATCTGGGTGCTGGAGGTGGGCACGCATCTAAACCATTAAAATGCAGCAGGTTATGTACCAATGTTGGTTCCTTAATTGTGGCCAATATATCATAGTAATATGTGATGTTAACTGTACAGTAAAGAGTTTGGCTGGTGACTAGAACATAGTAGGTGCTCGAAGAAATGTTTGTTGAATGAATCCGTGACATCCATATCTTTCTTTGACGTCATCCTTTCATCTTCCTCATCTTTTCTCACAGCCATTACCTATACCCATAATCAGTGGTCTCCCCAGCCCTGATCTCTGTGCTAAATCACTGAATTTTGCCCACCACTATCATCATTACCACTTTAATCTTTCTAGAACATTGTTTTCATCTGGTCATCCTTCAGGTGAAACTGAGCTCCCTATCACCAAATTCCTCAAGGCCTCCAGAGACCTGGACCCTTTGCTCTCATTTTGCTCTCATTTTTCCCCACTTCTCAAAAGCCTTTGTTCTCTTTGGGCTCCCCATGTGCTATTTTCACAAGCACCTTTCCTCCTTTTAAACTGCCCTCCCATGTAATAGTTTCTTTGAGTCTCATAATAACGTTTAAAAGCAGCTATTTTCCAATTTTCAGATAAGAGCAAGGAGGTTCTGAGACATCACATCGCTTGCCCAAGGCTCCATGACTAGAAGGGGTAGGACCAGGGGTCTCTACCATTATGCTATGCCCTCTTCTGTTCCTTTCTGATTCTAAAGTTCCAAGTTCAAGTTCCAGGCTCATAACTTCCTAAAGAACAATGGTTAACACTGGGATGAGTTTATTAGGTGTCATGAAACTTTTACGTACTTTACTTACATGAATCCCAACAACAACCCAACAGAAAGGAACTATTATTGTTTCCCATTTTGTAGACAAAGAAATGCAGGCAGAGATTAAGTTCTCAAGGCCAAGCAGACTGCACATGGTGGGATCTGGAATTAGAACCAGCCACCGATCTGTCCAGAACCCATTCTCCTTAGCAGTGCCCTGCCAAGCCTCCTCTGCCATCCTGTCCTACAGGAAGAAAGTTCCAAAAGGTAGGGCTGATCCATTCTGGAGACCCTGCCATAAAACACACCACCATGAGTCAAATCCAACAATCTGTGGGCTGTATATGTGCAGGTGTTTCTGCCTTCACCGTTTTTTTGCTTTTTTTTTTTTTTTTAGGGCCACACTCACAGCATATAGAGGTTCCCAGGCTAGGGGTCGAATCGGAGCTACAGCTTCTGGCCTGTACCACAGCCAGATTCGAGCCGTGTTTGTGACCTACACCATAGCTCACGGCAACACCAGATCCTTAACCCACTGAGCGAGGCCAGGAATGAAACCCGCAACCTCATGGTCCCTAGTTGGATTCATTTTGGGTGTATATGTGTGTGCCACAATGGGAACTCCTACTGGTTTTCTATATTGGAAAATCTCAAATGAGGAGATAAAGACAGCCACCAGGAACAGCAGCGTGAAGAAAGCACAGACACAAAAAGGAGAGACTGTCCTACACAGAAATTTAGAAGTCAATGCCAGAACAGTAAGTTTTTGTTTTATAAGTATTCAGCACTTTTATCTATTTACCCATGGACTCCTACAAGGTAAGTCCCTCCTGCCATCCCATTTTACAGATGAGAATGTGGAGGATGGAGGGGTAAAGAGACTGCTAGAGCCAGAGCGTGACCCAGGCAGTCAGAGGCCAGCGTCAGATTGTCATCCCACCACCTACTGTCAAAACCTCAGTAGACAAGTCCCACTCAACCTGTAAATGATTCTTTGAGAGGATCCCTAAGGACAAAAGAAAAATTATCTTGCCACTATTAACACCTATTGCATCATGGGAGTTCCCGTTGTGGCTCAGTGGTTAGCAAATCTGACTAGCATCCATGAGGATGCAGGTTCAATCCCTGGCCTTGCTCAGTGGGTTAAGGATCCGGCATTGCCGTGAGCTGTGGTGTAGGTCAAAGATGTGGCTCAGATCCTGCGTTGCTGTGGCTGTGGCGTAAGCCGGCAGCAACAACTCCGATTTGACCCCTAGCCTGGGAACCTCCGCATGGCGCAGGTTCGGCCCTAAAAAGCAAAAAAATAAAATAAAATAAGATAAAAAATAAAATCTATTGAACCAAATGGAAAAGTAAAATAATTGAAAAATTCTTCCTCCCCTTTGAAAACATGCACATGGCTGTTTATCTGAAATGATTTCAGTTCTGTCCACGCTAGAGCATTCGCCTCCATACTGTAGGAGTTCCAACTGCTGTTGGAAAAATGACAATGCTGTTCTGAGGAGAGGAAAGGAAAGGAAGGTGGATTTGGGTGTATATGTGTGTGAGGCTTCAGCGCCTCAATGGGTCAAACCCACACACAATCAGACACAAGTCGGACACCCTTTGAAATGGAAAGGGTGATTGGAGACAGCCCATCAATGGAGAGGAGTTAGGCTTTAAAGGAGTGTCAGTAACCTTCCAGGAAAGCTCCTCGCTTCCTGGGCATTTTTATTTCTATAGGATGAATCAGCTATAGACATGAGAAGCTATTTTTTTTTATTAATATTGTAAAAGCAGTTCATTATAACACTGGGAGGCAACGTTTACTATTATCTCCATGTTATATAATGTTTATATAATGTTCGCTGCTTGTTGAATTCAAATTGCATTAGAATGGAAGCAGCTAGCGTTTTAACCAATTCAGGGGCAATTATCCTTAACTGAAGGAGTTTATTTCTATGAATGACATCCTGGTGGTTTCCATTCACCAAACCTGGCCCTACCAGGGAGGCAACCGTGGCTCAGAGACAGAGCACAGTCCTTGGAGGTAGACACTCAGTAAGTCCGCAGACGAGTCAGGTCACTGCTCCGAGGCTCAGCACACCACCTTTGGAAATCAGGAATTGACCTTCCTTCTCAATAAATGCCAGGGGCAGTAATATGGCATCTGCAGTCAGGCAGTCTGGGCTTGTATCCTCGTTCCAGCACTGGGTAACCTTGGGCAAATGAGTTAACATCTATGGTCCTTTGTTTCCTCCTCTATGAAAAGGGGATAGTTTTAGTACCAACCTATGTGGTGCTTATGAGGATTGAAGGAGTGAAAATTTGTAAACAGGCTATACAGTGCCTGAACACAGTGAGTATTACGTGAATGTCTAAAGAAGAAAATAAACTAGAAACTAAAGGTATAAAGGTGAAAAGATTATCGTAATGTGAAAAGAAGCACCAAGCAGAATGCCCAAGACACTGCAGGCAGCCCACCCGAAGTTCTCCCTAACTCACAGCCATACAGACACGGTGACCTCCCCCTAGAGGCTGAAGTAGAAACTGCACCCCTATCCAGGGAGCACAAGCAAAGCCTATGTTGTGTGAATTGTCATTGCCTGGACTTCGCTTCTGTCCGCCCCCTTCCCTTCTCTTCCTCTCACACTGTCTTCACCTCCTAGTTAGTGATTACGGGAAACCAGCCACAGAGTGTGAAATATAATTTCGGTTCAGAAGAGCAAACTTGCTTTTGAAAGAACAGTTCAAGGGAAAAGGAGGACCTTGGTTCTCTGATATGTTCCATCAATTCTCTGACCATGATCAAAGAGTTTCCTTTTTTTTTGGCTTTTATCTAGGAAGCTTTGCCAAGTTAAATTTTTTTTCAAAATAAGAATCAAAGTAACATCAGGATAGTTTTAAAATATAGGGCAATTCTTAAAAAATTACAAGGAACAACCAAGTATTTTGTAATTATGCGCCAATGAATTTCAGAAACTTGCTGAAAAGTCCCTTGCTCTTGTATTTGTGTGCCTGCCTCATTTGGGTATTCTGCATGTGTGTATCCATCTATAAGAGCTCTCTTTTTGACAGACACTCACACCCACACACCCCAGAAATGCTATTTGAGTAGTTATCTAAATATACACGTACTTGTTGAAAATAAAAATGTTCTGACCAAAACGGTTGCACAGAGAAAAGGGATTTCATCCATGGGGAGCAAAGAAGAAAATGGGATTTGGTCCAACAATTTGCACAAATGTGGTAACTGTTAAATCCAGCATGAAGTATACTGTATTTGAATATGATACTTGTTTATACTTATTTTTTTCTTTTTATGTGCATAACAACTACGTCATGTAAAAGAGAAAATATAGACACCACAAAAAAATGTTTAATAAAAATTGGAATAACCGTTTTGGTGGGGCTGGGATGAGGAACCATGTTCCCAAACTGCATGGAGGAAAAGGACTGGAAGCTTTTAAAAATATCCTGCTTCTGTTTCTTTCCTTCCTTTCTTCCTTCCCCCCTTCCTTTCTTTCTTTTTCTGTCTTTTTACCTGCAGCATAAGGAAGTTCTCAGGCTAGGGGTTGAATAGGAGCTGTAGCTGCTGGCCTATGCCACAGCCACAGCAACATAGGACCCGAGCCACATCTTCGACCTACACCACAGCTCATGGCAATGCTGGATCCTTAACCCACTGAGCGAGGCCAGAGCTCAAACCCGCATCCTCATGGATACTAGTTGGGTTCTTTACCACTGAGCCACCATGAGAACTCCCTGCTTCTGTTTCTTAAACCAAACAATGAGGAGGATTAGATGAAACAAAAATACAGCCCCAAACTGGTAGGGAGAAGTCCCGTCTCTAACCCCACCTTATTATGTATGGGATAGCTTGTGTGACCTTGAATAAGCCCATGGGCCTCAATTTCCCCACCTATCAAAAAAAATAATTGGACTAAAGGACTCCATCTAAATTTGAGCCACTCCCATTATAGGCCTATGGACATAATCCTCTATTATAGCTGTCATCCTATCCTGGGACTCATTAAATCCTCTTTTTCTTAACTAGACTGAAGAATTCCTTGCAAGCTTTTGGTAACATCCTTTCCAAGCAAGTCCCCTCAAACAAGAGGGTGCCTCTTTTCACTCTAGGTTACCTTCCCAAGGACCTGCATGGGGCAGAGTAGGCTAAGAACAGTGAAGGACTTGAAACTCTACTAGGGGTCTAAGATCGTGCCCTGTTTCGTGCCCTTGTCCTACCCAGGCTGCTGTTATCGATAAATTTGTGGATCTGGTCATGTGTGTTGAATGACATGTGACAATAATACATTTATTTTCTTCTTTCTTCCCAATGGTCAAAATCCAATTTCTATGTAAACACTTTTGGTCATAACACTCTTATTTTTAACAGGTATAGATTTTCCACTTTTAACAGGGAGATTTGGAATCCCTGCTATAAATTACACAAAATTCCTCTGGAACAGAAGTGGCTTATCTCATTCTTTGGTGCTGAGACTGGCAGGGCTTAAAGGCTTTTGTCCTAGGTCTCCAAAGACAGGCAAAATCCACAGAAAACAAGGCAAACCTCTGGTCCACATCCCCAAGCCCCAGGAAGGGGATGGAAGTAGAGATTCTTTGCTTGGTGCCCAGAGCTTAGAATAACGCTCACTTCAGAGTTAACTGACCCACCCGAGGTTATTTACTAGAAGAAATATTGCAATTGGCCACATTTTTATTTGGAGGGAAGGTGGTCTTCTTTGGATTTCTACAGGCCAGCCAAGCACTTGTCATCAAGAATTGCAAATCCCGTCATGTATATATAGCTGTCCCCACACTTTGTTTAGATCTCTCTTTGGGTGACACCTTTTCAGAGAAGTGTCTGTGACCACCCCACACAAATGCAGACACATTGCCTTGCTTTCTCTTCTTACTTTCATTTTCTTCACATATTAGATATTTCTGTATATGCACATATTATCTACCTGCTCCCACGAAAAAATAGGCTTCCCAAGGGTGCTGAGTGTGTTTTGTTCACGCCTATTTCTCCAGCATGAACAGTAACACACATTATAAGTGCTCAGCAGATTATCTGTGTGATGAATGAATGTCAGAAACCCTCCAGGTGAATACAGAACACTTAAGGGTAATAAAGAATAATATTTTTTTTTGTCTTTTTTTTTTCCTAGGGCCACATTCACGGCATATGGAGTTCCTAGGATAAGGGTCCAATTGGAGCTGTAGCCGCTGGCCTACACCAGAGCCACAGCAACTCCAGATCCGAGCCTCGTCTGCCACCTACACCACAGCTCACGGCAACGCCGGATCCTTAACCCACTGAGCAAGGCCAGGGATCGAACCCGCAACCTCATGGTTCCCAGTTGGATTCGTTAACCACTGAGCCACAATGGGGACTCTGAGAATGGGCACTTCTGATGTAACTTTTTTTGGTCACACTTGTGGCATGCAAAATTTCCTGGGCCAGGGAGCGAGCCAGAACCACAGCAGCCACCAAAGCTATGGAAGTGACATCAGATCCTTAACCTGCAGAGCCGCCAGAGAACGTTTTATAATTCTTTCCCTTTCATTTACCATCAAAATGCACAGTTTAATACCCAATTCTATTTCTTTCCTTTTGAAATAAGGGAGATGCTCCTCACTGCATGGGTTTTAGGGCAGGCTTCTCCACACGCCACGTTTTACAGCTGAAAATGCCTTAGACAGGACTGCTCGTGTTTCTCATTGCTAGAATCTCTAAAAAGGAAGGTACCTGCCTAAGCTACCTTGAGGTAAGAAGGAATTCATGTCAACAGGTGGCCGGGGCACTTACTGCTGGGGCAAGAGGCTTCTTTAGGGCTGGAAGACATTGGCTGTGCACAAAGCTGGCAAAGGCAGTCTCTCCCGTTGAACGTGACTCGGTCTCCGGGTGGAAACGGGCGCCTGGAGACAGAAAGACAACGCCCTCAAGGTTATTCCAGCAATTTCATATTTTTCCCCCCTCACTTCTTCTGCTTTGCTGGCCTCCAGTGCCAATGCATTACTTGGAGGAGCAGCAGCCAAAATGTCTGAAATGCCGTCTTAACCAAACCAGCCAGCTGGATCCAGTCCAAACAAATAAATGGGCCTCATTTTGAGAAGAAAGGAGAAGGTACTGCTTCCACAGGCAACCAGAGGCATCCACATTTACCTCCACTCATCACAGGAGGGATGTTCCAGCAAGCCACCCAGCAGGGCACACAGTAAACATTTCCATTTTCCAAATGGACACACCTTTGTGAAGAAATACTTTAAATGACATAAATTCCTATTCAAGCTTCAGGCCCTTCCCCAGGAGAACTGGTTACAGGTCAGCATTAACTCCTTTTTTTTTTTTTTTTGTCTTTTTGCCATTTCTTGGGCCGCTCCCACGGCATATGGAGGTTCCCTGGCTAGGGGTCCAATCTGAGCTGTAGCCACCGGCCTATACCAGAGCCACAGCAACACGGGATCCAAGCCATGTCTGCGACCCACACCACAACTCACGGCAACACCAGATCCTTAACCCTCTGAGCAAGGCCAGGGATCGAACCCGAAACCTCATGGTTCCTAGTCGGATTCGCTAACCACTGCACCACCACGGGAACTGCCTTTTTTTTTTTTTTTTTTTTTTGTCAGGCATTAACTCTTGAAGTCCCTTAGATCCATGTGATTCCCATCTGAACTGGACTTTGTCTTGGATGTCTCAGGGGGCAAACTGAATATTTCACGGTGCTATGGACCCCGTCCCTTACAACATGGAGACATATAAACATGCTCTAGATATCTTTTTACAAATGAGCGTTAGCTTCTTTTCGGAAGATTCCCTTTCACATTAGATATTCATCAAGAACAGCACACACTGCCCAAAGATTGCCTTCAACAGGTAAGTTATCAGGGTTGTTTCTCCTTCCAGGTCGACAAGTAGATCGCTTTTTTTGAAAAGTCATTAGTTAAAAAAAAAAGAAAAGAAAAGTCATTAGTTAATAGCCATGGGACAGTTTCCACCGCTGCTTACTTGCAATTGGCCAACTTGCCAATAATCTTCAACATGAGTTTTCAAATGTGTGATTCTGCCGGTTAGGAAACGTAATGCGCCTAAGCCAAACATCCCCACACATCTGAGTCAGAAGCCATTTCTTAAGAACAAATTCAAGCTTCTGGGTGTGGGTTTTATTTTTCAGAGCTGCTGTCCCTTCTTTAAGTTGCCCTTTGGCCGCCTCACAGTTGGACATTAACTGTCATGCACACACAGGTGGTAAATTTGCATTGAAAACAGCTCTACAAAGGAGCTTGGTGCCAGGTATCAAGAAGAGTTTTAAACTTTCACACCATCAGATTTTAGAAGTGCTGCCTTGAGGTGGTCTCCTCTTCTTGCCTGGTGCTGTGTTACTTTCTATTGCTCAGAGGAGGCTCAGAGAGGTTAAGCAACTTGCCTGGATTAACCAGCTAGGGAGACCAAACCAACAGGCAGGTGTAGGTGGTGCCCACCAACTCAGAACCTGCTCTGTCTTTTACAATCAGAGTCACACTCAAGTGGATCCCAGTGGGCCTACTGCTTCACACTCATTAATTAAAACAGAACAAACCTCCCATCTGCCCTGTAAGGTGGCCATCAGGGAGTGCAGGGTCCATAAACACAATAAGCACAGGTTCTGTGCCTCTGATCAAGGCCCGGACGAGGGTGAGGCCATCGAGGCACCTAGGCCGCAGCATCGAAAGGGGCCCTTGTTCTCAGGAGCACCTCGTGACCTGAGAGGGAGCACCCCTTTAAACTGTGCGCCCAGGAGCTTCCCCCACCTTCCCCTATCCAGGCTTGCCTCCAATCTACACTTAGATTTTCAGGCTTGAATCCCACATGGGACAAGCCAGAGGTCAGTTCTCCCCAAGGGGGCCAGGCCTTCAGAATTTTGAGTTTTGTTATTTTATAAATGACCCTCTTCAGTATTTTCCCATTTCCCATGTCCTCTACCCACATGGGTTTGCTTCTTTCTGTATGTGCATGAATGCTTATAATAGAAAGAGAAGTGGATTTAGAGTCTGAACACCTGAGCTCAAAGCCTGGCCTTGCAATGTGAAGGACGGGGAAAAATCCCTTAAACCCTGCATCCCGCACTCATTCATCAGGAGGGCGGCTAGCTCATGAGGGGCCTCACGGAATTGCTCAGAGGCTTAAATTAATCGCTACATGAATGCAGTGTGTAAAGTAAAGGAGACCTCAGTGCAGGGAGAATCAGTGTCATTTAGCAGAAACAGTAGCAGCAGCTCTAGAGCAGCCATGGTGAGATCCTCTTGGCCGGCTCCACTGTCCAGGGACAGGGCGATAGCTGATGTTTCTCCACCATGACCAGTTTTAGAGGATGACCTCTCAGGGTCAGGATAAGCAGGACTCCTACTTAGAAGGCCCAGGGCCTTCCAACCTGGCTGGGTCACATCATAAAACCATCATAAGGGATTGGGGGCAGAGAGGCTAGAAGTGAATATTTTTAAAGAGCCCCTCCCTAGGGGATTCCGGCCAGCATCCTGGTTTGGGGACTCATTCGTACCCAGGTCACAGCCTCCCATCTTACAAATGAGGCGATTGCTGTGGAAAAGTTAATTCCCATAGGCCTCAGATCCACCCAGGAAGTGGGACCAGAACTTGAGTCTTCCAAATGCCAGCCCTGGGCTCTTAACCAGGCTGTGGGCTACAGACTGAACAGGAAGAGGTCAAGAGGAAACCTTGCTTTTGATTAAATACAGAAAAAAAAAAAAAAAAAAAAAAGAAAAGAAACAAAACTGCAGCTCACTAATCCAGAATTTTAAAATTATGATTTAGGAGTTCCCATCGTGGCTCAGAGGAAACAAATCTGACTAGCATCCATGAGGACACAGGTTCAATCCCTGGCTTCGTTCAGTGGGTTAAGGATCTGGCATTGCTGTGAGCTGTGGTGTAGGTCACAGATGCGGCTCAGATCTTGTGTTGCTATGGCTGTGGTGTAGGCTGGCAGCTGTAGCTCCAATTTGACCCCTAGCCTGGGAACCTCCATATGCCACAGGTGTGGCTATAAAAAACAAAAACAAAAATAAAACAAAATAACATTATTATTTAAAAATATATAATGGACTAAGAGCTACAAAAAGTTATTAAAATGATTTTATTATGAATATTTCATCTATATCTTTTTATGATTTATCCATGAGTATTACCTTTAATTAATTACAGAGAATTAAATTTACCCTTCTAGCGTTTACATTTCTCTAGCTTAGAAACAGGAAATGCTGAAAAACAAAACAAAATACTTCCTCTGCATTGTAGTTTTTAAGAAGTTTTAACAAAATGGAGCACCACTCCAAAAGGCATGGGTTTGCCCAGTTAGTACGGGTCAGTTAAGTAGCTGATCCTTGGTTTGTGAGTCTCCTCATTACAGGAATCAAGCCTATTGTAAATGCTATAATGCATAGCGCTCAAAACACAGCAGTGAAGCCACCATACTTCCCCACTCACACTTCACAGTTTCCTTCTTCTCTCTGACTGATCATTTTATTTTATTTTATTATCTTTTTTGGTCTTTTTTTTTTTTTTTTTTTTTTTTTTGCCGTTTCTAGGGCCATTCCCGAAGCATACAGAGGTTCCCAGGCTAGGGGTCCAATCGGAGCTGTAGCCACCAGCCTATACCAGAGCCACAGCAACACGGGATCCGAGCCACATCTGCAACCTACACCACAGCTCACGGCAACGCCGGATCCTTAACCCAATGAGCAAGGTCAGGGATCGAACCTGCAACCTCATGGTTCCTAGTCAGATTCGTTAACCGCTGAGCCACAACGGGAACTCCTCTGACTGATCATTTTAATCAAGCTGCTTTGTGCAGTCAAGATTTAACCTTGGTCAATGATAGATGCCTAAAGAGGAGTAGTTGGCAACTTTCCCCCCAAAAGAACAGATTGTAAATATTTTTGTTAGGCTTTGAGGATCCTAAGGCTTCCGTCACAACTATTCGACTCTGCCACTGTCACTTGAAAGTAGCCATAGACAATATGTTAACAGATGGGCATGGCTGTGTTCCATAAAACTTTATCTTTAAAAACAAGTATTGGGGACTTCCCGTCGTGGCACAGCGGAAATGAATCCGACTAGGAACCATGAGGTTGTGGGTT
The DNA here is from genome assembly GCF_016906955.1 of Phacochoerus africanus. NCBI lineage: Eukaryota > Metazoa > Chordata > Mammalia > Artiodactyla > Suidae > Phacochoerus > Phacochoerus africanus. The sequence goes on from NC_062558.1 coordinate 125,219,988, forward strand.
CCATCCCTGGCCTCGCTCAGTGGGTTAAGCATCCAGCGTTGACATGAGCTCTGGTGTAGCTTGCAGATGAGGCTTGGAGTGGACGTTGTTGTGGCTCTGGCGTAGGATGGCAGCTGTAGCTCTGATTAGACCCCCAGCCTGGGAACCTCCATATGCTGTGGGTGTGGCCTTGCAAGGACAAAAGACAAAAAAACCAACAACAACAACAAAAAAAACAGGTATTGGGTCCATTTTGGCCCATGAGGCAGTTTGCTCACCTTAGTTATACAGCAAATGAGACTATTTTACCCACCCACACACATAAGAACTGACATTTCCAAATAAGCCTCATCTTTCCAAGTCTTTATGCCATTTCTTTCCATGTTGCCATTGCTCAAAATGTCTCAAAACCTAGCGCTGCTTTCAGACTTGGTTTCAAGCCACTTAAACATCAGTCATATTATTTAGTAGGGGACATCACACAGAAAGTTTCGCAACGAAATTACTTTTTGACTAAGCCTGATAATACAGGAGGAAAATAAAAACATTTAAAGGCATATCAGAAAAAGTATTTTAAGACGAATATCATATAATACCACTTATATGTGGAATCCAAGAAACTGATACAAGATGAACTTATTTACAAAGCAGAAGTAGACTCACAAACATAGAAAACCAACTTATGGTGCCCAAAGGGGACAGGCTGGGGGAAGGAAAAATCAGGAGTTTGGGGTTAACAGACACACACTACTACATATAAAAGAGATAAACGACAAGGACCTCCTGTAGTGCATGGGTAACTATACTCAGTATCTTGTCATAACCTATAGTGGAAAATAATCTGAAAAAGATTAGTATATGTTATATATAATATATACATATTGTATATATAATTGAATCACTTCGCTGTATGCCTGAAACAAACACCCTGTAAATCAACTATACTTCAATTAAACATTTTTTTTTTTTTTTTTTTTAGAAAAGAAAAAACATGTCAAGGCTAAGTCCAGCTCGAGCCAAAGCGCACATTCCAAGCTTGGACGGCAGAACCCAGCCCCATTCTGTTGGGGGAGCCACACTTACTTGCAGATGGTACAAGCAAAGCAGTTGGGATGGTAGGTCTTGCCCAGGGCCGTCACCACCTCTCCTTCCACGAACTCCCCGCAGCCGTGGCAGCGTGTCCCATACATCCTCTGGTAGTCCAGCGTGCACAGATACTCTCCGTTCTTTATGAAGAAGCCCCCCTGGGCCAGGTCACAGCCGCACACTGTGGACAGACAAGTTCACATCTGGTCACGGTCTGTCAAGGCTGCTGGGCAGCACTGCCTTCTACTGCATCCTGCTAACTTACTCTATGATCTCAGCGGTTTGGGGTTCGGGGAGGGGGGGACTGGCACAAAGAGCTATTTATTGTTGGGCTCGGACTTCTCTCTTGCCTCCCTCCCCTTTTGATTCCCCTCCCTTTGGGAGCTATGCAATATCTCACACAAGCAGAATCCACTGGCTGGGTCTCAACAGCTTTTGTGATATGTCTAAGATGTGGCGATATTTAATCTTTGATGGAAAGATTTTTGGTTCATGCTGTCTCACATAGGAACAAAACTGGCTCTGGCACTGCTCTTTGGGAAAGGTACCCACCGCTTGCCCACACAACTGCTTGGTTTGGGCCAAAACTGTTACTGAGCTGAGTAATAAATTCTCACTCTATCAAAAGCAGGAGCTGAAATGTCCAGTGTCTATTTTTTTCACACTCTGAAAATACTTTCCCATAGTTCTGAAAAATTCAGACATTTATTTCTCTCCTTGTGCTGTCCGTAGGATACGCCCATTATTTATACATTACAGAGAGAGATAAAAATGAACAAGCAAAAGAGAAAAGCAAAGGGAATGTGTCCAAGATAAGACTATTATTCAGGGACTCCATACACACAAATGAGGCTGCTTTTCAATGTCTCGATTTTGGCATCTCTTTCAAAACTGTGCAGCTGTGAATTGTGGAGATGGTATGAGAAAAGCAGGTCCTAGGATGCCAGGTCTGCATGGTCAGACAGGACCAGGGCAAGACTCAGCAACTTGTCCAAAAATAAAGCCAAAGGCAGCCCCGAGAGTAAAGATTTTCCACTGCCAAGTCACTGGGAAGCAATACCAAAGCTGGAAATCTCCAATCTTAGCCTCTCTAGTCCCAGGGTTGGAGGACTCCTAACAATTCAGGTCCTTAGGCAAAGGATCCAGGATTGGTCTTCATTATTCCTGCAAGGACCTGAAATAGGCACTCAGCTGGGATAGAGACGAGGCAAGTCCAGTCACCAAATTGCTTTTGCAAGGACCTATGAGCTCACGTCCAAGGTTCCTCTGATAAGTTCCCATGACTCATGAATGCATCTACATGAACTAGGGTTGAGCACCGTGATTCTGACTGCCTCTGGCACCCCCCCTCCCCTCAGTTAGCAGTCTCTAATTACAAGCTCTTAAAGATATTCAAGGTGACAGAACTCACAACAAGCTTTCCACTGTGGCTTCATCTGTCTTTGTTTAGATCAACACTCCACAGCTACAACCTCCTTCTTTGCAATTTATGATCAAGTAAGCCAAGAAGATGGCCTGAGTCCATCGTGCCTGAGAATGACCACCATACAAACACCGCTGCGATCACATTACCTGGAAACCAGCTCGTTCACCACCTGCTGCCTCCCAAACCTGCCAGTGCCCCCACTGTCCTCATACCTGCTTCTTCCTTACCTAATGGGTCCTGGGGGTCTAGGGAATTCAAGTATGTACCACCCTCACGCTAACTACAAAGTCCTTCAACAATAATAAGCACAGTCCTGAGGGTCAGAGAACAGCTTGGAAATTTCTCTTCAATGTTTTTCCCTGTATTTTTAATTTTCCCACAACAGGGCAAAGCACTTTATGGTTAAGAGTCCTCAGCTTTACTTCTTCGGATTTGTCTTTAGGAAGCTCTCACCATGGTATCTAATGCAAGACTAGGAACCAATTTTTGAATTAAATCCATCCTCAGAGTTCCCGTTGTGGCTTAGCAGTAAGGCATTCAACTAGTATCTGTGAGGATTCCGGTTTGATCCATGGCCTCACTCAGTGGGTTAAGGATCCAGCATCACCGTGAGCTGTGGTGTAGGTTGCAGATGTGGCTCAGATCCTGCATTGCTGTGGCTGTGGTGTAGGCCAGCAGCTGCAGCTCCGATTCAACCCCTAGCCTGGGAACTTCCATATGCTGTGGGTGCGGCCCTAAAAAGTAAAAAAAGAAATTAAATCCAGCCTCAAACTTGGCAGATTCCCACTCATTTCACTGCCTCAGGGGCATCAAACCGTTCTGATGACTCTGTTGCTCTTCCAAACTTGGGTATGGCTCAAAACCACTCAAGGTGACAAAATGATGCATCTGGACTGCTAGTAATCCCTTAAGTCTCTCTTTGAAACACCTAAGGTAGGTTTAAAAATTCACGGATCCTTTATATAAAGATCTGGCGGCAACAGAGTGCTCTTTATGCTGATACAGATTGCTGAGGCAGCTTCAAAGCGAATTCCAAATGTTTTAGAAATCTCTGTGTTGACTGCTTGCTTAGGGCACCTCGAAGTCCCTCCAGTTCACATGGTTTTGTGAAACTGACTCATACTCTCCTTTAATAACAAAGGCTTCAAGAGACAACAAGGTCCTACTGTAGCGCACAGGGTACTATACCCAATCTCCTGGGAGAGACCATGATGGAAAATAATATTATAAAAAAGAATGTGTATATATATATATATATGACTGAGTCACTCTGCTGTACAGCAGAAATTGTACTACATTGTGAACTGACTACACTTGAATAAAAAAAATAGGAGTTCCCATCGTGGTTCAGCAGTTAGGGAACCTGACTAGCATCCATGAGGACATGGGTTCGATCCCTGGCCTCACTCAGTGGGTTAAGGATCTGGCATTGCCGTGAACTGTAGTGTAGGCAGCAGACACGGCTCGGATCCCACCTTGCTGTGGCTCTGGCATAGGCCGGCGGCTATAGCTCTGATTCAACCCCTAGCCTGGGAACCTCCATATGCCTCAGGGTGTGGCCCTAAAAGACAAAAAAATAAAAAATAAATAAAATTTTAAAATAAAGTCTTCATTTATATGAACCTAATATAGCCTTAAAAAGGATTTGGGGAGCTCCTGTTGTGGCTCAGCAGTAATGAACCCAACTAGTATCCATGAAGACACAGGTTCGAATCCTGGCCTCCCTCAGTGGGTTAAGAATCCGGTGTTTCCATGTGCTGTGATGTAGGTCGCAGATGCGGTTCAGATCCAGTGTTGCTGTGGCTGTGGTGTAGGCCGGCAGCTACAGCTCCGATTAGACTCCTAGCCTGAGAACTTTCATATGCTGCTGGTACTGCCCTAAAAAAGGCAAAAAAAAAGGATTTCATAATTATTAAGAGATGCCAAATTATAATCAAACTGTGTCCCTTTGCAATTTGATGTGGCTTAGTCCTTAAATTCAAAGCAGTGGCCCAAACTGGCTTGCCAAATTGTACCACTGTTCCTGCTGGTTTATACACAAAGAAACCAGCGTTTGCAAACAGACTCGCATAGGGAGGGGTCAGGAAAGGCACACACAGCAGTGAGAGGGTCTGTTCTGCTCGGACCTACGGGAACTTAATATTATTCCGTTTCCTAAGAACGGACTAGATGGGGCGTAATCTCAGACTCTTCTCTCTCTAGACTCCCCACTTTCCTGGCCTGTTCCTCCTCCTCCTCCGACTGCAGCTTCTCAGTCTTCTTGGCCAAACCCTTCAACGCAGATGCCTCCCTTGGAGGCCACCTCTGTCCTCTGGAACAAAAGGCCTCCCGGGAGCAGAGGTCATTCACTCTCACAGCTTTGACTAAGACTTTGTGCGAAGGCTTCTCAAGTCAATGTCTTTTCTTCTTCTTCTTCTTCTTTTTTTTTTTTTTTTCTTTTTTAGGGCTGCATTGCAGCATATGGAGGTTCCCAAGCTAGGGGTCAAATCCGAACTGCAGCTATTGGCCTATGCCACAGCCACAGCAACACCAGATCCGGGCCACACCTGCAACCTATACCACAGCTTGTGGCAACGCCGGATCCTTAACCCACTGGGCAAGGCCAGGGATCGAACCCATATACTCAGGGACACTATGTCAGGTTCTTAACCCACTGAGCCACAATGGGAACTCCTCAAGCCAGTGTCTTTATCTGTGACATCTTCCCCAAGCTGGGCACACACAGCATGCCTATCTGGAACTTGGCATTTTCCAAGCAAATCCTATCCTCTCACCTTCTCTGTCGCCTCTTCTAAAACCTTCTGCTATTCTTCTATTCCCTCTTTCAGTAAAATGGCAGCATTATCCATTCTCCCACTCTTACCACACAATTTTCAACTGGCCACTAAATCCCATCCATTTTCCCAAGAAAACCTTTCTTTGATCCATTCCCTCGTCTGCCTTCTTGCCACTCTATTCATCACTTTCCTGTACTAAAACGGTTTTATTACAACAGTGTTTGTACCAGGAAAAAAAAAAATCCCTGGAAACAACTCAGATTTCTATCAGTAGAGCAATAGTTGGATAAATTACCATATATCCATGGAATATCTGTGGAATGTATATTAAAAAGAATGGATTAAATCAGTATCTATAACCTAGACACCTGTCCATGCTATATTTTTTAAAAAAGCAAATTTCACAAAGAATTTTAACAATTCCATATTTTAAAAAGTCAACATGTTTTTATGAACAATGAAAACTGAGTTAACACAAACATAGGGTTATTAAATTGGTTATCTCAGAACCAATTATTATTATTATTATTATTATTACTTTGGGGGGGTGAGGGAGAAAAAGATAGTTTTATTGCTTTGCCAGGCAAAGGGGACCACAGCAGGCTAATACCTTAAAACTGTGCACCAGAACCAATTATTATTAATTTTTCTTCACATACCTATGCATCAGCTCACTTTTAAAAATTACTTTGATAAAACACACAACACACATAATATAAAATTGACCATCTTAACCTTTTTTTTTTTTCTTTTTAGGGTCACATCCTCAGCACATGGAAGGTCCCAGGCTGGGATCAAATAGGATATACAGCTGCTGGCCAATGGCACAGCCACAGAAACTCCGGATCCAAGCCACCTCTGTAACCTATGCCACAACTCACACCAATGCCGGATTGCCAACACACTGAGAGAGGCCAGGGATCGAGCCCACATCCTCGCAGATACTAGTCGGATTCATTCCCACTGCGCCATAATAGGAACGTCCGCTATCTGAAGCATTTTTAAGTGTACAGTTCAATGACATTCGTGCATGCATGCACTTGTGCGCTCATCACCACCACGTATCCACAGAATATGTTTCTTTTTGCAAAACTGAAACTCTGAACCCGTAAAACAGTAACTTCCCATTCTCCCTCCCTCCCCCAGCCCCTGGCAACCACCACAGTACTCTCCATTTCTGACGACTGGTGCCTCCTACAAGTGGAAGCTCACTTCAATGGAAGGTCTATAATGTCCTGTTTATCACATCACCTAGAATGGTGTCATGCCTATATTGAAGAATCAATAAGATGTAACAAATTGTGAGGACATATTTATATAGCTACACTGTTTTTTAACCAATTTATGCATTTCATATTTTACTTATTTTCAGAGGCTGTATTATTTTTGTTATTCTTACCAGTTAAGTTATTCTTTTTATTATGCTATATAAAATATTTAATGGTATATAAGGCTTTCTTCTTTATAAATTTTAGTTGCATAATATACACAATTCTAATATAATGCTAATTTTTAAAGAAAAATTGAAATGTAATCGATAATACTAAATAGTAAAGATGAAAGCCATACAAAATGGGATAAAGTATAGAATAAATTTCCTATTTGTCTCAGCATATTTTCCATTTCACTTCTCCAGAGGGAGTCACTTAATCTGTTTCTTAAGATCCATGATATAACAACCTGTGTGAATGTAATTGTGTTTAAATATATGTATTTTATTCTGTAAAAAAAATAAAAATTAAATTTAAAAAATAATAATACATTAAGAAAAATTGGAGTTCCCATCATGGCACAGTGGTTAACGAATCTGACTAGGAACCTTGAGGTTTCGGGTTCGATCCCTGGCCTTGCTCATTGGGTTAAGGATCTGGCGTTGTCGTGAGCGGTGGTGTAGGTCGCAGACGTGGCTCAGATCTGGCATTGCTGGGTCTCTGGTGTAGGCAGGCAGCTACAGTTCCAATTAGACCCCTAGCCTGGGAACCTCCATATGCCTTGGGTCTGGCCCTAAACACACACACACACACACACACACACACACACACACACACACACACAAAAGAGAAAGAAAGGAAGGAAGGAAGGAAGAAAAAAGGAAAGAAAAATTATCCAAAACATGCAAACAAGGTAAATAAGAGAAGTGTGTTCCTCCAGGGTCATGCCAGAGTGTTACCGGGTCACACAGGATTACCTCATGACCTAGGGCACTGGATCTGTGTTTGAAAAGCTCTTTACTACTGATTGAACGCCCAGACTTTGAAAGTTAAGGGTAACTTGGAGATTCTTGTCCAGCAGAGATTCGGGTGATTTCTGTCCAGGCTTACTGTCATGTTAATCAGGCATCTTATCCTGATATTCTTTCTTTTTAAAAAAAATTGTTATTAAAGTATAATTGATTTACAATATTCCTTCAATTTCTGCTGTACAACAAAGTGACCCAATCATAGATATATACATTCTTTTTTTTTCTCTTCATACTATCTTCTATCATGTTCTAACCCAAGAGATCGGACTAGTTCCCTGTGCTGTAGAGTAGGACCTCATTGCTTATCCATTCTAAATATAATAATTTGCACCTACCAAACTCCAGATCCATCCCATTCCCTCCCCACTGGCCTCTGGCAACCACAAGTCTGCTCTCCATGTCTGTGATCTGTTTCTGTGTTGCAGATAGGATCATTTGTGCCATATTTTAGATTTCACATATAAGTGATATCATATGATATTTGTCTTTCTCTTTCTGACTTCACTTAAAATAAGAATCTCTAGTTCCATCCATGTTGCTGCAAATGGCATTATTTTGTTCTTTTTTATGGCTGAGTACTATTCCTCCGTGAAAATGTACCACATCTTCTTAATCCATTCATCTGTTGATGGACATTTGGGTTGTTTCCACTGACATTCTTTCCGGAATGCCTTTAAACCCATTTCCTTGGTTCTTCTTTGAAGCAGCTTTACTCCTCCAAGTTCCCTCATTAATGAGTTGAGTAGATCTTTGATATATATTCATTTTATATTTGTATGAGAGTCATGTAGTTAACTTTTTGAAAATTACACTTTGACAAAGGAGTTTCTCTTTTTAACCAAAAAATAGCTAAAAGGGAACATTTGAAAAAAAATTTTTAATGTTTGGTCTGTTTTATATTAACAGCTTAGCAAATACTTTTAACTGGGTGCACAAAGTAAAACTTTTCCATCCAAACGATCACACAATCTCAATTAGTAAGGTCAAACTTCAGTAGGTTATATTTAGGTTTTAACATTCAATGCTCATTTGTCTTTGCTGTAGTTGAAAGTTAACCTATGCCCTGGGAAAAGCATAGATTCCTTTCATTAAAAAACAAAAAAACAAAAAAACAGAGCTGCTGCGGAAAGAGATTAATTGCTTTCTTCTCAATGATCAATAATTTAAAATATGTCCCACTCAAGGCCTCCCGAATCTTGCCCCCTTTGCTGTCACTAAAGCATGGCCACAAGGAGCAATATGTCTTATAGATGTTATGTCCTTGAATTCATTCTCTGCAAACCAATGAATACCATTAACTAGTGAGGTAGGAATATGTGCATCAAAGCAACGTTCTATAAAAGTTGTGAAATCAGTAAGGGCACATTTAAAACTCTTCAATTTTTTTTTAAAAAAGTTAACAGGAGCTGCCTGTGCTATAAAAATACCATGGAACAGGAGGGGGGGGGGAAGTATGGAGGTGTCAAATAAGGGTGAAAACAGAATAGTATTTTAGTGGCATGAACAGGACTGTAGTGACAACTATTTCTTCAACTTTCTAAGAACAGCAGTTACATTTTATGTGCAGCAAGTTCACTTCAGAGATGTTCCATCTGTCGACTAGTTCATTCGGCTAAAAATTTAGGAGAAGAGGTAGCACTTAAAACTCTGCCCAAAGGGTGCTTGGGGGTAAAACACAAGAGACGTTTTCTTCCTCTAGATCAGGAGACCGAACATCTCTGCTGCTCTCGTTGGGGTTTTAATCAAGTCATCCCAGCAGGAGAGGGAAGAATGTTAAACAGACGTGATCAATGTTTTCAATTTCGTTTCGAGCAACACAAGACACAAGAATTCTAATCGGGGTCTAGGAGCCTTAGGTGGGTTCTTTCTTCCCTTTTCTAGAGCAGGTATTGGTTTTTTTTGGTCTGGCACTCTGCCAGCTGATCAGCCCATCACGAAGCATGAAGAGCCCTTTTGAACTTGACCCAGTGGAGTGGAAGCCCTGCATGGCTGGACCTGGGTTACACCTGCTCATGTCTGGTAATAAGGACCGTTTGCTTCTTTCTTTCCCTCCCTCCTTCCTTCCTCCCCTCCTCTCTTTTTTTTTCTGCTATCTGTAATTTTTTACTCCCAGTTTTATTTACATATGACTGACATACAGCACGGGATAAGTTTAAGCTACATAGTATAATGATTTGACTTATATATGTTATTAAGTGATTATCACAATAAGTTTAGTGAATCATCTCAAATAAATGCAAAAATAAAGAAATAGAAATTTTTTTTTCCTTGTGATGAGAAATCTTGCAGTTTGCGTCTTTGACTCTCACTTATAACATAGAGCAGTGTTAATTATATTTATCCTGTTGTACATGACATCCTTGTTCATATTTAAAACTGGTAGTTTGAACCTTTGAACTCCTTTCATCCAATCCCCCCCTCCCCCACCACCTCTGGTAACCACACATCCGATCTCTTTTTCTATGAATTTGTTTGAAGTATAATTGACCTACAACACTCTTAGTTCCTGATACACAACATAGTGATCGATATTTCGATACATTTCACGATGATCACTACGATAAATCTCATTACTGTCACCATACAAAGATAGTGTGTAATTCTTGACTCTATTTCCCACACTGCATTTCATGTTGGTGGGTCATTTGTTGTGCAACTGGAAATTTATACCTCTTAATCTCCCTCATCTATTTTTCTCCGTTCCCCTCCCCTCCCCTCTGCATCCACCTGTTTGTTCTCTGTATCTACGACTCTGTTTCTGTTTTGTTCTGTTCTTTTTTTTTTTTTTTTTTGTCTTTTAGGGCTGCACTGGTGGCATATGGAGGTTCCCAGGCTAGGGGTCCATTCGCAGCTATAGCCGCTGGTCTACGCCAGAGCCACAGCAACACAGGATCCGAGGTGCGTTTGCAACATACAAACCACCTCTCACGGCAACGCCAGATCCTTAACCTACTGAGTGAGGCCAGGGATCATACCCACATCCTCATGCATGTTGGTCAGGTTCGTTAACCACTGAGCCATGACGGGAACTCCTGTTTTATATATATATATATATATATATATATATATATATATATATATATATATTCTACATATAAGTGAAATCATACAGTATTTGTCACTCTCTGTCTGGCTTGTTTTACTAAGCATAACTTCCTCTAGGCCCACCCATGTTGCTCCTAATGGCAAGATTTCATTCTTGTGGCTGAGTAATATTCCATTGTGTGTGTGTGTGTGTGTGTGTGTGTGTGTGTGTGTGTGTGTCTCATATCTTCTTTCTCCATTCATCAATTGATGGGCATGTAGGTTGCTTCCATATCTTGGTTGTTGTAAATAAGGCTGCAATGAACTTAGGAGAGTATGTATCTTTTATAATTAGTGCTTTTTTCCCCTGGAGTGGATTTCCTAGGCGTGGGATTTCTGGATCATAGGATAAATCTATTTTTAATTTTTTGAAGAACCCCTCTACTGTTTTCCATAGTGGCTGAACCAATTTACGGTCCCATCTACACTGTAAGAGGTTGCCTTTTCTACGCATCTTTGAAGGGCTGTGTCTCTAGAATTTCTACTTTGCAGTTCAAAACCCTTTTCTTCCCTGCCTGAGCCAGCACCAGCCCTCCTCCTCCCATGAGCCAGAGCTGGGAGTGGGACAGCTGCAGGGTATAGACCCTCAAACACTCTGTGGGCAGACTTGCACAATGAATACCAAATACTTCCCATCCTCTTCCTCTCTCCTCTACTCCAAATAAATTTTAAAAGAATTTTATTCCATCCAAGATGTTATTCTATTCATTCCCTCAAGGCCTTTCTTTATAGAAATTACAAAGGTAGACCATGACATAGCCTCTTCCCAAAGCTCCCCATTCCCATCCCTTACTGGGTGGGGTCTCACTGAATCAGACAATCAGATTTTGATCTGAAACCCAGGGCAACGTGCTTGAAAGTACCTTACACTGCAGCTTCAAAGGACTATATGCTGTAGCCTAGAGCTCAAAATAGCTGAACAGAGAGACTCATAAACAATAATATGAGGGGGCAGCTTCCACCAAAAATAACTATTAGCTAATGCATCATCCTGAAAGCCAATACTAAGCCACTAGCCTCAAAAACAAATTTAAATAGTTTTCACATTAACTTCCAAATGCCCGTCAAAATCAATGATCATTTCTGGGAAAGAAGATCGAAGGCCAACCAGAGGGCAAAATGAGGCCCAAACCCAGGCATTTGAAGGGTCGATTAACGCAGACTTTGAATTTACAAGAGTAAGTCAAGAGCCTTGGTTGAAAAGGAATCATTTTGGAACCTCTTTTATCAATAAAATATTATTTGTTTTTAATGCTTGTTGTGGAAATTCATGTGCAAGTGACACTAACTGGTTATTTCAACACTAGTTCAAATAACAAAGGTATCACTTAGAATAATCTATCTCACTCAATGTACTGTTACTGTTTTAGTTTGGTTTGGGTCCATAGCACAAGTATGAATGTCTTCTGTGATAGCATAGATTACTTAACCATCAGGAAATATCATACATAAATGCTGAAAATGTGCAAAGGCAAGAAATAAAAAGCTGTCCAGACTCAATAGGACCTTGCTCAACCCAGGTAAGCCGATCTCAAACTAGGTCACCCTTTTGAGTTACGGGCACACAGGTAAATTTTAAGATCTGTGTACTTTCCTCTCCCTTTCCCTTTTTCAGTCTCCAGAAATAGCTGGGTCATGTATCTATGCCTTTTATGAACTCCCAGACACCAAGGACACAGTGAGTTATATGCATGCCCATAAGCTGACCCTATAGAAAAAGATAAAGGCCCAGATGCATCGCCATTGCTGCCAGCAACCACAGCACACACTTAGCACAGGGTCTATTAACCCTGTTAATGGGCTTCTTCTCTGTGGTTTCTCCCACCCAATTTATCTTGCACACCTTCTCCAAATTAATATGGGGAAAAAAAAAAAAAACCTGCTTTACTCTGCAAACACTTTGACCTTGCATCAAAGGCCCTGGCACCTACCAAACATTTATCTGACTCTTCCTAATCACCAGTGCTTTACCCTAGACAAACTGACCCTACCACTGCCTCCTCTCACCTCCTGCTGAGGCCCAGCCCAACTGCAACCAGCCTCCCTGACCCCACTCAGGTTCCACCTCATGAAGCAGCTGCCTGCCTCCTCCAGTCCCCTCCGGCTCTGCTTCCTCCAGGCTCAGAACCACTGCTGACATTTGACTCTTGGTAGATGTTGTCTTGTCTCTTATTCCGCGACTGTAATCTTCTCTTTAGCTCCACCGTAAGCTTATTGAAGGCAAGATCTGCATTTTATGCTATTTTATATCTTTGATGACACTTAGAGAGAGGGAAACCTATTGCCCCTTTCCTCCTATTTCATACTGCTTTCAACCAGGCTGGTGTCTGGACAGTGTGGGTGGAGCCAAGTTCCTCTGGCACCACATAAAGAGCCGGTAATCCTGTCTTTGCTTCTGAAAGTACCTAATTGGCATCAAGACAGTGGTGCCAAGGTAGTAACTCCACACTCTCTTTCAACTTCTCAGATCTTGTAAGACTCTGAACTTCCTTTGCAACTGAAATTGACTGCAACTCAACCACACAAGAGACCGTTTCCATTCACATGTACCATGTATAGGGTTAGACGAGGCTCTGTTTTGTGTTCAACAATGCCCAGGAGGCCCTGATTACAGAGAGTAAGACTGTGACTGGTTCAGTGCTCCATGATTTATGGGAAGGAGAAGAAACCAGAATGGGATCACAGGGTGGCAACAGGAGAAATTAAAGGGCTGGGACAGAACACTTAAGAAAAAAAGAAGTAGACGGAATTGGGATTAGGCCAAAGAAAAAGAGGTCGGGTAATAATGGTCTTTAAGTGTCCAGTGGGTTATTTTAAGGAAGTCAATAATTAGCTGTTTTCCACCTAAAGGACAAGCTGGGGGAAGGTTTGCTTTACGTGTATGAAGAGCTATGGGTCAGACAAAGCTTATAGCTATTACTATAGAGGAGATAAATGAGAACAGGCTCCCGTACTATATCTACAGTGAGAAAATATGTACCATAGAATAAATGGCCTTTCCACTCAAGTTAGCAAGTGAACTTATCCTTAAGGACAATGTGATAATGTCCTGACCATACATCTAAGCCAAATCACAGAGATTACACCGCAACAAAAAGAGCATCAAATCACAGAGATTACACCGCAACAAAAAGAGCATCAAATTTACCATTTGACTGCTTCCAAACTCCATTTTGAAAAGGAGATATAAACAAAAGAGTTAGTTCTTATAGCATATAAATTAGATAAATACATTTTTTTAAAAACTATCTGAACATAGAAAATCCTTAATCTTTATATTCAACCCGAACCCCCTCAATTTTTATCCACTTTACTCCATAAAAATCCTTGCATTTTATAAATACACATATTTGACCTAAAATGATCCTGATCTGATAAACATCTTATAAACTCTAACATGGCAAAAATGGAAAGTGCTATTGGAGATGGGTTATTTATCCCAAGCCCATCACAGAACCCAATCTTTAAAAGCTAATGCTTAAAAAATACATTGCAATCCACTATAGACATTGTAACCTGTATTTCTATTAGTTTGAAAAAAAAAAAACACTCTAAAAATACTTTGATGTTCATTGGCTATCTTGATGGATTGAACATTGTAGATGCCAAGGGGTCTTTAAAAGCCGTCAAAAGGTAGCATTTTCCATACCCTCTAGCACATAGTTAAAACTCACATTGCTAAGTGGCCAGCGTCTCTATTAAAACATGATTCTGTATAGGAGTTCTGCCAATGCTATCTCGAGAGAAGAGCTCACGTGACCTGATTTTTTAAAATTTCCACAGACATCCAACGTTCAGAAGTCTTTTTAAAACTATATGGCTATAAATCATATATAACACTAGTTCCATTTTTGAAAAGGAATGACGTTACTCTAATTAATGTTTAAAACGTCATCTTTCAAATGACAATAGGAACGTTGTGGTCTCATTCATTTTTGGCAAGAAAGCTGCTTGCCCAGATGAAGGCCAGGGTCAACTCCAGCCATACCACTGTCTTCACCACCCGCTTCCTTGAACAAGGCAGCCCCTACCGCTGATCACAAGTAGCATGCTCCTCCTTTCCAGTCCTGGGAAGGTTATTCTGTTTTCTGGAGCATCTGTGCTTTATCATATCTTGTCCCCTCTTGGCAATATCCCTGGACCATTCAGCTCTAGGTGATCTTTGCAGCATCTGACTTGTGGCACTTGCACTCTGGACCGCTCACCCGCCCTGTCCTACCAACCGTGGCTCTGCCAGCAAGCACACTTCTTGCCACCAGACCACATGCTCTTCAGGGGGAGGCACCATGGTATATGGAGCCTAGCACAGTGACTGGAGAGAGAGAGATGCTTTAGAAACATTTCCCATGGTAAACATGTGAAGGTGTCAATATTCCCAGGCTGATTTATGCAAAAATTAAGTGACTTTCAGTAGGAAAAAGAGTGCAGATCTGCTCTTTGGAATAATGATGTCCATTTAGTTGACTTTTGCTCCAAGGAGAAATTAAGTGGCTCTTGTATTTTCATCCTTTACATGTCAGCCTTAACGTCTCTTTCCAGAGAGGTTGGGGTGGGGTAAAGAAGCCTTTCTTGGCCACCTGCCCATCCCTCCACCACAAACATACTGAAAACGTCCCATTACAAGCAGCTCACATTGTTGCTCAGGCAGATTTTTTTTTTTCCCTTTTATTGCACCAATCACAGTGGGTAACTCATAACTTTATGATTATTTCAACGTCTGTTGAATATCCTGTCTTAGTCCATTCAGGCTGCTATAACAAAATACCACAAACTGGCTTGCTTATAAACAACAGAAATTTATTTTTCACAGTTCTGGAGACTGAAGTCCAAGATCAAATTGCCAGCTGGTGAGAGACCTCTTCTGGTTCAGACAGCGGTCTTCTCGCTGGCCCTCGTGTGGTAGAAGGGGTGAAAGAACTCTGGGGGTCTCTTTCTTTTTTTTTTTTTTTTTTTTTTGGTCTTTTTGCCATTTCTTGGGCTGTTCCTGCGGCATGTGGAGGTTCCCAGGCTGGGGTTGAATCAGAGCTATAGCCACCGGCCTACGCCAGGGCCACAGCAACTCAGGATCAGAGCCGTGTCTGCAACCCACACCACAGCTCACGGCAATGCCGGATCCTTAACCCACTGAGCAAGGCCAGGGATTGAACCCGCAACCCCATGGTCCCTAGTCGGATTCGTTAACCTCTGAGCCACTACAGGAACTCCAGGGGTCTCTTTCTTATAAGGGCACTAATTCCATTCATTTGGGCTCTACCCTCATGACCTAATCACCTCCCAGACGCCGCATTTCCCTAACACCATTGGGGATTGGGTTTTAACATATGAATTTGGGGAGAACACAAACATTCAGTCTATGGCATGACTCTATGAAGGCAGAGATCATGTCTGACGTATATATATAACCTGATTGAGCATTCTTGAAAAAAAAAAAAAGGTTGTTGCATAAATGGTAATTCATCCTCAGAATTTATACCTTATACATTAGCTAGGGTTTTCATCACTGATGGTCACTGACTTCAGTTTCCAGCAGATAACTCGAATAAGAGGGAGTTCTATCCCTTGCTTCTTTTTCCCCATTCAGCATTTCATAGGACATATCTCGATACCAGGACTTTTTCCATCTCCATATTACTAGTCAGGTATGTTTAGACCATAAATTTTTATATCTATTTTTTAGCTGAACATTTTGTACCTACATTACATATTTAATGAGGTTGTTCTAAAGAAAAGCCCAAGTCCTGGGAATTTCACAGGCCATGAAGGGCCATGATGGAAAATCCTTATCCAAATGGTTCTGAAGAGACTATTAATATTATCTCTACCCAAATCCCCCGCCTCATTAAATCACCATCAATTCAAAGCCCGTGTCCAACAAAGCAGCGGTTCTCACATATGGTGGGCTTGATACTTAGAGAGCTGGTTGGAAAGGGAGACCTTGACCACCGAGTTGGTGATCAGAGAACTCAGGGTGAGACCAGGAATCTGAACCATCAACCAGCATCAGGGTTACTCTGGGGTAGAAGCTCCTTGGACCTCGCTTTAAAAACTCTGCCCTCAATAGTTTAATGCCTCTCCAGGTATCTTTCATTCCATATTCATATCTTCCAGCACGTCATATCTTGAGGTTTCTGCTTCTTACTAAAGATTCAATAAATAACGGGAAATTCAGAGTTTTAGAAGCTGCCAGGCAGAGCAGAAAGGCTGTCGCTGGCTCTTAGGTACACTGTAAATACTCCTTCCTGGAGAGGAAGTAGGACCCACTCAATGGCGCTGCAGAGCTATGTGATGGGACATGGGGGTGACCTATAGGGAAAGGCTAAGGAAATATTCGTTTGAATCGCAGCAAGATATGTGAAGTTACCCCACAAATGCTGCTTCCATCACAGACAAAGGTAACTCAATTCTTTCTGCTTGGGTTTAATGTGGATAAGAAGGTTTTAGGGTGCTTATCGCATTTGTCAATTGATCTTATCAACCAAGGAAGAACACGAAAAGGCACCCGACCTTTGCCATCCAGCTGTCACTCGGTGGATAATACCTCTTTAGACACCATCAAATCCCTTCTCAGATTAAATACAAAATAAAAATGACCAAAGTAGAGTCAGTTCCTATAAGATACTTTTCAAATTGCAATCCAGATTCACTAATTCAATCTAACTAGTGGGAGACAAATTTCACGGTAATGGTTTAAAAGTTTGACTACATTTACGTAAGTGCTGTTGTTCTTCTTTTCAGTAGATGTCATGATTATGAGACGGTGTAATATTTGAGTCCTAAGACCACACTGAAAACTGCCTCATCACTTCAGATGCAAATCCAAGCCTCCTATCAGAGTCAGTGTTTTCCCAGCTTTCCCTCATGTACCACCTTCACTATATATATATTTTTCTTTTTAGGGCTGCATCTATGGCATATGGAAGCTTCCAGGCCAGGGGATGAATCAGAGCTGCAGCTGTAGGCCTACGCTACAGCCATGGCAACATGGGATCCAAGCCACATCTGTGGCCTGTGCCGCAGCTTGTGGCAACACTGGATCCTTAACCCACTGAGTGAGACCGGGGATTGAAACTGTGTCCTCATGGATACTATGTTGGGTTCTTAACTCACTAAGCCACAACTCAGGAAACTCCACTTCACTATTTTTTCACCCTCATTTTTTTTTGTCTTTTGTCTTTTTGTTGTTGTTGTTGTTGCTATTTCTTAGGCCGCTCCCTCGGCATATGGAGGTTCCCAGGCCAGGGGTTGAATTGGAGCTGTAGCCACCGGCCTATACCAGAGCCACAGCAACGCGGGATCCGAGCCGCATCTGCAACCTACACCACAGCTCACGGCAACGCCAGATCCTTAACCCACTGAGCAAGGGCAGGGACCGAACCCGCAACCTCATGGTTCCTAGTCGGATTCGTTAACCACTGCGCCACGACGGGAACTCCCTTCACCCTCATTTTTGATTAATCTATTCTGTTTCCCTAATGCCTTAAAAAAAGTCAGCTCACTTTTATTAAGTAAAATTATTTTAAAAGGCAAGTCTATCACTACCATAAATCAAAGCTTCCAGGGCCCCTTTCCCTCTACAGAAAGTATCTGTAGCAATAAATAATTTAATAACGTAATTCCATTTGAACCTTGATATCATTGCCTGATCAAGGCCCTGGGCCCGACAGCTGTTCCCTCTTTGTTGTAAAGATCTCCTGCTTCATGAAATTAGAAGGATTGAGAAAAGGATTGAGGAGAGAATATTTTTTCCCCTGGATGAGAAATGCTGTGTCTGGGAACCACAAAAATAATGTTCTCCTTCCCACACTTAAAAAGACATTGATTGTAATCAAGCCTGGGTGACCTGGATTTAATAATTTGGAAATAATAATGTGTAATTAGTACCAATCAATGGTAAACACTTCACTCATTCATTCATTCACTCCACAAATATTATTGCGTGCCTAATGTAAGGTAGGAAGGGCTGCTGTGAAAACCCCGTCGCTGCCTACATTCCAGCAGAGGGAGACAGGCAACAAACAAGCTTAACACAAATCACACATAAATACATATATGTGTAAACACACACAGATACACAGATACATAGATATACATGTCAGATGGTGTCCAAGATGATCTCATTGATGAGTGACATTTGAGAAGAAACCCAAAGGAAGTGAGAGAGGGCACTAGATTCTTTTTATCTAGACAAAAAGCTTGTCAAGCAAAAGGAACAGTAAGTGCAAAGGTCCTGAGGCTGCTCAGTGCTTGGTTTGTTTAAAAACAATCAAGCAGGCCAGGCGAGCTCAGCAGAGTGAGCTGAAAAGAAAATAGTAGGACCCGAGGACAGGGAGTACCAGTTGTAAGGGGGAGGGGGTGGGCTCAAGGGCAAATTAAGCTCTGTGGATTTCCTTCTGAAAGATGAGGGAGCTCCGTGAAAAGGCGGCAGGAACTGGCTTTATTTTTAAGGATTTTTCAGGATCACCTTAGCTACTGCATTGAGAATAATCTGCAACGAGGGGGAAAGGGCAGATGTTGGGGGACCTGACACCATTATTAGTCCTGGCAAGGGATGATGCTGGCTCAGAGCGGGATCAATATCTTTGGGAGACAGTAAATGGTCAGGTTTTGTGTAAATGCTGAAGATAGGGCCAAAGGGGTTTGTTGGTAGAATACCTGCATCATGTGAGAGAAAAAGAGGCATCAAGAATGAGGAGTCAAGCAACAACAACAACAACAACAACAACAACAACAACAAAAAGACAAAAGACAAAAAAAAAAGAATGAGGAGTCAGGAGTTCCCATTGTGGCTCAGCAGTAACAAACCCAACTAGTATCTATGAGGATGTGGGTTCGATCCCTGGCCTCGCTCAGTGTGTTGAGGATGTGGTGTTGCCATGAGCTGTGGTGTAGATCGCAGCCACGGCTCAGATCTGATGTGACTGTGGTGTAGGCCAGCAGCTGTAGCTCCAATTCAACCCCTATCCTGGGAACCTCCATGTACCACAATTGTGGCCCTAAAAAGACTAAATAAACAAACAAATAAGAAGGAAAGAATGAGGAGTCAGGTTTTCAGCCTGAGCAATGACGAGAAAGGTCTGGACAACTTCTGAAATTCAAAGACCGGAGAAGGCTGGGGGCGAGGGTGGCGCTAGTAACCAGGAGTTAGGTTTGGGAGGCCTGCTGGAGATACCAAGGCCTTTGAAGATTCACGTTTAGATTGCAGGGGAGAGGTTTAGAGTTGGCAACAGTCAGGGCACAAATAGTTCTTAAACCATGAGACTGGATGAGGCCACTAGAAAGTGGACATAGAGATGAGGTCTGAGCATGAGGTGCTCCGGGGTTCAGGCTCAGGAGGTGAAAAGAACCAGTGACAGGGCTGGTTCACTGCTTGCTTTAGAAATACCTGAGGAGTTCCCGTCGTGGCGCAGTGGTTAACGAATCCAACTAGGAACCATGAGGTTGCGGGTTCAATTCCTGGCCTTGCTCAGTGGGTTGACGATCCGGCGGTGCCGTGAGCTGTGGTGTAGGTTGCAGACGTGGCTCGGATCCCTCATTGCTGTGGCTGTGGCGTAGGCCAGCAGCTACAGCTCTGATTAGACCCCTAGCCTGGGAACCTCCATATGCTGTGGGAGCCCTAGAAAAGGCAAACAGACAAAAAAAAAAAAGGAAAGAAAGGAAGGAAGGAAGGAAGGAAAGAAGGAAGGAAGGAAGGAAGAAAAAGAAAGAAAGAGAAAGAAAGAAAGAAAGAAAGAAAGAAAGAAAGAAAGAAAGAAAGAAAGAAAGAAAGAAAGAAAGAAAGAGAGAGAGAGAGAAAGAAAGAAAGAAAGAGAGAGAGAAAGAAAGAAAGAGAGAAAGAAATGCTTGGGGAACATTTCCATCCTCCTCCCTCTTCTATGATAGGAACACTCCCCAAAACTTGGCTGTTGCAATCTTTTCCTCAGAAAATGCGTTCTTCCTTGATTGGCTGAACTTCGGCACGCCCATTCTCAAAAAGTGAGCTTTCATGGACATGAACTGAGAGTTGTCAAGAACTATAAAGAACTTGAGATTTTACCAACAAGCTACATTAGCCCATCTTGGTTTCAGGGATGCTGGCAGAAGACATGAAACTCCCGGGTCAAAAGCAAAGCACTTCATGACCACAGCAGGTGACGAGTTTCATGTTTATTACTAGTTCCCCACGACCCCCACGTCTCCCAGAAGCAAGAGAAGCAGGTCATCAGGATGCCGCATGTGCAGTGGGTTTGAGTCACCCTGAGCTTAGGAAGCCCCAGTCTTTTGTAATAAGCTGCAAGCAAATCTACCCAATTTTTGTTCCAGAGGCAAAGACATTATCTTTACAATACTAGACAGCAGATAAATCTGTCCTCTATGCCACAGGGAAACTCTAGCTCTATCTTCCAAGTTTGTTCCTGTACAAATGTCCTTGAAAAGATAATTCAGGACAAAAAGCTACCAGCACCTATGCTCCCAAGAGACCCATGGATTTTGACACCCGACAAGAGTCAACATTTTGCCTCCCAACATGAGTCAAAATTGTTAAGCAGTATATTTTGGAGAATTTAGGAGCCCTTATCCTATTTTACTTTGGAATTCAAAACCTTAACTATTAAAAAAAATCTAAATTATATTTATTTGACTAGGTAACACTTTAAAGTGGTGGTGCAAAATTCAAAAGATAAACTATATAGGATTATCTTTTTATCAACAAAAGATGGCACGAAAGTGGTTTCTCATTTACTGTGAGAAGGGAGCATTTTATATCAGACTTATTTTCTTGAACCAGTTCCCAAATGAGTCAGATTCTCTAAATAGGTATTTAAAGCCTGAGCTCAGCCCCGAGGGAATATAAGAAACAGCTTCCATTTTACTAGAGTTTTATCAGTCTCCACTTGAGCCCGGAAACAACCCACATGCAGTGGGTTACATCCAGTGGATTAAGTGAAAGCTAATGGTCTAAGACAGCATGAAGGACTAAACGGCAGGAACATCTCATCCAAGAGCTGCCTGACAGCAGCCTTCAGCACAAATTCTCTTAACTCTTCCATGTGCTGGGCAGACGAGTAGCTCTGTAATCAATGACAGATAGCTGTACTTATACTCTTTCTTCGCCAAAGATAACACTGCTGTCTAGTAAGCACTGGAGAACATATATCATTGTAAGCGTTCGATGAATCTTGTTGACTAGCTATGCCATTAGAAACGTGTACAAATATTCAAGTTCCAAAGAAAGAGATGCTGGGCATTGTTCTAGGCACCAGGGACACCGCAGTAAACAAAACAGACAAAAAGCTCTGCCCTCAAGGGTAGCTTACTCTCTAGAAGGGGGTGAAGATAAACAAATATGGAATATTAAATAATAATAAGTGGTAAGGAAAAAAGATACAGCAGAGAGAGATGTGACATAGGGAGCAGGTGAAATCTTACATGGAATAGTCCACGAAAGGCTCAATGAAAACAGAACATGTGGCTAGATCACCCTTTTTAATTCTCTGGTCCCTGGTCTTGCCTAAACGTTCTAGAACTTTATGGTAGAAAAATGGCATTATCCTGAAAAAAACCTCAAGACAGACAATAATAATGATAATGAACACTATAACATATCAATATGATGAAATATATATAATTAACTTACAATTAAATATACAATTATGAAGTATTACATTTACTCTGTTTAAATAGATTTCTTATTCTCTGGTGGAGCATGTAGTACAATCATGACGCTGACAAGATGACACATCAAAAAATGATCACATCACTGGAACAATATCGAAATGAATGGATAGCATTCAAAAAAAACACCTCGTTCAAGTTAGTGGGTTGATTGCTGCTAAAACCTCTTTTAAGTTAGTGGCAAGGATGCAAAACAAAGCTAGTGAGTACTGAAGATAAAGAATAAAAGAAAAAAAATCATAGCTCCATCCAGAACCCTGCAGCCATATTTTATTCCCATCGGGTTATTATAAAGAACAGCAGAAGCCTTGGGGAATCTCCTTTTCTTTTAATTATAGAATCCACCCACTAATTAAGCCACTTTCCCCAACTCATTACCAGACGAGTACACTTTCCAAGGTTGCAAATGGAAATGAGGTTCTGCTTCCTTCAGAGGCTGGCACTGTGATTACGTGATTCCTGCCTTTTGCCCTTTCCCATGGAAATTCCACCCACAATCCTAAAGCTTCGGCCATTACCTGGATGCCAAATACAAATCCTTCTCCCCAACACAGACTGGTATCTCTTGAGTGCTCAGCCACCTAGACTCTGGAGGTGCCACGTGTGCTCAGCCTCAGTGTATCCCAAACTGAACTCTCTCCCCAGCTCTCTCCTACCCAGTGCTCCTGTATTCCCTTAGTTGGTGGCAACCCTCTGTCCACCCAGGCAGGTGGTCCAACTAGAAACCTGAATCCCTCTTCATTCCTTATATACAATCGGTCATAACATCCTAGCAACCTTAACTTAAAATGTCTCTGGAATCTGTCCCCAAGTCTCTGTCCCACCTGGTGCTACCTGACATTATTTCTACCTGGACCGCCATTGTATCCCCTCCTCATGGATCTATCTCCCTGCCTCCAGTGTGTATCCTCTATTTCTCTCCATCACAGCACTTAGTACTGAGTACCATACATGATGGTACTTATTACTCAGTACCATACATGATGGTACTTATTACTCAGTACCATAAAATCTTCAAATACCCCAAGAGTTCTGACGCACAAACATGGTGTGCTCCTTCTGTTCTCAGCATTTAGCACAATATCTTGCAGGGCGTAGGTGTTCCTTTAACATTTCCTGATTGGATACATCAGATTCCAAGACATCAGACATTTCAAGAAGTGATACAGGTTCACCAACAAAATTCCTGCTCCCCAATCCTGACCCTGTTACAGCGAAACCTGTGAAGTCGTGGACTGCTTATTGATTTAAGCTTTGTGCCACGAACTCTAATTCCTCCACTGTAACTCTTCCCCAGCTTCGCACTTGTCTCGCTCTCACATCAGATGTTCAGGGTCCTCTTTCTCCCTCCTCCTTCCAAATCCATTCGTAGTAAAAGAGTTCATTGCGGCCTTTTATTTCCACAGGTGTTTGCATTTAGGACTTTCTTTCTAATAGTGGAGAGCAACCTCTGGTCCCATTCAAGAATTGTTAGGGCTTTGGCACCACGGTATATATGTGTAAAGGAGAGTTGGGTGGGAGAGGGGGAAAGAATTAGAAAGAGAAACTCTGGCTGACCTGGAAATGACAGAACCTTGACAATCAGAGCCTAAATGCTCCTCCTTCTGCACGCAGCCAGCTCTGGACCAAAAGCCCAGGCTTGTTTTAGCAAATGCTCTCCACCCAAAATCCTTCATCCTGGGAGATTAGCACATGATCTGACCATGACATTTCTATCCTATTTTGTTTTTCCTTCCAGTTTTATTGAAATATAATTGAGGAGTTCTTGTCCTGGAGCAACGAATCCGACTAGGAACCATGAGGTTGCAGGTTCAATCCCTGGCCTTGCTCAGTGTTGGTTAAGGGGTCCGGCAGTGCCATGAGCTGTGGTGTAGGTCGCAGACAAGGCTCAGATCTGGCGTTGCTCAGATCTGGCGTTGCTGTGGCTGTGGGGTAGGCTGGCGGCTACAGCTCCAATTAGACCCCCTAGCCTGGGAACCTCCACATGCCTCGGGTGCAGCCCTAAAAAGACAGAAGACAAAAAAGAAGAAATACCATTGACATACAGCACCAAGTAGGTTTAAATTGTACAGCATGAGGATTTGACTTACATGCCATCACGAGATGATTACCACAAGTTTAGTGAACACTCATCAGCTCAGAGAGATGCAGAATTTAATAAATAGAAAATAATTTTCCCTTGTAATGAGAACCCTTAGGATTTACTCTCTTACCAATTTTCATATGTAACAAATAATAGTGCTAATCATATTTATCATGTCATAGATTACATTCCTGGCACTTTTATCTTACATCTAGGAGTTGGCCTTTTAGGGCCGCACCCTCGGCATATGGAAGTTCCTAAGCTGCTGGCATCCGCCACAGCCATAGCAACACCAGATCCAAGCCATATCTGTGACCTACACCAAAGCT
This sequence comes from Phacochoerus africanus, assembly GCF_016906955.1. Classification (NCBI taxonomy): domain Eukaryota; kingdom Metazoa; phylum Chordata; class Mammalia; order Artiodactyla; family Suidae; genus Phacochoerus; species Phacochoerus africanus. Next base: position 125,244,646 of record NC_062558.1, read on the forward strand.
CATGGCAACACTGGATCCCCGACCCAATGAGCGAGGCCAGAGATCGAATCTGCGTCCTCATGGATACTAATCAGATTTGTTTCTGCTGCACCACAATGGGAACTCCTGGGAGTCTGCACTTTTTGACTGCCTTCATCCAATTTCTCCTCCCACCAGCCCCTGTCTCTGGGAACCACAACTCTGATCTCTCTTTCTCTCTCTTTCTATGAGTTTCTGTGTTTGTTTTCCAAGTAGAACTGACTACAACACTATGTTAGTTCCTGGTATACAACACAGTGATTCAACATTTCTGTAGGTTTCAAAACGATCACCACAATCCGTCTAGTTACTATCTGTCGCCACACAAAGATATTGCAAAATTACTGGCTATACTCCCCACACCGTACCTTTCATATCGGTGATTCATTTATCTTGCAGCTAGAAGGTTGCCCTTCTTAATCTCCCTCACCTGTTTCTCCACCTGCTTCTCCCTCCCTCTGTCATCCACCTGTTGTCCTCTGTATCTATGACGCTGTTTTGTTTTTTGCTCATTTGTTTTGTTTTTTTATATTATATATAAGTCAAATCATACAATATCTGTTGCTCTCTGTCTGACTTATTTCACTGGGTGTAATACCCTCTAGGTCCATTCATTTATTCTTTCGCAAATGGCAAGATTTTACTCTTTTTATGACTGGGTAATATTCCATGACATATATATACACCTACACATCACGTCTTCTTTCTCCTTTCATCTCTTGATGGGCACTTAGGTCTCTTCCATGTCTTGGTTATTGTAAATAATGCTGTAATGAACGTAAGGGTGTGTATCATTCTGTACTAGCGTTTCCATATTTTTTGGATAAGTACCCAGAAATGGAATAGTTGGATCATTCTATTTTTAATTTTTTGAGGCATCTCCATCCTGCTGTCCATGGTGGCTGCGCCAATTTGCATTCCCACCAACAGTGCGCAAGGGTTCCCTTTTCTCCATATTCTTGGCAACACCTGTTCCTTGGGTATATGGGACACGTCTACATTAGATGTAACAGAAAGAAAACAAAACTCCTGTGTGGAGACTTAGCTCCAGTCCAGACCACTTGGGTTAGGAGGAAGATAATATTCCTCAAGGAGAAGACTACTGTTTCTTCTGGGCAACCACCCTAATGAGCTCATAAAAAGTAGAGACCCTGAGGAAATGCAGTCTTGATCTGAGGGTGAGGGAGAAGGCAGCTGGGGCCCCTGGAGTGGAGGGGAGACAGGTCTTTGTACAGAGAGGAAACCTTACCAAGATGGCGGCACATGAGGTTCTAAGTCAGTATGAGAAATGGCCCCTGTCTGCGCTTTTTGGTCCGTTTTTCTATAAATGTAAGATGGCTCTAAAAGTTAAAGTCTATTCCTAAAAAGGAAGAAAAAGAAAAGAAAGAAAAAAAGATAGGACGGGAGGGAGGGAAGGAGAAAGGGAGGAAGGGAGACAGCCTGAGACTATTCGGGTAGTTGTTGCTTATACTGTGCTGTAACTCCTTCTATTATCCCAAATGTTCGGTAAAGTCTGCTGAAAACAGCTGCCTTGTGAGGTGGAACTTTGGGAAAAAGAGGAAGAGAAATGGTGTCTAGTGTGCACTGAAGCCGTGCAAAGGCTGTAGCACTTCCATAAAGTGGAGACCAAGAACTTGGGAGTGGCAAGAATTCAGAGCGCGAGAGCACCTCAAGAATGGGCACCTGGAAGGCTCTCCAGAACTCTGTTGTCCGCTACGGTAGCTACTACCTGCCTGTGGCTCTTGAGACCTTGAAATGTGACTGATTCATCCAACTTGAAAGGTACTATTAAACTAGTATTTTTAGAAAAGTATCAAATATCTCAAAAATGTTATTGTAATAACTTGAAGTAATACTATTTCAGGTACGTAGAGACAAAAATACATTATGAAAGTTAATTGCACCTGTCCCTTTATACCTGTATTTGTTTATTTATTTTAGGGCCACACCTGTGGCATATGGATGTTCCCAGGCTGGGGGTCGAATCGGAGCTGCAGCTGCCTGCCTACACCACAGCCACAGCAACACAGGATCCAAGATGTGTCTGAGACTTATACCACAGCTCATGGCAGCGACAGATCCTAAACCCACTGAGCAAGGCCAGGGATTGAACCCGCATCTTCATAGATACTAATCAGGTTCTTAACCCACTGAGCGACAAGGGGAACTCTCCTTTATACCTTAATACACCTATTAGAAAATTCAGAATTACGTATGTGGCTTGAATCATGTTTCTATTGGATGACACTACTCTAGAATCTTGGGAAAAAGGCATGAACTTGCTAGAATATAAGGCATGGGGAGCTTAAAGCACTTTCTTTGGAGAGTAAAACAGAAAAAGGTGACCCCACAAAACTGGAGATGTAAGATGGCAGACACTGATTAATTAAGTTTGAGGAAATACAAATTTAAAAGAACAGATAATATTATTCTAGTAAAGTATTGTTTAAATTAAAAATAATTCCTGCAAATAATAAGTGCTCTCAAATAGGCGGTAATTTATACAAAAATGCAATTTTTCGGGAACACATGGATAGACTGAAATAAAGTTCATATCATACAACTTTCCAACATAAGTAACTTACATTTGGTACTTAGATTGAAACTCGAAGAGAAGAAAAGCAAGGAGGCTCCTCCCTCCTGGGGGACAAACAAATGCGTCTTCTAATATCTTGATGTATTGACAGTAACTACCCAGAGACTAACAGTTTGTACTTTCAGCTAGGCATATAAACTACACACAGGGCTGCCTCTGTTCACATTTTATATTTATTTACACCAAATTTACCAAATCTGCTCCTAAGTCATGTCTCAGGAGATTTATGAACAAAACCAGAAAACAAACTATAATGCCTGACTCCAAGTTAGCCAATCTGGATGTAAGCAGAAGTTAATTTTTCTCTGACATGCTACCTACGAGGCTCTAATTTAGCACCTCCGGGTTCTCTGTTATACACATACATGGTTATGTATACATGGAAGCAGCAATTTCAGACCTGGGCTGATTTAAATATCACATGGTCTAGTCTCTTTATTTTACAGATAAGGACACAGCGATAGGTCCCCTGCCTGGGACCTCAGAGCTGCTGCAGCAGCAACGGCAGGACTTGAGCCACACAAGGTGGCAACACAATGAGTGTTCTGGGTGTGACCCTGATGTTTCCTGATAACCAAGGTGAGTTGTCTGAAAACTGGGGATTTATTGTGCTTACAGGGGTTTTCAGGAGGCTCAGAGAGTGTCCCTCTAGAAGATATGCTTTACGGCCACTGAAACCTTGGTCATGCTCAGTGGGAGCTAAACGCGTGCCTTCTCGTCCTTCCGTCTTCTCACCTGAGCCATAAGCTAGTGCTCTCTTTTCCTGCAAAGTTTATGCTCAGTGAAAAAAATGATGCGGATCCCCGAAACTCTTTTACCAAGTATTTGAGGGTCTCTAGACAGCCTGGAGCCTATTTAAGAGCCCCCAGGGACACCTGGCTTAGATGACGATGCTCACCCTTCGTAGCTTGAGAGACTCAAAATGAAACTGGGTTTCCGGGGATAAGGTGGGTACCACATGCAGAGCTCAAAGTAAAGCTCCAGAGCAGGCACCCTGGTCTTGGGCCTCTGCCACCTCATCCTACATCCCTCAGCCCCAGGCTGAGCCCTCCAGGCATGTCCTCAGCTCAAGTAATCTATTTTGCAAACATACACACAGACACTGCTCTCTTCTTCCTTTTTGGCCCAATTGGCCATGCTCTGGCTCCAGAATAAAAGGACAGCATAGTTCATACATAGATACCCAGAGCTCTACATCCCAAAGGGCAGCCTATTAACAGACACCAACCACAAATGGGTAGCTTCTGAGATGGGAGGTATTTTTCTGCTTGGAGTCCTTCCAAGTGTTCTTGCTTAATTCTCGGCACACACACACGGCCAGTGACTTAGCATCCAATCTTAAAGTTTTCAGTCCTCCTATTAAAAAGTGGCTTTGGGACTTGGTTACTATGAAGTACGAGTCCCTCATCTAAGAGGAAAAGAAACATAACGTACAGATCAATTAGATCCTACTGCATAGCACAGGGAAGTATATTCAAATCCTATGATGAACCATGATGGAAAGGAATATGAAAAAGAACGTGTGTGTGGAGTTCCCGTTGTGACTCAGAGGTAGGGAATCCCACTAGTATCCACGAGGATGTGGGTTCAATCCCTGACCTCGCTCCATGGATTAAGGATCAGGCATTGCCGTGAGCTACGGTGCAGGTCAAAGATGTGGTTCAGATCCCACATGGCTGTGGCTGTGGCATAGGGCTGGCAGCTGCGGCTCCAATTCAATCCCAACCTGGGAACTTCCATATGCTGCAAGTGCAGCCCTAAAAAGCAAAATAATAATAATAATTAAAAAAATAAAGAATATGTGTGTATGTGTATATATACTTTGATTCATATATGTATGAATCACTTTGCTGTACAGCAGATATTAAAACAACATTGTAAATCAGCCATACTTCCATAAAACTTAAAATATTTAAAAACAATTTGTTAAGAGGAATTATAAAATACAAAACACAAAACCACATTTTTACTGCTCTTCCATGATTAGCCTCCTCACCAGGATCAGGGACCTCGGTGGACACCCAAAGGCCTGTGTACCACTGGCCTTGCCGGGGAACTCAGTCTCCTCTTTAAGCCTAATCCAGTCCCAAATTGGAGAAGGTGTGCAATTGCAGGGCTTGTGAGCAGGTTCATTTATCACCCAGTGAGCTGGGGTGGCATGAAAGGGAATGGGATGGCCTTACTGCAAGTAAGAGTGTGACATGCCACATGGGCAGGAAGCGGAGGCTCCGTACCTTTGCAGGTGAAACATTTGATGTGGAAATGTTTGGTCTGGACCCGAAGCACTTCGCCCTTGCATGGCTCCCCACATTTGTGGCAGTGAATGACAGGCTTCTCTGGCGGGTGGTGCGGGTCCTGGGGGTGAGCCACTGAAAGAAAAAAGACAGGAGATCCATGTGAGCAGAGAGCATTCCCGCCCCAGGAGCCATTGCAGGCAGCCATAAATATATCCACGAGTTTAGTATCAAATGCACCACATGTTGATTCCATACACCTCAGTTGAGCCCCCGGCCCCACATCAGAATCATCACGGGGATACACAGGTAGGTAAGAGAGCTGTGGCTTTCCCAGTCCAGTGGGGAGAGCACTGGGCTTGTTCCTTTGGAAGCCAGCAGGCTTCTCTCTTCTTCCCAAATGTCTCCAGGACTATGTCATTGGCTCATGAAATATATGATCTAGTTTGGTTCCATATTGTGCAATATGTCCTTATCTTGATTTCGAAAAGTGCCTTTTGACGAGGAATTCATGGCAGACTGTAAGTTTCTTGAAGATGGGGGCTGTTTATTAAAGTTCCTATTTCGTTTCTCCCCATCTGCGCTCCTCCTCCCTCCCCCAGCTCCTCAGCACAGAGAAGCACGTCCATGCACCCAAGGGGCTCAGTCAATGCTTATTTCGTTCTTAGCGGGCAGGTGTGCAGGCGAGTTCCTTATCTACCAGAGTCCTTCCTGATCTTCATTCGACTACTCATTCAACCTGCGGGAAGCCTAATGGCAGCCTCCTGTTGTGTGTACAGTTCCAGATGCACACATGCAGGCAGGCATTAAAAATAATAATAATAATAAGTTAGTAACAAAGTGGATCTCTCTGAACCTCAGGGTCTTCTCCTGTAAACCAAAGGGGACTGGATCAGAAGATCTTTGCAGGCTCGGCAATCACATGACGGGGCTCACAGGGATTAGTCTCTCAGTTTCCAGAGTGTAGCCTTTAGCAAATGGAAGTGATTGTGACTGCCTGGCCCCAGGAATAGGATTTACAGGCTCTCCTTACAAAGCACCAAGAGAGAAGGAAACAAGGGGACACCCATGACTCGAGGTCACCCAAGAGTCTACATTGAACTTGAACATGCAGTTTCTCCAGCCAGAGAATCAGAGGAACTTTTTGCTATTAAATTCCCTTTCTCAAGGAGATCCTGCTGAGTAGCATTGAGAACTATGTCTAGATACTCATGTTGCAACAGAACAAAGGGTAGGGGGAAAAATGTATACATGTAAGGATAACTTGATCCCCTTGCTGCACAGTGGGAAAATAAAAGAAAAAGAAAAAAGAAAAAAAAATAATAATGAATAAATAAATTCCCTTTCTGATCTGTGCCCTCACAAGGAGGAACGTGTGATATATAAAAATGTATTACAGAAGTACCTACATGAGGGAGTTCCCGTCATGGCTCAGTGGTTAAAGAATCCAACTAAGAACCATGAGGTTTCGGGTTCGATCCCTGGCCTTGCTCACTGGGTTAAGGATCCGGTGTTGCAGTGAGCTGTGGTGTAGGTTGCAGACGTGGCTCGGATCCCGAGTTGCTGCGGCTCTGGCTTAGGCTGGCGGCTACAGCTCCAATTCGACCCCTAGCCTGGGAACCTCCATATGCCACGGAAGCAGCCCGAGAAATGGCAAAAAGACAAAAAAAAATACCTACATGAGCGTGATATGGGATAAGGACAGTGAACCTAAAATTAATCAACCAATACAAAGAACAAAGATGATTTTTATTTTCCAAATGGTAAAACTGGGTTGGACGGGGGGGTTGATGTGGGCGATATGGATGAAACTCAATTTAGAAAAGCACCTCCAGCCACTGAGCTCTCTGTACACAAGTACAATAACACATTGTTTCTCTCAGACCACTGAAATGTTCTCATTTCGCCTGGAAAGAGTTTGAACAAGACAGTCCAAATAATCCAGTCCTAGCTAAATTCTTAGAAACAAGGTTCTTTTGTGCAATTCAGGCTAGGAGCAGGTGTAGTTTCAGGTTAAACACCTGATCCAAATTCTCTGCGTTGGCCCCTGGGGAGTGTTCAGCAAAGGTACCAACGTCGTGATACACCTGCAGTTCCTTATCTGCCTGCTGGCATCTCTCGGAAACCTGTACCCACAGCAGAAGTCAGTACTATCTAAAGGAATTAAGGAGATCCTTCTAAGATCTCCAAACAACCACTGCCTTTTAAAGCGATGTGTAACAAGGCCAAAAATCCATTCACCTGGGCATTAAAAAAAAGTTTCCCTTAACAATATCTGCTTTATGTAAGGTTTTTTGTTTGTTTGTTTCAAATTCCTGCTTCCTATAAGAATGGAGGAAAATAATATTGATTGAGCATCTGTCTGATTAAGCGCCAGGCACGGTGTTAGGTGCTGACATATAAGTCATTTTATTCTATCCTCACCAACTCTCTCTCCAACCACCCCCCATCCTTTCTGAGATGGGTAATATTGTTCCCATTTGACAGATGAGGAAATAGAGTCTAAGAGAAGCGGAGCAGCCTTGAGCCAAGTGGAGGCTCAGAGATCTACATCCAGGATTTCTGTTCCCAAGTTCATGGTCCTCCCATGCTATGTGTCTAAATCAGACATCATTATAAGTCAAGCAATGCTTGTTGTAAACCAGGCAATAATTTATCTAGCTGGGCACAAGTGCAGTTCTAGGAGTGGTAGCTAGGACTTGGCTTACAAAGGGAACACACACAGTGTGTGCAGTGAGGCACTGCTAGCTGGGTGTGGCATCCAGGCAGTAATCCTCAGGGTAGCTCTGCTGATCCCCTATATCAGACCCCCTGTGCCATATATTAAAATGCAGATTCCTCAGCCCCACTGAACTAGGGGTGGGAGTTGGGGACCTGTCATTTGAGTAAGCTCCTCCGGTGATTTTTATGCCTCCTAGAGTTTAAGAACCATTATCCCCTTCGAATTCAGACAACATGGTTAAGCAAGTTACAGAGAAAAGTGAGAGTGAAAAAAGCAATCCACAAGACCACCCACTTTAGAAACAATATTAGAACACAGAGGAGTGCCTGTTGTGGTGCAGTAGAAACAAATCCGACTAGGAACCATGAGGTTGTGGGTTCAATCCCTGGCATCACTCAGTGGGTTAAGGATCCGGTGTGGCTGTGACCTGTGGTGTAGGTCACAGACGTGGCTCAGATCCTGCATTGCTGTGGCTGTGGCATAGGCCGGCAGCAATAGCTCCAATTAGACCCCTGGCCTGGGAACCTCCATGTGTCGCAGGTGCGGCCCTAAAAAGCCAAAAAAAAAAAAACAATAAAAGGATCCGGTGTTGCCATGAACTGTGGTGTAGGTCGCAAACGCGACTCGGATCCTGCGTTGTGTGGTGGAGGCCAGAGGCTACAGCTTTGATTAGACCCCAAGCGCGGGAACTTCCATATGCCGTGAGTACAGCCCTAAAGAAAAAAAAAAAAAAAAAGAACACAGTGGATCTCTTGACTATGAGGGAGAAGGCATTTTTGGATGAGAAACTGCACTGCAGTTTCTCCTGACACTTGAATTTTTTATAGCTAAGCAAGCCAACCATGCTGAGTAATGATGAGGGAAGGAAAATATCACTTCACTTCTTGGCTCTTTCCTTTATCTCAACAAAGGTGCCAGTGCACATTGCTGGCACCAGTCACAAAGGTCAGAATTGGGATCGGCTTCTGCATTTTGCAAGCACCTCCCTTTGGAAATATACATTACACTGTGAAATCCTCCGTGCCCAGAGATGACCCTGGGTTTTTACCCAGGGATAAGCAGAGACTGTATCGTGTTTGTCTTTCCATCGAACCCCAGCCTAGGCACACACTTATCAGAACTGCCTACTTGCGAAGACACAGGCTTTGCTTGTTAGAGAAAGATGAACTCCAAAGACCCAAAGAGACTCAGGATTTATTGCATCCCATTTCAAATCAATATGGACAAAAGTATCTCTCTCCTTTTTAAAGATTAATAAAGAGGTTTATTGTTTTTTACGTAATTTCCTTTGGCAGTTTGGTTAATACCAAATGTATGTTTGTTGGCTCAATTCCTTTCTGAAATATGCTGAGTCAGCTGCAATGAAGATGACATTAATTCTGTACGCCTCTTATTTGCCATCTGGCTCTGCTGCTAATTTTCTTTTTAGCTTCGCCCACGGTATGTGGAAGTTTCCCAGCCAGGGATCGAACCAACACCGTAGCAGTAACCACAGCAACAGCAGTGACAGCACTGGATCTTTAACCTGCTGAGCCACCAGGAAACTCCTCTGTTGCTAATTTTCACATGATTACTTCATCTTTCAGAGCCTGAGTGGTCCCTCCTTATTCTATTGATAGGGAAAATTAGGAGAAAAGAGCTTACAGTCCTTGCCCAAAGTCAGCAGTGAGTTATTGGCAAAGGTACACTTAGCACTCAGGCCTCCCAGTCTTTCTCCGGTACCAAGTAGTCAGTGATATACCCTGGCCCTTGCATGGACATGGTTAAAATCTTCCATGGCTCATCAGTTTGTTGCTAAAATGAGAAGAGTACAATGAAAAACCAAAAGCATGGTTGCCTCTGTCCCGAATAATGAGGAAACGTATATGAAGAGCCAAGAGTCTATTTGCCTGAAAAGGTAAAGGGATTCCTTCACTGCATAACATCCCGTTGGGAGGGATTCTGGCAACTAAGATAAAACAGCCCATTGCAAGGCTAGTGAGAAACTGCACACTATCTTTCACAGTCAAGCAAAGCAGGTTAGTTTAGCCATCTCCCTGAGACTCGTAGAATCAAAGTTCTATTCTGGATGTGTTGCTTTGAAATGCCTATTAGAGATTGCAGGTGATGAGACTTGGGGTGTTGGGACTGTCAAGGAAAGCTGTTCACCCTCAGTGTCCCCAGGCAGAGGTCATTACAGGCGGTGCTAGGAAAGCTAAAAAGATTAGGTAGAGCCCTTCCCTTCCCAATATTTCAGAACCAGACTCATCTGACCCAAGTTCCCTCCATGAACAGATCTTGGAACTAGACCACCAGAATCAGAACATCTAAGAAAGCATATTTGAAACAAAATCTCCTTAGCAAGGTGGCTATCACGAGCCTGTGACAGTATACCCAGTGAGTTACAACTTACCCAAGGTTATCTGAAATAATCAGAATCTCCCAGGTAACAAATTCCCTTCCCTCTCATTAGCTTCATCCCTCCCTTCAGCAGCCTTTGAAACCACCCTGGGTTTGATGGCTTTCAAAGCCCTTCCATCTGCATTATCTCATATCACTCTCACAAGAGCGCCAGGAAGTAGGACGCAAAAAGACCGTCCGGTCCATTTTACAAATGGGCAAACTGAGATTCAGAGGAACAAAGTGACTCACCCAAGGTGACCCAGCCATGAAATGGAGAGTTGGCAGTAAACCAATGCAGTGCTCTTTACACCCAACAATCCCTTAATCACTGACGCTTGGAACCTTGTAGTCATCCTGACCCCACCCTCTCTTTCCTCTCCTGCTAAATTCTGCCCACTCTTAACACCCTTTAGTCACCCTTTCACTCATCACAGGACTCCAGCCTTCAAGCCCCTTTTCTCAGATTGCCGAGAGTTCCCTGCTCCCTGGCTCTCTCTCCTTCAAGGCAACCAGCGAAGAGCGGGCCATTCAAAGAGGGGGAGCATCACTCCCCACTCCTTAAGTTGGGGCTGTGCTTGGTAACTTCCTTCCAGAGAGACAGTACGGAAGGGGGTGGGGAGAGAAACTTTACAGTGGACAAATCTGACAAGCACCACCTTACCCGGGGGGCAAGGTCAACGTCAACAAGACTTGTGGACACTCTGTACCTTTGCCTATGCACTTGGCCTCTGTGACCTTCCTTCCCTCAAACTTCATAATCCTAGTCTGGTCATGAGAAAATCCCCAAAGTGAGGAGGGACAAAATGAGCTTCTATAGAAACCTAACCAGCCCTCTTCCAAATCATCAAGATCATCAAAAACAAGGAGGGAAGTCCTCCCAAGGGAACCCTCCTACACTGCTGGTGGGGATGCGAACTGGTATAAGCACTACAGAACACAGTATGGCACTTCCTCAGAAAAAAATAAATATAGAACTACCATATGATCCAGCAATCCCGCTCCTGGGCATATAGCCAAACAAAACTTCTATCCAAAAAGACTCATGCGCCCCTATGTTCATTGCAGCACTATTCACAATGGCCAAGACATGGAAGCAACCTAAATGTTCATGGACAGATGAATGAATGAAGAAGATGTGGTACTTAAATACAATGGAATACCACCCAGCCGTGAAAAATAACACAATAATGTTATTTGCAACAACATGGATGGAACTAGAGATTCTCATAATAAGAAAGACAAATACCATATGATATCATTTGTATGTGGAATCTAAAATATGGCACAAAGGAACCTATCTACAAAACAGACACAGACTCACAGACATAGAGAACAGACTTGTGGTGCCAAGTGGGGGGAAGGGAAGGAAGTGGGATGCACTGGGGAGATACCAACTATTCCATTTAGAATGGATAAGCAATGAGGTCCTGCTGTATAGAACAGGGAACTATACCCAGTCTCTTGGGCTACAACATGATGGAAGATAATATGAGAAAGAGAATGTATATATATGTATGACTGGGTCACTTTCCTGTACAGCAGAAATTGGCACAACACTGTAAATCAACTATAACCAATTTTTTAATAAAATAAAATTATTTCTAGTAAAAAGAAAAAAAAAAAGTTCTTTCATCACAGCCAAGAGGACAAGAGGAGCCTAAAATGATATGACAACTAAGTGTGAGGTGGTGTCCTGGATGGGATCCCAGAACAGAGAAAAGACATTGGATAAAACTAAAGAAATACAGTCAAAGAGTTCCCATCATGGCTCAGTGGTTAGCAAATCCAACTAGGAACCATGAGGTTTCGGGTTCGATCCCTAGCCTTGCTCAGTGGGTTAAGGATCCGGTGTGGCCGTGAGCTGTGGTGTAGGTCACAGACGTGGTCCCGAGTTGCTGTGGCTCTGGTGTCGACCCCTAGCCTGGGAACCTCCATATGCCGCAGGAGTGGCCTAAATGGCAAAAAGGAAAAAAATAAGAAAAAAAAATACAATCAAGTACAGACTTACATTAACAATGTGTCAATTTTGATCCATTAACTATAACCAAAGAATTATATTAATGTCAGATGTTCCACATATGGAAAACGAGGATATGGAAACTCTCTGTATTATCTTCTCAAATTTTCAATGAATCTAAGACTGCACTTAAAAATAAAAATGCAATAAAATAAAAAGACTTGCAATTATCTCTTTGCGTCCCAATTCATCAAGCCTAAAGTTCTTTACCTAGTTCCAGAGATCTTCAATAACATGGCCTAAGACAGCTGTTCAGATACCTAAGAAGGAACACCCTTTGCTGAGTACCTCTCACTGTGCTAAGCGGTTTCGAACACAGGCAGGCCAACCCCAAAGACCACATGCCAACATCCTCTGCTGTCCATTCCTGTAAATACACACAGCCCTCATCAGGGAGAAGGCCTGACTGCTTCCCGGTCTTTCGCTTCATCTTCCCTTCACTCTCTCAGGCCTGGTGCCTCATTTGGAATAGCTTCTTTCCTCACCTGCTCAAGTCACACCTGACATATGGGGCCCAGCCCATGTCCTGGCTCTTCTCCGAAGCTCTCCCTATGGCTTATAATGATAACATATTTTATTCTCAGAACTTCCGTTGTGGCTCAGCAGGTTAAGAATTTTAGAAGTAAGATTTAGAAAATGTGGTGGCAGCTTTATGCTTGAGTTCATTGGAGAATGAAATGCCCAGGAAAGTTCAAGCAAGAAGCATGTGGCTTAGAGGAGTCTATTCTGGGAAGGGAGGTGACCAGCTGCAGTACTCTGAATGCAGCCACAGAAGCAGCCCTGGCAGCAGAGCCTGCTGGGGGGCGGGGGGGTGAGGTTCCTCCTATGATCTGTCTCTTTAAAATGGCAGAGACCATTCAACATCATGAATATTTTCTCAGGTCAGTCTCCCAAAGCAATAGACATTAGAGCAAAAAGAAACCCATGGGACCTCATCAAACTGAAAAGCTTTTGCACAGCAAAGGAAACCCAAAAGAAAACAAAAAGACAACTTACAAAATGGGAGAAAACAGTTTCAAATGATGCAACTGACAAGGGCTTAATCTCTAGAATATATAAACAACTTATACAACTCAACAGCAAAAAAAACAATCAATCAATGGAAAAATGGGCAAAAGACCTGAATAGACATTTCTCCAAAGAAGATATACAGATGGCCAACAAACACATGAAAAAATGCTCAACATCGCTGATTATAAGAGAAATGCAAATCAAAACTACCATGAGATATCACCTCACACCAGTCAGAATGGCCATCATTAATAAATCCACAAATAACAAGGGCTGGAGGGGCTGTGGAGAAAAGGGAACCCTCCTGCACTGTTGGTGGGAATGTAAACTGGTACAGCCACTATGGAGAACAGTTTGGAGATACCTTAGAAATCTATACATAGAACTTCCATATGACCCTGCAATCCCACTCTTGGGCATCTATCCGGACAAAACTCTACTTAAAAGAGGCACGTGCACCCGCATGTTCATTGCAGCACTATTCACAATAGCCAAGACATGGAAAAAACCCAAATGTCCATCGACAGATGATTGGATTCGGAAGATGTGGTATATATACACAAAGGAATACTACTCAGCCATAAAAAAGAATGACATAATGCCATTTGCAGCAACATGGATGGAACTAGAGAATCTCATCCTGAGTGAAATGAGCCAGAAAGACAAAGACAAATACCATATGATATCACTTATAACTGGAATCTAATATCCAGCACAAATGAACATCTCCTCAGAAAAGAAAATCATGGACTTGGAGAAGAGACTCGTGGCTGCCTGATGGGAGGGGGAGGGAGTGGGAGGGATCAGGAGCTTGGGCTTATCAGACACAACTTAGAATAGATTTACAAGGAGATCCTGCTGAATAGCATTGAGAACTTTGTCTAGATACTCATGATGCAACAGAAGAAAGGGTGGGGGAAAAATGTAATTGTAATGTATACATGTAAGGATAACCTGACCCCCTTGCTGTACAGTGGGGAAAAAAAAAAGAAATAAGAATAAACTATCAAACACTTTGATGTTTTAAAAGCAAAAATAAATAAATAAATAAATTAATTAATTAATTAATTAAATAAAATGGCAGAGACCCAGAAAGAAATAATGGGAAGATTAGTATAATCAGCAGGTTAAGAACCCAACATAGCATCTGTGAAGATGCGGGTTCGATCCCTGGCCTCGCTCAGTGGGTTAAGGATCCAGCGTCACCATAAGCTGCATCTGCAGCTCAGATCCAGCACCTCTGTGACTGTGGCACAGGTGGGCAACTGCAGCTCCGATTCGACCCCCAGCCTGGGAACTTCCATATGCTGCAGGTGCAGCCATAAAAAGAAAAAAAAAAATGTTTTCCTCTCCTCCAAATCCTAAAGAACTAAATACCCGTGTTGTCACCCAGCACTTAATTTTCTCTTGTTTGGTGTTATTTTGCTTTTGTTTCACAAGGCATCGTTCCTGACCTTAGAAAAGCATAAGGTCAATTCCTCCAAATTTCTGGGATACTTCTGATTTCACATATCAAATAACCCGAATTGTCCTTTCTTACCATCCAGTGCCACTGTTGAGGCATCTCCCACGTGAAGCTACTGATTCCTGACCTTATTACATAGCACCATTCTACTACTGTAACAAAGTATAATTTACTAAACTCTTACTATGTTCCAGGCACTGTAACTGATTTACGCCCGCCATCACTGACGATCCTCACCACTGCCTTTAGGGGGCGCCGTTTTATTATTCGTGTATTGTCCAGGAGGACACCACCAAGGCCAGGAATTAAACACCTTGTTCAAGATGACACAGCTAGGAAGTCTGACTCCAAAGCCCACGCTCGGAAGCACTGGGTGGGGGGATTTCCAGAGGAAAGTTTTATCCAGCAGAGGAGGAAACCAAGCTCGTGCAATGCACTAAATTCTGATTACACAACTCAGAAGCGATGAACACCCAGCTGCGTCATAATCCCAAAGGTAACACCTGCTAGTAAATAAGCAGATGGGAAATAACACTTCAGATATAAAAAGCCATGATTCCAGGCTGCAGCAATTTATGGGAAAAAGAACACGTACAGAGGAAGGGTAAGAGAACTAGGAAATGCCACCCGCCATCTGGAGGACCCTCCCTGCAGCCTCCACCCTGAGCCGAGGCCTGGCTTGGAAAACCATCTCTGGTTGGGACGGGTCTGGGTTTGCAATCACAAAATGATACGCTGCTGGTAAACTGGGATTCTGCCTGAATCCCCAGAAGTATCCTAGTCTGGGAGTCCACCTTTCAGAGAGACTTCTTCCTTACCAAGAATATGTTCTCCGCTTCTCCTGCATTAGTTGCCATTGAATTGTAAATACACATCAGAGACATGTGTTCTCCCCCTCCTACCACTTCTCCCCACCTCCTACTCTTTCTTTCTGCTAGAAGGGGACGCATATTGAGCCAAGGAATCGAGAAACTCAAGAGTTTAAATAAATGCATAGAGTGCTTAATTTGCAGTTTACCTAAAAGTCCATTTCCTGCTGCGGCAAGTGGTAGTTACTTGAAGCTACACACTGTTACTGTGTCATTAGTTGTCCAAAACGATCCTTCTCTTGAACTGGCTTCCCCGACCTAATTTTCTTATACTGTGAGAGTTTGGTAATTAAGATTATTACTCAGCACAAAACTTTGGGCAGTCTTGGCACAAACACTCCCAGCAGGCAGTAGGACGCCTCTGAGCTAGCTTCCTGCCACGTGTGGCTCTCCACTTGTAAGCAGTCCCAATACTTGCTTTGCTTTTTCTGAGGCGAGGCACCTGCTCTCCCTCCCAGCACAAAAGACACCGTCAGCAAGGGGTCAGCTGGGATCCTGATTATAGAAACAGCTCAGGCTCAAATCCAGTTAATCTGATTCCCTCAGAAGGCAAAGAGGTACTAGGATCCGAGCAATTCAACCAGGAAATTTCCTCCGTGTAAATCACATGATGCTTCTGCCCTGCTGTGCTACACCTGCCTTCACAGATGAAGGTTAATCTTAGAAAGGGACTTAACGTAGGCTTGGTATCTTCTCCTCCTATTTCTCAGAGGGACTCTCTTTGACACACCTTTAGATGACTCATGGAGGCAACACCTTTCTTTGACCTCCCCTGGCCTTTCTCTGCTGGCACCTAGTAATTTAATTCCAGAGCACAGTCATTGGTTTAAAGCCCCACCTCTCCTTCTGAACAGTCATCTGAAAAGACCGTGGATTAGGAGTTAGGAGACCTGACTCCCAGACCTGCCTTTCCTACCACATGCTCCACTTCCCCAAGACTGTACAGAAGGGCTAGGAACCCCTCACAGAGCAGAAGTAGAGACAACCCCTTCTAGTAGTGAGGTTATCTCTTCGAGGGAGCGCCCACAGTGCCGGGCCAGTGCCCAGACGCCCACATCAGCTGAATGTCAGGGAAAACTGCCACTCACCTATACAAGCAGGCATTTCTAATGTATGCCCCGAATCCCTTCCGAAATGTGACATGGCCTTTTAAGGTCACACAGGGATCTCAAGTTGTCCCTGTACCAGCAATTCCATTTAGACATGGATCAAGTCAAACAATTGGGTTTTAGCCTGAACCCTGCTGGCAGAACATCACATCCTTCTGGACCGCTAGAGAGCACTGATGCCCAGATTGGGACAGACCGTGGTCCCCTTGGGGCCATTTACGGGAAGGCGGGTGACGAGTGAGGGTGACAGTCTTTTTGCATCTAGGCCTAGGGTCCTGGGATGGAGTTTAGCTTAGGCCTGGTACCACCATTGCCTTCTACCCCCTAATTCCAAATCCAGACACTTGAGAGGGGTTTTAAAAAGCCAAAGAACCAAGATATTGGTTAAAGTGTCCTGCTGAGGTAAAAACTGAAGTCTGATCATAGCATAAGAAGCTTCCCAGCTGTGTTTGCCTTTTTCTTCCTTTTTTTTTTTTGTCTTTTTGCCTTTTCTTGAGCTGCTCCCATGGTATATGGAGGTTCCCAAGCTAGGTTCCCTCCTAGAGGTGGAGGAAAGGAGAGACAGACAGACAGACAGCGAGGGAAAGAGAAGAATGTGAAATGATGAGAGAGCAACCAGAAATATTTTTCAAGAAAGAAGCATCCTTTCTGCTGGACCTTTAAGGAAGGGGAGGAGGGCAGGATTTAAAGGAGCAGGAAGGCATCGTAGACAACGGAGGGGTGGGGGTGGGGGCTGGGGACCATTAAGACACCTGGTTTGGCTGAAATACACAGGACGCGAGGGCACCATGCATGGAAGAGAAGACAGTGAACCAGGTTTGTTCTGCGCCTCCTTGAAGGACAGGCTGAGGAACAGACTCTAAAGGTTCCTCATCTCCCCCCAGTGAGGACTTGAGATGAGACATATCACCAGGGTACAGTCTGGCCTCTTTCTTAGGAGCTGAGTTAGGACTATTTCTCAGCTCACAGTGCAGGCAAATTGGGAGCCTCACTATAATATGATGGCTTTGGGGGAGAGTCCCCTCCCAGGGTGAGAGGGTCCAGGCCCGATTCCAGTCAGATGGACCTGATGCGAATCTGGGCTTCATCCCCTTAGCTGTGTGATCTTGAAACAGGTTGTCCTCCCTAAGCCTCCATTTCCTCTTCTGTAGAATGGGAATACATCCTACGCCAACACGTAGGAGGAGAAGTGAGTTAATGGATACAAAGTGCACAGCACTTTTCCCGACAGCTAGTGAGTATTTACCAAGCAGAAGCCACTGCTGTTCTTGGGGTGTTTCAGCCAGGAATATGGTGATTCATCATTGTAAGGGCATTGATCATAAATAAATGCCCATGTGCTCCACCTAAAACTCAAATATGCTGAATTTCTGGCTCTACTATCTTCTGTGACTTTTAGCCAAGGACACCTAATTTTCTGCCGTGTAACACCTAGTGAATGTTCAGTGCACCCAATGCATCTGATAGCTCTCAGTGTCAACACCATTTCAGTTTAACCCACAGGGCTACAAATAGCAGATTTTGTTCTATAAGCTTTATTGAGAAGTGATTCACAGAGCATAAAAGCTGCCCATTTAAAGGGTACAATTCAGGAGTTCCCATCATGGCTCAACGGGAATGAATCTGGCTAGCATCCATGAGGCCGAAGCTTCAATCCCTGGCCTCCATCAGGGGGTTAAGGATCTGCTGTTGCCATGAGCTGTGGTGTAGGTCGCAGACACGGCTCAGATCCGGCATTGCTGTGGCTGTGGCGTAGGCTGGCGGCTACAGCTCCAATTCAACCCCTAGCCTGGGAAGCTCCATATGCCAAGGGTGTGGCCCTAAAAAGACATACATACATACATACATACATACATACATAAATAAATAAAGTGTACAATTCAGTGAGAATTGTGTGACTATCACCACAACTGGTACCTTTGGTATTTGGGGTACATTTTCATCTCCCCTAAAGGGACCCCATACCCACTAGCAGTGTCACTCCCCATCCCTCCCCTGCTCAGTGCTGGGTCATCACTCATCTATTTTCTGTCTCTATCGATTTTAAGAAGCAGGCTTAACTCGTATCCATTAGTCTCAGCTTCTCCACATTTGCAGAGCCATCAGAAAGAACAACTCTAAACACACCCACCCACCCCCACACACACACACACACATACACACACACGGATTTTCCAACACCCTTTACGCATCTCACACTTTATGAATACATGGAGTCCTCCCCACTAAGGTATACATTTGTTTTTCAGCCACACAGCCCCACCCTGATAGATGTCCTCATTATCATTTTCTTTCTGTTGCTCTCTTGAGAAGGAGCCCATCCAAAGGGGGGAAAAAACTGAATGCGATACCATCAGACCCAGTTCACATCTCATGTAGTAGTTTTCACAAACACAACTTGCGTGGCAGTATATCAATAGCAGTGTCGGCTGGAGATTGCCAGAAAATGAGGAACAAGAGGATGTGCCTGTAAGTAACTGGTCCCTCACTAAACAGGCCACCAGGAAGGGTTTAGGGGACAGTTAGGAAGAGAGCACGGATGGAGTTCCCGTCGTGGCACAGCGGAAATGAACCCAACTAGGAACCATGGGGTTGTGAGTTCGACCCCTGGCCTTGCTCAGCGGGTTAAGGATGCAGCACTGCCGTGAACTGTGGTGTAGATCGCAGATGTGGCTTGGATCTGGCATTGCTGGGGCCATGGTGTAGGCCGGCAGCTGTAGCTCTGATTTGACCCCTCACCTGGGAACCTCCACATGCTGCAGGTGCAGCCCTAAAGAGAACAAAAAGACAAAAAAAAAAAAAAAAGAAAAGAAAAAGAAAGAAAGAAAGCACGGAGTCTGTGTCTGTCTTGACACCCTGTGTGCTTTTGACTCATTTGCTCAATCCCTTTGCCACACAGCCACCAGAATGATCTTTTAAGGACAATTCAAGCAGATCACAGTCTTACCGAGTAAGACCTCCGAGTAGCTCTTGCTGCAAGAGCGATTCAAAGTGTCCTGCTCTGGCCACGGAGCCTGCCCACCTCTCTGTCCCTTCTCATGCCCTCTCTGCTTTGCTCCCAAGTTCCAGTTCCTGTGACTTCAAGATCTCCACCTGTCCTGTCCCTTCCCAGAAGACTCATCCCCCAGGCATTTGCAAGGCTGGCTCCTCCTCTTCTGAGCTCCCCTCAAGCGGGTCACAGGCCACCTCTCCTAGAGATATCCTGAGACCACCCAAGGCAAGGAGACCTCCCTGCTATGCCAGCCTCTGCTGATTTGCTTTATGCTGAGTTTCTTTCTTTCTTTTTTTCTGTCTTGTCTACTACAAGGTAACTGCATTGTATTCCCAGGGTCTAACACAGTGCTGAGGTTGGTGCTCCATAAATGTATGAACACTTAACTCTAGCCCAGTGTTCTGTTTCTTGTGCATAGCAAGAGACTTTGGGTGAAGGTGAAAGTTGGTTAAAAGCTTCAGGTTCACTCACAGTACCTATCGATGCAGGAATTTTGATGATGTCAATAAAGTCAACTAATGACATTAGAGGCAAGACTTGCTTCAGTTTCTGACTCAGAAAAAAACAGCTACAAAAGCTGAAGGAATAAGCTTCCTGGTGGACCAGTCTCAAATCAACTCTGGCTAAGCTGCCCTTTCAATGAGAATCACACAGAGGAGCACAATTTCCAGCTGAACTGACCCCGGGGAGGAGTAGAGATGGCATCAGAGCCTTGGAAAAGCTAAGCACGGTGTCCGCAGAGTGGGACATGACATGATGATGGGGAAGGGCCAGCAGGGACTCTGCAGAGTGGGCAGACAGCTTCCTCTGCGAGAACCCTGGGCAGCCCTGGTTTCCGGCCTCAGCCATTTTCAAACAATCGTTCTATCCGCCAGCAGAGTGGCTCCGTGGCAGCATGCTGGGCCCATTAAAAAAAAAAAAAAATCTTATAAGATTGTTCCTGCACCAAAACCATTCTCAGACATCTCATTTCATTCCACAGCATCAAGGCAAACTAGGATTGTCAGCTTGTTTGCCCAGGGGATGTGGGCCTTGAGAACCCAGCCGTAGACTCCTCGGTGACATTCTTCTATGACAGGACAGGAGGAGCAACTGGCCACAGGAAGCCACTCACATGATCCTGGCGCAAGGTAGCATGACAAAGGCTTCCAAGGCCTTGCTCCGTGTGACATAAACTGCCAAGACACTGCCCAGCAGAAACGGGGGTTCCTCAGCTCACCCGTCCCAGCTGTTCACTTACCTGGGTCCTGAAACTGATCCGATCACTGAACTCCATCTCAACCGTACTCAGTCCAGAGGGATAACAGCAGTAATAGCAGCAAGAACAATTACTGAGGTAATTGCTCTTGCGAGGTGCCCGGTATTATTTTCAATGCCCTGCAGGTATTCATTGATTCAATCCTCACAACAACCCTATGAAGCTGGTACTACTGATAACCCTACTTTCTGATGAGGACATCAAGGCATGGGGTGGGGGTAGGGGTGGGAGCGAGGCGTGTGATTTGCCCAAGGTTGCACTATTAGTAATTGTGAGTGGAGCTGGGATTTGAATCCAGGTGGGGCTACAGAGCTCCTGCTTGTAAACACAACTTGTTTCCAGGCAAACCTATAGGATCCTGAAGGCTTACGGGATAATCTTACAAAGGTACCAGGGGACATGGAACATTGTACCACCCGAGCCAAATAAGAAAGAGAGAGATACATCCAGGGAAGGGCTTCACACATGCAGACTCCGAACCTGTCTCTACTGAAAATCCCAGCTGAAGGCAATTTGACTGCCTCTCCATCCAAGCTACAAATTTAATTCTTCTCACCGCTGACATCCTTTCCTTTACCTCTTTTATTGTTTTTTTTTTAATTGAGGTATAGTTATTGATTTACAATGTCATGTTAGTTTCAGGTGTACAGCAAAATGACTGTTATATACATTACTGTGTACATATAACACATTCATATGCTTTTAAAACTTCTTTCCCCGTATATCACTGCCTACATCTTAGTTTTATTTTCTCTGCAAGGGATTTGGGGCGATTTCCTTGGGCTCTGGGCTATGCACCTGCTCTGCTAGGTAAACTCTACAGATCAACTGACCTTCAATTTAACATTTATTGAGCTTTTTACACATATATTTAAATTAATCCTGTCCATAAAGATATGAAGAGGGTAATACAGATTGTCTCCCATATGTTTTCATTTTTACTAAAGTTTAAGAAACTAAAAAGGCTTATATGCATAAAAACACAAATGCTTATAAGGCATGAGGGCAATTGCCTGCCTCACCCGTAGTCCGATGAGTTCAGCTTTTGGCGTTTTTCCTGGTTTTCATTGCCACATTTCTTAGCCTTAAGAAATTCGTACTGCTATTCATCTCGCTACATTATTACATCAACTCAGCCATTACCTATCAACACCCCGTTCTTGCTAATATGGCTAAACCACATTTTCAATGAACTGCGGTCAGTGGTCACACTCTGAGAATGAATTATCATTCTCCTCTGCAGTGCGCAATCTGTGAATAGATTCCCTTTCTTGTAGAACTTTTTTTTCCTCCCAGACTTCATCATTTCCTTTTCTCCTACTCGCCTAGTTTCTGATCAACAATCCATCATGGATTTTTTTGTTGTGGCTGTGGTTGTTTATCTGTTTCTTGTAGATCTACCCATAATAATTCTTTCCGGTACTCAGACTTATCAGGTAACTTATCAAGCCTCCCCACCTGGAGGGGGTGTTCCCAGTGCTATTTTCACTGAAGAATCTCACACAGGTGAAGAGCTTGACTCCATGTCCTCGGGAAGTGGCAGAAATGTGATCTATCCAAGAGCAAGCCCTGCATCCTCTCCCTGGCGGCACCGCCTCTGCCGGGAGAAGATGTGCAGGCTGTGGGCTGCATGACTCCAGAGGGGGCCGCTCCCATGCATGGGGTGAGAACGGAGCCCTGGCGGGACCACGGGCTCTGTCAAAAAGGGGCCTCCCCATCGCATCCTCAAACATGGGCCCTGATCGTCTTCCACCACACCGTCCCCACCCTGGGAGAATCGTATGGGGTACTCTCTGGCCTAGAGAGCTGGCTTCTTTGCCTACTTTTTTTTTTTTTTTTTTTGGCCCACTCTCATGGCATGTAGAAGTTTCTTGGCCAGGGATCGAACCTGTGCCACAGCTGTCACCAGAGCCACAGCAGTGACAGTGCCAGATCCTTAACCTGCTAAGCTACCAGGGAACTCCTTCTTTGCCTACTTGCTAAACAAAGCCATCCCATCGGAACTGCTTCCCTGTGGTCCTGGGGCTTCCCCTAGGGGCCTCTCCATCATCACTGTTCCTTCCAATGGCAAGAAGCCACTCTTGCACTCTTGTTTCAAAGGCCAAGCTCTTTTGAGTCCTGCTGCCTCTTGCAGGGGTGCCTCTGACTCAAGATAGGAGTAATAGCAGACATGCCCAGAGCGAAAGAAGTGTCATGCCTTTCCTGCTGCATAAAAGGCTCTCCATAGCTCACCTCTCAGACATTCCAAGGGAGGGGGTGACCTCTCTACAAACCTCCCGCATTATAATATTTCTTGATGTTCTTAGATAGGTCAAAAGTGAATACGATGTAGCACATGATGCCCAACCAATGGAGGTGAAGAGCTGTTGCAGGGATGATGGGTCAGGTGTCACGGGACCGACTGCCCACGCCCTGAACTTGTTCTCCTCTTCCTAGCTGACATGCCAATGCAATTCTGTCCCAGATGAGCACAGGGACAGAAGATGACGCAGAATCAAAGGTGAAATTCTTCTAAAAGAAAAGTAATCCCAGAAATATCAGGCTTAGCTGCTAATGAGGCCTGAATGGGGGTTTCCTTTGGACTTTCTGCTGAATTTCAACCACACAGCATTTTACTCAACTCAACAGCTGGGTCAGTTCTTAATTGTATCAAGCACCCCACCCTAAAAGATGACACCAAGTTCTAGCCAATTTTGTTTAGGATAAAACGATCACTAAAAGATTCTGAAATTAGTCTGTCAAAACTTTTCCAGTTGCAAGGGAAGAAATCCAACTGAACCAACAGGTATCTATTAAGCATGAGTGATCAGGAAGGAGACATGGTTCTCCAGGAAAGTAACTTACTCTGTTTTCATTCACTCTGACTTTAGTTAGTATAAATGTTCTAAACCAATGGTTTTCAAACTTTGGGTCTTGACCCAGTGGACAGGAAACCAGTTCAATGGATCATGACCAGCTTAGTTTAAAAAAAAAAAATAGAAGAAACTGGAAAAGAGCAGAGAGTAAAGGTAAATATCTTTTCATGTGACTATTTTAGCCATTTATATGCATTAAGTGCACAAGTCTGGAATCATGACATGTGAAAACATACTTATTATCATGAGTAGATTTGATGAGCACTGCGGAGAGCCCCAGACCACAATCAGAAGGCCCTTTGCCCACAGGCATGTTTTGTTTGGACGGCACGAAGGTTTTTTTTAAAGAGAAAGTTGAATCATTTGCCACCATTTAAGCAAAGGGAAATGGTACATAAAAACTCCTACTTCTAGTTACTCTTGGAAATTGGAAATTCTGGACACTCAGCCCACATTCCTCCATACCTACGTCTGTAGGAAACAGGACAGAGCAACAGAGTGGCTCCTTCTTTAGAGAGGACCATGCTGTCCAGTTTGTCCCAATCTCTATTCATTTAGGTCACCTGCATTATCCTTGGAGGACACAGTATGTACAACCTCTGGTTCTAACCATCCTCAACTCAACCTGACCTGCAAAGCCCTCCATTGACCCATCCTCATGGTCACTGCAGTAGCATGTGACCAATAGTACTTCCTGCCAAACTAGCCACCTGCATTTCCTTCAATGCTTCTGTTTTGCCATTTGGAACACCTTTCTCTCATTTTCCCTTTATCTACTTGTTGCACTCCTATTCATCCTTCAAAGCCTAGACTGCCATGACCTCCCAGCAGGATTAACCATTCCCTGCACCACAGTCCCATATTACTTTTCACGCTGTATCATAATTATTTATTTCTGTGTTGATATTCCTTGCTAGGAATGTGAGTGATTTCCAATCAAGAACTACATTTTATTTGTTTCTATATCTAGATTGCTTATCTCTTATTAGGTTCTAAATAAACATTTAAACAAGAATAACCATCTCCCCCACATCATTCATCCACTTGTGAGTTTATTCAACATTCACTGAGCACTTACTATGGAGCAGATACTGTGTAATGGATACAAATTAAGTTAGATGACATCACTAACCAGAAGAAATTAACAGAACCCCTTAAGACCAATCTTAAATGTTCTCTTTTCTGTAAAGCCTTTGCTGTTTATTTGAAACATTAATTCTTCCTTCCTTTGAACCTCACAAGAATATTGTTTGTAGCCTTTCTAATCACCTTGTGCTGCCTCTATTTTTAATCAGTATTCTCGCCAGCATTTATTACTTGTAGGTGCAACTAGAGTGTTGACCAAATTTTTTTTTTTTTTTGGTCTTTTAAAGGCCACATCCGAGGCATATGGAAGTTCCCAGGCTAAGAGTCAAATCGGAGCTGTAGCTGCCAGCCTACACCGCAGCCACAGCAACAATGGATCTGGGCCACATCTGGACCCACACCACAGCACACGCAACATTGGATCCTTAACCCACTGAGCAAGGCCAGGGATCGAACCCACATCCTCATGGATATTTGTCACCCCTGAGCTGCCACGGAGATTCCTGAACAATTGTTGAACAACAACAGAATGAAGATAGCTAGAAACACTCTAGGTTTTTAGCACCATGTTTTAGCTCCTCAAAGACTAATGAGATGGTTGTAGCCTTTGTGAGCTAGGAGAGCTCCTTAAACTATCTTTTACCAAAGGATTCCAAAGAGGTCTTTGAACCTCAGCAAAAATACTCACCTAGGAGTTCCCATCATGGCTCAGGGGAAACAAATAGGACTAGTGTCCTTGAGGACACAGGTTCGATCTCTGGCCTCGCTTCAGTGGGTTAAGGATTGAGTGTGGCTGTGGCTGTGGTGTGGGGTGGTGGCTGCAGCTCTGGTTCAACCCCTATCCTGGGAACCTCCATACCCTGTGGGTGCAGTCCTAAAAAGACAAAAAAAATACTCTCCTAACCCTTGGAGAATCAGGAATGATGGTTACAGAATGGCACACATGTGCCCTGAGTCCCTGCCTTCCCCAAGCCAAGCTGAGCCCCAACTCCTTCCAGGAAAAGGTGCTCTGTAACTTCCTTCCCCATGCCCACCCTCTGCATACACAGTGTCCTGTACAGACAGCAGTCTCCTGGCTCATCCAGTCCCACAGAAGGTCGGCTTTATTATGAACCACAGCTTCATTCTATGCTGCAGGACAGTAAGAATGAGAACCATGCTCTCAGCCTCCCCTTTGTCAAGATAAAATTTGCAAAGGGAATGGAAAGGTTACTTAGATAAAAGTTCTCACGTGTCTGCCTG
Source organism: Phacochoerus africanus (assembly GCF_016906955.1). Lineage (NCBI taxonomy): Eukaryota > Metazoa > Chordata > Mammalia > Artiodactyla > Suidae > Phacochoerus > Phacochoerus africanus. The sequence continues at coordinate 125,270,502 of NC_062558.1, forward strand.
GAAGGCTGATCATTTTGCCCACGAAAACTATGGATTACCTAGACAGTAATGGTGTCGTCCCTGGGCCACGAGCAGCAACATCACCTGGGAACTGCTAGAAATGCAGAACCCCAGGCCCTTCCTCAGACTTACACAGAATCAAAACTTGGGAAGAGGGTTCAGAAATCCATGCCAAATCCATGCTATGTCCATGGCATGCGGAAGTCCCCAGGCCAGGGATCAAACCTATGCCACAGCAGTGACAGTGCTGGATCCTTAACCCACTGCACCACCAGGGAACTCCCAGAAATCTGTTTTTACAAGTCTTCCAGGTAGTTCTGATGCCTGTTAACATTTGAGAACCACTGCCCTAGACACTAATTTGCCTGAAAGACAGTATTGGCATTCCCCTCGTGGCCCAGAAGTAACGAACCCAACTAGTATCACTGAGGATGCCGATTCAATCCCTGGCCTCACTCAGTGGGTTAAGGATCCTGTACTGCTGTGGCTGTGGTATAGGTTGGCAGCTACAGCTCCAATTCGACCCCTAGCCTTGGAACTTCCATATGCCATGGGTGTGGCCCTAAAAAGAAAGGGGAGGGAGGGAAAGGCAGCATCTTCACAGTTAAGTATTCAAATAAGTCAGCTTGTTTGATTGTAGTGGGATACAGAAACTCACCCCTGGAGCCCCCCAGGGCATCCTGGACCATAACAGCATGAATTATGTCAATGTGGACACAATGTTTCAGAGGAAAGAGGTCATGCATACAAATATCCACCTTCCCCACCACTAACAAAATTCGCCCTTGAATACATGGCTCCTGCCAGTTTGGGATAAACATACCTCCCAGTATGAGTCACCACCAGACCTACACACAATGAAATAGGAAGCTGGGCTGGTTTCTACGGTGGTGTGCCCGGATCAGGCTCAACCACAATGGGAAGAAATCCTGCACAGCTCACCCATCACTGAACCTTCTGAAAAGTCCTCTGACTCACTAATGCTGGCCCAGGAAAACACTCAGCATTTTGGCTTTAGCAGATGAGATGCAAGCAACATCAGGACCCTCTTGCTTCCCTCCCAGGGCTTGTGAATATGATGACACAGACGGGCCCCCTCCTCACAGAGAATCAGTGCCAAGATTTTGCTTGCGGCAGAGTGACTCTCACCTAGGACGTCTCTTCTGCTTGATTTTGGAAAGTCAATGTGCTGTTCTTTAAAAGAGGGTTCTGGGGAGTTCCCGTTGTAGCACAGCCGAAATGAATCCAACTAGGAACCATAAGGTTGCGGGTTCGATCCCTGACCTCGCTCAGTGGTTTGAGGATCCAGGCGTTGCCATGAGCTGTGGTGCAGTTGCAGATGCGGCTCAGATCTGGCATTGCTATGGCCCTGGAGTGGGCTGGCAGCTCAGCTCTGATTAGACCCCTAGCCTGGGAACCTCCATATGTCATGGGTATGGCCCTAAAAGGACAAAAATACCGAAAAAAAATAAAAAAATAAAGAGGGTTCTGGGAAGTAGTACAGGTTGTTGTATCCCTCCTGGTCGCCTGACCAGGTCATCAGAGAGACAAGAGGCAGCACTACCTCTAAGTCGGCCCAGCCTCTGGCTTAGATACTCTCAAGAGCTCTGAGTAGATTTAAGTCACTGGGTTCCTTCTCTCAGATTTCTTTCCACATTCAGCCTTAACTCTAATTGTGAAAACAAAGTCTTTTTTTTTTTTTTTTCTCCCTCTTTGGATCAACAATTTTTAGACATCAGTGAGTAGGTAGGTGGCAGAGGGAATTGTTTTTATTTATTTATTTTTTCATGTGAAGTTCTTTTTCTGAGCCTTGGCAATCCCACCATCCGGACAGCCCTTTGGTGGTGAAGATAAGCTGGACAGAGACATACTTCCTGGTGACAGCAGTTCTATTTCAACTATAAAATCATAAGAGAAGATCACACTTGGATTTTTTTTTTTCTTCCTCTCAAATGGAATACGATGAGAAAAGTGGAGCTCCCCTTCCTCCAAAGATGCAAAGTTCACAACCGAAGTCACCAATCAAGACAATTTATTCTGACGCTTAAAGCATCGCATCGTGGTGGCTCCTTTAATCAATAGCTTCCCTTTAGACCTCACTTAGGAAATGTCCTTGTCATCGGGGTCCCCTTGAAAAACCCCAGGCTTTTCAAGATAAGGAAAAATGAAGAGCCTAGACAACTGCGGCAGCAGGTAGGGGTGGGGCATCAGCCATCAACCTGGGAAGCAGGGCCGGCAAACAGAATCTAAGAGAAGCTATTATACCCCAGCAGGGGGCCTGGAGGGTGACTTGCACGGATGACGAATTATTACACTGCAGAGAAGGATCTGTTCTCAGGCTTCCTGAGAAGGGAACAGAAACGGGTTTCAATTACATTAGGCAGTGTGCCTGCGTCTGAGTGGGTGGGGTCCGAGTGAGTGTGGGCTTGGGGAGGAGTGGGATGGGGTGGGAAAGACAGATACCATTAGAGGCAGCAACAGTTGGCAACACTAAAGGTTGTTTTATAAGACTGTAGATGAAGTCAACAACTGCTCAGGGTAAGACGGACACTCTTTCTTAAGTCGTACAGGTGACGGATTGTTGTTTAATTTCTCTGGTATTTCCTTAGGTGCTCAGAATAATTCCAGAAGAATTTACAGAAGGGATGGGCCTTTGAAAAGCATTGCAAAGAAAGATGGAAGAGAGCATGGAAAAAAAAAAAAGAATATGCACACATATATGATTGGGTCATCTTGCTGGACAATGGGAATGGAAGGAACATTGGTAATGAACTATACTTTAATAAAATAAAATGCTTCAAAAATTTTTTTTTAAAAAAAGAAAAGCACTGTAAGGAAGCAGTACTTGAGTTGGGTCTGGGGCAAACACAGAAAAGGAGAATGTATGCATTTTTCACCAGTGCAGGGGGGGGCCAATGAGTGAGGACGGAGAAGGAAAATACCCCTATGATTATTCAAAGAAGCAAGATAATGGGGGACAGGGCAGGGCGGGGGGGAGTAAGTACAATTAGCACAGATTTGGGGGCCCAAGAGGCCTCGGTTAAAGGTCAGCTCTTCTATCTCTAGCTAAGCGATCTCTGGCAAGTTTCTAAACTGCTGTGAGCCTCTTCTTTCTCATCTATGAAAGGAGAGGCGTACCACCAACCTTGACAGTTCAAAGATTAGAGACAGTGCACGTAAAGCTTTCAACACAAAGTCTGCCATTCAGTATGTTTTCCATAACTGGCAGGTTGAATAATAACATTAAAAATAAACACAACAAGACTGGCTTAGACAGGGGTGGGGAGGAAGTAATTTCAGGGCTTGGGAAGAATCCTCAATGATCAGCAGGAAGCCTTGACCTCTACCTTGTCACTCGTTTAGGTTTTTGAACTGGAAATATGATGACATCAGTGTCCTGAGAGGATTACTTTGGTGCCAGTCTGAGGACACGTTTGAGACCCAGTATGCCACTGTTCTCAGGAGCTGCCAAGCAAGAAGATTACCACCCGCTCATGCGTGCGTGTGTGCGTGCATGTGTGTGTGTGTGTGTGTGTTTCGTGCATCTGAATGTCAGGTGTAAGGTGAACATCTCTCCACTAAGCATAAACCAGAATGAGGTTCATTGGGTCCCCCTCTACCCTAAAAACAAGCTGGGCCATCCAAGGGGGAGAAAACTTCCAGGAAAACTGAACAAAACAAAACAAAAATGATGTGTTCAGCTGAAGAACTCTCTTTTCCTTGATGTGACTCCCTCACTGCTAAATTCTTTTTCCCTCACGTGATTTCCAAACCATAAGCCTCTCTTACTAAATAAATGAGTGTTGAGAATTCCCGCTGTGGCTCAGTGGAAACAAACCTGACTAGGAACCATGAGGTTGTGGGTTCAATCCCTGGCCTCGCTCAGTGGGTTAAGGATCCACCATTGCCGTGAGCTGCAGGGTAGGTCACAGACGTGGCTCAGATCCTGTATGGCTGTGGCTGTGGCAGAGGCCAGCAGCTGTAGCTCTGATTCAGCCCCTACCCTGGGAACCTCCATATGCTGCAGGTGCGGCCCTTAAAAAAGCAAAACAAACAAACAAACCAAAAATAAATGAGTGTTTACATAACTTAATCTCTAGTATTTATTCTTGTTTTCTCCAATGAAAAGAAAGAATAAATCCCTTTGGGGTTTATTTTTAAAACTTGAAATAGAACACACATAAGTGAGATGATTTCAGTTTTTAAATGAGTAGCGTGGGCTCTGGAGTTTAGGTTGATGAGAGTATATTCAGGAAGACAGACATTGGCTAATAAACCCACCGTACTCTCTCCTGTTTCTTTGTTACAAGATGCAGCAAGGGTAAGATGCCCTTGAACACATCAGACAAATAACCATTTCAAGATTCTCGGATCGATAAGCGTCTGCAACTGGAAGTGGACGGGCGCCTGGTTAGGCGAACAGAAGATAATGCGGGTCAGAGTGTGCTGGCAAATGCCACTCCACACCTGCAGAGGTCTGCTCTGCCAGCAAAGCTTTCCTTCCGGCCAGTATCAACCCCAAACCAGACAGATACATGGAAACTTTATTCAAGAGAGAAACCGGTGGCACAAACCAGTGTAAACGAACCCACCTCCAAGGGGGGGGGGTGAGCAACAGGGAACCTGTGTCACCCCTTCAGGATGGATGCCGCCCTGATCCAAGCTCACTCAAGGGTGGCTCGTGGCAGCCCCAGGAGGAAGGAAGAAGCTAAAGGCTCAAAGTTCCTTTCCGGGAGCACAAAGAAGTGGCGAAGACTAGAAAAGTCTTGGAAACAAGAAGACACGGGTTCCGACAGCAGACCAGCTTGTTTCTTTTTTTCTTTTTTTTCCTTTTCACGGCCACACCTGTGGCATATGCAAATCCCCAGGCTAGGTGTTGAATCAGAGCTGCAACTGTGGGCCATAGCCACAGTCACAGCAACACAGGATCTGAGCGGCATCTGCGACCTACGCTGCTGCAGCTTATGCCAACGCTGGATCCTTAACCCACTGAGAAAGACCAGGGGTTGAACCCACATCCTCACAGACACTTTGTCGGGTTCCTAACCCCCTGAGCCACAACAGAAACTCCGAAGCCAGCTTGTTTCAACTTTGAGAAGCTACAATGGGTGGGTACCAAGCTCTGCACTGGGAAATTAAAGACAGAAACACAGGGCTGCTTCTGAGAGGCTTTCCATCTAGTTGATGGAGCCAGCAGGCATCCACACGCTGTAGGAAGTGCAGACACTTAGCCATGGCCACATCTGACGGGACACAAAGGATGAGAGCTTGGTCCAATTACCCGTTATGTGATTGTAAGCAATTTACTTACCCTTTCTGAAGCCCAGTTTTCTCATGTCTAGGATGAATGCCGGGACTACCTGCTCTCCTGTGCCCTTCTCACTTAAAAGCTATGATAAAATTCCTTTCTTTCCACGGAAGCCCCTGTGTACCCGCCAAAAACCCTGCCTTCCCCTGTTGTTGGCTGAGGTCAGTGCAATCAGGAAGCTGGGAGGCAGCAGTGCAGACTGACACAGACCTCAAAATACAAAAGCAACAGCCTTTAATCAATGGCTAAGGGCTAAGATAATACTAGTATGTGACCTCTCGGTGGCCTGTCCACAGCGTTCCAGTTAGAGAGTGGCTACTGACTTGTAAAGCAAACATGAACCCAGCCAATCCAACCTTTGGGAGTCTGCAGTGACACACAGAGTTGCTATTTGGGGACCACTAGTCTATTCCCCACATACAGCATGTCTGGGGCTTTCATGGAGCCAGGGGAATGCAATCGAAGTGGCTTTTGCAATTCCCCATCGAATCACTCATAAATTACTCATATCGGGGAAACAAACTCAAATCCATTAGCAACAGAAATGAAAGCCAGGTTGTTCCAGCTGTGGAAGAGGTGAAAATGAAGAGATCTGACCTTTATCACATGTCAACATCTCTATCTGTTACTCTGAGGGCTCCTGGGAGCACCCCCAAAAGAGAGGCAACATTATTAGAAGCACCTTTATTCACACCAAATCATTTCACTCACTTAGCACTTAGTGAAAAACTAAAGCAAACCCAGTGACTTAAGAAGGATATACAGGAGCAGAACGAATAGAGCAGAAGCTGTTTTTCTTTGTCCTAAGGTGCAGCCATAATATGTTAGCTGTCATGACCCCATTTCTCCATTAGTATAATAAACCTGAAAGGAGTTTCCAGCAACACGGATCAATGTGAGTTCAGCACGTTCACCTCACATTTATTCTCTGCAGCAGCTTTAAGAGAAAGTAGATAAAGACAAACCATGAAATGTTGAAGACAGCTCCAAAAGAGCAGATGTCTGTGTTCTTGGAGAAAAGTTATGTCCACAGACAGAAAAGGCGGCAGAACAAATCTAAGCTTACAAAAAGCAAAATTAAATGGTGGTTACTCACCCTATCAAATCATGTGGTGAAGGTCCCTAAGATATATTATTAAGAGAAAAAAAAAAGTTGCAGAAAAACGATCAGAGAATGATCCTTTTAAAAATCCTCCCTCCTCCCTCTATCCATCCATCCATCCATCCATCCATCCATCCATCCATCCATCCATCCAATTTCCTGTCTTGAAAGTCCAGAAGGACACACACTAACAATGAACAATTATACCTCTAGAGAGAGAAGGGGAATTGAAGTGGACGGGGAGGGGGAGGGGATTTCCCCTTTCACGCTCTAGTCTCTTGTGACATTTCACTTTCTTATGATATATTTATATATTACTTAGATGATTAAACTCAAACATTGCTGTGCTCTTTTACATAGCCTGATAAACTCAAAAAGTAAGCTATTACTCAATTCTAAAAGATTTAACTTGCATTTCAGGACCACGCCCAGTGCATAAACACGGTACACCTGTGCCCAGCATGCCCCCCTCTCCCTTTTTACATTCTTTTAAAGACATGATTTCCCACCTTTGACAGGCAACGCATCCTTTAAGGTGTCTGGAGGCATGATTAGGGATGCTGCTGAAAGGACAGGTTATTGCAGCGGCACACCTGGAACCTTTAAATCAGCGCGCTTAGAACTTCCAGCCGGTCCCAACTGCTTGGACAGGTCCCAACACAACACACACCTGGTAGAAAGACCCTTTCATTCATTACACGTCTTTATTCACTTTTTGCCTGGGGTGGTGGTAAGTGAGGAAGAGTGGAAGCTAGGACCGGGGCAGGAAGGCAACTCTCAAACACAACCAAAAATTTAAAATGCAATTGCACTTCAAAGAGACCCAAGCCCAGGAGCTCGGCTGACACTCCAGAAATAGGATGTGCTTCCGACGCCGTGGCTAAATTTAAAGGTTCTTCATGAAGTCAGTCTCCATTCTATGGAATCTCGGACCTGACAATACAGATTGTCACACCAAGAATATGTCTGCCCGGCTTTCCATGGATCATCCCCCATTCGGCGGCCAAGCCCTGCAGCACCAGGCCAACTTCTGCAGCCATGCACAGGGATCGATATTTATAATTACCTTTCTCCTTCACCATGGCAACCGGGGCCTTTGGCGAGCAGCGCGAAGGAAACAGGAACAAAGTCTAGGAGTGGGAGCGCCCCTGGGCAAACAGATCGGCGGCGGCAGAGGCGGCGAGGAAGAGCCCCCTGCATCCACTCGCGAAGTCCGGGACTTCTTTCTAAAATCCCGCCCCCATCGCCGAGGACCGAGCTCCGGTGCCGCCCCAGCGATCACCGCCGGAGCGGTGGCCGCGCCCTGCTGGGGGACGCTGCCCTTCGGCAGCAATCACTCGCTACAGCTGCCGCTCTAACAAATGCCAAATTCCACCGTCCTAATCTCTGGTCACTGACACCACGTAGCATTCCTCGCACCAGGGAAAACGGGCATCCAAAATGCTCCTGAGCCCTGGCCCCTCCCAGGTCTGATAAATGATTGCCAGAAGAAGGGGGCCAAGGGACAGTGGCGGACGGTTCCAGTAAGTAAAACTAGTCAACCGTTAGCATATTAGTTTCCTATTAAGGCTGCTCTCCATTCAGCTTCTTTCAGACCAACTGAATACATGCAATTAGCCTTAGTAGAAAAATCATGCTAGCGACTCCTTCAAGTTCATTTGCTTCAATTTTTAAGGTCCTGGAGGCTCTATTTTAATGAAAAATGAATAATAGCTTTTGATTTGCCCTGCTGCTCCCCCACATCTCCCCCCCCCCCGCCTGAATTTGGGGATGGGTGGACTGGGACAATGAGAGGGAGCCTGGGAAGAGGATCATTCAGGATTCAATTCCTCAACCAGGATCAAGTTCTGGATCAAAGTAAAAATCTGCCTTATCCAGTTAGGTAGGATTCCGACTTCTACCTGCTTCTTTAGAGTTTTCTAGGCAAGCCCCCTCTGTTGTGTAGATGTGAAGGAGTAACCCTCCACCCCTAGAGCCACAAAGTGAGGGGCACACAGTCACACCTGCACCCCTGCACCAGCCTCAGCCTGATCCCGAAGGAGTGGCAGAGCCTGACAAGTGGCAAGGCTTCAAAAAGCCTTGATGACTGATCCAGCATCACCAATGAGTCTCTGGGGAGCAGGCGACTTGGGGTGGGGGATCACCAAGCCAACACCCACCTCACTCTAGCACCTGTCTCCCAAACATGTCACACATACACACACATCCACCATGTGGGAGAAAAGTGCTGAGCAGGAGACACAAAGCAGATGCCGCTGCTGGGGAGAGCAGCAGATGGCCAGCACATCTTTCAGAACCAGAATGCACAGCCAGGATTAGACTGTTTTACTGCAAATATTGAACGGTGTTGGGTCTAAGAGAGACGGGCTAACAGAAAGGAATGAAGTCAATCAACCTGCCTCATCTTTGACTCCGAGGTTGTTTATGGCTGCAGTGATGTTGGGCGGGGCTGGGCCAGGTCTTCTTGGCTGGTTTTCTGCGGGTAACAGTGGCAGAGCTCAAGCAGCTGTGACATTCCTACATCTGTGATTCAGGGCTTTACTATTAATAGTCTGGGCGTCTCAGCCTGTAAGAAAGGGCTCTGGCCCCTCCAACCCCTGGGTCCCCTTTTCTATGACGCAAACTTGTCCCACAGTCTTCCCTGCCCCCACTGCAGCCCCACAGGGTCCTGTTTTTCCTAAGTCAGTGGCCAGCTGGAGTGTAAGCGCCAAAGAGCCTTTAAGCAGCTTCTCTAGCCTCCATTCATAAATAAGAGCCAAGCATGAGAGCAGCACAGACCTCAGGTCCAGGGGGATGGGTGGGGCTCAGAAGCAGGAGGCGACAAGCCCTTTCCTCTCTGAATGTCCACATCCACGGCTAGAATGACACCATCTACCTCTTCCCCCCCCTATCACCCTCTGAGCCCTCCAGGAGATGCTGACAAGCAAAATTAAACTCAGAGAGCTGGAATTAGTTTGGTGCTGTGAGCCGAGCAGGTGAATTTCTTTTATTATATTTTTGCTGCATAAATAGATTAGCGCCTCACTTAGGCACTTCTCCTCAAGGCTTTCCTGTCATTCAGCCGTGCAGCGCAAAGCTAAGGGAACCGTGCACTCGCTTGCGCCTCTCTCTTCCTCTCCCCTTCCTTCCTAATGGAACATAAAACACCACTGGGTTTCTAGTCCCCACCGCCTCACACATGAATGTCCTAGACACTCCAAGTGCAATTAGTTCAATTTCTCTTTTACTCAAGGTGGCCATTTTTCATCCTGAGATTTCCATTTATGAAGCAAACGGATCCCTTATTACAGCTCTGTCTCCACCTGTATACCTTTGTGGCTAAACTGTACAGAAACCCTGGTTGGGGAAGGTTCTCCAGCCCCTTTGGGGACGAAGCCAGCCGAGTAACAGCTGGTGCCTATTCATTTTTCCAAGAAGCCTTTTCCAAAGGAAAATACTACACAGTAGTTCAGAGAGATTTCCCCCCTCCTGTTTTCCATGGAAAAAAGTTCCCTGCACCACAGTCAAAGGGAATGAGTCACCAGTATTTAGTTGCTAAATAACAGTTGTATGGCTCAAGTCCCCCCAACAGTCAGACACCACGACTTTAGGATAAACGCATCCACTCTGCCCTTTCAGGATAACCAAAGAGGGTATGACTAACGTTATTTTTGGAATGTGGCAGAGTAAAACCACATTGTTTTTCCCTCTTTGCCTCAGGGCCAAATAGTCAAGAGCTTTGAGAGAAGAAGCAAAGCATAGATATTTGCTACTTTCTAGTTCAAGCTGCAAGAAGTACATCAAAATAGATGAAGAAAAAAAAATGCATAGCTCATAAGATAGTGGGACTCTTTATTCTTTTTTCTAGAGAGGCTTTGCAAACAATTTATCTCAATCTCATTCCTCTCAGATGAGATAAGACCTCATAATATAGACACCAACCCGTGAGTTCAGTTGTTGTTTTATTCCCCCAAACTGACTCACTGCCTCCTTGTCAGTCATTCATTCTCAAAATGAAGAAGGGGTGTCTGCAAGTGACCAAAGGACAGAAACCATTTTGTAGAAGAGAAAAGCCTTGTGGGCATACGGCTACTTTTGGCAAAATTTCAAGAGGACATCATTTTCCATAGAAGCCATGCCAATGAAGAAGGCAATGTGACAACCAGAAAACGAGCAACCTCATCACTCTCTCTTCTAAAGAGCCACAGACTGCCTAGGACTGAGCATCCAGGGGAGCAGGAATCTCAGGACATCCCCCCCCCGCCCCAGTTTCCCCACATCACATATCCCTCAATATCTTTGGACTCATTGGCAAAATAGTGCTCTGATTCCTTTCTAGCAGAGCCCAGCTGAGAGAAAACTCAAGTATGAGTTTGTTCTTCACTTTCTATTTCATATTTACCCTGATCAACCTCACTGCAGACACTCATGGCGCATCCCCGGTACACCAGGGACTGGGCTGGCAGCAGCAAAACAAGAAGAGAGAAAGTACCGCTCTGGAGATGCTTACCATCTAGTGGAGGAGATGCTTACACACCACTCTCAATGCAATTAGGAAGGTGCTAAGACTGGAGGAGCTGCTCGGGGAGGGGAAGGTCAGGGCAGTACCGAGCCTGCTCTGGAGATTCAGGAGAGGTTTCTAGGAGGGGTGAAGAGTCAAGATGGGGTGGCCAAGTGAAGAAAGGGGGAAAGACGATTTCAAGCAGAGGTCATGGGGCCAGAAGGTATCAAGCTCACTGGTCACAGGGAGCAGAGAGAGGAGGCTCAAGCTAAGGCCGGGGAGGTGGGGCACGGAGAGTTCTCAGTGCCACGCTAGGGAGGATGGACCTTAAAAGTGATGTCATGAGAGTCTCAAACCCGAGCTACCTATTTCTTGTTTGTTTGTTTTCTTTTCTTTTTAGGGCAATACCTGTGGCATATGGAGGTTCCCCGGCTAGGGGTGGAATTGGAACTGCAGCTGTTGGCCTATGCTAGTCACAGCAAAACCAGATCCAAGCATCTGCGACCTACACCACAGCTCAAGGCAATGCCAGATCCTTAACCCACTGATCGAGGCCAGAGATCCAACCCACCTCCTCATGGATACTGGTCAGGTTCTTAACCTGCTGAGCCACAAGGGGAACTCCTATTTCTTTACGAATTAAGTTCAAAAGACGTTGGGTGCGTTTTAGTCTGTCATGATGTGTCTCCAGCCATACTGCACCTCCTTCCGCCAAATTGGATTGCGTTGGTCTGTGCATGTCCAGTTTTAGCTGACATGCCCAAAAAGTGTCTGTTTATTACTTTGTTTAAACATGTCCCTGGAAAATACAATAAAATGATAGCCACACACATCCTACACATAGCATGTTAAGTAGCACAAACCATTTGAGACTGGCTTATCTTCCCATAGTGATGGCTTCATGTCCACAATAAGCCTGTGAGCTCCATGAAGGCAAGGAGGGTTTCATTCAGTCTAGAGCTTTCTAGACTCTCAAGAGCTCAGTCTGCAGACTTCAAGTGATAAAAATAAAAACTCTATGGAGGAAGAAAACAAAAAATAGAACTACCATACGATCAGCAATCCCAATCATGGACATATATCCAGACAAAACTACAATTCAGAAAGATACATGCACCCCTATGTTTGTTGTAGCACAATTCACAATAGCCAAGACATGGAAACAACCTAAATGTCCATCAACAGATGAACTGATTAAGAAGATGTGGTATGTATATACAACAGACTACTATCAAGCCATAAAAAGGACAAAATAATGCCATCTGCAGGAACATGGGTGGAACTAGAGAGTCTCATTTTGAGTGAGGTCAGAAAGAGGAAGGCAAATATCATATGATATCACTTATATGTGGAATCTAAAATATGGCACAAATGAAACTATCTACAAAACAGATCATGGACATGGAGAGCAGACTTATGGTTGCCAGGGGGCAGTGAGGAGGAAGTGGGATGGATAGTGAGTTTGGGGTTGGTAGATGCAAACTATTGCATTTAGAATGGATAAGCAATGAGGTCCTGCTGTACAGCACAGGGAACTATGTCCAGTCTCTTGGAGTAGAACATGATGGAAGATGAGAATATATATATATGTATGACTGGGTCACTATGCTGTACAGCAGAACTTGACACAACAGTGTAAATCAACTATACTCTAATTTCTTTTAAAAAGTACTAAATGTGCTTTAAATGCATACATCCGGTCCCATCTGAGGTCTGATGCTTCAGGTACGCCAGGATGAGGCTTGAGGTGCACCGGCTCCTTAAGTGATGATGGACCACTGACTGGCCTAGCACTCCGGCCTGCAGCACAGGAGGTGAAGGAACATGAAATTTACAAACATACGTATAGCCAATGATGCACCTCTGTCCTCTCAGTTGGCTGAAACAGCAATCATCCTGAGCTTTGCTGCAAGCTTACTGAAAATTTATTAGCAGTGATGATTCCAAAGTTTCCTATAGTCTGAGACAAATTCCTAAATGTCTGAGCCTTCTGGATTCTACTCTCATGTCCTCAATAGAGAATTCTCAGGATTTTTTCCATGTGAATCTCACAGAATCGATGCCCGGCAAAGTTCTTTTCCACGAGTTCTTAAAGTAGAATGATTTTACATTTGTGACCAGAACTCCCCTACAGTTCTTCTCAGAAGCTAATGCTGAATTTGGACCTAAGCAATAGGTTGCAGCTTAAGAAGAATTACCAAGGTTTATTTAAAGCTCTCTATAAAGATATGAACTGCAGAGGGAGTGTAAAAACAAGTCCCTTTCCTACAAGTGTACGGGAACCTATGACTGGAATTCAAAGGGTCTTTTGGTAGAACAGAGAATTTCACGGATTTTTGCCTAATTTCAGGCACATGAAATGTTCACAAGAAGTACATAAATAGCTCTGAATCACTGGGAAAAAAGCGATTCCCCCCAACACACACAATTTTCTATCATCTTTATCTTTTTCCCTAGTATTTTCTAGGTAGAGAAATACAGTTATTGGGAAAGAAAAATGTCATTTCCTATTATTTGGAACTGTGATGCCTTTCATAGCCAAACCTCCCTCTTTCTAGTACTGAATGTCACCAGCACTCTGAACTTGACTATACTGCAATGAAGGATTTACATGTCTATTTTTGCAAAAGTTTGTAGGTTCTCCAAGGGAGAGGATTGCATGTGAATATCTGTATTCACATAGGGATAGGCACAAAGTAGGAATGTGATATTTGATGAATTCCAAGCAATCAATGTCACTGGCTTACCACAGTAAATTAAAATGCTGGCTAGTCATTTTTATATCAAAAAGGCTGATTTAAAGCTTTAAAAAAGAATGGAATAAGGCTATTTGCAGCAACAGGGATGGACCTAGAAATGATCATATGCAGTGAAGTCAGACAAAGACAAATATCATATGAGATCAGTAATACGTGGAATCTAATAGAAATGACACAACAGAACTTAGAAAATAGAAACAGACTCCAAGATTCTGAAACCAAACTTATGTTTCCCAAAGGGGAAACATTGGGGGGGTGGGGATAAACTACAGGGTTGGAATCGATATATACATACTACTATATATACAATAGACAGGTATACAGGGACCTACTGTATAGCACAGGGAAATTTACTCAGTACTACGTGGTAACCTACATGGGAAAAGAATCTGAAAAGGAATGGATATATGGATATATGTTAACTGTTTTACTTTGCCGAATGCCTGAAATTAACACAACTTTGTAAGTCAAATATATTCCAATAAAACATAAGATAAATAAATGAATAAACAACAAACAAACAAATAAAGGAGGGGAAGGGCTGATTAAAAAATCTTATTCAAGTAGATTAAAAGTAAATTCAGTCTTGAAGTTCCTTGGTGGTTCAGTGGGTTAAGGATCCAGCATTGCCACTGCTGTGGCTCAGTCACTGCTGTGGCAGGGGTACAGTCCCTAGCCAGAGAACTTCCTCTTGCATGAGCATGTCCAAAAAAAAAAAAAAGTAAATTCAGTGGTCTTTTATATATAAATCAATTTAGTGTTTGCTTGAAAGTATCTGCCAAGTAATTCCCCTTGGGGAGAAACAACTTGAAAGGAACTTAACCAGGGAGCATTTTACAAAGTCTCCTTAATAACTAACCCTTAACACCACTTTTTTTTTTGCCATTTACAGGGTGCTTATTACATGTTAGCCATCATTCTCATCTCTTTCTATTCATTTATCACCTCATTTTATCCTAATAACAACTGGATAAGGGGTTTGTCAAAATCCAGAGCTATAGGTCCTCCTTTTGCTTTGCTGGGTCAGAGGTCATAAAAGAGCCTCCCTTTCCCTGTCTCCAACTACACACACACACACACACACACACACACACATTTTTTGAGTCAAGAAATGCTCAATGTATGTTGACTTCTTTGGCACTTCCAGATTTCCAGAAGATTCGGCACCATGGAAATGACGTTGAATTTTGCCTTGTCTGTATAAAACGACCCACACTGGCTGGTGGGCTTCTTATGATAGGACCTGCCAGGTGAAGAGCATCACCTTGGCCTGTTGGGCTCATTCTTGGCCAGACAGGGGACGATGCCATACCCTGCCCACATTCTCAAGTCTTTTAAGATGCGATTCAATCGTCCACCCTGTCTAATCATCCTCAAGGAACAGCATTCCTGTGGTTGACAGAGACAATTAAAAACTTTTTGCGGGAAAAAAAAAAAAAAAAAAGGAGTTCCCGTCGTGGCGCAGTGGTTAACGAATCCGACTAGGAACCATGAGGTTGCAGGTTCGGTCCCTGCCCTTGCTCAGTGGGTTAACGATCTGGTGTTGCCGTGAGCTGTGCTGTAGGTTGCAGACGCGGCTCAGATCCTGCGTTGCTGTGGCTCTGGCGTAGGCTGGTGGCTGCGGCTCCGATTGGACCCCTAGCCTGGGAACCTCCATATGCCGCGGGAGCGGCCCAAGAAATAGCAAAAAAAAAAAAAAACTTTTTGTGGGGGTGGTCACAGAGTTTTTGCAAGGTTGACAAACTCCATTGGTCTGCTTCACTCTCATTATGACCTGGGACACTCCCAGAAGATGACTTCTCTCCTATTCTCCTGGACATTTCAACCATTATCTGAGGGAGAAACCAAATAAAGCATGCAAAGTGCACGACCATTAGGAAGGCTGGAACTGTCACCCAACACAGGTCTCCATGAGTTTCTCCAGTCCTTAGGACGAAGACGGAAGGGACCATGTCACCAACACTCTGGCTTGTGAAAAACTATAACTTGTATGGACAAATAGGCATTAACTTCATGCACGTGTAAGATGAAAACTAAAGTCCTAAGGCAGACTTGTCTGAGGTTACACAATTATTTGGAAATGGCCCAAACCCCCGGAGTCTTACCTCCTACCCTGTGGTTATTCCATCATGCTAACTGACCACATAGGCAGCTTGATCAAACAGCCAGGATTTGAACTCCAGCTCTGCCACAAGCTCAGTAACCTTGGCCATGTTATTTTCCCTCTGTTGACAGTAATAATTCGCCCTTCTTATGGGGTTGTGGTGAGGACACGGTTGGTTTCATAGGTGTACAGCCTGGGAAGTTGTGTAGGGCTGTGTACTTTGGTGTAATGCTTTGCTCTTGTCACATTAAGATTCATAATAATTTTATCTATGAACTTGTGTTTTGTAAGCGAGGTTTGATGGGACCTTGGAGCATGCATGCGAGCTGGCGAGATGGGTGCAAGATGCGAGTCTGCCATGCCCCCTGAACTCGAAATTCCAGTGGACCCTGATGCATGGGAATTCAGGGATTCAAAGTGAATGCAAGGGAGTTCATTACATTTACCATCTGTGACTGAATAAGCATGGCGCTGAGGGGTCTCCTTCCATTCAAACCAGAATGCTTGCTTCAAATGCAAAAAAGAAGGCAAGGTGTTCTAGGAAACGAAAAGGACCAAGGCCCCTGTCACAGCCTTTCTGGCTTATGTTACTTCCCTATTTAGCCAACTATTTACACTGAAAATGATGACCTAGAAGCAAAAGGAAAGATAGGACAGACTATTGCTCCCTTTCCATCCTCCCTTACTCATCAGTAAGGCAGAGGTAGAGAGGGCTGCTAGAAGGTACCTGCATCCAAGAAGTGAAATAAAAACATTTGAGCTGGGTGAGTGCAGCATTCCGACTCTTCTGGAAAGAAGGCAATACATATGCATCAATGATCTATGACATGTAAATTGTGCAATTTCAGTGATTCAGTGAGTTCAGTGCTCACATTTGCATTTAAAATGAGCGCTTCACAATATAAACACAAAAGGTCAAAATCTACGTCAACAACTTAAAATTTTACTTTATTTAGGACAACATTAAATAGCAAATAAAAACACATGACAAGGTGAGAGTCTGTGGAATAAAGAAAAAAAGCTTCATATTTTAGTACCTTTAACGACATTTTATTCCTGAATTTTGAACAAGTGGTCTTGCATTTTCCTTTTGCACTGGACCCTGCACATTAGGTACCCGGCTGCTGGGTGATGCTGAAAAAGGCTCGGTATGAAATGAAAGTGCCTCACACAGTGCCTGGACCCAAGAAGGAGCCCAAGGAAGGTAATAATGATGGTTGTTATTTAGTTTCTGACTGCTTCATCAATTTACAGCAAAATACGGTAAGTTGGAAAACTGTAAAGCTCAAATTTTCAAAGCCATTTTAGGCTAGGGAGCCCTTGGACAATATTGAATGTTCTGAATTTTATGTTCCATGCCCCAAAGAATTTAGATCCCTTCCTGGATACCAGGTCATGCGACCGTTGCTGCCAAATGAGAAAAGGCAGTGTGATGCCAACCATCCAAGAAAGACTGGACTTCGAGGTTAGGAAATCTTCCCAGGAAGACAATTATTGTCCTCAGCCCACTCACTCCCTTAGAAAATACTTATCGAGTGCTTACTAAGTGCTAGGAACTGTTCTAGGTGCTAGGATAGTGCTGTAAACACAATAGACAAAAATCCTTGCTGTGATGGAGCTTACATTCCAGTTGTGTGTGCAGTTGATATAATAAAATATATAAGTAAACTCCCTCCCTCCCTCCCTCTCTCTCTCCATATATATATATATATATATATATATATATATATATATATTAGAAGTGATAAGTCCTATGGAGAAAATCAAGGCTGGAGAAAAGAGTGCTGAGAGAAGGAATTAAGGTTTTAAGTGAGTGACTGAGGAAGGCTCCTTTGAGAAAAAGCCAATGTGAGTAAACCCGAAGGAAGTGGGTGAATAGCCACGTGATTACATGAGGAAAGAGTGCTCCAGACAGTGAACGAAGGTCCTAAGGAGGGAGGTGACCTGATATGTTCAAGGAAGTGAGGAAGCCAGCAAGGCTGGAGGCACGTGAGAGCAGGAGGGACCTCAAAGAGGAGGAGGAGTTGGGCCCCTCCCTACCGGTCATGCAGGGACCTCGGCTTTCCTATGAGTGGTGTGGGAAGCCACTGGAGGCTCTGAGCAGATAAAGGTTCATAATCTGACTGTCGTTTCCATGGGGTCCTTCTGGCTTCTGTGTGGGACAAGAGTGAAGCAGTGTGGGCAGAGAAGGTTGAATTAGTGCAAGAAATTTAAAAAGAGTTCACAAGTGAGATGAAGACACAATGGAATGAGAGGAAGAAAAAGATTATAGAAACAAGAAGTGGAAACTGAGGACCAGGACAGGATCGACAATCATAAACAAAACATCAAAGAAGAGAGCAGACACTGATAAAATACCTAATTCCTAGCAGAGAAAAAAGTTTGAGATAGTCTCAATCAATGCAGAAGAAGGCACCTAAAACAATGAGAAAAAAACAATAGGTGTGCAAAATAAAAGAAGTCAGAAAAATTTAAGTCCCAGAAGTAGAGAACTTAAGAAGCAAAAGATATATTCAAAGACCTAATACACAAGAATTTCCCCGAACTTGCAGATTTAAAGTGTATAGAGATAATATTTTGGCAAAGTTTGATACAGAATGCTAACTTCAAGTCCTGGCCCAAGTTTTTGAGCGTCAAAAAGAGATCATTCTCCATATACTCAGATAGAAAAAGCCAATCACTCATCAAAAGAGAAAAACTCAGGCTAACCTCAGACTCTGAAACAGCAACACTGATGCACAGAAGACTGGAACAATACCTGGAAGTTTCAAAAGAAAGAAAACAGGTGTCCCAAGAACCTTTCACACAGCCCAAACGCTGTTCAGACATAAAGGCAATGGACAAAACCAAACACAAACACAGAGGTGGGCAGAAACTATAACACTACCAAGGCTTCTTTGGAAAATAACCTGACATCAACATTAGTCAATAAAGAGACGAGTCAAAATAAACTCAGCTATGCAAATATTGTAGTAAAAGGACTAGCGGTGACATGAGACCTCAAAGACAGCTTTGGCTGCCCACACTGGTAACTAGTTTGATAATTCAAATGAAGCTTTTATTAGCTTCATTCCCCTGCCAGTGCTTCCAGGGATCACCTTCCAAATAAATGGCTTGCCCTTGAATCCTTCTCTCTGGGTCTGATGGGGGTGGGTGGGACTTCAATGCAAAAATAAAACCTAAGTTATGTCTATTTTGATGCTCGAAAAAAAAGAAAAAATTGTCTTGAGTCACTGATTCCTTTCAACTCCAGTCCGCTTTAGATTATAGAGCCAGATTCTAATATACCCGGGGAGACCAAATACACTCATCGGACAGACTATATTATTTTTTCTAAAGAGACTCAATGATTAATTGGGTCATTTTATTGTACAAACACAATGAATTTGTATGCACACACTGTGCTAAAGGACTTCTTCCTTTAAAATACGTAAATGAGGCTACTTGGATTAACTCTGGTCATAGGAGAAGGCGCTAACAACTGTTTCAGAAACCAATATTCCCCCAAGTGTCTTTTAAGCCTGTACTTATTCTAGGGGGCAAGGATGTGACTTATGACATTTGTCAAGCTCTGTAGAAATGAGTCATTTTGTAATAGTATTGTATTGTATTTACATATATACAAGGGCTTTTGTTTAAAATTTTTAAATACTTTCACATTGCTACGATTCCACCAAAGATAGTGCTAGTACTATATGCCATATGCTATGTGGGCTGTATTTTTTGAAAGAGGTATAGAAAGTAGTTTTATTCTTTTCCTCTCATTCCCCAGCAAGTTGGAAAACACTCTGCATATGTATTGGATTTGTTGGGGTTTGGGGAGATTGGAGGGAGGATAGGAAGGGAAATATTTAGAAATTAAGTTCTTCTTGTTTTTTTTTTTTTCCTTCTTGAATAAAATAAACTAAGAGTGCTGAACATTCACCCACATACTTCATTGGCTATTAAATCTGTACATTGAAAAAAAGCAATGAAGCCACAAAACAGCATTAAGCAATAGCATCACACAATGGAAAGCAAAGTGGGAAAAACTCAGGGAAGAATGAAAAGAAATAAATAACTACTGATTCATTAATTATGTTAAATATTTACTGAGCATCTACAATATATAAAACTTCACTTTATAAAACTTCATAAAGCTGACAGTGATACATAAATCAAACATGCCCAGATTAAGCCCTCGAAGAACTTACATTCTAGTAGAGTAAGTGGCACAAGTACCAAAATAACTCTAAAAGGAGGTAGAAAAGGACTGGAATCAGAAATGCTGTGGAAATTCTATAAAGGTTTGAAGAAAGGAATGCTTGCCATTTAGCAAAAGAAATAGAGGAAAGCTCCAAGTTGAATGTGGTTCTCTTCAAATGCAGGAAGATTTATAGAAAATTAGTTGGGTTCAGCACCTTTTTACTAGTTGCTACATATAGAAAATGAACTAAACCACTCCTGGTATTCAGATAAAAGCTAATCAAGAAATGTGTTGAAAGTAGCTTCTTGTATCCTCTTTAAACTCTTAAAATAGACCAACTGAACCATGATCTACACAAGGTCAAGTTCAGTTGAAGTATTACTAAACAAACTGACATCACACAGTATTTCCGTTAATGATAACATTGGAACAACTGATGACCTCAGTGGTTGAGCAGTTATTTATTAAGCAGCCAGTACCTCTCCAGCAGTGCTGGGTAACAAATGGTTACAGAGTTTGAGTGTCCCTCCAAGGACAAATCCAGCCTGAGGAAAAGATAAGAGATGAACATATTCAGCTACATACTAGAATCACATGATAGCACTTCAGGAAAAAGAGTGATAAGAAACAGAACTGGGAATCGTCCCACAAGAAGAGTGAATGGTAAACGCCCTGGGACATTTAGAAATGTCAAAAACGACCTTACAACATGATCCAGGGCGTGGTGGACAGAAGGAGAAAGCTGGGTGCTGGCAGTGGCTCTAACTATTTGACTTTTTTCCCAAGTCCATCTTTATCTCTGGGGACCTATTTTATGTCATGAGAATTCTCTCTCTCCACTGGGCCACATACAAACCTCTGTGAGCTGGATTTTTCTGGGCACTGTGAGTCAGAACATCTTTGACAACCTCTGATTCATTTCAGTTGCTATCTATGGCTACAGAACTTGGATGAGGAAAAAAATCTTTAAACAGCAACAAAACAAAACTTGGGGGCTATCCTAAGGCACCTGCAGCATGAATAACAAAACCAGCGAACTGATGTCACAGAATAAAGACCCCACCTTCCTTTACATAACGTGTTTGCAGACCTTTAAGGTGTAAGGATATATGAGGTTTTGAAGATTAAGATACAGGGTATATAAACAGGCATGAATGTACACATGGGATTTTTCACTTTAGTGAACACTGATTATTTCACATTTGGGGAATTCGCTTTGACTCAATTTAAAATGGAATTAAGTGGAGTTCCCATTGTGGCTCAGAGGAAACAAATCTGACTAATGTCCACGAGGATGCAGGTTTGATGCCTGGCCTCGCTCAGTGGGTTAAGGATCCAACGTTGCCATGAGCTGTGATGTAGGTCTCAGATACGGCTTGGATCTGGCATTGCTTATGACTGTGGTGTAGACTGGCGGTTACAGCTCCAATTCAACCCCTGGCCTCTGAACCTCCATATGCCGCAGGTGCGGCCCTTTAAAAAATAAATAAATAAATAAATAAATAAATAAATAAATAAATAAATGGAATTAAGTGCAATTTTAATGCAAAATAGTGCAGTCACTGGAGAAACAAGTCTGGCAAGTCCTCAAAAAGTTAAACATAGAGTTAACATATGACCCAGCAATCCCACTCTTGAAGAGAACTGAAAACTTATGTCTTATGTCCACACAAAAAAGTTGTATACAAGTGTTCATGCCAGGATTATTCATAATGCCCTAGAACAGAAACAACCCGAATATCCATCAGCTGATGATGAATAAACAAAATGCAGCATATCCATACAATGGGATATTATTCAGCCATAAAAAGGAATGAAGTATTGACACATGCGATAACATCAATGAACCATGAAAAATTATGCTTAGTGAAAGAAGCCAGACACAAAAGGTCACATGCTGCGTAATTCCAATTATGTGAAATGCCCAGAAAAGGCAAATCCATAGAAACAGAAAATAGATCAGGAATTCCTAGCGGCTGGGGAGTGTTGGTAACAGGGGGTGACTGCCAATGGATACAGGGTTGCTTTTAGGGATGATAAAAAATGACCTGGAATTACATAGTGGTGATATTTGCATAACTTTGGGTATACACTAAAAAAGCCCAGAATTGTTCATATTCAAATGGTGTATTTTTATGGCTTGTAAACTATATCTTAATTTTTAAGTGTATGAAATATGTTTATTTACCAAGCACAGTATTATTTATCTACCAAGCACTGGAGAAAGACCATTAAAACCACCTTCCTGCAAATAAGAACCTTACTACCTAGTAGAGAGAGATATGCAGACAAATAGATATAACCAAGCATAAAAATGCATAGAGGTCGTTCTACTCATCCATGTATTGGCATTTGTGTAAAGAGGGGAAGTCTGGAGAGGATTCAAAGGAAAGTTTCACGTGAGCTGAATTTCAAACTAAAGTAAAACAGTTTTTGATAATTCTTTGGTTCTTTCTTCTGCACTGTTAAGCAGGAAGAAAGGAGACCAGTTCTTCATCCAGCTCCACTTCTCTCTGGACTTCAGTCTCACACACCCTGTAGGAAGATGTTGATATCCAAGTTTTATTTCCATCTTTAAGAAACATCTAGAATTCTAAAGTGTACCATAGACCTTCTAGAATTCTGATATATTTAAATTTGAAGGTCCCATGAATTCTGATTCTGAGGAGGATTCCTTTAATGCATTCTGAGGGGGGCACCTCCTGGAGGCTGAAAAAGGAAGGACCGCTCTCCTGGCTACATCATGAATAGCATGCCAAGTCTGCTGTCTTCCTGCTGGCAGCCTTCCTCTTGCATCCAAGGGCCATTCCAGATTCATGGCTGACTTACTAAGTTAACAGGCATCTATAATCATAAGCACTAGGTCATACCCCAGAATCATTAGGATCAAATGATGCTAAATCAGGAGTTTCTGTGAAGGTGGGCCGTTCTTAGTAAGAATCAAAATGTTTTAAAGCCAGAAAAAAAAGTTTCCAAACAATAAACTTAAACAGATTGCTCTACCCTCTGACTTTAAATAAGATTCATTTTTAAGTACATATAATTAAAACTAATGGGGCATTTCAGCATATTCAGTTACTCAAGGAAGTAAATTAGATAGGAATATTTCCTATGAAAATAAGTTACTTGTCCACATTCCTAAGCCTAAAAAAGAAACAAATAAAACAAAGAAACAAATCAAAACAATAAGGCCGGGCCAAGCAGGCACACGCATGAAACTAAGTGAAAAATGTTTTACTTCTGTTTTTCTTTCTCTTGCTTTGCTGGCATATTCTCCTTCTACTCATATCTTGAGTGTATCTTCTCTTTTTAGCTCAAATTTTCCAGCTCAAATCCTACTTTTTATTTCCCTGGCCACTCCAGGTCTAGGTTACCTTTTCTTCCTTGGAAAATGAATTGTATTTATTACCTAGGCCTTTATTTTGCTTTTCCCTTTTGGGTAGAGAGGAGAGAGAAGGGGGAAATATTTATTAGGTTAACAAAATGCTAGCTTATTTTCTGCTTTTATATTTTTATTTTCTTTTAGTCCTCACACTACTACCACAGGGTAGGTAGTATTATCCACACTTGACAAGTGATAAAACTGAGGGTCAAAGATATTAAGTCTTGTGTCCAAGTCACAGCATCTACAATGAGTGGTGTTGGACTTTGAACTTGGCTGACCCCTGAGCCCGGAACTTGCAGACACTACCCCAAACTGTTTCCTCTGGCCTCAGTTACTTGAAGGCAGGGGGATAATTTTAAGCCCACTGTATTCTAACATAGTGATTTGATTTCAGCAACCGTCCATTCTTTCATTTACTCATATACTTATAAGGCATTTTCCACGCCAAGTACTATAATAGAGCAAAAAAATAGACATGTGGCTCCCTCCAGACCCTCAGAGAGGAACTCATGGTGTGGCAAATGTGAGAGGCTTGTGAACTGGTAGTTCTAACAGAGATACACATGGGATGCTGTACAGCACAGAGGAGGGTGAGGCAAGAGGAAGACAAGCCTGCCTAGAGGAGGAAAAGTTTAAACCAAATCCTATGCAGATTCAGAGGAACTAGGAAAGCTATGCCAGGCAGCAGAACAGCATGTAGAGAGACCCAAGGTGAAGGGGTCCTTCCAACACCTGTGACAAAGACGCCAGGTATGAGTGTTGGGAGGTTAACAGTTGGACATGACAGAAAGGCAGGGCCTGACTGTCAATGGCTAGATGATCTGATTCTAGGAAATGTGTTTAAACTCATGGAATAGGAAGCCATGGGAAGTTAATAGCAGTTATTGATAACTTTATCAATGAAAAAAAATCAGGCCATCTAATGCTTTATTACGTAGCAGAAATCTCAAATCTCTCCTTTGTGCCCTCCCAAGACCTAGACGAAACCGTTCACCACCTATCATTTCCAACTTCCATAGAATAAAATTCAAGGTAAGACTACCGTTTTGAGGGAACCACATCCCATCAACAAACTGGACGTGGCCCTGGTGGCCTGGCACGCTGGAGGAACTGAGGTAGCCCCCTCTCCTTGCCAGCAACAGATTCCTGTCCTGCTCTGTGTCCATACAGCCACTCTTGAAGCCGTCAGTGAGAACAGCGGGGCTGAGGGGATGAACCAAATGTCCCTTCATCTTCTGGGAAACATTTTCTCATGGCCAGAAGCCAAACACTTCTCATAGATTTAAGGTGGGGTGGAGGTGGGGAGCCTTCACCATTGAATCTGTGGTTTGCCAAGTATTTAAAACACTTTTCCAACACGACATCTTAATACCACCAGAAGATGCAAGAGAGAAGCTCCACAGAGTCTTGGGAGGTGTTCTCTTCAAACAGTGGACAGCACAGTCCTTTGTAGCCTTTGGGTGACAATGCCAAGACCTTCCCCTGGCTCGTGGACAGAAACGCCTGATCCATGGGGTTGGGATTAGTAATAGCGAATGAGCTGAAAAGGGACATAAAAAGAAAGCTGGAGAACCACAGCGTTACATGCCACGA
The DNA here is from genome assembly GCF_016906955.1 of Phacochoerus africanus. Lineage (NCBI taxonomy): Eukaryota > Metazoa > Chordata > Mammalia > Artiodactyla > Suidae > Phacochoerus > Phacochoerus africanus. Next base: position 125,295,419 of record NC_062558.1, read on the forward strand.
ACATAGAGCAAAACAGGCTGGTGTCACTTTAAGAAACCACATTATATTAAGCTCCTGGGAGGTTCTCTCAATTATGGGGTAAATCTGAGTATCTGGGTCTTGGGGAGACTATCCCAAATGAAGACAATCCCTAGGGGTGAACTGAACATAATGAGGACACAGCAGGTTCCTGAGCCAGAGCAAAATTATCCTCTTCTTCAGCTATATGAACTGCTTTACCAGGGAGGGGGCTGCCAGCTCTTCTTCGGTCCCCGGTTTCCAGTCCAGGACATTCTGCTCTGGGATTTGGACTCAGCTGACAACATAATCATTGAAGCATTTCCAGATATCCTTAGGGCTGTTGATAACAGGGCTAGTCTCTTCTTGTTTGTTTGTCAAGAAGGTAATTGCCCTAAATATGCCTCTTTCATTTGTGCTATACCCAAAAGCTCAGAAGGTCTGAAAAAAAAAAACACAGGTTCAAAAGCTTACTGTAACCTCCTCCAGGAGGGGGAGGCAAAACCCCCATACAGATAACTTGTAATTGTGAACTAGGAAAAATGAATGTCTGCTAACTTTCAAATCCAGCTCTTCCACGTACTACTTTTGTGGCTTTTGGCAGGTTTCTTAACTGCATAGGCTTCAGTGTCCTCATCTATAAAAGGAGGGTAAAAGCAGTACTTGCGTTGTTGAGTTACTAGGAATATTAAATGGGAAAAATTTATAGAGCATTTGGCACAATGTTTGAGACACAGCAGCCCCTCAATGAAGGACAATGATTCTTTGAGAAAGTACTGCATCCACAGGCAGAGATACAATCAGATCTATAGGCAGATGCCATTTTTTATGTTCACTGATATATTTGCTTTGTCTCCATGTCCAAGTTTCTTGCCAATTCCTTTCCTGTTCTTAAATGGGGAAAACAGTTCCTTCTCTGGTGACTTCCAAGGTTTTTTTTGAGCATGACAAAGGACAGAGACACTTAGGGGCACTTTGAAAAGCGTGGAGCCCTGACAGCTCAAAGCAGGGGTGAATATCAGACAAAAACAGGAAGCCACAGCATCTTGAGGTCTTTCTGGCAGCTGCAGAAGGCCTTTGCCAAATATCCCCGAGCATCCTGCCAGGAGCTGCTCCTGAGCACCGTGGGGCTTCACTAGCACAGGAACACACGTGACGGCAGGAGGGCACGCATCCTTCAAGCACCTGTCCCAAACAGGATACTCCAAGCACACAGAGCAGCTTCCTGGGAATCCCATTTCCTGTGCTGTGTTTATACTCCTGGGCCCCAGCAGTACAAAAACTGTAACTCTATTGCTTCATAGCATGGAAGACAAACAATAGAAATCATGGTTTTTTTTAAAATAATGAACTATTTTATTGTATTTTTATGAAGTTAAAATGTAATAGATGCTTGTGTATGCCACTAGAGCCAACTCTTCTGATGTACATGTGTTTCATTTAATCCTTATAACCAAGGCTGCCCTTAGACTCAGGCAAGGATGACCCTAGTCCTAAATTGTACCTTCCTCAAAAACGTCTAAGTCCCTTCCTGGTGCCCGGGACTAGCTGGGGCTAGTGTTATCCAGGTGGGGCAGTCCAGCCGCCTCTTTGGAGCTCCTCTGATGCTCTGTCTCTCCCATGTTGTGCTGGGGGTTGACCAGATGCCCAGAAGAGCTCTAGCCCACCAAGGCCCTGGAGCTGGTTCAATTCTAGGAGGAGAGTTTGGTGAACAATCACTCCCTCAGGCTGGTGTGGTATTTCTTTACCATGATTGACAAGATCAGACTATTGACACACTAATTTGGGGTGACTCAAATCATTTATGTGGACAGGAACCCTGCAAAAGAATATCTGCCCTAGGGGCAGATCTGCTCATAGCCATCAGGTAAAGTAGGCATTCTTCTGCATACCTTACAGGTGGGGAAAAATGGTCGCTTGGAGACACTAATTTCCTAAACTAACACATTTAGTAAGTAGAAGAGCTGGGACTCAAATTCTGGCATGTCCAGCCCCAAAGCCACACACTGAACTAAACCCCCAGATTTCCTTCTCTGCTTTACTAAGATACCAATATGCCACTGATGGTTGCACTTCCTGTACCCAGGCTCTCTTTGATACTATTTATTCTCTTGTTCTCTTGTGACTGAAACCACTGACAAGCCATTGCCCAGCCCACTCTCATTCAGCCACAGTTTACCTGGTCCCCCCTTGAATTCCTGCCTTCTCCTGACAGACCTTATCTCTTTCATGAACATCAACAGCTCATTCCAAAAACATTTGATTTGAAGCCCTTTCAGTAGACTCATTCAGTAGAGAAGAAGCTCCAAACTCATTCACAATAAAGCATTAGCTCCAGTAGAAACCTTCATGTGCAGTGTTTAGCCCTCCTCATGGGATAAACCTTTTTTTTTCCCTCAATAAAGGGATTTTAGCTAACCACCAGCATGCAAATCTGATTGAGAGAGGTGCCCTAAACTACAATAGGCACAGTCAGCTGGCTTTGAACCAATTTTTTTCTTGGGGAGCTTACAAGAGGGCTGCGGGGCATTGTAAATTAGCTCTCCTTCAATAAAACTTAAAAAAAAAAAGAAAGAAAGAAAAAGAAAGAGGTCTGGGGGCAGAAGTCATGGTTTCTCCATCCCCACGCCTTGTTCCCCTGAACAGGATGAGTCTGAAGTAGTGAAGTGCAGAGTTAAAGAGGAAGAGAGGAGTTCCCATCGTGGCGCAGTGGTTAACGAATCCGACTAGGAACCATGAGGTTGCGGGTTCGGTCCCTGCCCTTGCTCAGTGGGTTAATGATCCGGCGTTGCCGTGAGCTGTGGTGGAGGTTGCAGACGTGGCTCGGATCCCGCGTTGCTGTGGCTCTGGCGTAGGCCGGTGGCTACAGCTCCGATTGGACCCCTATCCTGGGAAACTCCATATGCCGCGGGAGCGGCCCAAGAAATAGCAACAACAACAATAACAACAACAACAAAAAAAAAAAGACAAAAAAAAAAGAAGAGGAAGAGAGACAAGGAACTGTCAGCCTCTGTCTGATCAGTATCCTGTCTTGTCTTCACTCTGATCTGCTAGCCGTTGTCCCACTCAAAGCTCAGGGTAACCACAATGAGATATTATTTCATACCTACTAGGAAAGCTAAAATCAAAAAGTCAGATAAGAACAAGTATTAGCAAGGAAGAAATTTTCATATGCAGCTGCTGGGAATATAAAATGGCGGGGCCACTTTGGCTCAAAGTCTGGGAATTCCTCTGAAGGTGAAATACAGAGTTACAATAGGACCCAGCAATTCTGCTCTCAGGTATATACCCAAGAGAAATGAAAACATGGCTGTACAAAAACTTGCACATGCATGTCCACAGCATCATTATTCATAATAGCCAAAGGCAGAAACAACCTAAATGCCCATCGGCCAATGAATGGATAAACAAAATGTGATATATCCATACAATACAACATTATTAAACCATAACAAGGAATGACGTGCTGATACGCTACAATATGAATCAACCTAGAAAACATGCCAAGGTGTAAGAACCCAGACCCAAAAGACCATATATTAGATGATCCCTCTCATATGAGACATCCAGAATAGGGAAACCTATGGAGACAGAAAGTAGATTAGTGGTTTCTTAGAGTTGGAGGATGGCTATGAAGAGTTTGGGGTGGGGGTAGGATAACAGCAAAAGGGTCCAGGGTTTCTTTCTGAGACCATGACATTTTCCCAAAATTCACTGTGATGATGGCTGCACATATCAGCACATATGCTAAAAACTCCTGTATACTTTAAATGGGTGAATTATACAATATATAAATAAATCTATCTCAATAGTCTATCTCAATAAATCCATTAAAAAATGATTTGAAAACAAAACACTCCCGTAGAAGTTAACTCCCTTACCTTACCTAGCCTTAATCCAACCCTGCCATCCTCTCTATCAAAGAATTTTCAGGCACGTATTCTGTTTTCTGGCTCTTTGGGCTCATTTTCACATGTTTAAGGGGACCATGTCATATAGCCCTCTGCCTCTAGTACTAATTCTGGTAATGATTTTGATAAGGAGTAAGCAGCTGGGTAGGTGTCACCTTCATCAATAAAGAAATCATGACAACTTCCAAATCTGAGACCTTTCAAAGTGCCGTAACTCCTGTCCTCAGACGGGACTTTCTCAATTTCCCAGGCAGATGGACGAGTGACCGCGTTTCCACGAGCTTCACTGAAAAGAAGGCTCAACGAGTTCTCTCAATATTACACATCCTTTCTTTTTCTTTTCTTTTTGAGTATTTCACAAAAGAAGCAAACCTGAGGCAGTGACACAATTTAGACCTCGACTTCACTTAGGTCCTCTTTTACTGGTGGCAGTTCTGCTGCCTTGAATATTTCTTTTCCACACATCCTCTATCATATGGAAGAAAAGCATCTATTGATAGAGCTCTTTCTTTTCCATCACACTTCCTATTACAGACAATTATTAGTACCACATTTGGAAAGAGACATATTTGTTACTGAGATCATAAAAACGTGGACAAAAACACGCTCGGAATCTAGCTCCACAGCCGTCCTTAAGTTACATTCTCCGTTCTTCCTACCCTCAGCCATTAATTATATAGTAAGGATAGTGTTTCCTTTGAAGAACACACAAAGGAGGAGTGGTTCTAGATAGTACTTTACTGCTTACGCCGATCACAAAACACAAAGTCGGGTCCTGAGTGGGCTCTTTTACTCACCAGGAGGATTGAAGCTGTTTAACAAGTGCTCAAATGTGCAGCAGACCTCAGGATGGAGATACAAGACATGCGTGATGGTGGCCCGCCTGTGAGCAGGGTAAGGGCTCCCCGGGACACTCACATCCTCGATAACCAGTGTCCTTCTGCATGAGCCCCTGGGGCTGCTTCTCTCAGTGGAGGTGACTCTGCTTTTCACAGAGTTGCACAATCTCCCCAGAGATTTTAAAATAAGGAAGCAAGGCATCTCCGAAAGGATTACAAAGAAATGAGAAACAGCTACCAGGCTCCCAAGAAGCTGTGTTTCTCCGCAACGCTCCTGACTCCTTATTGCTTTTTTTTTTTTTTTTTTTCTCACTGCCCAGCAAAGAAGATTAAGAAAGATGTATTTAAGTGATTACCCTCAAGAGCTTAGGCAGGACTCCAGAGACACAGATAATCAGGTATAAAAACAACTGGCACTGGGAACTCAAGACTACGTCAGTCCTGAGACATGAATGCATATTTAAAAATCTGATTGGTATCCCGAGCAAGAGGAAGGACATAGTTGCAAGAGCCAAAAGAATTCATGTGCAAATTTTTCTAATCTATTCATTACCATCAGGTCAGAGGACTGTGAATAGGCATATATATTGAATATAATCTGAAAATGCTTATCAGAAAAAAACTCAGGGTCATAATTCCAAATTCTCCAGTATTTCAGATCTCATGGAGGAGAGAGCTCAATTAAAATTCTTCAGCTTCAGCTAGCAACAAATCTAGCTCCAGGCCACAGAAAACAATCCTTTATGTTTTCTGGAGACACCCCTCCCCCAAATGCTGTGGAAATCTTTCTGCCTCATCCCATTAATCCAATGCTAATATTACTCTCAATATCGTTTCACAGGTTTTCTGCTATTGCAGAATCTCTAGTAGGATCACATGATGGGGAGAGAATTACCATGTAGGTTGCTTTGTGTATTAATAAAGTCATAAGCTAGCAGGACCATCATACAACTAGGCTGCTGATGTACAAAGGAAAAGCCTGGAAACGAGTATTTACCCCCTGACAGCCACTCAGTAAGGCCACAACATGTGACTCTGTAACCACAATAGTCTCAAGTCAGACTAACTAAAACTACACACTCTTTGTCTTATCATCAGCCTACTACACTAATAGCTTTTTTTTTTTTTTTTTTGGCTTTTCAGGGCCACACCTGCAGAATATGGAAGTTCCCAGGCTAGGGGTTGAATCAGAGCTGTAGCTGCCAGTCTACACCACAGACACAGCAAAGTAGGATCTGAGCTGCACCTGTGACCTACACCACAGCTCATGACAACAATGGATCCTTAACCCACTGAGCAAGGCCAGGGATCCCGCACCCTCATGGATACTAGTTGGATTCTTAACCCACTGAGCCACAGCAGGAACTCCTAACAGCATTTTCTTTTCATTAAAACCTTAACACACTTTAAACAGAATAGAATTACGAAGTTGGAAAGATCTTCAAAGGTAATCTAGTGGTTCCCAAATATCATTGTACATAAGAAGCTTCTGTGAGGTTTTCAGAAAATTATAAAATCTGGGGCACTCGCCCCGACCCCTGAATGAGATTCTTTGGGGAAGAGGCCCAGGAACTTATATTTCTCAAAGCTCCCCAGACCAGACCAACATTCAGGAAGCCTTTGGTCTACTCCAGCCCTTTAATTTCAAGATGAGGAAGGTAAGTCTTGGAGACGCCAAATGACTTTCCCACGACAACAGAGCAAGCCCAGGGCAGAGCCAGGTCTCCTGACTCCTAGGCTATGACTGTTTCTACCACAGTCCTCAGGTCCTTCCACAAAAGCTATCTATGACTGGGTCACTATGCAGTACAGCAGAAATTGACACAACACTGCAAATCAACTACAGTCCAATAAAAATAAATAAATAAAAAGCTATAGAGAGATGAAGCAGCTAAAGGAAACATTTGCCTCTTTTACTATTAGCTTTAACAGTCATCTTTAATGCAAGATTTGGGAACAGAGTTCAAGAACCAGAGCATTCAAATTTGCCAGAATAACTCTAGGCAATGGGAAGCACAGTGGGAATGGAGGAGACAGACTCTGTGGCAGAGGTCGTCCAGATAGGGCTGGAGGGCAAAAACATGGAAGCTTCTGCTCCCATACTCACATGGTGAGACTTCCACTTTCAAATTTGGGGACTGAAATCCTATACCAACATTGCCCCCAGGGGAAAAAAAACTCCTTCCAAGACCTTCCTCTAAAAACATTTTTCAAAGCAGGTAAAACAATGTGTGTGTGTTCCGTTTCTGGCTTGTCTATTGAAAAGAGACTTCGGATGTACAAAGTAAGATATTTTATCAAATACTTCCCAAAGGGTGGCTCCTGGACCAATCTGTTTAAAACACAGATGCCTGAGGCCCATCTTCTAGGTGCCTAGGTTCTTCCACAGTGTTTTTCTAATAAACATCATAGTGTGGGAACCTCTGCCCTAAACCATTCATTCCTTCTTCCTATAGGTCTGATCTTTGCAACCTGGGAACCAGAGAAGCTCCATCTCCATATGTATATGTTCATATGGCCTGCTTGTAAAACATAACATATGCATTTAAATAAAGAAGCCAGACACAACCACTTTAAAATAGGCTCTGGTATACATTAATGATACACAAACATAAACTTTTTTTTTTTTTTCAAATTCACCATCTTCCTGACCAAGCAAAAGTATAATTATTCTGTGACAAAGCTGTCCTGCCTTCTTGGTCCCTAACCTTGACAAGCATTGCCCCCTAAGACTGAGTCTATAGCTCTGATTCCACAGCTTTATCTGTTGTGTTAGCAGAACACATTCAAGCCACCCTCTAAATTTCTGGAGAAGTTTATAGATCCACATATGTAGTTAAAAAGCACTTATGTTCTAATAGACTGTAAAAGGAAAAAAACTAATACTTCGATAAAAGGGTTATATGTAAGAGGTTTTATCCATTTTATGACTTTTAGGTCAGGATGAATTTTAGGTAAACTAAATATGAATCATAAAGAAGGCTGATGAGAGTAACAGGTCTGTTTGCTTTTAAAGACAATCTGATTGAGCTGATTTCCTTTTCAGGTGGTAAAGAGAGTTAAGATTTCAGATGCTGGCTGCTTGAGGAGTGGAGCCAGCAGTGACAATAGGCACCCATGAGCTAAGTTCCACTTTCTAGAGTGCCCAGAGTTGTTAGTTTAACCCCTTCCACATAATTCAGGGTAAACACCTAGCAGAGGCCACACTTCCAGTCTTAAAATAAATTTTCAGTGTTATCCACCTGACAGCAATCTCTTCAGCCATGAGAACACGGTATGGAGAAGATCCTTAAGGAAGCACCAGTGGACTCATTTCTTCCACTGCTGCACCAACATCAGTCTCTTGCCACAGCTCATGTAAAATTACAGTCACGGCATTTGCAAAGGAGTGGAGTGGTTTCTGTGACAGTTTATATGATTATAAAACAATGTATCACAATGCGCTACACTACAAAGCTAACACTAATTACGAATGCATCATTCGTTTTGCTGGCCTGCATATCTTGTCAGACAGGATAATCCTAATCCTACTAGAAACAGTTCCATTCCACCTAAACAAGCTTTTCTCTCCTTCTAGGATAAACTATGAAAAGAAACTATCAACAGGAAAATTAACCAAGAGCTTCAACCAGCACTCAGAGGCCCTGAGGACTCTGCCTTTGCATACTGTAGGAGCTCAATAATGAGATGAACCCCAGCCTCAGAGCCAGGCATTCTGGGGCTACACAATGCTCAGGGGATAGAGGCCTTAATTATTGCTCTTAATTCGACAGTCATGGGTCAATCCCCACAATTCCCCACATATAAATTTTCACTTCAGTTTTATTCCATGTAAAGATTTAGGTCTTTTTTTTTTTTTCAGACAAATTTCCCTCCTCTCCCTTTAAATCATCTGCTAAGATTTACCTGCTTCTTGATAAGAAAAAAAAAATTAAGAGAGAAAATTACCACTTTTAAAATGCAAATCTTTATGAGATTTAGTTAGGAAATAGTTTGAATTTACAGCCTGTGGCTTTATTAGTGACAATGGGGTTACTTGCTTTTCAGATTTTGATTTTGTTTTAATAAGAAGTGAGCAAAGAAAAGAGCTCAGCAAGTCCACTGAAAACACCTGCGGTAGCTTACAATAGTCACGATGATCTTTGCTGTTGAGCAGAACAGAGTAAGCAGAGAAACAAACAGCAGTTTTTTAAGTGGGGGTGCTCAGAGGAAGGGGCACTATCGGACTTCCAGATGGTGATGCCTTGGTCCACTGGAGGTTCTCCCGCTCCAGCAGCTATACCTACTCCCTGCCACAAGCAAGTTTTGAGTTTACTGGTTCTGTTCACCTGTATCATCAACCCTGGGCGTCTCCTCTATAAAGTCCAATCTTTAAGGGGTCTTACCCATCCTTCCAAAGCAGGCTGTGATTTTCTGAGCATACTGGCACAGGCTCCTGTCTGGGTAGGGCTCCCCTGGAAGGCCTGCTTCGTCCATTACTCTGCAAGCAGCTGCCTCTCTTCCTGTATTGCCACCCGTCCAAGACCTGCTCAAAATGGAACAAGCAGCCAAGCCCCCTCTTCCATATCATCTCCATTAATAATTCAGTTACTACATCAAATCTGCTGAGCATTCAGGACAGAGCGCACCAAGGCACTCTGAGGACCAAAGCATAATTAGTTTAACAGACGTCAAGTGTCTCAGGTTACCCTCTGACGATACTCTCCATAGGCAAGATTTCCAAAGAGCAATGAGAGGCAGGCTTGGAATGCCTTCAAGGAAACAGCCACAGATGGGGATCGGCCTGGGGAGAATCACAGGCATCCCTGGAGCTCAAACCCCATATATTAGATAAGGCTGCTACATGAATCTGGTCCACAGAGTCAGAGCATTATGATACTGACCACAGACCCCAATCCATCAGGCTGGGGTCCCCTTCAGATGCTCTGAACACACCCCAGATTCCCCAACCTTAATCCTTCCTGTACTTCTTTCTCTTTTCCTGAAATACTTCAACCTTCTCCCACCTGATCGTTCTGAAAATCCACCTGTGCTTAAAAAGGTGGATCAGTTGCTCTCTCCTCCATCAAGCCATGCAGGATCCCTCTGGCTGGAATCAATGTCTTCCTGTCTTGTCTTCAAATAGCAGCTCTACTACAGTACTTACTACATCCTGCCTTGCAATGTGGCTATCTGTAGACTGCTCTATTTCCCTTGCTGGCTGCTATGCTTCTAGAGGGCAGACACGTTGCCTTTGTTATCCTATTTCCTTCACATAGGACTCTACACATACTAGCTGCTCAGTGTCTGACAAACAGAATTTGATAATTCTTGATAAGAAGTCGCTGTCAAAGACAAGTACGCGATACTTGGATAAAAGGCAGATATCAAAGACAAAACACAATGTTGGTCCTTAAAACTGCTTTAATAGGCTGAGAACTCCTGTTCCCACATATGCAGCTGCAGGCATGTGGTTATTCTTCTGGTGGTCAGAGCTTATCTAAGTGCCACTGAACTGGAAGGCACTAAGTGACAGGCACGTGCCTGAGAGGCCCAAGCCAGCTGTGGCCACAGAAAGCTGTCCCAGTGGTTGGTCATTAGGAGACAAGCTGTCCTTGCTGGTGGGATAAATAGCTGAGCATAGGAACGAGAAACCCCAGCGTCAGCATTTCTCTGTTCCTCCGCTGATGGAGGTGCTGGCCCCGGAGCAGGTGCATGGTGCCTGCTTGCTCTTGCTCCCCCTCCAGGGCCCTCCCAGGAGGAAAACTGCAGAGGGTTTGAAGTATTCATAATTCATCTATCTCGACACAGAACAGCTCCGACTCACTCTGGCAAACCCCATGTTCACTGTCGATTTACTAGAAAATGTCAAACACCCTGAATCATCTATTTCCTGCCTCTGCCGCAGCAAGGGCCTCGTGTTCACCACATCTGCTCTAGGGATCATCCACCTCTGGACTTAAACTCTGACTTCAAAGAGGAACTCCCTGGAGTTTACGGTCACATGACACATCTAAGGTAGAGAAGGAATCTAACAGGAGACCTGCTGATGAAAATCGGTGTCAGCCTTTTCTGCATCCTTTGTTTAAGGGAGCTTTCTTCATTCCACAAGCCTGTACCGCATAGACAGGCCAAGGTGTTTGCTGCCTTGATGATGAATAAGACAAGGGCCCGCAGAGAGCACGTCAACTGGCAGATGACCTAGGCACGTCTATACCTATCATGCAACTTGGTAAACCTACCTGAGTGTATAGTTCTAGCAATAAAAAGTGGGGAAGGGGTGCTTTAGATATTAGAAATATGGTTAGGGACACCTTTTAATTTTCTGCCTTAAAAAGAAAATGTTTCAGGAGTTCCCATTGTGGCCCAGAGGTTAAGAACCCGACATTGTCCCCGTGAGGAGGAGGGTTCGATCCCTGGCCTCTCGCTCAGTGGGTTAAGGATCCGGCATTGCCGTGAGCTGTGGTGTCAGTCACAGATGAGGCTCACATCTGGCACTGCTGTGGCTGCAGCGCAGTCTGGCAGCTGCAGCTCTGATTTGACCCCTAGCTCGGAAACTTCCATATGCCCTGGGTGTGGCTATAAAAAGAAAATGTTTCAGAAAGAGAAGTGTTTTGTTTTTCAGATTTTACATGGACAATTGTGTGTATTTCTGCTGCACTCCCAACAGTAGCACACACAAAAAGGTTTTCCCTCTAGAGGGTCTGCAGGCCGTGTATGTCAAACATTCTCCCTTTCTCGCTCTCAATGGCACGCTCCGAGGTTATGAAAGTGCCCGAGAGGGAAGGATTGAGTCATTCTGGTGCTGGTGGGATTCTGGAGAATAGGATGCTGGCTCTGGATCTTGAAGGAAAAAGGATTAGGGAAAAAAGAAGGGGATTAGGATAAGACAGAAAAGAACAATCCAAACAGAATGCCCCAGAAGAAAGCTTTATTCAGATCACACAAGATGATGAGAAAGAAGGTCAGGGAACACGGATAAGGTCTTAGAAGGCAGAATCTATTCATCCATGTATAAAAACTCTATTCAGAGAAATAATACAGCCAGCACATGACATGTCTCCAAACCCTGCTACTGCCATTCTTTAGAGGGTCAGAACTCTGGGAAAATTCCGGGTACGTATTAGGAAATGCATTTCACACTGATTCATTATTAACCGGCTCTCTCAGCACTTGTTTATGTCTGAGTTCTTTATAACCAGTTTTGTTAATCATGGCAGCAGCCCTGTGAAGGGAGAGGGTAGCACACTTCACACGGAGCCCCCACACCTCAGACTGAGAAACCAGGAGGTTATTCCACCCCTTGAAACTAATGCACAGTCAGAATGAGAGGTGTGAAGAGAACCTCTTCTCCCCGAAGGTAAATCTGAGACCTTAATATCAATAAAAGATGCTGTTAGCTATTTTGAAGCTCAGGGCTACAGAAGGTTTTAGAACACAGTGTTGTCCATGTGGCTACATGGACAACTGTTTTCCTCCCAAAGGAGAATTTTCCGTTGTCTTTCCATAATCTGGGCTAATCTGGTGATGTTTTACTGCACCCTTTGTCTGGAAGGGACAATTTATTTGGATACAAAATTGGGAGCCTCTGATATGAAAAATGCTTACAGGCAGAATCATTGCCCAGGCATCATTTCATGTACTGTCAAAAGAGGGTATGCGATGCCTAAAAGATAATTTATTGCAGAGTAGAAAGAAAATTCTAGAAAAAAAAGATCTACATTCACAAGATCTCATTATTCAACATTATGGATTATATGTAAGTTTTAGAATGTACATAATTTAACATAGAGCAAGAAGATTATTTATTAGTAAATAATAAACATAAATAGGCAGTTTTTTGTGGGTATTTTTTTTTTTTTTACTGCTAAGGATGCAAAATCAAGAATTTGGAGACCAGGGGTTATTCTAGGGAAAATAAATCATAAGAAAACCAACAAGACCTCAATTAGAAATAAGTACTAAATAACAGATGAAACCAAAACTAAAAATAAACAGAAAAGAACAACAATGTGATGGGTAAACGCATGGGCTCTAGAGTAAGAAACCTCATTCAGATCCTGGCTAAGCTACTGCTTACTGGGAAACCTCAGGTAAGTTTGTCAATTATTTAAACCCCGGTTGCCTCGCCTATAAAATAGGTATAGCAAGAGTATCTTCCTTACGTATCTGCTAAAGCCCTGAGTAATTCCTAGTGCAAAGGAGAGCTCTAGAAAGGTTAATTCAAAGGCTACATAGTCAAATACTCATAGGACTGAAAATAGACACTAAAAAGAACAACTGAAGCAGAAGGCTGGTCCTGAGATCCTTGTGATACTTATAGAAAGATGCCTGTATGTTAGGTGGGGGTGTAGTCCTTTACCTGAAGGAAGAGTCACACAATTATGGCTATTTTGGAAGGTCAGCCATGAATTGCCAGATATTCCGATTTTTATGTGAAATCTCCCAAGTTTACGGCAAACGATTTTTAAAAAGGTCCACACTGAATGGATTAAGAAAATGTACTACATATATATAATGGAATACTACTCATCCATAAAAAAGAACAAAATATTGCCATTCACAACAACATGGATTCAAATAGAGATTATCATACTGAGCGAAGTCAGAAAGACAAATATCATATGAGGTGACTTCTATGTGGAATCTAAAATATGGCATAAATGAACCTATCTACAAAACAGAAACAGACTCGCGGACTTGGAGAACAGACTTGTGGTTGACAAGGAAGCGGGATGGATAGGGAGTTTGGGGTTAGCAGATACAAACTATTACATTTAGAGTGGATAAGCAATGAGGTCCTACCGTATAGCACAGGGAACTATAGCCAGTCTCTTGGGATAGAACATGATGGAAGATAATAGGAGAAAGAGAATGTATGTATATGTATGACTGGGTCATTTTGCTATACAGCAGAAATTAGCACAACATTGTAAGTGAACTATAATTAAAGAAATACAATTAGAAACAACAACAAAAAAAAACTGTCCACATCCCTCTCCACCTCCCCCAAAAAAGAAATGACCCATGTTCACAAGCCTGTCATGGCCTGTGGGTTAGCACTCTGGGATCTATGTATTAGTTATTGCAAAAGTATGATATAAAATCTCTTATTCACCAAGCTTAAACCAAGCAGTTGTTATTTGTACTGGAGGAAGGCAACAGGTAGAAGATTTTTAGAAGCATTGGAAATTTTCACATAAAGGTTTCATACCTTCTTACTTGCAGAACTGAATTTTAATTATAGCATTTCTACTATGAACCACCACAAAAGTGGCCATGGATTCCCAAACAATTGGGTATATGATACCAGCAGAACTTCCAGAGCAAATCTGACATCTTTTTCCTTGCTACAAATGCAAGAGTATATCCTTTCTCCACTACATTATTTTATTTATACCTATATGATACAATCTTTTTAATCGCAAGTAGGATACTACTCTGCATTTTACTCTGCATTTTCCCCTTAATTTTTTGTCACCTTTATAAAATTGAGATTTAAACAATAAGCATAGATCTCAGGCGTACGAGTCGATGAGTTTTGACAAATGCACTTGCCCATGTAACTCACATCTCTATCAGGATAGAACACATCTCCACCACCTCGCAAAGTTCCCTTGTGCTCTTTCCCAGTCACTCTCCACCCCCAGAGCAGAGGAAACCACTGTTCTGATTTCTACCACATTTTTCTCATTCCAGAACTTCATATAAATAGAACTATCCAGGATGTACTCTTTTGCCCCCAGCTTCTTTTGATCGGCATGTTTTTGAGATTCATCCATGTTTCTCCACTAAGTTGGACCTCTCACATTCCCCCCCCCCCCCCCGCAAAAATTATAACTTTTCTCCAATACGCTATACATCATAACCCGGATGTTATTATGCCACACCAAACACCATTTTATGAACTTTTGGAAAAGGGAACAAATGCAAAACCTACTTTGGGAGTCTCAAAGCATACCAGTGTTGATACTATGTCATTGGCTGGGGCACGCCAGGATTTGGGGGCTGCCTTAAGTGGGCAGTATCTGGGGATGGGAGAACTGTGGACGGTGCCAGTTGGAAGGGGCAGTGCTTGAGGGAGAGGGTCCATTGGAAGAGCTTGTCTGTCTTTGCAAATACTTTGCAAATGAGAAAGGGAAGTGGAAATGGGGAGGCAGTCAATTACACATCAGTTTTTAGGAGGAGAAAGGGAAGGGAAATCACACGAACGGGGCTGGGATGAGAAGAGAGATTAAGTTTGACAACCAAGGGGCAAGTGAAACAAGATAGGGTTATTCGTAGAGAAGGAAAATCTCTTCCTACTCTTCTTAGATGTCCCCACAAATGTAGCGTACCCCACTGAGCCACCCCTTTCTTGCATGGATTCATACACCCAGCCACTCTGAGGATGAGCAATATTAATAGGAAGTGACTCCAAAGGGCAAATGGCCAGAATAAAAGCAGGTGGATGCTTAGTAAGGGGGAGATAAATCTTTAATGTAAGGAGTATGGTTAGAACTCCCCAAAATTAGAGCTTGACTAGAAAAAACATAGAGCCACTGAGAAAAGAGACACAGGAAAGAGAAGGAGTTCGGGTGGAAAAGGTGATAATGAACGAATTTCAGACATAACAGTGAGATGAAGGTGTCATCAGAATCTCCGTGGAGTGGTGTCCAGCAGGCTACGGAGCGTGCTGCTCTGGGTCCCGGGGAAGAAGTCAAAGCTGGAGGCGTAGTTTTGGCAGCACCCACAAAGTGAGGGTGGGGGCTGTGGGAGTGGATGTAAGAGAAAAGAGCTCACTGGGGCATGAACTTGCTGCCAGCAAAGGTGGTCTCCCTCATTTCTGGGTATGTTTCAGGGGAGATGCTTCACAAACATTTAATGAATATTGAACCTTAAAGTGAACACTTCTGATGTAAGTTATCTGGCCAAAAAAATATTAAAACTGCCCATCTAGACTCAATTTACTCAAATTGACCGTCCGCACATAAATGCTTGAACCTCTCAACTCATTGCATTAACTAAATGAGCCAACTCAGCAGTACTTCCTAGCATTCCAATTAAAGACGCATACATTTTATTGACTAAAATTTCCAGTAACAGCATAATGCTATTACTTACTCTGCCAAGAAAAGAAGAGAAGCAGTTGAGAAAAAAAAAAAACTTAGAGAAGGCTTCAATCCATCCTTCATTTCATCATTGAGAATTTGAAAAGGTAGCAATTCAACTCGTCTAACAGGATACATGTTTGCAGAGAACAGACTCAGAAAAATACTGGATTCTAAAGAAGATGACCCCTTCCACAATCCACTTCATAATTATACATGTGCACCCATTGGTAAAAATAGGCACAGAAAAATCTGAACGTGGCATAGACCGTGATCTGCCGAAAGGCCCCTCAATCAGCATTTATGGAGCCCTGCTTTGTACGTAGCCTGGCAAATAGGTATAAAATAGAAAACAAAGTGCTTTGCTTTTCATTTTTTTTGATGGAAACCAAAGTACTCTTTAAAGGCTTTCAATGTAGGAGCCCTCAAGACAAAGCAAACAAAAATAGCCTGCACCAGGATGAAGTGGGTGGTGGATGTCTTCAACAGATGGATCATTAGGAGCTGTGTGTGTGTGTGTGTGTGTGTGTGTGTGTGTGTGTGTGTGTGTGTGTGTGTGTGTCTGGGGTTCTTTTATTTATTTATTTTTCAGGAGGAGAGAATAGCTTGGCATAATTCATTTTTAAACTCACACTGGCATATGGAGATGCAGGGGTGGGGGGTGAGCAGCCTGAAAATAGAGAACAGAGCACATGGTGATGCCTGCAGATGTAAAGGGATAGGAAAAGAGCTTTTGAGGAATAAGAATTACAAAGGGCTTGAAAGATAAATATGCTGAGAGTTGAAGAAAGAGCAATTATATATTCAAGGGACCACAGAATCCACGAAGTGGATAGAAACCCAGTGCACCAACGTAGGCTGAGGAACACAGATGGAAGGAAACGTCACACAGGTTAGCCGTCTAACCCACTCTTGCTACCAACCACATCCTCTAAACGCTGTCACAGCTCCTCTGAGGTTGATTTACTCCACAAAGCCTCCACTAACTCCACAACTCTATGAATTTGCCTGTCTCTGAATTGTTCCTTCTTAAAATTTCTCCCATGTCAACTTTTCTGATATAGAAGCAATAGGCTCCATTACAGAAAATGTGGGAGACATTGAAAACCCGTAAGAAATGGAACTAACACAGTCTTACCACCCAGAAATCACTGTTAATTCTTTTATGATTATTTTTTAAAATTTTACGGCCGCACCTGCAGCATATGGAAGTTACCCGACGAGAGGTCGAATCAGAGCTGCAGCTGCCAGCCTATGCCACAGGCACAGCAACACCAAATCTAAGCCACATCTATTACCTACACCACAGCTCATGGCAGTGCCAGGTCCTTAACCCATCAAGCGAGGCTAGGGATCAAACCCACATCCACATGGACACTATGTCCTGTCCTTAACCCACAGAACCCACAATAGGAACTCCTTAATTCTTCTGTATACTTTTCTTCAGCATTTTTCTCTGAATTTCTTTATTTCAGATCATATTACATATGCAATTTATAACTTTGGCTTATCAAAACTTTCCTCCATGTCATTCAAACCTATTGTTATGATTTTTGATGTGAAAATTGTAACTGAAATATATCTTACATGCAGTAAAGTTCACAAATCTTAAGTACTCAGCTCAGTGAATTTTCACATGTGTACAGCATGTAACCGCCTCCCAGATTAAGATCTAAAACATTCCTGCAACCCCAGAAGGTTCCTTTGTACCCAGTCAATACCCCAGAAGGTTCCTTTGCATGCACTCTCCCTCTCAGAAACCACTATTCTGACTTAAGAGTAGATTCATTTTGCTTGCTTTTGAACTTTAAAATCATTCATACGGTATGTACTTTTCCATGTCTAGCTCCTTTCACTTAGCATAATGTGTGTTCGATTGATCTGTTGTGTTGTGTGTATCAGTAGTTTTGTTGTTGGGCAATACTCCATTGAAAGAACACACCACAAATACGCAACTAATTTATCCATTCTCTCATTTTGGGACATTTGGGTCTTTCCAGTCTGGGGCTACTATAAATAAAACTGCTGTGAGCATTATTACAGATGTCCACTGGTAGACATGCAGGCTGATTTCTCCGGATTACACACCTTGGATAGAGTGGATGTATGTTAACTTTTGAAGGCACCGTCAAACACTTTTACATGGTGATGTACTTCCACCAGCAATGTAGGATAATTCCAGTTGTTCTACATTCTTGCCAATACTTAATATTATCTGTCCTTTTCATTTTAGCCATTTCGATAGATGAATAATGGTACCTCATGGGGGTGCTGACTAATGACGGTGAGACCTTTTTTTCATATATTTTTTGGTATTTTGGATATCCACTTTTGTGAAGTATATGCCTTTGTGAAGTACGAATTATCTGCCTTTTCCCTATGGCTTTGTAGGCGTTCTTTATATACACTGGATAAGAGTATTTTTTCAGATAAACACAATGCAACTGTCTTCTGCTAGATGGTGGCTTTTGCCCATTTTCTTAGTGAGTTTTGTGATGACCAGTTCCAAGTTTTAATAAAATTTAATTGAGGAACATTTTTTCCTTTTTAGCCAGTGCTTGCTTTTGGTTCTTTTAAAGAAATCTCTGCTTACTCCATGGTTATGAAGATGTTCTCTTTATCTCAGACGCTTAATTGTTTTAGCTTTTATGTTCCATCTCAAGTTGGTTTTGTAATCAGTGTAAGACAGGGACCAAAATTCATTTTCCCAGAACACTTATGTGTGTGTGTGGGGGTGTGTGTGTGTGTGTGTGTGTGTATGTGTATATATATATATATATATATATATATATATATATATATATGTCACTTTGCTATACAGCAGAAACTGACAGAATATTGTAAATAAACTATACTTCAATAAAATTTTTTTAAAAAGATTCATTTTCCCTCCACATGAATATCTGATGGTTCCGGCCCTATTTACTGAATTGCAGTGACACCTTTGTTGTAAATCAATGACCACTTGTATGGGACTATTTCTGGACTCCATTCTCTTCCATTTTTCTTTTTTTTTTTTTTGTCTTTTCTAGGGCCATTCCCACGGCATATGGAGGTTCCCAGGTTAGGGGTATAATCGGAGCTGTAGCCACCAGCCTATGCCAGAGCCACAGCAACTCGGGATCCGAGCCGCATCTGCGACCTACACCACAGCTCACAGCAACGCCAGGTCCTTAACCCACTGAGCAAGGGCAGGGATCAAACCCGCAACCTCATGGTTCCTAGACGGATTCGTTAAACCACTGCACCACGACGGGAACTCCTCTTCCCTTTTTCTATCTAAAAAAGATCTTTCCTCCAATGCCACACTGCCATCCAAACTTACTTGTAATCATTTTTTTTATTTTTATATAATGATTTTTATTTTTTCCATTATAGCTGGTTTACAGTGTCCTGTCAATTTTCTACTGTACAGCAAGGTGACCCAGTTACACATACATGTATACATTCTTTTTTCTCACATTATCATGCTCCATCATAAGTGACCAGACGTAGTTTCCAGTGCTGCACAGCAGGATCTCATTGCTCATCCATTCCAAAGGCAATAGTCTGCATCTATTAACCTCAAGCACCCCATCCATACACTCCCTCCCCCTCCCCCTTGTCGACCACAAGTCTATTCTCCCAGTCCATGAGTTTCTTTTCTGTGGAAAGTTTCTGAATTTGTGCTGTATATTAGATTCCAGATATAAGTGATATAATACGGTATTTGTGTTTCTCTTTCTGACATACTTCACTCAGTGTGAGAGACTCTAGTTCCATCCATGTTGCTGCAAATGGCATTATGTCGTTCTTTTTTATGGCTGAGTAGTATTCCATTGTGTATATACACCCCATCTTCCTAATCCAATCACCTGTTGATGGACATTTGGGTTGTTTCCATGTCCTGGCTATTGAGAATAGTGCTGCAATGAACATGCGGGTACATGTGTCTTTTTCAAGGCAAGTTTTATCTGGATATATGCCCAAGAGTGGGATTGCTGGGTCATATGAGAGTTCTATGTATAGTTTTCTAAGGTACCTCCATACTGTTCTCCATAGTGGTTGTACCAGCTTACATTCCCACCAACAGTACAGGAGGGTTCCCTTTTCTCCACACCCCCTCCAGCATTTGTTATCTGTGGACTTATTAATGATGGCCATTCTGACTGGGGTGAGGTGGTATCTCGTGGTAGTTTTGATTTGCATTTATCTAATAATTAGTGATGTTGAGCATTTTTGCATATGTTTGTTGGCCATCTGTATATCGTCCTTGGAGAAATGTCTATTCAGGTCTTCTGCCCATTTTTCAGTTGGGTTGTTGGCTTTTTCGGTGTTGAGTTGTATAAGTTGTTTGTATGTTTTAGAGATTAAGCCCTTGTCAGTTGCATTGTTTGAAACTATTTTCTCCCATTCTGTAAGCTGTCTTTTTGTTTTCTTTTTGGTTTCCTTTGCTACACAAAAGCTTGTCAGTTTGATTAGGTCCTATTGGTTTATTTTTGCTCTTATTTCTTCTTGCTTTGAGAGACTGACCTGAGAAAACATTTGTAAGGTTGATGTCAGAGAATGTTTTGCCTATATTCTCTTCCAGAAGTTTAATGGTTCTTGCCTTATATTTAAGGTTTTCAGCCATTTTGAGTTTATTTTTGTGCATAGTTTCATTGATTTGCATGTAGCTGTCTAGGTTTCCCAGCAGTACCTTCTGAAAAGACTGTCTTTTTCCCATTTTATGTTCTTGCCTCCCTTGTCAAAGATTAATTGACCATAGGTGTCTGGGTTTATTTCTGGGTTCTCTATTCTGTTCCATTGGTCTGTCTGTCTGTTTTGGTACCAGTACCACACTGTCTTGATGACTGTGGCTTTGTAGTATTGCCTGAAGTCTGGGAAAGTGACGCCTCCTGCTTGGTTTTTGTTCCTCAGAATTGCTTTGGCTATTCTGGGTCTTTTGTGGTTCCATATACATTTTTGGATTGTTTGTTGCAGTTCTGTGAAAAATGTCCTGGGTAATTTGATAGGGATTGCATTGAATCTGTAGATTGCTTTGGGTAGTATGGCCATTTTTACAATATTAATTTTTTCAACTCAGGAGCATGGAATATCTTTCCATTTCCTTACATCGTCTTTAATTTCCTTGATTAATGTTTTATAGTTCTCATCATATAAGTCTTTCACCTCCTTGGTCAGGCATATTCCCAGGTATTTGATTTTTGGGGGTGCAATTTTAAAAAGTATTGTATTTTTGTATTCCTTTTCTAATATTTCATTGTTAGTATACAGAAATGCGACTGCTTTCTGAATGTTAATCTTATATCCTGCTACTTTGCTGAATTTGTTGATCAGTTCAAGTAGTTTCGGGGTTGAGTCCTTGGGGTTTTCTATATAGGAGTATCATGTCATCTGCATACAGTGACAGTTTTACCTCTTCTCTTCCTATTTGGATGACTTTGATTTCTTTTGTTTGTCTGGCTGCTATGGCTAGGACTTTCAATACTATGTTGAATAACAGAGGTGAGAGTGGAACATTAATTTGTACAGCCATTCTTCAATATTTAGTCACTGCACAGTCCAGTCCAAAACTCTTACCATGTCAGGCACTGACAGCATCGTTTATCCTCATCTCCTTTAGCCTTTGTCCTCCATCATGGTGCTCTAGTCACAGAGGCCACCTTTCAGTTCCTTGAATGTGCCACAGTTTGTTCCCATATCAGGGACCTCATACACACTCTTTCCCCTGCCAAGCCATCTGTATGGCTCCCATTACTGCCAAATGCTCACTCCTATTCATTGATTACACCTCAGCTTAAATATAACCTCCTCTGAGAGGGCTTCCAGGGGCCCCAATCTAAATTAAATTTCCTTATTACACTACATATTTTTTCATGGTGCCACAATTTATAATTACACAATTATCTGCATAAAGTCTGTTTTCCCAAAAGCCTGTAGGAAGCACCATATGCTGTACCCACTTACTGTCTACTATGGCTGGCGAATAGTAGGTGTTCAATAATTATTTATTTGAATCATTTTGTTTGCAATAAAGATGAAATCCCTAGAGTTGCCTTTTCTAATTTAGCAAAAAAAAAAAAAAAAAGAGAGAGAGAGAGAGAGAGATTACAAGCAAAAATTCAGGCAAACGTATTCAGAGGAAAAGAATTTTAGAAGGGGGAGCCGGTTAGCTGGTTAGCAAACCATGGCTTAGGGGTACCTTTGGTTTCAATCTTTAAAAGTAAACTGAATAGTTACTATTTTAAATACACATCATAACTATAAAAATGTTCTTATATTCTTAGCCACTTCCTGTTCATGGAGTCCAGAGGTAGTGAGTGTGTAAACTTTGCAATTAGACTTGCTTGGGTTCAAGCCCTGAATCTTATGATGATGTTGGGCAAGATTCTTCTGTGCCAGTTTTCTCAACTGAAAAATAGGAATAATAATAGTGTCTCCTTCCCAGAGTTTTTGAGAAAATTAAATGAGATAATATGATATGTAAAGACTTAGCACTGTGCATGTCCCATGACAAGCACTAAATTTTTCTTAACCTAAGTATTGTTATTCTTTTTTGTTCTTTTTTGGACCAGCAACACCAGATCCAAGCTGAGTTTTCGAACTATACCACGGCTCACGGCAATGCCAGATCCTTAACCCACTGAGCGAGGCCAGGGACTGAACCTGCGTCCTCATGGATGCTAGTCAGATTCATTTCCGCTGAGCCATGAGAGGAACTTCAGTATTGTTATTCTTAATGTTACTTTGGAAGCAACAAACTGTTAAAATCCTCAAAATCAGAAATTCATATGAATGCTCTAAGAGTCATAAAGAGACTAAAAATAAATTTTCTTCTTTATAAAGGGATAGGATATCTGCAAGTTCATTGGAAGGCTGGATCTTAGGAAGATCCTTAACCTAATTGTTTTTCTCATAGCCTCTCTGTAAGCTCTCTCACTATGCGAGCATATAACAGAAAGGAAATTAGAGGAAAGAGAACTTCTCAAAAAAATAACATACATAATTGATAGAAAATGTAAGATAATACTCAGTATCAGTGAGAAGAGATTTATATGATTATGCTCCCTGGGGAACATTGTATTCCTCCATGATATTCAGGGATTTCAAATGCTGTTCTCATAACCTACCAAGAATTTCTTTTAATTTATTGCTAACCTCAGGTATGATAAGTAAAAACAGTGAATTTGGAGCTCCCTTTGTAGCTCAGCGGGTTAAGGATCTGGCATTGCCATCATCTGTGGCCTTGGCTGCACCTGCATCTCCTATTCAGCCTCTAGCCAGGGAATGTCCATATGCTGTAGGCGGAGCCATAAAAAGACAAAAAAACAAACAAACAAACAAAAAAAACAGAGAGAGAGAGAGAGAGAAATGGTGAAAGTCCTTTCACGGTGCAGTTTTATTTTAATCATATGTACATAAAATCAGGAGGGAGCTTACTTACCTTGGGAAAAATCCCTCCTACTTCTGAGACTGGTTCCCTCCTCTAAGGCCTAAGGAAATTGATGCCCTGAGGTCACCCTGTCCATACTGTTGCTGGACCCTGAGCCCCAAAGAGAAGAATCAGGACTGATCCTGCTCCTTGTTGCACCCCCAGGTCCTACTGTGGTGACTGACATAAAGTAGGAGCTCAATGAATAACAGTGAAATGAGTGAAATAAAACAATACCTTTCAGACCCCTTCTTCTGTGCGTATCATGACATTTCCACCAGGAGAGAAAACCCAAGACACACCTGAGAAAAATTTCCACCAGGAGAGAAAGGCCAAGAAGCACCTGAGAAAAACATGAAGCCTTAGAAAACTTAAAAATAAGTACATAAATAAATAAATAATCTTATCAAAGGACCGTTCCCTCTCCCAACCTCTCCTAAAGCTACAGTCCAAAGTCTTTTGCATCTGGGTTTAATCAGAGAAATCTATCTGTCCAGATACAGACTACTGAGAAGCTGACTGCAAATGAGTAAACAGGTATTAAATATTTTGAGCAAAAACCCCTTTATTTTCTGACAGTATTCTGGGCTTCTCTATACCTTCAAATATGGGGTGGGGGCAGGAAGATTGCTGAGGAAAATACAGGTGAAATACAACTGAAGTGGAAAAACTCACTCGAATCCTGCATATTGTTTCTTAATAGTTAAAAATAAATCATTCTTATTAATCCCTTTAGTTCCTTTATACAAATCTAGGTCACATCAGTTAAAAAACAATTTTTATTTTTATTTATTTTTACGGCCAAACCCACAGCATATGGAAGTTCCTGGACCAGGAGTCAAATTGGAGCTGCAGCTGCAGCCTATGCCACAGCCACAGGAACACCGGATCCAAGCCGTATCTGCAACCTATGCCACAGCCTGTGGCAACTCTGGATCCTTAACCCACTGAGCCAGGCCAAGGATTGAACCTTCATCCTCACAGACACAACATCAGCTTCTTAATCCACTGAGCCACAATAAGAACTCCCAAATACAAGTTTTAAAGGGGCATAAAATCAAATCACTTTAATTAGGTATTTCTTTCATTTTATTTTCAAATTGTTTTTTCCTCATCCTCCAACTAAGCAAAAATATTAACATTCTTAGTAAACATATTTTCAAACAGGCATCTAGAGCAGAAATAATTTGTAGCAAGTACTGCTTTTGAAGAGTGATGTGTTTTCAAAAGACAACCCACAGAATGGGAGAAAATCTTTGCAAGTGAATCGACTGACAAGGGATTAATCTCCAAAATTTATAAACAACTTCTGCAGCTCCATACCAAAAAAACAAACAACCCCATCAAAAAATGGGCGGAAGATCTAAACAGACAGTTCTCCAAAAAAGACATACAGATGGCCAAGAAACACATGAAAAGATGTTCAACACCACTCATTATTAGAGAAATGCAAATCAAAACCACTAGGAGGTACCACCTTACACCAGCCAGAAGGGCCATCATCCAAAAGTCTACAAACAAGAAGTGCTGGAGAGGGTGTGGAGAAAAAGGAACCCTAGTACACTGTTGGTGGGATTGTAAATTGGTGCAACCACTGTGGAAAGCAGTATGGAGAGTCCTCAGAAAACTAAACATAGAACTACCATTGGATCCAGCAATCCCACTCCTGGGCATCTAGCCAGAGAAAACCACGACTTGCAAAGACACATGTACTCCAATGTTCATTGCAGCACTATTTACAATAGCCAAGACATGGAAACAACCTAAATGTCCATAGACAGAGGAGTGGATCCAGAAGATGTGGTACATATACACAATGGAATATTACTCAGCCATCAAAAAGAAGGAAATACCAGCATTTTTAGCAACATGATGGACCTAGAAACTATCATGCTAAGTGAAGTCAGCTATACAATGAGACACCAACATCAAATGCTTTCACTGACATGTGGAATCTGAAAAAAGGTCAGACGGAACTTCTTTGCAGAACAGATACTGACTCACAGACATTGAAAAACTTATGGTCTCCGGAGGAGACAGTTTGGGGGGTGGGGGGATGTGCTTGGGCTGTGCGATGGAAATCCTGTGAAATCAGATTGTTATGATCATTATACAACTACAGATGTGATAAATTCATCTGAGTAATAAAAAAATGAAAAATTAATTAATTAATTAATTAATTAATTTTAAAAAAGAGTGATGTGTTTTCATTCTAACTGAATCACATTAACCTGCTGGAAAACTGAATGACCGTAAGTTTTTTCTGATTTCATATCTAAAACATATTTTGCTGAGCTAAATTAATCTTTTTAATCTTTTTTTTTCTTTTTAGGGTCGCACCCAAGGCATATAGAAGTTCCCAGAGTAGAGGTCGAATCAGAGCTACAGCTGCTGACCTACACCACAGCCACAGCAATGCAGGATCTGAGCCACATCTGTGGCTTACACCGCAACTCACAGCAATGCCAGATCCTTAGCCCACTAAGTGAGGCTAGGGATCGAACCTACATCTTCATGGATCCTAGTTGGGTTCATTACTGCTGAGCTACAATGGGAATTCCTGAATTAATCTTTATTGCCTTAGAAATTACTGTACCTTTATCAACGAGTCTTCCATAACAGACCCTTTCTTATTCTTTTCAATGTTCTAGGCCAGTGATCTAAAACTAATACTTGCCATCTGGTTTTGTAAATAAAGATTTGCTGGAACACAGTTATGTCTAGATTATGTACCATCTACAGCTGCTTTGTCCTACAACCACAGTTGAAAAGCTGCAACAGAGACCCCCCTGGCTCACAAAGGCTAAAATACTTACTATCAAAGTTTGCTTTAGGCTAGTCATATACAAAGTGTTCAAATCTTCTATTTCTTAGCTTTTTGCTCTATTACCATCTTATTCATCAGTTTCATCTGTTGATCGCTTTCTCAAGTATGATAAGTTAAATATTTGAGCGTTAGAATTGTCTCTGTCTTCTTCTTTTTTTTTTTTTTTTTTTTCTGTAATCAAAAATGAAAGTCTTGCAGTTCTCTGGTGGCCCAGTGATTAAGGATTTGTCACTACTGTGACTCAGGTTCAATCTCTGGCCTGGGAAACTTCTGCACGCCATGGGCATGACCAAAAAAAAATTAAAATAAATTGTTTTTTTAAAAATGAAAATCTTGCAAGTTTAACTGGACATAGGACTTTGATTTCAGTGAGTCTCAATAAGTGTCCCTTCATGCCAGGGCCTCTGCTACTGCAGAGAAGGCAAGATAGGTCGTCTCGGTGGCCCTAATTTATCTTCCTTCCTTGTATCCAAGCCCTTTGCCAGGTAACTTTGTAGTGACCTCCCACTTGGCCTGTGCAAATTGCTCTGGCCTATAGAATAAGGAGGAGGGGAGTGGCAGTGTGTGATTCTGAGCTTCAGTCACAAGAGGCCATGCTGGTCTCTGTTTGCTCTTTGTCCTCCTGCTCCACTCTGAGGAGGACATAGCTGGGATAACCCGCTGGTCCCCAAGAGGACGATGAGAAATGTGTGGAGCTGAGCTACCTCCAAACACAAGCAAGCCTGCCAAAATGCCCATGACTCAGCAGAATGCAGCTGACTGCCCCCCCAGCCACCAACCCTGCAGACTCATGAAAAATGATATAACTGTTGCTTTAACTTTCTGAATTTTGGAATGGTTTATGAAGTAGCAATAGAGTATTGAGACAAGAGTATCCTGTCTGGAAATATTTAATGCTAATATTATATTGCCTTGGAATCTTAAAGGCAAAAATGAAAAAGTTGCAGTATTTTTAGTGACATTGTTTTTATAGGACTACACTCTTAATGACAATACACATAAATGTCCCTTTTCAACCAATATGAAAAGAAATCAACTGATCAGTAAGAATTCAGTGACTACATTAAAAAAAATGCTCAACATCAGTAAGTAATTAGAGAAATGCAAATCAAAACTACAATGAGGTACCACCTCACACCTGTCAGAATGACCACCATTAATAGGTCTACAAATAACAAATACTGGAGAGGGTGTGGAGAAAAGGGAACCTACACTCTTGGTGGGAATGTTAACTGGTACAACCACTATGGAAAACGATATGGAGTTTTCCCAGAAAACTAAATACAGAACTACCATATGATCCAGCAATCCCACTTCTTGGCATATATCCAGACAAAGTTTTCATTCAAAAAGACACATGCACCCCTACATCCACTGCAGCACTATTTACAATAGCCAAGACATTGAAACAACCTAAACGTCTATTGACAGATGAGTGGATTAAGAAGATATAGGACATATACACAATGGAATACTACTCGGCCATAAAATAGCACAAAATAATGCCATCTGCAGCAACATGGATGAACTAGAGATTCTCATACTAAGCGAAGTAATTCAGAAAGAGAAAGACAAATACCATATGATATGACTTATATATGGAATCTAAAATATGGCCCAGATGAACCTGTCTACAAAACAGAAACAGACTCACAGACATGGAGAGCAGGCATGTGGTTGCCAAGGGGGAGGGGCGGGGGAGAGAATGGGATGGACTGGGTGTTTGAGGCTGGTACATGCAAACTGTTGCATTTAGAATGGATAAGCAATGAGGTCCTGCTGAATAGCACAGGGAACTATATCTAGTCACTTTGGATAAAACATGATGGAAGATAAGATGAGAAAAAGAATGTATTTATATGTATAACTGGGTCACTCTGCTCCACAGCAGCCTTTGGCAGAACATTGTAAATCAGCTATAATAAAAATTTTTTAAAGAATTCAATGACTATAAAGAACTCATATGACTCAACAACAAAAACAATCAGATTTAAAAAATGAACAGAGCATCTGGACAGACATTTTTCCAAAGAAGACATACTGATGGCCAACAGGCAAATGAAGAGATTCATAGCATCACTAATCATCAGGGAAATGTAAATATGTAAATCAAAACCACAATGAGATATCACCTCACACTCATTAGAATGGCTATCATCAAAAGACGAGAAATAAGTAGCTGGAAAGGCTGGAAAGGGAACCCGCCTACACTGTTGATAGGAATGAAACTGGTATAGCCACTATGGAAAACAGTATGGTGATTTCTCAAAAAAATTAAAAATAGAAATATCATATGATCCAACTATTGCACTTCTAGGTATTTATCAGAAAATGAAAATATAATTCAAAATGACATATGCACCCCCATATTCATCACAGCACTATTTTTATTAGCCAAGATATGGAAACAACCTAAGTGCCCATTGATGGATGAATAGATTAAGAAGATGTGGTATATAGACAGTGCTGTAGTGTATGTGGAAGTTGAAGTATAATACTTTACATGTGACACTTACACAATGTCAATTTAAAAAAAAAAAAGAATTGAACAAGCACACATCATGTACTCATTACTGAGATTTCTGAATGATATAAAAATTGCAGTTTCCAATATCTATGAACTTAGAATTCTGTTGAAGGAGATTAAATAATGTGAGATAATTAGAATGTAAAACAGTTATTGGGAGTTCCCGTGTGGCTCAGCAGAAACGAATATGACGAGAATCCATGAGGATGCAGGTTCAATCCCTGGCTTCGTTCAGGGGGTTAAGGATCTGGTGTTGCCATGAGCTGTGGTGTAGGTCACAGACAAGGCTCAGATCCTGCGTTGCTGTGGCTATGGCATAGGCTGGCAGCTGTAGCTCCAATTCAACCCCTCGCCTGGGAATTTCGATATGCCACGAGTGCAGCCCTAAAAAGACAAAAAGGGAAACAGAAAAAGAAAGAAAGAAAGAAATCAGGCCAGAAGAACACCAGAATCCTTGGCTCTTACTCCTTTGTCTCCTGTTCATGGGAGAAGATGCTATTTGACTTTTAAAACTAGGAACTTGCATCACTTTGATGAAAATAAACTGAATAAATAAAACCAATAGGAGCAGTTACCTGCCTAGGTTAGGATGGTGGTCAAGAGGAGCTTTTGCTTCTCACGTAGTATTTCAATTTTTTTACAGTGAAAGCTTACTTTCATATGACTTGTATAATTAAAAGTAACTAAAATAAAACACATAGAAATAAAATAACCAAACTAGAATCGAGGTCGATGGATTCCAAAGCACTGTTTAACAATATAAATAATTTGGAAGCAGTTGAATTTCTCAGGCGGAACTATAACTGCTAATTCTAGAACCCATTCCCTGCTACATGCGAGGCACTGCACCACAGTTTTTACAGGTAACCTCATTTAATCCTCACGATCTTATAAAGCAGGGAGCCCTATCAGCTCCATTTTACAGATGTGGAAACTGAGGCTTGGAGAAATGCAGACATGCGCCCAAGATTCCCGGGCTAGTAGGTATCAAAGCCGCAATGTGAACCAAATCTCTGTCTCTGGAGCTCAAGAACTTAACTCCGTGTCCAGAAGGAACATGCTTTCCTTTTACAAGTCCAAAATCGTACATTTACATTAGAAAACATAACTTTGAAATTCACCAAAAAATAGTTGTTTTTAGCAAGGGGAAAATAGAAAATACATCCCCAATCCCTATGGCTCCGGCAGTGAGGAGGGGCAGAGATGGGTCCTGAGGGCCAGAGGCACGTTGACCCCATGCAGGAGCTGTGGTCAGACTGTGGCCCCCTGCAGACCTGTGGGGCTTCCCAAGGAGCCCCTGGGGCTTCCCTAGTTAGCATCCCAAGCCCTTTTGGCAACTGCACCTTGTTCTTTTGTTTTTGTTTTTTTTTAATTAAAGTTTAGTTGATTCCCAATATTGTGTTTGTTTCAAGTGTACAGCAAAGTGTTTCAGTTATGTTTGCGTGTGTGCGTTTTTCATAGTGGCTGTACCCATTCACATTCCTTAGGCGACGACCTCTTACATCTTACAGCCCAATACTGGTATTCTTCCCGTGGTCCTGGTCCTCCATCATTTCTCATGTTGGTTAGCTGCCCAGCACATCATTGGCATACATATGCCAGCAGTCATTCCAAGACTATAGATTCTAGATGACAGAGATTTATTCTGAACAGTACCTAGCTCAGGACCTGCCACCTGTTGAAAGATGCTTAGTCAATGAATACTACCAACAGAATGCTAATGAACTGCTCTAATGCCACATCTGGAGGGCTCCATGACACATCCCCAGACCCACCCTGATGAAGCTACCAATTAGAGACAAACTATGATGGTGAGAGTGCGTTTAAAGGTAAAAAGTAAATAAAGACATGGGTGAGGCCAAGAGCCTCAGAAGTGAACTGGCTAATTAAATGCAAGAATCTGTATGTGCAATCTGAGTGTCCATGCAGCCAGCAACATATTGTACATGAAAAATACACAGAAGAGACCATTTAATAATAGTACAGATGTGCTTCCCACGAAATAATCCCATTCCACTAACAGGCTGACCTTTTCCCAAAAGTACCGTGGCTCCCGCTTCACCTTCTCATTCTCTCTACCACTTCAATCCACACGTCACATCAAGTATGGTTCCCAGGCGAGGTTTTAGAAAGAAGGGTAAGACCAGGCTCCCGAGTTTCTACTCCATTAAGATCTTCAAGGAACGTGGCGTAGTCACAAGCCGGGGGAGCCTGCAAACAGTTACTGGAGGGGAGGCATGACTCAGGAGTTCTCAAGGCCCATTCTATCATTGACTGTTTTATACAAACCTGTTACCCAGGGCTTCTGCTGCCTGCTCCCATCACTTGTGCACGACTCTGGTAATGTCCTGCTCTAACTGACCCACTGGTCACTGACCTTGACAGAGCTCATTTGCACAGGCAGCTGTGCCTGCTTCTTAGAGTAGAAAAACCTGGAGTTCCCGTCATGGCTCAGTGGTTAGCAAACCCGACTAGCAACCATGAGGTTGCGGGTTTGATCCTTGGCCTTGCTCCATGTGTTAAGGATCCTGTGTTTCTGTGGCTCTGGCGTAGGCCTCAGGTACAGCTCCAATTGGACCCCTAGCCTGGGAACCTCCATATGCCACAGGTGCAGCCCTAAAAAGAAAAAAAAAAAAGCAGGAAAACCTGTCCGGCATTCCATTCTCTCACCCCGAACCCAAAACCCCTGCCAATCAGCACATTGCTCTCCCCCTCCTTTTGAAAATGAATGGCATTTAGAGATGTCTTGTTAAATCTCAGGATTCTGAACTAATATCCCATCACTTCAACCTTTAAAGTAGGTTAATGATGGAGTAAAAGTACATGTCAGCAATTTAACATAATATGCAAACACAGCTCTAAGCATATCCTTTCCAGCAGAAGACAGTAAATCGCTGTATCAAGGTCTTACATCAACTAGTTAATGCTTTCAAGGTGTGCCAGGAGAGGACAGGGTGACGCATTCATTGGAGATGATGGAGGAGCAGGGGAATGTTGGTTGTTTTAAAGAATCTGCCAGCCGGGAGGTAAGGCACCAAATTTAAGAATGATCAGACTTGTTAATTACCCTTTCAAAACAGCCTTCTATTGAAAAAAAAAAAAAAAGTCACTCAAATATATTGTCACTATTCCCTATGGAGAGTACTTTCAAAACAACGCAAAGTAGTGAAACTCCTTATGTTACAAACATAAGGTGTGCCTCTTTCTAAGTCTCAGAATAATTTGCCAACTTCCAATTTAATTATGACTGAGATTCAAGTCAACTGTAGAGTGTTCTTGGGATACACTTTCTGTAGATTCCAGCTGGCAGCAAGTGGAAAGATTCCAAATACATTCAAAATACACCACGGAGTGGAAAGGCGGGGAGCAGTAAAAAAGGGAAAAAAGAAATGAAATTCTTTATTTTATTCTATTTCATTTTATTTTTTTTTTGTCTTTTTGCTATTTCTTGGGCCGCTCCCCCAGCATATGGAGGTTCCCAGGCTAGGGGTTGAATCGGAGCTGTAGCCACCGGCCTACGCCAGAGCCACAGCAACGCGGGATCCGAGCCGCATCTGCAACCTACACCACAGCTCATGGCAACGCCGGATCGTTAACCCACTGAGCAAGGGCAGGGACTGAACCCGCAACCTCATGGTTCCTAGTCGGATTCGTTAACCACTGCGCCTCGACGGGAACTCCAGAAATGAAATTCTTTAGAAAGAAATTTTCTTTCTAGGTTAACCACCAAGAACACAATCAGATATGACTTAGTCTGTTAACTTATAATCTCTGTCAAGTAAGATTTTCCAAAACCTGCCTTATCTTTCCTGGAAATCAAAACTGAAATTCATTCCACAGGGCAAGGAAAACAGAGGGCTTCAAATTTTTTCAAATAGAGACATATAGACATCTTGAGATATTCTAGTGTTATCTCTAAGACCCCTTTCAGTTAGGAAAAATCATCAAGTCATAGTTTCCAACTTTTAAAATCAGTAGTGTGTTACCACTAATTAATATGTACCATGTTATCATTAGAGTTTAGATTCTATCTTCAAGGAAAGATCAGAGAATATCAACGGATCCAGAGGCCTTTTGTAAACATCAGGTGACATTACACTTTAGATAAAACTGGGGAGGAAAATGTTGAGCCTGAATTTTTGGCTTATTACCCAAATGTAGCCACTGTCAGCTTTAAAAAAAATGGGGGGGGCTGCACTTTCAGCAGTGGAAGTTCCCAGGCTGGGGATTGAACCCATGCCACAGCAGCGACCCAAGCTGCTGCAGTGACAATGCTGGATCCTTAACCTGCTAATCCACAAGGAAACTCCTAAATTTCATTATTCTGATGTTTGTCAACTGTTGCCTTCCCTGTAAATGTTGAAGGTAGATTGATGAAGAATATGAAACCACATTTCCAGATTTTTAATCAGCATTGTGTTTCAAAATAGTCTTCATTTTACAGGAGAAAAATTTTATGGCACAGAAAGCCCCCGTGAATTACTCATCAGTTACAGAGTGTGCCAACATTCAACTCTTTGTACCTCTCAACAAGTGTGTGCATGTGCGTGTGAAGTGTCACATGCCTGGGCTCCCCAGTCCAGGACCTGGGTAGGAAGGCAAACCCCAGCTCACTGGAGATTCCTGGAAAACTAAACGGAGCAGAGCATTTAGAAGCGAAGGTAGGAGGCATATTGGCCCTACACGAGCTGACCCATAGCCTACTCTCCAGGAACCAAAATAAGTTACAATTGCTCATCTTAAGGGGTCCAGCACCACAAGCATCAGCATGAGTCAACACGATCCGCTGGTGTCCATGGAGCAGCCTTTGAAATCACGCTGGGATGCCCATGAACTGTGGCACCGGCTGTCGGTCCCTGGGGATGCTGTGCAGGGTGAGCCAGGTCACTCCTGAACCCAGCCTGATGCAGAATAAACTCTCTCATAAAGCACAAGTGTAGGGGAGCATTTTAGGGATGGCATCCCTAACTCAAACAAAGCCACCAGTGTGCCCGATCTACAGAGATAAAAACTGTATCATAACACAGAAAGATGAAAGAATTCATCTCACAGCTGTGTTAACACAGAGGAGCTGTCACGGAGATGGAGGATGAAAGGAGAAGAGAGCTCATGAGCAGAAACGGGTCACAAATGCTGGCCCACATGCACTGAGGACTCCTTCCAAAGTGCTCCAAAAGACAACCCACCTAAACTTAATTTAATTGAGCTGGACTCCTGCTACAAAACCATCATGTCCATTTTTAAATCCCATTATATCATTATCTGTGTTAATACACGACCATTTTATACAAACATGTGTTAGGCACATAGAGGGTTAATGCAACAGGCATACAACTATTTTAACCAAAGGGAAAGTCTCCGCATCCCTTCTCATCTTCACACACAGCCTACCCCAGACAGCACATATGCCAAGTTTTCAGTATGGATGGATGGTCAAACCTTGGTTGTCTTTGGGGATGTGATGAGTGTCCATGAGCTCAGCAGGTTCCCAGGTCGTGAAGGGGCACAAAGCTCGAAGGTTTCAGCTTCTCTTCCAGGGGTGGCTGGCACTTGGAAGGGCTGCATCCACTCCTCGGAGGAAAGGCTTGGGCTCTGGCTTTCTTCCCACGAGTCTGTGGGCTGGGTTGGACGCGGCGAGGGGTGTGCCACCCAGAGGGTGTGTCCCAGCCAGCACAGGAAGAATGAGGAGTTTCCTGCATGATTCCAGCTCCTTCAAGGGCAGAATCCTCATCCCCTGACCGTCCCCCTCCCACCGATTCTAAAAGCCACTCTGAACAACACATCCATCCACTGACACCACAGCTGCAGAAAACTGTCCCCTCTGTGAAGACACTATTGAAACACGCCCAGAATGTATTCTTCCACACTGCACAATTCAGAACCCAGATTTTGATCAGTGTGACTGCACAATAACTCAAACACAGGCGACAAAGAAAGAAAAGGATTGATTTTCTCAAGCCTCCTCCTGCCTCCTCTTTTCACTTAATGAATTATCATCTCACCAGATGGGCTTTTAGCGCTTTTTGTGTGTGTGTGTGCGCGCGCGTGTGTGTGTGTGTGTGTGTGTGTGTGTACTGGGATTTAACAAAAGTGCTCTAACTACAATCAGCCTGGTTGTTCCTCACGGTTCTGGACGTTGCTCCCTGACAGAATGCTGGTCTGAAAACAGTTATAGACTTTGAGTTCTTTTATATTAGATACGGGCTGCTTGAAAACAATGGCCTCATCAGAAAGGCTCAGCAAAAAGTCAGTAAAGCCCGATCTGGGCTGGATTACCTGCCACCTGCAAGCCAACCTTCCTCCCAGTTCCTTTTGAACACCAGGGCTTTTGCAAATTGGGAATGTTATTTTATTTTATCTTATTGCTTTTTAGAGCCACACCTGTGGCATATGGAAGTTCCCAGGCTAGGGGTTGAATCAGCGCTCTAGCTGCTGACCTACGCCACAGCCACAGCAATGCCAGATCCGAGCGGAGTCTGCAACCTACATCACAGCTCACAGCCATGCTGCAAATCCTTAACCCACTGAATGAGGCCAGGAATCGAACCCGCAATCTCATGGATCCTAGTCGGGTTCGTTACCACTGAGCCACAACAGGTACTGGGAATGTTATGAAGACATGGCTTAAATGGGGAAAGTCACTGAGGACAAATATCCCCAGCTTCAAATACATTTATAGGAAGAAGGAAACTGGCAGAATTGTTTTAAGTGTGAGGGCAGATCATTTAATTGCCACCCCAAAGACTATGAGTACCAACACCGATTCTGACACCTTAATTTAATAAAATGGGTAGGTTATGTCTCATTAAATTAATATCAATTAATTTAATACCCATTGAAAGGAAAGATGACATGATCGCACTGTTTAAATATAAAGCTTGATTAACTGAACATTCCCAGCTCACTCTCCTCTCCATCTGGGTGGCTTTTTCGTTTTGCTTTGAAACAGCTCTGGAGACAGCCAGCCTCCTGGGTCACCCCACCCTCCCTTCCTCGAGTCCAGGCCACTGCCTGGAACCTCATGCCCCTGATAATGTCCTTCTGACTTGGCCAAAGTACCAGGCGCCAGACAAAGGATCACAACTGGACCACTAGTTGATAAAATGCTTGGCATCTGCAGAGCTGTCATGTGTTAGCTGCTACCAAAAGGCCAGTCGCATTTATTGAAATCCTCTGATTATGCCTAATGCCCGGCATTCTCATGACAGTGATTCCATAGTTCAGCCCTGATGTGCTTCTGTTAGTGTCTCAGGATTCTTCCCATAAGGATGGAACAGAAGTCTTTTACAGTTGCATTTTGTTTCTCATTGTCCTCATTTCAACTGTAATGAAAGCTAGTTTTGCCTTTTTTTCACTATTTTTTCTGTCTTTTTTTTTTTCTTTTGCCATTTCTTGGGCCACTCCCGTGGCATATGGAGGTTCCCAGGCTAGGGGTCGAATCAGAGCTGCAGCCGCTGGCCTACACCAGAGCCACAGCAACACTGGGTCAGAGCCGCGCCTGTGACCTACACCACAGCTCACGACAACGCCAGATCCTTAGCCCACTGAGCAAGGCCAGGGATCAAATCCGCAACCTCAAGATTCCTAGTCGGATTCGTTAACCACTGAGCCACGACGGGAACTCCGGTGGGTTGTTTTTCCTACTCCCTTGAAATCTCAGATTATATTCCCTAACTGATTTAAATGAAAGAGAGGAGAAGAAACCACATGTAGTGCTGTAGCTATTTTCTGGGGCTAAAACAGGATTTTAGTTTAAAAGCAATCTGCATGGTTTCCTTGCCTTTTATGAGGCAGGACGGTTTGGAGCAGGGCTGGGGCACAATGTAACCTGGCAACTATGACCTTGAAGAGTGAGCCAATAGAGTAGTTCCTTCCTAGTCATGGTCTCCCTTTTTTTTTTTAAGTTTTTAAATTAAAGTATAGTTGATTTACAGTGTTCTATCAATTTCTGCTGTACAGCCAAGTGACCCAGTTATGGTCCTCCAAATTTGACTTCTGATACTTTGGCCAATGACTAGAATCCAGAAACCAGCTGCATAAAAACTGTTTAAAATCCACAACCATTTTCCAATTAAACAGCAGTGGTACTCCTCCAATGTCCTTCTAAATCTGGAGCTACTGCTGAGTGCTCTTACCTTACGTAATGACTCAGTCACCTCCCAAAGATGGAGCAGAAGCCTTTCCCAAATGATGCTCCTCAGAAGTCTTCCCCGAAAAACGACTGGCAGTCCACGAAATTAATAAAAAATGCCTTAAATTGTATATTCATCTATATTTGAGAAATGCTTCATTAAACACTGTTCAACAGGTTTCTTAACCATGGACTTCCCAAAGCACTGATAAGCGTGTGTGCCTTGTAAGTCTTTAAGAGAGAATAATGTAGGAGGCATTTCCTAAATTTAATTGACCAGAGAACGCCCAACCCCAGCACAAATAATAACTGACCGCGAAACAGAGTTTGGAAACACTACTCTAAGGAAGCAGAGGGCTAGGAGGGAATTTAGAAATAATTGGCTTCATAGGGTCAAAGATGAGAAATCTTCCAGCCAGAGGACTTTAAGATCGTGCCAAGGCCACAGAGGACATATAAGGAGGAGAATTCTGACCGGCAACATTGACCTGCTATTTGGATGGCTATACAAGGCCACAGTGCCTGGTTCTGTTTGCAAGTCAGGTCTGGTTCCTGTGATACTAACCTGGGAACACAGGTGCTGCATGTTCCTAGGCAAACGGTAGCTCTTGCAGCAGATCCTGCTAACAGACCTGGCCCAGGAGATGAAGCCTCCCATAATATAATTTATAGCAGAGCTGAGAGTGGAAAACAGCAGATATTAATAACAAACCATGCACAGGGCCCTGGCCCCATCATTTGAACTAAGCAGGAGAGACAGCAACTTGAAGCAAATTTAATTTCATACGAAAAATGATTCTATTGGGAAAGACGGAAACTAAATTTCTTAAAAGGTCATATTCAATTAGGAAGAGGACCCCTGCAGACCCTAACTAGAAAGGCACGTCTCCCTTGAACTTGTGTTCCAATGGTATTCAGTTATAAGCCCAGATAATTGGCCTCAACCCAAGCTCAGCTATGTGACTGCATGGGAAAGATCAATTTCAAGAACGAAAAGAACTTGCAGTTCACCACCCACTTAAACAGAAAACACTCCGATGGTGGCTTCATCTAGATATGCTCTTCATAGCACCCACTATCTCTGTGCTCCCTGACCCAGTTTCTGCTGACGATCTCCACAGTGGATCCTATGTCATTGTTTTTGTGACTGGAAATGAAATTTTATGGACTTTACTGAGATAATATCAAGGCCTGCTACCTATGGTCATTGATATATCTCTGCTTCATAAACCACAAATAGAACAGCCTTATTACTATTCACAGCTCACATTTACCAAGGACTCACTCTCCGCAGGTACTGAATGAAATGAGTTCAGAAATCTCACTGATTTCTTATAACCCTCTGAGACAGGTTCCATGCTCATCTCCATCTGAAAGATGAAGCAACTCCACTAATAGAAGATGCAGCTGGCACTTGGTCACAAGCAGTCTGAGTCAGAGACCATGCCCAGGATGCTAAAACTCCCTTGAGAATATTAAACAACCCAGAGCAAATCATTGAACCAGAAAGGATGCCAAAGCCATCTCCATGCCTGAAATAATGGTGTGATGATCAAAAAAATGAGTTTAGCCCAATGAAAAGTAAGAGTATGTCCAAGGCTGCCGATGCTTTTTTGCAAAAAGTCTAAATGCTGAAGACTATATGGGAGAAGTAGGTGGTTATTATCAACATCAAAAGAATCACTTTTCTGAGTCATATTCTGTTTTCAAGAGAGTCTCCTGAATTAATCTTCACAAGGACACTTGGCCGATGGGTAGTGCCTGTCTCTTCAAGGGCTGCGGTGAGGGGACAGCCATTCGGGCAGGCTGCTCCCCAAACCTCAGGCCCAGGTTGGAGGTGCCATGCAATACTTACCAGACCTCGAATCTTGACCTGGCCCTGCTGCTACCGCACCAATGATCTAGGCCGATCACCAAAATGACTTCTAAATCTGCAGAATGGGCCAATAATACCTGCTCTCCTTATATCAGAAGAGGTAAGAAATAAAAGAAAGACGGAAACCATATTTTCGATCAACTTTTTTTTCTTTTCCCTTTCTCATTTTCTTTCTTCCTTTCTTTTCTTTTTTTCATTTTTCTGGCCTCACTTTACCAAAAAAGACTTGAGAGGAACTCTCCAGCCCACAGAAACCAGATTCCCCACATCAAACAACAAGCTGAATGGAAACAGGGTGGCTGCCACATGGGAATCCATCAGCTAAAGTTTATGCTTATCTTAATCACTGCTTGATACTGCTCCCCAACACCTGCTTCCACCACCCCAAAGTGCAGCTAATATTCTTCAAGCAGTTACTCTGCCCCAAGACAAAAAGATAAACATTTCTTACATGCATCTCGCAAGTTTTCCTCATAACAACCTTCGAAGGTAAGTCATTGGAAGAAGGGTGTTATGAATCCCTCTTTAAGAGATGAGAAAACTAAGCCTAGGGAGAAAGAATTTTTCTCCAAGTCACAGTTTGTGGTCAGGGGAGCAGGGACTTGGACTCTGGTCTATATGTGTTTATCACTGAGCTGTGATCAGGTAGCTGAATCTCAA
This sequence comes from Phacochoerus africanus, assembly GCF_016906955.1. NCBI lineage: Eukaryota > Metazoa > Chordata > Mammalia > Artiodactyla > Suidae > Phacochoerus > Phacochoerus africanus. Next base: position 125,334,670 of record NC_062558.1, read on the forward strand.
CACCCTCGAGCCTTCTCCACATCACTCTGCAGAGAGAATCCATGGCAGCCACCACCCAGGATCAATGCTGTTATGTCTGTGAACCTTTTCAAATAAAGGGGGACTGATGAGAAGCAGAGTGTACTTAGGGGTTGCCATCGGACACCTTCTGCATCGCCCATGCAGAGCTAAGAAGCAGGCAATCATGGATGTGCCATTTCCCTCCTCTCCCACTTTTATCCATTTCATCTGCCCTGACTCTTACTCCTGCTGGGCTAGGCTAGAGGGATTTAAAACCATTCCATACTCCCTATAAAAACAGCAGCCATTTTGGAGATCCTGCTGTGATGCAGTGGGTTAAGAATCTGACTGCTGCAGCTCGGGTTGCTGCAGGGGCACAGATTCCATCCCTGGCCCCGCGCAGTGGGTTAAAGGATCTGGCTTTGCCACAGCTACAGTGTAGGTCGGCTTGGGTGCAATCCCTGGCTGGGAATTCCATATACTATGGGATGCAGCCATAAACAACAATGACAACTTAGGCATTGTCCTTTCATGATTCATTTGGCACAAATAAACTGGAGGAACTGGGGTATGACAATCTTTCTGTGCCTTTGAAAAAACTGCAATGAAGTTTAAAACGAAAACAATTCCTGCAGAATGAAGCAATTCTACCTTCTTTCATTGTCAGAGGGTCACACAGTAAATTAAATCATGATTTAAACCCTAAAGTCTAGATTGTTATAATTTCCATGTTAATTACCATTTGGCTCACGAGTGACACATATGACCATAGTGACTGCAAAATATTCTACATATAGCTTCACCCCTAGAGAAGAAAGGAGGATATTTTTTGACTGTGTGATACACAGTAGGCTACATTTTATATGGACTTTTTTGTTGTAGAAGGTGGGAAAATAGAATAAACACCTAGAAAATACACACTTGCCCTGGAAATGTTGCATTTTAATTTGTTTATTCAATGGAAGAGCATGTGCCCACACAAAGAACAAAATAAAAATAAAATCACTGGATTTTTACTTTTGCTTATTTTTCAAAAATCATTCAGTGAGATTTATTATAGTTATAGTTGCACAACCATCATCATAACCTAATTTTAGAACATAAAACAATCATTTATTTATGGTCTCATGCAAACTAATTGTTCCAAAGACTTCCCTATTGACTTTTGAAAATCTTAATATTTTGTCTCTGCCAGCTCCCAAGTCTCATCCTTTCCAAGATCATTTGTTTACTTTAGCAAAGGGAATTGGGCTAGTCTGTAACTCTTTACATCACAACTTTATAAACTTGGTCAAAAATCAAAAAACAAAACAAAAATCTTCCTACACTGTTCCAAATTCAAGAGGATAAGTCTAGTTTAAGGTGTGTTTTATGATACAGAAAAAAAAAAAGTAACAACATGCCTTAAAACCTTTCAAAATAAGTCAATACTGAGGATGTCTTGCTAAACCTTTTTAGGGTTTCTAATAACCTAGCAATGAGGTCAAGCACAAAATTGCCTTTAGCAATCAAATACTCCTCCCCAGCAATAGCCTCCTGATCCTCCAAGCTCTGTTCCTCCGAGCACACAGCACAGACCGGACGGAAGCTAGAGGGAGCCTACAGATCACCTAGTCCGCTGGTTTTTAAGCTCAGACACAGAAGGAGGCTTCGCAGGGACTGGTGAGGGATTAAAGGAGAGGGGTTGACTCTGGCTTCACCCCAACTTCCACCAGAGAAGTTTCAGCTCATCTATTTTATTTTCTGGGCTTCCTGAGGAGCCTTTATTTGAAGAAAGGGGTCCATAGCTAAAAACAAATACACGCATTTTGAAAAGTTCCCATCCTGTCCAATCCTTTCATTTTCTTTTCTTTTTTTCTTTTATTTTTTATTGCCTATTAATTTTTTTCCTTTTTTTGTTAAATTATTTCCCCAATACAATTTTTTTTCTACTGTACAGCATGATGACCCAGTTACATATACATATATACATTCTATTTTCTCACATTGTCATGCTCCATCATAAGTGACCAGACATAGTTCCCAGTGCTACACAGCAAGATCGCATTGCTCATCCAGTCCAAAGTCCATAGTTTGCATCTATTAACCCCAAGCTCCCCATCCACCACACTCCCTCCCCCTCCCTCTTGGCAACCACAAGTCTATTCTCCAAGTCCATGATTTTCTTTTCTGTGGAAAGGTTCATTTGTGCTCTATATTAGATTACAGATATAAGTGATATCATATATCTTTGTCTTTGTCTTTCTCTTTCTGACTTAACTTCACTCAGTGTGAGAGACTCTAGTTCAAACCAAGTTGCTGCAAATGGCATTATATCGTTCTTTTTTATGGCTGAGTAGTATTCCATTGTGTATGTATACCATATCTTGCTAATCCAATCACCTGTCAATGGACATTTGGGTTGTGTTCCCAATCCTTTCATTTTAGAAAAGAGGAAAATGAAGACTAGGGAGGGTTAGTGGCTAGTCCTAGGTCCCAGAGTAAGACAGGTTTACAACTGACCATGGGCTCTGAGCAACGTGTGAGCACTTTCACAAGATGTGGCAGCCACAGCTCCTAAAGACCACGTCCCCTGGCCTCATGCAGGACGTGCTCAGGTCCATCTACAACAGCTCTTTCAGAACAGCCCACAACCCACAAGGCAGGCTTGCAGGTGCTCCAGTGGTCTTATTCCTACTCTTAACATTTTTGTTTGTTTCTTTTCTTTTCTTTTTTCTGGCCACCCCACAGCATATGGAGTTCCTGGGCCAGGGATCAGATCCGAGCCACAGTTGTGACCTACATGGCAGCTGCAACAACATCAGATCCTTTAAACTACTGTACTAGGCCAGGGATCAAACCCGCATCCTGGCGCTGCAGTGACGCCGCCAATCCCACCGCGCCACAGTGAGAAATACACTCAACATTTTGAAGTGCTAGATTGAGAGACTGGGGGCAGAAAAGTAGCAAGGGCCCTGCCAATTTACAACGAAAAATAAAAACCTTCCGAAGTTGACCATAGATCAATTTAAAAATCTTTGCTTGACAAAAGTTGAATTTACACTCAAATCAGAATGGAAGCAGGATCTGTCCTGCTTGCTGGGACCTTTCTTTGTTCCTTTGCAAACCACAGCTGAGCTCCCTGTCTGAGGTCTTGCCCCAGGGTCATGCTAGGTACTCATCATGACACCAGACTTAACCAGCCTCCACAGTTAGTCTGGGGTTGCATTCTGCATAAATACCACCATTGCTGCCTCTAGGAGGGTGGGGTCCCCATTTTGTAAAACATGATGAAACCAAACGATGAGTAACAAAAACTGATACCTTAGACTGGACAGTTCCAGCTCTCCCCAGGGTCTCTGATTTACAAAAGGCTCCTTTAAATAGACTCCTAAAATAATCCTAGTTCCCATGCACTATGTGAGCATCTAAGGAAGTTATTTTAGCTTTACCTGCCGCAGCTTTCTCACCTGTAAGATGTGGATAATTAACACGCCTACCTTACCAGGTGTCGCAAGAATTTCAGTAAACAGTTCCTGGCACATAGAAACCTTTATATAAATATTAGTCATTGTTGGTCTTATTTTGTTTTCTTAAAAAGGCATTATTTAAGCACCAGACAGAGAGACCAGGGATGGGAAAGCAGCAAGAGCCCTGTCAATTTAAGATGAAAAATGAAAACAAAATTGTTCTGAAGTTGAATGCAAAGCAATAGAAAATATTGGATTAAAAAAATGAAATTGACAAGTGAATTGGGATCACAGTCAGCTCCACCACCCACTCCAGGGCCAAGCTGGAGCAGACGCCGCACCATCATCCAGGAACTTGTTAGAAATGCAGAATCCAGAGTTCCCATCATGGCTCAGGGATAATGAACCCAACTCGTATTCCATCCCCGGCCTCACTCAGTGGGTTAAGGATCCAGTGCTGCCATGAGCCGTGGTGTAGGTCACAGACATGGCTCAGATCCTGTGTTGCTGTGGCTGTGGCATAGGCTGGCAGCTGTAGCTCTGATTCAACCCCTAGCCTGGGAACTTCCACATGCTGTGGGTGCAGCCCTAAAAAGACGAAAGAAGAAAGAAAGAAAGAAAGAAAGAAAGAAAGAAAGAAAGAAAGAAAGAAAGAAGAAAAAAGAGAGAAAGAGAGAGAGAAAGAAAGCAAGAAAGAGAGAGAGAGAGAGAGAGAGAGAAAGAAAAAGAAAGAAAGAAAGAAGAAAGAAAGAAAGAAAGAAAGAAAAGAAAGAGAGAAAAGAGGAAGAGAGAGGAGAGAGAGAGAGAGAGAAAGAGAGAAAGGAAGGAAGGAAGGCGAAAGGAAGGGAAAGGCGGAAGGAAGGAAGGAAGGAAGGAAGGAAAGGGAAGCGAAAGGAAGGAAGGAAGGAAGGAAGGAAGGAAGGAAGGAAAGGAAGGGAAGGAAAAGGAAAGGAAGGAGGGAAGGGAGGAAGGGGCGGGAAGGGAGCGCATTCAGGAAGGAGTGAAGGAAAGGAAGGGAAGGGAGGGAAGGAAGGGGAAGGAAGGGAAGGAAGGGGAAGGAAGGGAAGTGAGGGAGGAAGGGAAGGAAGGGAGGGAAGGAAGGAAGGACAGGAAGGAAGGAAGGAAAGAAAGAAAGAAAGAAAGAAAGAAAGAAAGAAAGGATCTCAACACCCAACCCCAACCCCACTCCCACCTACCAGATCGGAATCTGCCTTTTAACAAGATCTCCAGGGAATTTATATGCATATAAAAGTTGGTGAAAGGCTGCTTTTTGCCATACCCTGAGATTTTAGCATTTAGGTTAAAGGAAAAAGACCTCATTCTGCACTTATACCTCCATACAGTTTCCTAAATCCTAGACCCCTCGTCTTAGATGGTTTTAACCAACCTGAGTCTTAAAGCAGATGTTCCTTTCATGGGTCATAATAATATGTCAGAAGGACATCAAGAGCAGTGAAATTACCTCTTGTTAGTGATGTCATCACCACAATCATGACGAATGGCTAACATATATTAAGCTCTTAAACATTCAAGGATTGATGCTAGGTGCTTTCCATATGTTCTTGCTGAATCCTCACAGTACTCTTGCAATTATTACCATGTCCATTTTACAGATGAGGGAACTGAAGCTAAAATAGGCTACATCACTTTCTCACATCCAAGTTCAGTGGGAAAAACGGCCTTTCTGAACTCCACTCTCTTTCTCAAAATTGATACCTACACCATCAAAATCACATCTCTGTCAAGTAGGGAGCAGTAATTCTCTCTCTTCTTAGGTAAAGAAAACTTAGACATAGAAATGGTGAATGAACGAGGTAGAGTCCACAACCTGAGACTTAGGTCAGAACTAAATCCATCAGGATTTGAGTATTTTGAGTTAAAGAATTCTGCTGCTAGAGATACCAAGGATAATGATGGCATTGAAGAGGTGGGGGGAAACATATAAAAATGAAAAGAAAGGTTTCCATTTATGAAGCTTTGCCCAACCAAATCAAGGGACTTCAAATTTTAATCTCTAAAGTTAAGATCTTTATTAGGGTGTCAGATTTTTTGGCAAACCAGAACTTCCAGCTTTTTACTGCCATCACTTGTAGCAACTGGCCCTTATCAATATATCTCAGCTCTCATCCTACACAATGATATTCTTGCACACCTGTGAAATTCTCCTAATTACAGCCTCCCTGATGTCCCTCCCTAGCTTTCCATCCAAGTTTGATATCCAAATAGTTTAGAACTCAGAAAGATGAGTGGCAATCGTTCCTTGATAGCACCAGTGTCATAAAGTCAAAGACACACAGAATCAAGTGATCAGGACTACATTCCCAAGCCAGAATGAATGCCTTCTTCCTCTGTCCCCAAGAGCAGCAGGGGAAGAGTCAGGATTTGTTGAATAAAAATTCTGTTAGTTTGTGAAGGCTGTTGCAACAAAAATACTACAGATGGGGGTGGCTTAAACAACAGAAGGTTCTCAAAAGAGCAGAAATGTATTTTCTCAAGGTTCTAGAGGCTGGAAGTTCAAGGTCAAGGTTTTGGCAGGTGCAGCTTCTGAGGCATCTCTCCTTGGCTTGCCAACAGCCACCCTCTTGCTGCTCCCTCACAGCTCCGCCCACTGTGTGTATATATGTCTCCTCTTTCTCTCTTCCTCTGTATGCAAATGTCCTCTTCTTATAAGGACACCAGTCATATTAGTTGAGGACCTGCTCTAACTAGCCCATTTTAATTTAATTACATCTTTAAAGGCCTTATCTCAAATACACTTACAGTCTGAGGTCCTGGGGTGGCAGGGGGGTTGGGTAGGGCTTCAATACATGAATTTGGGTAGGAGACAATTCAACTCATAGCAGATACAGAATGGATCTTTTCTTCCATTGTCACCTAAGCCCAAGGGCTGTGCTGAGGCCTTCTCAAAGATGTGATAAATTCATTTGAGTAATAAAAAAATTAAAAAATAATAATAAAAAAAAGGCACAAGAATGTGCAATGATTGGAATCTCTCAGAGCCAGGACTGAGAGCACTCTGGAGGGAGAAGGAAGAGGAGCAAGTTCCATATCAGAGCTTCCAGGTCTACTCAGCCTAGCTTCTTCCCTGCCCCCACTCATCACAAGTTCAGGTGAAGTCACACGGAGGTGGGTTTTTAACAAAATTTAAATGGCACTTCTAACAGCATGAGTCTGAGATATGAACACGTACCACTAAAAAGTACCAACTGGAAAGAACTAACCTGGCAGCCTGCAAGGCCTCCAGTGCCGGAGGCACATGCTCCTGAGTGGTGAGGTGCTGAGGCCTGGGAGCTGGCACTGGGCATCCCAGACAGGTGTCCTGTGCAGCAGGAGAGCCAGGAGGTGAGAGCCAGCCCCAGGCCGGCCCACTCAGCCCCCTGCGGCAGCACCAACAAATGTCAGTGAGTGGGAAGGAGGAAAACCAGCACGGAGCGGGCATGTCAGGAGGTGCTGGTTCCACACAGGGTATGTGCAAACGGCTTCTAACAGCAAATTAGATGTTACTGGTTCACAGGCATCTAAACCGTGATACCACAGGAACAGAGAAAGACTAACATGAGAGTGACGTTTGCTATTAAAATGAAAGCCCACAATCAATTAGTCTAATAAACCTTGACAATTTAGACTGCTCTAATTTTCCATTTTAGTAATTCAGCTATTCCTTGCATCATCCATCTTTAAACTTGAATCTCAAAACCTTTCCATATTATTATAAAATTCCATAATCTTCCTTGGGGTTTAGAAAGATTCTTTTGTCATTTTGTTTGATATATGATCTGTAAGTAAAACTTAAAAAAATAAAGTACAACTTATTTTATATCAATACATTACTAATGTATCAAAGATTACATTTGAGAGACCTCTTGTACACACAGAACAATGCAGTTATAAAGGAAAATGACACTAGCAAGGAAGCAGAAGGAAAAATTAATCCCCCAAATAGAAATTTCCTTATTAATTTCCCTATTAACTTAATATTGCATATGAAGAAACAACTAAGAATCACTACACATTTGAGGGAAAACAAACAGCACAAAATGGGACCAAGATGAAAACATAAACACATGATTCTAGAGAATACAAATAATTCATACAACAGATGATCTAAATAAAAATTCAAATTCAATTCATGTCCTCTAAGTTATCTGAGAACATACAGTGTCCATGAAATAAAGATGAGAAAAGATTAAAGGATCAATCAGTGAAAAAGAGAATTTTGGGAAATTAGAAATTATTGGGAAAATAAAAAGAAATTCAATAGGCAGCCTAGAAGAACATGTCAAGGAGATTTCCAAGAAGGCCGAAACAAAATAAAAAAGAGATTGAAATACGAAAGAAGAATTAAGAGAGATGGAGAATGCCCAGCATCCATTTCATTAGGAGTCTCAGAAAGAGAGGGCGGAGAAGAGGGGAGAAAGTAATAAAAGACAATTCCCCATACCTAAAGAAAGACACAGGTCCTCACTCTGAAAGGGCAAACCCAGTGCTGAATAGAATGAAGAAAAAAGGACAATCAGCAAGACATATCCTGGTAGAATTTCCAACCTCCGAACATAGAGAGAAGATCCCCCAAACTATCAGGGACCAAATTATGTTATCAAGAAAGGAAATGGAATCAAGCTGCCATCAGATGTGGCAGCCACTCTGGATTTGAGAAGGCAGTGGAACAAAGCCTTCCACCTTTAGGGGGAAACATAGCTTTGAATCTGGACATCTCTACCAGGTCTGTCAAGCATGTGGGCAAAATAAGACCTTTTCAGATATGCAAGGATTCCACTGGCTTCCTGTGCACCCTAAAAAGTTACCTGAAGATTGACTCAGAAGGAAAAATTAATTCTCAAACATAAAACTATAGATTCCAAGAAACTGTAGAATGAGTTTAAGAACAAAATGATGGTGATGCTTGTTCCATAATGAAAGCCCTGCAACAGATTTAGAAACATGGTTAGATCATGGTCAGAGGGTTCCAAGAACACATCTAAGAAAATAGATTTCATTCAACAAGTTAGTATGATTAAGATGGAAGATCCTAGTGGTGTCTTTAATATATTCATTTTGCTTAGGAAAAAAAAAGAATTGGGATTAAAGCTCTGTGTACATTAAAAATCTATATAAGAAAATCATGATGCAACTATAAAACAAACTAAAAAGTAACATATTTTTGAGCAAAAAAAGGGTTTTGGAAAAGGACCCTTGGATGATGATGCTTAGATAACACTTGAGCAGTCTTTTAGAGCAAAATAGAATCAGCAGCCCAAATAATTCTTTCTCTACAGGTCCAATCGCATACCTGCTTCTGCAGTTAAAAATAGTTACATAATTTTAATGTTATAAATGCTTTCTATTCGTTTTTCAATCTCAAAATCAATCCATAATAAACAAGAAAGCCGGAAAGTTAGAATTACAACATAAATCTTGACAATGTAAAAGCAAGGTGTAGAGGAGAGCAGCGAGAAGGCAGAAAAAGTGGGTAGGAGAAGAAAAGTGAGGTGAGAGAGTAAAACCTCCGTCTTTCACATAATAAGGACTTAAGAGGCATTATCAAAAATCAGATCAAGCATGTTATTTAGAGTGATCAGAGACAGCCAACATATTTAAAACTAATAAAACTCTGGAAGTGAGTGCTAAAGTTACTAGTTAAGAGACATTGTTGAAAGAAATGCAAATATTAAACATATTATTTTTGAATTGTAGTAGTATCCGGCAGAAGTAAAAATAAACTTTTAAAACAATTATACCTGCTATAAAAGGGCAACACAAGGGATCCTGTGGTGATACACCTGCTCTATATCTTGGCTGAATCAATGTCAATATACTGCTCAGGATGTCGTACTTTGTATGGCAAGATACTGCCCAGCTCCATGACAGAATTATGCAAAGAATTATTTCAGTGGTTATATTCTTAATCCCACCTAAGAATTCTACCAAGCTAATACATTTCTATTTCCAGCTGTACTGAGGTATCACTGACGACTAAAATTGGAAGATGTGTAACATGTACAATGGGATGGTTTCATATACACACACACTGTGAAAGGATTCCCACTCCAAAGTTAATTAATATATCACCTCATAGTTACCTTTTGTGTGTGTGTGTGCGTGTGCGTGTGCATGTGTTGTGTGTGTGTGTGTGTGTGTGTGTGTGTGTGTGTGTGAGGTGGGTAGTTTAAGATCTTCTCTCTCGGCAAATTGTATTTTACAACACGGTATTACCCACTACAGTCACCCTGCTATACATTAGATCCTCAGAACTTAATCTTATAACTGAAAGTTAATACTTTTTTACCAACCTCTCTCTATTTCCTCGCCACCAGCAACCACTCTTCTACCCACTATTTCTATGAGTTTCACGGTTTTTTTTTTTCAGATTCCACATGTAAGTGATACCCTAATACATTTCTAGATGCATACACAGTAAGTTAATACATTATATTTGAAGAATGCATTAGGATATTGGGACTAGTTCTCCTGTGAAACTTCACTGAAAAAGGTGCTCTAGGAGTTCCCATTCTGGCGCAGCAGAAACGAATCTGAATTTAGGAATGATGAGGTTGCGGGTTCAATCCCTGGGGTCACTCAGTCAGTTAAGAATCTGGTGTTGCTGTGCTGTGGTGTAGGCCAGCTCCAATTCAACTCCTATCCTGGGAACCTCCATATGCTGCGAGGGCGGCCCTAAAAAGAAAAAAAGGAAAAAAAAAAAAGGCTGTTCTACACAAAACACTATAAATAGTTGCTGAGATATATTAAAGGAAACCTAAAGCAATGCAGAAACATATCCTGTCTAAACCAATTTTAAAGTAAACATGGGAACATAAGAGCCTAGGAACACCAAACCAATCTTGAAAAAGAACAAAGATGAAAGACTTAAGAAGACTTTCTATAAAGCTACAGGAGTCAAGACAGTGTGGTACTGGCATAATGAAGGACAAATTTATCAATGAACCAGCATAGAAATTCCGGAAAGAGATCTATGCTTACATGATCAATTGGCTTTCTATAGAGATCTCAATGCAATTCAACCAGGAAAGTGGTCCTTTCAACAACTGGAACAGGTGGAGATCCATGGGGGGGAAACCAGTGAACCTCAACCCTCCCTCACAGCACACACACAAATTATTATGAGATGAATGACAGATGTAAAGATAAAATCTAAACCTATAAAGCTTTTAGAAGGAAACACAGAGCACCTCTGTTCTCTGGGATTAGGCAAAGATTTCTTGAAGAGATAGGATACCAAAAAATACAAACCATAAAAATTGATTAATTAAACTTGTTGAAGTTAAAACCTCTATTCATTAAGATACATTGTTAAGAAAATAAATAGGCAAATCTCGGGCTGGGAAAAAAAATTTGCAAAACATAAAGTAGACAAAGAATTTGCATTCAGAATATATTTTTAGAAAGTTCTACAAATCAATAACATAAACAACACAACTTAATAGTGGGAGAAAAAAAGACTTGAATAGGCACTTCACAAAGAAAGATATGCAAATTCCCATTAAGCATATGAAAAAGTTATTAAAAATTTAGCCATCACAGAAATGCAAACTAAAATCACAGGAAGATGCCACTCTACCAAATGAAAATACTAATTGTTGATGAGGATATAAAACAACTGAAACCCTAATACGTTGTTTGTAAGAATATAAGGTAGCACAACAAATTGGGAAAAAGGTTTGACATTTTCTTATAAACGTACACCTCTCCTTGAGCCTAGCAATTCCACATCTAGATGCTTATTCAAAAGAAATAAAAACATAAATGCACAAAATGACTTTTCCAGGTATTTTCAGATTACTTCATATTAGCAAATTCATATTAGCAAAAAATTATAAACAAGTGAAATGTCTGTCAACAGTATGAATAAACAAACTGTGGTATAGCTATGCAGTGGAATACTACTCAGTGATGAAAAGGAATGAAATATTTCAATGCACAAGGACATGGATGAATCACACAGACCTTAAGCTGAGAGCAAAAGGAGTTTTGCTCTTTATGAATCCTTTATGTGAGGTTCTAGAATGGGCAAATCCATTTAGAATTGAGGCTGTCTGGGGGGTCACTGACAAGGAACACATGGGAATATCTGGGGATGTGGAATATTCAATATTGTGACAGAAATATGGATTATGTGGATATAACAATTTCTAAAAATTATACAGCTAAGATCTGTACATTTCAACATATGCCAATTATATCTTTAAAAAATAATAGAGTGAGTGGAAGTTTAGATCAAACAAGAATGCCAAAGTGTTATTAATTGAAAACAGATGATGGGTAGGTGAGGCTCATTATACTATTTTTTGGTATTTTTTTAATGACAGAAATCTTCAAATGCATGCCGAAGGAAAAGTGTACACTGACTTAATTTTCTATTAAGGCAACATGATCGGATAGATGCTTAGAATTCTAATATTTAAGCTTAAACATTCAACTGGCTGGTTTTGGTCATTTTTATTATAATTTTTTGAAAGGTAAGCTAAAACAATAAGATTTCAGTCTGCCATTTCCAAGATTTTCTCTCTCTTAAATACCACATTATAAGTGAGCAAAATCTTTATTGCTATTAATCAAAAAGACAAATTGCAGATAATCACTAATATATTATCCTTCTAAAACATGGGCTTTTGAAATACCATATATATTCCAATGACTTAAAGAATAATTTTACTTATGAGTGAAACTTATGAATATGATCAAAGATCAACTTGAGAATAGAGTTTGCAGAATTTTTTAAAATGTTAACAATAAAAATGATTCATTTATATTTTATCAAATCAATGTTTTTTAGGCTTCTTATCTTTAACCAATGGTCTATCATGACTATACATTGAGCAAAACATGAGTAAGAATAACAATACTTTAAAATGGTATAACAGTCAGTACCACCAAAAGTGTTCATATAAATAATAAATCACTCCACTAATTAAAATACAGTTTTGCTTACTTGGAATTCAGAAATTCTCAAATCAGTGTTCTTAAAAATAATGATATTCAAATAATTGTTTCATTTGTTGATTTTTTTTAATAGAACTTAGGTTTCTTTGTTGTTGTTTACTGTTTGTTTGGGGGTTTTTTTGTTTTTGTTTTTGTTTTTGCTTTTTAGGGTGACACCCACGGCACATGGAAGTTCCCAGGCTAGGGGTCCAATCGGAGCTACAGCTGCCAGCCTATGCCACAACCACAGCAGTGCAGGATCCCAGCCATGTCTGTGACCTACACCACAGCTCACAGCAACGCTGGATCCTTAACCCACTGAGAGAGGCCAGGGATCAAACCCGCAATCTCATGGTTCCTAGTCAGATTCGTTTCCGCTGTGCCACGACAGGCACTCCCGATTTTTTTAATAGAACTTAGATACATCAATTTCAGGAGTATCTAGATAAACTAATTTAGATGTTTGTAAATACTAAAAGGGAAATTCTACTATGTAGAATTTATACAGGGTAGAATTTAATAGCTATGATAGATGAAATAGCCTTTGTGAAACAGGACTATGAGTTTATAAACTTGGAAATAAATACACAAAATAAAATTATTTGTTCCTTCAGCCTGAAATGCCCTTCATAGCCCTTCACATAACATACTCTCCACCCAATGATTAAAAGAATTTTACTTGCCTTCCACACACAGCTCAAAGCTTCTTCCTTGAAGCTGTTCCTTCTAATCTCAGTCTAAATTCATCACTCTACCTTTTGCTGCTATAGCATTTAACCTCGATTATAGCACATTTACATTCTAGAACTGCTTGTCTCTATGTGTGTCTTCCAGAAGACTGGTAGGTATTATTGTACCCATTTTACAGATGAGAAACCAAAGACTGATAAAGATGAAACAACCTCCCCTAAGGTCCCATTGCCTACAGAAGCAGCACCAGGGTCCTAGTACGCACTATCTCCTCTTAAGTCCATGCTCTTAAAGACGCTCTTAAAGATGATAAGAATGTTGCCCTCAGAAACACCTAAGCCGTTCAGGGTTTAGTCATCTTTGTTGCTGCCAGAGTACCTGGTCTGTGCTTTACACATTACACATTCTCTAAGTGCTGGCTGAATGTGATCTTAATTTAATTATGTTCTGTGCGAATAAGATATTCAGTTAAAAGAGTTTATCAGGTCACTCATTCAAGCAGAGCTCAGAGGTTCCAAACGTGGGCTGGGGGTGTGGTCCACCACCACCCTCTACAGGTTCTCATAGGAGATGCTCATGCTTTGCACTAGAGTAAGCATGACTCTTTTTCAGAGTCGGTGCACTACATCTTTATCCCTAGAGAAATCTGTGGATTTTCTTCATAGAAAAAGTCAGTAAAGTGTATACTCACATGCCCAGGAATGCCAGAAAAACATATTTGTCTTATGCTCCCATAAAACACAAACTATGTCTCGGTATGCTTAGATCAGCAAGGACCAACTTTTAAATAATATGGATTTGCGATGCCTGTGAGGTTCTATGTCCAAATTCAGGCTGCCATCTGCCACCTGTAACTTGCTGTTTGGCTTTTCTACTTACTCAGTGATTTGAACAATCTCCCTTCCTCCCCTCTTCCCTCCATCTCCACCTCTCTCTGCCACACACACTCTATTGCTCATAACATTGCATCTCTGTGGAATCTTAGAGTAGCAAGAGCTTAATTTGCTACCCCACAAAAAATAAAACTGTAACTTATAGTGATCCTCAGTAGGATATTTTCATAGTGATCCTCAATAGAATATTTTCATAAATGGGGATTATCTGTGAATCTGCTTTGGCCAGCTACTAAATTAGAATTTAGCATGTGCATTACACATTGGCAGAGACTTCCTAATGCCTCTGAGTTTCAAGCTTCCCTTAAATTGGTTATATAGCTCATTTATTTTTCATACCATTTTCAATAAAGTGATTCACAGGCAAAGCCTGCCTTTGGTCATTCTGAGGAGAGAAAAGAGTAGTTCAATGGGCAAGGCAAATCAGTCTCTCTCTTCCTAAGTGGGGTCCAATGTGTTTTTTTCCTGGCATGCCTGGGAATATGAAAGTACACTTTGTTACAGGCTATTTCCACAAAGAGAATCCACAGATTGTTCCCAAGGATAACGATTTAGTGGGTCATTGACCCTAATAAGGAGTCAAGTCCAATTTCAGTGAATTCTGATTCTGAAAGGCAAACTCATGAATAGTTCATCAGCTGAAGTGGAAAAGCTGCTTTCTAATTCCTTTCATGTATACCAGTCTTAAGACTTTTTCAAAGGATTGCGTAATTGTGCCCAAAATTTCCAAGTCCTCTGAAATACTTCAAACAATATGAAGTACGAAACAAATGAGGTAGTAAGAAATAAAAGTTTGACATCTTTGGTTTTTTTCACTAGTGTCAAGTCTAGGTTCTTAAACTAAACATGCACAGAAGTATCTGGTTCATGCTGTGACCTCCAGGAAGAAATGTACTTACACCATCGCAGATACAGGGACATGTGTGCGCATGCTTAAGACTTCTAGGCAAGAGCACAGGGATTTTTTTTAAATGCTAACATAAGACAGCTGGCAGAATTCTGACTTGTCTAGAACCAACCAGCCTAAGCAATGTTTTAAAGCAGTTACCGGAGTTCCCATTCTGGCGCAGTGGAAATGAATCTGACTAGGAACCCTGAGGTTGCAGGTTCCATCCCTGGCCTCGCTCAGTGGGTTAAGGATCCAGCGTTGCCGTGAGCTGTGGTGTAGGTCTCAGATGAGGCTCGGATCTGGCGTGGCTGTGGCTGTGGTGTAGGCCAGAGGCTACAGCTCCGATTAAGACCCCTAGCCTGGGAACCTCCATATGCTGTGGGTGTAGCCCTAAAAAGACAATCAATCAATCAATCAATCAATCAATAATGCAGTTACCACATAAACTCTAAAATAAAATGAAAATAAATGTAGTTTCTTGACAAATAAATTGACTTGAGATTAGGATACAAATCCAACAAGTGTACCTGCTGGACATCATCCTACTCCTCAAAGTCAAATGTCATCAATGCCCAGGGTCCCTGAGGGAATGGGTCACCACTGGACTGGGTATAAATTAGGAGGATAAGGCCAACAGCTTGAACAGGTGAAGCTGGAGAAAATAGTCTGAAAAACAATTTTTTTCTAGAGGTTGAACATGATGAATAAGGAGGAAGGAAAAGAGAACTGGAGAGAGTTGGGGAATAAGCAAACAGAGGAGACTGATAGAAAATGTTAAGAAGTCATTCATTCAACAAAAATTTACTCAGACCCTTGGTGAGAAAGGCTGGGCACAAAAACAAAGGCAATCTCTCTAAAATGCAGTGTCATTGATAAAGCAGAAATGGCCAAGAAAATGAAGCCACTGCATCTTCCAAAGACAGTTATTTAAGACATCATTGTAATTCGTGCAGGTAGCCTCAACACCAGAAATTATAACAGAAACTTTAAAATTTTATGAAATATCTTGTTTGATGTGCAGAAGACAGCAGGGCAAGGGGAGGATTGTGAGTCACGGGATAGGGGTGTGGATCAAATGGTTTGCTGATACATTTCATTGGGATTTCCCAAAATAAAGCGCCAACAGGTCAGGTTTACCCTGAAACCTCTAATACAAGGCAGTCATCATTCTTACCATAAAGTATTGATCCATTTTTTAAAAAATCGCTAAGTCGAACTCAAACTTTCAAACCTGAATTTCAAGTATAAGACTACACTTCTTTATGTCATCCTCAGAATCTGACAACTAATCAACCAGAATCTGAGTATCTACTACATACAAAATAATAATATATAATTAGAGAAGGAAATGGGAAAACTAACTACATACAAGTAACTTGAACAAAGTTCAAAGGACTAGGAAACCTTTGGGAGTTAAATCGATTTAGGCACAAGCACCCTTTCTAGGAAAGACTTTATCTTTTTTCTCTTCAAGATTCATTCCATCATCCAAGTTGCATAAACTCTATTGTATGAGCAACATCAGCATTTTTCTTTTATTTTTTGCTTTCTTTCTTTCTTTCCTTTTTTTTTTTTGCTTTTTAGGGGCTCATCCGTGGCATATAGAAGTTCCCAGGCTAGGAGTCGAATCAGAGTTATAGCCTCCGGCCTACACCACAGCTCACGGTTAACTGCTAAGCCACGAAGGGAATTCCGAAGCATCAATGTTGATTGTCCGAGTTTTTCAGGATACCCTTATCAATAAGTTATCCTCAACTATGAGTTATTCTCACAAATGTTCACTGGTAAGGATGACACCAAAGTTGACACATCATTGCATGTTCCAACATGCTGGAGGCACAAACAGTAGGCCATTACCAATTCCAGCAGCTACTCTTTCTCCTAGAGAGGTGTGCCAAATACGACTTGTAGTCCAAAGGAGGAGAAAGGACTATTTCTCTTTCTAGATACCAATGTGATGAAGCCTGAAGCTAAAGATATCCATGGCAGTTGCTCAGCTATGAGGGGCAGAAGTAGGGCTATAAGAAATAACCTTTGTCTATAGCAGCTACAGAGAGAACAAACAAGATCTAAAGTTAGCAGAAGGAAAGAAATCATAAAGATCAGAGCAGAAATCAATGAAATAGAAATGAAGAAAACAGAAAAGATCAATGAAACAAAAAGCTGGTTTTCTGAAAAGATCAACAAAATTGATGAACCCTTAGCCAGACTTATCAAGAAAAACAAAGAGAGAACTCAAATCAATAAAATTAGAAATGAAAAAGGAGAAGTTATACCAGACATCACAGAAACACAAAGGATCATAAGAGACTACTACATGCAAATCTATGCAAATAAAACGGAAAGCCTAGAAGAAATGGACAAATTCTTAGAAAAGAAATACCTTTGGGGGAAATACTTTGCTCAAAGCAGAGAACTTGTTTTGCTGTTTAACTT
This sequence comes from Phacochoerus africanus, assembly GCF_016906955.1. Lineage (NCBI taxonomy): Eukaryota > Metazoa > Chordata > Mammalia > Artiodactyla > Suidae > Phacochoerus > Phacochoerus africanus. The sequence continues at coordinate 125,351,964 of NC_062558.1, forward strand.
GTTCTGGCTCCAAGGGGTTCCACTTTCCTAACTCCCATTGACTATATAGAGAATGATCTCTAACTTTGATTCATTATGTTTCAGAGTTTTGTTCAACTTAAAAAAAAAAATTAGAAGCCCTGCCCAGTCCCGTGGGAAACCCAAACAACCTGTATGAAGACTTCCAGTAAAGCCAGTAAGGCACCAGTAATGGAGTTTCAGACACACAGAATGAGACCAGCCCCCATCCATAGAAATACAATGTGAGACACCTATATCACTTAAATTTTTCCAGCAAACACATGTTACAAAGTAAAAAGAAACAGGTGAAATTAATGATAATTATTTTATTTAGCCAATGTATCAAAATATATTGAAACCCATATACTATCCCTTCAACAGTGCTCAACAGCCGCATGTTGTTAGCAGAACTAACACAGGAACAGTGGGGTCAGAGCCGTAATATCCCAAAGTTCTCCAGCTAGGGTTTGGTTTGGCTTTAACAACAAATCTACTAAGTGATCAATCCCACTGCCCAGGGCTTCCTGAATACTATCCCTGGAAACTGACTACTAACAAGAGTTTTCAATGTTTTAATAAGTTATTCTGCTAACCACTATTTCGTAAATAAACCTGTTTCGGTGGCAGGTCTTTTATTTGTGCACATGCGTTAATGCAGACAAAACACAAAACCCGTACAACTCAACAGTTCTGATGATGAGAAACCTTATTAAAAACTTCTTAGCCACAAGGAAAAGGGCGTTTTAAAAAGGCGAGGGTGAAATGCAGGCTGAGCTGTATCTCTAGATAAAGTGATCCAGCTACTGGCACATCTGAAACAAAACAACCTCAACATGCACTGGTCCAGGGCTGTCACATGATCATGAAGCAGCTACACCTTCTTCTTCTTCTTCTTTTTTTTTTTTTTCCTTTTTTTTAAGGGCCGCACCTGCAGCATGTGGAAGTTCCCAGGCTAGGGGTTGAATCAGAGCTACAGCTGCCAGTGTATACCATAGCCAGGCCAGATCCAAGCCACATCTGCAACCTACACCACAACTTTGGCAACGCCAGATCCTTAACCCACTGAGCAAGGCCAGGGATCGAACCCGCATCCTCATGGTTCCTAGTAGTATTTGTTAACCACTAAGCCACGGAGGGAACTCCCAGCTACACCTTCTGAAACCATTACAAACCCTCTCGGTCTAACAAAGACCAGTCACTATTTCACTGAAAGTGCTTCCTCCTAACTATCAAGCCTTCTCTCCAGGTTTTCTCTGCCACAAACGTCTCCTTGCCAAACATGACGTGAAGGTGAGAGACCCTCCTTTCGTGGGCCCCCCAAATCACCTGGGACTGGTAATTGGAGGCAGCCGTGACACACATGAAAATAAATAGTGTACTTCTGGTGAACAAGGAGATTAAGAGAGGGTAGAGGGAAAAGGTGGAGAGAATGCAAAACAAGAGAATGAAAGAAAAGCAAATGAATTGAGTAATTTTAAAAAAAGAAGTATTTGTTCTCTCTCAACATCTAAGGAAAGGAGGGAGGAAGGGAGGGAGGGAGGGAGGGAGGAAGGAAGGAAGGAAGGAAGGAAGGAAGGAAGGAAGGAAATGAAGCACTAAAAATGAAGTACTATCCTAAAAGTCAACTCTAGTTAATAATAAAATCCAGGGTGAGTGTCTTAATGCTTGAGTGAGGCAGCAGACAAGCTTTCTGATATAACTAACTCAAGTGGATTCACCATGAAGCTAATGATGCTTAAGCAGCAAGGACTCTCACTTGCAGAGACCCTTTCAAAGCCCTGGGAAGAGCCCTAATATTTTTCGTATGGTCACATGTCCACAAAATTTGCATGCACACATTAACACACACAAAGATACTATAATCAGAATCTTTTTAAGACTATCTTTTTTCCATTTTGGCTTCCGCCTTAGTAGATCTGTATGGAAGTGGGACAGGGTATATTTTAAGAATGTGGCTAAGGAGGAGTCAGGAGTACACTTACTTTGGGGCTTTGTGGAATATATCTATGAGGTTCATGGTCACCTCTGTGTATTGTTATGTCATTGCTAGCTACCATCACAGTGTAAAAAGGACTTCCAGGCACAACACTGACTCAGTGTCATGACATGAAGATGTGAGACCAGCGGGCATATGATAAGAATATGTCCCATGGCATTCAGTACAAGAATTATGTGGGCACTAGAAGAAAACCAGGGTTTAAACTGTACAGAGGTCTATGGAGAAAAATCTTCCAACCCTCAGACAGGTCAAGTCAGAAGCTGAGGATTTGCTCCTCATCAACATCTAGTCAAAGTTCTCCTACCATGAATACACTTGATAATGAAACAGATAAGATGAGAAATGAACCACACTTTTTTTTTTTTTGGTCTTTTTAGGGCTGCACTTGAGGCATATGGAAGTTCCCAGGCTAGGAGTCAAATCAGAGCTGCAGCTGTCAGCCTACACCACAGCCACAGCAACACAGGATCCGAGCTGCACCTTTGACCTACACCGCAGCTTACAGGAACACTGGATCCTTAATCCACTGAGCGAGGCCAGGGATCGACCGAACCCACAACCTCATTGTTACTAGTCAGATTCATTTCCTCTGCACCACAACGGGAACTCCATGAACCATACATTTTTAAGTAGGCAGTATGTGAAATCAATGATCAAAATTCTGGGCTCAGTGGGCTAATGAGCCCAACTAGAATCCATGAGGACGCAGGTTTGATCCCTGGCCTCGCTCAGTATGTTAAGGATCCAGCATTGCCATGAGCTGTGGTGTAGGTTGCAGACACAGCTCAGATCCCATGTTGCTGTGGCTCTGGTGTAGGCCAGTGGCTACAGCTCAGATTCAGCCCCTAGCCTGGGAACCTCCATATGCCGCAGGTGCGGTCCCTTTAAAAAGACAAAAACAAAAAAAAAACAAAAAAAAATTTGGTATTTATAGACCCAAAACTATGGCAGTTGAGTGTAACTGTATGCGAAATTGCTTGTTTTATGTATTCCAGTGAGAAATATTTTAAAAATACATTTTAATAAACTATGCTAAAAGAGAGATGAAAGTATTTTTCTCTTCTCTATATAGAAAATATTACAAAATTGTCATGTGAAGAGGTAATCAAAGAGTATGCCACCTAAAATGTAGGAGCAGAAGTATTATAAAGCTACGTCCATAATGTGTTTATTACTAAGCTGCCTGTTGCTCTGTATGGTATGATATTTGATTAACTATCGCTTTAAAAAAAAAGAAATCTGGGAGTTCCCGCCGTCGCTCAGTGGTTAACGAATCCGACTAGGAATCATGAGGTTGTGGGTTTGATCCCTGGCCTTGCTCAGTGGGTTAAGGATCTGGCATTGCCGTGAGCTGTGGTATAGGTCACAGACGCGGCTTGGATCCCGTGTTGCTGTGGCTCTGGTGCAGGCCGGTGGCTACAGTTCCAATTCGACCCCTAGCCGGGGAACCTCCATATGCCATGGGTGTGGCCCTAAAAGGACAAAAAGACAAAAAAAAATTATACAAAATAAGCATTCATCTTTATACCCAATTTTGTATTCATATTTTTCATTATTTTCCCTAAAGGGTGCTCCTCAAATAATAGAATCTTCAGGTTCCATAAAACCTAGATGCCCTTCTAATTAGTGTAACTAACTACATATACCACCATCCCCACCACACGCATACACATGCATGCTTGCACACGCGGGCATGTGTGCACACGTGCGAGGGCGCGCACACACACACACACACACACATTTACTTGGGCAAGAACTGCCAGGTTTACCCAGGTCAAGGACACCCATGAGGCTTCCCATCCATTCCTCCCTCAGGTTCAACTGCCCACTAGATCCAGAGGTGGAGTGACTCAAGAGGGCTTTGGCAACTATCGGAATTGTATTAACACGTGGTCTTGACAGACTACACGCTTTGGCTTTCTAGAAAGAAATGTACAGGTCCATATCTGCACACGAAGTGTTTGACCTCCGCTATCTCAGAGAAAAGGTGAGCCTCTGAAACTGTTCATCTTTAACCGATTCCTAAAAATTCTTTTTTTAATGATTTTTATTTTTTCCATTATAGTTGGTTTACAGTGTTCTGTTAATTTTCTACTGTACAGCAAAGTGACCCAGTCACTTTTTCTCACATTATCCTTCATCATGTTCCATCATAAGGGACTAGATACAGTTCCCTGTGCTGTACAGCAGGGTCTCATGGCTTATCCACTCCAAATGCAATAATTCGCACCTATTAACCCCAGATTCCCAGTCCATTCCACTCCTTCCCTCTCCCCCTCTTAAAATCCTAAAGACATTCTGATATGCCCTGCTTAAAGTCCACCTATAAGCTCATACTCGCATATAAGCAGCTCTTGAAAGGTCGTTCAGGAGTCACTCTGAGTATAGCGGAAATTGGCATAACATCGTAAATCAACTATACTTTAATAATATTAAATTAAATTAAAATAATTAAATTAAAGGCTCGTGAGTTATTATGATTATATTCAAGCTATCCCTATTCCATCGGGGGGTCTGCAGTCCCTATAGGTTGTCTCTCTCTGTCACCAGACACCATATACTCATCAGTCACAAGTAAATTCTCACCTGTCACTAGAACAGTAACAGACGTCATCTTATTTCTGGGTGTCTCAAGCAAGGCAGTGAATACTGATATCCAGGCTCCCATGAGACATCAGGTTTCACTAGGGTTTTGCAAAATTGTCTTTTGCTGATTGTCTTGTTTGCAGTCATCCCACTTCACCTTACCCTGAGCTCTTCTGCTGCTATAGGATGGCTGTCATGCTGGCTTTCTTGGCTTGGGTGTTTGACTTTTAAGTCATCATATGGTTGAGACACACATGCTAAGTGGAGAAAAGCTAAGTAGATGACAACTCACACTCTGATGCCATTAGTGACCACTGTTCAGTGATATGTGGAACAACCTGGTACAGGCTGAAGACCAGGAATATTTGGGGCTTTTTAGGGCAAAGTTGAATCTGCTCAACGAAGTGTCAGTGATTTTACACGAGTACTTCTTACCTATTACACATCAACGGCTAGGGCAATGGATTGCTTTCTTTCCTTCCAGTTCTAGCTGCTAATGAAATATACATCTTCTCACCCCATTATTTCCATGACATAGCTGACAGAATATTGTGATAACTGACTCAGGATTTAACCAGGAAGAGGGGACGATGCTCTAAGAATATGCCCAGGAAGGAGGAAGCCAATTCCTACTGTGCTGGCCTCTTTCTGGGGCACATGTGTTACTTGCCAAGAATGGCAGAAGAATGGGTTTCCACTCTGGAACTAATACAGGATAAACCCCTTTGGATGGAATATCCAAGATCCCACTAAAATCCCTGCATTCTAGGGGGTGTTATAAATTTGTTATTCTGTTAGGAAGGAACAAGGGAGCCATGTCCCCAAGAACAGTGGTTTTTAAGTACACAGTAATAAGATCCGACGATAAACTACACATCTGAGATTAAGAAGATCTAAATTCGAGATGAAGGGAAAGGGAAAATAAAGAACAGGCATTGTCAAGAAACAATCCCTCAAGGTTCTTCTTACCAATGAAGGGGATTACAAGGCTTCTAACCCCACATCCTGCCACTGGCATTGACTTAGAGAAAGTATGGCATTTTCATTTGTGTTTTTTTGTTTGTTTGTTTGTTTTTTGGGTTTTGTGTTTTTGTTTTTTTTTTGTAACACTAAGGAACTTTCTGTCAGCCAGCTTCATTCAACAGGATTGTTTCCCTTGAAGCTTTTTAAAAAAAACCTCACTTCTTTCGATAAAAAAATAAAATAAAATAAAATAAAGTGAGGAATTCACACCCATCTTTCTCTAAATGCACACTGAACAAGTGATAAATATCACTGTTACAGAAGAAATGTATCTCCTTGCTTAACAAATACACACAATGGATCTAGTGACAGCTTAAAAGGGGCTCAAATGAGACAAAACTGGAAACTGGCTTGGACCTCCTCTGTGTTAACTGCCTTCTGTGCTGGGAAGGTGCCTCATTCTATGCTGGGAAGGTGCTGCATTTACAGGGTCTCTACACCAACCTGGACTTGAAAAATCATCTCCAAGAAGTGCCTCAGGAGAAGCCTCAATCAATATATCATAATCAGCCCTGGCAAACATTTTACTTTCTAGAACATTCTTCCCCAAAGAGCATTCTCTGCAGTGGCCCTCCTATGCTGTTTAGCATGGGATTGAGTCCCTTTTCTTCCTGTTTATTAACCACGGGGTCGGAGCTGGTTTTTTAATTAACTTCATCTGGATCATGAAGTCATCCATTTGTGACCTTGGACTTCACATCTCATTTTACAGATGAGAAAACTAAAGTTCACTAAGGCTGAGTGACTTTCTGCTGATCAGACAGCTAAGCAAACTGAGCCCAGAATGGTCTTTGGACAAGGAGCCTAGGGCTTTTTCTGCTAAAGCACTTCTGGGTCCCCAGCCAGAATGACAGCCATTCAAAAGTGGACTGTCAACCGCCAGCATTGAAAGAAGCCAGTGATCCTGGCACCTTAAGTGGGAAGCTGCACTTGACAAAGATTTGAAAACTCTGGAGGGGTGACATCCTTGTGACTAACGTTATCAAAAGGGTCCCAAATCAGAGCTGGATGTGTTCAGTCACTGCTGATGCCAAGCTGTCCTCCAACTGCAACCCCAGCAGGCAGCGCCACAGAAGAAGGTAAAATGCTCCCTCTGTTTATCTTGGGGTTACACACACACACACACACACAGGGTTTGGGTTTGGTTTGACTTGGTACGGCCTGCACCAAAGAGTCAACAGCAGATTATTTTATGTAAACTATTTACAGATTCAGAAAATGAAGGAAAAGCCTTAAGAAGACAATTATCTATTCACTGCAATAAATAAATAAACTGACCTCACATTATGTTCCTATAATATATACAGAACAAGGATAATTATTTTAAAAAAACTTCAGATTCCTCTTTCTCTCTTCCGCCTTCCCTCCTTCTCCCCTCCCCTTCCATGCCACGAAGACAGAAGTGACTCCAATGTCAATTTCTGTGTACTCTTATTAAAGAAAGAAAGGAAAAAACACAAAAACCCAAAGTGGAAACCACATCTAAAAATTTTAATACTTTAAAAAGCTACTTGTGTTTAATATAATATTGTTATTAAAAAACTTATTATCATGGAGGCACAGACTTTCTTATGTGATGTAGGGGAAAAAAGGCAAAAAGATTTCCCAGACAGGAGTTCCCATTGTGGTGCAGTGGAAATGAATCCAACTAGGAACCATGAGGTTGCGGGTTCAATCCCTGGCCTCGCTCCCGGGGCTAAGGATCCGGCATTGCTGTGAGCTGTAGTGTAGGTTGCAGATGCGGCTCAGATCCCGTGTTGCTGTGTCTGTGGTGTAGGCCAGCAGCTGCAGCTCTGATTTGACCCCTAGCCTGGGAACCTCCATATGCCATGGGTATGGCCCTAAAAAGCCAAAAAAAAAAAAAAAAGAAAAGAAAAGAAAAGAAAGAAAGAAAGAAAGAAAGAAAAGCTATCTCTGCATAGACCAAATGAAAACCTATTTCTGCACAGACCGAGACAAAATCCAAAGAAAACAAATGGCAGCATGGGGCAAATGCTCTTGTGATCAGATCACATGAACATGGATTTCAGCGTGATTGACCAACCACAACAGAGGGGAAATAACTGCCCACCCCCCGGAAGGGGAGGGAATCAGGGGGAGTACATCTGTATAATGCAACACTATGAGTGTGTCTGTGTGTGTGTGTTGAAATATGGCAAAGTGGATGGTAAAGTGTAATATCATTAAAATAAAAAAAATAAAAAAAAAGATTTCCCAGACAGGCTGAGGGCCAAGGGAGTTGGAAGAGAGAGCCAAGAGAGAAAATTCCAGTCATCTTAGTTGCTCTACTTAGGTAGCACTGCACTTTCCTCCTAAGGAACTAGCCAAACACCATTAATTTTCACAAACACACCTAGGATTAGTATTCAACCCTCTTCCTTCAATTCTTTCCAAGCAAAATCAGAGGCTAGAAAAGGACAAGCCTGGGAATTTGGGAATCTTCTGCTCTTTGCCCAGTAAGAACACATGGAGTAAAACAAAACAAAAAACAGATTGCATTCCTTAAAAGACACGTATTTCCTAACAGTGCTTCCTCCCTGATAAGCCATCCAGGCTAACACTGAGCCCAGCGGGTAACTGCATGGTGCTCACACACAGGGTCAGTCCTCCAAAAAAGGCAGTGAGTGGAGGGGACCTCGTCCTTCTGACCTCAGCTTTCACTGTGACCTCTCCTTTCCTTTCCATAAGAAACCCACAGTAACAGTCTTAATATTTGGAGTTCAGGGGCTATTTAAGCTTGAAACTGAAACACATACTTCTAAAAGAAAATCTCTCTTCTGAACACTCATTTTTAATTTTCAACCAAATAGTATGCTTCTGAATTCTTTCATTTGCATACCAAGAATAAGGAACAGCAAACAGACCTACGGGTGGAAATACATGCCGCAGGCGTAGCCCTGAAAAAAAGTAAGAGTTAGGAACACGGGCTGGAGCAATCAAATTTGACTCCCACCATCACATGGAGCCGCCGTCATGGAGCCACGTCATGGACGTTCCAGCTGCTCCTACTTCTCCCTCTCTTCATCAACCAAAATAATCAAGTGTTTCCACAAAAGGACAGTGTGAGGATGAAGCAGAAACTCTCTCTCTGGTACTATTAGAAGTGCATTTTCTTTTCTTCCTTCCTTCTTTCTTTTTTTAAATGGGCTGCACCCATGGCATATGGACGTTCCCAGGCCAGGGACTGAATCCTAGCTGCAGCTGTGACCTACCCTGCCGCTGCAGCAATGCTGGATCCTTTAACCCACTGTGCCAGGCCAGAGACAGAACCCGCACCCGAGCCAGGGCAGTCAGATTCTTAGCCCACTGCACCACAGTGAGAACCCCTAGAAGTGCATTTGCCATCCATCCCTAGAGCCACTATTTTTTGTCTCCGACTATCTTCTGGAATAGCTCTCCAATAAGAAGTGGAGAAATCAGAACCTTTTCTCATTGTCTGCCATGTCCCTCCATGTAAGAAAAAGGTGATCCTTCCACCATTTATGCCAGTGTTAGAACCATTTCTCCAGCTCCGGGGACTACTCTCTAGTTACAGTAACTATGTAAGGTAGGTAGGTGTGTGCAAATTCTGATGGTTGTTCACAGATGGGGGCCAAAAAATAGTAGAGAGACAGAGAAGAAAAAGAAAACACTTCCCCACAGCCCCCAAAAGAAAAAAGAAACAATGTCAAGGTGAGTATATTTTTCCGATTTTCTTATGTGGGGACCACTAGCTCCTGAACTTATAAGGGATGTTTTCTTAAGGAAAATCACTTTTCTTCTGATGGATAGACTTCATCTTGAACATGAATTCTATTAAGATCCAGTAAACTTTCCAAACGAGATATCCTCCTAAGGAACATCAATGATTTGGGAATCCAGGGTAAAATTAAGTCCTTTAAAATGCCACAGACAGGAGTTCCCATGGTGGCGCAGTGGTTAACGAATCCAACTAGGAACCATGAGGTTGCGGCTTCGATCCCTGGCCTTGCTCAGTGGGTTAAGGATCCGGCGTTGCCGTGACCTGTGGTGTAGGCTGCAGGCGCAGCTTGGATTCCGTGTTGCTGTGGCTCTGGTGTAGGCTGGGGGCTACAGCTCCGATTCAACCCCTAGCCTGGGAACCTCCATATGCCGCAGGAGCGGCCCAAGAAATGGCAAAAAAAAAAATGCCACAGACAAATGACCCCTCTACCTGAGTGATTTGTATGCAGGTGTCCACCAGTGAGTTCCTTACACACTAGGCTGCTTCTGTGGGTGATGGTTCTATAGAAATGTCTTCTGTAATGGCTTGCATTGCTTTGAACCATTCACCCACAGGACCAGCAGGAAAGCACAGGGGAAATGGTGAGCTCTGTTCGTGGAAGCTGCCATAAGGACACAGAACGGTCACAGCAGTCATGGTCATCCTGGAGCAAAGTATATACTGGGAGCCAAATTTCTGCTCACATCACTACTGCGAGCCCACCTGCTGATGCCAAAGCATCACAGTATCTCATTCACTCATTCAGCCAGTGTCTGCTGAGCTCCTACTAGACCTTGGGGCTGGGGCACAACAGCAAGGGAGAGGCCTCATCCGTGAATGCCTTGCCAGCAGGCTACCTCTTGCCGTTAGTGTTTGTCAGGAGCAAGAGAACCGCTCTGCGTGGACATTTTTCTCCACCCATCTGAAGAGACTCTCAGACTCTAACAGCCAGTAGGGATGTCTGAGGTCCTAAGAAATATACAAAGAGCAAAACTGATACCCTGTAGAGAGAGCACTGAACTCTCCATTAATCAGTGAGGAGTCCTCAGCCTCGGCAGCTTTGACGTGTGGGGCCCAGTGAGTCTTTGTTGTGGGGATGTCTGTGCCTTGTAGGCTGTTAAGCAGCATGCCTGGCCTCTGCCTCCTGGACACCAACAGCACCTGGCCCCAGGTGTGACATTCCAAAAATATCTCCGGACATTTCCAAATGTCCCCTGGGGAACAAAACTGCCTCCGTTTGAGTACCACTGAAACAGATAACAACAAATGCGTCTTCACGCTGGGATCATTTTCCTTCCATTCTTATTGAGGTGCAATTGACACAGAATGCTGCGTACATTTGAGGCCTACCGCATAAGGAAGAGACTTAAACTGGGATTTTATGATCTTTAAAAATGAGGAAGATGGAAGGAGGGGAAATAAGAAGGCACACGGTGTCCCTTTGAATACAACTTCCAAATTATCGATAGATGACCCCAAAGAGTCAAGTGATTTACTGCCCCCCCAACACACACACACACACACACACACACACACACTTTTACCCTCCATTTTACAGTAGGAAGCCCAATTTGGAAACGTCTTTATTATCACGTGCTATATAATTCTAAAAAGAATCCGACGTGGTTCCATTTTGTGAGAAAATTTTCCTTCTCCAAAAGCTACTGGTAATGAGGACAAAGAATGGAGCACTCTCTCTGGTCCAGGCTGGATGATTAATTACTTCTGTGGAACAGCAATGCAGCAGCTGTGTCTGCCAAGTGTCCCTGGGACCCATAATTAACCCAGAAGGTCCTCCAGGGGGAATCAGACTCGAAGCCAAAGGAATATAATTAGATCCCTTGCAGCTTTAAAGGTGCTCAAGTCCTAGATTCTTCACCAAATCCATTCGTTGTCCGGAACACCAGTTCTTCTCCTACTTTGCCCTTGATGTTCTAAATAGTCTAGCTTTGTATTAGTCAATATTGATGGGATGTAAAGTTTTTCAAAAAAAAAAAACAAAAAACAAAGTACAGAAGAGTGTGTCAGGGCTGTTCAAGAACAAGATGCATGGGTGCGTACATGGAAAAGCTTCTGGAAGGAAACCAAAGAAGTGTAACACTGGCTACCTCTAAAGAGTGTAAGTGGGGTCACAGGAAGCTCACTTCATTGAAGAGCCTTGCATGCTGCTGGAACTTTTGTTCACATGTGTATGTTATTATATAATAATGGCCAACCACCATGTGGCGAACTTGGCAAGAAAGGTCTGGAATACAATGAAAAGTAGGAAATGTAATGAGACGCCAGTAGATTCCACACCTCCCCCAAGAGGCCATTGATCTCCCTGCTTTAAAGGACAGGATTTATGTTGGCTATAGTTCACAGAGGCTGAAAATTAGCCATATAGACTTTCCCCATTAAAAAGTCCAATAAATATTTTTTGGCTACCTACAATGCCCCAGATACTGTATAGGGTAGTTTACATATGTGATCAGTCGAACCTGAAGTCAGAGGAGTAGACTCTACTCTCATGTGAACCTCAGGTCCCTGGCCAAGGTCATTGGGGTGGTGAAAAGACCACCCAAGGCTTGCGCCTGATGCACAAACCTGTCCTTCCACTTCACCACCCACTGTGCTGGGTGGAGTCACCCAGCAAGGCCACTGACTTCACCCCTGCTCGGAATATTGTCAGAGATTAGTGGTCTTCTCATGGCTGGTGTCAGGCTCACAGTGTAATTCCGGGTAGTGCAGCAAGAAGGGCATCCATCCTTGTGTCCAAGTTTGTATGTCAGAGGGCAGGCCACAGGAAATGAGAGGTGATATTTGTGTCCATCACAATCCGATCTTCTGGGGACAATCCCAGCTGTGCTGGGCTGGCTGCTTTGGCTGAAGTCTGGGCTCCCTGCTTTCACCTTCTGGTAGCCTCTCTGAATAGCCCATCATCCAAAGATGAAACCTTTTTAGGATCTCTATTCTTTAATCAAATATCCCTGCTTTTTCTTCCATTCCTTCAGAATAATTCTCAATAACTGATCCTATAAACTCAGCCATGGAGAAGGATCTATGAAAAGTCCTTTCTTCTGTAACACGTTTTCACAGGGCTTCTCAGAGCCTCAAAGGGCACTCTGTTCAGTGAGCCAGTGCAGAGAGATAGCGTTAGAAAAGAGCAGCTTCCAGTAGTCTTTGAACCATACTACTTATCCATCCTGAAACCCCTTCAATAACCCTTTTCTCCCAGGGTCTTTCTGGATGTAGCAAGACAAGAAAAGCTCAAATGCAAAATAGCAAGCATGAAAACTTCAATCTTAAAGAAAACAAGAATCAAATCTACTTTCCACATAACATGAACCATGAAACATAGCCTACCAGTTACCTTCAATCTTCCCATCTCCAATCATGCAAACAAACCAACCGGGATGATTCACAGTGTGTCCAAACGAAAACCCTTCCAGGAGTTCCCTGGTGGCCTAGCAGTTAGGAACTCAGCATTGTCGCTGCTATGGTGCAGGTTCAATCCCTGGCCCGGAAACTCTGCATGCCAAGGCACGGCAAAAAAAGAAAAAAGAAAAGAAAGACAGAAAACTCTTCCTAACAATGACTAAAAACCAAACAGAATGTCAGAGGCCCCGGTCCTTACTCTGCCCTTTGAGGGCCCTGAGCCAGGGTCAGCCCAACAATAAATCTGGCTCACACCAAATGTCAGTTAATCTATAAGAGGCAGTTTGAGAATTAATTGGAAATTGTGCTCAGTTAAGACTAGGAGGATTGCCACGCTGTATATGAATAGATCAAGTAGCTTTTCAAAGTCGGATGTGGTGGCAATGGGGATTAACTGCCTTCTTTTCCAAGCCCGTTACTAGCCTGATCCCTTCTGGGTCAGCCTCCTTAGTTAGAAGTAACTCCTTACAGGTGACCTTCACCTCTTGGGAGTAGAAAGGGCACAAGGAAATCTCTGGGCCTTGGGAAGAAGCCCTTTTACATTCCTGGGAGGACGGCTTGTGGACTCTGGTCAGTGGGGCCCACTGAGCGCTTACTCCTAAGGAGGCGCCCCAGTGATGGCTCCCTGCTTTGTGCAGACAGATGAGGCTGGGGGACATCCTGGGGGCATGGGCGAGGGTGTCTGGAGGATAACTAAGTGCTCTTAGAAGATCATTTTTAAGCCTTATTATCAGATTTCAAGATCCAGTCACATTTTTTTTTCCTGATAGAAATCCAGAGATTTAAACTTCTAAATCAATCCGCTGTGATTGATTAATAAATAAAAAGGAGTTCCCACTGTGGCACAGGGGGATAAGAGTCCAACTGCAGCAGCTCAGCTGGCTACGGAGGCGCGGGTTTGATCACTGGAAGATCTGGTATTGCTACAGCTACAGAGTAGATCACAGCTGTGGCTCAGATTCTATCCCCAGCCCAGGGAACTTCCATATGCTGTAGGTTTGGCTCTTAAAGAAAGAAAGAAAAAAATAGTCATTTACTCAGTTTCCATCCCATATTTATCCACACACACACACACACACAAACACACACACTTTAAGGGGAAGAAGAAATTTGAATTCCTGGCATTTCTTTTGACCCAAATGATTTTGCTTACAGGAAGCCCACTGATGCCCAGAGGCCTCTCTAAGCAGAAGATGCTTTGTCCTTGCCTGGGCAGTTGCAGAGCTGAGGGAGCAGACAGTGGCTTGTCACTGGAAGCCCAGGAGAGGCAGGAGAGGGGGCTCAGCTCTTGGACTGGTCCCTTTCCCCCAGCAAAGTCCCACTCGTGCTTCAAGACCCAGCTCGAGCTGAGCTAATCCCTCCGTCTTCTGTCATCACAGCTTGTGGTGCACGTAGCTTGGCCGTAGCACTGAGCACATTGCACGGTAACGATTATTTTCACGGCTGCCTCATGGGTGGACCACGGCTTACCGGGCACAGTGCATGGCCTCGGAGCAGCCGTAATAAATGAATACTTAGCCTAGTGAGATTTGCTTATTTAGTCCTTTCTAAGTGTCTTAACAGATGTGGGTGAGGGAAAGAAAGTGACAGATCCAAAGGATGGGGGTACCCAAGGGAGGAAGGCTCAGGAGAGGACCAGAGTCCCAGTGGGCTGGGGATATCTCTGGGTGCCAGGAGGGACACACAATGATGAAGACTGGCCCCTCTAAAAACACCCTGACTATCTAAAAGAGCAAGCTAACGTGGCCAAATGTCGAGGTCTCAAGAATTGGAAGATGGGGCTGACAGATGCTAATGGCTGAAACAGGAATAAATGAGAGGGCACTTGCCCGGCACAGGAGGCCAAGTCTGACAGAGTTATCCTGGAGGGCCGAGCCAGGCCAGCACGGGAGCACAGGAAGGAAAGGTCAAGTGCATCTTGACCTTTTCCAAACCTCCTTGGCTGGGTTCTGGGCCACCCTCTTTACCACTAACCTACTACAGAGGCAGCTTCTCTGTCCTTTCAGCCTGTCTGATATGCCTCCATAAATTGTATAGAGATGAGTTTGTGTTTCAGTGGAAAACTATCTACATACAACACCCACAAAAAGGTTAGCGGATTCCAGCTCTGTTCATTGACTTTGAGTTGTGTGCACCTCTTTGTTTATAGGTTAAGGGAGAGGCATGCAATCTTGGTCTTGTCTGGTGGAGGTTCAATTGCCTTCCCTCCCACGCTGTAAAAATCAGTTTCCCTCCATTTACATATTTGTTTCAATATTCCTGATCTAGAAATAGGTCTGGTTCTCAATTCTCCTGTGCACTGGTTAAAACATCTGCACAGTTCCTTCGTTGATTAATGAGTCAAATAAAACCTCTGGATGTGTGTGTATGGATATCTGTAGGAGAGCCCTAGTTTTCCCTTTTTCTGAAAACCATCGTTTAAACATTGCTATTATCTCTACTCCAAACTTTCCATGGCTTTTTCAAAGGAAGACCCCACGTTTCACATCTAGAACGCTATTGATATTTAATTGTACATTCTTTATTAGTGTGCAGCAGAAAGAGCCCTGAACAAGAGACTACGAGTGGATCCTAGTTCTGCCACTTACTAGTTGTGTGTCCTTGAGGAAGTTACTTGAATTCTTTGGGCCTCAGTTTCTTCATCTTTAAACAGAGTCACTGTGAGGATCCAAGGAGGATGAACACGAAAGTACAAGCCTGCAAAACACCTCGAATAGGAGCTATCACCACTGTCATCACTGCCTTTGTGAAAAGAAGGAATTCATGTGTGTGTGCGCATGCACCTGTGTGTGTGTGTGCATGCGTGTGTGGGTGGGTGTGCGTGTGTGTGTGCGCGCGTGTGCGTTAATCCCAAGCTTCTGATTTGTCCCTTCCCCTCTTTCTTCTCTGATAACCATGAGTTTGTTTTCTACGTCTGTAAGTCTGTTTCTGTTTTGTAAATGAGTTCATCTATATCCTTTTTTAAGATTCCACATAGAAGTGATATGATTTGTCTTTTCTGACTTACCCCATCGCTAGGTCCGTCCATGTTGCTGTAAATGGCATTATTTCATTATTTCATTCTTCATTATGACTAGTATTCCCTTGTGTGTGTGTGTATATACACACTACATTTTACCTGTGCATCTGTTAATGGGCATGTAGGTTGCTTCCATGTCTTGCCTTTTGTAAATAGTGCTGCTATGAACATTGGGGTGCATGCATCTTTTTGAATTAGCGTTTTCCTTGGATATATGCCCAGGAGTGGGATGGCTGGATCACATGGTAACTATTTTTAGTTCTTAAAGGAACTTGCATACTGTTTTCCCTAGTGGCTGTATCAATTTATATTCTCATCAATAGTGTAGGAGGGTGACTTTTTCTCCACACCTTCTCCAGCATTTATCATTTGCAGAGTTTTTGATGATGGCCATTCTGACCAGTGTGGGGTAATACCTCGCTGTAGTTTTGTATTTCTCTAATAATTAGCAATGTTGGGCATCGTTTCAGGTGCCTGTTAGGCACCTGTATGTCTTCTTTGGAGAATTATCTATTTAGGTCTTCTGCCCATTTTTTTATTGCATTGTTGGGGTTTATATATACATATATATATATATATATATATATAGAGAGAGAGAGAGAGAGAGAGAGCGCTCTATAAGCAGTTTGTATATTTGGGAAATTAATTCCTTGTCAGTCTCATCATCTGCAAATATTTTCTCCCATTCCGTAGGCTGTCTTTTCATTGTGTAGATGGTATCCTTTGTTGCGCAACTGCTTATAAGTTTAAGTCCCATATGTTTATTTTTGCTTTTATTTCTTTTGCCTTGGGAGACAGACCTAAGAAAACATTGCTATGATTTATTTCAGAGAATGTTTTGTCTATGTTCTCTCCTAGGAGTTATATGGTGTCACGTCTTATATTTATGCCTTGAAACCAGGAATTCTTAAAATTGGGGAAACGCAGCTCCCCTCATTCTTTTGCCTAAGGACAGAAGAGCAAAGCTGTCTGGCAATAGACACTCCCTAGCACCAGGCCTGACCTTCTCTCCTTCCCTATCCCCTCTCTTTCCCACCATTTCCTAGCAGCTCTACCGAAAGGCTTCTGTTTTGTACTGGCCTTTTCAAGGCCTTCTAAGGTGAAGAGTATTCCCACCCTATCAACAGAACAGGCTTCGGGGAGCTCTGAGAATGCTTCCTTCCTTCCACGAGCACAGCAGGCACAGCTTACAAAGACCTTGTAGGGCCAGGCCTTCACCTGGCCTCTCCAACCCTCAGGAGAGACTCAAGGAGGTTGCGAGGGCAGTCACCTGGCAGGGGGGAGGAGCAGGTGGGCCTCAGTGAGCTCCAGACCCCCAGCACGTATCAGCCACCAGATACCCAGCGCCTGCCAGTAAATGAGTCTGCCTGTTCTGTGAGCGCAAAGAGAAGCATATTCAGTTAAAAACAGGCCCCACATTTTCATATATTTAAATATGTTTATATTTTTAACAGTAAAATTATATTCCTCTTTTCTCTCCCTCCACCCCCAGCCACACAAAATAACTCAATGCTATTTTTTCAAAAAAAGAAGAAAACTTCCCTAACAAGCATCAGGCCTTTACTCCAAAATTAGCATTTGAGAATGTATTTTTTAAATCCCTGATGCTAAAATGGAAGAACTTAAAAAGCACATAACTGGTGAACTAACAAATTCCCCCCCTAGCGATTTACCTACAGATACACCAGAGCAAATGGGCCAAGGAGACAGGTATGAGGATGCTTCCTGCAGCATAATATGGAAAAAGCAGAACAAGACAGAAACAAAAAATCCGAGAAACATTTTCCATTAATAGAAACTATAGGAGTTCCCATAGTGGCTCAGTGGTTAACGAATCCGACTAGGAACCATGAGGTTGAGGGTTCGATCTCTGGCCTTGCTCAGTGGGTTAAGGATCCGGCTTTGCCTTGAGCCGTGGTGTAGGTTGCAGACGCGGCTCGGATCTGGTGTTTCTGTGGCTGTGGCGTATGCTGGCGGCTATAGCTCCAATTAGACCCCTAGCCTGGGAACCTCCATACACCATGGGTGTGGCCCTAAAAAGACAAAAAGAAAAAAAAAAAAGAAACTATAGCACCCTTGCTTGCTTTTTCTTCTCTCTCTCTTTTTACAGCCATACCTGTGGCATATGTCATTTCCCAGGGCCAGGGGTCAAATCAGAGCCACAGCTGCTGGCCTAATGCCATAGTCACGACATGGCAACACCGGATCTGAGCTGCATCTGTGACCTACGCCACAGCTTATGGCAACACCAGATCCTTAACCCACTGAGCGAGGCCAAGGATCAAATCTGCATCCTCACAGAGACAAAGGTGGGTCTTTAACCGGCTGAGCCATGACAGGAACTCCTGGCACTGTTTTTCATCTTTTTTTTTTTTTTAATGCAGACCATCCATATAATAAATGAGGTACTGCCTTTAATGAGGACATAAAGTATCTATACACTGAGGTGTGACTCAACCTCAACACAGACTATCAAGTTTGAAAAACTAAAGGATAAGATAGAGTATGCAGAGTATGACCCCTTATGAGAAAGGAAGTGCATTTCTTCTGGAAAATTACAAAGAAACTCTCTTGGGGGAGACGCACGGGGTGTCAGAAGTCTCGGCATGAACTGTGCAGAGGTAAGCCCTGTATGTGCATCGCTTTTCTTGTTTTTAAATGTCCACAGGCGCTATCTGGGTTGTAAGACTTGAGTTCACTTTCTTTTTTGTGCTTTTCTATGTTTAATTGCTATTTTTCATAGCGCCAAAGAATATGAGTGTGTGATTTGTGACAAGTTTTAGGGAATAGGCTTAGAACAGCTGTTATTAGTATGTGGGAAAGCTATTTTCTGCAATTTTCACAAAACCACTTCATTTTGCCAGTGGGCAAAAAATTTTGCAACTTAGAGCAACACTGTGTACCTTGCAGAAACAATGTTAAATGTAAATCATAGCAATAAAGCAACCCCTAAAATTCTATAGAATCTTAAAATGTCATCAAAGATATTTGCCTCCCTTTGGGCATAAACAAATCAACAGGCCCATTTCATCTCCTAGCCATCTTTTCTGAAGTGAGTCTGCTGGCATGCTAAGATAAATGCAGAGTGTCACCTGCCACAACAAGCTAACAAATATTCTAAATCTTTCACTAAAAAAGAAAGAAAGAGAGAAGGAAGGAAGGAAGGAAGGAAGGAAGGAAGGAAGGAAGGAAGGAAGGAAGGAAGGAAGGAAAGAGAAAGAAAGAAAGAAAGAAAAAGAAAGAAAGAAAGAGAAGGAAGGAAAGGAAAGAAGAAAGAAAGAAAGAGAGAGAGAGAGAAAAGAAAAGAAAAGAAAAGAAGAAAGAAAAAGTTTCACCTTAGGAACAAGATAAAATTTCAGGTGACAATTCAGAAGTTTCTGTTTCTGTTTTGACACAATATCAAAAAAGTAGACTATGGAATTTTAGAATATGTAGAGGAGGAAAAATATCTTGCCTCTGCCCATCTCAGGTTCTTAGCTGGGTCTCAGACAGATGAATAAGAGGAAGGCATACAAATTTACTTAACATAAATTTCACAACACACAGGAACCATTATAAGAAAATGAAGACCTAAAGAAATGGTTAAACCCGAGTGTTTTTCGGAGTTCCCGTCATGACGCAGCGATTAACAAACCCAACCAGTATCCACGAGGACAAGGGTTCAATCCCTGGCCTTGTGCAGGGTTTGGCCATGAGCTGTGGTGTAGTCGCAGATGCAGCTCGGATCTCACATTGCTATATCTCTGGTGTAGGCTACAGCTCCGATTCAACCCTAGCCTGAGAACCTCCATATGCTGCGAGTACAGCCCTGAAATAGCAAAAAAGAAAAAAACAAACAAAAAAACCTGAGTGTTTTTTTATTCTAGTTTGGTTTTTTAAATTGAGAAAGAATTAACATATATTAGTTTCAGATGTACAACAATGAATCACTATTCGTATATTCTATGAAATGATCACCACAATAAGGCTAGTGAACATGCATCACCACAAAGGGTCACAATTTCTTTTTTCTTGTGATAAGAACATTTAAGATATTCTCTCAGCAACTTTTAAATGTACATTAAGTATTATCAACTATGGCCATCATGCTATACCTTACATCCCCAGGACTTATGTTATTTTATAACTGGAAGTTTCTACCTTTTGACCCCCTTCCCCATTTCATCCACCTGCTACCCCACAACCCCTGCCTTTGGCAACCACCTATCCGTTCTCTGTATGTAAGAGTTCCATGTTTTTGCTGGGTTTGATGAAGAATGGAAAGCTGTGGTGAAATGTGATAGGACAAAGAGTACGAACTCAGGGTAGAAAACTGGAAGATTTGTAAAAATGTGACCAAGAATTAGTAGCCAGAATTTATAGACACCTATAAATCGAAAATAACCATTTGAAAGAGAGACCTAGTAATCCACTGGAAAATCACGAGAAAAAAACAAATGATCTTACATAAATGGGTGAAAAGGTCCTGTTCAGATGCATCAGTAATCAGGAAAATGCAAATTAAAACTAAAGTGAGTTATTTCATACTCAAACTTGACAGTGGCAAGTGTTGGGAAATTTTGGAGAAACAGCAATGCTCTGACGCTGCTGATGGTGAAAAGCCATACAAGCACCTTGGAGAGCAAATTTTCAATATCTAGTAAAATGGAAGCCCCAACAGTTCCTCTTCTGTCTATGCACTCTGCCTCAGGAGGATACCTAAGAATGTTTATTGCATAATTGTAATAGCAAGAAACTGGGGGTGGGAAAATAACTTAGTATATAGTCATAAAAATGCTTGCCTTATAAGTCACTCAATGCCATGGAAGACAGGAAAAAAATGAATGAACTATAGAAACATGTATCCACATGAATTAATTTCAAAGACATAATAGTGAGCCAAAAAAAAAAGGCAAGATATGGAGTAATACATAATGCTTTCATATAAAAAGTGAAAATATGCAAAGTTGTGCTGTATGTTGTTCATTTACATATATGCGTGGGAATACTCTAAAAGCAGTGATAAAAACAGTTCATGATAGTAATTATCTCGGGGGGGGGGCAGATTTTGGGAGGAGTACATAGGGGAATTCAGGTGTATTTATGACATTTTATTTCTTCCATACTAAGTGAAGTTAGACAGTGAAAGACAAACATCATATGATATCACGTATATGTGGAATCTTAAAAAAAAGGGGGATACAAATGAACTTATTTGTAGAACAGAAAAATATTCACAGACTTTGAAAACAAACTTATGGTTACCAAAGGGGGCAGGGGATGAAGGAAGAGATGGACTGGGGGTTTGGGACTGGCATATGCACACTGTGGTGTGTGCAATGGTTGGCCAGTGGGGACCTGCTGTCGAGCACAGGGAATTCTACCCAATATTCTGTGATCATCTGTCTGGGAAAAGAACCTGAAAAAGAATGGGTGTGTGTACACACATAACTGAATCACTTTGTTGTACAGCAGAAATCACCACAACATTGTAAATCAACTACCTCACAATAAAACTTTAAAAAATGAAAAAAAAAGTTTAGAAATCTGAAGCAAGTATAACAAAATGGTCGAAGTCTATGTATCCCTGTCCACGTTATGTTTTTCTCTCTTCTTTTCACTGTTTAACAGGTTCATAAAGTAATGTTTTCCAACCAGTGGTTAAGAGCCCATCCATTCATTCCCTCATTCGTTCAACAATTATTTACTGTGCACTGGTTCTAGGTACTGCAACACTGTCGTTCACTCAGTGTAACCATGTGCCAGGCACTGGGCTCAGCACCATTCACGTTTTAGCGCGTTTAATCACCACTTCACTCCCATGCTCTTGCGACCTTATTTTGCCAATGAGGAAACTGAGGCTTAGGGAAAGTGCTTGACCTCGTTCTTGCAGCTAGCAAGTGGCAAGAGTTAAGTATGAACCCAGGGTGACTTCAAAGCCAGTGTTCTTCCCAGGGCATTGACCGTCTACCTCCAGAGATTCCAGCATAGATATACTCTGAGTTCCAAAACACGCTAGGGTGATCCATTCAAAATGGAGCCAGGAGTTCCCGTCAGGGCGCAGTGGTGAACGAATCCGACTAGGAACCATGAGGTTGCGGGTTCGGTCCCTGCCCTTGCTCAGTGGGTTAAGGATCCGGCGTTGCTGTGAGCTGTGGTGTAGGTTGCAGATGCGGCTCGGATCCCGCGTTGCTGTGGCTCTGGCGTAGGCTAGTGGCTACAGCTCCGATTAGACCCCTAGCCTGGGAACCTCCATATGCCTCGGGATCGGCCCTAGAAAAGACAAAAAAAAAAAAGACAAAATGGAGCCACCACCCTGGTCCCAAAGCTGATCACATCATCAAACTCTGGGAGCGTATCAAGGCCCCAGGGAAATGAGGACAGTTTTTAAAAAAGATCCAGGGCTTCTGGTCTAATGTGTCCAGAGTTAATTATCTATGGGATAAAAATACCCTAAAGGACCAAATCTTGAAGTAGTTTTCAGAGTCTGAGTCCAAAACTGAAACAGAAACTGCAGAATGTGTTACTATGTCCTCTGAGTGTGAATGTCTATGGATGCTCCCAGGACATAGAGCATAAAAAATTGTGTGGCTTGGCTAAGGAATGGAGTCTGGACATAGACCCAAGGTTTCTTAAACCTAAGCCTGAGAAAATGACACTGTACTCCAATGTGATGAGAAATAGAGAAAAGTTAACACTTTGCTGGAATGGAAATCTTCTATGCAAAACTCCTTTTGATCATTCTGCCTTGTGGTCTACTAGTAAAATGCCATGTTCACTGACTTGGTGCAATTATTGGGTAAAACTGTATGCCAATTTAAAAAATAACACTTTCCTCATTCTTTCAACCACTTTACTTGAACATAAACACTTTGAGAACAGAGGCACTGAATTATATCAGTAAACATTCATGCAAGCAAATCAGCCTAATTCAATAGCTTTTCATCCTTCATTCAAAAACTGCTTTACTGTTCATACAACTGGGTTATGTTTCTTTTCTCAAATAATGTGTACACAAAGAATGTGTTCCTTGAAAAAAATCTGGAATATAAATAGCTGGAATGCTTTTTCCTCTACCGAAGTGCAAAATTCCACCTAGAATGAAATGGCTGAGCAGGCTCTGATCAGCCACCAGTAAAAACAAAAACAAAAACAAAAACAAAAAAATACTGAGAGTTCCCTATCATGGCTCAGTGGTAACGAACCCAACTAGGATCCATGAGGATGCAGGTTTGATTCCTGGCCTTGCTCAGTGGGTTAAGGATCCAGCATTGCCATGAGCTGTGGTGTAGGTCACAGATGCAGCTCAGATCTGGCATTGCTGCGGCATGTGGCATAGGCTAGCAGCTACAGCTCCGATTAGACACCTAGCCAGGGGAACTCCATACACCATGGGTGTGGCCCTAAAAAGGAAAAAATAGAATAAAATAGAACAAACAAACAACCTGTGTCATTGGACTAATGACAATATCAGTTAAATAACTGACCTGTAAGTTAATTAGAGCTAAGTTCATAGCCAATCAATAGCAAATATATGAACCTTTATGGTATAACACTAGTTTTAGTCCTAGATCCACTTTGTGTCTATACATTTGTTTCAATTTTCTCAACTCACTTTGAGATACACATACCATAATTCACCCTTTTATTTATTTATTTATTTTGTCTTTTTGCCATTTCTTCGGGCTGCTCCCTCGGCATATGGAGGTTCCCAGGCCAGGGGTTGAATCGGAGCTGTAGCCACCGGCCTACGCCAGAGCCACAGCAACTCGGGATCCGAGCCGCGTCTGCAACCTACACCACAGCTCACGGCAACGCCGGATCGTTAACCCACTGAGCAAGGCGAGGGATCGAACCCGCAACCTCATGGTTCCTAGTTGGATTCGTTAACCACTGCGCCACGACGGGAACTCCACCCTTTTAAAGTGGGTAATTCAATAGGTTTTAGTACATTCAAAAATTTGTATAACTATCGTCACTAATTCCAGAACATTTTCATTACCCAGAAAGAAACTCTGTATCCATTAGCTGTCACTCTCCATTTCCTCCTCCCTTCAGCCCCTAGCAACCATTAATCTGCTTTCTGTCTCTATGAATTTTCCTGTTCTGGATATTTCATATGTATGGAATCATACAACAGGTGACTTTTTATGTTTGGTTTCTTTCACTTAGCATGTTCTCAGGTTCATCCATGTTGCAGCATCTATCAGTAGTTTGTTCTTTTTATTGCTGAAAAATATCCCATTGTATGGAAGTTTTTATTTCACCAGCTGATGTATATTTGAGTTGTTTGCATTTTTTACTATTATGAATAATGCTGTTATAAACATTCATGCACAGGTTTTTGCACAGATATACATTTTCAATCCTCTTGGTTATATGAGCTCAGAGTGAAATTGCTAGGTGTTATGGTAATTCTCTTCTTCAGAAACTACCAAACTGTTCTCCAAAGTGACTGTACCATTTTACATTCCCAGGGGTAATTATAAGAGTTCCAATTTTTCCACAACCTTGCCAATATTATTATCTTTTTTATTATAACTATTGTTTTGGGTGTGAAGTGGTGTTTTAAATGATTTGCATTTCCCTAATGAGTTATGATGCTGAGCATCTTTTGGCGTATTCATTGGCCATTGGTATGTCTTCTTTGGAGAAAGGTCCCTTTAAATCTTTCACACATTTTTAAATTAGGTTGTGCACTTTTGTTTGAGTTGTAAGAGTTCTTTATTCTGACTAACAGACTCTTGTCAGAATATCTTTTGCATATAGTTTCTCCCATTTTGTGGGTATATTTTCACTTTCTTGATAATGACCTTAGAGACACAGAAAATTTTAATTTTGATGAAGTCCATTTTATTTATTTGTTCTTGGTTGTTTATGCTTTTGGTGTCACATCTAAGAAATCACTCTCTAATTTAAGGTCGTGAAGATATATGGCAATGTTTTCTTCTATCTCACCTTTTTTTTTTGTCTTTTTGCCTTCTCTAGGGCCAATCCCACAACATATGGAGGTTCCCAGGCTAGGGGTAAAATTGGAGCTGTAGTTACCGGTCTACACTACAGCCACAGCAACACAGGATCTGAGCCGCATCTGCCACCTACACCACAGCTCACGGCAAAGCCAGATCCTTAACCCACTGATTGCGGCCAGGGATTGAACCCGAAACCTCATGGTTCCTAGTCAGATTCGCTAACCACTGAGCCACGACGGGAACTCCTATCTCACCTATTTTTAATTATACCTTGGCATATTTTATATATCACCATAAACTGCCTTAAATTACTTTTAGAAAAAAAAAAGCTAGATATTAACGAATTAATTTTTATGGAATTATTTATTTTTCTTTTCTTAGGTGGCACCAGCAGCAAATGTTAGTTCCCAGGCCAGGGATCAAATCCAAGCCACATCTGTGACCTATGCCACAATTGTGGCAATGCCAGATCCTTAACCCACTGCTCCCAGCCAGGGATCAAATGGGTAATGCCACAGAGACAAGCCAGATCATTAATCCACTGCACCACAGCAGGAACTCTTAATGAATTAATTTTTTAAAAGTCAGAGTCACTGACAGGGACAACTATGTTGATTAATTTCATATATGGAAATCTCTATGACCAAGCAGTTAAATAAAACACTGAAATTTAAAAGTCAAAATATGGGAGTTCCTGTTGTGGTGCAGCAGAAACAAATCCGACTAGTATCCATGAGGATGCGGGTTCGATCCCTGGCCTCACTCAGTGGGTGGGGTATCTGGCATTGCTGTGAGCTGTGGTGTAGTTCGCACACTCGGCTTGGATCCTGCATTGCTGTGGCTGTGGCTTAGGCCAGCAGCTCTACCTCCAATTCGACCTCTAGCCTGGGAACTTCCATATGCCATGGGTGTGCCCTAAGAAAAAAAAAGTAAAAGTCAAAATATGAAAGTGAATTTTTTACACTGGCATGGGCTCCAACTGAAATTCAGGTGATACAGCCTAGCATCATGTTCAGATTCCCTAGTCTACATTAGTGTGCTCATTTAGTATAAATATAATAATTAAGAGTATGCTAGAATCATTGATTCTATGTATGAATCCCCGAAATGGATTAGGAGCCTGTGTGGAGGACCAGGAATAAGGTAATGGAGTTTGGACTTTGTTACATAAGCAAAATCATTGAGAAGGCTTTTGAGCAAGGAGTGACAAATTTTAGGAAGATTTGGAGTGCCAGGCAACGTGTGAGTGAGAGAGGTGATGGGACGAGGGTGGAGAATGAGGAAAGAGAGCCCTAAATAAGGGCTTTAGGGAAAACTGTAACTATTCTGGATCCTTTGACTGAATTGTCTAGCAACACTACGCTGGGGCCAAAAAATTGCCCTTTAAAACAAAAATATTGTAGCCCACAGCTCATGCAGCTTGATAATATGTAATTCAGCCACGGTAATGTTTTACCCCAAGCGAAAACATGCTCTTTGAAGATCTAAAATTTAGTCTCTGGAATTAATTTAATCAGCTGTACTAAACAATTTAAAAGGCACCCTTCTTGTAGCATGCTGGGCTGAAACTAATTATTTATATAGTGAACTGGAACCTGTTGAGAAAAACTTGGAGAGGTCACAAGTACCCAAAGAACACAAGTGATGCGTGGGAAAACTGATTTGCAATATCCAAATTCAGTTTCCTTTTAATTCGATAGAGGACTTGTTTGTTCCCAATAACTAACAGATCAGGTATTTCTGCCCAATACCACCTGTATCAGAAGCAAAGGCGCTGCTGCTGTCATACTTCAGCAAGATGTGTTTGGTATCTAATTCTTCCTTTGTATTTTCATCACTAACTCCCAATTTCAGGGCCTTGAGACTTTAATAGGTGGATTCAGTAACCCTAACTGGTCTTCCTGTCCAATCTCCTGTCGGCGAATTTAATGCACCCTGTACCTGGCTCTGCAATCAAATCTTCCAAAAATACCACCGAGATTGTATTTTCACTCCTTTGCTCAAAAACCTTCCAAATGATTTTTTGTTTACACAGCAAAGTCCAAACTGCATAAGCTTATATTCATGGTTCTGTGCCATGTATTCCTCACCCACTTTTCCAGCCTTATCTATAATATCTCATTCTGCCAAAGTCACCATGCTAGTCAAACTGGTCTTTGGTTTCTCCTAAACACTCCCTCTAATCTCCCCAACTCTCATACTTTGCTCCCCTTATCCTCCTTCTCTGGGAGGCCCTCCTCACACGCCTCTTTTCCAAATCCATCCAATCCATGGAGATTCAGCTCAACTCCCTGCAGGAAGAAGTCTCCCCAGACCATTGGGCACGTAATAGGGTGATGTGCTTTCTTGTCCATGACTTGACTTCTCGTGGCATCAAAGTCTCAATAGATTATTTTACGTGGACTATTGAGTTTGCAAAAGGGTGAAGTCTTCTCTTTGTAACAAATAGGTAAGATTCCCAAAGGTAAGCTCTCTTTAGTATGCCTTTCATCACGTAAAGAAAGAAAAATCTCTAATACTGAGGTAAGTATACTCAAGAGGTTAAGAAAGTTCTTCCCTGGAATAGTTTTTAAGTGAGGACATACTACTGACACTGGTTCCAGAAGGGATTTAAAGCAGCTCACAAGACTGAAGAAACTCAGCAAGTTAGCAAGTACAGCTTATGGAATTTTTCCCCCTACCATGAACATAATGCAGCTATAGATACTGCAAAGGTTTACAGAGATAAGACGGATCCTTGAGTATCTGCCCTCAAGAAGTTAAATCTAAGACGCTCTCTCAAGCCCTCCAGTTCCAGTTTCAGTTCCTATAATATGTTTCAGGTACAAGGAATGGCATGAAGAGAAGAGGCAGACTCCTACTTGGAGTAATGCTGAAGTGTCTCAGTCTGAAGAGCAATGATTTCCCCAGGGATCTGAGATTACTTATGTTCTTATCTGCAGCACCAATATAGCACTGCTCTTAATTTCTCTTGGACACAGATAAACAAAAAATTTTCCACTTTCATTTCCAGGGATGTGGGAGCCAATTGGAACCCCGTTTATTTTTTTCATTTATATTTTTATTACTTTAATGAATAAAGATAATTGTCCTAAAATGGAAAATGTTTTAGTAAGACTTGCTGTTGTGGTCAAGTCAAAATTGTATTTGCAAAGTGGGAACAAGCATCCAGGAGTCAAATATTACAACACAGCATGTGTGCCTCTGTCACTAAGGAGACTGAGTGTAGGAAGACGGATGAGTAATCATAAATCTCTATGTTACTGGAAAAATCTCTAACCACCCATCCTTTGCCAACGGAAAGCCAGTAGGTCTCCCTGCCTTGCCATTTGTGGAACAGGATGACCTCAACACTTGCCAGCAAAGGAATGTTTTTAGATAAGGTACCTACAAAGAGAGCTTCGAGTGTCTGCCAAAGAGATTTTGACAAGTGGTGGTGTTTTTCTAGAACCACTTCCATAATCCTAAAGTGCCGCTCAGAAACCAGAAAAGCCTAGGAACCAGAAAGCACTGGTCTTGAAGTCTACCGTTATACCATCTGGAATCTGTGAAGAGTAGCCTGGCCCTGGGATATGAAATAAAACACAGATACTGCTTGTGTTAAGCCAACGACCTCATAAATAAGAATGTAATAAATGGGCTGAAGTGATTTAATCCTTATTGCCATTTGGGGTTTGATTATCAAGCCAAGCCAAACCGAGACAAAAAATTAGATGGGTGTGTTGGCGGACCAGCTGTATATTAAAAAACAACCACCGCAATGTACATTTCAGCCCCTGCTGAGAAAGCAGTAACACTGACAATTATATATTGTAATAACTTCGCATGGCGACAGACGATAACTAGACTTACTGTGGTCACAATTTGTAATGTATAACAATATCGACTCACTATGTTGCACACCTGTAACTAGTATGATATTGTAAAACAATGATGCATCCATAAAAAACTGACAATTATACCTATCCCTTAACAATTTTTTAAAATAATAAAGGTGATATTTGTGCTGGGAAAAATATAAACGGTACATCCAGTGACAGCTATCTAAATGTGAATCTGGGAACAGCATTGAAATTAGCAGTACACATGATAAGGTCGTCTATAAAAACATAAAATGCTCTTAAATCTAATGACCAATATGTAGATAGAAATATTACTTTACCACTTTGTGCTTTTAAAAAGTCAGCTGAATGCAATAATGCTTAAAATATATTTGAAATACCTTCAAGCTATACGTTGGCGAAAATTCTGATGACACTAGAAAAACAAGGTGCATTGGCATGTCCCAGATTCAACTGGAGGACTGTGGCAGGCAGCATCAGCAAAAAATAAAACAGGGGCTGAAATGGACAGTCCCTGCCCAGTTTGGGAGAACCACTTTTTCAGACCTTCTGACCTGTTGAATTCTAGGTTCTATCCTCCCTTGATCTTTGAAACTTGCATCATCCTTGGTGCTTCCTGACGTCCTGGTTTCCACGCAACTGTAGTTATAAATTCCAAATCCCTCTTAACCTGAATCTTGCTGTCACCTGGCCCCAAAGCCTGACCCTGCAAATGGGCCTGTTCATATCCTGCTGTATCCTCATCCTAATTGAAGGAAGATTCTAACCTTTCACTACAACAGGTACAAATATCACTAACGTTTTTTTCAATAATTTTTACCTCACACTTCAACATGATGTACTAAAACCACTAAAGACAGAGTTCAAAGTCACCCAGGAAAGAAATCTCTGAACTTACTGCTACATGACAGAGACCGCTCAAACCCATCTGAATGATTACGGTCTTCAGAGAGAGTGTCCCAAAATTAAATGATTTCCTGCTTGCATATCCACACAATCATTACGTTGCATTTTTAAAGTCAATGTGCTTCTCGAAATCTCACACTTCCTCACAGAACATCAGTTCAGCCTCAGAACCATTAAAAAAGTCACAGAGTTCCCATCGTGGCTCAGCAGTTAAGAATCTAACTAGGATCCATGAAGACGCAGGTTCGACCCCTGGCTTTGCTCAGTGGGTTAAGGATCCGGCGTTGCTGTGAGCTGTGATGTAGGTCACAGAAGTAGCTTGGATTCTGCATTGCTGTGGCTGTGGCTGTGGCTGTGGCCATCAGCTGTAGCTCCGATTCGACCCCTAGCCTGGGAACTTCCTTATGCTGCAGGTACAGCCCTAAAAAGAAAAAAAAAAAGTCACTATTATAGGCATTCATTTCATTCTGGGTAATGAATATGTGGATGGTCGCTGTACCATTTTACCCATTTTTGTGGATATTAAAATAGTTTACTTTAAAAAATGAAGTTGCATGGTCTTGCAATTTTAATACAAACAACTAAGCTGTAAACTTGGAAAGGTAAATAGTATGGTATGTGAATTATATCCCAATAAGGAAAAACAAAAAGTAAACACCTTGCTTTCCAAACTGAAGATAGGAGAAACTTGAGACAGACAGTCATTTGCTGAAGCCAAATAAGATATCCTTGGAAAAATGTACAAATGTGGGAAAAAACTAATGCAGCCCTTCTCCCCTCTAGTCTCTCAACTAAAGAGAGAAAAATTGCAAAATCCTTTTACTTTCTTGGCTTAAAAAAGAAAACCTCAGAATTAAGAGATAGCCAATAGCTGTAGGTGACTTTACACGCATAGATATTGGTCTTCTTTGGTCCATTTGTTCTTTCCCAGCTGTGTTTTATCTCAAACCTAAAATGGGAAAAAATGACAACTTCATGAATAAACAGCTAGTTGGATCTATAAGGGACAGGAACTGAAGCAAGGCCCGGAACACAGGGATTTCTGGATGACAAAGGAAAGGATGGCCGACCTGTTATTTATCACTGGGTGGTCAGGATGAGCAAGAACATATTCTGTTAAAGACCATAAGGGAGAACCTTCTCTTCGAATGATAGTATGATTAAAAAGCTCAAGGATCTTAGTGTCGTGGGGAAAACATAATGTCTCTTCTCTAATTACAAAAGAGAAAGGTACCTAAAGCCTTCTGAATTGGCAGAGAAGCCACAATACAGTCCTTACCTGAGTAGAAACGGGCTTAAAGGTGATGTAATTTTGAGTAACTGGGGAATGTAAGGAAAAACGAATCCGCTTAACGCTTGGAACATTCTCCTTCAAGAGGTAATAGTGCGGTTCCATGGAATTGCACTCCGTCCTCTGCTTTCCAGTGTTTAGAATAAGCCTATAGACGAAGCAGAGCAAGTTTATAATCCGGTCAGAAGGGGAGTGCCAAATTTCGGTACCGTAAAAATAGTGGTAGCACTGACGGAGTCAGGAATAGGAGTGAAGGAGAGCTTGAGACTATTTAGGGATCCCAGTTCCTCAATTTACATCCTAGTGAGTCCATAGAGGCCAGAGTTGATAGGATAAGAAGTTGGGGTAAACGCATAACTTTTAAAATTAAAAAAAATAATAAGTTATAAAAAATTAATTAAAACATCAGGTAGGATAAAGCGAGGTAGAAGTATAGCAAGGATATTAAATTTTTATCTTTCATAGGGAAGAGTCTAACATTAATGAATGCAGCAAGAGCAAGGTAGTTTTTAAGTATATGTTTTTATCTATATTATACATATATGTTTAATGTAATGCCATTCAGTACTATTTGTTTTTTTTTCCTTTTTTACATTATACATGCATTGCTTTTACCACAATTTCTTGATTCTTTAAATCAGAGAATCAAGGGAAAAATAATCTGCATAATAAACAGTCCACCACAAAGACATTTTTGCCATGGAAAACACGAAACCACTGGATTGGCAGTATTTCACTTCAGACAGCCAAATGCCAACTCGGCTGCCATTCAGGCACTGTCAGGTCCTTGCTTCAACCCTAGAGAACCAACTGAAAACTGCCTAATAGGCTTAAAGGATGCTCAACCAAGATCTTGTCTTGTTAGGGCATATTTCTATTAGCAAATAATAAAGAGAAGCCATCGATGCACTGGCCTTGAGTCCAGTGCAGGAAGTCTCTGTTCTCAGCTAGGATAAGGATAGCTATTTCTACAATAACAACAAATCTCTCAGCACCAGTTTTTTGCAGTCTTCATCTGAACATATAATATGGGAATACAGGATACAGAGAGAATTACCACCCAAGTCATTTATCAGTGCTTCTAGGCAATCAGTGGAGTCTCGTACTGTAGCAGATGGTTGAAGAGCCTTCACATGATTCTTACACAATGCGCAGGGGGCCACAACACTTTCATAATATCCATTTTGTTAGTTGCTAGTAAGAACCCTTTTTTTTTTTTTTTAGGGCCACGCCTGTGGGCATATGGAAGTTCCCAGGCTAGGGGTCAAATCAGAGCTGCAGCTAGCTGCCAACCTACACCACAGCCACAGCAACACCAGATCTGAGCTACAGCTCACCCACTGAGCAAGGCCAAGGATCAAAGCTGAACCCACATGGATACTAGTCAGTTCTTAACCTGCTGAGCCATGATGGGAACTCCAAGAACTCCTCTTATTTTGTATTTATTTATTTATTTATTTATTTTTGTCCTTTTTTTAGGGCCACACCCGCGGCCTTTGGAGGTTCCCAGGCTAAGGGTCCAATCAGAGCCACAGCCACAGCAATGCGGGATCCGATCCGCATCTGCGATCTACACCACTGCTCACGGCAACGCCAGACCTTTAACCCACTGATGGAGGCCAGGAATTGATCCTGTGTCCTCATGGATACTAGTCAGATTTGTTTCCGCTGAGCCATGACAGGAACTCCAAGAACGCCTTTAAAAGTAGACATTTTAAGCTTTTCATACATGTAGTACAGACCTGTACCGCATCTAAGAAAAACAAGAACATGGTCACAAATGGACAGCCCCCGATTTTTAGCAGCAACTTCACCCCCTGCCTACATTTTTCTTAGGGAAATTTGCTTCCTCTTTACTTGGAACTGCATAGAAAGAAGTAATCCTAGCGGACTTCCAGCATTTCCCTTGGAAGTCTTTCTTAGTCCACCTAGGAGGAAATCTGGGCATGATTAAATCCCAGCTCCTACACACACTCCTAGGGGGCCATTAAAACGGAAAATTGTAGGTATGGAAAGGAAGTGGCTGCAGCCTCAAATTCAAATTCACAGGGAAACTGGGTGTTCCCATCATGGCTCAGCAGTAACCAAGCCAACTAGTATCCATGAGGATGCAGGTTCAATCCCTGGCCTCGCTCAGTGGGTTAAGGATCTGGTGTTGCAGTGAGTTGTAGGGTAGGTTGCAGACGCGGCTTGGATCCCATGTTCCTGTGGCTGTTGGGTAAGCCAGTAGCTGCAGCTCTGATTCGATCCCTCGCCTGGGAACTTCCATATGCCATGGGTGAGGCCCTAAAAAGACAAAAAATAAATTTAAAAAATAATAAATTTTCAGGGAAATTAATACTATGCCAATTAGAAGTAGTCACTTGGACAGCTAATATGGAAACAGACCTTTGAAATAAGAAAAGGTTTAGCTTTTCTGAGGTAAGGTATAGACTACAAATCAGGGAGGATGTGGCCTTAGCACTTTGGAAATCACTTCACAACAGGGATATACTACTTTCAAGTCGCCCTAAGAATTCAGCTGGACAACGGCATTCATAAGCTTACCCTTGACATGAACCCTTTAAAAATAATGAACTCACATACTTTGAAAAACTTATAGTTACCAAAGAAGACAAGTGGGGGAGGGATGGACTGGGGGCTTGGGATTGGCATCTGCACGCTGAGGTATAGGGAATGACTAGCCAACAGGGACCTGCTGTGTAGCACAGAGACAACCCAATATTCTATGACGATTTATGTGGGGAAAGAATCTGAAAGAGAATGGATGTGTCTGCATGTATAACTGAATCACTTTGTTGTGCAGTAGAAATTATCACAACCTTGTAAATCAACTCTACTTCAATAAAACTATATAAAAAAATAATGGAGGCAGTCCACCGTGGCGCAATGGAATCAGCAGCGTCTCGGAACCCCGGGGACACAGGTTCGATCCCTGGGCCAGTACAGTGAGTTAAGGATCCAGCATGGCCGTAGCTGCATCTTAGGTTGCAACTGCGCTTAGGTTACCACTGTGGCTCAGATGTGATTCCTGGCCTGGGAACTCCATAAGCCAAGGGGCAGCCAAAATAATAATAATGATGATGATGAGGGAAGTGCATGAGATTTAAAATCAAAAGACCAGCCAAAAACCGGGAAGGTACATGTAAAACATATATCAGAAAAATGCTGAGCATCTTTAGAAAGAGAAATGGAAGGACATCTCCTCCTATTCCCACTCCTCAAACCCCTATGATTAAAAAAATCAGGCAAGTCACAAAATGAAGTGTATGGGGAAAGGTCCGAGGCGTTCCTCATCAAAAGCATGTAAGTTCAAATAAGATTCTTTTTGGTCCCCACAAACAACTGCCAGAGATTATTTTAAGTTAAAATCCAGAAACTGTGAGGACACTATTACAAACAGTTAGTGGAAGCTTAAAAATGATATAGACTTTCAGGAAACCATTATCAGTATGTCTTCAAATTATGGTACATTCATTTGCAATATTATGGGGTCATTAAAAGAATCCTGTAGAAGCTTTTAGAGACATGGAAAGTTGTTCATGGAAAACGATAAGAAAACATAAGTACAGAAAATTACACTTTCGTCAAACGTATGAAACACAACCTGTTCGTAAACTCGTGGACTTTCTATATTTAACAAGAATGTTTAGAGTTACTGTGAGGGCAAAGCAGATGGCTTCTACCCTTAATTCTCAGAGATTTTGCTAACTTTGGTAGAAAGCTAGCTATTGCAAGCTGATTCTCATTTATGAAATACAAATGCTCAAAAACGAATTTTAAAAAGTACCTAATTTCTGTATTTAGCATTATTTTTTTAAAGGCTCTATGAAGTGTTCTTTGAAAGCTTCTGAAAAATTTATTCTCGTGCTTTTTTTATTTTAAATATTATGAAATCAGGTAATTGCAAAGTTAAGTATCTCTAAGGACTAACAACTGTCAAAAGCACGTTCCCACAAAAAAAAGAGTGTAGAAAGACCCAAGTTATCTCTGTGCTCCATCACCGCATTGAGTTTATTTCCAACCACCCAAGTAAGCAAAACAAAATAAAATACTGTTATCTGCACTCTACATATCACTTGCTTCCACAAGTAAAATATCCAGACCAGCAAAGTTGAAGATGAAAAAGGAAATCTCTTCCGGAGTCAATGACTTTGAGTCAGATACTTAAATGGACGGTGCCTCAGGTTCCTCATCTGTTGAATGGGGTCATAATATTATTTACCTTGCTGTGGTCTGAATGTTTGGGTTTCCCCACCCAAATTCATATGTTGAAATCCCAACCCCCAAAGGTGATGGATGGTATTAGCAGAAGGGGTTTTAGGGAGGTGGTTCATGAGAATGGGACCCCCATGTATGGGATTAGTGCTTTGGTAAAAGAGACTCCAAGAGCTTCTTTCCACCAAGAGGGCCCTGGAAGAATGTGCCAGCTATGAATAAGAAGACGGTCCTTCCCCAAACGTGACTAAGGTGGCATCTTGATCTTGGAATTCCCAGCCTCCAGAGCTGCAAGCAATATCTTTGGGTTGTTTATAAGCCCCTCAGGCCCTAGTATTTTGTTATAGCAGCTCAAACAGACCACGACATATCTCACAGATCATAAATGCATTCATCTGCGTAGAAATTTTAGAACATTGCTTAGGACCTCAACAAATTTTAGTTTTTGTAATCATTACCAATACTACTATTACTAGAAGTATATTTTTAAAGTTATTATTATTGCTTTTACTATTATCTTTGTTATACGTGAGGATATAAGTAGTGCCATTAATGTGGTTACAGCAGAATTAAAGCAATTAGAAAAAGCAACTTCAAGGCAATTTTCCCTAAAAATGAAGATTTAGAATGGATTCTAGAATTAAGAATTTCTATTCCATGGATGTTGATTCAGACGTAGTAAAACCTGGATAGCATTAGGGTTATGCAAACTGTCCTGAGCGTCTGTGTGGAAATACTCTCAAGAGTTAAGTGACTCAATTAGCTATTAAAGGTGTCATGTATTTTAGGACTCAGAAAAACTAAAGGTCAATAGTAGAACCACTTGTACTCTTTGAAGTTCAAATTGCCAAACTCGGATACACTGCCAGATCTCTTGCATTAATTAGATGTAACCATCCTAGGCCTTTCTGTGAAATAATAATGGTTTTAAACTCAATTTTAAATCAGTCCAAGTGGTAAGATAATAAATTTTTAGTTCTTTGTCTTCTCTTATTTTTCTTTTTCCAAAGCATGTGTAATTGTTAAACCTCTAAAAATCAGATTAGCACGTTTCAAGCCTATTCCAGGGAAATAACTGTTAGTCAACAATATACTTAAACAACAGAAACCCTAAAGTCTGTGTTAAAGATGAGGGCTGGCTGAGCGAGGCTGCAGCTGCCTCTGCCTCCTGTTTCCCTATCATGGATCCTTATTTGTGTGGGATGATGTACAGGGGAGAGGATGGATCCTGGGAAATGGGAGGCAGAATGGCCCTGAGTCTCAGCTCTGCCACATGGACAAGGTTTGACAGCTGTAAAAAGAGGGACTGATGAAAAGAAGAAAAGGCTGCTTTCTGCAGGGACTTTATAAAATATTTAAAAACAAAACAACAACAACAACAAAAAAAAACCTAACAGATAAATAGGATTTCTCTTCCCTCTCTATTGTTCCTGAAAATGTCCCACTTTTTTTTTTTTTTTTTAAAGATACTCCATTACAGGAGTTCCCATCATGGCTCAGTGGTTAGTAAACTTGACTAGTATCCGTGAGGATGCGGGTTTGATCCCTGGCCTTGCTCAGTGGGTTAAGGATCCAGCATTGCCGTGAGCTGTGGTGTAGGTCGCAGACATGGCTCAGATTCCACGTTGCTGTGGCTCTGGCGTAGGGCGGTGGCTACAGCTCCGATTTGACCCCTAGCCTGGGAACCTCCATATGCCACAGGTGTGGCTCTAAATATATATATCCCATTACATTTATGTATTTATTTATTTTTTTTTACTTTTTTGCTTTTTTAAGGCTGCACCTGTAAAGTATACAACTTGAAAAAAAGATGCAAACTATTGCATTTAGAATGGATAAGCAATGAGGCCCTGCTGCATGGTACAGGAAAATATCCAATCTCTTGAGAGAGAACATGATGGAAGAAAACATGAGAAAAAGAATGAATGTGTATGTATGACCAGGTCACTCTGATGTACAGAAGAAATTCGCACAACATTGTAAATCAACTATAATCTTTAAAAAGGTAAAAAAAAAAATTTAAAAGCCAATGGGGATGCAGCCCCTTCTGGCAACCCGGTTGACCTCTTAGGAGACCAAGAGGCCTCATTTGAGCAAAGAAGCAGAAGCTTCATGATGGGATCATGGCTCTGCTGGTGTTATATCCCGGAACTCGTCATGATCACTCTCTAGGGAAGACAGCGGTAAAAAAAAAAAATCAGAGTGAAGCACCTGTGCCTTGGAGTCAGACTAGGTTCCAACCAAAGGAAAATCAAGGTTATCCTTCTACTTTGATGGCCACCTATTCTCAGGCTCTGTTTCTACCTCTTCCTTGTTTGCTTAACCTCTAAACTTCAAGGCAAAGTTCCTCAACTGTCTGGGGAAAAGGGCCAGGTGTTTTTTGTTTTTGTTTTTTTTTCAATTTTCCATCCGTGGCAGAACAACATTATCGTAAAATGCAATAAATATGTGTTACCAACGCAGGGAAATGAAAAGGCATACAGAATATAAGCCACTGGTCAGGCGTTTGCTATAATGGCTATAAACGGTTCTAAAACTTACTGTCAATTCTATTATCTCACTGGGACTAACCAGGCGTGGGCAGGTACCACGCTCCAAGGTGGACCACCCGTAAGTGGTACTGCTTCCCCATTCGAATCTCTTCCTAGGTAATGTCCCTAAGCTTTATGCTGAAAAATCCCCAGTTGAAAGCTCTCACCCTGACCGTCCCCTGGAACAGACTCAGATGTCCAGCTGCCTGGCTGACCGTCCCTCTTGAATGTCTCAGGGGCATCTCAAATTAATACATGCTAACAGAACCCGTGATGTTCTTCCCACTCCAACACCTGTTCCCCCCATCTTCTTCTCTCCCTAAACAGAACCAGAGCCTTCAAGCTCCCCAGGTGCTCTCCCTCCCTCACAGTCTAACTCTGCTCCATCAGTAATTTCTGGCAATTCCTCCTCTAAAATAGTCCACAAATCTGCCCACTGGTCCTCCCTCCACTGGCCCACCCCCTTCCAAGCCACCTCCTTCCTCCCCTATGTCCCTGAAAAGGCATCACAGCAGCTTTTGCTTTTGCTTTTTGCTTTTTAAACTGAGAAGAAAAATTAGGTTGATTCATTTTGTTTCAGGGTCAATTTAAGACGCACAATTTTATCAAGCGATTCCTTTTTTTAATTTTTTTAAATTTCCAGCTGCTCTTTCTGTGGTCTCTCCTGCCCACCTGTAAAGGACAATCCACAAAGCAGCAAACGTGAGGTTTTAAAAATGTGAATCTGATCCTGTCATGCCCCTCTTAAAAATCTTCCAGGGGTTTTTCGCAACTCTCAGAATAAAATCAGACTCTGCTACCGTGGCATACGAGACCGTACCTGGCCGGGGCTCTGCCTCCCTTCCAGCTTTCTCTCTGGTACCATTCCCACCCGTAACCACCTGCCAGCAACCCAGACCTTCCTTCTGTTCCTGAAATACACCAAGCTCCTTTCTGCTCCTTTACATCTGCTGTTCCCTGTGCCTATAACACTTGCTCTCAAGCTCCTCAGGTGCCCCTTCCTTCCACTCCAATCTCAGCTCAGTTTCCCTCTCAAATCAGCTTCCCCGACACCTCCCACAATGCCCAACCCACCCTGCAGTCACCCTTTTTCACATAATCCTGATAGGGCCCTTACTGCTTTTTGAATGTATCTTTTTTCTTTCCTGATTTGTTTATTGTCTGTCTCTTTCTCCCTGGCCCCCAACAGATTACAAACCTAAAAACCGGGCCCCTAACCGTTCACCGAATCAGCCCAGCATTTGAATGGTACCTTAGTTGGCTCACATAAAAAAATATTTGTTGAATCAATTAGTGAGTGATTCTGAGAAATGGAGCTTAAGAACCCTGTAGGTCTTTCATCTCAGGGCCGCTTGTTTCTTCATCTGTAAAACTGAATGCTAACACCAGCCCCACTGGGTGGCCGGGAGAATTCATCCACTTATAAATGAGGTCATGCACATAAAGCACCGGGCACAGGGCCTGGCAGTGGCATTCTGTGAATGGTGGTTAAGAAGTAAATGGCATGCAGTGGCTTACCATGAAGGGGCTCACGCCAGAACACCATAAGCTCAGCTGCATCTTATATGCAATCCCTTCTAGGCTCTGCCAGAAAAGGTGGGGGAAACTTGCAGGGAGGAAAAGGCTGAGTTCTTCCAGTTTGTTCCCTGAAGGCCACTGAGCCAGAAAAATGTGGCTACTTACAGCGATATGCCCGCATGTGTACTCACCGGCTGGTCAGCCCTGGGGGATCGTGGCGTGTCTCTCACACTAAATACCAACCTACTCTTGCAGATCTCAGGATGGAACCTGGACATTTCATTTAATTTTAAATCTAGAAGAAAACTTACCTGCGTGTGTGTGTGTGTGTGTGTGTGTGTGTGTCTTTTCAGGGCCGTGCCCATGGCATATAGAAGCTGCCAGGCTAGGGGTCAGATCGGAGCTATAGCTGCCAGCCTACGCCAGAGCCACAGCAATGCAGGATCCAAGCCACATCTTCGACCTACACCACAGCTCATGGCAATGCCGGATCCTTAACCCACTGAGCAAGGCCAGGGATTGAACTCACATCCTCATGGATACTAGTTGGGTTCGTTACTGCTGAACCACAAGGGGAACTCCCACTGGCATTATTATTAGCTAATGTTGCCCTCCTCGACCCACCTGGTCCTACCTACCTTTAAGAGGAAATCTGGCCAAAGGCCAGCTTATTGGATCCAGTGACATCCCACCCTTAAAATGATCTATTTTTTTCTGCTTTGATGTATTTTTATTGTCCTCCTGTAAATAAATCTGTGTTTATCACCAATTTTTGCTGAATGAATAGGGTGTTAGATCAGACTAAAAGTCCCTAGCTAATGTGGTTCCTAAGACTACACCAAGGATATTAAAGAAGGGATGACGATTATAGTCCAAAAATTCCCTGAAGTGCTGAAGCTCCTCCTATTTGCCTGTTGTTTGATAACTAGGGAGTAGCACCAGAGCATTCAGGGAAACAGGTGTGCACCTGGGCAAGCTGGTTGACTTTTTTTTTTTTTTCATGCCTAAAGAAAAGAGAATGGTGGAGTTTCTGTTGTGGCTCAGTGGAAACGAACATGATTAGCATCCTTAAGGATGCAGGTTCCATCCCTGGCCTCGCTCAGTGGGTTAAGGATCCGGCATTGCCATGAGCTGTGGTGTAGGTTGTAGACGAAGCTCGCATCCTGAGTTGCTGTGGCTGTGGTGTAGGCCAGCAGCTAAAGCTCCAATATGACCCCTAGCTTGGGAACCTCCATGCATGCAGCCCTAAAAAGATGAAATAATAATAATGATGATGATGATGAAGAAAAGAGAATGGTAAGTTATGAGCATTTGTAAAAACTGTTACTGTGGGGCTTGTTATTTCAACAAACTGCATTTTGGCCTCCCAATCCCGGCAGGCCAACACGACTCATGCAACTCGATCGAATCCTCAAAGAGAGTCAGACACTGACCTTCCTATGGTTCAACCTACAGGCACATCAGAAAGAGGGAAACACTGACTCCAGTGGCTCATAGAAAGGTTAGCACTTGGCATTTGAAATCAGAAGCTTTTTTATCAAATTTGAAGATGGGTGTAATAACACAAAATTGTCAGAAAATGGGTGGATTCCAACAAGAAGAAGAAATTATCCAAACTCTTCCACTGTCATCTATTAGCTTCCTGAAAATAAAACGGAAGTCTAGTAGGCATCAATTGATCACTGACTTTATGTTGTTCTGAACTTTTAGAAAGCAGCATATTTTAATCACAAATACTTTATGATCCTATTGTAGGAAGGAACATATTCTGTTAGAGGGATTTGTCCCATGAGATTTGGCTGGGGAAGAAGCTTGGTGTTGCAGTCAAATATCGTTTAAGGGATAATTATCTGATCTGGGTGTTTTTCTGACTGTAAATTATCTCTCATCTCTCTTACAGGCCCCCAGTTACCCATGCTCCCGTATGCTACTTAGCTCCTGCTGACTCAATCCTGATAGCTTAAAAACTACTTTTCCTTCATGCTTCCTCTTCCAAACCAAAGCTCCTTTCTCCTCAATACTGGCTGATTTAAACTAAGTCAAGAGAAAAACAATCAGCTTAAACTACCTCATTTATAAGAGTTTCCATAAGACTGCACTTTGAAAGAGGATATTGGTTAACACAACCCAATCTGGGCTCAATATAACTTCAGGCAACAGGAGTTCCTGTCATGGCTCAGCAGAAATGAATCTGACTAGCATCCATGAAGACGCAGGTTTGATCCTTGGCCTCGCTCGGTGGGTTAAGGATCCGGCGTTGCTGTGAGCTGTGGTGTAGGGCAGCGGCTCCAGCTCCAATTCAACCCCTAGCCTGGGAACCTTCACATGCTTCTGGTGTGGCCCTAAAAAAACAAACAAACAAACAAACAAAAAGCACTTCCAGCAACACGCAAAGTGAAATGAAGAAGGATATTTTCAAACTTCTAAAGCAAGGCTGCTAAAGAAGGCTGCCCCCCTCGTGTTTCACGGCATCACTAGAGTCACAATGACCAACATTTTGGTTTTGAAGGGTTGAGGCAACGGATCTAATCAGAATCATGTCCCACATATTTTAACTGGACTAATAAAATGATAATAATTTTAAAATGACAATAAAAAGGGAAGTGAGGGAAGGAACTCATACTCACCAAGCACTTTCCATACTTGAGGCAGTTGATGTGGGTTAGCTCACTCCATCTGCACATTTACCCCCCTACCTCTCTGGCATAGTGAATACTACCTTCCTCTTACAAAGGAGGAGATCTAAACTAGGAAGATTTAAGTATGTCTTGAAATTCATAAATTTCAGTAAGAAACAGAGGCAAAATATGAATTCATAAATGCATGCTTTTTTTTTCTTTTTTATGGCCACACTGTGGCATATGGAAGTTCCCAAGCCAGGAATTGAATCTGAGCCACAACTGAGACCTATGCTGCAGCTGTAGCAATGCTGGATCCTCTAACTCACTGCACCAGGCCCCAGGATCAAACCCATGCCTCTACAGCGACCCAAGCCACTGCAGTCA
The DNA here is from genome assembly GCF_016906955.1 of Phacochoerus africanus. NCBI lineage: Eukaryota > Metazoa > Chordata > Mammalia > Artiodactyla > Suidae > Phacochoerus > Phacochoerus africanus. The sequence goes on from NC_062558.1 coordinate 125,393,991, forward strand.
GATTCTTAACACACTGTGCCAAAGCAGGAACTCCCACATGCTTTTTTTTATACTCATCATTTCAATTCAAGAAATATTTATTAAGCTCCTACTGAGTACATGGCACCATGCTAGCTATTTATTTATTTATTTACTTTTGGCCTTTTTAGGGCCGCACTCCCAGCACATGGAAGTTGCTAGGCTAGGGGTCAAGTTGGAGCTGCAGCTGCCAGCCTATACCACAGCCAGAGCAACAATAGACTGGAGTCAAGTCTGCGACCTACACCACAGCTCATGGCGACACCGGATCCTTAATCCACTGAGCAAGGCCAGGGACTGAACCCACATCCGCATGGATACTAGCTGGGTTCTTAACGTGCTGAGCCACAACAAGAAATCCCCAGACTTCAGCTCTGACGTTATTAGTTGCATGATCTTGGGCCAGTTGCTTAACTTCCTTGAGTTTCACTCTCTTCATCTTGAAAATATGAATAATATAAACCTCATAGGGCTTTTGTTAGGATAAACTATTATGATGTTTGCAAAGAGTAATTGTTACTATAGAGTGTTTACTATGTGCCAACCACTATCCTAAATTTTTTCTTCAGTATGAAGAAAATTCATGAAACATTCTCAATGACCCTACAAGAAAGTTGCCATTTATGAGGAAATAAGCACAGAGAGGTGAGGCCACTTGTCTAGGGTTACGCAACTGGAACTGGCAGTGCTGGGCTTGGAACCCAAGCAGTCTGCTTCCAGACTCATCGCAATTACAATGCGATATGCCTCTCACTGCCTGGCACAGAGTAAGGACTCAACAAACGGCAGCTTAAAAAAAATGTTTCCTTTCTCAGTACGAGAAATGCAATTAAAACAAGTGCATCAATCTACATAATGCAAAGAAGACTGTTACTCAAGATAAAGAGATCCAAAAAAAAAGCAGAAGCGCTCTCTGTCTCTCTCACAGAAGAAAAGAATTCATAGCACATGAGATGGGCTTTTAAAAACAGACACAATTTGGTCAGAAACAGGTGAAGAAATGCATATTCCAGGTGGACAAGAGTCAAATGTATAGTTGTGTTTGGAAAAGACAACAGTCCACCTTGACCTAAGCAAAGTTTTCAAAGATCAGAAAAGTAAGGAATTCTCTTGTGGCGAAGTGGGTTAAGGACAAGGCATTGTTACTGCAGAGGCTCGGTCACTGCTGTGGCATGGGTTCCATCCCTGGCCTGGGGAGCTTCCGCATGCCACGGGCAAGGCTAGAAAACAAACAAATAATCAGAAAAGTGAAATGGGCCATCCAGTCCTGAGGAGCCTTGAACTCCAAATTACAGTCTTCTGAAGGCAACTCCAGGGGCAACAGCAGGGCCAGAGGAGAAGATCAAAGGGTGGAGGAGGGGATCATGAAAGCATTTGCATAGGGAAGCCACTGTAATCACGCAATCAGGCTACAGAAAATTCATATGGAGTCGTGTCTGCTGTGTGTGCTATCGCCTTACTCTGCTCATTGTGCTGGCAGGGCCAATGAATTCCTCTCTTCTTTCCTCCCCGAATTAAAACCTCCTGGTACTTGTCACAAAGGAACCTTGAATGGAGTGGTAGAGGAATCTGAAAGTAATTCAAGAGACAATGAGGGTCCGGGTGGGGGGGGGGTCATGGAAGCTTTTTGAGAAAGGAGCCTCGCAATCAAGGCCAAGCTGTAGGAAATTAATTTAGCCGTGAATTTATAGAATGAAGTAGAAAAGGGATTTGACTGGATTGATAACGGTGGTCCAGATGTACCGATGACTTAGCTTACAATTCTAATTGCTTTCCTCTTCTTTTTTCTCTTTTTCAGCCTCCGCGAAGCATATGGAAGTTCCTAGGCCAGAGAGCGAATCCAAGCCAGAGCCGCAGCAACGCCAGAGCCTTAACCCACTGGGCCAGGCCGGGAATCAAACCAGTGCCTCCACAGAGACAAGCCAGATCATTAACTCACTGCGCCACAGAGGGAAATTCTCAGTTTTCTTTATATATCCTCAAAATTTAAGAAGAACACTACCTGGAATGCTTTACTTAAAAGGCACTGAAAAAAAACACTGAAAACCAAGACATGATCACACTTGCATGGCTGAACTGCCAAAATGATGAGAAAAGATTACAAACCACACGAAGTCCTGTGCCTAAGAAATGCTCCCTTTTTTCCCACTTTTTTTTTTCTTCTTTTTATGGTTGTACCTGTAGCATGTGGAAGTTCCTGGGCCAGAGGTCAAATTGGAGCTACAGCTGCAGGCCTATGCCACAGCCTAGCAACACCAGTACCAGATCCAAGACTCATCTGCGACCTACACCATAGCTCACGGCCATGCCAGATTTTTAACCCATTGAGCAAGGCCAGGAGTCGAACCCACGTCCTTATGGATAGTAGTCGGATTCTTAACCCTCTGAGCCACGACAGGAACTTCAAGTAATTCTCATTTTAATGGAGACCATGAACGAAGTTTGCAAAATTAGGCTGACATTATTTTTGGCTTTCAAGAATCTTGATTATTTTTCTGTTCTTAAAATGCATACATAGTAGTACACAGACACAAAATTAGATGCTGTCTCTGGTTGGCCAGTTTATAACATGCAGACTATACAAAGGGGATCTGGAAGGAAAAGGGCAGCTCAATTCTGAAATTATGTTAAATGTGTGGAGACAGACACAAAACAACAGCGAAAACATTATCTGTGCTTTAATACAGCTTAAGGCCTGCTGTGTGTACATATGCCTCCCTCTGTTCAGTGTGTGTGCATGTGCAATAAATTCATCTCTTCCTTCCATTTCATCTGCTTTCCAAAAAAATCAAAACATCCTGGGAGCTCCCATCATAGGTCAGCGGAAGCAAATCTGACTAGCATCCATGAGGATGAAGGTTCGATCCCTGGCCTTGCTAGGTGGGTTAAGGATCCCGTGTTGCCATGAGCTGTGGTGTAGGTCGCAGACACAGCTCGGATCTGGCGTTGCTGTGGCTGTGGTGTAGGCCGGCAGCTGTAGCTCTGATTAGACCCCTAGCCTGAGAACCTCCTTATGCCTTGGGTGCGGCCCTAAAAAGACCAAAAAAAAAAAAAAGATTAACAGAAATGAGGCAATATGTGTAATAAACAGGAAAAAAAAATCAAAACATCCTGTGCATATCATGAAAGGCCAGGCAAGGATGGATGGCAGGTGAGATGTTTGACAGCAGTCACACCTGCACATAATCTCCATCCCAGGGGATTTGTCAAATAATGTGCAGCCATTACAACTGCCTAATAATGGAATTGATGTACCATTCCAAAATTCAAAGGCATACTGAAAATATGATTTATTGTCAGGCATCTTGATTTCTAAGCTTAGTCACACCCTTCACAGGCTGGTTATCTAGTTTTCCAGCTTTTCCTCCCTGAAACCACAGAAGGAAGGGGTTTGCCTTCCTCTAGCAGTTATTCTTCTGGACTATATCAAGTGCTCTAAGCCAAAAGTTAGGCAATGGCTATATTTGCTTCTTTCTTGTTCCAACAATGCAAGTGCTCTGTGGTACAGGATACACACTTCATTTGCTGGCTACAAATGGTAACAGTAGCCAGAGGTAAGCTCTATTCATACAGTTATTCACAAATTAAAACAATAGACACACACAACAGGGCAGGACTAGGGTGAGGGGAGCAAAATGTTAAGGTGCAAAAGTTAGGAGGCATCACCCTCAGGTCTTACTCCCTTCACCCTCGTGCTAGCCCTGTGCACACACAGACACACACACACTTACACACGCATGCGTGCACACACACCACAAAACCCAAAGATGACCAAATACTGTATATATAAACAAGCCAAAGCTACAGATCAGGGTTTCATGGTTTCACATTGAACTGAATGTGTCTGTCTGCTCAAAACCTTCCAATGGTTCCCACCTTACTCAAAGTCAAAGCCAAAGTCCTTATGTTGGTTCAGGAGACAGGACATGACTGGTTCCCTAAGCCTGTACCATCTCTCTGACCTCCCCCTCCTCCCACCCTCACTGTGCTTGAAACACTCCAAGCATATTCCTGGCTCAGGGTTATGGTCACTGGTCCCTCCACCTAGAATTCTCTTCCTCCAGATTTTCACAGAGCTTATAAAGAAGCCTCCCTGATCAAGCTCAACCTGCACTCTCCATTCCCTGGCCCTGCTTCATTTTCTCCAGATGCTCATCACCATCTGATATGCTATATATTTCACCTGTATTTTATTAATATAATTTTTACATATATAAAACAACTCAAAGTGTAAGCTCCCTAGGAAGCTCCTGCTGGCAAGGAATATTTTTTTTAATCTGTTTTGTGTACTGCTGCATCAACTGCTCCTAAGACAGCAGGTACTTAATAAGTCTTTGCAGAATGAACATACTGGGTGCTTGACAGACAGATTTGACTAAAATATTGTTCCTCCTATTCATGATCCATGAATACTGCTCCTCAAATAAAATCAGGCCCATCAAATTATCTGCATTAGAGTCTTCGTCAATCTGGTGATGTTGTCATTAAGTCATTTCCAAAGTTTATTTTTTAATTGAAGTAGAGCTGATTTACAATATTACATTAGTTTCAGGTATATAGCATAGTGATTCAGTATTTTACAGATTATACTCTATTAAACATCATTATAAGATAATGGCTATAATTCCCAGTGCTACACAATATATTCTTGTTGCTCATCTATTTTATACAAAGTAATCTGTATCTCTTAATCCCAGACCCTTTCCCTTGCCCCTCTGGTAACCACCAGTTTCTTTTCTACACCTGTGAGTCTGTTTCGGTTTTGCTTTATAGGTTCATTTGTATTTTTTTTTTTTTTTTTAGATTCTAAATATGACTACTATCACATGGTGTTTGTCTGACTTATTTCACGAAGCATAATATCCTCTAGCTCCATCCACGTTAGTTGCAAATGGCAGAATTTCATTCTTTTTAATGGCTGAGTAATATTCCATCTATACAATCTATATACTGCATTTTCTTTATCCATTCATCTGTCGATGGAAACTTGAGTTGCTCCATATCTTGGCAATTGTAAATAGTGCTACTATGAATATTGGGATGCATGTATCTTTTCAAATTAGTGTTTCCATTTTTTTCTGCATATATAGGAAATGGATGTAGAGGAATAGCTAGATCATATGGGAGTTCTATTTTTAGTTTTTTGAGGACCCTCCTTATTGTTTTCCATAGTGGCTGCACTAATTTACATTCCCACCAATAGTGTACAAGGGTTCCCTTTTCTCCACATCCTCTCCAGTATTGGACCAAAACTTCTTCAGAGAAGCAAATTTAAACACTCGCCAGAGGAAGTGTACCTATATGTATAGTTTAAGCAGAATGCACAACTGAAATAAAGGGTAAGAAATAAACTTGAAAAAAGTTTGGGAAAGTAAAATTGTTGTTGATTATATTCTCAATAAAGCTGAAGCCAAAGAGGGTACATCTCTTCTGCCAAAGCTTTATGGCATCAATATTCATAACCTCCAGAAGCATTCTACTATATTTTAAACATATATTACATATGACAACTTCCTATGAAACATCCTTCTTCTAGCATTCTATTAATGAAATATATTTCCACTAAATGTCATCCCCTTTTTATGATCTATAGGCAATAAGACAGTAAAAGCAATTTTTCAAAAAAAATTGTTCCAGCCAACATTAAAGTCATATTTTATAGAATACATTTAGCATCCCAACATCAATTTCATGTATTTTCTTCTGCAATGAATAATACAAAAATAGAAATAATTGTGTTTACTCTAAAAACAGCCAATATATGTGGAAGATTCTTTCCCCCAACTTCTATTTCCTTTTCTTTTTCTTTTTTCTTTTTTTTTTTTTGTTTGTTTTTAGGGCTGCACCCATGGCATTTGGTGGTTCCCAGGCTAGGGGTCTAATCGGAGTTGTAGCTGCCAGCCTACGCCACAGCCACAGCAACACGGGATCCAAGCCACATCTGTGATCTACACCACAGCTCACGGCAACGCCAGATCCTTAACCCACTGAGCAAGGCTAGGGATCAAACCCACAACCTCATGGCTCCAAGTTGGATTCATTTCCGCTGTGCCATGACTGGAACTCCTCTATTTCCTCTCCTTAATTGAGAAAGATGTTGCACAATTTGACCATCATGATTCTAAAGACTAAAGTGATGGATAGAGAAGCTGCCTTAACTACCAAATTCTCCAAAAGAAAGAGAACAAATTCAGTCACTTACGCTTCACTGCAAAGCCAAAGAGCTAAATGAGGGAAATGAGTTCTGTTCTCAATAAATACTCAAATAAGTAATCCTCATTTCTCTAGATTGCATTTCCTCTCTACCAATAATATTTGGTATTTTCTGATTAGTTGTTTGATGGGTACCAGAAACAATAGGAAGAGGCATGGAAAAAACAAAGAAAATATTGCTGTTTTCCTAGTTCTTTCTACTCCACATAAAAAAATTGACATTTAAACTCTTTTATAAGCTAGACATGATATTCTTATATTAAGCCGTATCAGTCAATGCTTCCAAATAAATTCATCCCATTAACATAATGAACATCATCTGACTGTAAAAGCAAAAATAAACCCTCTGTTAGTTTTAGATTTGGGCTTCTTGACCAGAATATGTCATAAGCACCACTTAAAATGGTATGTGAGAACCAAACTCAAAAAGAAGGTTCTTTTTTCACAAAAAAAGATTTTCATTTCTGTTGGCTTAAGGACACCAACCCTATCATGGGCTTCTTGGAAATTTTATCAGCTCTCCTAGTAAATCTGGAGTCACATCTCACAAAGGCAAAAGCAGCCGAAAAATTTAATGCTAATTCAATGGCAGCCAGCCCCTTCTCCAACCCCTTTAACCATTACATAAGACGCTGCCAATTTCTGCTCCTTTTGGCTGAAACTCCAGCCAAGAGTTAAGCATTACTGGAATTTAATTAAAGTAAGTAGGGCAATTTGAATTCAACCTTAAAAAGAATTAATTTTCAGGTTTTATTTTTTTAACCGAGGGTAACAAGTAACCATGAATAAGAAGCAATAATCCAGTCTTTGGGAAATATATCAGCACCAGACTATTTTGTGATTATCCTGTCCTAAAACCAATGGATCATTCTGGAGAAAATTAATCCCACAACAGGCAATGAGGCTGGCTTTAGAGGAAGTAAGGGAAAGCAAATATTCTTTTTTTTCTCTGGGCTGGAAGTAGTCTATTTCTTGGTATAAACACTTTTTTGTTTTGTTGTTCTTGTTTTGTTTTTTGTCACACTGGCAGCAAACTTTGTTGTTTTGCTTGTTTGGAAGTTCCCAGGCCAAAAATTGAACCTGCGCCACAGCAGTGACAAGGCTGGATCCTTAACCTGCTGAGCCACCAGGGAAGTCCTTCCTTGGTATACATAAAAGAGACATCTGTACCACTTCCTAGGGCTGTAGAAATAAGCTGTTCCTAGCTGGACGGAGAATGGATGGAGACAAGGCAGGAGACAGCATGGAGAGAGCCTAGGGCAAGTCAACCTTTGTTCTTTCCACTGTTCCCTTTCCATTTGCTCTGAACCACAGTAAAGTCTCATTAAAAGTTACAGCTGGAATTTCTGCTGTGACTCAGTGGGTTAAGAACCTGACATAGTGTCCATGAGAATGTAGATGCCCGGCCTCACTCAGTGGCTTAAGGATCCTACACTTGTAGTGTAGGTCACAGATGTGGCTCAGATCTGATGTTGCTGTGGCTGTGGTGTAGGCCAGCAGCTGCAGCTCTGATTCGACCCCTAGCCTTGGAATTTCCATATGCCAAAGGTGCAGCAATTAAAAAAAAAAAAAAAGTCAACGGACACCTGTGGCTATGTCAGAAAAATCTCAACAACACATACGCACAAAGATGTTTAGTGCCACATTGTCTATAAAAGCCAACCGGCCAAAGATCTCTCAAAAAGGACTAGTAAGTCAGATATGGTACAACCATCTTCTTGAACACTAAGCAGTCGCTTTTATAAGCTATAAATGTATATACGAACATGGAACAAGATATATTACGTGAAAAGACAAAGTGGTTTTGTTTTTAAGTCGGCAGGTAGGTAGATCATAATTTTATAGGTAACAACTGATGTTAGTGTCTAATACACACATAACTTTTCTCTAGGAAAGAACCTCAAGAAACTGATAATGGTGGTTACCTCAGATGATGAGGACTTTTCACCTCTCATTTTTCTTATTGAAACTGTTCTTTTAGGACAAAATAATGCCATTTGCACCAACATGGATGGTATTACAGATTCTCGTACTAAGTGAAGTCAGTCAGAAAGAGAAAGACAAATACCATATGATATCACTTATATCTGGAATCTAAAACATGACACAAATGAACCTATCTACAGAACAGAAACAGACTCACAGACATCGAGAGCAGACTTGTGGTTGCCAAAGGGGAGGGGGAGGGAGTGGGATGGATGGGGAGTTTGGGGTTTAGTAGATGCAAACTATTACATATAGAATGGATAGGCAATGAGGTCCTACTGCACAGCACAGGGAACTTGCGATAGAACATGGTAGAAGATAATATGAGAAAAAGAACATATATATGTATAACTGGATCACTGCCATAGAGCAGAAATTGACAGAACATTGTAAATCAACTATAATAACATTTTTTTAAGAAATTGTTCTTTTATACCTAAGTATATGTGTATATTCCTCTCTTACATCGAAAGACTCTTCCTGGATGGTGATATTATAGCTCTTAGGACTGAAAAGGAAGATTTTAGGGAGTTCCCATCATGGCTCAGCAGAAATTAATCTGACTAGTATCCATGAGGACGCAGGTTCGATACCTGGCCAGATCTGGCACTGCCATGAGCCATGGCATAGGTTGCAGACACAAAGAAGGTTTTACCTTTTTAGTTTTTAGCTCATTTTCTAAGTTACACCTTGGTCTCAGTCATGCTCTGGGGAAGAGCCTCTGGCCACACTTAACTCAAACCAGTTTAGGGAGACTATGGCCAGTCTGGGTGGGGGTGGGAGAAGTGACCAGAGGCACCAGAAAAATGGCAGTGCTCCAGAAGGTGGTCTATACCAAGGCAGCAGGGTTCTAGGCAAGCTGAATGTCCAAACATAAGAACCTAAAGAGCTCATTCCTAGACACAAAATGACATAATACCTTAGGAAACTCACAGCTCCCAGAAATGCTAGATTTTTACCTCAATGAGCAAGGCCAGGGATCGAACCTGCATCCTCGTGGATACTAGGTGGATTCATTACTGGTGAGCCACAAGGGTAGCTCCTGACCCTGCTCAGAGAGGCAACTGAGGGACGCTTGGAAGGAGACTAATGTATAGCTACAAATGCTGTGGACCATACAGCATACTCGGTAGATGCCCTAGTATCCTTGTCACATCCAGAACCTTGTGATGGGTAGGAATAAGGAGTGTGGATGTGAGCAGGGGGAGGGGGAGGAGGGCCACGGTACCTGGCGTACCCACCAGCTTATAGTAAGATGAAATGCAGGGGCAGGAGGTCCCCTTGTGGCTCAGCAGTAATGAATCCAACTAGTATCCACGAGGATGCAGGTTCGATCCCTGGCCTTGCTCAGTGAGTTAAAGATCCAGGGTTTCTGTGAGCTGTGGTGTAGGTCAAAGATGCTGCTCAGATCTGGCGTTGCTATGGCTGTGGTGTAGGCCGGCAGCTACAGCTCTGACTTGACCCCTAGCCTGGGAACTTCCAAATGCCTCGGGGGTAGCCTAAAAAAATTTTTTTTTAATTAAAAAAAAAAAAAACCCTCAGTGGCAAGGGTCAGGGGGAACTGCCCATCAGAGCAACCGCATGAGAGTGTCTACTCAGCGCCTTCCAAAACCTAGCCCACTGAAGAACACAAGGACGGAGTTAGAATCTGCATATAAAACACTCCTGGCCCAAGTAGGAAAAGCTGCATCCTTGACCAGGTTTAAAGGAGGGGCATATGAGGAAGTGGACTTTCAAGTCATGTCCAACTGCAAAGAGTTAACCAAAACAACTTAGAAACTCCTAGACAGCACTTTCTCCCTCCACCCTGGCACCTTTCCTAAGTCTGTCTATCCCACTGAGGTGTGGATGTCATGGATGGCAACCTTTCTTCTCCCAATCTCTCTGTTACTGTCCATTAAGTGAGTATCCAGCCTCAGGGTCTGGGGTAGGCTAGGAGCTGGAAATGCACTTGTCACATGCGGTCCTGGCTTCCCAGAATTCACAGTCTAGGGAGGAGAGACAACTCTGTACAATTTCGTCTGAAAAAGTCTGGGGAGAGGAAGGGTCCCTGTTAGAGGAAGAGCAGCTATACTGCCAAGTTCAAAAAGTGTTATTAGCAGAGCAATCAGGGCAAAAGGATGCCTCCAAAGCAAGGCCCCATTAATCAAAGGGATTCAGGGACCCAGGCAGGCTAATCTCCAAGAATCACTAATAGGATGCTCAAACGTTCTGAGCACCAGCAAGTAAATATTCTTTATCACTTTAGGCAGTTTGGCTCTGGGAGGGGAGAAGGCGAGATAAATGAGGTCAGTAGACTGCCCATTCTAGCCCAGCTCTAAGTGCTCCTGTGTCCCCCTTGTAGCAGAAGTCCAGCATTGCCACCGCGTCACCTCTTTTTCCAAGGTAAAGACATGCCGGTGTCCCTGGGTAGTTTAATGTTAACCTTAGGATAGACGGCCATTTAGTATTATTCCTACAACTGTCCAGAAAAGGGGGAAAGCCTCAGCCCATACTATCCGAAGCAAGGCAAATGTTCTGGAAAGCAGGGAAGAGCGGGAATGATCATGGCCTTCCAACTCCAGATATCCAACCCGGGTCCACCTGGCCTCTCTGAGGCAGGGACCACGCCGTACTCATTGCCGTACCCGTGGCACTTGGTACTGAAAACTCTCCCTCTGTGTCTGTGGAATGAGGGGGGAAGGCTGTCTTCAGAAGCCGTCTGGCCTGCTTGGTGCAGAGGGTAACACTTTGGTGAGGTCCGCAGGTGAATCCCAGCACTAACATCGTCAAAGCACCTGCCACGCTTTCTAAAGGGCCCCAGAAATATCTCACGCCTCCTCCTCTCCTGCTACCTGCTGGCTGGACTTCCCCGGCGCAGACGGTCAGGTTCAAGTCAGCTCTGCTGGGGCTTTGTGATACCAGCCAGAAGGCAGGGTGGTGTATGTTGAACCACACAGAACTCTTTTCGTATTTTTATGGACTCGAATGTATCTCCCTTTTCTTTCTTTACAAGGCTCTTAAGCTTTGCATCCTGTATGAAAGATCAGGAATCTTCTAATCTTCTTGGGTTATAAATTCACCTATGTTGTCTTCTAGGAGCGCTGTAGTTTCATTTACTTTACACTTGATGTAACACATTAGGAGTTGTTGACCCATGTGTAAGAAATAAGGGGTCCAGATTTCTTTTTTATAAATTGCCAGTTGTACTCACATCATTTATTGAATCTCTCTTCTCACACTGATTTTTTTTTTTTTTTTGGTTGTTCCCATAACACGTGGACATTCCAGGGCCAGGGACTGAACCCTCGCCACAGCAGCAACACCACCAGGTCCTTAACCCACTGAGCCATCAAGGAACTCTGTTCCCACACCGATCTTAAACTGCTACCTTACTACAACTAAATTTTATATACAAGTGCGCACTGAACTCTAATCTTTTCCCACTACTCTAATTTCTCTCCTATACTAAAGTATTTTAATTATTGTAGGTTCACATTACGTTTTAAAATCTGGTAGGGCTAGCCTCCCTTTCTTACTCTTCTTTTTCAAACTTTCATATATTTCATTTTGCAAGATGAATAACAGTATCATTTTGCCACGTCTCTAAAAAAGAGATTCTGGGAGGTCTCTGGTGGCTCAGGAGGTTAAGGAACTAGCATTGTCACTACTGTGGCACGGATTCAATTCCTGGCCTAGGAACTTTCTCATCAACAAGGCCTGCATTTAAATCCTGGACCAACCATTACTGGTATCAGGCAAATTTCTTGACTTCTCTAATGCCTCATCTTCTCTATCTGTAAAATGGGCATGATGAACATCTTCCTAATAGAATGCCTAAGAGACATCTCAAATTGAAATGTCCAAAGTGCCTGATTCCCTCCCTCTCCCCCACAACCTGCTTGTTCTATAATCTTCCCCCATCCCGGAGAAGACATGCTATCCTGGTTTCTGAGAAAACGGAGGCATCCACAACTGTCCTCCTCCCTTTACCCCATGCTCTCACCCATCCACAAGTCATATAAGCACGTCCTTAGCATTTTTCCAGAATCCACTGACTTCTCACCAGCTGCTTTCCTACCATCTGGTCGAAGCCACCGTTTTCTCCTGTTTTGACCATTATGGTAACCTGCTAAGGGGTCTTCCTGCATCTACCCCTGCTCATTACCATCTAGTCTCGACAGTGTTGATTAAGTGAGCCTCTCAAAGGACATCGAATCATGTCACAACTTTCCCCAGAACGATCCAGGAGTTCTCACTCACTGGAAAACTCAAGTCCTCACGGTGACCTGCCAGGACCAGCCCCGTCTCAACTGTCTCTCTAACTCCATCTCCACCCCTCTCCCCTGCCCTCTCTGATCCAGCCACACTGGCCTCTTGCTGGTCCCAGGACACGCCCATAGGATAGACATCAACACCTCTGCATTGCTTATCTCACTGCCAGAAAACCTTTTTATTTTTTCTTCCTTTCTTTTTAGGGCTGCACCTGTGGCATACGCTAGGCTAGGGATCAAATCGGAGCTGCAGCCGCTACCTACCCTACAGCCACAGCAACCCGTAATCCAAGCCACATCTGCCACCCACACCACAGCTCATGGCAACGCGAGATCATTAACCCACTGAGCGAAGCCAGGGATTGAATCTGCATCCTCATGGATACTAGTCAGGTTCTTCACACGCCGAGCCACAATGGGAACTCCCAGAAAACCTTTCTGCCAGAATTTGCATGACCCCTCCCTTCTTTCAGTTCTCTGCTCACAGTCACTTTATCAAAGAGGTCTTCCATTATCGTTTCATTTGAAATAGCACTTGCCCTGTCCTCTGATCTCCCCAACTTCCTCTCTTCTCCTTGTTTTTCTTTATTTTTCTTCATAGCACTTTAACCCCACGTGTGACATGACATGTTTCTTCGGTAAGCGACTGTCTCACTCCAACACTTAGAATCACTGAAGCACTTAGTACATGTTCAGCTAACACTTACTGAATGACCAGAGAAATGAATACATTATTTATGACTCCAATTCCACAGTTTATATGAAGTATCTCACAAGTGACCAGATTCTCCTAAAATAAACAGGAGCTAAGGAACTGGTGAGAAAACTAAACCATCATGAGGTTCAGGCTTGCTATTCGCCCCAATACTAAAATGAATGAAAATAAAGATTCCCTTGTTTTACACAGAACAAGAGCAACAAGTTTCCCTAGAGTCCACTAGAGTTTGCCAACCTAACCCTCTTTTCTACATTTTTTTTTTAACATTTAAAAAGGATATCTTCCCTCCCCTCCCTCCTTCCCCCAGACTCTGGGACTCCTCTCCTTCTGTTCATTCCTACTTGGAGCTGAAAGCCCGAAATAGCTGTTGACTTCATTGTCCTCATTTCCCTCCATTGTTACCATTCAGTTCTCGGGGTGGCTACCCTGTGGTGGACGTGTTCTTTTAAATGAATTCTTAATAAGTGGAGAAAGGAAAGCATGAGTAAAAACCTTAGACACGGTTTTAAGCAAAACATATCAGAGGATAGTTTCTTTAGGGAAAACTATGTATAAACTGACTCCAGCATGACTGCATATATACCATCAAATGTTATTCTCCTATGTAATAAAGTTAAAGAGCTGGAGAAAGAACACACAGTACAGAATAAAGAGCTTTACTTTATTAACATGGGAATAATTATAATTATGCATGTAGAGCACTTCATCACACAAGCAGAAAAAAAGAAATTATCTGAACAAAGGACCAAAATCATATGACCTTTAATCAATCAGCAAATAATTTTTGAGGGCTCGACACACAATTCCTGCTTTCACTTTTATTCTAACATAGGGCTCAGTAATACAAAGAATTTCATGGGTAGATCTACTAAATAAGAACCTGCCCACCCAGTAATTATAAAACAAAATACGGACAATTTCCTTCTAGTGGTAAATACATATTAGATAAATTTTCCAACAAAATAATGCAACGTCCTGGGGAAATAAATCTTAAATACTACAAATAGGTAGTGAGTCTAAGCACAACCATAAGGAGACGGAACTACACATTTTAAAGTTGCTTTGAAACTGAACTAACTGGAAGAAATAGAGCCACTCATTTTTTTTAAATTAAAGTATAGTTGATTTATAATGTTGTGCCAATTTCTGCTACACAGCGTAGTGATCCAGTCATGTGTGTATATATATAATATATATATATACATATGCATTCTTTTTCTAATACTATATTTCATCGTGTTCTATCCCAAGAGATTAGATATAGTTCCCTGTGCTGTACAGTAGGACCCCATTGCTTATCCATTCTCGATGTAATAGTTTGCATCTACCAACCCCAAACTCCCCGTCCATCCCACTCCCTCCCAAGTCATTCATTTTAAATGACTATGGAAGATCAAGGGCACTAAACATTTCCTTTTAGCAGCAGTTTTTCTCTAGATAATTTACCCCAGTCGAAGAAAACTATCATGTGAATTACTTCCCCCAAATTTAAAAATTCACCTGGGTTTTGACTTCATATCAAATGTCATTGTTCATCTATAATGGTAATTACACCAAAGGATAATGACTTCCTATGAGAGAAAAAATAGCCCAGAAATGGGCTGGATTGGTGAGGAGGAGATGGCCACCCTAGGACTCTTTTTAAAATTTTTTTGGCTACATACGGGGCATGTGGACGTTTTCAGGCCAGGGGTCAAACCCGAGCCACAGCAGTAACCAGAGCTGCTGTCGTGACAATGCTGGATCCCTAACCCACTGAACCACCAGGAAACACCAAGCCTAGGATTTAAGTCAAAGTTTTGATAGAGCTAATACACAATGCAGCTAACACTCCAGGCAGATATTCAGATACTAAAAAAATTCTTCCTTTGAGACCAAGGAATACACTGCCATCAAAACACATGCTGGCTAGGACCTCTTCTGGTTACGAAGGCCACAGTCCCAGTTTGCCTGAGATAACCCCCCATACACCGACATCCCACTATCCTGCCAGGCCTAGCATTCGTCCTAGACTGAAGGTTCCCATTTGGACAATAACTTACATGGTGCCATAATCTAAGGGTAAGTTAATGTCAGCAATAAAAGCTGATCAGCCCTCTTTGCTCCAGCCTCATTCAATCACAAATTCTAACACCTTTTAATACTTTTTCACCCCCAAATCACGACAATCCTCACTCCGGAGTACTCAATAAATATTTGTTAAGTAACTACATTCATCAATATATTAGTACTGTCTGTCCAGGAATGGATTTGAAATAAATCTGACCACTCTAGAAAAGAGGTTCAATAAATATTAGCTAATAGAATATCAGTGAGGAAGTCTGAAAGGGCAAAAGACTTAACCACTGTCCCTCACACTGTCTTCTGGCTTGCTGTCCAGAAATTTTTACCTAAGTTGTTGGCATTTCTGTTCTTGGCGGAAGGGAGAGGAAAAAGTATTTTCTTCATTGTGGTCTCCTTTGTATATCTAAGATAAATTTCAACCCCACTAGCTTCTATTCCACCTTTAATAAAGGACAATGTGATAATTCAATTTACACTAGCAAATACCTAGGTTATACTCAAATCTGATGTCTATTTTCAGTTTGTAATAGTCTTTTTTTTTTTTTTGGCTTTTTGGCTTTTTGTCATTTCTTGGGCTGCTCTCATGGCATATGGAGGTTCCCAGGCTAGGGGTCAAATCGGAGCCATAGCGCCAGCCTACGCCACAGCCACAGCAACGCGGGATCCAAGCCGCGTCTGCAACCTACAACACAGCTCATGGCAACACCAGATCCTTAACCCACTGAGGATCCTTAACCCACTGAGCGAGGCCAGGGATCGAACCCGAAACCTCATGGTTCCTAGTCGGATTCGGTAACCACTGAGCCACCCATGGGAACTCCAGTTTGTAATAGTCTTGTTTAATCAACATAAATCCTCTGTGCTCTCCTAGTCTCTCTCTCTCTCCCTCTCTTCCCCTTTCCTTCTCCCTCCCCGCCCCCATCCTTAACTCTTATACCAATTCCTCTCCAGTCTGTAAGTCAATTGATTTTCTCCTCAGGCTGCTGTCTGACGTTTGTGCTCTAGATCGTGAAGCATTTCCAAAGGCAGAAAAGAGTGTTCTCTAACTTGTGGAGGAGAAAACAAGGGTTGAAAATGGGAGTACCCAGGAGAACCGAAGGGGGAACACTAGGATTGCTTTATCTATGAGGTAGAGTCATAGAGCCTTTTAGCCCTGCCGTACTGTCACCAGGATGAGTAGACAAGATGGGCTGCGAGAGAGGGCCACAGAACTTCAAAAAGTCTTTGGAGTTCCTGTTGTGGCACAGTGGAAAGGAATCCACTAGCATCCAAGAGGACGCAGGTTCGATCTCCGGCCTTGCCCAGTGGGTTCAAGATCCTGGGAACCTCGATATGCCATCAGTATGGCCCTAAAAAGCAAAAAAGTCCTTAAGGAAAATGAACAAAGCAGCTTCTTTTAGGCATAAGCTGCTAGTGTTGCATATTTTGAAAGAGAATAGGACAGTGAAGGAGGGATGTGCTGTTGACTCCAAGTGATGTTATAAAATGTAATAAATATAGATGTTTGATGATGGATGTTTGATGATGGTTCTAGGAAGGCTCCATAGATGTCGATGGATGGATGGATGGATGGATGGATGATACTCCTAGAACCTGCTGCTTTAATCCGGAAAATTCTGACCACTCACAATCTTTTTCATGTCTCTACCAAGTAATCAGAAATAATGATTAAGCAGATAATGGTGCCACAAGTTCTGGGCTTAAGAAGTAGCACCTTGTGAATGGAGCAACAAAAGGTCACACTACATCAAGTGATCAGTACTAAGTATGTAAGTAAACACTCCTATGGATTAAGTTAGAGAAGAACCTGAAGCCACAGGCCCACAAAAAAGGAAACCTTTCTCCCCCAAAAGATGATGGAAAAAGAAAGATGATGCCTAATTTACCCTCTCAAAGATATTGCTCCATAAAATTTTACAAAATTCCACCTTTCATTTTAAGAGGTTCTATGAACTACTACTGCTTTGTTCCTCTCTAGAATTGAAGGAACTAGTGGTGTGCAGGTAAAAACAGGATCCGTTAGGAAGGCACACTTCTGGAGAAATGGCCTCACCCCTCCCCTTCGCCGTAGTCAAAAATGTCGCTTGGCTGTGCTGCATTCAACCCTCCCGTGTGGCAGCATCCTTAAGATTGGAATATTCTGGTGTCAGGTACAAAATTAAAGCTAAGGCTCAGAGAGCCTAATTGACCATCAGAAAGGAAACATAAGAGGCTTTGGGTAAGGTTTTTACCTAAATGAGAATTGTGGTCAGGATAAAATGTAAGTCCCTGAGGGAATTCCCATTGCAGCTCAGCTAGTATCCACGAGGATGCGGGTTTGATCCTTGGCCTCGCTCAGTGCGTTAAGGATCCAATGTTGCTGTGAGCTATGGTGTAGGACACAGACATGCCTCGGATCCCATGTTGCTGTGGCTGTGGTGCAGGCCGGTATCTATAGCTCTGATTGGATCCCTAAGCTGGAAACTTCCACATGCTATGGGTGCAGCCCTAAAAAGCAAAAAAAAAAAAAAAAAAAAAGGTAAGTCACTGAGGTATAATTTGGCAATAAAATACCACCTCCAATATTGTGCAGCTGAACAACTTTAGGGGAGGAATTATCTGAATGTACCAAGGACAGCCCTCTCGCTTCCCTTCTTTAAGTCTGCACTTCTCTGTTAAGGAAAAGCCTTTGATGGAAAGGCTTCCTGGTTCAACGCATCATTTCCTTGGTGTCTCTATTTGTCCTCCCCCGCTCCCCCCAAATCTTATGACCTTCTCATATCTCACTGACTCCTGCCTCCCCACGTGTCCTGCAGTTTTAGTCTCCCATGTTTATACTTGAGCTGTTCCTCCTGAAAGGAAGCATGTCTTTCAGTATTCTCCCTACCGAATCCCTACTTATCCTTCGAGATCTGACTCAAATTCCATGTCCTCTGTGAACGGAAGGTGTTCTTGTTAGCTCCAGGCACAAAGTAGTTGCAACTCCCCTAGCAGTAGGATTATTCCTATTTGATAATGTTTATCACCTCCTATCCTGGTCAGTTGTGTGCCTAACTTTATACACACACACACAATCACACACACCCCTTAGTTTGTATTCCTTTGGGATGGAGAACAATCTCTTTTCACTTTGTACATCGAGTCCCTAGAAGAACAAGGCTCGCTGTTGCATTAAGTTATGTAAACTTCCAAATAAGATCAAAATATATATATATATGTTCATAAAACCAGATATCCACATAAGATTTTGATTAATCTTGGAAACACAGAGACACATATTCGCACATAATGTAAAATAACTTTGTACTTACAGCTTTAAATATAAGTACTGGTCTAAGAATTGGTTTTACTTCAAATGCAAGGACACATATATCAACTGTAGTAGAATAGTTGCCTTTGGCAAAAGGCAGTGGGATTGGGGGATGGGGATAAAAATGCATCAGTAAATAAACTGAACAAGACAAGAAAATAAGTCAATAAGTAACCTGAACAAGGGAAGGACCTAATGAACTGCATAAGTGGAGAAGTATGATTAACTCAACCTTCTCTACATGAGGTCTCAAATTTTATTTATTTATTTATTTGTCCTTTTGCCTTTTCTAGGGCCGCTTACCACGGCATATGGAGGTTCCCAGGCTAGGGGTCCAATCGGAGCTGTAGCCACGGGCCTACGCCACAGCCACAGCAACTCAGGATCCGAACAAAGTGTGCAACCTACACCACAGCTCACGGCAACGCCAGATCCTTAACCCACTGAGCAAAGCCAGGGATCGAACCTGAAACCTCATGGTTCCTACTCAGATTCATTAACCACTGAGCCACAACAGGAACTCCTTGAATTTTAAAAATATATTTATAACTCTATTCACAGATACAATGTGTAAACAATTCAACCTTCTGAAAATCTTTTCCGAAATGTGATTCTCCTACATGTGAGAAACTGATGTCAAAAACTACCTCTCAGAGTTCCTGTTGTGGCTCCCTTGGTTACAAACCTGACTAGTATCCATGAGGATGCAGATTTGCCATGAGCTACGGTGTAGGCTGGTGGCTGCAGCCGCAATTCAACCCCTAGCCTGGGAACCTCCATGTGCTGCGGGTGTGGCCCTAAAAAGCAAAAAGCAAAAAAAAAAAAAAAAACTACTCAATTGGAACCCATTGATTTTACATGAAACAAAGGACTTCCATGAAGTGTAGTATGTTGCTGTTTTATTTTCTAAAACACCAAAACTTATAGTGGCTAATCTTGGCTTTCAAATATATTGTTCTTTTTCTTCAGTTTGATAAGTTGCTTCAGAGTTCTGTAACTCAAGAGAGGAAAAACACGAGCTAATATAGGCCAGAAAAAGTCCTCCTCCCATAACACCAAATAAGAACTCTGAGTGCATGAATCTTTGCACCATCACCATAAAAGAAACTAATAAGTAGAGTGAAGGAACTAGAGGTATTAACAGGCACAGAGTTGCAGCAAGAAGCAAGAGAGAAGAAACAGGATGGAAGTCTCTCCTTTACCAGTTAGCAGATTCATGTTGGTTGAGCCTACTTGTGTTAACATGGAAGCTGAAGGCATCAGCAAAAATGAGGGTAGCTCTGATTCCTAGGGTCCCAGTGCACCACAGCCCTAGGAAAGAGCCACTGTCCAGCACAGGGCTTAGCTGCTACGCTATAAGCCGATGGCAGCCCTCACCACCTCTCTGCCTTCAGCCAATACTGCTCAGGGTTCAGCTTGGTCTACAAGCAGAACTCCTCCTTTCAGAGCTCAGACATCTGAGGCCAATTGTGTCCAACCACCTCCCGCATTCCTGCAGTCCGCATGGAAAGGACAGGGAGCCCCCAGCCTCATCCATTTCCTCTCCCCCCTCATCCCTTCTGCCCTGTGCTTCTCCCTTCCTGCTACACATTTCTCTCCCACTCACCACTGACAACCTTCCACTGCGCTCCCTGGAACCACACTTGCCTGTTCAATGAAAATCCCTACATCCTTGGTCTTTCCGCCAGGTGCCCACTGCACCTCCTCACTCAGCAGAGATCTGGCCCCTGTCTGCCTAGCAAACCTGCATCCCACATCTACATGCTTTCCAGATCCACACCCACATACAACTGTTTCTTCCACACCCAAGCCTCCCTGGAAAGCCTTTCCCTCCACCCCATCCTTTTTCATTTAGCTAAATCCAACTCGTTCTCCAAGAAAACATCCCTGCCTTCTTTCAGAAGCCTCACCTGATCCCATGGTCCTCACCTCCCTGGTTATGTTCGGCACCATCCCTTTGTCTTAAAACTCTCAAGCCCACATTCTCCCTCTCTTCCTCTCTGCATTCAGCATCTCCTTTTATAAAGAGTATTTATAGGAGTTCCCGTCGTGGCTCGGTGGTTAACGAATCCGACTAGGAACCATGAGGTTGTGGGTTGGATCCCTGGCCTTGCTCAGTGGGTTGGGGATCTGGCATTGCCGTGAGCTGTGGCGTAGGTTGCAGACATGGCTCGGATCCCGCATTGCTGTGGCTGTGGTGTAGGCCAGCGGCTACAGCTCAGATTCGACCCCTAGCCTGGGAACCTCCGTATGCCGAGGAAGCAGCCCAAGAAATGGCAAAAAAGACAAAAAAAAAAAAAAGAGTATTTATGTATTTGTCTCCCCCACAGAACTGTGAGTTCCTTGAGGGTATTGGTTGTGTCCTAGTCACTGACTGCTGGCATGGAACAGGTGTTCAATAAATGTTTGTTGAATTAATGAATAAAAATCTCTATCCCTGACTTGAATAAATGAAATAAATATGTGGGGATGAAGTGGACATTTTTCCTTTGTTCAGTTTTTCTTTCAGTCTTTTAAAGCTATATCCACTTGCTAGCAAGCAACACAAAGATATTTTCAAAGAAAAGCCAACTCTCTCCCCTCCCTAACCTTGACTTTAACTGTTTTACCCTTGACTTTTTTTTTTACCCTTGACTTTTCTTAACCACTATTAAATGCTGGGTGTGTACTGTTCTTTGATTTTCTCTATGCTCCTGGCACACACGCACATATGCACAATGAAAGCCTTGTCTCAGTTTATAGAACTGGGATCCTATATTACATATATTTTATCATAAAACTTGCTCTTTTCACTTAATAATGTATCGTGGCCATCATTCCAGACCAACACCTAAGACCTAACTCAGTCTTTCTAACAGGTCCATAGCAGCCTATAGAATAGCTGTACCGTATTGCTCATTTCTCCAATGGGCGAACATTCACATTGCTCTTAGTTTTATGGAAATTCTGAAAAGCAAAGATAGCAAGACTGAGCTAACATTTTTAGAACATACATACTTTGAGTTAATTCTCTGCCAGCACAGTGGACTCTATCCTTACACCCCTGGGTCTATTTTTTTCAAGCCTCGAGCTTCCTAAAACCTAATAGGCTCATGAGTGTTCTCTTCTGTGTAGAGTGCCTATCATCTGCCACGTGTCTTATACCAAACAGGCATTTAATATTTATTGAACTGAACCAAAAGCTAACTAGATAGAAATTGCTGGGAAGGAGACATACTCAGTATGCGCTGTTTGCCATGCTTGATTCTGAGGATTTCCTCAGAAGAGAATACAAATAGAAAATGTTCATTTTAACTTAATATACTTCTGTTTGGATTTTAATATAATACTTTACAATTTAAATATTTAATATAGCCATTAAAACATGAAGATATTTTCATAATATTAATACGTTGATAATAAATTTCAACACATTACTTTTATAACTCAAGAATAGCTTTTTTCAAAACTCGATGGATGGTACAGAACTTTGAATTACAAGTAACAAACTCTGATTCAGTAGCTGCCGAGTCTGCCTGTATATAAGAATCAACTGAAGCTTATTTAAAAACTCAGATTCCCAGGCCTTTCCCTGACTAGCCAGAGTCAGTAAATCTGAAGCAGAACTCTCGTATCAGCATGTTTAATAAATACGACAGATGATTCTTTGACCCTGCTCAAATCTAATGATCCTCAGAATTACCTGGGGAGCTTTTCACATAGTATATAGATGTTTGGGCTCTACCTTTAGAATTTATGATCCATTAGACCTGGAATGAGGCCTGAGAGTCTACATTTTTAAAAGGTTATCAAGACTATTCTTCCCAGGTTTGGAAAGGTTATTCCAGGTGTTATAATTTCCTCCACTTTGTCAACTCAAAAATCAAGGCATGATGGCTCCATTTTGATCTCCAGCAGTAAAAATACAACACCAAGTTAAAATTCTTTGATGAGAATATTCTAAAAGACCACAATGTGGGAAATGTCTTAACTTACCATGGAATTTAAGAATCACTTTTATTTTTAGTTTGAATAATGAATTAAATTTTAGTACTCTATATCTTTTTTTTTTGTCTTTTGTCTTTTTTTAGGGCCACACTTGCGGCATATGGAAGTCCCTAGGCTAGGGGTCGAACTGGAGCTACAGCTGCCAGCCACAGCCACAGCCACAGCAATGCCAGATCCTTAATCCACTGAGCCAGGCCAGGGATTGAACCCACATCCTCATGAATACTAGTCGGGTTCGTTAACCACTAAGCCCACGACGGGAACTCCAGTATTCTGTATCTTAAAGACATGAACTCAAAAATATTTTTCTAAGAGTTATTAATAAAAGTACTTTTATGAGGCTCCATTGATTTCAATGTTTTCAATTTTTAAAAAATAGTTCTATCCTATCCCTGCTATAACCTACAAGTCTAGATACTAGAAATAAGCAGTGATCACTTTTTAAATTAAGGAGACTCATCTGTCCTATATCTAAACACCTTCCTAATGATAAGTTTGGTATTTAAGCAGACACATTAACTTTCTGACCCTAAAGGTTTATCTCTACTGTCAGGAATAGAGATGAGAGCAGGTATTCCATTAGAAAAGCATAGTGGAGGAGTTCCCGTCGTGGTTAATGAATCCGACTAGGAACCATGAGGTTGTGGCTTCGATCCCTGGCCTCGCTCAGTGGGTTAAAGATCTGGCGTTGCCATGAGCTGTGGTGTAGGTCGCAGACGCGGCTCGGATCCCGCGTTGCTGTGGCTCTGGTGTAGGCTGGCAGCTACAGCTCCGATTAGACCCCTAGCCTGGGAACCTCCATATGCCGCAGGATCGGCCCAAGAAATAGCAGAAAGACAGAAAAAAAAAAGAAAAGAAAAGCATAGTGGAGCTCAGTTCTGAAAACATCTTTCATAAAAAAATAAATGGCAAACAGACATTTTTCAACATGAGCTGAATTCAAGTAGCTATTACACTAGGCACTCTACTAATCATTTAGAATTTTTTTTTTTTGCAAATTCATAAAAATGAAAGTACTTCATAAAAACAGAAGGAAAAACCCAGTCACTGGTAATTTCTAGGAAGTTCTGGTCCTGAAAGTGTAAGAGGAGGAACTAGAGTGGGGATATCAGAGGAATAACAACACCAAGGATCAATGGCCAGGTTACCCTCACCTGACCATTACCAAATGTCCACGAAGGCATTCCGAAATGTCCTGGGAATTCCAAATAACCTCCCAAGGCCATTTCCTTTCAATCTCAAGAATAGGGCCTTTTCTCTCTCAGTAACTCAATGACCATGATGTTTACTATAATATTCCAAGGATGAGTAATAGAGGGGCAGTAAAACAAAGCGGACGTGATGAAAAGTCACACAGACCTGGGTAAAAATCAGGATCTGCCATCTACCCACTGCTGGAGCTCAGGGCAGTTGCTGGATTGGGGAGGTAATAACAGTATCTACTTGATTCAGTTACTGTGAGGCTTAATTGATAGAACACATGTCAAGGGCTAGACTCATAATAACTGATATTTATCACATTTTTTCCTCTCTCTGACATAATAGTCAGACTCTAAACTGTTAAATGCAAGATTACCAACATGAATTTCAAGGCGAAACAAGACAGATTAAGTGAAATGTCCGTGTCTGACTCCAAATCATCCTGCTCGAAGTCAGGTTCAAGAAGAAATATTCAAGAACCAAGTCCCAATTCAGTGCTCTAGCCTCTGAATCAATGGGGCCATCTTCATTTTGTATCCTTAGATAAACCACAGGGACCTTGTAATACAAGGGGCCAGAGGCAAGGTGAAACTGGGAGGTTATGTAATGAACTTGATGCCTCCTAGGACAGACCAAGGTTCCCAGGAGCTACTTGGCGCCTACAAAGTGCAAGGATCTGTGTACTAAGAGGCTTGGGTGGCACAAAGCCACATCAGAAGTGGACTCTGACCACAGAGAGTTTTACAACCTATGAGAACTGGTCCCCACGTGTTCTTTGTACTTAGGACAGAAGTCAGGACCAAAAGCCTGTCTTAGAACACAGTTCAGAGATTATGCAGTTGAGATCACATGGAAGATCCCATACAAACATCCAGTTCCCTGTAATCATATCTGTTCCACCCTCTTTTTTCTTTTCTCTAATACATAGAAATTATTAGGCTTCATCAGGCAGGTAGTGTCTCAGGGCCCCATATCACCCCAGGTGAGATCTATGATGTAAATTTCCCTCACTGCGACTCCCCAGCATCACCCCATTTCCAGGCACAGAACCAACCAACCACATTGCCAGACCAACAAAGACCAGTTTTTTAAAAAAGGAGTTTAAACAATCGATAGAATTTACTTTATTTCTTACATGCCCCAGAATGAACCTTGAAAGGCAACACTTAATTATCCGATACATATGAAATTCTTACACTCTTCTCAGAAAGCAAGGTTCACCCTCTGGGGTGAAAAAAAAAATTACTCCTCAACTCCTCTTAAAGCTTCAGGGTATCAAAAGGGGTGATACTTATTGCTTTGCAAATGTACTTTCTAAAAATAATCAATATTTTCCTTAAAGGCTTATGGCAGAGAAACCAAGTCACTTTGCCTTAATTGCTGGCAAGCTGCACAATGACTTGATCTCTTTAATATTTCACTCATAGTAGCAGCCACTGAGCTATGACTAACCCACTCTCCCAGCATCACCGCTGGCTCCAGATGGCAAGAAATACATTCCCTTCCCTATTGCCTAAAAAGCAATTCTGATTTTTTTTTCTTTCGCCCAGTTTCACCTGCAGTAATCTGTTGACTCCAGAAAGAAAACGCCTTGAGGTGAAAGGGAGATCAATGCGAAAGAGTACAGGTAGAATTTACTTTTTGTTAATGGAGTGTAAGCTACTGCAGCTTTAAATCTTACTGCATCGAGCCCTGGATACCTTCCATAACCAAGCTGCAAAATGCTAACAAGAAAGGAGGAAAAAAATACCTCTTCCTCCCTCCCGGTCAGCCCTTCAGGCCGCTCTCCGGCCGGCCTGGCAGCGGCGAGCCCATCCCCCCACGCCCTCCCAGCCCAGACGTGCGACTGGTACAGGTAAGCCGGACACCGACCTTGGCCCTCAGCCTTCGCCCACATCCGGGGATCAAGGTCAAGGGCGAGGGCTTCCTTCCACCACCACCCCCTCACCACCCCCACCCACCCGGCCGGCCAGAGCCCGGGGATCTAATGCCAAAGTTTCAGGCCGGGCTGCGGCCGGCGCGGCTCTCGCAGCCCCTCGCCCTCGCGCACCTGCCCGGCCCGCCCTGGTCTGAGCCCGCCCCGCCGTACCGGGCGCGGGGTCCGTGGACGGTGCCCACCTGGCCCCCACTTACCCCTCGCGGACATGGTTCAGGCAGCAGGAGCCGCAGCAGGGAGGGCGCCGGAGACACTTGCCAGGGCGTGGGGAGGAAAATAGCCCCGAGCCGCACCCGGTGCACCCGCGCCCGCCCGCGCGGGGAGGCGGCTGGCCGCGCGGGGACGCCTCCCGCAGGACACCTGGCGCCGCTGGGCGCAGCGCGGCCGGCGGGCGGGGACGCGGCGGGCACGGGGATCCGCCGGGCGCGGCAACGCTGACAGCCCGAGGCCCGCGCTGGGCGGGGCCCGCCTCCCGCCTCCCCCGCCCGGCCAGCAGCCAGGCCCACCGGGTCCAGCGGCCGCGGGGGCGCGCCGCCTGCCCGAGCTTTTGTCCCCAAGCGAGCGGAGGTGCGGCGTGCGGTGAGGCCTGCGTCTTCCCTTCCCCGACCTGGGTCCTCGTTAAAAAAAAATAATAGTAGTAATAATACCAGTGTTGTTGTTCTGGGTGGCCTTCCGGCCTCCCGCTTTGATCTCAGAGGGAGAGAGTAAGAAAGAAACTGTTTTGTCCCCTCCCCTAGTGATGCTCAGGTCAGGGGGGGAGACCACGGTTGCCTGGGGGGCTTGGCCCTCAGTGGGAGGAGGGCTTTGGGTGGTCCGCACGCGGGTCAAAGTAAAATTAGGGACCAGTGACACCCCTCGAAGTCGGCCCGGGTGGGATGGGTGGACTCTTCCTCCTGGGACCTTTGAGGTATCCCAGGAGAACAGGGCTGACCTAGTGCAGTATCCTAAGGCAACTGACACTCAAGAAATGTCTAAACAAGGGTCAGGGAGGGGCAGGGCTGAGCTGGGCTGGAGAATAAAACGGACACTCTAAACAAATCCACTTTTCCTATGTATCAGAGTAAAAAGAAAAAATACAAGAACAGTCTCCTTCTGCCCTGGAGGGTTATCACCTAGAGCTTCATGCTAGTAAGCAACCTTCCAACAGCCACCAGATCAAGAAGTTCTGAACTGAAGAGGTGGGGTTCTAAGCTTTGAGGAGAACAGTACAGTAACTTATTAAACCTCTAAGACTGATCCCTGAATTGCAAGTTTCAGGAATTCACACTCCCTTCCCTGTAGCTACTTCTCTATACACCCTCACAACAGATATTCTAGTTGTTTTCTATGTGAGCAGTTCCCAAATCTATCCTGATACGATGAGAACTGTGTAAGTCTGATAATTCAGAAATATTCAAAGAATAGGTGTAAAAAATTTCTAAAAAATGATTGGTGGATAATTGACATCATTGGGGAAAAAAAAAAAGCTCAATCAAATAATCATGTGGGGAATGAAATATTAGAAAAAAGCCAAGTAATGAGAGTAGAAAGTCTCAAATTCAACTACCAACTACAAAAATTAATTATTTATCATCTTGACAACATCCCCTTCATATCTTCTAGGAGAAAAACTTGCCAACAAATCACAATCCATCTGCTTCAGTTTCAAAACAACTCTTCTTTCCCACTATCCTCAGCTCACTGTTGACCTTTCTCACCCAAAGGATGATTACAGGAAAGCCACTGCTCTCCCTACATCCTCCCTTCACTCCCTCCAGTTTATTTTGTCTATTGCCTAGTTTTCCTAAAACACTGTTTATAATGTGACATCTTCAAACTCCAAATGAGTCTCCGCCAATCTCCAGATAAAGCCTCAATATTTCAAAGTGTCTTTATCCATACAGTTAATCCATTCAATGGCATTTTATTGAGCACATACTATATACCAGTCTCTATGGTTGGTACCAGAGTGAACTAAAAAGACATTGTCCGTGTCTCTATGGAGCTAAGGTCTACGAAAATTTTGAGGACTTTCACAATCTATGCTCTTACCTCTCCAGCATCATCTCTAGCTACTCCTCTGAGCAAATGCTGTTGCAGACAGGATACTTTTCCCTCTGTTGTTAAATATATCACAATATCCATTCTCCCTCATTCTCATTGCTCATTCCCATTGCTCTTCCCAAATGCCCTCCCCCTCACCCAAATAAGTGTATATACTGCCTCCTCCTGAAATATTCTCAAACTACCCACATTGATCTCCTCTTTCTCTCAACTTCTATAGCTTGTATTTTCAGAACCACCTGTTTTTAATGAATACACCGCTCTGTGTTGCCATTTCATAGTTTTGTTGTATGTGTTTCCTGTATGTCCAGCTGATTTTAAGTTCCTTGAAATGAAAGACTTACATAATCTGAACTGAATTTGTTGTAGAAATGTATCACAGAGCATATATCACATGCTAGTAAGATAGACAGGTCTCGTGTTTGTGTGATTTTCTTCTTTTATTCTTGTGTTAATATCTAGCCCTTTACTCTAAAAGCCACAACAGTTCTGGTCTTTATAATCTCACACCAGAATTACAGGTACAGTGCAAAAGCCTAATAATGAACAGAGCTTACTCTTGTCCTTAAAATGCTTATGATAGACTACACAGATGCTTATAAAATACACTCCTAGGAGTTCCTGCCGTGGCTCAGCAATTAACAAAACTGACTAGCATTCATGAGGTTGCAGGTTCGATCCCTGGCCTTGCTCAGTGGGTTAAGGATCCAGCACTGCCGTGAGCTGTGGTGTAGTTTCAACACAGCTTGGATCCCACGTTGCTGTGGCTCTGGCACAGGCCAGTGGCTAAAGCTCCGATTGGACCCCTAGTCTGGGAACCTCCATATGTCACGGGTGCAGCCCTAAAAGGACAAAAAGACCAAAAAAAAAAAAATACACTCCTATATGTAAGTCTGAAATAAGACATCTTACACAAAACTGTTAGGCACACACTAGTACTCAGTACCTGATTGGCTGCCAAGTTGGAAAATGGTAAGTTTACTATCAAAGATTATCTTTGGCTAAAAAAAAGTTTCCCCTGTGAATTTAAGTTTAGTCTTCTTCAGGTTAAATAGCAGTTCAGATTTTAAAATATATATGATTTGCTTATACTTTGGGGTTATGATTGAAATGCTGTCAGGATCAAACTCATCATTCCAGAATCTCTTCCTATAATCTTACAAATCTGAAACTAATTCTTCCAATCACACAGCAACCAAGTTCCTATTAGTAGCTTGAACAGCCTAACAACTTTCTCATCTAAGATAACAGAATAGTTTTGAAATCATTGTAAAAGCAAACTATAAGGTGCAATGAATTTTTTTTAAATGTTAATGCCACTTTTCCAAGTTAGGAAATAAAGTACAGTCTATTGGTTGGAACTATAAAAAGAAGTTTGGATAGACCAATGGGAAGAAACACATTCCAGTCTGTGTTTGAAAAAATATCCTACTATTTGGCTCTTGCCAAAAATACTCTTAAATTCTAATGGAAGGAAAGTTAATATACCTTATTAGTGTTTTCAATTCTTTATTGACTCTTTAAGTGATTGAATATGGATTCATATAGAGCTTTTCAATTGATGATGCACCATCACTACAATTCTGCTTTTTGTATAACTTCAAGGTTTTTTTTAAAAAAAAGGGGGGGTGGGGGAGGGCAATTGGAACTACTCAATAATTTTCAGCAAATACCTTTGTAATGCCTACCATGTAAGAGGCAGTGAGGAAGATAAGGCAAACCAGTTAGATTAGTTCCTTGTCCTCATGGTGTTTATGTTCTAGTAGGAGAAAGTCAGAAAATACACAAGGTGAAGAAGCTAACCTTCAGACTCTTCATAAAGCTGGGCCACTAAAGGGGGCTAAAATGATCCCAGGACAGTAGTATCCCTGGCTCCCAATAGAAGCAACAAAAATTCTGTTCTGATAAAATTTGACAGATGAGCAACCAAAAATGAGGTCACAATCAAAGAGAATTAAGTATACAAAGAAGAATGCCACTTTGAACAAGAATCATCAGAAACAACAGATAGCAGAATAGCAGATATAGATAGTAAGTACTTCAGATATTGTCATTCCCAGATAACAAAATAAGATGAAATATAAAACAATAAAGTAACAAAAGATACCAAGAGACTACCAAAAATGACCATGTGAAATTCAAAAAAAAAAAATCAAAATTTTGAATATCAACTGTTGAAATTTTTTTAATTCAATGGATGGATAAAACACAAAATTATTTGGAACCAAAGAAAGAATTAGTGAAATGGACATAGATGTTTAAAATTTGCTAAGAATCCCACTCCTGGGCATCTATCCAGAGAAAACCATAACTCAAAAAGACACATGTACTCCAATGTTCCTTACAACACTATTTTTAATAGCCAAGACATGGAAACAACCTAAATGTCCATTGACAGAGGAGTAGATAAAGAAGTCGTGGTACATATACATGATGGAATATTATTCAGCCATTAAAAGGAAAGAAATAATGGCATTTGCAGCAACATGAATGGACCTAGAAATTATCATGCTAAGGGAAGTCAGTCAGACAATGCGCCATCAACATCAAATGCTATCACTTACATGTGGAATTTAAAAAAAGGACACGAACTTCTTTGAAGAACAAAATACTGACTCACAGACTTTGAAAAACGTATAGTTTCCAAATGAGACAGGTTGGAGGTGGGAGGATGAACTGAGGGTTTGGGATGGAAATGGTATAAAATTTGGTTGTGATGATTGTTGTACAGCTATAAATGTAATAAAATTCATTGAGTAATTTAAAAAGATAAAAAATAATTAAAATTTAAAAAATTAAAATTTGCTAAGAATACAGCTCTGAAACATTAGAAATTGGAAATACAAAAAAAGATTAAGGTATCTAGAAGGTAGGATGAAATGGTCTAATGTGTAAATAATAGGAGTCCTAAGAGAATAGAAAACATGGAGGTTTGATCCCTGGCCTTGTTCAGTGGGTTAAGGATCTGGTGTTGCTGTGCACTGTAGTGTAGATCACAGACATGGTTTGGATCGCACATGTTGCTGTGGCTCTGGTGTAGGCCATTGGCTACAGCTCTGATTGGACCCCTAGCCTTGGAACCTCCATATTCCATGGGTACCGCCCTGAAAAAAAAAAAAAAAAAAAAAAAGACAAAAGAAAACATGGGGCAGAGACCGAATTTAAAGAAATAATATCTGAGAACTTAGCAAAAAGACATAAATTCACAAATAAAGGAAATGCCACATATATCAAACAAGATAAATAAACAGAAATGCAGACCTAGATATTTTGTATTGAAACTGAACATCACCAAAGACAAAGAGAAAAGACATAGCCCACAAAGAAACAACAGGCTAACAATAGACTTCTTAAACGGAATGATGAAAGCCAGAAGACAATGGAATTGTGATTAGATTGTAACTATAGCTAGCCAATTAAACTGTGTACACAGCAAACTCTTTCAAAATGAGAACAAAATAAAGATATTTTAGGATAAGCAAATACTGGAGTTCCCATCGTGGCTCAGTGGTTAACTAACCCAACTAGCATTCATGAAGTTGCAGGTTCGACCCCTGGCCTTGCTCAGTGGGTTAAGGATGCAGTGTTGCCATGAGCTGTGGTGTAGGTCACAACTGTGGCGTAGGCCAGCAGTTGTAGCTCCAATTGGACCCCTAGCCTGGGAACCTCCATATGCCACAGGTGCACCCCCAGAAAAGAAAAAAAAAAGGATAAACAAATACTGAGTTTTCCACTTAAGGAATTACAAATATACATAATATAGAAATATATTTATATAGCAAAAAATGACGCCTGTTAAAATGTGTGAGATGGGAGTTCCCACTATGTTGCAAGGGGATTGCTGGCATCTTTAGAGTGCTAGGACATAGGTTCATTCCCCAGCCCAGCATAGTAAGTTAAGGATCCAACGCTGCCGCAGCTGTGGCATACATCACAACTGCAGCTCGGATCTGATCCCTGGCCTAGGAAGTCTATATGTCACAGGGAGGCCAAAAAAGAAAAAATAAAAATAAATAAAAATAAAAGGTGTGTGATGGAAGAAAGAATGAGGGAAAATTTTTTGTTTACATACAGATAAATGTAACTAAATATTGATACATTTGAAATCATAAACTAGGATAAGAATTGTTTCTTTGAAAAGAATAATAAAATGAATCTCTTTTGGTGAAATTGACTAAAAAAAGAGACATCAAAAGTGAATAATATTAAAAATAAAAAGAGGCAGTTACACATAGAGCAGATATTTTTAAAAGTTTACAGACTGGAGCTACCATTGTGGCTCAGTGGGTTAAGAACCCAGCTAGATGCAGGTTCCATCCCTGGCTTTGCTCAGTGGTTTAAGGATCCAGTGTTGCGACAAACTCTGTGCAGGTCACAGATGGTGGCTTGGAGCTGGAGTTGCTGTGGCCTAGGCCAGCACCTACAGTTCCGATTTGACACCTAACCCAGAAACTTCCATATGCTGCAGGTGTGGCCGTAAAATATATACGTAAATTAAATTAAAAGGTTACAAACTGAAATTCACTTCTGAATATGATGAAGTAACAATAATTAGACTTGCTTTCCCACATCAAATAGATAAAAAACTGAATGAAATACATGAAACAACTATTTTTAGAGATTGGACAACAGGGAACTCAAGACAGTGACCTTTTTAAAAAGGGAAGCAAAGAAGATGAATTCTTCGAATGCCCTAGCTTCTGACTGAGCTAATATCTGAAGACACCAACCTAATTGTCCACCACTTCCATTCTGAAACCTGGGTTCAATTCTTCTCAGCCTCCTAACTGTAGCCACATCTAAGACATTTAAGTGATTTCACATTTAAAATGTCCATTTGGGAGTTCCCGTCGCGGCGCAGTGGTTAACGAATCCGACTAGGAACCATGAGGTCGTGGGTTCGGTCCCTGCCCTTGCTCAGTGGGTTAACGATCCGGCGTTGCCGTGAGCTGTGGTGTAGGTTGCAGACTCGGCTCGGATCCCGTGTTGCCGTGGCTCTGGCGTAGGCCGGTGGCTACAGCTCCGATTGGACCCCTAGCCTGGGAACCTCCATATGCCACGGGAGCGGCCCAAGAAATAGCAACAACAACAACAACAACAACAAAAAAGACAAAAGACAAAAAAAATAAAAATAAAAATAAAATGTCCATTTGGTGGTGGAGCATTGATATCACTCGGGGTCTTTAGCATCAGTCAACTTCTTGGAAATGATGTTTTGAATGGTTCTGTTCTATCCTTTAGTTAACATCAAATGCTTTGCTTATCATTTTGTGGCACCCCTAACATAAAGAAACTGTTAGTTTGAAGCAGAGGGTGAACGGCTGGTCATGCAGCATACTGGTAAAATTACACAGAGGTAGGCAGTAACATGGGTTAACAGAGAAAAACTGGACTGAAAAAGGAGAGAAAAAGTAAAAACAAACAAACAAACAAAAACCAGAGGAATGTGTAACTGAGCCCAGATCCAGCCAGAACGTGAAATTTGAAGGGACTCGAATATAGACATGAGGGCTGGTGGCAGGGTTGGGAGAGCAGAGTGAGGTGTTAAATATTTTAGATGTGAAAATTGAAGGGACTCGAATATAGACATGAGGGCTGGTGGCAGGGTTTGGGAGAGCAGAGTGAGGTGTTAAATATTTTAGATGTAGGCTTCATCATGAGAGGAAATCAGTCCTAGGGAATCAGGCAGTTAAGGTCAGATTCTGGTGCTTACAGGAGCCCAGGCAAAAAATATTTAGTTGTCCAATGGTGCCCACTCCAGGAACCAGTGGGAAGGAAGGAAGGAAAGAAGGAAGGAAGGAGAAAGCAAAAAAGAGGGAAGGAGGGAGAGAGGAAGGAAGGGAGAGAAAAAATATAAGGTATTCAAGCAGACTGAGAAGAATGTATCTGGATGTTCAATGGAACATCTGAGAGATGGGAAGTCAAAACTGGTTAATTCTAATCATCAGGGATTACTTACCTGCTGCTGGCTGGTGTCTCCTTAGTTTAGGAGAGAGGTGAGCCACCCAAACAGTGAATAACTGGATGTTCATTGACAGTCCAGAGGGGATACAATAGTCAGAGAAAGTTCGCACTATACCGCTCCACTTAACAAAGTGAATCTAAGAGAGTACCAGCGACATGTTTTAGAAATCCTCCAGGTCATTATTTAGATACGTTAAATCACACAGCAAGGAACTTCCAGCTCAGTGATGGCGCCGCTGCTTATATTGTGAAATACCCCATCCACCCTGTGAATGTAGGGAACTCTTAAATGACATGAAGAAAAATGACCTGGCCTATAATTGATGACTAAACTCCAAACCCGGTGTTTATAATGGCTTTTAAAATACCTCACATCACTGAGACTCAACATTATATCTTAACAAAAATTAGAATAAAAGTTACTAATACAAGCAATATTCCTAACATACAGGCAGAAGACTCTTGCTGATAAGGTCAAAGTAATGTCCGCTCCTGATGAGAGGATTACACTGATGCTGTGATCTGACTGCAGAGTCAAGTCAGTGGAATACAAAAGTAAACTTCACCTTAAAGGAGTTTGAAGAGCCCATGTGCATAATCTAGCATGGGTGATCTTTTTTTTTTTTTTTCTCCTGTCTTTTTGTCTTTTCCAGTGCTACACCCGAGGCATATGGAGGTTCCCAGACTAGGGGTCTAATCAGAGCTGTAGCTGCTGGCCTACGCCAAAGCTACAGCAATGTCAGATCCGAGCTGTGTCTGCAACCTACACCACAGCTCATGGCAACACCAGATCCTTAACCCAGGAACAAGGCCAGGGATCGAACCCACAACCTCATGGTTCCTAGTTGGATTTGTTAACCACTGTGCCACAAAGGGAATGCCTAGCATGGGTGATCTTTATGCTGCACAACTGCAAAGCCCCAAATTATATAATATTAATACAGTGTGAGGCCACATAACTCAGAGTGCTAAAGAATGTTCCAAAGACCTAAAAATGGCCATAAATAGAGATAGCAGACAACAAAGCCATAATTGGTACAGGTAAAATATTTGTGATCATTGTAAGGTACATAAAATTTTTTCTTTCAGCAATTTTAAGATACTATTTCATCATCTTTTCCCATAGTTCCTGTTGAAAAGACTGTAATTACTCTTATTCTTGTTCTTTTGAAGGTAAAATGTGTTTTTAACCTCCTTTTTTATAGGGCTGCACCCACAGCATATGAAGGTTCACAGGCTAGGGGTCAAATTGGAGCTATAGCCACTGGCCTATGCCACAAGCCATAGCAACACTAGATCTGAGCCTTGTCTGCAACCTACACCACAGCTCACGGCAACACTGCATCCTTAACCCACTGAGCGAAGCCAGGGATCAACCCTTCATCCTCAAATATACTAGTCAGATTCATTCCCACTGAGCCATAATGGAAACTCCACTTTTTACCTATTTTTAAGATTTGTTTCATCTTTGGCTTTCATCAGTTTGGTTATGATATGGTTATGTGTAATTTTCTTTTATTTAACCCTGCTGGGGTTCAGTAGTCTTATTAAACATTTTTGGGCTAATGCTTTTATAAATTTGTTCTGCCCCATACTCTCTCTCTCTTAAGTAATAAGTAAGTCAGACTGTTCTTAGACTATTTGTGTTCCACATGTCTTTATGTGTTGTTCTTTTTCTTCCATAATATTTTCTTTATGTCTTTTTTTTTTTTTTTTTTTGCTATTTCTTTGGGCCGCTCTCTCGGCATATGGAGGTTCCCAGGCTAGGGGTTGAATCGGAGCTGTAGCCCCAGCCTACGCCCAGAGCCACAGCAACGCGGGATCCGAGCCGCGTCTGCAACCTACACCACAGCTCACGGCAACGCCGGATCGTTAATCCACTGAGCAAGGGCAGGGACCGAACCTGCAACCTCATGGTTCCTAGTCGGATTCGTTAACCACTGCGCCATGATGGGAACTCCAATATTTTCTTTATGTATTTCAATCTGGATAATTTCTGCTGACTCATCCTCAAGTTCATTCACTCTGCCTTTGCCATGTGCTGCCAAACTCATCCAAAATGTTAAAAACTTCAGATAGTATATTTTTCATTTCTACACTATGTATTTGATTCTTTTTTATAAATTCTAATTCTCTGTTGGACTTCTCTATATTTTCATCCATTTTTCCGTACTTTAATTTATTAGTCATAGTTATATTTAAAGTCATTGTCAGTTAACTGTAATATATAATCATCTGTGGCTTTGCTTATGTTGTCTGTTTCTTCTCTTGATTATTAGCCACATATTCCTGTTCTTTACATATTTTGTAATTTTGATTATATGCCAGACATTGTATATAAGAATCCAGAGGCTACATATGATGTCATTTTCCATCAAGTAAGCAGATCACCTCAACCTAAACAGGGATAGCTTTTCAATCCCTATTTCCCAGGTATGGCCCTCCTGGCTTTTGATTGAGAACCTGCTAGGTCTGCGTCTCTCCAGCTCTTCAGAGTCAGCTCTGCCCTTTAGAGGTTTTGAGTTTATCTCTTTGCCCTCTGATGCCATGCAGTTTCAATATTTAGCAAATGTCTTGAGGAAGTAACTGACTATATATTTGTGGCAGGACCCCTCCTTAGAGTCAGACTTCATCTCTTAAGTATTGTGAAACTGAGATCTTTCAGTCCACCTTTTAGAAGCTTCTGGCTAAGTTCCTAGCATGATGCATCACCTGGGAACCAGCGAATGGTCCTTTGTGTTTGGCTCTACAGGAGTGTACAATCTGTCTAGCCAGCCCCACACAACCACCGAAAGCAACTTGTATCTCTTTTCCCTGGAGGGAGTCCCTCTTCCTAGGCCAAGCCTGATTCTTAGTCATCACCCAGAACTGGCAAATATCTCCAGAGAAGAAAATGGCCAGACATTGACAGCTCACCTAGGAAAGACTCTACCCTGTCTGGAAATTTAGTTCATATAGTCTTGCTTCCCCAACTCTCTGATATCTTTTCAACTATGAATTTTGTAACTTATCCTTTTTTTCCCTCTAGATGTTGCAGCAAGAGCACTGGCCTGCCATGACCTACTACATTCAACATAGAAGAATTCAGAAACTGTTTTGTAATATTTTTTCAAGAGGTTATTTCTCAAAGTTGAGACTTCTTATATAGAATCCCTTGATCTGCCAAGGCAGGATGTCTTCAGTAATCTTTCCACTACAATCTTGCTTTCTGCTCTTATTACAGCATTGATACTACATAACTAAGGTCACCTTTGGTTGTCATTACCCTTCCAAACTTGTTACTCTTTACTTCCTCCAACCATTCCTCCCCTACCCCTTCTGTTTGCTACCCAAACACCCACACATCATAAAAACCTATACATACTACATTAAAAACAGCACCAAACTGCTAGTAGTTCCCTCACATAAATCATGTTTCCTCTGCTTGGGATGCCCATTCTTTCCTTATTGTCACAGCTAACTGGTTCCATCTTTTCAGAGTCAACACCTCTTACAGGAAGTTTTCTTTGTTCCCACCTGTTCCTTTTCTAACTGCCTTCATTGTTTCCCATTAGAGCACCACATTGTGTTGAGATGATCTGTATCCTGATTGGATTCTCCCCTCTACCATACCTCTCATCACACAAAATGAATTCCATGAAAGCAGAAAACTTGTCTCCTTGGTCTTTGTCTCAGGCACCCAGCACAGTGTTTGATATGAATGTTGGCTGGGCTGTACACTCCAATTGACCATCCTGCCTTTTGTTCCAGGATGACTGGATAATAGCAAGACCACGAAAAGCCTCATCTCCAGGGCTTCTTGATATTGTTTTTTTAAGGCACATTTCCTGAGGTCCCACTAGTGCCAAAATAGGAAGAAAAGTAATAATTTTTCTGACTAAAGAGGAATCACCAATGATTTATTCTTCTTTTCATCAATAATACTAGCTAACACTTACATAACTCATTCTAGGTGCTAACCACTTGACACATATCGTATTTCTTCTTTACAGCCACCTTCTGAGGTGGGCACTGTTGTAACCCCCATTTTACAGGAGATGAAACTGAAGCAGAGAGGTCAAATAAGTGGCAGACCACAACCTGGATACAGGTTGGTTGTTTCCAGTCTGTACTACACAGCACATCTTCTTGCTTTCCTTCCTTGTCCCTTACTCTTACATGCTTAATTTTCAAAGCAGTACATTAATACACATTGTAAAAAATTCAATCAGAGCAAAAACCCACTTTAAGCCAACTTCCACCCAAGCCCAACTTTCTTCCCCAGAGGTAATCACTGCAATTGGTTTGATGGGTAGCCTTCTGAACCTTTTTTCTTTGTTTACATACAGTATATATTATGTATGTGTGTGTACGTATACACAGAGAAATATTTTTCTACAAATTACTGTCTTCATTTAACAATTTGTCTTGGGAGTTCCCGTTGTGGCTCAATGGTTAACGAATCCAGCTAGGAACCATAAGGTTGTAGGTTCGATCCCTGGCCTCACTCAGTGGTTAAGGATCCGGCATTGCCAGGAGCTGTGGTTGTAGGTCACAGACGTGGCTCGGATCTGGCATTGCCATGGCTGTGGCGTAGGCAGAGGCTACAGCTCCGATTAGACCCCTAGCCTAGGAAACTCCACATTCTGTGGGTGTGGCCCCAGAAAAGACAAAAAACAAAAACAAACAAACAAACAAAATTTGTCTTAAAGATCTTTCCACAGATAGATGCATAGATAGATAGATAGATGATTGATTGATAGATAGATAGATAGATCCATTTTATCCTTTGGATGTGCATACTATGGGTATATGCTGTTGTATCACTCACTGCATTATAGTTTACTCAACCATTTTTCCTTAGTTAGTCAGTTGTGTTTTGTTTTGTTTTTTTTTCCGCTGTTACAAACAATGCTACATTGAGTATGCTTGAACATGTTTCTATGATCATTTGCAAACACATGTCTAGGAAAGATACTTAGAAATAAAATTGCTGGGGATGAAGGTTGTGTTGATTTTTTTTTTTTAACTGTGACTCACAAGCTGAGGCTGTGACTTTTTTTTCTTTATCATTCACAGATTAAAAATGTTGAGGCTGCTGTATTTCCAGGAAATCAGTTTGTATTCAAGCACTCTTACATTCAAACCCATGAAAGAAAGCCAAGATCTTCTCTTTTTATCACGTCATCTTCAGAAAGGGGGAGTTTTTATATCATTTGTGGAACACACTGAGTCCTTGAGAATACACAATGGGCTCCCCAACAAAGGAGGTGGCAGATCCAGAGGAAGTGAAACTTTCTGTGGGGGAGAAAAAAAAAATGAAGTGGGTTAAATCTTTCTTTTTCCTCTTGAGTCCCTCTTTTTGGTATTTTGTGACCTGTGTGGTAATACCAGGTCTGGAGCATCCTTTTATCACTGAAAGTCACACTGGATAGCATAAGGTTCAGATTTAAAACACCATGGAGCGAACAATTCAGGAAAATTCGGCTTTAATGCCTTAAGGAAGTTGAGGGCCAGAAACCAACAATGATGAGGACTAAAGATTTACGGAGTTCCCATCTTGGCGCAGTGGTTAACGAATCCGACTAGGAACCATGAGGTTGTGGGTTCGGTCCCTGCCCTTGCTCAGTGGGTTAACGATCCGGCGTTGCTGTGAGCTGTGGTGTAGGTTGCAGACGCGGCTCGGATCCCGCTTTGCTGTGGCTCTGGCATAGGCCAGTGGCTACAGCTCTGATTCGACCCCTAGCCTGGGAACCTCCGTATGCCTCGGGAGCAGCCCAAGAAATAGCAAAAAGACAAAAAAAAAAAAAAAGATTTAGCTAGAAGTCATATACAATCGCCGGGAAGGTCCCTTGAAGTTTTCTGGACGCCTCCCAAGTCCAGAAAAGTCACAGTGGCAGTAGCCAGGGGTTGTTGTTAGTGGCATCAGAACCCACTTCTAATGAGACACAACTAACAAGCATTGAAGCAAATTTCTTTCCTTAAGTGGTTTTGAAATTTGATGCAAATACTAGTGTTATTGAGGGGGTGAGGGGGCATGTGCCCACAGCATGAGGAAGTTCTCCAGCCAGAGATCAAACTCATGCCACAGAAGTGACAATGCCAAATCCTTTAACAACTTAGCTACCAGGGAACTCCAGTACTAGTGTTATTTTATATCAGTTATTTATTTTGTTATTTTAAATCTTATATATACTTTTTTATCTTATTTTAAATTTTGTCTTACTTGAATATACTCAGTATAGGAAGTTGACGTTACTCTCTGAGCACCCCTCCTTGTTCTTAAATAATAAATACAGCTCCAGGAGGTCTCATCATAGCTCAGCAGTAATGAACCTGACTAGTATCAGTGAGGATGTGGGTTCCATCCTTGGCCTCACTCAGTAGGTTAAGGCCAGAAGGCCAGAAGCTGCAGCTCCGATTCAACCCCTTGTCTGGGAACTTCCATATGTCGTGGGTGCGGCCCTAAAAGACAATAAATAAATAAATAAATAAATAAATAAATAAATAAATAAAGCTCCATTCTTTCTCTTTCACAGGAAGTATTAATGATAAGCTGTGTTTTTAATATAAGATTAAACTTGCAGAACTCTCTGATGACAAACAGTGACAAATTTATAATCATATGACCAGAACGTTATTTACATCTTAGTCTAACCTATTAAATTGCCAGTGTTCAAATATGCTTTCTCCATATTCATTTGATCAGGGAACAACAAAAGGCATATACGACCTAATTGTTTTATTGGTGCTTTTCTCTCTTCCATAGTTTTATTTGAATTACAGAAATATTTCAGTTCCTATCAGCAATTCTAACTCTTCATTTTGAAGTACATACCTAGAAATTCAAAGCGTAAATACCGGCGATGTTCTGCTTAAGGGTAACTAACTACCCATCTGTGACACTAGGAAATGAGGCTATCTTGAGTTTTGATACTGCCACCTTCAGGACACAAGTCTTTATTCTGGAACTCTGGAATGGTAAAAAAATTAAATTGAATTAAATTTTAAAATAGTTGCCCCTCCCCCTCAAAAAAAAAAGAGTTGTCATTTGTTTAACACATACTTTGCACCAGGCCTTATGCTAAGAAGTTTTTAAAACTTTTTTTCCACTATTCCTTTAAGGTAAATCCTTATTTATGGAGTCATTCATTCATTTGACAAGGAAATAAACAGGGGACTGAGACAAAGAACAATGAAAAGGTATAATTAAGTTGATTTGATTTAAGTCAACTTTGATTTCTATTAATTGTTTGAAGAGCTAACCACAAAAAGAGGAGGAAAAGGTCATTTCAGAGAAGGGGTGCCCATACCATGGCTCTCTATGGGGGAATCTTGGCAGGTTCAAGAACTAGAAAGCCAACCCCTGTGGCCCTTGAGCTGAGCATGAACAAACTTGAGGGAGTTCCCATCATGGCTCAGTGGAAACAAATCTGACTAAGTATCCATGAGGATGCAGGTTCGACCCCTGGCCTTTCTCAGTGGGTTAAGGATCCAGCGTTGCCATGAGCTGTGGTGTAGTTTGCAGATGTGGCTTGCATCTGGTGCTGCTATGGCTGTAGTGTAGGCTGGCAGCTATAGCTCTGATTCGACCTCTAGCCTGGGAACCTCCACATGCCCTGAGTTTGGCCCTAAAAAGACAAACAACAGGAGTTCCTGTCGTGGCGCAGTGGTTAACAGATTCGACTAGGAACCATGAGGTTGTGGGTTCGTTCCCTGCCTTGCTCAGTGGGTTAAGGATCTGGCATTGCCTTAAGTTGTGGTGTAGGTTGCAGACGCAGCTCGGATCCTGCATTGCTGTGGCTCTGGCGTAGGCCAGTGGCTACAGCTGTGATTAGACCCCCCTAGCCTGGGAACCTCCATATGCCACTAGAGCTGCTCAAGAAAAAAGGCAAAAAGACAAAAACAAACAAACAAACAAAAAAAGGCAAACAACAACAACAAAACTTTGAATAATCACACTTCAAATTGGACAGATAAGCAGAGACCAGATCAAAAACCTGAAATTTGATTTCTAAGCTAAATGTCGTGAAAGACCCCATAAGGATTTTAAGCAGGGAAATGCTGTGATATGATTTACATTGTATTGTCTTTTGCTCCTACATGGAGATGATGTTTAGAGATCAGTTTGGGGGCTGTTAAAGTAATTGAGTCAAGAGATGATGGCAGCACAAAATGTGATGGCAATAAGAAGTGCAGAATAAAAACAGTAAGAGTCAAAAGATATTTTGGAAGTATAACTGCCAGACTGTGCTGCTAGATCAGGTCAGGAGGATGAAGGACAAGAAAGAATCATGGGTAATGAAGAACCATGGGTTTGGGCGGCAGTAATCAAGTGGACGGCGGCCTCATTTCCTGAAACGGAGAATGCTGGGATGGAGAAGATAAGAAAGGGGAAGATCTGTGAAATTAAACCTGGATGTCTGTGAGGCCTCCAAGACAAATTTAAATAAGTGATTTGATTTTGGATCTTAGAGGGGAGGTCTAGGATGCAGATACAAATCTGAAATCGATCTGCAAGCTGGTATTTAAATACCTGGAGATTAGTGAGATTATTTATTTGTTTGTTTGTTTGGCTATGCCTGAGGCATATGGAAGTTCCTGGACCACAGTCAAACCTGAGCCACAGCAGTGACAATGCCAAATCTTTAACCACTAGGGAACTCCATGATTATTTTTGAAGCTAGCATATGAAAGGAAGAAGAAAGGGCCCAGGACTGATTGCTCAAGAGAACTAACACGTACGTAGTGGTGGAACGGAGATGGGATGAGAACGAGGTGAGAGTGGGATTATGTAAACAAACAAAAAAGAGTTCTTTAAAGGGAAAAATGTTCACCTGTATCCAGCAGTGTGCTGGTTAACGTTTAACAAATGGCTCTTGAGGAGTAGGAGGGCTCTGATTTGTACCATTTGCTGATTTCCATGATGTAAATATGCTCACCATGGCCAATTTTAAGCTACCAACATGCCTGTACTGAACTTGGAGTTGGAAAAAGATGCACATAATTAGCTGCCAAGTACCATAACCATCCGGCTCCAGGACAACACTGCTGCTGAGAGGGAGCGTGAGAAGATAGGAAAATGTGCATGGAATTTGACAACATGCAGGTCATTGGTGACTTTAATAAGAGTCCTTTTTGGACTATAGGGGCAGAAGCCAAATTGAAGTGAGTAGAACAGTGCAATGAAGGTAAGAAAGAAATGACAATATACAGCTTTCCTGAAGAAACAGATGGTAGCCGAAGAGAGAAGAGGAGTCAAGATTAAAAAAAAAAAAAATTGAAACTCAATGAGATTAAGATTTTTGCCCTGAGATACATAAAATAAGTATAAATGGCAGGCATAGGATTTGAACCCAAGTATGTTTGATCCTAAAACTGTGCCTTTCAGAGCTTCCTGGGTCATAGAGAAAAAAATTTTTAGAAGCCATCTAAACATGTATTGATGATTTTTATTTTTATACTTTTCTGGATTTTTCAGTAGAAGAATTTTAAAAAGAGAATAAGCTACTTTCATAATTATAAAAATACTTATAAAAAAGAATAGATTCTATTTTTGTCTTTTTAGGGCACACCTGTGGCAGATGGAAGTTCCCAGGCTAAGGGTTGAATCAGAGCTGCAGCTGCAGGCCTCTGCCACAGCCACAGCAATGTGGGATCCGAGCCTACACCACAGCTCATAGCAATGCTGGTTCCTTAATCCACTGAGCGCGGCCAGGGATTGAACCCACGTCCTCATGGATACTAGTCGGGTTCATTACTGTTGGCCCACACCAGGAACTCCTAAAAATGTAATAGATTTTATATTTGCCAAGTAACTACCGGGATACAGCAAAGTACATGAAAAATCATTAGGTGGCCAAGAGCAACATAAACAGCATATTACCAAACCGTGCCTTCCAGCGCCACGTTTTACTCAGATAAATATTTAAACCTTCTGTTCCATTTACAGTTTCTAAATCAGCACACATTAAGATATCTGTGATCTAAAATACCTAAAGATGCTACTTTTAAAACTCAGGATTTCAGAGATTCTAACTCTTAAGTGGTTTCACAACATTAGATACAGGAAGGGACTGGGTCCTGTTGTGTGCGGTGCTAAGAACACATCACAGCTCAAAAGACAATAGTAGTAGGAATCAGGTTATGGTGTAACTTTACTGTAAAAAGTCAAACTCTCTTGTACTGAGATTTAAAAGAAACTGGGAACTACCACTTGATCCAGCAATCCTACTCCTGGGCTTCTACCCAAAGAAAACCACGACTCACAAAGACGCATGTACTCCGATGTTCACTGCAGCACGATTTTCAATAGCCAAGACGTGGAAACAACCTAAATGTCCATCGACAGAGGAGTGGATCAAGAAAATGTGGTACATACATACAATGAAATATTACTCAGCCATTTGGAACTAAATACTGGCATTTTTTAGCTACAGGGATGGACCTAGAAATTATCATGCTAAGTGAAGTCAGCCAAACAACAAGACACCAACATCAAATGCTTTCACTGACATGTGGAATCTGAAAAAAGGACAGAATGAACCTTGCAGAACAGATGCTGACTCAACAGACTTTGAAAAATGTATGGTTTCCAGGAGTTCCCGTCGTGGCGCAGTGGTTAACGAATCCGACTAGGAACCATGAGGTTGCGGCTTCGGTCCCTGCCCTTGCTCAGTGGGTTAACGATCCGGCGTTGCCCTGAGCTGTGGTGTAGGTGGCAGACGCGGCTCAGATCCCGCGTTGCTGTGGCTCTGGCGTAGGCCGGTGGCTACAGCTCCGATTCAACCCCTAGCCTGGGAACCTCCATATGTCGCGGGAGCGGCCCAAGAAATAGCAACAACAACAAAAATTTAATCTTACACATCAGAGGTAGTCTGTTAGAAAATATAAGGAAAAAGTTCTATTTTCACGAAAAGCTACAAAATTCTAAAATATCCTTAGAAGCATAAAGGCACTGTAGTCCACTAGAACTGGACCACATGTAGGTTTCAATCCGAGGGTGGGTGTCGGAAAGATGAGGACTGGTTATATTTAGCCCTGGGTACCTTTATTTTGTAAAAACGTCATTTATCTACCTGTGTGTTTTTAAAATAACCCCTTAATAGACGGATAAATAATAGAGTATTAAAACTTGGATTTGCGAAGCGGCTCCCATAAAATTATTTGATCACACTGCCACCTACTGGTGGTAAAAAAAAAAAGTGGCACGGTACTAA
Organism: Phacochoerus africanus; assembly: GCF_016906955.1. Lineage (NCBI taxonomy): Eukaryota > Metazoa > Chordata > Mammalia > Artiodactyla > Suidae > Phacochoerus > Phacochoerus africanus. Next base: position 125,438,860 of record NC_062558.1, read on the forward strand.
ACTTGTTTGTCACCTACCACGCATCAGGCGTGGTATTAAGAACAATGCAAAAAAAAAGAACAATGCAAGGGTTGCAGGATAAAATATACAATGTTCACTTAAATTTAATTTCAGTTAGCAACCAATACTTTTGTAGTATAAGTAGGTACCAAATATTGCATATGACACACCTATACTAAAAAATGATTCTTGGAGTTCCCGTCGTGGTGCAGTAGTTAACGCATCCGACTAGGAACCATGACCTTGAGGGTTCGATCCCTGGCCTGGCTCAGTGGGTTAAGGATCTGGGGTTGCCGTGAGCTGTGGTGTAGGTTGCAGACGCGGCTCGGATCCTGCGTTGCAGGTGGCTATGGCTCCAATTAGACCCCTAGCCTGGGAATCTCCACATGCCGTGGAAGCGGCCCTAAAAAAGGCAAAAAAGACCAAAAAAAAAAAAGATTCCTGGTTTATCTGAAATGAAAATTTAACTGTAGTTATATTTACTAAATCTGGAAACACTTAAAAATAGAGATAACAATGTTTACCACATTCAACTGCTTAAAACCTACCAATACCAATGGTCCCTCACTGGCCTCAGGAGAAGGTAGGAGCATCTTAACATGGCATTATAAGAACATTCATCTCTCTCCTCTGGTCTTGCTCCTTCCTGCCTTAGCACTGGCTTAGGATCAACATCAGAATCTTCCTTTTGCTCAGACAGTTTGCTTGGCCTAGATTATAGAGATGCCTGTTGTGTGTCTTTTAGTATGGTTTATGATCATTTTACTACATAGTTACGTCTTATCTCTGGACTTAAGTGAATGTAAAAATTAATAGCAGATTGCAAATAAATAATACATTACTTCAAGGAGAAAAGACGAATGAGAACACACAACTTACATAAAAATATTACCTTGAAAGACACATTGGAAAATACTTTATTTCCAGGGAATTTTGTGTCTTATTTAAATGTTAATGAAAGAAACATCTTGGTAAACGTAAACTCTGTGTGTATGTTTCGGGGGGCGGGGGGGGGGGGAGGCTACATAATTTGCAGGGCAGCATGCAAGATGAAAATTGGAACCGAAATCAAGTATATGAAATTGGAACCTCTTGTTAAAAAATTATTAAGGATTTCAAGTTAGTAACAATAAAGCACCAACTCAATTTTAATATACATTTTAAATATATATATATATTTACCAACTGAATTGATTTGGAATTTAAATTTTGAGGGAAATTCCCTTTTGTTAAAAATAGCAGTATATGAATGACTTAAAATTCATAATGTTTTGTGATCTTACTTAATGGACCTATTAAACGATCAATAAGAAAGTAAAGGTTATAAAAATGTGAACTCTGCAACCAGTTCAAAGCCTGGCTTCAAGACTGCCAAAAGGACTTGTGAGTTGGCTTTAGGAATCCATAAACTCACTCTAATTATAATCAAAATTGGGTATGTGTGTGTATTTGCAAATGCATTTTTCAGAGGAGAGCTTTTACCTTATTCTTGAAGGGATCAATAACCCAAAAGGGCTTAAAACTACTGTTCTATAAAATTATTCCCCTTTATTTTGACATTATTTCTGGCCAGCCATGCTCTACTTAAAGAAGCCTCTGCAATTGGTTTAAAAACTTTAAATGAGTTGTAAAGATTTTCTTTTTTTTCTTTTTAGGGCCGCACTGGTGGCATATGAAGGTTCCCAGGCTAGGGGTCAAATCAGAGATACAGCTGCCGGCCTACGCCACAGCAACACCACATCCACAGCTCACGGCAATGCCATATCCTTAATCCACTGAGCGAAGCCAGGGATCAAACCCGCATCCTCATGGATCCTATTCAGGTTGGTTAACCACTGACCCACAACGGGAACTCCAGTTGTAAAGATTTTTAAAACTACTAAAAATATAGAAGAGAAACATGAGGAATAAACAAGCACACGAGGATCCTAGTCAGAGAAATGAAATTGAAAAGGATCTGTATTAAACTCTTACATCCTAATTGTTACCATCAGAAAACCTGAGATAGTAGAATTGATAATTAATTGCAATGTTTCTTATGTAACGATGTATAACATTTATTGAACACACATGTGTCAGGCACTGTTCCAATAATCACTTACAACTATTACTTCGTTCAATCCTCTTAACAACTCTAAAGCCCCCAGTGCAGAAAGGGGAAATCAGAAGCAAGCAGAGGTCGAGAAACCTGCCTGCCCAGAGGTGGAGACAGAGTTTGAATTAGCCAGAAAGTCAATATGCTTATAAGCTTTATTTTCTTCTTTATTATTTTAGGTCCACTTAGCAAAAATATTACTACTGCATAGAACTTTCATTTACTAGATATCAAGATTAAAGAAGCAGAGACTGAAAAATCCATCCTTCCAGAACATTTTTTTCACTTGGTTTCCTAGACACCACCCCTCTGTGGGTCTCCTCCGACCTGCCACGGCTGCTCCTCCTTTAGTCTTTTGGTGGGATTATCCTCTTCTCCTTTAGGGCTTGAACCTCCTCTTCTCTCCAACTCTATACACTCCTTAGGTAAGCCAAGCCAGTCCCATGCTTTTAACTGCTATCCATATGGTGCTGATTTTCAACGGAATATTTCCAGTTTGAATGCTCCCTTGAAGTCTAGATTCATCGATTTCACTGCTTTCTCAACATCTCCATTTGGGGGTCAGTTCAACATCTCAGTCTTAACATGGTCCAAGTGAACTCTTCATCCCCCTCCTCCAAGGCTACCACAGTCTCCCCGCTTCCCTTGACACTCAGAACAAGAAATGTTGGAGGCATCTTCTCCCTCCCTCACATTCCATATCAAATCTAATGGCAAAAGAGGTCCACTTAACCTTCAAATATGTCCAGATGAATATACCTACTTCCTGAACCCAAGCCCACCATACCTAGGTCGCAACCAAAGTCTCTGTGACAGTCATCTCAGATCTCCCAATAATTGACAACAGATGGCCCCAGCTGCTCCACTCTGAAATCCATCAGTGTTCACCGAGGCCACATTTCCCAAGGACAGCAGAAACAGAGGGGCAGGGTATTCCTGGGATGTCTATGATGGGTATCTTTGGCTCAAGGACTCCCCACAGGCCTTGCCAAACTTTCCTGGACTGGCTCTTGCACTTTCAGACTCGTCCATCTAACCTGGCTGCCCTCCTCCTGTCCTTCACCTGGATCAGACCTGCATTGCCTTCTGAAGGCTCTCGAAGCCTATTCTGACACCCTCTTCCTTTCCCCTCACAGGCTTCCCTTAAGAACTCTCTTATACCTCTGATCCCAACTTAGCTTCTCAGGGGAGCTGCACATACACAGACTTCCAGGTAGTCTTCCTGTTTCCACAATTACAATTACATTTAATCCTATAGACACAGCAGCCAGAAGTGACCACACTGAAATCAAACTCATCTTGGTCTGTAGGTATCACAAAGTCAGGCTCTTGCAGCCTCATGGATCTCATCTCCTCTTTGCAGATTCCACTACAGCCACACAACTCTCCTGGCTAGTTCTTGACCCATTAGGTATGGTTTGTTTGCCTTTGCACTTGACTTCCCTCTGGAGTGCCTTTGTCCTGGACAAATACATATCTTCACCCTTGTCCTCATTCAGGTCTGTCACTTTCTACCTTCTTATCCTGCTTTATTTTTCCTTCATAGAATGTAATCACTATTTGACATATTATATATCTATTTTGTTTCTTTGCTTATGAGCTCTTCCTCCACTGTAACACAAGGACTACAAAAACAGACACTATGTTTTAATCACTCCCATAGCCCCAACACAAAAGTAATTGGCTCATAATAAGTACTCAACAAATTTTGTTAAATGAATGAATTCTTACTAAAAGCCGTGTATAAGGTCACAAAAATTAAAGGAATTTACAAGCATGTTTGATTAGGAATATCTGAGTTTTCTGAAGAACAGCACAACTAGAAAAATCAGTACCATCGGTGATTAAGGACACATATTTTTGTTTTCTTATTTTTTGCTGATTATAAAAAATAATGCTAAATCTTTACAAAACAAACTTCAAACCATACATTAATCACTCACCTATTTATTATAAAGCATGATGTAGTATTTTTGCTCAAGTAAGTTAAACCACACTTAATTAATTGCCTGAATTTTAACCAGGAAAGCACTCAAATGTCAAGGGAGTGAAAGTTGTCTTTCTGTGACTCTCGAGAGAATAAGTGATACTAGGAAGTAGGTAGTAAATCTATTTTTTTCAAGCATGGTGAAAAAAACATACAGGGAAACATTCAAGACTCTCCTTAATACTAATAACATATGACAGCAAATTAACTTGATAACTGTAATGAGGAGTAATTGGACATACATCTGAACTTGTGTGAGATTTAATGAAATTGGAGCCTTGAACACGCTTGTTGTAATGAAACCCAAGTCTACTTTCTACTTTTCTCTCCTCCTAATTATATTCTTAGGGAAGAAAAAAATAATTATGTAATCCTATTTTTAAAAACTGAGTCCCAAACTGTAAGCCAAATGGTCACGTGACATTTCTCTGACGTGATAGTCCTGTGCATACAAAAGCAGACTCTATGGCACGAAAATAGAAGCCACAAAGTACCTTTTTGGCAGTCTGCCCTGCTCCGAATGTTACATTTAGAGACAATAGAGAAAAATGCAGACACTGGGCCCTGTCACTGATGCCCTGCACAGGAAGGTCAGAATTATTGAAGTATTTACATGGTATACCAGTTACTCTGTGTCTTTCCTATCAAGTGGTTCAAAGAAGCCAAGGAGAAATGGCAGTTCTGGTTTTTCCACTAAGCTATTGCACAAACTTGAATTAGCGCTTTCAATCCTTCCATCAATTATGGCCAAAAGATATAAGCATGCTTTGGAGATGCTTATGTACTAGTGCATGTTTAGGGCAAAGAAAATTTTACTTTACTGAATCTTACTCTGCATTCCATGTGGAAGCATTGCCCAGTTTTTATTTTACCTAAGAAGCAGCAGCACTACATGATCCATCAAACGTTTCTAGATAGTCACCCCTCCTGAATGCATGTGTTCCAGTGCAAAAAAGCCCATGACAGGCCAGGACACAGCAAGACCTGAAAGAATATTGCTTTGGGAGTCAGAAGCACTGTGTTCCCATTTTATTTTATTTTTTAATTTATTTTAAATGATTTTTTTCATTATAGCTGGTTTATAGTGTTCTGTCAACTTTCTACTGTACAGCAAGTTGACCCAGTCACACATACATATATACATCCTTTTTCTCACAATATCATGCGCCAGTATACGTGACTAGACATAGTTCCGAATGCTCTGTTCTCATTTTAAATTGGCCACTACCTAGCTATGTGACTTTGGTAAGTTACCAAGACTCTCAGTATTATTTACCTACTGCTGCTTAACAAACTTAGTGGCTTGAAACAACAAACAAGTATTACCTCCCAATTTCCGTAGGTTAGGGGTTCAGCAGTAGCTTAATGGGTTCTGGCTCAGGATTTTTTCATGAGGCCACAGTTTCCTAGATGTCACTTAGAACTGCAGTCATCCAAGGCTCGATGGGGCTGGGGATCTGCTTCCAAGCTTATGTGGCTGCTGGCAAGAGGCTTGGGTCCTTGGCATGTGGGTGTCTAACAGGGCTGCTCATGATAGGCAGCTGGCTGTCCCCAGAGTGACCTAAGGGACTGCCTAGACAGGGGCTGCAATAGCCTTTCCAACCTAACCCCAGAAGCCACAGCCATCCCTTCTGCTGTACTGCTCCGTTCCTGTGAACTAGACCTGGGGAACAGCAGGAGAGGAGGGCGTGAACCCCAAACAGCAGTGGGGCTCAATGGGGAACATCTTGGAGACTGGCTACCCCAGTCTCAGCTGCCTTATCTACAGCGAGGCCTTTTAACTGAGCTTGAAGGCTGATGATCTCTTCCTTCCCTCGTGCCCCCCCCCCCCCCCCCCCCCGAAGGCCACCTCCTGATCTTGTGTTTCACTCTATGTAGAAATTCCTACTCCTTTTCGCTGGAAGCCCTATGGCTATACCAAGCTCCACCCCTCCATGTCACTGTCATTTATAGACTCCTAGTCACCATGCCCCACACCTGTCCTGTTGCTGTGACTTGGGACCTGGCTTGTCCTTCTCACTTCAAGTCCTACCATCTTCCTGAGACTTCCACGTCCTCATGGGTGGCCCATCCTTCACCATGGCCTTTTCATGTCCTCAGCCTCCTCACCTCCAGGGCCCTTCCCATCCACCCTGATCCAGAACCTGTTTCACACCAACACCCTGGATTTGTCACCACCAAAACTGTTCAACTTTGTAAATAATAAATTCAGTCGTCGCATGCTCTCACTGCAACTTCCTATTTTTCCAATTCTCTCATCAATGAGTCCTGAGATGGGTCCCAGACCTGGTTGGGACTTCTTGGAAACTGTCACTTCTGCTTCTTCTGTATCAGATCTCTCTTGTCTGCATTTCCACTTCGAATGAGATTTTATTTTATTTTATTTATTTATTTATTTATTTTTATTTTCCCACTGTACAGCAAGGGGGTCAGGTTATCCTTACATGTATACATTACAATTACATTTTTCCCCCAGTCGAATGAGATTTTAAAGTCCATCACTTGGACCACTCTCAGCATCGATTCCTTGCCTCCTTTGTCTCAGTCTTTCTTTCACATCTGTCTGAAAAAGCCTTAGTTCTGACTGGCAATCTTGTACCTTCTCCACGACCTACAACCAGATTGCTGAAGACTGCTCGAGAAAAGCGCATGAGTACACACTAGGTACAGGGTCATCACATTCTCACCAGCTTCCAAAGATGTTCACCTGTGCCATAGTCACAGCTTCTCTAGCCCGTTCTGTCCCTTTCCAGTCCCCACAGAGGCTACTTCAAATATCGCCCACTTCCTTCAAAACTTCAAATCCGGGAGTTCCTGTCATGGCTCAGTGGTTAATGAACCCAACTAGTAACCATGAGGTGGCAGGTTCGATCCCTGGCCTCACTCAGTGGGTTAAGGATCTGGCGATGCTGTGAGCTGTGGTGTAGGTCAGACACGGCTCAGATCCTGTGTTGCTGTGGCTGTGGTGTAGGCCAGCGGCTACAGCTCTGATTCAACCCCTAGCCTGGGAACCTCCATATGCCTCCGGTGCGGCCCTGAAAAAGACAAAAGACAAAAACAAAAAACAAAAAACACAAAAAAACAAAAAAACAAAACCTTCAAATCCACCACTACCATTCCCTACCCCACACTCCCCACACCTCTCATCATCCTCATTTGCTTTTCTGCTTCCCCAAAGAAACAGAGTCCATTCACCAAGCTCTCTGTGTCTGGACCCGTCCTTTCCTCCTTCTCTCCTGTTACAGTGGAAGAAGAGTTTTGATTCTGATCTGCTTCAGTCCCTCCTCCTGTGCTTCACATTTCATTCCCTCTCACCTTCTCAAAAACTCTGATATTCCTTAACCCAATGCCATCTCACTTCCACCTTCTGTCTTCCCCGAAGGGTCCTTATTTTATTTCGTTGATTTCCTCCTTTGTCTAAAACTGCGCTGCCCAACATGGTAGCCACTGACCACACATGGCTATCAAGCCCTTGACATCTAGAGTCCCAACCAACAAATCCAGGTTTCAAAGACTTAGGGTCGTTTTGTTTTGTTTTTTTATGGCTGCACCTGAAGCATATGGAAGTTTCCAGGCTAGGGTCCAATTGGAGCTGCAGCAGCTGGCCTATGCCACAGTCACAGCAACGTTGGATCCAAGCCACATCTGCGACCTACAGCACAGCTCATGACAATGCCAGATCCTTAACCCACTGAGCAAGGCCAGGGATAGAACCCACATCCTCATGGATACTAGTCAGGTTCTTAACCCACTGGGCCACAATGGGAACTCAGACTTAATCTGCTGAGCCACAATTAGATAATTTTTTAAAAGAAAATAAATTATCTAATTAATCACTTTATATTGATTACATGTTGAATGTATGACTTTGGTGGGGGGAGGGTGTTGGGTGGCACAAGGTAGTCAGATTTGCCTCTAATGCCTAAATACTCTCCTCTGAAGAGGCCATTATGAAATTATCTGGTCTGCTTTATCTGAGTGACGCATCACATTTTCCTTTGTATATATTCAAATTTAAATTTCTCACATAGTTGAACCTATTATAAAAGAATTTTATCTTTTTTTTTTTTTTGGTCTCTTTCCCATTTCTTGGGCCCCTCCTGCGGCATATGGAGGTTCCCAGGCTAGGGGTAGAATCGGAGCTGTAGCCACCGGCCTACACCAGAGCCACATCTACAACCTACACCACAGCTCACAGCATCGCCAGATCCTTAACCCACTGAGTAAGGCCAGGGATCGAACCCGCAACCTCATGGTTCCTAGTCGGATTCGTTAACCACTGAGCCACGACAGAAAACCCAGAATTTTATCTTTTTATTTTTGCCACAGTCACAGCATGAAGAAGTTCCCCCAGGCCAGGGATCAAACCCACACCACAGCAGTAACCAGAGCCATAGCAGTGACAATGCTGGATCCTTTAACTCTTATGCCACTAGGGAACTCTTCTTTATTTGTGAACAAAAGAAATTATCTTCTACTTTAATATTATCCGTGATCATAAAGTACCCAATTGTGTAATTACTATTTTTTAACTCGAGGAATTTAAATGTGACTATTTTCTCCTTTAAATAATAACATACTCTCAATTACTATACTATGTAAAATATATATATAGTCAACATATATTATATTATGTATAGTATCATATATGAGATTAATAGTGCTGCTGATGCTATTATTAATAATGCTAGTCATATTTAAATATAGGGCTTTTATGGATTTTAGTGCAATGAAACTCATTCCAGACCTCTGACTATAAGATAATCAGTAATGTTACCTGTGAGCTTGTAGATGATATCTACTGCTGAAGAGAAATAGTTAATTTTGATATGATAATATCTCTCAATCTTTCTTTTTATGGTTTGCTTTTGGGGTCTTGTTTAAGAAAATCTTCCCACTCTACATTTTCCTACATTTTCTTTCATTATCGAAGCTGTACAGATTTACCTTTCATTTATGACTTTAAGCTATTTGGTGTTGAGAGTTCCTGTAGTGACGCAGCAGAAAAGAATCCGGGTAGTATCCATGAGGATGCAGGTTCGATCCCTGGCCTCGCTCAGTGGTTTGGGGATCCGGCATTGCCATAAGCTGTGGTGTAGGTCACAGACACAGCTTGGATCCCGACTTGTTGTGGCTGTGGTGCAGGCCGCCAGCTGTAGCTCTTATTTGACCCCCAGTCTGGGAACTTCTATATGCCACAGGTACAGCCCTAAAAAGCAAAAAAATAAAATAAAATAAAATAAAATAAACGATTTTAAAGTGAATGATTCAGTGGCATTGAGTACATTCACAGTGTTATACAAGCACTATCTTTATCTAATTCTGTAAATTTAGTTGGTTTTAGTATTGAGCAGGATATATTCAACTCTGCCTCAGTTTCCTCATCATTAAGTAAAAACAACATAGCCTACCTCATAGAGTGGTTGTTAACATTTTGAAAAAGTAGTGTATCTTAAGTGATTAGAATAATGTTTGGCACTAGCCATTATGATATTATACCATGTTATTAGTTATAGTCAAAAAAGACAATCCAGGATGATCTCACTTCCTTTGCTGACACCTCTGCCTCTACCCAGACTCATTATCTTGGAGGAGCTCTGGGCTCATGCCTTGAACCTCTTCTCTTCTGTATTTACACTCACCCCCTTGATGACTGCATCCAGGTTCATATATTTAAATTTTCCTGTGAGTTCTAACTACTCCCTAACTTATACTTCTGGCCCCGACCTTCCCACCGAGCTCTAGAGTGACATATATCCAACGGCCTCCTCAGCATCCCCACTTGGATATCTACTACATACCTTACAGATCTAATCTTACGCATTGAGTCCCGTCTCTGAAAACTTCACAACCGTTCAGTCATCTGGGCTGAAACCTTGACATCATCCTTGGTCTTGCTCTTTCTCTCACTTGTATCCACCCTTAAAGAAAATTCTGTCTGGATACCTTTGAAATGTATCCAGAATGGAACTACATCTCCTCCTTCCACTGGAATACAGTGAGCCCTTCCATCTGGACTCCTTCCTTCTATTGACTTAAAAAAAAAAAAAAAAAGCACAACCTCAAAGTTGAGAGTTACGTTTTATTTGGGGTGAAATTAGGACTTAACGCCGGTGAGACAGCATCCCAGGAAGCTCCGAGGAAGTGCTCTGAGGAGGCAAGGGGTAAGCTGGGATATTTGAGTTTTTGCAACAGAGGGAAAGCAGTAGGAACAAAAGGTTTACAGATAGCCAGATTTACAGAAAAAAGATTTATAGAAAACCAGTTTCTATGGGAAGATCTGGGTTTGGGTTTCCTGGAATCACTCCTTTGATATGCACCTCAGCTGTGGGCCAGTCGTCTTAGTTTCTTTCCCGATGTTCCCTCAGGGCTCACTGGCCCACCCTTGGGAGTGGCTGTTCTCACAAAGGACCCTGATGGCTTCTGTCCTGTCACTTAACTACAGCCCAGGAGGCAATATTTCAGCGCTATCTGAAATATCTGGACTATCAAGATAAAAGTTGTAAAGGTGAAGGGGGAGGTGCCTGCAGCCAGGCATGCATTTTGTAGAAGTTTGCTGCTGGTCTCGTGAAGGTGACGACTAGTTACAGACATCAGTTATCAAGGAAGGATTTTAATGTTTTTCTAGAAATGAGGAGATGCAGGAATTAAGCTCATAAGATCTTCTCCCAAAAATATCTATCTGAAGACCTGTTCTTCCAGTTTTCCCAAAGCACAGAGTGCCTCACCCCTGTCTGCCCCCTGAGCTCCACTCTGGGGCTGCTGCGGGTCAGCAGCTTCAGGGGCTCATGTTTTACTCCCTGTAGAGGGTGATGGCAAGTGCCACACTTCAGTTCACACCTCCATTCTTGCCTCCCTTTGTTATTCACAAAGCAGCAGCCAGAGTAATCTTCTTTAAAATGTAAATCAAATGTTTCTGTTCAAAACCTTCAGTTGGCTTCTAGGTTACTCAGCATAAAATCCCTAGCCCCTAAACCCAGGAAGTCAGTCTTAGGAAGATGGTAGTTAATTTCGATATGATAATATCTCTCAATTTGTCCTTGCATGTCCTAGCATGTGTTTGAGAAATGAGTAAAGGACTATGGCATTCAAGAAACAGTGCTAGACATCCTGCAATACACAGGCTATTCCCATAAAAGAGAAAATTGTCTTTCGTCCCCTAGAACTTTAAAATTTCTGGCTGAATATTCATGTAGATGAAAAGACTACTTACCATTAGTTCAGCATTTAATATGTAATAAAATTTCCAGGAAGGCACTAATTTGTAAATTAAGGGAATGTGGCACATTATGTTTTCTTTGGAACATTGCCAACAGTTGCGTACCACACTAAAGAATCACATTATTCTTGGCCATCCATTTGTTTCATCGCTAGTATAACACGCCGGAATAGACTTATAGATGTCACCCTTACGCTGATGCCACAAATAGATGTAAACATCTATTTTATGACGTCCACTTTGTAACTGAGCCTCTGCATTTATATGTGAAAACACATACCATCCTATTACATCAGGTCCAAATCCACCCTGCTAAACTCCACTTTGTAGTCTGGGTTTTCCCTGCGGACTTGTTTCTCTTTTGCGGGGTAACTGTTCAGCTCTGCCGGCAGGGGGTGGTAGAGGGAGACTGTGAGGTTTAAGAAAGGAAACAGAGCTGCCTCTTCTGGTTGTGGGCAGTTCCTGTCGTTGTTAGCTCGGCAGCGGCGCTTCCCTTTGGCAGCAGCAGTTAGTTCCAGTCCTGAGCTTCTCGTAAAGCTTCCAGAATTAGCCTTCAGGTGCCACAAGACTCGCAGGACAGGATCTTCTTCTCAGAGGTCTATGTCCTAGATCTGTGGGGCCCCTCTTCCAAGCCTCTGGTTTTTGAAAACACAAACTTCTTCTCTGTGTTCTGATGGCAGGTTATTTCTAGGACTCAATGTTTTCCCGTTTCTTATAACTTTTTTTTTGTCTTTTTGCCTTTTCTAGGGCTGCTCCCGTGCCATATGGAGATTCCCAGGCTAGGGGTCTAATTGGAACTGTAGCCACCGGCCTACGCCAGAGCCACAGCAACATGGGATCCGAGCATTGTCTGCAACCTACACCACAGCTCACAGCAACCCGGATCCTTAACCTACTGAGCAAGGCCAGGGATCGAACCCGCAACCTCATGGTTCCTAGTCAGATTCGTTAACCACTGTGCCATGACGGGAACGTCCCCGTTTCTTATATTAAATTCTCTCTGCTGAAACGGCTGGTGTGGTTTCTGTCTTCCTGACTGCACTCTAGCATGTGCGATGTTTGGTGCCAGAGTGGGTCCAGGAAACAGACCCTCAAAGGTGGGACTTGGGATTGCTTCATTATGTCCTTAACTGAAAGTGGGGTCGAGATCTCTGCTACTCGAAGATGGGACTCCAGTTACCCGTGGTCATGCAGGTCATCATGATGAAATGGAACATTACCTGCAGGTGACTGTGAGGAAGTGCCTGCGAAACAAATGGCCTGGAGGACGAAGTGGCTGTGGCACTGGGCTGTTATGGTCATAATAACGAGTGTGAGAGCTGCTTCTGATTGCACTGGAGAACTTACAGAAAGAAAACAAGCTGGAGGTTTTAAACTTTCATCACGAGTCACAAAGACCTAGAGGGTATCTATGGTGAGCCTGAGATAATTTGCAATTTCTTACAGCTGCATGGTCAAACTCAGTGAAAATCATACCCAAGTTTAGTTGTTTGGGTTGCAAAAACAAAAACTAAAAACTGAAGTTGAATTCATGGACTTGCCACGCCTCTTATGTTAAAGTTATGGGATTGAGAAGGAGTGAGCCTGAGCCATGGAATGGGGACCTCTGCTGGAACTGCACAAAGATGAGAACTCTGAAATCTCCAGTCTCTCGGAGCCTTTCTTGACAGCACCTTCAGCCTGTCCTCTTGTGTCTGAGGAGACTAGATTTGCTTAAAGAGCCATGTAAGCTCACCTAGGGAAGCTGCCTTGCAAAGAGATGCCTATCTTTCTCAAGACCTACCCTGACCACCCCGAAAGCCTCTAGACTCAGCTCTCAGCACACTCCTGATAGAAAGTCAGTGGCTTCCTGCAAACTCAGTTACAACACCAGTTTAAACACAACATCCTGTCAAATCTCAGGGGCAAAACACAGAAAAGAAAAATATCTTGCAAAGGAGATTTTTAGAAATAACATTAACCAAAAAATACAATAGTTTGTTGTGTTTTTTTTTTAATCTCATATTATTACCATACCCACAAAGGCCATGGCATTTTTTTTTTTCAGGCATCAGCACCACAAAAGCTAAGGAGGAAGTTGGTCGTTTTTGTTAGGGAGCAAGAAATTTCCGGAAAAGAAATGTTTCACTTATTTGGAGGACCAGAATTATATGGGGGAGATTTTGTTTGTGTGTTTGACTCAGGTTTCAAAGCATTTTTCCATATGTTATCTTAGCTTCCAACAACTATTCTCCATCAAAAGGAACCAGGGTGAAATATTTGATTCTACATCTAAGACAAGGAGAGTATGGGGTGAGCTGGGACCACCCTGCAGCAGAAAGGAGGAAAATGCTCAAAGAATGACAGCGTCACATTAAAAAGACACAGAAACCAGGTTGGGGGGGGCACTCCTTCAGGCCAAAAACTGAGCATCGAATAATTTTTTAAAAATAAAAGAAAAAAAATGGCAATGGATTATAACCCATTGATTGAAATAGGCAACTCTGTGTCCATAGTGATAGAATTTAAAATCAAAGTCAGATGGACGTAATCTTTATATTCATGAGAAGAGTATTTAACAGTAAAGTTTGGCATCGCCACCTTAACCAAGAGATCCAAGTGACTTTGTCTGGTACTGAAACAAATGGAAACTATGTGCCACCTGATGGGATGTAATGGGAAGAAAACATCACTCCGTGACGATGTTCCTTCCAGGAATGCACACCTGAATTAATCATGAGCAAACAGTGAGAGGCATCCTACAAAAGAACTGGCCCGAATCTTCAAAATCATCAGGTCATGAAAGCCAGCACACAAGGGACTCCTCCAGACTGAAGAAGGATAAAGAGGCAAGGCAACTAAATAGACCATGTGATTCTGAACCGGATTCTTTCTCTATAAAGGGCATGACGGAGACAATGGGTGAAAGTTGGACTGGGGTCTGTGGATTAGATGACAGTAATATGTTAGTTTCAGTATCCAGATGGCTGGATATGGAGTGGGTTGAATGGTGGCTCCCCCAAAGATATGCCTAGGCCCTAATTCCTGAAACCTGTGAATGTGACCTTATTTGAAAAAAGGGCCTTCACAAATGTAATTAAAGGATCGCAAGATAAGATCACCCTAGGTTATCTGGATGGGTCCTAAATCACGAGTCCCTAGATAAGACACACAGAGAAGACACAAGAAGAAGTCCATGTGAAGACGAAAGCAGAAATTGGAGTCAAAAAACCAAGGAACTCCTAAGGCCTCCAGAAGCTCTAAGAGGCAACGAAGAATTCTCCCCTGGAGCCTCCAGAGGGAGCACAGCTCTGCTGACACTTTGATTTCAGACTTCTTCCAGACTACGAGAAAATAATTTCCTCTTGTTTTAAGCCATCAACTTTGTGGTAGTTTGTTCTGACAGGACTAGGAAATGAAGACAGTTTACCATGGTTATGCTGAAGAGTGTTCTTGTTTGTGGAAATACACACTGAAATGTTCAGCAGTGATGGGTATCTTGTCGGCAACCTACCCTCATATTTGAAAACCATCAGATTTTTTTTGGAAGAGTACTTGAACCTTTACTGTAATTTTGAGATGGTTTCAACATTTTTTTAGAAGTTAAAATAAAAAATTTACTAGAGTGGTTGCCAGATCATGGAAGGTGGCAGGATGGCCACTCCCAGGAAAAACTCGAACTGTCTTGGAATGGCACCCATTCTGAAGGATATGGGCAGTCAGAGCACAAATAATAAAGAGTCAGAAATCAAATGTTGGAGTGTGCCTTTCAACATGTGCCCACAATCCTGGATGATGTAAAATTTTATTTTATTTTATTTTATTTGGCTGTGCCCACAAGCATGCAAAAGTTCCTAGGCCAGGGACTCAAACCCACACCACGGCAGGAACCAAAGCTATAGGTGTGGCAATGCTGGATCCTTAACCAGCTGAGCCAACAGGGGATTCCCATGGGTGATGCAAATTTTTATTCAAGCCATTCTAAGAAATCTACTCTTGAGACAGACGGTATGAAACTAGAAACTCAGGGCTGTGAAGATTGGTCTCTCCCCAGGTACACTTCACTAGGTATTTCTTATGGTAGGCAGTTCTCCATGGAGTTTCAATATACCTTGGACTATCTTTTCAAGAATTTTGTCTTTCTCTCTCTCTGGGTCAGAGGGCTGATTTGTTTCCTGACCAAGACAGCAGAGAAAGAAAACTTCCAAAGACAGTTCAGGATAGAAAAGTTTCCCCCTCTTGGGAAAAACTGGCTTATATTCTAGGAAAATAAGGATGGAGTCTCCTTCCAGAAAGGAGGATGGGTAGGTATACTCAACATCTCTCAGCCGTGACACAAACCTGTGTGTGTGGCTTCTACCTGGGCCTGCTCCACACTGCCTCCCGTGGGACTCAGGTGGCAAGGGGAGCTGACATAAACATGAAGCTTATGCTCCTGATGGGAAGTGAGTAATAAGCTTTCTAAATCCAATTGGACTTGATTCCTTCTCAGCCAGATCTATGGAAGCAAACCTATCAGCCTCCCACCACGCTGCTGCTTAAGAAATGCTTGACTGCTCGACAGAAAACTTAAACCCCTTTATCACCGATGAAGCCAAATGTGAGACGAAGATTGTTACCTGAAAGGTCCTGCTGAGCAGCTCCGAACTACAGGTTGAAGTCCTTACTTTAAAGCGACCTTTTTCAGGAAGACTAGTTTCACAGGAAAGTGTCAGGGTCGCTAGCAGCAGACCTTCTACTGCTATTATTCCTACCATAGCTCCTTAAACAGTGTCAGTGTCAAGCCACAAGTTCACAGTACAGACCTCACTTTCTCAGTGTGTACCTGTCGAGTCAGTTCCTGCAACAATTGGAGTTTGAAATTTGCAATCTGATTGATCCACAATGTGGGGACCCCAAACATTCTCATCACCACCAACACGGCTTCAGGACCAAGTCAGTTAAGTATCAAACCCACGGGAAGAGAAAACAAGCTGATGACCATACACCATGTAAAGAATACAGTCTAACCCTGAGGCATTTCAGGGTAAAGAAACCAATGGAGCTTACGAGATCTTCTCAAGTGGTATCTTAGAAAACTTGAACAAAACCACAAAAACCTGGAGTTCCTGTTGTGGCTCAGTGGAAATGAATCTGACTAGCATCCATGAGGACACAGGTTTGATCCCTGGCCTTGCTCAGTGGGTTAAGGATCTGGTGTGGTAGCCTTGCTCAGTGGGTTAAGGACATATTGTGGCTGTGAGCTGCAGTGTAGGTCGCAGACATGGCTCAGATCCTGTATTGTTATGGCTGTGGTGTAGGCCAGCAGCTGTAGCTCTGATTCAACCCCTAGCCTGGGAACCTCCATAAGCCCTAAAAAGACAAAAAAACAAAAAACAAAAAAAAACAAAAAACCCCCCACAAAAACCGCAAAAATTTATGACATTGCTTTTATAGGGCATGGGTGAGAAAACGAAAAGGACCATAGGGGAAGGAAAAATAACACTTCCCTAAGTACCATTTTATAAAGGTCTATATAAGTTAGGAAGATACACACACAAAAATTTTACTACGGGGATTTGACCTTTGCATCTGTGGGAGATGATAAAAAAAAAAAGGACTAATTGTAATAAATATACCGCACTAATATCAGATGTTAAAAAAAAAAAGATATAAACATAGGGAAAAAAAAAAAAAGCCGCCTGCATACCTGATGCTAGAGCTTGAAGTCTGCAAGGCAGGCAGTTGAGAGGAAGATGTCAAGTGGTGGAGGGCAGCAAGGACACACTGGAACCACAAGCATGAACCGGAACTCAGGAGGACCACCTGCAAGCCGGGTCAGCCTCTCATGGTCTCCAACTTTAATAATGCCGGTATCCCACAGGAGAAGCTGGTCTCCTTTGCCATAGAGATAAACACACCTCTGGGGAAGGAGTCAGAGAATCTGGAGGAGGATCCAGGGGAAGATGGAGCAGCTGTGGCCCCGCACCAAGGAGGTGAGCCAGCAGATAAACAACCACAGGCATGCTATGGAAGCCCCTGGGACCCTGACCCAACCTTCTGAGCATGAAAAATAACATGGATGCTGCTCCGCTTTTGCCCTCCAAGT
The DNA here is from genome assembly GCF_016906955.1 of Phacochoerus africanus. NCBI lineage: Eukaryota > Metazoa > Chordata > Mammalia > Artiodactyla > Suidae > Phacochoerus > Phacochoerus africanus. Next base: position 125,456,228 of record NC_062558.1, read on the forward strand.
CTTACGCAAAAACGTCTCTTGTGGGACACCCTAGCTAGAAACCAGAAGGGAATTATGGGAGCTTTCATTCACATACCCATCTCTTTAAATCACCCTTCATTTCCAAATGAAGTCAACAAAAAAGTCAAGCTCCTACCTAACATGTACAGCTATTCTGTATACAACTAAAGCCACACTATTTTCCCTAAAGAGGCTATGAAATATTTTTTTATCCGTGGATGATGTTCATTCTTTTTGAGCTAATTCATAGTCTGCATTTTACGTCTTGTAATTTAAATACTGAGATAATAGGGGAATAAGAAGAAGAAGGGAAATTGTGTATACATATATATACACATATACTTTAGCCGTCATTTCTGGTACTGGTTGCATGGTTATAGTCTGTATATGCCACCTTCTATTAATAATTCCATATTCCCCTTGTCCTCAGCAAGTACCTCAGCTGGCCAGGATTCCTTTGGTGACCCAAACTTCTATTCCAGAAGAGTCTGCACCATTAGCAGTACAGCCTAGATTAGGTTACTGTAATTGTGATTCTACTATAACCACATGGAAGCACAGCTAGAAAGCACCCCAGGGGATACCCTGCATTCTAGACATATCCCTCCTTGTCCCCATTGAGGAGGAGAAACCCAGCTTTCCTTTTATAGTCAGGATAAATCACGCCAGCCAGTGCAGTATCCGCTTTCTTTGCTGGTTAACTCACTGGCAGGAGGAGCCCAAAGTAGGCAGGATGCAATCTCAGCGTCCAGGTCAGTGGAATCGTCAAGTCCCCTTTTTGGAAACACACTTCTCTTTACAATCATACAGCCAAGGCCTTTTGGCTAGCAGCGTTTAAAGTTATTCCGATGAAAAACAGATTGTGCTAGTGAGAGGAGCCACTCCCATTTCCACCCTTAATTCCCAGGCCCATAAATGCGGCTGCAGGAAAACCAGCACCAAACCTTGGTTGCTGATTTAGAGCATGTATACTGCCTCCTGGAACACAAGCTTCAGTGTTGCAGGATGCTCTCACTTCACTGGCACTGTAACGGAGTCTTTAAAATGCCACACTACTGTTTATCAAGCCAGCTGCTTCAGGACAATGGGAAACATGGTAAGCCCAGGAATATCCATGAGCATGGACCCAATACCACATTAGCTTTGCTCTAAAATGAGTTTCTTGATTAGAAGCAATGCTACATGGAATACAATGACAGTAAACGGATTTCAAGCTCATAAATGGTGGTTTGGGAGGTGGATGGAATCCCTAGCTTTACATCGTTTCAGTCCTCAATGGTGGCACTAATCTCTGCAATCCTTCCATAAAGATGACATTGTCTTACCATTTTCATAAATAGAGGCAATTCTAGTGGCTCCCACTTAGCCTTTCCTGACATAATAGGACTCACTCCACAAGTCGGGGAATCAACATGGAGATTCTGCAAGTTGCTGAGTATGTCTACTCCAGTTACGTATTACAGAACTGGGCAAATAACCACCAGGTAGATTCACATACCCACTGGTACCAATGCATAGGAACCAGCACCAAAACTCCATTGATCAACTGACTTTTGATTTGACCCTTGCTGTTAGACTACAGCAACATTTTGGGTTTCTAAAAAATTCGTGTTAGAGCTAATATTTAGCAATTCCTAAAAACTTCTCTTTCCTCAGCATACTGTCACATTGGTAAGTGACTACATGTCCTTGGGAGATAGCTACAAAGAAGATTAACACCATAAATATTTGACAGTATGATGTGGTCCCTTCTCAAGGGGACCTGGCTTCCCTTCCATTCCAGGAATTCCAGGTCTGTGACATGACTCCAGCTTAGGAAATGACTGAATAGCTAGGCTCTCTGTTTCGGTGATTCAAGTCAGACTTCTGCTCACCAGAACCTAGAGTAAGAGATGAGGTAAGACTTTTATGCTAGGGATCCCCATCTCTTTCAGTTCTAGGGGCACGATAATCAACTAGCCAATGCCAAAGACCTCTGCACATTAGGCTCTTCTAATGACTTCCTTGGCTCTGTTGTCTAGCTCAATAACTATGCCCACCGTGACTTTGGTAATTAAGTGCTGCCACCTGACCCCTGCCTTCCTAGGATCCCATCACCCCCATTTAATTTAGGGATCCCAGATCAATGGTAGCAGTTCCCAACTTCAATTTCTTGCCTAGAGAAGAGCCAGCACAGGTCTCTTTAGGGATTCTGGGGCTCCTCTCATGAATTTATTTCTCACTGCTTTGGTGAAAAGAATACCCTGTGAGCCCTCTTGCGGGACATAATGGGAGGGTGGGTGAGCAGGTCTTACATGATCGATCCACTAATATCCCAGTTTCCTTAAGCTTTGCAATTTCTTCAACATCTTCTATAACATATGAAAGAAGTTCTGGAATTTCCACTTCATTTAACGGAAGCCACCTTTGGGTCCAGATGGCGGGTCAACCAAACAGGGAAACTATTCGATCTATTCCCACGTCTATAGACTAACATGCTGAATCTGGAACCTCTGATTAGTGATCCGTCATTGGCCTGACCCAACTTTATATTCCTTCCATCCTTAAGATTTATTCCCACAGATACACTCTGCGTTTCTGTCTCTATAAATTAGGAACAACATGCTGCAGGATGTATTACCCTCAAAAAGGTAGTAAGACTGATAGCTGGAAAAAAGTGTTGAGGTATCTGAGAAAACTAAATATAGAACTATCAAATGATCCATCAGTCCCACTCCTGGGCATGTTTCCAGACAAAACTTTCATTCAAAAAGATACATGTGCCCCTATATTCACTGCAGCACTATTCACAATAGCCAAGACACGGAAAAACCTAAATATCCATCAACAGATGAATGGATTAAGAAGATGTGGTACATATACACAATGAAATACTACTCAGCCATAAAAAGGAATGAAGTAACGGCATTTGCAGTAACATGGATGGATCTAGAAATTATCATGCTAAGTCAAGTTAGTCAGACAGTAAGATAGCAATGTCATATGCTATCACTTATATGTGGAATCTGAAAAAAAAGTTTACAGTGATGAGGATGTAGGTTCAATCCCTGGCCTCACTCAGTGGATCAGGGCTCTGGTGCTGCTGTGGCTGTGGTATAGGCAGCAGCTGTAGCTCCGATTAGCCCCCTAGCCTGGGAACGTCCATATGCCATGGGTGCGGCCCTAAAAAGTGGGGGGGGGGACTACAATGAACTTCTTTGCAGAGCAGATACTGACTCACAGAGTTTGAAAAACTTATGGTTTCCAAAGGAGACAGATTGGGGGGGGGTGAGCTGGGGGTTTGGGATGGAAATGCTATAAAATTGGGTTGTGATGATCATTGTACAACCATAAATGTAATAAAATTCATTGAATAATTTGTTTTAAAGAAACCAAAAAAAAAAAAAAGAAAAAAGAAAAAAAACTTATGATCTCCAAAGGAGACATGTTGAGGGGTGGGGAGGATGGGATGGGGATTGGGGGTGGAAATGCTATAAAACTGGGTTGTGATGATCATTGTACAACAATAAATGTAATAAAATTCATTGAGTTAAAAAAATTTAAGCATAAAAGACAAAAAAAGACGATGTGCTATATGTACACACTGGAATACTACTCAGCCATTAAAAAAGAACAAAATAATGTCATTTGCAGCAACATGGATGGTACTAGAGATTCTCATACTAAGTGGAGTAAGTCAGAAAGAGAAAGACAAATACCCTATGATATCACTTATATGTGAATCTAAAATATGGCACAGAACAGAAACAAACTCATGGACATAGAGAACAGACTTGTGGTTGGTTGCCAAGGGGGAGAGGGAGGGAGTGGGATGGACAGAGAGTTTGGGGTCAGTAGAGGCAAACTATTGCATTTGGAGTGGCTAAACAATGAGGTCCTGCTGTATAGCGCTGGGAGCTATATACAATCACTTGTGGAACATATGGAAGATATTATGAGAAAAAGGATGTATATATATGTATAACTGTGTCACTTTGCTGTACAGCAGAAATTGACAGAACATTGTAACTCAACTATAATTTAAAATTTTTAATGAGGGGAGTTCCCTTTGTAGTACAGCAGAAACCAATCTGACTAGGAACCAAGAGGTTGCAGGTTCAATCCCTGGCTGCCCTCAGTGGGTTAAGGATCTGGGGTTGCCGTGAGCTGTGGTGTAGGTTGCAGACATGTCTCAGATACTGTGTTTCTGTGGCTGTGGCCTAGGCCAGCAGCTGTAGCTCTGATTTGACCCCTAGCCTGGGAACCTCCATATGCCGTGGGTGTGGCCCTAAAAAGCACACACACACACGCACAAAAAAGAATCAAGTCTTAAAACATGGCCTCACTGGAGTTCCTGACATGGCTCAGTGGTTAACAAACCTGACTAGTAACCATGAGGTTGCGGGTTCCACCCCTGGCCTCCCTCAGTGGATTAAGGATCCAGTGTTGCCCTGAGCTGTGGTGTAGGTTGCAGATGCGGCTCGGATTCCTCGTTGCTGTGGCAATGGCGTAGGCCAGCAGCTATATATAGCTCAGATTCAATCCCTAGCCTGGGAACCTCCATATGCCGTGGGTATGGCCCTAAAAAGAAAAAGACAAAAAAAAAAGTTTTAAAAAAATTTTTAAAAAGGACTGAGATAATCTCTTTAAAAAAAGTAATGTAAGCCAGAAAAATGGAATGATACTTTTAGGGTGCTAAAAGAAAAATAAGTGAAATTTTCCAGTGAGAATATCCTTCAACCTTGAGAGTGAAATAAGTGAATAAATAGATAAAAGTGAAATAAAGATGTTTTCAGACAAACCCCCATTCCAAAACAAAAAAAAAAATCATGGGAGTTTTCCAGGGCAATTAGAAAATAACCCTAGTGCAAAACCAGGAATTGAAAGGAGGAATAAAGAACAGAACAAATAAACACAGGTGGATATTCCAAATAATAATAGTGATGTACAAAGAATAATAGTCATGTGTTATGGAATCCAAGAATCCAAAAGGGCAAAAGGTAATAAATAGAGATAAAGTATTTTAAAATTCTAGCATTATCTCAGAAGTGATAAAGGTAATAATTTGTATTAAAATAGAATAGGTCGAGAATACATGTTACAATCTCTATAAGAAAAATAAAATAATATATAATTAACAAATTTTGTTAAATTGTTATACAAATGTAACAATATTAAAATATTAATATTAAATAATATATATTTAACAAATTGGAGTCCCTGTCCTGGTTCGGTGGTAACAAACCTGACTAGTTATCCATGAGGATGAGGGTTCAATCCCCGTTCTCGCTCAGTGGGTTAAGGATCCGGCATTGCCGTGAGCTGTGGTGTAGGTTGCAGACGCAGCTGGGATCCTGCATTGCTGTGGCTCTGGTGTAGGCTGGTGGCTACAGCTCCAACTGGACCCCTAGGCTGGGAACCTCCATATGCTGCAGGTGTGGCCCTAGAAAGACACACACACACACAAAAATCAAACATGGTTTCCCCCTTTAGTTTCTCCCTTTCACGAACAAACTTTGATCATGTGAATTTAGTCAGGCATATCACACAATTTAGTTAAGAGGTTTTACAAGGTTTCTTATGAAAGCTCCCATCCTTCCTCCAAAACTCCTAATTTCCTCCTCCACAGAAGCAACCTCTTTCAACACTTTGGGTGAATTCTTTTGTTACTTCCTTTCTTTAAATAATATGCTTGCAGTGTTACTTCTTGCTATTTTGGTTTCAAACAATACACGATGTTTCCTCACAACAGACAGGGGTTTAACTCTCCCTCACACACACATGCACACACGCACACACACCACCCCATCACACATCCATCCTTTCATCATCCCTAAATATAGCAGCAATACCATAGGTTTTAATTAGATCAGTGTTTACATGACTATGGTTATGTAAGCACCATTTACAGTTAAGCCATATGTATACTATGATTGCACATTCCTACACAATATTTCATTTTTCCTAGTGTTAATAATGATCTAGCTTATTTCCCCTTTGCTTAGTTTTCTTTGTATTTATCACTAATGCAACATTGAATTTGACTCCTATCATATAAATCTGCTCAAAAATAGTCCATCCTCCAGTTTCATCTTCTTAAGGAAATCTCTTTTTAAAACTGAAGTATAGTTGAGTTATAAAATTATGTTATTTTCTCATGTATAGCATAGTGATTCAGTGTTTTTACAGATCATACTCCATTAAAAGTTTTACAAGATGGATTTCCTGTCGTGGCTCAGTGGAAACAAATCTGACTAGTATCCATGAGGATGCAGGTTCAATCCCTGGCCTCGCTCAATGGGTTAAGGATCTGGCGTTGCCAAGAGCTGTAGTGTAGGCCGGCAGCTGTAGCTCTGATTAGACCCCTAGCCTGGGAACCTCCATGTGCTGTGGGTGCGGCCCAAGAAAAGACAAAAAGACAAAAAAGACAAAAAAAAAAGGATAATGCCATTGTAGTTTTTGATTCTTTATACACATTTGTTTTTTTTTTTCCTCTCATTGGAAGTTTTGTAGAAGCTTTCTTTGAACCCACTGTTCTGAAATTTCACAATAATGTCCTCTAGACTGAGTCTGTTTTCATTCATTGTTCTGGTATTTAATGAACCTCCTCAATCTGGAAACTCATGGCTTTTAGATCTATAAAATTATATCAAATTATTAATATATTTAATTATTTCTCTCTCTACTCTCTTCAATTATTCAGATGTTAGATTTGCTGGACTGGCCCTCTAACCTCTCCACCACCACACTCATTTTCCACTCTTTTTTGCTCTGGTCTAAGCTTGCTAAATTTTTCTCAAGTTTATTTTTCACTTTTTATTATTTTTTTAATTTGTTATATACATATATAACTATATAACTATATATATATAGTTATATAGTTATAGTTTTTTGTTTTGTTTTGTTTGCTTTTTAAGGTAGCACCCAAGGCATACGGAAGTTTTCAGGGTAGGGGTCAAATGGGAGCTGCAGTTGTCGGCCTACGCCACAGCCATAGTAACATGAGATCTGAGTCGCATCTGTGACCTACACCACAGCTCATGGCAGTGCCGGATCCCTGACCCACTAAGTGAGGCCAGGGATGGAACCCACATCCTCATGGATACTAGTCAGATTTGTTTCCACTGTGCCGCAGCAGGAAATCCTGTTATCATATTCTTGATTTCTGAGTCTTTTTTTGTTCTCTATACGCTGTTTTTTATTTATTTAATTTATTTATTTTTGCTTTTTTAGGGCTGCACCCAGGGCATATGGAGGTTCTCAGGCTAGAGGTCCAGTAAGAGCTGTAGCCGCTGGCCTATGCCACAACCACAGCAACGCCAGATCCGAGCCGTGTCTGCCACCTACACCACAGCTCACGGCAATGTATACGCTCTTCTTTAAAAAACAGCATTCCATTCTTATTTTACAGCTGCAACTCCTTTTCTCTCTCTGAGGCTATTAATGATAGTTGAGGTGGCCTTTAAGTTTTCTTCCCATCTTCCCTACCTTCAATGTAAGCAACTCTGTTTCTTCCAAGTTTCTTTTTCATCCTGTTTTTTTCTTTGGGCCTGATCTTTAATGCTGCAAGCTTCCTGAGAATTATTGATGACCCCTGGATGTGTGATCCTATTTAAGAGAGGGGCATGAAGAAATCCAAGCTCTGGGCAGGTGGACCAAGCTTGTTAACTGGGGCTTGTTAACAGTGGGCTCGTCTGGGTTCCCACCGCAGGATCTTTGGGTCTTTTCTCTTGAACTAAGTGGATTTTCCAGAGGGGTCCCTTCCTATCTTCTTCCTGGAGGGACCAACCAGATAACTGTATTTTGAGCCAAGGGGAGGATGAGAGCTGGGGACACGTGCCTCAACATTCACAAGGTTTATGTTCACTTTATCCTCTTCTTTCTTTTCTTCTCTCAGTACAGAACCCCTCCCTTTCTGGGAAAGAGTCTCTCATCTCATTCCAGGATGAGAAAGGAGTGGTCAGCGGCTCTTGTGCAGTGGGGGTGTATCTATGAAATTCTAAACAAACTTTCAATCAATCCATCCTGCTATTTTCAGTTCCATGGTTACCTCTATTTCCAGAGGTGCTTAAGGTTACCATTCTGAGCCATGGAGAGGCCCTGTGAATATATTAATATCTCACTCTGGCGCTTGGTTTTCTTCCTGGTTATCTTGGCATTCAGCTTTCTTAGGCCAGTCATATCAGTTTACCTCCTTTACAACTACTTTCGAATTCTCAAAATTTTATTGCTATCTCATCTCTTAATTTACTTGCTCTTCTGGGCGTTGTACTTTGAAAAATCTCTTTACTGTAATTGTAGTGGCATTTGGAAAGGGGATGTTGCTAAATTATCATATATATGACCAGACGTCTGCCAAATTTTGAATGCAGGGATCCTCTAACTCTATTTATTCTTCAGCTCCATCCCAACAGTTTGAGTTTTATGGATTTTTCTGTGTCCTTGCTGATTAAACCTTATTCAGAAGAGAATTAAAAAAAAAAAATACCTTGAGGTGTGTAATAAATGCTAAAATTCAATGTGTTATCTTTCTCCAAAGTATTTTAATTTGTGCAGAGACTAAATTTCTTATTTGCCTTAAGCCAAAGGAGTAAAGAAATAAAACCCTAATTGAGGATTTTCAGGGACCTGTATCTAAGCATTTTGGAGACCAAGGGAAGCCTTTGCTATGCTTTCTCAAATCACACTTTGTTGAGGCAGGTCCGACAGTGCTCTTGCATAAGGCTGGTGACAATGTCAGTGTCATTCCAGGATGAGAATAAGAGTATCTGCTCAATTATAATCCTAGTCCAACCTGCATATCTTGGAAACTACATATCAAATAGATGAGCTTTCATCCTAAATATTGATATTAATTTAGAGCAAAACAAATATTTTATTGTGTTTATAATAAGTACACAAAGATGGGCATCATCAAATACAAACAACTCTAAGTAAGCCTGTTTTAAACAGATCTCTTCATACAAGCAGTGGTTGTGAGGTATTATGAAAATACAAAATACCATATAAATGTATGACAATTAGGTCAAGAAATAACTATAGCTAATAACATGACTATCCATCTTAAACTGTGTGAATAATAATAATCATAGTAATAATAATAATAATAATAAAACAGTATGTGCTCTTGGTTAAAGCAGACACAATTATCCAGAATCTGGTAAGGAGCAAGTTTCGATTTTTAGCAAATGACAAAGTTTGCCTCCAGCAACCCGAGGACTAGTATATGGGGAATTTAGGTCAAATTTATCTGCAATCCAAGGATAAGATGCAACAAAAACAGGGGAGAAAAAGAAGACAAGACTAAAAGTCTCCTCCTTAAATCTTGATTTCTGGCCCTATTATTATTTTATTAAATGCTGTTATTACTACTAATAACAATAACAACAAATGTCCACGCCTTGTTTACCAGCTTACTATGGACTGGGCACTTTAAAGTATTTAACATATATCAAGGAATTCCTATACAATTTCACAAGGTAGGTGCTACTCTCCCAGTTTTACAGATGAGGAAACTTAAGCAGAAAGAAGTTAGACAATTTGCTGAAGTGAGTGCAGAGCTGGGATTTGTGTGTGTGTGTATGTTTTAGGGCCACACCTGGGGCATATGGAAAGTTCCTGGGCTAGGGGTCAAATCCAAGCTGCAGGTGCCAGCCTACACCACAGCCACTCTAGATCGGAGCCCAGGACCTACACCATAGCTTGGGCAATGCCTGATGGAACCCGCATCCTCATGGATACTAGGTGGGTTCTTAACCTTCTGAGCCATGAAGGGAACTCCTCAGAGCTGAGATTTGAACCTTGCCTCCCCAGCTCCAGGGAGTGGCCCTAAACACCACTCTGCTCTGCAGCTATCTTTTCTGCTACCTTTTGTGCCTTTCCTCTGCTCAGCTGATTCATTACAAATACATACTTTCATCACCGGTTGTGCAACACTCCTCCACTTTCATCAAGAATTTAATGGTCCTTTTGATAAAATGCCAGTACTAGCAAAAACAAAGTTCTCCAGGATATGAACATTCTCCTCATTTGTATCAAACCAACCTAAAATTTACCAGCCTGAATTGTGCTTCCTCAAGGCTTGACAAATACACTGTTGCACCGTATTTTAAGAAGCTTCCAGCCAAGCGCTTACATTGTAGCTCCTCTAAATCTGTCCTATGTCTTTCCTAGATCCCCTTCTGATTCTTTTCCCCTCATGGATGTTTCCCAGTATCAACTGATCAAGGGAATAGAAAATGCTATACCTAAAGCATTTTGAAATTCAAACATGTTACAAATTAATAACTGAATCATCTTACTATTTGTCTGTCTGGGGCTTCCTGTTTTAATGCTGAAGTAATAATAACAACAACAACAACAATAATAATAATGATTTACAGTTAGCAATGCCATTTCATCTCCTTAGTTGACTTGTTCTAACTCTTAGCATTTAAAACCACAGGTCCTATTTGCCTTAGGAATACTGTGTTCTTCTTACCGTCTTGCAAGTCTGCCCTTAAGAGACGAACCTCTGAGTTATATACGTAGCACATATGGCTACGTTTCCATACAAAATCGGCATGATACTTCCACTGACGGAACAACACTGCGTGAGAAAGGCTGAAGTTTTAAAATACAAGCACGACTACGTCTGCAAGAGAGGTGGGCGGCTGCGCCCAGGCCGGGCTCCCGCCCCAGGCGGGCGGCCTCTGGTGCTTCTCCCGCCCCCGCGGCGTCCCGCCGCCCCGCGGCAGGGCCGGCCCGGCCCGGCGGGGCCTCCCTGGGCCGCGACGGCGCCCCCTGCAGGCGGCGGCGGGCAGAGCGGGCGGAAGGAGCTTGAGCGGAGCTGCCACGGTGTCCGAGCCCGAGCCGCCGCCGCCGCCGCTGCCGCCGCCAGAGAGTCGCGGGGCCCAGAGTCCGCGCGGAACGCCCTCCTCGCCGCCCGCCACGTCCCAGCGCCCGCCGGAGCCGCCGCGCCGCGGGCTTACACCTGAAGCGGCCCGGCCGGGCCCGCCTCGGCCCTCTGCTTGTGCTCCCCGCCCCGCACCGGCCTTCACTCTGGAGCGGCCCCGGCAGCCGCAGCAGGGGCGGCGGCGGCGGATCGAAGAGCTCTCCAGGTCGTCCCGGGAGAGGCTGCTGCAGTCCCGGGACAGGATGTTCTCCAAGTTCACCTCCATCCTGCAGCACGCCGTGGAGGCGGTAAGGCCGCGGGCTGCGGGCGCACGACAGGCCGGGGATGGCGGCGGCCTACGCTCCCCTGCTGGTCCCGGGAGAGCCCGGCGGCCTCGCCCCGGCCCTCGGCGTCCCCGGCCCTGCGGAGGAGCGAGGCCCCGGGCGGGCGCTGCGGGGGGCGCCGGAGCGCCGGGGCCTCGGGCCCGGCTCTGAGCGGACCCCCTGCTCTCCTTCTTGCCCTGGGCCGGCGTGGATCCCTTTCCCTCGCTCGGGAGGGTGGGGAGGGGTCCCCGGGAGGATCGGCCGGGGTCAGGGGTCGCCCGATTCCTTGATGGGGACAGGGGAGTCGGGGAGCATCTGTCAGGGCCACGGGGCGCTCCCCCGGACTCCCTGACGGTTAACCTTACCCGCAAAAAAAGTGGTCAGTCTTGACCAGGACAAAAGAAACGGCCTAACGCTGTTTGGGTTTGGTTTGTTTTGGGGGTAGGGGCCAGGAAGCGATGTTCTTGCCTGGAGGGTGTCTCTGGCAAGGAAGTAGTCCACCGGACCTGGTTTCGTAATCTTGCCAGCTTTTGCCTTCATGGCCTTGCTGCCCAACTCAGCTGGACCTTATTGGTTGATGGAAATAGGTATTTGGAGGGTCAAATCGAGTGTGCTTTAGACAGCTTCCAAGCCCTCACACAGCACTGAGACCACCATCTGTTTCCTTTCTTCTCTTCCTTTCCTGGACACTCTTCGTTTTTCCTGCAATTGTACTCTTCTTTGAGGGTTTGAGACACTAGCATTGAGAGAGTTTACTCAAATATCCTAACATTAGTAAAAGAGAAGTAACTAACAAGGAAATGTCTTCCTGCTGTTTCAGTGATAAGGGGTCTAATTGCTTTACTTTGGTGGTTTTGCTTTATGCTGGCAGAACTGGCCAAATGGAAAAAAAATGCATCTCGTGAAGTTTATACTAAGTGCAGTTTTTACTGGACGTGGCACTAGTTTTTAAAATGTCATTCTCTTTTTGTGTTCGGTTTGGGTGATATAGCACATTTAAATCTACACACCTTTAAGGGGGAACACCCAATTGCAATACAACAGTTTTCATAGCCAGATAAAAATAAAATGGATTTTAAAAACTCAGTAGTGGAAACAAAACTTGAGTACAGTTTTTATTTGAAATCATATGTGGAAAATGTTTAAGAGTCATTCTAGCTCTCCTTCAAGTTCTTGGGAAAACCAGGGTATCAAATCAAGCAAGACAGGGTTTTTCATGAATAAATGAAGAGCAGTATTACTCGTGAGGTAGTGACGGTTTTAGACTTTTAGGCAACTTTTCCTTTCTTATACACAACCTACAGCACCTTATTTTTAAGAATGTAACAGAAATTTATAAAAAACAGTGATGTTTGCATTTTATATTATTCCTTAAAATAACAAGAATCGTTTACTTTTTAACACTGAATACAGCTTAATACTGAGATAATTGGGAATAAAAAATTACTACATTATTTGTCTTCTTTACCAATTCACACTGCTATTTACCAAAATAAGTACTGAGAAAAAGAAGGATGGCTTTCCTGCTCTCCCAGTAGACTCATTTTTGTCCTGAGGCCTGTGTTTTCTGGCTGCATTATCTTTTTATAATTGTATATGTTAGCAGCTACCAAATTATCCATGTAAATTGTCTGACTCTGGCTCTGTAATATCCAGGTTCTCTACTTTGCTGAGGTTAGTGAGAAAAAGTTAGAGTGGATTATTTTCACGTGCTCCTAGCAATTTAATGCACTGCCTTTAGAAAAGTCATGTTTTTATTTGCTTAGATTTAATGTTTTCAGCTATGATACTTTCCCAGTTACCTTGATAGGAGGTTAAGTCTCATGAAAACATTTTGGCGTACTTTTTTTTTCTTTTAACATTCTCTTGGGAGTGAACTCATGTAATACTAAGCCATCTTTGTGGTATTTGAAGATTTTTTTTTTTTCCTAGCCCAAGATTGGTTCCCATTTATTCAGTTATGTTTCTTCATTTGCTTGACATTTTTTTCTATGTACTATTCATATCATGCCTCAGTTCATTTCTTTAGCTTTTCTCTTATTCCTTTCAATTAGCATGTCCTATTAGCATTTTTTTGATACAGCATTGCAATTATCATAATCATCAGGATTCTACAGAGATGGGAGATAGTTCTTGTATGCAGATGCTGACATGACCTTTTCACAGTCATGTCACTGTATGAATCTGCAATGTTTTCTTAATCATCTTGGTATCATTACTTCCTAGGTTTCTTAATTCAATTGGATGAGCCTTCAAGTGGTTTTTTAGGGTTGACAAGATACATATTCATTTAAATGGGGTTTAAGTATGAAGTTTTCCTTACTGTTTAATGGGTTTCTCCTCACTTCCTGTTAACTACCTACATGGAAGAAATGTGTTATTAAGCTGATAGACCACATTTTGAATTTAGGAGAGAAATTCACAGCTTCATCAAAAACAAAAACTATACTGTAACTCTTGCCTCCATTTTCAGGGAGGATAGTTTTCACTCCATATAGAAATGATTGGCCAGTAAGAGTTATGACTTCTGTCAGGCAGTTGTCACATGTCCCAAGTCTGAAATCAGGCCTCTCAGGTAGTTAGTTCTGAGGTGGAACTGGATCTTTGTGGCACAACTTCTCCAGAGGATAAACAGAACACCTTCTATTAGTACAGTTCAGTATTTGTTGAGGGACTAGTTTGTGTGAGGTAATCTGCCAGGAACTAGTATCTTTTAACTTCTAGCCAGTTCCACCGTTGAGGGCAGTGATTAATGATGACTGTTAGGACCACAATTCCTTAAAATTTTACTCTGCACTAAGAATTAAAACGTCAAACGAAGAGTTCCCTTCGTGGCTCAGCAGTTAATGAACCCACCTAGGATCCATGAGGATGCTCGTTTGATCCCTGACCTCGCTCACTGGGTTAAGGATCCCATGTTGCCTCTGTGGCTGTGGTGTAGGCTGGCAGCAATAGCTCTGATTCGACCCCTAGCTTGGAAATTTGCATATGCCACGGGTGAGGCCTGCCCCAAAAGCAAAAAAAAAAAAAAAAAAAAGTCAAATGAAACAATGTTTTCTTAAGTGTATTCTTTTTCAACAAGTGACCTCTAACTTTAGTCCTTTAGTCATTCAGCAAATATTTTATGAGCCCACCATGAAAACACGGCACAGTTCGAGTTCACAGTGTGAATGCGTTGGGAGACAGAACAAATACACAGGCTAAAGTATAAGCAGTGACAAGAGTGTGGCCTACCCCCTAGAGCCAGACAGAGCAGGGTTCAGGTCTTGCCTCTGTCCCTTACTTCTACATTGGGCAAGTTACTTAATCTTTGTACATTTCAGCTCCTCGTTGTAAAATGGAATATGTGATAGAGAGTTGTTGTGAAAATTAGATGAGAAAATGTATATGAAGTGCTTCATGCAGTGCCTGGCACATAGTAAGTGCTTAATAAATGTTTATTATTACTACTGTTATTATTTGGATGATCAGCCAGTGGATTCTACAGGAGGAAGGGAGCAAGCTCTTAGGATTGGAGTAAGTTGGAGAACGCTCTGTGGAGGAAGTGAAGCTAGAGCTGGACTTTGGAGAGGCAGAGGAGATAGGAAGGACCTTAGGAAAGTTAGGGGAAGGAAGAAGCATTTTAAAAGATTTTGGCATGGAATGTTCATGATACGTGTGCAACAGCAGATGTGGCTTTTAGAACACTAGTTCCCCTTGTGGCTCAGTGGAAACAAAGCTGACTAGCATCCATGAGGGCACAGGTTCTACCCCTGGCCTCGCTCCTTAGGCTAAGGATCCGGTGTTGCTGTGAGCTGTGGTGTAGGTCACAGATGCGGCTCGGATCCTGTGTTGCTGTGGCTCTGGCATAGGCTGGCGGCTACAGCTCCAATTCGACCCCTAGCCTGGGAAGTTCCATATGCCAAGGATGCAGCCCTAAAAAGACAAAAAAGAATACTAGTTCTCATCTGAGTTATTGATGGAGGTAGGTGCTTTTGCATGGTAGGCGTTTTGGAGAAAGATAGATTTCTGATTATAAATAGTGTTTCCTTGGTCAGATCAGTTAATGGCTTTAGATCTTAATACGAGTTTGTGTGGGAAAAATCGGAGTTTATTATGAGAATTTAAGAGCTTATGCTAAGTATAAACTTTGTAGCACTGTGCCTGACATAAAACTACTCATTAAATGGTAGCAACTGCCATGTATTCACTCAGTAAACCTTACCGGATGCTAACTATGTGCCATCATTGACTTGGAACCCGGGGATCCAGTGATGAAAAGGATGACCTCATCTTTGTAAACTCATAGAGTTTACAGTCTAGTGGAGGAGATGGATAACTCAATAATTACAAACATGGGGTAAAGGCTGGTAGGGGAGGAGCAGTCCATCAGGGATGGGGGCCGCAGGTGTGTGTGGAAAGGGCTTTCCCCCTGCAGGAAGTCTGGCAAGGCTTCCCAGAAAAGGTGATGTCCAGGTTAAGTGTCCAGGTCAATTTCTGATTGAGATAGTGACTGATCGCATGAATTTTCAAAAATTTAACCTTTGTATCGTAAAACGTGAACTCAAATCCAAATCTCCTCATGTGGATTCGCACCTCTAAGAACACTAGTTCTCGGAGTTCCCGTCGTGGCCCAGTGGTTAACGAATCCGACTAGGAACCATGAGGTTGCGGCTTCGGTCCCTGCCCTTGCTCAGCGGGTTAACGATCCGGCGTTGCCCTGAGCTGTGGTGTAGGTTGCAGACGAGGCTCGGATCCCGCGTTGCTGTGGCTCTGGCGTAGGCTGGTAGCTACAGCTCCGATTCAACTCCTAGCCTGGGAACCTCCATATGCTGCGGGAGCGGCCCAAGAAATAGCAACAACAACAACAAAAAGACAAAAGACAAAAAAAAAACAAAAAAAACCCACTAGTTCTCATCGGAGCTTTTTTAAAATCCAGACCATAAGTGTTTTTCATGTAAGGATAAAACAGGTACTATGCATGTTATGATTCAGAGGCAAGTTTACTAGGAGGTTCTACTTAAAAAAGGAAATGTATGCATGTTTGAACAAAACTGATACTAAACTGAGTTATTAGCAATTTGAAACTATTTCGCTGTGTACTTCAAAAGGTTTCTCATTTCAAGCAGATTTCTGGGAGAGATTCACAAGTAAAACAACACCATCCTGTTTTGAATTTGACCATAGCAGCAAAGGTCCTGACACAAATTGTGTAAGACGTCTATTTTAGTAACTGTCCTTGTAAACAGAGTTAAATTCTGTGGGTGAAATAATCTGGAGCAATTATTCCTTATGTACCCTGGAAATTCCCTCAGAAAAATTTAACAAATCTTAATATTTACACTTTTTTTTTTTTGAAGTACCAAATTGCATTTGGGTTTGTCCCAATTGTTAATACATAATTAATTAATTAATAATTGTTGGCGTTTCCGTCGTGGCTCAGTGGTTAACGAATCCAACTAGGAACCATGAGGTTGCAGGTTTGATCCCTGGCTTCGCTCAGAGGGTTAAGGATCCGGCCTTGCTGTGAGCTGTGGCGTAGGTCGCAGACGCGGCTTGGATCCGTCTTGGATCCCATGTTGCTGTGGCTGTGGTGTAGGCCGGTGGCTACAGCTCTGATTAGACCCCTAGCCTGGGAACCTCCATATGCCGTGGGTGCAGCCCTAGAGAAAAAAAAGAGACCAAAAAAAAAAAAAATTGTTAAGACTACATAAAGCTGATGTGTAAAAAACCAGGTACAAAAAGCAAGAGCAAGAGGAAGATTCTAAAAATAAGTTGCTGATTAAAACGGACATTTTAGTCTAAAAATTTCAGGAAGATTTTTCTATTTCCCCAAATTAACTCTTTCTTTCTTTCTTTTTTTTTTTTTGGTCTTTTGTTGTTGTTGTTATTGTTGTTGTTGTTGTTGTTGTTGCTATTTCTTGGGCCGCTCCCACGGCATATGGAGGTTCCCAGGCTAGGGGTTGAATCAGAGCTGTAGCCACCGGCCTACGCCAGAGCCACAGCAACGCGGGATCTGAGCCGCGTCTGCAACCTAAACCACAGCTCAGGGCAACGCCGGATCGTTAACCCACTGAGCAAGGGCAGGGACCGAACCCGCAACCTCATGGTTCCTAGTCGGATTCGTTAACCACTGCGCCACGACGGGAACTCCAAATTAACTCTTTCTTATCTTTCTAATTTTTTCTCCATCTCCCGCATCTAATTTCTCTCTCCACGTTCTTACGTTATAGTAATCCCAAGGGTTCTAACTCCTTTGTTGAAGATCTTAAAGCCTTTTAAAAATGTTCTTAGTGTTCTGCCTGAAATGAGATGAATATTTCAGGTCTCTTCCTTCAGTACCGTTCAGAGCGGTGTGAATAGGCAAGTATAAAAAAGGTGAGCGTTAAGATGTTGATGACTGAGAATTTTTCAGGCCCGTTTTTTTTCCCAAGTATGTTTCATCTTCTGGATTGAAACACTTAAGATGTCATAACCAAAGTTTATAATTTGTTCTCTAGTTTGGGAATTGTCTTGACAGAGTTTTGAGCTTTGAGGTCTCTGCTGGGGACACCAAGAAATCAAAATGGAACACGTAGAAGCACAGGAGTTACATGACCTCTTAGGTCATCTTTTTAGATGAAATATATGAAAAAGGAAGATGCTGCCATAGTTCAGCTTCCCTAAATAGAAACCTATTTGTTCTCAAGGAAACTGGGTCAACTCAGTACTTTCTGACCAGAATTTATCGACAATAGTAAGACCAAGAGAGTGTTCTCTCTCTGTTTGAGGAAAAGAATGTTGTAGTAGAAGGTGTGTCCAAATCTTTCTCTTTCCATTTAAGACCCATTTGAAATCCTCATAAGTTTGCCATGAGGTGGCTCAAGGGATATAATTTTGGTCTTAAAACTTTCTGGAGTAAATTTCAAGATTAAAATGTAAAACAATTTTGACTTTGTGGAATTTAAATTGATAGTGTCTTCTTCATATAGTTATTTTGCTAAAAATATGCACTGCCTAATCTAGGCTTAGAAAAGAAAAAGATTTACTTCTGTATGTCACTGAAAGTAAGGAACAGTTTTAATCTGATTACAGGGTTGACTTTGGTATATGTTTTAGTAGTGGTGAGGTGTAACTAATTACGTAGCAGCTTTTTACGGTTTTGCATTTCAAAGTCCTAGGTACAAAGATCCCTGCTTATTGATAATTCCATTTTACTGATAGTTTAGTAATAGAAATTGTGTTTTCATTTAATACTATTACTTTTTTTCTTATTTTTCACTATTTATGAATCAATGTAGATTGCATTTTTTGACAATACATATTCAAAAAAGTTGCTTTAGGGAGAAGAAGTTTCCCAAAATTCAAAGCCGGTTTCTCTGGTATTACTTTCTATCCTTGTCAAAAATCAGAATTTTTGTTTAGCAGTATTTAAATAACACCAAAACAATTTAATTATAATGTCATTTAATACTATTACTTTCAAAGCCATATGTAGTTACTAGTTTCGGGGAGAAAAAAAAACTCCAATACTATAATTAATAATAATGCTGATAGGAGTTCCCTGATGGTTCAGTGGGTTATGGATCTGGCATTGTCACTGCTGTGGCTTGGGTTGCTGCTGTGGAGAGGGTTTGATCCCTGGCCCTGGAACTTCTGCATGCTGCAGGCATGGCCAAAAAATAATGTTGATAAATATGTTTTACCTCTTTCTTTCTTTCTTTCTTTCTTTCTTTCTTTCTTTCTTTCTTTCTTTCTTTTTTTGGTCTTTTTTTAGGGCTGCACCGGCAGCATTTGGAGGTTCCCAGGGTAGGGGTCCAATCCCAGCTATAGCCACCTGCCTACACCACAGTCACAGCAAAGCCAGATCTCAGCCATGTCTGCGACCTACACCACAGCCCATGGCAACGCCAGATCCTCAACCCACTGAGCAAGCCCACGGATCGAACCTGTGTCCTCATGGATACTAGTCAGATTTGTTTCCTCTGAGCCATGATGGAACTCCTTTTTTCCCCCCTCTTTCCTAATAAATCATTTTTACTTTCTTGGATTTGACTCGTTTTCTGTCTTTTTTTTTTTTTTTTTGTCTTTTTAGCGCCGCACGCATGGCATATGGAGGTTCCCAGGCTAGGGGTCTAATCACAGCTGTGGCTGCTGGCCTATGCCAGAGCCATAGCAATGCTGGATCCGAGCCATGTCTGTGACCTACACCACAGCTCACAGCAACGCCGGATCCTTAACCCACTGAGTGAGGCCACGGATGGAACCCACAACCTCATGGTTCCTAGTCGGATTCATTTCCGCTGCACCAAGACGGGAACTCCTTGTTTCTCTTTGATATCTGACATAGAATCAGATTAAAGCTCACCCCCTATTCTTATCATGCTTTTGCATCATTAGTAAACAATTATTACAGAGGTATACTTAATGAGAAACTTGTAATGCCATTTTCTTAATTGTTGTGGTCTTTTTTGTGTGTTTGTGTAGCTTGCACCTTCTCTTCCTTTACAAGAAGATTTTGTTTATCACTGGAAGGCGATTACCCACTACTACATAGAGACTTCGGGTAAGAAACAACGGTAATATTAATTAAACAGAAAATTTGTGAAATACTAAAATACATTTCAAGCTAGCATTCAAAGTTATTTTATATCAAACTTAAAATCAGTTTATTTTACTTTCACTTCCTCTCCTTGATTTGTTTATATATATAGATATATCTATATATATCTATATATATATCTTTTGAACACCTGTATAAGCATTGTTCTAGGCACTGGGAGATATAACAGTCAAACAGACAAAAATCTCTGTCCTATCAGAGCTTGTCTATTGACTGGGGGGAAAGCAGACAATAAATAGACGAGCACAGGTATCAAGGTGCCAAGTGTTAAGGAGAAAACGAAGCAGGCTAAGAGGTGTATAGAAGTGTGTGTTTGAGGAGTGGGGGTGGGGAGCCGATGCCTTTTTAAGAGAAACCCTTGTTGCCTTGCTTCTTCTGTGCAGAAGTCTGAAGGAGGAAGGAAGCAAGCCTGGGGGTTTCTGAGGGGGAAAGTCCCAGGAGAGTAGCCAGTGCACAAACCCTGAGGCTGGAGCATGCCGTCTGTGGCATATACTAGGAACTATGAGGAAGTGAGGATAGAGCAAAGTGGACATGGAGGAAGATGGGAGATGACCTCAGACAGGTGAGGGGTTCAGATCTGTACAAGGCCTTGTACGCCACTGCAATGGCTTTGGCTTTTAAAAACCCTTAAGGTGCGGGAGTACCCATCGTGGCTCAGGAGTAATGAGCCTGACTGGCATCCATAAGGATGAGGGTTCAATCCCTGGCTTTGATCAGTGGGTTAAGGATCCAGCATTGCCGTGAGCTGTGATGTAGGCCTCAGACGTGGCTCGGATCCCAAATTGCTGTGGTGTAGGCCGACAGCTATAGCTCTGATTCAACCTCTAGCCTGGGAACTTCCATATGCCACAGGTTTGGCCCTAAAAAAAAAGAACAATAAATAAATAAATAATAGGAACTCTTAAGGTGGGAAGCCATTAAAGGAGTTTGAGCATAAGTATAACATAATCTTTTAAAGGGATCATTTTAGTTTCTGTGAGAAAATTAGACTGTAACAATGCAGAGATGAAGCTGGCAGAACAATTAGGGGACTGTTGCAGTGGTCTGAGAGATCAAGGTGGCTTAGATGGTGGAGGTGGTAAGAAGTGGTTGTATTTTGGGTATGCTTTGAAAGAAGGCTTGTTGATGGATTGGATATTGGGTATGAGAGAATAAGAGTTAAGGATAACTCCAAATATTGGGGCTTAGGCAGTTGGAAAAATAGAAGGGCCACTTGATGAGAAGGGAGAGATTGCAATAAGAGCAGGTTTATAAGAGCATTTTGGACATGCTTCATTTGAGACACCATTATGTATCCAATTGACTGGTTCAAGTACATAGTAGGAAACAGGAATCTGAAATTCAGGGTAAAGGTTTAAACTAGACATTTGGAATTGAGCATAATCAGCGTGCAAGTAGGATTTAAAGCTGTGCGACTGGCTGAGATTATCTAGGGAAAAGGAAGGATAAATGGAAGAGAGAACGTGTTCAGGAACTGAGCCTTTGTGCTCCATGTTTAGAGATTGGGAAAATGAGAATGATAGCAAAGGAGATTTTGCTTTTTGCCAGCGAGGTAGAAAATAGCCAAGAGAGAATGGTATCCTAGAAGCTGGAAGAGAGGAGAGTGGATCAGTGTGTCAAATGGTGCTGATGTCAAGTTGATAAAGACTAGGAATGGATCATTGGATTCAGCCACAAGGAGTTCCTTAGTGGTCTTGATAAGAGCCCTTCTAATAGCAAGGAAGTCAAAGAGAAAATGGTTAGAGAACATATGTAGACAATGTATAAAGACTGCTATCTTGAGGAGTATTAATGGAAAGGGGAGTTGAGAAATGGAGCAATGGCCACAGGGAGATGTGGTGTGGAGGGGGTTTTCTTATTTTTTAAAGATGGAAAGTACTGCCTGTTGTAATTTGATGAGAACGATCTAGCAGAAAAGGAAAGGAAGGCACAAGAGTCAGACGAGATAATTTCTGAGCCGTATCCTTAAGTTGGCAAGTGGGGGATGGGATCCTGGTGCACTACTGGAGATTTAGCGTTAATGCTTGTGGAAGGTACATCCATAAAATTAAGGCAGCAAAATGAACTTAAGGGTATAGATGCAGAAAGGGGCTAGATAGAGTATAGGGAGCCTTTGGAAGTTATCTTCTGGCTGCTTCAATTTTCTTAGTGAATAGAAAGGATGAAGAGTGAACATAGGGGAATGTAAATTAATTAGGTCAAAGGTTGGCAAACTTTTGCCATAACGGGTCATATAGCAGATATTTTAGGCTTTTTGGCCATACAATCTCTGTTGCATCCGTTCAATTCTGTTGTTATATTGCAAAAGCAGCTATCCTCAATACATAACAGAACAGCATTCTTTTGTGCCAGTACAGTTTTATGAAAACAGACAGCAAGGCTGTGTTTGTCCCATGAGCCGAAGTTTGGCAGTCTCCGAAATAAGGAAAAGAGTAGTCCTGCTACAGACCACAGGGCTCCCTTGAGGAATGTATAGGTAAATACTAGTGGATGTGCAGATTGGGCACAGGTCTCTTAACTAAAAGGAAACGAGAAAAAAATGAGAATAATTGATTTGGCAAGTTGATGAGGTCATAGGTAATTCTTCTTTAAAAGAAAGAAATTCTTTATATTTGTGTAAGAAGCAAATATCAGACTAACCATATCTATATATCTATACACACCTTTATGTGTAAAATATAATTTCCACCTTAATGTGGGTGTTTAAACAGCAGATCTACAGAAAAGTTTTTTGAGAAAAGCCACGTTTTTTGTTTTTGTTTTTGTTTTTTTGCCTTTTTGCCTTTTTGTCTTTTTGTCTTTCTGTCTTTTCTAGGGCCGCACCCACGGCATATGGAGGTTCCCAGGCTAGAGGTCTAATCAGAGCTGTAGCCGCCAGCCTACACCAGAGCCAGAGCAACTGGGGATCCGAGCCAAGTCTGTGACCTACACCACAGCTCAGGGCACCACCGGATCCTTGACCCACTGAGCAAGGCCAGGGATTGAACCTGCAACCCATGGTTCCTAGTTGGATTTGTTAACCACTGAGCCATGACGGGAACTCCAGAAGTTACGTTTTCAAATGACTATTCTTAGCCCTTGTAATTTTTTCACCTGTCCATGGCTTTAAGGAAATCCTTTAAAGGAAAACCTATAAATTCTTGCTTTTAATGATTTTTAAAATTTTTTTGCAATCTAGTAGCAGAAACAAGTGGGTACATCACAAAAAGGTATGCAATAAAAAGTGTGTCAGAAGGGAGAAATAGGAGGTGCTGTCTGACCTGGCTTTCAAGGATGAGCAGGGGCTGTGGAGGTAAATGAGGAGGGCAGAGGCACAGAGCACATGCAGAGGCATGGAGGTCTAAACGTGGCTTAAGAGTGATGAGCGTGGATCTTGTCTTCTAGGGAGTTAGGATTTAATCCTGTCAAGTCAAATTCATAGTTCATTCTTTCCTGGATTGTTTATGTAAAGCCTGCAGTTATAGATGAAAAAATATTTCTTAAAAGTAGGTTTCAAGTAAACTTCCACTTTGTCTTTTATTAGCCCTAGGCTACTCATTTTAGAAGAAAATGAAATGAAACATCCTAAGTGAACATTTCTTGAATTCCTACTATGTGCTTTATATACATTATTTCATTGAAATCATACAACAGCACTTACTGGTGGTGATTAGCTTTGTCATAAGGATATTGCTGACTGAGGCTTAGTTTGCTCATGTCATTGAAAAAAAGTGACAGAGTCAAGATTTGGATACAAGTTGTCCAACTCCAGGTCTCATGCTTTTAACAAGTATCTCATATGCTATCAAATTTGATACATATATGTCCTCTTGGGAAACACGAGTGACCCTTCTCTTTCCATTGTTTTCTCCATAAGGTTTTATTTTAATATTATGCTGTGTGTGTGTGTGTGTGTGTGTGTGTGTGTATAAACAAAGCAGTGTTATCATCAGAGAACACACCGGGATTGTGTTGTACAAACTGTTAAGTACTTAAGTAAAGAACAATAAAGATATAAGTTAAAACTTGTCATTCCCTAATATATTTTGTATTTAAACATTCTACAAAACTTTACTTTTTTTTTTTTTTGGCCACACCATGGCATATGGAGTTCCCAGGCCAGGGGATCAGATCGGAGCCATGCTTGTGACCTATGCCACAGCTACGACAACACCAGATCCTTTATCCCACAGTGGTAGGCCAGGGACCGAACCTGCATCCTGACACTGCAGAGAACACTGCCAATGCCATTGTACCACAGCGAGAACTCCAAAAACTTCACATTTCATTAAGAATAATTTAACCCTTATCCAGTAAGGATAGGATGATAAAACTAATGTGTTTTTTGAATCCAACTGTGATATGTAAAAGATATCTATGAATTTTTATTTTGACAAATCCGTATTTTATAAGAATTCCCTTGAGAAGCAGCTTTCACTTTGGGAATAGCTATCTGTTTATAAGAGGTGATGTCAGAAATTTTAAATAGAGGGTTTTTCTTCGGACTCCTCAGATTGGATATGAATTGGAGCCATAGGTATCTGACTTCCCAGTGTTACCAACAGTGTAGTGGTAAACAAAACCAGAACCTGTCCACACAGCCCGCGTTATTCAGCTTAACGTTCAAGGCCAACTTGTTTCTATGTAAAAAAACCTAAAAATTTAGCTCTTCTGAACGGACTTATTGGGGAAAAAATTTTTTTTAATTATAAGTACATTCAAAATTCTGACATTTTTTCTGATCATGTTCCCATTTCCCATATAAATGGGTCTTTTTCTGAATTATTATGCATAAATATTAACGTACAGAATATCTTTCAGAATAAAGATTGTGTTTGTGTAAGATAAATTTCGTTGTGTGTAGTTCAGACTTTTCTCAGTTTGGATAGGAATAGGGAAATATAAAGAGTATTGTAGATGCAAATGTGCAGTTTAAAAATATTTGAATAGTTGTTTGATGAATGTTTTTATTGTTTAGATGACAAAGCCCCAGTGACAGATACAAATATTCCATCCCATCTGGAACAGATGTTAGTTATATTGGTACAAGAAGAAAGTGAACGGGAATTTGGAGAGACGGGGCCATGTATGGAATATTTACTCCACCACAAGATCTTGGAAACATTATACACCTTAGGGAAAGCTGATGTAAGTTCCTAATCCATGTCATGTTCTGGGGCATGTAATATATCCAATGTGTCTTAGAGATAAGTTGCCAAGCACTAAGTTTAATTGTAGAGGTACATATTAAGCATGGCAGGATTCAAGTCACTAGTGGAAAGAAAAAAAATTTTTTTTTTTTTTTTTTTGTCTTTTAGGCCCACAACCTCAGCATATGGAGGTTCCCAGGCTAGGGGTCGAATCGGAGCTACAGCTGATGGCCTGCACCACAGCCACAGCAATGCCAGATCTGAGCCACATCTGCCACCTACACCACAGCTCATGGCAACACCAATCCATAACCCACTGAGCGAGGCCAGGGATCAAACCTGCGGCCTTATGGATACTAGTCAGATTCATTTCCGCTGAGCCATGACAGGAACACACACACACACAAAAGAAGGGAAAATTTATGATTTTTCATAGAGATAGCAAAGTTCCCAAAATGCTCTAAACAACGATTTGTTCTTAGGCTGCTTAGAATTACAGTGAACGCAGTGGAAACGAATCCGACCTAGTATCCGTAAGGATGTGGGTTCAATCCCTGGCCTTGCTTATGGGTTAAGGAACCGGCATTGCCGTGAGCTGTGGTGTAGGTTACAGATGTGGCTTGGATCCCATGTTGCCCTGGCTGTGGTGTAGGCCACAGCTGTAGCTCCAATTCGACCTCTAGCCTAGGAGCCTCCATGTGCCACAGGTGTGGCCCTAAAAATAAAACAAACAAACAAAAAATAAAACTACAGCATAAACGTTTATGAAAATAAACTCAAGTGCACATGCTCAGAGTCAGGAAATGAGAAGAAACCTCATGAAAATTGAGTTACAAAAATAGGAATTATTTTTCATAATCCTGAAAGAGAATGTCACTGATTATTCTGACATTAACTCTACTGATAGTGGAGCCAGTACAAGTAAGTCTCCTCTTTAAAAACAAGGAGGTGATCACCAAGGAGCCTCCTCCAGCTCTGAAAATTCGTAGTTCTGTTCGGTGAATTTCTATAACATACATGAAAATCAAACTTAAAAAAACTCCCAAAATGATAGGCATGTTAAACCCTAAGTAGAATTATGAAGTAATATTAAAGACAATTTCCTTTTAACTAAATTTATAATGCTCCTATTCATTTTTAACTTAAATTCATTCAATTTATATTTTCTAGGCAGCATTATCTGCTCCCTAATTCACTCCCCTCCTCCCTTCTTTTTTCTGTCTTTGGAGAGAGGGATTGTGCAACATTCAATGAACAAACACGGAGTTCCTGTTGTGGGTCAGCGGAAACGAATCTGACTAACATTCATGAGGGCGCAGGTTCAATCCCTGTCCTTGCTCAGAGGGTTAAGGATCCAGAGTTGCCGTGAGCTGTGGTGTAGGTCACAGGCACAACTTGGAACTGGTGTTGCTGTGGCTGTTGTTCAGTTTAAAAATAAATTGAAAAAATTTTTCTTTTTTTGCTTTTTAGGGCTGCCCCCTCCGCATATGGAAGTTCCCAGGCTAGGGGTAGAGTCAGAGCTACAGCTGCTGCCCTACACCACAGCCACAGCAACTCGGGATCCGAGCTGTGTCTGCAACCTACACCACAGGTCACGGCAACTCCGGATCCTTAACCCACTGAATGAGGCCAGGGGTCAAATCCACATCCTCATGGATACTAGTCAGAGTCATTTCCGCTGCACCACAGTGGGAACTCCCTGAATAAATACTGATTTTTGAGCAAATGTTAGTACTTATACTACTAGGAAATTTATTTTTTTATATTGGTGATTGTAAATATTGTATTTATCTGAAATTGGGATATATTTGCTATCTTAAAATATTATGTTTAAAATTATAGCTTATGCTGTTTCCAGATACCATGCCTATGATGATGTTTTGGCAATGCTTATTTTGTGACTATATTAAATCCGAGGTAGTATAAGCAGTTAATTATAGAACATGTAACCTTGTTGATTCATACTCTCTTAATCTACCACATGAGTAATCTTCAGCTTTACCTACTTTTCAGCAAATATTTAAAATAAATGACATCTTATCAAAACGTACTTATTAAATACTCACTGCCTAAATTCATAACGTAAATAATTTTGCAACTAATTCAGAACAATGTTAGAATAAATCACAGCGGTTTATACACAGGATCCCTTTATTTACAATACCTGTGTTCGAAGGCTTTATTTACTCCTCCATATGATGGAAGGTTACTGATTACCTGCCACTAGTGTAAGTGACTAGATTCTGTCTTTGCTTTGGCCAGGGGGTTTCATGTTACCTTGGCATTTAGAATCTAAACAGGTTGGCACTGCCTGAACCAAACACCCATGTACATGGCACATTATCACCATGCTGTTTGTCATTACATCAACCTGTGGTCTCATATGCTACATTATAGTCTCAGATGTAATTTTATTTATAGAATACTGGTCTATAATATTTGAGAATTTTATCCTGACACAGTCGTTAAGTGGCTCACCGCACCGATTTTTGAAAGTTGCATATTATTCACATGTGTTGTCTCTCCTGTTTTTTAAGCTTTAGAGTAAGTGTGTTTGCAATGTCTGTTCTTTCTTTGTTTTCTTTTCTTTTTTCCTATGCCTAGTGTCCTCCAGGAATGAAACAGCAGGTCTTGGTATTCTATACCAAACTCTTGGGGAAAATCCGGCAGCCACTACTTCCACACATTAACGTGCACAGGCCAGTGCAGGTACTTTTTCCCCTTTACATAAAACTTGTGTAGAAATAATTATATGTGATTTTTCTAAGAGTGAAAATAGCAAAGGAGATTATTCCAAAAACAATGTGCGAATTAGCAAATACTTGAGCTTCCTTTATGCATGACATTGTATTAAATGCTCTTCATGTCTTTATATTTCTCTTTTAAAATTGTAGACATTCATTTTTACCTTTAATATATTTCCATGACATCTTGAGGAGAGTTTATTTGATACTGCATTAATTTTTTAGAGCAATATATATTTGAAAAACATATTACTAGCAAATTTATTTTGACATAGGTGATTGTAAATTGGGTTTTGTTTTTTTTTTTCTGAAAAATGCAAGATATTGGCATTATTTGAAAATTTGAACTGTCCCGAAGGTAAATCGATGGCTGTTTACATGCTTATAGAAAGTAACTGAAGTTCAAAAATTTGTTTTTAAATTTTTTGACAGAAATTAATTCGACTGTGTGGTGAAGTCCTTGCAACACCAACAGAAAATGAAGAAATTCAGTTTCTCTGCATTGTGTGTGCAAAGCTGAAACAAGATCCCTACTTGGTTAATTTTTTTCTGGAGGTATGGTATACTTCTTGTCAACCTTCAAAGTACGTCTATACTAAAATTACTATGCAAATTGAATTATGTGAATAATATTAGAAGAAATTATATTTTGTGGGTATCAGGAAGCATGTTTACTTCCCAGAATTGGTTTCATTTAAGAGCAATGTTTTATTTTAACTTGAAATCTCCTGAGAAAATGATTCTCAAAGAATATGATTGAGCCAGCTCTATGGGGCAGTACAGGGGCTGGATAAATACAAAGTTAAGGCTTAGGAGTGCAGCCCGAAGGGCAAATCAGGGAGAGAGAAGTGAAGGGAAATTATAAGCTATCTTATTTTCAGCCAGGCTTGCTCCAGTGCGGAATGTGGGTAACCTGACCTGGGTTAAGGAGGGTGTGTGCAGATTTGGACAAGATGCGAAATGTCACGGGTTACCACACCATCCTGGGATAGCAGTTGGGATTGCTCTGCTGTTTTGTCCTATCTTTTCATAGCCATAGTCACTGAGTCACAGTTAACATAAATCAATTGGTATTTGGATTTTACTTTCTTTTTTTTTTTTAATTTTTAATTTTTTTGCTTTTTAGGGCCGCAGCCGTAGCATATGAGGGTTCCCAGGCTAGGAGTCGAATCAGAGCTTCAGCTGCTGGCCTATGCCACAGCTCACAGCAACGCCAGATCCTTAACCCCCTGAGTAAGGCCAGGGATCGAACCAACAACCTCACGATTCCTAGTTGGATTCGCTTCCACTAAACCACAACAGGACCTCCAGGATTTTACTTTCAGTTTTAAATTACAAAATAATTTTTGTGTATTTTCTGCTTTCACTCCCCACCCCTTTTTTTTCCAGCAGTGAAATCATTTAGGAATATATTAGAAAAAATAATTATGCTGTTTGTTGTTTTTTAGTTTAAAAATATATATGTTTTTATATTTGAGATATAAGTTACACACAGTACAAATCACTTTCTTTTATTCATTTATTTATTTATTTTTGTCTTTTGTCCTTTTTAGGGCCACACCTGTGGCACATGGAGGTTCCCAGGCGAGGGGTCTAATAGGAGCTGTAGCCCCTGGCCTACACCACAGCCACAGCAATGCCAGATCTGAGCCTCGTCTGCGACCCACACCACAGCTCACCCAACGCCAGATCCTCAACCCACTGAGCAAGGCCAGGGTTTGAATCAGCAATCTCATGGTTCCTGGTCGGATTCGTTTCTGCTTCGCCATAGCGGGAACTCCCGAATCACTCTTTCTGATCTATCATTCTGTGAATTGGACAGACATATACAGTTGGGGAACCACCACCACAGTCAAGATACACAGCAGTTCTCTCATCTTACTGCACGTTCCTTCCTGGTCATCCTGTTTCCACCTCTGCCCCTAGCAAGCATTAGTCTGTTTTCTGTCCCGAGTGTCTCTTTTCTAGAGAGTCATAACAATATAATCAGCTTGAGTCATTTTTACATACTGCATATGCAAGTCCCCTGTGACTTTGGTCCTTTATATTGCTGAGCAGTATTCCACTGTACACAGCTGAACCACAGTTGTTTATCCATTTACCAGTTGAGGGACTTATGGGCTGTTTTCAGTATTTGGCAATTATGAATGAAGCCACCATAAACGTTCACAGATTTTTGTTTGGATTTAGGTTTTCATTTCACTTGGATAAATACGTAAGGGTGGGATTTCCGGATCAGGTGGTGAGTGTATATTTGCCAGTTTTTTTCCCAAGTGGGTTTGTTATTTTGCATCCTGTGGACAATGTTTGAGGGTTCCATTGGTCCATGTCCTTGCCAGAGTGGGTGTTGTCAAGTTTTTTTGGTTTTGTTTTTAAAACTTTAGCCATTCCTATAGATGGGTTCATTTTTTATTTCACTCGGCCAAAAAAGTAATGCAGGATCTTATTCTGCACTCTTACTGGAAACAGGTAAGCAACCAAGCGGCAAAATTACATGAATTTAAATTTTTAGGTTGGTATCAAGGACTATGAGTGCCTGTTTTCTCATGACACGTATGATATTTTGAAAGTTTGCCTCAAAATGGCTAGACTAGCCTTATGATGTTAACCTATCAAATATCTCAATTTGGCTAAATGTGAGATTTTTCTTTTCAAAGTTCATTTTTACTGAAGTTTCCTTAGATATCTAAGTTACTTTAGAAGCATAGACTTTTTTCCAATCTTAAGCTTTAAGGAGTTTTTCTCCAAATCTCTGAAATTTGTTTCAGAAGTATAGCCATAGATCAGAAGCAGAGAATATTTGCAGGTACCTGTATGCCCTCCTGTCTTCAGAGAAAGATTCACATGTAGACCTCAGAACAAAGAATACCCTTCAGAATTAGTGTCATGTCTGCTCTAATGCAGTATGTTTATAGCACATACTCTCCAAAGCCTGCGATGCTAGGTATATTCGTTTTCTTAACTGATTGGACTGTTCATTTGCTTTTAATGTCAGTTATTATGGCCTCCCTAGCATTATTTATATGTATTCTATTTTCTCTTCCTGATCAGTAAGCTCTTCGAAGACAAGGACTGTGTCTCATTAACCTTTGAGTCCCCCCAGCTTCTCTAGTATCTAGCACAATGCATAATTGTTTAATTCGAACTTCCTGGAGTTCCCGTCATGGCTCAGTGGTTAACAAATCCAACTAGGAACCATGAGGTTGTGGGTTTGATCCCTGGTCTTGCTCAGTGGGTTAAGGATCTGGCGTTTCCATGAGCTGTGGTGTAGGTCGCAGACACAGCTCAGATCTGGTGTTGCTGTGGCTGTGGCGTAGGCTAGCAGCTACAGCTCCGATTGGACCCCTAGCCTGGGAACCTCCATATGCCGCCCTAGGAAAGGCAAAAAAAGACACACACAAAAAAATCGCACTTCCTGGCTGAATAAATTTTTAGAGAAATGCATCTTTATTATTGGTAAGTATAGACAGTAGCAGAAGCACTTTGCATCTCTCAAGCATGTATCCCCTGAAATCTAATCTCTCTTCAGTTACATCAGGCAGTAGATGCATCTGCTGCGGGTTAAGTGCTGATGGTAGATAAGTTATAAACATTCTTTGCCTTAAAGGGGTTCGTGGTCTGGGGATGAGGGTAAGGCTCATATTCAGAGACTGTAATCTAAGGTACGGTGAGGTATCATAAGAAAGATACAAAGTAAATGTCCCTTAAATGTTCATAGGATGAAGAGATTACATCTGCCCTGGTCATTAGGAGGGCAGCATGGAAGAGGCTGTCTTCAGAGCCCTAATAGATGCTTAGATAATGGGTGAGCATACGAGTGAAGATAGGAAACTCTGTGGTATGTTCAGGAAACAGTATAATTAGGAGAAGTGGTAAGAAAAAGGGTGAGACAGATTAGAATTATCAAAGGCTTTGAATGGTAGGATGAGTAATTTGTGCTTGTTTGTAGAGCTTTTTTAAAAATGCAGATTCCTTGGTTCCACCTCCAGGTATTTGGATTCAGCAGGTCTAAGTGGAACCAGGGAATCTGCATTTTTATCAAGCACCACAGAAGACCACGAGGCCAACCGTCCTGAGTCCCGCTTTGAGAAACACTAGTTGAAGGAGTGAGTGTTATGCTAAGATTATTCTTCCTCTTGCCGGTTTTATCCAAGATGCCACTCCCAACAATCGTATCAGCAGATAGTATTAGCATCGCAGATGGAATAAAATGCTTTACATCCATAAAGACCATGATATACAACTGATTTTATAGGAAATTGGGAAGTTGTTTGGAATAGTCATTTAGTTCTATAGAAATGTTTTCTTTTAATATACATGCTCTGAGCTCAATTTCTCAGGAAGACTGATCTAAATTATACTTTCATTACTAATAAAAGTGATTTACAATAACTATAATATAACTTTGGAAGTAGAATTTTGAATTCATTCAGCATTTAATGTGTTTCTGTGATGGGTGAAACTCTGAGTGATAGACCCTGCAGAGAAACTGGTTTATGATGAATTCTAATGTGTGTGTGTATGATTTGATTTTTGCTCTTATGTTCAAATGGAAAGCAAGATACTTTTGCTTGGAAACTAGTAACTTGGTTCAGTTAAGATTCTTTTTGTGTTTGGGTGTGTATGGTGCTGGGAAGGGTCACAATATTTCAAGCAAATCTTTTATCCTCAAAAACACTGAAAAGAATGTCCTCAGAGTATTGAGTTATATTTCTAGAGCAGAAATAGAAGAAAAAAAAGTAGAAATATCATCTTAGAAAACTGATCTCAGAAGAATCAACACTGGGGCTGTTTATCTTTACTAACCCAGTAATGAGAAAACAATTAACTTCATTTTTCATTAACATCTGTTGTTTTCAGTGGTAGTCAAAGAGTTATCACTAACTTTGTTCATTGTTCATAGTCGGTGTAAAACATTTTGTAGATAGCATTCAAAAGAGCGTCATAAACATCTCCGTAATTAAAAAATACCTAAAACACAGTCTAGGAGTTCCCGTCGTGGCGCAGTGGTTAACGAATCCAACTAGGAACCATGAGGTTGTGGGTTTGATCCCTGGCCTTGCTCAGTGCGTTAAGGATCTGGCGTTGCCATGAGCTGTGGTGTAGGTTGTGGACGTGGCTCGGATCCCACATTGCTGTGGCTCTGGCGTAGGCCGGTGGCTACCGCTCCTATTAGACCCCTAGCCTGGGAACCTCCATATGCTGCAGGAGTGGCCCTAGAAATGGCAAAAAGACAAAAAAAAAAAAAAAACACACAGTTTAAGTCTGAGTATTTTCATTTGCCATAACACTTTAATCCATTTCTACAGCGGTTAGATATTGACTGTAAATCATAAAAAAACTCACTTCAATGTGATTTCTGTTATATAAGGCTTTTGATGTGAATCTTGCAACATATGTATTCTTTTCAGAATAAGTTGAAATCATTGGCTTCCAAAGCAGCAGCAAATGCAACTTCAGAAGACATCCCGAAAGGCCAGGATTCCTTGTCTGCAGACACAGGGCAGTGCTTTCGGCCCGAGGAGCTGTCTGGGGCTTCCGGAGCGGAAAGCACAGAGTCAGAAGAGGAGCCTCCTCAGCAGATAGATGATCTGTCCGCAGGCTTGGACGGCCTCAGCGTCGCTGCCCTGCCAGAGGCCACAGTCGTTCGTCCCAACCAGGATTACAACTTAGTGAACTCTTTGTTAAATCTTACTAGAAGTCCTGTGAGTCATCTTTTTATCTTTACCCCCACAACCTAATCACAGTTCATGCACAGGAAAAAAATAAACAAAAACGGTTTTTATTTTAGTGTAACACATTAAATCCGTTCAAGTTCAATTTTTCCAAACAGGCTGACATATCTAATTCAAGCATTGAAGGGCTTTGTGTTTTTCCCCTCAGGACGGCCGAATAGCTGTGAAAGCCTGCGAGGGCCTGATGCTGTTAGTGAGCTTGCCGGAGCCGGCGGCCGCCAAGTGCCTCACGCAGAGCACCTGCCTGTGCGAGCTGCTCACAGACAGACTGGCCTCCCTCTACAGGGCCCTACCTCAGTCAGTGGACCCCCTCGATATTGAAACAGTGGAAGCAATTAACTGGGGGTAAGAGCCATTATTAGTGTTTTCCCATACAAGTGACGTTTTTAACCCTACACTTTTAAATCCATTTTCATTTTGCAATGACAGTTTTGAAAAATCTTTAGTTTTAAAAAATATAACATTACCTGTGATTATTAAATGGGATTTTTTTTGGGACTTGTTTTAATATATAATCAGGAATGCATTGGCATGGAAACAATCCAGTTAGTAAAATAGATAAAACTAGTCAGGCTAGTTTTCTTTTGCCTGTTATAGTGATTGGTTAAGACCTTAACTGTTTCAGATCAATACCTTTATCTGACTATATTTAGAAAACAAAACAAGGGAATTCCCATCATGGCCCAGCGGAAATGAATCTGACTAGGAACCATGAGGTTGCGGGTTCGATCCCTGGCCTCGCTCAGTGGGTTGAGGATCCAGCATTGCCGTGAGCTGTGGTGTAGGCCAGCAGCTGTAGCTCTGATTAGACCCCTAGCCTGGGAACCTCCATATGCTGTGGGTGTTGCCCTAAAAAGACAAAAAAAGACAAAACAAAACCAAACCCTGAAAGAAGGAATCCTCTTTTTTCTAACTCGGCTCTACAGCCCCTCGGGCAGTGGTGCCTCACCTCCTACTCTCTCTCAGCCTTTTCCCACTGTCTTTTAGGGCTCCCTCCTTGACTATCATATGAAAATGGAATTACTGTAGAAAATGTGTAAGTTACTAAAAAGTGTAAAGCAGCATGAGAATCCCACCACCTAAAAGCAGGCTAATACTTTGACATAATAACCTTTCATGGTTTTTTTTTAACCCTCCCTTGGTTCTTCATTGTTTTTTCCCACCCTGTCAGGATCTGTAGGCCAGACCCACTTGTTAACCTCACTACTGTGTTGTATTTTAAGGCAGGAAGAGAAGCAGAGCAGTCATTTCTTTTTGCAGGTTCTCCTTTCCTTTCCTTCGATCCTAGTGACTGAGAACCTTCGACTTTTCTGGTGGAAATATGAGGAGCTGTCTGCATGGTTTTTCTGCTGTGGCTCCGTTCTGCTTCAGTCTCTCTTTCCACTTACTGAGTGAAAATTATTCACAGCTTTTCTTTAGAAGGTTTTCTCTTCTTTGGCTTTAAAACCCTGTTCTGACTGTCATCCAGTGTCACGTGGGTAAAGGTCTCACACTGTGTGTTCTTTCACACGTCTCCATCTCCCCATGTGTGCTGAACTGGATTCATGCTTTTCATTTCTTCTGTGTCCTATAGCTTGGACTCATACAGTCATAAAGAAGATGCTTCAGCATTTCCAGGAAAACGAGCCTTAATTTCATTTCTTTCCTGGTTTGATTATTGCGATCAACTCATAAAGGAAGCACAAAAGGTTTGAATGTTTTTGTTGTTTATTGATAGCTTAAAAATGTAAATGTCTACTAAGTGAAATTTGAATCCTCAATTTATATCCCTGAATGTGTCTTAATTGTCTTAGGATAGCATAGTTAGTAAAATAGATAAAATAAACAAAACCAAAAAAAAGGGGTGTGTGTGTGTGTGTTATGGCTCTGGAATAAATCACAGTTCAAGTTCTGCCCCTGTGTTTTTTTTTTTTTTTCTGGTTAGCTAATTCATTTTATTAGAAAGTGATTAAGGTTAGCCACCATCTATAATACGTTCCACTGTTGTAATGCAAGGTGCTCTTTAAATAGAAAATATTCTTCTCCATTAGGATCACTGCCTTCCCCAGGTCACTTCCTAATTGAAGTCAGCCTTTCTGCCTGCCACTTGAGGAGTTTGGCACAACAAAGAAAAGCGTCTCTGTCCATACTACTCCTTCTCTAAATTCTTTACTCCCCTTCCTGTATTTTGTGATTATTAAGAAAAAGTAGCCTTATAAAATCAGAAATTTATGATTACATATTACCTGCAGCATAAACTAAGATGTTCTAAAGAAGATACAATTGTACCATGTCTTAACTTAAGTAGAAGTTATTTCACTGTCATTATAAATTCAGAGGTAAGGCGTTCTCTTGTGAGTTAAGGATCTGGCATTGTCACTGCAGGGGCTCGGGTCGCTACTGTGGCAGAGATTCACATAAAATGCCCCTGTGTTTCTTTAAGTATTACAGCACAACCCTTCACAAGGTAACACTGGCCTCCTTCCATTTCTCCTATTTCGGGAGATGTTAATACAGTAAGTGATTGGGATAGTATTTTTATCCTGTTTGTCTTTGTTCTTGGAAATTTAGATAACATGTAAAGGACCTGGTAGCTAACATCTAATCTAGGGTTTATATGCCATCAAGATGGACAATAGGCAGGTTTGTTTTTCCACATTAATTCAGATAGAGTGCAAACTGATTGCTGATTATAAATTATTCTCTATTTCCCATTAAAATGAATAATGATACTTACACTATGTTATAGACTGCTGCTGTTGCTCTTGCCAAAGCTGTTCGTGAAAGATTTTTTATTGGTGTTATGGAACCTCAGTTAATGCAAACGTGAGTGGCTTGTTTACTTAAAAATTCAAAAAATCACTGTGTTCATGTGTTCATTTTGCCCACTAATTACCTGTCTGTTATGCCAGTTCTGAGATGGGTATTCTGACATCAACTGCTCTGCTTCATCGCATTGTTCGGCAAGTAACCTCTGACATTTTGCTTCAAGAAATGGTGTTTTTCATCCTTGGAGAACAAAGGGAACCAGAAACTCTGGCAGAAATTAGCAGACATCCTTTAAGACACAGGTTAATTGAACATTGTGATCACATATCTGATGAGGTAAGCTATGTAATTATTGAGAACTGTACGTAGATTCTTTAACATTCTGCTTTTGATAGACTTGTGTTTTGAATAGAACCTCTTTTTTTATGTGGCTTTTTATTTTGAAAATTGAAAGCATGGGAGTTCCCATTATGCCACAGCAGGAACGAATCCAACTAGTATCCATGAGGATGCATGTTCAATTCCTGGCTTCGCTCAGTGGGTCAGGGATTCAGGGATCCGGCATTGCCGTGAGCTGTGGTGTAGGTCACAGAAAAAAAAGCAAAAAAAGCAAAAAAAAAAAAAGAGAGAGAATTGAAGGCATGGCTTGCGGGATAGCAAGAAGAATGGTTTATTTAAAGTATTCTTCAGTTACCCTTTATCATTCTTGGTTTCAGATAAGCATAATGACATTAAGGATGTTTGAACATCTTTTACAAAAACCCAATGAGCACATTCTTTACAACTTAGTCCTAAGAAATCTTGAAGAAAGAAATTATACAGAATATAAACCCGTGTGCCCAGAAGATAAAGATGTCATGGAGAATGGATTGATAGCAGGAGCAGTGTAAGTTTCTATCCAACTCTGTGAGTTCAGCATTTCCTATAGAATTGTAACTTTCTCCCCTCTTATTTCTCTTCCTTATTCATAAACAAACAAACAAAAAATCTCTTTAACAGTTTAAAAATTTTTAAAAAGTTAAATTTAGATGTCCTTGATATTACTGTCCCTTTAAATTACAAGTGGTAGTATCTATCCAAGCAAAATCAATATGGCCTTGAGTTTGTTAGTTTAAAGTGTTAATTTCTCTATAAGATATAAATGCATTCATTATTCCTTAATTCTTTCCTTAGCAACATTAATGTTTTCTAAGAACATAGCAGAGAATTGTTTGGTTTAGAAAGTATAATAAAATGTTTTTTTATACATCATTAAATTAAACTCAGAGATCTGGAAGAAGATCCATTATTTACTGACATTTCACCAGATAACACTTTGTCAAACCAAGAGTGGCTTAGTTCTTCACCTCCTACTACTCCAGACCACCCCAAAAATGATGGGAAAACTGAAGTCCATAAAATTGTAAATAGGTGAGTGGCTCTGTAAATTTGACTTACAACTCTTTTACTTGTTTTTTATAACATACAGTAGCTCTGCTCTTCGATCGATACAGAGATATATTATGAACTCAATCTTCCCTTTAGAGATTATATCAGCTTTTTGAAATGCTTATGTAGCAAGTGACAGCCCAGGGGCAACAATCGATTCCTCTACTTAGTATAAACATAAAAATGAGTAACAGTAGTTAAATAAATCTTTAAAGTACCCTACTTTAAAAAAAATGTAAATAATTTTAAGTAATTCCCAATTGGAACCACACTGAGAATTTCCAGTTTGACGAATTGAACTTATTAACCATGTACTCACATGTGCTAAGCAGAAGGTTCTTCCTTTATTAGTTTGTGTTTTACATTTTTTTTAAAGTGCCCTTTCCCTGGCAATTTTCTTCTTTTTCTTCCTTTGCAATCCTGTCATTGTTATGCCTGGTTCTGGGAGCTGACTAGAGAAAACTGCATATGGTGCAAGATGCAAAATTTGGGTGCCTAAAAATGTAAGGTTCAGTGTCTTAAAAGCCAGGTTCCTGAGACTAACAAATATGATAGTCTGTCATCCTGTAATGTAAAAAGTGTCAAGTCTTCTGCTTCCTTCTACTTTAAGTGGAATGAAAAAAAATTTTTTTTTTTGTCTTTTTGCCATTTTCTTGGGCCGCTCTTGCGGCACATGGAGTTCCCAGGCTAGGGGTCCAATCGGAGCTATAGCCACTGGCCTACACCAGAGCCACAGCAATGCAGGATCCAAGCCGCGTCTGCAACCTACACCACAGCTCACGGCAACACCGGATCATCAACCCACCGAGCAAGGGCAGGGACCGAACCCGCAACTTCATGGTTCCTAGTCGGATTCGTTAACCACTGCGCCACGACGGGAACTCCGGAATGAAAAATTTTTTAATGAAACCTTTAAAACAATGACACAGTATTTAATCAGTGAATTATACGACTTAAGAACACACGGTTTTACTTTTCAGGTTTCCATTTGCATTAATACTTGGCTAAATTGAAGATGGCCAAAATATTTTAATACACATAAAGATAGGGAATTGTGAGAGTATTTGTGTCCTTGATTATGGCTTTTTTCATTTAAGTTTTCTCTGTCTGGTACCGGATGAAGCCAAATCATCCTACCACGTTGAGGGCACTGGATATGACACCTACCTCCGAGATGCTCATAGGCAGGTAAGTGAAGTAACTAATTTTTGGACATGAAATCTAGTAAGAATGCACACATACATCCTGGTCACGTTCCCCACAGTCATTTCTCCAAAGGTTTCACTTCCACTGCAAGACCTGAACTCCGCCCTCAGCATTTTAACTTCCTGCCAGTGATCTGACTTTGCCTTTCACCGACTTTATCTCTCTATCTCAGGCTTTCTTTATGCTCGCTTCCCCTCTTTCTTTCTCTCTCCCTCTCTCCTTTTCTTCCCTTTCTGTCCTTGAAATTACATCTCCCCCAAATCCTTGCTCCTGATGGAAAGCATGATTTTTAAGTGGTTCTTCCCACCGCCGCCATTGCTCACAGCCCACAGGCTGATATCTGGTATCCTTTTCTCGTCTCCATCACTTCTTATCCAGCAGTCATTCGCAAGTGTTGTCTCTTCATCCCCTGCATCCCAGCTTTCCACCTCACCTAATTGCTTTCTCAGAGGTCTCCTCTTGGTTATTAGAATAAATGGCCTTCCCTCAGTCACCTTTCCCCTGCGGAGCATTTTACATTTTACCAAATTTTGAAATGTCTCATGTCAAAAAAATATGCATTTATTGTTGCATTTATATCCTTTGATCCGAAGTGTGTTTTTATTGATAATTGACTTGCATGTGCCTGTAGTTTATTCATGATGCTTTTAAGCCTGAATTCAAGTCCACATTATCATGTGAATAACTAGAGTAATGGAGTAGCAAATATATGCATGTAACATAAAGTTGAGGCAGCAAAAGTACTACCAACCTTAGTAGTACCGATTGGTTTTTAAAACTACTTTGATTCCTTCTGTAAAGTTTTATTTCCATATTCTGATTACAGTTACGATTGTTTCAGAAATATTAGAAAAGACACAAAAAGAACAGGAAATTTTTACACTATTACTTTCTAGCTCAATTTCAGAAGTGTTAATCTAAAAATGCATTATGAAATATTAGGATGTGATTTTAGAAAGAAAATTGTCTATTGAAAGCCAAATAGTTTAAAACTCACAATATCTTGAAGAAGTTGGTTTTTTAACCATTTAAAATATGTTTTTCTTTTAAAAGCTGAAGTTGGAGTTCCCGTCGGGGCACAGTGGAAACAAATCCAACTAGGAACCGTGAGGTTGTGGGTTCTATCCCTGGCCTTGCTCAGTGGGTTAAGGGTCCAGCATTGCTGCGAACTGTGGTGTAGGTCACAGACGCGGCTCGGATCTGGTGTTGCTGTGGCTCTGGCGTAGGCTGGCGGCTACAGCTCCAATTAGACCCCTAGCCTGGGAACCTCCATATGCCGTGGGTGCAGCCCTAAAGAGACAAAAAATAAAATAAAATAAAAGCTGAAGTTAGTGCTTCGCATTGAGAATATGTTTTATTTTAATCTCAGATATTCTGTAAACTAGAGATGTCCAAATAACTTTGCTTTATTGAACAAGGAGAATGTGAAAAGGGAAAGAACATGGAAGAAAACTATGCCCTAAATTTCTTTTGTTTAAATTCAAGTAAATTACTTATCAGAGAAGACTTCTAAATTTTCTTTTTACTAGAGAAAATTTCTTGTGCTTAAAAAAAAAAATACATATTGTTTATTCCTCTGGTAAACTCTGTGCAGTGAGGACTAGTTTCCTCTTCTTTCCAATCTGTCACAGACCAGTGCTTTCGTAGAATATAAGGAAAATGAATTACTAGAAAAAAGAAAAGAAAAAAACACAAAACACAAGCCCTGACTATTTTAGTAGATTGAACAAACATAAAATGTACCCGGTGAAATTGCAAGAGAAATATCTAAACTTGCTCTCTCTGTGTGTTGTCCTCTTCTCATTGCCATGGTAGCAAACAGTTTTCATGCTGCGCCTGGTGACAATGTGCAGTGTGCCTGGATAAACACATCATGGGAAAGCCAAGCGTGCCTTCTCAGATGATGTACATCTCTTCACCTATTTTACGTATTAAATATAGTACATGTGGCAAGTTAGAAGACATTGGAAAACGTGGCCAAGACGTACTTTGCATTTTAAATACTCTTGAAGTCTGATGACAATGAGTAAAGGGTTAAATCTCTCTAAAGGAAAGAGCTTAAGCACAGCAGTGAAAGGGATACTTTGGTAAAGTTAAAATCTGCCTGCTTTTTCATCAGCATGTTGTATGGTGCCCATGACCTTCCCCTGTGCCTCTCTCTGTTAGGGTGTTACCTGCCTCATCCTTCTTCCCTCTCCCACAGCCCCTCACACTTAGCACGCACTTAGCATTCAAGGGGATTTTTCTACCTGTGTGGGAAGCTATTTCTGTTTAATCTCAGTTTCTGTTTGCTTAGTTCTTTAATGATCCAAATGCTTTCTCCCTAGTTCCGGGACTACTGTGCTATCTGCTTAAGATGGGAGTGGCCTGGGTCTCCAAAAGCATTGGAAAAGTGCAATTTAGAAGCAGCTTTCTTTGAAGGTCATTTTTTGAAAGTTTTATTTGACAGAATGGGAAGAATTCTTGATCAGGTAATAATTATTTTGTTACCATTCACCATGGCAGTAGTTTTGTTTTCTTTTTCCATTTGATGATGTTTTCATAAAGCTAGATTGTCAACAACTGGTGGGTTTCTGATGCATTCATTGTGTTAAAATTTTTTTGTGGGGGGAGTTCTCGTCATGGTGCAGTGGTTAACGAATCCAACTAGGAACCATGAGGTTGCGGGTTCGATCCCTGCCCTTGCCCAGTGGGTTAACGATCTGGCGTTGCCGTGAGCTGTGGTGTAGGTTGCAGACGCGGCTTGGATCCCGAGTTGCTGTGGCTGTGGTGTAGGCCGTTGGCTACAGCTCTGGTTCGACCCCTAGCCTGGGAACCTCCATATGCCTCGGAAACAGCCCAAGAAATGGCAAAAAGACAAAAAAAAAAAAATTTTTTTTTTTTTTTTTTTTGCCTAACAGCTGTTACAAAATTGTATGTTTACTTCTCATTCTAGGCCATTGTCCTAATAGCCCTCATACCTTGCCTTTCAGTTAGTACACTTAATATAGATAGAGCGGAACTTTTCAGGTTTAATTCAGAAGACCTTAAATGTCATTTCAGATGGAATGTTGAATGCTTCAGTCTCATTAAAATTACACAGCAGTATGAGATGAACCTGCTTCTTCAGACAAAGAACTTGTGAATGATACTCATTTTCATAGGGCGAGGTGAAATTAAAAAGAGGACTGTACTTATTCCAAGGTAGATAGAAATCACCATCAGCTAGTACGTTGCTGTGTCTCTCATTGACTGTCAGGAGAACTGAGTTTGGGATTATAGACTCCTTCTTTCCCTCTCTTCTTGGCAAACACAGTGATGTTAGAGCTTTGAAATGTTTTACACACGAGGATGGACACTTGACATGAAACAATCTGGCATTAAACTTGCCTCAGCATGGAAACTGAGTTAGTCAGTTTAGAATTAATTTAAAATTTATATTAAAGTACTTGTTCTTTTTAGCATTCTAGTTAAATATTTATTAAACATAGGGAGTCGTAAAAGCAGTTTACTGCACAAGCAGGCTGTCTTCAATAACCAGAAAGCTACATAAAGAAATGATAAATCAGAAGTATTTCACTGTGTTGGACCTCAGTCATGCTGTTTCTGATGGTAATTAATAAAAGACACAGAGTAAAGTCTGTTTTTTTGTGCTGAATGTCTAGTGTTTCACTGTTGGTTGGTCGGTCTTTAATACTTAACAACCGAAGCATTTCAATCCAGTTACTCTGAGGGTCAGGCTGTATACATTGTGGCTGTGTAAACCTCCTGTCTAGTGGGTTTCATCAGTATGTGGTCTTTTTGGTGCTAATTTTCCAGGCTTAGTTTGGATCTGATTTAACTAACACACCAGACATTAACAATCAGTATCAAGTCAATAATCTTTAGAAATTTTGACCAAAAGCACCAAAAAGGCTTCTAAATTTTAAAAAGGCTCTGAATTGATTGGAAAGCTCCTCTCTGAGTCCTTATCACACTTGAGCATTTTCCCCTTCAGTCTGTAGCGTGCTGACACAAAAGGATACACTGGAGATAGAATATCCTGAAATGCTTCTAGTTCTTTTTCTTTCACCAGATAGCACCTCACAGTGCAGAGGTGGTTCATGCACAGTGTCTCACTCATTCTTCCTGTAACCCTGAATGACAGGCAAGACAGTTCCTTGTGTTATTGTATAAATGAGGAGTCCTTAGTTTCAGTTCACGTGACTTAACTAGTGAGCTATGGAGCCTAGCCTCAAACCTTTTGTCTGTAAAACCCCAGTCTTTCCCCTTTAGTAACCATAAGCTTGTTTTCAAAGTCTGTGAGTCTATTTCTGTTTTGCAAATGACTTTATTTGCATCATTATTTTTAAGATTCCACATATAAGTGATATCACATATTTGTCTTTTGTCTGGCTTACTTAGTATGATAATCTTTAGGTTATGCATGTTGCTGCAAAGGACATTATTTCATTCTTTTTACAGCAGAGTAATAGTCTCTGTCTTAGCTATGGTAAATAGTGCTGCAGTGAACGTTGGGGTGTGTGTATCTTTTCAACGTATGGTTTTCTCCAGATATATGTCCAGGAGTGGGATTGCTGGATCGTATGGTAGTACAAATTTTAGTTTCCCAAGAAACCTCCATACTGCTGTTTTCCATAATGGTTTTTAGCAACTTGCATTCCAACCAACAGTGTAGGAAGGTTCCCTTTTCTCTGTACCCTCTCCAGCATTTACAGTTTGTAGACATTTTGACAATGGCCATTCTGACCAGTGTGATGTGGTACCTCATTGTAGTATTTTTGTTTTGTTTTGTTGCTTTTTAGGGCCGCACTC
Source organism: Phacochoerus africanus (assembly GCF_016906955.1). Classification (NCBI taxonomy): domain Eukaryota; kingdom Metazoa; phylum Chordata; class Mammalia; order Artiodactyla; family Suidae; genus Phacochoerus; species Phacochoerus africanus. Next base: position 125,499,768 of record NC_062558.1, read on the forward strand.
AAGGCATATGGAAGTTCCCAGGCTAGAGCTTAAATCAGAGCTGTAGCTGCCAGCCTACGCCACAGCCACAGCAATTCAACGATCTGAGCCGTGTCTGCGACCTACACCACAGCTCACGGCACTGCTGGATCCTTAACCCACTGAGTGAGGCCAGGAATTGAACCTGAGTCCTCATGGATACTAGTAGGATTTGTTTCTGCTAAGTCATGACATGAACTCCTCTCATTGTAGTTCTCATTTGCATTTCTCTAATAGCAATGTTGAGCATCTTTTTATGTGCTTTTTGGCCATCTGTATGTCTTCTTTGGAGAACACTCTGTTTAGATCTGCTCTTTTTTTGTTGTTGTTGTTGTCTTTTTTTGTCTTTTTGCCTTTTCTAGGGCCACTTCTGCGGCATATAGAGGTTCCCAGGCTAAGGGCCTAATCGGAGCTGCAGCTGCCAGCCTAAGCCACAGCCATAGCAATGTGGGATCTGAGCCACGTCTGCAAACTACATCACAGGTCAGGGCAATGCCAGATCCTCAACCCACTTAGCAAGGCCAGGGATCAAACCCGCAACCTCATGGTTCCTTGTTGGATTCGTTAACCACTGAGCCACGAGACGAGAACTCCTAGATCTGCTCATTTTTTGATTGGGTTGTTTTTTTGATATTAAGCTGCATGGGTAAAGCTAATTTAGTTATAGATACTTTCATTGTAGCAGAGCATGTAGAGGGAGAAATAAGATGGTAGATTTTCCTTTCTTAAAAGGACAAGTTGAAATGGCAAAATAAGTACTCAGATATATACATTACACAGAATGTCCAATTATCGTCTTGCTTTTTCCCTCTCCACAGCCATATGATGTAAATTTGCAAGTGACGTCAGTGTTATCTAGACTTTCTCTCTTCCCTCATCCACACATACACGAGTACCTTTTGGATCCTTACGTGAACCTTGCTTCTGGCTGTAGATCCCTCTTCTCAGTGATTGTCAGGGTGAGTTATCAGTTTTGTCATGTTCTCTAGGATTGATAAACCTGACCAGTTAATGTGTAATTAATGTCACATAATGAGAAATATATCTACTGTTTAGAAGTAACTGTTTTACTACAGAATGTGGAGAAAAAAAGAAAGATGTATGCTTTTAAATAATATATATAACTTTTTTATTTTAAGGAATAGATGAGTCCTTTGTCAAAGATTGTTATGTGAATGGTGAATTGTTATGTGAGGAGGTGACAATCCTCATTTCGTAATAGCAAATGGAGTAGTTTTTTTAATCCTGAGAATCCCCGTGGAGCTGTTCAGGAACTGAGCTCCTTTGTCTCTGTGACTCAGGTTGTCGGAGACCTCATGGTTCGAATCCAGCGTATTCAAGACTTTACTCCCAAGCTTCTATTAGTCAGAAAGCGATTACTTGGTTTGGAACCCGAAGGCCCCGTGTAAGTCAGTGTTGTACGTGTTGTTTATCTAAAACTTTTGCCAAACTTGATGATCTGCTCATATCTTGATTTATTGCCTGCCTTCCCTTCCCAGTATTGACCACATCACGTTGCTGGAGGGTGTGATTGTGCTGGAGGAGTTCTGTAAGGAGCTGGCGGCTATCGCATTTGTGAAATACCATGCCTCCTCCACACCGTAAACAGCATCTTTCAACTAACCTGTGTACATTTCATCCAAAAAGACTCAGTTCCACCCAGTCAGAAGAGGATAAAAAGCCTTTTCAAATGAAGCATTGCTATAAACTGGACAGAACCATTCAGAACCCATTGAATGGATGCTCTCAGTAAAATGTTGTGTGATATTGTTTTCATCGGCTTTACCATAATGGTTCTATATAAGGTTGCACGTCCTTGAATCCAGGATACAATCAAAGGGACTTCAGGAAATAAGCATTCCTAATGCCTGTGTGAAAAGCTGCAGAATTTCTGATGTTATGATTTTGATGATATTTCTGTTACTTTACTATCCTTTTAGGTAGTGAGGCATTTTGACATTCTCTGGGACTCGAATGCTTATATTCTTTTCAGTTAATAAGTAGCAAAAAAAACAACTAATTTTATAACTTTTTAAGGTCAGAATTCTTATCAAACAAAATATTAAAAAAAAACAAACTGTAAATGAGAAAACAGTACAATCCAGGAACCATTATATGAGTTAATAATACAAGACAAAAATGTAGAGCATCATTAACTTTCGTCAGCTTTTCTAAGAATAACAATTTAATATGATAAAGAAATTCTTGATTAATATAATAGATATATTTTTTAAAGAAACATTCTTTTACTCTCCGTGCACATAGCCATGTTAGTGACTGATTTTCATGTATGGGTCCCAGTTTATTTAAAGTTTTTCATTTTTGCAACAGCGTTGAATTTGTGTTCACCATTGGTAGTTTTGCTAAAGGAGTATTTTTTAGGGTAATTAACATGTATTGGGTTGAGACCCTTTTTTTTCCCCTTTCTCTCTGTCCCTCCCTGAAAATTGCTCCATAATTTGATTTTCTTATTGAAATACGTGGTAGTGCGTAGGTGGCAGCAATCAGAATGCCAATGGCCTCCTGAATGTTTACATTTTTCTTTTGATTTTGTTCAGTCTTTTGTTTTAAATCATTCTAAAGAGATTTAAAAACAAACCAACCAGCCAGTCTGTCCTGTTTACATATGAAAGAACTTGGGTAAATTGGTGCATGTGTGAAAGGGTCTGTGTGTAGGAAGGTGTGGTGTGAGTAGCTGGCAAAGCTGCGCTGTGCACAGCATGCTTGTACTTGATTAACTAAAATGGTGTTTGCGAATCCACTTTCTATTCTTCCTTTAAGTGATGCTTATCACTCAAATATTGCTTTTAAGCTTTTTGGGGTTTTGTTTTGTTTTGTTCTTAGCTGAAATATTAAGCAGCAGCACTTTCACCTTTATCTTTCCATTGACTGATATTTGGGGAGCAGACTAGCAAACCTTCCAGCCTGAAAGGAGCTGTCACTGCCCCTTCAAAGAAGTTGTTTTGTGCAGCACGTTTGCATCTGTACATTGCATGGCACGTGCACAGAAGCATATTTTACACCTACTGCTATTTTTGTTGTATTCATTTTTCTGATTTATTTTGTAGTTAGTTTGCTATTTATTAAGAGCAAAATATCAAAAAATTATGAATACCGTTGATTCTAGACTGCTTACCACTGTTAAAAACAACAAAAAGACTAATTTAATGCAAGTCTTTGTTTGCTCACCCTAAGAATTTATTACACAAAACAATGAAGAAACAGGTGGGAGCTAGTTACTCTGTACATGTTTTTCTTTAAATGATTTTTAATGATGGGAAAGCATTTTTCTGTTTGCTGTATTTATTGATGCAAGAAACACTGCAACATCTCCATTTTTAGATGTAGTTATAGTCTACTTTAATGTAAATGTATTTAAAATAAGACATTAAGAGATATTAGATATTTCTTAATGTTTTCGTTGTATTCAATAGGTGTAAGTAATGGCAATGATGTTACCTCTCAAACCAAATACTATTTTACCCTTGATTTCACCAGTAGGACCTGATAGCTAATCCATGAAACCACGCTCAGAAAAGCTTTAACTCATATTTTTGTGTGTGTATGCTGCTTCTTAAGACGTAATTATTTTCCTAAGTTATTGTAATGACTTTGATTTGTAATCAGCTAAAGCTTAAGGTATAATTTGTTTCTCTTTTGAGTTTGTTTCTGTCTTTTCTTTTTTATTTTTCACATTTAGTTCAGACCTAGAGCCAGCACAAGTTCTCAGAGTGAGCTGGATTTGTTAGTGAACCATTGTCCTACAAGACTAGTCATTTTCGTACTGTCTTTCAGAAGCTATTTCTTTTACTCAGTATTTGCAAAACAGTGACTGAAATGCACTGTGTCAGGTGGGAAGTACCAGCTTAAAAACCGATGGCCATAACAAGTCCCAAACTGAATTTCAGCCTTGCTGCACGTTGGTATAAATACACATGCACATTCTTTTTTTTTTTTTTTAAACTTTCTCTCTAACAGTGTAGTCTTTGGGTTTATTTTTTTGTAATGAGCCACACTCTTTACTTGATAGAACTCAAGATTTGTCCTTAGCTAGCCAATTGTCATTGTAGTACTCACATTCTAACTATGTCATGTTCTCATAATGTATCTGTCTGTGCAATATAGAAGCTATGAGTGGATTCATAGCTTTTTGGTTTAATTGTACATTATTGTGTGTGTATATGTATGTATATATGTGTACAGATCTATAAGGACCAAAATCCTTAGCTTGCTTACACTGTTGCTAGTGTAAAGATTATTACACCTAATTTTACGGGGCACAAGTTACGGAATTACTTCATAATTCATGGTAACATATTTCCATAAATTATTGCATTAATATACAATTACCATTTAATTATGAAGTTTATAGGTATTGACAGAAGTTACAGTGAAGTGCTAAAACCACGATTTATATGGTAATTATATTTTGGGTTGTACAATTAATCAAAATATGCATGTCATTGTGACACGATGTGTTAAAACATGATAGATAATCATATTTCTGGGCCCTGTAAAATAGTGTTACTATAATACTCTGTTTTGCCTCCTGCCTTGTTTACATTAAACAAAGGATATTTGGTAAATTTTTCTATTGAACATTGTATAGGTTACTGACAGTGTTACCAAGGCCTGGAATTCTTGGGCCATCTATGAAGAAACTCTTCAGATGGTGATTATGTACCTACTATCTCTTGAAAGGAGGTTGTAATCGAGTTCAATTTTTGTGCTAACAATGCATGCAGGACTAAGAGGGATCATCTGAAAATAAATAATGCAATTTAAACAAAATGTGGTCTTACATTTTTGTAGAATTCTAATGGAAACATTTCATTCACTGATAAGTCTAAAACAAGAATTCATAACAAAAGGATGAAAAGATGATGCAGACAACAGTTAAAGGTTCATTTTAGCATTCATTTCAGAGAGAGAACAAAGAGGACTATGTGAGAGTATTTGTAGAGGGGGAATATAGAGCTTGAAGAAATCTCCCTGGTGAGCCTCATATGTATCTTCCACCCTGCTTCTTAATAATCACATCCCTAAAGAAAGCCATGTTTGTATAAGTCTTAGAAATACAATTCCGTGTAGGGATTATTTCTTAATAGATTTATAACACATATAAACACTTTTTAACTAACTTTTAAAGCCATTAGACTCTAGGCTTATTCCATTCACCACAGTTATTTGCCAAGGTCCCTTAATTGGAAACTGAAAGAAACATGTAATACATGGCACAATGAGAAAGAAAAAAATCCAGTTATTAATCCCACTGACTCATGACTCTTTTCAGCCAATGTTACTCAGAATAGTTTTAGAAGGAAATAAAGAAGATAACAGGTTTAAGAACGCAAGAGACGGGAGTTCCTGTTGTGGTGCAGCGGAAACGAATCCCACTAGGAACCATGAGGTTGCGGGTTCAATCCCTGCCCTTGCTCAGTGGGTTAAGGATCCGGCGTTGTCGTGAGCTGTGGTGTAGGTCGCAGATGAGGCTCGGATCTGGCGTTACTGTGGCTCTGGCGTAGGCTGGAGGCTACAGCCCCGATTAGACCCCTAAGCCTGGGAACCTCCATATGCTGCGGGTGTGGTCCTATAAAGACAAAAGACAAAAAAAAAAGAAGAATGCAAGAGAGGTAAGGTTTAAGGCGTTGAAGAGTTGAAATTACCTCATCTTGAACTCCTTCAAAAGAAAACTGCATTTTAGGAACGCATAATCAGATCCCCAGTCCATAAACCTGGATCAGAATTTTGCAGTGTCTCATTAGAAAACTAGTTATCTCAAGGAAATTTAAAGAATTAAAATTGTTAAGGATGAAATTTTGTTAGAGAACTCTCAAATAAAAGCTCTATCTCTTTAGCAAAAAAAGAAGGCAAAAACACTGCAAGACAGTCTGATGCCAGAGGCTCCATGGAAGAAACAGAATCAGTTTTAGTTGGTCTAAGGCCAATTAAAGTTATTGCCTATGGGCCTCCCTCACAAGAAACTGGTTTTTAAGTTTACTCATTAGCCACATTATATTCATTCATTATATTCATCTAAGCCTGTTTCACATACGCTTATGATTTGACTGTTGTGTGCTTTAGAGATTTCACATTTCTAAAAATGTGTCAGAAATATACGTCATCCAAACCAAACCAAAAAAATAATTTGCTGTACCCAACAAATATTTATTGAGAACTTCCTATGAAGCAAGTTTTAAGGTGCTAGGAAAACAATACGAAGAAGCATTTCTGCCCTCGGGAAGTCACAGTCTTGGTGCAATGTGCCTATAAAAATACATTACACATTGAGGAATGGTGTTAGAGCAACAACACCCAAGCATGACAGCCCAGGGAGAAGTAGTGTTGGAGGTCACCAAAAAGGGAAAATCTAAAACTCAAGACTTGGAGTTCTCTTCATGGCTCAGCAGTTAATGAACCCAACTAGGATCCATGAGGATGTGGATTCGATCCCTGGCCTCACTCAGTGGGTTAAGGATGGGGAGTTGCCATGAGCTGTGGTGCAGGCTGACAACTGTAGCTGCCATTAGACCCCTAGCCTGGGAACTTCCATACACTGGGGGTGTGGCCCTAAAAGGCAGAAAATATATAAAACTCAAGTCTTGATCACCCTAACTCCAAAACCAGAGAAAGATACCCCCAGAAAAGAAAACTATAGGCCAACATCTTTGATGAATGTAGACGCAAAAATTCTCAACAAAATCTTAGCCAACCGAATCCAAAAAAAGATCATACACCATGACCAGGAGGGATTCATCCCGGGTTCACAAGGATGGTTCAACATACACAAATCAATCAACATCATACAGCACATTAACAAAAGTCAAAGACCACATGATCATCTCAATAGACGCAGAAAAAGCATTTGACAAAGTCCAACATCCATTCATGATAAAAACTCTTACCAAAGTGGGTATAGAGGGAACACACCTTAACATAATAAAAGCCATTTACGACAAACCCACAGCAAATATAATACTCAGTGGAGAAAAGCTGAAAGCCTTCCCACTAAAATCTGGAACAAGACAAGGATGCCACTCTCACCACAGTTATTCAACATAGTATTGGAAGTCCTAGCCACAGCAATCAGACAAACAAAAGAAAGAAAAGGTATCCAAATAAGTATGTATCACTGTATGTAGATGACATGATACTATATATAGAAAACCCTAAGGACTCAACCCCAAAACTACTTGAACTGATCAACAAATTCAGCAAAGTAGCAGGATATAAGATTAACATTCAGAAATCAGTTGCATTTCTGTATACTAACAATGAAATATTAGAAAAGGAATCTAAAAATACAATACCTTTTAAAATTGTACCCCCAAAAATCAAATACCTGGGAATACACCTGACCAAGGAGATGAAAGACTTATATGCTGAGAGCTATAAAATATTAATCAAGGAAATTAAAGATGATGTAAGGATATGGAAAGATATTCCATGCTTCTAGGTTGGAAAAATTAATATTATAAAAATGGCCATACTACCCAAAGCAATCTACAGATTCAATGCAATCCCTATCAAATTACCCAGGACATTTTTCACAGAACTAGAACAAACAATCCAAAAATGTGTATGGAACCACAAAAGACCCAGAATTGCCAAAGCAATTCTGAGGAACAAAAACCAAGCAGGAGGCATAACTCTCCCAGACTTCAGGCAATATTACAAAGCTGCAGTCATCAAGACAGTGGTACTGGTACCAAAACAGACAGACAGACCAATGGAACAGAATAGAGAATCCAGAAATAAACCCAGACACCTATGGTCAATTAATCTTTGACAAAGGAGGCAAGAACATAAAATGGGAAAAAGACAGTCTTTTCAGAAGGTACTGCTGGGAAACCTAGACAGCTACATGCAAATCAATGAAACTAGAACACACCCTCACACTATGCACAAAAATACACTCAAATGGCTGAAAACCTTAAATATAAGACAAGACACCATCAAACTCCTGGAAGAGAACATAGGCAAAACATTCTCTGACATCAACCTTACAAATGTTTTCTCAGGTCAGTCTCCCAAAGCAACAGAAATAAGAGCAAAATAAACCAATGGGTCCTAATTAAACTGACAAGCTTTTGTACAGCAAAGGAAACCAAAAAGAAAACAAAAAGACAACTTACAGAATGGGAAAAAATAATTTCAAATGATGCAACTGACAAGGGCTTAATCTCTAAAACATACAAACAACTTATACAACTCAACACCGAAAAAGCCAACAACCCAACTGAAAAATGGGCAAAGGACCTCCAAGGACGATATACAGATGGCCAACAAACATATGCAAAAATGCTCAACATCACTGAATATTAGAGAAATACAAATCAAAACTACCACGAGATACCACCTCACCCCAGTCAGAATGGCCGTCATTAATAAGTCCACAAATAACAAATGCTGGAGGGGGTGTGGAGAAAAGGGAACCCTCCTGCACTGTTGGTGGGAATGTAAGCTGGTACAACCACTATGGAGAACGGTATGGAGGTATCTTAGAAAACTATACATAGAACTACCACATCACCCAGCAATCCCACTCTTGGGCATATATCCAGATAAAACTTGCCTTGAAAAAGACACATGTACCCGCATGTTCATTGCAGCACTATTCACAATAGCCAAGATATGGAAACAACCCAAATGTCCATCAACAGATGACTGGATTAGGAAGATGGGGTATATATACACAATGGAATACTACTCAGCCATAAAAAAGAACAAAATAATGCCATTTGCAGCAACATGGATGGAACTAGAGACTCTCATGCTGAGTGAAATAAGTCAGAAAAAGAAAGACAAATACCATATGATATCACTTATATCTGGAATCTAAAATATGGCACAAATGAACCTTTCCACAGAAAAGAAACTCATGGACTTGGAAAACAGACTTGTGGTTGCCAAGGGAGGAGGCTGGGGGGAATGGGATGGATTGGGAGCTTGGGGTTAAAAGATGCAGACTATAGCCTTTGGAATGGATGAGCAATGAGATCCTGCTGTGTAGCACTGGGAACTATGTCTGGTCACTTTTGATGGAGCATGATAATGTGAGAAAAAAGAATGTATACATGTATGTGTAACTGGGTCACATTGCTGTACAAGAGAAAATTGACAGGACACTGTAAACCAGGTATAATGGAAAAAAATCATTATATATATATTAAAAAAAACAAAAACTCAAGTCTTGGCTGGATTATATTCTTACTTATGAGTATAGATAAGCCAGATATTCTAAGAGGTCAGAATGATAAAGTCAAGTCGGCAAGAAATGGAAAACTATTCTGTGTGCTATTATAGTTACTGTGATTAACTGTTTCACCTTCTTCATTCTGAGACTAGTATAAAGCACTAGTGCAAATAATTGTGCCTTTGGGCCCATATTTTTCAGTTGTTGAATAGTAATTTAGCTGTTCTGATATAAATTACCTCTTTCTAGAACTTTGATATAGAGGGAAGGCAAAAAGTTAATTGAAAATATTAAAACCAAAAGATTTAAGAAAGCTTAAAAAAATTATCTGAATATTAAGGGTAAGATCTAGTTTAGTAAAAATGTTGTAGAACCAAACCTTTCTCCTGGCTTGAACTCAGTGCTCCCTTGACCACATTCTTCATTCTCCCCTGGGTTGGGGCACAAGATCCCTAAATATCTAAGTAAGAGAGAACCAGCTGAAGTTGATGGAGACAGAAGGGGTGAATTCAGAAGCCACACACTGGGTCTGTGTGAAGAGATGGAACGTGTAACCTCCTCTGTGGTCTCCTAACTCCCATCCATTCCCGAAGTGTAAGGCAGGGGTCAGGCTAGAAGGTGGGTGGACGGGCTAAGGGTCACACCTGCCAGGAAGTAAGATGAAGAGACCTGACTTCTATTTCTCTTCCTATCCTCAGTCTTTTTGAGGTAGCCTCAAGGAATTACCTGATCTCCCAAGGATGAGTCTGAGAAGTTAAAGAAAATTCAGCATGCATTATAGTTTTATATTACTCTTCCCTCTAGTCGGACTAGTCAATATACTAAGGAGTTGACAGAGATTCTCTTTTAAAGGGCATTAAGGTATTAATTCTCTTGACTAAGTCACGAAATCCTAACATAAAAGTAGGACCCATGAGAACTGTCAGAATGTCAAATAGCACTATGGGTTACTATTGCTGCCATTGCAAAGGTGAAGAGGCAATGATGAGGACACAAGAAGATAACCTTTGAGTTTCGTAGCTTAGTTTCACAATTGGTACCCATATTATGTGAATTCATCCACATGTGATCATTAATTCTTAACAAAATATTTAATTCCAATGATGCGCTAAACTTTTCAGGGATAATATTCAAGTTAGAGAATCCAAATGAGCCAAGAATACATCCTGGATCTAACAGACCATTCCTTTTTTTTGTTTTGTTTTGTTTTTGTTTTTTTGCCTTTTCTACGGCCGCTCCCGCGGCATATGGAGGTTCCCAGGCTAGGGGTCCAATCGGAGCTGTAGCTGCTGCCCTACACCACAGCCACAGCAACGTGGGATCCGAGCCATGTCTGCAAACTACACCACAGCTCACAGCAACACCGGATCCTTAACCCACTGAGCAAGGGCAGGGATCGAACCCGCAACCTCATGGTTCCTAGTCAGATTCGTTAACCACTGTGCCACGACGGGAACGCCCAGACCATTCTTTTTCAAAACACATTTTTTGGTTGAGAACTATAACCAGAATTGCAAGCTTGAAGAACTATCTGTGCCTCAAGGAAAAAAAAAAAAAAGAGCAAGTGACACACCCAGCCTGTGAGACTAGAGAAAACAAAGCAAAAGCATCTCCAAGTCGGTTACTGCCTCAGGCCTGTAATTTATGAGTAAGGAATCATAAAAATCAATTTCACTGTAATGCAGAAAGATGAGATGGCACGCAAATTCGCTGTAGTCTGGATAAACTTATATTTCAAGGCCCTGAAGATGAGATTCATTTATGTAATAGCATGAGAAATGCATTCCTCATTCCACTCACAAGTAGAATAGCATGTAGGGTTTTAATTGATTAGACTTCCCAGGAGAACCATGTATGGGAAATTTCTAGAGGGAAACAAATTAGCCATTCCTTAAACATTATTCTTCCATGTTTAAAATATGCTTTCCTTCTTAAATCTCTTTATCCTGTCCCTCTTAAGAACACTATAGCAAGGCACAAAGCTTTTTACGGTTGTATAATCTTTGTTGGCTGCTTCAATTGTTTGATAGTCCTGCAATCTTTATTTCCACTCCATTTTAGAAATGATTAGGAAATAGAACATCTTTTTTTTGAGTTGAATTAGTGTTGGGCTCCAACAGAAATGGAAGTTGAGAAGAAAACATCTCCTTTTAGGACACAAATCTTACCCCAACAGTCCAAGTACATTGGACTCCTTGACAATAAACAATAAACACGTTTTATTTTACAAAGACCTGCATTTTCCTTAAAGTGATGCAGCTTCAAGTAAGACTTTCTCTCTTACTGTCAGTAGGAGCGCATGACTCGCTGGAATTTGGGTTCAAAACCACATCCCGAAAAGAATAAAACCGTAAACGCAAAAGTGTGCAGCAATTTCTGGGTGTTTTTCTTTGGAATTTGACATTGAAATAAAATTTGCACAGTTCTTAGTGGTTGAAATCGTCATGCATAGCTTATAATATAATTGATATTCATTGAGTTCTGAGACTTTCAAAGAAAAAGCTGATATATATCTTGCCAAGTAGTGTTTTGCTCATTTATTATCACTTTTATTTCAATAGAAAGAAAAAGACTAGGGAAGTGTAATTAATTTGACATAGATAATTCTAGGCTGAGCATTTCAATATCAACACCATTTTAAGGCCATTATGAAAAGTTCTTTGTCCTTATTATACAGATTGTCACTGCTATACCTTCTGATACAAGACCATTGTGTTGGGCCCTTCCTCCAGTGAGCTATGTGATCAATCACTCAACCAAAGCCATTAACGTCTTAAAATAGAAATCCTCACTATCAGCCTTTTTTGGTTAAGAAAGATGTTGGAGAGATGTAAATGCTGAGTTTTTCTGCTGGTTCCGGGGTTATTTTTAGAAAGACCTTGCAGGTTCCTCAGACCCTGCATTACATTTTTTTTTTTTTTTTTAATCTGCAAACTCCTCAGAAATTCCCACATCACCATGGAAGCTAAGTTGATCCCTCTATCTAAGAATTATTTTTTAAAAAGAAAAAGGAAAAAGAAGATATTTTACAGGAGTGGTTAAGCTGCTTTCAGCATCTCTATTCTCAAGACCGCTGACATCAAGAGGCTACACCACTGACACAAAAGGCAGGGCTCTGCCCTCCTCATGTGACTTTCCGAAATGATCCTACTTAGAGTGGAAAAAACCTTCCAGCCAGATACACAAAGCACTATCAGTGAGTGCTGTGTTCGTAAATGTTGAGATCTGAGGTCCAAAATGAACTGTACTGTGTCTCAGGATTATAGTAACATCATTTGTGATGCTGAACCAAGATTTACTAAACCCCTGTTTGGCTGTGGTAAGGAGAGGCGAGTCCAAGAAAGTGTGTATCTTCAAGAGGTTTACTTTTTTTTTTTTGCCTTTTCTAGGGCTGCTCCCATGGCATATGGAAGTTCCCAGGCTAGGGGTCGAATTGGAGCTGTAGCCACCGGCCTACACCAGAGCCACAGCAACACAGGATCTGAGCCGCCTCTGCAACCCACACCACAGCTCATGGTAACACGGGATCCTTAACCCACTGAGCAAGGCCAGGGTTCGAACCCGAAACCTCATGGTTCCTAGTCAGTTTTGTTAACCACTGAGCCACGATGGGAACTCCAAGAGGTTTACTTTTTAAAGCAGAGGGTATAAGGCAAGTTCTGTGTAGGATATTATCTTCTTGTCTTTCAATTCCAAATCCACTCTTCTCTGTTCTGCCTTATGATGCTGGGCTGGGATTCCACAAAAATTGATTTCTTCTTTACTAGCTGACTTTCCACTAGGCTTTGTCCGTAAGGGGCTCCAGAGGAAGAAGGGGAAAGCAGAGGGCAGAAGGAACTTCTTTGAGTTTACTTGCTGCTCCCGATGTACAACTCAGCAAAGGGTGCTCAGAAGGTGGTTTTGGGCTCTGTATCACTTAAGCTCTCCTAGAAAGAGCTTCATCTGGCCTCCCAGAGGCAGCAGCAGCAGCAGCACAACAGTGCACCCACCCAGTGGCCCGAGCCCCAGCTTTCCAGGGCCCTTCCTGGGTGATTACTCCTGGATGACCACAGAGAATGACCCTTCTTCCCCTCTCAGCTCTCTGACATTAGTGCCACCAATTCCCATGTTAAATTCCCTCTACTGAAATCTCCATGTTTGGTTTCTAGTGTCCTGACAGGATCCATCTCAATGGCAGCATCTTCCCCTATGAACCTCAGTGTACCAGGGTCAAGGAGGGGGAAGGGACAACCCACAGAACTTCCCAAGGCTGCTGATGTTCTCCTAGTATATTTCTTCATTCCTTAGTGAGGACAATGCCATCTGGACCCCATCTAGAGACAGGGTTGGATTTTCATGCCCCAAGTAAATCTACATTCCTGTCCCCCGAAGTTATTTGGATTCTCTACAATACACTAGGAAGTTCTGGCAGCTCGGCTCATTGAATGTAGGCCACCAATGAGTACACACATCATTAAATCAACCAAGAAAACTGCTAGAGTCACTTCCAGCTGGGTGAGCTAACACATTAAATTTAGACTCAGATAAATACACCCAAGTCCATACATTTGGCCTGATTTAATGTTATGTTTTATTTCCCTTGATTCCATTCTCAAAATAAAGTTACTTCCCACTTCCTTCCATGCTGCCCTTGGAAGCAAGTTGTGATGTGCAGCCCAGGCTGAAGAACTGGAGAGTAATACTATCCTGTTAAAGGTGGAGTGTCTACATAAATTATTTGCCATTTGCCAAAGAAAATTTATATTCCCCTCCCCAATTTATTTATTTACTCAATCATTTGTATCAATATCGACTCATGGATATTTATCTGCTACTTTGGGTTATAAGCCAATATTGCTTCATCGATTTTGCTGCTCAAGTTGTTCCAACTTGGGCCACTGGGAGCTCTTTCAGTTGGCTCCTGTACTCCGTTGACGCACCCCCATCAATGCTGGGATTTCTTTTTGATTTTTAGCATTTCCTGACTTTCTGGCACTGCAAGATGTTCCAGGCTCATCTCCTGTATTTCTTGCCCTAATCCTAGAATCAGCAGTTTCTTCAAGGAGCACCAGGTCCATTTAAAAAAAAAAAAGAGAGAGAGTTCTGCAGCAATGCATTGACTTGGCATGCTGCTTTGGGTTCAAATAGCCTAAGAAAGGCTGTCGGACTAAATGTATGAAATTTATAAAGCATATGAGCACTGCCAACTAAAAAAAAAAAATGCTCAATTTAAGAGTTGTGCAAAATGAGGACTACAGCTCAGGAGGTGGCATTTCAGATAGCTCTGAAAAACTCCAAAGAGGTTGGGGGAAGTGTCAGGTCATATGTGATTTTGGTAAAGGGGGAGGTATATGCAATCAAACACACATCTTGCAGAAGGTTACTGCTAGTGACGAGGAGCAGATGTCACCATGAAGGATTTTAGTCCTTTCCTAGAAATGGGGAGATGCAATAACTGGGCTCATAAAATTTTCTCCAAAAATATCTATCTGAAGACCTGTTCTGCCAGTTTTCCCAGAGCACAGAGGGCCTCATTCCTGATCTCCACCTTGAACTCTTTCAGGGTGTTGAGGGTCAGCAGCTGCAGCAGCTCATGGGTTAATCCTTGTAGAGGAAGATGCCAAGTGCCCAGAATGACTCAGGATGGCAGGATGGGTGACAGAGTGGGAAAAGCAGTGGGACTCATTTCAGAGACAGCAATGTGCATGTCGACAGAAGGGAAACCTCCACGGTCACCAATGTCTTTGTGGCCACACACCAGTTCTCAATTTTAGACTTTTTATGTTATTTCCAAAGGAATCATACACTGACAGGACTGAAAGAAGTTTTCAAATTCAGCGTTACACCTCTGTCCTGTTACCTATGGTGTGCTATGAATTATTACCTGATACAAATCCTGTAATAAGCTTGTAACTAGAACAACTGTATCTTTTGCGTTAAAAATATTAACTTGCTAAAGATAACCATTTACAATCCACTACAGTTTTTAATACCTGATTTTTGCATTTCTTCCTTTTAAAATTATTTGGGAGATTCCAAAAGTGGAGGGGACCTAGATCTCTCTGGGCTCCAGAGGCCCTGGGGTATAGAGATTTTCCTTTCTTCTGACAAAACTGGTTTGCTGAAATCTGTACAGATGAGAATGCAATTACTCTCAAATAGGAAAACCCACTTCGATTTTGTACACTCTGCTCTGTAAAGGGCAGCATTTATGTATCTTAAGCTGTATCTTGAAAGCTTTCCTGTCTCAGAAGCTTGCCTGCATTAAACACGAGATGCTGATAAGTGCTGTTGCCACAGGGAATTGCAGGCAGCTCTTCGAAGCCCAGGATGATCTCAGCGCTATGGGAAGGGCGCTCTGGAGGAGGGCTTTGGGCTAGCTGAGGCTGTGTGCAACGTGGGAAGGAAGACTGGTGTGAATTTTGACTGCAGAGGGATCAGATTTTGATGCTTTTCTTTGCTTAAACGATTGATTGTTCTCCTTCACAGCCTGTATGTGACATGCTGGGAGGACATGCCTTGGCTCACTGAGGGATGATAAAAACCCTCCTCCAAGGGGGAAGAGAAGAAAAAGAAGAAAGGAGGTGTTCCTGTCGTAGCTGAGTGTTTAACAAATCTGACTAGCATCCCTGAGGACGCAGGTTCGAAGGTTCGATCCCTGGCCTCGCTCAGTGGGTTAAGGATCCGGCATTGCCGTGAGCTATGGTGAAGGTTGCAGATGTGGCTTGGATCCTGTGTTGCTGTGGCTGTGGCGTAGGCCAGCAGCTGTAGCTCCAATTTTTTTTTTTTTAAGCTCTCCAAAAACCATTTTAATATAATAGTAAAACTGAACAAACTCAATACAGAGATTGACATTATCCAAATAAAATGTTAACATTGCACTAGAATATACAAAAGACTAGAGATATTAATTTTTTGAAAAATCTCCCTTTTACCTATAATCAAAACACTTGTCCCCAGAGCTAGCTCAGACACATTCAAAACAGCTACAGCTCCCTCATTTCTTTTTTTTTTTTTTTTTCCCCACTGTACAGCAAGGGGGTCAGGTTATCCTTACATGTATACATTACAATTACATTTTTCCCCCAGCCTTTCTTCTGTTGCAACATGAGTATCTAGACAAAGTTCTCAATGCTATTCAGCAGGATCTCCTTGTAAATCTATTCTAAGTTGTGTCTGATAAGCCCAAGCTCCCGATCCCTCCCACTCCCTCCCCCTCCCATCAGGCAGCCACAAGTCTCTTCTCCATGTCCATGATTTTCTTTTCTAAGGAGATGTTCATTTGTGCTGGATATTAGATTCCAGTTATGAGTGATATCATATGGTATTTGTCTTTGTCTTTCTGGCTCATTTCACTCAGGATGAGATTCTCTAGCTCCATCCATGTTGCTGCAGATGGCATTATGTCATTCTTTTTTATGGCTGAGTAGTATTCCATTGTGTATATACACCACCTCTTCCGAATCCAATCATCTGTCGATGGACATTTGGGTTGTTTCCAATGTCTTGGCTATTGTGAATAGTGCTGCAATGAACATGCGGGTGCACGTGTCTCTTTTAAGTAGAGTTTTGTCCGGATAGATGCCCAAGAGTGGGATTGTGGGGTCATATGGAAGTTCTATGTATAGATTTCTAAGGTATCTCCAAACTGTTCTCCATAGTGGCTGTACCAGTTGACATTCCCACCAACAGTGCAGGAGGGTTCCCTTTTCTCCACAGCCCCTCCAGCACTTGTTATTTGTGGATTTATTAATGATGGCCATTCTGACTGGTGTGAGGTGATATCTCATGGTAGTTTTGATTTGCATTTCTCTTATAACCAGCGATGTTGAGCATTTTTTCATGTGTTTGTTGGCCATCTGTATATCTTCTTTGGAGAAATGTCTATTCAGGTCTTTTGCCCATTTTTCCATTGATTGATTGGCTTTTTTGCTGTTGGGTTGTATAAGTTGTTTATATATTCTAGAGATTAAGCCCTTGTCGGTTGCATCATTTGAAACTATTTTCTCCCATTCTGTAAGTTGTCTTTTTGTTTTCTTTTGGGTTTCCTTTGCTGTGCAAAAGCTTTTCAGTTTGATGAGGTCCCATGGGTTTATTTTTGCTCTAATGTCTATTGCTTTGGGAGACTGACCTGAGAAAGTATTCATGATGTTGATGTCAGAGAGTGTTTTGCCTATGTTTTCTTCTAGGAGTTTGATGGTGTCCTGTCGTATATTTAAGTCTTTCATCCATTTGGAGTTTATTTTTGTGCATGGTGTGAGGGTGTGTTCTAGTTTCATTGCTTTGCATGCAGCGGTCCAGGTTTCCCAGCAATGCTTGCTGAATAGACTTTCTTTTTCCCATTTGATGTTCTTGCCTCCTTTGTCAAAGATTAATTGACCATAGGTGTCAGGGTTTATTTTCAGGTTCTCTATTCTGTTCCATTGGTCTGTCTGTCTGTTTTGGTACCAGTACCACACTGTTTTGATGACTGTGGCTTTGTAGTATTTCTTGAAGTCCAGGAGAGTTATGCCTCCTGCTTGGTTTTTGTTTCTCAGGATTGCTTTGGCGACTCTGGGTCTTTTGTGGTTCCATATAAATGTTTGGATTGTTTGTTCTAGTTCTGTGAAAAATGTCGTGGGTCATTGGATAGGGATTGCATTGAATCTGTAGATTGCTTTGGGTAGTATGGCCATTTTTACACTATTGATTTTCCCAATCCAGGAACATGGACTATCTTTCCATTTCTTTACATCTTCTTTGATTTCTTTGATTAAAGTTTTCTAGTTCTCGGCATATAGGTCCTTTACCTCCTTGGTCAGGTGTATTCTGAGGTATTTGATTTTGTGAGGTGCAATTTTAAAAGGTATTATATCTTTGTATTCCTTTTCTAATATTTCATTGCTGGTATACGGAAATGCAACTGACTTCTGAATGTTAATCTTATATCCTGCTACTTTGCTGAATTTATGAATCAGTTCAAGGAGTTTTGGGGTTGAGTCCTTAGGGTTTTCTATGTATAGTATCATGTCATCTGCATACAGTGACAGTTTGATCTCTTCTCTTCCTATATGGATGCCTTTTATCTCTTTGGTTTGTCTAATTGCTGTGGCTAGGACTTCCAAAACGATGTTGAAGAGCAGTGGTGAGAGTGGGCATCCCTGTCTTGTTCCAGATTGGAGTGAGAAGGCTTTCAGTTGTTCCCCATTGAGGATTATATTTGCTGTGGGTTTATCATAAATGGCTTTGATTCTATTCAGGAATGTTCCCTCTGTACCCACTTTGGCGAGGGTCTTGGTCATGAATGGATGTTGGACTTTGTCAAATGCTTTTTCTGTGTCTATTGAGATGATCATATGATTTTTGACTTTTTTTTTTGTTAATGTGGTGTATGATGTGATGTTGATTGTTTTGCGTATGTTAAACCATCCTTGTGAACCTGGGATGAACCCAACCTGGTCATGGTGTATAATTTTTTTGATATGTTGTTGGATTCTGTTGGCTAAGATTTTGTTGAGAATTTTTGCATCTATATTCATCAATGATATTGGCCGGTAGTTTTCTTTTTTGGTGGTATCTCTGTCTGGTTTTGGAATGAGGGTGATGGTGGAATCATAGAATGTCTTTGGGAGTATTCCTTCTTCTTCAACTGTAGCTCCAATTTGACCCTTAGCCTGGGAACCTCCATCTGCCATGGGTGTGGCCCTAAAAAGAAAAAAAAAAAGAAGAAGAAAGGAGAATTAAGAAAGGAACGGAAGATTCTGAGGGAAGAAAGAAGCTCAAGGAGAAAGGACTTCGGGAGGGCACAGAAGAGACCCCAGCCCCCAGCCTCTAGCTGACCAGCCCCCTCCTCCTGTGGTTTCTCCATCCCTCTGGTCTGGCTGGTATCTGGGCCCTGGCTCCTCTTCCTCTCTCTGCCATTTGTTTCTTCCTCCCTACTTCCCAACCTCACCCCAAGCTTTCCTTCACCACCGAGTATAAGTTTGGCACTGTCCCAGCTCTGGGACCACACTTGTCCTCAAAGAGAACAGAAGGTCCCCAAGGAGCTTGCAGGTCTATGCTATCTCTGGTCCTGCTCCACATTTGGCATTGGACCTAGTGATGAAGGATTTGGCTTGTTCTCATGACTTGCTCTTGTGAGCAGCTCCCCCACATCTCCTCCCTCCCTACCCGGCATTGCAGTCCATGCTCCATCACTGCCCAGCTGTGAAGCCTCAGCCACCTTCCCTAAGTCTCGGTTTCCTCATCTGTAAAATGGGAGTGGTACAAGCTACCTCAGAGGGTTGTTGTAAGGACTCAAAAGAGGGAATAGTATCCTAGTGCTGTGCCTGGAACCAAGCAGGCACCAGACAAATAACGGGCCCCTCCACTGCTCCTCAACTGTCGCCCACCCCAGATTCCTAGGCTGATTGAATTGAGCTGGTAGAAAGGGCTTTTGCAGAAACTTTCTGGACAGGCTCGCCAGGTGGTTTTGATGTGCAGTAAAGTTTTCTTCACAGCAATTAGTCTTTCCCCACATGCTGGATGCAGGGCCCAGGTCTGCACTATGGCCCACTGTCCCTGTCCCCACCCCCCACCCCCGTGAGACTTCTCCTCAACTGCCCCCCCCCCATGTCCCCCAGGGTGCCCCACTACCTTGGACTTCTGCCCCCACACATAGGAAAGAGTTAAACTAAACATTCTAACAAAGAATTTGTTTTGGTAAATATATACACTTTCCCAGAACCTATAACTGTTGCTGTGATTTTTTTTTTCCTGTAAACTTACAGAGAACAATTCTAGCTCAGCATTCCCCGTGTCAATAAGCACTTCACAGCTTTTACCGGCAGCTGTCACTCCTGACAATTAAGAACTAGTCTGAAAACTCTGTCCCAGGTTTATGGTTCCAAATACACTGCTGACATGTCAGGAAGGGACACACATATTATGAATTCAAGGGAGCTTTCAAAGGGCAGGCCCACGCCCAGCCAGTCATTGCCTGAAAGGGATGCAGGCAAAGTTGGAAGCAGGCTTTGGGCCTTATTACCAGAGAAGCAATGAGAAGACTGACCCCAGGCCTGGCTAAACAGTTACCATGTATTGCCACAGGAGGGCGATGTCTCCAAACAGTCTTTCTGACCACCAGGCATGGCAGTACCTGGGGGGTGAGTTCCAACCTGAGTTTCCAATTCCTTCTGCTAGTAGGGCATTTGGAAATCATGAGGCTACCTGAACTCCTAGCAAGCTTTTATTAAGCTTTAGACAACAAAACAATTGAATGCAAAATTTTACATTCAACCAGATACACTAAGTCAATGGATCTCAATCCTGCCTGAAGATGAGACTCACTTAAAGATATTTAAAAACTATAGTTGCCTGAGCCCCAGAAAAGGCCAATTAAGTCAGAGTTTTGGGAAGATGAAGCAGTGGTATTTGCATATTTTTAAAGCTCCCCAGTAGTTTCCTGGTGGCTCAACAGTTTAAGGATTTGGTGTTGTCACTGCTATGGTGTGGGTTCATCCCTGCATGCTGTGGATGAGATTTTTTAAAAAAAGAAAAAGAAAAAACAAAAAGAAAGAAAAGAAAATCTCCCCAGTGATTCTAATATTCACTCTAGTTGGGACTTTGCTGACAGGCATCAATGGAAAACTTACGGGAGAAATCTTAATTTTGGAAAATTCTTTCATGTCTTTTCCTGCAAATTGGGATGTCTCTTTTGATATTTGATTTTAGAGGTAGAACTGCTTACCGCTCATGGAAGGGATCCTCTAGAAGGGATCAATGGTTGAGAACCGCTGATCTGCATAAACTCATCTTGCCTGTGGAAACCCATATTCAATAACAGCTTTCCAGAGCTAACACCCAGGTACAAATTAGACTGTCAGATATGAAAGTAGCTAGGAATCTGACAAAACTGAGGCCAGAGGAGTTTAATTTTTTTTTTTTAAGAAAAGGGGGAAGAAAACTTACATGAGTTTTACTTACCCCTGCACATAGACTTTTCTAGAAACATCAGAAAATATTAAAAAATAAAATCATCTACAACCCCTCTATCACTACTGACATTTTATGTATTTGCAGTATTTTAAACATAAATGTATATTTTTTAATCTGTGTGGTCCACATAATTTTATTTTATTCTTTTTACCGTAATATTATAATATGTACATTTTCTGTGCTTTAAAAAGTTCTCTAACCCTCTTACACTGTTGGTGGGAATGTCAGTTGTTACAGCTGCTATGGAAAATAGTATGGAGGTTCCTCAGAAAACTAAAGATAGAGTTACCATATGATCCAGCAATCCCACTCCTGGGCATATATCCAGACAAAACTATAATTCAAAAAATACATGCACCCCAATGTTCATAGCAGCACTATTCACAATAGCCAAGACATAGAAACAACCTAATGTCCATCAATAGATGAATGGATATAGAAGATGTGGTACATATATGCAATGGAATACCACTTAGCCATGAAAAAGAATGGAATAATGGCATTTACAGCAACATGGATGCAACCAGAGATTCTCATACTAATTGAAGTCGGTCAGAAAGAAAAAGACAAATACCACATGATATCACTTATATGTGGAATCTAAAATATAACACAAACGAGCCTATCTACTAATGGAGACAGACTCACAGACAAGGAGAACAGACTTGCGGTTGCCAAGGCGGGGTGGTTGGGAGAAGGATGGAGTGAAGGTTGGTGCCAGCAGATGTAAGCTATTACACACAGAGGGAACAAGGTGCTACTGTACAGCACAGAGAGCTATATTCAATGTCCTATGATAAACCATAATGGAAAAGAACATAATGTATATCAATGTATAACTGAATTGCTTTGCTGCGCAGCAGAAATTAACACAACACTGCAAATCAACTATAGTTCAATGTAAAAATAAATAAATAAAAATGCTCTAGAGACCTTATGAATAGCTGCTTAGGATCCCACCATACGAATATACCTAAATCACACAGCGATGGTGGAACATGCCAACGTCTGTTTTACGCCCACAACTTGGTTTTGGGCTTCTGGCAGGAAAGAGCTGTGTACTCGTGAAGGTTTACATATTCTCTTCCCAAGAGGCCTGGAGACACTGGCTGGAATCTCTGCGACCCGATTACGAATTGCCAGGAAAAGAATTCACTAGCTAAGCTTAGGCTGGGTGCCCTCAGCTTGTGCAATTGCTTGTGGCATAGGAGGACTGGGGTGAGATGTCGCTGTTACAAAGCTGCTGGGAGTTCTCGTCTGTGACCTTGTGGATGGTGGGTCAGGGCAACCCTGGGAAAGGGAAGCCTGGGCCAGTGGCCCATGCGTGTTCTCAGCAACCTGTCTTTCCTTAAATCTCACTTGGCTTTTGCATGATAACCCTGAGAGGAGCTGGGTGGGAATCAAAGGACGGTCCTCAAAGAAGCGTAGAATCCAAATGAGAAAAAACAAACAAAAAAAACAAACCAAAGGAGTTCCCGTCATGGTGCAGTGGAAAAGAATCCGACTAGGAACCATGAGGTTGCCGGTTCAATACCTGGCCTCGCTCAGTGGGTTAAGGATTTGACGTTGCCTTGAGCTGTGGTGTGGGTCGCAGATGTGGCTCGGATCCCGAGTTGCTGTGGCTGTGGCGTAGACTGGCAGCTGTAGCTCTGATTAGACCCCTCACCTGGGAACCTCCATATGCTGTGGGTATGGCCCTAAAAAGCAAAAAAAAAAAAAAAAAAAGAATCCAAATGAGGAGGAAACACAGCATACGTGAACTGAGAAGTCAAATAACAGTACAAACAACAGTAATACTTGCTACTTTTTCTGAGCAGATACGATACTGAGCTCGTATCATACTGAACAGATATGCCACCATGTATACACTTATTATGTCATTTTCAGAAACATTCTGTGAGCCAGGTACCAATAGTCCAAACCTGCAGACTGGGAGGGTAAGGTAACAGCATCAAAGGTAAACCAGAATTTGAACTCAGGCAGTCCAAGCCCTCATTATTTCTACAACACCAGACAATTTCAGGTAGCCCTGAGATTACACAATGACCTGATCTTAATGTAGGATCAGACTACTGAAGGACTCTTGTAAAGTTGGGTATTGTCTCAAAAAAAAAAAAAAAAAAACTCTGGCAAGCTCTTTAATTCCCACTTTACCCCTTTCCCTTGGGACCTGGCTTAGGCAGGCCCAGAACTGGGTTAGAGAAAGGAAATTCTCTCATCTATAAAGTGCAGAATTACACCAGAGGCAGACTAGAGCACATGTGAATAAATGTGTACAGAATTCATGTACACACACACACACTGGAGCACTTTTTTTCTAGACAAAGACAATGATACAGGAAACACTGTCTCTGAAACAGAGCTTTTTTTTTTTTTTTTTTTTTTTTCCGTCTTTTTGCTATTTCTTTGGGCCGCTCCCGGGGCATATGGAGGTTCCCAGGCTAGGGGTCAAATCAGAGCTGTAGCCACTGGCTTACACCGGGGCCACAGCAACTTGGGATCCGAGCCGCGTCTGCAACCTACACCACCGCTCACGGCAACGCCGGATCTTTAACCCACTGAGCAAGGCCAGGGATCGAACCCGCAACCTCATGGTTCCTAGTCGGATTCGTTAACCACTGCACCACGACGGGAACTCCTGAAACAGAGCATTTTATAGCAGATTCCAGATACCTGTGTGTATTCTCATAATATCAGAATCACCAGAGACACTTGTTTAAAATACACAAGATTTGAGTCCTACACAAGATTTACTGAATCTCTGAGAAGGGGCTTCCCTCCTTCCCCAAATATCAATGGATGGTTACTCAACTGCCTTACAAGGAGACGTGGGCATCGTTAACTGGGGGGGGGGGGGCAGTAAAGTTTTGTTTGTTTTTAAACAGTTTTCTTAAGGTGTAATTCGCATACCATATAATTTACCCATTTAAAGCGTACAATTCAGTGGCTTTCAGTGTATGCACAGAGCTGTGCTTCCATCTCCACAATCAATTCTAGAATACTTTTGTTATCCCCCAAAGAAACCCTCCTTCCCTTAGCCATAACCCTCAACTCCCCCACCCCAACTCCCAGCCACAGACAACCACAAATCTGGTTCCTGGCTCTATGGATCTGTTTGTTCTGGACATTTCATGTAAGTGGAATCATACGGTGTGTGGTCCCTGAGCAAAGTTGGTGAGTTGGGGACCAGAGCAGATCTGCTGCAGGCAGTAGGGGAGTCTTCCCCATGTAACACAGGTGTCTTTCCTCTAAATAGGTGTTGAGTACATATTTTAAAAATATTGAGGAGTTCCCTGGCAGCTCAGTGGGTTAAGGATCCAGCATTGTCACTGCTGTGGCATGGATCCATCCCTGGCGTGCACGCCTCAGGCACAGCCAAAAAAAAAAGAAAGAATATTGGCTTGAAGGAGGCCACGTGGTCAGTCTTCCCAGGACCCCTGCAGGTCCAGCCCTGGATCACACCAGGCAGTGGCCGAGGGTCCTCTGTGCCCTGAATGTTGGAGGGAAAGCTCCCGCCCATGTTTCTCAGGCCCAGCCACGCCACTGAATCACCTAAGGGGCTTGTTTAAAACAGAACCCTGGGCTCCTTCTCTGGAATTCAGTGCATTTGGCAGGAGGTCCAGGTATCTGTATTTTAAGGGAGTTCTCTGATGGTTCTGTGTGGAGGGCATCAGGTAGGCGTTGGGGAATCACCATTAAAAGGCTCTGCTTCAGAGACAGGACAAAAGTGTCCTCTGCTAAGTACACTTCCCTGCCAATCCTTCTTCCGTTCTTTGCAGTAGCTGCAACAGGAACTTCGCTTCTGCCCAAGGCCAACTCAATTATTATATGGAAATGCCATTCTTACAGAGACCAGGGAACACTCTCAAGTATAAAAATAACAGAAACGCCTGGAAACAATTGCAAACTGCTGACCCGCTGGACATTGCTGATCTGCTGGAGGACAGCTCAGGGACTTCAAACAGTCATTGTGCCTGAACCCATGTGGGCGTTTAGTGAGGTAAACACGCCTGAAAGTTCCCCTTGGCCTCCCGGCTGCCTGAGACTCATTTTCTCAGTGAGCGGAAATGCTTCCTTACTTGGGTTCCTTTTTATAACTTCAATTTACAAAAGCTTCCCAACAAATAAATATGAGTTGATTCCTAGGTCACAACTAGAGGGTTTTCCAAAAGACTTCCAAGGTAAAGAGAGAAACTGGGACAATGTTTGAAAAAGAATCCCTGCTGTTTGTCCATCTTTACCAGGGGCTGAGACACTGCCTATGTCAGGGGTTCCTCACTGTCCCCCTCTGGGGGAAGGCAGGGATTTTTAAGCCACTTTTTTGTAGATAAAGAGAGGAGATTCAGAGATAAAGTTAGGAGATTTGCCCAAGACGACCCAACTGGCTTCATCCTGGTCTTTTGTCCTAGATTTCCAAGCCCCTGGGCTTACCAAGTTGCCTCCCAGCTATAAATATTTCAGAGAAGCCTGCCAAGATATAGGAAACTTCAGAGATCTTTGTCCCAGCTGTTTAGCCACAGACGCTGGGGTTACAGAGCTACTAATTCAGCCTGACAGCTCCTCGTCGTCTGCAGAGCCTCAGAAGAATGAGAAATATCTGCACATTTCAAGGATGGCTAGCCCTGCAATTCTCTCTGAATGCCAATTCCAGGGCCTCTCAGAGCCCTGCTAGACAGACAGACAGACAGACAGACACACACACACACACACACACACAGGGTCTCTCCTCTCTTTCTGGTTTATTCGTAGGTTTACTTAGCCTAGATAGCCAATCCATTTCAAAAACAGTCAAGACCTAGTGGTAAATCATATTCGTGAGCACATACACATGCATGTGTGTGTGTATGTGTGTGTGTGTCATTTGCTTATTCGTCATGTCTTTGGTTTAATGAGGCCTCATATGGTTCTTCCTGTTTGGTCTGATGTGAGCAGTGAGCTGGGGCTTGCTGACCCAAATCAGCACTGTGTGTGGCTGGGTGCACATGTCTGCTCACCAGGGAACTAAACAGATGCTCATGGGCTTTTTCTGAGCAGCCTCGGCTAGGCAGCAACTTCTCATCACCTTCCAGGAGCCTGAAAACTTCCAGCAGGAACCTCAGGCAGGCACTTCTAAGTGAAGGATGAGGCAGAACCTGCGCCCTGGCACTTCAGTTCCTTCCACAGCACAGGAGGAGCTCTCACGGCTGGAGAAGCTAGTCAACTTTCTGATTTTGATATCTATTCAAAACTTTTTTTTTTTTTTTGGTCTTTTTGCCTTTTGAGGGCTGCTACCATGGCATATGCAGGTTCCCAGGCTAGGGGTCTAATCGGAGCTGTAGCCACTGGCCTGGGGTCTAATCGGAGCTGTAGCCACCGGCCTACGCCAGAGCCACAGCAACGTGGGATCCAAGCCGAGTCTGTGACCTACACCACAACTCACGGCAATGGCGGATCCTTAACCCACTGAGCAAGGCCAGGGATCGAGCCCGCAACCTCATGGTTCCTAGTCGGATTCGTTAACCACTGAGACGTGACCGGAACTCCATCTCTACTGATACTTTCAATGCTCATTTTCTCATGTCTCTGTATCTTCTTACCTACATTGTAAATTCCTCAAATTGAAAGGCAGCGTCCTTTTTAGGACAGTACCTGATGCACAGCAAGGCTCGGTGAGTGTGGCTGCAGTGATCATCGTTTTGGTGATTGTTTCCATTTCCCTATAAGAATATCCCTAAGTGAATTCAACGGCTTCCCATCCTGCTGACCTTCCCAGAGGAAATAAGCACGAAAAGAGGGTGACCTTTCTTCTCTATTCTCTTTTTATCTTTTTTTTCCCCTGCCAATATTCTTTTTTTTTAATTTACTATTTAACTATTTTTATTTTATTTTAATTGTTTATTTATTTTTTTGTCTTTTTGCCATTTCTTGGGCCGCTCCCGCGGCATATGGAGGTTCCCAGGCTAGGGGTCAAATCGGAGCTGTAGCCTCCAGCCTACGCCAGAGCCACAGCAATGTGGGATCCTTAACCCACTAAGCAAGGGCAGGGATCAAACCTGCAACCTCATGGTTCCTAGTCGGATTCGTTAACCACTGCGCCACGATGGGAACTCCCTATTCTCTTTTTATCTTAATGCTAGGAACCATTCTTGCACTGCAGAACCCAACAGACTTTGGACCCTTGGTCAATATTAATTCATGATGTTGCTGTTGGCAGGTCAGCTCTTTGACACTGAACATTTTTGTGCCAACTTGCGGTGCTGCAAGCCTGTCTCAGATGTAATCACCATTTGCTTTGTTCATATTCCCCACGCTGTTTCTCTCTCTTAATTAGTCCAGTTTTCTTACCTTTACTGATGGTATTGATGTAGCTTCAGAAGCCCCTTTAGGAATAAGCCTCCCTCATTTTTCTCTTCTGCAACTCTGGGCACTACAAGACCAATCTCTCCCTCAAGTAGGGTCCAAATATAACCTGTGGCAAAGAAGGTGTCGAGGAAGCACCAGGCTTTGCTACCACGCTGCGCTAGGCATCTCGGGGCTTTCTCTGTCCTGATAGTTTACCTGTCATTTTGGTTATTGAAGAAAACTTTCCTAGCAACACAAAAGGATGCATGGACATGGTTCCATGCAAGAGGCTTCTCTTGGACAAAGACCACAATCTTCTTGATGGCAGTGGCATTGCATAAAGCATTTTAGGATCTCCTCTAGTGATTAATTTAGTGCCTTGATCAAATAATAATAACAGTGATAACAAGAGGAGCAGCCAACACTCATTAAATGCGTATGGATGCTACGCATTATTCTAAGCACTTCACACCTTATCAATTATTTAATTCTCAAAACAACTCTGTGAGACGGTTACTATTATTATTCCCACTTTATGGCAAGGAAACTGAAATGTAAAGAGGTTAAGTAGCTCTCTGTAGGTCATCCAGCTATTACCAGGTGGTCCTAGCTCTCCAACATCAGCAGGACTCTTCAGAGTCTGTGATAATAAATGTTCAGCAAACACTTACTGACCAACTGCTTTTATTTTTTTACTTTGTTTTTATCTGTAACGTGTCCTTTAAAATTTCCTCAGCAAGCAAGGAAAGAAACATGTATTGAATGTCTACAGTGGGCCACATACAGCATCGGGTGCTTTCACGTGCAATATCTTGGTTAATTTTAGAATCACCCTGCAAAGTAGATGCTATTTCCTCTATTTTTACATGGGAGGACTCCCAGGATCAGAAAAGTAAAGAATTGTCTTAGGATTACATAGTTTGTAAGGAGAAAAGATTGGATTTGAATCCTCATATATCTGTCTGACCCAAAGGCCATAATCCCACATATTTCCTATAGCTGCCAGCTTTACACCACAGATGGAAACCGCGGAATCACTTTCTGTAAATGTTGCCCTAACACTGTCCTTTTGAGGTGTATTTACAGATTAAGTAAACACTCTTACATATGCGCACATTTGCCATGATAATCCTGTATTGTATGAATACTGTCCAAAAGACCCAGAGGAACCACAGTACTAGAAAAGCAGCCCCTTTCCAAGAAGGACCACAACGGTAGCCATATTGCAGTATTTTACAATTCACGTTATAGCTTCATTCATGATAAGCACCTTACAATTTTATTAGGCTTACTATGAGGCTGATATTGTTCTAAGCATTTCACATGTATTAAATCTTTCAATACTCACCCAAACCTTATGAGGTAAGTCTGTTATTACTCCTATTTCATAATGGGAAGTTGAGGCACAGAAAGTCAAACAACTTGCCCAAAGTCCAGTTGGGAAGTGAGCTAAACCTAGGCAGTGGGGCTCTGACTCTGTCTGGGCTGTCAGCCATGTCCAGGGCTGCCTCTCATTAATTAATTATTTCAAAAATGGTAGATCCATTCCTCTCTTCATACTTCAGGCAATGGGGTTAACAGGAGAATGAATCATGTGTATTGCATGGCCTAATATGTGTACTGAATTTGCTAAATATTTATTTATTGAGCATTTGCACTGGGTCCCGGGAGCGCAGCACCTGTCTCCAAGAGAAAGAAACAAATTAGCAACTATACATCAGGTGATAAAGGACTGCACAGGACTGTGGTAGCTGCTGTCCACTTTGCACTTATTCTTTCTTTTTTATTTTATTTTTTTGCTTTTTAGGGCCACACTCATGGCAGATAGAGGTTCCTAGGCTAGGGGTCAAATCAGAGCTACAGCTACTGGCCTACGCCACGGCCGCAGCAACGCAGGATCTGAGCCACGTCCGCAACCTACACCACAGCATATGGCAACGCCAGATCCTTAACCCACTGAGTGAGGCCAGGGATCAAACCCACAGCCCCATGGTCCCTAGTCGGATTCGTTTCCGCTGTGCCATGACGGGAACTCCTCACTTTCCATTTATTCTTTACATGACTGTGAAACCAGATGTCCAGGAGACTGACCTAAGCTCCCTTGCCCTCTAACTTCTGGTTGGATAACAGCTCTGGGCAGTATTGGAGTGAGGGAGGAAGGAGAGAGAAGCCTGGGTATCAGCCGCGAGCCCGCAGCCTTAACTCACTTCAGTGTCAGCCGAGGTTATGATTATTCTGTGGCTGTCTCCTGTCAGGTGACTCCACTTCCACAGCCCCAGCTCTGGCAAGGGCGACTGTAATGCCATTCCTTCCTTTTGTTCCTTTGGGTTGAGGGGTGGGAGTGGCTCCCAGAGGTTTCATCATCCCTTGTGGGTCTTCTTGACTCCATAGTGTATGTTTCCTGCAGGGAGCCTGACTGATAGGAGGTGTAAGCAGAGGAGGTGGTGGGGGGAGCATCAGGTAGGGTGTCTCATGGACATGGAGGGACAGGGGAGGGTCCTCAAAGGAAGCAAAATATAAGATGACTTCTAAGGACGAGTAAGAGTTATCCAGATTGGGGAAGGGGAGATAGTGAGGATACTCTAGGGGGAAAAAAAAAGCAAGTGGAGTTTCCTTTGTGGCTCAGTGGTTACCGAATCTGACTAGGATCCATGAAGATGTGGGTTCGATTCCTGGTCTTACTCACTGGGTTAAGGATCTGGGGTTGCTGTAAGCTGTGGTATAGGTCACAGACGAAGCTCAGATCTGGCACTTCTGTGACTGCGGTGTAGGCCGGCAGCTGCAGCACTGATTCAACCCCTAGCCTGGGAACTTCCATATGTCACAGATGCAGCCCTAAAAAGCAAAAAAAAAAAAAAAAAAAAAAAAAAAAAAGGAAAAGAAAAAGAAAAAGAAAGAAAGAAAGAAAGAAAGAAACTTCTAAGAACCACAAGTGCTCCAAGATGCTGTACAAGGTAGAGAGTAGTGAAAAGCAAGCCCAAGAAAGCAGATTCTAGAAGGTGGGGATTCCTGAAATTTTGCTGTGTAGTTTGTCCTGTGACTTTCCTTTCGTTCCCTTGTGAATCATTCAGCAAAATCTATATGACTTACTGAGAGTTCTGGATATGGTTTTGAGGGGAACTGAGTGAGACAAAGTGCTGAGTCTGGTTTCAAGGAGAGCATGGGTATAATCTGGCAATAGATTTCAGATTGCTCTGTCAGATTTTGAAATTTATGAGGCCACACATACCACTGCTAATGTGCGGCTCAGGGGTGCATAATAGATGAGGCCAACAAGGTTCGTTTAGGACAAATAATTTGGAGATGGAGAGTTGGCAAGGGAAAGTTCAGAGGAAAACAAAGCAGCTGGTGCTCAAATGCTATAAAAGAAAAATTGCGCTCTGCCTCTATTTGCATACTTCTTAGTAAAATACACCTGAATTCGTGGCAAATACTATTTAAAAAACAAGACTCGGTACTGATGAGGAGCCATGAGGCAGGTGCTTATACTGTGCCTCTGTTCTTGCCTCTTTTATGGTCATAGATGCTCTGCACCACTCTTGTTGGTTTGCTGTATCTTTTGTACCTACGAATGCAATTCTTTATTAGTTATCTCTCTAACTCCTTGCAGGTCAAGCCCCTTGGCTGGCCCCTTCTTCCCCCCCCCCCCCCGTGTTTTTAAGGCCACACCTGTGGCATATGAAAGTTCCCAAGCTAGGGGTAAATCAGAGCTGCAGCTGTGACCTTTGCTGCAGCTTGCAACAATGCCAGATCCTTAACTCATTGAGCACGGCCAGGGATTGAACCCATATCCTCATGGATACTAGTCGGGTTCTTAGCCTTTTGAGCCACAACAGGAACTCCCAGCTGCCCCTTCTATAGCGCTAGCCATTACAGTAATTATGGCCTGGCTTCTGGTGGGTAAGCACTACCACCCGGTGTGAATTACTGTGAGGTCCTATCATCCCTATGGATGTTAACAAGCCCAACTTTGAGACCATCTTTCCTGCC
Source organism: Phacochoerus africanus (assembly GCF_016906955.1). Classification (NCBI taxonomy): domain Eukaryota; kingdom Metazoa; phylum Chordata; class Mammalia; order Artiodactyla; family Suidae; genus Phacochoerus; species Phacochoerus africanus. Next base: position 125,531,227 of record NC_062558.1, read on the forward strand.
ATCACTGAACTTGCTAGCAATGCTGACGTCCCCTCACCAGCACATACCAGGCCTTGGTAAATGGCATGTCATTGAGCTCTCCCAGGACCCGCTGACTAGTCTGACACTATCCTAAAACAATAAACATCGATATATGCAAACATTTAGGTACAAATATGTGCAATGTCATTGCTTATAGTAGCATTTAAAATTATGTAATAATGATGATTATAACATAATAAAACAAAAAAAAATAACTAGGCAGTTAGGCAGGCATGAACAAAAAAGAGGAGGATAGGAGACTTGACTAACCCACAATAGCAAAATTACCTAAATTGTATTATATACACATACAGATACACACATTATTCAGCCACTAAATGAAACTGTATGCTGATCATAACAATTAATTAGGGGAAGAAAGCAAACTGAAAAAAAAGTACTATCATGATTTCTTATTTGTGTTTGTCTAGAAACACAGAAAATGGACTAGAAGGATAAACATTGAACAGTGATTATGTGGTGGCGAGGAGGGTGGCTTATGGATGACTTTAATTGTCTTCTTTCTATGCATCTGTATTTCCTAAATGTTCTGTAATGAACATATATTACTATTATAAACTTATTTTTAAATCCTCTGTTGAATCAACAATTTCACTCCCAGGAAACTTTCCTAAGAAAATACCCAGAGAGGTGCTCAAAGATTGCTTGGAGGGTCCCTGCAGCATTATTTATAATAGCAGGAAAATTGTAAATAATCCACTTATCCCACAGTAAGGGAATGATTAAATAAATTATGGCATTGAGAATCAAAAATTTCTCATATTCCTAGGAAAATGCTTTTGTTCTATAATCTTGGTAACAAGTACCACTATAGTGGGATTTTAAACCCTTTCTATCCATTAATCCAACCTGCTTCGGTGAACATGCAAACCAACCAATAAGTGACAGTGTCTGATGTCCCAAAGCCAGCCAACCAGGAAAGAAGTTACTCCAATAAATATGTTTATCAGTGGCAACCAATCAACAGAAGTCTCACTAGAATAATCACATTTCTAGAGTTGATGTCAACCTACTTTTGCTCTCGAAAATCTGCTAATCCCTGAACTCCACACTTGCCCCCCAAACCCTCTGTGAAATGATCAGTCTGTTCTGCGAGGTGAGATTGTCATTGACCAGAATATTGCTCCCTTACTCCAGTCAGCAATATGTTTAGCTATGTGGAGTGCAGCAGTGTGTGTGTCTGTGCGTCTGTGTATATACACTCTGAGGGAACACATATAAACATATATATTAGGAAATATTATGCATTTATTAAAATTTTTATTTTCAAAGACCACATAATGACACGAGTGTTCAAAGTACACAGTATGAGGAGTTCCTGTTGTGGCACAGTGGAAACAAATCCGACTAGCACCCATGAGGATGTGGGTTAGATCCCTGGCCTCACTCAGTGGGTTCGGGATCCTGCATTGCCGTGGCTGAGGCATAGGCCGGCGGCTGCAGCTCCGATTTTATTCCTAGCCTGGGTATCTCCATATGCTGCAGGTGTGGCCCTAAAAGAAAAAAAAAAGAAAGAAAAAAAAATACAGTGTGAGAAAGCTGAACACTGAACTCTGTATTTTATTATTCTAATCAGAGAGACAGAGGAAGGAAGGGGGGCCAGGAGAGAGAGAGAGAGAAACTGGAAAGACAATACAAAATGTTAAAAGTAGTTCCATCTGTATTTCAAGATTATGGGTGATTCATATCTTAGTTTTTTCCCAAAAAAACCTATAAAGACCATTTATCACGTTAATAATGAGGAAGGAAGACTATTTCTTTTTTCTTTTTCTTTTCTTTCTTTCTTTTTTTTTTTTTTTTGTCTTTTTAGGGCCGCACCTGCAGCATATGGAGGTTCCCAGGCTAGGGATTGAACTGGAACTGTAGCCGCTGGCCTACGCCACAGCCACAGCCATGCCAGATCCGAGCCTCGTCTGTGATCTACACCACAGCTCATGGCAATGCTGGATCCTTAACCCACAGAGTGAGGCCAGGGATCTAACATGCATCCTCATGGATGCTAATCAGATTCATTTCTGCTGAGGCACAATGGGAACTCAGAGGAAGACTGTTTCTAAAAAAAAAAAAAAAAAATTTTGATTTAGCATTATGGAACCAAACCAGTTAATTTTAAATGCCATCTGAGAAGTTTAGGACCTCCTATAAGTCTACTTATCAGATTTTTGTATTGATATGGAATATGAATCCAAAGGCCTACATTCAACAAATATTTATTTTGTGCCTCCATGAACCAGACACCAAATTAGATTCTCAGACAGGTATAAAAGAGTGGTCCCACTTGGTGATGTAACAATTCCCTGAAAATCAGGTGGAAAAGGACACTTTCATCCTTTTGAAATTGTGCTTTTTCCTTCAAACATGTCCAAGTGCTTATTATTAGTGGGACGTGAAGGAAATGTAGGAAGTGGAGGAAAAAGCCAAGTGTAGGTGTTTGTGGCAGGACTATGAATAATGAGCTATGAAATGTGGGACAATAAAAATATGGGAGCAGCCTGGCCAGGGTATTAGAGAGTGGAAAATAAATTTTAAATCTCCTACTATCCTTCTCTTTATTTTGGAGGGAGAGCAGCTTTAGTTTCTTCTTTTCTTAATAAAAGTTGCATCGCTGTTCTAATTGCACTTAGTTAAGCCATATTTCTAGTGCTGAGAATGTGGAAAAATGCACCAGAGCTTGCTGGGTCTCCACTTCTAATTCATGCAAGCAGCTCTTAAACGGGTAAGAAATGATGATTGAATATTGTGAACCAGCACAATAGTTAATCTCGTATGAATAGGCAGTAGGAGGGGAATGTGTTTGTCTTGGATTCGTTAGAAAGGTTTTCATGATCAAACACTGAACGAGGATTTTCCCCATTTTCTGCCCCGCTGACAATGCATCACTGATACTTTGACTTAATGAGGTTCTCGGATTTAATAAAATAGAAAAAGGCAGTGAGCCATTTCCCAAAATGACTTGAAAGAAATTATTTGGCAAAAAATAATTGAGATTCAGAGATTATTGGTACAAAGAACTCTATCAATTTCTTCCACGAGACTATGCTCACTTGCTCTATGTTTTCTGCTGATTTTAGAATTTACCCCATTTGCTGCCCTGGTACAGTGACTCCCCTTAATGGAGACCATTCTTCATAAACTATGAGGTGCTAAGGAATTCATCAAAATTTTCCGTGGGTGAGTAGTAAATGGAGAGTTTGTACAATCCTTAGTAATGATAACGTCGTGAAGTTGGCTGAGTTTACACAGTGTTTTCATAGACTGTTAACTCATTCAATTCTCATTCTCATCCTATGAGTTGGGGACTATTAGCCCAGCTTTACGGCTGAGAAAAGCGAGGCTTAGATTAGTTAGGTGAGTTGCCCAAGGTCTCAGAGTGAGTAAATGCTAGAGTTCAGAACCAGGTCAGATGCTTGATCTCGTCTACCAGAACTACCACATTAATTTACTTGTTGTTAAAGTATAGTTGATTTACAGGGTTGTGCCAATCTCTGCTGAACAGCAAAGTGACGTAGTCATACATATATATATACATTCTTTTTCTCATATCATCTTCTATCACGTTCTATCACAAGTGATTGGACATAGTTCCCTGTGCTATACAGCAGGACCTCATTGCTTATCCATTCTAAATGTAACAGTTTACACCTGCTAACCCCAAACTCTCCATCCATCCCACTCCGTCCCCCACCCCCCTTGGCAACTGCAAGTCTGTTCTCTATGTCTGTGAGTCTGTTTCTTTTTTGTAGATAGTGAACCACCCCATTTAAGGAGCAGAAAGGAACATTCAGATCTGAGGTCTGCAGATCTGAGACTCTGCCTCTTGTAAGCAGATGACATGAGGTACTCAATTGACCTCTCTGAACCACAGATTTCTCATTTGAAAAACAGGGATAATCATGCCAGTTATCAATTTACTATTATCTCTCAGCTCCAAATCCACCCTTCACTGCCAGGCTTTGTGATACCGCAGCTTCCTTACTGGAAGATGACACTGCTGTCTGGCCACTTTGGGCTTCTTATGCCACAGAGTCAATAAGCAGATAAAAATGTTACTCTAGTGACCAGAATGATTGATCCTAATCACCCAGGGGAAATTGAGTTGCTGCTCAACAGTAGGATTCTCTGGAGTTCCTTTTAGTACTTTCATGCCACTAGCAAAGGTTCATAGAAAACTATAGAAGCAAAAAACCAAAAAGCAGGATGACGGAGGACCCAGATCCTTGGGGAATGAAGGTTTGGGTCATTTCACCAGATAAAGAACCTTGACCATCTGAGGTTCTGCCTGCAGCGTAAAGTATGGGATGGGCTGTGGGAGAAAGGAGTCATAGATGATCAACTATAGCCTCATTACAGAAATAAGGGGTATAGGAGCTGTGCATATTTTCCCTTTGCTTGTACATGGATAGACTTACTTGTATATGACAAACACGTTCTCTCTCTTTCCCATTATTATTTTATATATACGTTGTTAGAGGCTGATTTTAATCTGTAGGCCACAAATATTCATTGGAACTGTCACTGATCTTGAAAGTTATTAACATAACTGATGATGGATAGAATGACTCTTGGGACTGTGTCTCCTCATTTTGAGAAAAGGGTGAGCACTTCCTCGCTTTTACAAAGGAAAGCTGTCTTGTTGGGCGGGAACATGAAGGAGTTTTGTTTTCATATAGGAGTTCAAAGGGTGCACATGGGAGGGAAGAAGCCAAAGGGATGGACTGTGCCAGCTGTCTCTGTAGTGCTTCTCAGTTCACTTTGTTGCCCTGCTTAGTGATGCTGGAGCTGGACCTATAAATACTTCTTTGCCAGCTTGCACAGTGGAAACCATTGTCAGTGGAGCGTGCTACAGGGACAGTGAAGGTGCGTCCTTTCCTGGTTCCATTATTAGTCTTTTCTTTTTGTTCCTATGGTGTGGCTGCAAATGACATGCATATAGAACCACCAGGGCCACTCCTACCCCTGCAAGCTTGCTGGCATCTTGGTGAGAGGCCCATGGTTCCTGGCTCACCAGCCTTAGTCCACCAGCTGGTAACCAGCTCTGGGGCAACTCAGCAAACTTCTCCGCCTTCCAGGGGGCCACAGGTGCTCACGCCATGCTACACTCTCCCAATGAGATGTGAATCGAAGTTTGTTCTTTCCCTGGGAACTCTCCCTTACTCCTAGGTTATTCTTTTATCTTCTCCCAGTTACTAGTTACCTATAACATTCAATAATTCTTGATGTTATATTTTTTCTTGTTAAAATTTGTGATGATATTTCTATCTCCTGACTGGACCCTGATGGCTACAATAATGATATCAGTTTGGAGTGTTTCACAGGGTTATGATGGTGCTCAGATAAGGTAATGTACATGAAAGCACTTTGAAATTTGTGAAGAGTTTGGTAAACTGTTACCTTAATGTCCTCTCAGTGCATCATCCTTCTGAGAGGCAGCCCTTTTTGGTCCTCTCACACAATGAGTCTGGGTTTGGCCATAAGTTTTACCTTAGGCTCATGAGTGCTATCTTGTGGACCCCAAGAGCAGGCAATGTCTCAAGAACTGTATCTAAGAATTAGAAAGTAAAAAAAAAAAACTTTCTTTTCTCTTTCTCTCTCTTTCTCCTCTTCCCACAATTACACAGTCTTTTATGTTTGTTTTCTCTCTCTCTCTCTATTTTTGTCTTTTTATGGCCACACCTGTGACATACGGAGGTTCCCAGGCTAGGGGTCTAACTGGAGCTGTAGATGCCAGCCTAGGCCAGAGCCACAGCAATGCAGGATCCAAGCCATATCTGCAACCTATACCACAGCTCACAGCAACACCAGATCCTTGACCCACTGAGCAAGACCAGCGATTGAACCTGCATCCTCATGGATGCTAGTCGGGTTTGTTAACCAGTGAGCCACAACGGGAAGTCACTATCTTGCTTTTCATTGATTGTTCATTTTTAACTCTCTCATTTCTTTCTTTGGGGAACTCATTTTACGTAGTTTCATTTGGGGCTGAGTCATCTTTCGACAGAGGTAGGCACACCTCCTAGACTAGCCAATCAGAATGTGGCATCTCCCTGGCCACAGTGATTGGATCCAGCTTGGTCATGTGATCCAAGTTAGGCATCAGAGTCCTCCTCAACTTTGTGCCACAATTATCCTGAGTTCTCCTTCCTTAGGGAACTTCTAAGTTAATTAGATGTATCTTGGAGCCCTGGGGCTATTGTGGGACCTGTGGAAGAAACCTTGTTTGAGAGATGAGGAGAAGAAAACAGCCTAATGACATAATCTGAGTTCTCAGAGCCACTATTATCATAAGGCTTGAGCCTTTTACTCGAGCCCAGGATTTTAAGATTAGGAAAACGACTCAGAACTTACCTAACTACTCAGCTGCCCTAATGTTCTAGTGTTTCTCCTGGGAGCCAAATCTCCAAAGGGAGGAGAAGTTATAAGGAATGATTATGGAGGAGTTGATCTTATCTCTTCCAAAAAAAAAAATGTAAAAATATTTATTTGATGGGATCTTATTAAAAAGGACTCTAATCGAAAGTCCCTTTCACATTTCAATGACAACAGTTTTCTATTGATGCTATAAACAAACTACAACAGACTTAGTAGCTTGAAACAATACAAACGGAACTTCTTACAGTTCTGGAGGCTGGCAGTTCCCAGGGGTCAGCAGGGCTGCATTCCTCCTAGAGGCGTTAGGGGAGAATCTGCTTCCTTGCTTTTTCCAGTCACTAAACACTACAGATATTTGTTGGCTCATGACCCCTTTCCAGAAACATCATCACTCCAACCTCTGCTGTCATCACCCTGTCACCTTTTAGAATGGTGGCTTTCCTCTTTATAAGGACCTTTGTAATTACATTGGTCCCACCCAGATAATCCTCTATTATCTCCTCATCTCAAACTCCTTATCTTAATCACCTCTGCAAAATCACTTTGCCATGGAAAGTAGCAGATTCATAGATTCCAGGGTTTAGGACATGGGCATTTTTAGGGAGGCCATTATTTAGTCTGCCATTGAACGAGTGTATTCATTCATTAAAACAAACAAAAAGCAAACCTGTGTTGCCCAAATAATATTGTAAAACAAGAATGAGAATTTTGAACTGCCATTAAAGAAAATGTTTGTCTCCTAAGCAAACTATCTCTACTTAAGATGTTTATCGTTCTGTTTTATCTTGGGTGAAGAACACCGGGGTTTCAAGAACCCTTGCTTGCTCTGCAGAAATGATACTGCTGATACTTTTCTTAAAATACATGCATTTTAATTTTTATGCTGCCTACTGGGCAGTGTGGAAAAGTTAAACAAAGACAAGAAAAATACAGGATAGAAAGGTTTGGGAAAGATGCAGAATAGAAGGTAGACAAAAATTCCAGAGCAGCTTCCTGGCACCACTTCAGGAAGGGAGGGAAAGAGAAAGAATGAAGGAAGTGAAGCCTACCAAAAATATTTACCATTCTCATTAAATGGAACTCAAATGAGAGGAAGGTATAACTCTGACTCAGAGGACACTGAAGGCCAGGGAAAGCTTCTCTCACTTGACCATATTTCAGAACAATACAAAGCATGTGAGTGTCTCTTAGAGTAAATGGCAGAAGAGATTGATTTTTAAATTACTTTTAAATCATAAAATCCCACAATTGTAAAGCATTTGGGGCAGTCATCTGGCAGCATACCAGGAACATTGTTGGAGAAAAAAATCCAGGAAGACATTTAATGAGAAGCACTAATAAATGCATGTCTCCGTTGTATTGAAGTTGTCAATTCTCCCTGGTAATTGAGTTTTCATCCTAGAAAAGAATTATTTATGAAAGGTGAGCATCTGAACAGTCTGTCCTGAAAGCCTAGCAGAAAATATGACTTTTTATTAGTTTCACAAAAGCATACAAAAGAGATGCCTGGCTGAGAGTGGGCTAAAAGATTTTCCACAACTTTGATTACAATCTTTAAAAAGTACCAATTTATTTCTCTAAGCAGGTTGTATTTCTCTCAAAAGGTAGAGTCTTAAATTCAATATAGTGTCCACATTTATGTCAGTGTTCTTTCTTCCCTAATGGAGATTGAAAATTCTGGATGAGGGAGTTCCCGTCGTGGCGCAGTGGTTAACGAATCCGACTAGGAACCATGAGGTTGCGGGTTCGGTCCCTGCCCTTGCTCAGTGGGTTAACGATCTGGCGTTGCCGTGAGCTGTGGTGTAGGTTGCAGACGTGGCTCGGATCCCGAGTTGCTGTGGCTCTGGCGTAGGCCGGTGGCTACAGCTCCGATTCAACCCCTAGCCTGGGAACCTCCATATGCCGAGGGAGCGGCCCAAGAAATAGCAACAACAACAACAAAAAAAAAGACAAACAAAAAAAAAGAAAATTCTGGATGAATTATCTGAAAATCAATTTGTCTAATTCCAGTTTACAGAAATTCCATTCACTCAATGACGATTTGCCAAATGAACAAGTCTCCAAATTTATTGGATTTACTGATTTATCAAAAAATTTGTTTTAAAAAATTATTTCAACATGATTTCTGACTTTTCAAATATCAAAGAGTATTCCAACCAGATGAGAAGTAGATTATACAATCCTGCCATGTATTAAATGCTAAAATTTCTACTTCTAGACAGGTGAAATTTTATACATAGACCCCAGCACTTTGCAGAAAGACTCAGTGTGAAAAAGGGAAACAATTCAACTAAGTGGAAAGAATGCGTAAAAGGGATCAGCATAACATATTATAGGATTAATATTTCAAATTTGGGTTATCTTAACCATAAACATGACATTGTAAAGGAAGAATTTTTTAAAAGGTTTAAAAATCCTTAAAAGGCTAAGCCAAGAAATGAACAGAAAGTGACAAGAATGATCACATCACATAATCAAGTCGAGCTACAAATAGCTAAAAATAACAAACACTGATTTGTTCCTTGGAAAAATGAAGAAAGTATCTGAAAAGTGCTAAAGTATCAGCAAACCAGAAAATTATACTTTTAAAATGAATTAGAAATCAGGGTAAACATAAAAATTCCAAGTAAAAAGTTAAGGTGTCAGTTACAGCTGGTTTTTGATATAAAATATATTCATAGGAGACTAAACCACTCTTAATTCAGAGCGGTTGGCTGGCTGATCTTTCCTTAATGTCCTGTTATGGAGACAAAACAAAATCGGTCAACCAAAAGTTCATAGGAATTTTCAAACGCTGTTAAAACTGGGGCACTCGACTTGAGATGTAGCAAAACTGGTAAAATCCAATATGTATTATTCTAAATAATCATTATAATGATAATAAATGATTATAAAAGCAAGGTTTTGCAATGGGTAAACTAATTGAACAGGTCACCTTTCAGTTGGACCACATGACTCACATGACTGAAATTTCCAATGGCTCCTAATTGTCTTAAAAAAATTAAAACTCTTAACTTTAGTTTACCAGGTCTTCTGCCATAAACATCCTGCCTACTTCTCTATTCCCATCTAAACTTTTATCAGGCATGCTGGCTTCTTTTTGTTCCAAAATTCCATTTCTGCTCTTTCTGGCTTCAGGACCTTTGCTGGGTTTTTTTGACCATGCTACAGCATGCAGAAGTTACCTGGCCAGGGATCAAACCACAACAGCAACCAAAGCCAAGCCAGGGCAGCAACCCAAGCCAAAGCAGTGGAAATGCTGGATCCTTAACTGCTGAGTCACCAGAGAACGCCCAGGGTTTTTTTGTTGTTGTTGTTATTTGGGGGCTTTGGGGGCACTTGATTGATTGATTAAAGAATAGCTGATCTATAATGTGTTAATTTCTGCTGTATAGCAAAGTGATTCTGTTATACATATATATATACATATATATATATACACACATATATATATTCTTTTCCATTATATTTTATCATGGGTTATTGAATAGAGTTCCCTGTGCTATACAGTGGGACCTTGCAGCTTATCCATTTTATTTTTTTATTTTTTATTTTTTTTGTCTTTTGTCTTTTGTTGTTGTTGTTGCTATTTCTCGGGCCGCTCCCTCGGCAAATGGAGGTTCCCAGGCTAGGGGTTGAATCGGAGCTGTAGCCACCGGCCTACACCGGAGCCACAGCAACACGGGATCCGAGCTGCGTCTGCAACCTACACCACAGCTCACGGCAACGCCAGATCGTTAACTCACTGAGCAAGGGCAGGGACCGAACCCGCAACCTCATGGTTCCTAGTCGGATTCGTTAACCACTGTGCCATGAGGGGAACTCCAGCTTATCCATTTTATATATAATAGTTTGCATCTGCTAGTCCCAAACTCCCAATCTATCCCTTCTCCCTTGGCAACCACAAATCTGTCACAATCTTTGCTCTTGATAGTTCCTCTGCCTGGAAGACTCTTCTTTCACTTCTTATGACTGCCTCCTTCTCTTGTCTTTGCTTGCTTACTAGCCACCTTCCTTTCTAGAATATAAGCTCTATGAGAATTAAAGTTATACTTTATTTTCCTTTTAGTGCTGCACCTGCAGCATATGGAAGTTTCCAGGCTATGGATCAAATTGGAGCTGTAGCTGAGGCTTACGCCACAGCCACAGCAATGCTAGATCTGAGCCACATCTGTGACCTACGCTGCAGCTTGCAGCAATGCTGACACTTAACCCACTGAGTGAGGCCAGGGGTTGAACCCACGTCCTCATGGATAATAGTCAGATTCTTAACAGATGAGCCACAACAGGAACTCCTAAAGTTATACTTTAAACAAAGTATCTTTTTCTGACACACAGCATGTATAATGTAAATATTTGTTGAATACATCACAGGATAAATAAATTTATCTTTGCAAGCAGATCTCCTTCTCATAAAAAAGATCACCTGATTGGCTCTTTTAGCAATGTGAAAATAAAGCAAAGAAACTTCTTTCCGAATGAAGATTTCTGAAACAATGCATTTCTTGCCAGTCATACTTACCGCACGTCCAAATGAATGGAAAGCTCCCTTTTCACTTGAAGAACATTTTCCCAACTAATGAGAAAGTCCTTGACCCCAGAATGTACTGATTGCAGGGATATGGAAGAATCTAAAAGGCTATCCCTGAAGAGTCCATGTAAGAATGACTCATCTTGTCACTGAAGACACATCCGTGAAAATGTAGGTGCCTGGATTAGCATAAATCGACCAATGGCTCACAAAAGAATTGTGTCTGCTTGTGTACATCAATACCTTCTTTGGGAGGCTCGGTTCCAAAGCATGCTTTAAAGACAACAATATTAATTTCTGAAATTGCTTCAGAGAAAGAGATGAAAGAGTTCCATTACTTTTGCAACCTGTGTGACCCAGGCAACCTCTGTGACTTTTCACTTCCCACTGAACCCTCGTTATTGAAAAAAAAAAAAAAAAAAAAAAAAAAGCTAATCAGAAGTCAGAGGAGGTTAAAGTTCCCCCAAAGACAGACTTTTAAACAGAAAATTGGGGCAAGTTTTCCAAGCTTGATGATACAAAGAGTTTTGATAGCTATTAAGGTGACCTCAAGTTCACCTTCAAGCGAAATTTTGAGGAAACTGGTATAAGCCTCAATCTATTTTTATTCAATGAACTGAAAGAAAAAGGGAAAAAACCTAGACATGTCTTGCCTGTCCTGGGAAAATCAATAAGGACGCTGCTCTTTTTCAAAGGCTGTTGTGGACCGAGTGATCCTCCAATCTGGGTTCCGAATTCAAAATTTATATATATCTAATTATTGTAAATCTCACTGAGAAGCGCTAGTTCCAAATAAAAGACTCAGTGAAAATGCATGTGGAAAGCTGACTAAAAATTATCATACATATTATCATCAACTATTCAAATATTTATCTTTTCTGGGGACTCTGCCCACAGGGATTGGTAATGAGATATTGAGCCTCTTGTCATTAATATTCTGTCTCAAATTGAGCTCAGCTTTACAAGGGAAAAAAAACCAAAACCACATTGTTGTCATCTCCATTTTCACTGGCTGCTCTCTGTAAGGAGACAGGAGGATATGTCAGAATTGGCTCTGGGGGGGAAATGGCAATGGAAATGACCCTCATTTCCTCAGGGTCTCCCTTGTATCTCCTACATTCCTGAGAGTTTGCAGTGTACTGTTCTAACCAGGAAGTAAGCCCCTTTGCGGACACCTCTATCTTCCTTCCCTTCCTCCTTCCATCAGAATATGCTCTCTCTCTGCCCTTCTTTGTTTGCTGTTTGGTTTGTTTTCTTAAAATTGTTTATGTGCAATAGGAGAAACGAAAGCCTAGCAAGTACCAGGCCACCTCTTAGCATCACCACGACTTATCTCACGATACTAGGCTGCTTGGATGTCAGGAGCTCCTACCTGGTATCTAGCTAGCTCACAGCTACAGCTATCACCTATTTATCTACTGTCTCATCTATATGTGTATATATAAAATCTTAGCTATTATATGTATGTATATGCATACAATATTATACATATACACATATGTGGGTATGTGTGTTTTGGGTATCTACCTATATATATGATATAGATATGACATATGTTGTATATATAAATATGACACAGATATATGATAGGTAGGCAGATAAACAGATAGATACAAAGTATCGGTGATTCCTAACTGGAGGTGATTCTGCCCCCTACTCTCCCCTTGGCCAGGGATGTTGCTAAATATCCTATAAGGCACAAAATAAATCTATACAACAAAGAGTTGTCTGATCCAAAAAATATCAATCTCTGTTATTTTTAAAGCAGAGAAATTGAAGGGAAAAAAACTCTTTAGGAGTTCTCTCATGGCTCAGGGGGTTAAGGACCCAGCAATGTTACTCCGTTTACATCTGTGGTGCAGGTTCGATTCTGTTACATCTGTGGTGCAGGTTTGATTCCTGGCCCAGGAACTTCTGCATGCCATGGGCATGGTCAAAAAAAAAAAAAAATTCTCTTTAGTGTGGCTGTCACTATGTCCCTCAAAACCTTGGAAATGAATTTGCCTCCTCAGAGTTAAACTATAAATGAATTCCTAAGGCTGCCAAGAGGAATTCCTAATGGTTCAGAGCAGAGATGACTAAGTACCTTAACGGAACCAAATGGTTCCCAAGGCAGTAAGAATGGACATTAATCAGATTGAAAACAGTAATATGTATCTAAATAATGAGGACAGGGGAGGGTTCGGTCAGCCAAGGAGGCAGAAATCACTTGTCAGAGACAAGACTAGCAGCGCCCATCTAAGTACTGATCACAGATGGGGGCAGGGGGGCTTCTAACTGACTTCTTACTGTGGTCCTGTGCAGGTGCCACCAGATGTCCAGACCTTAAAACCTGTGTCCCACCCTCACACCTCCAGCTTACTCCATTCTTTCCAAACAAGTGTCTGATAACTTGTATCTCCATGTGACTTGCCTTCATGGAAAAAAATGCATTGATCAGGCTGGCAGAAACATTCAATATGTCTAATGATTATTTTTCCTATTAAAAGTTATCAGCAGGTACCCTGATTGTATGACAGTGTGGGGTGAGCTATACAGGGAGATCACCTCTGGAATCCCATGAAGTTTCTGAGGCTACCAGGCTAGTACAGAAGGAATGTCCCAGCAAGACCAGTCCATGTAGTCACATGGTCTGTCATTAAAGGAAATCCAGATTACACACTGTTATGTGTTGAACTACGTCCCCTCAAAAAAGGTACCTTGAAGCCCTAGCCCCAAAGTATCTCAAAATGTGATCTAATTTGGAAAGAGGGTCATTGCGGATGTAATTCGTGAAATTAAAGTGAGGAAATACTGGAATAGGGCTGGCCTTTCATCCAACATGACCGGAGTCAAAATTAGAGTGATGCTGTAACAAACCAGCAGACACGTGGGGCTATGGGAAGCTGAGGAAGCAAGGAAGGGGTCACCCCAAGAGACTTTGGAGGGAACAGGCCCTTGATTTCAGACTTCTAGGCTTCCAAACTATGAGAAAATTAGTTTCTTTTGTGTAAGGCCACCCAGTTTGCAGTCACCTGTTTGGGCCGCCCTAGGAAATAATACACACATTTGAGAAGGGAAAGCACCCAGTGGCTTCACAAGTCCCCAGTGCATGAAATAACATGTTCCAGGGAGGAAACTTCCAAGAGGAAGTTTGAGATGGAGAATTTGGTCAAGTCCCCTCTTGAATGTAAAAATCTCAAAGCATGGAACTCACCTGGGCTTACATTTACCATGGGAGAAGGGACCATGAATGGGAACTTTAAAAAGTCCTTAATATCTGTCTATTTTCCCTTTGTGATTAGCAGTAAAATCCTTAAGAGCTACAGAATTAATAAGGAAAGTAGTAGGAGGGGCTGGGGAGAGTTAGGTAACTGAAGACTATTGCACCCCGCAGCCTAGGTTGGGGAGAAGAATTCCAGAGGAAAGAGATCATGGAGTTAGGAAGAGAAAACTGAGTATAGGTCCCACGGTCTTCCCCTTGACCAGATTCCTTAGAGAGGGATTCTGGAAAACCATCCAGAATCACCACTCCATTTGCTTCATAGGCAGTCTTTTCTTCACATCGCAGGCCTGTAAATGATGTAACTACTCCTTCCATTTCTCAGAAATCTAGAAGTTATCCTTAATTCTTCCCTTTCCTTCGATCTCTAATCCCCACATATCAGGAAGTCCCAGAGAACTTACCTCCAGCTACATTTCCTTTACCTATCATCTGTCCCTTAACCACCATCTCCTTAATCCCACCCTAGTCTAATTTTGTAACAAAATTTTCTGGACACTGTAATGACCCTCTCCCCATTTCTGTTCTTCCTTCTCTAATTCCTTCTGCACTCAACAGGGAAAGTGATCTGCTTAAAACAAAGATCTGATTATATAATTCTCCTGCTTAAAACCATTTCATCAGAGGAAGATCCCAACTTTTTATAATGGCTTACAAAGCATGTTACCATTGAATCCTGCCTCTTTCTCCACTGTTTCTTTAGTTCTAGCTATATTGTTTTCTTCGGTTTCTCTACCTGAAACGCTTTCCCACCCCAGGGCCTTTGCACATGCAATTTGTTTTAGCTGGAATGTTCTACCCACAGGAGTATGACTAGCTACTCCCTATCCTCAATTTCGGTTTAAGTGGCTCTTTCGAGCAGCCTTTGTTGGTGATCACCCCTAGCTATTAATCTTTATCTTAGGACCTCATTTGTTCCTTCATAGTAGGTATTATAATTCGCAATTACTTTTGCTTTTTCCTCCTCTCTCTCTGTCTCTCAAAAAAATGTAAACTTGGAGTTCCTGTTGTGGCTCAGTGTGTTAAGAACCTGAGATAGTGCCCATGGGGATGCAGGTTTGATCCCTGGCCTCACTCAACAGGTTAAGGATCTGGTGGTACTGAAAGCTGCTGCATAGGTTGAAGATGTGGCTTGGATCCAGTGTTGCCAATGACTGTGACACAGGCCAGTGGCTACAGCTCTGATTCAACCCCTAGGCCAGAAACTTCCATATGCCACAGGTGTGGCCGTAAAAAGAAAAAAAAAAAGTAAATTCCATATAATTAGGGATTATGATTGTTTTTCCCACCACTGTATTCCCATCACTTAGCACAGAACTATAGTAGGTGCTCAATCACTGAGGAGGCGGAGGGTCAGAACCATTTTCTGGGAAGAGGATTTTATTTTTAATGTGCATGTGTTAATTAATTTTATGTGTCAACTCCACTGGATCAGAGAATGCCCAGATATCTGGTTAAACATTATTTATGGGTGTGTCTATGAGGGTGTTTCTGGTCGAGATTTTTGCATCTGAATCAGTAGACTGAGTCAGGATGAAGACCCTTCCCAATGTGGCTGGGGCATCATCCAGTCTGTCAAAGACCTAAATAGAACAAAAGTAGGAGGGAAAAGAAGAGTAAAAGCAGGAGGAAGGAAGAGTTTGTCCCTTTTTTCTGCTTCATTGCTTGAGCTAGAATTTCTCATCTTATTTTCTCCTGCCCTCAGACTGGGATTTACATCGTCAGCTCCCCTGGTTCTCAAGCCTTCGGACTCAGACTGAATTACACCTCTGGCTTTCTTAGGTCCAGCTTGCAGACGGCAGACTGTGGGACTTTTCACCCTCCATAACTGCATGAGCCAATTCCTTTTAATAAATCTCCTTTATATCCTATTGGTTCTGTTCTTGCATGAGGTGCAATTTCACTCAGTATAATGATAGCTATATTTGCAACTCAAAATTGTGGGAAAAAATTATACCTGAATATATTCATTCATAATAGCAAAAAGTTAAATAGTCTCTTGGCTACAATGTAGAAAAGGGCATATTTACTAATAGTCACCATATGGGACTTTTAAAACTATCAAAGAAGATATATAGAAGCAAATCTCAATGTGATCTTTACTCATGAAATTAATTTGTCAAATAAAAGGTCAAGCTTTGTGAGGTCTTTTTTTTGTATTTATAGCTCGATAGAATAACAAATTTGTCTGGTTAACTACAATATTGTACATTAATCCTGATGAAATCTAAAGAGTGGACATGTTTTTTACAAAACATACAAGTGAGTTTAGAATTTTTCAAAGGATATTAGTGGCCCAAAGGCATTGCAACTGGTTTACAAGAGGGAGAGTGTCATGGCTCTTTTTTTTTTTTTTCCTTCTTTTTCATTTTTTATTTTTTTATTTTTAGGGCCACACTTGCAGCATATGGAAGTTACCAGGCTAGGGACTGAATTGGAACTGCAGCTTCCAGCCTACACCATAGCCACAGCAGCACCAGATCTGAGCTGCATCTGTGACCTAAACAGCACCTTGCAGCAATGCTGGCACCTTAACCCACTGAGCGAGGCCAGCTATCAAACCCAAATCCTCATAAATACTAGTCGGGTTCTTAATCTGCTGAGCCACAACGGGAACTCTCCGTGGCTCTTTCTAAGATGGCCTTAAAGCAATTCTCAAAGTGCGGTCTCCAGAGCAGCAGAAACATTAAATTGTCAGGCCCCATCTCATAAAAATACTTGATGGGGCAGAGGCCTAAAGTCTGGGTTTTAACATTCCCTCTAGGTCATTCTGATGCATGCTAAAATTTGAGAATCCGTGGTAAAGCATCAGTGCAGTTACCAGTTCTCTGTTTACTGAGATCTGACAAAGGAGTAAAATTCTGTTCTTGAGCAAAGAATGGGCCAGTTTCCCTGCGGATCCTGAATGAGTAAAGAGCCCCACGTGCCCTTCTTCACCTGAGCGTGCCCCACATCCACTGAGAGTGGGGAGATTCTGTATCCCTTAGACTCTGTCTTCAGCCAGGGCTTCTGTGCTTTCTTCCCAACAGGATCTTAAGAGGATGAGAGTCAGCAGTACAGCCAGCTTTGCTTTATCCTTGCTCTGTGAATCTGCATCTCTGGGTTAAAAAGCCACTTAGAGGGAAAGTCTGCTCTTAGCACTGCCTCTGGAACTAGAAAATACATTTGTTTTTTTTAAACTAAAGTGTAGTTGATTTACAATGTTGTGCCCATTTCTGCTGTACAGTAAAGTGACTCAGTTATACATATATATATACATTCCCTTTTTATACTCTTTTCCATCATGGTCTATCCCAGGAGACTGGGTATCGTTCCCTGTGCTATACAGTAGGACCTTGTTCTTAGAAAATAAGTTCTTGGAGTTCCCCTTGTGGTGAGCAGAAATCCCTGGCCTTGCTCAGTGGGTCGGGGGGTGGGGGGGGATTCGGCATTGCTGTGACCTGTGGCCCAGGTCGAAGATGCAGCTCGGATTCGACCCCTGGCCTGGGAATTTCCATATGCTGTGGGCGCAGCCCTAAAAAACAAAAAAAAAGAAAAAAGAAAAGGAAAACCAAGTTCTTAATATAACATACACCCCATACCTGTACTTGGATTAAACTGAACAAAACCACCTCTAGGGCTCCCCAGAGCTGAAACAGAGACTCGACACACTCATTACGCTTTTTAACAAGGGAGGGCACAGAGACCTAGACAGCATGTCTCTGAGGTGATACAGCTTGTGACAGACCTCAGACTAACTCCCAGGGTTTGTTCCTAAGTAGCTGCTTCTAAATCAGTACTTTTGTGGCTTTCCATTCAGTTACCCTTCCATTTCCAGACTTAACATCTCAGGGCTTACTTTCCACGTCTGTGGAGTAGGGTCTTAGGGTCTTAGGGCCACTGTGAATGCTCATGCATGTCCAAAAGGCTCTTGAAAAAGGATGGGGAGCAGAGCACAGCCCAAGACAAGCCCTGACCCCTGGCTTGGGGCTGCATCTGCTGGAAGAAAAGATCCTTTTCCACTTTTGGAGGTCTTGTTTGGGTCGCTTCAAATACTGATGTCTGAGCCACACCTTACACAAATGAGATCAAAACCTCTGGAAATGAGGACTCCCATTCTCATAGTATTATTTAAAGCCCATCAGGTGATTCTAATGTGCAGCCAGAGTTGAGGATCACTGTTCCAAATCATTTCCCAGCTTCTTTTACCACACCATTATTTAAGTGTCTAATCTTGACCTTGTCAACAAAGGCAAGAGTCACTAGAGATTTACTCAATAATTCAAGTTAATATAGTCTGATCATCACCACAGGAAAAAAAAGCACTGGTAGATGAAGTTAACTACTTTATACAATCCTGCCTGCCATCAAATCAATAGTGTATTTGAAATGATCCTAAAAGTAAGATCTGCTTTAAGGAGAAAGATATTTTCTGTTTCTAAAGAATGACTACTGAAAACTGAAAAATTTAGTCCCTTGTTTTGCAGAGCAATGAGATTTTTTGGGTAGATGGGATCAAGTTCTCCTTCTCCTGGGCTTTCTAGCCTTGACTCATAAGGTGGGAACTTCCAGGATCTTGGAGGTAATGGATAGAAGCTTCTTTTGCTGGCTCCTTCCTGTGGTGGGATTTCTAGAAGAACATTGAGCTATTGGTACCTATCTTTTGTCAACAGGCCTGTCCACCGGCCACACACGTTCTTCATGCAGATGACAAGCACAAGGGCAGGCCCTGCCCTGCTGAGGATGTCGCTGTGTGTCTCAGGAAGGAAGAACAGGAAGTCTGATTTGGTCAGAGGGGCAAGCAGCTTCTTCTAGTCCAGCTTTCCTAGCAATACATTTCGTATTTTGATCTTCATTGGACTTCTGCTGAACTCATTGACTTCTGCTGAATTCATCAACTCCGCGACTAATGAGCCCCCTTGAATCCTAACAATTTCATCTACATGATCAGAATGACCCCTTTGCCTGCCTTATTTGTCGTGTTTCCAGAAGGCGGAGCTGCCAAGCACTTCCTGCAACGTTATTACTCCAGCTTGCAGTCAAACCAATTGGCTTTGGCTGAGAGAACGGATGGCTGCATTAGCAGAGGCTGGGAAGTACTGGTCCTCCTCAGTGTACTCACCAGTGTTAATGAAATGATGCTTATTAATTCAGTGGAATGCTGCATTTGTAATGTTCTGTGATCATTCTAGACTGAACACATGAACACAGCCTGAATCATTTATAGCTCTCACAAACTGAATTAGTTTGCTGGGGTTTTGGGGGGTTTTCTTTGGTAGTTTTTTTGGTACTCTACCAGTAGTTAGGACTGGTAGAGTCAGGATTGTATGGGAGTCTTCATAACCTTTACAACCCAATTTTCATTATAATTCTTGCTCCACTGGAAAGCAAGAGTTGTTACCATTCTTAGAAAAGGGATGTGATACAGAAGTTCCAGGTTTATTTACTAGAACAACTAACCTTTTTTTGTACTGAGATGTTTGCAATTATAAAACAGACATTTCCTGGCCAAGTAATCTTATAATCATTGCTTCCGTGGGACTTAGAGTGCTCATAGCTGCCAAACTAGTAGAATATTAACGAAACTCTGTGTCCCAAATCAAATGAGAATTTTAGAACAATTATAGTAAACTTAGATGATCTAGGTAAAGAAATAGATCGAATTAAAGATACTGTCCAGGTTCTACAAGCCTCAAATTAATATTTAAAAATAACAATTCACTTTTCTTAAGAAACTGATGTGATTATAATGTTTCTTAATGAGAGGCTCAAGTTTGAATCTTAGATAAAGCTCAATTTTTCAAATTTTGAATTCTGAGGATTTCACTCTGGAGAAAATTGGATGTTTTTAGCCACAATAATTGATCAAAAGAAATTTCTGGGAAGAGAATATATCATAGAAATGATGCAGCCAAAGATTTAGGTAAATTAATGGGCAAAAGATTCTGTAATGTCCCCAGCCTTACACGATTAATAATTTAAAGTCAAATTTAGGGGCACTCCACCCGGAATGAATTACATTATCCAATTTCTGTTATGTTATCCTGAAGTGTGAGCAGCAAACTCATTAAAAATTAATGAGGTAATCAGACAAATTCTATGACTATGCAGTGAGTTTCTCATTAATGTTTCACTAGACAGCATTAAGAAAGACTAAATAGACTGCACTAGATTTAGAAGTAATAAATGGACTTCAAAAGCAAAGCAACTTAATGACCTTCCAGTAAACACAAAGACTTGAAACAGAAAGGATGAAGGATTTCAGAAACCTATCCACTACACTTTCTGGCTGCATCTACAATGGGAAAGGGGGGAATAGAGCGTGATCAATTACCTGCTTAATTTGATGAATCAAGAGGCCAAGTTTAAATATTACTTTGAAGCCTGAAATAACTGATTGGCCTGCCATTAACAGTTTAAAGTATCCAATTCTCCCTTCACTTGGTACTGTTTGACCAGAGCACAGTTTCTCAAGGCAGCGCAAATGACGTTTTGGCCTGGATAATGCTTTGTTGTGGGGGCTGTCCTGTGCATCACAGGATGTTTGGCATAATCCGGGCCTCTAGCCACTGGATGCCAATAACAACCTCCAGCTGTGATAACCAAAAATGTCTCCAGAGATTGCCAAATATCCCCAGAACATTTGTACTCCATGCTGGTAAAGGGAGTTATACCTGTTAGATGGAGGCTGAGAATGTTAAGAACACCAATAGCACATTTCCAGTCAGCGGGGGGGAGGATCCACACAGCATTAAATGAAAGGATTAACTTTCAATTATTTGGTCAATTTGGATTTCGCAGACAATTAAACTAGTTAATTTGGATCAAAATTTCTTCTTTAGGATTTGACTTATTAGGACTGGCATCTACATTAACTCAATTAGTGGTCTAACGGCTAGACGTATTTTTTATTTTGGCTTCAGGTTTCAAGCTCAGAAATACTCCAAGTGTAACCATCAGGGCTATAAGCAAATGGAGCAGCACTCATCAGCAAGATGGTATTTCTTGAGCCTTTTTAGTGAGCACAGATACACACATACCCCTCCGAGGGGTTTCTGGTTACCTGGTTACTCAATTCTGCTCTGGTATTTGCACCATCCCTCCCCCACCCTGGTCTTTCCTAAGCTTGTCTTGGCTTGATTTACCAGAGAGCTTGTTAATGAAAACTATATGCGTTAGAGCCAGACAAAACTGTGTTTGAATTTTGACTCCATGATTTATCAGTCTCCTATCATGTCAAAAAATGGGATCAGTCATAACACTTCCAAGTTGTTGTGACAGTTACATAAATTGACTAGGAAGGTAATGTTTCTGCCAATAAGAGACCCAACTACAATGCTGCAGTAGTTAGGGGTGAATTTCTCATGTAGGATTCTGATGGAGGCAGCCTGCGCTGGCATGGATGCTCTAGGAAGTCACCAGGAACCAGGCCACTTCCTCTATTTCTGCACTGCAACATTTAGTGAGTGGTTTCTCTCTCCTAGGTTAAAAGATGACTGTTGGATCTCCAGACATGATTTCTTCATTCCCAGAGGAAAAAGGAGTTTTTTCCTTAACTTTTTTTTCTTACCTTCTTCTACTCTCATTAGTCACACAGGTGTGAGAAAGACCAGGTGATTTTTTTTTTTTTTTAAGGCAGGTAGAGTTGCCTCCAAGAACAAAGCAGTTTTACTGGAGAGAAATAATGAATACTGGATAGACACTATCATACTGTGTCACTTAGAAACTCCTTCCCTGTCTCCACCAGATCATAAGAATCTAAGAATTTGTTTGATGCCAATTTTGTGATAATTGCCATCTTTCCAGATGCTTCTTTAACTACATGCTCTGCTACCAGGCACCAGTGTTTTGGGTGGAATCCAAGAAGGCTGCCATAGAAATCCATTGGCCAGAGGCTGTTCTCCAGATCACAGGTTCGGTATTCAGAGAGGCATCCATGCTGATTCCATCTGACGACCAGTCACCTGCGGCGTGCTGGGTGAGAGTGGCTCACACACCTTGTAGAACTTGCCAGCATGCCCTGCCCACCTCATCAGTCCGAAGGAATTGAACTCTCCCATATGGGTTCCTTTGTCTCTCTCTGAACCTCCAGAAACTCCTCCTTCCCCAATCCAGGATAATCCAGGTCTGAAACCCTTATCAGCTTAGGTTTTGAGCATTCAGGTCAAATGTTTCTTCTTGAAACCAAGGAATTCTAAATCTTCAACACACAGGGATGTGTTGTTTTATTTGGGGCCATACATACAATGGGGCACACAAACAACGTTAGGATTGGGGGAAAATAGAGGATACTTTTACATTGCTCTGTCAATGTCCTGTCAACGTCCTTCGAAGTTTAAGTAGAACATCCAATAAGAATGCATTTTCATCTATGTGGGAGAAATGCAAATTATCTTATGATTCTTTACATTTTAGAATAACTGGGATTTTTGCTTTTCCTCAATGCCATTGCAATGCTAAAAGTTTAACACTTAATGAGTACTGATAGTAACTCTCCTTTTATTTTTCTACAACTATAGAAATATAAATTTGTGCCTGTGTTGATGGTTACTGATTCATCGTCTGAACTCAGGCTTGTATTTTGCCCAGTAGAAAGAAAATGCTCTTTAAGTAATGAACAAGGTATTAGGAAATTTCCCAAGTGTTCACTACTGAGAACAGTTGTAAACCACTGTGTTTTGTAAAACAGAGTAAGTGTGATGGACACAAAAGTTTATCTATCCAGTAGTCATTCTCCCCACTGCCTGCTTCTTTCATAGCAGAGCCCTTATCTTGTTTAATTAATTACCTTCCCACACTCAGCCCCAGGAGGGAACTGCTGATTCATCACCTTTTTTTTTTTTTTTTTGCTTTTTTGCTTTTCTTGGCCGTGCCTATGGCATATGGAAGTGCCCGGGCTAGGGAGTCAAATTGGAGGCGCTGCTGCCGGTCTACACCACAGTCACAGCAGCACTGGATCTGAGCCACATCTGCCACCCCAGCTCACGGGAATGCTGGATCCTTAACCTACTGAGCAAGGCCAGGGATCAAACCCACATAGTCATGGATACCAGTTGGCTTTGTCGCCGCTGAGCCACAACAGGAACTCCTGATTTATCGCTTTAAACCAATTGTAATTCCATTACTAATGTTTGGTTTAGGAGTGACACCCAATGTGTCAGGCAGATAGTTTCTTCCCTGAAGGGACCCAAATGAGAATTTACCTTTCCAATGTTCCAATGTTATAATGTGAAGGTATGATTCATCCATCTTTTGATGATAAAGATATTGCTGATCATGGAACAGAGAACAGACTTGTGGTTGCCAAGGGGAAGGGAGGAGGAAGTGGGATGGACAGGGAGTTTGGTGCTAGTAGATGCAAACTCTTACATTTAGAATGGATAAGCAATGAGGTCCTACTGTACAGCACAGAGAATGCTATCCAGTCTCTGGGGATAGACCATGATGAAAGATAATATGCGAAAATGAATGTATGACTGGGTCACTATGCTGTACAGCAGAAATTGACACAACACTGTAAATCAACTATACTCTAAAAATACATAATTTTTAAAAAGAAAAAAAATATATTATTGATATATTGTGAATGGCATGGCAGAAAGATGGAAGATCCCTGGGCCTTGACAACATCTTTGAACTTTGGAACCAACCTTCAACCACCCTGACCTAGTTTGTAGGATAAAATTTAATGTTTATGCCACTTATTATTAGATATTTTTATTTGTAGCCAAAAGCATCATAACTGTTAAATGACATAAGAGGCTACACTGTGAAGAAGAGAGACTGCTAGTATCTGTTGTCTTTTTCTTATTAACAGAAACCCAATTATATTCTTAGCAGCACCTGAGCATACTTTGCAATTTCTTTTGAAAATAGGGCTCAACGGAGATGTAAACAGAAACTGATGGTTGTTTCTTCTGGGATTGCTTCCTAAAGGGCACTAACTCAGCCAAGATGCTCTTTCTTTTCCCTTCCCTCTTTCCTCCCTTTACTTGCCTGGAGTGTAGGAGTAAAAGGCGTACTCCAATAGCCATATTTGATATTTGACTGTATTAGACTTTCAGCATGGAAGCCACTGACAAAGATGGCAGAGTAGAAAGAAAGAGGGAACTTTAGTCTCTGTCTGACCATGGAAACCACCATGCCAGCACTGGAGTATCTACCCTTGGACTTTTTCTTGCTTAAACCACTATTATTGGGGATTACCAATGTATGCAACCAAGCCTAATTCTGACTGTTGCAGCTGCTGTAGGGCATTGCAAGTGATACTTTTTGGAAGAAATCAAGATAGGAGCAGAAGCCGTATTTCTCAGGAGACAGATTTTTTCAAATATAAATATTTCCATTGAGTTATTCTGAAAGAGCAAAGAGCTGCTCAAAGTGTATGTAATAATTCTATTTCACACTTTTTACACAATCATCCTAAAAAAATTACTATCTTTTGAAGCTCATTGAGAAAGCTTCAGAAATCATTATAATTTGTTACTATATTTCTGTGACTGCCCAGGAAAGAGTCCAAAACCAGGTCACTGAATTCATTCAGTCTGCATGTATTTACTGAGTGCATAAAATACTAGAGGCACTATGTTAGGCACTCTCTGTGTGTGTGTGTGTGTGTGTGTGTGTGTGTGTGTGTGTGTGTGTGAAATAGAGAGATGGGGATGGGGCTAGGAATCAGATATCTATCCTACATTTATCAAATGAAATGACTGTTTCCTGTCAGGAAACACTATGCAAAAGATAAGGCCAATTTCGTAAAAAGCAAAATAAAAAAAAATTGCCTATAGAAGGAAATAAGCCAGAATGTTAACAGTTTATATCTTATGAATATAGTTTTTATTTTCTTCTTTATATATTTTTTCATATTTCGTGTAAGGAATATACAGCTTTTCGTCAGAAAGAAAACTTTATTAAAAATTTTTATTGTTTAAAAAAATATATATATATAGTTTTTACAGGCAAGGAATTTAGAGCCAAAGTCCTCCACCCATTACATCCTGGGAATTCTTGGCATTCTGCAGTTAATTTCCACAACTGCTTAAAATTCTTCAGTTGATCATAGCGGCTTTAGTTGCAGGTTTTGAACCTATTAAAAGGCAGAGCCAATGGAAGGCCAGTATTTCTTAATCAGGAATGTTTATGGGCTCTTACAAAATAAAAATTCCTAGTTCCCATTCCTAGTGATTCTGATTCACTAAGTCTGGAATAGTACCAAACCTTGTGCAACTTTACTCCCCATGTGATTCTGACGTGCACTCTGGGTTGAGAACTATTACTTCAGGTTGCTGTCAGTTATGTGAACCTTAGTATAAATGAGAATCCAAAGAAAAGTTTGCTAGGGAATGAGGGGGCATAAGAGGGTAGTAGCCCCTAAAACCCCAGGGATGTGAAGCTGTCAGCATTGGAGAGAAGCCCAAATGCCTGCAACCTCACCATTCTCCCAGGGCCTTGTATGCAGAGATTATAAAGGAATAAAATGATGACAGCAACATCTTCTCACATCCACCTCTTAGAGTAATGACAGCAAAAACCAAAAATAAACAAATGGGATTTAATTAAACTTAAAAGTTTCTGCACAGCAAAGGAAACCCTAAAGAAAACGAAAAGACAACCCACAAAATGGGAGAAAATCTTTGCAAATGAACCGACTAACAAGGGATTAATCTCCAAAATTTATAAACACCTCCTACAGCTCAATACCAAAAAAACACACAACCCAATCAAAAAAATGGGCAGAAGATCTAAACAGACAATTCTCCAAAGAAGACATACAGATGGACAAAAAACACATGAAAAGATGTTCAACATCACTCATTATTAGAGAAATGCAAATCAAAACCACTCTGAGGTACCACCTTACACCAGCCAGAAGGGCCATCATCCAAAAGTCTACAAACAAGAAGTGCTGGAGAGGGTGTGGAGAAAAAGGAACCCTAGTACACTGTTGCTGGGATTGTAAATTGGTGCAAACACTGTGGAAAGCCGTATGGAGAGTCCTCAGAAAACTAAAAAGAGAACTACCATTTGATCCAGCAATCCCATTCCTGGGCATCTAGCCAGAGAAAATCAGGACTCACAAAGACACGTGTACGCCAATGTTCATTGCAGCACTATTTACAATAGCCAAAACATGGAAACAACCTAAGTGTCCATTGACAGAGGAGTGGATCCAGAAGATGTGGTACATATACACAATGGAATATTACTCAGCCATTAAAAAGAACAAATACCGGCATTGTTAGCAACATGGATGGACCTAGAAATTATCATGCTAAGTGAAGTCAGCCATACAATGAGACACCAACATCAAATGCTATCGCTTACATGTGGAAACTGAAAAAAGGACACAATGAATTTCTTTGCAGAACAGATACTAACTCACAGACTTTGAAAAACTTATGATTTCCAAAGGAGACAGTTTGGAGGGTGGGGGGATGTGCTGGGGGTATGGGAGGGAAATCCTATAAAATCAAATTGTGATGATCATTGTACAACTATAAATGTAATAAATTCATTGAGTAATTTAAAAATAAATTAATAAAATAAAATAAAATGTATGAAAATATAATCTTTATGGTATTTTAGCCTATAGGAACAGTGAAACAGAGAGGAAGGGAGAAATAGTTTGGATCTTCTGATGAATACTGTGAAATCTTCTTGACTGTGTCTCAGTTTTGAAAGCTTAAATCAGAACCAAATCCAGAGAGGATCACTGGAGCCACATCTAGAGGATGTGATCTGAGTGTCTCCAGATATCACTAAAACACTGGAGATAGTGTTAAACATAGGACATTGCTCCCTTAGGCAATTTAAGGGACCCAGGGGGGCTCATCACAGTTTCAATACAGAGCCAAATTCTGCTCCAAGATTTTCCATACATGACTCTTGTCATGACTGGTGTGTACACATGCCAGGACAGGTCCTAACCTCCATCTTTATTTATCGTTAACAAAGGATGAAAACTATAGAGATCATTTTTCTCTCATATCTTGCTAGAATAAAAGAAGATCCATCATCAGCCCTAAATAACCCGTTGTTTATATTGGTAATTTTTGAAAGCTCTTAAAGCTCTACATTCCATTGTGTTACAGTAATTTCTTCCTCAATTCTTAATTAGAGTCCTACTACTTGAAAAATGAGCATATTTTTATTGCAAGTAGAATGATCATAAATCTTATAAATTTAAACCAGGAATGAAAGCCCCACTGAGTTAGGAGGAAATCAAAAGACTATAAAATATATTTCATTCTTTTTCCCCTGGGCGGTCTGATTCTTCTAATGTCAGGTTCTGCCTGCTATCTTGTCATAATAGGCTGAACTATGCAGATATTCGAGATGAGACATAATACTGTACATGACTAATTATAAACATAGAATTCTGAAGCTCACAAATGTTTAATGCATTGAAGGGGAAAAGGCCTTTATTAAAGACCTTTTGGTTTATCTGCTTCTAGAACTTACATTGTTGGATTTAGTTTAGAAGGATTTATCCAATTGGAGAATTAATTTGTTAACCATCAAAGTTAAAGGAAACCAAAGAATTTCCTAAATCCAACATGATGATAATTAGAATGCCTCCTAAAAAATGATATAAATCAACTTATTTACAAAAAAGCAGACCACAGACATAGAAGAAAAAAAAACTTATGATTACCACAGGGGAAAGGGGGAAGGGATAAATTAGGAGTTTGAGATTAACATATACACACTATTACATATAAAATATATAATCAACAAGGATCTACTGTATAGTGCAGGGAATTATACTCAATATTTTGCAGTAACCTATAAGGGAAAAGAATCTGTAAAAGAAAAATACACATATGTATATCATATATGTATTTATGTGGGTACGTTTATGTATGTGTATGTATAGCTGAATTACTTTGCTGTACTTTGAAACTAATACAACACTGTAAATGAACTACAATTTATAAAAAAGAACAGAAAATTAGAATTCCTTGTAGGAACAGAGACTGATTCCTTAGTGCCTTGGTATATTTTCTTTTACTCATCCTTAGAAACAAAAGAGAATTACTTCAGAAAAAAGCAGCCATTGTCAATTCTATCCAGAAAAGTAATTATCATACTAAGTATTCTCAGAGTATAAGGCATTCAAGTATTGCTGACAGGTGAATATTTTACGTAAGCCTCAGTAAAAACTAAAATCTTTCTTGAACAGGAAGTACCAAGTTAAGTACTTAAAACCATCACAGAAAAGCTTTTCTTGTAAGTGCAAGAAAAAGAATATTTTCTTACATATTTGTAGGGGATATTGAAAATGGTGATGCTTTCTTTGGAAGAACAAAATGTAATTTCTCCAATGGCAACTCTTCCCTACAAAAGAAGAGCACAGCAAAGGCTGTAGTCTTAAAATGAATCATTGAACACTAATACCCAATTATAGGTTTTATTACTGTAACCGCAAAAGGCCAAAGACCAATATCATTTCCTATCACAGCTGAGGCCAGTTAACAACCTTTTAGAAAAGACCGTGTTCCAAGAACACACACCGAAATAACTGACGTCATCTGCAAAAAGAAATAGTATTCTGCAGCTTCCATCAGCAATCTTGAACAGTGTCAAGTTATAAATAACCTCACTTAGCCTACATTGCCACTTCCCCCTGCAAAGCAAGCTCTGCTCCACTAGATCGACCTTCTGAGTAATGATACCCAACTTCAGCTATACATTAGAAACCACTGACACACTTTCTTTTTACTTGTTCATCAAAATTGCTAAGTTTGCCTATTTTTGAGGCTATGAACAATTTCTAATTCTCAAGCTGATAACAAGTTATATAAGATGATATCAAATTATATAATGGTTCCCTCCCCCAATTAAACAGGTGTGTCCCAAGGTCACTCAACTTCGCATGCTGTATGCCCACCAAGATGCTAGGTCCCTTGCTCCATAAGTACCAAGCACTGATAGATTGTTCCATGACTGCATGAGGATTAGCCCGAGGAGTGTCCAATGCCAGATGAAAGACAGTGACCCTACTTTGAACCCTCATTGGCAGCTAACCAAGGAATTTACGTTTCATCCATCCCAATTTCTGTAAGTTATAATGAAGCACTTTCTGAAACTCATTAAATGGAGAAAATCTTTGACTTACCACTGCTATCACTGCCTTCCTCCTTCGCCTTCTTTTTCTTGCCTTCCTTCTTTCTTTTGTACTCATTCCCCTTTTCCTTCCCTTTCTATTAACACCCAGAAGCATTTATTGCTGGATATTGAACTGGAAGCTGGGGTATATATCAAGAGATGTGCTTTTTCTTCCAACCTGCCTCACAGGAGCTCCCAGTTTAGTGAGCTACCATTTACAATGATGACAGCTCCACTTATTGCACCTTTGCTTCCTTCATTCCCAACACATCTTATCCATTGTTATATTTAATCTTCATAACAATCTTGAGAGGAAGTCATTTGACTACCCCATTTTACAGACAGAAGCTCAGAGAGGTCAGTTAACTTGTTAGAGGTCACACAGCTAGAAAATGACAGATTTAGGATTCAAAGCCAATGTTTATTCCTCAATAATATTCCGTTACTAAAAAGGACAAGATAAGCTCTAAGTTGGAGGATATTTACCACTGCATTCACAAGGGATGGCTCCTCTTTTGAGGTTTCTCTGAAAATGTTTCTGTCTCAGCTGAGTCACTTTGCTGTACAGCAGAAACTGACACTGCATTGTATATCAACTATACTAAAAAAAAAAGTTTATGTCTCAGTTTGATTATAATTCATAAAAGCATATACTTAAAACATATAAGGATATATAAAGCACAAAGGCTATGATTTAGATCACTGCCACTTTAAGCCTGATTAACAGGCCAGCACTAGTAGGTAACCTATGTATTGTCTGTGATGAGCTAAATACAGAAACTGAAAGTGTTTAGAAACTTTTATAGCAATTTGACAGAGTAATAATGATAATTGTATAATACAATAACATAATAATTATAATAATATAAAATAATAATGAGCCACGTGGCATCATATTTGTTTTTTTTAATTTACTTTTTCTAGTAGTTCATTTTTCATTCTATTTTACAAGACAGTCTACATGGATTGGGCCTTTAAAAAACTGGTTCTTCACCACAGTTTGAGAAGCACTGGTTTAGGTCATTCTGAATATAAATACGTCAAATTTACGTCCTGTTAGCAAGCTCTCAATATGATTTTTCCGGAAACGCCACTAGGACACCCAGAATCAATCTTTTCTCCTTCCTGACCTGATAGACTGCTAACTGCTTACCGGACCTGTTTCTGTGGGATTAGGGAGCAATGGACCACTTGAGGGAGCACATCTGCCCACCCCCCACTCCCCAGCTCCTCTGGCTTGGTGCCTGGAACAAAGGGAGTTTTCAGGAGGTGCTTGGTGAATGTTAAATGAAACAATTAGTGACCGGTGACCCATGAGGTAAAGTTTCTTCTGAGTTTTAATTCATAGTGCTTGGTGAAAAAAGAATTAAGTGTGGACCTATCAGTGAACCTTCCAGTAATTTTGATCATGGGACTTAGTGACAGACATTGAAGAGGCTTTTAAGTGGTGTGATTTACACACTGTGTTGATTGAGAGTTGTGCTCTTTCCCCTATCTTGGGGCAGCATTTCAGTGAATAATAGAAGGCTAGACGATAATCTCAGGGCTCTCCTGTGGGCAGAAGATAGACATATAATTTGGTGCTTGGAAGAGACATCTTGGACAATTTATGTACCTGGGAATCAGAATTGGCTTATTCATGACTTCTAAGGGAAGACATGCATTTAAGGAGCTGGTTATTGCATCTGGTGATAAAATGCTGCTGCTGGCAGAAAATGTTATTTTATGAAAGCTTTTAAAAGGAATCTTTCCCCACACCCTGAATGATAATATATTTAAGATTTCAATTGCATGTGTCATTTCCTTATTTTCAGAGCTATGTCCTGACCATGAAAACATCTTCTGCTTATAGTGACACCGTAACTGCAGCTGATAGGGTTGATTTTCTGCCGGTTGGTGACAAGCATGACTCCTTCATGGAAAAACCCGAGGAATCAAGCTGTGTGGCTGGCTCTGCCCCCAGAGACCAGCTGTGAGAGCTCAAGACTGCTCTTTTATCTGTGACTAAAGAAGCAAACAGGATGACTCGGAGGCCAGGGGAAAACATGCTCTAGGGATTTCTCCTTTCAGACCCTAAAATGGGAGGAAGATTAATGGCTGGCAAAGTCACACTGCAGATTATAATTCTCTTCAGGCAGGTTATAAAGGTGCACTGACAAACTCTGTGAGGTGGGGGAGATGAGGAAAGAAGAAGGCCACATAGCTGCTTTCAAAACCATTTATCAGGAAGGAAAAGATTTCTCAAGAAAATGACACCATGTCTAAAAATCCTTGCCTGGCATCCCTATCTGTTATATGCTGGAGTGTGAACGAAATATGCCTGCATTGTAATCAGAAAATAGAATTTATACACATAAACGTGTAAATATTAGATACATATGTTTAATAAAACCAGCTGGCTCGTTTTAAACTCTCAACTGGGAGTTCCCGTCGTGGCACAGTGGTTAACGAATCCGACTAGGAACCATGAGGTTGCGGGTTCGGTCCCTGCCCCTGCTCAGTGGGTTGACGATCCGGCGTTGCCATGAGCTGTGGTGTAGGTCGCAGACGTGGCTCGGATCCCGCGTTGATGTGGCTCTGGGCGTAGGCTGGGGCTACAGCTCCGATTTGACCCCTAGCCTGGGAACCTCCATATGCCGAGGGAGCGGCCCAAGAAATAGCAAAAAGACAAAAAACAAAAACAAAAACAAAAAAAAACTCTCAACTGAATCAAGGTTAAAATTTCATATATGGGTTTGCTCATCTATGTGATAAATTACACAGACTGGCAGCTTTACGAAACCATAAGTACCCCCGCTTTCTGATAAAATATGGAATATTTATTTTGTAATATAGACAGCAGGATCTCAATATTACTCTCAAAACTATATATATGAGACAGAAAGAGAGAGGTTCCCTTGCAATAGTTATTTATGATCAGAGATAAATTTCTTGGGGGTGATAGAATACAGGCCACACCACCCCAAAATACGGCACATTGGCATATTTTAGGTCTTAAGCTGAAGGGATCTGAGAAAACTGCAGAAGCAAGACAGTCACTCTGACCTTCCCCCTTGGCCTTCCCTGAGAGCAGGAGATAAATCTTCCACATGAAAGGTACCTTCCCGGTACCAAGAGGAAGGAAGACATTATTATCACCAGAGCCAAGAATCTGGGGCCTAGAAACCTGTACAAATAAACCTCGTTACACTAACCTTTACTAGTTACTTCTTCACCATTTACCACTCCCAGCCCAAGGCCCTCTGTTTTGTCAATTTTTCACAAATGTTCTTTTTCTAAAAGGTATAAAAGCTTCCTGCTCTGGTCACTTCTTTTGAAGGCTCCCATGTACATGCAATAATTCAATAAAATTTGTAGGCTTTTCTCCTGTTAATCTGCCTTTAACAGTTTAATTTTCGGACCTAGCCAGGGGGACCCTAAGACGGTCAAAGAACATTTTTTCCTCTCTTACAGGGGTGATATAACTTTCAGCAGGATAGGCTAAAATCAGTCAGTTCAACCACTGGCTGAGATGTCAGGGTTAATTCACAAACCCAGCATAAACGTAAAGTTCCTACGTTACAGTTTAAGAAACATATGAAAGACCAGCAAAGACCAGCAACATTAACTTTGAGTATGATCTTAACTAAGCTGAAAGAAAATTGTTTTCTTTTGTTACGGATACTCCCAAGTCTGTCCCCAAGAAATCTTCTGTCTGAGACCAAGTTTGGCTCAGAAAAAAAAGCCAAAAAAAAAAAAGAAAGAAAGAAAAAAGCAAAAAAAGCAAAGGAAAGCTTCATTTGTGCTCTAGAGTGCACGCTTTCCTGACAGGCCAATGGCAGGGCTGCTTTACAGGGATCTCATCTGTGGAGGAATGGGTAGAGCCTCGTGGCTAGGTGCAGGTGTGTTGCGAGTGCCAGGTGCAGCATGCTGTTGCCATGGTAAACTGAGGTGTCGGAGGCAATGCTTCTGCACACAGCCCATCAAGCTGTGCGGCCAGGTGCAGTGGTTCTGTGCTAAGAATGCAAATCCCACTTTTTAGGCGCAAGGCCTCTGTGCACAGCCCTCTGTAGGCAAGTGAAACTAGACTAAGCACAAAAGAGGTTAAGCCTTATCTTATTACCTAGATTCCATTTTATTCTCTCTCCCCTACTCCAGCCCCGGGACCCCACTGGACTTTGTTGGTGACACTTTCAGAAACTCTGTGAGGTAGACATAAATTTTATTTCTGGGGGGAAAGACTAGAATATTCATGGTGAAAAGAGCTTATCCAAAGTAGAAGAGTTAGAATAGAAAAAAAAAAGAAAAGAAAAAATTGTATTCATTATGGATTCACATGTGGGGTGCAGGTCAGAACTTATTCTTGAGATTCCTATTATAAAGCCTATAGGGTAACATCAACAAAAGACAATCAGTTGATCTAAGAAAGAAATGGAAGTTTATTTGAGCCAAATGATCCTCATCATAACCCCAGGAACAGCCTCTCAGAAAGCGCCAAGAACTGTTCCACTGGTTAGGGGTCAAGGCATAGTTTTTGAGACAGAGGGCTGAACACAAGATGAGGTATTATTGACAGTTTACACAATCCAGTGGTCATGGGTCAACGCAGCCCCTTACAAGATTATGAAGGAATGTTATCTTCTAAGCACTTGTCTTGATGGTGTTAGAAGAATGTTGCTCTTCATGGTTGAGCAGTTATTTCTGCCATTGGGAAGGTTGGGCGGATGCATAATGCAACTATGCAGATACATAATGCACAGCGGAGGGGAGGAAGGAGGCCAAACGGCAGAGAAAAGTTTTTCATGTTTAAATATTTCTTGTCTTGCTGTATAATACAAATTGCATTTCACAATGGCAAGTGTATAATAAAATATATGTGAGCCAATGTTAAATAGTAAAAAATGATTTGGGGGTTTCATACCCTAACGTGGCTTTTTCCCAAATGGCTTTCCCTAACTTAAGGCTAATCACAAGCATCAAGAAAGTTTTGGAGCCAAGGTATATCCACAAAAACAAGAAAATTATGCAGCTATGCCTTGGCTCCAAAATATGAGAACATACTTTTTTTTCTAACTCAACCGACATTCAGATCTTCCCAATTTGGGAAACAGATACTAACTCAAAGGCTAGGAAGAACATATCCAAATCTTCTCTAGGTCAAAAAAAAAAAAATCAATCTTGCATTTAAAAACCTATAAAATATTTAAAAGGAAGATCGTAATTTTCTAAATTCAATTAAGTAGTAATAGGAAAGGTTGAGGTCTTCAGGAGTTTTGAGATAACAAATGACAGGGGGCAAAGCTTTCTTCCTCTGCTAGCCTCTAGGCATAGTCCAGGCTAAATAAGAGGCTTTTCATTCACCCTGGTAATGGGAAACATCCATCACCTCTGTCTCTGAATCCAGCCTTAAACCCTTCCTCAAGTGGAGCACATTATTAAACGTTTAAAGAAAACCGAAGTCACAGAATGACGTTTCCCCAGTTTATGATAGCATAGATTAATCGATGAAGACAATGTGTACATTATCTTTGGAATATGAATACTGAATGTTTTTAAATATTCCAAATCCTCAGAGCCTACTTAAAAACATACTGTTAATACTTTCTCCAAGCTGTGTGTAAATGACTTTATTTGCAGCAGTGGTCAATATGAAAGTTATTACCTGCCCCTCTCACAGAACAAGTGCATAATAAACATGTGTTGTACAAATGAATGTTAAATAACATAAAAACAATCAGATCTACTGTGTCTCTTTGGCAGTGTTAAAAGACAACATCTGACTGGTTCCAGAGTAAACCATTCTATTGTATTTGTAATTTACCTGCTATAAATAATCACATGTTTAATTTACATTAAAATATACATATTTATATTTTTATGTCTTTTAATTAAAAAATAATAGTTATATTTGTGTATATGAATTTGAGAACTTATTATATATCCTGAATGTACCTTGATGACATTATGTACATTGTACAGAATCAATT
Organism: Phacochoerus africanus; assembly: GCF_016906955.1. NCBI lineage: Eukaryota > Metazoa > Chordata > Mammalia > Artiodactyla > Suidae > Phacochoerus > Phacochoerus africanus. The sequence goes on from NC_062558.1 coordinate 125,566,484, forward strand.
GTGCCCTTTGAGTGAATATTCTGAGAGCTCAGGAGTAATTACAGGCATCTCTTTATAGACCTAAAAGCACAAAATGTCAAATGCCCCTATTTTATACATTGTAAAATATCTCTATCATCCCAGGTCTTTCTGCTTCATGTCTCCTCTTTTCCATATCTTTGCCCTTGAAATTTCTCATATTTGTTTAACATGAACTACTACGTTGGGTGTGGGAGGGCATACTGCTCCTTTTGGCTTATTACTGTGAAAATGTGCTTTTTTGATAGATCAGTTGAGCCAGCTATTACATTGGCAGGTGAACTAGCTTTTACTGCCAAATGAGTCAGCTGAGAAGGGGACATTAATTTATTCGAATGGACATGAGTTGACAACGCCATCAAGAAATATTGGTATAACTTAATAGAACAAACTGTCAGCAAATGTAGGTTGGGTATGTGTAATCTGGCAAACATCAGAATGTTTCCATGTTCACAAATATCTGCCTTTCCTGACCTGAACTTGGATTCTGCCATTGAAATGCAAAGACCTCTAAAGAAATGACACGTTAAACTATTATCAAGTACTACTATTAGATAGAAATTGCCAATATTCAAATGTTTGGACCAACACAGTGGTAGTTTTATTTCACTCAACATCATACCTTCACAAGGATAGATCATCAGATTGCCTCGTTTCTGAACTGAGGAATGAAGGGCAAGAGACCTTTGAGACAGGGGATGATCTGGAATATGACGTATTGCCTAGAGTCAGCCACATTACCAGGACCTGACAACACCTCTCTTATTCTAGACACAATAATTCTGTTATTGCTTCCAAGATTACAATAGCTGTTCTGCCATTTAATATTCATATAAAGTACGTAATGTTCTCATGTAAGGCTCAATGTAGAGTGAAATACCCCCATTTTTTTCATTTACGTTGATTCTAAATCATGTTTTCTATGATTTGCCCTTGAAAATTGTTTTTTAGCATCTACATTCCAGGACTTAGTATTCAACTCTGTAAACATTTATTTAAATTCAGCTTGTCTCTCACTTACCCATTCTCATTAGAAGTTACTGAGCACTGGCTAAGATTATGGATTTTAGAATCAGGCAAGCCTGAATTCTACTAAATCTAACTGCCACTTATTAGTTGTTGGACCTTCAGCAAGCTGCTTAATCTTTCTGAGCCTCAATTTCCTTTCATCTTTGCTTGGCAGTAATACTTCTCAGGATTGCTCTTGATGAGTTACACATGAGTTAGACGAGTTAGTGTGTGAATTTTGAGCATTCCAAAGTGAAGACTAGCCCTCCACTGGCTACTGGCAGATAACCTCTGAACCCTTGGAAAATCTGGCCTGATAAGAATGCTTCAATATGCCTCAGGCCTTGGGCTACACTGAATTAGTCTGACCTCAGGAAGGTCAGAGACTGAGTAGCTCAGGTCAGTCATAGGGGCAGGCACTGCATGCCTATGTAATTGATCTCCAATAAAAACCCTGGACACCAAGGCTCAGGTGAGCTTCCCTGACTGGCAAGATTTGACACATGTTCTCACAGTCCATTGATGGGAAAATTAAGAGCTGTTCTTGAGAATGCACAAAGAGAGAATGACTGGAAGCTTGGACCTGGTTTCTCGTGGTGCCTTCATCCCAAGTGCCTTTTTTTCTGCTTATTTTAATCTGTATCCTTTTGCTATAATAAACCACAACCATGAGTATTATAGCTTTTCTGAACTCTGTTCATCCTTCTAACAAACCTAGTCTAAGGTTGGTCTTGGGGACCCCCAATATATTCACTTTATGCTAGCTAATACCCTTATTGAAATTACCTAACCTCATTTAGTTTAATTTTCCTCATCTGTAAATAGAGATGATGTTGATATAACAACAACTCCCTTGTAGTGAAGTTCTGGCACCCAGCCTACATTTCTTTTATCCACAAGTCTAAATTGAGAGTTACTATAGAAATTCCAGGAAAATGTAAAGCACCAGCACATAGCGTACATATTCAGCAACAGTTTGTTCCCTTAAACAACCCCTTTTGCAAGTTCTCATATCTCCCCTTGATAGGGATGGAGTAGGAGAGTTAGTTAGTTGTGGTCCCAATAAGGGACCATAAGATAGAGAGGAAAACCTAGGGAACTCTGGGAGATCACTGTAAGCTAATAATTGCTCAAGAAAGCCACCAGAACAAGACAGGCTTGCTTGACTAGTGGAGGCTCCAGAGATGCCTCACTCAGGTCACTAGGTGGGAGATGGGGTGAGGACTGCACTCAGGTTCAGGCCAAGGGCAGGAGTTTAAAGACCACCCTTCTGCTGATTTGAATAAGCACCATGACAGTCCTAATTTGACCTCAAATACTCTCTTACTGGATACCGAGGAGGAGCTTTTCCCACAACAACTCACCTTGGATGATAAAACTGTAGCCCACCTAATCCTTGGGGCAGAGCCTCCTTGCCTGCCCATTTTGATCTCTCAAAAGCATTCTATCTTAATAAATCTATTTCCGCTTATCACTTTGTCTCTTGCTGAATTCCTTCTGCATGGAGGCACAAAGAACCTGAACCTCAGTAAGTCCAGACACTGAGTGACTGATTCTAATTTTTTTTTTTTTTTTTTTGCTTTTTAGGGCTGCACCAGGGGCATATGGATATTCCCAGGCTAGGGGTCCAATCGGAGCTACAGCTGCCAGCCTGCACCACAGCCACAGCAACATGGGATCCAAGCTGTGTCTGCAACCTACACCACAGCTCATGGCAATGCCAGATTCTTAACCCACTGAGTGAGGCCAGGGATTGAAACCAAAATCTCACGGTTCCTAGTCAGATTTGTTTCAGATGTGCCACAACAGGAACTTCATGAGTGATTTTAATTTAAAAACTGTGGGTTCAAGTCCCAGTCGGGGTTCTGGCTAGGTTCAAGTCATTACTGCTGTCAGTTTCACCCTCCCCCTACCCCTAGAAGTAACATCTGAACTAGGAGATCTAACTTCAATTAGTGCAGAGATGCCCTCTTCCAATCTTTTCATCCCTCCTGGACATCATTCTTCTCCTAACAATTGTTTACTTCTTTCACTTTCATGCCCAAATCATTCTCTTTGATATTCTCCAGGAAAAATAGGAGCATTGCTTGACTTTTCTGTTGGCCTCAAGCAGTAAATATATCTCCTTCTTGATTTTTAAAAATTCCACTTTATTTGCTTTTAATGTCTTTGGAATTTTTTTCCTGTTCTCAATAAGGCTTTTCTGGCTTTACTTCTACATATTTGTGATACTTTTTAGTATTCACCTTTTATTATCTACCCTTCCTTTAAAAAAATTACTTTCCTCATTAAAAATTTATTTTATTGCTACTGCTTTTTCCTTCTTAGAAAAAAAAATGTGTGGTCAAAATTAAAACCTTAAAAACATTTTTCTCTTACAAAGTAAAACTTTCTTAGAAGTTCACCTCTAAAGAAACCACAATATATTTTCTTTGGATACTTCAGTTCACAGCAGAGTTCCCTGTGCAACCAACTACTTGTTTCTTTAATCATCCTACCATTTTCTTCCCTATTAAGATAAATTCTCAAATGCATAAAAATAAAGGTTTTTTTTGAGAAATTTTCAGCTCTCATATTTTATGCAATGAAACATGTCCATCTTTTCTTTAAACCTTAAAAATCTATGCCTTGATCAACTCATGGTATAGATTTGAGCATCCCCAGCTTTCTTTTCTTGGAGATCAAGAGCACCTTTTTGTGATTCCCTTTTTTTTTTCTTTATTTTTTTGTCTTTTCTAGGGCCATACCCACAGCATATGGAGGTTCCCAGGCTAGGGTTTAACCGGAGCTATAGCTGCTGGTCTACACCACAGCCACAGGAACGCCAGATCCGAGATCCGAGCCACGTCTGCGACCTACACCACAGCTCATGGCAATGCCAGATCCTTAACCCACTGAGAGAGGCCAGGGATTAAACCCACAACCTCACGTTTCCTAGTCGGATTTGTTAACCACTGAGCCATGACGGGAACTCCTGATTCCATTTTATTTTCATTTATTTTTTTCTATTTTTTAGGGCCACACCTGTGGCATATGGAAGTTCCCAGGCTAGTGGTCAAATTGGAGCTGGAGCTACCAGCCTATACCACAGTCACAGCCATAGCCACAGCAACATGGGATCCAAACCGTATCTGCAACCTACATTGCAGCTTGTGGCAACCCTGGATCCTTAACCCACTGAGCAAGACCAGGGACTGAACCTACATCCTCATGGATACTAGTGGGGTTCCTAATCTGCTGAGCCACAATAGGAACTCCTGTGATTCAATTTTAAAATGAGGGACTCCGGCTATATGGTCTATATGTCTTCATCAAGCACTATTTTCTATGATTCTGCCACCTATACAAAGTTGCACAGATGAACAACTGAAGAAGTCTTTGTTAAGAATAGTTACATATGTATCTCCCAGGCATACATGCCTACATTATGTATGTATCTCCCAGGCATATATGCCTATGGAAAGGACCAGAGAAATGCCCCAGGTATGCAACCATGGGGGAGCCAGTGAAAGATTTGGAATAAAACCTGAAAGTCATCAATTTTTGATTCTTGCTATTTAACAATCCTTGGAGGTACAAGGGTAGTTGAGAGCAGCACGGAAACTGGTCTAGAAAGCTGAAGTCTTATACATCATTAGGTAATTGTATTTTCTCTTTGCTTCAGCCCCATACACATAAAATGAGATAAAACATTTGGCCACATAGGATAAGTTACACTTGGAATATACAACTATTATTTTACGTGTCCAGCTCTCTACTTTTCTGGGAACTGGCACTAATTCCCCTCTATCCACATGGTTTCTGCTAGAGTTTCCATGTTTATTCATTCCCTCATTCAACTACTATTTATTGAGTGCTGCAACTGACACTATTCCAGGTCCTGGAGATATAGCAATGAATAAAACATAAAAATTCCTCATGGAGCGCACATTCTGATGGAGGAAATAAGACAAACAAAATAAGTGAGTATTTGGTATATCAGATGAAATGCACCACAGAGAAAACTCAAGAAGGAAAGTAAGCAAGGGAAGTTCTGTGGTTGTGGAATAAAATTAGCGGAGCACTGTATTCTGTATGTGGTCAGGAGTGACTCCATCCAGGATATTTTTGGAATTGGATCAGAAGAGGATGGTTTAAACCAAGAATGTGGAATGTGGAGTAGAAAAAAGTCTGTTTGAAGCAAAAAAGAAGAATGAAAAAGACACAAGAGAGTAGTATGATAGATGGATGTGGCAGGAGAGAGGAAGATAAAGAGAGAACTTTCCAAGCCTGCAAAATATTCCAGTACATTCTAATAAACCCATTTAAAAAATGCTTTTGATAAGTTCAAAGCTGATACAAATCAATTTCTATCACTCTCAACCTCACACATATATGAAGTAAGATAACTTATAAATGCAAGACTTACCCCATGTGGAAGATGTTGGTTACTTCAGAAAATTAGAGCTTGGTGCTTCTGATGCCAAGAATACATATCTGATAGCAGAGAATTAATTTTGCTGTGACCTAGCATCCTAGAAATAAAATAGATAAGAAAAACCTGTTTCTCTGTTTTCTTTTAGTCAAATTAACTCTGGGAGTTCCCTCCTGGCTCAGTGGGTTAAGGATCTGGCATTGTCACTGCTGTAACTCTGGTTATAATTATGGCACAGGTTCAATCCCTGACCCAGGAATTTCCAAATACTGAGAGTGTGGCCAAAACCAACCAACCAACCAAACAAACAAACAAATTCTGATTCTGCACTGGGCTTGTGGGAAATTCTAACAGAAGCATTATTTTCACCCTGAGTTATGCCCTCCCTCCACCCCCACCCCCCCATCCTAGAGTCACAAGAGAATTCGGGAAGCTTACTGATATCTGGACAATTGGGAGAAGGCTCTCTAATCTCCAAATCATCATTCAAGCCTGCTATAAAATTTCTCTTAAAGTCTCTGGCTCTCTGCTTCTGTGTTAAGAAGAGAGGGCAGGAATTTTATTGAGGCTAAAGGATGCTTTGCTCCTGAGGATGTAGCTACTCCTTCTGAAGTCATGCCACCTTCCTGAAAAATGAACAATCTTGAAGCAGGCTCAGGTATCCACTAATCAAGAGACTTGTCAATCTTCAGTTTCTCTTTATTCTCTAACAATTCTCTTCTGTCCTCCAAGGCACCTCTTCCATAATGTTTTCAGTTAGCTTAGACTTTTTTTTTTTTTTTTTTTTTTTAGTCTTTTTAGGGCCACACCCACGGCATATGGAGGTTCCCAGGCTAAGCGTCTAATGGGAGCTGTAGCTGCTGGCCCACACCACAGCTGCAGCAACACAGGATCTGAGCCACATCTGCAACCTACACCATAGCTCACAGCAATGTCGGATCTTTAACCACAGAGTAAGGCTGGGGATCGAACCCAAGTCCTCATGGATGCTAGTCAGGTTCATTTCCGCTGAGCTACGACGGGAACTCCTAGCTTAGATTTTTATAATAGATCACAAGAGTTATTTTGCTTCCTTCAGGAATTTCAGCTTTCTACCCTAAAAAACACCCCTCCTTCCCCTGTTCCCCCACAAATGTGTTACTTCTCCTTTCTTTTTGTGATGTAATATACGTAACATAACATTTCCCATTTCAACCATTTTTAAGTGTACCGTTCTGTGGTATTAAGTACATTTACATTGTTGTGCACCCCAAAAATTCAATGAGAGCCTCGTGATCTGACTAAAATGGGGAAGAATGGACATATAGGAAGAAATAATTCTTGTTATTTAAAGCATTGTTCTTTCCTATTCTTGTTGAATGAATGGGGGCAGGTTCAAATGAGATCCCATAACTGGTAATTCTGAGGAGCTAAGAGGCATTATTAGGATACTAGATATTAATGTGAAAAAGGACGATTGGGAGAAAGGGTGGTTGTAATGAAAGTTTTAGGAAAATGAAGACAAACTTATCTGTTCCACAATACTCATAATACCATTTAATGTTATCTGATGCAGAAGCAAAACGAAGAATTTTTTTCCACTTTGCCTTGTGCCAGGATCAGAACAGTGTACCGGAATATTGTTGAAGAGTGAATAACTTCTAGAATCTTTACTTTCTCAAATCGAAAGTAAAGTTTAATTTTATGAACTGCAATAAGCAAAGGATACGATCCACAGAAGCGTTAGTATTAAGTATCTTTGAATTCTTAAGAATTACATTTGAGTTGTGGGGGTTGGGAGGTGGACAGAAATGCATGAAGGGCATCAAAATTAACCCACGTGATTTAGCACTTGGCTTCTTTCAGAATCTATCTGTTCCCAAGTAGTTATTTAAGCGCCTACTATGTGTGAGGCAGTGAAGATAAACGGGTTCTTTGCTCTAATAGAGCTTACCTTCAGGTATATTTTAATTCTAAACCATGAATTCAAGAGCAAACAAACTGAAGGAAGCAGTGAACCATAGGAGCTACAGTTCTTCACAAGCTGCAGCAGAAGTCAGCATTTTAAGTTTTCTATTCTTGGATGCTGGGTCTTCTTAATTCTAGGAGCGAAGGAGAACGTGAAGAGATTTCTTGCCGAAAATACATAAGGACTTGATGTTCGGGTTCGGCAGCGCGAAATCACACCTGCGGTACCGAAGTAACCCCACCTAAGAAGCACAAAGGATTACAGGAGAAAAACTACTCCACCTCAACACTTCTCGGCCGGCACGGGAAAGCCGAGACTACAGTTCCCACAAGCCCTTGCGACCCCCGCTCTCCCCGCGCCCGCGCAACTTCCCAGCAAGAAAAAGACTGGGAATGTCGGGCGCGCTCCTAAGTGCGTCACTAGCGTGCGACTCCAGGATAAAAAACTGGTCTGGGCTGCAAAAATATGGCAACTGCTGAAGTGGCTGTGGTGTCGCCTTCGTCTTTGAATACAGACACAACCCCAGTCCCTGAAAGTGCAGGAACAGCTGCAGCAACGGCCGCCACCTCCTCGGCGACAACTGCAGCCGCGGCGGTTGCGGCCGTGGCCAGGACCGGATCCGAAGCCACAGTTTCCAAACCCACGTTGGCTACTAAGCTGCTGTCCTTGAGCGGCGTGTTCGCCGTGCACAAGCCCAAAGGGCCCACTTCAGCCGAGCTGCTGAATCGGCTGAAGGAGAAGCTGCTGGCAGGTATTGCAGCCGGGTGGGGACCAGGCCGAGGAGAGGTGGTCGCCATGAGAGCGGAGACAGCATAGAGCACACTGGGCTTTTTGCACGCTCATGGCTCAGGAGATAAGAGGAAGAGAAAGGGAGAATGACCGCTGTATAAGTTTTGGACAGAAATCTGGGGCATCTCCAGCTTGGACTTGTCCTGACGTGAACTCCTGTAGCCTAATTGGCAGTCGTCATTCTCAAGGGAAACAAGCAAAAAAACAAAACCCCACACATCCACAGATAAACCTCTGCTCTTGGACTTGCAGACGAATATTCTCTAATTTGATCCCTCAGAAGCCTTTTGTTTGGCTCACATAGATGAACCCTAGCCAAAGGAAACACTGGCTCTCTACCCTCCAAAGCTGCATTCTTAAAAATATGTTGAAAATGAGGATCTACTTAGTTAACCAAGACTTGGCACAGTGGTTTTCACGTAGTGGGCATAAGAATATTTAGAGTCCCTTGTACAAATGCAGATTCCTAATCCCTGTCTTCTCAGAGATTGTGATTTTGAGGGCATGGGGTATTTTTAGGAAGCTGCATCTTTAAACTGTTGCTCCAGGTGATTCTGGTGTAAGTAGTGTGTGGATATTTTGACAACTACTAAATATACCTTGGTCACTTCTAAGAGCTTTCTTTTTGTTTGTTTGTTTATTCATGTACACTGGGAGACTCTTAGAAGGATCTGTCAGTCATCAGTCCCATAGATCATTTCAGACAGTGGTGTCAAGGAACCTTAGATTTTTTTTGGACACCTGCAGTAAGCCAGATCTGTGCTAGCCTATAGGTGAGGATGAAAAACTGTCTCTTAACTGAGCAGTAATTTCTGCAGCCTTTGGTGATAAAACCATTTAACTAGGTTTTCAAGGCCCTTTGACTCTGGCTTATTTTTCCATTAAGCCAGTACAGCAAATTTCTTCTTTGTTTAGTGTCCCCTGGCAAGCATTACCCCACAGCCCCATTTTAATTGCAAAACCAAAATATTCTGGTAGGAATTTGTTAATTAAAACTGACACAATACAGAGTCAAATGTTTATTAGTAAAGGTACATTCCTGAAGATGTTTAATTCCTGTGTTATGTCTTCTTATTCTTTTGTTATACTTTCATTTTACTTTGTTGCCTGTAAGGATGGGTTAAATAGGGGGCCTTGAAGGAAGGAATTAGACCAAGGAAAACCTTTGTGGTGTCATCATGGAGTTATTTTCTTCATACAGTTGCTTTCATTTGGTCTGATTTTTTAGCTAAATTGTCACTTTTTTCATCCTCAAGGTAATGATTATCATTCTTTCTCTCAGACAGGTTTCTGATAGGATTAAAGTCATATCCTGGCCTTCTGGTTAATCTGCCTCCAAGAGCTGAAATTTCTTCTTGAAACTTAGTTAAAATTTATTGTGCCAAGGCTATTGCTGGGCCATCTTCTGGAAGCAGCTCACTCAGAAGTAGACATTCTCATTACTCTCCATTTTTCTATTGCTTGTGATTGGCCTACTCTATATTTTTGTTGGCTAGACCAGGGTTTTCCAAATGCCATTCTAACTGGCTGTCAGAATTACCTGGGATGGTTCTTAAAGATACAGATTCCAGGACAGGAACTTCTAATGCCAGCCAGGTTTGACCACTGCTGATTTAGGCCACAGTCAGATTTCATAGCCTCTGTTAACCTTCCTTGCCTTTTCTTACATTAATTCATGTTATATTACAATCTCTGCTCTTGTCATTTTTGAATCCTTAAAGGCCTAACTTATAGTTTTATAGCTAGGAAAGAGCTTAATAAATATTTATCCATGACCAGTACCAGTGGGGTGAACAAATTCCAATATAGTAGAGGCAGGGTGTCTTCAAATTTGAAAGAGGTAAATTTGAACACAAAGGGAAAACAGTCAATTTATGGGCCTCCATGCTTCAAGGGATGTCCAGTTAAAAGTACAAGGAGTCCCCCAAAATGTTTCTATACATACAAGGATGGCAGATCTGTAATGAGTTGCAAGTGAAGGTGAAGAGTCGAGCTTAGGCCTGGCCTTATGAGTTTGTGTTAAAGCATATGGTCTTGTCCTTCCAAGCATGGTGATGTTGTAATCAGAGAGTGACACTAGGACTCTGTTCCAGACATCGCAGTTCTGACGCAGTAAGGCGGTAGTTATGTATGTGGTGAGACTGAACAACCCACATTATCCTTTTGGCCATTTCACCTGCTTCTCCCCTGTTGTTTTGCCTTCCCCCCTTTCCCTTCTCTGTCATCTCTTTTCATTTTCTTTTACTCTTTTCCTTCTTCTCTGAATTGGTAGTAATAACTAAGATTTGATGGGCTTGGAGGGGTTCAGATCAATACAGCTCTTCCTCTTCTTACTTCCTTTCTCATTTGAAGTCCAGTGGCCAATATTCTCTCAATATGTTGTTGTCTGCCATGTTGATGATGCTAACGTGTTGTTGTAGTGCTTTGAGTTTCCAAAGCACATTCAGATAGCATTATTTCATTTTATTTTTAGAATAGGAATATGAAACAGGCCAAGTTGGCATCTTTCGTTTTTTTTTTTTTTGCCTCTAATAATTTCCTGAATTTTAATTGAAACTAGCATCCTTTTATTTATAGATACAGAACCATTTTCAGGGGAGGTTGTATTTATACAGAGATGTGGTTCTCTGTCCACATGTGGAAAATTTATGCTAGACTTTTTTTGCTGTTGTTGTTGTTTTGGTTTTTGGGGTTTTTTTTTGTATATAGAAGATGGTTTTTTTAAATTTTTTTAACTTTTTTTTATTACTCAAATGAATTTATCACATGTAGTTGTATAATGATCATAACAATTTGATTTAACAGGATTTCCATCCCACAGTCCAAGCACATCCCCCCACCCCCAAAACTGTCTCCTCAGGAGACCATAAGTTTTTCAACGTCTGTGAGTCAGCATCTGTTCTGCAAAGAAGCTCAGTCTGTCCTTTTTTCAGATTCCACATGTCAGTGAAAGCATTGGATGTTGGTGTCTCATTGAATGGCTGACTTCACTTAGCATGATAATTTCTAGGTCCATCCATGTTGCTAAAAATGCCGGTATTTCATTCCTTTTAATGGCTGAGTAATATTCCATTGTGTATATGTACCACAGCTTCTGGATCCACTCCTCTGTCAATGGACATTTAGGTTGTTTCCATGTTTTGGCTATTGTAAATAGTGCTGCAATGAACATTGGAGTGCACGTGTCTTTGTGAGTCCTGATTTTCTCTGGCTAGATGCCCAGGAGTGGGATTGCTGGATCAAATGGTAGTTCTAGTTTTAGTTTTCTGAGGACTCTCCATACTGCTTTCCACAGTGTTTGCACCAATTTGCAATCCCACCAACAGTGTACTAGGGTTCCTTTTTCTCCACACCCTCTCCAGCACTGCTTGTTTGTAGACTTTTGGATGATGGCCCTTCTGGCTGGTGTAAGGTGGTACCTCCGAGTGGTTTTGATTTGCATTTCTCTAATAATGAGTGATGTTGAACATCTTTTCATGTGTTTTTTGGCCATCTGTATGTCTTCTTTGGAGAATTGTCTGTTTAGATCTTCTGCCCATTTTTTTGATTGGGTTGTGTGTTTTTTTGGTATTGAGCTGTAGGAGGTGTTTATAAATTTTGGAGATTAATCCCTTGTTAGTCGATTCATTTGCAAAGATTTTCTCCCATTTTGTGGGTTGTCTTTTTGTGTTGTTTAGGGTTTCCTTTGCTGTGCAGAAACTTTTAAGTTTGATTAGGTCCCATTTGTTTGTTTTTGTTTTTGTTGTCAATACTCTAAGAGAAGGATCTGAGAAGATGTTGCTGTCATTATGTCAGAGAGTGTTTGCCCTATGTTTTCCTCTAAGAGTTTGATAGTGTCTGGTCTTATATCTAGGTCTTTAATCCATTTGGAGTTTATTTTTGTGTATGGTATTAGGGAGTGTTCTAATTTCATTCTTTTCCATGTGGCTGTCCAGTTTTCCCAGCACCACTTGTTGAACAAGCTGTCCTTTCTCCCTTGTATGTTCTTGCCTCCTTTGTCATAGATTGGTTGGCTGTAGGTGTGTGGGTTTAATTCTGGGCTTTCTATCCTGTTCCACTGATCTATATTTCTGTCTTTGTGCCAGTACCATACGGTTTTGATGATTGTTGCTTTGTAGTCTAGTCTGAAGTGAGGGAACCTGATTCCTCCAGCTCCATTTTTCTTTTTCAGGATGTCTTTGGCTATTCTGGGTTTTTTGTGCTTCCAAACAAACTTTAAAATATTTTGTTCGAGTTCTTTGAAAAATGTCCGTGGTAATTTGATAGGGATTGCATTGAATCTGTAGATTGCCTTAGATAGTATAGTCATTTTGATAATATTAACTCTTCCACTCCACGAGCATGGTATATCTTTCCATCTATTTGTGTCATCTTTGATTTCTTTCATCAGTGTCTTATAGTTTTCAGAGTAGGGGTCTTTTGTCTCTTTAGGTGGGTTTACTCCTAGGTATTTTATTCTTTTGGATGCGATGGTAAACAGGATTGCTTCCCTAATTTCTTTTTCTGCTCTTTCATTGTTAGTGTATAGAAATGCCATCGATTTCTATGTATTGATTCTGTATCCTGCGACTTTGCCAAATTCATGGATGAGCTCTAAGAGTTTTCTGGTAGAGTCTTTAGGATTCTCTAGGTATAGTATCATGTCATCTGCAAATAACAATAGTTTTACTTCTTCCTTTCCAATTTGGATTCCTTTTATTTCTTTTACTTCTCTGATTGCTGTGGCTAGGACTTCTGAAACTATGTTGAAGAGTAGTGGCAAGAGCAGACATCCTTGTCTTGTTCCTGATCTCAGAGGGAATTCTTTCAGCTTTTCACCATTGAGAATGATGTTAGCTGTGGGTTTGTCATATATGGCCTTTATCATGTTGAGGTAGGTTCCTGTTATGCCCACTTTCTGAAGGGCTTTTATCAGAAATGGGTGTTGGATTTTGTCAAAGGCTTTTTCCACGTCTATTGAGAGGATCATATGGATTTTATTCTTCAGTTTGTTAATGTGGTGTATCACACTGATTGATTTGCAGATATTGAAGAACCCTTGCATCTCTGGGATAAATCCCACTTGATCATGATGTACAATCCTTTTAATGTATTGTTGGATGCTGTTTGCTAATATTCTGTTGAGGATTTTTGCATCGATGTTCACCAGTGAAATTGGCCTGTAGTTTTCTTTTTTTGTGGTAACTTTGTCTGGTTTTGGTATCAGAGTGAAGCTGGCCTCATAGAATGAGTTTGAGAGTATCCCTTTGTCTGCAATTTTTTGAAATAGTTTCAGAAGGACAGGTGTTAGCTCTTCTGTAAATGTCTGATAGAATTCGCCTGTGAAGCCATCTGGTTCTGGACTTTTGTTTGTGGGAAGTTTCTTAATCACATTTTCAATTTCAGTTCTTGTGATGGGTCCATTCATCTTTTCTATTTCACCTTGGTTTAGTCTTGGAAGATGGTACTTTTTAAGAACTTGTCCATTTCTTCTAGGTTTTCCATTTTATTGGCATATAGTTGCATGTAGTAGTTTCTTATGATCCTTTGTATTTCTATGATGTCTGTTGTTACTTCTCCTTTTTCATTTCTAATTTTATTGAGTTGAGTCCTCTCTCGTTTTTTCTTGATAAGTCTGGCTAGGGGTTTATCAATTTTGTTGATCTTTCCAAAGAACCAGCTTTTCGTTTCATCGATCTTTTCTATGGTTTTCTTTGTTTCTATTTCATTGATTTCTGCTCTGATCTTTATGATTTCTTTCCTTCTACTAACTTTAGGTCTTGTCTGTTCTTCTCTCTCGAGCTGCTTTAGATGTAGAGTTAGCTTGTTTATTTGAGCTTTTTCATGTTTCCTGAGGTGGGCTTGTATTGCTATAAACTTTCCTCTTAGAACGGCTTTTGCTGCATCCCATAGGTTTTGGAGTGTCCTATCTTCGTTGTCATTTGCTTCTAGGTATTTTTTAATTTCCTCTTTGATTTCTTCAGTAATCCTTTGGTTGTTTAGCAGCATGTTGTTGAGTCTCAACGTGTTCGTGTTTTTTGCAGTTTTTTTCTTGTTGTTGATTTCCAGTCGTATAGCATTGTGGTTGGAAAAGGTGCTTGATATGATTTCAATTTTCCTAAAGTTACCGAGGTTGGATTTGTAGCCCAGGATATGATCAATCTTAGAGAATGTTCCATGTGCACTTTAGAAGAATGTGTATTCTGTTGTTTTTGGATGAAATGTCCTATAAATATCTATTAAATCCATCTGGTTTAATGCATCATTCAGGGCCTGTGTTTCCTTATTGATTTTCTGTCTGGTTGATTGGTCCATTGCTGTAAGTGGGGTGTTAAAGTTCCCCACTATTATTGTGCTATTGTTGATTTGTCCTTTTAAGGTTGTTAGCAGTTGCCTTATGTATTGTGGTGAAGCTAGGTTGGGTGCGTAGATATTTAAAATTTTTATATCTTCTTCTTGGATTGATCCTTTGATCATTATGTAATGTCCTTCTTTGTCCCTTAAAATATTCTTCATTTTAAAGTCTATTTTGTCTGAAATGAGTATTGCTATTCCAGCTTTCTTTTGATCCCCATTTGCATGAAATATTTTCTTCCATCCTCTCACTTTCAATTTGTATGTGTCCCTGGAAGTGAAGTGGGTCTCTTGAAGACAGCATATATATGGGTCTTGTTTTTGTATCCATTTAGCCAGTCTATGTCTTTTGGTTGGGGCATTTAGTCCATTAACATTTAAGGTAATTATTGATATGTATGTTCTTATTGCCATTTTATTAATTGCTTTGGATTTGTTTTTGCTGCTTTTTTTTCTTTCCTTCTTCTCTTGTTCTTTTCTGCCTAGAGAAGTTCCTTTAGTATTTGTTGTAAGGCTGGTTTAGTGTTGCTGAATTCTCTCAGCTTTTGCTTATCTCTGAAGGTTTTGATTTTCTCCTTCAAATCTGAATGAGAGCCTTGCTGGGTAGAGTAATCTTGGTTGGAGGTTTTTTCCTTTCATCACTTGAAATGTATCATGCCACTCCCTTCTGGCCTGCAGAGTTTCTGTTGAAAAATCTGCCGATAACCTTATTGGGGTTCCCTTGTATGTTACTTGTTTCTTTTCCCTAGCTATTTTCAAGATTTCCTCTTTGTCTTTAATATTGGTCAGTTCGATTAATGTGTCTCGGGGTGTTACTCCTTGGGTTTATTTTATATGGTACTCATTGTGCTTCCTAGATTTGAGTAAGTGATCCCTTCCCCATGTTAGGGAAGTTTTCGGCTAATATCTCTTGGAATATTTTTTCTGTCTCCTTCTCTCTCTCTTCATCCCTATAATACAGATGTTGGTGCATTTACCGTTGTCCCAGAGTTCTCTGAGACTCTGTTCATTTCTTTTCAGTCTTTTTTCTTTTTTCTGTTCTGCATCCGTAATTTCTGCTAATCTGTCCTCCACCTTGCTTATTCATTCTTCTGCCTCCTGTATTCTGCTGTTAGCTCTTCTAGTGAATTTTTTATTTCAGTTATTGTATTTTGCATCTCTTCTTGTTTAAGTTTTATATCTTGTATCTCTTTGGTCAGTGTTTCCTGTAAGTTATCCATTTTTGCCTCCAGTTTATTTCCAATGTCTTGCATCATCTTCAGCATCAACAGTCTAAAGTCTTTTTCATGGAGGCTGAGAATCTCCTCCTTGCTTAGCTGATTTTCTGTAGTTTTTCCTTTCTCCCTCATCTGAGTTATAGTTCTCTGTCTTTTCATTTTTATAGGTTTTTGGTGTGGTGACGTTTTTACAGGTAATAGAGTTGTAGCCTCTCTTACTTCTGGTGTCTGCCCCCTTGTGGCTGAGGTCGGTATAGGGGGCTTTCTGTAGGCTTCCTGATGGGAGGGGCTGATGCCTGCCCCCTGGTAGGTGGAGCCCATTCTGATCCCCCTGGTGGGTGGGGCTTAGTCTCTGAATGGGATTAGAGGCAGCTGTGTGCCTGAGGGCTCTTTAGGCAGCCTGTTTACTGAGGGGTGGGGCTGTAATCCCACCTGGGTTGTTGTTTGGCCTGGGGCTTCTCAGTACTGACTGACTGGGGTGGGGCCAGATTTTCCCAAAATGGCCCCCTCCAGAGAAAGGCAGCTGCTGAATGTCCCCAGAGCTTTGCTTTCAATGTCCTTCCCTCACAACAAGCCACATTCACCCCTGTTTTCCCAGGATGTCCTCCAAGAACTGCAGTCAGGTTTGACCCAGATTCCTATGGAGACCTCGCTCTGCCCTGGGGCCCAGTGCACGTTAAAGTCCATGTGCACCTTTTAAGAATGGGGTCTCCGTTTCCCCCAGTCCCGTGGAGCTCCTGGGCACAAGCCCCACTGGCCTTCAATGCCAGATGCTCCGGGTCTCTTTCTCCCAGTGCCAGATCCCCACACGTGAGAATTTGATGTGGGGCTCAGGACTCTCACTCCTGTAGGTGAGTCTCTTTCTGTGAACCAGTTAGTTTCCAGTCTGTGGAGCTTCCCATCCAGGAGGTGTGGGGTTGTTTATATCGCGAAATCGCCCCTCCTACCTCTTGATGTGTCCTCCTCTTTTTCTTCTGGAGTAGGATATCTTTTTTAAGATTTCCAGTCCATTTGGGTGAAGAGTGCTCAGTCTTTAGTTGTAAATTTTGTTGTTTTTAGGAGGGAAGTTGAGCTCCAGTCCTTCTATTCTGCTGTCTTAATCCCGTCCCGCATCTTTCTTTCTTTTTAAATCCAAATGCTTTGGAATATAAGAAGCACCTTAAACTGTTACCCTCTTTGTATGTAACCGTTTGTTGAAGTTATTTTCTTTAAGGAATTGAGAGTTTGGGTTAGGAGAGGAGGACAGAGATAGGGATAATTTGTTCTTTAAAGTAACCCTGGATGGGATGTACTCCCAGCACTTAGGTAGCTGCAGGTACCTCAAAGAGCATCAGGGAACAGAAAAGATTTAGAAATGAAATTGAGGACTTTAAAAGCTAGCTGCCTATGTCAAAACTAACTTTTTTTCATCATTCTGTCAGTCAGCTCACTACTACCAGGAATTTGCTAGATCTTTGTGGGTTAGCCTGGATATTTACCCACTTTTTAAAACAATTTTTTTTCCTTAGAAAATAAATTCTAGTTTCTAGATAATTACTTTGAGAATATTATCTCTTTGTAATTTAGGGAATGTCAGTACATTTAAAAATCTGTCCTTTGCTAGTAATGTTGTCGTAGTCTTATGTTAAGTTTGTATAATATTTTTGTTTATTTTGAGTACTCCATCTACACTGTCCCATCCCATATTTATGGAGGCCCTACTTCCTTTGTCTCAGTAATTAACTTTTTTCCATCCCAATTACTCTTATAGAAGCTGGAATGCCTTCTCCAGAATGGACCAAGAGGAAAAAGCAGACTTTAAAAATTGGGCATGGAGGGACTCTAGACAGTGCAGCCGGAGGAGTCCTGGGTAAGATATGAATGGAAGTTTGATGTAACCGTTACTTATATCAGAAAGATACACTGGTTAAGAACAGATAAAATTGACTAAAGCCATGTCATTTTCAGTCTACTTTGGAATATTTCAGATCGACTGGATTTTTAGGGCCACCTTCTCAGGAAGCCCTTACATGGTACAAGGTATACAAGTTGTTAGAAGTGGCCACTTTTATGTATGGGTGGGCTTTGAGAAAGGGTTTATATCTGCAGAAAAGAGTTAACACAGCAGATCTGAGATCGCTATCTTGAGAAAGGCATGCTTGCATCTGGGAACTTGGATTTGGGGAGTGTTCCCAGTCTTCCCATCTGACAGGCTGGTTTCCTGTGCCTCAACTGTGTAAGCAATGTGGTTTATGCCGAACATCTGCTCTCTATCTTGGAATCTGGGGATTTGTCCCACCATGCTGGCAGAGGGTGCCTGGAAGACCATCCCTCTCATCTTCTCCAATAAAAACTTTGGGTGTTAAGTTTATAAGGAGCTCCCGTAAACAGGAACATTGTATACGTGTTACTCCTTTTTGGATTGTTGGAGAAAGGAGTGTGCTCAAGTGTCTCCCTCATAGGAGGGAGAGAGAATATGAGCCTGAGCGTGGATTTCTCCAATGTCTTTTCACTTAGGATCTAGCTTTGTAACCTTGTGACATCATTGTAGATGAATCTTAGCCATGTATGACTCTTCCAGTGTGGGATAGTTTTGGGGACTCCTGGCACAGGATATGGCTTTTTTTTCTTCCCATGTCGAATCTCATCTCTGATGTTGGCTTTCTTGAGAAGAGGAACTTTATAGTTCCTGAGAGGAAGTCACTTCTCCTGGGAACATTAGTTGGAAACATCAGTTGAGTGTTTTATTGCATGTGAAGGAAAATTGATAGAATTGACTGAGGGGAGAAAAATCATTTATTCTTTCCATTTTTCCTTCCTTTTTTTTTTTTTTTTGGCATCTAGTAGAAGTTCTGAAGTCTGTCTTTAAACACTGCCAAAGTGTGTATCCACAGGCTATGGTATGTTTGTAGAAACATTTTTATAACTGTATCCATGGTCATAGTATATGTTAAAATTCCCCTCATCTCCCTCTTTCCCACATATTAGAAATAAACTTTTATGGAACAGTACTCACCTTTTTACAAGCTCCAGTGTTTTATATTTTATTTCATTATTTTAAAATGTTGATTATAATCCACTAACTTAATTTCATGCTGCACCAATAGATTACAATTTATGCTTTGAAAATACCGTGCTACAGTATCCAGTCCATTTTATTAGAGCTAAAATTTGATACAAATAAGCAAAACCAAACCTGATCTAAGCTATCCAAAGGGAATGAATGCTTATTTAGAAGCAAAGGATTAAATTGGTGAATACAATTATATTTTTAAAGAAAATTAGAAACAATGTATGATTTTGCATTTTCTAAAATTACTGATTTTATTTGATTTTGTCATAAATGTCTTACTTGAGGTTAAAATTAAAAAAAAAACAGAAATTAATTTTCCTGAATTAGAGGACTCGAATAGGCAAATGCTGATGCTTAATTACTATTTCTTGCTATGATTAATGATAATCACTTATGATGGACTTACTATATGTGAGGTCCCTTAGTGAGTGGCAAAGTCAGGAGTTAAATCTGAATCTGCTCAGTTCCAATCTCTGCCCTAACCTGGGGTGGCAGATACCTGGTACTTCTGCCTTTGTTCCTGGTTCCCCATGTTCATTACAGAAGTTACCAGTCAGTCACAGCATTCTCTGCCATTGATTCTAGAGGTGTCTTCAGGATTTTTATCAGTTCTGCTCTCCTTGAGTTAGGCCTGTTTGTTATAACCTTCTGTATTCTAAGGCTCAGCACCATAAATACAAGAAAGAAGAGGATAAAAATGTGCTGCTTTTTTATGACTAGACCAATTGTATTAATTTCTGGTGGTTACTCATCGATGTACAGAAAATATTGATATTCGACTGAGTAAATAAATTTTTTTTTTTACCCTAAACCTAAGGAATCTTGTTGAAGCTTCCATTTTGTTGTGTGTGTGTGTGTATTTTTTTTTCTTTAACAAAACTTGTGTGGAAAAATATACTTCTACTTTCAACATTTTAGGTGATTTTTGCTGGGGTTGGGGGGAATATTAATGGTACAGATTTAAGAGTTTATCTGACAATTTAGGATATCTGAAATTCAGGTTTATGGAGTTCCCATCATGGCTCAGTGGTTAATAAGTCCGACTAGGAACCATAAGGTTGTGGGGTCGATCCCTGGCCTCGCTCAATGGGTTAAGGATCTGGTGTTGCCATAAGCTTTGATGTAGGTCACAGTCGTGGCTTGGATCTGATGTTGCTGTGGCTATGGCGTAGGCCGGCAGCTACAGCTCCAATTAGACCCCTAGCCCGGGAACTTCCATATGCCGCCGGGAGTGGCCCAAGAAAATAGACAAAAAAAAAAAAAAAAAGAAAGAAAAGAAATTCAGGTTTATAATTCTATTAACCCATGATATATATAAATATTAAAAATATTTGTAAAATATTTAATACAAATATTGGATAAATTATTAAATATAATACACATTACATAAAACAATTCTGTAAAAAGGGCTTGCAAAAATCCTGTGCTAGGCAGAATAATAGCTCCCCTAAAGATGTCCATGTGCAGAACCTGTTAATATGTTAGGTTACGTAACAAGGGGGCTTTAAAGTTGCACATGGAATTAACGTTGTTGATTAGCTGACTTTAAGATAAAGAGATAGCCTGGAAAATCCTGGTAGATCCAGTGTGTCACAAGAGTCTTTAAAAGTGGAAGAGAAGGCAGAAGAGTGTTGAAATCCTATCAAGTACCTTCTCCAACCACAATGGTATGAAACTAGAAATCAATTACAGGAGGAAAGTTGGATATTAAACAACACACTTCTGAATAAACACTGGGTCAAAGAAGAAATCAAAAGGGAAATCGAAAAATATCTTGATTTTTTTTAATTAAAATTTTTTAACGATTTTAATTTTTTCCATTATAGCTATTTTACAGTGTTCTTTTAATTTTCTACTGTACACCAGAGTGACCCAGTCACAAACATACCAAAAAAAAATATTTGGGGACAAATGAAATGGAAACACAACATACCAAAACTTATGGGATGTAGCAAGAGCAAAAATAATGAGGGAAGTAAACATTATTTTTAGTGGCAGCATCTTGTGCTGTCATATGGATAAAATACAGTTTACTTAACCATTTCCCTATTCAAGGTCATTGAGGTTATTACCAGAGTTTTGTCAGTAGAACGGATTTTATGGGGATCATCTTTATGAATAAAACTGTCTTTGTTTTGGATTATTAAGATAGATTCCTGGAAATGGAAAGATACTGGTTCTGGAGTTCCCGTAGTGGCGCAGTGGTTAACGAATCCGACTAGGAACCATGAGGTTGCGGGTTCGGTCCCTGCCCTTGCTCACTGGGTTAAGGATCCGGCGTTGCCGTGAGCTGTGGTGTAGGTTGCAGATGCGGCTCGGATCCCGCGTTGCTGTGGCTCTGGCGTAGGCCGGTGGCTACAGCTCCAATTGGACCCCTAGCCTGGGAACCTCCATATGCCGAGGGAGCGGCCCAAGAAATAGCAAAAAGACAGGCCCAAGAAATAGCAAAAAAAGACAAAAAAAAAGGGATACTGGTTCTTTTTTTTTTTTTTTCTTTTTTCTTTTTGTCTTTTGTCTTTTTAGAGCCACTCTCATGGCATATGGAGGTTCCCAGGCTAGGGATCTAATCTGAGCTGCTGTTGCCAGCCCACACCAGAGCCCCAGCAATGTGGGATCTGAGCTGCATCTGCAGCCTACACCAAAGTTCAGGGCAACGCCAGATCCTTAACCCACTGAGCGAGACCAGGGATTGAACCTGCAACTTCATGGTTCCTAGTCGGATTTGTTTCCGCTGTACCATGATGGGAACTCCGATACTGGTCTTTTAAGGTGATTGCAAGGGCCTTGTAGAATTAGATAAATGGCACTAGAAACTTCCAACTGCAAAAATCTTTGGAGTTAGATTTGTAATAGCCTTGCTGGCCTTAAAGTGACTCTTAACAAACAGTCTATCTTTGATTTAAGAATTTGGTAGGACATTTGTAGAGGATTGTAGGTTTTTACAGAGAGACATTTGAGCACAGAAAATTTGGGAGATAGAGTAATAATTGTGAGACAGTATTTAGAAAACCCTGTTATTCATTCATTCTTATAATCCTGCACACTTTTCCGTACCCTTGTGTGTTTCCTCCTGCTTTTCCTCTCCGATAAGCTGCTCATCTCTGTCATCTTTAGTTGTAGAAATCCTACTGGCCTTTCCAGGTTTGGCTAAAATGCTATCTCCTAAGTGTGAAGCCTGCTATCATGCTCTTTTTTATTGCTGACACAAAACTTAATTCTGTTCTTTGTTTTTGTTAACTCATTGACGGCTGAAATCAGGTCTTATTTTATTTCTGTACCTGTCCAGTAAATACTGAATAAAATTTTGAATGATTGAATGGGAAAAAGTTAAATAAAAATTCTCTCCCTAGACTATCCCTTGAATGAAAAGCTGCTGGTTGACTGGGTCTCAACTCCAGTTAAATATTCTATATACCACTTCTTTATTAGTTTTCCTAAAATGCTGTTTTCACTAATTACCTAACGTTAATGGGCCTTGTTCATCTTAGATATAAAATGAGGTTAGGAGTTCCCATTGTGGTTCAACAGGTTAAGAACCTGGCTAGTATCCATGAGGATGTGAGATCAAGCCCTGGCCTCACTCAATGGGTTAAGACCCGGCATTGCCCTGAGCTGTGGTGTTGGTCACAGACGTGGCTCAGATCCCACATTGTGGCTGTGGTGTAGGCCTGCATTTGCAGTTCTGATTCGACCCCTAGCCTGGGAACTTCCACAAGCTGCATGTACTGCTATAAAAAGAAAAAAAAAAAAAAAAGCCCCCCCCCCCAAAAAAAAAACCACCCTGAGAAGGTTAAGCTGTGTAACTCTAAGATACCTTTTGTCCTTCTTTTTTTTTGGCCACACCTGTGGTATGTGGAAGTTCCTAGGCCAAAGACTGAATCTGAGCTATAACTATGGCAATGCCAGATCCTTTAACCCACTGCATGGGTCCAGGATCGAATCCACAACTCCGCAGCAGCCAGAGCTGCTGCAGTCAGATTCTTTTTTTTTTTTTTTAATTTTTTTATTTTCCCACTGTACAGCAAGGGGGTCAGGTTATCCTTACATGTATACATTACAATTACATTTTTCCCCCACCCTTTCTTCTGTTGCAACATGAGTATCTAGACAAAGTTCTCAATGCTATTCAGCCGGATCTCCTTGTAAATCTATTCTAAGTTGTGTCGGATAAGTCCAAGCTCCCAATCCCTCCCACTCCCTCCCCCTCCCATCAGGCAGCCACAAGTCTCTTCTCCAAGTCCATGATTTTCTTTTCTGAGGAGATGTTCATTTGTGCTGGATATTAGATTCCAGTTATAAGTGATATCATATGGTATTTGTCTTTGTCTTTCTGGCTGATTTCACTCAGTATGAGATTCTCTAGCTCCATCCATGTTGCTGCAAATGGCATTATGTCATTCTTTTTGATGGCTGAGTAGTATTCCATTGTGTATATATACCACCTCTTCCGAATCCAATCATCTGTCGATGGACATTTGGGTTGTTTCCATGTCCTGGCTATTGTCAATAGTGCTGCAATGAACATGCGGGTGCACGTGTCTCTTTTAAGTAGAGTTTTGTCCGGATAGATGCCCAAGAGTGGGATTGCGGGGTCATATGGAAGTTCTATGTATAGATTTCTAAGGTATCTCCAAATGTTCTCCATAGTGGCTGTACCAGTTTCCATTCCCACCAACAGTGCAGGAGGGTTCCCTTTTCTCCACAGCCCCTCCAGCCCTTGTTATTTGTGGATTTATTAATGATGGCCATTCTGACTGGTGTGAGGTGATATCTCATGGTAGTTTTGATTTGCATTTCTCCTATAACCAGTGATGTTGAGCATTTTTTCATGTGTTTGTTGGCCATCTGTATATCTTCTTTGGAGAAATGTCTATTCAGGTCTTTTGCCCATTTTTCCATTGATTGATTGGCTTTTTTGCTGTTGGGTTGTATAAGTTGTTTATATATTCTAGAGATTAAGCCCTTGTCGGCTGCATCATTTGAAACTATTTTCTCCCATTCTGTAAGTTGTCTTTTTCTTTTTGGTTTCCTTTGCTGTGCAAAAGCTTTTCAGTTTGATGAGGTCCCATGGGTTTATTTTTGCTCTAATTTCGATTGCTTTGGGAGACTGACCTGAGAAAATATTCATGATGTTGATGTCAGAGAGTGTTTTGCCTATGTTTTCTTCTAGGAGTTTGATGGTGTCCTGTCTTATATTTAAGTCTTTCATCCATTTGGAGTTTATTTTTGTGCATGGTGTGAGGGTGTGTTCTAGTTTCATTGCTTTGCATGCAGCTGTCCAGGTTTCCCAGCAATGCGTGTTGAATAGACTTTCTTTTTCCCATTTGATGTTCTTGCCTCCTTTGTCAAAGATTAATTGACCATAGGTGTCAGGGTTTATTTCCGGATTCTCTATTCTGTTCCATTGGTCTGTCTGTCTGTTTTGATACCAGTTCCACACTGTTTTGATGACTGTGGCTTTGTAGTATTTCTTGAAGTCCGGGAGAGTTATGCCTCCTGCTTGGTTTTTGTTTCTCAGGATTGCTTTGGCGACTCTGGGTCTTTTGTGGTTCCATATAAATGTTTGGATTGTTTGTTCTAGTTCTGTGAAAAATGTCCTGGGTAATTTGATAGGGATTGCATTGAATCTGTAGATTGCTTTGGGTAGTATGGCCATTTTTACACTATTGATTTTCCCAATCCAGGAACATGGACTATCTTTCCATTTCTTTACATCTTCTTTGATTTCTTTGATTAAAGTTTTCTAGTTCTCGGCATATAGGTCCTTTACCTCCTTGGTCAGGTGTATTCCGAGGTATTTGATTTTGTGAGGTGCAATTTTAAAAGGTATTATATCTTTGTATTCCTTTTCTAATATTTCATTGCTGGTATACGGAAATGCAACTGACTTCTGAATGTTAATCTTATATCCTGCTACTTTGCTGAATTTATGAATCAGTTCAAGGAGTTTTGGGGTTGAGTCCTTAGGGTTTTCTATGTATAGTATCATGTCATCTGCATACAGTGACAGTTTGATCTCTTCTCTTCCTATATGGATGCCTTTTATTTCTTTGGTTTGTCTAATTGCTGTGGCTAGGACTTCCAAAACTATGTTGAAGAGCAGTGGTGAGAGTGGGCATCCCTGTCTTGTTCCAGATTGGAGTGAGAAGGCTTTCAGTTTTTCCCCATTGAGGATTATATTTGCTGTGGGTTTATCATAAATGGCTTTGATTATGTTCAGGAATATTCCCTCTCTACCCACTTTGGCGAGGGTCTTGATCATGAGTGGATGTTGGACTTTGTCAAATGCTTTTTCTGCGTCTATTGAGATGATCATGTGATTTTTGACTTTTTTTTTGTTAATGTGGTGTATGATGCTGATTGTTTTGCGTATGTTGAACCATCCTTGTGAACCTGGGATGAACCCAACCTGGTCATGGTGTATAATTTTTTTGATATGTTGTTGGATTCGGTTGGCTAAGATTTTGTTGAGAATTTTTGCATCTATATTCATCAATGATATTGGCCGGTAGTTTTCTTTTTTGGTGGTATCTCTGTCTGGTTTTGGAATGAGGGTGATGGTGGCATCATAGAATGTCTTTGGGAGTATTCCTTCTTCTTCAACCTTTTGAAAGAGTTTAAGGAGGATGGGCACCAGTTCCTCTTTATATGTTTGATAAAATTCACCTGTGAAGCCATCTGGTCCTGGACTTTTATTTGTAGGGAGTGATTTTATGACCTCTTCAATTTCATTTCTAGTGATGGGTCTGTTCAGTTGGTCTGTTTCTACTTGATTCAGTTTTGGCAGGCTGTAAGATTCTAGAAAATTGTCCATTTCTTCCAGATTGTCAAACTTGTTGCCGTATAGTTGTTCATAGTATTCTCTTATGGTTTTTTGTATTTCTGCTGAATCCGTTGTGATTTCTCCTTTTTCATTTATAAAAAAGTTATTCATTTACTAAAAATAAAAAGTTTTTCATTTACTAAAAAGTTATTTGGGTTCTTTCCTCTTTTTAGTGAGTCTGGCCAGGGGTTTGTCAATTTTGTTCACCTTTTCAAAGAACCAGCTCTTGGTTTTATTAATTTTCTCTATTGTTTTTTGAGTCTCTATTTTATTGATTTCTTCTTTGATCTTTATAATTTCCTTCCTTCTGCTGACTTTAGGCCTTTTTTGTTCTTTTTCTAATTCATTTAGGTGGAGGGTTAAGTTGTCAATTTGGGATCTTTCTTCTTTTTTGAGAAAGGCCTGTATTGCTATAAATTTCCCTCTGAGCACTGCTTTCGCAGCATCCCATAGATTTTGAGATGTTGTGTCTTCATTATCATTTGTTTCAAGGTAGTTTTAAATTTCCTTCTTGATTTCCTCATTGACCCATTGGTTTTTTAGTAGCATGTTGTTTAGTCTCCATGTAGTAGGTTTTTTTCTCTTTCCTTTTCCCATGGTTGATTTCTAATTTCATGGCACTGTGGTCAGAGAAGATACTTGAGATAATTTCTATGCTCCTAAATTTATTGAGGTTAGCTTTGTGTCCCAATATGTCGTGGATTCTTGAGAATGTTCCATGAGCATTTGAGAAGAATGTGTATTCTGCTTTTTTTGGATGTAGTGTCCTGAAGATATCAATTAAGTCTAACTTTTCTATTGTTTCCTTTAGGATCTCTGTTGCTTTATTGGTTTTCTGTCTAGAGGATCTTTCCATTGATGTGAGGGTGGTATTAAGGTCTCCTACTATGATTGTATTCTCGTCAATATCTCCCTTTATGTCTGTTAATGCAGTCAGATTCTTAACCCACAGCGCCATGGTGGGAGCTCCTAAGATACCTTCTTATTTCTTTCCGGATCACTGAACTAGCAGAGAATCCATCATCAGTCCAACATTTCAACCATGATAAAGTCAAACACATCAGCCTGCTCTTGGACACCCTGTACTCTGTGCTCACCCTCATGTCTGAGAATTTGTTCCTTCTTTGCAACATGTTTCTCTCTTCTTTTTGTGTTCAAGTCCTGCACATCCTTAAGGCCTAACTCAAGCTCTGAATGCTTGAATATAGCATTCTCTGGCCTCTGGAATACTCCCTCCTTTGACATCGCCCCCCCCACAGCGCTTAGTCTTTGTGTTCATTTTGACACTTAATCATATACTGTGATATTGTTATTTAGTGTAATTAATTCAGGCAGCATTTTTTTTGAGCACTTCTAGTTTCCCTTGTCTGTATTTGCCTGTGAGATTATAAGCTCCTTCAAAGTCAGAAAATGTGCTGTTCCATTAAAAGTGTTCTTCTTAGGCCTCTGTGCATGGTAACGGCTCAAGAAATATTGATTGGAGATTCTTGAATGGAACAAAATTGAATTGGATCTTTATTATTGTACAGAGTTTGTCCCTCAGCATCAGCCACTACCATTTGAAAAGTGCTATGCTCAACAGAGAATCCTAAAGGCAGAAAGTTTTTATATTAGTCCTTGAACCAATGTGAGTGTCATAGAAGCTTAGAGAGAATTTGGGATAGACTTTATGAAGGAAGCTGAGATGGGAGCTGTGTTTTGAAGGATGAACTTTGAAGACTTTACTAAGGAGTACAGGGCACTGGGGCCCTGTTGAGGACTGTTGAGGAGGCTTTGTGCAGTGTGGGTTTCAGAAATGGGTACGAAATGCTGTGAATTGGAAGAGGAAGGGATAGGATGTAGAATAGGCAGGGTTGCAGTATTTAGGCTGATTTTGGCTGCTGGAAGTGGGAAGAAAGCCTTTGGTGAGTAGGGTAGCAGGGAGAGTGAAAAGAAAGTGGGTCTGCTATTAGTCTGGTTTGAATTTTAATTCCACCATTTACTATGTATGAGATGCTGGGCAAAGTTCTTAATCACTCTATGCCTCAGTTTCCTCATCTGTT
The DNA here is from genome assembly GCF_016906955.1 of Phacochoerus africanus. Classification (NCBI taxonomy): domain Eukaryota; kingdom Metazoa; phylum Chordata; class Mammalia; order Artiodactyla; family Suidae; genus Phacochoerus; species Phacochoerus africanus. Next base: position 125,594,128 of record NC_062558.1, read on the forward strand.
AAATAGGGGTAGTTGTATTACCTTTTAGGGTTGTTATAAGGATTAAATGAGCTAATGAATGGAAAGCATTTAGAATAGAATCTGATACATGATGAACTCAATAAATGATTATCTGCTATAAATATTCACGATAATTCTTTCAGTTTGCCAATCATTTCTCCTTGTTTCTAAGTCTCAATTGCGGTTATATTGTGTCCTTTACAAAATTGTATCCATTGATGAGAAATACTTCAATTCTTACAAAAATTTGCTTGCTAATTAAGTGAAGCAATGATAATACCCTCTCATCCTCACCTGGTGAAGTGTGTTTTCATAAAGATAATGCTTGAAATCGAGGAGACATGTGAGCCGTTGTACTTTATATTTGGTCTGTGTGAATACACACTCTCCAGGCTCTCATTTACCCTGTTTTCTTCTTTGTGTTGGATTGATTTGTTGTTTCTATTTTCTTGATTGTGTATTGCTGGGCACTAATCATCTTTAAATGGTTCATTAGTTGTGATGATGGGTTCTGCTTTGTTCAGTAATGAACTCTGTCAAAGACTTTACCATACCATGATTAATTGTGCCAAGTATTTTCACTGATACCCGTATAAAATTCCAGTGAGTCTTTTGAGATTTTTCCAAAACTTTTTGTTGTCTATTTGTCTAGCTTGAGGTTTCTATTATGCTTCATACTTTGAGGAAGGAAAAAAAGTCTCTTTTCCATCCCCTCTTTAGAATTTCTTACTAGCATGATAGGTTCAACGGATTGCAGTAATAGGAGCCCTCAAATTATACTAAATCTATGCTCTTTCCAACTTTATGTTACATATGCCAGGAAAATATGACCAATATATGTCATAAAACATATTTTAAAACCTAGTTTTCACAGTAGAATGTCATAATATTTCTTTCTTTGATTTGTAGTGGTTGGAATTGGAAGAGGAACAAAAATGTTGACCAGTTTGTTAACAGGGTCCAAGGTAAGAATACTGGAGTAGTTCTCTTTTTCTTGAATCTATTCTTAATGACCTATGTGTTGGATTTTATCAATTAAAAAATAAACTGTCAATGGACATTTGGGTTGTTTCCATGTCTTAGCTGTTGTGAATAGTGCTGCAGTGAATATGCAGATACATGTGTCTTATTGAAGGAAAGTTTTGTCTGCATATATGCCCCCCCCAAAAAAATTAAAAAATAAGCTGTATAAATTGCATGAATGAGTGTTACCCCTGAATATTAATCATAATGTCTATAATCATGATATCTGAGATTCATAATATTGAGTTTATAATTTTTTTTGCTCTTTTTAGGGCTGCACTTATAGCATATGGAGGTTCCTAGGCTAGGGGTCAAATCAGAGCTGTAGCTGCTGGCCTACACCACAGCCACAGCAACGCCGTATCCTTAACCCACTGAGCAAGGATGCTAGTCAGATTCATTTGTGCTGAGCCATGATAGGAACTCTCGAGTTTACAGATTGAAAAACAAATTTGACTCATAGAAGCAAAAATTTTGCAGTGCCTATATTTGAAATATATATGTATTTAGGTTTTTTAAATATAATTGTATTTCTTAAATGAAAGGGAACTTACAGATAATATTCTATTGGGAGTTTTTTTGTTTTTGTTTTTTGGGTTTTTTTGTTTGTTTGTTTGTTTTGGTCTTTTGTCTTTTTAGGGCTGCACCCACAGCATATGGAGGTTCCCAGGCTACAGGTTGAATTGGAGCTGTAGCAGCCAGCCTACACTACAGCCACAGCAACGTGGGATCTGAGCCGCATCAGTGACCCACACCACAGCTCATGGCAACGCCGAATCTTTAACCCACTGAGTGAGGCCAGGGATCAAACCTGCGTCCTCATGGATGCTGGTCAGATTTGTTTCTCGCTGAGCCACGACGGGAACTCCTATTGGGAGATTTTTTAAAACCTTGGAATTTTTTGTAGAAACCATACCATTTGTAAGCCATGCATTTTCCAACAAAAGACATGCTCTGTTCAGTAGTTATAAAATGTTTATTTAATAAAAGAATGAGACTTCTTTAAGATGTTAAGTTATATCATTCATCTTTTTGAGTAGCGTTGATTAAATCCAAAAGTATCATTTAAAGCATTTGATAGGAGAGGGAAGAAGAGTTATGCAGAAGCCAGAGAAGGAGGAGTCCTTCCCTGTCTTTGTTATTAACTTCTGCTCCTCTTCTGTAGTAGCTTTGCTCTGGCTGTTATCAACTTTCTCTTGGGATATTTTTTTCTCACTTCATTCTCTTTTGGGATTATGAGTATAATATGTACAAAAAGTGTAAGTGCTTATTATACGAAAGTCCCCTAAATTTCAGGCCTGTTATATTTCTTGAATGGCATATGCCATAGACACCTACATTTATTTTATTCAGGCAATTTCTGTTGGAAATCTTGATAACAGTTAATTTCATTTTTTAAAAAATTTCTATCTGTGATTTTTGGTAGCTTAGGCCAAGACAAAGTATTCATCAAAAAGAGGAAGCATGCCAGTTCTTTAAGGAAGAAACTTTACTCTGGGCATAAAGTCAAAAGAAATTTCTTACAGTAAGTGATAGTGAGTGATAGATAGTGGTTCTCAAAAATAGTTTTACAGTAGATGTAGAGGTGGATCTGCATGAGATATAACTCAGGTAAAATGATTCTGGGAGAAGTTAGGCTAATATGTCCCTTTGACCAAACTTAATCTAAGTGTAGACTATAGATAACCTAGAGGAAGGCGGTAGATACATAGTGTCTTACCATCTTCCCGAAATTAGGCTCTCTTTGAGCCAGTCGTTCAGCGGAATCTGGATAGCAGATGTACTTTAAAGTAATGGACTTCGATGAAGTTTTGGAGTATTATCTTTATTAGCTTTCTGTACTACTGATTAAAAGTTGGTTACTTATATGTGCTTTTGCAACCACATGAGCAGATAGAAGGGTTGATGTCCTAATATGAAATCACTGAATTCATATAAAGACTAATTACCATTTTCCAGGCATAAAGCTAGTCCCGTATCTATGTGTAATAAGCCATAGTGGTGCCTGTAGGCGAAGCTAGCAGTTCATCAGAAAGCAGCTTTGTATCTCCTCCAACCATTGAATAGTTGTTATCATTGGGGTATTCAAACTCCAGCCCCCGATCCCCGAATATGTTCAGAGGACAATAATTTCCCCCCACGTGAAGAGTGACATTTTTAGGTTAAGTCAACGTCAACTCTGAAGTGTGACTTGAATAATGCTCCTATGAAGCCAGCAACTTCCTGAGATTTGAGCATTTCTAATCCACTTTCTCCAGAGGTTAGTCGAGTTTTTACCTTTTCTTTACACTCTATTAATATTCATATACTTTATAAGTACTATATTGAAAATTTTGAAGGGTTAACGTTTATTAACTGTACAGAGCTCTTCCTTTTTTTTTTTTTTTTTTGGCTTTTCTAGGGCCATACCTGTGGCATATGGAGGTTCCCAGGCTAGGAGTCGAATCAGAGTTACAGCCACTGGCCTACGCCACAGCCACAGCAATACAGGATCCGACCCACACCACAGCTCACGGCAACACCGGATCCTTAACCCACTGAGCGAGGTCAGGGATCGAACCCTCAACCTCATGGATACTAGTCGGATTCATTACCACTGAGCCACAATGGGGACTCCCTTGTTTAGCTTTTGTTTAAATGCATAATCAAGTTGCTAAATTTAATCTTGGTATTTCACATAAGAATTAATAAACTGATTAATTAAAATTAATTTTCATTGTATGGGTGGTGAAATTGTTGAATCTTGTGATGACTAGGTAGGAGTTTATTGCACCATTCTCTCTCATGGATGTGTTTGAAAATTTTCCTTCACAGTCAAAACTACCCAGTAGAAAACTGATACTAAAAATGCATTTTTGGAGTTCTCGTCGTGGCTCAGTGGTTAACGAATCTGACTAGGAACCATGAGGTTGAGGGTTTGGTCCCTGGCCCCGCTCAGTGGGTTAAGGATCTGGCATTGCCGTGAGCTGTGGTGTAGGTCACAGACACGGCTTGGATCCCGAGTTGCTGTGGCTCCGGTGTAGGCGGGCAGCTACAGCTCCAATTGGACCCCTAGCCTGGGAACCTCCATATGCCGTCAGTGCGGCCCTAGAAAAAGACAAAAAAAAAAGTGTTTTCAATTATAGTATATTTATCAGCCATGTGTATCTATAAAATCAGACTTTTCCTTGTCACATTGGCTGGCATAGGAAGTTTGTAAATGTTCCTCAATCTATACGCTTCCCATATAACTTACACTAACACAGCCACTGCAGTCTATTGTTTTTGCCTTTATTTGGCTTCAAGTTGGTAGTGTTGGTAAGGCTCTGTATAAACTTGAAGACCTTTAGCAGATCTTCTTTGCCTTACGGCCTCTTCCCTGGTTTCTCCTCTAGAGGTACATTGCCATCGGCGAACTGGGGAAAGCTACTGACACGCTGGATTCTACAGGGAAAGTAACAGAAGAAAAACCTTATGGTATGAAGTTCCTCTTACTTAGTTCTTGTTTTTAATATTTAGAGAAAGTTTGTATGAATTCAGAATTTTAAAATGAATCTCTTATATCCCCAGGGATTTTAATTGTCAGTATATGTCTTTAGGTTAAGAAGACTAGAAATTGTTTATCACATTATTGCTCATTTGCTATGTCTGTTGACAGATTTATAATAATTGCTTCTTTGGGAGTTCCCGCGGTGACTCAGTGGTTAACGAATCCAACGAGGAACCATGAGGTTTCAGGTTCAATCCCTGGCTTTGCTCAGTGGGTTGAGGATCCGGCGTTGCCGTGAACTGTGGTATAGGTTGCAGACGCGGCTCGGATCCCGAGTTGCTGTGGCTCTGGCGTAGGCCGGCGGCTATAGCTCCGATTAGACCCCTAGCCTGGGAACCTCCATGTGCTGCAGGAGCGGCCCCAGAAAAGGCAAAAAGACAAAAAAAAAATTGCTTCTTTGCCTATAATCAGTTTTTTTGAAATATGCAGAATTCTTCTAAATAACTCCCTTGCCAAAAAACATTTATAACTAGGATTGAGGACATTTTTCCTCATAAATGTGAAACAATGTGTAGAAACCGTCTTGCTCGATTGGGAGTGTCTTGCCGTTGTTGTTTTGTTGTTGTTGTTGTTTTAATTACCTCTTAGCTATTGAAATAAATGTGCCAGGCTTAGTACTTTAAAATTGATCACATTCTGATGCTTTTGGAGTATGTAAAAAGATGTGACAAAAGGAAAGCTGTTTCTCTGGAAATAAAGCAGGACTCACTGGGGCCCACCTTAATTTTTCTGCCATTCCTTATTTCACTACTTTCAGAAAAGATAGATAAATGAAATGGTTTCCTAGCAACTTTCATAGTGCTTATGCTATTTATAATGCAGCAATTGCAGTTTTTGTACAGTCAGTTCACCTACATTATTATGTCATCAATTGTGAATTATAGGGGGTAGGCTTTCTAGGGGTAGGCTTTCTAGGGGGTTTTGTCTGGGCTTAAATGTCATCTTTTTTTAATGTAGGTATAGGCAGCCCAGCATCTGCTTCCCTATGTTTTGTTTTTTTGTTTGTTTTTTGGCTTTTTAGGGCCACACTTGTAGCATATGGAAGTTCCCTGGTCAAATCGGTGCTACAGCTGCCAGTCTACACCACAGCCACAGCAGCACGGGACCCGAGCCGCGTCTGTGACCTACACCACAGCTCACATCAATGCTGGATCTTTGACCCACTGAGCGAGGCCAGGGATTGAACCCTCATCTTCATGGGTACTAGTCAGGCTCATTACCATTGAGCCACCACAGCGGGGACTTCCTGCTTCCCTATATTTTTGTGTTGAATTGTCTTAGTATATATTACATATTGCTCTAGTAGTGAGACCAACCTGTTCCTTGTTCATAACAGCTTCTCTTGTCCTTTTAATTTACATGTGGCTTAGTATGTTGCATGATTAATTCGGCAACATAATGAAAGGAAAAATCACTGATTTGAGTCTTTTTAAAAACTGATGTTGAATTAGCCTTAAAATTATCATTATTAAGGAGTAATAGCAGGCTCTCACTTAATGGAAACCTTACCATAATCTTCAGCTTTTAAGATTATGCTTTTAAGATTAAAGTGGGCTAGGAAGATGTCGGAGATTTCCAGAGTATCCATCCTACAGTATTTGTTAGTACATAGATAATTAGAAGAATTGCGAGAAAGTCAAATTGGTGGACTTGTTAATTGGATGGGGTAATGACAGAGAAGAAGTTGTTAACCATGACTTAGGTTTCTGGGTTTTAAAACTGGTTACATGGCGGTGCAGTTCATTGAGTGGGGCGTATTAGAAGAGGACCAGGAGTTCCGATCATGCCTTAGTGGTTTACGAACCTGACTAGGATCCATGAGGTCTCTGGGTTCAATTCCTGGCCTCGCTCAGTAGGTTGAGGATCCGGCATTGCCATGACCTGTGGTGTAGGTTGCAGATGCAGCTTGGATTCCGCGTTGTGTGGCTGTGGCTTAAGCTAGCAGCTACAACTTCAATTCAACCCCTAGCCTGGGAATCTCCATATGACATGGGTGCAGCCCTAAAAAGACCAAAAAAAAAAAAAAAAAGGAGGACCAAAGAGATGAAACTACTTAAGCATACCCATTCTTCCTGCCCTTAAGCATTTTGGAATTTTTAAAAATTCTACTCTGTATTGTAAATAAACTTAAAGAACGCTTATTAGTTTGTTAAAATCATCTCATTGTAATCTTGAAATAAGTCATGGAGAAACTAAGCAACTTTCTTCAGACCCTGAAAAAGAGAGCTCCCTATCGTTTATTTTTTAAATTTTTTTATTATTTTATTTTTTTGTCTTTTTGCCATTTCTTGGGCCACTCCCGCGGCATATGGAAGTTCCCAGGCTAGGGGTCTAATCGGAGCTGTAGCTGCCAGCCTACGCCAGAGCCACAGTAACGCAGGATCCGAGCTGCGTCTGCGACCTACACCACAGTTCACGGCAACGCCGGATCCTCAACCCACTGAGCAAGGGCAGGGATCGAACCCGCAACCTCATGGTTCCTAGTCAGGTTTGTTAATCACTGCACCACGACGGGAACTCCCTCCCTATCGTTTATTGAATAGTATTTGTAGTCCCAGAAAATGAGAACTTAGAGAAATGATTGACATGATTTTTCTGTGTGATTTCATCAAATATTTGTCATCAGTTTAAGCTGCTACAGCATGTATCAAGGGGAAGATTGTAAGACCTACCCTGTATCCTTAAGGAACTTCTGTTGTATAGAGAATGAGGACCTATGTTCTCAGCCTTCTAAGACCTAATTCTAAGACTTATAACCAATATTTTGTAATGCCTTTTTTGTTATCCTAAAATGGAATGCAGAGGTATTCTCCTCCACCTACACATTTTAAAAAAAATCAATGTAATACAGTAAATGGACTATAAAGAAGAAATGGAGGTAATTTATAGTAAAATAGGCACATCAATATGTAAATGCACAGACAGTACCCTATTGAAAGTCTTCATGAAGTACTCAGATACCTAGATACACATAGCAGATACTCGTACATAAATCACTGTGAACGGCGCACATCAAATGGAGACTGACAGATGTGTTGTATTGGTAACTCAGCACTGGAAAGTTCAGTATATATAAGACAACAAAAAATAACTCTGTGTTTAAATGGGAACTGGAATTAGATTTTAGCCTCAGGTAATTATAAACAGACTTTCACCCGCATGAATAGCTGGCAGACATCCAGAAATCATGTAGGGCCGAGGACAGCTCTTCACTGTGCTATAGCGCTGCACGTTGCAGGACATCTAGCATCCCTGGTCCTCGCCTGTTAAGTACTGCTGATGTCGCCCATCCACCCAATCGGTATAATACTCAAAAATACCTTTCTTAATGGACCTGTTGTGAACAACTAGCATCTGGTTAGAGAGAGGCAGTATACAGTAAAATGGCAAGTGAATGATCTTAGGTCATTTTGTCCTATCCAGACGAATATCTTTTTACCTATAGAAAATAAATCTCTAGCTCACAATGTTCAAACCATATTAATAGGGCCCTTTCTTTTATTCTCTAATGCCTTTGTTGTTTCTAAATAGTGGGTTGTTTTTTTTTTTTACCATTTATTAAATATATATTTTGCATGTTAATTCCTAAGCTGTGAACTTAAGACCATGTCTCTTTTGGTTCTTGGTGTATGGAACAATATGTGGCACATAGGATAAAACATTTAGTGTATAAACAAAGCTAGTGATAGAGGCATTTGCAAAGAAGATGACTGCAGGGAAGTCACAGGAGAGACAGGCAGAGTCCTCCCTTCCGCTGCTCTTTTCTCATCCACAGCAAGGTATTAAGTCTTGGGTATAGTTATCAGCGTCTCTAAGGACACGTGGCTTCAGTGTGCTCATCTGTTCTTCAGGGAGCTCGGGACACCGGAGCTGTGGCTTCCCAGCCTGTCTTGGATGTGTGCCAAGCTTCTGGGAAAGCCTAACTGCTCCTATGAGGGGAATAGTTTTTTTCTCTCACTCCTGTGGCTTTTTCTTATTGGGAGGCAAGAAATGTGAAATTAAAGTGGTATCTCATGCTAATCCTCTGTTCTAAACACCACCACCTCTTAGTCCCAAAATAGGGTGTTGCCAAGTCTTCTGGAGTAGATGCAGCTAAAGTTTTACCTAATGGTAGTGGCTCCTCTTGGACTTTGGTTCAGCTGTCCACATTTCCTGGAGAAAGCTGAAAAGTTGAATGGGGTCTCAAAATTGTCATTTAAACAAATACGGCACACACCATAGAGGGGCTACTGTGTCGCTGGGTATCAGTCATCCCATAGTGCCTTTTATTTGTTTCTAAACTTTTTTGTTACATATAAAGGAAAGTGATGACATTATAAACCTACAGTTTAATGAACTATCACAGAGCAAACATCCATGCAGCTACCACTCTAGCCCAGAAAGAGAAAATTCCGAGAAACCCCCCTTCATGCCCCGTCTCTGTCACTACAACATCTCTCTTTTCCATGATAATTACTATTCTGACTGCCTACAATATGATGCTAATTCTAAAACCGTAGTATAGATTTGCCTGTTTTGGACTTTTTAACTTGCCGTGTGATATATTTATATATATTTTTATATAAATTATGTAGAGAGGTGTGTGACACACTTTTCTGTCATTAGACATTTGGGTTGACTCCAGTTTGGGGTTTTATGAATAAAGCTGCTATATGTATTTTATACCTGTCTTTTGGTAGACATGTGCAGTTATTTCTCTTGGATATATACCCAAGTGGAATTGCTGGGTCATAGGGTAAGTGTGTATTTTACTGTCCTTAAAAAAATTGGCAGTTTTTAAAGTGGTTATATAATTTTGCATTTCTGCAGCAATGTGTAAGAGTTCCACTTGCTTCACATCCTTGGCAACACGTGGTAATTAGTAATGTTTTTAATTTTAACCACTCTGGTAAGTGTGTTGTGATATTTCATTGTTGTTTTAATTTCAAAACTAATGAGATTCAGCACTTTATTATATGCTTTGTGGCTACTAAGCCATCTTTGTGTATTGTCCAGGTCTCTTGCCCATTTCTTTGTTTTGTTTTTTCTTTTCCTATTGAGTCACTTTTTTTAAAAGATGGATTTGTGTAAATTTTTCCTATGCTCTGGATATGTGCTCTTCTTTTGGGTGTATGTGTTGCAGATATTTTCTCCTTTTCTGTGGCTTGTCTTTTGGAAAACAGAAATTCTTAGTTTTAATTTAGTCTCATTGATCAAGTCTTTTATGGTTAATTTTTTTGGTGTCCTGTTTAAGAAAACTTTTCCCACCCCAAAAGCATGAGGATGTTTTTCTGTATTCTGATAGATTTATTCCTTTGCCTTTTACATTACGTCTACAGTGCACCATTTTTTTCCTATGTGGATATCCACTGGGGCTAGTACATTTCCTCCTCGGTCACAGATCAGCATCATATAAGCATAGGTTTGTTTGGAATCTGTTTTTGTTGCATTGGTCTGTTTGTCCTTGTGCTAACACCAAACTGCCTTAATTGCCATAGTTTTAGAATAAGTCTTGATATCTAAAAGAGCTAGTTTTCCTACCTTGCTTTTATAATTTCTTTCTGTAGTTTTTTTTAATAGCTTTCTTAGCAAAGTAAGGGAATTGCCCTCTAGTCCTAATTTGTTTTGTTTTTTTTCGTTCAATGAGCAGACATTGAATTTTGTCAACTTTTTCTTGTTTGATTTTCCTCTTTACTCAATTTTTTGTTTGTTTGTTTTTTGGTCTTTTTAGGGCCGCACCCTCAGCATATGGAGGTTCTCAGGATAGGGCTCCAATCAGAGCTGCAGCTGCTGGCCTATGCCAGAGCCACAGCAATGACAGATCCAAGCCACATCTGTGACCTACACCATAGCTCATGGCAATGCCGAATCCTTAACCCACTGAGTGAGGCCAGGGATCTAACCCACATCCTCATGGATGCTAGTCATGCTAGTTGGGTTTGGTAGCCACTGAGCCGTGATGGGAGCGCCCCTCCTTATTCAAATATTAAGCTAAATTTACATTTCTAGAATAACCCCAACTTGATCATAGTATGTCATCCTTTATATAAATTGTTGGATTTAGTTTGCTAATATTTAGTTAGGGTTTTTGCATTTTTGTCTGTGAGTGAGATTATCCTGTATTTTTCCTTTCTCAATGTCTTTGGTTTTGATATCAAGGTTATACTGACCTCATAAAATGGGATGGATAATATTCTCTCTCTTTTTTTATTCTCTGGAAGAGGACATGTGTCAGATTGGCATTATTTTATTTTCTAATGTTTGGTAGGATTTTTTTTTTTTTTTTTTTTGCTATTTTAGGGCTGTATCCATGGCATATGGAGGTTCCTAGGCTAGGGGTCGAATCGGAGCTATAGCTGCCAGCCTGTGCCACAGCCACAGCGACAGCAGCTTGGGACCCAAGCCATGTCTGAAACCTACACCATAGCTCATGGCAATGCCAGATCCTTAATCCACTGAGCAAGGCCAGGGATCGAATCCTCATCCTCATGGATCCTAGTCGGGTTTGTTAACCACTGAGGCACGAAGGGAACGCCAAATGTTTGGTAGAATTTAATGGTAGACATCTAGTTGGAATTTTCTTTGTTGGGAAGCTTTTTAACCACGGATTGGATTTCTTTACTAGCTATCAAACTTAATATTTTTTTATTTCTTGTGTCGTTCTAGACAATTTTTTTCCCCTTGGAATTCATCCATTCCATCTAAAATTTCCAAGTTTTTGGTATAAAGTTGTTCATAATATTCCTTTGAGATTTTTCTTTTTATTTTGAAATAATATCAAAAGAAAAGTTGCAAAAATAAAACCATATTTTTTGTAGTTTTCAACGTACAAACTTTCACTTCTTTTGTATACAAAACCAATAAGTACTTCATTTTTTATGCTGTTATGAATTGGATTTTCAAAATTTCAGTTTCTGATAGTTCCTTGCTAGTATATACAAATGGAGATAGTCTTTCTTTATTAACCCCACATCTTTCGGCCTTATTAAACTCACTTATTAATTCTGGCCCCTTTTGTATAGATTTTTTGTTAGGGCGGGTCTAAGGTAGACTTTCTCCCCAGGTCTGCATTAGCCCTACTCCTAAGGCATTGGCTTTTCTCGGGTGTCAGTCAGATGACCCGAGTATTCAGTAAAGTTTCTTCATTTGGAATTCAGACACCTCTTAAGAACTTTGGTAATTCTTTGGAGACTTACTGTATATGTGTGCAGCTTGGAATTTAGCCAGTTTCACATGGACCCCTATAGACATTTCTTTCTATGTGTAATTCTCTCAAATTCCAGCTGCTACTTGTCTCTCAAATTCTGATCTCTGTTTAGTGCTTTGTTTGTGATACCCTTCCCTGCAGTACTGTTCAGAAAGCACCTCCCAGGAAAACCAAGTGATTGTGGGCCTTACCTTGTTTTTTCTTTCTTCTCTCAGGTGTGATAGTCTTGCCGTATTGTGTCTAATGTTTGAAAACAGTTATTTTGTTATATATTTGTCAAATTTAACAGCTACTTCTGGTGACAAGACTTGTCCAGTAACAATTAGTATGTCCTGGTTGAATTTTTTTTGATGGGGGGAGTGGGGGCTTTTTAGGGCTGCACCCAATACATATGGAAGTTCCCAGGCTATCGGTTGAATTGGAGCTGTAGCTGCTGTCCTGTGCCACAGCCACAGCAACACAGGTTCCGAGCTATATCTGTGACCAACACCATAGCTCATGGCAACACCAGATCCCTGACCCACTGAGCAAGACCAGGGATAGTACGCGCATCCTCATAGATACTGGTCCCGTTTGTAACCCAACGGGAATTCCCAAGGTTGAATGTTTTTTTAACTACATCATATTGCTTTTAACTCCATAGTTCAGTTAAATACCAGTTTTCATGTTGTAGGTTCATTGCAAGAGTCAGTAAGTTTTAAGCAAATAATAACATGTAACATGATCTTATGTATGTTAATTTATGACAGTGATGTTTACACATTAATTCAAATGAATACTGTCACATCGATAATTTATTAATTGGCTACACAAAGAATAATTACCCAAGTTCTATGGTACTTATATCAAACCCATCATCTTCCAAAGAAGGAAGTTTGGGCTATTTATTGGAAATGCTTTCTTTAGAGCTTTTATTCTTGATTTCTTTTAAAATCCTCTGGAGCTAGAGTCTGTATTCTTATAGGAACAATTATTATTCTTTGAATTGGACTAATATCATGTTTCAGATAGAGGCAGCATGCCTCACTACATATTAAAAACATCTGAAATATTAAATTTGCCTTTGTTGTAAAATAACTTGCTGCATAGGCTTTCTGTCTGGTGATTCAGGCATCAAATGAATGATTCCTAGGTGACTTTTAAATGCTCTTTTGACCTTGAGATTCTGTTACTCCTCAGCAAATTAAATTCAACAAGAATGTCTCCAGTGCCATCTTAATTGTGTGCATTATGTAAGAAGCAAAAAAGTTATCTTTGCCGTTAAGGAGATTAGAATTCCATTGATGAGGTAATACCCATATATATATAGTAGATAACAGTTAAAAATTGTGAATGATTAATTACAGAATGAACAGCAAAACCATAAATGCCTAAGATGTTAAGTCAGAGAAGGAGACACCGTGGCAGAAGTAGAATGAGAAAGAATACATCTTGTCATCTTGTGTGGGGGAATATCAGTAAGAGAGCCACCGAAGCAGGACAAAGGAGAACACATTGGCAGGATGTCAGTAAAGAGACCAGCCTGGCGGAAGTGGAAGCTGCTTGGTCTTATTTTCAAAATGTGTGGCTGACTAAAATAGGAACTATAGCAATTTTATCAACAATGGCATCTCTTTCAGCACTTGCCAGCCTGGCGGTAGCATTGGCTGTCTAGATTTGGAAATTTTGCATAACTAAGGTGCCACCAGTAATTATGTTGTAATGTTTCAGTGGAATAAAAATTTTTCATGGAAAAATCCTCATTCATGTCACAAGATACATATGTTTGAAAAACAGCACGAACGGAATAGCCGTCTCAGGTCTGCCTTTTTGTAGCTGCTAGGTGTTGGAGACATTCTTTTGAGTTCTGTAGTTCTTCTCTTTTTGAGTCTAGTAGACTCTGATCCTTTGTTCATGTTTAGCTTGTAAGGATCAAGGTCACAAGGTTAAGTAAGACTCTTGCTGCCTTGATAATGAAATCTGGACAACAGTGTTCCATGCTGTCTTTTAATTTTCATTCTGGTGTTGGAACAGTAATTCAAAGCACATTAATTAGTTTCTGTTTAATATCTTTCAAATAAAATCAAATTAACATGCACATGCCAGAATAAAAAGTTTAAATTTCCTCCAAAGTGAAGAAGATTGTAATTTCTTCCCATTGGCTATAACCTAAACATGTTATAGAATATTTCTATAATTTAATTTATTGCTGAGTCTGAAATATATAGTCATCTGTATGTGAAAATCCCAAATATTGAATTCTAGTGTGTTATGGTTTTCAGTTGTTAATATAATAGAACAGTACTTTAATATTGCATCTTTTTGTTTGAAAGAATATGAAACAAAAGCCAGAAATGTGACTAATAAAAAGTCTTAGCTATGTATAGTTTCTTTTTGCCCTGGCTTATTTTTGAGGCAAGAGTCAAGACGCCTGAGCGAAATTCGAGGAGCAGTGAGGGAGAGAAGGAGACAGATAAAAACAGCTTTTCTTGCAGACAAAGTTGGATGTGAGTGTGGAAAGTTTATACCATGCCATTGAACAGTTTTGAAACCTATCAGGTAGAATTTTAAATGTGGTTACTACTTGATAATTTTCAATAATTTATTCAGTTATAATATTTGATGCCTTGAGAACCTTAGAAATGAACTTTTTATGGGTGTTTTTCTGTTTACTTTCTGATCACTTCATTTTTATTTTTGATCACTGCAGGACCATTTCTATAGCTAATGCAACACTTTTCTCAGGTCTTCTGAAGGCCATAGTAAGTACGTAGTAAATGTATATAAGGTAATTGAATCATTTTTAATGGGAAAAAAATGAAGCAAAGGAAATTGAATTTAGTCTTAATGTTGAGTAGCATAAGACCTTCTCCCTCTTTTGTCTCATCAATGTATATTTGATTCATCTCTACAAGGTAGAATTTGGCTTACAAAATGTACATTATAATAAATGCTTTATTGGTAATTGTTTTTTTAATTTTCAGAATTGTAAGTGCTGTGAAAATAGCACATGTACTTCTGTGGTTGTTTTAGTGTCACTTTTTTGCTCATTTTTGGCAGATAAAATAACCCAAGAAGATATCGAAGGCATTCTACAGAAATTTACTGGGAATATAATGCAAGTACCTCCCCTGTAAGTTCAGTAATTGAATTCAAATAAATGTTTACTTTTATTTTCCAGTGGCTAACATCACTTTAATGAAGAAAAAAAAAAAAGAAAGAGGAGTGGGGCTTCCTTTTACTATACAAGGCAGGTTTTAAATCTGACGTAACAAACGATTGAGTGATCCAGTAAGATGAACCTGATTTAAACGGAATGCAGAGCTTCTGACTCTAAGAGGTACTGGGACGTGGTCTCCTCTGGCCCTGGATGTTGCCACAGCCTGACATCTGTGCTCTTCTAGGGTTTATTTTATTTTATTTTTTTTCTGATTCCATCTGCAGACATCAGGGCAGTTCTGGAGAGTTCACTCTTTCCAGAATTGCTGTGAAGGAACCAGTCTAGTCTGGTATAGGCATCAGAATTGTGCTTCAGAGTCCAGTTGTCACTTCCTTTCAGGTGTTGGGACAATTCCTTTTGGGTCTAGAATCTTATAGTTCACAAGTCTCTGCAACAAATGAAATGGATAACTATAATGTATTATAAAAGTATAAGGACATTGATTTACTCCTTGGCCATATTCTTTGTGCCCATTACCCTTTCAAACAAATTGCGTTTTTAAAAATGGCTTGTAGACTGTGTTGGGATATGTTACTAACAGTTCTTTTAGAATTAATATTTATTTGGTATTTTTAAAAGTCTTAGTTTTTTCAAGAACACTGAGATATTTATGGGGAAATGTTTTTTCATAATTTTACCTCAAATGTAAAGACTTAAAAATTGTAGCAGGATCTGAATAAACATTATTTTGGATCATTGTTGTTAAACTATATTAAATATTTATATTTATAAGAATTATTCTAGGGAGTTCCCGTCGTGGCTCAGCGGAAACGAATCTGACTAGGAACCATGAGGACGCAGGTTTGATCCCTGGCCTCGCTTAGTGGGTTAAAGATTCGGTGTTGCTGTGAGCTGTGGTGTAGGTCGCAGACATGGCTGGGATCGGGCATTGCTGTGGCTCTGGCATAGGCCAGCAGCTGCAGTTCTGATTCAACCCCTAGCCTGGAAACCTCCGCATGCCACAGGTGTGGCCCTAAAAAGACCAAAAAAAAAAGAATTATTTTAGAATTTTCTTCTCTGATTGTTCCAAGAATTTTGAGGTCTAATAAAACTTAATCATACAGAACTAAGATCCTTTGGGTAGTTTATTTGCTCTTTGGAAATATTTTGGTAACTTAATATGAAAAGAATATTATTATAGGAATTCCTGTTGTGGCTCAGTGGTAAACAAATCTGACTGGGGACCATGAGGTTGCAGGTTTGATCCCTGGCCTCGCTCAGTGGGTTGAGGATCCGGTGTTGCCTTAAGCTGTGGTGTAGGTCGTGGGCTCGGCTTGGATCCCTCGTTGCAGTGGCTCTACTGTAGGCCAGCGGCTACAGCTCCAATTAGACCGCTAGCCTGGGAACTTCCATGTGCCGCAGGAGCAGCCCTAGAAAAGACAGACCAAAAAAAAAAAAATTATTATAATAGAAATACACTGTTTTAAGGAAATGTAGTGGAGATCATTGTTACTAGAGGCCTTGTAGCCTTAATCTAGAATGAGGACTGGTAAAGACACGAACTGGCCATCTCCAGGAAGACGGTTAAAGAAAAGATTGACAACATTGTTCATTAGGTGCCAGAATGAGCTGTAATAGCCTCAAACGATATGTAGAAACTCTATCCCTGACACCGGTGTGGAGTAGATTAGAAGAAAAATTAGTACATTCTTAGAAGGACTTTCAGTTTGAAGGGCTACTACTCATCCTTTCTTTCCATACTGTAATCTGAAATTATTCTCTCTCATTCTTTCTCAATCTCTCTCTATTCTTCCTCCCTCTTGTACCTTGCCTGCCTCCGTCTGCCTCTTGTACCTTGCAAGCTATTGTGCATTAAAGAAAGATGGACAGAGACTTTCATCTCTGATGAAGAGAGGTAAAGTAGTAGAAGCCAAACCTGCCAGGCCAGTTACGGTATACAGTATCTCCCTTCAGAATTTCCAGCCACCACTTTTCACATTAGGTAAGATGGAGAAATTTGAAATCATTTGTACTTAGGTGTGCTTTTATTTTGTACTTGGCTACGTTTGTGTGATTTTAATGGATCCCTAGGATTTTGGAGATTTTTTTTAAATTCAAATTTAAACAATTTGTTAGTACCTTTTTGATAACACATATAATGAGAATACCTATAGCTGTATGGAGGCTCAGAAATGTCCCAGATAGGCTGTTTTTCATATGTTGTATTATATCATCTTACTGTAAATTTGGAAGTAACATACCTTGGGTCTCTGTGGGGATAAAAAAGTAGATAAGGAGTACAGATTTTCAAAATTTTGTATTTCGATTTTATTATCTTATGGATACTTGTTCCTCATTTTAACTAGTACCTGATAGTTTACATTCGGTTTTTTATTGACATTAATTTGGCCTTTTAAAACAATGCTTTTTCACTCTTTGGACAAGAAATTCTAAGTGCGAAGTGATTCTTTTTTTCCCCCTCTTCTTTGTCACCAAGAAATTACTGCTAAAGATCATATAAACATAGATATAATGGATCAGGCTGAAATATCTTCCTGAAAAATAGTTGAGTAGAAGTGCTCGTTCTGAGGTCAGCATATTTTTAGTTTTATAAGAAGAGTTCAGAAATTTTTTCAAGTCATTGAACCATTTTGCACCTCCAACGATGTATGAAGTCCATTTGCTCTGCATTGTTGCAAACATTTGGTCTTAACTCTTTTTGATTTTAGACATTCAGATGAGTTGGGGTTTTTCTGTTTGTTTTTTTCTTTTTTGGCAGCGCCCAGGCATATGGAAGTCCTAGGCCAGGGATCGAATCTGAGCCAGAGCTGCAACCTATGCTGCAACTGCAGGAACATTAGATCCTTAACCCACCATGCCTGGCGGGGATCAGACCAGCACCTCCAAAGAGACAAGCTGGATCATTAACCCACTGCACCACAGCAGGAATTCCAAGTACCAGTTTTTGTATATTCTGGATACAATCCTTTCTCAGCAATAAATACTGTGAATATTTTCCCCTTCCCCTGCTTCCCTCTCTGTTGTTGCATTTTTTTTTTCCCTTTGTGCTATCTTTGAATGAGAAAATTTTTAATTTTTTTTTCTTGCTTTTTAGGGCCTTACCTGTGGCATATAGAGGTTCCCAGGCTAGGGATTGAATCGGAGCTATAGCTGCTGGCCTACACCACAGCCACAGCAATGTAGGATCCGAGCTGCGTCTTCAACCTACACCATAGCTTGAGGCAACATCAGGTCCTTAACCCTCTGAGCAAGGCCAGGGATTAAACCTGCAACCTCATGTTTACTGGTCAGATTCGTTTCCACTGCACCACAATGGGAACTCCCCCACCTGAAGTCTAATTTATCAATGAGATTTCTGTAAACTAACAAACTCTTGTCTAAACCCAACTTTTGTCTGTTCTAAGGTTTTTAGCATTTATGTTAAAGTCTATAATATATTTCAAATTAAAAAAGAAATGTCTTCCTGGACATGTGGTAAATTTTAATTCAGATTATCAATTTGAATTTATCTATAATCCATATTTGAAATAAATTTAAAAACCCACACAGCAGCTCACAGCAATGCCGGATCGTTAACCCACTGAGCAAGGGCAGGGACCGAACCCACAACCTCATGTTCCTAGTCGGATTTGTTAACCACTGCACCTCGACGGGAACTCCAACAATTTTTTTTTTTGTCTTTTTGTCTCTTTTGTTGTTGTTGTTGTTGTTGTTATTTCTTGGGCCGCTCCCGCGGCATATGGAGGTTCCCAGGCTAGGGGTCGAATCGGAGCTGTAGCCATCGGCCTATGCCAGAGCCACAGCAACGCGGGATCCGAGCCGCGTCTGCAACCTACACCACAGCTCACGGCAACGCCAGATCGTTAACCCACTGAGCAAGGGCAGGGACCGAACCCGCAACCTCATGGTTCCTAGTCGGATTCGTTAACCACTGCGCCACGACGGGAACTCCCCAACATTATTTTTTAATGTGTGTTAAGTTCATGTGGATTGTGGGTTTTGTACGGTTTTTTTCAAAAGTCATTCCTTTTCTTAGTTCCCTGATTCTAAAATATTTGACAAACAATGAATAAAACACACTAAAAAATGTTTTACTCCATTCCATGAAAATGCAGCAGCTGTGTTGGCACAGTAGATATTATCTATGAAAGTAAAAAAAAAAAAAAAAAACCCTCAAATTTTCCCCATTGCATTTGTTGACTAGAAGTTGTAATAAGCCAAATTTGACCCTTTTCACCAAAGGCAAATATAGTGCAAGAATGTAACACACCTACATTTGACCCTCATGTTCATTTTTCTTTGTCTCAGCAGTGGCTCCCAACCTTGAACTGATGAGGGGGAAAAAATTAAAATTCCCAACTATTGAATTTTGATGAATTCCCTCAAATAGCTTTATTTGTATGCTAAGCTAGAAATAGGTAAATTGTAGTCTTTTTGTGTAGAAATGCAGTTCTTTTCAGGGTGTCTTGTGGATGAATAAAAATAATCCAGAGCCCTACTCTTAACCAGTAAACTTGTATTATACTTAAGAAGATAGATATTTAGATGTGCATTCAGTTCTAGTACATTGTGTAATTTTAAGTTATTTCATGATTTTTTTCAGGAATATTTCCAAGAGAACATTTAAATGTGCCAAGTTCTCCACGTAGTATATTACCCCAAACATAATTCCTGTCACTGAAAAGGGGTTTTTTGTTTGTTGTATTTTTTGAGTGTGCAAATCAGAAAATATTTTAAAAATCTACACTTCATAATAGTAAGGCAGAGATGTTCAACCATTTAAAACCTATTAAATGAACAAGCTGAACAAATATGAAAATATTTTTTAAAAATCTGCCGTTCATGATAGCAAAGCTGAAATTTCTAACTATTTAAAACATATTAAAAGAACAAGGCTGAAGTATTAAAGTGGTATGACTTGCCAGTTAATTTAAAATGTGTTCATGAGTTTCTGCTGCTTGCTTTCTCTACACTCTGACTTTTCAGTCTCACAAACACATATGCTACTGGATGAATAATTTATGTTTTAGCACATAAATATTTTATCACTTGATTGTTTGCATAGTGCATTTTTACATTTGTTTAGGGGCATCATTTCTATGTAAAGTGGATTTCATAGGAAGTTAGCAATTTACCATGTCACTGTTAACATTCCAGATGTTGAATGTGGAGGAGGTTTTTATATCAGAAGCTTGGTCAGTGACATTGGCAAAGGTAAGCATAAAGATGAATTATGAATTATCATTTAGAGGGTAAGATTCCTTTTTGATGGGAAGAAGGGATTATCTGTTTTCGTATCTTTGAGTACTGGCCTTAGGAACTGTATTTTTGCTGCCTTCAGCCTTAGAAGCATTATAGGTTTATGGCAGACAATTATCAGCATCAGCAGCTGCAGTGAAATGCTTATAATGAGAGAGAGGAGAAAAAGAGGAGCAGAAAATGAAGATGTGAATAATGAATCCAAGGACCAGCATTTTTTTTCAAGTGTAAAAATATTTTGACTCAAAGTAGGGATAAGAAAAAAAAGATTAATCCTTCTAAAAAAGTTATTTTCATTGCTACAAGTCAAATTAAAGAAAAACAAACAAACAAAAAACCTGGGCCGTAGTCTTGCAAACAGCCAGGAAGTTGCAGTTCTG
This sequence comes from Phacochoerus africanus, assembly GCF_016906955.1. Taxonomy (NCBI): domain Eukaryota; kingdom Metazoa; phylum Chordata; class Mammalia; order Artiodactyla; family Suidae; genus Phacochoerus; species Phacochoerus africanus. Next base: position 125,614,665 of record NC_062558.1, read on the forward strand.
GCCCTGCCATTTGCTGGCAGTGGTGACCCTGGACAGGTCACATTGAGTCACCAAAATGAAAGTTACTTCATAGAGCTCCGCGTCATGGGTTAAATAAATGTGTGTGAGAGTTCCTTGTAGACTTTAAAGCAGTTTGGTAGGTTAGTTATTAAGTATTATTTTGCACCTTAATTATTTCTTAATCTCAAGGATCTTGGATTATTAGGATTTTACACTTGGGGTAGTTCTGAGAGGGTTGAAATGAGTTGTCTGTCCTTTGAATAATAATAGAGTAAGAAGTCCTGAATCATTTCTCTTGTGTTCTCTTTTTCCCTTTTGTTGCCGGAGAACTCTCTTCCTGTGCCAGTGTGCTAGAGCTGACCCGGACCAAACAGGGACCGTTTACACTAGAAGAGCATGCCCTTCCCGAGGACAAATGGACGATTGATGACATCGCACAATCCCTTGATCAGTGCGCCTCTCTTCTCCCAGAAGAGCTGGCACTTAAAAAATCAAAACCCGAGGAGTCTAATGAACAAGTGTTGAGCTGTGAGTATATAACTCTAAATGAGACAGAGGAAAACGATGATGTAATTAAGACATTTTAAGACTGGCTTGGGATTGTCATCATTTCCTGGTTGACATTTGAATCCTGTGTGCAGAATGATAAGCTATGTGCAAAAGCCAAACTTCCTTTTTTTTTTTTGCATGAAGAAAATGTCCATGATTTGTAGTTTTTATGGCATACAATTTATCTTCTGTACATTGTAAGTAGCCTTACAGTCGTTCATTTCTTGTTGTACGATGGACAGTTTTTTTATGGTGTTATTATGTTGGTAGATTGGATTTAGGAAAATCAACTTGCTGATTTTGATATCTATTCAAAACTTTTTCATATGAAAAAGGTGACCACATTTTTTAATCAGAGGAGAAAAATGAGCTACATGTTTCTTGGGTGTCACAAAAGTGAATGTAAATTAGAGTTTCTTTGGCTTGCAGGTGGCTCTGGTTATTGAAATTTCTTCACTTATGTTTGAAAAAGCTATTATTTAAACTCGTGTTTTGGAGAGCTTATGATTCTTAAGAACAGTTTTTAATAAGGCTGTACTTATCTTGATAATAGCTGTGTTTATTTAGATCTTGGAAACTAATAATCTTTTTTAATAAATATTTGTAAATGAACAAAATTATTGCTGCTACCGCTGACAGGATGTAAACAGAAGACTAAAGTTTAATTAAATTCACCTGTACCATTAGCACAGGCTAGGTCCTATGGCTTCATGTGTTGGCAGCTATGAGATATTTTTCTGGTACTTTAATCAATACAATCAACCACCCTTGTACCAATTTACTAAATCTCATTTTAAACAATTAAGCTAAAGACTGTATCTTCAATCAAAATTTTCTTTTCTCCGTTCTTTAGTATTTATTTATACCTCTTTATAGGGTATTAATCCCTATGACATTGTTTTTTCAATTTGCATTTTCAAGTGATGTTTACAGATGTTGAGATTGCTGCCCTCCATTTCCAGTTAATCTCTTCTGCTATAAATGTCTAAAAACAGTTTTCATTCAGGTAGCCTACTGAAAGTTCCCTATCTCTTTACATAGTTTTTAAACTAGTCACATTACAAAATAGTAAATTTCATATATAATAAGTGCTTCATATTTTTGTTATGGGAAAGCAATATGTTATGCAGCCAGTTTGTAGAAATGTTTAAATTCCACTTCATTGTTCAAATAAATACAGTTTCAAAGAGGAAGAATCATTAAAATTTTCATCAAATTAAGAGTTTTTAGATTTTTATGGGTTTTCTTTTAGAGGTGGTTGCTTACAACCTCTAACTTGTAAATTTTAAATATGAAAATTAAAGTAATCTTATTTGTGGTTAACTTAACATAAATTCAATATAAAAAGTTATAGAGGTCCCTGGTGGCTCAGCATGTTCAGAATCTAGTGTTGTCCCTGCTGGGGCTCTGGTTACTGCTATGGTATGGGTTCTGTCCCTAGCCCAGGAACTTCTGTGGGCCTGGCCAAAACCAAATTTTTTTCATTAAAAAATGCTTTAGTAGACCATTTTCAGCATTTTGGCATCATATTCTAAGTGGAAATATTAAAAGTATTCTTAATATAATACAGAAAGTTAGAAGGACAAAGTTGTAAGTATCATGATATGTTAAGTAAAACACCAAAAACACAAAGTTGTAAATTGAAACTTTCACAGTTTTACTTATTTTTATAAGGTGCTCTGCAGTTTGTGTCAACCAGAGGTGGCGGTGACTCCCTCTTTCTGTTGACATGGCACGGGTTACAGGATGTCTTCATATGCCACCAGCCAGGGTCCAAGTAGAGGGATATAAAACAGCCGGAGCATTTCTGCTCTGTTTCACAACTTAAAAACTAATGTGGGTTCTCGCTATGATACAGTAGGTTAAGGATCTGGCATCCCTGCCGTGGCTCAGGTTCAATCCCTGGTGCGGTGTGGTGGGTTAAAGAATCTGGTGTTGCCACAGCTGTGGCATAGGTCACCGCTGCCTCTCAGATTCAATCCCTGGTCCGGGAATTTCCATATGCCACAAGTACAGCCAAAAAAACCCACCACCAACAACAAAAACAAAAACAAAGGTGTGTGATTTACTAACGGAGAAGACTATAAAATTTTTGAAAAGACGCATGACTTTTAAAAATGGTAACCAATCTTTTCCTTTTATTGAAAACATTGAAGAAAAATTTGCCAAATGGAAAATCAGCCCTTGCTCCTCACCATCCTAATACAGTGACTTGAGAACTTTGATTTTGCATTACTCCTCTGCGTCTCCCCCACACAGACACATTTTTTTCTCTTTTGGCTACCCTGAGGCATATGAAGTTCCAAGTTCCCGGGGCGGGAATCAGACCCAAGCCATAGTGAATCCTTAACCCACTGTGCTGGGACACGGATCAAACCTTCATCCCAGCACTTCAGAGTTGCCGCTGATCCCATAGCGCTACAGTGGAAACTCTACTTTTCCCCCTTCTTTTGTTCAAATAATTATAGTCTTAAGACACCTATACTTCTCTGTTGACTTTTTTCGTTTCATATTACTTGACTCTATTTGTATTTAGTTTTGATAATGATTACTTTAAACATATTACTTCAATTTATTTAAAATATCTTCCCTATTGCTGAATACCGTTATTTTCAATTTTATTAGGATAAATTCCTGGGAGTGGGGTTATTAAATGGAGTAATATGAACAATTTTATGGTCCTTAATAAGTTTGTCTGTTGCATTCTCAAAGAGTTGTAACGTTTTACGGTGTCATCATTTGCACATATCAGATCATTAAAAGTTTACAGCTTTGGGTGGGGATTTTATATGTTGTCGTTGCCAATTTAGTAAGTTGTAAGTGTTCAAAATTGCTCTGATTTGCCTCTGTGACTTTTTCGTATACTTTGGTCCCTTATATAAATAAATGTCTTAATGGTTTCTTTATACGTTTGTATGAGTTATTTGTGTAGTAAATACTTAATAGAAGTATTTTCCTGGCCTGTTGTCTTTTTTATTTTAGTTTCATTTTTCATTTTTCCTAACTAAATTTGCTAACTAATTTTACTAATTCTTCCCCTTTTATAGTTGCCAGATTTATGAGTATGAATAGTTAAAATTTATTGAAACTTTAAAATATTATTAACTTTCATAAGCAGCTGTAAGTGATGAAAATGCTGTGAAAAGTTCAAGACTCATCCATAAAACAAGTTCATTTTCTCTTTCTGGTATTTACATACCAACTGTTTTGATTTTTCATTTTAATCAAAATATTAAAGATCTCTATCTTATGTATTTCTAGGCCTAAAGCTTCATTATTGTAATAAAGTTTGTTTTACTTGTAGGAGAAAGATATGTTAGAAATTCCTGAAAATGCTTGGAAATGAAAATGTTCAGTGTGGAACATACAAATGGTTTCATTTTGACATTTAGTTTTTTATATTTCTGGAAAATATTGTCTTAAAAGCTGTCAAAAGTAGTCATAGAATTTTTTTTTTCTTTTCTTTTTAGGGCTATACCCATGGCATATGGGGGTTCCCATGCTAGGAATCAAATCGGAGCTGTAGCTGCCAGCCTACACCACAACAACTCGGGCTCTGAGCCACATCTGCTACCTACACCACAGCTCGTGGCAACACCGGATCCTTAACCCACTGAGTGAGGCCAGGGATTGAACTTGCGTCCGCATGGATACCAGTCAGATTCATTTCCGCTGAGCCACAAAGGAAACTCCAGTCATAGGATTTTTTTTTATAGTTTTAAGATACATGAGCATTAAAATAATACAGATTTTCTCTCTGATAATTCAAAATGATAAAATTTGAATAAGGGCTAAACTCACATTTTCCTATACCGACTAGATGTTTTCTTCTTAAATACGTCAATTAACACAAGCTACTGATCTATCATCAGAAATAATTCTTTGTACTGTATAAGAAAAGAGTTCTTTATATCAGTTTTTGAGTATGTTTTATGCCTCTGACCAGTTTGAAATTTGTATCAGACTTCAATAGGCATTTAGAAGTTTAGTTAGTTGTTTCAAAGGAAGAAAGTAATTTGCCTTATATCGTGATGTTGATAATAGAAAAAATGTAATTCAATAAGCACTCTAAAATGTTGAAACATTTAAATAGTGGAATATAATAAATATAAACCTTATGGACTGAAATGATTATAATGGCCTTGTAGTTAAATTGAAATAGAAGATTTGTCTTGAATCTATTTCTTTAAGGTATGTGTGGGCAGCTCTTGTCTAATTATTCATTAAATATCACTTGTTAAACACGACATGGCACTGCAATCAGTAGTCCCTTCATAGTTCCAACTTGAGTTAAATTCTCTGTGAACAGGAATATTTCATATTGCTATTGTACATGGTGATACCAGTAGGAAAGTTGAAGTCAAAAATTACTTTTTGGTCTTCTTATTCATAACCCCCCCCCCCTTTTTTTTTTAGGTCTTTTCTGTCTTTTCTAGGGCCGCACTTGCAGCATATGGAGGTTCCCAGGCTAGGGGTTGAATCGGAGCTGTTGCTGCTGGCCTACATCAGAGCCACAGCGACACCAGATCCGAGTCGGATCTGTGACCTAAACCACAGCTCACGGCAATGCTGGATCCTTAACCCACTGAGCGAGGCCAGGGATCTAACCTGAAAGCTCATGGTTCCTAGTCAGGTTCGTTAACCACTGAGCCACAGTGGGAACTCCCTTATTGATAACTCTTAAAAAATATAACATAGTAATATTATGTCTGTCTCTACTGTTAGTTTTTTGATCTGGGCAAATCACTTAATCTTTTCAAGCCTCAGTTTTCTTATCTTTAAAACAAAGGGGACAGACTAGTCTACTTCTAAGAACTTTTGCAGTGCTAAAATAGGCTTCTGAGATTAGTGATTTAGATCGATTCTCTTCAGAACTCGTTCTTTTTGAATCTGAATTTTCATGTTGTTCAGTTTGGGGAAATTCTCATCCTTTAATCTCTTTGAATATTGCATCAGTTCCTTCTAGTAGTCCTGTTAGATTTATGTCATACTCATCTTATTCTAGTTACTCTTTTTATTTTCCAGCTGTTTATCTCAATGCTTCTTGGGGAATTTCCTTGAACCTTTTTTCCGGATAATGAATTCGTTCTTTTCCAATTTCAATGTACTGTTTACCCATGTATTTATTTCAACGATTGCTATGGTCTTTTTAAAGTTTATAGAACATCAACTTGAAAATTCTTTTTGTGTGTGTTGTCTTATTCTTTCATCAGGGTTTTAGTTTACATATTGTATATATATTTATGTATCAGTAAAAGATATATGTATGTGTATATATAATTTTACTGATATTTAATGTGCATACAGAAAATTGCACATATCATAAATGTATCACCTGATCAATTTTCATGAAGCAAATGTGTATGCAGCCAGCAACCAAATAAACAGAACATTACTGGTCCACCAGAGCCCTCCAGAGCTTCTTCTCCAGTCACTAGACCCCTAACCTCACCCTCCTGCCAAGGGTAACTGCATCTAAATTATAGATTATTAATTTAGTCTACTTTTATGCTTTATATAAATAAAGCATATAATATATGATCTTTTATGTCTGACTTCTCTCACTCCAAGTTACATTTGTGAGGGTTCTCCATGTTGTCGCACAAATACTGTGTATAAATATACACTGAGATAAATAACATTTACATCCAGAAGTGGGCATGCATCTTCTTTCTGGCCATTAGTGTGGGGTTTGGGACAGTCTAGTCAGTAGTTTACGAAGGTTTGGACTTGTTGTCATAAAATGTACCAGGCTTCCAGTCACTGTAGGAGTGGGCTGATGCTACTTTGCACTTAGTGGGGATCTGGATTGTGGAAGGGTGTTTCTCAGTGTATCTCTCCATGCTCAGAGATTTCAGCAAGTCCTTCACACCTGTGGCATGGAAGAAATTTGACCCATGCTTTTCCGCCGCTCCCAGTGGTAAACTGCTGTTGCCTGTCGCTTCGTGAGGTTCAAAGTGGTGTTTCTCAGTTCTCTCATTCCAGCCTCAGTTTTAGTCCTTGCAGCCCAAGATAATTTTCTTTCTTTCTTTTCTTTTTTTTTTTTTTGTCCTTTTACGGCCACGCCCTTGGCATATGGAGGTTTCCAGGCTAGGGGTCTAATCAGAGCTGTAGCCACCGGCCTATGCCAGATCTGAGCCATGTCTTCGACCTACACCACAGCTCACAGCAATGCCAGATCCTTAACCCACTGAGCAAGGCCAGGGATCAAACCCGCAACGTCATGGTTCCTAGTCAGATTCGTTTCCACTGCATCATGAGGGGTTCTCCCAGGGTAGAGTTTCTAAGCAATTCTGTCCCTTCCCCAGTGGCAGCAGATCTCAGCTTTGCATCCGTGTCCCATCCTGAGCTGAACTCATTTTGTATCCCTCCTCCAATAGCAGGCAGCTTTTGCTTCTATCTTTTCACCAAACACGGTGCATCTTTGCTTGGCTCTCTCCTCTCCTCCCTCAAGCAGCTTGTGGCTTTTGTTCATGTACGAGAAGGGTTCGTGTAGCAGGTGAGTTTCATGATTTGTAGCCACCTACTGGGTCTTTCTTAGGTCTCCTGTCCTGCGCCCAGGCTTTCTTATGAGCACCTCGTAGAAGTAGAAACACGTGGACAAGAATTAGGAAGTGACTTCCTTTGTGCCTGAGGCTCCCAGAATTTCTGAACTCTTGGCCTTTAGGAAATCATTACAGATTTCTTTTGTTTTCGTCTTACCTGCTTTTATGATGGCTACCTCTTCCTTCTGTATTATGCCCAAAGTGAAACAATTTGTATTTCCCATTGCTCCTCTGAGGAGCTTATCACCCATTTGAACTCATTTTTACCTCACAATCTTAGTTCCCTAATGGGCTTAAGAATTTATCCAGCTTGTTCTTTCTGTTAAGGTGGGATTTATGTTCTCTTAAAGCTTTTTGTGTCCTAAGTGAAAGCAGAACCTTGAATAGTGCTTATATCTATTTCCCCGGCATTTACAGTGGTGAGGGGCTTGAGGTTGTTTTATCTACTGTTTTTGCTAGAAATGAAACTTTCCACATCCAAAGATTAGACAGATAAATTTAACTGACTTGCAGCACCATTATGTTGTAGTTAATTTTACATCCTTAGATAAATAATCTGTCAAGCCATTGACTAATGGCAAAGCATTTGCTAACTTAGCATTCATCTATTCAGGTGCTTTGAAATTATTTAATTATTTTAATTCTTCCATTATAGGTGAGAAAATCAGGACCTAGAGAAGTATCTTTTCCCAACTCCAAATTAATGGCATTAGTAAGGACAGGACTTGAGGCCAGATATCTTAAGTTGACATGCTTCTTTTGGCTCGCAGAATTGGTTATATTATCTAACGGTGATGACTAGGTGATTTTAATTCCACATTATGTAAACATGTCAATTGTCAAATATTGACCTATGCCTTTGTATGGGGAAACAATGTCTGGCATACAAAAGAAGTCTTGAAGACGTGGTCCAAGGGTTCACTTGACTTCAAATAGGAACTCAAGAAATGCACACATAAAAAAAAATAAGTAGCTCCACAAGACAATACATAAATATCAGTGAGTGATCGTTTTCAGCAATCGGGGTAGCTACCCTGAGAAGGAAGACACTGAGTTGGGCCTTGAACAATAGATACCATTCAAAGAGTTAGGAGAGAAGTCAGGAGGGGGGAATGGTTCCAGCAAAGATGCCAGTATACAAGGCATGTTCAGTCAGGAAAGAGGGGAATGGCCTGGGTGGAGAGGAGGATTTGTGTTGATATGTGGTTGAAAACAGGTTGGCATGACATGTTTGAGCCTTGAAAGGCAGAATTGAGTAAAGCTTCAGGCTGTGGTATGTGGTAAGAACTGAAGAGGGAGAAACAGGATGCAGAAAGCCCAGTTAGACCTGAGTCTAGTGCAGTAATCCAGGACTGAGGTAATAAACAACTCTGAACTAGAGTTTTATCAGATGATGGATGTCTGGATGGACAGTTTAGGAGAAAATGGATGATTTTCAGTGATTCAGATAATTGATTACCAGGGTATTGCAGGAAAAATGATTAGCAATAGTTGTCAAATAGTTTTCCTTAAAAGAACACATCAGAATATTTGTATAAAAGTGAGTATTTTCTTTGGCATGGATAGTTGGTACTTTTGCCTGTGATAACGACGACCGCTTTCCTTGTTCCTTTTTTCTGTGACCAGTGAGCCTCTTGAAAAGAACTATGCCTTTTCACTTATCGCCTGAATATCCAGCGTATAGCAGGTTTCTTGACTTTAATGTGTAGTTAGGGGTTCTTAACTATTATTTGAAATATTGAATCATGTCTGTGATTGAAAGCATGGGCTCTGGAGTTATAGGCTTTCCAAGCTTTACTGCATATCATCAGCTCTTAACCTCAAGAAAGTTAATGAACTTTCCTAAGCCCCAGTTTCCTCGTATGTAAATTGGGGATATTAACAGTGACTACTTCATGAAATTATGAAGTCTAAATTAGGTCATTCAGGTGAAATGTTTAACATACTTCTTAGAACCTAGTAAATAGTAAACAGCAGCAAATGCCATAGACCTGATTTACATGTAAGAAAAGGATAAACCTGAAATTCTCATGGTTTATGGATTCAGGTATATTTTTCTTTTCTTTTTTTCTTTTTTCTTTTTTTTTTTTGTATTTTTGCCATTTCTTGAGCCACTCCCCCAGCCTATGGAGGTTCCCAGTCTAGGGGTCTAATCGGAGCTGTAGCTGCTGGCCTACACCACAGCCACACAACGCCGGATCCTTAACCCACTGAGCAAGGCCAGGGATCAAACCCCCAATCTCATGATTCCTCGTCAGATTCGCCACGACGGGAACTCCTGGATTCAAGTATATTTTTCAAAGATGCTTTAAAAGATAGTGCTTTGGTCAGAAGAACTGGGCTGAAATAATTTCCTGACAGCAAAGATTATTAACAGTGCAATAGGCTATTGATACAAGTAGAGAACGTTTTTAGAGAATGTGGATGTTCACCTTTTATATATTAAGTGTACCAAAGTCTACTGAGGAGATGTATCCAGCTGCATAAATCCACATGCCATTAAAGTTAGTTAGTAAACCTTTTGCGTTTACATCATCTCATCTGACCCTCCACCAATCCTATGAAGTAGGAAGCATTAGCCTTTGTTACTTAGGTAAAGGATTTGAAGTGGCACTGAGTACTAAGTGACTTGCCAGAGACGTATCACCAGAGTGGCAGAGCTGGGTCTCTGGTACTCTTATGATTCCCACATGCTGTTTATATTACATCTGGAGAAAAGTGATCTGAAGCACAGATGTTTAGTGGGAGGAATGAAACACATGCTGTTATGCCAAAAAATAATTGGGAATAAAAGCAGAAAACAAGACATTTGTTTCTGTTATAATATGACAGAAAGCATGGCTCTTGTGTTTTGGGATTGAGCATTCGGAGGAGAAATGGGGAGCAGTTTAATCTGGGTGCGACTGCTTTTGGAACACAGCATCTGGTTCTGGGCTACTCATTACAGGGCTTATGGAAACCAGCTGGACGAGGTTCAAAGCAAAGCACCAAAATGTTAAGGAGCTGAGGGCATTGATGAATAAGGGAAGATTAAAAGAATTAAATATGTATAGCTCAGTTAAGCAAGGACTAAGGAAAAACAAGCTAACTGTATACAAATATCTGAAATGTGTGGACATTAAAAAGAGAGATTAATTAGTTAGCATGATACATGGGGGTATAATATTCAGTGATAGGATGTAAATTTAAGCTGAGTGGAAGGAGATATTTCCTGATATCTATGAAAGTTGTCTGTGGCATAGTCTTTCCCCAGGGAAGCAATAGAGATCTCAAGCCTTCTGACTTCTGAAACTTTCCTGGGAATTATATAGTAGATAGTGTTAGAGAATTATTATTAATTTGGCCAGATGTGATAGTGATACTGTGTTTATATAAGGAAATGTCTTTTTTTTTAGAGTTACTCTGAAATATATAGGGGTAGGAGAAACAACATGATGAAAGAGATTTGCTCAAAAATACTACACAAATAAAGGAGGAAGGAAGGAAAGGAAGAATGGGAGGAAAAGAAAGGCAGAGAGGGAGGGGAAAAAAGGATGAAAGAAAAGGGCAGGTGAACCAAATGTGGCAGAATATTGATCATATTGACTCTGAAGGAGGGTCACCTGTGAGTTCGTTTTACTCTCTCATGTATGTTTGAAAACTTAAGTAATAAAAATTTAAATTATATTTTCCTGAACAAAACTCAGTGGCATATTAACCCCTGGCCTCCCTGGATAGAAAAGTCTTAACTGCCACACAGGCAGACTTCTGGTTGGCCAGGGCTTCTGCTCACCATTTGACTCTGGCGAGGTAGACTTGGCTGGGCTATGTAAGGAAATCCACGAAAATTCGTAAAACTAGGCCTCCAGTGGTAGCTTCATGAGGATGAATTTCTAGGGTGAAAGAGCAGAGAGCAGTGTTGTTGAAACATTAACTGACCTCTCTTGCTCTCCTGTCCCTTATTCATGGAAAGAACCAGCCTGAGCAGAGGTCCAAGTGCCTTCAGAATGGCCAGATCTTATTCTATTGAATGAAGAAACATTTTCCCCCCTTATTTGTAGAGTGTGAAAAGCAGGAATTGGGATAATTCATAAAGTGCATGTTTTTAAAACCCAGCGAACATCTGTGAAGCTGAAGTTTTTATAAAAAAAGATTTTTAAAGAGTCTTCTCTCCTTTAGCCTCTCAGAGCAAATCTCACCTTACTTTGTAGGAGAATGTTTAGGGCAGGAGATTTAGGGAACATCTGAAATGTATGTTACTGACTCTGTTGTTTGTTAGAGGAATATAAATATTTTATCTGCATTTCACTGATGGCAGTCAAGCATGAACATAGACCTGGCATTTGAGAACTGTCATGTCTGACTTTCTTCAGACTGCACAACCAGGCCAGCAAATGGTAGCTGGAGTGAGACTTATTCCAGCTCAGTGTAAGAATGGGTCGTGTAGCCACCAAATTGTCTGAAAATGTGGCAGAAGCTGAATGGTAGGCAAGTTTGGTTAAGGCTCTCCCATGTCCAGACATCCTTTCTCCAGTCGTAGCATCACTATCTTCGCTCAGGCCCTTATAATCTCTTACCTGGGCTATTTCAGTTGCCATAATTAAACCTCCTCATCTCTAGCCTCTTTCTTATGCTGTTATCCTCCACTTTGCCTCCAGACAACTGATCATGTCATCCTCCTTTTAATCCCTTAACACCTATACCAAACAGGTTTTCAAGACTCAGAGTATATTGTGATGAAGTCTTTTTTTTTTTTTTTTTTGTCATGCCTATGGCATGTACAAGTTCCTGGGCCAGGGATCTAACCCATGCCGCAGCAGTGACCTGAGCCACAGCAGGGACAGCACTGGATCCTCAACCTAGGGAAGTCCACGATGAAGTCTTTTTTGCCCAGCTAGAATCACTCCATCCCCATCTCAGTTGCCATGGTACCTCATATATACATTCATTACAATACTGCAGCCCTCCATTTTAATCATGTGTTGACTTGTCTTTCCCACCAGACTGAGAGCTCTTTGAGGGCAATTACTTCATTTTCATCTTATTTCCCCAGTGCCTGCCGTGATCTTGGCATTCAGTATCATCAGATAAACCTTCAGAGCCTTCATGTTCCACATATGGGAAGACTGGACCCTCAACAACTTGGAGTAAATAAAGTAAGATGGCATTCATTCACCTGTATTTATTGCTTCCTATCTGGGCTACTTTCCTGTCTATAAGTTGAAGAAAAGAATAGTACACAGCACCAGAGGTCTAGCTGATCACCCAAGTTAGCTTTTAGCCTATCAGTGGTCCTTGAATGGGGAGACAGTTCCCCTCATTTCTGTGTCTTAGAGACAGAAATATGGGTAATGCAGTGAATGATACATGCTAGAAATATTTATTCCTCCACCTTAAGCCATCTTTCAATTTTCAGATTCTGTGAAAGAAACAAGATAATATATAGCTTATTCTAATTTGTGGTAGTATTGTTTATTTGTTTCCATTTTAAGAAGGAGGTAGAATTGGATTATTTGTTTGGTTTCTTCTTCAATAAGAAAGGTCTTAATATAACTAGTCTGGACATCTGTCCCATTTTCAAAAATTACAAGTTTCGATCATTGCTAAATTGTACAGATCCCAATCTGTCTGCTCTGCATATATTTGAATTTATAAAAGCAGAAGCAGGCTAAAAGTCTTTCTAATGCAATCCCCTAAATGCATGAAGTATTAGATTGCTTTCCCCCATTGGTTCATGCATTGCTGAGGGCTTAAAAGGATCATTGATTTGAATTATTTAATGTGTACAGCAGGTTGAGTTTCTTTCTTTAAGGACCTTTGGGGACATTGTCTTAGTTTTTTTTTTTTTAATGTTAAATCTCATTTTTCTTTGAAAATAAGAAGTTAAATCTGTATTCACATTAAGCTCCCAACGTGCCAGGTTTTCATTGTGTTTTTAAACCATCTAGGAAATGTTTGATTCTAATGAAACATTGCTGCTGAAAATTAGGTTGAAATTGCTAGGCTGAAAATATAGTTATAACTACATATTATTCCAATGTATTATTTTACCTATTTTTGAAGTTGATGGAGATGAAATACAAAGAAAAAGGGAGAGAACCTATCTATAATAAAAAGCCATCCTGGATTTTTGTTGTTTTTTGAAATTTATACTTGTTTTGACTTAAATTCACTAAGCACAATCTTAGACTTTAAATGTTGAATATTTTTACTGTGTCATTTAAGTTTTAGTTCCTATTGTTTTTTGATGGTTTACTCTCTCCCCATGGAAAGGCAGTTGTGCAGTGTCGACACAATTTGTGACGGTAACATCTGGGTGACTGGATTTATTTCAGTTTGTGTTCTGTTCAGAAAGCTTGCCAAAAATAGAGACTTGTTTGTGATGTCTAGTGTGGCTTCCTACAACAAAGCAAAAAGTCTTATTTAATCCATTTGTCAGGACAGAACACAAATAAAAGAAATGGAAGTCTCATTCATATAAGGCAGTCATGTAATGTAAAAAGTAAGGTGAGGGGCTTAATAGGGTGAACATATAATTTATTATCTAAATCCAGATGCTTTGTGTGTGTGTGTGTGTGTGTGTGTGTGTGTAGGGCTACACCTGCGGCATATGGAGGTTCCCAGGATAGGGGTCTAATCAGAGCTGTAGCCGCTGGCCTATGCCAGAGCCACAGCAACGCCAGATCCAAGCCGCACCTGCGGCCTACACCACAGCTCACAGCAACGCTGGATCCTTAACCCACTGAGCAAGGCCAGGGATCGAACCTGCAACCTCATGGTTCTTAGTCATATTTGTTAACCACTGAGCCACAATGGGAACTCCCAGATGCTTTTAAGAGTGAAAGGGGAGTGCTAAAATAATTGAGACATTAGTTGATCAACAACAGGTCTAAACTGGTGTTATCTAGGACAACTGGATGCCATTGTCAACCCTGACTACTTGCCAGTCCTGTTAAATTTCTCATTTACTGTAGTATATAGTAAATTCTTCTGAGAATTGTAGTAAGTCATTGATAGAACTCTGTGCTAAGGATCGATATGGTAGGAATTCTAATCTATCAGGAAGTACATTTTCCTGGATTGTAGCAGGTAAGAGACGTATTAGGGCAGAAGACACGACAACTGGGACTTGACAGAGGGCATAAATATTGCCTAATAATAAACCTACTGTAGCTGATGATAATCTTTTATTATTGGCTAAACATCTTTCTTAGCAAGTCAAATATATTTAGCATTTGTAGGAGAGCACAGAAATTGATAGCCTGCAGGGGAAAGCTGAGATTTGGGTTTCCTGTGGCTTTGATTCCAGAATCAGAAATATTAGCTAAAGATGTCAGCAGGTGAAATGCAGTTCCTCTGTTATATGTCATGAGATGCAGCTACTGTCCTATTTTCACTCCCAGTCTTCCTTCTGAATTAATATAGCTTAAAAATAGCTGCAGGTTCTCAAATCTGTAAGAGTAGTATATGCTGCTTGCTACAATTTCTTTTTTCCTGCAGTCTCTTTCAGGTCTTTCAGGAATGCAGTTCAACTCAGTAAATTTTAGGTAACCTAATATGTGTAAGACACTGTGCAAGATGCCTCTGAGATGCAAAGAAGAGGGTGAGCTCCAGCTCTTGAAGCACTTTGTATAATACAAGAAAATAAAGTAAATGCATAGCAATACCATATGACAGAGGCAGACATCATTAAAAAGATGTATAGGAGTTCCCGTCATGGCTCAGTGGTGAATGAAACTGACTAGTATCCATGAGGACACAAGGCCCGGTTCGATCCCTGGCCTTGCTCAGTGGGTTAAGGATCTGGTGTTGCCGTGAGCTGTGGTGTAGGTCATAGACACTGCTTGGATCTGGCGTTGCCATGAGCTGTGGTGTAGGCCAACAGCTGTAGCTCCAATTCGACCCCTAGCCTGGGAACCTCCATCTGCTCTGGGAGCAGCCCTAGAAAAGGCAAAAAAGACAAAAAAATAAAAATTTTTAAGGGCTAGATCTCTATAGTACCAAGAAGATTTAAGGAACTGGGAAATTACATTTGGTTATGAAGATATTTGTGGCTTTATCTACCTCTTTCTGCTGCATGCCATTCCCTTTAACTGTAACTTAGCTTCCCTAAAAATTCTCTGTGAAGGGTCTTCTTTCTTTCATACCTATTCAGTGGTAGGCAACACAACACACATTGTGTTGTGTGCCCAGAACATTCCCCGTGGTTCCATGTCTCATGTACACTAAGTGTGGGCACCTGGCTCCAAGGGTCCCTTCCTCTCGTCCACCCCTTGCCAAGACTGTGTGCCCACCTCTCGTCTTCCTCTGGCACAACTCCGGTCCAAGCCACACATGGCTCTTAACTCTGCAGTGGGGTTCCTTTCTCTTTTCACACAGGTCTGTTCTCTGCTCACCTGGCAAGGTGAGACTAGGGGAGAAGCAGGGGTGGAGGTTCGAAAGACATTGAGACTCTGCTGTGTGCCTGCTAGTTTGAAAAGAGTTACTCAGGAGTGGGCAGTTGCATTGGTCTCCAAGGAGAGGTGGAGGCTGAAGAGCTGAGATTCTTCTGTGTATGACAGATGTTTAAAACTGTGGGGAAAGATCAGGTCATCCTTCTAGAGAGAGTGTAAGATGGAGAAGCTAAATGACATCTCAGCCCTCAGTCATCCCAAATCAGGCCGCTGTGGTAGGAGGAAGCCTAGAGAGAATAAAGGAGGCGCTGGTTATTGCTGCTGAGGGAACCAGTCAAATTAGAACCAGTGATCACTGAACCTGGAGAACTTGAGTTTTTTGGTAATTTTGTAAAGAGTAGGTTCAGAAACCGCTTGAAATTATTTGGAAGATTTGTTGGGTGTGTGCATTATTGCAGACCAAGGGACCAGAAAAAAATCAATACTTACTGAGCAGTTATTGCACACCCTGCTCAGTACTCTCCCCGCTGAAGTCTCCCAGCAGCCCTCTAGGGTGTGTACCATATCCCCATCTTACAGATGACAGCATTGAGGCACAGCAGACTTAGGCTGTCTAAGGTTACACTGGCTGATTAGTACAGAGCTAAGATATGAACCCAGGTACTGTGACCCCAGAGCCCATGCTCTTAATTAGGGAGGGGAGGAGTGGAAAGAGAAGGAAAGAAAGACAGGGAGCAGCTGTGGACTAGAGAATTAGCAGTTGTTTATACAGAAGTAAAAATCGAAGCTGTGATGGTGGATGAGGTCAGTGGGGGAGTGAAATTAAGTATGTGGAAGAGAGAGACCTGCAAATAGCAGGGATGGTGTGCTGATCACTGGGCGGGGATTAGACCTTAAAGATATCTGCAGAGGAGGAGTTCCCGTTGTGGTGCAGCGGAAACGAATCCGACCAGGAACCATGGGGTTGCGGGTTCAATCCCTGGCCTCGCTCAGTGGGTTAAGGATCCGGCGTTGCCGTGAGCTGTACTGTAGGTCACTGACACGGCTGGGATCTGGCATTGCTGTAGCTCTGGTGTAGGCTGGCGGCTACAGCTCCGATTTAGACCCCTAGCCTGGGAACCTCCATATGCCGAGGGTGCGGCCCTAAAAAACAAAAAAGAAAAAAAAATTACCGAAAGAGCCAGGTTTCTTAGACTCTAAAAAACTCACATCCCCTTTGCTGAGCACGAGAACTTCATATCCTCCCTTAATGTTATTTATAATGCAAGTCATATTCAATATTGTGACTGAAATAAAAGCATCAGGACAAAGTACCACTTTGTTTTCGAACTCAGTACTCACTTCCAGATTCTGACATGTGTCTGTACACAGGCTGACAACATGCACACACACACACACATGAATATCCCTAACGTGGCCTGTGGGAGGAGAAAGTTGAAAAGAATGAGCCATTCACGAGAAGGTCAATCAGAGGTTGAGAGAGGAGAACAGGACAGGACTTTGTAGTGAAGCCCAGGAGATGAGAAGTCTCATCTAAGAAGGGAACGGCAGTATTCCTGGACACTCTGGGACAGGACAGGGTTCCTTTGGGGGCTGCTAAGACAAGGTTCCTTTGGGGGCTGTTTACCTTTGTAATAGTACTGGTACACATGCAATAGAGTCAGGAAGTGGGTATTGTCTTTAGAAGCAGATAACTTGGTGGGAAGACATGTTTTCAGCCCTATCGTGGATGATGGAACAACAAACCGAAACCCCCTCCAATCCATTTTCTTGCTTTCCTGGGAGAACTGATCATTAGAATTGCAAGTAACCTTGAGGAAGGAAGGGAAAAAAACGCCACTGAAACCAGGCTCATTTTCAGCTGTCATTGGAAAAATACAATTCCCCACCAGCCCCCACTAAACCTCTCAGGCTTGGCCAGTAGTTGTTTTCCAACTCCTCTCTGTTACCTTTAAAATCCAAACATTTTTCCATCCATTCTTTTCTGCTGTGCCAGCAACTGATCAAGCTAAGTGCAAGAGTTTGCACCATCGAGACACCACAATTACTCACTGTGTCACTGGAGGAGGACACAGCTCCTGCAGCAGCTGGATCAGGCTGTGCTTTTGAAAGGATGTGATAATAGCCATGTTCAGTTGATCTTACCTTGAACTCGTGGACAAAAAGAGGCAGCTGACCTTCCACTTGTAAGGGAGAGTAACAATGTAAGAAGTCACTTTTTTCCTCCTTGTGTCAGTTTCCTACCTTGCCCTAATTTCGTAGATGAAATCACGAGTGTAGAACCGACTTTGCAGTTTGGCTCTGAAGTCCAGAATGGCTATACAGGAGCACTGCGCCTTTTTAGATACTTATTCCCTGATGTGTTAAATCGCCCAGAAAGCTGGAGGAAAATGTTCTCCTGCCTGAGCAAGTGCAAGAAAGATGCCATCTGAAGGATATTCAGACGTTTTACAGTTGAAAGCATGTGGAAGGTCTGGGAGTATTAACAATAACTATTGTTATTTTTTACATTTTAACCTCAGAGGCAGGGAATGGAGTTCATTATACTGCTCAGTCCATGGAACACTTTCACTGCCATGTCTTCCAGTGCCTGCTCTTGTTTTATGGATTTATTCCCCATTTCTGTTCCCTCAGTGACCACTCCCCCATAGGTAATTGTTCTCATATACTTGCTGTGTATTTAGTTATTTGTATACTTTCTTACACTTTGTATAAACCTGTATTATCAGTCTTTGTAATGGTACTTACTGTTATATATCTTTTTTCACTCAACTAGGTTTTTAAGATTTATTCTTTATACTATGTGCATATCTAGTCTATTGAGTCTAGCTGCAGAATATTCCACAATTTTTATCTCTTCATTGGGTGCTTACTGTATGCGAGGTTCTGTATTAAGTGCTTTAGGTGTGTAATCTTACCAACATCCCAGGAGCAGGGTACTATAATTTTGGCCACAATCCCAAACTGAGTGAAACAAATCAGAATCACAATAAGGGATTCAGTGGAGTGATACCAGTGTGCCAATAGCCAGGTAGTATTTGCTCGGCTGCTTTAGCAGCTGCTTCCTTTTTCATTTCTTGTCTTGGTCTTTAAATACTGCTGATTTCAGGAGTTCCCGCTGTGGTGCAGTGGGTTAAGAATCCTACTGCAGTGGCTCAGGGGTTCGATCCCCGGCCTGGTGCAGTGGGCTAAAGGATCCGGTGTTGCTGCACCTGTGGCGTGTGTCAGTCTCTAGCCTGGGAACTTCCATATGCCGCCATATGGTGTAGCCAATAAAAAGAAAATTACTGTTGATTTCAACAAATGATTCTTTGGAATCACTTAATACCCAAAGACAAAGGAGATATACAATAAGCATTGGGATCAATATTCATTCTCTTGGAAGAATAGTGTTATGGAAGCCAAGGGTGGCTTTAGTGCCTCTTGAACATAGTGTGCCTGGCCCAGGCTCAAGCCTAGTGGTTCCAACAAGAAATTAGAGAAATTTTAGCTTTCAAGCAGGATCTGCATTTCAGTAGTGCAGCCAACGGGGTAAAGGGACAACTGCCTGTGATCTTAGTTACCACCTTTTCTCAGGTGGGATACGGAGATGTTGGGATGTGTCAGTGGGTGTTGCCTAACTACTCTTGTACGACAGGCTGGAAGCTGTGACTTCGATCCTAAGTATGTAAAAATCAGTAGACTTTTTATGAAGAATATGAACTCTCATATGGGGATATCATTAAAGGGTTGTCGTTTATGTCTCAATTCCCACGTAAATCTGGTAGCATAAATATATCCCTTAATAGCTTTTTGTCAACTGTTGCACTATATCCAGTGCAATTTCCAAATCAAACTCCATGAAAATACTTCAAAACCCAATATAAGGAGATTTTTAACCATGTATTATACAACGAAAGAGAACTTCAGTGTTGAAATTCTTCAGAGAAGTATTTATGTTCTCTGAGATCTTCTATTTTGTTTCTTAAGCCTTCATTTCTATCTTATTATTCAATTTGAAAGTAATGCATTTAAGTAAAACTTTTAATGATTGGCTATCTGCAAAATTCTCTGCTTACTATCCCTTCATCATATTTCTGCGAAAAATAATGCCGATGTTGTGTTTCTTTCACATTATTTATTTCTCTAATGACTTAAAGCATACGTCTAATTCGTATTGACTAGTTTTCACTTCTGGTCATCAAGCTTCTGGTCTTTTATTACCTTATAATTGGTTAATGTAATAAAGAGCATCTAACATATATTAGAACATTGCTAAGAGAGTAAATCTTAAAAGTTCTTGTCACATGAAGAAAACTTTGTAACTGTATGAGATGATGGATGTTAACTTATTGTTATAATCATTTTGCAAAATATACAAATATCAAATTATTGTGTTGTACACCTTAAAAGAATATAATATGTCAATTATATCTCAATAAAACTGGGGAACAAAAAATACTATGAAGACAGAATAAGAGCAAGAGGGAGTAGGCAGTTCACTGGCAGAACACTTGCGATTTCTTACTGTTCATTCCCCAAAATCACAAGTGTCTTAGATGAAAAAGAAAAATAGCTACTCGTTAAAGAGAAGCTTGGTGCTATAAGAGTCTTAAAATGTGCTCCTGACCCCTCTCCACCCCCATCTCCCAGTGATGCACAACAAAGGATCACAGTCTCAGGAGATGTTGAAATTGAATTTCTGTTACCTAAAGTACAAAATACCAAAATGCACTGTGAAGCAACAGTTATTAACTCTGAACTGCTGCGGGAATAACCAACAGATCAGTGAGGCAGATATCAAATCCAGGGATAGACTCAAATGCATAAAGTAATTTAATATAAAATAAAGGTAACATGGTGAACCAGTGGAGGAAAATTGATCATGCAATAATTGATATTGAGATAATTGTCTTGTCATTGGGATAGAAGTAAGCTTATTCCCTACCGCATACTTTATACTAAATAAGCTGGAGGTGGGTAACAGATGTCTTTGTATGCTATATACATTGAAAATATTTTTTTAGAATATCTGCTGAAACCAGCTGTGCCGCTAATCAAATAAACATGCAGAAAAACAGAACCAGTTTTTCAAGCATTTTTAAAATTATTTTTGTTTACTTTTCCAAAATATTGAGGTATAGTTGACTTACAATATTATATAAGTTTCAGGTGTATAACATAGTAATTCACAATTTTAAAGATTATTCTCTGCTTATAGTTACTATAAAATATTGGTTAGGGCATTCTTATGTAGCTCAGTGAGTTAAGTATCCAGCGTTGTCACCGCAGTGGTCACTGCCATGGCGCAAGTTCGATCCCTGGCCCGGGATCTTCTGCATGCCACAGAAAAAATACTGGCTCTATTCTCTGTGCTGTACAATATATCCTTGTAGCTTGTCTATTTTATTCATAGTAGTTTGTACCTCTTAGTCCCTTACCCCTATCTTGCCTCTCCTCCCCACCTTCTCCCTAAAAAGAATTTTAACATTCTGCATTGACTCCATGAAGTATTAATATGGAACTTGGATTATCAAATGATGAACTCAATCTTCCCATTCAAAGTAGGAATTTTCATATTTAAAAAATAAGTGGATCAGTCCTTTTTGGCGCTGTTAAAACTACACCGTCTACTTTGAAGGACCAGGAGATGAATAGTCCTTTGCCTGGGGTCAGAATGAAAGCTGAGCTAATTCTGACATAGTTAATACCAAGCACATTAGTAGAGTATACCTGCTTGTATGCTTTTGTGATTAAATTTGTTTATTGAACCAACTGATGCAGTTTATCTTGGGAATTTTTAGCATATCAAAATGATCTTGGCTTAGCCTACCAAAATGCATTTTGTTTATGTTAACTATTTTCTTCAGCAGGCTGATTTTAGTTGCTTAAAAACACACACATATACACAAACATGCACACATCTAGAAAGTATATTAAAATTCAGTCCTAAATGTCAAGGCACAGAACTACCCTAACAACAGAAATGCATATGAAATTTGTGGTTTTGTGTTTCAAAAGTTATTCATAAGAATTTGATAGTGATTTCTTGACTATGATACCAAAGGCACAGGCAACGGAAAGAAATAAGACAAATAGGACTTCATAAAAATTTTTAAATTTTGTGCAACCAGACATTTTCGACAGAATGAAAAGTCAAGCCATAGAATGGGAGAGAATATTCGAAAATCATACACATGATAGGGGATTAATATCCAGGATATAGAGAGAACTCCTAAAATTCCGCAACCAAAAAAAACACATAACCCAATTCAAAAGTGGGCAAAGACCTTGAACAGACATTTCTCCAAAGAAGGCACACAAATAGCCAATAAGCATATGGAAAGATACTCAATATCACTAATCATAAGGGAAATGCAAACCAAAACTGCAACAATTAGATGTCATCTCATATCCATCAGGATGGACACTTTTCTTTTTTTTTTTTTTTGTCTTTTTGTCTTTTCTCGGGCATATGGAGGTTCCCAGGCTAGGGGTCTAATCAGAGCTGTAGCCGCTGGCCTACACCACAGCTCATGGCAACGCCGGATCCTTAACCCACTGATCTAGACCAGGGATCGAACCTGCAACCTCATGTTTCCTAGTCGGATTTGTTAACCACTGAGCCATGACAGGAACTCCAGGATGGACGCTATTTAAAAAAAAAAAAAATAGCGAGTGTGGGCAAGGATGTGGAAAAATTGGATACCTATGCTCTGTTGGATGGGAATGTAAAATGGTACTGCTGCTTCGGAAAACAGTTATGGAGATTCCTCAAAAAAAAAAGAAAAAAGGAAAAAGAAAGTAGAGCTACCATATGATCCAGCAGTTCCCCTTCCAGGTATATGCTCAAAAGAATTGAAAACAGAGTCTTAAAGAGATATCTGCATTCCTATGTTGATAGCAGCATTATTCACAAGAGCTAATATGTGGAAACAATCCAAGTGTCCAGTAACAGATGAAGAGATAAAGGTGGTTTATACATTGGAATATTATTCAGCCTTTAAAGTAAGAAAATCTGATATATGCCACCTCATGGATGGACCTTGAGGGCATTACGCTAAGTGAAATTAGCTGACCCCCAAACACAAATACTGTATGATTTCACTTATTTGAGGAGGGACTTAGAGTAGTTCAAATCATAAAAGAGACAAAAAGTAGAATAGTGGTCACCGGGGGCTCAGGGAGGAGAAAAGGGGAAATGATTGAATTACTGTTTATTGGGTACAGAGTTTCAGTTTTACAAGATGAGAGAAGTTCTGGAGAGGGATGGTGGTAGTGATTGTGCAACAATATGAACGTACCTGGTCCCACTGAGCTGCGCACAACTGTGAGATAGTAAATTTTTATGTATGTTACACCAATTTTTAAATTGTAAAAAAAAAAGCTAGCAAGAAAAATATTAAGTTCCCTGGTGGCCCAGTGGGTTAAGGATCTGGCCATGGATCAGGTCACTGTTGTGGCATGGGTTCAATTCCCAGCCTGGGAACTGCATGCCACAGGCACGGTCAAAAAAAAAAAAAAAAAAAAAGGAAATATATATATAAAAATCCCCATAGTTCCACAGTTAACTAACCATCCTCAATTACCGAAGGGAAAATTAACTTGGTTAAAGACTCAAAATGGCATGATAAAATACATCCAAAAGGACAAAGGAATAAAGAGTGATGAATGAGGACTTTGGGCACTGGCACCACAAGAGCTGGGAAAAGAATTTGCTTTCAAATGTAAGCAAAAGATAAGAGTAACACACAAAAATACCACAGATTGATAGCTGAGCTCTTCCAGTGTAACTGTGTTAAGCACTTGATGTATATGAACTCATTTCCTCCACGCAGCAGCCCTGGAGGCAGGCGTCACAAGCCCCAGCATCGAGGAACAGACCCAAGAAGCCTGAGCAGCTGGCCCAATCTCATAGCTGACGTGTGATGGAGGCAAGATTTAAACCTGGGAATGGACTCTGGTCCATGTTTGATGCTGGCACAAATCGGACTCTGTTTTTCAGAAGCCAAAACGGGTGACCCCTTACTTTAATAAAATAAAATAAAAATAAAAAACCCAAGGCAGACAAGTAGGGTCTTGATGCATGTGTGTGGCTTGTGTGTGTTTGTGTATACTAACCTCACTGATATTTTCCAGGTGGCCCACACATTTATGCTGGAATATCTTACAGAATAAAAATGGCCAAAGTTAAAGTGTGGTTTCTTGGGCCCTGAGGTTAGGACTGAGTTTGTTTTTCTCCTGTAGACTTTATTTTTTAGAATAGTTTTAGATTTACAGAAATATTGAGAAAACAGCGTAGAGTTCACATATACCCCACACCCAGGGTCCACAGTTATTAGCATCTCCCATGAGTGTGGTGCATTTGTTAATGAGCCAGCACTGGTACATTATTATTAACTCAAGTCCATCCTTCACTCAGATTTCCTTACTTTTTAACCTCATGTCCTTCTTTCTCTTCCAGGAACACACAGGACACCACATGACTTGATTTCATGGCTCCTTAGGCTCCTCAGAGCTAGGACCAAGGTTTAATCTGCCTTATGCAGAGTGTTGAGGATGGTAGCCTAGTTTCTTTGAAGCATCACTGCTCCATACTTTGCTGCACAAACAGCCTAATGTTATGATGGCTCGTAACAGTGTTCCAAGGTAATAAACATCTCTGTTTTCTGTGCCAACTGAAAGAATTGCTGCTTAGTCTGCTGCCAGATGACTAATTGGGTGCACAGGAGCATTTTTTCCAGGTAAACCATGTTTCATGGGATTTCTTAAGCTGCAGCCTTATATGCAATAATTGTCCAATTACAAGACTTATGTTCACATTGCAGCCATTCTGTTTTCTCTGATTATATCTCCAACTTTGAAAGGTATGGTTTCAATCACTCAAAAAATTTTACATGACTGTAATTTTTTTTTTCACCATAAGTTTCTCATCCATCCAACTCTTTAACTTTTTGCCAGTTTGCTTATAAACAGACTCAGGATTCTCCCAGACTTTAAAAAGCAAGGAAAAAAAGTTTCTTACAATCCAGTTACTGTCTGACTCCCTTGTTCCATTCATTGCTGGAATTCCTGAAAGTCTGGCCTGTGTCATTATTTCCATTTCATTCCCATCTGTTTGTTCCTTAATCCGGTATAATCAGGCCTCCTTCCCCAGTGCTTGAAGCGCCTCTCTGAGGGTGACTAATAAGCCCCAAGTCTAGTGACCTTTTCTTGGGTTCTCTTCCTTCTCATGCTCTTGAAGCATCTGACATCTGACTGTGTTGTTTATTCTTTAAAGCGTCTCTCCCTTCATTTTCGTGACATGAAGCGATAAGGTTTTCATTCCCTCTCCAACCAGGCCGTTACCTCTTTAGCTTCCCTTCCCCTTCCGTCCTCAGTGTCTTTGTTTCCGGGCATCATCCTCACCTCTGACTTCTCCAGGCCATCCTGTCCTGTCCGCACACGTGTCTTCATGATATTATTATATGTATGTCAGTAACTCTGGCCTTTCTCTAATGCCCCGGTCTCCCATTTGCATCTGTTCCTAGACATTTCTAATGGAATAGCTCTCTTATATATTTGACCTGTTGAATAGCTAGAAGAGCTGATTTCCCACCAAATCAGTTCTGTTCCAGCTTTTCCTGTTTCCTGTTGATGCCACCACACTTCTCCCAGAAGCCCAGACTTGAAACCTTGAAATTTTTCCACCACAACTTCCTTCTTGTCTCCCAAAATCAATCAGCAGATGCTGTCTTGACAAAATCTTAGTATTTCCTTTCCCCCCTCATCATTCATTCATTCAGCAAATATTTATTGTGTGCTTTACTATAGACCAAGCATTCTACCAGCACATTTTTGTTTTGTTTTCCTATCTCTAGCCGGTCCCCTGCCTGTTAATTCAAAAGTGCTGTCGATGTGTGTTCAGAATATTCTGTTCTGATTATGTCAACTCCATGCTTAGAAACATTTAATGGCTGCCCTTTGCCTACTGCAAAATACAAAAGGACTCTGTAGAGTCCTAAGGGTTCTGTGGAGTTCCGTAAAAGCACCAAAGCATGTGAGTGCAATGGGAGGAAGCATTGCAGCCACAGAATCTCCTGATCCCATTTAATAATAATTTTCTTTAAAAGCTAAAAAAAGTTTTCACTGCTACTGCTGCTTTAGTCTTCTTCTTTTTTTTTTTTTTTTTTTTGGTCTTTTTGCCATTTCTAAGGCTGCTCCTGCGGCATATGGAGGGTCCCAGGCTAGGGGTTGAATCGGAGCTGTAGCCGCAGGCCTACGCCAGAGCCACAGCAACTCGGGATCCGAGCCGTGTCTGTGGCCTACACCACAGCTCACGGCAATGCCGGATCCTTAACCCACTGAGCAAGTCCAGGGATCGAACCCGCAACCTCATGGTTCCTAGTCGGATTCGTTAACCACTGCGCCACGACAGGAACTCCACTACTGCTTTAGTCTTAACCTGACACCTAATGTCCTCCTCAGTCAAACTCTAGGTGACTTTCCAGCCTAATTTACAACTAGCTAGCGACAGACAACCCACTTTTTACCCAAACAGACTACTAGTTTCTCCTGTGGAAATCAAATCGTCCACCACTCCTCCAAGCCTTCACTCCACCACTGCCTTTCCTGGACCATTCTGCACTCATCTTCCCATGTTGAATTCTATGCCTAAATTTTAAATGCTAGCTCAAATTTCAAGTTTTCCTTTTTCTGAAAGTCTATAAACTTGATTTCATAAATCTTTTTGGCATGTATTACAATACTTACTTGATTTTGTTATTTGTATTCACACCCTATATGCCCTTACGTGACCTCAAAGAGTTTTAGACTCCTTGAAGGCAAAAGCAATGCTCTAAACAACTTCCTATCTTCTGTAGTAGCTGACATAGTACCTTATCTATAGAAAGCAAGGGGGAGACGTTTGTTCCATGGACAAATCTGTTTCCCCATGGTCTTGCCCTGAACGGTCCTGTCAAAAAGAAAAAAAAAAAAAATTGTATAGTCAGGTTTCTATGTGTATTCATGTAAAGGAGATCAAGAGAAAAGAAACGGTGGAACTGTGAAAATGAGGGGCAAATAAAAATAACCATAATTTCTTAATTATTCAGTAATATCCAAGAAGGTAAACTGTGCAAGTCATAGTCTTTCTTCACTCTTTGTATTCAGTTCACTTTTTTTGCAGCTTAATTTTGACGAATTCACACAGGAGACATTAACTCATTAAAGTTTTCAGTATCCCTGGAGGTCAGAAGGGCTGCTATGTTCACTCTGTAGATGGGGAAACTCAGATCATCAGTGACTTAAACAAGGACGCATGGCATAGAAATGAGGCATAAACCTCCAGGTACCGTTTATAGGATTTGGATTCCCAGCTTGCAACTCTTCACCTTTTGTCTCTCTCCCCAAAGTTAAGATCTTTTGGAGGGACATAGGAAAATCATGTTTGTTTCCCACCATCGTGAGTATTATAACAGCTCTTTCAAAGCCCCCTTGATACATTCAGTAGCATCAACATTCAAGAACATTCAGTCTTCTTTGGTACTTGCTGATTGATAGCATAATGTACACACAGAGGTGCCCCTTTAACACAGAAAGCCCACAGCACTGTACTCAGCAGATCCCACCAAAAACCCATGGGGGCAGGTGGCATGAATAGCAAGGTACCACCAGGCTAATGTTAAGTGCTCAGGAGGTGCACATTTTCCTTTAATCCCTTTTTGTTGGCTTCCTCATTTTGCCTGTGGAGGAGTGGCTGTTGCATCCGTGTTCTATCCATGTAATGTTGAACCGTGAGCATCACTTGGTTTTTGCCAAGCAGAACTTACAGCTGATGACAAGCTGTTGCTGAGAAAATGAAAAATTTTCTGAATTCAGTTCTGCGTGGAAACAGTTGACCAATTGCCATTGCTGTAATACGGCTCTTTTGCTTTTGGTTGATTTTGAGTAATAGCTTCACTTCTGCAGAAAGGAGATTTTATTTGAAGTCCATTCAGAGATTTGGTTCAACAAACCAGACTACAGGTCTCAGAAAATCTTTTTTGAACCTTCCAATAATAGACTTTCTCATCTGTTATTCCTGGAACACTTTATCCTTCACAGCCGAGCATATGGATGGCTTTGTTGTTCACTGTGTTCTGTTTGCCTTTATGACCTACCTTTTCAGTACAAATAGAATAAAATCTTTTTCATGTTTGCATTAATTGCTTGAATTCCCACTTTCCCTCATCAGCAGGAAGTCCAGTATCTTCTTGAGAACTTCCTTTTCTCAATCCAGGAACTTACTTGGTCTGTAAGTTCTCGGTCTTATTTCTAAATAATAACGGGGGAAACAAATTATAGCTGTTGTCATCAGATCCGTCTCCTTTTTCAAAACCAGTCCTATGTAGACCTGTGGACCCTTGTCCACTGGAGAGTGGTACACTAGCCAGGCTAGGTTCCTGTGCAGGTGGCAGTCGTGCCCCAGGTTTAACTTAAAAGTTACAGCAGGCATGATATCAAAATATTTGGTAAGGCACAAGTACTAAATAATCAAACTTGAATGATTGGTAGAGCGGTAGAGAATAACAACTGGTTATTAGTCCTGGGTAACCGTTCTTTTCAGTTCCCTGCACATGCCAGCCCCTTTTCCCCCAAGAAACCCCCTCCATGCTGAAGTGGCTGAACCTGGAGGAGCTGCCAGCCTGGACCACCTGCTATATCAGAACCAGCCCACCTCCAGAGCTGTGAAAGAGCTGAATTACCATTCTTGGCAACTTCTTTCTTCAAGGTATTTTATTTCAGGGATATTTTTACTTTGATCAACCACAGGGATTATTTAGGATCTTGGGAAGCAGAAGTGAAGTTCCTTTACTTCTAGAATGTCCCTGTGTTAGTGTCCAAGGACTGCCTTAACAAGGTACCACAAATCAGGTAGCTTAAAACAACTGACATTTATTCTCCAACAGTTCTGGAGGCCAGAAGTCCAAAGTCAAGGTGTGGGTAGGGCCATCCTCCCTCTCAAACCTGTAGAGAATCCTTCATAGCTTCTGGTGATTTGCTGGCGTATCTTGGAATGTCTTGGCTTGTAGCACCTTAATCTCTTGTCTTCGGTATCTCATGGTGTTCTCCCCTCCTGTGTCTGTTTCTGTGTCTCTCCTAAACTCCTTGTAAAAACAACAGTCGTATTGGATTAAGGGCCCACCTTACCCCTGTAGGACCTCATTTCAACTCAGTCTATCTTCAGTGACCCAGTTAGGACTTCAGTGTATCTTTTGGAGTGACACAGCTCAGCCCGTAACAGCTCCTGTACTCTTGCAAATACATGTACCTTCCCTTCCCAAAGTTCTTAGAGCTGGAAGCAGTTTATACCAAGAGGCAAATACCATGTTATGTAAGCCTACTGTAGTCCCTGCTTGCCCTCACTTTCATACACCACAGAACCACCCAGGAAACTCAATATTAAGACAAAGAAGCTCCTCTCCAAGGAGACTTTCTCCTGCTGCCTGAACAGAGGATTTCTCATGAGAGAAAACAAAGAAAGTAAACTTTATCCCAACATGTATCACATTAAACTTGGTTGATCTCAAGAAATTAGCTACATGAATGCAAGGACTTTATGCTCTCCTACCAAGTGGGAGCTTTTCTCTGCTTTCCTGCCCCGAAAAAATCTAGGGAAATTGTCAGAACTCTTGTTTTTAATTAAGAAAATTAAGATTCAGAGATCACTCAGATAATAAGTGACAGAACTGTGATTAAGAATATTCACATTTTCATAGCTCTGAATATCAGACCAAGCGGAATTCCACCCAACTTTTCGAAAACGCAGCCAAAGAGCCTTAACTTTGAAGGCAATATTTTTTTGCCTTCCGTTGATGGATCATTGATCTAGGAAAGTGAGGTTAGCATGAGATCATGAAAAGGTTTAAAAGGCAGAGAAGTTTAGATCTTATTTAGCAGGCAGTGAAGACTTTTTTTTTTTTTGCCAAGGTGTGCAGTGGCTTAGTCTGGTATCTCAGTCCCAGACCAGAGATTGAAGCCAAGACTCACAGTGGTGCAAGCTCCAAGTCCTAACCACTAGACCACCAGGGAACTCCCAATGAAGAGGGTTTTTTTAAATTTAAAAAAAAATTTTTTTTTCATTTTTGGCCACTCTGAAGCATATGGAGTTTCCTAGGCCAGTGATCAGATCTAAGCCACAATTAGGATCTACACCACAGCCATGGCAACACTGGATCCTTTAACCCACTGTGCTGGGCTGGGGATCAAACCTGTGTCCTGGCACTGCAGAGGTGCCACTGATGCCAAATTGCCACAGCAAAAAGTCTGAAATTTTTTTTATAAAGGAGAATGACATGATCAGAATTGAATTCTTGGAAGATTAATCTATAGGGTATATTCAAGTGTGATAGAGGAGAATCAGAGGCCCATTAGAAAACCAGTAGGAAATTTTAGGAAAGAGAAAATACAGGATGTCGCAAGGACATTAGCAGAAGTCAAAGATGGTTCTAAGGTGTGAACCTTTAGGAGCGAGTGCTTCTTCTTCTTCTTCTTTATTTATTTATTTATTTATTTTTGTCTCGGCACATGGAGGTTCCCAGGCTAGGGGTTGAATTGGAGCTGTAGCTGCCGGCCCACACCACAACCACAGCAACGCCAGATCTGAGCTGCGTCTGTGACTCACACCACAGCTCATGGAAGTGGCGGATCCTTAACCCACTGAGCAAGGCCAGGGATCAAACATGTGTCCTTATGGATATTAGTCAGATTCGTTTCCTCTGAGCCGTGACTG
This sequence comes from Phacochoerus africanus, assembly GCF_016906955.1. Taxonomy (NCBI): domain Eukaryota; kingdom Metazoa; phylum Chordata; class Mammalia; order Artiodactyla; family Suidae; genus Phacochoerus; species Phacochoerus africanus. The sequence goes on from NC_062558.1 coordinate 125,644,862, forward strand.
GAAACTCTCTAGGAGACAGTGCTTCTTAAAAAATAGGAAACACAAAAGTGACTGCTCTGGGAGAGAAGGTGAATTCAACACTTGGATATAGAGCATGACATCCTGATTATGCATTCTAAAGAGATGTCCCATTAAAAGTATACGTCTTTTGTTGCCGTAGGCTGTGGTGTAGGTCGAAGACTTGGCTCAAGTCTGGTGTTGATGTGGCTCTGGTTGGACCCTTAGCCTGGGAACTTCCATATGCTGTGGGCGTGGCCCTAAAAAGAAAAAAATAAAGTCTTTTAAAATGAGGGGATAGAGATTCTAATTTTGGTCTTTGTTTTTTAGGCAGATCTGACAGCTCATGTCCAAATGGCACATACACCCTTGGCGGTATGCTGGGATCTCTTCATTCACCATGTAGCAGTTCACCAAGTACCATGTGCCGTGCTCTGTGTTAGGGGCTGGGGGATGTGGAAATGACTGATACAGTCGTAGGTCTCAGCGTTGAATAGATGACCTCGTAGAATGAGGGCCTTGATAGAGATGAAGCGTGGGAGCCACGAAGATGCATAGAAGGTGGTGGGACAAGGCTGTCCAGACAGGTTTCCAGGGAGGCAACCCTGGGCTAGATTGTAAAGGGGGGGCTCAGGGCTGTGTTGAGGGAGAAGTGGGTAGAGGATGTCCGCACTCAAGGTCATAGCAAGAGCAGAGAGAGGGAGGGGGTGGTACCCAGGAAACTGCCCAGGGGCCAGTGAGGGATTTGCAAGATGGAAAGGCCAAAGATGAAGACTGGGCCACAGTGAGAACACACAGGGCTCCAGAGTGAGGAAGTGGGAGTCCAGGAGGGAGGAGAGAGGATCAAAAATAGGATTTCAATCTTAGAGAACATAAAGTTTTCATGCTTATAGGAACCATCAAAGACCAGTCTCCTTCAGCCACCTCAATTTACAAAGAAATAAAGCCCAGAAAGCTTAGCTGGTTTGCTCAAGGGCACACAGATAAACTAGGACTAAAGATTAATGTCCCAGCTTCTGTCTCCTGAGTGAAGAAAACTAAGACCCGGCAAAGGAGAGTGACTCGCTCCAGTCACCTAATCTACTGGGTTCCTAGCCTGGTGCTCTTTCCTCCACCCCACAGGTCACCGCTGTAGACTGAAAGTGCCCTCCAGAAAATCCGTATGTTGAAAGCAAATCCTCGGTGTGCTGGCACCTGGGGGTGGGGCCTTTGGGAGTGATGAGGTCAGAGGGCACAGCCCTTGTTAGTGGGATTGGTGCCCTTACGAGCAAGACCCTAGAGCACTCCCTCACCCCTTTCCGCCCCAGGAGGACCCAATGAAAAGACAGTTTATGAACCAGGGAATGGAGCAGACACCAAATCTACAGGCGCCTTGATCTTAGACGTCTCAGCCTCCAGAACTGTGCGAAATAAATTTTCTGTTCTTATAAGCCGCCTAGTCTACAGTATTCTGTCATAGGAGCGCAAACAGAATAACGTAATCACAGAGGTGAAGCAGCTCTGAGAAATCATGAGAACAGCGCCACAGCCGTGTCTGTGATGTGACTGACAGGAGGCCAAGATAAAGGTGCTGAACAGTGAAGAGTCTGACGAACTGTGAGTCCAGGGTGTAGGGGACATGATTAGCCATGATGCTGGAAAGTCTTCCAGAATAAGAGCAGAGAAAAAGACCAGGCACGAGGCTCTAGAATCATCCAGGAAGATGAGATAGGGTTCCAGAGGCCAAAGAGAATGGGGAAAGGGTGGGATATGCAGACCATGAGGGCTGCCTAAGTAAGAGCAGTCGTAATTGCAAAACAGAGGTGGAAGGAGAGCTTGAAAGGGGTGGTGGGAAGCTGGGCCCTCTCATGTCTCCCAAAGAGATACTGGCAAAATGGCCATAGAGAGGACCGAGGAATTGCAGACAGGGAGAAGGTAGAGTTTCTCAGGACACAGAGTTTGAGATTAGAGGCTCTAACTAGGAGAGCATGGGGAAAGGTGCCACTGAGCCCAAGAGGAATGAGAATATGGCTGGAGGTGCCGGGGGCTGAGGTTCGAGGATAGGTGGGTGCTTTCCCAAATGCAGAGTAGGGGAGGGCCGGATTTGGGGAGGCCTTGGATGCCTGTGCTTATGATGAGTGTGACGAGATTCTTATGTGTCAGTTACTGGGCTAAGAGCCTGAGACACTTGTCTGTTAACCCTCGCCAGATCCCTCTGAGACACGTAGAGTTGCCCTCATTTCTCAGATGAGGAAATTGAAGCACAGAGAAGTTAAATAACTTACCCAATGTCCCATAGCTTGTGAGTGGTAAAGCCAGGATTTGAATTCCGTCGGATTCCAGAGTCCAAGCTTGTGACAGCTATGCTTTGCATCCTCCATAAAAGCTGTTAGCACAAGAACTGAGGTGGTGGCAGCTGCCCGCTCCCGGATGACAGTAGGTTTTACTTACCACTTAGGGCTTGAAAGGATAATATGGGTTTGTATCCAGTCTCTGCTATGGGTAGCTTAGTGATAGGATAACCTTCTTAACCTTACTGAACTGACCTTTGCTTTCTGTAGAGATGCTGTAGTGAAAGTAATAATCAAGGAACCAATTTCAGGGGAGCACCTGGAGTGTTTCTGTTAAAACATAGTCACATCCTGTCATTGCTCAAAACCATCCAGTAGCTTCTCAACTCAGCGTGAAAACTGGTCTTTACCATGGCCTGCGAGACCCCAGACTAGCTGGTCTTTGACCTCAGTTGCTGTTTCTAGCTCCCTCCCTTTCTTGCTCCAGTTACCTTTGGGCCTCCCTGCTCTTCCCTAAAGACACCAGGACCTCTCTTGGCCTAGGACATTTCCCCCCAGGTATCTTATTCATTCTCCTGCTCCCCAATTCATTAATCAAACATCTCAGCCAAGTCTTCTCTCTTCCCCCCTGCATAAAATTATTCTCTATTGCCTTATCTGCCACTCCAGTTATCTTTTGCCGTGTAACAAATGTAGTGAGTTATCTAAAATTATCTCCCCCCAAATTTAGTGAGTTAAAATGTCAGCAGACATTTTATTCTCATAGTTTCTGAAGATCAGTAATTCTGGAAACTCTCAGCTGAGACGTTCTGGTTTCTGGGTGTCTTACATGGTTGCAGTCAGATGGTGGCTAGAACTGGAGTGAAGCGAGGCTTAAGCATCTAGGGCCATCTGCATCTCTCTGTTTCTTTCCATTTAGTCTGGAGCCCCTCATGCGGTCTCTTCATGTGGGCTAGTTTGAGCAGCCTCGAAGTATGGTGATCTCAGAGCAGCGGGCTGTTTATATAGTAGCTGAGTCTTTGTAAATTAGCTTTCTAGCAAGTAAGGTGGGAGCTGCATTGTCTCACAGGATCTAGCCTTGGAATTCATGTAACATCACTGCCACATATTCTGTTGGTTGAAACTTCAAAAAACTCCATTCGGTTTCATGGGGAGGAAACAAAGAACCCATTTCTATATTGGAGAAATGTCAAAGTCACATTGTAATAAGAGCCTGTGGGGTAAGAGATAATGTTGCCAACACATGTGAGCAGTTCAACCGGCCACACTTCCTTTCCTTTCTCCTTCTCACCTCACACGTGATTTAATTGACTTCTTTATCTTCTGTGCTGCCTGTCTTCCTGCACTAAAATGCCAGTCTGTTTTGCTCATTGCTCTATTCCCAGAGCCAAGAATGGAGCCTGGCACATAGGTTTTAATAAGTGTTTATTAAATGAATGAATGAATGAATGAATAAATGATGTTGTCTGCTAGTCCTAACTATAGGTCTCTAAATTAGACATTAGTATAACCATTTTTCAGATGAGGGAGATGAAGCTCAGGAAGGTTTGGTAACTTCTGCAGGATCACACAGCTACAAAAGGGGAAAACCGACATTTAAATAATATCTTGCTTTTTTCCACTATTCCAGACTGGCCGTCATAGCTGCAGCTCTTTGGATTCCCCTCCATCCTCTACCCCAACCCCTGCAGGAGACGCACTCTGCTACAACCTGATACCAAAATTCAGTTTATCCCCAGTTGGTTGCACTCAAGCTGAGAGCAAAGCAATTGTACTTTCAACCCCTTATAGCAGATTTTTCTGAAGCATGTTTCAGGAATAACCACCACATTTTGCGTTCAAACCTTACATCTGGTTTGCTGCAAAAAAGACAATTAAATGAAAGGTTAGGCAGTGTTTTAAATGGCCAGTTCAAACTTTGGGCTTATTTTTTGCCTTGCTGTCTTTATAGGCATTTTACCAGTATCTATCACTATTTCCCTTAGGGAGCCCCGAGATCCGTGATATTTCAAATAATAAAGCCTCTCCATTGGCCCTTTAAAAGATTCATGGTAAAACGGCACCATTAACATTCACAGTTCCTCATTTACGAGGCCAGATTGCACTTATTTCCATATTCCTCACTGTTTCTTCAGCGAGGATTTCACATAATAGTGTTTGAAGGCTAACGACTTCAAAGCAAATTCTTTACCATTTTTATCTTGAAAAATATTCAACATTTGTATAATTAAAGTTAAGTCTTCCTAGAGAAAATGACAACTCAAATAATCGTAAATGTACCTCCAAGAAAGAAGCTGTCAGAATGACATTCAGCTGTATACTCACATTCTCTAAGGCCTTTGCTTCTCCCCCTGATTTCTTGTAATCTTTGAAGGTTATGCCATGGGTGACTTGAGATCACTTTTTAAATTATTATGACCTCGTTTCAGTATGAGCTCTGAGGGTGAGGGGTTCTGTCTTCCCTTGGTTCCAGATTTTTGCTGTTGTGTGGTTTACCAGGCAGTTCAAAGAAAAGCCAACCCCCCGCCCCCAAGTCTTTCTTGATCCTAATTGTCCCACTAGCTACCATCCTATTTCTCTTTTCCTTGGAGCTAAAAGTTTTTTCGCAAGTTTGTGTGCACTCTGTCTCCATTTTCTTATCTCCTAAATCTTGTTCATATAATTTTTGATTTTACAATGTGTGTTTCAAGTATACAGCAAAGTGATTCAGTTATGCATGTTCATATATCTATTCCTTTTCAGATTCTTTTCCCATATGTTGTTACAGAATACTGAGTAGAATTCCCCATGTCATCTCCTAAATTATATAGCAAAGATTTGCCAATGACCTCCAACCGCACTGGCAAATTTAAGGGGATTTTCAAGTTCTCTGTTTAATTGACTGTCCCCTGTCTACCTCTCCAGTTTTTGCTTCATGCTTCTCACTTTGCACTCTCCTCAGCGCTCAAGCATCCCTTCATCCAGGATGTCTTCAGATTAATTGGACAGTTAGTATCGTAATTCATGCATTCTTTACGTGGGCTAGCTAAGATACTGATGGAGAAGGGCAGAACCCAGACGTGGGTCAGCCCAGAGCTAGGGAAATTAACCCGTCTCCAGGTAGGGGGAACCTGGCAGCTTAACACTTGGTATTCAAAAGGGCTCAGAAAACTTGTGCTGGACCTGGGCCAATACTAGTTCTTGGGGTCCAATATAGTCAGTGTTCAGTAGGGGTGTCCCGGCAATACCTATATTCATTCAGTGAAAATGTACCATGTGTCAGTTCTGTGTTAGGCATTGTACTAGGCACAGGGGATACTAAGATAGGTAAACACAGTAGCTTTCCCTTAGTTGCTCACTGGGGAAGTAAAGAGACAGAAAAGTGCATAGACAACTGCAAAAAAATATGTATACATAGAAAAGTACAGTTCAGCAATAGTGTTCGTCTCGGTGGCCATGGAGGTAAATATTATTCACTTTTTTTAATCAGTTGCTCATTTGAGGGTTTCCTATCAGACTTATTAGGTATGATAGTCATTGCTTTTCACAGGTAAACACATGAATAAATAAATGCATTGGTGTTTGTATAAACAGTTATGAAAAGCTGGTAGAATCCTGGGAACTCTTAAAATTTTGCCACATTACTTCCTCTAAGACCGTTTACCTTGCACATTTCTTTACCCACACAAACACAACTGTTTTCTTCACTACTTAGTCTTTTTAAACCTCACATCTTTCAATCATCTGTCTCTCTCTATCTCTTTCTCTCATTTTTGGAGGTGGGGGCACACAGGTGTGGCATAGGAAGTTCCCAGGCTAGGGGTCCAATCAGAGGTATAGCTGCTGGCCACAGCCACAGCCACAGCCACAGCAGCACCAGATCCGAGCCGCATCTGTGAGCTACATCAGTTTGCAGCAATGCCAGATCCTTAACCCACAGAGCAAGGCCAGGGATTGAACCCGCAGCCTTGGGGATACTAGACGGTTTCATTTCCTTTAAGCTACCGTGGGAATTCCTCCATCATCTCTTAATTATTCATTTCCATTCATTAACTCTCCTGTCCAGAATAAGATAAAAATGGTAGGATGTCTGACTAGGGAGAGTAGATTTTTGATAGGCAGAATTTGGAAGTTGAAGGAAATAGTTAAGAGAGATATGATGAACAACAACAAAAAACTAATAATTTTATGGTGTAACAACTTCTAGCCATATATTATAAAAAAATATGGCATCAAGAGACGTGTTTGAAAAAGAAATGAAAACTGTAATAAAAAACTTAGAAAATAACAAGAACAGTCAATTTATGGGATGTGGTCAAAGCTGTGCTTATTGTCAAATGCATAATCTTAAATGCTTTTATAATTTAAAGCATAGGTGTCAGGATTAGTTAGACCTGGATTCAAATCCCAATAATGTCACTGAATGACAAATGACTTTGCCTCTCTCAGCCTCTTTTTCTCCATGTGTAAGACAGAATAATAATGGCCTTGCACTTACAAAGTGTCAAGGATAGTGTCTAATATGAAATAGTACTTACCAAGTAGCTGCTGTTGAAGAGTTATTTAAGCGTTATGGTTTTATACAATTATTAAGTAAAATTTTGAAAACTAAAACATGTAAACATTCTTAATGGTTCAAAAACCTTGCAGTGATCGAAATGTGTCATACCAGTCTTCATCTAAGAAATTCATCTTTGTTCATTTATTTTGACTTGATATGAGTGCTTCTGGCAGTTCTTAATTAAGCCCTCACCAATTTTATATCATAAGATGTGATAAACAGATTATTTGCTAAAATAATATTCTTGCTTCCTTTTTGGGGAATTTCCTCCATAGAAACAGTTTGTACACAGCAATATTAAGCATCAGATCTGATTGGCAACAATTTCAGATGCTTCAAAAGGCTTTTAAGATGAGAAGGGGTCCATTTGGGTTATCTGGATTCTGAAACTGAAACTGCTCTGTTCTGTTTTTCTGGCTTCTGGGAGAGGAGGAGATATGAATTCAATTAGCACCTTGGTGTTTTCTTTATCCTTCATTTCAATACGAGAGATGGTTTACATGCATGGTGGTATCAGGTTACATCAAAAGGGGGGAGTAGTTTCTTGGTTTTTCATTTTCTACCAAAAAGGAAAGACACCCATTTTGTTCTGCTCTAATTAGTATGAGAGCCAGTGCATGACTTTTTGAGAACAGGCAGATGCTTTGAAGGCGGTATAACACAGGTCTTCATTAATCTCCGTGCAGGATTTCTGCTTTAAACTGTCGAGGCCTAAGGTAATGGCTCAGGAAGAGGACCAATCACAGAGCTCTAACCAACCCAAGCCAGGTTTTATAAAGAACAAGTCAAGGTGGTTAGAAAATAGCATTCTCATTATCTCCCACTTCCTTATACATCAGAAAGACAAAATTGGTTATTTTAATTGCAATTTAGAAAAATTTTAAAAATTATTTTAAAGTCAGTAACAAGCTTAATTATAAAGATATTTCCTGGAGTTCCTACTGTGGTGCAGCAGAAACCAATCTGGCTAGTGTCAGTGAGGAGGCAGGTTCGATCCCTGGCCTCGCTCAGTGGGTTAGGGATCTAGCATTGCCGTGAGCTGTGGTGTAGGTCACAGACGCAGCTCCGATCCCATGTTGCTGTGGCTGTGGTGTAGGCCAGAAGCTACAGCTCCAGTTCAACCACTACCCTGGGGAACGTCCATATGCCACAGATAGGGCCTTAAAAAAAAAAAAAAAGAAGAAGAAGAAGATTTCCTGCGAAGGAACTGGGATTAACTCTAGTTTACCAACCCCTCTTCTGTAGGGAGCCAGAAATGGAATCATGTAGAATATCCACTCCATTCCACCATCAAAACCTTGCTTCTCTTTATGAGGAAACAGAGGCCCACAGAGGTACGTACACTGTGGATTAAATGACTAGTTAGTGCTCTGGTCCTTTCACTAAGCCCTGAAATCTCGACCCAGTAATAAATTTGTCCAGTGAAAGGAACTTCCCTAGCCTGCTGGTTTCCTAAGGGCCTTTGCATCCTGCACACACATCCAGAGGGGGCTTCACCTCCCTGCTGAGAGGCCACCGCCTAAAATATTTTGAGTGACATTCTGCTGTTCCTGCCGCAGTAGCACCAGTGTGCCTGAGCTTCAGCAAGGCCACCTGGGGTCTGTGTCACGCCTAGTTCACTGAGCACGTCCTTCTAGTTAACTGAGCACCTACTTTGTATATAAGGCTCTGTGGAGATTCATAAAGATTCATCAAAGGTGAATAAAATACTGAGATTCCACCATATCCTGTAAGCCAACACTTGGAGAAATATCTTAAATGCGCATAAGCTCCAGGGTAGAAGTCACAAACTCACATGCCTGCAGAGACCCAGCTGACAACATAAATGAGTGCTTTTGGCTGGATATAAAACAATTATGGGCGGCTGAAGGGGGTGAGGTGGGAGGGGGCGCTTTTCCAGCTGGAGAGCGCAGGCCTGTTTCAAAGGGGCAGCTGCTACTCATTTTCCAGCCAATTGTGTTCCTGTGTAGAAATGCAGGCTGAGCATGGCCAATACTGAAGATTTCTTGGATAATGCCAGAAATCTCGATGTTGGTGTAAAATCCCTCAAATTTCCAAAGGGATTGTACAGGGCACGTTTATCCAGCTCAGTTTGCAGGGTCTCACATAGTCCTGTACAGGACAGGATGGTCACAGAAAACACACGCAAAGCCCTTGTAACCATTCTTTTCCCTTCCTCCTTCCGGCCTCCCTGTAACCTTTCTTCCTCCTGGGGCCCCCTGCGGGATCAGGCCGGGATCCAGCGAACATTCCAGAGAGGAATCCTGGGTGTCAATTGCGGGTGTGATATAAACAGCGCTGAGATACATTACTCGAGTGGTAGGCACCACACAGTGGAGTTCTTAATTTTATAAAAGACAGTATTTATGATTTGCTTCTTTCAGGGAAGAGCTCTGTCATTTTCGGTAAAACACTTCAAGGCGGAGATGCATTCAGAGCATCGCACAGGGCTGCCCAGAAGCGAATTTCATGTTGATGTGAGTGAAAACAAGCATCAAATGCCACGTGACAGTCACTGCTTGAAGGGTTACATTAGTATTAAAACTGGGTTTAAAAAATTCTAAAGGGACAAATGGGCCAGCCACTGAAAGACCTGCATATGACCTCTCTTTTTCTTCTCTGTCTCTTAAGGAGATAATGTGGCTATCAGAGCAATAAGTACAGACAGTTGTCCATCACACTTAAAACATTACATATTAGGCAGGCATCAGGAGCGGAAGGCTAAGAATAGTCACTGTGGGGAGCGCCTTAGGAGTCAGTGAGGGAATGATGGGAAGAATGAAAGGGATCAGAGGGGGAGAAGTTCCAGTTACCCATAAACAGAGACTAGAAAGGTAGAATCAGCAGGCCATCAGAGGGCGTGGGATTGAAGGGTAGTGTTAAAGTGTTACACGTGTTATTGTTACCACTGACTTTGGGGTACAGCATAGGAGGGTAAATAAAATCAGGAGGGCATGGTGGAGAATAGGTGTTAGGGATCCGGGCGTCTGACACAGATATATATAGACCTAGACTGTGTTATACTGGAAAATGGTTAGCACCTGGCTCTCCTAGAAGGGCAGGGAAGTCCTCACTGGTGGCATTTGCTTATTTGTGTGGTATAAATATTCCCCCTATGACTGGTTTCAGGCTTCAATGTGAAGTTACTAAAGAGGAGTTGGAAAGAGGTGTCCTCAACTGGTCCCCAGCCAAGGTGAAAGGCAGGAAGGTGCAGTCTACAAAATCCAAGAAAACTTAAGACCAAAAGCTGAAGTCCAGAGCAGTTGTGCTAAGGGTGGCCCAAGGAATGACTCTAGAGGTCATGACCCTGAAGAGGTAGAAGCAGAGATTAGAAAGGACCCCTAGGAGTTCCCGCTGTGGCTCAGTGGTTAACGAATCCAACTAGGAACCATGAGGTTGCGGGTTCGATCCCTGGGCTTGCTTGGTGGGTTAAGGATCCGGCGTTGCCGTGAGCTGTGATGTAGGTCGCAGACGCAGCTCGGATCCCACATTGCTGTGGCTCTGGTGTAGGCTGGCTGCTACAGCTCCAATTAGACCCCTAGCCTGGGAACCTCCATATGCCGAGGGAGCAGCCCAAGAAATGGGAAAAAAGACAAAAAGAAAAAAGGAAGAAAGAACCCCTAAATCTATGAGGGTGAGCATAGATGGAGGATGGAGTTTATGATCCAGGTCCAGAAACCACAGAAGGATGTGAGACATTGTGCTTGAGGCCATCAGATATTGGAGTCAGGTCTCAAGTGATTTATGCGCTGTCATTCATCACCCCACTATTGAGCCTCTTCTTTGGGCCTGAGACTGTGTGGATTATAAAGATGCATAAAGCATTCCTGTCCATTCAGTAGGGAAATGAGGCCCCTACTGGTAATGTGGCATGTCATGTGACTGGTACAGATTAAAGGATGAAGCTCTTAATGATAGACGCCACTTATCAGAGCCCTTAGAATGTGCATAGCATCGTGTTAGGTACTTTACCTCCATTCTGTTGAATCTTTAGAACAACCCATTTTGTAGATGAGAAAATTGAGCCCAAGGTCACACATTTGGCAAGTGGCAGAGCCAAACCTGGAACACAGGTCTTTATAATGCCAAAAAGTCTGTCCCCCAACCACTGTGCATACTACCCTCCTCTGCCCTTAAAGATCCTACTCTGATGGAGATGAAGGCTGGTGTAATAGGAGATTTGGAGTTTCTTTTTAAAAAATTACTCAGCTTGCATATTCCTAAAGAGTCAATTCATGTTAAGAAATAATTTCCCTTGTGCTCGCATGTGACATGTATTTTTAGGATCTGCTGTTAGCAAGTGTATTTTTGTGTGATTGAGTGGGAGAGTGGGGAAAGTTTTGCAGAGCTGTTTAAGCCAGAATGCAGGGGGCACAGCGGAGACTGTGAAATCTCTGCCATCTAAGGTCTCAGAAAAGCCACAGAGAGACGTGTTCTCAATTTATTATTCTATGTACATCCCCAGATGAATGACTAGCTAAAGGTATTGTTAAAGCATTTTAAATGACCCACTTCCAGCAGTGAACAAAATCACTTACTGCGCCAAGCCAACTAGCGTTTCTGAGATTATAAAACCACAAAGTGAGGAAAACATTAAAACTGCTAAAGCAAAAACGATGCATGATAGTGGAGAAGGAGCAAAATGGAGCTCTATTGTCTGCCTAGGCAGATGGCTGACCACTAGGTGGGCCCCGGTGTGATGTCCAGGGTAATTGGCTGCTGGGGTTTTTCTGGCAAGGACGATTCAGACTTCAGCTTGGTACCAGGTCCTGGCTCGTTCTTCCCTAGACGCTCCTCTCTGCCTCCTCCCCACGACTAGATCTGAGGGTTGATCCAGGCAGGCAGTTGAAAACAGACAGTCACCTTTCCCTTAAAATGCTTTTCTGGAAATAATGACGTGAAAAGTAATTAAGGACCGGTTTTCCTACCCATCATTCTCTTCTGCACGTACAATTATCCACAGATATAAAATTGCCTGCTTTGATAATTATACCCTCCAAATGAGGGGCAAGTGGCTAATTATGCCCACATGTGGCCGATTGCACTCGCCATTAGCCAATTATGTGCACAATTATTTGGGCACATAAATAATTGTACTCATGGAAAATAGCGGCCCTTCTTTGAAATCCTCCTGCTTGGCGTGGCTGATGGAGTAATTGTTACACTGGAAATGTACTTGGTGGGGAGTGAAAGAGTATCAGATACCAGGAAACGTGTGTTAAATGACCAGAGCTCACAGATGTGCACTACAGCAAATGGCATTGGGAGTCACAGGGAGCAGGAAGGATCCCAGGATGGAACAGGGCTAGCCTGTGAGTTATGAAACCTGCTTCTGAGGCTGGTTTTCTGAGCTTCTCACATGTCATGACCTTGGGCAAGTCATTAACCTGCCTACAGTTCTACTGGCTCTGCATACACAATGAGGATGACCATAAAGCCAATTCCTAGCACCATTGTAGGATAGAGCAGACAGTCCAAAAGGATTTGCAGTCTCTTTGGGGGTAAATATAAGTCTGAGGCATTGTCATGTCAATCAGCACGTTTCCAATTGCTAAGGAAAGAAAAGGGTCCTCCTTAGCAAAGCAGGATCACTGGTTTGGAGCGGAGGTGGGGTTTAATAAGGACAGGAAACATTGCCTGGGCACTATTGTTTCTGCTGATGGGATAACAGGAAGTGGCACATGGTCATATTGAATTCATTGATGGATTGATTCATTCATTCATTCAACAAACACCTATAGAACTCTTATAGTGTTTGGGCATTTAGAAACACCATGCAGTTTGGGATGGAAATGCTGTAAAATTTGGTTGTGATGATTGTTGTACACCTATAAATGTAATAACATTCATTAAGTAATAAAAAAATAAAATGCCAAAAAAAAAGAAACACCATGTAAAGTTTTATCTTGTCTTAAGAGGTCCCTGGTTATTGGCCTGACTCAGCCTTTTACCCGGATCTGCTCTGATTATTAAAGAAGGGGAACCTTTCACCTGGAAATCTGGCATGGATTGACCGGAAAATTCAATGCCAGTGAATTGTGTTTGGTGCGGTTATTTTTATTAACCTAAGAACGTGTTTCTAATGCCAGTGCTAAAATGGTAGATGTCACCGTGTTGGGGGGAGACTGAGAGGCAACCGCCCAACTATACTGCCACTTGCGTGCACCCCTCCTCTGACACTCAGTAAAAGGAGGCATTCTGCCTCATGGGGTAAGGAAAGGGTTCACAGAGGCAGAAATGCTGAGTTAGCCAAGAAAAGAAAAGGTGCCACCAGTGCATGGGACATGGCGGCCGTGGTCACATTACAGAATGCCACAGTATGAAATAGTCTGGTCTGACATTAGGAGCATAGACTCTGAAACCAGACCCTGCTCGGGTTTGAGTCCTGGCTTTGTGGTACTGGGCAAGTTCCTTAACTTCCCTGTGCTTCTGTCCACCCTTCTATAAAATGGGGACTATAATACACCCACATCACAAAGTTGGTATAAGGGTCAAATTAGTAAATATTTAAGTAGAAGTATTTAGAATGATGACTAACACAGTAAGTACTAATTGCCATTATTTTTATTACTTGACTAAAAAGAGACAAAAAAGTCCATCCAAGAAAAGTAATACCAGGAGTACCTGTCGTGGTAGGTACTCCTATCCGACGAGCCATGAGGTTGCCGGTTCAATCCCTGGTCTCGCTCAGTGGGTTAAGGATCCAGCGTTGCCTTGAGCTGTGGTGTGGGTCGCAGTCATGGCTTGGATCTGGCCTTGCTGTAGTGTAGGCGAGCAGCTGTAGCTCTGATTAGACCCCTAGCCTGGAACCTCCATATGCTGCGGGTGCGGCCCTAAACAGCAAAAAAAAAAAAAAAAGAAAAAGAAAAGTAATACCCATGGTTCTCGAACTTAGGTAAATCTAAGAATCACACGAGTAACATCTCAAAGCAAATTCCTGGGTTCCATCCTGAGGGATTCTCATTCACTAGGTTGGACTAAAGCCCAGGAATCTGCCCTCTAAACAGGCATCGCCCCACCCCCACCCCCAGGTGATTCTGAGGCCCCAGCTTTGGGAGATGGAATCACATGGAAGCATATATGTCCCAGAAGGGTTCGGAGGCCTTCTCTCAAATGTCTTTTTCTGGGATTTCGCTCTTTTGATCAGGCCTCTTCTGTAACAGGTGATGAGAACCCCGAGTGGCATCATCAGCGCTCCTCCCACCCCCCCTAGCAGGGCAGTGTTGCACTGTTGCAGTCAGTTGTGGATCTTATTGGATACACTTAGCCGGTTCCTTCTCTAACTCCTCTGTATTTTCTCTAACTCCACTGTATTTTCAGGAAAACAATTTTTTTAACATTAACTTTTTTTTTTTTTTTTTTTGCTTTTTAGGGCCTTACCCATGGCATATAGAAGTTCCCAGGAGTTCCTGTCGTGGCGCAGTGGTTAAAGAATCCGACTAGGAACCATGAGGTTGCGGGTTCGGTCCCTGCCCTTGCTCAGTGGGTTAACGATCCGGCGTTGCCGTGAGCTGTGGTGTAGGTTGCAGACGAGGCTCGGATCCCGCGTTGCTGTGGCTCTGGCGTAGGCTGGTGGCTGCAGCTCCGATTCAACCCCTAGCCTGGGAACCTCCATATGCCGCGGGAGCGGCCCAAGAAATAGCAAAAAGACAAAAAAAAAAAAAAAAAACAGTTCCCAGGCTAAGGGTTGAATCAGAGCTATAGCTGCTGGCCTGTGCCACAGCCACAGCAGCTCGGGATCTGAGTTGCGTGTGCGACCTATACCACATCTCATGTCAACGCCAGATCCCCGACCCACTAAGCAAGGGATCAAACCTGCATCCTCATGGGTACTACTTTGATTCGTTTTCCCTGCACTGCAATGGGAATTCACAACATTAACAGCTTTATTTATTTATTTTTTGTCTTTTTGCCATTTCTTGGGCCACTCCCGGCGGCATATGGAGGTTCCCAGGCTAGGGGTTGAATCAGAGCTGTAGCCGCCGGCCTACACCACAGCCACAGCAACTCGGGATCCGAGCTGCGTCTGTGACTCACACCACAGCTCACGGCAACGCCAGATCCTTAACCCACTGAGCAAGGGCAGGGATCGAACTCGCAACCTCATGGTTCCTAGCCGGATTCGTTAACCACTGCGCCATGACAGGAACTCCAACATTAACAATTTTATTGTGAGATGATTCTCATTTCACTCATTCTGAAAGTAAGAAACAAAATTCTTTTTTTTTTGTCTTTTTGCTATTTCTTTGGGCCGCTCCCGCGGCATATGGAGGTTCCCAGGCTAGGGGTTGAATCAGAGCTGTAGCCACTGGCCTACGCCAGAGCCACAGCAACGCAGGATCCGAGCCGCGTCTGCAACCTACACCACAGCTCATGGCAACAACGCTGGATCGTTAACCCACTGAGCAAGGGCAGGGACGGAACCCGCCACCTCATGGTTCCTAGTCGGATTCGTTAACCACTGTGCCACAACGGGAACTCCAAGAAACAAAATTCTAAACAACACACTTAGAGGAACAAGTTACCAGAGCTGAACGTTCTCAACTCCAGGTGATTCACAGCAGTGGAGACAGATGACCTGTGGCCACAGAGCAAAAGTATTGATCGGATGTTGGATGCTCTGCATTTTCCAAAAAGAGTGGGTTCTGCCTGCTGTGCTGCACTACTTAAGGTCAGTGGTTCTTCAAAATGCTAGATTTTTTAGCCTCGCTTCCTTAAGTAGGAACATTTTAATTGTAGCACGAATAAAAACTGCTTCTGCATTAAAAAGGGACACAGTGGGAGTTCCTGTTGTGGCTCAGCTGGTTACAACCCTGATTAGTATCCATGAGGGTGGGGGTTCAATCCCCGGCCCCCCTCGGTGGCTTGGGGATCTGGCATTACCATGAGCTGTAGTGTAGGTCACAGATGTGGCTCAGATCCGGAGTTGCTGTGGCTGTGGTGTAGGCTGGCAGCTGCAGCTCTGATTCGACCCCTAGCCTGAGAATTTTCATATACTGCAGTTGCGGCCCTAAAAAGAAAAGAAAAGGGGGACCCAGGAGACCATGGTTGTCTTGAACCTCTCTCCTTAGGTGATGAGCAGCCCTGTGTATTTCATATCTCCCAGGGTCTAAATGATGAAACAGTTGCAGAAAAGATATCATAGATACCTGACACTTTCAGAAGCATTTTGTTGGCATAAAAAGAAATATTGATCAGTGGTAATAAAAGTTGTCTTACTTAAAGACTACCAAGAAAAGACATTTGCTTTCCCCACACCTACACCCTGAATTTTCATGAAGCCAAGTCCTCCTAAATACCCACTAACACAAGAAAGCACGCTATGCTTTGTCATATATTCATACAGATCTCATACATGCTCAGGATTAGCCGACATAGTAAAGATCCTCTACTCCCCATCTAAGGAGCATCCCCTACATTAAATCGCTAAGAATGGCTTCTAGCCTCTCCTGGTGGGCAGGTTTAGTGGCCAGCTGGGGATGGCCATGTCCTCAGCCTTGTCCTAGTCCGTTTTTATCCATGGCTTTCAGATAAGACCATTGGAGGCCTAGTTACCTGAAAAGAGCTCTTCAGGCTGGAAGGAGGGATTGAATCTAGGAAGACAATAAGTGGTAAGGATAATTGTGAAACCATACTCTAGACCCAAAGACTCTAGCATCACACTTTGTATTTTTTAGGGCCAAACCTGTGGTATATGGAGGTTCCCAGGCCAGGAGTCAAATCGGAGCTGCACCTGCCGGCCTATGCCACAGCCACAGCAGCGCAGGATCTGAGCTGCGTCTTCGACCTACACCATAGCTCAGAGCAACATTGGATCCTTAACCCACTGAGTGAGGCCAGGGATCAAACCCACATGTTCATGGACACCATGTCAGGTTCTTAACGTGCGGAGCCGCAACGGGCACTCCTAGCATCACACTTTCAAGAACAGCACAGATAAGCTTTGGTTGATGGGAACTTTTCCTGCCAAAGTAGCCCATTCCACTTGGACAGCGGGAAGGGGTGGAAGGGTCGTCACAAGGTGGTCACCTTCCATCCATTCCTGCCTGGAAGGCTCTGCGTATCATGGCCCTCTGACCCTCCCTCTGCATCCTAGTTGATTACCTTTATGTCTAACTTCCACCTCCTGATAACTGCGGGCCAGCCACACTGAGGCCTCTTCTCTGGTCCTTAACAAACCAAGTCATTTCCTGCCCCTAAACCCTTGCACTGCTGTCCCAGCTCTTCCCAAAGCTGCCTCCTTTTCGTCCTTCAGGACTCCACTCAGATGTCTTCTCACCCTGCCTCAAGTGACCCCTCCAGGTACCCTCACCCTCTTTACCCTGTTCATTTCCTTCGAGCACTCACCATCGCTTATATTTACTTTAATTTTTAAATTACATTATTTATTTACTATCTCTCTGTATCTTCCTTGTCCATGGTATGCCTTCATCAGGCAGTAATTTAAACGCAGTTAAATTTATCTGACATTGGAGTTCCCGTCGTGGCTCAGGGGTTAACGAATCTGACTAGGAACCTTGAGGTTGCGGGTTCGATCCCTGGTCTTGCTCAGTCCCTAGTCCTTGCTCAGTGGGTTAAGAATCTGGCGTTGCCGTGAGCTGTGGTGTAGGTTGCAGATGCGGCTCAGATCTGGCGTTGCTGTGGTTCTGGTGTAGGCCGGTGGCTGCAGCTCTGATTCGACCCTTAGTCTGGGAATCTTCATGTGCCACAGGTGCGGGCCCAGAAAAAGACAACAAACAAACAAACAAATATTTATCTGACATGTACCACCAATAATTGTATATAATTTTAGGTCCATCCTGAGCTGATACATTTATTTTAATGTATTATGGTATGAAGAGAACAAGAGCATTTATTCCTCTGTTGATATATCTGTTGACATACCTAAATGATTCAAAGGGGACATTTTTGGGTCCTGATGTTTGTGATGACCAGGCACAGTCTGAGATTCCTAAATAGTCAACTTTCTGGCATGTACTCCGCTACTGAATTGAAATTAAGTTGTATGGACCCTGCTTGGGCCATAGCCTGGCCAAGGCTGTCTGCCTCAGCAGGGAGGGTTCTCGGCAGGGAGGGTTCTCTTTTTGTTTGGGTTCAAGCAGCCGAATAACAAATCCAAAGCAGAGATCGACACTGCACAAGCTTTATTCAGTGGCCAAAGAATGGAGAAGCTGGAACTGAGTTCACAGGTCAACTTCTCATCCAGCTGGTGAGAGGGATTTAATTTTAAAGGTGAAAGACAAAAGGAGGAATGAGGCTAATGATGGGGAGGCATATGCATTGGCCTGCTGGAGAAGGGGCAGGGCTTTCTGAGGGCAGGAGGTGCCATCCCCTTTCTATCCTTTTTTGGTCCTTTGTGTCAGGTCATGGTCACCAATAGATGTGTCATTTAATATGCTAATATAGTCAAATAAATGTGTAATGAGACTTAGGGTCTGGTGGAGGTCAGATTCGGCACCATTTCAACCCAGCTGGTTCCATCTGTTTTTTTTGTTTGTAACTTCCTTTTTTTTTTTTTTCCGGTTGTGCCCACAGCATTTAGGAGTTCCCGGGCCAGGAATAGAACCCAAGCCACAGCAGCAGCAACACCAGATCCTTAACCCATTGTATCACAAGAGAACTCCTGTAGTTTCATCTCTTAGCTCTGAATCTTTTTTTTTTTTTTTTTGTCTTTTGCCCTTTTCGGGCTGCACCCGAAGCATATGGAGGTTCCCAGGTTAGGGGTCTAACTGGAGCTGTAGCCGCTGGCCTACTACACAGCTCATGGCAACGCCAGATCCTTAATCCACTGACTGAGGCCAGGTAAGGTATTGAACCTGCAACCTCATGGTTCCTAGTCGGATTCGTTTCCGCTGAGCCACGACAGGAACTCCTGAATCCTTTTAACTTAAAAGATTTACGTTACCTTCTGCTGAAGGTGGTGGTTGGTAGCTTTTAAGCAAAGACTTGGGCAGCTCTGGCACCCACTCCAGCCTGGGCATGTCAGGCCCTGGCCCTGTTCAGACTGCGGGGTCTCTGAAGCTGTGACTCTCTAGGGTTGGCCATTTGGGTCATCTTTCATGCCACCTTTCATCTTGCACAGGAGCCAGCTCAGTCCTGACTTGGTCAGTGGCTGGAGCTGTCACCAGCCCAGGAGGTGTGTAGCTGTTGCTGTGAACTCCGCTCACAAAGGCTGCCAAGTAGCCATCAGACAGTGTTAGTGACTTTTGATTTAGGTTTGAACAGAGCTGTCCCCTGGGCCGTTTCCTGTGCTGGATCATCCTCTTTGGAAAAGGCTTTTCAAGTAACTGCCCAGCAGACTGAGGAAATGAAATGTTCACAGAGCAGGAAAAACACGGTAAGTCTGACTTCTCATCATACAGTATTTCAGTGTGGAACTGCATTTTGAAAAGATGCTTATTTCTATATTCATTGCAGGGAATGCATTTCTTCCCTCCCTCCCCGCCCACCTGCCTGTCTCTGTCACTCTGTCACACACATGCACGCTCACTTGTCCATTACCAACAGTAATAGAGCTGCTTCTTTACCTCTTGGAAAGGAACCTCATTCTGATGAAAACCGTGCCGACTGATCTTGCTCTTAATGGTGGAGACAATGCTTTACTCCTTTATCTTTGCAAGGCTGAAAGGCCTGGGATAAGCAGTCCTCTAAATGAAATAAAATAGAAAGGTTCCTGTCAAGAGTTGGCAAAGCTGCCGTCTTCTCTCCTGTCCCCCCTCACTCATGGGTGCTGAAGCAGAGGAGGAGTTTGGGTGAGGGACCCCATAGGGGCAGGGCCATTTGAAGAGAAGATGAGTGAGGAAATGTGTGTGCAGGTCAGGCCGGCTGTGCTGAAAATGGAACAAAGGATCTACCCCTCTCGTCACTGTTTTATCATTTTGGTAATTGCTCTGAAATAACTTGGCGAAAGTTCACAAGGACCTATTGCAGGTATTAGAGGAACTTCTTGAGGCGGAAGTATTTATTCCTGCAGAGGCACATGGAGTGAACCTTGGGTCTCGGTCAGCATCCTTGCTCTGACAGCGGTGAAGGGAAAGATTGGAGGACGTGGCTGTCCTCCCAGAATGATAACAGAAGGTTACATCTCCCGGGTGTTTGCTGTGTGCCAACAGCTGTGCTAAGTGCTTTACTGTCCAATCACATCTAGTCCTCACAGTTATCAGAAGGGGATGGGCATGGAGCCAAAGACAATTAGGACATTCTAGAACAGCTGCCCTCTTTGGACCCCAGCAGACACAGGGATGTGTTCTCTTCTCCAAATCCCACATATTGCTTCTATCTCTGAGGTATTCACATATATATATATGCATATTCATATATGCATATATATATATATGCTTCATATATGTATTTCTCCATTCCACAATGAATATATGTGTGTGTATGTGTGTGTGTGTATATATATATGTGTGTATATATATATTCTTTTTTTCTTTTACAGCCATATCTGCAGCATATGGAAGTTCCTGGGCTAGGGGTTGAATCAGAGCTGCAGCTGCAGGCCTACGCCACAGCCACAGCAACGCCAGATCCGAGCTACACCTTCGACCTTCACCACAGCTTGTGGCAACACCAGATCCTCAACCTGCTGAGCAAGGCCAGGGATTGAACCCACATCCTCATGGATACTACATTGGGTTCTTAACCTGCTGAACCACAGTGGGAACTCCTAGAGTGGAGACTTATAAAGTAATAGGGTGCTGGTCAAGACAGTGATCAAATGATCAAATGTAGTGCTCAATGAAGGCTGAACTAAAAACTCCAGCTTCTCCATCATCCTAGAGTACAGATGGCCTGATTCAAGGAAAGACCAGGTAAATGGCTGCTCTTTGTTATATAAATGTTGCATGAGCAGGCTTCAAGAAAAGTGTAAAGAAATTTTTCATTTTCTGGCACTCAAAAAGCTGCCTCACTCTTGGGTAAAGGGTGATCAGGGAACAGTCATCCAGGTAAAGGGGGGCCATTACATCTGGCTCCATGAGGTGGTGGACACTGAAATGAGAGCCACACTTGGAGCCCACATGCCCCTAACTCTAAACTGTAAGAGCTCATCTCTAAGAGCTATAACTTTCAGAACAAATGCACACATTGTTGGCCAAGGGGAGCCCCAGCAGAGAGGGCTCTCCTCCTGCAGAAAACCATTGCATCTGTGTTTTCCACTAGGTTAGAAAGGGCATGATCAGAGCAGTAAAAAAGACATCATGATAGGGGCAGTAGCATCTTATAGAGGTGGTGTCCCAAAGAGTCTCCATTTCCTTTTTGTATTGGAAGAAGATTGACCCATCTTTGTGCTCAGCAACTCCCAACGGCTTTTGGGAGAAGGAAGCCTTATGAGGAATATAGTGCCTTCCCTGGCATGTTGGTGGTGGGGGAGGAAGGGTGAGTGCTGCTTCAGTTGGTCATTCAGGAAGCTAGGCTGACAGCACACCCACCATTTTTAGCATTTGGTGTGAAGGAAGCAAGGAGACAGAAGAAACCATGCCACAACAGAGACTGAAGGTACTATAGCATGTTCCAGGTGTTAAAGGATAATTTCTAAAGGTCAAATCATGATCTCATGCAAATATAAAATGAATACCTGCCAAAGATTTTCTTTATTAGTTTATTAATGAGGAAACCAGTGAAATGTTACAACTTGTTCAAAGGAAGAGTCAAAGAACTACGCAACTATAGGCAATGAGGAATGCCGAAATGAATTTATAGAGAGATGCATGCCTGGTTTATCCATAGGGCAATAATCAGTCACATTCTACCAGACATGATTCCATTGCATTTCTATGGATATGCATTTCTATGCAAGGAATTGTTTGCATCATTATCAATTGTCTATAACTGACAATTGTAAAATAGCTCGAAAACAATGACAGGCAGAGATAACACAAAAAGATATGCTCGACAGGACACCTAGAATTTTTTTTCTCATCTCAAAGTCTTTCACAGGTTTTCCATTGTATCAGTTGTTTTGTGTGACAGGAGTTGTGAGACAGGGAAATATTTGGGCCAAGTTTTAAGGAATAATAAAAGCCGCACAAAGGTATGTGGACACTATCCTACAGGTCAGTGAGTCTCAAATTATTAATAGAATGCTAAAGAAACTCCTGCAGAGCTTGTTATAAATTCAAGTCTTGACTCCAAAAGAGTCTGATACAGTAGATTTTAGGTCAAGCCTGGAAGTCTTCAGTTGTATAGAAAGCAACCCAAGATGGTTCTGATACACTTTGAGAAATACTGGTGGAATTAACAGAGCCATTGAAGGTTTTTAAGCAGAGTGGAAACTGGAGGACATCTTTGTTGGAGCAGAAGAAACTTGATACCAGGTGGGAGAAGCTGAGTAGTCTTAAAAGACTATGAAACAATGGTAACATTTAACATTTGAGCACTTAGGATGGGCTGGAAACACATGAGACTTAGACATGATGGAAGCCTGAACTAGTTCCGCGTCCATGGGATGAAAGAGGGGCTGGCATTGAGAGACATTTTCACCAAAGCCTGACAACTCATCTGCCTCCCAAATTCAGACTCAGTGCTGCACCTGTGGTTGTGCTTCCAGGCTCTTCCTAGGCCTCCAGGGAGTCTTCCCAGCAGTGTAAAGCCTGGGCTTTGGGACTCCCTGGATGTTGCTCAGACTTTCTGATTAACAGTGAAGAGCTGAGCCACAAAGAGAATCCAAGTTCCTCACCTCATAAAGCCGCTCCTCATTGGAAGTAAAGGACCCGCAATACAAGGAACATCACTATTTTCAGTCGTCCGTGAAATGAACATTCTGGGGAGATACAGTAAGTTGCTGCATCACCCTTGAGCAGGGCAAAATGAGAACTCACCAGGAATAGTTGATATTTTAAAAGGATGGCAAAGGGAAGAATAATGAGGGTGGGACAAACCCTTTAAATAGGTTTCCCCCGACCATATATTGCAATTGAAGATAATTGAATGATAATTTTAATTAATCACTCACAGGGCCCTTGCTTGAAAATGAATTGCCTCCTCATTGTTCATGTGCAAATCCGATACATTAAGCTTAAACTATTTTAATAAAACATCCATTTTCAGAAGCTACCGTAGCTTCTCCCAGGTCAGATTTAATAAGCTATACAGAACAAACGTCAACTCATATTTTTTCCATGATAATGGGAAGTAAAAAGAAATGAGTAATTCAAACCAGTGGTTTCACTCGAGCCAATAGTTTGACTGCCCTCCTCTCTTTTCCTTCTTCCCTGAGCCATTGCCAAGTGACCAGGCTGCTTAGCCTGAGTCTCACTGTTGTGGTCACTGCTTCCTTGAACCATGAACCTCGTGTGTGGAGACTTTTCAACTGTTAAATTAAAGAGTGCTTGTGTAACTGGGCCTCTCTAGATAAAGCTAGGATTCCCAAGGCCTGGGTTGTGAGTCTGTCTTTATTATTGAGTCTCTGAATGACCTCCAGCAGGGCACCTGAGGTGTGAGCAGAACTGCAGACTTGTCATCTCTAAGGTAGAGTTGAGAATTCCTTCTGTGTCTCGAGCCCACACTGAGAAAAAGATTACATGACTCTGTGTGGTTATTTGAGAGCCTCATGGAAAGATGTCTTATAAATATTTTAATTAATGTGATCCTTACGTATGGCTTCAATGCGGATCTTCCGAGTATAAATATCAGCTGAGTAAGAAGTCAGGTTTCCCTGAAGCAAAAGTAAAATTTGAAAATTCAAGTTTATGGAGATTATTTTGCCTTATATGATTCCAAATGTTCTGCAACACGTGTAATTTTTCCCTACATGGACTGTTGACAGAATTTGACTTAAAATTTTATTTTTTTATTTTTTTTTGTCTTTTGTCTTTTTAGGGCCACACCCATGGCATATGGAGGTTTGTAAGCTAGGGGTCTAATCAGAACTGTAGCTGCTGACCTACACCACAGTCACAGCAACACCAGATCTGAGCTGTGTCTGTGACCTACACCACAGCTCACGACAAGGCCAGATCCTTAACCCACTGAGTGAGGCCAGGGATCAAACCTGCAACCTCATGGTTCCTAGTCGGATTCGTTTCTGCTGCGCCACGACAGGAACTCCTGACTTAAAGTTATTTCCGGAAATGATCATAACCTTAATAATACCCGATGAGAGGTTTCTAAAATGTTTTCATCTAATGGTTTTCATGAGAATTTAATTGTCTGTATGTTATCAATTCATACAAAAGCTCAGAACCACCACGTGTCATGATGGTTGATTTTAAACCCATGTATATGTTAATTATTAATGAGAACATTAATTTATTATATGTAATAAAGATTTACAAACATAAATATATCTATCTATATATAGATACAATATCATCTTTTGTCTGGTTAGTTTAGAGGTTAGAAGAAGCTACTGCCGTATGTTGCAGTGGACAGAGTACAGAATTAGAAGTCAGGATTACCTGGCTTCTCAGGAATGAATAGACCGCATGGTATAGTCAGAGCTATTCAAAGAGTGATCCCCAGACCAGCATCAGGGTCTCCCCAGGGAGCTTGGCAGAAATATATTTTCCTGGATTGGACCCTAAACCCACTGAATCAGAATCTGTAGTGTGAGCCCTGAAATCTATCTTTGGTAGCAGGCTCTCCTGAGATTCTGATGTGCATTCGAGTTTGAGAATCATAGTGTAGTTGATCCTGACTTGGAGAGGGGGATATGATCTGGAACAAGTTACATAATCTCCCTGAGTTCAGTTTCCTCATATTTAAAACAGACCCAATAACATTTATTTCATAGGATTGCTCTGAGGATTAGCCAAGATGTCATTGTTTAGTCTATGGTTGACATTCAGTAAATGGTAGTTTCCCTGTTTCTCTGCTCTGCTGTATCCTTGCTGGTTAACTGTGAGCAAGTAATTTAGCTGTTCTCAGTTTAGTTTCTTCATCTGTAAAATTAGGGAAATATCTGTTATATTCCATGCATAAAGTGGTTATAAAAATCTGTTGAAATTATGTGCATGACAGCTCTTTGTACACTATAAAATGATTAGAAGTAGAGACAGGATTAATGAGATCAGGTTGATGATTTTTAAGCTCAAGTGGGTAGAAAGATTGACCCTATTCTGTGTGCACACAGAAACTTTAAAAAATATGCACATTTGAAACAGAGGCAGCATCTGGGGAAGGTGCTCTGCTCACCCAAACTAGTCCACAAGGATTGGACCTCCAGTGGTATGCCAGAGCCAGTGCATAGCAGCTCAGGAGAGCTAATGTTAAATCTTCAGGAATTTTGTAACCTAGTTGTTAAAAACAGTTATTTTTGGAGTTCCCTGGTGACTCAGCGAGTTAAGAATCTGGCGTTGTCACTACTGTGACTTGGGTTGATGCTGTGGCGTGGTTTTGAACCCTGGCCTGGGAACTTCTGCCTGCCTTGGGTACTGCTCAAAAAAACCAGCTGGTTTTAAAATTTTTATGTATGTATGTATTTATCTTTTTAGGGCTGCACCTGCGGCATATGGAAGTTCCCAGGCTGGGGTTGAATCGGAGCCAACGTGGGATCTGAGCCGTGTCTGCCACTTACACCGCAGCTCATAGCAATGCCAGATCCTTAACCCACTGAGTGAGGCCAGGGATCAAATCCATGTCCTCATGGATACTAGTCAGGTTCATTACCACTGAGTTATAAAGGGAACTCCCTAACTTTTTAAAAATTAAATTATATAACTAAGTGTACAATAATGTTAAACAAAATAAATTAAAAACCAAGGCAATGATTACTCTATACTCTTACCGTCACAATTACTTTATTATCTAGCTTCAAGATTATTTACATTTGTTGTACACATATCGTGACAATACTTTATAATGGCATGCTTGCCCTGCAACTCCACATAAACTGACATTGGGCTAGTAGCTTGAGATCTGCCCTGGTAGAAATGTGAATATTTGCACTATGGAGATTGGTGTGTTTTTGTTCTCTTTCTTTCATTCGTTTGTTCGTTTGTTCTTTCTTTCTTTTTATCTTTTTAGGCTTTGTCCATCCTTCACCATATGGAAGTTCCCAGGCTAGGGGTTGAATTGGAGCTACAGCTGCCAGCCTACACCACAGCCACCGCAATGCGGGATCCAAGCCACATCTGTGACCTACACCACAGCTCACAGCAATGCTGGATCCTTAGCCCGCTGAGTGAGGCCAGGGATCAAACCTGCATCCTCATGTATCCTAGTCAGATTCGTTACCGCTGAGCAAAAATGGGAACTCCTTTGTTTGTTTTCTAAAGTGCTTTCTGTTAAAATTTGCCAACACACCAGTGGTCTTACTTTGTTAATTTACCCTGGTCCAGGTTCTAACTTCAGCCTCAGAAATCTAGATTTGTCAGCAGGCTGAGAATAAAGCCATATTTCTAATTACACAAGCCCACAAACTTATATCTATATATAAATCAGAATATCAATTTATTATTTACAGCAAGGGGAGTTGCTACAGGACATAATCTAAAGGACGAAAGAGGAGCTGGTTATACATTTTGAATATTTCATGACATTAGGCCTAGATGACACAGAATATTCATCTCCACAACTGGGACACCAGCTGCCGTAAAGAAGGGACAGTCTGGGTCTTTGGGCAGGGCCACACTCCCCTTAGACCCCAGATGGACACAGTCCATTTGGCCCAGGGATTCTCTTTTCTTGGCGCATTTATAGCTGACATTGCTATAAACACATGGCAATGCCTCCAGTCATGTTATAGTCAATTTGTGGCAGCTATTCCTTATTTCTAAGCACTGTTCTTCAAAGAGTCGTTCAAGGACCCTAAGCATCAGGATCATTTGGATGTATCTTAATTTTTTATTTTTAATGATTTTTATTTTTTCCATTATAGTTGGTTTACACTGTTCTGTCAATTTCTACTGTACAGCAAAGTGACTCAGTCTCTCTCTCTCTCTCTCACACACACACACACACACACACACACATGTATATACACATGCTTTTTCTCACATTATCCTCCATCATGTTCCAGCATAATCTCACTGCTTATCCTGGGTGTATCTTTAATAGGCAGATGCTTGGGCCTTCTCCAGACCTGCTAAATCAGAATCTCTGCTGTTGGGACCCAGGAATCCTCTATTTTCAACAAGGGACTAGGTCATTTCTATACACACTACAGTGCAAGGACCACTGCTTGACGGTTTCTTAGCCCAGTACATACACATATTCATTTCTGGATTTAATTCCCAAGGCACTTGTATTTTTAAGTTCCTGGAGACACTGCTCACAGACCTCCGTACCAATTACACCACAGTCCTGAGAGACATTTCACCGACCGTCTATGTCTATTAGTGCAAATTTACTCCTATTTAGGAAAATGAAGCTCTAACTCTGACTTCAGCCCAGTAGTCATATTTTCAGTCATTTCCAAGACTCCGTTTCCATTATCGTTGTTGTCCTTGGTGACAGAGGTAGGCGCATACGAATGGAATTTGTTTTATGTGAAATCTCAGCACGCACAGGTTGACATGCATGGCTTTACTATCCTCTCTAAGAACAAAAGGAATAAACTCTGAGTGGAACCTGGCCCTTTCTGAGAGGGAGATTCATTCTAGTTCAGCGGTTCTTAACTCGGGGTGGTGAATTTGGTTCCAAGGAAGGGTTGGCAATGTTTGGAGGCATTTTGGGTTGTCACATTGGGGGTGGCAGTTGGGGTGCAGGGCTACTGGCATCTACTGGGTGCTGTTAAACATCCTTCAAAGCACAGCACAGTCCCACACAACAAAGAATCATCCAGCCCACAATGTCATTAGTTCCAAAGTTAAGAAACTCTGTTCCAGCTTCCTTTTCCTTTTTACATTCTAGTCAGTGGTTTCAGCATTAGGATTCATCCAACAACTCTTGCTCCCGCAGTTTCTGGAGGATTTTTAAAGGGTTGAATCATTTTAATATCGCAAGAAAAGAATAAATTCACAGAAAGGATGGGTCATTTCGCTTAATGATGTTTTTGCCTTTCACATAGCAGGAGCTCAATAAATATTTTTTTAATTAAATGGATGAATAGATTAAAAATTACTTTCATTACTTTCATATGTGTTTTAATAAATAACAGGAAGATGGCTTCATATACGTATAATTTGTTGTTGTATTTGTCTTGAGTGGATCATCAAACGTGGGCTACATGCATTTCCCTTTGAATGGATCCAATAATACTGCTCTTTTACAAAGAAAGCAAAGTGGCTATTATTTGCTAAAAGTGTAATGCTAATAAAAGCCAGCCCTGAGTTCAACCCCTAGATCTATTTAAGGAATTCAAAGAATGTCAGAAAAGCATGTGGTTTCAAGGTTAATGTATAAGATGTATAGAAACAGGAAAAGTAACTATGACTAAAAAGAAAGTATGAGCCCTCTGCAGGTCCTTAAATTAGAATGACAGCCAAAACCAGCTAATTATAAAAAACAGCTAATTTAACTGGTTTTTGTTTGTTTGTTTGTTTTTGTCTTTTTGCCTTTTCGAGGGCCGCTCCAGCGGCATATGGAGATTCCCAGGCTAGGGGTCTAATCGGAGCCATAGCCACCAGCCTACGCCAGAGCCACAGCAACGTGGGATCTGAGCCGCGTCTGCAACCTACACCACAGCTCATGGCAACTCCGGATCCTTAACCCACTGAGCTAGGCCAGGGATCGAACCTGCGACTTCATGGTTCCTAGTCAGATTTGTTAACCACTGAGCCATGATGGGAGCTCCAAGTTGTTTTAAATTTTAAAGTGCACCTGAGTGAGTCTTGGGGATATGGAAAAACACCAAAATGAATTTTTGTTAATTTTTATTTTTCCATTGTTTGTTCTTTTAAACATAACTGTTAATATAAAAATAATACCTGTTCATTGGGGAAATGTTAAAAAATAGTAGCTAAAATAAAGGAATAAAATAAAAATTATCTATTTTTTTTAGGTAATTCATTAGAATAACCATACATTCTAAATAACTTTTTTTTTTTAGGTCCTAGGTAAATGCTGGGAATACAGTGTAGCATTGAAAGTTGAAGTTTGGACAAGCATATTTGACTTAAGAAATTATCTAGGCTAGACATTTTCTTTCCAGGGTTATCAGTAGTAAAGGATTTGGAAGGATATTGGAACACTAATTTCTAGTCTCCAGGAAATAGTCAAGAGGGAAGTGCTAAAAAGCTAACAGTGTCCCTCTGGTTGGACATTTATTCTATTAACTACAGTAAGCCATAAGGGGCATTTTATATTCTTCAAATATGCCTCTACTGTATGTCGAATCTGATAATGCCACTATTAGAATTCATCTCTTTAAGAATAAAAGGAACTGAGGAACTAAAGAGAGGGTTGGAATAATCCATTAATTGTATCCGTTAAGCTTCAGTTACAGCTAATAGGGAATATCACATGACCACGATGTGTGCGCTTGTTCTGAACAATAAAGAACAGGAGGGAAGATAAGAGTCAGGACTGACATGTCCTTCAGCACTCTGTCGGTAGTGGTGATGCAAGTCATTAAAAGAAAAATTGATTGAGGTATTTTAGTAAACAAAAGGACTCCCTGCCTACCCATCAGGAAATGTATTGTTAATATAGTGCTGTTCAGCTTACTGGAAGAAAATGTTTTCCTCATGCTTCTCTCTTTATCCTAATTCATATACTGTCACTTTTCAGGAAAAAAAAAAAAAAGATCGAAAACGATGGCCCTATTTTATTTCCTTCAAAAGGAACGGGCCGTTGCATTGTGTTTGGAACAGTTTACTCTTGGCCTTGATGTAAGTGTGAAAGGAAGACCATGTAATTGACTAGGCTGTCTATGGGGAGGCAGAAAATACAGCGTTAAGAAGACGAACAGGCATGAAAACAATGACTGTTTGATAAAAGTAAATAATTTCTGTGGCTAACATGTTCTCAACATATTTTCTTTGAGACTGACTCGCTTAATAGGACAATAGCAGAACCAGGAGTAGCTTATAGGCTTTGCCTTTCTGATATTTTTCTTTTGCATCACTGAGTTTATAATCACGGACATTTGTTTTGCCTTCGGGTTCCACCGAGGGTCTGTAATTTTTATAAAAATCTGGAGCGTCCAATGCCTGGCATGTAGCTATCGTCTCTGAAGTCTTAGGACTGAACTAGAATATTCTTTTGAATCTTGATATCAGATATCAAAATGGAAGTTTGTCTAAGATTGAATGCAATAAAAATACCAGATTCCAAAAGAAATGGCAGACCACAACAGAATGGTTTTTTTTTCTTAAGTGTGTGTGTTGGAGGGAGTGGTGGGGAGAGATGGGAGAAAAATCAGTTTTATAACTCCTAAGTATTTTGCCCTTGATAAGCATATACAAGGGTGGGGGTTGAAATCAGGAAGAGAGCATTTTGGGGGTGAGGTGTTGGTTTACTATGAATGAATCCAACCCCCTTTCCTCCCAGTGGAGATACAGTAGGGGAGGCCTGTCCTTCCCTGCAAGCATGGTTGGAAAGGGCTCTCAACAGAATGTCAAGAGCCTACTGTGGGAAAGCTGTGGCTTGGAAACATAGCACCCTGTTTTCTGACTCAGTGAAAACAGGGAGACTGTTGGGCTCTCGCCTTTCGTGGTGGAGTCCAGATCACTGGCACTGGAGGGCCTCTTAAATGTTGCCTTGAGTCTTGTCCAAGAGGTGCCCCTGAAGGAACCAACATGGCATTGTCTGTGCATGCAGGTTGGCAGAAGAATTTCCAGCATGGCGAGGTGAAAAGAAAGAAGAGTTTATTGAGAATAGAAATGCTGCTAGCACAGCGGGATGACTTCCTGATGACTAGGGATTGCTGACACAAGCATGTGGTCATGTCTGTTTTTATAGCCCAAGGAGAGGGGAGAGGTCTTCAGATATACCTTCTGTTTGGTTGGGGAAAGAGGGGTCTTATGATACACTTGCTAGTTGGTTGGGGGCGTATATTGTCCCTATAGGGGCCGGGTGAGGAGTGGGCCACAACCTTTCCTAGCAGGGGGCAGGAAGGAATAGGCCAGGTTGCTCAAAGCAGGGGGAGGTGGCATTAGAATGAGATGGGTGGGGTGATGATAAGGGTCTGGTAATTCTTGTTCTTGGCCAGAGGCTTTGGGGTTCTTTCTCCTTCAAGAGGCCTCGAAGTCCCACATAACACAGCAGTAGAGAGAGGCTAGAGGTACCTTCAGTGCTGAAGGAAGACTATGCAACCAATTAGGACTGAATTCATTCACCCTGTGGAGAGAATGACATGGGAAAGATCCCCAGTCATGGGGCATGGGGATACCTCTAACAATTACAACCCCCACTACACACACACACACACACACACACACACACACACACACACACAGAGTCAATCAGTCAGCTTCAAATACATGCCAAGCCTTTAAAAACTCAGATACTGGAGTTCCCGTCGTGGCGCAGTGGTTAACGAATCTGACTAGGAACCATGAGGTTGCGGGTTCGATCCCTGGCCTTGCTCAGTGGGTTAACGACCCATAATGGCCATGAGCTGTGGTGTAGGTTGCAGACGCGGCTCAGATCCCGTGTTGCTGTGGCTCTGGCGTAGGCCGGTGGCTACAGCTCCAATTAGACCCGTAGCCTGGGAACCTCCATATGCCGCTGGAGCAGCCCTAGAAAAGGCAAAAAGACAAAAAAAAAAAAAATAAAAACTCAGATACTAAATTACCCCCAGGATACCTGGCAAGTAAGAATGTTCCTATTCCCCTTATCTCTTCCTCTTCTGTTTTCTCTACAGGGTTAGCAGGAAGGGGAGAAGAGAGGTAAAAACCCTGTGTGGGGAAAAAACACCAGAAGCTTCCCTCCTTTCTCAAACACAGGACTCTCCCTTGCCACAGGCTTGGGCCAGAGGAGGGAAAGAAATATTCCTTTTAAAGTGAAAAAAAGTGTTATTATTTAATTTAAAAGCTATGTATATATCATCTATAATGGGACTGGATTTTTTTTTTTTTTTTGCCTTTTAGGGCCACACTCATGGCATATGGAAGTTCCCAGGCTAGGGGTCGAATCAGAGCTGTAGCCGCTGGCCTATGCCACAGCTCACAGCAACTCTGGATCCTTAACCCACTGAGTGAGGCCAGGGATCAAACCCGCATCCTCATGGATCCTAGTTGGGTCCGTTAACCACTGAGCCATGAAGGGAACTTCCAGTAGTGGGACTGGATATTTTAATTATTAAACCAAGGCCATGTTTTGAAACTTGAAGTAAGACGAGAATTCTTTTTTTTTTTTTTTTTTGGCTCTCCCCTGGTATACGGAGTTCCCAGGCCAGGGATCAGGGATCAGATCTGAGTTGCAGCTGTGACCTAAACTGCAGCTGTGACAACTCCAGATCCTTAACCCACTGTGTCGGGTTGGGGATGAAACTTGAGTCCCATATACTCTCCCCAGAGGCTGCCAATCCCCTTGCACCACATCAGGAACTCCAAGAGAATTACTTTTATTAAGCGCATTCAGAAAAGTGGGGACCCTGAAAGAATGTTCATGCAGGGGTGGAGGAAGAATGAGGTCCCAGAGCAGATTGAAAGGGCAGTGAGAGCCTTTATAAACTTAACCAATGTAATGGTTACACCTGCAGACTTGTGGACCACAGAAAAAAAACATTTCTCTTTTTCCTGTTCCTTTTTTAGAGAAGCTCAACTATCATAAAAGGCCAACTCGAAACCCAATGGGTAAATTTGCATATTTAAGTCTAAGACATATCATGTAAGCACTGATTTATGGCATTCATTATTTCAAATGACAAGCTGTGGGTTTTTTTTTTTCCCCCTTCTAATTTAACAAATTAATTTTCCTTGGAAACTTTGGTTTGGATTTTAAGGTTTTAAGCTTTCATCGTGAAAAGATGACAGCACTGAAGATTAAAGCATGTGATTCTTCTCAAGATGTTCTCAGCCCTGCAAAGGATTCTTTGCAGATTCAGGCTTCTTTCCTTTCTCATCACCTGTATTTCTTGATATTCTCTTTATATTCTGTAAGATTTTTTTTAAAAAGAAAAAAAAATCTGTGGTTGAAGGACATGTCAAAGAATAGAGGATACATTTTTAAATCAAAGGAAGTTTCATGATACAACTTTAGAAGCTCATTTGACTTATGGCCCATCTTTCCTTGTGGAAATGTTAAATAGCTCTGAACAATAAGGCTGGCAGTCTTTCTGTAAGATACAGGTTGTTTGCTCTAAAGAATGTGTGTATATTCTGGCATTCCCATTGTGACTCAGCAGGTTAAGAACCTGACATAGTGTCGGCGAGGATGCTGTTTCAATCCCTGGCCTCACTCAGTAGGTTAATGATCCAATGTTGCCACAAGCTACAGCATAGGTTGCAGATGTGCCTTGGATCCAATGTGGCTGTGGCTGTGGCATAGGCCTACAGCTGCAGCTCCAATTCAGCCCCTGGCCTGAGAACTTCCATCTGCAGCAGGGATAGCCCTAAAAAGAGGTGTGTGTTGGGAGGTGTGGGGAGAATGTATATTTCAAAATGTGCATATCAGCAGTCAGAAAACTATATATATATATATGATATATATATATATATATAACTTCTTTTTCAGTGTCCTCAAGAACTTGTACCTAATCATGAATATTTTTTTCTCCACTTTCCCTCCTCGCCAAGAAACTTAGAAGTTCTTTGCATGAGGACCAACCTCTCTCTCTCTCTCTCTCTAATTTAGAGCTAAAAGAGAAGTGCCATATCCCCAACTAGGCATATGAAATTCTGAAGCCCCCTATTTTTCACTTTGTTTTTCAAAAAGGCCTTTCTTTCTCTTTGGAAAAGGTAATTTGTTATTCACAATTTCCTTGTCCTCGTATTATCAAGGGGAAAATTGTAGAAATTCTAAAGAAAGCTCTAGGCAATGTTTTTATTCCTGAATCTTTGGGGAGTTATAAAAACAAACAGATTACTGAACCTACAAGAGAAACAATCGTGAAGTCATTACATTTAAGCATAAGCAAAATTTCCTCCTGGATCATTAAGTTATAGAAGAATGGAAAGATTGCATTTTCAAATTCGGATAAAGCTACGTAACTCGTAAGTCAAACAAGTAAAATTTTCCAATTCAGAGATACTGACAGCAGTTGAGTTTAATAGACTTCCCCACTTTCCAAATTTAAAGCTTCCTTTACTAGGCTAATAGAGGCCCTGCCTTTAAGAGGAAAATGAATAGAATGAATCAAGAATTTAAAACTATAAATTGGGTTTGTTTGTTTTTTCACATAATCTTTTCTCCCCCGCTGTAGTGACAAGGCCAGGTCCTTAACGCCTCTTCTCAAAAAGAAAACACCCACATTAAATTAAAATCGTCACAAAGGTTTGAGAGAAGGAAGGAGAAAAAGGTCACCCACTTTCCCTCTCTCAACTATCTCCTTCAAATTTATACCTTTTTCTGAGGCCAAGGCCCCTACTTAATGCGCAGCCAACGTCCCACTAGATGGGCTTCTCAGTCCTGATCAGACCAAAGCCATTGACCCTCCCACTTCCTCCCCTCCAGCTGGTCCCCAAGCCCTTGACTTTTGGCTTGGTTTCCTTTTCAAATCCTAGGTCCTGATTGGCTCATTGATGGTTTTGCTCCTCCTTCCCTCGGTTGGTCTAGCCCTCTGGCTCCACCCTCTTCTCCTGAAGACCACGCCTTCAGAACTCACTCTAAGCCCTAGACCTCCCTCGTGTTTCAGTCCAGGAGGTGGGTGCCCGTCTTTGTGGCCCTAAATCAAGCAGAAAGACAACCATGCACAAGGATCTTTGTGCATTTCCTTCCAATGTTTTTCTAATGTCTTTTTTTTTTTTTTTACAATGGCATGGCCAGACACATATTTGAATATCCTTTTTCTTTAAAATTGCATTATAAACTTTTAATATCATTGCTATAAATGTCATTTTTTTAAGGTAAGAAAATACTCTCCAAATGATATATAATAATTTATTTGATGGTTGTGCCACAAGTAGTGGGCAACTGTCTTCTCAGCATCTCTCTTTCAGGAAATGTTGCTTCCCCTTTGTGTGTGATCTGATAAGATTCTTTTTTTTTTTTTGTCTTTTTGTTGTTGTTGTTGTTGTTGCTATTTCTTGGGCCGCTGCCGCGGCATATGGAGGTTCCCAGGCTAGGGGTCGAATCGGAGCTGCAGCCACCGGCCTAAGCCAGAGCCACAGCAACGCGGGATCCGAGCCGCGTCTGCAACCTACACCACAGCTCACGGCAAAGCCGGATCGTTAACCCACTGAGCAAGGGCAGGGACCGAACCCGCAACCTCATGGTTCCTAGTCGGATTCGTTAACCACTGCGCCACGACAGGAACTCCTGATAAGATTCTTTGATGACAATGTTTTCATCCCCCACATTGCCTCACTAAGAGGAAAGCAGAGGACCTAAGCCAGGCCAGTTAGGAATGACCTCCAGGTAGTCTTAAGTAAGATATCACTCCACTCAAAGTTTGGTTGATGAGCAGCAAGTGAATGAAGTTGGGTTATTCTAACAGCAATATCCCTAAGAAACACTGTCCATTATACTGGGATTCCTCTAGTTACCCTGGCTCCCATCCTTCTTGATGCATTGATTTGAGGAACTACCCAAACTTTCTAATATTCTTTTTTTTTTAAATGAAGATTGTTAGGGTTGTTTTCTGTTCTTTGCCACCGAGGAATTCTAAATGATAAACTTGCTATTAGGCTCTTTTAGTTATTTTTACTATTTTGAATACTTCTATGATAAACCTCTTTGTGTGTGTGCTCCTGTGTATGGATAATGGCTTTTTATATGTTTCAAATAATTTCCCAGAGGTGGAATTACTTAGTCAAAAGATATGAACATTTTTCCGATTCTTGATATCAATTACTCAAAGGTTTCTTGAGAGGATTATACCAATATATATTTTATATTATATGTTACAGAAAATACTATTGAAAAATGCTACAAAAATTTGTTCCTCTGTTTAGAAGGAAACCTTGTAGTAAATTATGCCTTGAAAGTACTTGCTGTAGGAACACAGAGTGCTTTCACTTTCACTTTTAAACAATTTCATGGCTTGTGGATGAGATGTTATAGCATTATGGCCAAAGAGGCATTTAGAGATTGATCTGAGCCAAACCTAGGATACTAAACAGAATGTTCAACAAACTTAAATCTCTAATAAAAAGCTGACACTAAGTATTTTGATTGCACTATTCCATGAAACTTCTCAAAATGACTCTACTGCTCTCCCTTTCTTATAGGAAAGGAAGACAGAGAACCTGATTAACTTCCCCAAAGTTTGTTCTGGGGCCAGAAGCCAAATCTGTGTTGTTCTTAACCCTAATCTAAAACTGCATCTCAACCATCTGTTGCTATGAAACCTGGGGTCAGAAAGCCAGGTTGGACTCCTGACTCCATCCCATAGAAATGGGATAGCCTTGGGGAATTCAGTCAATGTCTTTGAACCCTCGTTTTCTAATCTATAAAACTAAAAGAACAATCCCCACTCTACCCACCTGGGAGGACTTTGTGAAACACATAGAGATAATGTGGCAAAGTGCTATGGAAGTGTTTGCATGATTAATCAGAGTAGTGAAAAGCAAGGAGAACTATCTCTGGCCTCTAGAAGAGGTCATAAGGAAGATTGGGGCCTTGGGATACCCATTCCCCTGTTTCTGCCTTGAGTTCTGAAGCAGTTGAGATATAACTACAAGTCTAATAGATGAGGATGAACTATCAGCTGGATTGGGGTGTGGTTTAAGGGTGTGGCCGCGTCGGACTTCTTAATACTTCCTGACTGAAGACAGACTTACTGGTGTGTCACTGGCAGATCTGGACACTTTGCATCTCTCCCACAGGGCAGCCTCTTACTCTTGGCAGTCGAGGAGAAAATGGACTGAGAATAGGCTCCTCCAAAAAGTGAAACATGAATGGCACTGAGCCACAGCTGCTCAGGTCCTCCCTACTGAGTAAACGACCACATCATTCATTCTGGACAGAGCCAGAGAGAGAGGTGCTGTGGACAAAGAGAGGGGGCAAGAGTTCCTCCCCAGTTTTGCTGTCCTGGGAGTCTTTTACAGGAATACAGAGACAGGAGGATAAAATTTCCCTCTTAACAATGAAGAATCACCATCTCTATTAGTAGTAGGAAAACAAGGATCAGAGGGAGTCTTTGCTCAGTTCTTTCTGCCTCCCCCTTGGTTGGGCTGAAAGGAGCCATCTGTGGCCACTACATAGGATTTTGTCAACTTTGTAAAACCACACCCACTCCTTAACTCCCCACCATGTGGCCACAAGAATCCCTTTAAACACATTTAAAAAATAAAACATGTTTTCTCTCCTATGAAACACAGATCATTGTCAGAATGCTTGCATTGTTGCTCTCTGCTGTAACCCTTTCACAGCATTTGGGCTGTTGGCTCGCTCTGTCTCTCCTTGGGGTCCCCTCGAGGTCCAAGTGTGTGCCAGCCTCATTTGGGCAGCAGAAGCCCCATGGAAGGGCACGGGGAGACAAGAGCTAATTGGAATTTTGTGATTAGCTGTCATGGATGCTTGGTCCTGTCGATAGTGCTCAATAAAGCCACCAGGCCAAGCATTCCCTTTTGCATGCTAATTGCTGGGTCAGATTTCTCAGCGCAGAAGCACTTTCCAGGCGGTCAGTTTTAGAATATTAGTTTTGGTTCTTAAGTGGTTAAAATCCCTAGCTGGTCTTTAATGCAGGTCTGGAGAATTCTTATTATGGCTCAGATCCTGCTATGATAATTTTTTGCCCTTAATAATCACAACTCTTTCCCCAGTTTCTTAGATCCCTGCATCAGTTCCATCTATCAACTGTCTCTTTCCTGTTTCCTGTCTCCGAGAGTGAATAGTATGTCTTCTACCAGGTTTAGAGGACAGGAGAGCTTTTAGATGTCTTTCTCCTTGCTCCCTCTTCCTTTAATCGCCTCCCTTCCAGTCACTCCCTCTTCCTTTTAATCGCCTCCCTTCCAGTCACTTCACCTTCTTCATGGTGAGGACCACTGAGGAGCTCTTTCAGGGCTGCCCTAGTTCTTGTCTATCCAGAGGCCTGTTGTTCAGCTCTTTCTCCACTTCCCTGAGCTGCCCTTTCACCATATTCCTATTTTGGCTTAAATTAACTAGAGTCTCCTTGCAAACAAAGGACTGATAAAATACCAGTTTGCAGTGATCTACATTGCTGCTGAATTTAGGCAGCTTTTCTTATCAAGTCTATTTTTGGGTGTATGTTTGCATGTCTTTTCTCCCCAAATTGAATAGGTTTTCTTAAGGGTGTTGGACCATGTTCCATCTATCCATAAATGTCATAAGCATCTAGCAGTGTCTTTTCCAAAGGAAATACACAATAGACTGTATTGATTAATTGCTTCATTTCCTCCTCCTTTACCTCCAGCACCTCCCCAATCATATCGAACATCTCCATGGAGTACCAGAGAAAGCACTTGGCTTTACCTGCATCTATGCAACCACAGCAGCTAAACTAGAACCCAGAGAAGCAAATTTAATCATGCCCTTGTATCAGGTCCTCAGATTCCTGAGGCCCCAGCGCAAATAGCAGAGCTTGTTGGCGCTATTTTTGATGACCTCCTCTTCCACGCACCCTGGGAATCCACTTGGGACTCTTTGCTGAGACCGTCCCTAGAGTTAAGGGGCCAAATACAAAGAAAATCATTATTTCATTTAATGACAGCATTATAAATATTGCGTACTCTGCTGTATATTTAGGATAATCACGTCTTTTTTTTTGTATGAGAGAAAAAGAAAAACTGAAAAGTAGGCCATCATGTATATGATTTGGGACTCTTTGATTGCAAGTGACAGATAACTCAATTCGAACCAAACTGAGTCAAAGAAGGAAAGTGTTTTGGCTCATGTATAAACTTATTGCAGAGAAGTCAGAGTGGATAGAGCCTCAGGGACGAGAGAATGGGACACCAGGATTAATCTATTGTGTATGGGTTGCCCACATGTCCTAAAGTGATAGTGCTGAGAGTGGAGTCTTATTATAGGAAGGGGTATATGTTAGGGTGGGGGTGGGACTAAGCACACAAGGGCAAGGGCCACCATACCATTTAAAAAATGGTTTCTTTTGATGTCTTCCTAAATGTTTCAACTTCTTCCAACAAAATAGCATTCAGGGACGATAACACAGGGACTGTAGTGGTGGGTGCTGTGCAGCGCCAGTATCATGAGACTGGTGGTGGCCTTGAAGAGCTCACTCACTGCCTTCCCTGTAAAGCTGCTGCAAAGTTGTTCCCACACCGGGTTCCTCATAAGGTTCTGTCCATTCCCTGTTGCTTCACCCCAGTGATCTCCCTCTTTTCCTAACTCCTGGGACTCATAGCTTGTTTGCATGAACTGCCTAACTTTACTTTTGTTTTCATCTTGGAGGACAAAGTCTTCCGATTACTGTAAACCAAATAAATTGTAGCTCCTGGCTACAGTCCCCCACCACCCCCACCCCTCTTCCAACACAGCCATGCTCCCAGCATGCTTCATGCTAGCTTAGGTCAAGCATTCCTGCATAGAGGAAAACCTAGTTCACAGTAGACATTCCAGAATCTGTTTTTGACATGTAAAATGCATTCACATTTTGGAACTAAAACATTACCCCACTAAAAGCAACACCAACCAGGCTGCCCTTGAACTGTAGGGAAGGCTAAATGTGGAATGTTCCAGAGAGCAGTATTTGGGGCACTTAACATATTCTTCAAACAAGTTTTTGCTTCGGGCACAGTGCTGAGGCTAACCCCGCTAAGGCTGTCATATCCATGGGGTTAGTCTCATGCAATGCAGCCTCAGAAGTGGAGCCAGTCTCTTTCGTGTGGCCAGCCTTCCATCCTTCAGAAGTCAGCTGTGTTTTCTGCTGACTCTACAGGAAAGGCAGTGCCTGCATCCTCAAAATCACCCAGAGAAGTTAAGTACTCCTGACAGTCCCAGAAAGCATCCACTGCTGGAGCTCCAGAGCCTGCAGTAGAGGATGGGAATGAAATGAGAAAGCTGAGCTCTTCAGATAAACCTTGCTTTTTACAAGCCCCCTCATTTCACTGTATAATTACTTTGAATCCACTGATAATTTGTACAGTTTTGCTGTAAGTCGTTCATACTCAATTCCCTCTCACGCAACACTTGGCTTTTCTAATGCACAGCTATTAATCAAAGCTGTGCTTGTCAAGTGTAAATGTTTTTATATGTGTTATGGGTCTTGGCTTACGTACCAATAGTATAGAGTATGATGATACCATTATCTTTTCTCTATATAGGCAAAGAATTCACTAGATTGCTGAAATAGACTGATTTGTCCATTTCTATGCTCACTTGTAACAGAGGAGTCATTAGCTCAGGAACAAAAAATAAAATCCATGTGATTAAATGAACAGACAGTCTTTGCCTGATATTAAGGTAAGACAGAAGAAGCTGCATGAAAGACAGTATTTCTTTAATCAGATCATCGAGTGCCTATTAAAAATATTTTTTCCTTTATGATGAGAACTGTCTTGACTAGACTGGTCAGAGGTGACCTCTCTGGCCTTTGGTATTTATGTAGTATGGTTGCTTTGCCATAAAATCTCACCTGGCACAAGAGTGGGATAAGAGCTCAGGCTTGCTTTTAGAAGTTGCTTTATATTTTAAAAGTTGAATTATATTTTAGTCTTTCAGTGAATGAAAGAGAATAAATAAATCCCTCTGTGAGAATACCTCTTTCATCCTTGGGGAAGTCATTCTGCCAGAATTCTATCTAGTGGTTACCTTTTTCAGTTTATTAAATGCTGCCACTCTATTTTTTTTTCTCTCTCATTGGTGATCAATTTAAAGGCAGGGAATTAAGCATTCAACTTTTAAAAAATTATATAAGTTTCAGCTGTACAGCATTGTAGTTCAGTATTTGTATATAGAAGTTCAACTTGGCTTCCAGGATTCCAGGATATACTCAGCCTTATTGCAGAGATCTAGGGAAGGAACTTAGATTTCTGCAGTATATCGTCCCTTCCATTTCTCAGACCCATTCAATTGTTAATTCTGTCCACAAATGCTAGAAGACAGGCAAAAGTAAAATTCCCCTATTCTCCTCTATTTTCTGTGCTAGAAAAAAATCATTTGTGGCAAGGTTGACCTTACAAAGGTTCACTGATGTGCCATGACAGTAAGGACCTTCTATAGGTCATGTCTAAAAAAAGACACACACACACACACACACACACACACACACACACACGCGCACACACACACACACACACACAATGTTACTGCAAAAAGATGATGGTAGTTTACATACTGAACCAGCTGTTTCCTGAGAATGTTTTATCCAATATCCTCCATAGATAGTGAATGCAAAAGACTTATGTTGGAGAAGTACATTAGCTTTTGATTAAAGATTGGA
The DNA here is from genome assembly GCF_016906955.1 of Phacochoerus africanus. Classification (NCBI taxonomy): domain Eukaryota; kingdom Metazoa; phylum Chordata; class Mammalia; order Artiodactyla; family Suidae; genus Phacochoerus; species Phacochoerus africanus. The sequence continues at coordinate 125,685,960 of NC_062558.1, forward strand.
TGAGGGCCAGTTAAATTTTTAAATCTGAATGAGCTTGCTGACTCAGGCTCCTTAGCAGCATAATGGACAGACAATCCTCAAAGCTTTCATTAAAAAGGTTTCTGATAACTGATGTCTAGAGAAATGAGTTGAAATATAATTCACTGAACTACTCGGCTTTCATCTAAAACAGAATATATAATCTCAAAGAAGTCAACTGGTCTCTTGAAATTTTTAAGTGAAATTAAATTCAAAGAAGCTAGAGCTTAAGTATTTTAAAGAAAAACCTCCAGTAGCTTTGTGACTCTATCATTTTATCCTTTTGAATCTTGTATTTAATTCTGTTTATTGCATTTTAAGTGTAGCTGGAGTCACCGATCTGCTGATAACGAAGTCTGGAATAGCTTGTGGGAGGTTTTCAGGATGTGTCATAGACTAATTTGATTTGAATTTTATGTTTAATCTTGGGTCTTCTCTGAACTCCACCTTCTCTTTTGTGTCTGTTTATCCTCAGTAGTGGGAACAAACTGTGTCTTTGCAGAAATCTCCCCAGGAGCCTGGCTACAAAAAAGCCATTGAAACTACCCTGACCTTGGAGGTGGTTTCATAAGCCAGGACCAGTAGCTTCATCCCTTAGGCAATAGCCTGAGCTCTGCCAGCTCTCCTCTGCAGTCACCCTGCAGGTAAAGAGGCTCCCTCTTCTGTTTCTCATGGAAGAATGTAAAGGATATTAATAGCTCCCTTTCTCAGTCCCATGATATCTTGTTAAATTTATGAGACTGTAGCAGCATTTCTAGAAGTAGCAGCATCGGCTACTTTAGAAAATGGGAGAGTTCTTTGCAGTCAACTCTGAGTTGAAGGCTTCTTGTTAAACTTGTCTTCTCAATTAGATTGTGAGCTCCTTAAGCCAGCAACTCTATCTTTTACTCTTCCCTACCTCCTCGGCCACTCCCATGCCACTGTAATTCTCTGAAATGTGTTGTAGACTCCTTTTAGAATGCCTGCCATTTCCCAAAGACCACTGTCCTCTCTTGAAATCAGCCCAAGCAACCTTATTTGTACTGTATGACTCTGCTTGGAACGGCGATGGACAACTGGGCCAGTCAAAAACAGCTGGGCCAGTCAAAATCACTCTCTCTCTCTCTCTCTCTCTATTTCTCTATATTTCTCTCTCTCTCCAATTTCAAATTCAGATTCAGAAACAACTGTTTCACCTCTGTGTGTGAATATAACAGAAATATGTGAAATCAGAGCTGAAGGGATGCATATTCTAGAAAGTGGAGAGCAAAGCAGAGGAAGCCAGCCTGCAGAGAGAGAGAATGAAGTAGCAAAGAGAAGCAGAGAAGTCTACAACTTTCTGGTTAGATTCCGGTCAGTTCAGGAGCCCAGATCCAGTCCTTTCTTGTGTCAACCTCTAGTATATCCTTCCCACCCCCTTTGCATGTCAGTGTATGTTCTTTTGCTCTTGAAACCCAGAGTTCTAAGTGATAGAAAATGTCTGTTATACAGAAAGTAGAATGGTGGTTACCAGAGGCATGGGGAAGGGAAAATGAAGGGTTGATGGGTATGGTTTCTATTTTGCAAGATGAAAAATTCTGCACACAATGGGAATGTACTTAAGACCACTGAACTGTTTGTTTAAAAATAATTGGGGAGGTAAATTGTATGTTATGTATGTTTTATCCACCCCCATCCCCCCTTTTCCAGGGCTGCACCTGCATCATATGGAAGTTCCCGGGCTAGGGGTTGAATCAGAGCTGCAGCTGCCAGCCACAGCCACAGCAATGCGGGATCTGAGTCATGCCTACAACCTATACTGCTCGCAGCAGTGATGGATCCTTAACCTACTCAGCGGGGCCAGGGATTGAACCTAAATCCTGGATACTAGTAGGATTCTTTTCCACTGAACCAGGACGGGAACTCCTATCCCAATTAAAACAAAAATGTAGTTTTAAAGTGCCCCTTATAGTCAGCTTCCTTTTATTCCTCACCGCCACAGTCCCATTCAGGTTCCATTGCCCCAGGTACGGACAACTATAGTTACCAAACTGACCTCTCCACTTCTATCTCCTTGGAAGCTGATCCCCAGCAATCTGCTTTGCTTGCATGCAGCAATTCATATTCCTAAAATAGCACTCAAACTGTGCCTTTCTCCAGCATGCAAACCTTCTTGGCTCCCCACTGAATTCAGGATCAAGTTCTGTTGCGGGAAGGGAGACCTCTTCCAGGGCCTGAGAATGGGCTCTTGTCTAACACTTGGAAATGAATTGTCAGAGGACGCACACGTGCTGACACAACAAGAGACTTTATTGGGAAGGGGCACCAGGCCAGAGAGCAGCAGGGTAGGGGAGTCCAGGAGAACTGCTCTGCCACGTGGCTCACAGTCTCTGGTTTTACGGGAATGGGGTTCATTTCTGGGTTTTCTCTGGCCACTCATCGTAGCCCCTCCCAAATCCTCCCAGTTAGTCTTCAGGGCAGCACCATGTTCCTTATCAGGGCCTCCTGCTGTGGGAAAACACATGCCAGGGGCTGTTGTCATGCTTGGCTAAGGTGGAAAGTTTTGGTCAATGGTGCCCAAAGACTTCCACTCCCCAGCCTGGTATAAAGGACCTATGGGACTTGCCAACCTCCTGTGATCTACTGCTTCCCTATAGGAGGTAAACTTGCTGTTTTACCTCATCCCCAGAATATTACTTACTCAAGCTAGTTCCCTACCTTGGATACCTCCCTTCCACTGACCACATCTTCTCTCTCTTTCAAAGCCCTGTTTCAGACCCACCTCTTCCATGAAATACTTCCTCATCACTCTAGTTCTCCAGGGACATTTATTGTTGGAATCATACTTCTTAGCATTTAAATACACAGTTTCCTATGTATTTATTCCTGTTCTTTTGCTAGTTTGCATATTGTTTGATGATAGGGACTGGGTCTTATATTGTTTGATTTTTCCTAAGTTACCTACAGGATAGTGTTCTCTTGGTGGGCTCTTAATAATGCTTGTTCAGTGAAATCAGAAATGATGAAAGGCTGCCATACCAGCTTGCCTCTTCAGATCAAACACTTGCAGAGAAGTAGCAGAAACATTTATTGAACACTTAAGAATTTGGCAGACACCATGCATTATATACAGGATTATATACCTTATTTAATCATTCCAACAATCCTATCAAATAGATATGATCATTAGCACATTCAGTTAAATAACTTGCCGAAAAAGATCATGTTTGTAGGAGGCAGAGTAATGAGTCTGAGCGAAATCTATTTGGCTCTTAAACCTATGTTCTTTATACTCTATTACATGCTCTATTCTCAAGTGTAAGTGCCAGCTTTCTTGCCTGGTTTTCCTGTGAATTATAACTTCCCCAAGGGCAGGAATCTTGTCTTCATATGTGGTAGAGGCTCACTAAAAAGCTATTAAAGAAAGGAGAGATAAATTGCCTTTCTGTCTCAGGACAGGAAGGATGGAAGAGGGAATTAAAGAAGGGAGGGAGAGGGAGGGAAGGGGGAGAAGAAGCAACTCAGAGAGGAGAGTGGAACTTTGGGGTAGAGCTTATCCTGTTCCTAAGCTTGGCAAGAGTCAGTCTGGCAAGGGGCCTGCCTAGGAAACACTGGCTCATCCTTCCGAACTGCATTCCCAATGTCATTGATCCCTTTCCTCTGGGGAGTTATTCAATCATGTGTTCACTTTGGGGATGAGAGTTGATAATAAATATTCTCTTGCTCTGGTCTCTTTGGCCAGGGTTCCTTGGCTTCCAGCCTGCCCCTTGCTTACTTTAAACAGATAGTACATGGCCTTCCTTTCTGCTGGCAAATGCTGAACTTTGGCCTCTCTTAGCCACTGAGTCTCCAAATCAAGGGGAAAAGATGGGGTTTCCTGCCTCGTTCCGCCAACCCTGTACCCCTGACCAGTTATCTGTGTGAGCTTTAGAATATGGGGGGGGGGTGACATAGGTTTAAGGATGGGTAGGCAGATAACCTAATAGTCCCTGAAATTATGCTGTTGGGGACTATTCCTTTGGGTTAAGAGTCTCCTCTCTCTCCTCTCCTACCTCCTCTTATCTCCCAGTAGAGATATGAGGGTCGTTGTAAGGATTAAATGAGTTAATACATATATGTACTTAGCACAGTAACAGTCACCAATACATAGCAGTGATTGTTGCTGTTGCTGTTATTGTCATTGGAGGTAGTAGTATTAAGGTGCACCGCAACCTGGAGAAAGTAGCACATTAAGCCGGGATTAGTCATGAACTACGTCAAGAGGAGGAGTTTCCGAGCCCTTTTCATGCTGTTTCCCAAAAGGATGGCTCATGGAGATGAGAAACAGGTAGAGGGGACTTGCTACAGATTTGGAGTCTGGAAATGCTGTGTATCCAGGTGCAGTGTGAGGAGGCAGAAGGGAGCTGGGGCAGGGCCCAGTACTGTTCAGTGAGAACTCTTGGGTTCACAAGGGACAGCTAATGCAGACTTGTTTAAGCCATAGAGAACTCATCAGAAGGGTAATGGCAGGGAGCGGGAAGCAGGTGTCTCCTCTCACTCCAGATTCTCTTGAATTCTGCAAGGCTTTATTCCCTCTTTCTGCAAACAGACTTTTCTCCATGATGGTGATGATAGCCAACGATGTATCTTAAGTCTGACCCTTACAGCTCTCTGACCAACAAGGCAAGGCTTCTTCCCCTCTGGCTTCTTTTTTGAAAAGAATCCCAGGGAAGAACATTGATTAACTAGGCCTGGTGTACACGTCCAACCCTGGCCTTTGGGTCAGAACATTCAACTTGCATTGGCAATGCCACTAGACTCATAAGAACAGAGCAAAGTGGAACCTAGTCAAGCAGAAAACAACAGATCTCCATTGAGTTTATAGGATGTGGTTCTAGGAAAGCAGATATCCAGAGCTGAGATGGCCTAAGCATTTTCTTTTAGGCAGATGAAAATCCACATGCTTCGAGCTCAAATTTTTCCATTCTCTCTGTGAGGAGTTTCCATGGAGAGCCTAGCTTCGTGGGAGAGTAGGAAGAAGACAGCTCATGCTGTTTCTCATTGGGGTGCATCCTACTGCTGGTTTAGTCCTGTCCTTCCCACGGCTCACATGTTACTTCAGACTCTTATGGCTTTGGGGCTCTTTCTTTCTTTTCTTTGCATGCTGCTCATATTCCCTTCCCTAAAAGTGACTCTATGAAGAGGGAGGTTAGTCAACTGGGCTGGTTTGAGTTTGTGCTAATTTAACTCATAATCATATATTTGGAAAAGAAAATGTCAGACACACTTTAGAAGTTCAGGATATAAAACATGGACCACAAAGCCCACTGCAGATTTCTCGTTGCTCCCAGACAAATGGAACTGTAATTCTGTTGGAACAGGCAAGGAAAGAACATAGTGAAGAACAGGATTTGACATCAGTTGTAGCAATGTCCAATTTTATCTGAAAGACCATGGCAGCAGGGGATAGAAGGTGATAATATCAAGAATTCCTTTTGTGGCTCAGTTGGTTAAGAACCCAATACAGGAGTTCCCGTCGTGGCGCAGTGGTTAACGAATCCGACTAGGAACCATGAGGTTGTGGGTTCGGTCCCTGCCCCTGCTCAGTGGGTTAAGGATCTAGCGTTGCCGTGAGCAGTGGTGTAGGTTGCAGACGTGGCTCGGATCCCGCGTTGCTGTGGCTCTGGCGTAGGCTGGTGGCTACAGCTCCGATTAGACTCTTAGCCTGGGAACCTCCATATGCTGCAGGAGCTTTAACCCCTCTGAGCTTTAGTTTCTTCACCTGAAAAATGGATAGTGATAATAAAAATAATGAGACATGATATTGTGTGACTTGCATAGTTACCTCGATTAATCCTTTCTGTAAACCTAGGACGTTGGTGCTGTTGTCAAACCCAGGTCCTTTTTACTTGTTTCGTCCTTGCAGGATTGCCAGGAAAAGCAGAACTAATACAAAGTATTTAGCACGTGTTCCTGATGAATGAATGGCAGCAGCTGTTCCAACTGCTAAGACCGACCATTCTGACAATGCAGCGACACTGAGATCCAGAGATTGAGCCACTCTCTAAGGTTCCTTCCAGTTCTCTGATGTTATGACTTCAGCAAGTCAAATATTCTCTATTTAGACGGGTTCCTAGAAAGAATGTGGCAGTAACAACTCAACTATATCAATGACCCAATTCTTCTTTAAATAGAAAAAAAAATTTTTTTGAGAGTGAGCCTATAGACAAAGACTAGACAGATACAGAGAAAAACAGGAAGAACCATTGTGCTTTGATAGTAGTTTTGGATGGTATTCTTTTACTGGAACAGTTTCTTCTTACATATGTTAATATGGTTCCTATAACAAATTAAATTTTGGTAGAAAAGCAGGATATCCAATTTGCCCTGTGCTACAAACTTACAGTATATTTCTTTTTCTTTCTTTCTTTCTTTCTTCTTCTTTTTTTTTTTTTGCTTTTTTAGGGCCACACCCATGGCATATGGAGGTTCCCAGGCTAGGGGTCCAATTGGAGCTACAGCTGCCGGCCTACACCACAGCCACAGCAATGAGGGATCTGAGCTACGTCTACAACCTACACCACAGCTCATGGCAACGCCAGATCCTTAATCCACTGACTGAGGCCAGGTAAGATATTGAACCTGCAACTTCATGGTTCCTAGTTGGATTGGTTTCTGCTGTGCCACAATGGGAAATCCCAGTATATTTCTTAAATGTATTTGTATTACTACCAGCAACTGAAAATCCTCTGTAAAAAAGAAAACAACTATAAATGAAAGGTTTCAGAGCTGATGGACCTAAACCCAGTTTACGTGTTCATTGGTCTTGGCTTATCTCAAAATACGAGAAGTAAACTATGATTCAGTCTGCATCCCTTGTACAGTGTCATGTCGTTTCAATAGGAAGTTCTCAGAACAATCGGTACCGTTGTTGAAACAGTCCATTCAGTTCTTGACTATTAAATTTGATCTTCTGTTCCTGCCCCATATCATTAAACAGTGCTTTTAACTTCATTGGAAAGTCAACTCTCAAGGTCTCATACTGTACTTTTTACGTTGGGCATAAGGCATAAACATTTACAGTTCTGAACCTGAGGTTTCTTTGTGTTTAGAGTGGACTGCAGAAGAACAAGAAAGGAGAGGGGCCCTAAGAAGGCAATAAATAAATACATACATACATACATACATAAATCGATCAAGATAAAGGAAAAAAATTATTGGAACTATGAGTCATTTTTAACTTCCTTTTTGTGCTTTTCACTACTTTTTGAAATTTTTCTGTAATGAATTATGGCATCAAAATAGAAATGAAAGGATAAAATCACTCCGATCCTCAGCTTTTTAAAACATCAGAAATGTAAGACTTTTTTCTGCTTCTTCCACATGACCCATTTCTCTGACTCTTTTTTTCTTTTAAAAGACTCTTTGAATATAGATATTAATGCTTATCATCTTCCCCTCCTACTTATCATTTTAGTTAAGAGCAAAGTGAGCTTTTGAATTTATTACAAAATAAGAACAGTCACCTAGTTCATCCTCAGGGTTTGGAGCCTCTCATTCCTTCAAAAGAACAAACACATCCATTTAATGACTAGGAGTCCCTTGAGCTGAAACCATTCATCTTGGTAATGATACTCCATCTATCTGAAATTTAAGTTATCACTAAAGAAGTGAGGCTCCCTGTTGGAATTTATAAATTGAATGTCCAAAGAAGGGTTCTGGGCCATCATCAAAAAGTCTACAAACAATATGTGCTGGAGACGGTGTAGAGAAAAAAGAATCCTGTTACACTGTTGGTGGGATTGTAAATTGGTGCAACCACTGTGGAAAGCCGTATGGAGAGTCCTCAGAAAACTAAAAATAGAGCTACCATTTGATCCAGCAATCCCACTCCTGGGCATCTAGCCAGAGAAAACCAGGACTCGAAAAGACACATGTACTCCAATGTTCATTGCAGCACTATATACAGTAGCCAAGACATGGAAAAAACCTAAATGTCCATCGACAGAGGAATGGATCCAGAAGATGTGGTACATATACACAATGGAATATTACTCAGCCATCAAAAAGAAAAAAATACTGGCATTGTTAGCAACATGGATGGACCTAGAAATTATCATGCTAAGTGAAGTCAGCCATACAATGAGACACAAACATCCAATGCTTTTACTGACATGTAGAATCTGAAAAAAGGACAGACTGAACTTCTTTGCAGAACAGATGCTGACTCACAGACATTGAAAAACTTATGGTCTCTGGAGGAGACAGTTTGGGGGGTGGGGGGATGTGCCTGGGCTGTGGGATGGAAATCCTGTGAAATCGGATTGTTATGATCATTATACAACTACAGATGTGATAAATTCATTTGAGTAATAAAAAATAAATAAAATAAATAAATAAAAAGAAGGGTTCTGGTGCTTTTTAAATGGGAGCACCAAAGGTAAGATGCTTGGTTGGAACCAGAGGAAAGGGCAGAGGTCACCAGGAGACTTGGTTGTCAAGCCTAATCTTAAGACCACATCAAGAAATAATTATGCTTGGAGTTCCTGCTGTGGTGCAATGAGATTGGCGGCATCATGGAACCCCTGGGACATAGGTTCAATCCCAGGTGCAATGCAGTGGGTCAAGGATCTGGCATTGCCACAGCTGCAGGCTAGGTCACAACTATGGCTCAGATCTGACCCCTGGCCCAGAAATCCCATTTGCTGCAGGGCAGCCAAAAGAGAGAGAAAAAAGAAAGAAAGAATTATGTTAGAATGAACTCTAAGATGCAAGCACTTCAGCATGGCTCTTCCTGGGCAAAATTGCGAGGTCCCCTCAGCAATTTTTTGTACGCTCCTGGTCTTCAGCCCTTTGTTTCTGTCTGCCTTTCTCGTGCAAGTGTGTTTGCCTTCTGCTCAAATTCAGGTGTCCTTGCTAAGATTCAGGGTATTTCTAAACCCTGACTGACCATTAGGAAACCTGGGAAAATTTTTTTAAAAAGGGTGCCCGGACCCTACTTAGGATATTTCAATTTAGAATCTCTTCCTGTGATCCTGGGCATTTCTTCTCCCCTCCCCGCCACTGACACCTCCTAGACAGTTCTAATGTGCAGCCAGAGTTGAGAACCATCCTGATAATTAAAGCTCAGGGGGTGACCTTTAACAAGGAGAGTTTGCTTTTCTTGGGAATGTGGAAAACCAGAAAACTGTTAACACCCAAAGGAATATAATAACAATATTAACATCAACAGTCATAATAGTAATCATATTATTTATAGGAAGAGATAATATTCATTGAGCTTCAAAGGCATTTGCTAATATAATTTTCAACAACTCTGTGAGATAGTTGTTATTAATATACCCATTTTACAGGTGAGGAATCTAAAACAAAGCACTGAATAATTGGGCAAGCAAGCGAGTGTTCAAGCTCGGATCCAAAACAGAATCTCGCATCAGTGCCCAGACTTCACTACTGAGATCACAGAGAATGGTGATCATATCACAGACACACTGTTGGCACTTTATCTCTTCCTTGTTAGGCTGATCCATTCACACTCCACTGGGAAACACATTAAAAAGCAGAATATGGCTAATATATGCAACTTCTCTGATATAATTTGATCTAACCAAGGTACTCCATCCCCCACCCTTTTTTAAAAAAAAGCAATGTAAATGATTAACACAGAATTCTGAGATTCTTTTTGGAATCTAATTCATGAAATAAATTCATAGCATACATTAGCCTCATGCGTTTTCTATAAATTGCTCATCAATCAGTATGTAAAGTAAGATAAAGCAGTAAGCATTTTCCTCCAAAGAATGATCTTTCTGTTAGTGACAGATTATTCTTGGCAATGTAATTTAGCCAGTTGGGTTATTGAAACAGATGGGAAATGTTTCTTCCAAAATTTCAGAACCGAAATGATTCTTATTCTGTCTTGTGATAAATGTCAATTAAAATAATTTTCCCTTCTCAGGAAAAACTAAGGAAAAAATAATTTAAGAAAGTACTAACCCTGATTGCCAGGGGAAATTTGTTTCTGCAGTAAAACAAGCAAAACAAATCAAATCCCTTAAAATTAGGAACAGACTGTATTCTGAAGTCAAATTCACATCTTGAGATTTTTTTTAATGAAATTTATTGGAACAGTTCTGGTTCCTTCTATTTTTAGCAAAACAAAAGGTTCTTATTGTTTGTTGAATTTGTTCTAAAATGTTACTTTTAGCCAAGTCCTGACACAGATCCTACCATTGCTGGAAAATATACCCTGTGTTGATAAAGAAGCAAAGAATTTAGATACTAAAGCCAGAGTAGACCATCAATCAGCTGGACACTCTTAAACATTCTTTCTAAATTATGTCTAATGTTCTTCACCACAGGTTTGATAAACAAGGAACGAGCTGACCGTAAGTAGCAAAATTAAAGCATATGTGGTAACTGCACTGTGTTTATTGATGCTCCTTAAGTATATGAACTTAATTTGCCTTTAAAGAATGGCATTTTTGTCAAAAATGTTTTAAACTATGGCATCAAATGACAGAAATCTAAATAGAATTTATTTAAAAGGACCCTGGGATGACATAATACTCACCTATGCAAAATTCAAAGTTCACATAATTGAAATGTTCTTTCTAATTTCAAGATAACTTTTGGTCACACAGGAGTTTCCATGCTAAATTTTTATTTTTAAAAAATTAATGAATATGAGTTAAAATCTATTATTTGGATTTTAGCAAACTAAATTTTCTTTTTTCAAAGAAAAGATCAGGAACCATCCCCATCCAACCCCTTAAATCTCAGATTAATATGTTGACATTTTAGCTGACATTGAAAACATTCACATTTTTTCATGATAAAGAAAAATTTTGGAGTTCCCATGGTGGCTCAGCAGTAATGAACCTGACCAGTATCCATGAGGACACGGTTCCATCCCTGACCTTGCTCACTGGGTTAATAATTAGGCATTGCGGTGGGATGTGTTGTAGGTTTCAGGCGCGGCTCAGATCCTGCGTTGCTGTGGCTGTGATGTAGGCCAGTGGCCACAGCTCCAATTCGACCCCTAGCCAAAAAAAAAAAGAAAACTTTTTTTTTTCTTCAAAGCCGTATCCATGGCACATGGAGGTTCCCTGGCTAAGGGTCGAATTGGAGCTGTAGCTGCCAACCTATGCCATAGCCACAGCAATGCAGATCAGAGCCACGCAACTGGATCTTTAACACACTGAGCAAGGCCAGGGATCAAACCTGTGTCCTCATGGATACAGTTGGGTTCATTTCCGCTGAGCCACTATAGGAGCTCCAAGAAAAACTTTTCTTGATGTATTTTTTTGAAGTATACTTGAGTTACAATGCTATGTTAATTTGTTCTGTATAGCAAAGAGATTCATTTATACACACACACATATATATACATTCTTTTTCATATTCTTTTCCATTACGGTTTATCAAAGACTATTAAATATAGTTCCCTGTACTATACAGTAGGGCTCTGTTGATCCATTCTGTATTTAATAGTCTGCATCTGCTAATCCCAAATTCCCAATCCATCCCTCCCCCACTTCACTCCCCCTTGGCAACCACAAGTCTGTTCTCTATGTCTGTGAATATGTTTCTGTTTCAGAGATAAGTTCATTTGTGTCATATTTTAGATTCTACATATAAATGATACCATATGATATTTGTCTTCATTCTTCTGACTTACTTCATTTAGGATAATCTCTAAGTTCATCCATTTTACTACAAATGGCATCATTTCATCCTTTTTTATGGTTGAGTAGTATGCCATTGTATGTATGTACCACATCTTCTTTACCCATTCATCTGTTGGTGGGCATTTAGGTTGCTTCCATGTCTTAGCTATTGTAAATAGTGCTGCTATGAACATAGGGGTACATGCATCTTTTTGAATTAGTTTTGTCTGGATATACGCCCAGTAGGGGGATTACAGGATCATATCTTCATTCTTTCTTTTTTTTTGTTTTTTTTTTCCTTTTTATGGCTGCCTCTGCAGCATATAGAAGTCCCAGGCTAGGGATTGAATTGGAGCTGCAGCTGCTGGCCTATGCCATAGCCATAGTAATGCCAGATCTGAGCCGCATCTGCGACCTACACTGCAGCTCACAGCAATGCTAGATCCTTAACCCATTGAGCAAGACCAGGGATCAAACCCACATCCTCAAGAATACTAGTCAGGTTCTTAACCCACTGAGCCACTATGGAAACTCTGTCCTCATTATTTCTTATTCTGGGCATATAGCAGATTTTTTTTTTTTTTGTCTTTTAAAACAGGAAAAATTAGATAAATGCTGTATTCAATTATTATTATTATTATGTCTTCAGTAGTAAAGATGAGACTAGGAGTGCTTCAGAGGACTAAAACCTGTCATCAGAAAGAAGTAGATTTAGCACACAGAGACACATGTAGAGGGAGCACCCAGAAAGCTGCCTGGGATGTACATTTAAATCTAAGCTCAGGGAGTTCCTTTGTGGTGCACAGGTTAAGGATCTGACATTGGCACTGCAGTGGCTTGGGTCACTGCTGTGGCATGGGGTCAGTCCCTAGCCTGAGAACTTCCACATGCTGTAGTGCGGCCAAAAAATAAAATAAAATAAATCTAGGCTCAAGAGCACCCATAAATTCTCTTGGACAGAGAAACCTTTGCTACATGTCCCAGGTACTTACATTGGTGGAATCCACCCAAGATGTTGGAATTTGTGGTATTTCAAGTTGAGAGATGGGTAGGGCCTCAGCAAGCTCAACTACACATGTCCATCACTGAATCTGAAATGCAGATGTTCTGTGAGCCAATTGGCATTGCAATGATCCCATCTATGAGCTGATCACAACTTCAGATGAGCTGGGTAGGTCCTGTCTCAGCATGACAGGATGGGTGGCATTTAGGCCCACATTAATGCAAGAGCCCAAAGATCATTGCTGGGACCCTGCTTTCTGAATTAACTTATGTAACCTCCCAAGGCTGAGAGGCTGAGGCTGCTCAGGTACTTTCTGTCTGGCATCTAGGGGCAGGGCTGAGTCCATGGCGGGATACCTCAGGCCCAGAAGATCTATCAAGGCCTGAAGGCTACATAAATGACAAGTATATTCCATGAATGAGGGGTCACTGGAATGGCTCCAACATGCAGGACATGTTGATAAATCATATTAAACTATTTTGCTTTCTGGTAGCCCCTTGAAGATGAAAACGTAGTGACTTGTAGAACAACAGAGAAAATTGAACCACATCTGAAAATGGCTCCAGTAGCACTGCAGCAATGGCCTGTAGTGAGGACCTCGATGGATTCTGCCTGCACAGAGTTCAGACAGTGCAGTGTTTGGTGAGGCAACCTCAGAAGGTGGCAAAATACCTGCCCTGGGAGCCAGCGCGGTGCGCACCCTAAGAGTGGCCAGCGGGGGTGGGGTGGGGTGGGGTGGTGGAGGGCTGCCCTCCCTCTGCTTGCCTCAGATGCCCACATATCACGGCCTTTGATGGGAGACTTATTCCTAAGACTGCATCAGAGCCTTCCTTACACCCTGCTCCCTGCATTCTCACACCTCTTTTTCTAAATTTGATCATATTCATATGTATAGGGAACCAGGAGTACTTATCAGACAAGCCGACAGACCTCTATCTATTTGCCTCCCAGTTTTTCTTATCAGTTTTTCATTTATGCCCATCTCTCCTCTTCGGCCTCTTATCTCTGGTGTCTGACCCTGGAGGCAAGTTGGGAATGGGGTTGCTCTAACAAAAAAGAACTAAAGCAATAGTAAGCCTTCTATTTATTAACAAAACTTCACTTTTATTGCTAGGTCAGTGTCTATGTAATAAGAATTATTGGAATGTCAGAGGAAAAGAATGGATACATATTTAGTGCCTACTGATAGGGGTTAATACTAGTTTGATAGTATTATAACCTGGGATCCAGGAATGCTAAAATCTTACCTTAACCTAGAGAGACCCCTCCCCTTGAAGTTCCTGAGATAGGATAGACATAGTACAAATGCTTACTATAGTACTTTGGTAAAACACTCTAGTACAAACACTTAGTACAAAATCTAAGTACCGCTTTGTTATCATCTGGGTTTATGCCCCCAACTTGCAGAACTTGCTGGTAAAACAGACTGGATTACAAGGCATATAGATGAGGCTCAAGGGAGCGGGGTGGCAGATAAAGAGGGAACGCTCTCTTTCCTTCTAATCCCAAATCTAAGTCTTACAGCCTCTTCCCTGAGATAAAAACAGACAAGAGAATCCAAGCACCCTTGGTCCAAGAGGAGAGGGAGATGATAACCGCTCCTTGTCAAGGGGAAGTGAGCCCTTCTCTTCGTATTTTAGCTACTTGATCAGACTAAGCAGAGCAACAACAGCAACGAAAGACTGCCAGTTTTTCCCACACACAGTGATCCTGAACACTAGTATGAATAAGCAATTTATGTCCTGGAATCTGACCAATCGTACAATTCATGATTTTTTTTTTTTCTCTCTCTCTCCTTTTAGGGTCTCACCCACAGCACATGGAAGCTCCCGGGCCAGGGGTTGAATTGGAGCTGTAGCCACCGGCCTATGCCACAGCCACGGCAACACCAGATCCTCCACCCACTGAGTGAGGCCAGGGATCAAACGAACCCTGGATGCCAGTCATATTCACCTCCGCCAAGCCATGATGGGAACCCCTATTCATGATTTTTTTTTAAGAGGAAGTTGGGAAGTAAGTAAAATCCCCAGGAGTCTACACTTACTGTGTTCCATATTTTATATGTATTATTTTCTATAATCTTTGGACTCCTTCTCCATTTGTTTTCACTCTTGGGTGAGCTCATCCAGGGTCATCTTTTTAAAAACTTTAAATGTAAATACTACACTACATATGTATTGTATAATAGATACATACTACATCTATATACTTGCAGTTCTCAAAAGTAAGCCTTCATAACCCAATTAGAGGTTCCTAGATCAAACCTCTAATATCTGGCTGCCTATTCAATATCTTCACTTGGATTTCTTTCTTCTTCTTCTTTCTTTTTTCTGTTTTTAGCCACACTTGCAGCATAGGGAAGTTCCTGGGCCAGGGATTTGAATCCGAGCTGCAGCCACAACCCAGGCCATAGCTGTGGCAACACTGCATCCTTTAACCCACTGCATGTGCTGGGGATGGAACCTGCACCTCCACAGGGACCCAAGCAGCTGCAGTTGGCTTCTTAACCCACCGCACCAAGGTGGGAACTCCCACTTGGATTTCTAATAGGCATCTCAAACTTGTCGTGTCCGGAAGTGAATTCTAATCTCCCCTCCCAAACCTGCCTTCCGCACAGTTTTGCTCATCTCAGTAAATGGAATTTCCATCCTTCCAGGGTCACTGAGGGCAAAAACCTTGGCATTTTCCTTGACTCCTCTCTCTCTCTCTCAAACCCCACATTCAGTCCATTAGCATATTCTAAGCCTCTAACTTCAAAATACATCCAGAATTTGGCCACTTTTCTCTCCCTCTGTGGTTTCTGTTTTGGTCCATTATCTTTCTCCTGGATTATTCTAACGGCCTCCTTAATTTATCTTTCTTTTTCGAGGCTCGTGCTACCTACTGTATAACCTTAATGAAATGGCTAGAATGACTGCCTAAAAAACTTAAAAATCCTAAACCCGATCATGTTATAGGTTTAGCAAAAAACCTCTCAGTGGCTTCTCATGGAAGTAAAAGTCCCTGCGTTTGGTCTATAAGACCCTGTGTCATATGCCCCCACCTCTCTACCTTTTGGTCTCCAGCTATCTCATCTCCTTTAACTCACCCTGTACCAGGCCCTCTGGTCTTCTTCTCCAACGTGCCACCCACACTCATGCCTCAGAGGCTTGGCACTCGCTGTATCTTCATCTAAGACTCTCTTCTGTGCTTCACCCACCCCTGTTCAGGTTCCACCTCATCAGTGGGCACTTTCTTGATGACTCTTTAAAATTACTGCTCCGGGAGTTCCCGTCGTGGCGCAGTGGTTAACAAATCCCACTAGGAACCATGAGGTTGCGGGTTCGGTCCCTGCCCTTGCTCAGTGGGTTAACGATCCGGCATTGCCGTGAGCTGTGGTGTAGGTTGCAGACGTGGCTCGGATCCCGCGTTGCTGTGGCTCTGGCGTAGGCCGGTGGCTACAGCTCCGATTCAACCCCTAGCCTGGGAACCTCCATATGCCGAGGGAGCGGCCCAAGAAATAGCAACAACAATAACAACAACAACAAAAAGACAAATAAAATAAAATAAAATAAAATTACTGCTCCGTCTCCGTTGCCCTTCCTTAACCTCTTTTCTCCTTAGCCCCCTGTCTCTCTTGTTTACTGTCTCCTCTCGCTACAGCAGCGCAGTAAGAGTAAAGAAGACAAGTTCAGATTCATTACCTGATGAGTTTATGTAGCTGGGGGAACCCAGGTCCTCTAGCCCAAGTCTTTCCAATACACTGTATTATTGGCTATAAGGATAGGTGCTGTTCTTGAACAAAACGTGCTCTGTAAGGTTTAAATATTAATATAGGGAGTTCCTGTCATGGCTCAGTGGTTAATGAATCTGACTAGGAACCATGAGGTTGCGGGTTCGATCCCTGGCCTCGCTCAGTGGGTTAAGGATCCGGCATTGCCGTGAGCTGTGGTTTATGTAGCAGATGTGGCTCGGATCCCGTGTTGCTGTGGCTGTGGTATAGGCTGGCGGCTACAGCTCCGATTCGACCCCTAGCCTGGGAACCTCCATGTGCCACAGGTGCAGCCCTAAAAAAAGACAAAAAAATAAAAAAATAAAAAAAATGAAAAAAGTATTAATATGTGTGATAAATCTACAAAGCATACTAACAAAGAATATGTTTCTAGGAAACAAGTATATTTTCTGCTTCCCAATGCTCACTTTTCTTCCTTTTTTTATTGATGTATAACATACATACAGTTTAGTGTGCAAATCTTACATCTATATAGCTCAGAGAATTTTTTTTTTTCCTGCCTTTTCTAGGGCCACTCCCACGGCGTATGGTGGTTCCCAGGCTATGAGTCTAATTGGAGCTGTAGCTGCGGGCCTACACCAGAGCCACAGCAACACAGGACCCGAGCCGAGCCTGCAACCTACACCACAGCTCATGGCAATGTTGGATCCTTAACCCACCAAGCAAGGCCAGGGATCGAACCCACAACCTCATGGTTCCTAGTTGGATTCGTTAACCACTGAGCCACAGTGGGAGCTCCATAGCTCAGTGAATTATTATACATTTATGCTCCTGTGTAACTCCCACCCAAACCAAGTTTTAGAACATTTTTAGCACATGGTAATCCCCACCCTGAGGTTACCGTACTTTTGATGTCTGTATATACATGCATCAATTCTGCCCATTCTTTAACTTCATTTAAAAAATAATACATCTCGGCTCAGCCGTAATGAACCCAGCTAGTATCCATGAGGACGTGGGCTTAATCCCTGCCCTTGCTCAGTGGGTTAGGGATCTGGCGTTGCCATGAGCTGTGGTGTAGGCCGCAGACAGGGCTCAGATCCTGAATTGCTGTGGCTGTGGTGTAGGACGGCAGTTAAAGCTCCAATTAAACCCCTAGCCTAGGCACTTCCATATGCCGTGGGTGCAGCCCTAAAAAGACTAAAATAATCATAATGATAATAATAATAATAATGAAGGGAATAATACATCATGTAGTCTGCTGTGCCTGGCTCCTTTTGCTCAATAGCATATCTGTGAGAGGCAGTCATGGTGTTGCATATATCTGCATTTTTTTTTTACTTCATAGTGTTCTACGGCATGAGGATACCATGATTAGTTAATGTGTGTGCGTGTATGTATGCTTATAGGTAGGTATTCAAACTACTGTTGTGCCAACTTACACTCTCATAAGCAGTGTATGAAAACTCCAGTTGCTCCACGTCCTTGGAAATGTTTGATGTTGGTAACTTTTTTAATTTTAGTGATTTTGATCATTGTGTTGTGGTATCTTATTGAGGGTTTTTTTGTTTGTTTTTTGTCTTTTTGCCATTTCTTGGCCTATTCCCGTGGCGTATGGAGGTTCCCAGGCTAGGGGTCGAATCGGAGCTGTAGCCACCAGCCTACGCCAGAGCCACAGCAACACAGCAACTCGGGATCCGAGCCGTGTCTGTGACCTACACCACAGCTCACGGCAACACCAGATCCTTAACCCACTGAGCAAGGCAAGGGATCAAACCCGCAACCTCATGGTTCCTGTTCAGATTCGTTAACCACAGCGCCACGACGGGAACTCCCTTATTGTGGTTTTAATCCTCATTTCCTTGATCACTATTGATATTAAGCATCTTTTCACAAGCCATTTGGATACTTTTATTTGTGAAGTATTTATTCAAGCTTTTGCCCATTTTAAAATCAGATTGTTTATACTTCCAGTGTTTATTCCATGTTTCATATATTTATTAGTCAATAAATAAATTTATTTTTCTTCTTAGGGCCGTCCCTGCAGCATATGGAAGTTCCCAGGTTAGGGGTTGAATCAGAGCTGCAGCCGCTGGCCTGCTTCACAGACACAGCAATTCCAGGTCCCAGCCACATCTGCGACCTACGCTGCAGCTTGAGGCAACGCTGGATCCTTAACCCACTGAGTGAGGCCAGGGATCCAAACTGCATCCTTATGGTTCTAGTCGGAGTCTTAGCCTGCTGGGGCACAATGGGAACTCCTAAATAAATATTTTTGTTAACTTATTTTCGTTTCTTTGGAGCAGAGAATAAACATTAAAGTATAGATTATAGTCCTTCACTTACTTATTTGGTTTACAGATATTTATCAAGTACCAGCTATTTTCCAGCACTGTAACAAGGCAGTCTCTGCTGCATATAGGCTCACTGTCTAGAGATGGAGACCGTATGACATGAAATGATGGAGATGTTATCCTAGAGGTTTGTGAAAGACCTTATGGAAGTTCAGAGTGGGAGCACAAGGCAAGGACAGGTGACATCATCTGGAGAAAGTGCTTGTAAGTGGAAGGTGACCTGACCTAAAAAATGGATGAGCGTGAGTGACATAGCTAAGCTCTTGGGGGTTCTAAGATCAGAGGTTTACTTGGGCCAGCTCAAGTAATGGAGGCAATGGGTAAACAGATGCACAAGATAGACTTTCATGACAATCCATGAATGGGAGCCATGGAGATGGAAACTCACGGGCCATTTTGAATCCAAGGCAGTTCTAGAATCCTCAGCAATAAGATTTCATGGCTTATCACTCTACTGCTTAGCTAGCACTATAACTCAGCATCTCTCCACCTGTCTGATTCTTTGCCTAATTACTACTAGAGAGAATTTTCTGCACCTTCTATGCCATCGTTTCTCTATATCAGGGTTTCTACTTACCTAGACTTTTTTCTTCCTCATAATTTTGACCCTCTCATAACTTGAGGTATACCATTTTTGGTCCCTTCTCTACCCAATGGTCTATCTTTTTCTGCAGAAATTTTCACCTTTACTTCCTGCTCTTAATTACTTACTTCTTTCTATATTTCCTAATTCAAATTCCCCAACGTGAGAATTTGGTCGCTCCAATTCATCTCAGTTTGATTAGGGCTTTTGCGTCAAGTCATCTTGTAAAACTGCTGGTGAGCTTAAGGATGGACTGCCCCCAGGCTGGCGTCTAACTCTGTGCTAATTATCAGTAGTTAAGGAGGGCAGAATCATGTGTACAAAACATGGCTGCCTAAGGAGGCTTTATCAGCAGAGGTAGGGAAAGGATAAGTTTTCCTCCAAAGGAGTTGAGGGCTTATCTCTCATCATAAATTATCTAGTGCAGACGGGAAAGGAGTCGTGGATTATCAAAACCCACAATCATGGAAATCTAGAAGTACCTAGACATTTGGCTTAACAAAGTGGATGAACACAACCAAGATAGAAATTTATCTTGAGATTGTGTGATTCTAATGCATCTCAGAAAGAAACAATTGAAATAATAGCCTTATGGGTGTTCAGTGAATTCAAACCCTTTGGAAAAAGCATGTAGAGACCATCATGAATAGTTCAAAGGAACATCTTAAAGAGCAGCGGCCATCAAATAAGTAATAAGAAACCATCCTGGTTTTAAAAGGTTATAGAAAATGTTGTAATACATTTATGTTCCTTTTTACAAAGTGCACATTCTAATTTCGAATGGCTTGTTTCAGTTTCTCTTCTTTACCTCCAAAATGACTGAGCTAGCTAAAAAATAAATTAGACAAGGTCAGCTGAAATAATTACAGCTTGTAGAGCAAATCCAGAGATGAATGGCTAGGACTTTATAGTTGGGTCAGAAAAAGTAGAAATCTGATAAGAGCTGTAAAATGATAAATGTTAAAGAGAAGGATAATTGAACACTTTTATTTATATTTCCTAATAATTAGGGACTAAAAGGACATTTGATGAGGTGAAAAAGCAGAAAAATTTTAAACTAATAAAAGAGTCTTTTTTAAACTTAACCATTTACTTGAGAAATTTAATCATGGGATAATTGCTGCAGATAATTTAGGTTGATTCAGAAAGATCAAGCTTTTATGTGAATGAGGATAGCATTTGTAGCAACAGAATTAGAATAAAAATAATGAGCACTAGCATGTCCTGAGGCTTTAGGGCATACACTGATCACAAGCCAGGGGAAATGTCTCCACCTGATGTAATAGGGTCCACCCACTGGGACTGCAGGGCATCTACAAGCCTTCTGAGCATGTGCTAGGGTGCTGGCACTGGCTTTCCTTAAGTTACTGCACTCCCAAAGGCATCATACCAAACACAGTATTGCTGTTTTGGTGTTTATTCATACATATTTTTGGTGTCTGGCTAGCTCAGAATGACCATATTTTTTTCTTTATTAATGAAGTTGATTTTTAAAAATTTTGAGTGATCATTTCCAGTTTCATCCTTTCCAATCTTTCTCTAATAAGTATTTCATTTTGACTAGTCTGCATGTTTAAAAGAAGATCAGTTGAGCCAAGAATCTGTCAGTAATGATGTTATTATTTATGCAGAGGAGACTGGGGGTAATCTGAGAGGTTGACAGTTCCTTAAGCATCCTCCTAGCCATTAAAAATAGTCAGGATTCTTGCTGATGATTCCTGCCAGAATTGAGTTTGGGGAGAGTATTCCCAGTGAATACCTAGCCATTCATTCTAAGTCTTCCCTTAAATTCATTCACTGTGTAGTCAGAAATGCCAAAATCTTAATGCTAGTCCAATCTCCACTTAAAAGTAAGTAGCGGGCAGTTCCCGTTGTGGCGCAGTGGTAACGAAACCGACTAGTATCCATGAGGATGAGGGTTCAATCCCTGGCCTCGCTCAGTGGGTTAAGGATCCCACCTTGCCATGTGCTGAGGTGTGGGTTGCAGATGCAGCTCGGATCCTGTGTTGCTGTGGCTGTGGTGTAGGCTGGCAGCTGCAGCTACGATTCAATCTCTAGCCTGGGTGAGGACCTAAAAAAATAAATAAATAAAAGAGAGGAAAAAAAAAAAAGTAAGTAGCTACTCATCATGAGGTACATGTCAAATCTTTCATTCAGGAGCCATCCTGTCTGAAATCCCACCACCAGTAAGTATGTACGTATGTATTTTAGGACTGCACCTGCGGCATGTGGAAGTTCCCAGGCTAGGGGTTGAATCAGAGCTGTAACTGCCAGCCTGTGCCACAGCCGTAGCAGCTTGGGATCCAAGTCTCATCTGCAACCTACACCACAGCCAATGGCAATGTGGGATCCTTGACCTACTGAGCAAGGTCAGGGATTGAACCCGCATTCTCATGGATACTAGGCAGGTTCACTACCACTGAGCCACGACAGGAACTCCCCACCACTAGTATTTAATTCCTTTGTGTTTGTTCTCTCACTGGACTTTTAAAAAATATAAACATTCTCCCTCTGGACACCATATTATACTAAAATCACTAAGAGTTGTTACTGACATCTCTGAGACATTTTTCTTCTAACAGGCCAGGTGGTAGGAGTCAAAGAATATTGATATTACATTTGTGCTGTGTGTGTTCTGGGTAGTGGGGAGAGGCTAATGGGGAGGTGATACATCTTTATATTTTTCTTATATTCCTTATCAAATCTGTTCTCAGGAATAGGTACAAAGTCATTCATACTAAGAGTTTATTGGGTGATACGAACTAAGCCTGTTAGCCTTTCAAAGGCACTTGCGACAGAGTAAGTGCCCTCAAAACTTTCAGCTAAAAGACAGAAATCACTGAGCTTGAGTTCCGGGTTTTAGCTAGAGTGTGGGGGTTGTGTGTTTTGTTCTCTGGGGCTTCCTGGTAGTCACAGCCGTCACTTACACAGGGGGTCACTTACCTCACCTAGGCAGAAGGCAATGGGCTATGTCACTGCAACAGGGGATCAAGATGCAGAGGGGCTGGAAGCTCCATCATGGCTCAGCTGGTTAAGGACCCAACATTCTATATTCAATCCCTGGCCTTGTTTGGTGGGCTAAGAATCCAGAGTTGCTGCAAGCAAGCTGTGGTGTAGGTCACAGATGTGGTTCGGATTTGGTATTGCCGTGGCTGTGGCTTTGGCTGTGGCATAGCCCACAGCAGCAGCTTTGATTCAACCCCTAGCCCCAGACCTTCCATTTGACACAGGTGTGGCTGTAAAAAAAAAAACCGATGCCGAGGGATTATTGAGCTTGTTTACAGCTCTCTGGTGTCTTGTGGCCCAAATGAGTCCCAGTGTAGTGTTCTCCCAGAGAGAATAAAAGGAGGCACAAATAGGGCTTCCCAGGTTTTCAAAACCTTTGACAATATATCGCATTTGGAATTTTTCTTCTCCTGATAACATTTAGAGAGGTTTTTTTTTTTTTTTTAGTTTTTCAAATGAAAGACCCAAGAGGGAGTAAGGCACATAGGGTTTAGTTGTAGAGTTTGGGTCTCCTGGCTCTTTGTCCAGTTCTTTTGGCACCATCTGTGCTGCCTCCATGAACTAAAGGACTGTAGCCAGCGATGAAGAGCATGCCCCTAAAGGCATGTCCGAAAACCTCTGCTACCAAGTGGTTCAGATAATTTAATAAATAAAACTCTTGCACATGCTTCCTCGTTGTGGCTGTAACATTTTCTCTGTTTACTGCAGAAGCACTTTCCCTAGAAAAATCTATGTCTTCTGCACATGCAAAAAGACTTTCTGACTACATTTTAATTTAAAAGTAGAAAACTTAGGGTTCTTGCTTAAAATCAGCAGTGTTCCTGTTGACTTTTTTTTCCCCATTTAATTGTAAATTTCACATCAGCTTTGCAGAGGGATATGGGTGAGGGACCTACAATAAGAATCATAAAGCTGGTTTTAATTTACTTGTGTACATTTTCAAAATTACTGTGCCTGGAGTCTTCCAAGAGTGATGTTTTTAATAAGTAGAATGTCGTGTTATCGGGATTTGTGGGGTCTGGCTATCATTTGTCAGATATTTTTCTTTTTTTACATGTGTGCTGTTTTGTGGTTCTTTGTGTCTGAACTCTATTCAAGGAAACCTCGCTGCATCCTGATTGCTTCGTCCCTCCTGATCAGAGGGTCCATAACTCTTTCATGCTCTTTGCCTTGTAAACATAAGCATATTTTCTTATGTCAGGACCCCAAGCAGCTTTCTAAAAGCTAGTATGTTATTGTTCGTATGAATTGTTTATTTTCCTTGGAAGCTTTTGCTTTTTAAGTCCCTCCTGTTTTTCTTACTGTGACTCACTTTTTCTTAAAACCTAGGGAATGTGAAATAAACCTCAACCTAACTAAGGGTTCTAGAAACTCAACCTGGTTTATCTATAGGTGCCCAGTGTCTTAAAAGTGTGTAGCAGTTGGATTTTCTCACAGCTAAAGCAATCCTTTCTATTATTCAAAATCGCAAATACCTCAGTGTTCAACAACACGGTTTTTTCAGTGTATGACCTTTCTTATGTTGGTTTATTTGGAAGCAAGGTGATATAGCATAATGCAGGGATTATTAATAAGAGTCCAATCTCTTGGGATAGAATGTGATGGGGGATGATATGAGAAAAATAATTTGTACATATGTATGACTGCGTCACTTTGCTGTCCAGCAGAAAGTGGCACAACATTGTAAATCAACTATAATTACATTAAAAAGAGAACTCATCTGCAGAAATTCGAGTTATCTTTTGGGGAAAAATTATCGCTTCTGAAAATAAAAGAGTATCCGACTTCCTTTTTTGTTACCTGATTCATTGAAATTTTATACATTTCGACTGATAGAGCTGTGTTTTTTTTTAACAGAAGAGTTTTGTTCTCCTTTTTCATGAAAGGAGAATACCAGTAAATGATATCCTGACCTTTTTATCTCCCTCATGCCTTCATTCCTTTCAACACTGTCCCAACAAGAAGATAGGGAGGCCTATTAGATGTCTTGGAATAGCTTGGAGCGTTCCAAATTCAGGCGCCCTTTCTTGATACATTTTTGTCCATCACTGGGCCATGCCCTTTCCTCCTGTGTTGTCTTCTCTCTTTCTCACATCCTTCTCCCATTCAGTAAGTCAAATTCTTGCCTCTCTATTTTCAAGAGAAATTTTGTTTCTGACTTGGCTTATTCTAACTGCCTTTTACACAAAAGTATGCTTATTTCCTTTCTGGCTTTTCCTCTCCAGTCTTAGGCAGGAACTGTAGTCAGCCGGTTAATTGATATTAATTGACAATCTATGTGTGGCAGACTCTGAGCTGGGTTTTCAATGTCTTGCCTTTAGCTCTGCTGGCACATTTTCATTTGGTTTCAAGTTTTCGATAAAGGTTCATTTTTGCCTGTCTCTCCTTTGGATTTGTTTTGCTTCTGCTGTCACTAACTTGTTATATGATGCTTGGCAAGTCACTTAACTTTACTGAGCCTCTGAAGGCATTTCTGGAGCTAGATATGGATGACTGACCTGAAAATTTCTCCCATTAATGTGAATTGTTAAGGTATAGGACAAAGAAAACTGGACTGCATTTCAGGAGAGCTAGGCTTTCTGCAACTGTGTGAGTTTGCATAAGACTTCACTTTTCTGGGTCCCAGCATCTCATCTGCAAAATAAAAAACTTGGATGAGATCCATCTTTAAAATGATACGGGAGTTCCAGTTGCAGCTCAGTGGTAACAAAGCCGACTAGTATACATGAGGATGTGGGTTCAATTACTGACCTTGCTCAGTGGGTTAAGGATCCGGCATTGCCGTGAGCTGTGGTGTAGGTTGCAGATGTGGCTCAGACCCGGTGTTGCTGTGGCTGTGGCTATGGCTGTGGCTGTGGCATAGGCTGGCAGTTGTAGCTCTGATTCGATCCCTAGCCTGGGAACCTCCATATGCCATGGGTGTGACCCTAAAAAGGCAAAAATAAAATTTAAAAAATGCAGTTTTCTTTTTTTTTTCTTCTTCTTTTTTTGCTTTTCATAGCAATGCCAGATCCGAGCTGAGTCTGTGACCTACACCACAGCTCACCGTCACGCCGGATCCTTAACCCACTGAGCAAGGCCAGAGATCGAACTCACAACCTCATGGTTCCTAGTCAGATTGTTTCCCCTGAGCCAGGACTGCAATTCCAATAATGCAGTTTTCTTATAGCTCTGCCTCTTTCTTTGTGTTTTTGTATTGACCAAATCTCTTTCAATAATCCTTTCCTCACACGGGAATTAATTCTGTTCCTAAGAGTAATTTTCAAATATTAAATTCCATGTTATTAATATATAATATATAAATATGTTCTTATACATATTATAAGATGTACTACATTAATACAGTGCTTTATCATTTACTAGGTTCTCTCCTGTGTCATTCTGTTTGGACCCTCATCTTAGCTCTGCAATGGGCATTAGCAGGTAGTCTGATCATTCCCATCTCATAGGTGAGAAAACCGATGGGCGGAGGTTAATGGATCATGCAAGGGTAACGCACGTATAGGTGGCACAACTAGAAATCAAACCCAAGTTTCTATGTGTTTTAGGCCACGTGCCACCTTCTTAATTTTTTTATTAACTTATATTTTTATTTATTTATTTACTACATCTATGTATTTTAGTAGTTTTTAATTTTTAATCAAAGAGTAATAAAAGTCTTATAATAAAATTCTGCATCTCCCATCCCTCAGAGAAAGCAACTTCCAGCACTTCTCTTCAGTGTAATATGTTTATACTGCTATTTCTCGATTTATCAGTTTTCGACTTGCAATAACTTATTAAGAAATTAAGATTTGCGCTTTTTTTTTTTCTTTTTCTTTTTAGGGCCACACCTGTGGCATATGGAGGTTCCTAGGCCAGGGGCAAATTGGAACTACAGCAGCTGCTTACGCCTCAGCTGTAGCAACACAGGATCCGAGCGGTGTCTGTGACCTACACCACAGCTCAGGGCAAAAATGGATCCCCACTGAGCCAGGCCAGGGGTGATGTCCACATCCTCATGCATACTAGTTGGATTTATTTCCACTGTGCCACAAAGGGAACTCTTTTTTGTGTTTGTTTTGCTTTTTTATTTTTTTGAGGCCGCACCTGTGGCATATCAAAGTTCCTGGGCCAGGAGTCAAATCAGAACTGCAACTGTGGCTTCTGCCACAGCTTGAGGCAACAGCAATTCCAGATCCTTAACTCATTGAGGGAGGTCAGGGATTGAACCCACATCCTCACAGAGACAACATAGGATCTCTGTGAGCTGCAAAAGGAGCTCCAATCTTTTTAATAGAGACATTTTATCAATTTTTGGTTAAATCAATAGTGTTTATATTACTACACCTGGATAAGTACTGTTTCCTGCTGAACCACTTTGTATAGGTCTCTCTGTCTTTCCTTCCTTCCTTTTTCTTTCTTGTTAACAATTGCTTTACTTAGTTCATTTACTTAGGTCAGTGTGTTCATTCCATCTTCTGCCAAAATACTTCAAGATTTGTCACATATCGTTAATATTTTCTCCAAAAGCTCCAAGAGTTTCGAGCACTCGTATGCATTACTTTCCTAGGTGCCTCCCTCCCAGCCTCTGTTTCCAGGTTCGACTGGTTGCTGGGGCACAGCTGACTGTCATCCTAGGCTACCCCTTCACAAGTCTCTTATGTTCAGCCTCTTCTCCCTTTATTTCATTTTCCATGATTTTTCTAAAGAAGGTTCCCCAGGAGATGAAGTTCATGAAGGCTCGTGTATCTGACAATGTCTTTATCTTCATACTTGAGGATACCATTGCATTTGCCTGTCCTCTCCTTCCCCCCACCCCCATATGAGTCTTTTTTTTTTCCCCCTCTCTTTCTTTGGGCTGCGCCTGCGGCATGAGGAGTTTCCCAGGCCAAGGATTGAACCTGAATCATAGCAATAACCAGGGCCACACCAGATCCTTAACCCACTAAGCCATCAGGGAACTCTCTCTTCCTTTCTTTTTCAACTCAGTGTTTTAGGCATCGGGAGGCTCAGTTCAGTTTTGGGAAATAATCTCATGCTGAAAAAATTAATCCGGACAAATTTCGTCTGCTCCTACATAGGAGTTTGGCATTAATATACCATCATATCAGGAAGTTCCCATTGTAGCTCAGTGGTAATGAACCTGACCAGTATCCATGGGATGCAGGTTGGAGCCCTGGCCTGCTCAGTGGGTGAAGGATCCAGTGTTGCCATGAGTTGTGGTGTAGGTCACAGACACGGCTCAGATCTGGTGTTGCTGTGGCTGTGGTGTAGGCCGGCAGCTGTAGCTCCAGTTCGACCCTTAGCCAAGGAACTTCCATATATGCTGCATGTGTGGCATTAAAAAGCTATATATATATATACACAAACACATATATAATCACATTAATAAATGTACTCATATGATAATGCTTAATTTATAATAATGCATAATCATCTTATTTTCTTAGTTTGTCCTTTTCCCATAAGCAGAGAAACTGTCTTTTCATGGTTTGATTTCTAGATGATTTCCTACACTTTATCTTCTAAATTTTCTATTGCATTTAAATTTTGGTTATCTATTTTATTTGTTGTTCTTTGAGTGTTCCTTTTATGTTTTTTAAGAATATCCAGTTCTTGTTTCAAGGTTGCAGAACCTTCCCTCATCGCTTTGACTGTGTTTTCTCTAATTTCCTTTTCTGTTTTTTTTTTTGGTTTCTGTATTTTATGTCTAAGGAATTTTTACTGTCTATATTTAAGAAGGAGTCATGAAAAGAATGACTGCAGTGGGGCTTATTGACTAGCAGGCTTCATTGTAAGCTTCACTAATTCTAAGTTTTTCATTTGGTTGGGAAACCCTAAATGACAATTTTTTTTTCTCCTGGACTATTCAATTTTTGCAGATAAGCGTCCTTTAGGTTTCTGCCTGGGGATTATTCAGTTGGCTGTAGGTGCTCTGGGAACAGGTAGACAAAGGAGATAGGGAAGTCATACCATGCACTATGTAGATTTTTCCCTTAATCTCTTCATTTTCAGCTTTGTGGCTCACTCCCTCCTTCCATCATGCCTGGTGCCACAAGTCTGGAACTTCTCTGATTCAGTTTCTCAGGATATTTAACCTCCCTCTGGTCAGAGTTAGGTCTGGGTTAGTTGTAGCTGCTTGAGGTGTGGAAGGATACTGTGGGTCCCTCTAATGTCGTCCACCATTCCCCCTGTTTTCATCCTAAAGCCCCATCTTTACCTTCCATGGTTACACTTGCTTCTGAATCCTAGACTTTCCCGGGCTCTTCAGGACAAACAGGCTTGTTTCTTATTGCAGTTTCTCTCTGTAGGCATGTATTTTTTTGTTTGTTTGTTTGTTTTGCTTTTTTCAGGCTGCACTCACAGCATATGGAGGTTACCAGGCTAGGGGTCTAATTGGAGCTATAGCTGCCAGCCTACATCACAGCTCACGGCAACACAGGATTCTTAACCCACTGAGTGAGGCCAGGGATCGAACCCACAACCCCATGTTTCCTAGTTGGATTTGTTTCCGCTGTGCCATGACAGGAACTCCCTTTTTTAAAAAAAATTTAATAACATACATTTTTTAAAAATTATGATCACATCTGTGGCAAATGGAAGTTCCTGGGCCAGGGATCAATTCTGAGCTACGGCTGCGACCCGAAGCACTGCAGTCAGATTCTTAATCTACTGCCCCACAGTGGGAACTCTGGCATGTATCTTTTAGTTACCCTTTCTCCATTCACTTTCCTCCTTCCGGTGAATCAACTCTTACAAATGCATTTATACCTCTCATGTACTAGTTGGTTCTCTCCTTTCTTTTTTAAGTCGATACATTTAAAAATTAAAAATTAAAAATATTTTTTTTCCCTACCATGTTAGTAGAGTTTGAGCAGAGGTAAATGCACATACTTAGTCCACTCTGTTTAACAGGGAGTCCTAGCCCATATTTTTAGTAAGTTTCACAAAAGACAAGTTTTTGCAACTGACTAGCCATCAATTTTTTTTGGTAACAAGTCAGAATCTTTAGGTTGAAAAGTTTAAGCATGCTCATTTTATTTCCTAGTTTAAAAGAATGTATTAGCCTAACATAGCAAATTTAGAATCTTTGGATTTATTTCCTTGGATTTACTTATAACAATATGTTTGAAATGTGTTAAGTTGAAAAATTGGCAGGATCAGAATGTATGTGTGTGTTTGCAAGTGTGACAGCAAGAGAAACTGATAGAAGAAAAGAATGGATCCAAGAGAAAGCAGAGTGTTAGATTTTGGTGGTAGTAGGGGAGAGGGGTTTTGGCTCAAAGACATATCAACATTTGCCATAATATGATCAATAATTTTTTAATGAGTACCTTAAAGTGATTTTTTTTCTTTAAAACTGTTACATCTATCAGTGTTTTTTCTTTTTCTTTCTTTTTTTTTTTAAATGCCCCAGTTGCATTAAGGGTCCCTTTGAACGAATGCATTTCTGGCTCTTGGGGCCAGGCTATCTGCTACTCTCATTATCTTGGCTGCTTCCAGAAACCTCACATGAGCCAAATGGTGAACAATAACCAGAGTACAGATCATTCTTCAGTCAAGCAACTGAGAAGGGGCTGCTTTGGTTCATTATTCCAAATAGGATCTTTTACTTTTTGAATAGCAATCAAGAGAGTAGTGGATCTATCATTTCTCTTGTTCTTTAAAAAAAAAAAAAAAATCATTTGAATTTCCTTCAAACAATTTGGCAAGGTGAAGTCTTAGATTTTTGCCTTTTACATTACAGCACCATTGTTAGGTGTTTGAATGGAAATGAAACACATTCCCTCAAATATCTAAATGTCCTGATAAACAGCTAATTGTGGAGAAAATAAATATAGTTTTCTTCTCTTTCCCCTCGGAGTAATTTCAATAGCTATTTCCAACCTCAACGGTTTCATCCTACTTCAGTAAAACTGACTTCCCCCCCACTACCTCTTTTGAAGTAAATTTTCACCTTTCTGCTGGATTTATGACTGCTTTTACCAATACTATGAATTACTGTAGTGCTGTGTAGCACAGCTAGGATGCTGACTCTACTTCTTTGGAAAAAAGAGATAACATCGTGGAGTTTTAAAATTTCTTGATCAAAGAAGGTACTGAAACATCCGTCAAGATTCTGGGCATGCTTTATCACTGATTTTTTTTGTGTGGCCATTGTAAATCATTTACGTTTTCTGTGTCTACATTTGTAAAATATGTGACAGGCAACTGCATATGGAACTCCCAATCTAGTGAGCCTAATAGAGATAGGCTTATCCAGAGCTAGAAATCATGTTTTATTCATCTTTGTTTTCTCTTGTTGAAATTGGTAATACTCAGTAAATGTTGACTGAAACAGTTTGAAAGAAAAATAGGAGATAGGGCAAGTGGAAATCCTATGAGATCCTTATGAGAATAATTTTATATAAATTTAATATATTCAGCTTGATTCTAAAGATTGAGAGGAGGCCTGTGGGGCTGCATGTTCTTCCGTGTAACGTAAAGTACTGAGCTGATTATAGTGGTCGGAAGATTAAAAGATATATATTTTTAATGGGCAAAGTCTTTGCTCACATATAGCCTACAGTCAGTCTGTGGCTGAACAGTGATCTCTCTTGTTAAAGTGGCTCCTCTCCACCCTTTGAATTCGTTACCTTCGCACTCAGTGATGGTATTAAGAGCTTGGCCACTTCCAACACGTCTGAAAGCAACTCTAGATGTGCGAAAGATCTGGCCGACTAAACTTTGGCTGGCCTGAGAAGAATGGAGAAGGCAGCAGTTCATGGATGGCTAATAGTCTTCTTCTGGATTTTACAGCCATGGAAATGAAAAAGTGCGATCCAGGACTATATCCTCCTTGGAATTGTTTCTCCAAAATGTTCTCTTCCCCTTCTCCTCCATCTTGAGTAGTCTCTACGGGGCATCCTGATACGGAAAAGAAGTGAAAGGAAGGAGCTGTCCTAACTTTTAGGTTTGAGGATGACATTTCTGGTACTGCTGTTTTGGGGGGAACAGTGATTTGTTTGCCATATAAATGAGAATCATGGTTTTCCTTTTTCCTTTTTTACTTTCCTAAGAACCACTTCTTTCTGGACTTTTTTTTTTTTTTTTTCCCTCCTTAAGTCACTGCTGAGGTATTTGCAAACCAAGCCAACACTTACATTTTATTCACCAAACTAGAACAAAGCATCTGCTAATAGAAACAGCCTGGTAAATAGTGGAAAAAATCACGGAGGTCAGAGGACTTTCTGTTTAAAGCTGCATTCATTCCTTACTTCTAACCTGTCATTGACAAATCTTTCAACCTTTTTGAGTGTTTCTATCCTCATCTGCAAAATGGGGTTAATGGAGGATTTCGTCTGCAAAGTGGGGATAACAGAGATTAAAAGAGATGATGTGGTACATGATGCCCCAAATACACATAAGTTCAGTCTTAACAATAATAGTGCGACTGTGTGGTTACAACGAAAACTTTTTCTCCTTTTGCTGTCAGAAATGCCTTTGGTAGATTTCGATTTCTTTTTTATACTGCCTGCTCTTCTTTGGTGGGGATTCAGTAACAGGGTTGTAACTCGAGTATACATGGCTGCAATTTGTGTTCGGTTTCTTTTTTTCAAGGGTTCAAGTAGCCTGTTTAGAGAAGGCACAAAAGTGCAAAACATATGCCATCAAATCTTGGAAAGTCATCTGAAGGAGGAAAGGCTGTCGCTGAGGAAGGAAAAACAGCTCTTGTCTGGGCATCATTCCTGCTCTTCTGAAAAAGCCCCAATGTCGCAATATTTTTCAAGGCAAAATACTGTCCCAGATGGAGGAGGAAACACTGACAAGCAGAAAAGGAGATACCTGGGGTTAACAGGCAGCATCGGGAAGGGGCGGCCAGCCCCGGGCTCAGAACCTTTCAGCTCTTTGTTGCGGGCGGGGGAGTCATTACGTCCACGGAAGAAATGGCTCCCCCTGGGAGAGATCCCGCGCCGGAACCCGCTCCGCGACCCCGCAGTCCCTAGCCCCCGCCCCTCCCAGTTCTTGCGGACCCCACAGCGTGGTCGGACTGCGGTGCCTTTAAGACTTTTGCCTGCTGCACATGCTCAGCTCTTTGTGTGTTGTTGGAGTTTCTCTTTTTTAAGAAAAAACGAAGAAATAGGCTGGAGGATGGGGTGGAGGAAGGGGGGAGAGCTGGGGAAAAGCGCTGCACTTTTGCAGCTGTAGACGGCGGACGGAAAGGGCTTCTTTTCTGCTGAAGCTGCGAAGCCGGTCCCGATCTGATCTTTGGTTTGAGGGACTCTGGAGGCTTCCCCCGCGCGCCGAGGGGGAGGGCACAGCGGGCACACGGGTCACACCTGGGGGGCGAGTCTCCCCTCCGCCCGCTGGCCGGGCGGGGGGTGGGCGCGCGTGGGGGAGTCCCCGGTCCCTGTCAGGGCGGGGCGAGACCACGCGCCGGGCTTGGCGGGTGGGGGAGCGGAGGCGCGCTCGGGTTGGGGAGGCGGCCCAGGGCCCCTCCGGCCCCAGCTGCAGTCCCGGCGGCTGGCTAACGGTCCGGGAAAGAAAATGGCTACTGGGGGGTCACTGGGCGCCGGCCGGGCCTGGAAAGGCTGAACCTCGCTACCCAGGTCCCCCCCTCCCGCGTTGGGCGCGCCCACCTCGGGGCTCCCGTGGCCCCCGCCCTCCCGGGTGCGCGGGGCTGGGAGCCGAGGCAGTTGGCGCGAGCCGCGGGCGAGGCGGGGCCGCGCGCGGGGTCCCCTCCCCCTCCCGCAGGTCCCCTTCCGAGCGCCCCGCTCAGCCTGCGCCGCCCGCTCCCTGCCTCCGGCCCGGCCCGGGGCGCCGCGGCGGTGGGCTCGGCCTGCTGCGGACAAGGTCAGGAGACGGAGAGGCGATGCCCGAGTGCGACTGGAGGGAGCCGAGCGGAGGCGACGGCGGCTGGGATCTGTCCCTCCTGACCGGGGAGCGGGACTGGGGCAGGCGCCGGTGAGGGGGAGGAGAAGCGGCAGCGGCGCAGTGTTCTTTCCTCTGGCCGCATTTCCCCAGAGGAGCATCCCTGTCGGCGCCCGCGAGCGTAGCCCCGCCGGGCAGGGGCGCTAGGGAAGATGGAGCCCGGGGTCCGGGCCCGCACTGGCCCCCCGCAGCCGGCGGCCCCGGGGCTGTGGAGGGTTCGGACGGCGGGCGGCGGCGGCGGCGGCGGCGGGGGCGCCTCCTCCTGGCTGCTGGACGGGAACAGCTGGCTCCTGTGCTATGGCTTCCTCTACCTGGCGCTGTACGCGCAGGTGTCCCAGTCCAAGCCGTGCGAGAGGACCGGCTCCTGCTTCTCGGGCCGCTGTGTCAACTCCACCTGCCTCTGCGACCCGGGCTGGGTGGGGGACCAGTGCCAGCACTGCCAGGGCAGGTTCAAGTAAGTGTCTTCGCCGGACCCCGAACCTCAGCCCTGCCCCGCACCCGTCGCGGCCTCCCCACCTCCTCTCGGTCCCGGGTCCTCCGGCTGGGAGCGACCCGCAGCGCGGCGGGTGCGCGGCCCGCGCTGACCCCCTCCGGCCCCCGCGCCTCCGGGACTCCGGGCCCCGCTTCCAGCAGCGACCGCTATGCCGCGAAGCCTTTCCTTATGATCCAGATGTCCGCAGCGACTCTGGTCCCTTCTCATCAACATTTCCACTCTCAGTTGCGGTGCCAAACACCATTTTGTTAGCACACTGTTTTTTAATCAAAAATTACGCCAGGAACTCGTGCATCACTTGCGCATTGTGAAACATACAAACGATACAGAAGTGTAAAGGTTAAAAGTTACGGTTTACCAGTACCTCCCTCTTCCCCCATTCTACTCCCTTTTATAGAGGTAACCACTGCTAACGTGTTTATTTGTAACTAATGTGTTAGTTCAACCACTGCTAGCATGTTAGAGTGTATGATGGCCTTACCATGTGCCAAACATTGTTCCCAGCGTCTTACGTGGGTCATCTCATTCGTTCCCGTCAACTCTGTGAGTTACTAGAATTATTATACTGGTTTTACAGAGAGAAATCGAGGCAATGAGTTTAAATAATTTGCTGAAGATTACACAGTACAACTGGCTGAGTTGTGATTCCAAATCAGCCAGCCTAACTCTAGAAGGTTTTCTTTTAGCCACTATATTACGTTGAATTTGCTAGGACAATCTTGAATTTCGAAATACGGGAATGACTGGGTTAGATAAAAGGAGGAAATACCCGGAGTTTTTAATGTGGTGGAGATAATAGATTTTTCTAACTGATTATCTATCAGCTGTTGTGTGGGAGCATCGCTTCGGTTTTTCTGAAGCTCTAGGCCCTTAGGTGTTTGCTTTACGGTGGGAGAGATACTTTCCCCCTATTGGTCGACGTTTATTACTGGCCTCCTGATAAGAAAAGAAATGGGTGATGTGGGGGAGCAGTAAATAAGATCTTACAGGCCAACAGGGTGTCCATCTGACGACTTGCAGTTAACCATCATTAAGTTGTAAACTTCTTAGTCTTATAGATACTTAAGGTGAAGTTTGGTGGCTGGGTATGTGGCTCTGAAATGGCTACACAGTAACTATGTAGATTACTAACGCTTTCAGGATGATAGCAAAATCTTAAGTGAAATGTCTCTTGGGTTCTAATGCAAAGGTAGGAATATAGTTCACCTTATATATCAAAGGAAAATTTCCTGGGAGTTTTCAACAGCATATTTCCCTCTTTTCTTTCTCTCTCTCTCTTTCTTTTTTTTTTTAAACTCGTCCTTTAAGACAATGCTCTTTAAGACTCATTGTAAAAATATATGTATTTTTAAAAATGAAACGTTATAATTAATTAGCACTTACTGTTTAATTTACAGCAAGTTTTTAGAAGTGAAATCTCAGAATGAAGTTTTATGAAATTCATTTATAGTAGTAGGTCGAAATGTTTCCTAGCTTCATACTTGTACTCATTAGTATAGTATTATAGTTTTTTTTAAAACAAATACTTAAAAAATTGATAGAGGTACTAGTTAAAAGTTTTAAAAAGTGTTTCAGGATCAGCAAAGGTATCCTACTGAATTGTGCTTGTTAGTACCCTTTTTTACTTAAATGTTCTTAAACTGACCATAAAACAGCCAGCCTCTTCACCTTGCAAGAGAGGATTTTGAACATAGAAACTGATAGCCAACAATGAAAAAAACCACCTCCTTTTTTTACATCCTTTTATATGCAAATAGGAAGATTTCCTGATTCTTTTGTAATTTAGGGAAATTGGCCTTTGGGTGGATGCATTTACTCCATTTGCCCAAAGAGGACAGAAATTGCTGCAGTCCTGAGAAGCTTCTGTCTACATTTCATAGTAATAGAATTGTTAATCAGCTAGATCAGTAGCTTGTGACCTCACCAGCAGATGTTGTCCCAGTTAGTAGGAAAGGTCACAGATCAAGGTAAAACCAACTTAAATAAAGTAGAGATGTGGTTGTTCATAAATAATACCTTAGTAAGTAAAAGAGGAATAGTTTTTTTTAAAATATAGTTAAATAAACCCTGAACTAATGATCAAATATTCATTTTCTTGGAAGCTATTTCCTCTGATTCATTGTACTCTATTAGTAAGTACTTTTTTGTTTTTCTGTGGAATACAGGCTATTCATTAGAATAAATATAACTGGTACAACTCTGTTTTGTTATGTATATACTCTTAGGGTAAAGAGAACATGGTATTTAATGTTAAAGGGAAGAATCAATTTCGAAGAAAAGATTTCTTCCTGTTAAAGTACGTGCTAATTTAAGAAAGGTTTTTTGAGGATGGTGGCTCGCTTAATTCAGCATTTGAAGTAATAACATGGTGGGAAAGACTTTAACTGGAAATTCTCACTTCATTTATTGTCTTGAAAATCTTTTACTAAACTGAAGGATAGCAACCTAACAAACAGACATCAAAAATGATCAATCTTGGTAAGCAGGTGTCAAAATTAATTGGCTGGTTCCATGGTAACTTAGGTTTTTTTTTTTTTTTTTCCTACTATAGGGATTTCACTAGGGAATCAGTATTCCTCAAATGCTTCTTTAGAATAGAAGATTGATGGTTGGGGGGAGAAATGCAGAAGCAAATATGGTATCAAAAGTGGTACTTCAGTTCTCTTAGGATTGATTTCAGTTTTCTCTTTCCATTTGAAAAGAATAAAAGCTCTCAGAATTACAAGCCATTTCTCACACAGGTAAAACAAAATGAACACTGATCTTCAGCAAAAGCTAGATTAAAAGACTTAGGACTGAGAATCAGAAAGGACAGTGGCAATTTGAAATAACGGGTAAGATATATGCAGATTTGAATTACATTTACTTGGGTAGCTTAGTATAACATTGGGCTAGGAAATGTTGCTATAAATTATTTGAATGAATAACATTCCCTGTTAGAAGCTACTTCTTTAGAATTATTTTTGTAGAGTAGTTGAGATTGATGCTGACATAAATGCATATTGAGTTCAAACTTTGACATTTTCTTGCTAAGGTGACTTAGGAACCTAAGACTTTTAATTTCTTATAGGTGACTAAAATAACAGAGATTAATGTTCTGAGATGGGAAAATACCTCAGATTGTGAGTGTTTTATAAATGTAACCTTCTTATCAAAACACATTTATTGAATATTTCCCTAAAATCACCTATTAACTCTTATTATATGTTCAATGTAGATTGATTTTTTTTTAACCTAAAAGTTAGTCAAATATGGATAATGAATTTCACATACTTATAATGGAAGTATTTCTGTTTTGACAGCAAAATGAATATATAATATCAGGAGTGAGGTTGCTATGGTAAACAGAAAGGGGCAGGGTTAAATGTGTAAATATTTTTCCTAGTTATTACTTAAAAAAAAAACCCCAACAATGTGTACACACACACACACACACATTTGAAATCCCTTTTAATAATAATAGGGAAGTTGTCAGTAACTATAAAGTTAAATTGAATGTTCTCTGTCCCCAGGCCTTCTTTATTTCAAACTAAGATTGTAATATATAATTTATATCCATGGGTTCTTTTTACATTATTAAGCCATAAAAATCACACAGTTGAATTTTAAAGTAATTGAAATTGAGTGTTTCTCAGATCCTAAATTCATAAATTCATTATAGTAGCATGATTTTCAGGACTACATGGCTGCATAATTTGGTTCCTTTAGCAAATTAGACTCACCCTTCCTGTTTTCTTGCATGAATCTTCTTAAGTTCCTTGAAAGGGTCACATTCCTTTTGGACTCAGGACATTTCGCACATGCTGTTAACATCTCTCTAAACCCTCTTTCTTATGTGGTCTTTACTTGACTGATTACTAGGTATCCTTCAAATCTTAGCTTGTATTAATATCTAAAGGAAGCTTTCTTGACTCCTCAGACTGTGTGATCCCTCATTCTGTATGTAGTCTTAGAGCACTCTTTTTCCTTTTTTGCAGTTTCAGAATGAATTATTTAACTACGTTAGTAATTGTTCTTAAAAAGTTGTTTTTAAGAGTTTTATTGGATATAATTGACATGCAATAAATTGCACAGTTTAAAAAGTTTTAAAATGTATCTGTCTCGGGAACTACCACCACAATCAAGAGCCTAAGAATATCCATCATGCTCAAAACTTCCATGTGCCCCTTTGTAATCCCTCCTCCTCCTCCTTTCTGCTGCTTCTCTCTGTCCTGTCGCCAGGCAGCTACTGAGCTGCTTTCCTTCACTATAGATTTCTAACAAAATGACAGACTCTTTTCCAAAGTGGTATCGTTTACATTCCCACCAACAGCATGTGAATGTTCTAGTTACTTCACATCCTCACCAACACTTGGTGTGGTCAGTCTTTTAAATTTTAGTAGTTTTAATAGATACATAGTGGTATCTCATTGTGGTTTTATTTTGCATTACCCTAATGCCTGATGATATTGAGCATTTTGTCATTTGCTTACTTGCCATCTATAGATCTTTGGTGAGGTATCTGTTCACCAAAGAAAAATATTTTTTTTCTTTTCTTTCCTGTAAGTTCTTTGCATATTCTGGATACTAGTTTCTTTTTTAAATTTTTATTTATTTTTAATGTATTTTTAAATTAAAGAATAGTGGATTTACGAATATTGTGCCAATTTCTGCTGTACGGCATAGTGACCCAGTCATACATATATATATATATATATATATATATATATACATTCTTTTCCTCATGCTCCCTTCCATCATGTTCTATCCCAGCAGATTGGACAGAGTTCCTTGTGCTGTATAGTAGGACCTCATTGCTTAGCCATTCCAAGTATAATAGTTTATATCTACCAACCCCAAGTACCCCCTCCATCCACTCCCTTCCGCCTCCCCCTTGGTAACCACAAGTCTGTTCTCTGTCTATGAGTCTGTTTCTACTTTGTAGATAGGTTCCTTTGTGCCATATTTTAGATTTCACATGCAAGTGGTATCATATGGTATTTGTCTTTCTCTGACCTACTTCACCTAGAGAAGTGAACGAGAATCTCTAGTTATATCCATGTTGCTGCAAATGTCATTATTTTGTTCTTTTTTTTATGGCCAAACGATAGTCCATTGTATATATGTACCACATTTCTGTGCATCTGTTGATGGATATTTAGTTTGTTTCCATGTCTTGGCTATTGTGAATAGTGCTGCAGTGAACATAAGGGATGCATGTATCTTTTTGAATTAAAGTTTTGTCCAGGTGTCTGCCCAGGAGTGGGATTGCTGGATCATATAGTAGTTGTGTATTTGTTTTTCTGAGGAACCTCCATACTGTTTTCCATAGTGACTGCATTGGTATACATTCCTACCAACAGTGTAGGAGGGTTCCCTTTTCCATATACCCTCTCCAGCATTTGTTATTTGTAGACTTATTAATGATGACCATTCTGACCTGTGGGAGGTATTATTTTAATCATTTTAATTTTGATTTGCATTTCTCTAATATTAGTGATGTTGAGCATCTTTTCATGTGCTTACTGGCAACTGTATGTTTTCTTTGGAGAAATGTCTATTTAGGTCTGCCCACTTTTCAGTTGGGTTTTGTTGTTGTTGTTGTTATTGAGTTGTGTGAGTTGTTTGTATATTTTGGAGATTAAGCCCTTGTTGGTTGCATTGTTTGCATCTGTTTTCTCCCATTCCGTAAGTTGTCTTTTTTTTTTTTTTTTAAAACATGTATGTTTTTGCTTCATGTATTTTGAAATTTTGTATTATGTCCTCTTGGTAAATTGACCCCTTCTTCATTATGAAATGACCATTTGTTGAAAAGATTATGATTTTTTCATTGAGGTTTTTGCACCTTTGTTGACAATTAGTTGGACATCTCTATCTCCATATCTGTTTCTTCATTCAGTTTTGTTCGATTGATCTATGTGTCTATTCTTTGAGGAATCCTTTCCTTTTGACTAATGAATCTTTATAGTAAGTCTTAAAATTAGATAGTGAGAGTTCTCCAACTCTATTTTTATTTTTGGAAATTTATTCAGTTATTCTAGTTCATTTGCTTTTCTACATAAATTTTAGAATCTTGTCAATTTCCTAAAAAAAAAAAAAGCTGGGATTTTGATATTGTGTTGATTCAAGACAACATTTTGGGAAGAATTGATAATCTAGGCAATATTGAATTTTCCAGTCCATCAACATGATTCATTTCTTCATTTATTTAGGTTTTCATCAATTTCTTTTTTGAGGTACAGATTCTCCGTATATATTGTTAGATTTATACCTAAATAGTTTCTTTTCTTTGCTGCTATTGTAGTTAACAGTGTTTCTTTTAATTTCAGTTTCCAATTTTTTTTATTATGTATGAATACCGTAGATTTTTGTGTATTGACCTTATGTCCTGCATTGTTGCTAAACTGAGTTTCACTAGCTTTTTTTGTACATTTTTTGGGGTTTGTACAATCAGATTATCTGTTTTACTTCTTCCTTTTGCATCATAATGCCCTTATTTTTCATCTTGTTCTGTTGTTACTGGCTAGGACCTTCAACCTGATGTTGAATAAGAGTATAAGAGTGCCTGTCCTTGCCTGTCTTCAATCTCAGGTGGAACACATTCAGTGTTTAAACATGAAGTATCATGTTAATCGCAGGCTTTTAAAAAATAAATGCCCCTTTTTAGGTAAAAGAAGTTCCCTACTCTTCCTAATTTTGTGAGTTGATTATTGTGAGATAATAGAAAATATGTATTGGTCTTTGCCCCTGCTTCTGGCATAGAGCTCTTAAAACCCTTTTCATTTCCTAAGTGAAAAGAACCACTAGGAGCATCTTGTTCTCCTGTTGGTCTTTTTTTTTTTTTTTTTTTAAACCTTTGTTCCTAACATAGAACTCCTGAAACTTTTGTAATTTCCTGGGTAATAGTAGTGTCTTTTGTTCTAATGAAGTGACTCTGGGTGGGCTGGATGGCTTCTGGATCAGGGCTAGTTACCAGAAAGACCAAGTTGTGATTTGAAGCTTGAAGTCTTCAGCCCTGTCTTCCATTCTCTTGAGAAGGGAGAATTGCTGAGAATGGAGATAATGATTGATCATGCCTACATAATAAAGCCTCCATAAAAACCCCCCGAAGTATGGGGTTTGGAGAACTTCCAGGTTGGTGAAAACATGGAAGTGCTGGAAGAGTGATGTGCCTGGACAGGGCAGGGAAATTCTGAACCTGCCCCCCCCCCCCATACCCTGTCCTAAGTTTCTCTTTTATCTGGTTGTTCCTGAATTATATCATTTTCTAAAAAACCAATGATCTAAATAAAATATTTTTCTGAGTTCTTTGAGCCTCTCTAGCAAATTAATCAAACCTAAGGAGGGTGTTGTTGGATCCTCCAATCTGTGGCCACTTGGTCAGAATCACAGGTGGTAACTGGGCTTGCAACTAGTGTCTA
Organism: Phacochoerus africanus; assembly: GCF_016906955.1. Lineage (NCBI taxonomy): Eukaryota > Metazoa > Chordata > Mammalia > Artiodactyla > Suidae > Phacochoerus > Phacochoerus africanus. Next base: position 125,727,028 of record NC_062558.1, read on the forward strand.
GAGTGAGACAGGGTTGTTGGGGAGGAGTCTTGTAGGACTGAACCCTTAACCTGTGAAATGTGATGCCATCTCCTGGGAGACAGTGTCAGAATAGAGTTGAATTCTTAGACACCCTGCTGCTGGCTGCAAATTCCTTTGTGGTGGGGGAAGAACTTCCATACCTTTGGTGACCAGAGGGGAAGGGTTTGTGTGAGTACTCAAGGAGACTTACAGGGAAGAAGCACAGTAGGGAAGAACTAGATTTTTTCCTGCACAGGAGGAAAAGAGCTGAGAGTTTTTCCATTTACAGTAATGTATGGATGTTGAATTTTGTCACTTTTCTTCTCTATCTATTGAGATAGTCATCTGGCTTTTCTTCTTTCATTTGTTAACATTGCTGAATTAAATTGATTGATTTTCAAATATTTAATCAGCGTTACATTCCTGGGATAAACCGCACTTGATCACAATATACTATACTTTTTATATATTGCTGGATTTAATTTGCTAATATTTTGTTGAGAATTTTTGCTTCTATGTTCATGGCAGATATTGCTCTGTAATTTTCTTTCTTGTAATGGTTTTAATTTGCTTTTCTTATTTTAGTTTCTTAAGATGAGAAGCTTAGATCATTAGGCTGAAATGTTTCTTCCTTTTAATAAAAGCATTTTAATGCTATGTATGTTCTAAGCACTGCTTTAGCTGAATCTCACATATTATGATATGTAGTACTTTGATTTTTATTCAGTGTAATTAAACTGAATTATAGTTTTCTTTGAGACATTCTCTGGCTTATGTGTAATGATTTTATTTAATTTTCAAATATTTGGGAATTTACAAGAGCTTTTTCTGTTACTTATTTCTAGTTAAATTCCATTATGTTCAAAGAATATACTGTGTATGATTCCAGATTTCATAAATTTGTTAAGACTTGTTTTTGGACAAAATACGGTTTATAGTAGTGAATGTTACATGTGCGGTTGAAAGAATGTCTATTATGCTGTTGAGTGGAGTGTCACAGGAAGGTCAAGGTGGTTGTTTATATTGTTCAGATCGTCTATATTCCTTTTTTTTTTTTTTGCCTTTTTGTCTTTTTAGGTCTGCACTCGCAGCACATGCAGGTTTCTAGGCTAGGGATCAACTTGGAGCTATAGCCACTGGCCTACACCACAGCCAGGGCAACATGGGATCCAAGCCACATCTGTAACCTACACCATAGCTCAGGCAGATGCCAGATTCTTAACCTACTGAGCGAGGTCAGGGATCGAACCTGAGTCCTCTTGGATGCTAGTTGGGTTCCTTAACCGCTGAGCCACGACGGGAACTCCTGATCGTCTCTCTATTCCTAATGATACTCTATTTCCTTGTTCTGTTGATGACTGAAAGGAGTGTTGAAGTCTACAGCTGTACTCTTGTCTGTATCTTTTCACTTCTTTCAGTTTTGTGTTTTGTATTTTGAAGCTTTTTTGGTAGATACATTTACAATTAGAATTATGTCTTTTTGGTAAACTAACCCATTCATCATCATATTATTTCCTATCTCTTTTTCTTTGGTAATTGTTTTATCTTCGAAGTCTACTTGGATAGTAACAGCCACTCTAGCTTTCTCCTGATTGTGGTTTCATGATGTATCTTTTTTGACTTGAGAAGAATAATTGTGTGTGTGCGTGTGTGTGTATGTATATTTGTATGTGTGTATTCACACACACACATATAAAATCAGCCTAATAATCTCTGTCTTTATATTGATTTGTTGGAATTATTAACATTTAACGCTTCTGGATATTTTTTAACATCCATTTTAATTTCTGTTGTCCCTTTGGGTATGTCTTTGTATTATTTTTTAGTGGTTATGCTAGTATGCTAGTACACTATGCATATTAACTTTTAATAGCCTATGTAGAATAAATATATTACTTCAGGTAACAAGAAGTTTTGGAACCATATAGGTTCATTTATCCTCACGCTCTCACCTTTGCTATAATTGTCATTATATATTGTCACATATGTGTCATGTAAATGTCCATCTCTAACATCTACGTGTATGGCAGATCCTATCAGATAAAGTTATAAAATTTTCTTTCAATATTCATCTGTATTTTAAAGAACCCAAGAGGGGAAAAAATAGTCTTTTATATTTTCTCAGATATTTGCTCTTCCTTTTGCTTTTTGTTTATTTCTCAAGATATAAACTTCCTCTTAGGGTCATTTCCCTTTTGTCTGAATCATTTTCTTTTGGGTTTCTTTTTGAGCATGACTGCTGCTAATGGATTTTCTTAGTTTTCCTTGTTCTGAGAATATCTTTATTTTGGCTTTCTTACTGAAGGGTATTTTCGCAAGTACAGAATTCTGGGTTGACTGTTCTTTTCTTTCAGCATTTTAAAGATGTGGTTTGAGTCTCTTCTGGCCACCATGGTTCCTGATGGGAAATCTGCAGTCATTTTAATTGTTTTTCCCCTATCTATGTATATATAGAATTTTTTTTTTTTCTGGCTACTTTCAAGCTTTTTTGAAAAAGCTTGTTTAGATTCTGATGTATCTGGATATAGCTTTCTTTGAATTTATCCTGGGTAGAGTTTGCTGAGCATCTTGAATTTATGTCTTTCACCAAATACAGGATTTTAAAAAACCATTATTTCTTCAAATATATTTTTCTGCACCAGTCTTTTTCTCTTCTCTTTTTAGGACTTCACTGATACTAATGTTAGGCTTTTGTTTAGCACCACAAATTCTTGAGGCTCTGTTCTTTTTTTTTTTTTTTAACTCTTTTATTCTTTCTTTAGACTGTATGTATAGTTTCTATTGAACTATTATCATCTTCACTGACTGTTGCCTCTATCATGCCATCTCCATTATGCTTTTTAAAAAAATTTTTTTTTGGGGGGGACTTGCCCATGGCTTATGGAAATTCCTGGGCCAGGGATCGAATCTGTGACCCAAGCCATAGCAGTGACAACACCAGATCCTTAACCCACTGAGCCACAAGGGAACGCCTCCTCCATTATTCTTTTGAACCCATCTAGTCATTTTTAGATTTAAAATGTGTTTTTCAGTTCTAACATTGCTGTTTTGTTCTCTTTTATGATTTCTAATTCTCTGTTGAAGACTTCTCTTCCCATTTCATTAAATGTCTTTACCTCATGGAGTCCACTTATAATAGGTGACATTATTTGTCTGATGATTCTAATTTATGGATCTTGTCAGGATTGACATCTATTGATTATCTTTTCCATTGAGAATTCATTACATATGCCTGGTTCTTTGTATGTTGAGTGATTTTGGATTCATTATGGATGTTGTGAATGTTATGTAGATTCTGGGTCCTGTTATTCTCTGGGGAATGTTGATTTATTTCTCTCTCTCTCTATTTCTTTTTTTTTTTTTTTAGTAGACAAGTAACCAGTTAGGTTCAAGTAGCAAATTTTGTCTTGCTTTCTGAGGGCAGTGGTTGTAATCTTAGCTCCATTTTCAAAACCTTTGGATCTGAATACACACATGCCACTCAGGGATTAGTTTGAAACTTTGCACTGTTGTAAAATTTAATTCAGTTCTTAAAGCCTTTGTTAAGCTGCCTTTGGGTCTTTCCCACATATGAGCAGCTCAGATTGAGCCTGAGTCTTGTGTGGGTTCATACACAGAATTGGAGTATCTCCATCTTCAGTTCCTTCTTCCTTGGGATTCCCCCCACACTCTTTGGCTTGAAGGGGAACTTTCCCCAGTTGTTCTTGCTGTTGAACAGAGACTTTGCCTTAAGATTTGACTGCACGTGCATGTGCTGGTGCCTTTCTCTCAAGGTTTGCCATCCTTGCCATCTCTCTGGCTGTTGCTTTAGTAAAGTTCCAAAATTTTCTTTTTTGGGTTGTTGCAGTAGCCCTTTAATTGATCACTCTGCTCTTGTCCCCCGTCCCCCCCCCCCCACTAATCTGTCCTTATTACTGCTAGAATTTGCTTTATAGAACACAGATTTGATCCTGTCTCCCCCTTGCCTAAGAGCTGAGTACTTAAGGTGGTGAGTGATGCCAAGGCTTCGGATGAGGGGTCTGATGTCATTCAGATTTTTCTCCTCCAGGTACTATGTCATCTTTCTCTTTCTTTCTCTTAGGTTTTCAGAAATTTGGTTCTGATATGTGTGGAAGTGGAATTCTTCGAATTTACTTTGTTTATTTTTTTGCTCAGCTTCTTGCTCTGTAAGTTTACATCTTTTTCAAAATTTGCAAAAATTTCTGTTATCATTTCTTCAGGATTTTTTCAGCTCCACACTTTTTCCTCTCCTCTGTGATTCCAGTGAGACAAATGTTCAATCTTTTGTTGTTGACTTTTAGCATCACTAAAGCTCTGTTCCTTTCCTTCAGTCTGTTTGCTTTCTATTCAGATTGGATGATTTTTACTTATATATCTTTGTGTTCACTGATATTCTCTCCTCTGTCTTCTCTGTTCTGCTCTTGGGCCCATCTTTTGAGTTTGTATTAAAAGTTTCATTTATTATATTTTTCCATTTCATTCTTCGCCATGTCTTCTGTTTCTTTGCTGAAACTTTTATTTTTATTTTTATGTTTGTTCCAAAAGTGAATGCAGCAGCTTGTTGGGCCATTTCTCTGAGAGCTGCTTTTAAGATTCTTGACAGCTGATTCTAGGACCTTTGTCATATCAGTGATAGCATCTGCTGATTATCTCTTTTCAAATGAGTTGAGGTTTTAGATGGCAAGTCATTTTGGATTGTATTCTGGATATTTTGAGTATTGTGTTTAAGAGTCTGATTCTTATTTAAATATTCTGTTCTAGGAGGCAGTCCACTCATTTTGGCATATATGACCTAGCTCACATTTTAGAAATAACAGCTTCATTGAGTTATGATCTACAGACCATGATGTTCATACATACCACAGTACCGTTTTGAAGTGTATGATTCAGTGGTCTATAGTATATTCAGAGAGTGGTGCAACCATCCCCACTCTCTGGTTTTAGAACTTTTTCGTCACCCCATAAAGAACCCCCACCCCCACCCATTTGCAGTCACTCTCCATTTTTCCTAGTCACCAAATTCCACTAATCTAGGCAGCCACTAACCTGGCTTTTTTTTTTTCTTTACAAACTTGCTTATTACGGACATTTCAATGGAATCGTACAGTGTATGGTGTTTTGTCACTGGCTCCTTTCATTTAGCGTGCTGTCGGATTTCGTTGTATGGTATTCCTTCATCAGCTGATGGACATTTGGGTTATTTCCATCTTTTGGCTACCGTGAGTAATGGTGCTATGAATTTCTGTGTACAAGTTTTGGCGTGGATGCATTTTTTTAACCTCTCTTGAGTATATGCGAGGGGTGTGCTGGCTCAGTTTTTTGCTGAGATTTGCATGCCCGTTTAGGTACAATTTCGTCAGCCTTGGCTGTCCTATTTTGCTCTGCCTTGCTTGTCTGTTACCTGAGACCATTCTGAAACCCAGATGATATTCTGTACCATAATTCAGTCGTAGAAGTTTTTGCTGTGCTCATTCTGTTCACTTTTACATATGGCACCTGAGGTCAGGCCCAGGACTTCATACACAGATTTAAAGAATCCCCCTTTTCACCCTTTTACTTTCCTCATCTTTGTGATTTCTTTCCATTCTCTAGTTAGGAGGATGAGGGGTGCTGACTCTACTGTTCTCTCCTTAGTGCAGGGCAGAGATGGTCAACCCCACGGTCTCTGCCGCTGCTGCACCCCCGTGGCAAGGAGCAAGGGTGCTATGTCTTTGCTGATATTTGCTTAGTGTAGGGTAGGGATAGTTGAGGGAGGGAGAGATATTTATTATTTTTTATAGGTAAAATAAAATTGAAGCATTTAAAAAATAAAAGCACTGTATAAATTAGGAACTTTCCAGTTGATTCTGTCTTATAAAAAATAGAAAATTTAGAAGCATTTTCTGTATTTTGATGTATGAAGTTTAATGTCAGACCTCATTTGTACTTTTATGACAATATAATTAGGCTAATAATGAATTTTTTCCAGAAAATAGAATTCATTATTCTATTTTATGTAAAAGCGGTATTGATAGCATTAAAACTAGTGTTTCACAAGCTAAATTATGAGATTAGAGAAGTGGTATTATGTGGTGGATAAAGCTTTTACATATATTGTTTATTGCTGATGAAAATCCTGTGTGGTAGATGTGGTTATTCTCACTTCACAGTGGGAATAAAGAGTAAAAGACCTGAAGCAATTATTTATGCAAAATCTGGTAGCTGCTGAGTGACAGATGAGTTGCCAAAACATGTCTGTCTGGCTCTTTTTCCATAGCAAGCCATCTTCTACTCTGTAATAAGAAATTTCTTGGAGTTCCCGCTGTGGCATGGAGGGTTAAGGATCCACATTGATACAGCTGTAGTGTAGGTTGCAGCTGTGGCTCGGATTCAGTCTCTGGCCTGGGAACTTCCATGTGCTGTGGGTGTAGCCAAAAAAGAAAAAAAAAAGAGAAATTTCCCTTTAGCTCTAAATTTATAATCTTCTGGGTTCCCAGATGACATAGGGTATTTAAGATTATGAACTTTCGTACTATGCTGATATGGCTTTGAGATCTGTGTACCAGTGTGCTATGAATGTTACATGGATTTGCTTTGCTGCTTCCCTGAACAGTTGACAAGTTTTATCTCATTAGATTTCTAAAACAATGTTATGAAATAAATACTATTGTTATACCTATTTTACACACAAGAAAACTGAGGCTTAGGGAGTTTGAATAACATACTCATTAAGTGACCAAGCTGAAATTCTTGTAGCTCTTCTGAAGTTTTGCCTCTTTCTTCCAAATTCTCGGTTATATCTTTTTCACTCTTCAGTGAAAAGAGATTATTATTCTATAGAGTCCTTACTGTCTTTTATGGAATTATTACATATGGGCGCGTTTTGCAGCACACAAAATTACCAAAAGAAAAGTCGCAGCTTATTAAATAGTTCTCTATTGTAGGAATTTTTTTTTTTTTTTGTCTTTTTAGTGCCATACCTGGACATGTGGAGGTTCCCAGGCTAGGGGTCAAATCGGAGCTGTAGCTGCTGGCCTACACTACAGCCATACCAACATGGGATCTCAGCTGTGTCTGCGGCCTACGCCACAGTTCGCGGCAATGCCAGTTCCTTAACCCACCAAGCGATGCCAGGGATCAAACCTGCAACCTCATGGATAACAGTCAGATTCGTTTCTGCTGAGCCACGACGGGAACGCATAGGAATATTTTATTTATCTCCAAGCTTGTTGATTATTTGAATGTATATTATAACTGGAACTTTCTTTTTTTTGTCTTTTTTTGTTGTTGTTGTTGCTATTTCTTGGGCCGCTCCTGCGGCATATGGAGGTTCCCAGGCTAGGGATTGAATCAGAGCTGTAGCCACTGGCCTACGCCAGAGCCACAGCAACGCGGGATCCGAGCCGCGTCTGCAACCTACACCACAGCTCACGGCAACGCCGGATCGTTAACCCACTGAGCAAGGGCAGGGACCGAACCCGCAACCTCATGGTTCCTAGTCGGATTCGTTAACCACTGCACCACGACGGGAACTATAACTGGAACTTTCAATGTCAGGTTCCTGGATGGGCTGTGAGTTGTTGGCGAATCCTTATAGTTACATACAAAATATTATTTATATAAATTTTTCTAGGCAGGAGGTAAACCTTTTGCAAAATTCTCAAAAGTGATCTCAGATCTTAAAATGCTAAGAATCACTGTAGGAGAGAATCATTGTAGGAAAGAAACACAATTACTGGTCACTGTGTATGTACAGTTAAAAAATATTTTTTCAACACACTGAATGATTTCAAATAGTTTTTAAATTATTTTTTCCAGAAGAGCTTAGAAAGATTATAAAATGAGGATAAACATTTTTCCTGTTATTAAAAGAAATATTAATATTCAAATAATATAGATATTCATACATTATGAATGTAGATATTCATACATTATATCAGTAGTGTATATCAATATTGTAGCTATATGTATCTACCTATAGATATAATGACTATCTATACCTGACATAGTTCTATAGATATCTGCCTATATGATCGAGAGTGCTCTGTCATCCCCTGTATATGACATGTATCATTACTTGACATGCTCTATACTTATTTGCTATTTGTATATTGTCTTCCCTCTTTCTAGAACTAAGCTGTCCATTGTGGCTGTCACTATCCACATGTGGCTATTAAAATGAAAATTTGAAAGTTTGGTCCATTTTTTGCAGTGGCCACATTTCAGGTGCTCTGTAGCAACATGTGCCTAGTGGCTACAATATTGGACAGTAAATATGGAGAACATTTCTATCTTCGCAGGAAGTTTTGTTGGACAGCATTGTTGTAGAATATAAGGTCCAGGAGGGCAGAAACATTTTTTTACTTTGTTTTTCTCATTTTTCATTTTAACGGCTTTATTGAGATATACTTTACATAACACAAATCTCAACAGTTTAAAGTACATAGTTTTTTATTTATTTATTTATTTTGTATTTGCTGGGGCCGCACCCACGGTATATGGAGATTCCCAGGCTAGGGGTCTAATCAGAGCTGTAGCTGCCGGCCTACACCAGGGCCACAGCAACGCGGGATCCGGGCCATGTCTGCAACCTACACCACAGCTCTTGGCAGCGCCAGATTCTTAACCCACTGAGCGAGGCCAGGGATCGAACCCGCAACCTCATGGTTCCTAGTCGGATTCGTTAACCACTGAGCCACTACAGGAACTCCTAAAGTTCATAGTTTTTTAAAGATATACTTAGAGATTGTGCAACTTTACTACAGCTTCAGAACATTTTATCATTCCATCAGATAAACCTTGCGTTCAAAGAGCAGTCAGTCTCCATTCTCTCCCTGCTCCCCAGCACTAAGTTACTGCTAATCTACTAATCTGCTTTCTAGAGACCTTTCACAATCCACCCTTTATCCTCCGTGCCAAGACTATCGCCTGGCATTTATTTTAAGATGGCCCTCGTGACCTCTGCCCGCTGGTGTGACTCCCATGATTATGTTTCGGTGTATGGCAAAAGGGAGATGATTTGTGGTAGGCTGAATCTAGCCAAAGGAGACATTTAAAAGTGGGGAGTTTTCTCAGATTGCTGGTAGAAGAGGAAGCCGAAGATTGGAGGCATGAGAAGGACTGGAAATACCGTTGCTGGAGGGGTTAAGATAGAGGGGGCCTGTGGCAGAGGCTCAGGGGGAACGTTTAGGAGAGCAACCCCTGGCCAAGAGCTGTCAAGGATCTCAGGCCTGCAGCCTTAAGGAATTGAATTCTGTCAACAAGCTGAATGAGTTTAGAAGTGGATTCTTTCCAAAAGCCTTCAGATAAGAGCTAAGTTCAGGGAGTCCACCTACAGAACTAAGAAAAAATGATTTTTTAATGGATGTTGTTTGAAGTTTCTAAGTTTGTGGTAACTTGTCGACACAGCAATAAAAAAATTCAGGAACATATAGCAGCAAATCATTGAAAAAAGGTATTCTGGTTGAGTTTTAGTTAATCAGAAAATTAAATTCATCATTACTTTAAGCATGGTGGTTAACTGGGTTTTATTATTTTTAACAATCATAGTGCAGGATACTTTGTATGTTTAGTTTCTCATGCTTTCTATACCTCCTTTAACTTCCTTTGATCTGTCAGGAACAATAGGAATTAACATTCTAAGTGGCTGGTATAGGTTTACTAATTGATATTTGGATCCCTGAAAGGAAGATGCTCTGTAATTTTAGATGTCTGGTCCATTTGGCCCTGTTTGACCAACAGTATACTATTTATACCATATTCTAAAATACTACTTGGGAGTTCCCGTTGTGGCGCAGTGGTTAACGAATCCGACTAGGAACCATGAGGTTGCGGGTTCGGTCCCTGCCCTTGCGGGTTAAGGATCCGGCGTTGCCGTGAGCTGTGGTGTAGGTTGCAGACATGGCCCGGATCCCGCGTTGCTGTGGCTCTGGCGTAGGCCGGTGGCTACAGCTCCGATTCAACCCCTAGCCTGGGAACCTCCATATGCCGCGGGAGCGGCCCAAGAAATAGCAACAACAACAACAACAAAAGAAAAAAAAATACTACTTGGACCAAAGATACCTATAATCTTTTATGTTGCTGAACTATATGCTGCCCAAAAATGAATAAGAAAATTTTGTTATATATAGCTTAAGGTTTGGAACTGATGAGTAGATGGCACGTCAGTTTAGCCAAGGGGAAAGAGAGTGTTATTATTAGATAGTAGATGAATTTGAAAAGAATGATTACCACGTGGAAGAGACTGTGTATAATTTTCTCCCAGACTGAGTTAGGCAGCTCCTGGTCCATATTTCCAGGCAGAGGCCTTACTGCAGGGAAGAAGGTAGGCAGATTGCATTCCCCTGGAATTGGCTGAGCCTTGCATGCCCAGATTTTTCTCCTTAATTTACCAATCAGAAGCCACCTCTTCTCCACTGGGGAAGAAGAGGGGAGGGAGATGTGGGAAGAGAGGTCGGGAGGGTCATTCTCATTAAAAATTCCTCTGCATAGAAGCTTGGGGACTGGACAATATAGTCACTCTTACAGTCAGTACAAAAAAAAAAAAGTGCAGCTGAATTAAATCTCTTCAAAATGAAATATCTTGCCTGATAATTTAATTTTTTCCCTCCTATCTCCACAGCTTCTTTGCTTGGTGTGGCAGTCAGCTTGACCTTAGCCATGTTTAACATGGCCAGAAATCTTGAAGTAAAGGCTTAATTGTTCCACAGATGCTCAGATATTTACATGTAAGGCTTCCGAGTACCCAGTAACTGTTGTTGAGTTCAGTATAACTTATCCACAGATACATATTGCCAGATAATAGCTAAAGGATTAAAATGCTAAAACTTTTTGGTATTGGTTTAGTAACATCCTGAAGGCACTCTCTTGCCCTAGCAACTATTTGAAACCAGGTTGAAGATGAAATTGGGAGAGATTTGCAATCAGGATATAATACTTTGAAGGGTCAAAAAGAAAGTTCTCTTTATTTGCTGGAGGAGAAGTGGTGATGGTCTTACCAATGGCATTTTACCAGAAGTCGGTTAATTTCCACCCTAAATCATGAGAGAGTTGAGGTATAAATAGCTCCTTCCTTTGATATTAGACTTGACAGCTAACCAAGTACATACTGTTTGCTATCACTGAGGCCAGTTTGTACACATCCTAGTTAGTGTGTGCTGATGGCCAGTCCAAATAGTATATAGCCAGCTTGGTTAGTGTACTTACATGCGGGAAAATATTAACTAATAAAGTCAGTATCCCTGTGGCCAGGATGTCATTTGTACAAATCAGTGATTTCCAAAGTGGAATGATACCCAAGATGATTTACTGGAATGTGAGAAGAAAACGTTAGGACTTCTATTATTGCTCTTAGTTTTAATTTTGATTTTTAAAATTATATTTTATAGTGTACAACATTTTAAATAGTTCATGTTTATTTACATGTAAAGGTACATATATTAGAGTTATGTAATAGAAATTTTTATTGATAAAGGAGCATAGTTAATTAAGATTTGGAGAAATTTGCTCTAGCAGATGAGATCATCTAAACTTTTATTAAGGATCACGTGGACAGAGAATGTGGACTTGGGACTGGGGGATGCAGAGTGCATTATAAAAAAACAAGAGATGCAAGTTCAACACAGTGTAATACAATAACATCAATACGCAGAGAGGAAAAAAAATACCAGTAAATATAATCTAGAGGTTTTCTTCATTTGTTTTGCTTAAAAAGAAATCAGTAAACTATTACACAATATTTTAATTAAAAACACTATTTAAAAAAAGACGTGCAAAGTTGACCCTACATAGGCTATTCCTGAGTAAATCTGACTGTACTTTGTGGAGTGGTTATGCCAGCACTAAAACCATATAGTTGACGTATAATGTTGTGTTAGTTTCAGGTGTATAGCAAAGTGAATCAGTTATACATATACCCATTCTTTTTCAGATTCTTCTCTCATATAGGATATTACATAGTACTGAGTAGATTTCCTTGTGCTATGTCATAGGTCCTTATTACTTACCCATTTTATATGTCGTAGTGTGTATACGTTAATTCCAACCTTCTAATTTATCCCTTCCCCCAGTGTTTCCCCTTGGTAACCATAAGTCTGTAAAACCGTGTACTCTGATAAGCAGTATTTATTATTTTTGAGACTTTGTAATATTAAAACTAGTGTATTTTCTTATTTTTGTCATGTCTTAATCAAATTTTGGATTCCTGGCCAGGATAGAGAATAACACTTTAATCAATTGAATTTTAGTTCTGTTTAATGTTTGTGCTGATTTTTCTGCATTTAGTAGCGGCCACTCCTATGTTATAAACAGCTCAGCGTGTTTATTTGACTCAGGACTCAAGATCGGGCAGTTTAAAAGAGATGAGACATTGGTCAGGCCTGTGGTCATGTGCAGACATCTAGTTAGGGATTGGACAGCTTTTTCTGTAAAGGGCCAGATAGTATATATTTTAGGCATTGTAGGCCAGATGGTTTCTGTTGCCACTTTTCAACTCTGTTTTGTAGAAGCAACATTAGAAATAGAAGTCATGTAAGAAGCCTATTTTACCTTTTAGGTAGCATATAGCTACCTAATTTTTGAAAATCTCTACCTAACTGGAATGTAAAGATGTTAGGAGTAAGAAGTGAAGAAATGACTGGAAAGTAGAGGTTTGTTCAGGAGTAAGAAGTGAAGAAGTGACTGGAAACTTGAGGTTTGTTCAGAGTGTGATCTTGGAATTCCAGATTTTAGAAGAGGTAAGAGAAGGTTGTGAAGATGTCCAAAGTGTGTCATGGGAGTGCTTTGCTCACGTGGCATGGAGGTGAAGGACCTTCAAGCTGAAGAAGAGATCAGGAAACTACAGAGGGAGAAATGATGCTCTTTCCATATTGCTCAGTGGTAGGAGTAAAAACTTTGGGTTTTTACAATTTAAACTATAGCAGTATTTTGATTTTAACTATCAGAAACTATCAGAAATTAAGGAGAAGGATTTCTTAATGGACCCTACTGAGCTATCTAAGCCTCACTTAGATCCAGAAGAAACTTTTATACAGAATTTCATCTTTTTTTTTAATTCCCTTGCTTTTTGAGAGAATGGAAATAATATATGACTTTGAGGTTGTGATCATGGGACTACTGAGTCTTTATTGATATTCTCTTTCTGAGACATCATTTTTCTGGTTTCCTATAGCTCTTCGTCCATGGTTTCATTTAGTGTTTTTGAGTGTATTTAAGATAGTTGATTTAAATTCTTTGGCAAGTGCAATTTCAGTGTTTCTGTTAATTTCTTCTGTCAGTAGGCTGCGTGTTCTTGTTTCTTTGTATGCTTTGTAATTTTTTTGTTGGAGACTAGAATTTGATTGTTATAAATGTCAAATCATGTTCTTCCTCCTCTTCAGGGTTTGTTTTTGTTATATGTGGTTGCAGTCTTGTACTTGTTTAAGGACTTTTCTAAAATGTTTTTTTTTTTTTTTTTGTAATGACTCTATTCTGACTATTTTTTTTTTTTTTTTGCCTTTCTAGGGCCGCTTCCTGCGGCATTTGGAGGTTCCCAGGCTAGGGGTCCAGTCAGAGCCGCAGCTACTGGCCTAGTCAGAACCACAGCAACGCGGGATCCAAGCCTCGTCTGCAACCCACACCACAGCTCACGGCAACACCAGATCCTTAACCCACTGAGCAAGGCCAGGAATCGAACCCGCAACCTCATGGTTCCTAGTCGGATTCGTTAACCACTGCGCCACGACGGGAACTCCTCTGACTATTCTTTTTTGTGTGTGCTTTCTAAAGTCTCTAGTCCTTTAGCTTGTGTTTTGATGTAGATTTCCTTGAATGTCTGGAGTCAGGAAAAAATAAAGAACTCTCCCATTCTATGCAGATTGACTCTGTCGGAGTGCTACATCAGTGCTTAGTCAGGTTGTAAAAGACTCTGCTTTAGCTTTCACCCCTTTCTTGCTCTGAGTCAGAAAGTTAGCAAGAGCTGGAAGAGTGGAGTCTTCTCAGATCTCTCCTGAGCATGCAGTCTAAGAAAAGTCTCCCTGGGCATGCATGAGGCTCTCCAGATTCTCCTGTATAGGCCTGTACACTGGATTACTTTTCAGTGCCCTAATTCTTCAAAGAATATCTCTTCCAGGATTTTCCTTCCAGGCTCTTGGTGTATCTATTTTTTCCTTCCACTATGATTTCTTACCTCAGACAGCTGTAGTCGTTCATGTTTGCATTTCAGTGTTTTCAAGGAATGCATCTGTAGCTGCCTTTTTGCCCTGAAGGGTGTTCATGTTAGGCATGGGATAGTTATCACACTCCATCAGCAAATGACTTTGTGAATTAAATGCAGAAAATTTGGTAAATTTCAGTTGCTCAAGGAATTAGTGCAATTAAATTTATAGGTTTCCTTCTTGAGCCACTCTGAATAACTGTTAAATCTGTCTTGTCCATTCTTATAACCACTGTCATTTGGCTTACCCTCTGTAGTCTCATTGTTAGACATTCCCTGTTGTTCCACTGAATGATTTACAGTTCCCCAAGCATATGCTATTTTATGAGCTTTCAAATCTTCACACATCCTTTGCCAGAAATACTGTTACATATTATTCTTTTTATGTACTACACAATTTTAACTTTGATAATTTCTTTAGGATTTTTATATGAAGGGTATTTGTAATTTTCATTTCTTCTCCTTTTGGTGTTGCCAAGTTTTACGTTTTAATGAATTTTTCCACTTCATCTAAAATGTTAAATTCATTGATGCAAAGTTGTTCTTAATGTCTTTTTTTTTTAATTTGTCTTTTTGTCTTTTGAGGGCCACACCCACGGCATATGGAGATTCCCAGGCTAGGGGGTCAAATCAGAGCTGTAGCTGCCAGCATACACCACAACTACAGCAACTCGGGATCTGAGCCACGTCTGCAACCCACACCACAGCTCACAGCAACGACAGACCCTTAACCCACTGAGCGAGGCCAGGGATTGAACATGCAGCCTCATGGTTACTAGTCGGGTTCGTTAACCACTGAGCCACAGCGGGAACTCCCAAAGTTGTTCGTAATAGCTTGTTCTTTCTGTAGTGTCAGTACTGATGTCCCTCTTTTCCTTTTTGATGTTGGTAAAGACCGTTTTTTTCTTTATGATTAGTTTTGCTAGGGGTTTATTAATTTTATTAGTCAATTATATGACTTTTCTATTTCAGAGATTTCTGTTTGTTATTCCTTTCCTTATATATTTCTTTGTGGCTTAATTTGCTGTTCATTTTCAAGCCTCTTGAGTTTAACATTGGGTAATTGATTTTTAACTTTTTGATATGTACATTTAGAGCTATAAATTTTCTCTAAACAGTGGTTGAGCTTCATATCTTAAATTTTGATATGGAGTGGCTTTAGTATTAACAATTAAAAAAGTATTTTCTAGTTGTCCTTGAGACTTTTTAGTCTGCTGCTTATTAATTGCCAAATATTTGAGGATTTGAAATTTATTTATTTTTGTATTGCCACTATATGTGGAGTTGCCATGACTTAACATGGCTTTTTGAATGCATGGTTCCTATAGCCAGTTGTCATTGATTGGTTAAACGGATTTAATTCACTTCTGGTGTTACTTGTTGCTGTGGCTTAAGAATAATCATGGGCAGGAGTTCCTGCTGCAGCACAGCAGGTGAAGGATCTGGCATTGTCAGTACAGTAGTTCAGGTTGCTGCTGTAGTGTGGGTTTGATCCCTGACCTGGGAACTTCCACGTGCTGTGGGTGTGGTCAAGAAAAAGGACAAGTACAGGCATACTCAGAGATACTGCGGGTTCAGTTCCAGTCTGCCATGATAAAGCCCATATTGCAATAAAGCAAGCCACATAAATTTTTGTTTCCCCTAAAATAAAAGTTGCTTATAAAAGTCATATTTAACATTATACAGTCTGTTAAATGTACAATATCATCAAGTCTAAAAAAACCAATGCAGATAGCTTAATTAAAAATACTCAATTGCTAAAACATACCAACCATCATCTTAGCATTCAGAGATTCAGTCTTTTTGCTGATGGAGGATTTGAAAAACTGTGAGAGTTACCAACATGTGACGCAGAGATACAAAGTGAGCAAATGCTATGAGAAAATGCTATGTGTGTAGGGTGACCACAAACCTTCAATTTGTAAAAAATGCATTATCTGTGAAGCACAATAAAATGAAGTACAAGAAAACAAGGTATTCCTGTAGTCATTCAAAGAGGGTGATTATTTTCCTCATTGTTAGCCCTGGCTTCTAAAAGATTTTTGTAGGCTCAAAGTGTTAAATAAATCTAGAGTTTCAAGATTCTCAAGTACCTCTATCCACATGGCAGCCTCCTAG
This sequence comes from Phacochoerus africanus, assembly GCF_016906955.1. Taxonomy (NCBI): domain Eukaryota; kingdom Metazoa; phylum Chordata; class Mammalia; order Artiodactyla; family Suidae; genus Phacochoerus; species Phacochoerus africanus. The sequence continues at coordinate 125,743,316 of NC_062558.1, forward strand.
GTATCAAGGCACTATCTTTAGCGCTGAATTCTTGCCGGGGCTGTGAATTAAACTTTTTTTTTTTTTTTTGTAATTCTGCTCCTGTCATAGTCTGTTCCTGGGCCTGTTTTTCACTTTGGTCTACCCTCTGGCCTCAGGTATAGAGAATCTCTTTAAATTTGATAGAGTCCCCTGGCATTTATACTGTATCTGAAATTGGTGGTTGGTGAATTGAGTCTCACAGGATGTTGGGGAAAGCCATTCATGTATGGGCGTCTCTGTGTAGGTACTCTGCTGAAGTTTTCTTCCTGTGGCATATTGGTGGCATCTAACAACAATCAACTAATTCCTCAGCCTTTGTAACTACCCTTGTTGCTCTACTTGTCAAATATTAGAGATACTGCATGAGCCTCTTGCATCAGCCAGTGCACCACCTTCCTCTGGCATCCCGTCTCAGTTCAGCAAAGTGAAAGCCTCTGTCATGGTAGTGCTCCAGCATGCCAGCGGTTCTTACTACTCTGTCTACCTCCCTCAGTGTGGCTCTTGTTGCTGTCTGGCCAGTGAGTGATCCAACTTCAGAATCCCATCTTGAAATTCTTTTCTTGGTACTAACTGTTAGTTTGGTCCACCGCCTTGTAGCAAATCCTGAGACAAGAAATGAGCACATTTTGGGAGAGTCAGGGACACTGACAGAAGTGATGGAAGAGAAGGAGCCGATAAGAGAGGTGTGTTATCAAGTCAGCTACTACATTGGGTGACTGGAGCTAAATCTCACAAGGAAGTCCTGGGGGGTGGGGGCAGGAAGTGCACTTCATGATAATCCCAATAAAGAGCTAAGGAAGCTTGGGGTTTTTAGAAATCATTCATTAGTTAAGGGCTGCCCTGGGAGGAGGTTGATTCACAGGTGTTTTCATTTCAGCCCACCTCGTGCAGGAAGAGTGGGTGTTAGCATTTAGAAGGAGCCCCTCAACATAGTTGCAGGTGCTGGCCTGAGGGCATCAGGCTGGAGTGGGTGGAAATGGTAAGAGGGAAATCTGAGAGGATATGGTGTAATGCCAACACTGTTGGCTACTACATAAGCTATGTCTGTTTTCAACGATGTAAGATAATCCCAGATTGCTTTCTGAGGTTCTGCAGGTTTATCCAATGAGAATTCTTGTTCTCTATATCCTTGCCAGTATTTGATATTATCAATCTTCAGTTTTAGCGATTCTGTTAGGTGCATAGTGGTATTATGATTTTATTTTGCGTGTCTTTGAGTATTATTATTATTGGTTGGTTTGAGTCCAATCAGGAAAGAGAATCTCACAGTGATTTTTAACAGGAAAAGTTTAATATTGGCTGTGACAGGGATTGGAGTAGTGAGAAACTGGCTAGTAAGAAATGAAGAGAATTCTGCAGCACATAGAACTAGTAGGTAAAAGGAGCAGCCCCTACTACTGCTGTGGCTAAGATAGAGGACTTAAGTGAGATCCCCCGTGTCCTGGCCTGAGATCCAGACCTTGTTGAGAGAGCAAGCTGTGGCTTACTGAATGGCAGAAAAGTCACCATAAAGCTGGACCTATGGAACTTGCTTGACATCTGCTCTTTGGAACTTGCCATGGTTACCTTATAGGATGCTGGGGAAAGCTGTTCTTGGAGTGGAGTCTCACTGGGGGTGCTCCACTGCAGAATTGCTTGAGGGGAAGTACTGGGGAAAGCCGTGTGTGGATGGGTGCTGGTGGCCATCAGACAGTGTAGAGCCTAGAGCTGGAGAAGCCGACAAGTTGCAGAAGCTTGTTGAGTGAGTACATTGGAACTAGGAAGCAAATCTCTTTTCTCCCACAGTCTCTCTAGTGTACTTTGCTGACAAAGTGTGCCAGCTTAGCATCACGCCATTGGGCAAAAAAATTTTAAAGGGCCCAGATCCATTTTCACGGCATAGGCAAAAAACGTGAATTTTGAAGTGAGAGGTGATGGAATAACTGGCACAGCCTGCCCTTTAGTTATTCAGCTTCCTCTATACGCATCCTTCTGAATCCACCTGAGGTCCCCAACAACCAGCGACACTAAAGTTCTACCGAAGAAGATACAGTTTTTCTGAGTGAAGAACTTCTCATCCTTTGTCAAAATGAGGAAATACATAGTTTCGAGTGTCATTGTATCCATCCTGGTTATTTTAGTTGCTCTTCATGTTCAGTCACAATCACCTAAATTATTCCATTATCTAAAGTCTAAATTGTAAAGTTAACTTATGACAACTTGTAAATAAGATATGAATTGAAGGAGAGGATACATGTATATGTATGTGTATCAGATCTGTTATTTAGTGAATTCGCGAAAAGACCATAATTGATACATATTTGCTGTTCCACTCCCCATTCCATGTTTCCCTGCCCTCACTTAGCATACCTGGTGGAGTGATCTATACCCAGTGGGTAGGACCTTGAATCATCCTGCTGTAGTTTGGATAATTTTTATGGAGCTGTTTTCTAGATCTCTCATACTCTTTTGGCTGTGTTTAATGTGTTGTTAAATCCATCCATCGAATTCTTAATTTTGATTATTGTAGTTTTTGGTAGTAGAATTTCCATTACTTTTTCAAATATGCTGATACTTTTTTATAGTTTTCAGTTATCTGCTGAATTTTTAAATCTGGTTGTTTGTCTTTTTGAATTTAATTAATCATATTTGTTTTATAGGGCACATCTGATAATCTCCATAACTGGAATATCTCTAGGTCTCTTCCCGAAGATATTCTGTTGGCTCTTACTTGGTTGTCCTTTTTTTTAAAAAATTTTTTATTTATCTTTATTTTATTTATTTATTTATTTTTAAATTACTCAATGAATTTATTACGTTTATGGTTGTACAATGATCATCACAATCCAATTTTACAGGATTTCCATCCCACACCCCTAGTGCATCCCTCCACCCCCCAAACTCTCTCATTTGGAAACTATAAGTTTTTCAAAGTCTATGAGTCAGTATCTGTTCTGTAAAGAAGTTCATTCTGTGCTTTTTTCAGATTCTGCATGTCAGTGATAGCATTTGATGTTGGTACCTCATTGTCTGACTGACGTCACTTAGCATGATAATTTCTAGGTCCACCCATGTTAACAATGCCGGTATTTTGTTCTTTTTAATGGCTGAATAATATTCTATTGTGTATATGTACCACATCTTCTTGATCCACTCCTCTGTTGATGGACATTTAGGTTGTTTCCATGTCTTGGCTATTGCAAATAGTGCTGCAATGAACATTGGAGTACATTTTGTCTTTTCAAGTCCTGGTTTTCTCTGGCTGGATGCCCAGGAGTGGGATTGCTGGATCAAATGGTAGTTCTCTTTTCAGTTTTCTGAGGACTCTCCATACTGTTTTCCACAGTGGTTGCACTAACAGTGTACTAGGGTTCCTTTTTCTCCACACCCTCTCCAGCACTTCTTGTTTGTAGACGTTTTGATGATGGCCATTCTGGCTGGTGTAAGGTAGTACCTCAGAGTGGTTTTGATTTGCATTTCTCTAATAATGAGTGATGTTGAACATCTTTTCATGTGTTTTTTGGCCATCTGTATGTCATCTTTGAAAAATTGTCTGTTTAGATCGTCTGCCCATTTTTTGATGGGGTTGTTTGTTGTTTTGGTATTGAGGTGCAGGAGGTGTTTATAAATTTTGGAGATTAATCCCTTGTCAGTTGATTCATTTGCAAAGATTTTCTCCCATTCTGTGGGCTGTCTTTTCGTGTTGTTTAGGGTTTCCTTTGCTGTGCAGAAACTTTTAAGTTTGATTAGATCCCGTTTGTTTATTTTTGTTTTCACTGTCAATAAGAGGCGGATCTGAGAAGATGTTGCTGTCGTTTATGTCAGAGAGTGTTTGGCCTCTGTTTTCCCCTAAGAGTTTTATAGTGTCTGGTCTGATATCTAGGTCTTTAATCCATTTGGAGTTTATTTTTGTGTATGGTGTTAGGGAGTGTTCTAATTTCATTCTTTTACATGTGGCTGTCCAGTTTTCCCAGCACTACTTATTGAACAGGCTGTCTTTTCTCCATTGTATATTCTTGCCCCCTTTGTCATAGATTGGTTGGCTGCAGGTGTGTGGGTTTAATTCTGGGCTTTTCTATCCTGTTCCACTGATCTGTATTTCTGTCTTTGTGCCAGTACCATGTGGTTTTGATGATTGTTGCTTTGTAGTCTAGTCTGAAGTGAGGGAACCTGATTCCTCCAGCTCCATTTTTCTTTTTCAGGATGTCTTTGGCTATTCTGGGTCTTTTGTGCTTCCAAACAAACTTTAAAATATTTTGTTCGAGTTCTTTGAAAAATGTCCGTGGTAATTTGATAGGGATTGCATTGAATCTGTAGATCTTCCTTGGTTGTCTTTTATCTTCATATGTCTGGCTATCTTTGATCATAGACATTTTATTTGAAAAATTATTGGTAGGAATAAATTGAAACCTAGGATAATGTTATCTTTCTTTCTTTCTTTTTTTCAGGGCCGCGCCTGCGGCATGTGGAAGTTCCCAGGCTAGGGGTCTAATCAGAGCTTTACCTGCTGGCCTATACCACAGCCACAGCAACGCAGGATCTGAGCCACGTCTGTGACCTACACCACAGCTTGCAGCAACACTGGTTCCTTAACCCACTGAGCAAGGCCAGGAATCGAACCTGCATCTTCACGGATCCTAGTCAGGTTCGTTAACTGCTGAGCCTAGAAGAGAACTCCAGTGTTACCTTTCTTTAGAGAGCATTTTTGTATCTTCTGTTAGGAGCCTTGGTATCCTAGCTGTTTTGGTAATCACCTTAAAGCCAGTGGAAGGTCTTGAGGTTTTCTGCCACCAGATGACTCGTAGCTGGTTTGCCATCACTGTAAGGGCTGGTTTCTGGTACACCCTCACCCTCATAGCAAATCATTGTGTCCCAGTTCAAAGTGCCATGTTGTTATTTGAGGGCATCGCCTCTAACTTTGTCCCTCTCCCTCCTTGAGCACTCTCACCCTTTGACAATTTCTCGTTAAGTAGATAAATTCCTCCAGAGCAAAAGTAGCTCTGGATGTCTAGCTCTTCTTAAAGAATTTGCAACTTGTGGATCTTGCCTTGGTAGCTCTTAGTGTTTTGTTACTTATAAGATGCTTTTAAGATTTAAGAATTGTTCCTTAGCCTTTTAAGTTATCTTCAGGGGAGGTTTGTCTGAATTAGTTCATCTGGTATTATTGGAAGTAAAAAATCAGGACAAGTTACTTAACCTCATTTAAATTGTGCTTTAGTTTTCTCATCTGGAATATGAGATTAATAATTTACTTACTATCTTTAAGGGTTTTGGGTTTTTTAAGTGAGATAACATATTATGTGCTTACAATAGCGCCTGATGCATAGAAAATACTCAGTTTATTACTGTGTTAATTTGAGAACATTGGAATTTTTTCTTTTGTGCCTTAAGAACTTTGCCAAGCATCAATTAGCCCTTCTCCCTCTTTTACACAAAGTAATTTGCCGGGATTATTAAAGATTTACAAATAACATTTGTATAACTGACCTTTCTGTCAACCCTGATTTAGATAAGTGAAATTTTTTCCCATAATGTTTTTAGGACTCTATACTATAAGGAAAATTTAATTTTGCCTAAAACTAGATAATGATGCTAATATCCGTGTGTACATGTGTGTATGTATGTATATGTATGTTTGTGTATGTATATGTGACTATTTGAAGACTGATAAGCCCTGGGGTGTGTGTGTGTGTGTGTGTGTGTGTGTGTGTGTGTGTGTGTGTATTCCTGTATAAATATATACAGGCTAAGTAGGAAGGTATCCTCATTATTCAAAATATTGTTTTCTGTTGTTAAAATAATTGGGTTGGAGCTAAGGGGAGCAAATTAAGTAGAATCAGGTTATTTAAGTATTTTAAAATTCTGAAAATACGAAGCTTTTCTGATTTTCTTTTTTATGTATAAAATAGAGAATAGTTGCAAAGCCCTTAATTTACCTATTTTTAAAATTGATTGAGTTATTAGATTAGGTATAAAGGTAACAGGAGAAAATGAAAATAAAAACGGATAGCTGAACTCAGTCTGGTAACAGCTCCTTTAGCAATCCTGCTGCATGAAAAGCAAATAGAGCTAACAGTGAAACTCCCCAAAGTAGTAAGTACACGTAATATTTCTCTATCCCATAGACCTGCATCTTTCAAATGCATTTGCTCTTTTTTTGCCTCCACCTAATTTTTTGAGAGGAAGCTTAACTTACTCTCTTTTGTATCAATATTGAATCCATCAGTATAATGTTCAGTCTTTCAGTGTGTTTTTCCACTTTGTACAATGAACAATCATAATATATAAAAGTTAAAGTCAAAATAAGTTTCTTTTGAGATATAGAGAGATATGTAGCAGTTTGAAAAATTTCCTAAATTGTAAATAAATTCTCCCTTTGGAAACTTCCCGTTTGCTATATCCCGTTCCTTTGGTTTAAGTGTCTTTAAAAATTTTTTATGCCTCACTATATGTCTTAAAGTTATGTTACAGTAATTATTTTCATGATTTTGTTTTCTAGGTTAACAGAACCTTCTGGATATTTAACAGATGGCCCAATAAATTATAAATATAAAACTAAATGTACATGGCTAATTGAAGGCTAGTAAGTATACAGTTTGATTTAAATTAATTTATTCTGAAATGATAAAGAAATAGATCACATTTATGTTAAAGCATTGAAATATAACAAATTCATAGTTGAATCGTCTATTCACTTGCTTTTTGTTGGAAAACTTTATTCATGATATTTTAAAATGGGATTTACGATTTTTAGATACCATGTTTATTATAAATTACAATATCCTTATGATAGTAGTTTAATTTTTATGTATATTTTATTTTTGAGTTATGTTACTATGGTATCAAATATGCACTTTTGGTTTGTTTTTAAATATCTTGTTACGGAATTTGAAGACTCCATAGAAAGTATAAAAATATTCCTTGCTGAATTATGCCATTGGTTCATACTTTTCAGCATATTAGTTCTAAGGGTATTGGAAAAAAGAACATTTTTTAGAAGAGAAAATTAGGCTTTTTTAGAGGCATTATTCAGTGATTAGGGCTTGAGACTGAATTTCTGTATTTGAACATATTGTGAATGGATCATAAATGAATTGATATGAATTGTTTTTGAACTATTTGTATGAGCTTTAAAGTATATTTGGAGAACTGGGTTTTTTTTCCCCTCTACTTTAAATTTTTTTTTAAAAAACTTCAAAGTTATTAATTCCCTGTACACCTATGGTCTCATTTTGTTTAATTGTTAACAGATAACAGAATATCATCCTGAGACCTTTTGATTAAAATTTGAAGTCCTTATTAGTATCTCTAGTCAAGAGTTCATAGAAATAAGAGTAGTCTTTGTATTGAATTAAAAAGTCAACTTTAAGTACAGTTTTCATGCAGTGCAATACCAGGTGTACAGTTCAATAAGGTTTCAATAATGTAGAAAATTTATGTAGCCTCCGCTTTAGTCAAGTCATGGAACATTTCCTATTGACTAAATTTTTAGAAAAGTGTGATGTATACATATGGCCAGTTCATAGAGTTGTATATTATTTTTCCAAATTAGATATGATTGCTTATCAGTCTTTTTACTGGTGACTTAAGGATTTATGGCAAAATTATCTATAAATAGGTTTTAATAAAATACTCTTAAGATTTCTTCAGACTGTGCTTTCCATATTACATATTAATTTAAAAATATTTTAATATCTTTTTTCAGTCCAAATGCAGTGTTAAGATTAAGGTTCAATCATTTTGCTACAGAGTGTAGCTGGGATCATATGTACGTTTATGATGGAGATTCAATATATGCACCTTTAATAGCTGTACTAAGGTGAGTAGATATGTTTAATTAATGAACTTATAGTCAGTTGTAGAAAAGTAACTGTATAACTTATTAATTTTATATGTTAACCTATACTTCAAAAATAAATTTAGCCTAGATATTGATGGCTGAAATTGAAAGATGGTTGTAAGACTATGTTGTATACCTTGCCTGTCAACTTAGGTGTATATGTAATAATGTAAACATTGATGCAGCAAAGAGAAGTAAGTACCGTATCAGGAATGTATATTTCTTACTTTTGGGGTTTGAAAATTATATAAAGCGTATCCATGAATAACCCTTCATCTAAGGATGATAGATAGAAAATGGAGCAGAATGTTGTGAATAATTATATTGTATGATAATTCATTGCAACAGTTAGATAAGATCTTAGGTTCCTACATTTATTTTTAGCAATTTAGGTATAACTGTTAGCATTCCTTTATTTCGAGACTCTGTTGACTGACCGTCATTTATATGTGTGCCTTTTCATTTGTTTTTCTCATTTGATGACTTTGCATTAATTAACAGTGATTCATTAACACTCTTACCAACCCTTTCTCATACTGAAGGAAACTTTTGTAAGGTAATTAGCAAGATGGGATTTACTCTATGACTGTGAAGATGGAACAGTGGCTTTTCATTAGCAAGTGCTCCTCTTAGCTGTCCTGAGGGAGATAGAACACTCTTGTTTATTGACGATCCACTTGATTCTTAGCAGTGTACTAGGCAGTTTAAATGTCATCCAATCCTCATAAGGGTTTTGTGGAAGAAGTACTATTATCCCCCATTTTTTGTTGAGAAAGTTGGGACTCAGAGAAATAAAGTTTTACTTCTAATCAGTGGTAGCGTCAGGCGTAGGACTTGACAATTTCCTGACTTTGTAAGCCTATGCTGTTTGTACTTCACTTTACTAAGAATTCAGAATCTAAATGTTTGAATTATTCCAGTCATATAAGTACTTATCATTCAACAAACGTTTGATAACCTGCTCCACTCCGGAGACTATCGTAACCCTAAAGGGTGCGTAAGGAATGATGTAGGCCATGGCAGACACTAACTACCTGAAGTTGGGCCAGACTTCTTCTGAGGTTAAGTTCACAGTCCTCCACAAAATTGCTCTTACTTCAGACACTAGCTGCAAATTTCAGGGTCCCCAGGCCACCTGCACTTCTGACCAGTGGCTACAAATTTAGAGGTGCCTGTGACCACCCCCCCCTCAGGTTCAAGAATATCCTAGAGTAACTCACAGAACTGAGGAAAGCACTATACTTATGATTACAGTTTTATTATAAAGGATAAAAATCAGGACCAATCAAATGAAGAGACACATAGGGTGAGATTTGGGAGTGTCACAACCAAGCTTCTGTTACCCTCCCAACATACCAGTGTGTATTCCTACCCAGGATGCTCACCTGAGTTGCAGGTGTCCAGAGATAACTGAATCATCAGCCACAAGGTCGAAGTCAATCTCCAGCCTTACTCCTCTCTCTGGAAGTCAGATTGATTTTTTGTGGTTTAAGGCCCCAATCCTTTAATCACATCTTTCCGGTGTGACCCGCTCCTATCCTATGTCACCTTCTTAACATAAACTATGAGTCCATCATGAATAACAGAGACATTTCTATCACTTGGAAAATTCCAAGATTTGGAAGCTCTATCACCATGCAGTTAGGCACTAGCGGTAGCACATAAATAGATTTTTCACACAGCGCAGTGTTTCAGTCAGCTTATGAAAAGAGTGCTGTGTGATTTGAGAAGCAACTAAGTCTTCACAGTAAATTTCATCATGAATGGAAGAATGAAAGAAAGTGTGGAGGTCAGGATATTCTCATGAGAGGAAGACATGTGTACAAAGGCACAAACACATTAAAGAACCTTATATTTTGGGACAGTGGTACGTGGTTAGGAGTAACTTCATCATAGGAAGGGTGAAGGGATAGGTAGGAGCTAGATTACCCAGTAAGGTAATCAGTGACATCTGCTGATTGCTCGTTCTGGGCCAGGCGGTGTGCAAGAGTTCTTTCTGTATATCAACTCATTTGATCCTCACGGTAACCGTTCAGGTAGGTGTTATTATTGACATGCTATAAATAGAGACCGAGGCACAGAGAGATTCTGTGAGTAGACCAAAGTTGCTTAGCTAGTAAATGATAGAGTCAGTAAGATTTTATAATGCCTTCATCACTGCAGTATTGCTTATTTGTATACACACTAAAGAAATTGGACTTTACTCTGTAGGTAAGACTTTTCAGAATATGGAGAATGGATTGGAATGGAGAAGTGTTGTTTTTTATTGTGTGCTCTGCCATCATGTGCTGGACATCATGTCTGTAAAATCATAAGGTAGTAAAATTTGAGATCTAGAAAGAAATTATATTCCTACAGAGAGTGGCTGGGGACCCTAGAACTCCACAGTCAACTGAATTCAAATTTAGATACTGAGGTGATTCACACCTAAACTGCAGTACAGTCCCCTGAAGGGCCTGTCTTTTATTCACTTCTACGCCTGCTCTTTGGGGTCTTAGGTCAAAGTCAGAGCCCTGTGTTCCACTTTTTTGTTTTCCTAGCTCTAAAAACCCCAGGTTCTTAGCTCTTTAAACTCCATCTCCAACTTTGAAATCAGCAAATGCCTATAAGGAGAAATGGCTCCAATTCCTGGGCTCACTTCCTTTTAGTTCTCCCAGTACCTTCAAGTTGATTTTTTTCTTTTCATATGATTTGCTATTTTTATAGCTGACTTTCGTGGGATGGTTGGTTGGTCCAAAGTGTTTGGTGTGTTGTGTTGTGAAAGAAGTGGGAGCCTTTTCATTTGTTGCTTTAAAAACACTTATAAACAAACAGCCAAGCAAACAAATCTGCTCTTTTCATCTGTTTCAGAGGGATTAACCATATCTGTCATAAAGATCTGGGAATGTTAATTTTAGCAATGTGCTTATTTGATATAATCTTATTACAAAGACTATATATAGACTAGTATATAGAATTTGAATTCTGTTGACAGTCTTTTTTTTTTCTTTTTTTGTCTTTTTGCCATTTCTAGGGCCACTCCTGTGGCATATGGAGGTTCCCAGGCTAGGGGTCTAATCAGAGCTGTTGCTGCTGGCCTATGCCAGAGCCACAGCAACACGGGATCTGAGCCACGTCTGCGACCTACACCAAAGCTCATGACAACGCTGGATCTTTAACCCACTGAGCAAGGCCAGGGATCGAACCCGCAACCTCATGGTTCCTAGTTGGATTCGTTAATTACTGTGCCATGGTGGGAACTCCGACGGTCTCCTTTTAAAATCTTTTGTTGCTTCACAAATGTAAGCTAGTAGATGTAATAATAATTATTAGCATCAATAATTGATTAATTTTTAATTTGCTCTTCAAAATGTGCTTACAAAATAAATTATTGACTATAATATTTTATGTTCTGTTAAATATGATTTGAATGGGGGAATTCGATTCCTAACATGTCTAAAACATAAGTTTAACAGTGTCTAAAGAGATTGACTATTTTGAGTAATATAATTTGTTGTTAGCAGCTTCTTTTCTTTCTCATATTATGCTTTCATAGGTTTAGAGAGGATAGTATAGTATAAATAGATGAAGATATGTAATTTTTCCCCATGAACCAGGCTTAAAAAATGACAAATATCAGTTGTTAGTTTAGTTTTTACACATTTATATTTCTCCTCCACAAGCTTAATTTTCTTTTGTATGTATGTGGGCTTATGTGAGTAGTATCGTTTTTTTGAATAATTATATATTAATATAATTTGCATAAGTTTGCAAACTTCTAAAGAAATATAGAAAGTGTGTATTTTTAGATGACCTGAACCACCTAGATTCGTGTGTTGGAAGTATACAGCTTTAATTAGAATGTCATTATTGTCACGTAGCTGATGAGAAGTGTTCCATCTAAATGCACCACAATTTGCAACCAGTGGGAAAAAGTCAGGCTGTAAGGCCACTTGTTAGAGTACCAAGGTGGTTTCAGTTAGTTAATTAATTAGTTAAATTGAAGTATAGCTGATTTACAATATTATATTAGTTTCAGGTGTACCACATAGTGATTTGACAATTAAATTGATTGATTGATTTTTAATTTTTTGTCTTTTTTAGGGCGGCACCTGCAGCATATGGAGGTTCCCAGGCTAGGGGTCGAATTGGAGCTGTAGCCGTCGCCCTGTGCCACAGCCACAGCAACGCGTCTGCGACCTACACCATAGCTCACGGCAACATCGAATCCTCAACCCACTGAGCGAGGCTAGGGATCGAACCCACAACCTCATGGTTCCTAGTTGGATTCGTTTCCGCTGCTCCATGATGGGAACTCCTGATTTGATAAGTTGCTAGATTATACTCCATTTAAAATTATTATAAAATATTGATTATATTCCTTGTGCTGTATGTTACATCCTTGTATCTTATTAATTTATACCTAGTACTTGGTATCCCTTGATCCTCTTCCCTTATCTTGCTCCTCCTGCCACCCCTTTCCCCACCGGTAACCACTAGTTTGTTCCCAGTGAGTCTGTTTCAGTTTTGTTATATTCGCTTGTTTTATTTTTTCGTAAGTGAAAACATACAGTGTCTTTCTCTGTCTGATTTCACTAAGCATTATACCCTCCAGGTTCATCCATGCTGTTTCAAATGGAACAATTTCATTCTTTTTATGGCTGAGTTATATTTCATTCTGTGTGTGTGTGTGTGCGCGCACGTGTACTGTATCTTTATCCATGCATCTCTTGATGGACACTTAGATTTCTACAATATCTTGGCTATTGTGAATAAAACTGCTGAGAACATTGGGGTGCATATATCTTTTTTTTTTGGTGTTTATAGCATCTTTATTCTTTTGTGGTTTTAAAAAAATTTTTAAATGATAGTTGATTTACATTGTTTGGCCAATTTCTGCTGTAGAAATCTTTTTGAATTAGTGTTTTAATTTTCTTTGGATATATGACCAGGAGTAAAATCACTGGATCAGATGGTAGATTTCTTTTAAATTTTTTGCAAAACCTCTGTAATGTTTTCCATAGCAGCTGCAACAATTTATAGTCCTATCAACAAGTGCATGAAGGTTCCATTTTCTCCATTTCTTGCCAACATTTATTATGGTGGCTTTTTTTTTTTTGTCTTTTGTTGTTGTTGTTGCTATTTCTTGGGCCGCTCCCGCTGCATATGGGGGTTCCCAGGCTAGGGGTTGAATCGGAGCTGTAGCCACCGGCCTACGCCAGAGCTACAGCAACACGGGATCCGAGCCGCGTCTGCAACCTACACCACAGCTCACTGCAACGCCGGATCGTTAACCCACTGAGCAAGGGCAGGGACCGAACCCGCAACCTCATGGTTCCTAGTTGGATTTGTTAACCACTGCGCCACGATGGGAACTTCTGGTGGCTTTTTGATGATGGCTGTTCTGACGGTGTGAGGTGACATGTCATTGTGATTTTGATTTGCATTTCTCTGCTGATTAGTAGTGGTGAGCATCTTTTCATGAGCTTGTTGGCTCTGTGTATGTGTTCTTTGGAAAAATGCCTATTCATGTCCTCTGCCCATTTTTTTTTTGCTTTTTAGGGCCACATCTGTGGCATATTGAGGTTCCCAGGCTAGGTGTCGAATTGGAGCTATAGCTGCTCGCCTATGCCATAGCCATTATTAATGCCTGATCTGAGCTGCATCTGCTACCTACACCACAGCTCATGGCAGCATCTTAACCCACTGAGTGAGGCCAGGGATTGAACCTGCTTCCTTATGGATACTAGTTGGGTTCGTTAACTGCTGAGCCATACGGGGACTCCTGCCCATTTTTTAATCAGGTGCTTTTTTGTTTTTTTTTTTTTATGTTGAGGTGTATGAGATCTCTGTATGTTTTGGATATTAACCCTTTATCAGACATATCATTTGCAAATATCTTCTCCCGTTCAGTAGGTTGTCTTTTTGTTTTGTTGATGGTTTCCTTTGCTGTGCAAAAGCTTTTAAGTTTGATTAGGCCCCATTTGTTTATTTTTGCTTTTTGTCTCTCTTATGTGGAGATAGACCCAAAAAAATTACGCTGTGACTTATGTCAAAGAATGTTCTGCTTATATTTTCTTCTAGGACCTTTATGGTTTCTGGTCTTAACATTTAGGGCTTTACTCCGTTTTGAGTTTATATTTTACTTCATTTTATTTTATTTTTTAAGCATGACTTTGAGCTGTTACAGTGACAACGCCAGGTCCTTAACCCACTGTGCCACAAGGGAGCTCCATGAGTTTATTTCCTTTATGGGCATGTTGCACTCTCATTGTTTTACATGTGGCTGTCCAGTTTTCCCAGCGCTACTTACTGAAGAGACTGTCTTTTCTTCATTTATGTTCTTTCCTCCTTTGACATAGATTACTTGACTGTAAGTGTGTTGGTTTATTTCTGGGCTCTCTTTTCTGTTCCACTGATCTGTGTCTAGTACTTACTGTTTTGATTAACTTAGCTTTGTAGTATAGTCTGAAGTCAGGGAGCTTGATACCTGTAACTTTTTTTTTTTTCCTCTTCAAGATTGCCTTGGCTGTTCAGGGTCTTTTGTGGTTTCATGCAAAATTTAGGGTTATTTATTCTAGTTCTGTGAAAAATGTAATGGGTATTTTGATGGGTATTGCACTGAATATGTAGATTTCTTTGGGTAGTATGGCTTTTTTTTTTTTTTTTGGTCTTTTTAGGTCTATACCTGCGGCGTATGGAGGTTCCCAGGCTAGGAGTCAAATCAGTGCTGTAGCTGCTGGCCTACACCACAGCCATAGCAACACCAGATCTGAGCTGCATCTACGAGCTATACCACAGCTCATGACAATGCCAGATCCTTAACCCACTGCATCCTCATGAATACTAGTCAGATTTGTTTCTGCTGAGCCACGACGGGAACTCCAGTGTGACATTTTAACAATATTACTTCTTCCCCAAGGTAGCTTTAAGTGAAGGTTTACATATGACTTAAGTAAAAGATCACCCTATAGTATTATGACAGAATGGAATGCAGGAGCAAAGAGAGAAATGGGACATTGCTGTCCAGATGGGGAGAAGAGAAAAAGGAGTGCAGGGGCATGAGAGTAGTTTGTAGTCTTTTGGCAGAGATTGAGCTAATTGGAGAGAATGGCTATGAACACATTTTGGATTTATCCTTCTAGTTGCCCATTCTAATTCAGATACATAATGATTCTGACAAGGATATTTTGAATAAATTTCATGTGATTAACAGTCATGTGTACATTAATATACACAATGTTCAACTTTGCTCTCTTATAGTGGTTTGATAGTCCCTGAAATAAGGGGAAATGAAACTGTGCCTGAAGTTGTTACAACATCTGGCTATGCATTGTTACATTTTTTTAGTGATGCTGCATATAATCTAACTGGTTTCAACATTTTTTACTCGTAAGTATTTTTCTCAAAAATTTCATACTGTAATGATTCTTATAATTTGACATAAAAGAGCTTATTATTTGTTTTTATAAATATCTTATATACTAGGAGTAGGCTAGTGTTTTAAATTCCAAAATATATAACATTTCTTCCTAAGTGACATAAAAGTGTCTAAGCTTGTATTAGGATAATTTCAAAGTCTCAGAACGCTATGGTAAGAAGTTAATTTGGTTGAAAATTAATTACAAAATTAAAAATTTTTGGCAAACAGTTAAGTAAACAAATACAAATTTAGTGTAACTTTGTGGGGAGTAGCAGATACCTTTCTATGCTCCAAGCTGTTTTACACCTAATTTGAAGAGCTCAGTTTTCCAGAGCTAAGTTTTCTAGAGATTCTACTGGATGCTTTATATATATTATATTCTTATAACATATAGTATGGTCTTTAATTCTCTTCACAACAGTTCTGTCAAAAGGGCATTTTTCCCATTTTACACATTAGGAAATTGAGGCTTAGGAGGTGTTTTTTTTTTTTTGGTCTTTTTGCTATTTCTTGGGCCGCTCCCGCGGCACATGGAGGTTCCCAGGCTAGGGGTCCAATCGGAGCTGTAGCCACCGGCCTACGCCAGAGCCACAGCAATGCAGGATCTGAGCCGCGTCTGCAACCTACACCACAGCTCATGGCAATGCCAGATCCTTAATCCACTGAGCAAGGGCAGGGACCGAACCCGCAACCTCATGGTTCCTAGTCGGATTCGTTAACCACTGCGCCACGACGGGAACTCCAGAGGTGTGTTAAGTGGCTGTATACCACCATATCCTCGAAGACTAGAAAAATAATTGTTAATTAGACTCTATTGTGTCTAACTCTCTATATAAATTTTTATATCTGTTAAGCCCAAGGCTGAAGTGGATTAGTCAGAGATGCCTTCAGGTGCTTTCACAGGACTGGCCACAGAAGAATGCAGGACATTTTATTTTGTTTTCTTCAGGAATGTAGAAAATGATAGAGAGGTTTTTACTAGGAATAAATTAAAATATCTTAAATATCCTAGAATCAGCAGTTTGTTATAGGATTTATTCATCTCAAGCATGTATACAAGGGAAAATAAATATATAGTAGAATATAATCAGAGGGCCTTAAAACAAAACTTGATAAATATCTTTTCACTTACAATGTGTAGGCGATAGCATGCTATTTAAGTATTATATATATAATCAGTTTAAATCTTGGCTTCTCATATTGTTTCAGGTATTCTTGAACTTTTTTTTTTCCTGAAAATATATATTCAAAGCATTCGGGTGCTTAAGTCTTTACAAAACATTGTTCTCAGAACTGCATAGATCCTGCAGATGTTGAGTGTGTAGTCCTTGGAAGTTTAGTCTTGGTAGCATAGTAAACTCATTGAATGAGCTGAGGCTAATTGCATATGTGTATAGCTGAATCCATTAGGAGTAAAAAGGTACGGAGTAAGAATTGCAGTCATATTGTGAAATTGCATTAAAGCACATAGACAGATAAAACATTTATAAGGTTTCCAAAATAATCAGAATTCTTTTTTCAATTGTCTTAAATTTGAGTATACATGAATTATATTTTACAGAATCAATTCTTGTCCTAACAATTGCTCTGGTCATGGGAAGTGTACAACTAGCATCTCTGTTCCAAGTCAAGTATATTGTGAATGTGATAAATACTGGAAAGGTGAAGCTTGTGATATTCCTTACTGTAAAGCCAATTGTGGCAGTCCAGATCATGGTTACTGTGACCTAACAGGAGAAAAGTTGTGTGTCTGCAATGATAGTTGGCAAGGTAAGTGGCTTTTTAAATATTGATTCTTAGGTCTAATAGACTAATATAAATTCTCCACTCATTTGCTTGCATACCCAAATCTCATGTATTTGTCTCATTTTTAGAATGTTTAGTAACAATCAACTTCTTGATAGTTTGTGTCTTCACAAGTAAAATTAGTAAAGATTTTGTCTTCATGTTATTTTGAAAATCCAGTGGAGTTTTATCTGAAACACTTTAAATTGTAGGTATGTGATCATTATGATCTTCTTTCGTTTTTTGTGGCGTTCCCAACGATTTGGTGCCTTGGATGAAATTAACACATGGTACATTCAAATTTAATCTATAATAGGTGACGTAAATAATATAGTGCAAAATTAGATGCGTATCTTGGAAATGACTGCAGGACTATATTAAACTTAGTTCTTGGGAAAGACTGACCTCTTGTGGCAATTTTTGAAAGAACATAGACTATATTAAAAAATACTAGAAAGTTTTTAAGCTGCTTAATGCAAAAATTCCTGGGAAGGAATTTCTAAAAATTTTTATAAATATCTATCATTAAACATTAACTTTAGACTACATTGAAGAGTTTTAGCTAACTTAAGTATTTAAGTATAAAATTGTCAGTTTTGTCATTGTTTAATTAAAGGAAGAGAGAGGTCCAAAGTATGCATATAATTACCCACCCAGAGCTTGCTTTGTGCTAATTTTATTTATGTATTGAGAACTTACACCATATTAATCCTGTTGATAGGGGCAACTTTGACTCAAGAAAGACATAATCCAAAGTTACATGATTACATATTATTATAATACAGTGGAACAGTAGTAGTAATAGTTCTGTCAGATCTAAGTAGAGACCAAAGAGAATGTTTTGCTCATATTTAGCATTCTTGAGATGAATTAAAAAAATGTTACTTAGTGTACTGATTACTTATTTAAGGAATTATTTAAGGCTTTCTATAAATTTTGCTCACCTTAAACCTATGTTCTTTCATTAAAAAACTAGTTACTCTGACCATAGAAAATACTAGTAATTTCTTCTTGCACTGAGTTGATTTCCTCTTATGATTATGACAGATAAAATTTCTCAATTTTTTTAATTGTAGGGGCATGTATTTTGTTGAGTGCCTATTTTAATCATTTGTGACCTTTCTTTTAAAAAGTGCCTTGAGATTTTTTTTTCCATTTCAGTCTTGAAATTAAAATAATATCTTTTTCAATGGAGAGAATGGTAAATCAAGAATACTTTTAAGGGAGTTCCATCTATGATTCAGTAGGTTAATGATCTGGCTTGTCTCCGTGGCGTTGCTGGTTTGATCCCTGGCCGGGCACAGTGGGTTAAGAATCTGCTGTTGCTGCAGCTGTGTTGTTGGCTGCAGCTGTGTTGTTGGTCGCAGATGTGGCTCGGATTTGAACTCTGGCCTGGGAACTGCCATATGCTGTGAGTGTGGCTGAAAAACGAAAAAAATGAAAAAGAATCTATTTAAGTTAAGGCATGAGAAATAGAATTATAGCTTAAATGCCTGGTCACATTTTCAAAGTGGTCCTCATTTGCTGTTAGTTGCCACCTCATTTCAACAGTCTTGAAATCAAAAGATGAGTACATTTGTATAATATTCTCTATGAACATCTCTGTCCTTTTTTAAAATTTTTTTACTTCCTTTTATTACTCCCCCCTTGCAATGCTGTTTTTCTGGGGATTTTGTAATATAGGTCTGGTTGAAAATATGTTTTGTTTTTTTCTGGCTTTTGTTTATTGGCATTTCACGTTTTATTGTTCTTGTCAGCAGTGCCTGAAATCATAAAAATTCCTGACTCTTCAATGTCTATAAGCAAATGAAAATAGGGAGGCAAATACTGGATATGTTTACTTTTAAAGCAGAATGAGTAATATGAATAGTTTACATGTATGTGTATTAACACATACATACACATACATATACACATAGATTCTTAAAAAATAATAATGTGAAAGTGATTTATAAATTATAACATAGAATTCAGACATTTTTTATACCATTATTCGTAACTAAATAATTCATGTTTTGTGGGTATGTTTGGTGAAGTAGATATTGTGCTTTTTTTTTTTTTTTCATTGATTTCCCCATCTTTTTTTTTCTTTTTCTTTTTCTTTTATTACTTTTATTTTTCTTTTTCTTTTATTACTTTTATTTTTACTTTTCTTTTTCTTTTATTACTCAAATGAATTTATCATATCTGTAGTTGTATAATGATCGTAACAATCTGATTTCACAGGATTTCCATCCCACAGCCCAAGCACATCCCCCTACCCACCAAACTGTCTCCTCAGGAGACCATAAGTTTTTCAGTATCTGTGAGTCAGCATCTGTTCTGCAAAGAAGTTCAGTCTGTCCTTTTTTCAGATTCCACATGTCAGTGAAAGTATTGGATGTTGGTGTCTCATTGTATGGCTGACTTCACTTAGCATGATAATTTCTAGGTTCATCCATGTTGCTAACAATGCCGGTATTTGTTCTTTTTAATGGCTGAGTAATATTCCATAGTGTGTATGTACCACATCTTCTGGATCCACTCCTCTGTCAATGGACATTTAGGTTGTTTCCATGTCTTGGCTATTGCAAATAGTGCTGCAGTGAACATCGGAGTACGTGTGTCTTTGTGAGTCATAGTTTTCTCTGGCTAGATGCCCAGGAGTGGGATTGCTGGATCAAATGGTAGTTCTATTTTTAGTTTTCTGAGGACTCTCCATACGGCTTTCCACAGTGGTTGCACCAATTTACAATCCCAGCAACAGTGTACTAGGGTTCCTTTTTCTCCACACCCTCTCCAGCACTTCTTGTTTGTAGACTTTTGGATGATGGCCATTCTGGCTGGTGTAAGGTGGTACCTCATAGGGGTTTTGATTTGCATTTCTCTAATAATGAGTGATGTTGAACATCTTTTCATGTGTTTTTTGGCCATCTGAATGTCATCTTTGGAGAATTGTCTGTTTAGACCTTCGGCTCATTTTTTGATTAGGTTCTTTTTTCAGTATGGAGCTGCAGAAGGTGTTTATAAATTGTAGAGATTAATCCCTTGTTAGTCGATTCATTTGCAAAGATTTTCTCCCATTCTGTGGGTTGTCTTTTTGTGTTGTTTAGGGTTTCCTTTGCTGTGCAGAAACTTTTAAGTTTGATTAGGTCCCGTTTGTTTATTTTCGTTTTTATTGTCAAAACTCTAAGAGGTGGATCTGAGAAGATGTTGCTGTCGTTTATGTCAGAGAGTGTTTGGCCTATGTTTTCCTCTAAGAGTTTGATAGTGTCTGGTCTTATATCTAGGTCTTTAATCCATTTGGAGTTGATTTTTGTGTATGGTGTTAGGGAGATACTGTGCTTCTTTCAAGACAGATGCCTCAAACCTGATCCCTGATTCTATATTTAAGAATGTATAGCTTAAAGTATAGGGGATTGTGACCATACCACTGATGTTTTTATTTTCCATATGGAGAATGGGAAGTATCATTGAGGGGAAATGGAAAGAGATTTGTTTCTAGGGCATCTGGGAAATAAATGGTGAAAGAACTAGAGCTCTTTGAAGATGGGAGCTGAGGAGGCAATCTTTATGAGGTTCAAGGTCTGGCAGTTTTTGTAATGTGTTATTTGGAACTGAGTTTTTTTTTTCTGTTAAGAATAACAGATTGTTGCTACCTTCATTGTATTTTATCCATTTATGTCGGTTAACTTTGCTTCCTGTTTGGTGCTATGCTAGTATATAAAAAGAAAGTAAGTGTTCCTTTTAGAAACTGAGGTTTTTTTAGGGCTGTACCCGCGGCATATGGAAGTTCCCAGGCGAGGGGTCGAATTGGAGTGCAGCGGCTGGCCTACACCACAGCCACGGCCACAGCCACGCAGGATCCTTAACTCACTGAGTGAGGCCAGGGATCGAACCTGCATCCTCATGGATACTAGTCAGGTTCATTACTGCTGAGCCACAACGGGTACTCTGGAAATGGAGATTTTATCAAGAGAACACAAAGGAGAAGCCTAGCTTTTTTTTAGTGTTGGATCCCTTTCCTCACATTTCTCTAGTGCAAGCATCTCCTTGTTTTCCAAATTTAGTATTTTTTTTTGTAGCATCTCTTAAGACTTCTGCTCAGCTATCACTGTACTTTTTTCTCCTTTAGCTTTCTTAGCTAAGTCTTTCTTCCTTAACCATCTGCTTTTATCTTATTACTGTTTGAGGAATTTTTCCAAATTGCATGGGGGTATATTTTAAGAATAGATGACACTGTCAAAGTCGACTGTCTCCCTTTTTCTGTGGAAAGCACTTATAGAGATCAAAAGTTGAAGTAGTAAAGAATATAGAAAATGCTAGGGTAGCATTTTGAAAAACACACAAGTTTATTTTATAATGTTTAATTTTGTTATATCATATAGTTGTCAAAGATATTAAATAGATTACCCAAAGGATAGAGGCCTGTGTGGATTCATCTGCCTCTGTGACATCTTTCACTTAAAGAATTTGTTTAAGTCTTAATAAGTCACAGGAGGGAAAAAGGCAACTTTGAAAAGCATATATATATATATATATAATAAATATATATACACGTATATACATATATATTTATATGTTTTTTTTCTGGGGCCGCACCCGGGGCATATGGAGGTTCCCAGGCTAGGGGTCTAATTGGAGCTACAGCTGCTGGCCTACGCCACAGCCACAGCAACGACCGATCTGAGCCCCATCTTCCACCTACACCACAGCTCACAGCAACGCTGGATCTTTAACCTGCTAAGCGAGGCCAAGGATCGAACCTGTGTTCTTCTGGATACTAGTCAGATTCGTTAACTGCTGAGCCAAGACGGGAACTCCAAAAAAGCATTTTTTTTTTTTTTGAGATGGTTTCCAAACTTTGGGATAGATGGGGAACCTTTTTTTTTTTTTTTCCGGTTTTTAGGGCTGTACTTGTGGCATATGGAGGTTCCCAGGTTAGGGATCTAATTGCAGCTGTAGCTGCTAGCCTACGCCACGGCCAAATCCGAGCTGTGTTTGCAACCTATACCACAGCTTACGGCAATGCTGAATCCTTAACCCACTAAGCGAGGCCAGGGATCGAACCCGCAATCTCATGGTTCCTAGTTGGATTCGTTTCCACTGAGCCATGACAGGAACTCTGGGAATTTTTTTTTAAAGGCATCAAAATTAAAATATAAGAAATTAGATTTTTAGTCACATGTGAAAAATACAGTGGAACATTAATTTTCAAAGCAGAATCTCAGATATGGTGTGGGCCTCCCTCCCTCTAGTCAATTCCCTAATCAGAATGGCTCCAGGTTTCCCTCTTACATTACTTAAAAAAATAAGAATCTCTGGAAGTCTTTGATTGTGAGCAAAAGAAGCAGTTCTGGCTTACCTGAGCTGTAGAGGTGGTTATTGGAAAGTATGTCAAGGACTGCTGTCTCCCAGCATTCATTCTTCCCTTCTTTTTAGTAATAGAACTCACTTAGTTTTTAGCTCAGCACATGATCTTCAGCTGCATAGCACGTTTCTCAGCTTTCCTTGGGTCTAGTATGGTTATTATTCTAATTTTAGGTCAGTAGGATGAGAGTGGAAGTGCTGTGTGGGAATTTTAAATCGTTGAGATCTTTTCCAGTGGCTGGTAAATGGCAGTAACTGTGGTAACCAGTAGCACTTGCCCATTTGCCTCTAGAATGTTTTGAGGGAGAGGGATTCACTTTTAGTTTATTTAAGCAACTTATTTTTAGTTCTCTTAACCTGTACTCTACTATAAAAGGATATTGGGCAGCTCACAAAGGCGATGAGAAGGTTGGAAAAAGCTTGGTTGGAAAGGGGTGAGTTGGTTCATAGCAAAGGTGCAGCTACGGGAAAGTTTGATTCGGATATTCCTCTCACTGCTGTTGGATGCGGGGACACCACTGCTGGCGTCCTTACTGTGGGTACTGCATGCTACAGGCTTGGGTAGAAAGAATTTTAGATTTTCCCCACATCATTGTATCACTTGTGAAGATTCAAGGCTGCTTAGTGCATCTTCTTGGCTAAACCTAGCTCTTCTTATTTGTAGTACTTTGGCTGCCTTGGGAAATAAATCGGGAGTTTTTTTCTGAATTGTGTAGTAGGAAGGGATCCCACTGCTGAACAAAAATCATACAGTAAAAGATTTTCCCAGGAGTTCCTGTTGTGGGACAGTGGAAACGAATCTGACTAGTATCCTTGAGAATGTGGGTTCGATCCCTGGCCTCACTCAGTGGGTGGGTATCCTGAGTTGCCATGAGCTGTGGTGTAGGTTGCAGACAAGGCTCGGATCTGGCATTGCTGTGGCTGTGGCTTAGGGCGGCAGCTACAGCTCCGATTGGACCCCTAGCCTGGGAACTTCCATATGCCTTGGGTGCAGCCCCTCAAAAGATATTTCCAAATTAGGAAGGGACTTCAAATGATTGGAATCTTCTAAATGAATTAAAAAACCCAAGTAAGATATTTTAAAATGTTGATGGTTACCTTAATTGACAAGGAATGGGCTGAGTAGTTCTCTCATGCCTACTGAGAAAAACTTTGCAATGTGGAATAGATGGTGGGAGTAGACAGGTTAAAAAGATAAATTAGCAGGCTTCGGAGTACATTTTTCTCTTAATCTATTATAACAAAATGTTTTTCCCTGTATTCTATAAAAATGAAAAACAGGTTGTACCGCTTTTTATGTATAGGACCATTAGTTAACCATTTAAAAATTGTCCTCGGTCCCTTCCTATTCCAGAACGGCCTGCTCAATCCTATTATTCACTCGTTTTAAATCTTCTCAGGATACTCTTTATGGCTATCCAGTTCTTTTTTTTTTTTGCCTTTTGTCTTTTTAGGGTTGCACCTGTGGCATATGGAGGTTCGCAGGCTAGGAGTCCAACTGGAGCTATAGCAGCTGGCCTGCGCTGCAGCCACAGCAATGCCAGATCCAAGTCTTGTCTGTGACCTACACCACAGCTCACGGCAACGCTGGATCCTCAACCCACTGAGCAAGGCCAGGGATCGAACCTGCAACCTCATGGTACCTAGTCGGATTCGTTTCCACTGCGCCACGACGGGAACTCCATCAGACACAGTTCTTATGTAAGGATTGGAGTAGGTTGTTTCAGTCTTTAAATTATGGATTAAAATGTAACATCTGAATGTAGAAATCTGGTAATTCGATAGGTTTTTGTTTTGTTTGGTTTTGCTCTTTAGGACCACACCTGTGGCATATGGAAGTTCCCAGGCTCGGGGTTGAATCAAAGCTACAGATGCAGGCCTACACCACAGCCACAGCAGTGCAGGATCTGAGCTGAATCTATGGCCTACACTGCAGCTCACAGCAACTGAGCGAGGCCAGGTATTAAACCCACATCCTCACAGATACTAGTTGGATTCATTTCTGCTTTGCTACAATGGGAACTCCCAATAGTTTTTCAAAGAGTGTCTCTGATTCTTTATTTAAAGTTACACTTTTTTTGAATTTATTTCATTTCCTCGCACGTTGTTTGTTCCTTAATATTTCAAGGTCTTTTTTATTCTTTCTCTTCCTCCTACAACACCCTAATCCCACTAAAATTCTAAGACCAGGTCAGATCCCCCTCTTATATGCTTTCATAGGACCTTACCTTTTTAGCTTTTAGCATTTATCACATTTATGTTCGTGTGACTCTTTGATTATCTTTCCTACTGGAATGTAAACTCCATGAAGTTAAGAATGGTTATGTTTTGATCAGCTTTGTATTCCCAGCATCTTCTATAGTGCCTATCATGTAGTAGGCACTCAATTTTTTTTTTTTAATCTTTTCTTTCTCCTCTTCTTCTTTTTTGCTTTTCAGGCTGCACCTGCTGCATATGCAAGTTCCCAGGCCTAGGGGTTGAATTGGAGCTGCAGCTGCTCACCTACACCACAGCCATAGCAACATGGGGTCTGAGATGTGTCTGTGACCTATACCATAGCTCACGCCAATGCTGGATCCTTAACCCACTGAGCAAGGCCAGGGATTGAATTCACATCCTCATGGATACGGGTCAGGTTCATTATTGCTGAGCCATGACAGAAACTCCATTTTTTTTTCTTTTTCTTTGTTGAATGAAGGAATGAGAAATGTATTAGTTTGGCAGTACAGTGAAATGTGGCTGTTCAGGTGTAGATGTTTTAGAAGACGAGTACTCCAACAAATTATGTAATTTACTTGATCTATAAAACGTAATTTTCCATATTGAGGGTTGCATTTGAACTTGAGTATCTAGTTCTTGAATCCTTGCTCCTGTGTCTGTTTCAGTCCTTTCTTTTTAAATTTCAGCATTTGCCATTGGGTGGCAGTATTGTCTGCCAGAGTGCTCACAAACTCTGGTATTATTCAAGTTGTAAAAACTCGATAATTTTGTTCATTTTAGAAAAATATAAATTCTTTTAACTCAAATCCATCAATATTTTATCCTAAATTTTTTTTTCTGGGTGAGTCATAGAACATAGTTACTTTAGGATAGTGTATATAAGTCCACGCGAGACTATAGGTTGCTTTGAAGAAATTCGCAGGGTGCCTACATTTTCCTTGGCAGTTTAATAATGATGAGATGATCTCTCTATTTAACTCTGTGGAGGGACAAGTGACAAGTAACGTACTAGGTTATATTCTTCTCTTTTTGTTCATTCTCCCCAACCCAGCAAAAACAGCAGATCCAACTTTGAGCATGAGGCAAGAAAATAAACTTTTATTCCTAAGCTACTTAAACGGTTGACCACTTAAAAATAAAAATAGCATTGAAGATGTATATATAACAAGCTTAATTTACCAATTCGTTCATTTTTGTTCATTTTATATAACACATGTGTTTGAGCTTCTTCTACGTGCTGGTCCTATTCTAGGTCCTTTGGATACATTGTGGAAGAACGAAGGCAAAGGTCCTTGTGGATCTTATATTCGAGCTAAGCGAGTCTGACCATAGAGAGGCAATGTAACATATGTTATTAATATCATAATTTAGAACGGGATTAAGTGCAATGGAAAAACAGTGCCAAGAAAGAGGGCTGGATAGATCTAGGGATTGGAATTACAGTTTAAGATAAAATGGCAGGTTAGGCCTTCTTGAAAAGGTGGCATTTTAGCAAAGACTTGAAGCAAATGAGGGAGTTAGCTATATAGATATTTAGGAGAAGAACATCCTAGGTAGAGGGAGCCATCATTGCAAAGGCACTAAGGCAAGAACGTGCCTCACGAGTGTGTGTGGACCAGCACAAGGCTCTGTGTTTGGAATTGAATTACTGTGGGGAAGATTATCAGTTAGGAGCTTGGAGAACTAACAGAGCAAGGGAGATGATTGGGATATGGAGGTAAAGGGTTGCTGGAGTGATGGAGGTGTGAGAAAGGAGCTAGATCAGCTAAGCCTTAGCATTGCAGGCCATTGAAAAGATTTTGACTTTTACCCTAAGTGAAATGGGGAGACATTGTAGAATTTTGAGCAGAAGATTGATATAATCTGACTTAGTTGTAAAAGATTCTTGTTGACTTCTATATTGAGAATAGACTGTGGAAGCAGAGTACCAGTTAAGGGGCAGGTATTATAATTATAATTTATTTTTATTTCTTTGTCTTTTTTGGGCTGCACCCACGGCGTATGGAGGTTCCCAGGCTAGGGGTCAAATTGGAGCTGTAGCCGTTAGGCCTATGCTACAGCCACAGCAACGCGGGATCCACGCCATGTCTTCAGCTTGCACCATAGCTCACAGCAACGCTGGATCCTTCACTCACTGAGCAAGGCCAGGGATCAAACCTGTGTTCTCATGGATGGTAGTCAGATTTGTTTCTGCTGAACCACGATGGGAACTCCTGTAATTGTAATATAGATGAAAGATGATAGTAATGTGGGCAGGCTGCAAAGGGGGTAGGAATTGCTTAATATTGAATGTAGTTTTAAAGCAGAATCAAAAAAAAAAAGCAGAATCAATAGGATTTGTTGATGCCTTGGGGGATGGGAGAAAGAAAAGAGTCAAAGATAACTTCAAGAGTTTTTGACCTTAGAGTAAGACAGAATTGTCATCAGTTGATATGAGGAAGATTTTTAAAACAAAGATCCCTTTGAATTTGGTATGTTAAGTCTAAGATGTCTTTTAGACATCTATGAGGTGATATCGAAAGGCAGTTGGAATTTAGAGGAGAGAGGGCTGTACTGTTTGGGGCTGATTGGCTTAAAGATACCAAATTGGAAATAGTTGATGATAGCTAAAGCCGTGAGATCAGAGGCGATCACGAGGGAAGGGACTGTACTGAGAGAATAGAACAAAGGACTGAGCTGTGAAGTACAACAGAATTCACAGAATATTCTGTGATAGGCGTAGGTTCCTTCCTCATAGAAGCTTACCTAATGTTGAAATATTTACAACTACTTATTTTGTTGCCTCTAATTTATACAAGTAGTGTAAACAAACCCTGCCCTCAGTCCTCGCTAACTCAGTGTTTGTCATTTTCAAATAATTAGAACTAAAGCTCTCTTTGAAGCCTTTCACAACTCAGAACTACTAATTAGAAAGCCCTGGTCTTTGCTAACAGGAGGGCAGTTCCTTTCCATACTGCAATAGCATCATTGACCTAAACTGAGAGAACCAAGTGTTCCTGGAATAGATTCAGTAGAGTGATTACCACTCTCACAATTCATTGTTCTATAAAATTAAAATATTGTCAGAACAGCTGTGGACATTTAAAATACGCTAAAATTGATCCTCTCCTTTGGAGATTGGCTTTATGGGCCTAGAAAATGTTTTGGATACTTGGGATACTGAAACAAAAGTGAAATTTTCTTATGTTGGAAGGTAAGGCTCTTGCGATGATGCTATCTTGCTTTGCCTTTTATTGTGGAGAACTTCAGACTCAGTATACATATTAAATCATAATACTATTTCTGCAGTGATTACAGTAAGTTATATGTACCTGTCTTAAAATCTTCCTTCTCAGCATATTTTTCCTTTCCTAGTAGCAATCCAATTTCTTTTTGGGAAATTGCCTTTCACTCATTGAGACTAGGGCCCTCCCTTTCTTTCCTTTTATGGCTGCATCTGCAGCATATAGAATTTCCCAGGCTAGGAGCTGAATTGGAGCTGCAGCTGCAGGCCTGCACCACAGCTATAGCAACGCCAGATCCAAGCTGCATCTCTGATCTATGCTGCAGCTTTCAGCTGTGCCAGATCCTTAACCCACTGAGTGAGGACAGGGATTGAACCCATATCCTTACGGACATTATGTTGGGTTCTTAACCTGCTGAGCCATGACAGGAACTTCACTGAGAGTAGTCTTTTTTTTTTTTTTTTAAATTATTTTTATTAGAGTATAGTTGACTTAGAGTGTGTCAATTTCTGCTGTACAGCATAATGACCCAGTCATATATATGTATATATTGTTTTTCTCATACTATTTTCCATCATGTTCTACCCCAAGAGGTTGGCTATAGTTCCTAGTGCTATACACTAGGACCTCATTGCTTAACCATTCTAAATGTGATAGTTTTGTGTCTGCTAACCCCAGACTCCCAGTCCATTCCATTCCCTCCCCTCCTTCCCTTGGCAACCACAAGTCTGTTCTCTGTGAGTCTGTTTCTGTTTTGTAGATAAGTTCATTTGTGCCATTAGATTCGACGTATAAGTGATATCACATGGTATTTGTCTTTGTCTTTCTTACTTTATAGTAAGAGAATTTATAGTTGCATCTATTTTGCCATTGAGAGTAATCTTGATGAGATGATAAATCCAGATACTTGTCTATTTTAAGCTTGATTTTCCAGCCAGCCTCTTTTAAAAATTCTCTGAATTTCTCCATATTTTTTCAACAAATTCTCATTTTTCTTTAAGCTAGCCAAAAGTAGTTTCTGTGGCTTACAACCAAAGAAATCTAACTGATATACTATGCTAGAAATACTTTTAGAAAGTGTATCTATTTTTACTGTTATTAGACTTATTTAAAATACCTAAAGTTCCAAAGTATAGAGTTATTTATAGAAATACAGCTTAACAAATTGTGTTTGATGTGGTTCAAGGTCAGCAGTATTTAGTATTTTCAACTGAGAACTGCGAAATAAAATAAATAAAATTTTCCCTTTAAGTATGTACCACCCTACTAATAAAATATTTTTTTCATAGTGGCATAGATTAAATAGATTAAATATGAATTAAAGGTATGAGCTAAAAGCATCAAAAAGAAGTCCAAAACTCTGGAGCACGATTTTTTTTTTTTTCCATTGAAAATCCCTTGACTGGATCACTTTTTAGTTTTTTTCCTACTTTGAATGATATAAAGAAAATACATTCAGACTAATTCTTTTTTTTTTTTTGAGAAATTAAAGCATGTTTTATTTTTTAATTTTATTTTTATTTTTTTTGTTTCTTTGCCATTTCTTAGGCTGCTCTCGGGGCATATGGAGGTTCTCAGGCTAGGGGTCGAATCGGAGCTGTAGCCGCCAGCCTACACCAGAGCCACAGCAACACCAGATCTGAGCTGCATCTGCAACCTACTCCACTGCTCATGGCAATGCCAGATCCTCAACCTACTGAGCAAGGCCAGGGATTGAACCTGCAGCCTCATGGTTCCTAGTCGGATTTGTTAACCACTGACCCACGACAGGAACTCCTTAAAGCATGTTTTAAAAATGCTAATTAGTAAAAGGAACAACTCATCTGCTTTCTTGTTGGGGGAGATAAGATTTTACTGCTAGGTTTTCCATTCTGCATCTTTGTACACAGCGCTTACAGTTTTTCTAGTAACATCAGAAGTTAGTATATAAATCTATTCATAAATTTAGGGGACATTAAGGGAATTGCTGTTTTACTCTCTCAAAGACTTAAAATTTTTATCCTCCTTTATGGAAGCAAACTTAAAAAATTAATTTGTATAAAGCAAATAAATTTTTAATAATTTACTTCCATGATAAAATCAGAGGTAGATTCCTTTGGAAAAACTTTTCCAGTGCAAAATAGAGTACTTTGGGAAGGAAGGAAGAATGTATTTCAGTAGTTGTGGAATTGTTTTGGAAAAACTTCAAAACTTTGTAGTAATTTCTTTATTCTAGGTTTTATTCTTTCTAATTATTTCTCAATTGGATTTACCTGTAATTATAGGAATTTTTTACTTGTAATTTTACTGTTTTCTTTTGGCACATATATTTCCAATATCTAATAACTCTAGGCTTTGTTAACCTATTTTGCCTGTAGACTTAATTATACTTAATCTTGCATATTTAGGTGAGAGGATGGACTCATAAAAACGATAAGGTTACTATTATGAAGCTTTTAGTATATTAAATATTAAGTACAATCTCATTCTGTCTTACTTTATCTTCACAGAATTCTATCTTCTTCTAGGCATAATCTCCATGATTAAAGTTTAGAGAAGTTAAGTGATTTGTCCAAGGTTTCACAGTTAATAAGTAGGAAAGTGATGTTTAGCTTCATAACTCTTTGTTTTTTTGGCGGCGCTGGCAGTATATGGAAGTTCCCAGACCAGGATCAAACACTTGTCACAGCAGCCACCTGAGCCACTGCAGTGACAACGCATAATCCTAACTGGCTGCGCAACAAGGGAGGTCTCATAGCTCTTGCTCTTAATCTTTTATGGCTCTAAGGTTATTTTCATTCATTAATTCAATAAGTGAATACTGAGGCCAGTCATGTAGGAGTTGTAGGCATGTTGAGTATTTTAATTTTAAATGTGATGGGAAATCATTGAAATGTTTTGAGTAGGGAAATGATAAGGGTAGATTTATATTTTTAGTTATTCTGGTTGTGTTGTGAGAATTGAATGTGATAGGAAGGGAGTAAAAATGGAAAGAAGGAGACCAGTTTGGAGATTATTGTAGTGATCCAGGTGATTTGGGATGGACTGGGATGTGTCATAGTTAAAGGAAAGGATCAGTGGTTCGAGTCTGGTAGAGGTGACCGAATGAAGTGTTTATAATTGCTAAGGTACAGACACTCAGACAGCAACCAATCAAAATAGTTGCTGGCTTTAGGGTAGGATACTGGACGAGCTATGCCGAGCCAGGCATTACTGCTTTCCTTGTCTTTTGTGGCGAGGTCTGGATTATCTGAGAGCCAGGGGAACTGGGAAGGGGAAAGAAAGCCTGGTGGCTGCTCAAGGGCAGCATCTACTTAACAATCAGTGAAGCATTTCCATACTTTAACAGTTGGAAAGGCTGTATTCTTGCGTCCTAGTGAATGTCCTTCCAGGATTTATTGATAGAAGTTATTCAGGCAGAGTTATGCAGAGATCTTCCGTAAGGGGCCAGATAACGAGGCGGTAGATTTCTCATGGATGTGTTTTTATAAAAAGAGAGAGAGTCTTGGATGGCCTTAAATGTAGATATAAATATTAGATATGAGTGGTGAAGCCTTTGTGTGTATAAAGCATTGTTTATAGTTATTTGTATTTTAAATTAATACTCAGTTTATAAATTTACATTTTTAATCATTTTATAGAATGCAGAAAACTACAAGTTAAGACATCTGGCTTTTCTTAAACTTTTAGGTCATATTCATAAATCTTTCATTCTGTTTATAAACGTATTAGTTTAGAGTAAAATAAAGACAATCTGTAGAGTCTTGGCTATAGACCATTCTTTCTAATAACTGCTAGAAGTTACGTTAACTTCTAGTATTAACAAAGATAGGAAGAATTTGACTGCTGTTTTCTTTCGTGTAGAACGTTAGGTATTTTAAGATTACAGAGTAAAGATTTTAAAATTTCTAAATTCCAGTCTCCTGTGTTGAATAACAGTGTTTATTTTAAATAAAGAAATAAATAGAATTAATACATTTAGTTATTAGTATTATTTTCCTATAATTGCTTGTAACAAGTTACCAGAAACTTGGTGTCTTCAAACAACACACATTTATCAATCTCTTACTATTCTGGAGATTAGACGACTGAAATCAGTTTCACTTGATTCACAAAATCAAGATGTTGGCAGGACCACACTCCAGAGGCTCTAAGAAAGAATCTGTATCTTTGACTTTTCCAACAACTGGAGTTGCAATCCTTGGCTTTTTTTTCTCTTCCTCCATCTCCAGGCATGGAACACAGCATCTTGCTTCAGTGGTCATATTGCTGTCTCCTTCGGTAGTCAAATCTCTCTTGTAAGGACCCTTGTGGTAACATGTAGAGCCTACTTGGTTAATCCAGGATAAACTCCCCAGCTCAAGATCCTTAATTATCCCTTTTGCCAGATGAAGTAACATTCATAGGTTCTGGTGATTAGGACCTGGTTATCTTGGGGGCAGGAGCATTATTCAGCCTATGAAAAACTTGCTCTGAAATATTTTGTTTTAGTGCAGATTTCATAAACATATTATTGATTTAAGTATATCCCTGACTCTCTTTAGAATTTTATATGCTGTTATTCCCTGTAAAACTCTGCCAGGCAATACTCAGTTATTATTTGCTTTCAACTCTGTGCCTTTCGGTGATAAAGTGTTTTAAACTTTTTAGTTAGAAAGAGTTTCAAATTTATAGAAAAGTTGCAGGCATAAGGAGAGTATGAAGAATGTACAAATGCCCTTTACCCCAGTTAACCTGTTATTAATATTTTACCCTTTTGCCTTATTATTCCCGACTTACATTATTGAAAATAAACCTATATTATCTTTTTAGGAAAACAAGTTAGAAGATTCATACCAATAGATGTATTACTTGTATGTAATGTCCTTATAATCTCATCTCTTTTCAGTTAAATTAGAGGTTGCAAACTGTTCTGTAAAAGGCCATATAGTAAATATTTTTGGCCTTGCAAGCCCACAATCTCTGTTGCAGCTACTTAACTCTGCTATTGTACTGCAAAAGCAGCCATAAATAATACTTAAATGAATGAGCATACTGTGTTGTAACAAAACTTTATTTACAAGAATAGGTAATGGGTTGGATTTTGCATGGGCTGCTGTTTGCCAACCTGAGTTAAATGAGTTCTGTGTGGTTTAGAATTACAGTTAAATAAAAAAAAAGATCATTGTGTTCCTTTAATTTCTTTGGTTACCAAGGAATAGTACTTGGTCTTTTCACACATAAATTATAAAGTTTTCTATATCTGATTTAAAAGGTTGTGTTGTTACCAAAGAGACAATCTAGGGTGCTACCTCATTTGTACCTGAAAAATACAGCCTCATAGAATGTAAGCATTGAAAAGGACTTTGAAGATGAATGAATGAATGCATGGGTGAGTGAACAAATAAGCAGATAAAAACTGTAAAGGCTAATATTTCTGTAGTTAGGATCTGTTTGGAAGTTTTAAAGTTTTGTGATTCAATGGTAAACTAAAGTTTTGATATAAGCAAATTTAACATCAAGTGATTGATCTTATAATTGTGAAAAAAATGTCACTTGATCCCAGTGCCGGCATTTGTGTTGACTTTTGAGCTAGGACCTAGTAGTATCCTTATTATAGGCTAAAAAGAATATTGATGTGTATTGATACTTTCGTGACAAGAGAAAGTCAGATGATGTTATAGAATATTGTATGAATTTAGAAAGGTTTGTAAGATAGATGATAGAAAAGTGATGGGCAAATTATGTTATCAAAATAATGTAGGCATCAAAGTTTTGTAAAAAAAAAGAAAGGTGCCATAAGGAATGAGTGATTTAGTTTGAGCAGGATAACATCACTCATTATTTTAAGCAAATATTTATTTTATTCGTTTTACAAGTTTGTTTATGTATGTATAATTTATAAGTTTATGTTGGTTTGATATTTATAAAAGAACTTTAAGCATAAGGAGTTTATGTCTGGTTTTTGCTTGAGGATAGTAGTTTCATTAGAATTAAAATAATTTATGAACCCTTAAATCTGATGAAACTGTTTTACCTTTAGGAGCATTCCTTCCATAACTTAAGTTTGAGAAACAGTGATCTAGACTAGTCTGCTACATTTTACATATGAAGAAAACAAGGCTCATAAGTAACATCATGAATGTGAATAGAAAAAGGCGGTTTTTCAACTTAGTATTTAAGTTATCCTGTACTTATTAGTAGTTTTTATTTTGTTATGCATAATATTTTTTTCTTTTTGAGGATGATAAGCTTCTTTGGTTATGTCAGTTTTGGTTCTTCTTAATAATAATGTTGTTAAGAAAAAATGTAATTTTTTTTTTACTATTTCTGTACTAGTTTGCAGTTTGCAATGCTTTCATTTCCACTGTCTTTTAAAAAACTACGTATTTGAAATAAGCCTTAGGAGATAGATGTTATTTCTGTTTTATTGATGAAGGCTTGATGATGGGAGAGATTATAAACAGACTTTTCCAAGGTCACATTTTCAGTAAGTGACAGAACTTGGATTTGAATACGTTGTTTTTCATTCTGATATGCTAGTAGCATACTAAAGTAAACCTGAAATTTATATTATTTAAATAATTCTTTCATATTGTGATAATTTATTTAACATATCCAAGTCTGATTTGAGTGTATGATTTTTTTCACTTGTAAGCATTACATTTGCTGTTAGAATTTTTCTGTTAAGTTACATTTCAGGCCATTTATTATGTGTATTCTATTTATTAATGCGATGAGCATTGAATTCTTAAATTCTCTTAATCCATATATTCTATTTCTATAAGTCTTTGTTTAATACTTTGTGTTATTTGGTTTTTTGAAATAGGTCCTGATTGTTCTTTGAATGTTCCCTCCACTGAATCTTACTGGATTCTGCCAAATGTAAAACCCTTCAGTCCTTCTGTAGGTCGAGCTTCCCATAAAGCTGTTTTACATGGGAAATTTATGTGGGTGATTGGTGGATATACTTTTAACTACAGTTCTTTCCAAATGGTCTTGAAGTAAGTATTTTTTCCTTCAGATTTTCATAACCTGTTTTCTAAGCTGGGCTCTTTTTGGGAAGGGGTTACAAGACTATCCTAAATGTCTTATGTTACTGTTCTACAAATTTATGAATGGTTATTTTTGTGATAGTATCTCTTTGCCGTATGGGACTGACTTGAGAATATATGAACTCAGTATATCTGTAAGCTTTTTGTCATTGTGCATATAGGTTTGTTCTGTATAGATATTTTATTAACTTTCTAGAATTTGCATTTAACAAATTCTGAATAAGAAAATATTAACTTTAAATAAGGACAGGCCATATCAGGCCTGTATTGGGTATTATGAATCCCTACTTTGTTTTTTAGAAGGAAGTGTAATTGCTTATAGAAAAATACTTTCAGCTTGTTCTTCAAATTTTCATTTACCTAATCTTGTACTTTGCATTTACTTTACAAGCTTTTGTTTGGAGAACAGTGCCAGTATTATAAAGCAGAGTATTCATTTACCATTGACTCAATAGAGGTTATCCTTTGCATGATTGGATGATAAGGAAAAGTGCATGGTTGCCATCTTTATCTGATTTTTTTTTCAGCTGGTTATTGTATTTTATGAACTATTCAGTGACAGAATAAAAGAGGAAATAAGAATGATTTGATTATCAATGTCATTTTCAGGGGTTCTATTCATAATGTGTAATAACTGGTGCAGCCTGGGCATCAGAAGTGACCCTGGATGGAATACCATAATGGTGTTTTCCCAAAAGAGTTGCCATATTTAGCAGATATAGGACAAACTTGAATTTCAGATCAAGAGAATAATTTTTTAGTATGAGTAGGTCTCATAATTTTATTGCTATTTTTGATTTTGTTCCAAATATTGCATTGGTCATACTTATACTAAAAAATCATTGTTTATGTGAAATTCAGATTTAACTGGGCATTCTATATTTTATTTGCAAACCCTAATTCCTGAAAATATTAGCCCTGTTAATTTTGTTGGATTTTAAAAATTCTGTGTGTAAGTGGAGATTGCTTTAAAACTGTATTGAAATGACTAGAATTAAAATAAAATAAATTCTGGAAAGAGGAAGGAAGAATTTTTAGGTAAATATTTAAGTGAACGGTTAGAATTCGGTAACACAATATGTGAAGGATAAAACATAGTTGAAAGAATTGAAAGAAAGTTGATAAGATTAAAATGAATTAAGATATGAAAAGAACCTGAAGAAATGAGATTTAAATGTGGAAACAAAAAGGAAATTAACTATGATTAATAAAAATGAAAAGCCTGTGAAAATAAAGTGGAACTTTGGATTAAATTGTGATATTTGCAAAGTAGAGTTTTGAAGACAGAATAGTTGTCAAGAAAATGGAAATCTTTAGAAGTTTGTGTCCTGCACAAGTTAAATAGCATATTTTATTTTATTTTATTTTATTATTTTTAATGGTATAAACTTAAATGAGTAAGCATTAGGCCCTTAAACACCCTGAATTCATAAACTATGAGATATTTGAGAAAACTCAACCATTCTTAAACCATTTTTAAAAGTCGCATATTTTAAATTAAGTGATGAATATTACTTGATAGTCTTCTGAACATATATTTTCCATTTAAACCAGCTATGAGGTGTCAGGTTAGAAGTAGTTTTGTTTCTGTTTTCACAGGTTAGAGAATTCATTATTCCAAATGTGGTTTAGTTGTAGGTAAGGATGCTTAAATAGCTTGTAGAAGAGATGGCGTCAGTCATAAGTTGATTTATCTTCTATCGTAGAATTTAACTCAGGTGTAGATGTTACATTTAAGACAGATTATTCAGTAAATAATACAAAGGTTTTGTATCAGTG
Source organism: Phacochoerus africanus (assembly GCF_016906955.1). Taxonomy (NCBI): domain Eukaryota; kingdom Metazoa; phylum Chordata; class Mammalia; order Artiodactyla; family Suidae; genus Phacochoerus; species Phacochoerus africanus. Next base: position 125,779,928 of record NC_062558.1, read on the forward strand.
TCTATTACATTAGAGAATATTTTACAGAACATTTATCCATTGCCATTAGTGAAAATAAACATGTGTTCATGGTTATAGCAAATTGCTTTGGACACTTATGTGCTAAAAACTTGGGGTATGTCAGTGGACAAAATGAGTGTCCCGGTCTTTGTGAATTTAGTGACAAAAGGTGGCAATTAGAAAAGAAAAAGTAATTAGCATGATAAATAAGGATAAATAAATTATGTATATGCACATATATACATAGATATTTATAGATAGAAAGATAGCAAGGTGGATAGTGAGGGTAAGCAAATTAGGAATACCAAAGAAGAGAGAGTTGCAGTTATAAATGTGATGGTCAAGGTAGGCTTCATGGGAAAGGAGAGAATAAGGCAGGCTTGAGGGAAGTCATTGGCAGTGCAGTTATCTGGAGGCAGAGAAAAGAGCCAGACAAAAGCCTCAAGGTAGGAGCTACTTGAAGAGTTCAAGGAACAACAAGGAGGCCCATGTGACTTTATTTTATTTTTATTTTTTATTTTTGTCTTTTGTCTTTTTAGGGCTGCACCTGCAGCATGTGGAGGTTCCCAGGCTAGGGGTCCAATCGGAGCTGCAGCTGCTGGCCTACACCACAGCCACAGCAATGCCAGATTCGAGCCACGTCTGTGACCTACACCACAGCTCATGGCAACACTGGATTCTTAACTCACTGAGTGAGGCCAGGGATTGAACCTGCAACCTCATGGTTCCTAGTCAGATTCATTTCTGCTACACCATGATAGGAACTCCCCATGTGACTTTAAAAGTGTAGAAGAACTGACTGTTGTTTAGGTTAATCAGCTAGTTCAGTTATTAAAGGCAATTGAACAAATTAATTCCAGCAATATATAGCCTAGTCAAATTAATGTATATTACACATTTAGACGATTGAATCCTAATTTAAAGTAGGTATATCTTGAATGAATCTTTATTAAAATTTTTTGGGAGTTTCCACTGTGGCACAGAGGGTTAAGAACCTGAATGCAGTGGCTGAGTCCCAAGCCTGGTGCAGCGGGTTAAAGGATCTGGTATTACTGCAGCTGTGGCATAGGTTGCAGCTGCAGTTCGGGTTCAATCCTTGGCCCAGGAACTTCCATATGCCATGGGTGCAGCCATTAAAAAAATTTGTTATATGGTATGTAAAATTATGAGTTTATTCTAATTGTATTTGCATTTAGCAAATACTTAAACATAAGTAAAGAAAGCATATAAAAAACTGAAGATGAATCAGCTTATGAAGTTATTTTCTTTCTTCTTTTTAGTTACAATTTAGAAAGCAGTATATGGAATGTAGGAACTGTATCAAGGGGACCTCTCCAGAGATATGGGCACTCTCTTGCCTTATATCAGGTATGGATCCTGCTTGTTAAATTTTAATATTTTTTATTTATCTTTTTTCTTAAAGTATAGTTGATCCACAGTGTGCTAATTTCTGCTGTACAGAAAAGTGACTCAGTCATACATATATATGTATATACATACACATTTCTTTTTAAATATTTTCTATCATGGTCTATCCCAGGAGATTGGATAGTTTCCTATGCTATATGCAGTAGGAGGGTCTTGTTTACCATTCTAAATGTAAGAGTTTGCATCTCCTAACCCCATACTCCCAGCCCATACCACTCCCTCCCCCCTCTCCCTTTGCAACTAAAAGTCTATTCTCTATATCTGTGAGTCTGTTTCTGTTTTGTAGATAGGTTCATTGGTGCCATATTTTAGATTCCACATATAAGTGATACCATATGGTAATTGTCTCTCTCTTTGTGACTTATTTCACTTAGTATGATAATCTCTAGTTGCATCAATGTTGCTGTGAACAGCATTATTTCATTCTTTTTTTATGGCCAAGTAGTATTCCATTGTATATATGCACCACCTTTTCTTAATCCATTCATCTATCAATGGACATTTAGCTTATTCCCCTGTGTCTTGGTTCTTGTGAATAGTGCTGCTGTGAACATAGAGGTGCATGTATCTTTTTGAATTAGAGTTTTCTCTGGATATATGCCCAGGAGTGGGATTTTTGGCTCATGTGATAATTCTATTTTTAGTTTTTTGAAGAACCTCCCTACTGTTTTCATAGTGGTTGTACCAGTTTACATTCCCACCAATAGTGTAGGAGGGTTTCCTTTTCTCCACATCCTCTATAGTATTTGTTATTTGTAGACTTATTAATGATGGCTGTTCTCACCAGTGTGAGGTGTATTTCTCTAATAATTAGTGATGTTGAGCATCTTCTCATGTGCTTACTGGAAATCTGTATGTCTTTGGAGAAATTTCCATTTAGGTTTTCTGCCCATTTTCGATTGGGTTGTTTGTTTTTTGTTGTTGAGTTGTATGAGTTGTTTGTATATTTTGGAGATAAAGCACTTCTTGGTTGCATCATTTGTGCTATTTTCTTCCATTCTGTAGGTTGTCTTTTCGTTTTTTGTTTGTTTGTTTGTTTGTTTCCTTTTTTGTGCAAAAGCTTCTAAGTTTGATTAGGTCCCATTGGTTTATTTTTGTTTTTATTTCTATTGCCTTGGGAGACTGACCTAATAAAACATTTGTACAATTTATGTCAAAGAATGTTTTGCATATAGAAGCAAAAATTCTCAACAAAATTTTACCAAATCCAACAACATGTAAAGATTATCATACACCGTGACCAGGGGGGATTCATCCTAATTTCACAAGGATGGTTTAATAGTATGCAAATCAACCAGTGTAGTACACCACATTAACAAGAGAAAAATAATATATTTTTTTAAAAGTTAACCTTAGAGAAAAAAAGACAATTTCACATTTATTTCAAACATTTAATGATAAAAATAGATCACGAATCGCAATACCTTGAGATGTCACAGACTTATATACTATTTTAGTAAAAAAATAGATTTTAATAAAATCTTCCATTGAACATTAGAAGACATGAAGATTCAGTTTTTGTCCAGGACTTTATACGTTGTCATCAGGTCAATCACTTAAAAATTTTTTTTTGATAAAATTCACGTAACAAAAATTTACCACTTTAGCCATTTTTAAGAGTAGAATTCATTAAGTAGCATTAAGTGCATTCAAATTGTTGTGCCGCCATTACCACCATTATTTCTAGACTTCTTTTCATCTTGCAGAACTGAAGCTATACCCATGAAGTAACTCCCTATTTCCCCCTTTCCTCAGACACTGGTAAACTACTTTTCTCCTTATTATCTCTGAATTTGATTGATTAGTCGAGGTACCTCATATAAGTGGAGTCATACAGTATTTGTCCTTTAATATCTGGCTTATTTCACTTGGCACAGTGTCCCCAAGATTCATTTATCTTGTAGCATGTGTCAGAATTTCCTTCCTCTTTAAGCCTGAATAATGTTCTATATATGGTATCATACCACATTTCGTTTATCCATTCATTCATCAGTAGGTGCTTGGGTTACTTTCTCCTTTTTGTGTTGTGAATAATGCTACTGTGAACATGGGTATTCAGCTATCTATTCAAGTCCCTGATTTCAGTTCTTGTAGGTAGATAGCCAGAAGTGGAATTGCTAGATTATTTGGTAATTCCATTTTTAGTTTTTTAGGAACTTCTGTATTGTTTTCCACGGCAGCTGTACCATTTTACATTTCCACAGGCAGTGCACGAGGGTTCCGATTCCTCCATATCCTTATCAATACTTGCTATTTTCTTTCTTTCTTTCTTTCTTTTTTTTTATAATAGCCATTTGCTGGGTGTGAAGCAGTATCTTATTGCAGTTTTGGTTTGTATTTACTTAATGATTTTTGATGTTGAACATCTTTTCAAGTGCTTATTGGCTATTTGTATACTTTCTCTAGAGAAACATGTAATCAAGTCTTTTGCCCATTTTTTAATTGAAATTTTTTTTTTTTTGGTGTTGAGTTGTAGGAATTCTTTATATATTCTAGATTTTATTCTCTAATTCGATAACACATCTTGCAAATATTTTCTCTTTTTCTGTGGGCTGTCTTTTCATCCTGTTCGTAATGTTCTTTGATGGACATATTTAAAATTTTGACGTAGTCCAGTTAATCTTTTTTTTCTTTTGTTGCCACTGCTTTTGGTGTCATATCCAAGAAACCATTGCCAGATCCAATATTATGAAGTCTTTTCCTTATATTTTCTTTTAAAAATGTTAAAGTTTTAGTACTTGGGTCTTTAATCTATTTTGAGTTAAATTTTGTTTATGGTATAAGGGTCCAAGGGTCCAATTTTCTTCTCTTACCTGTGTGTGGATATTCAGTTTTCCCAGCACTGTTTGTTGAAAAGACTTTTTCCCCATTGAATGGTCTTGACACTCTTGTTGAAAATCACTTGATCATACATGTGAGGATGTACTTCTGAGCTTTCTGTGTCTTTGATCTAGGTCTGTGTTTATTCTCAGACCACAGTCACATTGTTCGATGAGTGAAGTTTTATAGTAAGTTTTGAAATGAAGAAGTGTGAGACTTCTAACTTCAGTCTTGTTTTTCATGTTTGTTTTGTCTGTTTAGGGTCCCTTAAGGTTTTGTATGAATTTTAAGATGCACTTTTCTGTTTATGCAAAATGTCATTTGGATTTATTAGGGATTGCATTGTAATCAGTTATTTTTATGAGTTTATGGGATTCATGAATTTAGCATGATTAAAATCAAGCTATTTAACTGGTTTTTATTTTGAATCAATAAAGATTAGGAGTTCTATCGTGGCACAGTGGTTAGCAAATCGACTAGGAACCATGAGGTTGCGGGTTTGATCCCTGGCCTTGCTCAGTGGGTTAAGGATCTAGCGTTGCCATGAGCTGTGGTGTAGGCTGCAGATGTGGCTCAGATCCCGTGTTGCTGTGGCTCTGGCGTAGGCTGGTGGCTACAGCTCCGATTCCTAGCCTGGGAACCTCCATGTGCCATGGGAGCGGCCCTAGAAAAGGCAAAAAGACAAAAAAAAAAAAGATTAATGTATTTTGTGGATTATGACTATACCTTTCAAATCAGAATTTATATATTTTTGTGTTTGTTTAAGAAAATTTAGAAAACACAGGAGCGATATAAAGAATAAAGTACCACTCTTTTTTGCTTTGTATGTACATGTTTAAAAACTTGAATAAAAATCTCTCTACCTATGTACATGTTTCTTTTTTCTTATAGTTTTGTTTTTTAGTTTTTTGATTTATTTCATCTTCTTGTAACAGCTTTATTGAGATATATTTGGCATACCATATAATTCCCTTGTTTAAGATGTATAATTGAATGGTTTTTAGTATATTCAAAATTGTGCAATCATTTCTTGCAGGTTTGTCAAAACTGCAGTGTTGTGCAATCAATTTTATAGTATTTTCATCACCTCATAAAGAAACCCTGTATTCTTGAGCTGTCACCCCAAACTCCTCATCCTCCCTGTCTTAGAAAATCATGAATCCATTTTCTGACTCTATAGGTTTGCCCATTCCGAATATTTCATATAAATGAAGTTGTATTCTCTGTAGTTTATGACTGGCATGTTGCAGCATATATCAGTACTTAATTTTTATGTTTCAGTAGTATCTGTTGTGCGGGTATTTTTACATTTTGTTTACCCATTCATCAGTTGATGGGACTTGGTTGTTTCTACCTGTTGGCTCTTGTGAATAGTGCTGCCATGAACGTTCCTGTGTAGATGTTTGTGTGGATGGATTCTTTCATTTCTCTTGAGTATATGTATACAGTTGAAATTGCTGGATCAGAGGGTAACTCTGAATTTAACTTTTTGAAGAGCTGCTAGATTGTTTTCCAAAATGGCTGCACCATTTCACAGTCCTGCCAGCCTTGTATGAAGGTTCCAACGCCTATACACCCTCAGCAACACTAATTAGCTGTTTTTTGATTATAGCCATCTTTGTGGGTATGAAGTTGTATCTCATCTTTGATTTGCATTTCCCTGTTGATTCTTGATATTGGTCAAATGCTTATTGGGCATGTGCTTATTTCTTTGAATTTGATATTAGTCATGTGCTTATTGGGCATGTGCTTATTTCATGTGTATTTTCTTTGGAGAAATGTCTATTTAAGTCCGTGGCCTATTTTTTAAATTATTGAGATGTACGAGTTTTTTATTCTAGATGTAAATCCCTTATCAGATCAGACATGTGATTTGCAGATATTTCTTCCCATTCTGTGAGCTTTTTCTTTCTTGATAGTGTCTCTCGTAGCACAAAAGTTTTTAACTTAGGTGAAATCCAATTTGTTTTTTTTTTCTCTTATTGCTTTTGAATTTGATGTCTTTTCTAAGAAACCAAAGTCAAATCCAAGGTCATGAATATTTACTCCATGTTTTCTTTAAGTGTATTATAGTTTTGGCTCTTACTTTTAGGTCTTTGATCCACTTTGAGTTAAGTTTTGTATGTGGTGTGCAGTAGGGATTGAGCTTCATTCTTTCGCATGTGACTATCCAGTTCTCTCAGCACCATTTGTTGAAGAGATCATTCTTTCCCCATTGAATGGTCTTGGCACTCTTATCAAATGTTAATTAGCCATAGATGTATGGATTTATTTCTGAACTCAGTTTTGTTGATTTATATGCTTATCTTTTTGCTTGTAGCATGCTGTCTTTTTGCCTTTTCTTGAGCTGGTCCCGTGGCATATGGAGGTTCCCAGGCTAGGGATCGAATCAGAGCTGTAGCCACCAGCCTATGCCACAGCCACAGCAACACGGGATCCGAACCGCGTCTGTGACCCACACCACAGCTTACAACAACGCCGGATCCTTAACCCACTGAGCAAGGCCAGGGATCGAACCCGCAACCTCATGGTTCCTAGTCGGATTCGTTAACCACTGAGCCACGACGGGAACTCCTGGCATACTGTCTTGATTAATTTTGTTTTGTAGTAAGTTTTAAAATTGGGAAGTGTTAATCCTCCAATTTTATTCTTTTTTTTTTTGAAATAATTTGGATATTCTGGGTCTCATGCAGTTTCATATGAATTTTGGAATTAAAGTGTCAATTTCTATAGTGAAGCCATCTGGAATTCTAATAAGAGATTGCTTTGAATCTATGCATCAATTTGGAGAGTTTTGCCATCTTAACAACATTAAGATGTATTTCCATTCATTTAGATCTTTGTTTTGTAACTTTCAGAGTGTAAGTTTGGAATTTCTTTCTTTCTTTTTCTTTTTTTTGTCTTTGTGCTATTTCTTTGGGCCGCTCCTGCAGCATATGGAGGTTCCCAGGCTAGGGGTCGAATCGGAGCTGTAGCCACTGGCCTACACCAGAGCCACAGCAACGCGGGATCCGAGCTGCATCTGCAACCTACACCACAGCTCACGGCAATGCCGGATCGTTAACGCACTGAGCAAGGGCAGGGACTGAACCCGCAACCTCATGGTTCCTAGTCGGATTCGTTAACCACTGCGCCACGACGGGAACTCCTGGAATTTCTTTTGTTAAGTTTGTTTCTAGTTAGTTTGCTCTCTTTGATGCTTTGGTAATGGAATCGTTTATTTAGTTTGTATTTGGATTGTTTATTGCAAGTCTATTGAAATATAATTGATTTTTTGTACATTGATCTTGTACTTTGCAATGTTGCTAAAGTCATTTATTAACTAAATTAATTTTTTTATTTCTTAGGATTTTCTATATACAGGTTTATATAGTCTACAGTTAGAAATATTTTACTCCTCTTTTCCAACTGGATGCCTTTATTCAGTTTTTGCGTATTTTCTCTGTTTAAAACCTTGATTTGAATTTTGAATATAAGTGGCAAAGCAGACATCTTTGTCTTATAACTGATCTTGGTGAAACATCCAGTCTTTTACCATTAAGAATAATATTAGCTTAAAAAAAGAATAATACTAGCTTTATGTTTTTCTTAGACACTCTTTATTAGATTGAAGAAATTCCTCTTTTTCCAGGGTTTTTTTTTTTTTTTTTTGCCATTTCTTGGGCCGCTCCCGTGGCATATGGAAGTTACCAGGCTAGGGGTCGAATCGTAGCTGTAGCCACTGGCCTACACCAGAGCCATAGCAACATGGGGTCTGAGCCACGTCTGCGACCCACACCACAGCTCATGGCAACGCCGAATCCATAACCCACTGAGCAAGGCCAGGGATCGAAGCCGCAACCTCATGGTTCCTAGTCGGATTCGTTAACCACTGGGCCACGATGGGAACTCCTTTTTCCAGGTTTTTGAAATAGTAATGCTTTATATCATTGATTTCACTCATGATTGAATTAATACATGATTGAAATTATTTGTATAATTTATAAGTGTTATAAAGTATCTGCTCATACTCTTGAGAAGTGGTAATAAAAATGTGCCTCATGTAATACACACAAATGTGGTCAGCCTTTTTGGTGAATAGTGCATGATGGAAACAGTCAATGATTGAGACTAGTGCAAAGCAGTACACATATATGGTAAGATTCAAATGTAACCACTAGAGGCTCAACAACTAGGATGATTAAAAACATGGTTAATTGATGATGTAACTTTTAAATAAACTGCCTTAACATAACTTTTTAAAAGTGTGTATTTTCCGCTTTCTTCTAAGTAAAAAAATTAATTATCATGTTCACTTTCTCATTTGACTTTTACAGAATAAGGACTATGTCTTATGCATGTTGTGGGCAATTACTAAAATTTAATGTCTAAGTTTAGTCTTTATTTTTAATTAATATATCTTGCTAAGGTATAAATATTTTGTCTATTAATATGTGTTTTTTAATTTACAGGAGAACATCTTTATGTATGGAGGCAGAATCGAAACAAGCGATGGCAATGTCACAGATGAATTGTGGGTTTTTAACATACGCAGTCAGTCATGGAGTACGAAAACTCCTACTGTTCTTGGACATGGTCAGCAGTATGCTGTGGAGGGACATTCAGCACATATTATGGAGCTGGATAGTAGAGATGTTGTCATGATCATAATATTTGGATATTCTGCAATCTATGGTTATACAAGCAGCATACAGGAATATCATATCTGTGAGTTACCTTGAAAACCTAACTATATATTTTCTTTATTTGTTGAGAATATTTTTATCTTTAAATAAAAACTTTATCTGAATTTAGTCAAAAAATAGTGAGTTTGAAATTAGAATTATAAGCCAAGAATGAATACTTTTGAATATAAGCTTTTTGATTTTGTGTTAGATATCATCCTTTAATATTTGAGTTTGTCTTAGCCAAATATGTGGAAATGTTACCTATTAGACACATTTTCTAAGAACTGAGATAGGTATTTTTTAAAATGAAGATAATTAGAAAAATAATTTCTTTTTAAAGAAGTTAACCTTGGAACTATTGACATTTTGAGCTAAATAATTCATTTTAAAACTGAGATATAGTTGACATATAACATTCTGTCAGTTTCAAGTATACAGTAGAATTATTTGGTATTTGTACATATTGTAGAATGATCACCACAATAAGTCTAGTGAACAGAGGGTATGTATTTTTAAATATGAGAAATTCCAGTAGATGGTGCTATTTGTTTGAATTTTGCTTATCACCTGAGAGCTAAAACTAAGCCAATCTCTTTACTATGCATTCCATGATTTCAGGATTTTTCATTTTTCAGGGCTCTGTTCCTAATCTTATTGCAGTATCTCTGTGTATGTTACTCTTTTAAAGTAAGCTTCCCAAGGATAGTCTTTTGGCTTCTATAAAAGATTATATCTGGTGTGTGAAGGTGACTGGGGGAGTTTACATATAGCTTTCTGTATTGTACTCTTAAATACTCTTCGTTATTTTCCTAGTACTTAATCTTTTGAATTCTTTACAACATTTTCTAAGAGTTATAAGCTTTTTTTTTTTTAAATTTGTCTACTAGTATATCTTATGATGTCTATTTAGATTCAAGAACATACTCCATTTCTGGTTCTGACCAGTGTTATAAACTCAAGGTTTTGGCCGTTTTGTATGTAGGCAACTATTTAGAGTTTTTGTGCAGTTCTAATGAGAAAACTCATTTGTGGATCACTATTAGCAGCAATAAGAGTGCTTGCGTGCTCAGAGGAAGATTTAGACGATTCCCTTCTAAATACTCCTCTGTTTCCCCTTTTAGGTCATCTGTTTCCTTTTTCACATCCCCAGTACAACTGGGCTGGAATTGGGGTGTGTATCCTCCATACTACATTTTACCATTTCCACTCTGGTTTTAGTCTTTCCTCCTTTCAATCACTCAGCTTTTAATCTTCTATTATCAGATTCTTCCCACTTAGTACTTCTCCTTTGTGCTCTCTTTTATTGCTCTTTAGATCACTCTGCATAATTTCTGGAAGAATATAGCTTCTGCTTCACTGTCACTCTATTCCACATACATTAGCCACATATTTTTATGGGTATTTTAGTGTCCAATTAAATACTTCTGGCCTCTCATTTTTTTTTCCCATTGTGGTTTATTATAGGATACTAAATATAGTTCTCTGTGCTATACAGTAGGACCTCATTGTTTATCCATTCTCTATATAATAGTTTTCATTTGCTAATCCCAAATTTCCAATCCATCCCTTCCCATCCCACCCCATGACAACCACAAACATGTTCTCTGAGTCTGTTTCTTTCATATATAAGTTCATTTGTGTCATATTTTAGATTCTGCATACAAGTGATATCATTTGTTATTTGTCTTTCTCTTTCTGTCTCACTTCACTTTAGTACGATAACTCTTGGTCCATATATGTTGCTGCAAATGGCGTTATTTCATTCTTTTTTATGGTTGTATAATATTCTATTGTGTGTATGTAGCATATCTTCTTTATCCATTCATCTGTTGATGAACATTTAAATTGTTTCCATGTCTTAGCTATTGTAAATAGTGCTGCTATGAACATTGGAGTGCATGTATCTTTTAAATTATAGTTCTGTCTGGTTATATGTCAGGAATGGAATTGCTGGATCATATGTTAGCTGTATTATTAGTTTTCTGACCATACTGTTTTCCGTAGTGGCTGCACCAATATTCATCTGACCAATAGTTTGGGAGGGTTCCCTTTTGGCCACACTCTTTCCAGCATTTGTTATTTGTAGACTTTGTAAAGATTGGCCTCTCAATTTTTTGGTCTTCCAAAGATCTTGTTTTCTATCTTGCTTGAGTCTTTCTCTCCCATTGCTCTACTCTTGACCTTGTGTACCTGCAGTGAATCCCATGGTTTCCATTTCAGGAGTCTTTCTCTTCAGGTGCTATTGATCTTTCCAGCTTTCTCCTGAAGAGTATCCAAACCCTGACAGTTCTTCACCCTTACTGGACCCTGTAGTCTATTGAGCCTCCTATCAGTTTTCCACTATCTCTCACTCTCTCTTACGCATATTTCTCACTTATGTAGTTTTAAGTTAATAATTACCAGTTTCTCATACAACTCTCCAAGATGATTGTTTCATAATTTTCCTCTCTCTTCAAACTTTCAGCACTTCATTCTTCATCATTACTCGCAGCTGGTGACCTTACTTCATATTTTACTGAGAAAATAGAAGAAATCTCTAGAAAACTCTGGTGATAGGAACATTTTAGAGTGTAATGGTTAATAAGCAATGCTACCTTGAATAAGGTGGTTCACACATATTATTATCGTAACAAACTCATGTTAGCAGTGAAGCAGATGTGGCTGAGTCCTTCTGAGTTTTCAGATTGGCCCAAGAGTTGTTTAAGCAAGAGTTAAATTTTTCTATATGGAAAGATTGTTTTATTTATTTATTTATTTTTTTATCTTTTTACCTTTTTCTAGGGCTGCTCCCGCGGCATACGGAGGTTCCCAGGCTAGGGGTCTAATTGGAGCTGTAGCTGCCAGCCTTCGCCAGAACCATAGAAACATGGGATTCAAGCCGCGTCTGCGACCTACACCGCAGCTCATGGCAACGCTGGATCCTTAACCCACTGAGCAAGGCTGGGGATCGAACCCACAACCTCATGGTTCCTAGTTGGATTCATTAACCACTGAGCCACTATGGGAACTCTTTGTTTTTAATTTTTGGTTTATTATAGTGAATAATAAACCAAACCATTTCTACAGGGAATGTTGTAGTTATTTCTACTTTTTGTGATTTATTGTGATTTTTTTTTTTTTTGGGCTCAGTTTTCGTAAATGCTTGAAAAGAAGGTACATCCTATAATTTCAAGGTATAGCATTTTACGAAATTCCTAGTTTTTCTGGAAATTTTATTTTCTTTTTCTTTAACTCCCCCCTCCCCATGTTTTCCTTATTTTCCATGTCTTCCCTGAGGAGAATGGGAAGATTCAGAATTAAACTGTCACCATGCTTTTACTTGAACCATTGGTGATAACTTTTGAAGTTGTTTTTTTTTTTTTTGCTTTTTAGGGCTGTACCTGCAGCATATGAAAGTTCCCAGGCTTGGGGTCAAATTGGAGCTCCAGCTACTGGCGTACACCACAGCCATAACAACACGGGATCCCATTTGTGTCTGCCACCTACACCGTAGCTTTGTGGCAATGCCAGATCCTTAACCCACTGAGCAAAGCCAGGAATCGAACCCACATCTTCATGGATACTAGTCGGGTTTGTTTCTACTGCACCACAATGGGAACTCCCTGAAGTTTTAAAATGAATACTTAACCATGTTTAAGTTAACCAATACTTTTACTCTTTGATCAACCTCCAATTTATAGGCTGCTGTTTCTGCTGATTGAATTCATCTTGTTTTGGATACATGTGACATTATTTTAAGTATTTTATGTTAGAGGTCACAATCTTTTCCATAAGAGCCAGATGGTAACTACTTTAGACTTTGTGGACTATGTGGTCTTTGTTAAAACTAATCAGGTCTGCTGTTGTAACATGAAAGGAGCCATAGATAATATGTAAACAAATGGGCATGGTCTTGTTCTAGATTTAGTCCTGGGGTGTTACTTTGCCTACCCCTACGCTAGAGAGAGTATTGACCTCTGGAGGCATAGCAATCCAGGTCCAAATTAAATTAAAATATTGGCTTTTTTTTTTTTTTAATGGCCCCACCTGCAGCATATGAAAGTTCCCAGGCCAGGGATTGAACCTGCACTTCTGCAGTGACCTGAGTTGGAGTCTTAACCCACTGTACTGCAGCAGGAACTCCAATATGTGTGTGTGTGTGTGTATGTGTGTGTGTGTGTGTGTTTTATAGCTTGTATGTAGGATGACTTTATGCCCCACTGTGACATGATGTCTGGTCTGTGACCAAACTTTTTTTTTTTTGGTCTTTTTGTCTTTTAGGGCTGTACCAGCGGCATGTGGAGATTCCCAGGCCAGGGGTCAAGTTAGAGCTGTGGCTGCTGGCCTAAGCCAGCGCCACAGCAATGCGGGATCTGAGCCGTGTCTGCGACCTACACCACAGCTCATGGCAATGCCAGATCCTTAGCCCTCTGAGCGATGCCAGGGATCGAACCCGTGTCCTTATGGATGCTATTTGGGTTCGTTAACCACTGAGCCACGACGGGAACTCCCTTTCTCACTGGGTTGAGCAAAGACTGAAATAGATGTTTTCTGTCTGCTTTAGCAGACAGAAAAATACCCTCACTTTTTCATTGAAGGTATAACCCTTTAAGGATCCTGACTTTATATAGTGTATAGAAGTTCTGTGGTCTTATACTTACTTGTGTTTACTTGCAGTGTTGGCCATTAAAACCAAATCTGTAGGCCACTGGTGAGTACATGCCTTCTCTAGTCCATCTCCCTACTGATTATACTTTACAGTTCACAGAATATATTTTATTCTTTTAGTATTTCCCTTTATTGAAGGATAGTCTCATTCAGATGTGAGATGTGGTGGTGGTTATACTTTCCAGGAATGGTTAGGAAGGCACAACTACTTGTAATCTCTGAATGGTAAATGTTGATATAGATTGTTATTTTGTATATTCATTGGTTGGTAGGTTTTTATTTTTATTTGGAATGGTTTGATTATAGAATATCAATTGTAGTTTTGGTAAATTTTAAACTATTTCTACTGAGGTTTTTTTTTTTGGCTTATTTTATAATCAAAATACCTTTCTTTTTTTTTCTTTTTTTTTTTTTTGTCTTTTGTCATTGTTGTTGTTGCTATTTCTTGGGCCGCTCCCGCGGCATATGGAGGTTCCCAGGCTAGGGGTTGAATCGGAGCTGTAGCCACCGGCCTACGCCAGAGCCACAGCAACGCGGGATCTGAGCCGCGTCTGCAACCTACACCACAGCTCACGGCAACGCCGGATCGCCAACCCACTGAGCAAGGGCAGGGACCGAACCCGCAACCTCATGGTTCCTAGTCGGATTCGTTAACCACTGCGCCACGACGGGAACTCCCCAAAATACCTTTCTAAATAAATTCATCAACAGGGAATTATTGGGTTTGATTTTTGTCTTATTAATAGCATGACTTGTCAGGTATATTTATGAATGTAGAATAAGATGGAAATGGAAAGAATATATGATTTATGAGTTTTATAAGGACAATAGATGAATTATGAGTAATTTAGAAATTCTGAGTTATTTAAATACAAAGTAAGCCCATTCATTTTTATATCTTAGTAATAAAATTACATAGTTTAAATAACAGAATACATTATTTTATTTACTCCCAAAGTAATCTGGGTAATGATGCTGGCTTAAACCAGTGTTGTAGTATTAGAAATAATGAGAACCAGTCAATTTGTTTTGTATGTTTTTAAAGTAGAACTGATAGTATTTGCTGAGGGTTTGGATGTAGAGGCTGAGAAAAAGTGAAGCTTTAAGGGTGATTCCAGGGTCTTTGGCATGAGTAACTGGAAAGATGAACTTGCCATCATTGGCATATAGAAAGACGCTGAAGCAGATGTGGGGTGAAGGTTAGGAGTTCAGTTTCTACATGTTATATGTGAGCTGTCCTTTAAACATCAAAATGAAAATGTCCAGTGGGCAGTTGGATATATGGGTCCTGAGTTCTATAGCGAGAGATCTGGGCTAGAGATGTACATTTGGGAATTCTTGGGAAATTGATGGCACTTAAAGCCATGAGCCTGGATCAGATCACTAAGGAATTGGGTGTAGATATAAAGGAGAGAAGGATTGAGCCCTAGGGTGTTCCAAAGATAAGAGGTAGGGGAGAAGAGGGAAATGAGAAAGGAACAGAGTACAATGAGCTAGAAGCCAAATGATAAAAGATTATTAAACGGAAGAGTAAGCAGCTATGCCAAGTGCTGCTCTGCTGATAGGTCAAGTGAAATAATTACTAAGGGCTGACCATTGAATTTAGTACTGGGCAGGTCCCTGGGGATTTTGACAAGAACAGTTTTTGTGTAGCAGTGGGTTTAAAGCCTGACTGGATTGGATTTAATAAGAAGTGAGAGAAGTAGAATTGAACACAATGGGCAAAGTCGGTCCTTTCAAGGAAACTGGCTTGTGAAGGGGAGCAAAGAAGTTAATAGCACCTAGAAGGAACCACCATGTCCATTCTGCTACCATGCCCTCCGGCTTTCTATTGGGATCAGCCAGTGGGAAGCGCCAGCAGTAGATCAGAAGGTGGGGGATGAGTGAGGTTAAGGTGCTTTATTCCTCCCACTCCATCCCTGTCTGAGTCTTCTTGGGTTGATTAGGTTACCTTGCTGAAGGCTGAACTGTCAGGTGTTCTTAGCCACTACAGCTGCTCTCTAGAGTTTTGCAAATCATCCCTCCTCTTGCTTTTGCATGCCAAAGGATAGTAAAGGCTTTCTGCTATGATAGTCCCAGGATATTGCCCTGGCCATACTTTTGCAAACAGTCTTTTTTACTTGACTCCTTATAATTACTCGTTTTAAGCATGTCATGTTTCCTTTCAAGATCCTGGCTAATTGGATCTACTATTAGTTCTTAGAGATTTAAATGAAACTTTTAAACTAAATGGTCCTTCATATATACCTAGGTATTAGGACCCTGGAGGTTGGGAGAAAGGTGTTTGTGAGAGGACATTACACTTTGTTAATGGAGAAAAGTGTCAGAAGGAAAACAAACCTTTTGGAATAGGATGGAGCTAAGTCTTTTAGTCCATTTCTTCTACTATTATTCTTGAATTTTTAAGTTTTAATGTGGTAATCTGTAGCATTATATTTCTCTTAATATTAAAGATTGATATATTTACCAAACAATTTTCAAGAGCATTAACTATTCTAACTTTTTTTTGGTCTTTTTGCCATTTCTTAGGCCGCTTCCGCGGCATATGGAGGTTCCCAGGCTGGGAGTCGAATCGGAGCTGTAGCCACCGGCCTACGCCAGAGCCCCAGCAACACCAGATCCGAGCCGCGTCTGCAACCTACACCACAGCTCACGACAATGCCAGATCCTTAACCCACTGAGCGAGGCCAGGGATCGAACCCACAAACTCATGGTTCCTAGTTGGAGTCATTAACCATTGAGCCACGACTGGAACTCCAATTCTAACTTTTTAAATAAGCAGCGCTCTTATTTGTTTCTATATTATTTTATATTTTATTGACTATTCTATTAAGTTTTCTTTTTGTAATTATGTTTACTCTAAATCTACCTTATTTGGTTATTATGTCATCAACATAGAGGTAGTCATATATTGGAGTTCCCTGGTGGCCTAGCAGTTAAGGATCCAGCATTGTCACTGCTGTGGCACAGGTTTGATCCCTGCCCTGGGAACTTCCCCATGTCACAGGCATGCCTCTCCCCCCCATAAAAAAGAAAAAGGAGAAGAAGAAATAGTCATGTCTTACTAGCAAAATCACTCCCCAAAGTATATCTAATAAGATGCTATTTGTTTTAAAAGATAACCATTTGTTGTGTTCTTTTATGTGCTCTCTTTATAATCATTCATGTTCTTAAAAAAGTTTTCTGCCTCTCCATTAGTTTGAAATCCAGAATTTCTTATTATGTATTTTTTAAAAAAGATAGTTTTGTCACATATACATTATGCTTATGTGGCCTATTGATTTACTTGTTTTTGTATTTTTTTAAAGAGGAAATAATATTTTATGCTGTTTTCTGAAGCTTTATTTCTTTCATCACTGTATTATCAAAATTTATTCATGTTGTTAGGTATTCCTACAGTTAACTTTTTTGCATTACTATATTTTATTATCTGACTCTTTCATGACTTGCCTATCCATTTTCCTGTTTATGAGCCTTTAGGTTGGGTACCTGGTCAAATTCACCCACAGCAGCAGTTTTGTTACATCTTGGTAAACATACTATATTTTAAAAGATAAAGAAAAAAATGTCCAGGCTCTTCAAGCAGAAAGATGAAATATCTTACAAGGACACATGAGAAGATTAGTATCAGATTTCTCAAAAGCAACCTACAAATCATAGCAACCATGGAGCAAATTCTTCAAGAAACTCACAGAAAGAAAATATAGGCCAAGGGTTTTTATATTTTGCCAAACAGTCTTTTCATGTGTCAAGGCTATATAAAAAACAGTTTGAACATGGCAAAACTGAAGTCATTCTGTATATATGTCCCCTTGACATTTCTCCTACAGTAGAAATGTGCAAACTTTTTTTTGGGTAAAGATCTAGATAGTAAATAATTGTAAGCCACACAGTCTGTATTGTTGCCACTCAATTCTGCCTTTGAAGCTGTACGCAAGCAGCCAAAACAAAAACAAAAACAAAAACAAAACAAAACAAAACAAAACCATATAAATGAATGTGTCCCTGTTCCAGTAAATCTCTATTCAAAAAAACAGTTGGTGAGCTGGATTTGGCCCATGGCTGCAATTTATAAAGCTCTCTCCTAGAGAAAAAACCCCATCTAGTGAAGAGGTATGGAAATACTTCAGATAAAAGACTGATGGAGAGCATTGCATGTATTTAATTTTAGAGGTAAGAATAAAACAAGAGTGGTGGAGATGTCAGTAATGACTAGTATGCAAATATTATATGTTCTTTCCAAGTTGAAAGAATGCAACTAAAAATGTGAGGAGAAGGAAGAGAGAAAGGGGAAAGCAGAAAAAGAACGTGGACCACTGCAGATGAGAGGTAGGAATCAAAGGATGTCATTTAATTCTTGATGTAGTATAAGGGCGTATCCAACCCAGCTTTAGTGTTTTAGTTTCTTTTTTGAGTAGGCCCAGCTATCCATGAAGGCTGTTATTTCATAAATTTCATTCTTTCTTTGAAATGTTTCAAAGAACAAAGAACATTTGCTTATTTAAAAAATAGAGAATAAAATATTCTGTATGTAACTATTAAGATGGATCTATTGCACCCCTTTACAAATCTAAGATTCTTTGTGTGATCCTAGTGTTCTTATTTTTCCTATATTTTTAAATATTTTGTTATTTTATCATTCTAAGAATTAATGTATTGCTCATCAGTTATTCCCAACTATGCTAAAAAATTAACAAGAAAATAAGTTGCTTAGAAAGATGATGCCACAGGAGATATGTTGTCATTTTTCAGTTTTCTTATTGCAGTGCCCAAATTATTTTAAAGAAGGCATAAGAGAAGATTGGAGTCATTATCATAGCAGCCTATTTTTAGCTTTTATTGAACACAGTTGAGGATTCAGACTTTTTCATTTTATGCCTATAATGATAGTGGAATTGATCATTAACATTAAATTTCAGACCGTGAATCTTCATAATAAGATGATATCCTAAATAATTTTTTCAAGCTCAATAATCAATGAGTGAACAATATATTTTTATTTTTTTAGTATGTTTATTAACCAACATTTGTTTGATACAAAGAAGTCTGCTATATCTAAATTATTGAAATTTGCAAAAAGTAGTTTTTCATTATCCTTTTATTCTATAAATTATTTATAACATGGCTTGATAACATAAAACAACTGAAAGGAACTATTGAACTCTGATAGTAAATATTGATTACTATTGTTTCTGGTATATTTAGGATTAATATTTGACATACAGATATTAAAAGTTAAGCAGGAAAGAAGAGCACTATTAAGGGCACTATTAAAGGTATATAAACAAAGGAAACTGCTAGAACAAAAACTTAGCTTTCCTAGATACCATAAAAAGAAAACATCAAATAGAAAAGAAAACTCAGAAAAACATATCATAATACACTCAGTAATTATAAAATAATATGACAAAGTTGAGATTCAACATAATATTATCAATAAATGTAAATGAGATTAAGTTACTTGTTTAAAGAAAACATTTTCAAATTAGTGCATGAAGCAAAATTCAACTCTGCATGTAGAAGACACATCTGAAACACATTGATTTAGAAAGGCTGAAGTGAAGGGATGAGGAACGATTTACTAGGAACATGAATATGATGAGGAAGCAGGGATTTTATTCCTCATTCCAGGGAAAGTAGAATTCAAGCCACCTAACATTATATGAGACAAGAACACCTTATAACATTTAAAAAAATTTACCTTAAAATATTATAGCTATAGAAGAATATCTGTGCACCAAATAACCCAATAACCATCTATATAAAAATGAAATTACAGATGATGCAAAGGGCAATAACATTGCTTTCAGTACAAAACAAGTCAGGCATTACTCAATATTTGACAGGACAAAAGAATGTATATTGAATAACACAGCCTGACTATAGACAATGTAATCTTTTAAGATGCACACAGATAACTCGCAAAAAGTGAGTTGATCATATGTTAGAGTACAAAGAAAATATCAGTAGTTTCCAAAAGGTGGAAATACTAAAATTAAATACCTCAATATTAAATAAAGCCTTTCTGTTAGGTGAAAGAGGAAATAAATATAAGCTTAAATTACAAAATTGCTGAAAAATAATGACTAACATATATAAGAATCTATGAGATACATTGAAGGCAATTTTCAGAGAAGTATGGCACTAAACAGCTATATTAATATGAATGAAAATAAATGAACCACATCTCCAACTCATAAGAAAAAGCACCACAAAAAAAGTACCAGAGAGGAAATAATAATAAAAGCTGAAATTAATGATGAACACAAAAGACAATAGATCAATTTATAGATTGAACTCTTTTTAAAAAAAATAAAATAGATAAGCCACTAGCTCATTAAATCGAGAAGCAAAGGAAGACCCACAGATATACAAAATAAGAAATGACACGGAGGAAATAATATTGACAGAGGAAATTTTAAAAAGTGAGAATGCTTTGTATACCTATGCAAATCAATTTGAAAATTTTGAAGAAATAGATGATTCCCTAGAAAATTACAGTTTCCTAAAATTGAACCCAGTAGAAATAGAAAGTTTATATAGAGTAATTTCCAAAGTAGAGAAGGCATCAAGCCTAGATGATATTTCAGGGGGAATTTTAGCAACCTTAATAAACAAGATAGTCCCAACTTGCTTGTTTTAGAGCATAAAAAAAGGGAGGAAGCTTACGAATTTATTTTAGAAAGAAAAGTATAACATTAAACTTAAACTGGATACATTTAGCACAGAAAGAGAAAATTATAGACCTATGATTAAAAATGAATTAAAATACTTCCTTTTAAATATCACCTCAAAAATCCTAAATAAAATCAAAAGACTCCAACACACATTAAAAAAAAAAAGCCAAAAAAAAGAAAGAAATAATACATGATCAAGTAGGATATTTAATCAGGAATCCGAGGATAGTTAAATATTAAGAAATTTATTAATAAAATTTATTATTTATTAGGTCTAGGGAGTAAAATCATGTGATTATCTTCATTGATGTTTAAAAAATCCAGTCCTAATAAAACTTGAGAAAATAGAAATGGCTACTGTTTGAACAGAGTAAATATATGTATTTCAATCCCAAAGCCAGCATCTTACATGGGAAAGCAGCCATTTCTATTGAGAGTATTATTAAGATTCTGTTAAGATTAAGATCAAATTAAGAATTTTAAAAATTCTTCTTAAGGTATTAGAGGAAACAATTAGAATAAGAATTGATTAAGGAGAAATTTAACTATTTGTAGATGATAGAATAGAATTCCTGAAAACCTTGTAGAGTCAATAATAGGACTAACTTAAAACAGTTCAGCAAGGTAACAGTGTATAAAATTAATATGCAAAAATTACTATCTTTCACATACACAATTACAGGTAGTTATAAGAAATTAAGGAAAAGGAAAACAAAATAGCTACAATAAAGCTAAATCACTTAGGTATAAATCTAATAAACATTCAGATCTTTATAAAGGAAACTATAAACCATTCCTGGAAATCAAATGGGGATAAACAAATGAACAATATTCCTTGTTCTTGGTCAGGATGTATGAACATTGCAAAAATGTAGTATATCCCTAAGGTAATTTATAAATTTAATGCAATTTCAATGAAAATAATACCAGCTTTAAAAAAAATGGAGCCATGTTGATACTAAAGTTTATATGGAAACATAAACACATAAGGATAGCTAGGAAAAGACTGAAAAGGAAGAGCTGTGAGGGGACTTGTCCCGTTGGATATTAAAGCATATTGCAAAGTCTCCAAAATTAGAACAGTGCGATGATGTGGCAGTGCAGCACACATGTATAGAAGGACATTAGTATAGAATAAAAGCCCAGAAATGTAGTCAACTAGATGAAGAAATTTAACACGGACATACAGCATGGTTTGCTCTGCTCTGTGATCTCTGGGGCCCCATTAGGGAAGATTTGAACAGCTGGGGTGGCTTGCATGGCAGGAGGCTAGAATCATCTGCAGGCTTTTCAGTCATATATATTCAGTCATGTATATTGTGTCTCAGCTGAAATGACTGAAGGCTAAGCGCAGCTGGGACTGTTCTCAGGTACATTACATCTCGGCTGCATGTCGTTTGGGCTTCTCAACATGCCAGTTGAGTTTTAAAAGGAGTGTTCCCAAGAGGGAACTTCAGAAGATCAAGCATTCCACAGTAAACCAGGCTGAAGCTGCATAGCTTTTACGACCTAGCCTTAGAAGTCGCATGGCATCATGTCTGCTCTCTTGACTGAAGTGGTCACAAACCCTGTGATGCAAAGGGAGGGGTCATAGATTCCACTTCTCAGTGGTAGGAGTTTGAGAGAATTGGGTTTTCTATTTTTTTTTTTTCTTTTTGCCATTTCTTGGGCTGCTCCCACAGCATATGGAGGTTCCCAGGCTAGGGGTCTAATAGAAGCTGTATCCTAGGGGTCTAATAGAAGCTGTAGCCACTGGCCTACGCCAGAGCCCCAGCAACGTGGGATCTGAGCCGCGTCTGGAACCTACACCACAGCTCACAGCAACGCCGGATCCTTAACCCGCTGAGGAAGGCCAGGGATCGAACCTGCGACCTCATGGTTCCTAGTCGGATTCGTTAACCACTGAGCCACGACGGGAACTCCCGAATTGGGCTATGTTTTAAAACCACCTAAGGAGCGAACAGAAATAAATCTCAATTCTATCCCAAGAAATTTATTCTGCAGCTACATCTCCAGAAATACAAATACACACACACACACACACACACACACACACTTGTATGTACGAGGTTATTCATTGTAATATTATTTGAAAACTACTTTGGTGCTACACCTAAGATGGGTGGATAAATTCCAGTATGTGCACACTGATGGTCATGGTCATGTACTTGCAGAAAATAATGATAAACTCTGAAATCAAATGGAGTGATTTACAGGATATTTTGTGATCAAGTAAAGTGCAAAAATGTACTACTTTTTGCACATTAAGGAAGCAAGAGAAATCAGAAAACATACTTGCTTCTATGAGAAAAATCACCTGGAGGATAAACGAGACAACAGTGTTGTTTACTTTCAAGGGGAAGAGGAGAACAGTGTGGAGAGGATAGGAAGTGAGAATATATTTCCCTGAGTTTGTATTTTGTTTAAAATAGTTTGGGTTTTTAGAGGCATATTGCCTTTAGAAACATGTGTTCTCTCTATAAAAATTAATTCTACAAAGAGAGGAAGCAAACTCTAGAATAATGCAAACTGAAACAAAAGAACCCAACCATGTTTCAGTTGAAGAATTCAATCACACTGAAAAAGGGGGAAAAGAACTAATCCAAGTGACTTTTTAACAAGGTGTTTGTTTGCCTTTAGTCTACATGTGGATGTGGGGAAGAACTACCAACAAAGCTTTTAGGTTTGTTTTTTGAATTTTTTTGGTGAAGGGATTCTGAAATTATTTTAGGGGTATTGTTAGATTGAAAAAAATGAATAAATGTGTTGATATTGTTGGGAACTGAAGCTTCTAGTGTAGAAGACAGGAGATACGAATATGCAGTGGGGAAGGCAAGGGAGAATCCTGTCTGCATGGGTTAGAATTGGAGGTATCAGTTTGAGCTTATGATTAGATAGCTAGAGAGCTGTAGATAATTGTAGATTCCTCGGAAAGGGTCTAGAAACACAGACACTTCAGTCGTTGTGAGCACCTATCACCCATGTTCCCAGGTATCGTTTTAATAACATTCCTGTGAAAAGGAAGCAGGGCTTCTTAGAGAAATGACTGATTTTAGGGCTGTGGTTGGAGAAAAATAAAGATGAGCCTGGTACATTTTGTTATATCAGATAAGGAAGTGCTCAGGAAAGTTACGGGTTTTGTCAAAAGAACATAGGAGTCAGCTTGAAGGAGGTTTCATTGCTAAAATCTGGGACAATTTGAGCAATAGAATAATTTTGGAAAGTAATTATAAGCCATTGAAAACATAGGAATTCATGAGCTTACATGGACTGATACAAACAGGAGAGGCGAAGCCTCTTTGCTACGCGGATGCTGACTGGCATGTTGTAGTTGAAAATCCTCATTTTGCAGCGATCATATTAAAAATTGATTTAGGAAGGTTTCACTAATGGATGCTAGAACTGTGGAGGTGGAGACATCACGAGATGTGCATGATATTTAAGGGTCTTTCCCACAGATTGTTTGTAGGGTGCAGGGGAAAAACAGTAACTATGCAAGTGGAAAAATGTCAGTACCTTGTCTGGGTGATCAGAATTCATAGTACACACCACGGGAAATCGGACGTTGTGTGCCTCTGGTTATGGAATCTGCTAAAGAAAATATCACTTACAGCAGAGTTCTGTAAACTTTTCCTGTAAAGATTTACATAGTAAATATTTTAGGCTTTGTAGGTCATACAGTCACTATTTGATTTACTCAATTCTTCCACCGAAGTTTGAAAGCAAGCCATGAATAATAGGTAAGTGAATGAATAAGCTTGTGTGCCAATACGTCTTTGTTTTTGAAAATGAGCAGCCAGCTAGATTTGGCTCAGGGAACTTAGGTTGCTGATCTCTGGCTTCCAGTTTTCTGACTGGGAGTGCATACCTGAATCTAATCATGAAGCAATATCACATAAACATCAAATGAGGAACGTTTTATTTAAAAAGGGGGAGAGCTTTACTCTTTAAGAATGTCAGTGTCATGAGAGAGAAAGAAAGGCTGAAAAATTGTTCCAGATTATAGATGGCTAAAGAAACTTGACCACTGAATGTGGTAAGTGATTCAAGACTGGAATCTACCCTGTACAAATTTATTTATTTATTTATTTATTTATTTATTTATTTATTTATTTATTTATCTGTCTTTTTAGGGCTGCACCCTCGGCCCATGGAAGTTCCCAGACTAGGGGTCAAAGAATCGCAGCTTTAGCTGCCAGCCTGTGTACACCACAGTCACAGCAACGCCAGATCCTAGCCAGGTCTGCAACCTACCCTGCAGCTCATGGCACCATCAGATCCTTAACCCACTTAGCGGGGCCAGGGATGGAACCCGTGTTCTCATGGATGCTAGTTGGGTTTGCTAAGCCACACTGGGAACTCCTATACTGTATGAATTTCAATTCACAAGTTGAAGTATATGTGCATATTAAAATATTTTGTAAATGTTAAACTTCTTGACATGGATAACTGTAATATGACTACATAAAAAGAAAGTCCCTGTTCTTAAGATTTACACCAAAATGTTTAGGGGTAATAGGAATGATTATTCCGTGTGTGTGTGTGTGTGTGTGTGTGTGTGTGTGTGTGTGTGAAAGAAAGATGGATAGAGAGAACTAATAAACGGGACAAAACGTTAACAATTAGTGAATCCAAGTAATGGGAATGTGGAAATCTTTTGACTATTATTGCAACTTCTTTGTATCTTTAAAATTATATCTAAATAAAGTGCTGAAATAGATTAGAGGCAATAGATGTATTTTTTTTCATACTTGGTTATGTAGGATATATATTCGAATTGAAGTTAATAAGAGTTCCTGTGAATTTGCTCTGGCAGTAAAAGAAACGTCAGTTTGTCTTTTTGCTATACTTAGAATGACAGGATTTTTAAGGAATCTGTGAATATCAGAGGGGAATCATGCTCATGGTTTTACTGACTTGGATCATAAAGCTCTTCTGGGTTAGTCCTGAGGGAAATTATTTCACTTTAGGTTAGCAATACCTCATAAACTTTTGGAAAATCTCAATGTGAGTCTCAGTGTTAGTAGAATATTAATGTATTGCTTGTACTATTTTTCACGCCTTTAGGATTTGGGAGGTACAGTTGGGAAGTTCTTATTAATGCCATTTTACATCAGCCTTTTTTCCTTTTGCTCTAAAAACTATTAAATATGATTTTTTTTTGGTCTTTTGTCTTTTTAGGGCCGCACCCAAGGCATATGGAGGTTCCCAGTCTAGGGGTCGAATCGGAGCTGTAGCCACCAGCCTACACCAGAGGCACAGCAACACGGGATCCGAGCCGCCTCTGCGACCTACGCACCACAGCTCACCACAACACCGGATCCTTAACCCACTGAGCAAGGCCAGGGATCGAACCTTCAACCTCATGGTTCCTAGTCGGATTCGTTAACCACTGAGCCACTACGGGAACTCCAAGATATGATGATGTTTTAAAGAGGGTATTTTTTTCTCTGTAAATGTAGCGATACTATACGAAGTTCTCTTCTTTTTCTTCTCTTAACATCATGTGTTTTTCAGAATTCTGTGGTGAATTTCAAGTGTCAGTTGGACGTTGCTTTCAGCAAGCTGGTTATCTGGAAACCAGATCTACAAAGCATAATATTAGGTGGTGGGAATGAGGAACTTTTAATACATGAAATACCCCTTTAAAAAGAGTTCAGTCATAGGAATCATAAAACACAAACTTTAATTGTGCCTAAATTAGGTTTGGCATTTGTGTAGTCTCATTTGTGAAGAACTTTTCAGAACTGATGAGGTAAAGTGAAACAGTTTCCATGTAGTAAGTAAAAATATCTTAATGAATTAGGTTTGTGTAACAGCGGCCACTGTTAAACGGTATATGGTTTTATATCTACTAAAAGTTTCCAATAATATCACAATAAAAAGACTTAAGTTTTGATGAGTGTAATTATTAAACCATGTGCTTTCAGATTATTTATAAGCCATATAAATACCTATACATAATGTTTGAAAATATGCATTGTTACATTGAACAGTTTTCGTGGACATGCATTCAGGATTCAGAAAATTCTGGTCTTTCTGTCTCTGCCTAACATCCTTTCATTAATGCAGATTATCAGTCCTTTAAAAGGCAGTCATCATATTAGTTTAAAAATCTAAACATTTTTATTTATATTTGGAAAAAATATGCACTTCTTATAATTTGTACTTGGATTTTCACGACTATAGAGAATTGAACTTGTATAATTTAGTCACTCTTCCACATACTGGCCCTACAAATATTTTGAGATACCTCGTTTTAACTTATCTTCCTTTCTTTAGATAAGCATCTCTAGTTCCTTCAGTTGCATAACAAGCTGTCCATTCATATATTTTTTTATTATGCCTTACACTAACACAGATGTTAATGATATAAAGAATATTTTCTAATAATAATAATAACGTGTCTTATTGTGTGGTAGGTGGTGGTATCAGTACTTTACAAATACTAACTCATCTAGTCCTCAAAACCAACATGCAAGTTAGTGCTCTTGTTACCCCATTTTACAGTTAAGGGAGCTTAGGCACAAGATGTCTCACACAATTGGCCAGTGATCACCTGGCTAGTAAATGGCAAAAATCAGGATTATATATGATACACATTATCTTAGTTGACCCATCATTATCATACTCTCTGGACAAACTGTATTTTGTAATGATCTGTTCAAGCTTATCAGAGCTAAATAGAGCACGATGTGTTACTTAATGTGAGACCATTGCTTTTCCTTGTTCTGGATATATTTTGTTAATGTTGCAATCTAAATCTATATATAATATTATCATGTTGACTTATAATTAGCCTACCTATAGACAACAAAACTTCTTACTTTAGGTCACTGGTTTTTGTTTTTTAACTGCTGATAAGCAAGGTATACTTTATCCTGTACTTGTCGATTTCATGTAATTTGCACGAAGGTCTTGACATATATTGTTAAAATAACTTCAGCTCACCATTGCTTTTGATTCATAATTCTGGTATCTAGAGGTTTAATTAGCTCCTCCTCTTACTGGGTCAGTAGTCATTTAATAAGTACAACTTCTATGCCTTCATCCTAGGAATTGACAAAAAATGCTGACCAGTGAACTATTGGCAATAAAAAGAATATGGCTGAAAAATGTTTAAACTAAAAGATTCAGTAAACATATCAGACAGCTGCAGTGTGGATCTCATTAGATTGATTCCAACACACTTTAAAAATAAAGAAGCGTATTAGATAATTAGAAATCTGAACACTAGTTGGATGGTTACAGATAATAAAAATTATTATTTTTTTTGAGAATCACAGTGTAAACCTCTGGGGTTTTGGATTAAAGCCATAATCTCTTCTACAGATAATTTTTGGGAAAATAGTTTCTGTTTTGCTAGCCATTGTAATTATTTTTTCCATTATCTGGAAGACTTTCAATTGTTAGTACTTTTTCTAAACATGTTTGGTGTAGGTTGGTGCAGTCATGTGGATCTGGAGTTTTCTTTGTGGCAAGGTTTTAGAATACTTTTATCAGTTTATCTGGTAAGACTACTCAAATTTTTTCTCTCCGGATTTGGTAATTTGGTTTTGTTTTCAGAATTTGTCCATTTAATCTAAATTTTCTAATGTATTGACCAAAGTACTTTGTAATACACTTTTAGTGATTTTTAAAATATTTTATAGCCAAGTTCCCTTTTGCATTCCTTAATATTGGCTGCCTGGGCCTTCTTTTTGTCTTGATCAGATTCTTCACAAGATCATAAATCTTGATACTTTTCAAAGTATCAACTTTTTAGGTTATTGATTTTTTAATATATTCATTTATTTTATTCTTATTTTATTATGACCTTTTCATATATTTTGATTTGTAATGCTTTTTTTCTTTTTATATTGACGTTTAATTCATTCTCTTTTAGGTTTTCTTCACTGAATTTTTAAAAAATATATTCATTTAAAGCTATAACATAAACAATGTAAAAATGGCTATACTTGTATCCTACATGATTTGGTATGTAGTATTTTGTTTTTTGTTTTGTTTTGTTTTTTCTAGGGCCACACACGCGGCATATGGAGGTTCCCAGGCTAGGGATCTAATCGGAGCTGTAGCTGCTGGCCTACACCAGAGCCACAGCAACGCGGGATCCGAGCTGTGTCTGTGACCTATACCACAGCTCACGGCAAGCGCCAGATCCTTAACCCACTGAGCAAGAGCAGGGATCGAACCCCCAACCTCATGGTTGCTAGTCGGATTCGTTAACCACTGAGCCACGATGGGAACTCCGGTATGTAGTATTTTAATTGTGTTTAAAATTCCATAGTAATTCCTTCTTTTGCTCATGTATTTAGAGGTGCAGCTTAAAATTTTCAAACATGGTGTTTTCTAGTTATTTTTTATTATTGATATCTAGATTATTGTGTTACGGTCACAGAACATATCTTACAGGCTTTTACCATCAAAATTATTATGAAATATTTCAATAATACCTAAAAGTTGAAAGAATTGTTTAATGAATTCTCATAGACATACTTCTTACATTCTATATTAATGTTTCGCTTTTTCACTTACCAGTGTCTGTATCCATCTCTCTGTCCACCTATTTTTTTGTGTGTGTGCATTTAAAGACTGTTGCAAACATCAGTACACTTTACCTCCAAGCATAATAGCATGACTGTTAACTAGAGTTCTGTACTCATGTTTTTAATGTAAAAACTGTATACAGTGAAATCTTGTGTACCATTCAGTGAGTTTTGATAAAACAATCTGTAAACCAAACTGGTGTCAAGATAGGACATTTACCATTACTTCAGAAAATTTTCTCCCCATCCTTCCCACTCAATACCTGTCCTTCTTCCTAATTTTTTTTTTTTATCATCAAATAGTTTTGCCTGTTCTGGAATTTTGTATAAATGGAATCACACATTATACATCCTTTTTTTTTTTTTTGTCTTTTTGCCTTTTCTAGGGGCGCTCCACGGCACATGGAGGTTCCCAGGCTAGGGGTTTAATTGGAGCTGTAGCTGCCAGCCTATGCCAGAGCCACAGCAATGCAGGATCCGAGCCACGTCTGCAACCTGCACCACAGCTCACGGGCAACTCCGCATCTTGAACCCCCTGAGTAAAGCCAGGGATCGAACCCTAAACCTCATGGTTCCTAGTCAGATTCGTTAGCCACTGAGCCACCACGGGAACTCCTATACATCCTTTTTATAGGTTTTTGGTGTGGTGACCTTTTTATAGATAACAGAGTTGTAGCCTCTCTTACTTCTGGTGTCTGCCCCCCTTTGGCTGAAGTCAGTATGGGGGGCTTGCTGTAGGCTTCCTGATGGGAGGGGCTGATGCCTGCCCCCTGGTAGGTGGAGCCCATTCTGATCCCTCTGGTGGGTGGGGCTTAGTCTCTGGATGTGATTAGAGGCAGCTGTGTGCTTGAGGGGTCTTTAGGCAGCCTGTTTACTGAGGGGCGGGGCTGTGATCCACCTGGATTGTTTTTTACTCTGGGGCTTCTCAGTACTGACTGACTGGGGTGGGGCCAGATTTTCCCAAAATGGCCCCCTCCGGAGAAAGGCAGCTGCTGAATGTCCCCGAGAGCTTTGCCTTCCCTCACAATAAGCCACATTCATCCCTGTTTTCCCAGGATGTCCTCCGAGAACTGCAGTCAGGTTTGACCCAGATTCCTATGGAGACCTCGCTCTGCCCTGGGGCCCAGTGCACGTGAAAGTCTGTGTGCACCTTTTAAGAATGGGGTCTCCGTTTCCCCCAGTCCCGTGGAGCTCCTGGGCACAAGCCCCACTGGCCTTCAATGCCAGATGCTCCGGGTCTCTTTCTCCCAGTGCCAGATCCCCACACATGAGAATTTGATGTGGGGCTCAGAACTCTCACTCCTGTAGGTGAGTCTCTGTGAACCAGTTAGTTTCCAGTCTGTGGAGCTTCCCATCCAGGAGGTGTGGGGTTGTTTATATCGCAAAATCGCCCCTCCTACCTCTTGATGTGCCCTCCTCTTTTTCTTCTGGAGTAGGGTATCTTTTTTAAGGTTTCCAGACCATTTGGGTGGAGATTGCTCAGTCTTTAGTTGTGAATTTTGTTGTTTTTAGGAGAGAAGTTGAGCTCCAGTCCTATTCCGCCATCTTAATCCTCTCTTACGTCCTTTTTATTTAATTAATTAATTTATTTTTTATTTTTATTTATTTATTTTTGTCTTTTTGCTATTTCTTTGGGCCGCTCCCGCGGCATATGGAGGTTCCCAGGCTAGGGGTTGAATTGGAGCCGCAGCCACAGCAACGCGGGATCCGAGCCGCGTCTGCAACCTACACCACAGATCACGGCAACACCGGATCGTTAACCCACTGAGCAAGGGCAGGGACCGAACCCGCAACCTCATGGTTCCTGGTTGGATTCGTTAACCACTCCGCCACGACGGGAACTCCCTCTTACGTCCTTTTTAAAATAAAGCTTCTTTCACTCACCATGATTCTTTTGAGTTTTATATATGTTATATTTATTAGTAATTTGTTCCTTTTTATTGTTGAGTGCTTTTCCAACTTATGAATACATTATAGTTTCTTTGTTCACTCTATTTTTTTTTTTTCTTTTTCGGCCACCCTGTGGCTAGAGGAGTTTCCTGGCCAGGGATCAGATTTGAGGCACAGTAGTGACCAAAGCCAGCTGCGGCAATGTAGGATCCTTAATACCCACTGTGCTGGGTGGGGGATTGAACCTGGGTCCCAGTGCTCCCGAGACACTGCAGATACTGTTGCACCACAGCAGGAACTCCTGTTTATTGTTCTATTGATGAACACCTGGGCCATTTGCAATTTGCACTGTTAGGAATAAAACTGCAGTGAATATTCTTGTACAACAATGTACAAAAACTTGTAGACAGTTTTTATTTTTCTTGTCTAAATACCCAAGAATGCTAGGTCAGAAGGAAGATGTATCTTTAACTTTTTAAGAAAGTGAAAGACCTTTTCCAAAATGTCATAACATGTTTGTTTATTAAATTTGGTGAATTACTTGTGTTGTTTCAATCTTTTAGATGTTTACTGATTAGTTGCTGGGAAGGGTACATTAAAATTTCCATGATGACATTCATGTTGCTAATTTCTCCTTATAATTTTTTTAATTTTTGTTTTTTATATTTTGAAGCTTTAATAGTCTCCTGGGAACACTGACCTTTAAAAATTCATATACAGTGATCTTTATCTTTAGTTATCTTTTTGCTGCTTTTGCCGTAGAGGTTATTGTATTCTGATGTATTGTGGTGGTTGCACAGAGGGAGAGCCCATCAATATTTGGTTTGGTGCTAAGAGAGTATGAAAACCTTATTATTCACAAAACGAGGCTTTATGAGGAGAGCAGAGCAGGCTGCCAAGTGAGTCTGAAAACGTCTTGAGAGAACAGGAAAAGAAATTGGCTTAGATCTAATTTTATGGATGTGGATAAAGGGAAGCATGCATGCAGGCTGGGTCTTACTTGGCTTACATTTCCCCTTAGCTCCATTAGGGGGAGCAATACAAACAGTTGCTTTATTTAGAGATCCTGCGGAATCTTTGCCAATCTGTTTCCCAAATCACTGAACAATTAACTAAAGATCTTTTCTCCTGTATTGTGCACTTCCAGTGATAAGTAATAAGCTTGAATAATGATATTGTCTTAGAATAGAGTGTTGGCAGGGAAAGTGGTGAGGGTAGTTGGTTCCTAGATTTGTTTTAAAAGTGGAGACAGCAAGACTCACTGAGAAACATGTGGAATGTGAGGGGAAAGAGTCAAGGATAGTCCAGGATGTTTGGTTGAGCAACTAGAAGAATGGAGCCTCCATCTGCTAAGTAGAGGGAGCCTGATAGAAGCAGGTTTACTTGTCATCAACACATGTGTGTGTATAAAGACACCAATTTTTAGCATCCAGCTTGCTGATCTTTAACAAATGAATATGGTTTCATTCTCTGTTAAAGAAGTGTTTAACTTTTCAAAAAAAAAAAAAACCCCAAATGAATATGGTTTTGTAACACCTCAATCAAGATATAGAACATTTCCATTACTCCAGAAAGTTTACTCATGCCCTGTGCAGTCAGTCTTTTCTGATTTCTAGCCTCAGGTAACCACTGATCTGTTTTCTGTTATTATAATTTTGATTCACTTTGAATTTCATATATTCCAAAGTGACTGGGTCACTTTGCTATAGAACAGAAATTGACAGAACATTGTAAATCAACTGTAATGGAAAAAATAAAAATCTTACAAGAGTATTCAGCAAAAAAATTTTAAAAAAGTACTTTAGAGATGTGTTGATTAATAAAAATGTCATTTTTCTGAATTATTTTACTTTTGCAGTATTTGTCAACTTTTTAAAATGACTTTAACTACTGTATTGAGATATACTTGACATAAAACAAACACATACTTGGAGTGTAAAAAAAATTCCATGTAAATGGAGTCATCTGGTATGTAGTCTTATATTAGCATAGTAATTTTGAGATTCATCTACATTTTTGCTTGTATCAGTAGTTCTTTTTATTCTTCAGTGGTATTTGTATGGATAAGTTGTAACTTATTTATGCATTCCCTAGTTAGTTATAAATATTTGCATACAAATCTTTGTATGAGCATATGTTTTCTGTTCTCTTGTGTAAGAACTGAAGAATAGGATTCTGGGTATTTGCAATTATATGTTTAACTTTGTAAGAAATTTCCATACTGTTCCCAAGTTGGTACTATCTTTTACAACCCACCAGCAATGTATGAGAGTTCCAGTTACTTCACATCCTCACCAAACTTGCTATTGTTAGTCTTTTTAAACTTGCTATTCTGGAATTATAGTGATATCTTATGGTTTAACAATATTAACAATATTAAGTCTTCTAACTCATGGACATGGTATATCTCAGCAGTTATTTAGGTCTCCTTTAATTGTTTTCAGCAGTGTCATTTTCAGCGTACTGATGTTGCACTTAGTTTGCTAAGTTTACGTATTTCTCCTTTTTTTGGCTATGCCCCCAGTATGCGAAAGTTCCCAGGCCAGGGATTGAACCCGCGTCACAGTAGCAACCAAGCTAGAGCAGCAACCCAAGCCACAGAGGTGGCAACGCCAGATCCTTAATCCATTGAGCCACCAGAGAACTCCGAAAGTATTTAATATTTTATATATTATTATAAATTGGCATTCTGTTGGTATTTCCATAGTGTAGTGATGATCATGTGTGCTTATAAATGGCATTTAAAAATTTCAGTTTACAATTGTTGATTGCTAGTATATAGAAAAATTGTTGACTTTTAATATTGAACTGGTACCCTGCAACGTTTGCTGAACACACTTATTAATCCCTGTAGCTTTTTGGTAGGTTCCTTCCTATTTTCTATATAGATGATCATGTGTTACGCTTAACTGGTAAATGTTCTTTTTCAATCTATATACTTTTTTTTTTTTGTCTCTTTTTTTAGGGCCGCACCCACAGCATATGGAGATTCCCAGGCTAGGGGTCTAATAAGAGCTACAGCTGCTGGCCTACGCCACAGCTTCAGCAATGCCAAATCTGAGCTGCATCTGCAGCCTACAACACAGCTCACGGCAATGCCGGATCCTTAACCCACTAAGCGAGGCCAAGGATTGAACCCGCAGCCTCATGGTTCCTAGTCGGATTTGTTTCCACTATGCTACAATGGGAACTCCCTATATACTTTTTATTATTTTCTTTGTATTATTATACTCTAGGATCTCTGATACAATACTGAGTGGAAGTAGTGAGAGCAGAAATTTATGCCTTTTTTTCCCTTATTGTTGGAGGGAAAGCTCCAGTCTTTTAATTATTACATTAGCAGTATATTTTTTTTAGATGCCTTTATCAGGTGGTGTAAATTCACTTTTATTCCTAGTTTGTTGAGTCTTTTTCATGAATAATGATAAGTTTTGTGAAGTAATTTTTCTTTATTGAGAAGAACATTTGTTCTTTTATATATTTATTTTTTTGATTTCTTTCTTTTTTTTGTCTTTTCTTGGGCCGCTCCCGCGGCATATGGAGGTTCCCAGGCTAGGGGTCGAATCGGAGCTGTAAACACTGGCCTATGCCAGAGCCACAGCAACGCGGGATCCGAGCCGTGTCTGCAACCTACACCACAGCTCACGGCAACGCCGGATCGTTAACGCACTGAGCAAGGGCAGGGACCGAACCCGCAACCTCATGGTTCCTAGTCGGATTCGTTAACCACTGCGCCACGACGGGAACTCCTATTTTTTTGATTTCTTAGTATGATGAATGACGCTGATT
Source organism: Phacochoerus africanus (assembly GCF_016906955.1). Lineage (NCBI taxonomy): Eukaryota > Metazoa > Chordata > Mammalia > Artiodactyla > Suidae > Phacochoerus > Phacochoerus africanus. Next base: position 125,814,392 of record NC_062558.1, read on the forward strand.
TTCAGAAGATGTTAAGCCACTATTGCATTCTTGGATAAACCCCATTTGGCCATAATGTATTATCCTTTTTTTTTTTTTTTGATATCCATTTCTTTTATTTAAAAACAATTTTAATTAAAAAAATTTTATTATAATGATTTACAGTGTTCTATCAATTTCTGCTCTACAGCAATGTGACCCAGTCATACATATATACATTCTTTTTCTCACATTATCCTCCATCATATTCCATCACAAGTGATTAGATTTATAGTTCTCTGTGCCATACAGTAGGATCCCATTGCTTATCCATTCCAAATGCAACCGTTTTCACCTACTAACCCCAAATTTCCAATCCATCCCACTCCCTCCCCCTCCCCCTGGCAAACACGAGTCTGTCCTACATGTCTGTGATTTTTTTCTAAAAATATGGCACGCTTCACAGATTTGCATGTCATCCTTGCACAGGGGCCATGCTAATTTTCTCTATATCTTTCCAGTTTTAGTATATGTGCTGCCAAAGCGATCACTGTATTATCCTTTTTGTATATTACTAGAATTGAATTGCAAAAATACTGTTAAGGATTTTTATGTTTATGCTCATAAGAAAAATTGGACTGTGATTTTCTTTTTTTGTAATGTCTTTGGTTTTGCAATCTAGATAATGGTAAAATGATTTGGGGAGTGTTTTATCCTATTTCTGTAAAAGTTGGTGTAGAGTTGGTATATTATCTTAAACTATTTTCTGGCCCAGAAGTTTTCTTTGTAGAAAATTTTAAAAAATTTATTTATTTAATTAATCTGTTTGTTTTAGTATTTATTTTCTTTAATAACTGTTAGCAATCTCAAAGTATTAATTTCTTTTTGAATGGTATTTGGTAGGTATTTTTAAGGAATTTGTCCATATCATTTAAGATGTTAAATTTATTGCATAAAGCTGTTCATTATTTTCGCTTACTCTTTTTTTTTTTTTTTTTTTAACAGCTGCATCTGTGTCATGTGAAATGTCCTAGGCTAGGGGTTAGATTAGAGCTGCAACTGCTGACCTACGCCACAGCCACACCAGATCCAAGCCATATATGTGACTTATGCTGCAACTTGCGGCAACACTGGATTCTTAACCCAGAGTGAGGTCAGAGATTGAACCTGTATCCTCATGTGTGTCAGATTTTTAACTCTTTGTGCCGCAGCGGGAACTCCCTTTATTATTCTTTTTAATGTTTGCAAAATCTGTAGTGATATATCCTCTTAGATCCAAGTTATTTGTGTCCTTTTTTTTTTTTGAACAGTCCACTAGAGATTAACAGGTTAATCAATTTATCAATCTTTTCAAATAACCAGCTTTTGTTTCCTGTTTTCTATCATATTATTTAATGCTTTATGTGTTATATTTATTTTCTTCTTTGAGTTATGTTTGCTCTTGTTTTACTGGATTTCTTAAGGTGGAAGAATAGATCATTGAATTGATATTGAGATTTTTTTTCTTTCTAAAAATCTAAGTATTTATTATAAATTTCCTTCTAAGCCAGTAGTTCTCAAACTTGATGCATAAGAATCACGTGAAAGATTGTTAAAATAGATTGTTGTGCTCTAATACCTGATTTTCTTATTAATTATGTCAGGATTAGAGATTTGCATTTTTAAAAGGTTTCGGGTAATGCCAGTTGCTGCTTCAGGGAGCCACCACTGAGAATGACTGCTTAAATACTGCTTTAGCTATACCCCACACATTTTGAAATGTTGAATTTTTTTATTCCATTTCCTTCAAAATGTTTTCTGGTTTTTTTTGGTGGTTTTTCCCTTTGGTTCCCTTTGTAGTATTTTGTTTGATTCATATAGATGAAGATTTTAAATATATTTTTCTTGCCATTATTTCTTGTTTAATTCTATTATTGGCAGACTATCTTTTATAATTAAATTTTTCTTGAATCTCATTTTCTGATTCAGAATATTGTCTACCTTGGTGAATGTTATGTGAATTTGAAATGATGTGTATTCTTCTGTAGTTGGTTGGGGTGTTTTATAAATGCCAATTGTATTATGGCTAATGGAATTATTCAGGTCTTCTATATTCATACTGATACTCTGTTTATTGTTTTGTTTTTTGTTTTTTGTTTTTTTATAATGTTACTGAAAAATTAGTGTAGAAACCTCCAGTTATGATTGTGGATATATCTATTTTTGTTTTTCAGTTCTATTGGTTTTTGCTTCTCTCATTTGGATGTTTTATTATTAGGAGTGTATACAGTTAGAATTGTTAGTTCCTCATGATAAATTGTCCTCTTTTATTCCAAGTTTCTTCTATGGTCATTCCCCTGTCTGAAGAGCTTCTTTTAGTATTTCCTTTGGAGTAGTTCTGCTGGCTATGAAACAGCGTAATTTTTTTTCACACCTGAGAATCTCATTTCACATTCATCCTTGAAGACTATTTTTGCCAGTTACAGGATTCTGACTTACAGTTATTTTTATAGTTATAGTTATTTTTCAGCACTTTAAAAAGTGTTGGGCCACTTCCTCTGTCCTGCATGGTTTTTTAGGACAAAATTACAGTCAGTTGAATTGTTGTTCCCTTATGGGTAACTGTTGTTTTCCTTTAGCTGTTTCTGAAATGTTTTCTGCATTTTTAAGTTTCAGCAGTTTCATGAGTTGTGCGTTCCTTTGAATTTATCTTGTTTGTGGTTTGCCGAGCTGCTTAAATCTGTAGGACTATTAATTTATTAAGTATAACTTTTTTGTTTTATTTTTGTAGAGATTGCTCAGATTTTACCTTTAACTAGTGTTCATGTATAGGGTCAGAAACTCAGAATTGTATACCTGCATTTCCATCTTTTTCCTTTGTGATAATGTCATATCTCATATGTTATGAACACTGTAATAAATTGTTATAATTAATTGTTTTGGACTGTTAATTATCATTTACTGGGAAGGAAAAATGAGAAATGACACCTTTAGTATTTGCCCACATATCAAACCATTTTCTATAATCCTTTTTCATCTATATGTAAATCCAGATTCTATCTGGTTTCAAGTAGCATTTTCACTCAGCTTGAAGAACTTTTTTGGTCATTTTTTTTTTCATAGAGCCAGTCTCCAGTAATATGTTCTCTCTGCTTTTTTTCCCCTTGGTCTTTAAAAGGTTTTATCACTTTCACATTTGGAAATATTTTGTGGGATATATAATTCTACTTTGATAGTTATTTTTTGGTGTAGAATTCTGTGTTGACGGGTCTTTTCGCTTCTAGGCAGTTTAAAAGTATGACAAGTGTTCATTGTCTTCTGATGTGCATGTTTCCTGTGGAGAAGTCAACTGTCATTCCTATTTTTATTCTTCTGCTTGTTCATCTTTATCACTTCATGATATCCTTCGTGTGGCCTTCTCTATTTCTGCATTATTTTCTTCTATTTCATTGATCTTGGTTTTGTGAATTTATAGATTTCATTCAATTTGAGAAACTGTTTTTTTCAAACATTGTTTCTGTCTGCCTTACCACTACCACATGCCAGACCTCTTAACATACTAGATTAGACAACTTGATACAGGTCCCTGACATAGGTCCCTTCTATTCTGTTCATTGTTTTTCAGGTTTTTCATTTATGTGCTTCATTTTGGATAGTTTCTATTTCCATGTATGAAATTCATGTTTTTTCTTCTGTAGTATCTAATCTTATGTTAATTGTATTCAATGTATTTTTCTATTCATGTTTTTTCTTCTGTAGTATCTAAACTTATGTTAATTGTAGTCAATGTATTTTTCTATTCATGTTTTTTCTTCTGTAGTATCTAATCTTATGTTAATTGTACTCAATGTATTTTTCTATTCCAGGAGTTCTGTTTGAGTCTATTTTAGCTTCCATTTCTCCCTTATCATATCCATGTTTTCTGTAACATTATTGAACATATTTGAAAATGTTTACAATAGCTTTTTTGTCTTTTTTTTTTGTTGTTGTTGTTGTCATTGTTGTTGTTGTTGCTATTTCTTGGGCTGCTGTCGCGGCATATGGAGGTTCCCAGGCTAGGGGTCCAATCGGAGCTGTAGCCACCAGCCTACGCCAGAGCCACAGCAATGCGGGATCCGAGCCGCGTCTGCAACCTATACCACAGCTCACGGCAACGCCGGATCGTTAACCTACTGAGCAAGGGCAGGGACCGAACCCGCAACCTCATGGTTCCTAGTCGGATTCGTTAACCACTGTGCCACGACGGGAACTCCTACAATAGCTTTTTAAAACAGTTTTCTCTTTAAATTCTATCTTTTTTGTTATTTCTATATCCTTTCCTATTGATTGATTTTTCATATTGTTATAGGTCATATTTTCTTTTCCCTCCATGCTCGTTAATTTTTAAATGCATTTTGAACATTGTATATTTTTACCTTGTTGTCTGCTGGGTTTTGTTGTATCCCTTTGAAGAATGTTGGGCTTTGTACTAACATGGACTTAAGTTACCAGTGTCAACGTTTTGGGGGATTGCTTTTAAGGTTCGTTAGAGTGGATCCAGAGCAATTTTCAGTTTATGGCTAATTTAGTCCAGTACCACATTCCTTTTCGGGAATCTGCCTAATGCCTCCGATAGTTTGAGGTCTTTCTTCTGTGACTGCTTGGAGCACAAACTGTTCCCAGCCCGTGTGAGATCCAAGAGCTGTTCAGCCTCCTAGTTTTTTGGTGAGAAGTTTCCTATTATGACATGCAGATCAATATGCAGCTAAAGACGTGAGGGAACATTTCTGCAGGTCTCTTGAGCTTTCTCTGTGCAGATAACTCATATCTGGTATCATTTCCTACAAATTCTAGCTTGTAGGAATTTGGTTTTTTCAAACTCTGATCTTTGTTTTCTCAGCGTAGTGAGATCATCAGAATCTGTTGGCAATCTCCCTTCTTGCTCAGTGGCTGGGAATTGTCTCCCGGCATACAATTTTGACACTCGTAGGGCTCACCTTGTTTCTCTTTTCTTTAGAATCACAGTCATGTGCTGCTTGTTATCCAGTATCTTTTTTCATTTTTTTTCTTTTCTGGCTTTTAATGCTCTCTATCACAGCCTAATAAAGAACTGTTGGTATATATGAGTCATCATAGCCTAGTAAAGAACTTTTGGTATATATGAGTTATTTTTGCTTTTGACTTTTGGAGAATTATCCTGAGTTATTTCTTGTATTCGTATATCTATTTTAATTACTATTTTTTCTCTTTAATGAATCAGTGACCCACTTTTTATAAATTGGGAATATGATATGGCACATTACAAAATTAAAAACAAAATTCATGCATATGCATATAATATGCAAATTATAAGAAAATACTTTTTCTGAGGTGGCAAATATTTTGTTACCTTAAATGTTTACTGAGACAAACTGAATCCTTCTAGCATGTGCTCATTTCCAAATGTAATAATAAGAGTAAAGTGAGAATGTGAATCATATTTAATTTTACACTTTGAGTTAATCACCTTTATCTGAGCAAAACAATTTTCTTAATTTTTCATCTGAAACTATCATATCACCATTCCTTGTTTAAACTGCTAGCATTAAACCTGGAGAAATACTGCTGTGGTATTTAAGAGTAACTCACTTTGCTGTTGGACCTGTGCCGTAGCTCTTACACTTTTAATTTTTTAAAATATTTGAAAAGTGGTTGAGTGAGATATTTTATTTCATGTTGAACTTCCCATTGCTAGTAAGGTGAATATATATTTTTATTAACATTTTAATTTGAGAAAATTATAAATTTATGTACACTTATAAGAAATAATTGAGTTGAGAATTCCCATTTTTTAAAAAAATGATGCATTAAGCAATCTAGCAATCTTAGCCATAGCATCATTATCTAATAGAGCATACACTGTCTCAGGGAGTGCCTCATTATTTCATGTGCTAATAACCCTTTGGAAGGTCTACTCATGCTATCCTTTTACAACTAAGGAAACTTAGAGTTAAAAAAATCAATGCACAAAAAGTTTAAAAGTTGATGTAGACTAATTTCTCCCTCCCCATCCCACTAAGTACAACAACAAACCCTGTAAATAGTATAAAAGACAACCAAAGGAGAAACATGAAAGGTGACTGGTTAGGAACTCCAGGACTAGAGGATGGGTATCCTATTGGCTCCCAACCAACAAAAGAAGGCTTAGCATTTAGGTCTTGTGGTGGGATCTCCCTTTTCAGTCCCAGACCTGTTGTGGAAGTGAAACCCTTCCTCTGTCTGCTTATTGTAAAGGTGTTTGTTGGATCTTTGGTGGTTGCCCCTAAGATCATTTAGGATTATCCATGTGAATCCTGTCCAATTTTGGGGAGGAACAAGCCTGCCTTAGTTGCTTTTCATTGCCAGGTTATGGGTTGAGAAATGCTGGGCCTGAGTAGCCTGCCAAATAATAGGCTCTCATAAATTATTTGTTAAATTTTTTGTCTAAAGTTATTTACAAGAACAGAAATATATGTGAAAATAAAATTTCCCTTTTTCTCTTCCACATCAAAAATTAGATGTTTCCAGTATTTCATAGTTTAATTTAATCTACAGAAAGGCCAGTCTTACTCAACTTCAATTCTACCACCCAATGTAATAATTAGCACATATTTAATAATTTTTAATTAAATGATTATTAGGCATACTTTACTCATATGATGTGGTGTTAGAATTAACTTGTTGGTAGTTTGGTGGTATATTATTTTTATTTTTAAATACTACTTGAAGCTGATGATTCATTTTCTTTCTCTTACAGCATCCAACACTTGGCTTGTTCCAGAAACTAAAGGAGCTATTGTTCAAGGTGGATATGGCCATACCAGTGTGTATGATGAAATAACCAAGTCCATTTATGTTCATGGAGGCTATAAAGCATTACCAGGCAACAAATATGGATTGGTAGATGACCTTTATAAGTACGAAGTTAACACTAAGACTTGGTGAGTAGAGTGGGCAGCAGTATAATGGGAAATTTGGCACTCTTATGTTCTATATTTTTATAATAGTAGTGTTTATTAAATATTTTCAGGGAGATATTCTTGGCTTTTTTCCCATCTTTATTTCAATGAATGACATTCTTTTATGTAGCAAAGGCACAAAATGATACATTTTCTGTATAGCCATCCTTACTGTAAATGATAGACATTAAAATGATCTTCAGTCCTATAGATATACTTATTCTGTATACATTACTCATAAGTGCTGATATCATGTTCCATTCAGATGAGCATTTTTTAATTACCACTATAACTTTAAGCTTTGACATTATCTGTCCTGGGATTTGTTCTTCTTTGCACTCACATTTTATTGTCATTTTTAAATTTTAAAAGCATTTCTTCAGTTTTATCATCTAATTTCCTATGAAATACAAAGCGGTGACATTTAGGTAAATTTTCCTTTATAGTTGTTATAAGTAATGCCATATGATACATCTTGTATTGATCTTCTCATGCACTTATGCAAGAGTTTCTAGGGTCCATAAGTAAAGTAAAATTGCTCTGAGAATATTCACATCTTCAATTTTACCTCATGTTGCCTAATTGCCTTTCAAGTCACCATGATAATGTAATTCTTAAGCAGCAGGTTATGAGTGTTCCTGTGGCTCCATAGTCCCAGCAGCACTTGGTAATTGTGAGCATGTTTTTCTTTTGCCAGTGCAGTGGATGTGAATGGTATCTTACATTTGAATGTATGTATCCTGATTACTATAGTGGATAAGTATATTTTTATGTGTTCATTTTGCCACTTGTGTTTTCTATTTAGTGAATTGCTTACTCATAACCATAACTTTATCTTATTTTAAATATTAATTTTTCATTTATTGATTTTTCTAGGTATATAGGTTTTAAAATAGAATTTTATTGTACTCATTTTCTTTTGTTAGACCTGGGAGGTGACCCTTTTTTCTCTTTTAAGACACTAAGCATTCTTTTAAACTTATATAAAATTATTTTACATGTTTAAGTGAAATACAGCTTCCCACCAAATTGTGATTTGTTCTACCCCCTTCACTTTCAAACATATATTCTTATTTTTACTTTATTTGAAAAATAAAAGATGGAATTTTTTAAAATGAAGACTTTCCATTGGGTAATTTTGCTAGTTTTTATTATTTTTTTAGTCTAATAAAATGTAGTACTATAGTTTAGTAGATATGCTCTTTTGTTGTGTGAAAATAATTTCTCCAAATTCTTTTTCAATGGTGAAGTGGATTATTTTAGACTGTTATTTCCACTGAGAAAAAAATAGAATTACATCTTTTTAAGGCTACAGAGAACTATAAAGAAAGTGAGAATTTTTTTGGTCAAGATCTAGGAGAGATTGAATGATTAGGGAGATGATATTACCATTTTGTGCAGCTTTTATCCTTGAGACAATAAATCGTGAAAACTGAGAAACTGAGTAAAGCTTTTGTTAATCAATATGGAAGACTAAAGTTGCATTTCCAAGTGTTCCAAGCAAGAGAGGTCCCTATACACACTTAATAATTTAGTCTGGTCACTGAAGTTCTAAACTTCTGAGTGAGGATTAGCCTATTTTTGAATCATCACAGTCTTCAGTGGATTACAGTGGTCTGTTTGTAGCCTAACTAGTGGCAGAGCAGAAGTAAATCCTCTCTTGAGGAAGATAATATCATACAGATCCTCAAGCTATTTCATATATAATATCTGGTACAAAGCAAATAATAAGGCTTAGAAAAAGAAAAAATAGGAAGAAAATCAGCCATTAGATATATACCTGTTGGATAATGGTATTTCAAACAGCAGCTTTAAAATGATTAGGATTTTATCATCAAGGAATTAAAATATAAGGTATAAAATATTAACAGATAACTGGAAATTATTATTAAAAAATCAAATGGAAATTATTGATGGAAAATACATTAAATGAATTAAGAATTCTATATTTAATAGCAGGTTAGACACAGCTGAGGGGGAAATTAATGGAATGGAAGATATGACAGAAGGAAATACTTGTATTGAAATAAAGACAAAGAATGGAAAACAAAAGTGGAAAAGAAATATAAGGGACATGTGGAAGTGTTCTAACATGCATGGAATTAGAGTCCAGAAGAAGAGTGAGAAAATAATGTATGGCAGTAGTTGAAGTCTTAAATGACTAAGAATTTTCAAAAGTGACAAAAGACATCAAGCCACAAATTGAAGAAATTCTATGAGTACCAAGGAGGATAAGTACCTAGAAACTTACACTTAGAAATATCATTGTAAAACTGATGAAAACCCAAATAGGATGAGAAAAGCAACTAGAGAGGAAAAAAGATATTTTCTCTTTCAAGGAGCAACACTAAGACTGACAACTGAGTTTTTAACTGGAAAAAAAAAAAAGGAATCTAGAAGATGTGGTATTTTCAAATGGCTGAAAGAAAATAGTCATCAGTTTAAAATTCTTCACCCAGTGAAAAACTCTTAAAAAATGAAAGGAAAACATTGACTTTCCTGAAAAACAAGAATTGAATTTGACAACGGCAGACTTGCAATAAAGAAAATGCTAAATAGGGGAGTTCCTGTTATGGCTCATTGGTTAATGAAACTGATTAACATCCTTGAGGACGCAGGTTTGATCCCTGCGGTTGCTCAGTGGGTTGCTCAGTGCGTTGCCATGAGCTGTGGTATAGGTCGCAGACATGGCTCGGATCCCACATTGCTGTGGCTGTGGCGTAGGCCAGTGGCTACAGCTGTGATTGGACCTCTAGCCTGGAAACCTCCATATGCTGCTGGTGCGGCCTTAAAAGACAAAAAATAAATAAATAAAAATAAAAAAGCAAAGAAAGAAAATGCTAAATAAATAAAAGAAATGCTATGGAAGTAGAAGAAAAATGATCCTATATACTGGAAGAAATAGAGAAGCAAAAACGGTAAATCTAAATGGTTATTTATTATATATAATATACTGTGATGATAATAGAGGCTTAAATTATACAAAATTTAAATGCATGATTATAGCAGCACATAAATCAGAAAGAAATATAAATGGAGTTCAGCAATTCTAAGGTCTTTGTATCATATGGGAGTTGATAAAAAGTGAATTTATTTTAGACATTGATAGTTGAGGATTTATATTGCAGTCATCAGTTAACGGCAAAAAATAAAACACTGAATATCCAACAGGTGAATAAAGGTGAAAATACTTAATACATTTGGAGGAAGGCACGAAAGTAATGAAAAGGGAACAAATTAAGGTTGCAACACATAAAGGAAATAGTGAGATGGTATTTTAACTCCAGATAAATCAGTAATTACACTAAATTTGAGGAAATAAATATTCCAGTTACAGTAAATGTAAGAAACAAAATATTCCACTGAAAAACTAAAGGTTTTTGGACTGAGTATAAAAATAAAACCCAGCCATATGCTGCTTACAAAATACATAAAAAGTATAAAGTACTTAAAAGAGTTGAAACAAAAGGATGGAAGATACACATATATCCACGTATATATATTATATTATATATGTGTATATGTATAATGTGTGTATATATATAATGCAATCACTAAACAAAACAATGCTGTTATAGCTTTTCTAATATCAGGCAAATAAAAGCTTAAGTCAGATATCTACTTGGAAGAATAAACAGTTCTGAATTTAAATGTACCTTACAAACACTGTGTTAAGTAGAGCAAAAATTGACAGAATGCCAGGGGACCAATCCTAGTGTGATATTTTTAACACAGTTAATTTTGTAACTGATAGTACAAGAAGACCAAAAAAAAAACCCAGTAAATATGTAAAATATTTGAATCACATGATTAATAATTTTGTGTTCTTTGATACTTGAGAGCATATTTTGTTATGACTGCAGAATATATGTTGTTTTCAAGTACATATGGAACATTTTCTAAAATTTACCATATACTAGGTTTTAATGCAAGTCTCAACAAATTTAAAAATAGTGAAATCATACAAAATAATTGACCACAGTGAAAGGAACATAAAAGTAACTAGAAAAACTCTTAAGATGTTTGTAATTAATAAACTCTTAAATTGGTCAAAGAAATGATACTGAAAATTTGAAAATATTTTGTATTGAATATCATGATGAATATAATCCTGCCAAGAAGGACATTTATAACTCTGAATGTATTTATTAGAAGAGATTTTTAAAAGCGTGAAAATCATATGTCTAACATAACCTCAAGAAGTTAGAAAAAGAATGGCAGATTAATCCCAAAGAAAGGATAAATTAAATAAAGATAGGAAAAAGAAAGAGAATATGAGCTAGGACACAAATTAGTGAAATAGAGAGCAAACATGATAGAGATGAGCCATACAGCCACCAAAGTTATTCTAGTTATATATTCAGCACATGTATATGCGTATGCACTGCAGTCATGTAGAAGAATATTCATGACAGCATTATTTGTAATAGTATATAATTGGAAACAAATGAAATATTTTTTATCAGTTCAAATAAATTGATTGCATATTTATACAACAATGCTATGCAATAATGAATATGAAAGAATTGTCTCTGCATGCATCTGTGCAGTTGTATCTTACAAAACTAATGTTGACCAAAAGAAGCCAGACACAAAAGAATATTTAGTATATGATTCCAATTTATAAAGTTTATCACCAGAAAATAGTAATCTGTGGTTTTAGAAGTTGCTGCAGGGATTGCCTTAAGGCTAGGAAGAATTGAGTAGTGATTGGAATCGGTAACAGGGAAGCTACTGGAGTGGCTGCAGATATGTGTTGACTTTGTAATAGTTACACCCTTTAAGAGTTGTGTACCTTTTGGTGTACATCTATGTGATACTTCATTAAAGTTTATTTAAAAATAGAGATCTGTGTTTTATTTGATTCTCATGTTTAATATTTTATGCTGATTTATGGCAATTTGAAATACTAAAAGAAGGTCAATTTTTTATGTATAGTTACCCAGATTAATTTTTTATGCCATTTTGGAAAAGGCTTGAGACATAAAGATTTAGATACATCCAAAGCCATTGCTAATCCCCCACATCTTCAGGACTAGTTGAGTCTGGCTTCTTTACATTTGAAGAATGAGAGGGAAAAAAGTCCTCTATAGGAATTCTCATTTCTCAAAAATAATTCCTTTTGTATTGTTAGGATGTCTTACTAAATTGATATTATGCTTTTCTAAGACACTAAGTTTGCTATAGTGATTTTGGGTACCAGGGTCATCGTGGTCTTGATTTCTTCCCCTTGTTAAATGAGGTATCTTGTAACGTTCTTCATACACATATGTTTATAAAGCTTGTAGTAGGAGGCCATACCTTCATTTTTCTTCTATATCAAGGCTTTTCTGTTATAGTATAGACCTTAGATTTTCTTGTACTATTATTGAAGTCATTTTCTCTATTGTGTTTCTTTAACCTATAATGTGCACAATACATTTTAACACATAAGGAACATGTTAAACATTATCATTTGTAACTTACAGCTATAATTGTACATTTGGTATTTTTTTCCATTTTTTTCATGTTAAAAAAGATTTCAACTATAATTCTAGAAATCTTAAATAAGAAAATTAGTGAGTTCAGTGATAATGCTTTTGTGGTACTATGTTACTTCTGCACCTAAAAAAATCTTTGAAATCACATGTACTTGAAATATGTTTTCATAATGATGCTAATCTGGTTACATGAAATTATTTCTTCAACTTTCTTAAGTTTGGTATAATGAGAGTTGCTTTTACATTAAAGTATTCAAAGTTATTTTATTAAATTATAATGTTTTTGTGATTTTTCTAAATTGCAGCTGTTAAAAATTTTGGAAAGTGATAATATGCTATTCATAGTTACAGTCTGCAAAATACTGATGAACGTGTTATTCATGGTGTTTATCCTTGATAATTTCTTTGCATAGTGAGTGTCTGAAATCTTTTCAACAAAAACCGTTGACTGTATCAAGCTCCATGTTGGGAATAAACCTAAGATATTCTTAGTAAGAGAGACACATAATTTCAAATTTTATGGTACATGTCCCCTGAAACTAATACAATATTATAAATAAACTATATTTCAATAAAAATTTTAATGGTACATGTGTATATGGGAAAAAATATAAATATATATATATATATAATGAAGTAGTACAGTAGAAGAATTTATTAAAATGAACACAAAAATATTTTTTTAAGCGAAAAGATTTGTTGTCCTTATACACATTACAATATGTTATGACATTTTGGGATTTTGGATTGTCTGGTTAAAATTACATGTTGATCAATTAAAGAAGTACTTATCTCAAGGTAATTCTGAGATGTATAGTACTTATTTTTTGTAGCGCTCTCTATAAACTGGGCAATACTGTGTATGGACAAAAGAGTATGTGAAAGCATAGAACTGTAAATTCAGAAAATAATGAAGTAAGCAGTCTAGCTACCTGAGCCAAGAAGAGGATATTATACCTCCAGAAGCCCTCATGTTGGCTCCATGATGGCACGCCCTCCTTTCCCCCAAAGAGTTACCTTATTCTTAATACTGTGTTAATTGTGTCCTTACTTTTCACTCTAGGTTTTTACCCTCCTGTATGTGTTTGTAAGCAAGTGAATCATTTAGTTTGTCTGTTTTTGAACTTTGCATTTTTTTTTGTAGCATTGTACACTTTTCTTAGAGACTTTAAAAAAAATCAGCTGCTTGTTTTGGAATTGTATTTCTTAAAATTATTATTATTATTACTATTATTATTTTTTAAGGCTGCACCTGTGGCATGTGGAAGTTCCTGGGTCAGGAACTGAATCCAACCTATGCCATTGCTGCAGCAATGCCAGATCCTTTAACCCGCTGCTTTGGGCCGGGGATTGAACTTGCACCTCCACAGCAGCCTAAGCTGCTGCAGTCAAATTCTTAACCCACTGTAGCATGGATGGAACTCCTGGAGTTGAATTTTAATAGGGGGAGAGAGGCAATAAAAATGAAAATAAGTGAAATGTATTTAAAATGGTAATAAGTACTATGTAGAAAAAAGAAAACATGGAAAGAGGAAAGACTTTGAGGTTGTTGCATTTAAATAGGATGATCAGAGAAGACATCACTGAGAACACATTTGAGTATAGATAGTCCTGACAGAGATTAGAGAATGGGCCATGCCAGTGTCTGAGGGCTGACTGTTCTAGGCAGAGTGAAAGCTAGTGCAAAAAACCTTGAGATAGTTACATGCTTGTCATTTGGAATAGTAAGTGGGCCAGTATAGCTGGAGTAGACATAGATTGGTGAGGTGAAGTGTTATAAAATGATCTTAGAGTGATGATAATTGGGAACCCTATAGTATAGAGTCATAGAGGTCAAGAATACGGACTTTTACTTTTACTCTGATATGGGAAGCTAGTGGAGGGTTTTGAACAAAGAGGTGAGATGCTCTGACTTAGATCACTTTGGCTGCTGTGTTCTGATCATGATACAAGAGCAGAAGTAAAATGACCATTTACAAAGATATCATAATAATCTAAGAAATGGATGATAGTTTCTGGGACCCAGAAGGCAATGTCAGGTGATGAGAATTGGTTGGATTTTCTGAATCTATTTTAAAGGCAGAGCCAACAGAGATTGGATGGACTAAGGGATTGGAAACAGGGTGGAAGAGAGAGATGAGTGAACGATGAATCAGGCTTTTGGCTTGAAGACCCGAATGTCTGGAGCTGGCCTTGAGACAAGGAGTTCTGTGGGAGGAGTGGCTTCAGTGTGGAGGAAGATTAGAAGCTCAGTTTTAGATATACTTCATCTAGATACATCCTAGTGAGCGTGTGAAATAGGTGGCTCGATGCAGGGGTTTGGGGATCTGGGCCCACTAATTTTCTGGTCAGAGAGATAAGGACAAACAACCAGAAAAGGAGCCTGAGTAGTTAATGAGTTAGCAGGAAAACCAGGAGAGTCTGGTTTCCTGGAAGTCAAGAGTGTGTTTCAAAGGACAGGGGAAGGTTGGTAGAAGCTGCTAATAGGTGAGGTAGTATGAGAATTGAGAAGTAGTCATGGACTCTGGCAAACTGGAGTTTTTTTGTTGATCTTAATGGGAGACTGGTAGAGTGACATTCTAATTGGCATGGATTTTAGTCAGGATGGGAGAAGAGGAACTGGGTAAAGTACTGACAGTTTTTGTAAAAGGAATTCTGCTTTAAAGGAAGGAGAGATATAGGGTAAATGTAGATAAGAAGGGTGGGGACATGAGAGGTTTTTTTTTTATTGAAGTGTAGTTGTTTAGAATATTATATTAATTTCAGGTGTACAGCATCATGATTCAGTATTTGTATAGATCATACTCCATTAAAGGTTATTACAAGATAATGGCTGTAATTCCCTATGCTATACAGTATGTCTTTGTTGCTTATCTATTTTATACATAGTTGTTGGGATCTCTTAATTCCTTACCCCAAATTTGCCCGTTCCTCCTTCCTTTTCCCCTTTGATAACCACTAGTTTTCTATATCTGTGAATCTGTTTCTGTGTTACATATACGCTCATTTGTATTATTTTTATATTTCACATATAAGTAATACCATACATTATTTGTCTTTCTTTGTCTGACTTTTCATTAGGCAAGATATTCTCTAGATCCGTCCATATTGCAGATAGTAGAATTTCATTCCTTTTTATGGCTGAGTAATATTTCACATCTTTATATATATATCTTTATATATATAAAACCTCACATCTTTATCTATTCATCTGTTCATGTGCATTTGAGTTGCTTCTATAGCTTGGCTATTGTAAATTGTACTGTTATGAACATTGGGGTACATGTATCTTTTTGAATTAGTGTTTTTGTTTTCTTCCCATATATACTCAGGAGTGGAATTGCTGGATCATAGGGTAGTTTTATTTTTAGTTTTTTTGGGGAACCTATATACTGTTTTCCTTAGTGGCTGCATAAATTTTTATTTCCAGAAACAGTGTACAAGTGTTCTCTTATCTTCATATCCTCTCCAATTTGATGTGTGACTTTTTGATGATAGCTCTTCTGACAGGTGTGAGATGATATAGATGATATATTGTTTTGGTTTGCATTTCTCTAATAATTAGTGATGCTGAGCATCTTTTCCTGGGACTATTAACCATCTGTATGTGTTTGGACAAATTTGTACTCAGATCTTTTGCCCATGTTTTTGGTTGGACTTTTTTTTTTTTTTTTGGTATTGAGCTGTATGAGCTGTTCATGTATTTTGGATATTAACCCTTTGTTGGTCGTATCATTTGCAGATATCATCCCCCATTCCATAGGTTTTCTTTTCCTTTTACTGATGGCTTCCTTTGCTGTGCAAAAGCTTTTAAGTTTAACCAGGTCCCATTTGGTTATTTTTGCTTTTATTTCTTTTGCCTCTAGGAGACAGATTTGTAGGATTGCTGGCAGAGTTGTTCTGTGTGAAAGACCCTTAATGTGTGAACATAGATCCTTTTATATTTTCTGTTCTACTGAGGATGGATGTTTGGAGTGCACCAGTTTTTCCTATCATGAATGAATATTCTTTTTTAGTTTTCTGTTGTTTCATATACAAGTTACTGTAAACTATGTATTTAGAATTATAAATGCTTGGTCATAGGGAGTGTCATGCTCAATTTTACCCCCTTAAGTGTACATATTTTTAAATGTATTTACTAAAAAATAGGACATTCTCTTATATAATTACCATATAGGTATCAAATTTAGGAAATGACGTTGATAGAATTTTCTAACTTAACCTTAGACCTTATTTAATTTTTCTAGTTGTCCTAATATTTTTAATGAAAAATATAGAACTTCTTTATTACTGAATTTTGCTTCTTTTTTTTTTTTTTTTGGTCATTTGTCTTTGTTGTTGTTGTTGTTGCTATTTCTTGGGCCGCTCCGCGGCATATGGAGGTTCCCAGGCTAGGGGTCCAATCGGAGCTGTAGCCACCGGCCTACGCCAGAGCCACAGCAACGTGGGATCCGAGCCGCGTCTGCAACCTACACCACAGCTCACGGCAACGCCGGATCGTTAACCCACTGAGCAAGGGCAGGGACCCAACCCACGACCTCATGGTTCCTAGTCGGATTCGTTAACCACTGCGCCACGACGGGAACTCCTGAATTTTATTTCTTAATAAATTTTGCGTCTATGTTCATATGTGAAATTGGCCTGTGGATTTTCCTTTTTATATTGTCCTTCTCAGGTTTTGATGCTTTTTTCCTTGCCAGCTTTGGGTATTGTTTTCTAATGTAGGACCATTTCCAGGATCATATCCAAGATTGTGCTCATGGACACATTTAGTTGTCATGGCTTTTTAGTCTCCTTTAATCTGGAGCAATCTTAGCTTTTCTTTTGAAGAATGATCCAATCTGAGTTCATCTGATCTTGCATTTTAGTCAGATACTAAAATGTGTCTTCCTATGACTATTTTTTTAAAAATTTACTGAAATAAAATTTATATAAAATAAAATTCTCCATTTTAACCATTCAAAGTATATAATTCAGTGGTTTTTTTTAATATATTCATAATGTTATACAACCATTATCACTAATTACAGAATCTTCTATCACCCCAAAAAGTCATCTCATGCCTTCTTATACCCATCTTCTGGAAACCTCTAAACTGATTTCTGTCTCTATGGATTTCATATGAATGGAATGAGCAGTTTGTGGCCCATTGCGTCTGGCTTCTTTCACTTCATACATGACCTTTTCTGTCTGGTTTCTTTCACTTAGCATAATTGTTTCAGGGATCCTCCACACTGTGGTATGTCTCTGTGTTTAATTTTTTTTGTGGTTGAATAATATTCCATTGTATGAATATACCACATGTTGTTAATCCACTCTCAGATGTTGGACATTTGGGTTGTTTTCACTTTGGGATATGATAAATGAGGCTCATGTGAACATCCATGTGGAGGTTAACTTTTATATCTTGTTTTTTTTTTTTTTTTTTTTTGGTCTATTTGCCTTTTCTAGGGCCACTCCCGTGGCATATGGAGGTTCCCAGGCTAGGGGTCTAATTGGAGCTGTAGCCGCTGGCCAATGCCAGAGCCACAGCAATGCAGGAACTGAGCTGCGTCTGCAACCTACACCACAGCTCGCGGCAACGCCGGATCCTTAACCCACTGAGCAAGGGCAGGGATCGAACCCACAACCTCATGGTTCCTAGTTGGATTCATTAACCACTGAGCCATGACGGGAACTCCTAACTCTTATATCTTGGTTAAAGTAATGGTTTTCCAGTTTTCTCCACTATACAGATATAGTTTTTTCTTTTAAAATTAATAAATACCATGTGGGGAGATTCTTTATGTAAATATTGTTTCCCTTTAAACTTTTTTTTTTTTTTGGTCTTTTTGCCTTTTCAAGGGCTACTCCTGTGACATATGGAGGTTCCCAGGCTAAGGGTCTAATTGGAGCTGTAGCCGCCAGCCTACACCAGAGCCACAGCAACGCGGGATCCGAGCCGCGTCTGCAACCTACACCACAGCTCATGGCAATGCCTGATCCTTAACCCACTGAGCAAGGCCAGGGATCGAACCCTCAACCTCATGGTTCCTAGTTGGATTCGTTAACCACTGCGTCATGATGGGAACTCCCCCTTTAAACTTTTATACATTCGTTTTAGCATATATTGATCATTCTTGTGAGAAAGTTATTACTCTGATGGTTACCAAATGGTCATATTCTAATATTATTCCTTATAAATATCCTAATTTTTATGTCCACTTATATCAGTATGAATTGATGTATTATTATTTTATTCAGTGTTCTATAATCAGTTATTTTATTTTGGTGCTCAAGGTGTCCCATATTTGGTCAGCATGTTGTTTAGGCATATCCCTTATAATTCTTTTTGAACTTCTCCAATTTCTGGCACAGATGCAAAAAAAAAAATTTCCATTTGCATCTTGTAGTTTTCTTTTTGGAAATCAGTCATTTCCCCAAGGAGCCTGGATTCCTTTTAGTAGAGAATGGTATTTAAAACCAAGATTAGGAGTTCCCGTCGTGGCGCAGTGGTTAACGAATCTGACTAGGAACCATGAGGTCGTGGGTTGGGTCCCTGCCCTTGCTCAGTGGGTTAACGATCCGGCGTTGCCGTGAGCTGTGGTGTAGGTTGCAGACGCGGCTCGGATCCCGCGTTGCTGTGGCTCTGGCGTAGGCCGGTGGCTACAGCTCCGATTGGACCCCTAGCCTGGGAACCTCCATATGCCGAGGGAGTGGCCCAAGAAATAGCAACAACAACAACAAAAAAGACCAAAAAAAAAAAAAACCAAAAAAAAAAACAAAACCAAGATTAGAGGACTAGATATGCTTATTACTTTTTTGATGTGTTTACAGATGCTGTCAGAAGGTAGAGCCAGAAAATTTACAAACACATTCACACATATCTATGCCTATTTATAGAAATGGGTATATATCTGTGTATACCCATCTGCCTAGACCCTGTGTGTCTAAACTGCATAATGATGTCATGTAACATCATAGCATTTATTTTAGCCTCAGTCTCTTCTATATTTGTAAATCCCTTTTGAAAGTGAGAAACCTGAATCCCATTTTATAATTCACCTATTTAAAAAATTATCTGCTCACCAAGTACTAGAGCTTGGGTTTATTTGTTACAGAAAAGATTTGATATCTGGAAAAACTGTAATTTTATTGCCGTCATTTTATTTAGTCGTTGTTGTCTTTTAATTAATAGACTTTATTTGTTAGAACGGTTTTAGTTTTAAGAAAAAATGAGCAGAATGTATGGAGAGATCCCAAGTACTCTGATATATTCCTCACTCCAAGCCCCTCTGTTATGGACATCTTGCATTACTGTGGGACATTTGTTACAATTTATGAGTCAATATCAATACATTATTATGGGCGTTCCCGTCGTGGCGCAGTGGTTAACGAATCCGACTAGGAACCATGAGGTTGCAGGTTCGGTCCCTGCCCTTGCTCAGTGGGTTAAGGATCCGGCGCTGCCGTGAGCTGTGGTGTAGGTTGCAGACGTGGCTCGGATCCAGCGTTGCTGTGGCCCTGGTGTAGGCCAGCGGCTTCAGCTCCGATTCAACCCCTACCCTGGGAACTTCCATATGCCACGGGAGTGGCCCAAGAAATGGCAAAAAAAGACAAAAAAAAATTATTATTAACTAAAGTCTGTAGTTTACATTAGGATTTACTTTTGGTTGTAGGTCCAATGGGTTTACACCATACATAATGATGTGTTTTACCAGTACTGTATCATACAGCATAGTTCCAGTTGCTTCAGAAGGCATGTGTGCTCATCACCCTCGTTCTCTGGGAACCACTGATATTTTTGCTGTCTTCATTATTTGGCTTTTTTCAGAATGTTGTACAGTTCGAATCATACAGTATAACCCCTTTTCTTAGATTGGCTTCTTTCACTTAACAATGTGCCTTTTAGGTTCCTCCACATGTTTTTTTGGCTTAATAATCCATTTCATTTATCACCGAATAATATTCTGTTGTGTGGATATGGTACAATTGTTTATCCAGTCTTCTGTTGAGGAACATTTTTGTTGTTTTCAAGTTTCAACAATTATGAATAACATGGCTGTAAACATCCATTTGCAGTTTTTTGCGTGGACATAAATTTTCAGCTCTTTTGGTTACATACCAGTGAGTGCAGTTGCTGAATTGTGTGGTAAGATTGTTTAGCTTTATAAGAGTGTATTTAGTCTGTAAGAGTGGTGATACTGATTTTCATTCTCACCCGCATTTAATGTTGCTTTACATCCTTGCCAGCATTTGGTGTCAGTGTTTTGAATTTTAGTCATTCTAATAGGTAGTGGTATTTCATTGTTTTAACTTGTAATTCTCTAATGGCCTATGATGCTGAGCATTTTTTCACATGCTTATTTTGCCATCTGTGTGTCTTTTTTGGAAAGGTATCTGTTCAGACCTTTTGCCAATTTTTAATTGGGCTGTTTTCTAATTGTTGAGCTTGAAGATTTCTTTGTATATTTTGGATACAAATTCTTTATCAGATATCTGTTGCGATTATTGCCTCCTAATTTGTGGCTTACTGTTTCAGTCTCTGAATGTGTCTTCCACAGAGCTGAAGTTTTTAACCGTAATGAAATTCATCTTACCATTTTTTTTTCTTTTATGAATTGTGCTTTTGGCGAGGTATCTAAGAAGTCATCAGTAAATTCAAGGCCACCCAGGTTTTCTTTTATGTTATCTTCTAGGAGTTTTATGGTTTTGCATTTTACATTTAGGCCTATGATTCATTTTGAGTTAATTTTTGTAAAGGTAGAACATCTGTTGAGATTTTTTTTTTTTTTTGCATGTGGATGTCCAGTTGTTTCAGTACCATTTATTGAAATGACTGTCCTTTCTCTGTTGAGTTGTTTTTGTTCTTTTGTCAGAAGTTAGTTGACTGTACGCGGGTCTAATTCCTGGCTCACTCTTCTGTTCCACTGATTAGTATCACACTCGTTTGATTATTGTAGCTTTATAATAAGTCTTGAAGTCAGATAGTATCAGTCCTTTGTGTTTCTCTTTCAGTATTATGTTGTCTATTTTTGCTAGAACTTTGACTGGGATTGCATTGAATATATAGACTAAGCTGGGAAGAACTGACATCTTGGCAGTAGTGAGTCTTCCTAACCAAGTATATAGACTATCCATTTAGTTACTTATTTGATTTTTTTCATTAGTGTTTTGTATTCTTTCCTAATATAGATAGTATACATATTTTGCTAGATTTATACCTATTTCAAATTTGGAGGTGCTGGGTAAATGGTGTTGTGTCTTTATTTCAGATATCCTCTGTTCATTGTTGGTATGTAAGAAAGCAACTGACTTTTGTATATTAGCTTCATATCCTGCAATCTTGCTCTAGTCAACTACTATTTCCAGGAGTTTTTTTTGTTGATTATTTGGGATTTTCTACATAGGTTATGATGTCATATGTGAACAAAGTCAGTTTTATTTATTCCTTCCCATTTTGTATAGCTTTTGTTTCCTTTTCTTGTCTTATTGCATTAGGTAGGACTTCCAGTAAAATGTTGAGTAGGAGTGATGAAAGAGTACATCTTGCCTTCATTACTTTTCTTAGAAGAAAAGCATCTAGTTTCTTGCCATTAAGTATAATTTTTTTGATAAATTTTTTTATCAAGATGAGGAAATTCCCTTCTATTAATTACAGTTATTCCTAGAGCTATAAGAGTACTTAGTATATTCTAGATATAAAATCCTTTATATGTAAATCCTATACATATGATTTGCAAATATTTTCTTCCATTCTGTTTGTTGTTTTTCACTTTACAGTGTCCTTTGGAGCTCAATTTTTTTTTTTTTTGTCATTTCAGAGCCACACCCACAGCATATGGAGATTCTGGGGCTAGGGGTCTAATCGGAGCCGTAGCCACCAGCCTCCACCAGAGCCATAGCAACATGGGATTCAAGCTGCGTCTTTGACCTATACCATAGCCCACGGCAACGCCGGATCCCCAACCCACTGAGCAAGGCCAGGGATTGAACCCTAAACCTCATGGTTCCTAGTCGGATTTGTTAACCACTGAGCCACGATGGGAACTCCCTCCAAATTTTTAATTTTGAAGACCATTTTATCTGTTGTATATTTTGTCACTTATGCTAGACATCTATTGGCTAACCCAAGGCAAGGAATATTTACTTTTATAGTTTCCTCTAAGATTTTCATCATTTGTAGCTCTTTAATTTGTCTTTTATGAAGTTTTAGTTAATTTTTGTGTATACTTTAAGAGAGGGGTTCAGTTTCTAACTATCGTATGTGGATATCCAGTAGCCTCAGCACCACTTGTTGAAAAGAGTATTTTTTCCTTTCTTTGAATTTCTAATTCTTTGAATGACTATTCTGGGCCCTTGAATTTCTGCAATAATCCTAGAATTAGTTTATTAATTTAAAAAAATCTGACAGGGATTTTATAGAGAGTGTGTTGAATCTGTAGATGAATTTGGAGAGTACAGCCATCTTAATAATATTTTGTTTTCTAGTCCATGAAAATGGGACATCCTTCCATTTAATTAGGCTGTCTTTAATTTCTTTGCTCAATATTTTCTAGTTTTCCTGGTATAATTTTATGCTTACTTCATTAAATTTATTTTTAAATATTTTATTCTTTTTGATAGTATTATAAATTGAAATGCTTTATTTTTTTCCTTAGAATTTTTCATTTCTGTTTGGAGAAATACAGTTTACTTTTGCATATTTTTCTTTTACCCTCCAAACTTGCTAAACTCCTTTATTAATTCTAGAAGTTTTTTTTTTTATTTAGTAGAATTTCTATAGACAAGATCATGTCATCTGCAAATAATAAGAGTCTTCCTTCTCCCTTTCCAATCTAGATACATTTAATTTCATTTTCTTGCCTATTTTCCTCTCTATAATCTCTAGTACAATGTGAGTAGAAGTGAGAAGAGCACAAATCTTTGTCTTATTCCTGATTTTAATGGGGAAACATTTAGTCTTTCACCATTAGTATAATGTTAGCTTGAAGGTTTTTTTTTTTTTTTTAAGATGTCCTTTGTATTACTTGTCTATGGCTGCTGTAATAAATTACTATACATTGTATAGCTTAAAGCAATGGGAATATAATTCTCTCACAGGCCTGGAGGCCAGAAATCCAAAATCAGAGTGTGAGCAGGGCCATGCCTCTTCCAGAAGTGCTAGGGGAAACTCTTTTCCTTGCCTCTTCCAGCTTTTGGTAGCTGTCAGTATGCCTGGAGTTGTGGCTGATGAGAATTTTAAGTTCTTATCAACTTTCAAATATGCAATACAGTATTGTTAACTATAAGTACCATGCTGTATATTATATTCCCAGAACCAATTTGTCTTATAACTGGAAGTTTGTGCCTTTTGCCCATCTTTCACCACCTGCCATGGCCACCAATCTGTTCTCTGATCTATAAGTTCATTTACAATTTTTTTTTAGATTTTATATCTGCCCGACTTATTTCACTTAGTGTAATGCCCTCAAGGTCTCTCTGTGTTGTCGCAAATAGCAGGGTATCTTTTCTTCTTCTTCTTCTTTTTTTTTTTTTTGGGCCATGCCAAGCTTTAACCTGCTAGGCCACCAGGGAAGTGCAAGAATTTTTCTTTTTTTTCTTTTTTGTCTTTTTGCCATTTTCTTGGGCCGCTCTCGCGGCATATGGAGGTTCCCAGGCTAGGGGTTGAATCGGAGCTGTAGCCACCAGCCTACGCCAGAGCCACAGCAACTCTGGATCCGAGCCGCGTCTGCAACCTACACCACAGCTCATGGCAACGCTGGATCGTTAACCCACTGAGCAAGGGCAAGGATTGAACCTGCAACCTCATGGTTCCTAGTCGGGTTCGTTAACCACTGTGCCACGACGGGAACTCCAAGAATTTCTTTTTATTTTATTTTATTTTATTTTATTTTATTTTATTTTATTTTATTTATTTATTTATTTATTTATTTATTTATTTTTGTCTTTTTGCTATTTCTCTGGGCCGCTCCCGCGGCATATGGAGGTTCCCAGGCTAGGGGGAGAATCGGAGCTGTAGCCCCCGGCCTACGCCAGAGCCACAGCAACGCGGGATCCAAGCCCTGTCTGTGACCTACACCACAGCTCACGGCAACGCCAGATTGTTAACCCACTGAGCAAGGGCAGGGTTTGAACCCGCAACCTCATGGTTCCTCGTCGGATTCGTTAACCACTGTGCCACGACGGGAACTCCAAGAATTTCTTTTTTTTAATGGCTGAATAATATTTACCTTTCTACATATATTATTATCCATTTATGCATCGATAGACACTTTGTTGTTTCCATGTCTTAATTATTGTAAATAACGCTGCAATGAACAAGGGTACAGATACCTTTTGAGATAATTTTTCCCCTTTGAATAAATACTCAGGAATGGAATTGCTGTTAATTTGGCAGTTGTGTATTTTGAAGAACCTCTACACT
The DNA here is from genome assembly GCF_016906955.1 of Phacochoerus africanus. Classification (NCBI taxonomy): domain Eukaryota; kingdom Metazoa; phylum Chordata; class Mammalia; order Artiodactyla; family Suidae; genus Phacochoerus; species Phacochoerus africanus. The sequence continues at coordinate 125,839,171 of NC_062558.1, forward strand.
GTTTTCCATAGTGGCTGCGCTCGTTAATATTTCCATCAACAGTGCACAAGCGTTCCCTTTTTTCCACATTCTCACCAGCACTTGTTACTTCTTGTCTTTTTAATAATGGCCATTCTAGGGTGTGTGTGTGTGTATGTGTGTGGCAATAGCTCCTTGTGGTTTTGAGGGGTGTGTGTGTGTGCACGCGTGTGCGTGTGTGAGGGTATCTCATTGTGGTTTTGATTTGCATTTCCTTGTTGAGAGATGTTGGCCACTTTTCCTTGTACCTGTTAGCCATCTATATGTCTTCTTTGGAAAGATGTGTGTTCAGATCCTCTCCCCATTTAAAATGTAAATAGTTTGTTTTTTCTATTGAGTTATGTACATTTTTATATGTTTTGGAAATTTTAGTTTCTCTATCCTACAGAGCCAGGCCTAGTGCTGAGAGTCCCTTATGTATTTTCCCTAGGGTTGTGTCTGAAGAGTTGAAGGTTATGTACATTCTGCAAAGGCAACAACGTTGAGCAACCTTATATGTGTGTTTGTGCATGACCTACAGAAGCTTAAGTGTGCTGTCTGCAGGCGTGTGTGTGGGGTGCTGGCTACATGAGGGAGAGATTTATAGATCATAGGGAGTATGTGTGTGCTGGTAGGGGTGAATCTGTAGGTAAAGTAGCCTGTGAAGTTCATGGGTGGGCCTCTTGGTGTAGTTCCTGAGGTGGTTAATAGAAACCTTAGCCCTCGTCTGGTTCTGTACCTGGTTGCTCTGAGCCCCTGTGTCCCTCCCTTGCCAGTCCCGTCATCGTTTTGGGTGCTCCTCTTGGTCATCATCCTGCTTGGCTATCTATGGAAGGCACTTACTTGGCTCCCACTTTCCCCATGGGAGAAAAAGCAGGTTGAAGGAGTTTCTCTTGGCAGTGAACCATTGCCTTGTGGATGTGGTAAAGTGACACTGTTCTCTTTACTCCTGTTCTTGGAATTTTTGCTCCAAGTGGTGCTAGGACTTCTCAGCTGGACTGCTGGGCTCCCACAAAGGCACTTCTGTTCGGTCTCTGAGTAGTTGATGAAATCAGTGCATCTGTGTGAAGATGAGGGCAGAAACTCTTATTCCACCTTGTTGCCATTGTCTCTCCCTGCATCCTTGAATTCTTTTAAAATAATTCACGGTATTCGAGGCCCCCCTGGACCTGCAGGTTGTTGGGTGGGGGCTGGGATGAGGCGTTCAGATTCAGATCAAGGGCAAGACTTTGAGGACCGCCCTTCTGCCGATTTGCATACGTACCTTACCAGATACCAAGGAGGAGCTGTTACTCCCAGCCCACCGGTTCCTTGGAGCAGAGCCTCCTTGCTTGCCTGCTTGCATCTCTCACAAGTGTCCTATCCTAATAAATCTATTTCTTGCCTATCAAAAAAAAAAAAAAATTCAGTGCTTTTCATATGCCATGCCATTGCTTTCTGGCCTTATTGTTTCAAATGAGAAGTCAGCTATTTATCTCATTGGGATTCTTTTATATACAAAGAACCTTCTTTCTCCTGCTGCTTTCAAAATTTTTATCTTTGGCCTTCAAAATTTTTACTATTTTATATCTGAGTGTAGCTTTTTCTATGTTTTTTTCCTACTTGATGTTTGTTGAGCTTCTTGGATATGTATGTTTTTTTATTTTTTATTTTTATTTTTGGCTTTTTTAGGGCTGCACCATGGAAGTTCCCAGGCTAGGGGTTAAATTGCAGCTGTAGCCACTGGCCTATGCCACAGCCACAGCAACGTGGGATCAGGACCACGTCTGCAACCTACACCACGGCTCAGAGCAACCCACTGGGTGAGGCCAGGTATCAAACCCGCATCCTCATGGATCCTAGTTGGGTTTGTTAACTGCTGAACCACAAAGAGGACGTCCTTAGATGTGTGTGTCATGTTTTTCATCAAATTTAGGAAGTTGTCAGTCATTATTTCTCAAAGAATTTTTTACCTCTTCCTTCTCTGCTTTAGTATTCTCAGAAAGTATATGTTGTGGCTCTAAATGGTGTTCTGTATTTCTCATAGAGTCTGTTCATTTTCATCTCTGTTTTTTGGATTGCAGAGTTTCTTTTGCTTTATCTGCTAGTTCACTGACTTTTTTCTGCTGCCTGCTGAAATGTAGTATTGAGCCTCTCTGCTAAATTCAAAAATTTCAATATACTTCAACTCCAGGTTGTCTTTTTTTTTGTTGTATCTATTTGCTGCTGTTTTTGTATTTGATAAGACATCATATTTTCCTTTACTTCTTTAAATCTTGTTTTCTTTAAATCTTTGAATATATTTATAAAAGCTGCTTTGAAGTCTTTTTTCTTCATCTGACATCTGGGTTCCCTCAAAGGTAGTTCTATTGCTGGCTTTTATTCCTGTGTGTAGGTCACACTCTCCTATTTCATTGCATGCCAACATTTTCCCTGAAAAGTAGGCATTTTAGATAATATGTTGTAGCAAATCTGAATCCCTGACTTTTCCTCCCTCTCTGGGGCTGTCGTAATTTTGTTTGTTTCGTGACTTGGCTGAACTCTTTTAGCGAAGTGTCTTTCTTTCTCCAAATGAGTCCTCCCATGTTCCTCCTCAGATGGTACAGCTACTAATTGCTGACTTGATAGTTCTGTGATTTTTCAACAATGCTCAGGGGCATAAATTGCTCCACAACCTAACTTCCATTTCAAACTTTTTCAGGGGTAGTCTTTGCCGCCAGTCTTTGAGGTTCTGACCCCTGTAAGGCACTTATTAGCTGTCTTTTTCCCTGGTTCTCTCTGATAAGCTTCTAGCTGGTCTGTGTGTTCTCCTTTAGGTATCTGTTAATTGTTTTTTTTAATTTTTTTTATTATGGTTGATTTACAATGTTCTGTCCGTTTCTTCTGTACACCTCCATTGTTCCAGAGAGTGCCACCCTGTACCAGATAAGTCAGGTTCCCTTGGGAGAGCTTTGGAGTTCTCCTTTTTAAGGCTACCTCTCCCTGTGGGAGAAAACCTCTGTGCCACTGCTTTGGAGTTATGGCTGGCGGGGCAGGGGAGGGAGTTCTGTTCTTCTTTCTGTGAGATCGCTGTGTTATGTGCAGGGGTTTGGATGGGGATGGTAAGCCTTTGCTCTTCTCAGCTTGCCACTTTTATCTTGGAACTGCTGTGCCTAAGAATTACGAGTGAAGACTTTTTGGCCCTTGTCTTCTTAGCCTGCAGGACCTAGTGCATAGCTTCCATGCTATGAGTTGGGGTAGGCAGAGGATGAGCACTCAGACCTCTCATGTTTTCTCCTTGAATAGAACTTCTGCCACCAAGAGTTAGTCTGCTGCTCCTGGTTAGATATTAATAGCCTGGACTAGGAACTGAGGGATGACAGAGCAGTCTGTTCTCCACTTCACCAGCCTGGGGTTGAACAGTCTTGCAGAGCTGATTGTGTGTGTGTAGAGAGGTGGCGGTAGTGGGAAGAATGGGTGTTGGTAATGAGTCAAATATGGACTTTTGCTGTTCTTACTGACATTTACATATTCTTGAATAAATATTTCTTCATTTGTTGTTACTCTTGGCAAAATTTTTTGAGATCTACAATGATATTTATTTAATTTATTTTTGGCTGCACCGACAGAATATGGACAGTTTCCAGGCCAGGGATCAAATCTGAGCTGCAACTCTGACCTATGTCACAGCTACGACAATGCCAAATCCTTAACCCAGTATAACTGGCTGGGGATCAAACCCATGCTGGGGCAAAGACAATGCCAAATCCTTAATCCTACTGCTCCACAGAAGGAATTTCCCCCCCTTTTTTTTTTTTTTTGTCTTTCTAGTGTTGCATCCATGGCATATGGAGGTTCCCAGGCTAGGGGTCGAATTGGAGGCGTAGGTGCCGGCCTACGCCACAGCAATGCCAGATCCCAACTTGCATCTGTGACCTGCACCACAGCTCACTAGCAATGCTGGATCCTTAACTCACCAAGCGAGGCCAGGGATCGAACTTGTGTCCTCATGGATGCTAGTCGGGTTCATTAACCACTGAGCCATGACGGGAACTCCCCCCAAATGGTTATTTTTAAAAAAATAATCTTTACCAATTGTAATTCTTTCACTGGAAATTTTGTTTATGGAACTCCTTATATTGCCATTTTCTAAGTCAGTTCCATAATCTTTAAGTATTAATTGGTATTATAATCTATGGCTTTTGAGATAGTACATATGCCTTACTATACTATACTACTGTGTTTACCTTCTGCAGTCTGATTTTTTGTTTGTACCAGTGATTTATTTATAGGATATTTATAAAGTATTAACTCACATTGTCATGAACCTTTATTATATATCAGTTCATTCAGATAAAATACAAGTGTGAGCATATATTTGTAGTATTTCTCTTAGTTACACTTTAAGTAAAAGAACATTTAATGAATTTATTTATTTTTTGGCCGTGCCTGCAGCATGCAGAACTTCTCAAGCCAAGGATCAAACCCTTGCCTCAGCAGCAACCCAAGCCACAGCAGTGACAATGCTGGATCCTTAACCTGCTGAGTCACCAGGGAACACCTGTAATAGTTTTAATGTTTCTCAAAAATGCATTGTGATTTTTAATTATACACAATATGCATATATCTCAAAAATAAGCAAGAGATTGTACATACAAATGAATACAAACTATAGGGATTCCATTTTGTCATGTACAAAGACAGCAATAGAAATGTCTGTTGTTAGAATAATGGTAATTTTTACTTTTGAGTACTTGTGTTCATTTTGTGAAAATTCATTGACTAGTCTTATAATATGTGCTCTTTTATATATGTTATATTAAAAAGTTTAAAAACATATTATGGGATCCGTATGGGTTGTATAGCTTTAACTGAACATTGTTCAGAGTAAATTTATTATATTTAACCTTTAATTTACTTCGGTATTTAAAACTGATGATAATTTGATCCTCTAGTTTAAAGGAGACTTGTTTCCTACTTTTATAAGTGAAAACAAAATTTAGAATATAAATTATTATAAAAACATTATGTTTAATATTTTGTTTCCTCAAAGCATTTTAAGGTATTGTGAGTCTCAAAATATTTTTTAAAAGTATTGAAGTTTAGAGGCCACTTATGAGTTGTCAAAAATAATAAAGTATGCTATTTTCACAATTCCAAGGAAAACAATATGCAAATTAGATCCTTTATGTAATATATATAAAATCAGGGAGGTCTTTTTATCCTTTGTAATACATTTTTAAATTTTATCCTGTAGGACTATTTTGAAAGAAAGTGGGTTTGCCAGATACCTTCATTCAGCTGTTCTTATCAATGGAGCTATGCTTATTTTTGGAGGAAATACCCATAATGACACTTCCTTGAGTAACGGTGCAAAATGTTTTTCTGCCGATTTCCTGGCATATGACATAGGTATGTATCTGTTAGGATTGTACAAAGTAGGAAATACCAGAAATTTTTCATGTAGAGATTCTCAAATACATTACTTGACAGTATGTGTATATGTCATTGTAGAGAGAGGAATTCAGTGACAGATTATGAGTGGAATTCTCTCCAATTTCAGCACAGTAGTCATTTAGGGCAGGAGAACAGGTGAACTGAGGTGAGTTAGTGGTGGAGGCAGGGGAATTGAGAAATCTGGGTTTGAATATCCTTTTTGAAGGCTTTTATGTGTTATATCCCTACATGAGCACTTTTATCTATTTTGTTTGATTTAACACTTTTGATTGTGGATAGGTAAGAGTGCTCTCACATTTACATTACAAAGAGTAGGAATGCAAGCCTTTAGATTTAGTGGGGATGAGCAAAGATGTGTGTAAATTAAACTCTCCAGATATACTTACTTGGTATAGGGAGGTGATAGAATTAGGGAAAGGAATACAGAAATAGAAAAGCTGAAGAAATAATATTTTGGGACAAAATGGAAACCCAGAGCATATCTAGAAATGGAAGTAACTAAATAAGATTCTACAGAGTTCCCTGGTGGCCTAATGGTTAAGGTATTGGTGTTGTCACGGCTGTGGCTAGGGTTCAATCCCTGACTTTAGAATTTATGCATGCTGTGGGGGTGGCCAACCCCCCCCCCCCCGCCTAAAAAAAAAAAAAACAGGGAACCTAGAAATACAGTGCAACTATACAATTCACTTAGCTTTAATTATGCTATCTATAGTGCTATCAATTTTGGTATATTTAATGAATATATTTATTGAAGTACTAAATTTAGCTACCCAGTAGACTATTGTAGAAAAATCTCTTCTCTGTATGTCTTATTTTAAATAAAACCTAGCTGATATTTAAAATATTTAGTAGTACTTAAGAGCACCTTTTATTGATTGTGTAAAGTAATATAGCAATTTTAAACTATTAAGAAGTATTTTGATAAATAAAAACAGAACAGAGAATAACATATTTAATAGATGTAAGACATATACTTTTGTTCTTAAACATCATAAAGGCATGTAATGTACTTTGGAAAATTATTTCAAGTGATAGCATATAAAGAAAATTATGACTATTAATAAGCACATTGATCTCTCAACTATTGTAAGCTTGTTTGGAAGGAAATTCCTAGTTAAAAAGTTAAGCATGCTTTTAAAACTCTGTGAGTATCTATCTGTGAGTAACCACTGAGAAGAATCCACTGTCCTTAGGATGTTTAGATCCTAAGTAATTAAATAATTACATTTTGAAGTAATAATTTGAAGTTATGATTCACGATGAAAATCAGTGTGTCTTGGCTTTTAGAAAGCTTATACATTAGTGCCCAAGATCCAGAAAAATGTGTTGAATGAAGTACTTGGATCTAGGCTGGCCTATTATCATCTGTCATTGCCAAGCTGGTGCTATCAGCATATTATTTTGGCTATGGCGATGAGACAGTAAGCTTATTTCTCTGGAGGTAGATGAATGTTTTATTTGTTTTTCTTCTAGGAAATAAAATCCTAGGAGAAGTATAGGATTTTGTTGTTATTGTTAAAAATCTATGAAGTGAGATTTTTGCACTTTTGAAAAAGATTCTTCAAAGAGCTTTTACCCAATTTCTGTTCTTTAATGAGGAAATTAATATTGAGCTATTTTGTAGCTGACATATTGGGAATTTATTTTTATTTCTTCCATATCATTCAGGATTACCATATAAAAGGTTTTATGCATCAAAAAAGTTTATCAAGGTGAAAAGCATTAGAGGGGTTAGTTTTTTGTGGAGAGAGAGGAGGAGGTGCTCAGATTTTCACGATTCTAATTGCTACTCTTTGTTAAGTGTCTTCTAAGAGGTAGGTACTATACTAAAAGTTTTATATGTGGTATCTGTAACCTTTCTAATAACCTTGTGACAAGGTATAAATAAACTCATTTTCAGGTTATTAAGCATAAGAGTGAAAGGAATTTGCCCAAAGTCCTCAGAGTGGTAGATCTAGTTTTATTTAATTCCTGAAGTGATAGTCTTTCCACTTGTCTACATTGTACTGTTTAGTTAGGTCCATTGTATGTTCTTAATTTTGACAGTAACTTACAAGACATTTTGTATTTAGTACTATTGCTTAATGCTGTAGAAAGATAGAAGCAAATATCAGTTTCATTTTTCAAGCCAATTGTTCAAATCGGAGGAAGAATAACATTTTAAACAGTATTAGATATTAACATAGGATTTTGTTTGCCCTGGGCTAACAGCAACAAACACAAAGCAACCATACAATCAACACAGGATAAAAGTGTTTTACCTTATTTGATTATTTCTACGCAGTTCCCAGTGAAATCTCCCCTCCCTCAATCTGCATTTATTCTCCTGGGTTTGTAGCATCAGATGTTGAAATGTTTTCCTGGGAAAAGTATTTTTCATGTTCTGTTTTCCTTATGGAGTATATTTTTGTGGAAATAAAATACAGGTATTGCATAATGAATCAACTAGAAAATGGATCTTTTGGGGGAGAAAAAGTCATGTTTTTAGTTTTTCTCTTTTGTATAGTACCCTAGGACTTTAATGACATATTTAACTGAACTACACCTGAAGATTTAGCTGATTGCTTTGTGTTTTATGATGTTTAAACAATAAAAATATGTATGCTAATACTAATTTTTCATTGCTCCAAAATATGCTATTTCAACCTTACTGCCACAGTAAATTTTATATAGTGAATATCATTATTCTTCTAGGACATAACCTTGCCTTCCCAGTCTCATTATGCTATACATGATAGATGTAGAAGGCACATGATGGTGATTTTCAAACATGGCTGTACCTTGGCATTCCCTTTGAAGGTTGAAGGGAGAAAAACCAGACCTGTAATCTCAGTCTCTTAGATTAGGCACTGGGTATTTATATTCGTAAAAAGCAGCTCAAGGGCGACTGATAATAGAGAAGGGCTGGTGAATAAGACTGGGTGGATGTAATGTATAGAATGATACGATACTTGGTGTTCTAGTTTATAAATACAGCTTGGAGACATTTTAAATCTGAAAACTTTATTAATATACTTTTGTTATTATTAGAGGCATTCTTATTACACCTGATTCAAGATTAAAATTATCTTCCTGGTAAAGATAGCCTCATCGTAAATAACAAAGTTAAAGTGCACTGGAAAAATATGTCTCACTGAGTTGATCTCAGGTTATTAGACATATTTCTTTCTTTCTTTCTTTCTTTTTTTTTTTTTGTCTTTTTGCTGTTTCTTGGGCCACTCCTGTGGCATATGGAGGTTCCCAGGCTAGGGGGTCGAATCAGAGCTGTAGCCGCAGGCCTACACCAGAGCCACAGCAACGCGGGATCCGAGCCGCGTCTGCAACCTACACCACAGCTCATGGCAATGCCCGATCCTTGACCCACTGAACAAGGCAAGGGATCGAACCCGCAACCTCCTGGTTCCTAGTCGGATTCGTCGACCACTGAGCCACGACGGGAACTCCATTAGACATATTTCTACTTTGAATCTGTTTGGCTGTGAAGGGTAGATAATGTCATTAAAGTTACTTTTCCAGGGTCAGTAGGTAAAAAAGAATCCAGTAATTTGTATATTTTTCACCTCTTTAGTAAACCACCAGTCTTTTGCGTGGTTTGATTGAAGATTTCAACATTTACAAGTGAGAGATTTTCCTGTTGAAACATACCTTAAAATTGAAGTAAATCTTGGGAGTTCCCGTCGTGGCGCAGTGGTTAACAAATCCGACTAGGAACCATGAGGTTTTGGGTTCGGTCCCTGCCCTTGTTCAGTGGGTTAATGATCTGGCATTGCCGTGAGCTGTGGTGTAGGTCGCAGACGCGGCTGGATCCCCCTTGCTGTGGCTCTGGCGTAGGCCGGCAGCTACAGCTCCGATTCGACCCCTAGCCTGGGAACCTCCATATGCCGGGGGAGCGGCCCAAGAAATGGCAAAAAGACAAAAAAAAAAAAAATTGAAGTAAATCTTGAAACAGTATTTCAAAATCATCAAACAGCGAATATACGATTTTCAGTCGGCCTAATGTATAATTATGATTATTTTAATTACAGATGGTAGTTATTCTTATTCAATAAGAGAATTTACCTGAGAGTTAAGGGAATATGTAAAATTCTGAAACAAGGTAAAAGACAACTCAGAGATACATTGATCATTTTTTTTTCTCAAAAATATATTAGAGTCATGAAAATGTAATTTATTGAGTTACTTTATTTTAGAATAGGGTAGGGAGTCATATTTACATCAGAAATATATTTTGCAGAAAGCAAGGCACCTAACTTCAAATCAGATCAAAATAATAAGATTTTTAATTTTTTTTTTTTTTTTTTTTTTGCTTTTTAGGGCTGCAGCCATGGCATATGGAAGTTCCCAGGCTAGGGTTTGGATTGGAGCTACAGCTACTGACCTACACCACAGCTCATGGCAATGCCAGATCCCTAACCCACTGAGTGAGGCCAGGGATCGAACCCACATCCTCATGGGTCCTAGTCGGGTTCAGTTAACTACTGAGCCACAAAAGGGAACTCAGTAGTAGAATTTTTAAAATAAATTTCCTGCACATGACAGTTTTACTTATGGTATTAGCTTCTCAATGGGCAATTATTTAAAAACAAACTCAGTAAAAAAAAACCCCTGAAAAGTACTCAATTCCATATTTATGGAAGTAATATTATTTTAATTGGTAGTGTTTAATAATCATTTTAAACACAATGAAGTTGTAGTTCGGTATACCTTTAAAAAATCCCTTGTTTATGAAACCCAGTGTACATGTTCTTGAACAATCCTGTACAGTGATACATACATACACACACACATATACAGTGCAATATATACAAACACTCAATGGATACCATTTTGTAAGGCACATAATTTCATTAAAATCCATATTCAAATTAAAATACCTAATTAATTTTTGGAACACTCCAGCTAAACTATAATAATGCATAGATACTCTTCATGTTTATAATTATTTTTATTTTCTGGAGGTAATTTGTTCCTCTCTTTGTTAATCTATATTTCTCTATGCACTTGGTTAAATTCTTAGGGCTTTCCCTTGACAATAGCAGACCTCTTGCCCTATCATCTGAAAGAACCAGTTTGTTTCTGTACCCATCAGAAAAATTCTTAAAATCATTGTATGTTTTATTCAGCGAATTTTGCCAACTGTGGATTTTTTTATGGTTTACTGTATCCTTTGCTCAAGGTGCTCTTTTTCTGTCTATAATAAACTATTGGGAAGAAGAAATCACAGTTGCTTCTTTTTAAAAAAGAGGCCAGTAATGGAAAAAGTGACCTTTCATTTTGAGAAAAGTGAGAACTACCTTTCACCGAAAGCTTCCTAAAGTATTTTGCACTTTACATATCCTTTATAATGTAATTCTAACATCTGTGTAGTGTGTATTACCATATTTGTTTTTACAGGAAGAAAATGTGATTTTGAAAGGTTAAACCCAAAGTTGCATAGGTTGTGAGATGGTGTATTCAGAATTTGAACCCAAGGTTAAGTTCAAAGTTCTTTTTTTTTTTCTTTTTTGCTTTTTTAGGGCCGCACCTGTGGCATATGGAAGTTCTCAGGCCAGGGGTCTAATCACAGCTATAGCTGCCAGCCTACGCAACAGCCACAGCAACGCTGGATCCAGATGTGCCTCTGTGACCTACACTGCAACACTGGATCCTTAACCCACTGAGCAGGGCCAGGGATTCAAACCCACATCCTCATGGATACTAGTTGGGTTTGTAACCCACTGATGCACAATGGGAACTCCTCAAAGTTCTTTTCATTCTACCACTATACTATGATATTTATGTTTTCCAGATTTAACAGGAAAACATTTAAATGATCTTTAATTGGGGAAAAGGCATGTAATATTTGGTAATGTAGACAGACACTCAAGAAAATTAGTTTTATCAATATAATCAGATTGTTAAGGTGTATTTGAATTTTATTGTGCCTCCCCCTCCCACAAATTAATCAGAAACTAGTGACATCAAGGTAGAAAATCTAGGAGTTCCTTTTGGGTTTCAGCAGGTTGAGAACCCTTCATAGTGTGCATGAGGACGAGGGTTTGATCCCTGGCCTCACTCAGTGGGTTAAGGATCCAATGTTGCTACCAGGTGCAGCATAGTTCACAGATACAGCTTGGATTCGGGGCTGCCATGGCTTGGCAATAGGCCTCAGCTGCAGCTCTTAATAACTGTTAGCCTGGGAGATTCCATATGCTGCAGGTGTGGCCATTAAAAAAAAAAAGTAGAAAAATCAGGAAGAGTAATGAACAAAGAATCTCTTTTTTAACAGATCTATAAGTATTTTGAGAGTTGTTTTGAATGAAAAATTGCTAAATAAAGATTCTTGAAATAAAATGTACACTGAAAGAAACATGTTTAAATGTCTTAACAAAACCCCTGGGGAAGAAGGCAGGGAAGACAGTCGTGAATATAGAATCAAACATCTAAGATAAAATATTAACAGAATTCAGTGGCATTTCAAAAGTATGGTAAACTGGGACCAATTTGGAATTATTCTAGGATTTCAGGTGTGGGTCATTAAAGATATAATTTATTACATTAAGACTGTTTACTGAAGCCAACACTGTATATTGTTTAAATATACAACATATGGGAGTTCCCGTCGTGGCTCAGTGGTTAACGAATACGACTAGGAACCATGAGGTTGCAGGTTCGGTCCCTGGCCTTGCTCAGTGAGTTAAGGATCTGGCATTGCTGTGGTGTAGGTTGCAGACGTGGCTCGGATCCCGTGTTGCTGTGGCTCTGGCGTAGGCTGGCAACTACAGGTCTGATTCGACCCCTAGCCTGGGAACCTCCATATGCCACAGGAAGCAGCCCTAGAAAAGGCAAAAAGACAAAACACACACACCATATATAATTGAAATGATAAAATTATTTCAGTTAAGATGGAGTGTTAAATATTGATGCCATTTTGCCTGGCAGAGGGTAAGAAGCTAAATAAACATTTTGGAGTGAATACCAGAGGACAAAATCTTGAGAGAAACTGTGGAGATGAAAGAAATAACCTAGGAAAAGTGTGTACCTTTTAAACTATGTAGAGAAATTTTTACCTGGGGAGGGGGAATCCCTGAAGTCAGCTTTTCAGGGGCAGGTGGAAACAGACATTTTTGCCAAGATCCAGAAATTTGTTTTTTTCTATACATGTATCCAACTTGTTAATAAAAGTTTTCTTTGCGTTCATCTAATTTCAAGTCTTATACCCACAACATTTGTGCTTTTTATTTTATTTTATTTTTTTGTCTTTTGATTTTTTTTTTTTTAGGGCCGCACCTGCGACATATGGAGGTTCCCAGGCTAGGGGTCGAATCAGAGTTATAGCTGCCAGCCTATGCCAGAGCCACAGCAACACCAGATCCCAGCTGCGTCTGCAACCTACACCACAGCTCACAGCAGCACTGGACCCTTAAACCACATTTGTGCTTTTTAAAACTGTATTTCAGGTATGAAACTAAGACTGACTTATGAACTGATATTTCAAATGAAATATTAAAATAATTTTTAAAATGTGTCCTTAAAGTATCAGATGTGTATTTCCATGGAAAATATGAGTATTTGTAGAAAAATTACTCAATGAACATGTACTTTTCACCTGTACTATTTTATTCATAATTAATAACATAAACCTGTCCCCTTTTGTGTGAATTTTCCTGACAGAATAGTATTCTGATTGCTAAGATTTGTGATTGAGAGAATAGTAATTCTAATTTCTTGATATTATGCTTATTGATTGTGTGGTTTGTAAATAAATCTTTAATTCCTTGTAGCACAGCTTTTTTTTTTTTTTTTGTCTTTTGTTGTTGTTATTGTTGTTGTTGTTGTTGTTGCTATTTCTTGGGCCGCTCTCGTGGCATATGGAGGTTCCCAGGCTAGGGGTCGAATCGGAGCTGTAGCCACCGGCCTACGCCAGAGCCACAGCAACGCGGGATCCAAGCCGCGTCTGCAACCTACACCATAGCTCACGGCAACGCCGAATCATTAACCCACTGAGCAAGGGCAGGGACTGAACCCGCAACCTCATGGTTCCTAGTCGGATTCATTAACCACTGCGCCACGACGGGAACTCCAGCTTTTTTTTTTTTTAACTCTGTATTTCAGAGAGTATATTTTACTTTGATCTTGATTGCTGACTGACTTTTCTGTTGGTATGGGATGGTATTTCTGTCAATTTTCATGTCAAAAACTGTAGAATTTGCTTTAGTTTGTCCAGCCTTTATGAAGTGATAATGACCCGAATGCTCTGGAAATATATTTTCTTCTTGGCATTAAAATATGATTATAGATTTGTCAGACATTAATAATGTAAGACGCTTTATAATGTAAGAGTGCAAAGAGACAATGTGTAAACAAATTATATTCATATCAAGCTTTAAGGCATTTATAACTTTTACATTTTACGGGAAAACTACCCTGTGTTTTGTAGAGAATCCTGATCAATAATGTGAAAACTTAGCAACAGAATTTATCTAGCCCAGCATTCTCTTTAGCCTTTATTCCGGAAGCTAGAAGGGGATAAGTGGAAAGTGCATTTGCTACAACTGCTCCTATGTCTTTCTCTTCCCATTCTGTTGAAAAATTCTGGCAGGTGGGCAAATATCAGCAAGCATGTATAGCTGCAAGAATTGGTTATCTCAGCTAACTTTTCATAAGCTTGCAAGTTAAAATCTCTTTTTCTTAAACAATTCTGTGAGCGAAAACAATTTGCCAGCTATTTTAAGATAATGCAGAGGAAACCTCACACTTATTGTATCAGTCAGTACGGGTTAGGTTAGACTGAGGTAACAGACAACTCCATCACAGTTTGGGTTCTCTGTAAAGCCAACTCTGAGACAGAGTTTAACGTTCAGGGTACTTGTTAGATCCTTGGCTTGAACAGCTGTGAAGGGGCGGGGAAAGAAGCAGGACTGGACGAAGGGTGGACGTAACAGCCTCAGCCACCTCCAGGGCAACTCTGGAGTTGAAATGCCCATCGGAGTTGTTCCTCATTAGGATGAAACAGGCCTCGGTCAGTCATTGCAGGAGAGTCACCCCCAGGAGGGTAGGACCTTGGGCGCGGAGGCTTTCTGTAGCTAAGGCAGTCTCTGCAGGGGCTGGCAGCTGAGAGACGTCCACTGATAGTCCTGCAGCAGGGACAACAAGTCCTTCCTTGAAGTTGTTTTCAGGCAGCGCCTTTCCATATTCATCGTGATTCAGTCTTCGAGCCACTCAGCCCACTTCTTGAAATATATTTGTTAAACTTATTTAGGATTCCTTTGGGCCTTTCTTTGTGGGAGGAGCATAGATTATTGCTCTGGCTTTTGTAGCTGGTCTCAGGGCTGCAACTGATAGTCACCTTGTCCTTTGTCCATTCTTTTATACCCCTTACCTTCAGTTAGCACCTGTTCTGGTCTCTGTGTCACACCTGCTAGCCTGACCCGGTCCCTTGCCCTTGGGTTTTTGAGCTCCTGATCATCACGTACCTTCTAGTCTGGGCTACACTGCACTTGCCTGTTTACCCTTACACTTGACAAAGGGATGCCAAGAGACACCAAAATGGATCATCTGTGGACCACATAATTCCCCTGCCCTCATTTGTAACAGCAGTCCCTCCTCCCTCTGACAGTCAGGGGCAGTCACTCTGCCAAGATACAACTTTTTTGCCTACTTGCTGGTCCCTTGACACAAGGAGCCGGAAATGCCCAAGTGGCAACTGTAGCTTACAGTTAAGGGGGACATTGCTGCTTCTTCTGCCAGCATACTTTCCCTTTGGGGAATAGGATCTCTAAACCTACAGAGCCCAGAATTACAGGATGAGAAGCACAAATACACCAACTGTGTAACTGAAACCGAGGCCACCAGGAGTGGCTTTTACTGGGTTTCTGGACCTATGTATTCTTCTTTTTGGGGACACAGCACCATTTAAAGGTCTTTAGTTCAGGTGTATCTGCATCCTGGTGTTTCAGTTGTGTCTATCCAGATCTCTCAGATTTGTGGTCTGCGATCCAGTAGATTTCACGGTCATGGGCCCACTTCTCTACCTCCTTTGTTATAAAGTTTGTCTCCTGCTTACACGGGATCCCATTCTAGTTGTTCACATACTTTGTAATTTCTAAGACAGACATGTTGGCTAAGACCCTGTGGGCAACAAAGTAAACACATATTCAAAATATATATCTATGGAGTTCCCATTGTGGTGCAGTGGAAACAAATCCAACTAAGTATCCATGAGGAAGCTGGTTTGATCCTGGCCTTGGTCAGTGCGTTAAGGATTTGGTGTTGCCATGAGCTGTGGTGTAGGTTGCAAGTGCAGCTCAGGTCTCATGTTGCTGTGGCTCTGGTGTAGGCCCACAGCTGTAGCTCTGATTTGACCTTTAGCCTGGGAACTTCCATATGCTGCAGGTGCAGCCCTAAAAAGCAAAAAATAAAAAACAAAAAAAGAAAATATGTATCTATTCTCATTAAAATGAATTGTTGGCCCATCCAGGGTGGAAGGGCCCCAATGTAATCAACTTGCCACCAAGTGTCCAATTGGTGTTCTTGGGGAATCAGAATTGATATCTTGCTATTAAGCTGGACATTTAATTGAGTAGCCTCCATCTCTGCCATGTGGCTCTTAGTTCATGTGTTCGCTCTTACATTGTTACACGATTACATTATGTTGGCTCTGAGGTGTCCTGTGATAGACACTGACTGATGTTCGCTGTCTCAATCGTTTGTTTGCTAGTTGTTTAAGGTCTCTTCCATGTTGGATGGTCTCCAGTGGCCTTTAACTTGTATCACAAAGGTCTGCACATTTCATGCTTCTTCAAGTGTATCCATCCAGATGTCTCTACTCCAGGGCCTCCTTGTCTCTGATCTTCAGTATTTCTTCTTCTAGACTCCTGACGAGCCAGCTAGGTCATTAACTACTGCTCTTGGGCCATTTTTTTTCTACACAACGTACAGGAGTCATACTGCTTGAAGACCTGCCCAGTTGGGACGCTTTTTCCTTTTCTGTTTTTCTTCCAGGACACTGCTGAGATGACATTTTGAATTGTGCCCACATATCAAGCTGACATATTTGCGTTTCCCCTTCTTGTTATCTGGGCCTAAGGGATTCCTCATGGTCATAGCTGTAAGATACAGGATGGGTGCCCGTGCAGCGGTGGTAGATGGTGTGAGGTCTGAGCTACTTGCTCATGCAGCTTGCTTGTGCGCTATGCTCTTGCTTGTACTTGATCTTGGGTACAACTTTTCTTTTATGTTCTTATGATTATTTTTAACGAAGAAAGGTCATGGTAGAAAACTCTGGATACATGGTCACTAAAAACCCATGTCAAGCACTCCATTTCTGCCAGGGCTCAATAGAGGTACAGAAATTTCCAGCAGGAATAGAGGTACAGAAATTTCCACTGCAGATGGCATGGGATTTGACATGTGCATAGAGTCTGATTTGGAATTCTTTCACAGGGATTTTCTATATTATTCCACATGGTAGTTTTTCCAACAGTGACTCCAACCAATAACTGTAGTATCTACTCTGGATCATGTGGCCCTAGTGCAGGGCTGTTTGCAGTGTTGCCTGGACCTACAGCAAAGTTATTTTCTGGTGTGCACTCAGAGTTGGCAGCCTTTGATATTTTCTAGTTTATGTGTTGGAATAGTATTCCAAGGCGTGGGAATATATTCTGCCTTCAGAACCCCCAAAGACCTACCAGATGGTTTGCTTTCATCTTTGTAATGGGAGTTGCAAGATGTAATAATTGGTGTTTCAGTGCAGGTGAGCTGATTCAGAATGCTCTTGACCAGTATTCTTCTAAATAGTTTACTAATATGAAAGGTCTCTGAATCTTTGTAGGTTTTATCTTCCACCATTTGAAGCATATATGTCTTTAACAAGGCTTCTGTTGCAATAGGCATTCTTATTCATCTAGCGCTGTTAGGATGCTGCCATTGGGAGTTCCTGTCATGGCGCGGCGGAAATGAATCTGACTAGGAACGATGACTAGGCCTCGCTCAGTGGGTTAAGGATCCAGCTTTGCCATGATCTGTGGTGTAGATTGCAGACGCGGCTCAGATCTGGTGTGGCTGTGGCTGTGGCATAGGCTGGCAGCTGTGGCTTCTATTGGACCCCTAGCCTGGGAGCCTCCATATGCCGCAGGTGAGACCCTAAAAAGACAAAAATGATGGAAAAAAAAGAAAAGAAAAGAAAGAAAAAAGAATGATGCCATTAATGTAGTGGAACAATGAGATATTCTGCAAGCTGTCTGGACCAAATGGTGTTCTGTGTTATGACAAAAGTTAATATAATCCCAAGACAAAATTGTGAGTGTATACCATTTTCCATTCCATGTGAATGCATACTGTTTTTGGTCCTATTCTCTGATAGGGTTAGCAGAGAACACATTTGCCAAGTCGTGGTCATGTTACTCTGCTCTAACAAAGATGCACATCTCGAACGGGCTACTGCTTGGTAGTAGGCTATGGTCATCCAGGCTTTGTTTACTGTACAGAGGCCAGATTAGTAATTTAAATGATTTGATGGGATCTTTTATTCTAGGATTCTTTAGATTCTTTAGGATAATACTAATTTCTGCCATTCACTCTATCTAAATGTAACATTATTTAAAAATTTATTATATTATATAGGGGTAGGAGTTTCAGAGGCTTCTGCATGATTTTTTTCCACTGTAGTAGCCATGGAGCCAGTGTAGGGGTGATGCTGCTGGCCAAGAATGTCTATTCCAGTGATAAATATAGGGACTTAGGACATGACCCCTACGTAGGTCCACAAACCCAATGACTCATTTTGAGCAGATCCTTGGCCAGCATGCCATTAATTTCCTCATCCCCCTATTATCCCTATTATAAAGAGAGGTCATGACGTGTCAGTGTCAGCTCGGACCTGTGTCCACCAGTGTTTGAAATGTTTGTTGTTGCTTTTTTCTCTGGGCTAGAGTTACCCAGTGAAGTGGCCATTGGTTCATTTGAGGAAATACACTATTACCATGTACACTTGTGGTGGTCCCCTTCCTTCTGGGCCCTGGAATTTTAAATGTATCAGCTCTGGATTGAAAAAGTGGCTCAAGTCAAAAATTGAGCAATGAATCATGACTTTTTGTTGCAGCATCTGCCATCAGCCTTCTGATTATTTATCCTTGATTTCTTCTGATGATATAAGTTGGGTGTTACCCTTATTGGCTGCCCATCTAATTTACCTCTAGAGATGTTGTGTTCTATTAAACATCTCTATAATTCTCAGTAGGTCAGTACCCCTGACTGACACTTTGACCTTGCTACTTATTACAATAATTATACTCTACTTGGATTGGATTCTGATAGTTAAGTGTCACCAGCTGGACTCTATCTTCCTCTTGCCTCAAACACAGATCTCATTCTGTTACAGTTTTTCATACCATCGGCTTGAGCCTGTGGAGGAGAGGCACCACATTCTTGGTGATGCTAATATTCCTCTTAGCATCACTTTCTTCCTGGCTTCTGTAAATGACATACCTTCTGTCCCATTCTGTGGGTATAACGACCTGGCGGGTTTTCTGGTGTTGCATACTATATCATGATAGAAAACTCTTGAGTACATGGTCACTTAGTTTTCCATATCAAGCATTCCGTTTCTGCCGGAGCTCCGTAACATGACAGGAATAGAGGTATACACATTTCCACCACAGATGGCATTGCCTTCAGCAGGTGTGTAAGGTCTGCATTGGGATTCTTTGCCACGGGCTCTCTATATATTCCACATGCTCCTTTTTCCAACAGTGACATCACCACATTTTTAGACTTTTAACCCCTGCTTTCAGTGTTTGATATGGCTGTTCTGGCATTTTGACCTTATCACAGGCTATTTTTCCATATTTCTGGGAGACATCTTCCCCTTCCATCTTTATAGAAATATAATTGATAAAATTATGTATTCTGATGATGATACGCATATACATTGTGAAATTAGTGCATCCATCATCGCTATACACACACACATACACACACCACACAGAGCATTGAAGTTCTATTCTCTTAGCAAATTTCAATTGTACAGTTGTGGGTTATCAACTATAGTCACCATGTTATATATTAGATCTTCGGACCTTATTCGTCTTATAGCTGAAAGTTTGTACCCTTTCATCATCTTCTCCCTA
The DNA here is from genome assembly GCF_016906955.1 of Phacochoerus africanus. Lineage (NCBI taxonomy): Eukaryota > Metazoa > Chordata > Mammalia > Artiodactyla > Suidae > Phacochoerus > Phacochoerus africanus. The sequence goes on from NC_062558.1 coordinate 125,858,691, forward strand.
TTTCTCCCACCCTTGCCAATCACGTTTTTACTCTGTTTCTGTGAGTTTGACTTTTTTTTTTGGTCTTTTTTTCTAGGGCCACACTCATGGCATATGGAGGTTTCCCAGGCTAGGGGTCGAATCGGAGCTGTAGCTGCTGGCCTACACCACATCCACAGCAACGTGGGATCTGAGCCATGTTTGCAACCTACACCACAGCTCATGGCAATGCCAGATCCTTAACCCACTGAGTGAGGCCCAGGATCGAACCTGAGTCCTCGTGGGTACTAGTCAGGTTCGTTAACCACTGAGCCATGATAGGAACTCCTGGGAATGCAGAACTTGAAGAGATTATCAAGGGCATCAACTCACATGTCCCCAGACTATATGTCAGGGACTTACTATTTTTTTTCTATCAGGACCTTGACTTTGGAATAGCAGACCATCTCTAACTGGCAGACCTATATTTGGGAACCTATATATATATGGCACTAAGGAGGCCCTGTGGCTTTCCCACTCTTTTGTTATCTTTTTCTAGAGGTCAGTGAGACTAAGCAGTGGACGTGAATTCCACTATATTAATAGTTAACATTTTCCCCCAGGTTTTTCAAACATTTGATTCTTTACACCTCTTATCGTTCATTGGCATACCTTCCTAATTTACCTCTAGTTAAAGTTTTAACAACTGGATGGCTACCTTGTGCCAGGTGGTGCTCCACCTACCACCAATGTTAGCCTTCTTCACTGCTAGCCTTGCAGTCTGTGATTCAGCCCCCAAACTCCATCTTTTTTCCTGCTTTATTGTTCCAGTCCTGGCACCAACTGTCATAGGTTGGGTTCTCTGGGAAGCACCTTCTGTGATAGAGTTTGGCATTCATGATGTTCATTGCCATTCATCATTCCTTATGTACTCTTAAGATCAATGTCTTTGAAAGAGGTGAGGGAGGCAGCAGGATTGGCAAAGGGAAAAGCTGAGTTGTGATGTTGGACAGAGAGCCTTAGGCAACCCCATAAGGATCTCTGGAGAGAAAGTCTTGGTCAGGGTTGTCCTGGGTTGGTCTGAAATGGTAGGGTCTCTAAAATCCTACCTTTATCAACCATTGCATATAGATCATCTGTGGAAAATACGGCCTTGAATGGAGTGGTCCTCGGCTCCTGAGACCATTCTTGAAGTAGCTGGTAGCAGATGACTATTCACGGATAGCATTCTCAGCAACACATGCAATAGTTTCTACCTTGAGTGATGGTCTGGGCAGCACATATTTAGCACAAATTTTCAAACTTCAGGGGGTAACCACCAATAAAAGTTCACTTTTTACTCATGATACATGTCTTGTGTTGGTAGGGAGGGCACATTTGCTCATTGTCATCACTTAGGGGCCAAGGCTAGAGTGCCTCTTCTTTCATTGATAATTAAACAGTTGCATCACTTTACCTTGCATTTCATTGACTAAAATAAGTCACAACTTCCAAGGAGCATGGGAGTGTAATTTTGCTGTAGGACTTAAGGAAGAGAACTGAAATACGTGTGGAGCAGCACCAGCGTCTACCACAAATAATGTGATCCTTTTAAAACCTTTAGTGTCAGGTGATGTACTGGAAATAGTGATAAAGCTTTCGGCTCCTACTACCACATATGTTAATAAGGCAAAGGACTTCTAGAAGTGGAAATTGTGTTGTATTATTTGTCTGAATTAATTACTGTCACGTACAATTACATTTTTATTACAGTACTATAATGTTTCTCTTCCGCAGAGACTTGTGTACTTTTAAGAAAAACCAATATTACCGATTTTTTTTCCCTGAAGTTAATGTTTATATCAAAAAGGAAATTTTGATGGCTCGATGAGGTAGTATAATGTAGTAAGCAGTTAAGGAGATCTGTGTTTTTTTTCTTTTTTGAGCCACACCTATGGCATATGGAAGTTCCCAGACCAGGGGCCAAATTGGAGCTGCAGCTGCCAGCCTATGCCACAGCCACAGCAATGCGACCTACACCACAGCTCATAGCAACATTGGACCCTTAACTCACCGAGCAGGGCCAGGACTCAAACCTGTGTCCTCATGGCTACTAGTCGGGTTTGTTACTGCTGAGCCACAGTGGGAACTTCAGAGATCTGGTTTTGATTTGACCTGGTTGTTTAATGACCTTAAGGAAGTTACCTAACTTTTGAAGACTCTCTTCCTTGTTTATAACATGGTGACAAAAACATTTACTTCTCAACATTTTTTGAGAATTAAGTATTACATAGCATTAATAAACAATTTGCATGTTATTTGTATTAGGTGAAAGGTCATGGCTTCTTATTTTAGGTATCTTTACCAATTTAAAAAGACAAAAGGTTTGATGATTTCTTCAGGTAATTTTTTATAGTATTACAGTAATTAAAAATGTAAAGGCAACTGTGTGCTTTTTATTTGGGGGGCTTCTATAGCACTCTTCATATATCTCTTTTAATATTTATCTTTTTGTTATTCTTTGAAGATAGGAACTCATTCAACTTTATATTCATAATGTCATTGTGTCATTGGATCTTCAGTCTAAGTTGAATTATTTAAATAGTGATGATCCTTTTTCCTGGGTCTTACTGAAATCTATAAACTCAAATTTCATATATTTCCCCTCATTCTTAGTTAAGAACAGTTGATGACTTTCTAGCCCTCCTTTCTTTAGAAACAGCTGAGTAATTTTATCTTTTACTCTTGGTACTATTTTTCAAGACAGTATTATTAAAAAAAATATGGCTTGGAAAACATTCCAGAGATAACTCCCTGATATTTAGCATGGTTACTGAACGGATATTCTGTTTTTAATACAGAAAGCAAATACAGTATTACCTTAATAGAAAGAAACTCATTAAAATGAACAAAATCTTGCAAGTGCTTTTGAGTTTTGAGCTTTGCTCATTCATGTTAGACATGTGATTTGATGGGTAGACCTGTCATCTGATGAGTTAAATTGCACATTTTTGGACAAATACCTGGTACAGTAGTTCCTCAGACACCTTGCAAGACTCCCGGTAGATGCCTGAAACCGTGGATAGTACTGAATCCTATATACTATATTTTCCTATACATACATACCTATGATAAAGTTCAATTTAAAAAATCAGGCACAAAAAGAGATCAACAATAATAATTAATAATAAGCTAGAAAAATTATAATATATCGTGATAGAAGTTATATGAATGTGGTCTCTCAAAATGTCTTATTGTGCAGATTTAATGTGTTTTGTAGCTTTAAGCACATATCGTGCATTGTGGTGGTAATTTTTACTGCTTGAAGTACAATGGTAAAACTAGCAAAAGTTCTTTTTCCTTCATAATTTCGCAGACAGAAGTTTCATTCTTATAATAGATTTTAGCAACCACAGCGTATGATTTTTTTTTTTTCTCCTTAAGCTGAAAGCTCTCACATATTCTCTTAAAAGAAATACTTTATGGCTTCTCTTTGGCATATCCAAATTGCCAGCATCACTACCCTTGTTTTCTGGGGCTTTTATTAAGTGAAATAAGGGTTACTTGAACACAAGCACTATCATACCATTACAGTTGATCTGATAACCAACAGGTAATAAGTGATTAATGGACAAGATACTCTGGACAAAGGGATGATTCATGTCCTGAGCAGGACAGAGCAGGAGGGCATGAGATTTCATCATACTACTCAGAATGGCATGCAATTTAAAACTTACGAATTATTTATTTCTGTAATTTTCCATTTAATAGTCTTGGATTGCAGTTGAGCATGGGTGACCGAAACCACAGAAAGTAGAAGCTCAGATGGAGGGACTGCTGTACTCTTTCCATTTCTTTAGGGCTTGATTGGGAGTTTTTATCGTTCGTACTTTAAAGAATTGGGAACCTCCATATGCTGCAGGTGCAGCCCTAAAATGAAAAACAAATTGGAATTATTAAGAACTTCTGAAAATAGGGGTACTGGTGGCACTGAGAACTGAAAATTTGACTAGTAATTCATACAATTAGCTATTAACTTTTGTTTCCTCAACTTGAGCACTTGAGTGTCTGCCCCTCTACTACTCTGCTGGAAGACAAAGGTTTACTCTTTGTAGATGTCGATGCTATACTTAAGGTTACCAGAATAGGGCTGAGGGTCTAAGTACTATTTTGGAAACAGTGGGATTAAGTGAATTATATGTACTTAAGAATGAAACCTCTAGCTCCTTTCTTCCATTTAGGTCCAGAATATTTTCAGCCAGGTTTATAGCTTCTAGGCAGGAGATGAGAGGATTTACCTGAAGGAAACTGACCAGCCCAGAAGAAAGTGTGGCCTTGGAGATCTCCCACTGAGGAGTTCCTGTCATGGCTCAGTGGAAACAAATTTGACTTGTATCCATGAGGACACAGGTTCAATCCCTGGATCCCTGGCCTCACTCAGTGGGTTAAGGATCCTGCATTGCTGTGAGCTGTGGTATAGGTTGCAGACATGGCTTGGAATCCGTGTTGCTGTGGCTGTGGTGAAGGCCTGCAGCTATGCTTCCAGTTTGACCCCTTGCTTTCCAAGTTAGAATTCTAAGCACCATCGAAGAATCATGTAAGTGTTACAGTGGAATAAAAATCACGTTTAGAATTGCAGGGTCTCAAAAATTTACTTCCATTGAACACTTTCTCTGGGAGCTATAGAATTATGTCTCCTACTGATATATGAGGTTAAATAAATTAAAAAAAAACTGATGAAAATGAAAGTCTACGAAATAGAAAGTATATCAGAGGGGAGATGCGAAGGGAGTCCTTAGGATGGTGCTGCAGCTTAAGAAGCCGTGTGTCAGACTGGAGAAGAAAAGCGGGGCTTTAGGAGGGATGTCTTCACGAAGTAAATGGAGCTGCGAGATAACTGGATGTATTGGAAAATGCTGAGAAGAGATGGCACATCTGATAAAGAGTTGGGGGGTGTATTAGCAGTGGATATAAAACGAAGCTAAAATTATTTGCAGGGAAAATAAAAAGATGTTCAAGAATAAAAATGTAACTGTAGTTTGCCGCATGGCTTAATAGAATAATATCCTATCATCAGTGCTGATTATTGGTCTGAACAAAAGTTTGTAATATAAATATACAGAGAGGATAGAGGGAGAGGAGGTATATGTATGTGTCTGCATCAGAGTTAAATCTTCATTTTCTTCTTCTTTTCCTTTCTTGGCTACACCCATGCCATATGCAAGTTCCTGGGCCAGAGGTGCCAGATCCTTAACCTGCTGTGCTGGGATTGAACTGGCAATGCCAGATCATTAACCCACTGTGCCATAGCAGGAACTCCAGTTTTCATTTTCTAAAGAACTAAGTCGGGGATATTATATGAAACTAAGAACTAGGCATGTCATTTATAATAAGGAGGTAAATACAAAAACAAACTCTTTCTAGGTTTTTACTTAGAATTAAAAGTACTTACCTAGGTGGTTCTGGAATAGGCCTTGGGAGACAGGGAACAGGAGCCTTTTTGTGATGAGCCTTGTTGGATTGTTTGACTTTGAAACTTTGCACGTATATATATTTAGTTAAAAACAAGTAAAATATAAACAAACCACAGATGTACAGAGATCAATTGAGATACAAATTAGTGGGACAAGGATAAATGTTCCAAAATGGTTCTGGGCAATTGGTATATGGGAATGTGCTGAGATATATCTGGGAAATTGGTATGTGGGAAAAATTAAGTGAGATCCATGCAACGTATGCAAAAATAAGTTCCAAATGGATGGAAGATCAAAATGTAAAAACCAAACTGTACCTCCTTGGAAGAAAATTAGAGACTATCTTTAAAATCTTGAGTTAAAAATAAAAAGTGCAAATCATAAGGAAAACAATGTTTGACCTAGTTAATGTTCAGACTTTCTGTTTAATAGAGATTTCTTCAAAGAAGATATGCAAATAGCCAATAGGGACATTAAATGATGCCCAGCATCACTAATCATTAGGGAAATGCAATTCAGAACCACAGTAAAAGCACATCACACACAGTAAGATGCGCATTATCAAGAAATAGAAAATGATAGCTGTTGGCAAAGACTTGGAGAAACTGGAACCCATGCGTACAGCTGGTGGAAGTGTAAGATGGCGTGGCCACCACAGGAAAGAGAGTAGAGCTTCCTCAAAAAGGAAAACACAATTACCGTATGATCCAGCAATTCCACGTCTGGGGATACATACAAAAGAATTGAAAGCAAGGGCAGAAACAGATACTTGTACAACCAAGTTCCTAGCAGCATCATTCACAATAGCCAAAATATGGATAAATGGATAAAGAAAATGTGATCTTATTTAGGGTTCAAAAGGAAGGAAGTTCTGACACATACTACAGAATGAGTGAACTTTGAATACAAGCTAAGGGAAATAAGCCAGTCGCAAAAGGACAAATACTGTATGATTCCATTCATTTGAGGTGGTTAGAGTCAGGTGTACAGAAAAGCAGTGTAGTACTTAGCCAGGGGATAGGGTGAGAGGGGATGTGTAGTTACTGTTTAATGGATACAGAGTTTCAGTTTTGCAAGATGACGAAAGTTCTGAAGATGGATGATGGTGATGGTTGCCCAACAATGTGAATGTACTTATTGTCACTCAGTTGTTCACTTAAAAAAGGTAAAAATGGCAAAAAAATCCACCAAACCCGAAAAACAACTCAATAGGTTGAACAAAACAAGCAAGGTGAGAAGAATCTACATAGTGTGATGCCATTTATATTACCATAAACTTTTAAAACCTGCAAAAATACTCTCTATTTATCATGACTATGGAAATGATAAGCAAATACAGGATAGTGGTTGTGTCCCAAGACAGAAGATATGAACCATCTTGAATTTGAGCAGGAGTGTACAGGGAGCCTCAGTCATATCTGCCACATTTGTTTCTTTAAAAATCTACAGTAAACGTGGTAAGATACTGGGTTTGACAAATCTGGGCAGTGGTACATAGGTGTTTATAATACTATTCTTTAGACTGTTCTGCATGCTGAAAAGAATTTTCTTTTTCCCTGAAGAGAGTGGCTTGTAGAAATAGAAGAAATGTTCAAAAGACCGAATTTTTAGCTAATTCTGGCCTTTATTTCTCAGCTCTTTTTCCTGACTTGCTTCTTGGATGGTTTCCCCTCAGCATTTTTCCTGATTCTCATCTTTAAAATCTGCTTTTCCTCCCTCCTGCCTGATTTGTTTTGGACGCTGGGCCAAATTACTTATTCTTCAGTTTTGGATAGGCTCAGAACATTGAGTCACTTTCTCTTCTGGACCGCAGATGTTCCAAAATGACCTTGAAGATGATTCTTTGGAGATTTTTGTAATAAACTGGTTTCTGGAAGTCCTACTTTTTGGAAGTACTATCCTTTCATCTGACTTTTTAATACCTCATTTCCTTGAGGCATAATTAGGTCTCTAATTCTGCTGTTGGAATACTGTATTCAGCACCCCATTTATGAATCAGAATCGTTGGGTCTGTGTGTTTGTGTGTGTGTGTGTGTTGGGTTTTGTTTGAATGATTAAAATCTATCTGCCCTAACTCATTGGCTGTCTTTAACGTTTTCATCTCTTTCTTTTTCAGTCTGTGCCCTTTATAGGTTATCCCCTCTCTCCAAATGGGAATAATCTTTCAGAATCCCATCATTATACTTTTATAATATCAAGCATTCATAAACATAATTTATAGAAAAACAAAGATAATCTAATGGCCTTAAGGACATTGCTTAACTTCTCCTTGGCCTCATTCTTCATATAGTAATACCTGCTCAGTCAACCTCACTGGAGTCTTATAAAGACTGTTTTAAGTTATACAGATGAAAGCACTTTGGAAGTTTTGTAGTACCGAATGCATATTAATGCACATTTCTCAAGTGAACTCCAACATATAAAATTGGTAGACTGTGAATGTTAGGTGTAGGTCTCCATAATAGCAGTTTTCAAAATGTGATCTTCAGAGCATTGGTTCCCAGGAATGCTAATTGGTGTTATGTGGAAAGTGCTTTTATGAAAAAAACATTGGGAAAACACTGGGTTAAGTAAAGTTAGGTTTCTATGCATTTGTACCCTCTCTTGTTAGAGTATTTAATAGGCAAATGTACTTTAGGTTAATTAAATCTAACTTTTCTATTGTGTCATTTAGGATCTCTGTTGCCTTACTCATGTTCTGTGTAGAGGATCTGTTCATTGATGCGAATGGGGTGTTAAAGTCTCCTACAATTACTGTATTCCCATCAATTTCTCCTTGTATGTCTGTTAGTATTTGTTGTATGTATTTGGGTGCTCCTATATTAGGGGCACATGCTTGCTGACTGTGGTATTCTCTTCTTCAATCGATCCTTTTATCATTAAATAGTGTCCTTCTTTGTCTTTCTTTTAAAGTCTATTTTGTCTGACATGAGTATTGCAGCTCCTCCTTTCCTGTCTTTTCCATTCGTATGAAATATCTTTTTCTGTCCCCTCACTTTCAATTCATATGTGTCCTTTGCTCTAAGGTGAGTCTCTTGTAGGCAACGTATTGTAGGCTCTTTTTTTTTAATCCAATCTGCCACTCTGTGTCTTTTGATTGGAGCATTCAGTCCATTGACATTTAAGGTAATTACTGATAAAAATGTATTTATTGCCATTTTAAACCTTGTTTTCCGGTTGATTCTCTGTTTCTCCTTTGTTTCTTTTTTTGGTTGGATGATTTCCTTTTATTTTATTCTTGTGGTCTCTTTTTAGTTTTTGTGAATGTATTGTTCGGTTTTGATTTGCGTTGCCCTGTTTTTCAAGTATGTTAACCCCTTGTTATATCTGCTTGCTTTAGCCTGATAGTCATATAGGCTCAAACACATTCTAGAAAAAAAGTCCAGATTTTCTTGCTTTCCTTCCCCACATTTTATCATTTTGGTGTCCTTTTTTAAACATCTTCATGTTTATCCTTTTGCTGTTCCTTGTGTTCATTGTTGCCTCTACAATAGATTTTTTTTTTCCTTTTAGTTCTGTATACTGGCTTATTTGATTGCTTTCTAATAGCGATTTCTTCCATCCTATTTCTTCTTAATTCTTTTTTATTTAGAGGAGCCCTTTCAGTATTTCTTTTAGAATGGGTTTAGTATTGCTGAACTCTTTTAGCTTTTGTTTGTTAGAGAAATTCTTTATTTCTCCTTCTATTTTAAATGATTTACTTGCTGGGCAGAGTATTCTAGGATGCAAATTTTTCCCGTTTAGAACTTTGAATATATCTTGTCACTCTTTTCTGGTCGGTCGTGCTTCTGTAGAGACATCAGCTGGTAGCCTTATGGGGGTTCCTTTATAATTAAGTCTTTGTTTTTCTTTTGCTGCCTTTAGAATCCTCTCTTTAACTTTTGCCATTTTTATTATAATATGTCTTGATGTGGGCCTTTTTGGGTTCAACTTGATTGGGACCCTCTGTGCTTCCTATATCTTGATATCTTTGGAAAGTTTTCAGCCATAATTTCTTCAAATATATTTTCTATCCCCCTTTTTTTTCTTCCAGAATCCCTATTATGCATGTATTGACCCACTTTATATTATCCCATAGATCTCTTATATTGCTTTCATGTTTTTTTCATTTGGTTTTCTGTCCTTGAGAAAGGAACTAGAAATTATAAGGAGGAGCCAAGAAAAATTAGAAAATTCATTTGCAGAGATGCAAACTGAGTTAAAGGCACTGAAGAACAGAATGAATAATTCAGAGGAGCAAATGTACTTTATGAACTGAAGAGTGAGATTATATCAATGAAGGGATATGCTTTTTTAGGGAAATTTGTGTACCTTGGAATAAATGTGGGAGATGCAACTCAAGATGTATTTTATTGCTCTCAGTTTAATTTTCTAAACTATGATTTTGATTTTTGTAATCCTTTAATCTCTACTACTAGTAATATTGAATTAAACCAAATTTATTATTTTATTTCTAGTGTAGCAGGCATGATTAGTTAAATAGGAAAACAATTCATTACAACTTTAACTTTTACAACTATTTTTAGATTTTTTGTTCCAAAAAGGCTTCTTTTTGTAAATTACCAAAAAGAAAAATAATTTTGTTTTTAAAGCTTGCAATATGCCATGTCTAAGAGGATAAAATCTAAAACATTTTCCTGAGAATGTCTAGTCACTGAATACTGAGTTATCTCAAAATCTCTATTAGTGTACATATTAATTCTTGGGTTACATTGAAATGATAAACAGTCTAATCATTTTTCTTTCCATAGTCTTTATGTAGGTCATGAATTATTTAGGTTTTTAATTTTTTTCTAATTTTTTGCACCTAAGTCTATGCTTCTTCTCATAAAATGACAACTATTCCTTTGAAATATCATGTTGTTAAAATGATTTAAATATTTTATTTTGATGATTCTATTTTTAGGCATTATTTCACTGAGTATTGTATATTCCATTTAATTTTGCATGCATACATATAAAATTAGATTTAGTGATTTAACATTCTGATAGATTTGCCCAATATTCACATTCATGATTTTACTATATGAACCTTGGTTTATTTAATAAAAGGTGTCATTGAGATTATCTAATGTAAAGTACACCTAATTTCTCTTATGCATGTAAAATTATATGTGAAAATTTTAGGGAGCAGTTATTTTTATTCAAGGAATAATGCTGTTTGAGTAATGATACAAATTTGAAGTTCATGGAAAATTAATGAAAGGCTTCCTAATTTTAAGTATTGTATCTTTATTTGGCCAATGATTGTTTTATAGTATTTGTCTTGATATGTTCTTTTATTTCATTTTTTCATTTTGCTGTTTCATTTTTCTAGCTTGTGATGAATGGAAAATATTACCAAAACCAAATCTTCACAGAGACGTCAACAGATTTGGACACTCCGCAGTTGTCATTAATGGGTAAAGGAAGCACATTTATCAGTCATACTACCCACGTGTTCTATTGTTGTTTTAAAAAATTGTTATTTATACTTAATGACATTGGATTTTATGTATCTTTACCACAGAATAAGTTTTGGTTCATTAATCATATCCTTCATTTTTTTTTTTTTTTGGTTTAAATTTATTTAAAGAATAGGGAGTATCAGAAGAAAGGTGCTGAGGTAAAACTTGAAAATACTCTTAAAAAAGGCATCCTACCTTCTTTCTTCTTTCTAGGGATCAGATCATGAATGACTTCCTTAAAAAAAGATCAGACTGAAGTGATAGAAAGGCTAGCCATCTCACATATTTCTATCAAGGAGGGCAAGGAACGTGAAAAGAATTAGATTCTCATTTTAGTTCTATTGTAACGATGTGTGATTTTTGACAAATATCTTAACCTCTCTGGCCTTTAATATTTTTATATCCAGTGGGAATTTAAATTGGATGATCATTAAATTACCTTCCTCATTTAAGTTAGTATGATTTTCTATAGCAAAATATTCGTTAATATGGACTCATGACATATACAGTATGGTAGATGATTCTTTAGTTTAAAATTCATGATGACTTTTTTTAAAGTTCATTTTATTAACTGCCTTATTGTAATTACATAAGAGTTCTTAAATACAGTACAAAAAGGAGTCAAAAGGTAAGTAAAATGAAATGGTGTAACTGATATCAGTTGACTTTGAAAATTGAAATGTAAAATTCATAGTGTAAACATAAAACCTCTAGGCTTTTCTGTTGAAAATTGCATTTGGTTGATTTTTATTTTTTTTAAATTAATAAAAGGTTATTGATACATTTTCTGATCTGTTCCATTTATTATATTAATAATATTTTTAGAAATAAAAATCAGGCAGTTTTAAAGTCATGTCAGTTTCTTTGGCACTGGTATTATTATTATTTATTTATTTATTTATTTATTTTTTGTCTTTTTCTAGGGCCGCTCTCACTGCATATGGAGGTTGCCAGGCTAGGGGTCAAATCGGAGCCTAAGCTACCAGCCTTCGCCAGAGCCACAGCAATGCAGGATCCGAGCCATGTCTGCCACCACAGCTCATGGCAATGCCAGATCCTTAACCCTGTCACTGGTATTATTAATTAATTCAGTAATTATCTGGATTTTTATTTTCAAATTAAAATTTTATGTTCTCTCCTGATGCAGTAGGTTAAGGATCCAGCAGAAATTTTGAAAATCTTTTTGAGTATTTTACTCTTAGTCTTTTTATTTTGTGAGAGGATAGTAAAACACTATACAAAGAACTGTAATTTCTAAATTCGTTGTGTTTAAAAAATAAAATTGTACATAGCAATTTTTTTTTTGTCTTTTTAGAGCCACATCCCTGGCACATGGAGGTTCCCAGGCTAGGGGTTGAATCAGAGCTACAGCTGCTGGCCTCTGCCACAGCCACAGCAGCAGGGGATCCGAGCCACATCTGTGACCCACACCATAGCCCACTGCAATGCCGGATCCTTAACCCGCTGAGTAAGGCCAGGGATCGAACTTGTGTCCTCGTGGATGTTAGATTTGTTTCTGCTGAGCCACTATGGAAACTCCTAGATAGCAGTTCTAAAATATATCTTATCATGTGTAGCTACTATGTATTTCTAAAAATTGTCTCCTACCTAGATAAAATAATGTAAAATGTATATTTACATTTATCAAAAACTAACAGATTACAGAGTTCCCGCTGTGGCACGGTGAGTTAAGAATCCTCTGCCGTGGCTCAGGGTTGCTGAAGAAGTGCGGTTTAATCCCTGGCCTGGTGCAGTGGGTTAAAGGATCTGACGTGGCCCCAGCTGTGGCTTGGATTCAGTCCCTGGCCTGGGACCTTCCGTGTTAGGCAGATGCAGCCATAAAACAAAACAAAAAAAATCAAACACCCAAGTTCTTGTTGTGGCGCAATGGAAATGAATCAGACTGGGAACCGTGAGGTTGCTGGTTCGATCCCTGGCCTTGCTCAGTGTGTTAAGGATCCGGCATTGCTCTGAGCTGTGGTGTAGGTCGCAGACGCTGCTCGGATCCCACATAGCTGTGGCTGCTGCATAGGCCAGCTGCAACAGCTCCATTTAGATCCCTAGCCTGGGAACCTCCATATGCCGTGGGTTCGGCCCTAAAAGGACAAAAGACAAAACAAACAAACAAATGCTTTAATCAGATCTTTTTTCTAATATTGGTTGTTTTTTTTAAGATTCTTGTTTTGTTTTTAATAGGTCTATGTATATATTTGGAGGATTTTCTAGTGTACTCCTTAATGACATACTTGTATACAAGCCTCCAAATTGCAAGGCTTTCAGAGATGAAGAACATTGTAAAAATGCTGGTCCAGGGATAAAATGTATTTGGAACAGAAATCACTGTGAATCTTGGGAATCTGGGAATACTAATAATATTCTTAGAGCAAAGTGCCCTCTGAAAACAGGTAAAGTTTTTTTTTTCTTTCTTTTCTTTGGCACAAAGCTTCTTTACTTGGCTTGAAATGGAAGTGCATTCTGCCTAAGAATTACCTTAGTAGGTTTCAGAAAGTAAAAGCCATAATCTTCTAATTAGGAATTCTCATGTTTGAATTTAGCAGTGATTAATAATTTAATATCTTTATTAACTATTTTTAGTTTCTGTTTTTGAATTCTGTATATAGTATTAATATATCAATCTTATATGTAACATGGTCATATATATATGAATTATTTTTTATATAAGTAAAAAATGCTGTCAAATACATCCTTTCTAAGATATATATTGTGTGCTTCAAAGAAATAAATTGAAGTGATTTATTCTGCATTTAGTAATTTTTCCTTCCTGAATTATTGCTAAGCCAGATCATAAAGTTAACAGTTTTCTAGAATTGTGATGTCTTGTTCTAGTTTTATATTTCTTATAAAATATTGGATAAATAAGTCAAACTTTTGAGTCAATACTAGTAAATATTGATAAACAATGATTTGGATAAAAAGTGTTCAATTTTCTTTAAATGATTGGGGCTTTTTTACATTTTTGTTGCTACAGTTAACAAATATATAATCAAGTATTACTAATCTGTAATAAGTCAAATGGCTCTAAATATCTTTATAAAGAATGATAAAAATAATGAATATTTGTTGTATGTTTTCTTTTAGATGTATAATAATACATTTTATTTAGTAAAATTCTCTAAACCTTTTTCTCCCTTCATAATGTGTACATTTTAAGTGGCTATAGGAGCCTGCTCGATTGGATAATTAAGATGAGGGTAGGACTATCTAAATCCCTGTAAATTCAATTAAATTACAAAATTGACTTTGTACTGAAGAATTTATTTTGATATTGGTGGTTATATTTATGACTTGAAAAATGTCAGTGATTCTTAACAGGTACTAAAAATATGTGAAGAAATGTGACATTTTCTTTTTCATCCTGACGTGTTCTCTCCCATTTGTATTACATACAGCTGCTTCTGATGACAGATGTTACAGATACGCAGATTGTGCCAGCTGTACTGCCAATACAAATGGGTGCCAGTGGTGTGATGACAAGAAATGCATTTCATCAAACAGCAACTGCAGTATGGTTAGTATTTATGGGTAAATGGTGATGTAGCTAACATTGCTACTTTATAATAATTAGTTTGCCATTTAATAGCACTGTGCAAAATAGTGCTTTACACATCAAGACATTATAGAAAAGTCACGGGGGGGGGGGAAGCAGCAAAATAGGGATATCAGATTAAGAGATACGCATTATTATGTATCTGCAGCAAGGGTATATTGTATAGCACAGGGAGATACAGCCATTGTTTTCTAATAACGTTAATTGGAGTATAAGCTTTAAAAATATTGAATCACTATGTTGTACCCCTGAAACTAATATAACATTGTAAATCAGCTATACCTTAATTAAAATAAAAAAAGACTTTTAGAAAATATGTCAGGACTCACTCACTTCTTGGTGTGTTGTAAATTCAGTCTGTAGTTTGTTACTCAGATTTGTAGTCTAGATTCCATCTTGAATCCAGTAATTTTTACCTCTTTTCATGGATGAGATTTGGATAATTCTTTCAAAACTACTTTTTTTTTTTTGGTCTTTTTTGTCTTTTTTAGGGCCGCACCCACAGCACATGGAAGTTCCCAGGCTAGGGGTCTAATCGGAACTGTCGCAGGCAGCCTATGCCACAGCCACAGCAGTGCGGGATCCAAGCCACGTCTGCCGCCTACACCACAGCTCACAGCAGTGCCGGATCCTTAACCCCCTGAGCTAGGCCAGGGATCGAACCCAAAATCTCATCGTTCCTAGTCCGATTTGTTAACCAACCACTGAGGCATGATAGGAACTCCCTCAAAACTTATTTTTAATGAAAAATTGTAAACTATAAATGCTGTCTTCTGTGATGATGGAAATAGGATTATATAGGTAAGTATTGAAATCATTTCCATGAGATTCTTATCAGACTTGCATTAATAGTAGTGTGTTCTAGTGTTTTGTTTGTATACTTTGTGTGCAAGTTTAATTTGAAGTATTGACAATGGTAGGTTCCCTTTTACCTATCTTTACTTCTGTGGTTTTCAGAGGGAATTTTGTCCCCCAGAGGGACATTTGGCAATGTGTGTTTTTTGGTTGTCACAATGAGTTGCATCCACTATGGAGAAGCCAGGGATGCTGCCAAATACCCTATGATGAATGAACTGACCCCACAAAAGAAAAATTATCTGGCTCAGAACTTCAACAGATATGTGACTGAGAACCCTACTTTAGGCAGCCTATTGAAAAAAATTATAAAGTTAATATTGATAGTATATTAAAATGGATTAAGAGCAGCAAAAATTAATATTTCCAGTGGGTAGCATCAAAGTGTCCCATGTTTTTTAGATGATGTCAAGAAATTGAAGGAAAAATTTTGAAGTATTAAAAATTGTATTTAGTAGGATTCAAAGATTCTCTGATTGGGGTATAGCTTAAATTACTAAATAGTATACACACATATTTTCAACTAAATATATATTATTTTTTCTTTTCCTGACTTTTTATTAATCAGCAAAAGTATCCACTTGCTTTTCAAGATATCAGACAGAAGTAAAAAGTAAAGGAAGTTTGAATATAAAATAAAATTTGTATTATATTGTCTAAAATTTTTCTCCAGTAACAAATCATATTCAAAACACTTAGTTTTGTGATTCTATTCTTTTTTTTTTTTTTGTCTTTTGTCTTTTTGTCTTTTTGTTGTTGTTGTTGTTGCTGTTGTTGTTGTTGTTGCTATTTCTTGGGCCGCTCCCGCGGCATATGGAGGTTCCCAGGCTAGGGGTTGAATCGGAGCTGTAGCCACCGGCCTACGCCAGAGCCACAGCAACGCGGGATCCGAGCCGCGTCTGCAACCTACACCACAGCTCACGGCAATGCCGGATCGTTAACCCACTGAGCAAGGGCAGGGACCGAAGCCACAACCTCATGGTTCCTAGTCGGATTCGTTAACCACTGCGCCACAACGGGAACTCCTGTGATTCTATTCTAAATAATATTTAAAACTTAAAATGAAGGAAATTCTTAATTATTGACTCCTCAGATTGAACACTTTTGTTTTCATATGTTTTGTGTTGGCATATACTTTTCAGTGATAACAGTTGCTTTAATAACAGTGTATATTTCAGGTTTATTTGAATTTTAATGTTAATAAGACATGACTCTTTGAAAATTTGAATTATTTTTTTATATTCTGCATAATGTTCATCTAATGTACATTAGGATTAGTGTACAAATAGGAGTTAGGTAAAGTAGAACTTGGGAATAAGGGACTAAAATGGAGAATATTTTTAGAAAAAATACAAGTAGATTTTATTTAAAACTTTTGTTGGATAATCTGAGTTAATTTGTGTTTAGACATTTACACAAAGTGAAAATACACATATCTCAAAAATTGTATTATGTAAATTACTATCAAGTATGCATTTTATAAAGTGGCCTTTTGCTTTATAGCTTATTTTTGGTAATGATATGTTAACAAGAAAAGCACTGGGTGAGCTGGTATAAGTGAGCAGATGGTACTCACTTGTAGTTTAGACTTTGATGTAATGTGTCTTTTAGACAGTTTTATCAGAATGTCTGGTGATTAAGCTAAACCAAATGCTAATGGATACAGAAAGGTCTATGATATTTTACTGCAAATGATGTCCATTGATATTCTATTTCATTATTTAGTCATATTTATTGCAAGTTGTATATTTTGTGCTCTGCTAGCTCAAATAACCTGCTTGCTTCTTACAGATTTTCATTTTAAATTTCCATCTAAATATATTAAGATGAAGATCAGTAGAGTAATGGTTATCCTTCATCATCTGTTTACTAATGTGCGTCTGGTTCATTAGGCCAAAAAATGCCATCCATGTTTCAAAATAATAATCAGATTTCTTCCATCATTGATTAAATTGGCCCTGTGTGTGACTAAAATATAATTTCATCTATTGTACTGGTTCTGTGTCAATAAATGATTGTATTGTTGTTAATGAAGAGCAGAAGAGTTATTTGGATACTGCTTCTAATGTTGCCATTGTTATTCCAAAGACTGGCATTAAGCTGTAATTCTTTATCTTACTGTAACATGTTTAGTCATTCTTTTGTCTTTTTTATAGGTTATTTGATTAGACAATTCAAATAAATTTATTTGTTTTTAGTTAGCTGACAAATGTTTGAGACTTTGATAATCATATAGAATAATACTATGATTTATGTGTACTAGAGAGCAAAAACCTGTGAATCAGAAAAATCACATTAAGAATGTTTCTATGTTGCTAATGAAAATGTGATGACAGAATAAGAGTTGCAGTGTAATTTGAGATTTGAAAAAGTGTACCTTCTGTTACTGTTTTTTAGGGTTAATAAAATAAACATTAGTATCTATGCATTTTTAACCTGACCTTATAGTGTATGTAATTTACTCTAAATAAATTAGTATCTTTGAAATGGAAGTAACTGCAGTATAATTTTATGTTGAAAAGTACAGTAATTTACAAATAAATATTTGGTGACATTTTAAATTATGTATCTAATAAAAGGGAAATTGGCCCAACCATTTATGTATGTAGGATAGTTATAAGTAAATTTTAACTGTTAAAGTTTTTTGGCTGAAAAGAAATATTTATCACTTTTATATGAGAAAGCCTAAGGTAATATATATATCTTTAGAGAAAAAAAAATTGAAGTGGGGCTTGGGGTGCAGCATATGTTTTTTTTTTCTTAAAAAAGGGTCACAGGAAGAGTTGACCCCAAATCTTAGAATCTGGTTTTCCTGAGGTCGGTTTTAAAGTAGATATTGATTATAGCAAGTGATATATTTGAACTTTGATATAAAGAAGGACCAAAGTTCTTATATTAACTATTTTTCTTTTTTAACCTTTAACTTCTTAGAGATGGAATAAGTTGAAATATGATTACATTGTAGAATAGGAATGTTCAAAATGTGACTTTTGCAGATTCTTTTTAGCATCCATAAAGGAAGTGTGACACATGTATAAGAGAAACATCAATTACCTAAAACCATTGTGAGCATCTGTGGAAGTAAAATTAGTTTGAGTTGTTGAGAAAATAATTTATCTTTTTAGATTGTATTGCATTTTGATAAAACATCTTTTAATTTTTTTACTGCTTGTCATTTCTACTTCATTCTCAAGGGTTTCCATGAGGGTTTTACTATGACTAGAATTTTCCATGTAGTCATTAAGAGAAATGACTTTGTTCATTGGCTTTATTTATTGAATTGGAAGCCTGTAGAAGATTCTAGTAGAAGAGGTTTTCATTACATGTTTTCTGTTTCAAATTGTGTAATTTGCACATTTTTTCAGAGAGCACACCTTCTATTCCCAAGAAATTTGTAATGAATAAGAGAAATTATGATTCAGTAGAACTGGATTGGGGGTTAGAAATATGTAAAGTTCACCAAGTGACTTATATGTACCTGAAGTTTAAGAGTCATTTCTGTACAAAGGTGAAAAATAACATGTTTTCTCTTTTAACTTTGTAGTCTGTGAAAAACTACACCAAATGTCATGTGAGAAATGAGCAGATTTGCAACAAACTAACCAGCTGTAAAAGCTGTTCACTAAACTTGAATTGCCAGTGGGATCAGCGGCAACAAGAGTGTCAGGCTTTACCAGGTAAAAATTTCAATTTGATATGAGTTTTATAGTCTATAGATGAACAGTAAAGAAGCAAATCAAAACTACTATGAGGGACCACCATATGCCAGCCAGAATGGCCATCATCTAAAAGTCTACAAAAAATTGGGCGTGCCCATCATGGCTCAGCAGTTAACAAATCTGACTAGCATCCATGAGGATGCAGGTTCAATCCCTGGATTAGCTTAGTGGGTTAAGGGTCTGGCCTTGTCGTGAGCTGTGGTGTAGGTCACAGACATAGCTTGGATCCCGCATTGCTGTGGCTGTGGCGTAGGCCGGCAGCTTTAGCTCCAACTGGACCCCTAGCCTGGGAACCTCCGTATGCCATAGGTGTGGCCCTAAAAAGCAAATAATTAAAATTAAAATAAAAAAAAGTCTACAAACAGTAAAAACGAGAGGGTGTGGAGAATAGAGAACCCTCTTACACTGTTGGTGGAATATAATTTGGTACAGCAACTATGGAAAACAGTATGGAGGTTCCTCAAAAAACTAGAACTACACATATATAATGGAATATTACTCAGCCATAAAAAGAATGAAATAATGCCATTTTCAGCAACATGGATGGACATAGAGATTATCATACTAAATGAAGTTAGTGAAAGTGAAATATTTGATATATCTCTTATGTGGAATCTAAAAGAGGATGTAAGTGAACTTATTTGTAGAACAGAAAGAGAATCATTGATTTTTTAAACAAACTATGGATACCAAAGGGGACAGGTGGTGGGAGAAGGGTTGGACTGGGGGTTTGGGTTTGGCATATGCACACTGTGATATATTACCAGTGGAAATTGAAAAACAGTGGTGAAATTATATTTGATAGTACTCATCTCCTTATTGCCTGGGAAATTATTTTGTTTTGGTATATGGGTTTCACTTGGCTAGGTTATTATTTTGGAGAGTAATAAATATAATATAGTAAATACAATAGGGAATTCCTGTTGTGGCTCAATGGGTTCCTAACTGGACTAGTATCCATAAGGATGTGGGTTTGATCCCTGGCCTCTCTCAATGGGTTAAGGATCTGGTATTGCCATGAACTGTGGTGTAGGTCACAGATGTGGCTTGGATCCTGCATTGCTGTGGCTGTGGTGTAGGCCCCAGCAGCTGCAGCTCCATTTTGACCCCTGCCTGGGAACGTCCATATGCCATGGGTGTGGGCTTGGAAAAAACCCCACAACAAAACAATCAACAGCAGCAGTAAAAAATTAACTGCTATCCTTCAACTCTAAAAGTTGAGTTGATGCTCAGTACCACCAAAGCCCAAAACATCAAAACATTTGGCTCAGTGTTATAGTTTAGTTTAGCCTCAAAGTCTCATGCATTGTTTGCACTTGTATGGTTTCTCAACCGGATATTTTTGATCTTAATGAAAAAAAGCGAAAATAATGTAAATCCTTGCTTGAGTCAGTAAGAAAGGAAAAAACTATAATTTAACAAAACTTTTGTACTATTCACTTAAAGTGATTTGGTACTTTAAATTTCAGATGACAAGGAAGATTGCTTTATTTATAGCCTGAAAGTGAAAATAAAGGTGTTTGATACACTCTTACTCAATGAGTCTAATTTAGTGAATGCTTATTATATTCCAGGCAGAGTGTCTTATTCTCATTACCTAATGTAATAGGACAGCAGTTACTAAAGAACTTGAGTATCCTATTTTGGACCCTTTCAGAGAGTCCATGTGGTTAAAAATATTAATATGAAGATATTTTTCTCTAAATCTCATTCTGTTTTAGGTTTGCTATGTAGTTTTCCAAAGGCTACATGACCTATGATTATAATAGATTGAATATAAATTCAGAATGAGAATACAGTTGTATTAAACCAACATTAAAGAGATTTGCAAGAGTTCCTGTTGTGTCTCAGTAGTAAAGGATCCCACTAGTGCCCATGAGGACGTGGGTTTGATCTCTGGCCTTGTTTAGTGGGTTAAGGATCTGGCATTGCTGTGAGCTGTGGTATAGGTTGCAGGTGTGGCTCAGATCCTGTGTTTCTGTGGCTGTGGAGTGGGTTGGCATCTGAAGCTCCGATTGGACCCCTAGCCTGGAAACCTCCATATGGCATGGGCGCAGCCCTAAAAGACAAAAAAAAAGAAAAAAAGAGATTTGAAAAAATATAAAGTAATGCCTCAGTTTTCACTATTTGTTTTTTTGGAAATTATAATATAAAAAAATAAAATGTACTATTCATTTTAATTTTAATATTTTCCCCAGTATTTTATTATGAAAAATTTCAAATGTATAGAAAATGATAATGAATTATAGAGAGGACACCTGATACCCTTACCCTGTGTTCTAAATGAACGTCATGCTCTGCTTTATCCCTGATCTGTCTACCCACCCCCATTCATTTCAGTCCATCTCAGTTTTTTCTAGTTTCATTTTTAATCTTTTTATTTTTGCCTTTTTAAAATTTTAGATTATTTACAATGTTATGCTATTTTCTGCTGTGCAGCAAAGTGACCCAGTCATACATACATATATGTGTGTGTATATATATACATTATATATACACATAAACTTGCATATGTACACATGTGTATGTATATACACAAATATATGTATATACATACATATATACACATTATATATAATGTACGCACATGTATATACACATTATATATACATATGCATGTATATATATATACACACACACACATTCTTTTTCTCATACTATCTTCCATCATGGTCTATCCCAAGAGATTGGATATAATTCCCTATGCAGTACAATAGGACCTCATTGCTTATCCATTCTAAATGTAATAGTTTGCATGTACTAACTCTAAACTCCCCATCAATCCACTCCCTCTGCCTCCCCCTTGGCAACCGCAAGTTTGTGGTCTATGTCTGTGAATCTGTTTCTGTTTTGTAGATAGGTTCATTTGTACCATATTTTAGATTCCCCATATAAGTGATATCATATGGTATTTGTTTTTCTCTTTCTGACTTCACTTAGTATGAGAATCTCTAGTGGCATCCATGTTGCTGCACATGGCATTATTTCATTCTTTTTGATGACTGATTGGTATTCCATTGTGTTTATGTACCACATCTTCTTGATCCATTTATCTGTCAATGGACATTTAGTTTCCATGTCTTGGCTATTGTGCATAGTGCTGCTATGAACATAGGGGTGCATGTATCCTTTTGAATCATTGTTTTGTCCAGATATATGCTTAGGGGCAGGATTGCTGAATCAAATGATAATTATATTTTTGGTTTTCTGAGGAACCTCCATACTGTTTTCCATAGTGGTTGTACCTGTTTACATTCCTGCCAACAGTGTAAGAGGGTTCCCTTTTCTCCACACCCTCTTGATCATTTGGTATTTGTAGACTCACTTATGATGGCCATTCTGACTGATGTAAGGTAGTGCCTCCCTGTGGTTTTGATTTACATTTCTCTGATGATTAGTGATGTTGAGCATCTTTTCACATGCTTGTTGGTTATCTCTATGTCTTCTTTGGAGAAATGTCTATTTAGGTCTTCTGTCCATTTTTCAATTGGGTGTTTTGTTTTTTGGTTGTTGAGTTGTATGAGTTGTTTGTGTGTTTTAGACATTAAGCCCTTGTTGGTCTCATCATTTGCAACTATTTTCTCCCATTCAGTAGGTTGTCTTCCCCCCACCCCCCCTTTTTTTTTTTTGGTTTCCTTTGCTGTGCAAAAGCTTGTAAGTGTGGTTATGTTCCATTTGTCTATTTTTATTTTTATTTCTGTTGCTTTGGGAGACCAACCTAAGAAAACATTGGTACAATTTATGTCAGAGAGTATTTTGCCTATGATCTCTTCTAGGAGTTTTATGATGTCAGGTCTTAGGTTTAAATCTTTAAGCCATTTTGAGTTTAGTTTTGTTTTTACGGCTGAGCCTGTGACACATGGAAGTTCATGGGCTAGGGTTTGAATTGGAGCTGCAGCTGTAGGCCCATGCCACAGCCGTTGCAGCACCAAATGTGAGCTGCTTCTGTGACCTATGCCACAACTTGAGGCAACGCTGGGTCCCTAACCTACTGAGTGAGGCCAGGCATCAAACCTGCATCAGAATGGATACTATGTCACGTTCTTAACCCACTGAGCCACAATGGGAACTCCCATTTTGAGTTTATTTTTGTGCATAGTCTGAGGGTATGTTCTAACTTCATTGATTTAATGCAGCTGTTCAGTTTTCCCAACACCACTTGCTGAAGTGATTGTCTCTTTTCCATTTTATATTCTTACCTCCTTTGTTGAAGATTAATTGACTGTAGGTTTGAGAGTTTATTTCTGGGTTCTGTGCTCTGTTCCATTTATCTGTATGTCTGTTTTTGTACCCATACCACACTATTTTGGTTACTGTAGTGTAGTGTTGTCTGAAGTCTGGGAGAGTTATGCCTCATGCTTTGCTGTTTTTCCTCAGATTGCTTTGGCGATTCTGGGTCTTTTACGGTTCCATATATATTTTAGGATTATTTGTTCTAGTTCTGTGAGAAATGTCACGGGTAATTTGATAGGAATAACATTAAATCTGTAGATTTCTTTGAGTAGTATGGCCATTTTAATAATATTAATTCTTCCAATCCAGGAGAAGGGGATATCTTTGCACCCTGTTTAATTTCCTTTATTAATGTTTTATAGTTTTCAGCGTATAAGTCTTTCACCCCCTTAGTCAGATTTATGCCTAGTTTTTTTTTGTTGCAATTTTAAAAAGCATTATTTTTTTATATAATATTTCATTGTTAGGGTAAAGAAATGCAGCCAGTTTCTGAATGCTAATCTTGTATCCTGCTACTTTGATGAATTCATTGATAAGTTTGCATAGTTTTTGTGTATGGAGTCCTTAGGGTTTTTTTTTATATATAGTATCATTTCATCTTCATACAGTAACAGTTTTACCTCTTCCCTTCCAATTTGGATACCTTTTATTTCTTTTTCTTGTCTGATTGCTGTGACTAGGACTTTCAATACTGTGTTGAATAAAAGTGGTGGGAGTGGGCATCCTTGTTTTGTTCCAGATTTTAGTGGCAGCCTTTCACCATTTAATATTATATTGACTGTGGGTTTGTCATTAATAACTTTTATTATGTTGAGATTTGTTCCTTCCCTACTCACGTTGGTATGAGTTTTGTCATGAATAGGTGTTGAATTTTATCAGATGCTTCTGCATCTATTGACAGGATCATGTAGTTTTTGACTTTCCTTTTGTTCGTGTAGCATGTTACATTAATTGATTTGCATATATCGGACCATCTTTGTGATCTTGGGATGAATCTCACTTGGTTGTGTTGTTGTCTCAGTTTTTTTGATACCATGGGCCTAATTTGTACTGTAAATTGCTCTCTGAAGGAGAAAATTTGATGATATATACACTATCAGTGTGTATATATCATAAAGGGGCAAGACATCCCAGAAACTGGAAGAGTGTTTGTAATAAAGTTTTAAGTTAAAATTTTAAATGAGTAAATACATGTATTTTTAAATGATCAGTTTTAATTTTTACTATGGTCAGACCCAGGAGATGTAAAATGTATAAGGAAAAGATCTGTGGGGTTCTCAATAATTTTTAAGAGTTAAGGGTTCTGGAGACCAAAATGTTTGAGAACTGCCACTTTAGAGTAATTCCATAAAGATCATACTGATGCATCCAAGGCTGAAGGGGCAGGAGGCGCTGATAAATTGAATGTGATGTGGAGACTAAGATGTAGTCAGACTTCATAGATCAGTGTGTTAATGAAACACTTCATTGTTTATGCACACCAGAGCATAAATTTATATCATATTTATATAAACTTGTGTTTTAGAAAATAGGCACCGTTTTAAGTTCAATTTGGACTCTTAACAATAAACCACTGTTTGGGAACAGTATATTTAAACTTTAGAAAGACTGGAATAGATGTGTAAAAAAAGTATTAGAAAGCAAAGCTTGTAGCTTCTTTACTAAACATAGATGAAATGAGACTTCTCTCTCTGCAGTTTTAATTAAAGAATCAAAAACACAGCTTATACAAAAATAGTACACCTGGGCTATGGAAATTAGATTTAGAGGACAATTATCTCTACCTGTAGGAATAACTTTGAAATTGCTTTTGTTATGCGCTGGTTATTTTTCTATTAAAGTGATACTATATTATGTAAATTGAAGCTTGTGACATAAATGTTGTAGTGATTTCACTTGCTGAGAAATCATATGCCAGTGCACTAGATTTATACAGAAAACCTAGCAGTCAGCACATTTTAACACATGTTATAGAGCCATAACTTTTCTTATGTTTAACAATTAAAGAAATAATTAGGATCATCTGTTCTCATCCTTTACCAAATTATTAGACAAATTTCGTTTAGTATGTTGCAGTGAAGCCTTTAAATATTTTGTTAAAATTATTTAAAGAAATATGGAAGTCGTACTTAGAATCCTGAAATAATTGAAAAATACATATGCTTTTTGGTAATGTAAAAATAAGGTATAATAATTATTATTATTTTTTTTGCTAGCTCATCTTTGTGGAGAAGGATGGAATCATATTGGGGATGCTTGTCTCAGAATCAATTCCAGTAGAGAAAACTATGACAATGCAAAACTTTATTGCTATAATCTTAGTGGAAATCTTGCTTCATTAACGACCTCAAAAGAAGTAGAATTTGTATTGGATGAAATACAGAAGTATACACAACAGGTAACAGTTATATTTGTTGATATTGGGGAAATATGCTGATAATCCTATAACTTCTTTTTTGTTTGTCTTTTTAGGGCTACACCCATGGCATGTGGAAGTTCCCAGGCTAGGGTTTGAATTGGAGCTACAACTGCTGGCCTACACCGCAGTAAAGCTAGATCCCAGCAATATCTGTGACCTTCACTGCAGCTCATGGCAATGCTGTATCTTAAACCCACTGAGCAGGGCCAGGGATCGAACCTGAGTCCTCATGGATACTAGTTAGGTTCCTTACTGCTGAGCCACAAGGGGAACTCCCTTTCTCTCTCTCTTTTTTTTGTGTGTCTTGTTTTTTTTTTCCTTTTTCTTTCTTTTTTGGGCTATATCTGCAGCACATAGAAGTTCCCAGGCTAGGGGTCCAATCGGAGCTGTAGCTGCCGGCCTAGCCATAGCCACAGCAACACAGAATCTGAGCCATGTCTGCCACCTACACCACAGCTCAAGGCAATGCTGGATCCCCAACCCATTGAACGAGGCCAGGGATCAAACCCACATCCTCATGGATATAGTCGGATTTGTTTCTGCTGCACGTCAACAGGAACTCCCATCTTTTTGTTTTTAATATATTACTATTTTTTTACTAAATCTTGGAAGTAAAAGTGGAACTGATTTTAAAACTACTGGCAGATAACTCCTGTATACTTGGTAATAAGATCTTCTAATTACTCATCTCATGTTTTGCTTAGTAAACCATTGCATTATTTTACCAAGAAATTATCTTATGTGAGTAAATATACTTCAAAACTTATGCATGTAAGAATTTGTTTGGAGTGTCATTACTTTGTAACTTGAGATGTTCCTTATAATTAAAACACGAGACCAATACATTGGCTATATTTGTATATATGTATTTTGTGAATATGTGTCCTCAAATATACAAATGTTTAGCAGAATTTAGACCGATTTTTAAAGTATGTGGAAGATATGGAACATACAGCCCTTGGAAACAGTTTCAAGCTCCTGGAGTTGTTTTATGGAAAACATGTCACAGAAAATGGGATATTTAACTGGAAATAGTATCAAATATCATTTTATAAGAAGTTTCTTGTAGGAATGCACAGTATTTATTTTCTTTTTTTGGCATGTTAAAATATAGTCAACACTTGGAGGTCCTGATGTGGTGCAATGGGATTTGTGGCATTTCGGGAGCACTGGGATTCAGGTTTGCTCCCTGGCCCAGCACAGTCAGTTAAGGATCCAGTGTTGCTGCAGCTGCAGCTTAGGTCACAACTGCGGTTTGGATCTGATCCCTGGCCCAGGAACTTCATATGCTGCAGGGCAGCCAAAAAAGGGGGAAGAAAGATCAATTTTTAAGAACAATCTATGTTAGAGATTTGGAAATAGTTTACTAAGTATAGTTTTGAAATGTTTTAGTTAATTTACTTGCCATTTCTTGAGAACTTTTTTTAAAATTGAGGTATAATTGAAATTATATAGTTTTAGGTGTATAACATAATGATTTGATATTTGTATAGATTGTGATGTGTATTGTTTCCATATATATATATATATGTTTAAGATTCCACATGTAAGTGTGATCATATGGTATTTGTTTTTGTCTGACTTATTTCACTTAGCATATTAACCTCAAGGCCTCTCCATGTTTTGGCAAATGGCAAGATTTCAGTACCCTGTGATCTCACTTGTATGTTGAATTTAAAACAAACATACAAAGGAACATACAGGGAGGCAGTGGGATGGATGGGGAGTTTGGGGTTGGTAGATGCAAACTATTACATTTAGAACGGGTAAGCATTGCGGTCCTATTGTACAGCATAGGGAACTATATCCAGTCTCTTGGGATAGATCATGATGGAAGATAGTATGAGAAGAAGAATGCGTGTGTGTATATATATATGACTGGGTCATTATGTTGTACAGTAGAAATTGATACAACACTGTAAATCATCTGTATTTTAATAAAAAAATAGAAACAAACAAACAAATAAGACTCCCTAAGCTCAAAGATAATGGAAGGCAGATTGGTACTTTTCCAGTGGCAAAGGTAAGGGGGTGGGCAAAATGTGTGAAGGGGGTCAAAAGGTACAAGCTTTCGGTTATAAAATAAATACACCATTTGTCTATAATGTACAACATGGTGACTATAGTTAATTATACTGTATTGAATATTTGGAAGTTGCTAAGAGAGTGGATCTTAAAAGTCTTCAACACAAGGAAACTATGGTTGGTGACAGATATGAACGAGACTTCTTGTGGCAGTCATTCCACAATGTATACAAGTATCGAATCATTACTTTGTATCCTTGAAACGGATATGCTAATCCTATGTCAATAAAAAATGTAGTCAACTCTTGAGAATAGATAAAATATGAGATTTGGAAACAATTTACTGAATCTAGTTTTGATATACTTTAGTTCATATACATACTTGAAATATACTATTATAACATAAAGTATATAACATCTTAGCCGATTTTTGTATTTTGTGTCAAAAACAAAATTAGAACTCGATATAGATTAGGGAAGTGATAAAGCTAAATAATAATAAACACCTCAAATCTGGGGTGTATGCAGGATTTGGCCAGTGTTTCAGAACTACGCACACACATATACACATATACAGAGACACCCGGTGGTAAATAATCCACAAAGTGACATGATTTCTATACATATAATGGGGATATGGCTGTAACTCAGCTGTTGCTTTGAAAGTGATATTAGGGCAGATCTCAATGACTTTTTTTTTGACTTTATGCTGTGGCTTTTATTTGGACAAGGAGTCTGTTGCTACTGCAAAACTCCACTCTGTACAGTGCAGTGGACATGGTTTTGTCTTGAAAACTTTTAAGAACAAATATTACCAATTGCTTATATTGAATCAGTTAAGTAATACTTTCTTGGTGTAGCTAATTTTTAAGCAGCATTGAGGATAGCATATCCAAATGATGGAGAGCATCAAATCTGGACTTAACTGCTTATCTCTACAGCTTAGTAGCAAGTTAAACTCCCCAGCCCTACTTTCCTCATCTGTAACCTGGGATAATAATCATAGCTATCTTGTATGTTTATTATGAGAAATAAATAAAGTACTGCATGTGATGAGTATAGATAGATAAATTTTATTTTTGAGTGTTTACTAAAGTTATCATTATTATTTTTTGCACTTTAAAGATTATTTTTTATATGTTTGTTTCCACTACTGCTCTTACCAGTGTTTCCAGGAGTCATTAAATAGAGAATGAATTCTTAGGAAACTAAATGACTTTATTTGATGGATAGTTAATATTGATATTTACTGTAGAAAAATATTTGCTCCAGACTGGCGTTTGAATTTTTCTATTCTACAAAGCCTTCCTCTTCTCCTACTAATTATACTCTGACCCTTTTCCTTTTAAGATCATTACTGATTTATGCTAAAGAATAAGAATATATATTACTGGGAGTTCTCTTGTGGCTCAGTGAGTTGGGGACCATGCATTTTCACTGCTATGGTTCTGGTTACAGATGTGGAATAGGTTCAGTTCCTGGCTTGGAGACTTCTGCTTGCCGCAGGAGCTGCCAAAAAAAAAAAAAAAGAGTATGTGTTACTGATTTTCTTTTTGCTTATAGCAGGGACATAAGCATCTGATTTTTAAAAAATTATGTGAGAACATTTTTGTATAAATGTTAAAAAAATTAGAGTTACTTAAACATATGTTCTTTTGAAACATTTGTATGAACATTCAGTTCACTGTTACTGCCTAAAATAATGTTTTGTTGGTATTAATATGTATATTTTTCACAGGCATTGATAACAGATAATTTCTAATGCCATTTTATGTCTGTAGAGTCAAAGCCCTGTCCCTTCATTAATAAAACTGGTAAATTAATTGTATCCCCAGCTTTTACAAATATTCAAAAATTTATGTGATCACAATAGGATACTAGGCTGTCAGATTTATTATATGCTTGATATTAAAAGGGTGGTGAAAAATTATAATTAAATTTGAATGGAAAACTTATCTGTGTCCATTTTTATATGAGCTGTAGCTCTTTTTCTGGGAAGGATGAGCTAATCTTCATTCATTTAGTGCTACCTATTTATTGAGCACCTCAGTGTACTTGGCAGTCTACTGCTTGCTGAGAATACAAAGATCAGAAACAGTCCCAAAGAGTCTGGTCAAAGAGCTTGTGGGGGAGAAAGACAGGTGTGATGATTGCATGTAGGTGCACACGAGGTGATATAGGAAGACAGAAGATTGGGTATCTAACCAGTAATGTGGACTGAAGGAGGTTTTTAGAGTAATGCCCTAGTTAACTTTTGTAGGACTTTTGAGTTGGCCAGCATGTGAAGATATTTGTAAGGCGATTAGATCAGTGCTTCTGTTTTTTCTCTTAATTTGCCTTGTTTGAGTGCTACCAGCCTTCCGGCTAAGGATAAGATGTACGTGGTGTGATGACGGAGAGATTTATTGACTTTTCTTGAAATATTTTGGAATGATGTGATGGGGTTTATTTGTAAATTTATCTTTAGCCATATGGAGCATATAGCATAATTTAAGATCTGTTTATATTGTACTACCAAGAGCGTCATTTCTTTAATTACGAAATTGAGGGGCAGTTACCAATGACCATTTGGAAATTAGCTCTACTGAATATGTATCACAAAGAGCTTATTATTGGTAGATTCACATTCTTTGATTTTTAGAAAGCAGTAGTGTTTGGCTTTAGAGCTCTATTGCTTTTTTCCTTGTTTAAAATACGTTATCTTCATACCTCACGATTTCTTGTATAAGTTGTTTGTCTTTTCTTATGATTGTAAATCATAAAGATGGGACTGATAGTTATTTTGGATGTATGATGAACTTAGATTCAATAGTTTTGTGGACTAGGCTGTCTTGTTTATGAAGAATATTTAGCTTTATTAGCAAGCCGAGCTTTAGCAAAGTTTCAAAGTTGGAAACTTCTGCAAGGTGATACTCCATTAAGCGCATCTTTATATAAAATGAATTACATCCAGAGTTACTGCAGTTATATAAACTAAAGATAATCCTTCCTTGGCAAATAAAGATCAACAAATTCATGCACTTTAAGAGGTATCTTGTGTCAAATGATCATTTACTTATAGGAAATGGCTAATGAAATGTTGCAGTGATTTATGGTGTGCTGCAATAAATTTTCATAATATAGTAATTTATCTTTCATTTTTCAACTGCCTGTCCAGTTCATTTATTGGGTAATAGTAACTTTAAATGTTTTATCAACTGCTAATTTTTCTGTTCCTCTTCTCTTCCCTACAGATTTTTATCATTATGATTTAGAGAATAAAATTTCATTTTAAATGACTTGTCTTTACTATAGATAGTTATGAAATATAGGCAGAATTGCTATAATGTGAAGCACAGTCATTAATCTGTAATATCTATGTTGGATTGATTCCTGCTGTTATTATCAAGAACTATAAAAATGTTGCAGCTTTTTTGTTATCAAAATTCGTTTAGACAGTGTATGAAATATATGATGATCACAAGGCAAAGCAGCATGTGCATTTTTATAATTAGGAACATTATTTATTAAGTACTATCTCTGTCTCAGGAATTGGATGCTGGAAAATAACCATCTCTGTTCTAATGGCCTTGTTGACCAAAATTTATTGACTGGGAGTTTCCATCGTGGCGCAGTGGTTAACGAATCCGACTAGGAACCATGAGGTTGCGGGTTCGATCCCTGGCCTTGCTCAGTGGGTATAAGGATCCAGTGTTGCTGTGAGCTGTGATGTAGGTTGCAGAGTGGCTCGGATCCTGCATTGCTGTGCCTCTGGCATAGGCTGGTGGCTACAGCTCCGATTAGACCTCTAGCCTGGGAACCTCCATATGCCGCAGGAGCGGCCCAAGAAATGCCAAAAAAAAAAAAAAATTTATTGACTGCCTATCACGTGTACAGTACTCTACTAGGGGATATGAAATGTAGTATCATAATATTTATACTACTTTAATTTTTTCTAAGATATATTTTTTGACTGTTTTCTATATGACAATTATCTTTATATATTCTATAAATTTCTAGGTCTGTGAGTTCTTTATAAGCTCTCTAGGATCATTTATACAACCTTTTTAGAATAAATACTGGGTATAAATAACTTATTTTTATATTGTCAAAGACTCAGATGGAGGGATATGTTTTTCTGTACCCTGACAGTCAATAATGTTAGAAAAAATAGAAGGTAATGTGGAGTTTGGAGACAACTTCATATTATAATCTAATATTATAAGCTTGGTAATTTAGGACATAAATCTATTATTATGTATATTCAGGTTAGAACTGTTTAGGAATGATGTCAACAAAATGTGGAATGGGAGTTTCCAGCACCTAGTCCTTCACAGAAACATTGATTTGAACAACCATTGGTACACAAAATACCTTTACAAAAGCTAAGGAATCCAGGTGAGAGATTACATAGCACCTGAAAGGAACACAGAAATAAGAAAAGACTCATTGAACATGGCAGAATAGACCTTTTCACCCTTGCATCTTCTTTCCTGTAAGCCCATACAGTACAGTGAACCACCGTGAGAAATACCCTCTGCAAGGGGGAAGGAGAGTGAAATTAAGCGAACTAAACAATTCTATATAACACTTCAAAAGCAGACTCTACTAAGCAGAATAAAGAGTCAACAGGCTCAAAGATAGGTCTTTTGAAATTACCCAGAGTTTAAAAAAAAAAAAAAAAGAGTAAAAAAGACAAAAATACATAGGGCACTTGACTATAGACCACAAGTGAATTGATATACACATTGTAGGAATTCCCAAAGGCACAGAAGGAGAAAAGGGCAGTAAGCTCATTTGAAGAAATAGTGACCAAAAAAGAAAAAAAAGAAAGATAGGAAACTTCTCAAACGTGAGGAGGGAAATAAACATCCAGATCTATAAATCCCAAAAGAACCTCAAGCAGGTTGAACATAAAGAAGTCTTCACCAAGACTTGTTGCAGTAGAGAACCCCAAAAGAAATTCATGCATTTATGACCCATTGGTCTTTGAAAGAGGTGCTGAGAACACATGATGAGGAAAAGACAGTCTCTTCAGTAAAAGAATCTGGGTACTCTTATGAAGAAGGATGAAAGTGGATCCGTATCTCACATCACATGCAAAAATCAATTCTAAATGGACTAATAACTTACATGATAGGACTTGAAACTGTAAACCTACATGAGGAAGATTCTTCTTGACATTGGTCAGGGCAGTGATGTCCTGGATATAACCCCAAAGGCACAGACAACAAGAGCAAAACTAGATGACTGAGATTGTATCAAACCATAAGCTGTACAGCAAAGGAAACAGAGTGAAGAGACAACCTGTGGAATGAGAGAGAATGTTTGTAAACCATATATCTAATAAAGAGTTAATTTCCAAAATATATAAGCAACTCAAATAACTCAACAGAAAAAAATAACCCAGTTAAAAAATGGGCAAAGGACATAAATACATAATTTTCAAAGGAGACTTAAAATTGCTGGCAGGTATATGATAAAAAAACTCAACATCATTAATCATCAGGGAAATGCAAGTCAAAACCAATTGCAACATCACTTTGTACCTGTTAGAATGGCTGTTATCTAAAAGACAAGAGGTAGATATTGGCAAAATTGTGGAGAAAAGGAGTCCTTGTATACTGTTGCTGGGAATGTAACCAGCATAGTCAATTTGGAAAACAGGAGTTTCCTCAAAAAATAAAAACTGCTGTATGATCCAGCAATCCCATGTCTTGCTATACATCCGAAGGAAATTAAATTAGCATCTTGAAGAGATATCTTCATTCCCATCATTGCAGCGTTATTCACCATAGCCAAGTTATTAGGGAAGCAGCTTAGGGTCCAATAGATACATGGATGAATAAATAATACTATATATGTGCATATATGTACATACACATATATAGTATTATTCAGCCTTAAAAAAAAAATCAGGAAACCCTGCCATTTGTTGCAACATGGATGGGTGTGGTAAACACTATGATCTCACTTATATGTGGAATCTGTAAGACTCAAACTCATAAAAGCAGATGGTAGAATAGTGGTTGCCAAGGGCTGGGGATGGGGGAAATATGTGTAGGTCAAAGGGTACAAAGTTTTAGTTATGTAGGATACATAAATCTGGAGGTCTCATGATCTGTTCAGTTACTATTGTTAACAACACTACATTGTATACTTGAAATTTGTCAAGAGAGTAGATCTTAAATGTTCGCACTGACGCACCAAAAGGGAGCTACATAAGGAGATGGTTATGAGTTAGGCTGATTGTAGTAATCATCTCAAAATGTATACATGTACCAAAAGAACATATTGTACACCTTAAAATCTCTAATTTTCATTTGTCAATTATACCTCAAGAAAACAGTACATGAAATCTCAAAGAGAAATCCTTAACCCTAACGCAGAAACCAGAAAAGAAAAAGAGGTTCGTAATCTAAAAAACTTTGTGAAGAAAGTTAAGTAGCTTGGACCAAGAATGTATCATTTTTTCAGTCTCATTAACAATTTGAAACTGAGTAATGATTAAAATAAGGTATGGAAATACAGAATATATTTTGTTTTCTAAGGAGTATTATGGAGAGCATTAAGAATGTTTAGTTTTGTGGCATTTGTCAACCTCTTAATTAAATTTTTGGTGTAAGCGTCAAAGATTGTATTAGTTTTCTCGATCTCCTTAATAATGAAAGTAGATGACATTAAATTATCTAAAACTGCAGAGAGTCCTCGTGTAACTAGTAGAGGTCTCAACTAGAAGAGAGGCACTTCCTCCTAGTCCTCTTGTGAACCTGTTATGAAATTCTCACTCAGCCTTTATATACTGTTCATTGATTGTGTTTTCTGTTTTCTCTCAGCGCATGTTGTGACAATTTAGCTTTAGATTCTTAACCTCTATAACTGATTAGATTGGCAGTGGCAGTGGTAATAGGGGCAGCAGCAGAAGTAGCAGTAACAGCAGCACCAATACAACATTTTAACTTTTTTAATGATCTTGCCTGAATCAGACAGGTTATTTATAGCAGATATCCCTATTTCATAGACGAGGAAACTGAGGTTCACAAGGGCTAAATAAAAACACTCTAGTCTTGTCACTAAACATAAAAGTAAATGTTTTTTTTTTAATTAAAAATTTTTTTTCCATTATAGCTGGTTTACAGTGTTGTGTCATAAAATAGATGTTTTAAACATAGTGTTGTAATACACATTATTCTCTACGATGTTCTGGAATTGTTACTTATCCTTGGCGCTAGAAGTCATTAGAAAGGCAGTTCTGTATATTTTCAAATGTAATTTTTAATGATCGAAAATGAGCAATCTGCTAAGAAATATGATACAGGATTTTTACCTCTCATTTTTAAAAAATGTCCCTCTTGCTATTTGTTTACAGAAAGTATCACCTTGGGTAGGCTTACGCAAGATCAATATATCCTACTGGGGATGGGAAGACATGTCTCCATTTACAAACACAACACTACAGTGGCTCCCTGGTGAACCTAATGATTCTGGGTTCTGTGCATATCTAGAAAGGGCTGCAGTGGCAGGCTTAAAAGCTAATCCTTGTACATCTATGGCAGATGGTCTTGTCTGTGAAAAACCTGTTGGTAAGTAGTCTGGTAAACTAGTCCTTCTTTAAAAGAAATAATGTTTCCAACTCTTCTTCCCACTAGTCCCTTTCAGGGTGCGATACTGATAGGCCTTAAGTAACTTTCACCATCTTTTTATGATGCAGATTCCCATGTAAATTTTATCTTTATCCTCATTCCCCACTTACTGTTGGTAACTTCAGTATTAATATGTGAAAATACCAAAATTGTGTTGTTTTATATAATAATCTTTATTTCTTGGTAAAATAGATTTTTAAACATAAGGTTGGAGCTACAGTATAGTGACAGCCTATTCTTAATTTGTTAATGTCTTTTATAGTAATAGTCTTTGTCTGAAAGATTTGTCATTAACGATTTTTTTTGGTCTTTTTGTCTTTTTAGGGCCGCACCTGCAGCACATGGAGGTTCCCAGGGTAGGGGTCGAATCAGTTGTAGCCGGCAATCTACACCATAGCCATGGCAATGCGGGATCCAAGCCACGTCTGCGACCTACACCACAGCTCACCACAATGCTGGATCCTTAACCCACTGAGTGAGGCCAGGGATTAAACCTGCTTCCTCATAGATACTAGGGTTTGTTAACCCCTAAACCATGATGGGAACTCCAAGATTAGCAATTAATTTAGAATCATTTTAATCCTACAGGTGTATTATTTCAGTTGGCAAGTCAAAAGAAACATTCCCATTACATCTTTTGAAATGGATTTTTAAGTGAGAAAGGAATATTGAATTCTTTTCTCTTTTTAAATATTCCATTTTTATTGCAGTAAAATATACATAACAAAATTTACAATTTTAACCTTTTTTCTTTTATTTTTGAGGTGTAATTGCCTTTTTAAAACCAT
The DNA here is from genome assembly GCF_016906955.1 of Phacochoerus africanus. Taxonomy (NCBI): domain Eukaryota; kingdom Metazoa; phylum Chordata; class Mammalia; order Artiodactyla; family Suidae; genus Phacochoerus; species Phacochoerus africanus. The sequence goes on from NC_062558.1 coordinate 125,894,778, forward strand.
TTTAAAACGTAGAGTCCCGTGTCGTTAAGTTCATGCACATTGTTGTTAATCTGTCAACACTGCTCATCTGCAGCACTTTTTCATCTCCCCAGACCGAAACCCCATGGCCCTTAAACAATAACTCCTGCTCACTCCTCCCCAACCCCTGACAACCCACCTCCTACTTTCTGTCTCTATGAGCTTGGCTACTCTGGGTATCTCATATAAGTGGAATCATAAGATGTGTGCCCGTTTGTGACTGACTTTTTTCTCCTAGCACAGTAAAGTTCACCCATGTCGTAGCATGTGTCAGAATTTCATTCCTTCTGAAGGCTGAATAATTAATTATCCATTGTATGTATCTATCACATTTTGTCTTTTCACTTATGCGTTTGTGGACATTTGTCCTTCCGCTTACTATTGTGAGTAATGATGCTATGAACATGGGTGTACATATATCTGGTCCAGTTCCTGCCTTCATGTCTTTTGTGCATATAGCCAGAAATGGAATTGTTATATTATATGGTAATTGTATGTTTACTTTTCTGAAGAATTGCCACAGTACGGAAGGGTCATCATTTTGACATTCCTACAAGCAGTGTAGAGGGTTCCAAGCTCTCCACATCCTTGTCAACATTAAAAAAAACCAGTCATCCTAATGGGTGTGATAAAACCTATATTTTATTTAAAGACTTTATAGTCACTGGTTTTGTTTTTATTGTTTGTTTATATCAGAGACATGTTCACTGACAGAGCATTTGCTTTGATGAGGTGTCGAATATTTATGAAATTGTGGCTAGCTAGAAAAGCAAATAATGATGGTGTATATAGTATTTAGCTAATAGGAAAACTCAGTCGTGTGTTACATTTCCATTAAAAATTTAAATTATGCGGTTTGATATATTTTGTAAAAGACTAAAAATTTCCAAGGAATTGTACATGTCAAATGAGATAAAATTTAAGAAGTCATGTCATCCTCATTCTCATTTATCTTACCCACAGTCTTTAATTTTTATCCCACCCTTGGCTTACTTGAAACATTCTCTAGGTAAAGAAACAAATGAAATTCATATACTTGTGTTAAAATGCAGCTAATAAATAAAATAATTTTGTTTGTTGATTTATTCTAGTCAGTCCAAATCAAAATGCAAGGCCTTGCAAAAAGCCGTGCTCTTTAAGGACGTCGTGTTCTAACTGTACAAGCAACGGCATGGAGTGTATGTGGTGCAGCAGCACAAAGCGGTGTGTCGACTCTAATGCTTACATAATCTCTTTCCCATACGGACAGTGTCTGGAGTGGCAAACTGCCACCTGCTCGCGTGAGTATTTCTCTAGAGCAACTTTTCCTTTGACTGCAACATCAGTCACTTTTCTGTGATAGACAAGAGAAATTGAATGTTAGAGGAAGTTTTTTAAAAATGAGAAAAAATATTGTCACTAGTTACAATTAAACATGGCTGGGTACAATTAAAAGCGAGTTTGAAAACTCCTTAATGCTCCAAGCCGCTGATTTATGTCATGCCAGTGCCATTATTTTGAATTCCATTAAACATCTTACCAAACTATTAACATTTTACCACACTGGTGTCCTCCCAGTCTCTGAGTGTGTATTGAAAACAGCGTAACACCTCATGAACATGCTCCTTTCAAGGATCACATATTGCTTTGCTGTGCTTCTTTAGTGTCCTTTACTCTAGCAGAGTTCCTGTGTCTTCTTTTCCTTACAACTGTGGTTTTGTTAGGAATATACACCAGTTGTTTTGCAGATTTCCCAGTTTGCATTTGTCTAATTGTTTCCTTATGATTAAATTCAAGTTAAGTATTTTTTTTTGGGGGGGGGGGAGACTATCACATCATTGGTGGTGTATCTGCTACAGATGCAGATGCTTAGTCTTGGTGTCACCTGGAGAGTCATGTCAGCAGGCAGCACTGAACTTGCTGTGGGTTGTGCTTCAGAGGAAGATCCTGCCCCTAGCTGGTCTCATGTTTTATAAGGACTGGAACACGAGGATGCACCTGAGTCAGTGTTACTGGGTACTGTGTGGTTCTGAGAGGGGCCTTTCTGGCAAAGACAAATTGCGTTAGGATGCCACTGCCAAGCACATTGCATAATACTGCTGGTGGCGCTTGGCAGTCATGTAGGAATTTGAGACCCTGTGCAGCTACTTTGGCATGGGAGAATGTAGAAGCTAATGGTTTTAGTTAGCTCCTTGCTAGCAGAAAATACATTTTCTCTTTCCACGGTCGCTCCTCTAATGCCGGAGCTAATCAAAAAGATGCCTTTCCAACAGGGATAGCAATTAACTACTTCAAGGAATCTGAATTAGTTTGGATACGTAATAAGAAGGTAGACAGGATTATTTACTTCCACTGCTCCCATCCCTTTACTTCTTTTTTTTTTTTTTTTTTTGTTGTTGCTATTTCTTGGGCCGCTCCGCGGCATATGGAGGTTCCCAGGCTAGGGGTCGAATCGGAGCTGTAGCCACCGGCCTATGCCAGAGCCACAGCAACTTGGGATCCGAGCCGCGTCTGCAACCTACACCACAGCTCACGGCAACGCCGGATCGTTAACCCACTGAGCAAGGCCAGGGACCGACCCCACAACCTCATGGTTCCTAGTCGGATTCGTTAACCACTGCGCCACAAAGGGAACTCCCCATCCCTTTACTTCTTAATGCATTCATTTGTTTAGTGTCTGTCTTCTTTTGACTGATCCAAACCACAAGTCCTTTTTTGGGAGTAAGGTGCTTTGCAGGGGCCCAGAACTCGCTGTTCTACAACCACAGTTAGCTGCAGAATCACCTCAGATAAAATTGGAGTCCAAGTTTATGCACATCCAAAAATCCGTTGTCTGAACAAAGAAAAACATCCATTCATTTGCTAAATCCAGACACAGATAAAATGAGAGGAATATTTTGTTTCTCTTCAATTCCCTACATCCCAGCTCTTGAATGTCTGGGACGCTCACGAGGACCAAAGGACCAGGAGTCCTTAGGTTTGTTTTGTTTCGTTTTTCCTCCCAGTACTTTTAACTACAATAAACAGGGTTTGCAATGAGTGAATTCAGTTAACATGTGCCAGGCCCCAAAGGAACTGCAGTTACAGTGCTGTCAAAGAAACAAAGCAGCAGCCATTTGACGCCCAGCATAGATTAAATTCAGGCATGTGTTATAGTTGAAAGGTGCTCAATGGGATAGGGAGAAACTGTTTCAGTCTTTATAAGGGAATCTTCCCCTGGGGCTCTTGTCATCTTAATTCTAGTCCTTTTCTCCTAACAGTTGTTTTGAGTTATACACTATTATCTCTTCTCTCATCCTATCTTTGCAGCTATTGGAGGTCCAGTCCCAGTTTTTGCATCAGTTCCCTGGCTTCCCTTTGTTCCTTTCTTTCCTGGAAGCAGCCATTTGCAGGTTGCCTAAAAACATGGGACACACACAGCCTGTTTCTGTAATTTTCTTAAGTACCCTCTGGACTGTCTTTTGAGCCCATTGGCTTCCCTGTACTCCTTCCATAGGAGACAGCTACTGGCAACATGACCGTAGTGAAGATTACTGTCCAAGCAGCAACATGCATTGTCTGCCCATACACTCTTCTTTCGGTTCTTCTTTTGCGCTCTCTTGTTTTTCCTCTAAGAGGAAGAGCTGTTTCCTCTAAGAGTAGCATATTTCTGAGATCACTTTTGATGGGGAGTCTGCTGTTGGGACGCTTGCTCCCAGGATCTAAAGGTCCTCGGACAACATGTTTGTTCAGTTTTGAGCCCTTCTTGCTCGGATGAGTGACTTTCTCATTCAGAGGTAGCTGCTTTTACCCCAATGTAGGTAGAGAGTCAGGATTGTCCAAAACATTCCATTATTCCCAGAGAGGATGTTTCCTTCCCCTAGTGACCCAGCCAAATCCACATTTATTCCCTATTGAGCACCACTGTTGCTTGAAGAGCTGAGACAAGGCAGTAATTGTCACAATGTGTCCTGGAACTTGTAGGCTGTCGATGTTATGTACCTTTGTTCTCCCAGGCTCTTGGCATCAACTGGAGAGGTGTTCTTGGGATGGGCTCGCCATATTCGATCCCTGGCCTGGGAACTTCCATAGGCAACAGGTGCGGCTGCAAAAGAAAGCAAAAATAAGCTATATTGGGAGTTCCCATCATGGCGCAGAATCTGACTAGAAACCATGAGGTTTCGGGTTTGATCCCTGGCCTCGCTCAGTGGGTTAAGGATCTGGTGTTGCCATGAGCTGTGGTGTAGGTTGCAGATGCGGCTCGGATTTTGCATTGCTGTGTCTGTGGCGTAGGCTGACAGCTATAGCTCTGATTCGACCCCTAGCCTGGAAACCTCCATAAGCTATGGGTGTGGCCCTAAAAAGCAAAAAAAAAAAAAAAAAAAAAAGTGGATGCTGCTGGAAAAGATTAGAGGTGCTGATTAGGTAAAGGGTACAAGGGAGGCAAAGTTCCGCTTCTAGGCTGGATGCAGTTACAGAGTATTATTTATTTACAATAATTGTTTAATTTAATTTTATTATTATTATTATTATTTTGTATTTTTCTTAGGGCCGCACCCGTGGCATTTGGAGGTTCCAGGCTAGGGGTCAAATTGAAGCTGTATCTGCCGGCCTACACCACAGCCACAGATGTGGGATCTGCACCTTGTCTGCGACCTACACCACAGCCCACGGCAATGCTGGATCCTTAACACACGGATCCAGGCCAGCGACCAAATCCGCATCCTCATGGATATCAGTTGGGCTTGTTACCACTGAGCCACGACAGGAACTCCCATTTATGATAAGTTATTAATATTACATTTTTCTTTATGTACTTCTCTGTATGTGTGTTAAATTTCACCATGAAAAAGACTAAATAAAAGGTAGGGGAAATGGAACTTGGAAAGTCTCCAAACTCTGAAAGTCTTAAAAAACTTGCTAAAAATTATTTAGAGTTAAGTCTTGGTTGTCTTCTCAGTTGACAAATATTTTATTTCATTCTTTCCTTCTCATTTATTCATCTTGTGGAAAATAGTCTTCAGTAATTCTTTCCAAATGAATTTGTGGTTAGTAAACTTTTTGAGTTTTTGCATGGCTGAAAGTGCATTTTTCATGTTCAAGTGAATGATTAAATGGCTGGATGGGGTGTTCAAATAATTCTTTCCTTAGAACATGTAACATTTGGTGTTGTAGATGAGAATTTTCATGCCAAGCTAATTTGCATTCCTTCATGAGACATCTTTTTTTAAAATTTATTATTATTATTATTACTATTTTTTTGGCTGTACCCGTGGCATATGGAAGTTTCCGGGCTGGAGATGGAATTCAAGCCAAAGCTGCAACCTGTGCCACAGCTGCAGCAATGTCAGATCCTTAACACTGCGCCAGGCCAGGGACAGAACCCATGCCACTGCAGACAGCACTGGACCCTGAAACCTTTTCTTAAGCCACGTCATCTGTTGAGTGGCACCTGGGTTGTTTCCATGTCTTGGCTATTGTAAATAGTGTCACTATGAACGTTGGGGTGCGTGTGACTTTTCAAGTTAATATTTTTTGTCTTTTCTGGATATGTGCCCAGGAGTGGGATTGCTGGATCATATGGTAGCTCTATTTTTAGTTTTCTTTAGTGGCTGCACCAATTTCCATTCCAGCTCACAGTGTAAGAGGGTTCCCTTATTTCCACACCCTCTCTAGCATTCATTATTTGTAATCTTTTTGATGATAGCCATTCCGATTGGTGTGAAGTGATGCCTCATTCTGGTTTTGATTTACATCTCTCTGCTGATTAGTGATGCTGATCATCTTTTCACGTGCTTGTTTTTTTTTTTTTTTGTCTTTTTGCCATTTCTTGGGCCACTCCCGTGGCATATGGAGGTTCCCAGGCTAGGGGTCGAATTGGAGCTGTAGCCACCAGCCTACACCAGAGCCACAGCAATGCGGGATCCGAGCCGCGTCTGCAACCTACACCACAGCTCACGGCAACGCCAGATCGTCAACCCACTGAGCAAGCGCAGGGACCCAACCCGCAACATCATGGTTCCTAGTCAGAGTCGTTAACCACTGCGCCACGACGGGAACTCCAGACATGCTTGTTTATCTGTGTGCCTCTTTGGAGAATTGTCTGTTTAGGTCTTCTGCCCATTTTAGATTGCATTGTTTGTTATTTTTGATATTAAACTATCTCAGCTATTTGTATATTTTCACTATTAACTGTTTGTTGGTCACATTGTTTGAAAATATTTTCCTCCATTCTGTAGGTTGTATTTGTGTTTTGTTGATTTTGTGTGTGTGTGTGTGTGCAATAGCTTGTAAGTTTGATTAGGTCCATTTGTTTATTTTTGCTTTTAATTCTTTTGCCTTGGGAGATAGCTCTAAGAAAATATTGCTATGATTTATGTTAGAGAATGTTTTCCTTATGTTCTCTTCTAGGAATTTTATAATATCATGTCTTTAGATTTTTAAACCATTTTGTGTTTATTTTTATATGTGATCTAAGGGAGTGTTCCAATTTCACTGATTTACATGTAGCTGTCCAGTTTTCCCAGCAACACTTGTGAAGGGACTGGACTGTCTTTTCTCCATTTTATATGCTTGCTTCCTTTGTCATAGATAAATTGGCAGTAGATGTGTGTAAGTTTATTTCTGGGCTCTCTATTCTGTTCCATATGTCTGTTTTTGTGCCAGTCCACACTATTTTGATTATTATAGCTTTGTGGAATTTCTGAAGCCTGAGAAAATTATGCCTCCAGCTTTGATCTTTTTCCTTAGGATTGCTTTGGAAATTCTGGGTCTTTTGTGGTTTTGTATGAATTTTAGGATTATTTATTCTACTTTTGTGAAAAATATCATGGTTCTTTTGATAGGGATCACATTCCATCTTTAGATTTCTTTGGATGGTATGGTCATGGTAACAATATTAATTCTTCCAATCCAAGAGCATGGGATATCTGTTCATTTCTTTGAATCAGCTTCAGTTTCCTTTACAGTGTTTTATAGTTTTCAGTGTATAGGTCTTTCACCTCCTCGATTAAGTTTATTCCTAGGTATTTTATTTTATTTTTTGATGCAATTTTAAGCAGGATTTTTTTTCACTTTCTCTTTCCGATATTTCATTGTTAGTATAAAGAAAAGCAATGGATTTCTATATGTTAATCTTCTATCCTACTGCCTTGCTGAATTCATTTATTAGTTCTCATAGTTTTTGTGTGGCGTATTTACAAATCATTCTCTATATAGAGTACAATGTCATCTGCAAATAGTGACAATTTTACCTCCTCTTTCCAATTCTTATCTATTGCTGTGGCTAGGACTTCCAATATTATGTTGCCTAGAAGTGGTGAAAGTGGCCATGCTTGTCTTGTTCCTGAGTTTAGTGGGAAGGTTTTCAGCTTTTCACCATTGATTATTATGTTGCCTGTGGGTTTGTTCTAAATGGCTTTATTATGTTGAGATATGTTCCCTCTTTACCTACTTTGTTGAGCGTCTTTATCATGGATGTTGAATTTTATCAACTGCTTTTTCTGCATCTATTGAAATGATCATGTGGTTTTTGTCCTTTTTTGTTGATCTGGTGTTTCATATTGGTTGATTTGCATATGTTGAACTATCAACCCTGGAATGAATCTGGCTTTATTGTGGTATATGATTCTTTTTTATGTATTGTTGGATTTTGTTTTCTAGTTTGTTTTTTTTTTTTGAGAATTTTTACATCCATATTCATCAAAGATATTAGCCTGTAATTTTCTTTTTTTGTAGTGTTTTTATCTGATTTTGCTATCAGGGTGATGATGACTTCATAGAATGACTTGGGAGTGTTTTCTCCTCTTCTAACTTTTGGAATGGTTTGAGGGGAACTGGCAAGAGTTCTTCTTCATCTGCTTGGTAGAATGCCCCAGTGAAGCCACCAGGTTCTGGACTTTAGTTTGCAGAGAGTATTTTTTAAATTACAGATTCTATTTAACTTCTAGTGAAAAGTCTGTTCAAGTTATCTGTTTCTTCTTGACTCAAATTTGATAGGCTGTATATTTCTAGAAACTTGTCCATTTCATCTAGGTTGTCCCAATTGGTTGGCATATAACTGTTCATATTTATCTGACTTTTTCTCTTACTCTCTTATAACTTTTTGTATTTCTGCAGTATCAGTTGTTATTTCTCATCTTTCATTTCTTATTTCATTTATTTGGATACTCTCTCTTTTCTTCATGGTTAGCCTGGCTAGAGGTTTTTCAATTTTTTTTTTTTTATCTTTTCAAAATCCAGCTCTTGGTTTTATCTATCTTTTCTACTGTTTTTTTTTTTAATCTTTATTTTATTTATTTCCTTTCTGATCTTTACTATTTCCTTCCTTCCTTCTGCTGGCTTGAGGTTTGCTTATTCTTCTTTTTCTAATTCTTTTAGGTGGTAGGTTGGGTTGTTTATTTGAGATTTTTCTTTTTTGTCTTTTTGCCATTTCTTGGGCCACTCCCGTGGCATATGGAGTTTCCCAGGCTAGGGGTCGAATTGGAGCTGTAGCCACTGTCCTACATCAGAGCCACAGCTATGCGGGATCCAAGCCGCATCTGTGACGTACACCAGAGCTCACAGCAATGCCGGATCCTTAACCCACTGAGCAAGGCCAGGGATTGAACCCGCAACCTCATGGTTCCTAGTCGGATTTGTTAACCACTGTGCCACGACGGGAACTCTGTATTTGAAATTTTTCTTGTTCCTTGAGAAAGGCCCACATCATTGTGAACTTCCCTCTTAAAACTGCTTTCGCTACATCCCATAGATTTTGTAAGGTTGTGTTTTCATTGTCATTTGTTGGAAGTATTTTCTGGTTTCTTTATTGACCCATTGGTGTTTTTAGTAGCATAGTCTTCATGAAGTGATCATTTTTTTTCCCTCCCATTTTCTTTTCTGTGATTGATTTTTAGATTCATGCCATTGTGGTCAGAAAAGTTGTTTGAAATAATTTCTGTCATCTTAAATTTTTTGTGGCTTGTTTTGCGTACTAGTGTGTGTTTTGTCCTAGAGAACATTCCATGCACACTTGAGAATAATGTATATTATGGTTTTTTTGTATGTAATGTTCTGTGGATATCAATTAGGTCCAAATGTTCTATGTGTCATTTAGGTTCTCTGTTACCTTATTGATTTTCTGTCTGGAAGATCTATCCATTTATGTCAGAAGGGTATTAACAATTTCCTACTGTTATTGTATTTCTTTTAATTTTTGACTTTATGTCTGTTAGTATTTGTTTTATGTATTTAGGTGTGGCTATATTGGGTGTATATATATTAACAGCTGTAATATCCTCTTCTTTTTTCAATCCCTTTACCATTATATAGTATCTTTCTTTGTCTTTATGCACTTTGTTTTAAACTGTGTTTTGTCTGATATGATCAGTTAGCCCTGCTTTCTTGTCGTTTCCATTTGCATGGACAACCCCTCACTTTCAATCTATGTGTATGTTCATTGTTTATTTGGACTATACCCTAAACTGAGTCTCTTGTAGACAGTATATTATAGGTTCTTGATTTTTACTCCAATCTGCCACTGTCTGTGTTTTGATCAGAGCATTTAATCTGCTGACATTTAAGGTAATTATTGATAAGTATGCATTTATTGCCATTTTAAACATTGTTTTCCATTTTGTAGTTGATTTTGTAGTTCTGTGTTAATTTCTTTTTGTTTTTCCACTTGTGTTTTGATGGTTTTCTTTTGTATTATGTTTAAGTTTCTTTCTTTTTATTTTTGTGAATTTATTGTATTTTTTAATTTGTTATTATCCTGGTTTTCAAGTATGTTAAACCATAACTCTTAAACCATATCTACTTGCTTTAGACTTCCCCTACAAGTTTAAATACATTCTAAAAAATCTGCATTCTTTTTACTCCCCTTCCCCACATTTTGTGATTTTGATCTTCTACTTTATATCTTCATGTTTATCCTTTTGCTGTTAATTGTAGTTATTATTATTATTATTATTTTTTTTTTAATGGCTACACCTTTGGCATATGGAAGTTACTAGGCTGGGGATTGAATCTGAGCTTCAGCTTCAACCTTTGCTCCAGCTGTGGCAATACTGGATCCTTTGACCCACTGCACTGGGCTGAAGATTAACCCAAACCTCTGCTGTGACCCAAGGTGTGGCAGTCAGATTCTTTACACACTGTGCCACAGTGGAAACTCCTATAATTGCTTTTACAAAAAATTTTAGATTGTTTTTTCATCTATGTAGTGAATTATTTAATTGATCTTCAATTCTGTTATATTTTTGTCTTTCTTGTGGTGATTTTCCTTTCCTATAGATTCTTGCTTTTTTCCCATTTAGATAAGACCTTTCAATTTTTTTTTTAGGTTGAGTTTAGTATTACTGTATTCTTTTAGTTTTTGCTTGTCTGAAAAACTCTTTATCTCTCCTTTTATTCTAAATGATATTCTTGCTGAGTGAAGTATCCTAGGTTGCTGGTTTTTCCCTTTCTAGAAGTCCAGTGAGATGGCAGCTGTTAGCATTTGTCTCTCTATGCCCTGATTGCTAGGAAGCCAGCAGGCTCACATTCCTCATGAATAGAATTTGGGCTCTTCCAGTCCCTCTATCAGTCCTGGTGCTCCTCCCAGCTTGCAAGAGGACTTTGCATGGCAAGGATCTGCTTGTGCATACCCTCATTCCTTCACAGATTGCTCCTAGCAGCGCCAGTTCTCTCCCAATGCCCTTTCTCCCCTGTTCTACTCAGTTATTTGGAGATCTTTCTTACAGCTTTGGTTGTATAAGAGATATTGTGCTAGTTTCAGTTGGTTTTTCTGTGAAAGTTGTTCCACTTATAGATACATTTTTAATTTGTTTGTGGAAGGAGGTGAGCTCCATGTTCTCCTACTCTGTCATCTTGATCCACCTCCAAGCTCCATATCTCCAAAATGTATTTGTGTTTTCCATATCTTTGTTTGCTAAGTGAAATTCAGATATTTTTTCCTTTTTTATTTTTTTTTAAATTTGGAGCTTTTTATCCAGTTAGAGTGATTTTTTTTGAGAACCTTGTAATTTACTGTAAAAGTTGAAAGTCCATTTTTGTAAGGTAAATTAAACATGATTAACTATTTGAACACAGGCGTGAACTGCTTTTTTACCGCTGCTGGACTAAATAATGATTACTACTGCTGGTGAGGTTGTCAGCTAGACATACAAGGGTCAGTTTTACAGTCTTGCTTTGGCATCTCTTGTTTTTGATCTTTTACTTCTTTTGTTTTCTTGATTGTTATAAAGTCTTATTTTTTATTTCTGCAGTTTTTTCCTTGAGCAGTTAGTCTAGTCTGCTGGATTTTTCATTTCCATAGGTCTTTTCTTTCACTGTTATTTCTGTTGTCACATTTACCTTCCCTGTGGCTATATATAGCTCATTTGAGCTGATGATGTCTATTAGCAGTTACTTTTGTTCTGTAGCTTTTAAAACTATATGCCCTGTGCCTCCTTACTGGGAAGAGAGGGGCATTTTACTTTGCCTTAAGGAGCCCCTGTGTTTTTTGGAATTAGTATTTACTTGGCTGTGACCTACTTTTTGTGAAAAACAAGCCCCTTCTCTATTACATTTAATTCTTTTTTATGTTTTTAACCAACATTTATTAGGCAGCGAGGAAATGCCAGAAAATAAAATAGTAATGAAGATGACATCCTTGCTCAAAATCCAAGTGCTTTTAGCATCAGAGTGTTACCATTTCAAAGATGTCAGCTTCTGAACAATGGTTTTATCATGCTTTGCCTCTAACTTTATATCTTTTTAGTATGGATTATATGCATTAGACTTAGATTTTTGTACTACATGTATCTAGTTATTCACTTTACATTTGACAGTAGTAAGTCTTTAAAACCATTTTTATAGTTATAAATAAAACTGTATTAGAAATGGTCTAAGTTTTATGTTACTTTTAGAAAGTTATTTCAATGATCGAGTTTTTTTTTTTTCTTACTAAGTGAAACTTGGAATGTTTTCTTCATAAATGAGAACAACCCCCCCAAATGTCTTCTGAAGTAGTCGTATTTTATATTCCACCAGTAGAGTCAAATTCCCTGTTTCTTCACATTCTACATACTTGTGAGCATTTGGTGTTGTCAATGTTTTGGTTTTTGGCCATTCTAATAGGTGTGTACTAGTATCTCATTGCTTTAGTTTGCAGTCCCCTAATCACAAATGATGTGGAGTATCTTTTCGAATTTGCCATCTGTATCTTTTATGAGAAGTCTGTTCAGGTCTTTTGCCCATTTCATTTTTTTCTTTTTGAAGTATAGTTGATTTACAGTATTAGCTTCAGGTATACAACATGGTGATTCAATATTTTTATAAATCATACTCCACTTAACAATATTACAAAATAATGTCTACATTTCCCTGTGCTAAACAGTATATCCTATTGCTTATGTATTTTATACAACATGGTTTATATCTCTTAATCACATATCCCTATCTTGTACCTCCCCACTTCCCTGTCCATTTTTTTTTTTTTTTTGGTCTTTTTGCCATTTCGTGGGCTGCTCCCACGGCATATGGAGATTCCCAGGCTAGGGGTCGAATTGGAGCTGTAGCTGCCAGCCTACGCCAGAGCCACAGCAACTTGGGATCCGAGCCGCGTCTGCAGCCTACACCACAGCTCATAGCAACACCGGATCTTTAACCCACTGAGCAAGGGCAGGGATGGAACCCGCAACCTCATGGTTCCTAGTCCGATTCGTTAACCACTGCGCTACGACGGGAACTCCCCCTGTCCATTTTTAAAAATTAGGTTTTTTTTTTTGGTCTTTTTGCCATTTCTTGGGCCGCTCGCATGGCATATGGAGTTTCCCAGGCTAGGGGTCGAAGCAGCCGCCGGCCTACACCAGAGCCACAGCAACGCAGGATCTGAGCTGCGTCTGTGACCTACACCACAGCTCATGGCATTGCGGGATCCTTAACCCACTGAGCGAGGCCAGGGATCAAACCCGCAACCTCATGGTTCCTAGTCGGATTCGTTAACCACTGCACCATGAAGGGAACTCCAAAATTAGTTTTTTTTATTATCGTTTTAAAAGTTCTTTGTATGTTTTGAAATATAATCCTTTATCAGATGTGTACTTTTCAGATATTTTCTTACATTCTATGACTTGTCTACTCATTCTTTTGGCAGTATCTTTTGTGGAGCAGAAATTTAAATTTTAGCAAAATCTAGCTTATCAATTCTTTCACGAATTGTACTTTTCTTGTCAAACTGAAACATCCTCATTAAACCCAGGGTCATCTAGATTTTCTTATACGTTATATTCTAGAAAGTATATCATTGTGTTTCCACAGCTCATCTCTTCTTGTCTGCTGTCTACTTTATCCATTACAGCCTTTAGCTTATCAATCGTAGTTGTTTTAAATTCCTGGTCTGATAATTCCAGCATTCCTCCCATGTCTGGTCTGATGCTTGCTCTGTCTCTTCAGATTGCACTTTTTTGCCTTTTGGTGTTTCTTGTAGTTTTTTTTCTTGATGGACAGATAAGATGTAGGAGTAAAAGAAACTGCTGTAAATAGGCCTTTAATGATGTAGTAGTAGGGTGTCAGGGAGGGGAAGTATTCTACTGGCCTATGATTGCGTCTCAGCCTGTTGATGAGCCTGTGCCCTGTACTGTGCTTTGAATTTCACTTGTGCTTCTCAATTTTTTTCCCCTTCTCTTAGGTGGTACATGATGGCTGGAGGGAGTTGTAGTTGCATATTTCTCTTACCCCATAAGGAATGCTAGAGCAGACTGGAGTTAAGTATTTTTCTCTAACTGGGACAGCTAGGCTCTGATAAAACTCCAGCAATACAGGCTCTGTTAAGTTGTTTCTTCAGTCATTTTTAAGAATGGTGCTCTGGCATATTTCAAAGTGGTTCTTTTTTCCCTCCCTGTGCTAGAAGTACAAGGGAGTTTTTCTTCGCGCTTTGCTGTGAGAACCTTTCAGAGCTTCTGGAGGTAAAAGTCACAAAAACATGTGTGTGGATTCTCACATAACTGCGTTCCTTGCAGATCTGAACTCTCAGAATTGTCCACACAGAGCTTCCAACAATTCACTAGTTACATTTCAGGTTTTCTTTCTTCCTTTTTAGTGCCACACCTGAGGCGTATGGAAGTTCCCAGGCTATCGAAGCTGCAGCTGCTGGCCTGCAACACAGCCACAGTAACATGGATCCAAGCTGCGTCTGTGACCTACACCACAGCTCACAGCAATGCTGGGTCTTTAACCCTCGCCAGGGATCAAACCCATATCCTCATGGATACTAGTCGTGTTCTTAACCCCTGAGCCCTGATGAGAACTCCCAGTACGGGTTTTCTTGCCATGCCACTGGATCCTGCAGAAGCTTCTATGCCAGTAAATCATGATTCTCTGTATTTTGCTGTCTGTCTCGCATTTTGGGTACTCTGGTTTGCCCTGCGGCCTCACTTCTCTGATGGATTTAAGAAGCATTGTTGGTGTTTCAGTATTTGCTGCTTTTTACTTTTTATTAGAATGAAGTGGTGACTTCTAAGCTCCCTCCATGCTGGACTGGAAATCACAAGTTTCCAGTAATAATTTGTGACTAATTTCCTACAGACTGATTTTTTTTTTTCAAATTCTTACACATTTCAGAAATCACACTGAATATTTTACAAGTTAGTTTCAAAAAGCCATAAATAAAATAAAATAAAATAAAATAAAATGATTTCTCTAGTTACTTGTAGCTAATACACAGTCTCTATCCATAACTTATGAAAAATAGCACAGCCTACCAAAGCTTTCCTGTGTTATTGTTTTCTGTAAGAAAAACATTAGAGGTTTTCAGTTTTTTAGTTTAAATTACACAATAATAAATATTTTGTTAATCTTTTAGCAGTTCACAAAACTTGCCTTACTTTATGTAATAACTTCATATCTAAAATAAAATCTAAGAGAATAGAATGTTACTCTGAACATGAGATTTTGTGACTCATATTAAAGCATAAAACTGATACATAAACAGAACCTTAGCTTGTAATTCGGTGTAAGAAACCCGGGATTCTTTCATCTAAGATTTCCCCAGCTATTTGAAAATCAGTAACAAGAATGTTGTATTTGAGAATAGGTTAGGTTTAATTTGTACATTATGGTTTGTCAAGACATTTGATTGGTTATATTTCATAAAAAGATAATCTTAAGTGAAATTTACTTTCCTAGGAGATATGAATACATCATGTAAAGCCTAGATTTACTTTGGGTGAGACTTACTAAAGATTTATTTTAGTTCATTACATGATAGTAAATAATTGGAATGTCAAGATGGCATACCAAATATGACGTTTTCCATTATTTCTCATTGATTTCATAGCAACTCAGTATAGTTTTGAAGACAATTAGAATTATCAAGCCAGCAATACTCTGGACCAGCTACAATCATATATATATATATAGGAGAAATATTTCAAAGCAAAAAGTCTAAGGAAAGTTATGGTAACATATAAAATGTCCAGTTATCTAAGGATATTTTAAATGAAGTGTCGTTTAACACTGTATATTGCTGAAAAAATTTTGTAAAAAAGTATGTTCATATCATTGAATTATTTATGGGGTTAACATTAATCATATGTGTTCAGTGAATCAAGGAATATTCTTCCTTTTATATTTATTATTAAGGGGATATAAGAAATGCTAGGCATTCTTTACTTTCTTACATCCAGTCTCTGAAATGCTCAGCACTCAAGAAATTCATAACAACAAACCATATTGTAATTGATGAATTCGTTAATCCAATATTCTATTAGCCCTGCAAAATCTACTATATTGAGTTTCTGATATTTGCTGAGAAGCTTGGGCCATTCTTATTTGCAGCCATGTGAGGGACATTTTGGCCTCTAGTAATATTAAAACACTGAGTGGCAATTAAGTTATTGCCATTGCAACAGTGAAATTGAGCCTGTCAGAAGTCTACTTTTTTTTTTTCCTCCGAGGTTTTTCTATCATGTGACTAGAAGACATCACCCACAGTACTTTATACCTATGCACTATCTTCTATGGATAAACTATTCCCAAGACAAAGTGTGCCTTTTCTAGCAAAATATCAGTAAAAATAAAGTCTCAGGCCAATATAGGATACTGTGATTGATAATTGAAAGTCTGAATCATCACATCACAGCTATTGTGAATATGATGGCAGACTGCATTATCTTCCTCCTTGGAAAAGCCATCACAGTATTTATAGGCTTTGTTGAAGTGCACAGGCGTCATTTAAACAAAACAGGTTGAACTTCATTGAGGGAGTCTTGTGATATTTTGCATCCCTGAAAGTCAGAGCGAGTTGCCTGCTAAAGCAGAGTATCCAGTTTCCATATTCCCATTCAGTTTTACTCTTTGAGATTGAGTATATTCATCAGATGATAATAAATACTAGTACTTTGGGGCCTTGGGAATAGCATTGTCTATGAGAGACAGTCCACATGGGGTTCAGCCATCTCAGGAAACATATAAGCCTCATTTACACTGGACATTCACAGATAGATGCATATTTTTCTTTGCAGGTCCTCACTAGACAGGACAATAACAGCCAACATTGCTCTACATCACAGACAATAGTAAATGTGATCTTTAGGCCCCTGAATCAGTTTCCAGGAGGCCCTAATACTGGCAAAGTTCTCAGCAGTCTTTAAGGGATGATTTCATTTTTCTCCATGTCATGGTACCAAACCTTTTTTCACTCTTACATCAGTCCATTCATCTCCTTTTTGTTTGTATGTTTTTCTTGCTTTTAAAGTAGTTGCTATCTCTACAAAAGATGTTTACATTAACTATAGATGACCTTTGACTGTCCTTTTTTTGGTTCCTATTTATTTTTCCATTAGCTTTCAATTCTATTTGAATATCAAATCATATAACATATTTGTTAATGTTCCTGCCATGCAGCTCAAAATTGCTCTGGATTGAGAACCTGTGGACAATGTTTGGAACAGCCTGGGTGTGGATGGTGCAATGATCCCAGTAATACAGGAAGAGGACACTGCATTGAAGGGTCTTCTCGGGGGCCAATGAAGCTTGTTGGAATGCATAATAATGAGATGGCTCTTGACACCAGTCTTTGTCCTAAAGAGAAGAACTATGAGTGGTCCTTTATCCAGTGTCCAGGTAATAAGAACGTGATGAAAGCAATTTTAGTTTCTGCTTAAGAACACCAAGAATTATTTTTCCTTTCCTGTTATAAATAAGATTTATTAAAAAAAACAATGAAAATTAGGCTCAAATTTAAAAGATTGAAAAAATTATTTCCTATGTTCCTCTTTGTTGTGTATGTGGTATTATGCTTGGAATCATTAAATAGGCTAACCAGATACACAACATGTCGTTGTTAGATTTGGTTTCATGTGAACTGTTAAAAGGAAGCAGTATTGTCTTCATACCTAATTTCTACCCCGTAGTGTAATCTTTTATTGTTTATAATATTATAATATCTTAGAATTCAAAGGCAACTCAGAAGATCCAGTCAAGCTTCATGCTAAGTATGGGACTGTTCTGTATAATATCCATGATAGAGCAAGTTGTCCTTTGGTATTTGCTACCATTCAATTTTGAATGCCAGTAAAGTGTTTAGGGTTTTTAAAATAGGAAGTCTGTTCTTATATCAAATAAATCAACCTTCTTGAAAAATTAATTTATTCAACATATTTTATTGAGTGCCTACTATGTGCAAAGAGTATTTTAAGTGCTAGACACGTAACAATTAAAAATTAATACTAAAATCACTGCATTAATTGAGCCTGTGTTCTAATTGAAATTAATAAAATAAATTAAACACATGGATATACCTATATGAAGTTAGATGGTGATAAGTGCTATTAAGTAAGCAAGGAAGGGGGATAAAGCTTGCAATTTAAAATAGAATGGTAAGGGAAGATCTCACTGAGAAGTAATGACTATTAAAAACCTAAGATAGTTGAGGGAGTGAATCGTGGGGCTGTCTGGGGAAATTGTGTTTCAGAAGAGGTAACATTCTAACACAGAGACTTGGAAGAGATAGTTTATTTGGGAAACGAACCTTGGAATCACAAGTGAGGGAATAGAGAATTTCAGAGAAGGGAGATTAAGTTGGCTAATATATTGGGAAATTTGAACTTGACCCACCAGAGACCTATGAAGACCTATGAAGAATGCTCTTCTGAGTTAACCAACTGAGGGCCTGAGAGGGGGGGCATTTATCCACTAACTCTCTTCCACTGCTGGTTGAGGCAATGCCTCTGGGGCTATTGTACTTCTGAGCTGTGCTGAAATATCTGATTAATAGCTGAACTTATCCTGATATCAGTGAACATTCTGAGGCAGAAAAGTAGGGAGATACTGTTGAACTTGCTTTAGGTGAGGCACTGGCAGTGTGCTGCCCTGAAACCAGAAAGACTAAGGGAATGTGGCATATGGTGCAACAGTACCTTCTTTTTTTTTACATTGTTATTATTTTATTTTATTGGGGATCAAGTTATCCTTACATGATACATTACATCCCCCCCCCCCCCCCGCACCCTTTGTTCTGTTGCAACATGAGTATCTAGGCATAGTTCTCAATGCTACTGAGCAGGATCTCCTTGTAAATCTATTCTAAGTTGTGTTTGATAACCCCAAGCTCCCGATCCCTCCCACTCCCTCCCTCTCCCATCAGGCAGCCACAAGTCTGTTTTCCAAGTCCATGATCTTCTTTTCTGTGGAGATGTTCATTTGTGCTGGATATTAGATTCCAGTTATAAGTGATATCATATGGTATTTGTCTTTGTCTTTCTGGCTTATTTCACTCAGAATGAGATTCTCTAGTTCCATCCATGTTGCTGCAAATGGCATTATGTCATTCTTTTTTATGGCTGAGTAGTCTTCCATTGTGTATATATACCACATCTTCCGAATCCAATCCTCTGTCGATGGACATTTGGGTTGTTTCCATGTCTTGGCTATTGTGAATAGTGCTGCAATGAACATGCGGGTGCACGTGTCTCTTTTAAGGAGAGTTTTGTCCGGATAGATGCCCAAGAGTGGGATTGCGGGGTCCTATGGTAGTTCTATGTATAGATTTCTAAGGTATCTCCAAACTGTTCTCCATAGTGGCTGTACCAGTTTACATTCCCACCAGCAGTGCAGGAGGGTTCCCTTTTCTCCACAGCCCCTCCAGCCCTTGTTATTTGTGGACTTATTAATGATGGCCATTCTGACTGGTGTGAGGTGGTATCTCATGGTAGTTTTGATTTGCATTTCTCTTATAATCAATGATGTTGAGCATTTTTTCATGTGTTTGCTGCCCATCTGTATATCTTCCTTAGAGAACAGTCTATTCAGGTCTTTTGCCCATTTTTCCATTGATTGATTGGCTTTTTTGCTGTTGGGTTGTATAAGTTGTTTATATATTCTAGAGATTAAGCCCTTGTCAGTTGCATCATTTGAAACTATTTTCTCCCATTCTGAAAATTGTCTTTTTGTTTCCTTTGCTGTGCAAAAGCTTTTCAGTTTGATGAGGTCCCATGGGTTTATTTTTGCTCTTAATTCTATTGCTTTGTGAGACTGACCTGAGAAAATATTCATGATGTTCATGTCAGAGAGTGCAACAGTACCTTCTACATAGACTCTGGAATATATGAAGACCAAAAAGAGGAACAAACCATTGATTCACACAGCAGCATGGCTGAATCATGGCTGAATACATTTTGCTTAGTGAAAGAGCCAGAGAGGCTCTATGTTGTACCATGGGGATGGAAAAGAGATCACTTACTTGTAAGAAGTAGTAAAGAGATTGCCTTTAGGGGGTCTCAAAATAGAACTTTTTAGGTTGTGGAATGTTCTTTATGATACTGGTGTAGTTGATAATGACTCTATGCCATTGTCAGACCCATGCTATATACCACAATAAGTGAACTTTTCTGACCGCAAAGTGAAAAAAAAGTCAGCCAGGATGTTAAGGGATCCTACGATGAAATGAAAACTGATTGGTAAATTTAACTGCATTACAAATGTCATAACCTTGTCAAAAAAAGGAGCTGAACTAAGTAACCTTGGAAAACAGTGTTTTGATGGATACTGTAAAACTAGAGGAAAAAGAAACTGTATAAATGTTATATTCTGATTGGTAAATTTGTTTCTCACATAACACAGGTTAACAATTCTCATAGTACTTTGTATGTTTACTAGTTTTGGATAAATATATAAACTAATTGTGCGTAATGTGAGCCAGGTTTCCCACTGTCAGAGAAAGAAGTGCAAAATATGCAAAGAGTGAAGACTGCAAAGAACCCTGTGGTATTAGTTTAGGGTAAAAATATGAATTCAATTTTATTTTAATATATACATGGTCAGATGTCAATATTGATTGATATATGTGTATACATAGTGTATTTATATATATACATTTACTTGTGTATATATGTATATTTTCTAGTTCTGTTTTCTAAAGAGGTTCTAGAAACCATGATACCCCAATAACAATGAGCACATTCACTACCCATATTTTGGTTTCTAAATACCATTTTCCAATGACAGGAACCAGAACTCTCTGGAGAAATGGCTGATTCTAGGGCTGGGGCAGGGAGAATACAAGATGAGCCTGAAAGTATTGTTCAGTGCCAGCAAGTAAGAAAGTACTCAAAAAAAATGAGAACATATCAAAGCGACCCTGAAAGTGTTCCTAATGAGTCAAATCTGGGCAAAAAATAATGACTGGATTGGATTGAGACCCAAATAACAAAATACATATCCATGATTTTATACTGATTTAAATGATTGAGTAAATAATAAACAGGTAAGAATTGATAAATATTCCATACTGAAAAATTCCAAATAATAAATGTGGAATGGGAGTTCCCGTCGTGGCGCAGTGGTTAACGAATCCGACTAGGAACCATGAGGTTGCGGGTTCGGTCCCTGCCCTTGCTCAGTGGGTTAATGATCCTGCGTTGCCGTGAGCTGTGGTGTAGGTTGCAGACGCGGCTCGGATCCCGCGTTGCTGTGGCTCTGGCTTAGGCCGGCGGCTACAGCTCCGATTCGACCCCTAGCCTGGGAACCTCCATATGCCGTGGGAGCGGCCCAAGAAATAGCAAAAAGACAAAAACAAATGTGGAATGAATGAGCAAAATAAAAAAAAAAAATACTGTTAGAACCCCACAGTAGTAAATGCTATAAGAATAATCTGTTTAAGAATGTTCAAATCAGTGGCTGAAACTTTAAG
Source organism: Phacochoerus africanus (assembly GCF_016906955.1). Lineage (NCBI taxonomy): Eukaryota > Metazoa > Chordata > Mammalia > Artiodactyla > Suidae > Phacochoerus > Phacochoerus africanus. The sequence continues at coordinate 125,915,908 of NC_062558.1, forward strand.
GAGAAACAAGATATGGGTATAGCTTTCAGGTATTTGTCTCAAAGATATTAACTACTGTGGTGGTTTTAAACATGTCCACAACTACTTTGATACTCCTTCTGCTAGAGGGCGGGGCTTAATTTCTCTCCCCTTGAGTGTGGGTTGGACATGGTGACTCTCTTCTAATGAATAGCGTATGGAAGGGGAAACTTGTTTAAATTTCACAGTGGAGAAAGTCAGTCAACATCACCTTCAGTAAGTTTAACGACACCAGTAATGTCACGGTAATAGTATGTACCTCCTGATGTGATGTGATGTGAAGGGCACTTGACCTCTGTTGTATTCTTCCTCCAAATGTATAACTCAGTTTAGTCATGAGAAAAATGTCAAACAAACCAAATTGAAGGACATTTTAGAAAATAGTTGACCAGCACTTTCCAAAACAAAATCATGAAAGAGAGGGAAAGACTGAGATGCTGTCATTGATTGTAAGAAGCTAAGGAGCCATGACTGCTAAATGCAGTGTTCTGTCCTGGATTGGATATGGAAGAGAAAAATGACATTCCTGGCAAAACTGATGAAGTCCAAATGAAATCTGAACTTTGGTGAATAGTACCAAAGTTAATTTCTTAATTTTGATAAATATACCATGGTTATATAAGATACTAACATTTGGGGAATTTGGGTGATGTATACTCAGGAATGTTATGCCCATTTCTTCTATAAATTTAAAATTATTTGAAAAGAAAAAAATTTTAAAGATATAGCAGTTTAGAGAAATAATTAAAAGAAACTTCTAGAAATGAAAAATATTGTCACTGAAATTAGAAATCCAGTAGATCATACTTAGTGGAAGGGATTATTAACAAAATGGAAGATCAATATGAGGAAATAATCCAAAGTACAGGAAAAATAGAGAGATAAAATGATGGAAAATATGAAAAAGAAGCTGTTAACAGTAAGGATAGACTGAGAACTTTCAAATACCTAATAGGAGCTTCAGAAGGGGAAAATGGAGAAAGGGAGAGGAAATACTTAAAAATGTCATTATACCTCGGGGATATTGACACATACACAATTAATGCCGTCTTTTCCAAATATAAAATAGTGCTTTTGTTAGATATGCATTTTGTTATTTGGGTTCAAATAGGGCAAATCTTATCATCTGAGAGTTAGAGGAGTTATATGATTTCCCAGTCTCTTGATATGTGAGGAAAGTTGTGTTTCTTTTTCTTTCCTTCCTTCCTTCTTTGCTGTGGGCATTAGACCCCACAGAACTTCATGAAAGTTGTGTAAGGCCAGAATTTCAGGAGGGAAGGATGGACCCTCTAATATTCCACTTTTTTTTTTTTGAGGGACTAGGTAGGGAATCTGTCTGTGACATGAGGAGTGAGTGTTTCCTAGTGAACAAATGGAAAATTTTAATTAAAATTTGCCTCTGGAGTTCTCATATCCAGATGGTGGCTGATATTTTTATTTTCTGTTGAGCAGTCAGAAAATAAGAAGAAAACAGGTAAAATAAAAATTCATATGACTACCAGTTACCAATATCTGTGGTAAATTTATAATAATTAACACAATGTGGAATTGGTATAAGAATGGACAAATAAACCAGTGAGAGAGGATAGAGATTATAGAAACAGAGCTACATATATGTGATCCCATGATTTATGACAAAGATAACACTGCCAGTGTGGTGGGAAAAACGATGACTTTTTCAATGAATAATGACAACTGGAATTCCCATCGTGGCTCAGTGGTTAACGAATCTGACTAGGACCATGAGGTTGCAGGTTCGATCCCTGGCCTTGCTCAGTGGGTTAAGGATCCAGCGTTGCCGTGAGTTGTGGTGTAGGTCGCAGATGCAGCTTGGATCCTGCGTTGCTGTGCTGTAGGCCAGCGGCTACAGCTCCGATTCGACCCCTAGCCTGGGAACCTCCATATGCTGTGGGAGTGGCCCTAGAAAAGGCAAAAAAAAAAAAAATAATGACAGCTAAAGAATTGTGTCTAGGCCCTACCTCATTTTACCCAAAAAATTAATTCCAGACAGATTGTGGATGTAAATGTGGAAGCTAAAGTAGTTTCTGGTTAGCAGTGACTTTTTATATAGAACACAAAAGATTAACTATACAGGAACATACGATATATTGTACTATACTAAGATTAAGAAATCCTATTCTTAAAAAAAGCACCATTTAGAAAGTGAACAAAGCAAACTCCAGAATTAGAGAAGATCTTTACAATGCATATATCTAGCAAAAACCTCTTACTTAGAATTGGTATTAATTACAAATTAATGATAAACAGACAGACAACCCAAATGAAAAATGGCCAATAGTGTTGAACAGATACATCACCAAAGAGAATATTCAACAGGCAAATAAACATCTGAGAAAGTCCTTAGCTTTAGTCATGATGGACATGGAAATTAAAATCACAAAATGATACCACTAATCACCCACTAGAATCTATAAAATGAAAAATATAATTTTAAGTGTTAGCAAAGATGTAGAGCAGGTAGAAATTTTGTATACTTTATTTTTTTGAGAGCCTAAATGGTATTAAACACTTTGGAAAACAGTTTGGAAATACCTATTTAAATTAAACAAATGCATACTCCCATGATTCAAGGTTCCTATGTCTAGCCCAGTGATGGGCAAATGACAGTCTACTGTCAACTTTAACCTGTGGTTTCTTTTTATATGGTCTGTGAACAAGAATGGTTTTACATTTTTCAAAGGTTGAAAAGAAAGATGAAGTGGAAGTGGAGAAGGAGGATGAAGGGGAGGAAAGAGCTAGTATGAAGGAAGGAAAGAGGGAAGGAAGTGGAGGAAAGGAAGAAAGGAGGGGCGGAAGGGAAAGATGTTTGACAGTGCCCACAGTGTCTAAAATATTTACTCTTTTGTCCTTTATGGAAAATGTTTGCTGACTCCTGGTCTAGGATCACTAGACCCAATAGAAAGTATACTTACATTCACTTGGAAGACATGTACAAGAATATTCATAGCAGCACTATTTTATTAGCTCCAATTTGCAAATCATCTAAATGTCATCAACAGTTGGGCGAATAAAGAAATGGATATGCCACACAGTGGTATACATAACAAAAGAATGATTACACTACCACTACATGCAACAGTATGGATGCTCTCACAAATAGTGTTGAGAGAAAGAAGCCAAACACAAGACATACTCTATGATTCAATTTACTTAACTTTCAAAACCAGGCAAAACTAGTTTATGGTATTAAAGATCAGGAGGATAGGGGCTAATGATTGGATCAGAGCACAAAGGAATTTTTATTTTATTTTGTCCTGTCCTGTCCTGTCCTGTCCTGTCCTGTCCTGTCCTGTCCTGTCCTATCCTATCCTATCCTATCCTATCCTATCCTATCCTATCCTATCCTGTTCTATTCTATTTGCCTTGTCTGTGGCATGTATAAGTTCCCATCAAATTTGCACCACAGCAGTGACCGGAACCACCGCAGTGACAAGTCCGAATTCTTAACCCCCGCTGCACCACCAGAGAACTCTGGATTATAGTTTTAAATATTAGTTCTTCTCCATTTCTGTCTATTTCTTTCTGTATCACCTTTTCACTTTCTTGATTGATTTTCATGTGTCTTCTGAATTTGTGGCTTCCTTTTTGTCTTGAAAGAATTTAATTTTTCTGCATTATTTCTTTATTTCTTAACTACCCATTGCCAAGAGACACCTTTCTTGTTATTTGTGCATTTTTTCTCCCCAAACCTCTATTCAGGACTTCTACTTCAAACTGTGCCTACTTTTAAGCTCTCTTCTTATGTATGATGCTCTGGTCTGCAAAGACTCTGGTTTAATGTTTTCATACTTAAAGATTTACTCTTTCTTGGAGAACAGACTTGTGGTTGCCGAGGGGGAAGGGGAGGAAGTGGGATGGACTGGGAGTTTGGGGTTAGTAGATGCAAACTATTGAATTTGGGGTGGATAAGTAGTGAAATCCTGCTGTGTAGCACAGCAAACTATATCTAGTCACTTGTGATGGAATATGATGGAGGATAATGTGAGAAAAAGAATGTGCTTGTATGTGTTTGTGTGTGTGTGTATGACCAGGTCACTTTACTGTACAGTAGAAATTGACAGAACAATGTCAATCAATATAATAGAAAAAATAAAAATCTAAAAGAAAGAGAAAAAAATTAAACTTTCTGGAGAAGGTTTTATATCAACTTTAAACTTGCTTGCTCCCCTCTTTTCTGGTTTATCTTGGTGAGGACTTGCTCACCACAAATTCTTGCAATGGGGTGGTAGCATATGGGATTTCTTCCTTCTTTTTTTTTTTTTTTTTTTCCTGTTGTCAGATTATAATGAGGGTGTAATTTTGGGGTAGTTTTCTATTTTTCCTTCTTGTCTTTTTCTTCTTTAGAGGACATTTTGGGAGCTATAGAGCTAGGCATCCGCCATTGTTTTCATTACCAAGAAGTTTTATATTGTTTCTTCATGCTATTGGAATTGTGTTTAAAGGACATTAATTTTAAATTATTTGCTGTTTTATAGAAATGTAGTTTATTTTAACTATATTGCTCTTGTACTATGTGACCTTGGTTATCTCAATTTTATTATAGATTCTTTAGGATTTTCCTTAAGTTGCTTATCAATAGTGTTATATTTGTTCTTTCCTTATCACACTAGGTAGACTTACAGGACAACATGAAATTGAATTAGTGGGAGTTTTAGTCGGAAAGTATTTAGCTTTTAACATCTTTAAGTATGATGATAGATGTTGATTTTTCATAGATATCTTATCTGCTTAAGGAAGTATCTTTATGTTCCTAGTTGAGGAATTTTTTTAAAAAAATCATGAACAGATGTGTAATTTTTCCAAAGGCATGCATCTGTTGAGCTGATGATAAAAGTTTTTGTTTTTATTGTTAATGTGGTTAATTATATTCATTGATTTTCAAATGCCAAACCATTCTTATATTTCTGGACTAAATTCTGCTTCCTCATCATGTGTTATCCTTTTATTATGTTTTTGGATTCAGTTTGTTTAAATTTTATTAAATATCTTTGCATTTAAGTCAATGAGAATATTGATCTATAGTTTTTTTGATGTCTGGTTTGATATCAGCCTCAAGAATTGAGAAATATTTCCTTTCCTGTTTTCTGGAAGAGTTTATGTGGAATTGATATTAACTTTTTCTAAAACGTTTGAAGAAACATTCTTGCCTCTGAAGATATCAGACAGGGCCTGGAGTTTTCTTAGAATTTTAACTACAAAGTCTCTGTTTTTAGTAGATTTGAAGCTATTCAGTTTCACCCCCTTTTTTCCAGTGAGTTTGGTGGTTTGTATCTTTCAAGAAACTTGTCTATTTCGTGTAAGATGTTATTGTCAGAAAAGTTCATAATATTTAACATTACTCTTCTACTCTCTATAGGATCTTTAGTGATAGCCTCTCTTTAATTAAATTTAATCAATTTTAATTTTTTTTTTTCTTTTTGGTCTTCTTAGGGCCACACCATGGCATATGGAGTTCCCAGGCTAGGGACTGAATTGGATCTGCAGCTGTGTGCCTATGCAATTGCCACAGCAACCCTGGATCCAAACTGCATCTGTGACCTGAGCTGCAGTTTGAGGAAACACTGGATCCTTACTTAACCCACTGAGTGAGGCTAGGAATCAAACCCATACCCTCATGGATGCTAGTTAGGTTCTTAACCCATTGAGCCACACTGGGAATTCCTCTTGAATTTTTAGTATTGATAATTTGTGTTTTTTTCTCTTTATTAGTCTGGCTAGAGGTTTCATTGGTCTTGTAAATAGCTTTTAATTTGCTCTTTTAGTTATTTAAGGTAGAAAGTTGATAATTTTAGTGTTATAACTCTTATTTATTTATTTATTTATTTATTTATTTTTTGTCTTTTTGCCTTTTCTAGGGCTGCTCCCATGGCATGTATAGGTTCCCAGGCTAGGGGTCCAATCGGAGCTCTAGTCTCCAGCCTACGCCAGAGCCACAACAACGCCAGATCCGAGCCACTTGTGCAACCTACACCACAGTTCAAGGCAACACCGGATCCTTAACCCACTGAGTGAGGCCAGGGATCGAACGCGCAACGTCATGGTTCCTGGTTGGATTCATTAACCACTGAGCCACGACGGGAACTCCTATAACTTTTTCTTTGAGAACTGCTTCAGATTAATATATTTATGATACCTATTTTCATGTTTTTACTTTAAACTATGTTATATTTAAAGTGTGTTTTTTAAAGACAGCACATTATTATTAGTTCTTTCTATTTGGTCCAATTTGATAGCATCTGCCATTAAATTAGAGTGTTTGGACCTTTTAAATTAAATGTGTTTATTAACAATGTTTGCCTTAAATTTCCATCTGGTTATTTGTTTTCTACTTTTCTCATTTGTTCTTTGTTCCTGTTTACTTCTTTTGCCTTCCTTCAAATTAATTGAACATATTTTATGATTTGTTTTATTTTGTTATTTTATTTACTATATTACATTCTTTTGAGCTTGCTCTATGTTTTACTTTTATCTTTAACTTTTCACAATCTACATTTAAATGATATACTTCTTGCATAATTTAAGACATTATTGCTTTTCAATATGTTATAAACTCCACAGTACAACTATTTTGCTTAAAAATGGTGGTATCTTTTAAACATATTTTTAAAGTAAAAAGGAAACTTATCCTCAAGCCAAAATGAAGTACCAGTGATTAGGGATACCATCTGTCCTGGTTTGCCCAGGACTGAGGAGTTGTTTCAGTACTAAGACCAGGATAGTCCTGGGCAAACTGGGATGGTTGGTTACTTTAAGAGTGAATCAGTCAAAGTGCCCCTACTCTAAGCAATTAAGAAATGGGACACAATTGATAAAAAAAACCAAAAAACCGTTCTTAAGACATTGGAGATTAGGTAACAAGGGGCACTGATTCCTCAGCGACAGGAAACAAATGAGGTGAGCCCTCCCACCGTCCTAGATTAATGCCTGGAGAAAGTATGCACGAGGCAGTCCAGATGGAGAACATCGAGTTTGGTGATTACCCTGAGTTGAGGAGATGCAGCTCAGTGCCTAGAGAGGTCAAGGCAGCCAGATTTCATGGAAAAAAGTACCAAGGAAGAGAGATTTGTATAGAGGGACAACTCTGGAGAACTGTAGAGGGCTGTCTTCTGGGTATTCAGTTAAAAATTAAGTACATCATTGTAGAAAACTACTTGAGTCTGTAGAAAGACAGAAGTGGCTGAAAGGAATAAATGGAATAGTCACCAAATAACATATAGGACTGGGAACTGCCTGCTCTAAACAGCTAGTGTGGAAAACCTCATTATTCATGGGGTGCATGGAGAGTACTCACAAGAACTTTGCTTCAATTACGTGGCAAACTTAGCCCTAGACTAAATGCTGTGGTGATCCTGTGTAACGTGGTCAGAAGGATCAACCTGTTTTCAATTAACTTAGGCAAATTCCAGAACAAATCTAAAGAATATTTGTAGGAATACAAAAATTTCCAGCACCAAAAATGTAATAATTGATATTTATAATGTCTGACAGCTAATAAAATATTAGCATGTATGCAAAGAAGCAGGAAAACATTACCCATAATGAGAAAGAAAAATCAACAGAAACCTACCTAGCAATGAAAAAGATGTTAAAAGTAGACAAGGATAGTGAGACAATTATTATAAATATATTCCATATATTCAAAAAAACTAAAATAATTATTGAGCATATCACAGTCATAGAAACACAAAAAGACCCAAGTAGAATTTGACATAAAAAATATTCTGAGATGAAAAAGGAATTGAATAGGGTTAATATCAGATTAGACATTGTTAAAGGAAATATTTGTATAATCAGAGACAAGCAATAGGAAGTGCCCAAAATAAAGCACAGAAAAAATAATAAGTGAAACAAAATGGACAAGCTGTGGGGCTTGTGGCCTAATATTTTGTAATTGGATACTTTGGAGGAGGAGAGAGAATGAAATTAGTAAAAGTAGAAGAAATAATGGCCAGTATTTTTGCAGATTTGATAAAAACAGTAAATCCACAGAGGCAGGAATGTCAGTAAATCTTAAGCACACACAAAAAAATATGAGAAAATCTACACTAATACACATAATAAGCAAACTGCTTAACACCAATGAGAAAAAGATAAAAGCAGCCACTGAAAAAAGACTCAGTATGTACAGAAGACTAAAGATAAATCTGAGATCAGATTTCTCATCAGAAAAAATAAAAGTCAGGAGACAATGGACCATTTCTTTTTTGTTTGTTTGTTTGTTTGTTTGTTGTTGTTGTTGCTATTTCTTGGGCCGCTCCCGCGGCATATGGAGGTTCCCAGGCTAGGGGTCGAATCGGAGCTGTAGCCACCGGCCTACGCCAGAGCCACAGCAACGCAGGATCCGAGCCGCGTCTGCAACCTACACCACAGCTCACGGCAACGCCGGATCGTTAACCCACTGAGCAAGGGCAGTGACTCAACCCGCAACCTCATGGTTCCTAGTCGGATTCGTTAACCACTGCGCCACGACGGGAACTCCTGGACCATTTCTTAAATAGCAAAAGAAAAAAGTTAACTTAGAGTGCTCAGTGATAATATCTTTCAAAAACAAAGGTAAAATAAAGCCTCTTTCAGACTTAAAAACTGTAAGAATTCACTACTAGTGGACCTACAGTATAAGAAATGCTGAATAAAGTCTTTCAAGCTGAATGAAAGCTGTTCCAGATATGTCTGATCTCGCAAAGGAATTGAGAAGAAAGAAATGGTAGTAGTATGGGTAAAGGCTTTTTGTCTAATATTTCCATAGGTAATAAAGGCAGTCGGCTTTTTAAGACAAATAAGACAACATTGTATTATGGGGTTTAATTCTTACGTAGAAATAAGTTGTTCACAATAGCTCAAAGGCCAAGTGAAGAAAAATGGAAGTTTACTATTGTAAAATTTTTATGCAATATGCTACCTGGTAGTATATCACTTGAAGTTAGACTCTGATCATTTATAAATGTATATTATAAATCTGAACCAACTGCTAAAATAACACAGAGCCATTGCCAGTAAGCCAAGAGGGCAGATAAAATGAAATAATAATTAATCTAGAAGAAGGTAGGAAAAGAGCAAAAGAGGAATACAGAACAGAGGGGAGAAATAGTTAACTAATGGCAAAATGATAGATTTAAGATCAGTCATTTCAATAATCATGCCAAATGTAAATGTTCTCATCACCCCAATGAAGATGCTGAGATTTTCATATTAGCTAAAAAAATAAGACACAAGAAAGGCAGCCTATAAGATACCCATTTAAAATATTAAAAGACATATTCAATTTGTGTATTTATTTGGCTGCACTTGCACTATATGGAAGTTCCCTAGCCAGGGACTGAATCCAAGCTGCATCTGCAACCTACACCACAGATGTGGCAATGCTGAATTCTTAACCCACTGAGCTGGTTTTGGTTTTGAACCTGTGCCACTGCAGATACAGGGCTGGATCCCTAACCCGCTGTGCCACAGCAGGAATTCCCAAAAGATGCATGTTCTTGTAAAAGTAAAAGAATGGAAATAGAAATATTATGCTTAACAAATCAAAAGAAATTTGAATTAACTATATTAATATCAGGCCAATAGATTTCAGAGCAAAAAAATACTACCTGGACTAAAGAGGGTCACTCAAAAGATTAATGGCTGAATTCGTCAAGAGGATATAACATTCTTAAGCATTTTCACCTAATAACAGGCTTATAAAATAGATAGTTTAGTGCTTATTACGAGGATCCTTTGTTAATTTCCAGAGCTGTGTAGGTTACCACTTTCTACTTTGTGTAGCTGCAACCATAGCAGTTTGTTTTTATTTCACTGCTTTATTTTGATAGTGTTTTCTGTTGCAGCATAACCAAGTATCACAAAGTTAGAGGCTTAAGGGATATCCATTTATAGCTTGCAGTTCTGTGTGTCAGATGTTGGGACATGGCCTGGCTGCCTTCTCTGCTCAGATCCTAAAAGCTGAAATCAAGATTTTTGTTTGGAAGCTCTAGAGAAAAATATGCTTCCAAGCTCATTCACATTGTTGGCACAGTTCAGTTCCTTGCAGTTGTAGGCTCAGGTGACTGTGTTCTAGTGGGCTGTTGGCCAGTGACCACTTTGGTTCCCAAAGAATGCTCCCATTCTCTGCCACATTCTCCGTCTCTGAAACTAGCAATGTAGAGTCAACAACTGAGATGGGATTACACACACTTTGAGTCTCTTTCTTCACGTAGAAACCAGTTCCATTCAAGGAATCCTTTGACTGAATCCATGCAGGATGATCTTTTCTAACGCCAACTGTGCCATCATCATAATGACTGTCCCATCATATGTGCAGTTCCCTTGCACACCCAGGAGGCGGTCTTTAGTGTTTGAGTAATAACCAAACAGTACCATAAAGTAGCTTCATTGGCACATGGAAGACTAACCATCACACCATACAATTCACCCATTTAAAGCGTACATATAACTCAGTGGTTTTTAGTGTATTTATAGAGTTATGCAACCGTGACTCCAGTCAATTTTAAGACATTTTCACCATCCCCCAAAGAAACCTTGTACTTATTAGCAGTCACTGCCTATTATATGCCCACCTACCCTTGTCACCTATGGATTTGTCTATGCTGAACATTTTATGTCAATTGAGTCATACTCTTGTTGTCTCTTTTGACTGGCTTCCTTCACATTACATAATGTTTTCAAGGTTTATCCATGTTGTGGAATGTAGCAGTACTTCATTTATTTTTGTTACCAAATAATATTCCATTATATAAATATACCGCATTTGTTTATTCATTCATCATTTGATGAATATTTGACTGTTTCTAATTTTTTGCTTTTTGTCTTTTTTTTTTTTTTTTTTTTTAGGGCTGCACCCACAGCATATGGAAGTTCCAATCAGAGCTATAGCTGCTGGCCTACGCCACAGCCACAGCCAGGCCAGATCCGAGCCGCATCTGCGACCTACACCACAGCTCACGGCAATGCCGGATCCTTAACCCACTGAGCGAAGCCAGGGATGGAACCCGCAACCTCATGGTTCCTAGTCGGATTCATTTCCACTGCGCCAAGATGGGAACTCCTACTAATTTTTGGCTTTTAAAATAATGCTTCTGTGAATATTCATGTACAAGTTTATGTGTGGACATGTTTTCATTACTTTGGAAATGGAACATACTGGTCAAATGGTAGCTAAGTTTAACCTTTTGAGGAATTGCTTTGTTCAGAGCTGTTGTTCTTTTACTTTACCACCATCAGCATACAAGAGTTGCAATTAACTCTGCATCCTTTCCAGCACTGCTTATCTCACATCATTTAATTAAAATTATAGTCATGCTCATGGGTGTGAAGTGGTATCTGCTTGTAGTTTTGATTTGTGGTTTTTTGGTGGCTAATGATGTTGAACATCTTTTCATGTGTTTATTAGCTATTAGTGTTTCTTTTTTTGAGAAGTGTCTATCAGATTCTTAGCGCATTGTTTAATTGGGGCATTTGTCTTTATTATTGAACTGTAAGGGTTCTTTATATATTATGAGTCTCTTATCAGGGATTGATTTGCAAGTGTTTTCTCCCATTTTGTGGATTGTCTTTTCACTTTCTTGATTGTGCCCTTTGAAGTATAGAACTTTTAAATTTTGATGATGTTTAATCTTTTTTTTTCTCTATCCTTTCTTATGCTATTGGTGTCAAGCCTGTGAAACCATGTACAATAAAATCCCAAAGATTTTCACCTATATATTTTTTTTTGACATTAATAGTTTTAGCTCTTAAGTTTAGGTATTTGGTTTGCTTTGAATTAATTATTGTGTGTGGTGTGAGATAGGGTTCCAACTTAATTCTTTAAGATTATGCCTACCTTATTAAATTTATTTTTCATTTTGTATATTTTATTTTTCATATTTGGATATTGAATTTTAGTCATTTTACTCTGTAGTCTTGAGTATATGGAGCATACCTTTTTTTTTTTTTTTTTTCCTTTTTAGGGCTGCACCCACAGCATATGGAAGTTCCCAGGCTAGGGGTCCAATCAGAGCTGTAACTGCTGGCCTATGCCACAGCCAGATTCGAGTCTCATCTGCAACCTACACAACAGCTCAGGGCAACGCCGGATCCTTAACCCACTGAACGAGGCCAGGGATGGAACACACAACCTCATGGTTCCTAGTCAGATTCATTTCTGCTGTGCCATGATGGGAACTCCTGGAGCATACTTTTAATAACTATCCAAAATTTCTTCTCTACTCATCCCAACTGGTCTTCCATTTCTTTCTCTGTTTCTATTGGGATATATACACACATATGTATATATGCATATATATATATTTTATTGATTGTGAATCAGATTTTTGAACTTGGTTATTTTTGATAGTATTCTGAATGTTGTGCTTTTTGTAGCTTATTCAACTTTATTTTTTTTTCCTTTAGTGTGTTGGACTTTATTCTGGGATATGGTTATGTTACTTCAAATGTTGTTTTTTAAAGTTTGTTATGTCCTGAACATAGCAGCCCTAAGTTCCTGGCTAATTTATTTCCAATACTAAAACAGTGCTTTTCTGTAGTCTCTATACAATACTCTTTGTATTAAGAAGTCGCCCCACTCTGACTAGTGGGAATACAAGCTGTTCCCAGGTCTATGTGAGTTCTTGACATTGTTTCACTTAGTAATTTCTGGTGGTTCTTTCTTCAGCTTCGTGTTGTGTTTAATTCATTATTTAATCAAAGATTCAAGGGGACCCCTCTGCACATTGCTGTGTGTAGCTCTCTTCTCTAGTATCTTGCCTCACAAAGTCTAACCACTGTGGCCTACCTAAACTTTGACCTTTGTTTCCTCAATGAAAGGAGATCTCTAGCCTTTGTTTGAGTTTCCCTCCCAGGGCTGCATCCTCAAATCTGCCTCCAGGTAGCAAATCTGGGCAGTCATATTTTGTTTTCTTTTTCTCAGGGATGCTATTCCTAAACTGCCTGTTGTATTAGAAAGTAGTTGTTTCATGTATTTTTAGTTTTCTTGTTGTTTATGCTAGAGGTTAGTTCTCACAGTAGTTAATCCTTCATGGGCAGAAGTGGAAGTCTTCTGTCTATATGTTTTATTTACAATCAATCTCTTGTAAACAGCATAAAAGTCTTCATTTTTATTTTGTTTTTTAAATCTAGTCTGATAATATCTGTCTTTTATCAAACTATTTAGTCAATTTAGATTTAATATAATACTGATATTATTGAGTTTAGTCCTACAATCATGGTATTGGTTTTTAAAATTTCCTTTATTTTTTTCTGTTGTTTGTTCTTCTTTTTGGCTTTTTTAGATTAATTGAGTGTTTTTAAAGTCCATTTTTATCACTTTTATTGGATTTTTAGCTATACCTCTTTTGTGTTTTTTTTAGTGACTGCTGTAGTGATTGTAATAGCCATCTTTGTCTTATCACAGTCTACCTTGAATCAATATTATACTACTTCATGTATAAGGTAAGAATATTACAAACGTGTAATTCCATTTGCTCTTTTCTGTTCTTTGTATAATTACTGCTATATATTTTACTTCTATATGTTATTAACCACACATTATTATTTTTTGCTTTAAAAGACATTTTCTTATAAAGATATCATGATAAGAAAAAAAATCTTTTTATTTACCCATGTATTGACCAATTTCTGTGATATCCATTTTTTCCTACTATTCTGAATTTCCTTTGCTATATTTCTTTAGCTAGATGACCTTTACTTAAAATTTTAAAATATTGTGTTTCTCAGTTGTGACTGTGGATTAGCTTTCTTACATCTGAAAAAGTTTTTATTGTGTATATGATGTCTTAATATTTGAAGGATATTTTTTACTGGTAATAGCATTCCTAGTTGACAGATATATTTTTGTCAATAATTTGAAGATGTAATTTCCTTTTTTTCTGGCTTCCACTTTCTCTTTAGAATTACTCTGTCAGTTTTATTTTCTCTTTTGAAAGCAATGTCGTTTTCCTCTTAAAGACTTTTTAAAATTTTTTCTTAGTTTTTAGATATCTGTAATTTTAGTACAGTATGCCTAGGCATCAGTTTTCTTTGTTATTATGATTGTGAGTTGTGTGGTTTATGTACTCTGTAGGTGTTTTTCATCATGCTTATAAAGTTTTCTGCCATTATATCTTCAAGATTGGATCTGTCCCATTGTGTCACTCTGTTCTCTATTCCTACGAGTTTGCTTCACTTATGTTAGTCTTATTCACTATGTCCCTAACTTTTCTTGTTGTAGTTTCTGTATTTTATATCTTTGCATCATATTTTATCTGTATTTCAATTCATTAATTCTTTCTTATATATTTCCAGTTTTCTCTTAAACCTATGTTTTACTTATTTAATATTATTTAACATGGCAACCCAAGCTCTGTCTATTAAAAGTTTTACTCATGATGCTGCATCATCTCTTTTGTGAAATTTTGCTAGGCAGTTCTTCTGACAATCTCCTGGTTTTCTCTGTGGTTAAAGTTATCTGGCTGCTTGCCTTGTTTTAGATGATCTCAGAACTCTTCACCCACACATCTGGTGGTTTGAGCTGACAGGTTGATCTAGGGTCCCTCAGTTGCAAATGATTGTTTTCTACTGTATTTGGCCTATCATCCTCCAGACAGACACCATCATGTTGTTTTTAGAAGAGAATAAAAAGAAGGTAACAGAGTATGTGTACTTCTTGAGGCCTAAGCTCAAAATTTCCATATCATTATTTCTGCATTCAACTGTTCTAAAAAACTGTTCTAAAAAAGTCTTGGAGTTCCTTTCGTGGCGCAGTGGTTAACGAATCTGACTAGGAACCATGAGGTTGCGGGTTCGGTCCCTGCCCTTGCTCAGTGGGTTAACGATCCGGCGTTGCCGTGAGCTGTGGTGTAGGTTGCAGACGCGGCTCGGATCCCGCGTTGCTGTGGCTCTGGCGTAGGCCGGTGGCTACAGCTCCGATTCAACCCCTAGCCTGGGAACCTCCATATGCTGCGGGAGCGGCCCAAGAAATAGCAACAATAACAACAACAACAACAAACAAAAAGACAAAAAAAAAAGTCTTGAAGCCAATCCATGTTGAAAAGATGGGGAAAAAAAATCCTACTTTTTCGATGAGAGTGAGGATAAAGTAATATTATGAATGCCATACATAGAGAGATGGCAAGAATTTGTGTAAATTATTTTTCAGCTCATCTAATTAGTTCTGTTTGCTTATTAACATACTGCTCATATGCCATAAAAGCCTTCATTTCAAAGCCTACAGTTCAGTGATTTTTAGTATAATCAGTAGGTGTACAACTTATCATCATCATTTAATTGTGGAACACTTTACCCCAAAACAAAACCCCATACTTTTTAAAAGTCAGTATCTTTTTATCCTTCCTTCTAGCATCTGAAAACCACTAATCCACTTTCCTTCTCTGTGTATTGGTCTATTCTGGGCATTTCATTTAAATGCAGTCATGTAAAATGTAACCTTTCAGATACAATTTCTTTCACTTAGCATGAATTTTTAAGTTTCAGCTGTATTGTAGGATTTTTCAGTCCTTTACTTCTTTTTATGGGTAATATTAAATTGCATACCACATATTCATGCCTTCATAGTTGGTGTATCTTCAGCATATTTTTTCTCATTTGCTCTTATTAATAGTGCTGCTCTAAACATTTGTATGTAAGTTTTTGTGTGAACATGTTTTAATTTTTCCTTGATATGTACCTGGGAGTTGAATTTTTAGTCATATGATAAATCTGTATTTAACCTTTTGAGGAGTTGCTAGGCTTTTCCCCAGAACTACTGTACCATTTTCCATTACCACTAGCAGTGTATGAGGGCTCTAATTACTCTCGTCACCAAAATTGGTTACTGTCCATCATTTTCATTGTTACTCTCCTACTTGCTAGGAGTGATAGCTCATTGTGGTTTTGTTTTGCATTTCGTTGTGATTCATGATGTTCTTTTCCTGTGCTTATTAGCTACTCATCTACCTTCTTTGGAAAATGTCTATTCGAAAACTGCCCATTTTTGATTTGAAATTTCTTGCTTAACTGTAGAATTGTAAATCTTATTTATGTGTTCTGGGTTCTTGATCCTTATCAAAGATATGATTCTCAAATATTTTCTCCTGTTCTATAGGCTTTCCTTTAATTTTCTTGGTAGTGAGGCGTACATTTTTTAATTTTGATGATGTCCAGGATATCTGTTTGTTTTTTCTCTTAGTTGCTGAAATTTTGGGTGTCATATCTAAGAAACTGTTGCCTAATTCAGAGTCATGAAGATTTACATCTGTATTTTCTTCTAACATTTTTATGTTTAGCTCTCATATTTAGGCATTTAATCCATTTTTAGTTAATTTTTATATATAATGTGGAATATGGGTCCAAATTCATCCTTTTGCTTTTGGATATCAAGCTATCCCCACACGATTTGTTGGAAAGACTATTCTTTCCCCATTTAATGTTCTTGGCGCCCTTGTTGAATATCAATTGACCATAGATGTATGATATTATTTCTGGATCTAATTCTATTCTATTGGTAATATATTTATCCTTATGATGATAGAACAGTGGTTTGATTACTGTAACTTTGTGGTAGGTTTTGAAATTGGGAAGTTTCAGCACTCTGACTTTATTCTTTGTTAAGATTGCCTAATCTGAGTACTCTGTATCTTCACAGAGTATTTGAAAATACATGACTTTAGAATATTCTTGTCTATTCTTATAAAAAATGTTTTGGAATTTGATAGATATTGCATTGAATTTATAGATTGGTGGGATGAATTGCTATCTTAATATTAAGTCTTTCAATACATGAATTCAGGATGTCTTTTCATTAATTTCTTTCAACAATGTTTTATAGTTTCCAGTGTACAAGTTTTGCATTTAACATTTGGCTAAATGCATTCCTAAGCATATTATTCTTTCAGATGCTATTGTCTGGTAGCATCTTTAGGATTTTCTAGATAATATTATGTCATCTGCAAATAGTGATAGTGTTAATTCTTCCTTTCCAATTTGGATTCCTTTTATTTCTTTTACTTCTCTGATTGCCATGGCTAGGACTTCCAAAACTATGTTGAATAGTAGTGGCCAGAGCAGACATCCTTGTCTTGTTCCTGATCTCAGTGGGAGTTCTTTCAACTTTTTACCATGGAGAATGTGGTTCGCTCTGGGTTTGTCATATATGGCCTTTACTATGTTGAGGTAGGTTCCCTGTATGCCCACTTTCTGGAGGGTTTTTATCAGAAATGGGTGTTGGATTTTGTCAAAGGCTTTTTCTGCCTCTGTTGAGAGGATCATATGGTTTTTAATTTTTTTTTAATTTTTTTTTGTCTTTTTGCTATTTCTTTGGGCCGCTCCCGCAGCATATGGAGGTTCCCAGGCTAGGGGTCGAATCGGAGCTGTAGCTGCCGGCCTACGACAGAGCCACAGCAACACGGGATCCGAGCCACGTCTGTGACCTACACCACAGCTCACGGCAACGCCGGATCGTTAACCCACTGAGCAAGGGCAGGGACTGAACCCTCAACCTCATGGTTCCTAGTCGGATTCGTTAACCACTGCGCCATGACGGGAACTCCAGGTTTTTGTTCTTCAGTTTGTTAATGTGGTGTATCACACTGATTGATTTACAGATATGGAAGAACCCTTGCATCCCTGGGATAAATCCCTCTTGATCATGATGTACAATCCTTTTAATGTATTGTTGGATGCGGTTTGCTAGTATTTTGTTGAGGATTTTTGCATCTATGTTCATCAGTGAAATTAGCCGGTATTTTCTTTTTTTGTGGTATCTTTTTCTGGTTTTGGTATCAGAGCAATAGTGGCTTCATAGAGTGAGTTTGGGAGTGTTACTTTCTCTGCAATTTTTTGAAATAGTTTCAGAAGGACAGGTGTTAACTCTTCTCTAAATGTTTGATAGAATTTGCCTGTGAATCCATCTGGTCCTGAACTTTTGTTTGTTAGAAGTTTTGTGATCACAGTTTCAATTTCAGTTCTTGTGATGGGTCCTTTCATCTTTTCTCCTTCATCTTGGTTTAGTCTTGGAAGATGGTACTTTTTAAGAACTTGTCCATTTCTTCTAGGTTTTCCATTTTATTGGCATATAGTTGCATGTAGTAGTTTCTTATGATCCTTTGTATTTCTGTGATGTCCGTTGTTACTTCTCCTTTTTCATTTCTAATTTTATTGAGTTGAGTCCTTTGTCTTTTTTTCTTGATTAGTCTGGTTAAGGGTTTATCAATTTTGTTGATCTTTTCAGAAAACCAGCTTTTTGTTTCATTGATCTTTTCTATGGTTTTCTTCATTTCTATTTCATTGCTCTGATCTTGATTTCTTTCCTTCTACTAAATTTCCTCCTTGATCTCCTCAGTTATCCACTGGTTGTTTAGTAGCACATTGTTTAGTCTCCACATGTTTGTATTTTTGCAGTTTTTTTCTTGTTGATGTCCAGTTGTATAGCCTTTTGGTCAGAAAAGATGCTTGATGTGATTTCAATTTTCTTAAAGTTACTGAGCCTTGATTTGTAGCCCAGAATATGATCAGTCTTAGAGAATGTTCCATGTGCACTTGAGAAGAATGTGTATTCTGTTGCTTTTGGATGGAATATCCTATAAATATTCATTAAGTCCATCTGGTCTAATGCTTTATTTAAGGTCTGTGTTTCCTTACTGATTTTCTGTCTGGATGATCTCTCCATTGCTGTAAGTGAGGTGTTAAAGTCCCCCACTATTACTGTGTTATCGTCACTTTCTCCTTTTAAGGTTGTTAGCAGTTGCCTTATATATTGAGGTGATCCTATGTTGGGTGCATATGTATTTATAATGGTTATATCCTCTTCTTGGTTTGATCTTTTGATCATTATGTAATGTCCTTCTTTGTCTCTTATAATATTCTTTATTTTGAGGTCTATCTTGTCCAATGTGAGTATTGCTACTCCAGCTTTCTTTTGATTCCCGTTTTCATGGAATAGGAATATTTTCTTCCATCCTCTCTTTTTCTTTTCTTTATTTTCTTTCTTTCTTTCTTTTTTGGTCTTTTTGTCTTTTAGGGCTGCACTGGGGGCATATGGAGGTTCCCAGGCTAGGAACCTATGCCACAGCCACAGCAATGCGGGATCTGAGCCGTGTCTGTGATCTACACCACAGCTCACATGCAACGCCAGATCCTTAACCCACTGAGCAAGTCCAGGGATCGAACCCGCATCCTCATGGTAGCTTGTCTGGTTTATTAACCCCTGAGCCATGACGGGAATGCCTCCTATGCTCTCACTTTCAATTTGATTGTGTCTCCAGAAGTGAAGTGGGCCTATTGAAGACAGCGTATATATGGATCTTGTTTTTGTATCCATTAACCCCGTCTATGTTTTTTGGTTGGGGCATTCAGTCCACTTACATTTAAGGTAATTATTGATATGTATATTCTTATGGCCATTTTATTAACCTGTTTTGGATTTGTTTTTGTTGCTTTTTTTTCTTACCTTCTTCTCTTGTTCTCTCCTCTTGTGGTTTGATGACTATATTTAGTGTTGTATTTGAATTGATTTTTCTTATTTGTGTGTGTATCAATTGTAGATTTTTTTTTTGCTTTGCAGTTACCCTGAAGTTTTGATATAGTAATCTATATCTATATCTATATCTATATACACACACAAGATTGTTTTAAGTCGTTGTTCTCTTAATTGCAAGTGCCTCTCCAGTGTCCTGCGTTTGTACCCTCCTCTTCTCACGATTTCTGATTTTCATAGCATACTTGTGCATGGATGATTTCCTACCTTTACTGTATATATGCCTTTACTGGTGAGTCTTGTCACTTGTGGTGTTTTTGTTTCTAGTTGTGGCCTTTTCTTTTCTACCTAAAAAAGTTCCTTTAGTATTTGTTGTAAAACTGGTTTAGTGTTGCTGAGTTCTCTTAGTT
Source organism: Phacochoerus africanus (assembly GCF_016906955.1). NCBI lineage: Eukaryota > Metazoa > Chordata > Mammalia > Artiodactyla > Suidae > Phacochoerus > Phacochoerus africanus. Next base: position 125,935,798 of record NC_062558.1, read on the forward strand.
TTTGCTTATCTGTAAAGCTTTTGATTTCTCCTTCAAATCTGAATAAGTGCCTTGTTGGGTAAAGTAAACTTGGTTGGAGGTTTTTTCCTTTTCATCACTTGAAATGTATCATGCCTCTCCCTTCTGGCCTGCAGAGTTTCTGCTGAAAAATATGCTGATAACCTTATCTGAGTTCCCCTGTATGTTATTTGTTTACCTTTCTGACACTATTGTCAATAGTATTTTTTTTGTTTGTTTTTTTAGGGCCATACCTGAGGCATATGGAGGTTCCCAGGCTAGGGGTTGAATTGGAGCTGTAGCCAGTGGCCTACACCACAGCCACAATAGCACCAGGTCTGAGCCACCTCTGTGATACCTACACCACTGCTTACAGCAACACCAGATTCTTAACCCATTGAGCGAGGCCGGAGATTGAATCTGCTTCCTCATGGGTGCTAGTCAGATTTGTTTCCACTGATGGGAACTCCAGTATTGTTTTCTTAATTTCATTTTCAAATTGTTCATTGCGAGTGTCTAAAAATAGAATAAAACTGATTTCTCTACACTTGATTTTTTTTGTCCTATAATATTGCTTAACACATTTATCCCTTAGTTTTATATATGTGAGATTATGTCACCTGCAAATAGAGTTATTTTTACATCTTATTTTTTAGTCTGGATATCTTTCATTCTTTTCTTGCCTAATGGCCCTGTCCAGAACCTCCAGTACAATGCTGAATAGAAGTGACAAGTGAGGACATTTTTGTCTTGTTCCTGATCTTAAAAGGAGAACTTTCAGTCTTTCAGTGTAAACTATGATATTAGCTATGAATTTTTCATACATGCCATTTATCAGATTAGGACAGTTCCCTGCGATTCCTAGTTTTTTGAAAAATTTCTGTCTGTTTAGATGATCATGTAATCTCCCCCTTTATTTCTTTTATTAGTATGGTGTGTTACCTGTTTTCATATGTTTAAACAATCTTATATTCCTAGGGTAAATTCTACTTTGTCTTGATGTATAATCCTTTTTATATTCTAGTGGATTCAGTTTGCTATTTTGTTGAAGATTTTTGCACCTATAATCATAAGAGGTATTGGTCTGTCATCTTTTGTTGTGATAAATTTGTCTTGTTTCTGTATTAGGTTATGCTGGCCTCATAGAATGAGTTAAAAAGTCTGCCTGTCCTTTGCTTCTCTGCGTTGGAAATGTTTGTGAATAGTTGTTAATTCTCCTTTAAACATTTAGTATAATTCACGAATTAAGCCAGCTGATCTTGGGCTATACTTTCTGTCATTTTGTTGATTACCAACTCAATCTCCTTTTTAGAGTCTATTCGTATTTTCTATTTCTCCTTCAGTAAGTTTTGGTAGGTAGTGTCTTTCTAAGAATCTGTCTCTTTTATTTAGGTTGTCTAGTTTATTGCTGTTCATAGCATTTCCCTACATCCTTTTCCCCAGCCTTTTGTCAGTGGTATGTTTCATCTTCCATTTCTGATTTTAAAAATTTATGTCTTCTCTCATATTTCTTTATAAGTCTAGCTGAAGCTTTGTTGATTTTACTGAACATTACGAAGAACACTTGTTTTTGGCTTTGTTTTTTCTTTATTGTTTTCCTTCTTTGGATTTTATTTAACTCTGATATTTATTATTTCTCTCTTCTACTTGCTTTGAGTTTAGTTTTCTAGTTCTTTTTTAGTTTCTTAAGAAACATAGTTAGGTTAATGTGAGACCTTTTTTCTTTTTAGACTTTTATAGGTAGAAAATCTTCCTGAGCAGTGTTTTGGTGTATCTTGTAAGTTTTGGCATGTTATGTTTTGTTTTAATTTACCTGAAAGTAATTTTTAATTTTTCTATGATTTGTTCTGTGAGCTAAATGGTTATTTAGGAATATTTTTCTTAATTTCCACAATTTCTGATTTTCCCAAATTTTTCTGTATTGATTTCTAATTTTATTCAGTTGTGGTTAGAAAACATACTTTGTATTAAAGACTTCTGTCTTTTTAAATTCAGTGAGGTTTGTTTCATGACCTAGTGTATAGTCGTTATCCTGAAGAATTTTTTGTGTGCATTTGAGAAGAATATATATTCTGCTCTTGTTTTGATTTTTTTTAGTTATGTTCATTTAGTTTTGTTTGGTTCAGTTGGCTTATACTGTCGTGCAAGTCTTCAATTCCCTTGCTGATTATCTATCTAGTTCTATTCATTACTGAAAGTGAGGTGTTGAAGTGTCCAGCTATTATTGTTGAATTCTTTACTTCTGTTTAATTTAATTTTTTAAAAAAATGATTTGCTTGATGTATTTTGAAGCTGTGTTATTAGCTGCATGTATGTTTACAAATTTTATATCTTCTTGGTGGATTAACCTTTTTATCATTATAAAATGCCTGTCTTTATCTTTAGTAACATTTTAAAAGTCTGTCTGATCTTTATATAGCCCCTCCTCCTTTCTTATGGTTGCTGTTTATACACTATTTCTGTTCTCATCCATTCATTTTCAGTCTATCTATATCTTTAGAGGAGTCTTCTGTAAAAGGTACATAGTTAAATCTTTGTCTTTTATCTGGTCTGGCTTCTCTACCTTTTGACTGAATTGTCTTATCCATTCACATTTAATGTTATTTTTGATGTAATTGGATTTATGTGTTATTTAACTTTTTTCTTATATATATCTTGAATTTTTGGTTCCTCTAGTCTTTATATTTTTTACAGTAAGTGAATATTTTCTAATGTAACATTTTAATTTTTAGTGATTTTTTTCTTTATATTTTTGAGTTATTTTCTTAATGGTTACTCCAGGTTTACCATGTATGTATTAACTTATTAAATATCCTTCAGATTTATACTAACTTAATTACAGTCAGATGAAATAATGTTACTCACATAGATCTGTTTCTTCCCTTTTTGTGATATTGTTATACATAGTATATCTGTATATGTTGCAAATCCAGTGGTACATTTTTACAGCTATTACTTTATATGATTTTATTTCTTTTAAATTATCTCAGATAAAAGGACAAGTATATATTTATAGCTTTTGTTATATTAACCTTTGTTTTTATCTTTTCTGGTTTTCTTCATTTGTTCCTGTGGGTCTATGTTACCATCTGCTAATATTGTGTCATATCTGTAGCCTAAAATAGATTTTCTCCCGTCTAATTCCTCTGTGGTGTTGTTAGGAAATGTTTTACATTTTATGTGTTAAGAGGCCCAATAATACCACTATGTATACAATTTAATATATATTTTAAAAATCAGGTGAAAGAAGAAAAGATACACAATATATATTCGTACTGACTTGTAATGATGTAATTACTGTTGCCAGTGCTCTGCTTTATTTTGTGGAGCTAAATTATTCTCTGGTCATGTTCTCTCCACTTGAAGAGCTTCCTTTAGAATTTCTTTTCAGGTATATCTCCTGACAGTGAATTCGCTCACATTTAATCTGTGATCACCTTCATTTTACTTTAATTTCTGAAAAGCAGCTTTGTTGGGTAGAAAGTTTTTGGTTGACAGTTCTTTGAGAACTTTGATATATTATCTCACTGCCTATGGGCCTCCATTTTTTCTGATTAAAAGCTGGTTATTAATCTTATTGAGTTTTTTGTATGTGTGGAGTTATGTTTCCTCTTGCTGCTTTCAAGATTTTCTTCTTGTCTTTGGCTTTTATCACTTTTATTTTAATGTGTCTGTCAGTCTCTTCATGTTTATTGTCCTTAAGAGTTTGTTATGCTTCTTGGATGTGTAGATTAACATTTTAATCAGATTTGGGGACTTCTTAGGAACTATTTCTCCAAATAAATTTTAACATTCTTTCTCTGCTTCCTGTCCTTCCACCCCTCCCATTATGCATAAGTTAGGTCCCACATTGAACTGAGGCTTTGTTCATTTCTCTTCTTTCTTTTTTCTCTGACCTTAAGCTTACATGATTTCTATTGATCTGTCTTTAAATTAGGTATTTCTTCTGCCAGTTCAGATTTACTGCTGAATGCCTTTAGTGTAATTTTCATTTCAATCTTTGTATTGTTCCACATTATGACTTCCAGTAGCTATTTCTTATAATTTCCATGTTTTTATCAGTATTCTCTTTTTGATGAGACATTGTTGTCATATCTACCTTCACTTCTTTAACCATAATTTTCTCATTTTTCTGCCTTTAATTATTTTGAATATTTTTACTGTCTTCTAATTGTCCTTTTACTCCAATTCTTGGGGTATCAATTCTCATTTTTATTATTTCTCTTTTTTTCTAACACTCCTTTATGGTGCCTTATAAATTTTCATTTTGAAGTTTAATTCAATAGGTGATTCTCTCTCTCTTTTTTTTTCTTTTTTTTTTTACATATTAGAGGTTGGCTAAGCAAGTCCTTCAGGCCAAACCTGGTGCACTGCCTATTTTTGTAAATAAAGTTTTTTTTTTTATTGGATTATAGTTATTATCAATTCCTTGTATATTGTGTATGGTTTCTTTTGCACTACAATGGCAGAGGTTTGTGGTTGTGAAGAGATTGTACAGTCTGCAAAGCCTAAAATACTTACTATCTAGCATTTTACAGAGTAAATGTTTCCTAGCCTCTGTTCTTTGGTATATTTGTGTGACCTGAGTCGTGGAAGTGTTTCAAGGGGTCATTTACATTTGCTTTTACAAGGTGCATGAAGATTTTTTTTTGTTTAAAGAACAGATTTTAATGTTAATGTTTGATGTTGGTGTTTCTCCACCATATGAACAATGTGAATTTCAACCCCACCTCTATGATTAGAACAGACTTTTAAGTTCCCAGAAGTGACTTTTGTCTTTTATACACATACCCCAAAGGACTTAAGGTTCTTTTTTGGGCTTGTGGCATATTTTAGTACCTTTTTCATAAATAGGGGTTATAATTGAAGGCTTAAACTTTGTAATATGGTTCAGTTTATCTCTCTTACTTGAGTATGACAGAGCTTATATCTCCTGGCTCTGCTGGTTTTTGAAACCCATACCTACCAGCTCTTGCTTGTTTTTCCCCATGTATTCTGTCACCACCTTAAACTTCTCTTTAACATTCTTGTTTTGAATTTTTGCTCTATTTTTAGCAATGATATTTCTTTTTATTTTAAAGGTTTATGTTTTGAGAAAAGTTGGAGGTAAATTTTAGCTTTGATTTTCTGTGTATATTTTTTTGAATTTCATTGAGAATGCCAAGCAGGTATTTTTTTAATGTTTTGCATCTTTAGAAAGCATGTATTTTTCAAAACTATGTACTTTATTTGCATATCAAGTGCTGAGTTTTTCATTATGTTTATTTTCATTTCTTTCTGTTTGTGTGTACATAGATGAGGAGCCATCTGGGCTGGTTTTAAAATTTAAGCAAAACAGTATGGATGACTTCTCTTTGGTTTTTACTCATGTTCCGGAACCAGATTGTTATTAGAATTATTCAAATAACAGTGTCTCCTAGAAGAACTATTAGATACCAACTTGCATTACCTGTTGATCCAACACTCTGATGGTAGTGGGGAAAAAAACATCATCATATGCTTAATAGCCTTTCCTGTCTGTATTTGATACAGTTATTATGCCGGGGTCCTGCTTTCTGTAATATGCCTTCTTTGCCAGCGCTGTCATACTAGTTTCAAGCTATAGCTATGACCATCTTTTTTTTTTTTTTAAACTGGAAATTTTTCTAGCAGTGAGGTCTAAATTGTACCAGTGTTCTGTGTGGTCTATTCATTACATGGAATATTATACTTTCCTGTATTAGACATTCTGGCAGCTGTATGGAGGCCTGCTGGTGATGTGCTTCTTGATTGCACCAGGTCCCGGAACTGCCCTTAGAACGTCTCATTTTCAGGAGGGTTATGGTTGAGTGGCATTATGCCAGGAGTCCTCTTTTGATTCCCAGAAGTATTGTAGGTTACTACTTTCTAGTTTTATTTATGTTGTTTTCATCATACTCCATATCCTGTTGTTGTTGGCAAGTTTTCTTATTATTTCATTGGCAATCTATGAGGAGGATATTAGATGAGATTGCTAAATTTAGTGATTTTATTCAGAAGTTAAGGCATTTTGTTTTGCTCATGAAAAAATTTAGCCAGAGGTGTCATAAAATAGGTGTAGTAGCCCATCTCTTGACTTTGTCAGATTTAACACTTTTCAAATAGTGAGCACTCAATAATGTTTGTTCTTACCTGAGTGAATTAACCTTAGTGGTTTTACATAAAATTTTCTGAGACAATAACTTAAAATTATAAGCACAAAGTTAAAAAAATTTAAAGTTCTTACCATTTTTTCTTATTATAAAAGTAATTGGAATTCTCATCCTGGCTCAGTGGTAACAAACCTGACTAGGGATCCATGAGTACTTGGGTTCGATCCCTGGCCTCACTCAGTGGGCTAAGGATCCAGCGTTGCCGTGAGCTGTGGCTGTCACAGATAAGGCTTGGAATCCTGTGTTGCTGTGGCTGTGGCTGTGCCTGTGGCTATGGCTGGCAGCTGTAGCTCTGATTTGAACCCTAGCTGGGAAATTCCACATGATGTGGGTAAGGCCCTAAAAAGCAAAAAAAAAAAAAAAATCCCGAAAAAAGAGTAATATAAATTTATTTCTGTAAGTTGATAATGTAGAAAAATCTTACTAAACTAAAATAACCATCATTAACTTTTCCACAGACATATTTGTACATTTGAAAACAAAATTCTGATCATTATAATGTTTTGAATCATTATTTTATTCAATTTATTATGAACATTTTTCTTATTAAATTTTCTTCTAGCTCTTTCATAATGTAATATAAAGTTTGAAAACTATATTGTAATTTTCTCAATTCCAAAGGAGGAGGAAGATTATTTGACATTTTCCATGATGAAATGTCATTCCTATACTATGTTATACTAGAGTTATACCTCTGAAAATTTCTGTAAGATATAAGTATTTGCTTTTTTACTCTTTTTCTTTACCCTTTGATTCAACTTGCGTTGATGACCTTATGGTAATCTCTTGGGATTTTCCTCTCACTTTCAAATTTTCCATGTACAATAGGTCGCAGCTGTGGCTCAGATTAAATCCCTGGCCTAGGAACTTCAATATGCTGTGGGTGTGGCCATAAAAATGTTTAAAAAAAATGCTGTGTGTTAATTTTATACTCATATATTTTCCTGAAATAAGGACTTCCACACAATTTTATATATTTATCAATCTTTTAAAATTATATGAAAATATACCTAAGATGCATTTTAACATTCTTTATCAAATCAATAGTATTCATTCTTAGGTTTACTTAACTTTATAGATGTCATAGTCACATGAATCTTTAAGGAATATATTAGAAGGTATTCCCCCTATAGCAATACTTTTATGTTTCACTTTATCTGTAACCCCTGTTTTACAGGTCATAAGGTAAAACTTCAACACAGAATTATTTGTGTCTATTAATATTTTGAGACATATAAAAAAACTTGGAAAATGCTCTTTGGACTTTGCTACCATTCAGATTTTTAAAATAAATTCTTCATCTTAGGGAAAGAAAATATCATCTGATATCACTAATATGTGGAGTGTAATAAAAATAATACAAAAGAACTTATTCACAAAACAGAAACAGACTCAAAGATCTTTAAACCAAATTTGGGTTGACCAAAGGGGAAATGTTAGGATGAGGGATGAATTAGGAAGTTGGGAATAACATATACCAACTACTGTGTATAAAATCGGTAGGTAACAAGGACCTACTATATAGCACAGGGAAATTATGCAGTACTCTGATAACCTATATGGGAAAAGAATCTGAAAAAATATATGTGTCTGTATAACAGATTTACTTTGGTGTACACCTGAAACTAACATGGCCTGGTAAGTATCTATATTCCAATAAAATTTTTTAAAAAATGAAAAAAAAACTTTGTCTTTATAGTAATTATGCTTGATATTGTTACGTAGTTTTTTTTTCTTTTGCTATTTCCTTTAGCTTGCCAGTGTAATGGACATAGCACTTGCATCAATAATAATGTGTGTGAACAGTGTAAAAATCTTACGACAGGAAAGCAATGTCAAGATTGCATGCCAGGTTATTATGGAGATCCAACCAACGGAGGACAGTGTACAGGTAATTTTTTTTTTTTCACCTCAGTGTATTTTTAGTACAGAGAAGAAAATTGAGAAGAGTAAACCTCTTGTGGAAATATATTTTATTAAAGAATATTTTCAATTATATCAATATTTTTGGAAGGTAATGTATATTTATTAGAGACTGTGAGCTATAAAAATTCTGTGATATATTTGCTTTAAGAAAATCTTACTTTTTCTTATTTCAAAACGAATACATGATTACCATAGGAAATGTATTGAATGCAGATAAATGAAAATAAAAAATTGCCTGTAATCTCATTATTCTAAAATACTCAGTGGTAATGATTTTTTTTTTTTCTTCCACTTTTCAGGGCCATGCCTACAGCATATGGAAGTTCCCAGGCTAGGGGTCAAATCGGAGCTGCAGCTGCCATCCTACATCACAGCCACAGCAATGCAGGCTCCGAACCGTGTCTGCGACCTACACCATAGTTCACGGCAACGCTGGATCCTTAACCTACTGAGTGAGGCCAGGAATTGAAACCATGTCCTCATGGATACTAGCTGGGCTTGTTACCACTGAGCCGTGATGGGAACTCCTAGATTGTTTTTTAGTAATATAGTAAGTTATCATTTTACTTTAGAGATAAGAAATCAAGGTTTTTTTGTATGCCTCACATCCAGAAGGTGTGTTTTTTTTCTTTTTCCTATGGACAAAGTGGTAGTACAGCATAAGTTTTAAGAGAATGGATTTAGAATCAGTCTTTGGCTGAAATTCTAGCTCTGCCACTGTTTAAATGTATGACTTCGGCTAATTCACTTAACCTCTCAGTGGTTCATTTTTCTCATATGTAAAAGGAAGATGGTAATACTTCATTGGATTGTTGTAAAGATCAAGTGAGATCATGTGTAATAGAGGCACATATAATAGGGATTGAATCACATTAAAAGAGCAAAAGAGCATTGTAAGTGCTGTTATCTCAGTTTTCGATCATAAAGCCCTTCTTTTCTCTTTTTTCTTCTCTATCCTGTTGCTGCTTTCTCCTACTTTTTAAAAAGAATTTTTGGTCTTTCTTTTAAAAATTTCCTTTTAAATTGCATTTTTTTTCAGTGCTAGTAACTACTTCCTCTCTGGTTGGTCCTCATTCCTTATTTTTAATGTGTTTTTCTAAATAGAGATTACTTCTATTGCACAGAAAAGCCTCAGTTGTTGGCTATAAGATGAGGAGTCTGAAGTGAGCATTGGGTCTGGTCCAGATGAAAATGTTAACGGTACCTGTATATTGAGATCATCTGGAATGCTTTTAATAAGTACGAAGGTCTGGGCCAGTCCCTAACATAATTAAATCAGTATCTTAGTTGAAGTTATAGGGTGATTCTTGGTTCTTTTCAGAGTCTCCCCAAATGACTCAAATATACTCTCAGAATACACACAGAGAATGCTCAGCTCAGCTTTAGAGTCAACAGAATTACTCCGGCAATATCAGGTTTGGTGCTGACTGAAGACAGGTGAATGGAAGTTTTGTGACATGGGAAGCCTTGACCTGTGGAGGCTCTATTACATGAATTGGCTGACAGCCACCATACTCATGGCTTATATTCACTGTCTCATTTCAGCTTCACAACAGTTCACAACTGGGAGGAATCACAGTTATTTCCATTTTACATACAACCCAAAATATACAAAGAATTTAAGTACCCAAGATTACACTGCTGATAAGAGGAAGAATAGGTCTGATTCCTAGATCTAGCTCTTAACTCTTAATGCAGAACTGGTGTTAAGATGGACAGGGAGGATCCTGTAGCCCTTAGTTAAAAGCCATAGCTTAGTGCTGTGTTCAGTGTACACAGAAGTTGCAGTAGATATAGGCATAGTGGAATCCTCAAAATTTAGATCTTACCTATTAGAGTCATAGTATTTTGTTAATTTATGTTTATTAAGAAAAAAGATAGGATGATGTTGTATATATACACAATGGAATACTACTCAGCCATAAAAAAGAACAAAATAATGCCATTTGCAGCAATGTGGATGGAACTAGAGACTCTCATACTGAGTGAAGTCAGAAAGAGAAAGACAAATCCAATATGCTATCACTTATATCTGGAATCTAATATATGGCAGAAATGAATCTTTCCACAGAAAAGAAACTCATGGACTTGGAGAATAGACTTGTGGTTGCCAAAAGGGAGGGGAGGGAGTGGGATGGATTGGAAGCTTGGGGTTAATAGATGCAAACTATGGCCTTTGGAATGGATTAGCAATGAGATCCTGCTGTGTAGCACTGGGAACTATGTCTAGTCACTTATGATGGAGCATGATAATGTGAGAAAAAAGAATGTATACATGTATGTGTAACTGGGTCACCATGCTGTGTAGTAGAAAAAAAAATCATATTGGGGAAATAACAGTAAAAATTAAAAAATAAAAAAAAGATTTTTGAACCATCCTGTTTTTCAAAGCATTTTACTATGAAATTTTTTATTTATTTTCATTTTTATTTTATTTTTTCCGTTATGCGGCATACGGAGTTCCTGAGCAAGGGATCAGATCTGAGCCACAGCTGGGGCCCATGTCACAGCCATGCTGAACCTCTTAACCCCCTGTGCCAGGCCACAGATTAAACCCACATCCTGGTGCTCCAGTGATGTCACCTATCCCGTTGCACATAGTGGCAATTCCCTGAATTTTTGATAGCCAGGAATTTCATTGGACAAAAAGTATATTTCAGAAAAAGTTTATATATATAATCTATGTACTATTTCCATAACCTATAAGAAAAAAATAAAACCCTGGGTTTCTTTTTTCAAATTGCAAGTTATATGTGTTTGCAACCTTTCATGCATTTGATATATCATTGTTGCTTTATTTTACTTTATTAAAATGATTTCATTTATGCTCCTCCAGTTATTTTAATGCCTATGCAATAGTCCTTGGGGATCTTGTGAAGTAATTTACTTAATATACTTCTGTTATTTATAAATTGCTTCCAACCATATCCCCAATTTTAGAACATTATTATCACTTTTTAATTATGGTGAAATCCACATAATATACCATTAACCATTTTCGGTATATGAGTCAGCGGCATTTAATACACTCATAACATTGTGCCACTGCCACCTCTGTTGAGTTTCAAAACATTTTCATCACTCCGAAAGAAAATGCCATACTTATTAAGCACTCATCCCAGTCCCTGCCAAGCACTAATCTGTTTTTGTATTTTCCTTAATTTATATATTTTCTTATTCTTGACATTTCATATCAATGGAATCATAAAATAAGTGACTTTGTGACTGGCATCTTTTACTTAGCATGATGTTTAGTAATGTTTAATGACCATTCTTATAGCATCTATCAGTACTTTGTTTCTTCCTTTTTTTTTTCTTTTTTTTTGTGGCCTTGCCTAAGTATTAGGAAGTTCCTGGGCCAGGGATCTAACTTGTGCCACAGCAGTGACCAAAGCTGCTGCAGTGACAACGCTGGATCCTTAACCTGCTGTGCCACAAAAGAACTCTGGTACTTTGTTCCTTTTTATGGATGAATATTATTCCATTGTGTGGATATAGCACAATGTTTTTACTCCTTTATTCACGTTTTCCCCCCACCATTTGGACACGTGATTAGGGCTGCTATGACGTCACTACGTTTTTGTTTGAATGCAGGTTTTTAGTTTTTTGTGTATAACCCAGGAGAGGAGTTGCTGAGTCATGTGGTAATTTTATGTTTAACCTTTTGAGGAACTGCCACATTGTTCAAATTGTTTTGCATGGTGGTTGCACGATTTTGCATTCCTACCAGGAATGAGAAGGATTCCAATTTCTCTATATCCTTGCCAAACAATTGTTATTTTCCATTTTCAGAAACTTGTGGCCATCCTACTAGGTGTAAAACAATTTGTTGTAGTTTTGATTTGTGTTTCCCTAATGACAAGGGAAGTTGTTGGCCATCATATATTTTCTTTGGAGAAATGTCTGTTCAAATCCTTGCCCATTTTAAAACAATTTTTTGAAATTTTTTACTGTGGTAAAATATACATAACATAAAATTTGCCATTTTAACCATTTTTAAGGTTGTAGTTCATTTGCATTAAGTACATTCACATTGTTGTGCAACTATCATTATCATTTATCTCCAAAACTTTTTTCATCTTACAAAACTAAAACTATGTAACCATTAAACAGTAACTCTCCCTTCCCCCAAAACAGCTTTCAGCCACTATTTTACTTACTGTCACTAGGAATGTGATTATTCTAGGTGCCTCAAATAAATGGAATTATCCAGTATTTGTCCTTTAGTGACTGTCTTATTTCAATTCAGGATTTTTTCATGTTGTGGCATGTGCCAGAATGTCCTTTTATTATGGATGAATAATATTCTGTTGAATGTTTATATCACACTTTAAAAATCCATTCATCCATTAATGGATGCTTGAGTTGCTCACACCTTTTGACTGTTGTAAATAATGCTGCCAGGAATATGGATGTACAAATATTTATTCGAGTCTTATATCTTTTCATGTGCTTATTGGCCACTTGAATATCTTTGGAGAAATATCTGTGCAAGTCCTCTGTTCATTTTTGAATTGGATTATTTGGTTTTGTTGTCGTTGAATTGTAAGAGTTCTTCATATATTCTAGTCATGAGAGTCTTATCAGATACATGATTTGGAAATACTCTCTACCATTCCATAGGTTGTCTTTTCACTTTCAAGACAGTGTCCTTCGAAGCATAAAAGTTTTCAATTTTGATTAAGTCTTTAGTTGCTGGTATTTTTGGTGCATATCTAAGAATCCATTGCCACAGTAACATCATGAAAATTATCAAAGTATTTGTCAGCATAGGCAAAAGGAATGTTTGGACAATGATAATTAGCTAAAAATATTTTAAATTAAAATGGTGAATTTTCTCATTCCAGCAGGCGTTGTGCCTTTAGAAATATGTTCCCCTTTGGGGAAGATACCTCTTTTCTAGGTCTAAGGCTAATTGAGTTATTTCATATTATTTTTGTTGCTGACATTACACATCTGGCAAGCTGGGAGGTACAATGGAATAGAAAATTAAGAGAATGAAAAATAAGTATCTTATTTACTGTTGCACATTCTCTAGTAGTTTATGAAGCTTTAAATAATTCCTTATAGTTTCCCTTTTTTTTTAAAATTTGGCAAAGTAGTATTTTGCTGTCTATAATTTTTCTGTGATGATGTGATATATGAAATTAATTTTTATTTCTTAGGGTCACATTAACTATCCAATTAAATAAGTGATATGTAACATCAGGTGAATTATATTTAATAGAAAAATGGCTAAAATGAACTTACAGGAAATAGCAAGTAAAAGTTTACTGCTATTTCTTCATTTTTAGTTTACCTTATTGAGAAGAGTTCATTTCTTCACTAGTAGATGCATTTATTGAAATCCAAAACCCATGTGATACTAAAGGAAAGAAGGAGATAGATTTATATTTGAATGGTAAGGCTTTAAATGTACTGCATATTTAGATATGCTTTTTAAAATTCACCTTACTAAAGCCATTTAGCATTGTTATAAATATATAAATGTACTTGTAGACTTTCTTCAAATTGATTTTAACTTATGGCATATTTATGGCTATTCTATTATTACAATTAACTTTGGAAGTGCTTTCTTATTAAAATTATTTTATTTCTCACTAATGTTCAGGAAGATTCTATGATGCAAACTGCTATATGCCTATCTATCTATCTTTGTAGCTATGACAGAATATAACATTGGTAAGAGCTTGGGCTTTTGAATCATATTGATTGGATCCATATACTGGCAATGCCACTGTCACCTCTTCTTAGTGTGTCACTTTCCTCACCTACAAGATACAACTAATTTAATATATTGCGAGGCTTAAATGAGGTGCATTACATTTGAAATAATATATGTTTGCAGCTCATGTTTATGATGCAAGCTATTATTGCAGTTATCATTATTACCACTATTTATAATATAGTCAGGCTTAGTATGTTAATATAAATGAATGATTTAGACTTCTGGGACAGTATTATTTTTGCCATATTATGTCAAATCTGACTTATACATTTAGTAAAATAAAATAGGTGAAAGTTTCATTGAACAGAGAAACAGCTCAGTCTGCTACAACAGCTTACACTATGTTACTTTGCAATGAAGGCTCACCTTTGAATTCTACTAATATTGATTACTCACTGTATGCAGAAGAATGTGTTAGGACTTGAATTTATTTATTTCTTTATTTTTTGTCTTTTTGCCATTTATTGGGTGGCTCTCGCGGCATATGGAGATTCCCAGGCTAGGGGTCTAATCGGAGCTGTAGCCGCCGGCCTATGCCGTAGCCACAGCAACGCAGGATCCGAGCCGCATCTGCAACCTACACCACAGCTCATGGCAAGGCCGGATCTTTAACCCACTGAGCAAGGCCAGGGATGGAATCCGCAACCTCATGGTTCCTAGTCGGATTCGTTGACCACTGCGCCATGGCGGGAACTCCAGGACTTGAATTTATATACAGTTGACCTGAACAACTCTGATTTGAACTGCCTAGGTCCCTTATACACAGATTTTTAAAATAGTAAATACTGTATATACCACACTATCTGCATTTGGTGGAATCCTGTGTGTAAAGGATGCGGAACAGTGCTTAGGAGGAGCCTGATATACGGAAAGCCCGACTGTAGTTATACAGGATTTTTGTGTTGCATAGAGGGTTGGCGGTCCTAACCCCCCTTGTTGTTCATGGGTCACCTGTACATTTAGTGCTGTAGTAGTGTTACATTGAAGTTGGATGATAGAATCAGGGACCAAGAGCTTAATTCTGATGGGAGGTTCTGGGTGGGCCTTTGAGAGTAGAGGGCAGTTTGTGAGCTTCAGTGATTAACAGATTTCTTCATTGAGCTCTAGCTCTTTTTGGTTAGTTTATTGCAAGATATTTATTGGGTTTGGTTGGTATTATGAATAAAGCCTTTTCTTTTGACATTGCATTCATAACAGGCTTTAGTAAAATCTAATATTGTATTTATTAATTTATGTCTTTTAGTCCATTTTATTATTCTTTTTCTAGGTTCACAAATAGTATACTTATGTGATTTTCTTTCTGTATTTTTTTTTCTTTCAATAGCGAAAAAGAAACTTTTTTTTTCCAGCTTGCAGGTAAAAGAGTTCTTTCAACATCGTGATGGTTTTGTTTTTACGTTTGTTTCCTATTAGTATAACTTATGTTTTCTTTTTGGTATATTATTAATATCTGTCCATAGCAGACTTTTACAGAAATACTGAAACTTTAATAAACACTCTGGGCTATGACACAGGTATTCTCCGAGGCTTGAAAAAAAAAGAAAATGAATTAGCTCTTCTTTCCCTCTACTAGGATGGGAGATTATTTGTTATTTTTTTATTTTAAACCTTTCTTACACATTGCAGATTGTTCATAGAAGCTGAAAGTTTATAACCAAATGAACTAAAGCATTTCTTAAAGTAAACATACGAAGCTCATTTCTCTGAATATGGGAGCATTGACCGGGATAATCTAAAAATTCAGATAAATGAAAATGATTTTATCTTTTTTTTTGTCTTTTCTCGGGCCGCACCCGCGCCATATGGAGGTTCCCAGGCTAGGGGCACAATCGGAGCTGTAGCCACCAGCCTATGCTGTAGCCACAGCAACGCAGGATCCGAGCCACGTCTGTGATCTACACCACAGCTCACAGCAATGCCAGATCCTTAACCCACTGAGCAAGGCCAGGGATCGAATCTGCAACCCCATGATTCCTAGTTGGATTCGTTAACCACTGAGCCTCGAGGGGAACTCCAAAAATGATTTTATATGGAAATCTTGTTTCCATTAATTGTTTTGACACAACAAAATTAAAACTTTGTATTTTCTGAGTACACACATTATCATCCCCTGTGGCAGAGAAAAGCCAATCTGAGATTGTAAATATTTCAAAGAGAGGTTGTTCAATGAATAATTATATAATTATATGTAGATATTTTAGTATATAATATAGTCATGAAATTAAATTTTGATCAAAGATTCTCTTCAGAATGACATTTTTAATATAAACTTAAGAAAATAAGAAAGCCTTTAAAATTACATAGAGCTGGCTGTTTCAATTGTATGATTAAAATACAGTCTTCCTTGCATTGCTTCTATAATATTTATATCTAGTTTTTTTCTCTATATTAATTCTTAGAAACCCTTCGTTTTCCTTGAGAAGTGTTCCTCTACTGTCAAATACTTAGTAACCCTCTTTTCTTTATTTACTCCATCTCTTCAAGCTCTTTTTATCCTTTTTTGTTCTTATAAAAAGGAATTTTAAGGACAAGAAGAACTGATTGCATGGAAACTGGCCCTGACATTATCAGGAGTTTTAGAATGACCTTTGACTGTGGGTTATTAGAAGATGCAGTTTTCCACTCTTTTCTGTTAGACCTTTACCCAAACTATCTGTGGGTTGAGTCTGAGGAAACTGCTGGAGTTTCTTTGGTCCCTGAACTTTGAAGTGCTGGGGAACTTTGCCGTGCCTGGCTAACTCTGATGCCTTTCTCAGCATCATCACCCTTCTTACTTTTTATTTGCCCAGAGTTTTACTTTCCATCTGCCCTAACATGAATTAAAATTTTATTTCAACTTTGGGCATTTGGTTAGTGTTTTTTTAGGCTCCAGATCTGATGTTATAGAGTGGCTCCATCTCTGCTTTATAAGGTTTTGACCATGATGTGTTTTACTTAAATGCTTTCTTTTCCTTAAGAAGTTCACTAATATATCTCTTACGTATTTTTCAAACCATTTAATAATTTTAAATCCACAAATACAATACTAAACCTGTTTGGAGCCCGTTAGAAATCTTTATTTTAGCTATGTGATCAGTATTTCTCTTTAACCTATTTGGGGCCATTTAGAAACTATTATTTTATCTGAATGTTCAGTATTTCTCTTTAATTTCACTTGATATGATGCTTAGCTTCCCTATCATGTATTGCTTTAGGTTTTGTGTTACAAAAACATGACACTATTTGACTTTTCATTAAGTAATTATTAATTTAATTTAAAAGTACAAATGACTCTTAGCCTAACGTACAAAGGTTATGAAATTCCTGTTAGCTTCAAATGACTGGTCTAGGATGAAAACTAAGGGGTAAATTTAAAATGAGGCATACTTCTTGTATTTTAAAATATACGAAACATTTATTTAGTATGGTACAAAAAGTTAAAGGTTAACCAAG
This sequence comes from Phacochoerus africanus, assembly GCF_016906955.1. Taxonomy (NCBI): domain Eukaryota; kingdom Metazoa; phylum Chordata; class Mammalia; order Artiodactyla; family Suidae; genus Phacochoerus; species Phacochoerus africanus. Next base: position 125,953,051 of record NC_062558.1, read on the forward strand.
AAAATAAAAGCGTGTATTTAGCATTTTCTGATATTTATAGATTTTTTAAAAGCAAAATTAAGCTAAATGCAAATTTGTATATACATTTTTTCATATCAGATAGTGCACAAAAACCCAGTGATGGTTAAAAATTAATTATATATTAGAAATGCCTAGAACAGTTGAAAAAACACCAGGATAAATATTCTCTATAGATATTTCAAAAACATATTAAAATCCTCCTTAATATATTATTTAAGAAGAAACCCCTTTTCTTCAAAGGTTCATTTTTCTATATCATAATACATGAATGCAAGTATTTGCTTTTCTCTTAGTCACATATACTTTTATTTTTTATCTTGCTTTTTCTTTAAAGGCTGATTTACTGATTTTATGGTAACTGTAATCTACAGTTTTATGCTTTCAATATTTAATTGTATATTTAGTAAATAGTACAGCCTACTTTATTAAGCAATTTTAACTTATTTTTTGACTTGAAAATTTCTGGACAAGGCATTATTATTCAAATTAATGTTCAAAAACTGAATTCATTGACTTTATTATTTAAAAAAATATTTGCCTTTCACGTGCACCTTAGTTTATAGTAATACAACTCTTTTTAGGCTCAATTTCAATGGTACTTTTGATTCCTTCCTTTTCTTTAACCCTTGTATTCTGTCTGAAGCTGATTCTGACTCTGCCCTCTCTGATACTATCCCCTCCTCATATTCCATTATCCTTATTAGTTTAGGCTCCCATGGTTCCTCTTTTCTTCTGCTGCTGTTGGATGGTAAAGAGTACCTAAATGGACTAGGCCCTTATTAATTTGTTGAATTAATGAGTGATTACCCTCCTATATGTAGTCTCTCCATTTGTAATCCATCCTTCTACCTCATTTATTGGAAGACAAAGACATAATTTTTCTTCCTTCAACCTTCAACTATTTTATTACCATTTCTAAAATCTTTCATCATCTCCATAGTATCTGTGAAATAAATTAAAAACTCCTCGACAAGACTTTCAATGCCTTTTATGCTGTGACCCTAAGTGATTTTTTTCTGCCTTCATAAGCTGCCATATTTCTCATATTCTACCTCATCTTTACTTCTCTTTTCCTCTATGCCCACATTTAAATTAAGACATCAACATTTTCCTCGTCAGTCAAGTTCCAAACTTTATATTGAGAACATATATAACTAAAATTTAATGGTAGTTTATTTATGCTAGGGTCATTGCTAAGAACTTTGCCATTTTTTTTTCATTTTCTCCTAAGCATTTTGTCAAGTATATACAATTAGATATATTTTTCAGAGGAATAAACCAAAGATACAGGTCTAAGAGTCATGTTAAAGGTTAAGCCAGCAAGTGAACTACCTGCTTCTTGTGCTCCATGGCAAATACATGCTTATGTCTTTGAAGCTAGATGTAGTCGGTGGTCAACTTCTCCATTTCAAAGTCATAGTATTGAACTGCCATTGTCTAGTTGTGTCTCCCTTTGCTTTAGCTTAGCCCATTTAATAGTTTCAAAATGGATCAGCCTCTCTTTGTTTTAACAGATCCTTTATTCTGTATCGAGGACATTCACAATACTGTATCCTGTTCACCTCATATCCAACCACTCCTTCATGTACACCCACCTCTATACTCATTTTTATTGCCTTTACTTATCTGGACACTACTGTGCCCCTGGACTCCATTACTTATTTTACAAACCTCAGCTCGGGGAATTTCAGCCTGAAAACTTGTGGTAATTTCTTTCCTAACTTCAAGCAGTGTTGGTACCTCCATGATGATAGCCATCCATGTTTGTGAAAGTCATCGTTTACTTGTCTAGGTTGGATGAGAAAAGTTTTGTCCTGCTTGTTTTTATCTTTTGATATTATTTTTATGTCCCTATTACACAGGTAGTAGTACTCTGCCTGGTTATGTCATTAGTTCGTTGCTATAGTAATATTCCTAAGAAAACATAGTATTTGTGTCATCAGTTTTACTCATTTTCATATAATCTAAAAGGAAAAGTAATTTAGACTTTCTAGCTAGATGGCCTTCTTATTTCAACAGGTATTTTCACTTTAGATGAAGAGCTTCTATTTTTCGCATGTTGATTTTTCCACTTTCTTTTATTTTTTAGTAATAGAGCCAACGGCGAACCAATATGGCTCTGAAGTTTGCTCTGAATGAGGATTAGTTTTAATAATTATAAATGGTGTTTCATTCTGTACTTATAGCTTATTGAGCAATAATCCAATATTTTGTATGTAATCTTTTCATTAAGTCTGACAAGTTATATGAAGTTTAGATAAGGAAGAAAAGTGTAGTTTATGTAATTCTTTTCAGTTTACAGTATTTCCGGGGAAGATAGAACTTGGTATCAGACTTCTCAAAGCTTACCATCTCCATTTCACCTCATTAATCTATTAATTTTGGGGTCATTTTTATAGAATTTTTTATCCTATAAATGTTTTTGGCTAACTTCAAAATATCTCTTTGACTATACCATATCCTTTGTACTTTAAAATGTCTTTTAAGAGTGCATTTTGTTTATTTGTCTATCTGCCAGCTGCTAATTCTTTCAAGTTCAAAGCTATTCGTGCTTTTATGAATCCCATTATTAGTAACAGAAGGCATTTGAGTAAATTATTCACAGAGGATTATTTTTTTTCCTTGCAAGTGTGGGGACTAATATTTATTGAGAAATGGAATCATTGTTTATGTTACATATTGTTAACATCTCTTCTACTCAAAAGTAAGAAAACAAAACCCTTAATATACAAGAAAAACAAGGGACGCTTCAAATAGAGTTGTTAAATATAACAACTATTACTGATTATTATTGGTTATTACTCACAAATAGAAACATAAGATTTTATTATCTATTTTTACGGGTAGAAACATTTAATATTTTCGAAATTGGAAAGGTCTATTTAATTTGAGGGGACGTAATTTCACACAAAGTTGTAAGAATATACAGTGAGTTGCCCCAAGTTTCCTCTTTTTTCCCCTAAGTCTCAGTGAAACATCGCAGACTTGATATCTCTCTACTCCTTAAATATTTTTTTTTCAGTAGAAGGGATTCTATTTTATTTCAAAAGTTCAAATAATTTTTAAAAGTTTTATTGAATATAGTTGATTTATGATGTGATAATTTCTGTTGTACAGGTGATTCAGTTGTACCTAGACACACATCCATTCTTTTTCATTTTTTCTTCTGTGTAGACCATCACAGAATATTGGGTAGAGTTCCTTGTGCTATACAGCAGGTCCCTGTTGGCCAACTATTCCATATACCACAATGTGCATATGTCAATCCCACACCCCCTACTCCTTAAATATTTTAAGATATATTTTTCAAAAACTAGGTATTCTATTAGCCACATTATAGTTATAGAGATCAGGAAATTAACATTGTTGCATATTGATATTAAACATAGACCTTACCAGTTATCCCAACATTGTTCTTTAGAGAAAAGGAAAATTCAAGACCATTAGTTGCAATCATTCTGTAGACTTCTTCAATCTGGAACATTTCTTGAGTCTTTTTATTTAATGGCATTGGCATTTTTTTAGGAATACAGGTATTCCCCACTTTTCAAATATTTGCCTTATGCCACCTTACTTTTATAAAAGACATATATTAGCACCTATTTTCACCAGCTGGAAGAAATCCAAAGAGAATTTTTGCTTTTACAGAAAGAGCCAAAAAGCAAAACTAGCATTAAGCGTTTGTTTAATAGAGCCATTATAGAGACAGCAAGCACCCCAGCAGTGAGAGTGTCATCACCACACTCCTTCCTTAGGAATTGCACTCAGCATCAAGCATCCATAGCTTTGAATTGTGACTGTGACCAGTTGTGCTTTATCTTGATTTATTTTGTATACTTGTTAGCAAGCTGTGTCCTGAGGTGGTTCCTCCTTGCTTTACCCCATTTAAGCTTATGAAAATTTTCATAGGAATGCTTTACTTTAGGGTAGGCCAGGAAACCTGTATAGCCCTGTTTTTTGTTTTTGTTTGTTTGGTGAGTGTTTAGAATATGCTGCAATCTGGCTTTGTCGACTTACCTTCTTGATTATGTTCTGCTTATACACTTTTGGCAGAAATAGCACTGAAGTTGTGCTAAATTCTTCTCCCCATATCAGGAGTTAGATGCTGTCATCGTTCAGTTAATGGTAATGTTCACTATGAACATTTGGTTAAAGTGATGTCTGCCAGATTTCTTCACTATGAAGTCACTATTTTATCCTTTAACGAGAAAGTATCTTGTAAGAGATAGTTTGAGACTATGTGACTCTCATGTTACTTCTCAAACTTTTACCCACTAGAGTTATGATTTTCCACAAGTGCATATTTTCTAATTCTGTCATTCTTTCTGCAATTATTAGTTAGCTTTCTTCTACAATGAAAATCTTTTTCTCTAGTTTGTTTTGGTATCTTATCTATGTACCCATCTATGTATGTATGTATGTACGTATGTATCTGTCCTCCTATCAACTCCATTATTCTTTGAGCATTTCCTTATATTTTTGGCACTCATACTTTTCCTGCCCTAAATGGGATCTGGCATTTCTTAAGCAGCCCTGGTACATTTATTGGGCTCTTTGCTACAGGGCTATGATTGTTTCTGGATCATATCAGCAGATGGAACTGAGAATAGATGTATGTATGCATACAGACCAAATATATTCTCATACATTAACGTAACTACTCACATTGGTACCCATTTCTGTAGCTACCTATAGTCTATAGTAAAATCCATAAGTTCACAATAATACCTCTATTTCCTAGATGTTTGATGTATACTCCTTTCTAAATTTTTAGTTTCCTTCTGTGACAGCAAGAATCTAGCTTTTCTGATTGTATTTATTTGTTTGCTCAATCTTAGAATGTGCAGAACGTACTTTCAGAATTGCTAACCCATGCTTCTGTGAAAAGGAAGTCAGCTAATTTGTGTTTAGTGTTAGTCTCTTAAGTCTGAGGACATATAGTCTGTAACTGTACTTAAAAGATAATTGGGTTAGTTCTTTCCCCCTCCCCAATTCAATATGTTTGTTAGTCATTTGAATAAGAGTCATTCATTTATTCCCATGTATAAGCATCTTTAGGATCTGCCCTTCCCATATCATTGATGTTATTTTCTTTTTTTGAGTATGTGAAACCTTAACATGGTCCCCCAAATCAGAAATTTACAAAAAGCCATTCCTTCACCCCATCCCAGTTTCCTCTATTTTTTCCATTCCATTCTCACTCATGCCTTGTGAATAATCTGTCTCATACCAGTTTCTGGTTTATCCTTCCTCTGTTACTATATTTTGATTAAATACACAGACACATATATATTTTCTAATTTTTTTTCTTATGTAAGAGGTTTTTTTTCATTTAATAATTTGGAAATTACTCCATATTAGTTCCTAGAGATCCTTTTTTTTATTATTTTTAAAAATCTCCCTAGTATTACATTATGAGGGTGTACCACAGTTTACTCAGCCATTCTCTTAAGTATGAATATTTAGGTGATTTCCAATAATTTTCACATGTCAAAAATCATCAATTTTCTGTGTGCATGTGTATTTTTGTATTGTGCTAGGTATATCTTTAGGATAGACACCTAGAAGTGAGAGTGCTGTGTTAAAAGATAAACTCATAATGTATCTAGTATATACAGCATAGTATACACAACAATGGCTGCACAAGTGTGCACTCCCACCAGCAGTGTACAAGAATGCCTGTTTCCACATAGCTTTGGGAACAGTATGTTTTTATACTTTTTAACTTTTGTCCGATAGGTGAGAAATGGTAAATTAGGGTTATTTTTTTCTTTTTAAATGATTTTTTCCATTATAGTTAGTTTACAGTGTTCTGTCAATTTCTACTGTACAGCAAAGTGACCCAGTCACATACACACACACACACACACATATATATATATATATATATATATATATATATATATATACATTCTTTTTCTCACATTATCCATCATGTTCCATCATAAGTGACTAGATACAGTTCCCTGTGCTATACAGCAGGATCTAATTGCTTATCCACTCCAAATGCTATAGTTATTTTAATTTGTAGTATTTTTTTATTATGAGTGAAATTTAACATATCTTAATATGCTTAGACCATTTTCATATTTTTTTGTGAATTGTCTGTTTCTGTCTTTTGTTCAGTTTTCTGTTGCGGTATTTTTAATCATTTCCCTCAATTTGTCAATGGTTCAGGAATATCTTTTATCTTTCTTTATCTGTTGAAAAATTTTCTCCAACTTTGTGTCTGTCTTTTGACATTACTTATGGTGATTTTTCTTTCTTTGTTTTTTGTCATACCATAAGTCTTTATTTTAATCTCATCAAATGTATCACTCGAATCAGAGTTAGAGTACTTTTTGTCTGTATCCAAGTTATAAATGAAGATACCTATATTTTCTTCTATTCTATGGTTTTAATTTTTTTACATTTAGATCACTAATGTATTTGGAGATTAATTTTGTATATGATGTGACATGTGGATCCAAATTTACTTTTTCCGCTAGTTGTCCTTTTGTGATTTATTTCAAAAACCTTTTTCTTTTTTTTGCTATTTTAGGGCTGGACCCATGGCATATGGAGGTTCCTAGGCTAAGGGTTGAATTGGAGCTATAGCTGCTGGCCTATGCCAGAGCCACAGCAATGTGGGATCCGAGCCGCACTGTGACCTATACCACAGCTCATGGCAATGCCAGACCCTTAACCCACTGAGTGAGGTCAGGGATTGAACCCACATCTTCAGTGATCCCAGTCGGGTTCGGTAACTGCTGAGCCATGAAGGGAACTCCTAAAAACTCATTTTGATTCATGATTTTCAATACAGCCTTTCTCATACACTAATATTTCTTATGTACTTCGCTTTATTTGTGGATTTTCTATTCTAATTTGCTTATCTATTTGTCTATCGAAGTGCAAGTATCACAGAGTTTTAATTATAGAGGATCTATAAATGTTTGAATGTCTAGCAGTACTGGCACCTTTTTTTGTCATTTCCTTTTTAGAGTTTTCCTGGTTATTCCTATGTGAATATTCTTCTATATGGTGATTATTATTTGTTTATCGAGTTCCAGTAAAAATTTATTGGTATTTTTGTTGAGATTGGTTTAGACTTATAAATTAATTCAAATAGAATTGACATCTTTATGATATTGGTTGTTTTTTTCCAAGAATAATGTGTATGTTTAAATTTCTTTACTTCTCTTTTATGCCTCCTCTGAGTTTTGCTGATAGCTATTTCTAGGTATTTTATTTTCTTCATTACAATTGTAAATAAGATTTTATATTCTTTACATGGTTATTGTTTGAAGGCTATTGATTTCTGTATATTAATTTTTAATTTTTATCTTACTACCTTATTGTTTTAATTTGCTTTAACACTGATTCTCTAGGGTTTCTAAGTATACTGTCATATCATTTACAAATAGAGAGTTTCACTTTTTTCTAGCATCAATTAATTTTTCATGTATAATTGCATTGGCTAAAGTCTCTAATACAATGTAAATAGTAATGGAAATATTGGGAAATCTTGCCTTGTTCCTGATCTTAATGGAAGAAATGCCGCTAGAGTTTTCTTATTAAGGGAGATATTGTCTATTTGTGTGTGTGTGTGTGAGGGGGTGTATGTGTTTATAGATGTAATTATGCTAAGAGAGTATACTTTAATTACTATTTTATTGAATATTTTGTCAGGAATGGGCATTGACTTGTTGAAGTCTTTAGCAGCTCTGGAGATAACCATATATTTGTCTTTTAGATTTGTTAGTATGATATATTAATTAATTTGTTAAAAATGAATCAACCTTGTAATTTTAGTACTTATATTTAACTTTGTATTTACTTAACAGGGTATTTCAGGTTAGTTCCAGTATTTAAAAAATTAAAAAAGTACATTTTATATTTGAAATTAACAAGCATGTTAGAATGGTCAAGAATGGTCAAGAATGTTAAATGTTATCTATATGTGCAGAAATATATCCACACACAAACGTATATTTTCTATCAAGAACTTGAATGAATCCCATAATATAATTATTACTTACTGGATGTCTAAATGTGGACAATTATTTTATTTCTTTGAATCTGTTCCTCTATTAAATGAATATTTTGCATGTGATGTAAAGATTGAATAAGTGATGTATGTGACAGTACTTTGGAAATAGTACAGTCATATAGATGCAAATTACTGTTCTTGTTATTAACCTACTTCATGTCTTATATTTTTAACATAATGAATACTCAACAACTTTTTACAGATTATTTGATTCATTGATTAATAACTATTTAAGGCAGTCCTTAAGAACAGTCTCACTGAAAACAATGCACATTTTAAAAGAGATACAATAAAAATTCAATGATTTGTAATTTAAGAATTTGAGCTTGAGGCAAGTGGGAAATGTGGGAAAAAAACACCTGGCATTTCATTTGGTATTAACATTTGTTTTGTGAATAGATTCCAATAATTCTTGTGTCATGTACAGCACAGGGTATTAATATTTTGCCCTACTTTTTTAGATGAATGCAGAGTTCACATTAAAGCAATAAAGTGGTCAAATGTAAATGGTTTAAGAACTTTCATGGTTGTCATTATGGGTTTTCAAGAAATTTATCTTGCTGGAGTAAGAAAATGAAATATGACTAAAGTTATTCTTTTATGAAAGCTAAGTATAAGAGATTAACAATACAATTCCAGAAGTGTTAGGTTGAAATTTGTTTTGGTCAAAAGTTTTCAATGTTCATGCTTAACACTCTCCTATCAAATAATGACCCACCTTCTTTGTTTCAAATGAGGTTTTAGTTTTTAACATTCAATCAGAAGAATGTAAAGCTGACAAATTATTTGACTCCAGGCTTTGTGATTATAGATCTGGGATTGGCACCATTTTTTTTTTCTGAAGGGTCAGAAAGTAAATATTTTGTTTTTTGTGTGCCAATTCTGGTTGCTGCTTTACTGCTGCCTCCCCCTCTTCCTCCTCCTTTTCCTCCAGCTTCTGCTCCTCTTCCTTCCTAACATTACTTTACAAATGTCATCATCACTCCTAGTTTATGAGCCATTCAAAACTAGGAAATGAGGACTTGGCTTCTCTGTTATATAGTTTACTGACCCTTAGAACAGATAGTTAAGATTTTTTTCTCGTTTTTCTGTTCGTTAGACAGCTTTGGAATGTGAAATATAAATCTTATAGCCCTTCTGGCACTTTATGACTTTGCAACCTGTAACTTAAATCCTTGGAACAGTGCCATTTACTTGATGGTTCCTGTCCTTAATGTTTAGATTCTTGTTTACTGTCACATTTTCTTTTCTTTCTTTCTTTCTTTTTTTTTTTGGTCTTTTTTAGGGTCACACCTGGAAGTTCCCAGCCTAGAGGTTGAGTTGGAGCTGTAGCTGTCAGCCTACTTCACAGCCACAGCAGCACAGGATCCAAGCCACATCTGCTACCTACACCACAGCTCACAGCAATGCTGGATTCTTACCCCACTGAGCAAGGCCACAGATTGAACCCATGTCCTCATAGATCCTAGTCAGGTTCGTTACCACTGAGCCACAACAGGAACTCCCCACTGTCATATTTTCAGAGTAGTTCTAGAGTAGTGCCTTTCACCCAATAGCATTCAACAAATACTGGAACATGGGTTAATAAATGGGTTTTAATGTACTTTATTTATTAGAGAAAGAATCATTTTTTAATTTCTCATTTTACTCTTTATTTAGGCCAATACAGGTGCCTAATATCCTAAGTAAACAAAGTAATCTAAGTCAAATGACATTTTAAATTGTGAGACTATCTTTGTGGTAAAAAAAAATCATACTCTCAACATCAGGTCAATACATTGCAATAGTTGTAATTTTTGAGTCGTCAGTAAGAAAAATCAGATTTGTATTGTTTTTATCAGGATTACATGTTTATTTATATTAAAGAGAAACAACAATGTTCTCTTTTCCCTTTTCATAAGCCACACATGATAAAGATTTGGGCTTAGAGCCTTAAATAAAAATATAAGTTGGAAAAATATAATTTTAAGTTGAATGGCTATTTGAACATTTGTCTACGCCACATTCTTACTGTATATGAAAAATAGTACATCTACTAAATATCAAGTATATCAAGAATAATTATACTAGAAGTATACAAAGGAAATGAAGTGGACATTATGTCCAAACTCCTAGACGTTGTTTTATACATGTTACAAATAGCAATGACATAGCAATTAAAGAACCTAGGTACATAAACAGGCTTTGAAACAAGTACTGCCAATGACTGCTTTTTGAATTCATCTTTCTAAAGTATATTCTTTATCTCCAACTTACATGAATAACTCTTTTAGCTTCTTTTTTCTATCCTTATTGTTTAGTCATGGTTATAAGTTGATATTGCAACTTTATATTATAGGGAAACAGAAGTATCATGTGACTATATAATGTTCCTCTAGTGTATGTATAGAGTATAAAATTATCATCGTGTAAAATTTGCCAAACAAAAGGCTACAGTATGTATGATGATTTTATAGGTGCTTATTCAGCATAAAAAGATAACCTCAAATGCTGACAACAACAGAATAATTTCAACACTGTCATGAGGTATAAATTTTAACCAATTGAATTTAAAATATATTTCTGCCATTTTAGCCTGAAATATAACACCGCAAGGGACTTCTCTCAGAATGAGTTTACATTAAAACGTATTTTAACACAATTTTTTCTGTCTCCGAAATTATTAAAGCTACTATACAATGATAATTCTTTAAAGAAACTCTGCAAGCGTAACTATTATCTAGTTCTGCTATAAAGGATAAATGTTTACCCAAGTTTTAAAATATTAATGTGTATAATTTTTTTAGTGAAGTTCTGAATACAAGAGAATATTAATGTGAAACTGCAAGTCAATATTAAAAGATACCATAGTATATTCATTTACTATTCATGAAGTTACATATTAGTAATATATCTGAGTCCCTTTATTGCTCATGATAATTTCCTTTTTCCCTTGCATCTGCAACTTATCATTCATTTCTGTAATTCTCACATATTGGGTTTCCATAGTTAATTCTACACACTAAAAAGGAAAATTATGCTGATTTATTTAAATATTCTTTATGAAAAAATTTACATTTTAATGTAGAAATTTCTTCTAACAAAAAATGTCCAAGTCTTAAAAATCTCACTAATACCAGAACTTATTTTCTGTGTGTATGTAGGGGTATATGATTCACTTTATATTAATTATGTATTTTTTCAAAGCAAATAATCATAAATAAGCTTAGTGTTCCAGAATATTTTATATTTTGATGAAAAACAATAACTCATTAGTTTATTTTTAAATGTGTACGAATATCCAGAAAAAGACATAAGATTTCATTTTTATCAACAGAATGGTTTAACTAGCTGGTGCTGTGCAAGAACATAGTAGTTCTCATTATAGGTTTTTGAAGGGTGGGTGATACAGGCAGCCTTATCTCTTTAGAATATGACTCAGGATTGGAGAATTGGTTGTAGCCATGCTGAAGGCAGTAAGATCAGTTATGTGATTGCATTGGTGTCGTTAAGAGAAGGTGAGTGAAAGGTTTGCGTGATGGCTAATACAATGAAAAGGAGAGGCCAGGTGCAAGAAAGATTGTGCCTGTCAAAACTAGGACCTACCAGCTGACTGGATGTTGCACACAAGAAAGTGTGAGGTTTGTAGTCTAATAATTGGAATGCTGATCTTTAACAAAGGAATGCAAAGGAAGAAAATGAAATGAGTTTATATGAACCAAATTAACTGTAACTATAATATGATGGAATGTTTCAGTTTGAATTCTGGAATGCTAAAACTGAGAGTGTTCTCAGAGGTTTAAAAGGATGATTTCGGGGCAAATACACAGACATGCTTATTTACATCATATGTACAACTGTATGTTGTTATTGTTGCCAGTAGTAATAGTAATAGAAGTAATAACTGTATTTAATAAAAGCAGGATATGTACTAGCTATTTAAAACACATTATCTCATTTAATTATCACATACATCCTAAGAGCTTCTTTCTCCTTCTGAAGATGAAGCAATCTACGACAATAGAAAAGTTACACAAATTGCCCAAAGTCACATAGCTAGTGATGATAGCTATGTGCATTTTGAAGTTAAGCTGTTTAATGCCAAAGATCTTGTGTCCTTTGAAACTCATTTCGTTAAGTAGATGTACTGAAGTAAATGTGGAAAAAAGTCCAAAGAGATGTAGAGATATGTACTTGAATGCACACTAGACTTTAGGATATCCCGAAGATTTTAAAAAGTTTCACAAGATTTTTAAGTAAGTGATTTGCTTCCCCTTAATTAAAGATAACATGTATTATAACCCAGCTTTTTGAATGGTAAGAGAATAATCAATGGTATAAAAATAAGATAATAATAAAAATCTTCCCTGAAATGTGATGCCCATGTTTGTGATGGAGAATATTCAGTATCATTTTGGTTTTGACTTACAGCTTGTACGTGCAGTGGCCATGCAAATATTTGTCATATGCACACAGGAAAATGTTTCTGCACAACTAAAGGAATAAAAGGCGATCAATGCCAATTGTAAGTAAAAATCACTTTTCAGAACTTTTGTGGATTGCATTTGTGCTGTAGAACTAATTGTTATAGGTTTTCCTTTTTAAGTTTAGTGTTAGTTAAGCAACCAATATTATTATAAGCTATGTTGATTTGCATTTTATCAATTTTCATAAAAATTTAAGCCTTTAAAAGTGTAATTTTATAGAGGTGTCAAAACAGAGCCCATAGAATCTTTTGTATCTCTCTGATAAAAAGAAAGCTTTTTTCCCCCTGGAAAAATACCTTATATATCAGATCTGCATTGTTATCTTTATAATTTTCCTCTACGGCTTGTTAAATAACTGAAATTCAGTGTTTCTATGCATTTCTTTCTTTTGAATCTTTTATTGTTAATTCTGATATTGTAGTCTTTGGGGCCTTTGGAGTGGTTTCTTATATTCATTTTCTTTTTCTCTGTTATTTCTTAGTCATGAACCCATTTTTGTTGTTACTCTGCTCTCAATAGTTTTATGAGTGATTTTTGTCCTTCTGCAATTTAGTTGTTACTCTGAAGACTTACTCTTGCCCCCCTTCCAAAAAAGTAACTTTAAAAAGCAGGTGTTTCATGTTATTTAAACATTTTTTTCTTCATTGTATATTTACTATATTAAAACCATTTTTATAATTTTGAATTGTATAATGCAAACACTAGTGTTTATATTAAATATGATATGCTGTATTTGACATAAGTCCTAAATTCCAACTATAATAATTATATAATTATTTTTTAAATTAATAAAGGATTCTCCAAAACTGTATATAAACATTTGTATCCAAATAAGTCTGTTAGCTGTGGAAAATGATCCTTTTATTTTTATTTAGAGGAAAATAAACAATAAATAAATTTACTGTAGAATTATCCTCAGCATTGTAGGTTAGATGATCACGTCTTTGACTAGACACCGAGGTGTCATAGATTTTCAAGAGAAAGTGAGCAGAATCACTTATTATTTCTTTATAGTCTCTAAACTTAAAAACGAGGTCAAAGCATAAGATCTTAGAGAAATTTCTATTAATGAAGGCTATTTTTGTCTCAGTACCAGTGAGACTAAATCAGAGTCCTATGCTTTAAATCAGATGCCTCCAGTATTTTGCAACAGTAAATACTTGTTGTCATAGCAGGGACAACTTTGTGGACATGCCACATGTGTATTTTCAGGTCCTCATGCTTAGAAGGTCATCACTCCTAGTTGAATATTCTGCTGTCGTCATATTAAAATTCTTAATATATTTTTAATGAAAGCCTTTCATTTTCATTTTGCCCTATTCCTTGCTTCCCTCTGCCTCCAGTGTATTATATATTAGGTCCTGGTCATAAACAACAAGTATTTTATTTTTGTTGTGAGATTCCATCATCGTTATAAATACTGACAAGACAATTTAAATTTGTTCTTTATTTTTGCATAAATGATATAACCATAAGTATCTTTTGTGTGATATAGTATTTTAGTATCATAATTTTCTTTTCAGCTGAGAGAGACCCTATTTTTGAACTCATAGGCTTATAAGCTTTGATATTCAGAGTTAAAGGGTTTGGCATATGTATGAATATTAGAAAAATAAATTATATAGTTCTGAGTGGTGAAAGTACATTTTGCTCTAGTTATTATAAGTAGGGGAAATTTTTATAAGCAAAGGAAAAATTGGAATTCTCATTTGTAGATAATATTTTGTAGATAGTTTTTACAGAAAAAATTACATTCATTACTTTTGTTTTATTTATTTTGCTTTTGAGTATGGGGCAGTGATGACAATAGGGTTATCATTCTTCAAACAATAATTTCCTGAGTGTGCTTATACTGGAAAAAATGCTCTTGTTAGGGAGCAAAACTAGTCATTCAAATCAGCAAACAATTATTAAATAAGTGCTTGGTAGTATAAGTAAAAATGAATAACATGGTTTTTGGTTAAAGTATCTTTCAGGCTAGCAGTGGAGAAACTAGCCATAGTATATTATTTTCTTACAATAATGATTTGAGATGCCTGTGCATGAACCCTTATCTCTTGCCAGGGTGATTTATGTTTGGCTTTAAGTACATAGTCAGACATCACATCTTCTTGTATATTTTTCATAACCTCCCCAAACTGAAATTGGTTCACTTCCTATGAACTATTTTTTCCCTTGCATTATCTGTGTACTTGTCTATATCCTTTAATAAGTGAAGTTCTTGGGGGACCATAACATCAGAACAACAGTGTAAGTGTTCAATACATATATTTAAAGGAATAGAATGAATAATGTATTGAAAGAGTATTGAAAATGGATTGATTAAGTTATTATGGAGGGATAAGGAAAGTTGGAGCAGAGGATATTTGAGGTAAAACTTGAAGGTGAAGTTAAAATTTTATGGATATACAATATAGTAAACAGAAGTGGAAACTGTGTCAGTAAAACAAAGAAGTAAAAGTGAACATGATCATGGCATTTCCAGTTTTTGCTCAGGGATGTAGGGAGCTGGAGAAAGCATTGTTCCCATTTTTACAATGAAAGAAATAAAAGCCGAGCAAACCACCAATTTATCAGTGTTTTGGAAAGCATTGGAAGACTGAGATTACAGGGTAACCAAATGGCCAGCCATCCAAAGAGAAACAAGAGCTTTCAGGGAGAGATGAGACAGGAATACTGGCTTATCGAGAGTAAAACCAACTGGAAGCTTAAGAGTCCAGCTGAGGTGGCTGGTAAATTGATACTGAAGTGTTCACCTTCAATTTCATGAAGGTCCTGGGGCTGAAGAATTGGTTGGTCCATACCCTTTTTAGAATTTTTTCCCATGAAGCCCACAAATTGCTCATGGAAAAAAATGAAGAAAATTTTAGTGGTGCATTTTTTTTCCCCTGTGCTGTAATCTGGGGGAGTGGCATAGAAGACATAGTTGTTGAGGCTTCAATATGGGGTCAAAATATTCATTTAAAGGGATACCAGATTATTAATCTTGCCAAAATAAATTTCTTGTTTTGGACAAGGTCTAAAGCACAGTTGGAACTTGAAATTGGTAGATTAAATAAGAATTTAGGAGTTCCCGTCATGGTTCAGTGGTTAGCAAATCTGACTAGGAACCATGAGGTTGCGGGTTTGATCCCTGGCCTTGCTCAGTGGGTTAAGGATCCGGTGTTGCTGTGAGCTGTGGTGTAGGTTGCAGATGCGGCTCTGATCCCGTGTTGCTGTGGCTCTGGCGTAGGCTGGTGGCTACAGCTCCGATTCGACCCCTAGCCTGGGAACCTCCATATGCCGCGAGTACGGCCATAGAAAAAGACAAAAAAAAAAAAAGAACTTAGTGGAAATATAAATCATAATATAAATGAATGAAGTGTAATGTAATGACTGAGATGGTGTTCTCCAGAAAAATTGTTTCCTTTTGAGGAACGACATGTAGACTTTAAAGAAAACACATACTATTTTTGTAAAATTTCTCAATTTTACGTTATGAAGGTGACCCATATTTACATTCTGTAATGTCTGTCTGTATGTCATTTTCAATGTATGTGTAAAGGTTGTTGATAGTATTTAAATTTTTTTCCTTTAGCCTTCTAACAACCCATCTGATAGAAACTGGTATTCCTCTGTGGGAAATAAAGGAGGAATCAGATGAAAATAGGTAAAAGCAGTTTGATAAAATGTTGTATGTAGCAGACACTTATGATGCATCTTGCCAACTCCCATGCCTTTCATGGTTTCACCAAGGCTTTAGTGGACAGTTTCCTGTTCTTCTCAATATTCCACATAAAGAATGAGAATCTTTGTTTCTCTTTTCATTCCAAAGCTACTCATTCCCGCCCAGGTGCAACCAGCAAGTGTAAGGCAGTTGATGCCAAGTATGGGTGAGCCTCAGCCAGTGAGGACTGAGCGTGTGTCCCCCATTTCCCACGTTATTACCAACATTTCCTGAGATAACTGCTCTTGGCAAGTACCTACATCCAGGTCCTTATTTCAGCATCTGTTATCGAGGTAATTCCGACTAAGAGGGTTGCTACTGGAAGCAGTTCTGTTGATCCTCAACATGGAATTTTATAATTGGATGACTTATCAAACGGCAATAAGCACTATGAAGCTAATGATGAGTTGGGGTAGTGATTACCCTGGTGTGCTAGAGGAATTGTTGAGAATGTTAACTGCTTGATGAGATAAAGTATAGGTCGAAGAAGTGCTAGTTTGTGTATCAACCTTAGCCACTTGAAAGTCATGGGGCGATGGCAATTATGATTACAAATTTGGCTGGCCTTTGTTACTTGCCATAAAGGCTTAAAGAAGGAGCCTTCCATCAAGTCAGGGCATACGGTGAACACCAGACACCTTCATGACAGTATCTAAAGACCCTCGTCTGCTATAGCCACAGAGCAGAATGTCTTGAAAATTATGCCCATGATTTAATCATAAGATTAGCGGACTGCAAATGAATCTGAAGTTCAGCCCTAACATTTCTCTCATGCCAGAGCCACTGCCTGAGGACAAAGAGTGAAAATTGGAGGCCTACAATGGGGACACTTTGTAAGTGTGACCTTAGAACCCTGAGTCCTAGATTCCTTTGAACATTCCTGGCTGGAAGAAGACGACCTCTGTCCTTTGCTAGAGTAACTTTCTTTTCTCTGATGATAATACCGCAATTTCACCTGAGAGTTATGCTCCATAAAGAGATGTTCTCCTCCAGAATGTCTGATGCCTCTACTTATTATGTCCAGATCAGTAAGAAGTTTCACGTCTTACTGCAGCATGAGCGGGAGGACGCAGTCAGTGCTGTAGGAAGAGATAGCTTGTTCGCCAAAAAAAATTGCAGGGCCTGGCAGGTATGCAGAGGCAGGAATCAAGAGGGCACAGTGAAGGTGCTTGACCTGGGGACATAGAATATAAGGCTGGAGAAGGGAGAATTTATTGATGTGCATCACTCTCCTTTGAATCAGGACTTCCTGTCTCAGTGAGTATACCCAGTATTGATGATGGCTTTTCAAACTGTGGACATGATGATGGCCTCCAGTAAATGAGGTGCAAGATGCTGGAACTGTCTTGGGAAGTTTTGAGCACTGGAGTCGGAGCCCCAGGAAGCTGTATATATTAGCATGCATGTATCACATAATAGCAGACTGCTCATTAACTGACCATAGTTTCTTGGCGGTCTTCCAGAGCATTTCCTTCACTAAGTCAGTAAGGAGCATGGTGGTACAGCAAGCCTGGAATCCGTAAAACTCAGTGCTGGCTATTCTCTGAGGGTCATGGTAGTCAGTAAAAAAATGATTCCAGTCAGCTGGGCTCCCTGGTGTCAATGTGTGTGTCAGGATTCCAGAATGGTGGCAGCCAGGTGGTAGCATTTAGCTCTTAAGTGTAGATATAATTACCTTGATAGTCAGCAAGGCCAGATGGCCCGCAGGGGGTGTTTGCTGGCAGGGATGCGTGGCAATGCCCAAGTGAGTTCTGAGGGATGGGCTAAATTGGCAGCCAACTAGATTACTGGCCACTCCCAAATAAATAATTTTAATATATAATTTTACCACACAGGTTTTACATCACAGGGCCACACTTTCTTAGGGCTACAGATTTAAAAAATATATATATAGAGTAGAAGTAAAATAGCATTTTAGTTAACTTTATTAATGATATCCAGTGCTCCTCACAAGTTGACACTACTAAACTCTGGTTCTTAGTCTCTTGAAAGGAGTCTCAAATATTCTTTAGATCCATGGCATACTCAAAGATGTGTGTTACAGGAATTCACTTGTGGCATATCCGGTTAAGGATCTGGCCTTGTGGCACAGGTTTGACCCCTGGTCAGGGAACTTCCATGTGCCAATGGTGTGGCCAAAAAAAAAAAAAAAAAAGTATGTGTGTTCTATATACTGTGAACAGCATAGCTATTGTTGATGAGGTTTTCTGAAATGATAAACACGTCTTTGTTAAATTCTGAACGAAATTATGGTCTCTTTTCCACTTATGTGGTAATTGCATTCCTAGAAAATTAA
Source organism: Phacochoerus africanus (assembly GCF_016906955.1). NCBI lineage: Eukaryota > Metazoa > Chordata > Mammalia > Artiodactyla > Suidae > Phacochoerus > Phacochoerus africanus. The sequence goes on from NC_062558.1 coordinate 125,971,572, forward strand.
CTGTGTTATAAACACGCAAAACTACTTTGTGTCTATGGGTAAATGGAGTTACATTCTGTGTGCAAATAATGATAAATGATAACTTGGTCTGTGTTATCTAAAAGGTGTGTCGGATTTGATCAGCTTCTGTTTTGTGGGATTGCCTTTTGCATTCAGGAGGCCTATCATCCTCAGCCTCCCTTTTATCCATTTTCGTACGTTCCATTAGAGCGCCATAATTACGGAGATAAGTAATATTACCCATATGTATATCCCTGTTGAGAACCACTGGTCTAGGGTTTTCCTGGCCAAAAAACCTTGGGCTGTTTTATTTATTGCACATAAGAACAATTTATCGGCTCCTGGAGAAAATTATATTTTGATAGTATTGTTAAATACTATGTTGATAGAGTAATCAAAATTGGTGGGTTGATACAGAATCATGTTTCATTTTTTATCTATAGTAAATTGAGGATAAAATTTCTCAAAGGCACTTGGAATTATAATTACCTGTGATATATGGCACTACTAATAAGCAGGATCTTTAAAGTTCAATAATTTTATTCATAATTGAATCTACTTTTCCTTATACCTCTACTCTTTAGTGATCATAATTTACGCATAGCTATCTATGTTAGGATTAAGTCACTGTTTTTCAAAATTATGGTCAAGAAGAATATCCTGGAAAATGATGGTTTAAAGACTCAAACTCTATGATGGAGATCAAATTTTTGCTCTACTACAAGCATTTCAAGCAACTGTGATTTACTAGTTCTTGATGCACTTAGAGAAATATTGCCACAGGAGGACCTTCTTCCTGAGCGATTTTTCATCCCTCATTTACCTTTAGACCAGCGATATCTAAGATTATTACCCACTTTAAGCTATTTTGTTATTTATTGTCTTTTTTGTGGGAGGCAGAGCCTGATTCCAATTTTGGAAGATCAAATCTGTGCCTTGCTTTCTAGATTAGTTTCTGGCACATATTAGGGGATTTATAAAACAAATGTAGATTAGTTAGTGTATTTTAGGACTTTTGTTTTTCCCATTACTTCTGTCTTTTTTTTTTTTTTTTTAAGGTCTTCTATATTAGAAATGGGGAAAATCGGTACCTCTCCTGGTAGGAAGGCCAATTTGAGCTAAAAAACTTCCCATGTTAAGTAAATACTTGAGTTCTTTTTGAGTGTCTTTCTGAGTTTGAATCTCTTGGATTATTAGGAATGTGCTTTCGAATTTAAGTGGTACCTCTGTCATTAGTGTTTCTAAGCCAACACATCATCCTTCAGAACTCTACTAGATTGAATTTGATTTTGTGGTCAATTACGAAAACTCACTAAACGCAATTAGGCTGTTTCCCAGTTTCTGTTACTGTTAGGTTGAAGGTCATGTAATTGACTTCTGACCAATAGGTGTAAGAAATGTCCTCCACTCCAGACCTGGCTCCTGAAAATCTCTTGTGCTATACATCCTCTCTTTCCCATTCAGCAAGTAAGTGGAGATGAAGATGAGGACCTAAGAGACTGTAGCGCTTAGGCACATTCCAGGTCCTGGAAAACTGCATGGAAGAAGATCTCTTTCCCAGTTCCATCCCACTACTCTGGACTGTGCCTTAACCTGCAGTGAAACTTTTATTGTGTAAAACTACTCTTGGGTAAAACTAGGTTTTAAGATTGCTTGTTGCAGGAGTTAGCATACCCTTCCATAAGTAATTACTATGCACTTGGCACCCTGCATGACGTCCTTAATTATTGCACTTTCATTTGAATAACCTCAAATAACTTATGCATTGTGTGACTTCTAGGGTTAGGTTAGTGAATTGTCTGTGGGGTATACAGTCTAAGTGTTCTTGAATTCCCATTCATCTCTTAAAAACTTTGCAGACTTCTCCATCTCATTTATCAGAGCTATTCTCATTGAAGTGTGTCTCTTAGGAGACTTGGCATTGTTCTTGATCTCCAGATTGATTATTACATTGATATCAGACATAACAAAGCTAAGCGGTTTTAACTCTAGAATGTCAGAATAGGTCTCAATACATACAGATTATTAGAATAAAAACCATGTACAAGAGATAGAGTGCTCAAGAGGGCAATGTAGGATGACCTTGAACTCATTTCCTCCTATAAACATACCAAAATTATAACCACTCACAGAACTATCCATGACAGTGACCTGAAGACCAGCAGAAAACATTTTCCACAACTAAAGACATAAGAAAGGAACCACAATGAGATGAGTAGGAGGAGTGGAGACACAGTATAGTCAGAACCCACATCACTGGGTTGCTGACCCACAGATTGGAAGAATATTGCAATTGTTAAGGTCCCACCCAAGAAGCAGGTGGTCTGAGCCCCACATTGGATTCCTCACCCAAAGGTTCTGCACCAGACAATAGGTCCCCAGAATGCCTAGCTTTGAAAAGCAGCAGGGCTTAGCATTCAGGAGGGCCAGATGACTGTTGGAAACAGAGACTCCATTCTTAAAGAGTGCACAAAATCTCACACACTCTGACTCTGAGCACGGAGGTAGTAGTTTAAAAGGAGATTTGGTCAGACCCACTTGCTGATCGTGGAGACTTTCACAGGGAGGCAAGAGGCACCTGGCTCTCTGCCTGACGTTGGAGACTCTGGTGGCAGCCACTTTTGGGAACTTGTTCTACTGTGATAGTACTGGCCCTGGTGAGTGTCATTTTGGAATCCTCCCTTTAGCCTCTTAGCACCAGAGGCTTATCTACCCACCAGCAAGCTAACATAAGTCCAGTCCCCCCAGGGCCATGCAGATAGCCATGTAGGTATCTGGCTGGTACCAGTCCCATGTTTCTCCTTGGTAGTGCTGACAGCTGCATTGGAACTTGGCCCTGACATCTAGTGATTTGGTATTTCCTCCCCCAGGCCATGCAGTCAACCATATGGGAAACCTAACCCCACTCTAGTGGGCCTCAGTGACCACATGAAACATGGCCTCGCAGTCTACCAGGCCAGGAACCAGCTTTGCCTACCAGCATACCCACAACAGAAGGGCATGCACAACTTACATAGGAGCAACCCTAGACCATATAGTTCTGATTACCAGAGAGGAGTATATTTTTGGGCTCCATAGGACATCTCCTACATAAGGCCACTTCTCCAGGGTGGGCAAACATAACCCACATACCTAAGACGTAGACATAAACACAGAGAATTGAGCAAAGTGAAGAGTGGGGAATATGTTCCAAATGAAGGAACAAGACAGAACCTTTGAAATAGAGCTAAATGAAGTGGAGACAAACAATCTACCCAATTAAGAGTTCAAGGTAATGATCATAAGGAAGTTCACTGAACTTGGGAGAAGAGTGGATGAACACAGTGAGAATTTGAACAGTTAGAAAATATAAAGAAGACCCAAACAGTTGAAGAATACAATGACTGAAATCAAAGAGATGCCAGAACGAATCCACAATAGATTAGATGAGATAGGAGAACATAGCCAACTGGAAGACAGAGTAGTAGAAATGACCCACACTGAAGAGAAAAACGTTAAAAAAAAAAAAATTAAAAATGAGGATAGTTTAAGAGACTGCTGGGACAGCATCAGGCATATTAACATTTGTTTCATAGGGGTCCCAAAAGGAGAATAGAGACAAAAAAAAGGGGGGGAAAAATTTATTGAAGAAATAATATCTGAAAATGTACCTAACTTGGGGAAGGAAACAAATATCCAGGCCCAGACAAGATGAATCCAAAGAGCTCTACACCAAGACCATTATAATTAAAATGGCAAAATTTAGTAAAAGAGAGAATTTTATAAGCAGCAAGAGAAAAGTTACATACTAGTTACGTACATGGGAACTGAAATAAGATTGTAAGCTGATTTTTCAGCAGAAACTTTGCAGGCCCTTGGGAATGGCATGATACAATCAAATTTATGAGAAGAAAAATCATACAACCAACACTTTACCAGGCAAGTTTATTCAGATTTAAAGGAGACGTAAAGAATTTTACAGACAAACAAAAGCTAAGCATTGAGCATAATGAAATCAGCTTTGCAAAAAATATTAAAGGGACTTCTCTAAGTGGAATAGAAAAGGCCACCACTAGAAAGTGAAAATTACGAAAGGAAAAATCTTACTGGTGAAGTCAAAATACAATGAAAGTAGTAGATCGACTACTTTTAAAGCTAGTGGGAAGGTTAAAAGAAAAACATAGTATAATCCTCTGTATCCATAATAGGTAATTAAGAGATACATAAAACAAAAAGGTATAAAATATGACATCAAAAACACTAAATTTAGGGGGGATTAAAAGAAGTTTGAAATCATATCGAACATCTTTTACAGCTACAGTGGTAGGAGATTAGAAGTTAACTACAAGTGACTCTTGAACAATATGGGTTTCAACTGCATGGGTTGGCTTAAAAATGGATTTTTTTCAATTATATATTGGAAGATTTTTTGGATATTTTTGACAATTTGAAAAAACTACAGGCAAACCCTATAGTCTAGTTTTATTGAAAAAATTAATAAAAATATCATGAATGAATAAAGTATTTGTAGATATTAGTTTATCATTTACTACCATAAAATATGCAAAAGCTATCATTAAAATTTTATTATAAAATTTATTATAAAGTTAAAATTCATCAGTTTTATCTATAAGGTCACACTTATAGACCTTACATGGTGCCATTTGCTGTCAAGATTAATGTACATAAAGGTAAAATACAGTATTAAATTGTAGCTGCATAATATTGACTATTGTACATACTTTACTACTGTAATAATTCTGTAGTCACTTCTTTTGCTGTTGCTGTGAGCACAAGTCTCAAGGGTTGTGAGTATCCGCTTAAGATGTGTGTGATGCTAATCATGTCTGCATGAGCAGTTTTTCTCTCCAGTAAATTGCACATCCCAGTAAAAGTGATCTTTTGAGGTTCTTGTGTATTTTTCATCTCATTTAGTGCAACACCATAAACCTTGAATGAAACCATGGGACCCATATCATGTGCCACTAGTGGTACTGGAAGTGTTCCTGAGAAGTAAAGTCTTGACATTACAGGAAAAAGTTGAATTGCTTGATATGCACTGTAGATTGAAGTCTGCATTTGCCTGCGAATGGCTGTGGTTGCCTGCCATATGAAGATAAATGAATCCAGCATAAGGACCATTATAAAAAAGAAGAGGAAATTTGTGAAACCATTACTGCAGCTATACTGGAAGATGCTAAAATTTTGCACTCATTGCATGATACCTTTTTATCTCATAGTGAAAATGCAGCTTTTATGGGGGTGCAGGATTGCTGTAAGAAAGGCATACCTATAGACTCTAATCTGATTCAACAAAAAGTGAAGTCATTGTATGTCAGCTTAAAGCAAAAGCAGGGTGAAGGGTCTAAAGTTGCAGAATTTAGTGCCATCAAGGGATGATTTGATAATTTTAGGAAGAAGTTTGACTTAGAGAAATGTTAAGATAATAGAATAGTAGCCACTGCTGACCAAGAGGGAACATTTGAGTTCCCAGATGCCGTTAAGAAGATCATTGATGAGAAGGGATATCTACATGAACATATTTTTAATACAGATGAAAGTGCTCTGTTCTGGAGAAAACTGCCACAAAGGACTTCTATTAGTAAGGAAGAGAAGCAAGCACCAGGATTTAAGGCAGGAAGGGATATGCAAACTCTGTTTTGTGCAAATGAAGTCCCATTATGATCAGGACTGCCCTTATCTGTAAAGCTGCTAATCCAGGAGCCTAGAAGGAAAAAGATAAACACCAGCTTCCTACCTTTTAGTTGCACACCAAGAAGGACTGGACAGTGAGAACCATTTTTTTTTTTCTTTTTCTTGATTGGTTTGATGCTTTGTTTGTAAAGCCAGAAAATACCTTGACCAATAAGGGACTGCCTTTTAAAGTTCCTTTGATATTGGACAGTGCCCCCTGGCCTCCCAGCTGTCCATGAATTCAATACCAAAGGCATCAGAGTGGTCTACTTGCCCTCAAAGACAATGTCTTTAATTCAGCCTGTGGATCAGGTCATCATAAGGACCTTTACACACAGTACTCTAAAGAAAGGATTGCCAGTGCAATGGAAGGAAACCCTGATTGGGAGAACATCATGGAAGTCTGGAAGGACTTCACCCTTGAGGATGTCATGGTGTTATAGAAAAAGATGTGAGAGCTATTGAGCCCGAAACAATAAATTCCTGCTGGAGAAAACTGCGTCCAGATGATGAGTGTGACTTCAAAGGATTTATGAATGACAGAGACAGGAAATCAAGAAAGAGATTGTGGATATGGCCAAAGAAGGTAGGGCTTGAAGGATTTCAAGATATGGATCTTGGGGAAGTTTTAGAGCTGATAGACACCACACCACAGAAATTAACTGAAGATGACTTGATGGAGATGAGTGCTTCTGAACCAGTGCCAGCCAACATCCCCGATTGTGATTAGGAACAGCATGTCACAGGAACAGGATTGGAGTCCAGGCCCACCAAAGATTGGTGAGCTAAATCCCAAAGTGTAATCTTAGGATTAAGGGTGTAAAAAAGCCTTCCAGAGACTGCAGGTCTACTGTGAACCACTCCTTCCATTTGCTATAGTTTCAGCGGCCATACCATGGAAGGGTCCATGTCATGAAAGAAGTCAAACTTAATCGTGAATAATCAGAACCCGCTGGCAAATTGTCTAATATCAATTTGTTTTCTGACATTGCTTCTTCTATGTCTTCTTCCTCATTGTCTGGAAGCCAGTACTCTTCAAATGTTACTTTTCCCTTCTCTCTGTCTTCTGCTTTTGGAATTCAGTAACACTAATTTCTATGTCTTTTTCGTATTTTTTCCACTCTCTCCTGATCTCTTTTTCAGTTTACTTCTCTTTTTTCACTGTGTCTAATTTGATGTTAATTTCATCCATTTAGTTCTTTTTTTCTCTACCATTTATTTTTTACTCAATGAATTTATTACATTTATAGGTGTACAACAATCATCACAACCAAATTTTATAATATTTCCATTCCAAACCCCCAGAACATCCCCCCACCCCCAAACCTGTCTCATTTGGAAACCATAAGTTTTTCAAAGTCTGTGAGTCAGTATCTGTTCTGCAAAGAAGTTCATTGTGTCCTTTGTTTAGATTCCACATGTCAGTGATAGCATTTGATGTTGGTGTCTCATTGTCTGACTGATGTCACTTAGCATGATAATTTCCAGGTCCATCCATGTTGCTGCAAATACCATTATTTTGTTCCTTTTAATGGCTGAATGATATTCCATTGTGTCTATGTACCACATCTTCTTGATCCACTCCTCTGTCGATGGGCATTTAGGTTGTTTCCATGTCCTGGCTATTGCAAATAGTGCTGCAATGAACCTTGGAGTACACGTGCCTTTTCAAGTCGTGGTTTTCTCTGGCTAGATGCCCAGGAGTGGGACTGCTGGATCAAATGGTGGTTCTCTTTTTAGTTTTCTGAGGGCTCTCCATCCTGTTTTCGACAGTGGTTGCACCAATTGACATTCCCACCAACAGTGTACTAGGGTTTCTTTTTCTCCACACCTTCTCCAGCACTTATTGTGTGTAGTCTTTTTTTTTTTTTTCGAGTGAACTTTTTTTTTTTTTTTTTATTCCCACTGTACAGCAAGGGGGTCAGGTTATCCTTACATGTATACATTACAATTACATTTTTCCCCCAGCCTTTCTTCTGTTGCAACATGAGTATCTAGACAAAGTTCTCAATGCCATTCAGCAGGATCTCCTTGTAAATCTATTCTAAGTTGTGTCTGATAAGCCCAAGCTCCCAATCCCTCCCACTCCCTCCCCCTCCCATCAGGCAGCCACAAGTCTCTTCTCCAAGTCCATGATTTTCTTTTCTGAGGAGATGTTCATTTGTGCTGGATATTAGATTCCAGTTATGAGTGATATCATATGGTATTTGTCTTTGTCTTTCTGGCTCATTTCACTCAGTATGAGATTCTCTAGTTCCATCCATGTTGCTGCAAATGGCATTATGTCATTCTTTTTTATGGCTGAGTAGTATTCCATTGTGTATATATACCACCTCTTCCGAATCCAATCATCTGTGGATGGACATTTGGGTTGTTTCCATGTCTTGGCTATTGTGAATAGTGCTGCAATGAACATGCGGGTGCACGTGTCTCTTTTAAGGAGAGTTTTGTCCGGATAGATGCCCAAGAGTGGGATTGCTGGGTGATGTGGTAGTTCTATGTATAGATTTCTAAGGTGTCTCCAAACTGTTCTCCATGGTGGCTGTACCAGTTGACATTCCCACCAACAGTGCAGGAGGGTTCCCTTTTCTCCACAGCCCCTCCAGCACTTGTTATTTGTGGATTTATTCATGATGGCCATTCTGACTGGTGTGAGGTGATATCTCATGGTAGTTTTGATTTGCATTTCTCTTATAACCAGCGATGTTGAGCATTTTTTCATGTGTTTGTTGGCCATCTGTATATCTTCTTTGGAGAAATGTCTATTCAGGTCTTTTGCCCATTTTTCCATTGATTGATTGTTTTTTTTTGCTGTTGGGTTGTATAAGTTGTTTATATATTCTAGAGATTAAGCCCTTGTCGGTTGCATCATTTGAAACTATTTTCTCCCATTCTGTAAGTTGTCTTTTTGTTTTCTTTTTGGTTTCCTTTGCTGTGCAAAAGCTTTTCAGTTTGATGAGGTCCCATGGGTTTATTTTTGCTCTAATTTCTATTGCTTTGGGAGACTGACCTGAGAAAATATTCATGATGTTGATGTCAGAGAGTGTTTTGCCTATGTTTTCTTCTAGGAGTTTGATGGTGTCCTGTCATATATTTAAGTCTTTCAGCCATTTTGAGTTTACTTTTGTGCATGGTGTGAGGGTGTGTTCTAGTTTCATTGCTTTGCATGCAGCTGTCCAGGTTTCCCAGCAATGCGTGCTGAATAGACTTTCTTTTTCCCATTTTATGTTCTTGCCTCCCTTGTCAAAGATTAACTGACCATAGGTGTCAGGGTTTATTTCCAGGTTCTCTATTCTGTTCCATTGGTCTGTCTGTCTGTTTTGATACCAGTACCACACTGTTTTGATGACTGTGGCTTTGTAGTATTTCTTGAAGTCTGGGAGAGTTATGCCTCCTGCTTGGTTTTTGTTCCTCAGGATTGCTTTGGCGACTCTGGGTCTTTTGTGGTTCCATATAAAAGTTTGGATTGTTTGTTCTAGTTCTGTGAAAAATGTCCTGGGTAATTTGATAGGGATTGCATTGAATCTGTAGATTGCTTTGGGTGGTATGGCCATTTTTACAATATTGTGTGTGTAGTATGTGTGTAGTCTTTTTGATGATGGCCATTCTGGCCGGTGTAAGGTGGCACCTCCTAGTGGTTTTGATTTGCATTTCTCTAATAATGAGTGATGTTGAACATCTTTTCATGTGTTTTTTGGCCAACTGTATGTCTTCTTTGGAGAATTGTCTGTTCAGATCTTCTGCCCATTTTTGGATGGGGTTGTGTGTTTTTTTGGTATCGAGGTGCAGGAGGTGTTTATAAATTTTGGAGATTAATTCCTTGTCAGCCCATTCACTTGCAAAGATTTTCTCCCATTCTGTGGGTTGTCTTTCTGTTTTGTTTAGGGTTTCCTTTGCTGTGCAGAAACTTTTAAGTTTAATTAAGTCCCATTTGTTTATTTTTGTTTTTATTGTCGTCACTGTAAGAGGTGGATCTAAGATAATGTTGCTGTCATTTATGTTGGATAGCGTTTGGCCTATGTTTTCCTCTAAGAGTTTTATAGTATCTAGTCTTAAAACTACATCTTTAATCCATTTGGAGTTTATTTTTGTGTATGGTGTTAGGGAGTGTTCTGATTTCATTCTTTTGCATGTGGCTGTCCAGTTTTCCCACACCACTTATTGAAGGGGCTGTCTTTTCTCCATTGTATATTCTTGCCTCCTTTGTCATAGATTAGTTGACTGTAGGTGCATGGGTTTAATTCTGGGCTTTCTATCCTGTTCCACTGATCTATATTTCTGTCTCTGTGCCTGTACCACATGGTTTTGTTGACTGTAGCTTTGTAGTATAGTGTGAAGTCAGTGAACCTGATGCTTCCAGCTCTGTTTTTCTTTCTCAGGATATCTTGGCTATTCTAAGTCTTTTGTGCTTCTAAACAAACTGTAAAATATTTTGTTCGAGTTTTGTGAAAATGTCCTAGAGCCCGTATGTGACAAATCCAGAGCTAACATCATTCTCAATTGTGAAAAGCTGAAAGAATTCCCGCTGAGATCAAGAACAAGACGAGGATGTCTGCTCTCACTACTACTATTCAACATAGTTTTAGAAGTCCTAGCCACAGTAATCAGAGAAGTTAAAGAAATAAAAGGAATCCAAATTGGAAAGGAAGAAGTAAAACTATCACTGTTTGCAGATGACATGATACTATACCTAGAGAATCCTAAAGACTATACCAGAAAACTTTTAGAGTTCATTAATGAATTTGACAAAGTCACAGGATACAAAGTCAATACACAGAAATCGACTGCATTTCTACATGCTAACAATGAATGGTCAGTAAGAGAAATTAGGGAAGCAATCCTGTTTTTTGTCAAAAAGAGTAAAATACTTTGGAATAAACCTACCAAAAGAGACAAAAGACCTGTACTCTGAAAACTATAAGATGCTGATGAAAGAAACCAAAGACACCACAAACAGAAAGACATACCATGCTCTTGGATTGAAAGAGTCAATATTATCAAAATGACTATACTACCCAAGGCAATCCACGGATTCAGTGCAATCCCTATCAAATTACCAAGGTCATCCATGTAGTTCTTAAATTTGGTTATTGTGTTTTTTATTTTGTTTGTTTTACATCTTCAAGTTTTTCAGACTAAATTCTTATTCTTAATCTATTATAGTTTCTAATTGCGTTTTAGAGTTTCCAAAATTTAGGCAAATTATTGATATTGTCTGTTATCTCCTCCAATATAGTAGTTATTTTATTTTATTTGGCCTCACCCACAGCATGCCTTAGTTCCCAGGCCAGGGATCAAACTTGCTTCACAGCAAATATCTGAGCCACTGCAGTGACAACGTCAGGTTCTTAACCTGCTACACCACAAGAGAACTCTTATAATAGTTATTTAAAAGCCAATGGTGGAGTTCCTGTCATGGTGCAGTGGTTAATGAATCCGACTAGGAACCATGAGGTTGTGGATTTGATCCCTGGCCTTGCTTGGTGGGTTAAGGATCTGGCGTTGCCGTGAGCTGTGGTGTAGGTTGCAGACGCGGCTGGGATCCCATGTTGCTGTGGCTCTGGCGTAGGCTGGCAGCTACAGCTCCAATTGGACCCCTAGCCTGGGAACCTCCATATGCTGCAGGTGCGGCCCTAGAAAAGGCAAAAAGACCCCCCCCCCCCCCAAAAAAAAAAGCCAATGGCTTTTCCTAGAAAATATCCAAATTCTCATGGCTCACTTCCATCATCCTTTGTTTCTGATAATTCTTGTTGTTTTCTTATCTATTTCCATACCTGGTTATTTTTTATTTTGTACTGATACCATATTTATAAGATATATTTATAGATGATTTTAGACTGCAGATTAAATGCTAAGGGAATGTGCTCGAGGGTATTAGTATCTTAATCATTCTGAGGGAAAGGCTAATTCAAAGTAAACCTATTGACTCTGGAAAGCCTTTTTATACAATCCTGAGATTATACTTTGGGATTTAGCTCACCATCCTTTGCTTGTTCCCATTCATAATTGGGGACCGAAATGCTTCAACTGCCTGGGATTTTGTCCTTCTCTGCATCCTGGCCTGGTAATTTTTCCCTTTTGCTCTCCAGTACTTTTAAGCATCCAAAAATCAGAGTCCCCTTGGTAGCACAGTGGGTTAAGGATCCAGTATCAATAAAAAAATCAACCTACGGTTCTTTGTAGTCTTCAGCTACTTAGTTCTGTTGGACTCTGAAATCCATAAACAGCCTTGGAATTTTATAAGTTGTATCTTCTCTACTATCTCCTCCACTGTTTCAGAACAAAATCAACCTACTATTCTTATTAGTCTTCAACTACTTAGATCTGTTGGACTTTGCAATCCATAAACAGCCATAAAATTTTAGAAGCTGTATCTCCTCTACTATTTCAGAATTTACTGTATATGTGTGTGTGTGTGTGTATAGTCTTAGAAGTATGATATCAATATTGATACTATGGTAGTACTTAATGTCATATTTTTGTTCATATTATATGATATGATTTTATGGATTTCTTCAGAGGAAAAAACAAAATAAAAGCAAGTGAGTTTTATTGTGTGTATAACTTCCATAATTTTTCATAAAGATGCAAGTTTCTCAGGTTCTCAGACATTTTATATAATCATGATATTTGAAATTACAATTAGATATCCCCCTTTATTTCAGCTACTGAATAAAAAAATATTATAGTTGACTTACTTCACTCAGTTCGAGAGTCTGTAATTCCATTCATGTTGCTATAAAAGGCAAATACCATGTGATATCACTTATATCTGGAATCTAATATATGGCACCAATGAACCTTTCCACAGAAAAGAAAATCATGGACTTGGAGAATAGACTTGTAGTTGACAAGGGGGAGAGGGAGGGAGTGGGATGGATGGGTGCTTGGGGATAATGGATGCAGACTATTGCCTTTGGAATGGATGAGCAATGAAATCCTGTGCAGCACTGGAAACTATTTCTGGTCACTTTTGATGGAGCATGATAATATGAGAAGAAAGAATATACACATGTATGTGTAACTGGGTCACCATGCTGTACAGTAGAAACTTGTCAGAACATTGTAAACCAGGTATAAGGGAAAATAATAAAAATAATAAAAAATTATATCTTATGAGAAGATATGAATGTATGTATATTTAAACATTTAAATCAGTAGGAACAAAATGAAAGGCTGTATTTTAACACGTGTAGAATTATTTTATATTTTGTTTTTTAAAACATCATGTTTATAATGTAATGTGATTGTTCGTATAAATGTTAACCATTATTTAAGTGACATGTGATGATAATATTTACCCTTTCTAAGTCCCTAGTGAATATTTCAGCCCACATCTGTTTTATAAAAAGGTCTGGCTGTTTGCTTAGTGGGAATAGAGGATGATTATCTCTTTGCTTAGATGCAGAAATACTTTGAAGTTATATTTTTAATTAATCCATGAAGCCTTCTGAAGGTTTTTGATGTTTGCATCTAATCTTTAAAGAAAAAGATTCTGAATTTAAAAAATATTACTTACCTTACACATCTGAATTATTAATCTAATTTATATAGTACAATATTAATTTGTTGAGTAATTATTTATACTTTTCCCTTCATAATTTCTTTACATCTTATAACCTGAGTTTGAACTTGATCAAGTAATTTTACTTCTCAAATTACTTAGTATGTGGATTAGATTTGGTACATATTCATGTCTCAAATAAATGTAGTAAAATATGTTACAATAAAAATTTTATGTACGTCAAAAATATTATGGTGGACAAATCCTAAGGTGACTACCAATGATCTCTGCCTTCTGGTATAATCCCCTTTCCTTGACTGTGGGCAGGACTTGTGACTTGATTTTAATCCAGATAATTTAGGAAAGGTGATGCGCTATCACTTCTATGATTATGTTACATTATATGGTAAAGGGATGTTATGCCACTTCCATGAATATTCTTTGTCTGTGTCTTGCTAGAAGACTTGGTCTAAAGACTTCCTCCCTTTCTGGCTTTGAAGAAGTAAGTGAAGCTAAAGTCATCCTCTAGGAGCTAAGGGCAGCCTCAGCCAATAGGAAGTAGGAAACTAAGGCCCTCAGTTCGAAAGCTGAAAGGAAATAAATTCTGCCAATAACCTGATGGATCTTAGAAGCATATACATACCCACTCAAGCCTCTGATGAGAACCCAACCCAAGGTGACACCTTGATTGCAGCCATATAGTGGACCTTAGCTCCAGCCAACACCTTGATTGGATCCCACTGAATCTCTGAAAGAGGGAACCCAACTATGACTCACATTCTTAATCCACAAAATCTGTGATATAATAAATATATGTTAAGTCACTAAGTCTGTGATAATTTGTTCCTTAGCAATGGATAACTAGTATAAATACATTCAATTGCTCTTTTATTTACTGAATAATATATTTGTGTACTAAATATTTATATGGTATACACATTAAATGCTTTTAGAATTTTTCCACTTTTGGAAAAATTCCACTACTCTCTTATAGAGAGAATATACTTTCTTGAATTGTTAAAATAATTTTTTTTTAAATTTCCCCAATACATTATTTTTTTTTCTACTGTGCAGCATGGTGACCCAGTTACACATACATGTGTATATTCTTTTTTCTCACATTATCATGCTCCATGATAAGTGACCAGACATAGTTCCCAATGCTACACAGCAGGATCTCATTGCTAATCCATTCCGAAGGCAATAGTTTGCGTCTATTAACCACAAGCTCCCAATCCATCTCACTCCCTTCCCCCTCCCCTTTGTCAATCGCAAGTCTATTCTCCAAGTCCATGATTTTCTTTTCTGTGGAAAGGTTCGTTGGTGCCATATATTAGATTCCAGATATAAGTGATATCGTATGGTATTTGTCTTTGTCTTTCTGACTTACTTCACTCAGCATGTTAAAATAATTTCAACAAAGGGAGTTCCTGTCGTGGTGCGGTGGTTAACGAATCCGACTAGGAACCATGAGGTTGAAGGTTCGATCCCTGGCCTTGCTCAGTGGGTTAAGGATCCGGTGTTGTGGGTGAGCTGTGGTGTGTAGGTTGCAGACGTGGCTCAGATCTCGCATTGCTGTGGCTGTGGCATAGGCCGGTGGCTACAGCTCCGATTAGACCCTAGCCTGGGAACCTCCATATGCCATGGGAGCGGCTTAAGAAAAGGCAAAAAGACAAAAAAAAAAAAATTTTTCAACAGTGTAAATTAAAACCTTTCTTAAGAGAGATTGTTTAGATTTTACTTTTGTGTTTCAAAATGTTAAAGAATAAAATATAATTTAAAACATTTTTTAATCAATGTGCTTATTTTATATTCATATATGCAAGCTTGCCTTAAGAAAGAATTTAGAATTTTATTTCTAATATTGCTCTTTCTTTTTGTTGAAAGTAATTGCTTCTGAGGTCTTTCATTCTGATTTTTTAGCGTGCATTTACTTGTGAGGTCTACAGTGACATTAATCAGATTATGATCATTTTGTTTCCAAGTCATGTTACTGTTATACATTACATGAAAATCTATGAGAACTATGCCAAACATTTCAGTATATCAGCTTATTATATTTACAGTTGATTAGCATATATCATTTTGCCAATTGACTTTGGTATGTGAGAAATTAAATGGGATTATCAATGTTTGCAATGCACAGCATTGGGCATAATTATACATTAGTGTATACATTTGTAAAGTTATGCATATATACATTTATCTGAGATTTTTTTCATTTCATCCCTTGTAATGAAGATATTTTCCCATGAGCAGTGACTCTGTTACTATGAGGCATTTACTAGTCAATAAGTTCTTGAATTTTTATTAGCGATATGACAAGTAGACCTTAAATTCTTTCTTTTTCTCTTCTTTTTCTTGTTTGAGTGAATCCGAGATAAATTCATCAGGTGGGACATGACATATTTATTGGAAGAAAAATTGGTTATTCTTGTCTGATCTCAATCTTTACTATAATGATGACCGAATCACATACTTCCTCTGCATTTACTGATTAGTTGTCAAAATTCTACCACAAGAAGAGCTCTCCCTTCTCCACCATTTACTTATTCATTTATTATTCTTAAGAACTCCTGAATTCCTATTTCCCAAAGGTTTACAAGTCACTGCTCTACCTAATCATTTGGCACTCAAATTTTCCCAGATTTTGTCAGTGAGAGCCATTTCAGGATGGCTCTGGTGTTTTTGACATGTACCTATCACTTTGTGAACGTTTCTTCTCCTTTTGGTATAAGATGTTCTAGGCTCATTTTATAGTTGTCTTGTCTCATCCCTGAAGTCAGTTTCTGTGTGTATGTGTGTCTGTGTGTGTCTGTGTGATGGAGAATCATACTGAGACCACTATCTTGGTGCTGATTTTTCTCTTTTTTAATGAGATATCTTTATTTTTTGGCCTTTTCTGTGAATAGAACTGGAGAATGATTATTTATATACACAAATAAATACACCTAAGTACATATATATGAAGTATATACATACATGTGTACACGTGTGTACATGTGTAGAAACACGTGCATATACATACACATCTTTTAGAAAAACATTGCTTCATATCTAAACTTCCAGTTTCACTACATCCCCACAAGGTTCTTTTGGACCTTCTTCAGTTCACCACTTTTATGTATCTTCTCCCTCAGTGAAAACACTGACTCCCAATCACATTAACATATTCTTTATTTGCTCAATTCTCTATTTTCAGAATTGCTTTGTTTACATCACTTAAATAAACAAACTTACTAAAAGAATTTCAAAATTTGATTGCAGTTTTTTTTTCCTCCACCCCATCTTACCCAAGATTGAGAATATAGTCAAATACTGTGTCCATAAGTTCATGAAATTGTTGCTTTCTCCCTCTCTCCCTGCCTGTTCCTTCCTCTCCTTTCTTCCTTCTTTCCTTCCCTCCTGTTCTCTTCCTCCCCACCTCCCTCCTCCTACTCCCCTTTTTCCTTCCCTTTGCCTTGGTGACCACTACACACACACATGTATATATACACACACATTGTTTATTCCTTTCAGTTTATGTTTTAGTTTTTTTTTCCCTTTCTCATTCTTAGTGGTATAATATATATTTATTGAGTATGTTAAACATTAACATTCTTTCAAAAGACGAAAGTATTAACAAATACACACAGAAGAATTACACCCTGTTTTCTCCTTCCTCCTCTGGTAGGTAGTCAACTTCACTATCTTCTGATTTATCTTTCCTATGTTTCTTTTTGTAAAGCTAAAGTCATTTAAATATTATGTATTTTTATCCAAACATACACACATATAGAGACAGTCATTCTTTATTTTCCTAAACAAGGGGTGACATATAGTAGATATAGTATCTATATCAAATTATAAACATCTTCATCCTGTTAATGTTTTTTTGTTTGTTTGTTTTTTATAGTTGCATAATACTCCAGTATGTGTTTGTATCATGTTTTATTTCACAAATCTCTTATGGATGACCATTTAGATGTTTTCTAGTATTGTATGATTACAAATGATGCTGTAGTGAATAAATTTGTGTACACATATTTTCGTATCGGTGGACGTGTATTTCCAGAGTAAATTCCTTTAAGTGGGATTGCTAGGGTGAAGAATACATGCATATACAGTTCTTTAGATACAGTAAAATTCTCCTCCATCGGGTTTTCTCATTTTTGTATTCCTACCAGTATTGTATGGGAGGGCCTGTTTTCCCATAGGATCATAAACTAAGTATATCATTATGCTTTCGAAATTTTGACTATCTGACAGAGAATACATGGGATATTGGTATAGTCTTAGATTTTTTTTTATTATGAATAAAGTCAAATATCTTTTAATATACTTAAAGGTCATTTTTATTGTGCTTTTTGTGATTTGTTTATTCATGTACTTTGCCAGTTTTTCTATAAAATGTATAGCCATTTACATTTATTTTAAAAGAATTCTTTGTTTTAAAAGAATTCTTTATAAATTAGGGATTTCAGACTTTTTTGTATGACGTATATTGCAAGTATCTTCTCCCAATTTGTCATATGTCTTTTGACTTTTATTAATGCTTTTTTTTAACATGTGGAAGTTTTTTATGTATTCTTTTCTTTTTAAAATTGCAGTTGGATATTTTTTTTTTTTTTTTTTTAGGGCCGCACCCATTGCACATGAAGGTTCCCAGGCTAGGGGTCCAAACAGAGCCGCAGCTGCTGGCCTACATCAGAGCCACAGCAACATGGGATCCGAACTGCATCTGTGACCTACACCACAGCTTATGGCAACACTGGATCCTTAACCCACTGAGTGAGGCCAGGGATTGAACCCACGTCCTCTTTGATACTAGTTGGGTTCATTAACTGCTGAGCCAAGATGGGAACTCCTGAATTTAGATTTTATTCGTGTCTGAAGGCCTTTTATTATACCTATAGTATCATGCCATTCACTCTTCTTTTCTTCTAATATGTTGAAAGATTTTTTTTTCTTTACTCTTAAATCTTTGGTCCATTTAGTGTTTCATGTGTATGTATGATGTGAGTATTGGATCTAATCATATATTTTCAAAATGGCTATCCAGTTTTCTCAGTACCATTTATGAAGAAGACTATACCCCAGTCATTTAAAATACTGCTTTTATCATATACTAGATTTTTAGTAAGTGATGGTTGAGCCTGTTGCTGGAATTCCTCTTCTGTACCATTAGGCTTTCTATTGATGTACTAATACCACGCTATTTTAATTATATAAACTTTGGATATATTTTAATGTCTTTTAAGTCTAGCTTCTCTCAAAGCTATTCCTTTTCAGTATTGTTTCTAGCTATTCTTATATGTTTATTTCTGCATATGAACATTAAGATCAACTTTCTTATTTCCTTTAAAACTTTATTAGAATTTTTATTAAATCAAATTAAACCTTATCTTTGAAATTAATTGCCAAAGTGATGATGTTCAGCTATCCTAATGAAAAATGAAAAATGTGTTTCAATTTATTTATATCTACTTTTGTGTTTTTTCAGGCAGAATTTTATACCTAAAATGTCATTACTTTTTTTGCATCTATTTATTTTCTTAGTTGTTTGTAAGCACTGGTGATTCTTTAAGTGATACCTGAAATTAAACTACCAAAAATTGGTGTTTAAACTCAACTTATAATTCTATATTTTGAAAATACTTCTAATATATTCAAAATTCCCTCAATAGTTATTTGTATTGTCTTTTAGACAATAGATGTTTCTTATTTGCTTTTTTGAGTTTGAAAATGTAGAAGTGAATGTCATTTTTATATTGGACACCTTCAAGAACTCTGTAAAGTCTCTGAGTTTAATTCTTATCAGAGTGGTGTTAATTCCTTATTTTTGTTAAAATTCTGAGCTTGAGTAATGAAAGCCAGAAGAAGTTAATTCCTCAATAAGAGCATATAATTTCATCATTCTGAGAAAATTTGTAGTTTAGAGAAAGTAAAATTTTAAGTATTCCTTGCAAAAATTATATTGTATTGAAGTTAAACATAATAGTATTAGTTCAATATAATATTATATAATTTGAATAAATAAATATTATTAACAAAAATGGAAACTCTACAACTTTCATGTTGGACAATAAGTTTGTATTGGATCTCTTAACGTCAACTCTTAAATAAATTAAAATACTTTAAATCTCTTGTCATTTGACAAAGGTATTCATCGATGATTGCTCTGTATGGGAACTGGAAAAACATCTATTTAGGCATTAAGATATGCAGGAACTATAATGCATGACAATGCAGGAAATATTATGTTGAATATTTTCCTATTCTAAAAGTAGTATTGAGATACCCATTTACAACAAGTCAAGTTTATTTTTTGTGACAGGAAAAGGAATCATAACAGTATTTTAAGTCAATCCTTTAGTATACATGTATAGTTGGTACAAAGTGACAAGATTTAAGCAGTTGAGTCTAAAAGAAGAAACAATTGTAGAGGAATAGTATATAGATTCTGAAGTGCTTATTAACCCAGCAATAATGAGAATGATCATATTCTAAAGCTAGAAAATTACTATATACCACACACTTAAAAATAAGTAGCTTTTGGAGAAGTCACAGAAAACTTAGGCCCAAAGTTGCTTTGTTTCACAGAGAATATAGTTAGTTGTTTAAAGGACTGTTTATTTCTACTTGAATTGTGCAGTTAATGTAGAAAAAGATTTATTCATCAACTCATGTGTTTTCATGGATACAAAAAATTAGTAAGCACATGGCTGAAAAATGCATTCAAAATGTAACTGATTATTTATTTTTTTAAATCATTTGCCCATTCATTTATTAAAAATACATATTAAAATTATTTATCACTTGTAATTATCTCTACTAAAACTAAAGACATTTTTGGAAGAGCTTTCTCATGTTTTAAAATTCCAAATATAATTTAATTATTAAGTCACTTTATTCAGTTACCCTGCTGTATACATTTTATAATAATTAAATTTGGGGAGTTTTCCAAGATGTAGCATTATGTAAAAACCAAACTTTACCTGTTAGGCACTAATTGCCATTTTAATTGGATTATGGAAACAGGTATGGAAAAATGTGAACTTCAGAAATTTTGAAAATACTTATGATTTTCCCCCTATGGCTATGGTTAACCATATTTTGGAAGAATTTAACTTCCTATTTATGAGTTTGAATGCTCATGTCTTCTTTCATTTTGTCATATTCTGATTACATGAATTTGGAGTTTGAGCTCCTGAATTCAGGGTTGGATGATTTAGAGAAAACTTTTCTCCATTACACACTTGAGAAGGGCTTTTTAAAATACAGATTCACTGGTGTGGAAACTAGGGGAAAATATTTTAGTTTCTAGGAATACCAGACGTGGAGTTCCCATTTTGGCTCAGTGGCACTGACTCTGACTAGCATCCACGAGGATGCAGTTTCGATCCTTGGCCTCATGCAGTGGGTTAAGGATCTGCTGTGAGCTGTGGTGTAGGTCACAGACACCACTCGTATCTGGTGTTGCAGTGGCTGTGGTGTAGGCCAGAGGCTACAGCTCTGATTCGACCCCTATCCTGAGCACCTCCATGTGCCATGGGTGCAACCCTAAAAAAGACAAAAAAAAAAAAAAAAAGAGAGAGAGTACCAGAATTAAGAAAATGATGTGGATTTTGAGTTCCCACAGCTTTCTTCCCCTACCTAAAAATCATACCTTTATCCAGACTTGAAAATTCTTCCTCATATTATTTCATATTATTTCTTCGTTTACTCATGCCCATATTTTGGCTTTCTACATTAATGCTTTCGAAGATTTGTTTTTAAAACTTCAGTTAACAGTATGCTTGATGTTTTAATGTAGAGTTTAATTACCTTTTTGTTGGAGGAAAAACACGAGGCTTTTGAGTGTTGTTGTTTAATAGTAAATGAGGTTTTTTGTGTTTCTACAGATGCGACTCTGAAAATCGCTATGTCGGTAATCCACTTAGAGGAACATGTTATTGTAAGTATTTGTATTTTTAACTTTAATTTTATTTTTACATTTATTTTTATTTTTCGGCTGCGCCCATGACGTGTGGAAGTTCCCAGGCCAGGGATCAAACCCACACCGCAGCAGCAACCTGAGCCCTGCAGTGACAAGGCTGGACCTTTAATGTGCCACAAGGGAACACCTGTATTTTTTTATTTTAAATAATTTGTTTGTATTATTAGTTGTAGGTCCTTTTGCAGGTAAAAAAATTCATTTAGAATAACTGATTTTGTTATTAATATGTTATTTCTGTTTTTTAAGTCTTATAATACAACTTTATGTATATTGCTAAGAAAGTTAATGTGTTCTTGCTATAGTCTCTACTTGTATTTGGTGCATTTTTTTTTCCTGCTCTGAAGAGTAAAATAGCAATAGGTGTTATTCTGAACATGTAGCAAAATATAGAACCTGAGTAGTCTCAGCTGGATTTTATAGCAGTCTTTTTTTCATTAAGATTAAATTTTGAATAAATAGAATTTTATGATAGATTTTTCCAGGGAGCAATTTTGGTTATTATTAAAAAGCTGCACCGATTTTGTATTTAAAGATCCTTTATTGAGTAATGATCATATGGCAGATGTATGTTTAACTTTAAAGAAACAACCTATTTCCCAAATGATTGTATTGTTTTACATTTTTACCAGTAGTGTATGAGAGTTTCAGTTCTTCCAAATCTCTCAATACTTCATTCTAGTAAGTATGTAATGGGATTTAATTCTCATTTTATTTGCATTTCCCTGATGACTAATGATATGAAGCATTTTTTCTTTTTCTTTTTTTTTTTTTGCCGTATGTATAGGTTATTTGATGGAGTGTATTTAAATTCATTGCCCACTTAAGAAAATAGGATTGTTTTCATCTTATTGGGTTTTTCAGAGTACTTTGTATATTCTAGATATGGCTTCTTTATCTGATATATATTTTGCAAATAATCTTTTTATAGTTAGCAGCTTATCTTTTTACTTTATTAAGCATATTGTTTTTTGAAGAGCAGTTTATAATTTAGATGAAGTTCACTTTGGGAATTTTTTCTTCTGAGAGATCTTAGTCTGACTCAAGGTTGCAAAATTTTCCCCTATGTTTTCTTTCAGAAGTTTTATATTTTTAGCTTTTCCCTTTAAGTATATAATCCATTTTGAGTATTAATTAAATTTGTGTATTTAAAGGAATGAATCAAGAAATTTTTTTCATGATATGGATATCAAAATGTTTGAGCACCATTTGTTTTAAAGATTATTTTTAAACCAATGAATTGCTTTTGCACATTTGTCAAAAACCAGTTGTCCTTACATGTGCATAAGACTGCATGAGAATATTTCTGGTTTTTGTGTGTGTGTGATTTATTTATTTATTTATTTATTTTTAATTACTCAGTGGATTTTATTACATTATAGGTGTACAGCAATCATCACAACAAATTTTACAGCATTTCCGTCCCAAATCCCCAGAGCATCCCCCCACCCCCGAACCTGTCTCATTTGGAAACCATAAGTTTTTCAAAGTCTGTGAGTCAGTATCTGTTCTGCAAAGAAGTTCATTGTGTCCTTTGTTTAGATTCCACATGTCAGTGATAGCATTTGATGTTGGTGTCTCATTGTCTGACTGATGTCACTTAGCATGATAATTTCCAGGTCCATCCATGTTGCTGCAAATACCATTATTTTGTTCCTTTTAATGGCTGAATGATATTCCATTGTGTCTATGTACCACATCTTCTTGATCCACTCCTCTGTCGATGGGCATTTAGGTTGTTTCCATGTCCTGGCTATTGCAAATAGTGCTGCAATGAACCTTGGAGTACACGTGCCTTTTCAAGTCGTGGTTTTCTCTGGCTAGATGCCCAGGAGTGGGATTGCTGGATCAAATGGTGGTTCTCTTTTTAGTTTTCTGAGGGCTCTCCATCCTGTTTTCGACAGTGGTTGCACCAATTTACATTCCCACCAACAGTGTACTAGGGTTTCTTTTTCTCCACACCTTCTCCAGCACTTACTGTGTGTAGTCTTTTTGATGATGGCCATTCTGGCCGGTGTAAGGTGGCACCTCCTAGTGGTTTTGATTTGCATTTCTCTACTAATGAGTGATGTTGAACATCTTTTCATGTGTTTTTTGGCCAACTGTATGTCTTCTTTGGAGAATTGTCTGTTCAGATCTTCTGCCCATTTTTTGAAAAATTTTTTTGTGATATGGATATCCAAATGTTTGAGCACTATTTGTTTTTAAAGATTATTTTTAAATCAATGAACTGCTTTTGCACTTTTGTTAAAAACCACTTGTCCATATATGTGCATAAGAGTGCGTAAGAATATTTCTGGCTTCTTTATTCTCTTAATTTATTTGCACATTTTTATGTCAGCATAACACTTACAATTACTGTAGCTTTTTAACATGTCTCAAAATCATGTAGTATTTATTCTCCAATTTTGTTCTTTCTTTTCAAGCTTAGTTTGGCTGTTCTGTTTCCTTTGTGTTTACAGATGATTTTAGAATCTGCTTGTCAGTTTTAACAAAAACACATACTAGGATTTGGATAGAGATTGTGTTTAGTTTACAGACTTATTGGGGGAGAATTTGTATCTTAACTATGGTGAGTCTTCTGACCTATGAACATAGCATATCATTTTTTCTTAATTTTTAAATACATTCTCAGCAATATTTGGCAGTTTTCACTTCACAGAACTTTAACAGTTTTTTTTTATCAGATATATCCATCAAATTATTTAAAAAATTTTTGATGCTTCATGAATAGTATTTTTAATATTTTCTCACAGTTAAAACTACACTTTTTTTTGGGTCTTTTTTGAGAGCCACACCCCTCGACATATGGAAATTCCCAGGTGAGGGGTTGAATGGGAACTGTAGCTTCTGGCCTATGCTACAGCCACAGCAGCACAAGATCTGAGTATGTCTGCAACCTACACCACAGCTCAGGGCAACGCTGGATCCTTATCTCACTGAGCAAGGCCAAGGATTGAACCCGCATCCTCATGGATGCTAGCTGGGTTTGTTGTTACTGAGCCATGACAAGTACTCCAAATCTACACTTTTTAAAATATTGCTTTTGTATCCTTCATTTTTAAGAGACTAAACTCAGTTAATAGTTCAGGTACCTTTATTGTAGATTATGTCATATTTTTTAATGTGGAAAATAATCTGCAAATAATGGAGTTTGATTACTTTCTTTTCTGTCTGGATTTTTTTTTTTTTTGTCTCATGCCTTAGTAACCTCTGGTATCATGTGAAAAGATATGGTGAACGTGCAAATATTTTTGTCTTGTTCCTGATCTTAGAGGTAAAGCATTCTACCTTTCACCATAAAGTGGGTTACAGGTTTTTTCCTAGAAACCTTTACCAGGTTGAGGAATTCCCTTCTATTCGTACTTTGCTGAGTGTTTTTTTATTAAGAATAGGTATTTGTTTATGTCTTATACTTTTTCCACATCAATTGATATAAATCAATTGATCCAAATAAATGATCTAAATCAAATGATCTAAAGTTATTTCCATTTTAATTTTTTAATGCAGTAATTTTAGTTTCAGAAAATAATGGATGGTATGATATTATATAGATATGAGACTTTATTTTTGGCCTATTCACCAGTTGATGGGCATTGGAATTATTTCTAGGCTTTGGATATTATGAAAAATGCTGACAGGACATTTAGATGGTCTTTGTGTAGACATATATTTTCATTTTTCTTGGTTAGATTCCTAGATGTGCAATTGCCAGGTCATATGACATGCTTATGTTTAAGAAGCTGTGAAATGATTTTATAGCATGGCTCTGCCATTGTACATTCCCACTAGCAATTTATAAATGTTTCAGTTTTTTCCACATTCTCATCAACACTTTATATTGTTAGTCTTTTTTATTATAACCATTCTAGAGTATTAGTAGTATATTGTGATTTAAATTTGCATTTCTATTATTGCTAATAATGTTGAGTTCAACTTCATGTCTGTGTATGAACATGTTTTATAAAATATTTATATAATATTTTATATATAAAATACTAATTTTCTAGTTTTTTTTGCTATTTCAAATAGTATATTTTATTTTATTTTATGTTTTTAAATTTTTTTGTCTTTTCTAAGGCCGTGCTTGCAGCATATGGAGGCTCCCAGGCTAATTGGAGCTGTAGCCGCCAGCCTAAGCCAGGGCCATAGCAACATGGGATCCGAGCTGTGTCTGTGATCTACACCACAGCTCATGACAACACTGGATCCTTAACCCACTGAGCCAGTCCGAGGATCGAACCCACAACCTCGTGGTTCCTAGTCGGATTCATTAACCACTGAGCCACAATGAGAACTCCTTAAATAGTATCTTTTAAAATTACACTTTCCATTTATGCTTTATATGTAAATATAAAATTCATTTTAATACATTGATCTGGTAGTCATCAACTTCAGTGAACTCTGTTATCAATTCTAATTGTTTATAGATGTTTGATTTTTCAATGCAGTTGATTACAGTATATACAAATAAGGACATTTTGTTCCATACTTTTCTATTTTTTACTCCCTTATTGGTAAGATTGGGATCTCTGTTTCAGTGCTGGGTCAAAACGATGGTTAGTAGGCATCACATCAAATAGAGAGTTTGCTATAATTTATGGAATACTCTCGGTATCAAGTTAAGAAAATTCCTATCTACATTAGTATCCTGCAAGATTTCATTATTAATGACTTTTCCCTTTACGTTGTTAAATTTAAGCTGCATATTAATAGATTTCCATTAATTAAACATCTTTGCATTCTGGGGTAAACCAAACATAGTTATGGCATATTATTACTTGGGATACTGCTAAATGTTATTCGTTTATATTTTATTTAGGATTATTGTCAGTGAAAATGAATGCAGACTATATTTTTACATTATTTTTTCTATGAAATAATCTTTTTAATTGTTCTAACTTCATGTTGTAAAATTATGGTAATAGCTTTCAAAGATAAGTTTGACACGATTGCTTTTTTATTTTAAAAGATGAATAGCTTAATATTAAGTGAACCTCAAAGATTAGCTAAAATTAACTAAGAATACCTGGTGCTTTTTTACTGGTAGTTTTTTTTTTTTTTGCCCCATATTTTAGCATGAGCTTTGGGATTATTCATCCTTTTCACTTATTTTGTTTTCCAGTTCATCAATTTTATGTTGTATCTTCAGTAATTTCCTTCTCATACAGTTTTTATTTTTAGTTTTAAAATTTTTTTGTCTTTTTATAGGGTCGCACCTGCAGCATATGGAGATTCCCAGGCTAGGGGTCGAATTGGAGCTGTAGCTGCTGGCCTGCACCACAGCCACAGTAACGCCAGATCTGAGCTGCGTCTACATCCTACATCACAGCTCATGACAACGCTGGATCCTTAGCCCACTGAGCGAGGCTAGGGATCGAACCTGCATCCTCGTTTTGATGCTAGTCACATTCGTTCCACTGAGCCATGACGGGAACTCCTCATGGAGTTTTTAGTTGTTGTTTTTTTGCCTATATTTGGTATTAGTGTTCTTATTAATATTATTTTCTACATAGTGTAGGGTTCGATTTTTATCTCTTTTTTGTATATTAACAATTTTCTTAATTTGAATTGAGTAAATCTTATTAACATCATTTTATTTTTTATTTATTTATTTTTTGTCTTTTTGTTGTTGTTGTTGTTGTTGTTGTTGTTGCTATTTCTTGGGCCGCTCCCTCGGCATATGGAGGTTCCCAGGCTAGGGGTCGAATTGGAGCTGTAGCCACCGGCCTACGCCAGAGCCACAGCAACTCGGGATCCGAGCCGCGTCTGCAACCTACACCACAGCTCACGGCAATGCCGGATCGTTAACCCACTGAGCAAGGGCAGGGACCGAACCCGCAACCTCATGGTTCCTAGTCGGATTCGTTAACCACTGCGCCACGACGGGAACTCCTATTAACATCATTTTAAAGTTATTTTTCTAATTTTATTGAGAATGTGGTATTAAAAAAAAAAATCCCTAATCTTATTTAGGTGTTTTTGTAGCCTGTGGGACATTTTTATGTATCACACATAGGCATGGTGTGTGGGTCCTACAGACACCTAGTGGGTAGACACTGTTCCACATCCTACAATGTGCATGGATGCACAGCTCCTTAGAACAAAGAATTTATGTGACCCAAAATGTCAATAGTGTTGGGGTTGAAATTCCCTGATTTAGGGGTTTAATTAGATTCAGATATGATTTGGAGGAAGCACTATTTTTCATAGGTGGTTTTGTGTTCTTTGTATAGCAGAAGCACATAATTCTTGCAGTTCTTTTTTCTTTTTCTTTTTTTTTTTTTGTCTTTTGTCTTTTCAGGGCTGCACCCGCAGCATATGGAGGTTCCCAGGTTAGGGGTCTAATCGGAGCTACAGCTGCCGGCCTGTGCCAGAGCCACAGCAAGCCCAGATCCGACTTGTGTCTGTGCCGTGCATCCTCATGGTTCCTAGTCGGATTGGTTTGTGCTGTGCCATGACGCGAACTCCTCTTGCAGTTCTTTTAATGTTCTTAGTAGACACTGGTGCTCAGTGTTTAGAATGTAGTTAATTAGAGGTTGTAAATTGTGATATTCTAATTTATTTCTTGTTTGAAAAACTGTTAAAGACAGATTTTTTTTTCTTGTGGGCTATTTGCTTACGCATTGCTACAGGCATACAGGCAAGGCATGATAAAAGCTATAATCTTTTTTAAAAGTTTACCAGTTTTAAGAAAGGCAAATAAATTTCAAAATAAAGAATTGTTTGCTTAGTATCTTTCCAAGGTGATAGCTAAGTTTGTTGTTTTTGTATCATAAACTTATGGACCCATACGTATTTAATATGTCTTAGTCCACTTGCAATTTTTTTCCATACTGATGATCAAGTTGTCTATTTTCTTTGTCTTTTAAATTATCCTTGTTGTTGGTTTTTTTCCACATTCATTTTGTTTTACCTCTCTCAATCCTCCTGGATTTTAAGGGGGACATATTTTTGTCTGATGTTTTAAAATTAGAAATTCATATTTAATTCTTCTTGACTCTTTAGCTTTTGTTGTGTTCCAAAGAAATAACTAGTTACACTTTTGGACAACAGTTATAACAGAATTTATATTCCATTTTTTAAGAAATATTAAATATACTCGCATTTAACTTAAGCCTTTTATATTTAAGACTAAAGTGATTTTTCTCTAGACAGTGCTGTCCACAATAAAAATAATTTATCCTAAATGTGCAATTAAAATTTTTCTGCTACCTAAAAAGAAAAATTAAACCGTTGAAATCAATTTTAATAATATATTTTATTTTAACTCAATGTACCTAAAATGTCATTTTAATGTGACAGTGTAAAAAATCATTTTTTTGAGGTTTTTCTCAATTTCGGTGTTTGAAATACAGTTTGTATTCTGTACTCATGTCAGTCCTGATTCAAATCAGTCGCATTTCAGGTACTCAGTAGGCACATGTGAATTGTGGCTACCATATTGGACAGTTCATCTATCATATGGGATTCTTTCCCTCTTTTAAAAATGTTAAAGAAATAGTTATAAAGCACTAGATGGCAGTCTTGTCATTTGTTATGAGACCTTTCAAGCTTAATAACACTTAAAGAAATGGTGTTTTTTAAAAAAGGTCAGTCGTTCTCATAATAGTGTTAATGGAAACTGTTCTGATTTTAAAGATTGGAGTGAAATTCAAAAAGCAGATCCACACTCTAACTTGAAGCAATTGAGTGCAATGCGGTGTTAGTATAATTGAAAGTAATTTCCAGTAGTTGTATCTTACAGTCTTAGTTTTTTTTTTGCACTTCAATCAAAACCCCCAAACTGAATGTGTTAGATAGGTATCATGCATCACATGGGAAAAAAAAGAGTTTCTGGCAGTAGTATCTAATTTGACTGACCGTTGTAAACACTGAAGTACTCAATTTATCTTGACGAATGTAAAAAGTAGTAGTCACGAAGTAGTATAATTTCTTTTTTCCTTAAATGCTTTAAAAAAATTATGATAACAATTATAATGAAGGAAGCTTTAAATGCAAAATGGAAAACTGGCCCATGACTATGTTATATAGAAGATGTATGTCAATGAGTAGAATCAGAGGACAGAAAGTCACTTACTGCAATCATCTACTTTGTGCGCCTCCTTCATTAATTCTTTAAGTACATGTACTGTCCAAACTGCCAATTACTGTTTCAGTATATTTCCAAGTTATATAGCATATCTTGGCTTTTTTTTCCACCTTTTACTCTGAAAAATTACTATTTCAGTTTGATTTTCTCCTATTACTATTTAGAGTTGAGGTGCAGTTTTGTGATGGAAATAATATACTGCCTATTTTAAGAGCAAGAAATTTAATTACTCCTTTTATTTTCAGTGCTCACCTCTACTATTCATCACATCTTATCTTAGTTTATATTAAACTAAAAACTGAAACATTTATCCAGCCATCTTGCTGTAAGCCCTTTGTTATTGATTTATGTAATTACTATTTATGTCTTAGACGAAAGACATTATTTATAAGCATATTATTTATTGGATTTGATTTTTTTCTTATGTTTCATAAGTGATAGGTAGTATTTCTATTAAGTAATATTACAGCTTTTAATTAAAATAACTTTGATCTCAATTTAATTGCTTAAAATGCTATGTCATACAAAGTAATTAAAACTTGAGTTAACCTTGTATTTAGTGTAACAATTTTTGTTCTATTCTAAAACAGAGTTAAAGAGTTTTCCCATTTTAAATGAAATATACTATCCTTTAATGGTTTAATGACTTTTTAACTAATAAATATAAATAGCAATTGAAATAGGATCTGGCTGGTCCATCTGCAAATAGAGCAGCGGTGACCTTGGTGAACACAGAGAATTTAAATTCTTGTATTTCGCAGATTGAACTCATAATGGAGCGAAGATTATCTGACAAAACAGAAATGCCCACATGATTGACATTTTTATCTTATTCTTTGATTCATCATTGTTTTTATTAAATTTCTTGAAGTTATAGCCCAGTATTTTAAAATGTTTATTTTTGAATTATTTAATATTTTAGCATATTCCAACATGAAAGAGAATATAGCACAATTATGAGAGTTAAAAATAGCTGAGAGCAAAAATTGCTATTGAAGTAATCTAGAAGAGAGCTGACAATTTTATTTGACTCAACATTTATAATAAAAGTGTTATATCATTCTGTTCATATAAATAATATAGACTCATTTTAAAAAATCATTAAATAGAACAAACAAAGTTTAATGAGGAAAACAAAAATGTCTGAAAATCTCCCACCAGGGCTCCCAAGTGGAGCTGTGTGGTCTGAGCCCTCCTCAAAGGGGCCTGGCTGTGCAGAAGAGTGGCAGCTGATCTCCTGTTCTTACTTTTCTCACTAAGTCTCTTAACATGGTGTGCGGCTGTATCTGCCTTGAGCAAGGGTTAACAGCTCCTTATTTGTATGAAGACGCTGATGTCCTTTTCTAAATGCTGAATGGATGCCTTTCTAAATAAATTATGTCCAGATAATAATTTTACATAAAAGAGGTAATAGCATATATAATATCCTTATTACAACTACTTTTTCACAGATATATAGCTCATTATTTAGAATCATTTAATAAAACCAGAAAACCAATTGATTTTAAAATAACAATAATACTAGTTTAAACTTTACTGAGCACTAACTGTGCCAGTCTAGTCTAAGCTTTTTTTTTTTTTAAAGTTTATTTGTATATTTAATCCTCAAATGAGAAGGGTATGCTTATTATCACCATTTTTCTTTGAGGGAATAGAGGCAGAGAAAGTTTAATTTGTTTACAGAAGATCACATAGCTAGGAAATAAAGCCAGTTTCAATCCAGGCAGTCTGTGTCTATATCCACCTCTGGGTCTATATCACACACACTCAATCCCAGATAATAAAACTAGAGCAACAAAAATTAGTAATATATTTAACCTAAGAGTTGTTTTTATATGCATAAAATAAAAATACCACATTAAAGGAAATGAAAACAGGACCTAAACAACTGCAAAATTCAAACTATTTCTCAAATGAGAAGTCTTCATGTGAAGACATGAGACTTAGCAACATTGATACATAAATTTTATTGAATTCTAATTAGAATTTCATTCAGTTTAGGGTTTTTTTTTTAATAATTTTTTTTTATTTTCCCACTGTAGAGCAAGGGGGTCAGGTTATCCTTACATGTATACATTACAATTACATTTTCCCCCCACCCTTTCTTCTGTTGCAACATGAGTATCTAGACAAAGTTCTCAATGCTATGGTGGGAATGTAAACTGGTACAGCCACTATGGAGAACAGTATGGAGATACCTTAGAAATCTATACATGGAACTTCCATATGACCCCACAATCCCACTCTTGGGCATCTATCCGGACAAAACTCTACTTAAAAGAGACACGCGCACCCGCATGTTCATTGCAGCACTATTCACAATAGCCAAGACATGGAAACAACCCAAATGTCCATCGACAGATGATTGGATTCGGAAGAGGTGGTATATATACACAATGGAATACTACTCAGCCATAAAAAAGAATGACATAATGTCAGTTTAGGTTTTTGAACTGCATATATTAGAATAAATTTATTGTAAAATTTATTTTAAATAATACACTTTTAGAATATTCAGTAGAATTATGGAAGGGAAGAATAGTGAGAAATTCCCACCTGAATGAATATCCAGACATATGGTAACTCTAGCTGTACTGGTTTATATTCTGGTATAGGAATCAATGAACAAAACAGAGTTCAGGATTTGATTCCTAAACATTTGGGAATTTATATGGCAGTCATCTTGTTTTCATGAGTTCTTAATGACTTAACGTGCTTGTTCTTAAGTATCCCAAACTTTACCTTAGATTATGGCTTTTGTATTTACTGTTTTTGCTGCCTCAAATACTCCATCTCTAATTAATACTCTAGTCTAACTTAAAATGGACTCAGTCAAGTATTACGGTAATATTTTTTCCCCATGCTAACACCTACACAGTATGATGTTCTCTCACATGTTTATTTGTTTATTTAAATGTGGGTTTTCTTTACTTATTAGAGTGCAAGTCTGTGAACCCAGGATCTTCTCTTGTTGGAAGTCATATTTAGAAAAACCGTGGCTCCTAGGCAGAGGTTCAGTAAATATATACTAGGCGTACACATATAAGTGATTAATACATAAATGAGGAGTTTCTGTCATAGCTCATTGGTTAACAAATCCAACTAGGAACCATGAAGTTGTGGGTACAATCCTGGGCCTCGCTCAGTGGGTTAAGGATTCAGTGTTGCCGTGAGCTGTGGTGTAGGTCACAGATGTGGCTTGGATCCCACGTTGCTGTGGCTGTGACTTAGGCTGGCGGCTACAGCTCCCATTAGACCCCCTAGCCTGGGAACTCCATATGCAGCAGGTGCAGCCCTAAAAAGACAAAAAAAAAAAAAGCCAATTAATACATAAATGAATACACATTTATCATAGCTGTATAAGCAAGTATTTTTTGTTGATGGGGTGTTTGACTGAAAAATGTTAGGAAATCATTTTATAGGTTATGGAGTAAAAGTTGCTTTACATTACTTTAAATTTATTTACATAATATAGAACATAAAGTTCTACATTGAAAAGCTTTAAACACCAGCCATTGATTGAAATAAAAATGAGCTTCAATCTTTGTTTTTCTAGCTGGCCCATGGAACATTTGCTACAAATAAAATCTTAGCAGATTTCCATATGTCATTGCAGAATAATGGAAAATTTAACTGCTTGGAGATACCATGAAGCAAAGGAAGGTGGCTTCTGAAGAGATCATGGTATATTATAAGAAAATTAGAAGTATTGATGAATAGGCATTGATGAGCATAGGCCACATCCTCTTTTGCACAATGAGATTAAGTGTACGTCCTAGATCACAAAATCAGTCATTCAGAGTGTGGATAATAACAGGTTCTGTGCTTTTTCTGTGATAGCAGAATATAATTCAACTTGCAAAATTCTTGTAATGGATTTTACCTTTGGAATTATTCTAAATGTTCCAGTCTCAATAGAAATTCTTAATAATTGTCAGCATGGTTAGCATTGTTCAGCAAGCAAGTGCTAATATTTATTAAGTATTTATTATGTGTAAGACAAGATTACTTATTCATTTAATATGCACTAGGAGGACATATTTTCTTCCTCCTTGATTTTTACTTACGTAAGAATTACACTGTTAGAGCTTGGAGAGACTGTCATTTATTAGAATTGACTCACTTTTGTTTATTAATTCAACATATATTTATTGACTAACTTCTTTGTTGGACTCTGGGGATATTACAGTGAACAAAACATGTTCTGCTCCATTGAAGCTTATAAAATAGTAGGGAAAATAGATGTTAAACTTTTACACAATTATGTAGATATGGTTGTCCTAAAAACTCTGATTGAGAATTATAGATGCTTTGGGAATACATTACAAGAGATTACAAGAGAACCTGACCTAATTCGTGAGCCAGGAAGTAGACATAGGTGAAGTAAGAGAAGGGTGGAGCCTTGATGTCAAAGATGACTTGGGAGTAGAGCAGTGATCATGTGCAGATGGAAAGAAGTAGAATCAGCAGGAGCGGCATGCATAGAAGTCTGTGGTTGGAAAGAACATGGCAAGTGAGATACTAACACTTTAACACGTGTAACTAGGTGAAGGGAGTCAAGAGATGAAGTGATAAGATCTGCAGGATCAAATCATGCAGTGCTTTGAAGAACATATAAGGACTTTGGTCTTTATCTTAGGAAAAATGAGAAGGCATTGAAGGATGTTGAGGCAAGTAAAATGTTAAATTTAAATTTTAAAATAATCAGGCTGCTTACAGTATGTCAAACAGCTTGGTGAGGGCAATGGAGCATGAAAGAGACCGAATTAGTTCATTTTCTGAGGCATTATTCCTGGAGCCACATTTTAAGTATGACTGTGATACACTTATACTGGGAATATACTTGCGCTTATATTTTTGTAAGTTTTATTGTTTACTAAGCAGTTGTCTAAGTTGGCAAATATATGTACTTATACATATATGCCATTGTTTAAAACATATTTGGATTCTGTTTTTTTTTTTCTAACTCAGAGCAGCAATTTAAATATTTGTATTCTTGATTTTGTTGTCGAAGTCCGTGTGCATCCTTTCACTACTCTCGAAATGACCAAATACATGATCATGAACTCATATTTATAAACAAATATATGTATTTATTAATACACATACAAGAATCTGTTTGACTTTTTAAACCATTTAGAATTTATTCAGAGCCAATACAGTGAATAATGAAGGAGTAATAACATTTACTGAACGCCTTTACTTAGGCAGTCAAGCCAAACACCTACTAACATAATCTTGTTTAACTCAAAGAGCACACTCCTATGATGTAGGCAATTTTATCCCCATTGTACCATTGACTCTCACTGAGGTTGATTAACCTGCATCCTATAACCCAGTTGGTATTCGGGAGATTACAACTGAGATCTCTTTGAATACTGTGCGTAATGCTAAATTAAAGGTGAAATACAATATTCACTGGTAAAAATCAAATCATTAGACCTTAGTTCCTCAAAGTATTCAAATTATGAATTTCTGAGACAATTCAAAACACATAATAAATACCCTGGTTCCCAGAGAAGCTGGAACATTGTATAAACAGTAACCAGTGGTACAGCATACACAAATCAGAGTTGGTTTCATTTGTGATCCTGGCATGGTTTCCGTCTTATATCTCAGATATATTGATATTTCCAAAATTTTTGCTGATTTTTTGGTCACCTTTTACTATTTTCTTAAAAAATACATCATTTTCATGTAACTTTTGTTAAGGGAGTAAAACAGATACTCACTATTTGCTCTTCATCACCCCAAATGTATAATGTACTCAGAACCTTCCTTTATTGTTCAAGTTCTCTTTCAGAATGCCTCTTTTCTATGTATAAATTTTGTCATCACTTTAGAAGTAATCATTAGTTTGCTGGAATATCTGACCTCTAAACATTTTGTGCATATTAAGTCTTTCTCTTAATATTTTATTCAGTTAAACTCCTTTGAGCATGCTGTTACTTGTGAGCTTGACTTTGTATATAATTTGTTATTAACTCTTTGTAGTAAAAAGCAGCCACTAGTTTGCTCCCTGAGTGCTGGCTCCGTGTTGACTAAACTACCTAAAAACATCATCTGCTGGAGTTCCTGTCATGGCGCAGTGGATAAAGAACCTGACTAGTATCCATGAGGATGCGGGTTCGATCCCTGGCCTTGCTCAGTGGGTTAAGGATTTGGCGTTGCCGTGAGCTGTGGTGTAGCTCAAACCTGCAGCTCAGATGCCGTGTTGCTGTGGCTGTGCTGTAGGTGATTGCGCTACTACAGCTTCGATTTGACCCCTAGCCTTGGAACCTCTATGTGCCATGGGTGCAGACCTAGAAAGACCAAGAAAAAAAAAAAAATCTTTTCCATCTTGGAACTTAACCCTTGGTTTACTGCTGCTGTGAAAGACCAGAAAGAGAGATTGATTATCTTACATGTTTTTGTTAGTCTATACCTAAGACGTAAATTAATTAGCAATGAAATATGCCATTTTTGGAAACACAGAACAACCATGTAAATCTTATTGCTTACCATGTGACTGTAAACCATGTGAACAACCCATTAAAGATCAAAAGAAAAAGTTTCTGAACTTCAGAAAATTTCCCCCTTTTTGGCCCAGCTATGGAAGTAACTAACGCATGTTCATCCTGAAAAAGAGATAGAAAGACAAATTAAAATCACTGCTAATTCTTGTATACAGAGAATATGGTTGGTAACATTGTATCAGATACCTTCTCAGTCTTTTATCTAAGTCATGACGATGCAGTAGGCTGAATAACCACCCCTGCCATCCTAATCCATGAAACTTGTGAATATATTACCCTAAATGGCACAAGGGAGTTGCAGATATGCTTCAGTTAAGGATTTTGAGATGAGATTGTCCTTGGGTTATTCTGGTGGACCTGGTGTAATTACAAGTGTTCTTGTGAAGGGGACAGAGGGAGATTTGACTGCAGTCGTGGGAAATGTGATGGAAGCGAGAGGTTGGAGAGATAGAAGGAAAGGGTCCTGTGCTGAAGAGTGAAGTCTTAAAAACTGGAAGAGGCAAGAAACTGGATTATCTTTGAGTACGACCAGAAGATACCACTCCTGGCATTTTGGTTTTCCTCTGTAAGACTCTTTTGAACTTCAGACTTCCAGAACTTTAAAAGAATAAATTTGTGGGTTTTTTTTAAGCCACTAATTAGTTAACCAGCAGCAATAAGAAGCTAAATTACATTTTTTTGTGTATTTTTCCCAAAACATGGCATCACAAAGACAGTATTTCAAAATTATTATTCTTTAATTTATCCTTAATATCTTTATATGTCATCTGTGCTCTTGTAACTATCAGCATATCATAGCTTTCAATTAATTTTATTTATTATCCCTAAAACTAATGAAGTTTTAAAAATCAAATCAAATAATTATCTTATTTTTGACATGAAATTTACCCTCAACAAATTTTTATTCGTTTTGCATAATTGAGAAATTTATATCTGTTGGTTATCAACTCATGTTTTCCCCTTCACCTCAGCCTGTGGCCACCACAGTGCTACTCTGGTATTTTATGAGCTTGACTATTTTAGATACCTTGTATAAATGGAATCATGCAATATTTGTCCCTCTGTGACTGTTTATTTCCCTTAGCTCCAGCAATACCATTCTGAATATTTATCCAAAGGGATAATAGCATTCCAGTGTTCATCGCAGCACTATTTTAATATAGCTAAGATGTAGAAATAGCTTAAATGTTCATTGACGGATGAATGGAAATCCTGTAATATATGACACAAATGAAACTTGAGGACATCCAGGCAGCTTTTAAAATTTTCTGTGTGAAATATTTTCAGACTTAACAAAAAATGTCCAAATATCTTTTTATGACTTTGACCCCTGGGAAGGGTTGGATAGTTATTTTATTTTTTTTAATTTATTTTTTGAATGATTTTTACTTTTTTCCGTTATAGCTGGTTTACAGTGTTCTGTCAATTTTCTACTGTATGGACAGTTATTTTATAAAATATCTCTCAATTTGGATTTGACTAATTTTTTTTTTCATGATTGAGTTCTGGTCATGCATTTTTATTAAGCATACCACAGAAGTGGTCTGTGTTTTTCTCAGTGTATCCTGTTTTGAAGTACATGACAGAAATTTGTTCCATCTGGTGGTGGTATCTTTGATCACTCTTTAGTGTGTGATGTCTGCCAGTTTCTCCACACTGAAGGTACTCTTTCTTACTGTGTTTAATGAGTGTATTATGGGGACATTCTTTGATATTATGTAAATATCCTATTTCTCATCTTACTGTCACCCACTCTTTTACCATACATTAGTGTGCTTGCCAAATGGTGGTTTTCTATGCCATCGTTTCTTCTACATTTTTAAACTATAAAAAGTAGCTGTCCCTTCCCCTTCATTTATTTGTGCATTCACTTACTTGTATTCATCAGTATGGATCCGTGTATATATATTTTGTGGCTTCTAGCAAATTACTGTTATTACAATTATAGCTGAAATTACTCCTTATTTGGCCTTTGGGAAATCCCTCACTTTAGCTCCTGTTTTCTTTTGGCAGGAGTCTATCATTTTCCAAGTATTTCCTTATTTTCTGATACTGCAGGATATTTCAGACACCTTGTACTTTCCCTGCCCTAGCTCTAGAATCAACCATTTTTCTGGGAAGCCATGCTTCTTTACATTGGAGAATGATATTTAGCAATAAGAACCTGGGAGCTAAGTATGCTCAATGGTTCTGGGTATTATTCTTTCTTTCTTTTAAAAAAGTTATTATTTTAAAAATGGAATCACCAAGTATATCTGTACTCTATTTTTTTTTTTAATTCTGCTGTCTTGCTTTAATTGAAACTTATATCCTGAAACTTGGCTCTTCTCTAAGGGAAGTGTTGACTGTTTTTTCTTTCTTAATGTCCATAACTTAGTATCTAGACATAGAAATATTATCTGCCTTGCTTCCTTCGACATTGACAAATAATTGCTTCTCTTTACCCATTCAAAAATTTTATCTCCTTTGAAGCAGTATTTTACCTCTCCTTGCTGCTGCCTTTCCCTGAAATCCTGTGCACTTCATTTAATCTCTTATCCATTTAATACTTTTTCACTTGCCTGTCTTTCTTTTATTATCTTTTTTGACATCATTCTTGATTTCAATTTCCACATGTACTTTAATTATACATTAATTATGTTGTGTTCATTTTTCAAAAATTCTTATAGGACTCAAACACTCTATACTCTTAGGATAGCTTTATTTTAAGCAAAGGCTATGCATTGAAAGGAACCAAGAGATCTTAGATATTAGGGATAACTATATAGTTATAGTAATTAAGGTGGTGTGGGTTTATTTAGAAAAAAGATAGGCATAATCACCAGTGTAATAACATAGACCCCAAAATAGAGCTGTAGGTATAATATAATATTTTTATATTATATCTGACCATGTGTAGAAATTGTTCATTTTGGTAGCTTTTTAGTTGTTTTATATTCCAAGATAACTTTGTTTTATTCTTTTATTCTAACTTAAAATCTTTTGTTTAGTCACTGCCACATCTTTTTGCTATGGTATTTCCATACCTGTATTTGTCTCTTAGTTGTAGTGTGTGTGTGAATAATTTTTTCAGGATGAATATATAGATAATATACTTTTACAGCAAATGAAATTATCATTACGTTGTTTCTTTATGTAGTCAGAATGATTGTGTACACATATCTCATAAAATATTGCTCCAGTTACTTGTCTTTTGGCTTTTATTGTTGCTCAAGACCTCCCAACATCTTGCCTAATTTTGCTTTTAAATGATTGATTTGTTTGCATGAATGTGTGTGTGTGTGCACGTGTGTGGTGTTTGTATATATGCATGTGTTCATATGCCCATGTGGACATGCCTGGGTATATATGGTATTTAAAGTTTTTTTTTTTTTTCTTTTGTCTTTCTAGGGCTGCACCCATGGCATATGGAGGTTCCCAGGCTAGCGGTTGAATGGAGCTGTTGCTGCCAGCCTATGCCAAGGCCACAGCAATGCCAGATCCAAGCCGCATCTGTGACCTGCACCATTGCTCACGGCAGTGCCAGATCCGTAACGCACTGAGCGAGGCCAGGGATGGAACCCACAATCTCATGGTTCCTGGTCGGATTTGTTTCTGCTGCACCATGATGGGAACTCCTAAAGTTTTTTTAAGAACAGCTTTATCGAGCTATAATTCACATACCTAAAATCTCACCCCTTTAAAGTGTACAATTCAGTGGTTTTTAGTATATTCACAAGATTGTACAAACATCACCCCTATGTAATTTTAGAACATTTTAATCACTCCTAAGAGAAACCCAGCATACATTAGCAGTCACTCCTCATTCTCCTTACCCCTAGCCTTTGGTAACCATTTTTTTGTCTTTATGGATTTGTCTACTCTAAAATACTGCATAAATGATGTTGTAGAATATGTGGTGTTTTGTGGTGGCTTCTTTGATTTACCATGCTGTTTTCGAGGTTCATCCTTGTTACAGCAGGTGTCAGTATTTCATTCTTCTTTATGGCCAAGTAAAGTTCCATCATATGGACCCATCACAATGTGTTTATCATTCACCAATTAATGGACATTTATGTTGGTTTTACCTTTGGGCTATTACGAATAATGCTAGAGTATTTTTATCTTTTATGCAGGATGTTTCCTTTCATTGTTTAGGTTTGAATAGTCAACAGATTTTTTTGTCACATATTTAACATATATGTGCTTCTTTTCAGTTTATTATGATGTCTGCTTTAACAAAATTTTCCATGCATATATTGACTGTTTCTATGTCTGGTATTCTCTTGAGTGATTTTCAACTCTATTATATTCTATGAAGCTTTTTTAGATTTGACCTACATAGTACTTATTCAGAATTATGTTGTTTTAATTCTTTTATTTTCCGATCTAATATTTTTAATTTTGCTATTATATCATTACTTGTAGTTTCTGTTTTTTTTTCCTTACACTTTAAACTTATTTAACTCTCTTTTTTATTGTAGTCTTCAGTGTTATTATCTTGTCTTTCAGCTTTAATTATGTGGGGTTTTTTTTAGATTTTCTTTTTCCTTTCATGCATACTGCAGAGGTATTTTAAATGAGTAAACGTCTTACTTATGTTAAGTA
This sequence comes from Phacochoerus africanus, assembly GCF_016906955.1. NCBI lineage: Eukaryota > Metazoa > Chordata > Mammalia > Artiodactyla > Suidae > Phacochoerus > Phacochoerus africanus. Next base: position 126,011,918 of record NC_062558.1, read on the forward strand.
ATTATATATACCTAATCTGTTGTTGACAAAATGGTATTTTCCTCTTTTTCTCTTCTTACTATGCAAATCAAACTAACTTAAATATACAAAAATGTCAACTTTTCCTTTCTCTGTTTTCATGATTTTTTTTTGTCTGTACAATTATAATTTGGAGCCAGTAGTATGAGCAGTCTCATTCACCATAATATCTAACATGATCATACAAAAAATGAGAGAGATATAAAGAAGAGTTGCTCTTCATTTCCATTTACCGGCATTTGTGGACTTCTTTTTTTCTTTTTCTTTTTTTTTTTTTGATCCAATTAGGAAGTTAATTGCCAATGTCTAGTTTTCCGGAATTATCAGAGAGAGTTTGCTGATTGTTGGCAAATATTTAAGAGCTAACTATATGATTTACAGTTGTTCCAACCTTCAGGACTCAGTCTGTGAAATCAGAAGATTGATTTACGTAGTGTTTATGGTTTTTTGAACTATATCTTTGGTCTTTTTCTATTCACAAGGTTTTCAAATTCTGGTTTCTAATCAGTATTGTATATAAATGTGCAGAATACAGTTTATCTTTTTTTTAATTATGAAAGTTTAAAACACACTGAAAAATGTGGTATGTATGTTTTAATATGTATAGTATATATATTTTTGTAGTATATGTAATTTCAAAATTGTGTACCTACCACTGAGTTTAATAAAGCTTAATGCTTTGCTGTATTTCTTGAAGCAACGCAGGCATCACCTCTGCTCACCTTAATGCAGGATGGGTGGGGTTTTCAGGGCTCTACACTCTGGGAATAGATATACAGGAAGCAAAAAGAAATAAACAATAAAACCCCCAGAGACCCAGAGAACTTACCACTAGGTCATCCCTTAAATTTTGAGGTCATTGTCTTTTAACCACTCGAGGACATTGTTCTATAATTCTCTTTCCTTTCTCCTCAATTTTTTCTTTTCTACTAAATTTTATTTATGCCAGTTGGTATGAAAACATGCTCTTTCTCCCAATTAAAAAAAAAGCTTTCTCACCTCATTTGGTCATATTTACTCCTCCTGATATTTTGTCATTTCTTTGCATTTGTTGGTTATTCAGTGTTATTTGAGTTAATTTATAGTCAAACGTGTTGCTTTTTTATATTATAATAAAGTGATTCATTAAAAGAGTACAAAAACTTATTTTCAAATTATGTACATTTTCAAAAACTTGAGACATATTTACAACTATAATGTTTTATGTTCTGCTATGTAGCTAAGAAGTTCAGAGTAAATTACAGCATTAAAGTACGTGTTTTAAGTGCCAGGTAATTATTCATTTGCAAAGCCCCTAAAATACACCAACATGGTATTTTTAAATTGGGGGGAGGGAGAAATATATCTCCTGGTTAAGTGGAAAATCATGCATTTGGTTTCTGAAAGACTTCAAGCAGCTTTAAAAGGAAACATTTTGTGTAGAAGACTAAAACTCTCTTCAGTTTATAATAATTCACGTTCACTGAGTGGTACACTTGTTAGTCACTTGAATTACATAATGCACCTACAAATTTTGTTCCAAGATTCAGGCTTATTTTCTAGACTAACTGACATTAAGATTAATCATTACCATACATAATATACATTGTACTGATCTTGTACTTCCAACCGTAATAAATGACAATAGAGAAATCAAGCCTGAATGCCTGGTCAAGAACTTGGTAATTGTGGCTGAGGGCTGGAGTCCGTACACCAGAATGTCCATAGCCCTGGGGCACTATAGCCTCTATCCAGAGCTGCTCAGATGTCCCCAGCCACCCAGCCCCTATCTCTAAGGCCATCTTCTCCTAGTTTCTTAGTGGTTAGTTTCATGCTAGAAATAAGTAAAGATATATGCAGACAAGTCTTTCAGAATAGTTTTGAAATAATCCACTTTTCCTCAGTGGCATTTTTCCTTCATTCTGAGTTGATATTATCAATCCTCAATGTTGCAGCTCTACGTCTAAAACCTCTCAGCTACAGTTGACCAAGGTGATCATTTTTCTCTTTTCTAAACACTATATTTGCCTGGCTCCCTGGACACTGAATTTCGGTTTTCTTCCTGTTTCATAGGTTGCCCTCTCTATCTCCTTTGTTGGTTCCGACTGAAGATCTGATTATTTAACATTGTTTTGCCTTCAGGGCTCATCCCTTGGACCTCTCCTCTATCTACGAGTGGTGATTTCTTGGCTTCATGGCTTTAAATCCCATCTAAAATGCTGGTGATTTACCAATTGTTATCTACTACATTGCTGAGCTCAATTTACCACTTAGATGTTCAATAAGTAACTCAAACTTAACATCTTCAAAACTAAGCTTCTAATTCCAAACTCCCAACAAAGAAGACCTGTTCTCACCCATCTCAGTTAATAATGACATTTTGCTTGGTCTTGCTTGGGTCAAAAAACTTTCCCTTTCTTTCTCTCAAATGCTGCATCTATTTATTTAGTGAATCTGTTACACCTTACAAATACCTTTAGCTGTCTGACCCAGTCTTCTGATCGCCCCTGCTGTTGCCATTCTCCACTGTCACCTCTTGGTTACATTCTTGCCACAGCCTCCTTACAAGAATCACAGGTAAAACTTGTTCTTTCATTGAGGTTTTTGTACTTGCTTCCTCTGCCTGGATTACATGTTCTCTTGTAAACTCCATGGCTTATTCTTTTACTATCTTTGAGTTTTAAATGTTCCTTTTCAAAGTTGTAAGCATACTCCTACCTGGACAGCAATTTCTCCTCTCTTCACTGACTTATTACCCTTACATTTATTGTCATCTCTTATACTGTGACACTGTGAAATTACTTACTAATTTCAGTGTCCATTTGATAGAATATAGGTTGCATAAGAACAGAAATCTGTATCTTTTATTGTTATATATCTCCAGTGCCTAGAACAACACCAGTGCATTTAATTTGCCTCTTCATTTCTGGCAGTCAGATGAAAAGCAGAAATGTGACTACTCCATAGTCCTCATTCTCACTGATAGGGATCCCTATAAATTCTTTGAAAGACAGAATGTTGCCTTACACTAAATTATATGAGAAATATATAGGGTGGCTCTTATATAGTAAGCAACCTAAAGAATGACACGTTAATAATAAACCCAGTGATATTATTCGTGTTTACTTTCTATTTTAAGTGTTATTTTAAGTGTTTAAGTGTAATGCTGAGGGCATGACATGAAAGGTGTATATCCAAGAAACAGAAGTCATCTCTATTTAAGTAATTTGAATTTTTTTTAATAAAAGTGGTAGTTTAACATGAGAAATACTTCATCTTATGTATAACATTTGAAACTACTCATGACCTTTAACATTCATGCTTCACCTTGGCTTCAGTATTATATATGGACAAAATTTAAAAAATTTACCACTGAATTCTTCCTATCAGTTGTTAATAAGAGACATTTCTGTAGAATGATGTTTATCACAGAGTCATTACAAAATTGCTGAAAGTAAAAACTACCACAATAAATAAGGGACAGGTAAATGTATTATGGCATGTGATGAAATATTTTTTGGCTATTAAAATTCATATTTTCAAAGAATTTTGATTTTATGAAAGTAGGATGCCAAAATGTTTGCCTGTCTCGTTTTTATTTATAAAACTTGAGCTGGAATAAAATACATCAAAATATTACCTGTATTTTTTCTCTGGTTGTAAGATTGTGGATGACTTTATTTTTATTCTGTTACTTTTGGGTAGTTTCCAGAATGGCTGTGGTTTTTGCAGAATTTTTAAAGAATTAGGACCGCTTCCATATTTATATTTTGTTTTTTGTCGCCTGGTGACAAAGATTTACATTTTGCCTGTTTTGAGTAGGTGACTAATACTTAATGATAATCATTTTCAAATATGATATGCAACATATCTTCACCTTACTTTTGTTTATTAAACAATTCTTTGAAGTACCGATCAGGATTGTATTTTTTGTCCCCCTGCAGACAGCCTTTTGATTGATTATCAGTTTACATTCAGCTTATTGCAGGAAGATGATCGCCACCATACTGCCATAAACTTCATAGCAAACCCAGAACAGGTGAGACGCTAATTTAACTTTTATAAGACAGTTATATTAATATCAAGGAATAAAAGCTTTTGGTCATCTTTCATTGTAATTGTATCTCTTCCCAGAATTGTCACACCTTAGTCCTTTTGTGGAAAGACTTAATGCTGTTAATTATTTCCTTTCATAAAACTTAGTTATCCTTGGATTCAGAGAATTTGTGAGTCTGATATCTCAGATTTTGCAAACAGTCCTATAATTTAAATATTATTTCTGTTATTTTTCAGGCACACCATATTGTTTGTGCTCATAATTATGTTTTCAAACTGGGAGTATACTTGAATATAAAACCCATAACTTCAAAACACAAGCTATATATATATATATACATATATATATATATACACATACACATGTGTGTATGTGTGTATATATATATACACACATACACACACACACATATATATATATATTCTTTAAATATACATTACGTAGTAGTAGGTTTTCGTTGTATTTTTTCTAATCCACTGTTTTATCTGAGTTATATGAATGCTAGCTTTAAAAAAGTATTTTTATCGAGATATAATTGACGTATACATTGTGTCAGTTTAAAATGCATGGCATGCTGATTTGACACATGTGGGTCTAACATTATGATTACAACCAGAGCATGAGCTAACACCTCTATCATGTCACATACTTGTAATTATTTTTTGTCATGGCAGTAATTAACATCTAGAAACTTTGGAGTTTATAATGCAGTATAGTAGTCTATAATAACTGCGTTATGCGTTAGGTCTCTGGGACTTACTTATCTACTGTTTGTGAGTTTGTACCCTTTAACATCTTCCCAAGTCCTCCAGTGCTAAGCTGGTGGTAACGACCGTCCTACTCTCTGTCTTTATGAGCTTGGCTTTTTTAGATTTCACATTTATTTTTATTTTTGTTTTTTTAGGACCATGCTCATGGCATATGGAGGTTCCCAGGCTAGGGGTCCAATCAGAGCTATAGCTGCTGGCCTACGCCACAGCAACGTGGTATCAGAGCTGTGTCTGTGACCTACACCTCAGCTCACAGCAATGCTGGATCCTTTACCCACTGAATGAGGCCAGTGATCGAACCTGCGTCCTTGTGGATGCTAGTTAGATTCGTTTCTGCTGAGCCATGATGGGAGTGCCTAGATTTCACATTTAAATTATATTATACAGTATTTGTCTTTCGCTGTTCAATGTATCTCACTTAACATAATGGGGTGCTAGCTTCTTTAAGCATCTTACCACAGTATAATTTTACAAATTTATGTAGTTTTAATGCAAGAAAAATGTATTATGAATATTAATACCAACCATCAACTCAGGGTAAGGCTCTAAAGTTTATTTCGAGATAGTGCACATATATTGCTATCCATCTGAAACTTTTATCTGAGACTTTTATAAAGTTAAAAAGTACAGGCAATGGAAATATCAACCAGCTATACTTTATTTGAATGGAATTTTAGTTCTTTTAAACTTAAAAATCACTCTTTCAAGTGAAGAAGTTATATGAAATATTTGAGTTATTCATTTTTGTTTATTATGGTTAGAACACTTAACAAAAATCTACTTTCTTGAATAAGTTTTTTAAGAGTGCCAGAGAGTACTGTGAACTATAGGTACTAAGTTGTACAGCAATTTCTAGAATTTATTCTCCATAAGAAAATTTTGTGTCCATTGAACAACTCCCAGTTTACCCTTCCTCCCAGCCCTTGGCAACCACCATGCTATTTTAAGCTTATGTGAGTTTAAATATTTTAGATAGCTTATACAAGTAGAATCATGCAGTATTTGTTTTCTGCCTGTCACTGGCTAACTTCATGTACCATAATGTTCTCCAGGTACATCTGTGTTGTACAGATGGCAAGATTTCCTTTTTTTAAGGCTGAAAATATTCTTTTAATTGTATATATACCACATTTTCTCTTTTTTCTGAATTGAGCCGTAATTGACACACATTTCAGGTGTACAAAAATAATGATTCAATATTTGCATACATTGTAAAATGATGCCCACAATATGTCTAGTTAACATCCATCACCGTTCATTCTTAAAACATTTTTTTTTCTTGTGATGAGGTCTTGAAAGATTTATTCTCTTAGGCAGAAGAGCAGGAAATATCGCAGGCTTGGAGCTCCTCCCCAGAGAGTGCGGGTTTTAAACCACATAGTGGACAGCTCAACCTGGGGTCCAACACTGGAAAGAGGAGTCCCCCGGTTTAAAAACTAGTGGGACTTATAGGAGGGATATAGAAAAATGAGAGTCTCCTTTTTAAGAACATACTCACATGCTTACTTATTCCCAGAAACAGCATGGAAGAAGCAGATTGAAAGTTCCCTGGGCTCTTGCTGGTTTCCTGAGACAACCTAGCATTCACCCTGGTGCTCAGTAGGTGTCTACTATGGTCCCTGTAGCTCAGGTGCAGCTTCCCTCAATGACAAAGGCTGCTGTTGTCAAGGAGAGTGAGCACCAGGGGAGATGCAACTGGCCTGGGCTCAGAAATGCATCTGAACGGGGTGAGGGTAGCTATTGCTGATGCTCATGGAGGCAGCAGATCAGGAGTTGTCTGGAACTCTGACTCGCATGCTGGGATCATGCCATTGTACATCCCAGATTGCACCAGCTGCCTGCTCTCGACCTTTTTGGTGGAGTGCTGCTCTCCTTTGCAGCATAGGTGCTGTTGCCAGGAGGAGAAAGAGTACACATCTAGAGAGAACAGAACCAGCTCAGACCCTACCCCAGGGCTTCTGCTCCAACACCTTGAGATCCAACACAGTACCCAATAGAGTGGTGGTGGACTTTGAGCATAAGAGAAGCTCTCGCTCTCACTTAACTCTAGCTCTAGCCCCTCAAGCAACTAGGAGATAGCTGCCAGCACACCTGGGAGAAAAAAGTGACGCATGATAATTTTAGATCCAGCTCTCCCACCAAAACATCTGGGCATACACAGACTGCACAGGAGTGCCACCTCTTAAAAACTTTGTCTTAATTTTGTAGAGACAGAAAAAGTGAAACAAAATGAGAAGACTGAGTAATTAGTTTCAAATGAAAGAGCAAGAAAAACCCTAAACAAACGACTAATGAAATAGAGATAAATAATAGATCAGATGAAGAGTTCAAAGCATTAGTAATAAGAATGCTGGAGTTCCCGTCGTGGCACAGTGGTTAACGAATGGGACTAGGAACCATGAGGTTGCGGGTTCGGTCCCTGCCCTTGCTCAGTGGGTTAACGATCCGGCGTTGCCGTGAGCTGTGGTGTAGGTTGCAGACGCGGCTCGGATCCAGTGTTGCTGTGGCTCTGGTGTAGGCCGGTGGCTGCAGCTCCGATTGGACCCCTAGCCTGGGAACCTCCATATGCCGCAGGAGCGGCCCAAGAAATAGCAAAAAGACAAAAAAAAAAAAAGAATGCTAACTGGAACTTGGAAAAAATAGATGAACACAGTGAGAATTTTAACAACAAAGTAAAAAATTTAAAAAGAAATAAGCATAGCTAAATAATATAGTAACTGAAATGAGAAACACACTAGAAAAAATTAACATAAGACTAGGGGATATGGAAGACCACATGAGTGATCTGGAAGATAAAATAATGAAAATCACCCAATCAGAATAGCACAAGAAAGACAAATACTGAAAGGAAAACAGTTTAAGGAACCTCTGAAAAAACATCAAGCCTACCAATACTGGCATTATAGGGGCAACCTGTTTGCATTAGAGATGAATGGATAAAGATGTGGTATGTGTGGATAGATAGATAGATAGATAGATAGATAGATAGATAGATAGATAGAATGTGTGTGTAGATAGATAGATAGATACAGACAGACAGACACACACGTGCATGCACGTTACTCAGCCATAAAGAGTGAAGAAAACTTACCATTTGCAACAACATGGATTAACTTGGAAAATATTATGCTTGTGAGGCAAGTCAGACAGAGAAAGACAAATACTGTATGTTATCACTTATATGTGGAATCTAAAAGAATAAAACGAATGAATATTCAAAACAGAAACAGATTCGCACATATAGACTACAAACTAGTGTTTACCAGTAGACAGAAGGAAGGGGGAAGCAGCAAGATTGGGATAGTGGATCAAGAGGTACGCACTACTGTATATAAAATAAATAAGCTGAAGGATATATTATCCAGCACAGGTAATATAGCCAATATTCTATAGTAACTTTATATGGAGTATAATCTATGAAAATACTTTAGGACTGCTTTACACCTGAAACTAATATAATACTGTAAATCAACTATACCTCAATTAAGAAAAAGTAAATTACCAAAACAGAACTAAAAATTTTATTCTCCTAGCAAATTTCAAATTTATTCTAACATGTAGTACAGCATTATTTATTGTGTCATGATACTATACATTGTATTCTCATGACATTTATTTTATAGCTGGATGTTTGTATTTTTAACCCCTATTTCACCTACACCCTGCCTCTACCTCTAGCAAAAACCAATCTGTTTGTATATATGAGATCAGGCTTTTCTTTCTTATTTTAGATTCAATATATAAGTGAGATCATATGGTATTTTTCTGTTGGACTTATTTCACTTTATTTCATTTAACATAATATTCCTAAATTCCATCCATGTTTTTGCAAATCATAAGATTTCCATCTTTTTTATGGCTGAAAAAATACATACATAAGTATGTATAGTACGTTCAAATATATGTAGTATATTCATATCCTCTGCCCCCTTTTTATTTATTTCATTTAAAAATTTTTTTCTATATAAGTCCCACCTGTGGCATATGGACGTTCCCTGGCTAGGGGTTGAATCAGAGCTCCAGCTGTCTGCCTACACCAAAGCTGGAGCAATGCTGGATCTGAGCCACACCTGCATGCAGCCTACACTTGTGGAACCACCAGATTGTTAATCCACTGAGCGAGGCCAGGGGTCAAAACCACGTCCTCACAGACAGTATATTGGGTTCTTAACCTGCTGAGCCACAATAGGAACTCCCTCTCAATAAATAAATTGGCTTATTTATTTTTTTTGCTTCATTTTCTGTTGAGTTGTATGTATTTTTATATATTCCATATATTAACCCATTATCAGATATATAACATGCAGGTATTTTCTCCCATTCCACTGGTTGCTTTTTTGATTTTGTCTGTTGTTTCCTTGGTGTGGGGAAGTTTTTTAGTTTGATGCAGTCCTACTTGCCTATTTTTCCTTTTGTTGACTGTGGTTTCAATGTCATATCCAAGAAATCATTGCCATGACAAAAATCATGAGGCTACTTTCTCATATTTTCTTCTAGGAGTTTTATAGCTTTGGATTTATGTTTAAGTCTGTAATCCACTTTGAGGTGTTTTTGTTTGTTTGTTTGTTTGTTTTTTTAATGGTGTAAATTAAGTTCTGGAGATGGACTATTTATGTCCCTGTACAATTCATGTGTTAAATTTTAAATCTCAATGTGTTAGTATGTTAGTATGGATATTCTGGGAGGTGATTAGTTCATGAGGGCCAAAATCAGTAAAATTAGAAATGAAAAAGAAGTTATAACCAAGACCACAAAAATACAAAGGAATGACTACAAGCACCTCTATGCCAATAAAATGGATAACTTAGAAGAAATAAATGGGATATTGTCACACATCACTTCTGGCCTTTGCCTTTTGTGATGCTCTTTCCTTCCTTCTCTTATCGTCAGGGAAGGCCAAGTCCTTCTGTTAATTTCCTCTTAGGACAGTTATATCAGATATGGTGAGTCTTAATTGCTTATAGATTAATTTTTTTCCAAGAGCTACCCAGAAAAGTAGAGATGTATTTTCTGTTAGCTTACTTCTGTCTTATTTAGGAAAAAAACACAGTAGTACGAAGGAATTAATTTAATTTGTATAGTAGCCAGGTCTCACTTAGCAATACAGCTTTTTCTATGAGTATTTAAAACAGAACACATTATCTGGAACTAAGCTGGTTCAATCTATCATTCTTTGCATTTCTGCAAGTCTCAATAGTTACAATCATATGTGATTTCTGTTCCTCATCTCTTGGGGTAAGATTATGGCAAAGAACATTTATAGAAATCTCTTAGGTATTTGTTTCCTTGAAATTAAAAGAAAAGAGACTGCTAATGAATGACAAGATGTGTGTTGACTGATGTATAATTCTTTGGTTTTCCTCTGTATAGATGTTTCATGGTCTTTTTACCTCTTTTCCCCCAAGTAGATTCATAATTTTTACCTAAAAGTTTTATTTTACATATTTTAATTATTTTTTCATTAGAAACATTTATATAATTAGGCAGTATTTACCTAAGAAGAAGTCTTTCAACAAATCAACCTTATATTGCTGTAAAATTACTTTGGACTATCCCAAACCTGTACCATTTAAAAATTAGCTGCAGGTAAGTAAAGAGAATCAAAACACAAATACCGAAGTTCTGCAACCCCTGGCTTACTTACAGAAGGCTAGATTATAGCAGAGAAGAATATGGGAACTTTAAATATACCTTTGAATTTGTCACATATTTTTTTCATTAGAAAACATGTAATTGTCATCTACAGTTTCTTTCTTGACTATTGACATACAATGTATACAGCTTGAGAAATACAGCATAGATGTAATTAAAACATTAAGCCTATCTATCTAGTATAATTTTACTTTTTTTCACTTTAACATTTTCTTTCTTGGTAGTCAAACAAAAATTTGGATATTTCGATTAATGCATCAAACAACTTTAACCTCAACATTACGTGGTCAGTTGGTTCCACAGGTAAGAGAATTTGGTTGTCATGTGTCTTTCACTTCAGTTCCTATATCGAAAGTGTCCTAATGTGACCTTTTACTGTTACCTCAAATAATTGAAATTTAAAAATTATATGCCATAGTCATTGGGCTGTTTCAGGTAAAATAATAAGTAATATTATTTATTAAAGCTTTATTACTTTAGCTTCCTCCCTAATTCAATTAAAATTTGCTTAACAGATATTGTACACTATTTAATTTTTTATATGGCAGTGTTATGAATTCCTGTGATTTTAATTAAGATAGATTACTTCTTTGATGATGAGACTGATTTCAATTACTTGATTCAGCATTGAAAGTATAAATTTAATTATTAACCTTAATATTGATATAAAACAATGAAATTCTTCTGTATATGCTGATAAATTAATAGCTTATCTATTACTTCCAAGCTTTGACTTACTGACCTTTAAGAAATATAACTAGAGAAGAAGTAAATATGTATGTTAGATTAAGGAAAAGTATACTCACTTTTTTATATTTACATCTTAGGAAATTCCATTGCTTTCTACTTTCTATAGGAAAGAAAAACTGTTGCATAAAAATGCTGGAAACTTTTTAAAGAAAATATAGAAATCCATATTTGATTTTTGAAAATTAATTCATTATGTTATTTTAATACATAGAATAATGGAAATAAAATTCAAGAATGAAGAGGCTCTTTGTAATTCCACAGTTTACTGCATGTATAAAAAGTGGAAGTGTTAGGAGTTCTCCTGTAACGCAGTGGGTTGAGTAACTGCCATTGTCACTGCTGCAGCTTAGATAACGGCTGTGGTGTGGGTTTGATCCCTGTCCCAGAACTTCCACATGCTACTGCTGCAGCCCCCATGCCCCAAAACAGGTGAAAAGTTTGGAAAAATATGTAGACATTTTGCTATGGTAGTGCTAAACATACAGTAAAATCTTGGCACTGCTAGTTACGTTATTTAAGAGTTCATGATAACTTACACTGTTAATTTGAAATTTACTTCTGCACAATAAACTAACTCTACAAGAGTTTTAAAATTTGTCAACAAAATAATATAAAACATGCGTAATCAGTTTAGAACAGTGGTTTTCATATGCAAGAAATCACTTTTAACTTTCAGATTTCCAGAACCAAATCATAGAAATTTTGACTTGTCAGTTCGGAAGATGGCATCAGGAAATCAGCATTTTAAAAAACTATGCGAGGTAATTTTAGAATAGGTGATCAGTTTGAAATTAGTTCAGTTTCTCAGAATCCTAATTCTAATTATTTTTACTGGTAAGGTGGAGGGCTTGGTAAGATTGTTGGAAATTCTTTGCTCTGTTTGGTTAATTTCAATGGATATTTATTGAGTGCCCGATATATGTTTAACTGAACATTTAGCTCATGTTTTAAATTTTGTCCTCCTCCCGGTTTATTCAAAGTAGTGATAGTTCAATTTGCGGTAAATAAAAATATTGATTTATTTAATGTTTTCAACTGGATTGAGACATGTGAAATATGTCCTGATTTGTTTTGAAAAGCTCTGTGGAGAAGCGGATAAAACGCAGTTCCTAGAGCCATATATACCTGCCAAAGAGGACTTAACAGTTCAGATAGCTGTAAACTTGATGCAAGAGTTTAATCTTTCTGAGCCTAAGTTTTCACTTTGAAAAACAGAAATGGACTACCTCTGAGGTAAAATTGTTATTAGAATAAAATATAAAGTCTCTAAGCTGGTGCCTAGTACATAACACTTAATCAGTAGTATCATTTAAAAAATAATTTTTATATGCAATCTCTTTCCATTGTATTTATGACAAATCTTATTTTCTTACTTGTCATTCTAAATTGTAAACATGAGTTTATTTTGATAGTTCTTATAAGTACAGTTAAAGAAATTAAGTTAATTTCACATAATTATGTTAATAAAGATACCTGTTTCCTAATAATGTTATTATTATTTACATTTTAGCTGGAACGATATCTGGGGAGGAGACGCCTATAGTTTCCAAGACTAATATAAAGGAATACAGAGATAGTTTTTCCTATGAAAAATTTAATTTTAGAAGCAATCCAAACATTACATTCTATGTGTACGTCAGCAACTTTTCATGGCCTATTAAAATACAGGTAAGTGTTAATAGCTTTTAATCTAAAGACCATTGAATATTTTCATTACAAAAAGAATGCCCCTTTTTTTTGTTTAAAGAGATGACAAAGATTTCTATATTTTGAACAAAATGAAAACGTGTATTGAGCCTTTATAAAAGGATACGTGGATGTCTATGATGATGAAAGTCTTCATAAAAATGTTTATACAAATAATATTGAATCATCCAAAGAATGTACTGAGGTTTCAATGAGATTATATTCCTTAAATATAACTAGGTTTTTTTGTGTTTCCTGGTTAATTTTCTTGAGGCTTAATTAGATATTCTTTTCTTAAAATCCCACTTGAAATTATTTGCTGTGTTTGGTAATTTTATTTTTGCTTTATTATATCATTAAAAATTTAGTATTAAGTATACGTAGCAGTTAATTCTTTAAGCCTCCCTACCTCTCACTGTTGACTTCTTTATATTCTCTCTCTCTATGTTGTATGTTTTATTTTTCTTGTGTTTACCGATGGGCTGCTGAAAGCTTCAGATTTATTGCTAAGAAAGATTTAGGATGTTTTTTCCATCTTGAATTATTTAAGGTTTGGGTTCTTAAGTTATGCTTTTATAAAAGAAGAGTTTATATGTTGTAATGTTTGGATTTATTTATTCATTCTTTCATGATTTTTTTATGGAATCCAAATTAGTTTACTGAATAGCTCATGTGTGCCAGGTCCTGCGCTAGGCCATTATGTTTTGAAATCTTAAAACATTAGAGATAATTTCTTCTCCTTTTACAATAATAAATGACAGCTTATGATCTATGATCATAAATTTTTGTATGTTAGTTTTATTAATTTCTGTGTGTGATTTGTGGAAGGACTAAGTGATTTTTAAAAATCACATATTTGCTGGAAAAATTCTTATAAGGTTGATTTTATATTTAAATTAAAGAAATTACTTACCTATTCAAGAAAGTTACTACCAACTACTACTCACTAAGTAGTTATGGAAGTTAATTTGATAAATTTACTTCATTGTGATTGATTTGCATGCTAGTACAGTCACAACATGTAAGAAATATTTCCATACAGTTTTTGAAATTTTTGACATTGAGGACATTGGATGTATCATTTCATTTTCTAAGATTTATACAGAAATAGTAATCAAATTTCACTTCTTTTATTCAGATTAAATTTGGTGACAAAAGGGTTCATCCGTATGCTTATTAAGTAGTAATTCAAATTGAAAGAATTATTACATATATATATATATATATTTTTTTGGCTTTTTGCCTTTTCTAGGGCTGCTCCTGCGGCATATGGAGGTTCCTAGGCTAGGGGTCGAATCGGAGCTGTAGCTGCCGGCCTACGCCAGAGCCACAGCAACGCGGGATCCGAGCCATGTCTGCAACCTACAACACAGCTCACGGCAACGCCAGATCCTTAACCCACTGAGCGAGGCCAGGGATTGAACCCACAACCTCATGGTTCCTAGTCGGATTCGTTAACCACTGAGCCACAATGGGAACTCCCATGAAAGAATTACTATATTTTTAATTGTTTCCTGCCCTTTATTCCATGGCTATCTAATGACATTTTATTTTTAAGCAAATTACATTGTTACTTTAGAATGTTTGTGAATATTTAAGTTAGAAATTAACTTTCTAAATTGGATTTTATTTTGAGATCATACTAGTAATATGTTCTATAAGCCAAACCAGAATTTATGTAATGAAGTTGAAATATCCCACTCTCCCAAAATTACAAAATGTGGAAAATAACTGTGATGGTCAAGATAGGTAGACCTTCATTTCTACTCTTTGTTTAAATCATTACTTTAGTTCTGAGGAATGTGTAATATTAAGGCATGTGAGTATTTGTGTTTGTTTATAGAACTATAGCAAACTTTCCATTTTAAGCATAAAATAGTAGAATTATTTTGAGAGTTACTTACTAATAGGATTGAATTATATTGATTGTTTTTTTGAATATTTAACCACTTTTGCTGATCAGGTGTGTATTCCACTTAGTCATTTTGCATTACACCTTTTATATATTGTTCAACGTGATTTGTTAAAATTTTGTTGAGAATTTTTATATCTATGTTTATGAGGGATATTGGTCTGTACTTTCCTAGTCTAGTCATCTAATTTGACTTTGTAGCATGGTACTGCTGCCCTTATAAAACAAATTGGGAAGTTTTCCTTCCTCTGTAATTTCTGAAAGAATTTATGTAGAATCCATATTATTTCATCTTTAAATTTGTGGTTGATTTCAACATTGAATGTATTTGAACTTGAGTCTGTCTTTGTAGGAATATTTTAACTACAAATTTAGTATCTTTAATAGGTTGAGAGCTTTTCAAGAAAAATCTGTTTTTTTCTTGAGTGAGCATTATCAGTTTGTGTTTCTCAATTGTGTCTTTCCCATTTTATCTAATTTGTAGAATTTATTGGCAAAAGACTTAATAATTACCTTTTATCCATTGATGTCATCTAATTCTTGATATTGATAATTTGTTTCTCATTTGTCTTGATCAGTCTTGATAGAGAGTTATCTGTTGCATTTATTTTTCTTAAGTAAATAGATGGTTTCATTTATTTTTCTACTTTTACTTCACTAATTTCTTTTTATTTCCTTCAGTTTTCTTAGTCTGACATTAATTTGCTCTGCTTTTTCTGGTTTCTTAAGTTGAATGCTTTCTAATTTCCCTCTTAATTTCCTCCATGATCAGTGGGATATTTAGAAGTGAAATATTTCCTTTCCAACTGTTTAAAGAATTTCTAGAAATATTTCTGTCACTTACCTCTAATTCCAATGAGGTTAAAGAACATTTTGAATCCTTTGAAATTTTTAAGCTTTATTGAGACTTATTTTATGGTCCAGTATGTATGGCAGAATAATAGCTCCACAAAGGTGACTACATCCTAATTTCTGGTACATGCTATTATCCTGCATGGACAAAGAGGACTTTGAAGATGTCATAATTTAGGACATTAAGATGATTACTCTAGGTTACTGGGGTGTACCCATCCTTACTACATGAGTCCTTAATATAACCTTTTCTGGCTGAGGTTGGGGTCAGAGGGTGGTTCACCTGCAGAGTAATGGTCAGAGGGAATCAACATTTCTGGTAGTGAGTTTGGAGAAAGGCAGATCGAGAGCCAAGGAATGGTCTCTAGAAGCTGAAAAAGTTGAGGAAATAGATTCTTCCCTAGAGCCTCTGAAAAATGCAGCCCTGCTGACACCTTGATTTTAGTCCTGTCAAGCCTCTGTCAGATTTCTAACATACAGAACTATAAGATAGGTTGTATCAATTCTTTTAGGCCACTAGTTCTGTGTTAATAGGTTACTACACCAATAGAAAATGAATAAACCTAGTGTCTTAATCCATGTAGGCTGCTATGAAAAAAATGTCAGTGACTGGGTAGTTATATAAAACAGAAATTTATTGCTCACCCTTCTCAAGGCTGAGAAGTCCAAGATCAAGGCACCAGCATGGTCAGGTTTGGTGATGGCCATTTTCCTGGTCATAGCCAGTGCCTTCTTGCCTTATCCTCACAAGGGAACGGGAGCTCTGTGGGACCTCTTTTATAGGAGCGCTAATCCCATTCATGATTGATGCACCCTCATGCCCTAATCACCTTTGCAAAGACCATAGTGGCCAGGATATGCTCTCTAAAGGTACAGTTGTGCTGTCGGACAGAGTCTTCTACAAATGTCAGTTATATCAAATTGGCTGATAGCTTTTTCAAGTCTTCTAGTGTCCTCATTTGGTGTGCTGTCATTTTGTTTTGTTTCTGGTCTTTTTAGAGGTGCACCCACAACATATGGAAGTTCCCAAGCTAGGTGTCACATCGGAGCTGCAGCTGCCATAGCCACAGCAATGCAGGATCCAGGCCTCATCTGTGACCTACACCACAGCTCATGGCAGTACCCACTGAGCGAGGTCAGGGATAGTGCAACCTCGTGGATACTAGTCACACTCGTTTCTGCTACGCCACAATGGGACCTCCAGGTGCTCTGTCATTTTGAAAAGTGACTGTTAAAATCTCTAACCATTATTGTAGATTAGTTTATTTTTCTTATAGTTCTCCCCCCCCCAATTTTATAGTCTTTATTGACTTCTTAATATGGAATATGGAGGATTAATATTTGAAATTTTTTTCTACATCCCTGTCACAGCATGCTGATTATTTTGTAAAAAATTTTTATTGTAGTTGATTTACAATGTTCTGTCAATTTCTACTGTTCAGTAAAATAACCCATTTATGCATATGTATATATATATATGTATGTTCTTTTTCTCACATTATCCTCCATCATGTTCCATCATAAGTGACTAGATATAGTTCCCTATGCTATACAGCAGGATTTCATTGCTTATCCACTCCAAATGCTATAGTTTACATCTATTAACCCCAAACACACAGTCCAGCCCACTCCCTCCCACTCTCCCTTGGCAACCACAAGTCTTTTCTCCATGACCATGAGTTTGTTTCTTTTCTGTAGATAGGTTCATTTGTGCCATATTTTAGATTCCAGATATGTGATATCATATGGTATTTGTCTTTCCGACTTACTTCACTTAGTATGAGAGTCTCTAGTTCCATCTGTGTTGCTGAAAATGGCGTTATCTTGTTCTTTTTTATGGCTGAGTAGAATTCCATTGTGTATATATACCATGTCTTCTTAATCCATTCATTTGTCAGTGGATGTTTAGGTTGTTTTCATGTCTTGGCTATTGTGAATAGTGCTGCAATGAATATGTGGGTGCATGTGTCTTTTTCAAGGAAGGTTTTATCTGGATATATACCCAAGAGTGGGATTGCTGGGTCATATGGTAGTTCTATATTTAGTTTTCTGAGGTACCTCCGTACTGTTTTCCATAGTGGTTATACCAATTTACCATAGTGTATATCACCACCAGTGTAAGAGGGTTCCCTTTTCTCCACACCCTTTCCAGCATATTTGTAGACTTACTGGTGATGACCATTTTGACTAGTGTGAACTACCTCATGGTAGTTTTGATTTGCATTTGTCTAATAAATAGTGATGTTGAACATTTTTTTCATGGGCCTGTTGGCCATCTGTATGTCTTCTTAGCAGAAATGTCTATTCAGGTCTTCTGCCCATTTTTCAGTCGGGTTGGGTTTTTTTGCTGTTGAGTTGTATGAGTTGCTTATATATTTTAGAGATTAAGCCCTTGTCAGTTGCATCATTTGAAACTATTTTCTCCCATTCTATAGGTTGCCTTTTTTTTAAGGTTTCCTTTGCTGTGCAAAAGTTTTTAAGTTTGATTAGGTCCCATTGGTTTATTTATTTTTTTAAAATTTCTATTGCTTTGGGAGACTGACCTAAGAAAACATTTGTACAGTTGATGTCAGAAAATATTTTGTCTATGTTCTCTTCTAGGAGTTTTGTGGTTTCTTGTCTTATGTTTAAGTCTTTAAGCCAATTTGAGTTCATTTTTTGTGCGTAATGTGAGAGTATGTTCTAGTTTAATTGATTTACATGCTGCTGTCCAGTTTTCCCAGCAACACTTCATGAAGAGACTTCTTCCCATTTTATATTCTTGCCTTCTTTGTTGAAAATTAATTGACCAAAGGAGTCTGGGTTTATTTCTGGGTTCTCTATTCTGTTCCATTGATCTGTATCTCTGTTTTGGTACCAGTACCACAACATCTTGACTATTGTAGCTTTGTGATATTGTCTGAAGCCTGGGAGAGTTATGCCTCCTGCTTGTTTTTTTTTTTTTCTTCCTTCAGGATTGCTTCAGCAATTTTGGATCTTTTATGGTCCCCTATATAAATTTTTTGGATTGTTTATTCTAGTTCTGTGAAGAATGTCATGGGTAATTTGATAGCGATTGCATTGAAACTGTAGATTGCTTTGGGTAGTATGGCCATTTTAAGGATATTAAATCTTCCAATCCAAGAGCATGGAATAATTTTCCATTTCTTTGAATCCTCTTTAATTTCTTTGATTAATGTCTTATAGTTCTCAGTGTGTAAGCCTTTCACCTTCGTGGTCAGGTTTATTCCTAGGTATTTAATTTTGGGGGTGCAGTTTTAAAGGTTTTGCATTTTTTTTTGTCTTTTTGCTATTTCTTTGGGCCGCTCCCGCGGCATATGGAGGTTCCCAGGCTAGGGGTTGAATCAGAGCTGTAGCCGCTGGCCTATGCCAGAGCCACAGCAACGCTGGATCCGAGCCGTGTCTGCAACCTCCAGCACAGCTCACGGCAACACCGGATCGTTAACCCACTGAGCAAGGGCAGGGACTGAACCCGCAACCTCATGGTTCCTAGTCGGATTTATTAACCACTGCACCACGATGGGAACTCCCAGGTTTTGCATTTTTATATTCTTTTTCAATAATTCATTATTAGTATAC
This sequence comes from Phacochoerus africanus, assembly GCF_016906955.1. Classification (NCBI taxonomy): domain Eukaryota; kingdom Metazoa; phylum Chordata; class Mammalia; order Artiodactyla; family Suidae; genus Phacochoerus; species Phacochoerus africanus. The sequence goes on from NC_062558.1 coordinate 126,031,173, forward strand.
AGAAATGTAACTGATTTCTGAATGTTAATCTTGTATTCTGCTACTTTGCTAAAATCATTGATCAGTTTGAGTAGTTTTTGTGTGGAGTGCTTAGTGTTTTCTATACATAGTATCATGTTATCTGCCTACAGTGACAGTTTTATCTCTTGTCTTCCAATGTGGATATCTTTTATTCCTTTTGTTTGTCTCATTGCTGTGGCTAGGAATTCCAATACTATGTTGAATAAAAGTGGTGAGAGTGGGAATCCTTGTCTTTTTTTATTTTCTTTTAAATTTTATTTACTTATTTATTTTTTCCACTGTACAGCATGGGGACCAAGTTACACATGGTCCCATTGTCGTGTTGCAATGTAAGTATCTAGACATAGTTCTCAGTGCTACACAGCAGGACCTCATTGTAAATCCATTCCAAGAGCAACAGCTTGCATCCGTTAACCCCAAGCTCCCCATCCCTCCCACTCCCTTCCCCTCCCTCTGGGCAACCACAAGTCTATTCTCCAAGTCTGTGATTTTCTTTTCCGTGAAAAGTTTCATTTGGGCTGTATATTAGATTCCACATATAACTGATATCATATGGTATTTGTCTTTTTCTTTCTGACTTACTTCACTCAGTATGAGAGTCTCTAGTTCCATCCATGTTGCTGCAAATGGCATTATTTTGTTCTTTTTTATGGCTGAGTAGAATTCCATTGTGTATATATACCACATCTTCCTAATCCAATCATCTGTCAATGGACATTTGGGTTGTTTCCATGTCTTGGCTATTGTGAATAGAGTTGCAATGAACATGCGGGTGCATATGTCTTTTTTAAGGAAAGTTTTGTCCAGATATATGCCCAAGAGTGGGATTTCTGGGTCATATGGTAGTTCTATGCATAGATTTCTAAGGTACCTCCATACTGTTCTCCATAGTGGCTATACCAGCTTACATTCCCCCCAACAGTGCAGGAGGGTTCCGTTTCCTCCACACCCCCTCCGGCATTTGATCTTTGTGGACTTATTAATGATGGCCATTCTGACTAGTGTAAGGTGGTATCTCATGGTAGTTTTTGATTTGCATTTCTCTAATAATCTGGGATGTTGAGCATTTTTTCATGTGCTGCTGAGACGAGCTCATCAGGTTAGGACTGAAGAACGGGTGCTGTGAAACTTAAGGAAAAAGTTAACATAAAATAAGACATAGAGACATTTATCTTAATTAAAGGTGGGAACTGGGGGACTCAAGGTTTCAGGTTCCAAGAGCACCACCTCAAGAAACCACACTGCTTTTATTGTGCTCTTTAGGACTACGTCAAGTGAGGAGGGGGTTGTAGGTGCAGGATACAGGTTTTTTTTTTTTTTTAATTACATTAAAAATCACTTAGCCAGTAGCTGATTAAGCTTTTATTCTGACCTTTAGGCATTTAACAATCATTAGCATTGAGGAAGCTTGGTGTCAGCTATCTATGCATAGAATTCTAGAGAATCATCATTGTGCTTCTGCAGACCCCTGCCTATCTGCAGCAACCTGGTGTGCCTCGGTTTGCACCTTGGTTCTCCTTGCTAATGCATATCCTGCTAATGACCGTTCATAAACCCCTTGGGGCAATGAGGCTCATCTTCCTCTTATTCTTTAGGGGACATATCATGATGTGCAAATGGCATGCCTATCTGCACAGGTCCATCGTGCCTAGACCAATGCATTATGTCCTCATTCAGCTGACCACATGAATAACTTATGCCTTTAGGTCTTTGTTCTTAAGCTTAAATCATTTACCAGCACTGCGACTGTTTTCCAAGCAGGAAGATGGGATAAAGTGAAGCAGGACAAGATGGAGTTTTTAGCATAGAAAATAGAAGCAAAGAGGCTAAGAAAATGTTGTAAAAACATGTCTCATGACAATGTGCTTGTGGGCCATTTGTATATCTTCCTTGGAGAAATGTCTATTCAGGTCTTTTGCCCATTTTTCCATTGGGTTGTTGGCTTTTTTTTTTCTGTTGAGTTGTATAAGTTGCTTGTATATTCTAGAGATTAAGCCCTTGTCAGTTGCATCATTTGAAACTATTTTTTCCCATTCTGTAAATTGGCATCCTTGTCTCATTCCAGATTGTAGTGGGAAGGCTTTCAGCTTTTCTCTGTTGGGTACTATATTGGCTGTATAGTACCTAAATATTGGCTGTTTTTCCTAAATGGCTTTTATTATGTTAAGATATACCCACTTTGGTAAGAATTTTTATCATGAATGGATATTAGATTTTGTAAAATGCTTTTTCTGCATCTGCTGAGATGATCATTTAGTTTTTAACTTTTCTTTTGTTAATGTGGTGTATGACATTGATTGATTTGCAAATGTTGAACCACCCTTGTGAACTTGGGATGAATCCCACTTGGTCATGGTGTACGATCTTTTTTATATATTGTTGGATTTGGTGGGCTAACATTTTGTTGAGAATTTTTGGGGCTATATTCATCAAAGATATTGGCCTATAATTTTCTTTTTTTGGTAGTATCTTTGTCTGGTTTTGGTATTTGGGTGATGCTGTCTTCACAGAATGTCTCTGGGAGTGTTCCTTCTTCAACCTTTTAGAAAAGTTTAAGGAGGGTGGATATAAGGTCTTCTTTGTATGTTTGGTAGAATTCTCCTGTGGCGCCATCTGGTCCTGGAGTTTTGTTGGTAGGCAGGGTTTTTTTTGTTTTTGTTTTTTTAATTTCCTATTCAACTCTATTTTTGTGATTGGTCTTTCAAATTATCTAATTCTTCTTGACTCAATTTTGTATGCTCTATATTTCTAGAAAGTTGTCTGTTTCTTCTAGGTTGTCAAATTTGTTGGCACACAATTGTTCATAGCATTCTTTTATGGTTTTTTGTAGTTCTGCAGTATCCATTGAGATTTCTCCTTTTTCATTTCTTATTTTATTTGACTTCTTTCCTCCTCTTGGTGAGTCTGGCCAGAGGCTTGTCGATTTTGTTTATTACCCTTTCAAAGAATCATCTCTTGGTTTTATTGATTTTTTTCCCATTGTTTTCTGAATCTATTTTATTGATTTCCTCTCTCATCTTTATGATTTCCTTTCTTTTGCTGACTTTAGATTTTGTTTGTTCTTTTTTCTAATTCTTTTAGGTGGTGAGTTAACTTTTAGATTTGAGATTTTTCTTCTTTTTTGAGGAAAGACTGTATTACTATAAACTTCTCTCTAAGCACTACTTTTGAGGCATCCCGTTGATTTTGAATGGTTGTGTTTTTATTATCATTTGTTTCAAAGTATTTTTTCAATTTCCCTTTTGATTTCGTCAGTGATCTATTGGTTTATTAGTAGCATGTTGTTTAGTATCCATGTAGTAGGTTTTTGTTATTTCTTTTCCTGTGGCTGATTTCTAGTTTCATGCCATTTTGGTCAGAGAAGATAGTTGAAATAATTTCTATACTCTTAAATTTGTTGAAGTTAGTTTTGTGCCACAGTATGTGGTCAATCCTTGAGAATGTCCCATGTGCACTTGTAAAGAATGTATATTCTGATATTTTTGGATAGAATGTCCTGAAAATACCAATTAAGTCTATTGGGTCTTTTAGAATCTCTGTTGCTTTATTGATTTCCTGTCTGGAGGATCTGTCCTTTAATGTGAGCAGTGTGTTAAAGTCTCCTATTATTGTAGTCCCATCAATTTCTCCTTTCATGTCTTTTAGTATTCATTGTATATATATTTTGATGTGTTTAATAAACTCTTCTTGAATCAATCTTTTTAATCATTAAATAGTGTCCTTATTTTTCTTTATGGCCTTCTTTTAAAGTATACTTTGATATGAGTATTGCAACCCTAGCATTCCTGTCTTTCCGATCGGCATGAAACATCTTTTTCCATCCCCTTACTTTCAATTTATATGTTTCTTTTACCCTAAGGTGACTCTCTTTTAGGGAACATATTGTAGACTTGTTATTTTATCCATTCTGCCATCCTATGTTTTTTAATTAGACCATTCAGACCATTTATATTTAAGGTATTGATAAGTATGTATTTATTGCCACTTAAAACCTTGTTTTCCAGTTGATTTTATGTTTCTCCTTTGTTCCTTTTTTTTGGTTGGATGATTTCCTTTTATGTTTCTTTCCTCTTCTTAGTTTTTGTGAATGTATTGTTTGTTTTTGATTTGTGGTTGCCCTGTTTTTCAAGTAAGTTAATCCCTTCTTGTATCTGCTTGCTTTAGCCTGATAGTCATATAGGCTTAAATACATTCTAGAAAAAAAAGTTGGGATTTTCTTACTTTCCTTCCCCATATTTTATCATTTTGATGTACTGTTTTAGCATCTTCAGGTTTATCCTTTTGCTGTTCCTTGTGTATATTGTTGCTTTTATGATAGTTTTTTTCCTTTTATTTCTATTTACTTGTATATTTAAGTCATTACTTTTCAATTGTGATTTCCCCCATCCTATTTCTTCTTACTTTTTTAAATTTAGAGTAGCCTTTTCAGTATTTCTCTTAGAATGGGTTTAGTATTGGTGTACTATATTAGTTTTTGTTTGTTGGAGAAATTCTTTATTTCCTCTTCTATTTTAAATGATATCCTTGCTTGGTAAAGTATTCTAGGCCACAGACTTTTCCCTTTTGGAACTTTGAATATATCTTCTGGCCTGTCATGTTTGTGTAGAGAAATCAGCTGATAGCCTTATGGGGGTTCCCTTATAATTAAGTCTTTTTTTTTTTCTCTTGCTGCCTTTAGAATCCTCTCTTTACCTTTAGCTTTTGCCATTATTATTATAATATGTTTTGGTATGGGCCTGTTTGCTTTCTACCTCTTTGGGCACTCTGTACTTCCTACATCTTGATATCTGTTTCCTTTAGATTTGGAAAGTTTTCAGCCATAATTTCTTCAAATATATTCCCTATCCCCTCTTCTTTTTCCCCTCTTCTTTTTCTCCTCCTTGGAATCACTATTATCCATAGATTTCCCTGCTTTACATTATCCCACAGATCTCTTATATTGCTTTCATATATTTTTTTTTCATTTGCTTTTCTGTCTGCTGTTCTGATTGGGTGATTTCCACTATTCTATCTTCCAAATCACTAATTTGTTCCTCTGCATTATTCATTCTGCTCTTCACTTCCTTTAACTCAGTTTGAGTGTCTGCAAATGAATTTTCTAATTTTTCAGGGTTCCTCCTTATATTTTTCTAGTTCCTTTCTAAAGTAACTTGAATTACTGTTCATATCTACTCTTAATTCCTTCATATTTGCCCTTAAGTCCTTCAGTATTTTCACTGTCTCCTTTTTGAACTTGGTGGGTATTAAACTGCATAGGTCTGTTTCATTGTTTGCTCTTTCAAGTGAATTCTTCTGTTATTTTCAGTGGGAGTGATTTCTGAGCTTCTTATTTTGCTTATATTTTTCTCATTTGGTTAGTTCAGAGAAACCAACTACTGTAGTCTTGAAGGACTATTTCTATGTGAAAGCATCCCTAGGTATTTTGTGAGGGTTTTACTATTTATTTTTTATGTGAAGGTTTGAATGTTTGTTGTCCCTTTACTCAGTGTGTGCTGGCCATTATCCCCTTGATAGGGTGCTGCATGTGCTTCCAGGGAGATGGAGGCAATGGACAGGGCTAGTATCCAGTGGCTGGTTGCTTGGCCCTTGACAGTAACAAGGACCCTAAGGAAAGTGGTGTAGGCTGCTCCTAGTTGCAGGGCCCTGTACTCAGGCAGGTTTAGCTGGTGCCTGGAGCATTTGGCAGTGGCAGTGGCAGCGGCAGGGTGTGTGCATTCCCAGGGGAGTGAGAGCAACAACAGGTGGTGGTGCTTGGTTGCATTGTCGTTTTCTCTGCCGACCTCTGAGTTGACTGGGGATACAAGTGGTGCCTGCTCACAGACCTCTAGTGGTGGCAGGCCACACCCATCTCTGGAGTCAGAGATAACTGCAGTAGTTTTCCCTTGCTACCATAGACCATGCAGGAAGCACCCCTTCACACTTAGCCCATGCAGGAGGCATCACTGCCCATAGCTGGTTCAAGAGGGGCTGTTTCCCATAGTCCATGCAAGAGCCACATTGCCACATGTATCCTTGCCCTCCAACAGTCTGTGTATGCACAGAGAAAGATATTCCTATGGTGGTCCACCCATACTTCTCTTGCTCTCCCCAAAATTATCACCTTGCTTCTCCTGCAGACCCAGACCTTCTCCCCAGTTCTCTCAGCTGTGGTGCTCTGTACCCTAACCCTGGGCTCACTGCTCCCTAGCTCCCTCAGGCAGTCTCCACATTGCCAGCCCTAGTCCTCTCCCAGTAACTGTCCCATGGAGCCTGAGTTTCATCACCAAGTCCCTGCCTGAGCATCTCAGGCTGTGGTGTCTTGGGGCAGTGTGGTACTGATTGTCTTTTTGGCCTTCTTTCAGCTTTGCCCTCCCCAGTCCAGCTGCTTCGCTTTTCTCTGTGGCTTTGAAGTCCCTCCATCTCAGCTGATCTCACAGTCAGTTAGGTGGTTCCAGGGTGTTGGTTCCTTTCCTATGTCACAGCTCACTCTCAGGAGTGCTGCTCCCGTCCTGACTCCCTTCTCTTTTTTCTTTTGTTCTACCAAGTTATGTGAGGGTTTCTTGCCTTTTTTGGAGATTTAACGTCTTCTGCCAGCATTCAGTAGATGTTCTGTGCTAGTCATTCTACACGTAGATGGTTTTTTGTTTGATGTGTTTTTGGGAGAAGGTGAGTGCCACATCTTACTCTTCTGCCATCTTGATCCCTAGGTCTTTTCTTGTAGTTCTAACAACTACATGTATTCTGAAGCTCTCTTACTTAGATACAATAATGTTTATAGTTTTTATGTCTTCTTAATAAATCATGAGTTGATCTCTTTATTGTTAGGAAATTACTTCCTATATTCTTGGTAATAGTATTTATTATAAAATTTATTTTCCCTGATATTAATAATATAGTCTCTCCAGCCTTTTTTTTTTTATTGCTGGTATACTGTGTTATTTTTCATCCTTCTACTTTACTTATTTGTGCTTTTATATATAATATGGCTTGATTTTAGGCAGTATATAATTTTATCTACTCGAGCCATGTGTATGTAATATATATGTATTTTCAGACATACTAATTTTATTGCAATTTTAAGATACTGTATTTTTTACAAATTGAAGGTTTGTGGCAATGAGCAAGTCTATAGGTGCCATTTTTCCAAAATCATTTGCTTTGTGTCTTTGTCACATTTTGGTAATTGTCATGATAGTTCAAACTTTTTGATTATTATGATATTTGTTATGGTGATCTGTGATCAGTGATTTTGATGTTACTACTAAGACTCACTGAAGGCTCAGATAGTGATGATTATTTTTCAGCAATGAAGTATTTTTTAATTTGTAGCTTTTTTGATATAATGCTATTGCACACTTAATAGACTATAGTGTAATATAAATAGAACATTTATATGCACTGGGTAACCAAAAAAAATCTGAAATGCTTTATTGCTGTAATTTTTATATTGCAGTTGTCTGGAAGTGAACCTACAGTATCTCCAGGATATTCCTGTATGTCTTTGGGTTTAAATCTAACATCTTGCAATTTGTTTTCCATTTTTTTAATTTGTTCTTTGTCCATTCTTTTCTTTTTTTTCTGACTTTTTTTTTGCCTTTTTTTTTTGCTATTTCTTTGGGCCGCTCCCACAGCATATGGAGGTTCCCAGGCTAGGGGTTTAATCGGAGCAGCAGCCACCGGCCTACGCCAGAGCCACAGCAACGCGGGATCTGAGCCGCGTCTGCAACCTACACCACAGCTCACGGCAATGCTGGATCGTTAACCCACTGAGCAAGGGCAGGGACCGAACCCGCAACCTCATGGTTCCTAGTCGGATTCGTTAACCACTGCGCCACGACGGGAACTCCTTTTTCTGCATTTTTTAAATTAATGAGCAATATTTATGATTTCATTTTATCCTTTTCGTTGGCTTATTCACTGTAACTCTGTGTGTGTTTTAGAGATTGTTTTATAGTTTATCATATACAGCTTAAACGTTTAATTGCCTACCTTTAAGTAATATTATATCACTCATTTTTTGTATATTAACCTTAAAACTGTGTACTCTCATTTTCCTCCCCTGACTTTTCTGCCATTGTTGAATATATTTAACTACTTCATATACTATAAAATGCACACCACACTTTTACTATTTTGATCCAGTTGGTTTTATTTAACTGTATTAAAAATAAGACATCTTCTCGTTTATCTACATATTTATTCATTCCAACCTTCACATTTTTTTTCCTTTTTGTACACCTAGATTTCTATCTAGTATAATTTTCCTATTGTCTAAGGGATATCCTTTAACACTTTAATACAGGCAATGAATTATATCAACCTATATTTCTTAAAACAATTTTTATTTTACTTTTTTGGAGATTAAAGAATTTTAAGGGGAGTTCCCATCGTGGCGCAGTGATTAACGAATCCGACTAGGAACCATGAGGTTGCGGGTTCGGTCCCTGCCCTTGCTCAGTGGGTTAAGGATCCAGCGTTGCCGTGAGCTGTGGTGTAGGTTGCAGACGCGGCTCGGATCCCGAGTTGCTGTGGCTCTGGCGTAGGCCGGTGGCTACAGCTCCGATTCGACCCCTAGCCTGGGACGCTCCATATGCCGAGGGAGAGGCCCAAAGAAATAGCAAAAAGCCAAAAAAAAAAAAACAAAAAAAACAAAAAAACAAAAAAACAATGCAACACAGCAGGAAAAAAGCAAGGCGATTAGAGAGGAAAGTGAAATAAAACCATGGGGCTTGGGAGAAGCTCAATATAGGAGGGAAGTTTAAAGAAGAGTAGAGAACGTAAGTTAAAAAATAATGGGAAAAAAAAGAATTTTAAGTTGTAGTCATTTTGCTTTAATTGTTTAAAGATGTTTGTTTATACACTCTTGGTTTCTTTTGTTTCTAAGCACAAATCTATGTTAACCTTATTGTTCCTTTGTATGTAATAGATCTTTTCCCTCCTTCTGCATTTAATTTTTTTATTCTTTACAGTGGTTTTGTTCAATTTGATGATGATATGTATAGGTGTTTTTTCTTTTTTTTTTATGTTTCTTTTGCATGGTTCGGACCTCCTAAATTCATATAATTATAGTTTTCTTGAAATTTAGAAAATATTTAGCCATTATTTCTCAGTTTTCCCCATTTCTCTCCTCTTTAGGAATTTCAATTGTATGTGTATTTACTGATTGAAATTGTTACTTTGCTCACTAATGCTCTGTTCTTGTTTTTCTTTAATCACTCTTCTCTGTTTCATTTTGGATATTTTTGCTACCTATATCTTCAAGTTCATCAATCTTTTCTTTTATAGTGTCTAATCTCATACTAATCCCATCCACTGTATTTTTCATCTCAGACATGATATTTTTATTTCTAGAATTTTGAAAATGTTTTTAGAAAGTGTTTCCATTTAATATACTCCATCTATTTTCTGCCTAATTAAACATTTGGATTTACAATTATTATGTCTTTTAATGTCCTTTTCTGCACTATCATTTGTGTCATTTCTCAATTTCCTTCTATTATTTTCCTCTTCCTATGGGTTATGTTTTGATTGGATATCAGACATTTTGATTTTTACTTTTTGAGGGCTAGATATTTATTAATTTTGAGTAAATAAGTTTTAGTTGTCTTCTTCCGTCGAGGTAAATTTTCTTGGAAATTTTTTATTTTTTTTTAGACTTTTTTTTATTATAGTTGATTTACAATGTTTCGTCAATTTCGGCTGTACAGCAGAGTGACTCAGTCATTTAGATAGATAGATAGATAGATATATAGATAGATAGATAGATAGATATATAGATAGATAGATAGATAGATTCTTTTCTCACATTAACTTTGATATTTTCAAGACTTACATTTGTGCTTTGATAGGCAGGAACAAGCATGATTTAGTATAGAGTTAATCTTTTTTTTATTACTCAATGAATTTATTACATTTATAGTTGTACAATGATAGTCACAACCCAATTTTATACCATTTCCATCCCAAACCCCCAGCACATCCCCCAGCCTCCAATCTGTCTCCTTTGGAAACCGTAAATTTTTCAAAGTCTGTGAGTCAGTATCTGTTCTGCAAAGAAGTTCATTGTGTCCTTTGTTTAGATTCCATATGTCAGTGATAGCATTTGATGTTGGTGTATCATTGTCTGACTGACTTCACTTAGCATGATAATTTCCAGGACCATCCATGTTGCTGCAAATACCATTATTTCGTTCCTTTTAATTGCTGAGTAATATTCCATTGTGTCTATGTACCACATCTTCTTGATCCACTCCTCTGTCAATGGGCACTTAGGCTGTTTTCATGTCTTGGCTTTGCAAATCGTGCTGCAATGAACATTGGAGTACATGTGTCTTTGTGAGTCATGGTTTTTTTCTGGCTAGATGCCCAGGAGTGGGATTGCTGGATCAAATGGTAGTTCTATTTTTAGTTTTCTGAGGAATCTCCATCCTGTTTTCGACAGTGGTTGCACCAATTTACAATCCCACCAATAGTGTACTAGGGTTCCTTTTTCTCCACACCCTCTCCAGCACTTACCGTTTGTAGACATTTTGATGATGGCCCTTCTGCCTGGTGTAAGGTGGTACCTCATAGTGGTTTTGATTTGCATTTTTCTAATAATTAATGATGTTGAATATCTTTTCATGTATTTTTTGGCCAACTGTATGTCTTCTTTGGAGAATTGTCTGTTTAGATCTTCTGCCCATTTTTTGATGGGGTAGTTTGGTTTTTTTTTTTTGGTATTGAGCAGTAGGAGGTGTTTATAAATTTTGGGGATTAATCCCTTGTCAGTTGATGTTTTTGCAAAGATGTTCTCCCATTCTTTGGGTTGTCTTTTTGTTTTATTTAGGGTTTCCTTTGCTGTGCAGAAACTTTTAAGTTTAATTAAGTCCCATTTGTTTATTTTTGTTTTCACTGTCATTACTCTAAGAGTGTAAAGTCAGGGAGCCTGATTCCTCCAGCTCCATTTTTCTTTTTCAGGATGCCTTTGGCTATTCTGGGTTTTTTGTGCTTCCAAACAAACTTTAAAATATTTTCTTCAAGTTCTGTGAAAAATGTCCTTGGTAATTTGATAGGGATTGTATTGAATCTGTAGATTTCTTTTGTTAGTATAGTCATTTTGATAATATTGACTCTCCAATCCAAGAGAATGGTATGTTTTTCCATCTATTTGTTTCATCTTTGATTTCTTTCATCAGTTTCTTATAGTTTTCAGAGTACAGGTCTTTCGTCTCTTTAGGTAGGTTTACTCATAGGTATTTTATTCTTTTGGATGTGATAGTTAATGGGATCACTTCCCTAATTTCTCTTACTGATCTTTCATTGTTAATATATAGAAATGCCATTGATTCCTGTGTATTAATTTTGTATCCTGCAACTTTGCCAAATTCATGGATGAGCTCTAACAGTTTTCTGGTAGAGTCTTTAGGATTCTCTAGGTATAGTATCATGTCATCTGCAAATAATGATAGTTTTACTTCTTCCTTTCCAGTTTGGATTGCTTTTATCTCTTTTACTTCTCTGATTGCCATGGCTAGGACTTCCATAACTATGTTGAAGAGTAGTGGCAAGAGCAGACATCCTTGTCTTGTTCCTGATCTCAGTGGGAATTCTTTTAATTTTTCACCATTGAGAATGATGTTCACTGTGGGTTTGTCATATATGGCCTTTATTATGCTGAGATAGGTTCCCTCTATGCCCACTTTCCAAAGTGTTTTTATCAGAAATGAGTGTTGGATTTTGTCAAAGGCTCTTTCTGCATCTTTTGAGAGGATCATATGGTTTTTATTCTTTAGTTTGTTAATGTGGTGTATCACAGTGATTGATTTGTAGATGCTGAAGAATCCTTGCATCCCTGGGATAAATCCCACTTGATCATGATGTACAATCCTTTCAATGTATTGTTGGATGTGGTTTCCTAGTATTTTGTTGAGTATTTTTGCATCGATGTTTATCAGTGAAATTGACTTGTAATTTTCTTTTTTTGTGGTATCTTTGTCTGGTTTTGGTATCAGGTGATGCTGGCCTCCTACAATGAGTTTGGGAGTGTCCCTTCCTCTGCAAGTTTTTGAAATAGTTTCAGAAGGATAGGTGTTAGCTCTTCTGTAAATGTTTGATAGAATTCGCCTGTGAATCCATCTGGTCCTGGACTTTTGTTTGTTGGAAGTTTTGTGATCACACTTTTAATTTCAGTTCTTGTTATTGGTCCTTTCATCTTTTCTCTTTCATCTTGGTTTAGTCTTGGAAGAGTGTACTTTTCTAAATTTGTCACTTTCTTCTAAGTTTTCCATTTTATTGGCATATCGTTTCATGCAGTAGTTTCTTATGATCCTTTGTATTTCTGTTCTGTCCATTGTAACTTTTCCTTTTTCATTTCTAATTTTATTGATTTGAGTCCTTTGTCTTTTTTTCTTGATAAGGCTGGCTAAGCATTTATCAATTTTGTTGATGTTTTCAAAGAACCAGCTTTTTGTTTCATTGATCTTTTCTGTGGTTTTCTTCATTTCTTTTTCATTGATTTCTGCTCTGATCTTTATGATTTCTTTCCTTCTGCTAACTTAAGTCTTGTCTGTTCTTCTTTCTCTAGCTGCTTTAGATGTAAAGTTAGCTTGTTTATTTGAGCTTTTTCTTGTTTCCTGAGGTGGGCTTGTATTGAACGGCTTTTGCTGCATCCCATAGGTTTTGGAGTGTTGTATCTTCGTTGTCATTTGCTGCTAGGTATTTTTTAATATCCTCTTTGATTTCTTCAATGATCCATTGGTTGTTTAGTAACATGTTGTTTAGTCTCCATGTGTTTGTGTTTTTTGCATTTCTTTTCTTGTTGTTGATGTCCAGTTGTATAGCATTGTGGTTGGAAAAGATGCTTGATATGATTTCAATCTTCTTAAAGTTACTGATGTTTGATTTCTAGCCCAGGATGTGATCAATCTTAGAGAATGTTCCATGTGCACTTGAGAAGAATGCGTATTCTGTTGCTTTTAGATGGAATATCCTATAAATATCTATTAAGTTCATCTGTTCTAATGCTTTATTCAGGGCCTGTGTTTCCTTATTGATTTAATGTGTGGATGATCTGTCCATTGCTGTCCATTCTTGAGGCTCTGCCATTTTGGGTACTCTATGAGACATGAATTACAATTCATCCACCTCTTACTGGTTGGACTATGAGCTCTTCCCAACTCTATATGTGTTTGGAGGAATTTTCTCTCGCTCCTTTCACATGGTTCTTTCCCCAGCATTAGGTGTTTTCTTCCCCAGTAAGTAGTAAGCACCTGAAGCCTCCTGGGGACTCTAGAAAGTTCTCTTTTCTCCTATACACTGTAGCCATTTTGACCTCTCCAGAATTCCCGGCTTTATTTCCTCAATTAAGGGAAATTTATGGACTTTACCTCTATTCACTGTCCTTTTGATGCACCCTTAAAATCATACTAATCTGTGGCATTTAGAAGCTCACCTCATTTTTTCTCCACTCAGGGATTATTGTCCTGCATTATTTGATGTCCATTTTCTGAATATTAGTGTTTCACAAATTTGTTTTTGAATCTGTTTTTGTTTTTGTTGTCTTTTCTGCAACTGCACCTGTGGCATATGGAGGTTCCCAGGCTATGGGTTTAATCAGAGCCATAGCCACCTGCCACAGCCACAGCCACAGCCACAGCAACGAAGGATCCGAGCCGTGTCTGTAACCTTCACCAGAGCTCACGGCAATGCCGATTCCTTAACCTACTGAGCAAGGCCAGGGGTAGAACCTGCAACCTCATGGTTCCTAGTTTGATTTGTTAACCACTGAGCCATGATGGAAACTCCCCATTTTGTCTGTTTTACTAGTCCTTTGGTAGGATGATAAATCCATTCCATGTTACTCTATTTTGAAAGGAAGCAGAGTTCCTATGTAATTTTGTGTCTAAATAATAATTGGATTAATATCATAGCCATAAATGTATTCACTAAATGATGGGAGTGTTACTATATGTATGTTTTATGTTCTTACTTGTAAAGGGTTTTATTTAATATCTTGGATTTATGTTTCCAAGTATTTTTGAGATAAATGGCATTCAATTTGTAGGCATATGTGTATCCATTTTAGATTTCATAAGCACAGAGTATTACAAATTCCAGCATGCGGGAAGATATGAGAACATTTACAATGCACAGATGAAATTGTTCATAAGTGTTTACAAATGACAATCTATGAATGCAGTTATTTTGAAAAGTGGTAGAAATTAAACATACCAAACCTCTAATTCTTTGAAAAATATCCATCATACCATGATGTACCAAGACTCCTCTGTCAAAAGATAAACAGTCACTGTTTTCTTTTGCAAAATTTTATCAGAGATATTGAATTTCAAACAAGTAAACATAGTTTCTGAGAAAAATCAACATCTAACTTTTACAAACATTTTCATGTAATTTATTTTAATATTTGCTTTGGTAGGTGAGCTGCTTAGTATAGTTTGAAGGAAAATACTTCAGGATACTTTAGCCTTTCTAATTGTAATTTAGTTGTTTTTTATCTGCTATAACATAAAAATGCATGAAGAATTTAGTATTTAATTATTTGTTCTTCAATAACAAAATATCTTTGTATCCTATCTTTTTTGTAAGCCAAACAGTTCACATAGATTTTGTTTTAATTAATGTCACTAGTATTTTCATACTTTTATGTGGTATTTTTTTCCATCACAGTTCTTTTGTGTACTCAGTTATGGTATTTCCATTTATATATTTGAACAGATTGACCAAATTAGTTTTAAAAAGTATTACATGAATAAGGAGAAGATTTTTCTGATAATATAAGAAAGTAGAAAAGTATTTCATTTGCCTTGATCTGATTTTGGTTTAATCTTGCTATTAATGAGATGAAACTTACTAACATGATAATAGAGCTTTGTAAATTCCTGAAAAAAATCAATGAAATAAAAAGCCTAGTAATTATTGTTATTTCCTCAGTTTTTTCTTCTGTGTTTTATCAGTTAAAGGCCAATATAAAGCAGTTCTTCCTATAAAGATGATAAATATTGAACATGTATATAAATTTTTAGCTATACTCTCAAGCAGATATTTATTGAGTTTCGATCACACACAGGTTTCTTTGCTAAGGAATAAATAGTACATAGAGTAGTCAGCCTTTCAGTAGTTCATGAAATATGTAAGTTACCATTCTCTCAGTTGTGGATAAAGAAATCCAAATTTGAATTACCTTTGAAATAACATAAGGGCAGAATGTAATTGGATATACAGATTGTCCAATCAAAGAATTCTTTTGTATTTTCAATTTGAGAATAATCTTAATCAGGTATAACACTATTTCTCCACTATTAAGGAAAAAGTGCTGTATTCATTGAAATCATTACCTGAACAACCTTCTCAGAAGATTTGTTTGGTAATTCTTCTGGGGCTTTTAGCGTCCCTGTCTTAAATATAGTATCAAGGAAACTTCCTGGACTGTTTGGATCTTTAGCAGATTTGGTGGACATTGGAGGAAGAATAATTCACTAACTTACTAGGTGTTGAAGACAGAATTGGAGGAGATGAATTTCTTGGATTTAGTTTCTAGTCTCAGATCAAAAGAACAAGTAAGATCTGCTAAAATATCTTCAGGAAAATATAAGCTGACCTAGATGCTTAAGGAATCTTAAGATAGAAATTAACTTTTTTGACTTAGTGGCTTAATACCAAGTAGCTTTAGATTTGTTGATGCGCTTTCAAGGAGATTTTTTGTATGTTGATGAGTAGTTTTGCTTTTTCTAAGCCATGTGTATGAATTAAGTGAAAATATTATGAAATCACCTCTTGGGGTTAAAGAAAACTTTTTGAAGATTATTTATGATTTGAAGGGGAGGGAGTTTAGGAAAATTGTCTAATAAAATGTGGAATTTGGCGCAAGTGATTACTATCTAACTTAACAGTATTATGGTAGGTATGGTATAGCAATTCTCTAAGAGGTTACCTATTTCTCTTGATTAGTTGCTATTTTCTATTGTTTGGAATAATTTATAATTTTCTAATTGTAAATATTTAACCTGTAAAAAACTGATGGAAATACAAATGATTTTTTTTGTCCCCTAACAGTGCAAAAGATTCTAAAAGTAGTGAAAATGGATTTTATTTACTAGCAATACAAATGATTTTAATCTAGTAGAAAAGATAGCCCCCAAAACTGCAATTTTATTGACAGAGGAGGTATTACAAATTTTGTATATAATAAGCAATATTATTGAAGTGTTCTTTCTTCTCGCCACTATAAACACTTCTTTCTATGCAGTTTTCTCTTTTAGAAATACTCCTCTCTGGAATCCCACTTTCTGCATTTCTTTTTGAACTACTTTTAATACCTTGTTAGTTGTCTTATTAATGACTTTAAGAAGTCTTGGCATTTGCTGATGTGTGTGTGTGTGTGTGTGCATTGACATATGTGTCAGTTGACATGCTATGTCTGTGCATGTGTAGATAGATTCACAATTGTTATCACAGAGACTTAAACGCACTTTTAGTTCTCATTTGCTGATAAACTGGGGAGGAATAAAATATCTTTGTGTCACTTAGAAAAAAGAAGATCTATATAATTCTCTGTGTGTGTGTATGAGAGAGATACAATATAGTAGCTGACAATGACAGAACTGACATATTTCTAAAGTACACATGGAACTTTTAATAAAAAATAATAAAAGGCTATTTATTAGATTAGTCCTTGGAAGCCTTTCTGTTCCATGTAAGAGGTAAGATGGAATGAATACATTGACCTTTCTTTCTCACTGAACACAACCAAAAAAATCTGGACAGAATGAATGATATAGCCATCTCTGAAAATTATTATCAGTGGGAGAGTGGAGAAAAATACCAGAATTCAAAGTACCATTGAAGTGGTGGTGAGATTAACATTTTTTTGCCTGGAATTCCCTTACCCTAGGCCCAGAAGTAAGCACTGTGGTACAGAGAGTGAGATTCAGCAGAAAGTATTTCTGTCCTAAAGAGTAGAAAAGGGAACACTTAAACGTCAGGGAGAATGGGAGATATGTCGTATTTTTTTTAATCCTCCTGTTTCTCCACTCTGCTGGGCCTCAGTAGACTGGCCATTACGTGGTGGGGTTACAGTGGCTACAAATGTCACTGGGAATGGGAAGCTGCAAAAGTCCAAACTCTGAGGGCAGGGAATATTCCTCTTTCTGGTTAAGACTTAACTCAGAGGGTGGGTAAAACCCTGCTGTTGGTTTTTGTTTTATTTGCTCTATTTTGCCTTCCCGCCACTTTTGCAAAATCGCAGAATTGGGCAGCTTATGGCCAATGGACTATAAAGGAGATTTTCAGGGAACCAGAGTGTGAGGAAAGAGCAGAAAGGTAAGAATTCAGATGATCAGCTCTGTAAAGCTGTTAATTAACTTCTTGGTTGTCCCCTGACATGTTAGTGTATGGAACTGATCCTAATTAGGATAGCAAATTCTTCAGGAGCTAGGATACCAAAGAGATCTATTATAGGATAGATGGACATCTGCCCAGGTCTCACACAGACAAAGAGGCAGCACAGATCCAATATACCACTGCCAAGATTTTGAAAAATGAACTAATATTGGACTATTGCCATAAGAAAAAAAAAAAAGAGTAGAAATTGATGGCATCCTTACCATTCATAGGAGCACAAATTGCCTTACATACACACACATTTGGAGTGAAAGTGTGGAAAACAGACAATAAGTATGATTAGAAACCAACTCTAAAATTCCAGAAAAATTTTACCTTTTTCAACTGCTGTAATGACAGGCTGCTACCATTTATATGTATTATGTCAGGTATTTTGAAAATCAGACAGCCAGTATGTAGCACAACACTTTTAAACTCTACCTGTCAGTTTGTCAGTAATAACCTCCTAGTTACCATGCCACTGGATACCTATTCATTCGTATGCTATTCAGTTCTCTATTGCAGTTCTCACAGATTTGCTTTTTTTCATCCTGAACTACTTTTTCTCTGATTTCTGTTAAAACTGTCTGTCTTCTACTTGTGACCTCGGTTAAGGCATTCCCTTGGCTTTAGTTATCTCATCAGTAAAATAAGGATGGTAGTGCTTACATTATGGGGTTATCATGATGATTAAATGACATCGTTATGTGAAATAGAGCCATGCCCCTTCTCTAGTAAACGTTATAGTAAGCGATAGACATCCCCGTTATCAACATTGGTTTCTAACAAGGGTTTGGATCTTCTCATCGTATATCTCACCTGTTTAAATCTTCTGTGATTTCCCAGAACATTTAGGATAAATGGTTTTTATTTTACTTACCCATGTTCGTTGATAACTTACAATAAAAAGCAGTACAAGAATTATACCTGTTTATGTAACAACCCAAACCAAATATTTAATTTAAACAATTTAATTTAATTCACTTTTTTTAGCTTCTTAAGGTGAGAGTTTAGATCACTGACTTTAGAACTTTCTTCATTCATAAGCTTCTAAAGCTGTAAATCACCCTCAATGCACTGCTTTAGTCACATTCCACAAAATTTTAAAAAGCCTTACTTTCATTTTCATTCACCTCCAAATATTTCCTAATTTCTTTTGTGATATATCTTTGACTCATGAGTCATTCAAAAATGTCCTATTCAGTTCTCAAATGCTTGGGAATTTTGCAGATGTCTTCCTTTTATTATTTTCTAATTTAATTTTCTCCATGGTCAGAAAACTCTGTTATGATTTTAACCTTTTAAATTCATTCTTTTTGAATTGTTTTTGCTTTTTGTCCAGAACATGGTTTCTTTTTCTGAAAATTGAAATTTGCTTAAAAGAAGTACATTTTGCTATTGTTTGTTATACTTTAAATGTTAATTCAATATTTGGTTGGTTGATTCATTCTGTATGTTGTTCTGTGTTCTGTATCCTTATTTCTTTCTACTTTTTCTATCAAGTACTAAGAGTGTTTTTGAAATTTCCAACTATGCTTGGTGATTTGTATGTTTCTTGTTTCAGTTCTCTTAGATTTTCTTGTTCTTTGCAGTTACACTATTTTGTACAGGTATTTACATTTATTAATATTCCTTCTGTATTGACCCTTTTATTTTTTATGAAATATCCTCTTCATCTTTATTATCTCTACTTCTTTCCATACCAAATAATTGGAATTCCTCCAACATCTATCCACTCTCATTTTTTATTCTCTTTTGGGCACTTCTACATTGTGCATTTTTTCAAAAGACAAAAAAGATCATTTGAAAGAGTTACCTTGCTAACTCTTGCTTAGCCTTTGTCTCAGTACAAATATAACCTCCCCTCTACCTAACTCTTAAAATTCGTACATTCTTTGCTTATCACCTTTTATTGTAATTATTGTTTCACTTATTTCTCCTCTATTAGCCTCAAAACTCTATTACAGTAGAAACTCTTTTATCCCTATATACTCAGCGCTTAAGTAAAGTAATTCCGTGAATCATTTTTAAATTAAGAGATGAGTAATGCATCTCTCCTGGGCGAAAAATGTATGGCTAGTACACACTTTCTTATAATACTCTTTTGAAAAGTCTCAATGTGTAGTGTAGATGGTTCATTAGTGCAACAAAGGATTTCCTCTCTTATTTATCAATAGTCACATGGACTTCTCACATATCAAAACAAGTTTTTTATTCTCTAAAAATGAACTTGTAACAATTTTTATTAGTTACGAGTTTTTATAAGACGCAGAAACTATCTCTGATAACAAACAGGTGGAAAATGTATTGTGAGTAGGATATGCTACTAACGATGTGGGGGGAGAATAAATAACCCAGTTTACAATAGGCAGAAAGCTGTTAGTTCCAGCAGTTTGAAGTGCTTCCCATTCTTGCCTACGCATGACTGCTGGAGCGAGTTAAGGATCATGGTTTCTTCGGTTGTCCCTGTTACTCACGCAAGATCTGAGTCTGGCAAACTTAGTACACGTCTGTCTTACTATGGCACTGGAGGGTGGGAGACAAAAAGTCTCTCCAAAAGAGCTTTTTGGCCTTTATACCGGAAGATATGAGACTGGTTTGCACTACCCCAGCGAGAAAACACATGTTTGAATAATCTAATTCCTTGTTGGAATAGGAACTGTTTGCTAGTGAGGAGAAATCAATAAATACATGCTATCATAGACAGTTCTGATAAAAGTGTATTAGTATCTAGGGAATAAGAATTTATCTTTCTGAAATTGTTACTTGCCTATATTAGGAGAATATTACAGATTTGACCAAAGAAATGATGCAACCGTTATTAAAGTGAGAAAGGAGGCTTCACTTACTGTGTTTTTAAAATAAACAGTTAAGGAATTCCCTCATCAGGCTTAGAGGGTTAAGGATCTGGCATTGTCGCTGCTGTGACTCGGGAAGTGAATTTGATGCCTGGTCATGGAAGGAACCGCCACATGCCACGGGCATGGCCGAAAGATAATACACAATTAATTAACCTGGTGCAAGGTAAATTATGTATAATATTTTGCATTAATGCCAACCTTATGTCAATATTTTTATATAGGTCTCCAGGTGACAGTTGGCTTGCTCTCTTATTGCCAGTAAAGACTAGGTATTAAGAACACAGATCCTAAATCTGACTACACCAATTTTACATTCTCCATTTTCAAGCTATATGATGGAGAGGAAAAAATTTTAAGTTTCAGTATTTTTGTTTCTTCATCTACAAAACTAGAGATGAAATTGGATCTACCTTTTTTAGTTTTTCTTTCTGAGTAGCATCTTATTTCAAAATTTATCAGCTTAAAACAACACCCATTTATTGTTTCCTGGTTTCTTTGGTTCAGGAATCTGG
This sequence comes from Phacochoerus africanus, assembly GCF_016906955.1. Classification (NCBI taxonomy): domain Eukaryota; kingdom Metazoa; phylum Chordata; class Mammalia; order Artiodactyla; family Suidae; genus Phacochoerus; species Phacochoerus africanus. The sequence goes on from NC_062558.1 coordinate 126,051,925, forward strand.
GCACAGATAGGTGGTGTCTCTGCTCAGGCTTTCACCAGGCTGCATTCATGCTGTCAAGCTCTCATCTGTGGCACAGGGACTTCTTCTGAGCTCACTGATTATTGCCAGAATTCAGTTCCTTGGATTTGTGAGACCGAGGTTCCCAGCTTTTTGTTTCTGCTTTCAGCCAGGGTATATTCTCAGCCTGTGGAAGCTGGCTGCCCTTCCCGCCACCCGACCCTCTCCACTTCATGGCTTGGTACTTCTTCAGTGCCACCTGCAGAATCTCATTGGCTTGAAGTCATTCACTTCAGTTTCCTAAAGTGGAGTCGGATATAACCCTACAATCACAGGAGCGACTATTCCATCACCGTTTTCATATAATGTAACATTTAAGAAAAGTGACATCCATCATTTTCACAGCTTCAGGGGAAGGATGTACAGGTTATGTATACACCAGGGACTGGGCATCTTGGGGGCCATACTAGAATTCTGCCTACCACATTGTCTAAGGATAGTTCTGCAAGTTAAAAAGATAATACATGTCAAACCAAATGTGTAATAAGTGATTAGTCAGTATTCGCTGTTATTAATATTTAAATGCAAAATTCCTGATTCTCAGTCAGAGTAGTCATGTGAAGCTGAATTGGCCTTCAAATGTGAAGAAATTATAAAGTAATTCCTAGATGGGTTGTAGACTAAATATGTATTTTATTAATAAAATATCAACTTAGATTTAAATTATTGAAATTAATCCCACATCATTCTAGTTCTTATTTATTATTTAGTATTTATTATGTGATATACTATTTCTCTCTGGAACTTTCTCTTTCTTAAGAAATTATTGAATTTTACTCTAATGTGTATAGGTGAAGCCTTTTTGTCATTTTATTTTTTTTTTGTCTTTTTGCCTTTTCTAGGGCTGCACCTGCAGCATATGGAGGTTCCCAGGCTAGGGGTCTAATCAGAGCTATAGCTGCCGGCCTATGCCAGAGCCACAGCAACACCAGATCAGAGCCGCGTCTGTGACCTACACCACAGCTCACGGCAACGCCAGATCCTTAACCCATTGAGCAAGGCCAGGGATCAAACCCGCAACCTCGTGGTTCCTAGTCGGATTAGTTAATCACTGAGCCACGATGGGAACTCCCATCTTTTTTTTTTTAATTCAAGGAAATGGGTATCTATTATATCTTCTAATACTTCTTCCAGTCCATTTTCTTTGCCATTCAGAGATTCTTATTACTTGTCTAATCACACCATTTTATTCTTATCTTCCGTGTCTTTTAGCTTTTCTTTTAAATTTACTTTTTTTCCCCTCTCCTTCATCCTCAGTGTGGGCTTCCTTTATGCTAATTTGTTCTATCCATTCATTCTGCTTTTTATTTCATTTATTTTGCTTTTAAAATGTTTTCTGATTCTTCACCCCTTCCCTTAATTTTTAAAATGTACTTATAGGGATAATTTGAAATTGTTGGACCTGGGGATATTGGCTACTCTGACAAGTACTGCCTTGGGGGAAGGCCAGACCCCAGTCAGACCTAATGACTCAGGTGGTAGAAGAGATGTTGAAAATGTCTAAGATGGAAATCGCCGGGACACTTGGAAACTGTCATCTCCAAAAATATACACTAGACTTGCATATCCAGCTACCATCTTGATATCCCCAGTCGAATGTGTAACAGGAATTTCAAAGACAAACATGTTCAAAAACATAGTCTATGATCTTTTCTCAAAAACCTGTTTTAGCCCATTGCATTATATGCATATGGAGAACATCCAGGACTGGCTGCCGCATGTTAACAGGTACGTCAGTAAACGGGGGTACATCTTGAAGAAGTGAAGTGCAGGTGGGAATTATATGAATAAGGTTTATTGAGTTGGAACTTGTATATGGATTGCAATTTTAAGTGTGGAACTCTGGAGAGTGGAATTAAAATGTCAATAGATATTATAGAGAAATATAGTGCAAGTTAAAGTAAAATTTCTAATGAATAGAATAGGATAGGAAAGAATAGTTTTCCAGGCTTAACAGTGATCATTCTACTTCCAAAATTAAGTAGAGGCTTTATTACAGTTATAAATATTGTAGAGAAGATTTATGTGTCTTTCTATCTCTAGTATTTTATGATTCTATGGTGTTTTTAGTCACACTATAAGATTTTATATTTTAAATAGATGAGAAAGTTTTATACCACTTAAGTATTAGAATGCTCACAGCGATCGATAATGTGTTTAATTAATGAAGTTTCTTATTAGAGACTTTAAAGCTATTGTCACGTGCATCCTTTGTTTTAGGTAGGCGTTAGATTTTCTGGAAAAGTCAGGGCTGATAAAATACAAATAGTTTAAGTGCAGTTTGAGCACGGAAAAATCAAACCATTTCAAAAGAATTTTGGTTACTATTTGTCTGAATGTGATAAATATGCATATATCAAAGCACATGGAATATTTTATATATAATATAAATTGTGTATATCTATATGCCCTATCATCTATTTTTAGATTTGAGGTAAAAGAGAAAATAAATTGGAAGTTGTTTTATTATAAAGATCTTGACTGAAGAGTATTAGTATTTGTATTATATTTTCAATAAAATAATTGGTTTCTCTATTTAATAACATTTTATATTTTATTAAAAGTTGCATTATCAATTTTTTTGTTTTTCTACCAATTTCCTGTCCCTTTCCTCAGTAATCCCTTTACATTTTTAAATTTTATTTTGTATTCTTTTATTATTTAGTAAAGTACTTTAATGTGAATTACATGACAGTCAGTCCTCGTGAAGTAAAGACTGCATGTGAGTAAAGATTGTGATGATCGCTGAGTTAAAGGGCAAATTATGACCTCATTCTAACAGCATTATAGCTGCCAAAATCTGTATAATCCATGTTTTTTAAAATATTTATGATGTTTGAGGAATAAACATCTTTGTTGAGGAATTTTATTTTCTTTTTTTGTAAACTCCATGATACTCCCTGTTACTAAGTATTGTAAAGGCTTAATTCTTAGAGCATCATAAATCTTATTCTTACCAGTAGAATTCTAGAAATCAAGATAATGATTATTTTTTTTTCTGTAAGATACATAGTGTGCCTACTAAATTAGGAAATTTTTAAGTAGATGGCTCTTTGTACCAAATTAATCAGACTTGAATTTGGCCACTGAGAGGAAGCCTCTGTCATTTTAACATATTATTTGATCAGTTTTTTAATTTAAGAAAGCTGTTTCAATTTAAAGTAAATTATTCTAATTTTAAAGTTTTCCTTCATTGTCTTCAATAGAATATTTTATATTTTAATTGCCAACCACTTCAGCATTCAGACATCCTTACAACTTCTAATTGTGACTGTAAGACACATACCATGTTATGTGATAAATATCCATTAATGTAGTAATTAAATAGGGAATTTTTTTGAATATTAGGAATTATGCTATTGAGTTGGTGTGCATCAGTTTCTAGAGTAAGATTTTTTGGGGTAACATTTATTCTTTATTGACATGTAATGCCATGCAATTAAATCTTGACAATAAAAAAAGAGAAAAAATTACTACTGTTAATGGCAGTGCTAATAACTTGAAAAACAGAAGGAATGCATAGAGCTTAAGTACTTTGCATTCTCCTACAATAGTGCTGCTCATCAACACTTACATCACTGTTTAAATTAAATTAAATTAGATTGAATCTAAATTACCTGTTTCTGAGTAAATGGGATTAGGTAATTCACTATTAAGTCAATCTGCAAACGGATGTCATAATTTCGATTTGACTTTTAAAATGAGAATGATGCTAGGAATCATTCTTCAATTTGCATATCTAATTTCCATGGTAGACTAGATGATAACCTCTTGCTAATAATGGTTAAGATATATAGAACAAAATAGAGAAAGAAAGGAATTCCAATGCTGATGTTTGTAAATGTTTATCACCAATGTGTTAGTATTTTGAACATAGAAGACGACTCATTTGAGCACAAAATAAGATGGTAAGCTACTGGTTAAACAGGTATCAAAATAGGGAGGTTTCATCTTGTGCATATGGTTTGAAAAGTAACGCTTTTAGGAGTTCCTGTTGTGGCGCAGTGGAAACGAATCCAACTAGGAACCCTGACATTGTGGGTTCGATCCCTGGCCTCCCTCAGTGGGTTAAGAATCCAGAGCTGCCATGAGCTGTGGTGTGGGTCACAGACGTGCCTCAGATCCTGTGTTGCCGTTGCTGTGGCTGTGGCATTGGCTGGCAGCTGTAGCTCTGATTTGACCCCTAGCCTGGGAACCTCCATATGCCAAAAAAACTAATGGTTATAATATGAATGTGCTGATAAAGATGTCCTTGTATAATTTTTTTCCAAATTACCTCAAAGGACACATTATAATAATTAATAATAATTGAATTATTACTATTATTTGTTGTTATTATTGTCATCCAAGTTGTTATAGGCTTGAGGAATTTATCTTATATACTTTCAAATATAGTTTTAACTTTAAAATTTTTTCATTAAACCTGTTAGCACAGTTCAAGAAGTAGCATTGAAAATTGTTAATCAATTTATCAATAATTCTAATATTATTCTACTAATCAGAAAATGTAAATGTGAGGAATATATAAAATAATACTTAAACATTCTTATAGAGAGACATAGAAAGATGTTATAGCAAGTGCAAAATAAGATTGGCTATGATGGGTACAGATGTTCTAGACATCAAGAGAAAGAAGATATATCAAGTTTATAATGTCAGAGTTGAATAGTAAAAATGAGACCATATTGTTCACAAAACTGAAAATATTTACTATCTGGTTCCATACAGAAAAAATTTGTTGACTCCTTATATAAAATATTCCAATGCTATTCTTTCTAAGCAGTAAATTGTTTGAATTAGATAAGATAGTTTAAGTGTGAAATATGTTTCTAAGAAAATGACTTATAGGAGTTCCCTTCGTGGCTTGGCGGAAACGAATCCGACTAGGAACCATGGGGTTGTGGGTTCAATCGCTGGCCTCGCTCAGTGGGTTAAGGCTCCAGCGTTGCTGTGAGCTGTGGTGTAGATTGAAGACACAGCTTGTTTGCTGTGGCTGTGTCCTAGGCCGGCAGCAACAGCTCTAATTAGACCCCTAGCCTGGAAACCTCCATATGCCGCGGGAGAAAATGACTAGTAAAGAAACTTTTCAGTCTTTTCATTTGTAAAATAAATGTAAGTAAAGAAATTCTCCCACTTCTTTATAGTAGTAATTTTTAAAAAGCCGTTCATTTTCCTGTGAAATCTAATTAAACTCTTAAAAGTTCTCATTAACCATCATCACCTCATAGATATTTACCATCGTAATATAATTTGATCATATAAACTGCCATGTTTTTATATAAAACAGAGCAAACATTTTTGTTTCTATGTATTTTTTATTATTACTTTTTAAACTAGGAGTTCCCGTCGTGGCCCAGGAAAAAAGAATCTGACTAGAAACTATGAGATTGTGGGTTCGATCCCTGGCCTTGCCAGGTGGGTTAAGGATCCTGCATTGCTCTGAGCTGTAGCTAGGAACCTGTGCTGCTGTGGCTCTAGCGTAGGCCAGCAGCTACAGCTGCCATTCAACCGCTAGCCTGGGAACCTCCATGTGCTGTGGGTGCGGCCCTAAAAAAAAGGACAAAAAGACAAAAAAAAAACACTAAAATAATTTTTCATCGGACCATACATTTCCATTGTAAATAGTTGGAAATCTGAAGTTTAAAAAGTAATGTAGACTAAATATCCTTTTGTTCATTTATGTTTTATTTGGTAAATTATTTTTTTGGACTTGTTCTTTTTCTCCTATGGAATCTGTTCTGCTTATGCTCTGTGTCTTTAATTGGAGCATGAAATTTTTGTTTAGAGGTCTGCAAAGAAATTTCTATTCTCTTAATTTCTTCTATTTCAATGGTCATATTCCCTTTCTCATTTCTGTGTGTGTGTGTATTTTTGATTTTCCTTCTTTTTTTTCTTGATCAATTTACCTAGTGGTTTTCTTATTTTATGTTTTCAAAAATAGGATTTTGATTTAATTAGACCTCTTATTCTTCTATACTTGCATCATTAATGTTTTCTTTTACCTTTATTATTCTTTATTATTTCCTTTTATTTTTCCTTAGCTTACTTTGCTTTACTTTGTTGATCTTTTTGTACTTTTAAGTGCTGGAAATTTATTTCATTTATTTTAATTTTATCATTTTTATGAAAGTGTTTATGCTATGACTTTACTTCTGATTACTCCTTTAAATATATCCCATAGATTCCTTTACGTAGTCTTTTTTCTTTTCATTATTGTTAAGAAATCATATAATTTCAATTTGCCTTTCCTCTTCTACCGAAGGGTTGGTTACTAGAAATTAAAAAAAAAATGTGGAAGGACCCTTTTGTTTTGAGTATTTGTTTGTAATTTTGTTTCATTACATTGTAATCAGAGTATACTGCACTATATTGTTGTATTAAATCCTTTTAATTATTCTGCTTGTTTCTTCTCTCTTGTAGTTTTGCTCCATATAGTTTTGCTGTGTTATTTGGTCCATTACTAGTAGTAGTAGTAGTAGTGGTAGTATAATTTCAAATATTCTTGCTATGAATTTTGACTTTTAGCATTAAAAAGTGTTCTTCTGGAGTTCCCGTTGTGCCTCGGTGGGTTAAGAACCCTCTTTGTTGTCTATGAGGATATGGGTTCCATCCCTGGCCTCACTCAGTGGGTTAAGGATCTTGTGTTGCTGTAAGCTGTGGTATAGGTCACAGATTTGGCTCAGATTTGTTGTTGTCATGGCTGTGGTGTAGGCTGGCAGATGCAGCTCTGATTTGACCCCTAGCCTGAGCACTTCCATAAACCACGGGTGCAGCCATAAAAAGAAAAAAAGTAAAATTTTTTTAAAAAAAGTGCTCTTCTTTTCAAGTTTCGTGCTTTTTGGCTTTACTTACAATTTGTCAATATCAGGATCTCTATCTTTGCTTTCTTTTTGTTTTCATGTGCCTGGTAAACTTTTCTCTTTTTATTTCTAGCCTTATTGAATCACTTTATTTTAGGGTTTTTATTTTTATAGCATTTAGTTGGGTTCTGCTTTGTAAAACAATTTAAAATATCCTAATAGATGAATTAGTGCTATCTACATTTATCATTATAACTAATGATTTGATACAAAATTTGCCATCATGCTTATCTAAAATTTTTTTCACTTTAAAAATTACTCTGTCCATTTCTTTGAGTTTGGATGCATACAGTTGTGTAACCACCACCAGTCATGTTAGAGAACATTTCTGTCACTCCCCAGATATCCTCATATGGCACACTTGTTGTCACCCTCTCTCCTTACTTCCAATCTTTAAAACCATTGATCTGTTTTCTTTCCTTATAATTTTGTGTTGTATTTTATTTAATTAGCATTTGTTAGGTAGAACCCTGGGGTATTGGATGGTGAGTTATAGTTCATCAAAAGACCATAAGGAAAGAAATAGAGAAGTTTATTACTCACAGGTCCTAGAGGTGGTATCTGGCAGGGACCACACAGGACGGTCAAGTCAGGGCACAGGGAGAGGAAACATCAGGACATGCAACTCTTGCCTTTGTCAGGGTCATGTTTGGAGTTCTTCTGGGTCCCCAGGGTAAGGCTGGACTGGTCAATTTAAATGAAAAGCACTGGCTTTTTGGCAGGCTTCCCAGGGATCTTATTTAAGGGTCACACAAGGGAAAGGTCCTGGGAAGTAAAGGAAGACTGTTCATCATGGTTACTGTAAGGAACTTGCATTTACTTGTGACTTTCTGGGCTATTTTCCTGTGCATACACTTGCATGTGAGGCTAAGGTCAGTTTAAAGGCTCCAACAGGCTGTTTGACCCATGCAAATGGATATAAGTATATGTATGACTGGGTCACTTTGTTTTACAGCAGAAATTGTCACAGCCTTGTAAATTAACTATATTTCAATAAAACTTTAAAAAGTTGGATGCTGAAGCAGCAATACCATGGAGTAGTTTAGCTAACCTCTTGACATTCTGACTTTTCTAAAGTGTCGTAAAATTTGTATCATACAGTATGTAGACTTGTAGTTTTCAGTGGTATTTAAAAATTTTTTTACCTTCATTAAGGTGTAATTTACACACAATCATATTTATTCATTTTAAGTGCACAATTTTATGAATTTTGGAAATTACGCATATAACCTCCTCTACAGTCAAGATTTAAAACTATTTCATTAACCGAAAAGTTTCTTTGCATCCCTTTGCTGTTAGTCATCCCTCCCCAACCTCAGGCCTCAGGAAAAAGTTATTCTACCTTCTACCACTATAGATTTGCCTTTCTATAACTTCTGTATAATTACAGAGTATGTATTTGTTTTGAAGTCATCCAAGTTGATATCTGCATGAAGAGTTTATTCTTTTGTATTATTTAGTAGTATTCTATGGACTGAATATACATATGAATTTGTTTATCTAGTCACCAGTTGATGGATTTTTAGGCTGTTTTGAGTTTAGGACAATAGTTAATAAAACCACTATAAATGTTCACCTATGGGTTTTTGTGTGAGTCTTTGTTTTCAGTTACCTTACAGGGTATCTGCATGTTAGATAGCTAGGTCGTACAGTAAGTGTACCTTTGCCTTTTAGAATCTGCCAACTATTTACCAAAATGTTTGTATAATTTTGCATTTCCATTAGTAATATTATTAGTGTTCTATTTTCTCTCATCGTCTATAGTACTTGGTAGTGTCAACTTTGTTGTTTTAATTGTAGCTATTCTAAGATATATGAGTGGGAATTGTTTTGAATTTGACTTTACCTAAAGACTAATGATGTTAACTATTTTTTCATGGGTTTATTTCGCATGCATATTTCTTCTTTAGTGAAGTGTGTTCAAACTTTTGCACATGTCTTAATTTGGTTTTTATTGAGTTTCGAGAGTTCTTTATGTATTTTGAATACAAGTTCTTTGTGAGACATGTGTTGCAGATATTTTTTGTCACATTATGTCTTATTCTTTCTCCCAGCAGTCTTTTGAAGAACAGATATTTATAATTTTAATCAGTGCAATTTATCAGGTTTTTTTGAATTTATTTATTTTTCTTGAATGGACATGTTTTTGATGTATTTAAGAAGTCCTTGTTTAACCTAGGTAATGATTTTCTCCTATTATTTCTTCTACAAGTTTATAACTTCAAGGTTTTTTTTGTTGTTAGGTCTACGATTCATTTTGAAATAACTTTCTGTAAGTTTTAAGGTATGGGCTGATATTTACATATTGTAATTGGATGCCTAATAGTTCCAGCATCATTTATTAAACAGTTTATCCTGTCTTAATTGAACTGCCTTTGAACCTTTGTCAGAATCAGTTGACTCTATTTATGTGCAGCTGTTTCGAGGCTTTCTGTTCTACTCCATTCATCTGTGTGTCTGTTCATCAGCTCACATTGCTTTGATCACTAAATTTTTTCTAAGTCTTGGATCAGATAGTGTGAGTCTTCTAATTTTGTCCTCCTTTTTAAAAATTGTTTTGGCTTTCTAGTGCCCTTGCCCTTTCATATAAGTGCTAGGATCTCCTTTTAAAAACAAAAAAAATTCTAGAAGAAATCCTTCTGGGTTGTTCCTGTTGTGGCACAGCAGAAACGAATCTGACTAGGAACCGTGAGGTTGTGGGTTTGATCCCTGGCCTCGCTCAGTGGGTTAAGGATCTGGTATTGCTGTGAGCTGTGGTGTAGGTCGCAGACATGGCTTGGATCCCACATTGCTGTGGCTGTGGCGTAGGCCGGCAGCTGTAGCTTCAATTAGACCCCTAGCCTGGGAACCTGCATATGCTGCTGGTGCAGCCCTCAAAACACAAAAGACAGAAAAAAAAACAACCTTCTGGGATTTTGATTGTGATTGCATTGCATTTATGTATTAGATTGGGAGAATGGACATAATCCTATTGAGTCTTATAAGTCATGACCACTGTTGATCTCTTTGTTATTCAGGCCTTATTTTATTTCTTTCATTGGCGTTTTGTAATCTTCAACCTGTGTGTTTTACACATATTTTATCAGACTTATTCCTAAGTAATTTTAGTTTTTTAATACTATTATTATATAATTTTTTCATTCCTATTTCCAGCTTTTTATTGTTAGTACTGATTTTCTTTGAGTTACAATGGGGTTATGTCTCAATAAACCCATGGTAATTTGAAAATATCACAAGTAAAATTGTATTTAATATACCCAACCTACTGAACACCATAGCTTAAACTAGCCTACCTTAAATGTGCTCAGAACACCTATATTAGCCTATATTTGGGCAAAGTCATCTAATGTGAAGCCTATTTGGTATCAAAGTGTTGAATATCTCATTTAATTTTTGGAAAGGGTACAGAATGTTTGGAAGTGTCTTGGCTGTTTACCCTGGTGATTGAATGGCTGACTGGGAGCTGTGGCTCACAGCCCCTGCTCAGCATCATGAAAGAGTATCTTTCCACTTACCACTAGCCTGGGAAAAGATCAAAATTTCAGTATGTGAAGTATAGTTTCTACTACATGCATATTGCTTTCACACCATTGTAAAGTTGAAAAATTGTAAGTCAAACCATGATCATCTGCATATAGAAATGCAATAGATTTTTGTAACTTTAATTTGTATTTGGCAAAATTGCTAAATTCATTTAATATCTATATTAGTTTTGGGGATAAACAATCATAAAGATAGTTTTATTTCTTCCTTTTCAATTCTTTCCATATCTTTTCTTGGTTGATTCCACTGGGAAAGAGCTTCAGTGTGGTGTTGAGGAGAGGTGGTGCAATCAGACATCCTTGCCTTGCTTCCAATCTTAAAGGGAAAACATTTTTTCTTTTACCATTAAGTGTTACATTAGCTAAAGGTTTTCTAAGAAGCTCTTTAATTTAGTTAGGGAAGTTACTTTGTCTAGGAACTTTTTTTTTGAGGCTTTTTTTATATCAAGAATTAATGTTGAATTTTTTCAAACACTTTTTCTGCATCTGTTGAGATGTTTCTTTGGTAATTCACTTTCAATCTTGGCAAATTACAGGGATTGATTTTGCATGTTGAACCAGGTTTGTGTACTGATTTATTACCTTTTTTATACATTGCTGGGTTCCATTTGCTAATATTTATTGAGGATTTCTTTCTATGTTAATGAAAGATATTTGTCTTTACATGTCTTTTTCTTATAATTTCCTTGTCTGGTTTTGTTATCAGGGTAGTGCTAGTCTCATAAAATAAATGTTAAAGTGTTATCTCCTTTTCTATTTTCCAAAGGAAAATGTGTAGAATTAGTATTATTTCCTACTTACATACGTAGAAGTTTTTAATGAAGCCATCTTTGCCTATAGTTGATTATATATAGTTCTTATATATATGGTTATATTTAGTCAATTATAGTTGATTTACTTTGTTGGTTTTATTGTGTTGTTTGAAGGTTTTAAACAAGCAATCCAATTTGATTAATAGTTATAGTTCTATTTATTTCTTCTTCAACAAACTGATTATTTTGTATATTTCAATTTCTTCATTTTGTCAAGGATGTTGAATTTATGGGCATTAGATTGTTCCAAGGGTTGTCGTATTATCCTTTTCTGTGGCATTTGCAAAAATGTCCTCAGTTTCATTTTTTATGTTGGTAATTTATGGCTTTTCTCTTTTTTAATTTGATAGGACTAGAGATTTACCAAATTTATTGATCATTTAAAAAAATCCTTCTGAATTGCTCAATCTAATAAAGCTATCTACAAAAAATCTACAAACATGAACTCATTGTTAGTTTAGTATAGATACCAATGTTTTTACATGGAAATATTTATTGATATGGTTGTACACAGAAGTTAGTGTATATACATATACGCACATATGTATTTCCTTGTTCTGTCAGCTGAGAGAGCACAGAAACAATAACACAGTAGTATCAACAAGCAAACCCAGTGCCAAGATTTTGGTTTCTAATATTATCCTCCAATGAGGGGAACCAGGACTCCTTGAAGAAATGGTTGATTCACGAACTGGGGTAGGAAGTACACAAGCTGAGCCTCGAGTATCTTATAGTGCCAGAAAATAAGGAACTGTTAAAACAAAAACCAAAACACGAAATTATGGGAATATATCAAAAGGACACAAGAACCAAATGAAAGAATTCCCAGTGGTCAAAGCTGAAACAATTTCATAGTAAATTAAGGTAGTATTGGATCATGATGCAAAGTATACAGTAGTTATACATGACTCCATACTGATATTAATGACTAAATAGATAAATGGAAATTTTTTGTGCAGAAGAATACCAAATAATTTATGTAGATAACCTGTGCTGAAGAAGATGGTCCATAATTTCCCACTTCTCAAGTGTTGGTTGTACATAGGACTTCCTTCCAAAGTGTGCAGTATGGAAAAGTAATAAAACGAGTAACTTTAGAATGGGAAACAAAGACCTCACAGACACAACATCAGCTAGGTTAACAAGGTCGGGACATCAAAAAAGTAGTATGTAATGTTGATAGTATCTACCTTTGTTATGAAGTGATAAAAATTGCGCTTAATCTCCGAAGACCCATAACCTCAGTCTAATCAAGACAAAAAAGTCTTGCAAATGCCATTTGATGGGTGTTCTACCAAATGCCTTACTCTTACTCCTCAATACTATCAAGATAATAAAAACTAGGAAAATCCGAGAAATTTTCACAGCCAAGAGGTGCTTAAGGAGACATCAATGCTAAATATAATTTGGTATCCTTGATGGGATGCTGGAATAGTAACAGAACATTAGATAAGAACTGAGGAAGTGTGAATTCATTATGGATTTTAAGTAATAATAAGCTATGTATATTAGTACTGAATTATAACAAATGTAATAATATAAGACATTAATAATAGGGGAAACTAAACATGAGGGTGAATGGGGACTTTTTGTACTATATAATTTTTCTATGTTTCTAAAAATAGTATAAAATTGTTGAAAAATTAAATGAAAATGAATGGCCTAGAATATTAAAAATAAGAAAATATTGAAAGACTTACACTATGTAATTTCAGGACATGAGGTTTTGATGAAATGATAGACATATAGAGCAATGAAATAGATTGGATAGTCCAGAATAGATTTGATCATACACGGTTGGTTTATTTTTGAGAGGGATGGCAATGTAAATCAATAGAAAAGTTTTTTTCCCAGAAATGTTGCTGGAAACAGTATAACTATTGGAAATAAAAAGAGTTTTGTTCCTTATCTTGCATGCAAAAAAATTACTTTAGAATGGATTGTAGACCAAAATGTCAGAGCTAATAACATTGTTAATGTCTGCAAAATAGTATGGGCGACAAACCTATCTAATTTGGGATAGACACTGACTTTTTATTTATTTATTTATTTTTATTTTTGGGCCACACTGCGGTATATGGAAGTTCCCGGGCCAGGGATCAAACATGCGTCACAGCAGCAACCCGAGCTGGTTTAGTGACAATGCTGGATTCTTTACCCATTGCACCACAAGGAAACTCCGACAATGACCTTTTAAAACAAAGAACAGAAACAGTGAAACAAAAAATTGATTGGAAGAACTTCACCAGAATTTTAAAATTCTTTTTTTCATTTGGCATATTTAAGAAATTTAAGGGCAATCCAGAGACTGAGAGAAAATAATTTGAATACACATATCTGACAAAAAAAATAGTTGTTCTGGAGTTCCTCTCATGCTGCAGTGGAAACGAATCTGACTAGGAACCATGAAGTTGCAGGTTCGATCCCTGGCCTCACTCAGTGGGTTAAGGTTCCGGCATTGCCCTGAGCTGTGGTGTAAGTCGCAGACTCGGCTCGGATCTGGTGTTGCTGTGGCTATGGTGTAGGCCGGTAGCTGTAGCTCTGATTAGACCCTAGCCTGGGAACCTCCATATGCCACGGCTGCGGCCCTAAAAAGACCACACACACACACACACATATACACACACACACAAAGTTGTTCTATATCTTGGTTGCAATTATATGCTTTGTAAAAATTGCCAAAATCCATCATTATATCCACTTGAGTGGAGGTTATTGTATGTAAATTATACCTCAATAAATGTGTTATTGGCATTTCACTATGAATGTATTGCAAATATTAGTCTTTCTGGATTTGACATATTTAAATATATTAAATATATTTGTCACCACAATATATAAGACATGGCAAGATATTTCAAGAGAGCAAATCTGTTATTTAAATTGTAGTCTTCTCAGACTTCCTATATCATGTATAGTTTTGAAATTCAAAACTAAAATGATATAAATTAAAATTATGCTACAAATTCTCTCAATTCTGTAACAAAAAATATTTAGTATTCATTTAATGAATTAACATTACAAAGCTGTACATTCATGTTTTATTGTAAGCTCTAAAGAGTCAGTTTCAAATACAGGTGCATGATTTATTTTGAGTCTTTTCCTAGGAGGGTAAGTGGAAGAGTGTAGTAAACAATATAAATCAATATTAAGTATGTAGAGATATTAAAACCCTAAAAGTAAAACATGTTGAAACCAAAATATATATAATACAAAAAAAAAAAAAAGAGTTCCTGTCGTGGCGCAGCAGAAACGAATCCAACTAGGAAATTTTAGGTTGCAGGTTCTATCCCTGGCCTCGCTCAGTGGGTTAAGGATCCGGCGTTGCGGTGACCTGTGGTGTAGGTCGCAGATGAGGCTCAGATCTGGTGTTGCTGTGGCTCTGGTGAAGGCTGGCAGCAACAGCTCTGATTAGACCCCTAGCCTGGGAACCACCATTTGCCACAGGTTCGGCCCTAAAAAGGCAACAACAACAACAAATATATATACACACATATATATATAAACTATTCATAGTGAACAAAGATAAAAATAATAAATATCATACATAATTTTAAGTTTTGCATATATGTGAATAAATATGTAGAATATATATCAGAGATCATATCAGTATATATTTATTCCCTTAAGCTCATCTTATTTAAGTCGGAGTTTCATATTCCTATTTGGATATTTTACTTATGTCCATTAAAAGTCATCATTTGGCATAATAAGCTGTTTCTATTTTTATTTTTCCTACTTTTTCATACACCCTCCTAAACCAAAACTTTCGCTTCTTCTACTTAAAACCTGTAGTGTAGAAGTTCCCGTCGTGGCGCAGTGGTTAACGAATCCGACTAGGAACCATGAGGTTGCGGGTTCGGTCCCTGCCCTTGCTCAGTGGGTTAACGATCCGGCGTTGCCATGAGCTGTGGTGTAGGTCGCAGACGCGGCTCGGATCCTGCGTTGCTGTGGCTCTGGCTTAGGCCGGTGGCTACAACTCCGATTCAACCCCTGGCCTGGGAATCTCCATATGCCGCGGGAGCAGCCCAAGAAATAGCAACAACAACAACAACAACAAAAAGACAAAAACAAAACAAAACAAAACAAAAAAAACCTGTAGTGTAGATCAAAGCACCCCAGTCCAAGAGAGGTGATGACCTCCGGGTGGTGGGAGTTAACATTTATTTACTTTTACATTTTCTTCTAATTTATTATTGATCCTCATTCTTCAACATACTTTCTTGCTCTTTCAAGAGCTTTGGGAAAGGATTAGGGTGAGAAGAAGCAAAACTTCCTGGGTTCCTGGTTTGAAATGTGAGATCCTCGATTGGACTCTTTCTAATGTGAGGAACATTAGGATTCTTTACAGGTAACCCACATACACTGGAGCTAATTTTTAATGTGTGTATGTGTACAGCAATTGAGAGGATTTAGCTGTTATTAAACTTAGCGTCATAAAGAGGCTATTCTTCAGCCTCTTCAGCTGCTTTATTGCCCCGAAAACCTTTCGATGGAGAAACTGGTATTGAAAGAAGCTGATTACTCAGGACTTCACAGTGAATTGAATTGGAGGCTGTATTCTATTCATGTAATACCTAAATAGCATTATTTAGATCATCTAAATTACTATATTATTTAGATACTTATGTGAATCTGTAATTAGTATAGCCAGAGTAAGTGTACTGTGTAATTGAAAAAAAAATCAAAACATGAAAGTATTTATGAATGAATGAAAAGTCACCATAAAGAAGTTCCTCATAGAGCAAATTGCATCATAACTGTGCTGTTAGTTTTATACCAAATCTGGAATTTAACAGTACTCAGCACCATCAGATTTTATTTCATATATTGGATTCAATGTAAAACAACCCTCAAGGATAATATAATATTAAAGTATACTACAGATAGTATTGACCTCTTTATTTTTTTTGTCTCTTTTGCTCATTATTTTCTTCTGCCCAGTGTCCTCTGAGGTAAAAGACCTGCTCAAGACCAAAGTTGAAAGGATTTCCTAAATTTAACCCCAAACCCCTGTAGTTACGTTAAAATTATCATGTAATTTTAACTCTGTTTTCTACTACATCAAATACCCATATGATTTCATAATTTTTTTTATTGAACCTCAACTTAAAACTCACGTTTTATTATAATAAAACCTAAGTTCTCTGATGGCATTGTTTTTGATCTAGTTTAAAAAAACTGGAAATTTTACATTTAGGGGCGAAAACATCCGAGCAATTGTGGGGACCGACTAAATCATCTTTGAAAGCACTTTATTCTAGAAAGCACCCAATTCACTGCATTCTGGTCCATTAGTCTAGGTTTAGTGGAGAGAAAAGAGTAGAGATTTAACCTTAAAAATATCCAAAATTAGGTATCTGTAGAAAATGTTCTTTGAAATTTCATTGTCTTAGTTGTTTCCTTAAAATTATTAATGCCTTTTTCAATGCAGATGGTTTTATTACTTATTTAGTAGGAATACATATTTATGAAAAATTGATATTTAAATATTACCACATGCTTTACTAAGAGTGTTGGCTACACTTGCTACTTTGAAGTCTTAGATATAAACCTGATTTCTGACGTTTTAGAAGTAGGATTCAATGATGAAGTTGGTTTAGTGAACATTACTGTTTAAAAGGAAGCTCCCATTTGATCACTTAATAAATTATAGAGGAAAAGCAAGCTTGTGGAAAAATATAATTTATAAAACGTTGTGTTAAAAGCATAAATTACATATAGACTTCCAGATTCACCATTACTCTTGCTGTTTTATATCTTTGATTTTTTGAGTTAAAACCTGAGACTCTTCAAGAAACCTCATAAATATGCTAGTAAAATAATTAAGAACAGGTAGCAGTACAAATGCAAAGTTTTGTCTTGTCATTTTAAAGGTTATGTTTGTTTTACACATAACAATACTGTTTTTGAAAAAATATATCCTTTAACTTAAAACTGTTTTAAAACTTTCTATTTAGAACATTAGGTACATCTCTAGAAGATACTGCAGTTCATCCACTAAACAGCTATAAGTACAAATGCTAGGTTCTTTGCTAGTTGCTAAGAATATATAACTATGTATTGTAATGCCTGACTTGAAATATCTTGGAGTCAAGTGCAAAGAAAAGACAGGTATGCTAATTATCACCGTACACAGTGATTAACTGATGCTAGGAAAGTGTACAACTTAAGAATTAGGGTCAGAATGCATTGATTTCCATTTTAGGTCCACTGCTTGTTACCTGGATAATCTATAAACCTTTGTTTCCTTGTGTAAGAGGAATTTAATGGCATGACATATTTTATGGGGTTATTCTTTAGATTAAATATGAGTGTATGCAAAGCACTTGGTACAGTGACTGGGCAATAAAATAAGCACTTTAATAAATGTTAACTCTTTTTAGTGGTCCTGTGGTAAAAAGATATGGTAGGAATGAGAGGTGTACAATTCAGGGCCACCAAACAGAATCTAAAACCACCAGGAAATGAGTACTTCGATAGGAGTTACCCAAGAGAAGGTGTTAGGGCAGGAGGGGATGGCTTGTGCAAAACGAAGTAAAGGGGTTAATAGTAGTGTAGTCTGATCAGACTGCAGTGCTAATGATGCTCTGCTTCAAGAAAGAAGCAAGGGCCAAATATTTCAGATCATTGCCATGTCAGGGAAGGTGGAGTCCAAGATGAAAGTAATGGAACAACACTGAGGAAATTTAAGTGGGAGAATTAAGGATTGTGATGAGGGGAATTATAGGAGACTCCTTAAGTTTCAAAAAGAGCATTTTGCCAGCTGGGCGAAGAATGATCAGAGAGTTATGAAGCTGAAGACAGAAGGACCAGTTAAGTTTTTGCATGAAACAGGAGGAAAGTTATGAGTGCCTTTACAAGGCGTTTATTTATTCTAAAAAGAATTAAACCCACTAAATATTTATAGACAACATTCAAGGATTTATAATCAGAGTAAATTGTATAGTATTTATGGAGACTTGGCCAGTATATTTGTTCCCCGTGTTTTTATGCAGAAATAGGTACTATTCTCCTTTTAAAAATCATCTATTTTCTGTTTAGTCATATTTTCTTAAATATTACTTTATCAGGAATTATACAAATCATATTATTAATATGCAGTGTTTAGTTACTTGTAGGAAGTTTATGTTTATCTGAGACAGATTATCCTAGTTGTTCTTATCCATTAATAGTTAATTTAAGCCCAAGTTTGTTTTTATTTATTTTTTTAAAATGAGTAAATAAATGCCTAAGGAGATTTTGAAACCTTGCCTGGAACATAGCCTGGTTGTCTTTAAGGTATGACTAGATGACTCACTTCCATTACTTTACTCTGCTTTTATATCATCATTGTTAGTAGACAGAAATGCAACTGATTTCTGAATGTTAATCATGTATCCTGCTGCTTTGCTGAATGCATTGATCAGTTCGAGTAGTTTTTCTGAATATAGTATGTTATCTGCATGCAGTGACAATTTTACGTCTTCTCTTCCAATTTGGCTATCTTTTTGTTTGTCTGATTGCTGTGGCTAGGACTTCCAATACTATGTTGAATAAAAGTGGTGAGAGTGGGCATCCCTGTCTTGTTCCAGATTTTAGTGGGAAGGCTTTCAGCTTTTCTCCATTGAGTATTATATTTGCTGTGGGTTTGTCATTAATGGCTTTGATTATGTTAAGGTATGTCACCTCTACACCCACTTTAGTAAGAGTTTTCATTGTGAATGGATGTTGGACTTAGTCAAGTACTTTTTCTGCATCTATTGAGATGATCATGTGGTTTTTGAGTTTTCTTTTGTTAATGTGGTGTATGATGTTGATTGATTTGCTTCTGTTAAACCAGAACCATCCTTGTGAACCTGGGATGAATCCCACTTGGTCATGGTGTAGGACCTTTTTTATATGTTGTTGGATTCAACTGACTAACATTTTGTTGAGACTTTTTGCGTCTATACTCATCAAAGATATTGGCCTATGATTTTCTTTTTTGGTAGTATCTTTGTCTGGTTTTGGTATTAGGGTAATGGTGGCTTCATAGAATGTCTTTGGGAGTGTCCCTTCTTCAACCTTTTGGAAAAGTTTGAGAAGTTCCTCTTTGTATGTTTGGTAGAACATGTCATCATTATGAAGGACCATAATCCAAACAGCAGATTGAAGAACCTCTATTTTACTTTTGGTTTGTTAGGTGAATTTGATCATTTTAGTACATTCTTTTATTATTTTCACTTTTGTATACCTCAGTGTTATATCAGAGTTTATAGCAAGCTGACATTTTGTACAAATACACCAATTTGTCCTTCATAATAAGAACATTTTTTCCTCTCTTACAAAATCTGACATTTTGTGGTAAATATCAAGCTATTAATCTACTTCTCTATCCAAGTGCACTTAATGCAACTTTTTCATCAAATCATAAAGTCAAAGTGATGATCATTATTATTGTTAATGAAAAACATAGCATATCTTTAATTCAGGTTTCACATTTTGGACATGTTTTCAATATAAATGTGCCTTTAATCTCAAATGGACAAAATGTGTTATCACTGTTGCTATAGTTTCAGCTGTTTTTAACATGTCATTTTATGGATTATTTGGGGGCACTTTAAAAACATGGGGAAAATGAGGATATTATGAAATTTTACTATTAATTGGTTTCCTGATTTGGATTAATTTGCATAATTATTGGATAACTAGAATAAAATCATTAAAGAAAAGAGAATTTCAAAGGTGCATTTTTGCTGACTAAAGTTTGAAAACTAATGTTAAATTCTTCTTAAGTAAACGTCGTATTTTTCATGCGAATGACCACAAAACCAAATTGGAACATATTGATTATCTGTAGAAGGCCACGCAATAGACATAGCATCATTCACAGATTGAATAGCAATCTTTCTGATTAGACAGTTAGAAATTTTAGTCAGAAATGTAGCTTATCCACTGGAGATACAGTTTCAGGGAAAATACAAATTTATAGAGTGTTGTTTTTGTTATATCAATTCGTCTTACTGTTTTCTAAGTAAAATTAGCTAAATGACACTCTTTTAAAGCTGTCTTTGTTTTCTCATTAGTTAAACAATTTCTCAGGTAATACCACCTGTTTTAGATGAGTAGATCATATTTTGAAATAAGTTGCCTTCTGAAAAAAATCTCTAGAAACATAAGGAAAAACGTTTACTGTTGAATTTAAGAAACTGAGGTAAAAACATGTTAGGAAACCACTTCTGGTATCTTGATTTCAAAATATTTTATATTCTAGATAAAATTGTAACTGGTGGATCTTACACAAATTTTTTGTGCTTATAAACAAATGAAAACATTTTATACAGAAATGCATATTTTAATGATATCTGACCTCTACAATAAATATAAATTTTATAAGGAAAAATAGTATTTTATGATCTGAAATTAGCTGGTACTTATAGGCTATATAATTATTTATAAAATAAATTGAAATAAGTATATACTTCTTAATTATTTCTGAAAATAACATCTGTCCTCCTTCCTTTCATGGCTTTTAACAAGGATATTTAAATTCGTAAGAATACTCTTGTGCTAAAGTTTGCTATATAAATTTATTCATTTATTCATCCAATTTTTTTAGATGCTTACTATGTGCTATGCACCAAATACCGTTCTTGATACTGGAACGGTGCCATGAACAATACAAAAAAGGCCAGTATTCTCAAAGAATTTACATTTTAGTGTGGACAGTTATTTTAACTAGAGATCGACCAATCATTAAGATAATTTTAGATTGATTGTAAAAGAAGTAGGTTCACAGAAGGGTATAGAAGAAGAGAGAGGGCAGACACTTTATGTAAGTGTCTCAGAGAAGTGTGATATTCAGGGGGGCCAGCCACATGAAGACCAATTGCCCACCAGCACTTGAGTGGTTCTCCCTCTGGTGTACTTACTCCTTTCTCTGTGGGTCTTCCAGTTTCTTTGGAATGGGTCTGGAGTTGCCGTATATTCTTTCTGGGTAAATACTGTGAATAGTCAGATCCATTTGCACCTAATGCTAATATCATTTCTTTCTGCTACCCCTGCCTTTCTCTCAAGTTTGTTCTCAGCACTTCTGCATATTTTTAGACACCAAGGAGTGATTTCACATGTTCTTTTTCATGCATGTGTATTTTGCACATTTGCCCCCAAACATGATTTTTGTTCCAAGTTACTTAGTTATAAGGACACAGAGAGGGCAAGCAAACCTTGATAAAATCCTGCAGTACCAGTTTCAATCTTAAGCTTTGCCAGTCTAAGTTTATTTTAACACTGTTGGTCTATTCCCATTGTTTATGCATCACTTATCTTGAAGGAATGCAAAAGCCGTTATATGTTAAAGAATGAAAGTGGTAATAGTGATTTACAAAGAAATTAGTGGCAAGACCCATATATATATATATATATATTTTTTTCCCCCCTAAAAATGTGTCACTTGCTTTTTAAAGATTTCCTGGCTTTGTTCCTCTCCCTAATTGGACCTTCTTTCCTTTGTTTCCTTTTTCCCCTGCTCTGTTCAATTTTGATTTCGTTTCCAACAGTTTTTCCTCAATATGGGTACTGTCCTGGAATAGAGATTTGACTGGTTGCTTTTGAAAATTCATGTGGCCCAAGCTGTTCTAGCTCCTTTTGGAACTTCCCGAGGACCCTTTACACTCATATGCTCTTGGAATGAGCAGATCCACTTCCATTTTTACCTTCTGCATTCAGATTGGCCTGCCTGATTCCAGTGAACACCTTTTGAATTTTCACGTTGATTCCCTCTTCCTACTCCCACGCTGATTTTGGCACCATGTATGCCTTGTGTTGTGGCCTATCCATACCTGTTCATGGTTTGGCATTCAAGGGGGGATAATTTTTCATTTAATTTTGTTGAATTTTTTTTCATATGTATGTATTTGACTTTACAATTTAGTTACCATAGGTATATAGATAGATAATTTTGGTATGGAAACTCAAGGTTATTAAAAACTATGCTTCCACTCCCACTGTCCACCTAGACCTCTGCTTCATAGATTATATTTCTTAAATTTCCAAGTAGTTAAAACTTCTTTTGATTATGTTCAAAATTCAAAATAGTTTTGATTTTTATTTTAATCTGATGATATAGTGCATAAAATCACTACCATTTAACATTTTTAAGTAGTTTCTCTGCATAGTGTTTACTGCCCACCTTTCTAAATGCTCTATGAATTTAAGAAAAGATTTTTTTCCTGTTGTACCTGTGGCTGATTATTTTTGCTCAGTTTTTTAACAGACCTTTTGAAAGTCCAGTCTGTAGTTGCTGTCTCTACTTCCTCACATTCCATGCTCACTTTGCTAAGATTAACATCCCCACCTCATCAGTGAAAGTGCATTTAATTTAGGCACAAAGTTGATGTTTTCAAATTTAATAGTCACATTCTCATTCTCATCTTATTCAACCAACAAAACCGTCCACCTCTTCCTTCTTGCAACTTTCCTTTTCCTTGACATCCTTGACACAGCACTTTCTTGGTTGCTTCCTTCCTGATGGATCGCTTTTTTTAACTCTAATAATGAGGTGGCCTTGAATTTCCTCTTAGAAGTTTTAAATGTGTCATATCTAATCCTTTACCATGCCTCCTCATGTTTATGCTAAATTATGTGCCCATCAACCTAGTTTTGTCTCCATGGCTTCTACTCTTGTGCAAGCTGCTATCATCTCATAACTAGAAAAATACAATATCCTTATTTTTAACATCCTTGCTTTCCTCTGTCATCCCTTCCTCAACCAGCAGTTGGAATGATTTTTTTTTTTTCCTTGAAAGTTAGATCGTGTTACTCCCTGGCTCAGCTCTTACAATGTAAAACTTTTTATCCTGCCAGGGACCTAAGTGAATTAACCCCCGTTTGTCACTCTAACCTTATTTTTGACTACTCTATCCCTAGCTCACAATACTCCAGCTCTTGTGACTTTAGTTTCTCAGAACATCTCTATCCAAAGCATACTATTCCTTAAGCCTGGAATCTGCTATTAATGGATCTTTGTGTGGCCTTACCTTCCTTATTATTTGTGTATCAGGTCATTTATCATGTCTTCAGTAAGGCTATCCCTAACTACCTGAACTTAATTAGTCACACATCCTTGCACTTCCTATCGCCTTGTTTTTTCTTAACATTTACCACTATTGGAAATTATCACATCTGCTTTTAAGTTTACCTGGTTATTTTCTGTTTCCTGCTATTGGTTATTTTCTGTCTCCCACTATTGGGAGAGCAGGGATTTTGTCTTATTTTCAAGGGGGTCACCGGCTCCTAGGGCAGAACTTATGTAAATGTTTCTTTGAATAGTTCTTCATATTTTAAATGACTGAATAACTTTTTTTGTCTGCTTGATCATATAGGTTCTGAACGAGAGATATGTATCAAAATTCCATAATTACATAATTCCATAACATAATTATTCCATAATGTTATTATCTACTTCTCTTTGTAAGTGCAGATATTATGTTTTTACTTACTTGGACTATGTTTGTGGTGCATAAGGTTTATTACTTTTAGGTATTCTTTATGCCTTATACATTTTATTTGGCAAGGTTTTATGATTTTGACTTTAACTCTGCTGTTAATATTATCCCTCATGCCTTTTTTGGTTGTTTTTAAGAGCCTGCTTTTTCATAATACTTTATATTTTGGCTGTAAATATGTTATTGCTATAGATGTGTTTTATATATAAAAATGAAGCTGAATTATGCTTTTTAATGTGTTGTGGAAGTCTCTTGATGAGGATTCAATTTGTTCACATTTAGTGCAGTCCTTGTATATATACTTTGTCTTATTCCTTTATTTTTATTTATTTTGCTATATGTATTAATTTTTAATTTATTTCATCTTTTCTCTTTTCCATACATTTGCTAATTTATTCAAGCCCTTATTGAAGCTCATTTTTCTTCTTTTTCATTTAGATATTTCTCAAAACTGTTTACTTTCCTATTCCAGTTTATCTTAAATCAGTTTCATTTATTATGATTTCAAAAATAATTATCCTTTTGAAGATTGTCCAGTTCTCAGTTGCTCTATTCAGAATTCTCTTCCCATGGATTTAAGTTACTGGTGACAATATTATTTGATTAGCCCTGTTTCTAAGACACTTTCATGGACAGTGCCTGGGGAGAAAATTTATCTCAAATCTTTTACATTTTAAAAGATTTTTTCCCCTAAATCTCTAAAAACATGTTCACCTATAACCAATCTCCTATAGCAATTATCTTTCCTCAGTCTCTGTGTATTTTGTAATTCTTAAAATGCTTAGAAGCCTTTTGGAAATGAATGTTATTATACTCAAGCTTTCAAATATATACACCAAAAGTTTAACCATCTTCTCAACTGACTGTTCTTTATTTTGCATGAGAAACGATGATGTTATTTTAGAATGCCATTTCAATTATTTGCACTGAAAGCTGGGGCAATTATGAGGCTCATCTCCATTGTTTTCCTTCACTTATGAGTTATATCCTCCTCTGCCTTTTGTCTCATGTCTGAATATGGTTTTTCCATATATCCTGTATAGTTTTCTAGTTGTTTAGGACAAGAGAGAAATCTCATTCCTTTTAGTCCATGTTCCCTGGAAGTGGAAATTCTATTACATGTTTTTGAAGGATTTTCAGAAGAGATTATTAAAGGAAAAGGAGATTTCAAAACCTTAATTAATCATTGCTCATCTTCAGCTGTCAGGGAAATTCACTTATGCTGACCATCCTTTTTATACATGACATAAAAATAATATTTATTATATTATACCTACTATATACCGGATACTATAGAATTACTTTTGCTTCAGTTAACTCAGTTAATCTTCCCTCTAACATTATGAGATTGGTGCTTTTGTTATTATCATTCACATATGGATCAAAAATAGGTTAAATAGTTTTCCAAAATATTTACATCTAGTAAGTGAAAAGTTGGATTTTTTTTTTGTCTTTTGTTGTTGTTGTTGTTGTTGCTATTTCTTGGGCCGCTCCTGTGGCATATGGAGGTTCCCAGGCTAGGGGTCGAATCGGAGCTGTAGCCACCGGCCTACGCCAGAGCCACAGCAACGTGGGATCCGAGCCGCATCTGCGACCTACACCACAGCTCACGGCAACGCCGGATTGTTAACCCACTGAGCAAGGGCAGGGACCGAATCTGCAACCTCATGGTTCCTAGTCGGATTCGTTAACCACTGCGCCACGACGGGAACTCCAAAAGTTGGAATGTAATATCAGATTTAAGATGCTGCATTATTGACCAGTACACTATATAATACGTCCTTGAGAACTGTGTTACAGTATGATCTCTAAAATATGAAGAAAAGTGGAGAACAACTTTCACTTATTGACCTGTTTCTTCCCTCAAAATTTACTTCTTATTACCATGAAAATATAAATAGAGGTGACATATTTTGTTCTTTGAGGGGGTGTAAAACAACGTGGGTGTATGCAGCTTCTCTAGACAAGGATATGTAGGAAAAACAAGTTTCCTCAGTTTCCTTAATAGAGTTGAAATTAATTTTTTGGCATACAGGGTATTTATCAACTCTATTGATAGAAAATGTGGTCATTATTAGGTAAAGAAACTTACTTGCATGTTTTAGGCACATTTAATATGCCATAGGATTTCATGTGAAAGTCTTAGCATACATTCCTGAAGTAATTTTATAATGGTTTTGTTAAGCCATTTAATGTTTTATGCAAAGTTTATCATCAGTAGTTGAATATATTTGGTGTTCTAGAGGAAGTTTTGATTCCAGCACATATCATTTATAGGATGGTGATGCTGATTTCTTGATGCTTTAAAAATGTTGTATTTAAAAATGCCATGAAACATCATCACTTCGTAGAAGACCATATATTCAGTGTTTCAAACTTTCTTTAATTTTGATTTTTCAGATTGCATTCTCACAACACAATACAATCATGGATCTTGTGCAGTTTTTTGTCACCTTCTTCAGGTAATTTGCTTTTACTGACATTGAATTTGTTAAATCTGTATTCTGATATATGTTCTATCAATCTGATAGGTATTTTGTCAATTTTTTAACAGTAAATATCATATATAGCGTGTGTTGCATAGTTTTATATGCTTGAATATATACTGTAGAGAAAAAGAAACATATTTAAAATATACTTTTGCAGGATTATTTTGTTAGTACTATTTAATAGCTAATGGATTCAGTGATAACCCTGTGTTCCCCATCACGTAAGTAGTTAAAGCCTGTTTTAATTAATGGAATTAACAGTGCATTCACCATGTGGACTAAGTACATCTCCTAAAATTCAAATCAAGAATTATTTCTTAGGTAATTATCATAGGTGCTTAGCAAGGTGCTAAAATCTGTAGAGGATGAGAAAATTGTGTATTTTCTGTCCTCAAAGAGCTTATAATCTGGAAGTACCAAATATGACTTTGCGTATGAACATTAGCTATTTGAGACATTAGCATTAGGTTTATAAAACATGGTTTTATAATTAACTTTGAAAATGCTTTGTATATTAAAGTTAAATAGGGCTCTTTTCATTCGTTTTTGACTTTTCATTTGTTTTTAACTGACATTACTTCTCAGTTTTTTTCTCACAGGTTTTAATATGCTAATTTTCAATGTATCATTCTAAAAGAGGGTAGAGTTTGAGTATTTCTCAAAACATAAGAACTCTTTTCATTGGGCATTCATTTTCTTCTCCATGGAATGTAAATAGAGGAGCACTGGGTGAGGAGAAGCTCAGTTTCAGTTATAGAATTGTGTGATGGCATCTGAAATGATCTGGATTAAAAAGAATGTTATTTTTGTTAACGTGATCATGATGTGTAGAGCTTATGCTGGTCCACTGGGTGGCTTTGTGCAAATTAAACACATGTGTTTTTCTTCCTTCTGGCAGATATCATAGAACATACTTTACAAAGAGAGTGCAGATAATCTTGACTTTGACTCACCAAGTTGTCTGGCCTGCCTTGTACAGTAAAGAACCTGTACGGCCCGATCCTTGCATATGCCCAGCAGTTTCCTCAATCCAAGTTCACGTTACTGGTTATCTTGTCAAGACACCATACAATACTTGAATTCCTAATAACTTATTCACAGCGGTTAGCAAACATTTTCTGTCAAGGTCCAGATAGTAACTGTTTCAAGATTTGTGGGCTGTAAGGTCTCTGTTGCTTCTGTGCAACTCTGCTGTTATGGTGCTAAAAGCAGCCACAGTCAGTGTGGCAATGAATGGGAGCGGCTATGTTGCAATAAACCTTTATTGTAAAAACAGCTGGTAGGCTGAATTCTGCCTGTGGACGTATTTGCCCAACCCCTGGTCTAACTCATGCCCGAACGCCTTTAATGACAGGAAATACGCCATCTCCTCAGATAGCATTTTCTATCCTCAGATAACTAATTGTTCTTTATAATTGAGCTGAAATCTGTCTCCCTGTAATAGCTCTTCTAATTTATCCAAACGGGCCCATATGTAGCAAGTCTAATTTCTCTCATCTTCATTTACAGCCGTTCAGCTTTCTAAATTCTTTTCTCTAATTTATACATTCTCTGTTCATTTATTCACTTCTTGTTAAAACCTTTGCCATGTTGGCCACATTGCTCTGAAAACAATTATGTTTGTCTACGGCCCTTAACTAGTATTAATTTCCAGAATTTAATGCTAAAACACATTTATCACTAATGTGCAAAATCTGTTTATAGTTTAAATTTGTCCCTTGAAAATGAAATTGAGGAAATATCTTAAATATATTTAATGTTTTTGATTTTGTACCTCTGAATATTAATGACTATTCAGCATATTACTTAGGTTACAATGTTTTTGGAAAGTATTAGAAGCTATAATCAAATGAGCATTATTTAATGCATGAAAATAAAAGTTTTTTGACAGAATAATGTGGACGTTAATATGCTGAAACGTTCCATTCCATGTAAAAATTCGCAGAGCTGAATATATATGTAAATTATTTAAATGTTTAGGGTTTTATTTTAAGCCTTTGAATTTGTGCGCATTTTTAAGTTCAGTAGCTCTTTTATGAAGTAAAAGAAAGCTAGTGTTAGTGTGTACTGTGTCTTAGAGATGATCGTAATTATTATGTTGTCATCATGGACTAAGCAATATAAAATATTCTAATCATTGTGTGAGATAAAATATATTTGATAGGTTTTTTATCATTTAAATGTTTTTCCGTAGTGAAATGTAAATTAGATAGTTTTAAAATTGTCTCATTGTTAAGCAAAAACATGGACAGAATGCTTTGAAGTTGTTTTTTTTTTCTTTAATAAAGGACTTGTTAAATTTTAAAAGAGTATTATTAGACAAGTCAGCATTTACAGATATCCTTTATTCAGGCCACTATTACTGCAATTGCTGTTTCTAAGATACTGAAGTAGCATTAGGAAGGTGTGTCAGCTTTTCGGTTTAGTCATGGTTTGATGGAGGCTGGTTCCTAAACTTTGCGTCAGTTTTTTATTTTATATTGTGCAGAGTTCTGGTGGTAAACAGTTATAATTGAGCCCGTACTAGCAAGGTACTTACACACAGAGCCTGGCTCTGATTTTCGCTTTCCGTGCCCTCATTGGTAGGTCACCTGTCTGTAAATCTCAGTCCTTTCATGTATAGATTTAAAGGATGATGTTGTTCGAGTTGGTCGTGTAATATAGTGAATGGTTTGAAAACTGAAAGAAATTATTTTAAAAATAAGACTTTTTCTGGTATGTGGAAAAGTAAGTCTGCGTGAGTCTGAAAAGTTTGAATTTTTAAAGAAGTTAAACCTGGTAAATTAAATGGAGATATGGCAAGGACCCCTACACTTGTACCATTTTAGGTTTTTAATGGTGGTATTAATCTCCACAGTCCCACTGGGATTACATGTTTTTGAGGTATCGTCTCGACCAGATGGAGGGTATTTTCAGAGGTTGCCCTTGGTCTTTCCCACTCTGATAGGTCTTACCCCACAGGCCAGGGATACAATGTAGGGGTTACTCTAACCACTTGATACGTAAATTCTAATTACATGCTTGAGAAGCAGGGAAATTCTCTCTGGCTGGGTGCACAGACATGTTTGCTCACTGTGAGTCAGCATTTAGGCAGAATGTGTTACCTGACCTCTGAAAACACACTAACTCTAGCAGGGCCACGATGATATTTTTGGTCCCTGGATATCTGTGTCATCTCTAACCCTGAGTCTAATAATAATCAAAATATCTACTTACTCCCCTTGCACTACGTATTTTCCCAGGTGTAGCCTCTGTATATACCCGAATATACACAGGTCTCTTTGTAAAAGGATCTATAAAAGTCTCTATGGGGATCATTTTATACACTTTGCAAGATGTTTCAAGATGTCCTTTCTTCTATGGACCCAGCCCACCTGTTCAGTTCTGGGTTTGTAAATTAACTCTTCTGAGGGAATTGAACAGAGGGTCAGATTTTGTCTGGGGGCAACAACCCTCAGCCTCCATCCCTCCATTCCTACTTAAAATAAAAGTAAATGTTAAATAGCAGCATTGTTGGCTGCCCATCTATTTTGGGCTCCTGGGATACCATCCATTATTAATCACCCCCACAGATCCTGGCCAGATAACACACCACCATTGGCTGCTGCTCCAGGTTTGTTGATCATTATCCTAACTGTGGCCCCTGGATTCTGTCAGAGGCGTATCACTAATATTTTGAATTTTTTATTTTTTGTAAATTGAATCTTTTTTTTTCCTCAGTAAATCTAGCCAAATTTTTGTCAATTTTGTTGATCTGTTTAAAGAACCAACTGTTGGTTTTGTTGATTTTCTCTATTATTTTACTATTTTATATTTCATTTATCTCTTTTTAAATCCTTATTATTTCCTTCCTTCTGCTAGCTTTGGGTTTAGTTCTTTTCTTAGTTCTGTAAGTTTAAAGTAAGGTTGTTGATTTGAGATCTTTCTTGTCCTAGCTAAAAATTACCCTTAGCACTGCTTCCACTGCATCCCATCAGTTTTTCTATTTTGTTCTTTTTCATTTGTCACTAAATACTTTCTAATTTCCCTTGTGATTTCTTCTGAGTTGTTCATTGTTTAGGAGTATGCTGTTTAACGTCCCCCCAATTCTAAGTTTTCCAGGTTTCCTTCTGTTTTTGATTTCTAACTAAATCCTGCTGTCATTTAAGGAGATACTTTTCATGTATTATCTATTTTTTTAATTTATCGAGACTGAATTTATGACCTAAAATATGGTATATCCTGGACAATATCTCATGTACACTTAAGAAGAATGTATATCTTGTTTGGGGAATAATGCTTCATATATGCCTGTTGGATTGGTTGGTTTATTATGTTGTTTGGATCCTATATTCCCTTACTTATGTTCATCTGGTGTTTGTATTCATTATTAAGGGAGGACTTGAATTGTTGTTTTAACCATTTTGGATGCTCTTTGTCTCTATTGGAATTTTTTTGTCTTAATTTATATCTTGTTTTATACAAACTTAGACATGGTATCATTTTGTTGGAATTTCCCTGGTAAATCTATTTTCATTTCCTTACCTTTTTTTTTTTTTGCGTTTTAGGGCCACACCCATAGCATATGGAAGTTCCCAGGCTAGGGGTCGAATTGGAGCTGTAGCCACGGGCCTGCACCACAACAGACACGGATCTGAGCTGCGGCTGCGACCTATGCCACAGCTCATGGCAACGCTGGATCCTTGATCCACTGAGCGAGGCCAGGGATTGAATCTGCATCCTCATGGATGCTAGTCAGATTTGTATCCCCTAAAGCCACAAGGGGAACTCTGAAAATCTGACTTTTAAGTGACAGGTTAATGAATTTCTACTTACTGTGATTATTTATGTGTTTTTAAGTTTTTCTCCATTTTACTTTTCACTTTTTAGGATGCTTTCTCAAGCCGTATGTGTTTCTTCTTCCCTACTTTCTATTGAATTAAATGTCCCCTTAATAATCTTTTTTTTTTCCTCTTAGAAGTTTGAGTATACATTTTGTATTTTTTTCTTTAATGATTACTCTTAAATTTTAACATGCATATTTTTCCTAACAAGTACTAATGTTAATTGGTATCTTTTTTTTCCCCGTAAATTATACAGGAATAGTAAAAAAATTGAGACTCAGTTTTACACACAATTGTCTAATTTTTAGCTTGTTTTCAAATTTCTAAATTTATTTTTAAAATACTTTTATCGATTTATAATTCATATATAGCACAATTCACCCATTTAAACTGCATAATTCAGTGCCTCTGCAGCCATCATCACAATTTTACAACATTTTCATCACTCCGGAAGGAAACTACGTACCCGTTATGGTCACTCTCCGTTTGTCTCCTACTCCCTCAGTTTTAGACACTCACTACTCTAGTTCCTGTCCATAGAATTTTTTTCTTTTTTCTTTTTAGGGCCACGTCTGTGGCATATGGGAGTTCCCGGGCTAGGGGTTGAATCTGAGCTGCAGCTGCCAGCCTATGCCACAGCCATAGCAACACCAGATCCAGTCAGCATCTGTGTTCTATGCTGCACCTTGCAGCAATACCAGATCCTTAAACCCACTGAGTGGGGCCAAGAATCGAACCTACATCCTCATGGATACTAGTCAGGTTCTTAACCTTCTGAGCCACAATAGGAACTCCTCTATAGATTTTCTTATTCTGGACATTTCATATAAATAGACTCATGCAATCTGTGTTCTTTTTTGACTGTTTTCTTTTACTTGGCACAAATGTTTACAAGGTTTATCTGTGATGTAGTGTATATCAATGTATCATTTCTTTTATTGCCAAATAGCATTTCATTGTATTCATATGACGTTTTCTTTCTCCTTTTTCATTTGCGTTTTTCCCCCTTTTTGGCTCTTTGAATTATGCCACTATCAACATTTGTCTACAAGTTCATGTGGAGATATATTTTCATTTCTCTTGAGTATATACCTAGGAGTGGCATTGAGGGGTCATGTGGTAACTCTAGATGTAACCTGTTGAGAAACTAGCAAACTATTTTCCAAAGGAGGTGCACCCTTTTGCATTCTCATCAGGAATGTGTATGGGTTGCCAATTCTCCATATTCTCACAAACTTCTTATTAGCTCTTATTATAGCCATCTTAGTGGGTCTCAAGTGCCAAGGGAGGTGATGAGGGTGAAATATCCCAAAAGGAAAGTTTTAGGTAACCTAATATAAAGAGAAGAAAAATAAAAACAAAAAGTAGAAGTTAAGTAATTGAAAAATAAGTATAATCAAAGATGACCCTATAGAAGTGAGCAGGTGAGTGGAAGAAGAATAATGCAAAATTAACACTGTGATCAAATTTTGGGAAATAAAACAATTATGTTCTACATGAAGATATTTCAAAGGAGGAAAAGATGGGATGAAACTTCCTCCAGGGACAGAAGTTAATCTCAATCCTTAGTCACAGAATACCTGCATCAAAGTGTCCAGATGGAGTATGTGCTATAAATTTTTTTTTAAATGTTATAAGGACAAAAAACACTAAGAAGAATGAAAAATAGGCATAAGGCCTCCTTTTCAAAAATGAGATTATGATAGTGATACGTTAATGGAAAATGAGGCCTAAAGATACAGATTTCTTTAAGTAGAATCCATAAATTACATAGTATGCTATTGGAGGATTCCTCAGGGCTTTTCTTCCCAGCTTTGTTGTGGAGGTAAACAGATGTTTAGTTCCCAACTGTTCTTTTAAACGAAAATATCAAATACAGCTTGAGTAAAATAGTAATTACACAAAGTTTATTGCAACTTAGCTAAAACAGTGCGTCACATCTAATTTTCAGTGCTGAGGTTTGGAACATTATAGGCTGAAATATAGTTCTCTAAGAGTGATTTCAGTAACTTTACATTTTCACCAAAATATTTCCTAACACTTCAGAATTAAAATGTCCTAAATTAAACTTGCTATCTTTGCAGACAGCTCTCTTTTCTAGTATTTGCTTGCTCAGTTACAGGTGTGATTATGTACCTAACCTCAATCCTTAGGGATTAACTAAATACATTTCTCTTTCCTTAATCACCTACATAAACCCTGATTCTTTCTTTTGTCTATCAATCTGTTGTATTGAAAACAACCTAAGTGATTTTTTTTTTTTTTTTGACTGTGCCCATGGCTCGTGGAAGCTCCCAGGCTAGGGGTGGAACCTCTGCCACCACAGCAACCCAAACCACTTCAGTGATGACACTGGGTCCTTAACCTGCTGTGCATGATTTTTTTAACATAAATTAAATTATGTGAATCCATTGTTTAAAAGTTTCCTTTTACCTTTATATTTTTTACTAGACTTATAAGTTCCTCTGAAACTGGGTCTAATTATCTGCCTTATATTATTCTTCACAAATGTACTACGTTGTAGTATTTTTTTCTTTGGAATAATCTGGTTTATTTCTTGTCTGGCTTTGTTTTGTTTTTCATTCCTTTGTAAAGTCTTTTAAAGTTCATGTGCAGTAAAGTTGGATTTGGGGGAAAAACAGTCATATGAATTCTTATAGGTGTATAATTTCTTGCAGTCGTCATCTCTGCTAGGATATAGACCAGTTCCAGAATATCAAAGATACCTTCTTTGGGCTTCCTTTGCAGTCAGGCTTTTTCTCCCACCCATTAACCTGGTAATTGGTACCATGTCTCTATAGTTTTGCTTTTCCAGAATGTCATATACATGGAATCATAACTCACCTTGAAAAGAGCTGTTGGTCAGACAGCAAGTTTAATTTAGAAAATGTTAATTTTTGACGTGTTAGTGACACTGAATATCTTTTCATGTAGTTATTTGCCATACTTTTATCTCCTTTGCATTAACTGTCTTTGAAAATTTTTTGCCTATTTTTTACTGAGTTTTTTTGTTTTCTTAATGTTGAGTTTGAATTTTCTTTATATGTTCTGGATATAAATCTTCTGCCAGAAATGCAATTTGAAATAATTTTCTCCAAGCCTTTGACTTGCCCTTGTTAATTCTTTCATGGAGAAAAAGGTTTTAATTTTGATAAAATACACCTTATTTTTTAATAAGCTATGCTTCTGCTGTCATATAAGGACTCCTTGCCTAACTCAAAGTCACATAGATTTCCTTCTAAGATTTTTGTACCTTTACGTTATACATTTATGTCTGTCATCTACTTCAGATATTTTTTATGATTCTATGATCCATTTTAGTTACTTTTTTGTTTAAGATTACGGTGTAGGTCAAGGTTCATTATTTTGCATATGGATGTCCAGTTGTTACAGCATTTGGAAAAGGCTAGTCTTTCCCTTTTGAAATGCCTTTGCGACTCTGTCAAATATCGATTCGCCATCAGGCTTCCAGTTCTAGGAAATACTGTATAAACATATACTCATTTTATGTTCTCCTGGTTTCACCTGTAAAATCTGGATGAGATGCGTGGCAGCTATTTGGTAATTCTGAAAATAGTACTAGCAGACAAATCAGGGAAGAACACCAAAACTTAGAAATGCCCTGAAATGTCTGGAAGTTTATCATTTTTTCCTCTAGTATCCCCTGACTCGAACCTCAGTGCAATCTGAAACCTGAACGTGACTGTTGGGGTCTACATAGAAAACACCCATGAAACATCCTCTAGTTTTGACTTGTGCTGTGGAAAGGAAACTCTTAAAGCTCAGAGAGAATAGGGGAGATCCGCCCCCCAACTTTTCCTCTCTTTTTAAAAATGCATTCCCCCTCAATTCTAAGCAGTCTTGAATCAGCAACTGCGGCTGCAGCAAAGATGGCCAGTGATAGGAAGCTGCAAGAGCCAAGTCTCTGATGGGTGGGAGTCTTTTGTGTTAGGTGGAGTGGCGGTTGGAGGAGGACCAGGAAAGAAGATGCCATTGCTTTTCCAACTCTTCTCTGTCTTCCCACCACAGCCATGGCACAGTCAGACGTGGGTACTTTCTGGACAGAGGATGAAGCCCAAAGAATCAGAAAGAATCTGAGAGAAAAACCATCCCGTAAAGTTGTTTATGAACTTCTGGGATCTTCCTTATGAGGCTTTTATCCTAATTAGCATACAAAAGAATTTGAGAAATGAGCCAATGGATAGAATGCCTCCACCCTAGACTGAATCCCCATGACAGACTCAAATAGCTCTGCAAAAGCTGTGGGTACATTGGCTAAAATAAAATGTTTCTATAGAGAATGTCAACATTTTCTATAGGACATAAGCAAGACCTCAGTCCCTCTATAAATTTGATACAGCGTAGAGGACTGTAATGGAAGTGGGCCATTCTTCAGTTTGGTTGATAAGCCAGGGACTGTTTGTCAATATTTATTTATAGCTTTAAGAAAAACTTTATCAGGTGTTGGATCTGTTAACCTCCCAGATGGAGAAAAGTAACCTTTGACTCCTACCTCATACTAATCATAAAAATAAATTCCAGGAGGAAAGGAAAAACAGTGAAATACCTAGAAATAACATGAGCATTCTTCACAACCTTAGCATTGTGAAAATGTATTAAATAAAACACTCAAGTCACTTCAATAAAATTAGACTACTGTAAAACTAACAATTTTTTATTTTTTAGATGATGTCATTAACATTATGAAAAGTCAAGCCATGCAGTGGTATAAAAGATTTACATTCTATGTAAAGGATAAAGCCCTTATACTCATAGTATATAACTCATAAATCAATAAAAAGCAGTCTGAAAACTCATCACCCTCCCCCCACATGGCTAGAGACTTGAACAAGCACTTCACAAAGAGGATATATATAAAAATGTGCTCAATTTTACTTTTAACAGGGAATGCAAATTAAAACCACAATACAATACTTTTTACTTACTATACACCCATCACCGTGGCTAAAAAGGACAAGATAAATGATAGCAAATATTGAGGTGAATATGGACCTTTAAACACTTCTGGTGGTCTAGAAATGGGTGCAACAACTTTAAAAACAATTTGACATTATATTTTAAAGTTGAAGTTACGTATACTCTCTGATCCAACTGTCAGGTTCCTCTGCATTATTTCTCCCAGTTCTTGCCCACATGTAGCAAGGTTTTGGAGGTGCAGGTAGTCTGGCTGGAAAGCCAGCAGTCCCACCACACAGGGATGGAGGCCATGCATTCTCTCCAGGCAGAAGCATTCAGTTCAGAACTGGAGTGGTTTTGAGTCAAAGGGAACTCCCCTCAAACCAGTAGTGCCTGAGGTTGCTTTTAATGAGCCATTGAGGCCCATCTCCCTGAGTGAAAAACACTCCCACTGGTTGCCTTGGAGATCACAGTGTTGATCACAATCAAGGGTCAAGTTTGTAGCAATGTACAGCAAAGTTTATTTACGCCCTGGCTGCATCTGGGTCTTTGCTTATGTCCCCATATAGTGGACTTGTTTGGGGACCCCAGTTCTTCTGCCCCAGGCCCGCTGTGCCATGTGTAAGCACTGAGTGTTGTTTGATCTCTGTATGGGACATATTTGATCTTCTGGTTGGTTTCAGGCAGGCTACCTTATTTGCAAGAGGAACAGATTATATAGAGGGCTGGGTGAGGAGTGGGAGACATTCCTTCGCTAGTCGGGAGTGAGCAACCCAGGTTGCACACGGTGGGGGAAGGGGCATTACAATGGGACATGGCCAGGGTCTTTTGGGTTTAATCTCTTTGAAGGGGACTTGAAGCCTATAACACAACAATTCTGTTCCATCAAAAGCCATGTGAAACCTATTTATAGCTGCTGGGCTGTGGCTTAGACCAGCAGCCCAAACCTTGGAATCACTCAAATACATAAAAATAATAGAATATGGGCAATGAAAAAGAACAGACTAATCCTAAGGAAATAAAATAGATGGTACTCACCAACATGGGTTTGAATAAAAGAAGCCAGAAACATAAGAATGAACATTGTAAGATTCCATTTGTATAAAGCTCAGAAGCAGGCAGAACAAAGCGTGGTGCCAAAAATCACTATAGTAATGACCTCTAAGGAAGAGGGGATGGGTTAAGTACTATTTCTTTCTTTCTTTCTTTTTTTTCCCTTTTAGAATGTACATTTGAGCATTTTATTTTCCTTTATTTTTTATTACTCAATGAATTTATCACACCTGTAGTTGAAGTACCATTTCTTGATTGGTGTGCTGGTTACATGGGTGCATTTTCTTTGTGATAATTAATTTCGTTGATACTTATGATTTCTCTGTGTGTGTTATGCATTAGTATTTTAGGAAATCTTTTTAAAAAGAGCATTTGATACGTTTTAAATATTAAGGGAACTTTGGGGAGTTCCCTTCATGGCTCAGGGATTAATTAACTTGACTAGGATCCATGAGGATGAAGGTTCCATCCTTGGCCTCGCTCAGTGGGTTAAGGATCCGGCGTTGCCATGAGCTGTGGTGTAGGTCGCAGATGCAGCTCGGATCCTGAGTTGCTTTGGCTGTGGCTTATACCAGCAGCTGCAGCTCTGATTCAACCCCTAGACTTCCATATGCTGCAGGTGCGGCCCTAAAAATACAAAAAATACAAAAAAAAAAATTAAGGGAACTTCATAATTGAAACTTTAACCTTACTAACTGGTTTCAAAATGTATGCTTTAAGTAAAAATGAAGTGTAGAAAGGAACATTGTATGCGTGACCTTTAAAATTTTGGATGCGAGTTTGTAAGATTAAAGTCTTATCGGGAACAGTGGTTAACGAATCCGACTAGGAACCATGAGGTTGTGGGTTGGGTCCCTGCCCTTGCTCAGTGGGTTAACGATCTGGTGTTTCCATGAGCTGTGGTGTAGGTTGCAGACGCGGCTCGGATCCCACGTTGCTGTGGCTCTGGCGTAGGCTGGTGGCTACAGCTCTGATTCGACCCCTAGCCTGGGAACCTCCATATGCTGTGGGAGCGGCCCAAAGAAATAGCAAAAAAAGACCAAAAAAAAAAAAGTCTTATCCAGGCATATGATTTGTAACAGGCAAAAGGCGGAGTTAACCAGGAAGATCTTCCCTATGAGATGTTGTCTTGCCTTTTTAATGTTTTGTCAGGGAGGTTTAGAGCACTCTTTTTCTGTAAAATATTTCATGAAATGATTGAAGAATTATCAGATAGGCTCTGCAGATTGTACATGTGTTAGCAGAATTTTAGGTTCACTTACCTGTTTTTCTTTGAATTTTACCTAAATGGTGCCTGAAGTGAATTTTATGGATTCTTTCTCTGCCTTCATTTAACTACTTCCACATGGCTATGCTGCGATAATTCAATCTGGGAGGAACTGATCCCTTGCAGGCTTCCTGGGTGGGCTAAAGGCAGTAAGCACACGGCCTTCGATTAGCCGAATGATTGGTGAAGAGTGGGCATGTGTAATAGCATGTAATTTAAGTCTGGAACTGCTACATTCATTTTTGTATCTAAGAGGAAAATAAACCTGAGAATAAAGCTGACGCACAGCAGAGATATAGTTCAGAAAACAGAGAGAAATGTAGCCAGGGCCCTGACCAGAGCAAACCTGGAAATTACTCTTCCTTTTGACTCTGGGAGGTCTTCGTCTGCTCGGGCTGCTGTAACCAGCCAATACTGATTGAGTGGCTTAAACAACAGAAATTGTATAATCGCACAGTTCTGGAGACTGAAGCCCAAGATCCAGGTGCCAGTATGGTTGGTTTTGAGAGAGAGTTCACTTCTTGGCCTGGAGACAGCTGCCCTCTTGATGTGTCTTTCCATGGCTTTTCCTGGGTGCATGTGCCTGGAGGAAGGGCCCAAGCTCACTGGTGTCTCTTCTTATAAGGACACTAATTCTCTTGGCTCAGGGATCAACCTTTATGATCTCATTTAGCCTCAATTACATCCCACAGTTCCTGTCTCCAAATATTATCACTTCGGGGGTTAGGGCCTCAACATACAAATTTTGGAGGAATAGTCATAGCATTCTGCCTCTAGCCCCTGAATCATGTTCTTATTGCATGCAAAATAGACTTATTCCATCCTAACAATCCCAAAAGGCTTAATTAACTCATTCCAGAATTGACTTATCAGTCTAAAGTCTCATCTAAATCAGATGTAGATTTGGGGTCCAGATGGGAGCTAAATCAGACCAGATTTGGGGTGCAGTTTATCCTGAGGCAAAATTTCTCTCTAGTTGTGAGCCTCTGAAACCAGGAAATTATGTGGTTCCAAAATACCATGGTAGGAGAGCCATAGGATAGACACTCCCATTTCAAAAGAGAGGAAACTGAAGGAAGGGGTGATGGGTCCCAAGCGAGTCTAGAACTTACCAAGACAAATTCCATCAGGTCTTAAAGAATCGAGAATAACCCCCTTTGGTTCAGTGCTCTACCTCCAGGTCCACTGAGGTGACAGCCCCATAGCTTTATAGGGTGACTGCCTCAGCTTGGCAAGGTGGCTGTGGTGCTGTAGCAACGTGCTCTAGCCTTTTCCCCAAGGTATTTGGTGGTGGGATCCTGTTCCTCCAAAATCAAAGAAGCCCTACCTTTTGAAATTGAGGAAAATCCATCCTTGCCCCCGGGGCCTGAGGTAGGAGTGGGAGTCCTAAAAACTCTGATTCACTTTCAGGGTCTTCTTGCCTTTCTTAAAAGATAAAGCATGTGCCCAAGTGGATAGCTAGCGCTATGGTCCCATCCTATGGAATCCAAGAAGTTTGAGAGCCTTCCTTCATTCCATCTTGCGCTCTCTGTGCCCTTTAGTTTAAACTCACAGCATCTTCCCTGCTACAGTCCCATCTCTAGTCCTGGTTTCTGCTGAGATAGCTGATTAAGTCCGTGAACTGCACCCGTGATCTCTT
The DNA here is from genome assembly GCF_016906955.1 of Phacochoerus africanus. Lineage (NCBI taxonomy): Eukaryota > Metazoa > Chordata > Mammalia > Artiodactyla > Suidae > Phacochoerus > Phacochoerus africanus. The sequence continues at coordinate 126,091,851 of NC_062558.1, forward strand.
TATCAAATGGTTGTTCAGTCACACTCTTAAGGTTCTCTTCAGAACATGCTTTCTCATTTTTTACAGTGTGGATAGACTGAGAATTTTCCAAACCTCCAAGTTCTGATTCCTTTTTACTTATTAGTTGCTTCTTCAATTCATCTCTCTCTCTTATATTTAGCTATAAGCAGCAAGGAGGACTAAAGCTGCGTTTTCAACACTCCACTTAGAAATCTCCTCTGCTAAATATCCAGTTTTATCACTTGCAAGTTCTACCTTCCTTAGAACACTAAAACATGACTCTGCCAAGTTCTTTGCCATTTTGTAACAAAGATGGCCTTTCCTCCAATTTCCAACTGAGACTTAATAAGAATGGTCTCTAATGTGCATAAATATATCAAGATTCTTTTAGTGATTATTTATGTGTTCTCTAAGAAATGGAGGCTTTCTCTCCAGCTTTCCTTGTTTATTTATTTGGTGTTTTTGAGCTCTCATCATAATTGGTTTTAATGTCTCTGTCTTTCGCAGTAATAAAAGCTTTTTTTAAAATGCACCTCAAAATTACCTACTTCCAATGCTGCTTTCACGGTTTTAGGTATTTGATATAGCAGCACCCACTTTTTTTATACCAAAGTCTGTCTTAGTCTGCTTATGCTTCTTCTTATTCTATTTCTTCTTTCTTTCTTCTTCTTCTTCTTCTTCTTCTTTTTTTTTTTTTTTTGCTTTTTAGTGCTGCACCTGTGACATACGGAGGTTCCCAGGCTAGGGGTCGAGTTGGAGCTACAGCTGCCAGCCTACTCCACAGCCACAGCAACACCAGATCCAAGCCACATCTGCGACCTACACCATAGCTCATAGCAATGCCGGATCCTTAACCTACTGAGTGAGGCCAGGGATCCAACCCACAACCTCATCATTCCTAGTCAGATTCATTTCCACTGTGCCACAACGGAAACTCCTGCTTATGATTCTATAACAAACACAAAAGAATACAAACAGCAGAAATGTATTATCTCCCAGTTATGGAGGCTGTCAAGTCCAAGATCAGGGTGCTGGCGTAGTTGGTTTCTGCTGTGGGCTTCTTATTGGCTTGCAGATGGCCACTTTCTTGCTGTATATGCACATGGTCTTCCCTCTGCGTGTACGCATGGGACAAGGGAGAGAGAGGAAGGGAGGACGGGGATGGGGCGGGGGGAAACACTCTCTAGTGTCTCTTTTAAAACACTCATCTTATTTATCAGGGCCCCTTGCTTATGACCTCATTCAATCTAATTATCTCCTAAATGCTCTATCTCCAAACATAGTGTTAGGGTGTTAGGGCTTCAACATATGAATTTTGGGAGAACACAATTTGGTTCATAGCAGGGAGTATAAAATCTGTTTGCTTCCAACATTGCGTATACCACTTTACATTAGGTTTCTGTTGCTTGGATTTGAAATCATCTTAACTGACAGTATATTCCAAGGTATTTAACTCTTACTTAACAACCCTCAACAATGTTTGTACAATTTATGCTGTGAACATGTTGTTTCATCTGCTAGACTTTGCTGGGTTTTCAGTATGATAACTGAAACAAGAAATTTTAAAATATTATGTTTTATTGTATTCTAAGTCGATAATCTCTTTCATGTTTTTAATTGCAAATTTTTTGTTATAGTTTATTTACAGTGTTCTGTCAATTTCTGCTTTACAGCAAAGTGACCCAGTTTTATATATATAAGTATATAAGTATTTATATAAGTATATATATATATATATACTTGTATTATCCTCCATCATGTTCCATCACAAGTGATTAGATATAGTTCCCTGTGCTATACAGCAGGATCTCATTGCTTATCCACTCCAAATGTAGTAATTTGCATCTACTAGCCCCAGTCTATGTTACATTTTAGTTGCTAAGAAAAAAAAAATCCTTCAAGTGTTAGGAAGTATTTTTTAAATGCTTTGAAATATATTTTCTGGAATAGCAGTAATTAAGAGGTGAATTACTTTGTATAATATTATATTTCTGTATTTAAACACAATTCCCTAGTTTGTAACATTTTTTTTAGTGAAATGAAAGATTAATATGCCCAAACTATCTATTAAAATATGTATTTAAGGCAAATTTTATGATCAGTTAACTTCAAATTTCTATAAAATTGTGACAATGTTATCTCTTTTTGCATTTAGTCAGCTAGATTTCCACCAGAGAATATTTCTTTGTTACTATAAACCTGCTTTACAATATAACCTATACCACACTGTGTTACATTTATTGAATTCTTTTTAATTTTCCCTAAATGAGAATACCTAATGAGTTCCTTGGGTTTTTTTGCACTAAGAATCCTTTCCATAATGATCATTTTGTGAAGGTTAAAGTCGAAATATTGAAATATCGCTCCCTAATTTCCTGTGTTTTCTTTAAAAAAAAAATCCCTGTAGCTCATGCACATGCTTTTTATTTTTTATTTTTTTCCGTTTTTCCTATTTCCATTGGGAAGGTTTTACTGAAGGGGTGTTTAACCTTTCAGATCTTCTAGCCCTGTTTTAGAGCAGACTTTAAAAAAAAAAAGAGAGAGAAGCCAGTTACACCCCCAGCCTCCAGTACTTATACCAAAGAACGATACAAGATATTATAAAATATAGTAGAAAAAAAAAGATCTGAAAGACAGTAACAAAGCTCATTTTTCTCTGACAAACTTGCCACAATACTACATTAAAGGATTGCCCATTAAGATCTTTGGCTTAAGAAATATAACAGGGAAAAGCTAATTGGAATAGATAAACCCAGAGTCTCAGTCACTCCCTATAATAAAAGTCTATTCCTTACTCACTGAAAGCCCAGTCTGCCCAGGGGATAGGTGGAAAGGACATGGTGATGTGCAGGGTACTCTCCACAGGAAATACGATTGATGGAGGTTTTGTCGTTCTTCAGGTTCCAGGACTGTCAGTAGAGACTGGGATTTTCTAATAGTCACAAAAGGATGAGTGCAACTTTTCAACTACGCTGAGTAATTTGTCAAGTTTTAAAAATGTTATGGCTACATAAAAGAAAACATGTAAATTAACTTTTGGTTTATGTGCTATTGTCTACTACTGCAGACATTCTGAAAGAAACAGTTGATGAGATATAGTGTCCGACTGAGTAAAAGGGATGATAAAATTGGATGTATTTGTACACTTTAACTGGAAAGTAATGGTGAGACAAAGAAGTCAAAGCACAGGGGAGAACTTGAAGTCTAAGACTTTTGTAATTTAGGCAGTTTATATAAACTCTCCATGACTTCAACTTTCTCATCCTTTAAATGAGTACATGATAGAGTACACAGTGTATCATATGTGATTGGGGTAATGAAAGAATTAATGCATATAAAACATGTAACACAATACTTGGTGCATATTATTCAATAGATGTTAGTTACTTTTATTATGAATGTTATTTGTGAGTTCAGTTTGTACATGGTAGATTTGAAGTGATACTGATATCTCTTACCTTAAAATTCTTAAGGTATTATGACAGGACTGAAATGCAGATAAATAGATCCTTGGACTATATCTAAAGTATCAATTCTGAGTCTCATATTTCAACAGTTACAGTGTTAACCTTGATATAACAGAGGAAGCATAACCACTATGAGAGTTACTCAGACTAGAACAGGGTTTTGACACTATTGGCAGGTTAGGTTCGGAGGACCTTTCTTGTGGGAAAGGGGACCGGCCTCCATATCGGAGCATATTTATCAGCATCCCAGTTGATGTCCACCAAATGGTGACAACAAAAAATGTGTATGGAGATACACTGCCAGATATCCCCTGGAGGGCAAAACCCTCCTGATTGAGAACCACTGGACTAGAAGGAATCATTAAGCATCTTCAAATATATAAAGTATTAGCATGTAGAAGAAGGAAATGACTGATTCAGTATAATCCAGAGACAGAAGCAGCAATGATTAATGAAAGTTAGAAAGACAGCTCAATAGAACATTTTCATAGTGTGAGCTAGCTAAAAATAAAATGTACTGACTTATGAGTCAGCAGCCTCTCAGCTTTTGAGTATTTAATTAAGGACTGGATCACTGTCAGAGTTGTGCTGGGAATTTCTTACCTAGGTGGGAATCTGACCTAAATAATCTCATAGATCCCTTTTAGTGATGAAATGCTCTCATTTTGACAGGTTTAATGACTTATATTTGGAAATAATTCCCATTGGGGTCATAGCTGAAGCCATAAAAATAACTGAGCTCTTTCTCTGAGTGCAAGAGTAGACAGCAGCATGGTACTGTGAATGAATTTCAGGAATGCTCATAATTCAAAGAAGAAATTTGGAATACAGTCTCCCTTCATTGCGCCAGTAGTGTGTCAAGAAGGATGAAGGGAGACCAAGAAAATAAAGTGTTCAGAAAGAGTTTCAAAGAGTGGTACTGTCAATTGAGAATCAAAAGTCAGTTGGTAAAGAAAAGACCAGTTTACTTAATTTTTAGAAAGTTATAGTGAGAAAAGTATCCACTAAAATATTGCATATTATATAAACACCAGTTATTATCAGTATTACCGTTTTATTAGTATTCGACTTAGACACCATCCTAAATGTTATAAGATGTTAAATAAGACTAGTTTATGAGGAAATTGACATGGAGCTGGCTACAATGATCCCTTGCTAGAGGAAGTTACTGGGTTAACAAAATAGCGTTATTGTTTTTTTAATTTTATGAGATGTGAGATTTGAACAGTTCTGCAAATTTAAATTAAGATGAAATAGAATGGGTTCATAAATATTAGGGGTAAAGATAATCACGTAAAAACCCACAGACACCTCAGTGGTTGATCCTGGGGAACATGGATTAGAGAATGAATGCGGAAAACAACTGTTGTGAGGTAGTGTGCAAGCTCACAGTTCCCAGCAGATGGGGAGGAAAGAGAGGTTTATTTATGTAGCTTGTTTTGAATTATGGCTCTACTGTTTAAATGCCCTGTGTGACTATAAGCAATTTACCTTTAACTCTATGAGCACTGGTTCTGCTTTTTTAAAGTAAGAATAATTGGAGTTCCTGTCGTGGCTTAACAGAAATGAGTCTGACAAGTATCCATGAGGACGCAGGTTTGATCCCTGGCTTTGCTCAGTGGGCTAAGGATCTGGCATTGTCGTGAGCTGTGGTGTAGGTTGCAGACATGGCTCAAAACCTGCGTTGCTTCGACTGTGGTGTAGGCTGGTGGCTGTAGCTCCCATTCGACCCCTAGCCTGGGAACCTCCATATGCTACAAGTGCAGCTCTAAAAAGCAAGATAAACAAACAAACAAATAAATAAGAATAATCTATTCCAGCGGGAAGTGTTCTTAGAAAACTAAATCCAATCATCAGAGTGTAGTATCTAGCCCAGTATCTAAAAAGTGTTTAGCACTCAATGGATCGTTGCTAGAATTGTCATTGTCATCGTCATCATCTCTGAAAGATATTCTCAGATCTTTTTAAGTGAGACAAGTGACAACATTTACACTGCTAATGAGTGAATCTATTGATGAATGCAAGGATTATCAATTAAGGGTGAAGACTAGTTTTTTTGTGCTGGCCAGTGATCGGTGAATATATGGTGGCCCTGTTCTGCCCACTTCGGGGTCCTTTCATAGCATAATCTTTGACCACAGAGCAAAGGAAGTGATAAGAAACAGTGATACATGGTTGGGATTGACGAATTAGATTCACATAAACCTGTTATTTTGATATTTGTTAGTCTCAAATTACTGCTAAAAAAGTATCCTCTGTTATAGTGTATTGCTTATTATACCTAATATGTATCAACTGCATGTATACACATTGTAACTGAATTATGTTATAGTTTAAACATTAGCATATAGCAGGGTTTCCCAACTTAAGCACAACTAACATTTTGGACTCAATAATTCTTTGTGGTTGGGGGCAGTCTTAGGCATCACAGGATGTTTACAGCATCCTTGGCTATTCTTGCTAGATACAAGTCGCCCCTCTCTCCCAGTGTGATTATCAAACATGCATCCAGACACTGTCACATGCCCCCGCTGGGGGTGGGGAGGGTGGGGAGTTCTCAGTCCCCTTTGGTTGAGAACTGCAGGAATATCTTCAGATCTAAGGTAGTTGCTAATAAAGATAAAAATGAATATATGTGTGATACCTAAATTTATAATATTGCCCGATTTTACCACTCAGTAGCAATTCTGTATAGATGTATTGCTGTATAAAACCAACAGAATTATAAACTTAATGTTCCTTCTGACAGAGAAAATATGAAAGATAGGCTATAACGTATAGCAGGGAATATAAATAGTTTTTTCTACCTGTATACTTTGATTTTACTTGAGAATGTTTTAAACTTCTAATTTATCCCTTTTTGCTTGAATATTTAGCAAGGCTAAGTGATTACTTCTATATGTTTTTAATATTCTTTGATCATTTCATGACATATTTCGAGTGTTTTAAGCAAAAACTATTTGTGTTTTATTTTCTAGTTGTTTTTTATCATTATTATTGGTGGCTGCTGTAGTTTGGAAGATCAAACAAACGTGTTGGGCATCCCGACGGAGAGAGGTATCAGTAATATTTAATCTTTCATTTAAAGATTCAAGCAAACATATGGATCTCTTTTGCTTAATTGGCATGCTCCTTTCAAACACAGATTTTCAAATCAATTTTATTTACTAAGACTGAACAAGTCAATCTAGTTTTTTTAAGGTATAGAAAAAAACTTGCCCCTGTCATTTTAAATCAGTATCTGTGGAAGTGCAAACATTTTTTAAAAAAAAATAGTGTTCAAATTAATGTGAATACAAATATGAATTTAGTTGATTAAATAACCTACAGTCTCTCTAATTTAAGTTTTATACTATAAAAACATAGTTTGTTTTTATAACTCTGTTGCAATTCCAAAGAAAATACTGAGTAATAAATACTAATTTTTGGTTTTTATCTCTTATAATTTATTCTTTGGTAATCACATCTTTTCTGAAATCCAAGTATATTTGAATTGCATCTCAATTTGATACATTTCTATATCAAAATTAATCAGGTATGTCTCTTAGAATCTTAAAATACATGAAAACAGTAACACTCTTACAGAACAACTAATGATATAAATATATTTGATAAATATAGTTTCTTTGTCTTAGTTAATTGAAAGGAACCAAGAAATATAAATAATACGAGGATCCTAAGTGTGCAGTAGATTTACTGTTCTATGCGTCATATAATCATAATACAGGCTTCTGTTTTTATTAGTATCCTCTTATATTCTATTAATATTAGTATTATTAGTATTCTGTTTGCTATTGCTTCTAATATATTTTATATGTTTAATGTTGTGAAACAATATATAGCAGAGGTATAATACTTACCTTCTTGTTTTCCATATATAAAATGATTATATTTAAAAGCAATACAGAATATTCCAAATTAGAGAATTAGAGAATGACATGAGTTTTTCATAATTATTCTGTTTTCAAACACCCATCAAAGTTTAGTGTCTATCTATAATATATTTGCAAACTTCACACTACTCCCCTGCAAATAAATTATGTGTTCTAACTCTCTCCACCTCTCTGATTTTATATATATGGTCAGTGCAATGTAAGTGAGAATTTAACTTGGTATGATAAAAAGTAGCCAAATTTAAAAGGATCTTTTAAAATATAAATATATAGATATTTTGCAAAAGGTAGAATTCCTTGTGGAATAAACAATCTTCTACACATGCTGGACAGTTTTTAAGGTAAAAGTATAGATTTTAGGAAAGATAAAACAATTGGTACGCAAGCAGTATGAAGACTTTCCATATGGAATAGTGCAAGTGACAACTTATGCCTCTAATTATTAGAAGAGTAGTCAGGATCAATTAGGGAACCTGGGTTTTTCACTTCATTGTGTCTAGCAATGCTTAAATATCAGATTTCTAAAGTTTATAAAATGTAACTGAGTATAAATACAGTTTTGTGAAAAGATCTGTGTATGACTCTGCCATTAACTAGCTGAGTAAGTGGTCTAATTGAATTTCCTCTCAAAGAGAAGAGACTGTATTATGTAACTTATTCTCAGGATGAGTTCCTGGAGCTCCAGGAATGTTTATATGTAACGATTAAAGTTTAGAAACTATTAAGTGTTTGAGAAGAAGAACGGGAATGATTCATTTAACTATAAAACAGTCACACTTTTCCAAATGACGAATTGCTTTTGGTTACTGTCATATCATCTCAGTGTAGTCATGGTTTTTATTGCATTTTACCGGAAGCCCTGGCAAGCATTTACTTTAAATTGTAAAATACAAATAAGAATTTATTTTTTGGATTGTAATTGAAAATCTTTCAGAGTATGTGTTGCACATGAGAACGAGGGAGCAAAAGGGAGGGAGAATTAGATGAGGAACCTCTGGGCCAGTCCTAATCCATGCTTCTAATTGTTACCATGTCCTCTTGAGAGTCCTCAATGCAATGCCTTTCTTTCCAGAACTTTTCTAGGTAGTGAGTCTTGTTAAAGAATTTAATAGTGTTTGCACTTAATTTGCTGCCTCTACCAAGATACAGAATCTGTCCTGTGGAGAGGTCATGTCATGTTGCAGTATCATATGTTAAAAAATATTTTGAGGAATTTTATCATTTTTAATTTTATTAAATTGTTTAAACGCAAAATTCTAAATGTCTTAGAAACCATTCATATATTGATGGCCAAAGTAAAGATGATGTTATTTTGCTGACTATTAGACATGCATTTAGCTAATAATTTTCATATTATTAAGGGATTATCATTTTAGTGTTCGAGGCCCAAAGACTTTTTACTACACTAATCGTAGCTAATATGATAATCACATTTATAGATTTTATGTAAATGGAGATAAAAATTATTTTTCTCTCTCTTTTTAAAGTTGTAACTACTAGATTAACACTAATATTCCCCAAAGGAAAAGACCTCAATATATTTTTTTTTGTATGGAGATTTTACTTTCTCCAAAACATTAAGACGTCAATTATTGTAAACCTCAGAGGACCTCTGTGCGGAATAGAGTGGCAAACAATTTACCTGTAACAGTAAATGAAGATTATTCAAAAGGTTCTTACTTCTTAGTATTTCCGTAATTTTGTCATAGGAATTGTACTACTTGCTTTTCTAAATTTAAGGGCTGTTTGAAAATGACCTTTGGACTTTTTGAATATATTGTATAATTCAGCCAGACATATTACTTTTTAAAAATATTTAACTATTCAAAGCTTTGGATTCTCATAATTACACATACTTTTTTGTCTTATGATTTTAATATCAGAAGCCCTTTAATAATGTGCCTTTGAATAATACCCTTTAGAATTCAGGGACTCTTACAAACGCAAAAATGTAACTATAAAGGACTTTAATTATTACCTCTTCATATAGGCACTCCAAACTCATTTCTATGATAATAACCCAATTAAAATGTGAAATTTTTGTGTGTATTGTGTGGTGTGATGCTGTGCTAATGAATGGAAACAGTAAGTGGACATTGATCAGTCGAAATATTATAATATAGGAGGAAGATGTGTTCATTTTTATAGTGTGTGCTTATTGCAGAGGTATTGAAAACCTTGAGTTTCAATGGCACATTCAATTTCTGATAAATAGTCATTGTATTACAAAAACATTTGCTAGGATCAAGTACTTGTTAAAAGGAGACTTTAGAGATAGTACTGTCATACTTAGTAATCTTCATGTTTGAACTAAAATTTGAATTTTTAATAGGTATAAGACACAAACTCACCAAATATTATAATTATTTCTTGCAACAAAGATACTTAATCTTATACCTGACTAACATACACAAAAAATATAATGCACATCTTAGTAATTCCAGGAGATTAAAATTTTCAGTTGACAACATTTATTCCTCTATATTTGGGGCAGTTTAACTGTAGTATGCATCCATTAAAATCCAGCTGAAAAATCTATAGAATAATAGATCATACCAGCAAAGCTAAGGTTATTTTTAATCAACTTCATATTACTAATGGGTTTGTGTATTTGAATGATAACATTTCCTTCTTTAATTCTCTTAAACTTACAGTTCTTTAAATAAAAATATATGTATAGTGTTACCACATTATTTGCTGATCTTTCATAGAATAGTATGCATCTCTAGTGCTTAAAAATCAATCAAAACACATTGCCTGGGATAGGAATGTCCATTGAGTAACGTACCCTGTGTTCACGATGCTCTGCTTTCCTGCACATTTCACAGTCACACAGCATAAAACCTAAATTAAACTTGGTGTAATCAACATGGGGTTTGTGTTTAAAATAATAAACTAGAACCCATCAATTGTAGTATAGTAGCTCTGAGTAGCAAGCTACTTTTCTTGAGGCAAATGCATGAATTCCATCTGTATCTGCTTAATGGCCACAAAAGAGAGAAAAGAAATAATAATGTCATTAAATAATACTTTACTAAGGATATGGCATGAGTAAAAACTAATGATAAAATATTCTCTGAGAGGCTAACTTTATGGTAAATGCGTTCTCATCTAAATATTATTATTATTTTTTCTTTTCAGGGCCACACCCACCCCATATGGAAATTCTCAGTCCAGGGGTGTAATTAAAGCTGCAGCTCCTGGCCTACACCACAGCCACAGCAATGGCAGGATCCTTAACCCACTGAGGAAGGCCAAGGATTGAACCTATGTCCTCATGGATACTAGTCAGGTTCCTAATCTGCTGAGCCACAGTGGAGACTCTTCGTCTAAATATTATTAATGCAGGAGTTCCTGGAGTTCCTGTTGTGGCTCAGCAGTAACAAACAGAACTGGTACTCATGAGAACACGGGTTTGATCCCAGCCTTACTCAGTGGGTTAAGGATCCGGCATTGTTGTGAGCTGTGGGGTAGGTCGCAGACGTGGCTCAGATCCTTTGCTGCTGTGGATGTAGCATAGGCTAGCAGCTGCAGCTCTAATTTGACCCCTAGCTGGGAACTTGCATATGCCATGGCCATGGTCCTGAAAAGAAAAAATATGTATTATTAATGCAATGCATCAATGTTTACAAAGTGAGTTACTCTACCTATTTAGACATATAATTTCTTTAACGAGATGGGAGTGGGCATAGAGTGAAGAGAGTAATGGGAAAATGTTTTTGGGTGGAAAAATGAAAATTAGGTACTGTATGTATGAAACTTCCCGTAAAGTTTCTCAATATTTTAAGAATCTGTATTTTATTTTTCATGGTTCAACACTTCAATATCTAGATAAAACTTTTCATAACATGTGTCCCTTTGTCAAAAAAGCAAGAAATTTTAAAATTTCAAATAAATGTCTGTCTTTGCAGTTAATCGGCTCAGTATCAACTTTTTTTTGGTTTATCATTTTCTTTTATTAAATTGCAAAATATAGTGGTTAGCATTAAATTTCTTCACTTTATTGTATATGACTAGAAGTTACTGATGCTCAGCATAGTTTTTAAAATTAGCATAATTTTACTTAGGGATATTAATCGAGAAGTCCAATATAGTGGGAGATTTGCAAGATAACTGACTCTCGCCTTTTAAACCCGTTCCTAGAGATATTGTACGTGTAGTGCTTTCCTTTTGCTCAATTCAACAAAGTTGTATTAGTCTCCTGCAGTATTCCAGACAGATTGATAAATGCTGCAGCTGTAAAGAAAAAAGACGTGGAACTCATTTTTAGGGAATTCATGCCTTTAAAATATTTTCAATAAGATACACACATGTACACAATTCTTAAAGAAGACCTTGATTTACTTTGTTGTGGTGACATTGAGAGGGGAAGATATAGTATATCAAAAGCTTTTCTGGTTGCATAACTGTATGTAGAATTAATTTCTAAAAAAAGATGAAAACTTTTAGAATTGTTTTTCATATATTTATATACTATATGAAAAGTTTGCCTAAAATCATATTTTAAAATTTATTTTATTTCCTAATCTTTAATTTAGAACCAGTTATTTACACAAGTTAAAAAGTTGCCAGGAATTTTGATTTCCTCTCAATAAATTTTAAGCAGATTAACTGTAAAATTTTATATACAAATGTATCCATCTATGTGCGTGTCCAATGTATATATGCATGTCTGTGTTTTTATACTAAAACTATTCGTTATTGATCTAAAAATCAAAATCACAAGGGCATCCTCTGTTTTTATATGCTCAATCTGGAAACCATATTTCCAACATAAATGCCGTTATAGTTGATTTACTCCTAGCCACAACAATCAGACAAACAAAAGGAAAAAAAGGTATCCAGATTGGAAGAGAAGAGGTAAATTTGTCACTCTATGCAGATGACATGATGCTATATATAGAACACCCTAAGGACTCCACACAAAAACTACTCAAACTGATCAATGATTTCAGCAAAGTAGCAGAATACAAGATTAACATTCAGAAATTGGTTGCGTTTCTCTTTACTAACAATGAAATACTAGAAAAGGAATATGAAAATGCAAAACCTTTTAAAATTACACCCCCAAAAACTAAATACCTAGGAATAAACCTGACTAAAGAGGTGAAGGACTTATATGCTGAGAAGTGAAAAACATTAATCAAGGAAATTAAATAGGATTCAAAGAAATGGAAAGCTATTCTATGCTCCTGGATTGGAAGAATTAATATCCTTAAAATGGCCATATAACCCAAAGCAACCTACAGAGTCAATGCAACCCCTATTAAATTACCTATGACATTTTTCATAGAACTAGAACAAACAATCCAAAAATTTTTATGGGACCATAAAAGACCCAGAATTGTCAAAGCAATCCTGATGAAACAAAACAAAACAAAACAAGCAGGAGGCATAACTCTCCCAGTCTTCAGGCAGTATTACAAAGCTACAGTAATCAAGACAGTATAGCACTGTACCAAAACGGACATATGGACCAATGGAACAGAATAGAGAACCCAGAAATAAAGCTTTGGTCAGTTAATCTTCATCAAAGGAGGCAAGAATATAAGATGGGAAATAGACAGTCTCTTCAGCAAGTCGTGCTGGGAAAACTGGATAGCAGCGTGCAAATAAGTGAAACTAGAACCACACCATGCACAAAAATAAACTCAAAATGGCTTGGAATTCCTGTCATGGCTCAGGGGTTAAGGAATCTGACTAGGAACCATAAGGTTGCGGGTTCTATCCCTGGCCTCGCTCAGTGGGTTAAGGATCCGGCATTGCCGTGAGCTGTGGTGTAAGTCACAGACGTGGCTTGGATCCCGAGTTTGCTGTGGCTGTGGTGTAGGCCAGCAGCTACAACTCCGATTAGACCCATAGCGTGGGAACTTCCATATGCCATGGGTGCGGCCCTAGAAAGGCAAAAAGACAAAAAAAAAAAAAAGAAAAAAAAAAGGCTTAAAGACTTAAACATAAGATAAGACACCATAAAACTCCTAGAAGAGAACAAAGGCAAAACTTTCTCTGACGTCAGCCTTACAGATGTTTCTTAGGTCCCTCTCCTTAGGTAACAGAAATAAAAACAAAAATAAACCAGTGGGACCTAATCAAACTTAAAAGCTTTTGCACAGCAAAGGAAACCACCAAAAAACCCCCAAAAAGACAACCTGCAGAATGGGAGAAAATAGTTTCAAATGATGCAACTGATGAGGACTTAATCTCTAAAAATGTTTATTTTATACTTACTGAAAGGACTGTTATAGAATTAATTAGATATAGGGGTTCTCTTGTGGTGCAGTGGGTTAAGGATCCAGCATTGTCACTGCAGCAGCTTGGGTCATTGCTGTGGCATGACTTTGATCCCTGACCTGGGAACGTCCACATGCTGTGGGCTTGGCCCAAAAAAAAAAAAAAATTAATTAGATATTGATTGTATTATATATCAGTCACATATATACACTGAAAGGGAATTAGAAGCAAAGTAAATTGGTTAAGGTATTATCATACCTTGTTTACATTTGTAGTCAATTTTTCAGAAATCAGTGCTTAACTTAGGAAAAATGTTTTGTTTTTCTAACATAGTATCATTGAACTAGAATAATCAAGTTTGTTTCTGTGCAAACAGTGATAACCATATCATAACTGCCACCTGGCCAGTATTGGGTGTACAGTTTCATACATTGTAAGACACATCAGATTTCAGAGATAATAAAATGTGAAAACAAAATATGTCTTAGAATCAATAAAAGATTGTATGGTTTACTTTATAAGGTTTATAGAATAAATTTCTTAATACATGCTAAATACTCACCCTACTAACACTTTCCCAACATCAACAAATGTTCACTGATATTGTTGTTGATATGCACTATAAAGAATGATTAGCATTATATTATGCATTCATATTAGTAATTCCTGTTTATCTTGGATTCTTTTCCTCATCTGTATCTACTCTAACACAGTGGTTCTCAATCCAGCAGGCTTTTTAGAATCAGTTGTAGATCTGTGTATCCATGGGTGCCACTCCACTGTTCAACCCTCACCAGGCCTATAGATCATAATTTCTTTCAGGCTCAGCTTGGTGTACCTATTTTTAAGTCCTCAGTTGATTCTAATATGCACCATTAGCATTGTAACTTTGCTTTGGCTTCTACTCATAGATGGAAAACCATTGAAGGGTTTTCCCTAGAGGAGTTAAGTGATTTGAGTTAAAAGGACCTGCTTTTAAACTGTAATTCTACTGCTGTGTTGAGATTAACCTATAGCTAGACACCTGTAGATATAGGACTCATAAGGAGGTTACAAGTACTGTACCTAGTGAGAGATGATGATGACTTAGATCAAGAGGTGGCAGTAGATATGGCAAGAAGTGATTGGGTTATGAGTACATTTTGAAGATAACAAGAGGTTGAGATGGATGTGGTGGTATGAGAAAGAAATAAACCAATCATGGCTTCAAATGCGTGTTAAAATAAGCATGACTTCAAGGTTTGTGTCTGAGCAAAACTTGCCATCAACTGAGATGGAGTTAAAAGTTGCCATCAACTGAGATGGAGTTGATTGTAAGTAAAAGAGTTAGATGATAGGAGTTCATTTTTACGTGTTAAGTTTGAGCCATCTATTAGACATTTAATTAGACAAATCAAGGAGGCAAGAGTTGGTTCTGGCATGAGAAAATAGATCTGGACAGGAGAGATAAATTTGGGAACCTCGGTGTATGGATGTAGATGGCATCTAAAACCACGAGACTGGATATATCACCGTGAGAGGAGAATTAAATCCTGCGGCAGTCGATTTAATGCTAATATTGTGAACTGAATGCTCACATTTGAGGCCCTAACCTTAGTGTGATGGTATTTGGAAGTAGGCCTTTGTGAGGCGTTTAGGTTGACATGAGGTTGGTACAGTCATGATGGGAATACTGATCTTATAAAAGAGGAAGACACACAAGACACAAGAGCACTTTTTCTGCCAGTACACAAGAGGCTAGCACACCTGTCTAGCACTATCTTCATGAATTAGATGAGTTATTCAAGAGAGAAAATGAGCCCCTTTTCACCCCACCAGCTTGGAGCGGTGGCACAGAGTTGTGCTAGGATGAGAGGGAGGCTGTGAGAACAGAGAGCTTAAAGCTCCCTTTAAGTGAACTGACTTTATTTGGAACAAATGGTGGATAAATTCTAATGCTTTTCTTGAAAAAAAGTGGGGATTATCATGGTAAGCAATATAGAGGAGACTGATTTTTCCATGAGAGCAACACCTAAACCGTGAATCAGCTAGAAGCTTATCAGAAAGATCCAGGGATAGAGAAAGTTAAGAAGACCCTTCCAGGGGCTGTAAAAATACATTAAACACTGGCGTCAAATATTACCCTTACAATCTACCCCAAATTAAGTGGATTAGATTAGGGAGCATTATCAAAAACAATAATCGGTCATTTACTCATGAGACTAACTGCTGAGTGTGGGATATCCAAAGAGGCAGGTAGCTTAATAGACAACTCTGGGAAAGAAACAGTCAGAGAGCCCTGATAAAACCACAGTCATCCCAGGTGACTGTGCACATGTCCAAAACTGCATTCTCTGTGGGGCAGACATCACAAGCTGGACTGCAGAGAAAACAGACTTCATTAAAGTAGTCCAACCAGGTCACTAAACAAATAAGCATATAGAAACATTAAGCCTTGTGTGTTGGAGGTGGGAGAAAGGGAAAGGAATCACTATCCAGAGTTGCTGCAATCTGTTACCTAAAATGTCAGTATTTTTCAACAAAAAAATGTGAGACATGCAGAAAAAGATGGCATTGTGGCATACACAGGACAAATAGCAGGCAACAGAACTTGCTGTCAGATTTAAATGACAAAGACTTAGGATTATCCACTATAAATATGTCCAAAGAACTAAAGGACACAATGGTCAAAGAAGGGCAGGAAAGTAGGAAGGAAATACATCATCAAATAGAGAATATCAATAAAGAGAGAGAAATTACAAAAGAGAGAGAGAGACTTACTGGAAAATAAGAATTGAAAAGTACAAGTGGGACCTAATCAAACTTGGAAACTTTTTGCGCAGCAACAAAAACAACAAAAATCCTGTGGACTGTGAAAAGATATTTGCAAAGGATATGACCAACAAGAGCTTAATTTCCAAATGTACAAACACTTCATACAACTCAATAACAAAAAAACAAAGGAAACCAATAAAAAAATAGGCAGAAGACCTAAATAGACATTTCTCCAAAGAAGACATTACAGTGGCCACTAGGCACATGAAAACATGAAAAGATGGTCAGCATTGCTAATTACCAGAGAAATGCAAATCAAAACTACAATGAGGTACCAACTCAAACCAAAACTCAAAGTCAGAATGGGCATCATTAAAAATTCTATAAATAAATGCTGGAGAGAGTGTGGAGAAAAGGGAACCCTCCTATACTGTTAGTGAGAATGTAAATTGGTTCAACCATTGTGCAGAACAGTATGGAGGCTCCTCAGAAAACTAAAAATAGAGTTGCCATATGATCCAGCACTCCCACTCCTGTGCATCTGTATATAATTTGAAAATGTAGCTGCACCTCAATGTTCATAGCAGCACTATTTGCAATAACCAAGACATGGAAACAACCTAAATGTCCATCGACAGATTAACTGATAAGGAAGATCTGGTATATATACACAATGGCATACTACTCAGCCACAAAAAAAGAATGAAATAATGCCATTTGCAACAACGTGGGTGGACCTAGAATTTCTCATACTAAGTGAAGTAAGTCAGAAAAAGAAAGACAAATACCGTGTGATATCACTTATATGTGAAATCTAAAATATGACACAAATGAACTTATTTATAAAACAGAAACAGACTCACAGACATAGAAGACAAACTTATGGTACCAAAGAGGAAAACAGTGGGGGAGGGATAACCTTAGATTTTGAGATTAGTGCATACAAACTACACTATATAAACTAGATAAACAAGGTCCTACTATAGCATAGAGAAGTATATTCAATATCCTATTATAATCCATAAGCGAAAAGCATGTGAAAAATAATATATAACTGAATGACTTTGCTGTATGCCACAAACTAACACAACATTGTAAATTAACTATACTTTAATCGGTCAATGAAAAGTACAAAACCACAATGAAAAATTTATTAGAGGCTCAGCTTGATAAGACAGATCAATAGAGACATATAAAGAATATAGTTAATATGAAACAGGAAGTACAGCCTCAGAGAAATATGGAACACCATTAAGTGCACCAGTATTTGCAAAGTAGGAGTATCAGAAGGAAAGGAGAAAAAGGAGCAACAACAACAGAAAAGCATTTGAAGAAATGCTGGCTGAAATAAAAAATTACCTGAAGATAAATGAAAATGAAAACACAATACTGAGACCTTATGGGAAGACGCTGAAGCAATACTCAGTGGAAAATATATACAAATATTTAAAAGCAAAAAAAGTCTTTAATCAATAATCTAACCTTCCAACTTAAGACACTTAGAAAAGGAGAACAAACTAAATATATAGCTAGCATAAAATGAAGGAAATAAGACTAGGGGAGAAATTAATGATATAGAACAGAAAAATAGAGAAAATCAATGAAAACAAATCTGTTTCTTTGAAAGATCAACAAAATTCACACAAAAAAAAAACCACTTGAACTGACCAAGATAAAAGAGAGAAGATTCAAATTATTAAAATCAGGAAGGAAAGAGACTGACCTTCCAGAACTAAAAAGGCTTCTAAGACCACCTATATGCCAACAAAATAGACAATTAAGGGGAGATGGGAAATGCCCAGAAAGGCGCAAAAACTGTCAAAATTGATTCAAAAAGAAATCTAAAATCTGAATTACACGTATAAGAACAAAAAGATTGTATTATTAGTTTAAAATTTTCCCACTAGAGGGATCAACATTCTGTCTGCAACAAGCACATGTAGTGCCCAGATCATGCTTTTGAAATAGGATTTTCCAGTGAAAGAACTGGGGTTTTTTGATAATTGGCTAATTCTGGGACTGAAACAGGAAATACACAAGCTGAATTTTAAGTTTCTTGGAGTGCCAGTATGTAAGGAGTTGCGCACACATACATACACTCTCTGCAACAATGGGAATATGTCAAAGGGACACTAAAGCCACCAGAGACAGCTCCCATAATCAAAACAGAAACAAGTTGAGTAACAAAGTAACATTTTATTATAACCTGGTGCATAAAATAAATATCAATGAACCAATACTGATATAAATAAATTATTGAATAAATAAATAAATGGAAGAGAATTTATGTTCTTCTGTGCAGAAGAATTCCAAATAATTTATGTAGATACTTTGACCCTAAGTAAGTAGAACGTAACTGCACCTTCCTTAAGTTTGAGCTGAACGTAGTGACTTCCTTGCAAAGAACACAGTGTGGAATGGGGTAAAGAGAGTAAAACTGAGTCACACTTTACAGTGGAGAAGTCTGGTAAACACTCCCACAGCCAGGTGATCAAAGTCAGCATCAACAGTGATTAGTCATGGTGATTGTATGTATCTTTTTTTTTTTTAACTTTTTATTACTCAGATGAATTTATCACATCTGTAGTTGTATAATGATCATAACAATCTGATTTCACAGGATTTCCATCCCACAGCCCAGGCACATCCCCCCACCCCCAAACAGTCTCCTCTGGAGACCTTAAGTTTTTCAATGTCTGTGAGTTAGCATCTGTGCTGCAAAGAAGTTCAGTATGTCCTTTTTTCAGATTCTACATGTTAGTGAAAGCATTGGATGTTGGTGTCTCAGTGTATGGCTGACTTCACTTAGCATGATAATTTCTAGGTCCATCCATGTTGCTAACAGTGCCAGTGTTTCGTTTTTTTAATGGCTGAGTAATATTCCATTGTGTATATGTACCACATCTTCTTGATCCATTCCTCTGTCGATGGACATTTAGGTTGTTTCCATGTCTTGGTTATTGTAAATAGTGCTGCAATGAACATTGGAGTACATGTGTCTTTGTGAGTCGTGGTTTTCTCTGGGTATGTATCTTTGATATGATGTGACAAGAATGGGATTTTATCTCTGTGGTCTTTTTCCCCCAAATCCATAACTTTAAAGTAATCATGAGAAAAAAAAAGACCAGTCCTAGTTGAACAACAGCACGTGATTCTAAAAAACACTTGATCAGTACTCATCAAAACTGTTGTCTTAGGAGGCATGACTACTAAATGTCATGTCCTAGAAAGGATCCTAGGGCGTAAGAAAGGATATTAGTTAAAAAATAAGGAAATCTGAATAAAGGAGCAACTTCAGTTAGTAATAACATATTAATATTGGTTTTTTAATTGTCACAGATAGATCATACCAATGCAAAATAATACTGGTAAGAAACGGGACACACTAAAACTCTCTGAAAAATCTTTGCAATTTTTCTATAAATCTAAAAGTGTTATACAATAAAGTTTACTTTAAAAAATTTCTCAAAGAAAATTCTAGGCTCAGATGGCTTGACTGATGAATCCTCCTAAACATTTAAAGAACTAATACAGTCCTTCACAAACTCTTCTAAAAAAGGAAAATGAAGGAACGCTTCCCAACTCAATATATGGGTAGCAGAAGCCAAATCCTTTTATTATAAAACACCCAACAAACTAGGAGTGAAAGCAAACTTAACCTCGTAAAGTGTGTCCATAAAAAACCATAGCTAGCATGCATCATACTTAAAGAATTCTTACCTAACGTCAGGAACAAATAAAGAATGTCCATTCTTAACATTTCTACTCAACATTGTACCTAGATGTTCTAGCCAGGGCAATTAGGCATGGAAATGTGGTAACAACATCCAGTTTAGAAAGAAATAAAACTATCTCTATTTGCAGATGACATGCTTTGTATGTAAAAATCCTCAGGAAACCAACCACTAAAAGATTATTAGAAGTCATACGTGATTTCATTAAGGTTTCCGAATATAAGATCAATATACAAAAATCCATTATATTTCTATATACTAGCAATGAATAATCTGAAAATAAAACTAAGAAAACAGTTTGATTTAAAATAACATCAATAAGAATAAATTACTTAGGAACAAATTTATGAAAATAAGTATAAAACTTATACTCTGAAAACTGCAAAACATTGTTGAAAGAAGCTTAGAAACACCTATATAAATGGTAAAATATTTCTGATTGGTAGACTGGAAAACTTCATATTGTTAATATGGCAGTACTTCCCAAACTGAGCTACAGATTCAGTGTGATCCCTGTCCAAACACCAGTTGGCTTCTTTGTAAAAATTAAGTGAATCCTAAAATCCATCTGAAAATTCAAAGGACCCCCAGTTGCTAAAATAATTTTTTTAAAAGAGAAAAGCTGGAAACCTCAGACGTGCTAAATTTAGCTTACTGCAAAACTGCATTAATCAATTTGGTGAGATACTGGCATAAGGATGGACATATGATCAATAGAATTGAAAGTGCAGAAGTAAATAAACCTTTACATTTACAGTCAGTTGATTTTCTACAAGGGTTTTATGACAACTAAATTGGGGAAAGAGTAGTATTTACAGCAAGTGATGTTTGGCATCTGGATAGCCGCATGTAAAAAATGAAGTTTGACCCATACTTCACATTATCTACAAAAATTAAATTAGGGGAGATCAATATACCTATTTGTAAGAGCTACAACTATAAAATCCTTAGAAGAAAATACAGGAATAATTTTCCTGACCCTGCAATCTTAGATATGACGCCGAAACCGCAAAGTGGCAGAAGAAAAAAGATAAATTGGAAATACTCAAATTAAACTTTGTGCCTCAAAGAAAACCATCAAGAAAGTGAAAAGACAACCTAAAAATGAGAGTAAATGTTTGCAAATCATTTATCTGATAAGCAACTTCTATCTGAATTCATAAAGATCTCTTACAACTCAGTAGGAAGATGATAAATGATTCAATTAGAAATAGCCAAAGGATTATAAATGGGTATTTCTCCATATGAGATATATAAATGGTCAATAAACTTTCGAATGTTGCTCAGCAACATTACCCACCAGTTAAACAGTAAAAACCATAGAATACCACTTCATACCCACTAGGATGTCTCTCTCTCTCTCTACATATATGTGTGTGTGTGTGTGTGTTTTATTATATATGTGTTATTATTCACCAATAATTATCACCACTTAATTACTAATATTCAACAATATCATTAATAGTAATTGATAACAATAAATTAATGAGAATGTGAAGAAAGTTAATCCCTCCTACATTGTTGTAGGGTATGTAAAATGGTGCAGCCACTTTGTAACAGTCTAGCAGTTCCTCAAAATGTTGAAGTTTCCTTTTGACCAAACAGTTCCACTCCCTGGTATACATGAAGAGATATTAAAACACAGATGCATGGAAAAACATGTACGCGAATATTTATAGCAGCATTGTTCATAATAGCCGTAAAGCCAAACATCCCAAATATTCACTGACAGATGAGTGGATGAATAGTGTGATATTTGTAAATGGATATTACACTGTGTTAGAAAAGAATGAAATCCTGATAGATGCTATAACAATGGGTGGGCCTTGACAACATTAGACGGATCAATACAGACAGAAGGTAAATTCATGGCTGTTTTGGGCTATGGAGTGACTGGTGGGTGAGGAGTCAGGGGCTGGATAGCAGTGATGGAAGTATCTAAAGTTAGATTTTGTTGGTTGCTGCAGATTTCTGTGAATATAGTAAATAACATTTAATTTACACTTTAATTGGGTGACTTGTACATAAATATCTCAAAATAGCTGTTGAAAAAAGGAGAGAGAGGATGGAAGGAGAAAGAGAGCTTAAAGCACCAAGTGTAAATGAGTTTTAAGAGGGTGTTTGTTGTATGTATATGGCCTTTTTTTATGTTGACTCGGTTTCCTCTATCAGCGAGGGCTTTGTACTTATAGTGTGTATATACTTCACACTCCTGCCTTAGCTTGTGCTTTGTGTTCAGCGTTTCAGTCTAAAATTAATTTTTCCACTTGTACACTGAATAATAGTCATTGGATCATGCAACCAGATAGTTGACTGAACTTAAAAAAATCACACGTCTTAACCGGTTATTTAATTTTGGTGTTTTGTAATGTAAATGGAGTCTTATAACTACAGTACAGCACAGCAAGTAAATTATATCTTATCCATGAAGTCTAACATAGATGGTTCTCATTTACACTCATTTATGTGGGTCAAAATAAAAAAGGAAACAAAAGTTTAAGGGGAAATCCATTTTTGTTTTATTTTTATATCTACTAGATGACTGAGGACTAGTATATTCTCTTTTACATCTAAATTCCTGGTTAGTAAAAGGGTTTTTCTTTTATCTGAATTTGAGTTGCTTTGGCTAAAATAGTATCTTTTTCAAAGTAACAGTATATGATCTTTTGTATTGCATAAATTATTTTGAAATGATGGAAGTAGAATTTCTCTGAATTGTGTTAGCATCTAGGGTTTTTGCACAATGAAATTTGAGTGTTATATTACCAGCATTTCATATTCAGATCATTAAATTTTGTAAGTTGTTAAAATAACAAGAGTTGCCCCGAATTAAAGCATATGCCATAATTTTCTCATTGTGTTTTTTTTTTTTTGATAGCTGTATACTAATACTTGGGCATTTATATATATGTTTAAACCTCATATATAATTGAAGAGTATGTATAATTTTATGAGCTAAAATTTATTCTCTTTGTGAGCCTTTAGTATATATTATACTGATTCTAACTGTAAAGAAAATCTGCATCCAGCAAAATTTTTTATTAAGACTGAACATAGTTACTGTAGTGCATTCCTTATTAATTATCCAAAGTTAGTTTATTTAACCATGTATAGTTATATCAATCACTTACATAGTATTTTTATTTCAAAATAAAAGTGCTTTTACAGTAAATTCCACAAACTGAACAATTTGTTTTTCCCAGTAATCCATCCATTTTACAAAGAACATGAAAACAGTAAGAAATTGAAGACAGGAACATGAAAACAATAAGAAACTGAAACGTCTAGATAATGTGCACCCTTCATCACTGGTAGTGGTTTACTATTACAAGGATTCTCCATCAAAGAGGACACTTCAAAGTAGAATAATTTGAGAAAGCCTATTCTGGTTGATACTGATGTCCCCTTTAGAGAGGCAGTCCTTTCCTTCTCATTTCCAAGAGTCACAGCTGTATTAGAAGTAATGCTAAGTTGGCATTTGGCACATACTGTCATTGTCTAGAAATTACCTCTCAAGAACTCACTGCTCTTATGCAAGTTTATAATACTCACATAAGGAAGATTGCTGAGGATTTCAGTAAAAAAATTTAAGGCACAGCAAACTAAATTATAACCTTAGAGAGTTAAATTAAAATACTGGCAAACTGCTTTAGACCATATGGTATATTCTTTGAAATATGAATAAATGGAAAACAATAATAATTGACTTCTGTTATTCTCCTTCATTTAAGTGAAAAAATAATTATCTGTGGAGTTCCCGTCGTGGCGCAGTGGTTAACGAATCCGACTAGGAACCATGAGGTTGCGGGTTCCATCCCTGGCCTTGCTCAGTGGGTTAAGGATCCGGTGTTGCCGTGAGCCATGGTGTAGGTCACAGATGCGGCTCGGATCCCGCGTTGCTGTGGCTCTGGCGTAGGCCAGTGGCAATGGCTCCGATTTGACCCCTAGCCTGGGAACCTCCATATGCCGCTGGAGAGGCCCAAGAAATGGCAAAAAGACAAAAAAAAAAAATTACATGTAAATAATGAGGTTTATGCTGGTGTAGAAAGAGTGTATAATTGTCTAGTCATTATTATCATGCAATTTCAAGTTTGTATGATGGCATCATGTTAAAAGATGGTACAGACTTTTGCACTCAAGTCTGGTCTTTACAGAGCCTTCACAGCAGTTTTTATTTCCTTACCTTGGCCATATTTCCTTACATTGGGAGGTGACTTCCAATGATTCTGAAACACAGACTCTCCGATTGCTGATAATTTAAAGTACGATATCATCCAAATGTAAAATCTACACGTGGTTAGTATTTTTAAGTAACATGTATAAAATTGTAATTAAAAATCCAGAAGTAGTCATTTGTATTAGAAATTTCCCTTTTGAGTATCATTTTATATTGGTGAGGGGGGGCTGCTCTGCCTTAAACTTTAATGACCTATCTTTAATTTTGTTTATTACCCTTTATCACATGTTTATATTTGTATAAAAGTATATTTTTCTTTAACATTCCACGTTATTACTGTGAGATATCTTTAATTTTGTTTATTATCCTTTATTGCATGTTTACATTTGTATAAAAGTATATTTTTCTTTAACATTCCACGTTATTACTGTGAGATAACAGTACTGAAGTACTGACATTGTGGACTTCAAGTTTATAATTGGAACATTATCTTTGACATTCAAAAGCCTTATGTAGTTGCTTAAATAATTCTATATAAAGCCCAGGTTTTCTAATCAAAATGAGAGAAATACACTATGCTTTTACACTGGTTTTGAATTATAGCATTGAATATAAAAATGTATCTCTAATAGCTGTGGACAATTTATTTTTACTTTCAGAATAGTTATTTGCCTAACAGATGAGCTAACATGAATTAAGCAGTAAATCAGTTTTACTTCCTTTAGATAATTAGTAATTTACATATAACCTTTGGCTATTCTTTTATCTCAGGGTATTGGTATAAGTTGCATAAAATTGTTTTCTATATGGAAAATGCTTTGAAGTGCAAAATCTAATTAAAATGCACTTTTAGGGCAATTGTGTTGCTACATGATACTATAGAGACTGTTAAGAATATTTGAAGACTCTGAATGGACTGTGTAAGGGAGTCAAATTATGACCTCTCTGCAGTACTATAGTTTTTTTTATCAATCAGTTGAAAAAAAGTGAAACTGTCTATTTAAAGTATTGCATTTTTTGCATATACTATATTTTGAAATAGTGATATTATTACCATATTCTGCTACCTGGCGTATTTCAAGTCGAAGTACACATTAAAAGGATAAATTTATAACGATAGACTAGGTAAGAGGGAGGATCTATTGAGAATTCAGGCATCCTGCCCCAGGACTCTGACACAGACCTCTGGGTGCTGGCCACTACAGTGAGAGCATTAACGCAGTTATAACCAATTAATTGCACGCTAGTTGGTGACATCCAGTTTTGGGGAAGACATGGTAAATGGTAAATGGTGTACATCTGTCAGCTGGATCATGAAAAAAAGTATTTGTTAAGAATGTCTTATTTGCTTAACACACGTTGTTTAGCAACTATTCAGTATCGCTTTTCATTTTAAAACTGAAAAGTTCTGAGGCTTTTAAAGATTGAGTATAGAAACTTGTGCTGCCAGGAAACTTATGTGGCTAGATAATTATTTTTCAGAATTTTAATATCTTGGAGAATAGCTTAGTAATCTTAAATTTTTACAAATTACAGTTCGTTCTCTTTTACTGTTATTCTCCCCCTTTTTTTTTTCTTTAGTGTATGTGTTAAAATGGGCTACTGCATTTTAATAATTCTTTGAAATGTATTTGGGTAATTTTTTTCCCCAAAAACATCTCATTTTCTTTCAGAGATTAATTAAACATTAGGGTTTGCCTAATTAAATTTGTCCTCCATTTAATTTTAATGGATCTATTTTCTCAAGAAAAATATACATTAACTAAAAGTACACATCAGATGAATTGGTCAGGGATGCTGTGCATGCCAGTAAAGATCAAGAATTGTTAAACTTCACTTTGATGTCTCTGTTGGTAGTTTTAGTCTATTTTAAATTGAAAAGTAAAATCATATCTTTATTCAAAGTCTATGTTAAGGTGTAATTTTACATTAATTCAGGAACACATTTTTTTCCTTATTTTGTTAAGGCTTTTTCATTTTTTACATCTCCTAATTAGAAAATTATCTGCTCATTAGTGAACAACTAGGAGGCATTTTAATAATAGTAAGTTTAATTAGGAGGGTGAAAAACCAAATAAATTCTCAGAAAGTACTTCCAAGGAGAATGATGCATAGTAAGTAGCAATCACAATGTCTGGGATTCCTTTTGTTTAACCTTTTTAAAACCTTTATGGTTTTGCTGCTTGAGGAGTGAAATATTTGGTGGCGGCTTGAGTACTCTCATCCTTTATCTAGTTACTCCGCTTAATATGCCTCATTATTGTGCTTAGAATTACTTTTTATTTTTCCTAAGATAAATGTTTGTGAGATTTCAAATGAAGGTGACTTTGATGCTGAAAGCTGGCAGTTAACGATAACAGTAGAATAACTTTTTATGAGTGTGGGCACATAGAATCACGCCTGGCAGAGGTTATTGTCATACATAGTAAGTGGCCAGCAGACTTTGTGCAGGCTATTAAATCTTGGTGATATGTGTTATTTCAGCTAGAAGAAAAAGGATGTTATAGTAAGTCCTTTTTCGGTATTGAAGTTCACAAGAAAGGGAACAAATCCCAATTGGCTTCATCTTTTTTTATGCCAAAATTTTAATATTGAAAGTGATCTTGATAAACTGAGGACAGGAGCATTAAACAAAATAAAACATATCCATTGACCATAAGATACCCATTTCCTGAAGTCATGTTTTAGCTTTTTGTTGTATTAAAAACTTGAAGTTCCAGCAACAATACTTTGGTACCAATATTTTCATTTAGTATTGGCCATAAAGACATATTAATGATGTCTACAGGGACTAGATGTTACCTCAGACCTTTTTCCAGAACTTAGATCCTAAGTATAAAGCTCTCAGTAGGTTCTCAGTGTTTGGACAAAATTCAGATTTTCTCTTAGCAAGAATAGGATGTGGTTAGTAAAAAGCAAATGTGGACTCTTCTGAACAATATTTTGAAATTGATTTTGCAGTGTATGTCTTTATTTTAATAAAGCTTAATTTTTAGATAAGCAATAAAAATTAGAAAAAAAATAAACATTTATAAGTTAAGAAGTTTCACATCTAACTATAACCTTGTCTACCCCTTCAGCTCATGCTCCCACAGAGCACTGTTTCTTACGTGTCCTTCCAGGTTTTTTGATGCCGATATCAACAAATGCAAATATATGATCTTATTTGCCTCATTTCTTACACAAAAATAATGTATTTCCTTATTTCCTCAAACCTGAGACATCATGCAGTAAAATGCACAATACTTTGATCTATCCCCATTAAAGAAAAAAATGCTGGCAATTAAACTATGGCATGACATTGATTATAAAGACATTACAGTGTCAGAAATATTAAAATGTAAAAAAATTGCACATCTTAGAATGAAAAAATGTTATATGTATCCTCTGCTACACGTAACTTTTGTCATTTAACATAAAATCTGTGTATCTTTGCATTGCAGACTTTCTTTATTCCTTTTTTTTTTTTTACCAGTACATAGTATTTCATAAAATGACCATCATGCCCCAATTTGTTTAGCCTCCATAAATGACACTTGATTTTTTTTTTCAGTCCCTGAAACTTTGCATATAGGTTGTTTGTTCATGTGTTGCATGTGTAACTACTGTGTAAATTCCAAATGAGATTGCTGGTTATGGTAACGACATTTGTCATTTTTATAGCTTTTATCAGAATGTACAGTTTTATTTTCCCACCAATTGTGCAAAGAGTATGTTGTCAAACTTTGGATTTTTGCCAATTGATGCATGAAAGATGGTGTTTCAGAGTGGTTCTAGTTTGCACTTCTTAAATAAGTGTAAGATCAAGAGTATTTTACCATGTTTAAGGGGCATTCTTTTTCTTCACTCTACATGTTCTTTGCCCACTTTTCTATTGATTATTGATTTTTTATTCTTTATTTCTTGAAACTGTATGCTTAGGAAGATTAGCATTTTTTTTCTCTTGCATGAGTTTTAAGTATTTTTCTCAGCTTGCTATTGATTCTTCACTTTTTTTAATGTGAAGATGTTATTTATGTTTAATGCAGTCAAATTTCTCAAACTTCGCTTTTATGACTTCTGGAATTTGAGTCAGAATAAGAAAGACTGCCTATTCCAAGATTATAAAGGGATTTCTCATGTTTTCATCTACAAATATTATGGCTTCATTTTTACGTTTTTGCGGACTCTTGGTTTGGTGACTCCCCCAATGACCCATGTATGCAAATATTGACATCCTGTGTACTACCTTTCTATACTGACTCTCGACTGGAACTCTGACTACTTTGCCCAGTCAAAGTGGTTGGAGAGATGCTTTGCCTGTTGGAGGCATAGTCCTTAATTAAGCTGGCAGTTCTTCCATCTTGGAAGCTTAGTAATGAAGCACTTCTTGGAACCAAGCTGCCATGTATTAAGGCAGCCCCTGTTGAGAAGCCCATATCAGGGAGAACTGACACTACCAGACAATGGCTTCAGCCACGTTTCTGGTCGTATCTAGAAGAGGCAGAATATCCAGATATGCTAAAGCTTCCAGCCCAGGTGAGTTCTCACTTGAGCCTGTGATTTTTACAGTATCACCTCCACTGTACTGTATGGGCTATAGGAGCCACAGGATCAGCTCATATTCAAAGGTATGGAGAAATAGATCATCTTACCTCTTTATAGAAGAAGTAAAGAAAAAAATTTTAGTATCTTTACCACACATTTAAATATTTGATACAGCTTTATCTTTTTCTTGATGACTCTTAGGTTATTCCATGGTCATTTATTGATAAATTCATTGTTTTAATATTTGAGATGCTCTTATAACTATATTCTCAGTCTTCATATTTCTATGATTTCTCTTTGCTTCAATTGGTCTGCCTGTCCATCCACCACCACCACATCGAGGCCTTATATTTTCTCTCTGATAGGCTAGCTACCTCTCATTCTTTTGCTTTCGCAGTTTTATTGTGTATTCTTACACAATTATTTCCCTAAACAGATTTTATAATCAGTTTGGCACATTCTGGGGAAAAAAGACTATTGGTATACTTACTGAGATTGGATTAAAATTATAAATTTAGATAGAACTGTTATCTTTATGGTTTTGAGGCTTCCTCTTCAAGAACATATTATGTCTTTCCATCTGTTCTACTTTTATGTCCTTAAGAAATATTTTAAAGTTTTTTTCAAGGAAATTTTGCATGTTTTCTTTTAAGTTTATAAACACAGACACATACAAATGTGTGGAAATATAAAGATTGTTGATTCATTATTTATTAATTTAATGTATTTATGCCTTATTGAATTATCTTACTTGTAGTAATTTTTTAGTCCATGCTTATGGGTATACAGGTGTACAATCACATCAGCTGAAAATGGGATTATTTCTTCTTTTCTAATATTTATACCTTAGATTTATTTCTTTCACATAGTTATACTGGCTAATGACTACAGTACAGTGTTAGTGGTGGTGGTGGTGGACATCCTAGTCTTGTGCCTGACTTTGGCGGAAACCTCTCAAATGATTTCCTACTAAGCAACGTGCTTTGGGGCTTTGGAGCTGAGTGATTATCCTACCTATTCATCTATAAAATGAAAGTGTGTTTCTATTTTATTGAGTATTTTTATTAAGAATTTGTGTTGAATTTGTATTCAGTGTCTTTTTAGTATCTCTGTAAATATGTCATTTTCTTCTTAAACCAAGCAAGAATTGTATTGTTTTATTGTAATGCCATAATTTCTAATAGTTAACTATCACTACAGTCTTATGACAAATCCCCTTTATGACAAATTCCTTTAATGTGTGGCTGGGTTCTGTTTGCTTGTTTAATTCAGGGTTTTGCATCAACATCTGTAAGAGATATTGGTCTGTAGTTTTCTTTCTGTGCATAGTCTTTTCCAGGCTTTAGCATTAATATTATACTCACTTCATGGAGTATTCATTCCTTCTTGTGCTCTGCTCTAGAACAGTCTAAATGTCATTGGGGTTTTGTTTTTTAAGGGTTGTTAGAATTATTTAGTGAAAATGTCTGGACTATTGGCTTTTGGAGGCTGACAGTTTTTTCTTCTGTGGAAATTGTTGGTTTAGACGCTGTGTGAGAATTATCTATTTTGTCCAGATCATTAATATTATTGTTGTAATGTGCTAAAAGTATATAAACTCATAAACAGTTGTTCATTTACCAAAGTGAAATTAAACTTGAGCTAAAAAGGAGTTTCCTGGTGGCCTAATGGTTAAGCATCTGGTGTTGTCCCTGCTGTGATGTGGGTTCCATCCCTTGCCTGGAAACTTTCACATGGTGTGGGTACAACCAAAAAATAAACAAGAAAAGAGAAAAAGCTAAATAACAAGAATATAAATAGGAAAATTAAGGAATACCTTCTAAATAACCCATGGATCCTGGATAACATTATAACAGATTTTAAGTAATATTTTGGATTGAATTATAAGTAAAATACTACATATCAAAATTTTGTGGCATGCAGCCAAAGCAATGCTTACCAAGAAAGTGATAGTTTTGAATACTTACATCATTAAAGATGAAAGGCTGAAAATTAGTGACATAAATCTCTATATCAAAGGTAGGGGAATTTTGCTACAAAGTTCAATGTTTTTGTCTCTGGTTAATTGAAACTATTTTTTCAATGTAATAATTTTATTTTTCTTGTACATTTAAAAAAAAAGAAAGTGAGGGATCGAAGAAAATAAAAGTCAAATAAAGTGTATGGAGTAAAATAAAAAGATAAAAGCAGGAATTAATGAAATAGAAAATATACAGTAAGAAGATCAGTTAGTTCTTTGAAAAAATCAATTTGATAAACCCCAAGGAAGACAGATGAAGAATTCAGCAAGGTCTTTACATACTCCTTTCTCTCCACTAGAAATGCTGACTTGACTCAGTTTTCTTCTCCTTCCATTTGTCAATACTTATCTTTCAGATTACAGTTCAAATGTCATTTCATTAACAAAGATTTACCTTGCCCTTTCAGATTAATTTAGATTTCTCTGTTGACTTCATGAATTTGCCAGTAAATTTGAGTTCCATTTTAAGTAAGATAGGAAGCAGGAATTAAAGATATGATTTATGTTTTTAAAAGATTGTGCTTTACTCCCAAAGTAATCTCTAAATTCAACACAATCCATATAATAATTCCAAGTGACAAGCTGATTCTAAAATTCATGTGAAAATGCAAAGGATCCAAAATAGTCAAAATAGTCTTAAAAAAAAAAAAATTTGAGGACACGTGCTTCCTGATTTCAAAACTTACCTCCAAAGCTACAATAACCAAAGTAGTGTGGTACTAGCAAATAAACATGTGGATCAATGGACTGGGATTGAGAGTTGAGGAATAAACTCTTAGATTTATGACTGATTGATTTTTGACAAAATTACTATGCCGTTCAATTGCGGAACAAGTCTTTTCAACAAATTGTGCTAGAACAACTGGATATCCACAAGGAAATGGATGAATTTAGATCTTTACATCAACACCATATAAAAATTTAACTCAAAATGGATCATAGACAAAAAACTCAGAGCTGACATTATAAAACTCTTTGAAGGAAACAGGTATAAATCTTAATTACCTTGGGTTAGGCAATGATTTTTTTATATATATCACCAAAAGCACAAGAAAAAAGTTGCAAAGTAATATATTGGACTCCATCACAATGAAAACTTTTGCACCTCAAAAGGCACCGTAGAGAAAAATGAACAGGCAGCCCACAGAATGGAGAAAATATTTGCAAATCAATAAGGTCCCAGTGTCCAGAATATATAAAGAATCTTTAAAACTCAATGATGACAAATAATTAATTCAAAAATGGGCAAAGTATTTGACTAGATATTTCTCCAGAAAAAAAATATAAATATATATATGAACACATTAAAAAGGAGCACATTAAAAATGCTCAACATCAGTGCCATCAGAGAAATTCAAGTCAAAAGCATGGTGAGAAAAGGGGCATGGAACCCGGTGGGTACACATTTTCTCTTTGGGATGATGAGAAATACTGGAAATATATAAGGATTATTGTCACACAACATTGTGAATATAATTAATACCGTTGAATTGTGTGCTTAAGAGGTGTAAGTTGGAAGATTTCAGAATATGTATTTTACCACAGTGAAAAAATAGTAAATATACACATATGTAATGAGATACCCTTTCAGCCTCACTAGGGTGGCTGCAATAAACAGGACAGACAATAATAGGCGTTGGCAAGGATGTAGAGAAATTGGAGCCCTCATGCACTGGTGATAGGAATTTAAAGTGGTGCAGGTATTTTGAAAAGCTCTTGTAAGTTTCTCAAAATGTTAAACTTAGTATTGCTGCCTGACCCACCAATTCCACTCCTAGGTGTCCTCCCAAGGGAAAGGGAAAAAACTGTCCCCACGAAGATGTGTATGTGAATGTCTACAGCAGCATTCTTCATAACAACCAAAAAGGTAGAAACAATTGTATCCGCCTACTGGTTAAGGAGTAAACGAAATGAAAATGAATGAAGCCTAACACCAAATAAATATTGTATGCTACGTTTACATGAAATGTGCAGAAAAGGCAAATGTGTAGAGACTACCCAGGGCTAAATGTGAGAATCAAGAGTGACTTCAAATGAGCAAGAGTTTACTTTTTGGGTAATAGAAATGTCCTAATATTAGATATGGTGGTGATGGTTGCACAACTCCCTAAATATATTAAAATTCATTGAGTTGCACAGTATAGTGAATTTGGACTTGTTAAGTTTGAAAAGCCTAATAGTTATTCAAGGGGAGAGGTCTGAGCTGAATATGTGAATTTGCAAATTATTTCCATAAAAATGGCTTTTATGACTGAGTGAATGTTAAATGTTGTTTACCAGGAATTGTTCTAAGAGTAGAGGTCAGAACGTCTTTGGGGATCTCTCAGCTCCATAAGCAAGTATGCTCAAAGAGTATATACACAAAGAAGTGGGAATACACAAACTGTGCTAAATTTCACCACCAAGTAGAGCACAGGTAGTTAGGAAAGAAGGGCCTCACCAAATAGGGACCCTTTGAGCTATCAGCAATGAGTAGGCATTTGCTCAGTGGAGAAATTGGCTAGCATGTTTTTCAGTGGCAAAAATGAGAAGAGGAACTAGATTGGAAAATACTGGAAGATGTGAAAGTACCCAATGTTTTCAAAATACTGTAGCATCCAGTGTGGATGTTTGAGCTGAAAGATGAAGTGAAAAGATATTTCTGTGTCTAATTATAGAAGTTATGAGAAGCAGGAAAAAAAAATTGGAAACAGAACTGGATAAATCACTTAAAGCAGTATAGTCTTTGGAAAGTATTTATCCCAATTATTCTTTATGAAATCATAATGCTGTTTCTCAGACTTTTAATAAAAATCAAAATAACTAGAGCAACAATACCCATATATGTATATTTATAAATATGAGTATACTTCTTTCATTTTTCAAGAAAAATGCCTGTAATTTCTAATATTTTCCCACTGAAACAAGTTCTTAAAAAATTTACTTTTCCTATTTTATGTGTTTATTTATTTATTTTTTTAATTTATTTATTTTTGTCTTTTTGCCTTTTCTAGGGCCGCAATGGGCACATGGAGGTTCCCAGGCTAGGGGATCAAATCAGAGCTGTAAGCCGCCGGCCTACACCATAGCCACAGCAACGTGGGATCCGAGCCGCGTCTGCAACCTACACCACAGCTCACAGCAACGCCGGATCGTCAACCCATTGAGCAAGGGCAGGGACCGAACCCGCAACCTCATGGTTCCTAGTCGGATTCGTTAACCACTGCGCCACGATGGGAACTCCCCTTATTTTTATGTGTTTAAATCAAAAGACAGTAACTGCTGGGAGTTCCCACCAGTGGCACAGTGGGTTGCAACTGCAGTGGCCTGGGCTGTTGCAGAGGCACATGTTAGATCCCTGGCCTGGTGCATTGGGTTAAAGGATCTGACATTGTCACAGCTGCAGTGTAGGTTGTGGCTATGCCTCGGATTCAATCCTTGGCCTAGGGAACTTCCATATGCCACGGGTGCGGCCATTAAAAACAAATAAAAAAAGAAGAAAGTCACAGTATTAAAAAAAAAAAAAGAGTAACTGGTGTATCATTAACTATAAAGAGTATTTTAATGACACATCTACCTTATCAACCTTTTATAATTTTTTGGCCACCTGTGATGAACATCTAGCTGAAAGTCCTTGATAAATGCACCATGCCATTTTCTTTTATCCTAATCACAGGTAAACAGCATGTTCCTTGGGTGCCAGACATTTCTTAGTTGAAATCTGTGTGCACATTTCCAGTAGTCCCAGAAATCCCTTGCCCATCAAAGCCAGTTAAGAGTTTGCTCAACCTTGTTCTTGACAAACAATTTTTCTGTTTTATAGCAGGGTGCTCGGAAAAAACTTTTCATATCTTTCCTTGCATGTTCATTTCAGACATAGCCTGTTTTCTTTGTATACTCTTATAAATATCTCAATTAAATAAAATTGCCAGAAAGCATTTATAAATCATTTTGAAATGGCTGTAAGTTGTGGAAACTTGCTGAGACAGTATTTCAAAACAATGTATTACTAGATTTGACTCTTAATTTTAAAGAGAGTAAGTCAGTATAACCGATAGATAACATTTAAAAATAGAATTATAATAAACATTGATGCTTTTTTCTTGAACCTGTTAAACTTATTTTGATGGAAAGTGTTTAAATACTCTTTATCTTAAGAATTTATAGATTATACTATTTTAGAACATAAGATTTTAGAAAGTGATTTAGGTAGACCATATAATACATATTCATCTTTTTCTACTTAATGTTGAGTTTAGAAAATGTATATTGTTAATGGGCCATCCACTTTCCAGTCATTTTGTTTACTAAGCTGGAACTGAGATCTGAGCAATTATGTGTGTAGTAAAAGCTTTAAAACAGAATGCAGTGCATTAAAGATTGCTCATGTTCATTTCCAGTGAAGCAGAGAATGGTGTGAGAATTTTGCCCTAACTGGGATCAAGTGGAGAAGCAAATTCTGTGTACATTGTTGCATTTATTATTATCCCAAGGTCTGAAGCTTTAATGTTGTTGACATCTGGAGTGTTTTTCAACATTGTTATAATGTGTTTTACTCTCTTTTCATTGTTGATCACATAGCTATTTCCATTCCCGCTAGTGTTTTCCAAGTGTTAGAAACCTTTTTCCTTTCTGCATGTTAATGACGTCTACTTGCCACAACTGTATTTGTGCAGACATCCTAGATGTCCAATTCAGTTCGACTTAAAGCAACTATAAGTGATTTCCTTACATTTGTAGCACTTTGCATCTTCACAGATAATTAGACCATTAATATTGAGTATTAAATAAGCTAGGACTCTATCATCCTACCTGACAGTAAATTGAACAGTAGTGGTTGTGAGGAATGGCAGACTATCTATATAGTATAATATAAGGATATATAAGGAAAGTGCATGCCAATTGTAATGGTGGAGACTGGGAAAAAATTAATACTTTAGGATAAAATTGTGCCTCTAAAGATTAGTAAGGTATTTCTTGCCTATAAAGCATAAGCTAAATTCTGCTAATAATATCAAAGGATTGTGTGCAATGGTTATTAGTTATATGAAGCTGGAGGAATATTTAAATAATCTATTTAAAATCAATTAACTTTTTGAGCAGTAATCTTGGGCCAAAGAGTCCTTATTTTTCCAAAGAGCTACCTATCGGTATGGGGATTATCATATTTATTCACAAACTTTTATCATTACATCCTTGCTTTGTCATTGAATTCGCATTTGCTTACTGAAGAAAACACATTGAATTGTCATCGGAACTATATTTTAGTATCTGGCCCTTTAGAGTTATTGTGTAAGAGCTTCATACCCCACATAGCTGGTCTTAAATTATCATTGTCTAAAGACTGCTTTCAAATGCTTTCAAAAAGACAAAGCAAATTTACTTCTCTTCTTTATCATTGAGAATTTGGGATAAAATATTTCCTAGACCTGCATCATCTATACACACTCGTGGCTATCTTTTTGGCAGTAATTTTTTACAAGGATTTAATGTCTGTCATCATTTTTTATTTTAACTTTGAATGACATTGTTTTGTATTCAATTTGTTTATGTAACATATAACTTTTCCCCAAAATCTTTTGAATCAAAAATGTCAGAGTGAGTATTGATGAGAGATGAGGCTGTTAACCTTCCAATAGAAAGGTCAGGAGTCCATGGTCAGTAATAGTCTTATCAGACAACTCCATTTGGCAATAGGCCATCTCTTTTGTGGCTGTTTATCATTTTCTGTGTGAAGCTAAACAATAGCTGACGTAGCTTTTGTGTTGGTTCTCTGTAAAAAGAAGCTCTAATATGGCAGTTTACTCTAGCAATGTGAAATTCAAAATACAGAATATACTGTAGCAAAATAAGTGAATTCATTATTGTGCTAGTTAAATTGAAATTATTGACTCGACTAGCCTTAAGATTAAATCTGAATTGTAAAGAGTCTGATCGTTAAATGACTACAATCATTTTCTGCCATAGGCTGCAAAAATTAAAAAGGTCTAAGTGCTTCTCTTAGACAGAGATGCAGACTAATTTTATGTGAATGCATCTCCTAACGAGATTAGTAGGCTTATTCTGGCATGCAATTGTACTTTTTGCTCATCATGTGGAACAAGCTTGTAACTTCAGTATCACCCTGTTTTCATCAGGATTTTAGGTTCTTTGCTGTAGCACTTTGCTAGAAGTATATGTATTTGCTAAAAAGCTGTGTATTAACCTTTAATTGCCTAAGTATTGTTTTATTTGGCAGCTCTTTAATATGTTTTGGTTTTGCTTTCCATTATTTGTGTTATAAATCCATTGATGGCCCAGTAAGTAAGTAAACATAAAAAGGAAATATATTCCTCTCACGGAGCGGGGAAGGAGTAGGGGGGATATTTGTGAACAATAATAAAATCTACCACAGTCTGTTTTATCACACAGGGGACCTTCCCTTCCCTTTGTGTATAAGCCCAGCTCCCTCCTCCAGGAAGAAACTCAAAAGTCCTATCTAATTGCTTAACAACCTTGAAGCAAAAATACAAGGTATTTAGTCCCTTCTCCCCCCACATTCCGCACTCAGTGGTGAAATGGGACCGGATAACCATAATAAACACTTTCATTGTAAAGGGAAGAATGAAAGGCATACAGCTGAACACAGCATTCCGGAACTCCTGTTGATCAGATGTTTTATCATCTTCTCCATGATGAAGAGGAAATCTTTGCTTAGATTTTCTGTTCATGGCCCTTGATTCTGTCCTCTGGGAAACCCTTGTTTCCATTATCTTGCTTGGTCATATGTGAAGAGGGCATTGTAGAATCTACCTTCATTGGAGTCTGAGTATTGATTGTGGTTTGGACAATATCCATGGCTGTTTCATGATATTGAGGTGTTTTCTCAGCCTGTCTCCTATCTTGAAGATTAGATGTCCGAACATGGTTCTTTTTTTATAACAACTTTCTTTGCGTATAATTCACACACTATAGAATTCACTCATTTAAAGTTGTTCAGTTCAGTGGTTTTTATGTATTCACAAAACCATACAACTGTTACCCAGTCCTTTGTGGCTGATATCTTTCACTTAGCATCATATTTTTGACATTTGTCCATGTTGCAGCATGCATCCGTACTTCATTCCTATTTATTGTTGAATAATACTAAAAACAGCTTTTCTGTTTCTCCAAAAAGCATTGTCTCTTTTCAACCAGATGGTGGCACCTTTGAAAGCACAAAACCCTTGAAGATATAGTTGTTTCTATTGTTGTTATTGTTTATTTGATTGGAATCAGCTACATGTGCCCACAATTCTTTACAGGAAATGCCAGTGTCTATCTGATCTCTCTCTCTCTCTCTGTCTTCCCTTATCTAATTATAGATACTTCGAGGTTAACAGGAATTGTGTATATATTTTTGACCTGTGTTCTCTAAGACATTTTGTCCAAATGAAGGGTTTGCCGGGGACCAGCTTAATTCCACCCCAGACTTTAAGAAAAGGCAGTTGTGTCATGAAATTTCTGACCTGTTTTCTCTTTCGTCTCTTCCTGAAAACATGACAGTTCTTTTCTGAGCTTGCTTCTTTATTGTATTAGCTTATTATTTATACCAGTAATAGTATAACAGTTCACGCTAGTAATGCTGTCCTTTGAGAACCAGTTGCCCACTATCACATGGTAAATATCCATTGAACGGTTTTTTGTACATTAAAATGTTATAGATTGACTGACTGTTTTGATGCTATATAACCAGGGTTGCCTTTTCACAGCCTCCAAACCTTCCTGACCACTTATCTATCTCCCAGCTTTGAAGCTAGTGCTACATATTTTAGTTTCCTGTGACAGCACCCAACTTTTAGGTACCATTTGTTTTTGTGTAACAACCCTCCAATCATAGTAACTAGCAAAACCATTCATATGGTTTGGTGACGGAGCTAATTAACTGTGGCCCTGCTCAAGGCTGCAGAGTGGCTTGAGTGCTCCACGGACTTTTCATCATAAGACTTTAACTGCAGGAGCAACGCCCTATCTGAGAGGACATGCTCTTGTTATTGCAGAAGGCAGTAGTAACAGAGCTGTCAGGCCAATCCATGTAATTGCATTTAAAGCTCTGTTAAGACATGGCATATATCATGTCTGCACACATTTCATTGACCAAGCAAGCGCCATAATCAAGTCCAAAATCAATAGGATGGGAAGAATACTCCCAGGACACATGAAGAGGAAGAATGTGTGGCAAGAAGAGTATTTGTGATCAATAATTCTATCTGCTGCGAGAAGAAAGAAAATATGAGCTCTTTTTCCTTTGTATCAATGAGCACCTCCCA
Organism: Phacochoerus africanus; assembly: GCF_016906955.1. NCBI lineage: Eukaryota > Metazoa > Chordata > Mammalia > Artiodactyla > Suidae > Phacochoerus > Phacochoerus africanus. Next base: position 126,130,921 of record NC_062558.1, read on the forward strand.
GTTAATGGAATGATTGTATCTAGATAGCTTTTTCACTGCTTCAGGATATTCTATGTGGTGTACTGTTGTATTTGAGAGTCTCACAAATTTAAAAAAATCCTTCTATTATAGAATTAAAGATTTATTTTAAATGTGAGCTGATATATTGATGCAGTACTGAAAATTGATTGTATTATTAAGAATCTGAAAAAGCGATATTTTTGAAATGTGTTTTAACTTCTAAATCAAACACTGTTTTATTTCATAAAGCAGTTTGTCTGAGACCCATTTAAAAAATTGGCTCACTTGCCATTTTAGAATATTACAAATTCTTGAATGAGTGCTAATCCATAAATTTCATTGATCAATGAACTTAGTTTTGGGACACATAATTGATCTGAATTCCATTTTTTTCTTTTTTTAAGGGCTGTACTTGCAGCATATGGAGTTCCCAGGCTAGGGGTCCAATCGGAGCTGTAACCACTGGCCTACACCATAGCCACAGCCACACCAGATCAGAGCTGCATCTGCAACCTACACCACAGCTCATGACAACACTGGATCCTTAACTCACTGAGTGAGGCCAGGAATCGAACCTGCGTCCTCAAGGATACTGGTCAGATTGATTTCTGCCCGAGCCTCGACGGGAACTCCTGAATTCCATTTTTATTCCAGAGAATTTATCAGCTGATCAAGTGATGGTTATTAACAGGTTTATTTCACACTTACATCTCTATGTGCTGAGATAGTCAACCAGGTATCAGTGTTCCAATTTTAAAAGTTTTTCTTTTTTCTTGAAAAATAATATGTCATTCAAAGTAAAATTTGAAAATAACACAAAACAAATCATAAAAATCTCATCACTTTACCAGAAATGTCTACTCAGGTATGTACCTAATATGTTGTTAGGATCATTGTATATGTGGAAATCTATATTACTTTTTAATCGACATCCATCATAAACATTTCCAATACACCTTTATTTTCATTTGTTGTCTTTTGTCTTTTTAGGGCCACACCTGTGGCATATAGAGGTTCCCAGGCTAGGGGTCGAATCTGAGCTGTAGCTGCCGGCCTACGCCAGAGCCACAGCAATGCCAGATCTGAGCCTCCTCTGCGACCTGCACCAAGGCTCACGGCAGCGCTGGATCCCTAACCCACTGAGCGAGACTGGGGATCGAACCCACAACCTCATGGTTCCTAGTCGGATTCGTTTCTGCTGCACCACGACAGGAACTCCCCAGCACACCTCTATTTCAATGACAGAGGTTTTCACAATTATATATAAAATTTACATTGAAAGAAAATTTGTATCAGCACCTTCCTTGTAATCATTCTGAGATTATTGTTAAAAGGTAATTTTATTATATAAATATTTTGTTCATACTTATTATCATTATCTTCTTTTATGGAGAAGCTTCAATTATCTTACCTTTTACCCAGGTAGTATGTGATTATTTTGTTCAAGGAATATATATACTTTATTTAACCTGTTTAAATAACCCAAGAGAGATTGGTTCTCATACCTTGCTATGAAATAAACTCTAAAATGTATAATTTGGTCAGTAAGATTTCAGGTATCTTTGCTTTTGATCAGTTTATTATCAGCTATAACATGATTCATATTTACTTTTATTGGTTCAGAAGGAATAATACTATACTTTAATATGATTGTGAGTGATTTATAATTCTTCTTGGAAGAGAAAGGATCATTAGCTCATCGTTAATATCTGAAAGTGATAAATGCCTCAAGGTTCTAAATACTATATATATATATACAGACACACAGCTACCTATACATATATTTTATGTATGTATATATAGGTACACATATGTATATACACACATATATATAGTCACACATGAATTACGTATCATAAATGTTACCTATCCCTTATCCCCTCTTAAATACTACATATTATATAAACTGATATACTTTATTATAAACATAAATTAATGCTGGCTTATTTTTAGGCCCCCATTTTTTTTTCTGGGGAAATTTCACCTTTGCTTCAATAAACTTGCTTAAAGAGTCTGAAAATTTGAATTCGGTGAAGAGTCTTAGGTAGTGTGCATCTGGTTGTTTCTCAATTCTCAATTTGCATTTCCTCACCAGGAACTCTAGGACAAGAAAGTAATTCTTCAGTAATCCTAATTTCATGAAATCCTCTGATTCCCCAAAGAGGTCACCAGGTGATTTCTGGCTCCAAATCAAAACTGAGACCTTACAAGTTACCTGTCATCCTTCCTAGCCTTCTTCCCTTTTCAAGTCTCTGGTCATCGATACTTAGCAACTCTTCATTTGATTTTTTTTTTAATATTTTCTACATTAGTTAGTTATTAAGTAAAGTAATATACCTGTTGAGGTTTAATCTGTATACAAATCAGAAGTATATAGCTGGATGCATTTACAAAATGATCACTCCTGTGAAAGCATCACCATATACGCTTACATAAAGAATTGTATCACAGGTGCCCTCAGCCCCTTTCCCGTGACAGTCCTCTTCAGGATAAAGGCTAGTCTAACATTTGATTAAAATCATCTGTGGCTACTCTGGGCATTTGAAAAAAAATTTCCCTTCCCTCCTTTTTTTTTTTTTTTCTCTTAATCTAAAAGGGGTCAAATGCGAGACACTGTGTAATCCAAGTAACATCCTCCATTTCCAGGTAGAAAATATCGAGCATAAATGAAATATGTTTTTACTTTGTTTGAATAGAGACCACCATGAGATTTGTAAGATTGCATTTAATCTATTAAAAGCTGTGGTACTACCTTTTATTTGGTTCTTTCTTCATTTTTTAGATTTAAATTATTATATGTTTAATATATCGAGGAAATTGTTAAAGCAATAGTAAAGAGCTCAACTTTTACGCAAAGAAAAAAAAACCCCACAGGTTTGGTTTTTTTTTTTTTTTCCATTCCCTTGAGCATTTACATATTATACTCCTATTCATTTTATTTAGTAGGAGAGCCATTTTTATTTTTCTTTTAGATTCAGCATCACAATATTTGATTCATTTGAATCTTTTTGGACATGAAAATAGCAATATGGCTGTTGAGATTTTTTATATAGTTATGACTCAGCATTTTATGAATTGATTTATTGTTCACTCAAAATGTTACAATTTGCTCTCAATTTGAAAGGTTAGATTTAATTATAATGAAATACTAAGGGTTGGTAATTGCAGTTTGAAATCAAAATGTCAGTATATTTATTATGGAGCTACTTGGATGATGTGAGATTTTCACTCGTATATCCGACAGTCACTGATCATGAATACTCCAACCCAATTCCAAAGGTAATGTTATCTTTAAGTTCTCTTTTTTTCCTGTGCTCTTGTAACTGGAAAATAGATATGAGTTTATAAGAAATGCTGTTAGGAACAGTGTTAATAGTTTATATTGTGCTTGTTATTTGGAAATGAGTCATACCTGAATTACTTATTATTCTCCCTTGAGTTGATAGGCATAGGTTATCATTTAAATACATGGTCAAATACTACTTTCAACTCATGGCAAACACAGTGGCATTCATAAGTAAATAAAAGAATTTACAAATGGAAGATCTTTATGCTTTTTTCTGTTTTACTAATTTCACCTAACATTCTAGAGTAGAGAAATGGAGTAGTATAAAGGACTAGAAGCAGCAGTCATGTTCAGTGAGTGGGCAGATTTACCTGACTTAAGTTGAAGCTCTTGTTGGAGGCTGGTTTGGTTGGAATTAGGTAAAAGGTAGAGATAGGACAGTATTGAGACCTGTGGATGTCATATGAATTGACATTTAACTTGATAGGCAAGAGGAAATAAGATAGCATGTGAAAAATTACTTTGTCAACCTTTAAGGTAGTGTGAAATTGGTAGTTGTTATTAACCCATTTGTTTTTAGAATATTATTTTAAACATTATTATCCTGAATATGTAATGTTAGAAATAATACATCTCAAAGATCAACATTCCTTTCTCAAAAAGACCACAATATTAGTATCCTAAAATCAAATTAAACTTACTATTGCATATCATACCATAACAATGCATACCTTTGATTTACATTGTTACATTTATTTCTTATTTATCTAGTTAGTTAACAATAAGTATGAATAACAACAAGTTTAGAAAAAGGATCCTTTAATATTAATTTATTTTGGTATTCACTACATCTAGCAAAGAGTCCAGCCTTACATCAATTTAATTTAGCTTAAAAATTGTCTAATAAAATATTTTGATTATGTTTACTGCAAAAGATAGGTCATTAAATTATTTTAAAAGTAAGATGACATTTTTCTCTGTTTGCTGCATAATTTTTTCTCAAAGATCATATTAATTTTTATTTTCATTGTTATACCAAAATGATTTGAGTTTCTCAAGTGAATCAGATACGTTCTAAAACAAATATTTTCAAATGTAAATTTCAAAACTAGTCTAAATATTAGTCTAGCTATAATTATTAAAAATTCTTAGTTTTTTGTTTTAAAGACTATTTTGTGATAGAAATATTACTCCCCCCAACTTTCTTTTTGAATGGTTGCAAAATTAGGTGATGTGAGTGCAATTGTACAATAATAATATATTTCTATATATCTACCAGTTTTATGACAAAATTTTGGAAAATATATTTCAGTTTCACTGAATATTTTCTTATTGTGTAAATTAAAATAGTAATTTATTATATGGCTTAATTAGGCTTAAATTTTTATCATAAAATATTAGAGAATCATTTGAAAACCTGCTCTAAAACACTTCATGTATGCAAACTGTTTAAACAAAAAATATTCTCAACATTATTGTCCGGTTTCTGTAGTATGGAGAAGTATAGTCATATAATTGAACTTGCAGCCTATTAGCATATACATTACATTAAACCTGCCAATACTTATTATTGATTTAAAAAATGATTTTAAAAACTAAGATACTTCACATAAAAATTCATATTTCCAGTTTCTATTAAAGAATTGTAAAGCATAGGCGATATAGGCTTAATCCAAAACAAAAAATTAACTGAAAGGGAGCAGTGTCCACTCCACTTAAACAGACTATGCAGTATTCTAGTTCACTCCTGATCTCACCAGATTCTATTGCCTTACCCTTAGAGTTTTCCTTTTGATTGTTTTTTTTTTTCTTTTTTTTTCTGGTCATACCCATGGCATGCTGAAGTTCCCAGGTGAGGGATTGAACCTATGCCACAGCAGCAACACTGCAGTGACAATGCCAGATCCTTAACCTACCGAGCCACCAGAGAACGCCACCCTTGGAGTCTGCATCAGTCATTTTATGTTACCTGCTTATAGACCTTTGGTTTAGCTGCTTCTGATGTTTGTTGCTTTTAGCACTGATATTTACAGCTGTGGTGCCTTGTTTCCTCACCTGAAAAGTGGAATAATAACTTTTTTTTCATTTTTTTTTCTTCCTTTCTGCCTCAGGGAATGCCCTACCCCATTAGGGGTTGAGGTTGAAATATTCACCTGCTGAAAGCAACAGTTAACATACTCGATGCATGTGCCAGGGAGCAGCAAGGGTTAGGATAACCTTACCTAATTGTTAGGGTTAGGGATAGGGTTAGGTTTAGGGTGTTAATACTGTTTTGCAAGTGCTTTGCTGTTAAATTCAGTGACAGTTAGTGGTTTAGGGCCAGTAGGATTTGTGCTAAGGTCCCAGCAGTTTTACCCACCGTTGCTCTTGCACCATCACTGCAAATGTCCATGAAGTGCAAAAGGCACATGACATCCTAGAGTTACTATTAAAATAATTCTGAGTTAGTGGATACTGAGAAGCATTCTGTAGAACTTCCAGGAATCTGTAATCCATACTACTGTTACTCCATATCAATTTGCTGATTTTTAAAAATCAATTTTATTGAAATGTAGCTTATATACAATAAGGCACACTATTTCAACTGTACAAGTTTAATGAATTATGAGAAGGATATGCATTCATTTAACTACCACCGCAATGAAGATAAAGAATATTTCCATAACCTCAAAAAGTTCCATTGTGCCTCTTCACAGTCACTCCCCATCTCCGCCCCAAACCACCACTGATGTGCTTTCTGTCGCTATAGATTTTATTTTTCTTTCCTCAATAAATAGAACCACACAGTTTGTAGGTTTTTTCTTGTGGCTTCTTTCACTCAGCATAGCAACCTTGAGATGTGTCAGCCTTTTTTGTGTATAAAAGCTGTTCAGTCCCTTCTCTTGCTGACTTGTATGCCAAAGCTGTTAGGGATATTTGTTTACAATTTTTGGTGGACATTTTTTATTTCTCTCGTGTAAATACTTAGGAGTGGAATTTCTGGATATTACTCCAAATATGTGTTTAACTTTGTCAGAAAATGCCAACTCGTCCAAAATGGTTATACAATTTTATATTCCACCAACAATGTATGAAAATTCTGATTGTTCCACAGCCTTGTCAACAGGTAGTACTGCCAGTCTTTTTAATTTTAGCCATTCCAGTGATTTTATAGTGATTTTAATTTTCATTTTTATTGGTTAATGATGTTGCAAATTTTCTCATATGTTTATTTGCCATTTGTATGTCATCTTTTGTCTAGTGTCTTCAATATGCTCATTAATTTTTTAAGAATCTTCCTATTTAGATGTAGTTCTTAATATATTCTGAGTTGTGAGTCTGTCAGTTTTATGCAGTGCAAATATTTCTTCCAAACCTAAAAGCTTATTACTTTTTGATTTTCTTAGTATCTTTCAAAATACCATTTTTAACTTGGATGAATGTTATAAATCTGTCTTTTATACTTTTTTATTTTTATATACTATTTAAGAAAACTTTTAAGTTTATCCAAAGGTCACCAAAAAATGTTTCTTTTGTATTTTTTTCTAGTTTATGATTTTAGCTTTTATGTTTGAGTCTATGATCAATTCGATCTAATTTTGGAGTATGGTATATGTTAAATATTGACGTGCATTTTTTTCTTATGGATTGCATGTTTCAGAACCATTGTTGAAAATACTATTCTTTTCCCATTGAATTTCCTATTCTTTGCTGTCTCTCCTTTGTAACAGCATTCCATAATTTTGATATGTTGCATCATCACTTTTGTTTATTTCAAAATATGTTCTAATTACCCTTTTAATTTCTTTGGTCTATGAGTTATTTTAAAATATATTGTTTTATTTCCAAATATTTGATGTTGCTTCCCAGATATCCTTCTGTTTTGATTATTAATTTAAATCATTGGTCAGATCACATACTTTGTATGATTTCATTGCTTATAAAGACCAGTTTTATGGCTGAGAATATTATCCAAATTGATGAATATGTACTAGAAAAGAATGCAGTTGTTGTAATGTTTCAATTAAATTAGATAATGTATGTTTGTGGTTTTGATTCTCCTCCCTATATTTTTAATTATTTCTCTCTCTACTTATTCTGTCATTAGACAGAGAGAAATGTTGAAATATCCAGCTCTACTTGTGGATTTGTCTACTTTTTTCAGTTTTGCTTTCTTGTATTTCAAAGCTCTGTTAGTAAGTGCTTATGGTTTTAGAATTCATATGATGTTTTATGCATTGACAACTTCTTATTATGAAATATTTCTTTTTATTCTTAGTCATAAACCATGTCCTGGAATATATTCTTTTCTGATATTAATATAGCCATTCTAGCTTTCTTATGCTTAATATTTGCATGGTATATCATTTTCCCTTTCCTCCCTCTCTTTAAAAAAAATTATTGGGGTATAGTTGTTTTACCATGTTGTATTAGCATCCATCCTATTTACAGCAATGTGGATCAGTTATACATATACATGTATCCATCCTTCCCCCCCTCCCATGGCTTATTGCACAACACTGAATAAACCTCCCTTCACTATACAGTAGATCCTTGTTATCTGTTTTATACATCTTTGGGGTTTGTGTATTTTGATCCCATCCTCACAATTTATCCCTCTCCCCACTTTGGTAACCCTAAATTTAATTTTGAAATCTTTGAATTTGTTTTTGTTTTATAAATAAATCCTTTTGTATAGTTTTTATTAGATTCCACATGTAAATTATCTCATATGATGTTTTTCTTTGTCTGGGTGAGTTCACTTAATATAATACTCTCTAAATTCATCCATGCTGCTGCAGATTGCATTATTTCTTTTTTATGGTGGAGTAATATTCCATTGTATGAATGTACCACATATTCTTTATCCATTCCTCTGTTGATGGACATTCAGGTTGCTTTCATGTCTTGACTCTTGTAAATAGTGCTGCAATGAATATTGGGTGCGTGTATCTTTTCAAATCATGCCGTTCTCTGGATATATGCCCAGGAGTGGGATTGCTGGATCATATGTAGTGCTATATTTATTTTTTTAAGGAACCTCCATACTGGTTGTGCCAATTTACATTTCCACCAACACTGGAGGAAGGTTCCCTTTTCTCCACACTCTCTTCTGCATTTATTGTTTATGGACGTTTTGATATTGGCCATTCTTACTGGCATGAGGTGATTTCTCATTGTAGCTTTGATTTGCATTTCTCTAATAATTAGTGATGTTGAGCATCTTTTCATGTGATTTTTGGCCCTCTGTATGTCTTCTTTGGAGAAATTCCTAGATCTTCTGCCCATTTTTCGATTGGATTTTTTTATATAAATCTGCATATGTTTGTGTATTTTGGAGGTTAATCTTTTTTGGTTGCTTTGTTTGCAAATATTTTCTCCCAGTCTGTGGGTTGTCTTTTCATTTTGTTTATGGTTTACTTTGCTGTGCAGAAGCTTTTAAGTTTAATTAGGTCTCATTTGTTCATTTTTGTTTTTATTTTCATTGTTCTAGGAGGTGGGTCAAAAAAAGATATAGCTGTGATTTATGTCAAAGAGTGTTCTGCCTGTGCTTTCCTCTAGTAGTTCGATAAGATCAGCCTTCTGTTTAGATCCTTGATGCATTTTGAGTTTATTTTTGTGACTGGTGTTAGGGAATGTTCTAATTTCATTTTTTTTTTACATATAGCTGTCTAGTTTTCCCAGTACCAATTATTGAAGAGACCATCTTTTTTTCATTTACATTTCTTTCATTTAAAAGTGAGTTCTTGAGAGTTTCTGTTGTGGCACAGCAGAAACGAATCCGACTGGGAACTGTGAGGTTGTGGATTCGATCCCTGGCCTTGCTCAGTGGGTTAGGGATCTGGAGTTGCCATGAGCTGTGGTGTAAGTTGCAGACACAGCTCGGATCTGGCATAGCTGTGGCTCTGGAGTAGGCCGGCAGCTACAGGTCTGATTAGACCCCTAGCCTGGGAACCTCCGTATGCCGTGTGTGCGGCCCTAAAAGGACAAAAGACAAAAAATAAAATAGAATAAAAAATAAAAGTGAGTTCTTATGGATAACATATACATAGTTATCTTTTTTATTCAAACAATAATCTCTATTTTTATTTTTATTTGTTTATTTTTAATTGTTATTTCCCCAATACAATTTTAATTACAAATGTGTACACTATCTTAATGTAATTATCCATATAGTGTCTCCCATATTGATATTTTTTTATTCTATCTTTGCTCACTTTTTCCTCCTTTTGGATTAATTGAGTACTTTGGAGTTTGTTTTATCTCCGTGATTGATTTATCTCCATGATTGTATTGGCTCTCTTCCCTTTTTTAATGGTTACTCTAGAGTTTATAATATGCATTTGGAACTGTCACACTCTACCCTCAAATTGTATTATACATCTTTACATACAATGTAGGAGCCTTGCAATACTTTATTCCTATTTTCCCTCTCCCATCCATGGTGCTGTTATCCATTTTACTCGTATGGACTTTATAAACATTGTAATACATAGGCATCAATTGCTTTTGAAAGAAATTTTTAAATGAAAAAGTGTCTTTTATGTATATCTGAGTATGTACCATATCCACTGCTCTCCATTCTTTTGTTTGCATCCACGTTTCCATCTAGTGTCATTTTCCTTACTCTTGAACAACTTTCTTAAACATTTCCTGTAATACAGATCTGCTGGCAACAAATTCTTCCTACTCTATCTGGCAAAAAATAAAATAAAATAAAAATCTTTATTTTACCTTCATTTTTCCAAATATTTTCACTTGGTACAGAATTCCAGGTTGACCTCTTTCAGCCCTTTAAAGATATCTTTTGGAGTTCTCTGGTGTCCTAGTGGGTTTAAGTATCTGGCACTGTCACGGGCTGTGGTTAGGGTCACTGCTGTGGTGCAGGTTCTATACCTGGCACGGCATAGCCAAAAATAAAAGATTCTTTTCCTTTTTCTTCCCTGCGTAGTTTCTGATGAAAAAAATTAATCTGCTCTTTGTCTTTTCTCTGTTCATCTGCCCATAAAATGTCATTTTTCTCTGATTGGCTATGTTTAGGTCTGTTTTTATTCACTGATTTATTTGTCTCTCGTTGTGGCCAGTTTCATGCTTTTTGGCATGTCTAGTAAATTTGATGTAATTCAAGACATTGTATATTTTATGTTTACATTGTCGACTGCCTAGGCTTTGTTGTTTTTTAGTAAGTATTTTTAATAAGCATTTAATAAGTGAGTTTTGTTTTGTAGGCAGTTAAGTTACTCTTGGTTAGATTTAATCCTTTTGAGGCTTATTTTGAGCTGTATTAGAACAGGCCAAACTGTTCTTTTCTCTGGTTCAGACTCCTAACGTATGGGCTTTCTGTGTTCTCTACTGAGTACCCAGAATGACCAACAAGGGCTGTACATCCTGGCTAGTTGGAACTCAAATATGTGCTGACCCTCTGTCAGCTCAGAAAACTGCAGCACACCATTCTTTGTCTGGCCTTGTTCCTTTTCATATTCACTGGAAATTTAAAGATGTTTGAGCTGTTTTTTCTACATGCCTCCCTTCTCTCCAGAACGGAGCCCTATCGCTGGCAGCTACCTCAGCCTCCCTGAACTTAGATCGTTTACTCCTTAAGTCAGGTCTCATTTCAGATGGAGTTCCTGCTCCACAGGCTGTGATACTGCACTAGACGGAAAATCAGGGCAGTTGTTGGCTCACTACACCCGTTTGTCTTTCCTCAGGAATCCCCGTGCTGTTCTGCCTATTGTCCAATATCCAGAAGTAATTCTTTCTTACATTTTGTTCACTTTTCTGGTTGTTCCTGGCAGGAGGATAAATCTGATCTCTGTAACGCAATCATAGCCAGACGTAGAAATCTGAATTTGTTTTTTCATTAATTTTTTTGTATTTCAAATTTGATTTCTAAAATTGATATCTAAAATATAGATTATCAAGGATTTTTCTCTTTAGTTGTGAGCTTTGGGCAGAAAGATTCTAAGTAATAAAGAATTGTAATTTGGTGCTCTTTACCATAGTTATCTCCTTATAATACCTTGGATCACAGAGTTTTTCTAGGTCCAGTGTTGTTGCTGTGTTTTGTTCACCAGGAAAAATAGCTCTGATTGCTCGAAATAGAAAAGGATTGTTAGGTTCCATTACTACCATCGTTACTATCATTTCGTGGTAATAAATTACCTTGCTTACTTGCAAATAATATGCTGCATCTTGACTTTGGATTAGGCTTACCTCTACATGAATGTACAAACATAATTGTTAATAGGGTAATGTTCTGTAGCTTTAATTAGTGTATACACACAGACACACACACACACACATATATGGGGAGACTATTTTAATGATACACCTTTACCTAGATTAAATATATTTACTCCATATTTCAAACATCTTTTGTCGTAGAGCAGTGTCTTTCACAGACTAAGTATCAATGCATCTCATCAAAATACTGAATTCCTTTATATTATGCTGTTTCTAAATTATTTTTACCTTAATTTCTGCAGATTGAGTTGCTATATAACTTAGTTTTTCTAAATAACAATTTCAATGTCATGATCCTTACTACTAACAAGAAATATGCATACATAAATGGTTTGAACAAAAAAAGACAGGGGGGAAAAATAAAGCCAGTGTACTTTGATCTGAACTTATCATATCTCCCTGTGTCGAAAGACCAAGATTCCCTGACATTCATTGTTCTGGAATAAATTGAAATGTATTAGAGAGATTTGGATCACCATTTTGCAAATGTACGCTATTGTGTTTTCCAGAAATATTTTTCACACAGACCCTTTAATTGAGAGGCAAAAGTTCAGATAGCAGTTATACAGATTAGGCTTTGCATATTTGATTCTAGGAATGTACATTTTCAGCATGGTACTCATAGAATTAAAGGCACAGCTGCCAAAACTGTTAATGAGCACTGCATGCTTAATTTAGTGCTATGCTGAAAATATATCCTTTTCTGCTCAAGATTTTCAATAAAAAAATTCATTAAGTGTTCTTCTCTACTTTTCATGGTCAAGGTACAACAGGAGGATGTTATATTCCATTAAAAATTAATGTTTAAGTAACAAATTTCAGAAATAAAATATTGACTTTTCAAAGTGATTTTGTGAAAATTTAATTTATGAAAAAGAAAACTCTTTGAATACGGTTGCAGCATTTTTTTTTCTCCCTGTGCTTGCAATTATTATGCAAATATTATTGCTATTGCAAAAGATCTTTGTCATGAATTGCTTTGTAATGGAGCAAGGTTATTGAACACTCTTTTTAAAATAGATATGTCTATAACAGTATTATACATAAGACCTGAAGATAAATTCCTGGTGGTAAAAGACTAAACAAATGCACCCACCTTTTTTTCCTCCCAAAGTGCCAGAATTAAAGATGTTTATCCAAATACCTTAAATCAATTTATTTTTATATTTATATTACATTCTAGCCAGGCTTGTGGTAGCAGATATGAAACAATGATTGCACTCAGCTTTCTTCTTTAGCTGTCACTAAGATGGTGTCATAATGTTTAGAGATATGCTCTCTAACTGTCATCATTTGTTACAGTTCAGTGATGCATGATAAAGTGTGAGGGACATTGTCTTCCTGAACTGCTAAATGTATTAATGCAGGATGATATTTCCCAATGACTTCTTGCTCAAGGTCAAAATAATGAGATGCATCTGTATTTTTCAACAATTTGTTTATTAATCGATATATTTTGTATCTTACACTGTTTCCTTAGGTTTACTTGATACTCTCTGAATTTTAAGGCAAATATATATTGCAATTTAAAGAAGAACTTGTCATTTTTAACCTTTAATTTTTTAAAAAATAATCAACTACAATTTCTCTATTTTTTCAAATAAATAAACAGCATTGTTGTTTGTTCTTTTTGTTACTACTCATGCAGTGTGGCAGTGGTAGGATTTTAGATGTTTGATCTATTTAAATTATCTTCCTATTTTAATGAATAGTAAAAGTATTTTATAAAGTAATAGTTGATATATGATAGCCAGTCCTTCATTCTGTTTATTTAGTAATCATCTCTTATTCCTACAGAGCTTTAAAGTTTACAACTTGCTTTCATAAGCAATATTTATTTTCATCCTGGTAACAATTCCATGTAGTAGATATGTCAGAAAATGTTACCTCCATTTTACAGATAAGGAAATTGAGCTCACCTAAGGTCAAAGAGCTTGAACCTAATGCTAGGATTTTTGACTCCAAATCCAGTATCTTCCCTTCCATTCCATTTGTATTTATTTATATTTGTTGAAAATTTGAAGATTGCATAGCATTGGCATAAATATAACATTGTATTTTTGTAGAATAACAAAGTTCCCACTAATGCAATTAAATATTCCCTGCTTCTGGAGTAGTCTTTCTAATTCATTACTGTCTGTAAGTGATGTCACTTCATTGCTCACAAAACTTCAGTGGCTCGTTGAAAACTCTATTCTTCCTTCATATAACCATTTTCTAAGAGAAATATTTACTCAGGTAAGATATACCACTGTTTGTAGACTTTCATTTACTGTAGTTGTTCACGTTTCACTGAGTAGAGTGCCTATTGATTACCAATGTAGGCATGGGATTTTTTTCATTTTATTGGTTTAATAGGGCCCAGTGTATGCTATTGGTTAGGCAACTATCTTTTCAATTACAATCTACCTATCTGCCATAAATGGTCTTTACTTTTTCGCCATAGCATTTTAGACCTTTTATGGACTCAATTTCATTCAGAGTTATACTATCCTATGGTATCAGTCAAAGAAGCTTCTCTAAATCTTTTAAATTCGGTATTATTAGCAATGTTATATACATAAATTAACTCCATTACTTATACATATCCTTCTGCAACAAAGGATCTAAAAGAGTAAAATATGTAATTTGGAAGTCTGAACTTTGCTGTTCAGAAATCCCCAAGATCAGTAGAAGTAGTACTAAGATGTTATTTGAAAAACATACCTGAATGGGAAGTTGTGTGTCAGAATTTTGATTTTGAAAGTTCCTCGTAAGTAAAAAAGCTAGAATCATGAACACTACATATTTATGTCAATACTTTGGGACAAAAAGTTGAATATAAACACATATTATAGTAGCTCGTGTATGTAACAGTGAATTCAAACTTATTATGAAAAATATGCATTCGTGTATTCAGCCATTTAAATTATGATCTATGGACAGCAACTAGATTTATATTAAGTGAAGATCTATAGGGCAAAAATGCATTATATAGCAATAATGTATATTACTGTCACTAAATAGAAGAATTTCCATTGTTGGAAGTTTGAAGTTTTTGTGTTTTCTTGGTTTTGTTTTGTTTTATAATGGAAACCTAAGTTCTTAAAACTATTAGGGTCAGTGGGGTGCCCACAAGTTAAATAAAGCTACACATTATTGGTTTTCTTAGCTTTCACTTTCAAGAAATATGATTTGAACTTTTGACTGAAAGTAATAAATTCCTCAGTGGTTTAGAATCTCAGTAGATAAAATTGAAAAAAAAATTGCTTCAAGCTTTTGTCTGATTTACTGTGTATAAATGGTAATAATAATTGGGGTTGATTTTTAATGTTTAATTGTTTGAATAGCATGAATTCACACATTATGTATAAGTATACATAAGTACTTACACTATTAATGTAACTACTTCATGGGTAATAGATAGGTTTAAAAATAAAAATAAGTTGAAATGTTTATCTTAATGTTATTAATGAGGAATAACACTAATATGAGTTAGGTTGAGTGAAAGTTCTGAATTTTTTTTAAAAAGCTGTATAATTTTAGTAAGGCGATTATCAAGACATCACTCTGCCAAAATTATAGGACTTTCGCCACAAGCATCACTGCTTCTTTGGTCTCCCCGCTCCCTGTCGTTACATGGAGCACACCGAGTATTGGATCGTGGGTTAGTCAGGATGTGTGTAGTCCACACTGAAGTCCAAGGGAAGAAACTCTTTTCTGACCTTCTAGAAGCTGCATCCACAAGGAACCTTACCTAACTTCCAGAGCGAGGTAATATAGGCTATAATTATAAATAGGAATATTTAGAGTTTTAAAACATTTACTGATTAAATCTGTATTGTGAATCACTGTTTCATAATCATCAAAATTGTGTTACTCATTTAGGAACTCACATTTTAAAAGAGAGAAGATTATTTTCTCCGTTCAAAAGTATACCCAGATGGGGAGATCCCATCGTGGCTCAGGGGTAACAAACCCAACTGGCATCCATGAGGATGAGAGTTTGATCCCTGGCCTTGCTCCATGGGTTGAGTATCTGGCGTTGCAGTGAGCTGAGGTGTAGGTCAGAGACGTGGTTTGGATCCTGCCTGGCTGTGGCTGTGGTGTAGGCGGGCAGCTGCAGCTCTGATTCGACACCTGGCCTGGGAACTATCATATTTCACACTTACGGCCCTAAAAAGCAAAAAAAAAAAAAAAAAAGGAAATGTATCTTATTAGACCTACTCAGCACAGGAGTGATGGTTTTCCTTGATATCGCCTCTTCATTTGGGGGAATAGTGCCTGAAAACAGAGAAGTGAGCAGTTTGGGGTGGAGATAGGAATAAGCAAGGAATTGAACCTCAAATTTGGGTACCATCAATATAATACAGAAAAAGGTAAATGGATAGTCAGACATTTGTGTGTACTGAGCAGAGGTTAGGGGAAAGACGTGGGGTCCTTAGTGCACTTAGCACAGATTTATGATTTGTTCTTAAGAGAACCATGGTGTCCTTTGGGCCTCTGGGACAGTAGGACAGTAGGTGTGCTGAAAAGGGAAATGTTAAGAGTCTAATCAAGACATAAGATAATTGATAAAAGTAATGCAATTACTTACCTTCATTATGCCGTATTCTATGCTAAGTGCCTCCTAAAAAATATATTTCACTTTTTTCCTTCATGACTGGGAGCTAAATAAAATTATTGTCCCCACTTTATAAATCAAACTTGTAGGGGTTGTGTAACTCCCCAACATGACACAGTTGGTAATGCAGAATCCAGAATGGAAACCCGGATGTCAGTATTTCAGAAACTATGTTCTTAACTGCTCTTTCTGGTACACTCTATCACCTTTCCAAACTGCTACTAAAACCAAACTTGAGTAGCAAATAAAATATATTTAATAAACAAATGAAAGCAATTGAATTCTGTGCACATTATTTAATATTATAAAAACTATTTGTCTACAAAAGACTTCCATGTTCTCTTGGTAGCCTTATTTCTACAGGAATAAAATAAGAGCCAAAAGCTCATTAAGAACTTTTTTTTTTTTGTCTTTTTGTCTTTTCTAGGGCCGCTCCCGCGGAACATGGAGGTTCCCAGGCTAGGGGTCGAATCGGAGCTGTAGCCACTGGTCTATGCCAGAGCCACAGCAACAGGGGATCCGAGCCAGGTCTGCAACCTACACCACAGCTCACGGCAATGCCGGATCGTTAACCCATTGATTAAGGCCAGGGATCGAACCCGCAACCTCATGGTTCCTAGTCGGATTCGTTAACCACTGCGCCACGACGGGAACTCCAATGATTAACTTTTAATAGAGAGAGTTAGAATACCATGGCTGCTTAGAATCAGTATGTCTGAGTTCAAATCATGTTATTGAACTCTGTACTTCAGTTTTCCCATCTATGAATTAAGGAAACTAATAGTACCTATATCATAGAGTTGTTGCGAACAATAAATTACTGCATATAAAAGTTCTTAGAACAGTGCTTGCCTTGCCTAAGAACTTAAGTTATTTAATTAGCAATTATTATTAAAGAGGATTGGATGTCAAAATCAAAGAATCCAAGGTTAATTCTGTTTTTAACAAATTAAAACTAAATAGCAACAATTTTGATATGTAAGCAGTGTTGAAATGACAGAATAGACTTATTTTCATTGTAACATTTTGAGTTAATGAAGATTATAATGAAAAGAAAATAAAAAATATCATTTACCTTTATTTTAAAATTTCAAATATTTAGATTATATATTACACAAATGTAGAATTTCAAAATCTACATCCTCTCCAAACAATGCAGTACTTTTCAAAGGACTTTTCAAACCACACACTTCATGAGACAATAAAGTAGTGAAAGAAGAACTTAATAAGGTGGAACTGATTGGATTGGACATTTGTATACCTCTGTGGTTATTGTTTAATTGTCCATGAGATCGAGTTATTAAATAAGCAGATTAATATAAGTAACATAAAATAATAAGAACATTGAAAAAGTAATTTTGTTTCTAGTGTACAATTATTATAAGTGACATTTTTGAGCTTGTAAAATATGTATATTTCATTTGGAGAGAAGTTTTTATTTTACCTCTATCAGGTTGTTTGCATTCTATTTCACATATCATCTGTTGGATACTATCAAAATAAATCGTTTAAATATAGTTGGGCATATTAGAAAATATAAATTAGTACACTGGCCTTTGTATATCCTTTTAGGAATATATACTTCAGTAGATTCAGCCTAAGTCTTAATCAAGTATATTCATTTCAGTCTACTATCTTTCAAGTGTAATGTAAACCTTTATGTAATGAAGGAAGAAGTATCATATTTATAAAGTATTTTATTGATTTCAAAAAGCACAATATAAAATAGCCAAATGGTATGACATATTACCAGTTCTCATCTAATTGCATATAGACATAAGAGCTTTTGATTCATATTATTGTGATTAATATTATTTGAATCATGCTTTGTGATTTAAAACAATGTTTTCTCCAAGAAACCAGGGCCAGTAATTTGAGACTTCCATTGACAAAAAATAAGCTAAGACCAATCTTTCCACTGGATTTTAAAGTACTAGGTGATTTTTAAAAAATTTCTTAAAAGCATCAATGAGCTAAGTTGACAGGCTAGATGGTAATACAAGGCAAAGAAAACCTAGGGGAAAGGAAAAGTAAGAAAAGCTTGAGGAGGTTTTGCCCTGTTGACAGTTGTTCATAGTGGCAAACTTGCCATTTAGTTTGTTGACCTCAGAGTGAAAGGGAGCACCAGGAAAATCACAAGCTCTATCCAGCATTGAGAATCTCATAGGAAATGTGCTCCCTATTAGGGCGGAACCTCCAAGGGATGCACATTCCGCGTCAGGGTGAATTCAAAGTCAATCTGCAACTTTCCCGCCATTTTGTAGCCACAAGACATCCCTTAATTACCTGTAGGATCCAAAATTATCTTGAACCATGAGTTTAGTTTAAAGCATCTTCTGGTAGAAGAGAAAGGGAATCTGTGAAGGAACATACCTTCACATAAGCTTTAAAGTATCTGCCAACGTATATTTTAGGGAAAATAAGCAGCAAATGGTTAAAAAGTACCAAGCATATTATAAATAAAGTGCCATTAGCAAGATCCAAAAGAAATGGTAGATGAATAAAATAGGCCTGAAGATTTAAAATATTGGGATCGTTACACCATATTATAAACAGCCTTGCTTATTAGCATGTTGAAAGGAAAAGAAGTTTGAAAAAATCTGAAAATTATAGAAAACTATAAAAAGTAACCTAGCATATTTGAAACTTAACCAAATAGAACTCATACAATTGAAAAATACATTAATTTGAAAGTGTAAAACTCTGACCAGTAAAAATATATTTCCAGAATGAAGGCAAAATAGACATAAAGACTGAGCAATTTTGACACCAACAGATTATTCACTAATTGAAACCTACAAGCTTCATCCTTCAGGGGAGAGGAATGTGTTAGAAGTGAGAAGGTCTGCTATGCTTGAGAAAATGTAATACGTGGGTATTTCCGAACCATTACTACACATAGTTACTAATACATAGTCTTACCATATGCCCTAGCAATCTTAAGCCTATGTGTATATTTCCTCTTGAGAAATGAAAACGTATATTCAAACAAAAACATGTTCAGGGATATTTATAAGGGTGCTCTTCATAATCCCCATCTGGAAGCAACACGCAAGGATATGTCAGTAAATAAATGGATAAACAGACCAGTGGAATTTAACTCGGGGGGTGGTGGGGGGGAATGAATGAGCTGTTGATACATACAAAAAAACCACATTTATTATAATTTTTTAAAAGCCTCAAAAGATTGCATATTGTAAAAAAAAAAAAAAAATTGGGAGTTTCCATTGTGGCACAGCGGAAATGAATCCGACGAGGCACCATGAGGTTGTGGGTTCGATCCCTGACCTTGCGTGGGTTAAGGATCTGGCATTGCCATGAGTTGTGGTGTGGGTCACAGACCTGGCCTGGATCCCGTGTTACTGCAGCTGCAGCGTAGGCCAGCAGCTGTAGCTCCGATTTGACCCCTAGCCTGGGAACCTCCATATGCTGTGGGTGCAGCCCTAAAAAGCAAAAAAAAAAAAAAAAGATTGCATATTGTATAAATCCATTTATATGGCCTCATGTAAAAGTAAAGATCACAGCAATGGAGAGCAGATTGGTGTTATCAGGGGAGGTGTCAGGGACTGACTGCAAAGTTGCAGCACAAGGTGGTTTTTCAGGGACTAGAACTCTTCTGTATTCTGATTGTTTTAGTATAGGTCGTATAGTATAGGTAGCATAGGATCTATCTATAAACATATAGAAAACATGTACCAAAATTCATAGAATCTTTCTGTATGTTAAAACTCATAGAAATATAAAATGAAAAAGTAGAAGTCTACTCTGGTAAATGTGAACTAAAATTAATTACTTAAGATATCTAAGATTTTATGAAGAGCTTTGGAAAGGTAGAGCTAAAAAGTATCAGACACCAATAATGTATGTGTCAGGAGGGAGGCTAAGGCCTTAACAAGTTCAGAAGGTGGGTAAAGAAACCCATTTATACTAGACTTCTTAAATAGACATGTTAAAATATCTAGATTAGCCCATACAATAATAAAATTTGTTTTCTTTTAAACAGTAGCGTGGACTTGTAGGGAGAATGGGGGAGGGGCAGAATTCGTTAATTCAAATGAGACAAAAACGAAGAAAGAAAGCAAAAATAAAAAAGTACATCCAATTGTAGCAGTAAACAGGATAAAGTAT
Organism: Phacochoerus africanus; assembly: GCF_016906955.1. NCBI lineage: Eukaryota > Metazoa > Chordata > Mammalia > Artiodactyla > Suidae > Phacochoerus > Phacochoerus africanus. The sequence goes on from NC_062558.1 coordinate 126,151,161, forward strand.
AAATGGTCCAAACTCACTAGGTAACACTCAAGGATTACCAAACCGGATAATAAAAGAAAATTTGCTGGGTTTTTTTTGTTTTTGTTTTTTTTAAATAAGACATTCCCAAAGCACCACAGCATAAAAGCATAAAGAGGTAGTGCTGTTGAAAATAAGAGGCTGGGAGTTCCCGTCGTGGCGCAGTGGTTAACGAATAAGAGTAGGTACCATGAAATTACAGGTTCAATCCCTCGCCTTGCTCAGTGGGTTAAGGATCCAGCGTTGCAGTGAGCTGTGGTATAGATTGCAGACATGGCTTGGATCCCATGTTGCTGTGGCTCTGGCAAAGGCTGGCAGCTACAGCCCAGATTGGACTCCTAGCCTAGAAATCTCCATATACTGTGGGTTCGGCCCTAGAAAAATACAAAAAGACCAAAAAAAAAAAAAAAAGGCTGTAAAATGATGTTAAGCCAGATACTCAGTACCCATTTGGCTTTGGAGATACATTGTCAACCTTTCTTGTTCCCACGACCACCTCCCACCTCAACTCTGTGCCCTGGGTAGTGACTAATCTAGTCTATGAATTATGTCAAGGAGGACCCCTTGCTGTCTGTCTTCTGATGGGGTAGGCCAGTAAGGAGGCAGTAGGAGTTTAGAGCGTTAGAAGGGAGAAGGTCAGGATATTTATCCTCCGAGCTTCCTTCCTGATGGACCATAGATGGACAGTAGCTATGTGCCTCCGCCAAAAGCTACATCTCCTGAAACAGAACTATTTGTAGCCACACCTGTCTCTGGGTTCTAGTAACTTCCTCTCCTTGCAGCTTAAGTTGCTTGTCCTTATATTCCTAAGATTATGATTCTCATCTTGTCCACCTTTCCTTAAAGAATTCTTTCAGTAAACTCACCCCACTGCTTGACTGAGTATACAGCCTGTTTCTTGGCACAACCTTTACTAATACACCAACCAAATTCTAAGCAAAAGAAAACTGATGTGGCATTAATATCATATTAAGTTTACATCAGAAAGCATTTCAATTAATAGAGAAAATCCTCTACTATTAATGATTTTCAGAAAGGTATAATGTATCTAAATCTATAATCCTTTAGCAGCATAGCCTCAATATATTAACAAAATGACAAAATTAGAGTCTACCGTCATGAGAAGTTTTAGCATAATTTAGCAACTAATATATCAAGTAGATAAGATCATTAGGGGAAGAGAATGTTTTGATAATACAAAAATCTTCATTTAATTGAGATAGGTGGAAACTTAGTTAAAAAAGAAACATCTTTAAGTATACATGCAACATTTATAAATATATAAGAAGCCAAAAAGTAAATCTCAGAATATTTTAGCGAATCGGTTTCATACAAATCACATTGTTATGTAATGCAGAAAAGTTAGACATTAGCATTAAAAATTTTGACTTGAAAATTCTAGGAATTAGAAGAGTTTTTATTTTTTATTTTTGGGTTTTAGGGCCACACTTGTGGCATATGGGGGTTCCCAGGCTAAGGGTCAAATCGGAGCTGCAGCTGCTGGCCTCCACCATGTCCACAGCAACTCGGAATCCAAGCCACATCTGCAACCTACACCACAGCTCATGGCAATGCTGGATCCTTAACCCACTGAGCAAGGCTGGGGATTGAATCCGAGTCATGGATACTAGTCAGGTTCATTACCGCTGAGCCATAGCAGGAACTCCTAGAAAAGTTTTTAAAAGCAAACGTTAACTAATGGGACAAAGAAGAAATCGATGCAGAAATCACAAATGAATGATACTGAAGTGTTACTTATCAAAACTCTTCAAAACTTGTGAGATATAGCAAATTGGTAACAAAAGTTTAAAAAAAAAGCAATAACTCCTGGTAAACAGATCCAGTCAATATTTTTTTTTCATATTAATAGATGAGAGATATTTGCAGGATTATTAAAGAGAAAGAAAGAGATGGCACAAATAATCAATAACAGGCTTGAAAAGGTGGATATAGAAGAATTCTCTACACTTTCTCTGATTTTCTAGTAGTTAAAAGTAATTGATATTTAGTGCAATAGTGTTTATAAATTTGCTACATTTGATGCAGGGTCAAACTGTCCATTAGGTACAGTAGGCACATGACTAGGACTCAAAATACTTTTAAGAGCTCACAAACCTGTTTTAATTTACTCTCTTTTAACATCCGAAGAAAAAATAAATGTAATCATAATGTGTATATAAAAATGAACTCAGCCAGGATTATGTTTGCTTCTATACCAGTACAGTCATGAAATATAATTTTTCCATTTCTCTCACTGAATTTCTTTCTTTTTTAAAATATATATTTTATGGAGGTGGTGACCCACAAAGGCACAAGTACTTGTTACCCAGTGAGTCATAATAAAGCTCTGAATTTAACAGCATAGGATAAAAAAATTTTTAAATACCTCAAGTTATATAAAAAGAGTATGTATAATAATTCTATAAGAGTATGATTATGCCTCCTAATATATTTTGCAGCTACATATTTAAATTATGTTTTGTGAAAGTAGGGAGCAAAATATTCAGGAACATTTTACCAAGGCCCTCTCCAGGATCAATTTTTAATTACATCATTGCAGAGTAAATTGTTGGCCACAGACATGTATTTTATAATTCTCAAAATATATGATTTGAATATTATTACTTGAATACATATTTTTAGACATGTATTCAGTAATGATAAGCATGAGAGATAAAAGCAAAGTGACAAGGGCATGCAGGAGCTGGCTGGAGCTGATTTGTAGGTGATTGTATCCATCTTTTCCTGGCTTAGCATTTGGTGACATGACTTTGGTAGCTTGAAATGGGCTTTGGTCGTAGTATTTAACAGGCAAAACCTGCACATCAGGGCTTCTCTCCCTCTTTTTGGAGAGCTGATGTTAAACATTTACTACCACTTTATGAAGTACATGATACATAAAAGTAGTTTCATAATGCTGTTATATAAAATAATTAGGAGCAATAAAGAGGTTACATTTTCATGATTCTACTCCTCCTTACAAAATATATCCCTTTTCATAAAGCACCCGCCCCAGGTCAAAATTACATTTGCTACCAGAGCTACTTCCTCATTCCCTTTTTGATTTTTTGTTTTTTAGGGCCACACCCACAGCATATGGAGGTTCCCAGACTAGGGGTTGAAATGGAGCTGTAGCCTCTGGCCTGCACCACAGCCACAGCAACACCAGATCCAAGCCATGTCTGTGACCTACACCACAGCTCACGGTAATGCCACATCCTTAACCCACTGAGCAAGGCCAGGGATTGAACCTGCGTCCTCGTGGATACTGGTCAGATTCATTTATGCTGAGCCATGACGGGAACTCCTTTATTCCCTTTAGAAGCTTGCAGCGTTTCCAGGAAATAGTTTTACTATTGTAATATTACATTTCAAAACAGTGATACCCTTTGAAATTCAAAGTAATCTTTTGTGAAGAGGAAATTTGGGAAACAAGCTGTATAGAATGACAGAAACAAAATCACATAATTTACCTAATATCTGGGCAGAAATTCAATAAGATCGTGAAGTTTATAATATTACCATGTGTGATACTTTATAGTTTTAGTGGATGTTATATTTAATAAGAAAAGTATTAATATATTTGAAACTGTTTTTGTTCTTCAAGTGCCTTCTGTAGCCACATACACTAATGACCAGAATTTAGCTCTAAGTTGTGTTTGCATAAATAAATTTGATCATGGAATTGACAGTTCAGTTTCTTGAGCTGATAGAAATTTGGGATTGATTGCCCACGTTTTTGTTTTGGAAGAAAATTCAAAATACCTTAAAAATATGAAGAAGGGGGAGTTCCCATCGTGGCGCAGTGGTTAACGAATCCAACTAGGAACCATGAGGTTGCGGGTTCCATCCCTGGCCTTGCTCAGTGGGTTAACGATCTGGCATTGCCCTGAACTGTGGTGTAGGTTGCAAACGCGGCTTGGATCCTGTGTTGCTGTGGCTCTGGCGTAGGCTGGGGGCTACAGCTCCGATTCTACCCCTAGCCTGGGAACCTCCATATGCCGTGGGAGCGGCCCAAAGAAATAGCAAAAAGACCAAAAAAAAAAAATGAAGAAGGAAATAATAATCTCTTATCAGCACAGTCAGTATAAAATGCAGTTAATATCTTGAATATTTGTGGGTTTGCTCCTTTTTTAGTAAGACTATTAATAGTGTTAAATCTGCTATTGCTACTGAAAGGTATTAAATATGTTTATTGAAAATATTCAAACAAAAAAGAAAAGTGTAGGAATGAAAGAATAAATAATCCAAATATCTCTGTCTAGAATCACCCATCCATAGGATTCTCAAAATATCTTTCCAGCCATTTTCCATCCCTAAGTGTAGAAGAATGAGGGATCAAAGGAAGGATGACCAACAGGCAGGCAGAAAGATTTATGGTAAACAGGGGTGCTACTTTTATGGAAAAAAATTTATTTCATTTTAATTTGATTCAGTAGAGGACATGGAAACTAAAGTGAGAGGGAAATAATTCTTATACTTCAAAAATTTTATTACCAAAGGAGATATTAATTCCTAAAAACTTCTCTGAGATTGAAATAAGATTTTATGAAAAACATTAAGTTTCTGGTGTCAAATTAATTTCTTAACTTTATGATTTTGCTTTAGAGAATCTTTTGATTACATGCTTTAATAAAAGAGAATGTTAGCGCTTTCATCTGCCCTTCATATCTCCCCTCTCCCATCCTTCCAATTTTGTTATTTTTATATTCTTTATATTATACTGCTTTGTAAGATTCACCTTCTGTTCTATATATAGTTGGTTAGTTTGGGTTGTATATTTTGATGGATTTTGATACACACTACTAGTCCTTTTTTCATAACTGACTCTTTTATTTTGATTTATCTCCTAATTGATTAGGTTTCATTGTCAGGCATTTTATTTGTTTCTCTGTTTGAGGAAACTTTCATGTGATGTGAGCTATATTTTCCAAAGATAAGTTTCCAAAGCTTTTTCTGTTCTGATGCCTTTACTGTCTCATTGTTTCACAGTGCTCCTAGGCAAGAAGAAGTATCTTTTGTATATTAAATAAATTCAAACAGCTTAACAAGTATTTATTTCCTAATGTCTTACTAGCTATTTTAAAAATACATATAAAGTAAAGGAGAAATTAAATTTTATTTCATTCTTAAATAACCCCGGTTGCGTGAGTTCCCATTGTGGCCAGTGGAAGTGAGTCCAACTAGTATCCATGAAGGATGTAGGTTTGATCCCTGGCCTCACTCAGTGAGTCAGTGATCCAGCATTGCCGTGAGCTGTGGTATAGATTGCAGAAGTGGCTCAGATCCGTGTTGCTGTGGCTGCTGCAGCTCTGATGAGACTCCTAGCCTGGGAACTTACATGTGCAGTAGGTGTGGACCTAAAAAAAAATAAAAATAAAAAAACCTAAAAAACCTGTTACTTACTAATGGGATGCGTGTGCCTCCTGGGCGTTGCACAGCTTCACAAACCTTAGAATCAGATTGTGTTATGCAAATGTCCTATTCCATAGTGATTTTCATGTGGCTTGCTTTTTATCATAGCAATTGCTGAAAATGCAGCATCACAAAAATGTGACATTATCAAAAGGAATGTAGCCAAATATACTGTTTAAATTAGGTACTACTTTAAGGAATCATCTATGCAATAAGTCTATAACAAAATATCACTATATACACATTTACTGTTCGATAAAATTTTTGCCAATTGGATTGATATTCTAACAACTGTCGTTTATTCTACTCTTTGTGGTACTTTCCAATTCACCAAAATTGAGACTGGAGGATAAGTGCTATCTATGTCCCTTAGTTTCCTGGACATCATTCTTGCTTCTGAGAGTAATTTAATCAAGGAGAACCCAGGATTGGAGTGCTAAGGGAGCGCGGTTACCTTGCGTGCTGATATTTTCTTATTTCAATGAATGATCTCTACTCTTTCCAGAGTACACCTCAGTGCCCCAAATCATATAGTTCCTCAAGCATCTCAACTTTCCCCTCTGTGAGGATAAACATTATTCTCCACTATGCCCCCTTGCTTGAATGATTTCCTCATCTGTCACATCCTGACTTTGCCTCAGCCTGCCTTGCAGAGCAAATATCTTACTCCTAATAATTCCTACTACATGCCATATCTTTGTGTCACCTGAGACTGTTACTGACCTGAAACAAGATCCCCAACTGTAATTAACATTTTTAAATAGTTTGGGTATATATCAATCATTTATACGGAGACACATAAACACAATAACCTAATTTTGTTAAGAATATATTGGTTTCAATTAAAGAAAACTTAAACATGGTGACATACATAACCTATAAATTATGGGATAAATAATTTTCCTGTTTCAATTGTTGTTTTGGTTAAGGATTAGGAATAATTATATTTTATAAATTGTCCAGTAGCTGAAGCAGCATAGATTCATTTAAAACATCAGCTGTCCTTGTAATTACCCTTAGAGTTAACAGTAATTTAGCTCAAATAATTTATCTTGGTCTCTATATTGCTTAACCATCTGTCCATGAATTAGGTTTTGTAATGTTTCAATATGTTCGGGTTCGTGTTTGGCATATTTGGGTCTCTTACAATAATGAGATAAAGCTATAGATTTTCTAATAGCCCTTGGAAAATATTTGCTGAGTTCCCTTAGGCAGGCAGAAAATTGAATTATTTAAGTTGTTCTTAATAAATCTGCTTTTAATATTATTCATATTTGGTATTGGTGATGAACTTGCAAGTCAGTTTCTCATACATACAAACCTAGTTCTAATTTGAAACAAAGATAAGTGAAATAAGAGAGAGGTATTTTATCACTGATTAAGAAATAGAAATAATGTAGGAAAGATTTTCCTTAAATCAATTTATGACATTATTTTGAGAGTACGTATGAATAAGAGGAAATCTATCTTCTAACACCTGTATGAGTCATTTCCACATATAGAAATTATCAATACATAAGGCATGCTCTTGATTTTCCATTCTTGAAAATCCTTAGCACATACATATTTCCCAGTCCTGATGTTTAACATGTTTCTTGCATCGTTATAACCTCCGCATTTCATGTTTTGATGACAGAAATAAAATTAGGAGGATAAGCATGTCAATTAAAATTTTTTAATTCACAAAACTTAAAATTAACCATTTTAAAGTAAATAATTCAGTGTCATTTAAAGCATTCACAATGATGTGCAGCCACCACTTCTATCCAATTCCAAAACTTTTTCATGACCACAGAATAAGACCCTGTGCCCAGTAAGCAGTTGCTCCTGTACACCTGTCTCCCCAGCAGATCCCTGGCCGCCAACTTGAATCATCTCTATAGATTTACCTATTCATGTAAAAGAAATCACACATATGACTTTTTGCATCTGGCTTTTTTTCACTTAGCACAATGTTTTCAAAGTTCATTCATGTTGAATCATTACTTCACAGTATTTATGTATGTGTGTGTGTGTTTGTGTGCCGGAGGCCAGCTCCGGCGGCCAGGGAGTGTGCACTTCCTCATCGGAGAGGGATGCGGCATCGGCGAATGTACAACATGGAGACAGCCTCTTTGTCCCTTCTTTCAGGGCGCTAGACTGCTCAAACTTTATTGGCAACAGTCGTTGATTATATAGACAGTTTTTCACTACAGATTACATCACAGTGTTAAAAGGCCATTGGTTAACTGTTACATGGTATAGCAGCTGTGCATCCTGTTTTAAGATCGCTATCTTAACTAAGCTGAGTGAGTACTTTGAAGAGGCCATAGACACAAGAATTTGGCATTCACAAACCTCGTTTGTAGACTGGTGCTTATCTTCAAAGCGTTATGGCAGGGAGACAGTGTAAGTAAATATAAACCAACTTAATTAAACTAGCTATCACTAAAAAGCTTTTAAAATCAAAGACAGAACTCACAGCTAGGTTTTTTGGATAAGATATGGCTAACTTCTGTGGACCTCATTAAAATCCTAACTCTAAAGTTTACTATATAACTAGTTAATAGATAAACACTACGTCTTAACTAAGTTGGATTTAAATAGGGGGAAAGTCCTTCAGGATGAAATTTTTATTATACTATTGTAATTTTGTTAAGTCACAAATCACCACAGGACAATAAGGATGGGAAATAGGAATAATACGTAAATAATCAGGAAAGACTGAGGAAAACTGAATAGCAAGTGAATAACAGAAAAGACTAAGTTATCCATGGAACAATCCCCACTCAGCAACACAAAATGGAAATTATTTCCTGGGAAATTTAGTTTTCCACCCATGTCAGCAGGCGAGCCTTATTGTCTTCTGGGGCCTGTCCTCGGAATTGTGCCGTGCAGGCAGGCATCCCCTTGTTTAGGAACCTGCCCTCGGAATTGCGCCGTGCAGACAAGCTCCCTTCCTCGGCTTCTTGTATCTTCTTGGCTCCCTGCATGTGTGTGCATCGCACACACTATATATATATATATAACAATTATTTTTTTTTCCACTGCTGGACATCTGTACTATTTTCACCTTTGGCTCTTGTGAACAGTACTGCTATGAACAGAGTGAATTTAAGTACCAGTTTTCTATTTTGGTGGTATATCCCTAGGACTAGAATTTATGTCTAATATGATTGTTCTGTATTTAACTTTTTGAGGAATCACTAAAATGCTTTCCACATTATGAAGTGAACCATTTTGTATGCCCAGCAGCAATATATAAGGGTTCAATTTCTCTACATTTTTGCCAACATTTGTTATTTTCCATTTTAAAAATTATAACTATCCTAGCAGGTGTGAAGTAGTATCTCATTGTGGTTTGGGTTTGCATCCCTAATGACTAATAATTTCGAGCCTTTTTTCATGAAGTGTATCTTTGGCCATTTGTGTATATTTTTTGGAGAAATGTCTGTTCAAGTCCTTTGCCCATTTCCTAATTGGGTTTGTCTTTTTGTTGTTGCAAATACTTTCTGGACATTAGGTCCTTCAAAGATACATGATTTGCAAAGATTTTCTCCATTCTGTAGGCTGTCTTTTCACTTTCTTGGAAATCTTAACTGATGTACAAAAGTTTTAAATTTTGATAAAGCCTAATTTATTTCTTTATTTTTTGTTGTTTGTGCTTTTGCTGTCCTAAGAATTCATTGTCAAATCTAATGTCACAAAGATTTACCCCTACATGCTATTCTAAGAGTTCTATGGTTTTAGCTCTTACTTTTATGTCATTGGTCCATCTTAAGTTAATTTTTATATTTCGTGGTGTGAGGTAGGGTTTTGACTTCTCTCTTTCTCTCTGTCTGTCTCTCTCTTGCATGTGAATATTCAGTTATCCCAGTACCATTTCTTGAAGACACTGTTTTCCCCCACTGAGTAGTCTTGTCTTGGCCCCCAAGTCAGTTTGCCATAGATGTATTTGTGTATCTTTGGACTTTCATTTATATTCTGTTGGCTTATATGTTTATCCTTATAGATATTTTAAGCTAAGTAACATATAAATTGTGAATTATCCACCCTCTTTGACAATTATTAATCTATAATTTTAATCGAGTCACAGTTATGTAGATACTGTTTTGTAGGCACTATGCTAGACATAAAGAATGTAGTGTTGGAGTTCCTGTTGTGGCTCAGATGTAACGAACCTGGCTAATGTCCATGAGGATGCGGGTTCAATCCCTGGCCTCACTCAGTGAGTTAAGGATTCGCCCCAGTGTTTCTGTGAGCTGCAGTGTAGGTCACAGGTGCAACTTGCATGCTGTGTTGCTGTGGCTGTGGTGTAGGCTGGTGCTGTAGCTCCTATTCAGACTTTAGCCCAGAAACCTCCATATGCCACATGTGCAACCCTTAAAAAAAAATGAAAAAAGACTTTAATGTTGAATATGACTCCTACTTTCAAGAAAGATCTTTATATTTAGTATGGAGCCACCATAAGTAAATCTGCAATTTAAGTCCAGTCAAGATGCTATAAGAATGTAGTGTGTATTCATACTGTTCATTCAACTTCAAGGGATTAGTCTAAATCAACCATGGGAACCTATCTCCTTTGCCAGGAATTTTTTTCAAAGGTGGGTATTCCTAAGTCACTTAGGCCAGAAGAGGTTACTGAGGGGTTCTATAAATGAAGTTTTATCCCTCTAAAAAGAAAGCCATAGAAAGTTGATCTCTTTCCAATGCAAATGAATTAGGAGATGTGTCCCTTAAATGGTACCAGCAGTCTTCTGTGAGGCCACCCTAGGGACTGCAGAGCAGAGAGTCAGGACTGAACTGAGTCCTTAATGGCAATCATTGTGCTACTGGCTCATCCAGCCCTGAAGACTGAACTGCTTTCATCTGAGCTCATAAATTTCTTTACAGTTTATGGCAGTCTGAACATGGAATTAGGTCTATTGAAGATGAAACATCCTAATTATGGGGGGCATAGTGCCATATCTAAGTATGACTGAGGATCAGATGCAGCTTCCCAGAAATGGTGATATTTGACTTGAATGTTAAAGAACACATACCAGTGAGCTAAATAAGCAAAGAAGGAACGTTGCATTGCAAGAAGGAGCATGAAGTGGTGATTACAGAGTAAAAAGTGGGCCCTGCTGACAAAAGATTTTATACTACAATTTGGATACTGGCATATAGCTAAACAAAGACAGTGTATGCTCTCACGTGTATTATGCCTCTTAGTTTTCATATCAACCCTGTTAGGAAGGTGAGTGAGTGTAAAGAAATAGAAAGGAGAGACCCTCAGAAAGGCCAGAACTCAACAGTGACACTACTGAACAAATGAATAATTGTTGAAGCCAGATGTGTTGCTACCACGTTGAGGTAATAACTTATCTGAGGAGTTGTCAAAGCATCAGAGTCACAATCAAGAGATTCTGCTACGTTCTAGTTTATGACTACCTAGAACAGTAATCTGTGGCACACAGCGGTGTTAGCAAATCTAAGATGGTGACGCCTTCTGATATGATCAGTATCACGTTTCGAAAGGAGCACACCTTGAGACCATGCTTAGTGGGTTCTAGGACTGAGCACTGCGTGGTGACGTCTGGCAAAATGGCAATCTAGTCTACTAACAGGGAGGAATGCCTGCCCTCTGTGGCTGCAGCTCTGTTTCTTCAGATGATAAAGTTTTCCACACTAAATTTTCATTTTATTTAATTTCCCAAATAGCATGGGTTCAGTGAAAGAATTCCTTTTTCAGACTGACTAAACTGCTGATTTTGCCTGACATTTTTTCCTTGTATAAATTAATACATTTGAAATTTATTTTAGTTTTCAGTGTTTTTTGTCTTTATTCTAATAAAGCTGTATGACATATTGGTTAAGACTTTACCCTTTGGAATCAAAATGCCCATCTGGGTTCAGATGCCAGCTTAGTCACTTGCTAGCTCTGTGACCAAGAGCCACTTAAGTTCTCTGCCTCAGTTTCCTCATCTGTAATGAAGGGATAGTAATTCTAGAATGATTCTTACTTAGTCGCTGTGAGAATTAAATGGTATCCATGTTAAATTGCCTAGAATAGTACTTGGCATAAACTTAGTGGTCAATACATATTATTCTAATAGCTATTTTGTTGATGTTCAGTTATTCCAGGACTGGGTCCTTCTAAAACGTTGATTAAAAAAAACTTTCTGGGTTTATGAGACTAAGAGCCAGAAGCTGTTCCATCATGTACCATCTGAGGTACCCCTAGTAAAGGGTGTATTTGAGCAGCTAGCCAGTATCCTGGGGTTACATTATCATCTTTCATCCATTGCATGCATGGGGTCATTTCATGCCACGATGGAGTAACTGAGCTAGCCATCTGATAGAGGCAATGGACTCCTATAAGGTGATTTTCCATCGTCACTGAGCAAGTGACTCTTGGACTTGGGGCCTGAACCCTGGTCACCTGACTCCATAATACTGCATTCCTTTCATTGCATAACGAAAATATAAGATGTTCTAGCCCTCTTCTGCTTCTCTTGTTGTCAGATTAGTAGGAGGTATATAAGCAAGTACAGTGTTCTCCAAATCAGTTCTGCTGGTTAAAAGCAGCCTGTTTCCTGAAAAACCATGCCCCCTGCTATGTGGATGCTTCTCATTCTGGAACAAATTCTATTAAATGACGATACAGCAGGATCTCTTGGAAAACACAGAACTTAGGTAATGGTGCATAAGTCTCTTCAAGAACAACTTCTTTTGGAGTTCCTGCTATGGCACAATGGGATTGGATTGGTGGTATCTCTGTAGCCCCAGGATGCAGGTTTGATCCCTAGCCTAGCACAGTGGCTTAAAGGATCTGGTGTTGCAGCTGCGGCACGGGTTGCAATTGTGGCTTGGATCTGATCCCTGTCCAGGAACACCATATGCTGTGGGGTGTTCAAAAAAGAAAAAAAGAAAATGAAACTTTTTTTTTTTTATTGGGCCCACCCCTGGCATATGGAAGTTCCCAGGCCAGAGATTGAATCCTAGCTACAGCTGTGACCTTTAACCCCAAGTGCCAGGCTGGGGATTGAACCCATGCCTCCACAGCAACCCAAGCCTCTACAATCAGCTTCTTAATCCACTGCACCCCAGCGGAGACTCTAAGAAAAACTTCTTGATTCCATTCATTAACGTAAGTGTATCTTATAATAGTACAACAAAACTTTAGTAAACATATCAATTTCTCATAGCACACACATATAATTTATATTATTGGTATTCTTTAGGGTACAGGCTGAATGCTGTAATGGAGATGCCTTAAAAAACAAAATGATAGAAATGTATTTGTCTACTATAGCATCTCAAGGCTGGAGAGTGGTGCAGGGCAAGCAGGCAACTCTGTCCTACAAGCTTATCTAGGACCCAGGGTCCATTCTGTCATTTTCTCCTGTGCTCTGGGGTTTTGTCCTCATTTACATCCTAACATTCCAGCCCATGTGACCATGAGAAATGAGAAACTGGAACTTTTTCAAATTAATTTTAAAGACTATGTATCAGTAGTTGCCCCCATCACTTTGTTCACCTTCCGCTGCTCAGAATTTAATACTAGCTGCAAAGCATTATGGAAAATAGGGGCTTTTATTATGCAGCCCTGTACTGGTATTCTATTACTAAAAGGAAGAAGGGAAGAATTAATTCTGGAGAACAGTTAATAGTGTTATATAAATCCATGGGGGAAGTGATTTCCAGAGGCTCAGCGAGGCTAGGAGACCATGTAAGCAAGTGGTCCAGTTACCTGGATGTGAAGTAATAAATAATACCACAGGCTGGTGAGGTTGGAAGTAAATACAATTGTGTGACTCCAATAAATGTTACTGGGAAAGAAGTACCATATTTTTATGACTGGGATAAAGAATGAAAATAATCAATGCTTGATTGCTTTTCTGTGCTCTTCAGTGAATAAGCAAGTCGACTTCTTATCTGTTGTATTTGAAGTAAAAATAGAGATGAGAAGTAGGGTATTTCTTTAAATGAGCCTTTTATAGCTTTTAAAAATCTATTTGACATAGGATATCGGCTGTCTTTCTCTTTCTTAGTTCACTCAAGCTGATTTTATTTACCTTAGCAAGCCACCTAGTTCTACGTGTTGTGATATTTTTGGTATTACTTTAGAATTCTCAAAAGCCAATACCTTAGAATATGCATTTGGTAGTGGAATTTGCTTCATTATGTATTTGTTATTTATCATACTAGAAAATCCTAGTAGGTAGAGAATAGGTGAGATTATCACATACACCCACAATTTTTTGTTAACCCACAGTACATGAATAATATAAAACTAAGTTTTAAAATCCTGAGTCAATATTATAAATACAAACCCTAGGCCCTAAAGCTAAAATTTCAAGAGACAGTATTCTTGTCCATTATTCATTGCAAAAATGCACATATTTCTAATGGGAAAACCATTCTGTCATGAAATACAGAAGATCTGTGAATCTTAGTTCTCTCTATGCTAATGTAAGTATTTTTATCACTGTAAGTTTGTAGGCTTGAGTTGCTTTGGGATTCATCTTGCACAGTTTCTTTCTCTATTTGAATTTGGTCTACAAATGTACACTATAAAGATACAGACTGACTTTTTTTCTATAGATTCGGAGTCACTTCAGAGGCGTGAGTTGAAATATTTTGATAGCGGATCTATAGCCACGGCCTCTGATTCAAAAATAAATCTAGTCGCTAATACTAACATGACTACATGTATTGGTTTCCAGTCGTTTCTGACATAAATAGAATTCCCGATAGCTTATTATTAGCACTGAGTGTGTGACAGGATGCATTTTAAAATTGTAAATACTGTAGCATGAGCTAATTTTTTCTCATTAGTGCTTTTATCAACAAATCCTTTATACTCTAGAAATTATCAAATAGGGATCCTGAGGTACTTTGACACCAGAGATGCCTCAAAAAGTGAACCTTTTCATATTTCCCAGGGTAGGCAAGAGAGACTGTCTATATTCGTTAAAGATTTTTTGTTGTAAAATAAATTTACTTTCATTATCTTTATATTTTTATCCTCAAATCTGTCCTCATTATTATAATAGAGAAAAATGGGGGGGCAAGTATTCTATATAATATCTTGATAATATGATATTATTGAACCTAGGTCTGAAAATTAAAATTAGTATCTATGAAAAAAGTCAGCCAAACCAATTTTATCCAATAAAACATCTTAGATCACTACAAATTTTGATATATACAACACACCATGATTATTATGTACTTTTATTATCTTCACCAAATCATCCTTCCCATTTTCTAAGTCACTACAATGAAACAGACTTTCCATTTCATGCTACACAGTAGCAATTCATTAGTGTCTATAACGGCACTTGAATTCAATCAACCATATTAATCATTGACCTATTTCCAGAAGAGTTTGAAGAAGAGTCATACATATATTTGGATTTTAATAGTCTTAGGTTCTGGTAAAGGTAATGTGTTTTATGGTTGATAAAATTCATACTGGAACAATGAGTTTAATTGACCACTAGCCAGAGAGCAAATAAGATGTCAAAAATTTGTGTAATTTAGTAGTCCATTAAGCCTAAGGTAGCTGTATCGTGCACAAGCCAATGGATTTGAGTAAAATTGTATTTTGGAGAATCATCGTCATTCTTTACTATTTGAATAAAATCTAGAAATATACTTAGTCTAAAAGATTTTAATCTATATAAATTTTTTTTTAACTTTTTTTTACTACATAGATGTGAACATCATCCTCAGGAATTTTAAAAGCAGATGCAGGAGTTCCTTTGTGGTGCAGTAGGTTAAGGATCTAGCATTGTCACTGCAGTAGCTCAGGTAACTCCTGTGGCGAGTGTTCAGTCTCTGGCATGGGAGCGTCCATATGCTGTGAGCATGGCCAAAAGAAAAAAAAAAAGGTAGATGCAATTGATCAATTCTAGATAGATTATACCTCTAAATATTTTAGATTTATTTTTAAATGCACATTACAAAATTTTTGAAAACAAAATATTTATTATTGTTAAAATATATTTGCATAACCTTGTAGTAAGCAAAGGTTTATTAAACAGGACATAAAAATCTTAACCATATACAAAGTAATGAATTAGATTATACTAAGTAGATTAACAATGTCTCTTCACCAAAATACGTGATTAAGATAGTGAAAAAACGCAGAGGGAGTAAATATTTTCAGTGCATAAATCTGGCAAAAGACTCATATTCAAAATATATAAAGAACTTGTTACAAATCAATTTAAAAGAGATGGCTGGAGTTCTTGCTCTGGTGCAGCAGTTTCAGGATCCAGCATTGTCTTTTCTGCAGCAGCTCCAGTTGCTGCTAAGGTACAAGTTCAATCCCAGGCCCGGCACAGTGGGTTAAAGGTCCCATGTTGCCACAGCTGCAGCTTGGATTCAGTCCCTGGCCTGAGATCTTCTATATGCTGTGGGTGCAGCCAAAGAAAAAGAGGGAGAGGAGAGACAGATGGTTAACTCAGTACATAAGGGGTAAGATTTTGAACAGAAACTTCACAAAGAAAATATCCAAGTACCCAATAAGCATATTTACATTTTCAGTTTAATTAGAGAAATGCAAAATAAAACTACAATGAGATGACACTACACATCTACCAAATCAATAAAATGAAAAGATAGAAAATACTGGGTTTTTCAAGGCTGTGTAGCAAATAAAGCTCAATGCTGTAGATGACTTCAGTGCTGCAGATGACTTCAATGCTATAAGGAGTGTAAATGTTATAACCCCTTTGGATAACTGAGATGGTCTTGGGTGCATAGGGAATGAGATGATTGCTAATAAGTATTGGATATCTTTTGGGCATGATTAAAACATTGTGGAATTAGATAGTGATGATAGCTTTACAATTCTGTGAATAAACTGAAAACTACTCATTTGAACACTTTAAGAGGGAAGGTGAGTTTTTTGATATTTCATTTATATATCAATAAAACTAATTTAAGAAAAAAGGAACAAATGGAAATGACAAAAATGAAAAATTCAGTAGCAGGGGAAAAGAAAACACTTTTGCTTGATGGGCTCATTGATATTGTATTGTATTCTATTGACTGAAAATAGAATCACTAAACTTGAGAACAGAGCAATAAAATTCACTCAGAGAAAACAGATTCAGAGTTTTGAACAGAACTTCAGGGAGTTGAACAGAACTAAAGAACCAATATTCCCAGTATCTGAGTCTCAGTAGGAGTGGAGAGAGTGGCCTGAAAGAGCATTTAAAGAAATAAGGGCTGAAAACTTCCCAAACTTGGCAAAGGACACAGATTTACAGATCCAAGAAGTTGATTGCACCCCAGTGATATGTACTCAAAGAAATCCATCATAATAAGACAAAGAAAATAGTGGTTTGAAACAGTGCACTACATATAGGAAAACACCAGTTTGAATATTGGTGAAATTCTCTTCACCAAAGAAGTGCCATGATATTTTTCTAATGATGAAAGAAAAGAATAATCAACTTTGAATTCTGTATTTATAGAAAGTGTCCTATAGGAATAAAGGGGAGATAAGACATTCTCAGATAAAAGAAAACTAAAAGCATTTATGTCCTGTAGACCTACCTTTAAGATTTAAGTAATAAAATTTCTTCAAACTGGAAGGAAACGATAAAGGCAAAAAAATGGGGGCATCAGGATTGAAGAATTAATAGAGTAGAAACATGGGTACATATCATAGACTATCCTTCTATTTGTGAGATTTATAAATCTTTTCTTATTGAAACAAAAATGATAATGCAAAGAGTATCAATATAATTATATTTAAAGGTGGGGAAGTTAAAGACAAAATTGGAATCCATCAATATAAAAAGAATTTTACACTATGACCAAATGGGATTTACTCCAGATATACAATACTGGGTCACCATTTGAAAATTAATCAATGTCATCTACCACATGAACTACAAAAGAAGAAATACCATATAATCATATAAATTGATATAGACAAAGCATTCTACAGCATTCAACATCTGTTCATGATTAACAGAAAAAACAATTCAGGAATAGAGGGGCCAAACCTCAACTTAAACAAAAGCATCTACAGAACTATGGCTAACATCAAACTTAATGGTGAAAGACTGAATGTTTTCCCTCTAAGATCAGAAACAAGGCAAGGATTTCCATTTTCACCACTTGAGATTTGGTTATTTTAACATAGGACTTAGAATTTCATGTAACATATATTTTTCACTGACTTCATTCACCTTTGTAGTTTCAGCATTGCCATGATTTAAAGCACACACATACCGTGTATATGATGAAATGCCAAAAAGTTTGCTTTTTAAAGGCAGGAACAAAATGCATTTATTTATAATCACTGTTATTTTGCACTGTTCTGGAAGATAAACCAATGTGAGTAAGTAAGAAACACATTTAAAAAAAATGCAATAGAATCTACTAAAAATTAGCATTAGAATAAGATAATTCATTACTATAGATAATTACAAAATTAATATAAAAGCTTTTAAAATTATTTTTTCATATATTAATTACAACCTCCTTTCAAAATCGGATTTCAACTTGATCATATATGTAATCACTTGATGGGCTATGAGTAGTCTTCTGGGTTGGAATTATCATTAATTAAGAGGAACTATCATATTAATTATTTAAGAAATTTGTCAACAGAATAGAGAGCCTAGAAATAAACCCAGTCCTATATGGTCAGCTAATCTTTGACAACGGTGCCAAACACCCTTGCAGAAAGAATGGTCTGTTCAAAAAACAATGTTGGGAAAACTAGATTATTCACATGGAAGAGGATGACATTGGACCCCTATCTTTCACCACTCATAAAAGCTAACTCAGAATAAGATTAAAAACTTGAATCGACCAAGGAGGAGGGGGAGAGAGTGGCATGGACTGGGGAACTTGGGGTTAATAGATGCAGACTATTGCCTTTGGAATGGATTAGCAATGAGATCCTGCTGTGTAGCACTGGGAACTATGTCTAGTCACATGATGGAGCATGATAATGTGTGAAAATAGAATGTGTACATGTATGTATAACTGGGTCACCATTCTTTACAGTAGAAAAATAAAAGGTAAAAAAAAAAAAAAACTTGAATCATATTCAAGACTTGAAACTCTTCAACTCCTAGAAGAAAACATCAGGGAAAAACTCCTTGACATTGGTTGACCTTGGCAGTTATTCTTTTTGGGTACGACACCAAAAGCACAGACGAAAAAGCAAAAATAAACAGGTGAGACTGGAGTTCCCGTCGTGGCATAGCAGAAATGAATCCAACCTGGAACCATGAGGTTTTGGGTTCAATCCCTGGCTTCACTCAGTGAGTTAAGGATCTGATGTTGCCATGAGCTGTGGTGTAGGTCACAGATGAGACTCGGATTCTGCATTGCTGTGGCCGTGGCATAGGCCGGCAGCTGTAGCTACGATTTGATCCCTAGCCTGGAAACCTCTATATGCTGCAAGTGTGGTCCTTAAAAGCCAAATTAAAGAAAAACAAAAAACAAGTGAGACTACGTCAAACTAAAGTTTCTACACAGCAAAGGAAACAATCAATGAAATGAAAAAAATTTACAAACCGTGTTTCTGATAAGGGTTAATATCTGTACAACTGAAAAGCAAAAACAAACAAAAAACAAAACAAACAACCTGGCTAAAGAATAGGCAAAGGACTTGAATAAACATTTTTCCAAGGAACAAATCCAATCAGCCACAAAACCGGAAAAGTTACTCAGTCATCAAGGAGTTGCAGTGAGATACCTCCTCACACTTGTTAGGATGGCTGTGATCACGAAGGTGAGAGATAACAAGTGTTGTCATTGTCAGGGAAGTTGAGAAATGGGAACCCTTATGCTCTGCTGGCAGGAATATAGATAGAATGGTGCCAATGCTTCGGAAAACAGTACAGATGTCCTTCAAAGAATAACAATAGAACTACCATATGATCCAGTAACCCCACTTCTGGGTATATCTCTGAAGGAAATGAGTGTCTCAAAGAGTTATATGCACCCCCATGTATATTGCAATGTTACTCACAAAATCCATGGTATGAAAGCAACTCAGTGTCCATTGATGTATGAACGGATGGAGAAATGTGGTGTATACACACAGTGGGATATTATTCAGTCTTAAAAAGGAAGGAAAACCTGCCATTTGCAACAACATAAAGAAAGAAAATTTTATGCTAAGTGAAATAAGACAGTCAAAGAAGGATAGGTACTGTATGATTTGGCTTATATGTTGAATTTAAATTATTCAGACTCAGAGAATCAGAGAATAGAATGGTGGTTCCCAGCGGCTGGAGCTGGGTGGAGGGGGGAAGAAATGGGGAATTGTTTTCAAAGAGTATAAAGCCTATTTTATGCAAGATAAATTATTTCCAGAGATGTGCTCTACAACATAGTACCTATATTTTAAAATGTGATATTGTACACTTTAAAATATGTTAAGAGGATAGCTCTGATAGATCTTAATTGTTCTTACCAAAATACACGCACATACACAAATACAAGGAAAATTTTAGAGATGATGGATGTGTTTAGTCCTTTGGTTATAGTGATTCTGTTGTGGGGTTTTTTTGGTTTGTTTTGTTTTGAAAAAATTATTTACTTTTTTTCCAAACACCTATAATGAGTATATCCATATGTCCAAACTCATCACTATATATATATATATATATATATATACACACACACACACATTAAGTGTGCACTTTTTGTATATCAGTTATAACTCAGTAAAACTAAAAACAAGTGCATCATCTGTGTCTGGTATTCAGACATTTCAAAATCAGTGAGTTTAGCAAGATCACAGGATACAAGGCCAATATATAAAATCAAGGGTATTTGTAAATACTGCCAATAAACAGTAAGAAAGTAAAATAAATTTGAAAGGTGACATTTACATTATCTCCAAAAACATGAAATATTTAAGTAATATTTAATAAACTATGTCCTGAGAAATACAAAACACTGTTGAAATGGAGAAATCTACTTCTCTCATGGATTGGAAGAATCAATATTGTTAAGATTTTAGTAGTTCTCAGATGGACCTGTAGATGTAATGTAATCCTAATCAAAATTCCAGTATATCTCTAATATAAATTGATAAGGTGATTCTAAAATGTGTATGGAAATGCGAGGGAACTGAAATAGCCTAAACAATCCTGAGGAAGTACCGAGTTGGAGGATCCACAGAGCTATTCTAAAGCAGTTTTTCTCAGCAGGGGACTGTTTTGCACCCCTAGGGAAAGGGACCATTTGGCAATGTCTGAAGACGTTTTGGGTCTCATAACTGGGACCCTACTACTGGCATTGAGTGGATAGAGGCTAGAGATAATGTTAAACATTTACAATGCACAGTACAGCCCAAAGAAAGAATTATCCAGCCCAAAATATCAACGTTGGTAAGGTTGAGAACTCCCCCCTCTAAAGCTGCAGTAATCAAGACCGCGTGGCACTGGTGAAAAGACATATATATAGATCAATGGAATATATATATATATATATCAATGGAATATATATATATATATAGTCAGTTGATTTTCAACCAAGATGAAAAGCTATCTCAATAGAGAATGCATAGACTCTTTATCAAACAGTGTTGGAACAATTGGATATCAGTATGCAGAAGGAATAAATAAACCTCGACCCATACTTCACATTCACATGCAAAAATGAACTCAAAATTGATTACAAACCTAAATTTATAACATAAACCCATAAAATATCTAAAATAGAAGAAAATTCTTTGTGACCTAGGTTAGGTAAATGTTTGTTAGCTAATATATCAAACTCATGATAAATTTGACTTACTAAATAAATATGAAAAACAAACCATAGCACGGAGAAAATGTTTGCAAAGTACAAACCTGATAGAGAACTTGTATCAAAAATTTGCAGAGCATTCTCAAAATGCAAGAAAACAATGCAATTTTAAATTTTTTAAAATAATTTTTTGGGCCACAGCATGCAGCTGTTTCACGTGGAATCTCAGTTTTCAGACTTGAACCCAGCCACAGTGGTGAAAGCACCAAGTCCCAACCACTAAACCACCAGGAAACTCCCTGCAATTTTTAAAATATGCAAAAGATTTGAACATTCAGTTCAGCCAAGGAGATATATATGGGTGCCCATGGAAAGATACTCATTATCCTTAGTCTTAGGTAATGTAAATTAAGATAATAATATAATTCTATTGCTACTCCTGCTACCATTACAATTACTGTATTACTATTATGACTATTATTACTACTACAGACACAAAAACAAAAATCAAAACAAAAGCCTTAACTATACCAGAGAAGATTGCAGAACAACTAGAACTACTCCCAAACACTGCTGTTGGGAATGCAAAGTCATATGTTCACTTAAGACAGTTTTTAATATACGTAAACATGTACATACCATATGTCATAATAATCCCATTCCTTCATATTTACCCAAAATGAGGACTTGAGTGCACACAAAAGCTGTATATGAACATTTATAGTAACTATTCAAAACGACAAAACATGGAAGCAATCCAAATGTTTATTACCTGGTAAACATATGAACAAAGTGGTCTATCCACGTAATTGAATGCTACTTAGTACTGAGAAAAAACAGAATTACTGATGTAACTGCATGGTTGAATCTCAAATGCATTACGCTAAGTGAAGGAAGTGAAACTCAGTAAGCTCGGAAGGTCCCATTTGATTCTATTTATATGAAATCTGGAAAACACAAATTATAGAGGAAAAAGTAAATCAGTGATTTCCAGGGCCTCATCATAAGGAGAGAAGGGGATTAGCTTAAAAAGGGGGGGGGGGGGGGGGGAGTTCCCGTCGTGGCGCAGTGGTTAACGAATCCGACTAGGAACCATGAGGTTGCGGCTTCGATCCCTGCCCTCGCTCAGCAGGTTAACGATCCGGCGTTGCCGTGAGCTGTGGTGTAGGTTGCAGACGGCTCGGATGCCGCGTTGCTGTGGCTCTGGCGTAGGCCGGTGGCTACAGCTCCGATTGGACCCCTAGCCTGGGAACCTCCATATGCCGTGGGATCGGCCCAAAGAAATAGCAAAAAAAAAAAAAAAAAAAAAAAAAAAAAGGGGGGGGGGGAGAGGGGGCATGAGAGCATGTTTTGATGATGAAATTGTTCAATGCCTTGATTATAGTGATTGTTATACAATTGTATACATTTGTCAAAACTCATAAAAATGTAATTTAGGGAGTTTCCTGGTTGTCTAGTGGTTAGAACTCGGTGCTTTCACTGCTGTGGCCTGGGTTCAATCCCTGGTCTGTAAACTGAGATCCTGCTGCACACTTACAGCCAAAACAAACAAATGAAGCTCCCTATAACTTAAGTGTGAACTTTACAGTATGTAAGCTCTACCTCAAAACATCTGACCCCCAAATTTTAAGAATAGTAACAAAAATAAGACCTGTCCTAATGTCTTCTGTTCAATACAGATAAAATTGAAATATGTAAATAAATAATACGTTTGCTTTTCTTTCCAACTACATGTTTGTGCCTCTGGATTTTCTTCATATATTTCAACCAAAATTGTGTGCCGTAACACATTGAAAGCAGAAGCATATGTGAGAATTCAGTCATCTTCTATTAAGCTAGACTGAAAGAGATTTGCAAACATAAAACAATGCCACTCTTCTCACAGACTTTTAGTTTTGTTAATGTTTTCATTAAAATGCATTACTTTTGCTATTTCAAATGAATATTTTTTCAAATGCTTAGGTTTTATTTCTAATATTAAATAAATTTTATAATAATAAATTTTATTTCTAATGTTAAATTTCTAATATGGTAAATTTGTAGCCATAGTCCAAAAAAATTAAAAGCTTTGAGAGATCCTTAATATATTTTAAGAGGGAAAAGGAGTCCTCAGACCAAAAAGTTTGAGAACTAGTGCTTGAGAAAGGGAAAGACTTAACAATTTGCGAAGAAACATATGTCCTGAATGGCAAGGAACAGAGCTGTTAAGCATTCTGAACTAATCACTTTAAAATTGTTTTGTGATATAGAAATAAACTCTTTTGTTCATTAATCATTTCTGTTGCTTTGCTATAACAGCCAAACTGAACTAGTGTAACAACCATGAGCCACCCATTATTCCAAACACTGCTGTATTCTCGCATTTAATTCACACAACAATATTGTGTGTAAACATTTTAAGCACATATTTTTACACTTAAAGGAAATAAATCTCAAAGAGATAAAGTATCTTTGCTCAGAGTCATCTATACAAAAACTTTCATGTTCGGGTTTTATTCCAAACCCAGTATACTTTCATCACGTAGTGTACAGGCTTGGAGGCAGACAGACCTGGATTCATATCCTTGTCTAACCATCTACTACTTTTAAGATTTGATGGCTTTTAAGTGACACTTGCGTAGTACCTAGTGCGGCGTGCTGTGAGAATTTTCAAATGAATGAATGTAAAATTTGGCCCGAGGTAAATCCTAAATGAATGTTAACTATTAGTATGCCTCAATGCCTCTCCTACTGAGCAGGATTTCATGGCAATTAGAAAACTGTGTGTACGGTGCTTGAAAGCAACGTGTAGGGCAAACAATGAGTGGTAACTGTCATTTTCATTCTGCATTTGCTCTGCAGGATTATTTGAGGAAAGCTTTGTTCTTTCTAGTAAGCTCATTCTTAAAATCTCTTTCAGTGCCCAGCATTTTATCTAAAATTTCTGGTGACACACTCACACTTCTGAACTAGGTATTTGCAAAACAAGAATCAGATATTATCACTTCTGACATTATATCTCAGCTGAGTTTAGAGAATATGTGGTCGGTGACACTATCTGAGGTGTCAAGAAATTTGCCTCATCCCTCAAGCCTAATGGACAGGCTGAATAATTTTTTCTTCCAAGAGACTCTATAAAACCCTTAAGATTTCTATTGCTTATTGTGTTTTCCATGTTCAACAGCGGGAGGGTATATGGCCAGCTTGTTCATTCACATTTCCAAGAGATCTTATACCTTAAGTGAGAAACTATATGCATTCTCTATTTAAACCTGTAGTTTTTTCATCAGAGGGAAAAAAATGTATTAATGTAAAACTCTGTGCCTCTAGGAGGAAGTCATCCAAAAAGTAATACCGCGAAATATTTTCTCCATCCCTTGTTCCTCATCCTACACGGTTCCCACTTCATTCCTAGTGGTTTCCGCTAGGAAATATATGTATACATATACTTCCAGAGATTTTTTCCTTTTTTATGCAGTTCAAGCACCACAGGATTTGCTAAGAATTTTGGCATGTAACCAACTGGATTCTTGCCACGAACATTAAGAAGCAAAGACCTCTGTCATACCATGTGGATCCATAGTATGTCTGCTGGGAGACTTGACAACAGCAGCCATTAGAAACATGCTCTGAAAGTTTATCTAGCAGTTTTATTTCTTGTGTTTGTTTCTGCCAGTGATTCAGGGTGGAATTAGCCTGAAGTTGTTATTGAACTGTTCTTGAAGTCCCACTCCTTTCCTGCCACCCAACCCAATTGTGTTGGACGTAGAAGTGGAAGAGCAACGATGGTGCAGATGAACACAGACATGTTTTAGTCCTTGGCATCTCACGGCAAAATTGGTCCTTGAAATCAGATTTCTGCCTTCAGATCCCATGTTCTTTTGTCTGTATTCTGCTCCAGCCCATATATTCTCCTTTGTATGTTTTTTCAAACTTTTAACTTGCATGATAATGCACTTAAGCCGAGAATATTGGAAGTTATGGAAGACTTTTAAAGGGGATGATTTATTTTTTTTCTTTTTATTTATTTATTTATTTTTGTCTTTTTGTCTCTTAAAGGGCCGCTCCTGCGGCATATGGAGCTTCCCAGGCTTGGGGTCTATTTGGAGCTATAGCCTCCAGCCTTACGCCAGAGCCACAGAAACGCCAGATCCAAACCACATCTGCGACCTATACAACAGCTCATGGCAGCGTCAGATCCTTAACCCACTGAGTGAGGCCATGGATCGAACCTGCAACCTCATGGTTCCTAGTCAGATTTGTTAACCACTGAGCCACATGGGAACTCCGAGATGATTTTATTAAACGGGTCTCAGAGTTATACTTATTTTAAGGAACAGATATAATTTTATTATATTGCTCCTTTAAAATTATATGTTGATGCCTTATAATAATGGATGCTATAGCATGAAAATTAGTTTCCATCATATCGGCTTTGGGCCTTTCATTAGATAATATAGAAATGCTAATTTTAGTAATGAATTTATTTCTCTCTCCTGGACCAGTTTAAAGTAGGTGTTCCTGCCAATAACCTATTTTCCTCCATATAGTAAGTCAAGGACCCCTTTCTATCCCCTAGGTCTTCCAGTGAGCAGAATAGTAAATATTTAGTGAAGTCACAGCTACTTCTTAAAAAATATGTTACACATCCACATCTGCTGTATTTCATTTGTGTAAAATAGTAATAAACTGCCTTAAAAGAGTATTTCCAACCACTGATGGATAGCTAGTCATCTCTGGCACATATTCTTTTAAGGTATTTATTGCTTTAGATATTGTCTCATTACGTGGCCCTGTAATTTCATACATTAGCAGGTTTTGTGAAATTTTGAAACAGAATTTTAAATTTTGTTTGAATTCAGTGGAGTGGCCAAATACCAACCACCACACTTTGTGTGGAACATTTACATGTAAGTTCTTGTAGTCAGTGCACAGAGTATTTCTAGAGTGAAAATTAGATCTGCATTTGCTTCTAGGCGTGACCTTGGGAAATCATTTAATCTCTCTGAGCCTGTGTTTCCTCATCCATAAATTGAGGAGTTGTGCTCTCCGAAGGTCCTTTCAGTGTTAAAATTCTATGATATTTAAGCAATGCAAATTTTGAACGTTGGCGGGTGACTTTTCAATTATTTATTTGTCACTTTAATTTAAATGAAATATAATGTCATTATCATTTTAAGTCACTAGTCCTCATTGACAGAGTAAATTTTGGTATTTGTATTTATTCATGCCTAGTTAAATTTAACAGTAACATGAAATAAATGATTACCTGTTTGGATATAATTTCATAATAAGGCCTCTGAAGGTCGTTTGAAATACTGCACTAATTAATGTTTTATTTCCAGCCTTCCTTAATTATTCTAGCCAGATGGTCCTTTATTTATGTTATTGCTAGAGGTTTCCAGCTGAGGTTGTTTGATTGTTGAAGAAAAATATGTGATGGCACCGTAAGATAACTGTAATTGAATTGTTAGGTATGTTAGAGCATTTGAGCCTTCTGTCCCTGTTCTATCCACATCTGGGAAATAAGTTTGTTAACAAAGCACTTTGACACCTCATCTGATGCTTGAGTGAGATTCTGAGCTGTGCAGAAGGAATTCAAATGGGAAAATGACTCTGCATTTTATTGTAAAAAAAAACGCACTTTGCAAATATCTCTCCGTGCAAAATTCATTTTGTGGATGATTAAAAAAAACCTTTACAATAAGTACACTTTTAAGGACATGATCTGTTTTCCAGTGTCCTAATAACTTCAGGAATAAGCTGTTCCATTAAGGCCAAATTTAAAATTTGTGCAGATTAACCACCATTTAGGAAGCAGTTAAATGGAATTTTTATGGCATAGAACTTCAAAAGTCTAAATGAATTATCAGCTGAATAGATAGTCCAATAAAAGAAACAGACTTAAAGTGGAAGATAAAAGTGATAAAGTGACAGTAAATTAGAGAATAGGACTAAAAGCTCTATTGTTAAAGAGAACAACAATAGACCTCCTGAATTATCTGTGTTTCTTTAGAAAGTATCTCTTCTCCTTCTTTCACTTGTGAGTTTTAGAATTACTAAATAAATTAATAGCATTTGAGCTGGAAGCTTCTATCAGCCAAGTTAGGTAGGAATCCTTATTAACATGGCCATTGGCAACTTAACACTGGACGATTTTCTTCCAGGCAAACGCGATTTCATTATTACGGTACTTCAGCTGTGCACATGCAGAATAAATCAGTTCAGTGACCTTCATCACAATATGTTCAAAGACTTTGAGGCCTTAGTGTATGCAGAGTAGATGTAATTGGACATTTATTGTCCAAACAGGCTGGTCGTTCAGTCTGTGTGCTGTTTGTTCACATCATGGAGGCTTTGCTCGTCTTGTCTTTGTTTATCATGATTTAGATATAAATAAAATTTTATTGGTCCGAAGACTGTTTCCTTTACATCAGGTTACTGTCTGAATATAACATACTTAATAGGTATTTATCGTTAATTACTAAAGAAGCATCAAATCTGGGAGATAATCTGATATTTAATGACATGAGTGAAGCAAAACTAATAACTCCCAGTAGAATATATATACATGCACACACACATATGTTTCCTTGAATAGGAAAATATACCAGGTGGATTTAAAAAGATTTTTAAAGAAACCAGAGAGGAAAATAGAAGGTAAAGGGATTGGAATGCTGCTTTTTCTTTTAAAATTTCTTCTGTAATTTTTCTTTCTTTTTCCAGTAAAAAGTAAGTGACACACTTAAGTCAGCCGTCTGAAAAGCACTAAATGCTGCTTCATAAGAGAGAAAAGCTTACTAAAATGTTTGAATTTATTACTATTATTATAACTATTAACTTGTCCTTATTTTTGCCATTTAGTTTATTGATTATTCCAACTTGGATAGATTCTCTCTGAAGTAGGCTTTTTGGACCAGTAACCTAAGTCAGCCTCCTAATGTATAACCTTGAGCACATTTCAATTTGACTTTATGGAATGTGTGGTGTTAAGAATAACTGCTCATGCTGCAATAAATGGACTTACCTCTAGGCAGAACAAGAATCAGTTTTAAGTGTTCTCTTGGTTTGCATGAAGAAACACTTACTTACCTACAAGCCCTTGCTTCAGCTATTGGCCACCACCTAGTTCATAAGGGGAAGACCAGTGTTCCCAAAGTCAGCATGAGTTAAAAGAAAAGTTTGAAAAGATGACCAAAGCATTCACGAAAGTCATACAGAGTATGAGAAATTAGAGAGGAGGGGCTTTTACATAAGCATCTTGCTAGGAATTATTAAATATACTTCTATAGGGAATCATAAGACGATGAAATGTACCTTTGACCAATTTGCTGTAATTATTTACTTTGAAGTTGACTTTTAAAGTTCCTTTGTTATTTGTCAATGGTTGGTTAATACTGAAGTGACCTTTCTTCTGTATAGCAACAGTGTGTAAATTCTGTATATGGAACTTGAAATTGGCCAACCCAATGATACTAGCAGGAAGTAGACACTTCAGCTATCTACCATTGTGGTCATGAAGACTGTAGTTTTTCTTGATTAAAAACGTTGTAAGACAGGTTATAGGAATTTATTTTCAACGCACTCAGGGACCATCTTGTGAACATGTTTGTTATAGATTTTAAAATATTTATGTTACAAAGCAAAACCCTAAATAATTGTTAGTAAAGAACAACTCTTTGACTTTTTGCCCTTTATATAATTTTACATATTTTCATAGCTTTAAAGACAGCATTTCTCTTTTCAAAAGTACCTTCCAGAAATGGTTTGTGGTTTTACCTATAGACTAAAGAGAGATATTTCTCTTTTGTATTTTTCTCATTATATATTTGAGGTGATAAAATCATTCATCATTCTCAATGACTGGAAAACAATTCACCAAATGTCATGTGAGCTAAAAGCCAGTTTCCTAGAAATATTTGTACTGACCAACAATATTAGGTTCTGATGGACGTTTTATCTCTAGAACATCAGTAACATTCCGTTTCCCCATCTATTTATGAAATATACTTGCCCAGTGCAAGTAAACATGGACAGTTGGCTTGTAGACTGCAGGAAGTATTTCGAAGAACCAGAATGATGGAAACATGTGTATAACCACTCCTGTTAATTGACAGTAAAATGTCATTTTTTAAAGGGCAAAGCCTTAAAAAAGCAGCATGCTCAGGTCTCATATAATCTCAGAGCATCAGAATGAGAATATACTACCCTGCATACATCTTTTGTGACCTAGAGTAAATAAATATTAAATATTTGTAATGGTTACATTGTTATAACTGACTATTCCATTACATTTTATTAAGTCAAAAAATTAGAAAAGAAATCTTTGCTGTCTGTCAAAGTTTCATTTCAACAAACATGGACTTTTTTCTAAGTTTATCTTATTTTCTACATCAGTTTTGGGTTTTTATTATAGATGAATTATTATAAGTTTATCGTGAACGTAGATTTCCCTTCAGTTTAGTGAAATGGAAAAGTCTGTTTTTATCAATTTAAATATATAGTTTCTAGTTAAAAACTAGAGCTGAAGCCTTAGTAGTAGTCACTTTTAAAATAATAGTTTATACTTGTCACTGCAGATAATAATTATAACACTAAAACTATAAACACTAAATCAATAGGTAATCTAATAAATGCAAGTAACTGAAAAAAACACATTTAGCTCATAAATAAAACGCTTCAGATTTATGACTTTGAAAGCTTTCATGTGCTTTTATTTTTGTGCTCTGATATGTGACTTTTCAAAAATGTTATACTGGCTAATTACAAGTATGCTTTTATATTTGTGGCTATGCATATATAAGTATTCATCTGAAATTATTGCGTTCATTTATTTTTCCCATTAGTGCCTCCTTGTGGCTTGCTGTAGGAAATGCATATCAATCTGCATCAAATAAAAGGCACTACGTGGTATGATCATGGTCATCGTTGTCTCCCTAAGGTGGATCTTTCAGAATGAATTCTTCCCCAGATTCTCCCTAAACCACACTGACTTTGCCCTGAATCCACCATGATTTCTCTTTCCAGATCTGTCCACAACTTTTGCCCCTCTGTTTAGGAAGTTTACTAACTCTTCCATTACTCAAAAGTGGTCTTCATCCTCAAACAACAGTAATACCCACATCCTTGTGATGGGCCGTGGCGTTATTTCCCTTTTGTCCTAAGGCAGCCTGCACTGACCCGTATTGGGTCAGGCTTGTCAGGCTGTTATAGAATTGCCTGTTTTCTCATCTCTCTCCCGGTTCTCTAAGTTCCTGTTGGCTAAGATAATGTCTTTTTATTTTATTTTTTTATTTTTATTTTTTGTCTTTTTGCCATTTCTTGGGCCCCTCCCACAGCATATGGAGGTTCCCAGGCTAGGGGTCGAATCGGAGCTGTAGCCAGCGGCCTACACCAGAGCCACAGCAATGCAGAATCCGAGCCGCGTCTGCCACCAACACCATAGCTCACGGCAACGCCGGATCGTTAACCCGCTGAGCAAGGGCAGGGATCGAACCCGCAACCTCATGGTTCCTAGTCGGATTCGTTAACCACTGCGCCACGACGGGAACGCCCAGATAATGTCTTTTTAAATCTTTATACCTCCACAACAATACAGCACATTACTTTGGCACGTAGCCCACACTAAATAAATGTTAGTTTTATTAATGTTCATCAAAAAAAATTATTCATGGGGTCTACCTACACATGCAGTCTTAAATGTGCCTAGGTCACATCACTTTATGTATTCTTTCTACGTTTAGATAATATATCTTGAATGCTAATATTACATATGATTATCTCTGGTTTCTCTTGTAAGACCATGAAATAGCCCTCCATATTTGTCCCTGTAAGTCTGTTTATCCTCAGAACTGAATGCAGTCTATGCAGTCTGAAACATTCTCTTCGTTATTGACATTTTGTCAAAACAGGGGATGTTTTCCAGTCTTTTGCACAGGCGAGAGATTGGCATTGCTGTTGTAGAAAGAATGGAAATCTGTGGATGTCTAATAAATCTGCTTCTCACTCCTATCATTCTCATTTTCTCCTTGACTAGTTTAAAATATTACCTGGAAACTAGTTGTTTAACTGTTTATAGCTGCATTTTCAGTTTTTTCAGTGAAATTTTTAATTCCTTGAAGTAAAAGACTTTTACGTAGCTCTTAGCATGGTGCTTTATATGTATATGTTCATGTTTAAGTAAGTGTCCATAGTAGACAGGAAATTGAATAATTTTCATTATTGCTTCAAACAAGATGTATTGGATTTAAGAGGAGCACAGATTCTTTGGCATTATTCAAAACGCTAAGTGACTTTATGTCCTCTTCCTTTGAATTAGAGTGAGGTCTCTGATGGCTTTGTCTTCTTGTACAGTGTGGAAATGACACCATGCCAGTTCCTAGTCCCAGGCCTTAACAAATGGGTATCTTCTACTTGTCTCACAGAACACTTGTGTTTAGAGTATTCAGGGTGCGTCAGCTACCATGTAGGAAAGTGGCTTCCCTGAGACCTCCACGTTGTGGATAGAAGGAAAGTGAAGGAATAAAAAGGAGAGAAGTAAAAACAGAGAGAGAGAGAAGCATTAAGATAACAGATATATAACTAAAAAGCCATCCTGGAAGTGGATTTTTCATCCCGTCTCCCAGGTGACACAGTATGACTCAAGAGATGAACCACATATCCAAATTCTTCCAAATTTCTCATTCACAAAGTTGTGAATTAAGCATTTGTATGGTCTATTAATATACAATAGATCATTTGAACAAAGGCATTGACATGGAAGCTTAATATAGTTTAATCTCTACTTCATGAATAATAAGTATAAAAATATATTATTTTCAAGGCCATTATTTTATTTTATTGAAAGCTTTTTAAAGAATCCTGAAAACATCCTTATTAAATAACTTAAAAACAGTGGATCATGAGTTATATTTTAATCATCTTTTGCAACTGTCATTTGCTTTTTTTTTTTCTTTTTTTTTACAGCCGCACCCATAGCATATGGAGGTTCCCAGGCTAGGAGTCTTAATTGGAGCTATAGCTGCCGACCTACCACCACAGCTCACGGCAATGCCGGATCCTTAACCCACTTAGCAAGGCCAGGCATTGAACCCACAACCTCGTGGATCCTAGTGGGATTCATTTCCATTGTGCTTCAGTGGGAACTCCGACAACTGTCGTTTGTCGCCAAAAGTTTCTTTTCATGGGAGTTCCCTTGTGCACAGTAGTTTAAGGATCTGCGTTGTCCTGCAATGCGTGGGTCACACTGCTATGGAATGGGATTGATCCTTGGCCCTGGAGCCTCTACATGCTGCAAGTGCAGCCAAAAAAAAAAGTTTATTTTTATATATTAATAAATTTTTCAAAATATGCTTTTATTATTTAAATATTGGGATGAAAAATATTTGTAGTGTCTTATAGAATAAAACTTCAGAGGATACAGTGGACTCCAAGGTGACTGTTTAATCCTATGATAATTTATCTCTTCTGAATTTTGTAAATACTTTCTTTGATTTGCATGTTTAGAGGCTGAATTTTCCACCTCTCTGGCAAACCCAACCCATGTACGTGGCAGCAAGACGAGGACAACAAACTAATACAAATTGCCAGGAGTCCAAATTGACTAGCGTTCTTTCCATTATATTAATGTTTAAAACTTAAAAATGATGAGGCAGTGTGAGTTAAGAAAAACTCAGTTTTCTTACCCTGAGAGTGATCGTGTTGGTGAAAGGAACAGGAATATTTTAGCTGTCAGGCTTAGTGCATTTTCTTTCATTTACAACTAAAGTCCTTTGCCTTGTGATTTTATCCTTTGTCTACTACAAAAATTCCTCCCCAAATTCCTCTTTAGACCATCCACTAAGTAGGGAAATAAGCCTGACCGTATGTACTGCTGCTGCTAAATGCTATTTATTTGCACATGGGCTTTCTCATGATTTTATTAGCTTAAGTCAGGAACTGCAGTGACCAGGAGAGGCGGGAATAGCACGTCTCCTGTTTGGTTTTCGCCAGGCTTCCTGCTGTACTTGTCGATCTCTGGTGGTGTTATTAGCTCATGTCACTTTTGTCCTTCCAGGAATTTAAATCAGTAATTCTCAACTTCATGCTGTAATAACAACTATTTTGTAGCGTCCCCTTTATTAGCATGGGATGAAACTTACTACCAATATAACATATCAATACATGATTTTGCAAAGCGATAAGATGCCTTAATGCGAGACATAAAAGGAACGTGATTTATGAAAAAATCAGTATGTATTTAATATGTTTGTATATGTCTATGATATAAGACATAGTGAAACTGTCAGATGCTTTCATCGGTTCACGGAATTACCGCAAGTAGGACAGCTACTGATGCTGACGGATAGAAGTTTGTTGTATGGTGACTCATCCAGAAGAGCAGCATTGTAGTATAGTGATGCGATTTTCTGAAAGGGTGAACAGTTCATGGTAAAGTTGAGAACAAAGCAGAGGACAGTTTTCCCTTAACACACGCAGAAGTTGGATTCCTGGAAACTTCATTGTTAATCACTGTGCAAAACATACTTAGTGTTTATATTAGAATGTAGTAATGTGTTGGGCTTAGATAATAATAGACGGGTGCTTGCCAAGGCATTGGAATATAGTGCAGGAATCAGGACAGCTCCTGGTGGGGGGATATCTTGTGCATTGAAGGGCCTTTAGAATCTCTGGCTTCTGCCCATTAAATGCCAGCCCAGCCATTTCTCCCAGGGAGTGTAACAGTTCTCACTTTGACACATGTCTGACAAATTTCCATTACACCCTTACGAATAGCACTTCCACCAATTAAGAACTTCTTTAACACTCTCTTTCTTTTTCATCGTCTCTGTTTATACCCTAACATCTTGCTGACAGCACATGCTTCATAAATTCTCTGATTGTAACACATATAATTTCTCCTAACTAAACATAACACAAAATGTGACCAAACGTATGTAATGGCATAATTATAACCTTCTCTGTATGACATCTCTTACCAAATAATTCTCTCTATATAAATCTTGACAAATTTATTAACTTTAATAATACACCTTTTAACTAATATTACTAATAATATTTTTAATGATTTTTTAATTTTTTCTATCATGGCTGGCTTACAGTGTTCTGTAAATTTGCTGCTGTACAGCAAGGTGACCCAGTCACACATACATATATATATACATTCTTTTTCTCACATTATCATGCTCCATCATAAGTGACTAGATATAGTCCCCAGTGCTCTACAGCAGGATCTCATTGCTTATCTACTCCAAAGGCAATAGTTTGCATCTATTAACCCCAAATTTCCAGTCCATACCACTCCCTCTGCCTCCCCTGTGGCAACCACAAGTCTATTCTCCAAGTCCATGATTTTCTTTTCTGTGGAAAGGTTCATTTGTGCCGTATAATATTAACAATAATATTTTATGTTATAACCCCATTAGTGCAAGACCAAATTATATGGGAGAGGTGAGAATTGGTAATATAGTTTTAGAAGTCCTCAATATAAGGTACTCCTTGGAGTGAAGGAGATTAAGATGGAGCAGCTAAGGGGGCAAATCAGAAGAAAATGATTGTGTTGCATGCCAAGCAAAGGACATTTTAAAATTCTTTGAGAAGGTGAAGTAAGGACTGGGAAGGGATCAAGGAAATTAACAAGTTTGACAAAAAATAAAAATAAAAAAACCTTGATACATCGAGGCATGTACTTGAATGGAGGTGTCTTAGGGAGGTGGAAACAGGCAATAGGGAGAGGATAGGTTCAGGAAAAGGAGAATAATCAATAGGTTTGGATTCTTGGGAAGGTAGGTGATGAACAATATTAATTATAATTTATATTGTTCTTTCTTACTAGCCTGAGCCCTGAAAAGACAGAAGCTGTGCATTTCTTTTTATCTTCAGCATGTAAAACATTACCCAGGGAATGCTAGGATCCTTCTATATTTTAGTCGAAGTAAGGAGGGAGCAATAGCCTGCTAAGAGCGTTAATTTACCCTGGAACTTGTCAAAGATCCTGGGCCAATACTTTCATTACACCCCACCTTTAAAAATTGTCAAATGCGTGTTCCTTATATATTTTAACTATAGAAACATTTTTAAATTATCCATCTCAGACATTAAATAACAGTTTTAATAATTTTGAATCGGTATTAAGTGTATAATTTCAGTGCTCTTGTAGTATGCACTAAATGAAAAAAAAAAGGTGTTGAATGTGAGAAATGAGTAAAACCATTATGGTTAAACTTAATAAAATACAAATCGAAGAACCTGCATTATTTCCACAGTAATATCAGTGAGAAATGTGACAAAGACTTCTTCGATATATAGTTTCCAATAGTAAGAGTAAGAAGATTATGTGCAGACAGCTTTTGTTTTCTCGGCCCTGTATCTCACCTGTTCTTTTTTATTGATTGATTCCATTTCAAGAGACTCAAGTCTGTTTACATTAAATTAGACTGTATCCCAGCCACATGGCTTTCTATCATACTAAAATTTCAAATTTAATAAGTGATCAAGAGTTGTCTAGATTCTGTAATAAAAAATCATGATACAGGTCATGGATCTTGGCTATGATGACTCAATTAAAATGAAATTTCATCTGGCTATATTGGTGGTAGTTGGATGTTGTTTTGGTGGGAGTGTGATGTGTAATCTTTGCATCCAATTGTCATATTTTCCTTCCGAGGTGTATTGCATAATCACATATTCTTAAAAATGCATTATATTTTGAAGATGCGATGGATTTTGAAGATTCAGAGATTTATGAATTTAGATGCTATCACTCATGATAGAATTTCAAAACCCAAAGTGCAGTTATTTTTTAAATGATAGACGGTAAATCTCAGCTATATGAACATTTCAAGGGTAGAATTTAAAAATTGACTGTAACTTGATTTTCTCTTATCATAAAAATAATATTTCAAAAAAGACAAAAAAGATTTTACTGAAAGTCTTTTTTAAGGGAAAAAGAAAATAGTTGACGTATGCTTGACATTAGCTGATGAAAATTAGATTAATTTCTGTTAACACTTAATATTAAATATGGAAAGTGTTAAATGAAGAAATGTATACTGTTTTCTTTTCTGAAAAGTGATTAATTATGATGTAAATTAAAATCTAGTTACAATTTTTTATACTGATTGTCTCTTTGTTGCATTGTTAGTATTTATCAGGGTCTGTATGCTTTATGTATATCATCTCATTTAATCTACACAATTCCATGAACAGTTATTATTACTATTTTACTAATGAGCCAACTGAAGTTCAAAGAGTTTAGACTAACTTGATATGATCACACACTAGTAACTAGGTAAAACAAGACCAAATCTGAGTTAGGCTGATTTGGAAGCCAGTGCTCTTGAACCACTGTGATGTGCCATCTACATATATATATCATAATCTTGACAGTTTGTAACATTTGTGTTATACTTTACTATTTAGATAATCATAATATAATTTTATTTTTTATCTTTTTAATGCATTAGAATATTCATATAGTATGTATCATTATGCCCTGAATAGAACTAGGCATTATAGTTTTCAAAATGTATGACAAACTGTCTACTCTTAAAGAATATTCAATCTAGGTAGACAAGGATGACATATATGAATAAATTAATTAGTGAATAGTATAGTCCAGAGTGATGCTATATATTATCATATAATGGTATAATATGCAAAAATATGTTTGTAAATTACATGGGCGTTTTAAAGTAAAATTCTATAGGAGTTTTAAAAAAGAGTTTGATGACATGTCATTAGGAGAGCTTTCTGGAGATAATGAGAACAAGCATTAATGGATGTTAAATAGTTGATTTGAATACACAAAATGGGCTTGCTGAGATCCACCTGCTTTAGGACTAAAGTTCCTCTAAAACAGAGTAGTATTATTCATTTTCTGGTTCTGATGGTACTTCTAGCACAGTGGCTTTATTACTGTGTCATAGTTAAGGTGCTTTACTTGGAATTCTAGCACCCAGCTTGGCTAATTGAGAGGTTTCTCTACTTAGTCCATCTCATTTTCCTACAACTTCTGCCTTTCCTGAGTTTCATTCTGGAGGATGTGTTCCACCATATTCCCATTTAAAGGTAGCCTTCTCACCATAGCATCCTTCCCTGGTTTCTGTTCTCATTGAGCTTACCTTCCTGGTCCCTTTATCAGTGTTCTCCACTAAAGGAAGGCCAGCCTCTTTGACTAACTGCCTCAGCACTTGCTGACTCCCTGTGCTGATGTATGATAAGCCTCACAGTCACAAACATGCTGCAGTCTCTAAGGCAGAGTCAGATGTCCTGAACTTGTGTTTTAGTAGCAGGAACAGCTTCACCATGACAAAAGCATGGGAAAGAGAAACAGTGAATCATTACATCATTTCAGAAATGTCATTTTTCTTGCTGTGCTATTAGATATGAACTGTGATAATTTATGAGGATAATATGTAGGTTTCTGATCATTTTTACTTTAATTTTAATGAGTAGTACATATACAGAAAGAAAATATTTTCATTCAAGATAGTGAGTCATTATTGTGCTTGTTAACTTTTTATGTCATGTCACTGTGTATGAATAAGCATATAGCTTTGAAACAATTTAATGTTTTGCAGTAAAAAAAAAAAAGCAACTTCAGATATAAAATAGACGTAAAATAGCTTCCTTTACATTTAAAGGTTTATTTTTAGACACGGGAAAAAAAAATCAGATTTTTCCCAGCCTTTCACTCCTAGAATCAGAATCCAAATTACTCGTGAGTATTTTCTCTTACTGCAGAGTTTTTAATTTACCTCACTAAGATTGGATCCCCTAGTGAACTGTGGAGGATTGAGGTCACCCTGCTCTGTGTCAGGCTACTCCACTTCTTACCTGTTTCTGTATTTAAAAATGTATGTTAGTAGGCATTAAATTCTTACTTTTTGTTTATCTTATTTGAAAGCCACAGCTAAATTGGTTTGGCGTAGGTCCATTATCCCAGAAGTGTTTTTAAGTGTACTTGGTCATTTGGCTACTGAATCTGAAGACTACATGGGAAAACATCCAATGGCTTCTCATTAATGCAGAGAATGCAGCTGTAGAAGCAGCAGTTATGTTTGTTGTGGTGGCCAACATTAAAATGAAAGTTTTTAAGATACTAAAGACGGCTGGAGGGTGGGGAGACAGGAGTTGAGGAGAAGGACTGAGGCATTATTTCTATTAGAAATATATTGCAGAGTCATGGAGTATTGAAACTGGGAAGATACATAAAGATCTAGTAAAAAAACTTCTCATTTTCCCAGAGGAAACTAAGGAACAGAGAAAGTGAGTGACCTACCCAAGTGCACCCAGCCAGTTAATAATTAACCAAGACTAGAACTCCATCTAATTACTCTCAGCCAGTACTCTCTTGGCCTTTTTTTTTTTTTTTTTTTCCCACTGTACAGCAAGGGGGTCAGGTTATCCTTACATGTATACATTTCAATTACATTTTTCCCCCAGCCTTTCTTCTGTTGCAACATGAGTATCTAGACAAAGTTCTCAATGCTATTCAGCAGGATCTCCTTGTAAATCTATTCTAAGTTGTGCCTGATAAGCCCAAGCTCCCGATCCCTCCCACTCCCTCCCCCTCCCATCAGGCAGCCACAAGTCTCTTCTCCAAGTCCATGATTTTCTTTTCTGAGGAGATGTTCGTTTGTGCTGGATATTAGATTCCAGTTATGAGTGATATCATATGGTATTTGTCTTTGTCTTTCTGGCTCATTTCACTCAGTATGAGGTTCTCTAGCTCCATCCATGTTGCTGCAAATGGTATGATGTCATTCTTTTTTATGGCTGAGTAGTATTCCATTGTGTATATATACCACATCTTCCGAATCCAATCATCTGTCGATGGACATTTGGGTTTTTTCCATGTCTTGGCTATTGTGAATAGTGCTGCAATGAACATGCGGGTGCACGTGTCTCTTTTAAGTAGAGTTTTGTCCGGATAGATGCCCAAGAGTGGGATTGTGGGGTCATATGGAAGTTCTATGTATAGATTTCTAAGGTCTTTTGGCCTTTTAAAAAGAAATACAAACATACTTTTGTGTTTATAGGTACCCCCATGTGGTGAGAAAATATACAGGAAACTCTTAATATTGTTATGTTTGGATAAAAGATAAGTTCATTCTATGCTTTCTTTTTTAAATATAGAAAATACATGTGTTTGTAATTTTAAATGAGGAAATAGAACTTTAGCACATATAACTAGCATGTTTCCTTTCAACATTTTCATTTCTCACTTTAAGATTTGGGTTGGGAATGCTGCATCGATTCTGTTGCACTAGTTGACTATTCTCTGAACGTTGCTTTTTAAGGAACTCATAAGGAGACAATGGTGTTCTCTACAGCATTTACCTCCGTTTGTGAAAAACAATTGTTTATACTTCTTGTATTAAATATAACAACATCGTATATAATATCTTGCTGTATAGAAATGGCTCTCAGTGGGGGTAGGGGTGTGATTTGGATCCCTGGGAGATGCATGATAAGTCTGGTTATAGTTTTTGTTGCCATAGTGTATGCTGCGGGCACCTAGGGGAAAAAGTCTAGAGATGGTGTTAAATATCCTGCAAGGCACAGGACAGTCATAGACTGAATGTTTGTATCCCCCTAAAATTCATATTTTGGAACCGGATGCCTCATGTGATGGTATTAGGAGATGGTACCTTTGGGAAGTACTTAAGCTATGGGTGTGCAGCGCTTATCAAAGAGACCCCTGAGAGCCAGTTTAATTCACCCTTCCCTCACGTGAGGTTGTAGGGAAAAGACATTCATGTAAGAAGCAGACCTTCACGATACACCAGCTCTGCCAGCTGCCTTGAGCTTAGACTTCCCAGATTTCAGAATTATGAGATTTAAATGTCCGATCCTTATAAGCCACCAATTTATGGTATCTTATTATAACAGCCTGAAGAAGGCTAAGATAGCCCCCACAGAAAATAGAGTAGTATCTGGATTATAATGTCAACAGTGCCAAGGTTGAGAAACCTCGCTTTAGGAGGATTAACTACTCAATTGCACATTGGTAAGGTAAAAATCAAGAAATGTGTCACACAGCGCGTGGCCTTCTAAAAGCATCCCTGTACTTCAGCAGACATTGGGTTAAAATAGAACTGACTGTCACAACCACCAATCTCTTGTTAGCCACCTTAAGAGTTTTTAGGTTGACAAAATAATAACAGCTCCCTGCATCTTAAAAGTGGAAAATGAAAGCTCAAATGGTGAGCTATTCCACTTGATACCATAGAAAAAGTAAAAATATTACTTTTAAATAAACTTCATATTTTAGAATAATTTTAGATTTATGAAAAGTTACAGATTGAGTACAGAGAGGTCCCATATACTTCTCAACCCATTTCTGTATTATTAATATCTTCTATGACCATGATCCTTTTGTTAAAACTAAGAAAGTGACATTGGTACATTACTATTAACGCCACTCCAGACTTTCTTTGGATTTCCCAAGTCGTTCCATTAATCTTTAGTCTTGTGTCTGGCCCAGGATCCAATCCTAGGCACTGCTCTGTTGTCATATCTCCTCAGCCTCCTCTGTTTTTGTGACAGTTTTCCGTTTTTCATGCCCATGACTGTGGAGGAGCACTGGCCGAGCATCCTATAGGATGTTTCTTCATCCATGTGTGTCTGATGTGTTTTCTCATGAGTAGACTGGGGTTGAGACCTTGGAAAGAATTCCCAAGAGGTGACGTGGCTTTCTCGTCGTATCTCATATAAAGAAACACATCATATTCGTGTGGTCTATATCAGGGGGTACATCAGACCCTGAGGATGTTAAACATCACCATTTGGTTAAGCGATTTCCCAGGTTTCTCCTTTTTTGTCTCCTTTTCTATTTCCCTACCACATTTTTAAGCAGAAAATCACTAAGTTAAGCCCACCGTATGGGAGATGGGGAGGCAAGAAAGAGTAGAATAAATGAGGAACTAAGCCCACTTCTTGGAGAGTAAAGTATTTATATTCTTGAGATTTTTTTCTGCACGGAAGACTTGTCTCTTCTCCCTCATTTATTTATTTAATCAGTTATTACTTTAGGTCAGTATGAATACATATGCATTTTTATATTGAGTCAATAAAAAACTATGGGTTTTTGTTTTGTTTTGTTTTGTTTCTCAGATTGTTCCAGCTTTAGACACTGGGAGCCCTTTTAAGTGGTCTCCTCTGTCCCTTTGGCATACACTCATCCTTTTGTTTTTTGAATACTTCCTTAATTTCTGGCACTACAAAATGCTCCGGACTCATTTTGTATTGTTCCTGCCACAGTCCAATAATGAGTCATTTAATCAAATGTTCCTTTAATTGGGAATGGTAATTAGAAACTAAGCTCTGGATGCTAGGTGTATTCTTTGCTTCTGGGGTGTCATTGTTTTTAGGCCCTCTCAGCAGAAGTAGACCATAAGTATATATATACTATCTCATGTACAAATATATATCTGTAACTATATATGTGTCTGTCCATTGTGTGTGCATATTGTGTTTGTGTGTATTGAGTTAAACATGCGTTCATACTTCTTTTTCTGACCTCAAATGTCATGGGGCTGATCTTAACTTTCCTTTCTTGTTTAATCTGTGACTTTCCTCTTTTATAGTGAAAAACCTGACTCTCACTATTGATCATCTGTATACTTAATTGTTCAACTCCAAAATATATATACAAAAGTTTCAGAATGATTATCATTTTCTATTAGAAAAAAATTGCCAACTGGGGTTCTGGGGTTTTATACTCTTTTTTTCTTTTGTTTTTGTCCTTTGATTAAGTTTCCAAAGTTACTTAAGTTCCTTTTGTGTGTGTGTGTCTTTACATAAGTAAAAGTTCGCTCTTGCTAATATACAGTTCTCTGGGTTTTGACCAATGCATAGCTTCATATATCCACCATCCTAGTAATGCTCAGAACCGTTTTTTGGTCTTAAGAGTTCCTTTGTACGGATTCTTAGTAATCAGCCACTGTTCAGCACCTCAGTTCATAACCACCATTAATTTGCTATCCATCCCAGAGTTTTATCTTTTCCAGAATGTCATATGAATGGAATCCTATCATATGTAGCCATTGGGTCAACATTTGAAATGCATTTAAGTTTTATTCATGGTAGCTCATTCCTTTTATCACTGAACAATATTCCCTCCTAAGGATATACCACAATTCCTGATTTACTCCCCTGGTGGGAAGCTTCC
Organism: Phacochoerus africanus; assembly: GCF_016906955.1. Taxonomy (NCBI): domain Eukaryota; kingdom Metazoa; phylum Chordata; class Mammalia; order Artiodactyla; family Suidae; genus Phacochoerus; species Phacochoerus africanus. The sequence goes on from NC_062558.1 coordinate 126,193,453, forward strand.
AGGTTTTAGTGATTATAAGTAAAGCTGCTATAAACATTTGTATACAGGTTTTTGTATGAATGTATGTTTTTATATCACTCAGTAAATATGAGTATAATTGTTGGGCCATATATATGCATATGAAAAAATAATTGTTGAAAATACATTTTTTAAGTTTATAATGAAATTTATATTTATGTTTCCTTAGTCTTCATGCATTTTGATTTTTAAACAATATTTTGACTGTCATCAGATCAAAGTAAAAATTGAACTGCATCAGTAAAGATAGCTGGTTTTGATAATTTAAGCCAAAAAAAGAGCTTTTCTCAAGGGACATATTCTCCCTGCTTTATTTTGTCTGAATAGTTTCTCCCTCCCTCTGCCAATTTTATTGAAGTATAATTAATGATTAAAATTATATACATTTAAAGTGCATGATGTGATAAATTAAGATGCATTTATATATTGCAAAATGATTGCCATAATCAAGTTAGTTACACATCTGTCACTTCACTTAGTTGCCTTATTCTTTGTGGTGAGAACACATATGATCTACTCTCCTAGCAAATTTCAAGTATAAGGTACAGTATTATCAGCTATAGTCACCATGATGTATAGCTTGTACCCTTTGACCAATATCTTTCCATTTCACCCACTCTCCAGCCTCTGGCAACCATCATTCTATTCTCTGATTTTGTGAGTTTGACTTATTTTTTTTTAAGATTCTACAAATAAGAGAGATCATACAGTATTTGCTTTTCTTTGGCCTATTTAACTTAGCATAATGCCCTACTGGTACATCCATATTGTGCTAAATGGAAGGATTTCCTTCGCTTTTGTGGCTGTATAGTATTACATTGTGTATGTATACACATTTCCTTTTTCATTCATCTATCAATAGATATCTAGATTGATTACTTTTAACAATGTTTCAGTGGAGTCTTTAGGGCTTTCTATATATAAGATCATGGTGTCTGCAAACAGACAATTTATTTCCTCATTTCTAATTTGAATGCCTTTCATTTTTTTTTTCTTGCCCAATAGTTATGACTATTTCTGTACTTTATTGAATAGAAGTGGAAAAAATGAACACTATTATTTTGTTCCTGACCTCAGAGGAAAAAATTTCATCTTTTCACTGATCACTGAAAATGTTGAAATACCTTCAGTCTAACCTAAGTCATTGAGAGTTTTTAATCATGAAAAGATGTTGAATTTTGCCAGTTTTGTCTGCAGATATTGAGGTGATTATGATTTTTATCCTTTGTTCTATTAATGTGGTGTAAACATTAATTGATTTGCATATGCTGAGCCATATTTGCTTTCCCGAGGTAAGTCTCATTTGATTATAGTGTATGGTCCTTTTATTTTATTTTATTTTAATTTTTGCTTTTTAGGGCTGCACCTGCAGCATATGGAGATTCCCAGGCTAGTGGTCAAATCAGAGCTGCAGCTGCTGGTCTATACCACAGCCACAGCATCATGGAATCTGAGCTGCATCTATGACCTGCACCTCAGCTCATGGCAGTGCTGGCTCACTTAACCCAATGAGTCAGGCCCAGAATCGAACCTGCATTCTCATGCATACTAGTCAGGTTTGTTCCTGCTGAGCCACAATGGGAACTCCTCTATGACCCTTTTAATGTGCTGTTGAATTTTATTACTTTTGTTTTTTAACCTTTATACTAGAGTTAAGTGATTTATACATCACCATTACCATATTAGAGTTTTTCATTTTGGCTATGTTCTTTACCATTAAGCTTTATAGTTTCATAGCTTTTCATGTTACTAATTAGCATTTCTGATAAGGCTAGTCTAGGGGTGATGAACTCCCTCAGCTTTTATTTCTCTGGGAATGTCCCTATCTCCTCTCCACTGAAGGACAGCTTTGCTGGGTGAAGTGTTCTTGATTGGCAGATTTTTTTCTCTCAGCACTTTGAATATATTATCGCAATATCTCCTGACCTCCTAGATTTTTGCTCAGAGATCTGCTCACAGTCTTATGGGGATTCCCTTGTTTGTGATGTGTTCCTTTTCTCTTTCTGCTTTTCAAATTCCCTGTTGGACTTTGAGTTTTAACAGATTTGTTGGAATGTGTTTTGGTTATGTTATCATTAAATTAAATCTGCTTGGGGACTGGTGGGTTTCATGTGCCTGGATGTCCATGTCTCTCCCCAGATTTGGAAGTTTTCAACCATTATTTCTTAAAATAAACTGTATGCCCCCTTTCTCCTTCTGGACCTCCCATGATGTATAAATTACGTTGCTTGATGTCATATACGTCACATAGGCTTTCTCCATTCTTTCTAAATCTTTTTTTTTTCTTCTGACTGGATAATTTCAATTTATCTCTCTTCAAGTTCACAGATTCTTTATTCTGATTAATCAGATCTAGTGTTGATGCCCTCTAGTGCATATTTTTTTCATACAGTGTATTCTTTAGCTCTAAAATTCCCATTTGGTTATCTTTTATGACTTCTGTCTCTCTGTTGAACTTCCCTTTTTGTTTATGCATTGTTTTTCTACTACTGTTAAGTTGTTTGTCTCTGTTCTTTTGTAACTCGCTAAGCTTCCTTAAAACAACAGTTTTGAATTCTTTGTCAGGCTATATGTAGATCTTCATTTCTGCAGGGTTGATTCTGGAAAATACAATGTTCCTTCAGTGGTGTCATGTTTCTTAAAGTCTTGTGTTGCTTTTCTTTGCACTTAAAGAAGTAGTCTTTTTCTCTAGTCTTTAGTGACTGGCTTCAGGAGAAAAATACCTTCAGTATTCATTTCAGTTCATCTAGAGATTCTGTTGCTTTCTCAGACCTTTCTTATGGATATGACCATCCACACTTTTGTTCCCTCTTGGGAGTGGGGCAGGGTAGAATTCTTAAAATTGTGTTTTCTCTTGATTCTGCAAAGTCAGGTCAGGTGCTAAGAGCCTTCTGTTTCCTTTCTCTGGGGTGGCACCTGGAAAGGCTCAAATATTTGCTTTCTCCCCATCTGACAGAATTGGGCCAGGTCTATGTGTACTCATTATCTACCTGCAAACCTTTGTACTCACTGCCTGTGGGTATACATACAAGGGCTGGCCATGTAATGATGTGTGCATGATGCCCCTGGAGTGCTGTGAGCCTTTTGGGAGGGACTACAAATAGGGTATCCCCAGTGGTTTATGGGCAGGTTTCATGATGGAGTCTATGAAGCTTTCAGTAGGCTCTGCATCTCTCTGATGAGCTGTAAGCCCTGGATAGTGTGCTTTCAGCCTCTCTCAGCCTCTCAGTTGTACAGATTACTTCATTATTCTGGGTAGGGTGAGAATGAAGTCTTCTTGAGCAGCATCTTGAATAGCTGAGGAAGCTGGGCACTCACTATGTTGTCATCTGCCCCTGTGGTATAATCATAGGCCCATGTGGTCTCTCTGGGTACTGAGCTGTACTCTCTTGCAGGAGGGATGATCGTTTTTACCCTCTTTAATGAGTCTATTGGATTTTTTGTCCAATACTGTGCTAGAATTTCTGTGTTATACTGCAAGACTTTCACAAAGGTACACTCATCCATGAGTGATTGTCAAAATGGATGTTCTAGGCAGTATCATGGTAGATAATGTCTATTTTTCTGCCATCTTGCTTATTTCACTATTGTATAACAAATTGTATAACAATCTCAAATTTTAGTGGCATTAAACAATAATTTATTCTTTTTCACAACTCTGTGGATTTTCTGAATTTTCTCTCAGTTTCTCTTTTCCATGTTTTGTTGCCTGGGATCACTCAGGCTAGCTGGAGCCAGAACTAGTCTGGCAACTCAATTGGAGTGATTAGAACAATTAAGAGTGCTTAGTCTACTCTTTTAAGTAAGGGAATCAGGCATCTTTACATGCTCTATTGAGGGTTCAAATGGTTTAAAATAGAAGTTTCTAGACCTCTTAAGGCAAAGGCCTGAAACTGCTACAGCATTATTTTCACTTTGTCTTATCAGTCAAAGCAAGTCATGAGACTAATCCAGTTTCAAAGGGCAGAGAGAAAACTTTACTGGAAAAGCAGCATGGACATACAGTAATAGGAGGAATTGCTGATGGCCATATCCACCACACAAAGTCACAGATCCTGTCAAGGGACTCTTTACAAAGCCTCTCTCTGGTTCCCTTTATTCTTCCAAGCCTAGGGGTGGTGTGACTTCCCAGCACATACTAATCCCAAGGTAGTTAATTAAACCTTGTGAATTTCCTGCACCTGTTAACCTCTTGGTCAATAGTCCTATTTATCCCCCTCCATTTCCTTTTATTAAACTCTCTTCGAATTACCTGATTGGACAGTTCTTTTTCATGCAGGATTATTTATCAGCGCATTTATTTAAAAATTAGTTATACTACTTGTGACTGAATTTGTTTATAATATTCTATTAATAATTTTATTTTTAGCAATCCTAAGGTGTTTATGAATTTTCCCTACTCAATTAGCTTTACGTATCAAGATTTAATCTTGTTTGAGAATAAAAAATTTTAACTAATATATCCATGAACTGTTTTTCAAACTTCTCAAACCTTATGATTTGGTAACATCTCCAACCTTCAGAAACAGGGCTGACAGTTTCTGATTACATGACTCATTTCTATGTTCAGTTTCAATGTCAGTACATTAAAATTCTACTTTTTTCCTAGGATTACATAAATCTTGTGTTTCTTAAGTAATCTACCAGCATTTCACTTTTACCTTTTCTAGGTTGTCTGTATTTAATATAATTCATTCCCTTCACTATTTTAATTAGTGTTTTTTCTTTTCTGACTTATTTAATTAATGTTTGAGCACTTGTAGTTTAAAACCAAATGTCCCCCTGATCAGTCTTTAAAGATCCAAGAGTTTCAAAATTAAATTTCAATTTTCCTTTAGACATATTTACTTCTTAGTATTAAAATATTTTATTTATTTATTTATTTATTTTTGTCATTTTGTCTTTTCTAGGGCTGCACCCGCAGCATATGGAGGTTCCCAGGCTAGGGGTCTAATTGGAGCTGTAGCTGCTGGCCTAGGCCAGAGCCACAGCAACTTGGGATCTGAGCCGCATCTGCGACCTACACCACAGCTCATGGCAATGCCGGATCCTTAACCCACTGAGCAAGGCCAGGGATCGAACCACAACCTCATGGTTCCTAATCGGACTCTTTAACCGCTGAGCCACGATGGGAACTCCTAAAATATTTTAGAGTTCGTAGAATTGCTTTCCAGTCAAAAAGGAAGAAGGATATCCCCCTTTGAATTTACATACAAAATATATTTCCAAGTGGTAATTTATAAATATTTGATATTATATTCCTTTAAAATTTGTTTCTGATGCTGATTAAGAGATTGGGGAAAGGTCTTTAGCTTTCTTAATTAAAGTGACCACTACCCCAGGACTTTAGGAAACATTCATACTAAACTACTTAGCAATATTCATATTATGTCATTGAAAGTATGAATTTTTTGTTTATTATTTGTATTGTCAGTAATATATATTAGTCTGAAGAATATAAAAAGTTTATCAGTGGAGATGTAGCATATACAGACCAAAATTGGAATGTATGTATCTATATATACAGAAGTACTAGATTTCCCTACTGAGTTCACATCAAGGTGATATTTCATTGCAGCTGTAAGAAATGCGGATGACTTATCATAGGGTAAATGCTAGCTTTGCAACATGTATCACTTTTGTAACTAGCATTCTGTGTTCAGGTTCATTGTGTTCCTGACATATTCCCATCATTTCTTTTCATGAGAGAAATCTCTTCCTTGTGAACTACAGTGACTTTTTTATTGACATAATACAAGTGCAAAAGCTTTTGAGCAAAGTGTTACTTTGTAACAATAGGTCAGAAATATCCTGCCAAGCAATAAGTCATCTACATCGTCACTGGAGCACAAAAGTATTTCTGTGATATATAAATATAAAATATAAAATATAAAATTGATATTCTAGTAAGGAGATTTTGATTAAATGCCCTTCTGCAGCTTTGGTAAAATTTCAGGTATTTAATTCTCATGTGTAATTATGTTTCTGAACTTCATACATACATTGTTATGTTTTTCAACTGAATTCCTGACTGAATATAAAAACTGAGAACAAGAAGAGGTGTTATTACTTAGAGGTGTTTTTAACAGTTCTTCAATTTTATAACTTGTAATTTTCTTCTTTGATTTAGAAATGTGTTATACTGCTGGAATTTTTCATATTTGACATATACAAAAAATAGAGTACTTTGAGAGGGGTTATACTAGCATAGTGGTTCAGAGCTCAGACTGCAAAGCCAAAGAGCCTGAGTTTTTAATCTCAACTCCGCTCCTTACTTGCTTTTAACTTTGTGCACATTACTTACCCTCTTAATACCTCAGCTTCTTCACCTTTAAAAATGGAAATAATATTCTTCTATTCATCTAAATGGAAGTAATAGCTCTTAGTGTTATTATGAGAATTAATATATATATAAGTGCTTAATATTGTGACTATCATATAAACTTCATGTTTGCTGTCAGTATTGCTGCTAAAATTAATATTCTCTGATCATTAAACATGATTAGCTCCAATCATCGTTAATTTATTTTATTTCATTTTTCCTATTGTGAAGAATGCAATGAATTCCCTTGCCATTATTTAATATATTTTGAGTTGATCTTTAATGTTTATATATGAAATATCCCATAATGTTTCACGATATATTAAAAATTGGGAATTTAATAATAATGTATGAGTTGTCTCCTTTCCCAGAGACTCTTAACACCATCCTAACCATGGAAAACAAATTATTATATTAACTAATACACAAGTAGTTTCTTTACTCTCATCTCATTTGCGGAGTGCCATGTACATATTAGTCTTTAAGCATTTAATGGTTGATACTTTTCTGTGTCTCACCTTGATTAAAGATTAAGTCTTTGCTTTAACTATAAAAGATATATTTCTTTAAGAGGGCGAGGGAAAGAATACCACTATGTTTGTTTCCCAGGTTTTTGAGAAATAATTGACATGCATCACTGTATACATTAAAGGTGTACAGTGTAATGGTTTGATTTACATACATTGTGAAATAATTACCACATTCAATTTAGTTTAAATCATCATCTCATAAGACATAAAGAAAAAAAAATTCTGCATGTGATGAGAATTCTTAGAATCTGCCCTCTTAACCATTCTCTATCATAAAGCAGTGTTAATTGTACTCATCAGATGTACATCGCATCCTTGTACTTACCTTATAACCACAAATTTGTACTTTTGACCCTCCTCTTCCAATTTCCCCTCCATTAATCCCTCTGCTAACCACGAATCTGATTTCTTTTTCTATGAGTTTGATGAGGTTTTTTTTCTTTTCTTTTTTCAGATTCCACATATGTGAGACCATACAGTATTTGTCTTTGTCTATCAGATTTATTTCATTTAGCTTAATGCCTTGAAGATCCATCATGTTGTAGCAAATGATTAGATGTCCTCCTTTTTAATGGCTGAATAATACTCCATTGTGTGTGTGTGTGTATATACATACATATACATATACACAACTTCCAATGTTTTTTCTTTAGTGAGGCAGTGAATGGTAAAATGAGCAATGGAATAGAAGATAGAACACCTGAGTTCTGGCCCTGACATTGCCATTAACTTGCTGTATGGTCCTGAGTTGACCTTTGTGACTTACAGTTTCTTTGTTAGTTGACCCCATGATTATTTTTGAAATCAAATATGAGAATTAGTGCAAAGATGCTTTGGATACTGAAAATACCAGACAAATAAAAAGCAGCATTATGGCTAATTTGAATAAGAAGCAACTTTACCTTTACCTTGATGAAGAAGTTAAAGATTAAACTAGTTTTTAATATGCATTGTTTGTAAGTGAGGTTAGGGTACCACAGAACATGCTGGTGTTTGTTTAGGAAAGGGGACAGTGGTGATTTCCACCTAATTCTTAGAGTGGGGCAGTGACTCTCAGAACTCTGTGATGGCAAAGCACAGGCTACAGTTGGCAAAAGTGATAGTTTCTTATCTCTGATCCAAACTGGAGGGCAAAGCAATGGTATCCAAAAGATGATTTTGAAGCTTTTTTATCTAAAAGCTTTTGAGAAATCTCTTATCAAATGTTTTCACAAGATTTTTAATAAATGACAGAACTAATGCATTTTAGTTCTTTCTCATTTTCATCCTTACACATCATGGTAGAGGTGCTAATTTCTCCAGATGATAGCCAAAGGAAAATAATAATAATAGACCGAATAGATGTTCATAATACAGAAACAGTCACCAATTCACTGAGTGCTGTATAAGAGAAAGGAAAAATATTTACATTATTTTAACAAGTATTTATTGTGCTCCACATTTCAGTAGAGTTGCAAAGGCGATCCTTGTCTTCAAGATCCTTCTAGTTTAGTTGAGGAAAAGCATGTATCAAGGAAAGTACCTATATTCCTCTTTCCCAAGCTACCTAAAAGAGATTCATTGTTTTTCTAAAAGGATGTCAAGACAAAGATGAGAATGTGAGTTATTGGATGGGGGGAGGGGAGAACACTGATGGACCACTGACTGGCTCAGTAGGGACAGGGGCCAGCTTTCAAAGGAAGTGGTACTTTGGAGTAAGAGGTTTAAAGAAGATAGTTTATGAAGTTTGTAAATAATGTAACCCTATCTTCTTATTCCAGAGAAATCAAAACTAGAATTTTATATTTTACTTCAAGGCTTTTTAGTTGGATTGTGGGTACTGGGAGTTATTTTTGGATGTGATATTATTCTGAGACTGGCCATAAGGTGAGAGAAAACAATGGCCCAATGAATTTCACATACAGATTCATTTTTTAAAAATAAAGAGATAATGCTGCTAGATTTTTGCATAATGTTCACTTTAAATGCAATTTTTTATTCTCTTTAATATTTTATTAGATTAGTATATAGTTTATTTACAATATTGTATTAGCTTCAGGTTTACAGCAGAGTGAATCAGTTTTATACACACACACACACACACACACACACACGTCCATTCTGTTTTCCCATATAGGTTATTATAGAACATTGAATAGACCTCCCTGTGCTGTACAGTATGTCCTTGTTAGTTATCTATATTATATATAGTATTATGTGTGTCTTAATCCCATCCTTTCAATTTATTCTTGCCCCCAGTGTTTTCCCCTTGGGTAACCCTACGTTTGATTTTGAAATCTTTGATTTTGTTTCTGTTTTATAAATAAGTTCTTTTGTATCATTTTATTAGATTCCACATGTAAGTAGTATCATATGATATTTGTCTTTGTGTGGTTTACTTCACTTATTATAACAATCTCTAGGTTTATCCATGCTGCTGCAAAGAACCTTATTTCATTCCTTTTTATAGCTGAGTAATATTCCATTGTATAATGTACCACATCTTCTTTAGCAATTCCTCTGTTATTGGACATTTAGGTTGTTTCCATGTTTTTAATGGTAAATATTTTGGTCACAGTCTCTAAATAAGTCAATGAAAACAATAGATTATATGTAACATATAGTCCTTTAGGTAATAAACCTACTAAAATATATTAGTGCCACAACAAAAATTTATTCTTTGTGTTTTATGTCGTCTAACAATAATTTGAAACATGGTAAAAGTTGAAATCCTTATTTTAAAGATGGGACTAAGGATGCTCACTGGTTAAGGTGACGTACCCCAGATGACATAGCTAGAAAGTTTTAGAACTGGAATTTCACTTAAAGTTGACTCCAAAAGCCTATTCTCTTTCTGGCTTATTATGTTCCTTTGGAAAGAACACAACTTATTTTAGTAATCACTTATAGAAGTATCTCCCATTAATTCTATATTTTTAATCTCATTTCAAATCTTAAATTATATCATTTTAGAAAATAGTATATAAAAGTTCAAACATATTTGAATTGATACAAAGAAAAAGATAGAGTATAAAAATAATGCAAAGCAGTAGTATCAATTTAAGCAAATTTAAGCTGAAGTTAAGAGTGTAAGCCTCTTGTATTTTCAAAGCAATAACCTTTTCGATTGCAGAAAACATTTCATTTTATGTAAGACACTGATTACTTTTTAAAAAGACTAGTCATATGTTATTAATGTCTCCAACTTACTGAGTTAGTTATTTGGATTGACTTTTATATTTATCAAGTAATTTTTGATCTGGTGTTTCTCTCTCATTTGAGGAAAAAAATAAAAAAGTGAAAGAGAAAAGAAATCCATTTATGAATCTTAGTACATGTTGAAGTTTTGTGTTCATAGCAAATAAAAGTAGTTGTATTTGTTCAGTTTATGATGCTTTCATATCTTTTCCTATACTTATAACACCTTGTTTCAACAACTTAGTTCATTGACAAATCTTGCCACTTCTCTGTTCCCATTTCCAATCAGTTAATATTTTATTTTACTGGTTTTGAAAAAGCAATGACTATGGTCTCCTAACTCATTGGTATCCCAGAAGCTTTTGTTTCTTAGTGCTGAGTAAAGCATATGGTCATTGAAGGGTCATAGTGATGAATTCTGATGGAGAAGCCCAGTAAGGGTTAAGGATGGTCCAAGCGAAGCTGGGTATTTATTTGAGACAGTAGTTTCAGAGTCGAGTGTTGTTACACCCACCTTTAAAGGAAATTTTAAAAAAAGAACTTTCATCATCCTTATGATTGACTTCAATTTATTTTTATTCCCATATGTCTATGTATATAAACATTAAATTATATATAATAAATTCCTGCCCTTATAAAGCTATTAAAAATAAAACTAAAATATCTTTAAAATTTTGAACAAATTGAAAATCTCCAAATTCTAAACCTTAATGAAGAATTTAAAGACTTTCTCTATTCCTCATTTTCCTATCACAATCCATCCACATCTTAAGACTTGAATATAATGCTGCCTCTTCCAAGAAGTCTTTCTTAACCATCCCAAATATAGTAAGTGATCCCTCTCCCCTCATTGTCTATGAAAATCACACATATTTATCTTATGGCACTTACCATGTAATGTTTTATGGATATAATATTACCTTATTCAGTCACATGTTCCTTGAGATTAAGAACCACATCTTATTTATCTCTGCACACCGTAATACCTTGAATGGTATCTTTTTCACATGGTTACTTACTTTTGGTTATGTAAATAATACATGTTCATTTTTTAAAATTTAGAAAATAGAACTGTTTAAGGAGGAAATCTTAATTACTCATAGCTCTAGAGGTAGCCGCCGCCAAAATTTTAGATCATTATCTTCCCATTTCTTTATGCTAATTTTCACAAAAATGGGTTAACTTAGTGAATTATTTTATTTTATTTTTTTTTGGCTACACCTGCGGCATGTGGAATTCCTGGGCCAGGGATTGAACCCACACTACAACAGCAACCTGAGCCCACTACAGTGAAAACACCGGATCCTTAGCCTGCTGCACCCCAAGGGAACTCCCTTAGTGAGTTATTTTTAATGGTAATTCTATAAGGATATTTATGCATATAGGTATTCTTTTACTCATTCAACCAATTCTTTCGGTGGTGCTACTATATATTAGCATTTCTTTTAAAAGAATATTAGGAGCATACTATCTGTATGATTTAGTATAGTACTCTTTTCTTATCACGAGTATTTCCCAACATAATTAAATATTCTTCAAAAAAATTTTATGACTAAAACAATTACAGATTAATCTTAAGTTCTCCATTTTAACAGCTATACAATTATGGATGTACCGTACCACCATTCTATTTTTATATACATTTGTTTTGTGTGGATTAGTATCTTTCACATAAATAGTTATTGAATAACCTAATGTGTTATTTTACAAGACTATGTGTCTGTATAAGTATATATATCTTTGCATCATTGTTATTATTCAGCCCCTATTTTTGAAAATCTGACTATATGCCAGTCACTGAATAATGTCTAGAAAAACAGAATTAAATGAGGTTTCTGCACTAAAGAGGATTAGATCTTTTAGAGAGAAAGGTAAATGAGCCAACACTTACAGTGCCGTTAACAATGAGCCCAGGATAGGTCTACTTCTCTGATGAGAACTTAAAATAGCGAAGCTTTCACTTTCCTTCCTAACTTGCATAAGGCTAATTAAATTAAGCACTCAACACCAGGCGCTTAAAACTGAGGACCTTAATATTAAGGGATGTGGAGCTCCCATTGTGGCTCAGTGGTTAACGAATCCAACTAGGAACCATGAGGTTGAAGGTTCGATCCCTGGCCTTGCTCAGTCAGTCAAGGATCCAGTGTTGCCCTGAGCTGTGGCGTAGGTCACAGACGTGGCTCAGATCCTGCTTTGCTGTGGCTCTGGCAAAGGCCAGTGGCTACAGCTCTGATTAGACCTCTAACCTGAGAACCTCCATATGCCACAGTTGTGGCCCTAGAAAAGACAAAAAGACAAAAAATAAAAAATAAAATAAAATAAAGGGATGTAAAACCTACAATAGGAAACATAATATGTATAAATGGAGATACATACATATATACATATATAGGAATAGAAAACTTTCTGTGATAGAGCTTTACAGGTTTGTGGAATGGACTCTTTTTGAACTAATGTTAGATGCCTTGTTCCTTATTTCCATGTTCACTTTCACCTCCATGCAAGTGCCCTTGACTTTAATTTCTCTTATAGTGACCTAGAGATTAATTTTTGTTGTTCTCTTTCTTTCTTTCTTTTTCTTTTTTTAAGGCCGTGCTTGCGGCATATGGAGGTTCCCAGGTCAGAGGTCGAATTGGAGCTACAGCTGCTGGCCTATACCACAGCCACAGCCATGCCAGATCCAAGCTGCATCTGTGACCTACACCGCAGCTCTCAGCAACACTAGATCCTTAACCCACTGAGCAAGGCCAGGGATCGAACCCCCGCAACCTCATGGTTCCTTGTTGGATTTGTTTCCTCTGCGCCACGACGTGAACTCCAATTTTTGTTCTTTTCTTATACACATTTATCATTATGTCTTTTCATCTGTGATCTTTTATACTTTTAATTAATAAAAAATAAATGTAAAATACAACAGCTCTAAGGAATAAAGAACATTAAGAGATTGAAACTTTCCCTCAAATCATTGAAAAACCGCTGAATATACCGAACATTACATATGAACTGTAATGATTCATTCATTCACTCTAACGCATATCTTTTGAGAGTTACTATATACCAGGCTTTGAGCTAGCTCCTAGAAGTATAGCAATGAACAATAGACAAATTTCCTTCTCTCGTAGTATGCTCTCATAGTAGTTCCAGTGGATGATAGAAGTATATGCAAAATGCCAAGTGTTCATTTATAATGTAGTCTTAAAATTCATATTTTCCTGAGAAAATATTTATAAATGAAGTTATGTGTATAAGAACATCTTTAAATAATTTATATTAAATTTAAAAATTAAAGTGCTGATGACTTAGGAGAATCTAGCAATTACTGGAAAAATGTATACCAAGATTCAAGTTGAAATGCATATGACATTTATCTCCTTATGGAATGAATAGTGGGGGCTAGAGCCCTGCTGTCCCATGGGCACCTTGAGAATTCTAGAAGCAGAAGCAATTACAGTAGCTGGTATGCCAAAGTTGCTGGATTGCAATACCAGACAGACATGGAAGTCTTAATGGCACCAGCTTTTTCTAGGATACGGTGAAAGAGGTAATAAAATAGTAGATCAAGCCATCCGTATGTGCCAGTCATTTTTAAGTAAAGTATAGTTAAGATCAAGAACTATGTGCAACCAAATACTAGACAAGGTTAAAATAAACCAAACGAGTATAACCAATATCAATGTCTGTGATGGACTTTGTTACCCAGCGTTGGCCGCAATATCTCCTATCCCACATGCTCTTCTGCAATGAGACTTTGCTACTCCCTTGTCAGTGGGTGGAATCGTATTGTTCTCCCTCTGAATGTGGACTGGCCTTAGCAACTCACTTACACAGAAGTGACACGTGTTCCTTCCAAAATTAGATCAGAAAAAGCCTTGCAACATCTTCCTTGGTGTCCCAGTCTCTTGAAACACTAGCCATCTGAATGCTTCCTTTCAGGGTGCTTCCTCTTGGGAGCTACCATACTGTTGGAAGTCCAGGCCACATGAAGAGGTCACATGCAGGCACTCTGTTGACACACCCAGCTGGGCCCAGCCTCTGAGTCATCTCAACCTAGGTCTCAGACCTGTGAGTGAAGTTCTGTATGAGGGAAGAAGAAAACAAAGATGACATCATCACCACTTGATGATGAGTATCATGGTAAGAATGATGCGTTGGGGCAGAGACAGTAATGCTCACCACGTGGTCTTTGTGTTCTCCCAAATTTCTTAGGCACCTTGAAGTTAATTAAAGCCTGAAGAATAGGCTGTGAGCAGCAGTGATATCTGTCACTTCCAGGCCATAGCGAAGGTCAGGTATGAATAAACAGTGACATGTCAGCTGATATTTAGACAGCCTATATCCTTTTTTGTTTGTTTTGGCTTCTTGTGTTTTTGTTTTGTTTTAGAGCCACACCTGTGGCATATGTTTCTTCCCTGAACAAACAGGGAACCACTTTGTTCCCTGGTTAAGGGTCGAACTGGAGCTGCAGCTACCAGCCTACACCACAGCCACAACAACACCAGATCTAATCTGTGTCTGCAACCTTCACCACAGCTCACAGCAATGCCAGATCCTTAACCCACTGATCAAGGCCAGGGATCGAACCCCCATCCTCGTGGATACTAGAAGGGTTCATAATCCACTAAGCCACAACAGGAACTCCTAGGTAGCCTAGATCCTTAACTCACTATGTGGAATAGAAAAGCCTGGATTATTGCTGAGTAGTATACTCTCTGCATTATTCCATTCTACTTTATCAGTCATTCATGAACTCCTAGCATGTGCCAAATACATGCTGGAAATATGAAGATGAGGAAAATGGAGTCCTAGTTCTCAAGGAGCTAAGAGTCTTTTTCTAAATACTTAATTGTTTGCTTGCCACTTAAAGACTTTCTATAGAAGAGATCTTTCGGGTCTCTAAATTTTCAGCCTAGAATGCAATGCCTTTCAAATATAAGGTTAACTTACTTTACTTTATTATTCTCTGTACCACATTCCAACCAGAAATCTCATTTTCCTAAAAATTGGCCTTTATTTCTAGACTATTGTGATTTTGCATATGCTGTTAACTTTGCCCAAAATGACCTAAATTATCTGTTCCTCAAAACCCAACTCACTCTTTATAACCCAGGTAAAAACTATTATATGAACAACTATTTTACAAACTATTTACATATAGCTATTTCCTGACTATCTCATCAAACATGACACATTTCTCTGCTAAAATCCCAGTGATAATTTGTGTCCCTTTCTTTGTAGTCCCTCCCCACTAGACTGTAAATTCCTTGAAAACAAAAGGCTATTTACTTTTTCTACATCCTTTATGCCACCTACAATGATATATTCCACACAGTAAGCATTCAACAAATATTTATTGAATTGAACGGAATTGAACACAGTGCCTTCATCTGCACCTTCATCATTTATTCATGACTACATCATGGATTTCAAAACTATAAGACAAAATTTGACATAACATGAATATATAAAAATGGAGTTTCAGTTACTTTCCCTTTACATTATTATTATAAAATGAAGGCTGCCATGTCAAAACTGTTACCCAAATGAGGAAGGGAAAAAAGCCCTGAAATGTGAACATGCCTTAATATGAGTACAACAACCCCATAAAATATAACATCTGTGAATCTAAACTTGCTGTATAAAGACCATTTATGCAACGATTTAATATTAATGAATGGTTTTGAATCAACAAACTTCACCCCTAGGCATAGGTTTTTGTGGTGTGAAGAGAAAAATGCACTAAACTACATGGATGATCAACCCTGACTTCAAAATCCAATAAAACTCAGAAATTAAAATATATTAACATTTAATGTGAACCAAAGACAATGTAATGTTCATTAGTTGCAGGATGAAAATCTCATTTTCTGTTCTGGACCACATTATTTATTTGCTTAAGCCAAACAGACTCTTTAGGAGCTTCTGTCTTGCCTTATGTTCCTGTTCCCCTGGAAATACATGGTGATGAAGGTCCTTTTAACAGCTGTTCCTCTAGACATATTAACTTCCAAGGCTCACTGTTCATTTTATTCACCAGAGCTATTTTTATTACAGCAAATAAGAATGGCAAAATACAAAAGATCAAAAGATTTCTACTCTAGTACCCACTGTGGTTATACGCCTGGCTAGATGCCATTAATTAAGCTGTCATAGCTAACTTATTGAGCGCTCACTGCCAGTTTTGTAAGTGCTTTACATATATTATTCAATTTAATTCTCATAACAACCTTATGAAATAGGTTATTATTATTCCCATCCTATAGATGAAGGAAATCCGTCACAGAAATGTTAAATAACTTATGCAAGGTGAAAAAACAACAAAAAACAACAACCAAGGAAGCTAATAAACAGTGACTGAAGGATTCCAGGTTTCTGCCTCCACAGCCAGTACCCTTCACAATGTTCTAAGCAAGGAAGGAACTTCTGAAACCCCTGAGTGATTGTTCCTAAATAACTTGGGGCAAAAATTTACAAATCAGTCTTCCTAGAGAGAAAATCTAATGGCCAAATTTCAGTGGTTATTCGCCAATAACGAAAAGTTAACAGTGCATTTAATTGCCATTTCCAAAGGATAATTCTTAACCTAGATGAAATTTACTCTAGCATTTGAAACCACCTACAGTGACAGTAAGAACAGAATGTTGTGATGTACTATTGTTTCAGAAACTATACAAGTACCTTTTACCAAGCAATCATGGCTGGAACAAAAAGCCATTTTATAGATATCATACATTTTGCTAGAGATAGGACACAGGTTGGCCTATTAAAGAATATAGCCAAAAATATTTCTGGAGAAGGATGGCTTTATTTAGCAATAGCTTGGCTTAGCAGTTTTTGCCAAGTTCAGTAGAGTTCTCTACTCAGTTAACCAAGCAATCCTGTTTCTTCTGCAAGTTCACTTTGCATATGAGAAAAGAATGGCAGGTTAATTACATATGACCTGGAGTGAGTGACTGAGATCTCTTTCTCTATATCTCTATTTCCACTTATCTATAGTTCAATAAGCATGAAGTTGAGAACACAACCCTGAATGTTCTGACTTTATAACGTGCCAGTTTACATCACCTCAAATATATTTTTAAAACGGAAAGTGTTATGATGTGTCAGTGTTGGTTCATCAGTTGTAAAAGAATGTACCACTCTGGAGGAGATACTGATTGTGAGAGTGGCTCTGCATATTTAGGGACAGAGAGTATATGGACAAACTGTGTACCGTCTCCTCAATTTTTAAAACCAAGTTTTAATGACCCTAATATTGCTCTAAAAATTAAGTCTTTTAAAAAATATTAAAAGATGAAGAAAAGGCAAACATCACTCAAGGGAAATGAAGCACATAGAGGAGGGGGAAAGAGTTTAGATGAAGGATAACAGTGGGGATGGGAGGAGGAAACAAAAAGGACAGATCAGCAGAGGAGGGGTGTAGATTACTTAGGTACCTGCTGAGTGGAGGTACCCTCAAGGAACATCCGTGTCAGATATGTGTAAATACTGAACTCTTTTCTGGGTTCCCATTTTTTCTCCTAAAATGATGGCCAGCATATCAGTTAAAGTAGAAACAAAATATAACTGAACTGTTATACTTCCTGTTACATATCTTTTCTACAGTACTTGCTCCACTGCTGTAATTACTTGTTTTTGTGTCTGGCTGCTTACTAGCATACAGAAGCCTCTATGAGAATTGATCATGCTCTATTTATCTTCTTTTTCTCACCTACGGTAGGCATTTGGTTAATATCTGCTGAATAAATGCATGCATGCACGAATGAACAAAAGAAAACAAATCAATAAAGGGTCACTGATGTGCATAATTAGTCTCATGGCATAAATGCTATGAATGTAAGTGTATGGTGAGTCGAGAGTTTTCTAGGCAGGTTAACGAAAAATTTATGACCACAAGTGGCAGCAGCACACATAGGCTTTCTTTTGGTGGCATTCTGACAAGTCCCTCACAGGAGGAGACTGCCAGGAAGTTACCATGAGGGGTCTACCATCCAGAAAGGGAAGAGGACAAGGAAACTTTCAGGGGAGAAGGGGAAGAGAGACAGTGTTGCTCAGCATCCTCTGGGCAGTCTCTGGGTCAGAGGGCTCCAAAGAGCATCAGTAGTTTGGGTCTTTGTAGCCCCAGGCTTATGTATAGCTTGGGGCTAGCAGATGTGGGGCAGTTCCCTCAGGTGTGCAAAGCAGACAGCCTCTAGCTGACTAAAAATCTGCTCATCTGGGCTATGTTTAAAACAATAGGATGTGTGAAAATTTGAGTTTGGTGCTAGTGGGCTTATACTGGGTGTCATCCTGCTGTGAAGAAATAAACAACATAGGTGCCAATGCAGAGACCATCCTTGGCTCATTTATATAACAGTAAATAAACAGGATATAAAAGATAATAATTCAAGAAAGAGAAGAAGTGATTCTCTTGGATTTACCAAGCATTATTTCATATACTTAACTTTTTCAGGCACATACTGCTAAAAGATTGTCATACTAAGAAACAGGTTTATATCACGGTACGCATATTCAATGCAATGATCATTTCTATGATTTTAGTTGTAGTAAAAGCACAACTGAACAATAAATACCAATCTCTGTAGATTTAGAAATAAGCCATGTATATTTTTATAAAAATTGATGATGAAATAAACTTTCACTTTTATTAATATAAAAAGGAATATTATGTGATGAATTCATTATGGGAGAATGAATGAAGCCTCTGAAGAAAAGTGAATCACGATTATACTTGTATTACCACTCTACTTACATATTAGGAAAACTCAGTCTAGCTTCTAAGAGACACCATTTGTAATTGTTTAATATCATTTGAGTACCTATCGTATAATAAACATTTGAGTTAACATTGTCTTGTACTATCTGTCTCCTCCCAAAAGAAACTTAAATTTGATCTTAAATGCTTAGAACGCATGTATGTATGTCACAGATGTCACTAGGGATGTCATATGTCATGAATGCCAGCAAGGGGACCAACCCAAAAGACCTGCCCAATCACTGCATCTAGCTCAGGTCTAGATTATCTGGTGACAGGAGGCGGTTTCCACATCAGGTCTGGACTTGGCTTTCTCGGTCCTGAGATCTATGAACTTAAAAATGTATCCACTTACTCCATACCCAAAAGGTAATGGTAGACGAGGGGCTGGATAAACCGAGCAAAGAACCCCGTTCAAAAATAGGAAGAATGGAAGATATATATCTGTAGGCATTTTAAAAACTCACTATGCAGTGACTGGGAGGGTGAGGAATCCTTATGTGTCTGTTCTCATAGTCGCAAGGTGTACTCTCCAGAAGAGAATTCCTTTCTGTGGTCCTCCTCGGCCACATCTGAGGTAGATGTTGTAGAATATCCCTTACTTGAGGGCTATGAAGCTTTCTCTTTCCACTTCCTGCTTAAAGAAAGTTGGTAGCCTAAGGGCAATTTTAAGTCCTGAACAGTAATATTTTTAAATTACAGGTTTGTGGTTCCTTTGACAGTACAACCTTCTCAGAAACTCATGGGATTTCTTCTCTGTGTGATTACAGTGAATTCCATGTACCAGTCACATGGTTCTTTTAGAGACTTAATTCTCAGATCTGCTACTTGCTTTCCTTTCTCTCCCCACGCCTCACTCTTCAGATATAATGGGACCTACATTGATGCTCTCTGACTTCTGTGCAAAGGCTGGGCTTTCATTCTCATCTTTGCTCTGAGTTATTTTATCTAATTAGATATTTGGGGGTGCATCACCCCTATATGATATGTGTTCTGTGGCATCATAATCAGCTCAGTGCTTTTGAAAGCGGGCATAAGGCTATAACTTTAATGAGATCTTTGACACAATATTAAATTTTAATGGGCCGGTGTCACTCAAAGTCTTTCTCAGCTGTCTTTCTTGGTGTTCAGGGTCTGTAGCACTTAGCTTTCTCACTATTGCAAGGCTTTAGATTTTTGGACTCTCTAGTCATTCATGTCTCTGCACTGACTAATTATTTCCTGATCAAAAGCCTTTCCTTAATACCTCGACAAATACTCCTGCTCCGTTTTCCAGTCTGTTCCCCTAAAGCTTGTACGTCCTAGGTACTTGGTCTGTTTCCCAAGTTATCAAAGACATCATTTAAACAAATGTTTTTCCACTGGATAAAGTGGATTGCTATCTATTCAATTTCCAATATGAATTTTCTCATAACCTAAGTAGTAAATCCATGCCACATAGCTTAGGTTTTCGTTACAACAGTACCCTGCTCCGAGCACCAAGTTATGAATTAGTCAAGATGTGATGTGTAGTTATGTGCTAATTAACACTGACATCTCAAGCTTTATACAGCAAAGGTTGATTTCTCACCCCTATAATATGTCTAAAGGAGCTGATCTAGGAGCCTCTCTTTTATGTAGTCACTCAGAGACCTGGACTAACAGGTCAGCATCTAGACTTTCACTGGTCAACCAAGTCAGCTGTAGGGAACACACAGAGAATTCACATGTCTGCTTTGGCCCAGAAGTGATAGATGTCCATTCCATGCCAGCTCTTCAGGCACAAGTAGTCCTGCCTTATTGCAGGATGCCGAGGAAATATAGGGAATCATGTGAAATATTTAGTGAGCATTGCAGACTCTCCTACAAAGAAAAACGGTTAAAGTATATATAGTTATGAAAAATATAGATAAGTTGAAGTATTTATGTACTTACTAAATTTGTAGTTTCAGAAATACTAGGAATTTGTCTCTGTAGCCTTGGAAGCTGAGTTTTCAGATAAATAAAACTAATTCTCTTCCAGTGGTTTCATAATACAGTTATTAAACTCTTCAAGGAATATGTGTTGCATGTGGATTGTAAGAAACAAGTGTTTGAAGTATATCCTTGAGTATCAGAAAAATAATCATGTGAATAGCATACTCTCCATTAGGCAGACTCCCGGGGTCGTCTGTTGCACTGAATGCTGAACTAGAGAGACCACTTGCCTGACCTAGGAGAGCACTTCTTTGTGTTTCAGGAAAAATGATTGACACCTGGAGTATATCCATATTTGAAGTCAAAATGTGCTTCAGCTTCAAGGCCATCCATGAAAGATGTACCTTTGTAAACTGTCGAAATTTACATTACTTACCTTCTTCTGAACATGCAATGTAATTCTCCAAGTACTAGGGAAAGGATTGTGATAAATCTGCCTTTACCAAAAACAAAATTAAAGTATTTTACATGTAACTTTGAATGTTAATTAATAGGATTATTAAAGAGAATATATTTGTTTGGTCTTTTTTGCCATTTGTTAGCTGTAGACTAAGACCTTGAAAGCTAATAGGTTAAAATGAATACAGATTAAATAGTGGACAGACTAATTAGCTATAATAGTGAGGTTATTTATTGAAGTATCATGAAAGGGGTTTTGCATGCATTCTCTCGTTTATTTCTCCCAGTAATCCTATGAGGTAGTAAACTGATGGGAATAAGATTCAACAGCTGACCCCAGGTCACACAACAGGTATCAAGACTGGTATTCAAACCAAGCAGTCTGACTCCACACACCACATTCTTAATTACTACTGTATACTGCCTTCCTCTGTATGATACATGGTCGTGTTTGTATTGGATCACTGATTGAACTATCATTTTTAAAAATCTGTAATTAATATTTTATTGATATGTATACTTGATTTACAGTATCATATTGGTTTCAGTGTACAGCATAGTGATTCAATAGTTTTACAGATTATATTCCATAAAGGTTATAATAAGATAAAGGCTATAATTCCCTGTGCTAAACATTTCATCCTGTGGTTTAGCTATTTAATATGTAGTAGTTTGTATCTCTTAATCGCCTACCCCAGATTTACGCCTCCCACTTCCTTCTCCCCTTTGATAACTGCCAGATTGTTTTCTAGATCTGTCTCTGTTTGCACATATGTATTTGTTGTCATTTACTTCCCTCCTCCACATTTTTTTGCTTTTAATGTCATATTTTACCTCTTCATGTTTATCCCTTATTTAACTATCTATTGCAGTTACGGTTGAGTTTACAATTTTTATCTTATAATCTTTATACTAGCTTATTTCAGTGGTTTATCCATAGCTTTTACTATATTATTTGCCTTTTCTAGTGGGATTTTTTTATTTCCTATAAATTCTTACTCATTGTTGTAGCTTTTTCTTTCCTACTTAGAAAACCTCTTATCACTTCTTTTAGGGGTGGTTGAGTATTGATGAAGTCTTAGTTTTTACTTGTCTGAGAAGTTCTTTGTCTCTCTTTCAATTTTGAATAATAATCTTGCTGGTTAGATTATCTTAGGTTGTAGGTTTTTTTCCCCCCTCTCTGCACTTTAAATATATCATGCCACTCCCTTCTAGCCTGCAGTTTCTTCAGAAAAATTAGGTGGCAGCCTTATGGGTGCTCCCTTTTATGTGACTATTTTTCTCTTTCTGCCTTTTGAATTCTCTCTGTGTCTTTAACTTTTGCCATTTTAATTACTTTGTTTCTTGGTGTGGGTCTCTTAGGGTTCATGTTGTTTGGGACTCTCTGTGCTTCCTGTAACTGGAAATCAGTTTCCTTCTTCAGGTTTGGAAAGTTTTCATTCTGATTGGGTGATTTCTATTTTCTGTCTTCCAAATCACTCATACATTATTCTGTGTTGCCTAGTCTGATATTAATTCCTTCTAGTGTGTTTTTTATTTCACTTATTCTTCAGCTTTTACTGGTTCTTTTTTTATATTTTCTTGTTCCTTGTTAAAATTTTCAGTGTGTCCATCTATTCTTTTCCCAAATTTAGTCAACATCCTGGTATGAATACTTTGAACTCTTTATCTGGTAAATAATTTGTGTGTGTCTCATTGGTTGTTTCTTCAGGGTTTTTTTTCCCCACATAAAATTTATTGTCAGTTAAACTCTCTGAGACTTAATCTCATTATGTCTAAAAAATGATTATTTCTATGTATATATTAGCATTTCTATTATATGCAGAGTTTTTGTGAAGATCCTCAGACATAATGAACAGAAAGAAAATTCTTTCCTTGTTAAAAAGAACCACATAAGGAAGCATGATGTTTGAGAGAAGAACAGGGATAGCAATTTTTTGCATGCCTAATGTGTTAAACACCTTATTATATATACACTCATGTAACCTCACAACAACCTCACTGTAACTAGGTCATTTAACAGTAAAAATACTTGACTAAGATTTGTACTGTTAAGCTGTAGTGCTGGAACATTCAACCCAGATTTACCTCCAAAATCTAGAAAGTGCAAATAGTTAAAATTCAGATGAATCATAGAGAATTGTAGAACCTAGTAACCAATTTCCTAGGTTAAAGTTGTGTAATTTGTGTATATTTTACATTACATTTATGTACGTAATAAGGTATTTCTAAGAAAATAATATATTCCTAAGAAAATAATAAGAAAAAAATTCTAAGATATTTCTAAGAAAATAAAATGTCTAAGAAAATAATAAAATATTTATGAGAAAATAATTTTCTAGCCATCCAACATGAGTTCATTTGAATAATTTGTTAAAACTTGACTATGAAGCACAGGACGGAACATTTTTCTGTTTTTCTAGTGACTCATTGTGAGGATTTTGTGTTGTCTTTGTGTGTATGTTATTGCAAGTAAATGTTTGAAAAATTTCATCTTCTATTTTGATTTCTCCCCAAACTGTTTTATATCTCTAAGGATTTTTTTAATCTTTTGGAACAAGGCATTTATATGAAGAAATAATAATACTCAGCCTTCAGTGAAATAGAATTGATTACTGTTCATAATAGTGTAAAATTTAAATTAATATAATGATTTCCAAGTAAAACTTCCCTGGGAAAAATTCCAATGTATACTGTACCATTGACCTTGGGTTAATTATCTAACCTCCCTTAATATTAATTTCCACCTCCATGAAAATGAGAATGACAATATGTTCATTATGTTCATTATAGAGTTGTTCAGTGAGTTAAATAAGATACTACGTGTGTAAGTGGCTAGCACATAATGGTTCTTTCAATACTTCCACATTTTTTTCTCTAGTAATTTAATTGATTTCTGACTACTACTTCAGAGTACAGAATATTCTACATTAACATTTCTTTTACAGTAATTTTCACACATGAAAATGTCAACACATAATAGCTATCTGTAGCTATCAACAAAACTATTTGGAGTATATCAGTGACTTTCAGTCATGTGCCAGTACCCAGGCACTATCATTGACTACATTTTTACTCTACAACTAAAAAAAATACGTAAATTTTTATTATGCTTAGTTTTATTGAAATATTATGTTCTTTCTGTGTTGTGATTAAGATATCATCTATAAAATTAAAGTAAAAATAGTGATGTTTGGAGTTTCTAAAAATATGCTTTCCTAGAAAAATAAGAAGTTGGAACTCCTTTGTCAGTGACTTAAATTTATTTTGACATTTATTTTAAATATCAGCTCTGTCACTTACTGTCTCTGTGATCTAGAGCAACTCAATTTAGCCTCTCTTTGCATCATTTTCTCATCTGTGTAATGGGAATATCAAAAGTATCTATCTCATGGGTTGTCATTAAAATGAAATTAGGTAATACATCAAGACTCTTAGAACAGTTCTGGAACATAATAATGATTTCATAAATAGCTAAACTAGCTGTCGTTGTCACTGTTCGTAAATCCAAAATGCTGAGACCCATCCATTTAGATAAGTCTTCTTTGCCAAAAATCACCTTTAAAGTAAGGAAAGCTTATATTTGCAGATACTATAATACCCTAAAGTCCGAGGTAGTCTTTGTAGCATTGAGATTGTGATTGAGTATGAAAGTGTTTTTAAAAATATCCCTGTTTTCTGCAGTAAGTTGAATATTGACATTAAACACTATCCATCCATTATTTGGTGATTTTTAAAGTCCTGTCTTTATTTTTATATTAGATTAGGCTTTGATGCCTTTGTTGAACCCAAGAAAACAATTTATGACTACATTATATTTTGCGTCTAATTTAATTATCAAAATTTTACTTCCTTAGTTTTTCCACATTTCTTAAAGCAAAGCTTTCCTATATACCAGCTACACCATAATGAGGCTACATAGTTCTGTGTACAGCCTATATTGTTTTATTGTAAATAAAAATAATTGCCAAATATAAGGTGCAATTTTTATTTATTTTTACACTGAATAACTTCATATAGTTTATATCTAGATGTTTGAGATAATGATGGTGGTATTTGTAATTTATTCTTTCTGCTATTCTTGTAATGCATCACAAGATAAAAAAATAAAATTAGATAACTTTTTAATAAGTAGTTTAGAAGTTCCTTTAATTTGAGTAGCATCTGCTCTGTTTTCTCAGGTGGAAGTGCTATTGTGTTAATTTTGAATTATTAATGGCATTCCACACTGTGGGGGGAAAAAACCTACAGCCACATATTTGAATGGTTGAAGACAATGCATTGCCTTTTTAAGGGAGAAAGCAGTGTAATATTGCAAATGGTTCCTTTTATAGCAAAGGACACTGCTTCCTTACAGACTTTGTTTTAGAACATTCTAGTCTGACCCTTTTTTGGGATATGTTCATTCAGAAACCTCAGTTACATTTTTTCTAAATAAGACAGCTTTGCCCTTTGTCCTCAAGACAAGGGAATGGGCGCATTTGGCAAGAGGGCCCTACACACTCATTAATCTGAATTTTCACAGCAGTAATTAAGTTCTGTTCCTTCAATGTAAGATATGAGTGGCAGGGACTCATCTATTTACTTTTTGTCTGTAGTAGCTAGTATGGTGTTTGCTTGATATATTAGCAGGTGCTCAGTGAGCCTTTATAGTATGAATAGATTTTAAGCCAATGGACCAAACTAACTCATGTCAAATATATGATTAATTTAAAGT
The DNA here is from genome assembly GCF_016906955.1 of Phacochoerus africanus. NCBI lineage: Eukaryota > Metazoa > Chordata > Mammalia > Artiodactyla > Suidae > Phacochoerus > Phacochoerus africanus. The sequence goes on from NC_062558.1 coordinate 126,219,324, forward strand.
CACTTTCAAGTGAGTAATTTAATTCAAGTTTCATATATATAGGCTTTGATACTTGATATCCCAATTACTGTCTTCCAGTTTTCAATGGACCTGCTAGATAAGAACTGACATAGGAGTTCCCATCGTGGCGCAGTGGTTAACGAATCCAACTAGGAACCATGAGGTTGGGGGTTCGATCCCTGGCCTTGCTCAGTGGGTTAAGGATCCAGCATTGCCATGAGCTGTGTAGGTTGCAGATGCAGCTCGGATCTCGCGTTGCTGTGGCTCTGGTGTAGGCCAATGGCTACAGTTCCGATTAGACCCCTAGACTAGGAACCTCCATATGCCGTGGGAAGTGGCCCTAGAAAAGGCAAAAAGACCAAAAAAATAAAGTGACATAAACTTTGACTACAACCTTTGGACCACAAATTGACCCTCCTACTGTACTGAGTGATGAATATAAAAGTCTGAGCTTCACCAATGAAGCATTTTTGATCTGTATAGTTCTGAGACTCTTCTCTAGATTGGAATAAAATAATATATTTTAAATTCCTAATTCCTGAACAATTAAAGAAAGCAGTATTCCCCTCAACTATGGTAAAGCAAAGTTTTGGTTATTAAAATTAGCTGAGCTGAGCTGAGCTCTTGTTAATAATCTGTAAACCTGATAGGTGTTTGATGGAACCTCATTGCTTTAAGGACCTCATTGCAAACAGAACTGTTTTTCCATTATTAAACTCTTGAAGCAGGAGTTCAAGAATAATTGCCAGCAAGCAAAACAGTGCAGGAACTTAAAGAATAAATTGCCATATGGTAATGGCAGTGTACAAAGTTGCAGTCAGGAGCCCTGAACCCTGAGCACATGTACAAGATATGTTACACGTGAAGGCCACTCTATTATGTTTATGAGCCAATGGGCCCTGGAAGTCTTTCCTTGTCAACAGATGTTAGATAGTTAAGGCACTTTTTAAATATAGCCCTGTAAGAAATTTGTAGAATGATTTTCTTAACCTACTGAGATCCGACATAATAAATAATATGTAGAAAATAGTTATAAAACTAAATGGTAGCTATTGAACATGTTGGTATTTTAGAGAATAATATTTTGACTCATTGTTAAATATATGCCTAATGCTTAGGCCATTATCATTTGATTATAGATATGATCAATGAGGAAGACAGTCTTTGTTTTTCCATAGGCTCTTTTAAATGCAATGAACCTTGTTATATATAGGCATTATTGCTTCCAGGTTGCTACATTCTTAAAAAGGCACTTAGCAAAACCATTGAAATTTGATACTTTTATATGGAACAATTTCTGTGGAAAGTTCTTTCCTAAATTAGTTGGATTTTTTAAATATGTAATAGAGTAAAAAGGGGAGATTTTATTCAAATAAGGGTATATCACCAACCTTTATTTTTATGATGTATAACAATACTTTGGTGACTATTTAAATAGCAGAAGGGTAACTCCTTACTTCAAAGTGTTTTTACACTCATTTCTTTTTTAATATTCTGTTATAGGTAGAAATGAAACTGGACTTAAATTCAGGTTATTACCAATGCTCTAATAGCTATAAATGCATCACTATTTCATGTGAGCAAACATAGGCCAAGATTTAGCAAATCTATTGGACCAGAAAAATATGTTTATCCAATGGCTGGCTTATAGTTTTTCAATAGACCATTGGTTTTTGCACTTTTTGTTAACTTCAGTACTCTTTGTAAGAACCAAATTACTCATAATTCTAAATGTACAATAAATGCAAGAAAAAAAGCTGTATTTGACTGGGGGGCGTGGAGGGACAGAAGGGGGCAGAGCCTTAAGCTTTTATCCTCCTATGTCCCCAGCCCCATATCTCCACCACCAAAGTACATTTCAAAAAAGGATATTTGAATGGAAAATATAACATGTAAATTAATTGACTATCAGTATCTCTGATTAATTATAAGTCCTACATCAGTCGCAGCACTGGCTTGTGATCTAACCTCTTTTTTATATTCACCATTTTTTCTTTTCTAGACATCACTTTCCTATTTCTGGCTTCCACCCCTTGTAATCACCCCTATTTCCACAATCTACACAGATACACAAACAAACACATACACTTACACACATGGATGCACACACACACATCTCACTCTTGATCACTATCAGCTTCTTATATATATCCTGTGGTGGCCAAAGATCAGATTCAAAGTAAAATTCTAAAGCAGGCAAAGAAGATGCTCATTCCAGCACTGCTCTTTCCTATCTCGGTAATTTCTCCCTTACTGAACTTGGCCATTACACCCCTTCTGGGTAGAACCTGTTGTTCACCTTTCTCAGCTCTTTGTTATCAGACTGTCCTAGGCTAGGATTCCTTCTCTCAAAGACATGATAAATGACATGCATCCATTGAACAGATAGCTAATATATTAATATTAATAATATGTAATGAATTAGTTTCCTCTCCCTCATATTTAACAGCCCAGGAGTTATATTCTGTTGCATAATACAAAGAATTAAGTTTTATTCACAGTAGCCAACATATGGAAGCATCTTAAGTGTCTGTCAAGAGAGGAACACACACATGCGTGCATGTGCACATGCACAGAGAAGTATTATTCAGCTATAAAAAGAAGGAAATTTTATTTGAAAAGACATGGATGAACCTATAGAGTTAACGGTGAAATAGTGCTAAGTGAAATAAGCCAGACACAGAAAGACAAATATCACATGATCTCATTTATATGTGAAACCTAAAAAAAAGTTGACTTCATAGTAACAGAGTAGGATGGTGGTTTCCAGCAACTGGGGAGTGGAGGCCAAAAGGAAGATAACATCAAAGGGTACAAACTTTCAGTTGTAAGATGAATAAATTCTGAAGACCTAATGTATCAGCATAGTTATTATCAGATACACTATCTTCAGAATAAAGTCTGAAGACCTGATGTATCAGCATAGTTATTATCAGAGTTAATAATAATATATACTTGAAATTTGTTGAGAATAGAGCTTTTTAAAAAAGGTAACCTTGGAGTTCCCACTGTGGTACATTGGGTTAAGAATCTGACTACAGGTGTTCCCGTCATAGCTCAGCAGTTAACAAACCAGACAAGTATCCATGAGGACTCGGGTTCGATCCCTGGCCTCGCTCACTGGGTTAAGGATCCAGCATTGCCATGAGCTGTGGCTTGGATCCCGTGTTGCTGTGGCTGTGATATAGGCCAGTGGATGTAGCTCCGATTCAGCCCCTAGCCTGGAGCCTCCAGATGCTGTGGGTGAGGCCCTAAAAAGACAAAAAAATAAAAAAAAAAGAATCTGAGTGCAGCAGCTCTGGTTGCTGCTGACACGTGGGTTTGATTCCCCATCCAGCTCTGTGGGTTAAAGGATCTGGTATTGCCGCAGCTGTGGCGTAGGTCACAGATATGCTAGGATTTGACCCCTGGCTGGCGAATTTCCACTTGCCAAGGGTGAGGCCATTTAAAAAAAAAAAGGGGGAGTTCCCGTCGTGGCGCAGTGGTTAACGAATCCGACTAGGAACCATGAGGTTGCGGGTTCGGTCCCTGCCCTTGCTCAGTGGGTTAATGATCCGGCGTGGCCGTGAGCTGTGGTGTAGGTTGCAGACGCGGCTCGGATCCCGCGTTGCTGTGGCTCTGGCGTAGGCCAGTGGCTACAGCTCCGATTGGACCCCTAGCCCGGGAACCTCCATATGCCGTGGGAGCAGCCCAAAGAAATAGCAAAAAAAAAAAAAAAAAAAAAGGGTAACCTTGTGAAGTGATGGGTATGTTAATTAGCTTGATCAGCTTCTTCATTTCCCAATGTATACATGTATCAAAGCATTATATTGTACTACTTATATATAGCTTTAATTGGTCTATTATGTTTCACTAAAACTGGGAAAAAGAAAAGTCCAACATCAACCAACAAAAAAAAAACCTTTTTAATAAAGCTACCAAGAGTAAATTTGGAATCGAAAAATTATATTGGAACCTACAGTTTGAAAAGTGTCCTTCATGGTGTTGCTAGCCCTGTATGTATTAGAACTGTATCATAATCCTTTATAACCTGAACAAAATAATAATATATTGTAGTAAGTAAATATTAAAATATTTATATCACTATCTACACCTGTAGGTAGTGAGAAAACTCATAAAATAATTAGAAATTAGTGGACTAAATATTTCCAGTCATCTAGTAGTAATACAATAATAGTTGAAGAATGAATGTTACAACACATTTTTTGCAAAATTCCTAAAAGGCAAGAACTGTGTCTCCTTCACCTTTTTAGCTCCAGCACTTAGCATAGTAACAGGCATATGATAGACGTTCAACTAATGTTTGTTAACTCAATATGCTATTTTTAAATAGGCAAAGGTGTATTACCTTATAGTCTTTCTAAGATTGCACTTATTTTTTCCTCATGTTGTTTCCTCATTAGGTTCTTGTTTTCTACTAAGTGAGGTATAAAGGTATGTTTTACTGTGTTCTATATTCTCTTTCTTTGCCCCTGGGAGTTGTCAGTTAATATCATCAAGTCTTCCCCTTTATCTGCCTTTATTATTCAACTTCAAAGCTAAGAACTCCTTTACAAATCAGCACAACCTGCTTTGCCTCTTGTTTACATTTGCCTTGATTCCCATTAACTGAATTAAAGATGTTTTAGTCTTTTTGTTTGGTGTCAGGGGCAGGCTGATGCTTCACCTAATAAAGTTTGTAAAATATTGTTTTAATTATATGAGAGATATGTATATCTGAAGGAATAGAATGGTGAATGATGTAAAGAAAGAGTCGCATTCTGCAAAATTGACAGAATATTCAATATATCCTTTATACAAGCGTATCATCTGTTTTTTAGGTAGCGAAAACTTTTAGTGTGTTAGATATAAAATTCCATTATAGGCAGTTTTTATGAATGTAAATATTATGGGATATATCATATTTTATGCTACTTTGAAACTTCCTTCGAGTTAGAAGTTTTTACTTTAATGATATCTTAATGGTACCAAAGCAAAGCATCTTTTATAACTAAGAAGACAGAGCCTCCCTTTGTTCATGTCATTGCTACTATCCTGTACTTGGCTGTCCTTTATGTTGTAAATTAAAATAGATGAAGGCTGTCAAGCCAAGTCAATGATGGAGGCTAATTTAATGTGATATAATTGATGAACTCTAAATTGTCCCACTTTTCCTTTTTGAAACACATTGAGTAGAGCTTAAAATTCCAGACAGAGTATTTTAATTTATGCTTTTTGTCACATGGTTATTGAACAACTCATTGTGGTAACAGAGAAACAAAAATTACTTCTTTATGGATACTTTCATAGTATCTGTATATTTGCCTATATAGCAGTCAGAGAAATGGGCACAGCTTAAATATACTACTAGAGTAACTATTAAAAAAAGAAGAAGAATTGTTACCTGAGAGAAGGGGCAAGGGCATGTAGAGGTTACCAATTTAATGGTAATGCAACTATTAAATGCTATGGAAACAAACTATTCTAAAAGAGAAAAAAAAATAAGTAAAAAAAAAGTCCAAGTAAAATATTGGACATGTGTCACTATGATTTTTATGAATTTCGGTAAAGCTGAATGCCCTTGAACCTGAATTTACAAGAAGAAAGGTATTATAGGCATCTCAGCATGATGAAACATCCTACCATATGGCACACAGTAGAATTTGAATGACGCTATAGTTGTTACTAGTATCCAGAAGCAATGTAAGAAAGCAAAAGAGAGCAGCTCTGCAGAAATTACCATTACTAGCAATATTCTCTTCAGTGCCTTTTCCATTAGGTTATGTCAAAAAAACTATCAACAGTGCACATCCACAGAATTGTGCTTTCTGCTCACACAATCTGTACAGGATAGCTAACACAGAGAAACAAAAAAAAAAAATCAAGACTCTTTCAAATAATATTTACACACCTTTTGCTATTTGACGGAAGTGTTAGGGGCTATGCAGTAAAGCTGCTTGCTAATCATTCAGTTTGGCAGTTCATGGCCACTGAATTGATATATTGGAGCTCTTCTTTAATCATATGATCAAATATTCTCATGCTACAGATAGACTGAGGCATACTCAGAAACTGATAAGCTATAAAAATAAGATTTTAATCAAAAAGAAAATCTCTAGTTGCCCAGTATGAATAGAACTGCAAATCCAAACAGTCTCATATGTACAGTGTCTGATTTTTTTCCCCTTTGGTTGTTGTTTGTTAGTTTGCGTTTTGTTTTGTTTTAATGAGGAATTATAATGATGTTTAAATTACATGGGTAATAATGAGGGTCCTTCAGAGTAAAGACCATCTAGAGCTATTGATAGGCTGAGAAGTGTACCTCATAGGCAGTAGCTAGCTACAACCTACTGAAATTTTAGTTTCCCATTTGTAAAATATTTTTATGAGAAATAGAGAGCCAGGGTCTTCCTGTTAGACTGCTAAGTGATCAGAAGCACAAGAACAGTTTAAGGCCGAGAAAATTAAATGGCCAATGAAATTAAAGTGAATTATGTAGTAAAGTCATTCTTTTGGAAATGGGAACCCACTGCCACACTTAGTTCAAAAACATTAGGGCATGAATTTTTAAAATATTGCTAATATCAAGTCAGGATACAATATCGAGAGGAATTAAGAAGCACTAATTGAGTCACACAGAACATTAAAGTCAAAGACGAAAATCATTGGGGGTAGGGTATGTCTGCTGCCTCCAAGTACTCTTACTGTGTGAAGCTCTCTCTTCCTTTAGCATCTGTAACTTTATGCAGTTTTGGTTATTTAAACCACCTCTGTGATTATTCCTTTTCATTATTTGTCTATTTCCCAATGTCTGAATATTAGTTTTTTTATCATATTTAAAGAAAAAAAATCCTATGATCATCTCAATAGTAATCTTAGCAAACTAGGAATGCAAATGAATTTCTCTTAACGGACAAAAAGTATCTATGGAAGTCCAGCTACAGCAGCATCGACAGAAACGTACAAGGCCCACCTCTTAAAACTGTAAACAGGAGAGGATACCCTCTATACCACTTTTGTTCAAAATTGTACTGGTGCCTGTAGCCAATGCAGCAAGTCAAGTAAAAAATCAAAAGGTATGGAGTTCCCGTCGTGGCGCAGTGGTTAACGAATCCGACTAGGAACCATGAGGTTGCGGGTTCGGTCCCTGCCCTTGCTCAGTGGGTTAAGGATCCGGTGTTGTCATGAGCTGTGGTGTAGGCTGCAGACGCGGCTTGGATCCCGCGTTGCTGTGGCTCTGGCATAGGCCGGTGGCTACAGCTCCGATTCGACCCCTAGCCCGGGAACCTCCATATGCCGTGGGAGCGGCCCAAAGAAATAGCAAAAAAAGACAAAAAAAGACAAAAAAAATAAAAAAAAATCAAAAGGTAGGCACATCGCAATCAAATAAATAAATCTCTGTTTACACATTATGTAATTGTCTACATAGAAAATCTAAATTAGTCTATGGAAAGTTGTTAGAAATATTAAAAAGTTGGAAAGTAGCCAAAAACAATTACACAAAAGAAAAGTTCATGTTTATATATACAAGCTACAAATAGTAAATGTAATTTATTTTTGATGTGGTAACAAAACATAAGCTACTTAGGAACAATTCTAACAACGTAACATTTCATGTAGAAATTATAAAGTTATAAAATTGTAAAGTTTTATAAAGCTTTATTGAGAAACATTAATAAAGATCCAACTAAATGGAGAGAAATATCTTCAAGGCTAGGGAGATTTAGTGTAGTAAAGATATGAATTCTACAATCTGTAGAATTAATGAAGTTCCCATTGCAGCAGGGTTTTATAGAACATGAAAGATAATTTTAATATTTACATAGATGAAGATCAAGAATGTCCAAGACACTCCTGACAAAGAATAAGATTAGATGACTTACCTTTCAAGATACCTCGCTTTATTATAAAGCCAGGGTAATTGAGAAAGCATCATGTTTTTGCACAGCGATAGACAGATCAAGAGAAGAGAAAGAAGCCAGCAAAAAATCCACTACATCTAGAAATTTGATATGTCAGTGAAAATCATTGGGGATAAAATAAATCATAATCTCATACAACAAGATGGATAAATGTTAGAAGAAATATCAGCTCAAATGAAAAAAGTGAGTTAGAGTGGGGAAGTGGGGCAATTAAATAGGAAAGGAGCACATAGGTGGATGAAAGTTTTAGCAATGTTCTAATTCCTGAGTTGGGAAAAGGATTCATTCATGGTGTTAATTATATTATGCTTTTCGCTGGATGTATGTGACAGATGCAGATTATCATTCGTATATACCTAAACATTTTAAAATCAACCAATATTAAATAAGAAAGAAATTCAAGATATCTTAGAAATGGATGAAAAGGTTTGGGGAAATTTTTTTTCCTGATATCAGAATTTACTGTGGTGCTTGCATAAGGATAGATGACTCATGGAATTGAATAGAAATTCCAGAAATAGACGCTACATGAATATAGCGAAATATGTCAGAATTTGATATATGGTTTGATTTGCATATGGGTGGGAAAAGGATAGGATATTTAATAAATGATTTGGAACAACTAATTATCCCTGTGGAATAGATGAAGCAGGATATCAGCTTGCTCATACACAAAAGTTGACCTCAGATAGATTAAAGTTAGTAAAATTTAATTTAAAATGAAAAGCAAAAATTTTCAATTTAAAAGTATAGTATAAGGAGTTCCCGTCGTGTCGCAATGGAAATGAATCCGACTAGGAACCATGAGGTTTCGGGGTCGATCCCTGGCCTTGCTCAGTGGGTTAAAGATCCGGCGTTGTCATGAGCTGTGGTGTAGGTCGCAGACATGGCTGGGATCCCGAGTTGCTGTGCCTGTGGTGTAGGCTGGCGGCTACATCCCCCATTTAGACCCCTGGCCTGGGAACCTCCATGTGCTGTGGGTGTGGCCCTAGAAAAGACATAAAAAAATAAAATTAAAAAGTATAGTATAATATCCTAGTAAAGTTTAAGATACACATTATGAATTCATTGGGTAACTATCCTAAAGAAGCTTGCGTGTGTGTACTAGGAGGCATAAACAATATTTTCGGCAATATTATTTGTGACAGTAAAAAGCTAGAACACGGATGTCCATTTATAAATAAACTGTACTCTATTCATGTAGTGAAACATTCTGAGAGAAAAGGAAGAATTACCTACACAGGCATTAACATAAATAAATCTCAAAATCTTAATATTAGTGGAAAGAAAGAGCAAATTACAGAATATATCCAGCATGTAAAGAATGAAACGTGCCTGCCTAAGCTGTATATTATTTCCCAATACACACGGAACTGGAAAACTGTTTTGTTGTTGTTCTTGTTCTTGTTGTTGTTTTTTTGTCTTTTTGCCTTTTCTTGGGCCGCACCCTCGGCATATGGAGGTTTCCAGGCTAGGGGTCGAATCAGAGTCGTAGCCACCGGCCTACGCCAGAGCCACAGCAACGTGGGATCCGAGCCTCGTCTGCAACCTACACCACAGCTCACGGCAACGCCGGATCCTTAACCCACTGAGCAAGGGCAGGGACCGAACCCGCAACCTCATGGTTCCTGGTCGGATTCATTAACCACTGAGCCATGACGGGAACCCCTGGGAAACTGTTTTAAATAAGGAGACCAATTAACACAATATTCAGGATATGGGTATCCAGAAGGAGAGAGATGAGTCTGGGGAGGGAACGCTGCAACTTCAAAGATACTGATCCTTCTCTTTCTTAAGCATGTGAGGACATGGATGTAGTCATTACACACTGTGTTGGTTTCTTCCAGCTGCTGCAACAAAGTACCACAGACTGGGTGGTTTGAAAACAAATTTATTTTCTCACAGTTCTAGAGGCTGTAAGTCCAAGATCAAGATGTTGGCAGCATTGGTTCCTTCTAAGGTCATGATGGAGAGTCTGTTTTACACCTCTCTCCTGGCTTCTGGTGGTTTGCTGGCATTCTTTGGCCTTCCTTGGCTTGTGGATGCCTCACCCTGATCTCTGACTCATTTGCACACGGCCTTTTCCTTATGTCTCTGTCTCTTCACATTAGGTTCTTTTATACAATGCCAGTCACATTGTATTAGGCAGTCCACCCTATTTCAGTCTGATTTCATCTTAATTAATTACATTTAATTAATACAACAAGCCTATTTCCACATACGGTCACAACCCGAGATGCTGGGGGTTAGGATTTCAACATCCCTTTTGGGATGGTGGCACAGTTCAACCTGTAACAATCATTTTTCTTCAAATTGTATACATGAGTTACATGTATACTTTTAAGATATATTTCATAATTTATATTTTAAAAATTACGACATATTTTTAAACAAATGTAACTTGGCACTATGAAGATTTTATGTCTTGGCACTAAAATTTTTTAATTAGAAAATGAGGGGTTCCTGTCGTGGCTCAGTGGTAACAAAACTGACTAGTATCTGTGAAGGTGCGGGTTCGATCTTTGGCCTTGGTCAGTGGGTTAAGGATCTGGCATTGCGGTGAGCTGTGGTGTAGGTCACAGACACAGCTCGGATCCCGAGATACTGTGGCTCTGGTGTAGGCTGGCAGCTGTAGCTCCCGTACAACACCTAGCCTGGGAACTTCCACATGCTGCAGGTGCCTCCCTAAAAAGACAAAAAAGAAAATGAAACTAACATACCTAGATGCCTCATCTCCTACAGAGCGCTTTTTCTGTTGTAGCCTGTGAGTCCTGGCTTACCTATCTAGCTTCATTTCCACGGCTTTCCTTTATGTTCCAAGGAAAGCAAAATATTGACTCCTCTATTGTGTTTTATACCTCATTGCCTTTACATTTCCTATCCTAGTCCTTCTGCTTCTTAATATTCTCATGTTTTTTTTTCTCTCTCTCTTTCCTCTTACTTCTCCCTTAACCCTCTTCTCTTTGCTTTTCTTCACCTCCTAGATAACATTCATCCAGAAGACTTTCTAGCCTACCCTTCACTCACTCGCGAAGTGAATTAAATGACCTTTCCTGTCTTTCCCACAGCTGTGTGTGGATTTGTCTTTCATGGCGTATTTAAATTGTGTGTTCTGGAAGAATCTGCCTTTTGATTCTCAATACTTACACAGACCCCAGAATCTGATCTGTACTTAGTAATTGTTTGTTGAACTTAACCAAGGATCTTAAGTATCTGCAATTCATGTTTCTCTTGTACCTGGTGATGACCTTGACCATCAGACCACCTATTTCCCTCTGAATCCTGAAAACTAAAAAACTAAGTCTATACACTTAAGTTTTGAGTGTACATTACAATGACTCAAATAATGATAATAGAGATTATTAGCATTGCATGTAGAAATTTTCTTCTTCACTTGCTGGACAATAGGATTGGTTAAAGTCATAGAGGTATTGGTTTAAAAAATAATAAAAAGAAGGAAGGATATGCTGCACATTACTTCTCACACCAGCAATATCCTTTCATTTTGCTGAACTTACTGAATTTTACCTCAAGCTTCATTTTACTCTAAATCTTTCCCCACCACAGGCTAGCTCTTTAAGTGAGTTGATATTTAACATTCACATTATTAGTGAGTGAAATATGCAAGCCCTTTTAAGATTTTTGCCACACTTTAAGGAAGAGCCCCTAAACACTCATAGAGTGAAATACAATCGCTATTCTTTTCCTTTAAGTTACCTAGTCAGATCACAGCGATTATGATAGAAAAGAGTTCGTGTGTGCCTTCCGTTTGGCTTCTTCCTGAAGAATATGAATTTGTCCAGGCTTAAAAAAAATTACTTTGCATGTTTGTTGACAGATATGGTCATATATAGGATCGATCAGTGGAAAGAGCTAATTTTTCACACCTCTTCTTACAGCACGGAGGTCATCCATCCTCGGGCCCTCTTGCACTTCCTTGTATTTCCTATGTTGTCCTTATGGCTACTGTAACACGTCAGCATAGCCCACTTAAACCAACGCTCAGTTATCCCCTTAGAGTCTGGAGGTTCAAAGTCTGCAATCAGTTTTACTGAGCTGAAATCAAGGTGTTCGGGCACACCCCCTCCAGAAATTCTAGGAGAGAATCTATTTTCTCAGCTTTTCAGCTTCCAAAGCTGCATTCCTTGCGTTCCTTGGTTCCTGGCCCCTTTCTCCATGTTCAGAGCATATAGTGTCACATCTGCTTTAGTGGTGACATTGCCCTTGCTTTCTTCTTCTGTATGTAAATCTTCCTCTGTTTCCTCTTACAAAGACACGGTGATTATATTTAGGGTCCATCTGGCTAATCCAGGATAATCTCCCCATTTCAAACTCTTCATTTAGTCACACCTGCAGAATTCCTTATGCCGTATAAAATAGGTTTCACAGGCTCCAGGGATTAGAACCTCGGTAACTTTGGGGGCCATCATTCAGCCTACCACAGCCATTATCTGATGAAAGCCCACAATACACTTTTCTCTGCCACGGCTTTATTTTATCCATGAATTTATTTAATCCCAGTGTTGCCTTTACATTTTTAGACCCAGTTCAAATTTCTTTTTTTTTTAATAATGATTTTTATTTTTTCCATTATAGCTGGTTTACAGTGTTCTGTCAATTTTCTACTGCACAGCAAGGTGATCCAGTCACGCATACATGTATGCATTCTTTTTTCCCCACATTATCATGCTCCCTCACAAGTGACCAGCCATAGTTCCCAGTGCTATACAGCAGGATCCCATTGCTTATCCCATTCAAATTTCTGACATGCAAACAGAGTGCATGAAGGTATCCACTTTCTATCATACTGACCACCAGATGGCAAACTTTGTCACTGTCTTCTTAATCCTTATCTAAACTAATTCTGCAGTCTGAGTAGTGGGAAATATGCCACTTTAGAAATCAGTTACAGTGCCATGCAGTTTGGGATCAATTGAGTTTTTATCATAGGAGATCATTTCTGATGAGGATATCTCCACACAATCAGATTTTTAAAATTGACCTCGAGCTACTTTAATGGTTCTGGCTCTACCCTCAGCATTTAAGCATGTTTCTATATAACAAATGATTCTTCTAATGCTGTATTCACTTATCTTTCCAGAAACTACTTGCATATTTCCTAAATTTTATTGAGTATATATAAATTATTGCAGTTAAATAATTGACTATTGACTCATACTTAACTGTACAGGACTATTATTTATCTTAATTGTAATTGTCTATATACAGGATTTATTTCTTCTAAAACTTATTTTATTAATACTTTTATCTCAGGCCACTTTTATCCTGTGATATTACATAATATATAAGTAATAGCAAAACATACCAGCTTTCTAACACATCAGAAGTTATTATTTTATTACTTTACTGTTTTTGTTTTGCAAAGTGACAGTCCAAACAATTCACAGGCATCTAGGGGTTCCCATCGTGGTGCAACGGAAACGAATCCAACTAGGAACCACAAGGTTGCGGGTTCGATCCCTGGCCTTGCTCAGTGGGTTGAGGATCCGGCATTGCTGTGAGCTGTGGTGTAGGTTTCAGATCTGAGGTGGCTGTGGCTCTGGCGTAGGCCGGCAGCTACAGCTCCAATTAGACCCCGAGCCTGGAAACCTCTGTATGTCGCAGGGGCGGCCCTAAAAAGACAAAAAGACTGAAAAAAAAAATAGTCATCTAAATAATGGCTAATACTCCCTATCTTTCTCTGTTATGGAAACTTCTATATAAAAGTTGAGGAAAATATAAATTTAAATGAGTTAAAATTCATATTCTAAAGATAAAACTTTCTTCTGTTTCTTCCCAGGCATAGAGCTATAGGTATACATGTAGATATAGATAATATACATATAGACATATAATTGAGATCCTTCTTTACAGAGGTCTTTTTTTCTTTCGCACCTCATGCAAAATATCACATTAATTGTACAGGTCCTCCCCTATTCCATCTCCCTTCATCCCTCAACCTAAAGTAAACATCATTCCAAATTGTATTTTTATCATAGATATAATTTTATTTATTTATTTATTTATTTATTTATTTTGTCTTTTTGCCTTTTTCTAGGGCCACACCCCTTGGCATATGTAGGTTCCCAGGCTAGGGGTCTAATCGGAGCTGTAGCCACCAGCCTACGCCAGAGCCACAGCAACGCAGGATCCAAGCCGTGTCTGTGAGCTATACCACAGCTCATGGAAACACTGGATCCTTAACCCACTGAGTGAGGCCAGGGATGGAACCCATGACCTCGTGGTTTCATTAACCACTCCAACATGAGGGGAACTCCAAATTTTATATATGATTTACATATACACATTATCTTTATTTTTCATGTAAGGTTATATCCTTGACATTTTCCAATGTCATTAAATTTTTTAAAAACACATAATTTTAATGTTCATAAATATCCTACCTTTTTGGTACTCCAGTTTGTTTAACCAAATTCACACCGGTTTTATTATTACAAGCTATACTTTATAAATCTTGCTTGACCTCTGATTATTTTATTAATGTAAAGTCATAAAATGGAATTACTGAGTCGAAGGATATGTGCACTTATGATATTCTTGATATCTATTAGCAAATAGCTTTCCAAAAAGGCCAAACCAATTGCATTCTCTTAGTACAATTACTGAAGCTCTTCATTAATTTAATATTTGCTAATTAGTTTAAAATATTCCTTGATGTTTTCTTGTTACGAATTTATCTTGTGAATCTCTTTCCTTTTAAATTATTGAAATTATATATATAATTAAATTGATATAAAAATTATCATTATCCAGCCTACTATACTAATATTGGAGAGGGGAAATAAACATTTGAGAGGATAAATATAATTTCTAAAGATGGCAGGAATAATAGGATGGAACAGAGAATACTCTTTACCTACTTAGCCTAAGTTCTTCTAACTTTTGAATAGATCCGAGTTGTTAATGCTGCAGTAGAAAGACAAAAGAATAAAGCAGATCTTAACTCAGCTTTAGCAAGTCTTTAGCAATGTACTTTGTGAGCTACTGTTCCTGAGAAAATTGGAGCCTGACCTCACAAGTTTCTTGTGAAGACACAATCACTTTCAAAGTGTGATATTCCCAAAGGAATTATTGTTTTAATGAAAAGGTATATCAGTAGATAATAATAAAATTACATTTGAAAATTCAAAAACTCTTGATCCCTTTTTAATATGATTTATTTGAAAGGGTTAAGAGATCTTTTTTATAAAAGGGGGCATTATTTCCAATGACGTTATGCGCTGTCTTTTTGTTTGCACTAAAGAAAATCTAGCCATACCTGATACATTATTCTCTGAAGGTATGTTTGCATCATTTCCAATTAAATGTTTTAAGTCAGCAGAATACGGTAAATTATCATAAATGTTATTGTAAGTTCAAACTGAAATGTTAGCAGGAGAATTTCTAAAGGGTAGCATTTAAACTCTTATTGGCTTTTTGTATTTGCTAATGTCTGTGGTATATATTCCTTAGACTGATGAACTTACAGTAGCCTCTCATGAATTAAAATATGGTTTGGGTCTCTCTCTCTCTTTTGAGGTCAATACAGCATTTAAATTAGAGGAACAGTTGCTTAGTCATCTCACTTTTTTGTAGCAAGTAGTCAATAATTTGGAAATATAAATTATAATTGTTTACTCAAGATTCTTAGAAAGGAGACATGCATGTGTTTTGTTGAAAACTATGGCATTCATTGGATTGAATAATTTATGCTATAGTCTTCAAGTTTATTACTGATGTAGAGAAAAGCTGTTTGAAACAGCAGAGAACAATTAAATTTTCACTTTTTTTTTTTTGTCCTTTTTGCCTTTTCTAGGGCTGCTCCAGCAGCATATGGAGATTCCCAGGCTAGGGGTCTAATCGGAACTGTAGCTGCTAGCCTACTCCAGAGACACAGCAACTCAGGATCTGAGCCTCGTCTGCAACCTACACCACAGCTCACGGCAACACTGGATCCTTAACCCACTCAGCGAGGCCAGGGATCGAACCCACAAGCTCATGGTTCCTAGTTGGATTCGTTAACCACTATGCCACGACGGGAACTCCCACATCTATTTTAATTGTATGTGTAAAACCCATTCACTTTCCAATAGTCTGTATATTTATTTGAAATTTTACCTACTTGGCTTTTGAATTGCCAATGGATATAAGGCAGTTTCTTAATTAACAAAACCTAAACCATCCAATACAATGGCAGAATTCTTTAGGTATTTGTTGGCATGTCACCCATTCAGATACCATGAATGTCCAACTCTTACATATTACAGTGTTTGGTGGGTAAAGCTTATGTCAGAGAAATGATTGATGCTCATGTGGTTATGTTTTTCAAATCCTGGATCAAAAACTAATCCCGTTGTGTTTGAAGGGTAAGAGCTTATTTCCTATGGTTACTGTAAGTAAAAAGAATAGAAAGGGCAGGGTAAGAAAGATTTGTGAGATTCTGAGATAAAGCAGTTATTCCAAGAGCAAGAAGGCATGAAAGAAAAATACCATATAGTGTTTGACATATTAGAAGGAGTAATGTACAGGAATTTGTAGTGTGCAGAAGAGCAAAGGGCTTCCTTTATTCTTAAAAAAAAAAAAAGGAATTGTGAAATAAAAGAATGATTCTGACCAAAATTATTATTTAATTATCATAATATGGTTCATTAGATCCTACATATCCTTTAAGTGTCAGCTTTGTCTCATAGACTTCTTAAGGCCTTTAGTCCCTACCAGTCCAACTCATGGACAGATTGCCTTTTTTTGAGATTGTAGCATTTGTTTATGTCACTCATTTGCATTTCTTGTTTTGTCTATATTCTATTGTAAGTTACCATTTCATGCTTTAAATCTCAATTTTCTCAGAAGAAATAAATATGGAAGACAAGTCCTATTTTTATGTTAGTCTCCACAGCCTTAGCAAAGTATCTTGCATTATGGAGGACTGTCAATTTTCTAATGATTGATTAGGTATAATATATCCCATTGTTCCCCCAAAAAGTAGCTTACCCTATATCAAGAGAAAAAAATAAAATAGCAACAAAAGCATGCAGAGAACTTGGGCGATATATAGATGCTTCGAAACATGTAGCTCATCAGGATGTTATTTATGTTGGTCATGTGATAGTCCTGAGATGGAGGATTGGTGCTTGTCAGCCAAGATAGTATCAATATGAAGGGTCTAATAAATGGAAAAGCGTTACATGAATCAGATTATTTACATTTTAGATATGTAGTTCTAATGAGTACTGCACTTGAATTAATTCCAAAATATATCCCTTGAGCTAAAAGTGTGTGCCATCATAATTGCATGATTTGTGATAAATTGTCTTTCTCCCAAGACAGATTACAAAACTGGCACTGAGTCAAGCTAGAGTAACTGTAGGGGAATAGAAACCGTCTGGACATCTGCTAGAAGGCACATCCCGCTGAAAGCGGAGGATGTTGAAGGATCAGTTCTTGACTTGCTTTGCTGACAATTTCACTCTCTGAAGATGGAGAGAATAGTGGAAGTCCATGTTGGGGGAGTGGAAGCCCTGAGAGAGGGACAATTGATCGTGTCATGTTAGAGTAAGGAGAAGGAATACAGGAAGTGTGAAATACACACCAGACTTTAGCCAGATAGACTTCACAACGTTTACCAAAAAGCTGTTTGATCAAATGGCAAGAGATGCTAAAATAAAGCATCCTAATTAGCCATTCATTTATTTTATTAAGTAAAAGCAATGGTGTTAGAAAGTCTACAGCAACAAGTGAGTTAAGACTTTAAAACTGAACTTTTCTTTTTGGTTAGGCTAACTTGGCTGATACAGTAAGGACATGCTGCAGATACAGTTAGCAGTGTATCTTGACTTCAGCAAGGGACTTAACAGTATTTGGTATTCTTTTTAAGTAGATAGAAAAATGGTAATACTATAGTTATTGTTGATGGTTTCAAAGGGGAAAGAGGAGGCAATAATTAGCACTCCTTTCTCTTTCTAGATTCTAAACAAACATGAACTGAATAATTAAATGGCTTTGGGTATGTAAACCAAATAAACTCCAGAATTAGGCAGAGTTAGTCACCTGCCATGGATAATGCTAGAATAGGGCATGATTTCCCCTGTGGGGACCTTCCCAGATAAGAAGTTATGAGATGAAGGGTCAGAGTAGAATCCACAGATTTTTTTCTTAGGGGAAGAGAGGCAGACCTGAGTTGAACACACCCCATTTCATCAACAGAATAAACCACTCCACCTCCTGTTGTCAACCATGAGCGTGGTTATACACCCCGGGGGAAGAGATAAGCAGCTTGTCAAGACGACAATGCTCCCAGCTTCAGGACGGAGGGTGCCAATTCCAATCACTGCTTCTTTGTAAATTCTCCTGGTGCCCATAGTGGTCAGTTTTTATTTTACATCCAGAAAACTCTGAACTGGGTTGGAGCAATATACAACATTGAATCAGCTTTGGTGACACTAAAACTGGAACTTTATCCCCAATCTATTCCCCATCTCAGATTATGTCTCACTATATTATATGGCAACATTAAACACTAAATACTAAGTTAAACACGGTTACATTAAATAGTAAATTCATCAAGATATGTCAATAATGATATTTCAACAACATAGAAATGCCCTGAATTGAATAAAGTCCCCCACTTTTACAAATTTCCAGGAAAAAATCATTAAAGTTTAAAATATCACATGTGTTTTTTAGTTGAAATCATAAGTAAAGTCCAGGAGTTCCTGTCATGGCACAGTGGAAACAAATCTGACTAGGAACCATGAGGTGCAGGTTCGATCCCTGGCCTTGCTCAGTGGGTTAGGGATCTGGCGTTGCCATGAGCTGTGGTGTAGGTTGCAGATGTGGCTCGGATCTGGTGGTCTCTCTGTGGTGTAGGCTGGTAGCTGTAGCTCCCATTAGACCCCCAGCCTGGGAACCTCCATGTGCTGCGGGTGCGGCCCTAAAAAGCAAAAAAAGAAAAAAAAAAGTAAAGTCCAAAATAAAATTATTTTGCCTTTGTGAATTAAAAATTCTTCAAATTCTAAATAACTGTTCTTTATTATTTCTTAATCTGTCTAGTTTTAGCCAGAAGTGTTTTCTATTCACATATAAAGTTGGAATTATCTTTTTCTCATGCAAAGACATTTAAGTTCCTTCAAGGTCAATTCAGTTGTATTAGTTCAGTGTTAAGCCTTATTTTTAAAGAGTGCAATATCATTATTAATACTAGAACGTTTTCACAGCACTGGCCTCAAAATCACCAAGTTTAGAAAATAGCCCAGTCCTAAGCAAAATTATGTTCCCTAAACCTAGGTCTTAGTGTTGCCAAATGCTATTACAGAGATTCAGTGATATCTGAAATAAAACAGTCTGTACAAGTTGCCCAAAATCTATGACCTATGGGTCCAAGTGAGAGAAGTCTTTATTTAAAAGGTTAATTTTGGTGTTATGCGTACTCACCTCTGAGAAAGACAGTGTTGCCCTTGCAAAGGTAAAAAATTTGAAATGGTATCAGCCCTAAGCCCATCTTATTCAGATGCCTCTTTCCCTGGGTATATATTCAAAATCTCTTTGTATCCATTCACCCCAATACTAAATTCAGAATAACTGTATTTGGCAGGTGGCACCCATGCTAAGCAGATAGGAGCTGGCCTTTCCATCTTATTTTGCTGTCGTAGTTGTCACCACATATCTTTATGACATTGCTTCTGAGGAAAAATTGTCTCTGATATGTTATTAGCCTAATTCAGAAACAACCTGAGACTGCTTGATGGAGAGTGACCTTGAGCCTGTATTTGAACCACAGGATTCTAAGGTGCATTCCTAGGTCCCTCCTCAGTCCTAAATTAATTCTTTAATTCAACAAATATTTATTGAGCATCTGCCATGTAATAGATACCTTCTACATGATGAGAGTTTAACATAAATAAAAATATATTGTACTCTCCATGGGGAGATAGACTATAAAAAAAAATACATAGCATGGCAGATGGTGAAGAATGCTATGGAGAAAAAGCAGGGAAGAGGGGTAGTGGCAGTGTATGCGTGTGTGTGTGTGTGACAGTGATTTGGAAAGGAGTACAGGATGGAATTTTAGGCAAAGTAGCCAGTACTAGCTACCTAGGTCTAACACTATTTAAAGCCCACCCACCCTCTTTTATGTATATAGATGGCACTTGACATCATTGATGTTTGGTGAGAACAAATAATGTTCTGCCCAACAATTTCTAAAGATTTATCTTTTAGATAAATATACATATATTTTCTTTTTAGGCCACACCCATGGCATATGGAAGTTCTTGGGCTAGGGATCCAGTCTGAGCTGCAGCTGTGACCTACACCACAGTGGCAGAAGCACCAGATCATTAACCCACTGCACCACGGTGGGAACTTCCTTGAAAGACTTGTGTAGAAGCAAATCGCTACCTCAGCTCACCTGCTTACGAAGAGTTGTCCTGCTTAGTAAGTTGTTCTTTAAAGCCTGGGCCGTAGCTGAAACCCAGTGATCTGCATCTTTTTTATTAGGTTGCCCCATTAATTGTCCTAGCCTTAAGGAAGTAGAAGGACTTATTTAGGTGAAATAAATAGCATCACAAATAAAGATGATATTATGTCCTTCTTCTTCACCTTTTATTTTTCAACTTGTTCAGAATCCCAAGTGGATAAGGAGGGGTTTATTGGAAACCTTAGCAGAGACCCCCCAGTAGTTCATAAGATTTATTGTTGATTGCTAGATAACTGTCCATTTCTAGAAAAAGGGCTCTAATAAGGTAATAAAGAGTTCTTTTTTTTTCTTAATCCATTTAAAATTTTCACCAACCAGGAAATAAATGGCTTGATTATAAAATTTTGAGATTTATGGGAAAATTGGTAGAAGGGGCATATATTATTGTATTAGGGTGAAGAGAATTTACAGGTTAAGTTTTTAAGTACTAAGTATATAGAATATATTTGGCAAGAGTTAAAAAACTTGGTATAGAGAAAATAATTATATACCTAGATATATTTTGTCAGTATAAGTATACCATAGGCCAATAAATTCAGAAAAAATTGCTAGTCCATAGGTGAAGCAGACAGGATGCATGGGAAGAAATAATAAAGTTCTTGCCAGCATTCTTGGATCAGAATATTGAATGTGCCAGGAAAACTGTTTAGTCATCACTGCTGAGGCACTTGGCTAAGACTAAAGTGTGCAAGGACCTTTCTCAGCTTCCCCAAATTTGGGACCCACTCCTCATACAGTAACAATACAAGCTGTAAAATTAGGTTTCAACAACCTGTGATCCAAAAAGCTGTACTTCAGGGGAAGGTCTAGGGAGGATATGTTTTGGAACATTTTTTTAGTGGCCAAAGAATGACTTCACAACATTTGAAAATAGCGTGTTCCCAGTCTTCTAGCTAGGAAATTTCTTAAGTACCATAGATTTATTTTCTCCCAGTGTGGGTACATGGACACAGCCCGTAAAAATAAACCACATGTTCCTAAACCCACATAGCTTATCTGTTCTGCCTTTCAACATCACTATTTAGAGGAAACCCAGGAATATCAAAGTAGATGTCATTCTCTTGGTGGCTTTTATGATTTACCTTGGATTACTAGCAAGTAAGGCAACTCGCTGCCTTGATTGTTCTCTTTGCCATCAAATAGTGTCGACCTGGTCACAGAAATGGAATAGGGGCCCAACACGTAGGACACTGTGGATAAAGTAATTTAGTTATGTTAGTTAGAAGTTCGAAGGATCAAAGAGAATTCTGCCCTCAAGGAAAAACAGGTTAAAATAATAACAATAAAATACGAAAAACAAATCCAAAGTGAAGTTCTGAATAAAGATTAAAAAATTCACTTGTGAAAGTGTTAAGTAGGGAACCTTTGTCTTGATCAACATTTATGTGAGAAAGACCTGAAATTGTTGATTGGGTCCAACAACAGAGTGTTTCTAAAAATGAAACAAACAAAAAAATGTTTCTTAAAAAGAAAAAAGAGCGTGTTAATTTAGAGTACATGAAGAGAAATAGTTCTACCCTATTCTATAGTAGTCCGAGCACATCTAGAATGTTGTGTTCACTTTACATTTTAAGAGGGGCGTTGAAAAATTAAATGCTGAAAACCATGATAGAGGAGAAAGTTTTGTCCTACTTATGCGACTATGAGTAAGGTCCTTGAGGACAGGACTAGGTTTCTTATCTTTTAAACATGAAAGCCTGACTCTCTTCCCGGAACACTGGTGTATTCCCTAAATGTGGTTTGCATAAATAATGAATGGAAAATGTATAAATTGTAATTCTTTATTTGAATATGTGAGAGAAGTTTCAAATATATAACATATATTTAACGAATTTTTTAATAAATGATATTAAAAGTAACCTATTTAACTTTAATTATCCAAAAAGATCTCGAAAATTTTAAATTTTCATTCAGTATAATGAGCCTTCTAACAACATTATAAACCTTTGGGAAAAAAACTACCGTCTTGATAAAAAGTGGTTCTTTCACTAGATATATTTGAGGGTGCAAGGTAACCATTTGTCAGAAAAGTTACAGCACTTTTGATCCTGATTTAATGGAAATTTGGACCAGGTAACATTTAGGATTCCTTCCAACTCTGATATGAGTTATCCAAATGATTTGAGTTATTCCAGTGCGTTAACAACCATTTTCTTACATTCTGATTTTTTTGGTTTAACATTACCATTCCAAGTGCATAGGAAAGCCAGTTTATACCAGTCATGAGTCAGCTATGCTGCATCAAACTACTCTTTACATTTAAAAAATTCAAATGATTAAAATTCTTTAAAATATTTCTATCATATCTACTCTCACAAAAGATTGAAAACACATAGCACTGCATATTCAACTATCACACTGATTAGTCAATGAGCATCATAGGTATTTTCCAACAGAGACTTAAAAAAATTATAGTAAGCAGATGTCTTATTTCACAAAGAAATATTTTACAAAAGAACCGTTTTTAGAGCTTCTTAATATTGAACTGAAAATGACTCCATTAGGTAATAGCAAGATAATCACATTTTCCTTAAGGAAAAAAATATTTTTAAAATATTAAGAGTAAGGGAAATGCCGGTGTTGGAGTCACTGATGTCTCTAGAAAGATTTAAGTAGCTCTTGAAAAACTTCAAAATTATTGTCGCAAACTACTTAAATGTTCAACATGAACTTTTTATACACTGAATGAAAAGGCTAACTGGATTATGTTGCATTTAGAAATTCTTAACCTAGAAGCTAGCATGTTGTGGTTCAGAATTGAGTCTTGAGCTTTGTCTTGATTCCCAGAATCAGGGAGAAAAAAAAAATCTTCAGTAAATTAATTCTTAAGCGGGAAGGGGGACTGCTGATGGATTGATTTGAGCTTTATTGTAGCGAGAACCTCCAGTCATAAATTACTGGCACACAAGCAAGAGTTGACGTATCATTTCTATTGTAATCAGATGCTTTTATATTTCCACCTGTCAAGGTTGATTCGATCATATTGTGCACCTCTTGGATGTCAAAGTCATCCATTTGCTCTTCCTCCTGAGATCAGGACAACTATTTCTCTTCCGACTTAGATCTCTAACTTGTGGGAGTAATAGATTCCACAGTATGACTGTGAGGGTAGGCTATATAGGAAAGCTTTTTTTCAAGTGAAGTTTCCAAATTTGAAATTATCTAGCTTCTCATTTTTGCTCTTTGAAGAGTAATATGTATTAAACATTCATTCTGGGGATCTAGCTTTTAAATGACCTTTTCAGTACTCATCCTTTGCTCATTTTGATTTGCTCGGATAAATTACAACCACCTGGCCTTTTGTATTAAAGAAGGTTACATACAAAATTGACCTTTTGATACTTATTGGAAGAGCTAGGTTCATTGTATTTGAGATTAACTGCTGTTGCTGTTTTCTGGTTATGTGTTAAATAACTTTATTTGAGGATAGTAAAGCCTATTTCTTTTGCCCGTTTTTTTTTTTTTCCCGAGCTAATTCTAATACTATAAGATTGGGTTCTCCAAGCAATACAAAGAGAAATGATGTTGTAAAAAATAATGAATCTGATTTATTTGTATCCTATGATGCCTGATTATATATTATGTGTGTATATATATACATATATATATATAATTTCAATTTCTCTTAACCTTGATAAAGCCCAGATTGTCCTTTCACCATCTGCTCCTTGCCACCTTTCTGTTTCTTGAACACTTTAACCTCAGACTTAAAGTCTGATAAACTCAGGAACTTTGCACCTGTTGTTCCCTTTGCCTGAAATACTCTTTTCCGGCTTTCCTGGTTCTTGTTCTATTCACCTAACATCCCATTCGTTCCCCTCCATTTTCTGGTCTCTGTTTAGTTCACGTGGGCTCTGTGACTATTTACAGAAAATGATGTATGTCACTTCTGGTCTGAGGTGCTGAAAGTCCGTACAGGACTCACTAGTCTCTATTATGCCCTAACACTTAAGGAATCCTTGGACTGAGATGGCAGAACCTCAAGAATGGAGCAGTCTGTATTGCTGAATTACAAGACGGGAAGCTACTTGGTTCTATAGAAAATTTTGTGTGAGCAAGAAACAGACTTTCTCTGTTAGTGAGTTTGGGGGGTACACAACTGCTCTTGAGTAGTCAAGGTTTCAGGTCAAACATCGTTTTTTCAGAAGACCTTAATCACCCTACCCAAAGCACTTTCTCTCTCCACTGTCTTGCTCTCTCCCAATCCTTTTCTGTTTTCTGGAGTGGCTTTTCTTCTTTAATATTTTCATTTATTTGTTTATATATGTTGAACAAACGAGATCTCTATCTGCTGTTAATGATATGCTTTTAAGTATCCAGAGTAATTGTTAATATTGGCAATGACCGTTCCATTTTTCGACTTTTTGTTTAAATGTCAAAAACTGCAAACAAAACAAAAACAACATACTATCTCACAATGCTCTGTTGAATTTTCCATTTGTCACTGTAATCAAGCAATACCTGAGTTTTTGACTCTTCTTGATGAATCCATGCTGCATGATTTCTTTTCATCCGGATGTGAGATCATCTTTGGCAAAGTCTAAATCAGTGATGCCATCTCTGTCAACAAAGAAAGAATTAAGAATCCAAATTTTAATTTTAAAATTGCCCGAAGTAACCTTCCATATATTTTGCAGTATTTTCACATATCTTTAGGTTTTTGGCCCACTAAGAAATAGATTAGTCTTTTCTTGCTTTTAAATCCAGACTACTTAACTCATTCCTCCAAATCAGAATGTTCCCCTAGTTGTCTACCTCCAGTCTCCTGGTAGATGGTCCAGAAGAATCTCTGATATTTTTAATAGCATGGAAAAGTTTTCTGAATAGAAGCAAAAGAGTCACCTCATCTGTCTATTCTTGGAAAAGTGGAACACAGTAATAGCTCAATAAAAATTTTTCCAATGAATGAATGAATGGTCACAGCTAAACTTACGAAGGAAATCGAGAACTCTTTATCAAATTATCCTAAGAGTAGGCTTTTATTTAGAGAAAGAGAGAGAGAGAAAGGAGGGGAAGGAGAGACGGGGCGGGAAGGGGAGGAATGGAAAGGAAAGGAAAGAAAAAAAGCTACCTAGAATTTTAGTCTAAACTCTTCAGAACGCCAAGAGGAATTTCAACACCTATTTCTCTTCCTTAGTGAAATTTCTTGCTAAGACAGTAAGATTTGACTGAGAATTGTTTTCTTTTTGCTAATGCATTAAAAGGTGTACCATATGGCATAACAGTCATGCTTGGCTTCTAATTAGTGAATTAAATTAAACATGTTGCCAAGTAGAAGGTAAAAACAAATATGTACAGGTATTTTGTCTACATAATCAAATTTTTGCATGGAAAAATCCACCATTTACTATTATTAAGATACACATGACTTTCTTTTTTAACATGTTCACAAGATGGAATTCTCCATTAATGCAGTCAACAGGTACACAGTTGATGTAAACATTGGCTCTCCTGGGGCTATGCTAATATTTAGATAAAAGGGAAATGATGAAGCCGCCCATTCTTTTCTAATTTACTTTAAAATGTTAAAAAGAAATGTTGGCAAATGTTAGCAGTTTCTAGAGTAGATGTGATAATTTGGTAGAAATATTGTTTTACTTTTCTTTGTTTGCTTCACACTACAAACCAGTTTGATCTCTCCAAACGAAATGGTTTTACCAAGGTCTGTTCAACGATATGAAACTTAACCTATTTGATAAGTAACCTTGTAGGATGCTTCAAAATACAGCTTTTGTATTAAGAAAAAAGTCAGATTTTGGTAATGTTCCATCCTTTTTAAGTTAAACATACTTTCTATGAAGGCTTATGGTGATTGATATGTATGGAGAGTTGTCAGGTGCTCTTTCCATTTTCTTGACTTAAAACTTCACTTGGGGAGAATTTCACCATGTAAGAAATATGGCTCTGGCTTCCATAGTGTTTAATTAATAATGCATAACCATGAATACATGAGGATAAGGAAGATCGCTCATGCTTTCTTTGATATTGCCTAAATTAACCTAAACAAAGACAGCCCATACTTAAAGTGCTCATATTTATAAAAGTTTGATGTATTTCCTTGATTCCTGTCAGTAGAAAGCTGTTAAGACCGTATTATATGCAAATGATGGCGATACTATCTGGCCATCTTGTTTGTGCCACTCTTCTCTTAATAATATTATAAGTTTGTGGAGTTCCATGAGACTTACACAGAAGTTATAATCTCAAATCAATATGAAGGGCTGATATCTGTAGAGACAAAATCGTTTGTATAGAGAATAGGTGACATTGCACATACAACTGCATAAACATCAGGGTTTGAGGAATCACTGAGCTAGACAAAGGGAAGAAATAAAAGGAAACTTTAGAAATGTATGTTTGAGCTTCAAACCCATTCTGCCTGTTTTGAAGATAATTTTCAAGGGTTTTTTTTGTTTGTTTGTTTGTTTGTTTGTTTGTTTTTTGGCTTTCTAGGGCCGCATCTGTGGCAGATGGAGGTTCCCAGGCTGGGGGTCTAATCGGAGCTGTAGCTGCCAGCCTATGCCAGAGCCACAGCAATGCCAGATCCGAGCCGCATCTGCGACCTCCACCACAGCTCATGGCAACGCTGGATACTTAACCCACTGAGCAAGGCCAGGGATCAAACCCACAACTTCATGGTTCCTAGCCAGATTCGTTTCCACTGTGCCATGACAGGAATTCCAATTTTTAAGTTCTTATCTAGCAAACAGGGATGTGTGGAGAATTGCTTGCTTTAAGAACTTACTCCATTCTGCTTTATTTTTAAACTTTAAAATATGCTGATAGATTTTTTTTGTTAAAAGCATTTAAGAAAATAGTGGAGTTACATTTTGTTCTGAATGAGGGCTAGTTAGCTTCTACAGGCAGCAATAAGTTAAATTATTGAATCCACTGAAGTTGAAAAAAAATTTGAAAAAAAGAATTGTCTATTAGTACCAAGTTCATAGATTTTTCTAGTGTTCATCTAGTTACCTTTTATAGGTCTGTGGTCTATAGGTTGAAGAATCTCTGGCCTAGAGGATTTCTAGGTCTCTTCCAGGTCTAAGAATCTATGAAGACTATGTCTTAGTCATATCAATTACATGCTTACTGTTCTCCAAATGACAATAAGAAGCCTCATTTGCTGGCATTATTTAATCCTTATCTTGGCCTTTTATATAAGAGGTTTAGTTTGAATTTGAGTTACTTTGAATTATAATATATATGATTTTAGGAATATTCACACATACACTTTCACACATACATTGACTGTGTATGTTATATACTGATATAATCTCAGCGTTTTAGAGGAAATATTGAACTTTACATTTTGGAAGATTTAGAAAAAAATTTCCATTTTTTCCTCTCCCTTCCTCTGTCTGGTAGCAGGCTTGATGATAATAAAAGTAGATTTTGTTTTTGGCATATTACTTATTAAACAATAACGCTGCATACCTGAACAACCTACCCTGAAAATCTGGTGTGGTCGTTTGACAGTTGAGGATATTTTGCTTTCAGATAATGAACAAAAACTGAGTAGGCTTGTGCCTTGAAGATTTAGCTATAAAAATGATAGAATAGCATTCTTTCCTAATTCAATGATGCAAAAAGTTACAGGCACTTCTCTTTATTTTCTCGTATCATCCTAACACCAAAAAAAAAAAAAAACCCAACACTGATTTTTTTAACTTATATTTCGCTATGTTAAATATGCTTTTGTTAATAATAGAAATACTCTTTTTCTTTATATTTTATTTGGCAGCACATGGAAGTTCCCAGGCCGGGAATTAAACCCATGCCAAAGCAGTAACCAGACCCACAGCATTGACCACTCCAGATCCTTAACCTGCTGAGCCACCAGGGAACTCCAAAAATACTCTTTCATGAAATTTTTTTTTTAATTTTATTTTCCCACTGTACAGCAAGGGGATCAAGTTGTCCTTACATGTATACATTACAATTACATTTTTTTCCCCACCCTTTGTTCTGTTGCAACATGAGTATCTAGACAAAGTTCTCAATGCTATTCAGCAGGATCTCCTTGTAAATCTATTCTAAGTTGTGTCTGATAACCCCAAGCTCCTGATCCCTCCCACTCCCTCTCTCTCCCATCAGTCAGCCACAAGTCTTTTCTCCAAGTCCATGATTTTCTTTTCTGAGGAGATGTTCATTTGTGCTGGATATTAGATTCCAGTTATAAGTCATATCATATGGTATTTGTCTTTGTCTTTCTGGCTCATTTCACTCAGTATGAGATTCTCTAGTTCCATCCATGTTGCTGCAAATGGCATTATGTCATTCTTTTTTATGGCTGAGTAGTATTCCATTGTGTATATATACCACATCTTCCAAATCCAGTCATCTTTTGATGGACATTTGGGTTGTTTCCTTGTCCTGGCTATTGTGAATAGTGCTGCAATGAACATGCGGATGCATGTGTGTGTGAAAATGTTTTTTTAAATCTGTAATTCAAATTCCTTGTTTGTTTTAGTATTTAAGCTCAATAATAATGATTAAATCATTTCAATTGCTCCTTTCATACCTTTCCAAAATCTTAGGAATAATTGCTCTTAAAAATGTGAATGCATTATGACAACTTTATGGCAGGTTTTCTCATAATATTTATAGTGTTGCAGTAAAATAAATGAAGAGAGATATGAAACCTGATGGTGATTTGTGGGGTCTACAAAATTGCCCCACTCTAAAAAAACTATCCACTTACTTTTGAGGATAAGACAAATTCTAGAATATTGAGGATATATACTTAAAAGGCTCTTCAGAATTAAAATCAGTTTTATCAAAACTTGCCTTCAGTTGCATTCAGATGATGCAGATTTTTATACCTTAAGTCACTCACTCACTGTTCCTTCCCCAAATGCTATTGATTACAAACTAAGGGCTTTGGGGGATTAAAAAACATGCAAGAATAGATTTTTACCTTAAAGAAGATTTTAGAAAAGCATGAAGATATGAAGAGATAGTGCCATACTAATATGATAAATAATTCATAGCTGAGATGATTACTTCAAACGTGGGGTGGCTTAGAAGGACATTTATTTGGAGGTGGGGGAAGGATTCAGGAGGAAGGAGATAGGAAGCCAACTGGGACACAGTTACTTTTTGCTTGGTGTGTGTACTTTACTTATTACCTTAAATATGTTAGAATTATAGCCTTTGGGGTAGTTGAAAAGGTCATTAGTATAAACTTGGAGAGTGATATGATATTTGAAGTAGTCATATTGAGGGGAAGTATTTCATTTATACATTTGATAGAATCAATGGTTATTCCCAGTTGCCATATTTAAGCATGGGTTTTCATATTACTTTTAATTTCATGGTTTGTTTTGTAAGAGATTTTGAATAATGAACGTTATTATAGATAACAAACATGATACTAAGAACATTTATAATTTTTAAATTTTCTTCACAACAGTGTTTATGGTGGCATAATTATAATCTATTGTATTATGATCAATTTGTACTTTTGGCCTTTTCTTTCTGCTGAGTAGTTGGCAACTGTAGATTAGTTATAAAATAGATCATCTGTTGCATGGCTTCTTATCGATGCACAAAATGTTAAACTTCATTTTATATAAAATTCACCATCATAAAATAAATGAATCTATTTTCGAAAGTTCTTAAGGAAGTACTCTTTATTTCCTCATCATTTTTAGGTTGAGTTTTTTATCATTCTTAGTCACAAATGGCAGAAAGCAGTTCCAAATCTAAATTCATTTTACCACAATCATGACATTTTCCAACTGTCTCATAAATTTGCAACATTTGTTAAAAGGGAGACTAATAAAGCAAAATGTGTCACTAGTGCTGAAGAAAATGGGCCTGTGGTAATTAGCGTGCCATCTTTAAAGACAAAATTAGTGCTTGAAATTTAACATAATAATTGTACCAGTGAACTGTTAACTGAATTCTCACAATGTGCCAGATTCTGTGTTGAGCAGTGTAAGTGCATTGTCTCGTTAGTGCCAACCTTATGATATTATTGCTATTTCCATTTCATAGAGAGAAAGAATAAACTTCAGAAAGGTTTACATAAGTTGATGATGGTCCAGTAGGTAAGGGGTAGAGAAGCTGGAATTAAAAACAAGTACCCTGAGCTA
The DNA here is from genome assembly GCF_016906955.1 of Phacochoerus africanus. Classification (NCBI taxonomy): domain Eukaryota; kingdom Metazoa; phylum Chordata; class Mammalia; order Artiodactyla; family Suidae; genus Phacochoerus; species Phacochoerus africanus. Next base: position 126,249,797 of record NC_062558.1, read on the forward strand.
TAGATTTTGGGGTAAGGCGCTATTAATAGCCCAACTTTGCAGATGAGAAAATTTGAGGCTTAGAGAGGTCTGAATAATTTGGTTAAATTCAAAACAGCTACTAAATGGAAAAAACTGGTATTGAAACACAGGTCCTTCTAACTCCAGAGTTTAACTATATTGCCTGTCAGTATTTACACTAAATTTTGACACAGTTTAAGTTGTAAGCATATTGTCTCCTTTGTTCTGACATAGAGGGACAAATTTAGGAGGTAAAGCCTACAGATGTTAGCTGACAAGAGGAAGGGTGATTGTTAAGGATAGGACAGAGAACTAGAAATTTAGTATCAAAGAGAACCTCCCTTTGATCCATTTTTATTCTTTTAGGGCCATCATATAAAAGTAAGAATGTTTAGCGGTAAAATGATTTACCTTTCTCAAGTTTCCCAGTCAGAACATTTGCATTAATTTCCCAAAGTCAGAAACTTAGTATGTCAGCCAAAGTTCTTGAACGAGTCTTCTGCTCAGTGACCTAGAGTGAATCATTTGGCTAATTCCCTGTTTCTGTCCGTTACTGAACACTACCTTGTACTCTAAGTATTTTTATTTCACCTTGTCTTGTTTTTCATACTGCAGTGTTTTGGTCTTGACCAGAGCAGTGTTTCTCTTCTTTGCACAGAGTACTGTACTAAGCATTTGATTCTTTCTTAGAAAGTGATATAACTCAAAATTCAGAAGACAAATTACAATCTTTTAAATACTTTTGTGTTCTGCTAATAAATTTTTTAAAGGCATGAAAATATTAATCACTTATTTTTTTATGATGAGTGTTGGGGATGACAATAATATATTATTTTCCAGAGATAGGGAATTTAGAATAGTCATGGGTTTATATTACAATGTGTGGTATTGAATATTCATTATATTTTGGAAACCTTTTACTTTTAGGTATAGAAAAAGTAAAATGAGGAAATAGAAGCTGTTCATTTTGTTAAAAAGAAGTTATATGAGATACCATTTATAAGACAAGGAAAATTAGCACAAATGAAGAAACTTTAATATAAATGTGTGTTCAAACCCACGATTTTGGAGTTCCCGTCGTGGCGCAGTGGAAATGAATCTGACTAGGAACCATGAGGTTGTGGGTTCAATCCCTGGCCTCACTCAGTGGCTTACGGATCTGACCTAGCAATGAGCTGTAGCGTAGGTCGCAGACGCGGCTGGGATCTGGCATTGCAGTGGCTGTGGTGTAGGTCAGCAGCTGTAGCTCCAATTAGCTTCTAGGCTGGGAACCTCATTATGCCGTGGGTGCAGCCCTAAAAAAACGAAAAACAAAAACACAGAAAAACACTACAAATCCACAATTTGAAAATTGTGTTCAAACCCAAACCAGAATTTATAGGTTTTTGTTTTTTTTTTTTTTTCAGAATTTATAGTTTTCTTAAGGCTATTTGTACATTACTGTAGGGAAGGTAATTTGCATATATTTGTGTGTGTTTGTGCATGTTTATATTTTTACCAAATAAAAAGAGCATGGTTTCTAATACACTTATCATCTCGTAGTATTTGGAGCGACATTATGTTTGAATTTTGCACAGACACAATATTCAGATGAATTGGCCGCTCCTATTGAGAGAAGCAGAAATAAGATTGTTTGCTAGCAGCTATATTTTAATAATGTAATTCTGAGTTTATAGTAAAGTGAATAGTTTTCTGGTTTAGATCACATTTACTTTTTATTCTGAATATATTTTCAGATTTTATTATTACTTCTAAAAATATATATATTTTAAGAACTTAAACTATTGCTAAGTAATAGTTGTATTATTTCTTTCCCATATTAGCAAGTGGATGTTCTCTCTTTAATAGTAACAAAACAAGGCCTTAAATTATATTTTAGATGCTCATTTCATGAGCACTGCCACCGCTGTGTCACAAATACTAAAATAAAAGTGTTAAATAATAAACTGCCACAGGTATTGGCTTTGTTCCTTCATCATCTAAAAGGGAATTTTATGAATGATGCATCTCAGTGCTACATACATTTGCATTCAAAGACCAGTTGTTAATGTTTTAAGTTACTGCCAGTGAATCTTTAGAAACCTCTGTGAATAATGAAGCCATTCATTGTCTTCAAGGATTTTGCCTTCCTTCAGTGATATGATTTCTTCTCATTTGAAAGAGTATTTAATTGCATCGCTCATCCGCTTTTAATATTTAATAATAATTTTATTAGCTGTATAGAATGAGAAGGGCAAGAATTGCAATATCTAGTGCTGGTCATCAATTTTTTCTTATCATGACTTAATGAATATTATAATTATAAGGAAAGGCAGAAATATAAATTAGCTTGATACTTGGTTGGGACTTGCTGGTTTATTGGTTTTAGTTTGGGCAAAGCCCAGAAGAGCCACAGGAGAAAGAAACAAGTATCTGGGAGTTGCTTTAGAAGACTTGGCACACATGTTTTGCAACCTACTAATCATTTCTCATTTAAGTAATGAACACAGAGGCTTTGAATAAGGTTAAAAACACTGCCAGCAACAATTCCTGCTGGTTCCATAGCAATTGACAGGGGATCTTGATGACTTACAAGACTTAGTCTTGGCAGGTATATGGTCCTTTAATCTCTCTTAATGCATTTTGACAACTTTTCATTATCTTTTCTTAAACATTTTTACTGTTATTTGCTTTCAGCTAAGACAAAAGCATGAGGTATTTTGAGTGTGAAAAATTGGCATTGCCATCGCTGTAATAGCGCTTTTTACTTAAGTGGTACCTCTTACCTGAAGTTTTCACAGTGCATTTCATGAGGCCTATGGGATGGAAGTCAGGCACCATACATTTAAAACCACTATAGAAATATAACCCAGGCCATGGATTTTTGTTTTTAGTGATCTAGATATGGACGTGTCTATTAGTGTGTATTAGATGACTTCTACATGTTGAATGCCCTTTATTACAAATGAACTGATATTGTTGAATTTAATGTGTCTTAAAACAAATTATTTTTCATGCCTTCCAGCAACTGCTTCGAGAACGACAGCAGATGGCAAGCCGTCCCTTTGCTTCTGTTGATGTGGCCCTGGAAGTGGGAGCAGCGGAACAAACAGACCTTCTGCGGGGGTCATTAGAGGTAGGAGCAGTGGCGAGGAGAGGGGACCATGGTGATTTGCATATGTATATTACTGCTCTGTCCCGCATCTGCTGGTGAAGCCAGAGTTTGACTATCTAGAGTTGACAAGATTCAGCTACATATGTTATGCCATTTTCAAAGCACATGGTTTTAATAGTCTGACATGAGCTGTAACAAAAGCCACTGGAGAATCTATTAGCCTAGGTGAGAGTGACAGACTGCTCACCTGGCAGCCTCTTCCTGACAGATAGGAGCAGAGGAGTTTAAGATATAGGTGTGATGGAAGAAACAAAGCACCTGTATTTAGTCCTCCCAGTGGCCCTGGTGGTAGCAATTCACATCTATCTTTATTAATGAAGCTGGCTATAAAAGGTGGGTGGAGAGGAGTTGAATTTTAATTGCAGTTTCATTTTTCAAATGTTGAGAATTATAGAATATGGTGAATATTTTTATTTTATGGTGGTATTAGTATGTTCTTTTATTGCAGAAGTGGAAATAGAGTATGCTGAAAGAGAAGCGATTGTGTGCAAGGAAATGTAGTATTAGAATCCTGAAATAATGCATGACATGGTTTCTGAAGTAATTACCCCCAAAGGGGAAAAATTCACAGATGGTGGTTAATCACTAATCAAAGCATTTTTGAGGCATAGTAAGTTTACTGTATGCTTATTTTTAAATTTATATGTCATACATGGTACGATGGTTAATCAGGAAATTTAAAAAATACCATACAGTTGAAATATTTTAATCACTTTTTTTAATAGTGCCTGTATGTGACTAACTTCATGTTTCTATTTTCAGTCTTTGCTTTTCTTCAAGGAAAGCAAGGAATATAAAAATAGGCTCCTCCAAATACCTAGGTACAAATATGTGATTTTGTGCACAGCATTTTTGGTTATTTTGGGAAAAAAAAAAAAAACCGAATCAGGCTTCGTGGATGCTGTACAAAGGACCAGTTTTTGAGGACATTTCTCTCTCTCTCTCTCTCTCTCTCTTTTTTTTTTTTCTTTTTTACCTTTTATGTACTACTACTCTAGATCACAAGTTTCCATGGAAGCTTAAAACATTAGAAAATTTATGGATATATTTTCCATTACTTCAGGAAAAGTAATTTCTAATTTTACAGTAAGTGCTCTGATTTCATTTTGGTCCTTAGTTTCAAATAACTTTAGTACAAAATCTTTAACAAATAGAAAACCTGAACTATTTGAATCTAACTTCCCTTTTCTCCTCACCTGCTAAAACTCAAGTCACAAGAGAAAAATGAATGTAAACAACACATACATAGGCCAAGGAGGCAGAGGAATAATCAGAGAACTGGAAAACTCATAAACTTAAGGAACAAATGTAACAAACATGTTTGTGGCATCATGGCTGGTCAGTTGCTGCTTAATGGTTTTGAAGAAAGTATGGTCAGATGTATATGCATTCATAATTACTTTTATTTTTTCCATATTTTATTTCCTTCTTTATTATTTTGATGTTTTTACACTTTATTTTGCCGAGTTTAAAAAGCTCTACTTCTTTCTTTTTGCTCACATTTGCCTGGTATTCCTTCTTTTATTCCTTTATTTACAACTTCTCTGGATCCTTTTGTTTCATACCCATCCCTTGTTGAAAAGATTGCTAGCTTTTTCTTTTCCTAGTCACTTTGTCTTTCTTTCAGTTGGTAAATGCAATCTATTTACATTGAAAATAATTACTGTTCTACCAAGCCTCATTGTAGCAGCTCTGCAGCTCTGGGTGTGTGTGTGTGTGTGTGTGTGTGTGTGTGTGTGTGTGTGTGTGTGTGTGTGTGTGTGTGTGTGTGTGTCTGGGTGTCTGGGTGTGTGTCTGGGTGTGTGTGTGTGTGTGTGTGGTGGTGGTGTTATTACAAGCCTTCTTCCTTTAGGTTCTTTTGGATAAATTTATTTTCTTCTTCTAAACAGTATGACAAATCCTCTTTCTGTGTTCCTGGTAGTTATCTCTTACTTATCAAGATTCACAGAAATGGCTATTTTTCCCTGTCATTGTCTAAGGCTTTTCAGTGCAAACTCTGCCCTGCCTATCTCAAATACAGCTACTACTATAGCATGCTCTTAACTCTCTCTGTTTCTCCCGCCCTATGTTAGTATCTCCTGGAATCTTTGGACCAGATATTCTAGATGCCCTTTTTTATATATCAGAACATATATAAACAAGTGAATTTTCATTACCCTTCTTTACTTTCTGTATCTAATAGTTTGCTAGACACATACATTCATACATTTCTTTCATTTTTCACTAAAGTAAATCTTCCAAGATATTTTTTTCAAAGAAAAACTTTATGTAGCATACTCTTTGAGACCTTAAATGCCTATCAGTATATTTATTTTGTTCTCACATGTGTAAATAGCAGTTTAATTAGATATAAATTTTGTTTCAAAGTTTCCTTCAAAAATTTAAAGATAGTTATTTCATTATCTCAAGTCTGGTGTCAGTTCGATTCTTCATTTATAAATGAGCTCCATTTTCCTTTTGGAATCTTTCAGAATTTTCTCGTGTTTTTCAGTGTTCTTAAATTTCTCTCTGCTATGTAAATATGGTCCTATTTGGCACTCTATGTACCCTTTAAATCTGCAGACCTATAACTTTGTACAGTTCTGGCTAATCTTTTTTACTATTTCTTGAAGTATTTCTTATTCAATTATCTCTCCGTCTGGAATTCCTATTAGATATTCTTATTATTTCTTTTACCACATATATTTCTTAGCTTGTATTATTTCCTTTTTTTTTTTTTAATCTCTTCCTGATCCCTCTAGGAACACACCTCACCTGGTATTAGAGTATACCAATTTTTTCTTAGATTGTTTCTTTTCTGCTCTTTAATGCACTCATTTCATTTCAACAATTACATATTTTGTTGTTAATACTTGCAAATGATTTTTTCTTCATAACCCATTGTGTATGATTCATATTTCTAATATCCTCCTTATTTTCCTGAAACCACTTATTATAGTTAAGTTAAATGTCGTTTCATATTTGGCATCCTTTAGTATAGACTTTTATTTTTCTATTTCTTTCATGATCCTTACAGTCTTATTTTTTCACTCTTATTTTATTCTATAACCACATTTTCCTTTAATTAAGAGCCACTTAAGACTAGGGATAAAATCCTTGGCTCTAGATTGTGCTGTTATAAATAATTTAGTTGTTGGAGGTGAGGAAGCTGGTCGTGGTGTATAGTCTGGGCTCAGGTGCTGCTGCTCAATTGCCACGGGTGTCCCTTTCACTGTAGGAACTTTCTGTCTAGTACCTCCTTCCCAAGCATCTCTTATCAGATGGTAGCCTCTCTCTGATATAACTGCCAGGTCAGCGGTTGACGTGGGGAGAAGTGAATGCTTCGGGGCTGTCCAGGCTCCTGCATGTGGAGTTAGGGATTCCTCACCATCCCTGGGCTCTAGAGCTCCTCCGTCATTAGTTCCCAGCCTTGGGCTGGTACTGGCCTGATTCTGCTGCGTTTTTGCCCCATAGCATATCTTTCCAAGCGGTCTTGAAGATTTTGTATTAATTGCTGAGTATGGCCTGAGAGTCATCCATCCTCGGACTTCTTCTGTGCTATCGCTATGTTTGAACTCAGGAGAGAGGACAATTGGCTCATTCCAGCTTGTCGGTTTTTGGCCCCAGAATCGTAGCGCAAGCGCTTTGTATTCCATAAAGATTTATGCTAATGTTGGTATTATTATTTTCTCACTTTTATTTTTACTCAGTTGTATGAAGAATTGATGTGCCTCTAGTTCTTTTGTATCATTTGTTTTCCAAGACTTAAATTCAAAATTTCAAAGAAGAAAAATACATACCTGCACACTCCCATTTAGAAAGCCCTTTTTATCTAGAAATCAGGTCCTATTTATCAACGTATAGTACTGTTGGCATTTTGGAAACAAATTTATTTCTTTTCTGCTTTTTTTTTTTTTTTAGGGCCACCCTTGCAGAATAAGAAAGTTCCTAGGCTAGGGGTTGAATTGGCACTATGGCTGCCACCTACACCACAGCCACAGCAACCCCAGATCCCCCACCCACTGAGTGAGGCCAGGGATCGACCAGTGAGACCCGCATCCGCGTGGATACTAGTCAGATTCATTTCTGCCACGCTACAACAGGAACTCCAGAAATAAATTTATTAAAATGTAATTTATATACCATACAATTCACCCATTTGATGACATGGGTAAAATTTGATGGTTTTTCATTTACACAGAGTTGTGTAAACATCACCAAAAGTCAATTTTAGCACATTTTCATCATCCGCTAAAGAAACCCCATTCCCTTTAGCAGGGACCCCCAGAGACACACATTTTCCGGGGCCCTTCCTCTCAGCTCCAGGCAAATCTTAATCTACTTTTTGTCTTTGTGAGTTTTCCTCTGGTATATTTTCATTCCATTTCATATATATGGAATCATACAATAAGTGGTCTTTTGTTTAGCTTCTTGTTTTTGTTTGTCTTTTGTCTTTTTAGGGCTGCACCCGCAGCACATGGAGGTTCTGAGGCTAGTGGTCCTGTCGGAGCTGTAGCCTCTGGCCTACACCACAGCCATAGTAATGCCAGATCTGAGCTGTGTTTGCAGCCTACACCACAGCTCATGGCAACGGCGGATGCTTGTGCCACTAAGCGAGGCCAGGGATCAAACCTGCATCCTCATGGATACTAGTCAGATTTGTTTCCGCTGAGCCACAATGGGAATGCCTAGCTTGTTTTACTTAGCAGAGTGGTTTCAAATTTCATCCATGCTGTGGTGTCAGTATTCATTCCTTTTTATTGACAAATAATATTTGATTTTAATGATATAGCACGTTTTGGTTTTGTACTCATGAGTTGATGGACTTCTGGGTTGTTTCTACTTTTTGGATATTTTGAAAAATGCTACTATGCCATATTTGTGTACAAGTTTTATTTTTATTTCTTTTGGGTATGTAACTAAGAATGGAATTTCTGGGTCGTGTGGTAAATTTTCATTACTAATTGAAAAGACTTTCTCCACTGAGTGATCTTGGGACTGTTGTTGAAAATCAACTGACCGTAAATGTGAGAATTTATTTCTGTAATCTCAGAACTATTTCATTAATCTGTAGGTCTGTCATATGACAGTCCCACACTATCTCGATTACTACAGTTTTGTAGTAAGTTTTGAAATTAGAAAATGTGAGTCCTCCAACTTTCTTCTTTTTGAAGATTGTTCAGTTCTTCTGGGTCCTTTGAATTTTCACATGAATTTCAGGATAAGTTTGTCAGTTTCTACAAACACTTTTGCTAGAACTGTCATAAGGACTATACTGAATATGTGGACCAATTTGTGAGAATATATAGTAAATTAACATTTATTTTATTAAGGTGGTAGTTTCATAAATTGACTCCTTTTATCCTTCTTAATAAAAATTCACATCAAATTTCCTTCATCTTGATAAATAATTATTATTTCTGATATTTAAAATTCCCTATATCCATATATGTCAAATGATCTCAAGTAAGTTGACAACTTAGAATTTTTTTTTTTTTTGCCTTTTCTAGGATCGCTTCCACGGCATATGGAGGCTCCCAGGCTAGGGGTCTAATCGGAGCTGTAGACACTGGCCTACGCCAGAGCCACAGCAACGCGGGATCCGAGCTGCTTCTGCGACCTACACACAGCTGATGGTAACGCCAGATCCTTAACCCACTGAACAAGGCCAGGGATTGAACCTGCAACCTCATGGTTTCTAGTCGGATTTGTTAACCACTGCGCTACGATGGGAACTCCGACAACTTAGAATTTTTTTAAAAATTCAAGTTGAAAATGTTGTTTATACACTTTTTAGAGTTTAAGTTGTTTACTTGTAAAAATTAAACATCGGAAGTAAGTTTCAGCAGCTAACTGCTAATTTCTTTCTTTGACATACTTTAGAAAATAATAGAGGTAGAAAGATAAGGTTTAAAATAATATTTTGTTTTCTCCTTTGCTTAGCATTTTGTAATAATTACTACTAAGTGGAAGTTATCTATCTGCTAATATACACATGCATATGTGTACACATATATATACATTTATATGAGATTTATTTTCCATTGTCGCAGTACACTAGAAGCTGCTCCAAATCTTTTTTTTTAAATATGTAACTTAATATGATGTGGTTTATTGAATTTGCTTACACAGTGAATTCTGAAGCCTAGCCTATTCTGAAATAATATTAAGAACTTTTTTTAAACCTAAAAAAAAAATCCAAGTAATTTTAAAGTTCCTCTGCTTTTGTTTTTTTTCCTTAAAATTCAGGAATTAAATTCAACACAAAGTCATAAGGTAGCTGGCTATTACTAGTCTGTAAATATTCATCGAATATTCATAATGTGGTTATTTAAGGAATATATTTCTTTTAAATTAAACTGGGCTCTTTTGGGCCATTCTGAGTTCCACATCTGTATAGTCAGAGAGAGAATGTAAGTATAATATGAAATTAATTACTTTTGATACATCTCTAGGTAATTGTACTATATGCCAAAATGTTCTACTATTCTACAAAATAGATGTATTCCTAAAAATTTTTAAGTTATAAATTAATTATATTTTTAATGAATGAGGAGTACTCCATCTTCACAGGAATTTTGTATAAATCCTAGGTGTAAAACTGTGAGTAAAAAAAAAAAATTATAGTATGAGTAATAACCCTCTATTATCTATTAGAAGTCTGAATCATTGTTTTTTTATAAGTTATATTAACAAATTAAAATACATTATTAAAGTTTAATAAATTCATTTAGAATATAAATTTATATATAAACAATTTTTAGTTGGTTTTAAACTTGTCTTCAAAAGACAGTTATTTTGGTTATTTTTATTGTGACCTTATGACCCATCTAGTAATTATTTATCAGTTTTCTTCTGCCAAGCAATAACATGATAATTTATGGAAATTTCTGAACAGATTTTTATGGAGTGCTCCATATATGTCAGGTACTGTTGTAAGCACTTGAGAAACATCCAGGAACACAACAAAGAACCATGTCCTCATGGAGTTTATATTTCAAAGAGTGGGAAGTAAGTGGTTAAGAGACGGTAAGTGCAGTGCAACAGGTGACAAAGAGTGTGCTGCATTGAGTAGGGCAGTGGTCATGGTGACCTCATGAGAAGGTGAGAGCTGAGCAAGACTTAAAAGAGGTGAAGTTGTTAACCAGGCAGCAGATTCCCAGGGGGAAAGGGTGTTCCTGGCTAAGGGAATGGCTAGAGCAGAGGCCCCAAGGTGGGGCATGCCAGGCAAGTTCATGGAATGGCAAGCAGAGGCAAGCAGAGGGTGGGGAGCAGGTGCTGGAGGAGGCCGATATGGGGCTTTGAAGACCTTTGTAAGGATTTTGGTATTTAATTCTAGGTGAAGAGGAGAGAGCCAGTTGCAGGCTTTTGAGAGATGGCTGATACAGTCCGTTTCTAAATGGATCAACCCCTTTTGGGTTGAGAATAGTTTGAAGGGGCATATCATGTTATGGTTTCCTGAGAAGTAGGCACCGAGGCAAGGATTTAGTTCATTTGAGACTGAAGAATATGCTGGTGGAGAAGTGAAGCCTTGAGAGAGGAAGTGAATAGTAGCCAATATCACTGTGGACAATGAGGGCTGAAACCCATAGGGGACACTCTGGGAGTCAGGGGAAAAATACGTGTCAGACTGCAGGCACCAGGGGCCAAGAAGCTGACCATTTATTCCCCAGCTCCCTACAGTCATTGGTTGAAGACCACTTCCCAGGAGGCCAGAGAAAGCCCTCAGACAAAGAAATAAAGGCTTTGGCATTGCAGTCAGCAGAAAACTGACATGGTAACTGAGGGAGTGGAAATCGACCCATAGTTTCTGTTAGCAGGGGCAAGGAAAGAAGCAGGGAAACTTGTTACGAGGCTCCTGTAGGAACCCAAGCAAGAGTAATGATGACAAGTCCGGCTCACAGCAGTAGAAGTGATAAGAAGTGGTCAGATTCTGGAGTATGTTTTGTTTTTTCCTTTTGTTTTGCTTTTTGCCTTTTTCAGGGCCACACCCGTGGCATACGGAGGTTCCCAGGCTAGGGGTCTAATTGGAGCTGTAGCTGCCGGCCTACACCAGAGCCACAGCAAAGCGGGATCCAAGCCCCGTCTGTGACCTACACCACAGCTCACAGCAACTCTGGATTCTTAACCCACTGAGCAAGGCCAGGGATCAAACCCGCAACCTCATGGTTCCTAGTCGGATTCGTTAACCACTGAGCCACAACGGGAACTCCTGGAGTATGTTTTTAAAGTCCTTATGAGTATAGTGTTCTCATTTTTGAAAGTCTTTCTAGTGACTTGGTGTTGTAAGGTCCAAGGAGAAGGAGGGGACATGATTTCCTCTCTTTAACTGGCACAGTAATAGCTCTAGAACTTCTGAGGCTCTTGTGCTTACTCATTGAGAAGAGTAACCATTCCATTCTCTCTTAGTTTAATCTTCTCAAACAACAAAATACACGCTTTTCTTAAGTAACTAATAGAACCATGAAAAACTGAGGTCAAAGCACCTAGTGCTCCTCAAGTGACTTAAATTGGCTGGGCTTGTTAGAGCTGCTGCCACACGAAAAGTACAGCGTACAGTTAGATCACAAACAATTTATAGCCCTTTAGGTTGAAATGATGATGATGTTAAAAACATATATTCTCTCTTTACGGTTTTTTGTTTTTTTTTTTTTTGAGAGAGAGAGTCATAGAAAGGGAGGAGGGAAGGAGTTGGCAGTTCTATAAACTTATGAGTCCTCAAGTGTCATTGACAGTTTTTACTGGGATGTTATTCTTTGTTTTTGTTTTTATTTCTGATTTTTTTAGCAAGCTATTCTTAACCTTCTACCTCTAATACTGAAAAGCTGGAAAGCACTTGAATGACCAAAAATAGAGATTTTTGGGGTAATTTATTACATTTTACAAAATGGTATTATATATATATTGTGGTCTCCCTTTTGATAAGGATTAAAAAAATCTAGTCTCATAAATTTTTTTTCCTTTATAATAATTTTTATTTTTTCCATTATAGCTGGTTTACAGTGTTCTGTCAATTTTCTACTATACAGCAAGGTGACCCAGTTACACTTACATGTAAATATTCTTTTTTCTCACAGTATCATTCTTAATAATAGTTGTATCTAGGTGGGTTTTTATATGGGTTATTCTTTTTTGTGTCTCCATGTTGTTCCTTCTGTAATGGCACAGCTTTTTTTTTTTTTTTTAAACAAGAAACAAATAAAAGCAACAATAAAGTGAAAGTATAAAATGTAGGGGAGATGATTTCCCTTAATTTTTAGACCCTCATATTGACTGCATATTTGGAGGCTTGAAATTTTCCTAGTTGTTCAAAATGAATGTTTCAAGTATTGTTTCTGTTTTAGGGAACAAAACTCTTATGCATATTGTACATATTCTGGACTGACCTATTAACCTTTTAACCCATCCTAATTAATTTATTCACATTTCAATTTTTGAAAATGTAGATGACCATTGAGTTATAATCTACAAGATTAGTACTTGGGTATTTGTCAAGTAAGTACTAGAGAGTGCTTTCCTAACAGTAGTAATGAAGATTTATGTGTCACAGTGAGGAGCTTGAACTTGAGCTTCCTAGATCATAGGAACCAGTGAAATGTTTACATTGAGTTTAAGATACTGTTTTCCAAAATTCATTTTCATGTACTATCTCAATCTCACTTAAGCCTTAGGTCAATCTTATGAAATAGAAAGCAGATTTTGTTTGTTCTATTTACTCTTGAAGAAACTGAGGCCCTATGAACTGAAGACCTTTGTTCAAGATCACACTTTTGTCACCTGTAGAGCAAGAACAGGGTATGAATCTCAGATTGGCTCAGGAGTTTCTCTCTTACACCATTCTTAAATATGCTGATTTTAGCTCAACTGTGACTACATCTTAGGACCTAACGTCTATGGGATACTTTTTCTTATAAAGCTATTTATAAGCATAAAGTTACTTAACATTTATGTAGTATTCTTTGATTCCGGGTGAATAATAGTCATGAATAATTGAGACAGTTCAGCCTACCACACTGCATTAAAAAAAAAAAGGTGACAGGCACATTGTTTAAATCAAGGCCAGATACAGTGAGCATCTTTCATGTTAAGAGCATTGCTGGCTTTGCTCCCAGAGCAGTGTGAGCCCCATTCTCTGCTGATGGGCACAGCCAGCAGCTCCTCTAGCATTTCATTCCTGGCCTGCCATTGTCATGGACAGCAGTTCCAGTGGCTGGTCTGAGCATTTCCTGGGTTTCTTATTTTTCAGAGTGTATATTTTAATTATTTTATTAACATTTATCATTAGTATTCTTCTTATAAAAGTAATAAATCCTCACTGTAGAAAAATGAAAAAATACTCAATTAAAAATATTCCATAATCCCACCACCCATAAATATCCACTACCAGGATTTTTATTTCCTTTCCTCTCACATTCATGTCTCTTAACAAAATTGAGAGTATAGTCTATATGTGATTTTGCATTCTGTTTTTCTCACTCAATATGATAAGAACATTTTGCACTTCTAAGTTTGATTTTAAAATGCCATGTCATTTTGTAGTATAACATAATTTATTTGGCTGTTTTATTTTCAATTAGTTTGATTCTAATGTCACTCTATTATAAATGTCTCTAATTAATGTTTGTACATAATTCTTGATCCTAACCTATAAAAGATATACTGCTGGATCAAAAATTATGACTTTTTATGGATCTTGTCTTGAGATAGATTGCTTACTTACTTTCCAGAAAGGTTCTTACTCAAATTACCTTTAACAAAGTATGAGGATTCCTGTTTTCCTGCATCCTTGTCAAAAATGGTTTTAAAAGCATTTTTAAAACAATTTTGTTAATTTGATAGATGAAATGTTATATTTTCCATCAGATTTTTTTATTACTAGTAAAATAAAATATTTTCATATTATCTTTAACCATTTGTATCTCTCCTAGTTCATTTTATTGACCATTATTCCTGTGTCCTCTTCTATTATAATAGTATTCACTGATAGAAATCCAATTACACAATAAATCCTGGATTAGTAACAGAAACTTTGAAAATGATTCATAGCTTATTTAGGATCTTTATTCGTCTATTGGAGCATTTTTTTGTTTCTTATTTATAAATCACATATATTAAATGTTTGTAATTTTCTGTTACAAATATTTTCCCTTTTGAAAATTGCTGTTAAAAATGTTATATTTTCTCTATTTTTTCCTGTTATTCAAACTGATTTAGTAATATTTTCATATATTACTCTCACTTTCTATTTATCCTGAATTTTTAGTTATTTTTCCTTCTTTGCTGGCCTTCTTTTGATTGAAGATTTTTAAAAATCAGTATTTCCTTTTCTCCTCAGCTGATCTGCATATTATGTACTCTCTCTCCTCGTTTGGTGATTAATCTTAAAATTTTAACGAATAGTTTAAGTCTGAAAATAATGAGCATTTCTACTTCTTCCCAAACAATAAAAGATCCTAAAAACAATTTAAATCTTGTTTTCGTCTTATATGTCATAGTTATTTATATAGTTCTGTCAGTTTTGTCACCCTTTGTGTTAAATATTATTATTATTGATGTTTTATGAAATCAATATGTATTTAGGTTTTCCTTTATAGTCACTATATTCTTTGCTCACTGTTCTTGCATTCAGAGCTTCCTTCTGAAATAAACTTCCATCTTCCTATTATTTATCTTTAGAAATTCCTTAAGCATATCCCTCTGATGATAAACTCTTAGCTTGATACCTGCTGTCCCTCTCTTTGGTTTCACTCAATGCCTTAGAGCCATCCCCATTGCTTATAATTAAAAAATGTTTTGGAAATATACATTATAAAGCATCAAGTTATTTTGCAGTAGGAGTGCCATACTCAGACAGTTTGCTTAAATGAAAATTGTTTTGGAGTCCCATTGTGGTGCAGTGGAAACTAATCCGACTAGGAACCAGGAGGTTGCAGGTTTAATCCCTGCCTTGCTCAGTGGGTTAAGGATCTGGCATTGCCATGAGCTATGATGCAGGTCGCAGATGTGGCCTGGATCTGGTGTTGCTATGGCTCTGACGTAGGCCAGCGGCTACAGCTCCGATTAGACCCCTAGCCTGGGAGCCTCCATGAAAAGGAGGCTAAAAGGCAAAAAAGACCAAAAAAAAAAAAAATTGTTTTGGCTTTTGGCTTCCATTGTTGCAGCTGAGAAATCATCTAAGTGTAATTATCATCCTTGTGTAGCTAATCTAGCTTTTCTTACCATTGGCTTTTAAAATCTCTTTGTCTTTGGTGCTCTGCAGTTTTACTATGATTTTCCTAAGCCTAAATTTATTTGTATTTACCCTCCTTGGCATTTATCCTCCTTTTTGGGCTTCCTAGGTCTGAGGATTCCAGTCTTTGTTTACTGCTAAGAATTCTCGGTCATTATCCCTTCGATTTTTTTTTCCTCTCCTTCATTTTCTCTGTTCTCTGTTAAGATTCTAATTAGATGCATGTCAAACTTTCTTATCCTATCTTCAAAATCTCTTAATCTCTCAGCTTTGTGTTTTTCATCTCCTCTGTTTCTTCTGGCTTATTTCTTTGGAACCTTGTTCCAGGTCTGCAATTCTTTGTTCAGCCACTGGATATCTTTCAACACATTGGTTTTTTTCATTTTTAAAATTTCTGTTTGATCTTCTTCAAATCCATTTAACAGTTTCTGAAAGTCTCTTCTCACTTGGTAGTTTTTATTACCTCACATTTTATTCCAAACTAATTATTTTTATTTTATCTGAAATCCTCAGAAATTGAAATTTATCATTTACGGAGTTCCTGTTGTGGTGCAATAGAAATGAATCTGACTAGTACCCATGAGGATGCAGGTTTGATCCCTGGCCTCGCTAAGAGGGTTGGGGATCCAGCATTGCTGTGACCTGTGGTGTAGGTTGCAGATGCAGTTTGGTGTAGGCCAGCAGCTGTAGCTCCGATTCGACCCCTATCCTGGGAACTGCCATATGCCAAGGGTGCAGCCCTAAAGAGCAAAAAGGAAAGAAAGAAATCTACCACTTGTTTCTGAGGGCTCTCAGTCACTGTGGCTTCTTTCCTTGTGTGTTTGGTGATCCTTTTGAGCTCCTATTTGCTTGATTTTAATCTGTGGTTTTCTAGAGACCTAAATAAAGAATGCTTTCCTCAAAAGAGGATTGCTTCTGCCAGAAACCAAGACCTGGTTTCTTTAAGCATTTCCTCCAGGGTCCCTGGCATAGTGCAGGGATCTCAGGCTTTCTTACCTTGAAAGATACTTATATCAGCTCTTATCCTCAGGGCAGCTCTGCTTTCTTGTTTGCTTGGGGCTCTCTGCTTCCCTTTCCAGTTTTGGACAGTTGCCTTGGAGCATTTCTTAACTGCAGTTCTTTACAAAGAATAGGGTTATTTTATTGTGAGAGGACCTTACTTACATTATCTTTGTCTTCAGTAGAAGCTCAGTTTTCCTAGGTTCCTGGATACAAGTCCTCTCTTTGTTTGTTGTTCTTTCTTTTCTTTTTTCTTTTCTTTTCTTTTGGATTGCTGCTTTTCTCCTGGCACTGGCCTATTATTTTCATTGTTGCCACTTCGAGATTTCGGTATTAGCAACCTCTGAGCTGGGAACAGGCAGCAGGAGTGGGAGGATTCTCTCTACTTGAAAATGAGTTACTGGCATAGAATCAGTCAAACCACCAATTTCCTACTGAGGTTTGTGTACTCCCCTAAAGCTCAGGAACAGGAAGGACCCAGAACACTTACTACACTTTTTTTCCACCTCTTGAGCATGAGAGAGTCCAAGGATACTCTGTTAGGTTCTAGGTTGACTTTCTTCCTGGTGTTTACAGAGCTCTCCAGACCAAGTCTCTGTAAAATCCCTCCCCTGACCCTCAGTGCTGGTTTCTATGCACTTGTCTCATTCAAAGAGGGTAACATTAAGCACAAGTTACCTCGACCGGAACTTTTTCAGAACCCCAGCCGTGTTGCACCCACAGGCCACAGGAGCCATTTGCCACAAAGGAGAGATTGTCAGCTGGTAGTAGAGAGGAGGGAACTGTGTTCAGGTCCCATCTCACATTCCTCATAAAAAATGCTTTCGAAGACAAAGACTTTCTTATTTTAAGAAAATTATTTGGAATAAATAGGAGATTTTTATAGATACATATTTGGTTCTTCAAGTAAGGAAGGATATGAATTTCCCAGTTGCATTTAGAATTTTCTTTAGCTTTCTTTGAAAACTAAAACAAGACAAAACAAAACTTTTCTTCACCAAGACCATTTAGCAGAAAATGTTTTCAAAAATATATTTAGAAATCTAAGATTTGAAATTTCAACAGAATTATAATGGATTTTATGATTCAATGGAGCATGAATTAAAAATTAAACATGATTGGAGTTCCTTGGTGGCCAAGTGATTAAGGATTCAATGTTGTTACTGCCATGGCTCAGGTCTGATTCCTGGCCTGGACACTTCTGTGTGCCTTGGGTGCAGCCAAAAATAATAATAATAATAATAAGATGATCTGTATTATGGAAGTTCCCCTGTGGCTCAGTGGTTCAGGATCCTGCATTGCCACAGGTTGCAGCTTCAGTGCAGTTTTGAGCCCTGGCCCTGGAACTTCCACATGCCGTGGGCGTGGCCAAAAAATTAAAGTTAAAATTAAAAAAAACCCACACAATTGGTTCTTCAGAATTAACATAGTAAGAACAGAACCTATTAACAGGGGCTGAATATAATACTTAAATTATTGGAATCTGCCTGGTCCTAAATTAATATAATCAGAAGTCATAATGTGTTTTGACATGAGAAAAGTCATCTGTTTACATTTCTTAATACATAGCTCTACAAATCCCCTAGGTTAACTGTACTTATAAGTAGAATACTACTAGCATCTTTCATTCAGAATTCAGGAAGTTAAAAGTTAAAGATACATATTTATATTTTTATATACTTTCAAAATTAAAATTTTATAATGTGAAGTTTCCATTGAGGTATTAAAACTTTATGCTTGGTCTTATCTTAAATCACTTAAATATAAACAATGATGGAGAAAAATATAAAGATGAAAATGAACAATAGCAAAAGGATAAACCTGGTTTCACCTCACAGTGTCTGATGTGATAAACAGAAACCTTTGCAAATATAAAAGGCTTATAACCCTGACCACCTATATTCATATTGGCTGTCATTCAGCAGAACAATACATTACTTAAGGATACGATATTATCTTATCACAGTTGAAGCAGTGCTAGCATAAAATATTTTTATATAGCAATCTTGCAAATAAGAAGTGGCAATGTAAAATAGACTACAGTATAATTTATTGGAGAGTCATAAATATGTTTTAGCAATTCTTGGAGGCAGTGTTCCAGCTCTGACTAAAAGAGACCGACTTTCCAGCCCACCCCCATCTTTATCCTTCACCTACTCTCCGATAAAGCAGACAACATATTGGACCTATCCAAAAAAAAAAAAAAACAAAAACAAAAAAAATTGTGCAGAGATTATATCTCCTGCAACTAAGAACACACAGTATTCAAGGGTATATTTGAGTACTGTCAAACATTTTATCACTCATTCCTTGTACATAAGTTAAAATGTTAATGTTTACTACGTGAACATAAAACTAACCTTAGTATTTTCATTAATACTGGTTACTCAGTAACAATAACAAACAGCTAGCCAGATTCTTGGCTCCTTTTTTCCAACTTTTTACATAGTCTTGAAGCATTTGTTTTGTGTCTAATAGTGTGCAGCAGTTATTTTCTGATTTTTGTTTAAATATTTTATTAGGCTATAGTTCCCTATGGCAGTTGTTATTACGCTAAATTTATGCCTCTGTTTAATATATTTTTTGCTTATGTTTCATATAAAATCAGTTACTAATTTGACTTGGTATTTCTTTCTTCTTTCCATTACATGCATCAGTAGATAATCTGATCATGTTCGTATCCTCAATGGAATAACTGACTGTAAGAATTCTATAAAATGCTGTTAAATCAAATAGAAATCTTATAAAGTTAAATCCCAGATATTGGAAATGTAGTGCTAGATATTTTATATGTAGAATCTAAGAAACCAGTAGTGTTATACTTTAGCTAAGTAAACATTTTCATATTTCTCATACTTTGCTTTCTTAGAAAATAAAATAGCAACCAGGACAAAATTTAGGAGATTAAATCTGAAAATTTACCTTAAATCTTTTTTTTTTTTTTGTCTTTTGTCTTTTGTTGTTGTTGTCTTTTGTTGTTGTTGTTGCTATTTCTTGGGCCGCTCCCGCGGCATATGGAGGTTCCCAGGCTAGGGGTCGAATCGGAGCTGTAGCCACAGGCCTACGCCAGAGCCACAGCAACGCGGGATCCGAGCCGCGTCTGCAACCTACACCACAGCTCACGGCAACGCCGGATCGTTAACCCACTGAGCAAGGGCAGGGACTGAACCCGCAACCTCATGGTTCCTAGTCGGATTCATTAACCACTGCACCACGACGGGAACTCCTACCTTAAATCTTAATATACATTTTCTTTTTAATCATGGCTATTAGTTTTCTACTTTTCATACTAGAGACCTTGGTTCATACTTATACCTTATAATTTTGTTCATATTCATTTTAAGCCTCTTTTAATTTTTGGTTCATAAAGAAAGACACTGGATTAACCATTAATGACATATAAAATAGGGCAGACTCTCAAATACACAAAGTTTATCTGCAATTTTTCATGGAGAAGGAGTCATTATTAAGGACTTTTTCACCTCCAACATATTTTAGGAAACAAAAGCAAAAATAATTTTATTTTTCCATATTTCATGACAGAGAGTCAATCTTAGAAATTCTATATACCATAGTAAACGGATTCAACAAATATTTACCAAACTTGCTATGTGCAAATCAATACAGATGGATATGGAAAAAAATACTGTCTCTAACTTCCTATAACTTACAGACTAATAGGAAAAAGATGGAAAAATACCTCTAATATATATAATATGTGTGTTTATATATATATGCATGATGTGATATGCAATTAATGCGAAAAACATAAAGGAGAGGAAAAAGGATTAATTTTTAAACTCCATATATTGCTGAATGTTTCATGAAAAACTATAGTAGTTGTTCTTGTCTTTCAAGATAAATAAAATGTCAGTAGGTGCAGAACAGAGTAGTGTTGAGATGAAGGAAGAGTAAAGAGACACACCGAGTTGAGGGAGCAATATGAGTAAAAGATTAGAGACAGAAAGGCGTGAAACCGTAAGAAGACAGGATTATCCGAATGAGGAAGGAATTATGGGGATCAAGGTAGAAAATGCTGGAATGTATTATGGAAGTCAATTTTAACGAGAAGCTAAGGATCACAAAGACATTTTTTAAGCAGGAGAACTGTGTGGTTGATTTTAGAAGAATTATACTGGCAATATTTTGTAGCATTAATTGGTTTGAAGAATCATTGAGATGGAGAAACAAACTGGCGAGTTAGGCCCTGAACTAATGTCTATCAAAATGTAAAGGAACGAACATATTGAAAACCATGAAGAGGTTGACTTTACAGAACTAACTAACTGATTAAATATGAAAATAGAGATGGAGGCAAAGAGAGGGAAGGATCAAAATGCTGGGAGTTCTTTATACATACTTGAAGTCCTGGGAGTGGAGAGAGAAATGAGAATCAAAGACAGAAGTCTTGGGAAATTGCTATAATTAAAATGTTGGAGGCATGTTGAAGGAAAATGTCAAATAACAGGCTGAGAAAGAAGCAAATTGAGAAGTTTAGGACCACTAGGATTCAGAAAAAGTATGCCATGACAAAAAAGGATGGCGTGGCAAATGATGTCATCCATTTCATAAGCAGTCAGTGACATTGAGGATCACAGAGAGTAGATGGATTTTGGTAATTGTGCAGTTATTGATAACTTTAGAGGAGGTAGTTTCTTTTGTAGGGCACAAATAAGACCTTGAAGACTGAGTTGAATATGAGAATGTGGATGCAACAAGGATGGACAACTATTTTGAAATCGATAATGTGGAAAGGAAGGAAGGAAATAGATGATAGTTTAAGAAATTGGCAGGTTCAAGAGAAAGTTCCTCTGAGAGAAGAATTATTGAAATGGAAAAAAAATGCACGTTAGGACAGAAGAAAGGTGAAAGTAGAGAGAGGATCAAGGAGACAAGTGTAAGGGTTAATTTTGGAAAGATCAGCAAGGACAAGAAAATAATGAATAAAGATTAAAGGGAATGATAGCAGTTAGTTCCATGTGATGGTTAACCTTTGATCATCTTATTTTTTATGGTAATATTAGAAGTAAGGTCACCTACTTAGAGTGAGCTGAGAGTGTCAGGTTGAGGCTTAAGAATAATAGAAGAGATGTGGACCCCTTGTTGGAAAGGCTATGATGGTTGGTTAAGATAGAAAACCTGGAATTATCCAAGATTTCTCCTTCAGCTCTTCTCCGTTTTCTATCAGTCATTGAGCCACTACGTGAATATATCTTAAATTCATGACTTCATCCCCCTATTAGTTTTCCAGTTTCAAACCTCAAGATCTTTGTCCTGGTCTTAATACATGACCCTCCTACTGGTCTCCCTGCCTCTAGCGACCTCCCTCCTCCAGGCTTTTTTCCACGTTGCTACCAAAATGATCTCTCTACCCTACAAATCTGATTATATCATCCTTCTCAAAATTCCCCAAGGGATCCTCATCTCTTACAGTGAAAATTCTCCTCTCTGTGCTGTACCATACCCTACAGTCCTTTCCTTCCTATGCCATCATTTCTTGCTATCTCACCCCCGTAACCTGATCCCCACCCAATATCTCTTGCCTTTGTTTCTGCTATTCCCTTGTCGTGGAAGAACTTGCCTGTCTGGTAGAATTCAATTTTTTTTTTCAGTCTGAAAAAAAAAAGAATTCTTGAATAAAGGAAGAAATAAATGAAAAATACTATCTTAGGGTGACAAAAAGGATTGCTGAGCAGCAATGAAAACCCAAAGGAACTTGGCATGAATTTTAGTAAGGACAATGAATGACTTTGTCTTGACATCACCTTAAAGCTAGAATCAGAAGCGAGGAAAGCAGCTAGCAGGGTTCACTCAGAGTTAAATACTGGCAAAGTGAATAAGGACAGAAAATCAAGTTAATGAGGATAGAAAATCATGGTAATGAGAGATACCAACATGAGAGCATCCTTAAAATTTGCTGGGGGTGTGAGCAAGAAGTTTGATAGGGAAAGCAGTGGTCTATGCCTGACAATGTGGATGCCCAAGGGATAAAAAGTTGAGATTAATTAATTACTTAACTCATCATTTACCTACTAATCTAACATTTATTGTGTTCTTTTATGTCAAACATTGGAGAATATAGAGATTAATATAGGAGCACAATCCCTATTCTTGTGAATAACAGTTTAATTAGGAGGGAGGGAAAAATTTGTGTTTAAGGTCTTAAAGAAATTTGAGTTATAAAGTCATTAGGACTGCCCGGTTTTACCTTTTTATTGACTGTTCTTAATTAAATAGATCTGCATTCTAATCATTTAATATTGCAACTTCCATACTTCACTTTAATGAATTAAAACATACACACACAATGTCCCAGAATTAAAACAAAGAAAACATAACTTTGCGAAAGATAGTGATTTTGAGTGAATGGGCAAAATCTTTTGGTGACCAAATCAGAAAATGTTTTCAAACTCTGTGTTGTTCGTGTGCACACATGTACCTTTATATAGGCTGAATGTGAAAGTAAAAGATTTATGTACTCTATGTGAGTAAATATTGAGTATTATATACCTACACATCTTTTTTTAAGACTTCGCTTTTTTAGAGCAGCTTTAGGTTCATAGCAAAATGAAGAAGGTGGTGCAGAGATTTCTCATATGTCTGCTCACTGCCCCTACTTAAGTTGTTGCTTATATCTTCTCATTAGAATATTTACTTTCAAAATTATATGACTTTTTGAAGTATGAATTGTATACATGGCCCTTGAATGTCTCTTTAAAATGATGTGTTATGACCTCCGGGTATATGTTTTGGGAGACTTTTAAGTAATACTTTCTCAAAATAGAATAATTTTACCTTATATAAATTGAATTTCAAGAAGTTTCATAGAACATTTTAATAAAAAGTACATCACCTTTTTTTTTTCTTTTTCTTTCTACAGCAGCACCTACACATGGCATATGGAAGTTCCCAGGCTAGGTGTTGAATTAGGGCTGCAGCCAAGGCCTATGCCACAGTCACAGCAACACTGGATCCAAGCCGCATCTGTGACCTACTCCACATCTGTGGCAACACCAGATCCTTCTTAACCCTTAAGCCACTGAGTGAGGCCAGGGATCAAACCTGCATCCTCACGGAGACTACATTGGGTTCTTAATCCTCTGAGCTACAAAGGGAACTCCATAAAAGTACATCAGCTTTTGATAATCCCATTTACTTGGAAAAAAAGACTGGGTCACTTTGCTGGTACGGTAGAAAATTGACCGAACTCTGTAAACCAACTATAATGGAAAAAATAAAAATCTTTAAAAAAAAAAATGTGCCATGGAATACACTAGGCACTCCAGACGACACAAAGGTACTTATGATACAGTCAGTGCTCTAGACTGTCTTAGAATACTGTCATTTACTGTGGAAATGACATCATTTTCTCCACTACTGCTTTGCCACTACTGCTCCTTTCTTTCTCGCTCAGACTGGTTCTGTTACTCCACACTCTCTTATGCATTATAACTCATGCATGTGATGAAGTACCATGAAATCCCAGAACACTTTTTTTTTATTACTCAAATGAATTTATCACATCTGTAGTTGTATAATGATCATAACAATCCGATTTCACAGGATTTCCATCCCATAGCCCAAGCACATCCCCCCACCCCCCAAACTCTCTCCTCCAGAGACCATAAGTTTTTCAATGTCTATGAGTCAGCATCTGTTCTGCAAAGAAGTCCTGTCTGTCCTTTTTTCAGATTCCACATGTCAGTGAAAGCATTTGATGTTGGTGTCTCAGTGTATGGCTGACTTCACTTAGCATGATAGTTTCTGTGTCCATCCATGTTGCTAAAAATGCCAGTATTTTGTTCTTTTTAATGGCTGAGTAATATTCCATTGTGTCTATGTACCACATCTTCTGCATCCACTCCTCTGTCGATGGACATTTAGGTTGTTTCCACGTCTTGGCTATTGCAAATAGTGCTGCAATGAACACTGGAGTACATTTGTCTTTTCAAGTCCTGGTTTTCTCTGGCTAGATGCCCAGGAGTGGGATTGCTGGATCAAATGGTAGTTCTAGTTTTAGTTTTCTGAGGAATCTCTGTACTGCTTTCCATAGTGGTTGCACCAATTTACAATCCCACCAACAGTGTAGTGTGGTTCCTTTTTCTCCACACCCTCTCCAGCACATATTGTTTGTAGACTTTTTGATGATGGCCATTCTGGCTGGTGTAAGGTGGTACCTCATAGGGGTTTTGATTTGCATTTCTCTAATAATGAGTGATGTTGAACATCTTTTCATGTGTTTTTTGGCCATCTTCATGTCTTCTTTGGAGAATTGTCTGTTTAGATCTTCTGCCCATTTTTTGATGGGGTTGTTTGTTTTTTTGGTATGGAGCTGCAGAAGTTGTTTATAAATTTTGGAGATTAATCTCTTGTCAGTTGATTCACTTGCAAAGATTTTTCTCCCATTCTGTGGGTGGTCTTTTCGTTTTGTTTAGGCTTTCCTTTGCTGTGCAGAAACTTTTAAGTTTGATTAGGTCCCATTTGTTTATTTTTGTTTTTATTGTCAAAACTCTAAGAGGTGGATCTGAGAAGATGTTGCTGTCGTTTATGTCAGAGAGTGTTTGGCCTATGTTTTCCTCTGAGCCAGAACACTTTTGATTCATTCAAGAAAGTTTAATTTTGGTATAATTCGTAATATAACGATTTTATTGTAGTTAGATCCATATATGATCTCTTACTATCATAATATTTGGTCAACTAAACACCTCCAGTCTCCCACTGTATTGAATGACATGTAAATGTATGGGTACATAAATGCATGTGCACAGTTTTTACCAAATACTGAGAGAAAAAGTGATTAACAGATTCCTGACATTATTTAACTATTTTCTCTGTATTCTTGAATTACAAGGCCCTATAGCTGTTGTAACATCAGTTATTAATTTTTAAATAATGTTAGTTTCTCCTCTGATTAGAACATTAAAACATTCTAGAAACTTTGGAAAACACAGAAAAGTATATTATGAAAATGTACACATTGTACACAGTCATGCAGTGGCCACCTCAAGCTAGACATAGAATGAATTCCCTCATGCCTTTCTGCAGTCCTTTCCATCCCTCTGCCCTAGACCTCTGGCAACAACTGGTCTGATTTATTCACTTATAGCTTTGCCTTTTTTGGAAGGTCACATCAATGGAACCACACACGATATAGCCGTCAATGTTTGGCTTCTTTGACTTGTCATAATGCTTTCAGGATGCATCTGTGTCATCGAAGGCATCAATAGTTTGTTTTATTGCTGAAATGGCATTCCATTTTATGCATGCACACAATTTATTAGCCAGTCACCAGGTGATGGGCATTTGGATTATTTCCAGTCTGGAACTATGTGAATAAATCTGCCATTAACACTTGCATATAGGTCTTTATATGGAAATATGTTTTGATTTCTCCTAGGTGAATATCTATTAGTAAGATTGCTGGGTCATATGGTCAAAGTATGTTTACCTTTGAACAGTTTTCCAAAGTTGCTGTACCATTTTATATTCCCATCAGCAACATATGGACGTTTCAGTTGCTTTGCATCCTTACTAGCACTAGTATTGTTGACTTTGGGGATTTTGTTTCTTTAATGAGTATATGGTAGTATATCATTGTTGTATTTGGTTTTGAGGAGACCTAAACTTCTTTTCCATATAGATGGGGCCTGCCTATACTCTTAAAGGTATTCATACCTTCAAATATTAAGTTTTTCCATAGACATATATACATAGACATCAACTGAGGAATATTATAAAATAAAAAACTGGGAGTAGAGCATATCTGATATATGCCTATAAAATAAGAATCCTGAAATGTATCTTTGGAAACATATTTTCATAAAACAGCTGTATTTTTCCAGCTTCCTATGAGGCACTCTTTAGTGAAATAACTCATTAAGTAAGAAATAAAATATTAATATCAAAGATTAATTTTTAACTTTTATAATAAAAAAACTAAGCATACATAGAAATAGAGAAATGAATTATATCACCCTGCTTTAGCAATTGGCAGCTCATGGCCAGCCTGGTTTCATCTCTTGTCCCCTTTCCCTCAGCTCTGTGAGTGATTATTTTGCAGCAAATCCCAGGCATCAAAGACTAAAATTTAATTGAATCTCAGAGCTCTTGATTTATCATATTAGTATTGAAAAGAACTATTTTTAAATGTTTAAATTAAAAAATTAATTTCTGGTGTTTATCTCTGTGGTTTTATTAGTCTTTTGGTTTGACTTACATATATGTAAAGTGAAAAGTATTTGCTAGGTATGTGGTTCCAGATGTTTATTCAACAAGGAATGGAACATTATCACCTCTGAATGGGAATAAAAACTCATTAAGTGAGATTGTTTTACTTTATTAGCATATTGTGTATATAGTTTCCCTAATAGTACTGTATAGACATTAAATTGTAAGAATTGCAGGTCTGCTTAATGGAAGGTGCTACTTAAGTTAACAGCATAGGTCATTTGAACTATTTTTTTATTTACTGTATTATAATTTTTAAATTACATATTGAGTATAATCCTAGGACTACTTTCTTAATTCTTGTTATAATGCTGATCTAATTTTTCTCACTGGGAAGCTCAACTGAACTGCATAACTGGTTTTAATTAAGAATAAAAAAGAAGAAAAAGTAACCTCACACCACTAGGAATTCTGATTTTTGCCACTCTAACAAAAAAGACCATAGGCAATATGAGATTAGTCAGATGTGAGAAATGATAAGCAACCACTTTAAGGGCTGCCTATATGACAAGCTACAGTAATTGGGGAAGTAACCTTGACATATTTCAGTCCACATATGAGTATCTATAGTTTATTATATTCCAGACAGTATCCATTACCAAAGATGTAGGGCCAAATTAACTTTAATGTTGCAGTCTTCACAAGACATCCCATAGCTAGCAATAACATTAAGATAACGCTGTTAAAATAAGAATTTCAATTATAAGGGAGATGAGACTGTGAAAAACATGACAGCCTTAATGAGCAGTAGGAGTTGGTATTCACTTTGATAAGGAACATGGTTCTCATAGATAGAGAGGAAATAAAATACAGCCTTCAGCCTTTCATAGTCACCTGCTATTGGTAACAGCTTTGGGTTCAAATTCATGTCTATTCATTCTCCCAGACTGGCCCCAGAATAATGATCCTGTGAGTCGTTCAGCCGTGGCTAGAACACCTTCATTTCTAGAGTGCTTCTTACTCCCAAATAGCTGAAAGCATTTGTTCTCATCACATCTTTGTTAAGAAAGGGAATCAAACAGTCGGTCCCTTCTTGCAGGTTGGAAAACTGAATTAGTAAATTATTGGTAACAACTGGGAGCATATTCAGATTACTCGAAAGTTCACCAAGAGCTTATTAAGGGGTCTGATTGTAACCACAACATGCATCATAAATATGAGCCATGTACAAGATCATTCTTTATGTTAGATTGGATTAAAAATGTCCTTGCTTTTGACTTTATAGGAGTAGGGAGTAGAGGAACTAATGATCATTGATGATGTCAAGTAAGATCAGAAGGGAAGAAGGCTGCCATTGATAGCTAGCCATCTGTTCTTCGTAACCCAAAGGCCTATAGCCTCTCCTTTAGCAGCTGGCCCCACTACCTTTGTTAGTCCAACATGTGAGTCTTGTGCAGTCATTGATCTCCTAGTGTGGTTTAACACAGAAATCTACCCCCAGGGCACCTGCAACGTGGAAGCACACGCTTACCTATCCTGAAGTTTCAATGCTGTTTTATACAGATAAGGAAGACTAAGAGGCCATCCTGCTTATCTGATCTATAAATCATTTGATTAGTGTTAGTGATCAGCTGCATCATTTTTGCCTCTGTTGAAAATTGTTAGGGATTGTAATTTCTTCTTGTTCCCTTTGGACTTTTCCATGCATGTGCAAATAGAAATTTTTCTTTACATAGAGAATAAACCTACAGAATACTTTCAGCTGTTTTTAAGGCCCTGGAACTCTTTCCTGCTTCTGGAAAAGCCTAAAGACTATTTTGGTTTTAATTTACCCTATATGTCACTATTTATTCACCACTTATATAATTAATGTAAACATTTTCCTCAATTTCTGTATAAATGCATTTCTCATAAAGCACTTTCATCATATTGCTTGCTCTAGAGCATGACCAATTTTCAGTCTTTACCACAATATGCTGTATAATGCCCATAATGTTTGTGCTGTCTACTCTCATATTTACTTAATCTATCATCAAAGGGAGCATGGCTGATGCCTTTAAGTGAACCAATCGATTATACAGCATTATGTTTAGCTTCCACAAGCAGAAATTTTGTTTTCTCCCTTAGGAACCTTAATTCTGGAAATGAGCATTCCATCTAGATTCAGAAGGTTCATTTATTAAATGCAAATGTATTTCAGCTTACATAATAGATATTTAAGTGATAGATCTATAGAGTAACAATAAAAATATATGGCAATTTATTAGCATCTATGATGATTTTAAATATAATCACAATGAAATGATTTAAATTACAGATATTACAGTAAATCATTCAAGATGAACCACAGAGTTCAAATGCAAAATTGATGTTCTTAAATTAATCAGTTAGTTAATATGTTGTCTAAAACACTAAAATAATGCCATATTATTGGAGCAACTTTCCTAGACACATCTCATATTTTTAAAATGTAAGAGCATGCTAGATTTCAGCCATATTGTTACAATAATTTCCTATCCATTTTCTTAGCCTATCTATTTTTTTTCCACTTTTGTCACTGGAAACAATGAACCAAGAATCCCAAAATAAGGAAAACTCACTATTTTTTCTCATTCATTCCTTTTTGTCCTGTTAATTGTACTTAGAAACACAGCATTGTCATTTCTTGGGCTGTTTGTTTATAGCCTTGTAGTAGTATCTGAATATATAGATTTATATTTAAATTTTAAAAATTAATACAGATTAGCCTTCATAATATTTTAGTAAAAAAATGAAGTATAAAAATAGTAAAATACATATAAACATTAAAAATATTGAACAAAAACCATACTATGTTTTTTATTTATTATTTAATATCATCTTTAAACATGCAATTAATGTTATCACCCTTAGAATGTTTAAAACTGATCTTTTGAAAATGTCATTTTGGTTCTCATGCGTTCCTTTTGGTGGAAAATAATTGGCTCATTCATTGTAATCAGGCTCAGACCCCAGTAATATGTACATCTCTTGGATGAATATTGTTTTAGAATTGTAAGAGGAATGAAATCCAGGCCAAGAGTGCAGTCTCTAATGAAAAGAACATTAAATTTGGAGTTAGAAGACTTAATTCCAGTTCCAGTTCTACCTTTTACTTTGTGACCTTGAGAAAGTAACTTCAGCATTTCTGAGCTCCCAGTACCTCATTTATAAAGTAGAGGTAAGAAATGCCTTCTATGCCTAACAGAGTCCCTGTTGGATCAGATAATGTCTGCTCCATTTAGACAGCAAATACAACAAAAACTAGCTTGCTAAACATAAAATATTCTAGCAGAGATTTACTGTCCAACATTTTCATTTATGCATTTTTAATAATGATTTATTGATTATCCTTAATGTACAAGAAACACTGCTACAGCCCAGGGAAATAAAAATGGGTAATATAATACCCAACCACCTCAGATTCTACTGGGGAAACCATGAACACAGAATAAATATTTTAATTTCAGTCATTGACTTTAATGTTGTTGGTGGAATGTTTTCTAAGGACAATTCTTGTATTAAGAAGAGATATTATAAAAGTTTAAAAGAAAATATCTAAAGTGAAACAGCATTAGAAATCCAAATATATATCAAATAATACGTGGAAATTTCATATACACAAAATGGCATATGAATCAGTGAAGAAAAGATGGGCTCCTTAGTACATGGCGTTGGGATAGCTGAAGATCTGTATAGAAAAAGGAAAAACAGAATCTATTCCAAATTTAATAAGTCAAATTCTACAAAGATCCAAGATTTAAATGTAGAAATGATTATGTCACTAGAGAAAAGCAAAGATGAAATAGTCTATAACCTCAGAATGGCTGAAAGTGGCTAACTATGACTCAAAATCTAGAAGCAATAAGGAAAAAGAATTTTTTGACTATGTAAAAAAGAAAATCTTTTATGGTCAAAAAATTTAAAAAGTAAAATTAAAAATGTGGAAAACACTTGCAGTTTATACCATGGACAAATGATTAATAGCTCTAAAATATAAAGATATTTTTTAATTAAAGGGAAACAAAGAAACCAGCTATAAAAATAGGCATGAGATACATGCAGACAGTTCACAGGAAAATAAATGCGAAGAGCATAGACCACATGAAACCATGTTCAAATTCACTCACAATAAGAAAAGTTAATTAAAATTAACTGAGATTGCTTTTACTGATCAGTAAGATTATCAGAAATACAAAAGATTGGCAACATACTTGTAGAAGGCAGAATCATAGCCCTCAAAGAAGTCCGCATTCCAATCCCTGGAATTTAGCATGATGCGATTAAATTAAGTATTGTGAAATGTGGAGATTATCCTGACTTATCCAGATATGCTCAATGTAATCACAAAGGTTGTTATCGACAAAAGAGGGAGCAGAGAGTCAGAGGAGAAGGTGTAATGATATAAACAGAAGTCGGAGTGATGGGGTTGCTGGCTCTGAAGACAGGAGGGGGCCACAAGCCAGGGGATGTGGGTGGTCTCTAGAAAATGGAAAAGACAAGGAAACAGACTCTCCCCTGGAACCTCTGGAAGGAAAAACACCTGCTGACACCTTCATTTTAGCCCAGGGAGACCCATTTCTTTGACTTTTGATTTCCAGGACTGTAAGAATAAATTTGTATTGCTTTAATCTACTGAATGTGTGGTAATTTTTTTTTTACCATAGCAATAGAAAACTCAGTACTGGGAGAAATGTTGTGGGGAAACGGGCAACTTTTACACCTTGTGAATGCAAATTATACAACGGCTATGAAGGGGAATTTTACTGTTTACATATACACTTTACTCCTAGATCCTGCAAAACCATCTCTACCACTGTCAAAAATATGAAAAGATATGCAGAATGCAGTTGCCGTGCTAGTTGTAACAGTAAGAAAAAGATGAGTAACAACCCAAATAGCTATCAGTAGTGGAGTGGCCAAATGAAGTATGATAAAATGTTGTATCAAGCAGTTATTTTTAAGCACTTCTGTATTTTGCTATGGAATGATCTCATATTCAATGATTTCATTGTTAAGTGAAAGTGGCAAGGTGGAAAAAAAGTAAAGGATGTTACTATCTAGCTAAGGAGGGGGAGAACATAAATGTAAATAAATATGCATATTTTCTTTTAAAAGTGAAAGGATAAATTAAAAAAAAATTTTTGTGTGTGTTGCTATCTTTTGATGGCTATTCATAGGGCTGAAAAAGGAATAGAATGGAGGGAGCAGGGATGGACAGCAGACCCCTCTAAGTGTGCTTTATATTATAGATCTGACCTTGGAATGACATAAATGTATTACAGTTATAAGTCAAAGTTAAATAAAAATGGGAAAGAGGGCAATCCCTAAACAATTCAACCTCTGAATCAAGGAATTAACCTAAATTGGGACTGAGTCAGTAGCAAAACCAGGCAGAGAGGACCTATTTAACTACACAGTATTTGACTGTATATCCTTAGTGGGATATACCCTTAAGCCAGTAAAACTAAAAATAAATCTATTTTTATTACTTATGTTGTCAGATATATAACATGCTAAATTGTACTATAGCATTAAGGCACTTTATCAACAGTGTTAGATATCAAGAATTTGACATAAGAGAAAAGAGATACAAAAACTCAAAAGAAGTTAAGTCACACAACCTAACTCTGAATTGATAATATCATTATGAATCCATGATGTAGTTTTCCTCTTAAAAAAAATTCTGAGTATGGAGAACATGCTAATATTCTATACAGATACCCCTTGTCGTAGATTTGTTGCCCCAGATTCTGGGAGTGCTATTGCCTGACTTCAGCTGCCAGTCATTTCAGAATTTGCCATAGCAGTAGAGAACTGCCTTGGCCAAGGTCATGACCCTTCCCAGGGCAACCAATATATGGGATTGATCTTTGGGGAATTATAAAAACCTGGCCCTCTAGACGCAACTTGAATGTTGAACAATTATTACTCTTTCTCTCTGTCCAATCAGAACTCCTTCCTCTCCTTTTTTTTTTTTTTTAATTCCGTTACTCAGAAAGTCTGCTTCTTTGGAAATTTTGGAAATTCAGTTATGACACTGAGATCTGTTGCCCAAAACTTCCTAGAACAGTGAAAAACCCAATAGCAAATACCTCTTGTGTCCAGAATGAGATGTGTAAATACCATTTCCCAGAAAGGGTCCTTAGAGAAATAGCTGATTCTAGGTCTGGAACAGGCAACAAGAAGAAAGCTATCAATGACCTTTTGGGTCATGTCAGAAGAATTCAGGAACCCAGTTTGAAGAAGTTCTTGTGGTTCAAAGATAATCCAATATTAACAATTGACAAAACTAATATTAACAAAGGTAATAACTGCTATTAATTGAAACAACAGAAATCTTAAAATTTATAAATTTATAATAATAATAAAAATCATATTTGGAGAATGCTACCATGTAATTATTTTGAATATTGATAAATATAGGGATATAGTCAAGCATTTAATCTATTTTTATATCAAAATTATATAAAACTCTCAGTAAACTAGGAATAGAAGGGAACTTCCTCAACTTGATAAATATTTACAAAGAATATTTACAAAAAACCCTCAGCTAACCTCATACTTAATGGTGACAAACTCAAAGCTTTCCCACTAATATCAGGTACAAAAAAGAAAATTGAGACTGACCAGTTAAGATAGAAAAATACAGGGACTCTTCAGAAGATGAGAAGAGGAAGGGCAAGGCAGGGAGGAAAACGGGAAGAAGAGAAAGGAAAAAAAGGAAAGGAGGAGGAAAGGGGGGAGGAGGGGTGGTTGAACCCAGATTGTCTCATAGGGGCATCTGAGTAAGCTTTCAGGGAACAAGGGATGTCAGTGCTATCTGAACTCTTGTAGAGTGCAGAAAAAGAAATTCATCCAAAAGACGAGTGAGACAGGATGGACAGAGGACTTTCACCTAGGAAACTAGTAAAACTTTGTTTCTTTTAGTCAACTGTCTATTCAACAGGTATTTGCTGAGCACCTGCAATGGGCTAAATTTGTTACAGGCACTTGGGTTCAGCCATTAGTAAAACAGTCAAAAACTCCTGCCCTCACATAGCTTACACTCTAGTGGAGACAGAGGTGATAGACAGTAAATAAAAGATAAAAACTGAGAATTGACCATTAAATTTAGCACTGAGATCTTGTTGACCAAGACAAGAGCATACCATTCCTGATACCAAGACACTCTTGGTCTGCACAGATGGAGACAGACACTTAATAACCAAGTGCTATGTCATGTGATAGAGCCTACCTACTTTTTAAGAAGCATCCATAGGAGTTCCCGTCGTGGTGCAGTGGTTAACGAATCTGACTAGGAACCATGAGGTTGTGGTTTCGATCCCTGCCCTTGCTCAGTGGGTTAATGATCTGGCGTTGCTATGAGCTATGATGCAGGTCGCAGATGCAGCTTGGATCTGGTGTTGCTGTGGTGTAGGTCACAGACACGGCTCGGATCTTGCGTTGCTGTGGCTCTGATGTAGGCAGGCAGCTACAGCTCTGATTAGACCCCTAGCCTGGGAACCTCCATATGCCACGGAAGCGGCCCAAGAAATGGCAAAAAGACAAAAAAAAAAAAAGAAGAAGAAGAAGAAGAAGCATACATAGAACTTGTCTTATAATGGGCATCTAATAGATAGTGAGTACTCAGTGAATGTTTATTTTTTACATAAACAGACAAAAGGTATATTAATATTAATGGTGCATTTATTTTGTGCTTATACTGTTCAGCTTCTGATAGGTAGAGCTTACTGAAGACAAACAAACAAATATTTGACCTATCATTAGATAAGGGCACAGTTACTGAGAGGACTCATAAATTACACCTTGTCTAGTTATCAAAGAACACATCTACATCTTATACCCTTAAAATATTTCAATCAGATTTTATAACCTTAAAATAATTTAAATCATAAATTTTAAGTGTATTAATAACATTTAATTACATAAGTGATATGTATGAATAATTATTCAGTCGTGTGTGCCATTTAGATTTATGACTCAAGATTTTACTGTAAAGAGAAAAAAAAATTCAATTTGTTTTTCTCCTCTGGAGATTCTTTCACTGCATAGTAGCATTAATTTATTAATGACAATAAAAGGAAAATATAGAGATATTGAACTAAAAAACAATTATCAAAGGCTAGAATAAAATTAACAATGTTTTTAAAAGTTAATTTGCTTTTTCATTATCCCACTATAAGTTCATACATTTGAAAAGCATAATGAATATATAAGCAAGGTATATTATTTTATTTCATCTGTAGACAATGCCTGAGCTACAAAACAATTCCTAGACTTGTCCCCATAACTCTGTAGTCCCCTAGTCCATGGGTCCTTGGCCTATAGATTGGGAATCTTTATTGGAAATAGAACTATCTTTTCAATAAATTGTATGGTGGTCATCTTTTTCATTCAATTTTATTTATTAATAAAATCCCATAGAAACAAAGTATTTCCAGTACTTTGATAAATTGTGTTGCCCAGAGAAAGAACTATTGTGTATGCATTTGGTCAAGGACTAAGGACAAACCTGGGCTACTCCTTCCTTTCACTTAATGTTGTGTAACACTAGGTGAATCAGCTTACCAATGGATCCTTTTCTTCATCTAGAAGATAGAGATGATAATACCTGCCCTCATGATGTTGTGAACGTGAAATGAGGTGGATAGATGATAGTTGCTGGTGTTATTAATTGCATATTATCATCAAGGTAAAAAATTTCATGTTAATTATCAACACTTTTATATTTCATTCCTCATCGTTATCACAAATACATCAAAAATAAGTAATTAATACCTTATGAAGAATAACAGAATGGATTATTTTTATAAGAATCTTTTTGTTACTGTATTAGCACCAGTAACAAACTATTCGTATTACAGCTTAAAAATGCTCTATTCAGTCTTCACAGCAGCCCACTGAGATAGGCATTTATAGTATCCCATCTCAGAGATTTAAAAAATAAGCACAGACACACCATTTTGGAAATTAGCCCTCATTATGCTGAACTGTTTATGCTGACACAGAAGTTCTGAGTAGTTACACTGGATGTGTCCTGTCTTGAGAAGATGGCATTAAAATTTTTTGTTGTTGTTTTAACTTACTTTTAGCTGTAAAGCAGGCACTATCAACAGATTGAGCTGGTGACTCTTCGTTGTGGGGGCTGTGCTGTGAATCCTGGGATGGTTAGCAGCATTCCTGGCCTCTATTTACCCACTGGATGCCAGTAGCAACTCTGTTGCTATTGTGACAGCCAAAACCACCCCCAAATATGGTCAGATGTCCTCTTGGGGGTAGCCAGGGGACATTTGTGAGAACGAATGAGTGAGAGCAGGTGAGAAACGGTGAAAACCACTGCTTAGAATTTTATTGCAGCAGTTTTAGTTAGGTTCTGATGAATGTTTTGTTTTAGAATAAAAAGTAGAGATAATGATTTTTAAGGTATTTTATGATATGGCTACTAAATATTAGAGTAAATAGGATTTTCTAATTGTGAACCTATGAAATGGTTCAGATTAAAAAGTTGCGGAAATAAAGAGGTGAATTTTAGTCAAAATAAAGGGAAATTATGTATATGTGTATATATATATATATATATATATATATCATACCTCACTACATACAATTATGTATATGTGTATACCATATACCTCATTACATACAATTTAGTCAATTAATGCTTCTCAC
Source organism: Phacochoerus africanus (assembly GCF_016906955.1). Classification (NCBI taxonomy): domain Eukaryota; kingdom Metazoa; phylum Chordata; class Mammalia; order Artiodactyla; family Suidae; genus Phacochoerus; species Phacochoerus africanus. The sequence continues at coordinate 126,286,015 of NC_062558.1, forward strand.
AAAACACTGCTCATTATCTTACTTTCCTTATACAAAAATGACTAAATTTGTACTAAATATATTTGTGGTTTGGGTTTTCATTGGTTTTGGTTTTGATCTTACAAATACTAACTAAATTTGAAGAAAGAAGATGCTAATTATTTATTTTTGCTCTCATACACGCAGTATCATCCCAAAGATTTTTTCTGTAAGTATGTATGTATCATTTTCCTCCTTCTAAAAACCAGTATATAAATGAAAAATATATGTTAATATTTTGTTATTGAATTTTTAACTAAAATAATTCACAGCTAATTTTAAACACTCAAATAATCTGTCTAGAAGATTTTAAAATGTAGAATAAAACAATCTGTAGTTTAATTAAATTACATTATTACGGTATATCATTTCCTATTACCCTATTATCCTTGATTGAAAGAAAGATAAATATAAATGTTGTTATCATTAGCATAATTAAGCCACTGAATTTTAAACACCTTAATTCTGAAACAAAACATATCTTTACTATACATAGCATCATAATTTCTTATTAGCTATGAGTATAGGAAATACAGATAACAAAAACAGAAAGAAGACAGTGGCCAAATTTTTGTTCTACTTGTCTGAAAGATTATCAAGTAGAAAGTAAGGCTGGCAGAGCATGAAAATGACCAGTAATTTAAGAATAGATTGGACAAGGTACAGGGTGTTGTATTTTTAACTACGGAGGGCTGGTCAATAGCTTCGCTCAATTTGCCATTGTTTCCCCATGGAAAGCTCAGTTTGTTAGCTTTAGGATAGGCTCAGTCAATGGATTCTTTTTTACTCGAAGAAATGATCCATGGGAGGTCCCCCGAGGAGTAAAGTCATGAGAAAACGCAGGCAGCCTTTCATGCTGTACGGTACAACCAGGGAAGTTAAGACTCTGACCTATTTGAGGTAGCTTTTCAAAGACTGTGCTGTCGGAGCTTTTTAAAAAAATCAATTCGCATTATCAAAAGAAAACTGAAAATGATAGCAAAAGGCTGTTTTTATTAGAAAAACTTTTCTATTATAATAATACGTTATTTGAAGCACTTGAAATTGGCCTCAAATAATATTAAAACACATATTAAAGAAGACAGTAATTTCACTTTGTGAGTTTGCCTCTTTGTAGGCATCCTTTGTTGTCTCCTACTAGAACAATTTGAGAGGTGGGTAAGACACACAGATTTGGGTGAGATAAGCAAAAACACACATTCATTAATAGCATGTGACCTGATTTCTAAAAGAGGATGCCGCACCTGGTGATCCATATATGCATTAATGAGACACGAAAACTATAAATAATTTTCCTCTGTTATATATCGCTTATAATTAAAGTCTCCATTTGGCTAAATAATATTGAAGAATAATGTCCCTATTGACAGCATTAGGATTTGTTTTTCCGTTACTATATTTCCCCCTATTTCCAAAGAGAATTGGGGTAACTTACAGTGAACAGAACAGGCAAAATAAAAACACAATATTTGTTGTTTAGTAAACAGTGGCATATTAGAGTAAACTTTGAAGTCAGACAGGGTTGGCTATAGATCCTAGCTTTTTATGTTATTTGCCTTTGGTAGGGTAATTCAATTCTTTGAACTTTGTTTCCTTAAACAAGCAGGCACCATAATGACTACCTAAGGACTGGATTGTTGCAAGGATTAAGTGACGTAAAATATCTAGCATAATGCCTGGAACAAAGTGGGGCGCAGTGATGCACACTTCTTTCCCTCCACTTTTTCCCTTCCCTGAGAATATGGAGGTTTCAAGGACACTTACCCAGAAGGACTCTTTTCTCCCTCTTCCATCAAAGGATTTTTTTTAAAATTGACACATAGTTGACTTACAATGTTGTGTTAGTTTCAGTGTCCAGCAAAGTGATTCAAACACAAATGTATATTCTTTTTCAGATACTTTTCCATTATACATTCAGAGCATTATGTTTTAGGTACCCAAGATCTCAATAATGAAAGAGTATCCAAGTTTTATGTGGAAGAAATTGGCCATTGGCGACATTCATTTCCTCATCAGACATCTTTTGAGCTTCTCCTGTATGTAACACACCTAGACAAAAACTGTGAGGACGGGAGAAGCAACTGGAATGCCCCAGCTCCAACAGGAAGGATCTTTCTGCTCCTTGGAAACAGGAATTTTAAAAAACTTCAATTTCCTTCTTCCTTCCTGTTTTGAAAACTCTGAGTAGCTATGTCATAAAGCCTGGGAGCTGTATTCCTCCTGGCTTAGACTGCAGTGATAATTTCTTTTAAAAACCTGCATTGTGTTTTGGCAGACTTGCTAGGACTTGTATGACCTCATCTATGACGGTCAGAAATATACAGAGGAGACAGTTTAATTGAACACATAAAATCTAGCACTTCCTAGGTAGTAATGAAAAGTTCAACATTAAGAATTCATCGGTAGGATAGTCACTTAATGTGAGAAGAAACAATGCAGGGGCATAGAACACGAGAGCGAAAAACAAAATCGGGACTTAGAGAACTGATAGCTCCATTTAGTTTTTCTTCATTGTAAAATGACTTGAAGAGAAAGGTGCTTTTACATCCTATCTAAAGCTAAGTCTCTCGAGAATACTATACAAGTATACTATAAAAGTATGATAATAAAAAATTAACCTATACTTTAAAAAACTATCAATAAGTTATATTGACAGATTCCCACTACAGAAAAATGTCAAGTGTAAACAGGTTATCATTAAAATAATTATTCTCTAACAAGTTTACTTTCGAATTTCTTCAGTGGCTTAGAAAATGACAGCTTATAATTTTTAAATCGTTTGAAAATCTTTATCCACTTTTGTTTAAATTGTTGAAACACTCCTCAACTTAAAAATTAGGTCTGTAGAGACACTAATACTTAAAATATAAAGGTATTATACGAAAATATGCTCTTCACTTCTTTTGATAATATTGGCTAACGTCTCAGCTTATAAAACCCAAAATAATTTGTACAAGTTATAAAAATTTTAATACAATAAATATACTGAAATTCTTACCAATGTGGTTTTCTTGTGTTTCGCATATACACTTTACCCTATTTCTTTATGTAATTTGTATCAAAGGTTAGGATTTATTCATAAATTAATGTGCTTATTCATCACTCAAGAATAGATATTGAACAACTGCCATAGGTCTGGCATTATGCGAAGGCTGCATATGAAAAGATTAATAAAACTTTGGCCTCGCCCTGAGGCACTCAAGAGTCTGTTGAGGGGAGACAAGACACTTGACTGTGTGGCATAACAGTAAAAGCTGTACATACTCTCGAGCAACGGAGAGAAAAGAAAACCAGTTATGATCAGAGGGGAAGTGAAGTAATTGCTTCAGTGAAAGAAAGGGTACTCTTTGAGCAGGATCTCAAGGGAAAGAAGTAAGAGATCCCTTGGAGAGGAGGGGGCATTTCAGAAGGCTGGTCAAGAGGGAGCATGGTGTGGTCGGCCAAGCTGCAGCACAGTCCAAGACAAATGGTGAGAGGCAGGAAGGGGAGGAGTGGATGGTCAGAGTCTGAATCCTGTAGGCAGCAAAGAACTAAAGGAGATTTTAAAGCCCAGACCATCTGTATGCTGAATAAATCCCCCTGATGGTATTAATGGGGAGTAAATTGGAAGAAAAAGATAGAAGACAGAGACAGATGTCAAGAGACTATCGAGTAGATCAGAAAAAAATAAGAGTAAATGATGGGGTATTCATTCATTCATGTATTAACAAACATTGTATTTTCAACTATAGTCAGAAACTGTTTGGGGCACTAGAAATTTAGCAGTGAAAAAACAGACACAATTCCTGTGCTCCTGAATTTTATATTCGAGGCAGAAGAGGTTTCAGGGTCCCTTTTCCTAACACCAATTCGTTTATACAGGACAAGGGTGATTTCTGGGTAAGCCTTTATTCTATGTTGTGTTTTTAATAAATTAAGAAAGGCTGTGCATGTTTAGTGTATGTATATATAGACAAATAGACAAATGTATGCATGCACATACATACTTATGCAGACAAGTATATTACATATACATGCATGTATACAAGTATATGTACTTGTCTGCATAAGCATGTATATTTTTAAATCTTGTATAGTAATATGAATATACTTTTAGAAAAATATTGAATGGTTTTATTTTGGATTTATTTATTTTTATGCTTTTTAGGGCCGCACCTGCGGCATATGGAAGTTCCCAGGCTAGGGGTCGAATTGGAGCTCTAGTCGCCAGCCTCTGCCACAGCCACAGCAACACCAGATCCTAGCTGCGTCTGCGACCTACATCACAGCTCACGGCAATGCCAGATCCTTAGCCTACTGAGTGAGGCCAGGGATCGAACCCGTGTCCTCATGGATACTACTCAGGTTCATTACCACTGAGCCGTGACAGGAACTCCTAAATGGTTTTAATAGCTATTAAAAGCCTGTTATATAGCATTCACATTCAAAATTCAAAAGATACAAAAGAGAGTATAGCGAAAGTGAAAATGAAACCATTCTCCCGCCTTGATCTCTTAGCCACTTACTCATCTTCCAGAGGTATTTGCTATTTTCAGAATGTCTGTTTCTTCACAGAGATATTGCATGCTGGTGTTGGATTTAATGTTCTCTTTTTTTTTTATAGATGCGGTGTTCTTCATCTTGCTGTATAATAACATGTTAGCACTTAGGGAACTAGCTTTTAAAGGCTGCATAGCGGTCCATGGTACTATAATTTATTTAACTAGTCCCTCTCTGAGGTATAATTAGACGTTTTCCCAACCTTTAGCTATTTCGAACAATCTTAAAGTGAATATTCTTGTGCATCTCTCCTTATTAATCTTCCTTTCCCCTCCCCCAGCCTAAAGCTCTTAGCATCATCAAATATTATGTACTTTCCTTATACGTTTTATAATCAATCCCCACTTCCACCCTGCAGTATCATGTTAGCTCCAAAAGGCAAAGATTTTTCTTTGCTTTGTTCTCTGCTGTATTCCTTGCTCCTAAAATAAGTATTCAATGCGTATTTGTTGCATAAATGGATTTTGCACATGTATAGCCATTTCTATGAAAACATAGTAGTAGGCTTACTAATTCAAAAGGATGAATTTGAATGCATTTGTGATTTTGACAAATATTGCCAAATTTCTCTTTACAGAGCAGGGTATCTTGACTCACTATTGACATTTGGGACCTGATAATTCTTTGCTGGGGAGGGCTGGGTGTTGTATGCCTCTCAGCTGCATCCCTGGCTCCTAACCACAAGATGCTAGTAACATCTTCCCATTGTGATCAACCAAAAATGTCTCCATACTTGGCAAATGTCCCCTGTTAAGAAGCATCGCTGTAGATGGTATGCTCTCTTATATTCCCATCAATAATGCTGACAATGGCTGTTTCTTAGAGCCGTATCAATACTGAGTTCTAACAAACATCTTGCTCTTTGAAATCTGATGATGAAAGCGATTATCTGTTTTAATTTGCATTTGTAGTCGCATTTTAGTACAACCTTGGTATAATGAATCACTGGCATTATACATTCTACTGATGAAAGTCAGTTTGCCCATTGTAGAAGGAAAGGGATAGAGTTAGTATATGAAATCTAGAATCATCTGGAGAAAACTGCCACTCGTGCATATATTTCCCTGTTAAAATACGTTTTACAAATCCTTTCTTGTCCTCAGAGTATTATGACTTCATGGACTGAATCTTCTCTAGAATTATAGCAGTTAGCCTTAATTAATGAATACAATTTGTATTCAAAAGAGTTGGATTTGAATGCAGGTTTTTCTAATTACTAGTTGTGTTACCTTGGGGAAGTCGCATAAACTCTGAGCTGCAATTTACTCATATGAAAATTGTGGATAATAACACTGGTGCTCTCTACATCACTGAGTTATTGTAAAAATTCATTTTTTTAGACTGTGAAGTCTTTCATGACTGCCAGAGCTTAGGACGATTATATGAAGGTTTTATGACCCACTGCTTTATCTTATGACTCACAACGTCCCAAGAGTTCCTATCTTCTCAGTGCTTCAGTAATCCCTTCAAACTGTTCTCACTCATTTATTTATTAAACATTGGCATGTTGTACCCTTACCATTATCTTTTCTCCAACTCTTTGGTCTTAAATCATTACAGTGGTGTTTCCCATAACTGAGCAAGTTCCTGATGGACCCATCATTCATTCATTCATTCAAGTACATTAAATAAACACCATTTTCTTTCCCTAAACTTGCGTTCCTTTCCAAGAGCTCCGTTTTATCAATACTATCCCTAATCCAGCCTTGAGGGTAGGAATTTTGCGATCATCTTCCTTGCTTACCCTACCCTGTTGATCTTGCGTGCCATGACTAGACTTATTATGGATGGAGGACCACTTTTCCAGTTCCCCCCTTCTGAGTATAAACTTATGAGTCTCCCATTGGCTGCCACCTCAAATCCAAAGTATTTCTTATTGACACTCTTACTTCCCCTCACCAATTCCACCTCCTAACTACTTTTCCTTTCTTTGCTCCAGACTCATTCCTGCACCTATACTTTTGTTCATAGTGTTATTTATCCTAGAATTTTCTCCATCTCTTCTTCCACCCATCAACCAGCACCATCTTGCAAGAACTGTATCATCCCCACTGCACTGTGTTTTCTCCGTATTTTAGCTTCCTCTGATCCATTTATCACTTACCGCTTGTTCTTCTTGGCCAGTTTCGCTTAATGTAGGACAGAGGATTGGCTGCACATCACAATCACCTTAGGAAAGTTTTGTTTGTTATCATGATACCCAATCCCAGGGCACCCTTGTAGGCTCTAATTCTGGGTGGAGCTTGATCATTATAGTTTTCACATACTGGTTTGAACATTCTTGTGGGCATATTAAATATTTCACTTTTGTTTTCCTAACCAAAGATTTATAAGTACTTTGGGGATAGGAATGCTGAAGACTCATAGTCAATAATTGATCATTTGACTGATAGTTTGAATATTCATTTTTTTAATTCATTTTTGGTTTCTTATCCATTTCTTTTTTTTTTTTGGCAATGTCTGTTATTTGCATCCTTACTTCTCCCAATTTCTGGCTCCACGACTTTGTATAAATTACCTATTCTCTTTTAGCCTCATATATCTTCATATGTAAAATAGATTAATAACATCTATGTTTTTAAGTGTGATGAGAAGTAGAACTAAGACATATAGATCATCTATCACAGCTAAATAGCTGATAAATTGTGGCCCCTTTTACTAGTATTAATATTGTATACCCTCTCTGTTCTTCTGGGGATGCTAAGAACCCCTTTTTCTTTCTTGCTTTAGGATTTACTATTTTATGACTTGGTCAATTTGCTTATCTATATTACTTTTGGTATTAAGAAGACTGGATATCAAGGCCCTATCAAATCACTCTGCAGTTTTTCTGTCTTTTAAATCTAATTACATTTTCCTATTTTAAGGAACAAGTGAAAATGTCCCATTTTTTACCATCCATTAACTATTGCCTTCACTGTAAGAGAGCATGCATCATTACAGATTTTTCTTTTCAGTAGCGACACTAAGCCATGACATTGTATATTTATGCATTCTAATAATTTCTCCTGATATTGTCAAGTGGCTGGTTCTTTCCTTCTAACTGCACTTCAAAAGAAGATTTTTGTTAATTTAGCTCACTTTTTTATAGTTTATACTTTTTCCATTTAATTTTAAAATTAAAATACTAATATTATTCTGTTAACTTTAGACTCATAATATTTATTATGTTCTTGCGAGAATTAGCAAGAAAATGTGAAGTACTTTGTTTTCCACAGGGGGAAAAAAAAAGGTGGTACAAAAATTACTTTTATTAAGTTCTGTCTTAAATGAGTCATTTTTATATTTTTCTTTTCTTACTAATGAGAAAAACTGAAATTTCATTTTTAAATAAAAGTATAGGCATATGAAAAATAATATTAGTTATTTACTTGTCTCCATTAAATTAGATGAAAGCAGTAAGAAAGGAATTAACAAAAGTGGCACATTGTCAACCCTAAGACAGGAGAAAATGTCCAGAGCAATTAAATGAAGGATATCATTTCTTCAACCATGGACATTTATATTAGTTTTTCAGGTTCAGAGTTGTAAAAGTAATATCTGGAGACTGTCCCCTCCTGCGCTAGAACTAGAAGCTGTACAGGTTTCTTTGGAATGCCTGTTAATCATTCAAGCTATTCCCATAAATAGTAAAACCTAAAGAAACATGGCTAAATAGTGTACATTTTCAGTTCCCAAAGTATTTGTAGCTAAAATTTATACAGATGTCAACTGAGGGCTCAGAGTTAAAATGAGAGCGCTTGAAAAATTTTTGCGAATCACCCTTCTTACAATAGATTTATGGGGTTAGACAAATATATGTTTGATTCTCATCTCTTCGGTTACATGATTATATTGGTACTCACTTCATCAAATTGTTGGAAGGATTAAATTCACTTAGCGCCGGGGCTTGCCACATAGTACATTGTAGTAATGGAACATGAGATTTTGAGATTTTGAGATTTTGAGATTATGGTAAGAGAACTAGCCCTGTGTCATTCTCAAGAGGCTTTATGTTTTACTTGTGTGTTATTGTGGGTGAGAGTTCGAAGGAGGAAAAAAAAAAAAAAGCTCCTTGCTTAGGTCAGTCTTGAATATCGCTGACTTCAGAGTTAGCCACAGTTGGTTTTATATTCCAAATCCATCATCTGATAGCTGGCTGATTAGAGCCAAATTACTTAACTTCTCTGGATTCAATTTCCTTGTCAATAAAAGAAAAATAAATAACAATAGCCTCATAGGGTGGTCCTGAGGATTTAATGGGATCATGCTTAGAAAGGACTTTCCAGTCCCTGGTATACATTATTAGCACTCAGTAAGCAGTAGCTGTTAGTACTTTTATTCCTTCTACTAAATACAGTGTTCAAAGTTCTGCAGATCTTCAAACAATATGAAAGAGTCTGATACTAATGCCCAGAAATGGATTGACTTTGAAGCTGATGAAGCTTAAGCCCAAAGGCTCCTCATTTGCAAGGGTTACTTCCAAGACTTGTGTTTACTATTGTATTCTTAATTTTTTATTCTTTTTCTTAAAGACGACCTCCTAAACTCCAAGGCGTCAGTGAAACCTGGACCTAGGTTTTGCTACCCTGAAAGTTTGATGGTTGTTCTTTCTAACTAAAAAATTGAAAGTAAAGTCTTTATAACGAAGTCCAAAAATTTATCCAGTTTAATGAACACATTAATTTTTATTCAACTGTTATTTTAAACCTAAATACTATAAATTCTATATGGTACATTCACTTTAAAAATTATTCTACAAAAAAAAAAAATAGCACGTTAAGTAAGAAAAATTAGAGGTAACTTGAGTGTGGCAGTAAAACTCAAAAGAAATATAATCAGGGATATGGAATTGTCTTATTTTTTCATACTTCATGTTTTCTAAGCTGTTTTTCTTAAAGAAAAGATATAGTTTTAACAGGTCAGTGATAAAGTTAACTGATTAAACTTATTCAAAATAAGTATCAGTCCTGCTTCAAGTAAGAGTGTGTCAAAAGCATATTGAAGCATAGATCTTCCAACAAATTATAAATTAAATGTCTGTTACTCACACATGCAATAATTGAAGCTGAGAAAATTACATATTTGAAATCAATGAAACAAACTCTGATATTGCAGAAGCAAGCTGTAGTCCACAGAAAATACTTTCCTGTTTTAAATGGTTAGCTTCAAAACTTTGGGAAAAAAATGCTTTGTGGTCTTTCTGGTGATAACAGTAGTGAATTTGAATAAAGCTTTAACAAAATTACGGAAAATGCCTTGTAATTTATACTGTTAATCTTGGTCTTTAAAAAAATTTATTGATGGATTTTCTTAATATACCTGCATGTTCAGTAGTTGTGGCATATGAAAATATAATGTAAAGCAGTTCATAAAAATACTTTTGATTTACAAATCAAGTTTTTTTGGGTTTTTTTTTGGGGGGGTGTTTGTTTGTGTGTGTGTGTGTGTCTTTTTAGGGCCGCACTTGCGGCGTATGGAAGTTCCCAGGCTAGGGGTTGAATCAGAGTTATAGCCAACAGCCTGTGCCAGAGCCACAGCAACGCCAGATCCTTGACCCACTGAGCGAGGCCAGGGATTGAACCTGCATCCTCATGGATGCTAGTCAGATTCATTTCTGCTGAGCCACGATGGGAACTCCCTACAAATCAGGTTTTTTAAAAATCTGTGTCCTACCTTTAAAAAGAGCATATCTACTTCTAGGTAGATGCAGTGCATTAAAAATGTTTCACCTCAAAAGTATAAAATTGTAATTTTTTTTTCCCCTTCCATGGCATGCAGAAAGAAATTCCTGAGCCAGGGTTAAAACCTGAGCCACAGCAGGGTTCTTAACCACTAGGCTACCAGGGAATACCACAAAATTTTAATCTTAATGAACTGTTATTAACTTTTTAGGAAGCCAAGTCTTACAGAAGTTGAAACTTACTTAGTAACATTTAAAAAAATTATTATTTATCAAAACCCTAACATTATGATACAACACATCATTCCCACTTTAAAGAGAAAGAAATCTAAGAATAACCAGGAATAAATAATCTCCCCAAGGTGATTGATGCAAACAGAACAAGTGTTCACAGGATACCTGCTTCCAGTCTGTTTCTTAATCTTGTTAGGTCACATCATCTCTCAGCATTTTTAGAAATTGCCCTTTTTATTATGGTTTCAGCAGATTGTGAATCTCTCTACCAGCTTTACTCTTTTCTGTGCTTTCCTTCCTTGAGAATACTTTCAGGAGCAAAATCACTTCTAGTTTTCCGTCTCTTTCAGATAGTTAAAAATATAAAAGATCACAGATGTAGTAAATCAGCTTAGAAGCTCGATGACTTGATTGGGATGCTCAATTTTACTACAATAGTCTAATCTGAAATGTTATCCGAAATGCTTACTTCTTCACAATTCCTTTCTACACTACAGAAATTGTTCATAACGAGAACAATCTTGGAGAAAAAAAATAAGATGAGATGTTTCAGACAGCTTAATGGGGCTGCCACTAGATAACCATTGTTTAAGGGTCTTGGATTGGCTGAGGGCTAGTATAGACTGATCATATTGAACAGTGTCTTAAGTTGCACTTTAAAAGTTAGGATAGACAGTCCTCATAAGAAATGAAAGCTCTTTTGACCATTACAGGTGTTCTGTGCCTAGAGATGAAGTGCCATACTAACAGAACAGAGCTTGCAATTTGTGGAATTGGATTCCAAGGTGAGAGAGAAGGTTAACCATTTTTTTTTTTTTTTGGTAAAAATTCTTCGTCCCTCAAAACAGAAATTCCAAAATTATTGAATGTGATATTCACAAAGCCAATTTTATATCATGCCTGGTGCTTCTAAACAGGAGTTAGAGAAATATCATATTGCTCAATATTTTGGCAACTAATTACAAAAGTCTCCCTAAGCAAGTCTAACTGAATTGCTCTCTTACAAAATTTGAACCTTATTAAGTATCTAACTCATTGACATGGTCCATTTGAGGAAGCAAGTTATTAGTCTCATGGTGCACACCTGTTAGATGAAACTGAGCAATGAAAAGATTTTAATTGAAAGCAAATGCAGTAAATTCTGTTTTTTTTTTTTTCTGGTTTCATGAGAGATTGATACACAGCACACACACACACACACACACACACACACACACATATCTCCTTTTCCCTGGACAATGTTAGTACATTTTCCCTATGGGCTAAAGCCGTAAGTATCCCCACAGATATTATTTTGCAAGTGAAATTGCTTTTCATTTGGCAAAAACGAAACCTGTGATTCATAGCAGCTTAGAGCACTCAAGGCCAAAGTACATCTTGCTTGCTTTGACTGACATTTTTGCAGGCTAAATCAGACCTGCATGATTCAGCTGCATTGAGATTCATTATACTGTGAGAGGAGAGATTGGCGGGGGGGGGGGGGGGGTGTAAAAGAGCATAAAGGGAAATTGTCTTGGAAACTGTGGCTAGTGACTGAGGTAGAAATCAACCACAGCCAGGAGGCAGTTTCCACTGGTATCTGATTGAGGACACGACATTTTCCTGCCACTCTCTTTATTCAAAAAGCCAGCGAAGACCATGAGAAAAGATTTAGTAAGGAGAACTGTTGCTGGGAAGCAGGAAAAGAGGGACTTCCCTTTGTTGGGAGATGTGAAGTCCAGGTAGGGCACAAGAACAGGGTAAATGGCTCTTTTTAATAGTTCTCAGCCCCAGCATTGAAAGTAAATCAAGCGTGTTTGGTATAAGAGGAAAGCAGCAGAAAAATCCATCACCAAAACGTTGCCCCTAAATGTCCACCATTAATATTTCATTCCTTCTAGATTTTTTCATCAGGTTTGTTCATCAGTTCCCTTTAAAACTCATATTCCCAGAAGGAGCTAAAACCTTCCTACATCAGATACTTTCCTATCCAGACTTACACAAGAGGAACACAGGAAGTTTGCTTCAGGAGGACAGGCATCAGAAGAATGGGGTGTTTAAAAAAGATTGCTTTCTGGTTAACGTCACCAGCACCCCATTTTTGCTTAATATTTGGTTTGGTATCTCTCACCATTGATGTATAACCTCGTCATAGCAGATCCCATTCAGGACCACCTACATAGCCTGTGGTGCAAAAGGAAAATAGTTATTTTGTTCAAAAATTATTAAAGATTTCAAGATGGAGACTTTTAAAATTTTCTGCAGAGCCTTTACTCAAGCTTGAGGTCTTTCTAAGTGCAGGACTTTGTGCATCTGTACAGGCCACATGCCCATGAAGTCAACTCTCATTTTAATTCATAATAGTAGGAACAGCAAACTCTCACCTGGGCTAATGAAAGTGTTTCATTAAAGATGTTCCAGCATTATGACTTGTGAGTTCTCAACACTAATACCAAAAATTTGAACCCAAATACTTTTTAAAGTAGGGCTTTAGAAATCAATACATTTAACTTTTTTCTTTCCCTGTCTGACCAATTTATCTTATCTGCCTATCATCTTTCTTTCTTAACTGGACCTTCTGTGGGCATGTATAGGAGTCATGAGTTCCCACCTTATCATGTCAGGTTTGGACCTCAGCTATTTTTTTTTGTCTTTTCTGGGGCCACACCTGTGGCATATAGAGGTTCCCAGGCTAGGGGTCTAACTGGAGCTGTAGTCACCAGCCTACGCCAGAGCCACAGCAACGCCAGATCAGAGCCATGTCTGCAACCTACGCCACAGCTCACGGCAACGCCGGATCCATAGTGACACTGAGCAAGGCCAGGGATCAAACCCGCCACCACGGGAATTCCTGGACCTCAGCTTTAAACCTGAGGTTCAAAAGTCTCATCCCCACTTGCCGTTCCTAACTCATGAGCCATCCAGGTACAAAAAGCCAGGGATTGCTCCCTCTAGCTTCCCGAAGCCAAGGTTCCTCCTAGAAAAACCAGCCATTTGCCCAGCCCCAGGTTAGAGGTTAGGATGCATGTGGATGAATTAGATACTAAGTACTAGAAGTAGATTCATGAAAGCTAGGTGTGGTGGAGGGTAAGAATCTGTGAGATCCTAAGTAATAGGAAAGCTAAGCCTACATGAATCTTTGTTACCTAAGCTATAAAAAGCACCTCTGGATAGAATAGAATGGGTTTCACACTCCTATTCAAATTTGAGTAAACTGCTTTGAAAGCTAATATTAATTTCCTTTCTAGAATATTTTGACTTTAGTTCAGTCTGACGGTAGCATGCTTTTTGATTCCTCTATTCATCTTTTGCTGACAAGTCACTATAATTAATATTACATTAATCCTACCACTGACAGAATGCTCCAGGATTTTTTTTCTTATTTTGTTTTTTTAATATTAGGTATTGCTGATAATACTTCTGACCTTCTAATCTTTTACTCAATTATGTTTGGAGTAAATAAGTTCACTCTTTTGATATGAGGCTGTCTTTTCTTTCTCTCAGCCCCATCCCCCAAACATCAGGAAAAGTTAAATGAACTAATGGCATTTTTATAATGCTGACTAATGGTCATAAGACATTAGCTGAGAAATGAATAACACTGAGGTTTTGAACAATCAGTAGTTCATTTTTAATGTTACACTTAGAATATAATGATAAACCCTGCTTTTGATCAGAGTTGACGATTAAAAAATCTTTTTTTAGCTAATGTATAGTAACTACATTATGTTTAGTGTAATTTGTACATACTTCTGAAATATTGACCTCCAAGTTTTCCTCCTAAAACATACACCATAGCTTGTCAGCTTACTGGTAAATGAATTTGAATAGTTTGGTTAAAAAATGTTGAATCGTCCTGGTAATACTTGGCTGGATTTTTTTAAAATAGTATTATCATTTTATCTTAAAAGATAAAAGAAAATATCTAAATAAAATAGCTCTCTTTTTTTTATTCAATGTATTGTTTGCAGAATGTTCCATTATCAACAGATAACTTTGACTTTAGGAAGCAGCATTAATAGTATTTTCTCTTCAAACAGAAAATGTTTACCTACTAAGTATCATTTTGCAGTGTTAGATTATTCTTCCAAACTAGATTGTTTTAAAATTTTATAGGCTTCCAGTTATAATCCAATATAACAAAATAAACATGAAGCCAAGGCTCTATAACGAAAGATGAAAAATTATCATATGTGAACTTAAAAGGGCAAATGTAGTATATGGACTACAGAATATATAAGAAATCTGGAGAGGTCAGTACAATGATTTTTAAACAAAGTATTTCAGAGAAAGTGAATGTGCAGAAATGTCAAATACTTTCTAACTGAAGGAATTTCAATGTGCCAGAGATAACATTTAAGCAGTGTTATTGGCCTTATGCTTTTTTGATGGCATAGCCAATTAGTCTATGATCTAGTGGGTTACCACGCTTAATCACGTATGTGCGATAAAACATCTTCACAATAAGTGAGATTGTTCAAGAGTAAGTACTGTATTATCTAGAAAGTGTGCTCAGTACCAAAACTCAGACTCTAAGACTTTACTCCAGAGAAGACCTTTGCCTCCCATCATCTAAAGCACATGTTAATCCTAGGTGTTATATACCACCATGCGAGTGCCATTTGGCATCCTTGGAAGAATATGAACTGGTAAAGGGTAAAGAAGCTTTCATAATAATGGACAGTTGCTAAGTTATCTGAATTTTTTGGTGGATTAACAATGGCTTCAAATTCTTCAACACTCCTTGTCGAGGTGGGATCTAGATTTCCTCCTCTTGCATCTGTAATTGTCTCCTGCATTTGCAGCAGTGGCTAGAACTGTAAGAATGCATGGGAGGAATTCCTGTCATGGCTCAGCAGAAATGAATCTGACTAGCATGCTTGAGGACGCAGGTTCGATCGCTGGCCTCGATCGGTGGGTTAAGGATCCAGCATGACCGTGAGCTGTGGTGTAGGTCACAGATGTGGCTTGGATCTGGTGTGGCTGTGGCTGTGGCCAGTGGCTACAGCTCCGATTTGACCCCTAGCCTGGAACTTCCATATGCTGCTGGTGTGGCCCTAAAAAACCAAAACCAAACAAACAAACAAACAAACAAAAAAAGAATGCCTGGGAGATAGGGAGCCAAGATAGGAAAGAATACAGGATTTGAGGAAACAGAGTATGTCCTTGGCTTTCATCTTTTCTTTAGACCTTCCTCCATTATCTCTTTAGATTAGGAAAAAGGATAATATCGCTTTTTACAAAGACAGGATGAATGTGATATTCTGGACTCTTAGAATGATAGGTGATGCTCAGCTAGTGCATGCATGTGTGCACTACATATTCAGAGCAGAATATCTTATTCTAATATCATTCTAATATCATATCTAATATGTTATTTTAATATCATATTCAGAGCAGACCTTGCCCCACATCAAGAACCATGCTTCACCCTTATTATTGGACCAAACCAATGGACAGTTAAGATAATTAAGGGTGCCTTTGTGAAGTTCTAGTGAGAGCAGCTTTTCTGAATAGAGGTTTCTTCCAGTTACATCTTCCTAAGGATATAAAACACCAATTGTATCATGCTATTCAATCATTCTCTTCATCCACATCTCACAGAGAACTCTCTACCACCTTCTAATGAAGTTCACACTCAGCCTGGCATTAAAATGCCTCTGAGCGAGTGCCCATAGTGGCTCAGTGGAAATGAGTCTGACTGGTAACCATGAGGACGCAGGTTCTATCCTTGGGCTCACTCAGTGGGTTAAGGACATGGCATTGGTGTGAGCTGTGGTGTAGATCAGTGGCTACAGCTCCAATTCAACCACTAGCCTGGGAACCTCCACATGGTGCAGGTGTGGCCCTAAAGAGACCCGCCCCCCCCCCAAAAAAAAACCACCTCTGAGATCAAGCACCATTCACACTTTCAGCCTCATCTCCCTCTGCAGTTCCAGGCCAAACCTCTGTAACCATATTAAACCTGTAATGTGCCTCTGGGCCACACACTTGATCATCTTTCAGCCTTGAATTTTTTCTTATTCTCCTAAAAACCCTACTTATCGCTAACGACCACGTTCAAAATTTTGTGAAATAATTCTTTATCATCGTGGCTAGTATTACTTTCTCCATTCTCATACTTCTATGTACCACTTGTAGAATATATGGACTTCCTTATTTTATATTTCTATCTGTATCTTACCTGTCTCAATAGACTGTAATATCCCAAAAGGCTGGTAACAAGTTTCAGATCTCTCTACAGTCCTCCATGGAATCCAGCAGTGTATTGAAGAGAGGAGCTGAATTTGTCCATTGACTATTCACTCTTCCTGAGTAGATGCTGTTTACATCACAGATATGAAAGGATTATAGTACCCCTTTTTCTTACCATCAAACAGAAATTACTGTTTGGAGGATTCTAATCCTTTTTCATCTCGTGGTGCCTTCTGTGAGAAATGTTCAGTGAAACTTTTCAAGCATCTATCTGGAAAAAAAAAAGACATTACAACTATACAACGCAAACAGCTCTCTAGGAATTTTATAGAAATTAAGTAGGTTTGATAGTGTGCTGTGCTTCTCCTGTTGCATAGAGCACCCTTTTAGAGAATGGAAAGAAAATTTATTCCACAGCATTAAGGTCATTTTCTACAAACTGGAAATTTTGTTAAGAACAAAGTTTAAACATTTCCAAACAACTTAGCTATCCTCTGAATTGTATTAAATTAGATTTGACCTACAAGTCCTCACATTACAATGGGAGCTGAAGGTTTTTCCTTTGAAAGAAGTCTGTTGCTATCCTAAATCAGTGGTTCTCAAATTTGGGTGTGCATCAGAATCACCAGGGAAAGACTTATTAAAATGAAGATTCTCAGGCCCAGTCCCCACTGACATTTTAACTTAGTTGATCTCAGAAGGGTCCTGAATTCTTCATTTCAAATAAGCCTCCCTGTGGTGTCTGTTGAGTCTCTAACCACTGTGAGACTCTAATCAGTGAGAACCAGTACTCTAAATGGCACCTTTTTGTTTTCTGTAACTTTTGCTGAAATGGCAAGAGTATAGAAGTGAAAGTTTGGGGATGGGAAAAGACTCAAGGTGCTCTAATCTGAGCTACTCAGTTACTGCTGATGGGATTGTACTCTGTGGACCGTTATCTTATGGGAAACTTAATTAAGGACTTGCCCACTGTAACTGTTAGGTGAGCATAACTACTGGAAAATGCCCTCTCCAGCAGTTATTAGGATTGGAACAGGAAACCTGACATGGGTCAGTTCCCAGGAAATCCTGATGAATAAAACCAACAGTAGCATTTTAGAAGAATACCAGTTTCTCACAGCTACCTCCGCAATTATTTTCATGATTTGATAGACACAACCAAAAACCCAGGTCCTAGTAGCAGTCAGCCTTGAGGAGGAATTTTATGAATGTGTGAATCGCTTTTGCTATTCTCAACATCATCCCCAAATTCCAAGACAACTCTCAGGATGCCGTAAGAGACCAGAGCAGCTTACATATGACCTCACTGGCAATTGTCACCACGCAGTAGTGTGGAATGTCTACACAATGTAAGGTGCCTAGGGGCATAATTATCAGAGGTAGGAAATCTTCAGAACTGAATTGTTTTATTGTTATTCAAAACGTGAATTGTTTTATTATCCAGGCTCTTAGATTATGAGCATCACAGAAAATATCATGACGTCAGTGGCTTTTTCTTCTGTGCATCCAAGAAACTGAACAAGAACAACATGAAGGGGCTCTCATTTTCACACTGGGTCCCACCAACTTAACATTGGTACATGACTAATGGAGTAGGGATGTCTGCCTCACTTAAAGAAACACAAGAGCTGGCACTTTCATATCACATTGCACATGCCGCGGATATGTACTTTGAAAGATACGGTGGAGAAAGTTTGAAGATTTGAATTGCCACACTGAGGATAATGTTTCTAAACAATTTTTGAAAGCCCATGTGCTCAATAAAGTGTGACTTGATCAAATTAAAATTCTCCCCAAAACAAATAAGCTTGAACAATGATTAGGAATACATACTGAAAGCTTTAGCAATGACATATACTGATGTCTGCAACTTTCTTTAAAATGTCTCCAAAAAAGGGATTGACAAAATGGACAAATAGATAGATTTGTGATAAAGAAAATACAGCAAAATGTTAAGATTTATAGATTTGGGGCGACAAGTATGTGGTGGTTACTGTACAGTTCTTCCGAATTTTCTGCATGCCTGAACATTTTCATAATGAAATGTTGTTGGGAAATGCATTTATCAGTGGAAATGGGGAATGATCATTTTTCTGGTTGGAAAGGCAGTCACCTTACAGACTTGAACACAGAATTTACAGTCAGGCAAGCCGAGATGACAATCCTTATTCTTCCAGATACTGTCTGTGTGACCCTGGCCAAGTTAATTTAATCACTAAGCTTTTATTTTATCATCTATAAAGGGAGTGTAATAATACCTGCTGTAGATGTACAGTGTACATGTAAGAATTAAGTATATGTGAAGTATCTGACATCTAGTAAATGCTTAAAAAGTACAAGGTATTGTTTTTTAAATTGTTACTGTTGCTTACGTCTACTAGTTACTGAATAAAATAAAATAATTTACACATCTTAATTGCCTTTTTAAAAATCTGGCTAAATTTGAAAGACTAATTTCACTATTGAAGTTGTGACTTTAATTGTTACATCCAGAAATATAAGTTCCTGCTAGGGGAATAATATATTTCCTATAATCTCTACAATGAACAATAAATCTATAGCATTAAGGAAAATTAATTGACATAAATTCCATGGTATTTGATGTATTTTAAGATTAGTTTTACCAAATTTAAATTCAACTCTAGTTTACTAACAAGAAAAAAAGGAGATATCTGGTATGAAATTCTAGCCAACACAATGTTTTCAACAAAACAATTCATTCAGCAAAAAACAGCCCAGTGTTAGATGCTAGGGAAGAGAAAAGAGAGCTTAAACATAAGACCTTCCCCCACAAAAGACTCTTAGTGTGGTTAGGAAGAAATATCCAGCCCTTGGCAAAAAGAACAATGTATGAGTTAAAAATATAAGACATGTAACAAAGAAGTATATGATTAAGAACCAATGAATAATATAGATAATATGTGCTGAGAATTCAGAAGAGGAAAAAATAATTATGGCTTTGAAGTGAAAGTTTGGGGGATTCAATGCCCGTTTAAGCCCTTTGAAATATGAAAGAAACTTACTGAGAACATGTGGTTTTGGTGGAACACAAAACACAATTGAATATATAGTAATGTTCAGGGCAGGCCTTTCCCTGGGAATTATGAACAGGGGGGAAGAGCAAGACCAGAATATTTAACAACAATCACAAGATTAGTAGCTGAATGTTATGCCCTCCCTTCATTTCAAGAAGTACTTATTTACTGTCTAGTTCCTATGAAGAATTGGGACAGGTGCCGAGGGCAAATGTGAATGAGATTTGGCCCCAACTTCAAGGAGTTTATGAGCAACAATAAACAGTGCTATCTATTAAATGCCAAGTGTATGGCAGGCTCGCTGACGTTTACAGTCTATTAGAAGAGCTAAGGAAAAAACCTGCAATATACAAAGTATAAAAGAGCAAATGCAATAGAAAAAGATCAGATAAAATGCTAGGTGAATGTAAAGAAGAAAGTTGTCTTACAGTTGACATATAAGGGAGATATTCATGCAGGAGGTAGCAGCGAATTGGTCTTTGAAGAGGAATGAGTAGAAGGTAGACGGAGATGCAGTGAAGAGGGAAGTAAAGGATGAGAATGAATCAAGACGGAAGGAAAGCATGTGTATGAAATAGAGTCCAAGGTTCCGGAGACTCTACGGGGAGAAGGGTGGTTGAAGGGAAGATTAAGCCAGATCACCAGGACCTTGGGTACCAAGCTAAGTGCTTTGAACTTTATTCTGTTGACAGTAGGAAGCTATTCAAGGATTATGAGCTGAGAAATAAAATGTTCAGACATCTTTCGTTAATTTGTTTTTAATCTGGTAGCTTGTGTAGGATGCATTGGAGGAAGAAATGTGTAGATCTAAAAATGACCACGAGGGAATGAGAACCTGAACCAGGGATATAGAAGGGGATGTTTCAGAGGAAAAGGATGTAACTTTGCAGTTAATTCTACATCGAGGGCAGGGGGACAGCAGAGTATACCAAGGTAGAGTATAGTGGGAGATCAACATTGTTTAGAATTGTCAATAAATGGTGATAATAAAGAAACAACCCGTGCTTAGTCACTTTTATTATTCTTTCATTTCTACAGACAAAGTTCCCCCTTTATTGCCCGCACCCAGGGAAGATTCCTCCCTCTCCCTCCCACCTTTGTATGCCACTGCACGGGAGTAGGAGCCATTAAAGATGCCTCTCAGATTGAAGTTTAACACCTGGTGGTTTGAGGATGCTTCTAATAGAAAAAGAAATTAGGAAGATGAAAGAGCAGATTTGAGAAGGAGTTCAAATGTGTATGTGTTAGATGTGAGTTACTGATGGGAGGGCCCAGAGATAACCTCCCAGACTGAAACACCTTCACTGTGAGAGTGGGGGGAGCTCAGCTAAGAAGTGACAGCATAGATCTAGACATGAAGTCACGTGTTTAGAGGGGGCGACTATAGCAGGTGGAATGTCTCTAGCTTTGAGGGCCTCAATATTTATGATCAAGTATCTGTAATATCATCCACATGCCTGATCTCTAAAGCACATGATTCATGAACCAAATAATACTCAGGATATGTACAGTCAGGAGCACTTGCCAAAAATCTCCATCATGCATTACCTTCCTTTCAGTTCTTGCCAGGACTGCGGTTGAAGTCGTTGATACTTGAAAACTAAGTATAAGAAGGATTTTAAATGGATTCCCTTTTTTTTTTTTCTAAATTCTATCACTGCCACTTAATTGACGAATTATGTCCACCTAAATAAATTTAGAAATTTATAGAATTTAGTTTACATTGACTACATTACATCTTAACTGCCTAAAGAAATGCTGTCAGTGATTTACAAGGTAATGTTCTGCCTTGGCATTCCTCTAGGGTTGGTAAAAACATAAAGAAAATGTCAAAGTAGTCTTCAAAATTAGCATTAAACATGTGGTCTATTATTCACACTAGACTTTTCCCTTTTGTAATTTAGTTCCTAGAAAATTATAATCTTTTCCCCATAATTGTTATGCTCCCTCTTGTCTGGCAGTGAAGATCCCTTGATCTTGGTTGTTAGGAATTTTAGAGCTATATTTAATGATCCCTTCACTCTAAATAACAACAACAACTGCCATTTGTTATACATATATGGTACTAGGTACTTTACATAATTATATCTAGTAACCACAATGTCACCCTATTATAGGGAAGAAAATTAAGGCTCAGAGAGCCAATAACTTTTTCCAGTGGTGAAGCTGAAAACTGAACAAAGATCTCACTAACTTCCAGAGCATGTGTTTTATCCACCCATCAGGGCTCTATCCTCAGAACATATATCCAAGATATATTTCTGCCGTTTGCTAGGTATTTTCTCTGGGTCTGTGAGGGACATTTTAAGCCGGATCTATGATTTTAGAATGAAATTGAGATAGCAGACAACCAACACAATATAAAATGGAAAATTTTTACCATTTACAATAACGTCAAAACTATTAAATACCTAGGAATAAATATAACCCAAGAAATGTGTGAAGCCTCTACATGAAAAACTAAAAACATTATGGAAAACCAGCCATAGTCAGTGGAGTGATATATCATGTTCAGGAATCAGAAGACTCAATATTATAATGATGACAGTTCTCTCCAAAACGAAAATAGGCTCAGTGTGATCCCAGTCAATATCCTAGAGATACTTTTGTGGAAGTTGACAAACTGATTCTAAAATAATTGTGGAAAATGAATGGTGAAAAATATCCAAAGAAGGAAACTGTACTACTGACGATCAAGACCTATTATAAAGCTTTATTAATTAAGACAATTTGGAGTTGGTATAAGGATAGCCAGATAGACCAACGGATAGTGTAGTATGAACATGACGAAGGTGACATTGCATTGTAGTGGAAAAAGAATCATCTTTTAAATAAACTGTGATATACATATCATGGTATACATATAGGATATACACATATATGGATATACATATAGGAAAAAATTATTGGGACCCCCATCTCACATCATACACAAAAAATCATATTCATATGGAGTATAGACCTAAAGTATAAAAAATAAAGCAGTAGAGTTTTTAAAGGAGAACAGGAGAACATCTTCATGAACTGGCGATATTTAATGACTTCTTAAACATGACACAAAAGTGGTAGCCGTAATGGAAAATTCGATAATATTAAACTATACTAAGACCTTTTTTAAAATCAAAAGATACCACTAGGAGAGTGAAAGTGTAACACATGAAATGGGACAAAGTATTTACTACATAAATATCTAACAAAAGACTCATGCCTCATTATATATAAAGAACTCCTTCAAATTAATAAGAAAAGATGCAGTCAGAAAAAAGAGCAAAGCACTTGAGCAGGTCCTATTCATGATAGCCATATGTCAATCAAGATTAGAATGATAAGCTTGGCCCCTTTGTTATAAATTAATTGATCCTATATGCATGGGTTTATTTCAGGGCTCACTATTCTGTTCTGTTGACGTGTGTCAGTTTTTATGCCAATGCCATATTCCTTTGATTACTATAGCTTGGTAATATAATTTGAAGCTAGGAAATGTGGTGCCTCAAGCTTTGTCCTTTCTTACAATTGCTTTGGCTATTGAGGGTCTTTTATGGTTCCATACAAATTTTAGGATTTTTTTTTTATCATCGGAATTTTTATAAGGATTTTATTACATCCATAGATTGCTTTGGACAATATGAACATTGTAACAGTATTAATTATTCCAATCCATGAGCACAGAATATCTTTTCATTTATCTGTGTCTTCTTAGTGTCTTTCATCAATGTCATCGTTTTCAGTGTACAGTTAGTTCTTCTTGTTGGTTAAATTTATTCCTAGGTATTTTATTCTTTTTTATGTAATTGTAAATAGATTGTCAAAGGATAGTCTCTTCAATATATAATATTGGGAAAACTTGATAGCCACATGAAAAAGAATGAAATTGGACCCCTACTTTATACAAAAATCAACTAAAAATCTATTAAAGACTTAAATGTAAGACCTGAAAACATAGGAGTAAGGTTCTTGCCATCAGTTTTGGCAATGTTTTGTTGGTGGTGGTGGTGTTTTTGATTTGACACCAAAACCAAAGTTACGAAAAGCAAAAATAAACAAGTGGGACTGTATCAAACTAAAAACCTGAATAGCAAAGAAAACCATCAACAAAATGAAAAGGCAGCCTACCAAATGGGGAAAATATTTGCAAGTCATATACCTGATAATAGGGAATATTTAAATTATAGAAAGAACTCGGAGTTCCCGTTATGGCTCAGAGGAAACAAATCCAACTAGGAACCATGAGGTTGCAGGTTCGATCCCTGGCCTTGCTCACTGGGTTAAGGATCTGGTATTGCTGTGAGCTGTGGTATAGGTCGCAGATGCAGCTTGGATCCTGTGTTGCTGTGACTGTGGCATAAGCCAGCGGCTACAGCTCCCATTGGACCCCTAGCCTGGGAACCTCCATATGCTGTGGGTGTGGCCCTAAAGAGCAAGAAAAAAAAATTATATATAAAGAACTCATACATCAAAATACCTCCCCCCAAATCCCCAATCTAATTAAAAAGTGGGCAGATTAAACTGAATAGACAGTTTTTCAAAGAAGACGTACAGAAAAGCCAACAGGTTCTCAACATCACCAATCATCAGGGAAATACAAATTAAAACCACAGTGAAACAGCAGCTCACACTTGTTGGAATGGCTATCCTCAAAAAGGCAAGAAATAACTAGTGTCGGTGAGGAGGTGGAGAAAAAGGGAATTCTTGTACTCTATTGGGAATGTATCTTGGTGCAGCGACTTTTGAAAACAGTATGGAAGTTCCTCACAAAATTTAAAATAGAACTACCATATGATCCAACAACTTCACTTTTGTGTATTTATCCAAAGTTAAAAAAAACACAACTCAAAAAGATATGTAGGAGTTCCTGTCATTGCCCAGCGGAAACGAATCCCACTAGGAACCATGAGGTTGAGGGTTCAGTCCCTGGCCTTGCTCAGTGGCTTATGGATCTGGCATTGCTGTGAGCTGTGGTATGGGTTGCAGATGCGGCTGGCGTTGCTGTGGCTGTGGCTGTGGCTGGCAGCTGTCCACTTAGACCCCTAGCCTGGGAACCTCCATAATGCCGGGGGTGCAGCCTGAAAAAGCAAAAAAAAAAAAAAAAGATATGTTTGAACATTATTCACAGTAGCCAAGCGACAACCTAAGTGTCCTTTAGTGGATGAATGTATAAAGAATACTTGAGGGGAGTTCCTGTCGTGGCAGAAACGAATCTGACTAGTAACCATGAGAACACAGATTCAATCCCTGGCCTTGCTCAGTGGGTTAAGGACTTGGCGTTGTGTGGTGTAGGTTGCAGACACAGCTCAGATCCCATGTTGCTGTGGCTGTGGTATAGGCTGGCAGCTGTAGCTCTGATTGGACCCCTAGCCTGGGAACCTCCATATGCTGTGGGTGCAGCCCTAAAAAGACAAAAAAAAAAGAGAATACTTCACTTATATGTGAAATCTTAAAAAAAAAAAAAAGCAAGCTCATAAAAACAGAATGTAAAGGAATGGTTGCTAGGAACTGGGGAATGAGGGAATGATTGATAAAAAGGTACTAATTTTCAGCTATAAGATGAATAAGTTCTGAGAATCTAGTGTGTAACATGGTGATTATAGTTGACAACACTGTATTATATAATTTAAATTTGCTAAGAGAGTAGAACTTAAATATTCTCACCCAAAAAAGAGAGAGGTTAAAATAGACACACAACTGTAGGGTATTCACCTAATAGAATGCCAGAGTGAATAAGTTACAACTAGAAATAGCCTCGTGGATGAATCTCACAAACACGATGTTGAGCAAAAGCCAGACACTAAAAACGTATCCAGCTTATATGAAGTTCAGTAAGAGGCAAAACTAATCTATGGTAGTATTAGGTCAGCATCATGGTTACTCTCTTGGGAAGTCGAAGGAAATGATGGAAGAGGGAAGAAGGCAAAATTCTGAGATGCTGGAAGTGCTCTCTTTTTTTCTTAATGGGGAGATCATTACATGGGTCTGTTCACTTCACGAAAAGCTGTATGTTTAAGATCTTTTTCTTTTTGTAGTTTTGAATATGTGCGTTAACATTTCAATAGGAATCCCTGCCCTCAAAAGAAAGTAATAGGCTTTTGTCTCTGGTTCAAATCTAGATTGGAATATTATGCTCAACTAGTAGCAATTTTTTAATCCACATTTTTTAATCCTGTTGCCTTTTTTCCCTAAATGGCAATTCCTGTGGACTGATAGAGACATTTAGATATGGGATTTTTATGCCAGACTATAATCCATGAACCCAAGGAAGGGCTAAAGCAAGAGTTACTATGTCTTTGCTTTTGAAAATGGAGAGTCTGCTGGTGTCTGGTTCACATGGCTTCACACTAATTTAACACAAACAAAGTGGTATCTAAGTAAACCATATGCCACAGAGCCTGACTGTACCATCTCAACGTCATGGTTTATTTAACCAGGCTCCTTCGAGAATTGCAGTAAGTACATCAAAGAATGTTTTTAAAGTACCCATATTAAATTTTGGATCAAAGGAATAAACAGGAAAATTATCACTCCTTTAGGTTCAATTGACATTATTTTAACCCTAGTATTTACTGTTGTTCCAGTTCAAAGAATAACGTTGAAAAGGAGAAATGTTGATCTAATCACACTTTGTCATTTTGTTAATACGGAGGTCACCTTGTCACAGCATCTGATTGCACTGCCTTGTTTATTAAGTAACTAAACCTATTCACCTCGCTATAGAAGACCAACTGGAAAATGGCTGTGCTTTTCCTATAGAATGACTCTTCAGTGCTTGGAAAAGAGCAAAGGACTGTGGAGTTGAAATTGGGAGTCTCATTCCATTGGTCACCCTATTAGGCCTTTTAGGAAAAAATCATTTTACCTCCCTGACCCTCATATTTTCAATGTATAAGTTAACAACAACCCTTAGCAATGAAATGTCTTGAATGGTGACTTTTAACATAACAGCCGTCATAAAAACGTAAGATTATATAAAAGATGTTATGATTGGGGTACATCTTTTTGTGACACATTATTTTAAAAATAGGATAGTAGCTGTAAGTTCGACAGAGAGTTGGGATGTTAACTGGTCAAATGTATTTGTTGCAGGCAGTTTTAGTAATCAGTACCCATGACTAGTCCTCTTATAACAAGTCTCCAAATCACAGCTACTACACTTGAGGAACATGCTTGGTGAACTGGCTGGTGTTGTTTAGCATGGATTCATATTTGCCCTGAAAGTGAACAATGCATATAATTACTTGTGCACGTCGAAAGTCTAACGGCTTTGTAGAGGTGATGATGCTCCTGTCGATAATTAATGAACAGGGCAAGAAATTAGAGGTTCTGGATTCCCATTGCCTGTAGGAGGCTAGACACACACCTATGCGAGGATATATGTACACACAAATACCCATTTAAGTGTGTGTGGAGGGCATGTAATAAAGAGAAAAGATAAATGCTTTTAAAGCTCTAAATTGGACTAATAAATATCCTTAGGGATATGTAGTTTTAGCTATGATCTAATAAAGAGTTCATATTTAGAGACAGACGCATAGGTTCAAGTTCTTTAGGCTTACTAGTTAAATAACCATGAAAATATTACTTAACTTCCATTCACGTCAGCAGACTCATTTTGAAAAATAGGACAATAATTTCCTAAGTTTGTTCTGACTATTAGATATGATAATGAATGTTAAATTATGTATAAAGTGCAAAATGCCTGCAAATGTAGATATTATTAAAATAACCTTTGGGTTATCTCTGGATTTTAACGGTCACATACAATTTTGTTTAGGCTTATAGAGCAGTTACTCTGTACCTAATTTTTTACGTGAATCACTTAACAAGTGGCAGGCAGGAAGTCCTCAACCTGGATAGCGGTGAGAGAGAAGTATAAAGTCATGTGGACTCAGAACTGTGTTGAAGACTGAGCTTTGTCACTTACTTGCTTTGTGAGCTAAAGCAAGAGATTAATTTCCCTGGACCTTAGTTTCCTTTTCTGTAAAATTAGAAAAATACACTTTATGCAGCATCGTGAAATTTAAAGTAGACTATTTATATAACCACTACACACAGTGCCTATTAGCTATTGGAAATGCTAAGATTTTTATTTGTGCCTGGCATAGTCCTAGATGTTGGGGACACACATAGCAAAAGACTTGGGTTCTGCCTTCAAATCCATAGACCACTGCAGAGGAAATAACACAGAAAGAGTTAATGCTAATACAGAGTAAAAGGTCCTCTAATAGAGTTACGCCCAGGGTGCATGGAACAGTGAAATCAGAGAAGATTTCTTAGAGGAAATGGTCCCTAAACTCAAGGCGACAATCGAGTAGGGCGTGTGTTGGTTGAAAGGTGGGTTCTGTTTTAGTTTTTTAGGGCTACCATAACAAATTGTTACAAACTGGGTGACTGAACAGAAACTTACCATCCCCCAATTCTGGAAGCCAGAAGAAGGGGTTCCTTCTGGAGGTTCTGAGAAAGAGTGCCTTCCATTCCTTTCTCCTGGCTTCTGGTGGTTGCCCCAAGTCCTTGGCACTCTGACTTGTAGCCGCAATGCCCTTATCTCTGTCTTGGTCTTCACATGGCCTTCTTCCCTGTGTGTTTTCACATGGCTTTACAAAGATACCAGTCATTGGATTGAATGATGCCCATCCTAATTCAGTATGACCTCATCTTAACTAATTATATCTGCAAAGACCCCTCTGTCCATAAGGTCACATTCTGAGGTTTGGGCAGAACATGAATTGGCAGCGGTCTTGGGGGGAGGTTACTTCTTAACCCAGTAACCTCCAGATTCATGTCATCTCATGTACGAATCCATTCACCCCATCTCAACATCCTCAAAGGTCTTAACCCATTCCAGCATTAACTCTAAATCCAAATTCTCATCAAAATATGAACTGGAAAAATTCTTTGTGAAACCTGAAAACAAATTCTTTAATTCCAAAATACAGTGATGGGACAGTCATAGAGTAGAAATTCCCATTCCCAAAGAGAGATAAGGGAATAAACATCCTTTGTCCAAGCAGATCTGAAACCCAGCAGAGCAGGTTCTACTAGATTTCAAGATCTGTGATTATCCTCTTTGGCTCAATGCTCTTTCTTTTGGAGCCATGGTGATCCTCTCTGGCCTCTGCATCTGTGGCTCTGCCCTCCATCCATTCTTCCTCCATTCTGTCCCATCTCTGTCCCTTTCAGTCCAAGCTGGCATTGTTTGTTTTGGTTTTGGCTGCTTCCATGACATGTACAAGTTCCCAGGCTAGGGATTGAACCTTCACTGCACTCACAACCTGCATCACAGCTGTGGCAATGCCAGATTCTTAACCCACTGCTCCATATAGGAACTTCCTGGCACTGCTTCTATTGGGATAGAATTTTCAAAATTCTTAGTCTCCCATGCAGTGCAGGGGAGATCACACCATCAAACAAGAGGGTCTCCACAGATCTTTCCTAGATAACACCCTCTTTTTTGCTGGCTTTTGCCAAGATTGGTTGATTGGATCCATGAGTCACATACCTAATTTTTCAACAAAATGTGGTCCAGTTACAACTTTTGTATTCTCTACAGAGCACACTTTCTCATCTTTTGCTGTCTGGATAGGCTGAGAATTTTGCAAATCATCAAGCGCTGGTTCCTTTTTGCTTATCACAGTTTGTACCTCAATTTGTCTTTCTCTCTCTCTCTCTCTCTCTCTCTCTCTCTCTAAATTAAAAACAGCAAGAAGAAAGCAGACCATATCCTCTACATTTTGCTTGGAAATCTCAGCTAGTTATCCAGGTGCATCATTTACCTGTTGTACCTTCCATCCAACAGTTGAGCACGAGTAAGCTAAATTTTCTGCCACTTTTTAACAGGGATTCTCTTTCCTCCAGTTTCTACGAACATGTTTCTCATTTTCATCTGAGACTTCACTAGAAGCATCATTAATGTTCATATTTCTAACATTGTGAACGACAGTGTATGCTATTCTCTAAGACAATAGCTACTTTCTCTGCAGCTTCCCTTACTTCTTCCTGAGCTCTCATCAGAATCATCCTTAATGTCCATATTTATACGAATAGGCTTTTCAAGAAAATCTAGGCTTTTTCTATCATGTGCCTAAGATTAATCCCAGCCTCTACCCAGTACCCATTACCAAAGTCATTTGCAGATTTATCGGTGTATGTTACAGCAGCATCTCCCTTGCTGGTGCCAAAATCTCTATCAGTTTCCTAAGGCTGCCATAACAAATTATCATAGACTGGTGGATAAACCAAAGAAAGTTATTCTGTCACAGTTCTAGAGGCCAGAAGTCTGAAATCAAGATGTTGGCTGGACCATACTCCCTTTGAAGAATCTAGGGAAGAATCCTTGTATGCCTCTCCTCTAGCTTCTGGTGGCTTCTGGCAATCCTCAGCATTTCTTGATTTGTAGCTGCATCATGACATGAACTTCTCTGCCTTTGCCATGACATGAACTTCTTTCCTGGGTGTCTTTATATGGTCTTCTTAGGAGGACCCCAGTCATTAAAGTTAGGGTCCATCCTAATCCAGTATGACTTCATCTTAACTAATTACATCTGCAAAAGATCCTCTTCCCAAATAAGTTAAGGTTTTGAGATTCAAGGTGGATGTGAATTTTAAAGGAACACTATTCAACTCAGTGTGGTTTTTTATAAATCCCTGATTCCCTTCCATCCTCTTTTTTGGTTGACAATAGTCATATTAGGTTGCTGTGATGACAGTTCATTCATTTGACCTACTGTCTGCATTCTCATCCTCTGTTTCTTTTCAAACTGTGTTTCTTAAATGTTAAACCTTTAAACTGACAGACAGACCGATGGCAATATCATGAGAAATCAGATATGTTTATCTGGAGATGGGAATTTTGCCAAGGTGAAGTCAGGATCAGTAAAACATTGTTTTTAGTTCATTGGATTAAGATGTCTGTCTGCTCCTGACGGTGGTTAAATAATAATCTTTGTTTTTGTTCGTAGTTAATTACTTGCTCAAGTTGAAAATATCAAGAGTTCTTTAAATGATTCCCTGAATTGATATTTAATACATGGTCTGCCATGGTTATCCAGCCTGGGATTTGTTACTTTAACATATCAATCAATGGCAAAGTCAATGTGTAAGTTGCTAGTGATTTTGAAAGTGTCTTTGTATTCAGTACTTGTACCTTATTTGTAATTGAAGGTCATTCTTTAAGAAAAGAATGGTATCCAAGACCATAAATTCATTGTATTTTCTAAGCTCTTGAGAGTGGAGATTTCCAACATCAATACGTAGTTGAGCTTTATCTATTCAGGCTATTCAGGCTGATTCTGAGCTTTCATTCTTTTCACATGATGCAGCTCATGCCAGGAATATTATTCTTTACTTGATTGGCTCTTATAAAATATATATCTATGTTATCTTTTGGAGCCTATGAAACAATACCTTTTTGTTGGTTTGTTTTAGAGAAGCCCCTTCTCTCACCAATACCCTAGTCAGGTTTTACCCGTCTTATTTTCAGTGCAATTCATGTACTAGGGCTATTATATTTAGAAAGTACACTTCATACTAGTTATAAGCTGTGTTGCTGTTTCTTGAAATTCTTGATGAAAATGTGCTTCAAGCCACCTATTTCATTTAGGTGTTGCTGTAGGCTAAAACCCTTCCCCCTCCAAAAAAAAAAAAAATCCCCACTTTGCCCTGGGATCTGTGAATGATACCTTATTTAGGAAAAAGGCTTTTTAACCTTTTGTGTGATTTGGTTAAGATCTAGTGATGAGAGATTATCCTGGGTTATCCAGGCAGGTCCTAAATGCAAACACCAGTGTTCTTATAAGACAGAGGAAGAGGGTGATTTGACAACAGAAGAGAAAAGGCAGCATGACCACAGAGGCAGAGGTGGGGGTAATATGTAGACACAAGCCTAGGAAGGCCAGAGTCAGGACGAGGCAAGGAACACATTCTCCCCTAAAGTCTCTAGAGGGGGGTGCAGTCCTGCCAACACCTTGATTCTGGTCCAGTGAAACTGATTTCTGACCTCTGGCCTCCAGACCTGTGAGCAAATAAATGTCTGCTGTTTTAAGCCATCAAATATGGGTTATTTGTTAATGCATACAAGCATATAACATTTCCCTTGGAAGATGTGACATATACCATACTGTACCAAAAACATGCTGGATTTACATATAACAGTTCTCTGTAGTTCTGTGAAGTAAGCACATCCTCTGAGTTTTGGGTAACATCTCTCCCCCTTGACCTTAGAAGCAATACCTAATCTGGCTATCAGAATTAATTCTGAACTTACCCACAGAACTGGGAGACTATTTCAGTGATGTCTTCTAAAAAAAGGCACATCTTTCTCTCCTGAAGTAGTATGTTTCAGACTTCATCCTTCTCTAAACATTCATATTCCTTTATAAAGCCTCAAGTTCTGTCCAGTTTTCATCCCACATTATAAAATACAAATTAAAACAAAGCTTCTTTCCTTTATGGGTGCAAAATTGATGGCACAACTAATTGTTCTCTCGAATGGCTAATTATATTTCTAGTTGCCTAGCTGATGGTCTAATTAGCCAATTGCATATGCTTATATTGGGGCAAGGAAATAATTGGCATTCTCAAGCAGGTAATTAGAAAAGCAATTAGTAGTGCCCATACCTAATTACAAGAATGAAAATTGTACCCACCAAAATGGTACCAGAGTCTACTGGGCAGAAAAACCAGTCTCTGGAAAGTGATAGGAGACTTAATGCATCTGGCAATATCATAATGAGAGGCCATAAAACAAACTACAAACTAGACCTATCTGGATCCCTGTGCAACCTTCTCTGAAGGGGCCATCAGAGCCTTTCTATCTGGCAAAGGGCTGCAATTGGGAAGTTTCTCTATTGCCAACAATAACCCACCCCCAAACTTGCACCTGAACTTACATTCGTGTCAGGAGTGTTATGATCCTCAAAGCGCTTCCATTTCTGGAACTAACGTATTGTGAAAGCCATTCTGGACGAGTGACTTTTGGTGGTGGCGTGTCATCAGCATCCATTTTTTCCCATGTTGTGAAATAAAGGGTCCTTCGAGGAACACATTGCGGTGTTAGTTTGCTTTCAGCTTGTACCTGCCCAGCTTTTCAAGTAACAGAACGTCAGGCAACTGTTGCAGGAAATTCACCTTGAGTAGAAAGCTTCCTGTGGTTAGCAGGTTTTGTTGATGAAATCCCTCCAGGTTTTATGCCCGATTAAGCTTCTGATTGTGCTCTTTGTTCTTTGTTCCCCAGTCATAAGCTCGTGATTCCACGTAAATGAGAAGGGGTAGAAGTAGAGAAATTTGTTTCTATCTGACAGCAAGTCAAACAATGTAGCGCTCCCGGAACAAGAACCAAAAACTTGTTGAGAGAGTTGGTACTCTAAATACCTGAACATTTTAAATCTACTGTCAAGAAAAACGCAACAGCCTGAGTCACTACCTGTCCTGACACATTTCAGGACGGGTGTACACACAGCACAAATTAGAGTATGCTTGATGGTGCTGGTGATAATGGCACGCCGGCGCTCCGCCCACAGCACCAAGTCTTACCGCTAAAAGGGGTCAACCTTGTGGGTTGTACACAGACTGTTGCCTGGAAGAGCTAAGGAGGGTAAGGTCAGAGTCCCCAAAAATAGAGCAAGTATCTAAGAAGAATACATGATTTAACTAGGAAAAATGCTTCTGTCATTTTTTTTTTTCCTGTTGTTACATTTCTTTGCCCTTCCGTCTGTTTTCCCATCATGCCTCTTGCCCAGTCTTGGTCATTTACTTTAGTCAGGACCTCCTGCCTGTGAACCAGGGAAAAACATCTAGGACGATGGAAAAAATTTACCTTGAAGTCAAAGGCAAAACAAATGCAAATCCGCTATTATGGTTGAGCAGTTTAAATGCTGCAGCACAAGTGAGGATGAAATTCTGGAAAACGTATTTAAAATAAATACATGATTAAGAGGTTATTTTTCCAATGAGCCGTGATTGAAGGATATACTAGGGAAGAAGGATTAAAAGCATTAATTACACAACAGATAATGAATAAGCAGACTTTGCTTAAAATGTAGTTTAAAACAGTATTATTAGCCAGAGAATGAAGGTACTTTCATGCCATGAAACTTTCTTCTTGCTTTCGTTTTCCTAAAACACATGTTATTTGTGTGTTTGTGTGGCATTTATGTCTTTTCCTCATCAGTTTTGGAACCAGAGAGTATGTGGTCCGAGGACCATCTACCAAGTGGTCACACAGCCTCTACCTAATGGTGAACCTGGTGGCTCTCAAAGCAGCCTTGTTAGTGGTTTTTTGTTTAAGTCTCTTACTGTTGGAAGGAGTTTCCTTATTTGAATTGAGTCCCTCCTTGTAACTGCCAGTCACTGGACCTGTCCTATTTCTGTTCCCCAAAGCTGCCACAGAAAGGATCTGACCCTAATGCAATGATGACATTTCAGATACCAAAAGGTTCATGTGCTAAATTCTTTCTTCCTGATCTCTACTGACTCTGCAGACCTTTCTTTCCCTGTTGCATTTTAGCTGTTTGTTCTTAAACAGTGGCAAAACAAGAGCTTAATTAAACTTAGATTCAACGGGAGGTACATTATTCCAATTGGGGGGAGGACAGAGAAAGGTGAAAAATGAAACATTCTGCCTCATTTCTCTATAAAGACTTGTAACTTGACTTAAAACAAAAACAAAAAGTGAACTGAGTGTGTTGGTTTCAGAGAGACCTAGCCTGGATATGTTTTTGGCACTTCCATGCTCAAGGTAGTTTCATTTACTTTTCTAGCTATATTCTCTATCTTCCACTACTTTATCTTAATAAGCTTAAAGTAGAAGAAAATTAAAAGGCATCTCTGTTCTTTACTCTCAGTCTCTCACTTCACATACATTTCATGCTTCGTGTAGAAATTTCATTAGCGTTAAAGGAAAGAATGCTGAAGAGTTTTGAACACCTTTTTTCTTAGTCCCCCATCCCCAAACTGAATGCAGTTTCTTTGTGATTTACACAAAGCAAAGGATTCAGAGACGTCAATGAAAGCTTAGACTCTGTCAGGCAACTACCAGTAACCATGGTAATTTTAAGAAAAATGTACTATGACATGTTCCTGACTCAGGACCTTTGAACTTCCTGTTACTTCTTCCTGGGAGGTTTTTCTCCCAGGGGATCCACGTAGCTTAATCCCTCACCTGCTTCCAATTTTTGCTCAGATGTCACCTTTGCAGTGAGGCTTTCCCAAGTCTTCCTATTTAAAACTGAATTTCCCCCTTCCTCATGTTTACATACTCCTGGGCACCTCCCTACCTGATTTTTCTCCGTAACACCCATCAGCATCTTACGTGTGCTTTTTCCGCATAGTATTTGTGAAAGAAATCATTCATACAGAGTGTCTAAAACATGTATGTATAATTCAGAGCAAACACCTGGGTAAACAAACACCCGTGTAACGAGTACCCAGGATAAGAAATACGAATCTTCTCTTGTCTTCTTCCCGGAGGTAACCGCTCTCTCCGCTTTTCTGATAATTATCCTCTTAACGTTTCCTTACTGTTTTATCACGCACCTATGCATCCATTAATAATAATAATACATAATTTCCTTATTTATTACAGTTAAAACACTAGACCAAGCTGTCCGGCATTCATTGTACAAATGAATTAGTAGACCTATTCTGGAGTACCCCCAAACCCATTCCTAGTCCATCCAACTTACCTCTTGCATCTCCAGCTTTCTCAGCTATTTATTTTTACCCTATTTTTACCCCCCATTCTCCCCTCTCCCAAATTGTATTCCCTAGCTTGGCATTTACTCAATTCTGATATTTACTTTTGTTGGATATTCAGATTCTTTCCTTGTTCTCTTAACAGGACACTCTTCACTTTTGACTTAGGTCAGAGTCCACTAGCCAGATTAATCTAATTTTACTGAAAATAATTCACCCTTCAGAATTCAAAGTACCTATTGGGCAAATGACAGGTTCTTTCTTTCCTTTCTTTCCTTCCTGAAACAAACCTTAGTGGTTGTATAATTTCTGATATTTTTGGCCCATTCTAGAAGTGAGAAAGTTCAGGCTTGTCTTGACAGCCAAGTTCTCTGTTCCCTAGTCCAGTCCTCAGAGTGACTTTGCTTTGCTGAGGGTTATCACATGAACTAGTCACCATTTCCATTTTGATTTATTCCAAAAGATTTTAGCAAGCGTACTGCTTCCCAGATGATCTCATTCTGTTTTGAGAATGTGCCCAATCATTTCATATGTAATCAAAATGTGTAATCAGAGGTTATGCAAATGAAACTTTTTCATCACTGGTTCCTCTGCCCATTTGCAAGTGTCCTTCATCCTCCTGGAGTGGAAGTTAGCTATTATTCTCTCCTACAGAGTTTTCAGTTGAACAATGTCCACCTTTCTTTTGTACAGTATGGAGTCCAGAGAACTGCGCTCATTTTCTTTTTATGTTGTCAGAATTAGATGTATCATTCACCCACAATCTGAGTTCTACAATAGCTGCAATCACTGAGTCACTGGCCCTGGGAATGAATTCTTAGATTTAGCAATCACTACACCATCAACATATATTAGGTGTAGCATCTAAATCTTCTATTTAGAATATTGCCATTTTACCTATCCAAAGGACTGTGCAGCAAGTGTAACACTGTATATCTCAATTAAGTTCCCTTGTAGCATT
Source organism: Phacochoerus africanus (assembly GCF_016906955.1). NCBI lineage: Eukaryota > Metazoa > Chordata > Mammalia > Artiodactyla > Suidae > Phacochoerus > Phacochoerus africanus. The sequence goes on from NC_062558.1 coordinate 126,322,319, forward strand.
TATCTGTATTTTTCCATTTCTCTGCATTGGCTGCATTGTACTAGAAACAGAAGTTGTAGAGCAATAGATTATCTATGCATAGTCTAAGAATTTCTTTGGTAAAGAAGATGTACTGAAGGTTCTGTAAGGAAGAAATTGTCCTTTTTTCTGGTTTCAGTCTATCTTAAAGAGTGTTCATATTTTTACAGTTTTTTCTTCAAAGAACAGATTTTTAAGTGATGGTTGAGATTATATCCTCTGCTTAATAAATTGAAGTTTAAATAGGCTAAAACACACATGCACGCACACACACTCAAAGCAGTACTTCAGAAAATATAATTGAAACATCTATTTTCAGTTTGAGAAATTTATTCTATAACAAAATCATTCTTTCTAGAGATAGCACTTGTTTTCTGTAGCAAATTAAACCAGTTCTTTGGAGAGGCTTATCACCACTAAACATTTAAAAATAACTGGAATTTGGAAGAATACAATTATGTAATTGATTATATCCATATAGGTCCTAAAGTTTTAAGGAGATGCTTTAGTGTGGAGGCTTAAAAGTCTTTTCACCATTACCACAAAATAATAATTTGATCAGTTTCAAGGGTTGTGCCTTGAATTGGTCTCGAAAAGAAGGTCTTAGTGACAGTCTTCAATAAAAATAAAATATGGTTTATAAAAAAAAGGTAATTTATGGTCATCATAATCTGTGCTCATGTTACTTTTTTTATCATAAGGTTGCATCCGAGGAAATAGCTTCTTTTATATGTTTGTCTGCAGCCCAATTATGTAATAAAGTTATCCTGCATTTGAAGAATTCGGTTTAGTCAGTCATCATAGAAACTGATGGCAGGTTGTCACTGTGTCAAAGGTTGTAAGTTCAAGTGTGCTGATTATTATCATCTCTGTTAAAGTGACCTCAACACTTTCCAAAACACATTGATGTAATAGTAGCTCATCATCCATATTTTATTAGACTACAATAAAGATAATACTGCTACCATGGTTTTTATAAAATAACTTTCAAGAAGCTGAAAGGTTCATTTATCTTCATAAGAGATGCTGAGGACCACCTTTTTTTAAAATGAAAATACAGAAAGCAGTAGAGGAGGAAAAAATCATGAAGATACCAATCATAAATATCTGTAATATCAATCAGTTGGCAGTTCATTCATTCATCAAATATTCCTTGACTACCTCCTATATGCCACAACATCTTGAACTAGTAGAAAATGAAATCAATTTTAAAAATAAAATTAGGAGTGTCTGTTGTGGCTCAGAGGGCTAAGAACCCAACATAGTATCTGGGAAGACTCAGGTTCAATCCTGGCCTCACTCAGTGGGTTAAGGGTCCGGTGTTGCTGCAAGCTGCGGTGTAGGTTGCAGTTGAGGCTCGGATCTGGTGTCGATGTGGCTGTAACATAGGCCTGCCGCTGCAGCTCCAGTTCAACCCCTAGCCCAGGAACTTCCATATGCCACAAGTGCAGCCATAAGAAGAGAAACATGAATTAATTAATGAAAAATTAATCTACTACTAATGAGTGTGGGGTGGGGGGTGATAAAAATGTTGTAAACTTAGATTGTAATGATGGTTGCACATCTTTGAATATAATAAACTGAACTTCGCACATGTACTTTAAGTGGGTAATGTTGTGTATGTGGCCTTTACCTCAATAAAGCTTTATTGATGGAAGACAAAAACATCATAATGAGATTATAATACTGGCTTCCACCCAGCATTGATCAATTAGGCAAGTATGCATCAATCCATTTAGGAGGCAGTCCTGAAGAAAGCAGATCACTTGAATTTGAGATTGGTGGTCACTCTCCTCTAGATGTGCAGGAAAGCTCAGGCCTAGAAACACATTATGCTTTTTTTTTTTCTTTTTTCAAAACACTCACAAATTTACAGAAAATTTACATTTTTTCTTGTACCATTTGAAAGTGGCTACTGAAATCTCCTTACCTCCTGAAACTTCAATGTATATTTCCTAAAATTAAGAACATTCTTCTGCATAACTACAATATGGCCATCAAAATGGAGAAATTAGCATTAATATATTACTGGCATCTAACCCTCAAGCCCCATTCAAGTTTCATCAATCACCTCAATCATTTATACCAAAATTATAGGGGGAAAAAAAAAAAACAGTTTAGACCCATGCATTGCATTTTGTCTTCCTTTGTCTAGAAGGTGTTTCTCAGTCTTTCCTTGACTTTTATGAGCTTGACACTTTCATTATTTTAAAAGGATTTAGAATGTTCCTCAATATGGATTTTCCCAGTTCCCTGAGGATTACATTCAGGTAACACAATTTTCAACAGCACTGTTACAGAAGCGATCCTATGTTCTTCTCATTGCATCCTACCAAGAGGTGCACAATTTCTGCTCATCCCCTTACTGATGATATTCCTTTTAATTATTTGGTTAAGGCGGTGTCTGCAGGGCTTCTTCAATATAAAGTTACTCTTTTTATTTTTATATTTAGTAAGTATTATATGGAAGGTATGTTGGAACTACATAAATGACACATTCTCCATCAAACTTTCCATTTATTTACTGGTTTATATAAGTTGCCTATTTTATTCACTGAATAATAATTCATCATTATTAATATTTTTATGCTCACATTGTTCAAAATCTGAGCATCAAGAACCTCTTTAAGATCGCTTCACAGTCCTTTGGATAAGTCTCCATATTCTTTGAGCACTTCCTTGCTTTCTGGCACAAGAAATGTACTTCTCATTCTCCAGAAGTACATTTTTTTTTCCCCACCATATAGCATGGGGATCAAGTTACTCCTACATGTATACATTTTTTCCCCCCACCCTTTGTTCTGTTGCTATATGAGTATCTAGACATAGTTCTCAGTGCTACTCAGCAGGATCTCCTTGTAAATCTATTCTAAGTTGTGTCTGATAACCCCAAGCTCCCGATCCCTCCCACTCCCTTCCTCTCCCTTCAGGCAGCCACAAGTCTATTCTCCAAGTCTATGATTTTTTCTGTGGAGATGTTCATTTGTGCTGGATATTAGATTCCAGTTATGAGTGATATCATATGGTATTTGTCTTTGTCTTTCTGGCTCATTTCACTCAGTATGAGATTCTCTAGTTCCATCCATGTTGCTGCAAATGGCATTATGTCATTCTTTTTTATGGTTAATTAGTATTCCATTGTGTATGTATACCACATCTTCTGAATCCAATCATCTGTCGATGGACATTTGGGTTGTTTCCATGTCCTGGCTATTGTGAATAGTGCTGCAATGAACATGCAGGTGCATGTGTCTCTTTTAAGTAGAGTTTTGTCCGGATAGATGCCCAAGAGTGGGATTTTGGGGTCATATGGTAGTTCTATGTATAGATTTCTAAGGTATCTTCAAACTGTTCTCCATAGTGGTTGTACCAGCTTCCATGCCCACCAACAGTGCAGGAGGGTTCCCTTTTCTCCACACCCCCTCCAGCACTTGTTATTTGTGGACTTATTAATGATGGCCATTCTGACTGGTGTGAGGTGGTATCTCATGGTAGTTTTGATTTGCATTTCTCTTATAACCAGCGATGTTGAGCATTTTTTCAGTGTTTGCTGGCCATCTGCATATCTTCCTTGGAGAACAGTCTATTCAGGTCTTTTGCCCATTTTTCCATTGGTTGATTGGCTTTTTTGCTGTTGAGTTGTATAAGTTGCTTATATATTCTAGAGATTAAGCCCTTGTCTGTTGCATCATTTGAAACTATTTTCTCCCATTCTGTAAGTTGTCTTTTTGTTTTCTTTTGGGTTTCCTTTGCTGTGCAAAAGCTTTTCAGTTTGATGAGGTCCCATGGGTTTATTTTTGCTCTTAATTCTATTGCTTTGTGAGACTGACCTGAGAAAATATTCTTGACATTGATGTCAGAGAGTGTTTTGCCTATGTTCTCTTCTAGGAGTTTGATGGTGTCCTGTCTTATATTTAAGTCTTTCATCCATTTGGAGTTTATTTTTGTGCATGGTGTGAGGGTGTGTTCTAATTTCATTGCTTTGCATGCAGCTGTCCAGCTTTCCCAGCAATGCTTGCTGAATAGACTTTCTTTTTCCCATTTTATGTTCTTGCCTCCCTTGTCAAAGATTAATTGACCATAGGTGTCAGGGTTTATTTCCAGGTTCTCTATTCTGTTCCATTTGTCTGTCTGTCTGTCTTGGTACCAGTACCACACTGTTTTGATGACTGTGGCTTTGTAGTATTTCTTGAAGTCTGGGAGAGTTATGCCTCCTGCTTGGTTTTTGTTTCTCAGGATTGCTTTGGCAATTCTGGGTCTTTTGTTGTTTCATATACATTTTTGGATTGTTTGTTCTAGTTCTGTGAGAAGTGTCATGGGTAATTTGATAGGGATTGCATTGAATCTGTGGATTGCTTTGGGTAGTATGGCCATTTTTACAATGTTTTAAAACAAGTCTAGTCCCACCTTGTCCTTCTCTGCCCCAGTCATTTCTCCAAGAAGTCCTCATTCCTCCTGGTGAAAATGGTATGTAGAAGTCAAGATCTGGCATGAGGTGTTCTCCCGCTATTGAGGGGTTCCTGCTCCCAGACCTCCTGGTGGACAGAACTAGAAAATATATGCATATGAATACACACTTACATGTATATTTATATCTCTATCTATATATTGAAAATCATGAGCTTATCCTAGTAGCTGTAATTCCATTCTAATAGCACAGGGTTCACCATTTCTATATTTCCATATTTATAACTCCTTTCTCTAACCCAATGATGCACCTGGTTTCCATTACCCTTAATATATTTACTTTTAAAATAAAAGATTCCCTTTTATGTAACCAGTCTCCCATCCTAGCTGTCACCCTCTCCTCAGTGCAGACTCCCTCCCCCTACCCATTTTCTAACACCCCATGCTGGGCTGGCCCCTGTTGCACGGGGGGTGGGGGGGGAGGTTTGCCCCCCTCACCCTGCCAAGGCTCTCATACCAAGTGCCAGACCATTCCAGCAGCCTGTGCACCCTGTCTCTAAATCCCAGATCCTTTGGGCTCTGAATCCCCACACTTACCCACCTCCCTACCCCTGATGGGGCTCTGACTCAAGCTGGGAGGCCCCTCTGTAGAGATGCCTTCACCGCTGAGCTGGGGACAGCTTCGCACCAGGCTGTGCTCACATACGAATGCCCTCCTCACCCTCTCAGGTCCTGACTCCACATCTGCCCTCCTTTACAGAGGCTGCCTCACCCTCTGGGGCTCTGAGACCCTGGTCTGGGGCACTGAGCATGGACCCCTCCTAATGGCTGTAGGACTCAATCGTTCAGAAAAAGAAGCTAAGGGCAGCAAAAGAGATGGGGAAGGGGGAAAGGCTCATGGTATATACTTCACCTGGACATGCCTTCCTCGTCTACTAGACGGAGGGTAGTGGGAAAAGGGGCCACAGCTTTTACATCTTATTTCTCAGCTCTTAACAAAGTGTGTGACATACAGAGGTAGTTACTCAATAAATGCTTGCTAAATTAACCTTCCCCAAGTTGAAAGCTGAGAACTTACCTAATTCCAGGCTTTAGCTGTTCTCAATGATCTGGGTAAAATCTGCCTGGCTCTAATAGAGAAAGGAAGGTAAATCTTAAGCAGTTTTGCCCGTTGTCCTCTAAAAAGGGTATTTTGGAAAGTGCTTACCGAAATTAATTTTCTCACGGGGCTGAAACTTTGAAATCCAATTTGTGATCATTTAAACCAAATCTATGATTTATTTTGAAGTCACAAATTTAATAGCAGCAATGTTAACTAGTTGCATAGCTTCTATTTGTATTTAGTCGTGAAGTCACAGGTGATCAGAATTATGTATTATTTCCTCAATTTTCATAATGCAGATAAGTGGATTAACTTCTGTATATGCTCAATCGTATAACTAATCCAAGACACATAATATAATGAATGAAAAGGTAAATGATGTTTGGAATTAAGCAATACATAGGAATACAAAAAGGGGGGAGTATTTTGAAATATATGGCCTTTTAGTCCCTGTCTAAACAAGCTTTTCTCTGTTTCTGTCGTTACTGGGAAACTTATTCATTCAAAAATGTAATTTTTGAACAACTCAGATCCATCTGCCTAATTTGCAGGGACTAGTCCAAAATGAAAATGCAGGGCCCCTTGTTGAAAAAGTCCAAAGAAGATAACTCTTAAAAGCACTAAAATATCACACTTTTTCGTTTCTTGGGTGGTCTCTCTCTTGACCCCTATGGTGTTTTTGTTTGCTATTTAATTTTACTTAGGTGCTGGGATACTCATCAGGATACTCACCAGGCAGGAGGAGGTGGGGGGCTGCAGACACCCAGGGCCACTTCCTTCAGGGTTTCTCCTCCTGCTGGTGGCTGGACTGACATGGGATACTGCAGTGAACAAAACAGGCAAAAATTTGTCTCTACATCATAAAACTCACATTCCATCAGAAGACACAGTAAAAAGTGTGTTTGCATTGTGTGTGTGTGTGTGTGTGTGTGTGATCTCTTAGTGATGAGTCTTGTGACACTACATACACAAACAGGACAGGGGGGTGGTGTAGGGAGTGCTCAGTGTAGGGGATGGAGTTGGGTTGCAATTTTAAATAGGGAGCTTAGGGAAGCCTTCTGTAAGAAGGTGACAAGCAAAGACTGGAGTGTGAGCGAGGCAACCATGCGGATATGTAGGGCAAGAATGTTGACTGAGGGCAGAGCAAGTGCAAAAATCTCCGGCAAATGCTCCAGATATTTCCATTTAGGAAGTCTTTTTCTCACTCAGTTCTGACTTCTCCCTGTCATCCTCTCCCTTCTTCCACAACACTAATCTTGTTTCTAGAATTTGTTCCATCTCTCCTTTCTCAACTGACCGGTCCCCATTGTGATCCCTGCCATCTCTCGTCTATTACAAGAGGCTTCTCATTCCCTGCTTCATATCCCCCCGCTTTTGCTGCCTCTGTCCTCACCCGGCTGCCTGTGTCCTCTCGCTCAGAAAAACAGTCGTGGCTTTCATACATCAAACCAAAATACGGAAGTGTAGGACCGTAATTATCCCCCGCATGCCGTAAGATTTGCCTTATATATTAACCAAACTGATTATTTCTTTTTATGGAACATCATCTGTACAGTTACACATTCCCGCCTTTACTCCTCCTGGAATAAATTCTTTCAGTCTCACAACTATTGAAAACGTACTCATATTTCATTTCTCAGTTTCAATGCTTCTTTATCCATGAATTGTTTCCTGATCCATCCAGTTACAATGAGCTACTTACCTGGCTTCAATTTTATTTACATATTTCTCTGACCACAAGACAATAAGCTTTCCTTAAGTCAGAGATCCTGTTTTATCTTTGTGCTCGTAATACCTGTTTGCTTTGCACATAATGTGTACTGAATACATGTCTGTAGAATTTAATATTAGTAATATAATTAATAATATTAGTTGTAAAGGATAGATCCTGTAGTAATGTACCTAGTGATAATGCAAATTAGAATAACTTGAATTCAGACATAGAATGATTGGAAAGTGGCTCCTGTCTTCTACCTGATCTCTTTACTCAAAGTTCCTCAGGAAAGAGAGGGGAAACCTGGGGAATAGGGTGGTGCTACACAGGGAAAATTCAGGCAATCCAGTCTCAGAAAGAAGGAAAGAGGAGAATAGTTCACCATTATTCCCTTGGCCCAGTCTTGCTGGGTCAGGCTAATAAAACGTCTATCAACTAACCGAGTGATTCCTAGAACCCCATCAATTTTTAATCTAGAATGATCACCACTAGGTGGCGCCAAGCTTCAGACCAGAGTGGGTGGAATTTGTGTCAGATGGAGGCTGAATTCCCAGGTGGCCTGCTGCATGCCTCACCTGGGACATTTTGTTAATCCTGTAATATCACAATCTCACATTTCACATGGCTGAATTTTCTGAACACTATTTTAGTCCATTCCAGTTGCTGAAACAGAATACCAGAGACTAAGTGATTTATAAACATTAGAAATGTGTTTCTCACAATTCTGGTGGCTACAGACTTCAAAATGAAGGTGTGAGCAAAGTGCATAGGTGGTGAGGGGCTGCTTCCTGATTCATTGAGAGCCATCCATTCTCTGGAGCCTCTTTTATGAGGGCACCAAATCCCATTCATGACGGCTCTAACCCTCAAGTCCTAAGCACCTACCAAAGTCCTCACTTCCTACACCTAATACCATCACAATGGGAGTTTGAGTTTCAGTATGTGAAACTCTGAGAGAGGACACAGACATTCATCTGTAGCAGCCCCACTCATTGTATTATGCCAGGTTTCTACTTTTATGCCATTTTCTAAGGTCTTACTATATACCAGATACTCTGCCAACAAGTTCACTTGCCTTATCTATATTCTTATAGTAACCTGCAAGGTGGTCAGTACTGATATTTTTATTCTGTTGGCAACAATCAGAGGCTGAGAGTAGAAAATTCCCTGGCCTGAGATTGTACAGCTGAGTAATGGGCAGACCTAAGTAAGAACTGGATTCAAGTCTGATGCTCATGCCGTATCCTTCATAACTCCCCTCATAAAGGAAGGAAAGAGAGCAGGAAAAAAACAAACAAACAACAACAAAAAAGGGGGGGGAGAAAGAAACAGAAAGATAGAAAGAAGCCTTCTGAAACAAGAGAAAAATTAATGAAGCATGTTGCCATGTCCGTTTTCTTAGCCCCAAGAGTTAGATGCTACCCAGGAAAGAGAAGCTTCTGGTTTTATCCATTATTTTTGTTCTTCCCCTGCTTATCTCCCACACCAGAGACTCCTACCAAGACTCTTACGGACTAAGTGTTTGTCCTGAAGCTCTTGATGCCCTTACTCCCTAATGTGATGGTATTAGAAGGTATGACCTTTGGGATGTAATCAGGTTTAGATGAGGTCATGAGGGTGGGGTCCTTGTCATGGGATTAATGCCTTTATAAGGAGGGACCCAAGAGCTGACAGGTACCTACCTCACAACCCATGTGAGGATTCAGCAGGAAGGTAGCCTCCTGTAAGGCAGGAAGAGCATCCTAGCCAGAACCCAACCATGAAACCCTCAGACTGCCTAGCCTCCAGAATGATGGGTCTGTGGTTTAAGCCACCTAATCTATATATTTTGTCGGAGCACCTGAGCTGAGTCAATGACTTTTTATTTTCTTTAAATGTTTGAAAGGCCATTTGCTCAACCAGACCCATCTTAGAGGCAGGTTCACATGGGCATTTTCCAGCTTTTCGTGGAGATGGCAGACTTTTTGTTTTTCTGGTCATTTTCTGCACTTGATCCCAAAGTGTGCCCAGCCAGCTAGTCCTAGTCTGGTCTTTATTTCTAGTAAGAATAAGCCCTTCCTCTTTTGCTTTAACCCCCTTTATTTTCCATCATTTGGGGGCTTGGACCTCTGGCAGTAGTGGCTAGTTAAGCCTCTGTCTTGTCTGATTTTTAAATGATTTCCTTTTTTGACCTCGAGGAAATACAAGTCCTCTAGGAACCATAATCTTTATGGCTATTTGGAAAACCTTAAGATGGGGTAGGGTACTTTGCCATGGAGGAACAAAAAGAAGAGAAAGGGAGCAAAGATCAATAAGAGGAAAAGAGAAATAAAACTCTGATGCAAAATGTTCTGAAATGTCAGTGAATCTGTTATGCTTCCAATTTCGTTTAATAAACCATTCTCCCCTTTATTTGCAATAAGGATGTTGGAGTATTATCTTTGAAATGCAAATTTTGTGGTCAACCATTGTTCCCTTTCTTTTTTTTTTTTTTTTTTTGTCTTTTCTAGGGCCGCACCTGTGGCATATGGAGGTTCCCAGGCTAGGGGTCTAGTCGAAGCTGTAGCCACCGGCCTACGCCACAGCCACAGCAACTTGGGATCCTTAACCCACCGAGCGAGGCCAGGGATCGAACCCGCAACCTCATGGCTCCTAGTCAGATTCGTTCACCACTGAGCCACGACGGGAATTCCCACTGTTCACTTTCTAAACTCTTTGGTCATTTAACTTGTGGGTGGGGGATATTGTTCATAGACAATATTGGTTAAGAACCCAAATGATCCACACCCACATAACTTAGTGTCGGTTTACTTTTCGGTTGTCTGCATTAACATGAGTTAATATTGAGTTAATATTAATATGAGTTAATATTGAGTTAAATATCATTTAACCTGTGGATGGGGGATATTGTTCATAGACTATATTGGTTAAGAACCCAGTAATCCACATCCACATAACTTAGTGTCGGTTTACTTTTCGATTGTCTGCGTTAACGTGAGTTTACTGTTCAACTGTCTTGATCAATATGATTTTATTATTCCAAGAAACTTTTGTTCCAAAAGATGAAAATTGCAAATTTCTTCTTTTTAGGAACTTTCGGAGTATTAAACTACTCAACTTTAAGTAGATGGCATCAGATAACTGCTTAATCTCCAAGATCTGTTTTGAAACCTCCACCTTGTGTGTCCACCAAACCTCAATTATTATGTTTTAATCTTTAGCCAAGGTCAGTCAAACTCTGTCCTAGTGAAAGACCTGCCTCAACCCCTTCCCCAAAAACTACTTAAATATCCCTCGGTCTTCTGAAAGACCACTCAAACGGTGCTGAGGAAGCTGCCTCCCTTGTGGGGAGAAACACGAATTCAGCTTATTGATAGACTTTAAAAAGCCTGTTTTGTCGATATTTTGTGGGAGCGACCATTCAACATGGAAGTGGTTGGAACTATTTCCTCTCAGGCTTAGGAAATTAAAGATTTAAATCTTCCCAGGAAAGAGAAGCCTCTCATCTTTATCCTATAAAATCTGTAAGCACATCATTTTTTTTTTTTTGAAGAAACTGTATGTCATTCTCAACTGTCAAAAGTTCACAGTAGTAAGCACAGAAGTGGCAAAAGGAATTAATCAGTTTTGTCAGAGGAAACTTCATGGAAAAAAATACCAAGGCACCATAACAATTCTTTTGAAGTTTTATTTTGAGATTACATTATTTTCTCTCTGACATTCAGACACCTGAAATTCCCTTTAAAATATGTTGGTGAACAATTTTCATTCTCCAGAAGTACATTTTTAAAACAGCAATATTTCATAATAACAGTATAAAATGAAAATAATTGACTGTCTCTTGCCTTGTGGGACTTGGCTTTTAATCTAAATAGATATGAAACATAATGACATTCATCTATATGAGACATTTGTAGGCCTAAGAGAAATTAAGTCACAAACCTGTAAGACGAGTTCATAAATCAGCAAATCAGAAAATTGGTAAAACTTTTTCCATAATGCTCCCTGGGGACTCCTTATTCCTTTGCAATTTGTTACCTGTTTTATATGTCCTCTTAAAAAGATTTCCTCTCACATCGAAGGTTTGGCCAAAGGAATGCACACAGTTCAAATTTACAAGAGCTTACAACATTTATGTCATTTTTGATTCAACAATTTTGGAAGACTTATTCAAAAATTACTCCTGATTTTAGTTTTCTTTGGAGTTTTCTGAAACGCTACTGCTCTCCGGACAGAAAAGCCATGCAGCCAGTGGGAGAAATGCTGTCATGTAACCATTAAGACTGCACTAAAAGGCAAAATGTTGCAGCTAAGAGTATTTTTAATGACTTGAAATTGCTTGGAGTGCTTTCTAGAAGTAAAAGGATGCTGATTTATTTACCTAGTATACTTACCTAAATTAATTTGGCAGGATTACTTTGGTCCTAATCCTCTTACAATGAAATTTATATGTTAATATTTTTAAATGGTGCATCACTCTTTTCCTGAAGGATATAATGTATTGCAATGACACAAATCCACCAACAGTCATTAAAAAAAAAAAAAGTAAATTAACCCACTGCTAAAACAGGAGCAAGGACTGCATTTTTACCTAGACTACATTTATAATTTTATGTGGCCTTGCAGATAAAATGTCACTATACAAACTGTTAATGAGAATAAATAGAAGCACATTCTATTTTTAGTTTCCCCTCAGGTATAATTTCCACTGGAAACATGGAAGAGGCTTTACGCTGACATAATTTTTTGTCATAGTTTAAAAAGATAAAAAACATTTCAGACAAATGGGCTTTTTGTATACCTTACTTATTAAACACAGTCTTTATTGCAGATTGCATGCCAGTGAGATTCTCAGTATAGAGCATTTTCTGTGTATCTGTTCCCCTCTTATAGAACTAATCACTGTAATTACTAACATATAGATTCTCCCAAGAGCGAAGTCAGAACAGGTGTACTTTGTTATGTAAATATTCACTTATTCCAGTTTTGTATCATGTGTTTTTCTCCAGTTATGAACATCTCCTTGGTCCTTAGGGTCACGGCCTTGCCAATAAGCATAAATATCATGAGATGAGTATGAAGTACATTTTTGATAAGTAATAATTGATGTGCATTTGAAATGAATGTATCAGGTTCATACAGCTGACACTTAATTCATTTTCACCACGCGCCAGGTACTGTGGTGAGCATGTGCTATGGACCAGCATTTGTGCCCCCTGCCCAGATTCACGTGCTGAAGCCTCAGTCTTCAGCATGATGATGTTTGAAGGTGCGTGTTTGAGAGGTGCTTAGGTGATGAGGGTGGAGTGAATGGGGTTGTGTCCTTAAGAGGAGCCTTGAGAGACAAGATCGACGGTCCTCACCAAAAACCTGGGTGTGCTGGACCCTGATCTCAGACTTCCAGCCTCCAGAATTGTGAGAAGTCAATGTCCACTGTTTAAGCCATCCGATCGGTGGTATCCTGTCTGAGCAGCTGGAAATGACTCAGCCGGCACATTGCATAATTATCATCTTCAATTCTTACAAGAAGCATTGTAACATTACTTTAGAAAGGAACAAAACTCAGGTTGTAAAGGTTAAAGCACTTGTCCAGGACACACAGCAACTAAACGGTGTCCAGGACTTAAATCCAGGTTTGTCTACACCCCCCAGATAGGGCTCTTAACTCCTTTCATGCACTGCTTTTCAAACTTAGTGTCTTGATTAGTCGTTTGGCTGACATCTCTCCAGGACACACAATATACTTGAATCCATTCACACCACAGATAAAAGTCTCGAGAACCTCAAAATAAGAGCCATGATTTTTTGTTGTGATGTTATATGGTAGTAGATAGTTTCCTCCCTCTTACACATTAAATTATAGGGAAGTCAACTTAAAAATATTATTAATATGCAAACTTTTCTACAACTCCTTGGGAATATATATCAGTTTATTGTAACGATTAGTGCAACTGTAGGTTATAGATTAGTCTCACAAACCATATGTTAAATTGAAAGAATAATTTGCAAACTGTGTGTAGCATATGTGTGTTGGGTGGACAGCGATAGTCAGTGCAGTATATCTGCCAGGAACATATGTGAAAATATTGAGATATTTTTCAAGAGGGTCACATCCTGCACCCAAACATGCCCCATCTCCCTATGAATGGTAGAAAAGGATGCTCATTTGTTTTTCAGCCCCCAAATCCAGTAGAGCTTTATCTTCCATCCTATTAGCCTATTCTATTCCCTTGACTATAGGAGGTTTTATATTCTAAGAGGACATTCCAAGGTTGTTCTTGGAGGCTTCAGTCTCCTATGAGAGCAAATCGTGTTGATTTCAAGATGCTGCATTTTTTTTTTTAACAGTGTCATGATTCTCTCTTCTCTTTACATCTTGTCTTTATCTGCTTTCACAGGTCTCTTCACCATTTACGATTCCATAAAGTAATTTTCATAAGTACATAAAACAATGGTTGGATAATTCAGAAATCCCTACCACTCATGTTTTAGCTGTTCTAAATCAAACATTTACGACTTACTATTTCTTTCTGTTTCACTCCACTGCAACATCTGCTGGCCTCTGCTTTGCAAAAGGTGTGTTGAGAGAGTGCCAGGAAGTTGGGTTCTGTGTCCTAGGACAGAACCAAGAAGCAACTTTACCTGGACAGGGGTCCTGTTTTCTTCCGTCACAGGACGGGGGAAGATGCTTGAACACACGGTCTGTGGCTTGAAGGTGTAGCCAGCGTGTTTGTCAGTTAGTGACTTAGCAGACCTGGGTTCTAAAAATCATCCCAATAATAACCTCATATTATGTAAGAAAAATCTACAATGGAGTGGATTTTCACATTCAGAAATTATGTGCATCTTCCCAGAGTGATATCCACTTACCTAACACTTTATGCCACATGAAATGATAAATTATCCAGTGTGATCTCAAACCATCAGAAACATTTAAAAGTTTTATAGTACAGTATTTTAAAGTTTACTAACCATTATATAAAATTAATAAGATGGTTTATACAGTTTCTTGCTTTATTGATTGTGGGTAATAACCTGTAGATGGAAATATAGTAGAATGATGTGACTAACTGCCTTTAAAAGAAACTTATTTAAACTTGAGTAATTTTTTTCGGGGTTTCTCAGATTCCTCTCACTTCTAAATCTTAGAGAGGAACGGTCAGATATTGAGTTGCTTTATTCACTAAAAATTTTGTGGAGAATTTCTTTAAGGGAAGATGTGGATTTTAATGCATAAATTTTTTAGACAGACTATTGAAGTTGAAATTTCATTTCAAGAGGCAGTCAGCTTTGTTTAACTCTATATTTTTAGTACCCAAAGTTACTGAACCAGACTTTGCTTTAATTAATAACTATAGGATGTGAGGCAGTTCCAGTGCTGCATTTTCTATTAACTTGCAATTTCCTGTAGGAAATTAATAAAATGAAAGAAGGGGTGGCCAGCAAGAATAAATACATGCTACAGTTGCAAGTCACTAAAATTCATCAGAATAAATTAAGCGGCATTGTTTTGGTTTTTTGTTTTAAATTCTATGAAGTTTCTTAATTCTTAAGGCAAATTTAACAAAGAAACAGGGCCATCCAAAAGTGGTCAACTTTAATATAAAATATATTGTTTAATTAGCTAAGAAAAGTTTGCTAGATTGTGTAGCTCAATAATTAAGAAAATAGATTCTAGAAATAAACAGCCCGAGTTTGAATTCTGCCTCTGCCGTTTACTAGCAGTGGGAATTTGGTCAACTTAACCTTCTATACCTCGTAATGTTTAAAATCGGGACTAAATAACACCTACCTCATAGGGCTGATATGAGGATTAAGTGAGAGAATAGGTATAGCACCTTTTAGGCAGTGAGTACAATTGACTGCCCTTAGAGTTTGCTTTTTCTTCAATATATCTTTTAGTCATCTCCTCTCACAATCACTGGGGCCAAATCTTTGGAAGAGAAATTTAAGTTTTTAAAATACTCCCAAATTTTGTTTTGTCTTTCTGAGTCTTTCACCATTAATTTGCTTACTTTTCAAGTGACTTGCCTGGAAAATTCAAAGGGCACTCCTGGTTGTGCATCATACTTTTAAGTCAATATTATGGGTACTAAATCCAAGCATCTGATATATATATATATGGTTTTTTTTTTTTTTTTGAATAAAATGATTCCTCTTGCTGAGGTTCCAGGAAATTCCTGAAAATTTTGCGATTCGGAAGAATATTACCAGCTGACCAGGACACTCAGAGATACATAGCAGCAGGGACTTAGCTGGGGCTTTTAATTACCAGCATTTCGATCCTTAACCAAACTGGAAAGAGCACAGGCTCTTCAGAGTGTGGTTGCCTTTTCATAGCTATGCTTATGCTCATTCTATAATCCAGATCTGTTGCAATTTCAATAAGGACAGTATGCTTGGGCTGTGGAGTGGAAATCCTGTGAAATCAGATTGTTATGATCATTATACAACTACAGATGTGATAAATTCATTTGAGTAATAAGAAAGAAAGAAAGAAAGAAAGAAAGAAAGAAAGAAAGAAAGAAAGAAAGAAAGAAAGAAAAAGATAGACAGTAAAATGGGGAATTAAGGCCTCTGCTGCTTTGACTGTACTATTTATCTAGCCAATAGCACTAACAAATTTTAGTTTTCATTTGAACTGCAGAGAAATGGCTAGCCTGTGACCTGGGATAGCTTCTTGTTCTTTTTTAGTACGTGCTTATGTGCTCACCTGGGCATGTCTTGTTACTAGGATTGCCCATGAAAGCTGCCTTTAATTTCCCAAGTTAATTAAAGGTTTCCCTTACATTTGAAAGCTCCCTGATTCTGAGTCTTTTTTTGTCTGTTTGTCTTTGTTTTTGTTTTTTTTGGAATGGGGTAAGTTGGAGGAGGAGTCTCTTTTATCATTTACATATGATTTATCTTTGCTATAAGAATGTTAAGCTATTATATTTTATTAAGTAATAATGAACGACTGAAACAAATGTTAATAAAATGACTACAGTATATTTACTAACACCTTCATCTATTTTTTGGGGGTTTGGTTTTGTTTTGTTTTTTCCCTCCTAGCACTTGTTTAAGTGAACTACACTTCAGAAGTTTATTATTTTAAAAATGTTGCTAATTTTTTTTTTTTTTTTTCATTCTTAAGGTGACATTTGCAATGTTTTCCAAATGATGTCTTTTTCAGTGGAGCACACTTAAGCCAATGCTAGGAAGAAAATTTTCTTTTTTAAATAAATAGCATTCCTTAGTATGAACATTTCATAATTAGTTTGTTTATTCATCCATTGATGGACTTCTGTTTCCGGTTTGAAGCTCTGATGAGTAGAGCTGCTGTGAACATTTATATACACATCTTTTTCTGTGGACACATGTTTTTATTTCTCTTGGTTAAATACCTGAGAGTGTATCGTATTGGCAGATTGCGTGATAAATAAATGTTTTACTTTATGAGAGATTGACACTTTTCAAAGGGGCTTTACTGCTACGTATTTCCGCCAGAAATCTATGAAATTTCCAATTGCTCCACATCCCACCACTTGGTGTAGTCAGCCCTTTTAATTTTAGACATTGGATTGGCTGTCTTATTGATTTCATGGTTTCCTATAACTACAGATGTTGAGCAACATTTCACTTGCTTATTGGCCTTTTGTCTTTTGGGGTTTTTTTTGGTCTCTTTTTAGGGCCGCACCCGCGGCATATGGAGGTTCCCAGGCTAGGGGTCGAATCAGAGCTGTAGCCACTGGCCTACACCAGAGCCACAGCAACACGGGATCCAAGCCATGCCTGTGATCTACACTACAGCTCACGGCAACGCCGGATCCTTAACCCCCTGAGCAAGGCCAGGGATCAAACCCGCAACCTCATGGTTCCTAGTCAGATTCGATAACCACTGAGCCACGACGGGAACTCCTGCCCAGTTTTAATTGGGCTGTTTATCTTGCTATTAAGTTGCAAGGATTGTGAGATTTTTAAAAGTATATTTTTCAGTCTTTTATCATATACGTTTTGCAAATATTTCCTCCCAGTCTGTTGCTTTCCCTTTCCTTCTCTTAGGCGTGTCTTTTGAAGAACAAATGTTTTTAACTTTGATGAGGTTAAATTTATTTAGTTTTTTCTCTTTCATGGATTATGCTTTTGATGTTAAATTTAAGAAATCTTTGTTTCTTTCTAGATGTTTTATGCTTCAGCTCTTACAGTTAGGTCTGTATTGCACTTCGGCTTTGTTTTGTTGATTTTTGTGTGTGTTTTGTTTTGTTTTGTTTTTGCTTAATGCAGTGTGAGTTAAGAGCTTAAATTCTCTCTCTCTCTCTTTTTTTTTTTTTGTATATCTAATTGTTCCAGCCCTTTCCTTGCCCTCATTGTATTACCTCAGCTGTTTTGTTGCAAATCAATGGTCTAGATATGTGTGGTGGTTCTACTTATTGACTGTTCTATTGGTGTGTGAGTCCGTCCTTATGTCAGTCCCACAATGTCTTGATTATTGTGGTTTTATAGTAAGGTTCAAACCAAAATAGAGTGACTCCTATAGTATGCACTTCTTTTTTCAAATATGTTTTGGCTATTGTAGGTTTTTTTTTGTATTTCCATATAAATTTTAGAATCAAGTTTTCAATTTCTTAAAAAAAAAAAAAGACAACCCTACTTGGGTATTCATTGAAATTGGGTTGAATCTATGGATCAGTGTGGGCAAGCCTGATATCTTAACAGTCTTCTTTTAATCTATAAACATGATGATGTCTTTCTACTTATTTAGTTTCTCTGTAACTTCTCTCAGCAAATGTTTCATAGTGAAATGTTTTGTTAAATTTGCGCTTATTTCATTTTGTGATGCTGTTGTAATTTTTTATTTTAATTACCAATTCGTTGCACTGAATACTGAAATATAATTAATTTTTGTAAACTGACCTTTTATCTTATGATATTTCTAAACTCGTTATTAATTTTACTAGATTTTTTGTAGATTCAAGATTTTCTATGTAGAAAATCATGCCATCTGCGAATATACGGTTTTTTGCTATTCCCTTTTCTATCTGTGTACCTATTTCTTCCTATTTACCTTATTGCATTGTCTAGGACTTCTCATATGCCAGCGAGTTAAAGTGTTGACAGCCAGCATCCTTGCTTTATTTCATATATTAGAAAGAGAACATTCAGTGTTTTCCCACTAGTATGATCTTTCTAAATTTAGATTTTTCTAAAATGTTCTGTATTAGGTTTAGGAAATTCCCTTCTATTCTTAGTTTGCTGAGAATGTTTGTCAGGGTTGAAGGCTGACTTTTGACTATGTTTTCCTGCATTTTTAAGATAATCTCATGGTTTAACCTTTTCAGTTTGTTGATGTGGGAAATTAAGTGGATTGATTTTTCCAGTGTCAAACTGACATTGCCTTTTTGAGATTAACTCAGTCCGTGATGTATTATTGTTTTTATATAAAGCTGAATTCAATTTGCTATTTTTAAGGTTTGTTTTGTTTTATTTTTTACCTCTTTTACCTAAGTTCCTTAGGTATATTGGTCTGTAATTTTGGTTATTTGTTATGTTGTTGTACAACTTGTGGTATCCACGGAATGGCTTCATAAAATGGGTGGAGACATGTTCCCTCTTCATCAATTTTCTGGAAGAGTTTGTATGTAATTAGAATTATATCATTCTCAAATGTTTGCTAGAAATTACCAAGTAAAGCCATCTGTCCTCTGGGTTTGTGTTATTGTGTGTGTGAGGGATAGTTTTAAATAATTCTTTAAGGAGTTCCCCTGGTGGCTCAGTGGTTAACGAACCCGACTAGTATCCATGAGGACACAGGTTCAATTCCTGGCCTCACTCAGTGGGTTAAGAATCTGACATCGCCATGAGCTGTGGTGTAGGTCACAGACACGGCTTGGATCCTGCGTTGCTGTGGTTGTGGTGTAGGCCTGCAGCTATAGCTCTGATTCAGCCCCTAGCCTGGGAACTTCCATATGCCATGGGTATGGCCCTAAAAAGACCAAAAAAAAAAAAAAAATTCTTTAATAGATTAGATTTCTTTAATACATATAGAAATGTTCCAGTTATATAATTCTTCTTGAATGAGTTTTGGCACTTGTGTTTTTCCAGGAATTAGTAAATTTATCTAAATTATCAGGCTAATTGGCATTTCTTTATTGTCTTTTTAATGTTCCCTTATTTTTTTGTAGAACCTATAGTGATGTTTTCTTTTATTTCTGATATGTCTTCTCTTTTTATTAATCAGTCTGGCTAGAAATTTATCAAATTTATTGATATTCTTCTAAGAAACAACTTTTGGTTTTATGATTTTTTCCTTTTGTTTTTCTGTTTTGTTTGTCAGTGATATTGTATCTTTATTATTTATTTCTATCGGTTTGGGTTTAGTTTGCTATTTGTTTCCTAGAGTCTTAAAAGGGAATCTTAGATTATTGATTTGAGGACTTCTTCTTTCTTAGTATAAGCATTTGAAGGTATAAACTTCTCCCTAAACACTCTTTTAAGCTACATTGCACAAATTTTGGTATGTTGTGTTATCATTTTCATTCAATTCAAAACATTTTCCAGTTTTCCTTATGAATTCTTCTCTGATCCTTAGGTTATTTAAAAGTCTATTGTTTAATTTCTAAATATTTGGAGATTTTCCAGACATCATTCTGTGATTTATTTCTAGTTTAATGCTGTTGTGGTCAGAGAATATTTTTTGTATGTTTTCTATCCTTTTAAATTTGTTGAGGTATCTTTTAGCTCAGAAAATGATCTATTTTGGTGAATGATCCATGTATCCTTGAATAGAATGTATAATCTGCTCTTGTGGGGAGTTCTGGAATTGCCAATGAGGTCAATTTTATTGATAATATGATTCAGGTCTTCTACACCCTTAGTTCTGCATTCTTACCAATCTGTCCTTAGTTTGTGTTCTTACTGAAAGATAAGTGTTAAAGTATCCAGCTATAATTGTGGTCTTGTCTATTTCTCCTTTAGATTCTATCCGTTTTGGTCTCATGTGTTTTGAAGCTCTGTTATCAAGTATGTTCACATTTAGGACTATTAGATTGTCTTGATGAATTGACTTCTTTATCATTTGGTAATGTTCTTCTGTTTTCCTGGTAATATTTTTTGGTTTGAGATTTATTCTTTCTACCATTAATATAGCCACTGAGCTTTCTTTTAATTAGAGTTTGCATGGAATATCCTTTTTTCATCTTTTTACTTTTAAACTCCCTATGTATCTATATTTAAATGGGTTTCTTGGCTTGGAGTTCCCGTTGTGGCGAAGTGGTTAATGAACCCAACTAGGAACCATGAGGTTGTGAGTTTGATCCCTGGCCTTGTTCAGTGGGTTAAGGATCCGGCGTTGCCCTGAGCTGTGGTATAGCCCACAGATGCAGCTTGGATCCTGCATTGCTCTGGCTCTGGCGTAGGCTACAGCTCTGATTAGCCCCCTAGCCTGGGTACCTCCATATGCCGCAGGTGTAGCCCTAGAAAAGACAAAAAGACAGTAAATAAATAAATAAATAAATAAATAAATAAATAAATAAATGGGTTTCTTGTAGACAGCTATAATTAAGTTTTGCTTTTTTATCCACTATGACAATTCTACCGTTTAATTTGTATGTTTAGACTACTTACATTTAATCTAATTATCAGTATGATTGGGTTAAATGCTGCTGTCTTATTCTTTGTTTACAAAGTCCTTGTTGGGTCCTTGCCCTACCTCTACTTCCACACATGTTTACACAACATTTCTTTCTCCTACTCTACAGGTAGACATCATAAGTTTATGCTAATTCCTTCAATGGGCCACTTTTTCACAGCCTCCTGATGTTTTCACAAGCACTTCTCTGGGCTCAATTCACCTCTGTTTAATTCATGTTGCCCTGTCTTCCCCTGTTTCTCAACCTCGCTGGACTAATTCTTGCTCATCCTTTAGATTGCCGTAACAATTATATTCCACTAAGAAGCTTTTCTTACAGTTCAAATCTGGGGCAAGTGCCTTTCCCTACCTTTGCTTTACATACTCTGGAGTTTGTCATCTTCTTAGCATTGATTGTTTAATTTAAGCTCTGTGTAGAAGGAATAGGCTAGAGAATGAATGAAGTTAGCTTTCACTTTTAAAGGAGAACCCCTTAGATTGCCATGAGAGTCTGACACCGTCACACTCTTGGAAACTCTTTTTTGGAGTGCCACTAGGAGTCCTTTTACGCCTCCTGCCTGAGATCATCTCAATAAAAATAATGAGAGTCTCTGACATCCCTGCAGGGATATATTTTCCTTATGTATAGTCTGTTTAAAACAATGTAGTTAGGCAATTTTGCTTTGCTATTTAATTTTAGAGAGTGAGGCCCAAAGGAGGCTGTCTTTCAGTTAATTTCTGTTTTTATCAAACTAAAAAAGCATGTGTATATATTTGTAAAATTGAAGCTGAGCTGTTGAAAATTCATTGCTGTTGTTTTTCACTAATAGTTATCTGAATTGTATCACTGGCAGAATACCAAAATCTGATTTTGCAATAGGATAGCTCCGGATTGTGCTTGGTAGGCTTATGAAACAGCATTCTTTCTGCATTAGACTATCACAAAATATTTAAATAACCTTTGCTAAATTGATTTTAAATTTCCACAACAAAACTCATCATCATTAATATATCAGCAATTGTAAATGGTACTAAATAATAGATAGATGTCTAAAGAACAATATGTATTTTTTTTAAATCCTTGCAAGACAAATTACAGTGATAGGTATTGATGAGAAATGTGGTCTATCTATTTATAGAAAACAGAATTACAGCAGATATTTTGAAGTGTATTTTTTCTTACTCCTTTAGTTAACTTTAATCAGATATTCTTAGAACATCTTATACCTACAAAAAAAAGTCCTTTGACAACCACATGCAATCTGAAAAGGAGAATCTTTTAAAAGTTATTTATTTTTTCATTTGAACCATAACAGTGAATATTGTTTTCATTATCCTGGTGGTAGGAAGTTACAGTTATGTATTTTTTGGGGAAATAGGAAAAAATTATACCCTCTTTTAAAAAATCTTAGTAAAATAGGTCAAAACCCAGTTTAATCCCTGAACATTATGTAAATGTAAGATAAAGTAACTGAATGATCTAATTCAGCCTTCTAAATATTCCTGTGCCTTAGTTTAAGGAGGAAATATGAAATTATAATTAGTACATCAGTTAATACGTTTAAAGATCTTACTTGAGAATCATCATAATATCAGCCATATTGGGAAGACTATTGTGATGTTTATTTGGTCAGCAAGGGTAACTTACCTTCCTCCAAACTGGAGATGTTTTTTTTCTCCAATGAGGTTTTTCAGAACTTGTCATTGGCTAGAGAGCAGAATGTTTTAGTGGTTGCTTTAATAATAAAAAATATTATACGCTTATTTCAATCATTTTAATTATTTTAATCTACCCAATAGATGTTATTAACATCAAAATATAGAGTTTAATCTTAGAAAATAAGGTCCTAATTTGCAGGATGCATTCCAGGTATATAGACATATGTAACAGTGAGCTACTAGTCATGTTGAGACAGAAGCGTTTGTTTTTTTTAATTAAAGTATAGTCGATTTACAATGTTGTGCCAATTTCTGTTGTAGAGGAAAGTGACCCAGCTTTATATATATATATATACACACACATTCTTTTTTTCATACTACCTTCCATCAGGACAGAAGTGTTAAAAAGAGCAATTGGCCAGATGGCCTGGGCAGTCAGTGTTGTCTTCCTTCAGGTGACTCTGTGGAGTTCTTCAGCAAGCCTTTAAAGTCATCGCAGAGCATTAAGCCTCAGGGCTCAGGAGGGGCTTTAGCCAAGAGGGTGAGGCAGAAGGATGGAGAGGGAAGCAGCTCTGGCGTGGTCCTAGACCAAGCACGCTCCTTTCACAATGCCTGTCTTACTGTTGGGCTTGTCAGAAAGCACACAGAAATTAGTCTTGAGACCTGGGTGTGAGTTTAACCTTTTATACCTACTTGGTTTAAAATCTGAGGCAAGGTATCCAGCCTCTTTGGGCCTCAGTTTCTTCATCTATTAAAAACATGATAAAGTTCCTGTTGTAGCTCAGTGGTAAGGAACCCAGCTAGGATCCATGAGGATGCCAGTTTGGTCCCTGGCCCCGCTCAGTGGGTCAAGGATCCAGCATTGCTGTGAGCTGCACTGTAGGTCACAGATGCAGCTCAGATCGGGTGCTGCTGTGGCTATGGTGTAGGCCAGCAGCTGCAGCTCCAATTTGATCCCTAGCCTGGGAACTCGCATATGCTGTGGGTACAGCCCAAAGGAAAAAAAAAAAAGTCAAAAAATATGACAATAATATCTGCTTCACGGAATTGTCTAAATCCTATCATCATTGGGGGGAAAAGAAAAACCTTTCTCAAGTGGCAAAGCATGGTACTTGTGTTAATTATAGCTCACACACATAATCAAGTTAGAAGAAAATCTGAGGGGCACATTTCCAAAAATACCTGCTTACATAACGGTGGTATGAATAGGTGCTACCCATTAAGCAAACTAGCCAAGAAACACCAAAAAATCAGTCCCTGGCTTGTCCTTAGTAGTAGAATGAAATCTTGTCTGTTTTTATACTTCTTTCAGGCTTATCTCCTTCTCCCTTCAAATTGAATATAATAAAGACTTATAGGCTGAGACTGGGTGCTGAGAACCTACTTTAAATTATGAGAACCCTGCATTGTAAGAAAATACAGCTTTCTTATTTGTATGTAATAAAATTACTCTATTCGTGTATGTGAATGTTATTTCAAGTACCTAAAAATGAAGTTGCTATTGACTTATACCACCACAGATCCAGTTTTTTTTTTTCTTAATTATGTTTTCTTCAGTCCTTTTCTTAAATCACAGGTTAAATGAAGCTTGACAAATACCCACAAAGACTGGCTAACCTAGCGGCAAATTAGCCTCCCATCTTCAGGTCAGTGTTAGTGGACTGTCTTTAAGTGGAGGTTGGCTTCAGAATACAGAGTTTTTTTCTTTACCTTATCTCTTCTCTTTGTCTCCCTATCAGGCAGGATTTAACAAAACAAATACATGTATTTGTAGAAATGGGTGCACAGCATCAGTGGAAGTTGTGGGAGGAGCCTCCAGACCCTTATAAAGGCTAGAAAACGAGCCGTGGTGAGGCGCCGGGCAGATGTTGTACTTTGTATCTTCTCAGTGATTTGCTGCCCTGTAATTCTTTTAAAAATTATATTTCGATCTCAAATTGCTGGGCAAGGAGGAGAGTAAATAGGAAGCCAAAACGATTCTGTGAACTTTGAGTGCTATTCCACGTAGCACGCAGTGGCGGGGGGACGATGTTCTTTGGGAATACGCTTTAGAAACAGGTTCGGTGAATTGCCGTCTTGAGGCTCAACAACATAATTTTAAGCAGAAAGAAACCCCTCTTCAATGTGACGGTAGAAGAATAAGGGACAGTCACATTATCGCTAAACTTCAGTGAGCACAAACTTTAATCCCTTCATATCTCGTCCTACCTGCCAAATTGCCAGGATGCGTTGCTCCTGTGGTCACACAGCATGACCTGCCAGCAGCAGTTTCTCACAGCCTGGCACTTTGTTCTGCAAGGGCCCTCTGGCTCCCATGTATCACTGAGTTCTTTTGGCTATTTCCTCCGCACGCCCCCCCCCACCCCCCATGAGGGACACTGAACAACGGGAAGTCCTGTTGACTCTGACAGGGTTTTCAAAATGAGATGTATTGTGCGTCACTCATTCATTCTTTCCGTAAATACTTAGTGAACCTCGACTGTGTGCCAGACACTTGCGCCCATGTTGGAGGACTTTTTATTTGGAATCTAAAAAGGTCCCATCCATAGAGACAGAAAGGAGCATAGGAGTAGGGAGGTCGAGGAAAGGGGAGGAGGGACGATGGCCAAAGGCACAGATTTAGCGTGACGTGGGGTGAATGGGCCTCGAGGTCTACTGTACAACACACCGACTGTAATTAACAACGTTGTGTTGAGTACTGGAAATTCTCCACGAGAATCGATTCCAGGTGCCCTTATCACACACACAAAATGACAACTGTGTGGGAATGATAATTAGCTTGGCTGCAGTAACCATGTCACAGTGTGCATCGCATCCTCCTGAGGTACACCTTAAATACATATAAGTCTTATTGAAAACAAATGAACAAATACTTCAGATCCAGACATTTCTGGCCGTCAAGTCTTAATGCCTGTTCCCTTTCATCTATATCATATACCCTCATTGTGGCAGAAGAAAAGGAGTAACTCTGATCCATGACATGCTTCTCTCCTCTCTGTCAACAATGCGAATAGAATCATGTCTAGAGTTGCGTGGCGGTTAATAGCAGGTATCCCCCAAATCTTTTTTTTTTTTTTGTTATGTCAAGTAGAAATTCTTTCCTTTACCGAACTTTGCCTTTTCCTCCTGCTTTGCTTGATAATTTGTAAAGAAATTGCTTCTCTAAACACACATCCCAGGCCAGATTGGAAACGAAGATCTCAAAGTGCATTTTTAGGTATTAAGTATCATCCCACGTCCCCTTTGAAATCCCCATCTCTTGCACAGATTTGGCCCTAGAGCCAGTGGAACACGGAAGGTCTCCAAGGACGTCTTTAAAGCAAGAATTTCAGCTCCACCCCTGGGTCTAATTTAAATAATCAAGAACATAAGGTGGTTTTGACCTCTTAATGGGGGAACAAAAACAATTATGCTGGACTACTATTATTTTTAAAATTTCAGGAAAAAAAAAACCCATGAAATTATTTATGAGGTCATAATAAACATGATTTAGACTCCAAGTGTGGATTTCATGAGACTAAATTATCAGAGGGCTTCAAGCTCCTGAAAGATCATTTGTTTAGTTAACTGATGTTTATTAAGCATAAGTATAAAATACAATACTCGGGCAAAAAGGAATGAGACACAGCCTTTGACCTTAAAATTATATACAGTCTAATAAAGAGAGGTGTGTGCATATAGGCTAGGTGAATATAAAAAAAAGAGTGAGCCACACGTGTGTCCCCAGTCATAGATACTTACAAGTGATTGTGTTGAGGTAGGCTTTGTTAACCATAGTTTTCCTTCTTATACCTTTTGTGTTTAACTAGGAAAATAAAACCACCTCTTATACAAAAAGGAAAAGAAAAGAAAAAGGAAAACTGTCAGGATGTTTCATGAGCTGAATTAGCACTTGGCATTAAATGTCTAAGTTAAATTACCCATGAAAAGTGTTTGTGTGTGTGTGTGTGTGTGTGTGTGTGTATGTGTTGTTTTGCCTTCTAATTAAGAGACATTTAGCCCTGTAATATAGGATACTTCCCCAAATACAAAAATTTGGGGATGTGGCTTTGATTTTATGTTGTATTGTTTTCTGTTTTAATGTGCAGTCACACAAACTTGAACTCATCATGGCTCCAACAGAAAATCCTAGATGTCATTAGCCAGTATTTCATCATTAGGGAAAGACTGTTTTACAACAAAATTCCCAAACAGAACTTCCTCTATTACACAGTGTCCATTCTACACCCCCTCGTTTTTTTAACCGCTCCATTAGTCTGTGCAAATTGTCTTTCATTTTATTGCTTTCCAGAGCTTCTAAGTGCTTGTATAGAAACAAATTTTCTTAAGTCCAGGCTAAAGTCTAGGGTTTATTTGATTTAATTTTTTGACAATCAGCCAGTCCTTCACTCAATAATTTCAGTTTCTGTGAATAAGAACCAGAATGGAAATGCTGAAACTGTGAGTGGAAGTCCATTTAGTCCATGAAGCCACTCAAAAAGAAGGTCTGGGCTGTTATGTTCCTAAACTGTTTCAGGATAAGGAACATTGTCTAGTAAAATCATGAAGCAAATTCAGGATTTTTCAATAGTTTGACATTATAGTGATAGATGAATGCCATTTTAAAAAATTTTAAGATGCTTATTATAACTATTTTATTCTGTATTTTACTTTTAAATTGGTCCAGCAATCAACAAGTGATTAATATAATGCAACTCCATTTTAGTTAAAGAAACTGTTGGAGTTCCCATCGTGGCACAGTGGTTAAAGAATCTGACTAGGAACCATGAGGTTGCAGGTTTGATCCCTGGCCTTGCTCAGTGGGTTAAGGATCCAGCATTGCCGTGAGCTGTGGTGTAGGTTGCAGATGCGACTCAGATCCCGCATTGCTGTGGCTCTGGTATAGGCCTCTGGCTACAGCTCCAATTAGACCCCTAGCCTGGGAACCTCCACATGCCTCAGGAGTGGCCCTAGAAAAGGCAAAAAGACCAAAAAAGAAAAAAAAAGGAAAGAAACTGTTACCAAAGAAAGGCTTATTGTCTAGAAACTATGTGTTTAGCATGGCCACCCTAACAGTTCTTTTTAGTTCTAATAGTTTCAAAGCCGGTGATATTTATTAAGTTTCTTTCCTTCCAGCTACTTAAATTATTCTTTTCTCACATGGCCAGGAAGCTCCTAATTGGCAAACCCAGAAGATGCTTTCCAGGCCTTATCTTACTTGACTTAGCTGTAGCACGTTGTACAGCTGGTCGCTCCTTTATTAAGTCTTTAAAAAACATGTATTAAGTCATTGGGAAGCCAAGGTGACAAGACAGTAGTGGTCATTGCCCACTGGGCTTACCGTCCAGTGAAGAAGTCAAAGGAAACAGGCAATTACAGAAAACAAAACTCTTTCCCCTTTAATTGTATGGTTTCATTCAATCCAGATTTTATTTCCCTTCTCAGTCCTTTCCATCACAGTATCTTTTGCTGGATGCTCTTTCTTTATGTTAAATATTGCTGTTACTCGGGCTTCCTTCCTGTGCCCTCTTTTTGCTCTACCTGCTCTCTGCAGGAGATCTCATTAGATTTCCTCCACCTTTGATGTTCCTGTGATACCAGATCCCTTGATCTGAGAACCCATTAGCCAACAGCAAGCTAGACATCTTCACCTGAGGGTCCCGTTGGCTCTTCAAACGCAGCATGTTCAAAATTGAACTCACTCACTTTAATATTGATTCTTCAGACCTGTATTTTCTCCCTCCACTTACACTCATCTGGTAGTGTCACTGTCTACTTAGAATATGTTCACTGTTGTTTTCTATGAGACAGAGAACTTTCCTGACCAGGTCTGTATCTCTAGCTCTTAATAAATTTAGGCATTCCAAGTATGTGTTGAGCAAATTAGAGGTTTTCTTGAATCTTCTGTCTCCCATGCCGTTAATAAGATTGGTTCAAGTGATTCCTTCGTCCTGAAGATCATAGCACCAAAATCTCTCTGGAATCCTTGGAGTTCCCTTGTGGTGCAGTGGGTTAAGCATCTGATGGTGTCACTGCGGCCGCTCCGGTTGTTGCTGTGGTGCAGGTTCAATCTATGGCCCTGGAACTTTGATATGCCATGACCGCACTCCAAAAGATAAATCTCTCTAGAATCCATCCCCTTGGCATTATCATCACAACATTCCACCTACTTTAAGCCCTTTCCTTACTTATGATTTTAAGATATTCTTTCTGCCTCTGTGTATCTGTCTCTGTCTCTCTCAATAGAACCCCACACCCATTAAATTTTACTTTATAAAATACCTAGTACAGATGTAATTGCTTGAGATATGCAGAGTCTATCATGTTCTTTCACCCCAAGTCACTGGCCCTTGCCACTAAACACCAAATTAAACATTGACCCTTTCCTCGTCTCATAAGCAGCTCCCCCTCCCCGTTTTCTTCTTTCATTTGTAAGGTAGAATTCTGTTTCCAGGAAATATGTTTTTTAAAGGAAATCTTAACATCTGATCAAAGTGAGGAATAGGACCAGGTCGGGGAGGAGGCAATGAGGTTGTTTGGTAGGAAATGAAACTAGAGTGTGCTCTGATGCTGCTCTACCAACTAGAGCTCAAAATCCGTATGTGGGAGGGTCTTCTGAACATAGCCAGATAGGGAGTTCCCGTCGTGGTGCAGTGGTCAACGAATCCGACTGGGAACCATGAGGTTGCGGGTTCGGTCCCTGCCCTTGCTCTGTGGGTTAACGATCCAGCGTGGCCGTGAGCTGTGGTGTAGGTTGCAGACACGGCTCAGATCCTGTGTGGCTGTGGCTCTGGTATAGGCTGGCAGCTACAGCTCCGATTAGACCCCTAGCCTGGGAACCTCCATATGCCCAGGGATCGGCCCAAGAAATAGCAAAAAAAAGACCAAAAAAAAAAAAAAAAAGAACATAGCCAGATAGGAACCTGCTTGCCAGTTATCAGTTCTGTAAAGCCCTTTTTAGGGCCTGGGTCCCATTCAGCTCTTTCTCTGATGCTCACGCCTCACTCTGAAAATCACCGTGGTTTTCACACTGACAGAAATTCCATAAATTATTAGAACATGATATTCATTTTCCTCTTCATCATTTCAGTCTGTCTCACACAAGTAAATCTCATCTTCCTGCCAACCACATTCACTCTAGGACTGATTCGCAAGGCTTTGTTACAATAGCATGTATGGATCGGCTCCTCGGCTCTGGGCAGCCTCACTTTTCCGCAGTGTTTACTACAGGGAGCCCCTTACCTGAATGCCCCAGAACTGCTGTATTTCCTTCATCAGAAAGGAGAGAGAGCCGGAGTTCCCGTCGTGGCACAGTGGTTAACGAATCCGACTAGGAACCATGAGGTTGCGGGTTCGGTCCCTGCCCTTGCTCAATGGGTTAAGGATCCTGCGTTGCTGTGGTGTAGGTTGTGGTGCCGTGTGTGTATGTGCCATGGTGTAGGTTGCCATTGTGGTGTAGGTTGCAGACGTGGCTCGGATCCTACGTTGCTGTGGCTCTGGCGTAGGCCGGTGGCTACAGCTCCGATTAGACCCCTAGCCTGGGAACCTCCATATGCCCAAGAAATGGCAAAAAAAAAAAAAAAAAAAAAGACAAAAAAAAAAGAAAGGAGAGAGAGCCATCTTGAAGGGGAGAGCACTTCGTGCTTTCAGCAATCCATGTCAAGCCCCTGGATTTCCACGAGTTATCAACTGGCCTCTGAATTGTCCTTGTCATTGTCGCTGTTGCTGTTGAAGGCAGACAGGCCAGCACTGTATTCGCACCAAGTCACTGCAGTCTGTGGGAGGCAAAGGGTTCTGGTCCCAGTGTTTTCGCCATCTAGCCCACTCCTCTCGGTCTCCAGACCTCCTCCAGATCCTTACCTGAGAGGCGGGCCGGAGTTGAAGAAAAGAGTGTGCGCGTTGCCGCTGAATTGTCCTGGCTGCATTATGCAATAGCTTTGTCACCTCTGTCTCACTCTCTGTGCCCCACTTTCCTCATTTTCTAAGAGATGATGAAAGTAATCGTCTAGGTAATCGTAAAGATTAAATGTTTATACATGGGATGTGCTTAGAAAAGCATCCAGCCTGTATAAACTTCTGTATATGGTTGACATTATTAACTTGCTTGAAATCTTTCTAAAACTGCCACCTGCCCCCTGCCCCCTGCCCAACCATGGCTTCCTCTTACCAAAAAGATATTTGAAGTTTGAAAGCCTTGGACAACAAATGGCATGGTCGTCCCTTTGAGATCTGTCCGCTCTGTGTCTTTCCAGCCTTATCTGTCCCCCTTTTCCGATTTATGACCCTGGCATTTTAACCTGGCCACGCTGCATACCAGGCTCTCTCAGGACCTCACACACACACTAATACATGTTAGTCCTTTAAGACCAGCTCTCAGGCCAATCTGTCTTCTCTGGGAAGGTCCCTGGTCCCAGCAGTTAGTCCTCGAATAGGTAGTCATGTTGCGTAAGCTTGCTCAGCCCATGTTTGCTCGGTCATGATCCTGTGCTTCCCTCAGCATCTTTCCCACGGCAACTGCTTCACCTGGTGAACTTAGTGTTCAGTCTCTAGCACACAAAAGATGCTCAGCAAGTTTGCTGAGCAAGTGAAGGCTGGAAACAGAAATCAATATATAGGCACATGAGATTTTAACTTTTATTGACTTAGCTTTTGGTCATTTATTGTTAAACATCCTGAAACCTTTTGCAAGGTTGAATTCACATGAAATCTACACATTTGACTTAAAAAAACTAGCTTCTTGGAGAGTTCCCGCCATGATGCAATGGGTTAAGAATCCAGCTGCAGTGGCTTGGGTCCCTATGGAGGTGTGGCTTTTATCTCCAGCCTGGCGCAGTGGGTTAAAGGATCCAGCATTGCTGTAGCTGTGGTGTTGGTGGCAGCTACAGCTTGAATTCAGTCCCTGGCCTGGGGAACTTCCATACACTGAGAGTACAGCCATAAAATTAAAACAAACAAACAAACCAGCTTCTTGGAGAGCTGTTTCCTGGGGAAACCATAGATGGTCAGGGTAGCCATGATTTTAGCCCACTGCACTGTCAGAAGTGGGTCAGCCCAAACACACTATTCTATTTTTTTCAGATCTGTTTTTTTATATATATATATATATATATTTCTCTTTGAGTTGCTGGACACTGGCATCCCATGTTCAGGTATCACACATCAAGGAGTTACATGTTACTGAAGCAGATGCCTCCACAGAGAGGTTCATGAGCAAAACTGGGTGGGGGAAGTATCCTGGTTGCCCCACTTTTGTGCTGTGTGATTGGACATTCACATGCCCGAAGCCAGAGCCCCAGAAGACAGTGTCCCTGCCTAGAGAGTCCCGCAGAGTCTGCAATCTGATAGCATGACTCCAAGTCATCGCCGCACGAAAGGTATAAACAACTAAACCCATGAGAGAAGAGCCAAAGAACTGCAGCTCAGCCTACCAGTTTTATAGGCTTTTACATTCCTGCAAACTATTTCAGGGTAGACGAATCATAACATGGGCCCATGCTCTGGGATTTCACAATTTAAAATATGCTTCATTAGTGCCTGCAGTTAATGTGTTATCTAAGCATGCCCGTGCCCGTTTAGCAAAGAATGCTGGCAGTCTTGACGCTGTCTCAGAGATTGTGTTTCCCATGCTTGGGCGCATCAGTCTGAAGCCCTCTGAGGTCAGAGGCAGAGTGCTGGTTGATGTTAATGTTGATGATTATCCAAAGGAGTGACCACATCATGAGCCAAAGGCAGTGTGGAGTGTAGGTCCCACCTTCTTATGGACCGAGGAATTCTGACGGCATCCTAACAGCTGTACCAAACTGCTGCCCAGGATAGATAGTAAATCCGAGAAGGGATGAGAGCTCCCTTGTCAACAGAGGGGCTCCCATGTGCCAGATGTTGCATAGGTAAGAGATGACCTAAGAGCAAAGACAGTTGTCAAATGCTGACACAAGGGAACGACCCTGGATTCAGGGAGCATGCAGGTGGTCAAATATGAAACCCCACAGCCTACTCTTCAGCAGTGATCACAATGAAGTCATGGCTGAAGAATGTTCCCGGGGGCTGCCTCTGAAGGCTCTGCCACCAGAGAGAAGTGGACTTCAGAACTGCAGCGGCCCCCACGGAGCTGGGGGAGAAATGTCCACAAAGGCTAACACATACAGGCTGGCATGAATGCTTCAGGAAACACCGAGCCTGGCACGAGGCTTGGGACAGCAGCCTGTGTGCAGCTGTTGAGGCTGTGTGCACAGGCGCTGCGAAAAATGGAAATCAAGGACATAAAGCGGAGATTCTTCATGGCTTGTCAATTATTTTACTGCAAAGGACATTTCAATTGCAATGAAAGGTTCGAGTAGTTGGGTAACTACAGTCGCAATGGTTGCTTCTCCCTCGGATGCGTAGCATGGGGCCACCTGTCTCCCTGGTTTTCTTGCTGGTGTTGTTTTCTAATTTCCCAGGGTTTTTATTAATGTTTTACACTTTTGTATTCTTTGGACAACCTCCGATGATATTCATGACAGTTACCGCCCTAAAGTTTCTTACTATTTCCCCCGTCTGTTTGTGGAGGGGAGTTACTTGCTAATCTAACCTTTGCCACAGTCTATTAAATGGTTGCTAAGTTTCATTTCAGTCTATCTGTGCAAGTAGTGAAATATCTGTGCATTTGTCTGCCTCTCTGGGACACATCTAAGAGTTTTCAAATAGATTTAAGAGTGTTACTGAATTCCTTTTTTAAAAATGCAATGTCACATTATTAGCCCTCTTCCAATTCCTAATGTTACTGGAAACCTTAAGATCGATATGCATTGACAGCATTTTTGGGAGAGAGGACCTTGGATTAAAGATAAAGAGTTCTAACTTCTCCCAAAGGGCATTATTTTCTATCATCCCACCCCCCCCAATATTCCCATCTCTAGGATTTCCCTCCATAAATCTCACATAAGGACCAAAACCAATAGGTAATGGTTTATAAGCCGTTTCAAGCAGGAGAGTTGTGTGCCACATAGCACTGAGGCAGGAAGATGCTGAGAATGACCAGAACTACAGCAAGCTGGTCCTTTATCCCTACAAATCTTCCCCACCTCTAGTGGGGGAAAAAGGAAAAATTGTGGCAGACTGGAGCTGAGGACATCAGAGGTGTCAGGAGGAGCAGCAGAGGGTCGAGAGGAAACTGGCCCCAGCCGGGTGGGGTTTCAGTGAGGAAGAACAAAAGAGAGACTGTTGCAGGTAAGACTCCTAGGGGAAAAGGGAAGCATTTTAGAAGTTTCCTTCTGTGTTTATATAATGGTTTGTGTTGATTTCCACTTTTGCGGAGTCAGGATATTTCCATAAGCTTCCTTTTTAATTTTTTTTCAGGAAAAAAAAATGGTTTTAAGTTCCCGTCGTGACTCAGTGGTTCACGAATCCGACTGAGAAGCATGAGGTTGCGGGTTCGATCCCTGGCCTTGCTCAGTGGGTTAAGGCTCAGGCATTGCCGTGAGGCGTGGTGTAGGTTGCAGACGTGGCTCGGATCCCGTGTTGCTGTGGTTCTGGCATAGCCTTGGCAGCTACAGCTCCGATTAGACTCCTAGCCTGGGAACCTCCATATGCCGCAGGAAGTGGCCCTAGAAAAGGCAAAGAGGCCAAAAAAAAAAAATGGTTTTAGAATGTAAAGATGTAAAGTACTACTGCTCACGACAAGGATTGAGCAGCACAGTGCTCCCTAGTATAGGTTATGTCTTTCTTCTCCTGAATAGCATATTGGTTTAAGCCAAAAATCAGTAAAGAAAGAAGGAAAGGATATCCTTTCCCAAAAGTCTGATTCTTCTGCCACCAGGGAATTCCAGTAGTTGTAGGGGCAGGGAATGGGTTTTTGTTGTTGTTGTGTTTTGTTTTCCACCCCTTTCTAGTTGTGAGTGGCCCCTAAGAGGTAAAGCCGAGAAAAAGTCAACACTAGATGGCCCTAGAAGATATATTCTTCGTGGTTCAACCTCTCATCCAGGATTCCATAGGCATTTACCAATATACAGTGGTGCTGCCTTAGCCCCGCTTTTTTTGGACTTTACATGACTAGTTTTCTATCATTTTAGTTACATGATAGACCTTCATCTTGGTCCATGCTTTGTGAAACACTTCATATAAGGACTCATCCTATTCTACAACAAGTGTAATCCGAGCTAACTCCTATTACTTAATCAGTAGACCTGCCACCTGACAATCTCTCCTTGTTGCAAAATTCTCCTGCTGCAAACTGCCAGAGGCAGCAATTTGCTCTGACTGCACATGTGCAGTGCTTGGTACCTGGTAGGTTCTCAATATGTGTATGTACAGATGAACACACGAAATTTGTTTTTAAGCAAAAGCTAATTAATCTGGCCAACTGAGCTAAGAATAAGTAGGCATGGATTTAAAACCGGAATAAATTCTTATTTTCTCCTTACATTGTTGGAAGTGGTTGAGCTAAGTAAAATTTGAGGCATCTCATTTGGAATTCGACAAGACCAACCTTCTCATTATGTGGAGCCGCACACTGAGTAATAAGAAATCTGGCACGGCTACAGTATCTTGCACATAGGCTATGCTCAATAAACATTTATTGAATGACTGTCTTGTTACTAAGACTTTGCAGCAATAAACGTTAGAGGTTTTAGTCTGACCATCTGCCTGAGTGGGATGAGTTGTGATGATGGTAGTTCAAATTGGGTTTTTTGTTCACAAATTCCTAAAACTCAAGTGAGATAGATGCAGACCCTCCGTCAGAAAGTATTGCGGTATCTGGAAATCTATGGCTCTTCAAATAAAAGGCACAGAGGTGGGACTCTTTTATACTGATGGCTGTAGATGGGACCAGGAGCACTTGGAAACATGGCGAAGAAGCTTTACAATTGAATATTGCTCATTGGAGTGGGGGGCAGTGGGGAGACCTCGGCTAGAACTTCCTCATCATTTTTCATGGAAAACGAGATGCCTTGGGCTGATGGTGCTAAGATGGCTTTTTGATCGTCTTTCCAATGTCCATTATTGCCTGTTCATCCCTCCTCACCATGACTGCCCAAGGGACTTTTCTCTAATTCATGTGAAAACTTGCAGCGGGGAAACTGAGCCGTAGTTCAGGATTTAGCTTCTTATTCCACGTCTGTGGGCTGATACTTAACACGCCATCCTGGTTACTAATCCCTCCTCCTCAGATTCCTTCGCAGATTTCCCACATGCGTATTTTGTGAAAAATATCAAGAAACGCCACTTCCTTGAATAAATACTCCTTCCTTCCCCTGGTTCACCAAGAACTACACCCAGGTTTGTTTGTTTGCTGATGTTTGCTTGTTCGTTTCCCTCTTTGCTGTGGTTCGGGAGCCTCTGGGACATTGCCCTGAACGCCTTTACCATCTGTTTACAGCTGGGAGAAGAGAGTGACAAAGGAATGACAAAGGAAGCTAGTTGGTGGTTCTCGCCTTTCCCAGCAGTCTTTGTCCTTCTTCTTTTACAGGTTTCCCCTCAACCCTCAAGCGGACGTGTTCATGTTTACCGTAGTGTGCAGAATCATCAGAGGAGAGAGGACTTGAGATCTAGCATTTCTTCCAACAAATTATACTTCTTTAATGAATAGGAATACTCATCTCAAAGATGAGGACAAACGAGGGAACTTGATGAAGCCCAGCACCCACACTGTCTCCTAAGAAAATTCTCCATGGAAAAGTTAGGGGGATGAGGGGGGGGCACGGCATGGAAAGCAAACCCGTCAGGAAGGTGTGAATCTGTACCTGGAAGACCGGGAGTGGTACTTACAGGTTCACACCTTGTACCTGCCAACATAATACCGTAACTTCACGTCTTCCAGTCTCAACTCCTAGAGCCCCAGCTTTATTCGTAAAGTTTAGACAGTAAATATTCCTCTGACCACGGCCACAGAGGAGCTGTAATAGTCAAGGGAGATTTCTTTTTTCCAAGCGAGATTTTAAAGAATGGTGTTAACTGTTTGGTGCTTTAAAAAAAAAAAAAAAAAGTCAGTAGAGATTGCTATCACTGAAAGAGACTTTAAATTACTATAGCTACTTGCTATTAGCTAACAGCATTAGGCAACTGCTACAACCAAAAGAAGAAAATAATATGATTAAATTCTCCAACAAATAGGAATTTCATCTTACTCAAATAGTCTTCTTCTGAGGTGATCTCAGAAAATATAGAGCTATTTGCAGAGATTAATAGGTCCTAACTTCCCCTTTATGAGGCAAATAAAGGGAAAAAGCTAAGGTCATGAAAAATTTGAGGGCTTGTGGTTGCTAGAATTGAAGAAATTAGTTTGTATTTCTGTTTTTTAAAATGTTCAAGTTCTGTGCAAAGAGGGCATGTTCCTTTTTAAAATAAAACTGTAGTCTAGGTCAGAGAGCTGTGTCCGGGAGCCAGGGTAAAAGACGGCAGAATTGGGATTTCCTCACAGTTGGTGGCTTCTGATGGCATCACCTTGGCCAGGGGCTGCAGGTCATCTCTTGCTTCTACCAGCCCTGTTGGGAAATTGGTCCCTGTCAAGACCCAAGAGGACATCTTGCTGAATGAGGGATGGAAATTTGTAGGTTCCTGCTATGTGTCCTCATAACTTGGTATTTTTTGCTCGTCTCATTCCTTCAAATCTCAAAAATCTCTGGTTTCTGAGCCTTGAACTCCGAATGTGTCTGCCTGTCTCCTGTTGTCTCCTCATAACTTCTTGACACTACTCTGGAAAGAGGGAAAGAGCCAGGCGTTAGAATCATGCCAGGCCTGGATTCAAGTCCTGACTCTTCCACTTACCTTGCCCAGGCAAGGGAAATATTAGGTACTCAAAAAACATCTATTATTATGACATATATCACTTCTAAACCCACAACTGACTTTATCCACTCTCTCTTTACTTAAGTTGTCCTTGCTTGCTTCAAACTCACCCCTTCTTGAAGCTTCATCTCCGCCTCCCATTTGGCCACTGACCCCTGGCTGCCCCTGCCCTAGCTCTGACAATAACATGAATTAAATTTCAACATACAAAGATCTATGGTTGAGAGATGCAGTTAAGTAGAAAGGTAATTCCCTTCTAAATGGAAATTGACCATCACAAGTATTTTCATGACACAGTATTTCATTTTAGTGAGTTTTAAAAAATTCTTTCGGGACATGTAAGAAAGGAGGAAAAAGGAAATTGAAATAGCAAACTAAAAATGTAATGGTGTGCAATTATAATAAGCAGGTAAGTTCAAGGTATCTCTAATTAAGGAGAAAAAAAGGAGCTAAATAATTATATAGCTGTCATTTATTGAAGGCCACACAATAAATGTACCA
Organism: Phacochoerus africanus; assembly: GCF_016906955.1. NCBI lineage: Eukaryota > Metazoa > Chordata > Mammalia > Artiodactyla > Suidae > Phacochoerus > Phacochoerus africanus. The sequence continues at coordinate 126,360,050 of NC_062558.1, forward strand.
ACTACTTTACATATGTTACCTCGTTCACTTATTGTAAAAACCCTATGAATTATTAGCACTAGTAGCATTCCCTTTTTACAGCTGAAGAGGCTTGGGCCTAGAAATATTAGTTTCACTGCCTCAAGTTACATGACCTGTAAGTGGTAGAGCGAGGATTCAAACTCAGTGTTGCTTTTCATCATACAGTGTGCTGGCGCTAGAACCTGCCCACAAGAGTCTCCTCAAAGTCTGTGGCATACCAGAGCCACTTAGAAGCCCCTGGGATGTTACATCATACATTAAAAGATTTAAGCTACGCTGCAAGAATAAGTTGTAGTAACAGTGTATGGTGAGTGGATAACAACAACAAAATAACAATAGTAACATTTATTGACCACTTGGCTTATGCCTGGCGGTACCCTAAATGCTTTAAAAGTATCCACTTATTTTATCCCCAAAACAACCCTCACGAAGCAGATTTATCAGTAAAGCCATTTTACAGATGAAGACACTGAGCTCAGAAAGTTAAGAACATGCCCAGTTTCACACAATGAGCAGTAGAGTTAAGATCTGAGTCCAGGGAGCGTTGTATCCGAAGCTGTATTTGTAATCCCTGTCCAATACCAGCTGCCCACTTAATTCTGCTCCTTTATTTTCATTTCTTTGAATTTCCTCTGTAAAGCGTATTGTCTTTGAAAGCTGTAGTGGAAAGGTCTCCCTTGTAAGCAGCAGTGACCCAACCTTCACTGCTTGTCTTTAAGATCTGGATGATTCTCAGTGAAGGATACTAGGGAGCAGACATATGCAGGGATTCTCCGTGGCCGTGGCGTCCCCAACCTCTGGAGCACTTCACTCATACGTCATAACGGACTTGCCTATAATGACTGTTTTTCAATCCAAAGTCTAAACATTTGCCTTTACCATACTCTCAGGATCCAGCTGTCCATCACGTCCCTCCACCTCCATATCCTTGGCCACTCCACGTACTGGCTCCCACCGTGGGCCCACTGGATCTGAGGTGGTGTTCTCTAGCTTATCATACTGCCCTCCGTTAGAAACCCAAAGTTCCTTTTTGATCCTTTTTATCATGTTTTTAATGGCATATTTTTAACCTTCCTATCCCCTGAGCCCTGTTGTAGATTCTTCTATGAAGGAAAAGATCCTGTGTGCCTGAAACAGTCCTACTCAAAGTATGTGTTTTAAAAGTATCTGTAGGATGATACTCTTGCCCAGTGTTTAAATTCTGACAGAGCATGGTCACACTCTTGAAAGTTCTTATCCTTCTTGTTCAGTTCTCTGTTGAAGAATAAAGACCAGTGTATCTGGTTCTTTCTTCTTTTAGCCTGAGAAGTGAAACTGTCAATCAGTTGTTAGGCAATAGGATCAGGTGTCTTCCTGCACTGAGATTGCCAGGAGACACGTTGCTAGTGTTAGGTTTGGAATTGGTTTTAAGAAAGCATCATCCTTGTTTCTCCTCTAATCTGATGTCTCCGTCGTATAATACTCCAGTCTTGTTACCTCATAGCCCACCCTAGTGCCTTCTGTCAGGTACTTATCCTCAAGGTTATGCATTCTGCCCTGGTGTGTACCACCTCTCTCTACCATGATAGGAGCCAATCTTTATCTTAAAGATATTGATGGAAACATCCTCCCCAAAGTTTTTTACTTTTATTTTTTTAACAACCAAATGTGACTTAGTTATGCTCCGGGTTCAAAATGTTTTGAATCTTGCTATTACTTGGAGCATATATTGGTATTTAGCAGAGTGTCTCATAATTGCTTCTTATTTCAGCTACTCCCTCTGCCCAAGGGAGTGCTCAATAAATAATGTGTGCAATGAGTAATCGTTACCATTATTATTACTGTTAGAGAAGAGCCATGTAACTTTGCAGTTTACCAAGAGAGAATATGACTTCTCAGGCAAAAAGAAGAAATTGGTATCTTCTCTGCCATTCCTTTTGATGCCTTATGAAACTTCAGTGGTCTTAATTATCTGATCTTCTGCTGTGCCTGCGTGCAAAATAAGGATGACCTCTTTCTCTGGAAGCTTCATGACTTAACAAAAACTAAGATACATTGAGTCATTTGAAAAATAAATCTGGAGGGTAAGCAATACTTAATTCTTTGGACTATTGACCTAGCCATGGCATTAGCACTGAGATCATAATTTTTCCCCCTTTTTTGAAGAGAAAAATAACTATCAGAGTTTCTAGCCAAGGTAGGAAATTAAAGAAGAAAATCATGGCTCTGAAGAGCAAGCATTCTTATGGAAAGATTAATGAGACAATAATACAGCAGTTCTACCCTGTAAGAAACAAAAGTGGACATGGCCAATGACCTTAACATATTGTATATGAGTCTGGCCAAAGTCACTTTTTTACCACCAAGGACATTTTTGTTAGAATTATGAATTTTGTTGTGGGGCTGAAGTATGCTGCCCAGATCCTTTTTCAGGACTGAGCTTCTTATTTTCATAGCTCACTGCAGAGTTGCCCTCTCCTGAAAGAATCTACCTCACCCCATGTTATGCCACCTCCCTTGGGAAAGCCTCCATCCATTGGAAGGTTCAAAGGCTTGGCCTCTTGCCCACTCTAAAGGACCAGCCCTCTGTTGCAGAGAGGCCTCTGCTGCAAATCCATCACAGATGAACTTCTCCCTCTGCCCATCTCTGACTCCATCACCCGACACAGATGTTGTTCCTGAGGGTTCTTCCCAATAAACTTCCTGCACACAAATCTGGGCATCCCAGGACCTGTTTCCTAGGAAACCTGACATACAGCATATACTATGACTACATTTAAGGAGCTATTATGATGACTATTTCCAATTTTATGAATGTCATCAATTTTATGATAATCACAAAACGCCCATAACCTAGCGAAGTTTCCCATTGACATTTACCATCCTGGGTGACGTGTAGCTTATTTCTCAATTGGAAGTAGCTTAAACGACCCCCAAATAAAGGAAATGCCCTGAGGGATTAGTGTTTGTCCGAGTTTCAGTACTGCACTTCATGATCATTTCCAAAACAATGGGACAGGATGCCACCCTAACCCTAACCCTAACCCTAACCCTGGCCATTCAGTTAGGAGGCAGATGAGGACTCGGGAGACAGTGTTTGTTTCTTAGGGCTGTCAAAAGGAATGACCACAACCGTGGTGACTGACAACAATAGAAATATATCCTCTCCCAGCTCTGGAGGGCAGAAGTCTACAAAAAAGGCATTGTCGGGGTTGGTTCCTTCAGGAGGCCCTGGGGGAGCATTTGTTCCATGCCTCTCTCCTAGCTTGTGGTGGTTGCCAACATGTGTTGGCATTTCTTGGCTGGCAGATACAGCACTCCAGTCCCTGTCTCTGACTCCACATGTTTTCTTCTCTAGGTCACTTCTGTGTGGCTGCTCTTCTTTTTATGAGGACACCAGACCCCCCCTTAATCTACCATGATTTTGTCCTAACTAATTACAACTGCAAAGGCCCTATTTCCAAAAATATTCACGTTCTGAGGTGCTGAGTGGGTATTAACTTTGAGGGGATACTAATCAACCCAGTCCAGAGACCAAGTAAGGAAACAAACAAGATCTGCTTTCGCATTGGTACTTTCATTTGTGCTATGAATCTTTTCATGAAAGCTCCTCTTTTTGAAGGAAATACAGAGAGGCAGTTGTGTGCAGCGGGCCACACCCAGTGACAGAAGGCTCCTTAAAGGCTTAATCAATTAGATAATTAGTAGGACCAAGAGGGAATTGGTAAAGCAGTGTGACTAAAACCAGAGGAAGGATCATTACACAGACTCTGACCATTAACTTTTAGTTACATTGAAAAAGGAGCTTTGGGGAAAAAAAAATTTTGGAGAGACATTTATTCATTTTTACATGCTTCATTTTCCAAAGCAAGCTCTGATAAGGTAGGTGAGTTCACATAATAAGATCTTTTGAAAAAGCCAAAAGGAATGTGAATATATTTAGTGGGGTCGCACGAGGAGTCCACACACTTCAGGTCCTAGATGGGGCAGCAAGCCTATCCTGTGGGTTCTGGAGAGCCTGGAAATGACCAAGTTGCCCATAGGACTCCATACTAAAAGCATGCTGCCTACTGTCTGTCTACTTTCCTCTCATATTTTTCCCTCTTCCTGCTTATTAAGGAAATTTGGGGCATTCCCGTTGTGGCTCAGCAGGTTAAGAACCCAAGTAGTATCCATGAGGATGAGGGTTTGATCCCTGGCCTTGCTCAGTGAAGGATTAAGGGTTAAGGATCCAGTGTTGCCACTCGAGCTGCAGCATGTTACAGATGCGACTCAGATCCGGTCTTGCTGCGGCTGTGGTGTAGGCTGGCAGCTGCACCTCCAATTTGACCCCTAGCTTGGGAACTTCTATATGCAGTGAGTGGGTCGCTAAAAAGACAAAAAGGAAAAAAAAAGAAAAGAAATTGTAATCTAGCAAATAATAGTGAGAAAGTTATTGGGCAAATAGGCTTCCTGGGCTGCAAGAGACACATAAAAGCATACTTAGGAAGCATCTCTCCACACGTCCGTCTGTAAAAAAGTTTTCTCTCTGCTATTTAAGCAGAAATATTTCAGGGCATCTTTATCTTTTTTATGAATTTTTTCCCTCTGAACTTTTTACCACTAGCATTCATCAATTAGCATCTACTTTAAAAAACTTGGAGCTTGATTCCAACTTCAATGCACATACACTTATAATACTGGTCCCATACCTGAAACCAAGTCTGAGACAATGAATGTGCCCAGGATGGAAAGATAAAAAAAGACCTGGATGGATAAACCTCCCTTACTGCCCTACCACGTGTCACCAGAACCAAAAGAGAAAGGAAGTATTAAGTGGAACCAGGTACAGATGGCTGACCCTCAACTGGTTTTGATTAACAAAAATTGCATTTGCAGATGATTTGACTTCTTGAAAAAATTAAAACAGCTGCTTTTTGCCAGGCACTCTGCTAAATTCCTTATTCATAGCCTATCCTTTATAATCCTCAGAGTAACCTTGCAAGATTGGTGTTATAAACTCTAATTTCTATATGAAGAAGCTGAGACAAAGACTGATAATTTGCCCAAGGTCCCATAAGGTTTGAACCCAAGTCTGTTTCACATTTACTAAGTCATTTGGGCCTGATGAAGTACTTTAAGACTTGATGATAAGAGTATTCCCAAACACTATTGTCAAAATTCTTGAAATTAGAAAGACTACTCTGCCCATAAAAGTCAAGTGACATGGGAGGATTGTCACAAACTATCAAGAAGATGTCTGTGGTCCATGGGATTGGTGATGTAGTCAGTGCTTTAAATGATACTCATGGGTCACAGCACACTGATAGCAACAGGTAAAAAGATACTGGCGAGGATGTGAAAAACCCTGGAGAAGAAGTTCACTTTAATTTTTTCATTATCAATGGGTTTCACTGTCAGCTGTGCAATCTTTAGGTTGCCTTTATATAAAGAGACAAGCAAAAAGCAAACTGGCATTGATAGCTTCTTAGAAAGAAAAGAAAAGAAATCCCTAGAACTTTAGCCATAATGTATGTATTCAATGTTATGCTAGTTTTAGATGTACAACATAAATGTAATACTTTTATAAAATTGTATGCCACTTGAGGTTATTACAAAGTAATGGCTACTTTTCCACATGCTATACAATATATCCTTGTGGCTATCTACTTTATAGGTAGTAGTTTATATCTCTTAATCCCATACCCCTATTCTGTCCCCTCTTCCCCTTCCCCACTGGTAACCACTAGTTTGTTCTTGCTGTGAATCTGTTTCTGTTACATTCGTTTGTTTTATTTTTTAGATGCCATATGTAAATGATAACTTTTTATTTTTCTGTCGGACTTATTTCACCAAGCATAATACCCTCTAGGTACATACACATTGTTGGAAATGGCAGTTGTTCCTTTTTTGACTGAGTAATATTCCATTGTGATATATATCACATCTTCTTTTTCCATTCTTCTGTTGATGGATACTTGGGTAGCTTCTATATTGGCTATTGTAAATAATGCTGCATGAACATTGGGATGCATGTGTTTTTTTTTCAATTTAATACTTTTGTTTTCTTCAGATACATACCCCCCAGTGGAAGTGCTGGATCATATGGTAGTTCCATTTTTATTTTTTGAGCAACCTCCATACTGTTTTCCATAGTGGCTGTACCAATTAACAATCCCACCAAGAGTATACTAGGGTTTGCTTTTCTCTACATTCTTGCCAACCCTTGTTATTTGTAGACTTTTCAATGATAGCCATTTTGACAGGTGTGAGATGATATCTCATTGTGGTTCTGATTTGCATTTCTCTGATGATTGGCAATGTTGAGCATTTTTCCACCTGCATATTGCCCATCTGTGTATCTTCTTTGGAAAAATGTCTATTCGGGTCTTTTGCCCGTTTTTAAATCAGATTGTTTGGTTTTTGATATTAAGTTCTATGAAGTGTTTATATATTTTGGATATTAACCCCTTATTAGTCATACAATTTGCAAATATTTTTTTCTTATTCATTAGGTTGTCAATGGTTTCCTTTGCTGTGCAAAAGTTTTTACATTTAATTGTCTCATTTTTTTATATTTGCTTTTGTTTCTTTGCCTTAGGAGACAAATCCACAGAATATTGCTGTCTAAAGTCAAAGAGTATTCTACCTGTGTTCTCTTTTAGGAGGTGTATTATTTGACATCTTTAATCAATATAATGCACATATTCATACATACATTTGCAACTCCTTTTTTTTCAGCACACTATGGAAATTGCTATTCATAATGGTGATCACAGGACGTGGAGACAATGTTAAATTACCTTTAGTTTATTATAGTCTGACTGAGAAGCAGAGAAATGGGTATTTATTTTGAGATTTCACGCTTACTAAAAAAAAAAAAATACACTAAAATAGCAAAGTGTTTATAGGGTTAATGTCCAACTTTCCGGGAAAACTCTATCACCCAGAATGACTCATTCCCCTAAAGATATAGGTAGATTTTACTGTATTTTAATTATATACATGTTTTTATAACCAGTCAAATAAGGTCTTTCATTCAGAATTTTGACCATGCTTTTGTTACTTATAATAGGCTGCAATTGGTATAATAATCATACTGGAAAGTCATTTATTATGCTGGATCTATTAACATTTGATTCCTCATTAAGAATATTGCCATATCAGCACTTTTATTTTTTCTGCTGACAGTTTTCACAGAGCTTCTTGATTTAGTTTTATGATTGAAGTTTCAGAAATAAATGTTTGAATTTAATGTTCACTTGGTATAACAGATTTGAACAATAGCTTAATAAAAAAGCACTGTGAGTTCCTGATTTTAAAAAAAGGTTTGCTGGAGTTCCCATGTGGTGCAGTGGAGCACTTTAAGGATCCTGCGTTTTCACTGCAATGACTCGGGTCTCTGTTGGCCAGTCAACTTACACATGATGCAGGTGGTCCCCACCCCCCCAAAAAAAGTGTGTGTGTGTGTGTGTGTGTGTGTGTGTGTGCGTGTGTGTGTGTATCTTGGTGAAGGTTGCATAGAAGCCTGCTGTGTTCTGCATTTGTCAGGTTCCATCTGAGCGTCTAGGTATAACTTTCTTTTTTTAAATTCAATTGATTTATTATATTTATAGTTGTACAACCATCATCACAGCCTAATTTTAGAACCTTTCCATCACAAACCCCCAGTCCATCCTTCCCCACCCCCTGACATGTCTCCTTTGGTAACATGTACGTTTTTCAAAGTCCGTGAGTCACTTGCTGTTCTGCAAATAAGTTTATTGTATCCTTTTTTAGATTCCACATATAAGTGATAACATATGATGTTTATGTCTCACTGTCTGACTGATTTCACTTAGCATGATAATTTCTAGGTCCATCCATGTTGCTGCAAATGCCATTATTTCATTCCTTTTTATGGCTGAGTAATAGTCCATTGTGTGTATGTACCTCATCTTCTTTATCTAGTCTCTGTCTATGGACATTTAGGTTGCTTCCATGTCTTGGCTATTGTGTACAGTGCTGCAATGAACATTGGGGTACAAATATTTTTTTCAAGTCATGGTTTTCTCTGGATAGATGCCCAAAAGTGAGATTGCTGGATCATATGGTAAAAGATATGTAAAAGAATGAAATTAGAACACTCCCTAACACCATACACAAAAATAAACTCAGAATAGATTAAAGATCTAAATAAAAGACCAGATACTATAAAACTCTTAGAGGAGAAACACAGGCAGCACACTCTCTGACATAAACCGCAGCAATATCGTTTCAGATCCACCTCTTAGAGTAATGACAATAAAAACAAAAATAAACAAATGGGACCTAATTAAACTTAAAAGTCTTTGCACTGCAAAGGAAACCCTACAAAATGAAAAGACAACCCACAGAATGAGAGAAAATACTTGCAAATGAAGCGACTGACAAGGGATTAATCTCCAAAATATATAAACACATACTGCAGCTCGATATAAAAAAAATAAACAACCCCATCAAAAACTAGGCAGAAGATCTAAACAGACACTTCTCCAAAGAGGCCACTCTTCATGTGGCCAAAAAACACATGAAAAGATTTTCAACATCACTAATTATTAGAGAGATGCAAATCAAAACTACTGTGAGGTACCACCTTACACTGGCCAGAATGGTCATCATCAAAAAGGCTGCGAACAATAAATGCTAGAGAGGCTGTAGAGAAAAGGGAACCCTCTTAAGTTTAATTTTCTAAGCAGGTTATTGATAATCGCAGTCACAACCAAGAAGAATGCGAAGGGGCTGATAAGGGTCCTGTTTCTCGGAGGACCCCAACCTTCCTCTCGACCTCTTCTCGTCTCTGTCTGCCCAAAACTTCTGAAGCCTCTGTTGACAATGAACTTCCAGCAGCTTCCCAAACAAGCTATGTGCCTTTATGCCCATGGGTTCATGCTTTTCGTTCTGCCAGAAATCTCCATCCTTCCTCATTGCACCAGTGAACTCCTAGTCATTCTCTGCAAGGCAAAGTTCTTCCCCAGGATAACGACTCATACCCTCTTCCTCCCTCCACTCCCATCCCCAAGGCTCCATGCATAACTCTCTGAGCACATTTAGGTCTGACATAGTCTCAGCACCATCAGCCCGGCTGCCCTGAATGAAGCTTTCCCAGAGCAGGCAGGGTGCCTGTGCAGCCCTCTACCCCCAGTTGCCAGCAGGGGGCCTAGCACATTTACCTTTAGATTGATCTGTCACCTGCATGACTGAGGTCACCTTTTGCATTAATGACATCATGTGTTTTGGAAAGGACCAGCCTGGCGGGTAATTCCAAGATCTTGATTTTTCTACCTTTTCTGCTGGCTTGTCTCTATCCGTTCTAGACTGAGCTTCTCTTTATGACTTTTTGCCACAACATTTAGAGACTTACCTTGTGCACAGTTTGGGAAAGAAAAATCAAAACCTATTTATCCATGAAATATGTATTGAACACCACAGTCGTAGGTGCCAGGAAAGGTTTACTCTGGGTATCACATAATGCTCACAGTCACATCAGATAAAAGCAGAGAACAAAAATGAGAAAAATAGGCAAGCACAGTGCTGATGTGACACATGTGGGAAATTTGGCATTGAGATCAGATTTTTTTCCCACCCTAAAACTCACCAATAAAAGTCTCTCTTGGAGGCTTAATTTCTTAATTGGTTTATTTCAAACCATTAAAAAAGCTTTTAAAAATACGGTGGCCGCCTTCAAGTAGCTTACTTTTGAGCTGAGCATATTATTTTCCGTTCTAAAGTGAGGTGAGGACTGGGCAGAATGGCATAATAATAATAATAATAATAATAATAATAATAATAATGCTGACTTTTACCAAGCACTGTGATATATATCTATATATGTAATACCTACATTATATATGTTTATATGTAATATATTTATTATATATAATAATATATATGTGCCTGATACATAATCTTTCATCCTCCTTCCAGCACTATGAGGAAGGTATCATCAGCTCCATTTTATAGCTGAGAAACTTGAGACAAAGAGAGATTTAAGTGCTGAGAAACTTGAGACAAAGAGAGATTAAGTGATTTGATCAATGTCACACTTAGTTGGATGAGAGAACAGGGCCTTGAACCCAAGGCAGTGGTTGCTAAAGGTGTTCTCTTAACCACTGCATTATACTTCCTCTCAATGTTACAATAGGAAAAATAATTTACTCCTAATTACTGAGATAGAGTAGAGCGAGGTGGTCCTGGAGTCGCCCAGAATGACAAGGATGGCGTCTTGCCGATTGAGTTTTGAGCTGGATGTTGCAGAGATTTGGCAAGTAGTCTAGGCACATGAAATGGCCTGTTGTGAAAGCTCAGAGTGGACCTAAGGAGGATGGGAAGTCAGTTGATTTGGCAGGCACATTCATCCCTAGTACTTAGCTGTACTTTTTGAGGTCAGAAAGCATGGTCCCAATTTTGAAACTAATCTATGAAGCATGATGGCTAGGTTGCTTTTTGCAAAGAACTATGGAGAAAATTATGGGTTGTTAAAAATCTAATTATGGCAATTATTTAATAGATAATCTATTTCACATTTTTGAAAAATACTATCAGGAATCAACTTTTAAAGATAATCTGCTCAAAGTCATCTCCCATTAACATGCACCTTTATTGACCAACTCAGTGGCAGAGCGTGATTATGTAATATCTCAAAAAGAGATAATATCCTTATTTTCTGGGACCTAAATACCTGTGAAAAAATAGGTGGCAAAATAACTGCTATCACAGTCCAGCCGCTTCACTTCCTGAGTGAGTGCCACACAATTAAAATGACAGCAACTCAGTTAAAGTATATATTTTACTATAAATGTAAATCTTAAATATGTGTGTATATGTGTGTGTGTAATGAGAGATTTTGAACAGAACTTCAATATAGAGGCATTTAAACCAAGGAAAAAATATTCACTAAGATAGGAAAATTTAGTTCACGATCAAAATACCTTTGGAACCACAGGAGTAGCATACTGATTCTGTGAATATTATGTTTTATTCCTTTCCCTATTCCCACATGTAATACTTTATTCTCTTTGAATTTGCTTCTAATGCAGTTTAATCCTGGTTTTTGAGAGTGTCCATCAGCTTAATTCCTTTATTAATATGAATTATTCTCCTAGCAAGTAAAGCTAGCTAATGTGTTTTTCTTTTTATCATTTCATGCAACTAGTATATAAGAAGAAAATATGATTTGCTCTTTTGGTTTTTTTCTCAAGTCTAAACAAAATCAGAGAATCTGTGTTTGAGATCTGGAATCTTGGTATTTGTTGATCCTAGAGAATCTATGCACGAGGTCAGTCATGAGCCAAACTATCAGGCTGACTTAATTCACTGTTCAGCAAGTTAATTCTATTTTACCGATGTAACTAGAAACTAAATTTTATATCCATCTAAACACTCATTAAACTGCGAATACCAAGTTGCACAAGCTGTTGAAAAGGACTCATTTTTATTTGTAGATGGATTCTGATAAGAATAGCATTCAAAGTGTTCTAATAGGGAAATGTTAGAGTGATTAATGTGCAGTTGTTTTCCTTTTTTATATTTCACTCATACATCAGATTAGTATTTGTGCATACTGTCAGACTTTATTCTGTCCTTGTCAAAACACTTATTACTGCTGACAGGTATAACACATCCACATTAATCCTTAATTCCTTGATTCAATTTTCTAATTGCTTTTTTGGCATACGATGGTGGCCATTTAGTATTATGTGAAGTATTCATCATATGGTATAGTAATGTGCTTTAAAAATTAGATGTGTCACTTAAAGTACCTGGACAGGGGGAAAAAAAATTACCAAGGATTGGAAATTTCAAGTTTCGCTGTACTTAGACTAAGTGTTAGATATTGTTATGTCACATATTCTGGACGTTATTCATAAATCATAGTCACAGAATGTTAAAGAGACCCTGAAACCATCCAGCCTACTTGTTCATTTTCCGGTTGGGAAAACCGGCTCAGTATTAGCCCAGGATCACACAACCAGGTAGTGGCAGAAGTGGTCCTAGAATCAAGTGTTCAGAACCCTGGTCAGAAATGGAGCAGGTGTAGGCGTATAATTTTTATAGGTGATACCTTAATTTAATTTCTCCTATTTAATAGCTACACTGGGAGAATAAGAAGCACCTTGGATTCTTAAACTGCATATTTTTTTAGCAGTATTGTATAGTGGTTGAGAACCATGACAGTAGAATCAAACCGATCTGGTTCCAATCCTGGATCTGCTGCTCACTAGCTGTGTTACCCTGAGAATATTACCTGACCTTTCTGAATTTCCATTTCTCCATCTGTATAAAATAGAAAACAACACAATAATGGATATAAAGTGCTTAGCACAGCTCTTGGTACCTAGGAAGCACTCAATAAAGGTGAACTGATATTATTATTATTATTATTATTATTTGGTCTTTTTGCTATTTCTTTGGGCCGCTCCCACGGCATATGGAGGTTCCCAGGCTAGGGGTTGAATTGGAGCTGTAGTCACTGGCCTACGCCAGAGCCATAGCAATGCGGGATCTGAGCCACGTCTGCAACCTACACCACAGCTCACGGCAACGCCGGATCGTTAACCCACTGAGCAAGGGCAGGGACCGAACCGCAACCTCATGGTTCCTAGTCGGATTCGTTAACCACTGCGCCACGACGGGAACTCCTGATATTATTTTTCAGTTTTATCCCTTTAATATCAAAAATTTGGATGGAAGCTGAGTCATGCCTACCAGTTAGCTCACCATGTGGCAATTTCATTTATTCTTCCTTTCATTTACTCATTCACTTACCATGTGTGAAAGGCACTCCATTAGATGCTATAGGTAAGGCAAAGAAGAATCCAATATGATACTGTCTTGGAGGAGCATAAATCTAGTAGAGCCTACAATATGTATATGACTCTCTGTAGGGAAAGATTGGGAAACATCAGTCCCCCAAAGGTAACACAGGCTCCATGCTTATTAGGCTTTTCAAAGAGAGGAAGTGGGTGCAGGACCGATAGCCCAAAATAAGAAACTAGACCCGCCCTCAAGGTGCTTGTTCCAGTGGAAAGGTAGGACAGTTGCCCAAGAGTCATTCAAGGTGGGAAATGAAAGGGGCCATAGCAATGAAAGAACTAAGGAAGGAGAGACTGCATAGCTCAGGCCAGGGAAAGCTTCATGGATGAGTGGGCTTTGAGGGATGTATAATTTTAGAAAAGTTAGAAGCTTGTAGGAAGGATCTTTTAGACAGTAGGAATATTATGAATGAAGAAGAAACAGATTCTGGAAACCCTGGGCACAGGTGTTAAAGAGTGGGCACTTACATTGACTAAACCATGGAACTTGTGCACATAAAAGATGAAGTTTGGTGAGAGAGTAGACACAAGAGCCTGGCAACTCCAAAATGACATAATCTTGGACTCTGTTTTATAAAGTAGCAGCCCTCAGCCCTTTTGATACATAGACATGGCTTTTTGGCAGCGAAATTTTTTAACTTTCGTATTTTTGATAAATCTTATACCTTCCAGTTCACTTTGGTGCCCACAACTTTTTATTGTCTTATTCCACTCATTAAGACAGTTGTCTTACCTATTATAGACAGCGTGTGCAGTGGGTAGGCATACAAGCTCAGAAGATAGACTGTATTTTCCCAAATGCTGGTTTTGTTACTTCTCAAGTCTGCAACCTTGGTTATGTTAGTTATACTCGTTGTGCTTCAGTTTCACCATTTGTGAAATGGGCATAGTCCCTACCTGAAGGATTAAGCCCATGGAAGCATTTGGCATAGCACAAGGTATACTGTAAGCACTTAATAAATGTTAGCTATTATTAAATTACCCACCTGGGCCTTGAAGGAATTTGAGTTTGCAAGCCCTACTTTGGCACTACTGAAAATTTTTGAGAAAGGCAGTAACGTCTTTCTAATCTTTGGAGTCCTAGAGTATCGGACCAAACTCTACTTAAATTGCACCAACTGGTCCAAGGACATCAGATAATTCTCTTAAATCCTCAGCTGCTGGGGTTAGTGTCTGGTGATGGGCTTCAGTGTGACTAGTCACCCACTCACTCTTTCACTTACTCTTTGAAAGGGCCACTGGAGGAAGGATCAGGGAGCCAGCACTGGCTATTGCTGTCTTCTGAAGATCCGGTGGTTCTTGTACCAGCAGTTTCCTAGGAGAGAGCCTGTGTTCAAATGGTGGAACATGTTATTATGCATTTTAAGAATTTGATCTTGAGAATCCTTATGATTCCAGAAGCTTCTCCGTTAACTTGCTTGTCTTTAATAACTTTGAAAACTAGAAAGAATTTTATGTAGAATTGTTGCGCCAAACAACAAGAACTTGAAGATATGAGTACAATAGTTTCAAAAACACTAGTGTGAACAAAACAAGGCTTTTGTAAAAAGCTCTGTGTACGTAATAAACAAGGACTGCTAATTACATAACTGTCAGTGATGTTTTCTGGCACGGTCTAATGCCAGCTTCTTTCTGTACAACAAATACGAAAATGCCTAGAAGTAAATCACAGTTACCGAATGCTGTGGGCAAACAAACCCATGCCTTATCTCTTCCAAAGGCAGCTGTGGAAAATGCATGATAAATTGCACAGTTCAGTGAACATGTTATGTCATTGTGAAATGATTTTGATTCATGGTTATGTATTTATTGCTAAACAACTGACAAACCTCAAGGAATCAGAAATATCATTCATGGGGTTTTGCTATATTCTGTTGCAAAATTCAAGTGTGCTAAAATGTTTCTTTTTCTTTTTTATTTAAAAGTCTTTACTAAAAGTGATATTTGCCACAAAGTCTTTAGAAATAATTTTTTACATCATGTGAATTCCTGCCAGAAGTATCAAAGAGCTGTGCTAGTCACTAATATTTAAAACGTAATGAATAATTCATATTTTTGCTAATATCCTTTTATGAAAATTTTATAGCTAAAAATAGACAAAGTTGTAAGCCAATTTGATTTTAAAATAGGCTGATAATCTTTTTTCATATAGCTTATCAATATAATGAAATTTCTGAATGTTTTCTGTGTAATAGCAGTAGAATTAAGAGTGAGAGAATTATTTTAAGGAAGATTTTATAGGAGTGGCTTTTATGCAAACACAATTCCTTTCCCATGGTCGAGATATTTTACTACACTTTGTCCATCGCTAACTCTCTGAAGTTTAAAATATTAAATAATTAAGCTATTTTCTACTTGAAATTTACAGGGTTTTTTGGGGTTTTTTTGTTTTTTTTGTCTTTTTGCCATTTCCTGGGCTGCTCCCTTGGCATATGGAGGTTCCCAGGCCAGGGGTCCAATCGGAGCTGTAGCTGCCAGCCTACGCCAGGGGCACAGCAATGCGGGATTCGAGCGGAGTTTGTGACCTACACCACAGCTCACGGCAATGCCGGATCACTAACCCACTGAGCAAGGCCAGGGATTGAACCGGCAACCTCATGGTTCCTAGTCGGATTCATTAACCACTGAGTCACAATGGGAACTCCCCAGTTTTTTTTTTTATTTTGTTTGGTTTCACTAATTTTTCTCTCAGTTCATGCTTTTGGCATCAGCATTTGCAATTTAAAACCTTTTCTTCTACAGTTAAAACCAGCAGAAAGGTAGCCTGACAACACACAATATGCACCAGGCATATTGTAAGGGCACTTAATAAATATCACCTATTTATCAAGTGATGTACTTTCAAATTGTTTCTTGTTTTTCTAAATCTCCTAAACCAGGATCCACTGTTTCTCAATTGGTGGTTTTCATTCTGTTGTAATCCTAGAATCCTTCTTTTCTGAGTTTTGTAATCAAGTTTTTTTGTTTGCTTTTGTTTGTTTGTTTGTTTGTCTTTTTGTCTTTTTGCCTTTTCTAGGGCCACTTCCAGGGCATACGGAGGTTCCCAGGCCAGGGGTCGAATCAGAGCTGTAGCCGCCTGGCCTACGCCAGAGTCACAGCAACGCGGGATCCGAGCCACGTCTGCAACCTACACCACAGCTCACCGCCACGCCCAATCCTTAACCCACTGAGCAAGGGCAGGGATCGAACCTGCAACCTCATGGTTCCTAGTCGGATTCGTTAGCCACTGAGCCATGACGGGAACTCCTGTAATCAAGTATTTTAACGTGGCCTTGGATATTTCGAGTAGGTAGTGTCATTGAGCACTTAATAATAAAACAACAAAGAAAACCTTGCCTGATGGTAGAAATGAGAAATGACTTCTTAGGTATATTAAAAGGGATTTGGGTATTTCTAATATATCACCATCATTTAACTCTGAATTCATTTTATTTTTCGCTTAGTGTATTTTAACCAATTGACCTTTACATATACTTTGCATTTATTAAATTAGGATAAATTTCAGTACCTTAGAAGTATGGTTCAAAACATTCACAGTATTTTTCTTTTAGCCTTGGAATATGACAAGCCTATTCTCTAAATATTTACATCATTGGAGAATATCTATGTACTTATGCTGATTTTGGCTTAACATTTTCAAAAATAAGTCTGTTAAATTAAATGTAAGCTTTAAAGGGGAAAACCATAGATCATGTAACTTGATACAAGTATTGCAACGTTGCTTACAGCATTTTCGTGGAAGAATTTTATGCCCTTTACTTCTATTACCGTGGCCACCTTCACCTTTATATTGAAAATTCCCAAAATGTATCTATATGAGGATAATTTTAAAACAGGAGATTTATGTTGCTATAAAGGAGAAATCCTTTATAACCACATAAAACCGTTGTCACCAGAAATTTCAGCCTAAGTTTTACATGAAAGGGGACATATTTTATCTTTAATGCCTCGTTAAACTTTCTGGAAACGGCAATATTCTAAACTATTCTAGGTGGATAACTACATATGTATCTATTTCTTCTGAAAAATTGGACTATCAGAGGGAAAAAACTAAACAAATCATGTATTCTAATAATTAAAGTAGTGGTATTTTTTCTTCTATTTAATTTTACCCTTATGTGTAGATGTTACTTTGATAAGTCAACCACGTCTCACCTGCACTTTTTGAGTCAAATAGCCAAAACCACCATTCCTTGACTAAAACGATATTCCTATTGTTTCAAAGGTGACATGGTATTTAAACCTATTTTTTTGTGTGTTTTTGTGCACATGTGTGTGCATGGATTATGTGTGTTCACACATGTGCACTTGCACATGTGTTTATCTGTATGTGGGTGAAGGCATGATTTTTTTTTTTTTGGAAGTTCATAATATGATAAACTGCATTGTGTGGGTAAGAACATGGATTCAGGAGGCAACCTACCTGAGTATAAAACCCAGACCTGCTACCTCCTAGTTGTGTGAATTTCAGCAAGAAATTTCAACCTCTTGCTTCAGTGTTCTCATCTTACAGGGTTGTTGTAAGATTTAAATAAGTTCATATATGTAAAGCATTTACCTCTATAGTGAATATTTAAGCAAATACTAGCTACCACTGTTATAATCATTGTTATAATCATTCATTTACCTTATTTCTAAAGTCATATTATTAATATAGATGCTTTGGTGGGTGATTATTACACACATATTTCACTAAAATGATATTAGAGATATGCCTTGCTGTATGTCAATTATATCTCAATAAAACTGGGAAAAATGTTTAAATATATGCCAGTAGAGTATTTTGGATAGTGATAATTAAATACACGTGTTATCATCAGTGAGAGGAAACAATTGCGAAGAAGTAACCAAATTGTATAACTTGTGCCTCACAGACTACATATCAGATATCAGATATCAAACATATTGATATCAGATATCAAATATATTGAAATGCGCTCATTTTTTCAAATGCAGGCCTGTTGCACATCTACAGAGTACCAGGGTGTAGTGTGAAAATGACGCATGGTACCAAATGATCCAGCAGTCATACTTCTTAATATTTACCCAAAGAAGTTGAGAATTTACGTCCACACAAAAACTTGTCCATGGATGTTTACAGCCGCTTTATCCATAATTTCCCAAGTGTGGAAGCAACCAAGATGTCCTTCAGTAGATGAATTGAGTAAATAAACTGTGGGATATCCAGACAATGGGATATTATTGAGCACTAAAAATAAATGATCTCTCAAACAAGGAAAAGCTGTGCATGAACCTTAAATGCGTGTTTTTAAGTGAAAGAAGTCAGTCTGAAAAGGCTCAATACTGTATGATTCTGGAAGAGGCAAAACTATGGGGAATGGTAAAAAGAGTGGTTTCCAGGGTGGCAGGTGCGGAGAGGGATGACTAGGAAGAACCCAAAGATTTTTAGGGCAGTGAAACTATTCTGCGTGACGCTATAATTAGCAGTACATGTTGTTATAGATGTGTCCGACCCTGTAGAATGTACAACACCAAGAGTGAACCCTACTGTCAACCATCAATATGTGTCACCGTAGGTTCATCAGTTTTTACAAGTGTGCTACCCTGGTGGGGGGTGTCGATAATGGGTTTATGGGAAATCGCCATAGCTTCCTCTTAATTTTGCTGTAAATTAAGACTTCTCCAAAAAATAAAAATCGATTAAAGGACATAAAACAGATAAAAATAGAACAAAGCAATGACTGCTTTTTAAAAATTACAGAAATGCGCGCTAACACATCACGCCTCAGAAAATGTCTCCTAAATGTAAATGACCATCCCACAAAAAACTGCATATTACTACCATAAAAGAGTCAACTGAACTATGGAAAAAATAAAATGTTGTTTCTCCACCCACTAGGAATGTACAGTTGGGCTAACCAAAGCACAGCAGAAGTAAAATAGCAGTGCCATGTAAACTATGCAAATTTAAAATGGGTTTTCTTTTTCAGGGAGCACCCAGACCAATCGCCATTGAACCATGTGCTGGGAACAGAGCGGCCGTTCTGACTGTGTTTCTTTGTCTACCACGAGGGTCATCTGGTGCCCCTCCCCCTGGGCAGTCAGGTAAGATGAATGAGGCATCATCATCTGTTAAGAAAACATGTAGAATGAGCAAAAGAAATAAACGCAATACTACCAAACGGCACAAGAAAGATATTTATAAGGTTCTGATTTAGAGCATGGTAAGATTTTAGTAGAAAGCAAACTTCTACCCAAATATCTAGATGTCTGCCTTGCTGTAAACTCAGATTTGCCAGTGTTTCTCTTAAGAATACACGTTGAATATGTGTATGTATTTGTGTGTAACAGACACACGTATGTTATATGTATACACACGCACTTGAATTTGTTATTTTAATTACAATGTGTCATCTCACCAGCAGGGAAAACAAGTTCTCATCCTTGGGGCAGCTTCTTTTCTCCCAGTATGTATGTCGTATAGGAAGCCAAATTATAAATATGATTAGACGCTTGCTTCATAAATCTGGGATCAAAGTAGGGAACTTACTTGCACGTTTGGAATGTTTGGCGGCATCAGAGGATGATAGCTTGATGCAACCATCCCAGAATGTTTAAGATGTGTTCTTGCTGTCAGCACCAGACAGGGGGCGCTTCATGGACTCAGAGACCCTCTCCTTTAGATGGGCACAGCCAGTCTTTTCCTCTGGCTTTCCATTTCCAGCATAAAAAGCATATCTTGAATTTGAGGTAACTGTATGTATCCTCTTAGAGGTCTTCTCATTGCTGCTATCTTGTCCATATTGGAAACATGCCTAGTGTTGAGTATAACTTGGAATTAAATCGCAAACCCTGCTTATGTCTCTCTTTGTACATATCCTGTTCCATCTGCTTATAATTTCTGATTGTTCCATCCCCCGACTGTTCTCTCTAAACAACTCTCAGTGAAACGGATGCTTTTTGAGGGTAAGGGTGATTTCAAATCTATCTTTTTCTTCAGTTCCCCTTAAGGATAATATCAAAGTGCCAGAGATCTGGCAGGTTCTCAATAACAGTAATGGATAATGAACTCGCCTCCCTGCTTATTTTTCTTTCCTTCGTTCCCTAGTTAGCTTGGACCTTGCTCCTCCCTTTCTTGATTTGTGTCCAATAAGACACAACAATGGAAGCTGCACTGCTTCATACCTTATACATCTTAAGATATTCACATACCTGATTTTTCCTGTCCGGGGACAAAGGATTTCCATCACCTTTAAACTTGTCATTTATGGTACCTGATAATATCTTGTTACAGGAATTTCTACCCAAAGTTCGCTTGTGGGTGTTTATTCAATGAAACAAACCTTCTCATAACATTGAGTGAATGTCTTCCTTTTCTCCTTTCAGAACCACCAAGGTAAATGGGATGCAGTAAATAGAATAGCTTGGCACTGGTCAGAGAAGATGGATAATTATAGGTACTGTGCCCAGCTAATGGAAGTATTGTTTCAAGGCTGGGATGATTTCCAACACAAACACTTCACTAATGAAAACAAGTCTGTGTGATGTACACCAAAGCTTCTTCTAGATCCTTGACAAGATGACGTACTGATGGGTAGAGTGAAGGCAACAGCCAATACGCTGTCCCTTTAACTTCTTGAAGTCTTTTTGACTAATTTGAAAAAGCCAGAGAGCAGTGTGGACCATTAGCTCAGCCGTGTTTTATTACAGATGTGTTATAATTACTAATGGTAATGCCACCTTAGACGTGCATGGTGTGTTGTTCTTTACAAAGTATTTTCCTATTTTACCTGTTTGATCTTTATGACAAGCCTGTGCCAAAGGCATTATAAAACTCACTTTGTAAATGAGAGAATCAAGGTATAAAAATCTCTGTAGTTCCATACTCAAGGTATAAAAATCTCTGTAGTTCCATACTCAAGGAATAACAGGAAAAATACTAGAGGACAGAGCAAAACAACAACAAAAAGTGCTCATTGCTAACATTCCAGGTCATGTTTCCTCAGGATCTGTAGCAGAGAGCTTATTTCCCTATAATCTACAGCCCATGACTTCATAAAGCCAAACATTTGAAGAGGTACTGAAAATCTCTACAGGGTTAATACAAGTCAACAAAACTTTAACTTACCTTTCTTTTTTCCAGTGTCTGTAAGTTGAACTGTGTTGACTATCTGTGCACATAATTCAGGATGAGCTTATTCTTTATTTAAAAAAATAATCAAGTTTTTCAAGCTCACTTTGTAGGAGTAGGAAGCCTCCTTGATTCTACTCCTTCAAAATAAAGTGCTATCTTCTGTCTGCACCCTACTTTGAAATGCGTCTAAAACGTATGTTATCGATGGATGGACAGGAGGACGAGTAGATGGACAGATATGTTATAAAGCAAATAAAGTAACTGTTAATGGCAGATTCTAAGTGATGGGAATACTGGGGTTCATTGTGAAATGTTTTCCACTTCACTATATGTTTGAAATTTTTTATGGTCAGATGTGGGAAACAATGAAATGAAAAGAAAACAAACAAACAAACAAAAAAACTCTTGACTTTACTGGGGAAAAAAAAGGCAGTGCCTATAGAGAGAAATTTCCTAATGTTCGCAACTACTTTTTCCCTAAACAAGTCCAATGCTGACACCAATATACAATCTAAATGACCTATTTTTTGACTTTTCATCCCAACATTTAGTGTGTACTCAGGCAATTAAAACTTAGCCAAGTGTTATCCAATACTTGAGAGGAAATGCATTCCAGTGATACTTTTGGGAATCATATTGGCTCTTAGGAGGGCAATGTTGACACTGGTTATCTTATTGCTAGAATTTAGCTTATCGCATATCTTTCCAGGAAATCCATCTGTGTGCCTGTGCTTATCACAGAGCCCTATGTGTAGAAAGCAGTTCATAAATGCTTTTGATGGTGATAATGATAGGAGACCTGGGAAACATGACCCCAAGTAACCATTCTATCTATGAGACTCCGTGAACAAGAATAAAATTAGCAACTGGACTAGAATTCATTCATCGAATCCCACGTTGTACATCTAGAAATCTTACGTTTCTAGAAGCCTCCTCCAGTACTAATGCAGGGTTAGAGTCTGGGGGTGGGGTGGGGGCGGTCAAGAAGAGGCAGAGAAGGAGCTTTATGGAGCGACTCCTGACTCCATCCCCACCGCATGAAGGACAGGGTGCCAGAGTCTTCTCTTGGCTCTTGGGCCATTTATGTCTCCTAATGTTAGCTTATCTTTTCAGTGATTAATGAGCATTAATTACTAAATACAAAGTCATTACAGTACT
Organism: Phacochoerus africanus; assembly: GCF_016906955.1. Classification (NCBI taxonomy): domain Eukaryota; kingdom Metazoa; phylum Chordata; class Mammalia; order Artiodactyla; family Suidae; genus Phacochoerus; species Phacochoerus africanus. Next base: position 126,382,115 of record NC_062558.1, read on the forward strand.
TTGCACAATTTCAATGTTTTTTTTTTTTCATCAGGCCCTCTTTTGAAATGGGGCTTTCTAAATGTGGAATGATGTTTTTCATAATGCACCTTTCATTACCATGAGCAAAAACATCTAAGAGGAGGATGAGTTGGGAAATATGGAGAAAGCGGAAGCATCCTATGAGCATGGTGGTCTTCTCTCAAATCTGAATTTCAGCACTAACAAATAAATGGTTCAGAAAGAAGCAGAGGCTAGTTCTGGCCATCTATTTTCGGTAGCAGCTACTGTTTTGTTTTGTTTTGTTTTTTTAATTCAAAATATGACCTTGATTTTGGAATTTATTCTCTTTCTACCAGCAGATATTTTAGTAATACTTAGCAAGTAATAATTACGCCTGGCTTTTTTAATGTCTAAGATGTCTGAGGTCCCTTCCTTAATAGGTCAAAAGAGAAACTCCAGATTCGTCCTTCAGATTACCCCATGAAGTATCTTTTTTTTTTCTTCCATATAATGGAATATAGATGTTTATGAGCAATTCTTCCTCTAGGTGGCTTGGAAGGGTAAAAGCAAAAAATATTAAATAGGCTTTTTGGCATTCCTGGAGCTGGGCTAATTAGGTTCCCTGTTCCCCAGCTCTGTAAACCTGCTGCTTCATTCCTGTATTTTCTATGAGCAACCACTGCCAACCATGCCCATCTCTCTTGGGCTAAGGTAGGATTTCTGCTATTGACATATGTAGATAGCCACTTTCTCATCTGACCTCAAAGGGGTTGAAAGACTGATGTCCCCATGAAATCAGGGCATATCAAGTAACTCTCCTGCATGGCACTGAACAACCAAGCATGTCTCCAATCACCTTGGACAGCAAAGTCCCCAAGCATTTCAGCGACACATTAAGATGAAATGTGGACAAAGTAAATAGACCTCTTTAAAAGCATAAACTGAGAATGAGGGTGATTGCTGTCACCTCTTCGTGATGGAGGATTTTAGATTTCAGAGCTTATGGATTCTTACGAATAAGAGGCAGATTAACTTTTCTCACTGGATTAAAAATCCCGGTAGCCCAGATGTTCGCTGCCAAAAGGGAGCTAAGTATTTCACCGAAATGTAGAATTTTGCCGTGATCTTATCTCATGTTTGGTTGACTTTAATGCAACAACAACAAACCCCCCAAACAACAATAACAACTAAAAAACTGGTGGAAAGTCTAAAGTTTTGAAATTTTTTTCTTTGGGCTTAGGCAGGATGACCAGATTATTTTGAATAATCTAGAAATGTTGTACAATGTTGAAAATGATAGTCTACCCAGAGTGTTATGGGTCGTGAAAAAAGAGAACTTTCGTTTAATCAAATGAAAAGAGGTTGGAGAGGAAGAACTGGTAATCCTGGGCATTGAAGTAAATGCTTTATATACACCCATTAGTTTAACACTCTTAATGAACCTGAAAAGTAACTATTACTAACCGTCTTTTACAGATTAAAAAAAAAAAAAAACAAAAACATGAAACTCAATAGAGATTAAATTACTGGTCCAGGGAATATACAGCTAGTGAGTGGGTGAGCCAGAATTCACACCCCAGACCACCTGGATCCTCGATGTGTGAGACTCTTTCATCACCGTGCTTCTCTGGATAAAGATACAGGGATACTCTGCAGAGCCCTTATTCTATAACAAGCTTTCTATCCAGATCAAATAGGAAGGACCGGGAGGGCTCTGCTAGGCATCAGACTTAAGGGGGGCATGAAGAATAGATTTTTCTTTCCTGGTGATTTTACTCCAAAAATTTGGTAAAATGCAAATATGCATATACTGTGACACATCTACTAATGAAAGTATGGCTCCGAGTGTGGAAGAACAACCAGGTGCATGCAGTTACAGGAAAAGAACCAGCTTGAATGTGTGAGTTATGGACTTGGAGTCCCAAGTCCCACCATCTAGATCCAGCTCTGCCACCAGCTAGCTGTGTGACCAAGTCTTTTAGTCTCTGAGTTGTATTTTCTCATATATAAAATGATGGGATTGAGCTAGATTCCTAGGATGGATTCCACTCCATTTCTGTTGTATGGTTCTACTACAAATTATGCTAAGTCATACCAGTTTGGGGTAGGAAGAACAAATAACTTGTTCCTAAGTGATACCTTATCTTTCCAGCTGCTCAGGACCAGTGAAGAAACTGTATTCCCACATATTGCTTGTTAGTGAATAAAAATGATTAGCACCAATCCTTAAATTAAAAAAAATCTTAATAATTTTATTAACTAGTTTCCAATCTTCTCAGCATGTGTGAAAGACATAGATCATTCACATTGCTCCATTTTAGAAGCGAGTGAAATAAATCTCACAGCACCAGTGGGAGGTAGGGGGTCTCTGCAGTCTCAGAGGTGGATTGAGAACAGACTTCAGGTCTTCTGGCCCTCAGTGCAGTTCTCATGCCTTGGAAGCCAGTTTTTTTAAAAGCTAATTTACATTTTCCAGAAGCTTCTGAAGTTTCCTGTCCCTTAGGTCTCTCCATTTGCCTTCTGTGACTCTGCCACAGTATTCACACTTGCAGATCAACCCCTGTTGATCTACTCACAACATGCTCTTTGTTCGGGGTGGTTAGAATAAGAAATACAACTACTGAAATGTATCAGAACTTCATGATAAAAATCAGTCATGTTAGTTACCTTTTAACCTCAAATTCATATATTGTTTACATCCAGCATATGTGCCTTCATAAAGAAGAAAGAAAAAGTGGGCACTGATGGCAAAATAAACTGCAAAATTAGGCAGAGATCTCAGAGAACAACAGAGATAAGAACAAATGTCTGAGATTATTGTTAATAAATATGACTCTGTGTTATTAAAAGGACCCTAAAGTCAAGAGCAGGAACTCATTTCATCTTCTATCCAAAACATTGTGAAATATTGTGAGAATTGTGCATCTTCATTTGTTGCCTTTATTCATTCAAGAAATATTTAAAAGTATCTGCTACATGTCAGGCAATACATATAGTAGTCACCATCACAGAAAGTTCCTGCTCCCATAGATGTTAGAGCCTATATGGAGATAAACATGAACAAAATAATCATGAAAGGAAACCCTTAATTATAAAATATAGTAAGTTTATGAACAAAGAGTACACAGTGTTATGAGAAAGAGGTGAAATGAAACTGATGTACAATTGCTAAGCTTAGTATCTTTCGAAAGTAATAGCAGAGTGATAAACACAGTCATTAAAATGCCATTTTCTCAGTTCTCACTTGTCTCTGTAGTAGTTGTTGAATATTCCCCTATTTTAGAAGTGAGTGAAAGGAATCTCATAGCAGCAGTGAGAAGTAGAGGAATATCTCCCATCATGCCTCTCCGACTTGTGGAACCTCTCTCTGGTGTTCTTTATCTCCCTCTATCACAGGTACCTTCTTAGAATTTACTTAGAGATGTTGGGTATGGAGCACCTCCCTCTGCTCACTGCCTTCTTCATTTGCCTTCTCTGTACAGGTAGACATTCCCCAAGGATTGGTCCATAGCCAACCTCTCATCCTTCTTCACCCTCTCCGCTTAGAGTCATACTCTCTTTGCTCATTTAAAGGGCTTTTCAGACGCTAACTGCCATCTCCCTGGGTCTCTGAGTCTCCAGCCAACACTGGATTTGCTACTGTTTCAGTGTCACATGACTCTTCCTTGCCCCCTCCCCCCCATTACCACGCCCTACTTCCTAGACTAGCTCTTCTCCCTGACTTTACTGCTTTTGTCAAGTTCATTTCAGGGGCCGCTCAAGTTTGAAACTTAAGAGTTAGCTTTTTTTCTTCTCAGGGGCCGCTCAAGTTTGAAACTTAAGAGTTAGCTTTTTTTCTTCTCTCTTTCACCCCTTTGACATCCAAGTAACCACGAAGCTCTTTCGATTTTTTCCCTTGAGATGGAGAGAGCAGACTTCCTTGTGCCATCTTTACTCCCTGAATATTTTGCTCAGGCCCTGGTTGCCTCTCACCCGGGTTTCTGCCAAAGGAAAGCACAATTCTAATCCTATCACCCCCTCCCTCAAAAACCTTTGCTGACCTTTCATTGCCTGCTCAAGTCAGTCCAGACATTTACTCTGGCTGTAAGGTCCTCCTTGACCTCTCTCCAACCCAGGTTTAGCAGGCACGGGCTTCTTGCCTGTGCCCACAGGAACGGCACCACGCTGGCTGGTTTGAGGCTCTTGTGCAATTATTTTAACCTCTTGAACCCGGTTTCCTTGTCTATAAAATAAAGAAGATGACTGGGAAGAATGTCCTTATGCTTGCTGCCAAGCTTATAATTCCACATGTGTATTTTTTCCTGCGATTCCATGAGTGTGTGTGTGTTTTCATCAGCTGCCTGTTTTCAAAGTCTGGTTCAAATGCCACTTCTTCCATGAAGCCTTTTCAGTTTCCTGCAAGATCACCTCCTTCTCTTTGAAATCCTGTAGGGTTTGCTGGGCCACTTCTTCACTGCCTTCTAACATTTGTCAAAGTCACTGTCCTTTCTTAACTTTCTTACCAGGTAGTAAGCTCTCTGAGGGCAGCTGTTACATCTTAGTTTACCTTTGAATCCTCAGTAGCTAACAAGTTCTCGGTACTTAGTAGTTGCTTGATAAATATTTAATTAATGAATACAGTGAATTATCCTTAAATGGTAGAATTTATTCACCAAAAAATGTGTAGATATATCCTACACAAGTGTAAACTTTACTAGATAAAAAGCCATAATCTTCACTTCAGGGCCATAATCCTTGATAGACTGGATTTTATGTTTTTATGATTCAAGCCACATTTCTTAAGGACTAAAATCAGCTTTTTTTTTTAGCTGTACCTTTGCGTAAAAAAAAAAAAAAATCTATTGGAGTTCCTGTTGTGGCACAGTGGTTGGCGAATCTGACTGGGAACCATGAGGTTGAGGGTTCAATCCCTGCCCTTGCTCAGTGAGTTGAGGATCCGGCGTGGCCGTGAGCTGTGGTGTAGGTCGCAGACGAGGCTTGGATCCCACATTGCTGTGGCTCTGGTGTAGGCTGGTGGCTACGGCTCTGATTCGACCCCTAGCCTGGGAATCTCCATATGCCGTGGGAGCGGCCCTAGAAAAGGCAAAAAGACCAAAAAAAAAAAAAATTATAGAACTCCCTTGCTCCAATTTAAGGTTCAAGGAAAAATCAGAATATTAGTGAAAGATGACACAAAACAATAAAGCAAATTATATTTCCAATGTAACGTATACTTCACCTATCATAAAATTGTTCTATTTTTATAATTTGGGCTTTGATTTCTTTCTTGGATAGTAATTTTTACAAAACCATTTTATTTACGTTTGAAAGAGCACAACTCAGTTCCACCCTTTATGGCCAGAAAAATAATACTGAACCTTGTGGAATAAATGTCCCACAGAAGACAAATAACCTCACAAAATGTATCTAGCAAATGAAACATCGGTTGCTATTTCAGTTGTTACCATTAACACATACCACTAACACAATCTATTCTGTTCTCATTACTGTTCTTTGAATTATCATCGCCTATAAGGTATATATTATCACTTTTATTTCACAGATGAGGACAGTTAATTCATGGAGCTTACTTGCCTACATAGTAAATAAATGATGGAGCCAGAACTTAAAACCAGAAAATTTTACACCCTAGTGCTCTTTCCAAATCTTTTTTTTTTTGGGGGGGGGGTATCAGGGGAGGAGAGTGGATTTTTGGTTGTTAGCCATGTACTTTAGACCATTAGCCATATATTTTCCAAATCTTTTACGGGGGGTCGGGGGGTATGGGGAAGGGTGGGTGGATTTTTGGTTATTAGCCATGTACTTTAGACCATTAACCATGTATTTTCCAAATCTTTTATGAGGGGTCGGGGGGTATGGGGAAGGGTGGGTGGATTTTTGGTTATTAGCCTTGTAATTTAGACCATTAGCCATGTACTTTTTCTTTTACTGACCGGTGTCACTGTGAAGTGACATGCCATCATCCTCCCATTTGAGATGTTAAAGCTTATCTATGTGCCATTGTTACTTGAGAGAAATTGATTCATGTGTAAATGAAACAAAAAAAATAAGGACAACAAACTTGAACAATAGTGAACATGGCTAATTAAACACGCTGCAGAAGTGAGTGAAATACCCCAAAAGTTAACACAATTCAAATACTTTCAAGATAGAGCAATTAGAAACAATCTCACATAAAAAGTCAGAATTTATGGACATGAAAAATGATGAGACCACCAGCACTGAGAGCATGGCTGACACTTTTTTTTCTTTTCCTTCTCCTCACATGCCACCTCTTTCAGGTATTGCTAGAATTGACTGGTAAATAATTACTGTGGTCAAAGAGAAAAATAAGAAAGAGTAAGCAACTCAGCAAATCAGCTTATGAAGCCAAAGGGGAAAATCAAGATTTGTTTGCAATAAGCAAGCTGCCTTTGAAAAAACAAAACAACAAAATAAGAACTTTGTAGATATCAATAAAATATAAAGCCTAAATCAGCCCCTCCCTCCTGCATTTCTTTTGATGGCTAACACCATGGTCTATATATAAAACTGCCAATGAGTAAGATGTTTTACTTTTAATTGATCATAAATTCAGTAGTCCTCTGTTACATAGGTTTAGCAGAAGTTAGGAAGGCTGCCTCCTTCATTTAACAAGAATAGATGGGTAATCCTAAGGTTCAGAGAATTTTAGAATTTCTGGAAATTTGGAAATGGCTTTAGGGATTGCTTGGTTCCATCCCATGTTTTGCAGAGGACAAACCTGTAGAGCCAGAGATGGGAAGTGACTTGTCTTGGATCAAAGCTGAGCAGAGACCACAGCCAGAGTCTTTGGATCCCTCGTGCAGGCAGGGACTTTACCCCTCCCTCATGTTTATAATGCAAGGTTGCAAACTCTAACCAGAAAATAATAATAATAATAGTCCACTTCTTACCAGAAGGCAGTACTACATACCTTCTGCCACCAGGGCAGGAAAGGAACTCCCTAGATCCCAAAAAGGAACATTACCTAACTGGAGAAAATATGTCTCCTTACCAGCAAATTGAGAAAATGCTAAGAAAATGTGGGTCAGGGGAGTTCCCCTTGTGGCTCAGTGTACACGAACCTGACTAATATTCATGAGGATGCAAGTTTTATCCCTGGCCTTGCTCAGTGGGTTAAGGATCTGGCATTGCCATGAGCTGTGGTGTAGGTCGCAGACAAGGCTTGGATCTGGGATTGCTGTGGCTGTGGTGTAGGCCAGCAGCTCTAGCTCTGATTCGACCCCTAGCCTGGGAACTTCCATGTGCTTCCAGTGTGGCCCTTAAAAAAAAAGAAAAAGAAAGGAAGAAAACGTGGGTCAAAAGTCCTGGTAATTTTTTCTCACATAAACATTTTTCTGGGGACCACTTCAAAGGGCCAATGGTCTCTTAGCAAACTGAGAGGGCATACACTCAAGTTTTCATAAAAATTCTGTTACTTCGATAGCTGATTTAGTCTCAGATCCTACTGTTTACTGTAAAATAGTGCCATACCTACCAAGGGCATTTTTGCGCTGTACTGTGTCTTCATTCTTCAGGAGAGGGCCAGTGGAGAAACAAGCACAAGTCATGTGATGCTATGGTTCTAAAATGTTGATGACAATTACATTAGCTCCTTAAGGCCAGAATGCTCTTTCTCTTTCAAGGGAAAGAGTTAATGATCTTCTGAAAAATGAGTGATTTACCTCTTTTTATGCACCTTATTATTTGCAAATTAACATAACTCATCTCAGCTGGGCCAACATCCCTAACTGATGGGCAGCAAGTTCAGATAAAACACTGGCACAACTTTAGAGAGAGCCCATTCTTTTCCTTAAGAACTGGGAGCCTAAACTAGCCCATGGGACTCCCAGGAGGTGGCCTAAAGAGTCCTATATGGTCTCTGGGATCATTATTTAGAAGCTTTGGAGGAATGAGTGGATTTTTGCCCCCTGAACCTGCTGTCTGACATGATTTGAACCGAACCTTGAGGGCCCTAAAAGTCTGGGCGCAGTGACCATACATTGAGCTGCATTTATTCACTGAGTCAGGCAAGGATCATCAAATCAATAACAGGACTGTGCCATCTGCTTTCCCTTTGCTCACCATCATAATGAAAAATGACTCCTTAAGTGTTCTGTGAGGCAATTAGCTCTGAATGAGGAGCTGTAATGGAGAGAGGCCAAGTCACATTTGTATTCAAAACTTTACTAGTAAAATGGAAAGGAAACTCTTGTCCATATTAATAGATACATAAAAAGTATAAATGGGGTAATTTGGTATTACTCTATTGATGCATATTATTCTACCACTGCAGAGACACAGAGATGGGAAGGGCACTGAAATGACATCTGGCTTATCCAACTGCTTGCAGCCACAGCTGGTGACCCTGTCTAGAAGCATCTTGGACAGACAGACTGTTTCTAAAGACTTTTCCAAAAGGCATACCCATAACTTCCGGGACTAATTCCTTCTCTTCTTAAACAGGCTTCACTGCAATTTGATCCCATTTTCTTTTGTTCTCTTTCTTCTTGTTCTCATCGCTCCAGAAATAGAGAAGAGCTGATTGTGCTCCTTAGAATAATCTATCACGTGGGTGGTAGAAAGCAGTTTTGAAGTCACCTCCCAGCCTTCAGTTCAGGTTTAATACAGGACTCCGAGTCCTTCCATCCCTGCCTTGTGACTTCCACCTTAGGTCACCTCCTGACTCTCAGAATGCTCTCCAGACTTCCCAGATAGCATTGGCTTAAGAACCGTGAAATAGAAAAGGATTCTAGAGGTAGTTCTGTCCCTTGTTTGACAGATAAGGATACCGAGGCTCACCTGAAGAGATCTCCTGAGAGTCCAGTATTTATTATATGGCAGAACCGATGCTAGAACCTAAGGGGGCTCTCTCTGGCTTTACTCTCATTGTCTATTTTTCACAGTGTCTAACCTCTCTTTTAAAACCAGCTGCCCTGCCTTACCCGTTAGTTTCCCACTTACAGCTCAAGAGGACTGCTCTGTCCCCTCCTGACTTTTTCTGCCATTCTGCATTTTGTATTTACGTACTACTTTTCTGGCACAAGAAAAGGGAGCAGTGAGTTTCAGTTCATTTCTTTGATGTTTCAAGGTCATTTTGAAGTTTAATCCTATCACTCCAAATGCCATTCTCATGCTCTGTCCACGTTTGTGTTATTTGCAAATATGATGATTTTAGGGAGATAGTAAATGCCTTGCACTGCTGGATTCCAACATGACTTTTAAAAGATCATCTGTTATGAATACATCATACTTCTGTCCCTTTGCACGTATTAGTCCTTTTTAAAAAACATATGTGTTTTGGAGTTCCCGTCGTGGCGCAGTCGTTAATGAATCCAACTGGGAACCACGAGGTTGCGGGTTCGATCCCTGGCCTTGCTCAGTAGGTAAGGATCTGGTGTTTGCCGTGAGCTATGGTGTAGGTCGCAGACGCGGCTCAGATCCCGTGTTGCTGTGGCTCTGGCATAGGCTGGTGGCTACGGCTCCTATTCGACCCCTAGCCTGGGAATCTCCATGTGCCACGGGAGTGGCCCTAGAAAAGGCAAAAAGACAAAAAAAAATATATATGTGTGTGTGTGTGTGTGTGTGTGTGTGTGTGTGTTTTATTGAACCCAGTGTAACCAAAGTATCATTTCAGTGCCTACTCTGTATCAATATTTTTGAGATACTTCGCATTTCTTTTTACCTCCTCATTCTTCAAACTCTGGTATGTATTTTATTTTTTTATTTTTTATTTTTTATGTTGTTTTTAAAAAATTATTGAAGTATAAGGTGATTTATAATGTGTTAGTTTCAGGAGTATAGCAAAGTGATTCAATATGTATATATAAATTCTTTTTCAGATTCTTTTCTATTATAGGTCATTACAAGATATTGAGTACAGTTCCCTGTGCTATACACTAGGTCCTTGCTGATTATTTTATATATAGCAGTGTGTATATGTTAATCCCATACTACTAATTTATCCCTCTCCTCCCCCTTTGGTAACCATAAGTTTGTTTTCTATGTCTGTGAGTCTATTTCTGTTTTGTAAATAAGTTCATTTGTATCATTTTTTTTATATACCACATATAAGCGATATCATAATATTTGTCTTTCTCTGACTTACTTCACTTAACATGATAATCTCTAAGTCCATCCATGTTGCTGCAAATGGCTTTATTTCATTCTTTTTTATGGCTGAGTAGTATTCCATTGTGTATACATACCACATCTTTATCCATTCATCTGTCATTAGATTTCTGCCTGGACTAGCCTTCAGGACACATACCTACCCTTTCCACCAAGAGAATTTCTAAATCAAAGTTCATCTCCTCTGTGAAACTAGTCCCAGCTCTGCCATTCTTAGTCCACTACTTTTTTTTTTTTTAACTTACTACTATAAAATGTGTATTATACTGTCACTGTTCTACCCAGACAAGCTAAGGGCAGGAATTTCCCCCTTATTTACCATTGTATCTTCAGGGGCTAAGTGGTGCCTAGAGCATAATTGAAACACAATATGTTTGCCTAATTATTTTCCTTCTTTCTCTTACTCACCTGTCCTTATCTGTGGTAACTTCCCAGAGTCCAACTCTTAAGCTACCTGTCAGTTCATACTTTTGGCTGCATTTTATCCATGTACTAGTTATTTGTACCTTACTATAAATTGATTGTAAAACACAAAAGATTTATATGCTCTGAAGTATAGATAACCCGAGTATGATTGTAGGTATTTCTTAGGTTTACAACAAGCCCCCTTAATCTCTGGTCTAAATTTTGGCTTAAGAAATAGAGTTGAGGGAGTTCCCATTGCAGCTCAGTGGTAATGAACCCGACTAGCATCCATGAGAACATGGGTTTGATCCCTGGCCTTGCTTAGTAAGGATCCGGCGTTGCCATGCCATGAGCTCTGGTGTAGGTCACAGACATGGATCGGATCCCACGTTGCTGTGGCTGTGGTATAGGCTGGCAGCTGTAGCTCCACTTCAACCCCGAGCCTGGGAACTTCCATATGCTGTGGGTGCAGCCCTAAAAACAAACAAACAAAAAATTAGAGGTGAAAAGTTTTTGAAATTAAAACAACTAATTCCTCACTATTGACTAGAGCTGTTACTTCAGCCTCATTCTAGAGACCTATTTGTCACAGGTCATATCAGTCAGTTTGCAATAAGAGATTTTTTTCTATATTTGACAGGTTTCTTCAGGTATTCTTTTTTTCACATATAAAAATCTCATTTTGATGATTTGGTCATTCATAAGATCATTGCTTTTCATTTCTGAGACCATTTATTTATTTATTTATTTATTGCTTTAAATTTTTTTTTTTTTTTTTTAGGGCTGCACCCATGGCATATGGAATTTCCCAGGCTAGGGATCAAATCAGATCTACAGCTGCCAGCCTACACCACAGCCACAGCAATGTTGAATCTGAGCTGCATCTTCAACCTACATCATAGCTCATGGCAAGGCCAGATCCTTGACCCCCTGAGCGACGCCAGGGATCAAACCGCAACCTCATGGTTTCTAGTCAGATTCATTTCCACTGCACCAAGACGGGAACTCCTATTTTTTTTTTTTTTTAATATTCTTTGTTTTAAATTTTTTTTTTACATTTATTTATTTATTTATTTATTTATTTATTTATTATTTCCCCAATACAGTTTTTTTCCTACTATACAGCATGGTGATTCAGTTACACTTACATGTACACCTTCTATTTTCTCACGTTATCATGCTCCATCATAAGTGGCTAGACATAGTTCCCAGTGCTACACAGCAGGATCTCATTGCTCATCCATTCCAAAGGCAATAGAGTGTTTCATAGGCTCCTCTTCAGATCAGAGTGCCTACGACGTTTCTTGGTGGCCTAGGTGTGGGTCACGAGACCCTGCTTCCGCTCTTGGACCATCCATATACAGCCTCTTCTAATTCTTACTTGGCTGCATGGCTTTTATATCCTTCGTTGATGGTTTTCAGATCACAGTTGCTCTTTATGACTGAGATTTTTCTAATACTTTGAGTCTGTTTTAAGCGTTATTTATTAGTCTTTTCTCTTGCATGTAAAAACAAGTCAGTCTTTTTTTTAAACTTATATTTGGCACTCAACAGATAATGTTCTCTTTCCTTTTATATCTCCATTGGGTCACTTCAGTCTTTGCATGAATGCTTTTCACTTCCTCCAACACTTCAGAAACATCATCTTTTCCTAGGCTCCTTAGGTGACTTTTAGTCTTGTTTGGACACTCCTAACTAAGTTCTACTTATCTCTTTGTGAAGGTCTTGTCTGTCCATTTGAGCTTTCCTTGATATTTCTAAGAAATTCAAATTCAAATAATATTAAAATAATAATAAAGAAATATGGAGTCCTCACTGTGGCTCAGTCGGATCGGTGGTGTCTCTGCTGCACTGAGACACAGGTTTCATCTCCTGCCTGGCATAGTGATTTAAGGATCTGGCTACAGCCGTGGTGTGGGCCACAGCTGCAGCTTGGATCTGATCCTGGGCCTGGGAACTCTGTATGCTGTGGGCGGCCAAAAAAAATAGTCATAATTCTGAGATTTCTCACTTCTCATGTTAGGGAAAATTTAGAAGTATGACTAAACATTTCTGGTGAGAATGCAGACTGGTACAACCCTACTTTAGGAGCCCTTAGCAACACCTAACAAAACTAGACTTGCACTCTTTTGACCTGACAATCCCACTTCTAGCTGGGTACTCTAAAATACATCTCTAGTACTAAGAAAATACACAACCATCTGTTATTTATTTCAGCATTGGTTGTAATCACATAATATTGGAAACAACCTAAATGACCATGCAGAAGGAAGTAGTAAAAAATCAATTATATGATACATCCTCAAATGGAGTATAATCCATCTATAAAAAAGAATGAGGAAGCTCTCTATGAACTGATGTGAGATTATTTCCGGAATGTATAAAATGAGAAATGTAAAGTGCAAAAGAATATCTAGAGTATGCTATCCCTTATAAGAATAAAGAAATTTAAGCAAATACACAGATATCTACTAAATTTTGCTAAAGATTACAAGATAAATCAAAAACTCATGAGATTGGTTGCCTACAGGAAGTGAAGTGAGAATGAAGTATAAAAATGGGAGAATAAGAAAGGGGGCATGGGAATGAAAAGGAAGATACACTTCTTTGAGTGTATGTTTTTTAAAAGTTATGACTCTTGGAGTTCCCATCGTGGCGCAGCAGAAACAAATCCAACTAGGAACCATGAGGTTGCAGATTCGATCTCTGGCCTCACTCAGGGGATTAAAGATCTGGCATTGCCGTGAGCTGTGGTGTAGGTCGTAGATGTGGCTCGGATCTGGCGTTGCTGTGGCTGTGGCATAGGCCAGTGGCTACAGCTTCTATTAGACCCCTAGCCTGGGAACCTACATATGCCGCAGGTGTGGCCCTAAAAAATACACACAAAAAAATAGTTATGACTCTTAAAAACACTGTAATATTTCATAAAGGTAAAAATAAATAAAATCCAGGTGTAGAGAACCCAAAATAGAATACAGACCTGAAAAATGAACTTAAATGCATTGTACATGAATAACATAACTACACTGAGAGGATGGGGAAGGAAAGAGCAGCCTACATAATTTTGGAGAATAATATTTTGACTGTATGGTGTTAGGCTTAAGGCCAAGGAACAATATACAAACATTGTGCTATGGTTAGTACATCTGTGTCTTCTGGAAACAGGTGCATGCGTTAGCAATTCTGATGGTACCTCTATGGGAAGGTTGAACACAGAAGAGAATACACCGTAGCTAATGAGAGCCAGGTTTCTCACTGTCAGAGAACGACAGATACATATGAGGAAAGTGAGAAGGGCAGAATGAATTCTGTGGTGTTGGCTGGTATTGGTACTAGAGGGATCAGGATAGACTCTTACACATACAGAGGTAAATGCAGAAATGCAGGTATGTGTTACATGGGTTAATATACTTATGTATATTTCCTAGCTGTTCCACTGAAAAGGCCTGGAAGCAATGACCTCAGTAGCAGCAAACACACTTAGCACCCATATCTTGGTTTCCCAACACCATTTTACAACAAAAGGAACCAGAGCTTTTAGGAGAAATGTTTGACTCCAAAGCTAGGAAGGGCAAATGCAAGTTGAAACAGAACATCTGGTTCCAGAAAGTAAGTATTCAAAAAATTATGAATACATGTTGAAAAGATATAGAAGCCCACCTGAAAGAAACACAATTGCTAAAGCTGGAAAAACTTGAACAAAAAATAAATAAGTATACTATTGGATTATAACTCAAAGGATAAATATCTGTAAGTCTAACATGGATATATAATGGAAACATTAAATGAGTGGGAGGGAAGGAGCAGTTCTTCTTTATAGTAGAATTCCAGTAATAAATATATAGAAAATAAGGAAAATAGAAAAATCACCTTTAGGCAAATACTAGAGCAAATTATTGCAGGCAAGATCCATTGATGGAATCTAAAATTATTGGGAGAAAATATAAATAGCACATTTGCAAAGACTCAAAGTGTCTCCACAAGACATTTATTAATTACAAAGGGGAAAATAATAAATTTACAGTAGAAGAATGTAGCAGACATGACCTTATTCAAGTGTTCAAGGTTAATATCATCAGTAATAAAACATATAGAAATTGTATACTCTGATATGTTGCCCTGAAAAGAGTAAAACCTCATTTCTGCAGTATTCTTGTGATTACATTGCACCAATGTAATCATAAGACCAGACATCCAAATTGAGAAACAGTCTATAAAACAATCCAGAACTCTTCAAAAGCATCAAGCTCAGGAGTTCCCATGTGGCTCAGTAGGTTAAGGATCCATTGTTGTCACTACAGTGGCTTGGGTCGCTACTGTGGTGCATGTTTGATCCCTGGCCTGGGAATTTCTCCATGCTGCAGGTGCAGAAAACAAAAAACACAGCAACAACAACAACAAAATAGTCAAGCTCAGGAAAGACAAAGAAACACTGAGGAATTAACACCCATTAAAGACTAATGACATTACATGCAGTGAGATCTTGAACTACATCCTGGAACAGAAATGGAACATTAGTGGGAAAACTGTTAAAATTCAAATAAGGTCTGCAGATTACTCAACAGTATTTTATCAATGTTCCTTTTCTGGTTCTGAGAATTATACTGTGATTATATAAAATGTTATCATTAGGAGAAGCTGGGTGAAGGACAAATGAGAACTCTAATTCTTTCTAACTTTAAGTCTAAAATTATTTCCAAGTGAAAAGTTAATGAAAGGTATTTCTCAGGGCTCTTCTCCAAATGGATCATATTCCAAATGTTAATCTATAGATTACAGGCTATAGTTTCTCTTAGAAATTATATTTGCCTGGTTATGTGGTTCCTGGGCCAGCCCTCAAGAGTTTACTTAGTCTAGAATTTTTGTATATATGTGTGTCTCCATTTGTTTATTAACCACCCTCACTGTATTCTAAAAGATAAACAGTTTACTCTGGCTGTGTTCCTTAGGGTTTTAACCAGGGGGACAATGGATTAAGAACAGATAATATAGGGATTTCCCATTGTGGCTCAGCAGGTTAAGAACTTGATTAGTATCCATGAGGCTGCAGGTTTGATCCCTGGCCTTGCTCAGTGGGTTAAGTATCTGTCATTGCTGCAAGCTGCAGTGTAGGTCACAGATGTGGCTCAGATCCAGCATTGCTGTGGCCGTGGCATAGGCCAATGGCTACACCTCCAATTTGCCCCTTAGCCTGGGAACTTCCATATGCCGCAAATGTGACCCTAAAAATTCAAATTAAAAAAAAATTTAAAGAATAGATAATACATATTGAGTGTCACTATGCATGTCACACACACACACACACACACACACACAACTTTGAACATTGGGAACACAGATTTCTCTAGTTCTAAATTCTAAAAATGGTCCCCGGTAGTATCTAGCCAAGTAGGAACTGGTGGGAGAATAAGAAAATTGCATGCCAAGACACTGAAGCCAGACAAGGGATGGTCAGAATGATCCTGACTGCCCCCTGGCTTTTCCTGTGTTTCTTGAAAGAATGTTTGATCATCATCAGAAGTGTTGCTACTTCTCACCCTAGAAAATGCTACAGAGTTGCCAGGATGAGAAGTAGCTTAGTCACAAACCTGCCCTTGCAGTTTGGACTATCTGTCCTTGGGATTTCAGTTTAGGGCTCAGATTTTGAAATCGCTTCTGTCTCCTAATGATCTCTCCCAGTCAGCAACCACATGGGCTTTTTGTAGCTCAATTTCAGCAGTTCAAGAGAATGGGTATCAATCTTTGAAGCTCTTCCTCGGAATTTCCAAAGTGAATCTTGTATAGACCACGCAGTTTCTATTAAGCCAGTCCATTGGAAACATACCACAAGATTTGGTGAAACTCTCTAGCCATCATGTGACATGTTAATATATAAATGAAAACTTAAGTGTCTTAATTTATAGTAACTAAATAACAACATTATATTTACTGAGTACCTATAGATACAGTCTACAGTCTCCCAGGTGTGTGTGTGTGTGTGTGTGTGTAGATATATATATATCTTTCTATATATATATATATATATAGAAAGAAAACCATTTCATTTTCTTACTGCAACCCATAAGGGGAATTTATGCTTATTTTATAGCTACAGACACCAAGCTTCAGAAAGTTTTATACTTCCCCCCAAATGCTTTATTTTCCAAAGATTTTAGAGAAAGCAAGCTGTAGAGCTGATTTTAGAGCCAGGTCTATGTGACCCGTATGCTGAACAGCCCCACAGTTGAAGTCTCTGAGGCCCCATGTGCAGCCCACTTGCTCACATATTGGAGACATTGAAAAATCTTATGGGTGCCTCTGTGCTGTCCCCCTGAATCTTTCCCTTGATTTTTGAACTATATGTTCACCTTTATTTTGTCCTTATTCTTAAAATATTAGCTTTTAAGTAGTTTGTGGGTTTTTCTCATTCTGCCTTCGATCTTTAAATATCTGATGGGTAAATCGGAAAGGTCGGAAAAGGTAGAAGTGCTCATGCAATGAGAGGAGCAAGATTAGTAAAGCCTGAAACAAGATGATAGTCGTTTCCTGAATTACTTGTGCTTACAATGTGTTACCAGATTTTTAAAATTTTGAAGATGTTTGAAATAAGCATCTCAAGACCATGTTGAGACCAAGAAGCGCTTTCTTTTTTTCTTTCTTTTCTTTTTTTTTTTTTTTTAATGGCCACACCTAAGTCATATGGAAGTTCCCAGGCTAGTGGTCTAATTGGAGCTACAGCTGCTGGCCTACACCACAGCTCACAGCAAAGCTGGATCCTTTAACCTACTGAGTGAGGCCGAGGATAGAACCCACATCCTCATGGATACTAGTCAGATTCTTAACTCACGGAGCCACAATGGGAACTCCCAGGCTCTTCCTATTAAGAACATCCTTAAATTACGTTGACATAGACATGCTGTACTGAGCAATTACAGAGGGTGAAGCTCCTAATGCAAATGTTATTTCTATTATGGATTTTTTCTCAATCTAACAAATATATTTGGTAGGCTACGCAAATGTCCAAGGTGAGTGTGCATGCATGCACCACACACACACACACACACACACCTTACTGAGTACTTACTGTGAGTCAGCCGCTGTAGTAATTATTTTCTTATATTTTCTCATATTTTCTCTTGTAGTAATTCTGTAATGTAGATACTGCTATTTGTATTTCACAAGTTAGGAAAATTGAAGTTCAAATACTTGCCAATTGTCTGTACAGCTAATAACTGACAGAATCAAGATTTCAATGTAGGTTTTTTCTGACTAAAGTTTAGGCCTTTAATCCCTATACTCTAATCCTTCCCTGGCAAGGAGGTATTAAATACAGCATAGAAAACTAAGAGGGAAAAAAGGCACTTACATGAAATATGTTAAGCTTACATTTAATTTGCTCTATAATTTTTTTTTTAAGAGCCCAAAGAAAGGAGGGATTTTGAAGAGTGATTCAGAGATCAAACATTATTTTATCTTTTGTCCCAGAGCACTTCAGATTCAAACTGAAGGCTTCACTCCTACTGATACACACCTGTCTCTGTGTTGTAATTGGTAAATTTACATCATGTGTGTCACCAGCATCTTAAGAAAGGCACAGATATAAGTCTTCTGAAATTCTGGGAATTTCAGGCTTGCTTGGACTAATTGGTCCAATCAATAAAATGCTAATGAAAAAGTAAATCCAAACCTTTACAATAGTAACTCTGAATTCTGACCACAAAGATGAATGTAACTGCTTTTCTGAAATCCCTATATTTTCACATAGTAAAAAAAAAAAAAAATTACCTAAAAAATATGTGTCTTAGAGTTCTCACTGTGGAGCAGCAGGTTAAGGATCCAGCATTGCCTCTGAGGCAATGCAGGTTCCATCCCTGGCCTGGCAAAGTGGGTTAAAGATCCAGTGTTGCTGCAGCTGCATTCAATCCCTGCCTGGCCTGGGAACTTCCATACACCTTGGGTATGGCCAAAAAAGCAAAAGAAAAAACATATCTGTATGTCTATATCTATCTATGTATTTTTAAAATTATTAGCATTAAACAGTAATTTAAGGATTACCAGAAATTCTCTTTGCAAAAACATTAGCTCTTTTACAAAATGAAATTCCATGGTTGCATTTTGTTAGAACAATAGTATTCTGTGTTGTCACTTTGTTGGCTTTAATGTCATCTTGATAATTCATCTAGGAATTTTAAGTAACTAACTGCTTAAGCATTAACATCTCTCTAATGTCATATAATCTGAGGAAGCTTCCATTTATTTACACCGTCTTTAGTGGCAAAAGAATGGTGGCGACAAGGTCAAAGCCTGCTTACTGGAAGCAGCAGCCTGGCAGGCGGCTTAGGGTTCCTGGTATGTGCGTTTTCCTCCCTGAACTGGCCCTCTTTCCTCCCTCCCTGTCTCAGCATCATTAACATAACAGGATCAGACAACTAGAGTTCATTTTGTTCAGCCCCCTGTCTTGTTCAGCTCCCATCTCATATTTTTAAACATATCCACAATTTGAGATGATGCAGGTTCTCACTTCAATCATTTCCCAGATCTTAATTTCCTTATAATATTTGGAATGTGGCCACCACATGATGGAGTGTCATCCACACATACTAGAGTTTAGGCATTGAATTGGTTGCTGCCCCCTTCAAGGCTGTTACTTTGGAAGGTTAAGTATACTTCTTGGAGGGATATGAATCTTAGTATTTTAGAAACGGAGAAGACTCGGAGGCTTAAATTCTCTCCAGCTTTTGCCCCTTTCTTCTTGTTTATCTTCTTCTGAGCCGGGCTTCATATTCAGGGACTACTCTCATCCTCTCCACTTACTCCCCAACCCACGGTTCAGCTGCCACTTCTCTGCCACTACTCTCTTCTCTCCTACTGAGGTCACTAGTGACTTCCATATCTCTTACTAGGCACAATTTGATAAACTCTCATCTTCCCTGAGCTGCCCATTACACTGAACGCCTTCTTAATGAAACTGTGAGCTCCATGCAAGCAAGGACTCCCTTATTGTGTCCTGTATGTCCAGTACGGTGCCCGATACAACAGGCCCTCAGTACTTAGCTGAGTGACAGAATGTGTGAATGGCTTCATGTATTCTGTCCCTCTGATTTTACATATGCAAAGACGGAAGCCCTTAAGAAGGTACAGTTTGCACAAGGCAGTACAGCTTATTATTGGCAGAACCAGTGTATGACCCTAAATCTTCTAACTCCCAAGCCAGCTGGTTTCACACCATACTGACATTGCTCAAAATGCTTTGGCTTCCTCTTTTGAATTGCTTTTAAAGCCTGCAATATATATCTTGAATTTTTATACTCTCTTGATTGGTGGATTTGATGTTTGGAACCATTCTAACATTACCGGAGCCTCTTTGACCTGGCTTTAAGCCACCCTTCTCCTCCACTCCCACCAGGAGAGCCTCCACTCCGCAGAAGCAGAATACTCACTGCTTCTCTTATTCAGTGATGTCTCCATCTCTAGGCCTTTGCTTATGATGTTTCCTCGGTTGGGAATATCCCTCCTCTTTCACGCTTCAAAAGCTCAAATCCTAGGTATCATGGTTCCCATTCTTTCCAAAACAAGGATTTAACCTGTCAAGACAGAGGGAGGGAGACAATGAGCACTGATTGAGCTAGTGTTTTCACAGATATTGTTTATCTCACTGAATGGAAGTTAGAAGATGCACAGGAACTTGAGGTTCGTACAGGAAAAAAAAAAAAAAGGAAGAACCAAGGAATATCACAGCCTATAATGTCTTATAAACATCTGTGACGGTGTGTGTAAAAGGACTGTTTGGCCTAGTTTTAGCCTAAGGAACTTAAGACCCTGTTATGGGAGTCTCATCAGAGCCAGGCTTCAGAGTAATTTGCTTAAAAATATACATTGAGATGACTTGGCTTTGTTTATATTTGCAATAGCCATGTACATGTGAACATGGCTATTACAAATATAAGTACATGTGAACACACCTACACACACACAGGGATGCTGGGGACTGAGCAGGTGGAGGAGGGCACAGGGGCACTGGGATATTCCTTCTGGGAAAGGAAGCCTCATTTCTCTTTCTGTAGCCCACTTCCATCACCACCACCACTGCCACACACACACACACACCTCACCACTGCCACCACCACGAACAACCAGACATACACAAATACCACTACCATTACCACCTCCACACATAAACACCTGCCAGCTCTTCTCCCTGTAGCTCATGGGTATTTATGTTTCCTTGGTTGGGTTGGTTTTTTTGTTGTTGTGTTGTTGTTTTGTTTTTTTGCTTTTCAGGGCTGCACCTGTGGCATGCGGAAGTTCCCAGGCTAGGGGTCAAATCAGAGCTACAGCTGCTGGCCTACACCACAGTCACAGCAACGCAGGATCCCAGCCGCGTCTGCGACCTACACCACAACTCACAGCAATGCTGCATCCCTGACCAACTGAGCAAGCCCAAGGATCCAACCCATATCTTGAGGAATACTAGTCAGATTCATTTCCACTGAGCCACAACGGGAACTCCCTTGTTTGTTCGTTTGTTTTTTGATTATAAAATTAGTATCTTTTCATTTTAGAAAATTTGGAAAAAAGCCAAAATCTTAAAACTCAGAGATAACCCCCCCAAAAAAGACACATTTCCTCTCAAGATTTAGACATATTTAGATTTCTCTTTACGTAAGTGGCATCATCTCCTTATGAAGTTCTCTATTCTGCTTTTTCACTGTTATGAGTATTTGTGTCATTAAAAAGTCTTCAGAAACATAATTTTAATGACCGTGTAATATTGCATTTTATGGATATATCATAAACTTCTTAATTATTCACCTCTTCTTGGCTATTTATGTTGTTCCCAGGCTGTTGCTTCTTTTTTTTGGGGGGGGGTGATATTGTAAATAGTGCCGTGGTAAAGATTCTCATGTAAAACTTTGTCCACATCTGTGACTGTTTCCTAAGGATGCAATATTGGTTCTGAAACTGATAGCTGTGAACCCTTTTTCTTTTTCTTTTTTTTTTTTTTTAGGTTTTCCATACATATTGTTGTTTTTCAGGAGTATTTTACCAATTTATATTCAGCCAGCTGAGGCATTTTGAACATCCTGAAAACCATTGTTGTAAATGATGGCTGCACCTCCCCCCACAATGAAAATGCCCACGGAACATAGGGAGACAGTCAGATCCCATAATCAAAAGATTCATTGCAAATGGCTGGTGACAGACCCCTGCATTCAGCAAACCAGAGCCTCTGCAGAGCCCTGGTAGAGGGAGAGTGCAGTGGAAGTCATCTGAAATTAAGACGAGGCCACCACTGGCATACGAAGAGCGGGTAGTAAAGTTTATCAATATATACCTATACCTTTGGTAGAAGCGCTTTATTATTGAACCCCACCTGCATCCTAAAAGCATTGGAGGTGGGCCTCGGTCATCTGAGACGGTTCCTGCTGGAGTTTTCCCTGAGCTTCCCAAAGCGGAGTTTATTCTCGCCATGGTCAGTAGGGCCTAACCACTCCATCTCTACTTGATTACTGATAATATCGTGAATATCTTTATACATCAGTCAAGCTTTTATGAAAGGCAGTAAAATATGTAAATGGTTAAGAGCATAGACGCTGGAGCCAGACTGCCTGAGGTTACTCCTAGCTCTACCCTTTAATAGCTGTGTGATCTTGGCAGGTTACTCAATACATCTGTGCCTTAGTTTTCCCGTCTGTAAATTGAGGATAATAATAGTTCTTCCCTTTGGAACTGTCATGAACAGTAAATGGGTTAATATATCTAAAATACCAAGAACTTAGTACTTAGTACTCAGACCCATGATAAATATTATATGTGAATTTCCTATTTTTGCTATTTCAAATTGTTAAGAATTAACTTCAATAGACAATGTTAGATAATAAAAATATTCTAACACAGTTGAGTGGGTTCTGTGGATAAAAGGAAGACAATTTTTCAAATAAGTTCCCAAGAGTATTCTAGTTCTGTCTTGGGAAGGATAGCTAGATGGATAGATAGATAGATGGATAGATAGATTAGATCGATCGATCGATCGATCGAGTAGACTTTTTATTACAACTGTACTTAATAAACTTTGCATCTCTCAGAAATATTTGAAAACCATTTTATATGAGACAAAGGCCATTAGTATTACCATCCCATCAGATCCTTCTCCCTCTAATATCCAAAAAATTCTATACTTTATCATCAAACACTAAAAAAAAAAAAAAAATCTAGCCCTCTATTTTAAGACAAGGAATTTCCTAAATTAACACTTAAAAGCCACAGACCTTTCCTGTTACCTCACAATCCAGACATTACAATGGCAATGAAAACAAACAATGTATTTCCTTTCCAAACTTTTTTAGCTATATCCTTTCTCTTGAAGTCATGCGGACAAATCTCACTACGGTTATTAGAGTATGTTTGGAATTCAACAGTTCCGCCCCTGGAGAGGCTTGGCCGGACCCTTCATGTATATACTGGACTTCCAACAATGAACTGTTTGAAATCTAATTTCACTGAATGATCCAGGTGAACAAGTGAGCTAAATAAAAAAAAAAAAAACCATCTGAGTAACAGAACTGTTCAAAGAATCAGGAACTGCTTGACCAGCAAAACTGGGCCATGGACTTGAGAGTGTAAACTCCGGGGCCATCACAGATAATTCAAAGTCATAATCTTCCAAAGGGCCTTAATTGAATATTTGGAAATCTGTTTGGAAATAAACTGAGTCAACTAAATAAGAATAAACACAGCTAAACTAAACAGTATAAATCTTCAAAAGAAGAACTCTAATTAAAAAGATATATTGCACCTCCTGAACTTTGCCATTCTGATTGTTTTCAATATTATGCCCCTGGGGAAATACAACTGTTTCTGATCAAATAGTCTGAACTCCCATGCTGGGGCTTAAGGGTGGGTTCTCCCATTTTTGCTCTTCTACTTGTTTGGGGGAGAAAGCAGTGCAAATTATTCAGACACCAATCAGATTTATCATCCTGTGCCTTTTGATGACATCCATCTGTTTATCTAAGAAGCCATTAAAGACTTATTGAGTTACAGTGCTACGGAGAAAATTGGGTTATCATCTATGGTTAAATCCAATTCTTGCATCTGCCATCTTTTCAGCTTATGTGGTATATTCTGAAATTACCCTGACTTGCAGACCTGCACTACAAGAATACATATGCTTCATGGCCTTTTTATGTCATTTCTAGAGAATTTCTAATGCAAGAGCAATTTGTGGTTCAGGAAAATGTTGACAGAAAGATGTCGGTGCTTTTCTCTTGTTAAAAGTTCAAAAGCCTAATGGGGACGGTGCCAGCTTAAAAGTCTTATTCAGAAGTGAATACTGTTCAATTCCGAGGTTTGTATTTAGACGCGCCTATTCAAAGAAAAATTTGACTCTGGGTCACAAAGGTAGAATTGCGTTAATCAGAAGATAAAGATAAATTAATATCAAGTCAGAATTCAGACGGACCCCAAAAAGTGAGAGCTCATCATAAAAGCTGTTAAATACCAGCAGGTAAACTGATAAGACACAAAGGACCCAATCTCCTAGGGGATGACGAGGTAGGAGTTCAGTGCTTATCTCACAAGTCAAGCAGCTTAAGCAATCCTAAAAGTCATGTTTTCTGAGCCAGCTGAAGAGGCGGTATACTGTGTGGAGAAAACTAATTGAAATAAAGTGAGTATTTGCAGTTTCCTGGAGATACTGTTATATCCGGACTGCAGGAGCGCCAGAGAAAGAGCAACTGTAAATCAGGCAGAGGCTTCAGTTTGCCAATTTTTCTAGCGTTTGTCAGAGAAATAATGAAGAACCCATGAGTAAAACATTTTCTTGATTTGTTTATGGAAATAAGGCCAGAATTCTGGGAAGCAGAGATTTTTCTGGGAGTCTTCAAAGATTACGGCATAGCTGCTTTTCCTTAAAATCAAGCTGTACACGCTATTTACTGGCCATTTAAGGAGATCCTTCCGATCATATTTCACAGTGTCTTTCATTGTTTTCCTCCCTGTAAGTTAAGTACCCTGAAATGGGAGACAACAGCTATGCAACAGCTGAGCATTATCAATTGAGACCCACATGCCGGATATGGCAGGTTTCAGCAAGATATCCCTTTGTCTGCATACCTGTTTGCTTGTCTGTGACCTTCATGCAGCTCTGTCTGTGCTGTCAGCAGAGAAGCTGTTTTTTGGTAAGTCACAGTGATGCCACAATGAGAGAGAGCTATTGCCGAGGCAAGGAGGATTCAGGAGCCAGGACCTAGACCCCAGAGATACAAATAGGAAAAGGAGAGTCTTCAGGTGCATTTCATACCCTACAAAATGTATCCAAAAGGTGAATCTGAGTAGGGCTGAGAAACTTCTTATTCAGAATGAGACATTGTATACTTTATGATTTTTGGAGCCACTGTGGTCCACTCACAGCATACTTCCCCCTAGCTTGCTCACGCCTGAAATTCTATGCCTTAAAGAAGTTTCTGGTTGGGGAAAGGGAGGAGTGAGGGCCTTTGGGGCCTGGAGAAAACATGCTGTTACTCCAAAGTTTTTTTCTGGGATCTCCTCTAGTTCTGCCTATTAAGTAAACATTTTGCTTTCAAACAAAATAACAGAGGAAAATAAAATAGCAACTTTTCATTCTTCATTCAGAGACTAATTTCAAAACACCTGTGGACTAGTTCACAGCATCTTAAGTAATACCTAATTTTAGTGTGCAGGTAGGAAAAATGATATTGAGAATTACTTTTTGTCTTTTTCAAATTGAGATATAGTTGATTTACCATATTAAATTACTTTCAAATGTACCACATAATGATTCAGAATTTTTATAGATTATACTCTATCCAAAGCTGTTATAAAAACATTGGCTTATTTCCTGTGCTGTATAATATAGCCTTGTAGCTTATTTACTTTATACATAGTAGTTTGTGCCTTTTAATCTGCTACTCCTATTTTACCCCTCCTTCTCTTCCTTCCCCATTAGTAACCACTATTGGATCTCTCTATCAGTCAGTCTGTTTTTGTTTTGTTATATTCATTCATTTATTTTATTCTTTGGATTCCACTTACAAGTGATAACATACGTTATTGGCCTTTCTCTGTCTGACTTATTTCACAAAGAATAGTACCCTCAGATCCATCTATTTTGTTGCAAAAGGTAAAATGCCATTCTTTCTTGACTGAGTAATATTCCATTGTGTGTGTGTGGGGGGGGGAGGGAATCGTCTTTATCCATTTGGCTATTGAGAGTTACTTAGGTTGCTTCCATATTTTGACTATTATAAATAATGCTGCTGTGAACACTGGCATGCATGTATCTTTTTGAATTAGAGTTTTCATTTTCTTTGGATATAGACCCAGGAGTGGAACAGCTGAATCATATGGTAGTTCTATTTTTAAATACTTTTTTAAAAGTTTTATTGAAGTATAGTTGATTTACAATGTTCTGATACTTTCTTCCATACAAGTGATTCAATTATACACATACACACATCCATTCTTTTTCAGATTCTTTCCCATATAGATTATCACAGAATATTGGGTAGAGTTCCCTATGCTGTACAGCAGATCCCCATTGGCCAACCACTCCACATACCACAGTGTGCATATGACAGCCCCAAACCCCTCATCCATTCCTTCCCCCATCCTGTCCCCATTAGTAACTATAAGTTTGTTTTCAAAATCTGTGAATCTATTACTGTTCTGCAAATAAGTTCATTTGTATCTTTTTTTTAAGATTCCATATATAAGTAATGAATCTTATGGTATTTGTCTTTCTCTGTCTGAGTTACCTCATTTAGTATGACAATCTCTAAATCTATCCAGGTTGCTGCAAATGGCATCATTTCATTCTTTTTATGGCTGAGTAATATTCTATTGTATATATTACCACATCTTTATCCATTCCTCTGTCAGTGAACATTCAGATTGCTTCCCTAGCTTGGCTATTGTAAATAGTGCTGCAGTGAACATTGGAGTGCATGTATCTTTTTGAGTTCTGGTTTTGTCCAGATAGATGCCCAGGAGTGGGGATCCTAGATCATATGGTAGTTCTATATTTACTTTTTGAAGGAACCTCCATACTGTTCTCCATGGTGGTTGCACCAGCATATATTTCCACCAATGGTGTAGGAGAGTTCCCATTTCTCTGCACCATCTCCAGCATTTTATTGTTTGCCGACTTTTTAATGATGCCATTTTGACTGGCATAAGGTGATATATACCTCATTGTAGTTTTGATTTGTATTTCTCTAATAATGAGTGATGTTGAGTATCTTTTCATGTGTTTTTTTGGCCATCCGTATGTATGTCTTCTTTGAAGAAATGTCTATTCAGATCTTCTGCTCGTTTTTGATTGTTTTTTGTTGTTGTTGTGTTTTTTGGGTTTTTTTTTTTTTTTTGGTCTTTTTAGGAGTGCACCCGCAGCATGTGGAGATTCCCAGGCTAAGGGTCGAATCAGAGCTATAGCCGCTGGCCTATGCCACAGTCACAGAAACACCAGATCCAAGCCATGTCTATGACCTACACCACAGCTCATGGCAATGCCAGAGCCTTAACCCGCTGAGCAAGGAAAGGGATTCGTTTCCACTGAGCCCATAGTGGGAACTCCCGGGTTGTTTATTTTTTGATACTGAGCTGCATGAGATGTTATATATTTTGGAGATCAATCCCTTGTTGGTTACTTCATTTGCAAATATTCTCCCATCATGTGGGTTGCCTTTTCCTTTAGTTTATGATTTCCTTTGCTAAGTTTAATTAGTCTTAGAAGAAAGTTTTCAGCAATCCTATTGATTGACCAGGTAAAGATATTAACCCAGATACAAATAACTGCTGGAATGGCTAAAAGCAAGGTTCTGAAGCTGTAGTAGGAACTGCTGGCAGCAGTAGGTCTGGTAGAACCAAAATGAGACAGCACAGTAGTGCCCAGAGGCAGGACGAACTCTCTCCTCTCTCTCATCTTACCTATCCCCTTATTTCCCACACAGCTCTCTATGCTTCTCAAGCAGAGGTGGTTGCTGTCTCTGACAGTGTGCTGGAGAAGATCTGTTGCCTTTTATGACTGTCAGTGCAATCCACCTCCACAGCTTGGGTACATCCTCTGGCTTCCTTTGAATGCAGAGTTCAGGGCCAGAGGTGCCTTGTCCTTGCTGAGCTAAGTTCCTCCAGCTGGAAGATCACCTCCCTCATTGCCCTGCCTCTCAGCTGAAGTTTCCATTCTTTTTTTTTTTTGTCTTTTTCTAGGGCTGCACCTGTGGCATATGGAGGTTCCCATGCTAGGGGTCTAATCAGAGCTATAGCCCCCAGTCTACGCCAGAGCCACAGCAGCTCGGGATCTGAGCCGTGTCTGCGGCCTACACCACAGCTTACAGCAGCACTGGATCCTTAACGCACTGAGCGAGGCCAGGGATGGGACCCTCATGGTTCCTAATTGGATTCATTACTCACTGAACCAGGACAGGAACTCCTGGAGTTTCCGTTCTTATACTGACCAGTACTAATTGGAACAGATAGCATCACCTACTACTGGAATCAGGCCCCTGCCTTATTTTAGGTTTCCCTCTATTTCTAACTTGGGAAAAGATGCTGTTTAACTTTGCAGGTGTTTCTTGAGAGTCTGTTTCTCAAGTATTGGGCATCATTGATGAAAGAACTTATGTACAAACTTTAGGAATAGAAAAGATAATTTGGATAATTACTTTTCTGAAGGAGACTATAATCGCAGGCAGATAATAAGTATGTGAAACTTAACATTTCTACAAAAGATGAGAATGAGAAGGAAAAACACTAAGTCCATGTTATGGACTAAACTATGTTCCCCTAAATTCATACACTGCAGCCCTAACTTACAATGTGACTTTTGAGATGGGGCCATAGAAGAGGTAATTAAGGTTAAAGGAAACCATAGGGTAGGGCCTAGATTTTACTGAACCAGAGTCCCTATGAGAAGAGGAAGAGATACAAAGGGTGTATGCACACAGAGAATAGGCTGTGTGAAGTCACAGAGAGAAGGCAGCTATCTGCACACCAAGGAGAGAGGCCTCAGGAGAAACTAAACCTACCGACACCTTGATCTTGGATTCCAGCCTCCAGAGCTATGTTCTGTGGTTTAAGCCACTTAATCCGTGATATTTTGTTGTGGCAGTCCTGGCAGTCATTCAACTTACATGGAGCCAGTAGAACTTGAGAGTTTCAAGTGATGGGCAGGAAGTGGGCAGACAATATAGGAGGAAAAGGTCACTCTAAGCCAAGGGACTCATGAGCAAAGAAGAATCAGCCGTCAGAGTGACTCATAAGCGGGGCATTGCCAAGCAGATGGAAGACGGCCGGGGGACCCTCACTCCCAAGAACCATTTGGATTTGATCTAGTGGGAATCGGGGAACCAATATGAGTTGTTGGGCAGGGAAAGACCTGAAGGCACAGGGTTTTTAAAAAATTAGCTTTGCTGCAGTACACAGACTCAATTGTACAAGATTGACTGGAAGTGAAAGACCAGTTAAGAAAAAATTACAGTAATCCAGGCAGGTAAAGGTCCGAATGGTGATAGGCAAGGAGAATATCTGATGAATCTGAACGTTATTGCAAAGTAGGAATTGATAGGATTAGTGACAAAATTGAATTAAATTCAGTGATACAGCATTTATTCTTTTGTGCATCTCAGCATTATATGTCTCTACCAGTGAACTCACCACAGATATTTTTATATTAGCAGCAACATTCTTAATATAAGTTGATTTGAGAGCTGTTTTCCAGTTGAATAAATTTGTTACACTGCTGGAATTACCCTAAACATCTCAGTAAGCAGGACATCACTAAAAATTAGGTAACCTATATAAATGAAACATTCAGTTATCATTACCCGGTTTTGGAAGGAGAGTGGCTAGACAGTCAGAAAGCAGTTTGGGGTTCGACATCCTGAGGGACAAATGAAAGAAAAAGCTCAGGATTGATTTTTCTAATAACCAGGGAAGGGACTCCAAAATAGATCCCTCTAAACCAAAGTATCAGTCCCTGAGACAAAATAGAACATGGAATTAGGTTAAAGATCCAAAGATCGAAGGAGTGGGTTCATTCATGAACTAATAGTCCTCACGTCTGTTGAGCACCTATTCTATGCTCAGGGCTTTGCACAGATGGTTTCATTTATGCACACTGAGCACCTGCTAGATGTCAACTCAGGGTAAACAAAGCAGGAACAGTTGCTTCCCTTATGACGTTTACTGTCCGGTGTGGGGAACAGGTGTCAAACAAATCATCACACTAACTACAAATAGTGGCCACTGCCGTGAAGGGAAATACAGCATGGTGTGAGAGGATACAACAAGGGCTCCTGATTTGGATTTCACAGCCAGGAGGGGCCTCCCTGAGTCAATGGCATGGCTGTGGACACTTCGAAAGATAACCAGCACTTAACCAGGCAAAGACTTGAACAAAGAGATTCAGGGCACAAGTGAAGCCAGAGGGCTGGCTGTTGGTGCACCAAAGATGTGGCAGCAGGGTCTGAAATCTAGTCATGAAGGGACTTGAGGTCATTTATAGAGACCTTAATCCGGGAGTGAAACCAGCCATTAAAGAACAGAGTTTGGGTTCAGATGACCTTCAGTCATAGGGACATTGAAAGATCAATTAGGAAACCAAATAGTGAGAATCTTGGAGACAAAGTGAAAATGGAACAGATTAAACATGAATTGGTGAACCTGTGAGGGTCCCATGTTATCCTCCCTGGATCCTATAGACAGAAGCTAAATGGAAAAAGCAATGTGGCTTCATGGTCAGAACGTCAGATTTGCAGTCAGATGCATGTGGACCACTTCCTAGTGTCTTATCTGGGAAGACACTTAGCCTTTCTTAGCTTTAGTTTTTTATTCTGGAAAAGGGGGATAATGCTGCCTATCTCTGGGGAATAATGAAAGGCTCAAAAGAGATAATGCCTATAACATGCATAACTCAGTGCCTGACAGACAAATAAGCCCTCCATTCTCATGTCACCAATGCTTTTACTATTCTGTTGGGTTCCAATTTGTTCAGGCAATGACATAAAGAGATCTACACACACAGCAAAATGCATGAACTTTATAACTGACGTTTTCTTTGCTGCTCAGAAGCTTGTCTGAGTCCTTTCCACCTTTTTCTTGAACTGCAATCGTGTTTCATACTTCGGAGGCTCTCAGCAATGAAATCTCCAGACCAGGGGAGGGTGAAGGGATTAGTATGTAAATGTACTCACTTAGACACAGGATTCAGTATGTGCTCCATTAAGGTTTGATGAATGAATGATTGCTGTATAATCACAGAGATTTGACAGTGATAATCATCGTTAATTAGTTGCTAAGATATTGTATATTAAAGAATATTTTTAAAACATCTTTATGTATTTTGTGTTTGTCAGTGGTTGGTAAGCTGAATCCTAACTTCTTGCTCTCTGAATATTCTCTTAGCTATAAGCCCTACCATGTTTTAATTAGAGAACAGTTCTGACAGTTCCAGGAAAGGAAACATTTTTTTCTGTAAAACATTTCTAGCATTTCAGCTAAACAATTTATCTACAATGATTTTCCCTTTGAAAGGAATAGTAGACAATTAGAGGCAGAGTACAGTAAATTTTCTGCCTTATGGATCCTAGCCAAGTACTACACAACTTTTGTGCTTTATAAGCAATTGCAAACTAAAATGAGTAACGGGTGTATTGTAATAGAACTGCTTTGAACTGCTATTACCATAGAGTACTTTTCCGGCTTTCTTAGAGGCAGGAGGACAAAATTGAGAAGGAGGTCTCTATCTGATTGAAACTCAGATACTACTTGCATTGTGCTTCACTTTAGACAGAATGGCAGTCATTGTATTTGCTACTAATGTGAACAGAGAGATCACTCCTTTTCAGGATGAAACCTGCAAAAAAGATCTGTAGCCAATACACATGGTTATAAAGGATGCTGCCTGTGTAGACTTAAGACATCCTTGAATCTGGTCAGACCCGAGGAGGCCATTCTGGAAATTACAGTAGGAAGACTATTACAGACCTGCTCATATCAATAATTTCTATAGGAGTTACTGAACCTTCCCCTTGGCTCTTCCTTCAGAATATGGCAGTGCAGGTGGGCCCAATCTAGACAGTCCCTATTCATATAAACAGTTGGGTCAGGAATAGGTTAGTGACAAGTCAGTAAGATACACTCATGCTCAAATATTTCTCCTGTGATAGTACCTGGCGAGATTATTTTATTTGGATTTGGGGAACAAAAAGCATGACTTGAGAATTTGAAAATACAAACAGTAAATACAAACAGTAAACAAAATTTACCCAATTAACCACTTATCTACATAAATGCTATGTTGGCTTAACCTCACTAGAGACCTGACAGTATTTTCCCTTAATAAAGAGATTTCACATATGTTTTGCTCATTTACTCAAAAATATTTATCGAGGACAAGCAACGTCCTAAGCACTGTGCCAGGCACTGGATATACCGTGAATTAAACACGGACCCCTGCCCTTCTGGACAGTCTAGTGCCGGCGACAGAGAGGAACCAAATGGTGCCACAGGATCCTTTCTGCAAATAACATCTTTGGAGAAATCCCAAGATATAAAAATGGAGCCGCTCCAGCAGAAATGGAACAAGGCAAGAAACCTGCTGTTCCTCTCCTCCTCCTGCCATCTTGGCAGACCTCTTTAGGCCTCTGAGGATCTCCTTTGAAAACCTCTTTACATGTGGTCTGATGTGAAGCAAGATGGGGGAACCTCGACTCTATAGGGCAGCATCCTTGGCTAAGTTTATTTCAGTTCTCTCTGGCAAGCCTAGCCACCCCTGCAACACACCAAGGACACAGAACGTCATTCCAATCAACCTGAAGTTCCACAATTTGCTCTTTGCAATGAGGGGCAAATTTTACTTATCACCATGGTTTGGGCAGGAAAGAGTACCATCAAGAAGCCTCTTCTCCTATGAAATAGATACCTGTAAGAGAGCAATAGATATGGATAACTTGAAAAATACCTCAGTATACTTAAACACACACATGTCAGCCAAAAGCTTTGAACCTGCCAAAAGGATCTAAATTTGCAGAGTATCATGTAAGTGGATTCCTGTGTCTCCAGTCTCAGTAGATTAATCTGAGGCAGGAGGCATATACCCTATAGGAGTTTTCTTTTGCTCTTTCCCTATTCCAGAGGGACCTGGTCACGTGCTTCAGTTATTACGAGAGTAAGAAGTACAACGTGACATTGCATCATGACCCTGTAATTTCAAGATTCTGTGGTCTCTGTTGTAGAATGCATGTAGGTTGTTAATACCCTTACCATGCGGTTCTAGGACCCCAGATGCTGTGTATACAGAGTAGGGCAGGTTGCTTCTTGGACCAGCAGCAACATGGCCTGTACATGTAGAAGAATTTATCTCCTAATCCCTCAAATATGAGTTGTCTGATTGAAGTATTGGAAGATTCCAGTGGCAGAAATGAGAAAAGATGAAAATGTGAGATTTTAGGCATAAAAAAAAGGATAAGAGGAAAATTGTAATGGCTATCACCTACATGTTGCATATTCTATGCCTGATCCTATTAAAAAGGTGTATGTGCATGCATTCGCATGCTCACTTAAACATGACAAAAGCCCCGTGGATAAACATACCTATTATTAAAATGTCATTGATAAGGAAGCCAAGGTAAATCACCTTGCCTAGGATCACACACTAATAAGTGATGGTTAGGATTTGAACCCAGACAGTCAACTGTCAAGTCAATGCTTTCAGCACCATGCAGTGCAGCCCCAGTGCTGAAGAGCTCTCTGTGAGATGTGTAGATAGACGGCAGATTTCTTTCTTCCTTTCTTTCTTTTAAGTGTTTCTTTTTTTAATGATGTTTATTTTTTCCATTACAGTTGGTGTACGGTGTTCTGCCAATTTTCTACTGTATAGCAAAGTGACCCAGTCTCTCTCTCTCTCTCTCTCTCTCTCTCTCACACACACACACACACACACACACACACACACACTCTTTTTCTCACATTATTCTCCATCGTGTTCCATCACAAGTGACTGGATACAGTTCCCTATGCTGTACAGCAGGATCTCATTGCTTATCCACTCCAAATGCGCTAGTTTGCATCTATTAATTCCATCCCAGGTGTGAACTTTTGAGGCTGTTCAGTAGGGTAGAGGGAAATGTTAGGAAAGAAATGAAGACCTTTGAAAGGAATCAAAGACAAGGCTGACTGGGGAAGGTCCTGTCTATGGTAATTAAAATGGATGATAAAAATAATAGTCACTTATCTGCCTTAAAGTATTTTTAAGAAATAGATAAGGGATAAATGATAAATAGGTAATAATCACCATGAGTTGTCTTTTTAGAAAGAAATTACAAGAGATTCTGGTCAAGTTGCGGTTCAGCACCTATGAGGAAATTCAAATTATAGCTTCAAGGAACGCATTTTCTCCCTGAAACTGAGGTCGTACTCGCTCATGGGCACCAGTAAATCATAGCCAAGAAGAGACCCTGGGTGATGGATGGGAACTAGAGGAAAGAACAGTATGAAGGAGCCTGGAGTCACAGTGGAGCAGTAAAAGTTGAATTCAGGAGCCAGGAAGAATTTCAGAAGCTAGAAATCAAAAGTCACCAGGTGGTAAAAGCCGACACAGCAAAGTTGATGCCAAAAAGCATCTGGAATCGAGGCAAAGATTGCCTCAGACAGGAAGCATCTTATGTGCTGAACCCAAATGATTTCAGAATAAAGTCATCTTGCTCCAGCCCTCCAGTAGAGTTCTTTACCCAGACTGGCAGGTGCTGCCAGCCCGTAGCTCAGAAGTGTGTTGAGAAGCTCACTTTTTGAAGGAACCAGGGATCTGAGACAGTGGGTTCCACCTGAACCTGGCCATGGAAGAGGGTAGCCATAGCAAGGGAATCCAGGCTCTGGCGTGAGAAGAAGACCTGTGATAATTAGAAAGGGAATAGAATTGAAAGGGGCTAGAAGAAAGGAATTAATATGGTAAAACATCTAGACTCTCTGTGTCCCATGCATGTACATAATTTGCATTGAATTTTCCCCCTGACTCTTTTGTGCACTTAAGTGTAGTTAAGCCCTTTATGCTTTTAACTACTTATTGAGTACGTGGTAGATGAGGTTGAAAGGACTGCCTTAAAAGAGATGGGGGAAGCAGTGAATCATGAAATAAAGGTAATTTTCCCCCTGAGAAACCAGAAAGAACAAGCGTTGGAAGGGTCGCTATGAGTAACCATTGGTATATTCTCAGTCTCTGAACCACATGATCTCCCTGGAGAGAAAATTACTCAGAGACATGAGAGAGAGGTACCCATGTGTTTGTGGAGCTGCACTAGTACCTGTGTCCTCACAGCCTGACCTGTCTTTTCACGGGGCGGGGGGGAGGGGGGGGCAGCTCTCTCTACTAACAGCTTCCTCGGTTTTGTGCCTGGGGCAACAACTGGCAGGTGTGAGCTGGGTTTTCCTATCTCTGGGGACTCCTCCAGGGGCCAGGCTGCCTACCCTGCTTGCTTCTCAGTTCTGCTGGGGGTCTTGTATTGCCAGGGCCACTACCAGATCACCTATGGCCTTTGGGCAAATGCACCTCCACCCTGGAGATTGCAGCTTGGCACCCAGAGGGTGAGCTGCTTGTCACACTGCTCACCTCCATCCCAGGAGTTCTTACGCAGTGATGACCTCAGCACTGATGACCTCAGATAGCCATTCAGAGCAGCCCGAGGACTGGATTGTAGGGTACAAGCCCTCAGATGCACTGACACCATCACTGAACCTAATAGCTTTCTCCCAAACCCCGTATTTCTCTGCATTCTCTCTTGCTTGCCTGGCCAAAATATTAAAGTCATTTTTGACTCCTCCCTCAAACTTTACATGGAAATACTAGTACTGATCCCACCTCTGGTTTCCGAAAGACTGTGCCGTTCAAAAAGCCAGAAACTGGCTATCTTTTTCACTCACCATAGGCGATCTTTCTCATCCATTGTAAGTGTGGAAAGGGAAGCTCAGACAGGTTAAGTATGTTGACGCCACGTGAGTCTGCATGACTCTAAGTCCCATGTGCTTTTTCACTGCATCGCACCGTGCCCTTCAGTGGCTCCAGGTCCTCCACATGGCTCCTCTGCCTCACTTTCCCCGGCCCATCTTCCACACCAGGGCCAGAGGTAAGATCCTCAAACACACCTGGCCTGTTCTCTCAAAGGTCGTTGAGGGCTGGCCATTCCCGACAAGGGAAATTCAAACCCTCAGCAGGGCAGTCAGCATCTCTATTCTCAGCCTGATTTTCTAGCACTCAGGCCTCATCTCCAACATGGCCAAACTGAGACCAGCACCACCCAGGCCCTGGGCACCAGTGATAACTAGGAGATGCTGTGGGCTCAGCAGTCAGCCTTCACATGCACATGTTGTCTCTGGGGAAGGGATTTGGGGTGGGGGGGAGCTGAACCCTGAAAAGTTTTGAATAAAAACCAAGAGCTCAGCAAGTAAGCACAGACCCTGTGATGTCCGCAGGGTGCCCGGATGACTGGATGTGAGGTGAAGGTGGGGAGAAGTCTGGCAGCCAGGTTCACCTCACCCAGCACCATTAGGGCAGTTTTTACTGAATTGCCTAAATAAGGGGCCTTAAAAGCACCACTCAGGCTCTGATCCCACTTTCTACGCTAATCATACTGGTTTCCCAAAGGCACCCTCAGTGTTCATACTTCCATTTCTTACCCCATGATAGCTCTTCACGCCTGTAAGGCATTTTGTCACCTAGAAAAATTCTATCACTCCCAAGGGTTACCCGTCATTGTCACCTCCTCCGTGAAGCCTTCCAGGCTCTTTGTAGGCAGTGTTAAAACTATTTGGTGTCATTGTGTAGCAGAGGAGTAGACAGAAATTTGGGGGAAGAAAGGCATCCAAGTTGAAGAGTGAGAAGGAGAGGGGAGAATGGAAAGGCATCTATTCCTTATTGGCTCTTGGGTGTTGGCTCACCAAACTGCTGGACAATTCACCACTTTGTGTCTCGGCCAGTTTTATAATTAGCCAGATGTCTACAAATACCTAAGTTCCTGCCTCCCACTGAGCTATTGGTTATTTCTGGAAGTCTCCAAAAGAATGAAACACAGTCACCATGCGACTTCAGCTCTGTTGACCCCTCTGGCTCTAGCTGTCCCCGTCCATGTCCCCTGTCCTTTGTCCATGTCCTTTGCCCATAAAGCCCTTAGGTACCTCCACTCCCTTGGCCCATCAGGGGAAGAGATGCCCGTAGCTGTCCAAAGCTCCAACCTCATTATAATCCCTAACTCCTGCCTTCTACCCTCTTGGTTCAGTTCTACACAGGGTAGTGGGAGTGCACATCTGGCTCCTGGATACCTCTTTTCATACCCATCCCAGCCTGTAACCACCTCTCTACCCCTCCTTCGTGGGGGACTCACTTCCAGTCCACCAATCCCAGTGGGAAAATTAATGTCATTTCTTTTCATACTTCTCACTCCATCTCAGTCCCATTTCTCAACAAAACTCTCTATGATGAGTTAGTGAGTTACAGCTGTTAGGAGTCTGACAGAAATGGGTATATATGTACAGAGAAGGGCTTGAACAGGACTGTTCACAGAAGCATAACTGCATCGCTAAAACTGGAAACAAGCCACATAGTCATCAGCAGTAGAATGGATGACTACAGTGTAGTATATTCACACACAGGAAGAGCGTGTAATGACAGAATAAACTATGGCTACATGCCACAACACAGAAGCATCTCACATAAGGTTGAGCAAAAGAAGCCAGCCGCCAAAGAGTCTGCACTGTAGGATCCCATTTATATAGAGTTTTTTAAATGACAATTAATCAATGGTGATAGGAGTCAGTCGTTACTTTTGGAGAGGAGTAAACAGAGGGAGTTTTCTAGGGTTTTGGTAGAGAGAACCGTGACTTCGGGGAATGAATGTCCCAACTAAGTTTAGGCTTTCTCCTGGGGTAAAGATCGTGCACCCATTCGGAAGCTGCCTGGATCTAAGTGCAGATGCAGACTTTTTGCATTCTTTACCTTCAGCCTGTGGTGTGGCATTTGAGGTCAGCAATGCAGGCCGGGGGAGGGGGAATGGCATTTTTCAGTAGCTTTCTGTCCACTCCATTCATAGGGGAAGAAACCTGATGGTTGATTCTGTAAATAACATTTCAGGGAAAACATGTCCATTTAGATATGGGCTCTTGTAGCAGCAGTACTAGAGCTGAGGAAAAAGGGAACCAGCTGTCATAAAAAAAGGCAAAAGAAAATAGCAATTTCCATCTGGACCTTACCTTTACGTGGGGCTGTTTTAGCCATCATCATTCCAAAATGGATTTGAAATTGTATTTTATCTCATTTCTCTTTATATCTGGTCCAATATTTCTTTTGGTAATCTGTGCTCGTGAAGCACTTATAAACAGAAGTCTGGCCTATTTTCAAGGATGGGAGATATGACACACCAATTAACTATAGAAAGGTTTGAATTTAGGATGGTTTTATTTCACCGTGCAGCATGTTTCACCGCTTTCTCAACAGAGCCAGCTCCTGCACATTCCAATACCAGAAGCATATTACTCCCATAGTGGAGCCCTTGGCTGTCAAGAGAGTCTCTGCAAACAGCAACAATAACAACAAAAAACATTAAGCAGCTTCTTCCTAATTATGTCTTTCTCTAAATATCTAATTATCATTGAGAACAAATTGCATGTTACAGAGATAACATTATGGGGAATCGTTAATCTGTTGGGCTTCTGCTTTTGAATTCCTGAGCTGGTGCTGCAGCTGCTGGAGCAAAAAATTTTGCCACCTGGACACTTCATTACGATTTCATATTTAAACGCAAAAACTGCTGAAGAGAGGTTCTGTTTGTTGGACTTGGCTTCTTTCGGCATTTTATCCTTAGATATGCATCACATGTACAGCTTTACCAGATTTCCCAGGTAGCCGGGAATATTGAATAATTGAGCATTTAGAGGGACAGAATTACATGGAAGCCATGGGAATATAGTAATACCAACAAGGTGACAGTGGAATTAACTTTTCTAATTATTCTTTCTTTCTATCAATGCACAAAGGTCTGCAGCTTTTTATGACATTCCTCAGTAACTACATGGGATTTCCTTAATAAATGCTGATCCAAAAAGTACACATTCCCAAAGATTACCTGATAATTGCACTTACTGTAATATGCTTAAAGCTAATTAACATTCAATCTTCACTTTAGAGAATAGAAATTACCAGGTACTTATCCCATAATTACATCTTTGTGCACTTGCTATTGTAATCCATGGCATTAACTATATAATTAAATGATGAACAGTGACTGTATAAGTAGAAAGTACTTAAGTAAAATGTGTGCCTTATCCAAAAAATAAAAAATAAACAGTTTCAGAGAATCACGTCTCATTGCAAATGCCATTGTGCTCAGGGAGCTTGTATAGCATGCCAGGAATTAATAATAACGCCATTAGCTCCTTGGAGGTGAGAAGATGATAATCCTGCCCCACTAGCAGGAAGATGTCCATTGTAGTTCATCTTGCCACGAGGGATGTGTTGCACTAAGCCACTCTCGCTGTTTTTGCTGGGTACACATCAAAACACAGGTACTTAGAAGTTGTCTTACTAAATATGACCCGTCTCTGAGTTATTAAGTCCAATAGTTTTGTGTCAGGTGCTTTGTGTAAGAATTCTTTTAAAAAATAGCATTTTATCTGATGATAATGTTAATACATATTCATTGCAGAAAGTTTGTAAAATCTTGAAACACACAGGAAAAAGTAGAAATCACTTACAATAGTATATTGTGTTAACTTTTTGTTTTATATGCTTTTGGTCTCTTTTGTTCAAAAATTTTTATTTTTTGAAGTGTATTTGATTTACAATGTTGTGTTAATTTCTGCTGTACAGCAAAGTGAATCTTTTATACATATATTATCTTTCATATTCTTTTCCATTATGGGTTATTACAAGATATTGAGTATAGTTCCCAGTGCTGTGCAGTAGGACCTTGTTATTTACCCATTCTGTATATAATAGTCTGCATCTGCTAATCTCAAACTCCCAATCCTTCCCCTCCCTCTCGGCAACCACGAGTCTGTTCTCTATGTCTATAAGTCTGTTTCTGTTTTACAGATAAGTTCATCTGTGTCCTATTTTAGATTCCACATAAAAATGATATTGCAGGGTATTTGTATTTCTCTCTCTGATTTCACTTAGTGTGATTATCTCTAGGTCCATCCATGTTGCTGCAAATGGCATTATTTCATTCTTTTTATGGCTGAGTAATATTCCATTTTATATATGTACCACATCTTCTTTATCCATTCACCTGCTGATGAACTATTAGGTTGTTTTCATGTCTTGGCTATTGTGAATAGTTCTGCCATGAACATAGGAGTGCATGTTATCTTTTTAAATTATAGCTTTGTTTGGATATATGCCCAGGAGTGGGATTGATGGAGCATATGGCAGCTCTCTTTTTAATTTTTTCGGGAACTTCCATACAGTTTTTTGCAGTGGCTGCACCAACTTACATTCCCACCAACAGTGTAGGAGGGTTTCCTTTTCTCCACACCCTCTCTAGCATTTGTCATTTATCGACTTTTTAAATTTTATTGGAATATAATTGACTTACAAAGTTTTTTCAATTTCAGGTATAAGCAAAGTGAATCAGTTCTATATATACACCTTCCTTTTCAGATAATTTTCGCATATAGGTTACCACACAGTACTGAGTAGATTGCACTGTGGCAGCATTTATTTGTTGACATTTTAATGATGGGCATTCTTACTGGTGTGAGGTGGTGAACTGTAGTTTTGATTTGTCATTTCTCTAACAATTAATAATCATAAACATCTTTTCATGTGCCTATTGGTCGTCTGTATATCTTCTTTGGAGAAATGTCTATTTATATTTTATGCCCAATTTTCAATTGGGTTGTTTGTTTGTTTTTGTTATTGAGTTGTTTGAGCCATTTGTATATTTTGGAAATTAAGCCCTTGTCTGTTGCATCATTTGCAAATATTTTTTCCCAGTCTGTAGGTTGTGTTTTCACTTTGTTTATGGTTTGCTTTTCTGTACAAAAGCTTCTAAGTTTGATTAGGTCCCATTTATTTGTTTTTGCTTTTATTTCTATTGCCTTGGGAAACTGACTTAAGAAAACACTGCTATGATTTATATCAGAGAATGTTTTGTCGATTTCTCTTCTAAGAGTTGTATAGTGTCATGTCTTATATTTAAGTCTTTAAGGCATTTTGAATTTATTGTTATGTATGTATGAGGGTGTGTTCTGACTTCATTGATTTATATGCAGCTGTCCAACTTTCCAACACCACTTGCTGAAAAGTTTCAGTCTTTTCTAAATGAATCAATCTGGGTGTGTACATGTAGATACATGTATGTATATGTGTGTGTGTATCCATGTATATGAAACATTTCAACCTGCTTTTTAAAAGCAGTGTATTATGAACATTCTAATGAAGTATTTCTCATCATATTTTCCATGACCCCATAATATTCTATATTATTGATAGTCCCTAAATTATTTAACCATTTTTTAATGGATGATTAAGTTATTTCCAGTTTTTTCATTATTAATCACTATTATTTTGCTTCTCACTGTATGAGGATTCTCTAAGAAAATTTTCAAGTATCATGTTTCTGGGAAAGCATATTCTATGTCCTCCACTCTAGATAATTACCTTGTGACAATTTCGGTGCCCGAGTTTGCATATGTATTCACAGTATACTGGAGCCATTGTGTGTCAATTTCATTGTCATGGACTGATAAGAAAGGGCAGAGGTCAACGTAAGCAAATGCTCGTATATTTGGTACCACCAAACAAAAGCAAAAGACTCGAAAGTGTAAGGGACAAATGGAGTTAAATAAAAGAGGTGGCAGGATTGAGTCATCACAATGTATGGTGACAGCACAGATACATGAAACTCAAAAAAAAACAAAAACAAAAACAAACCAAGAAGTTGATACCATATTCACAAAGCAAACAGTAATCAAGAGTCACATAAATATCATCAATCATCCGAAATTAATGCTGTTGATTTGAATTATATTTGTAAATATTGTATTTAATTTGTAGATTTGTTTTAAATCTCTTTGGGTTGTATAAAACTGTAATCATAAAGATTTACTGTGTAATTTCATATGTTCACACACTGAAGCAACACAGTCAAAATAATTTAGGTTAACGCTGAGAGATCAGCAAGAAGTTTTCTTTTAAAGTGGTTCTATATGTTTTCCCAATTGGGGTTGCACTGTAGCCACATCTTTATGCATATTCTTTGATAAATAATTTCCTTAGGGAAATTTCCTAGACATAAAATTACTGTCAAATGTTGTAAACATCCTAAGGCTTTTGATGTTTGTCAACCTTAAGTACAGATTCTTCAAGTTACTTTTTCTTCCCTTTAGTTTCGCCTTCATTTTTAATATTTTCTGCAGTAGTTCACTCACTCCAGTTTGCAAATGTTTATCGACTGTTCATCATGCACAGGCATCATGCTTGTCACCAAGGCTTCAAAGACAGAAGGACTCAGTGTCTGTCCTGGAGCCCACCCGCTCCCAGGGAGGTGGTGGCATAAAACAGAAGTTCTCAAACGTTTGTTTTCACTTTTAAAAATGATGCACACAGCTTTTGGGGGAGTCAGTTATATCTATTGATACTTACTTTATTAGAAAATGGATAAATTTTTTAAATGTCATGATTGTTATTTTCACTTTAAAGCTTATATTTTCTCATTGACCACAGACTGTTACTTGTTATCCTTGAAATGATGGGCTTACTTTGTTCATTTTTGAGTAAATGTCTACTGTATAGCCAAGTCTGAATAATCACAATTTGTCAGTCATTCATTTAAGATAGAAGTGGTATCCTATTTTTTTTTTTAAATGCAGCTGGTTCAGCTGGCAATTCAAACAATCACATAAATGCTTTCCTTGAGGCACCCATCATACTTTGGTATGCAGCAGAAGTGCTTTGTGTGGACTCCATTTCATCACATGGAATATTAAAAAGACATGCACATAACAGTCAAGATTTAATCAATTAAAACATTCTAATGTGTTATTGGCAGTATTTTTTGCCATGAGTCTGCAGAAGGAATACCTGACTGCCACTGCCTTGATTCATGCTAAAGCTCCAGCAGTTTTACCCAACAGATCACTTGCACCAGCAGTACAAATAGCTACACAATGCAAAAGGCAATGATGTCTTGGTGTTATTTTGGTAAAAGATATCTTTGTATTACGGAAATGGTTTTGACTTCATGACCCTCCTAAAAGGGCCTCAAGGACCCCTAAGGGTCTATAAACCATACTCTGAGAACACTGCTATGATTACATGTGATGGACGGATGTCTGGTGCGTTGTGCCAGCCTAGGAGAAAGGGCGCCTCCATCTGCATGGAAGTCAGGGAAGGGTTCCCAGCTAGGGAATCATTCAACTGAAAGTCAAAGATTAAGGAGTTTGCTTAAGGATATAAAAGTGAAAATTTCAGAGCACCATATTTGCCTCCCAGTACTAGTTCATCTCTTTAATCTTCTTCACATTGGGCTTCTTTGAAAAATCTTCTGTGTGCACTGCCTCCATCTCCTCATTTCCACTCCAGCCTACATTCTGGCCCCCTTGTACACCAAAACAGTCTCACTCCCTCTTTCTTACAATACTCCCCTGCCTTAATGTCACCTGTACAGTGTTCTCCTGGTTTTTCTCCTCTCTCTCTCTCCCTTTTCTGTTTCTTTATAGGCTTATATGCTTCCATCCAGCCATTAAGAGTAAGTGCTACTTATGGCTCAGTGCTAGACCATCACCGCTCATCTCTCTGTATTCCCCTTAAAACATTCCACCCACACCCAGGGCTTTCATCAAGTTTCCCACAAATTGTAGCTCCAACCGGACTTGTCCTCCAAACCCTTGCTACTTAGGTCTGTAGACAGCAGCATTGTGAGCATGTTAAAAAATGCAGAAGCATGGACCCATCCCAGGCCTACCGAATCAGAATCTGCATTTTAACAAGATTCCCAAGTGATTTGTGGGCATATTCAAGTTCAAGGTGTGCTGTTCTAAGAACCAGACCATTTCCTTAGCATTCCCTCTTGCCTCTCTCAAAGGAACCTCACACTCAACATGTGCAACGTGAACTGTACATTTTTTTCACCATATTTAGTTCTTTTTTCCAGATTACCTTATCTCAGTGAGCGGCATAGCGATCCACTTTAACCTATACGTGGAAACCTTGGTGTTTTATCCCCCACATATAATTTTTCACCAAGTTCACAATCTCTTACATTCCTCCTGCTCTCTCCATTGTCCTTTCCACTGCTACCATCCTCGTCCAAGTTACCATTGTCTATTACCTGGGCACTTTACCGTATCTTCTAAACTGGTTCCCCTGCTTTGACTTAACTCCCTCCAACTTATTTTTATTTTCCACAACAAAATTGTGGAAAAGGGTCATCTTCTAGACAACACACGTAGGTCGTATCACCCCCTGGCTTCAAACACCCCTTTGACCTTCCATTGCTCTCGTGGTAAAGAAGAAAGACTGTGAGGTGCTTGTGGGAGATCTGCTCCCTGCCTGCCTTTCCAGACTTGTTCCGTGCCATCTCCTCTAAGGTTTCAGTCCTCTCACACCTTGCTCTCTTACCACTATAGGAGTTTATCTAGTAAATTCCTGTTATTCCTTAGCTTGGTCATGTCCTCCTCAGAGAACCTTTTCTGGCCTCAGTAATTACGTCCACTCCTCTTACTCTGAGATCTCATCCATTCCACTTATTCCCCTGCATAGTCGTCACAGTCATAACTCAACATTATATTTTTTGGTTAATATCCTCGGTGACTCTTTGGTTAATATCCAGTGCTCC
This sequence comes from Phacochoerus africanus, assembly GCF_016906955.1. Taxonomy (NCBI): domain Eukaryota; kingdom Metazoa; phylum Chordata; class Mammalia; order Artiodactyla; family Suidae; genus Phacochoerus; species Phacochoerus africanus. Next base: position 126,426,454 of record NC_062558.1, read on the forward strand.
CATGAGACTGCAAGCTCCGCTAGGGTAGGGACCACACAAGCTTTTTCCCACCATTGTAACCCAGCTCAGGGCCTGGCAGATGATAGGCAAAGTCCTATAGGTTCTCACTTCTCTGCCTTTGTTCTTGAATAGTTCTTCCATGTGGAATTCCTTTCTCCCCTATGGTCAGATGGCGGATAATACCTGCCTTTCAGGATTGTGCTCCTGCATGGGGTCTTCCCAGCTCAAGGCCTCTTTAAAACTTCTGATGTGGTACTTACTACCTTCTACAAGAATGACTTTGTAATTTTTCCTCTCTCTGTATTAATTGGTATGAGTAGCCCCTGGGTGCTAAAGAAGATAAAAAGATAAAAGATTAATTTTCATCACACCCAGTCCAGTGGGCTGAGTGAAGACCACTCTACATGTGACTCAATGATTATGTATGTTCCCCTTATCTGGTCATGCTGTTTTCTTAGCATGTAGCTTCCAAGGCTATCACAGGCTCTGGAGATGCCTTGCCATCTCTTAAGTGTCCTAGCACAGACATGCCATGTCATTTCTACTGTACTAGTAATCTGACCGCTCCTAAATGGATGTGGCAATGGAGTATAATCTTCCCATAGACCTAGGAAGGTGCATAGAAACAAATACGAATAAAAACTAGTCATCTCTACCAAGCCATAGACTCCTGAAAGAGGACACAGTCAAAGTTGGAGTTACCCCTTCAAGAACTCTGAAGTAGTTGACCTTTCACTTGGCTGACAATTAATACAAATTACTGACTCAATAAATAATTGAAGATTTCGGAAGATAATCGAGAGGGAGACAAAACCAGAGAGAAGCAGAAAGGCAGATACAGAACAAAACTAGCAGACATTTCTTTCATCACCCATTGCTGTTTGTTTCTGTATTGACACACATTTGGGCTGGTCAATAGCCCAAGCTCCCCACCCCCTAAAAAAGTCAGGTTTTGTTGTCAAATTGTGGCTTCCTATCCTATGATGATGTTAGTGAAATTTTTCAAATACAGGCATACCTCAGAGATACTGCAGATTCAGTCTGGACCACACCATAAAGTAAATGTCTCAATAAAGTGAGTCACATGAATTTTTTGGTTTCCCAGTGCATGTAAAAGTTGTGTTTGCACTATACTATAGTCTGTTAAGTGTGCAATAGCGTTATGTCCAAAAACACAATGTGCATACTTCAATTGAAAATACTTTATTGCTAAGACTTGCTCATCATCCTCTGACAGTGCAGGGTTGCCACCAACTGTTAATTTGTAAAAACCCCCCATGTCTGCAAAATGCAATAAAGTGAAGCACAGTGAAATGAAGTATGCCTGTCATGTTTATGTGCTGGACCGTGTGCAAGGCGTTCTACGTGTACTGTCATACAATCTTTTTTTCAACAGTTCTGAGATACATCAGTTCTCACCACCAAGCTTATGTATCTTGTTCTAGACCACACAGCTCACAGTTAGCTCCCCCAGGATGTGGGCTCAGAGCTCACTCTAAAACCCCACATACTTAACCACGATGCCGCACTGCAGTGTTTATTAGACATATGAATATTTATCAACCTTGAGAATGCATACACATAAGTAGTGTAATCAATCTACCTATTGTCATCCCCGTGACCTCGCTTGAATAAGAGACTCTGAGATGAGTCCACTTGTAGAATTTTGCCAAGACTGGGCAAATTCCAATGGATGTAAAGCATCTGTGTCGAATCAAGCTACACATCCTAAAGCCAAGGTGGTATGCCCACAATTGGTCAATGTTGTTTTGGATAATGTGTTTCTGGCGTGTTTCCAGCTGAGACAATGGCCACAAAGTGTCGTTTTTTATTTTGATAGATACACTCCTCTATGCATAAGTCAGACTAGCCTTGGCTTTATGTTTAGCTTTATGAACAGTCATAACACTAGGCTGTGAAAGTGTTCATCACAGGAAGGTCAGAGAAGCCCTTTCATCATCGTCTCTGAGCCCACATCGCCATGGGTAGTGGCCAGGAAAGCACACCCTGTATGGCATTAAGAATATAGAACTGACTAAGCACAGGCTAAGTTAAAGGATTCCATTTTTCACCAGCTCTAACAGTTAATTTTCAGAGCTATTTATTGAACACAGAGACATTTGATTGAGCACTTGGTGGTATGAATCCTTATCTATCCCTTTCATTTGTCACCTATTTTCATCATATCTTTGTTAAAATTTGCAGTAATGGTGCTGTGTAAGGGGCCTGTTGTAGCTCACCGTGCGTATAAAATAAGATTTTTCTCAGATCATCTTTTGAAAATTGCCACCTCTTGTTATTTCATATTGTTTTTTTCCAAGTGCCCTAGGTTTACCTGCTACAGGAAAAGATTATTTAGAGAAACGTACACTTTCTATTTCCTTTAATAGCTCATGTTATGATATGTTTGATAGTTCATGAAGGACACTGTCAGGTTTGAAGGAGGAGCCAATAAACTTTAGGTACTAAGAAATACAGCCCCATAACGAGACTTTCTATCAGTTTAATGGTAACTTTTAGTATCTGACACCTTTGGTTTACAGGTTCGCTCAGTGGCCTCTTTGCCTCTGCGCCAAATTAGTGCTGGGGGAGGTTCTGAGAAGTAGAATATTCAGTTTGGATGTTAGAGTTATGGTCGTCGAGTTGGAGGTGGTCAGTCTGGTTTATCTCAAATGTTACCTTTTACTGCTGGTGCTCACTGGGGACTCATGAGATGCCAAAGAAGCTCTTGGTTAACTTTAAAGGAGCAAGTCAAAGCGTGTGGCACATACGGGCCCCTCCAGCCCACTGCATTAATAGGAACTTTTTTTAAAAAAAATATATGTTCTGCCTTCCCTGGGTACTTTTTTAAAAATCATATGTTCATCTTATTTTAAACATATTCTTTTAATGGTAAATGAAAGTTTGCAGCGTATGAAATAGCATCCATTGTTACATTAAAAACACAGGTAGCCGAAGGTGAAAGCTGAGAGTGAAAACATTTATGAAAGGAGAAATTCAAGTCAGGAAGAGACCTAGAAGTCCAGGGGAAGTGGGATGGCCACATTTTATCCCTAAACTGCTTAATCCTATGACCATCATCCAAGAACTGACTTGAGATTGGATTTGTTGGCTTTGCCTTTCTCTTTTGAAATGGGGAGTTTGGAAAATAAATGAGGGACGACTGAATTATTTTCATGCAAAAACTTCAGGTGGACAGTGTATCAAATTAAATCGTACATAGAATTATGCAAATGACTTAGTTTCAATGTAGATGACCATAGATTCTCTATCAGTTATTTCCCTGTCCTCCGATCCTTTCGTTAGATATTTAATCCTTAATTTCTCCTGTTTCAAAATGCATCTTCTCCAAATACTGTAGGATTTCTTAGTTCTTTGTTTATAAAGAGCTTGTCTCTTCAAAATGTGTAGGAACATTCAAATGTCACAAGAAATGATAGCTTTAGTTTTCTTTTGTTTTCGCAATTCGATTATCTGGCTGAGATTCATTTAACTTAGTCTAGTAAGCTAGTAAAAGATGGTTTTTCTTCAATAAAACCTATATTGTTTTTTAGATTGATTAGATAATTTTACATATGCTAACTAAATATTCTACCGTTTAAATAGGATATTATCAGTTCAACTCGTCAGTTCATTTCCAATGCGTGGTGCAAATGCTCACCCATTTACTTACTGAATGATAGGATGCAGCATAAGAAAAAAAACCACTCCATCCTTATATGGTTGAGCGTAAAATTTGTGAACTAAGGCGCATGAATGTGGGAGTTCCTGTTGTGGCTCAGCGGTGTGTGAGCCCAACTAGTATCCATGAGGGTGCAGGTTCAGTCCCGGGCCTTGCTCAGTGGGTTAAGGATCCAGCATTGCCATGAGCTGTGATGTAGGTTGGAGACAGGGCTTAGATCCCACATTGCTGTGACTTTGGTGTAGGCCGGCAGCTACAGCTCCAATTTAACCCCTAGCTGGGTGTGGCCCTAAAAACAGCACACACGCACAAAAAGACTCATGAATGTGAATAGGGATAAGAGTCTACTGAGTCTGCTGAAATTCCATCAAATAGTTATGGGGTTTTTTTCTCTCCTAGAAAGAAAACAGTTTATTCTGGAGTCAGGTCACATGAGTCTTTGCTTTTTTTTTTTTTTTTTTAATTTCCTCTCAGAAGGATATTTCTGAAATTCCAAGACATGACAAAAGTGGCTTTCATTAAATCAAAACTTGATGGCTTTTGTTTCAGAAACCTGCCAGACAGTACAAACACAACCAATTACCATTCCCTGTTGAAGGAATATGGTAACATTTTGTGTAAGAGACCATTTACCAAATAAGGGGGAATTTACAGTTTCCAAAAGCATAACGTAAAAATTATCCAGTTTCTCCTTGTAATTTATGCACCTGGTAATACATTTTCCTGTCCTATTTAGCCACTAGTCATTTCAGGATGTACAGCAAATCTTAAAAACTTCTGTGTCACAGAGTCATTCCAAGTGATACCACTTTTCTTATTGCCTTTTAATGAGAATAGTAGATTCTAAGCTAGCACTGTTTCATGCTGATAATATATATCTTGTAAGACTATGAACTCTTTGAAAGCAGGCATAGCAAGTATATCATTTATACCATATACTGTATGTTATTTTTGAGGAGGAAGCAGATGGAGATGTCAGGCCACTGCCTACTGCACAAGGGGTTTGAATTCTGATAGAAATCTTTCATAATCAGAGAGTATTTAGCAGGAGGAAATTCAGACAGCGGGGTAAAGAAGAGGGGTTGAGTTGCTTCACAAGGTTGTTTTTGCCCCTGTGTTTGTAATTGTAACTCTAATTATATTTATGTTATATTATAATTAAATGATCTAGTTATATGTTTTGTAAACTGGTAAAAAGCTAGCTCAAAAGCTGTTTCAATTAAAATTAATGCTTTAGAAACACTTATTCAAAACAAATTGCTTTAAAAAATCACCATTGAGGGAGTTCCCATCATGGCTCAGTGGTAATGAACCTGACTAGTATCCACGAGGATGCAGGTTTGATCCCTGGCCTCACTCAGTGGGTTAAGGATCCAGCATTGCCACGAGCTGTGGTGTAGGTTGCAGATGAGGCACAGATCTAGCATTGCTGTGGCTGTGGTGTGGGCCAGCAGCTACAGCTCTAATTCAAACCCTAGCCTGGGGACTTCCATATGCTGTGGGTGCTGCCCTAAAAAGACAAAAAAAAAATTATCATTGAATTATATATGGGCATGTAATGGAAACCTAGGGAGGAAGGCATTTCAAGAAGGAGAGTCATAGTCTTGTGTCAAATGCCTCAAGAATAGGAGGAGAATAAAGAATACAAAAAGACCATGGATTTGTCAACTCGGAAGCCACTGCTGACTGAGCAGGTCAGAGTTTCATTATATGGGTGAGAGAAAAAGCTGAATTTCAAGGTATTAAGCATGAGGTGGAAGAAGATGGGTGTAGGATATGGAGACCTTGACTACGTGGCTCTTTCAGCACCAGGTGAAGTTATGGGAAAGGAGACGTTACAGAGAAGATGGTAGTCTACACCTGGGAAGGGCTTTACTAAAGAGTATGATGCAGAGCCAAAGAGCAAGGCTTTGCATCTGCAAACTATGTGACCTTTAGCAATATATGTAACTCCTTGAGCATCTGTCCATTACTTGTACAAAATGGAAATAATGATACTAAATCAAAAGATCGTTGGGTGAATGTGACATCAACTATAAATGTAGATTTTGTTTTTTTCTTCTTTATATCCTGCCTTTCTTCCAATAAGAGTGAGTCCTGTCCCACTGGAAGACTTTGTGTTCTGCTGAGCGTCCTGGTGGATTAGCAGAAGCACTTCGGGAACAGAGCCTAGTGGCCCTACATTTCGAGTACAGAGGACTAGCTACTCCCAAAGGAGACTAAGGAGGCGGGGGCTGGGCAGCAGGGATGGGTAGGGTGGATGGAAGTCCAGCAAATGGAACAGAGAGCTGGCACGGTATGGAATGTGACTCTTCCTAGGAACCTCCTCCAAAAATAAATTTTGTAATGTCTGCCAAACTCACAAATGCTGAGTATAGATATTTTTATGGTGTGAACCAAATAAGGCTCTTTGTTACATACCTGGTTTCACATGACAAAGGAACCTTTCCCATGGTAGCCAGAATTCAAGGAATATAAAAGACCATTATAATCTCATCTTTAACAATGTCCAAAAATCTTTGGAGTTACTTTATACTTCCACAGGATGAGGAAAGAAGAAGATAAGGGAATTTCAGTAAGACTTCAGGGGACAAGGAAGCCCTAAGCTAACTCAACATAACTGATGTTGAATCGACGATGCTAATTAGCATAACTTCATTGAAGCTGTACCAGAGGGGATTGTTGATGGCCCACTGTCCACCAAGCAGTTGGAGGAATAGGACTGAGATCATAGTTATATTTCTCTGCTGTTTAGGCCATGAAATTAATGACCGAAACAGAACTTGGGCATCGTGTTTCTTTTCCTTAATTTTGCTGTTCTTCAGGAAGTCACATTGAGCTTTGTTCAGGAACTTGCTGGACTTGTCACAATATATCCAGTAAGCAATACTTTAGACTCACCTCCACAAAAATCTTAGAGCTTTAAAATTGGCTATAGACAGGTCCAATGTATATAAGGCCTAAGAGAATTTTATTCCTTCCCTATAATTGCGAAGACATTTACCAGGCCTCTGCAAAGTACTAGAGTTGTAATCAAAATGTCCTGGCAATCTCCAAAAACTCCCAAGGAAAATTATTTTTGAAGTAGCTACCAAGATATCAACCATTTTTGCCCCATTATAATGGTTGAGATTATGCTCTCATAGAGGAAATCTCTATCCTATTTGTTTACGTTAACAGCAAAAAATCAAGTGATGTCTCTAATATAATATTAGCTACCACATAATATATATACTATAATATAGTATTAGCTACCACATAATATTCCTGGACAGTGAGCGTGGTCATATCATTTCTTTTCAAATCCACCACAAATATCTACCTCCTTCTGTTTATACAAAGGCAGCCACAGTGACTTTTGCTTCTAGCAGACTAAAATAACATGGGGGCCTGTGTAGAAACACTTGGAGTCTACAAAATGAGCTTTTAGTTTATCCCCTGGTAGTTAATTACTATACCTCCAGGTCAATTAAATGGCTCCTAATCGCTCAGTTGTAACTGTGGTTTCACTCACAAGCTGCTTGTGGTAATTCTAGTTTACTTCTTTCTTAAGTAAAACTCAAATTGCCGTGTGCTTGAGATCCAGAATAATGATCAAAACTGAAGTATGCCAAAGTGGGCTCTGTAATTAAAGCAATTTCATCAAAAGCTTCTTATTTTAAATTTCTGTTATACTCTTCTCTTAGTTCCTCCAAAGATCATTTTAAAAAGTAAAGTAAAACAAGCATTTTTACCTTCACAAGTTTGGCACAAATGTTCAGAGATTTGCATGATCTGAAACGAGAGGTACCAAGCCCAAGGAGGGTGTATGTACGGAAGGAACAAATTCACACTGGTCCACTGGGGACAGAGCTGAATATCCCAGAGGTTTGGTTGTAATTCTCTAGTACAGTGCTTTCCCAGCTGCCGAAAAGTTACTCCTCCAGCCGTATGTTTGTTGCACACGGTCTGGGAGCATCCTGCTGTTCTAATGTGAATGCATGACTTTCAGCTCTGGGACGCTCCAGCAAGGGCTTATGATCACTTCCTCCCCGTTTTTGTGTGTGACTCTTCCATCTGAGCAGAGTGAAACATCTTCTGCCTCCCTGTGCCCCTTCTATCCAGGAGAGCCACCACACCTGCTTTGTGCATTCAGCAAACACTCCATGAACATCTGCTATATGCAAGACACCGCGAAACAACAGGCAGATAAAAGGTGACTAAGAACCAGACTCTGTACTCAAAGATGTTAATGTCCTATGAAGGAAACCCACTCTAGACAGTTAGGTGTTCCCTCTCCTTTTTGCTCTTGGCATTTGGTTCCGTGGGCATAATTTAAAGGTGACGTACACAAGAGGATTCATAGATGCCTTCGCACGGGAGCGGGTGCTGGAACTGGGTCTCAAAAAGATGTAAAGACTTTGTCAGGTGGCTCAAATAGGGAGCAGAGATGTTGCCAGACAGAGGAAAGAGCATGTGTGAAGTCAGAAAAGATGGCTCTATGTTTGCTAACTTGATCAACCACATGGATGACGATTCCATAAACCAAGAAAGGGATCGTAGAATGAGAAAATGGGAAGCGTGTAGAAGCCCAGTTAGCTTTCTCTAAATTATTTTCACTATTGCTTTCATCATCATCATCATCCACAAACTATATTTCCCTAATCCGTTCCTCTAATACATTCAATATAGATTTAAAAAAAAAAAAAAAAAAGAAGGGAGTTCCTGTCGTGGCGCAGTGGTTAACAAATCCAACTAGGAACCATGAGGTTGCGGGTTCGATCCCTGGCCTCGCTCAGTGGGTTAAGGATCCGGCGTTGCCGTGAGCTGTGGAGTAGGTCGCAGACGAGGCTCGGATCCTGCATTGCTGTGGCCCTGGTGTAGGCTGGCAACTACAGCTGTGATTAGGCCCCTAGCCTAGGAACCTCCATATGCCTCAGGAGTGGCCCTAGAAATGGCAAAAAGACAAAAAAAAAAGAAAGAAAGCCATGTTGCCCAGTGGTACGAATCCAGTGATATGTTGTCTTTCTAATGTATAATATGTATTTTTGGATAATTTTTATCCCTGTGCTATATTATTGAATTGTAAAGAAACACATGACCTACAAATTAGAAATCAGAAATTGACCAATAATCACAAAATAATTTTAGAAAGCTCTTTTAAACATATGCTTTAAAAAGTGCTAGATCCACATGATTTTATAGGCAAATTGTTTTTAAACCTTTAAGAACAGAGTAATTCAAATGCTAATGAAACTATCTCAGCGCTTAGAGAAATAGGTTGACTTCTTCTGAAGCAAGTATAACCATAATGCAAAATCTGACAGAGAAATCTCAGTAAAAGGACATCTTGACAAAATGGCTATACAGTTTATTTAAAACAATAAAGGTATAACAATATCTAGTAAAAGCCTGGAAAAATAATAATGAGAAAAGAATAATTATTCAATACATTAAAACATAAAGCTATAGAAATTAAAACCCTGTGGGGCTTAGACTAAATCACAGATCAATAAAATAGAGTACATAAATATGCACAAAAATATATGGTAATTAGTGCAATAATAAAGAATATCAAATAAGTATAAGGATGATTTTTCAATAATAGTATCAGAGCCTTATACTCTTACAAAATATGAATTCATGTATTATGCCTTGCTTTAAAATAAGTTCCAGATGGATAAAACATGATACTATAAAAAGATACACATAAATATGTTAAATCAAAATGTGAATAAACATTTTTATAACTTTTAATTGAGAAGACCCACAAAGGAAAAGACTAATGGCTGTGACTGCAGTACTGACACATAAATTCCATAACCAAATCCGCGATGAAAGATTAAAACCTAACCGACAGACTATTTATAGCATTTATAACAGAGTCAATATTCCTAATATAGTGTCCTGATTAATTAATTTTTAATGTGCCAATAGGAGCCTAGGCAAAAGAAGTGAATAGGAAGTGACAAACATATGTACCAAAGAAAGAAATAGGAATGGCTTGTAAAAATATGAAAATGTATTCAGTTCTGCTAATAATTAAAGAAATGCAAGTTGTGACTATAATAAATGATCTTTTATGACCTATTAGATAAGCAAAGGAGAAACAATGTCACAATATTCAGTGTTAGCAATGTTTGAAGAAAGGGACATGCTCATGCACTGTCGGTAGGATAGTTTGGCAATATTTATCCAAACGTGTAACGCCCTTTATCGATCTCGCTTAGGAATTAACAATATTTGAATGAGTATTCAAGGGTAGATTCAAGGCTGTTGATTTTAGTATTTTGTATAATAATGAAAAATTAGAAATACCGTGAATGTTAATCAGAAGGAGATACAGTTTATCTAGGCAGATATAAAAAGCTTAAATGCGTAGGTGGATTCTGATGAGAGTTAAATGAAGGAAGTGGGTCGGGGTGAAGAAATAGGGAGCGAAGGGAACTCTAGAGAACAGGAGGGCAGTTACTTTCTCAAGGGAACAGCCACTCTCAGCTCCAGCTCTTTGTTGCCATGAGATAATGCTGCCCCAGGCTGCCAGATTTTCTCATTTTTTTCTCTGAGAGAAGCTGGAAACTGGATTCTGAAACCTAAAGATAAAAGAAAACACTGTGTGGCTTTTATTTACATATATTACATGGGTCTATAATATATGTCAGATTTGACTTAACAAAACACCAGTTTTCACCAGTGTATACCCTCTGATGTATACAATGAAATACTGTATAACCATCACTGTGGTGGATTGGTATACTGGTCCCACATTTGCTTCTCTGAAATAGAAGGATATCCTGCCCTCTGTGGTGTGCAGTATCTCTTGTAGGAGTGGTGTGCTGACCTCCCTATCGGTGTCAGGCCTCCTCCAAACAGTTGTGAGTGGAGGCAACACACACCCTGTCCAAGAAGCTTTGAGAGTGAGGACATGTCTTTGCCTTACTTTTCCCTCTGCTGACAACACGGGGAACAGAGCCATAGCAAATGACCCCCAACCCCAGCCATGCCATGTACACAATAAATAAATATTTGTAGTTTTAAGGCACTGAACTGTTGGGGTTGTTATTGGAGCAAAGCCAACTAATAAAAAAATTTTTTTGAAAAGTATGACAACTTGCATTGGCATGGAAAGATCTCTAGAGTGTTGTTGAGTTTTACAGAAAAAGCAGGCAGCAAAGCAATGTATAATATGAAACTCTATGTAAAATTTGTACCTTAATATACCTATAATACATATAGGTGTGAATGTTAAAGAAAAGTCTGGAAGATATACAAAAATTGTTGATGGTGATTGTCTTGGGATATGGAACTTAGGACAATTTTTACTTTTGCTCTTGTATTTTTTATTTTTTATAAGAAATCATCTTTGTAGAAAAAAAATAATAGTCTTAGGTGATTGACAGTTGAAAGAAGCTGAAGAGCCACATAGAACATGATAAAATAACCCATTAGGAGAATTTTCCCCCTCAAAAAAGTCAATATTTTCTCCTTAAAACTTGATTGTAGAACCAAAACTAGCCAGGGCACTCCCCCAAAAACCAAAGTGCAGAGACTTGCTTATCAGGATTTTAAGAATTATTATAAAACTCTGACAATTTAGACAATATGGTATTGGCACAACACAGGTATGTGAACCAGTAATAAAATGTTGAACATCTATACATATCCAGAAACTTGATTCATCACAAAGGTGGATTGTAGACAAGTGAGAAAGAAATGGACTTTCCAACAAATGGTGTTGGAAAATTGGTTGTCCATATTTAAAAAATGAAATTAGGAGTTCCCGTCATGGCGCAGTGGTTAACGAATCCGACTAGGAACCATGAGGTTGCGGGTTCGGTCCCTGCCCTTGCTCAGTGGGTTAACGATCCGGTGTTGCCCTGAGCTGTGGTGTAGGTTGCAGACGCGGCTCGGATCCCGCGTTGCTGTGGCTCTGGCATAGGCCGGTGGCTACAGCTCCGATTCAACCCCTAGCCTGGGAACCTCCATATGCCGCGGGAGCGGCCCAAGAAATAGCAACAACAACAAAGACAAAAGACAAAAGACAAAAAAAAAAAAAAAAAGAAATTAGGCCCCTATCTCACATCGTAACTCAAAATTAATGCCATGTGGCTTAATTTTTTTTTTTAATGAAAGGTAAAACAAAATATTTAGAAGGCAATCTACACAAGGTCTTAACAACTTTGAAAGAAGGGAGAGATTTCTTTAATATAAAGCTCAAACCATGAAAAAAAATTATTAATTCAATGGTATTATGCAACTTCTGTTCATCTAAAGACTTCACTACAAAATGAAATTATAGGGAGTTCTCTGGTGGCCTAGCAGTTAGGGACTCAGCATTGTCATGGCTGTGGCATGGGTTACTGATGTGATTCAGGTTTGATCCCTGGCCTGGGAAGTTTTATGTGCTGTGCACATAGCCAAAAAAAAAAAGGGGGGAAAAGATAAATTACAACACAGGAGCTATATTAAAACATCTATTAATTTATAACTGGCAAATAATAGTATTGAGTAATTCTTTTCTTTTTAATTTAATTTTATTTTTTGTCTTTTTTAGGGCTACACCTGCCATATATGTAGGTTTCCAGGCTAGGGGTCGAAGTGGATCTGTAGTTGCTAGCCTACACCACAGTCACCATATCTGAGCCATGTCTGTGACCTACACCACAGCTCACAGCAACGCCGAATCATTAACCTACTGAGCAAGGCCAAGGATCAAACCTGCATCCTCATGGATGCTCGTCAGATCCGTTTCCGCTGAGCCATGACGGGAACTCCAGTATTTAGTAATTCTTGAGTGCTTACTATGTGCTAGATTACTTGCCTATATTAATGAACTTCATTTTCACAATACCCTGTGAGACAAGTTGTGTTGTCCTCCCTATTTTATTGATAGCACTGAGGCACAGAGAGGTTAGGAAACTTACTCATGTCCACACAGTAGGTGGTAGATTTGAGATTTGAACCTAGGCAGACTGGCTCCAAAGTTTGTTCCTTTAACCACTTGAACGGTGCATTATACTGCTTCAGCTAGTAAGTATGATAATCCAAAATATATAAAGAACACCTGCAAATCAATAACAAAAAGACTAATAATACAGTGAGAAAAGGGCAAAAGATCTAACAGTCATATGACAGAAGAGGAAATATCAATGTTCAATAAACATATGAATAATGCTCAATTTCAGTAGCAATCAATGAAATGCAAATTAGAGCTACAAAGATCATTCACGTGATTGGACATGACTAGGTTTGCCAGTATAAAATAATGGCAAAGATATATGGGCTCCTATATACTGCTGGAGAGACTGTAAATTGATCTATATATTAAAGTCATACTCAAAAGAGTTGATTAATTAATACTTGGTCCTACTATCTAAAGATTTTGTTGAAAAAAGTTCTCTCTTTTTAGGCCACATTTTTCTTTATCTAGCAAGGACACATGAAATGGCCCCATTAAACGTAGAAGCAAATATATTTCAATTTATAAAATATACTTATGACATTTATTAAAATGGCTTGTAATATATAAAATTAGTCTTTAAAAATTGATGGAAAAATTGAGCCTCATTCAAGTCTATTTTAATTAAATAGATGGTACATACTTGAGTGAAAAAAATATTTAACTTGTTCTTAAGAGTCTATTTAAGAAGGATTTTTATACCAACTTGGAAAGGTTGACAAACCAAAATGATAACTGTTAATTGATTGCAGGGGTTTAGGCTGTGTTTTATTCATCATTTAATCTGGTGCCCTTTGCCTCTTCCTCACTGTTGTTCCTTGTATGATATTTATCTTAAAATATTGAATCAGTAAGAGAAGTGTCAGAAGTGTCAGAAGATTACAGCTCAGTTCATCTCAAACCACTGTGTATCTCTACACGGACCTGCAAAACAGTCTTAAGTGATGTCATTATAAAAAGGCCAGAGAGGAAAAGAATTTAAGAAAGAAAAAAAAAAATGCCCCTGGATCCCTGGGTCCAGTCCTGCAGAATTAAGTCCCAGAGGGTTCAAGCCTTTTGCAGCCCTGTCCAGTTTGTTTGAGATATTGATCTGTGAAATATCCCAATGCTATCAGCAGCTTATGGGGCCCAAAGTATAATAATAGGGTAAATTATGTTTTCTTTTCCACATCTGCACTCTGAGATTGTTTTGGAGATCTTTCAACTTTACTCATTATAATCAAGTTGTACCAGCCTTTGTTTTAATAAGATTCTAATCTCGAGGTCTATCCTTCGCATCAATGACTTTACACTGTTAATTGCTTTCTTGTCCTCCATTAAATTGCGGTTGCAATTGCTTCATCTTAACAGGCGATTTGTGCTTTGTATTCTGCCCCATGCTCTGCAGACACACTTAGCAACATCATCTCCCTAAAGAACGAAATTACCTATTATCCTTTTAATTTTGATGTACTTTTTTATGTATTTGGTTTCCAGCTAGTGTCCAACCAGGAAGCTACATGTTATCTTCTTTTAAAAAAATGGTTTTTTTTTAAAAGCAGCAGAGTATAGATGGCCAGAATTTATTTCTAGATAGAACTCACATAGTACAGTCGTTTATTGTTTTATAGGACCAATTAAAAAGACAAAGGGGTCTATTCGCCCCTTGATACACAAGAGTGACTTCCATTAACATTAATGGAAGGGAAATACTTGCATGGAAATGAGCGCAGCCTTCGGATTAGAAAGTGAGGGGGGAAAAAAAAAGCAGAATCTGGAATGAATGGCTCCATGTTTTTCTCTAGAGAAGCTACACAAAAAGCAAACAGCTCAACTCGCAAATGTGTCTTCCCCCTACGCTTTTGACTTGTTTGTATAGTAAAGAAAATCAGTGAATAATTTTGAGGCAGTTCCTTCCTCCACAGATCAATCGGATGCGAATTTGTTATTCCAACACCGATGACACAACTTAGAGAAGGAACTCAGTAATGAAAAGCAGCTGGAGGGTTTGACAGGTTTTTGCTGAAGCAGAGTCCTGTGAGACCTGCTTTTGGAGGCAGAGGTGAAAAGTAGAAATTGGTTACCTGAAGAACTCTGTACACAGAAGCTTAATTTCCAAGGGAGACGAGCTGTCCATGTCAACCTTATCTTTTGACACGTCTTGCCTGAAATCTATCAAAATCGGGAAACTGCTTCTGACTTCTCAGCGTAGCCTCTGAATCCTGTGATCCTCTTGGCTCTCTTGTACCTTAGGAAAGTTTTACACTGTCAGCCAATATAATCTGACACCAGTTGAAGAAGTTTCTCTTTCAGCACGTCATGTTTTGGTTAATGGCCTAGGAGTTCAATTATTTAAAGTGTGACTAGGTCCCCATGCCGTCATCTCTTCTTAAAACATATTGACACATTCATTTGCCATCTGGGGAATGTTGAGTTCAAATTAGATTTTAACCTTTGAAAACGTCGACTTTAAGAATTCACAACCTGAAAGACCCGAAAGTTGAGAGTTAAGTTTTATTTGGGGCAAAATTAGGACTTAAGCCTGGAAGACAGCATCTCAGGTAGCCCTGAGAAACCACTCCGAGGCGGGGAGGGAGGAGCTAGGATATATAGGAGTTTTTGGAACAGAGGCCAGGGAGCCGCCACAAAAGAGGCCTGGGCTCTTTGAAATCATTCCTTTGATATGCACCTCTGCTATCAGGGCCAGTATCCTGTAGGACTCACCAGCTCTTACCCTTGGAGGTGACTGCATTCACAGATTATCCTTAACTACAGCCGGGGCTGAAATACCACCCAAGGAGGAAAAGGGGAATATCAGGATATGATAAAGGGGAGGGGGAGGTGCATGCAGCCATACACGCATTTTACAAAAGTTTGCTGCTGATCTCCTGAAGGTTAGTTGCTACCAGTTACAAGGGGCAGACATCACCACAAAGGATTTTAGTGTTTTTCTAGATATGAGGAGATGCAAGAATTGGGCACATAAAATCTTCCCCTAAAAATAGCTGACTATCTGAAGACCTGTTCTCCCAGTTTTCCCAGCGCAGAGAGCGCCTCCCTCCTGCTGATCACCCTGAGCTCCACTCAAGGGGGTGCTGCTAGTTGGCAGCTACGGTGGCTCATGATTTAATCCATGTAGAGGCTGAAGGCAAGGGCCAAACTTCAGTTCACAACAACATGCTTCAGAGATAGAAGAAGCACTCTTCAGAAGAACAGCCCTCTCCTTGGTATCTTTCAGTGTGTCTTCCACCTCCTTAGCCTGGACTTTGATTTCCTAGAAAAACCAGGCTCACTAGCATCATTTTCTGCCTCGAGTCTCTCTCTTCCCATGACGGTTGAGCCCTATCTCTGGAATGTTGCTACTATTCGTACTGACCTGGAAGAGGCTTCTGAGAAGTTCCTGTTTTAATTGTTTCCTTTCTTAGCTGTGACAAATTCCCTGCTTCAGAGCATTACCGCAGCTTTCTTGGGAGCCAAAAGTTGTGCAGCTGGAGTTCCTTTTTTAGCTTAAAATGTGACTGTAGCCCTGTCCTCTGTTTATCACCTTTAATACCCTCTCTTTTGTCTTGGCATCCCTAAAGACAAAAGAGAGGGTCTGCTCTGGTCAGAATTCCCTAAAGAATCATCTTTATTTATTGTTTTCTCACCAAACCCTACCTTTTCCCATATTTGGTATTGTGGAGTGGTTTGAGCAATGTATCCAATGAAAACTGGTGTTGGGGCAAGTGGGGATGACAATGAGGAGGGTACCACAGGCATTTTATTTTAACATTACTGTTTCTAAAATGCTTTTGTTTCCCCTAACCTACTCCAGTGTGCTAGTTCAGATCCCCTGAGGAGCCAGCACCAAGATGAGATTAGATGCACAAGCGTTTTACTGGGGGAAATGCCTGTGAAGGATACAGGGAGGAAGCATGAGTGGGGAAAGAGAGCCTCAGACCTGGATTACATCTGACACCTGTGAGAGGGTTGCGGAAGGAAGAACGACTGGGTGGGCATGATGGGATTCTAGGAAAGCTTTCCCCAGGCCAATGGGAAAGTCCTCAAGAGGTCTCTTATCGGGCAGGAAGCAGGCTGCCCTAGGACCCCCACCAAGCTCAGCACTGGCTGGGAGCAACCTGGCAGAAGCCTGGCATCTGTGAACATGGCGCTGGACCCAGGGGTGGCCATTGGGGCTGTCACACAACTGTGTAGGAGATCTGACCATCACCTTTCTGGGCCACCACACGCAGCTATGTGTTCTCCCACTAGCAGTGAACGTGGTTATTGCCCTTAGGGTAAGGTATCAGCAAACTATGAGAGCAGTCTGTCCCATCTGGCCAGTCTCCCAGTACCAACTGCTGCTCCTTCGGGAATCGTCATGGAGTCACTGAGGGCCAGTGTAGATGTTTCCTCCCCGAAAGCTTGGAAATTGATGAAAACCGTATATCAATTAAATAGCTGCAGGGCAATGCTATCGCCAAGACTGAAAATCCATTTCCTGTTCCTCATTCCAAATTATGTATAGCCTTGTTTCTAATAAAGCACGTGACAGGTTGTGGAGATCAAACACCATTAAGACACTTTAATAATAGACTGCCAACGGAAAGGTGCCCTCAGTTGGACTATAAACCCACTCATGTTTTCAAACTCCTGGAAAGAAATTTAAGTCCAAATATTTATACTTTACAAATTGAAACTCAAAGAAAATAAAGAAAATAAGAAAATAAAGTATGCAATCGGATTCTCCTGCCCTATTGAATTTTTTAAAAAATTTAAAACATCTAGAGTTCACTCTCTCCAATTTTTTTATGCTGCTCAGTGCCAGCCAGCTATTCAGTTCTTGATACCTACAGGAGTTCGTGTTTCTTTAGCAGCTTCATCCTAGACTGTCTATAACTTGGATGGATGTAGTTACTTCGGTGCTTCATAAATTGCAGCATAATTTTGAAAGAGTCCAAAAAGTTCATAGGAACCTCAAGTTATTCCAACTCTGAGCTCATACTTAGGCTAGAAAAGGAACTGGTTCCCAGCCCTTAAAGTAACTATCCCACCACCCAAGTAACCAAAACCATAGTAGAGATTCAGTGGTGAGTGAGTGAAGGAGGGTAGGTGGAGAAAATCTTAGTTTTAGTCTCTCAAGGATTCCAGTCAGTCTATGCCTGATGCCCAGAATCCATGACCTGTGAGAATATATTCAACTGGGAAAAATCTTTCCATGAGAGGTTAATTAGACCCTATACATTTATATCTACGGAGAAAAATCCATCTGTGTAAATGTTCCACTCCAGTGAATGTTTCTGACCTGGGACTTCTCCTTTCAAAGCACTTATCTTGAGGCCAAGAACTACGCCTGTCATATGCACCATGGAATTTCTGGCATCCAACACTGTGCCTACCGTATAGAAGGGGCTTGACAAATAATTGTGGTAATAAAATAGAATTTAATAGAATTTAATTCCCACTCATGTCAGTCAAGATTCTGTATGACCTTAGTTGAGGAATAGCCTGGTTTACAAGGTGACCTGTTAAAAATCTATTATAATTTACAGCTGGGTGATGCAGGATTTTCCAAACACTATGCAACAAAAAGAAAAGCAGAAATAAGCCAGGCTCTGAGACCAGTATAACTGTGACTATCATCCATGACCTCTTATTTCAAATTTTTATGTTTAGCGCTATAGCCATTATTTTCATTGATTGACTTTATGACAAATATTTTCTAACTGTAACTGTTTAAAAAGTTAAGGACATAACATATTTATACTAGTAAAAGAATTCACTTAGCAATGTATGATTTTTAAAAGCTGGTTTTTTGCCAATAAAATTTGAAAATCACTGACTCAGCAACAGTAAAACGGACTTTGAGCCAGAGGGTTTTATCTGAATTCAAATTCTTCTCTGCTTTAACATCTTTGAGACTCAGGTAACTCTTTTGTAAAATGGGAGTGATTAGACATAACTCAAAGTTTGTTGCAAGATTAAGAAAGTTAAATAAAATCTTAAAAGCCCCTGGCCCAGGGCAGCTCTCCATATGCCTTCATACAAAGCGGTCATAGTGGACCATCAAACAGAATAGGCACTTAAAAACTGTTTTGATTCACTTTATTTTCAATAGTTGGAGATACTTCACTTATTTTAAACAATTTCACCTATAGCTGGGTACAACTGTTTTCGTTATCAAAACTAAGCATTTTCTGATGTTTTATATGATGTTTTGTTTATACCTCTGCTTCAGCATATACCTCCTACTAGACTTCCAGTGCCTTGAAATCAGGGATTGTGTCCTAGTCTTCTTCTTCACAATGGGGGCCAGAGAGTCCAGCTCAGTCACTTCTGGATAAATACCATCTTTAATCCTGGAAATGACGTTACACAGCTTAAATGTACCAATCTGTTGGTACTTCATTCCCAGCCTCCTGTGAGGTAGACCATCATCCCCATTTTGTGGATGGAGAATGTGAGGCATAGAGCACTTAAGTGACCTCACCAAGGTCAGAGAGCTAAAGTAAATGGTAGAGCTGGAATGGAGCTCAGCTTCATCTGGCTTCAAAAATCCATTCTCTTGCTCCTCGCACTGAGCTGCCTCTTGTTAATGAAAAGAATGATCACATCACCAAAAAGGCAGTTGCAATAGCGAGCTGATTGAATTAGCAGTCATTCAGTGCTAGGTATGTATTATGGTTTCCATAGGAACTCTTAACGCTTCTCTCTTGAGATATGTACATTATAAAAGGAGCACTTGTACAGTTGACCTCAGTGTGTTGTGGGTGTGGTGTTGGTGGAAGGGACCATCTTATCTGTCAGTACAACGAACACGGTGACTTAGGCCTATGAAAACCTTTCTGAATGGAAACAGAAACCTCTGAAATAAGGAAACTACAAATTTGAAATTAAGGAGGCTCTACCAAAGTAATACCATGCCAGCGTTATTAATTATTCAATTTAGCTTTCATAAACATTTCAATACACTTGCAAACAATCTAGGTTTAATTGGCTTCCTTCATTAGAATTCCCAAGTAAGCAGCAGCATCACTGAATAATCATAATTCATCATGTGACCTGTAAGATACGATAGTAAATATTTTAAAATAAAAATTATGAGCACTTTTCAAATACTAGGTAGTAAGTATTTCATGCTGGCGTATTTTAGTGTGTTTGGTAGGAATGTAGAGGGATCCGTGAAGGTCTCAGAGTAGCCTTGTTACGACCCGCTTCATTTCAATCCGTACAAGGCTACACAGCAAATGGCCTGCCTCTCTGTACCTGTACACGGCAGCCATGCTGAAGGAAGCAAAGAAGTATACATTGTCTTATTTATGAGTTTCATAAGTAACCAATTTTTAAAAATCAATAAGTATTTTTCCTAAAAACTGCCATGCAAGTTGCTTGAATTATTCCTTCTCCATTTTCTGACTTGGTAATTCTGAGAACTCTTCCTACTAAGGAGCAGCAGAAAACATCATCCAGCAAGAGGGAAAGGAGTTTTCAAGGGAGAGGCCCGGGAATGACGGATGACCTAGCTTTCCACCCAGATCAGACCCTCCTGGAGGATGATGACACAGCCGGGGCCCAGAAAACTCGGATTCTGTGACTACGTAAAGCCAGAGCCCTCTGTCTATTGGCAGTACTTTGAATATCCCACGACTGCCTCTCGGCACCCCGTACAGTTCTGAGCGTGTAGGGAACTCTTTGGTTCCCTAATGCTGCTAGTACACATTACCACAAACCAGGTGGCTTACAAGGCAAACTTATTATCTGACAGTTCTGGAGGCCAGAAATCTAAAACAAACTGCATTTCTTCGGGAGGTTCGAGGTGGGGGCGGGGGGATCTGTCTCCTCACCTTTTCTAGCTCCGAGAGGCTGCCAGCGGTTCACAGCCCCGGCTTCTCTCTCCAAAGCCAGCAAAGTCTGATGGCATCTGTCTCACATTGCATCACTCTGACCAACCTTTCCACCCCCTCTCTTCCACTTTTATTTATATTTTGACTATACAGTCCCCTGGGATGACCCAGCAATGTCTCCCCTTGTCAAAATCTGTAATTTGATTGCATCTGTAAAGTCCCTTTGGCTATGTAAAATAGATTCCAAGGATTAAGACATGACTAGGCATCTTTAAGAGGTGGCACTTTTCTGCCCCCCACAGGGACACTGGGCAAACTTGAGGTGAGTAGATTCCTCGGGGCTCTGAGTGATCTCCGGAGGCGTGCGGGGCTCGCCTTACTGTTTTCCTCCTAATGCACCTTGCGTTCTGCCTCTAAAGTTGATGCTGCATCTCTTCCTACTCATTACTCTTCCCTTCAGCCTAATGATAGGGAAGTTGCACGATTCACTATCTTCCTTTTATTCTCTCGGTAATAATACCCTGTAAGAGAGACCCTTGATGGGAGCAGGGAGTTGGGCTCGCAGGCAGCGTGCGAGATATCTGTGTATCCATACTGATGTTTTTCTTTCCTATACTTATCTCTGAGTTTTCTCTACTTTTTATTCAGAAAAGAATTTTTTTTTTTAAAGAAAATTGCCACATTGGAGGAATCCTTTCAAGAGGTCCTGTGAATTACTAATGTCCATGGCTAATAATGATCCTGTTCTCCTGCCCCTATCTGTTAAAGGAATCAAAGGCAGCTGGGGAAGGAAGCTGGGGGAGTCAGATCTGCCATGTAGCTGTGATATCCTCAGCAAGTTTCCGATCCACACCCCCCCCCCGTGCCTCAGTTTCCTCATGCATAAAATATGAATAGCGGCAGCTTTTCTGCTTCAGGCTGCACGCAGGAGCCAGTGTTTCATTTTTGTCTTTTATTTAAATACATTTGATTTCTAAAGCAGCCATTGAGCCACCTGCAAGGCAGAGGCCAAACTCCTCGGCACAGAGGCCCTTCAGAATCTAATCCCACCCTAACGCTCCAGCTTCATCTTCCATGGCTTCCACTGCATGCAACCCTCTGACAAGACTCATCTTCTTGCCAGGCCCCAAACATGCCAAAGAAAGGAGATGACCTCAAGTTCTCTCTCTCTGTTTTTGTTTGTTTGTTTGTTTTTTGGTTTTTTTTCTACTTCGATAAACAGGAAAGATGGGCTGTGAGGGGAAAGCAAGTGTCAACCATTGTTTGAGACATTTTCTAAAATTTTAGAATGATCATCATCTCATGGAAAAGGAGAAGAAATAATACAGTGAGTGTGTTTAAATTCAGATAAGACGTTTGCTTCTGTTTAGAATGCACAGCTGGTCAGACAAAATGTTGTCGTGGTTAGTGATACCTGGCCAGAAGACCATTTTAAGCATTATCAAGCCTTATCTTCCCTAAACGAAGAGGATGAGAGAGCCAAGAATAACAGTTCCTACTTCACCCAATGGACACCAAGAATAAGATTTTTTTTTTTTTTTTAAGAATAAGTAAATAAAGGAAAACCAGCTCCTGTTTGGGATGTTGCAGCCTGATTTGGGGAGGGTTGGCGTACAGAGACTGTGAGTAATCATACCGCTGGGCAGGGCTTGGTACTCCTAAAGGGTCTCTCTTTTGAGTCACCTGAGGTCTCAGCATCAGTTACCTGGTGAAAAGCAACTAAAGACAACTCAAGAGTCGTTAGCATCACATCCTGCCCAGGTCCCTGTCATATGAAGAAAGATGCCCAAACCACAAGAATATTCTGCTGAGGGGTCAGGGCTGTGACCACAGAGGAAAGAGGTTGTCGTTACTACATTCTCAGCTTCATTCTTTGTCCCTTGACACAAACAACCCCTTTTACTTTTTAAGAGCTGTGTTAAGGGTGCTCAGTGGGATAGTTCTGGGTGGATGAATTTGTGACACCAATCTCCACCTCTCAGAGAAGCCATCCAGGACCCAGCCCATGCCCTTCACACCCTGAGACCTTTGTACGTGCATCCCAGTAACTCCACCCTCCCCACCTGCCCACCAGGCCATTCCTGCCCATTGTCAGCACTCAGCATCTTATCTGTGAAGCTCTTCCTAATGACCAGCACACCCCATCACACACAGCAGGGAAAGGTCATTAATTAATATTGTATGTTAACCTTTAATGTATGATACAGAATGTATGTGTATATTACAGAATTTTCCTGTAGACTTTTCATAAAACATTTTGTTCAGCAGGCTATGCTGGCCACCATAAAAGTGAAGTTAAATAACTACAGTACCTATGTTTTAGGGACGTTTAGATGTATTCCCATACATTGGGGTGACAGGAAGTACTTGGCCGGAGTGGATGAAAAGGAACTGGACTGATCATCTGAGAAAAATCATAGCTTCTTATTCGGTCCCTTGCCAATGCACTTTTCCTTTAAGGCACTAAATAACTACAGCAAAACGTCCATGAAAATGCCTGACTTATACTTTTTATTTTGCCTTCTAGTCCACACGTTGTTTTCATATTCGTTATCTCACTGCATCTTGGCAACAAGCCTGTTCAGTAACCATTTTGCAGATGGTGAAATTGAGGCCCAACAGGGTACATCGACTTGTCTGCAGTAACAGAGCCAGCAGGCGGAAGTCGAGAGAGGAGGGTGGGCCATCCGCTACCCAGCAAGCCCCCAGCAGACAGCGATCCATGCTGGGCACTAGTAAACAGCACAAGGGAGACTCTGATCAACCAGCTTTGGTTTCTTCCCTCAAGGAGCTGCTGCCCTGCTTCCCCCTGCACCGTCTTGTGTTTCCTCCCCCCTTACTCCTTATTGAGCCGCCCGTCACTTCTGTAATGTACGTGTTCCGTGCTCGGTTGGAAAGTTTGGAATCTGGAGAGTCATAATTTGTGATTCATTTCCTGTGTCTGCATACCTTACTAGAGCGCCGTATGGTACGCTTCCTTCCTGCAGTGTTTTTCTTACCACCACACCATGTGCTCACAAAAGATGCTTAAATGATTTAATAGTCATGCTTCTGACTTAAACAGCTTCCCATCCATTGGGGTGACAGGAAGTACCTGGATGGAGGAACGGCCAGAGACAGTGGCACCCCAGTCCTCAAAGTCCACACAAATAATGAATTCATCGAAGAGCCACCAAAGCAGGGGGAGGGGGATGCTAGGAGACTGTGACCAACACATATGAAAAACAGTGATTGTTTGATTATAGGGGAAGCTCAGACAAATAAGGAAAGCCTAACCTATCAATGCGAAAAGGGACAAAATACACAAAGAAGCAATTGATAATAAGCAATTGATAAGCATTGGTCATAGACTAATGACCAATAAAAAACATTAAAAGCCTACAGTCTAGGATTTCCCGTGTGGCTCAGCCACCGTGAGGATGGGGGTCTCGATCCCTGGCCTTGCTCAGTGGGTTGGGGATCCAGCATTGCCATGAGCTGTGGTGCAGGTCGCAGATGTGGCTTGGATCCTGTGTTGCTGTGTCTGTGGTTTAAGCCAGCAGCTGCAGCTCTGATTCAACCCCTAGCCTGGAAACTTCCACATGCCATGGGTGCGGCCCTAAAAAGAAAAAGAAAAAGAAAAGGCTAAAATCTAACCAGCACGTTGCTGTGGCTCTGGCGTAGGCCGGTGGCTACAGCTCCGATTCGACCCCTAGCCTGGGAACCTCCATGTGCCGCGGGAGCGGCCCAAGAAATAGCAACAACAACAACAATAACAACAGCAACAAAAAGACAAAAAAAAAATCTAACCAGCAGTCAATAAAAATAGATATTACAACAATGATCTTCGTCTGTCAAATTAGTGAAAAATTAAATATATATTATATGTCTATATGATGAAACAGGCACATTTTAAACACTGCTAGTAGAAGTACCGTATACATCTCTTTAAAATAAGTTGGGCCTGTGTATCAAGGGTTTCAAAATTCTTGCACTTAGTGATTTCATTTTTAGGAATCTTCTTGAAGGAAATGATCAGAAGTTTGGTGAAATGATCAGAAGTTTGTTCAAATGATCAAAAGCAGAGAAGATCAACCCAACATTATTTATAATAGTCTAAAATTGAAAAGTTAGATAATTAATAGCAAGAGAAAGTTACGTAAACTACCATGTAGCTATGTTATATTAATAATAATGCAAAGAATATTTAATGATGTGGAGAAATGCCAAGTAGTTAAATGTCAAAATTCATTCCTCTAAGATCTTGGAAGGATGTGATTTCTCTTCCTATGGTGGGAACAGTGAAGTAAGAAGTGACCTTGGAGTTCCCGTAGTGCCTCAGAGGAAACAAATATGACTAGCATCCATGAGGACGCAGGTTCAACCCCTGGCCTCGCTCAGTGGGTTAAGGATCCGGTGTTGCCACTGCCATGAGCTGTGGTGTAGATCGCAGAGATAGCTCAGATCTGGGGTTGCAGTAGCTGTGGTGTAGGCCAGTGGCTACAGCTCCAATTCAACTCCTAGACTGGAAACCTCCATATGCTGTGGGTGTGGCCCTAAAAAGACCAAAAAAAAAAAAAATGACCTTCTCCACAACTGGGAGGGCAGGTGAGGCAGGGAGAAGCAAGGGACTGAGGACTAGATGCCCTGGCTGTCACCCCCTACTAACCATGTGGCCTTGACAGAGTCACTAGACAACCCAGATCTCCCAGTTCCTCCCGACACCCCCTGCTTCTACCTGGGCAGAATCGAGAGATGATGTGTATGAGCTGCCTTGTGATGAAGAAGCTGGCTGCTGTTAGCACAGAGTGCAGGCACCAAAGAGAGAAAATTATTAGTGGGATGGATAATAAACTGTTAAAGTACTTTATAAACTAAGTTGCAGTAGAAGATAATATTTTAATCGATTCCTAATTTTCATTTGTTCCCACATGTAGGATCTCCTCAGCTGTTACCAGCACCTTAAACATATACTTAATTGCCTAATTAAGTGATGACCTCCGCAAACACTCCAGAGTCCTTTGATCTCCTACACCTACACCAGCTCCCAAAGATGACTCTCCCCTCTCCCGGAGCCTTGCAGGTGGTGCTGTGGTTACGATTTCCGGCTCTGGGGTCATGATAGCTGATTCAGGTCCCAGTTATGTTACAATATCTGTTGCAAAACCTTAGTCAGGGTGCTTCTACTGCTGTAAATCCCGCTCCTGTGGGGACAGGGAGATGGGAAACCTCTACCTCATTGAGATGGTGCAGGATTAAATGAAATATTCTAGGTAAGGGCTTGGCTCATGCAACACCTGGCACAGGGTCAACATCAATACTACCCTGAACTCCTAGGTGGCTCTCAGTTTCCCATTACAGGGCCATGCTTGTGCCCTTCCCAGCACTCCTAGCACGGTCTGGTTAAGGAGGGTAGAGGCAGCCTCCAGAGCCCAGGGCATGTCAGCTAGTGCAGAAAGCATAGGCGATGTTACAGAGCGTGGTGGCCGCCTTTATGGACATGCAGACTGCTTGCAGATACTCCCTAACTGTGAATTCCACTCTGCGGACCCTCTCCTGCAGTGCAGGTTTTGAGTAAACATGCCAACGGGGAAATGGTTCGCATTTGAAAGCATTTCATGGACAGGTTGGCAGGGAGAGGGTGTCAGAGGAAACAGAAAACCCTGGGGAAGGATAGGCATGAAGAGGAGGAAATCAGCTAGGGTCCATGGAGCATGTGGAAATGATGGAACCCTGAGGTAGTGCAACTGAGGAGCAGGGATCTGGGGTCAGAAATAGGCCACAGGTGAGTCAAAGCAGATGGAGACCTGCATGTGTCACCCAGGGACCCAGCCTGAGTGGTCGGACCCTCATTGAGCCAGCACACGAGGGACACGGCCTTTGCGGTGCCTCATGGCTTTCTGCTGGGCATCCAGTCCCAGGTCTTTTCCTTCTTATCACCTTGTGTCCCTTCATCCTGTCTATACACCTCAGTACTTCTCAGTACTCAGTGCTTCTCTACACTGATGGCTGTATCATCATCACCCTTTTTTATGAGGCGCAGTTTGAGACTCCTCTGCAATTCATAAATGTGTTTTCTGTCCTTATTTTTCAAATACTAAGCAGTGAAATAATGGGAGATACGTATGGGCTTTGGATTCAAAAGAAGATTCAAACCTCTGCTCCGCTTCCCTCCTAATTCTGTGCCCTTGGGAAAATGATTTAATTCCTCTAAGCCTCCATTTCTATGTTTGTAACATAAATATAAAAATACTACATCCCCCCCCACTGCTCTGAGAGTTCAGTGAAAAGTAAATTTGTAGAGAAACTAGCACCTAGTAGACAATTAGTAAATACTTTCTTTCTCTTCAGTAGAGAAGTGTTTAAATGCAAATGTTGCATTTTATACATTTGCAATGTTTAAAGACCAATATTGTTCTTATGGCTTTAGGAATAGCTAATGAAACATGCTTGTGAGCGTTTTGAGGATTAAAAACATTTGACAGTTACAACCAGGTCAAGTGCTAAGGATATAATGATAAATAAGACAGTGTCTTGCCAGTTGGAGTTTTTATTCTAGTTGGGAAAGACCACAGATAATTAACATGTATACAAATGGTGCACAGACAGATGTTTTTATAGAAAAATAAGATATTCACACATGCATAGTTTGCATGATTTTTAAATGCATAAAATCTGTTTGATTGGTTGATGATCTCAGGCTGTGATATGGGCAGGTGAATGAAATCCAGGACTCCTGCATATCCAGTCCTAAAGAGATGAGAGTGAGGAGCCAGATTTTGAGCTAAGAAGACTCGAGTGTTGATGTCTAAGAAAATGCATTCTATACATTGTAACACCTCCGAAAACGAAGTCAGCTGGCCTTCCCAGGCCAGCAAATTGCTGGTGACCCTAGAGAATTGGGTGAGGCCACCATTTAATTGCACGAGCTTTAAGAGAGCTGCAGTCCTTTATCCCATTAATTCAACCTGCAACTTTATTCTCTCATCCTTTTGCATATGCAATTCTCATTGATTTCAATGGGAGTTACAGACACGGAGAAAGGGAAGAATTGGGCCAATTATCTGTTCAAAGCAGAACATCATTTAAAGTACAGTTTTAAAGTGTTTGCAGGCACATTAGTGAGTCAGCTCCTTCTCACTCGTTTGTCCAGGAGGCTTTCTGCCTTGAATGGAGCATTTTAAAGGGCAATCTCCTCCCCTAAAAATCCCCATGTCATACTCACGCACCAGTAATTTGATTCTGACTGCGGGAGGCAATGACCTCACATTTTAGTCTCGATTTTACTGCTGAATTGTTTCAGATTTAAGCTATAGCCTCATCATAATTACCAACCCCAAATCACATTATAAATTCCTAGGATGCCTATTGGGCTCTGACCGGTGTTCCACCTAGCAAGTTAAGTTGACATAGCCTTGCCCCTCAGAGACCTTTTGTTTGAAATAGTCTCCGTCCATCAGTCATGCAACAACATAGCACAAAGAGGAGAAACGATTATAAATATAACACTTAAAGCAACGAAATTTACGTGGCTGGGGAGCACAGCTTTGTGTCTCCAGCTCTCCCTCACCTGATGGACTACGTGTTATAGCATTTGGCTGCACAGTAAATTTGTGTAAAGCAAATCGTGCTTTTCTATTGACTTCCATTCTGTAAATTCCATATGCATTATTAGAGTTCACAAAAGTCATTGAAAACGTCTGTGGGGAGAGATGCAGATGATGTGACCTGCCAGATGCCCCAGTTCCCCAGTTATTCTTTGTCCGAAAGGCACTTCTGGATGCTGGGACCATTGGCAGCCCTGGGAACTCAGGACCTCTCTTTGCTGGATGCTCTTTCTCTCACCCTTAGAAAATTATTTCTCCTACTTTGAGATACTCCCCCTTCTTGCCACATCCCCCCCTCCTTTTCCTTGTGTCTCACTATTTATAAGGCCTTGTGGTACCAGGATTAGGATTGGTCTCCATCAGTAGTCATGATGGCGGGACCCAAAAACCGAGTTCAGAGTTTTCACTTTTGCAATACAAAGGAAGAGAGCTGCCATAATCAGCCATGCAGGTTATACCATCCAGCGTGCATGTGGCCACACTGCAAATGCTGTTGTCTCCCAGCATGGTAAAGGAAATACTGTAGGAGCTTTGGGATGGGTTCTAACTCTGCCTTCAAGTTCAGTGGCTCTGAGACCTTGGGCAGTCTCTCGGGTTTTGATCTCTGAGATTTGGTCTTTGGCCTCTGTATGATGAAGCCGTAATATTCATGTTCTTGAGTGACTGCGTGGACTAGATGTGATCCAGCAGGCCCAATGCCTGATCAGTATGTACTGGTTTTCTGCTTCCTCTTTGGTTTTGCTTTGAACGAGAAGGGTTATTGAAATATTACAGACTTTCTATGGCATAGAAAGTCCACATTGATTAATATTTGAAAGAAAACAATGGTTTGTTATTCTCAAATGCTATTTCATTAAAAAAAGACAAAGACAAAGTTCCCTGTTAGCTCAGCAGGTTAAGGGTCTGGTGGTGTCATTGCAGTGGTGCAGGTTCAATCCCTGGCCTGAAAACATCCACATGCTGTGGGTACGGCCAAAAAAAAAAAGACAAAGACTCTGTGAAGTAGCTGACCAAATAGTTGTGATAACTATGTTTTGTTCATGATAATGCTTGCATGAAAATTTTCTGCAGGGCTTGATTATTAATATTTCAGGTCAGCTCAGTGATTACTCACCTGGGATTCTCCATGTAAACAAACAACTACAAAATAAGAGGGAGCAACAAATAATCACTGCTTTTATAATTATTATACATGAGTATTCTTTGATTGGTTGACTTTTCTTATATGAAATCCTATTTCTAATAACTGTTAAAACAGTAAATAATAGGTCACGGTAATAATGATTACTATCATTTTAAAATCCTTTAAAAATGTGTCTTGCCTTGCTATAAATAAAGCATCTGAGATGTGCGTGTTTCCTAGCTTATAGCAATTTGTTTTCCAGTATCTTCTTTGTACCTTCTTAGTAGTTGTATAGATGAACAAGGAGTGCTAGCTACATTCTTTGGAGAACATAGGGTTTAACAATTCTCAGGAAAAAAGTTTAAATAATTTCAGGCCAATTCGTTCAATAAATTTTAGGGGAATAATTTGATTTTTTTTTAATTAACTAATGAGCATTACTACAGTACTGGTATAGTGGGGTTAGGGATTTAAGGAGCCTTTTCGGTCTTAGCTGATAAGCCAACAAACAATAAAATCACTAGGAGTCAAATTATGTCAAAGAGGCTTCAAGTGCTAAACAAGTCCAGGAGAGAAATCACAGTGAAGGCTTTGGTAATCAAAAGAGCTTGCTGAAGGAGTCAGGTCTTAGGCTGGGTCTTGAGGAATAGATGAACAAGACTTGGATAGGCAGAGGAAACATTCTTAACTGTTTTGTGCACCTCTGATCTGCAGTGGGAATCTGTGAATTCTTTCACATTATGAGCGTATCAAACATTTCCAGATAATTAGCAAACTGAAGAACTTGACCGTGAATGGCTAAAATGATTGGCCCTTATGCAGCAGTAAAACTTACAGAGATGACCTCATGGGAAAAGGGGATACTCCCACTGAGGCCCACCTTTCCAGTTGGCATTCAGTATTGCCCTGGGTTTTTCCACGCACATCTTCAAAGGATAAGAGGTCAACAGATTGTGTTTATGCAAATGAGATGTTCAAATTCTACTTGGGAACACAAGTAAATAGTAAACAAGAGAACCTGAAAGTTAGCTAAATTGGAAAGCTGGCTGAAATGCTAAATAGAACATACTTGATAAGAAATGATGGGTTCCCTCAGCCTGGAGGAAGTGTAGCAGGATGGAGAATGTTTTCTAATACAGCTCTACTCATTACGATCTCAGCTCCGAGTTCTCCAGTGATAGATACAGAAGGCATATTGGAAACTTCCCACATGTCTAATTATTTCCTGTGAAGCCTATCATCAAAAAGTGCACACAGTTAAAAATCACAGTGAATTTTATCTTTCTTCCGACACAGTGATGATGGAGGTATGTAGAATTCTGCACTACAGATGATGTATATAGGGAGAGATAAATACAAAGACAGTTCTAGACATGGAGATGATATTTAAAATGAAACTTAGAGTTGCCTTAGAGTCTGCTCAACTGTGCATGTCCCCCAGTGTCCTTCTCATCTCTCTCCAATCATATCCTTCCTAACTCATCTCAAAACCTAGACCCATTGACAGCCATTCTTCTCACCACTCCATTACATTCTTCCCATTGTATGCCCACGTTATATAACTTTCATGGGAATTCTGTTAATTGGCTAGGTGTTTCACGTTCCAAACAGGGACAGCTTGTCCTTACCTTTGATGACTATGGTGGTGTTAAAATATGTCACAAATTCTTTAATACTCCTCCCTTCAAAACATGGGGCCTAATTCTCCTCTTCCTGGGTATAGGCTGGACTCAGTGATTCCCTTCTAACAAACAGAACAAAGCAAATGTTGCCACATGCAACTTTTAATGCTGGGTTAGAAAAGGCATTTCATCTTCTCATTCTCTATCTTGGATCACTTGCTCTGAGAAAAGGCTGCTGCCAGGTCACAAGGACACTGACTATGGAGAGGCCCCTGTGCTGAGGAACTGAGGCCTCTGGTCAGCAGCCAGGAAGGACCTGAGGCCTCCTGGCCATGTGAGTGAGCTTTAATGTGGATCCTCAAATCCCAATCAAGCCTTCCGGTGACTGTAGCCATGGCCAACATCTTAGCTGCAACCTCATGTGAGACCCTGAGCCAGAACCACTCAACTAAGCTGCTTCCAAATTTTGAATCACAGAAACTCTGAGATTAATAAATGCTTGTTATTTTAAGCATCTAACTTTGGGGATAATTTGTTACATTATTGATACCTAATGACCTAACAGAGTAGTGTGTTATCTTGAAGTAAAAAATAGATAGGAAGAAGTAGTTGAGAATTCCTCATTTTTTGATGGGCTTCGAAAAGGGAGAATAAGCCTTTGTCCACCACTACTCTTTTTCAGATCTTAGCCAAATGAACACGTTGACAACAGTGATTCTCAGTGGGGGCAGTATTGCCCCCTAAAGTTTTTTTTGTTTTTTTTCAGAAATCTGTAGAACATCTGGATTTTCATAACCATTTTGGCCACTGTAAAGGTAGGGCATAGGGATTTGAGATACCCTGTAGAACATGGACAGAGCCACACGAGAAAGAGTTACCTGTGTCCCCCCGAGTCTAGTGTCCATGGCCCTGATGGTCATTCATGAAGGTAAAAACAAAAACAAAAATTGTTTTAAATCATCTAAATTTAGAACTTCTGTTTTAAATTAAACTAAAAATTATATGCTTTAAAAAAAATAAAATGCAGTTGATTTACAATGTTATGCCAATTTCTGCTGCACAGCAAAGTGGCCCAGTCGTACATATATATATATTTCCTTTCTTATATTATCTTCCATCATGGTCTATCTCGAGAGATTAGATATAATTTTCTGTGCTATGCAGTAGGACCTCATTGTTTATCCATTCTAAATGTCATAGTTTGCATCTACTAACCCCAAACTCCCAGTCCATCCCACTTTCTCCCGTCTCCTCCTTGGCAACTGCAAATCTGTTCTCTATGGCTGTGAGCCTGTTTTTGTTTTGTAGATGATAGGTTCATTTTGTGCCATATTTTGGATTCTGACTTACTTCACTTAGTATGAGAATCTCTAGTTGCATCCATATTGCTGAAAATGGCACCATTTCATTCTTTTTTATGGCTGAGAAATGTTCCATTGTATATATGTACCACTTCTTCCTAATCCATTCATCTGTTGATGGACATTTAGGTTTTTTCCATGTCTCTGCTATTATGAGTAGTGCTGTAATGAACATAAGGATGCATGTATCTTTTTGAATTGTAGTTTTGTCCAGATATATGCCCAAGGGTGGGATTGCTGGGTCATATGGTAGTTCTATATTCAGTTTTATGAGGAACCTCTGTACTGTTTTCCATAGTGGTCATACCAATTTACATTCCCACCAACAGTGTAGGAGGGTTCCCTTTTCTCCACACTCTCTCCAGCATTTGTTAGTTGTAGACTTATTAATGATGGCCATTCTGCCCGGTGTGAGGTGGTACCTCATTGTAGTTTTGATTTGCATTTCTTTAATAGTTAGTGATGTTGAGCTTTTTTTTTTTTTCTTCCATGTGCCTACTGGCCATCCATATGTCTTCTTTGGAGAAATGTCTATTTAAATCTTCTGTCCATTTTTC
This sequence comes from Phacochoerus africanus, assembly GCF_016906955.1. Classification (NCBI taxonomy): domain Eukaryota; kingdom Metazoa; phylum Chordata; class Mammalia; order Artiodactyla; family Suidae; genus Phacochoerus; species Phacochoerus africanus. The sequence continues at coordinate 126,459,125 of NC_062558.1, forward strand.
CATTGGGTTGTTTGTTTTGTTGTTGTTGAGTTTTATGGATTGTTTGTTAAACTTAATTTTTCAATGGTTTCAGTACACTGAATTTTTCCAAAAACAGAACTGCTATTTAAATTGACAGTAGATTATATTTTCATTGGCTTATAATCTTTCAAGAGTTGTTCAAAACCACCTTGCTGGAAATGATGCTCCTCATATATTGAGTCACCAACAGGATGCTGGTGACAATCTGCAGTGGCACCTGAAGAATTCTTAGGGGTTCTACAAGGAGGTGCAAGTGTGTGACTACTTATAATGTGGCCATATATGATCATTATGTATTGAGAACCATTGCCCACAGTCATTGCAGATGTGTTGAGAGACAGTGACAGACCCCAATTCAAATCCTGGTTCTACCGTTGACTATGAGTTAGTAACTTTTACATCTTATAGGATTAAGTTTTCTCATCAATGAAATAAGGTAATAACTACTACCTTGCAGATTTTTGGAAGGGTTAATGTTTTAAAGTCTTCAGGATAGTGCCTGGACCACTGTGGGTTTGTAACAATGATACATATCCTGGTAAGTGACAGTACCTGTTTTGATCCATTCTGCAATGGGCAAATCAGTATGTTCGTTCCGCCCAGGTGCGCTAGCTAGGAATGCCAACTCGATTCTGAAGCCTAACAATGGTCATGATTAAAAATGATAATGGAGAGTTCCCGCTGTGGTGCAGTGGGATCAACGGCATCTCTGCAGCACCACCATGCAGGTTCAATCCCTGGCCCAGCACAGTGGGTTAAAGGATTGGGCATTGCCACAGCTGCTGCTCAGATCTGATCCCTGGCCTGGGAACTCCATATGCCGTGGAGCAGCCGAAAAAGAAAAATAATAATAATAATAGAGAAACCCAGTAAGATATGAGGTATCACTTGGCTGAAGAGTAAAGAGCTAGAGCTTCGGTCAGTTGAGAGCTTGAAAGTAACACACTCAAATTTTTAGCAGGCTAAGGGAGCTCTGTTTTTTGCAATATGGAATAACACTTTCGGTTATATGCCTGAGGCAAAGAATAACTATCACCCGTGCCATACAAAATATTATATAAAAGCTACTGCAGAAGGCAATAGATTTGGGATCTACGCTTCTCCTGTAATCACCGTTGAGCCCTACCATCCACAGCCCTCCTTTCTGGAGGACACGATCATTTGGATGCCAGTGTGGAGGGTTGGTCATCCGTGTCCCCTGTCCTCTGATCCCTCCTCAGTGCTCATTGGTGGACAGAACCTCATTCCCACTCTGGCACACATGGGGAGTCATGCTGAAATGTGTTTTGTCCTCACCTCAGTTACTTATGGACCTCAGACCAGCAAAAGCTGAATAACAAGCACCTCCAAAGAAATGGAAAAATCCAGATTGTGAGCAAGAAGGGATAATGTTAAGACAGTAATTCTGAGATTCAGCTATCCCTGCTGGGAGTAATCTGACTGTTTATCTGCATTATGGACACCCAGAGTCTGAGGGGGGCACAGGGACCCATATAGCCAGATCTGGCATGACACTCATTTGCTAGAGATGCTTAAGGGAAACTCTTAGAAGGGTCAGAGCATCCCCAAAGTGCATGGAATGTATTTAAGCTGCCCCTTAAAGTGGCCTTGCATTATTAACCAAAATCTGGATTCATTTCCATTGTGCTTTTTAAAAAAAATCACCTTCGTAACCTTAGATGGAAACATTAGTAAAAGGGGAGAGCTTTTCTAGTCAGTATACATAAAATGAAGTCATATGAACTCAATAGTTAATAGATATTAGTATAAATTGCAAAAAAATTTAAGAGAAAAATGATATCAAGAATTATAAGGAGTTCCTTTCAGTGGCACAGTGGAAACGAATCTGACTAGGAACCATGAGGTTGTGGGTTCCATCCCTGGCCTCACTCAGTGGGTTAAGGATCCGGCATTGCCATGAGCTGTGGTGTAGGTTGCAGACGCAGCCCAGATCTGGTATTGCTGTGGTTATAGCTCTGATTAGACTCCTAGCCTAGGAACCTCCATATGCTGAGGGTACAGCCCTAAAAAGCAAAAGGAAAAAAAAAAGAGTTATCAAAATATCAGTACTTCTTTCTATAACTGACACACATATATATATATGATATTTAGATATAAATTGTCTGTGCACCAAAACGAGAAGTTAAGAATAGCACAGTTGGAGTTCCCGCTGTGGCGCAATGGGATCCGTGGTGTCTTGGGAGCACTGGAATGCAGTTTTGATCCCAGGTCTGGCACAGTGTGTTAAGGATCTGGCATTACCAGTGGCTTAGGTCACAACTGTGGCTCGGATCTGACCCCTGACCCAGGAACTCCATATGCCACAGGGTGGCCAAAAAAAAAAAAACAGAGGATAGCACAATAACAGAAATGGTTATTGAAACCATCTGAAATTTCCTCTGTTTCACAGTAGAAAATAATAATATGACAGTCTAAGTTGCTCACAGAACAAGAGAGCATTAGAGAAATTTTAGTAGACATTTGTGTGTAGTTTCACAAAAGGAAGTCCCTGAAAACCTGAAGGGGGTTTAGATAATGCAATTATTTAATCAAGCATGTCAAATACCCGCCATCACACCACCTGCTTTTTAAAGTGAAGAGGCTGGGAAGGAAAGGGAGTGCTTTAAAAAGAGGCAGAGGAAGAATTAAATGACAAAAGGAAGGAAAAAATAATTACATGTATTCTAAAGGATATGGGTGTAGCTCTGCAGTATTTTTTCTCAAAAAGTTTTTATATGAACGAATATATATCAAAAGATAGAAAAGGAAACTAGAAATTAGCACCTTTTTTTTTTTTTTAAAGGATGAGTAACAGACTCAAGCTTACAACATCTTTTAAGTTCTTGCCTTCTTTATACCTCCCGCCTCCACGGTTCCAGTTTGCACTGCATTGAGGTTTCATTGACCTTCTAGCTGCAGCCGAGCTTCTTTTTTAGGGTTTGAGTCTTAAAGGGTTAGCAGGTGTGCACAAGTGTGCCTACTATCAGTACCAGGAGAAATAGGACATGAGTAAACTTCTCTTCACCTACTAGTTGATTCCCTAAAACACGTGTCCGTATAAAGCATTGGTGAATTCCCCTCCCATGCAAATGAAATGATCTTAAATTCAATAACCTTTTTCTAACTCTGCCTTTTCACATCTCGTCAAATGAAAACAGATTAACAAATAGTGTGGCTATTTCAGGGTTAACCAAAACTTTTCTGTTTCAAACCTGTGAGGGAAAGTGTTGCTTCAACCCTGGCCAACTCCCTGCCTCAGTGATTTTCATACGCTCAGAGTAGGAGTGGGGCTGAGGTTTCCTGGGCTGAGTGAGGCTGCTGTCAGCCTTATTACCCGGGGCTTAGGTGAGATGGTGTTGAACCAGGTCCAGAAACCTCTCTGAACCCAGTTCCCACATTCCCACCAAATATTTTGGCACAAAGATTTACCTGCCGTGAAAAACTCTGTGGCTATACATAGGCAGGTGGGCATTGCTTGAGCCTGGGAAGATATTTTTACTTTAATTCTTATCTTTTAGAGAAACTGCCCAATTTGTCAACTGGGGTTTGAATGTTTTACTAAAGAAAACAGAACGAAGAGAGGTTTGTCTGCAATCATGTAGTGAGAATTGAATATTACTAAAATTTTCAGAAGACAAATAGCACGTCAAAATTAAGTATAATTTAAAATAAAACAATATGACCCTTTTCCATATATAAATAAGTAACCAGGATAATATTCTTTCTCAAAAGTCATAGGATTATCTCTAGCCAAAATTACCCTTTTCCGTGCTGACATATGTGGAAGAATAAGAACAGACTTAAAATTTAAAAACCAATAAGAACTAAGGCAAGCTCCTTTATAAAAAAGAATAACATATAGAAAAAATACTTGTAGGCTTAGAGAAGAAGAAGTTAAATTTATGTCTATAGAAACAAAAATCCAATGGAGTAAAAATAATTTAGAATATTTAGCACAAGGGAAACACAACCCATATGTACTAAGTGAGCATGTTTGTTTTCTTCTTTTCCTTAAGATGCTAGTGTTTCTTTGCCCTAAGAGTAAAGGGAGAATATGAATTATTTACATGATTCAACATAAAGTGTAAATTACAAAAAGCTTTTCAGTTCTTTATTAAGATAATTCTGTAGGCACTATCAGTATTTTCTTGTCCAAAGCCTTTACTTAAGGATTGAAATGTTTCTGATGGTGGTGAAGTGGCTCTAATGAAATGATCTCATGATTTAAGTTATTATATCAACATCTTCATGCAATTAATGTATAGCATTTTTATATATATACACACATACACATGTATAATATGTATGTAGTAGATCAAAACTATAACTACATTTCACTTAAAAGTCATTTTTAAAATTTGGGAGTTCCTTCCTGTCGTGGCTCAGTGGAAACGAATCTGACTAAGCATCCATGAGGACGCAGGTTCTATCCCTGGCCTTGCTCAGTGGGTTAAGGGTCTGGCATTACCCTGAGCTGTGGGGTAGGTCGTACACCCAGCTTGGATGTCATGTTGCTGGTTGCTGTGGCTGTGGTGTAGGCCAGCAGCTACAGCTCCAATTCCACCCCTAGCCTGGGAACTTCCATATGCCGTGGATATGGCCCTTAAAAAAAAAAAAAAAAGACAATAAAATAAAATATTGAACATTTGCTAAAAATATTGTGATTACTGTTGCTTTCAGTAACTTTTGTATTTTTTAATACCAAAATTTAAATTATAAAAAGCCATAGTAGACAACAACAGTAGGAGAGGCTTTTCCAAGCAATGTATAAACACAGGCGTCATAAAGAGGATCTGTGACTTGAACTACATCTGAACACAAAAGTTTGATGCTAAGAAAAAAATTTAAAGACAAATAGCAAAATTAGAGAAATATTTGCAATACAATACATTGTTGTAGTATGTTTCTTTATCCAAACCTTTCCACAGGGAATCAGACTTGTAAGTGTATTTGACAATATTTCATTGACTTGTCAAAAGAATCAGTGCACAGTGCAGATGTCAGGAGCAGTCTCAGTGCTGTTTTCATGCTCTTTTTTAAAAATCTATATTCTGCAATAAGTGTTTCATGTTATGATTCAGCATCCTCTCTGAGCTCAGACTGTACTCTCAAAACCTTAGGGACGAGAAGCAGCATGGTTCAGGAAGAACCAAAGTCATTTCAAAGCCAAATTAGTCGGCCCTTGAATAATTCTAACTTCTGTGATGGTTTCCAGTGGAGAAAATGATAATACTCCCTCTTTACTGCTCTGCTCCATGGACAGTTTGGGAGACCAAATTGTTCTTTCCCCATTTGTTCGACCAGGGAATTTCTAAGATTCCTTCCAGCTCTAAAACTCTCTAGTTCTATGAATATCTCCATTATCATCATTATACCTCATTTTGCCTAAAGAATGTTAAATCAGGAGTCTCTTATCTTACATCTGTCTTTGTGAGAAAGAGTAAAGAAAACTGAACGTGGTTTCTTCATGATTAATGCATTTGTCAAATTTTCCCAAGTAGCAAATTAATTTATTGTGGTTTTTTTTCACGAATGCAAATTAACGCTGTGCAAACTATTGTGGTAAGACTTAGCAGTCCTTTTTTCATAAATTAAAGCTAACTGATTTAATGCTAATGAAAGGAACTATATTCAAATACAAATTTTAATAACTTGAGTGGAAAGAAAATCTTAGATTTTATAAGTGTTGCCTTACATAAGATTCATGTAACTTGAACAGAAAGTCATTAAAATGTAATTTTCTGTAGTGAAGCCTGTATTAATTACCTTGTATGAAACTCTGAAAAGTTCCTTAATAAATGTCTGGTCCTATGTGTCCCTGAGAAGAATTGTCTATTGATTAGCTAATTATCTCCGACCAAGGGCCCCAGATTTAGTTTTTGATGATCATTTTCTTACCTTTTTCCTTGTTTGAATATTCTCATTGAAATGAGAAATAAAAGATTTTTTTTCCTTTTTACATAGGGAGTATTTTGCTTCTGCTCCTATTGATACAGTACAAAGAGAACCAGTATAAATTTAACATAATATTTTGCAGTTTGTTGGTTCTTGGAATTTAATCTGATACTCCATATGTATATATATGTTTACATGTGTGGAAAGCGTATTTAGTAGTAGAATAAGATTTTAAGAATGATTTTAGAAACGTGTCCTGTAAGCTTGATTCTCTCATACTTTCATGACTGTTAGATTCATTTCAGTAGATTGTAAGAAACTAAGGCATTTCCAAATTGACTGACGTAACTATCCCACAAACCCTATTTCGTAGCATACTTATCCTAAGTAACATGAAATGATCAAAATCAGTATTTTCTTTTGCACTTGTATTATAATTGCCTTTGTGCTTGGTTTTCACTCAGTTCAATGAAAAGTTCAACTTTTTATATATTGACTAAATAAACAAACTACAGGAGCTCACTTCTGCTTACATTTTTAAAAAGGACAAAATTGCAGATGTTCAGTTTGGTTACACCTATTTCGTACTGGAATTTAGGAATTTTTGTGTAATATTAAAAGCACTTTTTTTTAAATATTAAAGTTTGCAATATTTGCTAACTTCAAAAGGTGGTGCCAGTTTAAGATTTAATCTTCACTTAATCCTAGGGCTAATCATTTAAATGGAGAAAGAGAAAAATCGTTGACACAGCCTCTCTTATTTTTATGTCATACTTAAAGTCATAAAAATCAATAAAATGATGAAATTAAAATTGATATACATCCAAAGTCTTTTCGTCTCATCATCTACGACCCAGAGAAGTGCCAAGTGTGAAGGAGCCCAGGCTTGAGTAGGTGTCGGAGGGTCCAGTTAGTTTATCTTACCTCCAGGTTTTAGAGTTAAGAGAAAATGAACTCATGGAAGAGCACCTTAGACTTTCTGTGATGAACATATGGAATATTTTTCACCCATTTTTTTAGTTTATCTTGGCTGCCCTAACATCTTTTCAAAATGTCAGCAGTGATTAGACTACATTAGGGGATAATTAATGTGAACTTTTATCTCAAAGCTAATTTTGAGTAATACTAGAACAAAACACATGTCAATATGTTAAAGATAGAAAGTTGAATGGGTTGCTTTTGTACATAAAAATATGTATTTCCTCTTTTCAGTTCACCTTTCTTTTCAGAGGTCAATCTAACATAAATGTTTGAGAAAGGTTAAATAACCTGTGCAAGAAGCACCTCTTGCTGGTGTATTTTCCTAAAAATTTTTTCAGAGGTTGTACCACAGGTTCTTGCATATTAAAATATTGGTCATTTGGGGAAGTTTAAGAACTATTTTCTCTTGTACCTGGCATAGGGGATGGCTATAGTGGGTAAGCTAAGTCCAATTCACATTTTAATGCAAATGCTCCATTTTTAAAAATTATCTTCATGGGTGGCATCCTGTGCTCTATCTCCTTCTTCTAAACAGGCTTTTTCCAAAATCGAAATTCAATAATTTAAAATTACTAAATAATCTATTTCATCCCACAGTAACTCTAGAGATCTATTAGACATGTGCCCCTGTGTTGCTTCTGCCATGTTTAATTACACCTCTAAATAAAGGCCATGCTCAGAATTGGAATGTAACAACTCCTCATGCTGGATCATAAACTTCAGAACATGATCTAGTCATAGCAGAAGGGCAACCCAGCTGGATACTGATCTGAACAGTCCAAACAGCCAGGAGTTCAGGCACCTATAATTCAATTGTTGTTTTTATTTAAAGTAAAATTAAATTTTGAATATAATTGTTTTAGCTATTGATTCAGCTGGTCATTTCTGGCCAAACAAGTAGTTTTTCACAAAGACAGTCATATTTCTTCTCAGGCAGCTCACCCAACATATTTATCCAACATATTTTACAGATAACATTGTTTTTAATCCCCTTCAAAGAGGAAGGCATGTAACTAAGAGTAATGCTGATAGGTGGTAGACATTTAGGTCACGAGCATTAGAATCTGCTGACTTTCTATCCTTTGCAATTTTGTTGTTTTTGTTGTTGTTTTCGGGCCACAGGTACATCATAGGTAGGTTCCTAGGCTAGGGGTCAAATCAGAGCTGCAACTGCCAGCCTACACCACAGCCACAGCAGCGACGGATCTGAGCCGCATCTATGACCTACACCACAGGTCACAGCAACGCTGGATCGTTAACCCACTGAGCAAGGCCAGGGATGGAACTGGCGGCCTCATGGATACTAGTCGGGTTCGTTTCTGCTAAGCCACAGTAGGAATGCCCATCCTTTGCAAATTACTCTAGCTCTCTAGAAATAATGGGTAGCCCTTTGGCATTGAGGCTAATTGGCTCAAGATCAGTATTTTTACTTCTCTATTCTCTTTGGTCAATTAGTACTTGACCAAAGAAATAAAAACAGCTGGTTGACTGTTTACAACACTAGAAAGTGAAATGGTAATGATACATAATTAATTAAAATCTGCAGTTATTTTAGAGGACTTGCTTTTGTTCAATTATTATGATCCCAGTTTGTCAAAATGCTCTTACAAAGGTAGTTTAAAAAAAAAAGCAGGTAAGACTCAACATACTTAGTCAATCATAAATAAGCCATTATAATTTGTTTTTTCATAATCCCCATTTATGTTGTTTTAGGGCAAGTCATAAATACCTTTGCAAATAAAAATTATAATCTGCATTTCTCCAGCTTTAATAAGTGAGAGTGTGAAATAAGGAATATGAAACCAAATCTCACCTAATATATGTTCTTTTTAAACCCTGGTAGTCCCATACTTCTGCTAAACTTCTCTACTTTCTTAAATTTAATGCCTCTAAAATCTACATTTCTTTTATTTATTTAAAAAAAAAGACAACTTTTCCTCTAATTATGGGAACTCATTGACCATTGGGCTGAAAGTCAGCAGCAGCTGGGTGGTGAACTGGCCCTTTGCCCAGACCTCAGAGTAAGACTAATTTGAAAACCCTTTACAGAAGGCAGCCAGAGCCTCCTGCTTAGAAGATCCTGCTCTAATCAACCACTGATCATAAGAGATTTCCTTTATTGACCTGAAAGCACGTTTTTTCATCTTTCTGCCAGCGAAGGTACTTACTAAAAGTAGGTAGATAACATCCAGAGTGAATATGCCTGATAAAGGGGGCACAGCCTTCCATCTCTCCCCACAAACGGCATGCTGACTCTCTTCCCAGTGGGCCTCCTGTAATGACGTGTGCCACTAAGAATTTCTATCTCCATCCATGTCTTGACCCATTTCATTGCCACCTGGGAGGAACCTATGGCTAGCGAGATGTCCCTCCTACGAATACACTTAACAAAGGACTTAGAAAACTATAGTCAGGGCTCGTGGAACGATGTGTGAGAATGCTCTTTGTGTCTGGAGATAACTTGGAGTGAATGCAGGACAATGTGTATCCCCCTGGATGTAGCATCAGAAAGTTCCAGGTGGGAGGTGCCTGTCGTGGCTCAGTGGTAATGAACCCGACTAGTGTCCGTGAGGATCCCTGGCCTCGCTCATTGGGTTAAGGATCCCGTGTGGCTGTGGCTGTGGCCGGCAGCTACAGCTCTGATTTGACCCCCAGCCTGAGAACTTCCATATGCCACGGCTGCGGCCCTAAAAAGCAAAGAATAAAGAAGAAGAAAGGCCCAAATGACTCCAAAGTCTGCTCCCTCTATGATTTACCTGCCTGGAGACTTTGAAAGGTTTCCTCTAGTGCTGACTCTTTGTGACAGTTCTCAATTTACAGTAGAAGGAGGCCACTTTCATTGCTCCCAAAGGCAAATCGGGGAAAACTGATACTCTTTTCACTCAGAAGGGTCAGCGTTTATGGGACAGGCTCAGTCAGATTCTCCAAATTGCATCAGAGAATGAAGGCTTCTTTTACACTATCCTTTGCTAGATTAAAGGAGGTCATTTAAACAAACTACTTTCCCAAAGTCCCTGTTTTGAATTACTGGAGAAAATGTGTACTATCTGGGGTCCTGGTTCACTTAGCAAACATCAGAGGAACGATTTGAAGTCTGTTTTGAGAAATACACTGTCCAACTATACGGCTTTTTCCTTCAGCAAAAGAGATTTATCAAGGATCAATTTGGCCACAGACACATCTGTTTTTGTTAAAATGCCTTTGGCCATTAAGTTATCCGTAATAACTTTTGGTAAGGTCTAAGCAATTTATAATAATATGAATGGAAAAATCATGATTCCGTATAGCATTTTTCTCATCCATTTTATCTAAATGGCTAGAAGTGATGATTTGCATAATTTTATCTGTTTTTTTCTTCCTATTTTTGCCATGATCTGAGGGTTTTATATAGAAAGCATAAATTTGCTTTACCATTGGAGTTTGTTAAAATAGCATTTTGACTTTGCAAAGATAGTTGTATGTTTTCACCTTCTTTTAATAGTGGAAAAAAATTTTTAAACATTGACTGCTGTGAACTTAGAGGAGCAGAAACATCACCTTGGACAATAATAAAATACCTTTTTTTAGTTGATAGCTTGTCTTTTAATATTCAATGCGGTGTATCTTTGTAGAAGATATAAGCCTCATAACTATCTCCTGTACGCTCATGTAAATGCTATGGGAAGTGGTGATTCACATCTCTACCCAACACTGTTTAAATTTAGATTTGTAATCTCATTTCTTTAAAAAAAAAAAAAAGTCTGTGTTTTTGTATTGGCTCTAACTTTGCACAATCTCTGAAGAGATCTCAGAACATGAAAGGTAAACTGATTTTTCCTTTTGGGAAGTGGTCCATTCGGAACTGAGGGAAGCTGATGGTCCCGCGGGGCAACGCTGATTTAAATACTAAAAGTCTCTCCAGAGATATTCAGGGAGAGTTAAATTGCTCATGCTTTGATGCCAAGCAAGAGTGGCAGCTGTTTCAGTTTTTCATGTCGTACACCCAGTCGCCACACATATTAAAACTTGTTTAGAGACATTGTTGACCAAAATACTGAGCCAGATGCTCACCAGCATAGCTCTGACTCTCTGGCCATAAGCACACCCAGTCCCAGTCCTCAGGAAGGAGCATGGACAGGTAAGGAGCATGGTGGCATCATGAAGAAAACGCTGCCCTGGGTCGCCTTCTTGGGCAATAGATTAAGGACTGGTGCTTCCGTGTTTCCTCTCCCCACCCACCTCTCTGCTGGATTCCCAAACTCCAATCAGTAACTTCTCTGAAACTAAATACAAGGATTAGAGAAACATGAGAAGGCCAGCCTATAACATTGAGATGTGTAATCGAATTTGAAACAGAATGCATTTCCTTAGCACACAGCACTGTGATGCATCTTTTAACTCTCACACAAGTAATATTTATTGACCACCCATCACAGACTCAGCATTGGCATAGCAAGGGAAATAAAAACATAAGCCCTACTTTCAAGGTGCTCCCAGTCAGGAGAGGTAGGCAGAGTTATAAAGACAGAATTGTATTGGAAAGAATTAGAAAACTCAGCTTAAAAAAATATCTGTTAGGTTGTTCAAGATTGCTAGATGTAAGATCAAGTCCCAGTCTGGTTGGTTTTTTTTGTTTTGTTTTTTTCTTTTTTAAGGCCTCACTGGTGGCATAGGAAAGTTCCCAGGCTAGGGATCTAATTAGAGCTGTAGCTGCCAGCCTACACCACAGCCACAGCAACACCAGATCCGAGCTGTGTCTGCGACCTACACCACAGCTCACAGCAATGCTGGATCCTTAACCCACTGAGCAAGGCCAGGGATCAAACCCGAATCCTCATGGTTACTAGTCATATTTGTTTCCACTGCGCCACAACGGGAACTCCCCCACCCTCCGCCTGGTCTTTGACGCTGCCCAGTCTCTTCACTTCTCTGGCCAGTGCTATTGGCATCATAGATACCACACTAATGGTAAGTACAACCCATACCTAATATTACCAGTGTGGTTCTCACTCTGGTAGAACTATGTCCATTCCTTCGAAAGTCCTTAACTAGCAAAAACAAATGCATATTTCTAGCAAGGAAGTTCTTGAACCCAGCCAGTCCCGTGACTTCTCAGTGATGCTTGTGGCAGCCACGTGAGAGCAGGGGTGAGAGAGGAGGCCAGCAGTGATATGTGGGTCCTCGCTGCTGGCCTGCTGAAGAAAAGCAGCTGCAGTCGTAAATTCAAAGAGCTAGAAGTGACCTTAGCAGCCACCTACTCCAACTTCCTTCCAAGAGAAACCTCTCAAGGGATGTTCTGAATTTCAAATCAAAAAAGCTTGGAAGACACAAACTCAGCTGACTTACAGTTGTCATGGAATTGGGGGGTTATTTGTTGCAAACAGAAACGGGATCCATAGGACATAACTAGCCACGGACTAGTCTTACCGTCTGTGGGCAATCTCAGTCTTGGCTTTCTTCTACCCCTGGGGATGTATCTGTCTTTTCAGGGGCTCCCCTCCTCCTTCTACAATCCTCTTCTTGGTCCTTCTCTCCTCCTTCCTCTCTTTCTACCACAACTTATCCACTCTGGTGGCAGAGACTGCTGGCTCTCCCCACCACCCCCCTCGCCGAGATCTCTGCTTAGACTTGTACCTTTTTCATCTTTGCATCTCCCACCTGCCACCTAGGTGTCAGTGCTCAAGGCAACCCTGGAAAACCAGCTTAAAGATGGCAGATGCGTCATCAGTCTGGGTCCCTGAGTCACTACACAGAACAGGGGCTGTGCTTCTTTCCTCTTCCTGCAGGCACATCCTGACACCAATCAGGAAACCCAGCTCAAACTTTACATCGTGCGCTATCAACCTCTATTTTGTTACGCCACTGAGAGTGCAGGCCTTAACCACCACCGTCACAGCATTCCCCACTCATACAATTGAAAGTCTTCAGATTCAATCCATGCAAATAACCCCCAATTCCACATCTCTGGACTAGACTTTATTCCTGGGCTTCACACCTACATAACCCACCTAGGCCTCTCCACTAAGGGGCCTTCCTACTGGCCGTCATACTCAGTGTGTCTAGAACTGAACAAATGACCCTCCCCTTCAAGTGCCTTGATGTTCCTATTCCTCTTTCATGTGGTAGTAAATAGCATCTCTGTGCACTCAGCCACCCAAGCCAGAAAGCTGGGACATGTTCTCAATGCCCATTTTAATTTCTCACATTAATCTCTCCTGAATCTCAGTTCTGTGCACCCCTTTTCTCTCTCCTTATTGTCACTTTCTTCTCTGCTTTTAGTGATCATAGCCTCACCACCACTCTGGTCTGTCAGCGCTAGCACTGGAGGTATCTCTTTGAAATCAAAATCTGATTGTCTCTCTGTCCCTAAAAGTCATTCCATGGCTCTTCCTGCCTTGCAAATCAAAAATCTATTTCCTACTGCAGCATCTAAGGCCATTTTATGGACCTCCTTCTGTTTACCTCTCTTCTCTGTCACCCTTCTCCCATTCACACAGGTGTTCCAGCCATAGCAAGTGTCCTGAAGTTTCCCAATTACCCTTTCTCTCCATGCTGTTGAATTTTTAGTTCCCTCTACCCAGAACATACCACACTCTTTATGCCAGTGGTTTTTGGTTTTGGTTTTTTTTTGTTTGTTTGTTTTTTTGGGGTTTTTTGTTTTTGTCTTTTCTAGGGCCACTCCCACAGCATATGGAGGTTCCCAGGCTAGGGGTCTAATCAGAGCTGTAGCCGCCAGCCTACGCCAGAGCCACAGCAATGCTGGATCCGAGCTGCGTCTGTGATCTACACCACAGATCACTGCAACGCTGGATCCTTAACCCCCTGAGCAAGGCCAGGGATCGAACCCTCAACCTCGTGGTTCCTAGTCAGATTCGTTAACCACTGCGCCATGACGGGAACTCCCCATGCCAGTGTTCTTACTATGACTACTTCCTTGTCATCTTTCTAACTGAAGTTCAGAGATCCTCTCCCCTGGGAATCTTTGACTGCCGTACCCACATCAAAATCTCACCTGTATCTGTCTTTCTCTCTTGCCCTGTGCCTACTTCTTAGAATTAGTCTCTGTGTGATTGTTAGCAAATGTAGGAGCTCTTGTGTTATTGCCCTAGTCTGATGCTCTTTGGTAATGACTCTTTGACAACTATAGACCTTGTCCACACTGCCTGGACCATAATGCCTGCAGTATGTTTATGTGTTTCACCTGTATGGTCATCCACTCCTATCTGCAGAAATGGATAAAATAATGCATATAAAGTGCTAAAGGCAATGCCTGGCATATTGCATATCCTATCCATGTTAAGAGAATAGTTGTTTGTCCTGTTGTTACTGCTTTTATTAACATCAGCACTAATTAATGCCTTTGACCATTTTATAACTGATTTTCCACCCCTACCAATTTTTGCTTTTCTTTTTCTTTTGGTTCAAAATCGTGCATTAACTATTTGTACCAAAGCAGCAGTTTCCTTCTCATGGCTATAAAGTGAGCAGAGTGAAAGTCAAAGGATCTGGAGTTCTGGGTTTGGGTCCCACCACGACCACCAGCTGTGTGAGCCTGAACCAGTCATGTCATCACTCGGTGCCTCATGTTGGCCATCTGTGAAGTAAGGATAAAAATAGCTTCCTGACCCACTTTAACAGAACAGTTCTGAGGAACAACCTAGACAATTAATGTAAAAGTATTTTTTAACTCTAAAAAAATGGATGACATTCAATCATGAGTGGTATCTCTAATAGTGCAAGCAATATTCATACAAACACTAGTTCTTCAAATATTGTCATTCATCTATTTTGCCAGTATCACTTTCAATGATTTTTACCTTCCCTAATGAGAAGACAGCACATAAGTATCCATACCTTCATGAGCAAGTTCTCAGCTTTATTATCCAAGGCATCGAAATAATTCTGGCTTGAGTTCTAAACACACTATCACCTCACTGGCAGTGGTGCTCTCAACTGATGCTGTCTATGAGTGTTTGAGTCTATCTTTCTATCAAATTTTGCCCCTTATTTGGTACTCCACATGATAGCCATACTGGTTTTTGAATGAACTGTTGAATTTATGAGTGATACCAAAGGATAGAAGCAAAATCTTGACTGCCCAATTGTTTACCTACTTCCTATTTGGCCTCAAAGTTCTCCATTGTTGTTGATGATGAGTGGACTTTCTCAGCTTTTGTGTGCCAGGCACTTATCTAAGCTGTTCACATTCAATCCTCACAATAACTTGGTCCAAAGAATACTTGAGCTTGATTCACTCTAATGTGAGCATCATGGGGCACAGAATCTTTTTTATGTTTTATGAATAACTGCTTAACCCTTGGGGACCTGATCAGTGCCTGGCATATAGTAGGCACTCAAGAAATAGTAGTTGGATGAAGTGATTTGCTCTTTAAACAATTTCTTTAACGCTTAGGACTTTGGAGTTTTCTGGATATTTGTAATTTGATTGTGATTTCTTATTATTAGTGGTAGTGACTTATTCTATTATTGAAATAATTAACTCACTTACATGAAACTCTATGGTTTATGAAATGCTTTCACATTAATTTAAAGCAACCAATGACATGTTATTACTAGAAATGCTAAAATACAACAACTCTTCCCAATGGAAAATAAAATACTGCTATTTTTAGAAAACTGCTATAGTTTAGTTCTTCAGTGAACAGTGAGCACTTCAACTAACTTAAATTATGAATAATTAGGGCTTAAAAATAATAGGTTATCGTACATCGGAATTTTTTTATTAAAAGAAGAAAATACTAGAAAATACTTTCCCAGTCAGCTTAGAAACAGGGACTTCTCGCATGGAAATTTACTCAAAAAAATATATATATTCAAAAACGTATAAAGGTAGCTGCAAGGCTGATTCTTATAATGTTTGTGGCTCTAAGAAAAGAATCATGAAATATTTTAAATGAATGAATGAGATTTCCTAGTCTGTAATTAAAATTAGAGCTGATAAGATTTAAAAGTAGCTTCACTTGTTAACCATGAGGATTTGCAATAAACAATGACAGGAGACAGTAAGGCCACAGTTGACTCAGCTCCTTCTAACCAATGAGAACAGAGTTCACATAAGATTCAGCACTGCGGCGCTAGAATAGATGACATTTTACAGAATTCCTACAGTGTGTCTTTAAATGACATCTTTAAGTATTATGAGTTTTAAAAATCTACCAAAATATTTTAAATATATTTTTAATTTTAATATATTAAAATATATTAAAGGCCAAACAAAATTTAATTATCATTTGTATTGAAACATTGACATCTGTCCTTGTCACTGGATTTTAGTGGATGAAGGGAAACATTTCTTTAAGCTCCCAGACAAACATGACTGGTCCATTTGTCATTCCAATGTCTTCAGCACTTGAAGTATTTCAATTTTTGTTCAACAATGTAACCTTTGGAGTCTTGCCTAATAATGACTTCACTTGGGCTGGCCTTCCAACAGATAAATGAAAATGGAAATGCATATTTTCTAATTATGCGTCCAGCCCTAGTTGCCCACTGGCAAGAGTGGCCACACTGAATGTTAAATTAAGGCTGCACAAAAGCTAGCATCTATGTAGCATCGAAGTTTCCCAAAGTCACTTTCTTAATCGTGTGAAGGATAGCCAAGACTCTGATCAGTAGTATGTAGCTATATACAATCAGAGGGAAAACATTTAAACATCCCAGCATGGTATTTCCATTTAAATCTGATTACAGTGAAATAAAACCGTAGCCATTAAAGGTTTAGAAGAACTACAAATACAAGCCGTAAAAGAAGACAGATAGTAAATGAGGTAGTAAAACATTTCAGCGGGGCAAACAGTTTACAGCACTCATTCAACTCTTCCTGAAGCAGGCTGTGCAATTCACTACAGACCCTGAACCATTCCCTGAGCTCCACTTAAACCTGCAATTAACCTTTCACGCCTAATGAAGCTGTTTTCTTGGGAAATTAAAATATATAGTGATGCCTGCTCTTACGCAGACTTGGGAGGAGAGCCTTCCAAAATGAATGACTTTTCCGAGGCTTCGTTCAAATGTAAAATGGAAGTGCTGTGTTTGTATATAAAGTGAGAATGTTCTTTCCAAGGCAATTTCATTTGATGTGCAGTATTTTATTACTGTACTTATTAATTGTTCTGCATAATTGTAAAAAAACAAAAAACAAAAAAAAACAAGAAACCCACACGTCAGTAACTCTATGATTAGATTGTTACTGCTGGAGTCTACAAGTACCGTTTCACTTCCATTAGGAAAAAGTCGAGTTTTACTAAAGATACCCAAATTCCTGACATTTCCCCTTGGTGGTTTTCATTGCAAATTTAGTGGTTTAGAAAGACATATTTACCACTGGATATTTAGCTGTTACTTACTTCCATTGCTTTCTCTTTAGGGCATGTCTGCACGTGTTGATGGAGAAGCAAAGTTTTTGTTTTGTTTTTTTTTAATTTTAGAGGAAAACATTGTTTTTATCGAGGTCTTGGGTAAAGGCCTGATTTGGGTGGCCTCATCTCCTTGTGTATTAAATAGCTGTGGTAGCTCCTGGCCCCCAAACCAGTGACTCCTAAACACTGCCCATGCTCTGAAGGAAATCTACATGGTTCAAAGGCAGCCTGCCTCCCTCCTGGCTGGGTGAACCACAGCAGCCACCAGTGATGCTCCGTATTCACCAGGGCCCCTTCCAAACACCAAGAGACCATGGAAAACCAAATAGGAGCCAGAAGATGACACTTTCTCATGAGGTTTATAATTCCTATTTAAATCATCTAAATGTCATAGTGTCTGGTATTTAAGAACTAAAAGTGTAAAAAGGTAAAGCTTATAATAAATATTTAAACCCCAGCATTTTTATTGAATCTACTGGCAGATTTTGATGTAAATTTTGCTAGCCTGCAGCGTCTGTGCATCATCCTGACATGGTAAATGAAATTCCTTTAGACCACCAGTCTAAAATAATGAATTGTTCCCCCACTTAATTGTATTGCTTTGATAACAAGGAACTGTGCTAGGCCCAGAGAACACAATAAGTGAATTTCATCAGATGATTTGTGTGACGTTTTGAAAAATGATCTTCTGGAGTGACCTGATTTTAATGGAACTCTAACGGCACAGGGCATGGGCCACTATGCAGCCTCCTACAGGGAGGAAGCACTTTCTCCTAGGCCCAGGGAGTGTGAAGTCATCACCAGAAAGCCTCTCACCAGGAAAAAGTTCCCCGGGAATTCTCAACCAGGAGAGACCATTTGCTTCAAAGGACATTATGGAGAACTGATTTCTAAGTTACTTTTATTGTACCGATGTCTGCTTTGTTAAAAATGCAGGAAAGATCTCAAGCTGCCTTTATCTCTTCACTGCCAGTGTGAACATAAACCAAGACCAATCAAATTACAAGCAAAAGCTCTTTATTCAGAGTTTGCTATACCATTTGCTTGCTTGCATTTTGGCAGAGACTTCAAGACAGGTAAATGTGTGGCAACATTTTATAGAGGAAAAAAGAGAAAGCTGCAAATATGTGCTTATTGGAGGCTGTTGGCACCAGAAAGCCGGAAAGCTGGAGGCAGGCTATCTAGAAGCGGAGCATCCTGTATGATTAGTTAGATATGTATATTTACTCTCTGCTTGGTCCTAAGTTGGAAGCAGGAACCAAAAAACCTTGGGGAAGCTGTCGGTTATTAATCAAGCCTTGACTGTTTGGAGTTCATTGTTATTGGGAGAGGTAATTGTTCGACTCCCTGGATTGTTACTAGAGCTAGCAGTCTGACTCCTGCAGGCCTGACATAGTAAGCTGGCTTCATAAGCTGGTTATTGCAGAAAAGAGATTGGTTTCCTGTGCAGGTCGCTACAGCTTGTGAACCAGAGTTGTGTTTTTTATATATGGTCTGGCTATTGTCCAGTCTGATTGCAGTATCTTCAGTCTCTTATCAGCATAAAAAGGTTACATTTGGGAGGAGGCAGAGGGGGGAGGGCAATACTGTCTTTCTCTAAAGAGCTACTGACTTGATTTTTCTTTTTCTCAATTAAGAACATTAGATTCCTTACAATAAAATGTGCTGAAAGGTAATGAGAGAAATCAATGTCTCTCTTTTTTAATGAGCCTTCCACACACTGGACAATTCAAGAAGTAGGGTTCTTGTCCCTCCTGTTTACACTTGGGTCCAGGGCCTCTTGTAGGTTGAAGGAGGACCTAGCAGTTTCTGGGTAGTCATTGCTATTTTTTAAAGTTCTCCATATGTTAAAATATGAAGACGTCCAAATATAGTAATAAAAACATACACTTAACAATTTGACACTTGGGGTACACACCCAGTTATTGTGATTATTATGTTATTTGTAATTAAGTTTCAGGACCTATAATGCAGAAAAGCTCATGATGTGTGGAGCACTAGCTGTGTGGTCCAGTGAAGGGCTCAAGCTTAAATTTGAATAAAAGCATCAGTTGGCCCATCAAGAAAAGACCTGAGCAAGCATCCCTCTTAGTGTCCTCTGTGAGTACACACAGTGGACACTCAAAGGTCCCTGCCTGGAGGAACTCAGGGTTTCCCGCACACACATCGCCATGTATGCAGAATCTAAAAATTCAGCTGATTGTTCCAGTTTCATAGGAAAGGACAAAAAGCTGTCAAATTAAAAATAAGCATGATTTGCACTTTTATTTTTAAATTAAGGACTGAAATATGGTTCAAGATTTATTTTCAACTGAATGTGTTTCCAAGCCTACAAACCATTAGTAAACACAGACTTCACATTCACATACCCTGAAACACAAAGATACAGTGACAGTTTAGCATAGAATTTCCTGTGTTGGCCACTTATGCTGTTTACTTCTCTCTTGGCACTGTATCTTCGGTAAGGAAAACAATGTTTGCAGCCACATGTAAGTGGGAAACTATTGAGCTCCTTTGGACAAGGTCATGCAGTAGTTTAACGAATAACATGATTTCATATTTGGAAGCTGTGATCATTGGAATTAGTGTCAGTGGTTTCTGTCCACATTAAAGGAGGCATATATTATTTGTCATATTTGGCTGTCTCTGGATAAAATGATGCCAGGAACAAAATAACAGAAGGTTGTAAATTTTGACAAAAGTGTGCCAGGAGATCTGTGGAAACTTAAGGTCTGCCTGAACTGAACTTTCAGTTACCACAACCATGGTCTGTGATTTTACAAAAATAATGTACTTCGGCTCCCTCCCTTGAAGAAATAACAAAGTAATTATTTCTTACAGCTGAATAAGTGTTGACAACATCTATTTTGGATACAGAAGTTCGTATGTGTTCTTCAAAGGGCAAGAAAGCAACTTTTACTTAAACTTTGAACCATTGAACTTGCATTTTTTTCTGAGAAATTTGGGATAACTGTTTAATATCCTGAAAGAGTAGGTTATTTAACAGCAACCCTTAAATGGTAAATATATAAGATTATCAGCCTAACCAGTTATTACTATAACTTTTTAATCCCTTCCCTCTCAAACATCATCAATTTCTTCTTTTCCATAAATACCTTCTCTGCTGTTTTCATATGTACTGGGAAAACTATATGTGCTCAGATAATCATATGCATTTGCATACATTGCATCTGACCCTTCTGCTTCCCCTATGCACCAGCTTACTTGCCTCTTTCCACTGACAAACATCGTGAATGTAGGACTTACGTCAGCTGGCCACACTCCCTCTTGCCCCATTCCCTGCTTACCAGTTAGGCTTCCATCCTCCATTAAGTATGGAAATGACTCAGGGTCGCCAGAATCTTCCTTGAGGAAATCCAAGGACCTCTGTGGCAAGCCTCACCTGTTGCCCCTTTGGTGCTTTTTGCAGGCTCCTTGAACCTTGCCCTCCCTTGACGTCCATGATGCTCTATAGGCTAGTTGACCTTCCTCATAGGGTGTCCATTTCCCCTGGTTGGCATTTCTCTCTGTTCATAAATCTCTGGAGTTTCATTCTTGCTGGGCCCTATTTGAGGCTTGCTTAGGATAAATTGACATACAGGAATAAAACAAACTCAATGACACTTTGCGTAGGATAAGAGCCAAAAGTGAGGCCTTCTACCGAGAACTGTACATTGAAAAGACGTCTGTGAGAGCTCAGCTGGTTCAGCTCAATTCAGAGTCAGGTCTCCAAGACCTTGTGGAAGGGAAATTGGTGACCTCTTCTTAAAGCAGTCAGTCTGGCCTCATGTGCTAGTGCGGTGATTTGGCACATTTTATTTTACCCAAAACTTATATCGGACTCAAAGGAAACTAAAATGATTTCATAGGTAGCCTTAAAATATCTGATGTAGCCATTGCTTGTGTAAATTTAGGAAAGGCTTTACTATCTCTGAACATCTTACCACATGTTCCTGCCAATCAATGGACAAAACAGTGTAATAAAACAATGTTCTAATTGTGATAGCTGGAGAACCGCTTTTGTGTAGGATATTCTGCTGATAATACTAATGGTATTTTTCTTATATTTAAGACATTTATCAGCTAAATTTCTACAAATCATCTTTCTTCCATGTTGACTTGTTTATAGCACAACTCTACCCTGGGGTACTTTCCTACGTCTTAAGAACAATTTAAGAGAATGAAAAGACAGGCCACAGACTGAGAGAAAATACTTGCTAAACACATATCTGATAAAGGGCTGATGTCTAAAATGTAAAAGAAATCTCTTTAAAACTCAACAATATGAAAACAAACAAGGAGTTCCCATTGTGGCTCAGTGGGTTACAAAGCTGAATATCGTCCATGAAGATGTGGATTTGATCCCTGGCCTCACTCAGTGGGTTAAGGATCTGGCATTGCTATGAGCTATAGCATAGGTCACAGGCATGGCTCAGATCCTGCATTGCTGGGGCTGGGGTGTAGACCAGCAGCTGCAACTCCAATTCGACCCCTAGCCTGGATACTTCCATGTGCTGCAGATGCAGCCCTAAAAAGAGAAAGAAAAAAAAAAGACAAACAAGAAAATTAAAAATGGGCCAAAGATTTAAATGCATACCTCACCAAAGACGTACATATGACAAATAAGCATATGAAACGATGCTCAGCATCTAATGGTGTTAGAGAATTGCCAAGTAAAACAACCATGAGATACAGCCACATGGCTAAAATCCAGAACACTGACAGCACCAAATTCTGGCAAAGATGTGGTGCAACAAGGACTCTCATTCATTGCTGGTTGTAATACACAATGGCAAAAACACTTTGGCAGACAATTTGGGAGTTTTTTACAAAGCTGAAACATAGGTCTACCATGTGATCCAACAATTAGATGCCTACATATTTGTGAATTGAAAATTTATGTGGACACCAAAACTTGCCCATGGGTATTTATGGCAGCTTTATTCATTTGCCAAAATGTTGAAGCTATCAAGATGTTCTTCGCTAGAGGAACGGATAAATGAACTGAAGTACATCCATACAATGGAATATTATTGAGCAATAAAAAGAAATGAGCCATAGAGCTACAAAAGACATAGTGGAACTTAAATGCATATTGCTAAGTGAAATAAGACTATTTGAAAAAGCTACATACTATATGATTCCAACTATATGACATTCTGGAAAAGGCGAAACTATGGGGACATTTTAAAAAGATCAGTGATTACCAGAGGCTCAGGGGAAGAGGAGGGATAAATTGGTAAAACATGGGATTTATAGGGCAGTGCAACTATTCTGTATGATACTTTCATGGTGAATATATGACATTATTCTTTTGTCAAAACAATGCAGTGTGAACCTAATGTAAACTACAGGCTTTAGAGGATAATCATGTATCAATATTGATTCAGTTTTTCTCTCACCTAAAGCTGCCTTCATTTTTAAAAAATCTTAATATACTGACTTTGGTTACACACACACACACACACACACACACACACACACACACATACAATAGTAACACTGACAAGTCCTTGTACATCCAGAACAAACTTGTTTTCAGACAGACCCTAAGGTGTGGAGTCATAGCCACAACTGATTGTGATGTTTTGTCACACTGACTTGATTGTCTGACGTCAGAGTCAATTAATTTCATAAGATCTTTGCTCTTCTTCATGTGTGAAGTTCGTATGTCTGGGGTGAGAAGCAAAAATTTTAAGTAAAGGATAAACTATTTGGTAATGTCCATATAACAGCTAAATGATTGTTGAATGTAAAACAACATAAAAAGGATGCTAAGCCACCACTGTTGCCATCCCAGAAATATCTAAACAAACACTTAAGTGCTTTTTTTCTTTTCTTCCAGGCCTTGCAATTGCCAGTGCTCTTATAGATATTTCTCAACAGAAGCCTTCAGAGAGTAAAGACAAGACTTCAGGAGTCCGAAATCGAAAACACCACCTCTCAACACGTCAAGGAACTTGTGTCTGAGAAACAGAAACTGCTCCTGAAGGTTCTGTAATGTTTGACTTTGTAAACAGCTCCCATTAAGGCTGGTCTCTGGCCTCAGTTTTTATGGAGGCAAATCTCTGTATGGTCCCAGGGCCCAAATACAGTTCCCTCCAAATGGGCAATGACCCACGTGGCCAAAGAATGTTCATGAGTTTTATAAAAGTGACAGTATTGATGGTCACAGGTGATTAAGTCAGTTTTTGCGACTATCTTAGGCTTATCCTAGATACCATTAAAGTGCTCTGGGAAAAGATGTATATTGTTTCTTAATGCAGATGAAAAATATGTAATTCATATAAACCAAACTGTTTATATCCCAAAACTTTAAGGAAAGACATTTTATAATGCCTGAATGATGAGAATTGTACAGTTTTTGCCTCACGAGCAAACTTAAATCACCTGTATATGAACAGGAAATGAAAAAATTGCAATGGCTTTAAATGCTGTTTTATCTCACTGTAAATGTAAAAGCAAGATTTTGATTTAGTAGGATGTAGGTAATGTGTTTAAATATTTCACAGGACCATATCGTGTCCAAACTCAGTTTGCAAATGTGACTCTTTTCCACCTAACTGGAATGCAGACCAAAATGAGTCCATTTGGATGGATGGTATGTGCAACTTCACAGGAGGTTTATTAGAATTCTGAGTGAAGAGGACATTGCTGTCGTCCATGCCAACTGCCTAACTCATTATCAGAGCTGATAGAGCATGGAAAAGCCTGTCCAGCAATCAATTTCTCCCCTCCTTCCAGAACCAGCCTCCAATACCACGAACCTGAAGAGAGCTGAAATAGTTATTTTACAGTGTGCAAGCTTCTCCTCTAATATGGTAATTTTTTAATTGCCTGGGAATCATTGGATCAGACCTAAATGATCCATCTGCATTTTTATAAGGACAGACCCTCTTCTCTTGGCCTTCCTCTCCTAGCTGCTAGATTTTATCTACCTTTTACAAACGTTAGGAAAAGTGTTTTAGAGGCAACACCTCCTCCAAGTCATAATACAACCCAAGTTCCTTCCTGCCACCTATTTCACTTAGAGTACAAATAGAGAAGAGCCTTTGTTGGCAGGCGTCTTCAGTATTCCTGTTTCTGACATGAGCATCTTGCTGTTATGACAGAAAGTCTCCAGTTTAAGAAATGAAATGAGTTTGTTGTAGCCCCCGTTCAGCAAATTCTTAATGATTCAAAAAGCTGAACTATGGCAGAAAGGAAAAATGATAGAGAAAAAATTTTCACATTGGAGCATAGAATCATTTGTGTCCTAGATTTTGACAGCAGTTCACTAGAACTCCATAGATGAACAGACCTTGGTTGAAACTGCAGTTTCTTAACTTCAGGGTGACTACAGAATACATGCAGAGAGCAGTCACAGAGATCTCCACTGCTGCTTTGTACAATCTAGTTTGGTTCAATATGAAGGTCATTTAAATGTAATTGACATTTAGTACTATCTATGTACTTATCATGTTCTTTGGACTTCTGGAAGGTATTGACACTTTTACTGTTTACAGCTAATGCATAGTTACTTGCATGCTATGGTTGTGCAGTAGCGGGATATGACCCTATTGTGATATTAAATGTTTATTTCACAATGCCATTTATACATAGTCAGCTTAATTTGATGAGGAACAAATGTAATATATAACAGGAATGATCATACGATATGTAGTTGCATCATATATAAGATTTGCTAGGTTGCATCTTAACCATGACTCTGTCATTGTTTTGATAATTAGGCATTTATGAATTATAGTATATATTCCTCATGTTGGCATGATAATTTTGCTATTTTCCATGCATTAAAAATAAGACTAATTCTTAGAACAATTTTATTGATAGCCTATGGGGGATTTTTCGGGGGGTGGTGGTGGGAGTGGAGTTGGCTATTTGTACTTCCCTATGATATTTTCTCTCTCTCAAAAAAAAAAAGTGAGCAAAGATTATAAATGTCTCCTGAAAAGAATCAAGTAATTTTATTAGCTTCTTTGGAGGCCCCTTAAATGTTGATTTTTTTTTCTCCTGGAAAAAAAAATTGACTAAACTGGTGAGTATAAAAATATAATCATTTAAAAATAAAGTGATTGCCCCATTTGTTTAATTCTCTACTAACTGTCATGAGAGAAAGCATATATAACAAAAACACAAAACCATACAGAGTTGTGTGTAAAATCTGGTTCAGCTGTATTTTTAGAGAGGCTAATAAGCAAACAGTTTTACTCTGAAAAGATTGTCAGGCCTCATCCACCTCGAATCCCATCGGGGTCTTAAAATTTGAAATTTTTAATTTTAGAGAATTATGGGACAAAATGCAATGTTAATTTAAAGTCATACTCTACCTTTCTGGGCCAAGTATTGCCAACATTGAGACTAATTATGCAGTATCTTCTTGACATTTCAAAGCGTTTTATGGCAATAAAAACTCTTCACCCTCAGGTGAAATGGATTGAAAAGGCCTTAGGGATAGTCGCTTTGAATCTGTGTCCTGTTCTTCCCCCGCCCCCCCCCCCACATCCCAAACACTTTCAATTTGGAAGCTTTTTTTTTTTTTTAAATCAAACCACAGGCATCTGCAAGTACTCTTCAAGAAGTTAGGCATTAAATGACCGATTCTCATGAAAATGTATCTTAATGGAATTCTGTACATCTCAGTTTAGAATGATTTTTAAAATGTTTTTTTAATGTCAGGGTTTCTTATTCTTCCATATATGAAAAGTTTCTGTTAAATAGAATGGGGTTTTAAAAACCGACCCAAGGACACTCTTTGGACAATTTGGAATGTTATTTTCCATCACAGTCTATCCCTGGTGATTGGCTATAGTTCCCTGAGCTATACAGTAGGACCTTGTCCATTCGAAATGTGATGGTTTGCACCTATTAACCCCAAACTCCCTATCCATCCCACTCCCTTTCCCATCCCCCCTTTGCAACCACAGTCTATTCTCCATGTTTGTGAGTCTGTTTCTGTTTTGTAGATAGGCTCATTCGTGCCATATTTTAGATTCCACATGTGAGTGATATCATATGGTATTTGTCCTTCTCTTCCTGACCTACTTCACTTACGATGATAATCTCTAGTTGCATCTAGGTGCGAATGCTTGTTGAGAAAGATGCACATGCTTACAGATCAATTTAGTCTGGAATTTAGTTTGGAATTTTTGTAGTTGTTTTTCAATGAAAATTTGTTTTAGCAATACACACAAAAGGAAAATGTATGCCATATACTATTGTGTTATGTTTAATAGGAAAACTTGAACTAGAAAATATTTCAACCTGTAATTGATACTTGCTCTGCTTCCCATCTCATTTTCTTTGGGTTCCAGTAAGACAGTAGTGGCCCTACGGCTGCTGTGTTATTCCAGGGTCAGTTAGAGTGCAGGCTGGTGGATGGGCCTGAGAACAGATGTTGGGACCAGCTGTGAGCTGTGTGGTGCTGGGCAAGTTTTAACCTTTGGAAGCCTTAGATTTTGCATCTGTGAGGGGAGGTAGTGGTGCCCAGAAGATAATAAGTATAAAGCTTCCACCTCGGGCCTTCAGTGCAATAGTATTAACAATCGTGGGGCCACTGGGACACTCTTTCTACCAATTGTTTTATGAATCCATCTACTAATTTTTCATTTATCTTTTCACCATAGGTAAAAAGGCAAGTAGGTTTTTGCAAATGAAGATTTTGTAAAACCTTAACTTCCTCTATTTCTGGGATGTAGAGATTTAAAAAAAAAAAAACTGCTTTGATATTTGGGTCAATAGTGGCTTTGATGCTTTCAAAATATATACAGTTTTAGTAAAAGCTTTTTTTAAATTACTGCTTGGTGACATTTAGATAGGAACATCAATTATCACTTTCATGTTCAAATTTGGCAAGCAGGAGCCAATCCTTACATTTGCTCGTCATACGTGGTACATTTTTTTCTCATTGAACGTAAAACTATGATTTGAAAGTGTTTTATATAAAAGGTTTTTAAAAATTAAAACTGTTCGAAGGAACTAATTCTACCTTCATAGACTTTAAAAAAAACCAACTTCCAAGGCCCATTTGCTACTTTACAAAACTGAGTTTGGAACTTACTTGATCCTAAGAATTACCTGGATGAGTGAGGATCCATCCCTATCTTGGCTCTAGAGATTAAGATGCAGAAGGACCAGTTTGGGCCCTGAAGGTTCAAATGCTTAATAAGCACCCCAGTGGTTCTTATGATTAGGCAAACTAAGGAGACAGTGCACTGGGCCAAAGAGCTGCCTTTATTTAGAGTTTGAAGAATTTCTTTAAATAATAAATCTATCCCTCTAAGTCAAAATGCTTTAAATAATTTTCCAAGGAATACAAGCCATCTGGTTGGTGTTATAGCAGTGTTTTCATTATAGTGTACATTTAACATTTTAGTTTTATCAAATTTCTTAAATTAAGAATTAGAACCATCTTAGTATATATGTATACAGGTGTGCATGCCAGTGTTAAAACAGATTGTGTAAAAGTTCAAACCTGCTTTAAAAAGCCAACATTTTATGATATAGTATGCCATTCATCAGGAGTTTAGTTACTGAATAAAAACATTGGATCTTCCAACCCCCATTGCCAAGTGCAGTTTTGTTATGTAGTTTTTTTAACCCTTCCAAGATCATACAGGAAAAGGCACTCACCACCTGGAAAAGCCACCACCTGCCATTTTAGACTTGGTTATAAAATTTAGTTATTGAATTCCATATTCAAAAACCATTTTTCTCTCTCTTTCCCTTTTCACTTGATTTTTGCTGGTCTTTTTTACATTTCCTTTTTTTTTTTTTTTTTTTTTTTGGCTGTGCCCACAGCATGCAGAAGTTTCCGGGCCTGGGATATAACCCATGCCACAGCTATAACCAAAGCCACAGCAATGACAACACCGGATCCTTAACCTGCTAAGCCACAAGGAAACTCCTCTACATGTACTCTTTGAATTACATACTGAACACTCTGAATGTCCCTGAGAATGGAAGCAAAACTCATAATAACCTGAGTGGCCAGGATTCCAGCTATAACTAAGGGTCTCTGCCCCGACCATGTATTCTGTGTTCACATAAATCGTTCTTACTTGCAATAAAGGTCCTCTTTCTGAGATTGGTACGGCCATGGCACAGCTGAGGAGTTTGCTGCAAGTCTGCTTATTCTTTGGTAAGCGTTGGGTTTAGTCCTCATGTCTTCTGGATCCTGGCCTACATCAGTGCCACTACTCTTCTAGGCCTCAGTTCGGAGTCACTGAGAAGGTACCACCAAGACAGATCCGAACACCTCTCCTCTCTCCAACCTCCACAGGAGGACCAAGCATCTGTGACCCCTCCTGTGCTCAGGGCCTCAGGTAGACCCTCTGCCTCCTGACCTGCGGCCTAACCCTGAGGTTGGCCCTGCCTGTGCTCTAGGGGGTAAATGGGCAGACTTCTGCTCCCCAGCAGCTCTACACCACACCTCCCAGAAGTCAGGCCAGGGAAGAGGACCACACTGCCCAGAGAAACACGCCTATCCTGGCTAGCATGTCGCAGAAGCCTTTAGAAAAGGGAGAAAAGTTGGGGGGCAGGGCCCAGAGGCAGCTGTGCCTGAAGCAGGCGGAGCTCAGAGTTAACTCCTGGAGCAACTTTCTCTCACAACCAAAAGCAGCAGCTCCTCTGAATCGCTGAGCCTAGCACATACTCCTCTTTCAGCTTTTTGATGGTGGATCAGCGGTTATCAGGAGATTTGAAGATTTCAACATAAAACTGATTTTTCTCTAAAAATATTTTCTCATAGAAGTCACCTGGAGTGGCTGAACTGAGGGGTAAGCATTCTTTCAGCTCTAATCTGAGGCCTGTCTGATACACATACAGCTCCCGCTCCAAATTCTAATGGGCTTCCCTACTTGTTTAGCATTATGATGCCTGACACAGTCATAGCAGCCGAGAAATTGTGTTGAGCTTTGCTTTCTCTCATCCCTCAAATGAAAACAGCAAGTATTATTATTTTGCTTTCTCAATATGAGACCACAGGAGTTCCCATTGTGGCACAGCAGTAATGAGCCCAACTAGTATCTATAAGAATGCGGGTTGGATCCCTGGCCTCACTCAGTGGGTTAAGGATCTGGTGTTGCCATGAGCTGTGGTGTAGGTTGCAGATGAGGCTCAGATTGGGTGTTGCTGTGGCTGTGGTGTAGGCTGGCTACAGCTCCAATTCAGCTCCTAGCCTGGGAACCTCCATATGCTGGAGCTGCAGCCCTAAAAAGACTATCAATCAATCAATATGAGACTACATTAGATTTGGGGTGAGATTTTGTGGACTGCGCCCCTCTCCCCAACTCTATCCTGTCTGCTTTCTAGGGCTCCCACCCTTTGTTGAGGAAATAATTCTCCTCTGTACAAGGCTTGATCATGGAGCAGTCCTAACTGAACAAGAAACCAAACCCTTGCAGATAGTCTACTGTATTCTACTCACCATCTGAAGATTTCACCAATTTTATTTTTGGCAGAAGTGATATTTTCACTCAGGCAAGATAGCTGTTTAAGCATAAGCCTCGTTAAAGCAGCAGATAGGAGATCCCACTCTAAAAAATCCACCCAGGAAAATGGCATTCATGAGGAAAGTCTTGTAATGGCTCCTTGTCCTGCTCTAACCCCTGTTGCTGAAATATGTCTTAAACTTTGTGCTTTTCAGTGATGTGTAAGTTATCTTAGAATAGGTTCTGTGTCAAAATACACTCCATGGTTTTTTTTTTCTTTTTAAGGCCACACCTGTAGCATATGCACCTCTGCCGACTGCAGGAACCCCAGATCCTTAACCCACTGAGAGAGGCCAGGGATCAAACCTGTGTCCTCACAGACACTATGTCAGGTTCTTAACCTGGTGAGCCACAAAGGGAACTCACACGAGTTTTAATGTGAACTCAAATGCCGACTTTTTAAAATGCCTTGGGCCAATTGTCTAAACCATTTTTATGCCATCTGGGGAACAAAAATACGCACCTATCTTACCTAGGTGTTGTGATCAGTTTATGTTGTTGAAATGGGAAGTGGATCAGAATTAGATGTTTTATCCTTTTACTATGAAAAGATTCAAAGTTAAACTCAGGGAATCATGGGCTAACAATTCTTTTTTTGAATCTTTTATTTCTGCATTTTTTTTTTTTAGGGGCCTCACTCGTGGCATACAGAAGTTCCCAAGCTAGGGGTCAAATCAGAGCTACAGCTGCAGGGCTATGCCACAGCCGCAGCAATGTGGAAACCAAGCTTCATGTGCAACCTACACCATAGCTCACGGCAACTCCAGATCCTTAACCCAGTGAGTGAGGCCAGGGATCGAACCCGCATCCTCATGGATCCTAGTCAGGTTTGTTAACCACTGAGCCACAAAAGGAACTCCCTTTTCTCGAGTCTTTTTAACACTAAAGTGTGTGTATATGTGTATATATATTTATATATATATGCCAAATTTCTCAAATAATTAAATAGCAATAGAAACCAATGATATATGTTACTTGGCAGTTTGGAGTTGAGCTTTTCAGTATTTTTACGGTATCTATTACGTTTTGCAAATATTACCTTCCTCAACTTTAAATGGTAATTTTACAGCAAATACTAACAGATTGTTTTAGATGTTCCCATCATCACCCATTTTTCCTGACCCTTCATCAACTAGTCAGCTGATTTCCCCCAAGAGCAGACTACCACTCTCATACCTCTATCAATGCTTTAAAAATAAGTAACTAACGTAAAATAGGTCTTGCACGTCTTTGTTCCCTTGTGACAATGCACACTGGCAGAAATAATCTTTTCCTTTAGGTCAGCTTGTTAGAAATAACGACGGTTCTTACCAGGAAGGCTGGCTGGAAGGACACCAATAAAAATACCAGCTCAGCTTAAAACAATTTGATCTCAACCCAAAATGAATTACCTTGCAACACAAATAGATAATGGCAAATGGGATCTCCTACTATCAGGACTATTCCCTGCTGAGAGTTAGAACTCCAGGTTCATTTGAAGCTCATTGCCCCATGAGGATAAAAGAACATCAGCTTCTGAACATTTATGTGCAGATGAACTAGTTGGAAGAGGAAACAAACTCTGAATCCACTCCTTGCTGATTTCTGAAGTGACAGCTCCAATTTGACCTTCCCATGCAAAAATTCTGTTGTTAGCTATTAAAGAAACAATCTTTCTGTAAGGGAAAAATACCAAATAGCATTTTGTTTCTCAGGAGGCAGTTTCTATGATGAGCTTTAAAAACCAGAAGTTTGTAAAGACATATAAGGATGTCCTGTTTATGTTTTTATAAGTAATAGTCAATGTTTTAGTGGCAAGATTTTCCTTTTCTAAACCATATTTAGAAGATGGTTATGTGATTGACTTTTCATTAGTAATTCTTACTTTATAGCATGTATAAATCATATGGGTTTTACACATTAGTGAATTGAGAATTATTTTACCTTAAAAGTGGAATGCCCAAAGAAAGAATATACCTCCATGGAAATCCCTTGAGGAAAAAAAATAGCATTTTTTTAACTGTTTCAAAATGGAATAAGCACGCTTATATCCTTTCAGACTCCATTAGTAGTTAATGATAGCCTCTCTCTCTCTTACTCTCTCTCTCTTTCACTTCCTCTCTCTTTTGGTGCAAATTAATTTGTATAGATATATTTTCTTTTTGATCTTTTTAGGGCCGTACCTGTGGCACATGGAAGTTTCCAGGCTACTGGTCCAATTGGAGCTGTAGCTTGCTGGTCTACACCACAGCCACAGCAACTCCAGACCTGAGCCATATCTGCAATCTACACCAGAGCCCACTGCAATGCCGGATCCTTAACCCACTGAACGAGATCAGGGATTGAACCGTCATCCTCATGGATACTAATCGGGTTTGTTACCACTGAACCACAATGGAACTCCCTGTGAAGATATTCTTAATGTAGTCTTGATAATTGCCCTTACGATGTAGTCTCTAAAGGGATTATTACAACATTTACAAAGATTATGGCAATGTCAAAGTTTTAATTTTGGTGGAATAGAACACAAAGAATGATAATTAGTGATTTCTACAAAGTTTGAAATCTCTAACTGTTGGTATAAAGCTTATTTCCACTTGTAAAACAAGTCCATTCATGTCACTAAAATTAAATGCAAATTCAGAATTGGGTCTTAACCCCATTAATATCAATTCAAAATGGCATCATCATTTGGATGTTTTGTGCTTTATGTTATGTGAACCAGTCTGTAAACTATATCTGAACCAAAGATATCCAAGGAAATAGAGGTGGCTGAATCAATTCTGTCAGTTTTTTTCAAAGGCTATGGACTCATGATCTAATGGTTAAAATGGAAATCTGGGGAAAGAATAAAACCAAGACTCTATCCTCAGCTAATGACAAGGTCTCACCGTGCTTCCTTCCTTCCAGGGTGTTTATGAAAAACAGAGTTTTCAGAACTTCAGATCCAGTCCCAGCCCACTGCTGCTATCAGAAGGCTATCCAGATGGCACTGTGTGCAAGCCTTGGGTAATATCCTTTGCATTGTCCTAACACCTACAACAATTTGATTTCCTAATGATATTCCCATGGGTTACCATTCAGTGCTTTTTCTAGATTTTGAAGGTGGATAGAAGTACCCATCCTATCTCACTGTAGACCTACAGAAACTGCTGTAACTATTATATCCGCATAGAAAGGAACAAATGACTAAGGTGCAGTCTCACAATTTGAATTTCCTTTTGTAGCTGGATTTTGTGAAGTTTAACCCCTTGGTGCCTTCTGTTCTGCCCTTGCAGGATAAGGTCCCTCATCTATACATAAGCATCTGACATTTTAGCAGGGCATTACATAAATGAAGTATTTTGCACAAAGCCTTCAATTTTTGTATCAGAAAGAACAGCTCACATTATTTCTCATCAGCACTGGCCTACGCAAAACATTTTTAAAGCTCTCAGCAAGATAATAAACTAAAACATTTTCCTCTCTTCTTTCTTAGCCATTATTTGGATATTTTTCTTTTAGATAAACAGTCGACAGTGTGTTTACTGAGGCTCACATTGATATTCCCCAATAGTGTTTGCAACTTGAGTTTTATTCCAGCAGCTACATGAAATGAATCCACAGTGCAGAGCAGGCAGGCCCCTCTGGAACCTGAGATTATTTGTTCTCTCACTGTTCTAAAGGTAATTAAGGAGCATTGCATGTTTCTCAATTAATGATTTCTCATTCAACAGGGGATCTTTGATGCTAATTTGTTTTAATCAGGGCAGAGGCTGCTCAAAAACTCCAAACAATTCAGTGAAGAGGAACTAGGAATTTTTAATCAAGTGGAAGAGATTTAAATGCTATGAGGGACGCAGCCATCATGCGCTTTCGATTCCTGTTCATTTAACTTGGTTCTTTTGAGTTTTATAAATCAATGCGAGAATTAGTAAATAGAGTATATTGTATTACATAATACAATTTTCCCTATATATTTGTCTATTTCATGGACTTTTTCTCCCATTTAAAGCCTATTTATTTACAAACTTCATTTCTCTCTCTGTAATAGGATGTATTGATACATACATCTCATACTCTTGTTTATTATATACCCTTGTAAATGGAGCGCATGTTTATGTAGGAGTATATTTACATATATTTAGCAAAAGACTAATAGCTGTTGAGTCATACATGAGCATTAGGTTTAAAAATTCTTTTCATGCCTTGGACGACTGTCCTGAATGGCTGTTCACAATTTGAGCTGCTGAATTGCACTGCATTACGTACATAGAAACACTCAAAGGTTATGTAGACGTTGCACCTTGAAGAGACATTACAGTATGATTAGACCATAGTTTATATAAAAAATGACTTCATCAGGTGATTATGGCTTATGAAAGTAAATACTCAAAGTAATGCAATTAAAATACTGCCTTTCTTTTCTAATGATCATGTTCTGATCATCTCATTCTGATGTCTTCAGATCAAGGCTACTTTACAGGAATGTCAATCATGTGAAATGAGGTGCACTTTCTTTTTCCTTCCTCTAACTGAATATAGAAAAATCTCAAGAAATGCTTGAGAAGCCTAACTAGCTAAATACTTACTGGGTTCACTGTGTTGAAATAAGTGGGAAAGAAAACTTTTTTTTTTTCTGAAAGAATAGTTGATTTACAATGTCGTGCCAATTTCTGCTTATGGCAAAGTGACCCAGTCATACATACATATACTCTCTTTTTCTCATATTTTCTTCCATCAGCATTTTTTAAACCGGTGGTTCTCAGACTTTTAGAGTACTTCAGAATCACCTGGAGGGCTTATTAA
This sequence comes from Phacochoerus africanus, assembly GCF_016906955.1. Classification (NCBI taxonomy): domain Eukaryota; kingdom Metazoa; phylum Chordata; class Mammalia; order Artiodactyla; family Suidae; genus Phacochoerus; species Phacochoerus africanus. The sequence goes on from NC_062558.1 coordinate 126,493,638, forward strand.
ACTAGATTGCTGGGGCCCACTCCTAAAGTTTCTGATTCAGATGTTGTAGGATGAAAGTTGAGATTTCCACTTCTAACAAGTTCTCAGGTGATGCTGAGGCTGGAGCTGGGGATCCCACATTGAGAAGAACTCCTGTTATAAACAAATCAGTCAGAAGGAGGTAGCCACGGTTTGGATGCCTTTGTATCCCTCATATATTCCACTGTGTTTTTCAGAGGGTCTCTGCCAGAAAGTAGGTGAGCCTTGTGTGTCTCTGAGGTGGACTCTGGGTGAATTTCTGGATCAGTTGGGCGGGAGCGAAGTGGTGAACGTGAACCCAGACCGAGAGATGACATGAGTTGCCTACATTTGAATTCATGGAGATCACTGGAGGGCTTTGCTGGCATGACAAATATTTGAAAACAAACCTTTAAGTGAAAATAACAATTTAGTATGCCTGCGCTAATGGGTAACGCCAGAAGCCAGACTGGCTCGTAAAAAGCTAGACCAGGATGATGTTTTCCAGCCGTGCTGATAATAAGAATGATCTGGGGCTCTGTTGAGTATCCATGTTTTGAATAAGGGCTCCAATTAACTCAACATACAAGTTGGGGGAACTCTGCGTAAGGACCCAATTCTTTTTCCTTTTCCATAGTGGCGTTAAAATTGCCCGTATAGAGTTTTGGAGGGAGGCCCATTCGGAAAGCCTCCGTCTGGGCCAAGTGCCCGCCCACTGCACAGGCTGACCTTGTTCGCTCAGCTTTCCCTGACATGTGGCATCATTATGTTCGTGGGTCACGAATTGGCCCAGTGTGTCTCTCAGCTGTATAATTATCCCACATGGTGCGCTAAGTTCAATCATGATTTGCTTTGGTTCCATCCATGCTGTGGCATTTTTCTGACTCCCAGATCATAAGGCAGTTGGAGGGTTGGGGGGACTAGGTTCTCATGGATGGGAATGAATGGTTATTTAATTGCATTTACATTTGCCATTAAAGTTAAGCAGTAAGTATGGAATCAACTTCTTGAAGATGATTCTGTTTTGACATCTATCACCTGACCTTTCAAATAGTTAATAGCACCTTATATGTGCCAGGCACTCTGTGTGTTATTTAGTCTTCTTACAGCCAATAAGAAAGGAATATTAGAATCCCCGTTCTACGGATGAGAAAACAAAGACTTAGCATATTAACCTGCCCAAGCTCAAGAGGCAGGTACAGGAAAGAATCTATTGCAAAGGGCTGCTTCCCCCAAACCTGCTGGTGCTTAATTAACACACAACCTTCAGGAGTTCCCGTTGTGGCGCAGTGGTTAACGAATCCGACTAGGAACCATGAGGTTGCGGGTTCGGTCCCTGCCCTTGCTCAGTGGGTTAACGATCCGGCGTTGCCGTGAGCTGTGGTGTAGGTTGCAGACGCGGCTCCCGCGTTGCTGTGGCTCTGGTGTAGGCCGGTGGCTACAGCTCCGATTCAACCCCTAGCCTGGGAACCTCCATATGCCGAGGGAGCGGCCCAAGAAATAGCAACAACAACAACAACAACAAAAAAAAAAAGACAAAAGACAAAAAAAAAAAAAACACACAACCTTCAGACAATGGCAGGGAAAATGACGTCAGAAAGTCCAACCATCATTCCCTTACTAAAGTATCTAATGACAGAAACGTTTTTAATTGAAGGGATATTTAGAGTTCTCGTAAAAACTAGCTCTAATTCTACCCAGCTCCAGGCAGACTTTCTGATGCCCCTGACCCACTGTGCCTGTGAGTCTGGGAGTCGGCCTAGTTAATCACACAATCATCGTGCATGTCCATGGGCTGGCCTCAGACCTAATCATGTCATATCATTGGGTCACACAAGTGCCAGTGATCTAATCGAATGTGACTTTGCAATTACAAGTTACATCTTGATGTGATCGTATTTTGGGGAGGGATTTTCAAATCTCTAGACTATAGTTGGGATATTCATCGAAGCCCAGCACAACAAGTCATCAGAAGAGGGTCAGGCCCTTGCAGTGACTCACTTGTCCATCTGGATAGTGTTCAGCACACCACCTTCCTCTCCTCTCTCCACACCTTTTACTGAACAGAATCTCTTTCTAGATTCAATCTTACGCCATTGCGCACCCAACTCTTCCTAGGATTCTAAGCACTTGGTTCTAAGCTCTTCTATACCATGAAGGCAGAGGGACCCTGGGCCAGTTCCAGAGACCTTGGACTGAGTCCATGGGTACAGGGGTGAGTGTGTGTGAGTGTGTGTTTCTGGTGGGGGTGGCTGTGCCCTTGAATCATGAACATGAAGGGCTGTAGGCTTTCGTTTAGGGGCCATCCACCTGGCCTCCCGCAATTGAGCTGTGCCCTTGAGGAATTAAAGTGTTGAATCATAAGAAAAATTATATATATATAATATGCATATATAACATTATATTCTATGCCCTAGATTTGTATCGGGTCAAATCATGTTACAAGTTGCTATGGCAGGCATAACAGTTCTTCCGTAGAGCTCTATTTAGTGTTGCTATCATGAATGCCATCTAAGTTTAGAAGGCTTTTCTTCATACGGGTCCCACAGTAACAGAAACTGATACATGGCACTTGCCGGTTAAAGCGTGTTCATGGAACTAGTCAGGCTACTTCACTTTTTCTCTGTCTCAGTTTTCTCATTTGTCTCACAAAGGACCATCTCAGAACATACTGGGTAGTTCTCCATGAATCCTTACGCGGCAACCATGCTATCGTGCTTGCTTGGGTTACTGTGCCTTAAGTGTTCACGACTCAGCTCTGAGAAGGCTGTGTTCGAACCCGTCAGATTCGGTCAGCTTCACAAGAAATGCATGTTCCTGAAATGGTACACAGACTTTCACAGGCGTGGCACTTACAAGGTCCAGGTTTTTATTCGGTGATTTCGGCCTGCTCTGGTTCCACTTTGGATTGGCACAATTTCACCTTGAAAGGAATGGGTATTGCAGCCTTCTCGGCCATTTTCATTATCTTTTGTAACAGAGAGCCTTTGAGGTGTACCTACTTCAAATATTCTTTATTCACCACCACCAAAATATTCAATTCTTATTTTATTTCTCAGGGAAGCTTAATTTCTACCCAAAGGACAACACGTTGTGACTTCATTGTTTCAGCTGCATGCCGAAACTTCACTGCCTTGAAGGGGACATTCTTTCTATGCAGATGCTGATGATAAAATGAGAGGTGGAGAATTAATAAATTATTTGAGCATCAACAGATTCTATCTAAAGAACTGCTGGCGAACAGAGAGAGGAATGTTAATGCCCTTTAGCCTCCTGAAGAGATGGTTGGAAATAATTTGGGGCGGCCAACTTTCAAAAGAAACATTCCGATTACTTTATGATCGTATCATGGAAGCAATAATCATTTTCCATTTGGGGCCAAAAGAAACAGCAGTTCTTCAACAAGCATGACTCTAACAGTTTAGAAACATGCAAATACTAGGTAACTAGCTGGTGGGTTTATATGCAACATGCAGATGTATGACCTAGATACATCTCTTAAAATTAATTTAACTGCGCTGCACTGGGCTCAGCTAATACTCTAACAAGTTTTTTTTTTTCTTTAATGATGAGCATAAGCCCTGAGGACATTGTGTTTGATAGAAGTGACAGCACTGCAAGATGCAGGCTCCTCTGAGAGTTAGTGTGCTGACTCAGAAAATAGAGGGTCAGTGCCGGATGGGAGGGGTGTGGTCAGGCAAATTAGCAACCTTCCCAATTAAAAGTTATGCAGCTAATCGGTGCTACAGGCATACCGTAACCACACCCCAAAGGTGATGGTGACATCCTTAAGATATCCTTTTTAAAAGGAAAATTACTTAGAGAACCTAGAATCTGCACTTACAAAATCTCCCAGGTCTTTCCCAATGATGGTTTGACATATTTTGAATTTCCTATCATCTGAATAAAGGAGGTTATTTCTCCCCTCTTCTTTCTTTATTCCCCATTTCCCCTACCCACAGCTTCAAGAAGGTAGATCATCCTCCTGAAACCACACAGGACATTGAAATCTTTGTCATTAAAATGTGCTTAGAAATAAAAATCGCAGATGTGTGTGTATTTCTATGATATTGCATAATTAAGTTTGATATCAGTGAGGGAATTCAAGCAAACAATTCAGGAAGAAAAACAGGTACTTATGTCTATTTGCCTGGGATTTTCTTTAAAGTAGCTTAAGTTACACTGAGGATTAATTAATCCTGTGGCTGATTGCTGTGACACATGGACCCGAGGGGCCATCCGGCTGATTTGGGAAGTGTGCATGAGATGTGGTGTACCCAGGCTGAAATAAACAGGCTGAAAAGGACATGTGCAAAATACCTAAAGTGGAGGGGCTTTAGATATTTTAGATAAAAGAGGAAGTGTGACTTAAATGCAGCTCGATGTCAATATCAGAATCCTGATTGTTACAGGTAGGATTTACCCAATAGTGACTTATGAAGATGATTAAAAGATTCTTGAGACCCTGTTGCAGACTCAGGAATGAGAACCAAAGGCCCACTTGCCATATAGTAACTACATTAAAGACTTATAAGGATGATGGGGTGCCATGCAGTGGGTTTCACAGAGCAATTTTTTATTTTTATTTTTTGCTTTTTAGGGCCGCATCCGTGGCACATGAAAGTTCCCAGGCTAGGAGCTGAATTGGAGCTGTAGCCGCCGGCCTACACCACAGCCACAGCAACGCTGGATCCTTAACTCACGGAGCGAGGCCAGGGATCGAACCCATATCCTCATGGCTCTTAGTGGGATTCTTTTCTTCATAATGAAATTGCCCTTCATTATGAAGAATTGGTGGGTCTTTAACCTCCTTCTGGTGGTTGTATCTGGACTCTCAATTCTGTGTGCCTTTCCTGTTCTCTAGGTTCCTTTTGAGGATGCTTGTTTGTTCAATATCATTTAGGTGTATTCAGCTACATTGTTTATAGCAGCCTGAGCAATGGTGGATTAAACCATATGGAATTTATATTTTACTTAGTAAGAAAGTCTGGCAGTAGGAGTCCCGGGGTTTTGATGGCTCAAAGATGTTCCCCTTGTTTCATCCCCAGTGGACTGGCTTTTTTCTTCCCAAGTGTGTGTCCATCTTGGCCACAAGGTAGCCACCACATCCTCACGAGACAATGCACAAAGCAGGAAGGGAAAGGAGGGGGCAGTTGTGATTTCTCGTTTAAAATTCTCTTTTATCAGGAAGGAAGTCTTTCTCAGAAGCCCACCCTGCCCTTCAGCTCATCTTCTCTTAGCGTTTCAGCAGCTAAAACTGAGACACATGCTCACCTTGAACCACAAGTGAACAAGAGGCAATGTGATGGTGGTGACTGGCTTAGACTCTCTACTCAAGGTGTGGTCCAAGGAGAAACACATCCACGCCACTTGGGAGCCTGTTAGAACTGCAGGGTCTTAGACCCACCCACTCCAGACCTATGGCACCTGAACCTGCATTTCACAAGAGGCCCCACGGTGATGGGGTGGGCATGAAACTGTGAGAAGTCCCAGCTTTAGACCAACAATGTCATCTCCTGGGGGCTGGGCATGTTCACTTTGGGGAAATCAGGATTATGCTGGCAAGAAAGACAGGGATGGCTTTTGGGTGGGCAGCAATTAGTGTCTGCCACAATCTTAAACCCTCGTCACTCAGAATTATCAGTTGCTTTGATTCCCCCCCCCACACACACACACACCAAACTCTGCATCATATTGTCTACTTATGTTACATGTTAAACCAGGGAAAACCTTTGGACCACTTGAGTGGCCCAGCAGCTCCCTCTCTCTCATCTACTAGAGCTTGGATCATGCCAATATTCTCCCTGAGTGCTGAGGCAGAGGGCACAGGGAGTGCATGTCACCTGCACACTTTGGCAGGAAGGAGCACTTCCTGAGTAGGGCTCTAGCTGAAACTGCTTCCCTGTTTGGTAGGCTGAATAATGGCCCCCCAAAATATCCATATCCAGGTCCATTAAATCTGTACAAATTACTGCAAAAGAGACTTTGAAGACAGGGTTAATATAAGGATTTGAGCTGGGAAGACTAACCTGTATTATCCAGTAAGTCCCTAAATGGAATCACGAGTGTCCCTATAAAAATAAAAGCTGATAAGAATTGACTTCATATGAAGAGAAGACAATGTGACAGCAGCAGCCAAGATCAGAGTGATGCGGCCACAAGCTGAGGCAAGCCATTCACCATTAGAAGCTGGAAGAGATAACATGGGTTCTCCCAGGGCCTCCAGAAGGAAGTAGCACTACCAAAGGCTAGATCTTAGCCCCTGAAGGTTCATTTTAGGCTTCTGGCCCTCAGAGCTATTAAAAAAAAAAAACATTTCTATTGTTTGAAGCTATGAGGTTTGTGGTATTTGTTACAGCAGCCGCAGGAAGTTGATACACCCCATCTTCCAATCCCTACAATTTCCCATGCCACAGCTTTTAATCCAGCAATAGTACCTTTTCATTATTTAATAGAGTTAACAGATGGGCTTATAGATTCTTTCATACAAGACATTCACACAGTGTCAAAATAAGATCCTCTTGGGGTAAGGATAAGAAATTAGACCTAGGAAGCCTAGCAAGGCAATCACCTGCCCATGATAGTGGCAGGTCCTGGGTCACGGTCACTCCTTTGTCCCCAGCAGCAGAAAGGGAAGGGAGAGAGGGAAGAGGAGGGGGTCTGAGGCTAGCACCCCACCCCAACTGCACACAGCTGAGCTTGACTTCCGCAGCTCACAGAGCAAAGAAGTACAATTAACAAACCGACTTCTGCTATGCTTTCCAGATGCCATTCTCCGGCAAGCCGAGAAAATTGCACTCTTCTCCACCAAAACCATTTGACAAGACAATAAAGACTGAGAAAGGTCAAGAGCAGAAGCTCTGAGACTAAACATGGCACTGAAATGAATAAAGGGGGGTCATTCGCAGCCATGGAGAGACAGGAGATGGGTCTGGAAAAGACTTGGTGGGGACGAGAAGATCTCGTGCAAAGCAAGGACTTCCAGGCGGGCAGAGGCTACAGCTCCAGTTGCAGTGAAGGCTGTATTTCTGCAGGCAGTGGGGCCTGACATCCAACAGGGAGAAGGAGCCACTCCTGGCGTTGGTACATTTGTGCTGAGGGAGGCTTTTAAAGAAGCTCTTTGGACAGTGTTCATCGCAGGCCTTTCGGATGGAGATGGATGAGGGTCTGAAGTGAGGCCGACTAATGTGAAAAATCAGTGTTTGCTCTACTGGGAAGGGGGGGTAAGAAGCTGTCACAATCTTGCAAGCACAGCTTCTTCTCAGAAGTGAGCGCTCAGCCTTGATGTCAGCTCCTCAACACCTTGCTCTGCCGAGTGATGCTTGTAACCGCTCATCCCACCTCTGGGGCATCCCAGTGCCCCTGAGCCATCTTCCCAACTCCAGCTCTGCTGGGCACAGAGCCTCGGCCCTGGTCCTGACTCCTTCCTTTGGAAGGAGCCAGCTTACCTTTCAGCACTCAGCTCTGGCACGGGCATGGCTGAATCTTGTGTCAGAAATGTTTGCCAGTGGAGAGGGCTGATGTGTGACTTTTATTGGGTGGGTTTCTGTTCTTATTTTTTTGTTTGTTTTTGGACTTTGTCCTTAATTTTTTTTTTTCGTTTATATCCTCTCGACAGTGCCCCACACCCAAATAAAACAGATGGCCCAGCAAAGCAGACCTGGCTCCTTGTTCCCAGAGAAAGAAGGACCAAGTGGAACACAGAAAGAAAGAAAATACATTCATAGTCAGTTCTGGATTTGGCAATTCCTAGGTCCAAGGCTTAGCACAAGCAATAGGTTTGACAGAATAATTAGCCAATAGTCCTCTACTCTCAGTCATATGCAGCCACAGAAAGAGGCCACAATAGATGTCCAAGCAGAAGATAGGGAGAATCCAGAGAAGAGAAAGCTGGGCAAAGAGTTAAAGCCATGTCCCCGTGTTTGCCCTAAGACCACAGGGCACAGGAGAGCGCATGTGCACACTAGTGCATGCTGAGGACATAAGGTCTTGCCTGTTGGAACAGCAAGTCCAAGGCCAGTGGAGGATCAGCTGCCTCAGCAGATACCAATGGACATGGATGCTGATGGGCAGAGCAAAACAGGGTGGTGGCCACCACCAGAGATGCCACCATGAACAGAAAGTAGCAGGGGACCAAGGGCATCTTCCCGATTGATGTGGGCACACCCTCTCCTTCCCAGCACCCTGCCCACATGAGCGTAGATGGGGCCTGAGGGATCGATACAGCTGGAAACCCTAAGAGAAACCTACAAGTGGAGTTCCCATGTGGCACACTGTGACTGCAGCAGGTCGGGCTGCTGTGGAGATGCTGGAGGTGCGTGTTAGATCCCTGGGCCAGTGCATTGGATTAAAGGATCCAACATAGGTCACAGCGGTGGCTAGGATTCAATCGCTGGACCCGGGAACTTCCATTCGCCGCAGGTGCAGCCATAAAGAAGAGAGAGTGAAAACTTCAAGTAGCTGAGTTACCTTAGCTTACCTAAAATCCTCCCATTGTTAGAATAGAAGCTTGAGAAAAAAAAAATAGGTTGAGGAGTTCCCTTGCAGCAGGTTAAGGATCTGGCGTTGTTGCTGCAGCAGTCACTGCTATAGTGCAAGTTGGATCCCTGGCCCAGGAACTTACACATGCCACTGATGCAGCCAAAATAAACAAACAAACCAAAAATAGGTTGACTAGCTGAGACTAGTTCCCCTTTTTACACACCTGACTCATACGGCTTATGAAATATTATAGCCAATATGCCAACATTATTCCACCTACCAGGAACTAAAATTTTACTTGAAAGCTTTAGATTTCAGCTCACTGGTTGGAGAGAATTTGGTGGCGCATTTCTTCCACTTTTACTGCCTTCTCCATTCTTCTCGGCAAAGCTGATCTGAACAGATGACGGCTTACTCTGCATGGTCTCGTTCGCCCCATAAGCTCACCGAATGTGATTCATACCTGTCTAAAAATATCCATGATACAAATGAAGAGCCATCCAAAGGGGGCTGACACTTATTGATACTTGTGACGCTGTTGTTCTAAGAATACAATGCGCACCATCTTGCTCCATTCACTCCCCACCAGTCACCTGTGATGTGGCTGCTGTTACTCTCCACTTATAGAGGAGAAAACTGAGTTTTTGCAGTCTACCCAAGGATGCAAGACTCACCCTGAGCTGCCCTACCAGATAAACTCAGAAGTACACTGAATATAAGATCCATAGGAGACCTCGCAGTCAGAAGGAAGAAAACACCAGCTTTGAACAAATTTGACTCTCGACCACAATTTCCCCCCTGCTTCAGTTTCCTCTTCTGGAAACACGGTTTTGAAAGTGGCTTGGCAAGGGTGGAAAGATTGTGATAAAAGGATGTGTGAGTAACCGGCCCTGGGGGGAGCGGGTACCCGAGCAGGCAGTCCTGGACCGCTGTTCAGTCTGGAAACAAGGAGAGGGTCCAGGTGGCTTGTTTCCTGGCGTTGGTGGCATCCTGGCTAGAAGTCTGCAGCACTGTACTGACCCTGCTGATGTGCCCAGCGGAGCTTGGAATGTGGCATATCATGGTGACTAAACACATGGGCTCTGGAGCCTGGTAGCCCAGATCTGTAATCTGGATGAGTCCTGAGCAAGTCCTTGAACCTCTCTGTGCCTCAGTTTCTTCATCTGCAAAGCAGAGATAATAGCAGTATCTCCTAATAGGCATAAGGTATTTACTATGGTGGCTGGCACATGGTTAATGCTGGAAAGACACTGGCTATGATGATTAAGTGGTCTTGGGACCAACCAACAGGATTCCCCAGCACAGAAGCCGGGAACTATCCCCAAGGGACTGGCTCCGAGTCTAACTCACAAACGAGTTTCTTTTTATTTTATAAAGTCTAGTAGTGTAAGAAGGTTCTTGAATAAAACGAGATCTCCAAGGCATCCTTGTACCTCTCTGCAATTGGAAATGGCAAGACCTCTTGCGTTCTCACAGAGCCTATGAGATAGTTGCTCAACAGGCTTCAGAGAACTGAGTCCTTTTTCTAGGCTATCAACCTGACTTCCAGGGTAATGGACTCAGTCTGGGAAGTGGTACCACCCACTTGCAGAAGGAAGGTGGGCAGCCCAGGAGGGGAGCGCCCCCTGCAGGCCAGGCATGGATCCCTCCCCGACTGTCCCTCCTAATGCCTGTTCGTGAGGTATCCTTGGCCTCATTTGCACAAGGAGAAAATGGAAACCCCAGAGGAGTTAAGTCATTCAGGCCAGGGGCTGGGAGGAGCCACCTGCCCTCAGCCACTCTGCACTTCACTGCCTGCTCCTCCCTCACCCTTTCCCACTCTCCTTGCTCGGGACAATTTTCCCCTTCAGTTGGGTGGGGTCTGAGCCCCTCCTTTCAGCAAGGCTCTTATCTTCCCAACCCTTGAAGAGCTGCTTCAGAAAAAGCTAAAGAAGTCACCACAATGTGCCAGTGGGGACAACAGCAGACCCCCTAGGAGACTAGCCATGCCCTAACCCAGGGGACCGCCTCTCCAGAGGCCAGGATCCAGTCTGGTAGATGAGGAAATAATTTGAAATGAGTCATAATCAGTAAATAGTGGGGTTGGAGTTCCCATCGTGGCGCAGTGGTTAAAGAATCTGACTAGGAACCATGAGGTTGCAGGTTCGATCCCTGGCCTTGCTCAGTAGGTTAAGGATCTGGCGTTGCCGTGAGCTGTGGTGTAGGTCGCAGACGTGGCTCGGATCCTGCATTGCTGTGGCTCTGGCCTAGGCCGGCGGCTACCATTCCAATTAGACCCCTAGCCTGGGAACCTCCATATGCTGCAGGTGCAGCCCTAAAAAGGACAAAAAGACAAAAAAAAAATCATGGGGTACAGCTAGATGAAATTTCTCGAAGGGAACATCCCCTTTAACCATAACCGGATGGAGAACCCCATCCTAAGTCCCCAGAGCTTGCCTGTGGCTCCTCCTTATTTCTAATCTGCCCTCCGCCCAAAGGTAATTTCTTTCTTGACTTCCACTTCCAGAGACCAGTCTGGCTTATTTTGAAGCTTCATCTGAATGGATGATGAGGTTTGTTCTCTTGTGTCTGACTTCTGCTCATCACCACATTTGTCCTGTTTGTGAGATTTCTCTGTGTTGTGGGAGTGGTTGCAGAGGGGTCCCTCTTCTTGCTGTGTCATTGCATCATTGTGTGGATGGACCATAAATGTGCTTCTCCGTTCTGTGGTGAGTGGCTTTTTCAGACTCTTCCAAGTGGGCTGCTATGAACATTCTTATAGATGTTTTCTGGGAAATGTACACATTTTGAAGTGACCTCACAAGGTATGCCATCAACTTGGGCTGTAAAGTGGGTTTTAAGGGAGCCACTCTGGCTTGCTGTAATAAGAACAGACTCAGAGATGGCAAAGGGCAAAAGTGGATGCAAAAAAACCGGTGGGAGGGCTTAGGGGACAGTGTAGGAAGGATGCCTCTGGCTTGGACAAGAGCAGAAACAATATGAGTGGTAAAAACTGGTTGTGGTCTGGATGCAAGATTGAAGAAGTGCCTTTTTTTTCTTTTTAGGGCCATACCTGTGGCACATGGAAGTTCCCAGGCTAGGGGTTGAACTGGAGCTACAACCTTGGCCTACCCCACATCCACAGCAATGCGGTATCTGAGCTACATCTGCGACCTACGGATCAGAGCAATGCTGGACCCTTATCCCACTGAGTGAGGCCACGGATGGAACTCGAATCCTCATGGATCCTAGTTGGGTTTGTTAAGTGCTGAGCCACAAAGGGAACTCCCTGGACAAGGGGCTTTTTAACCAGTTTTCTTCCCACAGAGCTCACTGCTCATGGTCTGCCATTAAAAGTTACAAATACTTGTTCATGAGATTCTTTGCGCATGCCTCAACGGAACTGACTTAGAACCTGGTCTTATGTATAGCTTGGTTTCTGATTTTGAAGCAACCAAAAATTCACCATTGTCAAAAACGCCTGACTCTCTAGGGGGCTCCAGCGATGTCCCCCAGGGGCACTTCCTCCTTCACAGATGAAGGTTTCACTTCCCATCTTTATGGCTGATTCTCCAACCCCCCCCCTCACTCCCCCCCGTGCGCACCTCAGAAGAATTCAGGTCTGCAGGTGTCCCATGAAGAAACCATCGAGTAATCTCTCCTCAGCTCCCTCACCTCTACCAGGTGGTTCATTTCTCTCCACTTCTGATTTTATGGGAAAGTGCCTCTCCCCCACCTCTTTGTAGAGCCTAACTTTCATAGAACTTCCTGGATTCTTCTGAATTTTTTGATTTTGTTTTTCTACCCCGATAACTTTCCGTGTTTGTCCATGCTCACAGAACTCTCTTGAACCCATCCACAAGTTCTCTTTCACATAATGCAAGATCTCGTTTCCTTCCAAGTGCACAGAGCTACATGCACCTGCTTAATTCAATCAATAAACAAATGGATTGTCAAGTATCCTTCAAATAAATAGCCTTTACCACTTGACTGCCATTTGACTGCTGATGCGAGTGACATCTTTGAACTAAATCTAATAGAGAAAGACTGGAGTAACCGATTCTTCTCTCTCTCTCTGTGTGTGTGTGTGTGTGTGTGTGTGTGTGTGTGTGTGTGTGTGTGTTTTCTTTCTCTCTTGAGATAAGATGAAACTTGAGCTCATAGACAATGCTGTCATTGATTTTTAGACTTTTGTCCTTCATGAAAGAAGCCCCCTCATTACAGCTTTAGCCAAATACCAAATAGCTGTTGCTTCTATTTCAAGGGCTGTGTGCTGGCTCTCTCTCCCCTCCTTGATGAGGGGGTTGCGTGGTCTGCGGTGATGCAGGATTCGTCAAGAAAGGCCTCTGAACTGCCTCCTCCACTGGGCCTCTTGAACCTGTCAGAACACAATGGGCTTGCGGTAGCTGCAAGTTGGTAGAACACTCACGGCTTCTGCTGAGAACAGCTTAATGCGCAAAGCAGCTGAAGGGCAGTGAAGTGCGGCCACTAATAGGATTTAAACACATATATAAGATACGCCAAAAGATGGGGAAATATTCAATTATTAAAGACCAATGACATGAGCTTCCGACTAATGAGCTCACAGCGCACCCAGTGGAACCCTTAGAAGAGGAGCCGGCGTGGGGGGCGGGTTATCTTGCACATAGACTTTTTATTCAAGTCTGTATCTGAGAACACATTGCTTTTCTCCAGACCTTCCTAGGATTCTGGCTTCTCTCTGGGACCCCTTGCAAAGGAGCAGCTCATTATTCCACTTGACCCCCGAGAGCCTCCAGTCAGTTGGCCAGGCTGCCTGCCTTCTCTGTCCCCTTCCTCCCAGAGTCATCCATTATTCAGAGGTCTGTGGGCACCTACTAAGAAGTCAGGACTGTACCCAGGGGTGTAGAGAGGAGGAAACCATGGCTTTAAGCTTTCTGACCTTGTAACAGGGGCCACTAGCTGCAAGGCAATGTGATAAATGCTGAGACAGGAATCGGAGCAAACGTGCGTGCCCTTCCCCCTCCCCCAGCTCTGCGTGATTCACTTGCATCATTCAAGGTCCACAATGGCCTGGAAGGCATGGTTGTTATATCCATTTTATAGATGTGGAAACCGAGGCGTCAAATCTTAAGGAACTTCTCAAGATTTCAGCCTTGTCTGCGGGAGTCCAGGGCCAGAGCTCTCGTCAGTGCAGAGCCAGAGGAAGCAGGATGTGTTTTTGAGTGTGCTGGCAACTTTTTAGCTGACTTTTGCAGACACACGGGGGTAGATCCAGGTCTGAAGGAGAAGCAGGGTTAAACTTAGCTAGAAAGGAGGAAAATCATTTCAAACAAAAAAAGCATCATGGCCACATAAGGATCCTGACTTAAAGGGGGACAGGGCAGCAGATGAAGCCAGAACGAGGTCTCCTGATCATCGGTGACTGCTGTCGTCCCAGACTGACCACGAATGCTGCCCTCTTTGTTCAGAGGTGTCCTGGCTTGGATGGTAAATTGCATGGTTACCTTGGGCCAGAAAGAGAGGCCAGCAGGGGCTTCTTGCCCAGGAACAAGACTTTCAGCCCCATGAGTGCGAGGAAACAGCCAGGGTTTATACAGAAAGCTCTGACAGCAGATGGACATTTTGGAAAATATTTCCTGATAGCATGGGGAAGGGATCGGAGAAAAATAAGGGACCCGTCAGGAGGTCATGGCCAGGGTCCAGGACGTGGGCCCAAGCCCAGGCAATGGCTGTGACAATGACAGGAAGGGGACAGACTCTTGACCAGAGGTGCCCAGGAGGTTAATTGACACAACCCTGGAGCTTGTCACTGAAGATGGGACAGATGAGTGTTCCAGTGTGGGCGGCTGGGGATGCCCTTCACACTCAGAGGGCACAGAGCAAGACTTGCTTTTCAAACTCTTGAACTTGAGTTGCCAAGGAGTGTCAACAGGAGGAGGAAATGTGGGGCAGCCGACAGTTAAGGAATAGGACTTGGAAGGTAGATTCAAGAGTAGCTGGAGGATGGAGTTCCCACTGTAGCATAGGGAGAGGATCCATGAGGATTCAGGTTCCATTCTTGGCATTGCTCAGTGGGTTGGGGATCTTCTTGTTGTATCTGTGGTGTAGGCTGTCAGCTGCAACTCCAGTTAAACCTCTAGCCTGGGAACTTCCATATACTGCAGGTGCAGCCCTAAAGATAGCAAAAAAAAAAAAAAAAGGAGCCAAAGGAGGGCAGACATTGAAATGGAGGGGATGCATGAAAGGACAGATGGTAGTGGAGCAGGGACAGAGGCCAAGGCCAGGGCCAGGCCCTGGGAAAAGCCATCATTGAAGAGGAGCAGCCCAAGGGCAGAGTCAGGGTGCAGGCAGAGGGTGGTCTGCAGGGCCGTGGACTGGGCACCCATGTGACATCCTGGAAAACAGTGGCTGGAGGTGGGCATGGCGACTTGCTTCAGGGCTTTACAAGGATCAAGGCTGGGGAAGGCAGGGCCTGAGATCCAGACCAAGATGCCAGAGGTGAGGGGTCACCTCCCTGCACGCCCCCTGCCCAAGCCTCCGTGATCTTTTCTCTGGCTGAGTCTAATACCTGGCCTGTCCCCGACATGTCTCATTACTAAACTCACTCCAGACTCTCCTCTTCTCATAGTTTTTCACAGTCCACAAAGAACCAGAGAACCAATCAGCAAATCCAGGTTCAACCACTCCAGGTGCCCCAAATGCAAATCAGAGGGCTGCCTGCCTGGTCCGAGCCATCACCACCCATCACCACCTCACCAGCCCCACGATTTGTCCTCCACACCACGTCCAGGGCGGGCCTTTTAAGGTATTAAGTCACAGTGTGTGGGTCTTTGGCTCACACCCTCCGATGCCCACTAGCCAACTTAAAATCTAAAGTGTTTGCTGGGGTTGAGGGCTGCAGCTCTGATGCCCCCCTCACCCTCCCCAGCCAACTGCTCCTAAAGCCCTCTTTGCAGCACCTGCCTCAGGCCTCAGGGGGAGGCAGGCAGAAGGCCTTCCAGTTCTTTCTAAGGCTCTTGTCAACTATTGGAAGAAGGCAGAGCCCAGGGAAAGGAAGCCTGCAGGAGGCTCCTTCAGAGGCAGCCAGAATCTTCTCTACTTTTGGAAAGTGCCTTGTGGGAAGGGAGGCCTGTTAGACTAAACATCTCACTGTCCTAAATTGGGCCAATTTTGGAAATGCTCCTTGGGCTCTGTCTCTCCCTGGGAAAAGGGATGGATAAACCCTTAGTCTAAAGCAGTTCTGCATGCATCTCAGCTGGAGGGCTTTCAAAAGGCCCTCTGGAAGTCAACTTCAGAAGCTGGACTTGCAGTAGCCAAAAAGCAGGTGTCCTAGACCTGGGTCGCCTAGGGCTCAGCCCTGGTCTCCATGGGGTCCAGCCTGAGGAAGGCTGATGGTGGGGGGGACAGACTTAGTGCTACAGGGGACCTCAGAGCCATGGAAGCATGCACACTGAATAAATTAATAAAAACAAACATCAGAGTACAATTTTTTTTTTTTTTTTTTGCTTTTTACAAGCAGCACCTGCAGCATATGGAAGTTCCCAGGCTAGGGGTCAAATCAGAGCTGTAGCTGCTGGCCTACACCACAGGCACAGCAACACCAGATTCGAGCTGCGTTTGTGACCTAAGCCACAGCTCATGGCAACACCAGATCCTTAACACATTGAGTGAGGCCAGGGATCAAACCCCCATCCTCATGGATACCAGTCAGGTTCATAACCTATTGAGCCACAATGAGAACTCCCCAGAACACAACTTTCAGTGACTGCATCTCCATAGGTAACAAATTTTAATATTTTTGTCACCGTGGTATCAAACTGGTTTTCTTGAAAATGTCCAATTGTTGCTTAATCAGCAGTTTAAGCAATAGAAATAAAACACCCCGTTTTCATCTCAGATTAAGTATTTAATGATCTGCACAGGAAGAGTTGAAAATGCCACTTAACAGGGCTCTGATCCTTCTGTAATGTGACCCAGTTCTCCCTCTCTCTGTTGGAAACCCAGCTGCTAGGTGTTAGTGTTAAGAATGGGAGTTTCCATGGAGTTCCCATTGTGGCCCAGCAGGTTACGAGCCTGATTAGCAATCAATGAGGATGTGGGTTCCACCCCTGGCCTCACTCCGTG
This sequence comes from Phacochoerus africanus, assembly GCF_016906955.1. Classification (NCBI taxonomy): domain Eukaryota; kingdom Metazoa; phylum Chordata; class Mammalia; order Artiodactyla; family Suidae; genus Phacochoerus; species Phacochoerus africanus. The sequence goes on from NC_062558.1 coordinate 126,510,201, forward strand.
GGTTAGGATCCTGTGTTGATGCAAACTGTGGCATAGCTCACAGATGTGGCTCAGATCTGGCGTTGTGGTGGCTGTGGTGTAGGCTGGCAGCTGAGGCTCTGACTCAACCCCTAGTCTGGGAACTTCCATATGCCACAGGTGTAGCCCTAAAAAAAGACCCCAAAAAATGAAATTAAAAAAAGAATGGGAGTTCCCATTGTGGCTTAGCACGGTGAGGACTCAACCTTCTCTCTGTGAGGGTACAGACTTGATCCCAGCCTCGCTCAGTGGGTTAAGGATCCAGTGTTGCTGTGGCTGTGGTGTAGGCTGCAGCTCTGATTGACCTCCGACTCAGGAACTTTCATATGTTGCAGGTGCAGCTGTTTAAAAAAAATGATTTAGTGAGTGATGCAGGAAGAGATGGGGGACTCTGTCCCACCCCCAGCCTTGTCCCCGTAAGATGCATCGGCTCAAGAGGACCTGAGCTCCTGATGCCTGCGGAAGGGGCTGCGGACTTGAGGTCTCAGCTGTGGGTGAGGCAGCAAAGCTTCACATTTCACTTGTGGGAACCACAGGGCAACTCAGGGGGGTGGGGTGCCACCGCTCAGGCAGCCCTTGACAAACAGGAGGACTCCTTAATGCACACACAACACAGCTATTTCACACACACACCAACAGGTTGAAGCTGGGAAAGAACTGGGCAGAACTGTGATGTTTGAAGCAATGACACCTATTGCTTGAGACTTTTGGTTGTGTTTTGGGAGGGAGAATTTTGTATAAGATTTGTTTCATTTCTATTGAGTTACTTTGCTATTTAATGAAACTTTTTAAACTCTGGTTCTTCCATGTAGGGCACACTCCAGGTTTATTTCTAGGGGGGAGATAGGGCCCGTGAAGTCATTGACAATGAATGAAGGTTTGGAAGGATCCATGGGCACTGAATTGCGGGAAGGCACAGGTGTCGAGCCAGGGGACTGTACATTTTCTCTTCTCATCTGCCCTCCAAAGACTTCTCGTGATACTTCTTAACAGGAGACAGGCTCGCACAGGATTATTGAGTGGCAATGGTGGAGACGGAGCCCAGCTGAAAGGGCTCTTAAGGACGTGAGCCCCTGGGACTTGCATAGAACCAGAACCAGCAACTTCATCATGAGCCTCATCCTGCCCAGCTGGGGTGCTGTGGGGGGAGGGGCGGGGCACAAGCTGATGAAGGGATCCCACACCGTCTTTCCCTCCGTCTGAGTTCTTCCCCTGGAGCTTCCAAATGATATTCTGATCCTTGACACATTCTATCTCCTGCATCGGTAATGACCAGCCTCCTGGGCCCTCCACTGCTTCTCTGCACATTTCCCTGATCCAGCACTTTTTACTCGGTGCATTATTTTCCTCCACATTTTCAAATTCCCTGTGGATGATAATCAGACAGCAAGCCGCGCACACTTGGCAAGTTTTGAGTTTTAATAAAAAGTCATGTTTATTCCTGTGAAGACTTTTTTCTTTCCCCATGCATTCTCCTAACAAATACAGTTTTTACTCAGCTAAGACTTTTTCTTGAGTCTGTTTTCTTTTTTTTAAAGCTAACTCTCTTCCCAGGTCAGCTCTGCTCTCATGAGCCGAGAGACAGAACTGTGGCTCTGGCACCGACAGCCTCGGACCCTGGGGAGGACAGGCACTAGCCTCCTTCTGGCTTTTGCTCCCAGCGTGTCTGAAGTCATTTAGAGTCTCAAGGGTAAGTGGAAAAAGAGAGAAGAAAGGATCTCTGCCTGCGTGAAGGTGTAATAATGTGTTCTAATATTAACCTATACACACTACTGTATGTAAAATAGATAAGTAACAAGGACCTACTAGGAAATCTACTCAATACTGTGTAATAATCTATATGGAAAAAAAATCTGAAAAGGAATGGATATATGTATAACTGATTCACCTTGCTGTATACCTGAAAATAACACCACACTGTAAGTCAACTATACTCCAATAATTTAAAAAAAAACATTCTAATATTATGAGCAATAAAGCAGTGGCACCTGTGTCTTAATTTCAGCTGTGGGGGCAGCAGGCCATCTGATGTGTCTGTCTGTGGCCACCAGTTCTGTCCTGGGAGTCACCTTGGAAGGGGCCACTCTCCGATGCTATGACCTGGATGTGGAAAAGATAAAGGTCATAGGGGGGTGGCCCTATTAGCAGCCCTTCCCCATTCATGTCATGCCACTCAGTCTCTTCCTCCTCTCCCTCCCTCTCTCACCTTCCAGAGCTGGAGGTGATTGTCAGTGAGGTTGTGAAAAAGTAATGATTTAGAATGGATTAAGAAGATGTGGTACATATATGCAATGAAATATTACTCAGCCACGAAAAAGAATGAAATAGTGCTATTTGCAGCAACATGGGTGGACCTAGAGATTATAATACTAGGTAAAGTTAGACAGTGAAAAACATCATATGATATCACTGATATGTGGAATCTAAAAAAAAAGGGATAGAAATGAACTTATTTGCAGAATAGAAACAGACTCACAGACTTTGAAAAACTTATGGTTACCAAAGGGGGTGGGGCATGGTGGGGAATAAACTGGGGATTTGAGATTGGCACATGCACACTGAGGTATATGGAATAATTGGCCAACAGGCACCTACTTATTGCACAGAGAACTCAACCCAATATTCTGTGACAATCTATGTGGGAAAAGAACCTGAAAGTGAATTTATGTGTGTACATGTATACCTGAATCACTTTGTTGTACAGCCGAAATTACCACAGCATTGTAAATCAACTATACTTCAATACAACTTAAAAAATGAAAAAAAAAAAGAAGAAGAAGAAGAAGTAGTGGAAATGAGTAAAGCTCTTGGATTGGCTCCATCTGCACACCTGGACAATTGGAAGCATCAGATTAGGTGATTGTCTGGCAGAGTAACCTGGAGAGTTTTTTTTAATACTACACTTGCCTCACCTTGACCTCAGATTTGATCATCTTAAGGAAGGGGCTGCCTGTGTGTTTGATGTGTTTTCCCTGGTTGAGACCAACTGGCAAAGAGGATGATCATCAGGATCCCACCCTATTCAGAAACGCTCTGTCCATGCCCCTTCCCTGCCTGAGACTGTAAATCCTCAGAGACTGTTTCTTTCCTCCCAGAAGGAGGCACTTTTTCCCTCATCAAAACATAGTAGGCACTCAGGAAATATTTCTGGAATCAAAGAGATGAATTTAGCTCCTTCTCAAGTCTCGTTTCTCATTTCTGCTGCTTCTGAAAATACATTGGTGGGAATGAACAGTTTTGTACCCTCTAAACTGGATGGATTTGATCCACTTATAACACAAAGTTAATCTAGCCCAAGTGTATCACCCTGAAGCTATTAGCCATTTGGAATCTTTCTTCAGGGGGGCAAAAGGTCATGCATTTACCGGTGGGTAATGTGAATAATTGTTTCCTTTTTCATGCTGAGCTGGTGTTTTCTTGATGAAAAAAATCCATGATTTTTTCCCCCCCTGATGTGAGGCTCTGGTTCACACTTGGAGATTTCTCAGCCCTTTGCTTTAATAACTCTGGCTTTTTTGACCTTTCATCTCAGCTCTCCTACTTACGCCCCTAGACATGGTAGAAAAATCCAGAGTGTGTGTCCAGCAAATTGGCTCCAGGGGGTCCTGACTTGTGGGCTCCAGGACTGCATTTGCTAGGGCTTTTGCTCTTTAAATGCTCCTAAGCCAACAGCCAGCAGCCCCGGTCATTAGGGAAGCTGTGGACGCTGAGCCGGGGCTTCAGCCCAATTACTGGGGCATGTCTAGCAGGCTTTCCTCTGTGGGTCGGGGCCCAAGGTGCTGCCAGGGTAATCGGGGCTCTGGCAGCCTGAAAATTTGTTTTAGGCTTAATTGGCCTGAGGCTGATACAAGGACCCCAGCTTTGTCCCCTAAAGCGAAGCATGTGGCCCTGCAGTCAGAGAGAGGATGAGCGGCTTGGCAAGGCCCTTTGCAAGAGAAATAAAGCGTCGGTGTTGCCATATCAAAGGCAGGCAGCAGCAACTACCTGCTACAGCTCCCCTCATCTCCGGCTTGCTGGGGAAAGGGGCATGCAGCGTACCTGAAATGACAAAAAGCACTTTTCTCTTTAATTCTCAGGTCCAACCAGATGCTTTCCCTTGATGATTTTCCCCATAAATCGGCCTGGAGACTGAAGCATGTGTACACATTCATTTCCTACCAGTCAGCTTTTCTTCTCCTGCCTTGTTGTAGGGAACAATGACAGCGTTTTCCCCACCCCACTGGCCAGCTAGCAGGGGTGAGGAGTGCTGGCTGGGAAGTCAGATGACAGGCTGTGGCCCTGGCTCTACCCTAGTATACTTGAAAGCTTGGAATTGACCTTCAACCCCTTCCAGCCTCAGTTTACCCATGGGAAAAATGGAAATACCAATACCTCTCTTTATATTACATAATTGTAATTATAGAATTATAATTGAGTGAGGAGTTCCCATTGTGGTTCAGCCAGTTAAGGACCTGACAGTGTCTCTGTGGGATGCCAGTTTGATCCCTGGCCTTGATGAGTGGTTAAGGAGCCAGCATTGCCAGAAGCTGTGCCGTAGGTTGCAGATATAGCTTGGATCCCCTGTTTCCGTGGCTGTGGCATAGGCTGGCAGCTGCAACACCGATTCAACCTGTGGCCCAGAAACTTTCATACGCTGCAGGTGAGGCCCTAAAAAGAAAAAAGAAAATTGAGTGAAAGTGAACTCTGAGAAGTACAAAATTATCCAAATGCCTGGTGTTGTTAATTTCCACTGCTTGAACTGGTGTGCATTTTTTTTTCCCCTCTTCGGATTTGTATGGTGGACTATTTTTCATCTGCCACAGAAAATGTCTTCAGAGCTGGTGTCTCTGGCAGGAGAAGTACAGCTCACCTTCCTCATCTATCACCGTTTGTCACATTTCCTAAAGAAGATCTCTGTAGATCATGTGCCAATTTGTTGGGGGCAGCTATCCATCAAGGTGGAACCTGGGTCTTTCATCTTTCCACGTGGCAGCTGCTGCCGACACAAAGCAGACACTGCCCTGAAGGGCTAAGAATGACAGGAAGAGCTCCTCTGAGAGGGAGCCACAGCCCCTCGTGACTCGTGATGGGTACACGCGGGGAAGACATGTCAAGGAGAAAAAGTATGTTTGAGATGACTGCTTCCCCAAGCCCCAGTCCTGTTGCCTGTATCTCTTGCCCAAATTGAACACCCAAGAAGGAAGGACTGGTCTCAGGAGAGGCTGGTCTCATTCCAGATATCTTGATGTTGACATTATAACTGTCACTCCGTTCACAGAATGCGTGGAAAGCTCAGGTGAGGCTTTTGTGACCACTTCCAACTTTGAGGAATGAGACCTCATTGTGCAGTGAATGTTTGAGCATGTGCTCTGCTCTGGGAGAACAAGCCAGACAGAGCCTTTGTTCCAGGGATCTGACAGACAAAGGGGAGGACAGGATGACAGGTGACAGGCACTCACTGCATAATGTGACACGGAGACGTACAGGGGCTCCAGGAGCATCGGGGGAGGCAACCAGTCTGAACATGGAGACTCAGGGCAGCTGCTTAAATGTTAACCAGGTTGAGTGGGAGGGCTGTGGGTGCGAGAAGAGGGTTTCAGGCAATAGGAGAGCAGGTATCTCAGATGCAGATTGAAGGCTGCATTAGAGCAGCGGTCCGGGACCAGCCTCACAAGCATCACCTGGGAACTTGTTAGAAATACGAAGTCTTGGGCCCCATCACAGGCCTCCAGAATCAGAAACTCTGTGGGTGGGGCCCAGAAGTCCATGTTAGCAAGTTCTCAAGTGATCCTACACATCCTAACCTAAGAATCACCGTGTTGGAGGAAGTGTATAAAGTGTTTCGTTCAGAATTTGGCCCAAACGAGCATCTTTCCTTCTGGAAGAGACATTACCTCCATCTTTGCCACTCTGATGGGGCCCCTCCTGGCATCCTGCCCTTCTGTAGATTCTCAAGCCACTGCCCCTCCCTGCCATGGTCCACGATGGTGTTTTATTCTCCACTTCCAGTGGGGGGGGTGGTACTCCACCTGCTGATCCCCACAGTCCCCTCCCCCAAAGAACTGCAGAGAGAAATAGAGACACACCCACAATTACCGTCAAAGGCCCCATCCGTCATCTCTCAGTAACTGAAAGAAGAAAAAGCAGAAAATCAATGAGGATATAAAAGACTTGAACAGGAATATCACCCAACTGGACCTTGCTGACTTCTATAAAACATTCTATCCCCAAACAGGAAAGTACACATTCTTTGCAAGCATGCCCAGAACATTTACCAAGACAGATTACATTCTGGATTGAAAAACAAGTCTCAATAAATGCAAAAGGATTCAAGTCACATAAAGCATTTCTCTGACTACAGTGGAACAAAATTACAAATCAATTACAGAATGATATCTGGAAAATCCCCAAATATTTGGAAACGAAATAGTACACATCTAAACATATATGAGCAAAGAAGAAATACAGAGAGATTGGAAAATATTTTGAAACTGAAAGAAAATGGAAACACGATGTATCAAAATCTGTGGACTGCAACTAAGGTGGCATTTAAAAGGGCATTTTTTAGCATGAACTAGCTACATATGAAAAGAAAACCCTGAAATAAGTGACCTTAGTTTCCATCTTAAAACTAGAAAAAGAAAAGCAAATTAAACCAAAAATAAGCCATAGAAATGAAATAATAAAGACCAAACTGAAACTCAGTGAAGCAGGAAACAAACAAAAGAGAAAGAACAGAATGAAGCCAAAATCCAGTTTGAGAACATTAATGAAATTCATCAGCTTCTAGCCAGATTAATCAGGAAAAGAGAGGGAGAGAGAAGACGTAAATTACTAACATCAGGAAGGAGAGAGGTAATTTTGCCACAGATTCTACAGCTATCACAAGAATAATAAGGGTATACACTAGGAACAAATTCATGCCAATGAATGTAATACCTTGGATGAGTGGATGAATTCCCTGAAAGACTCAAACTACAAAGGCTCACTCAAGAAGCAGCAGGTGACCTGCATAATCCTATAGCTTCAAATATACGGAATTCATTCACATTTTAAATAAATTTGAAACATACCTATGAAACAAAACCAAACAAAACTCCAGGCCCAGAAGGCTTCACTGGTGAGTTACAACGGAATATTTAAGGAACAGATATCAGTTCTACACAAACTCTTCCATATCACAGAAGAGGATGGAATTCTTCCCAAATCTTTCTGTGAGGGTATCACCTGTGCTTCTGACCAACTGGCACTACTCTGATACCTAAACTAGGCAGACATTGCAAGGAAACTACAGACTAATATCTACCCCTCATGAACATCTATGTAAAAATCCTTAACAAAATTTTAGCAAATAGAATTAAACAAAATAGCAAAAGAAAAATACGCCATAATTAGTGCGGTTTAAACTAGGAAAACCAGGAGTTCCCATCGTGGCACAGAGGAGACAAATCCGACTAGGAACCATGAGGTTGCAGGTTCGATCCCTGGCCTTGCTCAGCAGGTTAAGGATCCAGCATTGCCGTGAGCTGTGGTATAGGCTGGCGGCTGTGGTGTAGGTCACAGACACAGCTCAGATCTGGCATTGCTGTGGCTGAGGTATAGGCCGGCGGCTGATTTCACCTTAGGAGACTAGAAAAGAAAACCCATATAATCCTCTCAATAGAAGGAGGAGAAAGACAGAAAAGTATTTGACAAAATCCAGTATCTATTCCTAGTAGAAGATGATGGCAAACTAGGAAGAGAAAGACATCTACAGAAAAAAAAATAGTTCTTTTGGTGTCCTGAGATTCAATGTCAAAATTGGGGTGTTCCCTGTGTATCTAACAAGCCATTCTCAGACAACATGCTGATTCACCTCAATTCCGGCCTTATCTACAAGGAGACAGCGTCAGATACCCCAGGTTAAGGGTTCAGTCCTATAAGCCTGTAGCGCCCAGCCCCCACTCACTTCAGAAGCCCATCTTAAGCCCTGTTACCAGTGCTTCTGACCCAGTGGCTGCAAATCAGAGGGTCCCATGATCCCCTTCTCAGATCCGATGAACCTGTTGGAGCAGCTCGCAGACTCAGAGAAAACACTATACAGACCAAATCACCAGTTTATTATAAAAAGGCTATAACCTGGGGACAGACAACAGACAGATGGAAAAGATACTTAAGACAAGGCATGAGGGAGGGGCTGGGAGCATCTGTGCCCACCCCGGGAGCTCCTAACTCTCCCAGCACCTCTGTGTGATCACCAGCCTGGAAGCTCTCCAAATCCTCTCCTTTTGGGCTTTTATACAGGACTCATTACACAGGCATGATTGATTAAAACATTGGCCATTGGTGATTGAACTCAATCTCCAGCCCCTCTCCCCTCCCCAGAGGTCTGGGGGTGGGACCGAAAGTTCCCACCTGTAATTACATTGTCAGCTCCAATGGCAAACAGCCCTCTTTGGTTATAACTTGGGCTTTCTAAAGTCACCTCATTAACACAACAAAAGACACAGCTATAGCTCTCTTCACCTAGGAAATTCCAAGAATTTTAGGAATTCTGTACCAGAAAAGGGGAAGAAGAAATGCATATTTCTCATTATATATCACCATATCAGAACCGCTAACATTCATATCAGTGACATGCTGATTTCTTTGCACTTATCATCTGAACCAGGCAAAGAGGTCTGCTCTCATCACTTTCATCTACTCCAAACCGGGAGAGTCTAGCCGGGGCAATAAAGCAAGAACAAAGCATAAAAGGCAGATTGGAAATAAAGAAGTGAAGCTCCATGTATGTGTGTGAGTGCTCCCCATCACAGATGTCATTCTTCTGCCGAAAAGGGAAGAGCAAAATTTTCTGACATAAAAGCTAATGTCCAAGGTCATGCTATTCCCACCCTCTCCCTCCCGCTACACACAGAGGCTACCGGAGCTCAGTTAAGTACACAGATGGAGCCCACTTGAGGCAAATGGCACCTCTTAAAAACCACTATGGGGAGTTCCCGTCGTGGCGCAGTGGTTAACGAATCCGACTAGGAACCATGAGGTTGCGGGTTCGGTCCCTGCCCTTGCTCAGTGGGTTAACGATCCGGCGTTGCCGTGAGCTGTGGTGTAGGTCGCAGACGCGGCTCGGATCCCGCGTTGCTGTGGCTCTGGTGTAGGCCGGTGGCTACAGCTCTGATTCGACCCCTAGCCTGGGAACCTCCATATGCCGTGGGAGCGGCCCAAGAAATAGCAACAACAATAGCAACAACAACAACAACAGACAAAAGACAAAAGACAAAAAAAAAAAAAAACCCACTATGGCATCCACGTTAATTGCCAAGGCAGGCGTGGTGGGCATTACACAGCAGAAGGGATCCGTGGTCTCTCGATTGGGAATAAAAGCTGCTTCCGGTCTGTCTTGCTCTGCTCAGCTGCAGACACACACGTGGAGGAAAGTGCTCCCTGGGGCGGGCACTCAGCATCCAGTCCTGTTACCGCTCACTAACCCCGGTGGCCCAATTGCACAGGTTCGTTTTTCTGCTCACCCAGCTGTCTTGGTTAAAAACCCTGAGGGAGTTCATGATGGGAAACTGAACTTGGTGCGTGCACTTCTAATAGGTGTGGTGTCTGCTGCCTGCAGATACACAGACTGCATTGTTGCTAGCTGGGTTTTCTCCCAATGAGACAGAGATTAATTATGGGAGGCAAGCGAAGACTCCCATTCATGAATTTGGGACCGTGCAGCGGGAAAGACAGAGACAAATTAGGAGTGCCTCCACTGTGCTGCCTGTCAGAGGGGACGCCAACAGATGGGCTTTAGATGATGTACTTCAGAGGGTCGTTTCTTCCATCGTGGCAGCAAAAGCTTTCTAAAGAGGGCATCCGTTTACAGAACAATAAATGCCCGCCATCTGCGTTTCAAAATCAATGCAGACATGCGAATGATGGCTCAGGGAGTGAAAGAGAAGTTTGAATAACTATCCCACGGAAGTCACTTTTAATCGTTGCTCTTGGAGGCTGGCTCATCAGTCAAAGCAACAACAACTGTTACTGACATGCAGCTCTCATACATTGGGGACTGCAGTGTAGCCCAGGGATCCCAACCCCTTTGAATTCTCTTCAGCCTATTAAGCTACGCCCAAGGAATGGATGGAAACTGGTGACCTTGAATGGGGAAGATGATGAGGCTGATAAAAGCTCTGCCCTGAACTTGTCAAAGGTGAGGCATTGGGACAGTGCTGTGGCAGTGTCTTTCCGAGAGAAGTCTCCTCCCTGATAGAGGGGTGTCTGCTGACAAAGTCCCACTCTTTTGCAAGGCATCTGTCTCTAAAAATTGTTGGGATTATGGAGTCTGAGGTTGCTGTTCTCTCTGACTCCCACAGCAAGTTGATGGTGGAGCCAAAGGACTGAGCACATCTCTGTTCCAACACTGGTCAGGGGCTTAGCTCCTATGAGCCACATGAGCCAAGACCAGGCTTTCCGCCCTCGGGAAGGCAGAGTCAGCTCTTTTGGGAGGAAGGACCCTACAGAAGACTGGGTGGGGGTGAGGGATAAGTGGAAAAGGGGAAACCAGTTAGGCTTTAATAAATTTTTTCTCCTTTGAATATTTTTTTCTTTTTCTTTTTTTTGCTTTTTAGGGCTGCACTCGGAGGGCTGCATATGGAGGTTCCCAGGCTAGGGGTCTAATTGGAGCTACAGCTGCTGGCTTACACCACAGCCACAGCAACACAGGATCCAAACCATGTCTGCCACCTACAATGCAGCTCACGGCAATGCCGGATCCTTAACACACTGAGCAAGGCCAGGGTTCAAACCCGCATCCTCATGGATCCTGGTCGGGTTTGTTAACTGCTGAGCCACAAAGGGAACTTCTGAATCTTTTTTTTTTTTTTTTTTTAGGGCCACACCCGTGGCATATGGAAGTTGCCAGGCTAGGCGTCAAGTCAGAGTGAGGCCAGGAATTGAACACGAATCCTCATGGATACTAGTCTGATTTCTTTCGGCTGCACCGCAATGGGAACTCCCTCCATTGAATCTTAAATTCTGCATCGGCTTTGTTTGTCACGGTTTTCTCTGCATCCAGAGCAAAGACTGGGCCATAGTAGGTTGTTTTGTGAACATTCTTGCTTCTCTCTCCAAAGTCTTTCTGAAGAAGGGTGATTCCTAAAGCTTAGTGCTCCTTTCATGGCCCTTACTGCCAGTCTATCAGATGGGAATCGGTGGGGTTGGGATGGGATGAAAATCTGTCTTTGCACAAGTTCCAAGCTCCATGGGTGGAGGGGTCTGATTGCGCAGGATCTTGAAAGAGGGGCTTTGCTTCTGGAATTCAGATGTAATGAGACACGCGGGAGCAGGGACCTTCAGAGTCCTGCAAGCATAGCATCTTGTTCTTGGTTTTGATCTGTCTCATCCATAAGCCAGTCAGTCATTATTTACTCATCAAAACAGACAGTTAGAAGGAAGGGAGGCATTAGGCCGTGTCTGTCTTGTACTGTGAATAAGCCCTTGTATATTCTATTTTTTACTGCAATTGAAATTAATCAAAGACAGGATGTCCTGTTTGATTATAGAAGTCTTCCTTGAATTCAAGCCCTTGCATGAAACGTTGACTCCAAGCCAGGCTGGGCTCTGACTGGCTCGCGTGGCCGAGGGTACACGTCTCTTCCCAACTCCATGTTCAGAGAAGACCTATTGGTACCTTGAAATGAAACAAGCCCACTGACTCTGGGCTGGCCAGTCATATCTATTCTGAAGAGGCAAAATCTTTCTTTTGAATTCAAGGGAATGTGAAAGAAGGAACACTTGCCAGAATGAGAACCAGATGTTTGAGCCTCTGCCCCTAAAGAAATTCGGATGGAAGGGGAGCTGAGAAAAGTGAGCTAGATCCTGTATATGCTTTCATGAACAGTGAGTGGAAAGCTGGCAGCAAACTGAAATTCAGCGATGACAGAAATCGAGGTGTGGTAGGGGCTTCTGAGTGAGGTCCTAGCTGTCCTGCAATCCTGCAGGTAGCTGTGCCTCATTCCTGATGCTGCAGGCTCACTGCATTTGAACATCTGTGCACACCTGTCTCCCCTGCCTCTTGTCGGGGAGCTCCACAGGACACCACTGAGGTCTGCTGTCCTTAGAGCCAGGCTGTACGTGGCAGCATCCAGCAGATGCCTGACACCCAGCCAGGAATGGTGGTGGGTGGAGGGTGAATGGATGGACTTGAACCTGAAGAAAGGGCAGGGCTTAAAATCAGGGGAGTGTTTCGATGGCAGGCAGGGGAGCAACATAAACAAAACACCAGAAAAAGGCTTACCCAGGGGCCCTGAGGAGTCATGAGAAGTCAGCCCCCTTGCAGCTGGAAGTGCCCGTTGTGGTCATGGACCTGGCTGAGGAGGTCAGAGATTTTCTGATTCTGTTCTTCCAAGGAACCCCAAGGCCCTGCAGAGGTGCTCCCAGAGCTCTGTAAATAATTTAAACTTAATTTTCCAAATTGCATATTTTAAACAGTAATGCAATTACCTCGGCACATACAAATTTGGTTTACACTAAATTTTAACACGTTGTTGACCTCCAGCAGATTAACTTATGCTACTTGATCAATTTTCTGAATAAAACTCTGCCCATAGCTGTTTAATTGAAGACTATTCTGAGATTGCAACACGTGCTATTAAGCTGTAAATGGTGTCAGTTTTACTGGTATGAATCAAGATTTTCTCCATTTTATGCAACTTAAATCACATACAGAAATAAATTATATGCTGAGGCTGACACAAGATTACTGTTTGCTCCCATAAACCCAGATTTCAAATTTTTATGTTCCTCAGAACAGCTTCATTACCGTCATTGACTGACTTCACAGTATTCACAAATGTTTAATCATTTGGACTTATGAAATAAATTTATATTAATGTTGCGAGTTACCGACGCAGAAAAGTAGACCCTAACGTTTTTGAAATCCTATGGAGCAGAAGCTAAATAAGCAGCCACAAACACCCAACCTGCCATTTAAAAAACCAAAATGGATCATCTCGTAAGAAGCGGTGATGTCAACCCACCTTTAGGGTAAATGGTTTCTTTGTTTTGGGAAAAACACCCACCTGGGACCTTTAATTATGAAAATGTAAAGATGGGCCCATCTTTGGAAACAGAGATATTTGAGACTCAAGGCACAGTTTTCAGAAGCTAAAAAAAAACTGCTGTGGGAGTGGGCAGGGACATTAGGTGGTGTGAAGGGACAGAAGCAAAGATGATGGATTGAATTGTGTCCCCAAAAAAGGATAGGTTGGATTCCTAGCCTGCAATAATTCAGAAAGGGACCTCATTTGGAGCTGAGTCTTGGCAGAGGTAAGCAAGTTAAGATGAGGTTATCAGAGTGGGCCCTGATCCAACGTGACTGGTGTCCTTATAAAAAAAAGGGAAACTATGGTTCCAGACACAGACAGCCACACAGGGACAATGGCTTGTCACCACAATCAGGGAACTACCAGAAGCTAGGACAGAGGCCTGGAAGGCAACACTCTCTCAGAGCCTGCAGAGGGACCATGGCCCTACGACACCTTGATCTCGAATTTGGAGCCTCCAGAGCTGCGAGAGGACACATTTCTCTTGTTTCAGCCACTCGGTTTGTGGTGCCTGTGACAGCAGCTCCAGGAAGCTCTACAGGAGGCAGAGGCTGCTCTTGGAGAAGATGGGGGAGTGTGTCACGCCTCTGCTGTTCCCTACGCCCCTCCAGGAGTTGAGCCCTGTGGCTGAAAGGGGAGGGTCAGTACCAGAGGGGACATTCTGGGGAACGTAGCCCAAGGCCGAGACTTCAGGGCCCAGTTCCACCATGTGCTGGGATTCAACATGAGGCTGTTTGAAAAAGGAATTCTGTTGTTAAGAAGAATTTGTATGGTAGACCAGAGGGAAATGGGAGCTTGTGGGGGCAAAACAAAGAGATATTTTAGGAAATCCATTTGTCAGTGTGTAATAGCTGCAGGCCCCACCCAGGCCATGGGGACACCTTCCAGGCAGCTCAGATCTCCCAACCCAGGTCGAGGTGGAGGCTACCTCCAGTCACTCAGGGCCTGTCCTGGCTCGGAGCACAAAATGGCCTAGAAAAGTGATTGGACTCCAAGGACAGCGCTCTCAGGAGTCAGAGGTTATCATCCAGGGTCAAGTGCGAACCTTTTTCTGAGTTCTTTCCCACTCCCTAGCGATGAGGATGGGGACGTCGTGACCAGACAGGGCTTCTGCTCAGAGCTAGTCTGGCTTCTCTCCGCCAGCCTCTCTCTGCTGGCTTCTCTCAGGCTGTTGACCTGGTCAAAGGGAAGTTTCACTGCTCTGAGTACCCGATTCCTCACTTAGCCTCTTCCCTTTAATCTATAAATAGAGGGGGAAGGGACAAGGATGGCAGAGCTGGGCAGGCTGGACCTCTGGTAGTTTCTCTAATGGCCTTTCCCTGCCCCAAGCATCTGGGTGCCCTGGAGTCTCTGGCCATGGTTCAAAGAGTGACCCTTTAACAACTCCACCCACCCTCGGATATGAGGTTACCTGACTGCTCATCAGGGCTACTGTCTGGGCAGATGGTCATTTAATACCTGCGGCGTCATTGTGTTCCCTTTATGAGTTGAGTTTCACTTGCTTTGAGCATTTGGTTCTTTCACATGTGTTTGGTCTTTGTAGTGTATTGCGGGTGAGGCACTATTGTTTGTTCAGAACTCACATAAACTCAAGAGATCCTCGAAGAAGGAGAATGAGGCTTAAGCTGCCAGATAAAGAGCAGGGTGGACGTCTGCCTAGTGGCCTACCTGGGCTGCTCAGAGTAACAGGCCATGGGATGGGATTGAAGGGTCTTCCCGACCCCAAACATTTTACCCGCAGACCTGTGCTAGAGCCAGAATTCCTATTAATATGGTGAGCTTTGGGGTTAATTAAAGGGCTGTCACACTTGCAGAGAGAACTCACTCCGCTGAGGTCCATTATATGTTCTTATATCTGGGGTCGCTGCCAAAGTTATTGGTCCGTCAACCTACACTGCCAAGGACCCACCACCAGCATGGGGCTGGGACAGGTGTGTCTTGGTGAAAAGAGAGAGGATGGCAAGGGACCCCCCCCCCCACAAGTAGCTTTTCCTTCCTCTCTCCACAAGCCTCAGAGGTGAATTTTCCCCGGAGCCCTACAGCCCTGCCTGATCCCACCCTCTGCTGACCACAGTCCTCTACCTTTGACCAAGTGCGGGATTAGAGGCTGATTGTTTCATGTGTAAAGAACGTTGGCCCTGGCTTCTCTGTCTTCCTTTAAATAAGTCCCTTTCTCTCTCCAGCACTGTTTTTTCTTCTTTGATAGAAAATTTCCATGGTTCTTTAACTCCATCATCAGCTAGCCTGAAAGTTTCTTGCAGGCAGGATGGCAGATTTTCCCGGCATGGATGTAGTTCACTCTGTAAGACCCAGCTGAAGGCAAAGCCATTTAGGAAAATCATGTTAAGTCCTTGCTGGTTGACTTACGGGTGGGCGGGCTTTTCCATGTGTCAGTGCGGCCCGAATCACAAAGGAAGGAAGTGCTGACTGTCCTGGTCACGTTTCCCTGAGCAGACGTGTTAATGACAATCACAGTGACCAGAATTTATTCCATGTCTGGGCTCGTGTTGACTCATCTCATTTAACTCCCAGAGCCTCAATGTCCTGCATGTTTGACTATCGTGCACTTGAAACGTGTCCAACGTGAGCTGAATGGGCTTGTAAGTATAACATGCACATTGGATTCAACAATAATGTGACAAGAAGATTATACAATCTCTAACAACGATGGTAATAGTTTAACAACGTTGATTATATGCTGAAAAGCTATTTCTTGTCTGCTAGGTGCAATAAAAAAAAAAGAGTTAAAACTAATTTCACCTGTTTCCTTTTTACTTATTTTTAGGTAACCTCTAGAAAATTTGGCATCCATAGCTTGTATCTGTGGCTCTCAGTGTATTTCTGCTGGACAGCACTGCCTCAGAACCACAATCACAGGTGCTATTATTTTCATTTTACGGGTGAGGACAGTAGGGCTCAGAGAGGTTAATAAATGACTCAAGGTCACACGGGCAGTAATTGAAGGAGCTGGGATTTGACCCCAGGTCTGTCTGGCTCTAAACACTGCATACGTGACCATTTCGTTTTACTGTCTCTCAAATTTATGACTCACTAAGTGTACTCTGATTCTTATCAAGAGATTAAAGCCCACCCATGGGCTAATAGAAGAGGGTGCATTATGTGTTTTGCACAAGAGCATCAAGCGTGATGAAAATCTCATCACTCCTTGGACCATTCTGAGCTGGGAGCCCTTGGTGTTCAAGTTCAACCACTGAGCCCCAAGCTGCACGCTCTCTGTAACCCTGCCCACCTCGGGAACTTGGCTGGTGCATTCAGTGTCATCTTTTAGGAGCATGATATACAGTTCTCACGCTTGATGAAGGAGAAAGTGGAGAGAATTGAGTTCTGATATAACCTTGGGGGTCAGACAGAGGACGGAAGGACAACTGTCCTGGACAGACAGAACGACAAAGCCAGGGAGACACTGACTTGTCAATCCCATACAGATCTTCCAAGCTGTCACTAGGCTCTATCAGCCTTTAATAAAAGGCGTTTCCTTTTCCCTGACAGCTAGAAGAGCAATATTATATATCTATGGTTTGGGATCTGACAGGAAATTAGTAATTTGCCCAGGGAGGCTGGGCAGGGGGAGGGGAGAGAGAACCAGAGCAGCACCTGGAATTCGTGAGCATTTTCTAGATGTGTTTTCAAGAACACCTTTATTTCAAGAAAAAGCGAGAACAAAACAGCCTTTTAAAGACAGAGCTTTCATTTCTCATCTCAAAAAAAAAAAAAAAAAAAATTCCCAACGCAGTGGGGTTGTACAAGTGTCACAAAAGAAATTAGGTTTCTCCTTTTTCCCCGCAAGAACAAATGTTTGTAAATGTGTCTTTTGCCAGTCTCACGGTAAGGAACATAAATAAACAATTTGCTTTGCTTTCCACCCAGAGCAAAAGCAAGTGAAAAGTGTGCGCGTGTGTTTTGGAGGTTGGGGCCTGGGGGCTGGAGGTAGCTTACGGAAGATTAAAAAAAAAAAAAAAGCCCAAAATCTCTCCCTTTCCCCGATGGTCTACCCGGCTAAAAACCCAATTAAAACTTTCCTGTCCATTTGTGGGGCTACCAACAGCAGGTTCCATGTCACTGAACTTTGGCTGCTGTCCTGCTCCCAGAAAAGCAATGTGAGATTTCTGAACTGGCCTCAGTGTTAAGCAGGGCCACGGGGGACGAAGCTGTACAGATTGCTAGGGGCTCTGATCCAGTGTGTTCATTCATTTATCTTGCTTTTCCCCGACATGTTTGCTGTCAGCTGCAGAGCTAAATACTGAGGCATTCTGAGGTGGTTAACTTCTGCTGAAGCTGAGAAAATAGCTTTTGGAGCCCCTTATCACCAAATCAATCTACCTGGTAAACCCCTGAAACAAAAATAATATGTTTTTGCCAATTCTCTTCTGGTCTTTGACGGCCCTGAGAAGTTATTTTTTTCAATTTAGCTTAATTTGTCTCTCTCTCTCTCTTTCTTTTATTTTTGCACATTGAGTTTTTATTTCCCCTGTTTATTATTTAAAACTCCTTTGGAGGCAAAGTTCCTAAGAGCCTCCTGTGGATTTTTCTGGGTTTTAACCCAGCGCTGCCCTGCCCCCGGCTCCCCTCCCGTCCTATCTGCTGATGGGGAAACAGCTAAATGTACCTGGAGGCTGTCCCTTGGGGGCACTTTTGGGTGTCTCCCTGGCTCTAGGAACCTGTCACCTGGCAGTCTGTGCCCTTGAGCTGTTCAGCTGAAAATTAATGTGAGCCACGTATCCAAAGGATACATTTTTTAATAGCTACATGAAACAAGTGAAAAAGAAATAGGCGAAATTTTAATTGTATGTTTTACTCGGCTCAAGATATTCAAAATGTTATTTCAACATGGAATAAATATAAACAAGTTATTGATGAGATATTTTACATTCTTTTTTCAGTGCTAAGGCCTGGAAATCCTGTGTACCTGACACAACCCGTCTCAGTTCAGCCTGGCCACGTCTCAAGCGCTCAGCCGCCACATGTGGCTGGTGGTACCACCATGGGCAGCCCAGGTGCAAGGTAACAGACAGTACTCTGTCCATGCCAGCGGTTTGGGAATATCCATATGATGGTTTAAGGAGGTTTGTGCTAAGTCAGCACGGGAAGTAGGCATGAGGTCCCTGTCCTCAGTTACAAGGAAGAAATGAATGGGTGATGGGAGAAGAGGACTGAAATTTCCAAGAAAGTTTCCCAGAGGAGACAGGACGGGGGAGAGGCCATGACCTCAAGGGCAAAGGAACCTAGAAGTTGGGATGATCTATGTCTCTAGAAGCAGAGAAACAGAGGCAGGATGTTTCTTTCCCTACCCCCAAATCCCTACCCTGAGTCAACTTCCAGGAAGTCCAGGGACACATGGTCGGGGGGTTCCCGGGGCAGCCTCTCCATTCAGGGTGACTCAGAGGACCTGGCCCACGTGGCAACAACCCTCAGAGACACTCCTGGACGTGGCACAGCGTGGCAGGACAAGCAGGGGCTTGCCTGCCCGCCATCCTGGTTTTGCCACTTAGCTGCTGTGGGCTTTGGGGAAATGGTTTAGCCTCTCTAAGTCTGTTTGCCTCATGTGGAAGATGAGAATAACAATCATAGGCTAGTTGATGGGTTATGTGGAGTCCTGGGCTCAGGGCCCAGTACCCCCAAGTGGTAGCTCTTCTGGGTTGTTCAGATCCGTAACGTGGGTCAGGTTTAATTACAAGCAGCAGCAGCAGCAGCAGATACCTTGTATATCTGGTCACGGGTCGTGTGCTTTCGAGATTTGAATGGTCCAGGGAGTTCCCATTCTGGCTCAGTGGGTTAAGAACACAACTAGTAGCCATGAGGGTTCGATCCCTGGCCTCACTCAGTGGGTTAAGGATCTAGTGTTGCCATAAGCTGCAGCTTGGATCTGGTGTTGCTGTGGCTGTGATGTAGGCCAGCAGCTGCAGCTCTGATTTGACCCCCAGCCTGGGAACTTCTATATGTCATGGGTGTTGCTGTTAAAATAACAAGAGAGAGAGAGAGACTTGAATGGTTCGAGAGAAGGAGGAAGCCAGGGTCGGGTGGCTCCATTGCTTCCTATTGGACATTCACATGTATTCATGTCCCACCTGGTCCAGTAAGCTGAGGTACGGCTTTCTTCCTTTCAGATTCAAGCATTTTGTACCACAGCACATTTCTGATCACTTAGGTTCCTTTTGGGGGGGGGGGGCTCTTTTTAGGGCCTCACCTGTAGCCTATGGAGGTTCCCAGGCTAGGGGTCGAATCAGAGCTGTAGCTGCCAGCCTACGCCACAGCTACAGCAATGCCAGATCCTTAACCCACTGAGCGAGGCCAGGGATGGAACCCTTGTCCTCGTGGTTACTAGTCAGGTTCGTTACCACTGAGCCATAATGGGGACTCCTGATCACTTAAGTTCTGATCAAGAAAATCCTTTGTCACACTGCCCTCTTCAAAAACTGGTAGCCAAACTAAAGGAAGTATAGTTCCTCTTTTTGGAAGAGGAAAGGGGACCGGGGAATGATCATTCTGGTATAATCAGTGTACGTGTGTGTGTGTGTGTGTGTGTGTGTGTGTGCGGTGCGCATTTGTATGTGTGTGTATGTGTATGGGTTTTTATATCTCTAAAACAAGAATCCACCCTAAAGGTCGTGATATTTTCCACAATACCTGTGTTTCCTCTGTATTTCTTGCATTAATTTTCCATTTGTTTGTGTGATCTATGACGGCCCTGCAAGCTTGATCTGTCCTCGTGTCTCCATCTGCAACAGGACCTACTCCCAGTGCCTGGGTGGGAAGAGGATCAGGGCAGCTCTGATCACCTCTGGACCTTCTTTCCATGGCTTGGCCCCTGCCCCCCAGGACTGTGGCCCAATGTCTATGAGGCAGGCTTGGCAACACCCCTCAAAGCCAGGGTCCACTTCACTGGAGCCGTAGGCCCAAAAGGCCCGTACCACTCCATGGCCAGGTTGCCATAGTCTTCATTGTCATTGTCATCTCCACCAAGTATTAAACTTTTACCATGTGCCAAGTAGTTACAGGCATTTTCTCTAATCCTCAGAATAGGCGCACAAGGTAGGGACAGTTAAGCCCTTTACCCACGTCTCTGACACGGGACCAACTCATTGCCCTCCAGGGCCACTCGCTTCTAAAGCATTTATTACACTTATCCCCAGAGAAATCAGCTTTGTTAAGACAGATTTCTGCAGGGGAATTGACTGCTTCCATGCTTTTATCTGCTCTGGGCACTATAATTTTGACTGCAAAGTCAGGCAGGGTCTGCTCCGTTAAGATACTTATCTGTAAGGGCACGTCGAATGTTCTTTCGCTGGGGGACTTTATAAAGACAGCCAACAAATTAGCTGAAAACAAGTGAAAACAGTGTGGAGGGAAAACTATAGACCTTTGACTAATCAATTAGAATATTTACTACAACTACTATCCTTGAGGTTTCTCTTGTTCTTCCATCTTCTTCTTAGTAGTAGTATTTAGTGAAGTTCGGATTCATTTCTAGTTCTTTTTTTTTAAACTAAAGAATTAGTAAATCTTTCAATAAAAAAATGGCTAAGAAGGACAGAGGCTTCAGGGTCAAAGACTGATACGGTTTTTCAGGCATGGTCTAAATTAACAGATTCCCTCTGTATGTGTTACCCGGTCCTTATGTTTACCTACCTGGCACTCAAGTTTTCTTCATCATACTAAGCATCTTTCACTCAGTCAGTGCTTTTGGACTTGCTCACATTTAAGCACAGACTTGTCAATTCCATCTCAGGAGAGACTGTGTTTTCCTCCAAACACCCACCAAAATGAGGCTGCCTGGTTTTCTTAGTGCCCTGGCTTGATGCGCAGATCTACCTAAGGTCTACCTGAGTCCTCTTGAGCCGCATTTTTCTTGACATGATATACAGTGGCATGATTCATGGGGTATGTTAAATCATGTTTGGGATTTAGACTGAAAAGGAAATCTCCCATTGGGGAAAAAAAAAATATGAAGGCCATATAGGACACTAGTCAACATTTTTCCTCCTAGATATAGATGCTCAGGGGAGTCTTCTCATCTGAACATTTCATGCTCATTTGCACTTCATCGTGGTCAGTGTGAATGGAAGCGTGAGCCTATGGTCCCACTGCTGTCATCTGCTCATTGTGCAGCTGTCACGTAACCACAGTCTGATTACGGATTATGAGGGAGACATTGGAAGAGCTGGCGATGGAGGAAAAGGAGGGATCTAAAGTATTTTGGTCAAGAGTTCACCATCTAGAAGCAGGGAGGGAGCCTAGACCAACTCAGAGGACGACATTTCTTCGAGAGCAGAGTTTCACCGAACTGAGCAAGGGGGAACCTGAGCAAGTAGGAAAGCATTGTTGGCTAGACTGATAGTAAACTTCGGGGAGAAAGTGGAATGAGGGTTGGACCTGGAGTGATGGCTTGACTTTGGTAGAGGAGCGTGGGAAGGGCAGTCAAAGGAAAGGGATGAGCAAAGGTTGAAAATCTTCAGTGATATCACCCATTCAAAAGAGATCAGCCTGGCTGGGAAAAAAGGTTTCATGCTGGGGACCAGCAGGAGGAATGGTAGGAAGAAAAGACGAGTCCATCAGATTGTCTAGGACTGTGCTGGACGGCAGCCATGTGTGGTTATTTAAGTCTACATTAATTAAAAAGAAATAAATTAAAAACTCAGTCCCTTGGTTGCATTAGTCACATGGTAAGTGCTCAATAGTCACATATGGCTACTGGCTACTGTACTGGATGGTGCAATTGTAGAACATACACTTCCATCCCTGCAGAAAGTTCGAATGGGCATCCTAGGATATTGAATGCCAAGCTGAGGAATCTGGACTTATTCATGAGGGCATCACAGACTCGTTTACGATAGTTAGGTAGGTCATGTGAGGGTAAAATGCCGCAATTTTTAAAAATAAACATATGTTGAAGATTTGAACTCATTAATTAATGAGGGAACCAGGACAATGTTACAGTCAGTTCAGTAACTGAATTGTGTATAAAAATTAAGGTGACATTCACATTGCATAAAATTAACCATTTTAAAGTGAATACCTTGATACCCAGTTGTGGTTGGGAAAGAGTTTTACAAATATGAATTGGCTGGTCCTGTGAAGGATGGCAGGGCAAGAGATAGGAGGCAGGGAGATCAGTTGGTGGTCTGGACAGGGCAGTAGGTCTGAGGAGCTGAGGCTTTTACCAGGGAAGCAGGAGGCATGTGGGGCCAGGTGGCTGAGGAAGCAGCCGCAATATTTATAGGCAGAGCTGGTCAGACTGCTGACTGGATAAATAGGTGAGAATGAACAATACAAAATTCTTGAAAAATGGAGAAGTTACTGGCATGGAGGAGCAGATAAATTCAGACTGGCTCTTAACTCTGCATTGATGAAGAGCCATCCAAGGAATGGCTTCCATGAAGCTGCGGAGGTGACATTGTAGACGGACCAACACGTGGGGCCCGCAAGTCAGGGGTTGGTGGGGAAAAGTCTGTAGACATCTTGACAAAGAGAAGGTTAGAAAGGCAATAGCTGAGCATTGAGGAACAGCCGCAGTGAGGGCTGTTCTGCAGGAGAAAAGGAGCCAGTGGTTCAGTAGGAGGGGAGGAGGGGGCTCATTCATTCACAAATATTCACCGAGTACCTGCCGTATGCAAGGCATCCTGCTGATGCTGAGGATATCATGGTACGAATGATGCTCAAAACCCAAACAGCTCCCAGACTCATGGGACATAAGATCCAACGAGGAAAGAAGTTAGTAGTTCAGGAACAGGGAAGTGGCCATTATTGAAGGCTGCATGAAGTCAGTAAGGAAAGGGTGCCCAGAGGAAAGCTTTGGGGTGTGGCAGGAAGGCAGCTCTTGCCAGGGGCTTGGAGAGACAGCAATCACTGGAGATCCAGAGAGCAGAAGCCAGATTGCAGAAGACCAAGGAGTGATTGGCAGGCGAGGAAGTGGAGACAGCCGCCATCACCACCGTTTCAGGAAGCTTATCAGTGAGAAGATGACAAGAAAGCCCATCTTTAGAGGAGGCAGCAGGACTGGACAGAGGCTTTTTCAGGAGACTGTGCTCTTCTGAGGGCAGATGGAAAGAAGCTGGTGAGGAGCAGCTGGGGAAATTATTAGATGGAGGTGCTAAGTGTGGGAGTAAAATTCCTCAGGAGCTGTGAAAAGATGAAATCTAGTGTACAGGTGACAATTTGTCTGTTTTTAACTAACTTTTTTTTAATGAAAAAACTATGCATGTTCATGCTAAGAATTCAGAGAATGAAAAGTTGTCTCTCCCACCCTTCCCAGAAGTAACTGAGTACCAGCTCCTTACATATCCTTCTAGATGCTCTATCTATATGCAAACTACTTGTGAGGCTAGGCTTGGGCATATAATCCCAGCCCTTCTTTTTCATTTATATAATTTTGTAAATTATATAATTTATGTAAATTGTATAATTTATAATTAGCACACACTGTTTTCTTGCTTTTTTCCCCCTATACAAGTAAGGTTTGGAGAGCATTCTCTATTGGACATGGAAAGCCATCTAATTATTTTTAATGGCTACATTTTCTTAAATGTGCTATATATTTTTTGGTACCAGCTCCCAACTCATAGGCATTTAGGTTGTTTCTGGTCTTTTGCTCTTACACACAATGTTACAGAGAATATCTTATACTATCATTTTTCTCTTTTTTGTTGTGATAAAATATATACAATATAAAATTGACTGATTAAACCACTTTAAATGTACAGTTCAGTGGCACTAAGGACATTCACATTGTTGCACAAACATCCCCTTCCATCTCCAGGACTGTTTTTCGTCTTGTAAAACTGAAATTCTCTATTCCGTAAAGAATAATTCCCATTCTGCATCCTGGCTCCACCAGCCCACATTCCTGCCTCCCCTCACCCCCTGGCAACAACCATTCTACTTTCTGTCTCTGAATTTAACTACCCTAGACACCTCACATAAGTGGAATAATACAGTATTTGTCCTTTTGTGACAGCTTATTTCACTTAACACAATGTCCTCAAGGCTTATCCATGTCGTAAGAAGTGTCAGAATCTCCTTCCTTTTTAAGGGCAAATAATATTCCACGGTATATATGTACCACAGTTGTTTATCCATTTGTCAGTGAATGCTTGTGTTGTTTCCACCTTTTGGCTATTGTGACTAATTCTGCTATGAACATGGGTAAATAAATATCTATTTGAGTCCTTGTTTTTCAGTCTTTTAGGTGTATGCTCAGAAATGAAATTGCTAGATCATACAGTAATCTATGTTGAGTTTTTTGAGGAACTGCCCTACTATCCCATACTATTTTCTAAGAACTATACCATTTTACTGTTCTCATCAGAAACAAACAAGTCTTCTCCTTCTCCTTGCCAACACTTGTTGTTTTCTTTGTTTTGCTTTGTTTTTGTTTTTTCATAATATCCATCCTAATGGCAGTGAAGTGATATAATAGTTTTAATTTGCCTTTTCCTACTGTTTAATGATGGGGAGCATCTTTTCATGTGCTAATTGACCATTAGTGTATCTTTGGAGAAGCATCAAGTCTTTTGCCCATTTTAAATTAGGCTGTCTGTATACTAATATTTTTATAGATATTTACATAATACATTCATATCTGTAGAGTTGCCAGATTAAATGGTAGGTAAATTTGAATTTTTATTCATGCTGCCAAGTTGCTGTCCAAAGAAGTGGTATGGATTGAATGTACTGGTGGTATGCATACATTCTCAAGAATTTGATATGAGTAGAATCACACAGTGTGTACTCCCGATGTTCTGTCTTCTTTTGCTCAGCATAACCATTTTGAGACTCAGCTATGATGTTGTGTGCATCAGTAGTTCCTTCCTTTTTATTAATGGTAGTGTTCCATTGTATAGCTATACCACAATTTGATGGACATTCAATTTATTTCCTGTTAGGGGCTATTAAAAATAAAACTGTCATAAACATGAATTTACAGGTCTTTCTATAAACACATGCTTCCATTTCTCTTGGATAAATACCTAGAAGTGGGATGACTAGGTTGTATGGCAGCTGTATGCTTACATTTTAAGAAACTATCAAACTATTCTCCAAGTGGTTGCACTGTTTTACATTCCAAAGAGCAGCATATGAGAGTTTTAGTTGTTCCGCAATCTGGCCAATACTTGCTTCGGTCAGGCTTTGTAATTTTAATTATTCTAGTCTGTATATAATGGTATATCACTGTGGTTGTGGTTTCCATTTGTGTTTCCTAATGGCTAATAATATTGAACATCTTTCTATGAGCTTATTTGCCATCTGTGTGTATTCTCCAATGAAGTAGCTTGTTCATATTCTTATTATTGAGTTGTAAGAATTTATGTAATCTATCCACAAGTTCTTTTTAGGACATGTGTTTTACAAATATTCTCTCCCATACTGTGGCTTACATTTTTGCATTCATAACAGTATCTTTTATTTCATTTATTTATTTATTGGATTTGAAGAATTTTTAAAATTTTTTCCATTGTAGTTCATCTACATTTTTCTGTCAACTTCCACTGCAAAGTGACCCAGTCATATATATATATATATATATATATATATATATATATATATATAATATTTTTCTCTTTCTCACATTATCCTCCATCATGTTCCATCACAAGAGAGTGGGTAAAGTTCCCTGTGCTACACAACAGGATTTCATTGCTTATCCACTCCAAATGAAATAGTTTGCGTCCATTAACCCCAGACTCCCAGTCCATCTCACTCCCTCCCCCTCCCCATTGGCAACCCACAGGTCCGTTCTCCAAGTCCATGAGTTTCTTTTCTGTGGAAAGGTTCATTTGTGCTGTATATTAGATTCCAGATATAAGTGATATCATATGGTATTTGTCTTTCTCTTTCTGACTTACTTCACTTACTATGAGAGTCTCTACTTCTATCCAAGAGTATCTTTTAAATACAGTTTAGATTTGATAAAACTCAATTTATTGATCTTATTTCTTTAGTAGTTTATGTTTTTTATGTTTTATTTGAGAAATGTTTATAAAATCCAAGATTTCTTAGATTTTTCCCCCTTTTCTATAAAACTTTTATAGTTTTAACATTTACATTTAGGCTTATGATCCATTCTGAATTAATTTTTGTGTTTTATATGAGGTAAAGGTTGAGACACTTTGTCTTTTTTCAACCAGTTATTCTTTTTGGCTTTATATACTTTTTAATTTATTGGCTAACCAGGTATTTCAGCACCATTTGTTTAAAGGATTGTATGTTTTCTTTGAATTGCCTTCACATCTTTGTCATAATCAAAAAGACTCAAATAGCCTATTTCTGGACTCTATCCTTTACATTGATCTATACGACTACCTAATGCCAATGCCATATGTCATAGTCACTGCAACTTTATGATAAATCATGAAATCATTTAAGGCAAGCCCTCCAAATTTGTTCTTGTTCAAGTTTATTTTGGCTTTTCTAGGTCCTTTTTGTTTCCATAGGAATTGTAGAAATAACTTGTCAATTTTGGACAGAAAACCATGCTTGGATTTTGGTTGGGATTGTGTTGTGTTAAACCGATAGATCAATATGAGAGGAATTGACAGTTGCCTTTCCAAGCTTATTTCCTCAACTTCAAAAGTAGAAAAACAGTTGTGAAACCAAGAAATATGAGATAAAGAGTTGACTTATTTTCTCGTCTTCATTTTTGGAATATACTTTTGCTGACTGTAGAATTCTTGATTGAAAGCCTAAACCCTCCCCCTCCAAAACCCCAAAGAAACAAAACAGAAAACAAACTCCCTCCCCCATATATGCAAAAAAAAATTAAGAATATCGTACCCCTATCTGCTGAAATAACTGGATAACCAAGAAATAAATAACTAAATAAAGCCAAAAAGAGTAACTGGATTGAAAAAAGTATCTCCACCCTTACCGCATATAAAACACAAATTTTTTTTTTACTCAGAATGGATCATAGACCATTTGCCTTAATTACTTCTGAGAAGAAATTTTCTGTCGTTCTTATTTTTTCCTTTGTACATAATGTACTATTTTTTCCTTTGCCTGGTTTTAAGATTTTTCTTTTTGTTTTAAACAGTCTGATCATGATGTATCTTGGTGATATATATATATATGATGTTTGAAATTCCTTGAGATTTTTTTTTTTTTTTGGTCTGTGGGTTTATCATTTTCATTAAATTTGGGGAAAAAAAGACTATTATTTTTTCTGTCTCCTCCTCCTCAGCAAGAGGATTTGATGTTGTCTCACAGATCACTGGTTCTTGATTTGTTTTCTTTTTAGTCTTTTTTTCCCCCCCCTCTCGGGCTTCATTTTGGGTATTTTTTAATTGCTCTGTCTTCAAGGTCACTTTTCTTTTGTATTGTCTTATCTGCTGTTAATACTATCAGGTGTGTTTCCATCTCACTGTAATTTTCATCTCTAGACGCTTGGTTTGAGCCTCGTCATACCCATCATGTCTCTCCTTGTCACGGAATATAGTTCCGAGTGCCTTGATGTCCTTGCCTACTAATTCTAGTATCTCTGTCATTTCTTGGTGTGTCTCTATTGTTGAGTTCTCTCCTCTTTATGGGTTGTTTCTTTCTGGTTTTTTATATGCCTGATTTCTTTTTATTAGATGCCAAACATTGTGACTATTACGTGGTTTGATCCTGGATGCTGTGTGCTCCTTCCGTAGCATCCTAATCTTTACCCTCTGTGACACCTATCATCATGATAATTGCATGTTTGATAGCCGTGGCTGTCTCTGCTGCTGAGCTGGGGGCTCCAAGGGAGCAGAAACCAGGTATGTTGTGTTCCTGCTGATTCCCCAGCAACTAAATGAGTACTTGGTATATTGTACCAGGTACTCGGCAAGTATTTGTCAAATAGACAAATACATGAATTAATCAGTGACAGATGCCCTCAGACAGATGCCCTTGTCTTTCAGTTTTCCATTGTTGTGTAATAAATAACACCTAAACTTATTGCATCTCACAGTTTTGTAGGTTGAGTGGGTTCAAACTGGAAGTTCTTTTGCGGGTCTTTGAGTCTCTCGGGCAGTTGCAGCAGAATGGGGTTGAAGTTGTCTGGAGGCCCACTGGGATTCTGCAATAGCTGGGCCTCTCTCCCTCTCCCTGTAGTCTCTCTCTATGTTCTCCCCAGCAGGGTAGTTGGGTTTTGTGCTTGGTGGCTCAGTCTCCCCCAGACACACATATTCCAGGAGGAAGGAATCTGAAGCTACCAGTCCTTTGAAAGGCTAGATTTAGCCTGGCTCAGTGTCACTTTCCACAGCCTTCTGCTGGTTAGGCAGCCAAAGGCCCAGTCCCAAAGAAGGCAAGGAAATTTCACTTCACCTTTTGATGCAGCACTTCAGGTGCCCCTACTCAGTGAAGGGGTCCTGATGTCATCTGTTCTTCTCCTCTTTCCTGTTGGACTTAGATTCAGCCGTGACCTTAATGGGAAGGCCAAGAGGGAGCTCTGGTCCCAGGTCTTTCTCCTCTGGAACACCTACCTGCTGGAGGAATGTCCTCAGGTCAACACACCAAACTAATCCTGAGGTTACCGAGTGTTCTAAATGGAGTATAGTTTTGCTGCGAACCCTAGACAGTGAATAATTTTCATACCACCACTTTTTTTTCCATGCCACTGCTTTTATTTATTTATATTTTTCTTTTTCCTTATTTTTTTTTTAGGGCTGCACCTGTGGCATATGCAAGTTCCCAGGCTAGGGGTCTAATAGAAACTGCAGGATCTGAGCTGCATCAGCAACCTGCACTGAAGCTTCCAGCAACACCAGATACCTAAACCATTGCCACAGATCAAACCCACATCCTCATGGATACTAGTCAGGTTCTTCCAGATGAGCCACAATGGGAGCTCCTTTGCCACAATTTTTAGAGCTCCTAATAGTTGGAGCTAATTTCTGTATTTCTTCTTTGACCTTTCATGAGGCTTGTGAACTTGCCTTGGGCTGGAATCATTTTCCTTTTTGCCAAAATTTCCTCTTCTTCTTGACTAGTGTTTACTTCTTAAATCCTAAAATGATTTGAAGAGTTGGTCAAATGCAGAAATAAAAAGGGGTAAGTCCCGGCCTTCCAGGATTGGTAGAGTCTTGGAAAAAGTCCTTCTCTCACTCTTGGCCAAATCTTCATTCAGGGAAAAGTAAAACCCTAAGGAAAACTTTAGGAGGTCTTTTTTTTTTTTTTTCTGACGCTCTAATCACCAAAAGGGCAGGAACCAAAGCCAGTGAAGTTCTGTTTGCACAGCACCTCCAAACAGGCGTTAAGAACCTGAAACGTGCTTGTCAGGCTGATGTCAGCCAGAGGCTTGACAGCCTCCAGGAGTTTTGATTCTTTGGTTTCATTTCCTCACTGGCTGCCCCTGAAGATCACAGTCCCCTTAGACCCAGCTGCTATGATGATCCAGACCTACTGCCTTTCCCTCTGGGGTCACCAAAAGTTCAGTGGAACTGACTAGAAACACATTTCCAAGTTTTAGATTCCACAGCACACATCCTTCTGAAGAGCTGGACTTTTCAAGCTGTAATGTCCCTACCTGGAACTTCTGACTCCCTACGTCAGCAACAGAAATGCATGCTCATTTTCCACTCGAAGAAGGGAGAAAAGCTGCTTGCTCCCATGCCCAGACTTCCAGACCATCAGTCAAGCCCTCTCCCCCGGAGATTAGCTGATGGCTAAATTAGCCTTCTATAAATACATGTTGCAAGCACTCTTGTACCATTCAGAACCATTATTATAATTCATCAAAGCAAATCTATAAATGGGATGACTACATCCAGGAGGGAGAATTAGGACTTAGGGATTTATCCATATTTTTGAGCAGGTCCTTGATTTCAATTTGGTGCCCACATTATTTGCACCCAACCAATGTCCTTGAAAAACACAGCAGCCCCATACCTGGCCACCTTCCCACTTTTTTGACCTTTTCGCTAGGGGATACAACACATGGCATATGCTGTCTGATATTTTCTGCTAGATAATGCTCTGGGCTATTTTTTAAACCAAGCACTTGAGCTGATAAGAGTCATATTTTTCCTCTCTGTATTTCCAACATATTGCCGGAGGTTCTGGGCAATAGATAGGTTTTTGAGTAAATAGAATACGAAATCAAGGCAATGGATCATAAGTTTAAGGCAACAAGGCTCTCTCTTCACCACTCAATAAAAAAGGTCACTGGACAATGAGAAAGAACTGGAACGACGGGAGATAGAAAGTTTTAATAATGCCGTCATCAGAAAGATCAGTCAAGCTTTTTTCTTCCTCTTCCTGGACCTGAGAAGATAAAGTCCTCATCAGAGCACAGGAAACACGCCGATTTCCCAGCCCAAAGATGTGTGGTTCTGGGGAATCGATCACAGCAGTCCCTGCTCTAATCTCCTGAAAATTCATCAAACTTGTCTCTTCTGGGTTTGGGGCTTGAGTCATTGCCCTGAGGAGGTACGGGAGGCACTCATTTGATGGCCTTTTGTGCGCTTTTTTTTTTTCCTTAAAAAAAAGAAAAAGCAGCCCCTTCATCTTTCCCAGGCAAGCTGAGCTTTCTTTCAGGTGTGAGACCTTTACCGCTAAGTGCTCTTTTGCCATTGGTGGAAGCAGAAAGCAGAACAGGGTAAAAG
This sequence comes from Phacochoerus africanus, assembly GCF_016906955.1. Lineage (NCBI taxonomy): Eukaryota > Metazoa > Chordata > Mammalia > Artiodactyla > Suidae > Phacochoerus > Phacochoerus africanus. The sequence goes on from NC_062558.1 coordinate 126,540,853, forward strand.
AAGGGCCCACTCCTTTCGTGGCTGCTTAGGCAAAAGCGTGTGTGAAAATCAGAGGCTAGAAAACCTCTCACCTCACGTCCATCCGACCCCATGCCAAAGCCTTTGGTCTGGTGCGCATTTAGCAGAAAGGAGCAGGAGCCCGCCAGCCGCTTAGTGGGGGATGGACGGATAAAGCTGAGAGCTAGTATTCCACACACTCTGCCTCTTGGAGGTGTCATGATCACCCCATCTCACAAGCTTGAAATTCTGAACCCTGGCTTTGTTTTCTCCGAAGACGTTGACAAAAGGAGGGTTGATTTTTATTTTAATTTTTAGTAAATTCAGCCACAGTGCCAAGAGATGGTTGATTGTGAATTGCCTCTTGCAGGGCAGCTGCTGCTGTTAGAGTTCTGCTGAGCAAATAAACAAATCACTTTTTCCTAGAATAGTTCCTAGCTCTACGGTGGCTCAATGGCTTGTTGTTTATGCATTGTTTTAGAAGCAATAGGCCTCAGCACTGTGTCTTGGGAAGGGAGCCTCTGTCTCGGGTTTAATGGGCATCTGTGACTCTGCTCAATTTTTTCAAACATTTTTTTTTTCTTCTCTCTCCTGCTGCGTCTAAGCTTTATGTGATGTTTTATTTCATATGGCATGCAAGATATTGGTCTTCAGTCCAAATTGCAATTTCACATCAAAACCGATTCTCCTGACAATTGGACGGGGATGGTCCATTTCTGAAGTTGACATGTTGCCCAGATTCTTGAGGGGAAAACGGAGCAGTTCACCTAGCCTGGGACTTTTTCCACAATTAAAAAGAAAAAAAAAAAGATTCCCCTCAACCTATGTGATGTAATTTACTAGTCCTCTTCAAGTGCTTTGGTGCAATAAGGGATCGAATTAAAAATACTGCAGCCATTTCTAAGAAACAGGTCCGCCAGCACTTTAAATCTACGCGGGCATGCATCTCTAATGTTAGCAAGAATCTGGGCTTACTGAAGCAATTTTCTATGAATTTCCAAGTTTCTTCTTCACAAGATCTGGGTACTGCCCGATCTCCCATCTTTTTGAAGAAAGTGAAACTTGATCACAAGCATCTACAGACTGGTCTTTTTAATGACCGTTGGACCAAAGCTACTGAAAGAAAAGCTTTAAACTCATGGACTGGATATCTTTTTAGCAGCCTAGACAGTGTATGCAGAATGGTTGCCTATGAAAAATAAGACCGCAATTTACACAGTCCCTTAATAATTGTTCTTAATGTTGAAATGAACAGAAACACCCTAATTCTCTACGGAGTGCTGTAGGGTGGCATCCAGCTCTCTCTCAAGGATGACCCCAATTAGCCTTCCTGTTTTATCTCCCACTGCTTCCCTGGTTGCTGATTAATTTATTCAGTCTGTGTGACCAGTGTTCACCAAGTATCTTCCTCTTGCCAGGCACTGTGCTTGTGCTAAAGAAGCCTGGCCCCCTTTTCTCAACCTCTCGGAATCCTACCATCCATGCATCAAGGTCAAGGAACAGTTCCACTTCCTCTTATACCTTCTCAGACACTCCGAGGACATGGGAGCACAGTCTCTCCTGGCTCCTTTGCATTCTCCTTCAGTTCATTTTGCATTCTTCTCTCTTATTCCCCCAAGTCATTCTTCCAGGAATCTGTGACCTGGGTCTCCAGTAGGCATGATTCTTCCCTGGAGGCTGAGATTGTTTCTCCATGTTTCTCCCTCGACCCCACAGTTCACAGGAGGTGCTCAGCCTGTTTGAGTGAGTGAGTGGTCTTGAGGTCCTGCTGTTCTGCCTCCTGTAACCCCAGCTGTCCTGTCCTTCTGTGAGGTTCCTCCAAGCGCACTGCTGCTCAGAGGCTTGGCCATCACTGTTCCCACTGTCTGGAACACTCCACTCCGGTTATCTTCCTGACCTCCTCTCTCACTTCCTTCAGGTCTTTCCTCAGTGTCCCTTCCTCAGAGAGGACATCCTTGACCCCTTTGTATGAAATACCAACCCCTCCACGCAACTTCATTCTTCTTAACCACTAACCACTGGATGTATTCTTTGTTCATTGATCTGGCTGTCACCACTCACTAGAATAGAAGCTTCTTGCTTTAAGGGAAGTTCCTTTTTTCTTTCTTTCTTTCCTTTTTTTTTTTTTCCACTGCTCTATCTTGGATATCCAGAGCAGAGTCTGGCTTCTGGAGGCATTTCAATCTTTCCGGAGTTAATGAATGGAAACTTGTGTTATTCAGGGCAACTCTCACCTTGGGATGGTCCCTCCTGAAGGATTTGGACAGCACAGTGGTACCACCTTCCAGGGCCCAACCCTGGCTGGATTTGAACTAGCCAGTCTGACCGCATGAGCTCTCTCTGGTTTACCATATTGCTGGAGTCCCAGCCTTCCCATGTCCCTCTTGGTGTGATAACTTCTCTCTTCCTTGGTCCTCACCTGCCAGATGGGAATCTTTACTGTTATAAAGAAAAAATATGATGATGAAGCCAAGTTGCTAGCACAGTACCTGGCACACAGTAAGGACTTGGCCCATGTCAGCTATTACTGCAGTGGGCGGGATGGCTCTGGTCGGTTCTCCCGAAGTGTTTGCTGCTAGAAAGACAGCGTGGATGATGAAGTTAGTGTGGGCTCTGCCAATGTCCCTAATTCATGAATTTTTGAGAATGCAGGTGTCTGCTCTTAGTGGGACCGGGCTTCCTATGACAGGTCTATAGGCTGTGAGTCCGCTGCCCATAAACTTGGCTGTGCCCTTCACTCAGGCATCCCTCCGGTTGCCCCATAAAACCCAGGCTCCAAGTGAGGGTGATGATTCTGCGTTTGCCACTGGTTGGTGCTTATCTAATATAGAGGTAATGGAAGAAAAGAAGGAAGGAAGTGAGAGAGAATTTCAATGTCAAACCTTAGGTGAATCTTGAGCGACTGGTTCTCAGGAGTTCTCTCCTAGGCTGTTTTAACTACTCAGGCAGTTTGACATTTTTTCAAGTGTCCCTTTCATGCCTTTGTTCAGACCAGGGGAAGCAGGTAAGAGCTTCTAAATGGCTTTTTGTCTTGTTCCCATGGTAAGCACACGTGTGTTTCCTGCAACCTAACAGAACGGGTTTACTGTAACCTGAAAACACACCCAGGGCTTTGGTCTAGCAGCTTCCCCAGCACATGACAGAAACTTGGCACTGATCAGAGATGGCGCCAAGGCAGAACTAACTCAAAGTCCGCTGCCTGCCCATCTCAAATAGTATGTGTCTCTCTTCGCACAGTGCTTGTTTTCCTTATTACCTAAGTTTAGCATTTGAATAATTCTCCTAATTCTAAAAAGGGACCAGAGTTCTCTTTCTAGTACCTATCATAAGGATGCCTGAGAGTCATTTTCCTTCGGTGATTCCAAATATTCTTCAAAGACTCATCTGACCTTGAGAAGAAGAGTTGTTCTCATAGGCAATTTGACAGTAGATTTGAAAAATCACCTCAGCATCCTAACAGGTGCTCTCTTTGGGAAAAGCCAAGGAAAGCTGAGAAATGATGAGGAGATGCCCTTCAATCATGTTTTCTCAAAAGGCATATCCTATCCCGAAGTGATGGAGCCTGGGAGAGAAGACTGAATTTAAAAAAATAAACTAAACAACAGACTAAAGATGTTTCATTTTCCTGATAAAGTTGAGATCGCATGGCCAGACTTCTTTCGATCACGCTTCCCTCTGACATTAAATTTGTCACTCAGCAGAAATTTAAATAAAAAGAAAACAATTACCTATCAGTTTTGTGCAAGCATCGCTCTTTATTGACAGCACCTCCATTCTTTCCTTGAAAATGGCTGAGCAGCCAAGGTCGCAGCCTTCAGTTACGTTCGTGCTCCTGATTTGGGCTGTCTGGACTTCAGCCTCACTGTGACTTTCACAGCTCAGAGCATCAGAGCATGAGGGGAGAGCACAGAGGGACAGAAAGTTTGAAGCATTTATTTATTTATTTTGTCTTTTGTCTTTTGTCTTTTTAGGACCACACCTGCAGCATATGGAGGTTCCCAGGCCAGGAGTTTAATCGGAGCTGTAGCCACCAGCCTACGCCACAGCTACAGCAACACCAGACCCGAGCTGCATCTGCAACCTACACCACAGCTCACAGCAACACCAGATCCTTCACCCACTGAGCAAGGCCAGGGATCAAACCCACACCCTCACGGTTCCTAGTCGAATTCGTTTCCTCTGCACCACGACGGAAATTCCAGTTTCAGGCATTTATAATACTTGTGATGGCTTCCAGGGCAGGTTCTAGACCTGGGCTCACATCCAGGTTCTTCCGTATGCAAGGGGTTTATTCTCTGTGTCTCAGTTTCTGCATCTTGAAAATGGGAATAATGATGCTGCCCCCAGGAGTGATGGAGGCTAGGATGGGATAATTTGGGTCAAGGACTTAGAGCAGAGTCTGCCCCTGTACAGCCCAGACATTGTTGTTGCAGGCCCATTGGGTTTCTGGATTCCTGGAAGCAGGACTTGGGAGATCTTTCAAAGCATAGAATTCAAAGACACACACATTGTTTTGCTTCTGCTTTTCCCATTTCAATGCCAAAAATCAAAGTCTGGATTGCAATTTGGAGGACCACGTGTTGACAACCCTGGGAATGCTCGTGGGTGTTGTTTTTAAGCTAGAGACCGCTGACATATCTGAAGTCAATTTGAGTGCTGGACACAAGCAATCTAAAACCCTCCTGAGACCCCAGCCCGCTCTCCCACTTCTGTCTGGTCTGCCTGGGGGAGCGACAAAGTTTCACAGCAGTGCTTTCCAAACTTCATTCTCTAACCATCTTCGTGTCACCTGCCACGCCCAAGTAATACCCACCCCATAATCTATTTATTGTAATTTTTCACATTTGCCTCAATAAATGGCTTTTGATCCTTTGCCTCATTCTAAGTAATGCTACCTCTGAGATTACATTTGGGTGTGCTAATTGTATTTTTAAAAATAATACACAGGAGGGAACTACATAGACATGAAATCCACATCTGTCTCACCTAAAACGACCTTGTCCACCAGCTTGGGAACACAGAGGCCTCCTTTAGGGGGATACGGCTCTAAAAGGCTGGGGGTAGAGTGAGTTTCCAAGAAGGGATGTTTATTTGCAGCAGAAGCATGACCAAAGCCCCCCTGCAAAACTGTGGCCCTGGGCCTTCCATGCTTTTGCTCTGCTATCACCCAGAGCCGAGGACTCCAGAAGGACAGACTTAGAGGAGCCATTTTCTGTCAGTGACAAGGGAGTATGTCTCAGACAGCTGTCACGGAACAATTAATCTTCCAAATGAGATCTCAATTACCAAACATGTGTTCTCACGAGCAAGGCCCGAGTCTCATCAGCCAGAGCTGCTATTAGACACAAATAATATATATTTTTTCCATTCATAATTATCTCCCCTTAATGCAGTCTCAATGATTATGATGTATGTTGCAAGTGGTTGACTCTTCGCTGTTGGAATTGTTAACATATTGTGAAAATATGCACAAAATCATTCTTTCCAAGCTGACTTTGGCTGTTAAAATTAGAAAGACCAATATGAGTTTGAACAGCGTGAAGAGGAAGAGTAGATGATCAATTCTTATGCTTGGAGATGCAATTGCCTCTCTAGAGCCAGGATTTCTGGCTTTTGCGTCTTATATCTTCTTGGGCTTATTATAATAAAGACAATAAATGAAAGTGAAAGGAGGTGGAGGCTGGGAGGGAATAATGGAATATTTTAGTATAAAATGACTTTGATTTCAATATTTCCTGTTTGTATTAACAGATAGACTTAGCTACCAGAGTTTTGACACAAATAAAATGCACTTAGTTTTTTGAAGGGTTGTGACGTGAGCTTTTTATTCTAATATCTCATGGCATGCTGTTCATCCAGATGAGAGAATAAGTATTGAAAATTAGAAGGAAAATCCAGATAATAAATATTTAAAAAAAAAAAAACTGTCACGAAAATTAAACACCTAGCTACTGAACTGACAAAGACCAAATCCATTTGTGTAGATCTGAAACTGGGCAATGGTGTCTCCACAGAGATGAATGAACTCTTTGATTTTTTAACAGCAATTAGGATTTTCTTTAAATAATCATAACTGAATTAAAAGTACTTTCTTGCTCCATTAAGAAAATATTACTTTCCATTCTTTCTCCCATCTCTTTTGAGACTCTCACTGGTTTCCTGCCCAGAATTTGTTTTCTTTCTGCTGCTGCTCCATGGGCATTTTGTTCCATGAAACCATTCGTGCAAACAGGTCAGTCACTCATGGAAGCTAAAGTTGATTGTGTTTTTGGCTTTTCATTCTGGAGACATTCTGTGACCCCACAAGTCTCAGAACTGAGGTCCAAAAGCCACTTCTCAGCCCCACCGTGTCACCAAAACAACCATATCATTTTTCCCTGATGCTGCAAAGACCCTCCTTTACTCCGGGTCACTATAATACCGTTGTCCCTTCAGGGGTTTCAGCGTTTGTCTTAGAAGTTCAGTGGGTTCGACATATAGAACCTGGAAACCTGCCTCCCAAGTCTTGTTTTGAAATATCAACACTTTCCTGGTTTTGAGTCACAAGCAGAGATTTGTTATAGATCAGCAAAAGGCTGTCTGTCCCTCCTGCCTCAAAGGAGTATTTCAAAACTTGAGTATTTTCCTCATACCCAGCACTAATGAGAAGTGGAGGGTGACAGGAAGAGAGGAAGTTCCTATAAGCATGTGTTATGAAAAATTAATGTCACCCCAAAGCAGACCGCCCAGACAGAAAACCCATCTCCTATGCAAAATGAGTGGGGGAGACACTTCCAAATAAAGTTTCAAACTTCCATCCAGATCTGTGTTAAAGCATGGAGTAAATTTTTTTTTCCGTATTTGATTTAACTACAGATAGTTTGCAAAGATAGCAGGAGGTTTTGCTTAGCATCAGAATCTCCACTGATATTTATTTCCGCAAGAGTCTGGGTTCAGGACCTAGATGTCTTTGTGAGAAAGGAGCTATCAAAATCCCAGTTACAACATTCTCTTTGGATGACTATTTTTTTTTTCTTGTCTTTTTAGGACTGGAACTGCAACTCATGGAAGTTCCCATGATAGGGGTCAGATTGGAGCTGCAGCTGCCAGCCTACTCCACAGCCACAGCAACAGAGGATCTGAGCCGCATCTGTGACCTGCACCATAGCTCATGGCAATGCCGGATCCTTAACCCACTGAGCGAGGCCAGGGATCAAACCCATGTCCTCATGGATTCTAGTGGTGTTCTTTACTGCTGAGCCAACATGGGAACTCCTGGATGACTTTTTAAGTTGTACATAAAAATTCTTTATTTAAAACTGCACAGAGTTCTTTAAAGAAGCATACTTTCAAAGTTAGGATAACCTGATAATAAACATTTGTAAAATCACACCCAATGTTTTAAGGAAACATACCTTCGAAGTTAGTGTAACCTGGTTATAAACATCTGTCTCTGTTTAATCAGAAATCTCTGGAGTTTTGGATTTTAGGAAGTTAGAGAAGTAAAGGTCTGGAACATTCTTGAGAGCCTTGATTGGGCTGATGGGTAAGCTGTCTTTGCCTAAGCACTTCCCTGGGTGGGATATTGATCAGAAGCGGCATACATGGTTTTACTTGATGTCCTGATGGTTCTGATAGATTAAATGTATTTCAAATAGATGAGCTAGAAGATGGGGTTTTAAATATGCAGAACAACAGAGCAGGAAGTCCATATGGCATGGCATAAAGACACACACACTTCTGAAAACTTAAAAGGCTGTCATCTGCTAAGCCTGCCTGTAATAGCCACTCTCAAAGATAATTGCCACCAATGTGTCCTTGATGAAAAGTGCATCATGCAGCCCAGGAAATTGGCTCAAACTGCAACAAGAAAGATTTAGATGAGATGAGGCAGGACTTCCTGCCTGAGCAACGCTGGGTTACGAGAATGAGAGGCTGGAGGCGGTCTCTGAGATGCTTGCACGTCCTCAGACTTCCATCCCATCGCCTTCTTTTTGGACCTTGAACTTTTCCCGGAGCAGTAGATAGGTTGTAACTGTCTCCAGTGTAATTTGACATGTGGGAAACTGACTCTTAAGGAGCTCAGCTTGTCTCCTCACTTTGCATGGGTGCAATTGTGATGGATTCTGATGGAATTGACCTATGAAGGATGACTAAGACCAGCCTGATGATCCCGGGCACCATTCTGGGCGCTGGGCAGCTGATCTCAACATCTTATCATCTGGCCAAGCTCTGGGCACCCAGCAACCTCACCTGCAAGCTGAGATGCTGGAAAGGGAGAGAGGGGAAAGGACAGGCAGTGGGGACCATCCAGGAAGGGGTTTCACCTACAGAGTAGGAAAACTTCAAAGATCACCCCCTCCCCCCCCGCCGCAACCTCGGGGACCAAGGAGAGGCTAGGGCAATGGGACGGTGGTCGAATGGTCAGATTTGAATTTATGAGTTCCGAGTTGGGGCCAGGGACAGGAAAAGTCAACGAGGGAAGCAGCCTGGGTGTGAGAGCTTCCATCCTGAGCAGGGTGGGACATGCCTCTCACAGACAGATCCATGGGATTACCAGGGAAACCAGTGATTTGTATTCCATTCAAGGTCAAAGCTGTTGAACCTTAAGTGTTCTCTTGAATCTCTTGAAACTGTGAAAATCAGGAAACATACTGGCCACCAATGGCCTTGTGCTTCTGCACACAGTTGATATGCCATTCAACCTATGGTGGGATCCCTGGAACATGGTGGGATGGGACTAAATACTGGTGACTTTCATTGAGGCCCCAGAGTCCCTCGCTATGGGGGTCCTTCTGACTCTAGAGCACTCTCATCCTGGGAGCACTGCCACTGCCCCAGCAGCTCACAGAGGCCTGAGAGGGCAGCTGGCCAGGAGGGAGTGGCCAGCACGGGTACTCACAGGTCAGGAGCAGACCCAGTGGTGCATCCACCTCTCATGAACCACACATGCTTCTTGTGCTGCCTGTTCCTTGTTTACGCATGTCTTCAAGGGTTGGGGGTGCCGTGTGCAGTCACGGCGTCTGCCCCTCCCAGGCCCCACTTCCTTTCAGAGCCCCATGTGCCCAGGCAGGAAATGCAAATGAAGCCCAGGGTCAGGATTCAGACCCTCCCCTGACCCACCCCCAGTCCCTCCTCCATCTGTGTGCGCCAGGCCCAGATGCATTGAACAGTCCCGGAAATGCCCTTGAGCTGCTTAATTTGCACGCCTGCTTCAGAGACCAGGGTATTAGAGAGAATTATAAACACTTTTTTTTTTTTCTGTGGATTCTAGGTTATTTTGCCTATTTGGGGTAATACTTCTCATTATGCTTTGTGGTCCTTTTTAATAAAGATGACATTCCCCTTATCTTTAAAGGTTGAAATCTCAGCCTAATGTATGACCCACACTATCCTTGGAGAGTTATAAAAATTAGATTATATAACCTCACATTTCCCACTAATGAACATGGTGATGCCTCGGCCCAATGAGAGGGAGACAAGAGATGGGGATTTATGCTTTAATAATCCTGCTTAGATTGGTGTGTGTGGCTGTGGGCAGCGGGCCACCGATGGGCGCAGCAGGCACTGTGGCTTTCCTGGCCGGCAGGGCAATATTTTTATGGCAGTAAATCTCTCTCTCGGGTAAGGGCTTCTTACACTGTACCGCAGGATGGTTCTGTCAGTGGTGTGTTGCTCTGAAAATAAGACTATTATTATCATCTAGAAAAATACTACTTAGAACTGTTGTTCTTTGGGTTTTTAATGGGTACATGCTGCTCTGGGCGCCCATTGCTGCCAGGCATGATGCTGGTTGCCATCTATGCCATTTTTCCATTTATTTGCCATGATCTCCCTATGAGGTGGGCATTGTGAATGTCTCTGTTTTCCACTGTGACTTTTCTGAGGGCAGGGACTGTGTCTCGACTTCTCAGTATCCTCAGTGCCTAGGGCAGCTAGCTCATAATAGGTGGTTAGTCAACACTGCTGAATAATGAATGAGGAACCTGTGATGGTTAATTTTCTGTGTCATCTTGGCTCAGCCATAGTACTCAGATATTTGATTAACCATTATTCTAGATGTTCCTGTGAAGGTATTTTGGGGAAGAGATTAACATTTGTATTGGTAGACTTTGCATAAAGCCGATTACCCCCTGTAATGTTGGTGGGCCTTATCCAATCAGTTGAAGGCCTTAAAAGAAAAAACTTGGAGTTCCCGTGTGGCGCAGTGGTTAATGAATCCAACTAGGAACCATGAGGTTGCGGGTTCGATCCCTGGCCTTGCTCAGTGGGTTAAAGATCCAACATTGCCGTGAGCTGTGGTGTAGGTTGCAGACGCGGCTCGGATCCCGAGTTGCTATGGCTCTGGTGTAGGCCGGTGGCTACCGCTCCAATTAGACCCCTAGCCTGGGAACCTCCATATGCTGCGGGAGTGGCTCAAGAAAAGGCAAAGAGACAAAAAAGAGGAAAAAAAAGAAAAAAAGAAAAAACTTGATTTCTCCCAACAAAAGACATTCTACCGTCAGGCTACCTTTGGACTAGAACTGCAACTCACCCCCCCCCGGCCTCCAGCTTGCTGGCCTACCCTGCAAATGTTGGATTTGCCAAGCCTCCTACAATCATGTGAGCCAATTCTTTAAGATAAATCTCTTAGAAGATAGATAGATATCTTTCTATTTCTGTAGATCTGTTATCTTTCTTTCTCTATCTTTGTCTCTGTCTCAATCTGTGTAACTCCTGTTTGTTATGCTTCTCTGGAGAACCTTAACTAATACAAGCCCCAACAGATTTTCAAACATGAACCTCACAAGAAGCTTTAGGGAGTTTAAATAGAATAGTAATTTCCTGGGCCCTCTAACCAGATATTCTGACTTAATTGGTCAGGGTATAGAGAGGAAATCGCTTTTTTTTTTTTTTTTTAAAGAAAAGCTCCCCAGGTAGCCATCAGGGAAATGAAAGTCAAAACCAGAAGAATCAATAAGATTCTTCATGTCCACCAGGATGACTATAATCAGAAAGACAGATAATAACAAGTGTTGCTGAAGATGTGGGAACATTGAAAGCTCATCCATTGCTGGTGGGAATGTAAAATGTGCAGCCACCTTGGAAATTAGCCTGAAAGTCTCCAAAAGTGTTAGATACAGAATTACCATATGATCCAGCAATTTCATGGCTAAGTATAACCTCAAGAGAAATGCAAACATATGTTCACATAAAAACCTGTACATTATACACTATAGCCAAATGTAGATGCAACACAAATACCTCTTAACTAAAGAATGTGGTATATCCATACAATGGACTTTTATCTGACAACAACAACAAAATGATATACTGGAGTCTCCTCTGTGATGCAATGGGATCGGCAGTGCCTTGGGAGCTCTGGGACACAGTTTCCACCCCCAACCCAACACCGTGGGTTAAGGATCCAGCATGGCTGCAGCTGCAGCTTGGGTCCCAACTACAGCTTGGATCTAAGCCTTGGTCTGGGAACTCCATATGCTGGGGGGCAGCCAAATAAGAAAAAAAAAAAGAAGCGATGCACTGATACACCTACCACATACCTGATATTTGAAAACGTTACGCTAAGTATGAGAAGCTAGACACAAAGGACACACATCCTGTATGATTCCATTTGTGTGAAACGCCCAGAAGAAGAAAATCCATAGAGACAGAAAGTAGATTAGCAGTTGCCTAGGGCTGGGGGCTGATTGGAAATGAGGAGTGACTGTTAATGAATATGGGGGTTCTTTTCAGTATGATGAAAATGTCTTCAAATCAATTATGATGTTGGTTGTATAAAACTGTGACTATAACAAAACCCTTGAATTGCATACTTCAAATGTGTAAATCGTATAATATGTGAATTCTATCTCAACCTGTTTAAAAAGTTCCCCAGGTGATTCTCGTGTGGCCTAGATTTGAGAAACATCTGTGCCTCGAAGTGCGGTCCACCAAGTGGGAGCCCTGGCCTCCCCTAGGGCTTCTCAGAAGTCCAGATCCTCAGGCCCCACCCTGGAGCTGCTGGATCAGCGTCTACATTTTGGTAAGAGTGCCAGCGGCTTCCAGGGCACGTGCAAGTTTGAGAAGCAGCTACTGTAAGAGACCTCCTCAGGCCTCAAGTCACCCACTGCCTCTGTCACCCACTGCCTCATCCTGGACATTCCTGGATATGTTTGGCAGCTTCTCCAAGAGAGAAGAGAAGTCACTGGACCAGCTTCCCTGGAGTACACGTTGCAGGAAAACTTGATATTGTATTTGAGTGATTTTCATGTATAAGGAGAGATGAAGATTCTGCCAATTTTCAAGTCTTGGGTGGATGAACAGTGAGGAAGCAGAGGGGAAAGGCAAAAAAGGAGGCTTCTTAGGAGGGCTCCATCTATTCTCCTTGCTTGGAGTTAGAGGACAGCCTTCCTTGGGGCTGGCTGAAGGGGAGGAGCTCGTAAACCAACTGCTCTGCAAATCATTCATTCATTCATTCATTCATTCAAGGGAGTCCTTCCAAAGCAGGAATCACACCTGATGTGCCCTCAGACCCCAGCCTTCAGCAGATGCCCTATGAGTACTGGAACGCTGAAAATGACAGCAGCACTCACAGAGGGTGAGTTTCCTCTGAGCCAGGCCCTGTGCTGAGCATACCTGCTCCGTTGTCCTGCTCGTGCCTCACCTCAGCCCCAGAAATTGGAGGGAGCATCATCTTCAGAACTGTGTGGTGGATGAAGAAAGCTCAGAGTGACATGTCCAGTGTCACTTAACGAATATCTGGCAGGGCCAGGATCAAGTCCTGTCTGTCTGGCTCCAGTGGCTGGGTGGATATCCGGTTCATCCGGTTGATTTGAGCTTCCGGGTGTGTGGGGGTAGGGCAGGTGTTTAGATGGAGGGAAGCCCTAGGAGGCTGGCAGTCCACAAGGGGACTCTGGGAGCTAGGATGCTGAAGCTGGTACCCAGGGAAGGTTGGCTAACTGTGCCTTCCATACACACAGCCCCAGCAGCCACTGGCTGGGAACAAATGAGGGACCCAGGGGTCTTTCCACCGGCAACTCAGAGCTACACCTATTTACCACTTCTTCCTGTAACTCCTGACTGACTCAGCCTTCCACCTGCATTAAATCATAAATACACTGCAGGTTCAATTCCTTTCTGATTCTTCTTTCTCGTAATCCTTTTTGTTGGAACACTGAGCCCCTGATAGGAGAGGCCGGTGTCAACAGATGGCACGCCAGCGGAGCACCTGTGAAGGGTAAACTTCTTTCTTGATCCTGCTGATAGTTAGGAGCATATTTCCATTCTACTCATTGCAGGAAAAGCATCCCCGAGTGAGGACCTGGGGGTGTCCCTGGCTCTCTGCAGCCTCCACGTTAGTAAGGACATTCTGCAGACGCTCTGCCTGGGGTTTGGATCTGATCTGAGTCTGTGTCCAGGGGGTCAAGTCTGAGCTGGCTGCCACAGGCACATCTAGAAAGCTCCCCCCGCCCCCAGAATCCCATCCATGTCCTCCCCTGTTCCTGGGGCCAAGTAGTCTTATTTCCTGGGCATGAGAGCTGGTTTTCTGCCTCTTGGAGAGGCTCTCAGGTTCTCCAAGTCCATCCAGTTGGAAGGAAATTGCCCCCTGACCCTGGAGTTTTCCCTTCTGCTGCTCTTCCTTGCACCTCAGTAGTGCTGAGATCTGTGGGGCGGGTGCCCCAGCCTCATCCAGGGCCCCAGTCTGGGCCTGATCTGCTTGCCTTCAGCCCGGCCTGTGCACTCACCCACTTCCCAGCTTCGTTCCCCACTAATAGTATCAAAGAACTGTTGCTGCCTCACAATCCATGCCATAATTGTAACTGAAAACAATCACTATTTATACATCTTCCTTGACTTACGATGGGAGATGGTCCACTCCCAATAAACCCACCACAAACTGAAATCAACATTGTCAAAAAAGCCCTTAATATACTTAACCCACCGAACATCGTAGCTTGGCCTCAGCCACCTTAAATATGTTCAGGTCACTTCCGTGACAAAAATCATCTCACACAAAGCTTAGTTTATAACAAAATGTTGAATGTCTCATGTAACGTATTGAATACTGTACAGAATGGTTGAAAGTGCATCAGCTACTTACCTTCTTGATTGTGCGACTGGCTATGTGTGACTTAGCTATGGCCTCTGCCCAGCATCATGAGAGATTAGTAGCCCAGGAAAAGATTAAAATTCACAATTTGAAAAAAAAAAAAAATGGAGTTCCCATGGTGGCTCAGCAGTTAGCGAATCCAACTAGCATCCATGAGGACATGGTTTCAATCCCTGGCCTCACTCAGTGGGTTAAGGATTCAGAGTTGCTGTGAGCTGTGGTGTAGGTCACAGACACGGCTCAGATCCTGCGTTGCTGTGGCTCTGGTGTAGGCTGGCGGCCACAGTTCCAATTGGATTGCTAGCCTGGGAACCTCCATATGCCTCGGGTGTAGCCCTAAAAGACAAAAAGACAAAAAAATAAAATAAATAAATAAAATTCACAATTTGGAGTTTGCTTTCTGCGGAACTAATATCCCTTTCAAACCATCACAAAGTTGAAAAATCCCAAGTCAAACCACAGTAAGTCAGGGACCATCTGTATATGGGTCACAGGCCCAGGGGGTGATCATCTGGGCTGGTCTGAACTGTATGGTTCTTCTGGCCTTGGCTGGGCTCATGCATGCAGTGAGCTTCTGGGACAGCTGGGGCCTTGCTGGTCTCTAATGGTCTCAGCTGGACCACTGGGCTCTGAGCTGGTTCACAGGGCGGTGACAGGGTTCTGGGAGGGCGGACGTGCTCAGGGCCTCTTGAAACTTGGGCTCTGGGGTGGCCTCGCCGGCTGATCACTCCCACTGTACTTTACTGGGCAAAGCAGCTCATCAGGCCAGACCCAATTTCCAGGTGAAGAATAAGACGCCCCTTCTTGAGGAAAGAGATGGAAACTTACTTTACAAAGAGCATAGGTACAAGGAGGCATGAAAACCTGGGGCCTTTTCTGCAGTCAGTCTACTCCCCTAAATTCTATCCCATCCCTGTGCTGGGCCTGCCCTCAGTCATCAAAACTCAGGACCATTACAGACCTCATGACCTTGATGTGTCCCAAAAGACAGAACTTTATGCTCACTCTCTGGCTCAATCTGCCTCAAGATGCCACGAACGGTATCAAGGCTCCCTTGCCCACATTCCCTGGCCCTCTGGGGTGACATGACTTTTGAGTGGTGGAAGGCAGCAAGCCTGAATATGGTAGTCTTTTAGAATGTCTCTAAATTGTTTTGTTTTGTTTTGTTTCACCCCAAGGGGAGAAATCTAAAAATACAATCTGGAATAGGAAAATTTCAAGCATAGAGTAGAATTCAAAAGCTTGGGCTCTAGAGTCAGCGTGTTTGGGTTCAAATACCATACTCACCACCTCTTAGCCACAAACACGTTGCTTTGCCTCTCTGTGCCTCAGCTTCCTCACATGTAGATGGAGCCAAGAAGAGTATCTAGCTCCTAGGGCTGTTTTGATGATTGCATTCATTAATTTTCATATATTGCTTAGGATAGTTTGGGGCATATAGCACATGCTCGAATGCAAGCTACGTTAGGCATAGGGTCGGGGAGTGTTAGGGAAGGAAGGTGGAAGTATGGGCAGTGTGCCCAGAAATCCTTAAATCTGACCCTGCACTGCATGCATCTGGCAATTATTTCAACTCTCCTGGAGGGATTCATCAGTGAAGGTGCAAACCTGCCCACGAGGACCTCCTCTTACAGGAGGATCAGAAGCCTCCTGAGATGTTCCCTGTGTGGCTGGTCCCCTATGTGCTGAGATCAATCACTGCTTCCTCATTTAAGATCCTACATAGCATTTACCATAATTTTATTTCTCTTTTTTGTTGTTATTCCTGCATCCGTTTAAACGCATCCCTACCACTCTCCTCACGCTGCCACTGGAACGTCACTATCAAGATGACAGGAACTTTTCTTATTTATTACTGTATCCCTAAAGCCTAGAATTTGATTAGCGTGGTAGATGTCTAATATCTTTTGAGTAGATAGATGAATGGATGGATGGGTGGCTAGATGCATGGGTAGCTGGATGGATGGATGGATGGATAATCCAGAATGTTTGTCAGCAGGGCAATGATAGGCTTGTGTTTTTGAAAGCATGATTAGGGGTTGCACATTTTCTTACTTAAAAAAATCACTTTGGAGTTCCTGTCACAGCTCAGCAGTAAAGAGTCCTACTAGTATCCATGAGGACTCGGGTTTGATCCCTGGCCTTGCTCAGTGGGTTAAGGATCTGGCGTTGTGCTGAGCTGTGGTGTAGGTCACAGTTGTGGTTCTGATCCCATGTTGCTGTGGCCCTGGTGGAGGCCAGCAGCTATAGCTCCAATTAGACCCTTAGCTTGGGAACGTCCATATCCCATGGATGTGGCCCTAAAAAGACCAAAAAAAAAAAAAAAATCCTTTAACTGTACTGTTCCAGCTTTATCACCGTTATCAACTTGACTTCAAAATAACACATTAGAAATTTGACTTCAAATCCACATGGCCTATTGCACATGAGGAATATATAATCCCCTTATTTCTAAAATGTGCACAAAATAATAACTATAGCTTTATTAGCTAGAATCCCTGTTGTTGCCTTCCTGGTCAGGCTTTTATTATAGGGGGACTGCACATGGACAGAAAAAGGCTTTTCTAGAAGCATCACCTAAATTCCTCCTGGACAACAGCAAAAGGATGGGAAAATCAGCTCCCTTTGTCTCAGAAGATCTGATATATAAGGGGTGATAGGTCATTGCATTACTAGTATTTCTGCCTCTTATGAAAGAAATTTCTATGAAATACAGTAGGACAATTGTCGTGGGAAAGGTCTCTGTATTACTGTTAACCAACCTGCTTTAAAGTCTACCATCTTATAATTTAAAGGAAATACGTGGTTTCCTCGCATTTTAATCCTTGCTGGAGCTTAGTCAGAGCATATCAGGAGGTTAAGAGACAAAGAAGGACTTGACCAGGCAGGCACCTTTACACTTGATGGTTGCCCTGTTCCTAGCATAGAACCACCTATAACTATCTCTGGCAATTGAAAAGTTTCTTCTGTCACAGGTTACCAATGGCTCGTGGATGAGCTAAAACCAGTCCTCTTTGCTACATTTCCCAGAAAAACTGCATCCTCTCAGCTTGAATGTGCTTTCACAAGAACTTCCAAGTAGCCTCAAAACAACAACAAACAAACACAACACAGCAAATGTGCCGAGTTTCTGTTATGATAAGTGAAGCAAGAATCAGAAGTGGCTATTGGATCTCATTAAAATGGAAAGCTTAGCAAGTAGTTCGTATTCTCACAGAGAACCTAGTTGAAATTAACCCCCATGGGAAGGCTGAGTTTGGCAGTCAGATCTGGTCATGAGAGCTTTTTGGAGCATAGTTAACTCATGTGATCCCATTGCAAGGGTTGTACTGACCTAGATTTTGAATGATACCTGGAAGTCTTGTTCATGGCTTTACAAACCAGAGTTCAGTTATTGCTTTAGAATCGATGAGAGCCAAGTAATGCTGCCTTGTGTTGTGTAATCGGTCAAAGAGCTAACGTTCTATAAATGCCCAGGTAAGATTTCTAGTCCCTAGAGCTCATCAAGGACTGTGGCTTCCAGTCCTTTTTAACTTACCTTTACCAACCACACAGGTGATCCACCTTACTGTTTTTCTTTGAATCTTTTAAAGAAAGGCAAATTTTTTCTTCTGCTCTTTTTACTATGAACTATTTCATCTGTTCATAAGAGGTTATAAATATGTACGTACAGTTTAAAAACTAATGGAAAACACCTGAGTCAAGAACCACACAGGTCAAGAAACCCACCTGTGCCTTAGTGTCTTCTCTCATCCCTCTCCCTCCCCGCAACCCCAAGGTAATTGTTACCGTGATGTTTGCATTAACATCAGGGTAAAAATGATCTTTACTTTGTATCAAAGTAATCAAAGTAATGATCTTTACTTTGTACCACCTATATTTATTTTGAAACCTTATGTCAAAAGTATCACTGGAATCACCTGTGTTATTCTGAGAGTTGCTTCTTACAGCTAGAATAGTTGTTGTTTTTTGGTTTTGGGTTTTTTGTTTTTTTTGTCTTTTTGCCTTTTCTAGGGCCACATCCACAGCATATGGAGGTTCCCAGGCTAGGGGTCCAATCGCAGCTGTAGCCACCGGCCACAGCCACAGCCCCAGCAACACCAGATCTGAGCCGCACCTGTGACCTACACCACAGCTCATGGCAATGCCAGATCCTTAATCCACTGAGCGAGGGCAGGGATCGAACCCACAACCTCATTGTTCCTAGTCAGTTTCATTAACCACTGAGCCACGACGGGATCACCTAGAAGGGTTTTTGAGGTTCATCTCTGTTGATGTATGTTGCTCTTTCCTCTTCTCCACTGTGTAGTCTTCCATCGTTGGAATATACTAGAACTTATTTATTTCATTGTGGAAGGACTTTGGGGTTATTCCCAGCTTTTACAGTTCTGTTTTGCTATAGTGAACAACACTGCTATGAATATTCTTTTATATGTCTCTTGACAGACATATGCAAGAGTTTCCCTAGGGCGGTCCTGCACAATCACAATATAATGTACTCACAAAGGAAAGCCACATAGGTAACTGTACATTTTCTAGTAGCTGTATTAAAAAGTAAAAAGATGAAATTAATTTTAATAACATATCTAATTTAACTCAATATATCCAAAATATCCAAAATCGAAATAGGTAGCTAATATAAAAGGTTTTAATAAGATATTTTATGCTGTCTTTTCCCCATACTTTGTCTTTGAAATCATAATTACGGCACACCTTCAACTGAGGCTAACTACACTTCGCTGGCTCAGTTGTCATAGGAGCGGCTGGTGGCTACTGAATTGGATGGATAGCACCCTCTTAGGGCATAAACATAAAAGTAGATCCCACTATTTGTTGTATACAGAAGACATATTTTATTTAATTAATTAATTAACTTTGTTTTTTAGGGCTGTACCTGTGGCATATGGAAGTTCCCAGGCTAGGGGTTGAATCGGAGCTGCAGCTGCCATAGCAACTAGGGATCCGAGCTGCCTCTGTGATCTACACCACAGCTCCTGGCAATGCCAGATCCTTAACCCACTGATGGAGGCCAAGGATCGACCCCTCATCATCATGGATATGAGTCTGGTTCATAACCTGCTGAGCCACAATGGGAACTCCCTATATTTTAAAGTTTATAGCCATACCTGTGGCACATGGAAGATTCCAGACTAGGGGTCGAATCAGAACTGCAGCTTCTGGCCTATGCCTACAACCACAGCAACCCCAGATCTGAGCCACATCTGTGACCTATGCAGCAGCAACACCAGGTCCTTAACTCACTGGGTTGAACTCAGGGGTTGAACCCACATCCTCACAGAGACTCAGTCTTCATGGAGCAGTTACTTAATCCACTGAGCCACAATGGGAACTCCAGGACACATTTTAGATTCAAAGATGCAAAGAGATTGAAAGTAAATGGAAAGGAGATGTGTAAACAATAGTTAAAAAGAAAGCCGGCATTGCTGAACTAATATCAGACAAAGCAGACTTTAAAACAAAAAACGTTACTAGTGATAAAGAGGAATATTTTATAACGTAGAAGGGCCAGTCCCTCAAGATGGTATTGTTTAATTTTTACCAGACAATCCCAAACTGTTTTCCAAAATAATTACATTCTTCCACTGATGTGTATATTCCCCACGGGCTATCTCCTTGGCAAGGATGGATAATGTCAGACTTTTACATATTTGCCTACCTGGCGGATGACAGTGGTATTTCCCTGAGGTTTTAATTTGAAGTTCCTTGATCACTAAAAAAGTAAATCTGGAAAATAGCAAGAAAAAAAGGACTCATCATTAACTCTCAGAGAAATGGTACACAGAATGTAAAAAGCATTCTTTTTTTTTTTTTTTTTTTGTCTTTTGTCTTTTTAGGACCAAACCCACAGCATACAAAGGTTCCCAGGCTAGGAGTCAAATTGGAACTAGAGCTGCCAGCCTGTGCCAGAGCCACAGCAATTCGGGATCCGAGCCGCATCTGCAACCTACACCACAGCTCACGGCAACGCCAGATCCTTAATCCACTGAGCAAGGCCAGGGATTGAACCTGCCTCCTTGTGGATGCTAGTCAGATTTGTTTCCACTAAGCCACGTGGAAACCTTTTTTTTAAGTATTCCTACAAATAGGTGATAAGAAAAAAGACTAATAGAAAAATATGAAAATATGGGGGAAAGGCTGCACAGCTATGGCCCATAAATATATTTTTCTCTTGCTACTTTCAAGGTTTTTTCTTTGTATTTGTCTTTTAACATTTTTCTATGATGTAGCTGTTTGCAGATGTCTTTTCATTTATTGTGCTTGAAGTAGTTCTGCTTCTTGGATGTGCAGATTCCTGTTTTTCATAGAATGTAGATTTTTTTCTCAGCCATTAATCCTTTGAGTATTTTTCTGCTTCTTTCTCACTCTTCAGATACTCCCATTACGTGTATGTTGGTGAGCTAAGTGGTGCCCCCACATTTCTCGGAGGTTCTATTCATTTTTCTTCATTCTTTCCTCTCTCTGTTTTAAAGGTTGTATAATCTCTAACACTCTGTCTTGATGTTTGCTGATTCTTTCGTCTTCCAGTTCAATTCCACTATTGAACCCTTCTAATAAATTTCTAATTTTTCTTATTATTACGTATCTATTATTTTCACTCCAGAATTTCCATTTGGCTCTTTTTCTAAATTGCTATTTCTTTGTAGATTATCTCTATTTGATGTCATAGGGTCATCCTTTACTTGCTGAAGCATGATTTCCTTTAGTTTTGTGGACATATTTATAATGGCTCTTTTGAAATCTTTTCTCTGTTATATATGACAGCTGGTCCCTTTCATGGGTCATTTCTGTTGCCTAATTTTTTTACCCTTAGTGTATGGGCCATTCTTTCCTGTATCTGTGTATATCTCATAAATTGGGTTGGAAAGTAGACATTTTAGATAATACATTGCAGCCACTCTGCTTATTGGCTCCTCCCTGGGACTTGTTATCGTTATTTGCTTCTTCGCTTAGTAACTGGCTGGATCATTTTAGTAACTCTATTCATCCCTTACCTCCCCTTCCCAAAGTGTGAAGCTGCCAAGGTTACTTGTCGGAGGGCGTGGCTTTGGGGAAGCCCATCATCACCCAGGGATCACAGTGCTTTGGGCAGGATTGTTTTTGATGGGCTCTCTCCCTGACCATACTCAGCTGTTACACTTCAATCATTGCCATCTGATTGTTCTGTTTTTTTTTTTTTTTTCAACATTGCCCTGAGGGCATAAATTGATAAATTCAGTTAAATGCTGGCTCCTCTGAAGGGGTAGTTCCCACAGTCCCTGTTTAGTTTTAGATGTGTTCTGAGCCTAGGAGGGCTCCTCTCAGCTCTCAGAGACCTCTTTCCCTAGTTCTCTTCAGCAAGCTCATTGGTCTACAGTCCAGCTTACCAGTCTCCTCCCAAATGCCTTTTAGCATAACTTCGAGTGTTTGTGAGAGTGCTCTCAGACTTGAACGTCTCCACACTCGGTTGCCCATGAGGCTAGTTACTTTGGGAAGAGATAGGCCTGCTCTGTTTTGTGACCTGCTTCTCCCTCCCCAGGCAAATTCTCTGAACTGCTATTGTGGATCTGGGTGTGGGGACAGTGGTGTGATTCTCTGAGTGACAACCCTACCGGGCACTTGGTGGGGGTTGGGGGTAGGGAGGCAATAGACTCAGAACTTCTCAACTTGCCACTCCTGGTAAAAAAACCACCACCTCGTGAGCCAGGACAAAGGCGATTAGGATCCACTATTCCTACTGGTGCATTGGCCAAGGCAGAGATTTCACCCCTTGAGTGGAGGCTGGGTGGAAGGAGAACGCCCCCACCTCTTGTGGCACTAATTATTGATTTCCTGTTTAATTATATTATAGAGAGAATATGCTGTGGATGACAGTTATTTGGAGTTTTTTTGAGACTTCCCTTACAGCTAGAATCATCATACAATTCAGGGTATACCCAAGGACAATTTTGTCTGGAATAAATGCTAAACCGAATAGATGTTACGACAAGAGGTAGAAACTGGTACTGTCCTAGAAACCAGAATGTGTGTTACCCTATTTATGGCTGAGTATGTGATGAAATTTTTAAATGTTTCAGTGTGCAGTATGCGTTTGTCTGGTGTGGTGTTCTATACATGTCCACTAGACCAGACTTGATCATTTTCAAATATTCTTTATTCTTACTGAATTCTTGCCTGTTTAATCTTTCAGCTGGTGGAAGATGTGTCAAAATATTCTAAGTCATTTTAAATGTTTATTTATCTTGATAGTCTGTCAATACTTGTGTCACATTTTGAAGATATGATACATAAAAATTTTGAATCTGCATAGGATTCTGTTTTACTTTTATCATTTTAAAGATCTTAATCTCTGGTAATGCTTTTTTCTCAAAATCTATTTTGTCTGTTACTAATATGACTTCAGCAACTTTCTTCCAGTAGAAATTTGGTTAGAATTGAAGCTTTAAGACATTATTGATTATTACTATTATTATTGATGATATCATCGTATCATCATTTTGGACAATCAATAGTTCCTTTTAAATATATCCTCTCCTCTCTTCCTTCTTTAATCTCACATGTTGCATGTGGAAAATTTCAAAGAAAACAGAACAGTATAATGAGGCCTAATATACTCTGGCTTTTTAAATATTTACTCTCTCTTTGGTGTATTAAAGTTTTATATGTGTGTATTTCTTTTTCTCTGTTTCGGGGGAGGATTCATTGCGATTTCTTTCTTTTACCTCTTCAAATATTACTTTTGCTCCATTCCTTTGAATTCTAATTCTGGAACTTAATGTAGACCCAGATTTCTCAACTTTGGCACCATTGCCCCAATTCTGTGTTGTGTGGGGCTGTCCAAAATATTGTAGGCTGATTACCTGCATCCTCTAGCTGCTCGATGCCAGTAGCACAAACGTGCTACCCTCTGCCAGCTGTTACAATGGAGAATGTCTCCTGGAGGGCAAAAGTGCCCATGGTGGGAACCACTAACTTTAATGTATATTAAACCCTTTAATCTATCTTTGCTGTGTCTTAATGTTTTGTTGCTATATTCAAAATCTTCACTATTTCTGGACTATAATTTGAATAATTTCTTCACTACTTCTTTCTTCAGCTATATCTTCACCATTTTTCTATAGTTTCCTTATCTCTGCTTATACTCAATATTATCTTTTATTTCAATAAACAGAATGATCTTATGTTCCATCTCATAACTTCACTGTTCAAAGTCATTGTATCTAATCTTTGTTCTTGCTGGTTCTCACTTTTGTCCTCTCCTTTCCTCGTGTGCTCAGCAAATGAGTTGTCCATTTTCCTTGGAGCTTTATACATGGGAATTCTTTATATGTGGAATGAAGGTGGTTTTCTCTAGGGAGGATTTCATTTAGCTTCTACTAGATGCCTGGAATCACTACTAATCTAGGACCACTTGAACGGTGAGTTTGAGGATTTTCTGAGTCCAGGTCCTAAGAATTCTGGCTGCAGACCTGAGTGCAGACTAGCTTGTGGGTGTTATTTCTCAGGTGTTCTTTGTGCTCAAGTTCAAGGTAATGTTTCCAGTCATCCCACTGGGAGTAAGGAGATAGCCTGAGTTATTTCTCATTCACCGTTACATTGAACATTCAACTCATAGGATCCTGGTTTTATCAGTTAAGGGCTCCTAGTAACTCCCTTCCTCCATGGTAGACCCTACTGTCTGTCTTCTGTGCCCCCAAGAAGCTGTGAAAACTTAAGCTCAATATACTTACTTCTGCAAGTGCCTCCAAAGTGACTGAAAGCTGTTCAGTTTTCTGCTTACCTCTTGGATTCATGCCATTAACTTTGTTTTTTGCCTTCATGCTCCTTATTTTCTTGCCAGCTCATCAAGGCACTTTAGAAGGTGTTAACAATTTTTTTTTTTTTGCCAGAATTTTTAGCTATTTTCAGTGGAAAAATCAGTCAAGGTATCTAGTTTGTGATTTCACTGGATATCAAGTTCCCTTTTTTTTTCTTTCCCTCGTTACTGACCAGTCCATTTATCGGGCCTGTCATTTATAACTATATGTGTTTTGTCCACGATGCACAGCTGGCCTGAATTTCTTAGGTCAGTGTTCTATAGGAGCTGCAGATGGAAAAATAAGTCCGATGCATATGAGTTGGCTGTTTTCACAGACCTCTCCCTCCCTGTCGACTCTCTGGCTGCAACCAATTATAGGCCACCGTGTGTGACCTTAACATACTCTCGTTATTGAGGCTTGCCCAGACTATGCCCTGGAATGCAGCTGAGCAAATCAGCTCAAATGGGTGTTGGACTGGTCTTTTCATACTTCCCAGCATCGAAGAAACCATTTCTGGCATCTGCATCTCTTTAACGTGTTCCTCAGTGATTGGTGTCACTTTTTGGAATGAGCTTGCTGTGTGCCCGCATGCAAAGAAGAATAGAAAATATGCCGGCGAGCCAGTTTGCTGTTACTGCCTGGGAATGACCAGTAACGATAACGCGTCTGAGGATGACAACTGCGGTGTTTACTCCGTGCCAGTCACCATGCTTGGCACCTACCTGGATTAATCAATCCAGATGATCTCATCTAATTAATCTCAAGAACAACTGCCCTGCTGTTTAATTGTTGCCAGAAAGAAAATTTAGAACTGCTCTATGGGTAACAAACCACCTCAACCACTTACCTCATTTGCTCATCTTGGCATTCATGTTGGCATCTCCCTCGCATAGGTGGGTGGGACCATTAGCATTTCACCCCGTAGATCTCTCAATGGTGTATTTCTGGAGTTCCCATTGTGGTTCAGCAGTAACAAACCCAACTAGTCTCCCTGTGGATGCAGGTTCGATCCCTGGCCTCGCTCCGTGGGTTAAGGATCTGGTGTTCCCATGAGTTGTGGTGTAGGTCGCAGATGTAGCTCAGATCCTGCATTGCTGTGGCTGTGGCATAGGCTGGCAGTTGCAGCTCCATATCAATCCCTTGCCTGGGAACTTCCCTATACTACAGGTACAGCCCTAAATAAATAAGACCAAAAAATGGATGAGAGAGGTATTTAGTTTTCCTATTGCAAAAATGTCCTATGATAAAATTATCAGAATTATGATGTATGACATGAAATTGTTAGGCACAGACCCCTATTTGTCTGTATCAGATGTTTTGGGATGTGCTTTATAGACAATCTTGGCTCTGTCTGCAGGTACATCTTCCATCATCTCCAAGTAAAGGTGGAGTGGCTTCTTCTATGTTCAGGATCTCAGGATGCAGCCCATCCATTCTAGACACCAGTGATTTCCAAACTTTGCGTGAGACACTCTACAACTCCCAAATTTATCAAAAAATGTGACAAGGACGCTACAAATAACTTTGCTTTGTCCTGAAGCACTTGAGAGTAAGTTGCTGAATAGCAGATTACCAACTCATAATTTTCCTTTCAGTGTTGGCAATATCTTGTCTTCAAATCACTTAGTTTGTGTGGGTAAAGATGGAGAAAAACTTAGTGAAGTGGAGACCAGATGGCACCCATCTTGCCGAGAATAAGGGAGAGAACCCTACTTGTGAGGAACACGGGTGACAGCATTTGCCAGCTGGGGTTTGGTTCTTACACTGGTCTTGGCACATCTGGGTAGGGATCCAGGTGGGCATCTGAAGGGCAGAGATTCCATGGCCCTGGTTATGGGGTCTTGTTAGTGGAAAACTCAACTGGGAATTCTTGTAAGAGTCATGGCTTCACATTGACATATATGATGGTTAAGGGAAAAGGATCACTTCCTGGGCAAAGGATCCAGGGCAATAAGGAACTGGTAGTAATAAGAAACCTCTCACCCATTTTCTGCGAGATTTTATATCCTTTCCTAGGACTTCTGGTCTCTGGACACTCTTCACTTATTCTTGTGTTTAGACAGCCTACTTCTCCTTACAGGAGGGCTGACCGAAGCGGGGATGGGCTTTGGGAAGTGCCTGAATGGCCCAGCTCTGTTGCTGAGGATTAGTGTAACTGGAAGGGCCCATCTGTCCTGTGTACACTGTGCAGCTGCTGCTGTTCCATCTTTTGTTGGTAGATTCTTAAGACGATTCTAGTCTTATCCATGTCATCGAGGGTGGCGAGGAAGGAGCATGTGCTTTGGACTTTGACTCTCCAATGTGCTAGCTTACGAGTGAGGTGCAATTATTAACCTCATCTGTAAAATGGGAGAAATCATGTCTTCTTACGGGCAGTCTGCCTGACACGTTTTGGGTGCTGCGTGAATGTAGCTGAGACGCTGATGGTGGTACTTGAACCCAGTGAGCCTTTCCCATCAAGCAGGCAGGGCAGGAGATGGGCATTTACTGTCCCTGGCACTGGGGTCCTTCTCAGCCTCATTCAGTTTAACTGTTTGGCCACATTGCCTTCCAGAAGAATTACTGGCCAAGGGGATTACAGAACAAATATCAAGTCTCTCATCTCCTAACTGCCAGCTCATCTCCTGACCTCCAGCTGGACCTTCCCATCAACACTCTGCCAGCAGGTTAACCACCGTGGCCCTAACGCCCCATGTAACCCCACCCCCACTCCCACCTCTGTCTGGCACCACCCCCGGAAGCATCTCTGAACCTACCCTGACACCTGCTGCTCTTCCCTTGCTTTGCCCAAGTCAGGGACTTTCAAACATTTTGTTATATGAGAGCATCCCCAATAGTGACATATAAGTGAGAATGGGGGGGCGGGGGTGTGGAGTGGAGGGCCACAAGATGGGGAAACTGACCTGATCATTCCCCTCAGCACGGACCTCAGGGTTCGCCCCAAACCCTCCAAGGTTCTGGGGAGCAGTTGGAAAGCCTCTGCCCTCAGCAACTGAAACTGCTTTCCAAAGGGCTCCCTGACTCCACCCCGACGCCTTGCTGCATGCCGCTGTCCCCTGAGAAAGCTCGCTTACCCTCTGCCTGTGCTCTTCCACTGCCTAAACTACCTACTGCTAGTAGAGTCCACTTCTCAGTTTGGCATGGCTGGCTGTGTGACCCTGGGTAAGCTACTTAGTCTCTCTGTGTCTCAGTTTCCACATCTGTAAAATGGGGTGAGGCCGGATCCAACTCTGCATGTAAAATACTCAGCTCCGTGTCTGGTCCATTATAAATAAGTGTTCAGGAAACCTTAGATGATGATATATTTGTTATTTACATACATATCAGACCTTCCTTATTCAGTTTTAAACTTAACCTTGAAAATATACAGTCTAGTACTAAATATGGAGCCTGACACATTAGTATTTGTTAATTTTGACTCCTGCCGTAGTTTTGCAGAATTGTGGCTGAGGGCTTCTAGATCATTATTGCTCAAAGGGTGGGTCAGATACCACCAGTATCAGAGTAGTTCTGAATGTATCCAGATGCCTAGATCTTATTTCAGACTTACTGGGGGCAGGGCCTGGAAATCTGCATTTTGACACCCTCATCTGGGAATTCTAACGTGCCCTGCAGAGAGCCCCCAATGTGGATGTGGAATCCTTGTCTCTGGTTCTATCCTGGGCTCACAAGCCCTCCCTCAGCGTTGGTCTCATTCCCATCAATTCATTTATATCAACATTTAATTTTATTTCAAAATCCTCCTCCTACCCCATACTGTCACATAATCAGCCCCATGCTGGAAATATTGACTTCAACACGAAAATTTCTTGCAAAGTTATTTCTCCTCTGGCTTAAGTCCAGATATTATTTGGGGGGAAATTTGGTCTGTTTGAGTGGCTAGGTCCCACTGTTTCACAGTTCACTAATAACAGCAAAAGGCTCTTCATTTTTCATTCATTTACTTTCATGGTGAAGGCTTATTTTGGTTCCACGGAGGCAACTAATTAATTACCTAATGTTCTTTTGCATTTTTACCAACATTAGACCAAATTTACGTCGCGGAACAAGCCATCCATACAGGATGTGTCATAATTACTGTTTTGCAATTTCACACCAGCAAAAATTTATTAAAACGTCACGACTCATTAATAGTAAGTGATCATAATCGCTTAATAGAAAAGGAAACTGTGCTAATGATGGTGGCTTTGATTAGCATATTTGACCTTAAGTCACGAAGTCAAATGAAATTAATATCGCCGAGTGTTGAACATAAGGTTTTTTACAGTATGCATCATTTCAATCATCATAAAAGGCAAATAAACCAGTTTTGAGTTTGACTGGATTTGAAACCCTTTTAAACTCTTCACAACAAATTAGGGGAATGTCAATGAACCATGAGGGTTAAGTGACAGGACGGGAGTAGAGGCAGAAGTGGCTCTTTTTGATCCAGTGCTAGTTCCTAGGGCGGAAGTGTGTCTTGAAAGAATCTAGCAGATGGTAGAAAGGAAAGAAGCCGTGGTTTGTAGCCTTCACCCTCTCCTAGCAAGACACACGGAGGAGGGTCTGTGAAGCACTCCACCCCCGGAGGATCATTCATTAGGACCAGCTGTCCCTTCGGATGTCATAGACTCTGCTGTGGGTCCAGATGCAGATCTGACGGCCTTCGCAGTGTCAATGAGACGCTCTCCTACCTCTGCGAAGTCTGCCTTCTTCTTTTTTTTTTTTTTTTTGGGGGGCCACACCTGCTGCACAGGCTAGGGGTCTAATTGGAGCTACAGCTGCCAGCCTACACCACAGCTCATGGCAACGCCGGATCCTCAACTCACGGAGCGAGGCCAGGGATTGAACCTGCAACCTCATGGTTCCTAGTCGGATTCGTTTCTGCTGTGCCACGATGGGACTCCAAGTCTGCCTTCTCCAGGACCGGAGCAGAGGGAAGGAAGAAACGTACTTAACCATCCAGGAGGGCAGAGATATAATATTTCGTTGTTTTCCAGCGATAGTGTCTGTCACATGGCAGACTGCCAGTGAATTTGTTAAGGGTGGGAAGGATGGAGCCTGGGGAGAACTCGGTTTATAGATCCTTTCCAAAACAGGTCCAGATGGGCTCAGATTCCCCACTATGTGCCTGGCCTGTGTCTCAGTGTCACTTTCATTTTTGATCATAAGTGTCATCATCAATTTTTACTGCCATTATCCTTACGGTAGGAGCCACTGCCAATACGGGACTTGAAAGCAACCCCCTGAGGTTCTATTATTTACCCCACTTGACAGCTGAGGAAACCAAGACTCAGAGAGGTCAAGGGCTTTATTGCTTTATTTTTATATCTTTAGCATCCATTGGGGGTACAAGGGGAGCCAGTCCCCATTTTCAGAGCAGTGTATAAAGACTTGCTGGGGAGGGGAGGTGTTATGTACACAGAACTCAATGCAAAGGGACAAGGCAAGGTCACACACGAACACGGGTGTGAGTGAGCTGGGCTCCCCAAAGATGAAGAACTCCTTGTAAACTGGAAAGCCTTGGAAAGCTTCCTGGGGGAGCTGCAGGATGTTATAAGAGGCAGCCGTGGGTGAACACGGAGGCAGATGGATGGAAGGCAGGGAGTAGGTCTGATTAGTAGGTGCAAAGGGAAAGGAGGAGAGAGAGTTGGGAGACGGGTGGAGTCAGAGCCTGGTGACAATAGAGTTTAGGAGAAAATGGAGGCTGAAGGCAGGTGAGAGCCCTCCCCTCAGGGCTGGGGCAGGGTGAAGCGGAGGGAGGCAGCAGGAATGGGAAGGAAGGCAAAGCCCTGTTGATTTGGAAACAGACACTGAGAGTGCTGGAGATGGACGGGGTCACAGGTGGGGAACAAGGGATGTTTGCATCTCTTCCTCTCCACCTGCCAGGAAGCTTGGCTCCCTCGTGTGTCCTCTGCAAAGAGGCCGCTGTTCACCTGACAGCTTGAGCCCACCCTGGGAGCTATCCTTTCACCTCCAAGCCTCCAGCCCCATCAGTTCTACCTCCCAAATCCTTCTGCTCCTCTCGTCCCCCCCCCGGATCTGCCCCACCCTCTCTTGCCCGGGGCCCTTGTACCCTATCCCCTTGTTCTCTCTGCCCCTGTGCTGGTTACGTGGGTGTGCGAGCCCACTTGCCTACAGCGTGCTGACCTGTCCTGGGTCCAGGGGCCCCTACCCCTTCCAAGCCTCACCACCTCGCTTCCTGGTCCCTCTGCACTGGCCTTGCTGGACTGATTTTTCTTTCTTTAACGCCCCACATTCATTCCCACCTCTGAGCCTCGACACCGCTGTTCCCCTGCCTGGATGGCTCTTTCCCCACTTCCGGTGACTTCTTAACATTTAGGCTTTACATCTGAGGACACCTCCTCAAACAGCCGTCCTCTGGTCCCCCAGACTAAAGCCACTTCCCAGTGCTTTTCATCACAGCGCCCTATTTCTCTCACAGCAGTAACGCTTTATGAGTATTTAGTGCTTGACTCTGTACCCACACCACAAGCACCTTGCTTGAATTAGCTCACGAATCACCTGGTGACATACGTGCCATGACCATCCTTATTTTACAGATGAGGAGACCGAGAGCACTGGCCAGCGTCACATTTCACTTGCGTGCCCTCGTAAAGGCTCCTCCCACGACCGTGTGAGCACAATGAGAAGAAAGGCGAGTCCTCTCCTATCCTCCCTCCACCCCCCTGCTGAGAAGGATGCTGGGCACAGTGTAGGCACTGACACACGTTAAGCCAGCAGGCTGGGGGGCGGGGGGTTGAGGGATGAGGACCTCCCTTGTGGGCAGGCTGATTCGAAGAGGGGGCTGGTTCTTCCCAGGGAGGGGGGACGTACTTGAATTTGAGTCCGGCACATAGACGGCAGCCTTGAGTCATCACTCCAGGTGGCAACTGAAGCTAAGCAATGAACAGAGCTCTTCAAAGGGGACAGAGCAGCAAAGGAACAGAGACTGAGCCTTCCCGGGCAGGGGAGCTGCTTGCGAACATACACTGGCAAAGCTTGGAGTCAGAACTCGTGAAAATGTCACCATTTCATTCATTGCCTAAAGGATAGTTCTGTTTCACTGTCAGTAAATCCCAAATTAAGAAAAAAATAATCCAAACACATACATTGGTTTTTCACATTACAGGAGGATTACCCATTTAAAACCTCAGGTTTCCTTCAAGGTCTAATCCCTCTGCAGTTTGAAAAATGATGTGATTTGCCAGAAGCCTCTTCTGGAGCCAGGCAGTTGCAGGATAACCCCCAGGTTACAAGGCAGACCCATGAGTTAAGGTGCCTGGATTTGAGCCCCCATCCCCACCCACTCCCAACCCCCGGAGACCTACAAGGTTTTGGGGAGTTACCTTACCCCTGAGTCACTTTCCTCATGGGCAAAATTGAGACAGCAGCCCCTGTCTTGTGCTGCTGCTGGGAAGGTCCAAAGCAGTGATCAGTGTTACTTCCAAGAGTAAGCACTCGGTGAAGAAAGGATGCAGGGGAAACACAGGTCTCCTCCCGGAACTGTGAAGAGGCGAGGAGCAAGCAGGCACCACAGCTAGAAATGGATTCAGTGCTGGAGAGGGGGTGCCGGGAGCGGGGTTGTGTCCGATCTGGAGGTCCCGAGTGGCCCCTGAGCAAGCCGGGCTGGGCTGGTTTTGTGTGAGTTCTTATCTCTGAGGGTGAGGTGATGCTGATTGCGGGGGCGGGGCGGGGGGGGGGGGGGTCCCTGCAGGGCGGGGCAAGGCCAGCTCCTCGGTGCCTAGAGGTAACCGGTCCACCAGAGGGCAGCAGCACCACCACCACCCTCGTCACCCCAACCACCCCACCTGTACAACCTTGAAGCATTTTAGTGAGGTTGCCACCATCCCAGCAAGGCAGTCACTATCCCCTGCCTCTGTTCCATGTGTGGGTCCCCCATGGCTGAGGGTTCGAGCAAGTGAACAGCACAGAGCAAGATCAGCTAGTGGACTGGCGCTAAAGAGCTGGAGTTGGCCATCCCTAAATTATAGACGGGTTATTCAAAGAATACTGAATAAACTCCAAAACTGCCTTGAAAAGCTCAGTGGAATACTACTACTACTACGACTAGAGAGTCCTCAGACGTGCTCAGCAAAAGCTGATCATCAATCACATTTTCCAGTTGTGGGGCAGAAGGGGAAGCCGTCAGCATTTAGGACGAGATGGGTCCGAAGAACTAAATGATTCCCTGGAGCCAGCCCCCCTGCCAGGGGGCTACTCCCTGCCCTCACCACCAGCCCAGTGGCTAAGTCCTCCTGTTTTCTGGGGTCATGGTCGTTGTACTGAAGTTTCAGGAGGCCCAGGAGTGACAGCCAGGAATGAGAACCAAGAAGAGTGACTGGGTGCCCCTCAAAGTTGGAGCTGGATTAAGCGCTTCCAAAGCTGCACTGATGGTAACAGACCAGCCATGTTTTTCTGGGCACAGTCTGTGAGCAAATTAGATCTTTAAAACAGCTAGGCAGGCTTTTTGTCACTTGGTGTTAACTGTGTATGTTGCAACTACTTTAATTGGTTTCATGTCTAGAGTGAGGGACCGAGATGGAAGTGTGACTCTCAGGGGAGTGGCCCTGGCGCTCAGATGGCTTGTCACATTTCTGTTTTAATCTGCTCTTCTTTTTCCTTAAGGCGAGGGAGGTAAAGTAATTATCTTTTGAAGACAAATGCATGCAGCAATATGCCAGCTTGCGCGCTCTCGACAGGGCCCCAAGTGTGGGTGGAGGGAAATGAAGTGGGGATGTGCGTGGATCTGGGCGCTTTCCTACACAGAAGCCAGGAGACTTTCCCGATGAGGCTGGAAGGCAGAGAAGAGTTTAAATGGACACTGGCCTCAAAAAACTGAATTCGAGTCCCACGCTGCCTCCCTTGGCTGTGTGACTTTGCATCAGTTGCTTGCCCTCTCTGAATCTCAATCTCTTTCGTTACAAAATTGGATTGATTCTCCTGGGTTGCTTGGAGGACTGAAATGAGATCATGTGCACAGGGCCCATTCATCTTGGTGCTGGGGGCACGTGGCAAGCACCCAGTCACCATCAGCTCTTATTACCAGGCTGTTAGTGTCATGAGCTTTCTGAAGGCACTGTCCACAGAGGGGGGCTAACCCTTGACACTCCTGTCACCAAAAGAGCTGACTCAGCCTCCCTTGGGTTGGGCGGGCCCTGTGTTGAAACGACTCACCCTGTGTCACCAACCACAGAGTGAGGAATTATTTTAAAATCCTTATGCATGCAGTGTACACAGCGCCCGTGTGGGGCCTCTTCCCCAAATTGCTGCAATTAATCGCTAAAGAGGTTCTGTGGGGCAGACGCTCACGGCGACTTGGGCTCTGGCAGGGCTCTGCTGGATTCAGTAGGAAACTCCAGTTCTGGGCTTGCTCTGAGCCAGGGATTCATCTGCCTCTTTCGTCCCAAGGGCAGGGGCCAAAACCTGAGCTGGGTTCCAGCCCTTGCACAGCTCAGCTTCTTTACTTTTCATTCTTTAAAAAAAAAAAGTGGTAAAAATAACACATAGACAGGGAAAAATCGTGTATCTAGGTAACATCTATCCATCCATCCATCTATTCATTATTTATCTAGCCATCTATCATCTATATCTACCATCTATCTTATATATCATCTATGTGTCGTCTATCTACATATATCATCGATCTATTTCTTTTTCTTTTCAGGGCTGCACCAGCGGCATATGGAAGTTCCCAGGCTAGGGGTTGAATAGGAGCTGCAGCTGCCAGCCTACACCATAGCTCACGGCAATGCTGGATTGGAGCCAGTCTTTGACCTATGCTCCAGCTTGTGGCAACACCGGATCCTTAACCCACTGAGTGAGGCCAGGGTTCAAACCTGCATCCTTATGGGCTCTAGTCGGGTTCTTAACCCACTGAGCCACAGTGGGATCTCCATATCTATGTGGTTTTTTTGGTTTTTTTTTTTTTAATATATACAAGTAGGACTATGTTTTTCACTGTTCTGTCTGTAATCTTTTCACACAATACACCATAGACCACTTTCCATTTCAATGGATGTACTTCTACTTTTGAAAATAGTCGCATAGTATTTCCTCATCTTGATGCACCACGAATCCTTTCACCAGTTCACTGCTGATGGACTTTCAAGTTGTTTCAAGTGCTGTGCTCTTGCAAATTATTCTGCGATGGAAAAAAAAAAATCCTTTGCATGGATCTGCGTAAGAATGAATGCAGGGTAAATTCCTTGCAGTGGAGTGGTTGTCTCAAAGGGAATGTGGATTTTAAATTATGTTCCCTACTGTCAAACAGTAGACCGTCCCTTTTTAAGTACCCACCCAAGGATTTCGCAGGCCAAACGCTCACCTAACCTTTGAAGCTTTGTCTACCAGCCTGGATGGGAGAAAGCTTCACAAGGATAGAACCCATCCATGCAGCTGGCACTGCCGGTTTGTGTGACTTTTATGGATGTTCCAGCTCTTATCTTTCACATCATGGTGTTTTTATTTATGCTTTATTTATATCACCAAACACAAGTGGTCTCGTATCTTGTTTCTGTCACCGTTTTTATTCACTTTCTTGGCATTTCTCTCAGAGTTTTATTAGTCATTTCTTGTTCTAGCTCCTAAAATTTCTATCACCTGCTGGCTGGGGGTGGGGGTTGGTTATATTCAGGAGATGATTAGAATACTAAGAGGCTGAGGGAGGAAACTCCAGATCCCCAGCGTGCTGCTCCCTCCCCATTTCTGTTTGGTGATTCAGGGATCTCAGAGTCCCTCCATTCCCTAGGGACCAGCCCCCTGCTGCTGGCACAGGGAGGTTTATTTTCCTGAACCTGAGCTTGGAAATTGCTGCACAGGCTGCCCCGAGCAGCCCAGAGCCAGGTGAGATG
Source organism: Phacochoerus africanus (assembly GCF_016906955.1). Classification (NCBI taxonomy): domain Eukaryota; kingdom Metazoa; phylum Chordata; class Mammalia; order Artiodactyla; family Suidae; genus Phacochoerus; species Phacochoerus africanus. The sequence continues at coordinate 126,575,550 of NC_062558.1, forward strand.
TTGGGATTTAGGGTTTTGTTAGACCTTTTAAAACAGCAGGCCCAGCTCCAGAGGCTCAGGCACCCTGTATCCAAACTGTGGAGTCTGGCAAAAATCATCCTAAGCTCGGTCATTTGAAAGCAGCCCAGAAAGCAAGGGAGTAGGAAAACCCAGCTGAATGAAAAATCACCAAGAATAAAAATGTTCTGCAGAATCTCACGTGGAACACAGGCTTCTGTCCTACAAACAGCATGGTCTTCTTGGTGTTGAGTGGACTGCAATTTTCAAACTGAAGCAAACAGCAATGGGGAAGTTAATTACCATGATTTAGATTTCAATATTTTGCCTTAAAAAAATCCCGGTGAGGATAATGTGCCAGAAATGAGAACTTCCCCAGGGAAATGGGGGCGTCACATTTTGAGGAGCCACAGTTACAGAAAATATAAAATAAAAAGATAAAATCTAGGGTGTTCCCTTTGTGGCTCAGTGGTTAACGAACCCGAATAGGATTCATGAGGATGTGGGTTTGATCCCTGGCCTTGCTCAGTGAGTTAAAGATCTGGAGATGCCATGAGCTGTAGGGGTAGGAGACTAGCATCGGATCTGACCTTACAGTGGCTGTGGTGTAGGCCAGCAGCTGTAGCTCTGATTTGATCTCTAACCTGGGAACTTCTATATACGGTGGGTGCAGGCATAAAAATAAAACAATTTAAAGAAAGATAAAATGTGGCCTCATGTGATATAAAATGATTCTTCCTTGCCAGGCACTGAACTAGATGCTGGGAATAAAAAAATGGCCCACTTTGTCTTTACTTTTTATCAAAATATTTACGCTCTGTAAATTTATACAAATAATTCCATACGTATATGATAGTAACTAGAGAACCCACCAACCCTGTCTTAGATGTCAAACTGCACGTTCGAGATAGGAACTGAGTAGCAGGCATGGTTCTCCACTAGAACCTGGTTCCTTTTGGTTCTGCACATACAAGCTGTTAGGTTGGGTCCAAAACCGGGGCTTCAACAAGGGGGACTGCGCTGCCTCCTGCTCCTGGGGATATGACAGTGTCTTTGGAGGAGGGGAGAGGTTGCTCCTGGCAACCAGGGATGCTGCTAAACACCCTACAATGCACAGGACCAGATGCCTTCTCTATCTCCACACTGGGGATATGTTTGTAGATTTCAATCTCACTCTCCAATGAATTAAGATAAAAGGACACCAGAATACTTTTTTTTTTTTTTTTTAGAAAAAGAAAACAACTTTTATTAGAACATCCCGGGGCGGAGGAGATGGTTGAGGGGACTAGGTACATACATTCTGTAATGCTTGAGCAATATGCTAACAGAAAGTCTAATCGTCAAAAAACTACTTTCAAAGTCCAAAGAGCAAAATGTATACTTCTGCGTAGAGATGGTGTCCTGTGGGTGACGGCGATAAAGCATGTTGCAAACAGCTGTGTGAGGAAGCCATGTGGGAGGGACTCCAGGAGAATGTTCCAGACCCCTCAGGAAGCAGATACACAAGACGATGAAATATACACATGGAAACTCAGGAAACACACGATATAAAGTGGCAACCGGAAGGAGAGCTGCTTATATGTGCCCTCCCCTAATTGGGGGCTTAAGTGGCCCTCGCTCTACCCTTCACCCCAGCTTTGACGAGGCTGGGTGTCTGAACCCCTCTCCCAGGACAGAATGCTAAACCGATCCTAAAACCCAGAATCCTGACTCTCTTCCACCTCCACCATTAACTTGTATGAAACAGAGTGAGCATAACTGAGACGCACCCTCGGGTTAAGCGTAAAAATGCAACACCATCCAAAAAATAAAGCAAACCCATCTCACTTCCTACCGCTCACAGAGCTTCTCAGCAGGCTCTGGATTAAACAAGAGAAAATAATTTCAATATCAAGGGAAAATGCACAGAGGATGAGAAACCTCTTTAAAGCCAACTCTGGTAAAAAAGTGTTTCCCTACCTCCCGTGGGGGAGAGAAGGGAGAGAAAAAGAAAAGACAGATAATTAGGAGAAGTATAAGACCCAGGATTTCAGGTTTCTGAAACCCCTTCTTCAACCCTCTGAGGACAACCAGCTTTTTCTGAATCCAGAAAAGCACATCAGAAATGTCTGATTACGCTAAGACCACAGCCAGAGAAGGCAGGGTGATCAGTGATGTGGTTCTACCCTTGCCATTCTCTTCCCCTGTGCCCCCCTCACTTCCTCACATTTCAGAAATGCCTTCAGCTAAAGCTAAAAAATGAAAAACCCAATTCCAGATCAAGCACACTTTGCATGCCAGGAAGATAACGCTGGATCTTAACCGCCCTGCAGCAGTTGTGACACGGGGGCGGGGGGGCGAGGGCGGCTTTAACGATGGCACCTTAAGTGTCACTGTGCCAAGAAAGCTGAGTGCCTTCACCTGGGTCTCTGCAGACGCCCCACCAACCCCGTGACAGATGAGAGGATGTCACCGACTTCCAACAGCCCTGCGTTTCCTACACCGGGGGCCTCCACTGCGTGTTCCAGTCCCTCATTCCCGTTTACTCTGGTTCTCAGATCCGTGATGTGCCTGGTGAACTGCAAAGGTGTCTCCTAGGCCCACTAGCACCATGGCTGGTACCTGACAGCTCCGACATCCCACTGGCTCATAGACCTGGCCATGCTCATGGCCTCTGAGGCTCAAAGGGGTGACCCTCCTTGGTTCTCCGTAGTGGCCTTTTGGGCACAGGCGGAGGGTGGGTATACCTGCCTGCTTTGTGATGGGTGGGCTGGATGTGTGTGTGGGGGTGGTGTATGCACATGGACCTGGACTTACCTCTTAGCGAAGGAGTCTGAAAAACAGCTTCTGCAACTATTTAGGGAGAGAATAAATAGATTTTCCAAAGGAAATCAAAGGGAAGGATTCTGCCAGTCTGGAAAAGCCAGTTGTCCCCCTAAGCTATGGTCAGAAGGCCCTCTATTCTCAAGTTACTCGTGCCAGAGCTTCAGCCCCAAATGATGGTTCGTTCAAGTACAGTAGATGTTTCATAAACCTGCTGAAGTGTTAAGCGCCTGAGCTGCTGATGCTTCGAGAGGCTTGGTCAGGGACTGGTGGAGTGGTCCATTTTTCTTGCCAGCATCCTGCACTTGAGGCAGATTAAAATACCATCAGACTCACTGGCTAATTCCCCCCCAAAGGCCACCCCATTTGGGGTCTCATCCTTTCTGGTGGATGTCGTGAGCCTGCTGGGCCTGGCTGGACAGGCTTAGCTCTTCCTGGGAACAAATACTAGTTTTTCATTTCTTGGCGGGGAACACAGCAGACAGATTGAAAGCTGCTTTGCTTCTAACACTTTTTAAAAACCCCTTCTCCCAGGTCCCCTCAATAATCTCAGAGGGATACCTTTAGCACTGATGCTGAAGCGCCACAAGTTGGTGCAAATGGGCCACCTGCTCCTGGATGACCGAATGAAGCTCTTCCACGCCCTAGAGTTTTTCATTCACACAGCATTGTTTAACTTCCTACTATGGGTCATGCTTTCTGCCAGGGAAGCTGCTAGGATGAGCGAGAAGAGATGTTATAAAGAAGGAAGGGGCCGAAGGTCTCCACCCAGTCTCTTGGCACTTCCAACAAAGTGGAAAATGAGGGATGGGTAAGAAAGCTGGACCTGGGATAAAGAGAAGAAAATCAGAGAAAACCTTCCATTGATGCGGGTGCTGGGTTTGGCAGCTGCCCTTGAGCGAAAATAAACTCCCCGTGGCAGCGGGACAGGATGCTGATATTGGCACCTGCCAGAGGCAGACAGCCGAAGTCGCAGCTGCGCTGGTCAAATGAGCCTGGAGACCTCAGGGGGCTGGGACTTCGATGACTGTTATCAGGCTGCGGTTCTCTGCAGGCAGTTTATTGAAGCAGGGCTTGCGTGCCTTCCCCACCCCTCTGGGCTGGGTCTCAGAACCATCAGAAGTGCAGGTGGTGCCTCCCGCTGAACAACCCAGGCTGTCTCCGGAAGGGAGGGGAAGCTCGTCAGAGAGCACTGAGAACAACAAAGGGATGCCTGGCGAGGATGCAGCAGACAAGACAATCCCCAAGCTAAGAAGAGGCAGCTCGGGGGAGGGCCGGAGGGATGAACTTTCTACTCCTGGATTAGCATCACCCTCAGATCGCCTGGCTCTGCGGAGAGACTTCTCCGCCTTCAAACAGCCAGGGTTACATGCACAACGGGCATCAGACAGAACAAGAATTAATTTGGGTAGGACTTAAATTTAGAATGCTTCAGATAAAGAATTGACGAGTAAGAACTCTGAAAAATACTTGGGCAACAAGAAGCAAGGGTGGGGACTGGGGTTATCAATCATCACTATGAAAGAGAAGGGACTCCGCCAATATCTTAAGATAATGATCCTTGCGAAAGGAAATGTCCTGCTGAATACATCCCAGGATGGAGGCAGTGGCCAACCGCACAGATTTAAGGCCTCTGCAATGAGGATGTATTGCAAAGGCATAGTCATCTTGAAGAATTCCAGACAACAGGCTTCAAACAAATGGTCACTAGAGAATAAAGGCTGTGTCAAAGTCGAGTATCAGAGCTACACACAAGATGCTTATCTTAGGGATGAGAGTAGAACACAGCTTCCAAGGGTATCTAACCAAATTCCCAGCTGTTTTGTGGTTTGAGAATCTCTAAAAAGAAATTCCTTCCTCTGTCCTCCAGATAGTAGCTCTGGCTTGCTTCCTACAAAGGCACTGGGGTCTAATTCAAAGACCTCTGGCTGTTTCGTTGGAACAAGGTTCCTATTTGGATCAGACCACGCGGTCCATTCACCAGTGGCCCGTGGCCTCCTGTGGAACCCTGATTTTGATTCAAACTCCCCAAGGTCAGTGCAGACAGGCTCGTGGGCCCACACCATGTTCGGGCCATTGCTAAGTCACTCGTGTGTGTTGTCATTGCTTTTGAGTCTCTTTTGAAACCATGGGTCTCACGTGGTCTCATCTGTTTAATCAAAGAGCAGAAGCAACAAAGATCACGGGGGGAGGAATCCGAGAGATGGAGAACAGCGTTGAAAGAGAATGAGCAAATGTGCACTCATTTAAGCCATCCTTTTCTGGCCCACAGTTTATTGACTCAAATAAGTCGTGCATGTCTTGACTACATGAATGAAAACTTATTTTCCAAGAGACAGCTCCTCCGAGGCCACTGTTTTGTAAATAATAACAACAGAGATACATCTTTTGCTGGATTCTAAGAAAAGAATTTGCTAATTATATAAACTCCCACGGCTCTTACATCTCTTTTCCCAAGCACTTAACACTGATTGAGAAAGGCTTCCGCTCTCCCCCTTTCCTGGCTCAGCAGATGGGGTGTTGGGGAGTGTCTGATTTAGAGTCCAAAGCGGCAGGTGGGAAATGGGGATGCAGCTGGAGAAGGCCCATCCTTGGTGCACGTGCGAGAGGGCAACAGTCTTCATACAGACCCGATCAAAGGCTCTGGAGGAGCCTTGTCCTGTATTTGATGAGCTGGAAGACACAGCTTCTAAAACATTTTTTAACTACAGGATAAAAGCTTGTTAATTTTTTTTTTTTTTCCTAATGGAAACCACATTCCTACCACACTTTGGATAGAGTTTGCTGTCCTTGATGAAAAATAACCTACGTCATCCTCAACTTAGGCTTTTTCTACTAGAGGCTTGAAAAAGAAATCAAGGAAAAATAACTATTCAGGTGGCCTTCTGAATTCCCTCTCTTTCTTGTGCCCTTCTTCCTTCCTGTGCTCTATTAAAAAGCGACGCAACCACCTCTGGGTCAAAGATAATCAACGTTAAAGTGGACTCAATGTGCTTCTAATCAGTTTGGCCATCTTGCCTTTTTTTTTTTTTTCCCTCTGAAATGAATCGGGCGCGGCTAGACTTGATCTGGGAGCCATGGTCTCCATGGACCTCCGTTACTGTTCTTGTTTTGTCAAAGTCAACTTCAATGAGATGATTTCCACAAGAGGCCCAAACCTCAGCAGACAGCCCTTAGATTTAGGTGGCACCTGCAATGCAGGGCCCAAAGGGACAGGACGTGGTGAACCATTTTTGCTTTCAGAACAGCCAGAGGAGAAAGACTGAAGTCACTTGCCCCCTTCAGGGCTGGGGCAAATGACAGGGTTTCCAGGCCACCACGTTACACTGTGACCACCCCAAATGGCAGAAACACTTGCCTGGCATGACGGTCTAAGAATCGCTCTAACAAGCTGTCATGGCATATCCTTCTCCCTGGGTTATTTAATCAAGAATTTGTTTTCAAACTGATGACCTGGTAATCTCATACGCATCTCTCTCTGAAGAAGAATGAGATCCCGTCAGTGAAAAACGAGGCTGTTCAAAACTTAATTTATGTGCTGCCCATGCATATGTTCGTTCTTCACTGAAGGCTCCCCTTGCTAAGCTCTGAGAACTCCCATTTCCTCTTTGGTCATCTGAAGCTAATTAGAGCTGCAGAAGTAATCAATAGCTTGCTACAGTGGATTACATAGAATCAGACCTATCCGTGATTAGACCCATGTAGATACACAGAGATACCTTAATCAAAAACAAAATACGCTCTGTAAGAGATATGCTTTCATAGATGACTGGAATTCCAAGCATTTCCACACGTTTAATGTGTTGAGTCAAAGTAAGAGTCCCTACGAACCTCTCACCAATGGAATGTGTTCGATGAATTTCCCTTAAAAACATTTCAAAGTGAAAAAACTCGGTACTTAGTATTAGACATTTATGTTTATTAACATTTGGATATAAATGTACTTCGAACACCCATAGAGCTAAAGGACTATGCCTTCACCTTGGCTTTCATGGACTTCCCACCCTAGTAAGTTGATTAATCCTTACAAGGCAAACATCCGTGAGCAAAAAGGGAATCGGGGTGAAATGAGCCTGGTGGATTTCCTCCTCCATCCTCTCTCCGGACGTGGGGAAAAAGCTACTGCTTTGAACTGTCTCTTAAGGTGGAATCTCCTCACCTTTATTCAGTTTCAAAGAATCATGGCTACTAGCACCCGATCCTTAGATTCTCTGAATCTCATCATTTCGACCAGACTTCTACTTCAAGAACCCACTTTCGGGTCTATTTGTCTAAGGAAGAGAACAATGAACGATGACGTGCAGTTATCAAGCCAGTTGCCTTGTACCCAGCGTCTTGCTCTGTGTCTCCGTGCCAGCCAACTCCTCTCCACAGACCAGACAGCAACCCCTGGGTCCGCCAACCTTCTTCTTTTCTTGCAGAGTCATCCCAGCCTGTCATGGAGGACACAGGACACGGAGCAAGCAGATTCCCGATGACCTTCAGACCAAACCGCTCTACATAGCAGTCAGTCCAGCACAGTTGGGCATCAAGACAAGAAAAGGGCCATGTACCCTGGCACGGATCTGCTTCAGAAGAGAGGGCCACATGTCCCATGCCTGTTCCAAAGCTGCCTCTGTCAGGTAACATGAAAACCAAGGTACCAGTTCGTGTCAACTGGCAAGGGTGCCATGAGACCTCAGAGAACATTTCCGCACACATCTGTGCCCTCACGTTTCAAGAAATGATAAAAGACAACGCTTGGTGGCTCTGTTTCCTCCTGCCTGTCCACGGTAACGTGATGCAAAGCTTTCTGCTAAAGCACGGGGCTCGTCAGAGTCTGCTTGTATTTGTCAAGTTAATATCGGAGCTAACACTACTTAGAGGAACACAAGCTCTATGTATTCTGTATTAAACCACCAGTAAAAAAAAAAAATGAAGACAATATCATTACTTCCAAAATATAGAAAGCCAATAGTTGAACTCATTTCATAGTAAAATTTCTTCTCTACATATAACTTCATAAAGGTATTAGAACGATGCTTCAGCTCTGCTTGGGTCTCGTTAGTTTCAGGGCTTCTCACTCAGGGAAGGCTTCGCAGAATGTGTCGGGAGGATCAGGGTTCTGCGACGTCTCCCACCCAGTCTCCTTCTCCACTTTGACCCGAAGACAGACACGGCTTTTGGATGGGATGGGTGTTTTTGTCGTGGAGGAGGGTGCAGAACCGTTTACAGAACGTGAACATGAGGGCGGAAAGTGCATGTCCATAAAGGTGAACACGGGCACAAGCTTGTTTGCACAAAGGCCATCAAGATGGTCTTGATGAGAATCTTGGCTTTGTGACCCAAAAAGCTTGGCATCCGCGGACAGCTGTAGTGATGTCATCAGAAATGAAAGCTATTCCATGAGAGAGAGCAGATTCTTTACAAATACTCCCTAGCGAGCCAAGGCCAGAGTTCAACTGTTAACATTCTCATCCTCATTTTGCAAAACATGGCCCCAAGTTGCTTTACAGCCAAATTAACCAAAGGGTCCCTTTACAATATAGCCTGCCCCCCAAGCCTTTTGAGGTTGGAAGGTAGCACTGCACTGGGGATCCCATATAAGCCCTAAGGATCACAAGAAGCTTTCTTTAAAAAAACAGAAAGAGAAAGAAAGAAAGAAAGAAAGAAAGAAAGAAAGAAAGAAAGAAAGAAAGAAAGAAAGAAAGAAAGAAAGAAAGAAGAAAGAAAGAAAGAAAGAAAAAGAAAAAAGTTCCAGTTGGATGAAACTGTTTTAGCAGTGTCTCAACTGAGCTCCTAAAACTGGCATTTCAGATATACAAGAGGACAGGAAACAGATAACTTGGTTTTTGTCTTTTTACATGTCCATACTGTTTTTTTAAATGCAGCTACGATGTTTCTGCCAAAGATAAAGACAATAGGGTGGACAGGCCAGTTACCACCAGGACCAGCAGTGGGCTCAGACCGCAGCTTCGAGGAGCAGCCGCTGATTTTGTGGTTATGTGGCTGGAAGCACCAGCAAGACCATCCTTTTCGTAATCACGCTGAAAGAAAGAATGTTTTCATTATCACCCACTGCAGGTGTTTGTTTTGTTACAGAACTTTGTAACCGCACTCTTTCTCTCTCCTACCCCCACCCCCCAACAAGCTATACCGCTCACCAAAGCTGACCCAAGATTTTACCCCTGAGACTTCAATTCGATGACGTGCAATTTGATAAGGAATCATGAATCTAGGTGAGAGCTGAATATTTGGATAGACTGTCTGGCCAATGCTTACTTCCCACTTCCATTATGGATTATTAAAACCCATTTGGGGGGAGAGATGGGAGCCTACACGTCTCTGCCACTCTTCACTCCCACTCGCACAGCCTCCCAGCAGCTGTGCAACATGGAACCATTCTCCTTCTGGGTACCACGGACTGAGGAGGGATGCTCGCCTCTCTCCCCATCATGAAGGAGGGCAGGAAGGACTGTCTCAGAAAACGCCCAGGCAAGTATGGGTTCATGCAGAGGGGTCACAAATGGCCCTGGAGACTGGCAGAGCAGGCTGGGCCCTTTCTCCATCGGCTGGTTCAACCCAAGACTTTACAGATGAAGGACTTTGCCCTGCTTGTTGGTCAGAGTCCCAACCAGAGCCCTGGCTTCTGAACTCCCAGGCAGCGCAGCTGTCTTCTCCTAAGACTTATTCCTTCATCCCCATACCCACTCAGTCCCGCAATGCCATGTCCCACCACCATGAGCTATGATGGTGACAGAATCACCCACCCACTCACTTGTAAATTGGGGGCGGGGGGTAAGGTGGTCTGCCTTGGCCACTTCTACGTGGCTGTGGAGGTCAAAGGAACAGTACAGAGGACACTTTGTAAGTAGCCAGAGCCGCTTTGTATCTTCTCTGTGCCTGATGAATTTACATGACTGTGATCATGGGAGATCCTCATGGCACTGGGACAAGACTTTTACAGCTGGTCTGGCTCTGAGCCGAGGATCCCAGAGCCTACCTTTGGGTCTCCTTTTGTGCATTAGGATCCAAAGGCTGTACCTTAGAGGTTTTCTGGACCTGAAACCTTGCTGTCTTTGAGCCCTTTACATCATAGCCTGTTCCAGGGTCCCAAAGGCACCATTTCTACAAATGCAGGGAGACTCAGAAAGAGACAACTTACATCAGAGAGACAGAGGTGTGTACTGCCCGACATATTGGATTTCAGCTTCTGCGCCTGGGAAGAGACAAAAACACACACATACATGCTCACTCATATGGAAGAGTCATTACAGAAGATTCCTTAATCAACTGCTCAGGGCAATGCCACTGATAGGAATCTGTGAGCCCATATGTAATTTAAAATTTTCTAATCATCGCATAAGTAGTGAGGTAACAGGTGGAGAATGTTTTAGTAACATTTTCTTTAACCCAATATATTACCACTCCAACATGTAATCAATATAAAAAGTGATTAATGAGATACTTATGTCCTTTTATTTTCATACCAAGTTTTCAAAATTTGGTGTATTTACACAGTACATCTCAGTTCCAACCCACCCCATTTCAAAGCCACTGCAATGGCTGGTAGGGGCAGTACGAAACTGAGTTACAACAGAAAAAGTTTCGAAATCCTTTACATTTTGAACTGCTTTGTATTTCCAAATATTAAAATGTTTAGGAAGTGCCTTCTAGGTAAAAATGTTGCAATACAAACCCCCATGTACTAGTATTATAGACACAGGTCTTTCTGAAGCTTGTGTGTTCATTTGTTTATGAGTTGTTCCAATCCACACTTACCTAGGTATTTCCCAGTGCTGGACATGCAGTGATATGACAAAAAGGATGTGGTCCCCTGGCTCTGTGGTCCCCTGGATGTGTCCTCTAGTGGGTAAACCACTCAACGCTTGAGGGCTAAGGCACAGGGTAGGGACTCTTTCAGGTCGGTCCCCTCCAGGAATCATGAAGGGCATTACAGATCCCAGATCCACCAATCTTAGAACTGCTTGCAGAGCAATTCCAAGTGCCTGAACTGTGAGAACTTTGAGCTCCCCATTTCTTGCAAATGGAACAAGTCTCCACTGGATTTCTATCTGAGAACTGAGCTGGAGGAAAAGTTCCACGGCTCCAAAAATTACAATAAAAACTGCTGGTGACCTGGTACAGCTCTCTTGTTTTTGTAAAGGAAGACAAATTAGAGGGCAGAGAAGTTAAATGACTCATCCAAGGTCACACGGTGATCTAATTGTAGAGACAGGATTAACAGGTCTCTGAAGCTCCCCAATGGAAACGTACTTTTTCTGGCTTTCCAGCATTTCTCCCGGGCAATCCTGCCATGCTTCTGACTCTTCATGTTCCACCTGGCTCCAAAACCCACACCGAGGATCCCTCCCATACCCGCCGCCAGGAAAATAGGAGCCCTTGAGCAGTGAAAGAGAGTTCACCTGCCAACAGGAGGACCCTGTGAAGCGCCACACCTGAATCTAGGAGTATTTGGGCAGCCGGCTCTGTAGGAAAGTGCTGGCAGGTTGCCTGTGGCTGCGACTTTTGCAACTTGTTGAAGACATGCTAGGCTGAAATGATAGCATGTTCACCCACAGGGCAATTGATTGACCATAATGCTACTTGGGAGGCATCATAATCTTTACCATATTTGCATATGCCAGCTGTGAATATGAAATAGAAACCTTTAAACAGACATCAAGAAAAGCATCCCCGGGCTGTTCAAAGGTCACTAAATGTTACGGAGAAGAACATCAGAGGGCAAATCAGAAGAAGAATTGAGCCCTACGTAAAAGCCCACCTTTGATCTCTATTAATAGCAGATCTGGATTGCTACCTGCAGAGGATAACATGGAGAACTTTCCATGTTTCATTTCTGTTCAAGATTGGAATTGTGCCCAGACACCAAAATGGCCCCCCGAACAAACATCACATTCTGTCTTGTCTTTTCTAGGCCATAATTGACAAAAGACATGAACCCTGGCTGAGGGCCTTTGCATAACTAAGAAGTTCACTAAAATGAGCAGCGAAGGCAGCCCGACTTTTAGTCTGGGACACTTTATGCCTTCAGGTTGCTTCCGTGCTGTGGTCACAGCTAAGCTGCGTCTCCGTGTCCTAGGCCACGGTGCCCTCTAAGAGGTCTAAAGGCTCAGGGGGCAGTGGTTTTTACTCATCGTCTACACCATCTGAGAGACTCACTAGCTACAACCCGACATGGTGACTTCAGGCACCTGCTGAGGTAGTGGTAAAACGCTGTCTATTATACAATCACAAAGGGCTTCCATGAATGGGATAGAAAAGGTCTCTATCTTAAGAGACTTTCTTAAGTGGCCTCTGCCTCTGCGTAGGTAGATTTCTGGTCCTCACTGGTCACTAAGCGTTCAACTGTGAACAGGATTATCGGCGTACAACCAGGTAGACATGTCTGGGTCTAAGCTCCCAGGCTCTTGCCTTCCGTCTGAGAATGGCTGGGGTGACACAGGAAAATACACCGAGACCAGCTCCAAGTCTGTGAACGCTCTGGGCTCTTCTTCCCCCAAAGCGAGCATCTTCTTTGTCTCTTTCTAAAGCAAATGGCCCACCTCTGGCCTTGTCTCCCTGTAGCCCTACTGGCTTCACTAAAGCTGGAGGCAGCAGCTCCAGGCTCATCTGGTCTTGAGAACCATTCTGGTTGGCGTGACTGGATGAAATGCTGAGTGAAAGTAACCAGGCGTCACCAGGCCTCTGCAAATGCTCCGAGAAAAACACCTTCTCTCCTGTCAAACACCTTTCCTGCCCACAGAAGCACTTAGCACTCCAGAGGCTCAGCAGTCCATGCACACTAGCCTCTAAATTACACTGCTGACGTAGCGTATTCACACTGCTTCCCAGGCAAAGGTCTGGCGAGCTGGGAAACCCTCATGACTACAGAGGCAGAGCAGAGGCCCAGCGTCCCACCCGAACCATAATACGGTTCCAATCTGTGAGTGTGATTGGAAGGTGGGGAGCAGATGTCACTAGTTGTGGCAATGGCAGGTGGCACCTGAGTAAAAGAATCAAAGGGTCGCTAGTAGACAATGAGAGCTTTTAAAATCCCACACCAAACCTGGGTGCGTATTACAAGATGAGGGCCAGTGGCTCTGCTGCTTGGACTGAATGGCATCAACTGGGTGTCCAGTGCCTCTAAGAGTTTATAAGTTGCAGATGGCGGGGCAGAGCCTGGGACTTTAGACCCATGTATGTCTATCTGGTTGCACACTTATAAGTCCTGTATTCAGTCTGAACCAACTCCCCCCAGCCCCTCCAGGGACCATCAAGGATGAGATATCTACCTATGTAGATCCAGAGTCCACGTAAGAAAATCTGGCTCTTAAAGTGCCTTGCAGAAGCCTGAGCAGCTTGCTGTTTCCTTTATTTTTTTATTTTTTCTTTTCTTTTTGGCATTGCCTGTGGGATGGGGACGTTTCTGGGCCAGGAATTGAACCTATGTCTCAGCAGCGACCCTAGCGACAGCAGGGACAACACCAGATCCTTAACCCACTGTGCCACCAGGGAACTCCTCTACATTTTTAAAGACTTTTATCTTGAGAATTTTAAAAACATTGCTAAGTTCTCACTGTCTTGCTAGTCAAGTATGATATATGCAAACAGATAAAATTACAGGGCGCCCCCACTTTCAACTATTGCAAAGAGTATTTACATATTTAAACATTGCTTCAGTTGATGAAAATTGGGACAGTCCCAGAAAAATTTAAAAAAAAAAAACGAACAAACCCTTCTGAGACCTTGCAAGCTACAAGGTAAGTTAGCATCTAGAAGAGCACTATTTATTGCTAAGTCCTAAATGGGTATATATCAGGGATATAATAGCAGATCAAGTCCTGTCTCAAGCCCTGCAGCCCAGCTCATTAACAGGATAGGCAGGTGCCCAACATAGAGCTTGGCCAGCCGGGACCTATCTCTACACCAAACTTGATAGTTTATGGCTTTAAAATATCATATCTCTTTAACAAGAAAGAAAGATAAAGAAGAGAATGGATTTCAATTTTTCTAAAAGTCAATTTTAACCATTGTTACAGCATGTTGGAAAATGAATTATTTAAGCTCTTTTATGAAAGAGGATTTCCTAGCAGCTAATTCAGTTTATGTGGTTATGGGGAAAGCTGCCTGGCTCCAAGATGGGGGCAACACCACCACCAAAACAGTATCACCAGGTTTTCGTCTTGAGAAAGTGAATAGGATGCTGGAGAAACCCGTCCCCAAACCAGTAGCTTTGCTGTCATTCTGGAAAACCAGAGAATCTGTGCTTTAGACTCTCCATAAGCCCTGTTCCTTCAGCAATATTCTAAAACTGTCACTGGCAGTAAACCCCAACTCCAGGCACATCACGTAAATAGAATTTCCACAGCACTGTAATTGCAGGCCAGACCTCCCCAGACCCTGGCACTAGAGGGTTAATAAATGCATTCAATTCTGTTAACCTCTGTTACCTGAAGTCAGAAGGATGGCTCTCCTGCTTTTTGCTCCTGTGATGAGCATTTGGAAAGTCTGCCTGGTACAGACTGCTTTCCTGTACAGACTGCCCGGGCACATACATAGTTCATAGCTCTCGGTCAAGCCCACTCACCAGGCATGGCGTGCACAGGACTTCTGCCCACAGTGGGCTCTCCCCGAGCCTTGGGTTGGATCAGGCTTTGGAGCTGCACATTTGCTCTCTTTATGGAATTGGAGACTTAATAGTGTACCTACTTGGAGCCTGGCCTTTGCTACCCCAGGACTCCATTTCTGTAGAGAAGCCAGTGTTTAATCTTGAGTTTTTAGGGAGCTGTCAGCCAGCAGAACATGGAACATTTCTCTACTCTCCTCCATGTATAAGAGAAGCCAGTTTCTGCTCTCCTCCAGAAAATAAAACCAGAGGAAGTTGCTCAATCCAATAGCAACAGATTGTCCAGGCTACAGCCAAATGGTCATAATTAATGATGCTTCTGGTTCTTTTCTCCCTTGCTTTACTGATTAGAGAGATTTGCTATATTAAGAACCTGTTTGCTTAATGACAGAATACAAGCAATAAACAGAGAAATACACAGACTGTAAAATGCAATCAACTTTGCTCTCCAGCTCTAAGTACCGAGCAGCATCTATCACACGTGTCAATACCAGTTTATCCGCATACGAGTCTGTTCTGCAGCTTAAACTGGACCTTTGCTAAGGAAAACCACTGTGTGGGTTCCTTCCAGAACAGTCCAGGACTCAGAGCCATTTCTCAATTTCTATCTGCTCATCTTACATTTTCTCGTAAGACAAAACGTAAGAAGGGTGTGCACCTCATTTGAAGGACACCCGAGCAGAGTAATGAGTTACTACTTTTTTTATTTTTCACACTGCATTTTAATCAAATGGATTCACCTGGTTATAGACTTTTATGGGTAGAACGTGTGCACTTGACACATATTTGCCCAAATTGATTTCTACACACACACACAAACAGGCAAAAGACGTTGCCTGCTTAGTGAATCCACGCTAAGGAATGGCAGTATGCCCAGCGCACTATAGGGTTACACTCTTTCAGCTTTTCGGATTTTGTCTGTTGGATCTGGAGAACCAGGGGAGGTTTTATTTCTGGGTCTGGTCGCAAGCAGCTGGCTAGTCTTTCTAAAATCCCCATCACTGTCAATTCTGAAACTCACTTTCCCAGTGGTTTGCTTTTCCTATGAACTCGGTAACAACCACTTGCAACCGCTGGTCTGAATAATGTGTCGTTGAGTCCGCTGCATAAAACAAGTGGACACACAAATAAGGTCTGCTCTGAGGCCCCGGCCTTGGGTGTTTGTCTTTCAGAGCCTATGCTTGGCTGGGAAGGTATTTCTTCTAAACTGATTTCTGCCAGCCCCAAGGGGCCCTGGCATAGGTTGGGGAGGGGCTGAGGGACTATGAGGAGGACACGAGTGAGATGGGGGTGGTGACAATCCTGGAGCAGCTTTTCTACCTACTCCCTCCAAGACACTGTGTCTACGTGTTGCCTGGACCTCAGCCAAGAAGGCTTCCATTACTTGAAGTTCTAAGAAGACCGTATAAAGATGTTTCACTCAGCACAGGCTCAGGAAGGCCTGGCGGGTGCCAAGTTTAGTTAGTCTGGCAGGCTCCAGGCAGGTTGAGCCTGGTCATAAGAAGGGGGTAGGGAAAGAACTGGAGGCCTCCAGTCATGCTTCCTTACCCCGAGGAAGCCTAGGCTCAGATCCCAGTTGGGTTGTTTAGACAAGGCCTCCAACAGAGTGCAGTGAATTGAAATGAGGCCAGATTGTGTGTCTATCTGTGTGTGTGTGTGCGTGTATAGTCAAAGATGATGTGGTTTCATGTTTCAGAGTCTAGAAGGTCTTGGATTCCTGGTTCCTGTGAGGTGTTCTGAGTTTAACAGTGCCATTTAAGTTGAGCTTAGAGCCAAGTCTGGAGTAGAAACTTTTCTTACCTGACAGAGCTGGGGGCTGGGATGCTAGGTCATTGGTCAATGGAGAAATTAAGTGCAAGGGCAAAATCATTAAAGTACTTAACAATTACACATGTGTATCTGATTTTTTAAGTCTGGAAGCTTCTTTTTTCACTGGAGTGAGAATACTTAACACGAGCTCACTCTCCTAACAAATTTACGTGTACCATAGGCAGCACTGCTGTTATCAACAGGTACAACGTGGTGCAGCTGTCTCTTAGAGCTTATTCATCTTGCGCAACTGAACCCCTGCACTGGCTGAACAACAGCTTTTCATTTTCCCCTGCCCCAGCCCCTGGCAACCGAAATTCCACTCTTTGCTTCCATGAGTTTGACTATTTTAGATAGCTCATTTGAGTAGCATCTCACAGTATTTACCTCTGAGATTGGATTATTTCACTTAGTGTCCTCTAGATTCATTCACACTGTGGCATGTGGCAGGATTTTCTTCCTTTTTAAGGCTGTATAATATTCCATTGTATGTATTGTATCAAATTTTAATTTGAAATTTGAAGGTCCTCCATTGACTGAGTTTTGGATACATGACTAAGGCCACTTCCTTAAAAAAGTTTTTGTGTGTGTCCTTTTCAGGGCCACACCTGCGGCATATGGAGGTTCCCAGCCTAGGGATCCAATCAGAGCTGTAGCTGCTGGCCTATACCACAGCCACAGCAACACAGGATCCGAGCCACATCTGCGACCTACACAGCTCATGGCAATGCCAGATCCTTAACTCACTGAGCCAGGCCAGGGATCAAACCCGCAACTTCATTGCTCCTAGTCGGATTCGTTTCCGCTACACCACAACAGGAACCCCTAAAAAAGTTTTTTTTAAAAAGTTTGCTGGGTAAAATTCTCTAGCTTTGTTCTGCATAAACACCTATCATTTACAATCTACAGTTTCCAGTTTTCATTTCTTTAAAACAGGAGCGACATTTGTTTAATACGCACCAAGGAAGCTCCATGCAGAATCTTTCTACCTTTTTACAATTTTTCTTTTACAATTGTCTGGTCCATACCTAATCCAAAGGCATTTTTTTTTTTAAAGGAACTTGTCTTTTCCAATGTATTCAACTTAGTTTTCATTGAAACAACTATGCTTTCTTTTGTGCTTCTAGTTCAATCATTGCTGTAATGTTTAACTGAATTATGTAAGTAAAATACCAAATATAATAGCACCCGAAGGTTCGAGAACGAATGCTCCTGAACCTTTTAAAAGCCTGCATCTCCACTGGAGACCGCAAGGGGCCCAGGTGAGCAGAAGGACAGAGCCCACTAGCTTGGGACAGTCAGCTTGCCTTGAGCATTTGATGTCTCCAGGGGAATGCCAGAGAGGCTGGCTTCGTGGTGAGCTGGTGAAATGAGGGTCAGTTAAGAGAGCTTCTACTATGATTTAGAATTTGTTCCTGGTACCAGCTTGATTGATTTAGCATGAGGAAAAGAACACAGGTTAGGGAGATCCTAGTCCTGCCCTTTCAACCATCATCTATGGTTATAATGACCCCCACCCTACCACCTACCTCCCAGAGTTGTTGTGAGAATGAAATGTGACACTCAGGGTGGAAGTCCTTTTAAAACCCAAGCTGCCACGGATGATCTCTCAGTCTCTCTGCGGTCCCTATACGGGGAGTTCTTGCATTCAGGCAAGGGTGGGAAAATGCAAAAGCTGAAGCTAATTTGGCTTGTGAACGTGATATTGAATAGATCTGGCTCATGAGCTTGCGTTTCCTTGGATTTAAAAATGAGCGCAATGAAAGCGATACAGTCCTGTAAGATATATCAACATTAGCCAACATTAGCTAAGCAGTCCCTCGGGCTTGCCTGTCAGTCTCCCGCACACCAGAAAAGGATGCCTGCGGCCCCGCGCTTGTAACTTAACACTAATGGCAGGATGGCAAGTAGCACTGTGTGCCGACACTGTCTGCAGCAGGGAGCCTAAGTCGACACTGGGGCTGGCCTTTCTCCTTTCCCGAACTTCGCAGGATCATCTTACATCTATTTTGCTTTGCCCCAAGTTGGGGCAAACACAGGTTGCCAACTGCACCATGTCAGAGAACTGTGTGTTTTCGTTCATGGTTAACTTGCTTCATTAGTAAAACAATCAGACAAGAGGCAATTATGAGCTGCATTTTAGAACGTGATGCCCAATTAACAATAGGATTATGCCAAACACTGTGTGAAAGATGTTTTGGTTTGGGGTGGGGGAGGCATTTTGTAGCGCAAACATGCAGGGATCCTGGTGTGGAGGTAACTGGGGGAGACAGCCCTAAAAGGACATATTTGTTTTCTCAAAATGTGCATTTGGAAATGCAAGCGTGCAGAGAGCCGCAAAGAAGATTCATTGTGGTCCCCGATGAGAAGTGCATGAAGCCGATCTCATCAGACACGCATCCTCATCACCATCAGATAATATTTATTAAGCCTCTCATCCTCCTGTGCATTTATGTGCCGCTGAGTGCGGCCCTGTAATGACTCTATGACGGATGGTGGTAACTAGGGTTTGATATAAACCACCAGGTCTGGAGACAGCACCCACCCAGGGCTTTTGTTCACTCGCTGGTTGAGACGATGAGGTGCTCATGGTACTGCTAGCAACAAGGTAAAAGCAAACAATAAAAGAAAATAAATCAAAACCTTTTAAAACATGTGCTTTTAGTAGGCAGAGAAAAATATTCCAGAAAATAGAGGCAAATCAAGGGGACCAGTCGTGGTGATGATCTGAGGATGACTATTAAGAGGAGCCTCCGCTGAAGATGATAACGTCATCCTGCTTTTACTGAACACCCCCAAGGGCTCCAGTGACTTTCTGAGGGGGGGACTCCCTCTTTTTTTTTTTTCTTATGTTTGGGCTGCACCTGTGGCATATGGAAGTTCCCGGGCTAGGGGTCCAATTGGAGCTGTAGCTGCAGCCTGCACCACAGCCACAGCCACAGCCACACTGGATCCAGCCGCATCTGTGACCTACGCTACACCTTGCGGCAATGCCAGCTCCTTCATCCACTGAGCGAGGCCAGGAAATGAACCCACATCCTCAGGGACACTATGTCAGGTTCTTAACCCACTAAGCCACAATGGGAACTCCAGGCCTCCTCTGTTGTATACAGCAGGAAATGGGTTCAGAGAGGTTGGGACCTGCCCAAGTTTCCATCGCTTAGAGTGGCTGCACAGAGATTTTAATCTTTGACTCTAAAACCCATGCATATTGACTCTGTTCCAGATGTGGTACCTGGTACCTATTATCTCCTTAGATCAACCCTTAGAAATAGTTCTTGTCATCCCGCTGACAGCTGAGGAAGGTTCTGAGCGGAGCAGTCATAAGCCTGGGGTCACACAGCCTGCCTGCACAGAGCTGGCTGAGGCAGCCTAGAATCAACCTGGGGGCTGACAAGGGGTCAGAGGTTGAGCCGGGCCTGGAGGTTTTCATTTCCACAAGGGTCCCTGGGAGGTGAGCACCCTTCATATCACATCTGAGTTCCCTGCAGCCAAGGGGTACCCCAGGGGGCAGCCACTCTGAGGAAAGTGCCCATCTTCCTGAGCTTCCTCTCTAGCCTCAACCATAATGGGCCTCCTTTTGGGCCTCAAATATGAGGGGCGCAGGGAAAGGGAGCCCTCCGTTAAACCTCACCTGCAAGAGAACCAGGGCCATGTCCTCCCGCAAGTGTGCTCCACGGGTCAAGTGCAAGGTAGAGCCTACTATTCAGGGAGGCACGGTTGATTCGAAGTCCTAAGGATAAAAGGCCAGCAGGGGATGCGAGAACTTATTTATAGGATGTGATCTCAGTGTGCTCAGAGGTATTCGCCTCGGTTAACCAGAACAAGAGAGCATATTTATAGCCAAGATGGTACAGACGTCCTATTCCTTTTTATTAAGCATGTTTATTACCCAGCAATTGGGTTAAGCAATTGTCCAACTGCTGAATTACTAGCTCTCTGATGGACCAGCCTCCCTGCCCTCTGAACCACAGGGGCGGGTGGCCTAATGGCTTTTCCAGGAATGGACAGAGGGGGCTGAGTCTTCCCATCCCCATTCTGAAGCGGTGAGTCTCACTTTTTGAGAAAAGTGGCCACAACAAAAATGTTTAGGAGAGGACACTATAAATGGGGGATCAGAAAAAAACTGTTTCAATTTAAGGCTCACTTCTGCAGGGTCCACACCCTGTTTGAGGCCCAAGTTCATTTTCCAGGTGACTTTTGGCGTAAAAGTCACCAAATGATTCCTCAGTACACGTTCCTTCTGTCTCATGGTCAGCACAGATGAACCAAGAGGATAAAATTATGATCAAATCAGTTTGCGGGCTGGAGGCTCAGTTACCACACTGAAGAATTTTAATTTGTTTCATTATCAGAGCCCTCCTCGGTGGGAGTGCTCATTATTCCCACACTATAGATGATGAGCCCATGGATTATGGAGATTAAACCACTCTCCACTGCAGTCCACAGGAAGGCTTGATGTTACTGTAGCGAGAAGTCTGGTCCTTTTTCACTCTTAAGCACAACAGCTTCTTTTTCTGAAAACAGCAACTTTCAGAAATAACTATGCCACTGTTGGCCTATTGTCTGCATGATCCCTTGTCAAGCACAGCACAGTCAGTCTTATTTTCTGAACGTGAGCTTGATTTTGGAGCCAAACAAATGGTGGTGTTGCCCCGACTCTCCAAAGGCTCTCAGAATTGCCAACTGCTACCCCTTGCCCTGATACAATGCAGGGGTGCCCTGTCCTGGGGCAGGAAATAGGTGGAGACAACAGCTGACACCTGGAACAAATGCCTGTCCCTGGGCAGTAAGAATGCCCTCCAGCTCTGGCATCCTTGCTGAGACAACCGTGACCTGGCAAAAGATACCCAAATGTCTCAGGGATGGACAGCCTTATGGCATTCCCGAGCGACACCGAATTTCAACTAGAAATTCTCTGGAGCTGACAGAGAAGGGTGAGGGAATTAGAGCACGGAGAAAAGGAAGGAAACACATATCACTGGGGAGTGAGGCAGGAGAAGGGTTCCAGCCATCCAGGTGACCTCTCCCTCCTTGCTTCTCAGGAGGGCATTCGAGGTCAGCTCCCCTGCCATCCACAGCAGCAGAGCTGCTTAGAACGCAGAGCAGAAGTGGGCTGTGAGCCCCAAATCCCTGGGCTGCACCTCAGAGAGGAAGGAGCCCAGCCACATGGGACTTCCTCTGACTGTTGTCACTTCTCTTTAACAGAAACATGCTCCGAGCCAGATGCCGTCTGCCTAAGAATCACACTGCACCCAAGGATCCTGGGACCAAGACTTCCAAAGAATGCTCTGCCTGTGCCATGGCTACCATATTTGTGTATCTGCCCAGGGTCTCCTCTTTAATTGACTTTCGTGGTCCGATGACACCAGCAAATCCCAGAAATATAATTACACGAACTATTACCGTTAATGTGTGCCTTCTCCCTAATGCTATATGCTAACACTTTGATTAAGCGTAATGACGGTGTACAATTATATGATAATGTAGGGCTCCCTATTTTGCCACTTACTTCACAGAATGGTGAAGTATGGGTTATCTGGAGGCATTGATAAGAGACTCTTATTAGAATTAAGGGCTGGGGCTGAAGCAGTGAGATCAAGAGGCCATTTCTTAAATAAAGAACCTTCTTCAGAGACGATCAATTCATACTCCCTGTTCCTGCTGAAGCTCTTCTGGCCTGGCTGGTGTTCACCTTCTGGTGGCAATAGGCTAATTCCAGCTACAGGAGATTAGGGATAAAAGCAAAATAAAGGAGAAAAAAGTATAACTCAGAGATACTGCACTCTGCGTGCTTAATTTGCAGGGCTTTGTGACTGAGAAAAATAGATGCCACGATCTGCCTTTGTTGAAAAGGTGACATCTGGGTTCATTAAAGGTGTACAATAGATTTTGATACAGGCTATTTTTCTAAGTCATTAAATTGGTTTTGAGGAACTTTACATGCGCCTTCATTTGAACAATTATTAAACTATAAAATAGAATTGCACGATCGCTAGAACCGTAATCTGAAATTTTATAGCCAGCTATAAAATGCTATATTATTAAACTATACTGAAGATGCTCGAGCCCATTACAACTTTTTAAATGAATTATAAAAACCCTTTACTGCTGATAAAATAATCTTAAATTACAGTATTGTGCCTTCTAACAATACGTGGAACCAAAGCTTGCCACAATGCAAACACACCAATCGCCAAGAAATCGTTACTTGAAATAAGTCTGCTGAAGCCTGAAATCTGATAGCATCTGATTCGGCAAGGCAGAACACACCTGCTGTTTGCAGGCTGGTGGGACAGCTCGTCCCTGGGGGAGGTGCCCTTTCCCACTTTCCTTGGAGCACAGAGCCAGCCACCAGTCAGAGCCTCTCATGTTCAAAGGCTGTTCCAGTGACACTCAGCAAGCCCCTGAAGACTGAGGAAACGCTTATGGCAAGAGCAATCTTTTCCCCTTAAAGTCCCCCAATAGATGAGATTTTTAAAATATCAAATGTTCAGTTGCTGAGTACCTGCCACTTCCGTGTATGTTATGGGTTGACCTGGGTCCCTTGGAAATTCCTAGGCTGAAGTCCTAATCTCTGGTCCCTCAGGGGTGGGGGTGACTATAGGTCACATATGGTGACTATGGATGGAGACAGGCTCTTTAAAGAGGTGACTGAGTTAAAATGAGGTCACTAGGGCGGACCGTCATCCAACCTGACCGGAGTCCTTATACGAAGAGGAAATTTGGACACAGAGAGAGAGATGACCATGAGAGGACCCAGCGAGAAGGCAGCCACCTGCAAGCCAAGGAGAGAGGCTTCGGGGGAAACCAAACCTGTTGACACCTTGACCTTGGACCTCCAGCCTTCAGAACTGTGCAAACTACACTTTCGTTGTTTAAGCCACTCAGCCTATGGTACCTTACTACGGCCTCCCTAGCAAACAAATACAATGTATGACGCTTCACTCTGTGATATAGGGTGATAGGCTTGGGAACCTACTAGGAAGCCAGGGCCCCAAGATGAAAGTCCTATTTTTTGGCACCCATTACACCCTATAAGCTTCCATTTCCAGGAGGGTTTGAACACGCTGCTGAAAAAATGCATTCTTGCCTGCTGGATTGTACTACGATAGCCTTCACTGAGTAATACCCAATTTTGAGCTCTGAATTCAAGCACTCTCCTGGATGAAGGGCTTTGAAAACGCTCTCTAAGCAGTTATATCAAAAAGTGTTTTTACAACAGCCTATTTCCTCTCAGGGCTAACGTGGGTGGATTCTGGGACGCAGCTCGGCTCTGAGCTCATCTGCTGGCACCAAAAGCCGGGAAGATGAAGTCCCAGGAGGCCACTGGCAGCCTCTCCACGCTGTGGGTAGCCGGGCCCACCACCCAGAGCCCCAGGGCCACTTGGCAGTCTGGTCCAGGCTCTGTCACAAGGCTGCCAGGGAGCCCAGGAGCAGCCTGGGTGGGGGGCCCTGCAGCTTTGCCCTTCTGCTAAGGGAAGACACCCCCACAGCTCATTTCTTCCAGGACATAAACTCCCTCTAAGCAGGACAGCATTATGTGAAGGAAACGCTAGGTGTAGCCAAGATTTGGAGTTTTTTTAAATGAGATTAAAAACAACAGTGGGTGCTTAGAAAACACTGTGTATGACACAGAAATGATGGAAACCTCACAAGAACCGTAAACCAAATATCACCAAAAAAACATACTTCACCAAAACCGTTGTCTTCACCAAAAAGGCCAAGAAACAGCATCCAGAAGCCACACTCGTTTAGTTTTGGCGCATGGGCAGAGGGCTCAGCGCGACCTGTCTGGCACTGGCTTTACAATTCCAATCAATCCCAGCCCCTTCTAAAACTCCCCCATCCTCAAAGTCCATGCATGAGAAACCCTACTCTGGTCTGGTATAGACACGTCCATCTCCTCTGGTCCTCTAGCAGAAGTCTCTCGACATGTCACCCACAGGTCACTCATCGGGGTGCTGGGTGGTGAGAACACCACAGAAAGGGTGAGGTATGAGGCTACAAAGGCCGCAGACCCCTGCAGGTCCCCGGACGGTGAGAACCAGGTCAAGAGCCTTGGTTAACACCACTTATGATTCTATGTGCCAGTCTCACTCTGGGAGAAGTGACGCCATGGGAAAATCAACTTAAATGTCCCAAAGTGGGCATGTGGTGGTCACCAGAGCTCCTTTTCATCGTTCTTGTTGACATGACACAACCTAGGAAAGGTCTGGTCTGATGCACCTGTTTCTTGCATCTCCGGCTGCTCCTTACCCCACAAGGAGAAGCAAGCCTGAAAAGACTCTCGCATGCCTCGTCTCCCACATTAGTAGAAAGGAAAGGGGGCCTTTGAGGAACCCCCCTCTCCTGGGCAGTGGTCCTCAACCAGGGGCAATGTTGTGCAGCAGGGAACATCTGGCTATGTGTGGGGACCTTTGGTTGTCACAACTGGGGAAAGGAGTCACTGGCATTGAAACGGGAGAGGCTGGGGTGCTGCTCAACAGCCTGCCAGGTACAGGACAGCCCTGACAACAAAGAATTACCAGGCCAAAAGGACAACACGACAGAGACTGAGTAAGCTTGACCTGGGGAAACGTTCAATCCATAGCCAAGAAGTCACTAAACAAAACCCTTATTGAAGTTCCCACAATTGGTAGTGAGGTGTGCAGCTCGTCTTCAGCCAAGAATGCTGGGAAAGCAAACAACTTCCCCAGCAGAGGCATCTGACATGACACTATATTTCAAACCATCCCTCTGACAAGCCTCACCTCTTCTTATCTACTCTGCAGGTGCAAAGCACCACGGGCCACTAAGATGATTAAAGTTACTGGAAAGCAGGACCCGCACAGCAATGTGCAGCTCATCCTGGGCCCTTGGAACACTTCTGATACTAAAGGCAACAGGTGCAGAAATCCAGGTGCTGAAAGCCTCTTGAAGCTTACAGCTGATAGAAACTTCCCTAGCACCATCTCTGAGTTGGACACTGCCCTGAGAATGCATAACAGGGGTCACTTTTTTTTTAAGGGCCACACCCGTGGCATATGGAAGTTCCCAGGCTAGGGGTCGAATCAGAGTTAAAGCTGCCAGTCTATTACACAGCCACAGCAATGCGGGATCCGAGCCGTGTCTGCAACCTACACCACAGCTCAAGGCAACGCCGGATCCTCAACCCACCGGGCAAAGCGAGGGATTGAACCTGCGAACTCATGGTTACTAGTTGAGTTCTTTACCACTGAGCCATGATGGAAGCACCAACAGGGGTCACATTTAGTCCTCCTAACACTCGAGGAGGCTCTACTACTGTCACCCTCATTTCACAAGTAAGAAAAAGGAGGCAGAGAGGAAAAATAACGTGCCCAAGGTTTCACGGCTGGTTAAGGGCGAAGTGAGTCCATGCTCAAAATTTCAACTCCAGCTTCCTTATGAGATGTTGCACAGTGTGTCCCTAGAATGAAAATTAAAATCTCCCAAGTTTCTGGTTCTTGGGAGATAAATTTTAAACGCTCAGAAGTTCATAAATGATCGCAGTGTCTTGGTTGTGATGATGGCTATGGTTATGGTTATGGCTAAACCCATCATGGGGTCAGAAGGTTGGGGCTTTGAGTTGCTTGAGGTTAGCCCCACCTCCTGACGTCCAGGGAGCCGAGGGAATGGAAAATTGCATTCAATCACACACGTAACGGCTCCGTCAACCATGCCTATGGAACAAAATCCCAGTAAAAACTCTGGTCCCTGAGGTTTGGGGGAGCTTCCTGGTTGATGAACATAGTAATGTGCTGGGAGGGAGCTGTGCTTGGATTCCTTAGGAATTCCACAGGGACAGGGCATGGAAGCGCTCCATCAGAGACCCTCCCCGACTTCAGCCTAAGTGTCTCTTCATTTGGCTCATGCCGATTGATCCCCTTTCAAATAAAGCTGTACTTGTAAGTACAGCGCCTTCTGAGTCCTGCGTCATTCAGTGAACTGCACCTGAGGCAGTCATTGGAAGACCTGTGTGTGCAGCCAGTTGGTCAGAAGAGCAGGTGACCTTGGGACTCCTAACGTATGGCCGGCATCCAAAGAGAGGCGGTCTTGCTGGGGACGGGGCCCTTAACCTGCGGGGACTGTGCAAACTTGGCGGGGTTGGCGTCAGAATTGAGTTGTACTATGGGACACCGGTTGGTGTCAGAATAGGCATCATTACCTTTCTTTATGCTAGTTTATGAACCGGTCTGGCACCTGGATCTGCCAGATGTTCAATAAGAATTTAGGGACTGATTTAGGAGTTCCCGTCGTGGCGCAGTGGTTAACGAATCTGACTAGGAACCATGAGGTTGCGGGTTCGGTCCCTGCCCTTGCTCAGTGGGTTAACGATCCGGCGTTGCCGTGAGCTGTGGTGTAGGTTGCAGACGTGGCTCGGATCCCGCGTTGCTGTGGCTCTGGCGTAGGCCGGTGGCTACAGCTCCAATTCAACCCCTAGCCTGGGAACCTCCATATGCCGCGAGAGCAGCCCAAGAAATAGCAACAACAACAACAACAACAAAAAAGACAAAAGACAAAAAAAAAAAAAAGAATTTAGGGACTGATTTAATCTCTATTGAATGAATAATGTTAGCCAGAAACAAAAAGATAAAATATGCTCTGATGTAGGTATTATCGTGTAGCCAGTTAAAAATGCATGGGAGAGAAACTTGCTGTGGCTCTATTTCTCCTCTGAAAAGTGGAAATAATAATAATAATAATAATAGTGTTGACCTTATGAAATTACTGTCAGAATTAAATTAATTTTTATATATACTTATATACGGGCATGCACGGACACACACATATGTATGTATACACTGTGCCTAGGATGGGCCTTAGCCCATGGGAAGTTCTATATGCATATTTGTTTTTATTAATGCCAAACCATAAAAAGCAGAAGTGATGCCATGTACCAAAGACAATAGTTCCGGGATCTTTCATATGATTAGATTGTTTGTAATCTTTCCCAAAGTGGGGTTTGGGAACCAATGGTGTATAGGATGTGATGGAGACGGCATAAAAACATTTTTAGTCCTTCAACTTTAATATTTACATAATGATTTTAATAGAGAGAGCACTACTTCATCCATTCACATTTCGCAAATGTTATTAACGGTATATCTAGATCTTGAGTTCAAAGGTAAATATTAAGCCAGTAATAGCCCTGGTGGAATGCAGGCATGGGAAAGACTGCAAACTCCTGGGCTTTGAGGCTAAGAGGCAGCGCTGGCTCTCAATCACTGTCTTTTCTGCAAATAAAAGTTACCAGGAGTTCCCACCGTGGCTCAGCGGAAAGGAATCTATTATCTATGAGGATGAGGGTTCGATCCCTGGCCTTGCTCAGTGGGTTAAGGATCCAGCATTGCTGTGAGCTGTGGTGTAGGTCACAGATGCGGCTTGGATCCTGCATTGCTGTGGCTGTGGCTGTGGCACAGGCCGGCAGCTGTAGCTCTGATACGATCCCTAGCCTGGGAACTTCCATATGTCTTGGGTGTGGCCCTAAAAAACAAACAAAAAAAAAGTGTTTCCTGTTTACAACTGTGTCACCTCTACCCAATGTCAGCCCCAGTTAAAGAAATGTGGCAATGACCTCTGGCAGATCATTCTACTCTGACCCCCAGGTTGGACCAAGATCTGACGACTCTCACAGCTCCAAGTTCATAGCACCAAGAATCTGACTGAGGCTCCTGGGCATGGAGAGATGAAGTTAGGAACAACCCTAACCCCTTAAGACCTGACCCTTTCTTTATGGCCTTTTGGTTTCCCTTCCTTCTTGGCCTGGTGTCCATAGAATATTCCACCCCTTCCCTTCCTTCCTTGGGACTTTCTCAGTGACCACATCTTAGAACCAGCAGGACATCACTCATTTCAAACCCTTCTTATGAATTAAGGAAGCTAAACCTAAAGAGAGCCCTTTTATTCCCGCCATGCCCCCGTAATTCCTGGGAATAACCTTCCTGCCTGGCCCCAGGGTCCAGCATCAAAGCTGTAACATGTGCCATCAATCACAACAGCAATGGCAGCCACTTTCAAGTGCAGAGGGTTGGCCAGTCATGCCTGGCCCTCTACAAACAGGCACTAGTTCTTTAATCTTCACAACCCATTCCAGAAGTGGGTGACAGTTTATGGGAGACATTCAGAGATGGTAAGAAACACGACCCCGGCTCACAAAGCAATAGGAAGTGAGCTGGGATTCTTACTCAAGTCCAACTCCAAAGTTCATGCTCTTCCCAGCCAAGCAATTCCTAGGTTGTCAAGCACAGGTTGAAAAAGAGATACTGGCAGAGTGGCTCCACTTGCTGGCAGGGGTGGCATGAGTATCAGGCACGAGTATCCCTGGGACACGGGCCTGGTGTAAAAAATAAGGGCCTCTCCCCCTTCCTGCTTCCTGCCCTCCCACCAGTCAGCCTGTGCAAAATCCCACCACCCTTGAGGCCTTGCTCTCAAGAGCCTCTTCTCCAGTGGAAGATTAACGGGACGCCAAAGCACCCCATTGCTCTGCTAGCATAAATTGTAAGAAAAACATTTAGAATATTGATTAAGTGCTTCATGCTAGAAGATTTAAATTTACCTCCTGTATTTCCAGGATTAGCTGACATAATGGGGTCAGTCTGCTGGCACAAATGATTTACAGAACACCCATTGGCAGCTTTCCTTTTAAAACTCAACCCTTAAAATTTTCACTTGGTCACAGCCCGTGGAGTCCTGGGTATTTAGCAGGTTTGGATAACGGCCTTCCTGCCACATTGAGACTTTGGGGGTTTGGCTCTGGGAAGCGCTTCCAGATCATTTCCAGTCTGGTCTGGCCCTATCCAGTCCAGGTGGCCTTGGTTTAGCTCTGATGACGCATGGGGCAGGGGAGGGATAGGGCGCACTGCTTTTCTGGGATGGAAGGTCTTGTTTCGGATGGAGATTTCTGCAATGTTCTAATTTCTAATACTCAATGTTTCTAATTCAATATTCAAATACTCTTAATACGCAGGCGTTGAATGGGTACAAGCAGGTATTAACGACAGCCAAAGCACAGCGCCTTCCTCCCCACCTATCAAGCTGTAAACGTTGTGTTACAACACACAAGTGCCCGGGGCCATTTCTATAAGCTTCAAACTGGACTCAGCCAAGGGATGGGACTGCATTGAGGCCAGAGAGGTAAGACCTAGACTGAAATCCAGGGAATCCAGGGTCTCTGCTCCAGGAAAGAGGCCCACCTCAAGGCCCTTACTCCCACGGCCCACAGAGGGCCAGCACTGTCCCAGCCGTGGGACCTTCAGGGCTAGCATGGCCTGACTGCCAAAGCAGACGCCACAATTTTTGAGCGGGGCGGGGGGGGAGGAGGATCAGTTAAGCTTTGCATCGTTGACTTCAGCAGTAAGTATTCTTGCAAAGACTATTCATCTGGACCTTGTTCGCATCTCTTTTATGACCAAGAAAGCTGTTTGGCTCATCCCTGTCCAGTCCCATGAGGACGAGGGGAGGAGCTTTAAACGTGGGATCTGCAATCGCTGTACTTCCATGTCTCCCTTATAAATATGCTGTATTTGGTTCACACAAAAACCCCAACTTTGGAGGCAGCTCGCCCTGATCTCTCGGGCCCCTGTCAACCATCCTGCCAGCGCTGGATCTGCGTGTGGGCTCCCATTCATCAGACCGTCTCCTCTCAATCACACGTCACTTCTCTTGGATCTCTTTCCGAAGAAAGAGGCAGAGGCAGTGAAACTGTCTCAAGGATCCTCAGCCCAACTCCCAAGGCTGTATTCCCCAGTTTCTACAACCCTATCTGACCATGGAAATCAAGAGCCTATAAGGGCCACCTTAAGAGGTCTTCACTTGAAGCCACCAGAGTTAGGTGATGTATAATAACACAAAATAGGGATTTTTTTTCCCAACAGCTACATATCCCAAAGATATTTACTTTAAAATAAGTGACAAGTACAGTCTATTTGGCTTAAATATCCTGAGCTTTTTCCAGCTACCAGATCACTCAAGTGCACAGAAGATGAAATAATTGGTAGGCTTTTGAATGTTTCTTTGTGTTTCATGTGACCACTTTGTACAAGTCAGAAAGATATGCCAACAATAGCACAGCCTGTGTCACGCTTGTTACTAATACGCCTGCCAATTAATCCTGACATGGGAGCTTGGCTGGTTACCCAAAACCTGGTATTTTATCACCTCAGGGGGGGTAGCTCTTGGATGTTTCTATGACATTTTATACTAATCCATCAACGTCCCTTTTTTCAAAGCTGAGCCCTTCGTAGGAACGGTAGATGAGACCTGTGTACGTCACACCCAAGGCCACCCATTTCCCCAAACAGACTCGTGTTTGGTGTGTTGATAATTACACTTTGAAGCCGACGTTTGAAAATGTTTATCTTTATTTCTTCCCTTCCAAGGGGGAAATCTATCTCAAATGTTAAGACAGAAACCCAAGTCCCCGAGAGTTTTCTCATATTATTGTATATTTAAAAATATTACAAGAGGGTGCTTCTCGAGGGAAGTGAACTTTAGAGCTGCCAAAGATAGTTGACTTTCTCCAAATCTGTTACCAATGGATCCCAAGCTGGTTGAAGTCAGTTCTATTCTGAGTAGTGACACATGCGGTTGGGACAAACGCCATTCTAAGATATTTCTAGGACCCCCCCCTGGCAAATGGTAATTTATCTGAAGACAGCCAGGCAGGCAAAGGAAGGACAGATGGGAAGAACGAGCCTCCCGGGAGCCCTACGCCGAAGCAAGAGTCCTAAATCAACGCCAGGGACCAGCGTTCTCGGGAGCTAAGGCCCATCTCTCATCACTCTCTCATCCCCCCAGTCCTGTGGCTCCCAATGAGTCTTTCGCCATTTTTAATATAGGTTATTCTAGAGAGATCATCACACTGCAAGAAGTTTTACTGGCAAACTTTCAGCCGTGCCCTTATACCCCGTCTCCTGGGATTCCTGCACGCAGCACCCCAGCCTAACGGGTGAGCTGTTTTTCCCATCACTGGAATCACTGTCTTCGGGAAGCACTGGGACACTGGGGTCTCTCAAATCCAGCTTCTCCCTTTCTCTTTTTCTATTCTTCCCCCCCTCCACCAGCTTTATCGAGGTGGAACTGACAAACACAAATTGTATTTATTTAAGGCATGTGATGCATGCCTATGTTGTGATGTGTGCATATGTTGCCAGAAGTTTACCTGCTATCAAGCTCATCAACATACTCATCACCTCACAGAGTTACCATTTCCAGGGGGTGGGGGTGGTAACACAACCCAAGACATACTCTCTTAGCAGATTTCCAGCATCCACACAGGACTGCTAAGTTCAGGCACCGTGCTATGCATTAGAGCTCCAGGTCTTGTGCATCCTGCATAACTGAAACCTGATACTCTTAGACCATCCTTTCCCCATCCCCCCACCTCCCAGCCCCTGGGAACCTCCATTCTAGTCTCTGCTTTAAAGACGTCAACTTTTTTAGATTCCACATATGAATGAGATCACGAACCTGGAGAACATTCTGCTAAGTGAAATAAGCCAGACACAGGAAGTCAAATACTGCATGACCTCCTTTTCTATTTTTTTTTTCCACTTCTTCTTCGGTCCATTCCTAATTCAAAGGAAGAGCCCATGCTGCCCAAGGTCATGCAACAAGGCAAAAGTTCGCTGGCCTCTTGAGTCAGAAATCGTAGCCCCACTGGAGAATTACTATGGGATCTCGGTTAAGTCACTGGCCTGTCCCTGCCTCTGTGGCCTCATTTGCAAAAGAGAAGGAATATTGACCCCACCTGACTCGCCGGCTGCTGTGAGGACAAAAGAGCACAATGCATGAGAAATGTTTTGTAAGATAAAATACTATGCACCTGTTTGTGCTAACTCACACCCACATCTCCCAGGGTGACACCTCACTCCAGGCATGGCACAACGCCACCATCCATCTTTTGTAAAGGTGCCAAGTGGCCAACGGATTTGGGATTAGGCATCGTGACATTCTGGAACATTCACTCTGCCCCAAGCACTGAAGCGAACTCCATGCAATCCTCTCACCTAGCAGCTCGGCAGTCCCAGCGTTGTGTAGATGAGGAAGTGGAGGCTTGGCGAGGCCGTGACGCGGGCGAGGACAAACTGGGTCTGCACATGGGCCTGGCTGCAAAACCCACGCCATCACCCCTGCCTCACGTGTGCAGAAATGGGCTCCAACAGGTAGCTGTCTTAGGGGGTAAGGTGAGGCTTCGTGGAACCCTTAGGGCTCCCTGGAAATAAAATATGGTTTAGCTCCAAGATATGTGGATTGTGTGTGTGTGTTAGGGAAGAGAGATGTGGCGGCCCCTTCTTCCTTAGTATTCCCACACCTCCATTGGCCCCTCTGCTGAGAAGTTAAATGGCAGCCCCGAGAGAACCATCGTGCTTTAATTTTCCTTTGCACCTGTTTTTGAGGCGGAGTTCCTATCAATAACTCAGGAGAAGGAAAGGCTGTTTCTTGGGAATAGAGCTCATGTGTCCCCTGACGTTGCCAGGGCAACCCTGAAGTGGTACAAGGTCCCCCTTACCTTGCAATGGGTGGCCGGCAGATCTTGTTGGAGGCAAGCACTGCACCCCGGGAAGCAAAGCCTCAGTGATCTGGTGAGGCCAGGAGATGGGGAGATGGGGAAACACCTCCTCTTGGCTGACTGTCCCCTCTCTCACGGGGGAACTAATTTCATGGAGTTTCCAGTGATGACTGTTCTTCTGAGAGACAACCCGTTAACTTAGTCTGACCTTCCAAAAATGTTGATCAGTTGCATCTTGCCCACTAATGGTAAGTTCACTGAGAACAGAATTGTTTTTGGAATGCCCATCTCCATGAAGTGTCCAGAACACAGACGCAGCTTAGTAACCAGGCTGAACGCTGACTCTACCTTCATACTTTGTGCACTTAGACATGTGCCAAAGAGAACGTGGCTTTGCTGCAGCCAGAGCTTGCTTCTTCTTGTGGTCAGGAACCCCCTCTGGCCCACTGCCATCACCTCATCAGAACAGGGTCCTAGCCTCACCTGGCCACCTGCCTTTACTGACGCTGGAATCTGAGCAGACCCAACTCTGAACAGAAGGCTGATCTAGGAGGAAGCAGAACACCACACCAAGGCCCAGCCAGAGATGAGAAGAGCCTGTGCTCTGTGATGCTCTGTCTGCCTCGAGCCCCCCTCTAAGCAGCTGAGGGATTCTGCAAGTCGCTTCCCCTCCCCCATCCTCAGGGCTCTGCCGAAGGATGGAGCAGTTCAACGCCAAGTCTCCCCCAAGCCTCCTCCCAGTTCTGGTACTTTCTGCACAGTGCTTCGGAGATAGAAGGGCTCAGGAAATGCTTTAGCAGCATGCAGAGCATCTGGTTGACCTTAGGCTACGGCTACCCTTCTCCTGAGTGTTGTGTGTGCGTGAGTGTGTCTGAGGCTGTGTGTTGATGGGGACCCCGGAAGACCAGGGCAGAGACCAAAGCTTGGCTGAATGGCAGGCGGGATGTCCAATAAGAAGAGGCAACTATGGGGGGTGGGTGAGGAGACAGCAATAAATCAGAAGGAGAAAGCCTGCCCCAATATTTTCTAGGAAACAGACTGGGTTGGGAGTCAAGAAGATGTTTGGCAAAGAAGGTTTCTGGTGAGGCTGGTCCTTGGCAGTGGTGGAGAGAAGGCAGGATGTATCCCAGTGACAAGGGGGAAGTGACAGCACTTGCCCCCTTCCCTAGAATGGCAGGGGGCAGCAGTCACCATGTGGCCACCACTGCCCCCCAAATCCAGGAAGAATAATGGAACAGGAGCCTTTAGGTTCCCAGGGATGGTTCTGTGACTCATCAGGTCTGCAGAGGCTCCAGCCCAAGTGTCACCACGCTAAGCCCCACGCGTCTGATGAAAGAACAAGGCTGACAACACCAAAGTAACACCACAATAACGGCATCTCCCCTGCAGCCGTCAGGAAGACAACACTCGAAGACATAATGTGGGTGAAAACACCTGATGAGCATGTGAGTATGTTCCCAAGTGGCTGAATACTCATTACAATGAGGAAAATCAATAAAAAAAACAAAAACAAAAAACAGAATAGGAAGTCCCATTGTGGCGCAGCAGAAACGAATCCGACTAGGAACCATGAGGTTGCGGGTTCGGTTCCTGGCCTCGCTCAGCGGGTTAAGGACCCGGCATTGCCGTGAGCTGTGGTGTAGGTTGCAGACACGGCTCAGATCCCACGTTGCTGTGGCGCTGACGTAGGCCAGTGGCTACAGCTCTGATCGGACCCCTAGCCTGGGAACCTCCATATGCTGTGGATGTGGCCCTAGAAAAAGGCAAAAAGACAAAAACAAAGAAACAAACAAACAAACAAAAAAGAATAAACACTCTACTTTGACAAAAGTCAGGAAATGACCATTTGCATATCTTTGCAAGTCTGCCCTTGGAGAGCTGGATTAATCCCAAAGAAGCCTGTGGACCATTCTCATTGGATGCTTTTCATAGGAGAGGTTTTCAGCTCCTGCCCTCGGACGAGCAGTTCCTTCTGCTTCCTGAAGAATGGACCCACAGAGCGCTCTCTATGTGCCTTAATGCTTGCTTCGCGAGCAACACTGTCTCTGGATTATCTTTAGATCTTATCTTTCGTTCAATGCCCCACATTGGGTCAAAATGGCAGTGATGGTGACCAAGCCAAGGGCACCTTCCTTTTCTACATGCTGCAGTTTTGGAGAAAACACCAAGCGAGCAGAATAAATCAGCAAACAGAGAACTCACCTCTACCGCTTCACAAGCACAAACCTCAGGAAAGCCCTCGTTTGATAGGGGGAGACACCAAGGCCAATACAAGCGCCTTGACCAAGCCCGACCCCTCATAGATGGCAGGGTCGGTTCCAGAGCCCGTCTTTCTCTCCACTCTGCAGCACATCACACTGTCCATCTCTGGTGGTTAAAACGCACTTTGGAGATTCAAACCCGAGCAGCGTTCTATCATTTTCCACGCATCTCTAAATGCATTTCAGAACATGAGTCTGCACCCCCCAGAGGTGAGCGCCAACAGGGCGTTCGGCCCCTACTCTTACCTGTAAATTTGCACAAGGTGGTAAAACATGAGTGGGGATTTCATTCTCAGAGCCCGCTGGCCCCAGGGACTTGTTCTTGACCCGGAAGGCTGTGGTGGTGGTGGCAGTGGTGGTCTGAACTGGGAGGGCTGGCTGCCACACGGTCACATCTGAGCCATTGCCAAAGGCTTGAATTGCATTTTCTGCAGTAAAACAGGAGAAAATCCAATTTCAAAGTCAAGCAGCAAATGGAACAGCAGGATACATGAAGCCAGAGAGGCACACTAGAAATTCTGCCCAGAGCCCTGGACCTCTCTGAACAAAGCCCATCCATCCACCCTACATGTGCTGAGTGCCAGCCATGGGTCAGGTGCTCAAAAATCAATTCATTCATTAACCACTGAGCTGGACACTTAGCTACGCTCTTAGTGCAACAAATGTTTATTGTGTCCCTATTCACGGAACAGGTGCTGAGCAAGATCCTTGCCCTGAGACACTCATCACTCAAGCCTTTGGAAACCCAGCCTCAGACCTGTTATTTGGGGTCACAATCACTGTTCCATCTTCCAAGAAAACGCTCATGCTCTGTCAAAATTGTATACTAAAAGCAAACTAATTAGTGTTCTTTTTAAGTACCGTATCTCTAATTATGAGACTGGGTTGACTCAGTGGCATTCATGTGAATTTGGCAGGCAGTAAAATCAAACAGAAAAAAAAAAGTGGTTCACTGCCACGGAGCACCCACTATGAGGCTGGCATTGCTCAAAGTACCAATGCAATGGGTTTCTTTAAAAGAAAAATCTATCCCAACCTCCTCAATGATAGGTGGTGAAAATTTAAGTAAGATTATTTTTTCCCTTTCCGCTTCCAGTCTTCCAAACAAAATCTGCATAATTAGGAAGGAGCAGCCCTGCTTAAATGAAAAGTTTAAAATGTAAAACTTTAAAAGCTTATTACAATTTCATGGGATTAGATTGTTTTTACGGCAAGAGTAAATTGGTTGTGTGTTGTTCCCCTCCCCCAAATGAATAAAAAACAGTTTTTAATCAGGTCCTCGGGGATTTGGCGTGGATTTAGGAATTTTTTTTAATTTCATATTCATTGTATAAGAAATCAAATTCCTCCATTTGGGACCTGAATGTGCAAGTTGTTAATATATGACTCTCAGTTGGCATTTTTCAGTATACGAGACAGAATAATTTAAGCCTAATCTTCATCTTAGAAGTGACATTTTGTTTTAAAATTGTTATCCTCTAGGTTCTGCAAATTGGAAGCTTGTTTTCCAAACCTTTACATTTTTGAGGCTGTAAGAAACAGATTCAAATTAATATCAGTGCTTCTTATGCTCCTGGCCACGTGATATGGCTTCCACAAGGGAGTGGAAGGTAAAGAAAGACCAGTTTCCTTGCATGACCCAAGATGACAACAAAATCTTCCTTTTTCTTGCTGAGACACACAGATGCAGGAGACGCATGTCATCTGTGGAAAGCCTCTGTGATTTCCAGCGTGGCTGCCCTGCCACTTGAGATGACGGTTTGTGCACCTGCTCATTCATTCACGCGTCAGTGGAACATCTACTGAGGGCCAGGCACTGCTCTGTGTGGGGGACGACAATGGTGGCAACAAGAGACAGACGTCCCTGTCCTCATGGAGGTCACATTCTGGTGGGGGAGGCACATCGGTAAAGTATATCGTACATTAGGTGGTGAGAAAAGCTCCGAGGGAACGAAGCAGAGGTGGGGTTCAGGGAGCGGCGGGGTAAGAATGGAGAACTGGAGTTTAGATGAAGTGGTCCCGGGAGGCGAAAGTGGCATCCGAAGAAAGCACTGGAGGGAGTAACTGGTATCTCATCTCCACCTCCAGGTCATTCTGCTCTCTTTCCGTCTCCTCTGCCAGGCACTCTGGCGTAAAAATAACTGCTCCCTTCCCAGTTACCAGAAGGAAACAATAGGTCGGAGTTGTCTGTGCATGTGACAGGGGGATTGGAGAGGTTTGATTAATTTGAAGGGAGCACAACTGGGTTATTGCATTTGGGTTGGAATCTACAAATTCCTATTCCTCCTACTCTGGAGCCTGTTGCAAGAGACCGAGTTTGCAGCCCTGTGTCTTTGGTAGGCTGTGCTCCTTCTATCAAAGTATAAACGGGCTGCCTTTGGTCCCTGCTGAAGACCAAATGCATTTATTTTTATTGAAAAGTCTTTAAAAGCAGTAAGATACCATTCTTCCCTTCACCAAAATATTATTAATCAGGGATGACTTTAATTTCTCTATGAGGTAGTGGTTTTCCAGCCCACGTGAGTATAATCTTTTCTCACACTGACTCTATTGTCATTGCTTTGTCTTCATTAAAACATGGATTCTGCCAGAAGAGTGTGCAAGATGTGAAAAAGAGGACATATATATTATAAACATATATCTATATTTTTAGAATATATAGGAAATATATATACTATACATAGGAGATATATATATAAAATACAGGATATATATACACACACATAATATAGGAGATACATATAACATAGAGGGGCTACACACACACACACACACACACACACACACACACAGTGTGTGTGTGTATCAGTCAAGACCGAACAAGAGGCTAAAGGTATATTTACATGTGTGCCCACTCTTGGCAAATGCCTCCATACTTTAAGTTTTACAGGTTTATATTTCACTTAAATGTCCGAAAGCTTGTTTTAGTTTTCAGATGATCAAAGAATTTGGTTGCAACCACACTAACTCAGGCACCTATTGAGTGAATCACTTAGATCCATCTTTTCAACAAAAGAAACAATTGAGGAGGTTTTAGAAGTAACCATAAAAAGCCTCTTCAGGAGTTCCCGTCGTGGCGCAGTGGTTAACGAATCCGACTAGGAACCATGAGGTTGCGGGTTCGATCCCTGACCTTGCTCAGTGGGTTAAGGATCTGGCATTGCCGTGAGCTGTGGTGTACGTTGCAGACTCAGCTCCGATCCCGCGTTGCTGTGGCTCTGGTATAGGCCGGCGGCTATAGCTCCAATTGGACCCCTAGCCTGGGAACCTCCATATGCTGCGAGAGCAGCCTGAGAAATGGCAAAAAAAGACCAGAAAAAAGCCTTTTCATGTGTACATGGCACATGGTTGGCTAACTCTTCAGGAGTCAGAGTACCAGGGAGCAATTGTCACCTGATGGCACAGCACTCAGAGGGGGAGCTGAAACAGTCCACACTTCCCATTAGAAGCCACACCTGCTCCCCATGTTCAGGCACGTGTTCTTATTCAACAGGCCCTGTGACAACAGGTGACACAACGGCCCTCAGGGCACAGGGGGCTACAGAAGAAGGAACTTGGGCTTTGGACCCATCTTTGGACCCATCTTTGGCATGGATGATCTATATGAATACTGGCCATTTATTCAACTGTGAAGAGAAGATGATAGCACTCGCGTCTCCCAGGACCCTCGTGCCGGTTTCATCAGTGACCGTACACACTCGTCACAGTGTGAGTTTACACCCCCGCAGAGTGTGCACAAAAAGAAGGCACCTGATAGGTTAATGGCAGCTGCCACGAAATGTGAGCGAGGTTCGCAAGCATGTCAGCGGGCCTGGCACCTGCACGGGCACATCTCAGTGGGTAGAAGGGAGACCTGGCACGGTGCTTTCAGAGTGCATGATGAAGCCATTGTTCTCACCCCTACATCTCTGTCTCCCTCTCCCTTTGGAAAACACAGCTCCAAATGGCCTAAAGGAACCTGAACTAATAAGCGATACTGTTTCCAAGCAGAGCCTCCCTCCCCAGCCCCTCTGGGAGATAACTGACATCCTGAAGCCCCTGCTGCATGGCCAGTGACCCCACTCAAGAACGCCTGCTTCTCCTCTGGGCCAACCCTGAACATCCAGGGGGCTACGGATGCTACCATGCTAATTTTTCTCCGAAAGCCCTCCTCGGAGGCCTATCTCCATGAAATTTATCTGAGCTTTTCATATTGTATGTTCTGCCCAGGTTTTAAGAACCTCTGGAACTGACTTGCCAAGATCAAATTCTCATCTGTGGGTAGACGTGTTCTCTCCCACATCATGTCCCCTGGGTCATCTGAATTACTCGCTCTCGTTCTCAGACCTCTGGGTTCGCTGTCTTGGCAGCACCCAGCTCATCGCTTGCTCTGTTCCCGCAGCATCAAGCAATGTGGCCAAAAGGAACCGGATCCACCACCAGCAATCAGGAAGAAAAGGGACAGAGAGAGAGGAGAGAGAGAGAGAAAGGGAGAGGAGGCAGACACAAGAACCCTGAAGGTACAGGCTGAACTCAGAGGGGAGTTCAAGTTCATGTTTGTGTGTGTGTTGCCTATTTTTCCCACTCACTGAGACATGTGTTGTCCTTGAAGAAATTCAGAAATTTCAAGCACTCCTCCAGGTCGTTTCCACTGTTGCTGCAGTCGCACCAGGGGGCCACGCTGAGGCTACTAGAGTCTATGTAGTTGGGGGTCATGACTGTCCCTGAAAGAGTAAAAACAAGGTGTTTTAGTCTCGTGTGGTGACACAAACTTTGCCGTAGCCTACAAAGAAACAAATGTTCCTCTGACGGCGGAGGCACCGTGGATAATTACAAAACATTGTGTTTGCTGAGTGGGAAATTATGTTAAGCAGTGCGTTTTCTTGGCAATTTATCTTAAGCACATAAAATAATTTACACATTTACTTAGGAAAAAAAATCTAACAGAACTCCTTGAGCTGCACTTTGGGTATTTTTCTCTGCACACACGGTATGGATGCCATGGAGTAGGAGAGAATTAACTTAGAATGCATGAGGTGCCAAATCCCTTGCATTTTCCTGAAAATGTCATTAATCTTCATAAATAGACAGAGCTGGTTTTTACATATGTTAAAAATCCTTTTAGGACTTCGCATCCGCTTCCCTCGGAAGCAAATGGCTCCTTCAGACGGCCATGGGGAAGCTGAGGAGCTATCCTTACATCCTGAAGGTATGTCAGGGGGCCTCGGCTCACCAGACTCTCAACTGGTTTAAATAAAGTCTTCTAAGTTGTGACAGAACTGGAAATAAACAGTGGAAGTTCTCTAAGCCGATGGCTCCTAGAGTATTGTCTCAATAGTCCTCAAAAGTCCCCAAAGCAACGCTGGGTGGTCTCTCTTGCCTTCATCTTCCCAGATTCACTGTTTTTCTGATGAGCTCTCTACTGACACAAACAAACAATGCATTTATACTTAACACGACCCAAATGTCTTCTCCTGGGTGGCTCACACCAGGCAATGCCTACTCATGCCAAGGAGCCTTCTGTTTTTATATACTTTGTGGAAGTAAGAAGTCATAGGCAGTCCTGTGAGCCACAGGATATATTTGATTCAGAAATAGAAAAAAAAAAAATTCTTCCCAAGCTCTATTGGGTCAAGGGCATATCTTCTTTGCCCTACATTCCTTGCTGACTTGAACTAAATAGTGTCCCATTATACCTTGGGATAAACGCTTCAACCCACAGCAGAGAGCAGCTACTAACTTGGGGTGAGAAAGGCACGGCCACCCCCAAACACTGAGGGAAGAGGTTAGAGTATGTCTATGAAGTGCCCACTGTATGCTTGGCACCATAATGGATCCTGGACCTTCAGAAGAAGTAGAAACAAGATTTGTCCTGAAAGAAGTTAGAACCCAGTGACCCGTGTGGAGGGAAAGATCTGGACCCAAGAGAGAAATAAACTTGGGTCCACGCAATGCATTGTCTGGACCAGCGATTCCCTTGAATAATGAGGATTTCATCATCTCAGCAGGTACCAGTTTGCCAAACTAGAAACACCTGGCAGCCCTGCACCTTGGCCCTTCATGGGGGAGCTTAATGACCGTGTGAGCCCAGAGGGTCCGGACTAAGGTGTTAAGAGCGATTCCATTGGGAGTGGGACTCTAGATTCTTATTACCGTCTCCTTTGGGTTTGTTTCTCCGTATTTTTTTTTGTCTTTTTGTCTTTTGTTGTTGTTGTTGTTGTTGCTATTTCTTGGGCCGCTCCCGCAGCATATGGGGGTTCCCAGGCTAGGGGTTGAATCGGAGCTGTAGCCACCAGCCTACGCCAGAGCCACAGCAACACGGGATCCGAGCCGCGTCTGCAACCTACACCACAGCTCACGGCAATGCCGGATCGTTAACCCACTGAGCAAGGGCAGGGACCGAACCCGCAACCTCATGGTTCCTAGTCGGATTCGTTAACCACTGCGCCACGACAGGAACTCCCTGTTTCTCCGTATTTTTAAAAACTCTTTGCAATGGGCACGCCTTAATTGCTTCTGTTATTTCTTAAACCTCTAATTCCATAGTTGATAAGCAATCCTTACTCAGGACCGCTTTATGTACGAAAAGAGGGTGAGTGCAAATTTGGAGTACTGATGGAAGGAAAGCTCATGGGATGTATTGTGAGAATGGCCAATAACTGGTGAGAGCCCACGAAATGTCGGGACAAGTGAGCAGGCACCTGCTATCTCCCTGTGTTAAGTATAGTCAGTGATTTTCCCCAATGGTTCTTGCTGAAGACACTCTGGTGACAAAGCCTGTGGCCTGTGCTGTCACTCTTGGTGGGATGGCCTTCCTGCCTGGTGACATGCCTGGTGCTGGCAGGTGCTCACACCCTGGCTGAGCATCTGGCTTCTGACAACCGTGGTTTTCCCCAGCCTTCCCCATGTGCTCCTTCTCACATGGCACCTGGGCATCTCCCTTCCTCCTGCTGCCCTGTTTACCCCTGGGCACAGATTCCTCTCACTTCTGTCCCACTCCCAGCTCACTGGTGCCTTATCTCATCGCACTGCTCTCCTGAATGCCAAGAACCTGGTTCTTCTAAGGCCTCCAGTCTTCAAAGACAGAAAAGATGGTTCTGCTCTGTCTGTTCTCCAGGGAAAAAATTAGGCGAAATCCCCCTTACTCACCAGAAGCTGCATTTTTACCCAGACTATGCACGGTGAACCGAATGCCTGGGATTCAGGGATTTTCTTTCCAAAGGGCCATTTCTGGGAAACAGTCTTTCTGATTTCCCCAGACTGAATGACTTCCAAGTTCCCTAATTCAATTCACTGGGTTTGACTTGCTCTCTTCTTCCACAACCATGCCCCCCCACCCCTTTTTGTTCTTTGTGGCCAGTTCTTCGAGGTGCTTCCCAGTTCTTCACACTTGC
Source organism: Phacochoerus africanus (assembly GCF_016906955.1). Taxonomy (NCBI): domain Eukaryota; kingdom Metazoa; phylum Chordata; class Mammalia; order Artiodactyla; family Suidae; genus Phacochoerus; species Phacochoerus africanus. Next base: position 126,617,913 of record NC_062558.1, read on the forward strand.
TGCCTTCCAGCTCTTTAATAATCCCTGCTTCCTGCCTTTGCGCTTGCATTATCCTCTTTCCTCTAGTCCCCCTTTTAAGCGGCGAGAAAGGGCCCAACGTGGCAAGGCAGGCACAGGGGGATACTAGGAGGTTTTTACATCCAGAGTTAGTGGCAGCCACCCGGGGTCTGAGCATTTGTGAGCCAGACTTTCCTCCCATCCCACTTCTCCCCGGTCTTACCAATAAGCCCAGAGTAGGCGAGAAGGCAGTCGGCGTAGTTTTCCTTTAGACAGCTGCTGACAGACCTTGACTCCGGCTGGCAGTTGGTAAAAAAATCCGCCAGGCGAGATCTGCAAGAAAGTGGGGGTGGGGAATGTGCTTGAGAATATCCACAGCTTCTGGATGGACACAATTTTTCTGTATTTCTCTCTTGAGAGGCCTTTCCCACCGCCCCACCCCCCCAAACACAGAAAATGTGAACTCTTAAAATATTAGCATTCTCTGTTATACAACCCCCAGCCATCCCCTCGCCCACCTGGGTCTGCTTCTTTGCAGAGAAGTCTTCAGGGCCTATAACTGGAGAAATCTAGAGGCTTTGAAGTTTCCATTCAATATTTATTTCTGACCAGACTTATTTGCATCTTTAGGAAATACGCCTCTCTGCACACTCACCGGAGGTCCACACTGGGAAAATATTTACTTTATACAGAAACATGTTCCTGGCATCAAAATAGGATCCTACAGCCCATCTGCTCCCGTAATTTCTAGTGGCTTAAAAAATACACGTATCTGTCTCCTAAGTCATCTGTCACCTGCCACCCCCCAGGTGGCGGGGGGGGGGGGGAGTGATTCACTCCATCCAAGTGACGCCGAGAAGAGGCTGGCCTTTCCAGAACTGAAGGGAAAGCCCAAAGGGACAGGGTGATGCTGACTCTGGGTGCGATCTCCCTGTCTGTTGGGGTGTAGGAAGTCCACCGGTCCAAGGTCAGCCTCTGTCTGCAGTTTGGGAAGCCTCCAGGGGCCAGCACATTCCACCCAGGGCTTCTGATGGTGGTGACACTGCAGCAGTGGAGAGGAGACACAGACAGCACGGGCTCGGGGGCGGGGTGGGGCAAGGGCTCTTTGTGGCCGACTGGCTGTTTTTCAATCTGAAGAGGATATTGTTGGAGAAATCCTGAATGAGAGCTGGGCCACCTCTGAGGTCATCTGAGCAGACAACAGCCCTGTTTCTCTGTGAAGAACACAATGGACTTCGAGAGAATTTAAATTATCTGGCAATTATGGGAGACAATAGATGGCTGTCTTAGCTTTCTTCCCTTTAGTTCACTCGAGTCGGCAGCCGGCACACTCAGGGCTGTTTTTACTTCTTTTCCCCCAAGAAACGGTAATTACTTAGCACACTTAATGATATAAACAAGTCTGCATGGATGGGGCTAGCCAAGCGAGGCAGGATGGGTGGAGACGGCAGAGGTTTGCAGAAGGCCTGCAGGAAGCGCATTCTCTCTTTCCTATAACTTTACCTGGAAGGGGATTAAAAGGCCTGCTGACATCATCTGAGCTCACAGCACACGGCAAAGTCTGCATAGTGTGTGTGTGGGCTTGGTCTCTCCTTGAACCCTTGTCAATAAGGCATGTCTGAGCCTCCCTATCCGTGCCCATCTGTACGATCTGTACACTCCTCCGTATGTCCTGTGCCAGGTTCCATCGCTATGAATCCCCGGGGCAGGTGCTGGAGCTCTGCTTTATTTTCTTTGCACAGCACCTGATGCTCCTCAGACAGGCCCTTTAGCACGCTTCCCAAGCCGGGCGATGTGCTTCAGCTAAGTGGCTTGGCAAAGTCCTTCCAACCAGGCTCGTGCTCGCGCCTGTGCGTGTGTGCCTGGATCGCTCCCACGGTCTGAGCCTAGCTGGGGTTTGCTGACTCTAGCTGAACACAATGAAGGGCATAAAACCTGGTCATTTTCAGTGGCCTGGTTAAAGGATTTATTTTTCGGAGGAAATCCCTAAAGGTGACTCAGGCTTACGCGACTGGCACCAAAGGCATCCAGCTTGGATGGAGTGTTAATTTCAGAAGAATTTTCCTGGTCGTGAAAGTTAATGATCTCATGGCACTGGGCATCTAACTTTGCAGAGGCCAACTGTGGTTCAGGCAGCTGGGGCTCCAGCTCTGCACACACCCCGATCGGCTTGGCTCTCTGACCTGGCAGCTCCTGTGCTCCCAGACGTCCCCCCCACCCCGACCCTTCGAGATAGACGAAAGGTCACACTGTCTCTGAGTCTCCTGTTTTCGTGTAGCCTCTCGAGCTGACGGTGGAGTGAACGGCACCGAGATGCGGATTACTATCCTCCAGCGCGAGGCTAATGCCACCAGGCTCATTTTGCTTAACAACCTCAGAATTGACTCACAATTGGACTCTGGAATGAAAGGCTAATTGAGTCAGTCTGCTGCAGAGAACATAACTCTGATTGGGAGGATAAAACCAGCTATACTGCTCTGAGCATCACCCCAGACAGGCTGGTTTTTGAGAGAAGATTGTCAGCCCACATTCCAGTCCTAAGACAAAAACCAGCCCGGGGAACGGAAAGAGGTTCAAAATAACTGTGAGCACCTGCAGTGTGGTTCAAACACTCACGTGCTCCTGGTTCCTTCACCTCCGACCCACCTTCCCTCTGCCATTTATATCTGGAGACAGGATGGCCACTTTATGAGATTCACATATTAAAGAAAAACTGAAGGCAGAAAGAGGTTTATATGATGGTATGCCAGGGCCAGCTCATTACTGGGCAGACTGGTACATTTTCATGAATTTTGCGAGTTAGTTACCATCACAGTGGCAGCTTGAACGTGGCCTTGGTGGGACACGATGTAGCCAGTCACACGGAGGTGTGGGGTCTCAGGAGTCGAGCCCCAACACTTCCAGGATAGGCCTCCTCTCCCATCTCAACTACCTTTGCATCAAATGAAATGGGAAATGGTGTCATAAATGGACCTGCCATCTCCAGTATCCACCAAGGAAAGAAAACAGTCCTCCCCAAAGGTCTTCCCATCCCAACGCAGTCCTCTGCAATCTCTTAAAGCAATGTGTGCAACAAGCAGGTGTACTGACAAAGCAGCTGACTTCTTGTCCATTCCATTCACTGAAGGACGGGTCAAGTGCTTGTGAGATAACATCGAATAAGCTCCCTATCCCCAAACTCAAATAACCTGCCATCAAGAAGCCAAGAAAAACAAGTAAAAAGCGTATACTACTACAGTGGCTAGTTCTTCACGACAGGTAAGAAAAGCTGCTAATAAAAATGACACGACACCAATGAAGTCTTTATATATATATATACTTTTTCCTGACCCCTCTGATAAGGTGGGGGCTGTTACTTTATTATCCTAATTTATCAGAGGAGGAAACCACACCTTAGCCAGTTAGACTAGTGTCAAACAGTGAGTAGCAGCACCAGGATTGAAAACCACACATTCTGTTCCTACAACTTAAGCTTTTAACGCAACAGAAGCTGGTTTCAGAGAGGGTGTAATGGTGAGGCTGAGGCTGGAGGGACAGGTAGGATCGTTCAGGTCAAAGGTGGAAGAAGGTAGTCCGGGCAGAAGGAAGCAGCACACACATGATAAAGTAACCAACCCCATTCATAATAATCCTCCGGTGACAAGTGTGGGGTGTTGGTCCCTGCCAGGCACTGACTCCGTGTTTGACAGGTATTCACCGATTTCATTTTCTTTCATCACCATCTTAGTAGATGATACTAAGCCCCATGTAACAGATGAAGACACTGAGGCAAAATAACTCCTCCCAGGTTGCAGGGTTACACAGTGGTGCAAGTTCACAGGGACTCGAGAGCCGGAGAGCATCTTCAAGCACCACACCTAACACAGGTGTCATCCAGAACGTGTCAGCTGTTCACGTGGGATGGCCAGGTCACAGAAGGCATGTGGTGGGTGACAGAAGAAGGTGCTGGCAAGATCATGAAGGGCCTTGGATGACCTCAGAGTTTGTATCTTATCCTAAAAGTAGTGGGAGTGGGAGCCACTGCAGGGGTATTGCTAGAATGGGAGTCAAGACTGCAAACAGGAAGGGGCAGAATCAGGGCAGGAACAGCTCAGGAGACAGTGGAGAGAGTGTGGAGGGGGACACGGGAGAGGACAGTCTGCAAGGAAGATGGTGACGTGGGGCGTGGTGGTGCCAAGTTCATGGTGCCAATGGGAGCAAAGCATCCAGCAGACGGTTGGAGCCCCAGAGCCTGGGCACCTGCTATCCCTCCAGCCCCAGCATCCCCAGCTACCTCCTTGCACAGGCTCTCCAGCCCACCCCGGGTTCCGGATCACACTGTCACCCTTCTCAATGGCTTCCCCTGCCTGGGCTGTGTGATCCGAACAAGGAGCTTACATGTTCAGGGTGGGATTAACAAAGAAATTCCACAATTGCATTTCTTCTGGAGACATGAAATCTCCATGACGACAGCAGAGAAACCTGATTGTTTTTCTCTGAGAAAATGAAAAGAAAACGAATAGGCACTAATGCAGAAATGTATCTCCTCCGAAAGAGAAATTTCCCACCCTTAAAGAGGAGAAAAACGCCGGCAAATGCCAAGTTGGCCTTAGGAAATCTGCCGAAGAGAAAACAGTGGTTTAGGCAGAAAATACCGTATTAAAGGAAGCATGCTGCTAACTGGAAATAGAAAAATGATTATGATGATAAAATCGAGGCGTGTTCTTCTCAAACAGCAGATGGTCTTTTGACAGTGGGGGGAAAGCCGTTTCCCTACTCTTTCTGTTAACACTTTTAGGAAAAAATAGTGTTACAGTGAACAGGTAAAAACCATACCAGTACTACCCAGTTTAACTCATCCTGGATGAGTCTAATCCTTTAATTTTTTTTTTCCCCCAGGGCAAATTCCATACTTGGACACAAGCCGTGTGGTTGGTGGAACGGAGCCCTGGACCGAGAGGACTCTGAGATCTTGAACAACGTCCAGGCTCTGACACTAATTAACCAGAGTTCCTGAATATGTTGCTTAACTACTTAGCGCTTGGATTTCCCACCCCTTCAGTGTGTTGGATACTCAAGGCTACTTGGGAAAAAAAAAATTGTTTTCTGAGCATTATTATTATTTTCATCTTTGATTTCATTCTGCCATGACACATCATTTCAGGGTCAAGGCATTTGGATTCCTTCGAGTTAAGGAGCCCAGATCTTTCTCATGGGTCCCTTTCATCTCACCAACAACAAAGCTGAAGGCGGAAGAGGTTAAGGTCTCACGCATTGTCACATGGCAAGTGGTGGCAGAGGGCCTTCACTCGAAGAGGAATCGCCAACTGCCTGTGACAGCCCTGGAAGGGAAAAGTGAGGTGGGTATTGGACTTGAATGTCCCCAGAGTTTATTTAATTCATCAAGTGTATAATTGCCCTGCCCCTCTCACTGTCTAACCAGCTTGTTCTTCAGAGTCTCCTTCTTAAGCTTCTTAACTCTGCCCAGGAGGAGGATGTGTCTGTCAAAGAACCAGGTGCCCCTTTATTAAGAAGCCTTGGGGACAACACCACTGCCCGTGCAGGTCTGCAACTCGGGTCAACCCAGCAAAAACTCAGAACCTTGGAAGAGGATCCATTTATTAATCTGCTCATATAAGAAATCGCTGGCATTTTGCTCTGCACCTAACATGAACATTAGGGCTTTAAAGTCTTAGTTTTCAATTCAAGCCACTTAATTTCTGAAAGATTTCTCACTGGGTCACTTAAAGGAGCCAAATATGGGAGGCCTGAAAGTGACACGCACCTGTTTCCAATCCCAGTTGTACCTTCCAGGGTCAAACACCTTAGCCAAGCATTTACCTTCTCCAATCCTTGGTTTCCTCACCTGGACAATGGGGCCAATGGTATCTAGAATTACTTTAAGTGGCTGCTGTGACACCTAAGTGACAATTACATAAAGCACTTCGCTCAGAACCTAGAATACACATTGTCCAATACATTTTTACTCCCCATACCTTCACCTTGTCCCCCCAATTTCTGGTCCATTCTGATGTGAAGCCCTGGCAACAAAAACATCCAACAAGCTCAACACAGAGAAGCACACATCTCCGCCTATCTTCTGCTGGCCCCGAGAGTACATACAGGCAGACCTCAGATATCTCAGGTTTGGTTCCAGACTGCTGCCATAAAGCGAACATCGCAATGAAGCAAGTCGCATGAGTTTTCTGGTTTCCCAGTGCATATGTCAATTTTGCTTACTGCAGTCTGTTAACTGAGTAGTAACTTTACGTCTAAAAAAGCACATAGCTTAATTAGAACACTTTATTGCGAAAAATGCCAAAATAATTACAATAATAACCTCAAAGACCACTGTCACGAATATAATAATGAAAATTTAAATATTATAAGAATTACCAAAACATGACACAGAGACATAAAGTGAGCAAATACTGCTGGAAAAACCATGCCAACAGACTTGTTCAATACAAGGTTGCACAAACCTTCAATGTGTACAAAACACAGTCTCTGTGACGTGCAATGAAATGAGGTATGCCTGTACCTAGAACAGGCTCATCTGTGTAAGCGAGGGCAGTAAGTCTGACCAAAACAAATTTGACAAGTCTGAAGCCAGGAATCCTGAGGTGTTACTTAAAACCCCTTAGTCCTATGAGCACATAGAATAAAGGCATTTTAAGATAAGCTGATTTTTTCCTGGGGGGCTTAGGGAAAAAAGGACATATTTTTTTAAATGACTGCATATCAGTAAGTTTGCTAATACTGCTAATCTCTTATGCAGAATAAAATCAATTAGATGAACATGCTGCCCATATCAGCCCCAGGATGACAAAGCAAGAGCCCTGGAATGGTAATTTTCTGGAACAGTGACACAAAACAGATTTTTCCTCTTTCTGTTTTTAGAAAATTACCTTAGCCTTTCTTCTCCAGCAGCCTGCTGGAGAGCACATCTGGAAAGCATCCTTCAGCAAATCAGACCTATGCTAAATACATCTCGCAGGGGGTGTTTTCTCGCCTTGCTGTTCCCCACTTTGGACCATACATTCTAGCTTCCCAAAGCAAAGGCTGGGTATTTGCCAGGGGTAGGCTGCAAAGCTGGGGGGGCTCAGGCTGTCCTTCAGAAAGCCTGGGTCCGCCCACTGCCTGGGAACAAATGTGATCTCCTGTCTGGAGCAAAGGTCCTGGGGCAGGTTCACATGCCCTGGGCACAGATGCCCAAAGCTCCTGTGTGCCTCAGCCCCTTATGGTGGGTGCCTCCTTCAGATGTGACGATGAAGCCTCAGCTAACTGATGCGCTCCTCGGTGACTTCACAAGATCGCAGCCCGTGTTGTTGGGAAAGGGAGCCATGAGCTCCGAGAAGCCTTCAAGACTTGCCTAGTGCTTCTGTTTCCTGGGACAGGAAGGGCCCTGTGATCAAGTACCAATCCCTGCTCAGCCTCATCCAGTTTCCTTTTTTTTTTTTTTTAAGGGCTGTACTCACAGCATATGGAGTCCAACCAGAGCTGCAGCTGGCCTATACCACAGCCACAACAATTCGAGCTCTGAGTCGCATCAGAGACCTACACCAGAGCTTGCCCCTTAACACACCGAGCAAGGCCAGGGATTGAACCCACATCCTCATGAATACTAGTGGGATTCTTAACCCGCTGAGCCACAATAAGAAGTCCCCCATCCAGATTCTTTGGAAGGTTACAGCTCATTTAATCAACCACCCTACACCTGCAACCCTTACCCTGGGGAGGCCCTGGTCATGGTTGCTCATCTGGCTCCTTGGCCAAGCAACTTGGCAGTTCCTGACCTAGCATGTGAGTCACAGGAGGCTGTGGTCACTGCCTTCTGAGCTCGACCCACAGGAAGGAGTGCAGGGAATGCAGGTAGAGCCCAGCATGGTTCTTTCTAGCCCATGCGTCCTGCCTGGGGTCTATCTCTAAGGGTGAGGGAAGCAGGTGGCAGGGCAGAGATGTGATGCCTTCTTAGCCTTTCTGATCCCATCAAACTGCAGCAGCCCCCTAAGGGAAGTCCAGGTCAGCATCAGATCAATCTCAGCATCCCTCACGAAGCCACCTTGCATGAACACTGACAGCCATCAATCAACATCTGCAGAGCGGATGACAGGCCTTGATAGCTAATCTCTGCATGGCAAATCTGAAACGTAAGTTATATAAGTTGGCAAGGAAGCCATTCAGACCTAGAAGAGGCTCTTCGCAGCCCCTGATGGGATGCTCCAGAGCTGCCCTTCAACTGGGACTCCTCCCCGCCCCGCTCTCAGTCAATTTCTCCAATACCCACACTGACGGCCATGCTCTAAGCAGACTCTAAGTCATAAAGGGAGCCCAGAAACGTCACAAACAACCCAATGCCGCATTGTCAAGTCAAATAAGGTTGTTTTGTGTTATCTGTGCTACAGCACGTCCACGAGTGCAGAAAACCTAGCTTTGGTGGTACTCTCTTTCACAGGAAGAAACTGAAGGGAGAAAAGAAACTGGGAGTTTTCCTGGATGATGAAATTATCATTAAGCTCTCAGATATCCCACAGCTATCTGTGACAAAGATGCCAAAACTCTTTAAGAAAAAATCTTATCCATTAAGTTTCTTATGCCTCTGGAGGAAAACTTTAGTAATCAGTTTGGGTGACTTTTGGCCACTAGCAGAAAGAGAAAGCTAGATAGTCAATCCAGCCTCCACCAGTAGAACCACACCTGAAAACTCCAGACCCACTAGGTGCGAACTGACTTCATGTAGAATTTTGTAGGCACGTTCACCTTCAGGAATGAATTATAGAAGCCACCTTTCATTCATTCTGGAAACTAAGAAGTTCCACACCAACCGCTCAGGAACCCAGGGCAGCAAAGGTCACTCACCATGGTTTCATTTATGCTCACTCTTGCTCAGAAAGACTTTTGAGATGCATTCAGATGTAGCTTTTCTCCCTTCCTTCCTTCCTTCCTTTTTTTTTGCTTTTTAGGGCCAAACATGTGGCACATGGAAGTTCCCAGACTAGGGGTCGAAACAGAACTGCAGCTTCTGGCCTATGCCACAGCCACAACGACTTGGGATCCGAGCTGCATCTGCACCACAGCTTGCTACAACGCCAGATCCTTAACACACTGAGCGAGGCCGGGGATTGAACCTGCATCCTCATGGATACTAGTCGGATTCATTATTGCTGAGCCACAACAGCAACTCTCGTTCACATGCAGCTTTGATGCAAAAGAATAAATGTAAAAATTAGTGCAGGTATTGAGGGCCATAGAAAGATAAGACAGAGATAGTGGTGTGATCAGTACAAAATGCACACATACCCCTGGCTACATGAAAGCTGAATACTTGGCTCTGTGCTTTCTGGAAAACACTGGGAAGAGGAGGGCGGGAGTAGGTAGTTCCACAGTATATGATACACCAAAAATTAAAAACAAGACAGATGCTCAGAAGAAAAACTACCGTGGGAGGCAGAACAAGGGCCCACGAAGATGGTATACTCTAGACCTTGGAATCTGAGACCTAAGAATACATCTCCTGACATATGACTGTAGAGCCTTTGGTAATAGCACCTTTGTCAGTGCGATGAACGTCGTGGGTCTTGAGGTGGGGAGAGTAGCCTGGATTATTGAGAGGGACCCAATGAAATCACAAGGGTCTTTAAAAATAGAAGACGGAGGCAGATGAGGAGGTCAGAGGGATATAACGTGAGAAAGACTGGACCGGCTCATTTGGAAGACGGATGGAGGGGCTGGAAGCCCAGGAATGAGGACAAAGGCGAGAAAGTGCATTTGCCTCCGGAGCCTCCAGAAGGAGCCCAGCCCTGCGGATGCCCTGATTTCGGCTCCGTGAGACCCACGTAGTACTTCTGACCTCCGGAACTGTAAGAAAATAGATCTGTGTTATTTAAAGCCACCCCATTTGTAGTGATTTGTTACAGTAGCAACAGAAAACTAAAACACTGTGAAAAAGCAATATTCAGTAAAGGTTTTGCATTTAGGAATTTGAAAATGGGCCAGGATTTAAATCTCAATTCAACCACTTACTCACCATGACATTTTGGGCAAGGACCTCAACTTTCCCGAAGCTTCATTTACTCTGGTTGAACGACAGTGAGCCCTTCCAAGGGTTACTGAAGGACTATGGGTACCTGGCACCTACCACCTGTGTACAGCTGTTCCAGATTCCTAGAGGAGGATGGGACTCATCAGTGCTGTTGTTTCCTGTTCTGCTCTGACCCTGAGACCTTGATGAAGCCCTAGAGTAGAGAGGACCACACGGCTATTTCCCTTAGAATCCATCTCCTAATAACTTGGCAGCTGAAATGCTTTGTCCTGAGGTCACTGATCCACCTGTCCAAAGTCGGCATGGGCTCGATAAATTCACAATTAACATCAGGCTTATTCCTTCCATGAGGACCAAAGACAGATTTCTCCTGTGAGTCCTCGACATTTCCAAACAGAGACGTGTGCTTTAGGGGCCAATGGGATCACACCCATGGAAGCAGGTCAAGGCAGTCCTACAGGTCGCCACTTGGGATCCCCATACAGTATTTTCTGCTGGCCTGGCTGGCATCAGGCCTGTGTAAATTTAAGGAGGTGCCATCTGTACCCTCAGAAGGAAATATCACACCGTGATGTTTATGGCCGGAGAAACTGAACTCGGATTGCTTTAGGGAGACACAAGTAAATTCTAGAAACGATCCCAAATGCTGCCTGGCTGCCTTCCGTCAAATCTGGCTTCTTCAAGGGTTCCCAGAAGATGAAAAATTAAAATTGCACAGGCTCTCTTGACTTTACTAATTGGCCAAACTCCCGCCCCCCCATTCATTTGCCCCCATCCCCAAAGGACAGCCTTGTGCTGCTACCGGAGCCCCAAGCTCCAAGCTCTGCTGGGCTGAATGTTAATTTACCTTCCGCATAGCAAAGGAGCCCAGTTTCTGAGCCCTGGGAGGGCGTGGGGATGGGGAAGGCACATGGAGTCTGAAGGGCAACAGTCTGCACTTGCGCACACAGACTTTACGAGAAACACATGACAAGAAGATCTCCTATTAATCTTTAACAGGATTGCAGACTTCCTAAGAAAATTGTGTTCAACAGTGACTATACACCAGGTCATTTTTCTTCCAGGCAAGTTGTTTTAAGGTCAACAAAGACTCTGAGCTCAACAAACAACTTGTCCCTAATACCTTCCTTCCTCGATGGCGTACCACTGAGGAGACGGAATTGTACGGTTACACGTCAAAAGAATAAATCACTTATTCTACTGCCATCAGATGATAACTTCCCCCTTTTCAGACAATCCATAACTCTTCTTCGTAAGCCATTCTCAGGTTTAGCATTCTCCGGTAAAAAGCACCCTTCCACTCCACTCCAAACCCCACCGCCCCCACAAGCCCCAGTTTTTATGCTTTACCTAAAGCTCTAAGCCGAATTTAAAACTACATTCCTCCTCCCCCGACCCCCATCCACAGGGCAGAGAAGCTGATTTCCACGGTTTACTTAAGCCGTTTTCTAACGACCTGTCTTGTCGACTATTCCACCCCACCAGGTGATCTTAGAGGCTAGTTTTGACTCCGTCACAGTGCTCGCAAGGGTCTCCTCTGAGCCCTCCCTCCGCTCCCCTCCCTGGCTCTGGGCCCCACGAAGGGTGGCTTTGGCTTTTCTGCCCCCATCTCTCCTCCATCACTTTCTTTCGCACATCTTCTCTCTGAGGATAGACTATCTCCCTCGTGGGAAGACAAGCACCCAGGATTATGCTGGGCGGAAAGCAGAGGTCCAATAAATATTTGTTGAATGAGTGAATGAATGAATCCGAGTGCCCACACAATGGTTCCAATCACTTAGAGGCCCATACTCATCTTGGACATCTTGGTGTTACAGTCTCAGCACAGATGAGAAACTGCAGCCCACATCTAACTGCTCCAGACTCTGCTCTAACAACTACATTTACTTAGAACCATCGCTGTGCCTGGTGTTTCATAGGCCTGTGTCACTGAAGACGCCATCACCTAACCAGCCAGGTTAGTCGTCTTCTTCTTTTTTTTTTTTTTTTTGATTGTCTCTTTGCCTTTTCTAAGGCCGCTCCCTCGGCATATGGAGGTTCCCAGGCTCGGGGTCTAATGGGAGCTGTAGCTGCCGGCCTACACCACAGCCACAACAACGTGGGATCCGAGCCACGTCTGTGACCTACACCACAGCTCTCGGCAACACCGGATCCTTGACCCACTGAGCGAGGCCAGGGATCGAACCCGCAACCTCATGCTTCCTAGTCGGATTCGTTAACCACTGAGACACGACAGGAACTTTTACAGTGGGAGGGCCCTGGGGTCTGCAAAGGTCAACATCCAGCCAAAGTCATGGAGCCACTAAGAGATTGAGCCAGACTTTGAGAAGAAGACCACGTGTTCTCCAGCTCACACTCACCCCCATAGCAATGAAAGAAGAATGAACGTTTCCTCTTTTAATTTTAGTTCTTGGACTTGTGCTGCCATTTTAATGTGAAGCCAAAGTCTGATTTAGGGGGATTTAAGTGATCTTTTCTAGATCCAGTAAAGCATAATGGCAGAATTAGTGGGCATTCTTTTGCTTTAATAGTGCTTGCAGTTTGCAAACAGTAATATATCTATCGGTTGCTGCTGTCTGGTAAGGCCCAAGTGCTAGCCTACGACAGAGCTGTGTGCAGATGTCACCTTGGCCCAAGCCCCTCTCTCACCGAGCATCCCACCTCCCCAGGCTGTGAACATGGTCAAACCCAGTCAGGAAGTGAGGGGTGCAAAACGTGGTGCTCCCCAGACCCAGAAGGAGAAGCCAGCAGTCATCCCCCATCCTTTCCTGGCTGCAGGGACCACTCCCGAGGCTGGAGACAGGCGCCGCTGAGCAGGGACTGGCCTGGCTGGGACCATATCGTCTTCCTTACAAGAGCCCATGTGCCCATCCTAGAGAGCTGAGAGGTGCCAGGCACAGTGGGAAAAGGCACGAGCCCTGAAGCAGGACCCTGAGTTCCCATCCCAGGGACCCCTGCTGCTCTTCCATCTCTGCGTCTCCCCACTTTGGAAACACGAGCACTGACAGCAGGGCTGTGGGGAAGAGTGAGGCCCAGAATCCAGTGCCTGGCACAGAGATCAGGGCTCAGTGAAGCGGTGGATATGAGTGTTGCCATTACTACTCTCAGGGTGCTTTCAAGGCCAGCTCTCTCTCCAATCGCAGCCCCCTGAGGTGGTGTCTCCTCTGCCCGCCCCCCCCATGAAAGGATGCGGATGAAGGAACCAAGGGCATTCTCCAAGACCCTCAGCCAAGAGGGTCACAGCTTTAGCTGGGTTCTGGAGGCACCTGAGGCCAGCATACCCTGTCCCTGGGTGGACAAGGAACACCAAGCCTGGCTCCCTCAAGAGAGCGCTTTCCCACGTGGGTTGGGATAGAGTCCTGGGAACAGGCAGTACTTGGTAGCACCTCTTGCACATCCAGAAACCACCCTTTCCTGCTTTCCCTGAGCCTGGAGAGGATGGGGTGCAGCCTAGAGGGAGCCCGGGACCTGAGGCTTCTGGAGTGGACGTGTAAAGGTGCCTGAGCATCTAGGCGCCCAGGCCTGAGAGTGCTGCTTATCCAACATGGGCATGGGCCGCACCGGGTTCCACGAAGGTTCATGGGATACCAACCTTCCAGGGACCACAGTCACTAAGCACCTACAATGCAAGATGCTGTGTGTGAAGCGGTGGCCGTCATGGGGCAGGGACAAAGATGGAGATCCAGCCCTGGGGGAATTGTACCCACCTGCCCTCTCCTTTGACTAGCAATGAGCGAGGGGTGAGAGGGGCTGCACAGTTACTTGTACAGGTCAAGGTGCACAGAATCTCAGTGTCCTTGAATCTTGTGCATTTGTGTGTTCGGTGGATGTGCGGCATAGCTCCACTGCAGGAGCTGCCCGTCCCACATTCCCTCCTGACAACGCAAGATGCTTCCACTTGGAAAAAGCGACAAGGAGAGCAGAGTAAAGCCTGTCAGCTTCCCTTATTTGAATAGCTCAGGTCGAAGCTTGCTCCACGGGTCATTTTAGAAGGTGGATTTATATTCAAATAATTGCACTAAAACCCTCTGTTTTGCTTTGCATTTTTCAGGCCTAACGCAGCCAAGTGAATTCCAATCTCAGGCCAAGCTCAGCCTACAGACAACAGGCTGCCTACTTCCTCTGCACAGTGGGGGCAAGGTTCCGCCCTGCCGTGGGGCCGGCGGGGGCGGTAACTCAATAGATACATGTTGGCCGTGTCTCAGCATCCTTTGTCTCTGAGGAGCTATTACCAGGACAGCCCTTAGAGACCTTCACAGTGGATCTCACAGCCTCCAAATAGAGCCCAACCTCAGTGTGGCTCCGAAACTGTCCAGATGTGGTCTCCCCACGCTTCCACACTGGGCTAACAGCTCCCATCCCAACACAGCTGTGAGGCCCCTCCCAGGTGCCCCACTAAGTCTCAATGCCCCACAGGGCCGATGTAGCTGCCCACCCTTTCTCATCCTCAGCTTGCAGACCCCTAGGCAGGGTGAGACCCTCAACCTAGGTCACCGTAAGGCAGTGGCTCTCCAAGGGTGGACCCTGGGCCAACAGCAGCATCCCTGGGAATGCTCTTGAAACACCAATGACCAAGCCCACTCCAGACCTCAAGATCAGAAACGGACCCTGATGCAGGCTAAAGTTGGAGAACCTGGAAGAAGTCCTGAGCACCCTCTTCCTCCCAGGGCAGGGGGGCACTTATGCCCCGGGGTGACAGCTCACCCACCTCTGATGTTCTGGGCCCTACCAAGCACCTAGCACTCCAGTCTTACTGAGTCAGTGAATGCACCAACCACCCACCAGAACACTAAGCAGAAAGCAAGCTTTCTCAAACTGTATTTGCAGCTCAAAATATTTCAATTCAAATTTATGAACTTGGGAGTTCCCATCATGGCTCAGTGGTTAACGAATCCGACTAGGAACCATGAGGTTGCGGGTTCAATCCCTGGCCTTGCTCAGTGGGTTAAGGATCCGGTGTTGTTGTGAGCTATGGTGTAGGTCACAGGTGCGGCTAGGATCCCAAGTTGCTGTGGCTCTGGTGTAGTCCGGTAGCAACAGCTCCCATTAGACCCCTAGCCTGGGAACCTCCATATGCTGCGGGTGAGGCCCTAGAAAAGGCAAATAGATTTTTAAAAAAATTCTGAATTTGGAATATGAAAGAGGTGCTTCCCTTTTGCTTTTATCTATTTCCACAGGGAAGATTTCTAGCAGGACAATGCCAAGATCCTTTGCTGGAGTGAACATTCACAGAGATTCTCCCCAGGCCCCCATCCTAAGAAGTTTAGAGCTGTGAGATGGAGCCAGCAAACCCTCCAATAGGAATTCCAGCTGCTGGAAGAAGCTCAAACTGCCAGCTTCACCACACCTCTGATTCTAAAGGCTATCCCACTCCCGAGGTCTTCACAATCCTTTTGTTTTTGCCACGGCAAATGATGATGGAGTGGGGAGAGGGGCTGCACCTGAGACGGCCCTCATTCCAAGGACCACATGTTTATCTGTGACCCTCTCACCACGCCCAAACCTGAGAGAAAAGCGCTACCAAGTTTTGGACACAAAGTGTTTTGACACAACAGCCCCTTCAGCCTGCCTGAGCTGACTACGATGCTGAAACACTTTGGTGCCTAGAAACCAGAGGGCGTCTCGATGGGAAGCTCAGCAGCTTTCCGATTACCGGTACCCATTTCCACCTGGAAGGGCGGCAGCGCCGGCTCCCGCTCACCTCCCCCAGCCTCAGCATCGTGACCTGCTGTTGCTGAGCAGGTTGGGCTCGAGGCAGTCGCACACACCCCTAGGCTGTCTCACTTCAAGGAGACGGAAGGGATGCTCTTGCACACGCATCTTCTAGCCCAAGATTGCTCTGGCCCTAGTGCAGCATCAAGTGAGGTCCGGGGACCCTGGCAATCTCAGAGAGCCTTTAGGGTTCTTGGACTCAAAACTATTTTCCCAGCCATACTAAGTTCTGACTTCTCTTATTCACTTTCAGGCTCTCACGAGAGTACCATGGAGTTTTTCCAAAGGTCAGGTGATGTGGGAAACCACAAAAGTCTGAATGCCAAATCACATAGAAGAATCCAGGCGTCTTCCAGAAGACACTAAGTTTGCAAAAGTGTAAAACAATGCCAAGTTTCTCCCTACATTTTTTGGTTTGGAAAATACCGTGGTTTTTTTAAGTCAAAATAGGTTCCGTTATTTACAGTAACATGGGATGGGCATCTTGGTATTCTTTTTAAATGAAGTAATACAAATAGAAACATAGCTCCGGCTTTGGTTCCCAGTATGGGAAGTATAGATGGATTTAGCCCACATACACAAATGCCCTTTGCGGGTCTCAGTGATTTTAAGGATATAAAGGAGTTCTGAAACCAAAGTTTTAAAAATCACTGTTGTAACGAGAAGTGAAATATGTTTGGTGAGCAGCACTGAAGATCCATTTGACAAAATCCGAAGGTCTCTTCTTTAAAATTTTTGTTTTAAAACGAATACAGAAAGGGTAAAAAACAAAATCCAGCATTCAATTCCACACACCCTGAGTGTTCTAGGAAGCTTATGTGGCTGGTTTTCAAGAGACACGCACTTTGCACCAGAAGTGGGGTGCACAGCGGACAGAACCTGGGCTCCCCAGCCCGCGGCCCCTCTGGGCTTTCATTCCAGTGGCACTGCCTGGGCGACTGCAGAAGCTGCTCAGGATCACACCCCCTCATCTGTGAAGCGGGCGGTGAGGGGCGGGTGTTGCTGTGAAGTGCTCAGCACAGTGCCTGGCACACTGCAAATGTCACGTAAATGTTACCCTCTTCGTCATCATCTTCATCACCATGACTGTCACCCACACACTCCTACAATAATGTCCCTGGCTCTGCAGATTCTGGGATCCTGAGTCCTGCACAACGTGCCACCCTGCCCCGGTGGCTGCTGACTTCCTAACGGGATGAGCGGATGATTCAGGCGCAGAACCGCCCAGACAGGAGGAAGGTTCACATTCGGTGGCATTGAGTGAGTCAGTCAGTGACTGCCCTTTGCGGGATCGCAACGCCCCTGACTCAGATGCCAGCACCTCTAAGGACCTTTTATTCACGGTTACTCTGGGTCACAGAAGCAGCACGTGCCCCCAAGAGGCTGCCAGCGGTCCCCCCACAGCCTATTCAGTTGAAACAATAATGAATCTAGGAATCCGGGCCCAACAGAGTCGTGGCCAGCTTCAGCCACGTCTTACTGGGTATCTTTGTATGTTGACCATTGTCTGTTCTAGATAGAGATATTCTTGAGATGACACAGGCTCCAAACACCTCTGGACTTTGTCTACTCCCGACTCCACCCTCTGATTTTCCCTAATGGTACCAGACCTAAAAGATGGTGATGTTTACAGCTCAGCAACACAGCTTTCCCAGAACTGTGTTAGACTTTCCACAGGCCGATTCATGCTGTGGGTGACTACAAGTGTAAAGCAGTGAAAATCTACCTCCTTCACCCACAAATCCTACGGTAAAGGACTCTGCAGTTGGAGCAGGGGAAGGGGGAGGGATGGTGCTCTTGGAATCTCTCTCTCACTCTCTTTTTTTTTTTTTTTGCTTTTTAGAGACGCACCTGAGGCATATGGAAGTTCCCAGACTAGGAATCAAATCGGAGATTCAGCTGCCAGCCACAGCCACACAGGACCTGAGTTGCATCCGTGACCTACACTGCAGCTCACAGCAACGCCGGATCCTTAACCCAATGATCAAGGCCAGAGATCGAACCCACATCCTCATGGATATTAGCTGGGTTTGTTACCACTGAGCCACAACGAGAACCCCTGCATTTGGAATCTTAAGCTTTTTTGTCCTCTATGATCAAAATTGGTGGAAAGAGTGAGGGAGAAAGAGAGAGACATATTTATTGCATGTTTGCTTGTTAGGAGGCAGGCGCTGTCCTGATACCCTTTGCATAGACACCTCCTTTAATCCTCACCACTTCCCCTGAAGATGGAGTCATGGTGCCATCACCTCCATTTATAGACGCAAAAATGAGGCCATGAGCTGCCCACATCCTGGAACTAGAACCAGGATGCAAGGCCACAGACACATTGACAAACTCACTCACAAACACACTGACAGCTACCGGGGGCGGGGGGGGGGGGGCGTCCCAACTCCAGCGTGGTGTGTGGTACTTTTCACACTGATGGTTCTTTTAAATTCTTGTTTTTCTTGGATGCAAAATTTTCTGCATAATTAAGTGCTTTTGGAAATCACAGAGCAATTTCCCATTCACTGAGTTGGAAAGGAGAAATGTAAATGCCAACATGACTGAAGGACAGCTAACCTGGGGTAGTGCCTGAGGGGGGTCTGGGGTCTCCTTGGGTGGAGCAGGACACCCAAGGCTGGCTGTGAGACCTGGGCGCTGATCAGACCAGACAGCCACCGGGGAAGGGGACAGATTTCCCCGCCCCAAAATGAAGCTGCTGCAGGTCACAGGCTGTGGGAACTTACGTCCACCGCAAACTATGTATGACCAAAAGAAACCTTGTGTCCTGTGGAGGCCAGGACAGGGAGGTAACAGCCCCTACTTAAGGGGTCAGCATGCCAGTCAGCGTGGGAAGTTCAGGACCCCAAAGGCTGTTGGTCTGGATAAGCAGAAAGCCCTCTAGGAAGGCTGGGGTGTTCCTTTCCCATACTATTTGCTTAGTAGATAAAACACATTTGAAAAAAGAACACTATGAAATGGAAGCATCCTTAGAGTTCCCGCCATGGCGCAGCAGAAACAAATCTGACGAGGAACCATCATGAGGTTTTGGGTTTGATCCCTAGCCTCGCTCAGGGGGTTAAGGATCCAGCGTTGCCGTGAGCTGTGGTGTAGGTCGCAGACACAGCTCGGATCCCGCGTTGCTGTGGCTGTGGCGTAGGCTGGCAGCTGTAGCTCTGGGAAACTCCATATGCCGCAGGTGCGGCCCCAAAAAGCAAAATAAATAAATAAATTCATTAATTAAAATAAAAAATCACTCCAATTCTCACTTAAAATAAAAAACTAACGGAAGCAACCCCTTCCCTGGGAATAAAAACAAGGGAGAGAGAGACTGAAAGATCCACATGGTTGGGTGTTAGGTCCAGACTTGAAAGGGGACAGCTTTACGCAGCCTGGGAACTTCATGGGTCCTAGTATGGAAAAGTCATTGGACAGAGCAGAAGGGTCCCCTTGGAAGAGGAACCAGCTGCACAAAGCAGCAGCGGGGATCAGTTGGGGTCTTAGGCCAAGTGGTGTGAAATCCAAGGCCCCAGAAACTCCCTTGAAGACCCCCATCCACCCCCGCTGCAGCACTTCCGAGAATGGTTCCTGGTCTCCCTCCCACTGCACATTTTGCCGCCACTGTATTCAAGATGCAATCTGGAAAATGGAGGTTTTCCTAGCATTAATGAAATGGCCAGAGGGCAAGGAGAATGTAGGAAGGCAGACACCTGGATGACCCCAACCTGGTGACATAACCACGGATTGTTTAGAGCTGGCTGTCGCTCTGTGACAGCAGAGAATTCATCTTGCATGAGATACACAGCCAGGTCCCTGATTATCTGCTGCCTTGGGGGAGGAGAGGGTCGAGGTCTCCAAACTCCAACTGACAATTCATCAGGGAGTTACGGAGTCCAGCCACCCCTGTGCGTTGTGGCTCCTGGGTAACAGGCACGTGATTCACAGCTAGGACCCTGGGGTCAGACAGACTGCGCTCGATGAATGTGCCCGAAAAAATGATTGAGTTAATAATAAGAAGAAAACCAGTGTGGTCTGGGAGGATTTTTCTCCTATTTGTAGAAATGACACTTGCAATCAGTAAGCTGTCACAGGGAAACCACTCTGCAATAAGCAATGAGTGCTCAAAAGGAAATTAGATGAAGTAAGGACTTAATGAGCATGTATTACCTGGATAGCTTTTTTTTTTTTTTAATGCTTTCAATGATGCTAAGAGGCTGTGATGGACATTATGTCCTCACACTCTGTGAAAACTGTCTTTAAAACTGACGCTATCTGAATTACTGAGCCATAAAGAGTGTCTAGATCCAGAGGCTGGCCGGGATCATCATTCTGCCTGTCTGGAACTAAAGGTAGTAAGACAGAACAGTATAAGAACACTGTATTCTTGTCAGGAAAGACATTTGGAAAAAACAGCAGAAGCCAGGTTTCGGAGTTGGCAAGACCAGGCTGCCTCTCAGCTCCTCCACAAGGGCCGCGATCATGGTACCCAGTGCTGCTCATCATCAAAACCCAGTACATGAGTGGTCCCTCCCACATCTTCCTCAAACCCACAAAGCTGAGACTCTGTCCTGTTTCTCTCACTTCTGGTCTCTCCCATGCCACTCATTCTTCCAGGCCAGCTCAGATGGCAGCTTCTCCAGGAAGCCTTGCTGACCCCCCAGGCCATGGCCAGGTTGGCTGTTCTTACCTCTGTCCTCCCGCAGCACTTGGTACCTGACCACAGATTCCCACACCAGGCTGTAATGATCATATGTGCACCTGCCTTTTCTACACTGCAGGTGTGAAGCCAGGTCTTTTTTCTGCCATGATAAATGCAAGCCAGGTGGATGGGTGCATGAATGGGCAGATGGATGAGTGGATGGTTGAATGGATGGATGGGTGGATATATGGATGGGTGGATATATGGATGAGTGAATATATGGATGGATAGATGGACAGATGGATGGATGGATGGATGGATGGATGGATGGATGGATGGATGGACAACATGATGGATGAATGAATGGAAGGGGGTATGGATGGAGGGAGGGATGGAGGATGGGAGGAATAGGTGAAGGGATGGATGGGCTGGTTTTCTATGTGTTAAATCCAGTGTCACTTTGAGCTGTCTTCCCTTCTGGCCCTCTGAATGACATGCCAACACCCACCCCAATTTCTCCCTAAAAATCAGATCTCTCTCAGTCTTGCTGAGGTCTTTTCTTGGTTCTCCAACTCTCCAACTTCCCACCTCTCTAAAGCCTCTACAGACACCCTTGCCATAAACCCAGTGTTCCTAAGATTCAGTCCCAGGTCTGTTTCTGTTCTCACTCACTTTCCTTGGGGAATAAATCCTATGATACACCTTCAACAATTTCTATGTTGATGATTCTAAAATCTACTCCTATACCCCAGCCTCTTCTCAGAGATTCATTCAGGTTTCAAGATGATTCATTCATTTACTCATTCAGCAAATATTTAGTAAGTACAACCAACTATTGTCCAGGCACAGTGTTAGCCACTTGGGGTATATCACAGATAGAGAACCCTGACTGGAACTTATATCCCAAAGGAGAAAAGAGATGAATAATAATCAAAGCAAATAAGTAAATTATATGAGATGTTAGAAGGCAAAAAGTGCCTTGAAAAAGAAAGGGGGGAGGGAACAGGCTAAGGGGTAAAGGCAGGGACTTGCAATAGTAAATAAAGTGACCGGTGTGACACTCATTAAAATGAGATTTAAGGAGACTTGGAGGTGAGCGAGTTTGTCTGGGAGCATCTGGGGAAAGAGTAATCAGACAGAGAGAACTAGAGCAAAGGCTGGAGGTGGGACATTCCTGGTGCATTCTAGGATCAGCAAAGGGACCCGGGTGGCTGAAGCAGAGGGAGCAGAGGCAGGGAAGCCAGAGGTAAAGGCAAGGGGGCAGTTCATGTCAGACCTGAGGACCATTAGAAGGACTGTGCCTTCACCTCTGAGTACCTGGCTGCACGAGCCTCCCACCTCCATGTGAACATCCTTGTGCAAGTGGACCCGATCTTGTTTTTCTGAGCCAGGTACCCTTTCCTGCCTCTGGCTGTAGCCCCTGCTGCCTGTGCTTTCCACTGGGCCAAAGTACATGTGCCCCCTAGCCTCAGGGGCTGGTCCAGGGATGGGTATGTCCAAGCAATCCGAGCAAGGCTAATCAAAGTCCCCTCCCTGGGATTTTTCTAACAGGCTCCAGTGGGGAAGCATCTCTATCTCTCTGATCACGAGGTGACAGGATATGTGCATGCAGCTGCTGGTGGCAGCACTCACTGAGAAACAGTTCGAGAAGGAAGCAGACCAGCAGAGGCGGGCAGAGGTGAGAGGGCAGACAGGTGACATTGAGCCCTCCATCCTGGCTATGGTCAACCACCTTCCCTCCCCTGTCCTTTGAGTGAATAAACCCCCCCCCCCCGCCGCCCCAGCGAGCTCAAGCTAGCTTCTAGCTTCATATCCTAGATCAAAAGAGTCCTAAAGAACACACCGCTCAAAGGAAACATGGCCACAACAATTCACGACTTTCTTCTCCCACCTCCAACCCAAGAGATGAGTCTGTCCGTCTTTCCTCTGCTCCCATCCTGGCAACCAACACCATCATCTGCCCAGCCACCAGCGTGTCAAGGACCCTATGATCTTCCCAGCATTCAACAAATCATCAGATTCTCTGCTCCAGGATGCCCATCAAGCTTCCCAACGTGTATCTTGTTCTCCTGGCCACCTCTCACCTGGTCCACCGCAAGTACCTCCTACCTGGCCTCCTGGCCTCTCCCCACCACAGCTCCCCCACACGGCCACCTGAGTACTCCCTGAGGTCCAGTGCATCCTATCTCTCTTGCCCCCACCTTGTAGGATAAAATCCAACACAGCACCGGAGGCCCTCACCCTCATGCCTTTATATCAACTGATTTTTCTCCCTCCATCCCCACGACAGAGTCCAGAGCCCCACCTCCCACTCCCTTCACTGCATCTTGTCCAAATCGAGTACCTTCTTTCTGCTTGACCCTCCCTGCATCTCATCTGCTGAGGCCCAGTCTGATGCAGCTCCCGAGACCCTCCACTATGACCCGTCCTCCCCCAAAGAAATCTGAGGCTCTCCCTTTGGGCTTGCTGGGTGGATTCAATTTCGTTCCAGTTTCCTCCACTTTCATATTCAAAGACAGTAAAAGACAGTTCTGCTGCCAAGACGCCATCTGTCCACGTGGTTCTAATAAGTGGCAAAATGATCTCTGATTCTGTCTCGGGGCCAGGAGTGGCCATAATGACGCTGATGAGGACGTGGGCAGGTGAGGGAAGAGTCGGGGAGAAAGAAGCAGAGCTCCGGGAGCTCCGGAGGCACATGGAGGGGCTGGCTGGGGAGAGAGAGAACGCTGAGTCAGTCTGGACAGGCGCTTTTTAGCAACGGCAGGAACAGACAAATGGCTTCACACCCGCCTCTGCCAACCGAGATAAGGAAAGAGATAGGAGGCGATGAGACAGAGCACGTAGTGGGTTCCCGCCTGATTCACAGCTCAGGTTACCCCTGCGAGCCAGGGGCACGGCGCGCTCAGACCCTGCTCAGCTGGTGCTGAATAGATGCCCAGGGTTGGGGGTGGAGGTCTGGATGCACCAGGAAGCGAGCTCCTCCCCACCATCCGGTGGACGCTGGAGAACGTACTTGTGCTTGGCTCAGGATCTTGACGCATCACTGCACACGCACAGGAGTGGCCCCCAGGAGTCCAGGGGGCATCCAGCCCAGAGGCTGGGTGGCAGGCAGCTCGTGCAGGTGGGGTGCATTAAAAAAACGAGCCATCCAGCGCTCTGAATGCATCGCTAAAGACACCCATGTAATCATTTGAAATGAAAACTGCTCAAATGAACTGGAAAATGTTTTACTTGTATGTTCTCATATTCCCGAACCTTTCTTTCCATGGTTCAAAAGTTTGCTTTGTCTAATTGCTGATTTCCATTTGTGAATGAATCAGTGTAAAATAAAATTAAGTGCCAAATTAATCTACCCATCTAGTTTTAGGCATTAATTATCCTCTGAGCCATTTTCTCCCGCGCTCGCCACATGTCAAGACAAGCCCGGATACAGCGACGCAGAATCCAGTTTTCAACTCGGGAATTTAGCCCCAGCAGCAGAAGATGTCCTTGATCTGTAAAAGCCACAGTTAACTGTGCAAAGGAGGTCGGACTCTGGGCAAAGGAAACAGAGTCCTTGCCTTGTAAAGGCGCACTGACAACGTCAGACCAAGTCAGTTACTGGAGTAGACATTTGCTGCACGGTCTCTCGTGACACGTTTCCCCAGTTGTCCCAGTTAACGAATGAGCAACAACATATTTCCTCTAAGCATAACAGGGTGAGCGCCAACGTGGAAAATGTGGAGCTGGCTAGGGCAGAATTTTGAAAATCATATATGCTGTTCTTCTGGAGTTGTACCAAGGGAGACTTTCTTGATTTTGCTAAAAAAAAAAAAAAAAAGTCTCTAGGATACAATTAGAGGATCCTTCGTCCCTGGGGTAATGTAGAACCACATACTCGGTGGCTTAGTTAACAGCCAGCATCTTGGAAACTATGGGGATACAGAGCCTGAGCACCAGGAGGAGCTAGTAAATGGGCGGGGGGGCGGGGGCGGGGGGGGACAAGAAAGCCTTGGAGACACAGGGCACAGAGGCCCTGACGACTTCTTTTTTGAGGTCAGAATTTTCTCCAAAGGCAGGGGATACACTGGGCCAAGCACAGTTTCAGCTTTAAAAAAGCAATATGCTACAACATAGAGGAACCAGAAAGACATCCTATAAAGTGAAATAAACTAGTTACAGAAAGACAAATACTGCATGATTCCACTTCCATGAGGTGTCTCAGATTATCAAACTCATGGAAGCAAAGAATGTAATTGTAGCTGCCAGGAACTAGGGGGACGGGCAAGCACGTTGCGGCTGATCAGTGGGAATAAGATTTCAGTTATGCAAGATGGGAATTAGTTCTAGAGTTCTATTGTAAAATATTGTGCCTGTAGATAATACTATACTGTGCAGTTAAAAACCTGTTAAGAGTAAGTTTCATGTTAAGCATCCTTACCATAATAAAACTTTAAGAAAAGAAAAGAAAATGCAAGTACAACACTCAATCCCACCTAGGGTGCAGTGCCAGGAAAGGGAGAGGAGTCTGAGACACTTTGTGTTTAAGGTGGAGGGTGGCTCTAGTGGGAACCCTTTAGGACCCAGGACCCAGGGCAAAATGTTATGCTTTGGAACACAGCGGCTACATGCTGAGTATGAACTAAGAGTTGTTACTCTGTGCCCAAGGATGCAGCACCTCTGCTGCAGGTGCAGAATGACTAGGAAGGGTACAGCCACCAAACCACCAAGCATCCTCCAGGCTGTTCGCAACAGCGACACCATGTGGCAGCAACTAAAGACACAAGTCAGGCGGGCTGGTCAGTCGCCTCAGGCTCCCTCTTTGCTCGGTATTGGAAGCAAAACAGGTTTTGGACTACAACTCTGCCATTCTTAGATGAAAACAGGAAGGGGAATGCTCAGGAGGGAGACTCTAGCCCTCTTGGTAACGAAGAACAGCTGAGGCGCTGGAGTGATTAATTAGAAAAATAAAAGAGTTTATGAACTTATTTGCAGCACCCTGAGCTTAGTGTGGATGTCAGAGTTTGGAGGAAAGGACGGGAGGTACAAATTTAAATTTTGTATATATAAGCACTCGCATCAGGAATAAAGGAGTATGCTTCCCTTAGGACCAAACCCAGTCCTGACATCCTTCCAGGCACGAAGGAAAGCAACCAGAGGAAAAGTGGCAAGGGAGACACTGTGCTTCAGGGAAGAACTGGAGGCTTTTAAATTGCATCACACTCTTCTAATAATACCTCTGCCTTTGCTTTTCTGCAGACAAGCTTGGAGGCCTAAACATTCGAGCTCTCGCCTCTCCCCAACCACCCCAAGAGGAAAGAAACCTGTCAGCTTTCCTAAAAGGGAGAAGGAAAAAAGAAAACAAAGTCAAAAGGAAAAGCTAAAGTTGCGTCTCCTCGGTTTGAAAGCACAAAGCAGGAGAGACAGGTTTTGCACAGAGGCACTGCTGGGCCCTAGGGAAAGAAACCTGTGTGCTTCGAGTTGGAAAACATTAAGTGCAGGGAAGTTTTAATGAGCTTCAGCAGCTCTTTGATAGTCACTGATGTTGAGATGGCAATGGAGCATTTGAAATGTGAGCTTCCGCGGAATATGCTTTTTAGGAAGTGTTTTTCCCTCTTGCCATCCCTTTGCCTTGGGGATACACAAACAGGGCCTTTTGTCACCCCACTGGCGGTCACCTCCCTCCCTCTGGATGGGCCTGGGTCAGAGTAACATTAACATGAAGGCTCAGCTCCAACCACCAGTTATCAGCTGTGGCTCCAGGTAGTAGTAACTGCGAGGGCTTCACCGAGATGGATCGAGAAGGGATGCAATAAAAGGCATAAAATTAAAGACAAGATTAATAAAACCCGATGAAAGGAAACACCGCTAACTTACCTAGCAGCTTAAATTACATTTACCACATCCGACAGGGAGGGGGTAATCATGAGTAATAAGGCCAAGCTCTGGAAAGAAATTAGAGGCTAAATAACTTAACGACAGGTAACACCAGGGGAAGTCACTGACTCAACTTCCCAGCGAAGACTCAAGACAGAGTATAAAATCCATCAATCACACGGAGGCAAATTTCACTTGCTAGGGTCCCTAGAGAGCCTAGGATCTGGATTCCCAAACAGCTTCCAAATTCTACCCAAAGCCAAAAATATGGCAGCTCCACAAATGACACTTCTGCTCGCACCTCCCATCCAGCCTGACCTCACCCCAGTGAGTGGTGGCTGTTATCACCTTGGTGCCGTCCGGCACAGTCAGTCATGAGGTGAGGGCTGTCCTGCTGTCCCATGTTCCTTTCTGCCCCGACCACCTGAAGCCATCTATGCTACTGGGGCTGCCTTCAAGCCAATGGTTCACAGAACCTGCCTGCCAGGTCAGTCTGGGCTCCAACAGCACCCAACCATCCTGTGATCTGCAGGTTCATCCTACCTCCTCCTCAGAACACCCCAACTTCCCAAACTCCCAGATGTTTCTCACCACAGCTCAGCAGGGAAGCAACTGATTTGACTAATTCCCAGCCATCCTCCCAGAACTCTCTCTTCTTAGGGAGCACACCAGGTAATGCAAATGAATCACCCAGAGTGGGCTTTCAGCCTGCACAGATGTCAGGAGCTGCCTCTGGACCTCTCGTGTAAGACAGGTCTCATGAGAAGAGGAGAAAAGGCTCCATCACCACGCTTTCCTGTGCCTCTCAGCCATCGCCCAGGGGATAGAGGGCTCAGCCACTGTCCCATTCTCTCCCTGACAGCAGCCTCCCATCCCCAGGCCTTCTGGCTTGGACCCATTAGTGAACAGGCTCAGTCTCCTGTAGAGACAGAGAGGGGCCGTGGCTGTCTGGCTTTAGGCCAAGGAAGATCCTGGAAAGCCAGTCTTGCTCTTAGCAGAGGGATCCCTTCTATTCAAAGACTAAAGGGGCACAGGAACTCAGGTTGCAGAGGCAGGGTTCCGCAGGGAGAGGTCTTCAGAATCTCTGCTCCCTGACACCCTAATTCTGAGTGATGCTCTCGGAGCTTCTGCCTTGGTCCTGGCCCTCACCACGTTAACCTCTAGCAGGGGGTTTCTGGAGTCCTTGGCTGATTGGCTTCCCCAGGTTATGGCTGCATGGAGGCCCTGCCTCTTCCTTAGGCCCCTTCTGGCACAGCCATCCATGGTCCTAGCCTGCAGCTAAGAGGGTCTCACTGAAACAGGGGCACAAAAGTCAGGAAGACTCTTTGGAGAAGGCGCATTGCCCGAGCAGCTGATTTTTCCCAAGTCATGCCTGGTCACCCAAATTCTTTCTCCTATAGCTTCCAATTTAAAAAACAAAGAAAAAACAAAACAAACAAACAAAAAATATAGGTGGACCTTGCTGCCAGAACGTCTTCAGCAGGAGGCGGTTCTGCAGATAATGAGAACGTTTATTTTTCTTTGGTTACCATTAGGGGCTAGTCTAAGGAAAGAATGGGGCCCCCATCCTACCAGACGAATACAAAATGACTAGAAACTCAGCTCACCAGAATCCTCAAAACATCAGCCGTATTTCCCCCCTCCTTTGCTCTTTAAAAATGGGAAACTTATAAGAAAACAAGCACCCACCCATTCATGCCCTCACCTACTTGTCTGCCTGTGAACAATTATCGGATGCAGAGGATTTTGTCAGAGGTGGCATTTGAAGACTCCTGGCTCTGGGAGCACAGGACAGGTGATGTCCAAAATGATGCCCCGTGTGCATCTCCAGCCCGGGATCCAGCCCGCTCTGTGCATGCAGCACCAGCATTGCCTCAGGCTACAAAGGCTCAAGTCTCTGCTTATCAAAATCGACTTGCTTCAATCAGCAATGAATTCAACCCCAAGTACTGAAAGGACACACATCAAATCCTTGACAGTGACAACTGGGAGAAAGAGGGGAGCAGAGGGAAGAGGAAGCTTTACTCTACCTAATTCTTGATTGCTTTTTTGCCTTAAAAAACACATACATTCACGGAGTCCGTCAAACATTGAAATAAATTAATACATGGCCAAAAAGAAAAGAAAGTGACTGTTTGCAATGACACAGCCCAGACTCTTGCCAGGTTTCTGATGGGGGCTGAGATTTGGAAGCGTGGCCAAAAAGGAAGGTGTCCACGCTTAGCCACGTCAATAACCGAATGGCCCAGAAAGACCCAGGCATTCTGGAAGTTCTCCTCAAGGCTGGACACAGCTCCATCCTTCTTGCTGCTCTCTTCCAGTGTTCTGACCTTGGGGTCAAGAGCCTCCATATCTCCAGCACGCCCACCACACTTCCTGAATCCCCTTTGACCCCTGGCATGCCTCAACTCTAGCAGAGCGGGCATACTCCTTCAAGCTCACCTGGCCTCAGGGGAACCTTTGTGCTCAGGCCTATTTACCTCATTCCAGCAGCTCTCCAAGCTTTGCTTGGATTAAAAAGGGGAAGCTTTCTCAGCACAAGAGCCTGATCAGGTTCTGAAGAAGCTTGTGGCAGAGGCAGAGGTCCATCTCTGGCCAATTCATCCCCCCACCCCCCCGCCCCGCCATCTCCCCAGTAGAAATTTGGAAACCAGGGAGAGCTCCGCCACTGAAGCAGCCGTAAAGTTTCTCCCGGCCTCCTCATTAGTCACCGGGCTGCCGTGCTTACCTGCAGATGTAATTTGTCTTGCACGAGTCCTGCAGACTCAGGCAGTTGGGCTTCTCCCTCTCCTCGTAGGAGCACACGGGCACGATGGTCTGCCGCCTCCGTTCGGTGCAGGCGATGTCCCGGCAGGAGCAGAAGAGCATCCCGTAGCTGTGCTTGGCCGGGACCTTGTCGAAGAACTGCCGGAGGGCCTTGTGGCACTTGCGCCGGTTGCAGACGTCGTTGGACATGCTGGTGGTGCACGGGGTGATGTACGCCGACCTGTACTTCTTGCAGGTGTCGTCCAGGTTGCAGGCCTTGGCCGCATCCAAGCAGTTGTTCCCTTTCGGGATGTGCTCCACTGCAAAAGGAGAGAAAGGCGGGCGTGATCACAGGGTTGGGCGCCAGGGCGGCTCACGTGTCCTCTGTTTTAATTGAGATTCTGCCATTCACCTGGCAGGGCTGGCAGCTCTGATCAACTCTGTGTTTTGAAGCTAATAACTTAATGAGTTCATGACAATGAGGAAGTACTCGGAGCACAAAGGCTGGGAGCTCACGGCAGCATACCAGTTCCTAGCATTGTCTCAGATGTATAATTAGGAGGTATTGAGCGAGGCCAAAGGCACCCAGGCACCTGCCCGGCTATGTATAAACAAGGCGACAGGAGCACAGGTTTCCAGCTCCTGGTTGGTAAACTGAAATTAGGATAAAAGAAAAAAAAGCAACAAATTACATACTTGTTTATTACATAGTATATAAAATGATATGCTGAATGTAAGTATAATTGCCATGCAATCCTCCAGGAATATAATTATGTAATAAATGCACATAGTACATGCTAATTACTATATGATTACAGAGTAATTGCATGGTTATTTGAGCCCAGAAGACAAAATATTATGCCAGCTCTCTAAACAGGAAGAAGCAACTACCACGAAGCTGTATTTAAGTTCGAGCTCACAGGCCACTGGAAGAAAACCAGAATAAATTACATAAAAATTTGTAAACCTCAATTACCATTTAACTTACCACACAGAAAATGTGGGATCCAAGAGTATTGAGGTTGCAGATTAGAAAAATTCAGCTAGTGTTTTGGATAGAATTTCAATGGGCTTACAAACCACAGGCCTCAGGAATCTCACAAAACATATGTTCCCTTCTGTCCAAGCCCTCTGTGCTGCTGCTGTCAGAGAAACCAGGGCTGTTCATTGCCGGGCTGCCCACTGGGCAGCCTGGAGACAGAGCATGGGGGAAGCAGAGCCCACTGGGGTGGCTGGGTGGGCTGGCAGGGTCAATGAGCAAAGTTAAAAGATAAATGGACACAGGAAATTGAGCTCGTTTCCCCATGATATAGGTCTTACCAAAGGGAGGGGACGTGATGGAAAAACCTCCCAGAAAAGAAAAGTTGAAAAGTGGATAATTAGGTGTAGCAACGACCTTCCCGAGACAGAAGGAGGGAGCAGACAAGAACCATACAATCGTGGGATTCAATCCCCAGCAAGTTCCTGCTCAGCCCTCAGCCCCTTCTTGGCTTCTGAAACTCCCTTCATTCTCTTTCTGCCCCTAGGTGATGGGGGCCAGGAAGACATTCGAGAATTGACGAAATAGGAGAGTCCAGCTGGATTGGGTGAGACTGAAAGATAGGCGGTGCATTCTGCATCCATCTAAAGGGCACATGGCCTACTATTCAGCCTTAAAAAAGAGGGAGGTCTGCCACAGGCGACAACATGGATGAGCCTTTTAGAACATCATGCTAAGGGAGATAAGCCAGCCACAGGAGGGCAGATACCATATGGTTCCATGCATAGGTATCTAAAACCTTCAGACTCACAGGAGCAGAGAGTGGAATGGTAGCTGCCAGAGGCTGGGGCAAGGGGGAAATGGGAAGTTTTCACTCAAAAGGTATAAACTTGCAGTGATACAAGATGACTAAGTTCTGGAGTTCCCATTGTGGCACAGTGGAAACGAATCCGACTAGGAACCATGACGTTGCGGGTTCGATCCCTGCCCTTGCTCAGTGGGTTAAGGATCCGGCGTGGCCGTGAGCTGTGGTGTAGGTCGCAGACATGGCTCGGATCCCGCGTTGCTATGGCTCTGGCGTAGGCAGGCGGCTACAGCTCCTATTGGACCCCTAGCCTGGGAACCTCCATATGCCACGAGAGTGGCCCAGGAAATGGCAAAAAGCCAAAAAGCCCAAAAAAAAAAGATGACTAAGTTTTAGAGATCTGCTGTATGACATCACACCTATAGTTAACAATATGTATTGGACACTTAAAATCTATTATGAGGTAGAGCTCATGAATAAATAAAATAAAAATTTATATGAGAAAGGAACACACACAACAAAGCCAACATTTCAGGGTATGACAACCTCTCCCTGGTCTGCTGATGATGTGCCTGGCTTCAAGAAAACCCAATATGCAAAAATCTAAAATCCCCAAATGATACCCTGGCACCACGAGCAGTATTTTATGATGCCCCAGGTTCGTGTTTCTGCCTAGGACATCGAAATCCAACCATTTAACGCGGAAGGCAATAAACAAGACATTCAGCCCTTCCTAGGTGAGCAGTACAGGAAACTAGCAGCTGCATGAACATCCTGCTGGTTTAACAAGCACACCTGGTGCATTTTCTCCAACATGACCTTCCCAAAGCGGCTTCTCTGCTTTCATACTCAGGAGCTTTGGGATGCAAGGCATAAAACAGTCACCGTGTTCCCTGACAGGATAGCCAGGGCCTCCACCAGGTCTTGGTGACACTTCCAGCCTCTTCCTCTTCTGAGATGTCTACTGGTGTGCTGTTGGCCCCACTGGCAACAATGACTTACATTCCTAAGGGTCTATAACTTGCTAGGAGATTTCCAAATTATGCATTTTTTTGGATGATACACTAAAACAAATTAATATGGCCAAATTTAGAATCATCTACGTCCTTAAGGCTGCACACTGGCATAGAGTTTCACTGCCAACATTTACACTTGGATTGGTGTTCAACGGTACTTTATGATCTCTGGCTAAAAAGAAAAGAGGCACAGAGGTTGACTTAATACTTAAATGCTGTAGTCAGTGATATGTGAACAAACAGTTCGTGTAGGTTCAAATGCAGGAAAATGACAGAAAAATTAAGTCATCACATGGCACCCAGTAATGTAAGCCTGCCAAACTCAAAAGGACTCATGCTGAAACAGAGAAATACATCCCGACTGTAAACACCAATTTCGCTGCAGCAAAACAATATGATCCTTCATATTCGATTTATGTTATTAACTTACATGTCATTGTTTTTAAAGTTTTATTCATACTTAATTTGTGTGTTGCATTTATAGCTGTATAAAAGCAAAGAGTAAGAGCTGATGGTTTTATGTTTATAAACTTCAAGTAAAATTAGGATTAAAATAATAAAACTCAACATATGAGGTCCAGAAAATTTATTTCTCTCTGAAAATTGTCCATATAATACACAAGTTTTAAAAAACTGGCCTGGGAGTTCCCGTCGTGGCTCAGCGGAAACGAATCTGACTAGCATCCATGAGGATGCAGGTTCGATCCCTGGCCTTGCTCAGTAGGTTAAGGATCCAGCATTGCTGTGAGCTGCGGTTTGGGTCATAGATTAGGCTTAGATCCTGTGTTGCTGTGGCTGTGGTGTAGGCTGGTAGCTACAGCTCTGGTTTGACTCTGGGAACCTCCATATGCCATGGGTGTGGCCTTTTTAAGACAAAAGACAAAAGACAAAAGACCAAAAAAAAAAAAAACTGACCTGGAATAAAACAACAAAAATTAAACAAGTAGGGTTTAAGAAGTTTCTGTACAGCAAAGGAAACCATCAACAGAATGAAAAGGTGACCTATGGAATGGTAGAAAATATTTGCAAATTATGCTTTGATAAGTATTTAATTTCCAAAATATATAAAGAACCTACATAAGCAAAAGTATCAATAATAATAACCCAAGTTTAAAAAAAATGGTCAAAAGGCCGAAAGAGACCTTTCTCCAAAGAAAGCATACAAAAAGCCAAAAAGATAAAAAGTAGATAAAAAGATGCTTAATATCACTAATCAGTAGGGAAATGCATATCAAACCACAATGAGATATTGCCCCAGGCCTGTTAGAACAGTTATCATCAAGAAGACAAGAGACAAGAATACTCCTGTAGCACAGAGGTTAAGGATCTGGCTTTGTCACTGAAGTGGCTCTGATCTCTACTGTGTGGCTCAGGTTTGATCCCTGGCCTGAGAACTTTTATATGCCATGGGTGCCGTTTTTTCTTTTTTTTTTTAAAAAAAAGGAGTTCTTGTTGTGACACAGTAACCATTAGGTTGTGGGTTCGATCCCTGGCCTCACTCAGTGAGTTAAGGATCCGGCATTGCCATGAGCTGTGGTGTAGGTCGCAGATGCATCTGGATCTGACATTGCTGTGGCTGTGGTGTAGGTCGGTGGCTACAACTCCAATTGGACCCCTAGCCTTAGAACCTCCATATGCCCTGGGTGGGGCCCTAAAAAGCAAAACAAAACAAAACAAAACAAAACAAAACAAAAAAAAACCCCAAAAAAACAGAAGCTAATAAATGCTGGTGAGGGTGAGAGTGTGGAAAAAAGGAAAGGGAAACTTTGTGCACCACCGGTGAGACCATAAACTGGTACAGTCAGTATGGAAAAAGCAGTATGGAGGATTCTCGAAAAATTAAAAATAGAATTCCCCTCTGGTCCAGCAATTCCACTTCTGGGTATATATCTAAAGGAAACAAAATCACTTTCTCAAAGAAGTATCTGCAGCCCCGTATTCATTACAGCATTATCTGTAAGAGCCACCACATGAAAACAACCAAGTGTTCCTCAAGGACTACACAGATAAAGAGAAATGTGGTATATGTTTCCAATGGAACACTATCCAGTCACAAAAAGGAAGGAAATCCTGCCATGTGCAACAACATGGGTGGACTTTGAGAGCATTACGCTAAGTAAAATAAGTCAGACAAAGACAAATACTGCATGTTCTCACTTTGAGGTGAAACCCTCTGAAAAAAAAAAAACATGATGGAGGATATTGTGAGAAAAAGAATATATATGTATATATACATATACATACATATGTGTGTGTGTGTATATATATATATAATGACTGGGTCGCTCTGTTGTACAGCAGAAAATAACAGAACATTGTAAATTAGCTATAATAGAAAAAATAAAAATTGTATTTAAAAAACTTATAGAAAAACAAAGGTCAGACTTGTGGTTATCAAAAGCAAAGGAGAGGATGGGGGGCAGTTAGATGAAGGTAGCCAAAAGGTACACACTTACAGTTCCAAGATGAATAAGTACTGGGGATATGATTACAACGTGATAACTATAGTACACACTGCTAATACAGAATATTTGAAGTGGCTAAGAGAGTAAATCCTAAAAGTTCTCATCACAGAGAAAAATTTTTTTTCTTCTTTTTTTCGTATTTATATAAAGTGGTGACTATAAGCTTACGGCAGTAATCATTTCACAACACACCCAAGTCAAGTCATTATGCTGTACACCTTAAACTTACACAGTGGGGTATTTCAATTATATCTCAAGAAAACAGGAAAAAAATACTGTCCTAGGCAAAATATTGTGCCTGCTTTGTTAAATAATGTTAACTTCCTTTTTAAAGTTGTTAAAACTTCATAAACCCAATTAAGGTTTGCTTTATTATTATTATTATCAAAAGAGAAGAGCAATGCTGCAAAGGAAAAGGTTTATTTGAAGTGAGAATTGGATCAACCATTTTATGTCCAAACCAATCTCCGTTTAGCAGCTGGTGTGACTTGGCCTCACTTTGAGCTGATTCTGTTTTCACTGACATACGACGCTATCAGAACACCATCTCCTTATCATTATTTCAGAGGCTGTGACAAATTCCAGAATGCACAACCTGGCACATTCAGAGAAGCAAAAAACTACTACTTGATTTCCAGCTCACAGGCAAATGTATGACTTCCTTCTAGCTTCTGACTGTCATTCACATAAAACATTCTCATAACCCTTCCCAGCTTGATTTATGAGGCCAATATAACCCAAATAGCAGAATCTGGTGAAGAAAGTTATAGACTAATATCCCTTACAAATATGGATTCAAGAAGTTTAGTAACCAGAATTTAGCAACATGTTAAAAGGATAAAATATCATAACCAACTAAGGCTTATCCCAAAATGAAAGGTTGGTTTGAAATTTTAAAAATCAATGTAACTTGCCATATTAACAGACAGGAAGAGAACCTTATGATTATTTTAATAGACTAAGAAAAAGCATTCAACCAATTGCAACACTCATTCCACGGTAAAAATGGCTCAGTGACCTAAAAATTGTAGAGAATCTTATTCTGATAAAGGGCACCTATGAAAAACCTATAGCTAAAATCACATTTAAGAGTGAAATATTGACTGTTTCCCCCCCTAAAATCAGGAACAAAGAAAAGATGCCCATTCTTATCACTTATAGTCAACATTGTCCTACAAGTTGTATCCATTGTAATAAAACAATGAAAAGAAATAAAAGGTGGAGTTCCTGCTGTGGCACAATGGGATTGGCAGCGTCCTGAGAACGCTGGGACACAGGTTCAATCCCCAGCCTGGAACAGTGTGTTAAGGCTCAGGTGTCACTGCAGCTACGGCTTAGGTTGTGATTGCAGCTAGGATCTGATCCCTGGCCCAGGAACTCCGAATGCCGTGGGATAGCCAAAATAAAATAAATAAATAAATAGTATAGAGATTGGAAAGGAAGACATCTGTATTTACAGATGACTTAGAAAATTCTAAAAAATCTGCAAAAAAAAAAACCTACTAAAAAATAAATTCATCAAAGTCAAAGGATATCACTATACAAAAAGGATATTAATATACAAAAATCAATTGTATTTCTATAAGCTATCAGAAAAACTATTAGAAAACTAAATTTAAAACCACAATTCCATTTATAATGGCACCCCAAAAAGGCACCTAGGAATGAATTTAACACTAGACACACAAGACCACTCCACTGAAAACTAAAAAACATTGCTGAGGAAATTAAATAAGATCTAAATAAATGGAAATATATACCATGTTCATGGATCGGAGGATTCAATATTCTTCATATGTCAATAATCTCCAAATCATAGTATGTTTTGAAATTGACAAGCAGATTCTAAAATTTATAGGGCAGTGCAAAGGACACAGCATAGCCAAAGCAACTGAAAATAAACAACAAAGTTGAAGGACTTTACACTCACTTTAAGGTTTATGATAAAGCTACAGTTATCAAGACAGTGCAATACAGCATAAATATAGACAAATCAAACAATGGAACAGACACCATAACTCAAATTAAGCATATCCACACATCCACATTCACTTAATTTTTTTTTTACAAAGTCACTGAAGGAATACAACGGAGAAAGAAATCTTTTCAACAAATGGTACTAGAATAATTGAAAATCAATGTAAAAACAATAATGACAACAAAAACAAAAACACTTCACACTATGTATAAAAATCACATGCTGTGTATAAATACAATGGAACACTACTCATCCATAAAGGGATGAAATAATGCCATTTGCAGCAACATGGATGGACCTAGAGCTTATCATACTAAGTGAAGGCAGAAAAAGAAGGACAAATACCATATGATATCACTTATATGTGGAATCTAAAATATGATGCAAGTGAACTTATTTACAAAAAAGAAATGGACTCACCGTCATAGAAAACAAACACTTATGGTTATCGAAGGGGAAATGAGGGATGGGTAAATTAGGAGTTTGGGATTAACAGAAACACACTACTATATATAAAACAGATAAATAAGGTACTACTCTATAGCACAGGGAACTGTATTCAATATCTTGCAATAAACCATAATGGAAAAGAATATGAGAAAAAATATATATATTCTTGAATATGAGAAAGATCACTTGGCTGTATGCCAGAAACTAATACAACATTGTAAATGTAAACATACTTCAATTAAAAAAACTAATGCATGATGGACCACAAATTTAAACATAACAGCTAACATCAAAAAACTTTCAAAAGAAAACATAAGATAAGCTGGAAAGTAGGCAAAGTTTCCTTAAATGGAACACACTAAGCAATAGCATTTTTAAAAATGGTAAGTCAGATTTCATCAAAATTAAAGACACTTGATTTCTTAAGAAATTAAGAAAATAGACAGACAAATCAGACTATAAGAAAATATTTGTAAAACGTGTCTGGCAAAGGATGAGTATCTAAAATATATCTAGAATCCCTAAAACTCAATAATAAAAAAAAATTGAAAAATGGGTCAAATATTTAAACAGACACTTCACAAAAGAAGATTTATGAATGACCAATAAGTCCATGAAGTGTTCAACCTCATTAGTTATCAGGGAATTGCAAATGCAAATTGAAACTGCAGTGAGATAAGAGTTTCCATTATGGCTCAGTGGTAATGAACCTGAGTAGCATCCAAGAGGACGCAGGTTTGATCCCTGGCCTCGATCAGTGGGTTAAGGATCGAGCACTGCCATGAGCTGTGGTATAGGTCTCAGACATGGCTCAGATCCCACGGTGCTGTACCTGTGGCATAGGCTGGCAGCTGCAGCTCAGATTGGACTCCGAGCCTGGGAACTTGCATATGTCGAGGGTTCATCCCTAAAAAGACAACAAACAAACAAAAAACAAAACCAAAATGAGATACACTATACACTAGTGGTTAAAAGTAAAGTCTGACAACTTAAACAAATGTTTACGAAGATGTGGAGCTCCTGGAATCTCATATATCCCAGTGGGAATGTAAGATGGTCCAACTATTTGGGAAAATTGGGGGGCAGCTTTCTTATAAAACCAAACATACACCTACATTATGACTGAGCATTTCCCCTTCTAGGTATTTATCCAAAGGAAATGAGAATATGTGTCCATTAAAAGACCTCGACAAGGCAGTAACAGCACTGTACAGATAATAAACAAAAACTATAAAGAGCTCATGTATCCATCAGGGAGAAAATGACAAGCTAACTGTGGTCTATCCTTACAATGGAATATTACTCAGAAACCATGTATACACACAACAGCATGAATGAACATCAGAAGCACTGTGCTGAATTTTTAAAAAAAGCTTTACATGAAAAGTACACACTGAATAATTCTATTATGTGACATTCTAGAATAAGACTAATTTATCATGGAACAAAATCAGAAGAGTGGCTGCTTCCAGGGGATGGAGGTGGAGATTATCTGGGAAGAGGCAAGAGGGGACTTTCTGGAGCGATAGGAATATTCTCTATCTTAATGGAAATTTGGGTCAAAACTCAGAGAATCGTACACTTAAGGTTTATACATATATAAATTTTACCTCAAAAGGAAAACAGTAAACAAATATTAAAAAGTGGTTAACAGGATGTATGCTGAAGCATTTAGGGGAAGTATATGGATATGTGCATTCTTTTAAACTTTGATGAATTGACTGATAGACAAAAGGGATGGATAGATGGATACTTAGAGAAACTCCATTCAAATTTGATGGTAGACTCTAGATGGTGAGTTGATGCACAATTGTTTCCACTTGTCTGTATGTTTGAAAGGGTTCAAAAAACATTGAAAAATAGATTTATATACACACTTTTCTTTAAAAAGAAGCCACACATACACAGAATAAGGAAAGCAACGTTTAGCTCGTTTCAACATTAGTGTCCTCACAGATTCGCCTCCAACTCTCTCTCAGGTATCCTGCCACCATGAAGTTCAAAGTAAACACTCTTGAAATCACAGGACATAGAAATTAGAGTGGAGTTTTAACTTCATAAGAAGATTGATCTCCCCTCTCTCTTACATGGATCCCCCAGTGCACAAAACTGCTCCCTCAGTGACTTGAGGGCAGAGGGAGGAATGGGGAGAAGGATTCAACTCAGGCCACTTGGGTCACACCCAACTCTCCCTCCACTCACACAGGGCCTGGAGGAGTGGCACAGGCCTGGTTGGCGGCCACCCGCGCTGGCCCTCCTGCGTGGGAAGGCATGGGAACAGCTTTTCCATAACTCTGAGTGCTGTCCTCCCCGCAGCTCATTTTATTTTATTTATTTTTTATTTATTTATTTATATTTTGCTTTTTCTAGGGCCGTTTCCCAAGGCACACGGAGGGTCCCAGGCTAGGGGTCTAATCAGAGCTGTAGCCGCCAGCCTACGCCAGAGCCACAGCAATGCTGGATCCGAGCTGCGTCTGTGATCTACACCACAGATCACTGCAACGCTGGATCCTTAACCCCCTGAGCAAGGCCAGGGATCGAACCCGCAACCTAGTGGTTCCTAGTCGGATTCATTAACCACTGCGCCACGACAGGAACTCCCTCCGCAGCTCATTTTAGAGCGCAGCAGTAAAACCTTGCTCCCTCCATCTGCTGTTACTCATTCTTTAACTCGGTAGAATGTCTGGGCTGCTGTCTGAATGGGAAGCACTCTCAGAATGAAGGCTGTTTGCTAGAAATCCTTTCTTCTGGGGGAGAGCACGTGTGTGGGCTGTGGGGGCTGATGAACTCCTGTCTGGCACGCCTACGCCGTGTTACAAAGAATGCCTTTCCCCAGCTTTTCCTTTCAAAGCTACACATCTCCATGCTGCTCCAGGCAGGTTACGTAGTGCTTTCTCCCTCATCGTTCTAAGCCTCTCTGGCTGTGACCACATCTGATGTGACTTGTGTCCTGTTTTCTCGGGCACAGGAGATACAACCCTTCAAAGCAATAGGAGGGCTGCCTCCCAGGCCATGGAATAAAAAGGGTCAGGTGCTGCTGAGAGAGCACTAAATTAAGAGTCCTGGGATTTAAACATGGTCCAATTATCCAAATGTCTTTGTACAAGTCAGCTTTCCCCCTTGGGCCTCAGTTCCTAAGGCTCCTTCAAGCCTCAAGGTTTTTGATCTGATGATTATAATACAAACTGCCTTTTCTGATGATAGCATCTAGGATCTAGGATAAAACTTGATCAGGACAAAACCATAATGTAAATAACAATAATAACAAAAAACACAAAACCCACGCAGCACTCATGGCGCCAACCTCTCAGCTGTTTGCTGCTCTGAAAAGGACATGGCCCAAGGATTCCAACCCTGACCTGCAGGCAGAGCAAATGTAAAAGGTCCCTCCAACACAGGGAGATGCGGAGGTGTCAAGGATGAATTATGCACTGGAAGAGGCTTTCACATTCTAAACTCCTCTAGAG
The DNA here is from genome assembly GCF_016906955.1 of Phacochoerus africanus. Taxonomy (NCBI): domain Eukaryota; kingdom Metazoa; phylum Chordata; class Mammalia; order Artiodactyla; family Suidae; genus Phacochoerus; species Phacochoerus africanus. Next base: position 126,658,028 of record NC_062558.1, read on the forward strand.
CGAGGAACTGCCTTTATCCCAAGTACAATCCGCACACTGTCCCAAATCAAAGAGGCCATCGCTGTGGCTGGCAGCTCCTCATTATTTACACTTAGAAAATGCCACTGTTATTGGCAAATGCCGGGGCCAGCTAACCAGTCAGAATGATGCAGGATGGAGCACAGATGCAAGCATCTAGAAATCCATTTCTACAGATTAGGAGGTGGAATAGAACAGGAAATATGTGAAAATTTGCGTGGCCTGCACGAAGATGTGATTTGTTAATCAGAAAGTTCACAAGACACAGTGAGAGACCGATGTTTACAAATGCTCGCCAACTTCCGGTATCTTTCTGCCTTTCTTTTTAGGGCTGCAGAACTGAATTCACAACCAATTCAGTTTTCCTCTTTCTTTCCAACGTGATTAATTACCATATTAACATAACTACTGCTCTTCTTCTAAGAGGCTCCCACTATCATGTTATCCTAGCAAATAAAAAAAAATGGGGGAAAAGCTCCAAGATCTTCACAGGGGTAGGGCAGGCTTTTCTGGAAGCTCACATTTACAGTCTGGTCTTCTGCTGTCCACGTGGATCAGATGGCAAATCTGATCATATGGGCTGTGACCCTTGCAATCGATCCTTCAAGAGCTTGGCCTTTTCCAGCTGGGGTGCTAAAAATTACATTTAAAAGGCACATGTTGGCTCTTTGGAGCCCATTTTGCCATTTACACACCATTTTAGACATATTGTATTACGTGATGATGAATTTCCTCTCTCTCCTGTCTTTTCATACCTTCAACAACGACCTTAAGCCTTAAGGCATACCCAAGTTTTTCCTGGGGTTCACAGTGACTGAATTATTCTGAATACCTGTGAATTTGGAAACCATTCTGCCCGGTGAAGACAGAGCCTAAGCTTAACCACCAAGTCATGGGTTCACCCCACGCTCGCACACCCTTAAGCTCATCTGTTAGAGCTTCCGTTTTCCGTAAAGCACACACTGTGGTCCACCTCCCCATCCATAGTTTAAAAAATTATAGACGCTTCCTATAAGCGGTGTGCAAGTCACATGGTTGCTGCTGCAAAATGATGAATAGTGCTGTCTCAGCAAACGGGATCATTACATTTTTAATTAACCTTTCCAACCTCCTCCACCTTTTCCTTTTGTTACACCTTGGATCTCTGAAGTTTGCTACTTGTTTATGTTCAACTGGGTTCGAAACAAAGGAATGAAAAATGATTGCAGGTAATGCAGGAGTCGGTGTCCAGGTGAGATGCCTGGTGAGGCTCGGGGTCTCATTGTGTGAGGGATACGGGACGGGAGCTCGGAACTCGATGGCTGGGTTCCCGCCTAATTTTTGTTTTGGCAGCTTAGCGTTATTTAATGGCCTTGGCTACCAGGAAACAGGCTTTTTAAAATCTCTTTCAACCTAATTATAATTACTGTGTATAAATCATACAATGATCAATTATAAAAATCTCGGGTTCATAAATATTTAACTCAGCATTTAAATCCACACTGCAGGAGTGCATGAAATTTCTGAGCCCATCTCTTTGCAAACAACTGCTTTATTACAGTTCCAATGCCAATTACTGAGAACTGAACCAAGTTTGTCTTGCAGCACACTCGGGCACATATTTGAGCATAATGCCTTTCCGTGGATGAAGATGGCACGGTTTCGTTATTTCTAAAATATGCATGCCTCTCATTAAAAAGATATTTTTGCAAAGTCTTCTATCGCCATCTTTTAATTCCTCAAGTATGAAGAGGCACGATTATGATATTAGATGTAAAAACACTCATTAAAATATATTGTATCTAATGTAAGATTGATTCCAAGATAATTGAGGTCAGATTTGTTTGGAAAATACATTGTGACATGTGCAAATGCTGATACCGAGAGGAAATGATCTTCTACGAGGACTCAAGCAAAACAGCGAAATATTTTTCAGCAAAATCATAAAGCCGTAATTGGATTTCAATTTAGTAATAGTCAGCCTAAGACAGGCCATTTTTAATAATCTAATTATGTGTTCGGAGCCTACCCAAGAACTCCACTGCTGCTTCAGAACTATTAATTGTATTCAGTGCTGTGGCATCTTCAACCATGAAATTTGCTATTACATGTAGGACTGACTCTCATTTATGAGTATTTTTTTTCCAATCTCAGATAATCTTTATAATATACCCAAATGCCTACTCCTTTAATTTTCCAAAAGCGCAATCTTTTAATAACTTTCTCTGGACCAGAACACTTGATCCCAACGAGCTCAGATTCGAGGTCCTCGGACAGACAAAAGTCACAAATGAGACAGACTTACAAACATCTTCCCTATTTTTTTTTTTTTTTTTTAGGGTCGTACCCACAGCATATGCAGTTTCCGGGCTACGGGTCTAATCGGAGCTACAGCTGCCAGCCTGCACCACAGCCACAGCAACGCAGGATCCGAGCTGCGTCTGCGACCTACACCCCAGCTCACGGCAATGCCAGTTCCTTAACCCACTGAGCGAGGCCGGGGATGGAACCCGCAACCTCGTGGTTCCTAGTTGGATTCATTTCCGCTGCACCGTGATGGGAAACCACACCTTCCCTATCTTTAGGAAAACACAAAGAGCAGCCCTTACTTTTGTCCGATTTTCATTAATTAAAGGTATTTCATTAATTAAAGGTATTTCATTACTAATATCTCATTAGCAATAACATTAATGAGTACTTCAACTATAGTGAAAGATCTGCATGACGGTGTAAACCTAGTTCACTGTATGGGGTACAAACTGCTGCTCCCCTAATATTTAGGTATTTCAACAGTAAAGTGCTCAGCACAGCTTCAAAACCAGTGCCGCTTCTCCCCAGAGAAAAACAACAAATGTGGGCCAACCAAGTAACCAAGAATCCAAGTTCCGCCTCACTTTTCCACCAATATATTGCCACAGCGAGGGCTAACTGGAAGGGAAATACTGAGCAGTTTTTTTTTTTTCAATAGTTTTCTAAGTTATTATAAGTAAAACGAAAAGGTAGCCTTAAAACAATGTGCCTGGATTTTGAAACTAGCATACCCAAATTCAGAAATTTCTAGTGTGTGCCATGCGAAGTCATCACTCTGAGAAGCTGGCCACTTATCCCAAGGAGGCTGCCAGTGCTCCAGTCATTTTATGGAATTCTTCTCTAGAAGCCTGAGGCATGTTCTTTGGAATAGTCTGAGCAGCAGCAAACCTCTGTATCAGTGATGGATTCTAAAAGCCAAATGTCATTTAGCACTAACTGTGGTCATGAAATAGGTGGTGATGTTGGGCAATGTTTAGGGGCAGAAAAAAAGTGATGAATGTATGTAAGGATTTTTTTCATATGGGTGACTTAAAAATTGGCCCTGAAAATAACCAGGGAAGTGGTTTTCTTGAAAAGGTTTTGAGCCAATTATGGCAGTGGAATACATGTTTTGCTTCTCAAAGTGACTCGTTTGAGGGACAATATACGTTTGGATGTATGTGTTCTTGGTAGTCTTATTATCTGTACTCACACTGGACATGTGCTGTGTTTCTCCAATGAGCCAGAACAAAAGGATGCCACCAGAAAGCAGGCAATAGGCTGAAATGTTACCTCCTCTACACAATCTACAAAAACTGTTCTGACCCTGATATATATATAGAGAGAGAAGAAAAAGTATGCATTCTAAAGCCAAAGAATCAGCTGAAACAATGAAAAATGAGGAGGCTGAAGATCCTATTAAGTAGCCAAGATGATGCTGAGATAATAATGAATCATTGATGATGTTGGCGGTTGTCAAGGCCCTCACAGTGTAGGATTTCAGCAAAGATAAGCTAAATATCAGGTCTTTATTTTTAGTTAAAGAGCATAAAATTCAATGCCTTTCTTCCCACAAGCCTATTTACATACCTGCTGTGCTACCTATTTGCCTTCACCTGCTTTCCAATTAATACCCCATTAAGCTGCTCCACCTGCAGTGGCTTTTACCTTCACCACAGCCCAGCAACCATCACTCATCTGCTATAGCCCCATCGTTTCTTTTGGGAAGGCAAACAAAAGCTGCATGAATAATAATGGCAGGACTTCGTACTTACAGGGTGTGCATTCTCAAAAGAGAGTAGCCAGAAGTTGAGGCCGGTTTCAGGGAGACAAAGCCACTAGCTGGGCAGAATGTCTAGAATTAATGTAGCCACATTCCAGAAGATGACAAGGAATGTCCATCTTCATTAGATTTGTGAGTCTGAATTATCTACATGTATACATATATGTGCAAATGTATATATATAGGGGTGTGTGTGTGTGTGTGTAGATACATAAAATGATATTTTTGCTTCATTCAAGAAGGTGTTTCACATCAAGGTGGGTTAAAACAATTTTGTTTGGTTTAGGGTTCTATTTTAATGAAGATTAGCACATGATTTCTCTTTTATGCAAACAGGTTTTAAGTGTTTGAAAAACTGGCTCCCTCAAACAGTTACCAAACTTGGAGGGGCATTTGAAGCCCCTGGAGAACAAACTTCAAAAATATAAGGTGGAGTTAATACTTTTGTGGTGCAACAGGACTGGAGGTGTCTCTGCGGTGCCGGGACACAGGTTTGATCCCGGCCAGGCACAGTAGGTTAAGGCTCCAGCTGTGGTGTAGATCACAACTGGGGCTCAGACCTGATCCCTGGCCCAGGAACTCCACATACCACAGGTGTGGCCAAAAAAGAAAAAGATTATATATATAATTGATTACATTATATTGTATATAGTATATAATAATACATATTATATAATATTAATGTAATTATTATATTATTTAACAATTGATATGTAATATAATTATATATTATTTGCATACATATACATATGTATACATACATATATATATAAAAACATTTCTGGGTTCTGTCCTACCTTCTGAGAATCTGTACTTTTTTCAGAGCTCCCAGGTGCTACCAATGATCAAACTTGGAGTTCCCTGGTCTTTAGTCAGTTAAGCCATTCCTTATTATCCATTTGCACCCCCATTATTTTCCTAGTACATCCAGGCTTTCTAGTTGGCTCTGGTCCCATTTCAGGAATGCAGTCCCTAAAAGGTGCCATCTGGAGATCACCCACGGAGATCATGTTGAGGAGACTTTCTTTGCCCATATTCCCAGGATAAATCTGTAATGAAGCCTGGACTTAGCAGGTGCTTCCAGCCCTGCTTCTTCTAAGGTGGGCCGAGACAGAGCCCCTCCCCAACCAACCCCCCCATGGCCTCGCCCAAGCTGCAGAGGAAGCCAACGGCATTAGGGACATGTGTGTGCCCATCTGCGGGCACGCCTCAGTCAACCTCTGGGTTTTATTTTAATAGTGGGTTGGCAAGTGTTCCTGCTCATTTCACGTCTAGCTTTAAATCGGTTCCAAATGCATTCACACAATCACCCTTCTGAGCCCCAGCAAAACTCTTGTTAGGGCCCCGTTTGAAGGTCTACACCAGTTAGCTCCAGGATTAAGTTTAAACCCTGGCATTTTTACATTAAAATTCCTTAGCCAGGATCTCCATCGGGTCTCTGCAACTTAATTGGCGGCTCTGTCTCCTTAGGGAATTGCAGAGTAACTACAGCTTTTTCTGCATGGTGTTCGGTGGGCACCAAGCCACGTCTTCCCGGAGGAGCTCTCCCACCTGGCTGCTGTCCACGGGATGGGATGCCGAGAGCGAGTCGGCTGAGGCAGGCTGAGGCCCCGGGAAACGTGGCACTCTCAGGCTGCTCCTGGGACGTATCTGTCCTCCATTTCTCACGGGAGCAGATCAGCTATAGGGTGGTTGTGCCACTGATGTTTATGCTGTGCCTCTGAAGTGAAGTCTCCATAAATTAAGAACCCTGGGCTAAATGACACCAATCTCAGCTCCTGGAGCCTGGTGTCACCACTCAGCTCTTTGCTTAGGAAAAACACTCAGCTCTTTGCTTAGGAAAAACAGGTAGAGTTCAGGCAAAGTGCAGGTGTTTTACTCCCCAACTCCTTCACGCTTCAAGGTGTGCCTTTTCTGAGAGAGATCTGGACTTGCATGTTAGCTAGTTTTTGTGAGAAATGGCCACTTGATCGGTTGCATTTAACCCTGGGGGAGGCTGAAGCTGGATGTGAGTGTCGGGGTCAAGATGATTCCATCAGCTTTATGCCTGGAGAGATCAGAATGACATTCAGCACAAGTGCCAGGGTGCAGGCCAGCTGCTAATGCTGCTCTCAGCACCCCTGGACATGCCAGAGGTACAGGGTCACCCTTTCGCTAGGGCATCCAGGGACAAGAGGAGAGAGGAAGGCCAGCCTTGGAATGGCCAGCCATGCTGTCCTTCAGTGAGGATGGGATGGAGAGAAGAAAAGCAGCTGGGAATTTCTGTCCTATAGGAAGAAGGCCTGGGTTCCTAAATATCCCTGTATTCACAGAAGAGGCTCTGTGTGGTAGAAAATCCTGTATCAAGACACAGGAAGGAGTTCCCATCGTGGCACAGTGGTTAACGAATCCAACTGGGAACCATGAGGTTGCGGGTTCGATCCCTGGCCTCGCTCAGTGGGTTAAGGATCCGGCATTGCCATGAGCTGTGGTGTAGGTCACAGACGCGGCTCAGATCCCGAGTTGCTGTGGCTATGGTACAGGCCGGTGGCTACAGCTCCAATTAGACCCCTAGCCTGGGAACCTCCATATGCCATGGGAAGCGGCCCTAGAAAATGCAAAAAGACAAGGACACAGGAAGAACCACACAAAGCTAGACTTTATATCTCCTGATTTAGCCTTCTTACCATGATACTGCCAAATACAGGTATGAGCCTTTGACCCTCTGGACTTACAGAATGAATGATGAACCACTCCTAGGAACTTCCCTTGATGTGTCTAGAGCTGCCTATTAGCAAGAAAAACTGGATGGTTGCCTCCCTGTGGTATTAGCTAATGAACTGACCCAGGAGAGTTGAGAAAGTTCCTAAGGTAGACAAATGGTAAAAGGATGGTTCCTAAGGCGGAAGTGGGGGGTGCTCTGCCACCATGAGGAAGCTGGGTACCCTCCGAGATGTTCTTGAAAACAAAACAAAACAAGCGGAAGCCCAGTTGGCTGTTTGTTGGGGAAAGAGGTTTTCCCAGTTTCTACTTTATTTATCACATGGGACAAATGATATTCCATGTTAGATTTCAGAGCTATTGGTTTTGTTGTCGTTTTGTCGAATTATGGGTGATTTACAATGCTGTGACAATTTTTGTTGTATAACGAAGTGATTCAGTTATACATATACACATACACGTGTTTTTTTTTCTCCAGATTCTTTTCCCAAATAGGTTATTTTAGAGTATTGGGTCAAGTTCCCTGTGCAGGTCCCTGTTGACTAGTCATTCCACATACAATCGTGTGCCCAGGCCGAGAGCTATGAGTTTAAACTGAAAGGAGATTCACCCCCCTTGAGTCGTCTACTAGCTCTTTAAGGATTTCACATAGGTTCTGTTCAATATTTTAAGGGGTAAACTATTTAGGGATGTTTGGGGGTGAGAGTGGTGGCTTAAGCAGTTCAGATATTCGACTTAGGAAAACATCTGTTACAATAAAAAAAAAAAAAAAAAAGGGCAGAATTCCCCTTGTGGCTCAGTGGCTAATGAACCTGAAGAGCATCCATGAGCACTTGGGTTTGATCCCTGGCCTTGCTGAATGGGTTAAAAATCCGGCATTGCCATGAGCTATGGGGTAGGTTGCAGGTGTGGCTCAGATCCCACGTTGCTATGGCTGTGGCATGGGCCGGAGGCTTCAGCTCTGATTTGACCCCTAGCCTGGGAATCTCCATATGGCGAAAGTCCCACCCCCCCGAAAAAAAGATAAATTAAATTTAAAAATTGTTTTACAAAAGCAAAAATTAAATGTAACTTTAGGAAACGTAGGTCAAATGGCACCATAAAAAAGAACCAGCGTTGTTTTAAGTCTAACCTATACCCTGGAGTTGGGAATTAATTTCTAGTATGGTGTCTGCATATTAGAAAGCCAAAAAAAAAAAAAAAAAGCCGTTGTCTAAATCTATTTCGTAATACCAAGGAGAGGGCCTCTTAGTGTGGTGAAGACTTCTTTAAAATACCAATAACTCAAGAGTGCTTCCGCACTGGAGAGAGAACAGAAAGGAAATTACAAATGTGATTACAGACCCCACACATTCTTCTCAGGAAAGGGATCACAGTCATTGGCTAAAACTGAACATCACAGAGGAGAAAAGGTACCCCCAGGAGAGGAGTGTGTCAGTAAATACATAAAGCACAGAAGTCCCACATATTTGACATTTGAAGAACAAAGCTATCCATCAATGTCCTGGCACAGATCGATCAAATAGAATGCTACTGCTGAAAACCTAATAGTAGGATGGTAATAATGTAGCCATAAAACCTCTGGTCTATAATTGACTGCTTCCACTTGAAGCTAACATGTCTAGAGCAGTGACTAATGTTCACCTAAAGATTTCACTTGCATTGAATGACAATCAGTTACACCTGACACTAGTCTCCGTGGATGCCTTGTGCTGGATAATGGCCCAGGACAGACGCCAAGGGGCGAAGGGAGCGCATATCCCCAAACAAGCGATGCAGGTAGGTGATGCTTAAATGTGGATCTCATACATAAACGCTGCCTCCTTTAGATCTGATGAGGCTGTCACTTTCTGACGAAGTCGTTAGACATGTACAAGACTGGATTTCCCATTGTGGCTCAGTGCAAACGAACCCAACTAGTATCCATGAGGATGCAGGTTTGATCCCTGGCCTCAATCAGTGGGTTAAGGATCCAGCATTGCCATGAGCTGTGGTGTAGGTCGCAGATGTGGCGTGGATCTGGTGTTGCTGTGGCTGTGGCTGGCAGCTGCTGCTCTGATTCGACCCCTAGCCTGGGAACTTTCGTATGCTGCACTTGTGGCCCTAAAAAAAAAAAAAAAAAAAGGAAAAGAAAAAAGAAATGTATGAGGCTATCATAGAGTCTGATGTCATCAGAGCAGGTTCCTTAGGGCACCCAGGTCCTAGCTGTCAAGTTTTGTTTGGTGAGCATATGACTAGAGATCACATTCCTGGACCAGCAAGGCTTAGGCTCTGTCTCTGTCCTTGCAATAAGGCACTGAGTAGCCAGATGCACAGAACCCAAGCTGGGGTGCATGGGGGGGTATGTCTTGGCCTTCTCTTTCTTCAAGCTCCGGACTGTCTCTGGTTCTGGGGCTAGTCGGGGAAATAGTTTGGTTAAGTGAGTCTCCTTGGACAAAAGATGGGGCTGGGCTGTTGACAGTGAGAACCGCAGTTCGAAAGGAAAGCTTATCACTATTGCCAGATGACAAAACAAAAGATGATTTACCTCTCTGCTCTGATTCAGAACCTTCTGTTAGTACAAATGGCTGCGGAAGGGGCAGAGACCACGCAGTAGGGATCATTGACTGTGGGCTTGATCAAGTTCAACAACGCCCAGCCACCCAGCCGGACCATCTCAATGATTTGTTTTGAATGTCCAGTGACCACTTGGGTAATGCTTAATTTCCAAGCATGAGAATGCCTCCCTCCCCTTCAGCACACACAGGAGAGAAGCCTGCAGCTCTTCATTCACGTCCTAAGTAACATCCCTTTCTTTAAGCACTGGATTCAAGTAAAATAAAACCATCCCTGGTTTCACGAAGGCAAAAATCCCGGAGACCCTCTCACGCCCCCAAACAGATTTGCAAGCTTCAGCTTTTCAGTTCACCCGTGACTATCTGTTACCCAAAGCAGAAATGTTTATGCACATGACAAAGTTCGCTGTAACTAGAAATTTTAATTAATACGTCTGGTGGCTTCTAATGGACTTTGAGTACACATCGGGTTGCTTTGTGTCCTTTGATATATACTTAAAGGTAATTGGGTAGTCCTACTGATGTATTTTTAAAGAGCAAACTATTGATTAATAATGTTTCAGTATTAATATAACCACTTTGTGTGGATCAAGAAACATCAATAGTAGAAAACCCATATTTATCTACAAATTAACAACTCTATATAGATCTGTTACTTTAAGCTAAATGGGGTGCATCCACTCATTACACTCCAACAGGGACCAGACTCCTCCTAACAAAGATTAAAGCCGAAGTTGGCCTTATTTTCCCACTGCATGAAATGAATGCTTTTCACCACTTCATGCCCTGATGCAGCTGAAGAATAGCTGCAGTAAAGCACAGGTCCACTGCCCTCTCTGACAGGCAGATATTTTTAATGCCCGGCTTGATGAAAACATTTCATACTTTGGGAGCTTTAATTGCCACCACCGCCGAGCAGAATGAAATAAAAAATGATTGTACCATTCAGGATGGAGGTGGGGACGATCCCAGCTTTATCCCTGCTTAAAACCAGCTGTACGGTTCATATACTCCGAGAGTGTGTTCACTGAAATTGAATTACCGCAAAGAGAAAAAGCTGGAGTATTTTGGAGACTTTTGTTGAACCAGCTCCTGAGGCTGGGTTTTAGGACACTGGGCAAGGGACTTCTCAAACCAACAGGAACAGTCGGTTCTCTTTGATTTTTTTTCTTTTTTTTTTTAATACCTAGAAGTTCTCACAACTCTACTAAAAAGGCTGGTTTGAAAAAAAAAGGTTAGTTTGAAAAAAATTTCTTCGGTTGTCTTTGGCACAGCAGCATGGGTCCACTAACCCTCAGGCTGTCTGTGTAAACAACTGTTTGGGTGGCTGACAGCCTACAAATGGCAGTGATGGCAGTTTCTGGGCTGGGACCCCAAGCCAAATTTCTGAAAGGGTCACTTTGCTCTGAGCTGATGAGAAAATATCCATACATTGCCATCGCTACCTGAATGTTATTTAGATTTATGGGGAGAGAAAAAGGCAACAGCAGGCAGGGCTCCTTGTCCTAGTTTAATTCTCACTCTCTTCCCTACGATGAACATGGCCAATTTAACCCTAACTCTCCACCAAGCAGCAAGCACAGATGGGGAAATGAACACACAGGGAACTGAGAAACATACACTAGGAGGTCACATCACCTCAGAAGAAACTTGGAATGCAAGACTCCAGGATCCCAACCCCAGGCCAATGTTCTCTGCACTCTCACGTGTTTTGACCTGCAAGTCTGATGGCTTAGCTCAAAAAGGAGAGCTGGCCTAAAAGACTCTGCTCCGTTTGGTAGAGCATCTGGATAAGGGTTCTGAATGATTTCCATTGAACCAGTGACTTAAACTCTGTTGAGCATAAGCCTCTCCTGGAGAGCTAGGATCTCACTCCCATTGAGCCTGATCCATTGGATCTAGGGTGGGATCCTGCAACCTGCATTTTCACAGACTTCCCACATGATTCTGCTAGACCACATTTTGAGAAAGATTTCTCTGCTCAAAGAAGATGGCTCCTAGAAAGCTTGGTCCATTAATGAGATCAATTTCTTGCATCCTAAAGTAGAAGATAAGCCAATAATAATCTAAGCTATAACAAATATCCTTTAATAATTCTACCACATAACTCATTCATCAATTCACATATTCATTCATTCATACGTTTCACATTAACATTTATAGTATTTACTATGAGGCTATGCTGTATCAATTTTGCCCTTATTATTCTAGGACAATCCTATTCACTCATATTCAGGTCAAGTTGTTAACTAAACATTCGCATGGTATACTTGTAATGCTGGTTACTGTGAGGGATACAAAATAATGTCAGCTAAGCAAAACATAGCCCCTTCTTGTTAAAAATCTCAAGAAACAACTACACCCAAGGAATAAAATGAAACTGGATATGGGAATCTGGCAGAAACTATCCGTTGGCAAAGGATGAGCTACTTGAAAACAGTCCTATGACAAGTGAGTATTCCCTTGGGAAAAAACAGATTTCTAAGACATCAATACACAAGGAAAAAGTCTAAATGACTAAAAGAATTAAATATGAAAAACAGAATTTTAAAATGTTTAGAAGAAAACAGAGATTGTTGTTATGACTTTAAGACAGGAAATAAATTTTTAAAAAGACCCACATCTTCCCAAACCACAAAGAAAATATTAATAAACCGACTGCATTGAAATTAAAAACTTAGCACAGCAAAAAGCGTTCCAAAAACACAGACCAAAGATAAGCCATAGACTAAGACACGTATCTAAAACTCATAAACTGACAAAAGAATTATATTCAGAAATCACTTAAAGCTCCTTGGAATCAATATGGAAGAGAGACATACAATGAGATTACCAATAAAAGAGTAAGCATAAAAACATATTGCATGAAGCTAAAATTCTGAGACTGGAAAGAACAGAATTTCAAGTTCAAAGGGCAAAGAGAGTGATATAAACTTTCTAACTATTAAGGATCACCTTAGTAGTTAATATATTATTTAAATGGATGCTAGCTAGTGAGAGTCAAATCATTACACTATTTTCATTTCATTCTTTGAAAAGAGTGATCTTCAGCTGTATCTATAACTATCTATACTACAACACTATGCAAATTAAATCCTTCCCAACTATACAAACTTAGGCTGAAATGTTTTCTGTCTTTATTTTTTATGGCCACACCTGCAGCATATGGAAGTTCCTGGGCCAGGGGTCGACTTTAGGAACTTCAGCTGAGGCCTATGCCACAGTCACAGCAACACCGGATCTGAGCTGCATCTGTGAACGACACACTGGCTTGTGGCAATGCCACATCTTTAACCCACTGAGTGAAGCCAGGGATCGCATCTGAATCCTCACAGACACCAGGTCTAGTTCTTAACCTGCCGGGTCACAATGGGAACTCCCAGGCTGAAATATTTCAGATGCCAATCAAAAACGTATGAAGTGGTACACAGTTTTTAAAATTGTTTTGGAGTTCCCGTTTTGGCACAGTGGGAACGAATATGGCGTTGCTGTGGCTCTGGCGTAGGCTGGCAGCTACAGCTCCGATTCGACCCCTAGCCTGGGAATATCCATGTGCCGAGGGTGTGGCCCTAAAAAGACAAAAGACAAAAATAAATAAATGAATAAATAAATAACAATAAACAAGAGCTCTGCACATCAAAATGGATAGATCTCAAAGCAACGTTGAAAACAAGGCAAGTCGTAGAAGTACTGAATTAATAACATTTACATAAAGAAAAACCCAGACGACAAGAGCGTAATATGTATACATGCAGATGTGGTATAAACAACATGCAAGAGAATGAGAAACACCAAATCAAGAGAAGAACAGGGTCCAGTCCCCAAAAAGGCCCCAGGTTTGTGGGACCACATGCATACACTAGGATGTATGTTCTCTGAACAGGAACACAGAGTGTTGAACAGAAAATATGATGTATTTATCCTGGTGCGAGCTACCTTATCAAGCGTGCTCTATCAGGCGAGCACTTCCAATGTGAGTAGGGGCTGGTAACAGTAGAATAATTTGCTGATAAATTGACATGTTGAATGATGTGACCTTTTCCCATAGACTGGTTTCTGGCTCTACACGTTTCAAGGTGTTCCTCCTCTGCTATGCACAGAGGTCAGGTGTGGCACCACAGGGCACATCCATGTCATTCCACGACCCCTGGGCATATGCCTTTGTGCCACATCGCTGATGAGTGGGAACAGTGGGCGGTGGGGTCTTCATGCGGCCACCGGGACATCTAGCTGTGACTTAAAATACAGGGAAGTAACTGGGACCCACATGAATATATCCTGCCCAGCCCCAACTAAAGGTATCCCAACGTCAGCTTCCCCAGAGCCAGACGCTCTCGAGTAGCTGAGAACTGGCCAGTCCTCTGGACATGAGAGGGAACATGTGACGGAGAAACGGTCAGAGTGGAAAGAGATCTTCACCCACTGCAGCAAAGAGCTCCTACTGGCGCAAAGTTTACCAATTTTTACAAAAACATATAATCACAGAAACACTTCACTAGGGCCTCTCCTAGGGATTTGTGGAAGGAAGGGACCAGCCTCTTAAGTTTCATTAGCTTCACAGTAAAACCATCCCTGGGGATCTGGGGATGATGAAGGGATCCGAAATGATTTATTTATCTGCGTGTGCATGCGTGTGCATGTGTGTGCGAGAGAGAGAGAGAGAGAGAGAGAGAGAGAGAGAGAGAGAGAGAGAGAGAGAGAGAGAGAATACAGCAAAATGGTAAGGTTTGATATAATTCACTTGGTGGGTACTTGTATGTACATTTCTGTTACCGTTTACATTTGTTTGTATATTCAAAATGCTCCATTGAGAGAGAGGGGGGAAGTTCCCGTCGTGGCACAGTGGTTAACGAATCCGACTGGGAACGATGAGGTTGTGGGTTCGATCCCTGGCCTTGCTCAGTAGGTTAAGGATCCGGCGTTGCCATGAGCTATGGTGTAGGTTGCAGACGTGGCTCAGATCCCACATTGCTGTGGCTGTGGTGTAGCCACATTGCTGTGGCTGTGGTGTAGGCCGGCGGCCACAGCTCCGATTCAATCCCTAGCCTGGGAACCTCCATAGGGAACCTCCGCAGGAGCGGCCCTGGAAAAGGCAAAAAGACCAAAAAAAAAAAAAAAGAGAGAGAGAGAGGGAACACACTGAATGAGCGGGCATCCCGGAGTTGCCCCAGAAAGTGGTGGAGGGCTGTGCAGAAACGCTTCTGAGGGAACTGCACAACCCCGAGGGCAGGGACAGCCCGACAGATCTTGTGACAGCTGTCAATCACAAAGGTCAATCTCATGTGCATGACTGGCTAAAGTCGGTGGTTCGCATCACGCCTCTGCCTCTCAAAACACGTGTGGTGATATGTCCTTTTTTCCAGAAGAGATCAGCTCATGCCCTCACTCCTGACTCTGCGCAGAAAAAGGCTACCTGCTTTATCAAGACAAAAGAAAGCGCCAGCACCAAGCGTGCCTCTGTCGCTTCGCATCGGCTGGCACATGTCAAAGAATGACACAAGAAGCTGCCACCTGCCATCCTCTCACAGAGCACATCAAATCTCTTTTTTGTAAAACACTTCAACAGCAACCAGGAGAAAATTTCCTTTATGAGCCACGATGCCATCCCGGTGAACAAGAGCGAGGCGAAACCTCACGCCCTAGAACTGGAGACGACAGAGGAAGCGACTCGGCAAAAGGTCTCAGGTTAAAAATAGAGCCTCCACTCTTCCACCTACAAACATTCCTCCCCCAGATACCCGCTTTCTGGGGACCACCGCGGAGGTGTCAAAAAGCCACACGGAGCCTTTTTTTAGAATATGAGTTGTAACAATTTCTTCATGAAAGGATAGAGATTATAGGATGTGACTGCTGGCGTTCTTTCCACTGTGCTGTCATCGAGAGTGATAACAATGAAAATTTTTTGGTGGGGTGTTGCAGGAGACAGGAAGGGGGATGTTTCGAGAATTTTGCCTTTTGTCTTAAACTTGGAACACTTTATTATAATAATTACCAAGAATTCTAAAACTTTTGGGCTCATGTGAACTCAGGGACAATCCAGTCTGATATTCGAATTGAAAAGTGAGAGAAAGCCACACCCCTAAGCGAAGGGCAGAGGCAAGAGAAGCCCTCAGATCTTCCCACAGCGGGAACATGAGCCGTCATGGGCACAGGGCCTTGAACTAGACCCAGAAGGTCAGTCATGTGACTTTGGACAAGTTACTGAACCTCTATGCTTCCGTTTCTTCACCTGTGAAATGGGGAGATGGTGTTACTGCAGGAACGTCACAGAGTTGTTGTGAGGATTAAATGAGATAATACATGGCTTGGCTGGGTCTGTTTTATCATTAACCAGTTCACTTTCTCCTTCCCCACTGCTATGCCTCCACTGTCACAGGCCTTGTTCCAGAAAGAGCTTTGGGGGGGGGGGGGCGGGGGTAGGGGGTACATGCAGCCTGATAAACAGAAAAGGAGCATTTTCTTCTGATCACTTTGGTAAAAGAATTGGCTTTGATCTTAAGGAAAAAAAAATATTAAACACGAGGCTGCAGCTTATTCAGGATAGGGAGGAAAGAGAGAGGGGATGAGAAAATAAGGAGCTGGGTGAACCCGAAATGAGACAAGTGAGAAAAATGCATCTGTATATTCTAACGGGATCAATTTTTAACTTGTTTCAAATTAAATCTCAAATGTAGAATTTTTTTAAGAAACTGTTCTAATAACAAGAGCACACAGAGGATGGCTGCACACATCGGGACAAGGGACTGGCTGGGCACAGCCACTACAAAAGCTTCACACAAGCCTTGGGGCATCACCAGCGAAGTATATGGATTAAGCACCTCTAATGCTATGTGCATCTTTAAAATATGTTCCCAGGATGTTCCTGGAAGACAGAGCCTCAGTCATGTTGGAGAAGTTATAGCAAATTAATAAGGATCTCGACATGCTTGAGAATACTTGGGGTATAACAATGAAGTCATTACTCTTTATCTCTCTGAATTCCAAGAAAGCAAGAAATAGCAGCACAATAAAAAATCTTTCATAACAGTTGATTAGAAAATATGGCCTGCGGAAAACCAGGCTCTTGTCGCACTTTGCACATTAAAAATCCAAATATGTTAGAGAAACTGGGATTTTTAGCCCCCCACAGCTTTAACACAAAGGATCACATTAATAAGACACAATTTAGATTTGCATTTTTTAATAAGCTCAGGATCAAAGGGAACGAATAGCTGAAGGGGTATTAAGCTGTGTGCACATAAACTGCCTTACACATTGGGAGGAAAACACACGTTTCCCCCCTGCAGGAAGGTACCTATAACTTAAGAAAGAGAAATTGTATTCTTTTCCAGGTTCATGATGAGTGCTTAACAATTTCCAAGCATTTCATATGGGTCCAGGTAGATTCATCTGCTGGTCCATCCTAAGGTTGCACCTTCCAACGTGTTCATTGAGGACATCAAAGAAGGAACTGATTTAAGACTTTTCCTCTTATGCACATTTCTAGTTATGTCAAGATAAGACTCAATTCCTTAATTCCTCCGGGTGGGTCAGATATGAGTGTGGTTTACTGTTTATCAAAGCATCCTTCATTATCATGAAAAATAAAGCCACTACCAGAGTTCCCACTGTGGCTCAGTGGAAATGAATCTGACTAGTATCCATGAGGACGTAGGTTCAATCCCCGGCCTAGCTCAGTGGGTTAAGGATCTGACGTTGCCCTGAGCTGTGGGTGTAGGTGGCAGATGCAGTTCAGATCTGGCATTGCTGTGGCTGTGTAGGCCAGTGGCTACAGCTCTGATTCAACCCCTAGCCTGGGAGCCTCCACATGCCGTGGGTGCAGCCCTAAAAAGACAAAATAAATAAATAAATAAATACAATTTTTAAAGCTTGAAATCAGGGTCCTGGGAGCCAAGAGAGAGACTCACACAGAAATCCTCCTTCGTATCAGATTTTAAGCACTTCAAGAATGACCTCACTGGGGACAGACACAGTTATAGCCTTCTAAAGATCACTGGCTATTTGTTAGTATTTACTGCGGGTTTACTATATGTCCAGCATGGTACCAACTAAGCACTCTACCTACATTCTCTTAATCTGTCCTCCCCAGTTTAAAGATGAGGAAATGGAGGCTCACAGAGACTAAACGGGGAAGCTGGGATTTGAATTCAAGCAGATGCCTGACCTCTGGGTCCACTGCATTCCTAAAGGCCTATTGCTCATCTGCTCTCAGCCGCGTGCTCCCCCAGCCCAGGTCACCATGTTCCAAGGTGTCTCAGAAGTAGTCATCAGAGTCTGAGTGGCTCCTCCTTCTTCCATCACAGTCAACAAGATTACTCTAAACTCCTTAGCTGTCGCACTGCTTTTCATTAAAGGAAAACCCTGGCCATGCTGCCTTTCCTCCAGGAAGCTTCCTAGATCAGGGCTGGCCAGGCTTTCCTGCTGATGTTCCTGCCTGGCATGTGATCTTCTAGGCAAAGGACAGGGAAAGGCCTCTGAGGAGTTCCAGAGTAGGGGCCCCCTTGGGTGTCTGCCCCATCCACATCTCCCTAAGAACTGTTCTTACCCTTGAAAACCTTTCCCCTGGAAGTCTCCCACCTCAATCAATCAAAAGTGTCTTCCAGAAATCTGGCACTGGTGCTCCCTGCTGACCGCTAAACCTAGAATACATATTAGGAGTTCCCGCTGTGGCTCAGCAGTAATGAACCCTACTAGTATCCATGAGAATTGGGATTCGATCCCTGGCCTTGCTCAGTGGGATAAGGATCCAGCATTGCCATAAGCTGTGGTGTAGGTCACAGATGCGGCTAGGTTCTGGTGTTGCTGTGGTTGTGGCGTAGACCAGCAGCTGCAGCTCCGATTTGACCCCTACCTGGCCTGGGAACTTCCATATGCCGTGGGTGTGGCCCTAAAAAGACAAAAAAAAAAAAGAATGGACTTCAAGGCAAGGCCCCTTACAAGCCCTAAACGTGCTTTCAGGGCCTAGGTTTCCGTAAGACACACCTGAGTTCTTATTCCCCTCTATGAATCAAGCAGGTTGAGTTGGTTTCTGTTATTCCCAACCAAGAGAGCCAGTGACTAAGAATCACTCCAAAGGGAGCCTTGGTTGTTTATGCTACAGAAGTGATGGCATGAGGAAGCCCCTCCCCGGGCAAAGAATCTATGAACACCCACACCTGCTACAAGACCAAAGAGGGAGGGGTACCATTATGTCAAGACCACTCTTCAGAGGGAAGGCAGCCAAGGATCATTAACAGGGGATCAGAGCAGTAACTTCTGTCCCTGGATAAAATGAGATTGAAGGAGAGACCTGAATGGAAACGATGGATGTGCTAAGGGAGGCGAGAGGCTCCAAGCTCCTATGGCAAGACAGAAGGAAGAGGGCCTGCCTGGAATTTGTCAATGACATTGAAGGGGGCAGAGGGCTGGTCTAGTGGCTGGTGAGGGTAGGATGCAGGAGAACATAGACATGATGAAGACCCAGCAGGCTGGTGGTCTTAAAATTCACAGTGTTGAAAGGCTGATAACAAAAGTTCATTCATGTATTCATTTACTGAGCATCTATTGTGTCCCAGAGTGAACCACAGCTTAGATTCCAGGGGGGGAGAGAAGCAAACACACACACACACAAACCCAAGTAAATAAATAAGACATGCAGTATGGAGGGAGTAATATCATGGTAAGATGAAGAGTCAAACCTACCACCCAACTTTAGGAGAAATTAAGGAAGACATATTTAAGACATATCTGGGAAGGTGAGGGTTGAGCCAGACTTTGGGACAGTGAAAAGCTTGGGGATTTGGAGACACCGGGAAGGAGACGATAGTATCTGGGGCACAGTTTGAGAGAGGGAAGTCCTAGGGAATGAGACAGAAAAGCTGGCAAGGGCCAGGTATGCACAGATTCATAAGCATGAAAAATGTCTGGATATTACTCTAAGTGCAATGGGAAATCACTCAAGGGTTCTTGGCAGAGAAGCGACAAGACCCAATTCATTCCTGTTGGGTGGACAATGGACGGGCGTGGTGGTGTAAAGGGGACCAGAGAGGAGGCAGGAATACTAGTTGGGAGGCTATTGCAGTAATTTAGTGCCCCACAATGCATAATATCACAACATCATCTCCATGGCTACCACTTAAAAATGTTCACCAAAAGGCACCTCTCTAACAGCACGTTCACCGTCACCCACTTAGCAGCAGTCAGGTACACTCTACTTTAAACATTTTAAGGCAGCATCTTTACATATTTTATGTATTTATTTTGATGACGTTTCAAAGTCACATACATTTGCTACCATGATCATAAGGCAAAGCTGCACTGTGGACTTCTTCTTCTTAACATAATTTAAACTTATTTCAGTCTCGGTGGCACCAGATTAGCTAAACTGATGACATTTTACAACTTAGCAAGTAATTATTGCTGAAGCTGGAAAGGGAGTAGAAGACAAGTCCTGTTATTGAGCACTGAACTGTGTGTCAACACTGGACTGAGTACTCTAGAAACCTAGTCTTATTTAACAGACAGCACAATTGATCTTCCATCCATCCATCCATCCATCCAATAAGTAAATACTCTAAGCGGTGCCTCTTTATTGTCCCAATTTTACAGATCAAGAAACAGACTCAGGACTTGTTTAAGACTACAAAACCAGTCATCTAGGCAGTTCCAGAGCCAGGGGAGCTGATTTAGACGGTGGACCCAAGGATTTTCAAAGGATACAGAGACAGGGTGAGCACGAGAAGTTCTGAACAAATGACATAGGCTTTCTCAGAGCCCCAGGGGTACCATCTCATTATGCCCCCTCCCTTTATCCATCTTTCTGGAATTCCTAGAGCAGGAACAGGTTGCTACAGAGGAGGACATTTGTGAAAAGTGAGCAATCTCTTATGGTTACCTGGTCAAGGTCAGGAGCAAAACATTCCACCCAGACAATGCTAGGATCCCTGCCAGACTGGGTGTTACCTGCTGCTTTGGAAATTAAATGCTCCTCACCTTAGGACATCACTTTGGATAGCTTCTCATTATTTGAGATATATATATATTTTTTTTTTTTGTCTTTCTAGGGCCACATCCACAGCATAAGCTGGTTCCCAGACTAGGGGTCAAATTGGAGCTGTAGCTGCTGGCCTACTCCAGAGCCACAGGAACGCCAGATCCGAGCCGGGTCTGCGACCTAACCACAGCTCATGGCAACACTGGATGCATAACTCACTGAGCAAGGCCAGGGATGGAACCCACAACCTCACAGTTCCTAGCTGGATTTGTTTCCACTGCACCACAACAGGAACTCCAAGAGAGTTATTTTTTAAAAATAGCCACTCTAATAACTGTGAAAGTAAATAATAAAGCTTTTAGAAAATAGGAAAATATATTAATGATATAGGTAACGATTTCTTAAACAAAATACAAAGAGCACTTACCACAGGGAAAACTAAGTTGGACTCATTAAACACAAACTTCTGTTCATCGAATGATACCAATTCAAAAATGAAAGCAATGTACAGTGTAGGAGGAGATATTTGCAATTTACTTATCTGACAAAAAGCTTATATTGGGGTTTTATAAGCACCTACAAATGAATCCTAAACAGGCAGACAACCTAGTAGAAAAATGCATGAAGTATTCAAACATGCATTCCCAAAAGAGAACATTCTAGTAGCCAAAAAACACATATGGACGTAAGGAAAGTGCTTAACATCATTAGTCATCAAGAAAATGCAAAATGAAAAACCATAATGAGGTACTACAGCCATCAAGATGACTAAAATGAAGAGACAACATTTTTTGTTGTTGTCTTTTTGTCTTTTCTAGGGCCGCACCCGCGGCATATGGAGGTTCCCAGGCTATGAGTCAAATTGGAGCTGTAGCTGCCAGCCTACTCCAGAGCCACAGCAACGTGGGATCCGAACCATATCTGTGACCTACACCACAGCTCACGGCAACGCCGGATCCTTAACCCTCTGAGCAAGGCCAGGGATCGAACCTGCAACCTCATGCTTCCTAGTGGGGTTCATTAACCACTGCACCACGACGGGAACCCCAAGAGACAACAGTTTAAAAATACATGAGGGAGAATATGAAGCTTCTAGTACACTTACAGTCTGCTGACGGGCGTATCAATTGGTTCTATCACTTTGGAAAAAGGAGTGGTAGTATTAAGGTGAATATAAGCATTCCTTTATAACCTAGCCATGCTACTCAACAGAACTGTCCACACATAGTTCACCAAAAGAAACCTACGAGAACTTTCACTGTGACATTATCCATAGCCCCAAACCTGATATGACCAAATGTCTAACATCTGTAGAAGAGGTTACCTGTAATTCAGTCACAGGACGGAATACTATACAGCAATGAACAGACTGTCACTCCATGCAGCAACGTGTATAATCCCATGAACATCATGAAGCTAAGCAAAAGAAACCCGCCTCAAAAGTACATATTATAGGAGTATCTGCTGTGGCACTGTGGGTTAAGAATCTGACTGCAGCAGCTCGGGTCACTGCAGAGGCACGGATTTGACCCTGTGGCCCCGCACAGTGGGTTAAAGGATCCAGCAATGCTGCAGCTGTGGCATGGGTTGAAGCTGCAGCTTGGATTTAGCCCCTGGCCTGGGAACTTCCATATGCTTCGGGTGCAGCCATTAAAAAAAGAAATACATAATATATCATTTCTGTTTATAATACATGCAAATGGGCAAACCTAATCCAGGCTGACAGGAGGCAGAATGGTGCGACTATCTTTGGGGGGGGGGGTGAATCAGAGGGGTAGGGAGGGGGCTCCTGGATCCAATGCCCTATTTCTCCATTGGGTGGTGCTTACATGGCTGTGTTCATTTTGTAAAGTTGCATCTAGCTGTATAGTTATTATGTTAACTTTAATAAAAAGTTAACTTTAAAAACAGGGACTCCTAACCCCTTCATCATAAGCACTTATTGAGCACCTACAATATACCAGGTCCCAGCCTGAGGCAGAGCAGAGAGAGGGCCACCCCACACTTAAGACCAAGTCCCCTCCCCAAGTGCCCCTCCAGCACCAAAGTCCCTGGGCCCCTGCCCCTGGGCTGCTGCTGACTAATCCGTAGAGACTGTGAAATAGACACCAAATGGGGAGATGCTACTTAAAGTAATTCTGCCAGTTCTTCAGAAAAGGGGAATCATCCTGAGTAACACAAGGAACAGTCCAGGGCCTTACCTGTGTTCAAGAGTGGGGATTTATATCCTGGATATAATAAAGCTGAAAGCACTTGCTATTTTCAGGCCCCTCTTAAAGTACCACTATTGTTAAGAGCTTCTCAGTACTCTTGTATGTCAAGAACTTGATGTCACTTAATCCTCACAGTAATCCTATGAGATACATCTTATTATTCCCATATTTAAAATACAGAAATAGATTTAAAGCAGGTGAAGCAACGGGCCCTGGTCACAAAGCTGGTGCCTGGCAGAGCACAATGAATTCAAGGCAAGCTCTGGGCTTCTGCACCCTTTAAGAATCTGTGGTGCTGTTCCAAACACAGCGACTCGCTCTCCCTCTGAACCCTCCACCGTCTAGCGGAGGGAGGGAAGAGGTAAACAACAGATGCCACCTGTCACCTGCCTGTCACTCCTGGGGTGAGGATGGGCAGCCCCAAGATGAGAGTGACTTGCTTCGAGTCACCTGCAAACATCCTGAGAGGACCTCAGACCTTTCTTCCAGAGCCCGGAAATTGATGCAACACGCACAGCATACAAAACCATCACACATGATTTTTCTATTTCACCCCCAAATTCACTGATTTGCTGGGCGATTTTTATCAAAAGTCAGATTGAAAGAAACACGGTTAACAAAGGCAAGCTCTGAAAGCAGTGTGCTGGGGGAGATGGGGGAAGGCACAATTACTCCTCTAGAACCTCATGAAAAATTGAAGGTTTGGCTGTCAGGGTATAAACAGCCCTGCTTCTGCGCCACCAAATCTTCTCGCTAGATGCATGCGGGAGCTACGGGCACGCCAGAGCCATAGAGCTTTATGGACTTGGTGAAAAATAGATGGTTGTAAAGACCAACTCCGGTTTATGAATCTGGCTGGTTGGAAAGGGAGAAGCTAGAGCTCTGTCAGAACAGGCTCTCCAGCACACCCGCTGAAAGAAAATGCTAGAAAACAAAGAAGGCCACCATCCCACGCAGGCCTGGGTGGCCCAGGCAAATCGCTTTCATGGGAAGCAGGTACTGAATTAATTATTTCCATGGACAAATGGATCTCTTTCATCACCCAAGGAAGCAATGGAGGGCCCCATACCAACCAAGCCAACGCCTGCCACTCAAAACAGGAATAGGGCTTTCTCAATTATGCCCCATTTGAGAATTTAGATGGGAGATTGGCAAGGACAACAAAAGAATATTTCTTTTAATGAGAATAATCTATCACCACTACCTCAATCTGATTAATGTAATGGGACCATTTCAAAAGGAGGAAATTACAGGTCATTAGGAGTAATTTCAAATTAAGTTACGGGTTTACAGGATTTTCTTCAGTTTTCCGAAGACTGGACCGAGAATTTTCTTTTGCATGGTTCATTCAGAAGACAGATAATATTTACATGATTTTACAAACCTCTCATGGGCAAAGAACTGTGTGGAGGCCTGGATGCTGACATACCATGAAAACCGTTTCAAAAAATCGGTCTTGCCCTCCACCTTCCCCATGCGGTGTTTTTCTGGTACAATCGATAGTGCATGCCATCCCAACCTATGCCTTCTTTATTTTATTCAGTGATAAAACAGACACCTCGATTCCAGGTTGTTTACAAAACAATTTGATAATCTGATTCCAATTAAATGGCTAAGAACTACAATAAGAACAAAAAGATAAATCATGTTAAACCATCTGTTTTTGGCTGACAGAGTCGGCACATGGAAAGGTTAGTTGATACTCTGCATTTAATCTGCGCTATTGTGGAAGGAAAACCCAATTAGAGATGATATTTCATTGCAGGCTTTACACTGTTTCCCTTTTGTTCTTTAATTTGCGTTGTACCCATTGTGTTACCAAACTAGAGGAGGGTTCATTATCTCCTCCTCCGACGCCTTGCACCCGGGTGCCCTCATTTATAAATGTAACGTTGCCAATGCCGGCTAATTATAACCAGCTACTCTCAACTGCCGACTAACTCCTTTGCAGAGTTTAGCAGCAGAACTGTCTTCAAAGCATCAGACAACAATGGCCTCAATTGCAACCCGCCTTGCTCTCCCAGGTGGCATGAACAGGTGGGAACTCAGTGAAAAGGGGTTTTCAAACATTACACATTTACAGGAAAGGTTAACCCAAACATTTCCCCTGGCATTAGCTCTCTGGGTGCCACATGCCGGTGGACAGTGAAATCTGGAAGTAGTTGATGGAAGAAATCCTGCTGGCTCGCCCGAATGCAAACTGCTCTCCAAGTGGATTCCCAAAGAGGGCTTCAGTGACTTCTGAGGGTCCCAAAGCTGCAAGATCTGGGGGTCAAATGCCCAGGAGGGGCAGACATGCTGTTGCTCGCACCTTTCTGAATTAGCCGCCGGGGGAATACTCAGCACGTTGCTGCTCTGATAGTGAAGAGAGCCACCTGTCTCCCTAGAACCTAGAGCTCTGCTGGTCCAAGTCTTCATTCTGAATATGCTACCCTTGTGCCCTAAGCCCCTCCTTGGTCTCCTGGTGACTTCTTACTTGCCCCTGAAGAAACAGCTTTCCCCATGAATTCTCACCATCCTGCCTTCACCTCCAGTGAGGGTTGTCCTCTTTCCAGCTCTGTCACACCGCCACAGAGCCAATGACACTGGTCCCAGCACCCATTCACAGGTCTGCATGTCCTGCTAAGCTGGGAGTTCTTTACTACAGAACTGCCTTCATAAGCTTTGTATTCCCAGCACCATATGCAACGTGATTCCCGATAATGGGTGGAATGAATGAAGAGATGGATGAACTGCTACAGTTTGGTTCTTGCCTTGCATCTCAGAAGTGGTGATAAGGGGCATCTCTGATGTGCTCTGATGTCCCCTGGCTTTGAACAAACATGGCAAGCTGAACAGACCAGAGCCTTCCATTCCTCCCTGGGCAAGCTTGGCAGGTCCCCAATCTCTGGGTTATTCCCAATAACTGGTCCTGGTGGTGTATGGCTCACCATTCCCACTTCACCAGGGATTGTCCCTGGGTTGTGTTGATAAAGTACTCCTATCAGATCCATTCCCTCCCCCACTCACAGTGGAGGCAATAAGTATACTATACTCTGCAAAGAGTCAATGGCCAGAGTTCCCATTGTGGCTCAGCGGGTTAAGAACCCAACTAGTATCCATGAGGATGAGGGTTCGATCGCTGGCCTCGATCAGTGAGTTAAGGATCTGGCACTGCTGTGAGCTGTGGTGTAGGTCGCAGACATGGCTCAGATCCCACGTTGCTGGGGCTGTGGCGTAGGCCAGCAGCTGTAGCTCTGATTTGACCCCTAGTCTGGGAACCTCCATATGGTGCAGGTGTGGCCCTAAAAAGCAAAAAAAAAAAAAAAAAGTTGAGCACATGTCTTTTTTTGTCTTCCTTCCTTCATTTGGCCCCCCCTCCCGCCTCCTGGGCCCAGTCCCTTTCCCCTAAGCACATTTCGTCACTGCAGACCTTCTCAGAGCCTGCACAGGTTACTGTACAGGGGACCCCCAAGCAGGTGTCACCGAGTACTATGAGGTGTCTTCCACTTTACTGCACAGAATGGGTCCCAGGACAGGGGAAGCCAGAGCTTTTGCATCACAGGAAACTCTGCTACCTTTCAGGGTATAAAGCTCCATGTTGCCTGAGCCCTGGGTCTGGCTGTGGACGCCGCGGGCTGGCCAGAAGCGAGAATTGTGAACTCTCACTTTACCCTGTGCTGCTTTGGTCGGGTTCACACTCTCCACAGATAGGTGAGGTGAGACACTGAGGCTGCGACGGAGGCTGGGGCACAAAGCCCGGTCCGCCGCCCACCAGGTGCCCCCCTGTAATGTGTGGGCCCCAGGTGACTGACCACCCACAAAGGGCCAAAGGGTGGCACATCCTTCCCCTCCCCCAACCAGAAGCGCTCCTAGATAGACCCAGAAACCAAAAACTGAAGAGCACCCATAATCCTGCAATTTCTAAGTCAGATAAATTAGTAATTAATCCCACCTCCCATTCATAACTGATCCATAAAGATTCTGATATACCGAATTATTGCTCTTTATAAAAACAGAATTAGGCAATGTTTTTTCCATCAACCAGTATGTCAAGTACATCTTTCCTGACCAACACATGGAACTTGTTCATCCGTGCCATCAACTTCATTCTATGCCCTTGTAAGAGCTGTCACTCGTTCCCCAGGCCCCTGTTGCTGAACAGCTAAGACTTTTTTTTTCTTTTGCCTTTTATTATTTGTTGCCCCAAATAAGGGTGCAGTACGTATTCCAGAATTTATGTCTTTATGCCCCGCATGTTTTTACATGAAATTCCTAGAGACAGGATTGCAGAGTGGAGGGAAAGGATGTTTTTAATTTTAAAAGACATTGTCAAATTCCTCTCCAAAACAGCTGTAACCATTTTACATTCCTGTCATCGCTAGAGAAGGGTGCTTAGCACTTTCCCGTAAGAGTTATTTGGGTATGTGTCTTATTTTCACAACCAGTTAGAAAATGCCTAGGAGGCAACAAATATTACTTCTCTGTCTCTGTGTAGCACATGCTTGGTGTTTCTTCTCACTCACAGTAGATGCTCAAGGAATATTTGCTGGATGAATGTCAGTTAGAAATCATTAGGCATCATTCGAGTGCCTGGGATGAAACCATAACCCACAAGCAATAAACTAAGAGCCAGTGTTATACAACATGACAAAGGCATATCTGTAATCTGTAAGAATAACAGTCCTAAATGGGCTGGAGATCAATGACCAATTAATGGGCAATATAAGTTTCACAAAAGGATGTATTGCCTTTAACAAATCATGCCTTTAGACAACTCCCAAGTGGCAGGGACCACCAGGCACACAGCCATGAATAGATCTGAATCTCCACTCACACGCCCCATTCAATTCCACACAAGCCACCGTGGGTTCCTGAACTACTTGGAAAGGAGGACACCTGTCAATAACAAGAATGAATTATTAATTCAACGATTACATGATCTTAATTTACTGCTCACTTCCTCACAGGAAATCCATGCAAGAGTAGACACCAGGATATACCCAGGACTGTGTCTCCTTTTCAGCAGGTGACCAGAGAGATGGTTCTCAGCCTGCAGGATGGGCCCAGGAGGCAGAACTTCGAATAGGCATGAGAGCTATGATGCCACCTGGGAGAAGAGAGATGAGCCCCAGTGCCCAGTGCTTCATCCATAAGGCTGACCGGATTGGGGTGGGGTGGGGAATGCATCTCTAAGCACAGCCTGGGAACGTTTCCACTAGGACACACAGCATCCTTGGGCCTCTGAAATGCCACGTTTTCTTCAGTGTGGTCGCTGGAAGATCAGTTCTCTAACCTGATGCTTCTGCCGTGACTCGCAGCATCTGATGTGCTATTTTTCCTGCTGATTCGGAATCCAAGACCCTCAACTTCTAACACCCAAGGATGCAGCTTCTCATTTATGATAAAGAATAAATTTGCAAACAGTGGCATTTCTGTGATAGAGCCTGGAAACTTCCCGCATCGAGAAGGAAGCTGAGGAGTTTCCTTTGTGGCACAGCAGAAATGAACTCGACGAGTATTCATGAGCATGTGGGTTCGATCCCTAGCCTCGATCAGTGGGTTAAGGATCTGGCATTGCCGTGATCGGCAGAGCTGTAGTGTAGGTCGCAGACATGGCTTGGATCTGGCGTTGCTGTGGCGGTAGTGTAGGCCAGCAGTTGCAGCTCCAATTAGACCCTTAGCCTGGGAACGTCCATAAAATGCAGGTGCGGCCCTAAAATGCAAAAAAAAAAAAAAAAAAAAAAAGGAAGGAAGCTGATTACACCTGTGCCATGAAAAAGTACATCCTTTGTACCACCCACTACTATTACTACTATTATTCATGGAAATTGTAGACTAATCTGCAAATGGGCCACTTGACCTTCTTCAAACAAGAAGCAGGATCCAGGGCCATTAAAACACTTAGAATTATTTTAGGTCACAACCTCAAATAATAACACTGAGCTGATAAGGGGTTGGTTTTTCAAGTTGTTTCCTGCCTACTGGTTTTCATTTTCTCAAGCTCACGGTTTCTAAGCGGGATTATCTTTCTGACTTGTTTTCTGGGATTATCCCAAGTGCTGACCACATGATGTCTTCTCAGCTCTCCCAGAATCCAAAGGTGCCAGGACTGGGTTAACTAGCTGCAGTTGGACCTGGAGTCTATGGTCTGGCTCATTTCATTGATCAGAGCAGGAAGAGGTCAAGCTGGAGAAGGTCAGGGACCTGAGGTCTAGACAGAAAGAGGCAGAGATCAGAAATCCTGTGAGACAGTCTCCATGAGGATGCTGGTTCGACCCCTGGCCTCGCTCAGTGGGTTAAGGATCCGGCATTGCCATGACCTGTGGTGTAGATCGCAGCTGTGGCTCAGATCCCAAGTTGCTGTCGCTGTGGTGTAGGCCGGCAGCTGTAGCTCTGATTCAACCCCTAGCCAGGGAATCTATGCCACAGGTGCAGCCCTAAAAAAATGTGAAATAAAGAAAGGAAGAGAGAGAGAGGGAGTGAGGGAAAGAAAGAGAGAGAGAGAAAGAAAGAAGGAAATAAGGAAGGAAAAGAAAAAGAAATCTTACAAGAATAGCACTCACTCTAGCCTCAAAGTTCAGGGTGCGTCCTTCTCCATCAGCTTGAACTCTATATGAATTGCAGTCAGGAAGTGGCGGGGGCAGCCTCGTGGCCTCCCACCAGTGCTGGCTTCTGGGCAGGACTTCCCCAGCTCACCTGACTCCAGGTCCCTTCTTGCCAAGCTCCTGTGGTCAGGCCCCACAGTCCATCCGAAAGAAGCCCATCCGCAGGGGCTCTGGACAAGTGCACGCGCGCACATGCACACACGCAACCATGGGCCCTTCACTTAATGGAAAAAGCTCACAGGAGAGCAAAAACCCCATGCCGAAAACTTTCAACCATCAAACTAGATTTTTAAAAAGACAAAGATCCCATTGTTCAAAGGACTCTGGGCTGTGATGGTAGCTCTGTGAATAGATAAAGCGCACTCTAAAGGGCGACGTCTCCTGTACATACACATTATGTTCCAATTGTTTTTAAAAAGACATTTTAGAAAAGATCTCCCTCCAACGGCTGTGCATGCTTTGGGTGGATGGACAGTGTGAGGAGATTCACAGAGACAGATCCTGGATCGATCCTGGATCCGGATCTCCTGTCTTACAAAAGGCAAGGTACACCTGCGCGTGGAACAGGATGGGAAGACAGCCACCTCCTCATCCTCATGGTCACAAGGCTGCTGACCATGCTAATGTCACAACGCTGCTGCTGGCAGGCCACCCCCGGTCCAGAGTGTGGGAAAGGCCAAGTGCCCCTCTCTTAGTCTCCCCAGGCCTGGATGCGGAAATCAATGTAATGACCCATAAGAGGAACCCGCTCATAAAGAAGGTCACTAACCACCTCTGGTTATTTGCTGGCTCTTTAGGAAAGAGAATACCATCAAAATCTATGAGGAGGGCATAACCCCACGCTCCATTAACACATGCGATGTGGGGAGGAAAAGGACCCACGGGCACTCTAGCTAACATTTCCTCCTCACTTCTCTGCAAGTGCCCTCATTTGGGTCCAGCATTTGCTAAGTGCCTCCGCGCCAGGTGCTTGCTGGAGAAACACCAGAAGCCAAAGCACAGGCAGACACCACCGCCCAGCTATTTGTTCTCACCTCACCAAAGACGTGGCTGGAAGATGGTGTATCCACCGACCAAGACTCCCAGTATCGCTGTGGTGCCTTCAAGGCCCATTTCATCTTGGGTTGTCAGCTGCTAAGGGCAAATGCCCCGCAGCATCTTGAAATTCATGTGAATTCATGAATAAATACAATTTGCTCCTTGGAAACGGGCCTTGGCCTTTCCCACGAGGCCACCCTCCCTCCCGGGTTGTGCTGCCTCTCTCCCCCCCTGCATCAGATGGCCAGAGGCAAGTCCACAGAATGCAAAGCACGAGGCCCCCTCTCGGGTGTCCTGGCTCTTCCACCTTCCCTGTTCAGAAGGCACACGGGGCACGTGGAAGTCCCCGCGAGAGGGGGCCGGAGGGGAGCCACAACCTCACACCCTCCTCGAGCGCTGGCCCCAAATTTCCTTCACGTGACCTTACTCATTCAGGGATGGTAACCATGACCTCCAGTTTAATCTGTCTCTCCAGCACCGGGGAACGGCAGGCATCAGATGCCACTGGGCCCTGTCCAATGTCAAGGGTCCTGGCCGTAGATGCTTCCTAGACTCTCCCACTGAGCTCCCTGGTGCTTCTTTTCGGCGGACACCCTTCCTAGCCCTGAAGAGATCTGCACAGCACCCGATCCCCTCAGGGATTGACAAAGGACAGCCCCTTTCCTCAGCCTCTCTTGTCACAGGAGTTCTGTTCACCACGGACGGAAAGAAGGCTGGCTAACTCAGGCTGACAAGCCCAAAGATCAGACTGTCCCGGATGGGCTGTCATACCCCAAGTCCTCATTCCTGGATGTCTGAATGCACCTGTATCAATGAACAGCGAGACATAACCTCAGGCTGGGTACCGCTCTCGGGACTTCAAAAATCCACAGCACCCCTTGAATCCCGCATTTCCCTTTAAATAAAAGTCCAACGACGCTGACTCCCCCAAAATCTCAGATGGTTTTTGTTTTCCAGCAGTTTTTGTGTAACCAATTAGTCTCTTTTGTGCTCTTGGTCCTGCTTGGGTTTGGCTAGAGTGAACAGCATTTAAAATGAAGGCATTGTTTATTCACAAATCAAATAAGCGCCTGACAGCTGCCCCAGTGGCTTCCTCATTCGGTTAAATTAATGCCCAAGGCCTCAGGGTGAATGGTCTTCTGGGGAGAATGTGGGCACTTATTTTCAGATTCCCATTTGGTGTTGGGTCTTTTAATGCCAAATCCTATTTAATGTACTCGTGTTATGTTAAACGGTGTGCAAATTTATTCTATGGACTACTTGACAGAAGTCATAGTATTAAAGTCAAATACGATTTGCACTTGAAAAATAAGATCTTCACTTTCAAACAGCAGCCACGCAGTGTGGCCCTTAGCAGAGTGTACGCTGCATTTCTCTGTCCTCCCTCCGAAACCAGGCCTCCTTTTGTCCCAAGGACCGCTGTCAGAAAGGTCACTTACAAGTCCTACAGGCATTCTGTTCTTCCCTCATCGAAGCATTTCTACAACATTTTTGAAAGATCTCTTATAAAAGCCCTTGTTCTTTTTAAGTGTGTTACCGGGACTACTTCCCAATATTACGTTTTCTGATTTTACTTTGCAAGGGACAGACAGTTCTTAATAATGGGTTTTGAAGTTTATAACCATCCTTCAGACTGTATTCCTGAGCACATCAGCTTCTAAGAGCTTTTAATCCTAAAATCTCTGAGTCGGAGGTGAGTTTAGAAACTAGTCTAAGTTTCCGTGGAAGCTCAATCTTAAATATCTTGGCCTGCCTTCCCCACACCCTAGTCCTCCAAAATATCTCAGGAATGCTCAAAATAGCAGACGTATAAAGACTCTGCATTTTGCAATATTTTGTTTTTATCCCTCACATATGCTTCTCCTAGCGTGAACAAGAAATTGCTTTAAATATTCATGACTGGTTGGTCCCTTTCTCTCTTTCTAACGCTGAGGAAATCCCAAAAAACTCTTCATCGCAGGGCCAGGCTAGATCCCACAAGAAAGAGACTTTCTGCTCTCTCATGTGGTAATTCAGATCGACGAGACAGCCACAGCCATTCATAGCATTTTCTTTAGTCCCTGAAATCGCATCTAATCAGGATAAGTCTGGGAGCTCACTGTTACACTGCTAGCCCACGAAACAATGTTGGAAGTCACAGTGCACCTGTGACATTTCCAGTTCCTACCTTGGTCTCTATCAATCCGTCTCCCTATGTCTCTCTCACTCACTCACACACACACACATACACACACACACACACACACACACACACACACACACACACACACACACACACACACACACAGGAGAGAGACAGAAACAGAAGCAGGACTTCAGGGCTATTTAAACCTATGCTAATGCTCCCACATCTCTACTCATCTTGTGGGACCACATCACTTTTCTCTTGCATTTTCAATAAATCTCACTCTCTCCAAAGATCTCTTCTGCGCATCCATGTACTCAGATCTCCTTCTCCCCCAAACACTTTCCCTCCGCTCCTCAAACTGCCACCCTACTGCCCACTATCCCAGATCCCACCCTGGTGTCAGGAAAGATAGAGTTTTCCACTTCAATCCTTTCTCAACCTCCAGCTCTGCCCATTCCATTTCAGCCAAAACCTGCCATGGAACCGCCTCCTTTGAAGGATCTCAGCAATCTCCATAATCTCAAATCCAACAGCATTTTCTCAAGACCTATTTTCTTCAAACTTTAAAGAGCAGGAGACTGTCAACGGTCCCCTCCTGGACACCAGACTCTCCAGCTCTTCCTATTTTTGCCACCTGCCCTGCAAGCCTTTCCCACATCAAGACTTCGGCTAAAAAAATTCCTCACACTTGAACCATCACCACCTGTCTGAGTCCCACCCCTGACCACAGGTCCAGCTCCTTGATTTGGGCTCCTCTGTCTTTCTCTGCCCTGAATGACCATGACACTGTATCCGACACAAGCCTCTTACTCTCCACTTCAAGGTCATCTCTATTCACATCATCCCTCCCCGGCCAGATTCTAAACTTGCTGCTGGTGGAGACGTTCTCAATCCTCTTAAAATCTCTGTGCCCTTGGCCGGATGCCTAGTACGTACGTAACCCCTGCTGCATGCTCAAAGAATTCACTTTCAAAATTAGTTGTAACTGAAGCCATTTTTTTTTCCTTCCTCGTGTCTTTGCGAGACTCATCTGGCATTGCTGGAAGACCAAAGCTCTCAGTCTTTACCGTGAACTTGAGTTTAAAATACAGATTCTCAGGTTCCACCCTCAGATCAGCTGAAGCGCTGGGTCTAGGGTGGCTCCCAAGAATCTGCATTTTTATCAAGCATTCATATGTGACCGGGTTACATTTTGAGAAGGTTTGCTTTATATTCATAACCGCAATGCCACCACTCCTCGGAAATACCACTGAGAGTTAACATTTGGACCAGGTGCAAAAGTCAGTCCTGACTCATGAAGTTCTTCATTCTTATGAAGAGTTGATGGTCAAAAACCTTTTAGGTCAGACAGGCAAGTCTGGCTGTTAACCAACAATGATTGACTGAGAGCCTACGAAGTGCAAGGAATGATCCTAGGCCCATGGAAAATGGCAGTGAGTTAAACACAAAGCCAAAACCCCTGCCCTTCTGAGGCCTGACTTCTGAAGGAGCTTGGGTGCCGGTGCGCCCTCTGCCATGTTACCAAGTCTCAAGAGAAGATGGGGGACAAGGTGAGGAAAACTGGCTCTAGAAGCTTCCAATAGGGTCTACCCTTGAGTGTTTCCATAGCCCGAGTAATGGGTTCCCACAATGGGCAGCCTACCCGCTGTTGTGTCACCCTTGGTCCTGGTCTGGCTCCCACCTGCTCAACAGGCCCCCTGAAGGAAAGGCATGGAAACCAGCCTGTGCAGTCCCCCTTCGGGTCCACTATGGCCAGTGATGGGGCAGGGCAAGCCTGCAGGGGCTGGGGAGGGGGATTTTCCTAAGGTCCCCGGAGAGCCTCCCTTCCACGGTCTGGCAGGCAGAGGCTGTGGGACTGGTGCTGAATCTTTCATGTGTATTGGCTGCTGCTAAAGCTGTTTTATTCATCATTACTTTTATTTGCTCCAACTGCTTCTCGATGCCATCCGCATCCAGCCTGCAGATTACATGCGTACCAGATTTCCTTTCAAAAATAAACCCCGCAATGACTCTGCTATGTAAACAGTCGCTTAGTCCTTTGGAACACTTCAATCACTTCCCTTTGAAAACAAAACCCTAAGTGGTATTTAGAGGCGGGTTCCAGATGGGGCAGTCAAGTGTACTTTGCGCCCCTGGGAAAGGGGCAGCCTTTTCTTGCTGCAGGCCTTGGGCTGCCCCCCCCGCCCCCGCCCTCCTCCTTCCCATCTTCCCCTCACACCCTTCCCCTGCCCTGGTTGCCCTTGACACCAAGGCGTCCTACCTCCAAATTCAGGACACAGGACTAACGTTAGGGCCACTGTCAGACTCACCCAGTGCCCCTGCGAGATCATTAAGCGTCTCCTTGACTTGACTGTTAGAGTTCATCCTTTGCCTTTCAAAGGCTCGCCTGGATCCTCAACTTTAAGAAGTAAAATAAAAAGCTCCTCCCACCCCACTCCCAAGCTGTCCCCAACCACCCACTCATCAAAGGTCTCCAATGAGCTCACTTTAAGGTTAGGATCAGGAGGGAAATTACCCAGGTTATCCACAAGGTGACACCAGGCCTGTCTTGATATGAAGTCTACTAAGTAAAGAGCACACAAGGAGGAGAATCCTTAATTATTGGTTAGCACCTTCTAGGTGAGCAGCATGGCAAAGGAAGGGGAAGTCAGCCTCTGCCTCTCTCTGGGGTACTTTCAAGTCCTCTACTGAGATGATTCTCACTGAATGCCGAGAATATGACCTGGACATCAGAGCTACTCACCAGATGGTGCCCCACTCACCCTGCTAAACTCCTGTCTTTTGAGCCAAATCAAAGGAAACATACACTCTTTGTTATCAACTGCAGTAGCAGAAATCTCTTTCATTCTCTCTTCCCCTCCCCTTGCCCTTAAACATTTAAAATGCAGGCTCCCCACCCAACGACTTTGGGGTGCTCAATAAATATTTGATGGAAACTTATTCATGTTGATGGAAGCTTTGGGAATTTTGAGTTAAAGACTCAAGGAGGCTCAGAATTCTATCTTCCAATAGGCCCTTGCTTTTTCCAACCTGATCTTAATAAATCAAATGAAACAAACTATACTGTTTATGTAAATTTCAACCTATCAGTTGATAAAGCTGGGCTCAGATAAGCAAGAAAACCCCCAAGAGTGTAGACGAGAAGGCACCAGACAAAGAGCTTCTCCTGAAAGCTTATCTGTTCTCCAGGGACCTTGATTTCCATGGCTGCTGTTAACCCGATGTCTAAGAGTCCTGGTAGCGTTCATTTTCAATGTTAAATATTCACAGGACACTTCCCTTTGCTAACACACCCTGGCCAGGGCTCCAAAGTCAACCTCACAATATTTGCAAGCTAATCGTTCTATGTTTAGCTGTAAGAGCTGTCAATTAGGAAAACCTCTCTCTCTGACAGGCAGAAACTGCCTCCTATTTTCATGTACATAGACACACGGTGAATCACAGGCTTCACTAATCCTTTAAGAGTGTTAGGGGTCCCGGGGGACTGTTCCAATGAAGGCAAACCCTGCCTAGTATTATGCTATTTCCTACTAATCCTAGGAAAATGAGTGCTAATTTATCATGAAAAAGGGTTAATTATGCATTTATTTCCGACGTAGGTACATGAGATCAGGCTCAGAAATAATACCGAGTATAATTCTCTTTTAAACGAGGATTCCATTTTAAGCATTTTTATCAAACAGACGCTAAACTCGGAGCAACTGTGCAGAAGAAAAAGAGTGGCTGGGTAATGACACGACCCAACTATAATTTTAATTAACCTTCTGATCCTGCTTAAATATATTTTGCCTTGTAAAAATCTGTAATAACATCTATTTCAATCTCCTCTGCTATTAGTTATTAAATTGAAAATGGATGCTTAGACTGATTTGGCAAAGATATTCAAGAAATTCTTCTTTATTCTCCCCGGTTTATTAAAGTAATAATTTGTAGCATAAAAAAGTTCTCTGATTAAGTAATTTCATGTAATTAAATCACCAGATTTATTAGGCTTCCTGAAGTGCATGCGCACACACACACACACACACACACACAGCTGGAGTGATGGCTGACTGTTGGCAGATGCTGAACCCCAAGCACATCTTGGCAGCCGCATCCCTTGAACTTCCCTGCTGCTCAGACCAAGCGTTCATCGGGTTCACATGCCTTTTTCCCATGGTCTCCAAGCCTCCCAAGGCCTCTGCCTACTGACTCCCTCCTGCTCACAGTTAAAGCGGTGTCCTCAGGAAGGGCCACTCTGGGTCACTCTGTGGGTATTGGTGTGGAAAGAGGCAGAGAGGCGTGTGCCAAGGGAAAACCCTCGCTTAGCCTGAGCTCATGTTCACGTCCCAGTTTGGTGGTTTGGTGGTTTGGCCTCTTCCTCGCTCCTGTTAGCCTCTCAGATCCCCCAAGAGCTCCTCTCCGAATGCCTTCCTTTTCCGGAGGCTGCACTTCAAACATCACCTCTGGCTACTCTCAGCCCTGAGGACCCCTCAGAAGACGGGACCAAATTCTGAGCTGATTCTGCCATGTTTACCAAGACTTCAGAGGTTTGCTGGGACAAGAGCAGAAAGAATCTGGGATGAGTCACCCATCCTAAGAGAATATGCAGTTCCCAATTCCTCTGCTGGGCAGTTCTGAGAGCTGGCAGACTTGAAGTTAGCAGGTAAGACCAGGGAGCTGACAGAGCGCCATCTACCTACCCACCCATTCCCCAATGAAGCAAGCCACGTTTCCTGGAGCCTATGGTGTGTTTCCGGCTGAGGTGGAATGGGGGAGAAATGAGGGCTCAGGAATTGTACTCTCGTAAATCCAGAGCCCAGGAAGGAAGACTGACACGACCCTGAAAATTACAGTACAACATGGCAAGCGGGAAGCAGGAGGAAGCCCAGGCTTAACTGGAAGAGAGGATGCACAGGATTTCCAAGGAGAGTGGCACCTGAGTCCCTTCTTGAAGGAGAGCAGGTTCGGAGAGGGCGCCGCAGGCAGAAAGGGGAGCAGGTGTGAAAGCAGGAGGCCACGTAGGACTGGCCCTGTGGGGACATTTCAAGTTGTTCCAGCTGGCCTGGAGGGAAGGCTGCGTCTGAGGAGAAGGCTAGAGAGTTAGCAGGAATCGGAAAATAAGGGGCCTTGGCCCCAGGCCGTGGTATGGGGACCTTATTCCAATAGGGCTGGGAGTCACCACCTGAGGGCTTCACCCGACCCCCTTGCTGGCTAGACAGACCCAACTGCTCAGAAAACGTCACTAGCAGCTATGAGAAGATGGGCTTAACAAAAGGCATGCTCAGAAGCCAAGAGCACCTGGGTTAGCTGTTGCCGACCCCAGAGGCCTAGGGACAAAATTCTGATGTGAAACCATCCTTAGTGGGCTGTGAGCCACACCTTTCAGGGGCCTACTTTGAAAAAGACATTATTAATTTTGATACATAAATTCATTCACTCATACTATATATAAACATATTTGTGGAATATATTCTGTGTTTGTAGTATTGGATACATATCTCTTTTTAAAATTAGAAGTTGTTACATGCTCAGCGTCTTTTTTTTCTTTTCTTTTTTTTTCCTTTTCAGGGCTGCACCCGTAGCATACGGAAGTTCCCAGGCTAAGGCTAGGGGTCCAATCGGAGCTACAGTTGCCAGCCTACACCACAGCCACAGCAACGTGAGGTCCGAGTGCATCTGAGACCCACACCACAGCTCACTGCAATGCCAGAACCCCAACCCACTGAGCAAGGCCAGGGATTGAACCTGCATCCTCATGGATACTAGTCAGATTTGTTTCCGCTGAGCCACGACGGGAACTCCTCACTTTCTTAAAAAGTACTTCCTATAGATGATTTGATCTCATCCTCACCCAAGCATCCCTGGGTACCAAGCCCACTACCGCACCTGGGGTAGGTACTATGGGGCTGGTACTTTTCCTGGTTGCTGGGCACCCCGTCTTTGATTCCTTTATAGGAGAGGCTGGATTATAGTTCTGAGGATGTGTCTGATGGAAGCGTGATAGGTATTACAGCTCCCATTTTACAGAAAAAGGAACTGAGGTCCAGAGCATTCAGCGTCACTGTATCTCAGCAGTATGGTGATGGAGCCCAGACAAGATGCCCACTTCTAACCTTCCTAGTGCAGTGATTTCTTCTGCACTGCACTGCCTCTGGCATAGGGTACATCATTTTAACCCCTCTCCGATGAAGAGTATACCAACAGCTTTCATAGATCCACCTTCCCACTAGCTCTACAATTCCTTCTGCAAGACACTCAATAGAACAGGATCCCCAAGGGTTTCAGAAAGGTTCCCCAATTCCAAACTGAGGCACGGAATCTGATATTTTAAAAACAAAACATTGCATTAAATACCACCCTAAACCAAGGGAAGAAAAAAAAAAAAGCTTTCTGTAATATGTCTGTTTAGTCTGGGATGAACAAGTTTTTTGCAGGTGAAAAAAGTCCACCAGCGGCCAGATCTGCCAACCTGATCTTTTCGAATTAAGCTTCTTTTATTTTTTTTATTTTTTATTTTTTGTCTTTTTGCCTTTTCTAGGGCCGCTCCAGCGGCATATGGAGGTTCCCAGGCTAGGGGTCCAATCGGAGCTGTAGCTGCCGGCCTACGCCAGAGCCACAGCAACACCAGATCCAAGCCGCGTCTGCAACCTGCACCACAGCTCACGGCAACGCCAGATCCTCAACCCACAGAGCAAGGCCAGAGACTGAACCCGCAACCTCATGGTTCCTAGTCGGATTCGTTAACCACTGCGCCACGACGGGAACTCCTAAGCTTCTTTTAAAAAAATGGCTTTGCTCTTTTTTTTCTGCAAACCTCTAAAAAGTGATTGTGTCCTTGTGGGCTAAAATATGATTCCAAGCATATTTCTGATCCATATAAATTTACCATGTAACCAAGAAGCCCTTTCAGAAACAGATATATCTATATTTCAGGAAAGAGTGCTAAGTGAATTCTAACGAATAAAATGAGCTAATTTTGCGAATCCTCCAACTAGTCTTTTCCCTGCATTCTTCGCCTTAATAACCTATAAATTTTAGTCATGAGAATCATTCTTCAGTGTCTGGGGCAGTAAAACTCTTGCTAAAAATCAATAGTCTGCCTACTTTTAAGACCTCAACGTGTTGTTAGGCGGCCGAGGCCTTTCTTTATAAAACTCCATAATGACCTAAAGCAGATTTGATTCAAGAAATCAGAATTCTCACACTAATAGACTTTCATTTAAGAAGGCTCTCGTAACTGGAGAACAGACTACCAAATGGGTTAGATTTTTCAATTTTATTCCTTAGTCCATAAGTGCTCATTTCTCAGTGGAACAGTCAGATAATATACTACTAGAGATTCCTGAAACCTCTAGTCACCGTTCTGAATTATTAATTTAAAAGGTTATGCACCCGTGCTAATATAAATTATCTTTTAAAACTATCTATATGGGTAACATTTTAATAAGCCTTAAAACATGATTTTTCTCTCCCGATGTTGAAAGCAAAATATAATATATAAATGGCTCCGAGAGAGCTATGGATTTATTGTATTTTTTTTTTCCAAAAGATTTGCACGACCATGTCCCATAACTGATGAGAAAGCCCCAACCGTGGGGCCTGCCTGCAAATGCACTGTCCTAATCAATTTAAGGTGGCAGGTGCTCCCCGCTCCCTGGATCCTAGGACTTTAAATGAAATCTCTTTCTTCCAAAACCTGTTAGAAAACCTGCACACGGCATTCAAGCTTCACCTGAGCACATCACGGTGAAGAGGCAGGATACAGTCAGACCCCAAGGGAAGCAAATAAAATACCAACACTGCGGCAGCCTGCAGAAATGTCAGCTTTCCTCCAGGTTAATAGCATTTGTTCTGTGCCGAGTGCAGAAGGTGCATCGGGTTTTCTCCTCGACATGGAGCCGTATCCTTGGGAAAGAGGATGACTTGGAGGAAATATGTGCCTTCGGAGCTGTCTAACTACGTGCTAGGCTCCAGAAGATAGGCTTGACATTTATCAGAAAGACTGAGCAAGCCGGTGCCCAGCAGGGGCTGCCTTCCACCAAGGACGGAGAAGGAAAAAAATACACATTAGATTACCATGCAGAGATCATGGAAGGGCGAGATGAAGGCTGGTTGATTTTAGGCTCATTACAAAGCCTTGGTCGGGGAGTTCCGTCGTGGCTCAGTGGTTAACGAACCCGACTAGTATCCATGAGTGGGGTTCAATCCCTGGCCTTGCCCAGTGGGTTGGGGATCCAGCGTTGCCATGCGCGGTGGTGTGGGTCATAGCTGTGGCGTAGGCCGGCAGCTGCAGCTCTGATTTGACCCCTATCCTGGAAACCTCCACATGCCCTTAAGAGATAAAAGACCAAAAAAAAAAAAAAAAATCCTTTCTTGGGAACCTCATCCTAGAATTTCCTTGCTTAGCTTTACTTTGAGAGCTAAATTAGGAGCTTCCTAAAAATCAGTAAAGGTAATTGGCCCAGACCTCTCCCATCCTCAGGGGCCCTGCGTCCTACCTGGAGGAACTGCTCACCAACAGCCCTCACCCTGGAAAGGCTCCATTTTCCCATAGTTACCAAATGTGAACATTGTCACGATAATAAAAAGAAACAAAGAATTCAGCTGCATTGCTTTTCACATTCAGGCGGAAATGGAAGTCTTCTTGATTTTCCTCTTTTTATTATGTTTACTGCCTTATTTTCCAAAGAAACCTGGCCACTTCAACTTTGCAGGGCCTAAGCATTAAGTCAAAAAGCAGGCCCACCTCGGAGATGGAGTTCCCAGCTGGTAACCAAGTGCCTTTCCTTCAGCTTTTTCCTAAGCGGATCCTTTAAAAAATATAGGGGCTACTAATGTCTGATGCAGGCAGACTGTTTCCACCACAAATAACCCAGCACATGCACTATTTTCTAAAATGATGACAAACAAAACCTTTAATTTATATCAACCAGTGGCCTGGTTTTTGTTTTTTTACAGCCCAAGAGCTTTTTTTTAAGGGCTACACCTGCAACATATGAAAGTTCCCAGGCTTGGGGTCAAATTGGAGTGGCAGCTGCTGGCCTATACCACAGCCACAGCAATGCCAGATCCAAGCCACATCTGCGACCTACACTGAATCCTTAACCCACTGAGTGAGGCCAGGGATCAAACCCACATCTTCATGGATACTAGTCGGGTTCTTAACCCACTGAGCCACAATAGGAACCCCTTAAAGCCCATTTTCCACAAACTTGTCAATCAGTAAATACCAAGAGCCTACTACTACGTGCCGGGGCTCCTGGTTAGATGAGGAACAAAAAAGTATGTGACATCCGTAGGCATCGGGGCAGCCTCCATGGAGAATATTTTAGGATTCTAGGTGGAATTCATTCATTCCTTTCTTTGCTCTTTCCCCTTTTTTCCTTCTTTTCTTCCTTCTCATCTTCCCTTCCATCTTTCTAAACATCCCTCCACCAATAGTGTCAAGCCTACCATGGACCAGACACTGGAGATACAAGATAAGATTCAGTATCAGCCCTCATGAAGTTAATTCGCACTAACACTCCAGACAAGCAGGAGACTGCCATGCAGTGTGGCAGGTGATGTGGAGCTGTGATCTGGGTGCATAGCTCCACAGAGAAGAGACTTTTGAGCTGGGGCTTGAAGGTTGTGCTGTCATTCATGAAGGAAACAAAATAGACAGAGACCAAGAGACAACATGATCAAAAGCACAGAGGCTATACCGTATCTGGCTGGCCTGGGAAAGACAAAAAGTCAAGTGTGTCTAGAAGGCAGAGGATGCTGGAGAAGATGAGGTGGAAAGGAGGGTGGAGGCCTGACTGTGAAGAAGACCAAAGGCTTCTAAGAGACGCAGGCTTCCTCCTGGCAACAAGGAGTCATCCAGGTTTTTGGAACCAGACAATGACAGGGGCATATGAAAGTGACCCAGTGACAGGGTGGAGGACAGAAGAGTGTGGTCCATCAAGAGTCTTGTGCAATGGTCCAGGCAAAATATGGAGAGGCTGGGCTAAGAGATGAGACACAGGAATGGAAATGAGAAGGAAAGCCTGGAGGTGGAGCCAGAAGGTGGAACCTGTATCCTCATGAACATGTGTGCACCAAGAGAGGGGGAGCGGAGGGGTAGGAGGAAAGGAGGCCAACTCCAGGCTGAAGCTGATGCCCTGCTGCCGTGCGTGGTAAGAAATGTGGAGAGAGGGCAGGCCTGGGCTTGGGGTGATGATGAGGCAGAGGAAGTTAGGGGTAAGCTTCAGAAATAAGGATCTGGAGCTTGGGAGGAGGGCCTGGACCACAGTTAGCAGGGGTCAGAATACAGGTGGGAAGTTGAAACCAGGAGGGTGGATGAGACTTTGCAGAAGGGAAAAAAGGAGGCCTCAAGCATCCACTCCCGTTCTCCTTAGGGACATGGGGTCCCATCAAGGAGATGGTAACTTAGCCGAGAAAATGAATCACATGGACAAGAAACAAGAGCATGGCTTCAGGAATATCTGCGTGGTCTCACAATACACATTAAACACCTCCACCCACTCTGCTCCTTTTTCCCTCCTGACAAATACATACACACACCTGTACATCTGAGGGCACCGAGGACAAAGCCCAACTCCCGAGCTACCATGAAACACCAAAGAGCCGGGATCATGGCAGCCAGAGGCAGGAGTCGCTAGAAACCCCAGGCCGAGCCCATTCTGCCATATCCGATAACAATGAGGTCCCACAGCTAATGCTGCAACTGCTTTTTCAAATCTGTGCTTTGGTACCTCTTTATAAGAAGGCACTTTAGACTGACAAAAGGCACCCTTTCAAAGGCAGGGACAGTTCTGCCTGCCGTGTATCTGAGGTGGAACTGCACACAGATTTTGTCTGGGCGTGGCATCTTCCCAACTGGTAGATCGTGACGTTTTCAAATAAAGCTGAATCATAAACACCGGGGTCTTGGCTCTGCCGGGAGCCCCACCCTGGAGTACATGCCGGCCCGCAAGGTGCGTGTTTGGGGAAAGGGGACTTTCTCTTCCCCCAAGCTCATACAGAATGTGTTGGCTTTGCCGTCTTGTACTGTTCATTAACTACTTCTTGATGTCTTATGATTTAAGTGTCATTTAGCCAGATGTCAGGCTTCTTCGAACGGGCTGAGTTACACACTGTTCTGTGCGTTACTAAGCAGGTATGCAAGTACTCCAGGTCTTTACTGGTTAGGAACCTCAGTCAATAGTTTAGGGCAACAATCCAAGCTTTCAAAATAGGGTGCGGGAGACAGAGTCATATCCAGGGAACACTACATAAAGTTCCTAAAAGGCAGAACTGATGGGCAGTGGACCCCCAAAGAGGGTGGGGTTAATTCCCACCACTGATCTGACCGGGGCTCCCATGGGACATGGCTTTGCTAAAGTCAGTAAATAACTCAAACCAAGGGACTGGGACAAAAGAAAGAGAGATGTCCCCAAAGGAAGGGAGATGTCCAGAGAGACAAGCATCACCCTGTCCCTTCCACAGCCTGGGGGCTTCCTCTTCCGTGCTCTCCTAGGGCTCTGCCCTGATGGGGGCTTCCTCTTTGGGTCACTAAGAGGAACCTTGGCTCCATCTTTGGAAGCCCCCGTGTGCACGGGAGCA
Source organism: Phacochoerus africanus (assembly GCF_016906955.1). Taxonomy (NCBI): domain Eukaryota; kingdom Metazoa; phylum Chordata; class Mammalia; order Artiodactyla; family Suidae; genus Phacochoerus; species Phacochoerus africanus. The sequence goes on from NC_062558.1 coordinate 126,701,858, forward strand.
CTCTGCATGGCGGTGGAACATACCCATTTTCAGGAGGCAGAGCTCTCCCCAGCCAGGACTCAACCTCCATCCGCTCCTGCCCTTTACCGAGCTGATGTACACGGTAGCCTTAGAGGCAGAGGGAGTTACACAGAAGCATGAGGTTGGCTGGCCCCCAAGCTCATGGTCCAGATGCAAAGACGAAACACAACTCCAACCTAACCAGCGAGGCCCTCAGTACCACATGGCTATGCTCCCAGGACATGATCTGACTTAACACATTCAGTTCACTGTATGTCAGGCACCAATCTAGGCACTTCACAAACAGTAACTAATACAAACCCTATGAGGCCAGGACTTTGATCACCAGTTACCAATGAGGAACAGGAGGCAAGAAGGTTAAGTGACTGGCCAGTGGTCACATGACTAGTAAAGAACCTGTGCTTGTCACCAGCACAATGTGTTGCCTTTCACTCATGCAGACGCCTGCACTGGACCTGGAGACAGAAGACACAGCTGGTCCTTTGGGTGGAGGGGTCTGAGAAAATACGCGGAGACGGAGAGAAGAGGCAAGGACCTCGAGTAAGGAGTGGGATTTAGCTGGAGAGAGAGGGCTGGGGACAGGCCACTTCACACAGAAGAGGAGTCTGAAGGAGAGCTGGGAAAGTTCACTGAGGAGACGGTGAGTAACCAGCTTGGCCGGAGTCGGGAACAGGGAGAGAATCAGGAGGCAAGAAGGCTGGACCATGTGCTCCCCAGCAAAGGCTGTAAATGGCAGCTGGAGAGGACGTGTCCAGCCCTCAAGGCTCTGAAGAGCCACGAGGGTTTGGAAGTGCGCACGCACTCTCTACAGATGCATGTGTCAAGGCTACAGAACACAGGGGGCCGATCCAAAACCCTGGGGGTCATCAGCCCAGAGAGGCTGGCCCTGGGCACTTGTCCCCTTAGAGAAGAAACACAGACGCTAGGCTCACCCTCCAAGCTGACCTTGCAAAGGAGACGTTTTGCCTCCTAGGCTGGGACCCTTGCGGTTCTGGAAATCCACAGTCTGTCAAATGAATGAGATACCCTCATTAACATTATTCCCATCCCTGGCGGTCCGCACATATTTCTTCCCGAACAAATACATAATTAATTCCGACAACACCTTTTTTGACTCAGAGGTTTTAAAGAGCCTGGCTGAGGTGAACATTCAGGCAAAATAATGGTATTTCCAAAGGAAAATTCATACATAGTTCAATTTACAATATTGTAATAAGACTCTGCAGCATAAATTCCAGCACACCGGACAGAAAACCTATTTGTGTAGCGTGTGAGAACATAAATAAAAGCCAAATACTTACACTGTCCTCACAAATATGAAATTTTCTTTTGTGAATCTACACTCCCTGACACCCATTCCAACAAAGTTGGGTCCCGTGATAAATATTACGGCTTGAAGGTCTGCATCAATATCAACTCTCTCTCATTATTCAGTTACTAAATAATAAGGGTGGTAGTAACTGCATAACAAATAACCAAAAGATATAATTAAAGTTATGTATCAACTTTCATTCCATATGCAGTCCCCACAAATTTTGTCACCAACTTCTTCACTTTTTCCCTCAACAAAACTAATTACAGGCAGACCTGGTCTAACAGTCTGTCACTTCGCTGTGCTTTGCAGATTTTACACTCTGTATACATTTGAAGGTTTGTGTCGACCCCGAGTTGAGCACGTCTATTGGTGCTATTTTTCCCATAGCATTCACTCACTGTGTGCCTCTGTATCACATTTTGGTAATTCTCGCCACAGTTCACACTTTTTCATTATGATTGTATTTGTTATGGGGATGAGTGATCAGTGACCTCTGATGGTACCACTGAGACACACTGAAGGCTCAGAGGATGGTTAGATGATGGTTTTCAGCAGTAAGCTTTTTTTTTTTTTTTTTTAATTTAAGTTATGGGAGCTCCCGTCGTGGCGCAGTGGTTAACAAATCTGACTAGGAATCATGAGGTTGAGGGTTCGATCCCCGGCCTTGCTCAGTGGGTTAAGGATCCGGCATTGCTGTGAGCTGTGGCATAGGTCGCAGACCCTGCTTGGATCTGGCGTTGCTGTGGCTCTGGCGGCTACAGCTCTGATTCGACCTCCAGCCTGGGAACCTCCATATGCCTCCATGGCCCTAGAAAAGAACAAAAAGACCAAAAAAAAAAAATTAAGCTATATACTTTTTTTTAAGACATAATGCTATTGCATACTTAATAGGCAACAGTACAGTGTAAATACAACCTTTATATGCACTGGGAAACCAACAAATGTGTGTGGCTCACTTTGTGGCAATATTTGCTTTGTTGCAGTGGTCTGGAACCGAACATGCAGTTTGTCGAAGGTGTACTTGTCTCTTATTCTCACTTCCTTACTTTCTAGCTTCTCTAGTCAAAAAAGGGTGATCGCTGGTCTCTTTTTACCTGTTTTTCTGCTCCTTCTATCTTCTTTTAAGGTTTCGTTCCAAGTGCGCTGTTTGGGTTCTGAATTCTGGGACTGGAGCCTCTTTTTTTTGTTCTAGGCAAAAGCTCCACCCCCCAACCTCCTCTCCATAAAGTTCTTTCTAGACGCTTCTGCAAACTGAGTCTGCAGTCTCTTTCGAGAAAGCATGCCTTTTCTGAGATTTTTGTTCTGTTTCTGAACAGTGTTTAGAAGCCTTTTATGAATCCACAATTTTAACAGGGACAGGCCTTGGGTTTAGAAGCCCCATTGTCCCCCTCCTTCTAAATCATCACACGCAACCTCTGTCATCCTTAAAGAATGTGTTTCCTGGAGTTCCCATCATGGCTCAGCGGTTAATGAACCCAACTAGCATCCATGAGGACACGGGTTCAATCCCTGGCCTCGCTCAGTGGGTTAAGGATCTGGAGTTGCCATGAGCTGTGGTGTAGGCCAGCAGCTAGAGCTCCGATTCAACTCCTAGCCTGGGAACTTCCATTAGTGGTTATGGCCCTAAAAAGACAAAAAAAAAAAAAAAGAATATGTTTCCTGGTAAAGAGCCGATTTTGATGAAACTCTTGGATGATAATAATGAACAAAAATAAGCCGATTGGACTCCATTAGTGAGAACCTAGGAACAAAGACACTATTATTCTTATGCCTATAAAGTAATACTGTGCTGAGGATACTACCTTTGCTCCAGGATGTGGGGGGCACTGCCATCTCTCGCTGAGTATCAAAGAGCAGAAAACACGGGTAGAAATGGTCTGTGAGCACAGCCACCGTTAGAATAAGAGAATAGGGTGAGAGAGGCTAAAGCCTAGGCAGCCAGCCTCTGCCCAAGGACTTGATAAGGATGCAACCATCGAGATAGCCAAGGCCAGGCCCTTTCATTGGCTCAAGAAAACAGAGGTCCCTGGCCCAGCAGTGGAAAAGGCACTGGGCTGGGGAGTCAGAAGTAAAGCCGAGCTCTGGCGTACAGTCATATATGTCCATGGGCTAGAAGTCTCAGTTTCGTTACCTGTAAAGGGGCCAAAATAACCCATTTCCCCCCCCCAAATTTATTAAAAAGCCCCTGCAGCAGAAGTTATGACCTAGCTTGACCTCCAAAAAACACGGGTAATCTTTAAAAGTTTTGCATGGAAAAACTGAGTAGGTTCCATATAGCGCAATATCATTTGTACTAAAAAAACCCAAAACACGAGCACATAAAAATACCTCGTTCAAGGATAGACACATAGTCAAGAACACAGACTAAACACATGTGTAGGGGGGTCGGGGGTGGGAAGGAGGGCACAGCTCAGAAACGGAGGGGGGAAAACCTAGATATATCCAAGACAGGGGCTGGCCCCTGGACAGTGCGATGACAGTCTTCCATAAATCAGGGAGGATGACTGGTTGACTGAATGATGATATTCGTAATAATAATAACACAGCAATAACCCTCCTGCTGGGTCTGTATTTTATTTAGGAACCGCAGAAGGAAAACATGTCTTAAATGTTTAGTTAAAACTTAGTTTTAAGTGGCAGAGTTTGCACTGAACGTTGCTCTGTCTGGAAGCAAAAATCTCTTTTCTCCAACCCCCAGAGGTCCAAGCATAATTAAACAAGCCCTTCGGAAAGTTGCCCAGTGAGCAGATCTGGAGAGCCCTTGACTCTGTGGCCCAGTAGCAGTCACTGTACTAACTTTGGGAACCCCTTAAATGCTGAGGCTTGTTCCAAAATGGATCAAGTTGTTCTCCACCTTCTGAAATGGAAAGGATCCGGGAGCAGCCCAGTGACTCAGGAGCCAACAAACCACCATTTGTCTCATGTCCAACCTCAGGGAGCCCCAGAAACCCTACTCATCCATCCCCAAGTACCACCAAAGGAAAGAAATGCAAAGGACCCTTCATCATCGCTCTGCCAGTTCTGAGAGCTGTTGGGGGCCCAAGCTTGGAGGGCAACAGGGAGCCAAGTCTAGGTCTGACGACCATAGTCACTCAGGCAATGACTGCTACCTTCGTGTCTCACCGAGCACTGAGTGCCCCCAGGAAGACCTTTCTCAAGAGTCTTGAGGTCCTGGTTCCCCAGGCTTCCAGCCTAAAGTAACCCAGTAGTTTGTGACAACCCAACATGGGGCAATTTATCTTTTGGAATCAAGGTCATCCAAGGGCCTTCCCAAATATCTGGCTGGACACATTCTGCCCTCTCCATTTTTCTTTACTTCCGGATTTCTCCCAAGTTTTGAGTATCAAAGAGAAGAACGTATTATTTTCCCTCTGAGAGAACAGGCATGGTATTTGTCGTTGGTCAATTTCTTTTTCTTTCATCATTTCAAAACCATCTCATCAGTGCATCCCGGAAAGAGAAAAAGAAAGCTTTGCTCACTGGTACTGGGGTTCAAGGCTGTGGACCCTCTCAGATGAGACATAGCCTGGTGGGCAAGAATAACACCTCATATGAGAAGCTACCCAACATTCAGGGGGCACCCTGTTCCATGCAATCTAATTCTATTAGCTTATACTCAATGCAGTGTGCATCATGTGCCAATGTCCAGTAAGGACTTTAAATGCATTACGTTATGTAATAGTCTCAATAGCCCATGAATTTCCCTTTACTATATCCATTCCATGGAGATTCTCAGGCTCAGAGAGGTTAACTTGTTCAAGATCAAGACGGTGGATGTGAACATTAGTGGGTCTGAAGTCATGATATTTTGCCCCACTTTCTGCACCAAGTGGACTGAGTCCAATGGATGGAGGGCAAGGTACTCATATGCCATCAATTGATGAGAGCATGAATGGCAGGCAAAGAAGAGCACCACCTGGCTCTTTCTTTTCTCACCCCGCCCCACCTCTCTGGGAAAAGCCTAGGGCTCCTGCAGACTGGGATAAGATGCCTAGCTTTGGGTCTCCCCTCTTCGTTCATTCTGTCCCCCTCTCTTCCTTTGCTCATTGACCTACTCTTTCGCTATGTTCACTTGATCTCCTACTCAGAGTGGGCAACAGACACTGACACTGCTGGACCCAGCCTTTTGGTACCAGGCTCCTCTGTGTTTGGTGACTCACCAGGGCCACTGATCTGAGCATCACTGCCCATCTATCAGTCCAGTTTCTGCTCGAGATCCCTGAAGGATCAGAGGGTGTTTGCTTCATCTCAGTCTCCCCAGAGACATGTTCCAATTTCAGTATCAGGACCTGGGACAGATCTCCAGGTGGCCAGCTGAACGGTCTTCACATCACACCACCGCCTCCCCTGGGAAGTTTATGAGAGCGAAAGTCAGGGTCTGGGCCAGTGGTTGGGAGCATTCCAGGGTGCTAGCTGCTGGAAGCACCTCCTGAGGTTGCATGAAGCATTTTCACAAGATGCAGTGCCCACCACATCGAGGAGCCTTCTAAGAAAGTCACTTGCTTTTGCCTAAGCCCAACTACTCATGAAAGGTGCATTGTTTACAGACCCTTTGATTCTTCCTATGCTGTAAAGACAGGCCCAGAGGGGCAGTTTTCCTGACCTTAATAAACCAGTTCGTGGCATCTTCAGGCATACAAAGAGCTGCCCGCCAATACCTCGGGATGGCTTGGGGAGCCTCTGAAAATCGTGGGCTGCCAGGACCTCCTAGCCAGCTGTCAGAGGAGAGTCCACACAGCTTGGCAGGGGGATAGCAGCCTTCTCTCTGGGCCCACATCTCGGCATCCATCAGTTCCCCAGTTTTCAGACATGCCCTTGATCACCAAGCTGACAGTGAATGATAGCACTTCCGCAGAAAAGCAGTGTGTTCCTTCACTGGGCCTGGCAGGGACCTGCAGCTCTGGGTACAGCCCCAAACTAATCCCCCAACAGGCTGGGGACAGCTTCTGGCCATGCGAGAAGGCTGCCTCTCTCATCAGGCCCTGATCTCCAAGAGGAGGTGCCGCTGAAGCTGGGCTCCCTGGCTGGCTTCCCTAGGACTAATTGAAATGTCTTTTCAGAGGTCACAGCAGAGACATGAAGCCCCCTCAGTGCCTCTTCCTGCCCTGGTGTGAGGCTGGATTGAGTCCTTGAAGCGGAGGGCTCAGAGAAAACTGGCCACATCCACCACCTGGGGTCTTGGTTGTTTAACTAGAGCCCTGGCTGTCAGGCTGGGAGCTTTTTGGCCCGGGTGCCAGGACCAATGCAGAGCGCCTCCTAGGTGGGACTCCCCCCCTCCCCCTCTGCCATTATGAGGAGTCCATGTGCCCTCAAGAGCCTTTCATCTGAATCTGTGTTGGCATCTTCCACTTCTCTGTCCTGCTTCCACTGCTCCTTTCCTAGTCCCTTCAGGGAGCTCTCCCTTCAGAAATCATTAGCACAGACATTCGCATCTCAAGAGTGTGCCGAACACCAGCAGGACAAGAAACGTTGGGCGATGGCTGGGAGCCACTGTCACTGTTGCTATTTTAACTATTACTGTGCCTTTCACAACGTCCCACAGGGCTGGATTCCCCTAGTCGATATCGAGGCATGGACTCTGTGTACCTCCAGTTTTGATCCTTTTAAACGTATTTTACTTTCTTCTTTTTTGCGGGGAGGGGGTCGATGGAGGAAATACCATGATGAGTTTCTTCCCAGGGCCTTAGAACACTCGGTCCGCCACCAGCAGCTCTTCTGTGGCTTAACCGGACCCTCAGCAAGGACCCCGAAACCGTCACACAGGCATAACAACCTCCAGGGTCCACAGGTGCTACGGTCCCAATGACAGTCCCCCGGAGAGAAAGACACTGCGGAGGGTCCAAAGGCAGATAAGAGGCCTGGACCACCCTGTCATCTTCCAAACAGGTTTGCATTTTACCAGGAATGAAATGTGACTCTCCCACCACCCCCCAAGGAACTAAGAGAGAAGAGAAAAAAGCCACATTACTTCACGCAGAGGTGGTGGCCGTTCTTAATTACTGATGCGCCACTAAGCAAGGTCTTGCCAGCAGCCAAATGAGCGAGCAGGGCACTTGTGAAGTGAGGACATGTGGCACAACTGATTGGTTTACATATATGTCTGTGACACTACACAATTCTGAAAGGCCAGTCTCCCTTTCATCTATGTAAGTCAAAGGGGAAAGTCTTGTTTTAAAAAAATCCACCCTTAAATGCCACATTGTTTCCCATCCAATTATCTCTGCGCTCTGTATACAGACAGGCAAAAACGCTGAATGTTCATTTTAAGTGCCATCTATCATCTGCTTAATTAATCGCAAGCAAACTCCTATTTGCATTGCAGGTGAACAGAACATAAAAGAAATGAGATTTTTCCGACAAATGAAAGTACGATATTTCTAAGGAAAATGACGTCCCTCCCCCCCCCCCCCCAGAAGAAAGAGAACAATTTGAACAGCAGTTCAGGTCTCAAGCGTCTGTGAGCTTTAAGCAATCTTAAGTGCTTCTTCTCCTTGCCAGGCAGGCTCAAGCTAAGGTCCCTTCAAGCTATTAGCACCCTCCCCAAACTGCAGATGCTCTGTTTACACGGGGTCACATCTCTGTCCTTTTCTTCAGAACCAGAAACATTCTGGGGAACTTTAACGTTAGAACTCCATGAAGGGGTAACTGGAGGTTTTTCAAAGGTGCCTTCAGATAACTGCTATCAAAAGGATCAAAGCGTTGCATTTGAATGGAAGGTGTGGGCAACATTTGCATTAGTTAATAAAAGCACCAAGTACCCTAAAAAAAGAGACAACTCTTCCTGAATGCAAATGTTCTGTGCATAGTTAGTATTTGCACTATTTAGTATTTGCATTATTTTTTCATTCAAAAATGCCCAGTTGGGGTCATGAAGCCAGAGCCCTTTTCCAGTGCTTGCTCAGCCAGCATTTCTGGAGAACTCTTGAGTGTCTGTCTCTTGATGTCACCCGCCTCCAATTTTCTTCTTCATACAATGAAGGAGGAAGTTGAAACTAGGTGCTCAGTGAGGCGCCTCTGAGGCTTCAGTCTTCTTCAAAGAGTTATATTCTACTTCTCTCGGCCCGGTTATCTTATTTTTAATGTTAATAAAGTCTAATTAACACAGTAATCTAGGAGTTAGTGGCTTGGATAATCCAATGAAGAAGCTCATCCACATGGCATTTCATCATTGTACCAGGCACAACAACAAGGGGATTGACTTTTCTGCAGCAGTTTTACTTTTTTTTTTGTCTTTTTAGGGCTGCACCTGCAGCATATGGAGGTTCCCAGGCTAGGGGTCCAATCGGAGCTGTAGCCACCAGCCTACGACACAGCCACAGCAATGCCAGATCCGAGCCGTGTCTGTGACCTACACCACAGTTCACAGCAATGCCAGATCCTTGACCCACTGAGCGAGGCCAGAGATTGAACCCGAAACCTCATGGTTCCTAGTCGGATTCGTTAACCGCCGAGCCACGACGGGAACTCCCAGTTTTACCTTTTAATCGTGTTTGGTTTGGGTTGGTATTAACACGTGTTTACCTTCTCTGAGCACACCTCTGTGGAGGGGCTAAAGCAAAGCAGTCCACAACCTCATCAAGCTATGAGAAGGGGCAGTTTGAAATCTAGGCATCTGTCACAGAAATGCTAAGCAAATGAATTCTAATGAGACTGGCAAGGTAGCATTTATCTCTGAGGCACTCAAAACACAGCCACATGGATGACCTCAAGAGGGTTCTCGGCCAAGGCTAGAGACAGAGATGCCTTCCTTCCCCCCTCCACCCACACAAGTGTTCACTGAGCACTTACTATGTACTAATAAGTAAGCCCCAGGTTACGCTACAGTCAGAAATCCAGATAGTAGATGCCCCAGCCCTTCCAGATCTTATAATATGGTGCACCAGTCAGCCACTGAGGAGGAACCATACACCTATATATAATTACATGCAGATAGGAAAAATCAGGGCAGTGAGCAGAATACAGGGACCCAGAAGGACAAAGGGAATCTCTTAAGATAGGATTGCTGGGCCAGGGGCCCTTTTGTGGCAACACCATTTAAGTCAAGATCTGCAGGATGACGGGTCCAGCCATAGGCAGAGATGCCCACAGCAGCTGAGGTTCAGAAGAACAGATACCAGCATCCTTGCAACACAGGCTTTGGGATGATAAACCAGGCTCCACAAAGGTAAGCAACAGTGAAATAAACCAGACACAAAAGGATAAATGTTGCATGATTCCATTTATATGAGGTGCGAAGAACTGTCAAATTCACAGAGACAGAAAGTAGAAGGGTGGCGATCAGGGGCTGTGGCGGGGGCGGGGGGGGGGTGGATGAGGAGCTACTGTATAAGGGGTACAGAAGTTCACTTGGGGAAGATGCAAAGGTTCTAGAGATGGCCAGGGGTTGCACAGGAACGTACCGCCTCTGAGTTGTACACACAAAAATGGTTACAATGGTAAATTTTATATTGGGCAAATAGTACTGCAATCACAAAGAAAAGACGGTGGGCATGGGCAAGCAATGGGGCGTTCTTAATGCACCTAAGCACGCTCCCTGGGCCAGCTAATGAATCCACTTGCAGACAGAGACTTGGTTCTGCCTCTTCACTGACTTAAAGGCAGAAGAAATGCCCTTCCCCTACAAAGGGCCGCTGTGGGGGAGGGGAGATCTCATCGGGAGGCCCCTGGAACACAAGGCTTCTCTTCCTCCAAATTTTGGCTCAAGAAACACTGCCTTCAAGGAGCTTCCTTGACGAATACATCTTGTTTACCAAAGAAATAGCATCCCTCAGCCCCACCGTGCTCTTTGCATGCTGCATTCATTTACATGTCTGTCTTCCTCTCTGTCTTAGAAAACCTGGTCCCTCTGTCCTTCGAACACATGTACCCCTCCCCCGACCCCAAGCATGTTTTACCCTTTGGAGCAACACTTACATTTGCAACTAGATGCATTAACTATCTTAAGTTTTGTTGTCGTTAAGTGTCAAATGTAGTGGATTATTACAGAAATAGGTTCTAAAATTCATACATACAGTAGTCATTCATTGATACTTGTTGAATGAAGTATCTCTTAGGCAAGGGAAATCAGGAAAGTAAGTTGAAAAAACATTGACTTTCCCAATTTTCTTCAACACTTGAAGTTTGATTTTCCATTACAGTTTACATTTCCAATTTTATCTGGTACAATGATTTTTTCCAAGCCAAAGACAGAATTGTGTGTGAACCATGGATATATAATAGTTATCTATTTCTCCATTTAGAGCACTCATCATTTTAGAAGGTCAAGGCAAATGCATTAGGCCAGAGGTTTTTTTAAGAACTCTTTTTCTGATGAAGGTGAAGATGGGCTTAGCTCTCTAGGAGAAGACAAATGCCCCCCAGGGAGGCATTTCAAACCTGACGAGGGCCCCAGGCAAAGCAGAGAGAGAGAAAGAGAGAGAGAGAGGAACCAGAGCTGGGAAGGGCTCACGTGTGGTGATGGGGGAAGCACTCCTCAGTCAGGCCCACAAGCCAGCACAGCGAGACAACATAACAAGTAAGAGAAGTAACAAGACCATTCTCGGTGAAGTGGTCAGTCCTGCATGACACACAAGGGGTGTACCCAAAACTTGAAGGGTGTTTGAAATCAAACGTCTAGAACTGAATGGCCCACCAGACTGCTCCTCTCTCAAACTAGACGGGAGAGATGCACAGGGAAACCCTCTTGCTGAAATTCAAGGAAAGCAGTGGGCTCCCAGGAAGGCAAGTCCATCCAGAGCCAGTGTCCCCCAGGCCGGAAACAGGAGGAAGCCATTTCCCTTCTGGGGGCCCTCTTCCTGCAGAGACCTGAAGAATACCAGACTCCACCCTCCCTCTGCTCCATCTCCTTGCGGGAAACTGCAGGCTGTGTGTCTCAGAAATCCTTCCCCCAAGCACACAGTCAAGATCCACCGATTCCCAAAAGCCACGTACAAGAAATTCTGAAAGTGAAAGAAAGGCTAGGGGTTGGGAGAGAAGGAAGAAAGAAGGAAGGACGCCAGATCTGACTTTGCCTCAGAGAAGAAAAACAAAAAAACAACCCCCCCCAAAAAAAAAACCCACAAAGCCTTTCCCTTCCTTCTCTTTGTCCCACCGATGTGTGTCACGTATTTGGTGACAAAGCTCTGAATGTTAATTGAATGCATTAAAGGCATAATAACACAATCCTGAGAATTGTTTTGTTGTATTTTTAAACTTCCAGTGTGCCTGGCTACCTACAGCTGAACAAGAACAGGTAAAAGATCTCGCTGAAATAAAAACAAGGGAGCTCGAGAGGGGGAGCAGGCACCTACTTGAGAGTTCGGTGGGTTCCCATGGAGAAAAGGGCAACTGCCTGGTGCAAGGCAGTTTGGTATCAATGCAATAATTTCTGGATAGCTGCCAGTGCTAAGGTTAAAAAACAATATTACAAGGCTTCTATGATGACAGCCTACTGGGAGACATTTGTTGAAAATTGCTTTGCCTATCATTTAGTCAGCAAAAAACCCCACAGTACTAGTTATGCTAGAACTCTGTTGAGTGTGCATCTATAAATGATTCAAATTGTAAGCACATAAAGCCCCCATACAGGTAGATGTAATCACCATAAAAGCCTAGAGCCTCAGCTCTGTTCTTTTACATTGATAGGCTGTATAAATTTTCACCATATGTTGCCAAATAAGAAGCATAATTATAAAGAAAGTATATTGAGTTTTAAATTCAACTTTCAAAAATGAAATCTGAATGACTTTTGGGGCCCAACGCGATAAACTTTTCAGCGGCCACATTCTAAGCAGCATCCTGCAGCCTGACTTAATTTTAACTCTATCTTTTTACCCTACAAGAAGAGACCACACACACATTGCCAAGGAAACACTGCAAGGTTTCACTAGAATGTCTCCTAGAATTTCCAAATACAGTTGGCTCTCTGTACCCATAGGTTCCATGCCATGGATTCAACCAACTGTAGATCAAAAGCATCCAGGAGAAAAAAAAAAAATTCCAGGAAAGTTCCCCAAAGCAAAACATAGCATTTACACTGTATTTACAACTATTTACATTGTATTAGGCACTATACATAATCTAGAGAGAATTTAAAATATAAGAAAGGATGTACATAGGTTTATATGCAAATACGATGTCTTTTTATATAAGGAACTTAAGCATCTTCCAGGTTTATTATCCAAGGGTGGGTGAGGGGAGGTTCCTGGAACCAACCCTCTGCCAATATGGAGGGATGACTGTACCAGAAAACCTTCTAAAATGAGTTAAAGCGTTTAAAAGAAAAATAAGGGCCTGGTATTTCCATGATTAGGACAATGTGAACAAAATCCAAGTTAGTTTGCTGTTAATGAGAGTTTAGGCGTTGTCTGGGTAAGAGTACAGAATCCAAGTGAATCCTTTCTTTTTTTTTTCCTCACCATGAGTTGAGGACTAATTTCATGTCTTAGTGGTTTGGGAGCTTTGTGCCTGCACTAATATAAAATGATTTTGTTCTGAATGGTACCATTTCTGCCATTCCTCATCCCCATGGGCCAGGCATATCTACCTTAATGCAAACAAATAAATCTTCATTCCTACCAGAGACCAGAGGTTGGGATTTGCAGCTTGGGTAGGTATCTTGAGACCTCTATTACCAAAGGAATTGGGGTAAGCCTCTGCTCGCACCTTGGCCCAGGGCCCACAGACGTTAGGGGCAGGTCTGCCCAGGAACTGCCATTGAATTACCTGCCCTCAGCACCGCCACTAGCCCCTGAAAACTCCTCTAAGATGGTTCTCCCTGGGAGTCCCTATGTCCTGGGCATCTCAGGTCAGATCAACACCGTGGTCTAATGAAGGATAAGTGAACGGTTCAAGGGCAAATACAGAGCTGGCTTTGTTTGGAGGCTGGATCCCCAAAGAGGCAAATTGCAGAATCTGAGAATTGGAGGAAGTTCCCAAAGGTACCTTCACCCCAGCGGGATCCTCTCTCTCAAAGCTGACAAGGTCTTAGCCATCTAGCTTCAGCCTGAGCACCTCCTCTTAGAAGCACGCCCTAAAAAAAACACAGGAAACTCGGGAGTTCCCATCGTGGCTCAGTGGTAAGGAACCCAACTAGGATCCATAAGGATGAAGGTTCAATCCCTGGCCTTGCTCAGTGCATGTAGGATCCGGCGTTGCCGTGAACTGTGATGTAGGTCGCAGATGAGGCTTGGATCTGGTGTTGCTGTGGCTGTGGGGTAGGCCAGCAGCTGCAGCTCCGATTGGACCCCTAGCCTGGAACTTCCATGTGCTGCAGGTATGGCCCTAAAAAGACCAAAAAAAAAAGGTAAAAAAACACACAGAAAACTCCATGTGAGTGTGGCTGAGTCCTCCACAGTGCTGCACATCCAAACTGACCAGTTCTGGGCACCAAGAACCATCAAGGAATAAGAGATCCTTTCATTTTCAACCAAGCCCGGAGAAACAGAGGCAGCCCTGGGGAGAATTCTGGAAAGGACCTTTTCTATCTTGATATTTCCTTGTAAGTGGTCAAGTGAAGGCAGAAACAGCTGCCACCTAAGAATTAAATCCCAACACCCTTTTTACAACTCCCCCCGCCCCCTCCATCTCTCCCCAGCTCCCCTCCACACACACAGCCAACCCCTATGACAAAGAGCTGTTCTTGGATCAAGCTGGGAAACCAGATTTGTCAGGCTAATTTTCAGAAGTTACTAAAGTGGCCTGGAAAAATGGAAGCCAAGGAGCCTCAAGATTATGAAATAAAAATAGATTTTTTTTTTATTATTATCGAGGCATTTTAAGAGCAATTATGTTGCCGCAGTCATAACAGCCACTTGTGCGAACAGCAGGTTTAGAAAATACAAAAGACTCCTGCCACCTCCACACCCACTTCAGGGGCTATTAAAGTTTGGGGAGGGGCAGGAAATAGAAAGGATTTTTAAGACTTCTGGCTTTTTTTCAGTTGATTCTTAAAAATCTATTAACATATTCTTTACCATTCAAAGAAAATGAAAACCAAACACCCTTTGGGGAGATGAGGTGAAAAAAAAACCCTTCACATTGGGGATAAAAGATAAAGGGTTTCCTTAAGTCCCAAGTTCATGGAAATGTCACCAATCCCTCACCATCAATCACACCTGTTTTGTATTTTCTGATGTAGCCAGCAGAGAAGGAAGGACCAGTCTCCGAAGAGACACAAATCCTGCTTTTGTTGGGAAAGTTCTGGGTTCTGCTGCCTGAAAAGACAGGCAGAGGGGTGCAGACAGTCTCGAAGCCAAGCCCAGTGGGGGCACTCTTGCATTTGGACCCTCCTCCTGATAGCCTTCCCCTCGCCTCCACTGACCTGTGCCAGCGCTGTCCCAAAGCCAAGCAGAGTCAACAATCTATAAAAAGGAAGCTCATTATCAACCCTTAAACAAGAAGTCTTAGGATGGCGAATGAGCTACTAACAATTTGCTGTCTCTCAACCTGCTGTATAGGCAGGAAGGAGCTTTCTAAATATTCCCGTGAATTTGTTTCACTATTTACAGACTGGGTCTGGTAGGGAAATCGAGGTTGCCAAAGATGACTGATAAATGAGAATCGATCCTCTAAAAATAACCACTTGAATTCTTTCCCACCAGAAAAAACAAAAAAACAAAGCCATCTCCAATGAATCACTCCTGACCCAGCTCACCTTTCTGGGTCAACTTTAAATTACCCCCCTCTTCAGATGAACCCAGTAGACACTCTGTGCTCCCTAATTTATCCTGAAGAAATCGAAAGGGAGTTTGAAAGGTTAATTAAAATTTCTGGAATAGCTTTTGTCGATATCTAAGTAAGTACATAATATTTAGCTGGATCAAGGACAAGTTTTCTGAATAATTAAGGATTCTGGTTGAGAGAGAATACCCTGTATCCATGGATTATCAATGCTCAACAATTAGAACAGAAGCAAAACCACTGAGAAACTTTTTTTTATGATCCGCCCTTAGCCTACTGACTCACACATAACAGAGCATCAATAACTGTTTGCTACATGACTGAATTAAGAAGATACTTCAACATTTAGGAGCTCCTCTGAGACACTGGTAACCTCATTTCATCACTCCATCAATATCTTCATCCTACCTCCCTAAACAAAGAATTATCTCTGAAACTTCTGACTCATTATGTCTGCTGACCAAATACCTGCTGCGGAGGCAAAGGAGAGCAGGGGTCAGCAAACCCTTTCTGTAAAGGTCCACATAATAAATACACACCACATAGTCTTTGTGGAAATCATTCAACCGCCAGTACGGTGCAAAAGCAGCTGTAAACAGCATTTAAATGAAGGAGTGTGGCTGTGTTCCAAAATAACTTTATATGCAAAAATAGGCAGCCAGCTAGCAGGCCATAATTTGTTAACCCCTGCCCTAAAATAGGATTTTCATTTCCTTCCTGACCAAGTTTAGAAGACACACCCCTCACTGAGCCTTCTTTAGCACCTTCTAGGAGAACTTTTTCTCTACTTTAAATTGACCTACTGATTTAGTTCTATCTTTTTTTGCTGTACTTTCACGGTTGGACTGAGATCCATGGCCTGCCAGGTGGACTGCTCGTTTTGGGCCCTTCAAACTGACAGCCTTTAAATCGTTGCTCAGCATTCTGGTAGAAGGCAGACTAAGTGCCACATTAGGGGAGGGTGACAGAGAGCATTAATGGGATATCCAGTTTCCCTACTGAGTTCCCAGCAATTCAGCTCAGGCTCAAACTTGCAAACTCTATTCAGTGAAACCTAAACCTCACCAAGGAAGAGGGTTCCTTTAGAGTTCTACTTCTTATCCCAAATGACACATCAAACCTAAACCTCACCAAGGAAGAGGGTTCCTTTAGAGTTCTACTTCTTATCCCAAATGACACATCAATTTTGTCCACATGCATCCCATATTCTTTTTAAGAAGATCTATGCAGGCTTTTCTAAGCCACATATATATATATTTTTTTCTAAACCATATATATATATGTATATATATTTGTCTTTTGTCTTTTTGAGGGCCATGCTCACGGCATAGGAGATTCCCAGGCTAGGGGTCTAATCGGAGCTGTAGCTGCCAGCCTATGCCAGAGCCACAGCAACACGGAATCCAAGCCATGTCTGAGACCTACATACACCACAGCTCACAGCAACACCGGATCCTTAACTCACTGAGTGAGGCCAGGGATTGAACCTGCAACCTCATGGTTCCTAGTCGGATTCGTTTCCCCTGTGCCACAACAGGAACTCCTAAGCCATATTTTTTTAAATTAAAGTATAGGTGATTTACAAGGTTGCGCCAACTTCCAAGCCCTATCTGATGATGTTTTGGCACCCCCTCCCATTATGGATGTCCCAAGCAAAGGTATGCAAAGTCCCTTTCCCCAAGCAACATACCATATTCGTCAGTTTCTGGGATCTGAATGCACAGGTCTTCAGTGGGCCTTTATTCTGTTTACACACTATCTTTAAAGTCTAAGAGAATGGCGGAAGTAGAGGCAAAGAGACAGGCATTCTTTTCTGAAGGAGAAGTGTGCTGCCAGCTGAGCTGCTCCCCCGTGGGAATCCCCATCAGGCACAAACAAGGGCTATGTTAGCACACTTAGCTTAGAGACCACCTGAGTGAGGGTTCAAAATCTCCCCTAAATTTCTGAATGACTTTTCAGAAACCTGCATATCACCATTTCAGACAAGAAGCAAGTTCACAGAAATTAAACAGCCCTGAGCTATTCCAAAAACCATGGCCATCTCAGGGTTTCTAACACTTAGTCCAGAGCGAGATGAAATACACACGCCATCCTCAGCTCACCATGCCACTGGGGATGCCGTGATTGAAGAAAGGCTTAAAATCTAGTTAAGAAAGAAAGATCTAAATTGGGGGAGGGGTACAGTAGGTAAAGAGTCTAGAATATCAAAGCAGAAGTGGTGAGAGGTCATCATTTCATAGAACAGTAGACTAGACAGGGTGAGTCTTCAAAATGATGTCGAATCCCCTCATTTTATTGACGAGAAAACTCAAGCATCAAAACTAACTAACTTAGTGTCACACAAGTAGTTAGCCATGGTGTCCAAAAACGTCCCCAAATCCCCTAAGTGCCCATCTACTCTCACAAGAATTTTCTACTTGGTAACAATACTTTTTCTAGATTTTAGAGCAACGACATTTTAGCAGCTATAAGAAAACTTAAGACGACAGTTTAATATACCATTGATTCGTTCAAACACATAAGCCATGATCATACAGCCAGGGGCCTCCCTGAACAGAAGAGAATGCTGACAGGTACCTTCAGGGTGGCCACATGCGTAATCATTTTTCTTCATCCCATGGAAACATTTTTCAGGATAAGCCTAACTGTAAGACTATTAGTATTCATCCATCCATCCAAACACCTATTAAATACTGACTGTGTATCAGGCCTGGAGATAAAAAGATGACTAAGATGGTCCCGCCAGCAGAAGCTTGTAGTCTAGTGAGGGAAACAAGAAAACCATTTTGCTAACCTTGATGCCACCCTATTTCAGACCCAGACTGGCAGTACTATGCCTGATGATTTGCTCACTTTATTTAGCAAAGTGAACTCTGACCTTGGACTTACTTCCCAAATCCAGATTCATCCTCATATATACAAGTTAGAAAACCTACACTATATACTATTTTTTTTCTTAGTAAGAACTAAGGCTTATTTACTTAGCAAAAAAAGAAAAAGTTAGAATAAGGAGGAGGACAAGCTTTACATGAACGTCCTACAGTGTAACTGCCTTTGGTTAAAAAGTGTAATAGATGTCTCGTACATCTGTTTATAGGTATTAGATCTGGAGCCACATATCCCTTCTGTAGCCCAGAAGCTACAGTAGTTCTGCTGGCACATCAAAGCATATCTCTTTTAATAAAAAAAGTAAAAGTACGTGTATGTTCTATCAAAAAAAAAAAAACCCACTCCAGATACAATTGTGTGTGTGTGTGTGTGTGTTAAGACAGAGAGAGGCTGCTACATGGCACCAGGGGAGACTAGTAAGAAGCAGGTACAGGAGCTTCCTGGTGGCTCAGCAGTTAAGGACTTAGGGTTGTCACTGTTGTGGTATAGGTTTGATCCATGGCTCAGGAACTTCTGCATGCCACCAGCGTGGAAAAACAAACAAACAAACAAACAAACAAACAAAACGAAAAAACAGGAGTAATTCCACAGGAGCTAAAAATGATGAGTGCTGTGAGTTTGCAGAGGTTGGGAACCAGAGGAGAGTGTTAAGGGCAGACATTAAAGGATTCATCAGGAATCACATCTGCAAGATGATCAACTCCAAGCCAAAGAGCAGACCCCAGATGAACTCTAATGGGTGGCAGAGATGTGTTTGAGTGAACAGGAAAACAACAAGTCAAATCTCATTTTCTTTTTTCCTTTTGCAGGGAGGAGAAAGGAGGAGTGACCATCAGAGTTAGAACCCACCTGAGCAGGTACATCCCTCCCAGTCTGTCTATAAACACACCCATCCGGCCAAGCTGAGAACAGCATCCTGTCCCTCATGGGCCCCGGGAGAGTCTGGTCTTGGCTCTGCGGCTGTGTGCATGCAGCTGCATGTCTCTGTGCCCGCATGGACTTCCTTCCTCAAGGACAGGCTAAGATCCCAAACCTCTTGGAAAAAGTTCTGGCTCTAGCCCGGTCATGTCTACTATTTTGGAGGAGATGCATTTCAAAATAAATTCTAAAGATACTAATGATGATGTTTTAAAATTTTCAACAAAGTTGCTGTGATGGAATGGAAATAAACTTGCACTTGAGGATCAGAAGGCCAGAGTCTGAATCCTGAGTCTTCCAAATATGTGACTCTGGGTGAGTTAACAAACCTCTCTGCGAGACAGTTGTAGCAACCAGAGGGCAAGACAACAGCACTTATCTCACAGGTTCAGTACCTTGGCCAATACTTATTGAGCATTTACACGGTGCCTGGCACTGTTCTAGACACAGGATCTAGGGATGAATGAGACAGTAAGGCCCTTGGAGTTGAATAATTTATATTCCAGCTGCCGAGAGAAGCAAACAAGAAGTAGACAAAAAAAAAACTTTATTATCACATGATCTTCTCTCTGTCTCTCCTCTTCTTCGTCCCTGAATGTAGGGCCTGCCCCAAATCCAGGATGATTTCATGTCAAGGTCCTTCACTAACACTATTTCCAAATGAGGTCACATTCTGAGGTTCCAGGGGTCCTGGATTTCGGGGGCACACTCTTCAGCCCATCACCCTTGCTGTGCAAGCGCCATAAGGAAATAAATGAGGAAATGCAGGCAAATGTCTGGGAGTAAATCTTTACCAAGGTGGCCAGGGGAAGCATCTCTGAAGAGCTGACTGCTGCTCCAGGGGGAATGTTCCAGGGCCCGGAAGCATGAGTGAGCTCAGACAACGGGGCCCAGAGTCCACATGGAGGCCTGAGGAGGTGACAGAGCCGACGTGAGAACTGAATGTGGTAAAAGATCTCAAGAACGAGGCTGCATGACCTCCTTCCCCCAAGGGGCTCACAGGACTGAACTTGTGTAATCCGCCCACTGAAGAGAGTGGGTGGTCCATGCGCAGGAAGCCCCAAACCACAGCAGGCCCCCTTCCCAGAGCACATTAATTTATAGGCCTCTCTCCCCGCCTCCCCCTGGCGACGCAGGTGGTTTCCTGGTGCAGGATATTAACTTTCAGCCGCTGGAGGTCCCTAACCTCCAGGATGGCCTAAAAGGTTTCGTCAGGTTCGGATAAGCCTCAGATAAGGAGCTGAACTTTGGCGGGCTTATGAGAACTGCACCTCGGAGCCCTCAGAGATTCGCTCATCACCAGCCTTAATCCACCTCAGCTAAATCCTGTGCCCACAGACCTGGTTTCCCACCACGGCTGTTTCACGAGGAAAAAGAACAGCTTTGTTCTGCAAAGGGCCCTTCTGTTTACCCAGTGCCCATGGATTTAATTTCTGAGATTTACATTTTAATTCTTTAAGATATTCAAGAGGTAACTGGATCGAGAGGCCTATGGTTGAAAACCTCAAAAACCAACATGCCTTGTGTTTTTCTCTCTCTCAAGCCCTGGCTTCTTTCCGTTGCCCAATTTAACGTGATTTCCACCTCACTCTGCTCAGGATTTCCCCCCCATCTTCCAGCCCTTTATGTGCTTTTCTGCCCCCATCTTCCCATAATCCCCTCTCCTCATTTTTGGAGCCCCCCCCCCGCCAGATCCAAAATGGTCCCCCATGGAGTTCCGGTTGTGGCGCAGTGGAATTGAATCCGACGAGGAACCATGAGGTTGCAGGTTCGATCCCTGGCCTCACTTAGTGGGTTAAGGATCCAGTGTTGCCATGAGCTGTGGTGTAGGTCGCAGACACAGCTCGGATCTGGCGTTGCTGTGGCTCTGGCGCAGGCTGGCAGCAACAGCTCTGATTAGACCCCCTAGCCTAGGAACCTCCACATGCTGCGGGTGCAGCCCTAGAAAAACAAAAAGACAAAAAAAAATGGGGAGTTCCCGTTGTGGCGCAGTGGTTAACGAATCCGACTACGAACTATAAGGTTGCGAGTTCGATCCCTGGCCTCGCTCAGTGGGTTAAGGATCCAGAGTTGCCGTGAGCTGTGGTGTAGGTTGCAGACAAGGCTCAGATCCCGAGTTGCTGTGGCTCTGGCGTAGGCCGGTGGCTACAGCTCCGGTTGGACCCCTAGCCTGGGAATCTCCATATGCCGCGGGAGCGGCCCAAGAAATAGTAAAAAGACCAAAAAAAAAAAATGGTCCCCATTTTGGTCACCCACCATGGCTGAATAGTGTCCCCAACCCCCAAATTCAGGTCTACCCTGAACCTGAGCATGTGACTTGTTTGGAAATAAGGTCTTTGCAGACGTCATTTAGTGAAGATGAGGTCACACTGGATCCAGTGACCGGTGCCCTTAGAAGAGGAGGGGAGGACACAGAGCCACCCAGAGAAAAAGGTCAGTGACGAGGAAGGGAGAGGCTGAAGCGAAGCAGCCAGAAGCCGAGGACACCAACGAGCCTCCAGAAGCTGGAAGAGGCAAGGAAGGAACCTCCCCTGGAGCCTTCAGGGAGGCACAGCCCTGCCAGCACCTTGATTTCACACCACAGCCTCCAAGACTGCAAGAGAATATGCTTTGTTGTTTAAGTCACCTTAAGTTTTCAGTAATTCGTTTTAGCAGCCCCAGGAAATGAGCAGAGCATTCAGCCTGCTCCCCAGCCCTCTCTCCTCACCATATCCTCCACCTCCCCTAGAGGCCCCCAGCCAGACCTCAGACCCTGCCCCCTCCTCCAGGGAGGCCCAACTTCTGGCTGAGCTCCATATCCATGATGACTGAGGCCATGGGATCTTGTTTATACAAAGAACCCAACTGGGGTTTCTTTGGTTTCTCCATATTTTATTTCATTTTTAAAATTTACTTATTTATTATTTTTTATTTTATTTTATTTATTTATTTATTTTTTTATTTTTTGCTTTTTAGGGTTGCACCTGCGGTATATGGAGGTTCCTAGGCTAGGGGTCTAATTGGAGCTGCAGCGGCCGGCCTATGCCACAGCCACAGCAACGTGGACTCCAAGCCGTGTCTGTGACCTACACCATAGCTCACAGCAACGCCGGATCCTTAACCCACGGAGCGAGGCCAGGGATCAAACCCGCATCCTCATGGATTCGTTTCTGTTGCGCTACAATGAGAACTCCTATTTTTTAATTTTTATTTTACTTTATTTTTCAACAACAAACATTTATTCCCCACAGTTCTGGAGGCTGGGCAGTCCAGAATCAAAGCACTGGCCAATTCAGTGTCCGGTGAGAGCTCACTTTCTGCTTCATAGACGGCTATCTTCTTGCTGTGTCCTCACATGGCAGAAGGGGCGAGGAAGTTCTCCAAGGTCCCTTTCATAAGGGCTTCATCCTCATAAACTAATTACCTCCCAAAGCCTCCATCTCTTACTACCATAACATCAAGGGTTGGGATTTCAACCTATGAATTTTAGAAGGACATAAATATTCACATTTTATTATGAAGTCTTCCAACATAGAGCAAAGGTGAAATAATTTACAGTGAACACCCATATAGCTACCACCTACAGTAGCCATTAATCTGGTCCCTCCAAGATGACTTTGTGATACAGTCAGGAAGAATTCAGACTAAGTGTGAACTCAGTCTGGATCTGAACTCAGACTCCATCCTTGACTGGCTGGGAGACCTTCTGCAAAGTAAAAACCATAGACTTTTCTGAATCTGTTTCAAGATCTGAAAAATGGGCTAAAAGCGGAGATGAATGAGTATGTGAAGCTCATAGGGTTATTCTGGAGAAAGGGGGCCTTCAGGTTTGTGTCTGGCACATTCTAAGGAAGCATGCAGAGGGCATCTCTATCCTCTGCCACCTAACACACAGCACATTTTTATCGCGTACCCAGCATGCGCTATTTCTCTGCTCAAAAAGCTACAATGGCTTTCTTGTGCTTCCTAGAACAAGTCTAAATTTGCTGCCTAGATTTTAAAATAACCAAGAAAGCCATTGTTCAAACTATCTAAGATATCAAGCTGACTTTTTTATGGACTGGAATTCCATCAACTCAGGGACCTAACACTCACTGTAAAGATCAGAAACGCAGATCAAGTCATCCTTCCACAGCAAAAGGAATAATAAAATGAATACTAAAAAAATGGGATAATTCAATAACCAATACTATCCCCTTTGTAGACAAAATCTTTTCTATTACGCTAGGAGTGTTGGGTGGGGGGGCACAAGAAAACAAAGAGAAGTTTCTGGCCATCCACAGGTTGCAAAGCCTCCATAACTGGGCCCATCCAATCCCAACCTAGAGCCTGGCAAGATCATGGCCCTCTCAACGTCCCATAAACACAAACCATGCTTATCTTTGTCTCCACCCCCATCCAGACTGTCCTCCCTCGAACCCACCCGTCCACAGGCCTGCCCTTGTCCTGCCCACTCAGGCTCTCTGTCTCCTCTGAAACTATCTCCAGCACCACTCTGTCAGCAGTGCTGCTCCTTTCTCAGGGTCCCTGTCCTCTGTGACTTCCTTCCACCGGCCCACAGGCCTTGGGTTTCCAGTAAATCATCAGCTCTTGGCAGGTAGGGAGAGGATCTGCTAAATATGCCATATTCCTGCTCATACCTTGCACAGACCAAACAGGCAAATATTTGCTGATTATTTCCAGGTCCAAATCCTATCCCTTAAAAAAAAAAAAAAAAAAATACAGACTAGTGGTGGTAGAATGGAATGGAAAAAGATTTTTGGATTCAAGGATAGGAAATGATTTGGCCTGGCTATCAACATGACCAGCTGGTAGACTGCCAGCCTCTTCCCTCAGCTTTCTTAAAGAACCTAGACTGTCACACATAAAGGAAGTGCGTGCACGTGTTCACACATGTACATGCGTATATGCGAGCTCACATGCCAACTACACACAAAATGCCAGTTTCTCTGAGCCTCATTTCCTTCAAATGTCATTCGTCAAACACCTATTGAGCACCTGCTGTGTGCTAAGCACTGCATCTTTTGCTAGGGATTCAAGTAAAAAGACACAATTCTTTCTGTCCAGGAGCTTGATGTGGGGAGGGCAGACTTGCTCAGATCATTACAATAACGTTAGAGAAGCGCTGACAGAGGCGGGAGGAGGCACTGGGAAACTCCAGAGTGGAAGGCAGAATCCCCCAGCTGCTGGGGTGGGAGTGAGTTGGGATAACCCAGCAGAGAGGATCCAGGCTACTTTAAAAGTAAGCAGGATCAGGGGCACAGCTCGAAGGGAAGGGGAGGTGACCTCAACCATTTCCAGGTAAAATGTCATCACAGTGATTGTGACATTGTCATAACCAGACATCAGAGGACCACGTAAAAACGAGAGTCTGCTTCTCACACACATGCTGGAGGCATCGCCATCAGCCTGAGGACCTATAGCACCAGCCCTGGGCCACCCACCATGGTGGCATGTCCTGAGGACTCTTCTGCAGCCAGGGTGCAAATAGGACAAGGGTTGCTTAGAAGAGGAGAATGCATTCAAAATAAAGCAAACAATTGATCCAAAGGCACAGAGGTGTGGACGAGCATTTTGAAGACTCGGAGTCAACTGGGTAGAGTCTCCTAGGGCTGAACAGGATGAGATGGAGGAGGGGTGTCAGAAATTAAGGTGGGCATGGCTGGAGGAGGTCTGGCCTAGAGTCTCCTACAAGAAAGCTGCCTGTCAGTAAGCGTCCACGCCCAGCCATCATTGTGGGAACACGTCACTAAACCTACTGTCAAGTATAAAGGACACATTTCTATCAACTGGCAAAATGCTTCCCAAAAGACTGCTTCGGCTAAGATCAAAAAATCTGAATGAATCAACTATGATTGTTTGCATTGTTCTGTGGCTTCCAGCAAGCCAAACTCCAAAAACAGCAGGAGTAGAGTCCCCTGGCATCATGGAATTCAAGAGCCTCCATCCCCTGACTGCTGGGCTTCAGGGGACCAAGGGTACCAGTGGGAGTAGAGGGCACTGCCAAATGGGGCACCACCGTCTCCACAGGTACCCCCATCATGGGGCTGATGAATGCAGCCGCCACAGGCACACATCCAAGTCAGAACATCCCCTCTGCCTGGAGGAGAGAGTATACCAGCCTGGGCATCCGGGAAGGGGCATCAGAGAAAAGTGACAGGTGGGTGCCAACCCAAACAGACAAACACCTTCAACCTCTCATGCTCCACCCTGCTCAAGTGGGAAACACTCACAACTTCATAATCTGTCCCCAGGGCAAATTCAGTGACTTAAAGGATGGGTCTATCTTGGACCCCAATGAACATCCATCAATCTAAGGAAGGTGCAGGGAGCTTTCAGCACTCAGCAGCTGGGCTATTACAAATAGACCAGTTGTTTTGTCCTTGGCCTGCGCAGGCAATGAGAGAAAGTACAAATGCCTTTGCTGAGAAACAAAGCATTAGGCAAACTGCTCAAGATAAGGCAAACCCACTTAGAAGCTTCTGGAGCTGGAACCGACTGAGAAGTCACAAGAGCAAGCCAAGGTCTGGTGTGGAGGGAGAGGGGCATTGTGATGGACTGAATGCTTGTGTCATCCCCAAATTCGTAAGTTGGAATCTTAACCCCTGGCATGATGCTATTAGGAGGTAGGGGCCTTTGGGAGGTGTAGAAGGAAGTCCAGCAATGGGAATCAAAACAGCATAATGCAATACCTGAAGTCAGACTACCTCCTGTCAAAATCCTGGCTCAGGTGTCACCTTAGCAGTGGGAAGGTGCAGATAAGCAATGGAAGGAGGCAAGAATGATCCATGTGGTAACAGATAAGAGTTAGAGACACCAGTAAGAACTCACACTTAATATAGGTACAACGGGTTATATACAGAAGTAAATAAGCATCCACAAAGGGGTTAGTATACACGTGCATTTTTCCCTTTGCTCTCTCAATTGAGAGGGCCTATAAGAAGTGACACCCCAATAACAACAAGCACACCTAACACCCAGATCTTGGTTTCTAACGTCATTCTCCAATAAAAGGAACCAGGGCGCCTTAAGGAATTGGCTGAATCCAGGACAGGGATGGGAAATATACAAGATGACCCTGGAGCATCTGACAGTATCAGAAAGTATTAAAGAAGAGCTTAAAAAATAATTGACATGGATATATCAAAGGGACGTAAGGAGCCCACTGAAAGACCTCCTGATGGTCAAAGCAAGAAAAAATAAAATTGTATTGCGTTATAACCCAAGATACAGAATAAACATCCATGAGTCCACACTGATCTAAATAAATGAATAAATCCATAAACAAAGGAGAAGAGCCAAATTTCCCTTGCAAAACAATAATTTATGTAGATACTCTCCCCTTAAGTAGAAGGAGCATAACTTCCCACTCCTTCAGAGTGGGCTATATAGAGATTTCCTTCCAAAGTGTACAATATGGAAAGGGGGGGGGAGTTTTCAGTGAAGAAACCTGACAAAGACAGCTTCAGCCAACTGTTAAAGATCAACATCAGTAGTCATAGCTCATGTTGATGGTAAATGCCTTGGATAGGATGGGATGCAAATGGCACTTGACCTCTGTGATCTTCCCTAAAACCCATAACCTCCATCTAATAATGAGAAAAAAAATCATTCACATTCCAAGAAGGGGACATCTATAATATAGATGCAAAATAACAATACTCCTCAAAGCTGTCAAGGTCATCAAAAAAAGCTAGGTCATCAAAAGGTCAAAAAAGTCTCAGAAAGTGTCACAGTCAAGAGGAGCCTAAGGAGGCAACTAATGTGGTGTCCTGGATGGGATCCCAGGACATTATGGAAAAACTAAGGGAACCTGAATAAGCTACAGACTTGAATTCATACTAATGGATCAAAATTGGATTATTAGCTATAATAAATGAACCACACTAATATGTTAATAACAGGGGAAAGGGGATGTGGCCTACATAGGAACTTTCTGTACTGTCTTCACAATTTTTCTAAAAAACCTAAAACTGTTCTCTAGAATAAAGTCTCTTAACTAAAAATAAAAACTGGCTCTACCACTTACTAGGTATACAGCCATCGCTAGACGGACTCTAGTCTGTGCCTCAGTTTTCTCCTCTGTAAAGCGGGATTACTGGTTCTAAAACCTGCTTCATAAAATCTTGGGGCAGCTTTGATGAGAAAACGTGTGTAAAGGGCCTGTCCCAACGCCTGCAATACAGGTGGTACACAAATGTTGGCCTCATGCTCATCATCCTCCTCAAAAAATAAAATTTTTAAAAAAGAACCTGCTCTTTTTATTAGCAAACACATCAACAATAAAACTTACCCCCTTTATTGATCTGGCAATTTTCAAACGCAAGTTATGGGAGGAGAGTTCTGAAACCTCACCCCGAACTCATTCCTTGGGCTTGGAATGAGCACAGGCTGAATCTGCTCCAGAGAAAAGCCCACCTGAGGCCACCTGGCAGGGGACAGGCCACCCTGCATGGGCCACGCAGACTGTGATAAAGCATCTCAGAGAAAGGGATTATTTAAATATGCCTTTCATTTTCCAACATCTCTCTCTCTCTCTCTCTCTCACACACACACACACACACACACACACACACACACACAGAAAGTGAATCTACGTGAAATTAAATGGCAGTGTTGTTCAGTTTGGGCTGGAAAGATGAATGCATTTCCTACATGACTTGGAATATTCTACTAATTCTGGACAGAATGGGGCATGGTATACGTACAGGGTAAATATTCGCATGTAGGAAGTGTGACCAGGGAACCAACCACTCTCTACCATAAAAATGTTCAGGCCTTTTTTCGCATTTACTACATAGCATCACATGACAACTTGGAGTTTTTACCTGGAAATGGTAACAATAGATTTAATTTATTCACCCAAATCCCCCACTCATAAAGAAAACAGTATTTCATAATGTGTAACATTACCAGGGGGACCATAAGTCATGGCTAAAGGGTCAGAGCTTTACAACAGATGGGTTTGCTGCATTGGGTGGGAAAACCTAAGACCCAGCCCCAGCAGTTTGACCAATAAATTTGAAATATGCAAAAGAGCTTAAGCCAAGCACATTACAAATGGCAGTAGACCCTGTCACCACAAGCCCACCTCAACAATTAACAGGCTTGGCTGGGCTGCCAGAAAGCACACTATGATTTATCGTTCTCTTCAGATTAGTAAAAGCAATGCCAGCCAGTGGGATTTCCAGTACTCATCCACGTGGGAAAGAACTGGTGTTTCTAGAGGACCATGTGAATACGTTATACTTCTGAAACTACCTTTCTTTTCACCTTAGTTCTCAGCCACTAGGGAACCTCTGCTTTCACCCAAGGTCTCGAGGTAACAGTTGAAACCTGAAGCATGGGATACTTCTGTACTCTATTAACTCAAGTCCCTTAAAACTCCTCACGATGGAGCATCAGCAGGAAGCCAACTGGGTCACGGATCTCCCCCACCCTCTCCTTTTACAGATCAGAGAACCGAGGCTACAGGGCAAAGCAATGGGCTCAGTCTCCTCAACAGAGGCAGCAAGCCTGCAGGGAGCAAAACGGAGGTCTCCTAAGTGTGTGTGTACAGACACATATATATTAATGATGTATATGTAATCCAGATGATACACAGTATGTATGTATTAGAGAAAAGTGGCTTTTTAAAATCTGAAGATGCATACAGGAATTTCTTTCTTTCTTTTTTTTTTTTTTGGTGTCTTTTTGCCATTTCTTGGGCCGATCCTGTGGGATATGGAGGTTCCCAGGCTAGGGGTCCAATCGGAGCTGTAGCCGCCGGCCTACACCAGAGCCACAGCAACGCAGGATCCAAGCCACGTCTGCAACCTACACCACAGCTCACGGCAACACCGGATCCTTAACCCACTGAGCAAGGCCAGGGATCGAACCCGCAACCTCGTGGTTCCTAGTCGGACTCATTAACCACTGAGCCACAACAGGAACTCCTCATACAGGAATATTTTAATGATGCCTTTGACAAGCATAATTTGCCAGCCTTAATGAGAGGAAGAGTACATCACAGGCACAAGACTCCCACAGGCAGCAAGTGCGGCACTCAGCAGAGGTCAGCTAGCTAGGAATAGGGCCATCCATTCCACTGCCCAGGAGACCAGAGACCCCACTAGGGGAAGAACTAGGGCCAGTGGGTTGGGCCCCATCTCAGCCTGGCCTGGGCTTGCTCAGCACCCAGCCCTGGTCCTGGTTTTACCTTCTCACATGCCATTCTTGAACATTTTCCCAGGAGCCAGTGTGGCAATTTCAAACATAAATAAGACCATGTCGCTCTTCTCAAATCCAGCACCAACTTCCTTCCTCGGATCCTTGTCTGTACTCCTGCTCCACCCCCTTGCTCATTTCAAACAATGTCCTCCTCCGCTCCAGCTTCCTTCTGCTCCTGAGCCACTGGGGGGCTCCTGCCCACCGGGCCCCTCCCTCGCAGGTTCCCCTGCTGTTCCCTGGATTCTCCAGCATCTGGTCTTTCTTGTCATTCTCTGGCCACCCCATCTAAGTGCCCCCCCAGCACTGAGCGCACCGTCTGTGATATTTTCTTCACTACTGCCTTCACCCTTGGTATCTACCTTGTTTATTAATTTGCATACTTGGCATCAAATGTCTCCCAAGCTAGACCAGGAGTTCCATGAGAACAGGGGCCCTCTGCTGTCTGGGTCACTCCTTTATCCTCAAGGCCTAGAAAGGGACTCGCGTGTGGTTACAAAATAAACAAACGCACTATGTTTGAAGAGTATGAAAAAAGTACTTGAACTGGAAGAAAAATCTCTCTAATGGGGAGATTCCCAGCTCCAGGTGGGCATGAAGGAGAAGGAAAGGCTGGGCCTGTTTGGGCACAGAGCTATAAGGGACTCTGTTTGCTGAGCAGAGAATTAACCCCAATGGTGAAATCTTTGCAATATGCCCACTGATGCTTTCAAGCGCCCCGCTGCGTGGTAGCATTCTCATTTTCAAGCCACTCTCTCGGTTTCTATTCGATTTCAGAACGAAGGTTGAGTCTACGGATGAGCACTCAAAGGTGCTTCAGTAACTTCAAATGAGAGATGTGTGTGCATGTGTGTGTGTGTGTGTGTGTGTGTGTGTGTGTGTGTTCGTGTTCCTGGCTTCATTATTCAACGCTTGGTATAAAAATGCTCTGAAACTCAAGACTCTAGACACGTGGGCACATACAGCATTTTCAATTGCATTTGATGCTGTGAAGAGCAAGTCTGTGGCACTCTGGAATTCCTGAGAGCCATGAGCTCTGAGGACAACAGAAAAACGCAGGTAAGTGAAGCCTCCTTGAAAACGTGGCCCCATGGCCTCGGAACTCGTACCTACGGAAGGCCCAGCTGTGGGCCCACTGCTCCCTGACAGTCCCCGTGCCCTGTGGTCTCACCGCCGCAGTAAGTGGCATTTACAGATGAAAGCAGGGAGACGAGCCGTAAAATGGCACAGGGCAGACATGCGCTCCCACGTGAACACACCACAGAGACAGCAGAGAAAGGCCCAGCAGTAGCTGCCGCGCTGTCACCTGCTATAACAAGATTGATCTGTAGTGAAATAAAAGATAATGCAATCCAGAGGAAATAACTTTGGTTTCCTCTGAGAATGTCTGATGTTGTCAACTTGCAAGGCTGCTTCCCTCGTCCGCCCGCCCGGGTGCACAGCAGCCCAAACAGGCAGGGTTCCTCTGGGCAAAGAGGCCTCACTTGCTTGCTCACTGCCCGAAGTATACACATTTGCAAGGCAGCACCCCCACCCCCGGCTGCGCATGAGTCCTGGAGGGGAGCCTAAGCCAGCAGAACCTGGATGCCCACGGCACAGTCAGCCCAGAGCCACTCAGAGTTACCCTGTGTGGATGGGCTTCAGAAACGACCCTGTGGCTTCTATGCATCTGAAGCCACACAGTTTTCTACTGTTTAGTTCTAGCACAATTCCTGGCCCCCGCATTTCAAGTTAATGGCACAATTCTGGACCAGAGTTTTAACCCCCAGAAGAGGTTGCGGCAATCATGTCTCAGATTCCTTCCGTAAGACACAGAACCTCTTGTCTTGGTCGGATGTGACTGTCACGGCCACGTTTTTACTGTCACATTTTACCGAGCATTAATTTCACAAGGCAGAATGGCCAGAAGCAAAGGTAAGGAAGGAGGGGGTGGGGGCGGGGCAGGGACCAGCTGGCGAGTTCGTTGCCAGGATCTCTCTCTGTACAAAATGGTCCTCTAAGGCCAGAGCCATGTAAATAATTCACAAAAGCAAGTTCAGTTCTCCCTGTTGGAAACCACAGTACTATCTTATAAAGGAGCCGCTGCCCACCACCTCGCAGGGCCGTGGGTGGCTAGCAGCTTCAGTCTCTGGAAGGTGCTATTAAGTCTTGAGAGCCCGTGATTTGCAGATGATTATAACTTCCGCTCTGCATCTCATTGTTACGGACAGGCAAATCCCATCAATCGCATGGCATGACTGATTAAAAAGGAGGAAAATTTGACCTAAGTCATCTGTGTAGCCATGTTTTATACCAACTACAACAACCATGAACACTTGCGATTATGGGCAGAAAAGCCAGATCTGATACAAAGCTTTTCTCTCCCCAGCCTCCAGGGGCCTCAGCACATATGTTCCAGCAAGACTTTCCAAACTCAAGTGTGTTCTGTCTCAAAAGGAGACATCCAATTAACCAGGGCGGGGGTGGGGTGGAGGAGAGGCACCTGCTTTGGGGGTGAAAAAATTTCTTCTCCTACAGCGTCCCACTGAACCCCCAATTTTTCAAGGAAGAAAAGGCACTGCAGCCAGAGGCCCTGACTGCAGCACCTGCATGACACCAGCAGCCATGGCACCTTCTCAAGTTTTCTCATCTCAGCCTCTAGCCAAACAGAACTTATTACTTATGGCTTGTTGGGATTTATGAATTAGT
The DNA here is from genome assembly GCF_016906955.1 of Phacochoerus africanus. Taxonomy (NCBI): domain Eukaryota; kingdom Metazoa; phylum Chordata; class Mammalia; order Artiodactyla; family Suidae; genus Phacochoerus; species Phacochoerus africanus. The sequence continues at coordinate 126,733,533 of NC_062558.1, forward strand.
TATAAATATAGGTCTATGACTCCAGACTCTTAAAAGATAACACAATAGCCCCCTCATTGTTACCCACAACTGCACTTCTATCCAAGAGAGCAGACAGATCTTCTCCATAACACGCTGCATGTTTGGGCTGAAATAATCATGAAAATACCCAGCCTGTAAGATTATTTGGAAGCTATGGATGGGATACCTGGATGTATTCTTAAACCAAACTCTTTTATCCTAAGCCAGCCTGGAATTCAAGAGAGACATGGCAGATGCGTGCTACAAACTATTATTTTCTAACTTGACTATAAACAGGCCCTGCCACTGTCTCCCGGTCGTTTCAGACCGTGACAAAAAAGGGAAAGAGGTAGTTGCCCATGAATGTGTATCTAGCAGGTTCATCAAGGCCATGCCTGTGTGTCTCCCAGAGCACATTGGCTGTGTATCCTGACCGGGGACTAAATCACGCATCGGAAGACACGGGCTCGGTAGGATAGGCGTTCCCTCTCCTGCTTCCCAGGGCACGTGAACTTGGCCGACAAAATACATAAAACACTGCCTGTCCTCACCAGGCTCCTCCCAGTCACAGGCCCAATTGGAGGGGTTGTAGGGCACCCCTGGGTTGAAGGGTACCAGGTGACCAGCCAGCCATGGGCTTGCCCATACCTCCAGAACAGCGACACGGTTGCTTGATAAAGAAACCCCCAGGTGGAGGTGGCATACAGAGCCCTAACCAAGCAGCCAGGCTCCCACCCGATCCCCTCCAGAGACACCTGCTCCCCACCACACTCACAAGCCCCACGGCACCCCTGCCTGCCCTCTGACAGGTGTTCCCCATCCCAACCCCACCCCCAGGCAAGGTTCAGCGCACGCCTCGGAGGCCCAGGAAGGCTGCTGGCACTTCATCCTCATGGTACCTCCTAAAGTCCCCGTGACACGTCCACAGGGAGGGCAAAGTCCCATAACCCTCAGCACACAGACAATACCCTTTTCCCAAAGAGCACAGCCAATGGACAAGCAGGCAGGGGGCAGTGAGCTTACCTTGCTGGAAAACATCTGTCAGGATGGAGGCAAAACAGAGGAGGAGAGAGAGAGAAGACAGAAAAATTAATCATCATGTTGACAATGACAGTGACGATCATCACAGCTAACATATGCCGATTGTGCTAAACACCCTCGGTGCAACATTTCCTCCACTCAGAGCCAGTGGTTCAAAGCTTGGGCTCTGGAAGGGAACGACCAGGGGTTTAAATCCTGGCTCCAAGCTTACTAACTCTGTGGCTTACAGTTCCCTAAACCACAAATAGATCTGTTTTGGAAAGATGAAACAAATAATGCCCTGTGTTTCAAGGCTTAGATCGGTGCCTGGGACGTGGTAAAAAATACAAAATTCGGCAGTTTTATTCATGTTGATATTATTATTCTCACAACCACCCTATAAAGTAAGGTGTATTATTATCCTCACTTATCCATAGGGAAACTGAGCTTCTGGAAAGTTAAGTGACTCATCCAAGGCCACAAAGGAATAAGCAATGGGCTCAGGATTGAATCCAAGTCTGTCTGGTTCTAAAAACCATCTTCTGACCCACCACTAAGCTGCCAGGCCGGTTTATAAATAACAACAAAAGCAACAACATCACATAACAGGATAAACAAAGGGCCTAAGAATATGCTAACGTTCCACATTCTTTTTGCTTTTTGTTATTTTTTTAAATTATAGCTGATTTACAATGTCATCCCAGTCATATTTAAATCATAATAAGCGCAACATTCATACGAATATTCCACACTGTATCTGACGGCTAATAATAGCATGCCTTCATATTAAATCCTAGGTCAAAATCTGTGAAAGGGTGAAAAAACATTAATTCATCTTTTTCAACAAATATTTGAGAAGCTGCTGTACACCAAGCACTAGGTCTGGCACCAGGAAACACGCTTAGCAAAAAAGCATAAATGAACCAGCAGACGCTAACATCCATCAAGGGTAACTACTAGCATGACTTCTAACACTTTGCATTCACTTTGCCTGTTCTTGAACTTTATATAAATGGACTGCTCTGGTATGAAATTTTTTCTGTCCGCCTTCTTTGCTCCCAGTGAATGTGGGAGTCATCCATGCGGTAGCATATAGCACATCATTCATTCCCACTGCTGGAGAGTATTTCACAGTGTGATTATATTACAATTTATTTCTCCATCCTAATGCAGATGGATATTTGGATAGATTTCAGTGTTTGGCAATTAGAAATTGTGATATTTTGTCCATAACTTCAGATGAAAATGTGTGCATATGCCAGGTACTTCAAAAACATTTTTTTATTAAGGTACAGTTGATTTACAATGCTGTGTCAATTTGCCAGGTACTTTTTGACATCAGACTTGTCTTGCTTCTGCAGACTCCCAGTTGCCCCCAGAGTATTCTCATCTGCTTGTACTTTCTCATCCAGGAACCCAGAGATGGAAGACAGCACCACTCAGGTGTGAGCCGGTTCCTGCCCTGCTCCTGGGGCGGTAAAGAGGTACAAAACGTCCACGAGGCAGTTTGACAGTATGCATGGAAATGTTAAATATGCATTCCTTAACCTAACTATAACCACTGCTAGGAATTTCATCCGATGACATGCCTAAAGGCCTTCAAATACTTAAAGTCAACAAAGGTGTTCATTGCAACACTGTGCATGATTTTCTTTTTTTCTTTTTTTTTTTTTTGGTCTTTTTGCCATTTCTTGGGCCGATCCTGCGGGATATGGGGGGTCCCAGGCTAGGGGTCTAATCGGAGCTGTAGCTGCCAGCCTATGCCAGAGCCACAGCAACGCGGGATCCGAGCCGCATCTGCAACCTACACCACAGCTCACGGCAACGCCGGATCCTTAAACCACTGAGCAAGGCCAGGCATCGAACCCTCAACCTCATGGTTCCTAGTCGGATTTGTTAACCACTGCGCCACAATGGGAACTCCAATTGTGTATGATTTTCAAACAGAGACTGCCTGTCTGTCAACAGAGAATCAAACTGAAAATAATATATTCTATACAGTGGATTAGGGCTCAGCCATTTAAAGTGGTTAAACCTAAAAAAAATTTTCATAAAAAATAAAAAATAAAAAAAAATTTGGGTGTTCCCATTGTGACTCAGCGGATTAGGAACCCGACTAGCATCCATGAGGATGCAGGTTCCATCCCTGGCCCCACTCAGTGGGTTACGGATCTGGTGTTGCCAGGAGCTGTGGTATAGGTTACAGATGCGACTCGGATCCCACATTGCTGTAGCTGTGGTATAGGCCAGCAGTTGCAGCTCCAATTGGACCCCTAGCCTGGGAACTTCCATAGCTGCAGGTATGGTCTTAAAAATTTTTTTTACACAAATTTAAAAAAAAAATTTTTTTTAATTTTTAAAAATGGTTAAATATTTTTATTACTTTTAAGTGACAAAATCAGACTGCAATATGGAACGTGTGCCCTGAGCCAGGGTATGCACGTGTATGTGTCTACACACAAATATGTGTGTGCGTACGCACATGTTATATCTGCATGAAGAGAGATCTGTGATGATGGCCACAGGAATGTTGATCTTTTGGCAACAGAATCTGGGATCGTTTTTTTACAATATTATGTAAGAGTCTTCTGTATTATTTTAATTTTAACAACGGAACATGCCTTCTATTTATAGTCTGACTTTACAAGTTCTCTGCACCTTAAAAACCAGGTAAGAATTATATCATGCACGTCTCAATTTGCCATCAGTCATCAGCTAAAACATCAGCTCCTACCAGGTCACAAAGAGCCCACAAATGCACCTGGTGGGTTAAGCAGACTGCAAGGACAGGACAACAGTGAGGGTAGTTTTCATTCCACCGGGGCACATGTGAACCCCATCAAGGGTGTCATTCACAGGCAATACACGTGCTCCCCAGGGCACCCGCCGGCCAGTGGCTGTGGGACAGATAAGATGATGCAGTTTCACAACTTCCAGGGAGTTGGCTTAAATCACCACCCTTTCTCTTACACGCAAAAAAGCCCACTGGGCTATAAATGGGCACTAGGGTGCCCATTACAGGACAACTCGAACTCGGCTTTAATTGATATACTAATATATACATTATTTTCATCACTGACACAGGTTCTGACATAGCCGTGTGTAGAACACCACTCAGCTGCCATGCCCTGACTGTCCAGAAATATACCACCGTCACGTGCATGTGCCATCTGCCAGGCACAGTCTGAACCACCCACCCTCTGACCAGCCTGAACACACACCTGGAGGAGTTCTCTTCCGCCTTCAAGGGTCACAGCCACTACGAAGTTACTCGGAGCTTATCCCCACCTAGAGGGAAGTCACTCTTTCTGCCTCTGTACTCCTAGATCATTTGTGCACGTTGCAATTATAGCTCATATTATAATTGGTTATTTTTTATTTTTTTGTCTTTGTGTCCTTTTTTAGGGCCACACCCACAGCATATGGAGGTTCCCAGGCCAGGGGTCTAACCGGAGCTGTAGCTGCCAACCTACGCCAGAGCCACAGCAATGCCAGATCCGAGCCGCGTCTGCGACCTACACCAACGCTCACGGCAACGCTGGATCCTTAACCCACTGATCGAGGCCAGGGATGGAACCCGCAACCTCATGGTTCCTAGTCGGATTTGTTTCCACTGTGCCACGATGGGAACTCCTATAATTGCTTATTTATGCAGACCATGAACTCTCGAGAACTCCTGAGCTATGTGTCTTAATCACCTTGGTGGGTCCTAACTGCCTGGCCTGGTGTGTGTGCTCCCACCAGGAGGAAAGGGCTGAGGGCTGGTCTGTCTCAATGCTATCTGGGCCAAGCCCCTCATTTTAGAAATCAAGAAATCAGGAGATTTCTCCCAAGGTCACACATGGCGTCTGTTAAAGGCTGAGCCAGGACTGCATGAGATTCACTTAACCTTAATGAGGCACAAAAGCTCATCACTATTATTAGCAAAGCACAAATTAGAGATTTATCATTCTCCTCTAATGAATACAGACAAAAATTTCCAACATTGAAAACATCAATGAAATGAGATTAGTCTTTCAAATACGGATCCAGTCTCGACATCCGTCCAGAATCCTCAGCCTCCTCTCCATGGTTTTTGACAGGGAGCGCTTCCTTCGAAATTCAGTACTGATTTGAATCACTGGAAAGTGTCAGTGGGCAGGGAGGAGGAAATTCAGACAGGGATTCAGGAATAAGAGACTTTTTCCTCCCAATTCTACTGTATATTTCACGGTGTAACAGACAATTCTACATAGAGTACTATTCTGTCTTCTATTTTAGAAAACTCTCCTGCTTTTCGTGTAAGCTACTTTAATTTTTTAGAACCCCTCTTTCAGCTTCATTTACATTTTACACCTTTTTATTCAAATGTAAAATTGAATAAACACTAATGTAAATATTGCAACAATTTTGCATGTGAGTTATCCTGTAATTTATACTCTAAATATATGTCTTTTGTAGTCTATGGCATAAATCATTCCGTTCTTAGCATTATTTAGCTCCTTGCTCTGAATAATAACTGCTTGGGTGCTTTAAAATTTCACTTTTCCAAAAAACAGCTGTTCAGGCTCAGGCTCAAATGATTCATGGACAGAATGGAAAATAAGTGAGAAGAAGGTAGATTCTGTGATGTTTTATATCCACCCCCCCAAAAAAAATTTGTGGACCTCAGAGGTGATTAGCTGTAGAAATACTTTGGGGAAGGGGGGCTGTGCCAATGGCATGCGTAATTCTAGGGCCAGGGGTCAAATCCAAGCCATAGCAGCAACCCAAGCCGCTGCACTGACAACGCCAAATCTTTAACCCATTTCATCACCAGGAAACTCCTAGAAATACTCTTATCGTCTTCTGCTCTAATGTTTGCGTCCTCCACCCCTGACTCCCGGCCCACAGGGACTAGTCACTTATAAAATCAAATGGCCTCAAATTGGAATGCAGTCATCTTCCAGTCTAAAGAACCACTGAGAATTAGTGGGGAGTCAATCGCTTACAGTCTCTGAGCTTGAGTTTCCTCATGGCTGATCTGGAGATATTTTCATCCCGGGGCCAAGGTGTTAAATTAGCTGATTTACAGAAACACTTCCCCATCCCCCATCCACTGGCCAGGGAGGGTCCCTCTGAGTGTAAGACTCCATGGCATCTTCTCTGCTCTCCCAGGAATTGGAAATTGCACAAGAACACGGTGGAGAGTTACAGTGGCCACTGTAGCCACAGTCAGGTTGAGCCTAAAGGACACCAGGGACACGCGTGCAGAGGAAATGAACTCCTGCAGACAAAGCTCTGCTCAGACCCACTTCCCAAGGGAAAAAAGCCTCAACCCCAATCATTCACAGAAACAAAGCAAGGCTGTTTTCCAGCCCTACCCCCACCACCCCAGAGCCATTCTAGTCCTATAGACAGATGAAAGGGCATCTATAAATTGGTGATTCAGATGCGGGAAGAAGAAAGTAAGGAAGAACTCAGATTTGCCTTTCTTAGCTTCAATGTCCAGTTTCTTCTGGGAGGAACCAGCATCAAGAATATTCGCCCACCTCCCCAACAGCTACTGAGAGATTCAAACCCCAGAGATCTTTAATGCACTGAGTCTTCCAGAGACAGGAGCCATAAAAAGACCAGATTATTTATTATTATTAATAAGTTATGGCAATTAGGCTGGGTGATTCCTAAACGCTGCTGATTAAAAACTTTGTTGAGTGCTACTCACCCACATGGCTAGTGTTTACCTCTATTAAAAATGATTTAACTACACTCCGGGTGAACCCCTCTCCTGCGCCTGGGTTAATAATTAGCAGTGCCCAGAGCCACGCAGGTTAAGTGAGTTGGTTCTCCTTTATTTATCTATTGCTTTGTTTTATGAGGAGCACTGGATGGCAGTCTTATTGCCCATTCAGTCTGCTAGGAAAAATTTACTATTTCAATCCACAGCCTGTAACTACGGTTGGAGAAACCCTCGCTATTATTACAATATCACATTTAGCCCACACCCTACAGCATTAAAGATATGCCAAACAGTGAAAGCATGCATGACTTCCAGAAGACTGGGGGAGGCAAAGTTACTAGTCTTCGAACAATGTAATCGTACTACTCTCTCAATTTTGCTTTCTTTTCTAGGTTAAATTATATATGAGGGGAGTTGAGTTTCTTGAAAATGCATGCACTTAACTCCCATTTAAGAAGTTTCACCTGGGGAGATAGCTGTCTTGTGAGTCCTCCTGTGGTTTGAGCTAAGAAAGAAAATTCTCTTTCAAGTACAAGTGCTGTTACAGTAAAGCACTGGAAATTTAACTGGGACCCAACTAACCAGGGGCAAAGGAAGGGACACAGGAAGCAGCCGGAATGAACGCTGCTTCCCTGAATGGTCAAGTTCACCACCAGCCAAAGCCAACTTCAAGATCAGCTGAGGTGCCCCCTCACCAAATTTCAAAAACCAGCAAGCCCTGTGTGAGGATATGAAGAGTTTCTAGAACTCAGTCTGTACAGCCCTGCAAATCTCTATGAATGACGTGAATTATTTCTTTTCTAGGTTAAAAAGTGGGGCCCGCCAATGCCTCTCCAGCACGACAGATGAGTTCTGCTTCGATGAGGAAGCCTAGGTCCAAAAATGGCAGGTGGGCATCCCAAGGAAGGCAGGGTTAACTCCTCTCCCCAACACAATCCAGGGCCATGTCACCACACAACTGTGGCCACTGGATCCCACGATCTAAGACTCAGTCCCGGCCCTCACCAGGTGGAAACCCGGGGTGAAACTACTTGTAGACTATGTTCTCATCCATAAAATGGGGATGATAGAGAAGCTTCTTCCTTAACCTAAGATTATCATGAGAATCAAGTTAGATCATTTAATCAGCCTACAGCACATGGATTTTGAAGTCACATAATACTAGGTTCAAATCCTTGCTAGCCCACCATCCTAGCCATCTTGGGCCACTGTTTAACCTCTTTGAGTCTGCATTTCTCGTGTATAAAACGTGGATGATAAAACTTCGTTCCAAAAGGAAAACCCAGATCACATATGTAAAGCACTTAACACATGGTAGCTGGTTTATGGCATATGCCCAATAAATGAAAGTTAATGTTATTATAATAATAAGCAACAGAACAGAGCAGCAAAGAGCTCAGGTGCTGAAGCAGAGCTGGCCCCATGTCTTGTTTGATGTGATCTTAGGCAAATTACTGAACCTCCCAAGCCTTGCTTTTCTCATTGGCAACATGCAGATAATAAAAATAGCTAATTTTTGTGCTACCTCATAAATGGCTAAGGAGATGAAATGAGGTAAAGCATACTTGAGCACACAACAACTAGTATTCAGAAAGACGTCTATACATAGTATTATTAGTCAACAACCACTTATCGATTGCCTACTATTTGAAAATATTCACTATTTGTGACTTGAATAGGACTGTAAAATACCCTAAGGGGAAAACCCGTTAAAATTAAATGATCATTTTAATTCCTTCTTGTCATCATATTGTTACATGCCATTATGAAACTCTAGAGCAATTCTCAAGCATTACCTTATGAATGAAAGATTTTTCATCTTTAAGATCAGAGGTCCAACAACATCTTATCTCCAAACGCCAAAGACCTAAGGGGTTGTGAGTAGAACCTAGATGGTCCAGAAACCCAGGGCCCAGGCTTTATTTTTGGCCTTCGGACATTGCCTATATCCACTGGATCTGTCATTATTGCTCAAGGCTGACATGAAAGGGGCACACCCCTTCCTGCCCTGGGCCGCGGTCAGTGTTTCAGCCATGCTTCCTGGAGGCCTAGGGTTCGAAAGAGGTAGGGACCGCCTGGGGCAGCTGTGCTGAGAACCACTCTGCTCTGTACAGTGGGGTTCTGTGAGGCCCTTGCCTGAAGAAAGGGTTCTGCTGCTCCACTAAATAAATTAGCCAAAGTTGGAAGACAACAAACCACTTAAGTGGAACCCCTTCCTGTCCGAGAGCAGGTCTGTGCGCTCCTGGAGCCCAGCCAGAGTCAAGGGCTCCTCCAGAGCCCCCACTTGGCCTCAGTGGCACCACACGGGGGCTGTGATTAGTTTTCTGTGTCTCCAAAGCCAGACAGCTGAGACAGCTCAGGCACACAGCACATCTTCAACCCCTCCTGCTTCCCGCCCCCAGGCACCAGGCAGCTCAAACTGCACGGAGTTGGGTGAGTCTTGGTTATGAAGGACTAAGCAAGGCTCTCGCTCCCCAGGCTCTCAACTCTCCAGCCAGATCCCCACCCCTTCTTCAGTGTGGGTGGACCCCTCTCTCTCTCTCTTTTTCCCCTCTGTCCTGCTGGGGAGGCAAGCTGGGGAAAGTTCTATTGTTTTCCTTGCTCCTGGCCAACCCTCACCTTTCACCACAAAGACTAGTACTTCGCTTGTCATTGTCCAACCTCTGAAGACACAGGGCGCTCTGTAAATGTCTTTTATTTGTAAGAAAAAATTCTTAAAAGCCCCAAAGTATCTTCCTGCTCTGTTTCCTAAAGAATGTGCTATGAGCATCAATCTTAGGCTGTATGCTCGTGACCCATCTGCCTGCACTGACTTGGGAAGACAGTGCAAGGGCCAGAGGCTAGTGAGTCCCCAACATTTTTATGGCATTCCACCCCTAGTATATCTCATTCCTAGCACAGAAGGATAAAGCTCTTAACTACTGAAAGAACATAAAAAAATAGATTTAGGAATAATACTTTTTATGATTGCATTCTGTATACTGTGAAAGTTATGTTCAAATCTGCTAGTACTTTATGGAGCTGATAAAGTAGAACGGTACAGCTTCCCAGCTAACAGTGTATTTTATATCCATTTAAAATGTTTTCTCTTAAATTGAATTACTTTTTGAGTAATTATAATAAGACTAATCTGGGCTTAATGAATTCATATACAAATACTTTAGACTGCATTATTAAAACCTCTATGATATGAAACTATATTAAACTCGATCCCTCTAGCGACCAGTGTTTTTCTTTGAAAAGAACAGCATACGTGGCTTTCTCTGAATTCTTTTAGATCAGCTAACTGAGAAATCATCAGGAGCTCCACTAATAACTCAAACCATAGAAGAGGTTGACAAATAATACTGTTCTAATTTCCCTGAACTTATTTAATTGAGGGCTAATTAGGAGTCACAGAAAATATTTTTATTAAGCATCCACATATACAAAGGACGGAAGAATCAGTTTGTCTTCCAGAAGAAAGCAGTTCTAGCTACAATTACCAATGTCATAAAACCACCGTGGGTAAAAATACTAAAAGTAAGGCTGTGGATATTAAGCCTTGTGTTCTAAAACATCTCCGAACTCAATAATCTAAGTATCTGGATTCCAGTTCACTAAACGCAATGCTACTCATCTTCTCTGGGATTCAGCTCCTCCAAGAGCAAACTAATTTATACTAGATGATCTCTAAGGTCTAAGGTCCTCTCCAGTTCTAAAACATGGTTTTAAGTTTAAAATAATACACACTGGATCAAATGGGCTTTATTGCATACAGCTTATTTGTCATCTCATCCATGCTAAATTGCATTCACAGAAAAAAAATTTCATCCCCTACAATTCACATACATCCACAAACATATCCATAATCTGGCTGGTGATTTCAAATTTATCCCAAGATACTACCTCGGTGGTAAAGTATTTTGCCATCACAGATAAATTATAAATCATCTGAAACCTTTAAGGTTATAGTTCCTTGAATCAATTTCTATCTACCCCGACCAGCACCAACATTTACTTTCCAAAAGATGCTCTTTCATCTCCATTTCAAAGTCAACTGATCAGTTTTATCATAGATGTATTCTTTAGGCAGATCTGTGAGCTCCAGGTTTTAATCAGATTGGTCACCTGGTCTCCAAAATTCGAACTAGATATTCACAAGTGTCCAGCAGAATGAATCTCTCCCTTTGTCAGGTGAGCATTAACAGGATGGACAACTTTAACGTGAACATAAGACAATGGCCATCATCATTATTCTGACGGCTTGGCACAAATTACTGTCAGGGGAGCTCCCGGGAGCCAGAGACAATTAAAGTCTGGGTTCAGGGAAGCTGCCCCCAACATCAAGCATTGCCAATGAGAATGACTGGGGAGGAAATACGTTTCAGCAAATTGGCCCAAATCTTCAAGGAGGAAGTTGGCCACAGGATATGCTCTGGCCTGACCTCAGTTTCAGGAGGTACCAGTTCTGGCCTGGACCTTCCATAAATCCCCTAAATAAATGAGGACAAATAAACTTACACTCTCTAGGTTCCAAAGAAGGTTTGACTAGAAAATCTCTGCAAAGCTTTTCAGCTCTAAAGTTCTATAATGAACATAACCAGGATCTTTTATTAGGACCCTCTGCTCTATGCTCTCATCTTACCTGCACGGTGCATGGATACACACGTGTAATTTTCTCTCTCTTCTTCTTTCCAACTAAGCCAAAAGCACCATCATTCTGGGGCTGTTTTGTCCATGGTAGTCTCAACGTCCAGAGCAGCATATTACTGCACAGCAGGAACATTTTAATATTAATAGTAACTAATATGCTTTAAGAACTTCCCATAAATCAGGCACTATTTTAAGTGCATTACATACATAACCTTAATCCTCTCAATCACCCTAAGAGGTGGTTATCATTATTTTACAGATAAGGAAACAGAGGCCCAGAGAGGTTAACTAAATTGCCAAAGGTCACAGGGGGAAGCAAGTGATCTGGGATTCAACCCAAGCAGCCTGGCTTCAGAGCCCACACCCTCTGCTACTGTGCTACACTGCCTCTCGATGAATGCCAATCAACAGACAGGTGGAAGGATAAACAAGAAAAAACAATGCATTCTTTCCAACTCCTTCCAAAAGCTAATGTGAGCCGTGCCCATAATATTTTTAATATCACCATCCCTACATGTCTGGAACTCCAACCAGACTTTTTCTGTTCTGTGAATTTGGGGACCAAGTGCAGAAACCACCTAGATGTGCCTTTATTTTTAAAAACTTCACAAATTTTCTTTTTTAAAAAAATGCCACTATCTCAGTAGGTTTATGGCAACAGCTAAGGTAAGGGAGAGCTCAGATTTGATCCCTGGCCCGGGAACTTCCATTTGCCACAGGTGTGGCCAGAAAAAAAAAAAAGAGAGAGAGAGAGAAGGGGAAGTTTATTTGGTGGTTTAAGAAACCTGTATGGTATTATTCACGGGCTTAACACAGTCATGAAACGTAAATGTTATTTTCATGAAGGATTTGTGCAGCTGGCTTGCCCTGAAAAAAAGGGATTCAAACACCTTACAGAGCATAAGAGGTGTGTGTGTGTGTGTGTGTGTGTGTGTGTGTGTATACACACATAAATATATTATATATTATATATAATATTATATGTGTAATATATATGTACATATAACACATAATAAAATATATACATACAATATATGATATTGCATAAATATAATATATAATATAATAAAACATCATAGTTATTATTCTTTTTTTTTTTTTTGCTCTTTTGTCATTTTAGGGCCACACCTGCATCATATGGAAGTTTCTAGGCTAGGGGGTCTAATCGGAGCTGTTGCTGCCAGCGTACACCAGAACCACAGCAACGCCAGATCTGAGCCGCATCTGCGATGTACACCACAGCTCCCGGCAACACTGGATCCTTGACCCACTGAGCAAGGCCAGGGATCAAACCCCAACCTCATGGTTCCTAGTTGGATTCGTTTCCGCTGTGCCTCAACAGGAACTCCTAGTTATTGTTCTTCAAGTCCAGAGAGCCAGGTTCTAGTTCCAGCTCTGTCCCTAACTGTTCATGGCTAGTGACCTAGCCTCTCTTGGGGTATCTCAGTTTCCTCATCTGTAACTGAGAAGAAAGTCTGCCTTAATTACTTCTTTGAGGAAAAAAATCAGATAGTGGATGTGATCACACTCAGAAAAAATAAACTTAAAATTCTTGATACTTTCCTAGTGTCCAGAGGAGCTGATGCACTATAGTGAGCAACTAATGGACCAAAAGGAAGCCAAAATCCAGACCCTACAGTCAGAAAGCTTGTAATGATAAGGAGAGTCCGACACACTCAAGGAAAAGGTGCTAAATTCTACACAGGGGGGAAAACAGCACAGTGAGGACAAGAGACATTTCAGGGTTGGGATTCTGAGCAGTCTTCATGGACCAAGGACAGTCTAACCTGGATCCTGAAGGGCAGTCCTAAAAAAAGCTGAGATTTATGGAGCCCTCATTTCTAAGGGTTTTACGTAAATATTTCATATAATGTTCCCTAAAACTCTATGAAGTAAATCATTCTGATCCCCATTTTACCAGTAAGATTAACTGGGCAAAGGTCCCCCAGGCAATCTGACAGTAGGGCACTTTCTCATCACCACCCCCCATTGGCCCCAAAAAGTGGAAATGAGAGAAAAGGGAACAGCAGGATAAGTGAGTCAGAAAAAATCCAATGGGTTCATGGGAAATGAAAGAAGACCTAAACAGATAGAGATGTATGTCGTATGCACAGACTGGATGACTCAATATTATTAAGATCCTGGTTCTCCCCAAATTGATCGTTAGATTCAACACAATCCCAATGGCAATTCCACCAGACTTCTGAAGTGTCCAACATCACCAGGCATAAAGAAAATGCAAATTAAAACCACAACAATATAATCACAATACACTCACCAGAATGGCTAACATTAAAGACTCGTGACACCAAATGTCAGGATAAACAGAAACTAAAACTTTCATTCGCTGTGAGGGACGGCGTAAAATTGCACTATTTTGGGAAAAGGTCTAGCAATTTCTTATAAACCTAAAAATACATCTACACTAGGATTCTTGTACGTGAATCTTCATAACAGCAACAGCCCAAGTGTCCATGAAAAGAAGAATGGATAAACAAACCTAAGTGCAGTATACCCATCAAATAGAACACCACTCAACAATGTAAGGGAAGAGAAGTAGTAACAATACACAACGTGAACGAATCTCATGATATTATGCTGAGTGTAAGAGCCTTCACACAAAGAGGTACACACTGTGTGGTTTCATTAATATGAAATTCTAGAATGGTCAAATTAATCCATGAGGGAAAAAAATGGCGCTACTCCCCAAACTGACCTACAGATTCAACACAATCCCATCAAAGTTCCACATTTCTTTGCAGACACTGGCAAGCTGATGCTAAAATTCTTGTAGAATCTAAAGGAATCTTGAATAGCCAAAACAATCTTGAAAAGAAGAACAAAGTTGAAGGACTCCTATTTCCCAATTTCAAATCTTACTACAAAGCTACGGTAATCAAGACAGTGCAGTATGGGTATAAAGGTTGGACATATAGATCAATGGAATAGAATTGAGAGTCTGTAAAAAGGACCCTCATATTTATGATCAATTGAATTTTGACAGGACAATTCAAGGGGGAAAAAATAATCTTTCAACAGTGCTAGAACAACTCAATATCTGCATGTAGAAGAATTAAATTGGAACATCATCTCATAACATATAAAAACATTAACTCAAAACAGATCCAAGAAATAAGACTACAAAACTCTTCAAAATATAGGTATAAATCTTTGTGTTTTGGGATTAGGCAAATATGACACCAAAAGCACAAGCAACAAAAGATAACATAGATAAATGGAACATAATCAAAACTAAAAACTTTTGTGCCCCAAAAGGCACCATCAAGAAAGTGAAAAGACAACCCACAGAAGTATAGAAAAATAACTGCAAATCACATATCCTACACTATATACAGAGGTGTTACAACTCAAAAATAAAAAGACAAATAAGGCAATTAAAAAAATGGGCAAAGAATCTGAATAGACATTTTTCCAAGGAAGTTACATAAATGGCCAATGGGCACATGGGAAGATGTTCACCATCATTAGGCACCAGGGAAATGAGAACTGAAACCACAGTGAGATACTTCTTCACATACTAGGATGTTTTTTGGGCTGCGTCCGCATCAGATGAAAGTTCCTGGGCCAGGGATCGAACTCCCACCACAGCAGCGACCTGAGCCACTGCAGTGACAATGCTGAATCCTTAACTCGCTGAGCCACAAGGGAGCTCCAGGATGTTTATAATCAAAAATTAGTAACTGTTGGCAAAGATCTGGAAAAACTGGAACACTACTGATGAGAATGTAAAATGGTGCAGCCACTCTGGAAAGCAGTCTGGCAGGTTCTCAAATGGTTAAATACAGAGGTTTCCATATGACCTAACCATTCCACTCCTAGGTATATACCCCCCAAAAGGAAAAAATATGTCCACACAAAAACCTAAAGATGAATGTTCACAGCAGCATTATTCATTTCTTTTGTCTTTTTTTTTTTTTTTTGTCTTATTAGGGCCACACCTGCAGCATATGGAGGTTCTCAGGCTAGGGGTCCAATCGGAGCTGTAGCCACCAGCCTATGCCACAGCCACAGCAACACCAGATCTGACCTGACCTGCATCTGCGACCTATACCACAGCTCATGGCAATGCAGGATCCTTAACCCACTGAGTGAGGCCAGGGATCGAACCTACAACCTCATGGTTCCTGGTTGGATTCGTTTCCACTGTGCCACGACGGGAACTCCAACACAGCAGCATTATTCATGATAGCCAAAAGTGGAAACAATCCAAACGGCCATCAATTGTAAGTGTATAAATAAAATAAAATGTGGTATAGCCATACAATGGGATATTATTCAGAAATAAAAATAAATGAAGTATTAATACATGCTACAATATGGATACATCTTTAAAACATCATTCTAACTGAAATAAGCCAGTCATAAGGGACCATAATTTACAGGTTTCACTTACATGAAATGTCCAGAATAGGCCAATCTAGAAACAGAAAATAAATAGTTGCCTAGGGCTGGGGGGAATGATGGGATGGGGGTAGTGACAGCTAAGGGGTGCAGGGTTTATTTGGGGAATAATGAAAATATTCTAAAACTGATTGTCAGAGGGATGCACAACAATGCGAATATACCAAAACCCACCAAACTGTACACTCTGAGTGAACTGTATGGTATGTCAATCATAACACAATATAGCTATTTTGTTTGTTTGTTTTTGCCTTTTAGGGCCACACCCGCGGCATATGGAGGTTTCCAGGCTAGGGATCGAATCAGAGCTGTAGCCGCCAGCCTATACCACAGACATAGCAACACCAGATCCGAGCCACATCTGTGACCTACACCACAGCTCACGGCAACGCCAGATCCTTAACTCACTGAGTGAGGCCAGGGATCGAACCTGCATCCTCATGGATGCTAGTTGGTTTCGTTAGCCGCTGAGCCACGATGGGAACTCCAATATAGCCATTTGGGAAAAAAAGTCCTGGGTTGTGGCATTTCTAATGACTGGCAGTGTCAACTCTGCTTCTCCGGGTCACAGTGGGGCAAGCCAATCTCATGACTGCCTCCAGCTCTTCATCCTAGGGATTCATCTAAAGAACCATGCTCAGGCACTGGGTACCATGCTGGGCACTGAGAAAGCTGTGCACAGATGGAAGCCAGCAAACCCTCTTTTCAAGGGATCACCGCCTAGTGCTCCAGTCTCCCCCTAATCATATGTGGCTACCAAGCACTTGCACTTACACTTGATCAGTTTGAATTGAGAGTATAAAATAGACACTGAATTAGAAGGACTTGGTGGGGGAAAAAAAAGTAAAATAGCTCATTCATAATTGTTTGTTTTGAATCACATCCTGAAATGATATTTTTGATAAATTGGGTAAGATTACATGTTAATTTCACCTGTGCTTTTTTCATTTTTTTAAACATAGCACTTTGTGTCCAGTCTCTTGGGTTAGAAAATGATGGAAAACTTTTTCTAAAAAAGTGTGCGTATGGGTGGCGGCTGGGTCACTTTGCTGTATAGCAGAAATTGAAGGAACACTGTAAATCAACTATACTTTTTTTTTTTTTTTTTTTTGCTTTTCAGGGCCACAGCCATGGTATATGGAGGTTTCCAGGTTAGGGGCAAATTGGAGCTACAGCTGCCAGCCTACACCACAGCCACAGCAACATCAGATCCGAGCCCCATCTGCAGCCAATACCACAGCTCATGACAACACCGGATCCTTAACCCACTGAGCGAGGCCAGGGATTGAACCCACAACCTCATGGTCCCTAGTCGAATTCATTTCTGCTGTGCCACCATGGGAACTCCTAATAAAAAAAAAAAAAAAATTTGTTTAAATGTGGTACTAGGAAATCTTCAATTACATTTGTAGCTCACATGCTATTTCTATTGAAGGGACTAGTTTAGGTTTTTAAATTATAAATAAATCATGGAAACTTTCCTGACCCCCAGTGCTTGGGAGGATTATCTTATGCAGCCTTCTAAATGGTAATAAACTCTGAAAGCCACTCAGCAGTTACAAAATGTCCACTGCTCTGCAATTATGGAAGCACAAAAGATTCCTTGTTGGCTGCCTTCTGCCAACTGGTCCCCTGGACTAGAGATGAAGACGGTCGGCTTGGCCTTTTAAATATTGGCGTGCCTGAGTCTTCACAAAGCACAAATGTTTCCCAAATAAGGCAGGCCCGGGAAACTTCAGCTGAACTCTTTAAGACTCATGATCAAAAGGGTTGCCTTTGGAAACGATTAAAGATCCGACTGAGATGACAGACCCCAATTCACAGAAAGACAACTGCTTCTGAAAGGAGTTTCATCTAAAAGGGGCTTTGCATGTCATCTGCGAGGGTACCCCCTCCTTCACCCCTCACTTGTGAACCCTGAATTGTTTCGAGGGCTTTTTGCGTCTCCTTCTTCGCATTCCTTTTTGAGCCATACATCCAGGGTGACAACAACTGGCCCTGTGAGGCAGAGGCAAGCTCTCAACGTCTGGCTCTGCAGACACTTTAGAAGAAATCCAGAAGTAGGTCTGTGTCCTGAAGGAGGACCCAGAAATGGACAGCAGATGCAGCAGGCCCTGGAGATAAAGATGCGCTCACAGAGTAGCTGAGACGCCTACCAGCACGTCTCTTTGCTGCTTCTTTACCCAGCCAGTGCCCAAAGAACTGGGCCAACGGACCCTTTCATTCTGGGCTCTCTGGAGTCCAGAAAGCAGGATCGGAGCTGGAGTGAGGCATCCAGAGTTAAGATCTTGGTAACTGGAACAGCCACGACTCCACGTCAGGACTGCCTAATGCCAAAGCCAGTGTTCTCCATAAGCACTCAACTGTATGGTCATCCTTTATTCCACAAACACCACTCCCTGCTGCGTGATGTGGGACTAGAAGGTTAGGGTGACCTTTTAAAAAAGGATATATGAGCTAGAATCCTGCCTCCTCAAATGAGATGCTCTTAAATTCCTCCACCTACTTTTGTTCAAAAATGGAAGATAGTTTCATTGGTTTAATTGCCTGCATTCTGCGCATTGCGGAAGCAGAAACAAAACAGCTCAGGGCCCTTAATTTCTTCGGGGCGAGCAGGAGGTAAAGTGGGGAACGCGGTGCTTCATTCTGTGGCCTGTCACATCAAACCTGTTTCTTCCACGGCTTACAAATGAGACAGCACAGCGTGTACCCCGCTTGTTCCAGCACTGGGCACATACGAAGATGAATACAACACATTTTCTGCCCTCTAGGATGCTCCTCAGTAAGTGCCTATCGAGTTATTTTAAAGGGGCCCGTGTTTGGGGCAAAGTGTGCCGTAAAGAACAAAGCTCATTTCTGGAGCTGGTTTGTGGCCTGAGCGATCTCAAATTATAGCCGTTGTTACAAAATGTACCTGACTTTGAGTTTCAAAAGAACGGGCTGTAACCTGGCTATTTCTAGACAGCCTGTTTCGGGGGGCCTGGGTAATCAAAGCCCTCATTAACCACTCTCCTCCCACCACTCCCATTATCTCCCAGGCCTGGTAGTCAGGAAGCAACTGGCTGCCTTAGAAAACCCTGGGTGGTGTGATTTAGAAAGTTGTTAAGGGAATTATGATGGAAATGTCATTGCAGGCCACTATAAATCTGGAGGCCTCTATTTAAAGGTGCCTCAATCATTTCCAGCTCACCTAGGAAGCCAGGATGGCTCCAGAGGATGTCCAGGGCCAACAAGCCCTTCTTTGTCCCCAGCTATGTGAAGCAGAAAAACGCCCCCTCTTCCAAAGATGTCTGTGTTCCAATCCCTGGACTCCGTGGCTTTCTCGCCTCATGTGGCAAAAGGGACTTTGCAGATGTGATTAAAATAAAGGTCTTGAGATGGGGAGGTTATCCTGGATTATCAGAGTGGCTCCAATATAATCATATGAATCTCTAAAAGCAGAGAGCCTTTCCCTAGAGAGAGGTTCATAGAGAAAAAGGGTTAGAAAGACGCTATGATACTGATTTTGAAAATGGAGGGAGGAAGCCATGAGCCAGAGCATACAGGTGGCCTCTAGATGTTGGAAAAGGCAAGGTCATGGACTGTCCCTTAGAGTCTTCAGAAAGAATACAGCCCTGTTAATACCTTGACTTCAGCCCAGTAAGACCCATTGTAGACTTGTGACCTATAGAACTGTAACTTTTGTATTGGTTAACCCACTGGGTTTGGGGTAATTTATCAGAACAGCAATAGAAAATGAATGTACTGGGAGTTCCTGGCATGGCTCAGTGGAAATGAATCTGACTAGTATCCATGAGGACGCAGGTTCAATCTCTGGCCTCATTTAGCAGGTTAAGGAGCCGGCGTTGCCATGAGCTGTGGTATAGGTCGCAGACTCGGCTCACATCTTGTGTTCCCTAGCCTGGAAACTTCCATATGCCATAGGTGAGACCCTAAAAAGATCAAGAAAAAAAAGAAAGAAAGAAAGAAAACGAATGTACTGGTTATACACAGTGCAATGGTCAGGAAATGAGGACCAGTGACCAGCACTGTGACTGTACGTTTGAAACAACCAGCTTAATCAACTCGTCAATTCTGTCCCCCAAAATGCTCAAGCATTTCTATGCAATGACCCGGTACTACTCGCATCAAAGACGAAAGTACAAATTGCATCCAAGCACTGGGCCACAGAGAAGGAATTAACACTTTGGGTTGGGTTGATGCTATGTGCTCTTGTTGGTCCTACAGAATCCTCAGTCCTTGTCCATCTGGGGCTGGCTCAGCACCATCAGTATCAGACAGACCTCTTCTCATGTGGAAGGAGATTGAGGAAGGCAAGGTAGCATTCCCAGAGTCTTGTTCCTAAGACTTTGACCCTCCCTGACCTTCTTAAGTGCTACACGATGTGTTCAGTGCAGGATGGATACTTGGAGTGACCAATGAAGATGAGCAGGTTGCTCCTCTCTTAGCTTAAACCACAGACCTGTGATGCTTCTACACAATCAGCTATAGGACTGCCCTTCCATACCATACATGTTTTAAGGAAATATGTCAGTGCCTGGACACTGATAGAGGGCTATTGGGTCAGAGGGACTAGTGGGCATCCTTCTCCCTCTTCCTTTCTTCCTTTAAGGATGAGACCATAGTTTATCTTAAACAGTTCTCACCGACAGAAATACCTGGGTTAGAGGTGACAGAAGTACCTGGTCGTGTGTCCCTGACCTATATCCCTTGGGAGGCTTTGCCCTTTCCCTAGATATCCCTGGAAACCCCTGGCTGTGTCTTTGACGCAGGATTCCCAAGGAGCTTCTTTGAGCCATTTTGTACTTTATCAAACCATCCATCCAAGAAACCTATCTGACAACTTTCAGTCAGGGTGGAATGTCATCAACCCAAAGAGCATCAGTGAACAGTAAACAGGGTCACTGAGAACTTACAAACCTGTAACCAAAAGGGATCCTGATCCACCCTTGGTGGAAGATTCTTACCACCATCTCCTGGGGGCCGGCTCTAGTCCAAGCATCTCATGTGTATTTTCTGATTGAATCCCTATGGCAGCCCTGAAAGATGAGTACATTATCCCACTTTAGAGATGAGCACACTGAGAATAATAACTGGTTCAGGGTCACAGTCATAGTAAATGAAGAAGCTGCATTCATAATTAGGTCTCTCTCCTTCTTAAGTGCACATGGAACATTCTCTAAGATTGATCATATCCTGGGCTACAAATCCAACCTCAGTAACTTTAAGAAAACTGAAATCATATCAAGCATCTTTTCCGATGACGACACTATACAAGTGGAAATCAACAACAAGAAAAAAACTGCAAAAAACACAAACATGTGGAGACTCAACAACATGCTACTAAACAACCAATGGATCACTGACAAAATCAAAGAGGAAATTAAAAAATACCTAGCAGCAAATGACAATGAAGATAAGACACTCCAAAACCTATGGGATGCAGCAAAAGCTGTTTTAAGAGGAAAGTTTATAGCAATACAAGCCCACCTCAGGAAACAAGAAAAAGTCTAAATAAACAAGCTAACTTTACATCTGAAGCAGCTCAAGAAGAGGAGAACAGACAAGACCTAAAGTTAGTAGAAGGAAAGAAATCATAAAGATGAGAGCAGAAATCAATGAAATAGAAACAAAGAAAACCATAGAAAAGATCAATGAAATGAAAAGCTGGTTCTTTGAAAAGATCAACAAAATTGATAAACCCCTAGCCAGACTTCTCAAGAACAAAAGAGAGAGGACTCAAATCAATAAAATTAGAAATGAAAAAGGAGAAGTAACAATGGACATCACAGAAATACAAAGGATCGTAAGAGACTACTATATGCAACTATATGCCAATAAAATGGAAAACCTAGAAGAAATGGACAAATTCTTAGAAAAGTACAATCTTCCAAGACTAAACCAAAATGAAATAGAAAAGATGAATGGACCCATCACAAGAACTGAAATTGAAACTGTGATTAAACAACTTCCAACAAACAAAAGTCCAGGACCAGATGGCTTCACGGGCGAATTCTATCAAACATTTACAGAAGAGCTAACACCTCTCCTTCAGGAACTATTTCAAAAAATTGCAGAGGAAGGGATAC
Source organism: Phacochoerus africanus (assembly GCF_016906955.1). NCBI lineage: Eukaryota > Metazoa > Chordata > Mammalia > Artiodactyla > Suidae > Phacochoerus > Phacochoerus africanus. The sequence continues at coordinate 126,755,397 of NC_062558.1, forward strand.
TCCCAAACTCATTCGATGAGGCCACCATCACCCTGGTACCAAAACCAAAGACTCCACAAAAAAAGAAAACTATAGGCCAATTTCACTGATGAACATTGATGCAAAAATCTTCAACAAAATACTAGCAAACCACATCCAACAATACATGAAAAGGATTGTACATCATGATCAAGTGGGATTTCTCCCAGGGATGCAAGGGTTCTTCAATATCCACAAATCCATCAGTGTGATACACCACATTAACAAACTGAAGAATAAAAACCATATGACCCTCTCAACAGACGCAGAAAAAGCCTTTGGCAAAATCCAACACCCATTTCTGATAAAAACCCTTCAGAAAGTGGGCATAACGGGAACCTACCTCAATGATAAAGGCCATATACGACAAACCCACAGAGAACATCATTCTCAATGGTGAAAAGCTGAAAGCATTCCCGCTGAGATCAGGAACAAGACAAGGATGTCCGCTCTCACCACTACTATTCAACATAGTTCTGGAAGTCCTAGCCACAGCAATCAGAGAAGTAAAAAAAAATAAAAGGAATCCAAATTGGAAAGGAAGAAGTAAAACTATTGTTATTTGCAGATGACATGATACTATACCTAGAGAATCCTAAAGACTCTACCAGAAAACTCTTAGAGCTCATCCACGAATTTGGCAAAGTTGCAGGATACAAAATCAATACACAGAAATCGACAGCATTTCTATATACTAACAATGAAAAAGCAGAAAAGGAAATTAGGGAAGAAATCACATTTACCATCACATCCAAAAGAATAAAATACCTAGGAGTAAACCTACCTAAAGAAACAAAAGACCTATACTCTGAAAACTACAAGCCACTGATGAAAGAAATCAAAGGTGACACAAATAGATGGAAAGATATATCATGCTCATGGAGTGGAAGAGTTAATATTATCAAAATGACTATACTACCTAAGGCAATCTACAGATTCAATGCAATCCCTATCAAATTACCAAGGACATTTTTCACAAAACTTGAACAAAATATTTTAAAGTTTGTTTGGAAACACAAAAGACCCAGAACAGCCAAAGACATCCTGAAAAAGAAAAATGGAGCTGGAGCAATCAGGCTCCCAGACTTCAGACTATACTACAAAGCAACAGTCGTCAAAACTGCATGGTACTGGCACAAAGACAGAAATATAGATCAGTGGAACAGGATAGAAAGCCCAGAATTAAACCCACGCACCTACAGCCAACTAATCTATGACAAAGGAGGCAAGAATATACAATGGAGAAAGGACAGCTTGTTCAATAAGAGGTGCTGGGAAAACTGGACAGCCACATGGAAAAGAATGAAATTAGAACACTCCCTAACATAATACACAAAAATAAACTCCAAATGGATTAAAGACCTAGATATAAGACCAGACACTATCAAACTCCTAGAGGAAAACGTAGGCCAAACACTCTCTGCCATAAACAACAGCAACATCTTCTCAGATCCACCTATCAGAGTATTGACAATAAAAAGAAAAATAAACAACCAGATCTAATAAAACTTCAAAGTTTCTGCACAGCAAAGGAAACCCTAAACAACACAAAAAGACAACCCACAGAATGGGAGAAAATCTTTGCAAACAAATCAACTGACAAGGGATTAATCTCCAAAATTTATAAACAACTTCTGCAGCTCCACACCAAAAAAAAAACAAACAAGTCTATCAAAAAATGGGCAGAAAATCTTAACAGACAATTCTCCAAAGAAGACATATAGATGGCCAATAAACACATGAAAAGATGTTCAACATCACTCATTATTAGAGAGATGCAAATCAAAACCACAATGAGGTACCACCTTACACCAGCCAGAATGGCCATCATCCAAAAGTCTACAAACAATAAGGGCTGGAGAGGGTGTGGAGAAAAAGGAACACTAGTACACTGTTGGTGGGATTATAAATTGGTGCAACCACTGTGGAAAGCACTATGGAGATTCCTCAGAAAACTAAACATAGAACTACCATTTGATCCAGCAATCCCACTCCTGGGCATCTAGCCAGAGAAAACCACGACTTGCAAAGACACGTGTACTCTGATGTTCATTGCAGCACTATTTACAATAGCCAAGACATGGAAACTACCTAAATGTCCATCAACAGAGGAGTGGATCCAGAAGATGTGGTACATATACACAATGGAATATTACTCAGCCATTAAAAAGAATGAAATACTAGCATTTTTTGCAACATGGATGGACCTAGAAACTATCATGCTAAGTGAAGTCAGCCATACAATGAGACACCAACATCAAATGCTTTCACTGACATGTGGAATCTGAAAAAAGGTCAGACGGAACTTCTTTGCAGAACAGATGCTGACTCACAGACATTGAAAAACTTATGGTCTCCAGAGGAGACAGTTTGGGGGGTGGGGGGATGTGCCTGGGCTGTGGGATGGGAATCCTGTGAAATCAGATTGTTATGATCATTATACAACTACAGATGTGATAAATTCATTTGAGTAATAAAAAAAAATGGAAAAAAAATTAGGTCTCTCTCAGGCCAACATCCAAGTTCTTCTCCTTGTGCTGTGTGCCCTTCCCAGTTGGAAATGACTTGCTTCCCAGGAATTTCTGGAAAAGTGTTCTAATCACTATACATGTACACAAAGCTGCTGTATACCGATACTCAGTTGAGATCTGCCTTCTCTAGCTAGTTAGGGGAAGGGTTCTTAGTGATATGAACAAGAACCCTCGAAATATTGCTTAAGCAACATCTAGACAGAGGCCATGCAGATAAACAGGCCAGAGCCCCTACCCTCCACTAAAGAAATCATGCCTTCACATACAGACACACGTGTACACAGGCACACAACTACAACATAAGACAGAAAATGAGTACTTGATCAAAACTGCCAGCTGGAAAAGTATTAAAGAAATAAGCATCAGCCACAGAAATGAATTCAGTAAGCTTCAGAGAGGAGGTACACTCCAAGCAGAAGCAGAAGGAGAACACAGGGATATAGAAATAACAGGGCATTGCTGGATGAAGGGAGCATCTTAGGGCTCTTAGAGGAGAAGAAAACAGAGGAAGGTGGAAAGGAAGGACAGGGCTTGATTCCAGCTTGGGAAAGACTTTGAACACCATGTGAAGGAAAGTTTGGACTTTATTTTTATATTTAAAAATACTGTTACATCTGTTTTAAATTCATTCCATGGGGAACCATGAAAACTTCTGAGCAGAGAAGTGAACTCTTAAGGGGTGTGCTTTAAGGGAATTCCTGAAAGAGGTGGGGACTGGCAGGGGCAGATGGGTCCCTGAACAGTCTTCGTGGCTGTTTCGAGACTCTGCGACGTCTGATAAAGAGCCTAGATTTCCAGTCCCAGCTTGTTCACTGGCTGACTCTGCGGCAGGAGTCAAGTAACTGAAACTTCTTGAGCCTCAGCCCCTCCCCTACTCAAAATGATGAGGTTGAACTAAGTAACTGCCCAAACCACATCAACCTCTAAAATGTTATGACTCAAAGTTAAAAATGTGTACACACCAAGCAAACTGTGCTTTTGCATCATAAAAACCATGGAGAGAACTGGTCCGACGTTCACTGGGATCTCACTGTGGCATCAAAAGACATCATCTACACAAAGTATATTTCTCAATGTATATATGTTAAGTAAGTCTGGGTGAAAGTTTCTTGCTCTGAATGCTACCTTAATTAAATAATGCCTTCCCTTCCCAGCCTTAGAAAGTAGTGGTCCCCTTTTCCTTTTGCAAATCTAGACCTTTGTCCTAACTAAAAACAGCTGCCAGCGTTTTCCCAACTCACCTGCTTAGTGAAGAAAAATAATCTGGTGGAATATACTCATAAATTTAAATTCTAACTGCAATATAAAAGCTAATGCTCTGTGACAGGCATTACTTCACATTTCCACAACACCTAAATCAAGACCTGGGCACACAAGCTTATTTAAAACGAATCCAACCAAGTTATGAATCAACTGCACTTCCTTCTGCAAAGAGGACCATTTCAGGAGGTTTTCCTTAAAATGTGGTTGTGGCTAGAGTGGAGCATCGACATTATTGCTGGGATCAAACTGGGTCCCCAGGACAGAGAAGCCAGCCAAGAGAGAATGCAAACCCCTCTCTTCTTCAATAGCTCACATCCTTTTCTGGACAACAAATATCTGATGATTCAAACCAGCAGGAGTGTCAGAGAAGCGAGATACTCCTTTATGTCAAACTATCCAAATCTACCAGTGGACTCTGGAAACTGCTCAAATGTGTTCCATGCTATTCAGACATAACATGAGCAAAAACACCAGCGATTTCATCCTCTCGGGGAATATACATTACAGTGTAGAATTTGGCCGCCTTCCAGGATCGTGTCTTAAATAGCTGTTGGGTGATTTAAAGAGATGAGTATTTTAGTGCCTTGACTTCTCCTTAAATATACACCATTTGAATGAATCCATTTATTGTAAATATCAAGGCATTGTGTTTAAAATTTCATATCTTGAAAAAAGTTCTCTGTGATTTTTCTTCAAACCTTTTAAGATATTTTAAAGATTCCTAATTTAAAAAAAAAAAAAACCTAATCCTGGTGTTTAATGATGATAAAGGACTTGTCTATTTTTGTAACAAATCACTAGAACAAAAAGCTATTATGGAGTAATTAAACACCACATTCGGCATAGATATGGAAAAGGAAGAATTGCAAATTACTTTTTACAGCTTGTTCTGAAGTTTTCTGAAGTGGAACACATTTTAATCATTAAATTCCTGAAAGGTGTTAAAAAAGTAATTGGGAGGGTTACAGAACCACCCCAAATTCCCAGGTCCCAAAGCCTCAAACGTTCTCAGGACCTCCAGCTAAAGGTGGTCACCACTGTGAAGCCCCAGCTTGATCTTTTTTTTTCTTTTTTTCTTTTTTTAGGGCTGCACCTGTGGCAGATGTAAGTTCCCAGGCTAGGGATCGAATCAGAGCTGCAGCTGCCCACCTACACCACAGCCACAGCAAGGCCAGATCCGAGCCACATCTGGGACCTATACCAGATCCTTAACCCACTTAGTGAGGCCAGGGATTGAACCCACATCCTCTTGGATATTAGGTGCCTTCTTAACCTGCTGAGCCACAATGGGAACTTCCCCATATGGATCTTGATAAGCTAGTTCAGAAGTGGCTGCTGGAAAGCCCATGCCACAGAGATCTCTCTGTCCTTGAATTAAATATAGTTTGCTCATTCAAGTCAACGGGCAAGTTATTTGAAGTTCAAGCAGAAACCAGAATCCTAAGCCATCTTCAGTTCTTCCTTGTGATTATTTAAAAGGTATACTTATTTTGAATGGAGCTAGATTTCTGTATACTCATTTTGAATGGAGTTAAATTTGTGAGTACACCTGGCAGTGTGTGAGCATATTAAATTGTAAGGGTTCCCTACCTTAGGGAGTTCCCAGGATGACGCCGCAGCAACTCCGAGCAACCTAGTTACTGATCTCCCTGCACAGACACCCTGGGCAGATGCTGCCGCAGCCTGGCCTTGCCCATCCCAGATGCTGAGTCCCCTTGGTTTAAGCTCCCAGGGCCCACTCTCCTCTCTGGTAACTCTCTCGCCACGTGGTCCTGTTAGACCAGGAGCTCCATGGAGGCACAGTCTGCCTGCAGCCCTTCTGCCCGTGGCCCCTCTCACCATCTCACCCAGAGTCACAACCTATCAGACGCTCCCAATCAGCATCTTCCTCCTTCAAGAATATCTGTCCAGGAGTTCCCGTCGTGGCGCAGTGGTTAACGAATCCGACTAGGAACCATGAGGTTGCGGGTTCGGTCCCTGCCCTTGCTCAGTGGGTTAAGGATCCGGCGTTGCCGTGAGCTGTGGTGTAGGTCGCAGACGCGGCTCGGATCCCGCGTTGCTGTGTCTCTGGCGTAGGCCGGTGGCTACAGCTCCGATTCAACCCCTAGCCTGGGAAACTCCATATGCCGCGGGAGCGGCCCAAGAAATAGCAACAACAACAACAACAAAAGACAAAAGACAAAAAAAAAAAAAAAAGAATATCTGTCCAGCCCAACCGGCTTCCTTTTTGAAAACTGAATGATCTAAATACTTTGCCTGGTGTCTTTTAACAAACATACTTGATTTTTCCCTTTTCCTCCAACACAGATTATGTACAAAGGCTCATCTTCTGTAAAAGGGGAAAAAAAGAATTATTTTCCTTAGACCTCCCTGAACATGGCTTTGGGGAAGAGTCTGTAATTTACTATAATCGATGATGGGACTGGGCAGCTGCAGATCGATTCATTTTTGGATATGCTTCCTTTCATCTCGTTCCTCAGCCCCTGGGTTAAATGGGCATTTTAAATCTCCTTACTCTTTCAGAGAAGGTAGAACCGTATTTATATTCACAAGCCTGATAAATGCAGGCTTTTTGTGCTAAACCAGAACAGAGCTCTGATTACCCCACTCGCCCTGATTTCAGTTCCCTTTGGAGGAAAGTGTCCATATTGGGTCGCCTTTGTCCCCTGTCCAATGAAGCTTTCATAGGGCTGGGAAGAACTTCCAGCTAGGAGGGCCCATTCCATTCTCATTTGGCTAGGGCCAAACCTCCTACTTTTAACTGGACATCTTGGGATCTAGTGAAATGAAGAGTAAAACATAAAGGAGGGAGTTCCCGACACGGCACAGCGGGAACGAATCCAACTAGGAACCATGAGGTTGCGGGTTCGATCCCTGGCCTTGCTCAGTGGGTTATGGATCTGGTGTTGCCATGAGCTGTGGTGTAGGTCGCAGGTGCGGCTCGGATCCCGAGTTGCTGTGGCTATGGTACAGGCCGGTGGCTACAGCTCCAATTAGACACCTAGCTTGGGAACCTCCATATGCTTTGGGTGTGGCCCTAAAAGGGTAAAAGACACACACACACACACACACACACACACACCATAAAGGAGAAACCAGCTCCAGTAGATGTGGAGAAAGAAGGGCTAGAATCCTAAAATTTAGCCAGCCTTTTTTACCTGGAATGAATGTTTCGGAATCCTCAGAGTATAGCTTGAACTTAAGGATACATAGAAAAACAGACTTCACTCAAGGGAGGTCCATTCATTTGGGGCCAATAACTAACTCTTCATAGATACGGGCTTGCAAACCTAGCCATGCCATTAACTCATGCATCTGACCTCTTAATGTCCTTCCTCATATAAAGGAACACTCTGTAATGCAAATTACACTACAGACATACAAACCAGTATCATTCAGAGCCCCCTGCAGGAAGCCCCAAGGTCATTCAAGGACTGCACCACTAACCTAGAGTAGCACTAGGAAAATCTGTGAGCTCCAGACCCACTGAGTCAGGATCATGTGTCTCTCTCAGAAAGCAAACCAGCAAACCAAACCAAACCCTTGGAGCTGGGTCATCAAGGCCCATCAAAGGGAAGAAACATACCAGCTGAAATGTCTGAAAGCTTATCTCCCCAAGCTGTGAGTTTCTTTTTCTGATCCACAAGTATCTTTTCAAAAGAAATGAGTTCTCAAAGTGCATATATTCTCCCTAACAAGTAAAATGGTCCTGACCACACCTTACTGGGTGTCCAAATATTTTGCTAAAGTCCTTTGGTCACTGCACCTGAGCACTGAGAAAGCCCACCAGCCGCCATGACCCACCTCCAGCCCCTGGACCGCAATAATCCAAACAGAGGAAGCTGATCCAGCCCACACTGAGTGAGAGAGGAGAGTCCGCCAGAATCAGCTCTGGCAACATTCCCTCCCCAAAGCTGATAAATATCTACTTGTCATAGACTGAATATTTATGACACCCCCCCAATACACACACAATTCATCAGGTTTATGCCCTACCTCCCAATGTGAGGGGGCCTTTGGGAGACGGTCAGGTTGACGTGAGGTCCCTCGTGCTGGGCTTAACACTTTTTTTTTCCGGTCTTTTTAGGGCCACATCTGCAGCGGATGGAAGTTCCCAGGCTAGGGACTGAATCTGAGCTTCAGCTGCCAGCCTACGCCCCAACACAGCAACTCGGAATCCAAACCGAATCTGAGACCTATACCACAGCTCAGGGCAACACCAGATCCTTAACCCACTGAGTGAGGCTAGGGATCGAACCTGAATACTCATGGATCCTCGTCAGGTTCATTTACCACTGAGCCACAACGGGAACTCCAGGCTCATCAATCTTAGAAGTAGAGACACCAAAAATGAGTATGCTCTCTCTCTCTCCCCCCACCCCCCATCGCCCCCTCATCCCAGCATCCAAAGAGGTCATGTGAGCACATATAAGAGGGCAGCCACCTCCAGGCCAGGAGGAGAGGACCAAACGAAACCTACACTTTGTTGGCACCTTGATCTTGGACTTCCCAGACTCCAGAACAGTGAGAGATGTATTTCCTCTGGCTAAGGCACCCCGTCTATGGTTTTTGTTGTGGCAGCCCAAGCTGATTAAGACAACATCTCTGTGAGCTTTGTCACTGCACTTCACAACAGGGACAGAGGAGGAGGACAATGAAGGGAGCAATGAAAGTCACCTTTGTTCTGACCAGAATCTCTCTGCTTTGGCTCTGGCATTTGCTTCAAGCACATAACCAGCAGACCATGAACGTGGGCGCCCCCTGGTGCCTGCTGAGGATAACCGCCCCCCCCCGCCCCCCACAGTCCCCAGGGGGGTCGGGAGTTGGGGGGGGGGGGGTGTCCAAAACAATGCAGCTGCCACACCCTCCCTGGCCTCACCCAAGCAACTCCCAAAGGACCCTGAAGGCACTGCCTTTGCCAGGAACCACAACTGGGAACAATTCCCTTTCAGCACAGAAAGGGGCCTGGGATGGAAAATTTTCCCTCTGTTCCCAAAAAGAAGGTTGCCAGTACCTTCTCAGATACAAAAGGAGAAAAGTACATGCTGTCTCATAGTTATAAAAATTACCAAGTAAGAACAAATCACTATTAAAAAAAAAAAAAAAAAACAAGCTAAATTGACATGGTTCCTGTCTTCCAGGAGGCAGGTGATCTGAGGAAAATCACATCCAGAGGCGGAAAAAATAAATAAATAAATAAATAAAAGATTTAAAAGCAGGCAACCTAATGAAAAGGATGGAGTAAATCCCTAATACATGTGCAAATTACACATCCATGATGTGTCTCCCGTATGAGGGAAGAACCAGCTGTTAGATGATACACTTATTTAATCAAGAAAGGAGTTGGAGGAGGGAAATGAGGGTACAGTTTTATCATCATCTCTGCGAGACTCCCTCTCTTTGCTCCCCAAAATGAGGTACAACTTCATCTGTGCTTCCAGAATATTTTATACCTTCCCCCACCACCACATTGGTAATATCCTGTGAATGTGTGTCTTGTGGGCTAAATAGGAAACGTTTACTTCTTATATGTAACTTTGTTTCAACACTACCACTAGACAATGGTGTTGTTTTTTTTGTTTGTTTGTTTGGTTGGTTTTTTTTGTCTTTTTTTTTTTTTGCTATTTCTTGGGCCACTCCCGCGGCATATGGAGGTTCCCAGGCTAGGGGTCTAATCAGAGCTGTAGCCTCCGGCCTATGCCAGAGCCACAGCAACGCAGGATCCGAGCCGCCTCTGCGACCTACACCACAGCTCACGGCAAGGGCAGGGATCCAACCCGCAACCTCATGGTTCCTAGTCGGATTCGTTAACCACTGCACCACGACGGGAACTCCCGACAATGGTGTTATGAGCCAAGCTTTAGAATAAGAACTTTCAGTGCATTATCTCACTTAATCCTCAGAACAAATTTACAAGGCTGTACTGTTATTATTTTATAAGAGGCAATATCTTTGTAAGGGCTATCAATATAAAAACACCAGGAGTTCTTGTTGTGGCGCAGTGGTTAACGAAACCGACTAGGAACCATGAGGTTGCGGGTTCGATACCTGCACTTGCTCAGTGCGTTAACGATCCGGCATTGCTGTGAGCTGTGGTGTAGGTTGCAGACGCGGCTCGGATCCAGCATTGCTGTGGCTCTGGAGTAGGCTGGTGGCTGCAGCTCCGATTCAACCACTAACCTGGGAACCTCCATGTGCCGCGGCAGCAGCCCAAGAAATAGCAAAAAAAAAAAAGACAAAAAATAAATAAATAAAAACACCAAAAAAGTGTACAGGGCAGTTTCCTTCCCACTTCAGCCCCCATGCCAAGTTCTGACACTCCCTTCGCATATAACTATTATTATTCTTATTCGTGTCTTATGCATCCACCCAGAGTTTATGTATGTATATGTCTCATATTTTATGTAAAAGGTAGCATATGATACAAGTTGCTCTGCACTTGGAAAATTTTACTTATCTCAGAGATCTTTATGTGAAAAACTATCTTAGACTTTTCTTACAGCTGTAAAGTATTTCACTCTGAGCATGAACCATAACATATTTAACCACACGTCTATGTCTATGGATCGACACATGGATGCTTCCATCATTATATTTTACAGATGAGACAACTGAGGCTCAGAGAGGTTAAGTGACTTGTCCTAAGTCACACAGCTGGTGTGTAGCAGAGGAAGGACTCAAGTTGGTTAGATTGAAGCCTAAAATCTTAAGCAATTTGCTGTATTTATTGCCTGACACAATGCCTGGTATGTAGCAAATACTCAATAAATACTTAATGAGTAGATTAATGAACCAACAAACCAAGAGCAGAAAGAAAAAAATATATCAAGAGGAGTGATTAGCCTCTCTTTCCTTCATCCTTCACTGCAGCTGCTGTTCTTTTTTTCCCTCTGTAGATACCTGCATCCACTCCGGTAGCAGAGAAGGGGACACATACTTTCAGCCATCCCTGGAACCTGCAAAAACCTGCCTGATCCCTGCACATTACTTAACCCTCTACTCAAATTCTGGATGAAGGGCCTTCCGAGGTGGATGCAACATCACCTCCGCTGGCCAAAATCCCCAAAGGTCTGCTCACGAAGGTCACAGCGGGGTAGGAAGAGAGTTCCTGGGGGCAAACAACACCTGTGCCTCCATCTCCAGGTGTCACTCGGACACATCCGAGCGTCACTGCGGATTAGACAGCCAACTTCCAGACCCGGCTCCCAGGCTTTGCAGCCGGTTTTCCTCTACAAAGGCAGCCGTCCCGAAGAAAACCTTTAACTCCTTCCAAATGTGCCAGAACGCTGACACATGCAGCCTTGTTTTCACACTGTGTTTTACGTTCGGCTCAGCCGTCCAATAAATTTAACACCGGAATTATATACAACATTAAGTGCATTCAAACACAGCTGATGTCTTCACTGGCTCTTTTGTGAGCAGCTGCTGGGAAGGTGCAGCATCTGACAACAGGAAAGCTGTGTCTTTCAACGTTACAGGCCCTGGGGAGCGCTGGCCTGAAAGGTAACCTCCCTGTGACCTCACAAGGTATCAGAACGGTTTAATTCCTCCGACTGGTGTTAGAAGAATACTGCAGACTGTAGCATCTGCACTCAGTCTTCCAGCCCCTCAAAAGATATGGAACGCCTGCCTTCAGACAGGCCAGGCCTAAAAACTCAGAATATGACAGACACCATTCCACGTCCACAGTCTCAGTATGTATTCCGTATACTTGTGAAGTTTCTGGAAAAGTGAGCAACTGCCTTGAAAAACACATACCCATCTTTCCTCTGGCACTCTGCTGTCCTGTTTGATAATGGGAGATATTTATTTAACAAGGGCTCAGAATTAGAACTTAATTGGTTGTAATCTGCTTAATGAAGAAATAATGTCCTCTACAATTATTCTAATCTAATCCATTGATTCTAAAATCTATGCGACATTACAGATTTTTCTAAGACAGACTATTTCAATCTCTTCCTCTACGTTTAATTTCAAACTATTGACATGCAAAACAAATGGCCATTCATTTTAAAGGCTGCAATACCAAAAAATTAAATCTATCATGTTTGCCCATCTTTAAGGCTGACTTGCTAGCTCTAGGATCAGCATTTGCAATTCCCCTGAAGTGAGAAACTTTTCAAGCTGATGTGTTCACTTTTCATTTTCCTCTACTGGGCTCACTCTGAAACATGTGGGATAGAAATCTCCAAGCAGGAATAGCATGAGCCACATCAACCTAAGTTAGAAGCAAAAAGGAAAATGCATTTTACCAAGATGCAGAGAGAGAGAGAGATCAGCTTGCCAATCAATCAACAAATGTTCATCTTCATTTGTGGTTTTCCATTTAAAATGTTTAGGTATATGGTTCTTCCTAACTCATCACATTCTTAAATTCTCTTCGAACAAAGCCTGCGTCTAAACACTGGCATGTTTTGCATGCCTTGTATTTCTCAGGTTCCAAGTACAGTCAAAATGCAGATCACGACAGAACAATTTCTTGACATTTTTGTTTTATAATTATTATTATCACAGTGCAATTCTAGTGGGTCTTTGCCAGATATATATCAGAGGTGAAAGTCTTTTAAAAGTAAATCATTATAAAATCCCTTTCCTTTATACTATGCTGGAAGTGCAGTGTCTAAAGGTCTTTTGGGAAAATAAATAATGGAAATTTTGTTATTGATCTCATGCAGCGGCAGTGAATCTAATGAGTTATTGTTATTTTACCCACAGCAAATATTATGTGGTCCGAAATAATAACATTCAATTAAAGAAGGAAAGCCAGATAGGATGGAAGATAAAAACGTAACTTAACAATGAATCCCTTTTAGTGCTTCCTAAATGCTAATTTAGTCTGTCACACATTTAGAATAAAATTCTTTTTAAAAAATAGTTTCCCATGCCACAGTAATAATTAAAATGATTATTTATCTTGTGAGAGACAAGTATCATCTTCAACAAAAGAAGGTTACTGGTCTTCATTAAGAGATAATATCTAACAACAATAGCAAAAGCTTAAGCTGATCATCAACTCTCCCAGGATTTATCAAAACTTTTGAAGAGTTACATCTGAGCAAAACCATAAAAGCAATCTCAAAAATGCTGCACAATGGAGCCCTATTAGCAGAGCTCCTGCATCTATGAGTTGAAGGTCATCAGACTACAAGGTCACAATGTGTCCCTTACAGCATCATTGGATCCAAGAAACCAGAGCACTTCATAAAGGGGAAGAAGGGCATCAACAGCAGGTGTTCCTCTGATTTCTCTGTGGTGTATTATCAAAAATGGGAAGCCACTGCCTTTTAAAATTCTGTATCTGGTTCATCAAGCCACCAAGAAAATCCAAGTGACTTGAGCTGAAGGAAGCAGCTGCCATAATCCTAAATCTCCAGGACAAAGCTCCTAGTGTTTGGCCATGGGCTGACCTAACACACTTGCTTCTGAATGCCCATCCTTGTGACCTAACTGCTCCACAGGCTCTGTTCTTGCTGGATGAGGAGACCTCCCCACCCCGGACCCACTCCACTTCATCCCTGCATCGCCCTTTCTATGTTCAGATAATGCCCCACCCATCTCCCCATGCCCTGAAAATTAGACAGGAACATGGCACCTATGACCATGTTCTTTCCCATAGACAGTAACACAACCACGTTTACAAAGAGACATTTTCTAGAGATGGAGTTCTCTTCGAGGGATCAAATCCTACCATCTCTTACAAATCAGAGAACCTAAAGAGTGCATGACTCCCTTTGAACTTGTGGCCTTGATGGCCACCTAAACAAACAGCACCTGAATGGAGCAAAAAGAGGGTCTTCAACTGAGTGGGAAACCATTGTAAAGGGTGTGTCTACCTACCTCCACTCACCATAGAGAATAGCAAGTAAATTTTCACCGGCTCTTCACACCTGTTCATTAGCCCTGAACTGCTTGCTAAATGAGAGAGACTAATAAATCTGCACTTGTCTGCAATCTGGCGTCCCACACACATACCTGCAGGTTGAAAGGAATAAATGAATGAACACCAGCGAAGAGACAGAGTGGTCACTCTATGTCAGGGATGACACTAAGCTTTTAATATTCAAGACAATTCCTTAAGGTAGGTACAGTTACAATCATCTTATTTTGCAGATGATGAAACCAAAGCTTAGAAAGGTTAAGATTATCCAGCTAAGACTAGGGATTTGACACCAAAACCATCTGCTCCAGACCTCATGCTCTCAAGTGCTGTGCTAAAGTACTTAAGAGATTAATAAAGTGGCTTTCAATCTCCCAAAACAAGCCCTTACTTAAGATGCACCTATTTTCACATAAGGGATAATTTATAATTTCATACTACATTGGATTTCTAAAAACATGTGTGCTTTGGAAAAACAACACTCTCAGACACTTAAGTGACAGTGTCTTGTGCCAGAAGAACTTAAAGAACTTTTAAAGCCAACAACAGGGGAATGAAACAAATTCACACATTTCCAAGGACCTGTCACCAAGAGGTTCGAGGTCCCCACGCTTTGGTCCAACTCTCCAGTTGCGAGCATTTCAAATTGCCTGGAAGCGCCTGAGAAAACAGAGAGGCCTCGGAGAACTAACTCTGTCAAAACAAATCTCAACCACGCAATTTCTCAGTTCTTATCCTTGCTTTCATTCTGATGCATGGTCCCCCTTGACCGTGTTAGCCCCCTCTGCTGATCCAAGCAGCAGCTCAATGGGTATTAATCCACATTGCCACACAATGCAGATGAGTTTGGGAATGGAATTAAAAGGCCTTGGCTGAGGTTCCACTTTGGCAGTAAACAGAGGCTCATCAGAAGCTGGTACCATCTGGAACTGATAGGATGGTCAAATTGAATACTTTTCTAAACACGGGGAGTATTTATGATTGTTAGATACAGGTGAAGACTGAAGCTTTTTCAATGTGCAGGATGTGAGAGCCCTGCCTAGACCATTGTCTGTGTTCTCTGGAGGCTAGCTAGAAAGATCACTAGATTCAGAAGGAGGGAGTTCCCGTCGTGGCGCAGTGGTTAACGAATCCGACTAGGAACCATGAGGTTTCGGGGTTCGGTCCCTGCCCTTGCTCAGTGGGTTAACCATCCAGCGTTGCCTTGAGCTGTGGTGTAGGTTGCAGACGCAGCTCGGATCCCACGTTACTGTGGCTCTGGCGTAGGCTGGTGGCTACAGCTCTGATTCGACCCCTAGCCTGGGAACCTCCATATGCCGCGGGAGTGGCTCAAGAAATAGCAAAAAGACCAAAAAAAAAAAAAAAAAAAGGAGGTCTCTTCCACCTTACTGTTAGGAAAATCAACTTGCAACCCAGCCATGTTCCCTGGAAAGCAAGAGGACTATCTAAGTATCTGCAAAGTGGGCTCAAGCACACGGTCCATAAGCAAGAGTTTTGATCTTGAAAAACAGTGCTTTTCCAAAATGGAAATAGGAAAAAAAAAAAAAAAGTCAATCATACAACAGCTGTGTTTACACATACAAAGTGAAGTGGAAAACTGAGGCAATTACCCAGATGATTTCAATCAAAACATCCTCTCAACTGAAATACCCAGAAAAGTGAGGCTATAATATGGGGGGGGGGGTTCTTATTTTTTAGCTTGGATTACCCAGATAATTGATTCATATCTCCACTTATTTAGACACGGCCTAAAACCCATCCTGTGCACTGGCAACTGAAAACACAATTATTTGCAGATGTACATACTTAGGGACACAAGTGTCTATGGTTACAATTATGTGCAGATGCAGAGTCAAGTCTGAAGGTTTGGAAACCTGTTTTGAAAAGTTGACTAAAAACAGAGGTCATTCCTTTTAAACTCCATTCCCTATAAAAAGTCACTTTAGCAGATAATGACAATTTATCCCCCTAAACTAATCCATACACAATAAAAAAAAAAAATCCTTAAAACTTCCCTACTTTGATTTTTTTGATTACTTGAGGAGAGAAAGCATCCATGAAAACCAATGTTTTAGTAACAAAGAACCCCTTCAAAATTGCCTCCCTTTCACTTTAGAAATATATTTCTTAAATCAACTAGAAAAATGGCCTCCAGAGTTCCCCTCGTGGCGCAGTGGTTAATGAATCCGACTAGTAGCCATGAGGTTGCCCGTTCAATCCCTGGCCTTGCTCAGTGGGTTAAGGATCCTGCGTTGCCGTGAGCTGTGGTGTAGGCTGCAGACACGGCTCAGATCTGGTGTTGCTGTGGCTCTGGTGTAGGCTGGCAGCAACAGCTCCAATTAGACCCCTAGCCTGGGAATATCCATATGCCACAGGAGTGGCCCTAGAAAAGGCAAAACAACCAAAAAAAAAAAAAAAAAGGCCTCCCTTATATCATTTCTTTTCCCCTCAATTTTTGAACTATCTACTTCATCCCCCTTCAATGTCCATAATTCCCGTGTATAACTTATCCAACTTATTTTGGAATATATCTCCAACCACAGAATATAGTCAAATATTTGCAACACAAAGGAGAACCAGAGAATGCCACTAACTCAAATGCAGCCCCAAACTATAAATTCATTTTAATTAAAGATATTTGATAAGCACACAAGCTGAAAGAAATGAAGAGGGGAGGGTGCCAGAAAGAGACTTATCTTTTGCAGAGAAATTAAAAATCGCAGGAAGAATTCAATAAACCAGAGAGGCCTCTTGGAACCTTCTATTTAAGTCCTTTTATCTAAGCACACTGGTTAAAATTTATGTGCTTCTCATTTCCGGTCAGTATGATAACCTGAACAGATGCATATACACAAACTCTCACCCCCCTTCAAAAAAGAAAAAATAAGAAATGTAACAACAACGAAAAACCATGAAAGCCAGAAAAAAAAAAAAAAACAGCAACTGGACACATGCTTATAAGGGAGTAATTTTTCAACTTGGGCTGCATATTTAGAATCATCTAGAAGCTCTTAAAAAAATCCCTGCTGGTACAGGTTTCAGGTGGTAAAGGTGGAATTCTCAGATGATTCCCATGTGCAGCCCATCCAGAGAACACTGTAGCAGGGACATGAGGAAGAAGCTACCATGGTCTCAAGTCTTTGACCAGGAAACTCTGAAAGACCTCCCACCATGAAACTAGAGGCCCTGCAAGGTCCAGAACTTGAAAACAGACCCAGAGTATCTCTGTTCACTAGCCTGGGGACAAGATACAGAAAGAAGCTTGAATCTTATAAGAGTGTAGAGTCCCAAGGATATTCTTCACATGATGTGTGAGTTCCAAGCCAAAAAATTCACCGCAAGGCCCATAACCCATGAACCCCTTAAGGCCCAGCCAAGCAATTATTGATTACTTCAAGACCCTATGATCTTGAATTTGATTTCTGAAGCAAAAAGGGAGCAATTTTTGAAGGGATTCTTCACTATTAAAAACCCTATTTTCTAGCTCAACATTATAAATAAACTTTACTTCCATAAAAACAAAACAAAAACCTATTTTCATGGATATCTCTCTCCTCAAATAATGAAAAAAAAAAAAAAGAAGGGCAGTTAAGGATATGTTTTACTTAATATGGATTCATTTTGGGGGGGACATATTGTCATTCTCTGCTTAAGTGAATTTTTATAGGGTGTGGAGTTTAGAAGAAATGATTTCTGTATTCAGTCAAATCTTCAAAACAGACTTCCAAAAACTTCCGACTTGACTCTGTCTATGCCAAGCTACACGGCCTTCAAGACCTTAGGCAGGTCCTAGGGAAAGCCACTGTCACCAGAGGTAACTTATAGTTGAAATACTAAACCATACACCAAAATAAACAGGAGCAATAAATGAAGACCAATGTGAAGGGAGGCTTTTAAAACCCAAAAAGTCTAAAACGAAAATATATAACAGTTGAAATGAAACCCTGGGTCGGTGACTTCAATGAAACACACACAGAGGAGAGGATTAATGACTAAGACGACAAGGCTCAAGACCTCAGAGAAATAAAGAAATGAAAATATGGATCCAACATTCTGAGAAAGTGTGGAAAGAGTAAGAGCTCCGTCTTTGAGAAGTGTGAAAGGAAGAGAATCGAAAGACTAAAGATGTGCTAGAAGAGATCATCAATGACTTTTCCAGAATTAAATGAACACGCAGGCGTTCAGATAAAAGAGGGTAATACCTACTGCCAAAGAGGAGAGATCAAAACTAAGTCATACCTAAATATCAGTGAAATCAGTGAATAGAAAACAACAGGGAAACCTTAAACTATTCGGACTTAAGTAGAAATAAAAAAAAAATTGAAATAAAAATTAAAAGATAGCTGAAAGAAACAATCATTCGAATGACAACAGATTTCATATCAGCAACAACAGATGCGAACTGGCAGTGGAATGATAGTGTAAAAGTGCTGAAAGAAAATACTTGCCAAACTAGGATATTACGGAGGTAAATTCTTCAAGGATGAGGACTAAATTTTGATACATATTGACATATAAAAAGATCCAGTGAAACACATATCTGATAAAAAAAAATTAAATTCAAAATATACAGAGAACTCTTAGAACTCAACAATAATATGAATACAACCTAATTGGAGTTCCCTTTGTGGCTCAGTAGAAATGAACCTGACTAGTATTCATGAAGATGCAGGTTCGATCCCTGGCCTCGCCTAGTGGGTTAAGAATCCTGTGTTGCTGTGATCTGCAGCATAGGTCACAGACACTGCTCTGATCTGGCATTGTTGTGGCTGTAGCATAGGCTGGCAGCTCAGCTTTGATTGGACCCCTAGCCTGGGAACTTCATATGCCACAGGTGCGGCCCTAAAAAGGAAAAAAAGAGGAAAACAACCCAACTTTATTTTTTTTATTATTATTTATTCTTTTTTTTTTTTTAGGGCTGTACAACCGAGGGGCATGGAGGTTCCTAGGCTAGGGGTCTAACCAGAGCTGCAGCCTCTGGCCTATGCCACGCAACACCAGATCCAAGCCACGTCTGTGACCTACACCACAGCTCACTGCAACGCCAGATCCTTAACCCACTGAGTGAGACCAGGAATCGAACCTTCGTCCTCATGGATACTAGTCAAACTCATTTTCGCTGAGCCACAACAGGAATTCTCCAATTTTAAAAATAAGTAAAAGATCTGAAGAGACTTCTCACCAAAGAAGATACACAGATGGCAAATAAGCATGTGAAAAAAAATGTTCACCATCATATGCTATTAGGGAATTACAAATTAAAATAAAACAACCATGAGATACCACTCTGCATATATTAAAGTGGCTAAAATCCCAAAACCTGACAATATCAAATGTTAATGAGCGTACAGAGCCACAGGAACTCTCATGCATTGCTGGTGAGGACACAAAATGGTACAGTCACTTTGGAAGATCGTTTGGCAGTTTTCACAATGCTAAATATACAACTAAAACACAATCTAGCAATTGCAATCCTAGCTATTTACCCATACGAGCTGAACATTTATATCCACAGCAAAAAAATATGAACACATATGTTTATAGCAGCTTTATTTATAATCTCCAACAACTGAAAGCAACTGAAGCTGGAAGGAAGACATCCTTCGATAGGTGAATGAGTAAACAAACGTGGTTCAGCCAGACCACAGAATATTATTCAGTGATAAAAAGAAAGAAACTATCAAGTCACAAACAGACATGGAGGAAACTTAAGTGCAATTTCTAAGTGAAAGAAGTCAGTCTGAAAAGCTGTCTGATTCCAACAAAAGGCATTCTGGAAAAGGCAAACCTATGGAGGCAGTAAAAAAGACAGTAGTTGCCAAAGGTTCAGCAGACAAGAAGGAAGCAGGGAAGATAAACAGGCAGAGTACAGGGGATTTTTAGAGTGATGAACCCATTCTGAATGACACTTTAATGGTGGATACAGGACATGATACATTTGTCAGAACCCACACAACCATCTAACAGAAAAAGGGAATGGTACATTTGTTAATAATAACATAAAAATATTGGCGCATTAATTATAAATGCACCACACTAATGCAAGATATTAATAATGGGAGAAACTGTGGCTGGGGAGGGTCTATGGGGGAACTCTCTATACTATCTGTTCAATTTTTCTGTAAGTCTAAAAAGGTTCTAAAAAATTACTGTCTATGACTTTAAAGGGGACAGTAATTACCATGCAGAGGTGGTTGGTAAAATAACGATTAAAAGATAGGCATCAGGAAAAAGGACACCCAGAGGGTTAGCAAAGAAACTGGTTTAATATGTCAGTAAACTGGGAGATGGGGAGGGAGTGGGATAGACTGGGAATTTGGGGTTAAGAGATGCAAACTATTGCCTTTGGAATGGATAAGCAATGAGATCCTGATGCATAGCACTGGGAACTGTATCTCGTCACTTACGATGGCGCATGAGGGAGGATAATGTGAGAAAAAGGATGTATATCTGTGTGTGTGACTGGGTCACCTTGCTGTACAGTAGAAAATTGACGGAACACTGTAAACCAGCTATAGTGGAAAAAATAAAAATCATTTAAAAAAAATATGTCAGTAAATTGAAAGATGCACTGACCACTTAAAAACAACAAAACTGGTTTGGAAGGATTTAAAAACATGAAAATATACATCCTCTTCTATGGTATGTGAATTCTCTCTCAATAAAACTCCTACCCAAAAATATACGCATGGCTCATAGCCCAGTGGTCCCATTTCCAAGTATAAATTCCTCCATATATACACACAGAAGCCAGAGTGGGACATTACTGTGGCATTATTTGTAATATTAAAAACAAAGAGATAGCCCCAAAGCCCATCCAGAGTGGAATATTGTTCATGGAAATATGTATGCGGTTAAAGCATAAAATAGGAACAAGATGAACAACAGCTCTGTGAACACTGAACTCCAGAGGAAGACATCTGCTCAGAAGACTAAAAGCCATTTCAAAGTTTAACATGTCCAAAATGGAACTCGAAACCCTCACTTTCCAAAGCAAAAACAGCCCTCACTCCTGGTCTCCCCCGCCTCAGAAAATGGCACTGTCATTCGCCCAGGTAGATGACAGCACCACAACTGCCTTCCCTTTACCTCTCACCCCCTCTACACCCATCAGTAAATCCGTGGACCCCCTGAATCTAACTGGTCCATATCGCTAGCCTAGAGGGAGCCCCCCGTAGCTCTGGAGGTGATGCTACACAGCCTCCTAGCCAGGTTGGCTGCTGTTCCCCTTGCGCTACCAGAGGCAGGATCTACAATCAAGAAAGATCTTTCCAGGAGTTCCTGTGTGGCTCAGCAGAAAAATGAATCTGACTAGTAACCATGAAGTTGCAGGTTCGATCCCTGCCTTGCTCAGTGGGTTAAGGATCCAGCGCTGCTGTGAGCTGTGGTGTAGGTCGCAGACACCGCTAGGATCCTGCATTGCAGTGGCTGTGGTATAAGCTGCCAGCTGTAGCTCCAATTCGACCCCTAGCCTGGGAACCTCCATATACTGCAGATGTGGCCCTAAAAAGCCAAAAAAAAAAAAAAAAGAAAGAAAGAAAGAAAGAAAGAAAGAAAAAAGAAAAGAAAGAGAGAGAGATCTTTCTAACACATAAATAAAATCATGACATTATCCTGTCCAAAACCTTCCAGTCCCCCCAAGAGCTTCTCATCACACTTGGTACAAACCCAAAGTCCTCATCATAGCCCAGCTGAGCCTCCAACCATGTGACCCACCCCTGGCAGGCTCTCCTACCCTCACTGACTCCACCGCACTCCCACGCATCACCATGTTCCCAGGACCCACCAGCCACCCCCTCCCCTGCCACACGCACACACTGGGCCTGGACACTGGATGGTTCCCCAACCTCAAAGACTACCAGATTCCACTGTGACTCTCGGTCAAGCGTCTCCTCGGAAAAGGCTTCCTCTATCTGAAACAGTGCCCGCCCTCTGTTACTCCCACCCCGACCCTCCGCCCTCCTTTCATTGTCTTATTTCCATATCCCTGTATCATCTGTCTCCCTGTCTCTTGCAAGGAATGTGGCCTCCTTGAGGCCAAGGTCTCTTTCTGGCTCATTCGACATGTATCCTCAATGTACAGAACAGCACCTGGTCCAGTGAAGACACACAGAAAATACCTGGAAATTAATCAATTATTCAGTGATGCTTTTGTAGACTTCAACGTCATACCTGTAACAGCCCCCTTTTAAAAGGCTATGAACCCAGGGAAATGGACTCCATAGTTTGTAATAACCTACACGGGAACACCTGTCACTGATTCACTTTGCTGTACACCTGAAATAAACACAATATTTGAGTCAACTATACGCCGGTAAAATTTTTTTAAAATAAATAAATAATAAAAAGATGTGAGGCAAATTGGGGAGCCAACTGTGTGTTCCACGGGCTGAATGAGACAGATCTGTGGTCTTGCCTTCCTTCCAGAAGGTGGCGAGGTTGGAGGTCAAGGGGGCGGGGGAGAGCAGAGAAGCTGCCACAGAGCTGGAGACCAGGAGGACTGCTGGGCTTTGCTCTTCTCTCACCATGAGGCCACGGGGAAGGCACCTGCCACCTCTGGACCTGAGTTCCACCTACAACACGTCAGGCTTGCTCCACTCAGGTGGGAAAAGGAGCACATGCTCATTCCCCAGAATCTTTTTTTTTTAATTAAAATAGAGTTGATTTATAATGTTGTGCCAATTTCTGCTGTAGAGCAAAATGACTCAGTTATACATAGATATACATTAGTTTTTTTCTATTCTTTTCCATCATGGTCTATCCCAGGAGATCGGATATAGTTCCCTGTGCTATAAAGTAGAGTTGAAGGGCATGGAGGGGTTGAGCTGCTCACAGGGGAGGGGAGGTGGCTGACCTTGAGATGCCCTCAAATCCTCAACAGGTAGGCAGCCCCCACAGTTCACATCTCACCTTCCACCGTTCAATCGAAAGCTCCCTAGGCTCCTTCAGGTCCCAAAGTTCTAGGACTCATCCTTTCAAAGTATCTTGAATCCGTATCTCTTCCCACCATCGAAAGAAAATCAAAACACCAGAGAACAACTTGGTTTTGACCTGTGCAGTTCACAAAGCCTTCGCCATGTGGCATCTCATGCGAGCCTGCCCATGAGTCTAAAAAGTCCCAAGGGTAGGTTCACAGCTGAGGCAACTGAGGCTGGGAGGGGAGACGGGCATCTAAGAGAACGGGGTTCTCTTTGCAAAGCAAGTAAGTGAAATCCCTAGCACATCAGGACTCTTTCCCCAGATGGATGTAGTTGGTCCTTCTCAAATGTGACAATGACGACAATGGGCTGAGAAAACCAGGCCGGTCCCACAGTTCTCGCCACGGTGCATTCCGATGTTTAAGTGCACAAGCTGAGTGGGCAGGCCTGTTCCTCCCCCACTGAGCCCTAACCAGCCTGAGATGGCCGCTCCAGTCTCTTCTCACACTGGCCTCCCTCACACCACAGGGCCGTTCCCTTTGCTTGGAATGCTCTTCCCACCCAGACCAAGTTTGACCCCCATTCCAGGCTCTTATATAGCCCCACCTGCCTCTCCCTGAGGGCATTCCTTATACGTGGAACTTTCTATGCAAGTGCTTCTCTCTCTCCCTTACTTGACTGTAAACTCCCTGAGGGCAGGGCCAGGAACTTAACCTCTTCACCACCAAATACATAGCCAGAAATGGCACGTGTGAGGCTGTGAGGCCTGGAAATGCTGAGGACCTTTTGCTGGAAGATGGCACCCAGTTAACCCTGGAGGTGATCCCTCAACACAAAGGTCAGATCCAACAGCTCAAGGTCAAGAAGCCACATCCTTGGTAACAGCGTGTGCCATAAACCTGCCTTGCCTCTGGATAGCTTATACATTCTAAGAGCCAACAAACCAAAGCCTGTTAGAGATGAGTTTTCCGTGATTTATAAGAGAAATAATCTGGCAGATGTACTCCCCTAACAAGACTGTAACCCACCACCTCACACCAGTCAGAATGACCATCAGTAATAAGTCCACAAATAACAAATGCTGGAAGGGGTGTGGAGAAAAGGGAACCCTCCCGCACTGTTGGTGGGCATGGAAGCTGGTACAACCACTATGGAGAACAGTATGGAGGTATCTTAGAAAACTATCGATAGAACTACCATATCACCCAGCAATCCCACTCTTGGGCATCTATCCGGACAAAACTCTACTTAAAAGAGACACATGCACCCGCATATTCATTGCAGCACTATTCACAATAGCCAAGACATGGAAACAACCCAAATGTCCATCGATAGATGATTGGATTTGGAAGAAGTGGTATATATACACAATGGAATACTACTCGGCCATAAAAAAGAACAAAATAATGCCATTTGCAGCAACATGAATGGAACTAGAGACTCTCATCCTGAGTGAATTAAGTCAGAAAGAGAAAGACAAATACCATATGATATGACTTATATCTGGAATCCAATATACTGCACAGATGAACCTTTCCACAGAAAAGAAAATCATGGACTTGGAAAGAACAGACTTGTGGTTGCCAAGGGGGAGGGGGAGTAGGAGGAGTGGGATAGTCTTGGAGTCTTAGGTTAACAGATGCAGACTATTGCGTTTGGAATAGATAGGCAATGAGATCCTGCTGTATAGCACTGGGAACTATGTCTAATCACTTGTGATGAATCTATACATGTATGTGTAACCGGGTCACCACGCTATACAGGAGAAAACTGACAGAACACTATAAACCAGCTATAATGGAAAAAATAAAAATCATTGCTAAAAAAAAAAAAAAAGGTTGTAACCCCACCCCAAACAGCCCAGTTTCATACACTTCCGACCTGTTCCACCTAAGTGCTTGGCATCAAATAAGTACTTATTCATTTGTTTTCACCTACCTGGCTCAGGCTTGCTGCATATTCATTCATTCATTTATACATTCAACAAATATTTGCTAAGTGCTTATTACAGCGTGGCTTCTTGGGACTGGGGACAGAGAAGAGAACAAGTCAGACAGGCCCTTTGCTTTTGTGCAACTTAACATTCCGGTGAGAGAAGCGGACAAACAAGCGAATCAGCAACGTCAGTTTGGACAGCAATAAGACCTACGGCGATAATGGAACAGGGAGATGGAATAAGGAAGGAAGGGGGAAGGGAAATACTTATCTGGGTGGGTATGAAAGACCTTTGGGGTTGAAAAACAACCAGGAGGAGTCAGCCAAGTGAGGATGACAGAGAAGAACACTCCAGACAATTCGGGGAGCAAGAACAGAGGGTCTGAGCCAGAAGAAGCTTGATGTGTTGGAGGGGCAGAAAAAAGACAGAGTGGTTTAAGAATCTATCACCCTCCCTGGGACAGTACAGGACAAGATAAGGCCAGAGAGGTGGGCAGGGACCCGATTATATAAGAATTCTTTTTTTTTTGGTGGGGGGGGGTCTTCTTAGGGCTGCACCCACGGCATATGGAGATTCCCAGGCTAGGGGTCGAAAGGGAGCTGTAGCTGCCAGTCTACACCACAGCCACAGCAATGCAGGATCCGAGCTACATCTATAACCTACACCACAGCTCACAGCAATGCCAGGGCCTCAACCCACTGAGTGAGGCCAGGAATCGAACCTCTGTCCTCATGGATACTAGTCAGATTTGTTTCCACTGAGTTACAACAGGAACTCCTATAAGAATTCTTCTTCCGAGGATGGTTAGCTGCCTGCAGGGACAGTCACATGCCCTTGAGTCTCCCTGTCCTTCAGGCCTATCCTACTTGGATGTACTATATGTGTTGGCCAGAAGAGAAATGTGGGATCAGCCCCAGGACCAGTTTGCCCCCAAGTAAGCCCCTTCTCCAGTCTAGTCTCCAGTTCCATCATCCATCCATTAGCCAAGGGCCTGGACTTGGGGATCATAAAAGACTCTTTTCAGCTCCAGTATCCTATAATGAATTTCCTTTGCATCATCTTTTTAAAAAGAGACAAATCAATAGGAATCACCAACCTAGCCCCCAAAGAGAACATGCATTGAAGAATGACATTTTCAAAGTATCCATCAGAAGGGCAACAGGGCCAAGTGGGTAATGTTCAAACACAAAGTCTCTGACCCTGACAGGTGCTTTGCTCACGTGTCAGAGCTCTAGAACGGTAAGATGCAGCCACCGAGGCCTTCTTGGGTAAGGTGCATGAATGAGCACGCCCTCCCACTTCAAAAGCAGGTACCATGGCCCTGAAGTCTCCTAGGGCCCCTCAACCCTCGCCATAGCTCCCTCCTAACCCCTGATGGTGGCTTTGGCCCCATTGCTGGCCCCCTGCCCAGGGCAGCAGCATGGGGTCATCGCTGGCAAAAAGGCACAAGGAAGTGTCCAACCACACAGGTCTCCCTGTTCACCTGGGGGCCTGTGCACTCTGCTAAGGATGCACTTCTGCCAGCACTAAGAATAGGCAGTTCTTTGTCATTCGGGTCTCAGGGCAAAGTCACCTCCTCAGAGAGGCCCTCCTGACGTCCCTGTCTAATGGAGTTTCCATCTCCCCTCTATCCACCGTCCTATTGGTCTGTCTTTTTCAGATTACTTGCCGCCACCAAAACCCACTTATTCGTTTAACTTATTACATCTCTTCCACAAACCTGTAAGCTTCCTGACCTCAGAGCCCTCATCCATCTTCCCACACCAGGTCCTCAGGACCTAGCTCAGTGTCCAACCCACGAAAGGTGGACTTGGTAAAAATCTGTTGATGAACTGAAGGAAGAAGTCATCCTAAGATCCTTGGCAAAGAATCAAAGTGCAAGAGGCAAGTCAGAACCGGAAAGTTCCCAAGGAATGCATCTCACTGCAGCCCAAAAGTTTTCAACTGAGACAGCATATCTGGAGTTGGGGGTAGGGAGAGCTAGCAGGATATCACACACACTCGCCCCCCCTGCCCCCAGCAACGATGATGGCACAAAATGCACAGTGATGCTGGGTTAGAACCATTGGCATGGCCCACACACTCTTGCTTTGCCAGAGAGGAACAGAAGGGTCTGGCAAAGAAAAGTAACTTATTTAATGGGACTTTCAGAGACTCAAATGCATGCAAAGAATTTCTCAAGTTCCCAGTGCCAGTCTTCCAGTAGTTTAAACACCTCAGTCAGTAGAAGCTGGAAGCTGGTGCAGAGGGAAATCTGCCAAAGCCAGCATCCCACACTCGGCAGGTGGAGATTCCCGAGGAGGGACAGGTGAGGTCGTGCCAGGTCCATGGTCAGGGCTGGCAGAGCAGAAGAGCAGAGTCATCGGGATGGGGGGGAGGTGTTCCTGTCTGCGAGGGGCACAGGGGTAAAGGCGGACGAAGTGGGGAAGGTGCAGGAATGAGCAGGCTAGGGGGACACGGCTCTGCCATCATCCTTGCTACAAAAGGCAGCTTGGAGGAAACGGAAAACAACAGTAGGCCTTTTTTCACAATTACCAAATGTAAAACACCAAGTGTAAATTTTTCTATTTTAGGATTTCTAAACATTTAACTTAGTGAGTGTTTTACATCTAGAGTAAATATTTGCCAGGCATTTCTGGCCCACGTCAGAGCGCTTATCTAAAAAGCTGTTTGGTTCTGCTCTAGATGGGAAAATTCTACATTCAACCCAGCACACTCACCCCCAACCCACTCCCGTGAAACCACGAGAAAGCTCCTCCTCCCAGTCTCCAAGGTGCCTCCAGGATCTGGAGCTGCATAAGAGCACTTTCTGGAAGGTCTATCTGCGTGCGCGCTGTACTTACTCTTAATTAAGGGAGAGGGTGTGGAGGAACAAATCCATGACTGACCCTATACTCAGGGTATTACTGCATCAGCTCTGCCAGGCTGCAGAATATTTGGGAAACTCAAGCAGCTGTGTGGCAGGACCACAGATTATATAACAAGGAGGCACACAGCTGACCGATACGGGGTGGTGTGGCAGCCTAGTTTTACAGGTGAACCAGGCCATCGGTCACCATGTATCTCAAGGCGGTAATTAAAAATGCAGTTAGAGGTCTGTAGCAAGCAGCCACCAAGTCGGAGAAAAGCTAGAAGGATGAGCCCAGAGCCCACCATTAGAGGTCTGCAGCAAGCAGCCACCAAGTCGGAGAAAAGCTAGAAGGATGAGCCCAGAGCCCACCATGTCCTACCTCAGTTCAGTGCAATGTCTTGAGGCTGATAAGTTCTTGCTTTGTTTCGTAAGAACCTCTCTCATTTTGACTTAAACGCAATCTCTCACAACTCAGATCCGATACTCACAATGACCCCATGGCACAGATATGACTCACATTGAACCAATCAAGAAACTGAGGCTTCAAGCCAGTGAATAACTTGCCAAAGTTGAGAAACGATGAAGTCAGGATGGAGACCCAGGTCTGACTCCAAATCCACATTTTTTCCACTTCGGCCCTGCTCCTTCCAACATATAAACATATCTCCCTAAGATATAACAGGCCTCTACCTGATGCCCCAGGCTGAGGAGAGAAGGCAAATTCAACATGGAACATGTCGGAGTTACAGCCAGGATATCCTGCTGGAACGAGCCAGCAAGCAGCAGGATGGCTACTACTTCTCAGGATGCTAAGAGAGGGCCCCTCAAATTGAGAGTGCAGAGGCTGCAAGGGAAATACGGGTCAGAGCAAGGGACTCAGCAGAAAGTCCAGAGGTGTGAAGAGTTCCTGCTGTGGCT
This sequence comes from Phacochoerus africanus, assembly GCF_016906955.1. Classification (NCBI taxonomy): domain Eukaryota; kingdom Metazoa; phylum Chordata; class Mammalia; order Artiodactyla; family Suidae; genus Phacochoerus; species Phacochoerus africanus. Next base: position 126,783,709 of record NC_062558.1, read on the forward strand.
CAGAAGATTAAGAACCCAACTAGTATCCATGAGGATTCGTGTTCGATCCATGGCCTCATTCAGTGAGTTAAGGATTCAGTGTTGCTACAAACTGTGGTATAGGACACAGACGTGCCACGGATCCAGCATTGCTGTGACTGTGGCATAGGCCTCAGCTGCAGCTCCAATTTGACCCCTAGCCTGAGGAACCTCCCTATGTCGCAGGTGCAGGCCTAAAAAAAAAAAGAAAAAAAAAATCCAGAGGCATGGGGCCAGCGCACAGGTGGAAACAGAGACCCCTAGGAGTGCCCATGTGCTTGGAGGATGGGGCAGTCCATCCGACAAAGGCAGATACTCAACCAACTAAACCAAGGTGAAGGGCAGGGAAGCATCTGGGGAAAACTTCTGGCCAAGTCTGGGGCATTCTTCCTAGGCCTCCCTAAAATTAGGAAGATATCATTGTTCCTATTCAAATACAAAATAGTGCTTAGACCGGATGTAATTGAGAATCCATCTTTGCATCTGGTTGCTTTTGTTATTGATCTAACAATCCAAAAGGCAACAAACAGGAAAAGCAGGCAAAGACCTAAGCCTTTGGGGCTGGATAAACTTGGCTCCAATGCAAGATCTTCCAACAACTAGCTGCGTAGCCTTAGGCAAATCGCTCCACACACACACACACACACACACACAAGGTATTTAGAAAAGCCAGGTCTTTGGCAAAGGTCCATATGACCAACCGGCCAGTATTCAGGATGCAGTTGCCACCAAACCCCAAAGAAAATGTCCAGGGCATGCCCTTCTATGAGAAGAGTCTTGAAGGACCTCAAACCCAGACAAAGGGGACAGAGATGAATGGGCAGTGCTCAAAAATCCTGACCCTCACCTGACCCCAAGCACAGTCTAGTAGCAGTTAAGTCCACTTTCTCTGCACAGTGACCTAGCCCCCAGCAGCTGTGCAATGTCAAAAACAAGGCTGCTTGGGTCTAAAGTTACCCCTCCTCCACCGGGAGAGGAAAGAAAACACATTTCTGAGTCTCCATTTCTTTATGTTTTGCTTATGAGGAACAAATGTCGACAAGATATAGGATACACTGCTCTGTTGCCACCAACATGCACAGAACATAATTTTATATGAAGCTACACCCGCTTAATTGTGATGCATTAAGTATTACGTTCATTGCTTCTGAAAGTGGGTAGAAATGAATAATTTATTTCAGACAAAGGAAAACTCTTGAATATGAAATGCCTCATCTTTTAAAATTACAATTTGGAAGACAAGAATGAAAAAATACCCATAGCCAGTGAACCTTATCCTGCTAATAGAAAACAAGGCTTCCACTGTTTCTACTTTGTTTGCAAACATTACATTTTTAAAACATTCTTAAGAATAATCAGGGAAAAAGACACACTAGGTTTGCACCACGCTTGCAGCTGCTCAACACAGGGCTAGACCATATATCGAACATGAATTTTCTGGGCTGGGTGAACACCCTCTCCTTTCCTACCAACACGCCTGGGCTCACCAGGAGTCCATTCCCCACGTCCCTGCACCCCAGTCTCAGCGCCTCCTCTTCCAGAGCTTTCTTTCTTGCATCCTAGTTCCCTTTGTCTCGCCTCCCTCCCATTCCTTCCTGGCACTCCCTGTGCTCTGCGCCCCTTCTGCTCCCATCATCTCCCCAGCAACTAGCACAGGGCCCAGCACAGAGTAGGTTCTCAAAGAATGTGACTATTGTTATTTTTAGAGAAGATAATTGATGTTTGGGGCTAAATTGAATTGTGATCATCAATTGTGATCAAAGGGCATAGACTTCTGCTCAAATAACCTTCTATTCCTGTATCCAGTTAATAAATTGGGAGAGGATGGAGAAAGGATTGGGGGCGCATATAAAAGGAAGAAACCAGCCATTATTCAGCTACCATTTCTCAAGTACTTCCCAGTGCTCTTCTTAAACATGACCACCAATAGCCCTGGGAACTGGATACTGTTATTACCCCCATTTACAGAGCTTCCCACTATTAACCCAGAGTCCCGCAGCGAGTAAGTGCCAGAATGTAGAACTCAAACCTGGGTGTGCTTCGCCCCCAGACTCTCTTCCTTACCCCTGCCATCCTGCACTTTGTCATTTCCTAGGATCATCAGGACCTCACCCCCTGCCCCTCCCCAGCCCCACCCCAGGCTCTGGAATGAACACAGGCGATTGCCTGGTGGCTCTGGAGGAAAGAACTGCCCGCTCTGGGCAGGAGATCAGCAGCAGCCAGAAAGAGCAGCACCACCTCTCCCCTCTCCCACCCCAATGATATCATTAAAACAACACCATAAACACACCTTGGGCTCAAGGAAGGACAGAAAGAGTTGGCTTCTTCTGAGGAAGCACTCTGTGAGCTGCGGTAATTACTGGCTGCAGTCCCAGCGGCCCTGCCTCCTCATCCTTCCCTCACCGGGCTTGCCCTGGGGTTAGCGGGCATCTCTTTCAATTAAGACAACTCCCTGCATTTAGAATCTTTTGAGTTTTTAGTCAGATAGTCTCTTGTGCAATGTTCTGAAGCAGGTTGAGAATGTGGTTCAGAGAACTGCCAAGTGAGACTCAGGACTAGGGAGTCAGAAGAATGAAACAGGATATAGAAAAGAAACGAAATGCAGAAACAAGTTCATATGTCAAGACATCCCAACAGGCACCATCTGCCAGGGTTCCAAAGGACCAGCCCTCCCAGCCAGAAGGACAGTGCTGGCCACTGTCCCCAAGTTAAAAAGCAGAAGCCCATCTTGATTCCAGGATAGAGGACAGCACTGGGGGTAGGATTGGACTACTGCAGAAGCAGATGGAGAGCCATTCCTCTTAGGAATCCAAGACTGTCCACATTCCCACTGGCCTTCCAGGCTGCCTCCTTTCACCAGATGGGCCACTCAGTGTTAAAGGGACCCCACTGAACAATTTTCAATAACATCCTTTCTCCTGCTACAAGCCAAAATGATTCCTGGCATGAAGACTTTTCATGACCTGGATCCAGACCACCCTGCTTTCTGCACCCAATCCTGCTGGCACCTCTCTGTTCTGCTGTCACCTGCGCTCCGTGTGCCCCAACCCCTTCCCAGGACCACCTGTGAGGCCCAGGCAGCTCCTCTGCCCACCTTTGGTACCTAAATGGGGAGCTGTATGCCCTTGGTGCCTTGTGCCTCTTCCCCACCCCACCCCCCAAGGAGAAGGTCTGGGAGAAAGAAGCTTGAACTTGACCTATACTTGCTCTGTGCTCATCAGGAGCTGGGGCAAATAGGAGCCCTCTGAGATGAGGAGTTACTAACCCATAGCAGACCTAGGTCATTCCCTAGTCTGGAAGCATCCAGTCCTTGTGTGTGCTTTTATGACACAAAACTACATTAAGTTGAACCATAAAAAATGTCCGCTATTCTACCATGCTGACCTACAAAAATGGCAATTTCATAGGATTCAACCTGAAGATTCCAACAGTGCTGAAGTAAATTAGCCATCATCCTTCCCTGGTTCTACTGAGACAAAGGCCAAGCCCCTGAACATGGCAAATCTGCCTCTTTGCCTAGTTCTTTTCCCACCACTACCCATACCAAGTGTCCCAGCCATAGCAAGTAGCTCATCACAGCACCCTAGACACTCCACACCTTTGCCCATGCGGCTGCCTCTGCCTGGAATGCCCTGCCTAACCATCTCTATTTACCAAACTCCTATCCACTCCTCAAAATCCAGCCCAAGTCCTCTTCAGCAAGCCTTCTCTGACCCACAACTCCTTCTAGTCAGTTATGCTTTGTAGGGAGTTCTACTCATTCACCTACCACTCCATTTTTTTTTTTTTTGGTCTTTTTGCCTTTTCTAGGGTTGCTCCCACAGCACATGGAGGTTCCCAGGCTAGGGGTCTAATTGACAGAGCTGTGGCCACCAGCCTACGCCAGAGCCACAGCAACACAGGATCCAAGCCGCGTCTGTGACCTACACCACAGCTCACGGCAATGCCAGATCCTTAACCCACTGAGCAAGGCCAGGCATCGAACCCTCAACCTCATGGTTCCTAGTTGGATTTACTAACCACTGAGCCACGACGGGAACTCCTCACCTACCACTTTGCAACGTATTTTGCTTGTTTTATACCTATCCCTAAAACAACAAAGAATTCATAGAAGGCAATGGTAGGGTTCTATTCACCACTGAATCACTTAGGCCTCTCACTAGGCTCCTAGTAAGTGCTCAATAAATATGTGATGAATGAATTTGGCAGAAATGTCATTCCATCACATCAGAAGACCAAAAATTAATAGAAATCACAGAAATGGTCCAATTCTCTTCATTATATTAAACATATTTTATATATATATATGTATTTATATATGAGGTTTTATATTATATATATCAGACACATACACACATATGTATAAGTCAGTACAAAATGCCTTCTGGCAGTTTGTGCCCTTGACTTTCAGGAACTATCCTTCTTGTAATATGTAGGCAACTGGATGCTTCAGCATGGGTTCTGGAGGCAGACGTTCTGGATGAGAATGGGGCGCTACCCGTACTCAGGCATGTGGCCTCAGACCAGTTTCTTACTTAGGTCTCAGATTCCTCATCCATCAAGTGGGGCTACGATTACCTTCCACCAAGGTTGCCATGAGTTCCTATATGTAAAACACCTAGCTCCTTGCCTCTCACAGCTGTTGAATTATTTTTATTTCTTTTAGGGTCTGACAGAGAGGGTAACCATTTTCAATCGGAAGTTTGTTTAGTGCCTCCTTTCTCCATTAAAAGGCCATGTGCTATTTGTAAGGATGGGAGAATATCATGGGTCCATCAAGGATGCTGCAAAATTCACCGATCTCCCGGTATCTTCTTCATCAAGAGCTTATATGAAACTCATCGTAACAGGGATCAATGAAACATTTCATAAACATGGACTTTAAGAAACCTGCTGGCCTATTCCTACAAAGAGTGTAATCAATACTTATTTTCATACATTATTAACTGTACACAAAACAATAATGGACAAAGGGCAATAGAAGTAACAGTCGGCATGGTGTATCTAAGACCATTCAGAGGGACGCGAGGGAAAGTGGTACCAGCGTGACGGAAGACAAATGAATAGCATATTAGGTCACCCTAAAGTGGGACTAAACTATGTATTCCTTTCTTTACCACTGTGTAATGCTATTTATATGACAACATGACAAAAAAATGGCCCGAGGCATTCTGCTCTACTTTAGAAACCTTCCATATCACGCTGAAATGAAAAAAGATACAATCCAGAAATTGCTTCTTTGGTTAATATTTCTGCAGTTCCGCAGGAATGGTTTTAATAGCATGTGTGTTCTGGATTTCAGTTGTCAATTAAGAACCCATCGGGATGCAGGGCTAAATATTAAAATAAAAGATACTGGTTTATATTTCAACTTTAAAGGCCCTTTGTCAAAAAGCGTTTAAGGTGGAAGACAGAGGAAGAGAAACTGGGAATTAAGGAGGGAGAATACGGACTAGATTGCGCCTCCTTAATAAAGGATCAGCTCTGTGCTTAACATTTCATAAAGTAACAACAGAGGAGTTCATAAAGTAACAACAGAGGAGTGGTGCAGTGGTTAACGAATCCGACTAGGAACCATGAGGTTGAGGGTTCGATGCCTGGCCTTGCTCAGTGGGTTAAGGATCCGGCGTTGCCATGAACTGTGGTGTAGGCTGCAGATGCGGATAGGATCCCACGTTGCTGTGGCTCTGGCGTAGGCCAGTGGCTACAGCTCCGATTAGACCCCTAGCCTGGGAAACTCCATAAGCCTCAGGAGCGGCCCAAGAAATGGCAAAAAGACAAAAAGACCAAAAAAAAAAAAAAGTAACAACAGAAAGAGCACAGGCTTTAGAGATGCAGGAATAAGAGACCTAACTTAACTCTTCCACTTATCGGCTGTGTGGCACTGACAAAGTCTCTCAACCTCTCTGATCTTAGATTTCCCCTTCAGAAATCAGAGACCATAATAGCTACTTTTTCACATGGTTTGGGGTCCAAAAGAAAGAATGGCCTTGAACAGGTATCCCACTACAGGGAACTCAGCAGAGGTTCCCCAGGGAACTCCTCTCCCCACACCTCCTTTTTAAAGACCCTGCAGGTTTGGAGATAACATAGCTCTAGGACTGTGGGCAGAGTCCCAGAGGCAACAGTGGTTTGACCAAAAATAGCCCATTTGACCAAATGATTAAAAGTCTGTCATATGCTAATGAGTGGACAGGGCGGACCATGGGCCAATTTAGTAGGAGTAAATTGCAATTGATTTTCGAAGAAATTGCTTGTTCTCTTGCCTTTCCTCAGCTGTGTCACACTCTCTCACACACAGCTGCCTTTGTCACAGCCAGAACCAACTGAAACACGTGTCAAGGAAGATCTTTTTGAGACAAAATGTTTCATAATATAGATAGCCACACTCACACGCCCCGTAAATATACGCACAGGTAAACAGGCAGATTCACAAACTCACTTCTTTCTGTGTATGTGTGTATATACGTGTTTAGATAGACGGATGTTTTAGCGGGCTCAAATTTAGAAACAATTCTGCACCAAGACCGTACCCTTCTGTGTGTTTTACAAATCCCTCTGTGGTTGGACAGCTATCCTGAGTCATTTTTATTTTTACAACTACCTAATATTTGAGGAAAGATCAGAAAAGAGCACACCCCTAAAATCTGCTCTCCATACGGTGCCCGGCCCTCCCTGGGCAAATCCCTAGATATGAAAAGAAAATGGTTAAAAGATCACAGAAGATAAAAAATCATAAGAATAAAGGTTAACAATGGCTGCTTTCACCCCTAATTTCTGATATGGTGATAGACCCTCTTAGAACATTAATTAGAATGGGAAGAGAGATGAAAGAAATGCCCAGGGGACACAATAAATTAGCCCCTTATGCAAATTACCCATTCGTTCTCATCACTGACCCAGCTAGTTGAGTCTCTAAATTACAGGAAGTGGTTAGTTTCTTTAACAAAAATTCCAGGCAAAAGATTAATTTAAAAAAAAAAAAATTTGAAGGCTGGGAGAGCTGAAAGCAACAAATAATTTCTCAGTTTTCCTTGCAGACAAGTCTGAAGGGAGCCAAACAATATGAAAATTAGCATGCAGGCCACTGGCTCCTATTGTCAAACAGACACTTATTAATTAACTATTGTTCCAAAAACAATTCCAAAACAATGGACAGCTCCCCACTTCACTAAAGTCAAAGGCTGAGGTTCTCACCCTAACTGGTACCCTAAAACAGGGCACAGCCAGGGAGCAGGTGAAGGACAAGATAAAGGAGGTAGGGAAATGCGGGCTATGGAGAATTTCAAATATCAATTTAAAAACAAACACATACCTAATTTTACTTGTCATCACTGTCCTGGACAATTTATGTTTTATTGTCCTAGGAATTTATGGAACTCTCAGTTTTCTTATCAGGAAAATAAGGGGATTGGACTAGAATGCCCTCCAAAGGTCCTACAGCGTCCACAATCCAGGGATTTTATTTATCCCTTTGTTTTAACACAGTACTTCTGATAATTAAATTTGTTTAATATCATCTTATGACATGCATTTTGTCTTCTGAACTCACCCCGGGCTTCTTTTTCCCTTTCCTGCTCTGATGTTCCCCCTTTCCTTATTTTCTCCACTTATTTCTTATTTTATCTTCTTCCATGTATTCAAATGAGATGCTTTAAATACATTCTGGTTCACAGTAAGGTACATGTTGAATAAATTATGCTTTATAAATGTTATTAATAGGAAAAAACATACATGGCAAGGCGTCAGGTTTCTTTGGCAAGAAGAAAAGGCTAGAAAGAAAACGAGTAAGTCCCAGGATGATACAAGATTCAATATGCAAGCCCTTGGAGAAAGCAGGAGAACATGTTACAGATCACCCTCGCCCACTGCCCTCACCTTACAAAAGAAGTAGATGCCCCTCCAGAAAGGCAGACACTTGCCCAAGGTCACTGAGTAGTTAGAGCAAAGCAGGAAGCAGAGCACCAGTCTCCTGACTCTTGGACCGGTGCTCTCTGGACCAAACAATCCTGATAATTTCTCTTGCGGATTCGGCACTGTATCCCCAAGAACAACAACAACAACAAAGATATCCTTTGGAGAGAATCCGCTTCGACAGCAGAAAAATTAAGAGATGGCAGCAAGAAATACTTCAGAGGACTAAGGAGAAGGAATGAGGACAGACATATTGGCTATAAATAATTTTGCACCTTGTAACAATCTTCAGTTCATGCAATTACCTGTCACTCACTGATGTTTTATCTCGCCTCTTCTGGTAACGGGACCTACAGTAACACTATGCAAAATATTTGACTGTCTCTACTTTCACAGCCGGCCCTGGAACATTCTGGCCTTTGCCATAAGTAGCTAGACACTGGAATGACCTGATGCTTTATTCATGAAACTTCTGGAGGTTGACAGTTAATCTAAATAATAAAATTTGCCTTTAGGAAGTGGGCAGTGACACAAGAAGACACAGATTCCTCGGGCCATCAGGCAGGTAATATGAAAGCATGCGAAGATTATGACTTTTTTTTGTTAAAAACAAGGAAGATAAATATATATGTATACACACACGTACATATATCCATATATATAGGAAAAAGTCAGAAAAGGCTCATATCAGAGTTTTACGGTGGTTATCTTTGGCAGCTGAGATTCTGAGTGATTTAAATTCGCTTTCCTTTTTTACCTATTTGTAATTTCTTATCATCGTACAATAAAAATGGATGGCCGAGGGGCTGGAGAGGGAGAGAATAAAAGCCAGAAGTAGTGGTCTGTGAAAGTGAAATGTAAGTGTACTTAGCAGAGCCTGTGGAGACGGAAGCATCTCCCAGGTTTAAGGTATGCCCTTCTCAGGGAGCAGTAATTCTTCCTGCTATGAGGGGCGTTGCAAAGAAGATTTACGGGGAGAGGTTAGAAGAATGGGAATCAGTCAAGCTGAGAAGGGTAGGCTGATCACAAGAATCCTTAAGCACAGGAAGAGCTCCCACCCCAGGTGACAGCCAGCTGCAACAAAGGCACCTCCGACCAAAGAGCAGAAGGAAGGATAGAGCCCCAGAGGAACAGAGGCATTCAGAGCAGGAATAAGCAAGACCTTCCCCAAAGGGGAGTTAAGACTCAAACAGGGTTATTAAGACATAGAACTTTCCTCCAGGGCCCTTTAGGTATTGGAGAGATTTCTTATTTCTTGTCCAAAGCTAGTCTATGAGCGGCCTTCCTGAAGGCTTGGAGTTGCTATTCTTTTCAAGACATAGATTGGGGAGCGTGGTCCTGCTGAAAAAGAGTCCCACTATGGAGCCAAAAGCAAACATAGCCTTGGCACAGCATCGAAAATGACTGAGATTACTGAGGACCAAGTATATTTCGGGCACCACACAAGGCATTTTACATGTAGTCTTTTTCATTCATGAGACCCTGCGAGGGAGGCATTATCATCATCTCATCTTACATCCAAGGAGTCCCAGGTACAGTGAGATCGAATGACCTGCCCAAGACAAAGTAAGCGGCAGAGCTAAGATGCAGCCAGGTGAGTGGACTCCAGAGCATGTGTTCTTTCTCCAGCACCAGTGGGTACAAAGATGAAGAGGCATGAAGCTGCCCAGAGCACTGGTGGGACAGCAGTGGTCAACCTGGTTTGCTTGGACTTGGGGTGGCTGGGGCGAGACGGAGGGTCGATTAATAGAAGACTCGATGGAGGAAGACGGAAACCAAATCACTCCTGTGAGTCATCAAGGGACTAAGGTAAGATCTGGCAACGGGTGGCCAAGTTGGATTGGGAGAAACTAGACACGGGAGGGGCCAGTAAGACAGCCAATGTAACGTTCAAGTGAAGGATAAGATGGATAGATTCACGGAAAGGAGAGAGGGCAGCAATTTGAAAGATAGCAGGTAATTTCAGTAGGACATGGTGATAGGGCCACCTGAAAGAGTGAGAAGGGGAGAGGAGATGGTGGAGAATGATTCCAAAGCTCCTAACTAAAGCAGAGAATGCCACTTTATAAGATTGGAGGCTCAGCAAGAGAAGGATGGAAGGAGAAAAGGAGAGAGATGATGCGATTCATTTTGGGATGTGCCGAGTTGAAAGTAACTGAGATACATCCAGATGGAGTCATCCAGGCTTCAGCTGAAATGCTGGTGTAGAGCTCAGGAGAGGCCAGAGTAGGAGGCAAGGCTCTGAGTCATCAGTGTACATGGTAGCTGAGGCCCCAGTAATGGATAAAGTGCGTCCAGAGAGTATGCAGAACACAAAGAGGCCAATGCTGCCCTCCCCTAAGGCAGTGCCAGGCCCAAATAAAGGTTCTAGAGGCTGTCCACAAGCAATGTGGCCCTGGCCAAATTGCTTCTCCTCTCTGAGCTTCCATTCTGTAAAAGCAGAGAATTAGACTTGATCTCCACGGCCCTTCTCTGATATTCAACACCCATGTTTCAGGAGACGCCTGCTCAGAACCAGGAAGGATGCTCGGTGCTGAGCAAACACCTGGCATAATAAGTGCATCCCTGACTTTCCAGTAGAAAAGACAGACACATAAATAAGTCGTCTCCATAGGCCGTGATTAACAGCTCTCATAAACACAAGAGCAAAATGCAGCATGAGAAAGTCCTCAACTACAGCATGGCCCACAGAGATGAAACCTGATCTTGGTCTGGAAGAACTAACGGCAACTTTCCAAACAGAGGCAAAGCCAAGTGTAAAGGCTTGGGAAAGTGAACGTACATGAAATACCTGGGAATGGATTGCTCAGGGAGCTTGGCTGGAGAGGTGAAGGGGCTTGGAGGGAGGGGGGACAGGGCCAAGCTGGCCTAGGAAGGAGTTTACCATATGCCAGACTAGACAACAAAGAACTTATACGGGTTCTCAAATACAGCGACATCATGATTAGCAAGCCGAGTGGAAAGGAGGGGACCACTCTATACCCCTAGTAGCTGGTGTGTACGAACCCTTCTCTCTTGTCATGATTTGACAAGACAGCAGATGATCTTAGAAGGCTCTTGGTCAACAGGTCAAAATGTCTGGAAAGACTTTCTTTAATAGTGACATAAAGATGATGGTACATTAAAACAGAAATGCTAAACAAGGTTCATTCTTTACAGCATCCTTCAGAAAAAAATGGGGCTCAGCTCAACAGAGAGTTTAGGGGCATCTCATCCTGGGGCAAACCATTTCTAATTGCTCAGAGACCAAATCTCAAGATCCTAAGGCTTCCTAGGAAGGTCTAAGCCACTGCTGGGACTTGGTGGGGAAAGGGTGGCAAAGCCAGAGGGCTGAAACTTTGTCATTCACCAAATTAGACGGAGGATGTTCAAATCCCAATGTCACTCCCCACGGTCTCTCCACTTGACTTTTGTTTGCAAGTTCATCAACTCTGATTACATCTGAGGAAGGTCTGGCACTTCTTGACTCGTCTCTACAGAAATCCAACCTCCCAATCAATCCTTTAAGACCTCGGAGCCCTCCTTCTTCTCTCTTGCTGCCGTGAAGGGCTTACAGCCTCCCTCTGATCCTCCATCTTCAGGCTTTTCTCCACACCCCCTGCACTTTCAAACTTTCTCACTGCTTTGTTCTCCCCCCCCCTCCAGAGAGTCCCAAAACATTGCCAATAGGCTCCTCTTCCTTTCAAACTGTTTATTTCTTGCAGCTTCTTAAAGTGTTGTGAAAAAGAAAGCGCAAGGCCGAACGGAGGTTAAATAGCAGTCGTGGCTGAGACCCACAGATGTGAAACGCCACCTGATACATTCATCCTATGAGCTGCCCAGCGCCCACACAGCTCTGCCCCCTGGGCTCCCAAGACACTTTCCTGCTGTCTCTCCTCCCCTCTGACCTCCTCTGGCACCAGCTCACCTTTTCCTTTGTGCCCTCCCCCTCACTGCCAGCCCGATTCTTCATGTCGAGACCCCTAAAAACCACACTGGCATCCACCCACCATAAGGGCACTTCCCAGAGCCCTTAAAAGCACCTTAGAGGCCCCTGCTTCTGCTATCGCATTTCCATAGGAGTCACCCCTCCAACCTCCCACCACATTCTTGCCTGACAAGGCTGCTGGATTTCTCTTCTGCCGCTCAGGCTTCAGCGCAGAGATGATGGTTTTTCGATTCTATCTGATTTTTGTTCCCTTCCTTGTTCCCACGGCTGAAAATACGGCAATATGGCCTTTTAACGGGCGATCAAGTAAACAATGGCAAAGATGACTGTGGGTTTGGAAGAGTCCAAAGAAAATGGAAACGCAAGAGCGTCAAACACGTCTCCTTCGATGAGAGGATTCAGCTCTCACTTAATGTATGTGGATAAACATTCTCTTCGCATTGGGCAGAGAAATCCAAATATGGAAACTCTAAGTGCTACCCTATCTGTAAAAGGCAAAGGCCCCGTTGTTCTGGTTTCTTCAGAGAGATTCTCAAGACAGAAAAGATGTTCTAGAAACTCAGATTCAGACGATGAAAAGCAATATTTATCATCCTGAGCCTCCGTCCTTCGCCATTCTTCAAATGCCAAACTGGATGACATGCATTATTCAACGACTTAAAACCTCTCGTGGCTCCATTTGGCTTTCCTGTACCCACTTAGGGAACACAGTCACTGTCAGAGGTCAAAGCTCATTACTGCTGGAACCTAACTCCAATGCCCTGGAGATATAAAGAGCAGCTCTAGACAGGACATTCCTGGCTCTGAGTAATTCACTATAACTTCTGGGTCCTCAGCAGGCCAGGTCTTAACAAACTGAGAATCACAGTTGCTATGAAAAGAAACCTGGCTGAGAGAGGGAGCTATAAATGAATGAGCGGAAGAACTCCTGGCACTCATCGAAGACATCCAGACGAGCCGCTGGTATCTGAGAATGATCAAGCCACTTTAAGTGGAAAATGAATGCAAAGACTGCAAGGAGGCACATGACGGAGTTCCCACTATGGTGCAACAGGATGAGGAGCATCATCTCTGCAGCTCCTGGACAGGGGTTTGATCCCCAGCCCGGCACAATGGGTTAAAGGATCTGGCGATGCCACAGCTGTGGCGTAGGTCGCAACTACAGCTCAGATCTGATCCCTGGCCCAGGAACTCCATATGCCACAGGGCGGCCAAAAACAGAAAAAAGAAAAAGAAAAATGCAAGTGTAAGAGCCCAGTTAAGGGATTCTGGAGGTGACCTTAATCTTCCCTCAGAGTCATGGACTGTTAGGACTGGAGATTATTTACTCCAGTGCCCTCGTTACACTAAAAAACACCCAGAGAGGGGAAAATGAGTCTCCTGAAGCCCTATAGCTTGTAAGAGTTTTGAAATTAAAACCCAAATGAACCTTCCTCCTTACCAACTTCCTCACTCTCACTGTCCCCAGGGAAGTTTCTATCCTGCCAGACAGCAGTGCCAAGACCAAGGAGGCAGCCAGCCAGGAGGAGGCAAGGTTGGTTTCTGGTACCCCATCCTAGTTCCCGCAAGAGTCCAAATGGTCATACACACTTGTCTGGGCATCCCTGCTCCACTACCTGAGCCATTGCCCTCGATGGGCCAAAGGAGAACACTGAGAATACTGGTAGGGATGTAGGGTGGAAGTTTCTAGCATTATTCAGGATAATGTATGCATGCCTCTCTTACCAAACTTATCCCCTTAAATTTTATCCTGAAATAGACCACACACACACACACACACACACACACACACACACACACACACACACACAGATTTTCCTCTGAACCAAAAGCATAATACAGAGAAGTGCTTGCTTCTCAAGCTTCACGTGCATATGAAGCACGCAGCCCAGGGATTATCTTAAAATGCAAATTCCAGTTCAGGAGATCCGGGACAGACCCGAGATTCCACACTTCCAACAAACTCCTAGGTGACGTCCACACTGTTCGAGCTGAGGAGCACACTGCAAGTAGCAAGGGGTAGATGTTACAAAACCTTGCAACTAAATTTATGTTCAAATTCTAGTTCCGCCAATTAGGTGTTTGGCGATCTTGGCCAGGTTTCTGGACATCACCCTGCCTCAATCATCTCATCTCTAAAATGGAAGTAATATCTAAGCTGCACTTCACAATGATTCCATAAGTTAATGATGTCAAGCTCTTAAACAGTGCCTGGCATAGAATAAGAGCTTAATAAATGCCAGTTGTTGGCTGCCTCTAAGATTCATTAGAGCGGAGGTGACATCTCTCTGGCTCCCTGCCAAAATCCCAAGGGCTAGAATGTAGTAGATGCTCAGTGGATGCCTGCGAATGAATGATCTTACAGCCACACCTAATTTCAGTATTTACACACTTCCTTGGTCCTATGACTTTCTGCAGGAAAACATAAAACATTTAGAAAACCAGGATACTCTCACCAGTACCCAAGCATCATCTCACAGAATCAAATGCAATGGGAACCACCATGTTTAATCATAGAGAAACATATAATTTGTGATGGCTATATATACATGAGAAAATATCTTAACTGTAAACAAAGGCGACATCAATCTGGAATCTGTATGTCATTAAGGGAAATTACTGCCTGACTCATTATTGATGGGGCTGTCTGCATGTAGATGATACGAAAAATTCAATTCTAAAACTAAGTTCACTTTCAAACCAACTGTATATCTGCAAATAGAGGAAAAACAAACCATGAAGTGAGACCACTGTTTAAAGTACCGTAATACATTCTCCTGTACATGCATGTACACGCTCAGGAAAAATTAGAAACAAAACAAACTGTTGTTAACAAATGGTAGAATATAATCCTTTAAGTCAAAGGCAGACAAGTGAGTCCATCCAAAATTCTTCAACAATCTGAGATTATCTTCAGGCGTCTCGTAAACTAAGCAGCATCATTTAAACAGATCCCATTTCCAGAGAGGCACTGGGTACAGTATGCAGCAAGAAGGGAATACGATTGCCACCTACAGACAGAAGCGGCACTCCCTTGGCAAGAATTGGCCAATCATATTTTAATGTGAAAAAATAAATAAATAAACCAAGTCACCTCCCTCCAACCTCTTTCAAACCACCACACCACATGACTTCATTTAGAATTACTTTCAAGTCTTACAATCATCTCTAGGCATTCTGCCTCTTCATTATCATCATCCTATTTCTAATTTCCCAGAAACACTGCCATTCAACTCTCTGCTCATACACTATTTGAGAGCCAAAGAGAACTCAAGCCAACAGATTTCAGGCAGGCGAAGGCATCAGAGAGGAAGTATAAATCTCCTTACCTGGTATGAATGGGACCACCCGGAAAATATCAGACAATCTGCTGTTAACTGGCTCATATGGGGAATCTTCGAGGAGATCATTTCCTAAAAACAACAGAAAGATTGGGCTCAGATCTAGAAAACAAACATATTTCAGACAGTTTTTGTTACTGAATCTGAATTCTAATTATGTTATGATTGTGCAACAAAAAAGATGCTGAAACATTCAAAGACTTCAAATACATCTATTTGGCTCTGTTTATTTCTTTCCATTTCCTCTGCCTCTCTTGTCCTTGCTCTCCTCAGAGTGCCATGAGAACACCGGAGAGCAACCCAGCCCAGTCTGCCAGAAAACTCTCCCACTCTTTGCTAAGGAATGAAATCAGAGAGGAAGGAACCCGTGATGTCACAAGCCCAGCTTGCCTCCAGGAGCCAATGGAAGAAAGGTGACCCGTGACCCAAAAGAGGCCCCATTTTTTTGCTCCCCAAACATGGCATGCAGTCAGAAAGCAAGTACTCTGGCTTTAAACAGTCTCTGAAATAGGTTTTCATTAATAAGTTCTGGAGGAAGTGGCCACTGAGAGGTCAAATCTGTGTTTTACAAATTTTCAGCGTGAGTCTCCACGCACTAAATGTTTGTGTTAGATTTACAGGCACAAGCCACCTCTGGCACACGAGGACCCCAAACTGCCACTATAATGAATGGCTGTGGCAAGGAGACCTTTCCGTCTCTGAGCCACTTCTGTGTTAACCAAGGTTGAACCACACCAGCTGGTTCAAGACTCAGCTAATCTAAAATGACAAATGTTTGTTTTCCACATCTGCCTTTGATCAAGTTTGAGGGGGGTGAAGATAGAATGGATTCCACTGAACCTTTTATTCTCAATTCTTTATCTTATGTCAGTATGGATAGAAAGGAAAGAGAGACGGAGAAAACGCCAGGCAAGATGCCGTGCAAGCCAGCTCTGTGAAGCCAGCTCTCCTCCTGGGGAAAAAGTTGCAGGTTCCCTGGCCTGGCCTTTAATAGATTCCTACTGCGATGTTCTGACCAAGTTTCAAAGAGGTCAGCAGGGTCCCTGGGATGTCCCTCCACCCACTCCCGGGTTTTCCAACAACCGGGCCCCAACAATGCTGCGAGGGAGGCAGAAAACACCAGCTGCCGACGTCCCTCGGGGCCAATGAAAGGTCCTCATTCTGCAGCTGGGGAGAAGTGAGCAGAGGATGAGGTCAGCCAGACCCCTGGGCCTCGGGAACCGCCTGCCTTGGGGGCTGGGGGATGGGGAGGAGGACAGCCACGCGTACCCTGCAGGCTCTGGTACATGCTCCAGTAGATTCGCAGGCAGTTCTTCTCCTTCTTCATACCCCGCTTGCAGCGGCAGTTGTAAAGCGACTTCTGTTTGAGGGCCTCCATGGCGCTGCGGCACTCGTCCTTGGCCTCCAGGCCCGAGGTCAAGCTGAAGTTGGTCTCCTTGCCCGCCACGCACTGCCTCAGCGTGCGGTACTTGGTGCTGCAGCTCTGCTCCTTTAGGCACTGATCGCTGGCCTTCACACAGTCCAGGCGGTCCCCGCCGCTCACCTCGGCCGACAGGAGCACGTCTGCAGGTGGAAGGGAGGGAGCGTGAGTGCCGCTTAGCAGGGGCGTTGTGCGCCCGCCCGGGGGCGGGGGGGCGGGGGCGCGTGCAGGACCTGGCTTCTGGGGCGCCCCGCGGGAGCGCGCTCGCCCCTCAAAGCCTGGGAGTCCATTTTCCCGCCCGGGGCCCCTCCCGCCGCTGGTTTTCCCCCACCCCAACCCCGGGGGCCCCGGGGCTTCGCGGCCTTCTCGCGGTTTGCCCAAGAGCCAGTGCTGCTCACCGCTCGTGCCCGCCCCGCCGCCCTGGGACAGACCTGCCGGAGCGGCAGCTCGGCCTCTAGGGCCGCCCTCCCGCCGTCTCCGGCTCCAGCCACTGGCTCCGCCCGGGCCCGACTGAAGCCCCTGAGCTTTCGGAAAAGGAGAGCGGCGGCGGGCTGGACGCTGGGAGCGAGGAGAGGACATTCCCTGGTCCCCGGTCGGCCCGGCGGGGAGCACCGAGACCCTATTCGGGGAAAAGTTTTCCCTTCCAAGTTTGCTCTCCTCGAGGGGTGCTCGCCCACACTCCACCTGCCCGCCGCGCCTCCGAGAGCTCCCCGGAACTCGCTAGGGGCGTCGGGCTTGGGGCTGGAGGGCTCAGACCCTATAATTTCCTGCCAGGCGAGGTCATTAAAAAAAAAAAAAGAAAACGTAGAAAATAAAAACCAAAGAAGAAAAGCTGCGGGCAAGTGCCTGGCTGCCCCCTCCCCCCAGCCCGGGGTGCTGAGGATTCAGGATCCCCTTCCCCAAAGCGAAACTTTGCGGTCCCACATCCTCCGCACCCGGGCTGCAAATTTTTTTTCTTTTTTTCTTTTTTTTTTTTTTCTTGGCGGGGTGGAGTGCTGCCCTTCGGAAAGACTCAGCAGATAAGAAATCTAGCGGCGGTCTCGACTTACCCAGAAGCGGCAGTGCGAAGTACAGGGTCGCCAGGAACATGGTGCCGGCGCGCAGCTGGTCCCCGCCCCCCCGAAAATCCCGAGCTGCCGCTGGGTCTCGCCGAGGGACCTCAGCATGCAGCGATCCCCGGATGGCTGCGGTGCTCTGGCCGCCCAAAGTTCAGCTCCATCCAGTGAGAGAGGAAACTCCCCCGTCCGTCTGCCGCCACCGCCGCCGGCGACTCAGCTCCGGGAGGGCGGCTGGCGCAAGGGCAGGAGGCGGTTCCGCTTTTAGGGGTTCAGGTCCGACCCAACCTGGAAGGGAGAGTGCGTTTTGAAAGGAGAGCGGAGAGGGCAGGAGCCTCCCCCGCCCCTCTGCCTTCCCCTGCTCCCGCCTTGGGGGACTTTTAGAGCCCGGGTGAAGGCCCACCCCTACCCGGGTTGGGGCGCGGGGAGGGGTCGCGGGGGGTGCACGTGCGAGTATTCTCGGGAGCCGCCGGCACCGGCTGGGTGGAGGCTGAAGCGATCGGACGCAGGCTCCCCAAGTCCAAGGGGTGTCTGTCGGGTCCAACCCCAGAGGCTGAACGCAAGCAAATAAATAAATAACGTTACTTTCCGAGCGCTGCGAGCGGAGCCGACCGCTGCCCGGAGTCAAAGCACTCGGCGGCGGCAGCTTTCTCGTCAGCTCTGGCGCGGAAAGAGCCCCTTCTCCCGGGAAGTTCGCCGCCCCCCTCGCGCCAGCTCGCCTGTTCAGCCAGCCCTCCCCACCCAAACCACCAATCGCTGCCCCCCATCGCTGTATCCCCTCCTCCTCCCGCTCGCCTCCTTTCACAGGCAGCCTAGCGAGGGAGAACCGATGTCCCGGCAGGGGCCGAAATCCGGCTCGTGAGCCCCTACCCGCCGCGCGGTCCCCAGCTTGCTCTCTGGCGTCTGCGCTGCGCACACACCAGCCCAGAGCCCTGGAATCCCGCGCATCAACGCCGCCACCCGGGCAGAGCGCGCGGGCCCGCAGCCCTGGAGCTCCAGGGCAGGTGCAGCCCTACGCCGCGCGCGTTCTCGGGCCCCAAAGTTGAGGGGCGCCTGCAAGAGGGGCAGATGAGAGTGGGGGAGAGGCGACGGGTTCTCAAACCGACAGAATCATAAGACTCTCTCCAAATGCCACCAACCTGGACTCAACCGACCGTGTCCGGCTGAGGCGAGGAGCTAGTTTGTTAGCTTGTTTATTTACTTATTTTAGGGGTGTCCCCGCCCCCTCTTTCCCTTTCTAGGCCCAATTCCCAGGCTAGGAAGAAAGATACGGTAATCTTCGAGAGCCCAGAGGACCGAGTTGGGCCAGGATGATTTCCCAGCAAAGATCCGGCTCGGATGCCGATTAGAGATGTTAGTGGTTTGGGGGAGCTTCGCAGAGGACAGCGTGTTCCGAAGCAAGATTTCTTTGCCAGAGGACCCTCCGCCTGCTGCTGCTACTTCGCAGCACACCGCCAGCCGCTCGGATACTCGTCCGCAGCAACGCCGCGGATGCACAAGCTGGCGGGCGGTGGGACCCGGGCGGGATCCCGCAAGCGCGCACCGAACACACAGCCCTGTGCAGCCGGTCTCGAGCGCTGTTCCTCTCTCTCTCTCTCTCTCTCTCTCTCTCTCTCTCTCTCCTATCTCTCCTCTCTCGCTCTATCTCTATCTCTCTCTCTCTCTCTCTCTCTCTCTCTCTCTCCCCCCCCCCCCCCTCTCTCCTCTCTCTCTCACGCACACACACGGGCACAATGCACAAGGGCTCTTTCTTTCTTCTGTCCTAACGCAATCAAACCAGACCCTTCTTCTGAACACAAAGTTTTTCTCCACGTCACTCATGGCTGTGACTCAAGACTTGGCGCGATTAAAACACACTCAGACCAAGGCCCTTGGAGCTAGGATCGCAGAATGCGCCCACCCAGTCATCCACGCCAACACGCTCACACTCACACTGACACATGCACACGCAGTCTCTCCCTCTCTCCTCGAGCTTGAAGAAGACAAAAGCGGAACCCCTGACCCACTGCATTGCAACCGCGTCAGACCCGGCTTTGGGAAATTTATAAGCTGACCTCCATCTTGGCTGTTGCAAGAGTAAATTTTAAAATAATGGATTTAAAGGCTCAACATATGCAGAGTCCTTCACCCCATCCCTGGGACCACTTGTTCTCAGTTGAGCTGCTGACCTCCCCCCTCCCCCTACGCCGCCCTGAACTCACGCTCCCTCCTCACACGCCGCGGGGCGGGGGCGGTGCCCAGAGCACCTAAGTCTACAACCGGCCCTGAAAGGGGTCTGGGAAAGAGCCCAACATGGCAATGGCCATCCAGCCGCTCAAGGCATGCATTTGGGATTGTTGCTGATATCCAAGTTCATCTCTGAGGGAAACTGAGTTTGAATCAAGTCTGGGGGAGCCCAAGTGTCAAATCTGCAAACCCACCGTACTAGACAACGGGCTGCAGAGGAGAGAAAAGAAACGCTCATTCTGAGGAAGGGAGGGGCGAGGTAATTGAAAAGGGCGCGGGGCTTATGTTGAAGTTCGAGCCCTAGGTGTAGGAGAAAAGGAGGAGGAAAGGGAATGGCTGGGTAGCTTTCCCTCAACTACACAGCAGCCAGACGCGCCCCTTGCTGCTGCGGTGGTTGCGCTTTGTTTGGAATGTGCCTGCGCATTGTGCGCGCCCCAAACCCTGGGGACGTCCCATGGATCTGGGCTCCCGTGCACTTGTTCCTTGGGGGCAGGTATGAGGAGACTGAGACCCTCATCCAACACCCTTCTCAACACACGCACACGTACACACACGCGCGAGCACGCGAACACACACATGTAGTCACACCACACATGCATTCCTTGTTCAGTGTATCAGTTTACACTTGGTTGTTGAGTAAACAAAGCAAACATATGTCACATTTTCGCGACAGATGGTTCAAACCAAGGGCTACTTAAGTTCTTTTTCGCTAGCCGTGGTAACAATCTAAGTTGCAGACTGGACTAAGCGGAAATGTAGTTAAGTCTTCCCATCAGTTTCTTCACGCTAAAGTTTATTCCTGTACTTTCACAAAGAAACTAGAGACATCCTGGGGAGGTGGTTTTAGTGAGAGGAGTACGGAAATGTGAACCAAGAGTTTATCTGAAGACTGTGTTTCTCCATGGACCCCCAAAACATAAAACCCTCTTTCACCACTCCAGTTTATAAACTGAGGCGAATGTTTCCCTTAGGAGAAATCAGTAATTGGCATTTCAAATTTCAGTGGATGGATGAGTGCTATCATTGCTGACCACATGGGATGGTTAGATGACAATGAGATTCCTTTAAGGATATCATCCACTTCCTTTGCAAGTGTTCCTCCTCTAGACATGATTCTGTTATCCTAGTATTCCACAGGCATCTTTTTAAAAAAAAAAATTTAAAAGGATGTGGAAAGGATGGAATATGAGATCTCCAAATGTAAAACATGGGACTTCTTTTAAAATGAAGAATATTTCTGGGAGTTCCCGTTGAGGCTCAATGGAAACGAATCCGACTAGGAACCATGAGGTTGCCGGTTCAATCCCTGGCCTCACTCAGTGGGTTAAGGATCTGGCATTGTGGTGAGCTGGTGTGAGTCGCAGACACATCTCCCTCCGATCTGGCATTGCTGTGGCTCTGGTGTACGTAGGCTGGCAGCAACAGCTCCGATTAGACCCCCAGCCTGGAAACTTCCATATGCTGCACGTGCGGCCCTAAAAAAGGACGAAAGACAAAAAAAAATAAATAAATAAAAATAAAAGGAATATTTTGAATCATTCACTCGCACTAGTCTTCATTACATTATTACTAATAACAAACACAGAGCTTTTTCTTAATAAACCGCCAACTCTAATTGCGTTGTACAGGGGTCACTAGCCACGTGGCTATTTCAGTGAAAGTTAAATAAAAGAAACATGCAGTTCCTCAGTTGCACTGGCTACGTTTTAACTGTTCAATAACCCCCTGCGGCTAGTGACTACCTTACTGGACAGCACGGACATAGAACATTGCCGTCCTCGCCAAGTTCTATTGGACAGGGCAACTCTATAATGTTGATGTGGACTTAGTTAATGTGTGGTGTATACCTAAAGTTCTTAGAAGAGGAGAACAGAGCAGGCATAACGTGAGTGGCTTAGCAGCAGCAGCAGTAGTAGGTATGGTGATTATGAAGGAGATGATGACGATGCCATGAATTTTTTGAGGGAGTTGGAGAATCCCGAAGACCCAGCCCACTGGCGTGTCTCAGGAGATCAGCAAGCAAAGAAGCTAAGAAAAGGGGAATGGTCTTCAGAAGATGGCCTTACTCCACCCTGAGACTTCTTATAGTAGGCACTAATAAAAAAAAAAAATCTCTGTTTTACAACTATATCCACTACCTTCTGAAAGTGGAGAGATACTCGGTGGGAAAGCCCTTGGAAAATAGAAGATAGAAATGCAGTGTGAATTACTGTGTTCGTATTCTCTCTGTTTCCTTGGAGCTTATCCGTTCCCATGTGTACGGGACGGATCTCAGGATGAAAGGTGACATTGAAATATCAAATATTATTAATAATTATAAAGGTTCGCACCATCCTCTGTGACATGTTTTCTCAGCGGGAAATTGATTTTAATGCTACCAAATTAGGTTCAATCCACCCATAAGCACGTGAAGCAAGCAATTTTCTTGCATTTCTTGATGTGAGTGTATTTTCATAAGTTAACAGATGAGTCATGGTGAGTATGACAGTTTTATTCCATGCAGTAGTATTTTGTCTCCCACTCTCATTGCCTTGGCCTTATAGAATACAATGTAACATACATTCATTTTGTCAAAGTACACTGCTTAAAAATCACTCAAGTTTTTTTTTTTTTTTAACTCAAAGTAGTCCATCAAAGTATTTGACATTAGACAGTTTGACAGGCTTACTTGCCTCTGTAGCTACGCAAAACCATTCATCATTATCTAAACGTGCCATGCTTGGGTTTTTTGCTGCCGCATCTTTGCCCATGTTGTTCTGTCTGCCTCATATGCACTTCATCTTGATACATGAAGATCCAGCTCAGGTTTAACAGGCCACTAAAGATAGCAAGGACTCTGATTAGGAAGAAGAGTTCTCTCTAGCGTGTAATCTCAAGGATTTGTTAGAATTTTTATTATAGCTGTTGTGACATTGTAATGTAGTGGGTTGCTATATCTGTATCTTCAACTGGAATATGAGTTCCTTGAAGGCAAGATGTTCTATTCATTTTATTTTTGCATCCTCAGCATTTAGACTGATAACTGACACACAGTCACCACCAATAAACGCATATTGATTGCCCGAATAATGAGTGATGCTGTTTCTCATTTTCCTCTGACACAATAATTCTACGGAAAGGCTTACATAAAATCCCTTTACTATACGAACAATATTAAATATAAGTACCTCATGCAATTACTAGTATTGCTGTTCCAATAATAGTATCAAATATGTATTATTCCTTTGGGGATTTGACATTTACTTTTTTTTTTTTAAACAAAACCCATTATTGTAATAGAATGCTCTTTTTCTGGCTCACTTTAATAGTAACACATGACATATTTCATTTCTGGGAAATGATAGCTTGCCTTAGGTCATATTTTAAGGCATAAAGCCAGAGGCAGAGCAACGTTCCCACCTGAAGTTCTCTAATCATCTAGAAATGTGTCTCTCGCTGGGAGAGAAGGATTTAGAAAGATTACAGATACCTTGGAGCCTTCATCCTTGAAGGCAAATTTTTACAAGCCAAATTGACCCCAAAGTGTTCAGAATTCTTTTATAAACACACAAGACCTCGTGCAAGCTTTTGGGAAAATGAGAACATAGTGAAACCAAGAAGGCTGGTGGTGGTAAGGTCTATACACTGACACCCATGTCACCTTCTACTGCTGTGCTCCCACATTTGCCCTTTGGTGATACAGGAAGAGCCAGCCGCTCTCAGATTTCAGAGCCCTGTTCCAGGCTGACCATATTAAGTTGTGTCTTTTTGAACATTATTTGCAAATGGAAGCTGCTTATTGGCTGTCAAGGTGCCTGACCCCTAGGAACCTATCTTAGGAAACCTCTCTTCCTCCTTAGTTTTCAAGTAATTTTCATTTCTTAGTAGCAGTAAGCCAGTGCAAGGGTTTTAATGCACTTGTGAAAGAATATTGCCTTTCACGAGAGTTAAAGTCATTTGTACTTTGGCCTTTTGCCACAGAATGCATTCAAGGTGTGCAGCCCTGATGAAATAAAGTGCCTGTCATGTCTTATTGCTGGGATAGATGGCAACAAAAGATACCCCATCTGCAGGGAACTTGCAAGATTTTCTTAGTGATTGCCAGAGGTGCTGGATTAAAAGCCCTGCACATTTCGTTCCTATTTATCCAGAAAGGACGGGGAACAGCAGCCCTGAAGAAACACCTTTTCTCTCTACCAATCTCCTAATAAGCCCTAAACCCTGTTCCAGAGGGACTGTTCCTTCATAAGGGCAAGAGGGAAGCTTAATCCCCAGCTTTGTCCAGTAATTAGCCTCTCTCTCTTTCTCTCTCTCTCTGGAGGCAGCAAACACAGATGCCGATCCGGATGAGCTTTGGGACGTGGAATGAAAACAAGACTGAAAACACTGACTCATTTCTTCAGAAGCCTTTTAGCAGTCTTTAAGACAGTAAAAACTTCTGATTTCTATTGCTACGCATTAGGTCCGAAGTGGTGGGAGGGGGGCCTCACCCAGCAGTGATAAAGCAGTTGGAAGCAGCAAAGCACCGAAAACTTGGGCGTGAGCGGTTCCGAGGCCCTGCTTGCAACAACGGACCAAGTCCTTGTCCTGCCACTCGCCCAGGCATCTTTCAATAAATGCCATGGAAATGCACTGTTTATCAAAACGAATCCTCTGCAAGCACTGAACTAGGAGCCCGCTAACACAATTAGTTCGCAGTTAATGATCAAGCCCCCACCAGAACTAATTAAGCCAACAGCGCCTGTAGCACAAAGGATTTGGGCCTGTTTTAAGGCATCATTGTGACATCATTTAAAAGTCATTTCGAACTCATCCAAAGCTGTTGCTCGGAAAACAAACGCAGTGTCATGTTCTTCGAGTTGTTGGGTTTCTTTTCTCCTGTCAAAAACCTGGCAAAAGTCAGTTGAAACTGTCAAGGAGAAAACATCACATGACGTGCCGTTTTCCCCAGATTTGAAGTATGGAGAAGGAATCACAAATCTGTTAGAGAGATTACTCTAGCGCAAAAGTGAACTAGGATGGCCCAAGAGCTACCCTTTCACAATGAATATGTAAGGTTGCCCTTGACACGGTTAGTACAGTTGAGGCCAAGACAAAGAATTAAAATGAGATCAATTTGGTTTTAATCCGAATTATCTGTTAAGCTTAAAATACAGAAGGATCAATGGGATGGATATTTGTGTCAGTGTTTATCTACATACAATCTGTATTAAGAGACAAAAAGAATTTCTTCTTTTCCCATCCCTAGAGGATCTCTTGGTAGAATAGCCCCCTCTAGCCTTCAATATTTTGTCTCAAGTGTCAGCAGAGATTAACTCTTCCTTGCTAAGATTTCTCTGATGGCTCAATTGATTCAAAGTCTGATGACTTTGGTTGATTTATGTATTTTCTGGTATTCATCCCGTAACTAGTTCTGTGATGTTCACTACAAAGGATGCGGGTAAATGATCTTGCCTAAGGTCAGACCCAAATGCTTCCTTCCCAGCAGTGGTAGGGACTCTTAATTACCCCCTAGGAGTCTTCTCTCATCCTTCTAAAGAGATACTTTTCAAATTGTAGGCCACACTCCATTCGGTTGTCACAAACAACATTTATAAAATGTAAAAATGGGAGTTCCTGTTGTGGTTCAGCAGTAATGAACCCAACTAGTATCCATGAGGACATGGGTTTGATCCCTAGACCTGCTTAACGGCTTAAGGGTCCGGCATTGCTGTGAGCTGCCGTGTAGGTAGTAGATACACAGACCTGGCTCGGATCTGGGTGTTGCTGTGGCTGAGGCGTAGGCCGGCAGCTGCAGCTCTGATTTGACCCCTAGCCTGGGAACTTCCATATGCCATGGGCTCAGCCCTAAAAAAAATGTAAAAATGCATCCGACAAAGAAGGGGTAAAAATAGTTTCAAAAAACTTTTAATTTCTGTATGTGTATAATGCCTATATTGGGTTGTCATAGAATGTGTTTCTTACTGAGAGCCATGGTTTAAAACCTTGAAAACTACTGCTTTATATGAATAAAACTCTGGTTTTTATTTGGACAGCTGGTCCCCCAGAATAAAGACTGTACTTCTGGGCCTCCGTTGCAGCCGGTTGTGGTCCTGTGGCCTGGAACTGATGAGTTAGATATACCAGGAGTGATGTGAAGAATCTCTGAGGGCCATCCTTCCCTACACTTTTCCCTTGTCCTCCATCCAGCTGCTTGGTGTGCTACATTTGCCCAGGCAGGTGAACACAGCAACGAGAGATGGCAGAACAGCAAAGAGCAGGGACTTGAGTCCCAGGATGACCTCCCGGAACAAAGCTGTCTGCCCACCCTGGACCTTCCTCCTCCATACAATTATGTGAGAGACAAATAAACTTGTCTTACCTAAGCCAGTGTCACATTGGGTTTCCCATACATGCAGCCAACCTGGTGGAACTAGTACATCCAATTGCTAATGAAAGAAGAGAAAGAAAGGAAAAGTCAACAGTTCTTTACTGAGATTCTGTCATGGACCAGCCCCTACTGGGTTGCTGTGGGAAATCCAGAAGAATGCTGGCTCTGAAAGAATGGTGCATTCTCCCTGATGGGCTGCAAATCTCAAATCATCAAATAATATGGTAAAGGAGTGTGGGGTGGATTGTTAACATGAATGAAAATAAAAATAAGGCTCAACAGAGTCAGAGGAGATAGGTTACAAAGGTAGAAAGTGAGTGGATCCATGGACTTGAGAAAAGGGGGAAAGAGAGGGTAAGAGAATAGGAGGAACATTCCTGAAGAACTGGAATGAAACTAAAGGCCCCCAAAATAGAAGTGGTATGTCCCAGGTCTCCCCCTTCCACCCTCCTGTAGCTTTCAACCAAGGCTAGCAGCAGGGGTCCATGATATGGCAAAGGGTTCCTTATTCAGACACAGACTCATTTCCACTTGTCCAAAGCCCTTGCTACCATCATGACGGACCAAAGGATCCTTTGTTTGCACCTCTTGCGGGGCAGGATGCTATCCTTATGGGACGTTATTTTGGATTTAGTGAGAATGACTTCCCTAGAGAGTCAAAACCCAGACATTCCTCCACTTTAGGATGCACTGGTGTCTGAATTATTCTGCAAGACTCTGATGAGGTTTCTAATAGTTCTCGAGGTAATATGAACTGCGAAGAATGTCGAGCCTCTGGAATTCTGTTTTCTGCCTACCAACTCAAAGCCATTTAACACTCTGGCTTCTCGACTTGGAAGATGCATGACTTGGAGAGCCGTGCTGGCAAGGCTGGGGCATGTGAAAAGGAAAAGTGTTATTTCAGCAGACTCACCACAGAGGTATGTGTTAATTAAGTTAATTGTACCATCAGCGATGCAGACAATGACAGTAACAACTCCCCATAATGGGGCTGGGTTATTGCCATCATTTATTAAACGTGCCAGTTTTCTTAAATGCAGTCACTGTCCCTTAATTTTTAAGTGCGTGCGTGCGCATGCGCGCGTGCACACACACACACACACACACACACACACACACACACACAGAATTTATACTTTACAACCACTTCCATATGAATTCGATTACATTATCCTCCTGCCTACTCTGTGATGGAGAATTATTTTTCTCCATTAAGCAGATGAGGAAACTGAAGCTCAGGGCTATTGAGTATCTTGCCAAAGAGTGACTTGCTGAAGGCCACCCAGCTTCTTAGTCACAGAGCCAAGTTCTAAGTCCAGTGTCCCTTCCCATATGCCACAGTGTCTATCCAAGATTCATGATATTTTGAAGGGAAAAACTCACATTTTCATGTTCTCCATACCCTAGCACACTGGATTGATAAGTGTCAAATACTAATAGATCTTTGAAAATGATTGGAGAATTGTCTAATTTTTCCATTCATTAAATACGTAAGGTAATAACCCCTAAGGATTGATCAAGATGAAACACAATCTGGATAAAGAGAAATGTGGATCATTTGGGGGGCTACCCCAGTCCCCTTCTCCTATATGCCTCTCCAAAATATGAGGGGACAATTGGTTTACCCTGAGTCATTCCCACTGTTATTACTGAGAAGACAAAGAAATGGTTAAGAATGTCAAGTCGGTGCAGACATGCAGTGAACTAACTGAGGCTTTTGTCGAATGCTTCCAACCAATTCAAAGGGCATAGAAGGTCCATCAGAGGCTTTGGGACAGCTTCCTAGCCTTCCAAAATCATGCTCTGTTTTGCGGACTGAAGATTCATCTTTAAAGCTTTGATGTAATTAGTGTCCCCTGTCAAAACATCAACATCCTTGGGAGAGGTAACTTAGAAGCATTTTCATTCAGTCAATTTCATTTCCGTGTGACCAAGTTTCTGGCCACTTTGTTTGGCAGGGGAAGGGGCTACTGTATTGAATTTGTCTTCTGGAGTGGACAAACTCCCCAAAAGGGATTCGTTTCTGGATATTGGTGGTTGGCTTGGAGTTGGTTTGTAACCATACTCTAATGCTTGAGTGTGCCGCTTCTAAAAAAGATAGGATAAACTCCCACTTTTACTGCATGCTCAATAAGTTCTAGGGGCAGAGATAGAAAGGTTTTGTCACCAGACAGCTGAGACTCACTGAGTGTCATCTTTTGCAGGCTTCTTAGAGGAGTCATCTTAAACTGTTGAGCAGAAGAAATCGGAATTCACTGACAAGTGTTATCACAGCATGAGTTGGAAAGACGCTGATGTTGTCTGAATGGATGACTCCCTACTAGTGTAAACATTTCTGAGCAAAACCGAATGAGTTGTAGAAAACTCACCTTTGGAATTGTGCAGAATAGTCAACACAGCAGGCCTGAGAAAGGCCTTCCTTGGCTGGCATCAGGGATCTGGGATTTTAGGAAGGTTCCAGTATATCCTGCAAAGAATGACTCACTGTGACTACATGGCTTGTGAAAACAATATGGTTTATCCTAAACACTCACTTTCCTTCTGAAGTCAAGAATTTTGGTTCATGCTGGGAAGCATGTGCCTATATGACCAGCCCTCCAATAAAAACCTTAGTCACCAGGTCTCTAATGAGTTTCCCTCAGAGACATATTTCACATGTGATCACAACTCTGTTGGGGGAATTCAACAGGTCCTGTGTAACTTCTCTGGGAGGGGCCTCTTTGAAGCGTCTGCCTGGTTTTCTCTGGACTTTGCCCTGTGTGCCTTTTTCCTTTCTGATCTGGCTTTGCCTCCTTTCTCTGTAATAAATCATAGCCATGAGTGCCCCTAGACACTGTCTTCTGCATCTTTTTAGAGAATTATTGAACCTGGGGGCGGCGTTTGGGGACCTTTTCCATAGAAATATACTAAATAGAATTCCCAAAATGAACAGAGAGCAGTATAAGATTGTAAAGAATTAGGCTGGACCCACCGAGGAAGGGGCGGTTTCCTGAGCACGAAACTTGGGTAAGCCCACTGGGCCCCCAGCTGACAAGGGCCCTTGGCTTGGCTTAATGCGCTGCTGTTACTATTTTGCAATTCTTAATAATTGATGAACAAAGGATCCTGCATTTTCACTTTGTGTTGGGCCCCACAAATTGTAAAACTGGACCTTGATCAAAGTGATACTTAAGAGATAAAAGAACAGACTATCTTGTCCTCCCCAAACGCTTGCCCTCTCCCCACTGGCAAGTTTTCACTCAGCTTTCCACAGGGCCTCAAAGCCCACCAGGTGGTGAGTCATTTTGCAAGAGGAGAACTCTAGGAATGTTAAATGGCTGTTAGTTATTCACAGCTTAGAGAGACGTTATTTACTCATTCACTCACCCCCCTCTTTCTTTCCTTAACCTTGAGCTAAGTTCAAAAGCCTAGGTCAGCTTTTCCCAAAGTGTGTTCTTCAGAATATGGATCCTCGGGAAAGGCACTGGGGAAGAAAAGCTGTGTCATCAAATAAATTTAGACCGATCTACCTCCTCTGGGAGATTAGGTATACATTAGCATATGAAAAACTCCGAAAAGTCTTGCACTAAAATGAACTGTTGACCTTTGTATTCCTTTTCCTAGGGTGCCACAAATTGGGTGGATTAAATAAGAAATGTATTGTTGCATCATTCCAGACTCTGGATGTCCAAGGTCAAGTTGCCAGTAGGGTTGGTTCTTTCTGAGGGCTGTGGAGGAGAATCCATTCCATGCCTGTGTCCATCTTCTAAGGGTCCCGATGCCAGACTCTTGGGCACTCTTTGACTTGTAGATATATCGCTCCAATCTCTGCCTTCAGGTTCAGGTTCTTCTCATGTGTGTTTGTCACTGTGTCCAAGATTTCCCTGTTTATAGGGACACTAATCATATTGGATTGGGACTCCCCCTAAGAACTTCAACTTGACTACCTCTATAAAGACCCTATTTCCAAATAAGGTCACATTCTGAAGTACTAGGGGTTATGACTTCAACATATAAATTTGGGGTAGTGGGAGTTCCTGTTGTGGTGCAGCTGAAACTAATCTAAAAAATCCATGAGGATGAGAGTTTGATCCCTGGCCCCGCTCAGTGGGTTGGGGATCCGGTGTTGCTGTGAGCTGTGGTGTAGGTCGCAGACATGGCTCAGATCCTGCATTGTTGTGGCTGTGAGGTAGGCTGGCAGTTGTAGCTCCAATTCAACCCCTAGCCTGGGAACTTCCATGTACCATAGGTGTGGCCTTAAAAAGCAAAATAATTTTTAAAAAAATGGGGGGCAGGGGTCTCAATTCAACCGATAACAAACTTTATCATCATTTCCCAACATATTTAACTATCTGAAGGCCTAACTCCCACTAATGTCCCATGGAACCAGTGTTTCCCAGCATAGATCAAGAAATGAAAAGAGGGGAGTTCCTGTCGTGGCACAGTGGTTAACGAATCCAACTAGGAACCATGAGGTTGCGGGTTCAGTCCCTGCCCTTGCTCAGTGGGTTAACGATCCGGCATTGCCGTGGGCTGTGGCGTAGGTTGCAGACACGGCTCGGATCCCGCGTTGCTGTGGCTCTGGTGTAGGCCGGTGGCTGCAGCTCCGATTCAACCCCTAGCCTGGGAACGTCCATACGCTGCGAGAGCAGCCCAAGAAATACCAAAAAAAAAAGACGAAAAGAAATGAAAAGAGGAAAGCCCGGGTGACTGCATGGCTACAGGGCAGGGTGCCCCGGGCTGGGGGGTGGGGGTGGGGTGGAAGGGGGGGAGGGAGGGTGTGGGGGAGGGTAGAATGGCAGGCCCAACTGTCAAAGGGGATAGGAGCCAGAAACGTCCCTGGATTCTGCACTTGGGGTGAAGCAGATGTGTCAGAGATTCATCTAGGACCTCTCAGGGATTTCTAACTAGGGAAGTGACATTATGAAACATGGCAGTGGAGACTGGAAAGGGAAGAGGCTGGAAGCAGGGAGGTGGGTGATGAAAAAAGAATCCTAAACCAAGGCTTCAGCAGTGGCAAGGAAGAAGGGCTCTACTTAAAAGGTAGTAAAATACAAAAGATACACTCACACATTCATATTCATAAATGTATCTATATAAAATAAATATTTTTTGAATACCTTATATACTCATATATATATTACACATATATGTATGTTATATGTATATGAATGTACATATTTTTCTATGTAGGATCTTGGCAAAAAGATTTCAGAGGAGGTGTTCTTTGCTCTTCTTTACTCTTTGAGTCTTGGCTCTGTCTCGCTGGTGGCCCTCAGGTGAAAAACTCAGAGGGCTGGGCAGGGAGATGTGTCAGGCTGAGAGGATCCTGTTTGCTCCCTATGAGTGGCCATGACTGGACCGTAAATTCTGAGAGGCAGAGGAGGAAACAGGATCCTTGGACCTTCCCCAGCCTCAGCTTGCACCCCTTCCTCTCACTTCCCTAAGCTCCAACCACAGTAACCTTTCTGTTCTCCCGCAGAGCTTTACAACTTGCTGGTGCTTTAGTCTGGCTGTTGATTTGGCCCCTCTTTTGTTTGGCTGAAGATCTTGGCTTAGATGACCCTTCCTCTGGAAAGCCTTCTCTGCTACCCCCTGGCATTTTCTCCTTAGACTTGCAGTCCCTTGTTCAACATTTCTCTTTTCCTCTTGACTCTAAGCTCGGTAAAGCCAAAGCCTGTCTGCCATGTTTTTGCTGTTTCCCCAGCACCTAGCCTGGGCCTGACTCACACAGCCCTCTGAATATGTCAGATGAATGAATGGTTTACTACATAACAAAAAGGCTTGGAAACAATGTAATGATGGAAAAAATAATTTAAAAAAAAATCCAACAGTTGAAGGGCTAGATGATGTGATAGTTTAGAAGTGAGTTTAGAACCCACCCTTACCAAATGACTTTGAAATGTGAAGCCAAAGTCAAATCTAAAAGGGTTTCTATCATTTAATCTTATCCAGAGAAACTTCCCCTTTCTTAGAAAAATAAAAGGTACCAAGATTTATGTTAAAATCTTCACAGACATCAAATTATTTTTATAAAGAAAAAGAAAAAAGAAAAAAGAAAAGAACACTTTAGATGAATGCATGCGAGTAGAAATGGCCAGAAACATGTGGATTGCATTTCCCTTGAACTCTCTGGGGTTTGCAAATCAGAAAGAGCAGTTTGGAATAAAATGCATTTTCTATTTTCCTGAAGTCAGTATATTTGGGAAAACAGTTGTGTCTGAGATGTTCAGGAGACTGAAAATTTGTGTGGGTACTTGTTTAAGTACTGTTATTTCCAGTAGTAACTAAAGCGGCTGATAAGAAAAAGGAAGTGGACATTTAGCATCTGAAAAGAACCAATTGAAAATTTTTTTTTTTCCTTGTAGCTTTCATAGAAGAGAACTCTCCCTCTGCCTCCCCCCTTGACCACAATCAATATTTTTAGGGGATGAAGGCAGAAGGAGGAAAGAGTTTATTCAGGCTTTTGTATGCGACTGGGCTGTGGAAACAGGATGAAGATTTGGCTAAATCTGTCCATTAAGTGCTTTTAAGTGCTTTTAAAACATGTCCTAGAGCAGAATGGAGGGCATAAGAAAGAGAAACTGGGAATTAAGGCTAAATTATTACATTTAAGTGTCTCTATAGTGGAAATGTCAGAAAAAAATAGCAGGAGTGACAAGCAGCTAAAATTTCAGATGCTCCACTTAAATCTTTTGTTGAGCAACCCTAAAAGCAGAAAAGTTGTTTTGGTTAGAAAATGGTCAAATTATATCATTTTCATGGAGTGAGATTTTACTTTTCTTGGTTTCCCCCTGGATGTGCTAGATAAGAATTGAGTTAAAATAGACCAACCTGAATGCTTAGTATGATTATCAGACATTTCAATAATTTACCACATCTTTTGAAATTTACTTTCTGATTTGGATTTTTAGAAGAACACTTTCAACATAAAATCAAAGCTCGATTACATCTAGAAAAAAAATTGTTAATGGAAAGGAGAAAAAAATTTAAAAAGATAGCAAATAAGTTCTGACATAGCAAATTGGTAGTTTTGCATATTAATTAAATAATGTTTAGGTAATATTAATTGATTGATAGTTAAAGATGACAATTGAGATTTGAAACTGTTAAGAGCAATTTCTATTTGTATTTAAAAGGTGGACTGCTAGAGCCCCCTAGCTGTCAGAGAGAATTCTGTCCTCCTGGGTGTAGAGAAATAACCGACCTGCAAAGGCAGTAAATTGTTCACTAAGAAATCTACGGGAAAACAATTGAATAAAAGCATCTGGCACGATCCTCGACTACTGTCTTACCATTTGGGTTGATGGTAATGTCCACACTTCTGTAAGCATTCTGGGACATCCATCCTGGCCTGCCACACCCCCGAACCTCTGAACACATCAGTTATAAAGACACTGCCCCCATCCTTTCCCCTGTTTTGATTGGTTCAAACTACGTAGTTCTCCCAAACCCAGAAGTCTACAGCGAGCCCTATAAAGATGGATGTTTCCATTTTCAGTCAAAGGAGGGTCTATCCTAGGGACCTCAGATCCTCTGGGCCTTGGGATGGATCAGGGGATACCAACTCATGGCCCATGACAAATGAGTTTTGTTTGAGTTGCACAGAGCTTTCAAAAACTTTTTATTTATTTATTTATTTATTTATTTATTTAAATGAGAGTTGCAACTTTTATTTCAGGTTCTCTCTTGGTTTATTTTTTGTATTTTTTTTTTCTTTTTTGCCACACAGGCTGTATGTGGGAATTCCTGGGCCAGGGATTGAACCCACGCGGCACAGCAGCAACCAGCGCCACAGCAGTGAGCACGCAAGAGCCTGAACCCACTACGCCGTCAGAGAACTCCCTTTTTTTTTTTTTCCCAAAAATTTTAAATAACTAGGTGTCTTTTTATAAATTGGGACATTTAGGATGAGAATTCATATGTCCAGCCTTTTCTTGGAAGATCATAGGATCTGATCGTTCTGGGCCTGAGTACCCACAGACAGGAGCAAGGTCATGGTAACCTTCTTTACAGGGACTATGCAAGTTCAGTGCACCACAGTTCCCAGCACTTCCTATTGCGTAGTGTAAGACCACCATGCTGAATGCAATCACATTACCCGTTGGAGGGTATAGGTATTGAAGTCTGCAACTCTTGGTCTAAACCCTGAAGAGATATTGACACTCCTCCTCTCTTCTGGTGATAATAATACAAAGATAATAATAAAACAGCTTCTGGTGATTGAACACTTACTATGAATGAGGCACAATGGCAGGTGTCCTTTATGTGTAATATCTCAAATCAACCACCGAAGACTTGACACTCATACTTTTATAAATAAGGAATATGAGGAGTTCCCGTTGCGGCGCAGTGGTTAACAAATCTGACTAGGAACCATGAGGTTGTGGGTTCGATCCCTGGCCTTGCTCAGTGGGTCGAGGATCCGGCATTGCTGTGAGCTGTGGTGTAGTTTGCAGACGCGGCTCGCATCTCGAGTTGTTGTGGCTCTGGCGTAGGTCGGCGGCTACCACTCCAATTAGACCCCTAGCCTGGGAACCTTCATATGCTTCGGGAAGTGGACCTAGAAAAGGCAGAAAGGCAAAAAGACAAAAAAAAAAAGAATATGAAACTCGTGTTCAGTAAAGTCAGTCAGTCAATACATAACGAGTGCCACTCTGAGCCAAGTATGGCACTAAATGCTGGGGATGTTGAAACTGAACAAGAAAGCCACGGTCCCTGCCCTTAAGGAGCCTTTGGTCAAATCACAAGCATGATCCCAAAGTGAATGTATAGATGGCTATGGAGATAGAAAGCAGGGGGAATTTCATGTGGTCTGGGTCAAGTTCGCAAATGTTTATATCAGTAGTGTCACCCAGAGGCCTTGCAGATTCCCTGTCCCTTCCTCTCAGTTTTCTGATTTAATGGGCCAGAGTGGAAGCCAAGCATCTGTCCTGTCTTTTAAATTGTGGTAAAGTATAGATAACAAAATATTGACCGTTTCAATGTTTGCCATTGTTAAGTATACAGTTTAAAAGCAGTAATACCCTCACATAGTTGTATAACCATTAGTACCATCTCTCTTCGGAACTTTTCTCATCTTCGATCCGAAACTCCACACGATAATTCCCCATTCTCCTTTCCCTCCAGCAGCGAAATGTCTTCAAGTTTCATCCCTGTTGTAGCATGTATCACAATTGCCTTCCTTTTTGAGGCTGAATAATATTCTCGTGTGTGTGCATATATAATACATATACGGTATTGTGTGTTTTCTATATATAATGCATATCATATTTTGTTTATTCATCTGTTGATGGACACTTGCGTTGCTTCCACCTTTTGGCTGTTGGGCCAAATGCTGCTATGAACATGGCTGTATGAGTATCTGTTTGATATTTGTAGGAATCTGCATTTGGATTAATAACTCAACTGAATCTGATACAGATGGGTCGTGAGCCAGACTTTGATAAAGGCTGGGCTAGGCGATAGGGAAAGCCTCTCGGAGAAACGGACATTCAAGAGTTTCAGACAAAAGGAGGTAGGGACAGGGACCCCGGACACTTGAAAATGAGGCGCTGAACTTCACCTGAGGTACAGAGATGCTGGTATTGCCACAGGAAAATTCATCAGCCCTGAGGACTGTAAATCAGTGTCATAACTTAGTTTGGTACCTAAAGCAAGAGTCTTAGTCAATCAATCATTCCTTTAACAAATATGTGTTAAGTGCCTTGTGAATGCCAGGCACTTTGCTGAGTACAAGAAATATCATGTGCTCTTGTATCCATTCACTTAGAAGGAGCCAGGCGCCATGCTAGATGCTGGAAAACTATAGGAAATTGTGCTGTGTATAATTTTGTTAATTGGTTCATGAAATTCACATATATCACTTCTCACTATTAATTATTCCCCTCCATGCGGATCCGTGGGAATGTCAAAGGAGTCTTTAATACTTAAATACCCATCTGCAGGAACTTAACCTGAGGACATTCATATTTTTTTTCCTTAGGCCTGAAGGAATTACCACTGCAATGATTTCTATGTTTTTGAGGCATTCTTTATATCAATCGTTAATCCATCCCTTTGTTACTGATGAAATATTGACATTGATCTCTTGGTTTCCTCATTTGAGTACAACTCTCATATTCACCCGGGCTCACCAACTCTCTATGAGGTTATCTTGACACATTGAAAGCTGTGGTTCTTTGAGAGGGAAAATAGAGGAAGTCTTTCATGGCTAAGTTACTTTTAAAAGACCTGATATTATTAAAAATGCCTGGTGGGACATTATTTTTTAAATGTTTGTGTCTGAGACAAAGGTTTTAGACTGAAGGAAACTCAAGGAAATTCAGGAGAATGCTTTTCTGAATACTTAAATCATTTAAGTTGGATGATATTTATTACAATCTACTTTGTATTATAGGTTCCTGGGTGTATTTAGTATTTTACTTTATCAGGTTACAAGTTTCTTTTCTTTTTTCTTTGTTTGTCTTTTTAGGGCCACACCTGTGGCATATGGAGGTTCCCAGGCTAGGGGTCAAAGCGGAGCCACAGCTGCCAGCCTACACCACACCCATAGCAATGCAGGATCCAAGCTGCATCTGCGACTTACACCACAGCTCACAGCACCTCTGGACCTTTAACCCACTTAGCGAGGCCAGGGATTGAACCTGCGTCCTTGTGGTTCATTACTGCTGAGCCACAATGGGAACTCCTGCAAGTTTCTTAAAGGTAGGAACTATTTCTTAATCTTCTTTGAATACCTCTCAACAATAGCACTGAGTAACTCACAACACTGAAAATCTCACAGTATATTGTGTGTTGGACACTTCCTTAATGTAATGAGATCCAATAAAATTCAGTGAACAAAGAAATAAATGAACATGATTCACAGAATAGCAATTTGGAAAGAAGCAAAATGGGTTAAAATTAGCATATTTATGTGTCAGAGAAGGTAGGCAGCAAAAAATTATGAAAACAAAAATGCTGCAAATGAAACCTTTACTTTTTATTTTTAAGGAAAGCAGGACTGTAAAAAGTTTGTGGCTTATCCTTCAAAAAGTATCCTTCTCAGAAGTGGGAATACTCCTGTCTGGAAGGACAAACCAGATCATTCATTACCAGACTAGGAGGAATTCAGGACCTCATACTGTCTGGAAGAAAGGCGCAGTTCAGAGTGAGTTACAGAATACAAGGGGACAGATATATTTTATAGTCTGTGCCTCGAGCAGTCCAGGGACTCAGACTGACACGTGATCTGTGCTTTAGGCAGGGAAAGGGTAAACAGAGAGAAAGGGGAAAGGGGAGGTCAAGACCCCCAGAGGGAAAGGGAAGAGAGGAAGTTTAACTTGAAGTTTGAAAGGCTCTTTCCTCTCTATTACAGGGAGAGAGAGAGAGAGAGAGAATTAAATAAAGCAGTCATGGAGTTCCCTGGTGGCTCAGAGGGTTAAAGATCCATTGTTGTCACTGCCGTGGCTCTGGTTACTGCCATGGTGTGGGTTTGACCCCTGTCCTGGGAACTTCTGCAGGCTGTGGGCATGCATGGCCCACTGAAGCAGTCATATACAGTAGAATATTACTCAGCCTTTTAAAAAGGAATAGATTCTGTAATTTGCGACCAAATGGATGGACCTGGAAGACATTTTTGTGAAGTGAAGCACACCAGGTGCAGAAAGACAAATGGTACATGATCTCACTTATATGTGGAATCTAAAAAAGCCAAATTCATAGAAGCAAAGAGTAAAATGGTGGTTACCAGGGACTGGAGGGTGGGCAAGATGGGGAGATGTTGGTCAAATGGCATAAAGTTTCAGTTATGCAGGATGAGTGGATTTCCTGTCATGGCACAGCAGAAATGAACCCGACTAGGAACAATGAGGTTGCAGGTTCGACCCCTGGCCTCGCTCAGTGGGTTAAGATCTGGCATGGGTGTGGCTGTGGCTTAGGCTGGCAGCTGGAGCTCTGTTTAGACCCCCTAGCCTGGGAACCTCCATGTGCCACAGGGGCGGCCCTAAAAAACAAAAACAAAACAAACAAAGAAGATGAGCCAGTTCTGGAGATCTAACATACAACTTGGTGGCTACAGCTAATGATACTGTATTGTACACTTGAAATTTGCTAAGTATAGAACTTGAATGGTTTTACCAAGAAAAACTACAAGTGAGTCAAACAAAGATTGAGCAACACGATATTGTTTTAAGTGACTGAAACATCTTCTTCTAAAAGAATCGTTTCTAAAAAATATTTTCATATTTAGTCATTATCAGGGGGAAACTTTTTGAAATCAAAATTGCTTATGTTGAAGTTCACACGTTCCTGCTTATCTACCACCCACTATTTCTGAGAGTTAATCATGTCCCAGTTGCTGCCGCACTGGTTTTAACGGGAGTTCAAGAAAAATCTCAAATCTGTTTATTTCTATAGATTCTTGGCAACTGACTTCCTAAGCATTTTAAGGAAGTGCTGGTGATTCCTAGGTGGTTTTTTCCCCCCCACATTTAGCCAGAATATTGACTTTTAGGTAAATTTCATTTGAAGATAAATTCGTTGTGAACTAGGGGAGGCTGAATTAGCACACAGTGGAAGGATCTAAGTTAATCAAGAAGACTTGGAAGGACAGAGGGAAGAGTTTGCAGATGCCTCCAGTTCTCTCCAAATGCACAAACGCAAAGGTCGTGCTGGCTGACACACTGTAACTTAAACCACAGTGTTTCCGGAGAGAATAATGCTTATGCATTTTTAAATCCCGTGGTCTCAAGGGGCTAACTGAGGGAGCCTAGGCAGAAGGGGTTCACGGTGAATGTCAGCAAATCAAAATCAAGTGTTTAGGCTTCCATTCAGCTTGTTCCGGGCTGTATCTTACAGATCTGGGAATAAGGCCGGAAACACACCCGTCTGACACCATCTCATCTATCATTCCTGAGAACTTCACAGGCGCTGCTAAAAAAGTGAAGGGTTTTGGAATCTTAGACATTAGCAGCATAGGGAAATGCTCACGTGGAGGAAGTGCTTACAGTAGGACCTAGCGTCCAAAAGGAGGTACAATCCCAGCCTCCAGGACACTGCTCTGAAAAACATCGACACTAGGGCAGGCACCTCTTTTTAGTCATACCTTTCCGTCATCTCTCAATCCCTCACACGTAGAGGAAGCTTCGTCAATGTTTGTGGAAGGTAGCGAAATGAATGCAATGAACATGCAGATAATCGTATAGCATATAATTAAGAAGAGCTTTCTAATTCATAAAGCAAGCAGTTGCCCATGTGAAGTGATTACCTGCCATAACAATCGCTAATTACTCAGCCTTTTGGATTAACTCAGTGTTGCCCACCATCTATTGTTATTATTAGGTTGAACCATATGAAATCACCAATACTTGATGATTTTTTTTTTTTGATTCCCCAAGTGGCTTTTCTTTTCTTTTTTCTTTTTTTTTTTTTTTGGCTTTTAGGGCCGCACCCATGGGCCTATGGAAATTTCCAGGCTAGGGGTCTAATCAGAGCTACAGCTGCTGGCCTATGCTACAGCCACACCCACGCCAGATCCTTAACCCACTGAGCAAGGCCAGGGATCGAACATGCAACCTCATGGTTCCTATTAGGATTTGTTTCCCCTACGCCATGATGGGAACTCCCCAAGTGACATTTTAATATGGTTCAATCTATTCTAATTAACACAGTAATAGTAGCACTAGTATTAATAGTAGTACTAGTAGTAGCAGTAGTAGCATGTTGAAATGTGTAAGATTGTTATTTTTACAGGTCAAACACTGTTGACTACAGATAACCTCAAGTAGTCAACTCTAGCAAT
The DNA here is from genome assembly GCF_016906955.1 of Phacochoerus africanus. NCBI lineage: Eukaryota > Metazoa > Chordata > Mammalia > Artiodactyla > Suidae > Phacochoerus > Phacochoerus africanus. The sequence continues at coordinate 126,823,722 of NC_062558.1, forward strand.
GAGTATGCAGTCATTTGTCATTAAATAGCAATAACAGTTCCTACCACCTCTTGAGGATTTACCAGGTCCACACATTTTGCTAAGTAGTTTATATACATTATTTCATGTACTCTTATGAGGTAGGTTCTAATATTTTCCCTCAAATTATGAAAACACTCCAGGAAATAGTAAGATACTAAGCCGTTTGTCACTTTCCCCTCCTGAGGTCAGCTTATCATTGGCCCTAGTGGCATGTTTTCAGGAATATAAGGATTGAAAGTTGAAGCCACAACCTTATAGGGAAAAAAAACTTCGGTGAGGCAGGAGTTTGGGTCCAGGTTTCAATTCTAGGTGACAGTTTGTAGAAAACACTTGAATTTCATACATTGGTTCCCAATTGGTCTTGAGGTCACAGCTATGCCCTAGAAAAGGTAGTGTGTCCACTAGCGGGTGAAAAGACACACACACACACACACACACACACACACAAACGAGATTTACGGATGGTGTGCTAAAAGCTTCTAGGGGACCCTGTGTCTCATTGTGCCAGGAAAGTACTGAGTTATGCCTGCTGTCCCTATATGACTATTAGAAGTCCCCCACATCCCCTTCAATAGCAGAGCTAGAAGAAGAGGAATGAGGCAAGTGAGCTATTTGTGTAGGGTGCAAAATTTAAGGGATGCCAGAAAACTCAGTAATTAAGATAAATCCTATTTTAAGGCAATTTTTTAAATCTTAAAAATGCAAGAAAAAAATCCATGACTAACAAAATACCAAAAATTTAAATAAAAGAAGGATCATTATTACCGATTTTCCCTTTTGCCTCAGGCTCCCATCTGGCTCCACATGGCACTGCTCAAAAGCATCCCACTTTGAACAATAAATTATACGGTTCCCTAATTTAAAGTACTTCATAAAATAACAGCTAATGCTTACACAGCGATTTCACCATGCCAAGTACTATTCTAAGTGTTCTACATATATTAACTACGTGGCAAATACTGTTATTACCCCATTTACAGCTGAGGACACTGAGGCTTGGAAAGGTTAAGTGGTTTGCTTAAAGTCACATAACTTGGAGGTAGTGGGGTCAAGTTTGGAATCCAGACAGTCTGTCTCCAAGTCCATCACCAGGACCCCATCCATGGCTCTGAGAAAGAGCCTAACAAATGTCACTACTCTGAATGTTACTATAAATAATGAAGAACGAGAGGACCGCCTGGGGAAGGGAGGAGGGAGGACAGGGAGACAAGTTTTACCTCCTTCTCCGTCTGGACTCAGTATAGCCCAGAATACAGCTGTTCACCGGCTGCAATTTAACCTTTCTTAGCCTCCACTTCCTGTCAAATGAGAAAATTGGACCGGTTGATCTCCACGGTCTCTTTCATCTCCAAATAACAGCCTTTTCTTCTATGAATCCTCATTGGTATATAGCATCTCTCTGGCACCCGCCCATCTCCCAAAGCACTCCCCCCCCCCATCTATTTTCAGTTTCCTTTGGGCTCACCCCAGACCTCCCTCCATATGGTTTTTCCTCCGTGATCTAATCCCTTCTCACGGTGTCAGCTCTCACCTCTCGGTGGCTGACTCCCAAGTCCTTATCTTAGCTCCATCCTCTCTCCTAACCACATTTCCAGCTGTCGGCAAGACCCTTCTCCTCAGCCTCACACCGGAAACGTGAAGTCAACATGTCCAGAATCAAATTCATCACTTCTAACCACCGTCTCCTTGCCCAGGCTCAACCCTCCCTTCGCCTCTTGCATCCTGCACTCAGGCAATGGCTGAGATCTGACATTCTACCCTCTGCCATGTTTCCTTTATTGCTCCCCTTCTTTTCACTCCAACGACCATCAGCTCCTCCCTGCCTTCATCCTGGAACATCTCCCTGCAGTCGCCCCAGTTTTCAGGAACAACATGAGTGGAGCTAGGATGAGCCTTCCTAGCCTCTAAGAGCATCGTGGCTCTCCTACCCAAGAACATTTAGTGGCCTCTGTGCATCTGCCGAGGAAAGTTCAAACTCTGTTTTTGTTGTTTAAGAATGGCCCTGACACAGTGTGTCCCCAATCTGCTTTTCTAGGCTTATCTTCCACTTCTCTACTCTATATTTTGTATGCCATGTATTCTGGATAATGTTTCGTGACGATACCATGCATTTTTCCTGCCTTTTCTCGTGGATTACCTTTGCTTAGTGTTCTTCCCACCATCTCTCTTTACTCACCTTTCAAGATTCAACTCAAATGCCCCGTCCTTTATCGTCTTCTCAATTTCCCCATGGCAGAGACAGTCTTTCACCCTTGAAAATATTTATAGCACCTTTTCTATACATCTCTGCAGCACATACCCCCTTCTACATTACCTTATAGTTCTATACATTTACTTTTATCACATCATGTTAGCAACTTCTTAGCTGCTAAGGTCAAGTCTTTCATCTCCCCCACCTGCATCCCCTCCACCGTCACTATCACATCATCCCACCGGGGGTGCTTGATAAAATGTAAGCACTAAATGGCTAAAACAAATTAACTGACATATACTTTTCAGTGAGTGAAAGAACAGAATCCAGATGATCACGCTCTCTCCCAGAGGGTAGTTTTCCTGTCTGAAGAGTGTCTCTCTCTTGCTGGCCACTATCCTTTAGGGACAAGCTTGCCTGCCCAGCAACAGACATCCTGTATCACTCTTAACAGCTCGAGAGCATCTCATACCTAGTGAGGAGTCTGAAATCTTCTTCTTTGCAAAGATGCACCCAGGATTCTTGGGTGGGAGCTCTGTGACTTTTCTTCCCAAGCGTGCTGAACTCAGGTGTTCCTTGTAAGAATCGTGACTCAGAGATTTCCAAACCCAAAACTATCCTTGTGTGTTTGTGTGGTGGGTAGTATATTTTGGCAGAGTAGAGTAAGATTTTGAGATTGGCTGCTCTTATGATTATCAACTGAAAACACTGAGGACACTTAGAAATGGCTTAAGATAACTTTCCACACTGCATTATATTTGGACTTAAGATCAAACACAAGAAATGAGTGAAGAAGAGATAATCGCAAAAGGTCATTCGTTCTCAACCTAACAGCTAAAAGACAACTTTTAAAAAAAATGTATTATTTCTTGTTTGAGTTTGTCCTTGAACTAACAACTGATTATGGAATTTTAATTTAATATTACAGCATATGTTGTCTTTCTGAATTTAATGTCTTGACTCCAAAATGTTTTCAAGTTCTGCAGAAGAACATTCTCACCAAAATAAGGTCATCAGTGGTAGGATTTATAATAAATTTACAATTTCTGAAAAAATGGAATCAATATATACAATTAATATTGCAAATAAACGTCAAAATGATATACTTCCCACCATATAAATGAACCCTGTTTCACACATAAATGTGCTCTATGGCAATGGTTCAAAATCTTTTTTCTTCAACAGTAAGCAGATTGAATGAAATAAAAAAATGGTGTGCCAGGACTTAAAGGTACAAATGGTACAAATTTCAAATTATTGATTGCTGACTGCGCTTACAGACATCAAACAATACTTTTTCAGGCAGCTGTAATAGTCCACTTCAATGGAAACATGATATATTATAGGAAAATTGAAAATGTGAGGACAATTTGACTGGTGTGGTCATTTTAAATTATTAAGGTTTGGGGTTTTGTTTTGTTTCTAGGTTATAGAAAAGCAGTGCAAACTAAGAGGAATCTCATTAACATCAAACCTTTCTTATCGAACACCTGGATAATAGTCTGAAAAGTACCAAGATGTTCAGTTAGACTATAAACTCACTTTATGTTAGAAGCAGTTGACAGTTGGGCAGAATCTACAGGTCATGACATCTTTTCATGGAAACCTTAGTAGGTCAAAGCCATTACTCTTGAGGGACCCAGAATGTATTAATATAGGCAAGAGATTTTTATCAGGAGCTAACTTCTGATGTACAGATAAAACAGGCACTCTAATAGCATCTGAGTCTGAACACTCTCAGTGTGATTGCTTCTTTAAAATCGCCTTTAGGTAACATCTTCTCAAAAGTAACAGTCAAGTACAGCCTTAAAAGGAAGTCAATGGCCCTGCCTCACCGCTCTCACAGTGCTCCTCCCATAACCTGGAAATGGAAAACAGATTTATGTATTAGAAAAAAAACCTATTGCTCAGAACTCTTTCCGTTGCAAATGACAGAAACCAAACTCCACCTAGCTTAGGCCAAAAAGATAATTTATAGCTATATGTTATTGGAGAGTTCAAGTAAGGCTGGATCCAGGGGTTCGGATAATGTCATCAGGAAAGTGTCTGTTTCTCTCCATCTCTCAGCTGTGCTTCCTCTGTAATGGACTCAGCCCCCAACAGGTTGGAACCACATGGAAGGAAGGCCCCTGACAGTCAAGGCTGCTGAGAGCTAATGAGGCCTGGAGGGTGGTTTTTTTGTTTGTTTGTTTGTTTGTTTTCAGGTGCTCCCTCATGGGTCAACTGTTTTAAAATCCTTGGTTTCGTGTTGATCAGTACACTGAGGCCCAGAGCATTCTTCTGGATCTCTTGCCCTGTCATGTGCACTGTCTTCCCCACTCCACACACACACACACACACACACACACACACACACACACTCACAATTCTATCACTGTTCTACTCAAGGGCTTCTATGAAGATTTCATAAGGTAAGAATCTCTATCTGTCTCTCATTTTTCCTCATTCACTCCCCTGCCCTTTACTCCTCCCAATCTAAATCAGATTTTGAAGCAGGACACCAACTGGTCCTGCTAAAGTCAGCACCCCTCTCAGCCTGGCCAATCGCTGTGCTCGGTGGGACAGAGTATTCTGATGAGCCTAGGGTATGCCCATCCCTATGGGAATCAGAGCACAGCTTAATGGACAGCCCCACCAACTACGTGTGCAACTGGAGTGAGGGAAGGGGTCTCCAAAAGTAAGTGTTCTACCAGCATAAGAAATAGACTCCACCTCAACTACTGAAACCACTGTGAAGAATCTAGATTTGTTGTTTTATATGATTTGCTCCAATTCAGTTTTCTAATTCCATGGAGACTCATAAAACCAGTTGAAATAAATCCAGTATGGATTTCTGTCACTGGCAGGTAAATGAGAAAAGGAAGGCTCGTTTCCATCTCTTGATGTGGCCTGGGACCCATCCTCACCCAAAGTGTGTTGCCCCAAACTTGTATGCATGTACTCTGGCTTCAAAGTGTGCTCAGGCCATGGAGTAAGCTGGTGTTTACTGCAGGAAATGAGGGGAGGTGTTGGCATGGGAAATTTCTTTACCCTTGGAATTTGGCTAAGGAGGCAACATGCCATTTCCGGTGCAAGCAAGCCAGGTCAAATAAAGAGGTACTGAACACTTCTTATGGACCAGGCATTATGGGGACATATTGGTGGATTTTAAAAAAAATTCTCCGCCTTTGGAAAATCCACAGCTTTTAGGGGAACAGAGACAAGCAAATGTGAGAGTGGTGTAACAAAGTGTTACAGGAGGAGTTCCCACTGTGGCTCAGCAGTAACAAACCCAAGTAGTATCCATAAGGATGTGGGTTCGAGCCCCGGCCTCGTTCAGTGGATTAAGGATCTGGTGTTGCTGTGAGCTGCGGTGTAGGTCACAGACATAGCTCAGGACCCATGTGACTGTGGCTGTGGCTGTGGCTGGCAGCTGTGGTTCCAATTCGATCCCTAGCCTGAGAACTTCCACATGCCACAGGTGCGACCCTAAAAAAAATTTAAAAAATACAAAGTGTTACAGGAGCAAAGAGGCAAAGAGGAAGAGGTGATTAATTGTCCTGCAGATGGAGGGAGTGAGCAGGAAACAGGAAAGTGGGGAGAGAGGGATGTCAGTAGAGGCTTCCCAGGGGAGGTGACAGCTGACCTGCTCAATGAGTGGGAGTGTGATAACGCAGAAGGGGGGGGGGGGACATTTTAGGCAGAGGAAACAGTAATAGGAGGGAGAGGGAAGTCAATCCAGCATCCTTTTAATAGTCGCTGGCCAAATTTCCACAGCTAGCACAAGGGGGAGGACTGAAGCAATTACTGAGAAAACTGTCTCAAGACTTCCTTTTCTCCTGGCTGTGGACATTTGGCTATTGCTGCATTTTTGTAAGAGAAAGAGTCTGGATTCCAGAGACCACACAATGTTAAGTGATGGAAAAATTATTTTTTGACAGAACAGAGAAAAACCAGAACACCTGAATTCAACTGGGGAAAACTAGACTTTATAAGAAAGGAAAACGAAAACGTTTTTTCTCTCTGCCTCTCTCTCTCCATTCTTCCTTTTTTTTTTTTCCTTTGGTGAGGTGAGGGTGGGAAGGGAGGGTTTCATTTCAGAGAGCAAATTCCCTGAGCAAAAACCATGTGTCTCTACACAATGTATGTCTTGTGAAAACTTAACTAATAGGAGTAGGAGGGTGGCAATTATTGAAATAATTTTTTTTAAGAATTTACTAACATCAATATCAAAATAAAGTAGAATTCCAGGAGTCGATTCCCAAGTCCTTTCCTCCATTATCCCATCTCCCCAAATGCCTAGGTAACATGTTAACATTCCACACATCCTTTGAAGATTAAGTGGCATTAAATTTTTGCCTTGCAAGGAAAGAGATTATGGATTTATGTGAAAACAAGTCTTTGGCAAAAACATATGCAGAAGTCTGACGATGGAAGACATTCTGGCTGAAAGTCCACAAAATACCCTGCAAATGAACAGAAACCAAATGGACCTCAGTTTGAGTTTTAGCACCACCATTATTTTTTAATTTTTTTTTGTCATTTCTTGGGCCACTCCTGGGGCATATGGAGGTTCCCAGGCTAGGGGGCCAATTGGAGCTGTAGCCACCGGCCTACGCCACAGCAACGCCAGATCTGAGCCTCGTCTGCAACCTACACCACAGCTCACGGCAACGTGGGATCCTTAACCCACTGAGCAAGGCCAGGGATTGAACCCGCAACCTCATGGTTCCTAGTCGGATTCGTTAACCACTGAGCCATGATGGGAACTCCCCAGCACCACCATTGTTAACTGCACAACTTTAGACAAGTTTCTTCACCTCCCTAGACCTCAGTTTTAAAATTGGAATAATGGCAATACCCACAGCGTAGAGTTATTTTGAGTATTAAAAGGCACAACCCATGAAAAAAAAATGTTTTACATAGTGCCTGGCACACAGTATTATCTTGAAATCAACAGAGCAATGAAATTACAGAAAATTGCCCCAGAATTGGGACTAACCACAGAAGCAGACATGACATCAAGATTCTAATCTGGTACCATTTTTTATTTCATCTGTTGGTCCCTTCATTAAGGTGTTATAATGTGATTTGGGAATTGTCATTATGACATTGATCTGTGTTGTGTATCACCAGAAGGCCAAGGAATGACCTTCAGTGCTTTTTACCCTCTTGTTATTTGCAAAGAGGAAAGAGAAGTGCCCTGGACTCCGTTTGCTGAAAATCTTGGCCATTTGGCATCTCATGAGTTTGGTTGCCGAGAGAGGAGGAAGGGGAGTTACTATGATTAATACTGGGCTCCAAAGGCCAGAACACAAAGCCTTTCCCTCCCCCAGTGCAGAACTTCCTCATGTTATCTGAAAAATAACATGTCACTTTATGGGCATTAAGCACCAGAATTTGCTATGTGTAATCTTTGGCTTGAGCTGCATGTTCTCTTTATAAGACAGAAGGAAGCATAAGCCTCTAACTGAAATGTAGTGTGGGTAACAGTGGAGTTGTCTACGGTTCAGAAGTGACTATGAATATTCCCTTTATGTGACATAAGAGTAGGTACATGAGTCAAAGCTGCATGTCTTTACAAGGTGTTTGCCTGTTGGGCTCTTGACTAGGAATTGATTTCTTACAAAGGAGCTGAAATATGAATTTGTGTGAAAACAGCACTCATGGCAAACTTTTCAGTGGGTTGCATTGTACATAGATTTATTTATACCTTTTATACTTCACTGTTTCTCAATATTATAATTCATCTCAATTAATATACAAGGAATAAAGCAAGACTGATTGCAGATATCGAATTGAAAAGAAACTCATAGAAGAGAGTGCTTAGGGCTGTACTCTTCGAGGGCAAATTTCCCATGACTTTATTCACAAACCTGCCACTTAAATTCACTGTTAGCTGGATATGTACACCAAAGGGATGTGTCAACTGTTTGTGATTTATTGAAACATCTGAATAGTTGCAAGATATGGCTCCTTGTGGTCATCCATCATTCTGAATGATGATTAAGCACAAAAGGGAGATACGATTTAGAAAAGTGTAACATGATGTTGGGATAACAGGAATGGGCCACACCGTGGTTTGTATTCTCAATGGAATTTGAGAAAAAAGTATTTAATAAGAAACATTAGGGGTTCCCGTCGTGGCGCAGCGGAAACGTATCCGACTAGGAACCATGAGGTTATGGGTTTGATCCCTGGCCTTGCTCAGTGGGTTAAAGATCCGGCGTTGCTGTGAGCTGTGGTGTACAGCTGAAGCTCAGATCTGGCATTGCTGTGGCTGTGTCCTAGGCCGGCAGCTGTAGCTCTGATTAGACCCCTAGTCTGGGAACCTCTATATGCTGGGGGTGTAGTCCTAAAAAGCCAAAAAAAAAAAAGAAAGAAATATCATGATAGGTATGTTAGACTTTTCAAAATCAATGAACATGGCTTCAGAATAGGTGAAAACCATAATTCCTCTCCATAATTAAATACTGGTTAAATACCGTCAATTTTTCAAGTGACATTATACTGATCTTTAGCCATGTCTACACTGACTTCTCACCTTCCTTTAAAAAAAATGTGAATTTGAGAGAATTTTTTTAATTGAACCAGGAAGATGTAAACATTAAGGCTTTTTAGTTCAGAAAAGGTCGACCAAAAGTGGGGTTTTTGAGTCTGGAATCAGCTCTGTCACTTGCATATTTGAACAAATCAGAACCTCAGTTACTTAATCTACAAAACAGAGACAATGATAGTAATTGCTTTGCTTCTCCACAGAATTGCTATGAGGATGGGATAGCATATGTGAGCTGCCAATATTAGTATCCGAAATCAATTAAGTAAAGGGGAATTACAGCTATTATTTCATCTTAGATAGCTTACATGTAGTCTTGTGTGGAAGCAGGGTGATGATACATTATTTTCAAAGGTAGTTATTGCCTTCAGGGAGTGGGGTGGATAGGGATTTGGGGATCAGTTGATGCAAACTATTATATTTAGAATGGGTAAGCAATGAGGTCCTATTGTATCGCACAGGGAACTATATCCAATCCCCTAGGATAGACCATGATGGAAAATAATATTTTTAAAATAATGCATGTATACATATGTATATTATATCAGTATAGTATATATACATGTATATATGACTGAGTCACTTTGCTGTACGGCAGAAGTTGGCACAACATTGTAAATCAACAATACTTTAATAAAAACTTTTTAAAAGGTGAGATATCATTGCGGTATTTGTTTTGTAATCCTATTTTTACTCCCCGGCTGAGGGGCTATAAGGAAATACCAGTCATACTTAGGTATTGTGAGAATTAGTGTATGTGGAGAAGCCCACCCATTCATTTGGAAAAATGAGTGTGTATGTGTGTATGTGTGAGCGCACACACGTGTGTGAAGAGCAGGCTCCTAGAGCTAGATGGCTTGAATTAGAATCCTCCTTACTTGCTTATAATCCCAAAGATTAACACAATCTCAGCCTTGCGGCCTTAATTTCCTTATCTGGAAGAGAAAAACATATACAGGTATGCTCATGTAGATTAAATGAAATTATAGCCAAAGTACTGAGAATGGTGTTTCTAGAGGTTGTAAGTGTTTAATAAACGTTATTTTTGTCATCAGGAGGACGTAAATTTTAGAAGCAAAGTTATCAGTGGTTATTTACTCTGTTTAAAACATACAGTCGTTTGGTGAAAACCAGTTTCCTGGAATGCTTATCTAGATCAGGAGCACAACTTTGGAACTCCTGGCCGGAGAGAAGCTGAGTAGCCTGTGACCAAGGCTTTGGTAGCTGCTGAGACAGAACTGCACATCAGGATTTGAACCAAATTGTATATTGCAGATTGTCACTGGCCCTAACGTGGTCAAGCATGCTGCAGGAAACGAGGGTCATGGCCAGATACGTCTGGGGTCACTTCTTTAACCTCTACACATCAGGTTTCTTTATTGCAGGATGTCTCAGAACCTCTAACAAACTGCAATGCATTGTGGTCTCCTGGGGACTATAGAACATCAATTCCTAAATTATTTCCATATAGAATTGTTATTCATGTTTATTTAAAGAAAGACTGTGAATATCTTGAGGAATATTTGAGGGTTCCATAAGGCATAGCTCAAAAACACTTTTTTATGTTAACTTTTCTCAAGTTCAGATATTTTAGGCTAGTAGTTTTTAATGAGGACAAAGGGCCAAAAGTACTCAAGTGAAAAGCTCTTTTGAGGGGAGTGGTTCCATGGAGTCCACGACTGGAAGGTCTTAGGGTTGTCTTTGTTCCTAATGAATTAATTATGCCTTGTCTGTGATTTTAAAAAGAGCATTCATCCAACCCTAGAGATGGCTCTGGAACACAGGACAATCAACGAGTACCATGAAAACTAGACTTAGGTGTGATCACTTGTGTAATTTAGAGATGATGAAAATTTCTTTTTATGGATTAAAACAAAACAGTTAATGGTAGAGCAGAAGTTGGGTCAGAAAATACTGCTCCTGAAAATCTGCTGCTGCTGATTTGTATTTTATGGTAGCTGAAGAGTTTGAGCTGCTTGTTAATGAGATCAAGCACCATTACATATATTACTGGCATCCCCAGAAGCTGCAGATCTATTTTGAAATATCTTTATGCTACATTTGTTCAAAGCCTTGTCTTTCTGTTAAAAGAATTCACCTGGATATTAAATTTTCTCCATAATATAATCCTGATAGCGTAGAAAAATATTTCTGTGAATCTCTTTGTCTGAATTGGGAAGCTATGTATTTTCTTTGAGTTCCATTTCTTCTGAAAACTAGTTGTTGACAAATACGACTGTCACAATGATTGTTAAGACTGAATTACCCTGTTGATTTCCTAATTCATTGCCTGAATTGTAATGACTCAAAATAAGAGCAGTGTCTCTAAAATATTTTGTCATCTTACACTGTTTGAAAGATAAATGGTCTTAAACAGAATAGTTGCTGGAATTCTTTGTTAGAATGGAAGTTATAACATCAAAGTCTTTATCAGAGAGAATGTAGGTGGCAGGCATTTCTCTTTTGGGGGTGGGTTTTTCTATCCCAAGCAAGGGAATTCTGTAGGGTCAAATCTAAAGTAAAAAGGAGAAGAAAAAGGAGACATAGTTCCATATTTTAAAAGACTGGAATGTGTATTAAAAAGAGTACAGGGAGTTCCCGTCGTGGCGCAGTGGTTAATGAATCCGACTAGGAACCATGAGGTTGCGGGTTCGGTCCCTGCCCTTGTTCAGTGGGTTAACGATCCGGCGTTGTTGCCGTGAGCTGTGGTGTAGGTTGCAGACACGGCTCGGATCCCGCATTGCTGTGGCTCTGGCGTAGGCCGGTGGCTACAGCTCCGATTCAATCCCTAGCCTGGGAACCTCCATATGCCGCGGGAGCGGCCCAAGAAATAGCAACAACAACAACAAAAGACAAAAAAAAAAAAAAAAGAGTACAGAACTAGGTCTACATCTGTCATGAAACCTTGGGTAAATCAGGCAGCTGTCTGGGTATCAATTTCCACGTTTATGAAATGAAAGGACTAGGCACTGGTAGTCTGGAAGATAACACTTTTCATTAGAAAGATGGTATGGAAAGAGTGAAAAAAAATTATAGAGTCTAAAAAGTCTTTTTTTTTTGCTCTTTAGGGCTACACTCACAGCATACACAGGTTTCCAGGCTTGGGGTCAAATTGGAGCTGCAGCCGCCGGCCTGCACCGCAGCCACAGCAACGCCAGATCGAAGCTGTGTCTGTGACCTACACCACAGCTCAGGGCAATGCAGGATCCTTAACCCACTGAGCAGGGCCAGGGATTGAACTCGTATCCTCATGGATCCTAGTTAGGTTGGTTAACTGCTGAGCCACTCCAAGTCTAGCAATTTACCCTAGAATTTTTTTTTTCCCAAGTGTTAAATGTGGAAAAAAGTCCTACTGTGGGGACTCATAATTCTGTATTCTTCGGTTACCGTTTCCCGAGTAGATTAGCACTGGCTATTGCTTTGAGGAATACAATATTTCCAAACTTGAATGAATTTTTTGCCTAGAATTTTGTATGTTGTTATATGCCTAGAATTTTTTTCCCACTTCTCATTTGAAAAGCTTTCACTTACTATGCCTATAAGCTATGATATTAAGGCTCCATGCCAGTAGAGTTTCAGGGAAAAGAGTGAGAAAATTATTTAAAAGGACTACTTTTTGATAATGGCAGTGTTTTGACAGTTTTTGACAGGCAATTTGGAATAATGCAACCTCCTGGATTATAGCCAACCTCTGAAATGGGCTGTAATTTAGAATGATGGCAGCTCCTATGACCTCCTATATTGGAGAGTCACTGAAATAAAAAAAAAAAAAAATTCTCCAAACAGTTTAGGTTTCTATTTGAAAATCTGGCTTTAATGTCTGACATGGAGCCATTTTATTTAATGAAAGGATTTTCTTGTTCTGTCCATAGTTCCAAAGACTTCTCCTTAAGCTGGGGAAGATTTTTTGCCTTTTTGTGGGTGGTAAAATTCTTCTTCTCAGATGCCACTCCTAACCAGATTCTGAAGATTCTAATGAGCTGGTTGTGGGCATGTCTGCCCCTTCTCTCCACTGGATGAAACTGGACCTACTCGGGTCCAATGCTGTCATCTCCCAGTGGAGGGAAGTCCTGAGCTGTTACAGTTTTCAATTTTCTCTTTTCACACAAATGTGTTGTCTCAGGGTCTGAGAATGGTCCTCAAGGCCCCTTTTGAAAAATAGCTTCTATTACTCCCTTAATTCTGAGAGTTAAGTGCCTCTTAAAGAGTTGTATAAGTTAAATATGAGCTGGGGGTGCAGTGTATGATTTTTTTTTAACTGAACAGCAATTCTCCAAACATACCAATATATTCCAAAATTCCAGTTGCAGGCCATAAAATATTTACATTACAGAGTAAATAATGTATGTTTAGTAAGAAATGATGAAATATTTACAGTTTTTCTAAAGATACTGTATGGGTTTTATCCTCTACCACAGCCATTCTTCTTGAAGCAGGTGAAATAGGCAACTTGAAGAGCTCTGAGAACATGGAGGCATCTTTGAAGGAAGAGAATGTTCTGAGCCAGTAAGTGGAAAATCCTCTATAAGGAAAAGAAATAACAGCTGATCCCAGATATCAAGATATATATTTCTTATGGTTAAAGGTCTAGTGAGGCATTAGCAAACAATACTGGTATTTTTATCACTAAATTGAAGAGTTCCTAGGCCCAGGTCAGGTGATGCAAACACTTGCCAAAGCCATTCTGTGGGAGCATTGTAAACATTGGAGGATGGCATGACATTCCAAGCTTCCAAGCAAATACATTTTAATTTTCATTTTTCTTATTTATTCATTTTGGCCACACCCACAGCACATGGCAGTTCCTGAGCCAGAAACTGGACCCAAGCCACAGCAGTGAACCCAAGCCACAGCAGTGACAATGCCAAATCCTGAACCACTAGGCTACCAGAGAACTCCAAACAAGAAAGTGTTTAAAAACTCTTCCACATACTCATTGACCCTGAAGGAGCCAATTTCAGTGTTACTAATCCTGCACACTGCATGTGTTTAGGAAAGAGTTTAAGAAGCTCTAATAGAAGTTTCCAACAGAATCACCTGAGTCTTTCAAAGAGTCTTTCAGGCTCCAGCCCACACCCACCCCCTAAGAAATTCTGATAGGAACCCTCCAGCATAGGGTCTAGGAATCTTTATTTTTTAAAGCTTCCCAGGTAATTCTAATGACTATTTGGGTCTGGGAACTGTGGCAGACAGAATAATGGACCCAAAGAGATAACCATGTCCTCATCTTTGTTTTTTGTTTTTTTAGGGCCACACCTGCAGCACATAGAGCTTCCCAGGCTAGGGGTCTAATTGGAGCTGTAGCGGTGAGCCTATGCCACAGGCACAGCAATGCAGGAATCCAAGGTGCGTCTGTGACCTACACCACAGCTTATGCCAACGCCAGATCCTTAACCCACTGAGTGAGGCCAGGGATGGAACCTGCAACCTCATGGTTCCTAGTTGAGTTCATTAACTGCTGAGCCATGACGGGAACTCCTCCGTGTCCTAATCTTTGGAACCTGTGACTGTTACCTTATATAGTGCAAGGGAGGTTACAGATGTAATTAAGATTCTTGAAATGAGAAGATTAACTTGGATTATCTGGATGGGCTGTGAATATAATCGCAAGAGTCCTTATAAGGGAGACAGTGGCCTTGGACTATAAAGGGAGAGACAAAATGATGATGGAAGCAAGATGCAGGGCTTCTGGCTTTGAAGATGGAGAAAGGTGGTGAGAGCCAAAGCATGTGGTAGGTGCTAGAAGTGGAAAAGAGCAAGGAAAGAGGGTCCCCCCTAGAACCTCCAGAAGGAACCAGCCCTGCTGGCATATTAACTTTAGTGACACAGATTTTGAATCTTGACCTTAAGAACTGTAAAAGAATACATTTGTGTTGTTTTACCTGTGTCAGGTAGTTTGTTACAGTGGCAATAGGAAATGAATATAGGACCCATTACCCTTAACCATGTCATTTAAAAAAAATTTTTTTTAGGGCTGCACCCATGACATATGGAAGTTCCTAGGCTAGGTACTGAAACCGAGCTGCATCTCCTACACCACAGCCACAGCAATGCCAGATCCGAGTCTCATCTGTGAACTATGCCACAGCTTGCGGCAACACTGGATTCTTCGCCCACTGAGCAAGGCCAGGGATCAAACCTGCATCTTCAGAGAAACAATGTAAGGTCCTTAACCTGCTGAGCCACAGTGGAAACTCCTAAACCATCATCAATTTTAATGGTCTTTTTTTGGTTTGTTTTCTGCTTTTTGCCTTTTAGAGCCTCACCCTTGACATATGGAAGTTCCCAGGCTAAGGGTCAATTGACAGTGCAGCTGCAGGCCTACACCACAGCCACAGCAGTGAGGTATCCAACCCACATCTGTGACCTACACCACAGCTCATGGCAATGTGGGATCCTGGACCTACTGAGCGAGGCCAGGGATCAAACCTGCAACCTCATGGATACCAGACAGACTCATTTCCACTGGGCCACAATAGGAACTCCTTTTCTTTTCTTTTTTTGGGGGGGAGGCTGGTCCTTTGTTGCTAAACACTACTCTTCAAGCCAGAGCTTCAAGGCCCTAGGCTGAAAAATTGTTCCCAGTGGTGGAAGATCACAAGAGCAACTATTTTTTGTTTCTAGAAAATACTGCTGGCCCCTCTTCCCATCTGAGCAGAGCACTTCTCTCACAGTCACATTCCCTGACGATGCCATAGTTGCCCCAAAGAGAAAAGGCAGCAGTGTGGGACCTTGGCCAATAGCTGCCTCCCTCAAGCTTGGACATCAAGCCACATGGATTCATCACACCCCTTCTGTGTGCTCAGCAGTCTGCTGGCCACTGTGGGGAAGGCAGAGAATCCTGAGAGGTCACTCTCCATTCTCCTGCCAAGAACAGACATTGCAGAATGTTTACAAACACTTAAGATGCATTTTCCAGGAATGTCAAAGCTGAGATCCCCTGGCAATAAAGAATATTGTCTCATTTGGGGTTAGGACAAATGCATCACTGCAGTTGAGAGGAAAGAAGATGATGCCAAAGCAGGGGCTTCCCAGTTGTACTCTGATTAGGAGACCTGGAAATTGAGTCATTTTTTCCCCATAGTTTAAGGCTCTGGGAACACTGCAGATATATTAATGAATTATCTGTTCAACATTTGAAATGTAGCTCTATTTTCTGAGGCAGGTGAGTTTGTGGGGGGAGGGAGAATCTCTATATTTTGTCAGTACTTGTTCCTATCAGAACTTTTCACTGTGAAAGGAAAAAAAAAAAAAAAAAAAAAAGATGGCAGCTGTGTAGAGCTGGGATAGCATCTCGTTTCTATGACAACAGTGTCTGCTCTGCTCTCAGGCTCCATCTGGTATTTTCAGGCCTAACAGCCAGGTAGCGTCTCAATGCCTAGTGGAAAAGAAGGCTTCGATAGAGATTTTTCAGATCAGTCACAAATGAACACAGCAACACCATGTCTTTTCTAAGAAAAACAGTGAATTACCAGTAACTGGGTGTTATGAAGACAGACCACTCCGTACATAGGACATGCTCAAGTCTATTTCATGGGCTATGCCAGCACAATATGCACATAAAATTAAAGTGGCTTTGGGGGCTGATGGAGACTTTCCTAAAGGCAATCTATTGCAACTTGCATTGCGTGATTCTGTTTTTCCCTCTTGTTCTTCCTGGTGCTGCTTGGTCCTGCTTTGTGTGTACTTTAGGTGATATGGATGCAGCAGCTCTTACCTGCCTCACTGACCTTCCCTTCAGATTTTATCCTTGCTGATTACCATTCCCTGGTAGCTCTGCAGAATTTCTGAGAAGCTGAATTTCAGTCCGTCTCCATGGGCACTCACTTACAGACAAGCATGCTTTTAAAACAGCACAATACAATACAGCAAGTTTCCACCTTCCACCCCCATTTTAAACACAATCTAGTGAAAGCATTTCCTTTTCTCCTTAACAATACCATCAATAAGCCCACAACATCTTTACAAAGTTACGATTTACCTAAAATACGATGCAATATGATCTTAGAGCTACGTTGTCATACAGCATTTGGGACACACTTAATACGAAAAAATTATTCATTGTTTATCCCACATTCACATGTAACTGGACATCCCGTATTTTTATTTGATAAGTCTGGAAACTGTATTTATAAACTCCTCCTATGTAGACTTTTCATTCATTTGATCACTTAGGTTCTGATAGCATCAAAATGTCAGTACACTGAATTGAGTATTGATTTCCAGCATTCTCTGGTTATTAAAAGGAATATTTACATGTTCATTATCCACACCAAAACATATTGTTTACCCCAGACTTTTTCTTACATTCATTTTTCTTTTATTCATTTGACACAGAGTTACTAGATACCTGCTCTTTGCCCAGCGCTGCTGCAAAATCTAGGAATCAGTGGTGATAGGACCAACAGGTGATTCCTCATGGAGCTAACAGCATGTGTGTCTCCTGGATTTTATTTCAGGAGACTTGTCCTCAGTGTGTATGAGGCATTTTGATACACAAAGTCCCATCAGATATGGTTCTGCCCTCTAAGATTTGTTGTCCCTTAAAATCTCCCCACACCTCATCTAACCAACTGCACATAGTTCCATGAGCATTAAATCACAGAGGACATCCAGACAGGCATTTTTCACTTGCTTTGTGCCTCAGTATACCAGATTTAGAGACCACTGACTCTGGAAGGATCGGACCTTACCTGGTGCAATCCCACCATCAGTTTCTGGGGTCTCCTCTTGCCCTGGCCCCGGGATCCATTCATTTAGGGTCCTTGCTCTTCCCTGCCTTAGCCTTCTCCGAATCAGGAGATTTGGACATGCAAATGATATTTGCATTCTTTTTCTCTCTTCCTTACTCCATCTTTTTATACTCCCCCCAACTCTTTTTTTCTTTTAACTATTCCATCTATTTGATACTGAGAACTTCTCAACCAGATAGGAAAACTAAAGGTCTGCATTATTTCAGAAAGTTTTTGTGATATGGACCTACTTGTAACATATACTCAGGTATGGTATTTAAAATATATAATCACTGTGGTAATCGCCCCTCAAGACATCTGCCTCCAGCAACGAATCCAACTAGTATACTTGAGGATGCGGGTTCGATCCCTGGTTTTGCTCAGTGAGTCAGAGACCCAGTGTTGCCGTGAGCTGCGGTGTAGGTCACAGATGCGGCTCAGATCCCGTGTTGCTGTGGCTGTGGCACAGGTCAGCGGCTACAGCTCTGATTAGACCCCTAGCCTGGGAACTTCCATATCCCACAGGTGTGACCATAAAAAGAAAAAAAAAAAGACATCTGCCTCTAATCCCTGAAATATTTATATCATCTTATGTGGCAAAAGGGACTTTGAAAATCATAAGTTAAAGGTCTTGCTATAGGAGCTATCCTAATGTATCCAGGTGGGCCCATTGGAAATAAAAGGGTCCTTGTAAGAGAACAGGGGGAAGGTCAGAGAATGAGAGGGATTTGAGGATACTCTAGTGCTGTCTTGAAGATGGAGGAAGGGACCAGGAGCCAAAGGATGCAAGCAACTTCTACATGCTGGGAAGGCAAGGAGACAAATTTTCTCCCAGAGGCTCCAGAAGAACTGCTGACTTTTGTTAGTTTTAGCCCATTATGACCAACTTTGAACAACAAGGTCCTACTGGGAACTATATCCACATAGGGAACCATATCCACTCTCCTGGGATAGACCATGATGGAAAATAATATTTCAAAAAACAAATGTGTCTCTTTGCTGTACAGCAGAATTTGGCACAACATAGTAAATCAACTATATGGGAGCTTGGGCTTATCAGACACAACTTAGAATAGATTTACAAGGAGATCCTGCTGAATAGCATTGAGAACTTTGTCTAGATACTCATGTTGCAACAGAAGAAAGGCTGGGGGAAAAATGTAATTGTAATGTATACATGTAAGGATAACCTGACCCCCTTGCTGTACAGTGGGAAAATTAAAAAAAAAAAATTTTAACAGGACTGACTTTGGGAGTTCCCATTGTGGTGCAGCAGAAATGAATCTGACTAGGAACCATGAGGTTGAGGGTTTGATCACTGGCATTACTCAGTGGATTAAGGATCCGGTGTTGCCATGAGCTGTGGTGTAGGTCACAGATGTGGCTCAGATCTGGCATTGCTGTGGCTGTGGGGTAGGCCAGCGGCTACAGCTCCAATTAGACATCTAGCTGTGGGTACGGCCCTCAAAAGACAAATAATAATAATAATTATAATAACAATAAAAGCACTGACTTTGAACTTCTGACCTCCAGTACTGTAAGATAACACATTTGTATCATCTTATGACGCCAAGTTCTTGGCAGTTTGTTTTAACAGCAGTAAGACAATACACCTATAGATCCAGGCACTGAGAAATCAGAACTGACCCTGAGCAGATTCCTTGAGGCCCTTTGCTAAGCCAGGTGTCAACCCTTAGTTGCCAGATTGTGGGGCTCCTGCATTTTCATGGAGGAGGGGCAGCCTGTCGGTGGGAGTTGTCACTGGAGACTGGGGGCAATAACCACTGTGGGAGTATTTCAATATTTTCAGTCAGAATGTGTGTGCTGATGAATTTCTGCTATGCACATGCTTCTGTACAACTAAATCTAAAGGATGTAGAGTGGATTCTGGCATCACTCTTGAATTTTTCTTCCTTAGGCTCTGATACTAACCTTTACCCAAAGGAACCAAGACAACGATGCCATCCAATTTCTAGATTCCTTTCTGTATGTCCTCTGTTGGGCTTTTCCACAGCATTGACTGAGATGACTCCTTCTTGCTTAAAGGCTTTTATTACCAAATTCCTAGTTGCTTTTTTCAATTTACTATCTGGAATTTCCCTCTGTAAGTATAAAGGCTTAAAAATTTTTTTTCTCTTGTTTCCTCTTCTCTTTCACTCTGCCTCTCTATTCCAATTTGAAAACAAGTGAGATAAGGGGGGAAAAGAGAGTCAGTGCCTTTCTAAAGGTCACACAGCTAGTTATCAGCCAAATCAAGCCCAGGACCTGGATTGGCACTCTCTACTCCATCCAGTGATGTTTAATCACTCTTGCACTAAGGGAACAGTGCTTAGCCATCATCTTCTTGTTCTTAAAATGCAATCATTCCCCAGCAGAGTCCTTTTATGGCTGTCCACTGCACTTTGAATAAAACCTGAGCTCCTTCCATTACCTGAAAGCCGGGTATGATTCAGCCCTGATCATGCCACCAACCCCATCTCTGCTGTGATCCCACTCGCTTCCTCTCTGTCCTCCAGACGCCACTCTGGGCAGCCTGAGGGACTTGGAGAAAGAGAAATGTGCTGTCCACAGCCTGCAGTGGGTCTCTGCCCCACGTGGATAGGTTTTACACTGTCACCTACTCTATGTGTATTGAACTAAGGAATGCCTATACTTTGTTTCTTGTGGTCTCCGTGGGCTCCATGCCTGCAGAGATCACATTCATCCTGCTCACGGTTGTGGCAGAGCCTGGTACACAGCAGTTCTTCAATGAAAACTTAGTGAATGATGTTTGTGGTCATTCTTCATGGCCCTACCCAAAAGTCATGCCACCACTCTCCAGCCATGGAACTCCCTGTCCACCCTGTACGCCATTGGCACAGGCTGCCAATCTGAGGCTGGGACTGGGCGAATGAAAGACGAGATGTCTGGTCAGTTACAGAAAATATCATAGCTGGCGCTGAAAGGAAGTAGAAACTAGCTTTCTGACCTCAGTGGTAATCAGCTTACACGGTGAAGCAGGCGATCTGAATCCCCTTATCTACTTCTAGACGAGAATATTATGTTTCATTCACAGCTACGCCTGCTGGACTGAAATATCATATTTTATGAGTAATAGCATTTGTAAGTAAGATAAAAGACATCAGAAAAAGGAAATGAAAGCTTTTAAAATACAACAATTACCGAAATAAAATCATCTTTAGGACATGCTTCTGACAAGTTCTCTTAGGCTTTATCAATTTCTTCTAAGAATATCACCATGAATCTTTTTTACTAGTGTTTGGATCCCTTCTGCACAATCCCGTGTTTAGTCATGAGACACAACGAAGGGCAGAATCTCAGCTGTTTTCTGCTTTCCTCTGTGTTAACACCTCGAAAAAGGAAATGGGAAAGATAGCTATCAGTTTAGGAAACCCAGGCATGTACACTTTTTATAGGTAGAATAATGAGATAGAACAAGGGCAGAATTACAAGACTGTCAAATTTCCAGTGATGATATGTACACAACTTCAGTAATTCTAGTATTTTGCAACATTTCCTTATTCATTTTCAGATATTTAAATTCCTTTCACTCTTTTCTCATTCCCTTCAATTCTATTCTAGAACTGCTTACTCTTACCTATTAAATAATCAGCTTATTCTCATTTTAAAATGTTTCTTAGGGAGCCCTTTTATTTAAATGCTAATTAATTGTTTCCTTTAACCATCTTACAGAGTTTCCGTATGCTATTATCATCACACCTGCAATGTCAAATAAAAGATAAGGTTTATGAGCCATGTAAACTATGATAAAATGTTTTGAACTGTCTATGGCATCGTGAAGGTAAAATAATGGCAGTGTCTGGCTTTTATAACATAATACTATTGTACTAAGGCCACTAAAGTCATTTTAAGCCTTGGAAACGGAAAGTCATTTTATCCTGGTAAATGAGCAATTTTGCAAATTGTTTTAAGAAATAGGATTTATGGTTCACTCTACTTACACGCATATGTGTATACATGTACATTTTCTAAACTTTCCAAAGAATCACTATGAATAATTATAGAAAGTAATAGAAATATTGAAATGTATCCCACTTTTCCAAATAGTCACAGTGACTAATTGGCTGGAAGTAATAGACATTTTCAGAAAAATTGTAAAAAGAGATTAGAGTAGAATATATTGATTATTGGTTTAAATTTGGACCTATTCAATGACTAAAAAGTCAATTATTTACTAAGTAGCCATGTATTTATTAGGTAGGCAAAGAATATGTTAATAACTAAAATAAGTAACTAGTAAGAAAACAACCAAAAAGTCTTACACTTCTCTTTTAATTCTTCCTATGTAATCCCAAACCACTTAAATTTATTGTCAGGGAAATATAATTTGATAAGCCAGGTTTCAAGTCCCTTGTTTATTCTCTGTAATCTGAATTCTTACTTGCCTTATGTATAGTGTATACCCAATAAATGTTTATTAAATAGATCAATGAATTATACAAGGTAGAGAACAATGGTTTCTAAGTTTTGTTTTATTTTTGTTTTCTGGGCCTGACAGTCTAATCTCCTGGGTAGAGCACATGGAACAGCCCTCTTGGACCCTGTGCTCTGACAATGTGAAAATCGAGTTCACTAGCTACACAACAGTTTTTTTTCCTCCTGTGACTTGGGTATTTAATGACTCCTAACATGTTAATGGAATTTCTTCATGCAATGTATTTTACAACCAAAAAAAAGTTTTTCTTAATCAGTAATTACTTTTATTTCAGTTTACTGAAATGATACTTTCATTTCTATTGCAGAAGTCTCTGACTGAAAATAAAATTGACACCTTTAAACATTTATGTTATATATATGTGTGTGTGTGAACTTCTATATTAGCATATGTATATGTATATGCACGTGCATTTTCCCTATATTTATCTACCTGTGTGTGTGTCTCTGTCTCCATTTCTATTGCCCTCTATCTATCTATCTATCTATCTATCTATCTATCTATCCATCTACCTAATTTCCTTAATGGGGAAGCACTTTTGCAGCAGACAAATTGCCTGAGGTCTGCTCTGTACCCTAGTTGTTATACCCTTTTTTCAAACTCTTACTAGCAACTTCAATATAGAAAAAAGATAAAAGAGGAATTGTTCTAACTGAAGTAGTTGAAAGCCACTAATGAACAAAGAAGATCTTCTATTGGAGCAGAAGGAATTAGGAGACAGTTCTAGACCAAGCTCTGACATTAATTGCCTGTGCCATGTTGGGGAAATCCATCATCCTCCAGGCCTCAGTGTTCACATCTGTAAAATAAAATTATTAGGCAAGATGTTTTCTTTTTTTTTTCTTTTTAAATACATTTAAATAGGAAATAGCAAATAATTTGAAGAATCATTTTTATGTATCACATATAAGCCTTTATCACAAACGAATTAAAATTTTTTTTGGTCTTTTTAGGGCCACACCCATGGCATATGGGGGTTCCTAGGCTAGGGGTTCAATGAGAGCTATAGCCGCAGGCCTACACCACAGCCACAGCAATGCCAGATTTGAGCCGCCTCTGTGACCACAGCTCACGACAACACCGATCATTAACCCACTGAGCGAGGCCAGAGATTGAACCTGTGTCCTCATGGATACTAGTCAGATTCGTTTCCGCTGAGCCACGATGGGAACCCAGGGCAAGATGTATTCTAAAGTCCATTAAACCACTAAAAATTCTTTGATGGTAACAGAAATCCATTTTAAAATTAAAGAAAATCATAATTCTTTCCCACAACTTAACTTTCAAGGTTTGTTATGGTTTGAATTGTGATTCCCCAGTAAGATATGTGAAGCCCTAATCCCCCAATAACTCAGAATGTGACCTTATTTGGGAATAGGGTGGTTACAGATGGAATTGGCCAAGATAAGTTCATACTGGAGTAGGGAAGGCCCTTTATCAAATATGACTGGTGTCCTTATAAGGAGAGGAGAACATACAAAGAGGCAGAGACACAGAGGGAGGATGCCACAGGACAATGGAGGCAGGAATTGGAGTGGTGCATCTGCAAAGACTTTGAAATGCCCAAGATGACCTGTAAGGACTCCAGTACAAAAGATTCAGAGGTTCCAGGAGGAAGTAATTCTGCTGATACCTTAATTTCAGACTCCTGGCCTCCAGAACTGTTGAAAGGATACACTTCTGCTGCTCTTAAACCACTCTGTTGTGGTATTATCTTAGAGCAGCACTAGCCCTCGGAAACTAACAAAAATATTAAGAAACGAATATAGTACTTACATACTAATTTTTTTAGTTTTACATATTAGATACGTAGCTGGTTAAGTAAGCATTTACAACTATGTATGAACTATTCTCAGTGATTTTTCCTTATATTACATTTGATTTAAATTCTTCATAAATGCATTGTGTTGCTCATCCAAATTCTAGAAATCTGAAAATGTCTTCAAAAAAGATATAAATTAGTTGGTGATAAGCATTTTTTAGGAAATGCATCTGTCTCAAAGTGCAACATACCTGCTGAAATAATCTCATTTTCTACAGCCTCTCGGTTTGGAGAGGCAATAGATAAAGTGGTTAAGGGTTTGCCTTGAGAGACTATTAAGGTTCAAGTTCTACTGCTCCTTAGCTACCGTATGTGACCTAGGACAAGTTATTGAGCTCTCTCTACCTCGGTTCTCCAGTTGTAGTGTGGAAATAGTAAAAGAACTGATCTCGTTGGATTGCTGGATTGATTAAAAGAATGAAAATATGTCAAGGTCTCATACAATGGTTGGCACACAGTAGTTTCTTTCTTTCTAGTGCTTCTAACTCATTGCCGGTTGACTGTATAAAGCAACTCTGACATGCCGCTTACCAGCTAACCAAACATTACGCGGTCCTCCATCACCTTTCTGCTTCTTTCCTTCCTTCCTTGCTATCTGTTGAAGTCCCACCCTCCTTTAAAATCCAACTCATATTTTCTCCCCCACTGAAAAGTCTTCCAAGATCTCCTATATCAGACTTATCTTTTTCTGCCATATTTCCCTAGCACCAGCGTGAAGCTCTGGTACACTGCCCACTAAGGGTTACTTGTGCAACTATGTCCCATTCGACAGATTATGACCTACAGGAGGGCACGGCCTGTATCTTTCAATTTTGTATCACCTGTAGTACCTAACCAGATTTTACACTTAGTAGATACTCAATAAATGGTTGTTAAACTTGGTTGAACCCACATTTTTTTTCTTTGTTGGCAGATGCCCTAAGAAAATCATAAAAGAAATGAATTACTTTTCTTCTTTTCATTGCAATATATATGCCCTGGGCTAGTGGGTATTTGCAAGCCTGGTTTAGGACTTAGGGAAGTCATCAATCTAAGAAAGGAAAGGAAATGCATTTTAAATCACAAGAGCATTATAGACTTATATAAGGCCTTCTAGCAAAGCAATTATCAATGGCTCAATAACCCAGGTGCTAGTGTTATTATGAACAAAAATCTGAAGTTGAGAGACAGTGAGTGATCTCAACTTTTATATTCCATAGGTATGCAATTCAATGAAACATGTACAGATGGAAAGTTTAAATCTGAGAATCATATGTGGGTATCATAATGCAAATAATTGGCTTTCTTTCTAAAGAACATCTGTTGAAACATCTGAAAGCAGTTGTTTATACTGCTGCCAAAATACTGAAAAATATAATAATTCTCCACTGAGGTTTGAAATATCTGGGGGAAGGAAAATACTTTTTATGTAGTTCTGTTTTTATTAAATCCTGTTGTTGTTTCTCTAATATGGCACATAGGAGATGCTCAATAATATTTGTTGAATGAATAACAGAGACTCATTAAACAGTTGTTGAATGAATCGTTTCTCTTTTTTTAGACTTGTAAGATACATTTTCAGAAAATAGAATGCCCTAGTTTTACCATGTCATATACCATTTTTATTTGGCATAAATTTAGGTAATGCTACTCTTGCTCTGAACATTATAGAATGGAATCAGCATGTATATCCACAATAAAAAAATCTTAACTCTATGGGAAATGTATGAATAAAGCTAGATATATGATAGGAACATTTTAATATCTTACTATGTTACTTTTACTCATAATTATGAAACACATAAAATTTGAATTATGAGCTTGCACAATCATGTTTGCTTCAATAAATAAAATTAATAAAACCCTTCTAATGCCTACAATTGTGGTACTTCTATGAAAACTCAAACTTGGGATTTAAAAGCACCAAAGTATTTTGGGATGTGAAGAAGACTACAGAAGATGAAGAAGGCATTTTTCCCCACACCTCTTTCCCAGATTTCTAGCAGCCTTCTCTTCCATATTCCTGTGTGAGAGAGGTGACTGGGCTCCTTAAAGGCTGCCCAAATTTCACTCTGCCAAGTTTCAGTACAGAAAGATCATGTTAAATAATAAATGTGAGTACAAGTATAACTAATAAAATTGGAATGTTAAAGAGAAGCATGCTTTTGAAAACCAGCTTCCTTGTGAGGGTGCTCCCTATGCACGTCCACAGGAAATAATTCTGAAGGGAGTGGTATTAATTAGTAATATAATTTATCTTTGGAAACCCTTTCCTTTGATGGCTGCTGTGGCACAGTTCATAAGCCTCCAAACGAGTGCTTGAAGAAAAGGGCTCAACCACAACTTTAGCTTTGTTTTCCATCCTTGAACAGAGTCAAATTTATTTCAATATATCTAAATTTTACACAGGCATCCATATGATGGAGGATTATGAAGTTATAAAAATGCATTCATGAAGAGTTTTCAATGAAATGGTAAAATGCCTGTGAAATAATAGGAGGGGAAAAGAGCAGAATCCAAAATTAAATTCATGGTCTCTGATCTCAGATTTCTTGATTTCAGATCTTGCTCTGCCACCTACTAGATATGCAGCTTTGGCAAGATATGTGCCTGTTTCCTCAATTATTCTATGAAGGTTGTAGTAAAAATCATCTCAAAAGGATTGGTATCTGGCAAATACTCAATAAATAACAACAATTATTATTACTTCATCACAATATATTTGTAAAGAAAAAAATGCAAGGTGAGGAAGATTACTTAAAGAACAATAATCAAAATGTTATTAATATTTGCTTCTGAATGGGCGATTTATGGGCAATTCTTTTCTACTTCATTACACTTTTCAGTATGTATTCTTTCACAATAAAGTTTAAAAATTAAGTTTTCTGTATACATGGCTTGACAGAAATTTAAGAGGAAATTTGAAAAGGTTAACA
Source organism: Phacochoerus africanus (assembly GCF_016906955.1). Classification (NCBI taxonomy): domain Eukaryota; kingdom Metazoa; phylum Chordata; class Mammalia; order Artiodactyla; family Suidae; genus Phacochoerus; species Phacochoerus africanus. The sequence continues at coordinate 126,850,394 of NC_062558.1, forward strand.
TTTCTAACTGATTATGCTACAGCATTAATAAAATATTAATTAAGTTTATTATACTGATGTGACAGAATTTATATTTATCTTTTTTTTTGCTTAATACTAAATACATTTTAAAAGTTTAGCCAATGTCAATTTAACATTAAGATACAAAGTCAAATGTTTATTATACTCTTAATATTTTGTTCTGTTAAAACTAAAAGTATTTTATTTTTTAATTTAAAAAAATCCCATATCAAAGTCCCAAAGGTGCCTTTCATGTTTAAGCTTTAATTAGCAACCACTTTGGTCTCTGACACATATTGCGCAGATACTGTAGTGTTAATATTACTGCAGCTTGATTACAAAAGGCAATGATTAATTTTAAAGCAGACAAAAAAGATCTGCCCTGATTACAAAGGAATGATTAAGGCGAATGTCAGACACTACACATTTATAGCAATCTTTCCCATCGTCAAAGGATAAGACTTTGCAAAAGTCTATATTTAGAATCACAGGTACTTTGTACTTTATAATCCTGGGTTTGATCCTTGGAGACAGATCACCCCAACTCCAAGCCCGGCCTAAGCCCTTTGAGGACCACATGGCCACAGCAAAGCAAAGCAAAGCAAAGCAAAAGACGCGAATGCGCAGTGGACCCAACCGGACGCCGTAGTTTCAGTTCCCATCTGCCCCGGCCAGCTTGAGGCGCTGTCCGCGGGCTTCCGCGAGGTCTGCAGCCCACAGTATAATTGCAAGTACAGATTTTGCTAAGAGGTGGAGTATTTTGAGGACCTTCTCCCTAAAAGGGGAGGGGGCTGAAAGGAAAAGGCGGACCACAGAAAGGGCTGCCGTCCAGACCACTCCGAAGCTGAGGCCTTAGGGCCTCCACTTTTTTTTGCCGCCAGAATAAAGAAACCCGTCCAGGCTCCTGGGCCTCGGCGGAGGAGGGCTGCGCTCAGTCCCGGGAAGTAGCAGTTTGAGACAGGTCACAGGCGAAACGAGGGCACCGGGGAGAAAAAAGCGGATTTGTTCCTCGTAAGAGATGAACCGGGGGCTGGGAGCACGTTTCGAGGCGCCGGGAGCTTCCCGTCGGCCCGCGTGGGGCCCGCCCTTGGCGAGGGCAGGGCGCAGGTCGCGCGAGGCCCAGCTAGGCATTGTCCTGGAATAATCCTTTATTGTGCTTTCCAGGATCCTCAGACTCGGTTATAAAATATTTAAGAGTGAAAAAGGGATTGGCGGGTGCCCGGCCCGAGATGAGTCTGGAGTCCTTGTTTCAGCACATCATCTTCTCTGAGCACCGGGCGGAGGAGAGTCGCCGCTTGCTGCGAGAAGGTCGGGCGTTTGCCTGGGGCCCTGGGTCTTCTTGGGTTGGGGGCTTGGAGCAGAAAGAAATGCCCAGGCCGCGGACAGAGCAGTGAGGGGGGGGTCTGCTTTCCACGTCGAGGGGAAGACAGCTGCAAGGTGTCTTATCACAAGCCCCTGAAATGGGGACTCGAGAAAGATGGATGGATGTTTAAGCATTTGTTTTACAGTGAGGTCGGAGATAAACAGATGTCGTGAAAATATTAAGAAAGCGGCAGAGGAGCTGAATGAAGAGAAAATCAAGTTGGAATCTAAGGTAGTAGCATACACAGCATGCTCATTATCACTTGAAAAAGTGTTTTCACTCGACTTTTGGAGAATACTTTACTAACTAATTGTCTTTCAATTATTATTATTGTTTTTTAATAGGAAGCATGCTACCATGCCAGTTAGTGTAGTTACATGTTGTCTGGTAATACTTAAAGTTCTGAATCCAGAACTTCCATCCTAACAAGAATTTGTGCTAAAGAAACCAGTTTAAGTAAAGAATTCATTGTGTTGCAGCATGATTAACGTTTCAGAAGAGCACAATGCCATTGGGAAAAGAATAATTCAATAAGTAGTTGGTAAGGGATGTAAATTTTGAGTGATAAATAATTTAAGAAGTGTGCTGTGTTGATGTAACAATTGAATGTAACTTTCAAATGAGTGTCTGCCTTTTGTTTTTCAACTCTCTACCACATTTTGGACATGTCTTTCATCCAAAAGGATAGTTTTTCCACTAGCGTTTCACACTTGGCTGCAGCATTTGTAAAGTTCTGTTATTTGAAATAGAAGCAGAGGAATCAGATGACTTCTTGAGGGAGGATTTTGAAGTGTGGGTAGGATTTAGGAGAGTGGTAGGCGAAAAGCATTTGAAGCAGGGGGAGAATGTGAACCAAAGGGAGACATGGCTGAGGCATATTGGGAGAGAAATCTCCCAAAGCAGAGGGCTGATATCTGGAAATAGGAGGAAACCATTGTAGGTTTTTGATCAGGGAATGGTGTGATAAAAGTGGTTTTAGGAAATTCTCTCTGAGCTCCGGGAGAATGGGAACTAAGAACATGATCCAAATATGTCACAATGAAGGCCTCACTATGGGAAGGGGCAGACTGTCATACAAAAATATTTATTCAACTCCTAAAGATAAACTCTGCTGCAGTGTGCAATGGGAAATCTGTTTGAGAAAGTCTCTTTGCTAAAATAAGTCAAATCGACTTACCACTGTGAGAAATTTCCTGTTCTCTTTTTGTTTAAAATAATCATAGATTCTTTCTCCACCTGGCAGGCTTCTTCTGTTCTTCCTTTCAAGACTTGTTTCAACTTCACCATGAGCCCTCCCTTGTACATCTTGGAAAAATTTTTTATCATAGCATTCGGGGTACCACAACTAAACAGTACATACTTGTGTTCGTATCCCTCATTATCTTGTGAGCAATATATTTGGATTTTTAAAATTTTATTTTATTTTTTGGCCATGGCTATGGCATGCGGATATTCCCTGGCCAGGGATTGAACCTGTACCACAGCAGTGTCAACACTAGATCCTTAACCCACTGAGCCACCAGGGAACTCCTAGAATTTTTTTTTAACCGTTAATTTTATTCCTACAGCCTGTATTCAGTGCCTAGCACATAGTATACATTAGTGTTTTGAATAAATTAATGAGTACTCATGGGGAGATAATATGGAGAGTGTTGTCTTTTAAAAGAGAATTTGGAAATATTATTCAGTGAAACCCTAGGTCCTAGTTTGCCTATGAGTAGCAGATAAACTAGCTGCTACCAGCAACACTGAAAGCTTATGGCATGAAGAAAGCATTAAGAATGTTATGATTTAGCTTAAATTTTTCCTTAAAAAGAATTAAGATACTTTTGGGATTGGAAACTATAAACTAGTATAATAGGCAAAACATATGCAATGAGGTAATGTATAGCTAACACTTATTGAGCACTTACTGTATGCTGGGCACTGTTCTAAATGCTTTACTTGTATTAATTCCTTTAATCCTGCCAGGAATCCTGTGATGAGGCATCATCATTAATCCCCTTTTTGAAGGGAGGAAAATGCGAGGTTAAATGACTTATCCATGGTATATAGTTTTAAACAAACTATAGGAATCAAAGTAATAATTGAATGATGACAGCATATTTTATTAAAGCAGTTTTTTTGAGCTCATCTTAAACTTTTTTCTCTGTGAAATTCACATATACTAGTGTATCTGAAGATTTTGCCTCTGGTCTAGGGCAATATTTTTTAAAGTTTACTTATGTAAGTTTTCGTACAAATGTATTTTTCCTGGATTGGCGAAGGTATTGACCTGACAGATAACAAATGTTAAAAAAATTTTACTCTTTGAATATCTTCTTTGAAAAAAGTAGATTTACTGTTTGTAATGTTTTCTTGGTTAGCAGCCTGTTTTGCTGAAAATGGAAATGTAATTTGCTGATATATACACATGCATGCAAGAGTTGATTCACTGTTTATTCTTGAGAGAAGACAGAGCAAATCCCTAGCATTGTTTAGAAACATATGCTGGAATTATAATTAATATAGGCTCATAAATGTGCATTGCTTTTTAATCAGCTCATATATGTGGGTAGCAATGCAATTGTTTTACTAATAAAATTAACTCATGAGGTTCACAGTTCGTACAGTACTAATTTGCAATTGGAATAACTTGATTTATGATATAGTCAACATGGAGTATGTGTGTGTGTGTATGTGTATATAAATATTTTAAAAGAGAGTCACAGTTACAATGTAAATGACTAATGGGAAGAACTGAACAAATAATCATAAATTGATTTCTTGTTTCTTTTATTCTTAGAGTTAATTATATGTCTGCCAATAACAATGAAAATATATTTACTTGAATATTTGGCTTGGCATTTATTGACCAATTTATCAAGTAGAAGTAGCATAAATAGAAACTAGAACACAATTTGAATAGGCTAGTGCTTGAGCTATTTGCACAGTGATACATTCAGAAAATATTTGGGGCATTTATTTCGGAAGTTGCTTATGGTCAAAAAAATGTATTTAGGAAGTATAGTACTCATTTTTTTTTTCTGTTCTGTAAAACCCAGGTAGCATGTAATTAGAACTTGAATGATAGCATTTGCCTTTCAGGGCTCGATGAGTCCTTTAAAATATATGGTTGCAAAAGTCTCAGATTATATAGTATGAGTACTTTGTGAATTGGAGAGCATGGTGTGCCTGGTTGGGTTTGGTAATATGAAAACAAAAAGATGAGAACATGCCCTAGCTTTGTATTAATGCTTACCAGTATACCTAAAGTTTCTGATCATCAAGGAAAGATTTTATAGTATCGAAGACAGAGAAAATCAAAATTAAGGACTCATAGAATATTTATTATTTCTCTTAAGCATCTAAGAGTTTTTTCTATTAAAAATAGCATATAGTTAAAATTAGGATATTTAATCTTTATGAACATATTATATAAAACCAAATATAAAGCCATACTCCCTCAAGAGGAAGTTAACAGGAAAATCTGAGGCTGTTTTATATTTTTTCTTCTCCCAGTTTTAACCTATTGCATAAACATAACACTAATGAAATACTATTCCATGAATTTTTAAAGAAAAGTGATATTAAAATAAACAAGTAACTTAAGGTAGCCTTTACTTCAAAATATATACATTCCTTTTTTTGGTTGCTAAAAGTTAGGAATCCCCCAGAACAGCAGGCAAAGTCATATCCGTTAGTACTCTGTTACTTAATTAGGGAAAGAACAAAATCACAAATTATTATCATTTATAATATTGAAATAGAGTTTTGTAATTGAGGTTTTTCCTTTTTAAAAGTTTATATTCTACTTAAGTTTAATTTTATTGTTGATTAAAAGTTACTTAAAAACATAGATGAAGGCATTTTTCCTCTCATTAATATTTGTTTAAACAGCTGGAAATGTGAATTATTTAATATGAAAAAATAAAGTGAAAATTGTGCTTATCACAATTTAGTACACACCTATAGTTCTACTAGTTGTGGCCAAGACACTTTTGAGAGTAGGTTTTTTTTTTGGGGGGGGGTTGTCTTTTGAGGGCTGCACGCATGGCACATGGAGGTTCCCAGGCTAGGGGTCTAATCGGAGCTGTTGCTGCTGGTCTACACCACAGCCACAGCAACACCAGATCTGAGCTGCGTCTGCGACCTATAACACAGCTCACAGTAATGCCAGATCCTTAACCCACTGAGCGAGGCCAGGGATCAAACCTGCAATCTCATGGTTCCTAGTCAGATTCATTTCCTCTGCGCCATGATGGGAATGCCGAGAGTAGTTATATTTAGTTGCTTTCAGTCTCTATGACTTTTTTTTGTTTTTGTCTTTTCTAGGGCTGCACCCACGGCATATGGAGGTTCCCAGGCTAGGGGTCTAATCGGAGCTGTAGCCGCCAGCCTCCGCCGCAGTCAGAGCAATGCGGGATCCAAGCCGCGTCTGCGACCTACACCACAGCTCATGGCAATGCCAGATCCTTAACCCACTGAGTGAGGCCAGGGATTGAACCTGCCACCTCATGGTTCCTAGTCAGATTCGTTAACCACTGAGCCACGATGGGAACTCCTCTATGACTTTTTCACATGGAATTCCTTTACAAATCTCTCCTGTCTTGAACATGTACAACTGATTTTTTAGAGGTCGTAACACAGAAGTTTAGGTATATTACACCATTTACATTCACCTTGGTGAGATGTACAATTCCACAAGCAGTCAATACATATCTGACTCTGGAGTCTCTTCTGTGGAAGATCATTTTTTTTGTCACACCCAAGATACTTCATAGTTGCTGGTTCAGTGGATGTCCTCTTTACTCTCCAATGCTGCTTCCAGGAAATTATCTCTCTTCCTGCTTGTGGTAGTTAATGCTGTATTCCGGACTCTGCCAACTGTCCCCCTTCCTCTTTTCTGGCATTCAAAGTGGATACTCCCCCTTGTTAGAATTTAGCATCTGGATCCCAGGCATCCGTTCTGTCTCAACTCTTGCTATCTTGATGTCATTGTCTAAGTATACTTTCAGCTACCACCCGGGCCTGTTAGTTTTTTCATCTCCACATTTTCAGTGACCCATTTCTTCAGTGTACTTCAGCCATGGATCTCCATAATCATATTCTAGGTGAACCAATTATTTGCTACAATGCCAGCACTCAGGCGTTTCCAGGAGAGATTGGATCCAGTATATATGCATGAATGTTAGCTTCAACCTCAGCTTCAACCTCCACACTGCCTGGAAACACTTCTGCATTTCTCTTTCTCACTCTCTACAATGACTGTTGTAAAGCTTCCCTCTTCTCATGTATTTTTATCCTCTTTTCTGAACTACTTAACTTTCAGATGATAACTGCCTTTTATTTCAAAGAGGAAATAGAAATCATCCAAAAGAAATTTTTTTTTATTTGCCCACCTAGAGATCTCCAAACCTGCCTAAATGAAGTCCCTTCTCCCCTTTCCATCCTGTTATGAAGGAGGTGCCATTTTTTTCTGAATGGACAGTTCCTTTACCTGTGCTTCAAATCCTGTCATCTCCCATATCATCATTATTACCATCATCATCATCATCATTATTGTATTTAAGCATATTAGTGGGAAGGGGCCTATAGAGAGAGGTTGAAGATAAAGACTAGAGTGGAAAGATAGGAGGTGGAAGGAGGTTGGGATCCAGAGCATAAGGTAAGATAGCCTTAGATAAGAAGAGGAATACCTATTCTGTAGTAAAAATTAAGCAGATAACGTTTAATAAATGCTATATATTAGGCCTTATGCTAAGCATTTTATAGACATTATCTCAGTTAATTTTAACAAGGACCCTTTGAGTTTGGTAGTATTACTCCCATTATTCATTTTTTTTGTCTTTTTTTTTTTTTTTGCTATTTCTTTGGGCCGCTCCCGTGGCATATGGAGGTTCCCAGGCTAGGGGTCGAATTGGAGCTGTAGCCACTGGCCTACGCCAGAGCCACAGCAACGCCAGATTCGAGCCGCGTCTGCAACCTACACCACAGCTCACGGTAACGCTGGAACCTTAACCCACTGAGCAAGGGCAGGGACCGAACCCGCAACCTCATGGTTCCTAGTCAGATTCGTTAACCACTGTGCCACGACGGGAACTCCCTGTTATTCATTTGAGAAGGTCAAGACTCAGAGAAATTTAAATAACTTTGATGAGGTCACATAAGTGCTAAGTAATAGATCTAATTTTTGAGTCTATACTGGGTTAACTAGAGAGTTGTTGCTCTTAACAACCATAGTGTAACAGGAAGGAATAAGGAAAGGATGAGGATATAGAAACATTTGAAGACTTTGTGTTTGAGTCGCATAGTCTCTTGGCTCTATTGTTTCAGTTACTTTGATGAGTATGTTACATATGTTTAATGAAGTTATTGTTAATATTTCGTGTCTTTGTTCCTCTGCTTTACCAGTTGGATGAGCTTTGCAGTCAGGTTAGTGCCTTCATTGTGGAGTTTTCCGTGCAGTTCTGCTCATTGCTAAAGATCTGTTCAGTCCGGCAACAGTGAAGGATGAATAGCATATGGCCTTTGTCCTAGAGAGACTTTGAGTCACATCAGAGGTATTACCCCTTAGAGAGGAGGCTCTATCAGTTTAAGGTGCTCTTGATTGCAAGTCACAGAAATTCAGTGCAAAATGGCTTAAACAATATTGGGAAACAATTGGCATATATATTTGAAAACCCAATATTGGATTTAGCAGTTCTATCAGTTGGAATTGCATCAGGTTGCTTAAAACAAAAATCTAGCCAAGGTAGCTTTACCAAGTAAGGATTTATTTTTCCCATGTAATGGGAAATCTGGAGGTTGGCAATCCAGGGTCATTTATTAATGCTACTCAAAGAAATCCTAAAAGCCCCAAGCACATTCTGTCTTTCTGTTCCACCATCCTTAGCATGTCACTTTCACCCTTGTAGTCAAAAGTGATGCTTTATCCCTAGTCATAGTATCTGAATTCTAGCTGAAAAAAGAGAAAAGTATGGAAATCAAAAGGCTTCTTCTCATGTGGTTTATTATTGTTTTGGTGGAAGGGAAGTCCTCCAAGGACCTGGGTCTGGATCTCAAGGATTACTTTTTGTCACGTGGTCAGCCTTGGAAAAGGAATCTGGGAATGAATGTTTATGACTAGATACATTATTCCTGTGAACAAAATTGGAATTTTATTAGTAAAGAAGTATGGTAGAATGGCTTCGTGTTCCCTAAATAATTACTGGCAATTCCTGGAGTCACATGGTTTCTTGTTCAAAGTCACATGGTTTCTTATTCAAAGTCAGGGAGAAAGAGATGAAAGTTTCCATAAGCTTTCTCTGAAAAGCAGGGAAATTGTTCTTGTCAGATACCTTCTTTCATGTCATTTTCACAAATTGTAACTTTTGACTATCCCTGAACCAGTAACAGTGGTGAAGGGGTAGCGTCTTCTCCCAAATTCATGGGCTCTCTGGTGATGGTGCAGGTTTCACAAATGTAATTAACTGGTTACCAGGGAAAGGAGGAACTAAACAGCAGTATCTACAACAGGTTTTAGTGGTTAAAACCGGAATGGCCATGTAGAGAGTTCCTGTAGGTGGTTGAAATATTTTATGTTATTAATTGATTATGTTTATTTTTTTATCTTAGTATGATTTATCATATATGATGAAATATAATATAAGCTTTTCCCTTCTAAGTTATCCTTTAAGTCAAAAAGAAGTTGTTTTACATTGGAGTCCTTAGAAAGCCTTTCATGTTATTAAGTGTACTTTAAATTCCCTTATTTTGAACAAGAACTTAATGATGGTTTGGGATGGCTCGAGAAATCACCTGGTTGAATAGATTTAAAAAGTAGGCAAGGCCACTTAACTGATTTAGTTATCATTCTTGGGAATATGACCTCAGAATTCTAAGTGCTAGGTGTCATTGTAAAAAAGCCACTCAATTATGATGTAAAAAATTACTCATACATTATAGAAACTTAATATTGTGATAAAAAGCAACCTGTAAAAGGTACATAAGTATGATAACAATTCGAAAACACATAGAACAATAATACATTTTGTGAGGGCTTGATACATATATAGTGAAAGTATAATGACGTGCATGGGAATGATAATTAGTACATCAGCATAGTGATTATCTCTGATAGAAGTGGAAGGTAAATGTAATCAGGGAAGGGTATTCAGGGCATTTCAGCTGTACCTGTAATGCTTTATTTCTTAAGATGGGGGCATAGTTATTAGGTTACCTTAAAAATAGATACATCTTAAAAATTATAGAGCAATGGCATTTAGTCCACTCAGAAGGCTGCGCAGTTATCACTGTCTGATTCCGGAACATGTCCATCACCTCAGAAGGAAACCATGTACCCATGTTATTCACTCCTCTGCCCCCCTCAAACCCCACTAGCTCTAGGTCACCACTAATCTACTTTCTGTCTCTGGACATTTCATGTAAGTGGGATCACACAATAATGGCCTTTTACGGTCTTCTTTCACTTAGCGTGTTTTTAAGATTCATCCATGTTGGAGCATGGGTCAGTACTTGATTCCTTCTCATGGCTGAATAATATTCTGTTGTATGGATGTACCGCTTTTGTCTATCCATTCATCACTTGCTGGACATGGGGTTGTTTTCACATTTTAGCTGTTGTGAGTAATGGTGCTGTGAACATTTGTGTATAGGCTTTTTAATGAACATATGTTTCAGTTCTCTGAGATATTCTGTCTAGGAGTAGAATTTCTTTGTTGTATAGGGTTGTTTTTGTTTTTTTTTTTTTAGATTTTTGGTGTTTTTTTGTTTGTTTTATAGCCATCTTAGCGGGGGAGAGGTGGTATCTATTTTTGTTTTGTTTTGTTTTTTATTTTATTTAATTTTATTGGCATATAGTTGACTTACAATGTTATATATTAGTTGCAGATGTACAGCTAAGTAAGTCATACATGTAAATGTTCTTTTTTCCTATATAGGTTATTATAAACTATTGAGTAGATTTTCCTGTGCTATACAGTAGGTTCTTGTGGTATCTTATTGTGAATTATATTTCCAGTTCCCTAATGAGATTAATGGTGAATGTCTTTTTGGGTACTTACTGGCCATTTGGCACATCTTTTCTTAACATGAGCTGCTTGATTAATGGCTATATAATTGGTTGCAATTCTTTATGGGGGGGCCTTTTCTCTAAGAAGTAGTAATCTCTTCATATTAATAGAACTGAAATTATTATATTTCCAAATGAAGTAAAAATATATATAGCATTTGTTGGGCTCCTTTTTTTCTCAACTTTGTTTTCATGATTTAAGAAATTCTGAAAAATATTTCATGGTAGTAGCAGTTTAGAGCAAACTGTGTAACAGTATGACAGATAGATTTTCTATTTGTAAGTGCTTATAAATCACAAAAGTTGCACACTTCCTGGCTTGGATCCGCAGGGTGGAAAATTCACTGCACTATTTCTAATTGTAAAATCTACTAGTGTGCCTCTATTCCTTTTTTAAAAAGAACTACTCTAAATAAATTGTTTTTCCTGAAACGTTAGATATGTTTTGAACAGAAAAAAAAAAAATGCTTCCTTTCCAGGAACTGAGCAAAAGGTCCTTAAGACAGTAAATTTGTAGCTCAGTATACAGAAAGCATGAGATTAACATTTAGTTTGCTAGCCTTGTAAGAATATACAGCATAAAAGAATGCCTTTTAAAAAGTTTACCTTTTGATTTGTGATTTCTTGGAAAATCAGTTAGCTGTGTTCTTCACTTCTCCAATTCAGTCACTCGACAAACACTGAACAACTTCTAAATCACACTAAGAGGAATTGGCAAATAAATTATATAACAGCTTTCTGCTTTAATTAGAGGGTTGGTGGTCAAGCAACTTCAACTATATAAACATAACTGTAAACTCAAAATCTTGACATTCTCATTTTTCAAAAATTGTGTAATTACTTTTACTTTTCTCTATGTAATTCTGTAGAGAAAGCCTTATCACATTTGTCATGGAAAATTATCTAAAACATGAAAATAGGAGAGTTCACCAAATATCCTTTGAGTGTAGCACTGGGCCCTTTCTAGTAGCCCATCTGTCTGGGGGTAGTTGATTTTCTAGGGTATGTACCTTTGCAAAGGGTTCTTTTGTTCTTGAATATACCAATTATTCTTTGACCTCAGGGCCTTTGCACTTGCTGTCTCTTCTACCTCAAATGCTTCTTCCCTCAGCTTGTAGTGTTTTATACACACTTCAGTTTTTTTAGATCTCTCCCAGTAGAGTAGCCAGCCATTTTACTGAAAGTGAGACTTGCAGTTCTAACACTGGGATAGTCCCATGCAAATCTTTATAGTTGGTTACCTTATGTCTCTGCACACTTTAGAAAAGTGTGATCTGTGATCCTTAGTTGTCTGCAAGACTCCTTTAGGAGATTTGTGAGATCAAGTTATCTTCTTAATAATACAGAGTTATTATTTGCCATTTTCACTTTGCTAATATGTACATTGATAGTGCAAGGGCAATGATGAGTAAAACTGTTAGCAACTTAGCACAAATCAAGGCATTGGCAACAACTTACTAGTAGTCATTGTGTTCTTCACTGCTATGCACTCACAGTAAAAAAATAAAACCCACCAGTTTCCACTGTATGTCCTTGGTTAAAGTGTAAAAAATGTTATTTTGAAACTGACATGGTGTGTGTTTTTAACATTATGTATGATGAAATGGGAAGGTCACATAAAGGATTGTCACAAGGGAGAGTATTTGTATTATTGTTTGAGTCGCAATGTGACCTAGCTCTTCTTTTTCTGGAACTCCATCTTTACTTGAATAATTGACAGATAAATTTAGTTATTTAAAGTTGAATATTTGGCAAAATTTTCTCAAAAGTGAACCAAATGACTCTGACATTTCAAGTCAAACAACTGATATCATCATCACCATCACATCATCATTATTTTGCCAGTGATAATATTCAACCTGTCAAAGAAAAAATAGAATTTTGGAAGACTTAGTTTTGTCATTGTAAATTTGACAGTTTCCCAGTACTTTTTCTCATGAGTTTATTGGTGATATTAATGTGTTATTTTTTAATATTGTATTATGAAGCATATCAACATTTGGAGGATATGAATAATTCAGTGAAGGAATATTTTGCAAATGACCAATGCATGATGTTACAAAATTGTACATGGTAGAAGAGCCACTCAAAGCACATTTCAAACATTTTATCCTGTTACAAACATTTTATCCTGTTACAATAGAAACCAGTGTTGGTTTCTATTGTAACAGGATGAAACGTTTATTGAAACGGTTTCAAATTCTGCATTGCAACTGACCATTAAAGAACTACCACTTGCTAAGTTTGGGTGTAATATCAGAGAACATGAATAATTTTTCAGAAAGGGTATTAATCACTCCTCCCATTTCCAACTATACATCTCTGTGAGACCAGATTATCTTCATTTACTTCAACCAAGAAACGTATTGCAAAAGATTGAATAAAGAGGCAGATATGAGAATTTTCTATTGAGCCAAACTTTGAAGAGATTTGCAAAAAATGTAACTCCAACTCTTCTGGCTATTTTTTGTTTCAGAAAATGTTATCTTTTCATAAAAATATTTTAACATACAATGGATTTATTAATCATTATTAAGTGAATTAAATATTTTCATAATTTCTTAGTTTTAATGTTTGATATTGAAGATAGTTATAACAAAAATAATCAAATTCCTCGATAATTTTGTAAGACTATAAAGTCTTTTTTTAAATTTTTATACTTTTTTTGTCTTTTGTCTTTTTAGGGCCACACCCACGTCATATGGAGGTTCCCAGGCTAGAGGTCTAATCAGAGCTACAGCTGCTGGCCTATGCCACAGCCACAGCAATGCCAGATCCAAGCCGCATCTGCGACCTACACCACAGCTCACAGCAATGCTGGATCCTTAACCACTGAGTGAGGCCAGGGATCGAACCCTCAACCTCATGTTGGATTCCTTTCCACTGAGCCACGACAGGAACTCCAAGACTGTAAAGTCTTTTCTTTTTTTTTTGTCTTTTCTAGGGCCGCTCCTGTGGCATATGGAGGTTCCCAGGCTAGGGGTCTATTCGGAGCTGTAGCCACTGGCCTACACCAGAGCCACAGCAACGCGGGATCCGAGCCGTGTCTGCAATCTACACCACAGCTCACGGCAACGCTGGATTCTTAACCCACTGAGCAGGGCCAGGGATTGAACCTGCAACCTCGTGGTTCCTAGTCAGATTCATTAACCACTGTGCCACGACAGGAACGCCAAGACTGTAAAGTCTTAAAGACAAAAATTGAAAGATCAAGTTTGAAAATGGCTGCTGTTGAATACCCCGCCCCATCCCTTAGCTCCATATCTAAAATATCCCTTCATCCCATCTCTATCTTTATCTTTTAATCTTCTTTCTTTTTCTTTGCAGCACTTAATTTCCCTTGATGTATTTTATATTGATCTATTTATTGTGACTCCACTTGAGTAGTCTGCTTACACACTTCTTTATTCCTAACTTTATCTGATGAGCCCAATTTCAGCTCTCTTTGGCCTTGGCTTTGGCCTTGACTTTGGGTCTTATATGGGCATTATAAAAACTCTAGTCCCTGTTGCCTATATTCAATCTCAAAGATACCCACTGGGCTTGAATTCTACCGTGATGATCGCTCTCTCTTGCTTTTGGCTTAACTATGTAAATGGTATATATTTTAAATTAGCTATATTTTATCCAGAATTTCTCTGTCTTTGAATAGAAAGTGTATCCTTCCCACATTTTTTTGGACTGTTGTATTAACCAGAATTCTTTTTTTTCCCCAGAAATATTTTTTAAAATTTTTTATTTCCCCAATACATTATTATTATTTTTTCTTCTGTACAGCATGGTGACCCAGTTACACATACATATATACATTCTTTGTTCTCACATTATCATGCTCCATCATAAGTGACTAAACATAGTTCCCAGTGCTACACAGCAGGATTTCATTGCTAATCCATTCCAAAGGCAATAGTGTGCATCTATTAACCCCAAGCTCCCAGTCCATCCCACTCCCTCCTCCTCCCCCTTGCCAACCACAAGTCTATTCTCCAAGTACGTGAGTTTCTTTTCTGTGGAAAGGTTTATTTGTGTCATATGTTAGATTCCAGGTATCAGTGATATCATATGGTATTTGTCTTTTTCTTTCTGATTTACTTCACTCAGGATGAGAGTCTCTGGTTCCACCCATGTTGCTGCAAATGGCATTACTTTGTTCTTTTTTAATGGCTGAGTAGTATTCCATTGTGTATATATACCATATCTTTCTAATCCAGTCATCTGTCAATGGACATTTGGGTTGTTTCCATGTCTTGGCTATTGTGAATAGAGCTGCAATGAACATGCGGGTGCATGTGTCTTTTTTAAGGAAAGTTTTGTCCGGATATATGCCCAAGAGTGGGATTGCTAAGTCATTTGGTAGTTTTATGTATAGTTTTCTAAAATACCTCCATGCTGTTCTCCAAAGAGGTTGTACCAGAATTCTTCACTATGCAATTTCTTAATGCCTCAACTTCCTCATTCTTGAGTTCCTATTTTTTTATTTATCTTTTGATTAATATGTATAATCGTTCAAGTAATTTTTCAGGAAGAATATGGGCATAAACCTGCTTTGTTTCTTTTTTCTCCCTTGTTTCCTGTATAAACTTTTTTTTATCTTCATGATTCCAAATTTGTGCACAGACTCGTCTTTTCAGTTTTGTCTAGAACAAGGGTGAGTCTCCCATCTTTAACCTTAACTATTGTATTCTGGTTTATTTTTCAAGTACCCTTATTTCTTACATCTTGGATCTTTGTTCTCTCTTCTCTGAATTGATTTTCTTTTGGTATTTGCTAGTTTTCAGCAGCCTTGGACAGTTCTTTATATTTTACATCACGAATTCCATCTTTTGAAGTGTTAGTTCTGTTATATAATACTGTCTGCAATTTAAATTCTGTCTTGCCATCTTTTTTTTACATTTCTTTAATTTTCTTTATATCGCAGCTTGTATTTTTATCTTTTCTGTTGTGTTCTTGCTTGGTCTTGTTTTTTAGTGGACATATCTTTGCATCCTCCTGAGGACATCAAGTAGTTGATTATCAAAAACATTTTTTTTGTAATCTGTAGTAAAATTATTATGCATATATACAGTACTCTTTATCTCAGATCTATCAGGTAATTTCTCTTTTTCTCTTCTTCTACAGTATTTTTGTAGGGTTTATGTTGTTATACTGGGAGAACTCTTCAGACTCAGTGTTTTGCCAATAGTTAACAATATACAAATTGTTCTTTGTGCCATTCTTGTTTTCTTGAGTTCCTGAAGAATTAACTATCTTCTTAATACTAAAGCTGCTGTTTGACAATTTGATGTGAATATCTCCAACCCAGTTTCTAGTGTTGTTGTGGAAGCTTGACTGAGGTGTGATCTTTTCTTGCTCATTTGCCAAGTTTTCTTGTATGAGGAGGAAAATGTATATTTTAAAGAATCTGTGACATTTCATAGTTCTTCCATTAGAAACAGTACATGAAAAATCACTACTCTCAGCATTTCATTGTTTTATATCCTGACAGAACAGAAAGATGCAGTAATAGGTAAGGCGAAGTGCTGCCTTCTAAGTTGTCAAATTGCACAGAAGTCACGTTATTTCAGAGTAGTTCCCCAGCAAGGGTCTTTCAGATTAAGTAGTGTCATTACCAAATGTTCTTGGCCTATCAGTATTTGTGCTTTATTATTCTTTCTCTAATCAGATTAACATCTAGTTCCATCAGCAGATCTGTAGAAATGGGAGTTTTACTTGAGGAAAAGGGGAAGAAAAATTTTGCAGAATGAGAGTCATTTTGAGAATGGTAGATTTAGGTTGTCTCTGAACTTTGGAACATCAGATAGATTCAGAAAAGGTGAATGGGGAGTTCCTGTTGTGGTGCAGTGGTTAACAAATCCGACTAGGAACTATGAGGTTGCGGGTTCCATCCCTGGCCTCGCTCAGTGGGTTAAGGATCCAACGTTGCTGTGAGCTGTGGTGTGGGTCACAGACACGGCTCAGATCCTGCATTGCTGTGGCTCTGGTGTAGGCCAGTGGCTACAGCTCTGAATAGACCCCTAGCTTGGGAACCTCCATATGCCACAGGAGTGGCCCAAGAAAAGGCAAAAAAGACCAAAAAAAAAAAAAAGGAAAAGGTGAATGGAAATGGTCAAAGGCGAACTGGCTACTTATAGCTGTGCCTGTGATCTAGATGCGCTGGGAAGAATTTTTCATACAGCATTTGGTGCTTGTGTGATCTTATGAATTGTTATTGCCTGAATTGTTATTTCAAGGTAAGTTGAAAGGCTGCCTACAATCAGCTTCTTTGATTCAAACTAGTTCCATGGCTTTAAATATAGTCCAGTTTCTCTTGGTTAAAATTCTAATCAGTTCCTCTCAAGCGAAGACAGAAAAGAGGAAGGAATGAGAGATACGTGACCATCACAGTAGGAAAATGGATCAGGTTGTTACTCTAAAATGTTCTTTATTATGAACTCCTGCTCTTCTCAATCTTTATTAAGAGTGCTTACTTTTATGTCCCTACTAGAAGAGTGGATTATATTCTCGGGAAATTATTCTGCCATTACATTTGAACATGCAGTTTTTTGTTTGTTTTTATTTTTTTGCAGAGTTGAACTAGCTTTATTGTTTTAACTCTTCATAAAAGTAATGCCTGTTTATTGCAATATTCCAGAAATAATGATGGGCAAAAACAGAGTGATAAACACCTATAGTTCTGCAATATAGTTATGCATAGTTGTTATAGAATATTTTCATGGGTTTTCTTTCAGAATTGTTTAAATGCGTTATATATCTTTTCATCGATTTAGTTTTTTTCCATTTACTGTGCCCTGGATATATGAGTAAATATATATCTAAGTAAGCGTTTTTTTTTTCTAATGGTTATACCCGTCACATATGGAAGTTCCTGGGCCAGGGACTGAATCCAAGCCTCAGCTATGACCTACACCACAGCCGCGGCAATGCCAGATCCTTTGAACATACTGTGCTGGGCCAGGGATCAAACCTGTGCCTGTGCCTGTGCCTCTGCAGGTTCTTAACCCACTGTGCCACAGTGGGAACTCTTTTAAGTGAACAATTTTTCATGTTAGGATTATTCATTAAATGGCTGTATCATTTAAAATTTGTTAATTTTCTATTGTTAAATATTTATTGTTAATAAGTACTAGTATAAATATCACCGAGATGATAATTTTTTACATATATCTTTGTGCAGTTATTTTTTTTTAAGATGAAGTCCTAGAAATCAAATTGCTGTGTCAGTGGGTCGATATAGTTCACCTTTGAACGGCACAGGTTTGAACTGCATGGGTCCTCTTAATGTATAGGTTTTTTTTCAATAAGTTCTATAATACTACATGACACAGTTGATTGAATATATGGATTAGAACTGTGGACTTGGAGAACCAACTATAAAGTTATACACAGATTTTTGCCTGCACCAAGGGCCAGCATTCCTAATCCCTGTTTTGTATAAGGGCCATCTGTACAATTTTGATAATTAAAATTATCAAAACTTTTGATAATTTCCAAGTTGTCCTCCAGAAAAGCTCCAGTTTATATTCCCACAATTTCACAATTTATACAGTAGAAGTTATCAATTTTTTAACAAACATAAGAAAAAATGACATCTATGGTTTTAATTTGGTTAATTTGAACTTTTATGGTTTTAATTTAAACTTTTTAATTTACTGGAAGTTTTTACTTGTTCAGATTTTTCACTTTTACTTTGTGATTTGCCTAATCATATCCTTTTTTTTATCTTATTCTCACAGAGTTGCAGCTTTTTATATGTTAAAGATACTACTTTCTTTGTCATTTGTTGCAAATTTTATTATTTGTAGCTTGGCTTTTTATGTTTTTTTAATCAAAATTTAGAATGTTAGTGTTGCTGGAATTTTTAATCCTTTGTTCATTTCTGAAATTCATTGTTTAAAGAATGTCTTCTTCCAGTACTTTTACATGTTTTTCTTTAATGTCTTGAATAAAAATGATTCTGCATTGATTGGAAACATTACACACACACACACACACACACACACGTATAACTGTATATTTGTATCTATTTTTAGATATTCTGTATTATAAGATCAGAGAGGGAAAAAGGGAGAGCAATCATGTAAAGCCCTATAAGCCATTGTAAGGACTAATATTTACTAACACTGAACCTTCTTCCTTGCTTACTAACACTAGGATTACCATGTCATAGTGAATTATTCTTTAAGTATCGTGTCTATAGTTAAGAAATGTCTTTACAAAAAATGATATATTTTTAAAAAGTTAATATCTGCAATTGATAAAATAATCATTGATGTACTCTAGTGTTTAAATGTTTCTTATCATAGTCATAACAAACACATTTTTTCCCCAATTGCTATGATCTTACGAATGTGAAATCTTCTATTTAACTTTCATTATTTTTTTAAGTAGTATTGCCTATTTTAATATTGGGCAGAGAATTTAATGAACAAAATGTCAGTTTTTTTTTTTTTAAATAATACAGATCTATGTTTATTAGTGTCCATGAAATTATACTAAGTGAAATGCAGAGATACAGATGAAAGAATATTACATTAAAATGCTAATAGTATTTTCATGTGGATGATATTTTTGGTTATACATATTCCATAGTGTTTTATCTTTTTTTTTTAAATTATTTATTATTAATTTTTTCCCACTGTACAGCAAGGGGGGTCAGGTTATCCTTACATGTATACATTACAATTACATTTTTCCCCCAGCCTTTCTTCTGTTGCAACATGAGTATCTAGACAAAGTTCTCAATGCTATTCAGCAGGATCTCCTTGTAAATCTATTCTAAGTTGTGTCTGATAAGCCCAAACTCCCGATCCCTCCTACTCCCTCCCCCTCCCATCTGGCAGCCACAGGTCTCTTCTCCAAGTCCATGATTTTCTTTTCTGAGGAGATGTTCATTTGTGCTGGATATTAGATTCCAGTTATAAGTGATATCATATGGTATTTGTCTTTGTCTTTCTGGCTCATTTCACTCAGGATGAGATTCTCTAGCTCCATCCATGTTGCTGCAAATGGCATTATGTCATTCTTTTTTATGGCTGAGTAGTATTCCATTGTGTATATATACCACCTCTTCCGAATCCAATCATCTGTCGATGGACATTTGGGTTGTTTCCATGTCCTGGCTATTGTGAATAGTGCTGCAATGAATATGCGGGTGCATGTGTCTCTTTTAAGTAGAGTTTTGTCCGGATGGATGCCCAAAAGTGGGATTGCGGGGTCATATGGAAGTTCTATGTATAGATTTCTAAGGTATCTCCAAACTGTTCTCCATAGTGGCTGTACCAGTTGACATTCCCACCAACAGTGTAGGAGGGTTCCCTTTTCTCCACACCCCCTCCAGCACTTGTTATTTGTGGATTTATTAATGATGGCCATTCTGACTAGTGTGAGGTGATATCTCATGGTAGTTTTGATTTGCATTTCTCTTATAATCAGCGATGTTGAGCATTTTTTCATGTGTTTGTTGGCCATCTGTATATCTTCTTTGGAGAACAGTCTATTCAGGTCTTTTGCCCATTTTTCCATTGATTGATTGGCTTTTTTGCTGTTGGGTTGTATAAGTTGTTTATATATTCTAGAGATTAAGCCCTTGTCAGTTGCATCATTTGAAACTGTTTTCTCCCATTCTGTAAGTTGTCTTTTTGTTTTCTTTTGGGTTTCCTTTGCTGTGCAAAAGCTTTTCAGTTTGATGAGGTCCCATGGGTTTCTTTTTGCTCTAATTTGTATTGCTTTGGGAGACTGACCTGAGAAAATATTCATGATGTTGATGTCAGAGAGTGTTTTGCCTATGTTCTCTTCTAGGAGTTTGATGGTGTCCTGTCGTATATTTAAGTCTTTCAGCCATTTGGAGTTTATGTTTGTGCATGGTGTGAGGGTGTGTTCTAGTTTCATTGCTTTGCATGCAGCTGTCCAGGTTTCCCAGCAATGCTTGCTGAATAGACTTTCTTTTTCCCATTTGATGTTCTTGCCTCCCTTGTCAAAGATTAATTGACCATAGGTGTCAGGGTTTATTTCCAGGTTCTCTGTTCTGTTCCATTGGTCTGTCTGTCTGTTTTGATACCAGTACCACACTGTTTTGATAACTGTGGCTCTGTAGTATTTCTTGAAATCTGGGAGAGTTATGCCTCCTGCTTGGTTTTTGTTTCTCAGGATTGCTTTGGCGATTCTGGATCTTTTGTTGTTCCATATAAATGTTTGGATTGTTTGTTCTAGTACTGTGAAAAATGTCATGGGTAACTTGATAGGGATTGCATTGAATCTGTAGATTGCTTTGGGTAGTATGGCCATTTTTACAATATTGATTTTCCCAATCCAGGAATATGGACTATCTTTCCATTTCTTTACATCTTCTTTGATTTCTTTGATTAAAGTTTTCTAGTTCTCGGCATATAGGTCCTTTACCTCCTTGGTCAGGTGTATTCCGAGGTATTTGATTTTGTGAGGTGCAATTTTAAAAGGTATTGTATTTTTGTATTCCTTTTCTAATGTTTCATTGCTGGTATACAGAAATGCGACTGACTTCTGAATGTTAATCTTATATCCTGCTACTTTGCTGAATTTATGAATCAGTTCAAGGAGTTTTGGGGTTGAGTCCTTCGGGTTTTCTATGTATAGTATCATGTCATCTGCATACAGTGACAGTTTTATCTCTTCTCTTCCTATATGGATGCCTTTGGTTTCTTTTGTTTGTCTAATTGCTGTGGCTAGGACTTCCAAAACGATGTTGAAGAGCAGTGGTGAGAGTGGGCATTCCTGTCTTGTTCCAGATTGGAGTGAGAAGGCTTTCAGTTTTTCCCCATTGAGTATTATATTTGCTGTGGGTTTATTATAAATGGCTTTGATTATATTCAGGAATGTTCCCTCTATACCCAGTTTGGCGAGGGTCTTGATCATGAATGGATGTTGGACTTTGTCAAATGCTTTTTCTGCGTCTATTTAGATGATCATATGATTTTTGACTTTTTTTTTTTGTTAATGTGGTGTATGATGCTGATTGATTTGTGTATGTTGAACCATCCTTGTGAACCTGGGATGAACCCAACCTGGTCATGGTGTATAATTTTTTTGATATGTTGTTGGATTCGGTTGGCTAAGATTTTGCTGAGAATTTTTGCATCTATATTCATCAATGATATTGGCCGATAGTTTTCTTTTTTGGTGGTATCTCTGTCTGGTTTTGGAATGAGGGTGATGGTGGCATCATAGAATGTCTTTTGGAGTATTCCTTCTTCTTCAACCTTTTGAAAGAGTTTAAGGAGGATGGGCACCAGTTCCTCTTTATATGTTTGATAAAATTCACCTGTGAAGCCATCTGGCCCTGGACTTTTATTTGTAGAGAGTGATTTTATGACCTCTTCAATTTAATTTCTAGTGATGGGTCTGTTCAGTTGGTCTGTTTCTACTTGATTCAGTTTTGGAAGGTTGTAAGATTCTAGAAAATTGTCCATTTCTTCCAGATTGTCAAACTTGTTGCCATATAGTTGTTCATAGTATTCTCTTATGGTTTTTTGTATTTCTGCTGTATGCATTGTGATTTCTCCTTTTTCATTTATAATTTTGGTTATTTGGGTTCTTTCTCTCCTCTTTTTAATGAGTCTGGCCAGGGGTTTGTCAATTTTGTTCACCTTTTCAAAGAACCAGCTCTTGGTTATATTAAGTTTCTCTATTGTTTTTTGAGTCTCTATTTTATTGATTTCTTCTTTGATCTTTATAATTTCCTTCCTTCTGCTGACTTTAGGCCTTTTTTGTTCTTCTTTTTCTAATTCATTTAGGTGGAGGGTTAAGTTGTCAATTTGGGATCTTTCTTCTTTTTTGAGAAAGGCCTGTATTGCTATAAATTTCCCTCTGAGCACTGCTTTCGCAGCATCCCATAGGTTTTGAGCAGTTGTGTCTTTGTTATCATTTGTTTCAAGGTAGTTTTTAATTTCCTTCTTGATTTCCTCATTGACCCATTGGTTTTTTAGTAGCATGTTGTTTAGTCTCCATGCAGTAGGTTTTTTCTCTTTCCTTTTCCCATGGTTGATTTCTAATTTCATGGCATTGTGGTCAGAGAAGATACTTGAGATAATTTCTATGCTCCTAAATTTATTGAGATTCGCTTTGTGTCCCAATATGTGGTCGATTCTTGAGAATGTTCCATGAGCATTTGAGAAGAATGTGTATTCTGCTTTTTTTGGATGTAGGGTCCTGAAGATATCAATGAAGTCTAACTTTTCTATTGTTTCCTTTAGGCTCTCTGTTGCTTTATTGGTTTTCTGTCTAGAGGATCTGTCCATTGATGTGAGGGGGGTATTAAGGTCTCCTACTATGATTGTATTCTCATCAATATCTCCCTTTATGTCTGTTAATATTTGTTGTATGTATCTGGGTGCTCCTGTATTTGGGGCATATATGTTGACGATAGTAACATCCTCTCCTTGGATGGATCCCTTAATCATTAAGTAGTGTCCTTCTTTGTCTTTCTTTATGTCTTTTGTTTTAAAGTCTATTTCGTCTGATATGAGCGTTGCGACTCCTGCTTTTCTGTCATGTCTATTGGCGTGAAATATTTTCCCCCACCCTTTCACTTTCAATCTATATGTATCTTTTGTCCTAAGGTGAGTTTCTTGTAGGCAGCATATTGAAGGTTTTTGCCTTTTTATCCACTCAGCCAGTCTGTGTCTTTTGATTGGGGCATTCAGTCCATTGACATTTAAGGTGATAATTGATAGATGATTATTTATTGCCATTTGAACCTCGTGTTCCAGTTGATTCTATGGTTCTCCATTCTTCCTTTCTTTTTTTTTTTTTGGTTGGATGGTCTCCTGTTATTATCTGCTTGAGTGTTTTTTTTTTTTTCATTTTTTGCAAATGCAATATTTGGTTTTGGCTTGTGGTTGCCCTGTTTTTTAAGTATGCTAACTCCTTTCCATAATTGTGTGTTTTAGCTGATGGTCCTGTAAGTTCAAACACTTCATTACTATATTAAAATTAAGAAGAGAAACATACAAACAAACAAAAAAGGGTTATTTACTTCCTAACATCCCTTGCCCACATTTTATGGTTTTGATGACTCTTTTTTATTGTTTCCTTTTTAATTTTATTTTGTTTGAGGCCTGTTCATGATTAAATCTGTATGCTGGCTTATTTGAGTGACTGCTCTCTGATTGCAGTTTCCTCAGTCCTAGTTCTTCCTCCTCTTCTTTTTTTTTTTTTTTCCTTTTCTTCTTTCTTCCCTTTCCTTCCTTTCTTTTTGGTTTAGAGAAGCCCTTTCAATATTTCCTTTAACCTGGGTTTTGTGTTGCAGTATTCTTTAAGTTTTTGTTTGTTGGAAAAAAATTTTTATTTCCCCTTCTATTTTAAATGATATTCTTGCTGGATAGAGTATTCTAGGTTGCATATTTTTTCCTTTGAGCACTTTAAATATCTCTTGCCATTCCCTCCTGGCCTGTAGTGTTTCTGTAGAGAAGTCAGCTGATATTCTTATGGGGGTTCCCTTGTAGGTAACCTTCTGTTTTTCTCTTGCTGCCTTTAGGATCCTCTCTTTATCACTAACTTTTGCCATTTTTATTATGATGTGTCTTGCTGTGGGTCTATTTGGGTTCAGTTTGTTTGGGGCCCTCTGTGCTTCTTGTATCTTGAACCCAGCATCCTTTAGATTTGGGAAGTTTCCAGTGATAATTTCTTCAAATATATTTTCCATCCCCTTATCTTTTTCTACTCCTTCTGGAATTCCTATTATGCGTAGATTGGCCCACTTTATATTATCCCATAGGTCTCTTATATTGCTTTCCAGTTTTTTGATTCGGTTTTCTGTCTGTTGACCGGATTGAGTGATTTCCATTATTCTATCTTCCATATCACTGATTCATTCTTCTGCATTATTCATTCTGGTTTTTACTACCCTTAGTTCAGTTTGCATCTCTGCAAATGAATGTTCTAGTTTTTCTTGGCTCCTCCTTCTATTTTCTAGTTCCTTTCTGAGGGTATCTGCATTACTGTTCATATCTTCTCTTAATTCCTTCAGTATTTTCACTGTTTCTCTTTTGAACTCCAGGTCTGTCAGACTGCCGAGATCTGTTTCATTGTTGACTGTTTTAGGTGAGTTCTCCTGTTGGTTTGACTGGGGGTGGTTTCTCAGCTTCTTCATCTTGCTTGTTGTTTTCTTTCTCCTGAGGGAGTTGTACTCTCCGTTATCGGGCAGTGTTTGCCTTGTCACTGCCGTGGAATATTTCCTGAGGGCTGGCGTTGTTGGTCAGTCTTTTGAGGCAGTGTGGCTTTTCTGGAGTGTTGATGGGGCTAACAGTGTTTCTTTGAAGCAAAGGAGGGCTTCCTGAGGGCAGAGAAGACTGGGAGGTCCACACCACAATGGTAGCAGATTTCACTTGGTCATGCAGAGCTTGCTCTGGTGTTTTTAGGCTGTGGGGTTCTTGCAGGGGGTTGGCGGTGTTGGGCAGCTGTTCCTCAGGAGTGCAGCACCCCCTGGGGGCTGGAGCAGCTATCTGGGTCACTGAGAACCTAAGAGGCTCTTCCCTAGGGCAGCCCAACTCAGAAGGATGGCCTGAGAATGTAGGCAGATCTTTTCACAGTCTGGTCAAGCTTGTTGCAGCTTTTCTGGCCTGCAGGGGCTCTTCTAGGGGGCTGGTGGTACTGAGCAGCTATTCTGCGGGAGTGGGGCACCCCCTAGGGGCTTGGGCGGGGAGTAGGGCCACTGGAAACCGAAGAGGCTCCTCCCCAGGGCAGCCGGACTCAGAAAGACTGTCTGAGATCTTTTCCCGGCTTTGCCAAGCTTGTTGCAGCTTTTCTGGGCTGTAGGGGGTCCTGCCTGGAGCTGGCAGTCCTATGCAGCTGAACCACTAGGGCACCCCCTGGGGGCTTGGGCGGGTAGCAGGGCCGTTGGAAACTGAAGAGACTCCTCCCCGGGGCAGCCTGACTCAGAAAGACCGTCTGAGATCTTTTCCCAGCTTGGTCAACCTTGTTGCAGCTTTTCTGGGCTGCAGGGGGTCCTGCCTGGAGCTGGCAGTCCTATGCAGCTGATCCACTAAGGCACCCTCTGGGGGTTTGGGCGGGTAGCAGGGCCGCTGGAAACCCAAGAGGCTCCTCCCCGGGGCAGCCTGACTCAGAAAAACCGCCTGAGATCTTTTCCCGACTCGGCCAGGCTTGTTGCAGCTTTTCTGGGCTGCAGGGCGTCCTGCCTGGAGCTGGCAGTCCTATACAGCTGATCCACTAAGGCACCCTCTGGGGGTTTGGGCGGGTAGCAGGGCCGCTGGAAACCGAAGAGGCTCCTCCCCGGGGGCAGCCCTACTCAGAAAAACCGTCCGGGAATTAGGCAGATCTATTCACTGCCTGGCTAGGCTTTGTTCTAGCTTTTCTGGGCTGCAGGCCTTTTCTCGGTGGCTGGTGGTGTTTGGTGCTGCTCTGCGGAAGTGTAGCCCCTCCAAAGGGCAAGCAGGCCTGTGCAGGGACAGCCCCTGCGGTGGTAGGCTTCAGGCAATTGTTGAGGCCAGCCCTCCTGGATGGCAGGCAGCCCCAGGTTCGGCCAGAGCGCGGGGGGTGGGGGGGGGGGGGGGGGGGGGGGGGTGGGGGGAGGGGATGTACTGGGAAGCGCAGCTTTCAGCTAGCTAGTGGGCATGTAAGCTTGCTGTGGCGTGGGGGGTATTCTATGGGGACCCACCCCTTCTTCTCTCCCCTCCCCAGCACAGGCGCAGACCAGGCTCTTTTCCCAGGTTCCCTCTGATGCGGCTTTCCACTTCCCCGCCCCTAGAGTATTGCTCCCTTCCTCTGCGACAGCTTTGTTTTCTAGTCTCCCAGGCAGTCTCTGCCCCGTCAAATGGTTTCTAGACCTCCCAAGCAGTTTCCGCTCCGCCCCGCCCCCCCCAGCCCAGGGACTATCCCTGGAGCCTAGGTCTCGGTGCCCAGCCCCCACCCAGGCGTCCCCCGGCCCTTTCCCGGGGACTAACCTCTGGAGCCGAGGACTCGGTGCCCAGCCCCCACCCAGGCGTCTCAATTTTGGTGACCGGGCCCGTAGTTTCAGATGGTCCGTTCGGTTCTTGATCGGCTTTTCTGTACTCCAACTTACTGCTACACTCTTCTCTGCATCTGGAGATTCCTCCGGTTCGTTTGATCTTTCCCCCGTGTAGGTGACTTTCCAGGGTGCGGGATCCCTTTCTCCTCCGCAGTTCCCTTTCGGGAGCGCCCGTCCCGCTCAGATTCACCTACTCTCACTCTCCTCTTTTCTCCCGTTCTGCCCCGTAATGTCACGAACTTCTTGCCGTTATTGGAGTTTAGGTTCTTCTGCCAGCGATTGGTTGCTGTTCTGTGCGAGTCATTTATTCTGTAGATGTGCTTTTTTTTGTTGTGTTTGTGTGAGAGGGCGAGCGTGTCCCTCTACTCCTCTGCCATCTTGTCTCTCCTCTCCAAAATGTCAGTTCTTAAGTGCTGAAATTATTTTAAGCAATAGCACCCACAACGAAGAGTAGCTTGTATTTTGTACTTCACTTACTTGGATCCAAATATTAATTTAAAGTCCTCATTCATTTTCAATTTTCAAGTTCTTCTGGTAGAAGATACCTAAAGGCACCCAAGCAGCAAGAGTAGTGAAGAGTCACAAATCATGGCTATGCTGAAAACTGACCTGGTTGACCAGATAAGTCAGCTCGCTGGGAAAACTACAAGCTCTGTTGAAGAATCAAATATCCCAGGAGGAATAAAACAGGGAAAGGGAAAAAAAATCTTTATTGCTGAGAGAAGTAAAATTAACTAGAGTGTTGTCATGTTATAAATGAAAATTTTCCTAAATAGCAGTATTTTCTGACAAAGCTTGGCTATTTGATTCTCGAACATGACTTTGAGGCTGCACGCAAATATTTTCATTTGTAGTCAGAGGAAGGAAAGAGATGAGAAAGAGAAATTTGAACCTTCCACCCTTTTCTTTTTATTGTTTGTAGCCCCTTGGGGCCCCTGGGCAATTTAGCAGGTATATAGCCAGTAGTTTCTTAAGTTTTTATTTCTCATGATGTCCAAACTACCATGGGTATAAGATAGTGCCTCAATTCAAACCTGACTCAGAGAAGTTCAAAAATATCTTTTTAAATCACAGTTTTGCGTCTCTTCTAGTACTTCCCAATTCTGATTCCCACTCATCACTTTTGCAACAAAAGAAAGTTGAGATAAAATTTCTGATGGTAATTTATTCTGTCAAGTGACCTTATCTTGTGATCCTGTCATTATCGTCAGGGTTATATTTGGAATATTTACACATCAATAGATCTGGTTTTCAAACAAAAGAATGTGAAAAATAAATGATTTGTAATACAGCAAGAACAAAAGGAACACTGAGAAACAGTCTGCAAATAGGTGGCCTTGTAAAGCTTTTTTGGTAGTGAAGAGTTAATAACTTATACTTGGACGAGAGGAACTGGCTGGGTCCTAAGGCATTTGTCTAATTCATTCCATTAATATAGAAGGTCTAATAATATTAAGCCCCATGTAATTTCTGCATTCCTAACTTATTCCAATCCTCAACTTGTAAGTCGGCGTATTATATGTAATGTAGGCATCTATTCTTTCTTGACCTTCCTAACTTAAGCTTTTCCAGAGTCCTGTTTCTTTCTCTGTTTCTGTTTTTCCCCTATTTTCCAATTCCTTTATGCATTGAATGTTTTCATCCCAGATCCTAAGTAAATTTAAAAATTAATGCTACTGTAATATTTCTGTAGTTATGAATTCTCTGGGACTTTCTAGGTCTTGATTAGAAGGGGAAAATGTATGAGTAAAAGAAAAAGAGAGTATAAAACAGAAAATGAGAGTGAAGAGTACACCAAATAAGAATTAAAGTAGAAAAGACTTCAAAAGGCATAATTTACATGGAATTTTAGGGAAGTGGGAAATTATAGCTATACCCTTCTTATAAATCTTTTAAACAGCTGTCTGATTTTCATTTAGGGTATATAGGTTTCATTTTTTTCCCAGGTTATGGTAAAATATTCAAACTAAATGCTAATAGCTTTCTTTAATAATTATTTTTCCCTTTTAGGAAAGAAAAGACTTCAGTGATAATTTTAGGTCTTAGTGGTAGCTGAAATAGAACACCTTAATTTCTGAGTCCTTAATATAAGGCTTTTCTGATTTTGAGTACTAATTTGCTTAAAGTCTTATTTTAAAATTCCTTAGTTTGATAAATAATATTTTCTCTATTTTTGGTTTTCAACAACAACTGTAGATCAGTGGTAGGAACAGGATCAGAATTCAGGAAGGCACACTACATGAAATACCTAGTTGGATTAATGAGGATTTATCCATCCTGATATTTGATCTCAAAGCATTTTTGTAGATATTCATGGTTATTGTCCATGATATTGCAAATCTGAGAGTTCGGAATATACTGTAAGCAATATCCTCTCACTGAGTTCTAAGGGACCTAGTATTTTGGTAATTTTTCTTTCTCTTAAACTCATACTTTCAACTTATTGTCAGAGACTAAAGTGAAATCCCTTTTTAGTTTCAAGAGTAATTTTTATTACTTAGAAATATTTCCAATATTTCCATGTTAATATCATGAATTAGAAACAGTAAAGTCAAAGACCTGAACTTCGGTCCTGGGTTTTCCCCTAATTAGTTACATAACCTTTGTTAAGGTATTTAACTTCTCTGGAAGTCATTTTATTCTCATTTATATGTAATATATACTAAATAGCTCAGAAGTATTTTCTTATGTGAAATAAACGTGGTAGAATTCATGATCATACTCTTGTTCACCATTATTACCAATTTCTATATGATTTTATGGATCAGGACATATACTTTCTTTTTTTTTTTTTTTTGCCTTTTCTAGGGCCGCTTCTCCTGGCATACGGAGGTTCCCAGGCTAGGGGTCTAATCGGAGCTTTAGACGCCGGCCTCCGCCACAGCCACAGCTCACGGCAATGCCGGATCCTTAACCCACTGAGTGAGGCCAAGGATGGAACCCACAACCTCATGGTTCCTAGTCGGATTCGTTACCCACTGCGCCATGATGAGAACTCCCAGGACATGTACTTGCTAATTTTTATCTTCTCAGATATTAAAATACTAACTGCTCCATTCTCACTTCTCCCAATTTTGAAAGTTTTCTGAATTCCTTTGGCCATGTAAACTGTACCTCTCTAATCTTTCTCTATGTCTTTCTTAAAATAGAGTTGATGAAATCAGCACGAAGTGAAGATGTAGGCAGATGTGCTATGATGTTATATAAATTTAAGGTCATATTTTCTGTTTTACTTCAGCTGCTTTTTTTTAATGCCAGTATTTCTAGGGCTTTTTGGTCATATCATTTCAAACTGTCTTTTAGGCCAACCCCTTGCCTCTGGACTACACTATTTCTAAGCTCTTTGTTGTTCAATATCTTCTGGAACAGAGATTTCACAACTTGTCTCTCACCTTGAGGAAGTTCTTATAGCCAACATAAATCTTCCTTTTTGCAATTTAAGTTGAATTTATTTCCTTTTTCTTTTCTCTTTGAAGATGGGAACAGCCCCAAACTTGAAGTGATGCTTTCATGTGAGGGCCAGTCTGGCATCGTTTTTAGATTTTATATAGTAAAGCTTCCTGATTTTCATTTCAATATTCATGGTCTCAGGAGATGCTCTTCTTTACAGCCCAAATGAAATAAGTTACATATCTAATATTAATGTTTATTATATCTTCTGCTAGTTAGAACCAAATGAGGTGCTGAAATAAAAAATGAGGTCTCAAAACCCATTTGAGGACTTTAGCAGCTTTGTGTTTTATTTGGTATAACTGTAGTCATAGGACTGGGTTTTTGCTTTTGATTTGTAGATTTTTATCTCATTTTATTAGTCATATTGTATATGTGATTTATTCTTCCATATCTTTTTTGTACGTGATGAAAATAGAAACTTGTTCTTTAAAACGGGTTGTCTTGGAGCAGATTTCAATGTGTGTCATCAAAAAGCATTAGTACCTAAGCTACAAAATAATGCTGAGTATTAGAAAGGAAAAAGCAAAACACATTCTCTGCCCTTGAGATGTCTATAATCTTACTGGGGGAAGAGATTGTAAAAATTATAATTATGAAACACTTATAAAATAGTATAAGATAGAGCATATAAATTAAGATATTTAATGTAAATCTAATTTTGCATTTTAAAGATTAATATAGAAAAAAGTATACTATACGGATCTGTTCTATTAACTAAGTTACCCTAAACTGTCTTAATTGTTTCATTTGGATTTCTTTCTTTTTTTTTTTACTTTAAAGGTTCAGCAGTTTTCTGAAAAAGCCTTCCTCCTACAGCTTTTGAAAACTCATGAAAATGCCTTAAAAAGACAGTGCAGTGAAATTACAAACGAAAGGAATGTGCTCCTTCAAGCCTTTGTAAGTCTTCAGCCATTTAAAAATGTCTAGCTCACTAACTGTCAAAAAGTATTTAAATATACTTAGGTATACTTTTAGAAAATTATCTGTATGCATATTGGCAGGTAGTCCTGTTCAAATATGGAAAATTATTAAGTGCTATTTTAAATCAGTTGGTAGAGTAATATGGTTTGAAAGAATTTTATTAGCAGGATGCAATATAAAATTGATAGCAGATGTAATCAGCATAAAAGAAACAGTAAAACTGTTTGAATTGCTCAGGCTTCAAGACCTTGG
Source organism: Phacochoerus africanus (assembly GCF_016906955.1). Taxonomy (NCBI): domain Eukaryota; kingdom Metazoa; phylum Chordata; class Mammalia; order Artiodactyla; family Suidae; genus Phacochoerus; species Phacochoerus africanus. The sequence goes on from NC_062558.1 coordinate 126,881,435, forward strand.
TTTTAATGCGTTTGAAAAGCAGAGATAGACATATTTATGGATGTGGGTGAAAAGGTAGATTTTGTTTATCTTTTTGTCATAAGTCAGAAGCCAACAGACTCGGTAGCTGTAAATGATAGGGCCAGTTTAGGAATATGACTTGTAATTAATTTACATTAAAAATACATTTAAAAATATGTATCTAAAGTCAGAATCAACCACCAAATGATTTTGAATGACATGGCCAGTTTCCAAATGTAGCTTATGACTAGTTACATTTCTTAGAAAAAGTAGGAAAATGCAGTAATGTTTAGTTCTACCGTTGTCAAAAGTTTTAAGTTCTAGCTTTGTTTACAGTTTCTGGAAATTCTTTTTTTTCTTATCTTTTATTTATATATATGTTTTTTTCTACTGTACAGCATGGTGACCCAGTTACACATACATGTATACATTCTTTTTTCTCACATTATCATGTTCCACCATGAGTGACTAGACATAGTTCCCAGGGCTATACAGCAGGATCTCATTGCTAATCCATCCGGAAGGCTACATTCAACATCTCTTTACCCAAAGCTACCAGTCCCTCCCACTCCCTCCCCTTCCCCCTTGGCAACCACAAGTCTATTCTCCAAGTCCATGAGTTTCTTTTCTGTGGAAAGGTTCTTTTGTGCCGTATATTATTTTCCAGATATGTGATATCAGATGGTACTTGTCTTTCTCTTTCTGACTTACTTCACTCAGGATGAGAGTCTCGAGTTCCATCCATGCTGCAAATGGGATTATTTTGTTCTTTTTTATGGCTGAGTAGTATTCCATCACACACACACACACACACACACACACACACACACACACACACACACACGTCTTCTTAATGCAATCATCCGTCGATGGACACTTAGGTTGATTCCATGTCTTGGCTATTGTGAATAGTGCTCCAATGAACATGCGGGTGCACGTGTCTTTTTCAAGGAAAAGTTTTGTCCGGATATATGCCCAAGAGTGGGATTGCAGGGTCATATGGTAGTTCTATGTATAGTTTTCTCAAGTACCTCCATACTGTTCTCCATAGTGCTTATACCAATTTATATTCCCACCAACAGTGCAGGAGGGTTCCCCTTTCTCCACACCCTCTCTAGCATTTGTTATTTGTGGACTTATTAACGATGGCCATTCTGACTGGCGTGAGGTGGTACCTCATGGTGGTTTTGACTTGCATTTCTCTAATAATCGGTGATGTTGAGCATTGTTTCATGTGCTTGTTGGCCATCTGTATATCTTCCTTGGAGAAATGTCTCTTCAGGTCCTTTGCCCATTTTTCAATTGGGTTGTTGGGTTCTTTGCTGTTGAGTTGTATATGTAGTTTGTATATTTTAGAGATTAAGCCCTTGTCTGTTGCATCATTTGAAACTGTTTTCTCCCATTCTGTAAGTTGTCTTTTTTTTTTTTTTAATGGTTTCCTTTGCTGTGCAGAAGCTTGTCAGTTTGATTAGGTCCTATTGGTTTATTTTTGCTTTTATTTCTGTTGCTCTGGGAGACTGACCTGAGCAAACATTTGTAAGGTTGATGTCAGAGAATGTTTTGCCTATGTTCTCTTCCAGGAGTTTGATGGTGTCTTGTCTTCCATTTAAGTATTTAAGCCATTTTGAGTTTATTTTTGTGCATGGTGGGAGGGTGTGTTCCAGTTTCATTGATTTACATGCAGCTGTCCAGTTTTCCCAGCAACACTTGCTGGAAAGACTGTCTCTTTTCCATTTTATATTCTTGCCTCCTTTCTCAAAGATTAGTTGACCATAGGTGTCTGGGTTTATTTCTGGGTTCTCTGTTCTGTTCCATTGGTGAGTATGTCTGTTTTGGTACCAGTACCACACTGTCTTGATGACTGTGGCTTTGTAATATTGCCTGAAGTCTGGGAGAGTTGTGCCTCCTGCTTGGTTTTTGTTCCTTAGGATTGCTTTGGCAATTCTGGGTCTTTTGTGGTTCCATACAAATTTTTGGATTGTTTGTTCTAGTACTGTGAAAAATGTCATGGGTAGTTTGATAGGGATCGCATTGAATCTATAGATTGCTTTGGGCACTATGGCCATTTTTACAATATTAATTTTTCTAACCTAAGAGCATGGAATATCTTTCCATTTCTTTATATCTTCTTTAATTTCCTTGATTAGTGTTTTATAGTTCTTGGCATATAAGTCCTTTACCTCCCTGGTCAGGTACATTCTCAAGTATTTGACTTTTTGGGGTACAATTTTAAAAGGTATTGTATTTTTGTGTTCCTTTTCTAATAGTTCATTGTTAGTATACAGAAACGGGACTGATTTCTGAATGTTAATCTTATATCCTGCTACTTTGCTGAATTTGTGGATCAGTTCAGGTAGTTTTTGGGTTGAGTCCTTGGGGTTTCTATGTGTAGTATCATGTCATCTGCATACCGTTCGTTAACCATTTTACCTCTTCTCTTCCAATTTGGATACCTTTTCTTTCTTTTGTTTGTCCGATTGCTGTGGCTAGGACTTCCAATACTATGTTGAATAACTGTGGTGAGAGTGGGCATCCTTGTCTTGTTCCAGAATTTAGTGGGAAGGCTTTCAGCTTTCCTCCATTGAGTTATATTATATTTGCTGTGGGTTTGTCATAAATGGCTTTGATTATGACAAGGAATGTTCCCTCTATACCCACCTTGGTAAGAGTTTTGATCATGCACGCATGTTGGACTTTGTCAAGTGCTTTTTCTGCATGTTTTTCTGCATCTCTTGAGAGGGATCATATGGTTTTTGAGGGGTTTTTTTTTGTTAATGTGGTGTATGACATTGGTTTCTATGACGGTGGCCCGCCCCTTCTCTCCCTTCCCCAACAATGGCGCCTTATCTCTCCTGTGGGTCCAGACCTTCTTCTGGGTTCCCTCTGCCATGGCTTTCCATTCCCCAGCCCTTAGTGTATCGCTTCCCCTACCCATGGCACACTGTTCCCTAGTCCCTTAAGCCGTCTCCACACTGCCAACCCCAGCCCGCTCCCATGGACTGACCTCCAGAGTCTAAGTCTCAGTGCCCAGCCTGACCTGAGCATCTCAGGCTGTGGTGTCTACGCCAGTAGTTCCGATGATCTGTGCTTCTCTCACTCTGCTTTTTGGTTCTCAGACCTGCTGCTGTGCTTTCCTTGGCATCTTGGAGATCCCTCCAACTTGGCTGATATTTCCGTTGCTTAGGTGGTGGCTTCCTGGGGTGTGAGTTCCCTTTCTCCTTCACAGCTTCCTCTCGGGAATGCTTGTCCATCCTGATTCATTTTTTCTCTCTCTCTCTCTATTTTTCTTTTGCTCTACCCAGTTATGTCAAGAGTTTCTTGCTCTTTTTGGAGGTTTAAGTTCTTCTGCCAGCATTCAGTTGATGTCCTGTGCGAGGTGTTTTGTGTGTAAATGTGTTTTTTTTGATGTGTTTGTGGGAGAGGGTGAGCGTGTCCTCTTACTCTTCCTCCATCTTGCCTCCCTCCTCTGGAAATTCTTATTTTTATCCCATGTTGACATTTCATGAAATGTAAACTATTATTTCGAAGTGAATTTGAAATGAGTATATAATTTAGCCTTCATTATCTTCATTTCAAAAACTTTTCTTAGGAGTTACTTTGTGGTGGTGCAGCAGATCACTGCAGTGGCTCAGGTTGCTGCTGTGGCGTGGGTTCGCTCCCTGGCCTGGGAACTTCCATGGGCCTTGGGTATGGCCAAACAATAAAAAATAAAAAATAAAAAAATAATGAAAGTTTTTCCTAGATTTTATTGTTTGTTTTTCTTTTTTATTCCTAAGATAGTAATTCCTTTGAGTCTGGATTTTCATTTTCAACTTTGGTCGTTTAATTATTTTACCGCAAAGTTGCCATAATTCCTTTGAGTATAAGTTTTTATTTTCAATTTTGGTCATTTTACCACCTATTTTGCAATGATAAAATGGTATATATGGCTGAAAGTTCAGTACACAAACACATATGTAGTGATTGGTGGCAGAATTTCTACATCGATAATTCCTCTAAAACATGAAGAATAAATCTTTCACATGAAAATAATTGGTTATTATGTAATAACTTCAGTTTTTTTCAATTAATATTGCTGGAGGAGTACAGCACTTTTGTGATAATACTAGGAAATATAATTTTCTTTTTGTTGTTAATATTTCCAAATGATTGCATTTTAAATCACTTAAGAAAAATGTTTTAATTAACAACTATATTTGATCTTTGGTTTCTATTTTTTAGGAGGCTACAAAGAGAAAAGTGACAGAGGAGGAGGAAAAATTTATTAAGGAAATTACAGACTTCAATAATGAGTATGACATAACAAAGAAACGAGAGCTTTTGGTGAAAGAAAATATCAAGATTGAAATATCTGAGTTAGAAAACCAGGCAAATATTCTGAAAAAGGGTATGAATGCATAGTACTACCTCAATAACTAGCATTAATGAAAACAACTTATTTTGATTATATGGATTTTTCAGAAATTTAACTGGGGTATTACATAGATATTCTTTTACTTTTATCTTAATTATATGTGTCTTTTATTGTGAGCAGTCTCATATTCTTTAGAAGAAGGTGTGAGGTGAGCATTGGTCATTCACTTAATAATGAGATTCTGTTTACTATCTGTTATGTGTAGGACAGAGGTCCTTTTTTTTTTTTTTCAGGGCTTCACCTGTGTCATATGGAAGTTCCCAGGCTAGAGGTCCAGTCTAATCACAACTGCAGCTACCGGCCTACACCACAGCAAGAGCCACAGCAATACAAGATCTGCGCCACATCTGTGACCTATACCACAGCTCACAGCAGTGTCATATCTTTAACCTCAGAGTAAGGCCATGGATTGAGCCCACATTCTCTTGGATACTAGTTGGGTTCGTAACCCATTGAACCACAGTGGGAACTTTCAGGGAAGAGGTTCTTAACCATAGGCACACATCTGGGAAGTTTTAAGTAAATATATTAAATGCTTGAGTCTCACCCTAGACCTGTTGAATCAGGATAGGGAACTTAATTTTTAAGTCCCTTACATAACATTAATGTGTACTACTGTTTAACAACCACAAGTGTAGAACATAAGTTCAAATAGGTATTAACCTTATGAGATACTCTAAACCCTTCTTTCTTTAAAAAGTCATTGATACCACCACTTCTATTCAACATCCTATTGGAGATTCTAGCCAAATCTGTTAGGGAAGAAAAAGAAATAAGACATTCAAATTAGAAAGGAAGAAGTAAAAGTATCTCTATGCCTAAATGGCATGATCATATAGGTAGAATACCTAATGATTCCGCAAACAAAACACACACACACAAAACCAGTCAGCTTAAGCCAATAAATAAATACAGTAAAGTTGCAGAATATAAAATTAACAGACAAAACCCACTAAATCTGTATATTTAGTGGAATCTCTGTCACATACCAACAGCATTTTTTTCTTCTTTTCTTTTTTTTTTGCTTTTTAGGGCTGCACGGGCAGCATATGGAAATTCCCAAGTAGGGGGTCAAATCAGAGCTACAGTCACCAGCCTACACCACAGCCACAACAACACGGGATCTGAGCCGCGACTGTGACCTACATCACAACTCATGGCAATGCTGATCCCCAACCCACTGAGCAAAGCCAGGGATTGAACCTGCATCCTCGTGCATACCAGTTGGATTTATTTCTGCTGTGCCACAACAGGAACTCCCAGAATTTTTTTGGTTCATAGAAAAACACGTTCTAGATTGGCATATGCTTACTGTGGTATATGGAATGATAGACCAATGGGGAATTTTCATATAGCACAGGGAACTCTACTTGGTATTCTTTGATGGTCTATATGGGAAAAGAATCTGAAAAAGAATAGGTGTGTTTACATGTATAACTGAATCACATTGTTGTACAGGAGAAATTTCACAACATTGTAAATCACCTATACTTCAGTAAAACTTTTAAAAATTAAAAAAGAGAAACCCATCCTGAAATTCATATGGAACCCCAAAGGATCCAAATAGCCAAAACAGTCTTGAATAACAAATTTGGAGGTCTCACACTTCCTTATTGTAGAGCTTAAGTTAAATAATCTAAACAGTGTGATACTGGAAAAAGACAGACATACAGAACAACGGGATAGAATAGAGAGCTCAAATATAAACCCTTGTATTTATAGTCAGATAATTTTTGATAAGGGTACCAAGACCATTCAAAGGGAAAGGACAATATTTTCCACAAATTCTGTGGGAAGACTGGATACCACATGCAAAAAAATGAAATTGGGCCTTTACTTTATATTATATACAAAAATTCACTAAAAATGGATCAAAGCCTTAAAAACTAACATGATAATCTTGAAACCCCCAGATGAAAGGGTCCATCACTTTTAGCTTCAAAATAATGACTATAATGATGATCGTAACATCTTTCTCAAAATGTCCCTCTTAATCATTTCTTTAGTTGGTAAATCAGTTCTTTGTGGATATTAGATAAGAAAAAAGCATATTACATTCTTTACTTGTTAGTATCCTTTAAAGATAGGCAATATATGCACATTTAAATAAGAAATATTACTCACAGCAGTAGGATCAAGGTGGTGGAGGAGTAGGATGCGGTGCTTGCCTTCTCCCAAAAAACACATCTAAGAAACCCTTCTACATGTGGAATGATTCATATAGAACATTTGAATGCTGACAGAAGATCTTAAACTTCCAAAAAGGGTAAGAAACCCTCTGCATAACTGGGTAGAACAAAAGAAAAAAAGGAGAGAAAGAAAAGAGAGGAATCAGGACAAGACCAGCACTCCAGAGAGAGAGCTGTGAAAGAGGAAAGGAATCTGCATCCTGGGAGGTCACCTGACAGATGGGGACATCAGTGGAGATATAGGAGGAACCTCAAGCCTCTGAGGAATGCACAGCAGCCTGACTGAGGAGGGCAAAGCGGAGAGAGAACCACACAGACCATTGTACCACTGCCCCCAGACACCACAGCCTGAGACACTTGAGAGGGGGCTGGGTTCGGTGACTCAGGATTCTGAGGTCAGTTCTGGGGAGGGCACTAGGGTTAGCTGTGTGGATACAGACTGAGGGGCTAGGGAGTGGTGAGCCATGGGCTGGGGAGTGGAGCACCACAGCCATGGGAGCTAGGGAGGAGGCCTAGGCCTGCAGGAGAAGCAAGGTGCCACTGTTGGTGAGGGGTGGAGGTAGGGGAGGGGGTGGGACTGCCATAGGAAAATCTTTCTCTGTGCACACATGGTCTCTTGGGTGGGGCACTTAATGTGTGGGATATAGGTGGTGGAAGCACATCTCTGAAGCCATCTCAGACTCCATAATTGGGTATGGCCTACCACCACTAGGGGTCCGAGAATAGGTATCACCTGCAGTCCCAGTCACCTCAGGGATCCACTCAGAGGAGGGCAGTGCAACTGAGTGCTACCCTTGTTGCTCTCCCACCCCTGAGAATGCATGTGCCCTGCAGTTGCTGCTTCCAAAGGCTCTTGATGCTGCATACACCTTCCTGAGGGTCACTGCCACTTGCCAGGGCACTGCAAGCAGGAGCAGCCTATACCCCGTGGGTCTTTGCCACTGTCAAGGGCCCATCAACCAGCCACTGGCTATAGGCCCCACTCATTACCTCCATCCCCTGGAAGCATGAGCAGGCCGTATACCAGCACACCCCCTATCAAAGGGATAACAGCCTGCACACACTGAGGAAAGACACAGCAAACATCCAAACCAAAAGCAGTCCACACACACACACACACACAAATCTATCACAAACTACCCAGGGGTGCTCTCATATAAAAATAGTCCTCCAAGAAGACATAAGTTCTTTTCCCTAAACTCACAGAATAGGAAAAATATAAGCAAAATGAAGAAGCGCAGAAATTATTCCCAGGCAAAAGAACAGGACAATTCCCCTGAAGAAGCAAATAATGAAACAGACCTCTGCAGTGTAGCAGACACCAAGCTCAAAAAGGTGATAGTGAAAATTCTGAAGGAATTAAGACCAGATGTGAACAGTAATGTAGATTACTGTAGAAGGGAATTAGAAACTATAAGGAGGAGCTAAGAAAAATTAGAAAATTCATTTGTGGAGATGCAAGCTCAGTCAGACATTGAAAGGCAGAATGAATAATGCAGAGGAAACAAGTGACTTGGAATATAGAATAGCAGAAATTGCCAGAGGACAGCAGACAGAAAACCAAATAAAAAAATGACAACAATATAAGAGACGTATGGGATAATATAAAGTGGGCCAATCTATGCATAAGAGGATTCCAAAAGGAAAAGAAAAAGAAAAGAGGAAAAAGGGGATTGAAAGTATATTTGGAGAAATTATGGCTAAAAACTTACCAAATCGAAATGAAAGATATCAAGATATAGGAAGCACAGAGGGCCCCAAACAAGTTGAACCCAAACAAATCTACACCAAGACATTATAATAAAAATGGCAAAAGTTAAAGAGAGGAATCTAAAGGCAGCAAGAAAAAAGCAAAGAGTTAATTATAAGGGAACCCCCATAGGGTACTAGCTGATTTCTCTGCAGAAACATTACAGGCCACAAAATAATGAAAATACATATATTCAAAGAACTAAAAGGGAAAAAATTGCAGGCTCGAATACTCAACCCAGCAAGATTATCATTTAAAATAAGAAGTAGAGAATTTCTCCAAAAAACAAAAACTAAAATAATACAGCAATACTAAACCCATTCTAAAAGAATTATTGAAAGGTCTCTAAACAGAAAGGAAATAAGATATAAGATGGGGGAAATCACAACTGGAAAGTAATTAGAGTATACAGATCTAAAAGGAAAAAGAAAATTGTAAAAGCAGTGAAAAGCACAAGAAACAGCAAAAGGATAAACATGAAGATGTAAAAAAGGACATCAAAATCATAAAATGGGGAGGAAAGTAAAATCTACACTTTTTTTTTTTTTTTAATGTTAGGGCTGCATCTGCAGCATATGGAGTTTCCCAGGCCAGGGGTCTAATCAGAAATACCACTGCCCACCTACTCCACAGCCTCAGCCACATCCGGGTCCGAATCTGTGACCACAGCTTATGGCAGTGCCAGATCTTTAAACCACTGAGTGAGGCCAGGGATCAAACCCACAGTCTTGTGGTTTCTTGTCAGATTCATTTTCACTGTGCCACACCAGGGACTCCAAGACTCTTATTTTTTAGAATGCGTTTAAGCCTATATGCTGTCAGGCTAAAGCAAGCAGATATAGGAAGGGGTCAACATCCTCAAACAACATGGCAACCGCAAATCAAAACCAAACAATATATTCACAAAAACTAAAAAGAAGGGGACACAAGCATAAAATAAAAGGAAATCATCCAACTAGGAAAAAGGAACAAAGGAGAAACAGAACCAAATGGAAAACAAGACTTAAAGGCAATAAATAACATCTTGTTTGATAATTACCTTAAATGTCAATGGAATGAATGCTCCAAGCAAAAGACACAGAGTGGCAGACTGGATGAAAAAACAAGAGCCTACAGTATGCTGCCTACAAGACACTCACCTTAGGGCAAAGGACACATATAAATTGAAAGTGAGGGGATGGAAAAAGATATTTCATGTGAATGGAAGTAAGAGGAAATGACAGTAAAGTGTGAGTCACAAAACTCATATCAGACAAGGTAGAATTTAAAACAAAGGCCAGAGGAGGCAGATCAAGATGGTGGAGGACTAAGACGTCGTGCTCACCTTCTCCCACAAACACATCAAACAAACAAACAAAAAAACACATCTACATGTAAAACGACTTGCATGGAACATCGACAGAATGCTGGCAGAAGAACTTAAACCCCCAAAAAGGGCATGAAACCCTTGACATAACTGGGTAGAACAAAAGAGAGAGAGAAAAGGAATCAGGACAGGAGTAGCATTCCTGAGAGCGAGCTGTGAAGAAGAAAAGGAACCCACACCCTGGGGAGTCACCTATCTGACAGGGAGATCAGCTGAGATGGAGGGACCTCAAAGTTGCTGAGAAAAGTGCAGCAGCTGGACTGAGGACAAAATAGAGTGAGAGCCGCAAAGATCATCTGCACCACCATCCCAGACACCACACCCTAAGACCCTTGGGTAGGGGCTGGGTGTTGAGACTTAGGCCTCAGAGGCCAGTCCCAGGGAGAGGACTAGGGTTGGCTGTGTGGAGACAGCCTGAGGGGCCAAGGAGCAGTGCGGCATGGGCAGGGGAATGGTGTTCTATGGGCTGGGGAGTGGAATGCCATGGCAGAGGGAACCTGGGAGAAGGTCTGGGCCTACAGGAGAAGCAAGGTGCCGTTGTTGGGGAGGGTGAGAGGAGGAGGGTTGGACTGCCATAGGAATCTCCCTGTGCATGCACGCTCTGGCTCTCAGAAGGCAGGGAGCCTCTGGTGCAGGCTACCAGTGGTGAGAAGCCACTTGTTCTGCCTATGGGAGCCTGGGCGCTTCTTGTTCAGGCTGCAGGTGGCTGGGAACCTTTTGTGTAGGCTAAGGGCAGAGTGGAACTAAGTGCAAAGCAGTGCCTCTTGGGCGATCTACAGGCAGCAGGGATGGACCGCAGCAGTCATCTCAGAGGCCAGAGGGAGGTGTGGCCTGCCACCACTGGGGGCCTGTGAGTGGGCTCCACCTGTGGCCCCAGTCACCTCAGGGTTGGCAAAAATAAGAGGGTACTGCAATCAAGAACCACACGTTATTGCTCTCACCTTCCTGGGAACACACCTGGCTTGCAGCTGCCACTGCCAAATGCTCTGTGCAGCACCCAGATGCTTGATCACTGTCCTTTCCCAAGACCCTACAACTAGGAGCAGCTTGTGCAGCACCTCCTGTGTGGGCTAAGTAGGACAGGGTGCTTCTTGCATGGTCTGCAGGTGATGGGGGCAAGGCACTGCAGTTATCTCTGATTCCAGAGGTGGGTGTGCCCTGCCACCACTAGGGGTCCATGAACAGGCACCACTTGTGGCCCCAAGCGCCGCAAGGGTACCACAAAGGAGGCATTGTGACGGAACACCACCTGTTGTTGCTCTTGCACCCCTGGGAACACACTGGCCCTGTTGCTGCCACTGTGGAATGCTTTGGGCAGTGTCTACATGCTTGATCTCAGTCACTTCCCAGGATCCTGCAACTAGGAGAAGATTTTGCAGCACCTCCTGTGTGGGCTGAGTGAGACGGGGTGCTTTTTGAATGGTCTGCAGGTGGCAGGGACAAATCACCACAGTCATCACTGACTCCAGAGGTGGGCGCGGCCTGCCACCACTAGGGGTCCCTGAACGGCACCACCTGCCGTTCCAATCACATCAGAGGAGGGCATTGCAATCGAATACTACCCGTTGTTGCTACCATGGGAACTCACACACCCTGCTGCTGCAATTGCCAAATGCTCTGGGTACCTTGTAAATCTGCCTAGGCTCATTACCACTTCCCAGGGCCCTGAAACTAGGAGTAGCCTGTCCCACCTTCCTGCAGTTCTTTGCTGCTGTTAAAAGCCCAGCAACCAGGCACTGACTACTAGCCCTATCCATTGTCTCTTTCTCCCCGGTAACACACTCAGCACCCTGGGGATAACAGCCTGCTCACACCAAAGAAAGAGACAGCAAATATACAAACTCCCATGCCAAAAATAAATAGTAGCCCCCCAGAAAATACAAAGGGGTGCTCTTGCATAGAAGTAGCCCTCCAAGACTAGTTTGGCTTCCCTAAACTCAGAATAAGAAAAACATAAGCAAGATGAAGACGCTCAGGAATCATTCCTAGTTAAAAGAACAGAATTCACATGAAGCAGCAAACAATGAAACAGACCTCTACAATCTGACAGACACTGAGTTCAAAAGAGAGATAGTGAAAATACTGAAGGAATTAAGGCTGAATATCAAGGAATTAAAAGCAGATATGAACGGTAATACAGATTCCTCTAGAAAGGAACTAAGTGACATTTTCATGACATTACATCCAAAAAAAAAAATCAGAATATACATTCTTCTCAAGTGCACATGGAACTTTCTCAAGGATCAGTCACATACTGGGGCACAAAGCTAACCTCAACAAATTTAAGATTAAGGATATTATTTCAAGTATCTTCTCTGACTACAATGGCATGAAACTAGAAATCAACCACAGGAAAAGAAATGAGAAAAAATGAACTACGTGGAGACTAAACATGCTACTAAAAAACCAATGGGTCAATGAGGAAATCGAGAAGGAAATTCAAAAATACTTCGTGACAAGTGATAAAGAAGACACAACCACTCAAAATCTATAGGATGGTGCAAAAGCAGTGCTCAGAGGGAAATTCATGGCAACACAAGCTCAAACAGGAAAAAAAAAATCAAATTGACAATTTAACCCACAACCTAAATGAATTAGAAAAAGAAGAACAAATGAAACCTAAAGTCAGCAGAAGAAAGGAAACCATAAAGATCAGAGAGGAAATCAATAAAATAGAGATTCAAAAAGCAATGGAAAAAAATCAGCCAAACCAACAGCTAGTTCTTTGAAAAGGTAAACAAAATAGACAAATTTCTGGCCAGACTCACCAAGAAGAGGACAGAAAAAAACCAAATAAAATAAGAAATGAAAAAGGAGAAATCACAACAGATATTTCAGAAATACAAAAAACCATAAGAGAATACTATGAACAATTGCATGCCAACAAATTTGACAACCTAGAATAAATGGACAACTTTCTAGAGACTTACAGCCTGCCAAAAGTGAATCAAGAAGAAATAGATCAACTGAGTAGACCAATCACTAGAAATGAAAAAGAATATGTCATAAAAACACTCCCTACAAATAAAAGTCCAGGACCAGATGCCTTCACAGGCAAATTCTACTAAATCTACAAAGAAGAACTTATACCCATCCTCCTTAAACTTTTCCAAAAGGTTGAAGAAGATGGAACACTCCCAAAGACATTCTATGATGCCACCATCACCCTAGTGGTACTGGTTTTAGTACCCAAACCAGACAAAGATACCACCAAAAAAGAAAACTATTGGCCAATATCTTTGATGAATATAGACCCCAAAATTCTCAAAATTTTAGCCAACCAAGTCCAACAACATATAAAAAAGATCATACACCATGACGAAGTGGGATTCATCCCATATTCACAAGGATGGTTCAACATATGCAAATCAATCAACGTCATACACCACATTAACAACAACAACAAAAAACCCCTCAAAAACCATATGATCCCTCTCAAGAGATGCAGAAAAACATGCAGAAAAAGCACTTGACAAAGTCCAACATGCGTGCATGATCAAAACTCTTACCAAGGTGGGTATAGAGGGAACATTCCTTGTCATAATCAAAGCCATTTATGACAAACCCACAGCAAATATAATATAACTCAATGGAGGAAAGCTGAAAGCCTTCCCACTAAATTCTGGAACAAGACAAGGATGCCCACTCTCACCACAGTTATTCAACATAGTATTGGAAGTCCTAGCCACAGCAATCGGACAAACAAAAGAAAGAAAAGGTATCCAAATTGGAAGAGAAGAGGTAAAATGGTTAACGAACGGTATGCAGATGACATGATACTACACATAGAAACCCCAAGGACTCAACCCAAAAACTACCTGAACTGATCCACAAATTCAGCAAAGTAGCAGGATATAAGATTAACATTCAGAAATCAGTCCCGTTTCTGTATACTAACAATGAACTATTAGAAAAGGAACACAAAAATACAATACCTTTTAAAATTGTACCCCAAAAAGTCAAATACTTGAGAATGTACCTGACCAGGGAGGTAAAGGACTTATATGCCAAGAACTATAAAACACTAATCAAGGAAATTAAAGAAGATATAAAGAAATGGAAAGATATTCCATGCTCTTAGGTTAGAAAAATTAATATTGTAAAAATGGCCATAGTGCCCAAAGCAATCTATAGATTCAATGCGATCCCTATCAAACTACCCATGACATTTTTCACAGTACTAGAACAAACAATCCAAAAATTTGTATGGAACCACAAAAGACCCAGAATTGCCAAAGCAATCCTAAGGAACAAAAACCAAGCAGGAGGCACAACTCTCCCAGACTTCAGGCAATATTACAAAGCCACAGTCATCAAGACAGTGTGGTACTGGTACCAAAACAGACATACTCACCAATGGAACAGAACAGAGAACCCAGAAATAAACCCAGACACCTATGGTCAACTAATCTTTGAGAAAGGAGGCAAGAATATAAAATGGAAAAGAGACAGTCTTTCCAGCAAGTGTTGCTGGGAAAACTGGACAGCTGCATGTAAATCAATGAAACTGGAACACACCCTCCCACCATGCACAAAAATAAACTCAAAATGGCTTAAATACTTAAATGGAAGACAAGACACCATCAAACTCCTGGAAGAGAACATAGGCAAAACATTCTCTGACATCAACCTTACAAATGTTTGCTCAGGTCAGTCTCCCAGAGCAACAGAAATAAAAGCAAAAATAAACCAATAGGACCTAATCAAACTGACAAGCTTCTGCACAGCAAAGGAAACCATTAAAAAAAAAAAAAAGACAACTTACAGAATGGGAGAAAACAGTTTCAAATGATGCAACAGACAAGGGCTTAATCTCTAAAATATACAAACTACATATACAACTCAACAGCAAAGAACCCAACAACCCAATTGAAAAATGGGCAAAGGACCTGAAGAGACATTTCTCCAAGGAAGATATACAGATGGCCAACAAGCACATGAAACAATGCTCAACATCACCGATTATTAGAGAAATGCAAGTCAAAACCACCATGAGGTACCACCTCACGCCAGTCAGAATGGCCATCGTTAATAAGTCCACAAATAACAAATGCTAGAGAGGGTGTGGAGAAAGGGGAACCCTCCTGCACTGTTGGTGGGAATATAAATTGGTATAAGCACTATGGAGAACAGTATGGAGGTACTTGAGAAAACTATACATAGAACTACCATATGACCCTGCAATCCCACTCTTGGGCATATATCCGGACAAAACTTTTCCTTGAAAAAGACACGTGCACCCGCATGTTCATTGGAGCACTATTCACAATAGCCAAGACATGGAATCAACCTAAGTGTCCATCGACGGATGATTGCATTAAGAAGACATGTGTGTGTGTGTGTGTGTGTGTGTGTGTGTGTGTGTGTGTGTGTGATGGAATACTACTCAGCCATAAAAAAGAACAAAATAATCCCATTTGCAGCATGGATGGAACTCGAGACTCTCATCCTGAGTGAAGTAAGTCAGAAAGAGAAAGACAAGTACCATCTGATATCACATATCTGGAAAATAATATACGGCACAAAAGAACCTTTCCACAGAAAAGAAACTCATGGACTTGGAGAATAGACTTGTGGTTGCCAAGGGGGAAGGGGAGGGAGTGGGAGGGACTGGTAGCTTTGGGTAAAGAGATGTTGAATGTAGCCTTCCGGATGGATTAGCAATGAGATCCTGCTGTATAGCCCTGGGAACTATGTCTAGTCACTCATGGTGGAACATGATAATGTGAAAAAAAAGATTGTATATATGTATGTATACTGGGTCACACTGCTGGAATACTGTTAACCAGGTATAATGAAAAAATTAAAAATCATTACAAAAGAAAAAATAAATAAAACAAAGGCCATATAGAAGGACATTGTTTAATGATAAAAGGATCCTTTCAAGAAGAGGCTATTATACTTGTCAATATATATGCCCCTAATATAGGAGCACTCACATACATGGAACAAATACTAACAAACAGAAAAGAAGAAATTGATGGGAATACAAAAATAGTAGGAGATTTTATCATTCCACTCTCATCAATGGACAGATCCTCTCGACAGAAAATCAATAAGGCAACAGAGATCCTAAATGACACAAGAGAACAGTTAGACTTAGTTGATATTTTTAGGACATTACCTATTATATCAAAAAAACCTGGAATATACATTCTTGCCAAGTGCATGTGGAACATTCTCAAGGATTGACTGATACAGGGGCACAAAATTAACCTTAGCCAATTTAAGAGTATAGAAATTTTTTCAAGTATCTTCTCTGACCACAATGGCATGAAACTAGAAATCAACCACAGAAAAGTAGTTGAAAAAACTGACTATATGGAGACTAAAGAACATGATACTAAAAAAACAATGGTCATGAGGAAATCAAAAGGGGAATTAAAAAATACCTCAAGGTAAATGATAATGAAAATACTACTATTGAAATTATGTGGGATGCTGTATAAGAAGTTCTTATAGGGCAGTTGATAGGAATACAGGCCTTCTTCAAAAAAGAAGAAAAATCTCAAATCTACAACATAACCTACCAAGTAAAAGAATTAGAAAAAGAAGAGCAACTAATACCTAAAGTAAGCAGAAAGAAGGAAATCATAAAGATCAGAGAGGAAATCAATAGAGATTCAAAAAAATAGAAAAAAAATCAATAAAACCAAGATCTTGTTGTTTGAAAGGGTCAACAATATTGACATACTGGAGTTCCAGTTATGGCTCAGTTGTAATGAATCCAACTCATGTCCATAAGGATACAGTTTTGATACATGGACCTTCTCAGTGGCTTAAGGATCCAGTGTTGCCATGAGCTGTGGTGTATGCTGGCAGCTACCACTCTAATTAGATCCCTAGCCTGAGAACTTCCATATGCTGTGGCTCTAGAAATTAAGGGGGAATAAGAGAGAGACAAACCTCTGGCCAAACTCATTAAGAAGAGAGAACAACCCAAATAAATAAAATAAATGAAAAAGGAGAAATTTTATTGGATAGCGCAGAAATACAAAAAAACCATAAGAGAATACTATGAACAATTATATTCCAACAAATTTGAGAACCTGGAAGGAATGACAACTTACTAGTGATGTATGCCCTAGAGTATGTCTATATGAACCTAGAAAATAGATCATTTGAACAGAGTGATCTCTAGAGATGAAATTGAATATGTAATAAAAAACACTTCTGTGAGTTCCCTTCGTGGCTCAGCGGTTAACCAATCTGACTAGGAACCATGAGGTTGCGGGTTCGATCCCTGGCCTCGCTTAGTGGGTTAAGGATCCGGCGTTGCCATGAGCTGTGGTGTAGGTTGCAGATGCGGCTCCAATTCTGCATTGCTGTGGCTCTGGCGTACGCTGGTGGCTACAGCTCTGATTAGACCCCTAGCCTGGCAGCCTCCATATGCCGTGGGAGTGGCCCTAGAAAAAGACAAAAACAACAACAACAAAAAAACACTTCTTGCAAACAAAAGCCCAGGACCAAATGGCTTCACAAGCATATTCTACAAAACATACAAGAAAAACTTATACCGCATCCTTTAACATTTTTTCCAAAAGATTGAGGAAGAAGGAACACTCCAAAAGACATTCGATGAAGGCACCATCACTCTAATATGAAAACCAGATAAAGAAAATTATAGATCAATATCTTTGATGAGTATAGATGCAAAAATTCTCAACAAAATTTTAGCCAACTGAATCCAAGTGAGACTCATCGCAATTTTACAAGGATGGTTCAACATATTCAAATCAATCAACACCACATTAAGAAAAGAAAAGTCAAAAACCGCATGATTATCTCCATATATGTGTTAAAGCATTTGACAAAATCCAACATCCATTCGTGATCAAAACTCTTACCAAAGTGGGTGTAGAGAGAACATATCTTAACATAATAAAAGCCATTCATGGCAAACCCACAGCCAATATAATACTCAACAGAGAAAAGCTGAAAGCCTTCTCTGAAATAAGGAACAAGATAAAGATGCCCACTCTCGTCACTTTTATTCAGCATACTATTGGAAGTCCTAGCCACAGCAATAAGACAAACAAAAGAAATAAAATGTATCCAAATTGAAAGCAAAAAACTAAAATTATCACTCTATGCAGATGACATGCATTTCTGTATACTAACAATGAAATAGTAGAAAAGGAGTATAAAAAATAACTTTTTAAAATTCTACCCCCACAATTAAATACCCAGGAATAAACCTGACCAAGGAGGTGAAAGACTCATATGCTGAGAACTACAAAACATTAATCAAGGAAATTGAAGAGGATTCAAAGAAATGGAAAGATATCTCATGCGCCTGGATTGGAAGAATTAATATTGTTAAAATGGCCATACTACCCAAGCAATCTACAGATTTAATGTGATAACTATCAAATTACCCATGACATTTTTCACAGAACTAGAACAAACTATCTAAAATCTTCTATGCGAGTTCCTGTCGTGGCACAGTGGTTAACGAATCCGACTAGGAACCATGAGGTTGCAGGTTCGATCCCTGGCCTTGCTCAGTGGGTTGATGATCCAGCGTTGCCTTGAGCTGTGGTGTAGGTTACAGACGTGGCTCAGATCCTGCATTGCTGTGGCTCTGGTGTAGGCTGGCAGCTACAGCTCCGATTAGATCCCTAGCCTGGGAACCTCCATATGCCACAGGAGCAGCCAAGAAATGGCAAAAAGACAAAAAAAAAAAAAAACCAACCAAAAACCCAAAACTTCTATGGAACCATAAAGGACCCAGGATTGCCAAAGCAGCCCTGAGGAACAAGTACTAAGCAAGAGGCATAACTCTCCCAGACTTCAGACAATATTATAATGCTACAGTAATCAAGACAGTGTGATATTGGTATGAAAACATATATACAGACCAATGGAGCAGAGGAGAGGACCCAGAAATAACCCTGGACACCTGTGGTCAACTAATCTTCAACAAAGGAGGCAAGAATATAAAATTGGAAAAAGACAGTCTCTTTAGCAAGTGGTGCTGGGAAAACTGGATAGATGCATATAAATCAAAGACACTAGAACACTCTGTCACACTATGCATAAAAATAAACTCAAAATGGCTTTAAAGATTTAAATGTAAGAAAAGACACCATTAAAGTCTTAGAAGAGAACACAGGCCAAATATTCTCTGACTTCAACCATACAAATGTTTTCTTAGGTCAGTCTCCCAAGGCAATAGAAATAAAAACAAAAATAAACCAATAGGACCTAACCAAACTTACAGACTTTTGCACAGCAAAGGAAACCATAAAAAATGAAAACAAAGAGACAACCTACAGAATGGAAGAAATTAGTTGGAAATTATGCAACTGACAAGAGTTTAATCTCCAATATATACAAACAACTCATACAACTCTACTGCAAAAAAAAAAAAAAAAAAAAAAAAAAAAACCAAAGCCAAAAACAAAAAAACATGGAAAAGTGGGAAAAAAGACCTAAATAGACATTTCCCCAAAGAAGACATAGGGATGGCCAACAGGCACATGAAAAAAATGCTAATCATCACTCACTATTAGAGAAATTCAAATCAAAACTACCATGAGAAACCTCCTCACACCGGTCAGAATGCCACTGATTAATATGTTTACAAACAGCAAATGCTGGAGAGGGTGTAGGAGAAAGGGAACCCTCCTACACTGCTGGTGGGAATGTAAATTTGTACAACCACTTTGGAAAACAGTATGAGGGTACTTCAGAAAACTAAATATAGAACTGCCATATGATTCAGTAATTCCACTCATGGGCATATAATCAGACAAAACTTTTATGCAAAAAATGCACCCTATGTTCACTGCACCACTATTCATGATAACCAAGACATGGAAATGACCTAAATGTCCATCAGCAGATGAATGGATTAAGAATATGTGGTTCATATACACAATGGAATACTATGCAGGCATAAGTAAACAAAATAATGGCATTTGCAGCAACATGAATGGAACTAAAGATTCTCATACTAAGTGAAATAAGTCAGAAAGAGAAAGACAAATACCACATGATATCACTTATATGTGAAATCTAAAATATGGCATAGTTGAACCTATCTACAGAACAGAAACAAACTCATGGACATACAAAACAGGCTTGTTGTTGCCAAGGTGTAGGGGGAGGGAGTGGGAGGAACTGAGAGTTTGGGATTAGTATATGCAAACTACTACATTTAGAATGGGTGAACAATGAGGTCCTGCTCTATAGCACAGGGAACTATATCCAGTCACTAGTGACAGGGCATGGTGGAGAATGATATAAGGAAAAGAATGTTGGGGTTTCCATTGTGGCTTAGAGGTACGAACCTGACTAGTATCCATGAGGACGTGGGTTAGATCACTGGCCCCGCTCAGTGGGTTAAGTATGTGGCTTTGCTGTGAGCTGTGGTGTAGGTAGCAGACAGAGCTCAGATCGCATGTTGCTGTGGCTGTGGTGTAGGCTGGCAGCTGCTGCTGCAATTCAACCCCTAGCCTAGGAAGTTCCATATGATGCACTTGCAGCTCTAAAAAGAAAAAATATATATATATATAAATGAAAAATTGAGGCAGTAGAAAAGTGGGAATTTTGTTATCACAAATATTGTATTTATTCTTTCTGTTTTGTAAGCTTCATAGGGAATTGATACACTTGTTTTATTTTTTCTTGGGAGAAGTAGTCTTGGAACTATGCCTTTTCCATTTAACCCAGAGAATAAGGACTAAAAAAAATAATATATCCTCTACTTCATGAATATTTAAGTCCAAAATTTCTCCATCACTCTTGCCTAAGTTTTATAAAGATATTTTTATCACAGAATGTCTAATAGATCAATTCATAATGAATAAATAATTACATTATTTTTTTTCTCTTATAAGATTGTTATGTGTCCTGGAATACCTCTCTTAATTATTAGCATGTAATTGTGCTTGTATTTTAAATATTCATTCAAGTTCCATGGTTCAGTGGAAATGAACCCAACTAGTATCCATAAGGATGTGGGTTTGATTCCTGGCCCCGCTCAGTGGGCTAAGGATCTGCCAGTAAAATTGAGGCAGTAGAAAAGATCTGTGGTGTACGTTGCAGATTTGCCTCAGATCCCACGTTGCTGTGGCTGCGGCATAGACTGGCAGCTGCTGCTCTGATTCCACCCCTAGCCTGGGAACTTCCATATACCTAAAAAAAAATTCATTTATTAAATGGGCAGAAGCATAAATGTGAGTCTATTAAATTTCTTTTCATAGAATTGTCCATTTTAAATTAAGTTTAAATTAGTTGACAAGAACATTATCTTTTAATTCAATTACATAATTTATTTGAGTTCAATTCACCACACTGTGTATTCTCTATGCATCATGACAAGCACTGTGCAAGAATTGGAGGTTTTTTTTGTTTGTTTGTTTGTTTGTTTGTTTTTGTCTTTTTAGGGCTGCATCCATGGCATATGGAGGTTCCCAGCTATGAGTTGAATCAGAGATACAGCCATATACCACAGCCACAACAATGCCAGAACCGAGCTGTGTCTGCAACCTACACCACAGTTCACAGCAACGCTGGATCCTTACCTCGCTGAGCAAGGCTAGGGATCGAACCTGCATCCTCACGGATGCCAGTCAGATTCATTTCCACTGAGCCATGATGGGAACTCCAAGAATTGGAGTTTAAAGATAAATGAAGCATAGTTCCTATTTTCATGGAATTTATGGTCTACATTGGAAGACAGACAAGTAAAGGGATAATTTAAATATATTTGGAGAACTTCCATTTATGATCAGGAAGCAGCATAGCACAAACAACTAGAACTGGAGAAAATCTATAAAAACCTATTTTTAGATATTGAGGACAAGAGACTAAGACTATGATCCATAAGAGAAAGAAATCACTTGAAGTGAGCCCTTTGATTACCCTAGCTTTTTACCTGGGTACGTGTGTGTATGTATGTATTATATATATAATTTTTTTTACAGGACTAGAAGGGGGAACTTAAGCAAAGCAAAGTGGTCTAATTGAGTTGAAGATACAAAAATTGGAGTTCAGGGAGGCTGAGTTAGCTGAAATCTTCAGGACAATGTACTTGAGGAAAGAACACACAAAAACCTTCAGAAATCTGCATAGATGTTGGTTTGAGTCCTTAGCTGTATATTACTCTGTGAATACCTAAGGGAAAAATCCACTAGGCTGAGTAAAGAAAAACTGCTAAGGAATCATAAGGTCAACAATACTAAGAACTCACACTGGCCTGGAAGATATTAATGTTCCATCTTGTCAGAATAGAAAGATCTCATTAAACAGAAGAGTCCTCGCTTAATAGTAGGATTCAAATTGGCCTTAGACTTAAGGCTATTCTGCACTCTTTTAAAAAAATCTTAAAAGCAAGGTTTGAACCTCATTATGTTACCTAATGTCTGCTAAATAACAAGCATCAACATGCTTTAGGAGAAGATAGCAGAATTCAAATATTCCACAAAATAGTGAACACAATGTCAAGTATCCAATAAAAAACCACTATATGTATGAAAAGGCAAATTGTAACTCAGAGCAAGGAGGAAATTAGGTCAAAAGAAACATCTCCAGGAATTCCCATTGTGCCTCATTGGGTTAAGAATCTGACGTACTGTTGGTGAGGATGCAGGTTCAATCCCTGGCCCTGCTCAATGGGTTAAGGATCCAGTGTTTCCACAAGCTGCAATGTAGGTTGCAGATGCAGCTTGGATCTGACATTGCTGTGGCTGTGGTGTAGGCTGGCAGCTGTAGCTCAGATTAGACTCCTAGCCCAGGAACTTCCATATGCCACAGGTGCAACTGTTAAAAGAAAAAAAAAAAATTCCAGAAATCACAGGGATAATGCAATTGGCAGAGAAACATTTTAAAAATTGATGTTGTAAATATACTCAAGATCATGAATGTAATAAAGTGATAAATAAAAGATAAAAATAATCAAAGATTCAGAAAAAGCATTTGACAAAA
This sequence comes from Phacochoerus africanus, assembly GCF_016906955.1. Taxonomy (NCBI): domain Eukaryota; kingdom Metazoa; phylum Chordata; class Mammalia; order Artiodactyla; family Suidae; genus Phacochoerus; species Phacochoerus africanus. Next base: position 126,904,087 of record NC_062558.1, read on the forward strand.
TCCAACACCCTTTCATGATTAAAAAAAAAAAAAATTCAGTAAACTACACATAAGAGGAACCATTCTCAACCTGATAAAGAAATCCATGAAAAATCTAAAGTGAATGCTGTTAGAAATGAAAAAGTGAAAATGTCTCACCTATAATTAGGAAAAGACAAAGACTGAAGTAGAAGACCATTCCTTCTACTTTTATATGTTTTACTAGAGATGGTAGCCTGGGAAAGCAGAAAAGAATAAGAAATAAAAAACATCTGTATTGGAAAGGAAGAAGTAAAACTATCTCTATTTGAAGTTAAAATGGTCTTGTGTATAGAAATCTTAGGGATTTGGCAGGAAAAAATTTTGAACTAGTAAGTTCAGCAAGATTGCAGGTTATTAGATCAGTATACACAAATCAATTATATTTTGATATACTAAAAATGAACAATTTATAAATTAAATCTAAAACATTCAATTTACAATTAAAAATAGTAAAATACTTAGGAATACATTTAACAAAAGTATAAGACTTGTACACTAAAACTACAAAAAGCATTGTTGAATGGAATTTAAAAAGATCTAAGTAAATGGAAAGTCATCATGAGTTGATGGATTGGAAGATCTAATTGTTAAGATGGCAGTACTCCCCAAACTGATCTGCAGATTCAGTACAATCCCTATCAAACATTCTAACTGGCTTTTCACAGTGAGTCTAAAATTCCTGGAAATGTAGAGGACCAGTAACAGCCAAAACAAACCTGAAAAATTAGTTGAAAGACTCATACTTTCTGATTTCAAACTTACTACAGAACTGCAGTAATCAAGGCAGTGTGGTACTGTTATGAGTATGGGCATATAGATTAAGAAAATATAATTGAGAATCCGGAAATAAATTCATACATGTATGGTCAGTTGATTTTTACAAGGATGCCAAGACAATTCAATTAGAAAAGAATAGTCTTTTAAAGTAGCAGTGCTAGTGTAACTGGATATCCCCATGCAAAAGAACGAATGTGGACATCTACCTCACACTGTACATAAAAACTAAATCGAAATGGATCAAACATTAAATATAAGAGCTAAAATATAATACTCTTAGAATCAAACACAGTTGTAAATCTCAAAAATCTAGGATAAGGAAATGTTTTTCTGGGATTCACTGGTGATGAAGAATAAAGAATACATAGGACTTCATCAAAATTCAAACTCTTGTGTTTCAAAAAATATGATCAAAAAAGTGAAGAGACAACCCACAGAATTGTAGAAAATATTTGCAAATCATATGTCTGATAAGGGACTAGCATCCAGAATATATAAAGAACACTTACAACTCATTCAATAAAAAGAAAAATAACTCATTTTCAATGGATGAAGAATTTAAATAACATTTATTAAAAAAAAGTATAAAGATGGCCACATGAAACATGCTCAAAAATAATTAGAGAAATGCAAATCAAAACCCCAATGAGATGTCATTTATGTGGCTGTAGAGAAATTGGAAACCTCATACATTGCTGGTAGGAATGTAAAATTATACAACTACTTTGGAAAACAATTTGACAGATTCTCAAAGTATTACGCCTAGGGTTACCCTATGACCCACAATTCCATTCCTAGGTATTTCAAGATAATTGAAAACACACGTCTACGTAAAAACTTGTACATGAACATTCATAGCAGCATTGTTCATGGTAACCAAAAAGTGAAAACACGTAAATGTCTGTCAACTGAAGAATGTAAAAGCAAAATATGGCGTGCTTATACAATAGAGTTTTATTCAGGCATAAATATGAATGAAGTACTGATACATGCCTCACCTCTAAATACTACCACATCAGGGATTAAACTTCTACATATGAATTGGCGGTGCAGATGGGGGTCAGAAGCATTCAGTCCATAGAAATGGGTAATTGAAGACCCAGAGGGTATGCTGGAACAGAAAAAAATATTTGAAAGATTATGAGATGAATCTTAAAGGGTGAATTGGAGTTCGTTTTGGGAATAAGTAGGGGAAAGGCATTTAGGTAGAAGAAAAAACATTAGCAATAATGTGGAATCTTTTAGCCTTGTAGTGAGTACTATGCAATGCCGCTTTAAATATGCTTCAGTTATAAAGCACAGAGTTTTCTTATTTCATTGGGAATCTGCTTTACTTAGTGATATTATACTGTTTGCTTTTTATTTTTGTCTTTCTAGGGTTACCTTCACGGCACATGGCGGTTCCCAGGCTAAGGTTAAATTGGAGCTGTAGCCACTGGCCTACACCACAGCCATGGCAACGCCAGATCCGAGCTTCGTCTGTGATCTACACCACAGCTTAAGGCAACGCCGAATCCTTAACCCATTGGTGAGGCTGGGGATTGAACCTGAGTCCTCATGGATGCTAGTCAGATTTTTTTCCTCTGAGCCACAATGGGAACTCCACATTACACTGTTTTGAATTCTCTTTGGTAGTCTAACCATCGGCTAACTTACTCTTTTGTATCCACTTTTTACTTAACCAATGCTGATCAGTTTATTAAGAAACAGTTCTTATGTGACCAAGGGAAGCCTGTTGGGGCTTAAAATCGACCATATACTGCTTAAATTTTTACTAAACAAGAAAAAGTTAATCATTACTGATATATATGAGGCAGAGCCTAAATAGTTAAAATGTTTTTTGTCTATTCATTTCTAGAAATGAAATCAGTGGAACATGATAGTGACCAATTAAATGAACTTCAAAAACAAAAGAGTGAATTAATACAAGAATTATTTACTTTGCAGAGAAAGCTCGAAGGTATTACCTTTATGATTTAGTTTATTTTTCTGATAAATATAGATATGTACCTATTACAGGTTGTATTATTGTTTTAAAATGTATTAACCTATTGGAATATAGTGCTGTTATTGATGTAAAAAAGGAATAGGTGAAACACTGAATTGATCAGAGTTAGGTCTGGTATTTTTAATGTCACAGATTTTGTTAAGATCTTTTTTTGTGCCTTTAATTGCTGTATTAAAGTAGAAAAATAGAAATCATTGTTACACTTATTTTACATGAAGCACCACAAATCAGAGTATTATTCTTATTATTGAATAAAGATAACCTTATGTTTAATTTTTCAAAGATTGTAGTAATTTTCTTGTTTAGATTTTGAAGATAAAAAAAATGAAGCTGTTCGTACTACCAAAAATTTAGAAGCAGAAAAAATAAAAATCACTGAAAAACCTCAGAATGATGCTGAATGCTTAAGGTAAGAATTGCTTAGCATCTTTTGGTTAAAAAAAATTCATAAATTTTCAAGTTGTCAAGTAGATTTCAGCATAAAGTTAAATCCAGAGTTTTTATTTAAGTTCCAGGTGAAGACATTAATTTCCCTCTACATGTATTCCGAAACATGGTAATATACAAACACTTCACAGACTAGAAAGTGCTACACATAAATTTCATGATGCATCAGGTTGATAACACTGAAATCAATTTTATCTTTTCATATATCTCATGGACTCTTGAGTTTTCTCACATCCTAAAAGATTAAGACAAAGCATTGTTTCCAAAAGTCTCTTTCTGTTATTCCTAACTTTTGGGGTGGAATGATTGAAATTATTTTTTATCCTTTTAGATTTCAGGGGAAAAATCACAGTCTACTACTTGATTTGAAATCTGTCACTCTGGTTTTACGCCTAAAGAATGAAAATGAATTTTCTGTATGAAATATTTAGATGCTTTTTTGTATTTGATAATGAATGAATGGCCAAGGTGTCAAATGATATAGTCATATACAGAAGGAGAACCCCCTGTTTTTTAATTTCACAGTTATTTATCAATAATTCAGTGTTATATTTGCTAGCTTAATTTTAAAGAACTTTCTATAATTTCTAGGCTTAATGTAAGAAACAGAAACCTCATTACCAGATCTATGAAGAGGCAAATGAAGCTTCCTTTCATATAAATCATATAGGAAATATGTCCACTAGAGCTGAACAAATGCTTCATATTAGCAGTGTATTGCCTTAGGCCATAATTTTGTAGATTGTGAGAAAATATTTGCAATTTAATTTTATGTTAAGTTTTATAAGCATGAAATATCAATCTCTTGGGTGATAGGTTTGATGCAGAATGAGTTTCTGTAATGACAATCTGCTCGTTGATTTTTTTAGACTTTTAGAAATGGTAATGCCCAGTGGTATCATTTTAGTTAGTAGTGTAAGGGCTGCCAATATGAACTCCAGTTTTGTGGACTTATCACTGAGGCATAAAAATTTGCCCTGGGTTAAAATTAAATACACAAAGTCTGTTAGAGCTTTTTCCTTCACAGATGGTGACAGAGGAAATTTGTACAGGAAGAAACATCAATCTATACACCTAGTCCATTCTTTGCATTTAGCAGTTATTAAAGAAAATGCCAATATTTATCAATTCCCATTTTCAGTTCTTTAATATGTGTAGCTTAGTTTCCTTTCTGGTATGTTCATAAAAGTTATTTCACATGTGAAGAGCAGAGTCAAAGCACTAAGTGTAAAGACTTTAGAGAAGAGCGCCATCAGTGATATAATTAGTGCAATGACAAGGAGCTAATGATAGTGAGAAATGATATGACATTATTCAGCAGCATTAAAACCAAAACTTATCCCTAAACTCTGGAATAGAATAATCTTTTTCATCTGTGTGTTCAAATGTATACCTAATTCTAAATAATTGCCTTTTACTTAAATTTTCATAGTTAACTACTGTTGGTATAGATGCTACTTCTATAGCAGGGTTTCTTAAACTTGGCACTGTTGGGATTTTGGCCAGTTTATTCTTTATTGTGGGAGGGTTGTCCTAGGAGTGTAAGATGTGCATTCCTGGCCTGTACCTGCTAGATGCCAGTAGCATCACCCATGTTCAGCTGTGACAACCAAAAATGTCTCCAGACATTGCTGAATGTCCCCTGAGCAGATGTGGGTGGGCAAAATTGTCCCTAGTTCAGAACCAGTTTTATTTTATGGTTATTATAATTATACTTCTACTTTTATTAAACTTTAACCACTAAGAAAGCAACTATAAAAAGTTAATATTACTTCATCTCTGTGTGGTTCTTCCTGTGTCCTTGACTTTTTGCCATTTCTTGGGCCGCTTCCACGGCATATGGAGGTTCCCAGGCTAGGGATTGAATCCGAGCTATAGCCACCGGCGTATGCCAGAGCCACAGCAATGCGGGATCTGAGCCGCGTCTGCGACCTACACCACAGCTCACAGCAAGGCCAGATCCTTAACCCATTGAGCAAGGCCAGGGATCAAACCTGCAACCTCATGGTTCTTAGTCGGATTCGTTTACCACTGAGCCACAATGGGAACTCCGTGAAATTCTTTTATAATGATTATATTTTTTAAAGTTAATCTTCTATGTGTAGGTTTTTTGTTGGACTCTATTTCAATGCCATCCATTAATGCCGAGAACCAGTTCTTTATGCTCACAGTGATTTAATGGTCTCTGCTTTAGGGAATCTTTCCCTGTTTATAAATTACAAGATGTTTGTTCATTTAAAAGATTCTATTGTGAAAATTGTGGGATCATTAATTAATGCATGTTAAAGGAGCTAACTTATAAAATATTGCTATGATTAACACCTATGCCAGAGGTTGGGTTAATATCAAAGAAGGGTTTCTGAGGGTTGTAAAACTGACTGAGCTAGTTTTTTCACATATTCCAGGGAGGAAAGTAACAATAAACCTCAGGGTATTAAGAAGGGGTAAGCATAGAGGTTTAAGATTACAAACCCCTTTAAATCTCAGTCTGCTATTTACTGGGTTAGGGACCTTGTCTATGCCTCATTCTCTACATCTATAAAATGAGGTTAATGATGGCACCTACCTCACAAGATTATAGTAAAAATTAAATGACTTAATATATATATATATATATATATAAAGCCCTTTTAATAGTCCTTGGTACACAGTAAAAGCTTTATAATTATTAGACATAATTTAATTGTGTAATTACTTATGATTTCATTTTTATTTCATATTACTTGTGTGAATTTCATGCCTATCAAGCTTCTTTCTCATTTTCTCTCTGCCCATCCTTTAAAGGCAGAGGCTCCCTAAAGGTCAGTCATTGATTGTACTCTTACTTTGTACGCTCCATGGTTTCTCACATCTGGTCCACAGTTTTCATTATTGTCTGTAGATAATTTCCAAATCTTTATCTGTAATCCCTCCTTCCTACACTCCAGTCCTGAATTCCCAACAGTTTAATATAAACATAGAAATAGACCTTAAGTTATGCTGCTCCTGTTAAACAAAAACAAAAACACATTCTGTGCATTTCTGTCACATACCCTACACTACTAGTGTATCAGAACACTATTTGTGGAATTCCAAATATATCACAGGACTCCACACTTCTCTATCTTTCTCTTTCATCAACATTAGCTAAAATCCGACTCAGTCCTCAAGGCCTAGCTCACATATCATTTTTTTCTGGGTATTGCTCAAATCCAAAATGTAGCAGCCATGTTTGTTGTGTTCACAAATATTCTCACCTTACCCCATTCATAACCAAGTTTTGTTGCTTTTACTTCCAAAATATTTCTTGAATCCTTCTACTTTCCTTTCATTGCTGACGTCCTAGTTCTAGCCACCACTTTCTCACCTAGGTCACAGTAATAATCTCTCTTCTGCTCTCCCCTCAACCACTCATGCAGCCTTCATTGCACTGTAAATTGAATCGTGTCATTTCCCTCTTTAAAGTCATTGGATAGCTTCATAATGAGCATAATAAAATCTAGAGCCCATGACTTGTCGCAGTGTGGTGTATGACCACCTCCCTGGTATTATTTTCAACAACAGTCCCCTTCTCATTCTGCTTGCACTACTCCAAGCTTTGTTCCACCTTAGGCCATTATTTATGCCTTTCCTTCTCCTCAAGTTATTTGTTTGACCCTTGCCTGCTTGTCTCCTAGTGGGACATAACCTATCCTTTAGATCTCAGTTGAAATGTTTTCTCAGAGAAGGATCTCTGTGATCTAAATTTTGTAACCTGTTATTTTTCCTAATAACACACTGTGTTTTTTCTTTATAGCACAGATTCCATTTGGTAATTACATATTCATGTGGTTTATTTTATTAATGTCTGTCTCTGCCACTTGCTCAATAAGGGGAAGGATCTTATCTGCTTTGTTTATCATTGTATACTCATGGTCTGATGCCTTGGTACACAGCTTGGCATATAGTAGGTGTTGAATAAATAAATGAAGGAATAAGTAAACTAATAGATTATGAAAGCTATTCTCTAATGTTCCTTTCTCTGTATTCATAGAGAATATTTTTAATTCTGTCATATCATTGATCATATTTTATGATAGTTATGTGTATCAGTCTATCCCACTGAACTGGAAACTCCCTTTACTTCTTGTTCATTTTTCCTTTTTAAATTTTATTTTTATTTTCCTTTTCAGGGCTGCACCTGTGGCATATGGAGGGTCTGAGGCTAGGGGTCAAATTGGAGCTGCAGCTGCCAGCCTATACCACAGCCACAGCAATGCAGGATCTGATCTTCATCTATGACCTATACCACAGCTCATGGCCAACACTGGATACTTAACCCAGTGATCAAGGTCAGGGATGAAACCTGCATCCTTATGGATACAAGTCAGGTTCGTTACTGCTGAGCCACAATGGGAACTCCTCTTGTTCATTTTTTTCTATCAGTGTTTGCATATAACGTAGTCAAGAGTGCATAATGTTTGAAAAATATTTGTTCTAGTGATTGAGTCTATAATTTTATTTTTGCTACAAAGAAGATAGAAGTTCTTTGTATATTTTCAGTTATTTGCAAAGGCATAGTGTATATTAACCACTGGGATAGCCCCATGGAATTCTTTCCACTTCTGATTTTTTCTTCTATGTGGACAAAGCTTTACTGACTTAATCCTCCTAGCCATGCCTCCTCCTCCAACTCTTTCTGTCTTATTCTAAGGTGGAGAGGAATGATTCAGACTGATTGGTGAGTTTGGAAGGATGAACTGGAACCCAGTCCCTTCCTTTGCCCTGTCTCTTTGGAGTCTGGTCTGCCTCAGAGAATGTATGCTCCACTCTGCTCCTCTGTCCTTTAAGTTTTACAGTGCTAAGACTCCACGAGGGAAAGCTTGTTGCATCCAGTTCTGCCTTCAACGGTGTGAATTAGATTAGTTTGATTCTGGGATTCAGTGTCACTAAGTCCTTTGCCTGCATATGCAAGCCACATTCTCCAGGGTCTGCTGTATTAGCAGTCAGTTTAACATCTTGGCCTCCCTTCTGCCTTCCTCATTTCTTAGTTGGGCACAATTCATGCAGGGAAGAATTCAAGGCAAAATTCAGGCATTATATACTGGACCCCTTCAAACTCCCAACACCTATTATTTCTTATTATTACTCAATCTCAGGGTCACCAAACTACAATTCTTTTTTTTTAATTGAAGTATAGTTGATTTACAAGATTGTGCCAAAATGCAGTTCTTTATCATGATTTTTAAATTTACTCCAAATAGTAACATACCGGACAACTTTAAACATTGCAGGCATTTTCCTTAACCCACAATACTTTTTAGAATGGGTTTACATTTCTTATAACCAGTGTTTGTGCGTGTTTAATACAACAGGAAGTTTCTTTCATAAATGAAGCTGCAAAGTCAACACCATGTTATTTTCCTTCTGAACATTTGAAGATAGTGTGGTTTTGTGAAGAGTATATTTGCAGTGGAAACTGCACAAAAGTTAATATACACCTGCTACTGTGAGGCATTAAATGCATATATATGAGGTAGTAAATCTGTGCTCTTGCCTCTTAAGTGGAAAAGTCATCCGCTTAAGTCGGTCACAGAGGTCACACTGATGGTCCTTAGATATATAAGAAGGCATAAACATATGATGGTATTAAAATACTTCCAACCTGTCTAAAAGATACCCAGATAAATATGTATATTTACACATACATATATATTTATTTTTATTAAAGTATAGTTGATTTACAGTGTTGTGCCAATATCTGCTGTGTAGCAAGTCGACTCAGTCATACAAATATACATTCTTTTTCTCATTTTATCTTCCATCATGTACTATCCCAAGAGATAGGACATAGTATTTCACCAAATATATATAGATATTTTTAAATTATGAGAGTAGGTTATGTTGAGTGAAGAAAAAATTCAAACACTACAAAAATGTAAATCATAGGTCTCCTCTCTATGCACCTGTGTGTGTGTGTTCATGTGTGTATGTGTGTGTGTGGTGTGTTTAGCAAAAAAAAAAAAAAAAAGTAGGATCACACTTACTGGTCGGTAGTTTGCTTTATTACTTACAAAATATTATAGACATTTCTCATATTAGTTTATACTGACAAACTTCATTCTTTTTAATGCCAAAGTACAGAGATAATCATATTTTGGAAACTTTCTCGCACTGATGGATGTATGAGAGTTCCTAAATATTCATAGTTAGAAACATTTTTATAAGTGGGTCCTTGCTTATGGGAGTTTTTTTATAAAATTGTTTAGGATAATCATTACTTAATGGAGTAATAGGAATTGTTATCCAGTCTATTTTTAGAAAACAGTGTACATTTACTTTGCAAAACTCTGTATTATCAACAAGAATGAGTTCAAAGTGGACAGGTATAATAAGGTCTCTGTTCTAAACTTTCTTGAAAATACTAGTCAAAAAATTATGTATTTTTAGCCAACCCATATCATTTCTCTTTTTAAACATTTATAAAATTGAAAATCCTCATTTAATTCCAGGATCATTCTTATCTATGAATTTTGTCGGATATTTCTGTTGACTCTGCATCTTTTCTGGTAAAACTTCATCATTTATTCACTAACAGAAGTGCCTCTACAGCATTGATTATGTAGCCTTCAAGCTAATAGAGATCCCCTGTTTTGTGACTTTTTGGCACACACTGTAGTTATTAAAGCTTCTATATAAATACGAATGAAATTTTTATGGTTGAAATTAGTTGATTATTTTACATGTTACATACATTCTGATGTAAATGTGCCTATTTGTAAATGTCCCAAATTTTGCAGTAATTTTGCTTATTATATAAACCATATATAATATTAATCATTTTCAAAATTCATTTTTATCTTTGATATAATACAGATTTAAAAAATTTTTCATATGTTTACCTTTATAAGCGTCCCCTTTGAATGTGTGGGGGATGGGGAGATGATAGGAAATATGTAGAAAAAGAGATGCCTAATCCAAACAACCCAGGATTTGGAGTAATGGAGATGCTGGCAGGACCTTACCTTCTTCTCAGCAGATCTCTCTGATTCAGCCTTACACACCTTTCTGAAGGCTCCTATCTGTCTTCTGGTGGCCTGGACTGAGGAAAGGCATAATTAGAAGATTGGAATTCTGCTTTCACACTTCAACTTTCAAACCTACTTTCATAAATAAATTGTATATTGAATTATATATGAAAGAGAATGACACATATATCTTTAAAACAGTGTTTTTGTGTTTAAATGATACTAAAATGATATTCATATGAATTACTAGAAATAATATTTAGAAAGTGAGGCCATGAAAAAACTAGAGAAAAGTAGGAAGGACTACTTATTAAACTTTTGGTGTGATTAAGGAAATCAAAAAGAATAAGATCACCAGACTTAACACATAAGATTTAAAATTCCGTGTGTCATAAATGTCATCAACAAGGAATGATAATCTGGGAAGAATCTTTAGTACTTATAATGGACAAAGGATTACAATTTATCAAATAACCAATAAAAAAATCACTAAGAAAACACTAAAATCAATAGTTTTTCATTCATGTATTCATCCAGCAAACATGTACTAAACACCTGCTTTGTTCTAGACACTGTGCAACTTACTAGGGATACCAAGATGAATAAGACAAAGTAATTCAATTATACTACTCATCAATTAAATACAAATTAAACCTACTCTCAAATTTCTATCAGATTTTGAAAGGTATTCTTTCTTGAATGACCATAAAATTGGCAAGTATGTGATACAGAGATAATTCATACATTGCTATGACAGTATACATTGCATTTGCAATGCAATTCAATGTGTATAAGTTATTATAAGCATCTTTGTTATTTCTTTCTTCTTTTTTTAGGGTCTCACCCATGGCATATGGAGGTTCCCAGGCTAGAAGTCCAATCGGAGCTGTAGCCACCTGCCTACGCCAGAGCCACAGCAACACAGGATCCGAGCCGCATCTGCAACCTGTGCCGCAGCTCATGGCAACGCTGGATCCACTGAGCGAGACCAGGGATTGAGCCCATGTCCTTATGGATGCTAGTAGGGTTTGTTAACAGCTAAGCCACAATGGGAACGCCCACAAGCATCTTTAAAATGTTTATGCTGTTTAACATAATCATTCCACTTATGAGCTCTATCCCAAGGGAAATAATTATAAGTAGAGAAGAAGCTTTATGCACAAAGATGTTCATAGAAATATTATTTATGGTAGAAAAAATAGGAACAACTTAAATTCTTTCCCATAAATGAATGATCAAGTTAACTGTGGTGTAGCCACTTAGACCACTATATTAAATGGTTTAATTGACATGTGTAATTAATTGGGGGGGAATGTATCTTATAGCATTAAGCAAAAGAAAAAACTAGGAGGCAAGATTACCTAATCATTATTACATGGAAGCAAAAGACCTAGATGAAGTATACCTAAGTTTAAATAGCATTGAGTTGGTATACTAGGACTTTGGGTGAAAATTGTACTTCTTTCTAATTAAATAGTATTTGTTTGCAGTTCTGTCGCTGAAAAGAGTGTTCTTTCAGTGAAGGCTTTTCTGTTGCACTTAGAGATAACTGGAAAAAAATGGAATGGGGCAGGAAATCATAAAAATACATGGAATATAAGTTTTCCTAAACTAACTAGCAATGTTCATCCATTCTCATCAATATCCGATGATTCAGAAAAAGGTGACAATAACCAGTGCAAACTGCTGTTAGTTATTGTGCAGCAGGTGAAGGAAGTTCTTCTTGACTCTTGTAGGCAATCAGTCTTTGCACTGAAGCATGAGATCTGCTTACCATTATATAGCTTTGGCCTAGCTGCAAGTACATTAATATTCACATCATTAGCACCTAGCCTCTTTTAAAGCTAGCAACAGTAATCTTTTCTTTAAGTGCAGATCTAAATTATACAGCTTGATTATATGCTGAATAGTGAAATACTTCCTATAATTCATTCTAAATGCCATCCTTAATTTCAGTAGTCTCTTATTCTTTTCATTAGCTAACTAAAAGGGGAGGTGGTCACAGCCCAGTTCTAATGGGCATGAAAGCTCTTATAGAACCTGTAGTCCATTTGAAATGAAAAAGGGGAAGGACAAATATCGAAGGCATGATGGGAAGAAAGAGCCCTACATTGTATTTGAAAAGATGAACGTATTAAAATGAAGCCTTAAGTATATTGTATAGGAGCACCCACAGTATATTGTAACTCTCCATTTAACTTTCCATTTAAAAATATTTATTGCAAGGGGTTTTATGCTCGTGTAAACATCTAATGCTTCAAATTAAGAACTTCTTCTATCTTTCCAACTTGTGCATTCCTTCAGAATTTGTATTCAGTATTAAATGCCTAAAAGTTCAGAACACAATGAACTTCACGTATATAAGGTACTGTTTTCCCATCCCTCCTTATAACTTTATATTTTTCTTCCCTAGCTATATGTAAGTCCTATGAACTAAACTGAAACATGACCAGTAACTTGCATTGGGTATGGGGTCCTCCTTTAACTCATGTTCTCTTCTGTACCTCAGATGGGTTTTTTTTAAAAATGATTTTTATTTTTTCCTTATTTTTTCCATTATAGTTGGTATATTTCAGATGTAATTGCTGTCCTACATTGTGTTTCATTTGTGTGTGTGTGTGTGTGTGTATACATGTGATAGGACTTACTTGGTTTATTTCTTGCTTACATATAATTTTCTTTGTTACATAATGATTTATTAAAATGTATGTAATATATTTACATATGTGATCTACCTGTCATATATATGCATGCCAAAACAATATATTTGTTATTTTTGCTTGTTTCTGAGTTTTGTAAAAGTGGTATCATACCATCTGGGATTTACTTTTTACACAACATTGTTTCTAAAATTCGTTCATGCCGTTGAGTGTAGATATGTGCATCTGCCACATTTTTTCCCTCTTTTTAATCCACATTTGGGTTGATTTCCGGTTTTGTTGTCACGAAATCCCTGGTGTGACCATTCTGGTGCACGTATAAGAATTTCTCTAGGATGAATGCCTGGTGGAATTGCTGAGTGTAAGCCATATAAATGTTGAACTTCATAAGATAGCAACAAACTATCTTCCAAAGCGATTAAACCAGTTTATGCGTCCATTGGCACATTATAAAATTTCCCATTGATCTCCATCCCCGCCAATGCTTTATTTTCAGACTTATTAATCATTGCCAGTCTCATGGACATAAAATTGTACTTTGTGGTCTTAGTTATCTGCATTGCCATAACTACCTATTTAATTGGGCATCTTTTCATCTGTTTTGGGGCCATGTGTTTCCTCTTTTGTAAAATGCCTCAATTATTTTGCCACTGGATTGTTTGGGTATTTTTCTTTTTCTTATTGATTTCTAGAAGTTTTTTTATTTATAGTGTCTTAACAATTCTGGATTTGGTCTGTTATACATTGAAAATATTTTCTCCCAGCTTTTGAAGTTTGTTTGTTGGTGTTCTTTACGCTGTTGTGCTTGAATAGAGTTCCTACTTTTACTGTAGTTGAAATTTATGAGTCATTTCTTCTTATGGTTATCATTTTTGTATCCTGTTTTAAGAACTTTTTTGCTACCCAAGATCGTAAGGTTATACTGTATTTTCTCTAATAATTTTTAAATTTGCATTTTCATGTTTAGGTCTTTAGTTTATTTGAAATTGACTTTTGTTCATATGCATAGTAAAATCTATCTTTATTTTCTTCCACATGATAACTATTTGTCCCAGCAGCCTTTATTGAATGGTTTCTCCCTCCTCTAGTGGTAATCATGTATTTTTGGATTTATTTCAAGATTCTATTTTCTATTCTGTTTCATTGGTCTGTTCATTCATTTTTTTCAAAATTGTCTTAATTGTTGGAGTTCTCTTGTAGCTCAGTGGGTTAAGGATCTGGCATTGTCACTGCAGTGATTCAGGTTGCTGCTGTAGCATGGGTTTGATATTTGGCCCAGGAACTTCTGCATGCCATAGGTATGGCCAAACAAGAAAAAAAAAAAAAAAAAACCTGTCTTGATTACTGCTGAATGCACACTATTCAATTTTAACTATTTAATTAATCTTTATAATGAATCTTGATATAAGGCATGATATCCTTTTTTATTTTTATCCTTGTCTTCCTCAAGAGTATCTTGTCTCTACTTGTCCCTTTGCTATATATGTACATTTCTGAATCAACTTATCATATCTGTAAAAATCTCTTGTGATTCCACACATTATATAATCAGTTTTGAGAGATTTTACATTTTATTAAACTGAGACTTCCTGCCTTAAAAACTTAAAATATATGAATTTATTTGCCTTATTTAATATATTTTAACAAAACTTTATAATTTTCTGTTTATCAATCTTACACATATTTTATGAGTTTTATTTTTATGTGCCTTATAGTTTTAGATGTTGTTGTAAATGGTATTTTTTAAAATGACATCCATGCTCCATTTATTGCTGATGCATGGAAATATAACAGATTTTTGTATGTTGACTTTTTGGCCACTATCATTGTTAAATTTTCTTAAAAAAATTATTAGAGGAGATTTAAAGCACATACAAATGTAAAAAAGAAAAATATAATGAATCCTATGTACTTATTACTCAACTTTAACAGTTATCAATTTATGGCCAGTCTTGTTTCATTTACATGTCTACTTGTTTTTCTCCTGTATTATTTAAAACAAATCATACGTATCATATTACTTTCTAATTATTTCTCTCTAAAAAATAAGAAATTAAAAAAATATAGCTATAATCCATTATTACACATAAAATAATTAATAGCAATTGATATCATCAAATATCCGGTGTTCAAATTTCTAATTATTTATAAATGTCATTTTTTTGGTTTGTGTGAATTAAGTTACAGATAAAGTCCAAACATGACAATCAGCTGATATATTTTTTAATTCAATTTTTATATTTTTCTATTGTTATTTCCCCAATACAATTTTTTTTCTACTGTACAGCATGGTGACCCAGTTACACATACATGTATACATTCTTTTTTCTCCCATTTTCATGCTCCATCATAAATGACTAGACATAATTCTCAGTGCTACACAGCAGGATCTCATTGCTAATCCATTCCAAAAGCCATAGTTTGCATCTATTAACCCTGAGCTCCCAATATATCCCACTCCCTCCTCCTCTCCCTTGGCAACCACAAGTCTATTCTGCAAGTCCATGATTTTCTTTCCTGTGGAAAGGTTCATTTGTGCTGTATAAGCTGATATTTTAAAATCTTAATCCATAAGCTTGCTTCTCCTTTTTTTTTAAACTTGTTATTTATTTGTTAAAGAAATTCAATTTTTTATCCTGTATAGTTTCCTACAGTTTGGATGTGGTTGATTATATTGCCACTGTGTGATTAAACATGTTTGTTTGACTTATATTTTCTGTACACTGATAATTGATTCTAGAGGCTTGATAAAATTTAGGTTGAGATTTTTTGACAAAACCGTATCAAAGGTTGTAGAGGGATTATATTGCCTAGTCCCTCTCTCTTTTTTTCTTTCTTTTTTTTTTAGATGTTAGTGGCCATAGCTGCTTAATTCCTAGTGACTTTCTAATTAATTTTAATATTTTTTTCCTGCAGCTTGGACTAAATTATGCTTCAGAAGCTAACAGCCCAAAAATATCAGTGATCTACAACAAATTTATTTCTTCCTTACACTACATATTCTTTGAGAGTTAGCCACATTTTTCCTCCTCACTTTAATTCTGTGACCAAGTGCAAAGGAGCAGCCCCTATTTAGGATATAGGCAATTTCACAGCATAAATAAAAGAGATCATGTAGATGCATACATCTGCTCTTTAAGCTTCTGCTCAGAAGAGATAAAAGTTATATGTGCCCATATTTTATTGGTGAAAACAAGTCATGTGGCCAAGCTCTCCATCAGTAGGGCAGAAACGTAACATCCTATAGGGAGGAACACTGAATATAGCTGTCTCTACAGCAAACCATCTACTATAATGACATCTGTAAATAACAGTTTTGTTCTTTATAGTCACTGTAACTTTAATTCTTTGGTAAAGTTTGTCTTCTTGTAGACTGGGACACCAATACAGTGTTGAATAAAAGCAGTGATAGGGAAAATCCTTACTTTGTAACTGATTTTAAGAGGAAAACTTTTTTTTCCCCTATTATAAATGTTTTGTTGAGATTTTCATATGCATATACCTCATGTAATTAAAAAGATTATCTTCTTTCCTTAGTTTGCTAGGAGATTTTTTTTTAAGTCACGAATTGGTGTTAAATTTTATCAAAAATTGTATTCTGCGTATATTCACATCCTAGCCAACACTTGTTATTTGTTGTCTTTTTGATAATAATCGTTCTGACAGGTATGAGGTGATATCTCATTGTGGTTTTGATTTGCATTTCCTTGATGATTACTGATGTTGAGCATCTTCTCATGTGCCTGTTGGCCATCTGTATGTCTTGTTTGGAAAAAAATGCCTATTCAAATTCTCGGCCCATTTTTTAATTGAGCTGTTCGGGTTTTTTGATATTGAGTTGTATGATTTCCTTGTATATTCCTTATGCTACTTTTTAAAAGAGTCTAGGTCAGTTATTTTGTAGAATGTTCTTCAATTTAGATTTTTCTCCTTTGAGATTAGACTCAAGTAAAATATTTTGGGGCAAGAATAATATATAAGTGATATTGTATCTTCAGAGCATTGCACCAGAAGGTGTATCATGCCTCTTTCATTTTCATTTATGTTAGTTTTGATCCCTTAGATAAGAGTGTATCTGGCAGATTTCTTCAGTGAGAAAATATTCTTTTCCATCAGTGTTTACTAATTGATATAGGTAATGACTCTGAGACCTTGGGCATAGCCTTTTTACGTGATAGCTTTCATGCAGTCATTTTAGCATCCACTAATGATTCTTCCTTGAATAAATTATTATATTGATGGAGGGAGACAAGATGGCAGAGTAAAAGGACCTTGAGCTAACTTACTCACCAAAATCACACCTAACTTCTGAACAACCATCAATTAAAAAAAAAGACTGGAACCTGCCAAAAAATACATATATTCTACATCCAAAGACAGAAAGAAGAAACCATAATGAGACAGTAGGCGGGGCACTCTCACAGTATAATCAAATTTCCTACCACCCAGATGAGCAACCCACAAACTGGAGTATAATTCTATCACAGAAGTTCTCCCACAGGAGTGAGAGCTCTGAAAACTGCATCAGTCTTCCTAGCCCAGGGGGCTGACATTGAGAGGCGCCTCCAAAGAATTTGGCTTTGAAAGTCAGTGGGGCTTAATTACAGTAGCTCCACAGGGCTGGGAAACAGAAACCAGTCTTGGAGGGCTCACACAAGGTCTCACTCATAGTGGGACTCAGGGCAAAAGAAGTGACTTCACAATAGTCTGGACCATACCTACCTACTGGTCTTAGAGGGTCTCTTGGGGAGGCAGGGAACAGTGGTGGCTCACCCTGGGGATGTGGATGCTGGTAGCAGAGTTATTGGGGAAGGTTCATCTATATGAACTCTTGTTGAAGAAAGATATAATGTTTGGATCATTACCATCAAGATGTATCCCCACCTGACAGCCTGTAGGCTCCAGGGCTGGCATGCCTTAGGCCAAAACACCAACAGAGTGAGAACGTAGTCCCACCCATTAGCAGACAGGCTGCCTAAAGACTTCTTGAACCCACAGCCATCTCTGGACATGCCTCTTCTTGACACAGCCTTGCCTACCAGAGGGTTAAGACCCAACTCCACCCACCAGTGGGCAGGTTCATGTCCTCCCACTGGGAAGCCTCCACAAGATTCTAGACCAGCCTCACCCACCAAGCGGTAGACACCAGCAGTGAGAAAACTACAATAGCACAACTTGAGGAACTGGGTCTGCAAACGTAAGTCAGAACCTACCTTGGGATCAGCTGGTCCCTGGCCCATGGGCAATAAGAAGGGAGTGCACTGCTGGGACACATTGAATCCCCTACACAGGGCCACTTCTCCAAGGTAAAGAAATGTAACTAACCTACCACTTACATAAAAATACAAATAGAAATTTAAACAGAAAGAGATGAATATATTCCAGACAAAGGAACAAGATAAAACTACAGAACAACTAAGTGAAATAGAGATGGGCAATCTACCCAAGAAAGAATTCAGAGTAATGATCATAAAGATGATCCAAGAACTCAGGAAAAGAATGGATGCACAGAGTAAGAAGTTACAAGAAGTTTTTTAACAAAGAGTTAGAAAATATAAAGAACAACTAGACAGAGTTGAAGAATGCAATAAGTGAAATGAAAAATACACTAAAAGGAATCATTAGCAGAATAAATGAAGCAGAAGAATTGATCAGTGAGCTTGAAGACAGAGTGGCAGAAATCACTGCCATGGAACAACAGCAAAAAAATGAAATTAGGTTAGTTTAAGGGACCTCTGGGGCAACATCAAATGCACCAACATTTGCATTATAAGGGTTCCAGAAAGAGGAGAAAGAGAGAAAGGGCCTGAGGAAAATATTTGAGGAGATAATAGCTGAAATTTTCCTAACATGGGAAAGGAAACAGTCACCCAAGTCCAGGAAGCAAAGAGAGTCCCATACAGGATTAATGCAAGGAGGAACACACTGAGATACATAGTAATCAAATTGACAAAAATTAAAGATAAAGAGAAAATATTAAAAACAACAAATGAAAAGCAACAAATGACATACAAGGGAATCTCCCTAAGACTATTAGCTGAGTTTTCAGCAAAAACTCTGCAGGCCTGAAGGTACTGGTATGATAAATTGAAGGTGATGAAAGGGAAAACCATACAACAAAGGATACTGTATTCAGTCGGGTTCATTTTAAAAAAAATTTTTTTTTATTTGCCCACTATACAGCAAGGGGGGTCAGGTTATCCTTACATGTATACATTTCAATTACATTTTTTCCCCCACCCTTTCTTCTGTTGCAACATGAGTATCTAGACAAAGTTCTCAATGCTATTCAGCAGGATCTCCTTGTAAATCTATTCTAAGTTGTGTCTGATAAGCCCAAACTCCCGATCCCTCCCACTCCCTCCCCCTCCCATCAGGCAGCCACAAGTCTCTTCTCCAAGTCCATGATTTTCTTTTCTAAGGAGATGTTCATTTGTGCTGGATATTAGATTCCAGTTATGAGTGATATCATATGGTATTTGTCTTTGTCTTTCTGGCTCATTTCACTCAGGATGAGATTCTCTAGTTCCATCCATGTTGCTGCAAATGGCATTCTGTCATTCTTTTTTACGGCTGAGTAGTATTCCATTGTGTATATATACCACATCTTCCGAATCCAATCCTCTGTCGATGGACATTTGGGTTGTTTCCATGTCCTGGCTATTGTGAATAGTGCTGCAATGAACATGCGGGTGCATGTGTCTCTTTTAAGTAGAGTTTTGTCTGGATGGATGCCCAAGAGTGGGATTGCGGGGTCATGTGGAAGTTCTATGTATAGATTTCTAAGGTATCTCCAAACTGTTCTCCATAGTGGCTGTACCAGTTGACATTCCCACCAACAGTGTAGGAGGGTTCCCTTTTCTCCACAGCCCCTCCAGCACTTGTTATTTGTGGATTTATTAATGATGGCCATTCTGACTGGTGTGAGGTGATATCTCATGGTAGTTTTGATTTGCATTTCTCTTATAATCAGCGATGTTGAGCATTTTTTCATGTGTTTGTTGGCCATCTGTATATCTTCTTTGGAGAACAGTCTATTCAGGTCTTTTGCCCATTTTTCCATTGATTGATTGGCTTTTTTGCTGTTGGGTTGTATAAGTTGTTTATATATTCTAGAGATTAAGCCCTTGTCAGTTGCATCATTTGAAACTGTTTTCTCCCATTCTGTAAGTTGTCTTTTTGTTTTCTTTTGGGTTTCCTTTGCTGTGCAAAAGCTTTTCAGTTTGATGAGGTCCCATGGGTTTCTTTTTGCTCTAATTTCTATTGCTTTGGGAGACTGACCTGAGAAAATATTCATGATGTTGATGTCAGAGAGTGTTTTGCCTATGTTTTCTTTTAGGAGTTTGATGGTGTCCTGTCGTATATTTAAGTCTTTCAGCCATTTGGAGTTTATGTTTGTGCATGGTGTGAGGGTGTGTTCTAGTTTCATTGCTTTGCATGCAGCTGTCCAGGTTTCCCAGCAATGCTTGCTGAATAGACTTTCTTTTTCCCATTTGATGTTCTTGCCTCCCTTGTCAAAGATGAATTGACCATAGGTGTCAGGGTTTATTTCCGGGTTCTCTATTCTGTTCCATTGGTCTGTCTGTCTGTTCTGGTACCAGTCCCACACTGTTTTGATGACTGTGGCTTTGTAGTGTTTCTTGAAGTCTGGGAGAGTTCTGCCTCCTGCTTGGTTTTTGTTTCTCAGGATTGCTTTGGCGATTCTGGATCTTTTGTTGTTCCATATAAATGTTTGGATTGTTTGTTCTAGTACTGTGAAAAATGTCATGGGTAACTTGATAGGGATTGCATTGAATCTGTAGATTGCTTTGGGTAGTATGGCCATTTTTACAATATTGATTTTCCCAATCCAGGAATATGGACTATCTTTCCATTTCTTTACATCTTCTTTGATTTCTTTGATTAAAGTTTTCTAGTTCTCGGCATATAGGTCCTTTACCTCCTTGGTCAGGTGTATTCCGAGGTATTTGATTTTGTGAGGTGCAATTTTAAAAGGTATCGTATTTTTGTATTCCTTTTCTAATGTTTCATTGCTGGTATACAGAAATGCAAGTGACTTCTGAATGTTAATCTTATATCCTGCTACTTTGCTGAATTTATGAATCAGTTCAAGGAGTTTTGGGGTTGAGTCCTTCGGGTTTTCTATGTATAGTATCATGTCATCTGCATACAGTGACAGTTTGATCTCTTCTCTTCCTATATGGATGCCTTTGATTTCTTTTGTTTGTCTAATTGCTGTGGCTAGGACTTCCAAAACGATGTTGAAGAGCAGTGGTGAGAGTGGGCATCCCTGTCTTGTTCCAGATTTGAGTGAGAAGGCTTTCAGTTTTTCCCCATTGAGTAGTATATTTGCTGTGGGTTTCTCATAAATGGCTTTGATTATATTCAGGAATGTTCCCTCTCTACCCACTTTGGCGAGGGTCTTGATCATGAATGGATGTTGGACTTTGTCAAATGCTTTTTCTGCATCTATTGAGATGATCATATGATTTTTGTCAGTCGGGTTCTTATTCAGATTTGATGGAGAAATCAAAAGCTTTACAGACAACCAAAAGCTAAAAAAATTCAGCACCACCAAACCAGCTTTACAGCAAATGCTAAAGGAACTTCTCTAGGTGGAAATGAAAAGGCCACAACTAGAAACAAGAAAATTGTGAAATGGTAAAGCTCTCAGGTAAAGGAAAACATACAGTAAAATTAGGAAACCATCCAGACACAATATGATATCAAAACCAGTAATCAGAGGTCCTTTTGTGGCTCAGTGGAAACGAATCTGAGTAGTACCCATGAGAATGCAGGTTCAATTCCAGGCCTCACTCCTTGGGTTAAGGATCCGGCATTGCCATGACCTGTGATTCAGGTCACAGATGTGGCTTGGATCTGGAGTTGCTGTGGCTGTGGCTGTGGCTAGCAGCTACAGCTCTGATTTGACCCCTAGGCTGGGAACCTCCATATGCTGCAGGTGTGACCCTAAAAAGCAAAAAAAAAAGAAAAAAAAAAGAGCCAGTAATCATCATCAGAGGAGAGTATAAATGCAGGATATTATAAATGTGTTGTAAATTAAGAGATCAACAACTTTAAACAATCATGTATATTTAGACTTCTATACCAAATCCTTATGGTAACTGCAAACCAAAAATCTGTAATAGATATACACATGAAAAAGAAAAAGGAATCTGAATACAAGACTAAAAATAGTCATCACATCCCAAGACAAGAGAACAAACGAGGAAAGGGAAAAAAACCCTACAAAAACAAATCTATAGCAATTAATAAAATGGAAATTAAAACATATATATTGATAATTACCTTAAGTGTAAATGGATTTAACACACCAACCAGAAGACATAGACTGACTGAATGGATACAAAGATAAGACTTGTATATATGGTGCCTACAAGAGACCCACTTCAGATCTTGAAACACATACATACTGAAAGTGAGGGGATGGCAGAAGGTATCCCATGCAAATGGAAATCAAAAGAAAGCTGGAGTAGCAATACTCATATCAGACAAATAGACTTTAAAATAAAGACCATTATATGAGACAAAGAAGGACACTACATAATGATCAAGGGATCAATCCAAGAAGAAGATATAACAATTGTAAATGTATATACATCCAACATAGGAGCACCACAGTATATAAAGCAAATGTTAACAGACATAAAATGAGAAATTGATAGTAACACAATAATAATGGGGGACTTTAACACCCCATTTACATCAATAGACAGATCATCCACACAGAAAATCAATAAGGAAACAGAGGCCTTAAATGACACATTAGAACAGATGGACTTATTGATATTGATAGAGCATTCCATCAAAAAGCAGCAGAATACACATTCTTTTCAAGTGCCCATGGAACATTCTCTGGGATAGATTACATGCTAGACCACAAAGCAAGCCTTGGTAAATTTTAGAAAGTTGAAATCATATATCAAGCATCTTTTCCAACCACAATGCAATGAAGTTATAAATTAACTACCAAAAAAAAAAAACCCACCCAAAAACGTAGATATGTGGAGGCTAAACAGTATGCCACTAAATAACCAGTGGATCATTGAAGAAATCAAAGAGGAAATAGGAAATACCCTAGAGATAGAAACAAATAAAAATGAAAATACATTGATTCAAAACCTATGGGACACAGCAAAAGCGGTTCTCAGAGGGAAGTTTATAGCTATATAAGCTTACTTCAGGAAACCAGAAAAATCTCAAACAATCTAACCTTACACTGAAAGCAATTAGATAAAGAAGAGCCACAAGCCCCCAAAGTTAGTTGAAAGAAAGAACTCATAAAGATCATAGCAGCAATAATGACATAGAGACAAAGAAAACAATAGAAAAGATCAATGCAACTTAAAGCTGGTTCTTTGAAAAGATAAAAAAAAAGTGATAAACCTCTAGCCAAATTTATCAATGAAAAAGGGAGATGGCCCAAAGCAATAAAACTAGAAATGAAAAAGGAGAAGTTACAACTGACACCACAGAAACAAACATAATAGACTACTTCAGGCAATTATATGCCAATAAAATTGACAACCTAGAAGAAAGGGACACACTCTTAGAATGGTATGATCTAAGATTCAACTGGGAAGAAATAGAAAATATGAATAGACAAATTACTGAATTTGAGTTTGTGATTAATCCCCCCCCCAAGAAAAAAGCCCAGGACCAAATGGCTTCTCAGACAAATCCTTAGAGAATCCATAGGCAAATAGAGAAGAGTTTACATCTATCATTTTGAAACTATTCCAAAAACTGCAGTGGAAGGAACAGAACTCCTTCTATGAGGCCACCATCACCCTGATATCTAAACCAAAGATATCACAAAAAGAAAATTACACACAAATATCACTGGTGAACATAGATGCAAAAATCCTCAACAAAATACTAGCAAACTGGAGTTTCCTTGTGGCACAGTGGGTTAGGGATCTGGTGTATTCACTGCAACAGTTTTGGTCACTGCTGTGGTATAGGTTTGATCCCTGGCCTGGGAATTTACACATGCTGTGGGCATGGCCAAAAAAAAAAAAATTAGCAAACCGAGTCCATCAATATATTAAAAGGATCATACACCTTGATCAAATGGGATTTATTCTAGGGATGCAAGGATTTTTCAGTATCCACAACCATACACCACCACATGAACAAATTAAAGAAGAAAAACTGTGTGATCATCTTAATAGATACAGAAAAAGCTGTTGATACAATTCAACATCCATTTATGATAAAAAAGAAAACTCTCCAGAAAGTGGGCACAGAAGGAAACTTCTTCAACATAATAAAGTCCATGTATGCCAAACCCACGGCTAACATCATACTCAACAGTGAAAAACCGAAAGCATTTCCTTTGATATCAGGAACAAGGCAAGGATGTCCATTCCAATCAGTGAAGAAAAAGAATCCAGATTGGAAAAGAAGTAAAACAGTCACTGTTTGCAGATGACATGAGACTATACATAGAAAATCCAAAAGATACTACCAAAAAAGCACTAGAGCTCATCAATGAATTTGGTAATGTTGCAGTATACCAAATTAATACATGGAAGTCTTTTGCATTCCTAAACACTAACAATGGAAGACCAGAAAGAGAAATTAAGGAAACAATCCCATTTACCATTGAATCAAAAAGAATAAAATACCTAGGAATAAACCTACCTAAGGAGGCAAAAGACTTGTACTCCCCAAACTGTCAGATGTTGATGAAAGAAACTGAAGATGACACAAATGGAAAGATATATTGTGTCTTGGATAAAAGAATTAATATTGTTAAAATGTACTATACAAGGCAATCTGCAGATTCAGTGCAATCACTATAAAATTACCAATGAATTTTTCACAGAACTAGAACATTTTTTTTTCCATTTTTGGCTGCCCTGTGGCATATGGAGCTCCCAGAGCAGGATCAGATCCGAGCCATAGTCTCAACCTTAGCTGAAGCTGTGGTAACGCTTGATCCTTAACCCACTGTACTAGGCTGAGGATCGAACCCACATTTCAGCACTCCCAAGATACCACCAATCCCACTGGGCCACAGCAGGAGCTCCCAAAAATGTTTTAATGTGTACAGAAACACAAGACTCCAAGCAAAGAAAATTTGACCTGGAGGAATCAGGTTATCCGAGTTCAAACTATATACTAAAAAGCTACAGTAATCAAAATATGGTACTGGCACAAAAACAGATACATAGATCAATGGAACAGGATAAAAAGCCCAGAAATAAACCTATATACCTATGATCAGTTGATCTATGGCAAAGGTGGAAAGACTATACAATGGAGAAAAGACATTCTCATTAATAAGTGGTGCTGGAAAACTGGACAGCTACATGTAAAAGAATGAAATTAGAACATTTTCTAATGCATACACAAAAATAAGCTCAAAATAAATTACAAATGTAAATGTGGAATTCCTGTCGTGGCACAGCAGAAACAAATCTGATTAGTATCCGTGAGGATGTGGGTTCGATCCCTGGCCTCACTCAGTGGGTCAGGGATCTGGCATTGTCATGAGCTGTGGCATAGGTGGCAGACACAGTTTAGATCCTGAGTTGTGGTGTCTGTGGTGTAGGCCAGCAGCTGTAGCTCCAGTTTGACCCCTAGCCTGGGAACCTCCATATGCCACAGATACGTCCCTAAAAACAAAAAACGAAAAAAAAAAAAACTAAATGTGAGACTGGATACTATGAAACTCCTAGCTGAAAACATAGGCTAAACACTCTGACATAAATCACGGCACTATCTTTTTGGATCCATCTCCTGGAGTAATGGCAATAAAAACAAAAATAAACAAATGGAATCTAATTAAACTTAAAAGCTTTTGCACAGCAAAGGAAACCATGAACAAAAAAGAAACCCTGTAGAATGGGAGAAAATAATTGCAAACAGTGCAACCAACAAGGGATTAATTTCCAAAAACAGCTTATACAGCTCAAAACCAAACAAAAAAACCCCAAACAACCCAATCAAAAAAATGGGCAGAAAATCTAAACAGATATTTCTCCAAAGAAGATCTAGAGATGGCCAACAGGCACATGAAAAAAAAAATGCTCAACAAAAAATTAATTATTAGAGAAATGCAAATAAAAACTGCAATTAGGTATCATTCACTCTAGTCAGAATGGCTATCATCAAAATGTCTACAAATAGTAAATGCTGGAGAGGGTTTGGAGAAAAAGAAACCCCCCTTGTACTGTTGGTGGGAATGTAAATTGGTGCAGGCACTATGGAGAACAGTATGGCGGGTCCTTAAAAACTAAAAATAGAGTTACCATATGATCCTGCAATCCACTTCTGGGCATATATCCAGAGAAAACTCTAATTTGAAGAGGTAACAGCCTAGTGTTTATTATAGCACTATTTACAATAGACAAGATATGGAAGTAACCTAGATGTTCATCCTGCAAATCAATAGAAATGTGATATATTCTATATATCAATAAAATATGAAATACATATAAGACAAAGACAAATATCATATGAAATACATATAAGACAAAGACAAAGACAAATATCATATGAGATCACTTATACGTGACAAAGACAAATATCATATGAGATCACTTATACGTGGAATCTTAAAAAAAGCCTTTTTTTTTGTAAATAATGAACTTATTTGCAAAACAGAGACTCACAGACAAAGGAAAACTTACGGTTATCAAAGGAGAGGGTGAGGGGAAGAATAAACTAGGATTTGGGGATTAACGGATACACATTACTATATATAAATTAGATAACCAACAAGGTCCCATATATAGAACAGGGAACTATCCTTTTTTTTTTTTTTTTTTTTTTGCCTTTTAGGGCCGCTCCCACAGCATATGGAGGTTCCCAGGCTGGGGGTCGAATTGGAGCTACAACTGCCAGCCTGTACAACAGTCACAGTAATGCCAGATCTGAGCCACATCTGCGACCTACACCACAGCTCATGGCAGCGCTGGATCCTTAACCCACTGGACGAGGCCAGGGATTGAGCCAGCATCCTCATGGATACAAGTTGGCTTCGTTTCCACTGTGCCACAACGGGAACTCCCTATACCCAATAACTTATGAGGCATAAGAATCTGAAAAAGAATAGATAGATAGATAGATAGATAGATACACAGCACTATAAATCAATTATATATCCATAAATAGCAAAAAAGGCAAATTAGGATTATGAAAATTAACTCACATTTGAGCCCAGTAGGTATTATGTAATATGATGTGATTTTAATTTTTCTGTAAATGACAGTAACTTTCTCACTGAAAATAAATTAGACCACAATTTTCTACATGGAAGACAAGTATTACATTGGTGGTTGCAAAACAGTAACTTTCTAATAATGAAATTCCCTCTGCATTTATTAGCTGGTAAAATCTGGGAAAAAAGGATGGAAGTTCCCCTTTCTCTCACTCCACTCTGTTAAGTTTCTTCCTTTTAAGATCTTCTATGGACTCACAGATTTCTTTTTCTATTTCATGTGTTATAATCTATTATTGTCATTATTTTTGATGCTGAAATTGTCCCAAATTTGGCTAGAGGCAGCCCCTTGAAATCAATTTCTGTGTCTTTTGACATGTTCCCATAAGTTTTGGTCACCTTCCTTCCTTCATGTGCAACAAAATATTCTAGGCACACATGCTATATTACCTGTCTCAGCCCTGGACCAATTATTTCAAGGAGGCCTTGATACCTTTTAGTTGGTACTGGACTTAGAAACTGAGATTAGCATTCTAGATATGCTTGTTACTGCTGGATGTCATTGCATCTGAGTACTTCAAGTGGAGAGAAATAAAAATATCATTAATATCATTTTTTAATCTTGGTTTTCTTATACTAATCCCTTCCATTGGAATCCAAAATGAGCATTTTTTCCTACTCGCTCCATTTTCTATGTATTTCTTCCTTCTTCGAGTGAAAATTCTTATTCTGAGCAACATCAATGTAATTATCCATTTATTACAATATTGTAATAATTTTATAATTACTGTGTGTACTCACAACAAAAATAGTAAATGAAATGTAATATTCCTTTGTAATTCTTATTGCCTTATGACATATCCAACTGAGGGTGTATAGTACTATGAAAATTACTTGAATTAATTCTTTTTTATTTTTCTCTGTGATTATAAATTTGAAAAGCAGGTTTATTTGTTTCTGTGTTTAAATCAAGGTTTTTAGTGTCAAACTTTATGGTTCTTTTCCTCAACTTGATTTATTTAATTTTATTTGTTGAATATGTAAATTTTTTAGCAGGAGTCAAAAGTCAAAAGTATATAAAAAAAGATATACCCAGATGAGTTTCATTACATTCCATATCTATTTCATCCCCTTTTCACTCACAGCTGTAGGTGACCATTTTCACTAGTTTCTGGTTTATCCTTTCTGTGTTTCTTTATATACATATATATTTAAATTTTTATATTAAAGTGTTATTGATTTATAATGTTCTGACAATTTCTACTCTACAGCAAAGTGAAGCAGTCACACACACATACACACACACACACACATATATATATATATACATTCTTTTTCTCATGTTATCTTCTATCATGTTCTATCACAAGTGAATGGATATAGTTCCCTATGCTATAGAGCAGGACCTCATTGCTTATAGATTCTAAATGTAATAGTTTGCATATACTAACCCCAAATTCTGAGTCCATCCCACTTCCTTCCCTACCCCCTTGGCAATCACAAGTCTGTTCTCCATGTCTGTGAGTCTGTGTCTGTTCTGCAGGTAGGTTCATCCCTGCCATATTTTAGATTTCATATATAAGTGATAATCATGTGGTATTTGTCTTTTTCTTTCTTACCTCACTTAGTATGAGAATCTCAGGTTCCATCCATGTTGCTGCAAATGTCATTATTTTTTCTTTTTTATGGCTGAGTAGTAGTCTGTTGTATATATGTACTGCATCTTCTTAATCCATTCATCTGTTGATGGATATTTAGGTTGTTTCCATCTCTTGGGTATTGTTAATGGTGCTTCAGTGAATATAGGGGTGCATGTATCTTTTTGAATAGAAGTTTGGTCTGGATGTATGCCCAGGAGTGGGATTGCTGGATCATATGGTAATTCTGCATTTAATTTTCTGAGGAACCTCTATGCTGTCTTCCATTGTGGTTGTACAAATTTATTTATTTATTTATTTAGTTAGTTAGTTAGTTAGTTTTTTTAGGGCCACACCCCTGGCATATGGAAGTTCCCAGGCTAGGGATCCAGTTGGGGCTGTAGCTACTGCCCTACGCCACAGCCACAGCAACACCAGATCCAAGCCACATCTGCGACCAACCCTACAGCTCACGCAATGCTAGATCCTTAACCCACTGAGCAAGGCCAGGGATCAAACCCACGTCCTAATGGATGCTAGTTGGGTTCATTAACCGCTGAGCCACGACGAGAACTCTGGTTGTACAAATTTATATTCCCACCAGCAGTGTTGGAGTGTTCTCTTTCCTCTACACCCTCTCCAGCATTTGATGTTTGTAAACATATTTACTGACGGCCATTCTGACCGGTGTGAGGAGGTTTCTTATGGTAGTTTTGATTCACATTTCTCTAATAATTAGTGATGTTGAGCATTTTTTCATGTGCCTGTTGGCCATCTCTATGTCTTCTTTGGAGAAACGTCTATTTAGGTCTTTTGCTCTTTTTTCAAATTGATTGTTTTTTTTTTATGTTGAATTATGTAAGTTGTTTGTATATATTGAAGATTAAACTCTTGTCAGTTGCATAATTTTTTTTTTTGTCTTTTTGCTCTTTCTTGGGCTACTCTCATGGCATATGGAGGTTCCCAGGCTAGGGGTCGAATCGGAGCTGTAGCCACCGGCCTACGCCAGAGCCACAGCAACGCGGGATCCGAACCGCGTCTGCAACCTACACCACAGCTCATGGCAATGCCGGATCGTTAACCCACTGAGCAAGGGCAGGGACTGAACCCGCAACCTCATGGTTCCTAGTCGGATTCGTTAACCACTGCGCCACGACGGGAACTCCCAGTTGCATAATTTCCAACTAATTTCTTCCATTCTGTAGATTGTCTTTTTGTTTTTGTTTTTTATGGTTTCCTTTGCTGTGCAAAAGTCTGTAAGTTTGGTTAAGTCCTATTGGTTTATTTTTGTTTTTATTTCTATTGCCTTGGGAGACTGACCTAAGAAAACATTTGTATGGTTGAAGTCAGAGAATATTTGGCCTGTGTTCTCTTCTAAGACTTTAATGGTGTCTTTTCTTACATTTAAATCTTTAAAGCCATTTTGAGTTTATTTTTATGCATAGTGTGACAGAGTGTTCTAGTGTCTTTGATTTATATGCATCTATCCAGTTTTCCCAGCACCACTTGCTAAAGAGACTGTCTTTTTCCAATTTTATATTCTTGCCTCCTTTGTTGAAGATTAGTTGACCACAGGTGTCCAGGGTTATTTCTGGGTCCTCTCCTCTGCTCCATTGGTCTGTATATATGTTTTCATACCAATATCACACTGTCTTGATTACTGTAGCATTATAATATTGTCTGAAGTCTGGGAGAGTTATGCCTCTTGCTTAGTACTTGTTCCTCAGGGCTGCTTTGGCAATCCTGGGTCTTTTATGGTTCCATAGATTTTAGATTGCTCTAGTTCTGTGAAAAATGTCATGGGTAATTTGATAGTTATCACATTAAATCTGTAGATTGCTTGGGTAGTATGGCCATTTTAACAATATTAATTCTTCCAATCCAGGCGCATGAGATATCTTTCCATTTCTTTGAATCCTCTTCAATTTCCTTGATTAATGTTTTGTAGTTCTCAGCATATGAGTCTTTCACCTCCTTGGTCAGGTTTATTCCTGGGTATTTAATTGTGGGGGTAGAATTTTAAAAAGTTATTTTTTATATTCCTTTTTTTTTTTTTACTATTTCATTGTTTGTATATAGAAATACAACTGATTTCTGAATGTTAGTCTTCTATCCTGCTACTTTGCTGAACTCATTGATAAAATTAGTAGTTTTTTGGTGAGTTCTTAGGGTTTTCTGTATATGGTATCATGCCTTCTGCATATAGTGACAATTTTACCTCTTCTCCTCCAATTTGGATACCTTTTATTTCTTTTGTTTTTCTGATTAGTGTGGCCAGGACTCTAGTTCTATGCAGAATAAAACTGGTGAAAGTGGGCATCCTTTTCTTGTTCTAGATTTTAGCTGGAAGGTTTTCAGCTTTTTTCTGTTGAATATTATATTGGCTGTGGGTTTTTCATAAATAGCTTTTATTATGTTAGTTATGTTCCCTCTATTTCCACTTTAGTAAGAGTTTTTATTATGAATACCTCTTGGATTTTGTCAAATGCTTTTTATGCATATATGGAGATGATCATGTGATTTTTGACTTCTCTTTTGTTAATGTGGTGTTTCATGTTGATTGATTAGAATATGTTGAACCATCCTTGTGAAATTGGGATGAATCTCACTTGGTCACAGTGTATTACCTTTTTTGGATTCAGTTGGCTAAAGTTTTGTTGAAAATTTTTGTGTCTATATTCATCAGAGATAATGGCCTATAATTTTCTTTTTTTGATAGTATCTTTGATTTTGGTATTAGGGTGCTGGTGGCTTCGTAGAATGTCTCTGGGATTGTTTCTTCTCAGAATTTTGGAAAATTTTAAGAAGGATGGTTATAAGCTCTTCTTTGTATTTTAGATAGAATTCATTTGTGAAGCCATCTGGTTCTGGATTTTTGTTTGTAGTATTTTTATTACATATTAAGTTTCATTGCTAATGATTGGTCTGTTTAAATTCTCTATATCTTCTTGATTCAGTTTTGGTTGGCCATGTGTCTCTAGCAAGTTGTACATTTCTTCTAGGTTGACAATTTATTGCCATATAATTGGTCAAAATATTCTCCTATGATTTTTTTTTTGTATTTCTGCAGTATCCACTGAGATTTCTCCATTTTCATTTCTTATTTTGTTTACTTGGGTTCTCTCTCTATCTTCTTGGTGAGTCTGGCCTGAGGTTTGTCGATTTTTTTTACCCTTTCAAACAACCAGCTCTTGGTTTTATTGATTTCTCTCTTTTTTAAAATATTTATTTTATTGATTTCCTCTCTGATCTTTATGATTTCCTTCCTTCCACTGACTTTAGGTTTTGTTCTTCTTTTTTAATTATTTTAGGTGGTAGGTTAGGTTGTTGATTTGAGATTTTTCTTTTTTGAGGAAGGTCTGTATTGCTATGAACTTCCCTCAAAATCTATGGGATGCCAGAGTTCCCGGCATGGCACAGCAGAAATGAATCCGACTAGAAACCATGAGGTTGCAGGTTCGATCCCAGGCCTTGCTCAGTGGGTTAAGGATCTGGTGTTTCCATGAGCTGTGCTGTAGGTCACAGACATGGCTTTGATCCTGCATTGCTGTGGCTGTGGCATAGGCTGTCAGCAACAGCTCCAATTAAACCCCTAGCCTGGGAAACTTTTTAGGGCAGGTGCAGCCCTAAAAAGACAAAAGACAAAAAAAAAAAAATCCATGGGATGACACTTCCTTTGTGGCATCCCATTGATTTTGAACGGTTGTGTTTTCATTGTCATTTGTCTTGACATTTTTTTTATACTTGTTGAACCATTGGTATTTTAGTAGCATGTTTTTTAGTTGATGTAGTCAGTTTTTTAGAATTTCTTTTCCTGTGGTTGATTTCTAGTTTCCTGCCATTGTGGTCAGAGAAGACACTTAAAATAATTTCTATACTCTTAAACTGGTTGAGGTTAGTTTTGTGCCCAAGTATGTGGTCAGTCCTTGAGAATGTTGCACATGCACTTGGAAAGAACATATAACCCAGGTTTTTTGGATGTAATGTCCTAAAAATATCAATTAAGTCTAACTGCTCTCTTGTGTCATTTTGGATCTCTGTTGCTTTATTGATTTTCTGTCTAGAGGATCTGTCCAGTGATGTGAGTTGGGTGATAAAATCTCCTACTGTTATTGTATTCCCATCAATTTCTCCTTTTATGTTTGTTAGTATTTGTTCTGTGTATTTGGGTGCTTCTAAATTAGGGGTGTATATATTGACAAGTGTAATATCCTCTTCTTGAATGGATCCTTTTATCATTAAATAATGTCCTTCTTTGTCTTTCTTTATGGGCTTTGTTTTAAAGTCTACTTTGTCTGATACAAGTTTTGCAACTCCCACTTTACTTTCTTGTTACTTCCATTCATGTGAAATATCTTTCCATCCCCTCACTTTCAATTTATATGTGTCCTTTGCCCTAAGGTGAGTGTCTTGTAGGCAGCATACTGTAGGCTCTTGTTTTTTCATCCAGTCTGCCACTCTGTGTCTTTTGCTTGGAGCATTCATTCCATTGACATTTAAGGTAATTATTGAACAAGATGTATTTATTGCCTTTAAGTCTTGTTTTCCATTTGGTTCTATGTTTCTCCTTTGTTCCTTTTTCCTTTTTTTTTTTTTGGTTGGATGATTTCCTTTTATTTTATGCTTGTGTCCCCTTCTTTTTAGTTTTTGTGAATATATTGTTTGGTTTTGATTTGTGGCTGCCATGCTGTTCAAGGATGTTAACCCCTTCCTATATCTGCTTGCTTTAGCCTGACAGTCATAAAGGCTTAAGCACATTCTAAGAAACAAGAGTCTAGATTTTCTTACTTCCTTTCCTTACATTTTATGATTTTGATGTCCTTTTTTACATCTTCATGTATATCCTTTTGCTGTTTCTTGTATTTATCATCGCTTTTAGATTTTTTTTTTCCTTTTAGATTTGTATTCTGGTTTATTTAAGTAATTACTTTCCAGTTGTGATTTCCTCTATCCTTTATCTTCCTACTTCTTTTCTGTTTAGAGGAGACCTTTTGGTATTTCTTTTAGGATGGGTTTAGCATTGCTCCATTCTTTTAGTTTGTTGTTGTTGTTTTTGTTATTGAAGAAATTCTCTATTTCTCCTTCTATTTTAAATGATAATCTTGTTGGGTAGAGTATTCTAGCCTGCAATTTTTTCTCTTCTAGTTTTTTGAATATATATATATTTCCATTCTCTTCTGGCCTGTAATGTTTCTGTAGAGAAATCAGCTAGTAGCCTTATGGGGGGTCCCTTATAATTAACTCTTTGTTTTTTTTTCTTGCTGCCTTTAGATTCCTCTCTTTATCTTTAACTTTTGCCTTTTTTATTATAATGTCTTGGTGTAGGTTTGTTTTGGTTCAACTTTTGGGGGGCCCTCTGTGCTTCCTGTATCTTGACATCTGTTTCATTTAGATTTGGGAAGTTTTTAGCCATAATTTCTTCAAATATATTTTCAATCCCCTTTTTCCTTTTTTCTTTTCCTTTTGGAGTCCTCTAATGCATAGATTGGCCCACTTTATATTATCCTATAGGTCTCATATTGTTTTCATATTTTTTTCATTTGGTTTTCTGCCTGCTGTCCTCCTTAAGTAATTTCTACTATTCTATATTCCAAGGCACTTATTTGTTCCTCTGCATTATTCATTCTGCTCTTCAGTGCCTTTAACTGCGCTTGCATCTCTGCAAATGAATTTTCTAATTTTTCTTAACTCCTCCTTATAGTTTCTAGTTCCCTTCTAAAGTAATCTGCATTACTGTTCATATCTGGTCTTAATTCCTTCAGTAATTTCATTATCCCCTTTTTGAACTTGGTGTCTGTAAGACTGCAGAGGTCTCATTCATTGTTTCCTCCTTCAGTGGAATTCTCCTGTTCTTTTACCTGGGAATGGTTCCTAAGCTTCTTCATTTTGCTTACATTTTTCTTACTCTGTGAGTATGGGAAAACAGTTATCTTGTAGCCTTGAAGGGCTATTTATATGCAGGAGTTCTGCTGAGTAGCTTGTGAGGGCATATAAGGCTTACAATTTTTTTTTTTTTTGGCTTGAGGCCTGCTTTTGGTTTGGATGTTTTCTGTCTCTTTCCTCAGTATGTGTAGGCTGTTATCCCCTTGATGGGGGTGTGCTGGTGTACAGCCTGGTCATACTTCCAAGGCAGTGGAACCCATGGGCAGTGCCTGTAGCCAGTGCCTGGTTGCTGGGTCCTTGACAGTGGCAAGCACTCACAGGGAGGTGGTCATGCAGGCTTCTCCTGGTTGCAGGGCCCTGGGTAGTGGCAGCAATGTTCAGGGAATTGGAGGTGGTACCCAGAGACTTTGGCAGTGGCAAAGGCAGGGTGTGTGTTGGCTGCGGAGTGAGAGGGGCAACAGGTGGGACTTGATTTAGAGCCTTCCTTGGCTTGGGGGTGACCCCTGAGGTGACTAGGTCAGCAGGTTGCTCCTGTTCACAGGAACCCACACACCCATGTTTGTGGCAGCTACGCCCACCCCTGGAGTCTGAGATGGCTGCAGTGGTTTGCACCTATAGATAGTTGCCTGCACAAGAGGTGGCTGTACCACCCAAGAGCCGTCATTTGCACAGAGAAAGATGTTCCTATGGCAGTCCCGCCCCTCTTTGTCTTGCCCACCCCAACAGTGGCACCTTGCTTCTCTTGCAGGCCCGAGCCTCCTCCCACAACCTCTGGGTTGTGGTCCTCCAATCCCCAGCATGGGGGCCACTGCTTCCTAACCCCCTCAGGCTGGTCCCCACAAAGCCAACCCTAGTCCTCACCCTGGAACTAACCTCCAAAGCCTGAGTTGCAGTGCCCAGCCTCACCCAAGTGTCTCAGGCTGTAGTGTCTGGGTGGTGGTACTAATGGCCTGTACGTCTCTGTTTTTCCCTCCTCAGTTAGGGTGCTCTGCTTATCTCCAAGGCTTAGAGGTTCCACCTTTGGCCAGCTAATCTCCCCATCAGTTAGGTGGTCTCCTAGTGTGCAGATTCCTTTCCTCTTGTAGCTCCCTCTCTGGAGCACTGGTTCTGTCCTGATTCCTTTTTTAAATCCTTTTTATCCTCTCTCTTTCTTCTTTTTTTTCTCTTTAGTTCTACCCAGTTATGTGGAGGGTATATTTCCCTTTTTGGAGGTCTAAGGTCTTTGTCAGTGTTCAGTAGATGTTATGTATGAATTGTTCTACATGTAGATGGGGTTTTGATTTGTTTGTGGGAGGTGAGTGCCATGTCTTACTCCTCTGCCAACTTGATCCTGCTCCTAAAATAAACATATATATATATTTTTTTTCCTTATATCTCTTCCATATATATTCAGTATATATAATCTTTTTTTGTCTTTTTTTTTTAACTTAACAATACATACAATATATTCTGGCTATCACCCCATATTAATTAAAAGAAATCATCTTCATTCTTTTCATACCATATAATAGTCCATTATATGGTTGTCCTGCAGTTTACTCAACCAGTATCATAAGAATGGATAGAAGTTTTTTCCGGTATTTTGTGATTACAAATAATAACGCAATAAATAACTTTGTGCATATGCTGTTTTGTATTTAGAGGGTGTATTATTGATGTGGAATGGCAGGGACAAAAGAAAAACATTAAATGTAGTTTTGTTAGATATTGCAGATTTTCATCTTTTGAATTTTAACCATTTATATTCCCACTATCAATGTTGGGTACACCTGTTTACCTATAACCTTATGAACAAAGTGTGTTATCAGGTTTTGAGAGTTTTACCCATCGGATAAATGAGAAATGATATCCCTGTTTAGTAAAATTTCAAGTCTTTATTATGGGTCTTTATTATATTAAATTGAATATATTTTTCTTATGAGTAATATTGAGCATTTTTCATATGCTTAGGGATAGTTTTTTCTACTTTTTTTTTCTCTGTGAACTATCTGTTTGACTTTTTATGTTTTTATTTTTTTTTGTTAGATATTTGGTCCTTTTTCCCCTTGATATTAAAGTTCCTATATATTAAAAAGATTAGATTTTTATCTGCAATATATGTGGGAAGTATTATCTCCCAGACTGTCATTCATCTTTTGATGTTACTCATGTGTTTTGCTATGTAGTTTTAAAAATGTAATTGAATTTAATACTTTTTTATTTCATTTATATTTTGTGCCATAGTGAGAAAGTTTTTGACCACAACCAGCTTATAAAGAAATTTTCTATGCTTCCACTTTGTCCTTATGTAGTTTTATTTTTTTGCATTTAAATCTTTGATCCACTGAGAGTATATTTTGGTGTATGCTGTGAGATACATGTCCAATTTTAGCTCTGACTATCCATTTATAGCCACAGAGCAAATAGCCATCTTATTAAAAATTCAATCTTTTTTTTTCCCAGTGACTTGAGTTGGCTTCTTTAGCATATGCTAAATGTCCACTTGTACCTTACACTATTTCTGTCTTCTGTGTCCCTCTGCTCTATTTATATGCCAATACCGCACTGTTTTAATCATAAAGGATTAATGGTATCATTTAATATCTAGTAGGTCTGGTCACCGTTTTTTGTATTCTCTTTTTCCAGGGCTTTCTTGAAAATAAAATTCGAGTTTTTCTAGAATATTCTTTCTTTTCATATGAACTTTAGAATCAATTTGCCTAGAACCAGGAAAAGATAGTCCCGCTGTTGCACAGTGAGATCAGCAGCAGCTCTCCAGCAGGAGGATGAAGTTTCCATCCCTAGTCGGGCACAGTGGGTTAAAGGATTGAGTGTTGCCGCTGCTGCAGCATAGGTCACAACTGTGGCTCTGATCTGACTCCTAGCCCAGGAACTCCCTGTGCCATGGGGTGGCCAAAAAAAAAAGAAAAATAGTTTTTTTAAAAAAGTAAAAGAGATATTAGGCACCCTTATTCCTAACCTCTAGGAAATGGACTCTGACCCCAGTAAGATACTTACTTTTGGACAGACCTGGCTTTTTTTTTTTTTTTTTTTTTTTTGCTTTTTAGGGCCACATTTGTGGAATATGGAAGTTCCCAGGCTAGAGGTCAAATCAGAGCTACAGCCACTGGCCTATGCTACAGCCACAGTAACACAGGATCTGAGTC
This sequence comes from Phacochoerus africanus, assembly GCF_016906955.1. Lineage (NCBI taxonomy): Eukaryota > Metazoa > Chordata > Mammalia > Artiodactyla > Suidae > Phacochoerus > Phacochoerus africanus. The sequence goes on from NC_062558.1 coordinate 126,941,843, forward strand.
GTGTCTGTGACCTAACCACAGCTCATAGCAATGCTGGATCCTTAACCCACTGAGTGAGGCTGGGGATCAAACCCGCATCCTCCTGGATCCTAGTCGGGTTCCTTAACTGTTGAGCCATGAAGGGAACTCCCTAATTCTGATTTTTTTGAATGTTTTTTATCAGGGATAACTTTTGAATGTATCAAAACTTCTTTCAGTACCTCCAGAAGTAATCATATTGTTTTTCTCTTTGGAAATATTAATATATTCAATTACATTAATGAATTACTAATATTGAACTATACATTTCATTCCTAGAATGTCTTAATTGGTCGTAACATTATTTACTTAATGTAGTATTTAATTCTTGCTAGTATTTTATTTATAATTTAGCGTCAGTATTCATAGATTGGTGTGTGTGGGTGTGTGTGTAGTATCTTTATCAGGTTTGGTATCACTATTAATACTTGCTTCAGGACAGAAGTTGACTGTTTTCTGCATTTTTTATTTTCTGGACCAATATACATAGTATTGAGATTATCTGGTCTTTTATAAGTGTTTTTGACTTTTATTTTTAGTTTAGTTCTTTGAAAACTTTCTGGGTTTCAGCTATGGTTATTGGTTAGAAGTATAACTTGGAAAGGTGTACAACCTTAAAGACAAGAAAGAAGGAAAGTTGGAATTATGGACTCTGGAAAAACAAAAGTCATAAAAATAAAAAGACACAACAGCCCTTCCACCCCCAAATAAGAAAGCCATTGACCTAAAACTTTCTTCCATTCCACAAAAGCCAGTATTCTCATCTTTGAGGCTTCATACCTATTCTCAGTGTTTTTCCACATAGGGTGAGACTTTCTCCTTCTGAGGGTTATCTAGCCTGTATTTCATCACCCTGTATCCCCCCTGCCTTTCTATTTTCCTCTTTCCATTTAATTACTGCTTCACTCTCTGTATTGATGTAGACTTCAGAGCTGGTTCTTCTGGATGTTCATCCCTACTTGCATGTAATTTCAAGTTATTTTTTAATATTCTGTTTCCTAGTTACCTTGTAGGTATGGCTTATTGTTGGCTTTATTGGTCTTCTTATTAAGAGTTTTTATTAAGTTAGTTGTTAATCTGTTGGAACCTGGATTACTGTCATTGTCTTTTTTAAACATGTTTATGGAAGTATAATTTATATACACTAAAATTCACTCTTTTTAGTATATAGTTCTCTATGTTTGGCAAATAATTCAGTCATATAACCACCACCACAATCAAGATATAGAATACTTCCATCACCCCAAAATGTTTCTTCTTGCCCACTTATAATCAGTGTGCACAAGCCACAACCAGCCTCTGATCTTTTTTTTGTCTCTTTTAATTTTATGGCTGTAACCACAGCATATGGAAGTTCCCGTGCCAGTGATTGAATCTGAGCCGCAGCTGTGATCTACACTGCAACTGCAGCAATGCTGGGTCCTTTAACCCACTGCTGGGCTGGGGATTGAACCCTCACCTCTACAGTGACCTAAACTGCTGCAGTCAGATTCTTAACACACTGTGCCACAGCAAGAACTCCCTGATCTATTTTTTTCCAAGTTTTGTCTTTTGCATTATTAATATAAATGCAATAATATGCAATGTTGCCTCATAGGCCTGGTTTCTTTAGCATAATGCATTTGAGATTTGCCGAGACCAGCTCAGCAGGATGGGGCTGAAGAACAGGTGCTGTGGAACTTAAGGAAAAAACCAACCCAAAACAAAATGCCAACACAAAGCAAAACACAGAGACAGTAAAGGTGAGAACCGGAGGACTCAAGGTCTCTAGAACCAAGAGCCCTGCCTCAAGAAACCACACCCTTTTATTTTACTCTTTTGATGAGATCGCATGAGGAGGGGCTATGGGTGGATAATCAAGCAAGAAGATTGGAAAAACATATCTCATGACAGAGATTCATTTATACAGTTCCATACATTAGAGACAATGGCAGAGAATTTTATAAAAATAATGAAATACTTTGAAGCATAGATATAATAATCTCAGAAAACTCCAATCAGCATTAAGTAAACAAAAGCAAACATCTATATCCATCATATTCAAAGTTCTGAAAAATAAAGAGAACGAAAATCATGGGAAAAACATAAAGGCAATACATACAAAAGAATGAAGATAAGAATTAAAACAAACTTCTCATTAGAAATCATGCAGACCTGACCATAAGGGAATGACATCTTTAAAGATAGAAAGTGAGAGCTATCAACTCAGAATTCTCAGTGAAATCTTTCACAAAGGAAAGCAAGTTAAGATAGTTTCAGACAAATATGTGTTGACAGAATTTCTTGCCAATACACTACATAACAACAACAACAACAAGACTATAGTTAAGTTTTTTTGGAAGAAGGAATATAACACCAGATAGAAACTTGGAGCTACACAAAGAAATAAAAGTTCCAGAAATGGTTATTACAAAGGTAAATATAAAAGCCTTGTTTTTTCAATTTTAATTGCTCTAAAAGATAAATAGGGCAAAAATTATAGCAATATATTTTATATTTATAGTATATGTAAAGAAACATTTGTGATGACAATAGAATAAAAAACAAGGTGGATAATTTGGACATAAACAATTATAAAGTCCTCATGCTGTAAAATAGTATAATATTATTTGAGAGTCTGTAGTAATAAAACCAGCGCAAGCATTACAAAATTTTAAAAATATGTATAAAAATGAGGTCAATAGAGGAGATAAAATTAAATCATTTAAAAAAATCAACTAATCCTAAAGCAGACAGAAAGGGAAAAAAGGAACAAAGGACAGATGAAGCAAATAGACAACAACTAGCAAAATGATGTATTTTAAATTCAGCGATGTAAATAATTATAACTAAATGTAAATGGCCTAAACATACTAATTAAAAAGACAGATTATCATATTAAGTAGAACGAAAATGTATGGTATCTACAAAAAAAACCACTGTAAATACAAAGACATAGATAGGTTTAAGTAAAAGAATAGAAAATGATATATGTGCCTGCAGTGTCTCAGAGTTCTAGTTTCTTTATATGCTTGTTTGCAGTTGGAATTTCCTGTTTTTCATTTTAGCTATTCTGGAGGTTACATAGTAGCATTTCATTGTGTTTTTCCTTTGTGTTTCCTTGGTAACTAATGAAGTTGAGTACCTTTTTGCATTTTTTTTACCCATCAGATACCTTCTTTTGTGAACAGTCAGATACGGGTTTGTGATTGTGTGTGTGCCCATTTTTCTTATTGACTTGTAGTTATTCATATGTTATGGATATAATCTTTTGTTTATTGTTTCTGCTGACTTTTACTTATAGTGGCTTGCATTCTTGGGTGCTTGGTAATCCTTGATTATGAGGTCATTGTTGGCTATTAACTTATGGAAGGCCTGTGAACCTAAAATATGTTTACGTTTTTTTCAGAGGGGATTTTTAAAGAATTTTTTATTTAATTTTTTGTTTTTGTTAGTGTATAGGGAATGCCACTAGCCTAGGACTGCTTCAGCCTTACCTTAAGTGTCAGGGCCTAGAAAAGTTCAGCTTGGTTCATACTTGTCACCTGGTGGCTGGCTCAACTTGCTTAGGTTTTGGAGCAACGTTGCTTTTAGTATCTGCCCTTAACAAAGCCTCATCTGCCTAGCTCCCTAGTCCCAGGCCCTAGCTCTCTACCTCTCCAGCCACAGCTCATGGCTTTTGCTTAAGTTTTTCATTTTGGATGGAATATTAGTCATAATGCTAGAAATGAAAAACTATTTGTTATTTTCCACATTAAATTTATGCATAAAATAATTTCAAAAAACCCAGAATATTGAAAGGGTTAAAAATTTAATTGGAGAAAAGAAACATTGAGAATACTTTCTCACTCTCAAATTACAATGTATTTTAGGAGTTCCCATTTTGGCTAAGTGGGTTAAGGTCCCAACCTTGTCTCTGTGAAGATGCAGGTTCAAAACCTGGCCTCGCTCAGTGGGTTAAGTATCCAGGATTGCTGTAAACTGTGGCATAGATTATAGCTGCAGCTCTGATTTGATGCCTGACCCAGGAACTTCTTTTTTTTTTGTTTGTTTTTGTTTTTTTAGGGCTGCACCCACAGCACATGGAAGCTCCCAGGCTAGAGGTCAAATCAGAGTTGCAGCTTCCAGCCTATGCCACAGCCACAGCAACGCCAGATCCAAACCATGACTGCAACCTACACCACAGCTCATGGCAATGCTGGATCCTTAACCCACTTGAGCAAGGCCAGGGATCAAACCCACAACCTCATAGTTCCTAGTTGGAGTCGTTTCCACTGCGCCACAAGAGGAACTCCTGGCTGGGGAACTTCTGTATACTACAGGTGTGGCTGTAAAAAGAAAAAAATATATATATATATATCTTTACATGTGTATTATAAAGTTAATGTTTAATTTTAGAGCAAGAATCAATCTCATAAGTCATTTTTTCTGTACTTAAAATTTTTCAGGTGAGGTTCAGGGAAGCTAGACAATTAGCTAGACAATTTAGCTTTTTTAGTGGCCAGGACTGAAACATACTATATTTTTCCAAATAAACTATATTGCTCTTTTATTTAACTAATATTTTTGTGTCTATTATTTATTGAGTCTACCTTTTTTTCTTTATGGGAGTTTTTTTCAAAAATTTATATAATACTCAAAAAATTATAAAGAATTAAAATTTCTTTCCAAATTCTTTAGTGTTAACTTGAAACTCTGATAATAGAAGCCATAAATCTGCCACTATTCATGTAATAAAGAATTGTTATAAAATTTTATTGCTGAACTAATAGAGTGAATTTTTCCTTTAAAACAGACTTAAAAAGGAATTAGAACTTTATAAGGAAGATGACATGCAAAGTGTTTATGATGCCCTTCAAACAGAAATAGAATTTTTGGAGTTGGTAAGCTATCATTGATTGTTTAACTTTTGTTCAGCATTTTTTTTTTTTAGACCTGCTGTTAAGAATGCTTTTACTCAAACACATCTCATGGAACTAGTGTTCTGCCCTTCACATGGATTTGCACTAGATTTTAAAAAATAGCAACAATAAACAAAACTAAGGTCAAGATATAAATCTATGAAGTGTTTTGAGTCCTGGAGAGTTAGATGCTACATGAAACAAGTTATATTTAAAGAGAATATGTACAATTTAAGAAAAGTTCAAAACTGACCTCACAATATTCCCTTGACTGAAACTGTTACAAGATTAATGCACCAAAGAGGTTTAACTACCATAATGCTTAAAAGCTTTTTGTTTTTGATAGGCATAAATTATACTTTTATTATATTTAATTCTAAAACTTTCCTATTACAGATTTTTATGATCTCAAGAACTTTGGATCCAATTATTGGAAATATTTTCAGATTGTGTGGCAGCACTTTAAATTGCTTTTAACCTCTTACTTTGGTTGTTTATAAAATGAACATAGCATTTGCCATGCTCTATTTTAATAGATGACATATATAACTAGCTTTAAAGTATGTTAAAATATAGTTTTAGGGAGTTCCTGTTGTGGCGCAGTGGAAACGAATCTGACTAGTAACCATGAGGTTGCAGGTTTGATTCCTGACCTCACTCAGTGGGTTGAGGATCCAGCATTGTTGTGAGCTGTGTTAGGTCTCAGACATAGCTCAGATCCCAAGTAGCTGTGGCTATGGTGTAGGCCCGCGGCTGTAGCTCTGATTTGACCCCTAGCATTGGAACCTCTATATGCTGCGGGTATAGCCCTAAAATATATATATTCTGGAAAATTTTAAACAAGAAAAAGTTGAGTTCCCGTCCTGGTGCAGTGGTTTAATGAATCCAACTAGGAACCGTGAGGTTGCGGGTTCGGTCCCTGCCCTTGCTCAGTGGGTTAAAGGATCTGGCGTTGCCGTGAGCTATGGTGTAGGTTGCAGACACGGCTCGGATCCCACGTTGCTGTGGCTCTGACGTAGGCCAGTGGCTACAGCTCCAATTTGACCCCTAGCCTGGGAACCTCCATATGCCGCGGGAGCGGCCCAAGAAATGGCAAAAAGACAAAAATAAATAAATTAAAAAAAAATAAAATAAACAAGAAAAAGTTTATGTTAGAATTTCTATGCTTGTAAAAACTTTCAAAAGTAGAATTTATGAATGCCCAGCGTTATTGTTGTGCTAAATTTATGTGAATTTTATGTAATTCTTTTATTAAAAATTTAATTTTTCTCATGGATAATTTTGTTTCATTTCAGACATTGGCACAGAAAGATCTTCAGGAAATAAATAACTTGTAGAGAGTTGATCAGCTATCTAAGATTTGATCAAAACATCTTAGTGTCATGGTGATAGATACATGAATGATACCCATTACAACAGATTCTTGTGGAAAATGTGAGGTCCACAATGCTCAAATTTGTTGAAATCTAGAATTGGTATATTAGCACTTAAAAAAATAATTTTGCAGTTTTATTACCTACTAAAACCTAAAGGGTTTTTGATGTGGCTTTATTGTGTTTCTATAGGAAGGAGAAATAGATATTGGGCCCTCGGGCTTCTTACATCCCCCTGAACCTTAAGCTGATCTGTACTTTCTAATGTTGTTTATTCTTTGTTGCAGTTTACCTTGAATCCAGTCAAACACATGTAGGAAGAAAAGCTCAGATTTTTGACCCAATTTTGTCAGTGCCATTTGCACCAACAAAGATGCTTCCTTTCATTTTAGTCCTTCTCTAATCATATGATGTCTGTTGACGGAGGTCTTCAGAGGCCTTTCATCTGCAAAAGCCAGTTTCCTCCATTTTTCTTTAAATTTTTCTGTAGAGTCAAGTCTGGGGCACCTGTAGCCACTTTTCAGCAGTTTGTGCTACCAGTTTTCTTCCTAATGCCAGTGTTGGTTAAAATGAAATAAGTCATCTACTTGGGGATGTAGAGAGACTCCTTATAGCCATCAGGATTCCTTTTTGCTGGTGGCCTGAAATACTGAAAATGAAAACGGTGTTCTTATGTTTGAATCAAATTCGGTAGTGCCACCAAATTTCCAACATCAGATATCTTTCTGCTCTTAGCAATCCTAACTAGGAAGAAAGGTATGTTTTCAACAAGGCCCTAAATTGTAGTAGAGGAGGGAGGAGAACAAAGCCTGTTTAAGGGTATTGCTCAAAGTACTGCATGCAAATGTTTTCTTTTGTGGTTGTAGTTGAATTAGTTTAATATCAAATATGAGATGTTTACAGATGTCTTAGATCTACTGATATTTAAGGTAGTCCTGTTTGAAATCAGGTCTTATCTGGGCATAGCTTTTTGCATAGATTGCTTTACAATTTTTTTTTTAAGCAGCAAAGTTAAAAATCTCCTTTGAGATGTGTAGCAGTTGCCATCTGTTTAAATAATTTGCATTTTCAGAAGTTATTTTTATTTTGGTTCTTTAAATATTTAATAATAATTACTTTTGATTAAGAAGAAAAACAATGATATCAGGGAATTAGTCTATTTTATATCAAAATATAGTGTGAAATGGTTATTGGAATTAGTCATGACTTCAATTCTGTCTTAGTTTAGTTTATTTATAGTTTAGTCTATTTATCCAACCACATTCAAAGTTCTAAGTCTTGTGAATGTTTATTATTAAATGTGTATCATATCATTAATATGCAGACTAAGTTTACATGTAAAGACTTTTTCACTTACCAGTAATTTCAGTTCATTATTGGTTTGTAGCTGAAATATTAATGTGAAGTAGAGATGTGCCAATTATTTGCATAACACAAAATGGCATATATGCAAAATAAACTCTTACTGATATAATAGTCTTTTCACATGTGTGTCAAATAGAATATCTAGATTAAAAATGCAGTAATGGAATCAGAATTCATATGAATTGAAGTTGAGAAAATGGTTCATAACATGTTTTCATTATTTCAAAATGCTAAAAATGCATATTTTAAGGTTTAAACTGACTTTCAAACAATTGAATGATTATTTTAGCACTTCATGATAGAGTAAATACAAAGCACTGACCATGTGATACCAACCAAAATAACTGGGACTATTAGAATCAGTGTAATCAAAGGAACAAGTTCATTGAACAAAGAAAATACAACAATCAATAGAAATTGCAGGCAGTGTATGAAATTAAACTGCACTGTTAATATATCAGCAGATTGGATTTGTTTTTAGATTTTTTAAAGAATTAGTAATTCATGAAACTCTCAAGTAGGAAGAATAACTGAAATTATCTAGATAAAAATGTGCCTCAGACTAACTAATTACCCTGGAGGTAAGACTTTGACTATACATTAAAAACAACTTTTAAATGAATGCTTATTCATTAAATAAATTCACTAAATTTTCCCTATACTTAGTTATAACCAAAGCCTAACTAACCCAAAGCAACACTGATACACTTCTGGGGTTCCTGGCATGCTACCATAGCTCTTTACTGAAGCAACTTTCTTTACAGAAGCAACTTTTGAATTTTAAGCCCTCCACTGGGGATAATACTAGGATGTGTAGACAGTTTGCTGCATATTTTTCCTGCTGATTAATGGAGTTGTTTGGCTAGTAGAAAAACAGCAACAGAATTATAAGATGTGACGCATGATCACTGGACTAGAAATTCCTTTCTTTATTCTCTGGCCTAATTATTGAAATGGGAGGAAAAAGCAAAGAAAAGGAAAAGCTTTAAGGTATGTACAGTTAGGAATATTTCTAAACTACTCATTGTTTTATCTATGGTAGTGTTTTCTTCTGTGAAAGAAACGAAAATTGAGGCACACGTTGTCTGTCTTCCCTTTTTTTCTTGAAATTTGAAAAAGCACAATGAGATTCTTAAAGTCAGTATAAGGTTGAAGTCATTGTATCATAATGAATTGGAATCTAGAAATGTCTTAAAAAAGAGTCAGTTGAGATTGGTAATTTTTTATAGAGTAGAAATTATGCTGAGAAAAATATGTTTGGTCTTTTACCAGAAGGGCAATCAGTAATTCAGCTGGTTAGCTGCAGATGGACAGACAGCATGTACTGGACAGGCCCTGTTCTAATCTATGCTGAGGACAAAGTCCCTTTCTATTTTGTACCAATCAATCATACATAACTGTGTCACATTATTATGAATAAGTCATTTATTTGCAGCCCAGAAAACAGTAGCAGTTCAGTGACATGATTAGAAATAAATATGATATGTTTTTTAACCCTGGGTATAGAGGGTAAGGTGTTCTGTCATTCAAATATTTATTTATGGTATAAAATTTGAAATTTGAAGTTGTTTAATATACTAAGAAATATTTTAATATTTGAAGCAGAATTTTAGTTCAACTTTTATGTTTCTTCTTGACTCCTCTCCTTTCTTATCCTGAAAAACTTGAAACAAATACATTTGCCTTTCAGAGTCTAGTTCAGAGCATTTTCTGTCAAGGGAATTTTTTGCAAGATGCGAACTAAAAATGAAAAATATTTTTTGTCATTAGCCTGAAGCAGGGATTAAGTCTTAGAATTTTGTGGTCCTTTTATCTTAAGACAACAGATTCTTCTTTTTTTCTTTTTTAATGGAAGAGCAAGAAGAATGAAGTTGTCTTTAAAAATGCTGGAGGTAGGATTGTAGAGTTAGTTGCATTTGTGCTTCTCAAACCCTATATTCTCAAGTTTAAGTTTTACTGGGCCTACTAATGATCAAATCATTATCTCAGTGAAGAACCTTTATTTTCTCATTACTGATATTTAATAAAAGAATAATACTGAGACAGCATTGAGTAACGTATCAGTGAAATAATGTAGTGATTCCCTATTCTATAAGCGAGAGCAGGGATTTCATTGGTTTCTTGTTATTCATTGTACTGCGGGTCACATTCATTAAACATGAGGAAAATTTTGCAGGGTACTGCTGGTTGTAAGAACATATTTACTTTGGTTGGAGGAAAAAAAGAAAGCATAACAAAGAAAGCCATGACTGATGGTAAAATGCTCTCCTAGCTGCTGAAATGAAAAGTATCAAGAGCAAAGCTGTCAGAACTGAATGCTTATTTAAACAACTGCTTTTGATACATAGTGAATTTATCTTTAAAAGACCTTTGTGAAATTGACAGCAACAGAATTCAAATGTCTGGGAAAATAAAGAGTGAGTAAAAATGTGAAATTAATAACAATAACTGATACAAGTAGCTGTGCAAAACGGGCCCATAGAGTGGGAGAAAAATGAATTTATTGTTTTCTTACAGCCAGAAGAGCTATAGTATTCTATTAATTATAAGTTAATTATTGTGCGAGTTGTAATAAATTGTCATTCTAATTAGTCGGTAAATAAAATCTTGTTAAAATGAAATTCTCTTAATCTACATTGAATAGATACAAATATAATTACTAATGAATATTTCTGGATAGGGCTTTGTGATTACTGAGAGTAAGTGTTTGTAAATTCAGACCACCATTATATAATATGGTTGTTGACAGTTTTCGTGGTCTTTAGACAAAGAAGCTCCTGGTTGGGAATAGTTGACATGAAAGCGGTCATAGGGTCAGTGTAATGTCAGCTCTAAGATCTGATACCAATTAAATTTGCAAAATGAAAGTTTATAAAAATATTTTTATCCAATAAAATCAAAAGTCTTTTTTTATTGAAATTCTAGTTGATGACCAAGCATATATCCCTGTTTTTGCAGAACTGAGATTTTGATTGATGATCTGGTTCATATAAGTTCACAGAGGGCAGTGGTCCTCTTCATTTACAGTTTAATTGATTGAGCTTCAGTTCCAACAATCTTAAAAATACACTGTTTTGAAAATATGCTTATAATAAGATCTTACATAACAGATAAATATTAGAAAATGAAAGAAATTTGAGAATCATTTAAATCGCCCTTTTGGTACCAGAAAACATTGATTAATCAGAATCAGTGAATGTGAATCTTTAAATAACTAAGACTATCCTTTATGCTCCATGAGAAGAAAGGGGCAGATCAGTACAAAACAGACTCAAATCAAGTATTATTGAGAATTCACCTTCTGAGTATCTCTTGAAATTAATATCTATTCATCCTACTTTATTATACTTTCTGTAGATGTATTATTTTTTTCAGTGTTACCCTGTGGTCATTGATAATTTAAGGTGATAACCTGAGGAATGGCATCTTCTTAAAATATCAAATAATGAGATTTATAATCATATACTTGATAAAGCAGGTATATGGACTAATGGAGAACTTCCAGAAAGATAAACATGTAAAAGAATCTCTGATTAACTGAAAATTAACACTCTTCTCATTTCTTTCTTTTCCTCTTCTATTGTTCCTCCATCCATTCTTTCATTCGTCCATCTAGCCATCCATCCTGGCTCCTAGCTACCTCTTGGAACTTGTGTCATACACTTTCCTCCTTGCATGTTCTTCTCCAGCCACACTGTCCTTTCTGCTTCACAAACAGACCTGATTTACTCTGGCCTTGGGATCATTTCAGAACCTGTGTTCCTCTGGCTGGGATGCTGCTCTTCTTGATCCTTGTTATGGCTGTCTGCTTGTGTCATCCAGGTGTTAGCTGAAGTGCCACCACCTGGGAGAAGTCTTCCTTTAAACAGTTGGTCTAAGGTAGTCACATGATCACATTGTCACCCACTCTGGTTTAATTCTCTTCATACTACTTGTGATTTCTGGTATCTTTCTTTGTTTCTGTTTATCACTACTCAACCACAAGTTGCATGAGAGCTGGGGTATTATTTGTCTTATGCACCACTTTTTTCTCAGAGCCTAGAAAGTTACTATACAGACATTGTGTAATAAAGGTATGTTGAGGTATGGCTCGAATTAACTTGTTAACCGTATTTATTAATTGAAGATTTAAGTAAAAATTGTTGATTCTGTTGTTAAAGAAACTGGATTCATTTATTGTTCTCTTTCTTGGTCGAATTACCTATCCCTAATTTTTTTACTCTTTCTGAGCCTCTGTTTACTTAGTTGAAAATGGTAGTGATGATGTTTGCTAATTCCAGGACTCATCTATGTAGAACAACCAATGAAACCATTGAAAAGAAACTAGAAGAAAATAATGATCCCATATCCCATCATGAAAAAAGTTTGTGAGTCTCTCAATGGTCACTTACAGCTTTCTATTATCAAGCTGTTGATTGGCAGGTAATGATTATGAATGCTTACTTTCCATCAGCTGCTAGAAAGAAAGTGAAAATTGTAAGTTGCTTGCAAGCTATGAATGTGCATTAGAGCAGTTTAAAAGCATTATTTCTCCATGGTAATAGAAAATTTTGAAATGTGTTTGCTTCCGACTATGGTTTATTTGGCTTTTTGGTCTGAAATACAAAATTTAAGCAATTCTTTTTTCATTCAGCATCATATTTAGAAAAATGTATGAGTGCCACCTGCTGGATTTCTCTGGCACCACCTTGAACAAGATAGAACAAAATTGGAGGAAGTTTGGGAGTAACAAATCCTTGTAAAAGAGTGTCCCTTCCTTTCCTCCTTCCCTTCTTCCCTCCTTCTTTCCTTCTCCATTTGTGTAGGGATAAATTTAAATTTTTTCTCTGTAGATCTCCAGTTCTTCCACATAAAATTTTCAAATAGGGGGTATTTGATGCTTATTTTCAAATTACTATCACATGTACCCTTAGAGAAAATATGAAGTTTAAGGGATGTAAAAGTGAAATTTCTGTAATGTTATAGTACTGTTTTTACTTTTGATAAACTTAAGAGAGCCTTATTGGTTTAATCAATACATTTTCTTTGCTTTTGAATTTAAATATATAAGTAACAGACTTTTGCCTTGAGACCAGATGAAAAGTTGATGTTAATTTAAGTTGTTGATGATATATGTAGCTTCTGAGTGTGTTCATCTTGTCTATTTAGTATGTCATTAGTCTTCAAAAATTCATTCATGAATTGCTGGTCCATCAAAGTGAAATCATTCTACTTAGGATCTTTGGTAATTGACCTACCAATCAGCTTTATTGCTAGATATGTGTTTTCTTTAAAGCTTTATTTAAGAATCCCTCTCCTTATCATTTAACAGCTATAGAATTTATTACATCACGATTCATGTTATTTCATGCGTTGCAATTGGAACATCAACAGTGCTGTCGATAAAGGGAAATTGTGGTTAATATCTATTGAATTCAAGAGTATCTTAACACATACTTCATATGTCCAGTCCATCAGTAAATCCTCTTGTTTGTGCCTTCAAAATATATGTAGAACCTGAAATCTTTTCTCATCACACTATGGTTACTGCCCTTGTATAGGCTCCCTGAAACTTCCTTTCTTTTCTGCTTTATCTCTTAGCACTTATCCTATATATATTTTACTTGTTTATGAATTCTGTCATATTCACTGTGTATCTTTCAGGCTAGAATGTAGGGGATTTTTGTCTCTCATTCACTGCTCTCTCCCCAGTGCCTACTGCAATGCCTGACACATAGAATGTATTCATAAAATTTATTTCTTAGGCAAATAGGTTTGCTTTGAGTTATCCTCTTTCTCAAAATATTTTATAAATTATATTAGTAGGGACATATCTTGGTGCTTTTTTCAAATCCAACTTAAAATGTCCAAATAAGTATAACCTTCCTATCAGTTACATACACTCAGTTTGACTATCTCTCATTATATTTTAAGGTGAAAAATTAGAGCCTAATAAACAGAATGTCATGATAGTTGTGGCATAAGACCAAAGGTGACTCTGATCTGTGCTTAAGGAACTTACACTTCTTCCTGAGGATTGTTAAGAGGTTGTTGTGAAGTCTAGCAGCCTCAGAGCTGCTAGATTTATTCTTCAGTGCCATAGGAGTTGGGTTTATGTTTTATTGTATTTTGCTTTGTTTTTCTAAAGGACATCAAACTTGGCAGTCTTTTGCAAGGAATTCTGTGTATTTCCTGATGTGTGAACATTTGACTTGTATGTATATTTGTGTCAGCCTGAATTCAGAATTCCATCCCTGATCTCTCAAGCTAGATCCTCTATAGCAGTCATCGCTAATCCTCACCTCTGTCCTACAAGACAGGAATGTTGATGATTGTTCTACAGCTAAGGAAACTGAGGCTGCAAAGCTAAGCAAATGACAAGATAATACAGTGCCAGGACTACCTGAACTCAGTGCTCTCTAGCAAATGCTATATTTCCCAATTTAGAATACCTAGGGTCTGATTTGCCTGGGTTCGGAAAGACAGCAAAGAGTCATTTCTCTCATAGATGCAGAGAGGAGTTTACTAGGTACCAAGGATGTTTAAACTGCCTCCTCTCCAATGGAGGCCCCTGCTTCCTCCTTCCCAGCAGGTATGGAGGTAATTGAAATAGGAATACTGATTCCTTTAAGATATTAAGATATTTAAGTGTTCCTGCTTCTACCACATGTCTCTTGATACCACCAGGCAAATTAAAAATGCCATCTGTGCCTCATAGAACTTTTTCTGATTGTGCATTATAGTATTATTCAGCAGTGGTATAGTCGTTAGTCTCTCCTGGATTGTGAGCTGTGTGAGGGCAGGGATTTTCATTTATTTATCTTTGCATATTGACTCCAAACCACAGTGCCTGGCACAGAACAGATACCCAATAATTGTGGAAGACTTCATGCATGTTACTAACTTCTGTTCACGTATTTAATGGGTTGATTAGATTGGCCTGGAGCCTAATCATTTTTTAATACTTTAGGTGAGAGAACATGTATGCTACGATCTAAGTAACCTATTTCACATTAACTTTTGAACCTTTATTTCTTTCTCAAATTCTGTTCTGGTGATTTTCCCCAAAAACTCTAATTTGTACTCAGTACAACCAATTGCCGTTTGTCATTTATCGTAGCACCTTGATAGTATTAAAAGGGAAAGTGGGACTACTCACTGATACGGAAACATTTTTCACTGAATGGAGGAAGTGTCTTGAAAGACTAGCTGATGACATACTGCCAGAATTAAATAATTAATGTACATAAACCAGTGGAAGAAGTTCTAGGAAAGGATGTTTTGGTTAACTCCATCCTGCAGGTATCAATAGAAATAGACTTGACCAAAGACAAGGAGTGTTATGCAGTGATGATGTAGTGCTACACACATTGATGTACTTGTTTAATTCAGTTATAATTTCTGTTTTCATAAAACTTCATTAACTAGGTTTAACTGGAAATATAAACTTATTTGAAGTAGTAAGAAATTGAGTCAGTTTTTGTTCTAACAAAGAAAGTTTTTGTTTTTACTTTGCATGGTAAGTAAATGAGGATCTATTTTTTTAATCATTTATTTATATATGTATTTTTTCTACTGTACAGCATGGTGACCCAGTTACACATACATGTATACATTCTTTTTTCTCACATTAAGTATTCCATCATAAGTGACTAGACAGAGTACCCAATGCTACACAGCAGGATCCCATTGCTAATCCATCCCAAAGGCTACATTCTGCATCTATTTACTCCAAGCTCCCAGTCCCTCCCACTCCCTCCCTTTCCCCCTTGGCAACCACAAGTCTATTCTCCAAGTCCATGATTTTCTTTTCTGTGGAAAGGTTCATTTGTGCCATATATTAGGTTCTAGATATAAGTGATATCATATTGTATTTGTCTTTGTCTTTCTGACTTACTTCACTCAGGATGAGAGTCTCGAGTTCCATCCATGTTGCTGCAAATGACGTTATTTTGTTCTTTTTATGGCTGAGTAGTATTCCATTGTGTATATATACCACATCTTCCTAATCCAGTCATCTGTCCATGGACATTTGGGTTGTTTCTATGTCTTGGCTATTGTGAATAGAGTGCAATGAACATGAGGGTGCATGTGTATTTTTTAAGGAGAGTTTTGCCGGGATATATGCCCAAGAGTGGGATTGCTGGGTCATATGGTAGTTCTATGTATAGTTTTCTCAAGTACCTCCATACTGTTCTCCATAGTGCTTATACCAATTTATATTCCCACCAACAGTGCAGGAGGGTTCCCCTTTCTCCACACCCTCTCTAGCATTTGTTATTTGTGGGCTTAGTAATGATGGCCATTCTGACTGATGTGAGGTGGTATCCTGTGGTAGTTTTGATTTGCATTTCCCTAATAATCAGTGATGTTGAGCATTGTTTCAAGTGTTTGTTGGCCATCTGTATATCTTCCTTGGAGAAATGTCTCTTCAGGTCCTTTGCCCATTTTTTAATTGGGTTTTTGGTTTTTTTTGCTGTTGAGTTGTATAAATTGTTTTTTTATTTTAGAGATTAGGCCCTTGTCAGTTGCATCATTTGAAACTGTTTTCACCCATTCTGTAGTTGTCTTTTTGTTTTCTTGGCTTGCTTTAGAGAGTAAGATAAGACTAACGATAGGTTTTTGTACATTGGCTAGTCAGTTGTATTAATTTCTTGTTGCTGTGACAAATTACAACAAATTTAGTGGCTTAAAACAGCACACACTTGTTATCTTGCAGTTCTGGAGATCAGAAATCTGATGTGAATCTCACTGGACTAAACGCAAGGCGTGGTTAGGGTTGCACTCTAGAGACTTGGTGGATTAGTGGACTTCATTCCACTTGCAACCTGAATTTCTCTTTGCCCTATAACCAAACATATTCCCATCCTAGGCTTTGGAGAGTAGGATGTGGACATCTTTGAAGGGGGCATTATTCTGCTGACCATGTCAATGAAATATTCATCTTCTCCAAACAGGTTTATCTGTCTTCTAAATGGTGCAACACATTTTGTGTTAGTTTTCTTAGCAAGTCCTTTTTTTTTTTTTTTTGCTTGTTTAGGGCCGCAGCTGTGGCATATGGAAGTTCCCAGGCCGGGGATCTAATTGGAGCTGTTGTCACTGGCCTACACCACAGCCCAGCAACATGGGATCCAAGCTGAGTCTGGAACCTACATTGCAGCTCAGGACAATGCCCAGTCCTTAACCCACTGAGTGAGGCAAGGAATCAAACCCACATCCTCATGGGTACTAGTCAGATTAGTTACCTGCTGAGCAACAATGGAAATTCCACAAATCCTTTTAAATTGAGTGAACAATTCAGTGTTAGTTAATGACATTTTACTTTTTATGATTCTGTGACCCCTCTCCTGTCCTGCAATAAAGTAAAAACATAATGTAGTTGATTAATTTTTTTTTCCTTCGCAGGAAACATTTAGAGTCTCATAGTCCTTAACAAAAGCATTTCTTGGGAAGTTTTACGTTAGCACTTTTTTTTCCCTCTTTTTCCATCTCCTCCTCCTCCTAATTGTTAACAGCCCTGCTTTTCCTTTCTGAGCTCCTCCCAGGCAAGCTTTTAACATTCTTTTTCTCTCTGCTGTCTTGCCTACACTTGTCTTGTTTATCTGTTTTACTGGATTATTTCCACTCTTTGGTATTAAGTGAAACTGTGTCCCTTTGTTTTTCAGATTTTAAAACTTGGCGATTACTCCCTAGCTGAATCTCTCTTTTCTGGTAAAATGCTTCTTTTGGAATTCTCCCTAGAGAATTTATAACTTCAGAGTGACCTATATAAACTAAAGCAACAATATCCACCCTCCACATATCCTTTGGGAAAAGCACCTTGGTTGGTTCAAATTCTTAGAATCTGTTTTTGTTTAAAAAAACAGAAGATATTGCAGAGTAATGTGAAGTAAACAAGTCTGTGTGTCTCTGAAGGGTTTTCTGTCCTGTTGATTCTTTTGGCAGAAATCCATATGGTGGCTTAGCATATATATTTATAATAATTATAAATGAACTTATTCTTGTGTGTTCATAGAGATATTAAATTGTAAGCCCTCAGTTTAATGAAATTTTGCTCTGATGACTGCTGTGTGGGTCACATACACATACAAAATATGATGTGATCCAAATAGTAAAAACCTTGAATTCAAGTATCCCGTGTTACATTATGAAATCAGCTTGGTTTTTAACATTCTAAATAAATATTTTTATTTTCTTTTTACTCATGTTATTTGAAAATGTGGTGGTTTAGCAGTTCCCATTGTAGCTCACTGGAAACAAACCTGACTAGGATCCATGTGGACGAAGTGGGTCCTGGCCTCACTAAGTGGGTTAAGGATCTGGCATTGCCCTGAGTTGTGGTGTAGTTTGCAGATGAGGCTTGGATATAGCATTGCTGTCGCTGTGACATAGGCCAGTGGCTACAGCTTCAATTTGACCTCTAGCCTGGGAACCTCCATATGCTACGAGTGCAGCCCTAAAAAGAAGAAAAAAAAAATGTGGTGGCTTTCGACCCACAGTCTCATTCTGGCTCCGCCCTTTCAGTGTGACCTTGGACTTGTTATTTAACTCTTCTGGATTTCAATTTCCTAATTGGTATTAAAATAATAAAATACATAATGCCAATCTTATCAGATTGTTGTAAAGATTTTATGAGACAGACTATGTAGAGGAACTACCATAATTCTGACACTGGGTATATGCTCAGTGAATTATAGTCATTTTAATTGCTGTTGGGCAGAAGGTAGTATGGGACAGGTAAAGTATCTTAGCTTGGTATTAATGTTTTACAGTTGCTCTTTATATGCAAAGATGAACTTTCTGGTTCATATACTTTGATTTCTTGCTTTGAGTTACCAGAATTTCATATGTGTAGCTTGTATCCAAGACCTTTGACACACTGGCTATGGGAGAGGTGCATTCTGACAGTGTTAAACAGATTTTCACATGCAAACACTGTTGATGTCTTTTGCCAAGTCTGAAACAGCTAAAACTGACCAGCCCAGTGGAACTTTTGGCAATGATTTGATTTGTTTTTGAGCAGATCCTGTTTGTTTTATGTTCTGGGATATAATCAGAGTCTGGGAACATGGTTTGTTGGACACTAAATACTCTTATGAATTCTAGTTGAAAGTAGCAGACTGAAAACAAACTTTTACCTCTGCTTCTCCCCCAAACCCCACTAATATGATAGTAAAATGATTTAAAGACTCAAGGGCAAAGAGAAGATGATGTAGAGAGTTGATGGCAGTATGATTTTGAAAGCTGGAAAATGGATGGATGAGTGGTAAATGATTTAGCAAGTTTGAGAAAGTAGAGCCCAAACTGGCAGAGAGAAAGATTAAAGCTTCCTTGGTTTGCCCCTAAAGAATTCTCAAAACACTTGGAAATTGGCAGTACTCTGTACCTCTGGAAGTGGAGGTGAAAGTGGGACTGAGAACAAAGGGACTGATTAAGTGTGTGTCTAAGAAACCCTGAGATCCTCAGATCCTATCCCCTATTCCAGCTGGGGAACATTCCCTCCCAAACTTTGGCAGAATATTTTAGGCTTATTTTCTGGAAAATAAGACAGAGAATCTCTGGACAGAGGGCAGTAAGCACTGATGAGGACAGAGTGTAATTACTGAGAACAGGGATTTAAAAAAGCTTACCTTCTGAAGGTTGTTTCCCAACCCTTTATTCTAACTCTCAAGGCTTGTTTGTTTGGGGCAATCAAATTACATCCTCCAGGCCAGCCAGAGTTTTCTAGTATGTTCTCAGGGTCAGCAGCATTAATATTATCTAGGAACTTACTAGACATGTAAATCTTAGGGACCTATCCCAGACCCACTAAATCAAGAACTATAAGTGAGACCTAGCGCTGGTCTGTGTATTAACTTTTTTTTTTTTTTGTCTTCTTAGGGCCTCATCCACAGCATATGAAGGTTTCCGGGCTAGGGTTCGAACTGGAGCCGTAGCTGCTGGCCTACACCACAGCCACAGCAATATAGGATCCAGGTTGCGTCTGCAGCCTACACCACAGCTCATGGCAACACCAGATCTTTAACCCACTGAGCGAGGCCAGGGAGTGAACCCATGTCCTCATAGATCCTAGTCGGGTTTTCTACCACAGAGCCACAAGGGGAGCTCCAGCCCTCCAGGTCATCCTGATGCACACTCAAGCTTGAGAACCACACTGCTCTGAACAAAAATTGGAATATCCTTCTCTGAAGTATTTCATAGGCTCAAAATAAAAAACTTTAGGAAAGAAATTTTTCTATGAAACAGTCCAGCCAGATGAACCCAGGGTAAAGCTCACAATTGACAAGTACCACCCATGCGTCCAGAGCTTCAGTTAACCTTTTATAGCCTCATTCTTAAATAGAAACAGTCCGTATTCATAAGGCATGCTTTTTACATGAAGAGGACCTAGCCAAACAAATAGGGGAAAGAGCAATTTGGGAGAAAGACATTATACTGAGATAAAAACTTATAAAAAATCATTGATATCCTCAAAGAAATGAGAAGATACTGGATGTAAATAAATGAAATTAAAAATATGTTAGCAGAAATTTTAAAAAAATGAGTTAAAAAGTAAAATTGAAGAAATCTTCCAGAAAGTAGAGCAAAAAGACAGAAGAAAAATGGAGAAGATTAGAGAATCAGTTCATTTTGTTCAACACCTGAATAATAATTTAAAGAGAGCAGGAAAAAAACATAGAAGATGCAATTTTTAAGAATTAAAGGATTTGAGTTTTTAGATTGAAAGAGCCCAATAAGGCCCCAGTGG
Organism: Phacochoerus africanus; assembly: GCF_016906955.1. Lineage (NCBI taxonomy): Eukaryota > Metazoa > Chordata > Mammalia > Artiodactyla > Suidae > Phacochoerus > Phacochoerus africanus. Next base: position 126,962,206 of record NC_062558.1, read on the forward strand.
AATCAATGCAAAAGACCTGCTGTCTGAGTGACATTATAACAAAATTTCAGGGGATATGAAGGATGAAGATGAAATCCTATAAACTTCCAAAGTGAAAAACCAGTCACCTCTTAGGAGTCAGGACTCAGAATGCTTTGGACTTCTCAATAGCAATACTGGTGTGAACAATCCAACAGTTGATTTAATGATTCACAAGAGAGGTGATGAGAATCTCACAGATACAGGGATGATAAATTCCAGAATCATAGCTGTGTACCAGCCTATAGTGCAGCCAACTCAAATGAGAACAGCCTCCACAAAGATGTTTTCAAGGAAATGAAATTGCTAGACTACATGATATGTTGGAACTATTGAGAGCAATTTCAAACAATTTAAAATAGTATTTCAATATAAATCAGTCCATACCAAACTAAATAAGTAAAAGAAACAAACAAGAATATCACTAACTCCAGAGAAAAGAAAAAGTTGTGCAAGGAAGGAAAAGTAATACTAATCATGATACTAGACAGTTCAGCTGTGCATATTTTCACAACCATATTAGTGTAAATACTGAATATTGGTCAAATTAAAATTATAACAATATTGGAAGGACAGGAGTGGTGTGAAATTATTTTTGATAAGTGGCAGTTGTTTTGTAGATAAGAAGAATAAATCATATCTTCCACAGTGGGAAATCAGTAGATAACGCCAAAACTGAAAATATAAGTAGCAGCATGAGCATGTTATTTAGTGACATGAAGGCAAATCCAGGATAAACAGCCAAAAGGGTTGAAATTTTTGCCTGGGAAGAGTGGTGATAGGATGAAAGAGGGATCAGGGAAGGAGGTATTGATAGTCTGCATTAATACAAATAATCTTTACAGGACCGTCTTTTGGAAAGTTTGCTTTGATATTGCCCATAACTCTAGATATGAGCTACAAAGCTGATTTTATTTTATTTTAAAATCTACAAAGCTGATTTTATTTAATCATAAATCCATCAGTATTTAATAAACCAGCTCTTGGAGTGGGAGTGGTTTAGGGGAGGTCTGATTTTTAAAGTGTTGGAAAGACTTCTACCATGGCCTTTTTTTTTTTCTTTTTTGGTCTTTTTAGGGCTGCACCCATGGCATATGGACGTTCCCAGGCTAGGGGTCTAATCGGAGCTATGGGGTCTAATCGGAGCCTACGCCACAGCCTCAGCAACGCCAGATCCAAGCCACGTCTGCAACCTACGCCACAGCTCATGGCAACACTGGATCCTTAACCCACTGAGCAAGGCCAGGGATCAAGCCTGCAGCCTCATGGATACTAGTCAGATTCGTTTCCACTGAGCCATGATGGGAACTCCTGTAATGCATTTTTATTATGACATCTTCCTTTAAAGAGTGTTTCGTTTTATCCTGACAGTCATTTAGATTACTAGGAAATTCTTTTGATCCTGTTGGTCTCAATTTTATTCTTTGAATGGTTCTCTTTTCATTCTGAACTCAGTTTTAGGGCAGAGCACTTACTCTAGGGGTGTGGTCCCCATACTAAGATGTGGACTTCTTGAAGGTTTTAACCCCACCTCTGCTCCTTACACTGCACCTCCCTCCACCCCAACTCAGCCCTCTTTGCTTCTACCCTGTTCAGTAGCAGCCTCTTCTTAGGTAGCTTGCCCCATAAATTATAGCTGCTTCAGCCACCTGGAACTTGGATATATGCCTTCTCAACTCAGGAAGACCACCAATACCTCACCTCTCTCTGGTTGGGGCTTACCTCTCTGTGCAACAGAAGCAAACTTGCCCGAGGATCACCTACCCGTGATTCCTGTCTTAGAGGTTGTGATTGTGCTCTGCCTCTCCTCAGTGCCTGAAAAATTTGTCTCATATATTTTGTCCCATTTTCTCCTTGTTTTCAGTGGATAGCAAATCTTGTGCTTGTTACTATCTATGACTAGAAGCAGAAATGTATAGAAGAGTTTGGGGTTTTAAGTTATAACTTGGATAAAAGTGAAAACTGGGGAAACACAACCAACATCTTTCTTTTTCATTGCCTCTTGAGAAGAGCCTTCAAATGGAAACTGAGCTGCTAAAGAGAGATGATGCCTTATTCCTTGTTCATATTCCAAGGCCTAGCACTGGACCAGCACTGTTAGCTCTCAGTGAATGATTACCTAAGTGAATGAATGAACAATGGCTGGATGACTAAATATGCAGCTACGCTAAAAACTTTGAAAAATATTAAACAAAGCATGATGTATTTGTCCTTTGATCTCCTCTCCCCCACTCCAGAGAATAAATGAAGATAAGGGGCTATGCTTGGTTTAGCTGGTGTAATTGGTGGTGTGTGGTAAGGGGGTCAGTCTAAAGATCATTTACTTGTTAGAACAAAGTATGAAGACTTTTTTGTCATTTTTCCTCATAGTGTAGAAAGATTTTTAAAAATCTTTGCTAACACAGCAGTATCCAGCTGTGGTCCTGGAATCCTGGCTTGGTCTGTAGCAACTCCTTGTCTCTTATTGAAGAAAAGTGAGTGTGTCTCCTTGGAAGAAGATGTCATTAGTATAATCTCATACTTGTGCTCCTGGAGGAAGATAGATGTGATTAAGAAAGACTTTGCCTGTAAAGACTGTGTGCTATGGAAAATCTATTGAGGTACCCTACAGGTAGCCTGGAAAAGGCATGATGTCCCTTTGGAGGTAAAGGCAAATCATAGCTGAGAGTCTTCTGAAGTAGACACTGAACAGAAAATATTAGACAAATCTAGAAAAGCAAAATATTTATACTTGTTGACTGATGAAGCCAGTAAGTTTAATAATATTGGGTATTGAGTATGTGGCCTTAATGAATGGGACACCAGCATTAAGTAGTAATCCACCTTGGAATGCCCTTTATTTTCTTCCAAGTTTAAGAATAGGTGAAATTGGGCTGTTAAATGGAAAAGCAATGAGAATGACTACCCCTCTGTTAATTAAGTTGTATATAATAAGTTCTCATCCTTAAAGGCTCTGTTTTAATTTGCATTGGGCCATATTAAGTATTTTAACTGGGAGTCCATGAGGTCTTATTTATCAAGACAATTTATAAGTGCTAACATCTTACTTCAATTTTCATTTATTATTTACTATGTTCGCACATTTATACCCAATATGGGATATTTTAGGGCAGAGGGTACTATGACTATGGGAAATTTAGGCCAGGCTACAGTTGAAGTGAGACATATATATTTTAAAAATGTTATAGTTAGTCACCCTTTTAAGATTATAGGGGGCATAATGTTTAAATTTAGTGGGATCCCCAAGGTGTAACTAAAATTTGAGCACTACTATTGATTAAGTCTTTGAATCTCTGTCAATTAGTGCATTTTTAGCAGCTGCTAAAGTTAATTTAGAACCTAGGTTTTAGAGTTAAAAAAGCCAATTCCTGGCTCTTATCATATCTTTGTTATATAAGTTCTTTAGTGTATAAAATTTGGATTTCCAATTTAAAAAAAGATAGGTGCGCTAGAAATAAGATTGTGTAAGATAGACCATGTTTGAAATATGTTAAGAAATAGAAATGAGGCTTTGTGTGTATAGAAAAGTTGCAACATTGGAATTACACAAGACAAGTTAAGATCTAATTCAATAAATGGGTAATTTGGTAATGCAGAAGAGGCAGTAAAACAATGTCACCATGAGTTGGCAATGCTCTAGTCATGTTGTCTGAATATAACATAGATTATACAAATCTTTTGGTTATGAATGAAGAATAGGAATTTTTCCTAATGCTTGTCAAGAAGAATGACATCAAAGTGGTTGGTTTAAAAGTCGATTCTAATAGCTTAATATAGGTATAATGAATGAATACTGCGATGTTGTCTTGAATCTTTTTGTTTAGAACATGAACAAAATGCCTAGCATTCTTTGAACAAAACTTATGATGGAGCATAATAATATGAGAAAATAGAATGTGTACATGTATGTGTGACTGGGTCACCATGCTGTATAGTAGAAAAAAAAAATTGTATCGGGGAAATAACAATTAAAAAAAGAAAAAAAAACTGGACAAATCATTCCTTTATAATGTATCATAATTCTTAAGTATGACAATTTGAAAGATGAAGAAGGGGCCCTAAGATAAATTCTTTGAAATATCAAAAATCTTGCATTTGTGGGCAGCTGAGAACAAGAAATATATATATATATATTCCTTCATTTTAAGAAAGCTTAAACCAAGCTGCCCCAAACTTAATTTCTTCTTTGCTTATGATGTTTATTCCTTTTACCCAGAACCTTGTTTCATATTTTCTGCCTAATAACTTTGTATACTTTTTAATAGATACTTACTGAGCACTGAATAAGCTGAGACAGTTTTTACTTGCAAGAGACCAGATATTCAACTGAAACATGCTTAAAAAACAAAACAGGAATATGTTGTCTGAGGAGATGGATGAAATGGGGAAAGTGAGCAGTCTTAGAAATTCTGGAAGAAACTGCCAAAATGTAAGGGTCAAATAGAGGGGAAGGAGCCAGCAAAGAACAGTGAGAATTGCCCTAAGAGAGAAAAGAAAAAATCAGGAGAGTGTGATATTGAAGAAGTCTAGGAAGAGAGCTTTCAAGAAGGAAGAAATGGGCAAGAATTTCAGCTTCTTTCAAGAAAAGTAAGATTAAGAGTTCCCATTGTGGCTCAGCAGTAATAAACCCAACTAGTATCCATAAGGATGCAGGTTTGATCCCTGGCCTTGCTCAGTGGCTTAAGGATCCGGCGTTGTGGTGAGCTTTTGTGCAGGTCGCAGATGTGGCTTGGATCTCGAGTTGCTGTGCCTGTGGTGTAGGCTGGCTACAGCTCTGATTCGACCTCCAGGCTGGGAACTTCCATGTGCTTCAGGTGCAGCCCTAAAAAGACAAAGAAAGAAAGAAAAGTGAGAATTAAAACATGTCCATAGTGCCCAGTACCTAATTTCATTCATTCATTCATTCGTTCATCAAATGAGTGTTTATTAAACACCAACAATTGTACCAGGCTCAGCATTAGATACTACAAATACAAGACTGGGTAAAAACTCTTAGTGAGTGGCCAATAGATATTTGTTAAATAAATGAACTGCTTTTGTTAAAAATTTAGGTGAGGCAGCTTGAAGATAGGATAAAACATATAACAGTACAAATCACTGTTATGACTAATACTCACCCAGCTTTCTGCTTCTCCCAGTGGCTGAACAGTTTTAGTGACAGAAACTGGTTTGGGTTTAAATAATCTGAGACAAAGGAAGATGTCATTGGTAGACAAAAGAGAGTATACGAGAGTGACTAGAGTCGATCACTCAAAAGGCCTGTTTGTCAATGCAGTTGACTGTCAGATCTCACACTCTCTTGATGCCTCATGAGAGCTCTACCATTTCTTCCATCTACACTCACATAGAACCTGTGATTCTTTTTTAAAAACGTCTGTCTTATCTAAGAGCACCTGCAGAAATTCTGTGTATCTTGAAGTCTGTTGGATCAAACTAAATAAGACAGTTCACCACAGTCTCCTGTGGCAGAAGGTGCACAGGGGATGCAGTGTGTGACATCAGTGTTCTTCATTTTTTGTCCAGGAGACATTCTTTCTGATCCAGGAGCATGATACACTGACTCTAAGGTCAACTAACCCATGTTACACCTGAGTTCCATTGTCTGAGGACATTTTGTTCTCAGGGATGAGTCATAATAATTTAAATTATGATGCTTGTCATGAAAAGTGGTATCAGTGTCTTAGTGTGAGTTGGATTAGTTAATTAAAACTTAATTTCCTGGAGATTTAAATTTAGCTGAATTTGTAATTGAATTTAAACTTAGCTGGTTTGTTAGCAAAATGTGGTAATAAGAAAGCAGTAGTTCTCCATGACTGGAGAGGTCCCACGTAGGTCAGGAGTGTATGGAAAATGAAGCACTTAACTTCCTAGAGGACTTTAGTAGTACAGGCAGGTGAGGTAGGCTTATTGTATCAGCCATTCCCAGGACAGCCTTAAAAAATTACAGTTTCATGCATTGAATGCCTGATATGCACTGGATGCTGTGCCAGAAACTTTATACACATCTATCTTATTCTGATACTTGAAAATAAAAGGGCAAGAATTGACTGCAAGGGACATAAGAAACTTTCTGTAGTGACAAAATTATTCTATCCCTTGGTTTGGGTGGTGGTTTTGCTCTTGTCAAAACTCATCAAACTGTCCATTTAAAATCTGTGCATTTTATTGTATGTGAATTACATCACAAATAATGATTTAACAAAAGAGATCCAACACACACACACACACACACACACACGTGAACTTGGGAAAACACATTTGCAACAAGTGGTAAGCGAAGGGTTATCATGAATAATAAAAAGAGGACTTCAAAAAATTATAAAAAGTAATAGAAAAATGGACAAAGTATGTTAATAATTAATAGAAAAGATACAATGGTTAATATTTATATGCAAAGATGTTAAAGCTCATTTATAATTAAAGAAATGCAAATAAAAACAAGATAAATTTTTTCCTGTAAATTGGCAAGAATTAAACAAAAAGATTATGCCAATATTGGTGAAATTAGAGGGAGCGGGCATGAATATTTTTGGGAAAATCTATCTTTTGTTTTTGTTTTTTGTTTTTATTTTTGTCTTTTCTAGGGCCGCACTCCCAGCATATGGAGGTTCCCAGGTTAGGGGTCTAATCGGAGCTGTAGCCACCAGCCTATGCCAGAGCCACAGCAACACCAGATCTGAGCCGTGTCTGCAACCTACAACATATCTCATGGCAACGCCGGATCCTTAACCCACTGAGCAAGGCCAGGGGTTGAACTCACAACCTCATGGTTCCTAGTCGGATTCGTTAACCACTGAGCCACGACGGGAACTCCCGTATCATTTTAATTTCATAATTTATAACCTAGCAGGTACTACAGGGTACCAGCATAAGTTGTGTGAATGTCAACAAGAATACAGCATCATTTGTAGTTTTAAAAAAAATCTTGGGGTTGGCCTAAATAGAGAATCAAGGGCATGCTATGCAACTATCAAAAATTGAGGAATATCTATGTTATCAATTTTGGAAAATATCCATGATATATTGTTAAGTAAAAAAAGCAGTTTATAAAATATGGTAAAATAACATCAAAAGTCTATGATGTGGAACTTGCATGTGTGTACCTATATTATAAATAGGAAAAAATAATGAAAAGTTGATTCTTTGAAAGATTAATAAAATATGTATACTCCAATAAGCCTAATCAAGAAAACAAGGAAACACAAATTATCAATATCTGGAATGGTATTGGCTGCATACATACAATGAAATATTTGGTATGCTGAATGAATGAGCTGCTATTACATGCAACAATACAGGCAAATATCACTGGCATTGTATGAAGCCGGATTCAAAGTACCTATTGTGTAATTCATTTATATAAAGTTCAAGTCCAGGCAAAACTAATCCACGATGAGAAATAATCAAAACAGTGGTTACCTCAGGCAGAGGCAAGGGTGAGAGAGAAACAAATAAAGAACTGTTAAGACTCAATAACAAGAAAGCGAACAACCCAATTAAAAAATGAGCCAAAGACTTTGACACCTCAACGAAAGAGATATACAGATAGCAAGTAAGCATATGAAAAGATGCTCCATATCAGAGGGGAGTTAATGTTTAGTGGATATAGAGTTTCAGTTTGAGTTATGGAAAGATCTGGAAGTAGATGGTGGTGATGGCTGTGCAACAGTGTGAATGTACTTAAAGCCATTGAACTATGTACTTTAAAATGTGGTGACAATGATAAATTTTATGTTATCTATAGTTCACAATTTTAAAAAACTTATCAAAAGAACACAAGATATGTATATTTTATTGGATGTTAAATATATCTCAATTTAAACTATTTTGAAAAGAAAAAATGCTTAATAAACAAGAATCAAGCAAAAACCGATACCAAGGCTTTAAAACTCCCTGAATAACTCAGCTAAACTGAATATTCAGTTGAGTCTGAGAAATACTGTAATGGCTCTGGTATTATTTAGTTCCTTTGAGGGAGAAAGATTTTCCAGTTGGACATTCCAGAGCTGTTGGCCCATCTGCGCATTGTATTGTGTATTTCAACGCTGGATTCCTCAGTACCCATGGCAGCAAACAACCCTAGTAACTCCACAGTTTTTTGCAAAGACTGACTTTAAAAAAAAAAAAAAAAAAAAAAGACAGGTCAGAGAAGATACTTGAGATAATTTCTAGGCTCCTAAATTTATTGAGATTCGCTTTGTGTCCCAATATGTGGTCGATTCTTGAGAATGTTCCATGAGCATTTGAGAAGAATGTGTATTCTGCTTTTTTTGGATGTAGGGTCCTGAAGATATCAATGAAGTCTAACTTTTCTATTGTTTCCTTTAGGCTCTCTGTTGCTTTATTGGTTTTCTGTCTAGAGGATCTGTCCATTGATGTGAGGGGGGTATTAAGGTCTCCTACTATGATTGTATTCTCATCAATATCTCCCTTTATGTCTGTTAATATTTGTTGTATGTATCTGGGTGCTCCTGTATTTGGGGCATATATGTTGACGATAGTAACATCCTCTCCTTGGATGGATCCCTTAATCATTAAGTAGTGTCCTTCTTTGTCTTTCTTTATGTCTTTTGTTTTAAAGTCTATTTCGTCTGATATGAGCGTTGCGACTCCTGCTTTTCTGTCATGTCTATTGGCGTGAAATATTTTCCCCCACCCTTTCACTTTCAATCTATATGTATCTTTTGTCCTAAGGTGAGTTTCTTGTAGGCAGCATATTGAAGGTTTTTGCCTTTTTATCCACTCAGCCAGTCTGTGTCTTTTGATTGGGGCATTCAGTCCATTGACATTTAAGGTGATAATTGATAGATGATTATTTATTGCCATTTGAACCTCGTGTTCCAGTTGATTCTATGGTTCTCCATTCTTCCTTTCTTTTTTTTTTTTTGGTTGGATGGTCTCCTGTTATTATCTGCTTGAGTGTTTTTTTTTTTTTTTCATTTTTTGCAAATGCAATATTTGGTTTTGGCTTGTGGTTGCCCTGTTTTTTAAGTATGCTAACTCCTTTCCATAATTGTGTGTTTTAGCCTGATGGTCCTGTAAGTTCAAACACTTCATTACTATATTAAAATTAAGAAGAGAAACATACAAACAAACAAAAAAGGGTTATTTACTTCCTAACATCCCTTGCCCACATTTTATGGTTTTGATGACTCTTTTTTATTTTTTTCCTTTTTAATTTTATTTTGTTTGAGGCCTGTTCATGATTAAATCTGTATGCTGGCTTATTTGAGTGACTGCTCTCTGATTGCAGTTTCCTCAGTCCTAGTTCTTCCTCTTCTTCTTTTTTTTTTTCTTTTCTTTTTCTTCCCTTTCCTTCCTTTCTTTTTGGTTTAGAGAAGCCCTTTCAATATTCCTTTAACCTGGGTTTTGTGTTGCAGTATTCTTTAAGTTTTTGTTTGTTGGAAAAAAATTTTATTTCCCCTTCTATTTTAAATGATATTCTTGCTGGATAGAGTATTCTAGGTTGCATATTTTTTCCTTTGAGCACTTTAAATATCTCTTGCCATTCCCTCCTGGCCTGTAGTGTTTCTGTAGAGAAGTCAGCTGATATTCTTATGGGGGTTCCCTTGTAGGTAACCTTCTGTTTTTCTCTTGCTGCCTTTAGGATCCTCTCTTTATCACTAACTTTTGCCATTTTTATTATGATGTGTCTTGCTGTGGGTCTATTTGGGTTCAGTTTGTTTGGGGCCCTCTGTGCTTCTTGTATCTTGAACCCAGCATCCTTTAGATTTGGGAAGTTTCCAGCGATAATTTCTTCAAATATATTTTCCATCCCCTTATCTTTTTCTACTCCTTCTGGAATTCCTATTATGCGTAGATTGGCCCACTTTATATTATCCCATAGGTCTCTTATATTGCTTTCCAGTTTTTTGATTCGGTTTTCTGTCTGTTGACCGGATTGAGTGATTTCCATTATTCTATCTTCCATATCACTGATTCATTCTTCTGCATTATTCATTCTGGTTTTTACTACCCTTAGTTCAGTTTGCATCTCTGCAAATGAATGTTCTAGTTTTTCTTGGCTCCTCCTTCTATTTTCTAGTTCCTTTCTGAGGGTATCTGCATTACTGTTCATATCTTCTCTTAATTCCTTCAGTATTTTCACTGTTTCTCTTTTGAACTCCAGGTCTGTCAGACTGCCGAGATCTGTTTCATTGTTGACTGTTTTAGGTGAGTTCTCCTGTTGGTTTGACTGGGGGTGGTTTCTCAGCTTCTTCATCTTGCTTGTTGTTTTCTTTCTCCTGAGGGAGTTGTACTCTCCGTTATCGGGCAGTGTTTGCCTTGTCACTGCCGTGGAATATTTCCTGAGGGCTGGCGTTGTTGGTCAGTCTTTTGAGGCAGTGTGGCTTTTCTGGAGTGTTGATGGGGCTAACAGTGTTTCTTTGAAGCAAAGGAGGACTTCCTGAGGGCAGACAGGACTGGGAGGTCCACACCACGATGGTAGCAGATTTCACTTGGTCATGCAGAGCTTGCTCTGGTGTTTTTAGGCTGTGGGGTTCTTGCAGGGGGTTGGCGGTGTTGGGCAGCTGTTCCTCAGGAGTGCAGCACCCCCTGGGGCTGGAGCAGCTATCTGGGTCACTGAGAACCTAAGAGGCTCTTCCCTAGGGCAGCCCAACTCAGAAGGATGGCCTGAGAATGTAGGCAGATCTTTTCACAGTCCGGCCAAGCTTGTTGCAGCTTTTCTGGGCTGCAGGAGCTCTTCTAGGGGGCTGGTGGTACTGAGCAGCTATTCTGCGGGAGTGGGGCACCCCCTAGGGGCTTGGGCGGGTAGCAGGGCCACTGGAAACCCTAGAGGCTCCTCCCCAGGGCAGCCCGACTCAGAAAGACCGTCTGAGATCTTTTCTCGGCTTGGCCAGGCTTGTTGCAGCTTTTCTGGGCTGTAGGGGGTCCTGCCTGGAGCTGGCAGTCCTATGCAGCTGAACCACTAGGGCACCCCCTGGGGGCTTGGGCGGGTAGCAGGGCCGTTGGAAACTGAAGAGGCTCCTCCCTGGGGCAGCCTGACTCAGAAAGACCGTCTGAGATCTTTTCCCGACTCGGCCAGGCTTGTTGCAGCTTTTCTGGGCTGCAGGGCGTCCTGCCTGGAGCTGGCAGTCCTATGCAGCTGATCCACTAGGGCACCCCCTGGGGGCTTGGGCGGGTAGCAGGGCTGTTGGAAACCGAAGAGGCTCCTCCCCGGGGCAGCCCGACTCAGAAAAACCATCCGGGAATTAGGCAGATCTATTCACTGCCTGGCTAGGCTTGTTCTAGCTTTTCTGGGCTGCAGGCCTTTTCTCGGGGGCTGGTGGTGTTTGGTGCTACTCTGCGGAAGTGTAGCCCCTCCAAAGGGCAAGCAGGCCTGTGCAGGGACAGCCCCTGCGGTGGTAGGCTTCAGGCAATTGTTGAGGCCAGCCCTCCTGGATGGCAGGCAGCCCCAGGTTTGGTGAGAGCATAGGGGGTGGTGGGGGTGGGGGGAGGGGATGCACTGGGAAGCACAGCTTTCAGCTAACTAGCGGGCCTGTAAGCTTGCTGTGGCGTGGGGGGTATTCTATGGGGACCCACCCCTTTTTCTCTCCCCTCCCCAGCACAGGCGCAGACCAGGCTCTTTTCCCAGGTTCCCTCTGATGCGGCTTTCCACTTCCCCGCCCCTAGAGTATTGCTCCCTTCCTCTGCGACAGCTTTGTTTTCTAGTCTCCCAGGCAGTCTCTGCCCCGTCAAATGGTTTCTAGACCTCCCAAGCAGTTTCCGCTCAGCCCCGCCCCCCCAGCCCGTTCCGGGGGACTAACCTCTGGAGCCGAGGTCTCGGTGTCCAGCCCCCACCCAGGCGTCTCAATTTTTGGTGACTGTGCCCGTAGTTCAGATGGTCTGTTCGGTTCTTGATCGGCTTTTCCGTACTCCAACTTACTGCTACACTCTTCTCTGCATCTGGAGATTCCTCCGGTTCGTTTGATCTTTCCCCCGTGTAGGTGACTTTCCAGGGTGCGGGATCCCTTTCTCCTCCGCAGTTCCCTTTCGGGAGCGCCCGTCCCGCTCGGATTCACCTTCTCTCACTCTCCTCTTTTCTCCCACTCTGCCCCGTAATGTCACGAACTTCTTGCCGTTATTGGAGTTTAGGTTCTTCTGCCAGCGATTGGTTGCTGTTCTGTGCGAGTCATTTATTCTGTAGATGTGCTTTTTTTTGTTGTGTTTGTGGGAGAGGGCTAGGGTGTCCCTCTACTCCTCCGCCATCTTGTCCTCCTCAAAAAAAAAAGACAGGTAAAGTGTAGCAGGCTTAATGATTGCCCTGCAAATTCTGTTTGCTTAGAGATGGCTGAAGCCGAGTGAATCACCACCTCTTTGTCTTCACTAGACAGACTTTGATTTTTAATATGGGACAAGTTATACTGAAGTGACGAGAAACCCAATGAGTCTTAAGAATGACAATTTTCTTTAAATTGATAGTCCTTGCTGTCTACACTATCCATTCCACCTGCCTAATTGCTGCAGGCAAACACCAGGACAGTTCACATAATCCCTTAGTTCACAGACTGCCCAGTATCAACAAACATTCACTCATTCAGACTCTTGAGTCCAAAACCATCCCATCTAGTGATTTGTCCAGGTTCAAGAAACTACAGATCAGCTATGATTGTGTCATAAATGTGTAATTTATTGCTGATAGCTGGGAGCCAAAAATAATTATTTTGTCTTTCATATCTCGAGCTGTACTTCTCTGCAGACTACTAGGGAAATTGGGGCCATATGGATTATACTAATGCATCTCTAGCTCTGTTACCTGTTTTTATGGTTTTGTTTCCTGTAAGTCTCTGATGCTTGGTTCTCTTGTCTCTTCCTGATCTCCTTTCTATTTGAAGGGAAAATAAAAATCACCATACAGTCCTGGCTACAAAGGGACATGTTTCTGAGCCTGGACATTCTCTTCTGGATGACACCTCCCCACCAAGGCTCTGACATCTGACTGCCTGTGAATAAGACAGATTGTCCCTGCTAATCCTGTCAGAAAGTTCAAGCCTTGTTTATCCAACTGCCAGTTTCCTACTCCCACCAGGCTTAACTATTTACACTAAGACATTTACTGTGGCTTCTTTCTGTCAACTAGTTCAAAGTATATATATCCTCCTTGTAGATCAGAAAGCAGCTTGTGATCAGTGTAAATTATATAGACATAATTGTAGACATAATTCTAGAACTTTCAACTCTGAGATGGGATCAAGGGCCTCCTTTATTTCTTTCTATTTTGAAGATGACTTTGTCCTTTAAGAATCCCTCAGCATCATCTGATTTCATAATGTGAGGCAAAAGAAATTGTGGCTTGTGTTTGTAATGTTGTGGCACAAGTTCAAGACTCAATACCTGCTTGATATTTCAAAAAGCATCTCTGTGCTGGTAAATTTAATATCATGGAACAATATTTTTCTAGTGGGTTTTATAAAATTACTATAAAGTAATTCAGCAGTTGTTCACATTTATTGAACAAAGATATGGTAAAAACTGAGTGGCTTGTAAGCACTGAATATTGGTACTTAAGTTCTTATTTGAAGGATCCCTGGTGGTCTCCCAACATATTCCTGTTGTTTTATGTTTGGGACCTTTCTGAATGGGCTTGGTGTAGTCCAAGTATCCCACTAGTATCCCACTAGTCTGAGGCCCTCTTTTTTCATTAATTTAATGGGTGTTCAGCTTTTTTCCCCTTAAAACAAGAGGTGCATGTTTTAGTTGTTAAGTAAATTGGTATAATGTCTGAATTCAGGTGGATTATACAGGTTTCTTTCTATAAATTCTTAAGTTCTCTGGGTTATATTTTAGGAAATTTGTCAGTAGCTGGCTGAGGCCACACTATCAGTTTATGATGTGGAGATTCTGAATAATGTGACTCATTTCTTTCCCAGACACTTTTCTAAGTTGTCCCCCTGCTAGGTTGCTGTTGCCCTTCTCTGCACTGTTTCTAGCTGTATCAGATATGGTGCTTATCCACGCAACAGACCAAGCAAGAAAGTAGGCACTGTTGATTGACTCCCATGAGCTGCAGTAGACATTGCCAAGTCATGGCCATTTCCAGGGTTACTGTTAATGTTTCCTTGCCTTAAGGTCTTGTGCAGACCTTCGAGTAGACACTCTGAGTAAGAACCTTTTATAGTCAAGATCACATGAACTTCATTATAAAAATGCCAAGGGTTCATGCTAATGACAGTTTCACTCAAAGTGGCACTTACTGAGGAAATGTGCATAATATAACCTTGAATTTATAGGTAAAGCTTTAGATACTGCATAGCCAAAACCTATACATTGGGCTTGTCTTCTCGTGTTCCGATACATGTATTTCTTGAGTTCTGCTGACTCTGTGGGCAGAAGATTTCTCTTTATGTAATATGGACAACATTAGTATTAGGATATGTTTCTTTAGTTATTGTGATGCTTGGTTATGTGGTCTCACTGGCTGGGGATTTTATTCTGGCTGAGTTCAGTCAGAAAGTATTTTGAGAGGATTTTATTGGTGACTCCATGACAGATCTAGTCCTATGTTGTCTAAGAAATGCAAAAAATTGAAATGCTGAAAAATGTATATAGGTCTTTAACCTAAGCAACTTAGTTCTAGATGTCATTGCTCTTTGAGAAATGTCTGATGCTATGGCTCTAATGATCAGTGCTACTACCGTAAGTGAAGCAGTAATGATGGAAGCCTTATCATAATACATGAGCAAATTCCATAAACTGCTCAGAGACATCTATTTATTTTGTGCAAAGGAAGACCATCAAGGAAATCCTGGGACATATACTGATCAACAGCAAACTCATCAGTATGTCCCAAAGTGCTCATTTTAAAACAAAAGATCTACCTAAGTATGAGGATAGAGATCAGGAGTAATGAGAACAAATTAATTATGTCCTTCCTTGTCCAGTTTTTGTTTTTGATTTTGTTTCATAGAATCCCACCAGGAAATGATAGAAGATAAGCCATCTTTTCCTTGTAGCTTTTTGTTGGGTAAAAAGCAATTCTAACCCTACCTTGTTCTGAAATGTTGACATATGCAACACAGAAATTTGAAAGGAATAAATATTCTAATAATTGATCATGCTGGTCCTTGACATACAAAACTTTTGTTTCTAATTCAGTGGTATTTCTTTCATCCCTATTCTGTGGTCAACTAGAAATCAATCCAACCTTTCAGATCTCAATAGATGAATGCAAAATTCGGAGTGGTTTTCACTAATTATTTTCTATATTTAAAATAATAATAATGATTACTCTTATTCTTCTTTGAGGCTTACCGCACAGTCCTAGTTAATGAGATGTCTTTTCATTTCTCTTCTAAAAAGACTATGACCATGGCTACAAATAGAATCTTAACTTTTGGCCTTTTGCCTATTCATTAATTCCTTCAACACTCTTACTAAACTACTCCTAATTCTTTTGCACTCTGCTAGGTGTTGGAGGTAAAATGATGAGTAAAACAGGACCCTATGGTTGATGAACTCATAGTTTAATAGGGTATTTAGATTCATGCCTAACCTTTGTTCCTACCAATTAGGAGGTTACAACCAAGAAGTGACAATAACACATTATCTTTTTTTGAAAATTGACTAGACATGGTTTAATTCCCTTCATTCCCCTAATGCCCTTCTCCCCACACCATCCCCTCAATTAAAAAAAAAAAAAAAGAGAGAGTGGAATCTTTTTTGGAAAAATTTCCTCATAGTTAGCTGTGGGGAAATGATACTACTTTCTAGAGTAATAGAATAGGAAAAAAATATTCCATTTTAGGTCCATGCTTGATTTTGTAAAGCCAGAGGAAGATAACCGATGAGAGCTATTAATTCTATTTAGTGTTAAAGCAACAAGATGTTTTCATCCTGTGTTTCATAAATGATAGAATCACCTTTGTTTAGCATCAGGAATTTTTTATTGTACTTGCATATTTCATAAATGGATATAAATGCAAAAATGGACAGATTAACTGGATGGTATGGGCTATAAACCCAAACTTTTCATTTGTGAGAGTTTACAGTTTGAAACATAATGCAAACATTTAAAACAATTTAAATTCCAAGCACTTTTATGTGTGATTCTTAAAGATATATCTGTGTAGACTTTTAGTTTTATGTATATGTAATAGCAGATGTTAAGGCAGGAAAAGAGGAGCCCATAGGTTATGTGACATATTATTCTTTTTCAAGAAATAGAAATCTTGGCAACAGTAACTAAGCAACATATTAAAGATGGTTTTGAGGAAAAGAGACCTGTTCATTATTGTATGAAAGACTTAAAAAATCTAGAATACCATTACTGAAGATTGCTGTTATGATTGATAATACATTGTTGTTTTATTAATTTGATACTTAAAAAGTCTAAGCTTATCCTCCAGGTTAATGAAAGAGAAAAAGTTTCCATTAGAATAAAATATCATTTTAAAAGATACCAAGAAATATCCATATTTCTCTAGAGAAAAACATCCTAAAAGGGTAAATTTTCAGATTTTATCATCTCTGGTTAAGTTCTTCTGTTTATTTTTGCACAATTAAAACATAGATGTCATCTTTTTTCATTTTCATTCGTTAGCAGTTTGAAATTAGTTGAATATGAGAATATCAAGAAAAACATAGTATGAAAATTATCCTGGTTGTAGTTGATTTTTCCTAAGAAAGCCTTTGAATGAGTTTATTAAGATTGAGAAATTTCATTAAAGTGACTGCTTTTCTAAAAAAGAAATTTGATCTAAGCAGGCTGGATCACATTCCTTATACATATTGATCATTATGAACACTGCTAAAATCTTTATTAATCATTAATTTTTAAAAGAATTTTAAAAGCTTATGTATATATTACATTATATATATGTGTGTATACACACACACACACTATTTAGTATATATTCAGTAATTCATGTGAAACTTTCCAGAAGACATGAAGTTGTTTCAATAGGTAATACTCTCTCCAATTTATGTGTGAATTTAAAAAATCATTTAAGTGTTTTGCCTGAGACTAGTGACCTATTGAGAGTATCTCCAATGGAACTGGGAGGGTTGGTCACCCAGCTTGTAGGGTAGATCCCTCTGCTCATCTGAATATATTGGTTTTGATATGCAAGTGTGGGGATAAAGTTAAGACAAAAAATTGATCTGCATAACAGAAGGAGAAAAAGTTGAGGGTTCCTGGGACACTCAGGAACAATTGTTGTGAAGAGATTAGAGAGGGACAAAGACCAGAGAACTAGGTAGAAGCACAACCTTCCTCAGATTCCCAAATCTTTAATAATTTCTACAACACCTGGTGTGACTATTTTTTGTGAATTTTTCTAAAATCTTGATTTTCTTTGAGAATTCATCTATTCTTTCAATAATTAGTGATAAACTGCTATATGCAAACACTGCTCCTTGGTGCTGAGGACACAATGAGGATGGGACTCACTCCTGGCCACCGTGGAGGTTATGATCTACTATGAGGTCAGCAATTGATAGCCTGCAGGCCAAATATGGCTTGCAAGCTAATGATTTTTAAGTGGTTGAAAAAGAGTCAAAAGAGTAAATATTTTATGACGTATGAAAATTATATGAAATTCAAATTCCAGTGCTGTTAATAAAGTTTTATTGCAACACAGCCACACTCATTTATGTATTGTCTGTGGCTGATTTCACATTAAAAAGCAGAGTAGAATTACTTGGGACAATATGTCTGGCCCAAATGTTTAAAATAATTTATTATTATCTGGCACTTTACAGAAAAAAATCTTCCAAATCTAGCACGTAAAATTGATGTTAAATAAGAGATTTAAGATTAAAGATAGTAAATTACAATGAAGAAAATTCAGGATTATATCTGTATAGGTTGTCAAACAACTGAGACATAATTGGTAATATTATCTATCTGTACTAGTCAGATGCAGAGTCAGGACTCTTTGCTTGTTTTAGAAGCCCACTCTAAACCAACCTAAGCCAAAAAGAGAATATATTGGTTTATGTAATCAGGAAGAACAAGGAAAATTCTGGCTTCAGAAATGGCTGGATTCAGCAGTTCAAATTATATTATCCAATTTGTCTCTTTTCTTCCAGTTTTTTGGCTCTGATATCCTCCTCCATGTTGGTGGCATTATTTGAAGTACACTCTTCCTCTGTTGTGGCAAAAATGAAAAATGGCCATAAACAATTATAGGCTTCATTGTACTTTCAGGCACTGAACCTCAAGGAAGAGAGTATCTCAACTGTCTCAACAAAAACCTGGGAAGGATTCTGACTGGCCTGGTTTGGGTCATGAGCCTATCGATAAGTCTCATAACTGTGGCTAGGACATCGCCTCCTCTTTATGATAGTGGATGCAGTACATCCACCCAGTAGGGACATCCCAACCAGTGGGAGAATTTGTTGGGATAACAATAAAAAGAGATTCACATTTTAAACTCACATCTATAAAATATTTTGTAAATGTTTTAATTGTTGGGGAATATATAGCGGTCTGATCATGGTGGTTGATATAATCTCAGAAAAGTAAAATTCTGTGAAAATACACTTTAATACAGAGACTGCATACTGTTTGCCTGTGGGGCTAATTCAGCTTGCTGAATTCTTCCGTCCAGTCTGTTACAGTGTTTTGTTTTTGGCTTTTTGTTCTTTAACTGAGCCAATCATTTTCAGCTTCTCTTTTTAAAAAATTGATTTTGGCAGTACAAGACTTGCATTCCCCCCACCACATTTTTTAGGGCCTCACCCACAGCATATGGAAATTCTCAGGCTAGGGGTCAAGTCAAAGCTGTAGCTGCCAGTCTATGCCACATCCACAACAATGCCAGATTGGAGCCTCATCTGTGACCTATACTGCAACTTGCAGCAACACTGGATCCTGAACCCACTGAGCTACGCCAGGGATCAAACCCACACCCTCATGAATACTAGTCAGATTCTTAAACTGCTGAGCCACAATGGGAATTGACAAGACTTGCATTCCTATCTAAAAATAATTAGCCACATTTTTTTTTTTTAATGGAGCAGCAGCAGTTTTTCCCTTAGATGGAACATTTGCTCTTTCATTACCCACAATCACCATTACTCCCTATTGTATAACATTGAAGCCAGTTTTAGTTGCCCCTTTTACTTGTTTCTCCTAGAATAGAGACTAGTTTCTCTATACCCTATTTCCATTGAATGTGGGGGAAAGATGCTTGATTCTGATACAATGAAAGAGATCATCTTTTTTGATGAAGATAATTCTTCCATATGTAATATGTGAATAAAAGATATCTGTATTGAAAGAACTACAACTTAATAGGTTTGAAACATGAATAGAACATATGAAACTGGCAAATATAAAATGTAAGATCCAGGACTGCTATATGGAGTGAGAAATGAAAAACTTAACCTGAAAACAGGACAGGAGGTCCCGTCGTGGCGCAGTGGTTAACATATCCGACTAGGAACCATGAGGTTGCGGGTTAGTTCCCTGGCCTTGCTCAGTGGGTTGAGGATCCGTCGTTGCCGTGAGCTGTGGTGTAGGTTGAAGACGAGGCTTGAATCCCACATTGCCGCGGCTCTGGGGTAGGCCATTGGCTACAGCTCTGATGAGACCCCTAGCCTGGGAACCTCCATGTGCCGCGGGAGTTCTCAAGAAAAGGCAAAAAGATTGAAAAAAGAAAATAGGACAAATATCAACAGTTATTTTTAAATACGAATAAAATATCTGATGCTACTATGAATGAGGTTATATAGTAAGTGAAAAAAATTGCAAAAGCTTTTATAGATGTCAAGTTTATACAAGAGCATTATAGAATATAAGCAAAAATTATGTATTCTATACAGACAAGCATTTATAAATTTAAGTCTTACTGGAAATACTATTGACCAGCAAGTTCAAGTCATGTCTTAGGACTTACAGAAAAGTTGTATAAAAAATTAAATTGGTTGTAGCATTTTCTATTGCAGATGATAAGAACACAGATACAAATGATATCACATAGTCAAGCTATATTAAATTGGTGATATTGACAAAAAATTTTATGTCAGAAGATAAGTTCTGATTGGAATTTCTTTGTATGAAAATTTGCAAAATGTAATGTGGTTGGCCAAAATAGTGTGATTCACCTCCTGAAATGGACAGCATTAATGTGAAAACTTAAATATAAGAAGGTGACATTTTCCAAGAATTTAGGTCTCCTGATTATATTATTTGCCAGGAGTTGCTTTGTGCTAAAGAATTTAAAATGTAATACACTATGAATGTGCAGTAACTAACAGTGTGAACTAGAAAAAATACCATAGCATGAAATCCAGATGCTCTTTATTTTTATGAATTAGATATGTGTTATATCTTGTTATAGTACATGGGTTTGTGTGGCTGAATGTTGAAAGATGTTTGTGGACACTTACTTGCTACTCAAGAGAAAAATCCTTGCTCGATTTCTAACAATAAAAAGTAGATCAATGTTTTGGCCTTTGGGGTTAATGTTAGAACCTATTGACTTTGAACAGTTCTCTGCTAAGGCATGCACAAACAGCTACATAAAAATATGATTCAGTTTGCTCACTTGAAGTGGAATGTATCTTTAAGAAATTAATTTAGCAAGGAATAATCTGGCCCATTATCCTGCTGAAATCATTTTCCTGAAATGAAAGTCATGGCTTAAACCACATTACCAAAGCTGTAGAGTTGAAATAAAATTCCAAAAAATTCTCTAATTTTAAACTTTATGAAAATAAACTAACATTTAAACATTAGAAAGCCAACTTTTATAATTTGACATTGATAATATGAAAAAAAGAGCTACCAGTTGAAGTTACTGAACTGCAAAGCAATAAATAACTGAAAATCAAATGCAGTGATGTTGAAATGCCAGAACTGAACACATGTCCAACAATAACCCTCATATAAGGAGAGTGTACACATGTTAAGTGGCACTGGTGTTTGTCATTTCTATTTTTGCATATGAAATTGAGTAAATAAAATTATTAAATCTAGTTGAAGTATTTGTGGTCTAAGTTCACATGGTCTGATGGTGATATGTTAGGTTCAGTAACAAGCCAATAAGTAATAAATTATGAAAGAAGACTTAAGTAATTAAATATGCCTATTTTTTCAATGTTGATAATTCTAAAATTTCAGATGTCTCTAAAAATACCATACATATCTGTTTATACTACATTCAGGAAATGTAAGGTAAATTTGTTCATTTTTTCTGACATGACTTCTCCCACATCTCATCTGCTTCACATTTCCATGGCCCTGTAGGCATTTGAACAAGTAACCCCCACCTTGACCTAAGCCTGTATATGATGCTTAGTCATCCTTTGATGAAAGATTATATTACCTGTGCAGTATCTACAAACAGAGATTCAGAAGATCAAGAATTTGTCCAAGACTGTCTAGGGGAAAAATGTACCTAACCAGTGGCCTCAAGGATACTGTTAACTGTGGAGATAGATGCATCAGTCTTTTCCTAGATGGATAAGAGTGGCCATAAATATCATTCAACTAGCTAACCTTGGTCAGAGGCTATGCTCACCAAGCAGCAAGAACATTATTGATCTGGCCTAGGGGAGAGACCATAATTATCAGGCACCAGAGTATCTTTTCCCCTTAGAAGTGAATTTTCCCCTTTCACATTATAAATTTGCATTCCAGTTTACATAGCAGGCTCTTGTCAGTTTGGGTGGTTAAATCAATTGCTAGCGCCTTGTTACCCTTGAACTAGGAGCAGAGGAAGTATCTTGATCCATAAACAATGGGCCAGATCCTGCTGCTTACTCATTTATAACTGTGTCCTGAAAATGATTGGACCATACCCATTACCATTCAGCTGAATTTATGCATGACTATTTAGGAAGAACAGTGAGAGGCTCCCTTACCACAGCAGTTTGGAAATAAAATTAATCTTCAAGAGCCCACGTAAAATGGATGCGCTGAGTCGTTAGTGAAGACTTAGGGAGAAATTTGGGGACTATTTAAAGTGCTAATCAAAATTGCTAGTGGGTAGTTCCAGGAAAAGACATTTTATGCTAATGTTTTTTTCCTTTATTTTAATCTAATCCATTGGCTTTACATTTTGAAAAATGTAAATATGAATTTACTGTTAAGTCACCTTAAGGAAGATTGTAGGTTAGGCCTGTAGGGCTCCTAAACAGCCTGCAGCTGCTAACACTTCACTAGGTAAGGCACAGGCAAAGTGTACAATGGCCCTGGCAGGCTTTTCCTCAATAAATTAATTAATGTAGGTTTACATTCTTCTCAGAGAGAATCGGCATTCTCTGACATGCACTCATTAATGTAAGTTACGAGACAAAGTATTTTAATTATATATCATGCCACATAAGGCTTTATAACTTGTACCAAGACTGTCAATATCAAAGTCAATAAAAGTTGAGTGACTGTGAAATAAGATTCTGAACAATTAATCTTAAAGCTAAAATAGTATGAAGAGCAAATGGAAATTATAGATGTCTGTAAGTTTCTTATATTAGTCCCATTTTTCTGGTTTTTATTATATAAAATAATTAAGCTTTCCTTTAAAAATATCCATCATGATTATACTGGGAAAAATGTTGGTACCTGCCTTTTAGAAATAGTTTTAAATATACTCTGTTGGCTTTTTATAACTGATGGAATTCTCAGACATATTTTAAGTAAATTAATTAAAAATGTTTGTTTTAAGAGCTTGTGTTGGAAAATGATTTCTTACATTTCTGCAAGAAAAAAAATCTGTGGGTAGAACAAAAAATCAGATAACCCTTTTTTTTTTTTTTTAAATCCTTATTCTAGCAATAGTCTTAATAAAACCGCAAAGCATTTGTTGGAAAGGATCTTGAAGGTCATGTAGTTAACTTCCTACCAGACATATAAATCTTTCTGACGTCACCCCAAATAGTCATGCAGCCTCTCCTTGAACATTGCCACTAACACTGGATTTATTACCTTTCTACTCAGTTCATAAATTTTGCCTTATGTCTGGTTTTAGAGTTCTTTATGTATATGTTGTATGACTTCTACTAGACTATAGTCTCCTTGAGGGCAGATTCAATATTTAAATCCCTAATATCTTATTATAACAAGTGTTTTTCCTAAAACAATGTTCTCAAATGTATTATTGAAGAAATCAATAAATGAGTTCCAGTTTGGGTTCCTTCTGCTTGTTAGCTTACTCCTGAAATTGAACTCTTCAATGTCTATCAGCTGGTCCTATTCCTTTCTGAAGATTCTCCCATCCCAAGGATGGAGTTTCATCTTTCAGGTGGAGCTTAAAGGTGTTTATCTCCTTGTTATTGCTTCCTTGTGTTATTCTTCCAAAATGGCGGGGGCAGGGGGAGGAATTCCTCTCAGTGTATGTTTGTTTGTTTTCTTTAAATACAGTGGTATTTATTTTCCTAGTACCTCTGCCACGTCTCAGATTTGATTGGACCTCAGTCAATCCCTTTACTTACCAAAGCACACTGGTCCTTGGCTTTTGTACTTGCAATTCCAGTCATTCTCCATTCTTAAAATTACTTATAATGATATTCTGCCTCAAGAGATTTCCTTTCTGGGTGGTATCAAGAGTCACCACCTGACTATGACTATGATGAACACTGAGTCAGTACAGATGGTAAGAAACAGTCATACTTTAGGAAGGTTTAAATGGTTACAGCCCCAGAATTATTATGAGAAATTCCCCTCACCTTGGGAGAAGTGCTAGCTCAAATATCTGTGAATAGGACTCCTAAAATTCAAAGCATAGACTATTTTAGAACCACAAAGGACATTATATTACAAAGTTCAACTTCTCCATTTTATAGAGAAGGGTGTTATGCTCAGAGTGTATTATCTTTGGTAAGCTAACTAGTGGCAGTATGAGAACTAGAGACCATGGCCCTATTTTCATTGTCTCTTTAGGTCCAGAGTGCTTTCTCATAAACTCTATTCAGATATCAAATTAGGTTATCTTTTCTATGTTATATGCTGTCACATAAAATTTAAATATAAAATCTACCAGAGAGAAATAAGTGCTTTGGTTAAAATGTGTTTTGTGATTTATTATTTAAGGAGATTAAGGATATGTATTCAATAAACCTCAAATAGTAGCATGTCATTCTGTCTATAGCAGCCCAAATTTTGGCTTTCTTAGGAAAAGAGAAACTAATTCGTCTTCCAGTTACTCCTAAGTCATCTTTTCCTCAGAAATTTAAATTCACTAAGATGGCAACTAGACATTATGGAAGTATGGAAGCATAAATAAATAAAATTGATCTGGTTAATGAAATATTCCAATATTTAGCTTGATTAGAGGCAAATTTCAGTACCAGTGTTGAATTCTTGGCATTATTTGTTGTGAAAATACATGTATTTGTTATATTGGGATACATATACCAACCAATTTTAGTATCTCAATGAGAACAATACATAATGGTGATCCTTGGATTTCAGAGAATGGGAACCAGGACTGCAGTTGATTTTTTTAAGTGCCTATATATTCTAGGAAACACAAAAAGTGAAATAAACTTGTAGAATTGCTTCCTTGCCCATAAATTGTTGAAAGTTGTAGCTATAGAAGATTTGACCATAGACAAGAGTTTTATTATTTTACACATTAAACCAAATCAGTCCACTTAATATTTATTTAGATCACTTATTTCCTTTCTTCATTCATTCATTCTCTCATTCATTTATTTAAGTCTCTGTTCAAGAAGTACTGACTGTCCACCAAGTGATAGGCCCCTTACCTGATACTGGGAAACACAAAGATGGCTATGAGACATTGATTTCCTTAATCTCAAAGAGGCGATCAGGAGGGATGGTCCAATGTGTGACTGACTGTAATGTAATAGCATCAGAATTAGAGATATAGCTGGATAAGCATGGAGGATCCCAGAATGATAATTTCCAATTCGTGGTTGGGGATAATTTCCCAGAGTAGGAAATACTTCAGCTGGATCTAGATGGAGGATTGGGAGTTTACCCAGTAGGGGAGTGGGGGAGAATGGTGTTGCAGAAATTGAAAAAATGAAGACATAGAGTCAAAGGTATAGCTAGCTTGTTTGCAATGCCCTAAGTGGTTCTGCTTCATGGGCACTTAGAATAAGGAGCAGTGGGAGAAGCACAAGGGGTACTTTCCCAAAGGCCATGCATTACATGCTAATGAGTTTGGGCTTTATCTCATAGACAAAGCAGGGGAATGGGATGATCAGATTTGTGTTTTAGAAAACAAAGAGCTACTAAATCAGGTATCATAACAAGCATATAAATATATACTCTCGGCCTTCAAGTTTACTAATGGAGATAAAAAATAAGTAATAGGAATATTTTTACAGGAAGGATAAAAGGTAATTATTTGTATTATTTACAATAGCAAAGATATGGAAACAACCTAAACATCCATTATGGATGAATGGATAAAGAAATTGAATGGATAATACTCTATCGTACATAAAATTATTCAGTCATTAAAAAAAAGCAATCTTGCCCTTTGCAACATGGATGATCCTCAAAGGCATCATGCTGAGTGAAATAAGTCAAACAGAGAAAGACAAACACGATGTGTTATCTAAAACAAAATAAACAAAACCAAAGTCATGGATACAGAGAACAGATTGGCAGTTGCCAGAGGTGGCGGGGCGTGGGAGATAGAAGAAATGGGTGAAGAGGATCAAGGATAAAAAGGGAAACAAAACAAGGGAAAAAAATAAAGCACATTGGAAATTGTACAATATTTAAAACAATGATAGAAAATGTTCTAAGTAGGATAAAAATAACACAAGATGCAGTAGTATCAATAAAATACAGAAGGCTTCTATGACTGAGGGGAAGTATTCATGACAGAGATTGTCACACCTGAACTGGTCCTTGAATTATGAGGATGGTTTTGAATGTAGAGAAAGGGTGAGAAAGGCTGTCAAGGTAGAAGAATCAGCATGAGCAAAACTTCAGCATGTCAGCAGGTACAATGGATATGAAGGAGTGTGGACTTGAAGGCTCAGAAGCTCGACTGAGCAGAGGACAAGGAGGTCCTTCATGCAAGTTTCATTTGATAATGACACTTGAGGAGAATTGTGATTAGAGATGTGACTCAAGATGGGTGGTCTGTTAATAATGTCTAGAATTCATGATTGAAGAGGCAGAAGCCTGGAGCAGCAACGATATTTCAGGCAAGCGATGAAATCCTGAGCAGGGATTGTGATGAGTCTTACAGCAAGAAACGAATGAGGGAAGCACCAAAGAGGAAGCGTGAGCAGAGTCTGGCAGGGCTCTTTGAAAGCCAGGGGCCTTGAAGGGGTCAAAATGGTATAGACATTTCCAGCCAAGGACTCAAAGAAAAGCAGTTCCTAGGACAGGAATGGAAAGGGTGTGGGTGTAAAGAAGAGCTCTTTGGAGAGAAAAGAGTTTCTTAAAACTTGAACATGGTGACTTTATAATTCAAATAAAACCCACAATTAGAAAGGCCCAGAAGACAATTGGCATTGCCAGGCCGGATGCTTTGGAAAGAGGATGGAAGGAAGTTTCTCCCATGAGACAAAAGGTGAAGTCATAGGAGGGGACTCTCTTGCCACAGGTGTTAATATCTGGGAATCTGCGAAGTATAGAGAAAAGAGAAGAATCTTGGGGAATAATTGTATTTGAAGAATAAGGAAAGAAAATTGAAAAAGCCACCAGCAGTGGAACAAGAGAAGCCATAGAAACAGGTGGTTTCAAGGACCTTGAAGATAAAGATGTGTGTTTCAGTGCCAGGAAAAGTAAAAATGCTGTGGAAAGGTCAGAGAGGACCAACAATTTGAAAGGATGTTTGAGAGACATTGTAGTGTTTAGAGTTTATACTGGGTTCAAATCCTAGATCAATTTTCATAATTATCTTGGGGATTATTTCTCTAACCTGTGTAACTTCACTATCCTTATCTGAAGAAAAATTGAAGTAAAATATTAACTTTACAGGGTAATTGTGAGAACAAAATGGGCTAATGTGTATGTAACATCTAACACAGAAGCTGACAATCTGACTAGTAAAGGTTTATTACTTACATCGTGAGTCTTTCTGGGAAGAGTTGGGGCAGGCTCCTGTGATGGTCTACAAATGGCTGAAGAAGGGAAAGAAAGGATACTGGCTTGGACCTTTATGGTGGTAAAGAGGTGGGGCTAGGGTGAGGGTTCCCATTCCTGTGGGCAGGGGCCTCCATGGTTTAGACTTCACACTGGTCCCAAAGAGGTCGAACCCAGGCTTTCTTAGCCTTCCCAGGTGTAGGGCAGAAAGGAAAAAGGTGGTGGTGATGTTTAAATGCTGTCAGCAAACATCAAAACATTGAGTCAGACTCTTTCTTGCAAAGGGTTTCCCTAAGTCTTCCTTAGCTGGACCCCAGAAATACCCACTGCCACTCTAGCACCACACTCACAAGGGGAGTATGATGCAAGGAAAGCCAGAGTGGAAAGAGACTTAAGAATCTTGAACAGTTGCAGTCAAAATAGCAGATGAAACATTGCCAAGTCTCCTTCCAGGGCCTTAAAATTACCTTTACTAGTGAGGAGCCTTGAAATCCTTCTGTGGATGAGCATTTGAGTTGTTTTAAAATGTATTTGGCTGGTCTGGCACTACTCTACTTATGCTTTAGTTATCCTTGTGATGGGTGCAACTATATGGCAGAACTACTAGCCGAGGTTAGGAATATTCTTGGTCTTGAAACGAGAAGCACATAGGACACAAGTTTAATCCACTCTGAAAAAAAAACATCACCCTCTACTCTCTTACCTGTAAGTCACCTTCTTGTAACTCGCCCTTGAGCATACTTTTCTTGTTCTTCTTCCTGAAGTCCCCACCCTTCAATCATGTCTTTCCTCACCTATACCTGTTTACTTCATCATGTTTCCTAATGAGCCGGTGTTCTATGACTCTCTCTCTGCAGTTCGTTTATATTGGATCTACAATTCTTTTGTAATTACATAAGCCATTCACACCCAGTTTTCCTTATTGTTATTTCACTCCCTCAGAATTCTCACCCACTGATGACCCTCCATTTCCAGTCCTGCCTTTCTCCTGAGCTTGTTTGAACAAGTAACCAGCCTTTCTCAATGACATCCTTTGAGTACTACTCTACATATAACAAGAAACTAGGTTGAACCTAAGAAATAATAATAATTATTATAGCTCCTATTTGTCGAGTGCTTCCTATTTGCCTCGTGTTTAGCTAAGCTTTTTATGAGCATAGCCTTGTTTTATCTTCACAATAATACTCTAGGTTACCTAATCTTGATATCACTTGATTGTGGTAATCATTTCACGATGTATAGGTATATCAAATCATCACATTTTATACTTTAAATATATACAATTTTACTTGTCAGTCATACTTCAATAAAGCTGGGGACGAAAGGAGAGAAAAGCATAGTTAGATAAAGGATAAAAGGAAAATTTACTAATATTTGGAGTTCCCGTTATGGTGCAATGGAAGCAAATATGACTAGGAACCATGAGGTTATGGGTTTGATCCCTGGCCTTGCTCAGTGGGTTAAGGATCCGGCATTGCCATGAGCTATGGCGTAGGTTGCAGATGTGGCTCGGGTCCTGCATTGCTGTGGTATAGGCCTGCAGCTGTAGCTCTGATTTGACCCTTAGCCTGGGAACCTCCATATGCCATGGCTGTGGTCCTAAAAAGAAAAAAAAGAAAAAAAAAACACTAATAGTGCAGGCAAGATAATGAGACATATACTTAATGGCTTAGTGTACAGAGGGAATCTGAAGCTCAGAGAAATAACGTTAGTTATCAAATATCATGCAGCTAAAAAAGTCCTTCGGGCTATGAACCCAGATCACATTCTGAAATCCAGGCTCCATCTTCCCATTCCTTCGCTGAGAGTCTGCTTCTAGAATTTAGACCTTTTCAAAATGTATTAAAATCCCTCACATGATTCGCCAATTCTAGACGTTGCTATAATCCTCCCAACCTCTCCTTTCCTTACAGTTGCCTCTTTGATGGTGATATTTTTCTATATTATATTATTCTGACTTCTTTGCTGATAGTAGAAGAGTTTAATACCGCATTCTAGTATGGTAAATTGCTATTATGAAAGGTGTGCTACTTGAAAACTCTAAGTAGCCTTCTAAAGTAACTTGTAATTATAATGAACTGTCTTGATGCAATGTATATTTTTATTGTGTATAATTTAACAAGTATGTGATGACTATCTAATTATAGTCTATAGTTCACAAAGTAATCATTTACAACAATATTGCCTCAGTAGAGGTTATACTTCCATATGAGATGTTTTTTTATGTCTGCAATTCAAGTGGTGTATTACTACAAAATGTGCATAAAATAAAGCCTTACTAAAAAAAAATTGACTTTAGAAGGATAATCTGTTTTAAAAACACATTTTCAAAAATTTGCAGAAAAATTACATCCTTAAACCAATCAGGGGAAACAAATTCATGAAAATGTTTTTGTCCTATAAGTCCTTGTAAGAAATATTCTGACAATACTCATGAGAGAAGATCCATTATTGAAGAATAAAACAGGAAAAAGGCGAGTAAATGTTTCTGCCTCTGCAAGGTCCACTGAGGATGCTCCAATGTCCTCACATCCTTCAAGCACTAAATCAAAAATAGAAATAATAACAAAGGAAACCCTGTTGGCTCTACCTTCAAACTATATCCTAAGCCAGTGCTCTTCTCACCTCCTCCATTGCTCCTTTCTTGAGCCAAACCACTATTATCTTCACCTGGATCACTGCAATAGCCTCCTAACTGACCTTCTTGCTTCTGCCCTCCCTCTTCTACAGTATTTTGACAAAAGAGCAGCCAGAATGATCCTGTTACAACTAAAATCAAACCAGATCCCTTCTCTGCTCAGAAACCTCCAATGGCTTTCTTTTCTTTGAATGAAAAAGCTGAAATTGTTACTATGTCCAGCAAGGCCTAACCCACTCTGGCCTCTAAGCCCCTTTGTGACCTCACCCTCTATTCATCTCACTCTCTCTCCCTCTGCTACCCCCACACTGGCCTTTTTGCTCTTCCTCAAAGGTATGAGGTACACCCCTGCCTCAACACCCTGGCTGACCTGTCCCTTTGCCTGGAGAATCACTCAGTTACCTCTCTCACTTCCTTTGGGTCTTTGTTCAAATGTTGCCTTTTTAATGAGGCCTCCTTGGATCACAATAGCAACATTTTTTCTAGTCAAATCCTAAATTCTCCAATCTCCTTCAGTCTGCTTTATTTTTTTTCCATAGTGCTTACGCCACCTTTTCACATATTCTATAGTTGTTTTACTGTGTTTATTGGCTTTCTCCCCCACTGTAACATCCAAGAGGGTAGGGTCTTTGTTGTCTGTTTTGTTCATTGGTGTGTCTCTATAAACCAGAATACTACCTGGGGCATGGTAGCCACTCAAATCTTAGTGAATGAATGTATGAGTGCTCAGATCACGCAGGCACTTGCCTTTGTATTTCACTCTTTCTTTGCTTCCCCAACATGGCTATGATGCCGGCCTCCTTGAAATATTGGATAATTTAAAGAACTGTGCATTAAGAAAGAGCCTAAAAAGTTATTTTAAAATTATAACTGTTTTATTCAGGGTTCTGACATTAATGTTGAAATATTCATCATGATATCTTGAAAGGTTCTCTGCTTAACTGAATTCTCAAAATAATTAATCACGTCAGAGACAAAATTAATTGAATTATTTTCTATCAAGAACTCAACTGATTTGCTGTTTCTCCTCATTTTTGGTGTGCTGTCATATATAAGCACAGCTTTGATTTTGTGATGAACGTTTAAAAGCTATTGTTAACTCCTCTATTTGACGTTTTTCAGGCAGAACTGCCATGATTTCAGTAAATGTCTATAGATTCACCAGTATCTGTTCTCATTAAACATAATTGTGAAAGTATAATGAGCCTTCAACTCTCAGAATGATAATCTCTCTAGAATAAGAATTTCCTTGAAAGACATGAGATCAATGAAATCTTATGCTGTTTTTTTCTGTCTACAAATATTGACCATATGTCTACTCTGATACACCTGTTGCTTGATGCTGGGGGCCCAGAGACGAACAAAAAACAGTCCTTGTCCCAGGACAGTTCAGTTTGTACAAGGAGACTAATAGGTAATTACCTAACAATTCTATGATATGCTAGATGCTATAGTAGATTTGTTGAAAAGTACTGTGAAAACATGGAAGAGAGAATATTTTTTAAAAATTTCTATATTATCATTGTAGATCTTTCCATTTTTTTTCACTTAAACATGTTTATTAAGCACCTACTAAGTTCCAGGCATTGTGCTTGTCCCTTGGGATGTAGACATGAATAAGATGCAGTCCTATGAGGGGTGCTGCTGCGGATTATGTTATGTGTGTGGCTGAAAACACTGATTCTTGAAATACCACTTGGGAAAAAGGACTAGTTGTAACTGGTGAAGGCTTTAGAGCAAGCCTTTTCTGTGGTGTAGTTACTGGACAGAGTGCCAGGCATTGAACTTGGTGCTGCTAAATGGTCTCTTCTCTAATCACTACATGACTGCATGCCAGGATGGACTGGCTACTCTGAGTTCCAGGAAATATTTCAACCAAAAAAGCACCTGAGACTTGTTCATAATCTTGTTCACATGAACCCTTGTTTATAATCTCTCCTTTGTCTGATTCTTGCATAGTATAACAAGGTTTATAAGAAAAGGGTGAATGGGAGTTCCCATGATGGCTCAGCGGAAAAGAATCTGACTAGCATCCATGAGGATGCATGTTCGATCCCTGACCTCACTCAGTGGGTTAAGGATCTGGCATTGCTGTGAGCTGTGGTGTAGGTCACACATGCGGCTCAGATCCCGTGTTGCTGTGGCCGTGGTGCAGGCCAGTGGCTACAGCTCCAATTTGACCCCTAGCCTGGGAACCTCCATATGCTGCCTGTTCGGCCCTAAAAAGACAAAAAAAAAAATAAAAAGAAAAAAGAAAAGGCTGAATGCCTCATAGATAATTTAAAATTTTAATGATATTATGATGAGAGTAAAAAAATTAAGAAAAACCAAAAATACCTTCAGCCATCTTCTAGAAACATGTAAAAATTGAGGAACTAAGGATGTCTATAAATTGAATTGCTTGTCACTTTAAATTAATGGAGTAGCCAAAAAAGCAAATTTGCATCATATTAAAGTGTATTATGAAGACTGTGTACACTGATGTAAGGATATATTTAGCTATATGTGAACATAAATTTGCTCTTGTAACCATTAACATACTTGAAAAATGACAACAATAAAATTAGCACAATATAGTACTTACTATATACTAGGTGCTCTTATTATAATGAGTAATCACTGAAATGATCCTATGAGTTAGGAACTGTGATTATCCTCATTTTACAGGCAAGGAAAGACAGTGAACTTTGTAACCCAATCACTGCTAGTAAATGGCAGAGCCAGAATTTCAATCCGGTAGATCAGGCTCCAGTCACCATGCAGCAGCTGTGCTACACTGCCACACAAGTGAGAAAGGCAGATTAGCCACATTCATTATTTAACTCATAGCATATTCTAATGGAACTTGTTTGTATTAAGTGGATGTTTGCACTCAGAAATGTGTTAGGGAAAAATGTACAGAGTGTCTATATTGGTTTGGAAAAATTTTGCTTTTTAAATGTTTGCTAACTAGCATCCCAGAGCATTACAATAACTTTCAGGAGTGACTCAGTTTATACCTAACCAAAATATTGCTAATAATGAAAACAGCAAAACCTCAGAGGTTTAATTACCCAGCACCTAATGCAAGGCACACCCTGATAATTACATCTCTTAATGTGAAGCTAGGAGTCTAGACTCTGGCACATTTACTTTGCAGGGCAGAAGAATTAAAGGCAGTGTGAGCCCATGCTCTTCGGGACCTAGAACGTAAATACTGATTGATGTCATTTTGGAGAGAACCGCTTAATATTTCAGAGTGAGGTGACTTTGTCAGTGAAAAATTTTCAAGAATATTTTATGTGATTTTTTTCATGTCAATCTAGATGTTTGGAATATGGATTGCTGCACTCTTACTTGCTGGAACATCAACAGGTAAGACATTATTTATAATAAGTTCATTAAAAAATAAAGTGAACATTCACATCTAA
This sequence comes from Phacochoerus africanus, assembly GCF_016906955.1. Classification (NCBI taxonomy): domain Eukaryota; kingdom Metazoa; phylum Chordata; class Mammalia; order Artiodactyla; family Suidae; genus Phacochoerus; species Phacochoerus africanus. Next base: position 126,995,231 of record NC_062558.1, read on the forward strand.
AATGTAATTAAAATGGACTTTGAAATATTGGTTCTGTTTATATTTTATTTGTCATAAAATTATCTAAGGAAAATACATCGATTTCATAATATTGAATGAATCTGATGAGCATCTGTTTTCAAAAATATGAAAGTTGCTGAACAGTCTTATACTGGGCCTCCAGCTCTATCAATTACTAGTCTTACTATGACCTTGGTCAAGTAACCTATCAATAAAAGTCTCAGTTTCTTCATTTCTAAGATGAGTTTGTAGCAGTAAGTAAAAAACATACATGGGAGTTCCTGTTGTGGCTCAATGGTGTAAGAATCCTACTAGTATCCATGAAGATGTGGGTTTGATCCCTGGCCTCGCCCAGTGGGGTAAAGATCTGGTGTAGGTCACAGGCGCTCCTCGGATCTGGTGTGGCTGTGGCTGTGGTGTAGGCCCACAGCTGCAGCTCCATTTTGACCCCTAACTTGAGAACTTCCATACGCCACATCAATGCCAGATCGGAGCAGTGTCTGTGACCTACACCTCAGGTCACGGCAGTGCTGGATCCTTAACCCACTGAGCGAAGCCAGGGATCCAACCTGCATCCTCATGGATACTAGTTGGGTTTGTAACCCACTGAGACCCAACAGGAATTCCCCATATTTCCATTTTCAATAACTGATTCACAGTAGATGTTCAATAAATGTTTCATTGAACGAACGATCAATGCTGATTGGACCCTCAATACCGATTTGACTTTTTTTTTTTCCATTTGGGTCCTGATTTTGTGAAGGGATATGGTCTGTGGGCATTTCTTACATATTAATTCAATTCAGTGATTTATACACTTTATACTGTGAACTCCATATACATTTCCTATGTAGTAGTTATTGGTTTCTTCTGTTCTTACCACACAAGTTCAACATTGTACCTGTAAGCACAATAAAAGTTAATTGGTGTTTTAGCCAAAATAGAATCAAGGGATTTCAGTGTGTTTTGGTTCCTGCCTCTAGCTATCCTCTATGGAATAAAAAGTAAAGGAGATGGAGCTATTATTCATTTTAGTATATGCCAGGAACTGTGCTCTGTTTTCCATTATTTTCCTGCCTCCTAAGAGTCCCAGTTGAATACTGAAAGCAGATTAATTAGTTCCAGAACAAAATTAAGAAGTGAGTGAAATCTGCCTTGGTCCATTTTCTTGGACTGTCATATCTCTTATCAGTGGTGTCTCCTCCTTGGCGCTAGAGTGCACTGCACTTTTTGCTATCTCTACTCACAGCCCACCCCTCAAAATCCTCACTGAACAAGGATGCTAATAGTTTTAAATCAACAAATACAATCACCTGCTATGTGCCAGGCACTGTGTTAAGCTCTGGTGACATACTTGTGATTGGTAAGTTCCCTAGAGCCCATCAGAAATACTTGCTTTTCAAAAGGAAGTGACTTCTGCTTAGAAGCTGATTAAGCACAAAGTGTAAAATGACAAGTATCAGAGGACTGAATGTAAATAGGCTCTTACAAATTTTAATAGAGGCAATATAGGTAATAATACAAATGTGGTATAGATTTAATTTTTTAATTTTGTCAGCTGTGTAATAGAAATATGTGCGTAGTAGAAATATATGCACATATAAAATGCCTACATTTATATATAAGAATACCTACATTTCACATAACTATATATTTTTAAAATTAATTTGGCAGGTAACCCTCTCTTCAGTCTCCTCCAGAGCAAGTTTAAATGCCATGGTTAATCATAATCACTCCTTAGCAAGCACATTGGACTTCTCTGCTGCTCTTGATTTGCTTAGCTTAACCATGACCCTGGTTAAGTCCAACATTTTGCAACTTCGTGCCTGCACCTGTGCAGCTGAATGCACCTGGAGAAGAACACACACACGCTGACTGTCTCACTGGAAATTCATAGTTATTAAACTAAAGGGGACTGTAAATCTGCCAAGCCGTCATACTCTACTGCCCTAGTCCTTTCATTTTCCCAGGCTCCTGAGTTATTTCATTCTTCTCCCCTCTACTCAAACTTCCAATGTCTCCTTGCTCATTAACTCTCTTGGCTGATGACTTTATTTCCTATTTCAATAAGAAAATAGAGACAAAAGAGATCTTCCACAAATTCCCAGCACCACATCTGTCCATCTACCCACATATACTTGCTCACATATACCTGCTTGAACTAATACACCAATTTATATGATTTCTTAACCAATTAAAACTAGCTTCATGTAATGTGCTGTATTTCAAATGCTCCTTTAAAGAATCTTTATTTTTTTTTATTTTTTTTTTTGTTTTTATTTTCCCACTGTACAGCAAGGAGGTCAGGTTATCCTTACATGTATACATTACAATTACATTTTTCCCCCAGCCTTTCTTCTGTTGCAACATGAGTATCTAGACAAAGTTCTCAATGCTATTCAGCAGGATCTCCTTGTAAATCTATTCTAAGTTGTGTCTGATAAGCCCAAGCTCCCGATCCCTCCCACTCCCTCCCCCTCCCATCAGGCAGCCACAAGTCTCTTCTCCAAGTCCATGATTTTCTTTTCTAAGGAGATGTTCATTTGTGCTGGATATTAGATTCCAGTTATGAGTGATATCATATGGTATTTGTCTTTGTCTTTCTGGCTCATTTCACTCAGTATGAGATTCTCTAGCTCCATCCATGTTGCTGCAAATGGCATTATGTCATTCTTTTTTATGGCTGAGTAGTATTCCATTGTGTATATATATCACCTCTTCCGAATCCAATCATCTGTCAATGGACATTTGGGTTGTTTCCATGTCTTAGCTATTGTGAATAGTGCTGCAATGAACATGCGGGTGCACATGTCTCTTTTAAGTAGAGTTTTGTCCGGATGGATGCCCAAGAGTGGGATTGCGGGGTCATATGGAAGTTCTATGTATAGATTTCTAAGGTATCTCCAAACTGTTCTCCATAGTGGCTGTACCAGTTGACATTCCCACCAACAGTGCAGGAGGGTTCCCTTTTCTCCACACCCCCTCCAGCACTTGTTATTTGTGGATTTATTAATGATGGCCATTCTGACTAGTGTGAGGTGATATCTCATGGTAGTTTTGATTTGCATTTCTCTTATAACCAGCAATGTTGAGCATTTTTTCATGTGTTTGTTGGCCATCTGTATATCTTCTTTGGAGAACAGTCTATTCAGGTCTTTTGCCCATTTTTCCATTGCTTGATTGGCTTTTTTGCTGTTGGGTTATATAAGTTGTTTATATATTCTAGAGATTAAGCCCTTGTCAGTTGCATCATTTGAAACTGTTTTCTCCCATTCTGTAAGTTGTCTTTTTGTTTTCTTTTGGGTTTCCTTTGCTGTGCAAAAGCTTTTCAGTTTGATGAGGTCCCATGGGTTTCTTTTTGCTCTAATTTCTATTGCTTTGGGAGACTGACCTGAGAAAATATTCATGATGTTGATGTCAGAGAGTGTTTTGCCTATGTTCTCTTCTAGGAGTTTGATGGTGTCCTGTCTTATATTTAAGTCTTTCAGCCATTTTGAGTTTATGTTTGTGCATGGTGTGAGGGTGTGTTCTAGTTTCATTGCTTTGCATGCAGCTGTCCAGGTTTCCCAGCAATGCTTGCTGAATAGACTTTCTTTTTCCCATTTGATGTTCTTGCCTCCCTTGTCAAAGATGAATTGACCATAGGTGTCAGGGTTTATTTCCGGATTCTCTATTCTGTTCCATTGGTCTGTCTGTCTGTTCTGGTACCAGTCCCACACTGTTTTGATGACTGTGGCTTTGTAGTGTTTCTTGAAGTCTGGGAGAGTTATGCCTCCTGCTTGGTTTTTGTTTCTCAGGATTGCTTTGGCGATTCTGGATCTTTTGTTGTTCCATATAAATGTTTGGATTGTTTGTTCTAATTCTGTGAAAAATGTAAAGAATCTTTAGATCAGAGATGAAATAAAACACTTAAATTGTAGAATATAGCAAGATATGACTCAAGAACTGAAGAAACTACAAAAAGAACAAGTAAAGTTCAAGAAAGAATTTAATTAATAAAAATAAAGGAGAGGTTAGTGCATTAGAAAAACAGGAAGAAAACAATATAATTGATAACATCTATGTGGCAGTTGCTTCCTAAAACTAAAAAAATAGAAAACCATGACGGCAGTTTTAAATAAACAAAGGAAAATAAACATAGGTGTGAAAGACATTAAAATGATGTACACATGGTATAAATTCATCCTACAAGAACTGAAATTCTAGGTGAAAAACATTACTCTTTACACCAAAATAAATCCCAGACATATGAACATTTAAAAGTAAAAGAGCAAAACAATGAAAGTATGAAAAGAAAACAGAGTGAAATTGTTAATGATCTTGGAGTGAGGACGATTTTTCTAAACAAGAAAAAAAACTGCAAAGGGAAAGATTGATTATGTTGTTGAATAAAATGCAAAACTTCTATATGACACAAAGTAAAATCTATAAAACAAAAATGCAAACAATCCGTTAAAATGTCTTTTTAAACTATCTGACCGAAAGGGGGCAAATCTTTTTACCGTCCAAAGAGTTTTTATAAATAATTAAGAAAAGGAGTTCCCGTCGTGGAGCAGCGGAAACGAATCTGACTAGGAACCATGAGGTTGTGGGTTCGATCCCTGGCCTCGCTCAGTGGGTTAAGGATCCGGCATTGCCGTGAGCTGTGGTGTAGGCTTCAGATGCAGCTGGGATCTGGCATTGCTGTGGCTGTGGTGTAGGCCAGCAGCTACAGCTCCAATTCGACCCCTAGCCTGGGAACCTCCATGTGTCATGGGTGTGGCCCTAAAAGGACAGAAAGACAAAAAAAAAAAAAAACTTAAGGAAAGAAAACACTTTAGAAAAATGTGCATAGGCCAGGAAAGTCTCACCCATTTGAAGATGTATAAATGGCCAGAAATACACAAAAAGGTATTTAAATGTACAGGTAGTTAAAGAAATGCAAACTGAGAGGACAAAATGTGGTGCACGTTAAAATGTAAATGTGCATAGTCTTCCGCAGTAAATTGTATCATCGTTCCCCATTATTTCCCCTCTACACCCACCCCAAGAGGAGTCCACAGCCCCGTCTTCGTCCGCGTGATGTGGGACAATGGCAGTGCCAAATCTGAAGCCTGCTTGAAGAGTCACTGCCTGGTTCAGCTGTTACGTTCTTGGCTTCAAGAGCAACATGTTCTCTAGCTCCTGCTAAAGGGTCTGCTCCTTTAGCTTAGATCCGGGAATGAGAAGACTGGTAAAGCAGAGCCACATCCAACAGAAAACCATTGCAGCTAAAATATAAGATGAACAAGAAAGAAACCTTAATTTTTGTAAACCAATAAGATTTGGAGACTATTTGTTACCACAGTATAACCTATCAAAAACTAATTAATAATGTACCTCCCACCTCCTCTATTTAGTGATAGAATGGTCTGCATTGTGGTTCGTTTTTTTTCCTGCTACTTAACAGCAATGAAACACTTTTTCTAAGTCTTCATTTATTCACAAATATGACAGAGGGCTCTATCTGTCTTTACTATTTTAATTATTATTAATAAGACAAAGAAACCAAATGATATAATTTGGTGAAGAAGTACTCTCATCTTTTGTGACTTTTTTTCATATTATAAAGGTAATTTGTATTCATTATTGAAAATGTGAGGCCATAAATAATATAATGAAGAAAAATTGTGCTAACATCATTGTTAATATTTCAGTGTACTTCCTCTGAATTTTATTTTTTCCTCACACATTTTAAATGAAACTGTATTCTATGTAGTTCTGTAATCTGTCTTTTCCCACCAACACTGTATCATCCTCACTTTCATTAAAAGTTTCATTATAATTTTCCATAAACACTTAAATGGCTACATAATATCTTTAATTCTATAATTTTAGAACTATATCCTTTGTTATATGGGCCATTTACATTACTGACTCAATTTCACCTTATTAATTTTACATGAAATATGTTATTTTTAGAGAACTGTTCATCTTTCTAGTTTTGCCTGAGTGGCTTTAATATCTTATGATGTTGATCAGTCTTTTCTTAATCACATATAATTTCTTCTAACTTTATACCTTTTCTGTGGATATTGCCTTGTGGGAAAAGGGCATGATGACCAATACCCCTGGTAGGTTACAAACATAGAAAAAATGCAAATATTTATACTAATATTCATTTTATAGTCCAAACTCTCTTCCATAGACTGAGTGATGTAGTTGAGAACTTAGATTGAGGGGAAACTATGAAATTCCCAAAATTAAGGCAGCTGGGAATTCCAGGAAAAATTGATGATTGCATTAGAAAGCCATGACCCAGTATGAAATCATTGGTTCAAAATTGAAACTGGATGCATGTGTGCTTCAAGAGGAAAACCAGAATAGATTCCAAGCAAGAGAAGTATTGATTGAGAAATCACACTGAATGAGGGATATACTGAAGAAGCCCATGCTCAGACTTCCAATAAGAAGAAACAAAGGCAACCAGAGAATCCAGAAAAACAAAAATGGCACACAAAAGGCATGATCTGAATATGGAACCTGCTAAAATGATACTGCTCTGGAGCTCCTCATGTACAAGAAAAGGGAATTCATTTAAATGTTCTCATTTGAAGGGAAGGAGTGTATGAACAATGGAAGTGCAGAGAAGAAAATGTAGCATGCTCGCTGCTGTGAAAGAAAAATACTTATCTAGTCATAATAATATAAATTCTGTTTACTGATTTTCAATTTTTTGGAGTCAGTGTACAGACAAAACATGGAAGACTTAATTATGATTGTAGAACAAGGTCTGAAGGTTATCAGTCTTAATGGTAGGAATGTGAAAGTGCAGCTGACAGGCCTTAGAAGATGGAAGGGAGGAAGAGAAGCAGAAGTGGTTTCTCTTCAAACTTCCTCTTGCAAGGATAGGGATTCGTTATAAGGAATAAGAGCTATGGATCAAGACATAGAAGATGACTATTTAAGCTTACAGTGAAGCCAATAAATGAGCTGAAGGCAGTGTTATCAACTGTATTGGAGGAGGAGTTGAGAAAAAATGGAGAGCAGGCAGGCTGGCTATTGAGCTGTTATCCCTTGGCCTCAAGCCACCCTTGCTTTGCCAGCACTGAGAAATGGCACACAGTTGTCTCTTCAGTCACTCCTAGAAAGGCACTGTCAATAGGGACACTAGAGGGACACTGAGGCTCTGGGAGAGGGGAGGTGCTCTTTCCTTTTTGCTCCTGGTTCCTGTCTGTGTTTTCTCAACATTGGCTCTTTACTCCAGCACAACTATCCAGAAGCAGCAGCTCCTTCCAGTTTGCAGCTTTCCTTGTTGTCCCAGACTAGGTCCAGAGTACCCATTCAAAGATGTAGCCCTGGCCAGCTAGTACTCCCTCTCCAGGGACTTGAAAACCAGCTCTGGAGTGTAGCCCACCCCAATCCTCCACTGCTTCCCCCAGCCAGCAAGTTTCCAAGTTCCCACATTTGAATAACTCCACCTTTTCTGTTTCTTTCCTGGAGCTGGTAGCAGCTCCGGAGGTTACTCCGAGTTACTACAGGGTCTGCTTCTCCAATACATAATTAGTAGCAATTAATTGTATTAAACTCTCACAGTTAAAATAACTAGTATAGTTTCTGCTTCTTGCCCTGGGAGATCCAGGGAATAAGTGAATTAAATCCTCATTTATTATTGCACCAAATTAATAGATCATGTGTGACTAAAGTCGATAAACCAAAATTTGGTGGTATAAGTACATTGTATATAGATATGGAGGTAACCACAGGTACTGCAGAGATGTTTAAAAGTTGTTGCCTCTGGGGCAAAGGTTGAGTTTTTGGGTGGGCAGGGACTATTACTCATCTGCATATCTTTTTAATGTTCAGACATGTCTTTGATTAAAAATATTTTTAAATTTCCTATCCTCCCTCTATTTATTGTGGCATCTCACTCTTAGGGAATGGAGAAAAGCAAAATTTCCTAAAATTGTGAAGTTAAAATCTAGTGGACTTGAGAATCAGTATTTATTTAGTATTTTTGGTAAGTGATAAAAGAAAATCCTCAAATTCAAGTATTTGAATAGCTCTAACCAATACCAATAAATAATCATGTCAAATAAATTATAATGAATTTAAGAATAATAATGCATTGAATGATTTAGTAATAAATTGAGTAATTATCAATTATAATCATAATTGAATATATCAAACTATTCCTCCATAAAATAGCATGAAATAAAGGTTTTTTTAATTTATTTAAACTAAACAAACCACCAAAAACCCCATAAAATAATTCACTCATTTCTCCCACCCCCACAACCCCTGGCCTCTGGCAATTTGTTCTTTGTATCTGTGACCTTGATATATCATCTTTCTCTGACTTATTTCACTTAGCACAATGCAATCGAGGTCCATCCATGTTGTTACAAATGGTAAGATGTCATTCTTTTTAGGGATAAATAGTATTCCACTTTATAAACATTATATACCACAATTTCTTTTCATCGGTTGATGGAAAACCTTTGGTCATTTCCATCTCTTTGCTATTGTAAATAATATAGCAATGAATATGGGGGTGCATGTGTCTTCTCAAGTTGGTGTTCTCATTTTCTTCAGATGAATACCCAGAAGGGGACTTGCTGGATCTTATGACAGTTATATTTTTTATTTTTTGAGGAACCTCCATACTGTTTTCTATAACAGCTGTACCCATTTACATTCCCACCAACAGGCACGAAGTTTCCCTTTCCTCTACATCCTTGCCAACACTTGTTTTTTTCTTGTCTTTTTGATAGTTGCCATTCTAATAGGTGTGAAGTGGTATCTCACTGAAGTTTTGATTTGTATTTCCTGATGATTAATGATGTATAGCATCTTTTTGTATACCTGTTGGTCATCTGTATATCTTTTTTTGAAAAATGACTATTCAGATCGTCTGCTAAATTTTTTTTTTTTTTTTGTCTTTTCTAGGGCCGCTCCCCTGGCATATGGAGGTTCTCAGGCTAGGGCTTGAATCGGAGCTGTAGCCACCGGCCTACGCCAGAGCCACAGCAACGCGGGATCCGAGCCGCGTCTGTAACCTACACCACAGCTCACGGCAACGCCGATCATTAACCCACTGAGCAAGGGCAGGGACCGAAGCCGCAACCTCATGGTTCCTAGTTGGATTCGTTAACCACTGCGCCACGACGGGAACTCCCCTGCTAATTTTTTAATTAGATTTTTTTTTTTGCTATTGCATTGTGTGTGTTCTTTATCTGTTTTGGGTATTAGTCTCTGATCAGTTATATGATTTTCAAATGTTTTCTCTCATTCAGTCATTTGCCTTTTCATTTTGTTGGTGGTGTCCTTCACTGTGCAAAAGCTTTTTTGTTTGAGGTAGTCCCAGTTGTTTATTTTTGCTTCCTTTGCATTTGTGTCTGATGTCAAACTCGAAAAAATCATCCCCAAGACCTGTGTCAAGGAACTTACTGCCTATGTCTTCTTCAAGGAGTTTTATGGTTTTAGGTCTTATGTTCAAGTATTTAATCTCTTTGAGTTAATTTTTGTGTATTGTATAAGATAGTGATCCATTTTCTCTCTGTCACATGTAGCTGTCCAGTTTTCCCAACATCATTTATTACAGAGACTGTCCTTTTCACATTGTATATTCTTTGCCTGTTTGTCATAAATTAATTGACCATATATGCCTGACTTTATTTCTGGGCTCTGTATTCTGTTCCATTGATCTGTGTGTTTGATTTTATACCAATATACTCTTTTAATTACTATAGCTTTCTAATGTAACTTGAAATAAGATAGTGTGACTTCCTCCAGCTTTGTTCTTCTTTCTCAAGATTGCTTTGACTATTTCAGGTCTTTTGGAGTTCCGTACAAATTTTTGGACTTTTTGTTCTAGTTCTGTGAAAAATTCCATTGGAATTTTGACAGGGGTTGCATTGAATCTGTAGATTGTTTGGGGTAGTGTGGACATTTTAACAATATTAATTCTTCCAATCTATGAACATGGGATACCTTTTCATTTACGATGTCTTCCTCAATTTCTTTCCTCAATTTCTTTGAGTCTTCAGTGTACATGTCTTTCACCATTTTGGTTAAATTTATTCATAGGAATTCTTTTCTTTTTGATGTGGTTGTCAGTGTGATTGTTTTATTAATTTTTCTTTCTGATTAATTGATATAAATAATTTATTTTTGCATATTGATTTTGTATCCTTCAATTCTGCTAAATTTGTTGATTAGTTCTAACAGGTATTTATGGATTTTTTTTAGGGTTTTTTTTATATATACTATGATGTCATCTACAAATAGTGACACTTTTACTTCTTCCTTTCCAATTTGGATACCTTTTATTTATTTTACTTTCCTAATTGTCTTGACTAGGACTTCAAATATGTTGAATGATAGTGGTTAGAGTGGGCATCCTTGTCCTGTTCCTGGTCTTAGAGGAAAAAATTTAAGCTTTCCACTGTTGAGTATGGCGTTAGCTGTGGGCTTGATATACATGGTGTTTATTACATCAAGGTATGTTCCCTCTATACCTCTATACTTTGTTGAGAGTTTTTAATCATAAATGGACATTGAATTTTGACAAATGCCCCTATTGAGATGATCATATGCTTTTTATTCTTTGTTTTGTTAATGTGGTGTATCGCATTGACTGATTTGCAGATGTGGAACCATCTTTTCATCAATGGAATAAATTTCACTTAATCATGTGTATGATCCTATTAATGGATTGTTGAATTATATTTGTTAATATTTTGTTGAGGATTTTTACATATGTGTTATTTTGGGATATTGGCTTGTAATTTTCTTTTCTTTTTGGCATCCTTGTCTGGTTTTGATATCAGGGTAATGCCAGCCTCTGTTACTTTTTGAAAGAGTTTGAGAAGGATTTCTTTAATTCCTCTATGAATGTTTGGTAGAATTCACCAGTGGAGCCATCTGGTCCTTTTGTTTATTGGGAGGTTTTTGATTACTGACTCAATCTCCTCAGTAATTGTTCTGTTCACATTTTCTATTTCATCATGATTCAGTCTCTGTAGGTTGTGTGTTTCTAGAAATTTATCCATTTCTTCTAGTTTGTCCAATTTGTGTGCCTATACTTTTTCGTGATGGTTTCTTATGATCCTTTGTGTTTTTGCAGTGTCAGTGATATTTCCTCTTTCACTTCTGATTTTATTTGAGTCTTCTCTTTCTTTATTGGTGAGTCTAACTAAAGATTTGTCAATTTTGTTTATCTTTTCAAAGAATCAGATTTTAGTTTTTGTGTTCAGCTATTAAATGAAAATATAAGTTTACAGTGAAAGAATAAATTAGAGTTGGCGAAATTAAAGAAATGACCAAGACCTGGTTTTCTTAAAGCCTCTCATTTTAGAGATGAGCAAAGTGAGCTCCAGAAAGAAGAAATGGTTAAAACTAAATGAAACTTTGCTCTCATTTATAATCTCTGAAACATATATTGGACTCCTGCTGGGTGCCAAGCATGATGCTAGACTCTGGAGACACGGAGATCCATTTCATCAAGAGCTTTATTAAGTCTAGTAAGAAAATGTAGAAGCTCAGGAAAGACACAGTATCCCATCTTCTGTCTCAGGCCATTAACAAAGGCTTCCCTGTGTGATAGTTCATTTAGCCTCCATAACTTGGCTGTGAGGTAAGTGGTACCATCTCCATTTTGCAGAGAAGGATATTGAGGCTCAAAACAGGTAAAATAATTATGCAAAGCCAGGAGTGTATTATTCCAAAGCCCACATACTCTCATCTGTAGCATTGCAGTCTACATGGTTATGGCCATACTGTGGAGAAGGAGAGGGAAGGGAAGGGGAGAAGAGAGCATTTTTTTGAGGAGAATCTCCCTGAGTCAGCGTTGTTTAAATTAAAGACTAATGTCAATTAACCCTGGTTCCTATAATACTGACACTCTCTCTTTTTGCTGCAGGAGAAGAGGTTTGCTATGAAAGGGTGGGGTGCTTTAAAGATGGTTTACCATGGACTGGGACTTTGTCAAGACAGTTGGCAGGTTTACCCTGGTCTCCTGAGGAGATAAACACTCGCTTTCTGCTTTATACTAGACGTAACCCCAAAACCCATCAGGTAATGTAACTTGCTACCTTCGCATATAGATTATTCTAAAATGTAAGATGCAGCTATAGATATATAAGACACAGTTAGAGAAACCTATTCTGACATTAACTGGCTTAAAGGAAAATATTTCTTTTTAGTATTGTGAGCGCTCATATTTTTCCTAGTATTTAAATGTAAATATTGCTCTGAATATGTGTTTCATATAAGGTAAACTTGGTAATTCATTCAGATAATATATTAAATAAGACCCTTCCATATGTACGACTGAACAGCCATAGTACCTATTATGTACTAAATTAAATAAACAAGACAGTGTCTTAAATTTATTATATTAGGGGAAATGAAGTATGTAGACCAGTTCCTTTACTGCAACACAAGTTCTGATCTGTGATGTAAGATACAAATAAAAGACTCTGGGAACAGAGTGAGGAAGGGCTTACCTTCCCCTTGGGATGGGGATGGGAAGCAGGAAAGGCTTTGAGGAGAAGTTGAGGATTTGAGGTGTGTCCTGAAGGGTGGGCAGAGTTTTTGAAAGCAGAGACAGACAGGGAAATGACAAAGGAAATGGTGTGAACAAATGCACAAAGGAGAGAGACTATGGCATGTGTGTATTAACTGAATACGTGTTGGGTTAGGCTGGGGGCATGGGGAAGTTCTCGAATGTAGTTAATTAGAAATATAGTTTAGAGACGATTGATATAACTCATTCCTGGGGAGTTCGGGCATCATCTTGGGAGCCATGAGGACCCACTGCGAGTTTTTAAGAGACTTTAGGACACTGGCTCTGGCTGCAGCGTACCTTCTTGCCTGGAGGGGACTGCCAGACCATTTAGTTCTGTGCTGTCCAGCATGATAGCTACATGTGGCTAATGAAATGAAATAAAATTTAAATTTGGTTCCTCAGCTGCACCAACTACATTTCAAGTGCTCAATAGCCACATGTGGCTAGTGGCTACTGTATTGGACAGTACAAATATAGGATATTTCCATCATCACGGAAAGTTCTCTTTGACAGAGCTGAATTGGAAGCTCTAATGCCGTTTGGATCAGACATGGCAACTAGCCTAAACCAGAGAGTAAGGAGATTAAGATAATAGAAAATTAGCATGCTAAACATCATTAGCAGTCCTGAGAGTCCTCATATACATGATAGGAAGAATGATGATCCTCTTGTGTGAAAGCTTTAGGATGAAAGAGAAAGGTGAATTTTAGATGAGCAAGATTTGTTCAGCTATTGGAGATTTAGCCTTACAGCTTAGTGGGCCATCTAGAACTGGAGAAACGTATTCCAAAGTCTTTTACCCAGAGGTGAGAATTGAAACTTGGAGTGCATGAAATCTCAGGGGAAAGAACAAAATGTGATACTAGACCCAGTGGAGCATCTTTATTGAGGAAGCAGGTGGGAAAAGAGGCCAAGGAAGGATCGCTCCCCAGTGCAAGATCAACTCCAGTTTACCTGTATCTATAACCTTGAGGCTTGCTTTCCATGAGACCTATCACACACAGGGTAGGTCTCACCAGCCAAGAAAGCCTTCTTTTTTTTTCTTTTCTTTTTGGTCTTTTTAGGGCCATATGGAGGTTCTCAGGCTAGAGGTGGAATCAGAGCTGTAGCTGTTGGCCTACACCACAGCCACAGCAACTCGGGATCCAAGCCATGTCTGCAACCTATACCACAGCTCATGGCAACACCAGATCCTTAACCCACTGAGCAAGGCCAGGGATCGAACCTGCATCCTCATGGATGCTAGTCAGCTTCATTTCCTCTGAACCACAACGGGAACTCCCAAGATAGCCTTCTGCTATGACCTCACACCTTGAAAACATAACGTGACTTGTAGCTATCAACCTATAGACACACACATCCATATGTCCACATAGCTCTTTACTGAAACATGCCATCTGTTCTGTAGATGGCAGCTCTAGCTAGAGCAAAGAAGAAAAAATAAGACCTTATTTTGGGTAAAGAGAAACTTATAAAGAAAGTGTCCTCAAAAGTTTGATCTTTATAACTATCAAAAAGCAATGAGAAGAATATTACTCAGTTTCAAAAGGAGAGCATCTCAAAAGGAGCTGAAGTTCTGATAGATGCTACAACATGGATGAAGCTTGCAAACATTTTGCTAAATTGAGTAAGCCAGACAGATGCAAAAGGACAAATATTATATGATTCCAGTTATGTAAGGAACCAAAAATAGTCAAATTCATAGAGACAGAAAGTAGAATAATAGTTACCAGGGGCTGGGGGAGGGGTGACAGGAAGCTTTGGTTTAATGGGTACAGAGTTTTAGTCTGAGATGAAAAAAATTCTTCAGGGGGAGGATGGTGATGGTTGCACAATGTGAATGACAATGCAAGTAATTTTACATTTAAAGTGGTTAAAATGGTAATGCATATTTTACCACAATTTTTTTAGGGGGTACTTTTGTCCGTTTAGGACTTTTGGGGTGTGTTTTTCTATTCAGGGCTAACTGTATCCCCTGGTCTCGACCCTCAGTCATCACAGGACCCATCGATCCTTTATCTTTCTAGATAGAGACCTTGCACTTGAACTTTTTAGAGCACAGGCACTAAAACAGAAGGTGACAAAGACTAGTTTATAGGCAACGAGACTGAGCCCTAAGGGCACTGAAGAGAACATAAGAAACTGCATACTTTCTAATAAAAGAGGCCATAAAAGCAATGTTTCCCACATCTTCTCCACTCCCTTCCATTTAGAAAGAATCACATGTGACAAACCTGATCTGTACTTGAATTTTGCAATGGCTAGAAGCCTGAGGGTTTGCTGTTACAGAGTTTTTAATAACAGCTAGGTTGTAGGATGAGTGAAGGTGTGATACTGAAAGCAAAGATCATCCCAGGCTTGCCTCATACTATGTAAATATGATTGCCTTTGTTTATGAGAAAGCAGATGTAAACTCTGCAATGACTTAGCACACTCTTTCCTCAGAGGAAGAAATTGTCAAGGATAAACATGGTACAGTAAACTTGGTCTTCTGAGTCATAGGCCTTCTCATTTACATTTCTGGGAGAATAAAACCAGCCCCCTTCTCCCATGAATCCATGACTTCTTAAACTGAGAGTGGCTTGTGCATTCACTAGTGATGATTCATAGTTTGCATAGTTAATGGTGGTTTCTGTGCCTGCAGCTTTTATCAAGACTAGAACATACCCTAACCAATGACTATTTTTGACTCACTGGAAATGAGATCCCATGAGAAGTAGTCAGCACTTGTAGGACAGGTTGATTTTATGCCAGTTAGTTTCCAGGCCCCCTCAAAGATAAGAATGCAAGAGAAAAGGCCCCAGGAGTTCCCGTCGTGGTGCAGTGGTTAATGAATCTGACTAGGAACCATGACATTGCGGGTTCCATCCCTGCCCTTGCTCAGTGGGTTAAGGATCCGGCATTGCCGTGAGCTGTGATGTAGGTTGCAGACGTGGCTCGGATCCCGCGTTGCTGTGGCTCTGGCATAGGCCAGCAGCTATGGCTCCGATTGGACCCCTAGCCTGGGAACCTCCATATGCCACGGGATCGGCCCAAGAAATGGCAAAAAGACAAAAAACAAACAAACAAACAAACAAAGAGAAAAGCCCCAGAACCCAGCTGAATATCAACACACTTCAGCCCTATCTCTGGATAAGCTGTTCTAATGCCCTCTCTTAGTTTCTATCTTTGCAGCAGCAGAATCCAGTTGTCTTCTTTTGATTCCATCATGTTGGTTGAAGTTTTCCATTTTCTAGATTAGTGTATCATTTTAGAGGGATATGCTAGATTAAATGTGCAGTGAACAAAAAATTTTTTTCTCCCAACTCTACTTTATTAAATCATTAGTGGCTTTTGTGACGACAGAGGATGCTTGGATCTGCTAATACTCGTCAGATTGTCATTTTGAGGCTTGCTCCATGTCCTACTTCTTCAAACTATTTTCATGACAGGGGAAGAATAAACAAACCTTTTCTACCAAATGTCCCCTTCCAAAATATTTTTTTTAAATTTAGAAACAAGAACAAAGTAGCTGTTTAAGGGGAGTTAGAATGAGCCTCAGGTTCTTTTAGATACATAGGTGAACAAATGTCTTTGCACTTGGATTTAATTATTTAGCAGGGAAGTGCTTTCTAAAAAGCCCAAATACAATTGATTTTCTTACCTGTCTCACAAATCCTTCATCTATCTGGTCTATGTCCTATCAGAAGAAAGCATTATGATCAGATTACAGCTTGAAAGCCCAGTGGTTAAGTGCCTGACTTCAGAGAAAGTCCATGTGGGTTTGGATCCTGCTCCAGGACCCATTAGCTGCAGTGCTTTTGGACAAATGACTTGATTTCTCACTATGCCCCTCCCTGATTTGTAAAATTAGTCTACCTCACAGTACTGAGAGGGTTAACTGAGCTTCTCTGTAGAGAACCCATAACACAGATAGATATGATTTTATCTGTATTCTACTTATTGCCATGTAAACCAACTTAAGATTCTCATAATTGTTTGCTGTAAGCAGCTTATTAAGGTGTATGATTAATTGCATATACTGTGAAACACAGGTAGCTAGTAATAGGCTCTCCATTTCAATTTCATAAGTATCTAAATGTGTTGCTTTTCAGTTTAGGATTACCATTGTCAAACTTGCTATTTGCTTAGAGCCTTTATTTTTTCTCAGTACAATTGCTTATATTTATGACTTTTAATTTTTCTCTTAATAGTAAAATCACTTAAATTCATAGTATTCTAAAGTCTTTGAGAGTTTGGTTATAAAAACCATCCAACAAAGTATGAGAAATACAAAACAACATTTAACATAGTCACATAAAATTGTCTTTAATATGCTGTTGTATTTCATATGGTGAGTCTAACCTCTTTTTCTCGTTCATGAAGTGTGGCATTTGCCACCTTTGGAGCATGCTTTTAAGGCTTGAATGAGATAATTCTCATGAATTACGTTGATAACTGAAAAGTGTGATACGAAAGTAAGGCTTATTGAAATTACATTTGAAACTGACCCAACATTGTCTTACAAACATTGCCTTAAAACTAAATATTTTAATTTCCTTTCCTCATGATTAAATTTCTGTGTTGCATTTTGTAATGCAGTAATAATTTCTTGGTACTTTTGGAATATGTAGCAGTAACTATTTCTTCGATAACAATGTTTTAAAGAAGGCTGTTAAAATCAAATTTAGAGGAAGACTTCTGAGCAAATTTAGAATAATTCTACTAAATGTTAAATAATTTTCAGTTATTCTACCTTAATTTTTTCATTTCACCTGAAACAGGAAATCAGTGCAGTTAATTATTTAACTATCCAAGCCTCAAACTTTGGGATAGACAAGATCACCCATATCAACATACCTGGATGGAAATCAGATGGCAAATGGCAGCAAGACATGTGCAATGTATGTGAATAAACTCTTCCTTTACTCTAGTATGAAAGCTTTATGTTTAATGTGAATATACTTTGTAAGGTACTAATGTGTATTCATGGAAATTCTCCATTCAGTTATTCGCATTGTCCATGTTCCAAGGCTCAAATGAATTGCCTATTTCCCGCTTATTTTCACTTACAGTGAATTGCATGGATTATGATGGAAGATTTTTATAATTGTTCTTTGGTAAATTCTCATCTTTGACAAAGATTGAATGGTATGATAAATTTCTCATTTAATTTAAGGAAAACGTTTGTTTCCAAGTTCACTCCATGAAATTAATGTTCCTCTCTTATACTCAAGATTAATAGGCTGCTAACATAGTATAAGCAATTAATTATTTACAAGCCATATAGTGTGGTAGCGTCAGGCTGTCTGAAATCATATTATAGTTCTACTTACCAGCTCTGCGGTCATGGGAAAGTTGATTAAACTATCCGTGCCTAAGATTCCTTATCTTTAAATGAGATTAAATAAATTAATAAATATAGAAGAGTTAGGATAGAGCCTAGCATGAAGTAGATTCTCAGTACCTGCATATGTTATTTCTTGTTGTGGAATCAGTTGTTCAGGCACTTTGGTTTTCCTTAATTCTTATTTTTAACACTGTATAAATCTTTTTAGGTATTGCTAAAAGTAGAAGATGTGAACTGCATTAATTTAGACTGGATTAATGGTTCCCAGCAGTATATCCAGGCTGTGAACAATCTCCGTGTTGTTGGTGCTGAGGTGGCTTATTTTATTGATGTTCTCAAGGTAAAATTATATTTAATTGGCATTGTATCATAACACCAAGAATTTGAGGCAATTCTATGTTCTTTTTATTGGTTTACACAAGTACTGAATATGTGAAATAATAAGTATTGATGTATGGTAGCCAAAAGGGAATTTACTTGTGAGAGAAGTGCCTGTGCTTCTACAAAGTGCCACTTGGTGGCAGTGTCCCTTCACAGGCTCCTCACCAAATCCTTCGCTGTCCCCCAAGATCCAGCTTGGGTCAGTGTTTGGGACCATCTCTGTTGGTTTTCCTCCCACTGTAAACCTATCCTTAATAGCAGATAATAAACTGTTTCTGCCTTATGAGTTCTATTTGTGTAGAATGTGAAATACATTTTCCCACAGAAACTGGATTCTGTGGTCCACAGGCCAGTCCAGGCACAACTCTTTAATGTACACATTTTCTAAAAGAAGAAAATAGACATTGCTATTTATGAAAGGTATACTTTGATACATTTATAAATCTCCAAATGCTCTACTATAATAGAAAATAATTTCCTGCCATAAAATGCAATGAAGTAAAATCTAAAGATTTATGACCATTTCAGATTCTTAAGGAAAGTTCCCTCATTCCACTCAACAAATAGTTCACTCTGCACTTGCTGTCCTAGGCACTGAGGGCACGCAGTGAGCAAGACAGTGTTTCTGCTCTGACAGAGTGTGGGGATGGCACTGTGAAGAAATTCAAGGCACGTGGGTGGTCGGTCAGGGCAGGTGACCTTCTAAGCCTGAACCCAGCTAGGAAACATCCTGGAGAAGAGTCAGGGAGCCCAGTACTCATCCCTGCCATCCCCTTCTCTATCTGCCCCCCACTTCTCTATTTGCCTCTACTTCTCTATCTGTCCCCATTTCTCTGTAGGCCCCCAACTTCTCCATCTGCCCCCCACTTCTCTCTCTGACCCCCCCCCCACATCTCTATCTACTCTTCCCACTGTTTCAGGGGAGACTAGACTACAAGAAGGAACTTACAGTGGGTCTTTGTCTTACAAAGGATAAAATCAAATTCATCTCCTCTTCAGAGAAAAACCAGTCCTAAGCTTTTGTGAATATCTTCGTTGATCCTGGAGCCTAAGTTATGGGCTCTTCGTCCAAGAAATAAATAGGAGTGGTTTGTAGGGAGCCGTGAGATGTTTGATGAACAGAAGGGGAAACTGTTTGCTGACTTATATGTTGAGTGAACTCTTCACCCCCTTGGGAGCCCAAGGTGAAGAGCAGGAGAGGGTCTAGGGTGAGGAAGCCTGGAGCCGTCAGGAATGATTCAGGATCCAGGCCTGCAGAGGAGCAGCTGGGGAATGGGGAGGAGTCTCTCCCCTACCCCCTTTTCTGTCATCTTATCACAGGTTACTAGGTTACTTCCCCACCTGGATTGGCCCTGGGGCGAGCAGGTGCCTGACAGTGGGGTACCAGGTGGATGGGGAAGGAGGAGGAGAAAGCTGAAGGGGAGGAGAGTGGGAGCCAATCTCAGACCCCAGTCTGCAGAGAAAGGCTGGAAAGCAAGAGGAGATTTCAAATGGTGGCAGCAGCGGAAGACAGGGTCCCCTAATGACAGGAACCAATGGGGAAGACATTCACATGCAAAAGTACTCTTCATAATGCAGCATATGACCCTGTCATTACTGGTGAAAAATAAAAAGAACGTTTGATCAAATGACAGATTTATCCAAGATGGCAATTTCTTGTTTTTCAGTATTATCATGGAGAGAGCCCGAACCTTTGCTGAAACTGAAAATAGAAAACACTTTGCTCCTTTGTTCCCCATTAAGCTGATTGTGTGTGTGTGTGTGTGTGTGTGTGTGTGTAAACTCACACATAGTCTTTTTGTGAACATTCTTAAAATTTAATTCTTAAAAATTCTTAAAATTTTCTAAAGACCAAAGGCATCTCAGACATTTGCTAGAGTTGCCTTAAAGTGAAGGAGACAGACACAGGCGAGGTAACAGCAGGAAGATGAGCTGCCTTTGACCTGTGTTGGGGGTGTGCTGGATGGGTTAGGCCTCAGGAGGGAGGGACACGGGCTGAAGCCACTGCCATGGTCCCTGGGCTGTTCGCCTTCCTCTGAGGCCCCTTAGCACTAGGAGAAGAACTCTGACAGAAGGCATTCCTCTAGCCCTTCTGATGCCTTTCCTTCATCTGGATAAGGATGTAGGTGGATATGAGTGTCACTTTGTCATTTTAGCAGTCCCCGTCATGGGTGTGAGAGGGAGAAACATATCAGCTCCTTTTTAATTTTAAGCATGTTTCATTTAGTCTACCTGCTCTTTTAAAAATATTTGTTCTCTTTTCCTTCTTAAAAACCCTACCAGCAAAATTTTGGATATTCCCCTTCTAAAGTGCACTTGATTGGCCACAGTTTGGGAGCTCATCTGGCTGGGGAAGCTGGGTCAAGAACGCCAGGCCTTGGAAGGATAACTGGTAAGCTTGCCCTGGAGTTGGGCCTTGGGTTTGTTTACATATTTGTTTACACACAAAATCAAGTGTCTGAACATCAAAGAAAGTCACAGAAGCAAATGTAAGACAGGAGAAAATGTGACTCCATCACATTAAAACATGAAATACTTCCAAAGTGTGAGTGTGTAAATCTGCATTCAGAAGTGTTCACCACAATGTTGCCTTTGGTGCAAAGTAATGGAAGCTGGGAAGGTCCACCTGTTGGGGATGGTTGACTGAATTATGACACATTCCATACTTCGCAATTCCATGCTACGAATACGCAGAGGGAGAGAGAGCCCCAAGATGGTCCTGGAAAGACACCCATGGCACATCAGCATCACAGCTCCCCAGTGCAGCTGGCAATGCTGAACTGGTTTGCTTAAGGCCCATGCCATTCTCGTTGCTAAAATTTTGAATATTACCCCTGGATATCCTGTTAAGTCTCAAAATAAATTGCAGAGTGAATCCTATGAATTAGGGTTTTGAGGATGGTAATTCGTCCCATCCCGTCCCTGCATTCAGACTTCCAACTGCTTGAATCAGAAGGATAGAGATCAGAACATCAGCAGCATCACTGGCAAGCTGGGCTGGCCCCTCCCTGCGCTGCCTCCCCAAACAGCAGTCAATCAGCAAGTCCCAAGTTTCTTTCATCCTTTGTTCTTCTCTTTCATCTACGTTGTGCCTCTCCACGGCCTGGTGACTGTCCTAGCTCAGGTCCTCTCCATCTCCTGCCTAGATTTTTGCCATTCATGGCTGGTACCCCAGTCTTACACGAGCATTGCCAGTGTCATCTTTCTAGACACAGGCTGTGCCACTCCACTGCTTGAGACTTTCTGTTGTCTAAAGCTTCTTAATTTGTCATATAAATTTTTCATGTTTCATCATGTTTTTCCGTGATTCTGTGCCTTTGCAAATGGCATTCCCTCTCACCCTAAACGTCCACTGTTCATCCTTAAAGATGTATCTAGACTGTTTCTTCCTCAGGCAGAGTTGATGTTCTGTACTTCCCACCTTTTTGAAATATGCCTCTGTTATGTTTGAAACTACAAATATTGTATCACAAAGTCTAATTAATTATGTATGTGCCTATTATTTTCAGAAGACTCTGCACTACTTAGAAAGCTTCCCTTACTGCACTCCCGTCCCAGGCCTGGGAGTGTGTACATAGTACACACTTTCTGTTTGTCAAAATAATAAACTGCCATGCTGGGTGTACATCTTGACACGTAGTAGGTACACACTTTCTGTTCATCAGAACAATAAACTGCAGCTAGCTCAGGTGTACACACACATACACGATTTCATTTCAAATTTAAGTTTAAAATATTGTTCCTAAAAATAGTTAAGAAGTTTAAAGTATGTTACTTCTGCAAGCTCTTGGTATAACTTTCCTGCTGAAAGTTTCTTCTTTCTCTCAGCCCTCTGATCTCAACTCCAACCCCAGTCCACCACCACCATTCTTATTTAGGATAATAAAAATAGTATATTTATGCTGATGTTACTGTGTGGCAAAAATCTACCTTTGCTCTAAGTTTTTAAGCTCAGAGGAAGGAAGAAACTTGTGCAGATGGAAGCTCATGGGGCCTCCGCAGCCTTTGGGGCATTTCAGCCGTAAATTAAAGAGAAGAACATTGCCATGCATGTAATAAAAATTCACACTGGGGTACAGTAAATTCATGGAGATTTTGCTTTCCTGTATTCTTAGTTCAAAAATCAGATACTTTTTAATTCTACTTCTTCCTGCCAAGTGAATTATCCTGTTGAATAAATAGAAAACAATAAATTTTTAAAGGCTCTCTAAAGGTCCAAAGAATTTATATAATTTAATGTTGCAATCTGTATTCCAAGTGGTTAGTTTTTGAGCAATCATGTTCCTTGACTAACAAAAGAACTGAGACATCAAAAAAAGATTTTGTATTTATAACAATACCAGTTCAAAACAAAATGTGAGAGATTTTAAGACATACATTAAGTTTTTGTCTATGGTAATTATCTATAACTGGTAGGCAGTTGCCGTAAATGACTCTAGCATCAGCTGATTCAAGATTTCATTTTCCTTTTATCTATAAACAGCGTTGACTTTTTCCCTTTTTGGAAAGAGATTACTCCCTCTGTGCTGATACACAAATGCACCCAAATATATACACATCGATAAAATCGGATCCTAAATGGTGAAGCTCTCACTTATATAGTAGGGGTCACATCTCCCCATCTCAGATCAATTAACGCTTGAACCTAATAGTTCTCCCTCTGTTAACCTTCTTCCTGAAATATCCTAGAATCACAAATAGGAGATTCCCTCTTCTCTGCCTCTTGGAAAGACTAGTTGTCTTTTTTTTTTTTTTAACTTTTTTTAAATCTAGTTGCCTTGTCCTAAGGTTAACATAATCTGCTATATTTGGATGTATCTTTCATCAGCAGATTGTATCTAATTAGCAATTGTATATTAGCCAAAAAAAAAAAAACAAAAAAAAAACACAACAAAACCTCCCTAGAGTTGAAGATTAATCGTGAGACAAATGCTTTCAACGTCTTTCTTTTAAGCTTGGATATTTTGTTCAGATGCATATTGGTTTACTTCATTGACCCCCTCTGTCTAATTTTATCTTCCTACCTGTGCTCTGAGTCTCATGCCTACTTTGGGGACCTAACTGTGATTTGTCTGATTTTTCTCCCACCTCATCAAGCTCTTTTCCCCAGCTCTGTCAATTAGCACTGATGTGTGCACCTTCCTCCTGGATCACAGCCCCTTCTAGCTGATGCCCTGGCCTTCCTCACTCCTGAGATTGTTCCAAAGTGAAGTGCCACACATCCTCTGCTCTCCTCAACTCACTGCAGTCTGATTTCTTCCCCAACCCTTCTGGCAAAAACCACTCTGCCTATACCATCAGGGACTTTTCAGTGGGACTTTTTCAGGCCTTTTCCATCTTACTTGGCTCCTCTGCAGAATTTGACTCACTGACCCCTCCCGTGCTGTTGGAACACCCTCTCCTCTTGGATCCTGTGGTTTGCCATCTTTTCCGTGTCTTTGGTCTTGTCTGAAGGCTTCTCTCCAGGCTTCTTTCAGGTTCTGTTTCTTTTGCCTTCCCTTACTCATTGGTGTGCTCCAAGGTTCTGCACTAGGCCTCCTCTTCTCTCTCACCTCTTCTCACTCTATCACTTCTTTCTCTACAATTATATTTATCAGCAAAATAATATGACAGTTCACACCCCCTAACTGTGGCACTTTCATTTCTCACTCGTGCCACATTTTCCCAGGGCTCAGCCACAGCTCTGCCGCCACTTAACAGCAAAGAAACTTTGCTAAGATACACATATAACGGTAAATCTCCCCCAAATTTGCAAACTTGTAAGAGCTGCCCATCAACAACCAGGTTCCGCCCAAACCCATCATGGTTCAGATTATATCTGGCTCCTGCTTTCAATGCTGTCTTCATCTTTCTTCCTAAAACTCTACACTGCAGCCCTTGAAAACTAGTTACATTTTCTCAAATGTGGTTAACTGTCTTGCCTGATGGTCACACACATTCTTCTCTATCCTCCCCACCAGGAGGCTGCTGACCCCATCTTTACCCTGGCTGACTCTTCTAGTCCCTCAGATCTCTCATCTGCAGCAGAAGCATGTTCTAATTTCCCATGGGTCACATGTTGCTTCTCTGTGCTTGTGTAACACCTGTGCTCACCTCTGACTCAGCACTAAGCACACTGCATCACAGAGCCTTCCCCACCAAACGGAAAGCTCCTTGAGGTCAAGGCTAGGCCTTACTCTTTGTATCCAAATGCTGAACCCCATTCCTAGCACATAGTAAATTAATAAATGATTGTCAGATGTGTAAATGAGGAGTTACGTGAATGACCACAACACTTTAGAGACCTTTATTTTAGTAGGCATTTGAACAGGAGACAATGGGCTGAGAGTCTGGACACCAGGGCTCCTGGTCCACTTTGCCTCTAACATATGGTGGCCGTGTCAAATCCCTTCACTTCTCTGGGCATCAGGCTTTTGTAATACAATGAATGGAACTAAGTGAGCCTTAGCCAAGGACTATGATTCTGTTATTTTAACTGTGTTGTTTTGTGATTCATCTTAATGTTTTGAGGAGCTCTTCTCTTTTTATTTTTTTTACATATAAATGTTGCTTTCAAGACCATTTGCAATCCATAGCCCAAGTTGTATGTATGATAGTCCATGTACAAGCCCTAGAATAGCCACTTTGATTTTTCTGACTTGGTTAGATTTTTGGCGTTGTCTAGATACAGTCTGACTTGTGTGTAGGAATTTGACATCGCAATATATACAGACCTTGTGTTTATAAATATAAACAGGCCCTACAGTTTATGTATCTGTCCTTAGGCTGAGTGGTGTTTGACCTACATAAATCATACAAGAAAAAATACCTTGCCTTTACCACCTGTCTTTCCAAAATGGCAATACTATCAGTGTACTTTTGTATGTCTTGGTTTAATACACATTTTGCTTTTTCCCAGGGTTGGACCCAGCTGGGCCATATTTCCACAACACTCCAAAGGAGGTCAGGCTGGACCCTTCAGATGCCAACTTTGTCGATGTTATTCACACAAATGCAGTTCGCTTCCTCTTTGAACTTGGTAAGTTTTTAACACAAACCAAAATTATCCTGAAGAACAGTGAATTTTAGAAGTGTTTACCCCACTTTTTTCTATCTCAGGTGCTGGAACTATTAATGCTTGTGGTCACCTTGACTTTTACCCAAATGGAGGGAAGCACATGCCAGGATGTGAAGACTTAATAACACCGTTATTTACATTTGATCTCAATGTTTACAAGGAAGGTAAATACTTTCTAAAATATGAGAGCTGCTGTTATAAATTCACTTGGCTCCCTCTTGGATGGAATCCATATCCTTTTGTATATGATAAAATATAATATATATTTTAGCCTAAAACACAGTTGCATGTGTGAAGTTCCCACCAGTTGTGGGATCTGCAAGCTCAGGGTCCAGGTCTTATTTACCTTTGTATGCTCAAAGTCTAACAGCATGTCTGGTATATTGTATTCCCTCAATATAAACAAGGGGGATGTGTTCGTTCACCTAACAGATATGTATTGAGTGCTTACTATGTGACAGACATTATTCTAGGAATAGCAGATATAGAAATTCATACAAAAGAAAAGAATCCCTCTTTGGGAGCTAATATTTGCTAGGAAAACGATAATAGAATAAGTATAAGGAGACAAAACAAAGCATGGAATGGGAATATAATGTGTTGATGACAATGGGGTTGAAGTAGGGAAAGGGGATTTTTGATAGGATGGCCAGGAAGTCCTTAATGAAAAGATGACCTAAAGAGTTAGCCATGCAGATACCAGGGAAAGGCATTCCAAGCCGAGGGGTGGAGATGGCAAGGGTAAAGACTTTTGTAGCAGAATCACTCTGGATTACAAATGAAATTAATCACAAATTAAACAAATAGTATTTAACCTTTTATAGTGATATATTTATATGTATGTATCTCCAATAATAATAATATTCATAAGGCATTTCGTTATAAGACACCAAAAAGCTATTATTTAGGAGTTCCATTCCTCCCTATCTTTATATACCACCACCTTGTAAATAATGGAATGCATCATACATAATATATAGTAATGCACAGTACTATAATGTGTGATGCTATGAAAATAAATATCTGATGATTCTAAATATCCCACCACCAGATCCCTTGTGGTCAGAATATCTAAATGATGTAATTATTTGGCTTTTGTAGAGGAAAAAAACACAGATCATGACACTGGGAGTAGTTCAAATTTCCTCTTCACTAGAGATGTTATAAAGTTTTAAAATTGTTCTGAAGGAATAAATGTAATTAGAAATATATATTTTCAATGACTGCTTTTTTAAAAATTGGTGAATCTACAGATATTCAGAATGAAAATTAAAGCCAATCCAATCTAGTGCAAATAATAAAAATTCATTCAAAAAGACCCATGATAAATCTTATATCTCATTATTTGCCACATTATAATTTAAAATTATTTCTATTAGGATATACCATATACCATAAGACTATTTTATATAACTATATTGTGTTATACACTGAACACTTGAAATTTTTTGAAGAATGAGTTCAAATAAAATATACATTTAGCAAAAGCTATCATTTTGAGAAACTATAATTCCTATAACTTTATTGGATTAAAAGCACATTTATCATCACTCATGTTAAGTCTTTAGATAAGTTTTAACTTTAAAGATATTCTATTTTACATTATATTCATTTCTAAGAAACCATTCACCTTTAAAGTTCATTGTTCCCTATATTCTAATGAACCATCTTGTCTAAATCACAATTATGAATATAAATCTGTATTAAGGAAACGTGATATAAAAGAAGTCTGCCTTAAAAAATGATGCCAATTCATTTTTTTTTTTTTTTTGCTTTTTAGGGCTGCACCTGTGGCATATGGAAGTTCCCAGGTTAGAGGTTGAATCAGAGCTTCAGCTGCTGGCCACAGCCACAGCCACAGCAACAGAGGATCTGACCCACATTTGTGACCCACATTTGTGACCTACATTACAGTGCAAGGCCAGGGATTGAACCTGCATCCTCAGGGTTGCTAGTTGGGTTCATTCCTGCTGAGCCACAATGGGAACTCCTTGCCAATTCTTCTTTTCTTATATAATGATTTTTATTTTTTTCCATTATAGCTGGTTTACAGTGTTCTGTCAATTTTTTACTGTACAGCATGGTGACCCAGTTACACATACATGTATACATTGTTTTTTCTCACATTATCATGCTCCATCATAGTGATGAGATGTAGTTCTCAGTGCTACACAGGAGAATCTCATTGCTAATCCATTCCAAAGGCAATAGTCTGCATTTCTTAACTCCAAGCACCCCATCCATCCCACTCCCTCCCCCTCCCCCTTGGCAACCACAAGTCTATTCTGCAAGTCTAGGTGTTTCTTTTCTGTGGAAAGGTTCATTTGTACCATATGTTATATTCCAGATACAAGTGATATTATATGGTACTTGTCTTTCTCTTTCTGACGTACTTCACTCAGGATGAGAGTCTCTAGTTCCATCCGTGTTGCTGCAAATGGCATTGTTTTGTTCTTTTTCGTGACCGAGTAGTATTCCATTGTGTACATATACCACATCTTCCTAATCCAATCATCTGTCCATGGACATTTGGGTTGTTTCCATGTCTTAGCTATTGTGAATAGAGCTGCAATGAACATGTGGGTGCATGTGTCTTTTTTAAGGAAAGTTTTGTCCAGATATATGTCTAAGAGTGGGATTGCTGGGTCATATGGTAGTTGTATGTATAGTTTTCTAAGGTACCTCCATACTGTTCTCAAGGTACCTCCATACTGTTCTTCCATAGTGGTTGTACCAGCTTACATTCCCATCAGCAGTGCAGGAGGGTTCCCTTTTCTCCACATCCTCTGCAGCATTTGTTATTTGTGGGCTTATTAACGATGGCCATTCTGACTGGTGTGAGGTGGTATTCTGTGGTAGTTTTGACTTGCATTTCTCTAATAATCAGTGATGTTGAGCATTGTTTCATGTGCTTTGGCCATCTGTATATCTTCCTCAGAAAAATGTCTACTCAGGTCTTTTGCCCATTTTTTAATTGGGTTGTTGGCTTTTTTGCTGTTGAGTTGTATAAGTTGCTTGTATATTCTAGAGATTAAGCTCTTGTCAGTTGCATCATTTGAATCTATTTTCTCCCATTCTGTAAGTTGTCTTTTTGTTTTCTTTTTGGTTTCCTTTGCTGTGCAAAAGCTTGTCAGTTTGATTAGGTCCCATTGGTTTATTTTTGCTTTTATTTCTGTTGCTTTGGGAGACTGACCTGAGCAAACATTTGTAAGGTTGATGTCAGAGAATGTTTTGCCTATGTTCTTTTCCAGGAGTTTGATGGTGTCTTATCATATTTAAGTCTTTTCTTTATCTCTGCTAACTATGCATTTCTGAAATTATGCTGTCTCAGTTATCTATTGTGTAACAAACCATAGTGGCTTTAAAAAAAACAATGGTTTTATTGCCCATGGTTCTGAGGCTCAGGATTCAGGCAGTTCTGGCGAGATTCTGCTTTGCAGTGTGTTTATTTGGGCTAATTCATGTGATTGCATCCAGCTGGAACCTGGATTGGGCTAAGCTGGGGCAGGGGGAGGTCCAAGATGGCCTTCCACATCTGGGTTCTTGGTACTAGCTTTCCTCTCTGAGTGGTCTGTTATTCTTCAGAGCCCTCTACCCAGCCAGTTTACCTGAGTTTCTTAACTTGGAAGCTGGGTTCCAAAAGAGCAAGTGTAGATGCTGGATGGTCTCTGAAGGCCAAGGTCCTGGAACTTGCACAGTGTCAGTTCCTCCACTTTCTATTGGTCAAAGAAGTCATAAGACCAGGCTGTAACCCGGAGAGTAAACAAAAACGTAGACTCTATCTTTTGAAGGGAAGAATGATAGGAGTTCTCTTGTGGCGCAGTGGGTTAAGGATCCAGCATTGTCACTGCAACAGCTTGGGTCGCTGCTGTGGGACATGTTCAATTGCTAGCCTGGGAACTTCCACATGCCATGGACGCCACCAAAAAATAAAATATAATAATATAAACAAAAAGAATGGTAACATGATATTGCAAAGGGATGAGGACCTGGGAAGGAGTGATTCTTTAAAGGACACTCTTATAGATAAGTAAGTTATCATACACACTAAAACCAAAATCTGGTTTCGGAAAGGTCAGCCAAGTTGTGTGGGTTGTTGGAAGAATAGTCCATGCCAAACAGTAAAAATGTTGTTATGCTAAGGAAAAGAAAACATAAATGTGCTGCTATGATAACTTAAGAATGCACAAATGGAGTTCCCATCGTGGCGCAGTGGTTAACGAATCTGACTAGGAACCATGAGGTTGCGGGTTCGGTCCCTGCCCTTGCTCAGTGGGTTAAGGATCCGGCGTTGCCGTGAGCTGTGGTGTAGGTTACAGACGCGGCTCGGATCCCGCGTTGCTGTGGCTCTGGCGTAGGCCGGTGGCTACAGCTCCGATTCAACCCCTGGCCTGGGAACCTCCATATGCCGCAGGAGCGGCCCAAGAAATAGCAACAACGACAACAACAACAACAACAACAAAAAAAAGAATGCACAAATGTAATTACAACGCTTATGTATTATTGCAATAATCCTATAGTGTCAATAATGTTCTGCCTGACAATGACAAAACTAATTTGTCTGTACCATTCTTTACCCCTTCACACCTTCAGGCTCGGCTGAAGGTATTTACCAGTTAACCTTGCTGGTTGTTCTGTGATTAAATAGGAGGGAATTCAATCATTCCTGCAGAAACAGGGAGACAGAGAATTAATTGGTCTAAGGAAGAGATGCTGTGTTCACATCTCTGTGATCCTTAAAGCTCTGCGTGCTTATGTCAGAGATCTGGGAAGTGTTGGGATATTAACGTCAGAGCACAGTCACCTACCTTTGCATTTGTTTACTGACTGAGCTTGACTGTCCCTTTAGATTTACACAAAAGATGCTTTGGTACAAGAAAATGATGCATAATATTGATAAATGTGCACTATCCAAGCCTAAACACAAGGTCTGTTAACCTGGACCCAAGTCAAGAAACTGTCATTTAAAGTTACTTTTTCTAAGAAATGGTTTATACTAACAGTTATCAGTTAATCAGTTCATTGCTGTCAGTTAATTGGAAATTTTTTTCACAGAGATGTCTTCCTTCTTTGAATGCAACCATGCCCGAAGTCACCGCTTCTATACTGAAAGTATTCTCAATCCTGATGCATTTATTGCCTATCCTTGTAGATCCTACACATCTTTTAAAGCAGTAAGTAAAGTATTTTGCAATGAAACTTAATTAGCAAGTCATTTTCTGAAGCATGATCTGCCAACTGAAAATCAGAACTTTGAGATGTAGCAAAAAATACATCTGCCATTGTGGGAAATAATAGTAGATTCTCTCTGTTGCTGAGTACATATGGAACAGTAGCTGGGGTTGCTGAAGGGCCTAAATAACTAAACCAACTATTTGTATTCTGGTTTCATCAGCTCTTTTGAAGATTATATCCAATTTTGCTTTTTTGGCCATTTGTTATGCAGTAATTAGATGCCACTATGTAACAGGCATAAGTCCAGGGCAAAAATTTTGGTGTGTACATATTTTAAATGTCATCCTCAAAGATGCCCCGAGAAGGCTGAACCAATCGATAGCTACACTCAAGCATATGACTATTTACTTGGAACATGAAAATTATTTTATTAAAATTTAATTATTTATACAGAGCAGAACTGAGGCATAGATAGCTCAGAGGAATTCCATATAGATCAATACATTACAAAATACCAAATCTGATTTTGCTTGAGTCATAAAGCACGTGGTGCCAGACCTGAGCTGAACATATTTTTCATTTGGTTATCACTATGAAAAGGAGAAAGAAAATCTGTTTTGTAGTGGGAAGTGGAAAGATTTTCCTGCTTGTGCTGTAGAGACCTATCCTCTCTTTTATCAGGGTAGAAAAATGTGGGGTTTCCAACTGAAGTGTATTGTAAATAATAGCATTTTGTGAATAAGTACAGTGTTGGGACAAGAATAAGCACTTCCCTTCCAATACCAGCAAGGTGAGTGGATTCCCTCAGGCCGTCTCAGTTTCTTGAGCCAGTAGTCCTTACTCATTACATGGCTGGTAAACTGCTTTTCTCAGAAAGCTTGCTAGTCAAGTACTGGCATTTCCCCAAAACCTCCTTCTTACAGTCCCAGATGCTGCTCTGAATAGCTCAGGGGATCCTGACCTCCACTACACTGGTGGCAGGTGGAAGCAGTTCTCAGATTCACAGTATATTCAGAGGTAATGGGGTTCAGTCTGCTAAATTGGAGAACCGTAGGCTCCTAATGCTGCACAGATGCTAATTACAGCAACAAACTCGAGGACATTGAGTCAAACATCCTTGACATATTTAATTGTTCTTTTACCCAACAGTCATAAAACGAGATGAAATTTAAAAAAATAAAATAAGGAGGGGTTTTAGTGCCAGGCTGTCTGGTTCACATTCTTACTCTATCGCTTACTAGACATGCAACATTGGACAAATTGTTTACTCCTACACATTGGCTTCTTCATCTGCTAATAACTAAGGAGACTAAAAACATTGTAATCATAAGGGACTTTGTGAGGATTAATTGACTTCAATGCATGTAAAGTCCTTAGAACAGTGCCTCAAACATGGAAAGCACTCAATAAACATGAGCCTTTGTTATTTTTGTTAGTATTTTTATTCATTAAAAGTGGAATTTTTAAATGAGATGTTTTACTATAGTCCTAGCCTAAATGTCCATAGTTTGTAAATCTAAAAGTTCAAAACCTAAAATAGCAAATAACTCCAACACTGCTGCCCAGATTTTTTTGTTAATATTTTGCTAGTTTTGCTTTAGATTTTAAAACATATCCATAAAATTAAAGTGTCTTATATTCCCTCCATGTCCTTCCCTAAGGCAGACTTTGAAGCAAATTAATGTATGTATATTATATAAATAGCATCATACTGTGTCTTTCTGGATTTGCTGTTTTAAAATGAAATTTTATAAATTTAAGATCTACATTGATGTGTATAGATCTGTTGTATTTATTTTGTAGCAAACAGCCACAGTTTATTTTTTTCATTCTCCCGCTAGTGAGCATTTTGGTTTCTAGTTTTTGTTAATAACAATTCTGCAATAATCACCTCTGCATATCTCCTTCTGTACATGTGTAGATGTTTCTTTATGACATATAGTGGGAGTGAAATTGTCAAAGCATATGTGCATTTCCATCTTTATTAGACATTACCAAATGTCTGTCAGTTTATATTCCCATAAGGAACAAATAAGAATCTCCCACTCCGTGTCTTCACCAATACTTAGTACTGCTGATTGTTTTAATTTTTGCAGTTCTGCTGAGAATGAAATTGCATATTGTTTTAATTAGCACATTCCTGATGACTAGTAAGATTGAGCATCTTTTTTTTTTTTTCTTCTGCTTTTTAGTGCCGCATTCTCTGCATATGGAAGTTCCCAGGCTAGGGGTCAGCTGCCAGCCTGTGTCACAACCAAAGCAATGCCGGATCCAAGTCGCATCTGTGACCTACACCAGAGCTTGCGGCAACACTGGATCCTTTAACCCACTGAGCAAGGCTAGGGATCGAACCTGCATCTTCATGCATAATAGTTGGGCTCGTTACCTCTGAGCCACAACAGGAACTTCTGAGCATCTTTTTACATAGTTATTGATTATTTGAGTTTCCTCTTCTGTGGATTATCTATTCCTATTTACTCATTTTTCTGAACAGATCCTTTTTCTTTTCCCTTTTTATTATGTTTTGTTCTTGAAAACAGGCAGGGTGGTCTGTTAGGCAACTTAGTCACTTTTAAATGCATACACTTTATTTAGATTGCAGAGATTTATTAGAGTTTAATAATACATCCTGAGTTTACTGAAGGTCAAAAATTCTAATTACATTCTAATTGCCTCTTATTTTCTGTCACCAGGGAAATTGCTTCCATTGTCCCAAGGAAGGTTGCCCAACGATGGGTCATTTTGCTGATAGATTTCACCTCAAAAATCGGGAGCCTAATAGATCATATTATTTTTTAAACACAGGGACCTTTTCCCCATTTGCCCGTAAGTATTGCAGCTAAATCTTATTGTACTGCTTTAAGGTACTTATCTTTAAAAATTCAACAGTTTTTACTGAGTGTCTACTAAAGAACCGGGCATTGGGCCAGACTCTGATGATGCAGTGGAGAACAATATAGTGAGTTTAGGCCAGAGGGAAAGCAAAAAAAAAAAAAAAAAATTCATTTTCAATCCTGAGTAATAAACTTTCCATTGGGAGAAGTTCAGAGGAATTTTCAGAACCAGGTCAGGGGAGCCTTCTGAGGGAAGGTGATTTCTAAGCTGACTCATGAAAGATGAGTCAGAGGAGAAGGAAATGGAGGATTCTAGGCAGAGGGAACTGCACATGAAAATTCCTGGAGATAAGAGAGCTGGAACTGAAAGAAGCTCCCCCTGCTGGGATTGTAGAGATATGAGGACAATAATATGAGACCAGATGGGAGAGGTAAATTGGGTCAAATGATGAAATTGTGCTCCACGTGGGAAGTTTGGGTTTTATCTTTGGGCTAATAAAGAGGCACTGAAAGGTTTTATGATTATCAGATGGTTTTTTCAGAAAAATCAGTCATGGATTAGAGGGGAGGCAGAATTGCTGCTTCACCACTCTTACTGTGGTAACCATTTTGCAATATGTGTATATCGAATCATCGCATTATATACTTTAAATTTACACAACATTATTATGTGTAAACTATATCTCAATAAAGCTGGAGGGGAAAAAAACAGTTGTGGCAACAATCCAGATAAGGTAGAGTGAAGTGAGGTGATTACAGAGATAGGAGGTCGAAGCATAAAGGAACTGGATTTGAAGGATGCAGAAAGTACAGACGTCAAGGATGATTCTGGCTGGGTGGACGACGCGCCATCTGATGAACTTAGTAAAAGAGGTAGGTTTGGCAGAGAGGTAGAGAGGCTGGTTTGGAGTAAGTTAATGGGCTCAGAGTCTAACGCATTAGTCCTTAGATGCTATTAGGACTTGGGAGTGTGAGGTTAGAGATAAAGGTCTCAGCCTGTGGGGATCACTGTGGTCTAGAGTTACCGACCTGGGTGTGTAAACTATGAAAGGGGATGATGTAATTACCCAAGAAGAATGTGTCAAATGAGAAGAAAGAGAGCAGAGAAACAGGCCCCTGCGAATAAGACTGAAGAATAGGCAGAGAGAGAGAGAAGGTAGAAGGTAAAGCTGTGTGGGAGGCAAGAAAAGAAAGATGATGAGGGAGGATGCCTTTAACTATGCTCAAAGGTCCAAAGAGGCTCGTGGGATGAGGCGCCAGTTCCATCCTCGGTGACCTTGGGATTTCAGTAGAGAAGGGACAGTGGGAGTCACGTTGCGATGGAATGGGCTGAGCAGCGAAAGGGAGCTCTTTGGCGGTGATTAACTCATCAACTGAAAATTCTAATAGCTTTTTCTTCCCTTTCAGATGCTTTTCAGACAATTTTATGAAGAAGTGCCTCTTTTCTGTGTTATTATGCATACAACAATTTCAGAATTCAGAGTGAAAGATCTGTTTAGCTCTAGGTTTTTTTAAAGTTACACTTGACCGTTTGCAGGGATTTATCCCTGGCGGGCTTTGTGCTGACCCAGACCGTACTGACTGGGCATTCCTAGCACATATTCCCTGCCGCAGAAGGAGGGACAATTCACTTTGCCCCTAAGTCATTTTAAAAGCACAGACTTTCATGCTCAGTAGGTTTTCTAGATTTTTTTTTTTCTGGATTCGTTGTCAAACTATGACAAATTAAAACCTGGCTATGGAAAGCATACATGCCACAGAATACAAATTTAATGGATGAAAGAAGACACCTTTTAAAGTCATAAAAAATCTGCAAAATTAAAGAATTTGATTTAAAAAATGTAATTTAACAGTTTGTATTAGCAAAATCAAAATGTGAACATTTGTGTGTTTTTTAAGATGTCGTTTCTCCCCACATTCACTGAAGGTATATAAAGTTGTACTTTTTCATGAACATGAATAGCACTGTTCCACTTTAACTTTGAAAGTTGTATTTATGTTAAAGTAGCCAGGATGTCATGCTTTTTACATGTTTGTAACCCTCCTTCCTCTCTTTCTTTTTTTCTTTACTTCCAGGTTGGAGGCACAAATTATCCGTCAAACTTGATGGAAACAATGTCACTCAAGGAAGCATATTTCTCCGTGTAGGTGGAACAACTGGGGAAACAGGGGAGTTTGGGATTATCAGGTAGGCAACGACAAGGACCTGAGAGATAACAGTGCTGGCACTGAGTTTGTCTGGCTCAGTAAGGCTCAGTCTTTTCTTTTCCTTCAATAGCACCAGGCATCATGTTATAGTTATCTTTTCTTTTTACTTTATGTTTTCCAAATATAAAATGGAATTCATAATATCTATTTTCTCCACAGTTCCAGCTACAGACAGAAAATGTTAGGAAATGATAGCATGAAAATACGGTCCCTAGATAATCAAGTGGAAAAAATTGACAGGAAACAAGATATATTTTTAATCCAATCTATTAATGTTATATAAATGTGGGCATATAACTTTATTTGTATAGATTCCTTATGAAATAAGCCATTTTGTATAAATTGCCAGATTTCTAATAAGCCCTCTAGGTAGTACCCACAGATACAGGATGAATGATGGGACAACCAAAGGTAGGAATAATTCAGTAGAGACATTCACTGCACATGTTGAGCTAAAGTCTCCTTTTATCTTGAGTCTTCCTTAATCTTTTCTTTGATCAGCCTTAGCATTTTTGTACATCTTTCACTTTCACTGCTTAATTCTGCAATTCATTTCAGAATCAACATTATACATACTAATTAGATGTTATCATTTTGCAAACTGATGAACAGATTAGATATTTTTGCCTCGGTGATTTATGTCCTCTTCAAATACTGGTCAGAGGTCAGAAAGCAGAGATTTTGTGGTTGTCAGTTGAGGGATGTATTGTATTAATCACTCTGGCAGCATATGTGCTCATCATCTTGGCTTGGTGCAGCTGCAGGTAAAGGTGAGTCCAGTCAGTGGTTGTCTGGATCCTGATTCACGCACAGATTTCACCCCACCTTTCTAGCTGTGCCTCCTGCCATTTGGCTTTGCTCATCTTCAGCTCAGCCATGTTACCCTGATTACACCACTCAGCATTAAACACATCCCACCCTTTCCTCCCTTCCTGACTTTACCTATGCTCTTCCATGTTCTAAATACCCTTCCCTGTCTTAGCATGTTTCATATCTATTGCTCTTTTTGTCGCCATTAAGATATTCCTCTGAGAATAGTTCAACACAATCTTGTGGCTATGGCTCTGAGGCCCACAGTACACCACCTAAGGCTGTGGGGTATGTGTCCTGCACAATGATAGCTGACCTAGGGCAGGTGGGGAGAAATGTGCAGTTCCTGCCCCTTCTAAGATTTGTGAGAATGTTTTGACATTTCTCTACCTCTTTTGCTAATGACTAAAGAAGCTATTTGTAATGCCCTTGCATAGCTATCCAGTCCTTCTTTTAAAGAATAATTAAGCATTTTAAGTCCACAATAGATGTCTCATCTTGAAACGAAGTCGGCTAAATGAATTTGTTTGCCAGTCTATTCCTACTTGTCAATCAAGCTCTAAGAGTCTGGCGTCACCATAGATTGTATTTTAGTTATTGGGGCTTCCAGTGACACTGTTATGAAGGGCTGCATTGTGTGCACTGAGGGAAGACAGTTCATGGAGCAACAGGGAGTTTACCTGAATAACCTGGAAGAAAAGTTGTCTTCTAGTAATTAAATCAATTAATTCTCCATGTAACGAATAAGAGAGACCCCAGGAATAGCAACATTCTTTCATTCATTCAACAAGCATTTAAATACCTCTTGTATACCAGGAATTGTTCTAATGGGCAGTACAATAGTAGAGGTCCTACTCTCGTGGAGCCTATCTTTCTGTTAGAGGAGGCAGACAGTATATTAACAAAAGAATGAGGAAATAGCAGGAATAAAGAAATCTCATCTGGGCTTTTTGGCTTACATAAAATATGCCTCAAGACAATCTACACTCTCTGCTCTATTTCCACACTTACCAAAACATCTTTTGATCGCCAGTTTGGTGACCCAGTTCTTTTTATACAGGTAAAGAAGGTACCAGGGAAAGAGTAGGAAAGCATTTTGGTTAATGAGAAGGAAGCATTTCACCATTGTGAACTGATAAATAGGCTTCTGGGTTTTATATCTGTTTTGTGTGAATTTAGTCAATCATTGACACTTTGATCATTTCCCTGTATCAATAAAATCTAGTTTCTGATACCACAAAGCCAAGACTAGATCTTTCATTATGGAGAACTCATTGCCTGAAAATCAGCTAGTCACGCTTCCCATTTACCTCACCATTCTTTCAAGCTTCAGAATCATGCTAGTGAGACGCTAACCAATGTGAGTGGAGAGACTAAATCTCCTATAAGCAAATGTCAGGAACACACTCACGGATATTGTCTTTCATTTCAACATTGTGAATACCTAGTGCAAGCTTATGCGTCTTATTTTTCTATTTACAGTGGAACACTTAAGCCAGGCATGACTTACACAAATTTAATTGATGCAGACATTAACGTTGGAAACATTACAAGTATTGAGTTCATTTGGAAGGAACATTCATTTGGACATTCTCAGAATAAGTTGGGAGCAGAAATGGTGGTAGATATATCTGGGAAATATGGATATGAGTAAGTCTTACTTTTTCCTTTGCCTTTTCAAACATAGTTTAAACTTTATAAATGACATTTAAAACTCATGTATAATTTGAAACTTGTGAATGGTATAAAAATTTATATGCTTTGAAATTTTGAAATGGAAAATTAAGAAACCAAGACTGTATGTGTAAGTGTTGATACAATGATAAGTACTCATTAATTAGAAGGTTTACCTATGTCTTTGGCCCCACTCACCCTGGAATCATATTCATATCTTTTTTTTCCCTTTAAATTTTCAGATCTACCTTCTGTAGCCAGAATGTTATAGGACCTAATATTGCCCAGGTCCTGAAACCATGCTAATCCCAGATTTAATTTTGATGGATTTACTTAATGAGAGCAGTGGAAAAATTCATCTTTTCCAGCTGGTATCCAGACCAAACTTGGCCCTTGTAAATGAGATAGAAAGGTACAGTTGCCTTTGTACTCTGTGCAATGTTTTTCTTATTGACAAACTTTTGTATGTGCCTTAAAAACACACTGAACCCTGTGATGGAGTACCGTGCTATGATCTACAGGATTCTGGGTATCAGCGATGAAACAGAGCTGCGTTAGAATGTCCCTGAATAAGAGGAGGAGGTGGAAGTATGGTGGTGTAAACTCATCAGTGAAAACGAGCCTTTATCCGGTTGCGTGTTTGAAGTACATTTAGAGTATTTCCAGGTGGAATAATCATTTTCTAAAAT
This sequence comes from Phacochoerus africanus, assembly GCF_016906955.1. Taxonomy (NCBI): domain Eukaryota; kingdom Metazoa; phylum Chordata; class Mammalia; order Artiodactyla; family Suidae; genus Phacochoerus; species Phacochoerus africanus. The sequence goes on from NC_062558.1 coordinate 127,033,917, forward strand.
GATTTGAAGAATATTCCATCTTGCTAAGACAAATTGCATCTATCATTCATGATATATAGTAGATGATAACCCTGTGGATTGATACATCTATCGCTTAATAATGAAAACTAATGAGAGCACATTAGTATTTCCAAAGTGTTCCTTGGTCTTCAGGGTATGTGTGAGGTGGGACAGATTTTAGAGCTTATCTATGATGTGTGTATCAGTTAGTAATGGGCCCTCAGGATCAAGAGCCCACTCCTCTAAAAGCTCCCCAACCCCATAGAACCACTTATCTCCCTGGACCATGAATTTCCCATGGCAAGTTTGTATGTGGCCTAAAGGCAGCATTTTGTTTATAAAGTACTGTGCCAACCTTTGTTTTTATAAAACAATATTATAATATTTAAATATATTGGTTGTGCTTTTTCTTTTATTCTGCTTTGATTTCTTCTAATTCATTTGTCCTCATCCAATGACGATAAAAGACAAATGTTTTCATTTGTTCTGTTTTCTAACAATGGGCTCAGTGTTTGACCCATAGCACTGTGCTATAAATATTGTTGAAAAGAAATGATAGCAGGTAATCTGCAGTGGGTTTCTTCATTCTTCTTGGTGCCTTGCAGCCAACTGAACTGTAAGAAGAGACCCATGGGTGTTCATGAACTTGAGTTGTGTCTGAAAGCAGAGAACAAAGTGGGGTGAATTTCCCACTGTACAAGGAGGAGATAGAAGGTTGATTGGAGAGCAAGGCTTGGTGGAAGGAGGAGAGGAGATGAGGGCATGTTTGGCATCATTCAGCAGAGTGTCCTACCTCGCTGGTGGCATATCAGCCTGAGGCCCAGGCTCAGGGTGACTATGAGCAGCCACAGAGGAGGGTCTGAACCCTCCTGAGTAACTGTGTCGCAGCCCCAGTACTGCTGAGCAACCTGGCAGTGGAGTTGGTTCCATGGCTCTGGGGGAGGGAGACTTCCTATGAGAGCAGCTGCCCAGAGCTCGCACTGCTCTCTTGCTTTCTTCCTTAGAGGAGGGGTTCGCCATTCTGAATCAGGATGCTGTATTAGGCTCTGTGAGTCCTGGCCTGCCTCCTTGTTCAAGTGGTCTCTTGGCCAGCTCTTCCTAAGCTTAAAAGACAAATTAGAGTCAATTAACTTCTGGGAAACCTATTTTAATGAAGCATAGACTTTCTGTCCCATTGTTCTTAATATCTGTTGCTTTTTGCATTATAAGAATGTTCTGAGGATGAAAAATAGTGCATGAGCTATCCAGGCGGATCTAAAAAGTTCAAGGTAACAACATTATTCTGTGTGTATTGCTGCCTAGGAAAGCTCTAAAAAAATGATTCCCTTTCTCCTGAGTGCCCTGCATTGCTATAGCAGAGTATTTGGGGCCAGCACATGTTGGGGCAAAGACTGTTAGGAAATTCGTCTGCTTCCTGAGCAAACTGCCATTAATGCTAAAAAATGACTTCCAAGTCCATAAGCCATTACTTCCTCCACTGCCTGTTTCCATCGATTGACACTCATTCGTTGTCATCCCATCACCCACAAGTGCCCCACTTCTTGCTCATGGGAGTGTGCCCCTTTTGGACCATAACTGCTTCCACTTGGGGCTGACAGAGTGAACTTCTCAGACCTCCTTGCTACTTCTGATCCATTACCCTTCTACTTCCTTGAAACCCATTACCCTTCTACTTCCTTGAAACCCATCAAGCCGTTTCCTTTCATACCCAGCTTAAGTTGCATGATAATTTAGTTTGGTAATAATGCCCATCAACACCCTAAGCTCCCTTCTCTGCATCCTATTTGGCAAAAATCTCAACCTGAGCACAGCCAGTGTTCCTCTTCCTCTATCACCCAAATAGCTGAGGGCTACTGGGACCCATAGGAACAGAGTAAAGGGCCTAAGTGATTACATGGTTAATCTCACTGGGGGATTGCAAGTAAGAAATATGGGAGACCCCTGTAAGGTAATGATCACTAAAAAACAGGCTTGCTTCAGAGAAAAATCATGCAAAAGAAGCATGAGACATGCCCCCAAACAATAAAACATTGGTGGAGTGAGACCCACATCTTGCCCAGTTAATGATTTTTAGGACATGCTTTTCTACCCACACTAAAAACAAAAATATAGGGAAAGGTGACATTGTACTGAAACCTGAGATGATTTACCATATTTTAGTATATGTTACTGCCTTTTTACTCATTTCCATTGAGCATGACAGTCCCAGTTTAACCATGTAGGCACTAGAAAACTCCCCTGCCTGACATGGAGAAGGAGCTGTTGATGAACGTTTGATGTCTACTCAAGAATGAGGAAGAGGGTGGTCTTCTCCTCTCCCCAGTTTTCCTTTGATTTTAAAACTGTAACCCTCTAAGTTCTGGGCACAGCAGTCCTTTGCCTGCCACTTGTATCTCTCACAAGTGTCTTACACTAATAAACTCTTGCCTCACTCTGCCTCTCACTGACTTCTTTCTGCACCGAAACAGGAGAACCTAAATTCTACTAAGTCCTAAAACCCTTTCTGATGGTTTCAGGCCAGTCATATCACAAAGAGGACATGTGTAACTATAAACTGGTCATCAACACTGTCCTGAAATTCTACCTATTTTTTTGTTTTTTGTTTTTATTTTTGGTTTTTTTACACCTCCTACTCCAAACTCTCCACTTCCTTTCAGAAAACAGGAGTCAGAGAGCAAATCTCTCCTCTTTTTGATACAAACCTATCAATTACTTTCCTCTGCATCCACTCTTCCTTTTTTTTTCTGGTGGGGAAGCTGCCCCTTCTCCCATCCAAGGGCAGTGCTGACCCTGTGCACTGGAGCTTACTCGCTCTAGCTTTCTTGGGAATCCTATCCTGTTGATCACATTTTCTCTCTTGCATATTCAAGCTCTCATTGCTTTGGACTTTTAGAAGTCTAAGTCTCTCCCACTGGGGGGAAGCAAGTCATCTCAACCCTGACTTCCCCTCTAGTCCCAGCTGACCTGAAAACAGCCATCACTCAGATTTCCAATGACTGCCAGTTACTAAGTTGAATGAGAAGTTTTACTCATTTATTCCATCCCTCAGCAGAATTCAGCATTGCTGTCAACCCTCTTTCCTTTTAAAATTAAAAAAAACTTTTCCTTTTTACTTTTTATTGTAGAGATGTTCAAATATTCACAGCAGCAGAGAAATTGATTAGAAAGAACTTCCAAGTACTTGTGATCCAGTTAAATGATTTTCAGATTTTGCCCATTCTGTACTATGAATATGTGTACAAACACACACTTCTTGTTTTTGTTCTGTTTGTTCATTTTTGCTGGAGTATTTTAAACCAGATACTAGATGTAATACTATCTCTCCCATTTACATATCAGTATGACTCTCTAAACAATAAGTTTGTTAAATATGACCATAATATCTATTCTATAAAAATTAACAGTAAACATTTTTGGGGGGCCGTGCCCACGGCGTACAGTAGTTCCTGGGCCAGGGATCAAACCTGTGCAACAGCAGTGACCTGAGCCACAGTAGTGACATCACTGGATCTTTAACCTGCTAGGCCACTAGAGAACTCCAGCAATAATCATTTTAAAATAAATTTAAGATTAACTAAAAGAATTAACAATAATTCCTTAGTATCATCTTATATGCAGATTGTTTTTAAATTTCCCAGATTGTCTGAAAAGGTCTTTTGGTAGTTGGTTTGTTTATATTGGGATCCAGGCAGTATCCACAAGTTGCATATGATTAACACACCCCTAAGTCTCTTTTCATCTATAAAGTGACCCCTCCTCCTTCTTCCATACCAGTTGTTAAATAGACTAGGTCACTCATCCTGTAAAATTTCTCTCATTCAGCTGATGGAATCTCTGTGGTATCACTTAAACTACTAAACTAGTGGAGACACTTGATTGGATTCAGGTTCCTGTCCACTAGGCAGTGGTGATTAACCTTCTCCATGCTGGTCTGCTGGATGGGCAATTTCTGCACCTTACCTACAGTTCTCAAGTTAACTGGTGGTCCTTTGTTTATTCAAAGGATTATGTGTGTAGTAGCACTTATAAATTTGAGAGGACTGTACCAATTAGAGTTGTAGATAAATAAAATATTGGATGGCTTCAAATCTAGTTGCTAAATGGCAAGCTAAGAGGAGAAGGGTGCCTGGAAGAAGGTTTGCAAGGGTTTGTGCTCTGGAGGAAAAGGGAAAATTGTGTGAAGATCCAATTACGGAAGAAGCATTGAACTCTGCACTGTGCCTAGGGCTGGAGGAAGTGGATCATAAATGTTCCTGCAGAAGTTAAGGAGAATTCAGATATCTGGTTGAGTTGTGTATCTATTTCCCCAGGCTCTTCAGGTTGGAGTGAATAATAGAAATTACCCCACTTAACAGAACCCTCAGGTTTTATTGACTGTGCATCTCTTCAGAACAAGCAGAGAGCCTCAGGAACAGAAGCATAATTTATGCCAAGTTATTGTTTCCTTGCCTTTTAAAACCTAAGCTCATGTTAGATAAACATAAAAATCTCATGTCCCTCCTGGGGTCTTTACTCCTCCACTTGGGAAAATCAATCTTTTTCATATACCCCCTGGCCAAAAAGATTTTATAAATCTTTAGTTTTTGCAGATTATATAATAAAAATGATAGATGTGCTTTGTGTTATGTTGTGTTATTTTTTCCAAAAGTACATATTTATATTATGATACCAGATGGGCTTCTTTATTTTATACATGATTCTCTAAGAGTTCTGCTCTAAATGATTTAACTCTTATACTCAGGAGGGTAGAGTTTCTATTAGATTTCACTCCAATATGAGAGAATGGCTGAATGTCTCTATAGTCTGGGCCAAAGATTTTTGGTAAATGTTTTCTTCCTTATACAGCCCATTTAACCTTTACAAAGTCATATATCTTTCTTTTCTTTTCATAAGCTTTTTTCCCCCATTCATCCATTAAAAAAAAAAAAAAACATTTATTGGCCTTACCCTTATATACCAGGCATTGTGCTAAGTCATGAAGTTGTATAAAAAACAATAGATAGTCCTTTCTCTTGAGGGATGCACAACATTGCAGGAGACATGGAAAAGCAAATCCTTGATTATTACACATCATGACAAGAATTGTGATAGAACCAGGCATGGGGTAAGAGCGGCATAGAAAGAGCCAGGTTACTCAACTGCTCTTACAACCTTCACCCTTCACTCACTGATCTCCTGTAAAAGCAATAACAATAGAGAGATTGGTAGGCTTTCCTTTCTGAATTCTGTGGTTATCATGTATGTTTTTATAAGTGATTCCATTTTAGAATTCTGTGTACTTTATTTTTCTGACACTTGTGGTCCTGGAGAAACAGAACTGACATTTCACTCAAACATTCGCATATAAATCTATCTGTCAAGGATCTATTGACTGTCAACTGTGGCCAGAGGAGCAATAATTTCCTTGAGGGTCTCAGGAAGAGGGGGCAAAGGCCATGCCCAAGAGATTTAGGATGATGCCAACCAGAGCATGACTAATCTACTCATCTCAGGCTCCTCTAAGACACAGTCCAGTGGTCCTTACAGGGTCAACCACAGAGCAGTGCCCATGGATCATGAAGACAGATGCAATTACCAAACTTCAATCCATCATTTAGGAATAACCATAGCAAACCTAACATTTAAAATAACTTAAGGCTGGAGATGTATGAGTATGTGGAGATAAAAATACACTTAAAAGTAAAGGAAACACCATTCTTTTCTGGACTTTCACCTCGAAGAGCATGTGAACAGAGGGTGATGCCTCTGGACACTGTTCATTTATATGAGACAGGATGCTCAAGCTCTTTGTTGAAAAAAGAGTTCTATCCAAATCATAATATGTATGACATGCAAGAGTAAGAAAAGGGAAGTGCTAGTGATTCCCTTCTGGCTTAAAATGAAAAGATATGCACATTTATAGTTTCTAGAGAGCAGAAAGGAATTTAAATTTTATTTCCACAGCAAAACATTTTTAAGTCAACCAATCATAAGCAGACCTTTTACAGGATGAGGGTTACTTTCACAGGATATTACATCAATATCTAAAGTGCAGCTAACATTTTCATTATGCACAATGCCGTTTGCTTTTTCTCCAAAGCTGTAGGGGAAAAAAATGCAACATTTTTCTGTATTATTTGCAGAGGATTCTTTTACCAGTACTTACAAAGGCTTGTGGATTTTCAAAGCCAGAAACTATAATTTTGTTGGTTATCACAGAGCCTAAGGAGTCCAAAACACACAACTTGGAAAAAGTAAACTGCAGAAAAGAAATTGAATATGAAACACACATTATTTTGTACGAGAAATGAAGATAATGTTTTCTGAAATCACAGAAACAGAAGGTTATTATTTTGAACTTCCAAAATATCTTAAATTTTAATGTAATAAAAACAGCATTGAATTGTGAATTGGAGATCTGGCCCTGATTCCAAAATCAATTAATGAAGGCAAATAAGTTCTCTTTGAGCCCCAGTGTGTTCACTTATAAAATGAAGATAATATTTATGATTTCTATGGTTGCGTTGTCGTTCTGAAATCCTTCAGCTAATTAGGTGAGGGTGTGTACACATGAATGAATAGACAGATGGGTGAATCGATAAAAAACAAAATAAAATTTGATTTCCTCATTGACCGATTGGTTTTTTAGTAGACCAGATTGCTTCACAGGTGAATTCTACCAAACATTCAAAGAAGAACTTATATGCATCCTTGTTTAACTTTTCCAAAAGTTTGAAGAAGAAGGAATAGTCCCAAAGATATTCTATGAAGCCACCATCACCCTAATACCAAAACCAAAGATACTACCAAAAAAGAAAATTAAAGGCCAATATATTTGATGAATATAGACATAAAAATTCTCAACAAAATTTTAGCCAACTGAATCTAACAACATTTAAAAATTTCATATGCCACGACCAAGTGGGATTCATCCCAGGTTCACAAGGATGGTTCAACATACACAAATCAATCAGTCATACACCACATTAACAAAAGAAAAGTCAAAAACCACATGATCATCTCCATATATGCAGAAAAAGCATTTAACAAAATCCAATATCCATTCATGATAAAAACTCTTATCAAAGTGGGTATAGAGGGAACATATCTTAACATAATAAAATGTATTTATGACAAACCCACAGTCAATATAATACTCAACAGAGAAAAGCTGAAAGCCTTCCTGCTAAAATCTGATAAGAATGCCCACTCTCACCACTTTTATTCAGCATAGAATTGGAAGTTCTAACCACAGCAGTCAGACAAAAGAAATAAAAATGTATCCAAATTGGAAGAGAAGAGGTAAAATTGTCACTCTGTGCAGATGACATGATACTACTTATAGAAAACCCTAAGAAGTCCTCACAAAAACTACTCAAACTGAGCAATGAATTCAACAAAGTAGCAGGATACAAGATTAACATTCAGAAATTGGTTGCATTTCTGTATATTAACAATGAAATATTAGAAAAGGAGAATAAAAATACACTACCTTTTAAAATCACACTGCAAAATTTTAAATAACTAGGAATAAACTTGACTAAGGAGGTGAAAAACTTATATGCTGAGAACTATAAAACATTAATCAAGGAAATTAAAGAGGATGCAAAGAAATGGAAAAATATTCCATGCTCCTGGATTGGAAGAATTAATATTGTTAAAATGACCATACTACCCAAAGCAATCTACAGATTCAATGCAATTCCTACCAAATTACTCATGACATTTTTCACAGAACTAGAACAAACAGTCCACAAATTTATATGGAACCACAAAAGACCCAGAATTGCCAAAGCAATCCTGAGGAATAAAAACTAAGGAGGCATAACTCTCCCAGACTTCAGACAGTATTACAAAGCTACGGTAATCAAAACAGTGTAATCCTGGTACAAAAACAGACGTGCAGACCAATGAAACAGAATAGAGAAACCAGAAATAACTGGACACCTATGGTCAGTTAATCTTCAACAAAGGAGGCAAGAGTATTAGTGGGGAAAAGACAGTCTCTTCAGCAAGTGGTGCTGGCAAAACTGGACAGATGCATTTAAATCAATGAAACTGGAGCATACTCTCACACCATGCACAAAAATAATCTTGAACTGGATTAAAGACTTAAACGTAAGGCAAGAAACCATCAAACTCCTAGAAAAGAACATAGGAAAAACATTCTATGACATCAACCTTACAAATGTTGTCTTAGATCAGTCTCCCAAGGCAACAGAAATAAAAGCAAAAATAAACCAACGGGGCCTAATCAAACTGACAAGCTTTTGCACAACAAAGAAAGCCATAAAAAAAAAAACCCAAAAAGACAATCTATGGAATGGAAGAAAATAATTTCAAATGATGCAAGTGACAAGGGCTTAATCTCTAAAATATACAAACAACTCATACAACTCAAGAGCAAAAACACCAACAACCCAATTGAAAAATGGGCAAAAGGCTTGAATAGACATTTCTTCAAAGAAGATATACAGATGGCCAAAGGGGACATGAAAAAATGCTCAACATCACTGATTATTAGAGAAATGCAAATCAAAAGTACAATGAGGTACCACCTCACACATGTCAGAATGGCTATCATTAACAGGTCCACAAATAACAAATACTGGAGAGGGTGTGGAGAAAAGGGTACCCTCCTATACTGTTGGTGGGAATGTAAATTGGTACAACCACTATGGAAAACAGTACAGAGGCACCTCAGAAAATTAAATATAGAATTACCATATGACCCAGCAATCCCACTCTTGGGCATATATCTGGACAAAACTCTCCTTGAAAAAGATACATGCACCCATATGTTCATTGCAGCACTACTCGCAATGACCAAGACATGGGAACAACCTAAATGTCCTTCAACAGATTACATCAACTAGAGACTCTCATACTAAGTGAAGTAAGTCAGAAAGAGAAAGACAAATACCATATGATATAACTTACATCTGGAATCTAATATATGGTGCAAATGAACTTATCTATAGAAAAGAAACAAACTCATGGACTTGTAGATCAGACTTGTGGTTGCCAAGGGGAAGTGGGAGTGAGTGGGATGGGATGGGAGTTTGGGGTTAGTAGATGTAAACTATTGCATCTGAAGTGGGTAAGCAATGAGATCCTGCTGTATAGCATAGGGCACTCTATCTAGTCCCTTGTGATGAAACATGATGGAGGATCATGTGAGAAAAAGAATGTGACATATGACTGTATATATGAATGGGATACACACACAGGCACACACATGACTGGGTCACATTGCTGTACAGAAGAAATTGACAGAACATTGTAAATCAACTATAATAAAAATTTTTTAATTAAAAAAATAAATAAAATAAAATTTGGATTTTCTTGTGTGTTCCTAATTCTCCCCAACCACATAATGCTCTAATTAGATGTCTCTAATTGTATGTTTTCATAATGTACCCTGATTGTACGTATTAAATTTGTACCTTCCTAAAGTTTGGTTTGTCTTTTTGTTGCAGGAAGCCTTGCTTACTTAAGTTTAATGTATTTATTTATGAAGCTGCCCTCTAGTGGAAGAATGAGCACATGGTGTTATCCAGTAACTGCTTAATAATCAACAAACCACTCTACAAGATTGTATGCAGCTTTAATAAATAAAACCTCTGCTATATGCAGTGAAATTTTTAGTCCTCCAGATCTCACTACCTACCTCTGGTTAAGTTTACTCCAAATTCTGACTTGGAGCCAATCTTGAAATTTGAGAATAACAGCCTGTGTAAAGATAGAATAGCATTTCAAAAACCTCCCTTGATCATGCATTTTTGCTCCTTGAGGAACAGTGTGCATTGGGTAATATAGAACATGGAGGACAGTTCGTTTTGTTTACCAAATGCATGAGTTACATCAGTAAAGAAGGGGAAGCTTGGGGTCTTGGATTCTGCTGGTTTGCTGTGTATTTCCTCCAGAACACATTTCAAGTGGAACAGGGATTATGCCTGTAGAACCAAGAAGTTGATAGTCTAACGTCACAGAATATCTAGGGTGTGGGATCAGAAAGGTCATATGTGGCTATTCTTCAGGTGAATGTCATCATGTTTGTAAGAACTTAGAGGTCTTACTCACTAGCCGCTGTTTCGATATAATTGCTTTGGTGTAGTAATTAATACAGATATTTCTCTCCAGAAACTGAGCTTTCTCCTTGGTTGAACAGCACCCAACAGCATGAGAGCACATTTAAGCTCCATCCACAAGCCAATTTAACACAATTAACTGGTCAGTTTTCTTTTTAAAAAGTGATACAAACATCTTTGTCAAGCAACAAAGCTGATTTTTTTAAAGAGAATTTCACCAGTTATTGATTCAATTTTAATATATGAATGCAACACTTCATCCAAAATATAACATTAGTTGTATGTATGGAAAATGTTACAAGAAAATAAAGGTAGAAGGAAATATAGTAACTCTAATGTCACGGAGTGAAGTAACTACCTTGATTAGATATTATAGGGCAATGTTTGATGCGATAAGTTTCTATAACAACTCTTCTCATTAAATTTAGATTACTTCTCACAGTAAAAGGATAGTAGGTAGTTATATGACATCTGATTTTAAAGTTAGATGCATTTCTATTTTTATGTAACTATGTAAAAATTTTATGATTAATGAATCTTTGAGGTGTTAATACCTCTTACGTTGAATGGGGCAAAACCCTGCCATCTCTTTGTACCTGTCGTCACCCCAGTGACATCATTGGCATGACTCATGTTTGCAGGGATTCTCCACATCTTTAGTCCTCACACTTTATGTCCTCTCCTTCTGTTGTTCACTCCATGGATTATGTCATGGGCTGCCACACCACTGGGGAGATAAGAAGGAGGATGTATGGGGCCAGTGGGTGAATCACATGCTGGTAAAGACAGTGAAAGCTGGAAAACTACCCTTAATGTATATGGTATACCCAGGCCACCATATAGGATGGAAGCCCCCAGGAGAGGGACTGCCGTAGTTTGCTTTCATTTAAATTTCTTTTTATCGAAGTGTAACAAACGCACAAGAAAGTGCACAAATCATAAATATATTGTAAATCATCAATATATTTTTTCAAAGTTAACACACCTCGAAAAAAAAGCACATTAATGACATTACAGATCCTCCTTTGTGCCCCTTTTAATCATGACTTACCCAAAGGTAACCACTATTCTGATTTTATAACTTGAAATAAATGAAATCATACAGGATTTTTTCTTTTTCTTTTTTTTTTGTCTTTTTAGGGCCACACCCATGGCATATGGAGGTTCACAGGCTAGGGGTCGAGTCACAAGCTGTAGCCGCTGGCCTATGCCAGGGCCACAGCAACACGGGATCTGAGCCATGTCTTCGACCTACACCACAGCTCACAGCAACGCTGGATCCTTAACCCACTGAGCAAGGCCAGGGATCAAACCCATGTCCTCATGGATGCTAGTCAGGTTCGTTAACTGCTGAGCCACGATGGGAACTCCCATTTTTTCATTCTTAGTGTGGCCAATATTGTGTCTGTGAGACTGCTGAAAATAGCAGTACTTTGATCTTTTTAAGTGCTATGTAGAATTCTTTTGCATGACAATTTATCTGTATATTCTACAGTTGGCAGACACCTTGTTTCTAATTTTAAGCTATAACAGGACTTCTATGAATAATTTGTGCTTATGAACATTTTTAATGTATATTTGGGTGCATTATTTTGAGTATAAACCTAGGAAAGAATTGCAGATTCATAAAGTGCACATCCTCAGCTTTGCCAGTTGCTGCCAGAAAGCTCTCCACATGGACATAGCCAGTCATACTCGCATCAGCACTGCTGAGAATTCCTTTTGCCCATGTCCTCGCCACACTTGGTATTGTCATTCCTTCTAATTTAGTCATTCTGCTGAGTGTGTAATGATATCTTATTTGGGTTTTAATTTGAATTTATCTGATGACAAATGATATAGAAAGCATCTTTTCATGTCCTTATTGGACTTTACATATCCTCCTTTGTAATTATTAAACATTTAAGCTCATAATTATTTTCTCTACCTTTCTATCTTTTTCTCATTGATTTGTGAGAGTTTTTTTAAAAAAACTATATTCTGGATATGAATCCTTTGTTGTATACACATATTACTTTTATCTTCTTATCTATGGCTTGTCTTTGCTTTTTTTCTTTCGTCTTTCTTTTCTTTTTTTTTTTTTTTGCTTTTTAGGGCCACACCCACAGCCAATGTAGGTTCCCAGGCTAGCAGTCATATTGAAGCTATAGCTGCTAGCCTATGCCACAGTCACAGCAATGCAGGATCCAAGCTAGGTCTACATTCTACGCCACAGCTCCCTGACCCACTGAGCAAGGCCACAATCTCAAGGTTCGTAGACGGATTCATTTCTACTGTGCTAGGACAAGAACCCCACTTTTTGCTTTCTCAACAGTGTCTTTTGATGTATAGAAGTTCTTAACTTTAATCCGTTTTAAATTCAATCTATCAATATTTCTCTTGATGATTAAACTTTTATGATCTGATTAAGAAATCCTTTACTACTTCAAATTCATGCAGATAAGTTCCCGTGATATCTTATTAAAGCTTTAGTGGGTTTGATTGGTTGGTTGTTTGATTTTGGCCATGCCTTCAGCATGTGGAAGTTCCTAGGACAGGAATCAAATCCGCACCACAGCAGCAACCTGAGCCGCTGCAGTGACAGTGCAGATCCTTAACTTGATTCACCACAAGGGAACTCCAAGTGCTTTATTTTTAAAACCAAGTAATTGATTTTTTCAGTATGGCTGAGTAAGAGGAAGACTTCTTTCAACATGGATATTTAGTGAATACATTCTTGAAAAGATCACACTTTCCTCCATTGAATTACATTGATACCTTTATCATAAATTAGATGGCTTGGAGTTACCATGTGACTCAATGGGTTAAGGATCCAGCATTGTCATTGCTGTGGCTCTGGTTATAGCTGTGGCGTGGGTTTGACCTCAGCCCTGGAATATCTGTTTGTCACAGGTGCAGCCATTAATAAATAAATAAATAAATAAAGTGGCTAGAATATCTGTAGGTCTGTTTCTGGACTCTTCTGTTTCATTGATCTTTTGGTCTATTTTGTGTTCGTATCTTATTATTTTACTTACAGTGTCTTTATAATTAATATTGACATCTGGCAGTGTAAGTTCTCCCAATTTTATCTTCATTTTTCAAAGTTACCATTACTCTTCTTTAACTTTTATTATTTCCATGTAGCTTGTTTGGGGTAAATTCACATCTTTACAATATTGATGATTTCAACCCATGATCATAGTATCTCTCTCTCTTTGGTTAATAAACATATACATCATGAAATGATTACTAGAGTCAAACTAATTAACATACCTTCTCCTCACATCTTTACCAGTTTGTGTGTGTGTGATGAGAGTAACTGAAATCCTTTAGCAAATTTTCAGTATTCAGTACAGTATTATCAGCTATAGGCATCATGCTGTACATCAGATCTCTAGATGTATTCATCCTATATAACTCCAACTTTGTACCCTTGACCAATTATCTCCCCATTTCACACTTGCTCAACTCCCGGTAACCACCATTCTACTCTCTGCTTCTGTGTATTTGACTTTTTTAGATTCCACATATAAATGAGATCTTCCTTTTTTTTTCTTTCTATATCTGGCTTTTTTATTTAGAAAAATGTCTTCCATGTTTATCTACGTTGTTGCAATGACAGGATATCCTTTTTTAAAGCTGAATAATATTCCATTGTCTATATCTATCTAAACAGATAGCTAGCTAGCTGTATCAATGAAAATGACAGCACAGAAATCTTTTTAAGATTACTTTGTTGATACGCAGATGGCCAGCAAACACCTGAAAAAATGCTCAACATCGCTGATTATAAGAGAAATGCAAATCAAAACTACCATGAGATACCACCTCACACCAGTCAAAATGACCATCATTAATAAGTCTACAAATAACAAGTGCTGGAGGGGGTGTGGAGAAAAGGGAACCCTCCTGCACTGTTGGTGGGAATGTAAACTGGTACAGCCACTATGGAGAACAGTTTGGAGATGCCTTAGAAACCTATACATAGAACTTCCATATGACCCTGCAATCCCACTCTTGGGCATATATCCAGACAAAACTCTTCTTAAAAGAGACACATGCACCCGCATGTTCACTGCAGCACTACTCACAATAGCCAGGACATGGAAACAACCCAAATGTCCATCAACAGATGATTGGATTGGGAAGATGTGGTATATATACACAATGGAATACTACTTGGCCACGAAAAAGAACAAAACAATGCCATTTGCAGCAAATGGATGGAACTAGAGAATCTCATACTGAGTGAAATAACTCAGAAAGACAAAGACAAATACCATATGATATCATTTAAAACTGGAATCTAATATACAGCACAAATGAACATTTCAACAGAAAAGAAAATCATGGACTTGGAGAATAGACTCGTGGCTGCCCAATAGGAGAGGGAGGGAGTGGGAAGGATTGGGAGCTTGGAGTTATCAGATACAACTTAGAATAGATTTACAAGGAGATCCTGCTGAGTAGCATTGAGAACTATGTCTGGATACTCATATTGCAACAGAACAAAGGGTGGGGGAAAAAATGTATGCATGTAAGAGTAACTTGATCCCCATGCTGTACAGCGGGAAAAAAAAATTAGGAAAAAAAAAAAGATTACTTCCTTTGGTATGGATCTAGAAAAAGGACTGCCAGATCATACGGTAGTTTTATTTTTAGTTTGTTGAGGAATTTCAATGGTATTTTACAGTGCCTATACCAACTTATATTCCCACTATTAGTGAGTAGTGGTTCCATATTTTTTTCCATATCCTCATCAACACTTGTTAAAACACTCATCTTTTTTATAACAGGTGTGAGATGATAGCTCATTGTGAATTTGATTTGCATTGCCCTGATGATTGATGACATTGAACACCTTTTCAGACATACCTGTTAGTCATTGGTATATATTCCTCAGGAAGGTATCTATTCAACTCCTTTGTCTCTTTTTAAATCAGGTTATTTTTTTTTTTCACTATTGAGTTGTATGAGTTTCTTATATATTTTAGGTACTAAACCCTTATCAGATATATAGTTTGCAAATATGTTTTTCCAATTTTCATTTTGTCAATTGTTTCCTTTGCTGTGCAGAAGCTTTTTAGTTTGATGTGGTCCCACTTGTTTACTTTGCTTTTGTTGTCTGAGCTTTTGGTGTCACATTCAAAAAAATCATCGGCAAGGTCAATGTCAAGGAGTTTTTCCCTTAGGTTTTCTGGGAAGAGTTTCATAATTTCAGTCTTTGTCCATCTCATGTTTTTAAGTCTTTAATCCATTTTGATTTGATTTTTGTGTATGGTGTAAGATAAGGATCCAATATGACTCTTTTGCAGGTGGATATCCAGGGGTTGTTTTGTTTTGTTTTGTTTTGTCTTTTTTTGCCTTTTCTAGGGCTGCTCCTGCAGCATATGGAGGTTCCTAGGCTAGGGGTCGAATTGGAGCTGTAGCCGCTGGCCTTCACCACAGCCACAGCAACACGGCATCCAAGCCATGTCTGTAACCTACACCACAGCTCACTGCAACACCTGATGCTTAACCCACCGAGCAAGGCCAGGGGTCAAACCCACAACCTTATGGTTCCTAGTCAGATTCGTTAACCATTGAGCCAGGACAGGAACTCCAATATCCAGTTGTCACACCACCATTTATTGAAGAGACTATCTTTCCCCATTGTATATTCTTCACACTTTCATCAAAATTAGTTAACCATATATGATTTGGTTTTTTTCTAGGCTCTCTATTCTGTTCCATTGGTCTGTATGTCTGTTTTTATTTCAGTATCATACTTTTTTCATTACTATAGTTTCATAATGTAATTTGAAATCAATACGTGTAATGCCACGAGTTCCCATTGTGACACAGCAGAAATGAATCTGACTAATATCCATGAGGGTGCAGGTTCAATCCTTGGTCTTGCTCAGTGGGTCATGAATCTGGCATTGCTGTGAGCTGTGGTATAGGTTGAAGACATGGCTTGGATCCTGTGTTGCTGTGACTGTGGTGCAGGCCAGCAGCTGCAGCTCTGATTCCACCCCTAGCCTGTGAACTTTCCTATGCCACAGGTTCAGCCCTAAAAGGCAAAAAGAAAAAAAAAAGTGTAATGCCTTTAACTATGTTTTTCTTTCTCAAGATTACTCTGGTTAGGAGTTCTTGCTATGGTGCAGTGGGTTAGGAATCCAACTAGAGTGATTTGGGTCACTACAGAGGTGCAGGGTCAATCCCCAGCCCAGGGCAGTGGGTTAAAATGATCTGGTGCTGCTCACAGCTGTGACATAGGTCGAAACTGTGGCTTGGATTCAGTTCCTGGCCTGGAAACTTCCATATGTTGCAGGTGCAACTATTAAAAAAAAGAGAGAGAGAGAAAGTGCTTTGGTTATTTGCGTCTTTTGTAGTTTTCATCAGTTTTAAAATATTCTCAGTCTGTGACTTTTCAAATATTGTCTCTGACTCATTTTTTTCTTCTCTCCTTCTGGAATGTCAAGCACATGTATCAAGCTTTTGTCTTTGTGTGCTTTATGTTATTTATGTCGTTTTCTATGTGTATTAGCTATTTTCTGTCTATCCTTTAATCTGGATACTTTTTACTGACCTATCTTCCAGTAAACTAATCTTCTCTTCTACTGTTTCTGTTCTGCACTTAACCTTAATTTCAGCTATTGTATCTTTTATTCTACGTTTTTCTACTTGGTTCTAGTTTATAAATTCCTGTTTTCTAGTGAAATATTCCATTTATTCACCTATTTTCTTGAACATTTTAATAGTAGTTACTTCAAAGTCCTTATCTAATGCCCAATGCAATCAAAATATGTTATTATATGACTAACTAGAATTAGCCTCTTTTAGAAAAACTTCTCTTATAAATTAGATTAACCTGAAAACAGTTTCATCTGAAATTCTGTGGATAAATTTGCATGGTTGGAGATAGAATTGTAGTATATATGTAAATTAAAAAATGTAATTGGTTTATATGTAGTGGAGAATCTTTAAATAAAATATCAAAAGTGAAATATTAATTACATATCACAAAAATATTTATTAAACAAGTTTGGCAATATAGTCATTTAGCAAGTAAATTAGTAGGTTGTTGGTGGAATGTGTAATATTTATCAGATCAATTGCACTTTAAAAGGGAGAATCACTAGGCTTAGTTAGTGGAAGTAAAATAAATTATTTTAGGAAATTTTGAATAAGATTAAACAGTTTGACATTCCCTCATACAGAAACAATATAAATCAGGAAGAAGTCATCAGATTTTGTAGCTAAAATCAACTGAGCCCACGCTCTTTACCAGTTAAAATTCCAAAGGCATTGCACATTTTCTGATTCAGTTTTCACAATAACCCTATGAGGTAGTTATTATATGCATATGAGGCACCTGAGGCACAGAGAGCCTAAGTGCCTGGCCAAAGTCACACAGCTGGTCAATAACAGAGACAAGATTCAGGTCCATGCGGTCTGGCTCTGGAGTCACTAAGAATACTGCAAAAGGATGAATTAAGTTGGTGCCATTTAGAACGGACAGTTTTGGCATGGGAGAAATAATGTATAGGTGTGAGATTAATGAGGTAAATTAAAATCTTACAGTATTTAATCTGAATAGGAAGTTCCACTGTGAACTCATGACCTATTTCATCTTCTCTAAAAAAAAGTTTTTTTTTTTAAGCCAGTTTTCTAAAAGCGGAGAAACAATGACCAATCCAGTAGTGATAAGCACCCCTAGCAACCAGATTGTGGCCTCTAAATGTCATTTCCTACTAAAAAGAACCAAGGCTCCATGGAATAATGGCTGATTCCACATAAAAGATAAAACTGGAACATCTTGTCAGACCTAAAGGCAAGGAAACTACCAAGGGTTAGTTGGATTAAGTCACAAAGACTGAGAAGCCAGCAACCACACAGAAACTCCTACTAGTTGCAAACAGAGCAAAATAAGCATCAATAAATGGTAGTTATATGGCAATGGATGGACACATGTTGAGTCAAAATGACACTATAAAACTAAAATTTGGAGGATACTAAACTCCTTACTTTGAAAATTGACAAATAAATGGGAAATTGATCATTTATCCTGCCTTCCCTATATGAACTATAACTCAGAGTAATTAAATGGTTACTAAAGAGGCAAATAATAGTTAGCAAAGATGCAAATTTCTCTTTAGAGTAATATTCCATCTAATATATGTAAAAGTAAAAAAGTAGAACATCATTCATTTTAAACCCTTGAAGAATCTCAGCAATGATCATCCAATGGCTGCTAACATCGCAAAAAGAGACATCCAGATATCTGGGCAGCAGAGTCTGGAAACATACTAGTTTTCATTTCTGTATAGAGTCCCTCAGCAAAAGCTTTGATAAACAGCTTCCTAGGCAGTCTGCCGAGAAGGATTCCAATTTCAGTTCTCCCGGGTAGATTTTATCATTGTCTCCCAAACTTGCATGTGCTTCCATATAATCAGAGGATTTTTTTTTTTAAAATACTGAATCCTAAATACTGTCTCTGAGTGTATAATTCTGTAGTTCTCAGTTGAAGAATCATTATTTTAAATTTCCATGGTTATTTCTTTTTTTATACCACAGCCACAGCAGTGCCAGATCCAACCTGCATCTGCGACCTACACCACGGCTCATGGCAACACTGGATCTTTACTGAGCGAGGCCAGGGATAGAACCTGCGTCCTCATAGATTCTAGGTGGGCTCGTTACCACTGAGTCACGATGGGAACTCTTCCACGGTATTTCTGATGTTTAGTCAGGTAAGAGAACCATTGATTTATGTCACTTATTTCCCCCAAAACCTCACCTAGTATTCTGCATCGAGCAGGCTGTAGGCAGGTGAAGCCTTGAGATTTTTGGAGACTCCATCAAAATATTCTCAATCACTCCTCTCCCTCCTTGCTGGCAGCTTAAATTCTACCATCAACACTTACAGTGTTTAGCTTTTTACTGTCAAAATAACTAACCAAAGACGGGGATGGAAAATACATGGCCAGTGATCCCATTCTTCACTCTTAGCCCGTAGTCACATTACTAATTGATCTCCGTCCTTGTTCTCACTGAAATCAGATGTGACCTCAGAATCCTTCTCCCTCCAGTGCCCCAGGCAGTCACTACCAGTTAATTATTGTTGACACACAAATCAAAATCGATTTGTCATCCTGGGCTCAAGGTGTGATCGCTATCCCTTGTGCACTTTGAATAGGCAGGAAAGTATAATTTGTTTGCGTTTACTTTTTTTTCTTCATTTACCTCTTAACATGCATAGGGCTCTGAGAGTAGGTGATGATGGAGTGGGAGAACTCAAGAACACTTCATGTATCTGAGGCCAGTGATGGTGGATGTGCTCACTCGTTCGGCAAGTATGTACAGAGTTGACCATGTTTGGGTCCCTGACTGGGCAGCAGGGTTCAAAAGGAGGAAATACAGATGCAGTCCTATCCCTGCGGAGTTTTCTATTCCATACTTCTCAGGGTCAGGGTGGGGGGATCTGGCAAGGGGTAAGCATGTGGTTTGGAGTAAAGAAATGAAACAATTTTTTTCACATACATTTAAAAAATATGGAATGAAATGCTATGATTTCTATGGAAATCTTGTCCCCTTCCTAACAATTACAGCTTATGCTGTGAAGATGAAAAAAGTCCTTTGGCCTCAGCAGTCATTTTACTTAACAAGAGCAATTCTCAGATTGCCTTATCATTTGTGGGTTTATTCATCAACTAAACTTATAAATTTGCATAAGTTTGCATTCCTGCTGTGGTGCAAAGGGATTGGTGGCATCTTTGCAGTGCCAGGATACAGGTTTGATCCCCAGTCTGGCACAGTAGGTTAAAGGATCCAGCATTGCTGCAGCTGTGTCACAGGTCACAATTGCAGCTCAGATCTGATCCCTGGCCCAGGAACTCCATATGCTGTGGGGCAGCCAAAGAAGAAAAAAAATTGCATAGGTTGCTATTCCTTTGTTTGATGCATCCCCAGTTTTACTGAAAAGGATCAGTGGTTCAAAAGTTGTTCATTGAGATGGAAAATCAGAGATGACAACAGTAGCAAGTGCGATAGCACAGAATAATATAATTACCTGAAACCAGTTCTCAGTCAAATGAAACTGGAAGGCAGAGAGGAACAAATTGAACAGCAGCACTTCTTCCATTTTTCTTCAGGGCTCCAGTATAGAAATATTTCTCCAGAAGTAGCATAAAGTTTTTGATGATCTCATGACATTTTTAAGCAGAATATAATGACCTTTGTTAAGTATATTAAGTGATTTTTAAAACAAGCAAAACATTATACCTTCCAGTGTGAGGTTTATTAATGGGGATGAGATCAAGAACTCAAACCATCCTTAAAAGCATCCTTGTAACAAGAACAGGTGCATACCACAATATCACAGAGGAGCTTGTAAAACCAGGTTCAAGGTCAGAGATAGACATTTTTGAAAGAGCACAGATTAAACTATTGGTGACATTCCTTTATCAGATGAAATTGTTAGACTTGCATAGTATTGTAAGGGAAGAAAAAAATATCTTTTTCCTCTATCCTTTACATTGTTGACTGGGACCCCTATAATAAAAAGCAGAATAACAAGAGAAAAGCATACAAATTTATTTAATGTAAGGTTTATGTGACATAGGAGCCTTCCTAAGGAAATGAAGTCTTGAAGAAACAGTTAAACTTGAGTGGTTTTGTGCTGGATCTGATGAAGAGTGGAAAGTCAGAGAAAGATGTTATAGGGTAAAGGGTATGAGCCAAGTGTAGCAAACTGGGGGAAACTTCTCAAGGCCTATTCATTCACAGTCCTCTCTGTGTCCCTGCCTCTGGGGAGAGGGAGGGAGCCTCTCATGTGATGGTGTTATGACCTGCTTCAGGGGAAAGACAGAAAGTCCTTCCTGTACATGCCATTCTCAAATTCCTTCATTTTAAAAAGTTCAATATGCCAAGGTGTCATATTTTCAGGTCACGTGTCCTGAGCCCCATCAGTATCAGTAGCATACCACTCCATGGAATTGCTGTCACTTGTGTGTGCCATAGGCGTGTAGCCGTATACAACCAGCCCACGTTGCAGGGGGAAGGACTTCCATTCAGGAAACAACTGGTTTGTGAGCCATAAGATAAACTGCAAAAGGTGTCCTGGGATCAGTACAGACACCACCAGCTATGTTTGCAGCAAAAAGGCTGTGACTACACAGCTGAGAGGTGCCAGAAGGCCAGTTAATGCATGGCTGGATTCACAAAGAACAGGTGGCCAACAAAACGCCTCCTGATACTGACACAGTATTGGAAAAAGTGGTGACATTTTGAACACGAGAGAGTTGTGGCCGTGGAAAGTGTGTTTAGCATGCTGTGTGCAAAGAAATGCACTTAAATGCCGAGGGAAAGTGTGTTCCTGTGAAGGATGCTAGAGCGCTTCTGATACCCATTTTCAGGGCCGCTGATGACATTATTCCACGTGATGATATCTACTTCAAGTGAGATGCCTCAGCAATATATCTATTTTCTTGAATAGCCTGAACCTCTCACTTCTTGGATAAAATAACAAGGTTTGATGCTGATGATAAAATTTTAGAATTTCTAAGAAGAATAAACTGTGGCAAAAAAGGTTTGATCTCCAAGATTTTAAGATTTTCCATCACTTGATAATTCTCCCCTCCACTCCCTGTACCCCCTCCTTCTGCCACCAAATAGGCACATCTTTAAGAATAAAGAAGAGGTGTCCTCTGGTGGCTCAGCAGAAATGAAGCCGACTAGTATCCATGAGGATGCGGATCCCATCCTTAGCCCTGCTCAGTGGGTTAAGGATCTGGCGTTGCCGTGAGCTGTGGTGTAGGTGGTAGACGCAGCTTGTATCTGGCAGCTGTAGCTCCGATTTGACCCCTGGCTTGGGAACTTCCATATGCTGAGCGTGCAGCCATAAAAAGCAAAGAAGAAGAGGAAAAGGAAGAGGAAGGAGAAGAGGGGGAGGAGGAGTAAATGTCCTCTTTTCTTTCCTAAATGTGTTTCTGAGTCATTCTTTCACACAACCCACAAGCCTTAGCAACATCCCTGTGGACAGAAAGAACAGATTTATGAGAACTGCTTTCCCTTCAGTCAGCAGCTGTAACTGGTGGGGACATGAGCTGATGGAGAGTGATCGCGGATGGGCTATTTCAAGATGTGATGTGTGACTGGAGGATAGGCTTTGGTGGCAAGTCCACACAGCCCATCTGTGGTATTTGAGTGCCTTTTTTATGCTGGCCCACGGGGCCCCTCAAGCCTCATAGACATAGTGTCTGAGGACCCAGGCAGCAGTGAGTAAATTTGTATTGGGATTTTGGGTTTCACTTGACCTCAAGCTGCCTGGGAATCACAATTCCCACAGCCATGATAAGTAACAAGGATTGTATTCAAGTGCTCTACCAAATCATGAATTTTAATTTAGGGACAGCCATTGGAAAAGGATTCTTTTTCTTCACTCATATAGAATAGCTCCTTTCAAGATACTAGGGTTATGAACAAATAGCATTTCTTCAGAAGTATTCTTTTTTATTATTATTACTCAATGAATTTATTACATTTGTAGTTGTACAATGATCATCACAATCCAATTTTATAGGATTTCCATCCCACAACCCCAGCGCATCCCCCGACCCTCTAAACTGTCTCCTTTGGAGACCATAAGTTTTTCAATGTCTGTGAGTCAGTTGAGACACCAACATCAAATGCTTTCACTGACATGTGGAATCTGAAAAAAGGACAGAATGAACTTCTTTGCAGAAGTATTCTTAAGTATGGACATTTGCAGTCCCGTAAGAGATTTTTTTTTTTTTAACTTGAACTTTTAATGGACTTTAGGGGGAAATCAGTGAACAGTGAAATACTGAAATACTCTAAACTACTTTTCTACTGGGAAATAAATGGCACTCTAGAGGCCTGGATAAATCATTACAGCTAATAAAATTTCCTGATATTGCCTCTAGTAAAATTGCACCAGGAAGATTGAATTTGTATAGATTTACACAGTCAAATAAGGTCAGTCTATATAAAAGAATGCTGTTTATCCAGCATTTGGGCAACATAAATTTGGACTGGTCATTATGTAACCACACCTGCAGTGGGTGCCCTTTGTAGCTTTCCTGAGATTGGAGGATTGAAGACTTACATTGCTGGTAATATTTATTACTGCCAGTAAAAGAGAGCGGGATTAGTTCCAGAGATTTGACTTAAATGTCTGTGTCTTCAAGTCATTTCAGACTTTTGTTTTTTTCCTTATCAAAATGATATTTTAATCTGCATCTTCATTACCATATTCTGTTATTACATTTTATGTTTTGTATTTTATATATAATTTTCACTTTTCATTATTATACTTTGTACATATTTTTAACTTCTGAACATTCTGTCTGTGTGCTTTGCCTATTTTATCTGTGTGGTTTATCTTTTCTTTATTGACTTATAAAAACTCTTTGTATATCAGGGATATTAATTTCTCATCTGATATATAGACTGCACTGCCCAGGTTGTGGTTTGTATTTTGTTTCTATGCTGTGGAGATGTTTTTAATTTGTATGCACTGCCAGATTTGGTGTAAGAAATGAGGTTAGTATTGACTCTTTTTTTCAAATGGTTAATTAATTATCTAAAATTTATTAAATAATTTTTAGTTTCTCCATGTTGGCACTATTGACTTTTGGGGGCAAGATTATTCTTTATTTGGGGCCAATTATTGTTGAGGGTAGGAGTGAAGGGGCTGTCCTGCACTTAGCACCATTCTTGACCTCTGTCCACCCAACGCCTGACCTATCCCTGAGTTGTAATAATCAAAAATATCTCTAGGAGTTCCCGTCGTGGCGCAGTGGTTAACGAATCCGACTAGGAACCATGAGGTTGCTGCTTCGGTCCCTGCCCTTGCTCAGTGGGTTAACGATCCGGCGTTTCCATGAGCTGTGGTGTAGGTTGCAGACGCGGCTCGGATCCCGCGTTGCTGTGGCTCTGGCGTAGGCCGGTGGCTACAGCTCCGATTCGACCCCTAGCCTGGGAACCTCCATATGCCGCGGGAGCGGCCCAAGAAATAGCAACAACAACAACAACAACAAAAGACAAAAAAAAAAAAAAAAATCTCTAGACATTATCAGATGTCTTTGAGGAACAAAAATGCTCCAACTTAAGGTGTTCCTTTTGTGGCTCAGCAGGTTAATAACCTGCCATAGTGTTTGTGAGGATGCAGGTTCGATCCCTGGCCTTGCTCAGTGAATTAAGGATCCTGAATTGCTTAAAGCTGTGGCATAGGTTGCAGATCCAGCTCGGATCTGGCTGTGGATCCAACATTACTGTGGCAACTGCAGTTCTGATTCGACCCCAGCCCAGGAATTTCTGTATGCCTCAGGTGTGGCTGTAAAAAGAAAAAGCAAACACAAAACATGCTCCTGGTCTGTTTCTATTCCGGTTTCTCATTATTCTAATAACTACGGCTTTGTAGTATATTTTTATTATCAGCTAAGACAATTACCTTCCTCTGTTCAGAATTTCCATGTCTAGACTTTCAGAACTTAGAATCCTTTGGTAAATTAAGAAAAAAATTCTGATATGAATAATTATAAATCAATAAAATTGTTACATTAAAAATTCTGTTAGGATTTTATTGGGTTTGCATTAATTTGAATATAATCTGACAAGAACTGACATCCTTCTTGACATGTAGCCATCCTCTTAACAGCATATCTCCACTGAATTGAGTGTTTTTATGATCTCTTAGCAGAGTCCTATGGTTTTCTTTGTAGAAGATAGTGTGGCAGTCTTGCCTCGCAGTTAAGATCATGAACTTTGGTTCAAATCCTGTCTCTGCTGTGTTCTATGAATGACCTTGGGAAGCTGTTGAACCCTTCCACAGCTCAGTTTTTTCCATTGCAAAATGAGTATAAATTCCTCCCCTGTACTGTCTCCTTTGGAAACCATATGTTTGTTTTCAAAGTCTCAATATATTTTCTTTCTTAAGCTGAGCACACTGGTGTTGTTATGTAGTCTTAATACATTTTTTTACTGTTTTCATTTAAAAAAATAGAATTACCAAACAGTAAATTCGATGACTGAGATAACACATGTAAAGCATCTGGTATAAGGAAGAGGGTTTAATAAAGGTAAGTCTTATTCTGAAAGTTGAATTTTAACCATGAAACTCTTGACTACCAGATAAGAGGTAAACATGTTTACTCTGAGAAAAAAAGAACAAAAGCTTCTGCTAGGCAGGTCTATAAACCCTGGAATTTGGTTATTTTGAAAGATAAACTTTCTTTGAAAATAGGAAATTTCTATGAGAAAGATTTTTAATTTATCTGGAGGTTATTTAGCTTCATTGTTATTTCACATTCACTGTGGACTGCTATGACTAAATAAAGCCCAAGTATAATGTAAAAAAAATGACTATAATAATAATACTACCTAACCATAGTTTGCTTTGACGATTAATTGATATTGTAAAAAAATCCCTCCACCTCAATAGGTATTTATTATTAGTTACTCTTGGGATTCCTAGTTATTTAGTGTCTTATTGTTTTTGTGAATAGAATATCTTCCTTTGCGGTCTGAATTATTTCCATAGAGAGGAAACTGTTGATTTTTGCATATAACTTTTATAATTTGACCACCTTACAGAATTCTCTTACTGTTTTCAGTAGTTTTTTCATAAATAGAGTGGTAGCACATGGAAACAAGGGACTATTTCCTCCTCCTTCCCAGGTGGCATACTGCTTGTTATTGAATTGTTGCATTATGTAGCACCTTCAGAACAATTTAAACTGTAATAAATAAGGTATGTCCTTGTCTCATCTGGTGTAAATGAAGGGGCTGCCAGTCTTTCATCGTTAAGCCTTGGTTCCTGAGAAGTATTATTGCTATGTTAAGGAGGTAGCTTTTATTCTTGCTTTCTAAAGTGTTTTTCAAATGGGGTGTTGTTAATCAACAGGTCAAAAGTTTCAGTTATGCAGGATGAGTAAATTCTAAATATCTGTGGTATAACATTATGACTGTAGATAACCATCTGTATTGTGCACTTAGAATGATGTTAAGAGGGTAGATCTCATATAAAGTATTCTTACCACAATAAAATAAAAATTAAATGAAAAGAATCAATATTGAGTAAAAGGGTGGACATAGAGATCAATGGAACAAAAGGCAAAGAGCCACACAAATATGGAAGTGATATTCTATGGAACTGGTGTCCACAGATCGATGAGAAGACTGGATTTTTCAACAAATAGTACATGGACAATGGGTTATACATACGAAATTGGACCCCCTACATCATACTGTATACTTAAAATCTATTCCAGTTGGATTAAAACTTAACTATAAAAAGAAGAACTATAAAACAATTAGAAGGCAACATCAAATATCTTTCTAACTTCTGAGTTAGGAAGGATAACTGATGAAATAATATGTAACTAATTACACTAAAATTAAGAACTTCTGTTCATGAAAAGAAAATATAAAGTAAAAGTCCCACAGTCTCACAACCAGAAGAATATAGTGCAACATGTGTAACTGACAAGTTATTTGTATCCAGAATATGTCAGGGATGCTTACAAATACAAAAGAAAAAAATAACTGAATGAAGAAACGGTCAAGAGGCACTTTAAAAAGGAAGAAACCCAAATAGTCAAAGAAAAGACACTTAATATCTTTGATAATCAAGGAAACACTGACTGAAATCATGGGGTGGTTTTACTATGTACAATTGGCAAAACTATAAAAGTTACTGAAGTTATTGCGAGGGTGTGGAAGGATCAGAACAGTTGTGCAGTGCTGACAGAAATGCAAATTGAAACAATCTCTTTAAAAATAACTTGACACTATACGATAAAGACTAAGAACAAAAGACGCTGCAATCTAGCAAGTCCAGTCCTAGATATGTAATCTGAAAACACACAATCACAGAGATCATGTATGAAAATGTTCACAGAAAGATTTTTTGTAACACCAAAACCAGATACAATTCAAATATCAATAAACAGCAAAATGGATAAATTAATGGTGGTGTAATTATATAATAGAACACTATACAATGGTGAAAACTGAACCACAGCTACGCACAACATGGATGAGCTTCAAAAACATAATGTTGAACGAAAAACCAAATTGCAGAAGAATTTATACAGTATGATTGCATTTATAAAAAGTCAAAGATATGCAAAACTAAACAATATATTTTTAGGAATATAAACATATATTGTGTTTCAAACACACAAAATATGAAGAAAAGCAGGGGAGTGAAAAGCAAGGTTAGAGTCCTGGCCACCTCTGATCAGGGAGGAAAGGGTAGAACAGAGGACACTCATGCAGGGGATTTGTCCTGTCCTGCAGTCGGATGGTAGATACAACAAGTATTTACTCAGAGCCCTCAGTGCATCAGGGGAGGTGACAGTGAACAGAACAGTCATTCCGCCCTTTGGAGCTGACTTCTGGTGCTTAGGAATAGACAACAAATATGATTAATAAATAATGCCTACAGGAGTTCCCACTGTGGCTCAGCAGTAACAAACCCAACTGTATCCTTGAGGATGGAGGTTCAGTCCCTGGCCTCACTCGTTGGCTTAAGGATCTGGCGTTGCCGTGAGCTGTGGTGTAGGTCACAGAATGGCTCAGATCCAGTGTTTGCTGTGGCTGTAGCAAAGGCCTACAAGCTGTACCTCAATTGGACCTCTAACCTAGGAACTTCCATATGCCACAGGTGCGGCCCTAAAAAGCAATAAATAAATAAATAAAGTCTACTATTTAGTGATAAATGCTAAGGATTTCTCAAGTGAAGCACGGATGGAGGTGGGGAAGTGCTGACTGGGGTGAGTACTGAAATTTGATACAGGGTGGCCAGGGAAGGCTCACTGTGGAGGTGGCATCTGATGGAAGACTGAAGGAAGTGAGGCTCAGCCCTGCAGCCCAGTGGGGAGGAGAGCTGCCGCAGAGGAGGGCCAGAGGCCAGAGGTGGGAATAGTCAACCCTCTAGAAACAGCGAGAATTTGGGTGGTCAGAGCCAAGACGCCAAGCTGGGAAGGGGTGAAGAGGAGGCAGAGTAAGAGGTGCCATGTGGGGGTGGATCACAAGGAAGATTTTGGTGGAGACTTGACTACTGGAGATTTTGAGCAAAGAATTAACTGTCACTTTGTCATGATTCTTTATGCCATATACATTTGTATACATATTCTTTTGTGACAATTCAATATTAATTTTTAAAGCTATTTAACAACTAAAGTGAGTCTCCCCCAGCCCCTGCTTTATTCCCAGGGATTTATGGAATGGGAGATAGGTGAACATGCAAGTCAAATGTTTTAATGAATAGATAAACTTGGAACACAATTATCAATATCAAAGGCTGCCATCATTAGGGATTAGATGGTATGCTTTCTAAATAGCTTGCAGGAGAAGCTATGCAGAACTCACCTTAGTGAGAAGCCCAGACTTAGTTTTTGGCTGTGACTGAAAAGTTAGCTTGATGTTCACATGACCAAATGCCTTGAAGAATCAGGACTCTGGTTCTTAGAAGTTTCTGTTCTCTGATGTTTTAACCCAGTTCTGAGATAATGAGAGCTCATTAAAATCCTCATGCAAGATTTGCAGACAGCTGGTGTGACTAGGCCTATTGTACAAGCGAATTCATTCTTCCTCTATCCATAACTAATCTGATTTTATCAGAACTCGTTCTTTCCTCTGTGTGTGTCATTGCAAGCATGTCACTCACCAAGCTTCTTGATCATTCATTATACACAAAGGTCTCTTTCCTTTCATTCACCTTGCTTTCTTTTTTCTGCACCTACTGTCTCATTTGGGCACCTACTGTCTTATTTGTCTTGATTTGACTCAAATCATCTTTTCCCGAGAAAAGATGTCATCTTTTCTAGAGACACATACTCAGGACTCAAAGGCACTGACTCTTTGTCATGAGGCTCTGCTCATGACCTCACAGAGCATGTAAACGCTGGAAGATCAGACACATAAATCTCCAGTTCTCCTCACAAGATCTTTTCTTTTCTTTTTCCCTTGATGGGGTTTTCCAAATTGAAAAATCAGCTCTCTCTCTCTCTCCCGTTCATAATTTCCATGAGTAGTCTATAAGTCATTCTTCCTTTATGCTTTAACCCCAGCTCCTTCAGTTAGCTCCATTTTTCTTTCTGCCTTATTGAAAGGTAAATTGGCCAGGTATACTTTATTCTAAGTCAAAATAACATGCATTTTTCTAAAATGACTGAATTATTTTGTTGGGTTAGCAGTGAAGAACCGTCTTTAATTTTCAGTTACTGAATTTACCGTGGGTTAGACATGCTGTTCATAGTAAAAACTACGTGGGCAGATAATTTTTAGTGTTTGTTTGGCAATCTTCCCTAACAGGCTCTGTAGTAACAAAGTCCTTCCAACCACAAGCATGTATATACTCAGTATTATGAAATAAAAAAGAACCACATTGAAACTGACTCATTTAAGCACTGATTATTCAGATGTAAAGATCAATTTTAAGTATATGTTTATGACCTTCCCTCGAATGTTAATGATATAGGTTTTTCAGTGGTTAATACTGGAGTCACATCCTTGGATGCGTCTCTCTTTTTGATTCTTTTTTCATAAAATTATAGGCAAAAGGGAACATTTACCCATAAAAGGGCATTTATATTCTAGTGCGATATATGGAACCTCCTAGGAACTGCCTGGTGAATTGGAAACATTTGTCCTATTGTCAGATATTACAAAATTTTAAAAAATATGTAAGATTTATTTCATACCGATCTATATTTAAATTAAATTTAAATATATCATGGCTCTGAGTTTTCTGAGTCATATCCCCTTAAAATATCACTGTTAAATATCTTTGAGAGTTTTTTAGGTGCAATTTACATGAAGTAAAATGTACAATATGGCTTAAATGTATGGCTTGATGCATTTTTATGTATCCTCATAACTCTACCCAGATCAAGATGTAAAACACTTCCATCACCGTAGAGAGTTCCTTCCTGGCCCTGTCCAGTTAGCCCTCCTCCTCTCAGAGGCAGCCACCTCTCTGACTTTATCACTGTAACACAGTTTTTCCTGTTCATGACTTTCATATAATAGGAATCATACAATAGTATTACAAATGTTTTTTAAGTTTTTAAAAATCAAATTAGTAAATAGAATTACCCTGTGATCCAGCAGTTTCACTTCTGGATATATACCCAAAGAAATTGAAAGCAAAGCCTCAAACAGATATGTGTTCATAGCAGCTGTTCTCACGATAATCAAAATGTGGAAGCCACCCAAGTACCCATCCATGGATGAATGGATAAGCAAAATGTGGTACAGATGTATGATGGAATACTACTCAGCACTAAAAAGAAAGGAACGTCTAACACAAATTACAACATGGATGAAACTTGAAGAAGCAAGTCAGTTACCATAAAATAAATACTGTATAATTCCACTTATATGAGATGCCTGGAGTAGTCAAACTGTTAGAGACAAAAAGTAGAATAGTGGTTACCAGGGACTGTGGGGAGGGGAGAGTGTGGAATTATTCCTTAATGGGCACAGAGCAAGGTGAAAAGAGTTCTGAAGACGGACGGTGGTAATGACAGCACAACAATGTAAATGTATTTAATGCCACTGAATGGGACACCTAAGAATGGTTAAGATGATAAATTTTATATGCGTTTTTCCACAATTTTAAATTGAATCATTTCAGTTGTTTTTCCATTCGTTTAAAGCTAGATTCAACAATGTTTTGAACTTGTTTTTAGATGCTGCTGTTAGGTGCAATGGCAGATGAACACAAATACTGTATTTCAAGAGATGTCTTATGAAAGCTTTTGTAAAATTCTAAAATCACATGCTTTCAAATTAATCAATGGGTGAAAGTTTGGAAATGCTAAAAAAATTTTCTTTAAAATTTGTATTCATAAAATAGCTTTAAAATCTTCAAAGAAATCCACACATTGCTTTATTTATGAGTTCACTTGAATCCAGGATACACCCACCTCAAACTTGAGAGGGAAAAGGTTCAGCCTGGCTTGAAAAGGAAAGACTCCTAGCCAGGATGGGAAACTTATGCTCTCAGTGTAAAGCCTGAACTAAGGGAAATCGAAAACCAGTGTTGCTCCTCTCTCTGAATTAATGGTCATTGAGTGGGGAAAAAAAATGTCTGAAAGTATAACTGACCTGAAAAATGGCAGGGATAAGACACTTTCCTGCTTAGAAAGGAGCATTGTTGCTGCTGATATTGAAGTTTATTGTTGACACATTTGTTTGGAAGTTTTGATGTGAGTTTCTGAGAGGGAGGATAGAAGGAAAAGAAACACTTGCTAGTGTGTGTGTGTGTGCGCGCATTAAGAACACTTAACATGAGATCTACCCTCTTAACAAAATTTTAAGTTAACAATACAGTAGGTACAATGTTACACAGCAGATTTCTAGAGCTTATTCATTTTGTATAACTGAAATTTTATGCCTTTGATTAGTAACTTCCTATTTTCCTTACCAGCAACTGGCAGCCACCATTCCACTCTCTGTTTCTATGAGTTTAATTATTTTGGATACCTCATATATCTCGTTGTCCTTCTGCACTTTTATTTCATTTAGCTCACATCCTCAAGTTTCACCCACCTTGTCATGTATTACAGAATTACCTTCTTTTTAGAGGCCGAATAATATTCCATTGTATGCATATGCCATATCTTCTTTTTTTCTGGCCATGCCTGCAGCATGTGCAGTGGGTTTGATCCCAGGCGAAGGATCAAACCCACTGCAGCAGCAACACAAGCCACAGCAGTTAACAGCAAAACAGTAACAGATCCTTAACTTGTTGAGCCACCAGGGAACTCCTATGCCACATCTTCTTTATCCACTCATCTGACAATGTATACCTATCTTAATATAATAACTACTAATAGCCCAATTTTAAAATGGGCTAAGGACTTTAATAGCCCTTTCTCTTAGGAAGCCAAGAAGTGAATGAAAAATGCTCAATGTCACTAATCACTAGAGAAATGAGAATCAAAATCACAATGAGATATCACCTCACTCCTGTCAGATTGGCTATTATCAAAAGAAAGAAAGACAGCAGGTGTTAGTGAGGATGTGGAGAATTTGGAACCCTTGTGCATTGTTGGTGGGAATGCAAAATCGTACAGCTGCTACAGAAAACTATAGGGAGGTTCCTCAAAAAACATAAAATAGAACTACTGTACAATCCAGCAATTACATTTCTGGGTAATTATCCAAAAGAATTGAAATCAGAAATTCAGATAGATATTAGTATTCTCTTGTTCATTCAAGCATTATTCACAATAGCCAAGATGTGGAAACAAACTTTATTTTTACTCATCATGGACCATTTGGCAGAGAGAGATTTTCAAATCACATTCTGTATAAACTTGAAGCTCATTCTGGAATGCTTTCCACATAATTTTCCAAGAGCAGCCATTCTGGAAAGATCCCCCTCTAGGGAAGGTATTGACATCTGCTCCTCTAACCATAGCAAAAGCAAGCTTTGAGTAAGTCCACTTATTTTTGTATTTAGTGTGTTTTACCTAATCAAACTAAGGTTAAACTTACAGTGCTTTTTTTTTTTATTTATGATGCTGTAATTCTACTTTTGATGTATATCCACCGGAAATTATTTGTTTTTTTCTTGCCAAAGAGATATGTTCCCAAATATTCATAGCTTTACTGAAATAGCCAAAAATTAGAGACAGCCCATTGTCTGCCAGTAATGGGGTGACTAAATAAACTGTGGTATATTAATGCAATGAAATAAAACACAATGTTAAGAAAGAAAGAACTATATTGATACATTCAACAACATGAATTATTCTCACAGACAAATATTGAATGAAAACTGTCAGACACAAAAGAATATATACCATGTGATTCCATTTATATGAAACACAAAAGCAAAACTAACAATCAAAGGTGATACAGGTCATAACAGGACTGCTGGGAGTAATTTCTCACTGGAAGGGTCGGTCCTAGAGATATCTTCTGGGTGCTGGAATGTTTCATGATGGTTACATTTATAAAAAAAAATCAAATGGTGCACTTAATATACATGTACTTTATTCTACATAAGCCCTTGGTTTTTAAAATGTTCAAATAGTAAAATTGTACGTTTGGAAATATTTAGGATCAGTGAGCCCAAGTATCATTTATGTAATTAAATTTTAATTAATATATTACATTGGCATTATTTTTGTTCTTCCGTGTAGTAAATACATTCTATTATTAATTGCTTTTTTCTGTGAAATGAGGATTTTAGTAGTGTTCCTTTATGGAGCTATTTCTTAAATCAATTTCCTTATAAACTTTGTTATTTAAAATAAACCTCACTCATTTAAAGTGTATGATTTTATGAGGTCTGACAGTTTTATAAGCTGATGAAACCACCACCATAATCAAGATGATAGCCCCTGAAGATTTCCCACTTGCCACTTTAGAGTTCATTCTTTCCTCCACCCTGGCTCCAAGCAACCACTAATTTTCTCTTTGTGTAAAAAGGATTCACTTATATTTTTGAGAATTTTAAATAAATGGAATCAGGCAGTACATCTTCTTTCGTGTCTGGCTGCTTTCACTCAGCATGATTATTTTGAGATTCACCCATGTTCTTGCATGTATCAGTAGAGCACTTCTTTATATTGATGAGTATCATTCAATCGTATGGACATGCCACATTTTGTCAACCCATTTATCTGATGATGGACATTTGTGTTTTTCCAGGTTTGGCTACTGGGAAGAAAAATGCTGTGAACATTCATATATAAGTCTACATGTGGACACAATTTTACTTTTCTTGGGCAAATACCCAGGAATAGAATGGCTGGATCTTTTGGTAAGTGTATGCTTGACATTAAGAAACCAAGAAATATATTCCCTAAGTGGTTATATTTTATTGTGTACCCACTAGCATTGTAGTTTCCAGTACCTCCATATTCTTGTCAATACTTGGTATTATCAGTCTTTTAAATTTTAGCCAATCAAATAGATCTTACTGTGATCTTAGTTTGCATTTCCCTGATTATGCACTTATGTTCAGTGCTATAAAGGAAATTATGTTATAAGGAATGAACATAGAGAAAATTTCAAAAAAGAAATCAAAGCTATAAAAATAACCAATTAAAATTCTAGCATGAAAACGTAAAATATAAGAAACTTAAAATTCCACAGATAGGCTTAATGTAAGATTGATGTTGATAGAACTTGAGTATAGATCAGTAGAAATTATCCAGCCTTTAGAACAGAGAAAAAGATTGAAAAAAAAATAAAGAACAGAGATTCAAGGACCTGTGGAACAATTTCAAAACATCTAACATTCTTATTATAATTTGAGTTCTAGAAGAAAAGGGACAGGTGGTACAGAACAAATATTTGAAGAAAAAATCCCCAAACTTGTTGAAAGATATACACTTACAGATTCAGCAAGCTTAGCAAACTCCAGGAAGGATAAATACAAAGAAAACCACATCTAAACACAATATAATCAAACTTCTGAAGACTGAAGATAAACTCTTGAGTGCAGCCAGGGAAAAATAAAATTTACAAATGATTTAAATAGCTTCTCACTTCTCACCAGAAATCTAAAGGCCAGAAGAAAACAGAATGTCTTTAAAGTGCTAAAGGAAAAAATCATCAAGCCATATATCTATATCTAGCACAATATCCTTTAAGAATAAAGTGAGAAGAAAACAAAAACATTAACTCAAAAAAAGATACATACATCCTATGTTCATAGCTGCATTATTTACAATAACCAAGATATGGAAGCAACCTAAGCATCCATTGATGTATGAATGGATAAAGATGTGATACACACACACACACACACACACACATACACACACACACACTCACAGGAACAATGGAATACTACTCAGCCATACAAATGAATGAAATCTTGCCATTTGCAATAACATGGAAGGACCTTGATAGCATTATGCTAAGTGAAATAAGTCAGAGAAAGATAAATAATTTATGATTTCACTTACATGTGGAATATAAAAACAAAACAAAGCAACAGCAGACAAACAAGCAAACAAAAAAGCTCATGGATACAGAGACCATGACAGTGGTTGTCAGAGGCAGGGGAGGGGGCTTGGGAGTCAGGTGATATTGGTTAAGGAGGAAAAAAGATGCAAATTTCCAGTTATAAAAAAATAACTTATGGAATGTAATATACAGGCTGGTGACTATGGTTATAATAGTGTATTGCATATTTGAAAGTTGCTTAGAGAGCAAATTTTAAAAGTTTTCATCACAAGAAAAAGAATTATAACTATGTGTGGGGATAGATGTTAACTGGACTTACTGTCCTGATCATTTTGCAATATATATAAATATTGAATCATTGTGTTGTACGTCTGAAACTAGTAAAATGTTATATGTCAATTATACCTTATATTTTTTTAAAGATTAAAAAAAAGAGCCTTGAAGAATTTGGGAGCTTTATCTAGAGTAATGAAAAATTATGAATGTAAAATTAGGCACAGAACATTGAAACCCATGCACTTTGATGGACCCCGGAATTTAAGCTCCAATGGTAAATCTGGCTTGGGATGATTCCTCTTGGTATTCTGATTTGAAGAAAACTTTGTTTCTCCTTTTTCAAAGACACATACCAATCCTTAAAATATAAGCCTCTGTCTTGTGTGTCTTGACTAGGGCTTAAAAAACGTACTTCTATTCCTCATTCTGTTTCTATTTTTGGTTCCTAATAGTTATTTCTCAATTTGAGTTAATTTGAGAGCTGTCAGAAATAGAAGTTTTCTGGGTAAGTCCTTTACAATCTGAAAGTCCTCTGCTCTCAATAACCATTCCTCTGTAGTCTGAATCTTACTGTATGCCATGATTTTAGGCAAGAACAGTATCTTTACATTGAATTTTTTTAAACCTAGAGCACTCTTCCATCTGCATCCAGAGCACTTTCCTCAGTAGTCTGAAGTCTTTCTTCCTTTTCCTGTCATCCCTAATCAATCCTTTAGCTACTTTTCTGAGTTACTGCTATTTCATCCCATCATGTTTCTGCTTATAAATAACTGGCAAGCTGTGGACTTTCCAGTCAGAGGATCTGGATTTAAGTCCTGACTTACTCTCCTTACTGGCTGTATTGTCACTTAGGACTCTGTCCTCAATAATTTGTCAAGAAATGGAGATAAAGTTCTTGTGAGAGAAAATCATATGGGAAAGCATATTGTAAAATAAAAGAGTGTGTCTTAAAAACAATAATGAAATGAAATGAAACCGTCTTCAGATCAAAGAAAACAAAGTGAATGCATACCCCAAACCCCAAACTACAAGATATTCCCAAGACAAAACTTGGAATGAAGCTCATTTGAAACAGTAAATATGTGGGCAAATAAAAAAAATATTATCTTTCCACCTATAATTTTTTAATCTGTGACTTGATTTTAATATTGTCTTCTGGGGTGTGTCATGTTATATAGATGTGATAGATATGACAACTATATTATAAAGGATGGAGAAGGGTGGGGAATGGACCTACACAGTTGTGAAGCTGTTAACATTTATGTGAAGTGGTACAACTCTTTAAGTGAACTGTGAAGAGTTAAAGATATATATCTCCCTAGAGGAACCACTGAAATTCAATAGAGAAATTAAAATAGGACAGTAGAAATTAAAATCAGTGAATTTATAAAATCAGAAATAACCTGAGCAACACCTGAAGAGAAGCCTGGGATATAATTTAAGGCCAAAGGCTTGTGGCAGGAAGAACAGAGTTCCACCTATAGTGATGAAAACAGCAATAGGAGCTGATGCTCAGCACAAAAGTCAGGGGATTCAGGGGCTTTTCCCAGGAGTTGAGAGTCAGAAGGTTAATTACTTATTCCAGATAGATAGATAGGTCAATAGAGGTGAAGAACTACATTAGAGAATAGTGGGGAAAACTTCAGCTTGGAGGCTGGTCTAGGCTCTGCAGCAACTGTTGCTCTGGCTCCTGGGTGAATTACTTGCCATCTTTGAGCCTTGGTTTTTCAAAGATCATTTCTAATATTGCTTCCTTTTAAAAATTTAATATTTGAAATAAGGTTGGAGTATTTCTAAATTAATTATTTTAAGGTTAATTATTTTTTAAGGTTTTTTTTTTTAAGTTTCTATGCAGCCCTAACACAGTAAGATTTGATTTTTTAATTTTACTTATGACGTTATCTTCTGGCCATAGACTCCCCACCTTGTATAGCTCTGGTTGAATATCTGTATGTTTTAAAATAACTTTCCACTGATATACAATAATGGTGGAGATTAAAAAGACTTTTGATTTTTTTTAAATGATCTTTTCATCATGAAAACAATTTTTTCTCACTTCCCTTCAATATATTTAGTTGAGGGGCCCTCTAGTGGAAGAATCTTGCGTATAGCACTGCAATAGTTAAGTTGCTTACAGATTTAGTAGCTCATGATACTACATTTTATACATTAAAAAATATATATCTATGCCTATATTACATAAAAATCCTCAAAATTCAGGTTCTCACTCAGGTTAAACTTTCTAGTGTATTCAATATTAAAATATATGAGACTATGTATATAGTATTACAACATTTAAATTTTTTCTGTCCCAATTATTGTTTATTGCCATTAGATTAACTGTGTGCATGAGAATGTATAAAATAGAGGTATTGTTATGTTATTCCCCAAAATGTGTTCAAAAAAAAATTCTACCACTGAACAAATGCTAATTAAAATGTGTTCAAAAATAAGATTCTGGGGACCTGAATCATTTACCTCTTTCCTAGAGAATTCCTGTATTTTTCAGATGAAAGAGAGAAACACATCTGTGTCGACTGGAGAGAAGGCACACTAAGGAAATGAACTCGGATCCCACAGACTGGTGGTGGGAGCTGACGTGCATCTCTTGTGGGTGTCTGTCAGGTAACTGTGTCCAGGTTCCACAGGCTCCACTGTTAGGAGCTTGTTCCAAAACAATTGCCTAAGTGTGAAAATCAGTGCAGATGCTTCTCCCCTTAATTCCATAGAAAAGCTTCATTCAGATGCTAGTTTGACCTCATTTGCTAATCAGTTCTGCATAAAAGATATAAATATATCTAAAGCAATTTAATTAATTTGCTCTTTAAATTGAATTTCATCCATTATTAGTTTTGGTTTTAAAAAATGGATATAATTCATCCAAATCATCAGAGTGGTAGTGCTATAAGGAACCTCTAAGTGCAAATGAAAAGCTGAGCTTACTTAGGGAGGTATGAAAATCATCTTAGACTTGAATTTCATGAGGTTAAGTAATTATTTAATTATTAGTTTTTAAAGAAATTTCCTAAATTAGTTTCTAATAACAAGATCCTAAAATGACTCCTCATTAAATATAGCTTTCTTTTCACAGTAAAGGGGCAAGATAATGACCCATGACAACTACCTTAAGAGTTTGATGTACTCTTATTTTCTCTATAATTGTGAAGAAATCATGACTAAGGAATATTTGGAATGCTTTCATATTTTCCCTTGAATGGACCTAAATCCCACTGTTTCTCTGGAGATGTTATCATCAGATTATCTTGGTAAATCCAGTTGCCAGAGGTTCCCACTACATACGCTATTTTATTATTAACCCATTTCAGCACATTCTGACACAGTTTACTCTCCAGAAGTGGGGACTCATCTTCTGAGGTTCACATCACTGGAGACTCCTGGGTTCCCAGCCTCCTGGGAAGGCTGGAAGGAGGATATGTGGGGCCATCAGGCAAATCACAGCCTGCCTGTCCCACAGCCCTGGGTAGGAAAGGCAAGGTATTTAAAAGAGAACTTAAAATACATATATGTTAGTCTGGGAGAGTGGTTCCCAAGTGTTTTCAATCCTGGACCATAAGATTAGAAATCCAGTGTCCAGGGGTTGGTGGTAAACACGGTGTTCTTTTTTTTTTTTTTATTGATGCCAGTCCTGGAGTTGGCAGAGCATGAGTTTCACATACAAATTTTACCCCAGATCAGATGCTCTAGAGACTTCATTCAGGAGGTCCATTTGCTATGTTTGTAGGTGCAGTTCCTATCATCTCCAAATGGATGAGCTCCTCCACCCTAGTTTCTAAGGGTGACCAGCTCTTATTCTTTAGTTGGCAAATTATTGACTTCATCCTCTCTCTATTAAAGTATACAAGGTTTTGGAATGAACCAAATTGGTGTCCTCTAAATTGATGTTTCTCAAATTTGAGTGTGCACACAAAATCTCCTGCAGACCCTATTAAAATCTAGATTCTGATTCAGCAGAGTGCAGGTGATTTTTGCATCCCTAACTAATTAAATCCCAGATGATGCTGATCCTACTGGCCCATGGACCACACTTTGAGCAGCAGAAAACTAGATTTCTAACAAATAGAGGGGAAGAGTTATCATATGTAAAAAGAATTGTCTCCTAAACTCTGCTGAGAGAGATTGAGTCTGGGTCCATATAACCATTATGCGGATAAAAAGATTTCCTTGGCAAAATATTGTTTTGCCAATTTTGCTAAATATTTGATATTAAGTAGTTCTTTTTCTTTATGCAAAAGAATTTTGAGCATTCTTCCAACATTCTTGGAATCTACTAGGTCAAGGGAAGATAAAACTATGGGATAAAATGTTGAGTTAATCCAGATCCATCAATGAGTTAGACTCATCTAAAGGAATTTTTCCTAAATTTTTTCACACATCTGTGATCTAACTACTCCAAACAGCTCTTAGGAACTAAAAAATGAATTGTAAGGTACAAACTTTCCTTCATGAATGTAACTTGTCTCTCAATGTGATTCTGATCCAATTGACAGTACTCTATTTCATTGGTATATCCTGATCAGGATACTAAATAGGGAAAAAATATCTTTAATATGTAATCAAGTCTGATTTCATAAGAGAATATATGGTGTATATAAACACTTAAGAAGTAGTTACTCTATTCCATTCTCAACTCAGACAGCTTTGCAAGATCTCCTTGCCCTTCTGGTAATGTTTAACTGAGGAAAGTATTTGTCATGATGCGGCAGTGACTAGGGAATGATATCACCCGTAAAAAATAGGATATTATTTCCAGTAATTTTATGACTCATACAATTTTCTCATACATTTAAGAAATACTTTATATAACTGCTTATCCAGGAAAGGATATTTTAGAGAAAATTGAATTTAACTTCAAACTGCATTTAATTTAACTTCAAGTATCCAAATGACTGCCTCATTTGAAATATTTACATTTCAGCTATGTGTTCAGAACTCTCCAGACAAAGTTATAGTTGTCATGTAAGTGAAAACATACAATTGGCTTAACTATCTGTTATTGGATTAACTGTGATTTTCCTTACGCACTATTAATTACTCATCAATTATTTCTTTTTATTTTTTTTCTTTTCTGGTCACCCCGTGGCATTTGGAGTTCCCAGACAAGGGATCAGATGCAATCCACAGTTGAACCTACACCATAGCTGTAGTAACACCGGATCCTTAACCCACTGTGCCAAGCCAGGGATTGAACCTGCTTCCCAGCGCTACAGAGAGCCATGCGCTATGGTAGGAACTCCTTGTCAATTATTTCTCATTATGAAGTTTAAAAAATAGGTATACTTATTAAACTCAGACTTATTGAATATGTATCACTTTACAATTACAATATCAAAGTATGTGTTAAGTATGTATCATTAATCAGAGGTAAGATCTCTCATCTTAGAAGAGGGAAAGATATGGAGTTTAATTGGAAAAAATAAAATAGATTGCGAGTAAATTCTGCAAAGCCTTATAGAAGCACAAATAAAATAGGGAAAGTTCATCAGAATAATAATAATGATAATATCAATTAAGTACCTATCGTGGGCCAAACCCTATTCGACATGATTTACCTCATTTATTCCTCACAGGAACCCGATGAGGTAAGTTCTATAGCATTCCTATTTTATAGACGAGGAAACCGAGATACAGAGAGCTTAGGCTAAGTTACTATCAGATCAATACTCAGTGGAGTCTGTTTTCAGAGCTCACACACTTCACCACAAATGTGTGAAAGGTTTTATGTTTTTTAGATCAAAGACCTGAAACTATGGCCCACAGGACAAATCCAGCTTGCCACCTTAAGCTTGCAAACTGGGAATTTTTTTACAATTTTTTTGGCTGCTCCCACAGCATGCTGAAGTTCTAGACCAGGGATCGAACCCAGGACACAGTTGCAACCAGAGCCCCAGCAGTGATAACACCAGATCCTTAAGACCCACTAAACCACAAGGGAACTCCTACAATTTTTGAAATTGAAAGAAAAATAATATTTTTGTGACATATGAAAAATCATATGAAATTGCAATTTCAGTGTCCATAAATAAAGTATATTGGAACATAACCATGTTCATTGGCTTTAATGCCTGTCATTAGTTGCATATCAGTGA
Source organism: Phacochoerus africanus (assembly GCF_016906955.1). Lineage (NCBI taxonomy): Eukaryota > Metazoa > Chordata > Mammalia > Artiodactyla > Suidae > Phacochoerus > Phacochoerus africanus. The sequence goes on from NC_062558.1 coordinate 127,075,297, forward strand.
AACAATGTAAGTAGTATGCATCTCTCACTTAATTTGCATGAAAGTCTGAGAATAAATGCTGATAATGCTGAAGAATACGTGAATGCACAATGTTCCTAAAGGTAACAGCAAGAAATTAATTCATTTATTCGGGAAGTACTTACAGAGTGGTAACAATGTACAAAGCCCTAGACAATGTATTAGGTAGCTGAAGTTGAAAATATAATTATGATCCCCACACTCATTGGAGTTTTCCCTCTAATTCAATGTTTCTCAACGTGTAGTCCATCAAACAGAACACAGGTGATGAATCAGTTAGATACTGCTATATAACAAACAACCCCAAAACTCAATGACTTAAAACAATGAGCATTTATGACCCATTTATGTATTGGTCAGCTGTTCAGTTCTGCTTATCTGGGCCAGATTTGACTGATCTTGCTTGGTCACACTCATGTGGCTGTGGTCAGCTGTCAGGTCAGCAGATGGCAGGCCTCATCTGCTTTGGCTTGCCTTCACATGATCTTTCATCCTTCCACACATGAGTGTGGGCTTAATCTGGGACTCCCAGGGGTATAAGAAAATGAATAGAAACAAAAAAGGCCTTTTGAGGCATAGACTCAGAAGGTGTCACTGTCACTACTTCTAATGGCGAAGCAAGTCGCAGGGCAAACCCAAATTCAAAACTGGATAAATAGACTCCACCTCTTGATGGAAGAAACTAAGAGGTCAAACTGCAAAAGGCATGGATAGAGACAGGAAATTGAGACCGTTTTTCTAATCAACCTAGGTGATTTGTCAGTTTTGGTAGAGAATGTGATGAAACAATTTTGTTTACCTATATTTGACAAATTTGAAAATAAAACTTATCAGAATTCCACAGAAATACCCTTCCGTTTTTAATAATAATCATGGCCATAGGCTATGCAGGTGGCACCTGGCATTTTGCCTCAGTACCATTTCCTTACCAGAGAACAATTCTTATAAGTTAATTATTTTCACATTATTTGTGTTAAATTTGTATTTTGTGTAATTCCTCTTCTCTTCAGTTATATTCTCATTTTTGCAGAGAAAGGATCAGCGGCTTAAAAATGGTTCTTTGAAGTGAAAAGGCAGGGATGAAAATAGTTAAAAATAGTAACACAAATGAAACTAACAACACAGAATACACTCATAAGCCTAAATAGTGGATAAAAATCTAGTCTTTAGGTCTTGGAAGAAATGTGAAAATGTGATGGTGCCAGTGGGATATACAGAGATGATTAAAACTTGAATTGTAGCAGATCAACATTCATTTTGTCTTTAAACCCTGACCTCCAATCTAAAGTGGGATTATCCATTAATATTTTGCCCAAAGTGAAGCTGATCATGTTACTGTCTTCATAATATTTTAATAATACACTGACATGCTCAAGTAAATAAATAATTTTCCCCAGAACAAGTTAAAAAATAGTGTTTTCCAGCATGAAATCTATTAGCTTTGCCACCAAAGACAAAAATCAACTCAAAATTATACAGGCTTTATTTGAAATTTCATTTATTATCATGAAAACAGTTGCAAATCGCACTACCACAGAGGCTGCTGTAATACCAGCCACTACCAGCCACAGTGATAATGATACATATTATTTTTGAAAAGAAAATAATGAGCTATCAGCCAAATTTCCTTATCAGATGTTACTTAGTACCACTGGAACACTATGTGAAATTCTTATTTTAAGGGTGATAGTGACCTGTCTCACGTTATGGTTGGATGGCCTCATTCACGTGCACACTAAGAACCATTTGCTGGCACAGGTGGCACAAGAAAAAATACCTTACACCTTTTTGTCTAGTTTGTTACTAAATGTCCACACAATGATGACTCTGAGCCGTAACACAGACTGAAGATGTATGGGGATCAACACCACTGGGTATGCAGCAGGGAAGGGGGTGGTTCTCAAGCTATAGAAAGTAGCATGGAGTTCTGAGTCTCAGAAGCCAGCTGGTGCTCATCCAAACGCTTTGTGCCCCTGATTGAGTGTTGAAGGACAGAGCAAAAATTGTAGTTAAAATAGAAATCTAGTCAGCCTCCACCTAGCCAATGTCAGTTCTCCTTCTCAACCATGAGCCTTTTGTCATCTCACCTCCTTGAAACACTTTCTTTTCTTAGTCTCCATGACAGCACTTTCTCTTAGTTTTTTTCTCCATCCTCACTGGCTGCTCTTTCTCAGTGTCTTCCTAATTTCCCTCAGATTTTGGTGTGCATTGTAGTGCTTTAGGACTTCGTATAACATCTCTCTCTACGTGATCTCATCTAGACTAATGGCTTTATCTCAGTCCAATGAATCCCAAATTTATATTTCATACCTAGAACTTTCTTCCAGAATAACTGCCTTCTCTCCATCTCTACTTGGACTCTATAAGATATTTCATGTTTAACATGTCCAAAATCGATCTCTGGATCTCCACTCCCAACCCTGCTCCACTTACATGCAGTCTTCCCATCTGAGTTAATGAAACTCCAGCTTTCCAGTTGGATGTTTGGAGTCATTCTTTGTCTTTTTTTTAATTTTTTTTTTTTGTATTTTTCTGGGGCCACATCCACAGCATATGGAGGTTCCCAGGCTAGGGTCTAATCCGACCTGTAGCCGCCAGCCTACACCAGAGCCACAGCAATGTGGGATCCGAGCCGCATCTACTACCTACACTACAGCTCATGGCAACGCCAGATCGTTAACCCACTGAGCAAGGCCAGGGATCGAACCCGCAACCTCATGGTTCCTAGTCTGATTCGTTAACCACTGAGTCACAACAGGGACTCCATGGAGTCATTCTTAATTCATCTCTATTTCCCATACTCCCATATCAATCTTATCCTCAAAAATATATCAAGAATGTAGTCAAGTCTTGCCATTTCAACTGCTATGAGAAGATTCTGGGTCTTATTAATCCCCAGTACCACCTGTGATAGTAACAAAGAAGTATGAAGTAACTTAGGAGGCACATAGAAAATTAACTATCTGGAGTTCCCGTTGTGGCGCAGTGGTTAATGAATCCGACTAGGAACCATGAGGTTGCAGGTTCGGTCCCTGGCCTTGCTCAGTGGCTTAAGGATCCGGCATTGCCGTGAGCTGTGGTATAGGTCGCAGATACAGCTCGGATTCCGCGTTGCTGTGTCTCTGGTGTAGGCTGGCGGCTACAGCTCTGATTAGCCCCCTAGCCTGGGAACCTCCATATGCCGCGGAAGCAGCCCAAGAAATGGCAAAAAGACAAACAACAAAAAAATTAACTATCTGACAACTCAAAAAATGCAGGAGTGCATTACCAGCATCAAAATATTAAGAGTGAGTTAATTGGCAAAATCATCCATGTGACAGCCCCTCTTCATTGGAAGAAGTCAAAACATCAACATTTTTTTTTCTTTTCTCTCTTTCTTTTTTCTTTTCTTTCTTTCTTTGTTTTTTCTTTTTTTTTTCTTTTTTTTTTTGCATTTTAGGGCCACACTGTGACATATGCAAGTTCCCAGGCTAGGGATTGAATCAGAGCTGCAGCTGCAGGCCTACACCACAGCCACAACAACATGGGATCTGAGCTGCATCTGCAACCTGCACCACAGCTTAGAGCAATACTGGATTGTTAACCCACTGAGCAAGACCAGGGATCAAACCCATGTCCTCATGGATACTAGTTGGGTTTGTAACCTGATCTGCAACAGGAACTCAAAAATATCAACATTAACAAGAGTTTGGAAAAGGTGATTCCAACCCTCGTGTATGACTTTAAAAGGTTCAAGACTTTAGTGGAGAAGGTCACTGCCAATGTAGTGGAAAAAGCAAGAGAACTAGAATTAGAAGTGGAGCCTACAGATGTGACTGAATTGCTGCAATCTCGTGATAACATCGTAATGGATGCAGAGCTGCTTCTTACAGATGAGCAGAGAAAAGTGCTTTCTTGAGATGGAATCTCCTCCTAGGGAATATGCTGTGAAGACTGTTGACAACAAAGCATTGAGAGTATTAGGTAAACTTAGGTAAAAAAGCAGTGGCAAGGTTTGAAAAGATTAACTCCAATTTTGAAATAAGTTCTACTGTGGGTAAAATGCTATCTCTGTAGCATTGCATGGTACAGAGAAGTTATTTATGAAAGAAAGAGTTTAATCAATGCAGCAAACTTCATTGTTGTCTCATTTTAGGAAATTACTACAGGCGCACAAACTTTGGCATCCACCACCCTGATCAGTCAGCTGCCATCGACATTGAGGCAGGACCCTCCACTATGAAAGAGATTATGACTTGCTCAAGATTCAGATGCTAGTTAGCATTTGTTAGCAATAAATTATTTTAAATTAAGGTATGTATATTTTTAAACATAATGCTCTTTCACACTTTTGACTGTAATACATGTAACTGTAACTTTTATATGTACTAGGGTTCAGTCTTGGTGTTGCATTCTACTGATTTGGACAAATGTATAACAATATGCATCAATCATTATAGAATCATAAACAGTAATTTTTTTTTGTCTTTTTGCCTTTTCTAGGACCACTTCGCAGCATATGGAGGTTCCCAGGCTAGGGGTTGAATCGGAGCCGTAGCCATTGGCCTATGCCAGAGCCACAGCAATGTGGGATCCAAGCCACGTCTGCAGCTTACACCACAGCTCACGGCAACGCCAGATCCTTAACCCCCTGAGCAAGGCCAGGGACCGAACCTGCAACCTCATGGTTCCTGGTCAGATTCGTTAACCACTGTGCCACAACGGGAACTCCCATAAACAGTATTTTCACTGCCCTAAAAAATCCTCTGTTCTCTGCCTTTTCCTCTAATTGAAATTCTATAGTATGTAGCCTTTTCAGATCAGACTATTTTACGTATTTTGCATCTAAGCTTTCTCCATGTCTTTTAATGGCTTAAAAGATTATTTCTTTTTAATACTTAATAATATTGCATTGTCTGGGTGTACTGTGGTTTACCTACCCATTCTACTCACCTACTGTAGGACTTCTTGATTGCTTCCAAGTTTTGATAAGTTATGAATAAACCTGCCATAAACATCCATTTGCAGGGTTTTGTATAGATTAAAATTTATACTCCTTTGAGTATAGATTATATGATTGGAGTATGTTTAGTTTTGTAAGAAACTGCCAAATTGTTTCCAAAGGAGCTATACCATTTTGCATTCCCACCAGCAATGAATAAGAATTTCTGTTTCTCAACATCCTTGCCAGCATTTGGTCTTGTCAATGCTCTGGATTTTGACAATTCTAATAGGCTGGTGGTGGTATCTCATTGCATTTGCATTTCCCTGATGACTTATGATATGGAGCATCTTTTAATTTACTTATTTACCAACTTTAAATCTTCTTTGGTGAAGTATCTGTTCAGGTGTTTGCCCCATTTTTAAAATCAGATTGTTTACTTTCTTATTGCTAAGGGTCAAGAATTCTTTGTATTAGATAATAGCACTTTATCAGATGTGTCTTTTACAAATATTTTTCCCAGTCTGTAACTTGTCTTCTCATTCTCCTAACCTTGTCTTTGAGCAAGTGTTTTTAATTTTAACAGAGCCCAGCTTATCAATTTTTTTCATTCATCATGGCTTTGCTGTTGTATTTAATAACTCATTACCATACCCATACAATACCTAGGTTAACTTATAGGAGTTTTATAGTTTTCCATTTTCCATTTAAGTTTATGGTTTTTGAGTTATTTTTTTGTGAGTGGTATAAAGTCTGTCCCAGATTCATTTATGTTAGTCTACGTATGTGCTCTCTGTTCTGTTCTATTGATCTATTTGTACTCTTTTGCCAAGACTATACTTGATTACTATAGCTTTATATTGTCTTTTTTTCAATTATTTTATTGCTCAAATGAATTTATCACATCTGTAGTTGTATAATGATCATAACAAATGGAAATCCTGTGAAATTGGATTGATATCTTAAGTCTTAAAGTAGAGTAATATCAGTCCTCCAACTTTATTCTTCCCCTTCAGTATTGTGTTGGCTATTCTGGGTCTTTTGCCTCTCCATATATTTTTTTACAATTGGTTTGTCAATATCCACAAAATAACTTGCTAAAATTTTTATTGTAATCTCATCGAGTCAATAGATCACATTGGGAAGAACAGACGTCTTTGCAATATTGGGTCTTCCTGTCCATGGACATTGAATAGCTCTTCATTTTATTCAGTTCTTTGATTTCATTGATCAGAGTTTTGTAGTATTCCCATATAGATGTCTTTTGAATATTAGGGTTTTTAATTTTCATAAAATCCAGTTTATATATTTCAAGAGTATTCTTTTTATTTCCTAGTTGATAAATCTTTATCTACCCAAGATATTGAACATTTTTTATGTTTTCTATTAGAAAGGTTTTGTTTTAGTTTTTCTGTTTAGGTCTATGATTTTTAGCACTTTAGATAAGCCATTCAACTGTCTTCTGTTTGCTTGTTTGTGTTGAGAAGTCTGCAGTTATTTTTATCTTCATTTTCCCTGTATATGATGTGTCTTTTTTCCCTATCTGCCTTTTAGATCTTTTTCCTTTGTCAGTGAGTTTCAGCAGTTTTGCTATGATGTACCTCCGTGTGGTTGTCATTGGATTTATTCTGCTTGGGAACTGTTGCATTTCTTGAATGTGTGGGTTCATTTTTGGGACATTTTCAACTATTTTTTATTGAAAGATTTTATTTAACAAATGCCCCAGGATTCCAAGTTTGTGTATGTTAAACTGCTTATTACTTTCCCACCAGTCACTGAGGTTCCGTTCAATTTTTAAGACTTTTCTTCTCTGTGTTCTTCAATGGGATAGTTTCTATTGCCATGCCTTCAAGCTTATTGATCTTTTCCTCTGTAATATGTGACCTGTTACTGCATCCATATGTAATAATTTTTATTCCTTAACTCAATAATGCCCATACTTTCCTTTGAATCTTAAATATACTTAAATAGCTATTTTAAGTTCTTATTTACTAAGTATATCATCACTATTAATTCTGTATTTCTTTCTATTAACTGATAAGTCATATCTTTCTATTTATTTGAATGCTTAATAATTTATGGTTACGTGCTAGGCATTTATAGTTTTACATTATTTGGTAGATTATTATCTTCTATTAAAGAAAATTGTAGGAGTTCCCGTCATGGCGCAGTGGTTAACGAATCCGACTAGGAACCATGAGGTTGCAGGTTCGGTCCCTGCCCTTGCTCAGTGGGTTAACGATCTGGCGTTGCCATGAGCTATGGTGTAGGTTGCAGACGCGGCTCGGATCCCGCGTTGCTGTGGCTCGGATCCCGCGTTGCTGTGGCTCTGGCATAGGCCAATGGCTACAGCTCCAATTCAACCCCTAGCCTGGGAACCTCCATATGCCATGGGAGCGGCCCAAGAAATAGCAAAAAGACAAAAAAAGAAAAAAAGAAAATTGTAGAAGTTTAATTTTTATTTTTTAGTTGGATGGGGTACACAATTCATTTACTTGCAGATCAGTTTAATCTCTTATGTTTTGTTAAACTAGGTTGGAATTAACCTTTATTTTTGGGCTGTGTTAGGCCTCCGCCAAAGGGTAGCCTTTGGGGAATATCTATGAATGCCTTGATCATTCAATGAAGTATCTTACTCTGTTAGACAAATTGTGTCCTAGTTATGTATGAACTCCAGAAATTGTTCAGATTATAAATTCACCCAATAGTTGGTCTTTCTCTGATAGTTGTTATTTGCTCAGCTTTATTCAGTCTCACTCTCTGCAAGCACAGCTGAGTATTCATTCAAAGACTCAAGTAGACCCCATGCCAATTTCTGAAAACTCTCCATCTTTGTAGCATCCTCCTCTCCAGTATTTTGCTCTGCAAATTCTAACTACTTTAGCCTCCTTGAATTCTGCTCTCTATGTCTTTAGCTCAGTGAGTCTTCCTGGCTGTGCTTATAATCTCCCTCCTTATGCTGGAGTCTAGGAAATGCCTCTGGGCATATAGCTAGTGTGATTGAAGATCTCACCTTGTTTGCTTTCTTTTATTTTTCCATTTATTACAGTCTTGCACTACCCATTGTCCAATCTTTGTAAATCATATATTTTGTCCAGTATTTATAGAAAAAGGGCAAGTCTGATACCAATTGCTTCATCATGGCTTGAAGTAGAAATCCTTCAGCTTATAATTTTTTAAATGGACTTTGCTGCTTGCCTTACAAGGTTGGCTGTGAAATACACATGATGAGACTCCTCTGACTTTGCCTGCACCTCTGTGAAGTTCCTTAGGTTGTTTCTAATTGCTTAATTCCCAAAACATCTAAAGTATAAAACAAAAAAATATTGGTACAAATAATTAGTTTCATATTTTTCTTTCTTTATTTATTCTTTTTCCTTTGTTTGTTCCTCTCTTTTGTCCCTCTTTCATCATGGCTGTCAATATCCAAGCCAGGATCTCTGGGTCTGTTGAATTTTGCATCTCTATCTACTTGCTGTCTCTTCCTGCTCAATGACATCTGGTAAATATTGTTATTCCATTCTTTACGTACCTACAGTTGGATCCCATTAAAACCTCTTGAGAATTCATGTCTGGAAAGGAGTTCAGAGTGGCTGGAAAGTGGGCCAAATGGGAATGCAACAAGATTAGAAACCTCAGAGAAGCTAACCAGATCCGTAAAGCCGTACTTGTGATCAAAGAGTAAATTTGATTTAGAATTGTGCTATCCAATACAATAAGCACTAGCCACATGTGACTATTGATCACTTGAAATGTGCCATATGTTAAAATAATAATATTTTGGATATTTTAGATGAAATAAGTTGTTAAAATACATTTCACCTATTTCTTTTTACTTTTTATAATGTGGCTTATATTCCTATTAGGCAATGCTGATGTATTCCTCTTAGGCAAGCAGGGAAAGGAGGCTGAGGTTTCAAGACCAATAACATGGCCAGTCTGCATTTTAAGCCTGTCAGGCACTGTGTAGAGGACAGACACTGTCCTTCTGAGGGCAAGAAAAGTAATTATAAGACTACTGTGATGGCCCCAGACAGAAATGATTACCATACTTAATATCAACAAAGTTGTATTTCTAGTTGATCAAATTGCTACCTGCTGCCTTTGTAGTAGGGGCACAAAATACAAATAAAACAAGTTATCCAAAAAATATGTGAGTGGCTTATACCCAGTCTTATACAGACATACATACATACACATGTACACACACACACACACATTTAACACTTCTGCTATGCCCCTTCTTGATCATTTTTTTATGTCAACTCTGGACTAACACAGCTTTGGGGAACACGGTCTTTAGTGGATTTACACAAGTTGTCTGGGGCTGGAGAACTTTGTCCCTCTAGACTTAGCTCACCTGCTTACCAACAGTGTGACTCTGGAAAGGTTGCTTAAACTCTCCTCGTCTCACTGTCCTCACATTCCACAGGTTCTTTGGGAAATTAAATGCAAAAAAAATTTTAAACATGTAAAACTGAATAGTTAATGCTAAAAAATTTTAAATATGCTTGCTCTTCTTTTTTTGCGAGGTAAACCACCTTCCTGCATAATAGAGAATGGTCAACTAAAATTTCAATCTCTGGATCTGGGTGAACTTAACCCTCTCATATTTGGCAGGATGATTGCTCTGGAAAGTGTGAGGGGAAATTAGCTCCCAGGTTATAGCAGTCTCCTTCTGATCAGGAAACTTTGCCATCCTTAGGCAAAGTTCATGTCCTCCCTCCCAGTGAAGACCATGGCAGTGGGCTGAGCTAGATAAGGGAGGGACAGAACATGTTTTCTGAAGGTTAAGTAAATGAGACCCATTTGGCTAACATGCTGGTTATCTGGCCACACAGGTGTTCCAGGGTCATTCGTTCCCTCACCTGGAGTTTGGTATCACTAGGTTGCCAGAATCAGAACCTAAACATATGTCAATATTTAACTCCTCTGCAAACATACCTACTGGATTGGAAACTTCTAAGTTTATCTTTTTATTTTCAAATGTCCAAGGTTTTAGAGTCAAAACAGAGTCAATGTTATGTAATGCACTGCTGAATCCAGAAGATGTAGAACAATTTTTCAATGAAAGCCCATTTTCAGTGCCAGGAGATGATACACTGGGAAGGACTGCCATGGCTCTATCACCCTTCAACGGCCCATCCTCCAGCTGGCAATTCTGAGATGTGAGGAGGAACAAAAGTTTGTGGAAAGCAGGGTTTTGATTGAAGCTCCAATCCACCTACCTGAGGTGTTTGAGTGTTTCCTATGTGCCCAACACACCGAACTTCTCTAACCACACATAAGTTGCATCTGGGGGCCCAGGTAAAACATTGGGTGAATTTTTGTTAAACCCTGAAGTGTCATATGGCCTCAAATTGCTTGTGAAACAGTGGTCACTAAACTGAAAATGCCCATTAAATTTAAAATTGTACAAAAATGGCATGAAGAATTGAGTAATTACTTTTTTTAATTTGGAAAGTGTCAGGAAAGGGGACTTCTAAAACCAAGAATTAAAAAAAAAAAATCTGTCAGAGCATTAATGTTTTCTGTCATGTTTGCATTCCAAATCTCACAGTAAAATTTGCAGCCCAGGATTCAGTGTTTGCTACCTGAACTGTTCTTGGAAGTAGGAGAAATTATTGTATGATAAAATAATCTCTTTTGGTTAAGGTAATGCTAGTTACCTGAAATATCAGTGGCTTAGAACAATAGGAATTTATTTCTTGCTTATGTAAAGTTCAAAATGGGTTTTTGTGATTGGTGGGTGGCTTTCCTCTAGGCAAGGAACCCAGGCTCCTTCCATCTTTTGGCTCAGGCACCTTTAACACACGGCCTTCAAGGTCACTGTTCCTGTCTACACCAAGCCATGGACGAGAAGGCACATGGAAGATCAGATGTGGGTTCTTATGAACACAACTGGAACTGATGCACTTCTGTGCACTCTCATCTCATTGACCAGAAGTTGGCCATGTGGCCCATCTCCTTGCAAGGGAGATTGGGTAATAGAATTTAGTTCTGTCCCCTGTAGGAACAGGCCAGAAGTCTCTGCTGCATACTATAAACAGACATTTCTAGATAGCCTGTTAGTGATTTGAATTGAAACAATACAGTTCATAAAATTTTACGACCCAGCTAAAAGATTCAGCAAGACTGAATTTGGGGGAAGTCATTTATCCAGAATTGACATGATAGACTGCTGATAATGTACAATTCCTTTCTGAGCTTTTATAATGGTTTGGGAAATTAACTCTTCCCAAAACACTCTAAAATTTGAACTGAAATGTTCATAAAATAATTCCCCACGGACTCACTGTTTCAAAACCCAGTGACTTTTGGTCCTAATTCTACAATCTATGTTGAACAAAGGTCACCCTAATTGTGGATGAAATTTTGTATTATCTAAAATGCCAGCCTAAAAAATTTGTGTGAATTATTTGCTAATTCATGCAGAATGTATTTTTACTTTATAATACATTCCAGAGTGAACATTGGCTTGGCTCTACCCCTTTTGTTTTGTTTTATTTTGTTTATTTGCTTATTTTGAGTTAAAGATTCTCCAGAAAATCACAGCTCTTTACTGTGAGATTGTAGAGGCAGTTGTTACTATTGCAATTATGCAAACTAAATTGCTTTTTGGGAGTTGCTGTCGTGGCTCAGCGGTTAGCAAACCCACCTAGGATCCATGAGGATGCAGGTTCGATCCCTGGCCTCGCTCAGTGGGTTAAGGATCTGGCATTGCTGTAAGCTGTGGTGTAGTTTGCAGACGCCACCTGGATCCCAGGTTGCTGTGGCTCTGGCATTGGCCAGCAGCTACAGTTCCGATTGGACCCCTAGCCTGGGAACCTACATATGTCATGGGTGCAGCCCTAAAAAACAAAACAAAACAAAACAAAGACCTAAATTGCTTTTTATATCCATGCCCTCATTTATTTGTTTGTTCATTCAAGAGGGATGGGTTCAGGGCTTGCAGGTCTAGAGACTGAGGTGTGACAAGGCCCAGAGAGTTCCCGCCTTCTCAGTGTTTATGATCCACGCTGACTGTGGTGGGTGTCAAAGGAGGAAAGCTCTGAGAGGAGGGGTTTCTAGAGGGCAGAGGGAAACCCACCTAATCAGGGCTGGAGAAGATGAGATGCTGAGGCATGAAGGATTTAGTAGAATTTTGCCAAAGACCCCAACCATGGAATATTCCTTCCTTGTGTCATCTGTTCTGATTTTAACATTTCTCTTGTCCAACTTTCTTGAATTTTTTTCCTACACAATATTTTTTTTTTTTACTTATAAAACTTTGTCAGGGAATTGAATTTTTTGACCTACAAATGTGGCAATTACATACAATTCAATTTGTATCCGTGATGCTGTTGGGTTAAATGGCTCCTGTTTCTTAAAATCATGGTATCATATCACAGTCTTTTTAAAATTAATTTTGAGCAATCCATCACCAGCAGTAAACACCCTAGTTCCTTTCCATCAAATACTTCTCTTTCAAGATATATTTCTCAGACTATTTTTTCCACAGTGAATTTTGTTTTTCTCTTACGTATAATTTCATTTGGTGATGGGGTCACAGATTTCACCTCTTTGCTCCTGGAAGTACCCCCATTTCCTTTTATCAGTTCATTTTTTCTTTCTCCCATATTATTGTTGAGAAATAAACTAGTCTTTTGGACTATCAAAATAAAATAGCAACAGCTTTCCAAAAAGAAAAGAAATGAACTCTCTTGAAAAATTGCTTCTATTTCCCTGTTTTAGAGGGTGAGGCATGGTTATACAAAAACTGCATGAGCTGGTAGGCTTTCAGTATTTGTTGTCAAGACTGCTGCTATCAAATCTATGAAAACAATTTAGTTTCACACATATCCACATGCCCGCACAGAGAACTGTAAACTGAAAAAAGGGGGCAGGCTAGAACCTTCACTACAACGAAACTGTGGTGATTCTAAGCATTGTATAACCACATTGAAAGACAACTGTTCAGATCTACCCTTTTCTCATCTTTCCAAAAATACTGTGGAAAACTTTACCTACTCTATCAATCTTGGTTTGTTTATGATTAAAATTAGAAATACATCCTTGGAACCTCCTCTTTTTTTCATGCCACTTTTCCATGCAACTGCTCAAAAAGATAAGGTTTGCCTATAAAGGACCTCTAGGTGCTATTGGGTTGTGTGCAGGACTTGACAGAACTGCCACGGTGAGTCCAGAGCATGTTTGCTAAGTCTCATTTATTCAGATTTACCCTTTTTCCCCCAGAGGTCTAGCTAAGTTTGAATTATGCCAGTCTTTTAAAAAGAGTCGGACTCAATTATATTTTTGAATTTTATTTAGATGCTGCTAATCTGGACACTTTCGCTGTTGCTGGGAGCAGTACTAGGTAAGAAAAAAATATTTATGTCGTGCTGGAGGAGATTTACTGTTCAATAGTTCGAAGAAAGGCAGTAATGGCTGAATTCAAGGCACTATGAGGATGGGGGTAGAGTGAATGAGAGATTCATGATCAGAAGCACCAGCACTGGGAGGAGGGCTGCCAGATAAAAGCTAAGACACCCAGTTAAATTTGAATTTCAGATAAATAAAGAATATATGACATAATTATTTAAATAACAGTATTTATCACTATAAAAAATAAAATTTGAACTTAACAAAATTTAAATGTATTGTTATGATTTGAAAAATTTATTGTTTATCTGAAACTCAAATTTACCTTGCATTTTTATTTACTAAATTGAGCAACCCTAGCCGGAGTCAAGTGTAGGGTTTGAGCCCTGGTTCCACCAGCCACAACGGTACTTCCCTGAGAAAAATTCTTAACTTCTCTGTGTTTCACTATCTACATTGTGAACTGGGCACATAATACCAACCCTCTTGTAGAATAATTGTAAGACTTAGGTATGAAAAAGTCATGTAAATCTTCTGGCCAAGCATCTAGCCCCTAGAAACATTGCGAGAATGCAGCCGCTGCAACAACTACTCCTACTATTTTTCTTTTTCTTTTTCTTTTTAAGGCCACACCAGCAGCACATGGAAGTTCCCAGGCTACAGGTCAAACCAGAGCTATAGCTGCCGGCCTACCCCTCAGCCTCAGCAGCGCAGGATCTGAGCCACTTCTGCGACCTACACCACAGCTCACGGCAACGCTAGATCCTTAACCCACTGAGCAAGGTCAGGGACCGAACCTGCATCCTTATGGATACCAGTTGGGTTCCTAAACCGCTGAGCCACAGCAGGAACTGCAGCTACTCCTACTATTAATCTAGACTTTATCTTCCTGGAGAACCCTTCCTTTGTGTCATGGATTAACATTCAAGTGCAGAGTCATGTCAAACTGTGGACTTTCTGTTTAATTATTTGTAAGCAGCCTCTTCATCACAAGATAGGTCAGAGACCTAAATACTCATCCAGGTAGAGATATAAATTTTTGGCATTTGCGTGAAACTTAACCTCCCCATCCAAAGCCCAAAGTCAGAAGATGGCTATGAGGAAGTAAGCACCCCATCTCCCACTACCAAGACCTGGGAACACAAGGCTGCTCCTTCTTGGGCACCAGTGGCCCAAAGGAGACATCTGAGTTGACAGCCTTAAACGAGCCTAGAATGGGACTGGACAGAGACCGGAGGGGAATGAGGCAGTCCTACATGGTGTGAGTGAGAAGCAGCAGCCTGTCTTTAGCTCAAATGTCTATCGAAGCTGTTTTGTGAGTGTGCATATATAGGAAGGTGTTTGGGGATGTGAAGGAAGAAAATACACTGCAAAATGTAATTTAACTAATATTTTGGCCAAGAGACCACTAAAATGAGCACTGTGGTTAAATTAATATCCTTCAAACACTTCTGGGTGTTTGCAGGAAGCGAAGTCTGTTTCCCAAGACTTGGCTGCTTCAGTGATGATGCCCCATGGGCAGGAATTGTGGAAAGACCCCTCAAAATATTGCCCTGGGATCCAAAAGATGTCAACACCCGCTTCCTCCTATACACTAACAACAACCAAAACAACTATCAAGTAAGAGCACTCTTATTCGGAACTAAGTTTCATCTGTTTTATGTAATAAGGATACTGAACTTTGTCTTCTAAAGAGAACAGATCAAATAGTGGAATCTGTATCTCTGTAGACTTTTAAGGTAGTGTGCTTAAATATTATTTTACATAACTTGTTTATAAAAGTTTTGTTTTAAAATTTGTTTAAAATACCCATTAACTTGACATTATTCTTATGCTACCTACCTCCATGGTGCCATTTAATAAATATTCTAAATATGGATATTATGTAAATATAATCTCCAAATAGCGTATATAACCTCTCAACATATCTTGTATCTATAACACACACACAGCCCGCCCTTCATGGGGTAAAGCCAAGACCCCACCACCGATATTATAGCAGACATATTAATATATCCCAGGTAGAGCAAATGCAATGATGCTATGACACCTGGAAAGCAGAACTTGGTGATTATTGCAAATAGCTTGGTTGTTGTCAAGAACCCTTACTCACAAGGGTCATGAGTCCCGGCACACTTCTCCCATGTGCCAGATCCCTCCCCACATAAGCAGTTCCATTAAATACTTTGAGAAACTTGACGTTCAACATTTTCTCCCCCAAACAGGAACTTGTTGCAGATCCATCAGCTATCAGAAATTCCAATTTCAGAGTGGATAGAAAAACACGCTTTATTATTCATGGATTCATAGACAAGGGAGAAGAAGCCTGGCTGTCCGATATTTGCAAGGTGAGGCTGTCACTCTCTTAAGGGAAGGTTATTTCTGGAGCCATAATTAACAACAGAGAAGGCAAGACCCCACCCAGTCAGGACAAATGCCTGCCACCATGGCCACAGAGGATCCTCTGACCCCTCTGGGCCTGGGGTTCCCAGGGGAGGTCCAGGAGGTGACATGGGGTGGAAGACCTGGCACAGTTCGACTGGCAGGGTTGGCAAGCATTTGGTGGCTCTGGTAGTGGTTATTTAAGAACTAGTACAGGAGTTCCCGTCATGGCCCAGTGGTTAACGAACCCGACTAGGAACCATGAGGTTTCGGGTTCGATCCCTGACCTTGCTCAGTGGGTTAAGGATCCGGCGTTGCCGTGAGCTGCGGTGTGGGTTGCAGATGCAGCTCGGATCCCACGTTGCTGTGGCTGTGGCTGTGGCCAGTGGCTGCAGCTCTGATTAGACCCCTAGCCTGGGAACCTCCATATGCCGCGAGAGCGGCTCAAGAAAAGGTAAAAAGACAAAAAAAAAAAAAAACTAATACAAAGAAGTTCCAAAATTTTAGCAACACATTGCCATGTTGATTCAACATTTGTTGCGTTTTCAATAGCTGTTTTGGCCATTATTTATTTTTTTAAAGTTTTATTGAAGTATAGTTGATTTACAAGTTTGTGACAATTTCTGCTGTACAACAAAGTGATTCAGTCATATATATATACACACACCCATTCTCTTTCAGATTCTTTTCCCACATAGATTATCACGGAATGCTGGGTAGAGGTGTCTGTGCTATACAGCAGGACCCTCAATAGCTTTCGATTTCCTCAGTCGGTTTCAATTTCTGTGTGAAGGTTTTAGATAACTCATTTGGCCCAAACTAATTATTTTCCTTTGATTTTCACTTGCTATTCTTTGATCTCCTATCATAGCAGTAGTTAAGAAAACTATAGATTTTCATCTCTGGCTTCTGTTGTTTCAACAGTAGTGATCCTATTTTCTTGAATTTGCCCTTGGCTATGTGTCCCCGTGATAATGACAAAAATAAAAGACAGAAAATCAAATAGGATAAGTTTTCCAAGTACCTACTAGTGCTTGAGGAATATTATCATCGATTCATTTCTTCATCAAGCTTTTGTGGCTAGCAGTGGTGGAAAGATGCAATCATTTCTTCAGCAGTCTTATTTCAGTCCTGCCTGTGACTCAAGCCAAAGGCTGAATTAAGTCAACGGCAGAGAATTTCGACCCGATCCTAAAGACAGTTAAAATGAGGGGATTCACTGACTTCACAAGATTAGAAATAATCAGTAAAACCATTTCTTGTCTTCCAAAATAAAGAGGTTGATTATTCAGGTTAGGGGAGGACAGAGGCTAGTAATAGGTTTCTGTACTACAGCGAAGGAAAAAAAAAATGATTCTCAGCTCGGAAAGTATGTAGATTTTCAGGTATGTGTATACAGTTTATTTCTGAGATCCCAAAAGCAGATGTGGTTTTCTTGCATTTATTTGGCTTTGGGCTTATGATGAATGGGTAGATTAAATTAGAAGGTTAAATGCCTTAGATTCCAGTTCTGACTCTGTCCTTAGCTAACCAGGACACTAGCCAATCATTTCCCCTCAAATGAAAGAGCAGAGATGACTTCTAGGATGGCTTTATTATCAAATTCCTCTTGGAAAAAAGGCGGGGATATGCATAAACGCACATTTAAATAAACAAAATTCCTGCCAGATCTAACATTCATGAAACTATCATTGACCTCCATCAAATAAGATTTCCAGTAGGCATCTGGAAGATTATATTTTATGTGAAATAATTTCACTGATGTACAATAAAATATGTTTATACAAAAATTTTGGTTAGTCTTTCCATCACAGAAAATCTTATTAATTTACCTTCAGTATATTTATTTAAAGGTCCTGACATAGTCTTTCATTTATTCAATTACTTAGTAAATGTTTATTGAGTACTTACTATGTGCCTTTTCAAGGCACTGAGGATACAGCAATGAACAAGACAGGCACTGTCCTGGGGTGCATTCTAGTAAAGACATGTAGTCTTTTTGAAACTATGATGCTCTAATGAGACAACCCCATCGTACCACATTTTATACACTTTTCCCTACAACAAATGCCTATGCCTCTGTCGTCGTAGAAATCGCAAGAATCCAGTTCCCGTTATCGCCAAATCTCTAGTTTGAAGCCAATTTAGGCCTTAACAGAGATGCCATAACCATAGCAGATTAGAAGTTTTATTTATTGGTTTAGGGTTAAAAGCAAGCATGATATTTATAGGTTGAGGAGGGAATTTATCCTAATCTTCAAATGGGTTCATTAGTAATAAGTAAAGATTATTATTTGTATTAGTATTAGTATTACTTATTAGTAATAAGTAGGATTAGTCACCTACTCAGTGTCTCTTCCATCAGAACCTGTTTAAGGTGGAGAGCGTGAACTGCATCTGTGTGGACTGGAAAGGCGGCTCCCGAACTGGATACACACAAGCCTCACAGAACATCCGCATTGTGGGGGCAGAAGTGGCGTATTTTATTGAAGTTCTTAAGGTAGCTACCACGGAGTTATATAAAAGCTCATGAATATTGCTCTCTTCCCCTGACCCCCCCCCCCCAAAAAAAAAGTCCTGCTGGAGGTATGATACTTGCTAAAGATATTTTCCAATTGAGATTTGGCTTTGCCCTTAATTGAAAAGACAAATTAAAAAAAAAAAAAAAAACCCTAGATTTGGGCTTCAGCAATATACCTATTAAGGTGAATAATGTTTTTAAGTGCCATCATTCAAGCAAACAGGTAGGTTTTTTTCTACTGAATTCCACCAGTATTTCTTTCAATTTTACCAGATATTAAACCAAGTTGACCTGATAATGCCAACCTGAAGATTAAACTTGATTTTTGTGTGTTCAATTATTTTTAATAGAAGCAAATGATAAGCTAACCTGATTTGGTAACTAAAAATTTAGAAAATGTTAAACTTGAAAGTGCTTAAGTAACTGCTTTCACTATTTTTTTCTCTTTTAATTTTTAATTTTTTTTCTTTTTTTTAAATTGAAATACAGTTGATGTGCAATATTATATTAGTTTCAGGTGCCAACATATATATTGTAATGTCTGGTTGGTGAAGCTGTCAGAACATTTATAAATTAAGTTCACCATCTTACATGCATATGGCTTGTGGCACCCCAAGACAATTACAGTAGTAATATTGATGATCACTGATCACCATAACAAATACAATAATAATAATAATAATAATAAAATTTTGAAATATTGTGAGAATTACGAAAATGTGACACACAGACCCATAGTGAGCAAATGCTGTTGGAAAAATGGCACCAAAGACTTGCTCAACTCAAGGTTGCCACATATTTTCAGTTTGTAAAAAACACAAGAACAATAAAGCAAAGCCTAATAAAATACAGTATGCCTGTACCACATCTTTTTTATCTGTTCATCTCTCAGTGGACATTTAGGTTGTTTCCATATCTTGGCTATTGTAAATAATTCTGTAATGAACATAAGCATGCATATATTTTTTTTAATTCATGTTTTCATTTTCTTCGGTTAAATACCCAGAAGTGGAATTACTGGGCCTTATGGTAGTTCCATGTTTAATTTTTTGAAGAACCTCCATACTCTTTTGCTTAGGGACTGTGCCAATTTACATTCCCACCAACACTGCCTGAGGGTTCCCTTTTATTGATATCCTCACCAATGCTTATCAGTTGTCTTCTTGATAACAGCTATTCTGACAAGTGTGAGGTGGTATCTCATTGTGGTTTTGATTTGTACTTTTATGATGATTAGTGATGTTAAGCATCTTTTCATGTGTCTGTTGGCCATCTATATATCTGACCTGGAAAAATATCTATTCAAGTCCTCTCCTCATTTTTTAATCAGATTACTTGGGGGGGTGTTTTTTTTTTTTTGTTTTGTTTTGTTTTGTTTTGGTATTGGGTTATGTGAGTTCTTCATCTATTTTGAATATTAACCTCTTAACATACAATTTGCAAATATCTTCTCCCAGTCAGTAGGTTGCCTCTTTGTTTTGCTGATGGTTTCCTTCACTGTGAAAAAGCTTTTTGGTTTGATGGAGTTCCATCTGTTTATTTTTGCTTTTGTTTCCTTTGCCTGAGGAGATATATCCAAACAAAATATTGCTAAGGTAGTTGTCAAAGACAACTGCCTGGGCTTCTTCTAGGAGTTTCACAGTTTCAGGCCTTACATTTAAGTCTTTAATCCATTTTGAGTTTATTTTGGTATATAGTTTAAGAAAGTGGTCCAGTTTTATTCTTTTACATGTAGCTGTCCAGTTTTCCCAACACCATTTATTGAGGAGTTATTATTATTTTCTAATCCAAATACCAGTTTCACCACCTGTGAGTAACAAGCCCTCCTATCCATCGAAGGTTCCCTCTGCATAGCAAAACAATTAAAAAAAAAAAAAAAAAGGAGGACTTCTTCCACTAGTTTAAACATTAAATCATGGCCACTTTCCATTATAAATCAAAAGAAAAAAAACCCATAAAAATCAATTGCTTTGAAGGGACAGCATGTCTTCTTAAAAGTTGAGTTTGCAGTGTCCTCATCTCTGCCCATCTTAAATGTGCTAATCTGAAAACATTCTGAAGAAGTTTTCTTTCCAACAGTCATCATTAGGATATTCACCTTCCAACGTCCATGTCATTGGCCACAGCCTGGGTTCTCACGCTGCAGGAGAGGCAGGAAGAAGGACCAATGGGACCATTGGACGAATCACAGGTTGGTCAAAACAGTAAAAGCTACAGAATTAGACTACACGTAGCCTATATGGGGCCTAAAAGGATAGAAAATTGGCACAGACAGACCTCCTTTTTATCTGAGGAGACAAGTTTTCACATTTTCCAAATTAGGCCACATGATCAAAGAAGTCAGTGTGTTCTGAGACTGTGAATTTTTTGGTGATACCGATCTTTGGTCTATGGAGTCCTGTTTAACGTAGAAATGTTGCATGTGACTCAAATGTGAATTAAGAACATCTGGAAGTCTTATTCATATCTGTTCTCTCTGTCAGGCATTCACAATGAGTTTCATGAATAGAATAAATACCATCAATGATAGAATAAATAATAAATAGAATTAAACCCAAATAGCTCAAAAATGTATAATTAATTATATTCTGCTTCAATGGCCATAATTAGAGCAGTCCTTATTAACTGCACCCTAAGAGTTGGGGGAAAGGTAATCAAGCTGCCCTGGGCTGCCAGTTCTGCATGCTGCTAATTAGGTAAAAAATATTATTTTGTAAACCACAGACTGGTTGCATTTGGTCAGTGGAGTCATATGTTGGATACCCAGGTCTTACAACAACCTTGTGACTTTATAAGAAAGACTTTGTTGTCCTGGATATGAGAAGTGACTATTTCAGGGAATGAGTACTTTAATTTGCATCTTCCCATTATGTCTCCGACCTCCCAATTCTCTTTTTCATTTATTTTATTTTATTTTATTTTTTGTCTTTTTAGGGCTGCACCTGCAACATATGGAAGTTCCTAGGCTAGGGGTAAAATTGGAGCTATAGCCACAGGCCTATGCTACAGGCATGGCAACATGAGATCCAAGCTGCATCTGCGACCTACGCTACAGCTCATGGCAACACTGAATCCTTAACCCACTGAGCAAGGCCAGGGATAGAACCTGCATCCTCATGGACTGCTCAGACCTGTTTCTGCTGAGCCACGATGGACACTCCACCAATTCTCTTTTTTAATACTTTAAATACTTGTTTATATTTGGATTGCTGGGGGCATCTTGAACATCTCTTGTTAGTTTGCTGGAGAGAACATTGTTTCTCAAGATCTGTAGATGCTCAAAAGAACCTGCTCAGTCGGGCCTTGGCCAAACTGTGGTCCTGGTGACTGTGAAAGCTGAGATCCTTGCCCTCATGGGAGTTTACAGTATAGGTGGAACTCTTTTAACCTGAAAATATTTTAGGAGTTCAGGGTCTCCCAAAGTCTGGCTCCCTCCTTGTAACTAATGCCAGCAACAGGGATTGTCCCAATGACCAAGCGTCCATTTGGGGTCAAATACCAAGCATCCAAGTAGGGTCAGATTCCATGGTTTAAGAAAAATTCACTTTATTGTCAATAGTGACAGATATTTCCCTTCAGAAAATGGTCAGACAGGGAAGAACTGGCTTGTCTCTTTGCACGCATTACTCATGATAAGCTTGCACTCAGGTCTGTAATGAACGTGCATGTCCGCTGATAGATACTAACATGACACATCCTATCTCTTTTAGGGCTGGATCCAGCTGAACCTTGCTTTCAAGGCACACCTGAATTAGTCCGATTGGACCCCAGCGATGCCAAGTTTGTGGATGTGATTCACACAGACGCTGCCCCCATTATCCCCAACCTGGGTCAGTTCCTCAGATCATCTTCCTGGAGTGTTGCATGAGTCTATACATCAGAGTATTTCAAAGCATTTGGAGTCCATACATTAACATCAGCTTTCTCATATTTTAAAACTCCTCAGGGTTTGGAATGAGCCAAACTGTGGGCCACTTAGATTTCTTTCCAAACGGAGGAAAAGAAATGCCTGGTTGTCAGAAGAACACTCTCTCTCAGATTGTTGACATAGACGGGATCTGGGAAGGTAAAACTATTATGCCCGTGAAGAAATTTTCTCGGGGGAAAATTTGTGCTTTGACAAACTTGCTAAATATTTTGGTATTGTACAGGTCTCACATTTTCTAAGGACTTTTATTGTATCCCCAAGATATAGATTTTCCCTGGGGGGAGTGGACATGAGCAAACTATAGAAAAGAAAATGTATTCATAGTCAACTTTCCAAGGAGCTAATTCAGGGAATACATTCCTAAAGTAGACTTTATATCTATATGGACCAATGTTTTCCTTCTGGAGTTATTTTTTCATTTCATTTAGCTATGGCATTTCATTTATCTTACTGCTCGACTTCTGACTGCACCTTGAACCATAACCACACTTCCTTAATACTTGTGTTCTGTGACTGCCATGAGTTCATTCTAATTAGAGAAATCTATTCAACAACTATATTCTGAACATGACGTTACCTTGGAAAATTAAAATCTGTCACTGATGTGTAATCATGTCTGACTTCAAAGGAACTCGTAACTTTATGGCCTGTAATCACTTAAGAAGCTACAAGTATTATACTGAAAGCATCCTCAACCCTGATGGCTTTGCTGGATTTCCTTGTGACTCTTACAATGTTTTCACTGCAGTAAGTAGATTCCACCTTGCACCTAAAAAGATGTTGTGACCATCACTTCTCATGACTGGTGTGGTTCACTGTACAGGACATGTATTTAGTGAGTATTAGTATATGACTATCACACTATTTATATTTTCAATCATACATGTTTATTTTATTAGCGATAAGGCACAGAAGAACCTTAGAGAAGTGGGCTTGTTAACTAAAGTGTTTCACATCTACTTTGTTCTCTGCCACTTCTGTATGTATCAAGTAAAAGTTCAAATTTGTTTTGGAATTAATTTTAAGCACAAAAATTGTCTATGGAGGAGTTCCCGTCGTGGCTCAGTGGTTAACGAATCCGACTAGGAACCATGAGGTTGCAGGTTCGATCCCTGGCGTTGCTCAGTGGGTTAAGGATCCGGCATTGCTGTGAGCTGTGGTGTAGGTTGCAGACGCGGCTCGGATCCCGCGTTGCTGTGGCTGTGGTGTAGACCAGTGGCTACAGCCCTGATTGGACCCCTAGCCTGGGAACCTCCATATGCCACGGGAGCGGCCCAAGAAACGGCAAAAAGACAAAAAAAAAAATTGTCTATGGAAATATGAGCTATGGCTACAACCTGCTGATGAACATGGAAAACTTGTCTTAAATGTTAACTTTAAAAAATTGTATGATTATGGCTATTTGAAAATTTCTGTGCAATCTCATAATGGCCAAGACTCTTTTTGAGCTTTCCTCTTTTTTGGTATTTTCTGGATATCTAAGTCAGAACCCTTAAACATGAACTTGAATATTACATATCAGTTGCCTGTTTTGAGGTTTGTTTGTTTTTTTTTTTTTTTACTATTGCCTTTCCTTTCGCTGTAATTTTCTTCAAATAAAAATGTATATCCTATGGTATTTAATAAGGTTTCAAGTAACATGCCAGGTGAAGTCAAAATTATCAAGGAGATTTACTTTAGCAATGAGGAGAAGGGATTTGGATCCTGATTTCACTAATAAGTAGTTGAATGCTATGGGGTAAAATAGCTATCTTCTCTAAGGCATTTTCTTCATTTCAAATGTAAATACTAATGGTAGACTCCAAAGATTGGTGGGAGGATTTAATGAAATAACATGTTTTAATTACTTAGCCCAGAACCTAAAATATAAAAATTAGCATTCAACAAATGTTGGCTATTATGTGTAGGGGAGAGGTGGGTACACATTTTGTTCACAGCATAGCTTGCATATACTGTGCATTATGCACAGAACAACCCCCCACCCCCTGCAAGTCTGACTTTATTTTTACTTTCTTCCCAAATCCTCATTTTCTAGGTAATGGGGAAAACAAACACATACAGAAGCTTTAGATTTTCATCCAATTAAAATTTAATCTCATTCAGTAATATAAACAGTCCTTTTAGGTGATGCTCACCTAAAAAGGACTTTCATAAGAAAAAAAGCCTCAGTTTTACAGATTTCTAAGGCTTGGACCTCGTCATCAGCTTGTCTCCAAGCTGTCACTGGGCAAGGTGATTGTGGTGGTTGTGGTCAGTGTGTGTGGGTGGGGGAAGGCTTAGGGGGTCCACCTTATTGATGGGCTCACGGTTGGCATCTGTAGATGATGCCTGGACACGTCCACTCCTCTGGCTCTGGCAATACTCTCAGAGAGCCTCTGCCATTTCTTCCTGGCTGGATCAGTCTCCCCTTAGCATTTGCTGGATGCAGATTCAGCCCGGTCCTCATACGGTGCGTTGACTGGGGAGTTCACCACTTGCCTCTACTGTTAAGCAGCCGTGCCCTTCCATAGCAGGAATTTCTATGTTTGTCCACCCAACTCCATTCGTCTCTCTCCCTTCTTTCCATCTTTCTTGCCCCCCCCAAAAAGTGGACGTTTTCCTCTGTAATATCCATCTTCTCCAGAACCTGCCCTCATGGCTAAGCCTTAATGACCAACTGGATCATTTTCTCTTCACACTGGGAGAATTCTGAGATCCGAATCTTTCAGACCTTGATGTGCAAAGTAGGAGCTAAAGAAACTGAGGAAAACTTAACTTTTAAGCCTATTGTCCTCCCAGAGGGTCCTGTTTTGCATATCACAAGCTGATTATCACCTCTTTCTCTTTCTTTTACGGTTTTTCTAAAATAAATACTAACCACCTAAAGGTAGCTGGAGCAACTTAGAGAGGCAAAAGAGAAAAGATCAAATTTTATATAAACATATATATAAGTTCTTTAAGTGATTTTTAGAATGGTTTTGTTAGTATTTAACAAGAGATTGCTGATTTATCATTGTAAATAATGAGATTCATTTTTAATCTTTGCTAAGACACTTGAAGTCTTCTTTTACTATCAGAACAGAATTGGCTTTAGAATATATGAGAATTCAACAACATGTGGAATAAGATGGTACACTATTTAAAAAATAGTAAAAGAACATCCTCATTCATCATTTGTGTATTTTCCCTAGAATAAGTGCTTCCCCTGTCCAAGTGAAGGCTGTCCACAGATGGGTCATTATGCTGATAGATTTCCTGGGAAAACAAACAGAGTGAGCCAGGTATTTTATCTAAATACCGGTGATACCAGCAATTTCGCCCGTAAGTCTCTATTTTATTCATCTTAAATTTCTAGCGCTGTGTATTTTATCATGTCCAGTGAAAATGTATGAAATTGCTTTTCTGCACAAAAGTTTTTAAACACTCTACCCTAAAATGAAAACACTTCAATGCCATGCTCAGGGTAAACATGGCAAATGTGGGTGGCAGAATGGAGTTTAGGGCCTGAACTATTAATGATACAAAAATCATTTCTTCGTAGTTGATTCGAGTGCCAAATTTAGGAGGCTTCTTCTGCTCCAGGCTCTTCATATTCAGTTAAAAGTTTTACTGGGCAAAATTCTGAAGTTTTTGGCAAACAGAAAAGTAACCCAGGAGGGAGATGGCAGAGGTTTGGGGACTGGAAAGGAGGTGGAAGCTTCAAATGATAGGATTGTAGACCCCATGGGTGACAGGAATTAGAGGATGGTGAGACTTGGGGACAAGCTCTGGGTTTCTCTTCTGAGTAATGAAGGAAGAAAACTATTTAGGTGGGAGTCAGTAGGACTAGCTGCGTTGTAATAACTAAAGCCAGGTTTTACCCTCTTCCCATTGGCCCAGGCTAGCTCTAAATGGCAAAAACTGATATTTCACTATTGACTGGTACCATAAAATGGTTACCATAAAGTAACACAATTCCAATGGTGATGGAAAGTTGAATTATAGAATGTTTGAAATAAATGTCGATTATTTAGACAAAAAGATGACAATACTCTAAAATTTTGTGTTCTATGAAAATGAAATAAACTGATAAAAATGTCACACTCTATTATTTTCCCATTATCTTTTAGCATAAAGTTCTTATGACATTCAAGAATAAATTGTTAGGTTAAAAAAAGTGGAAACAAAATATATTATTTAGCCCCTTGGCTCGAAATCTTTTAACTTTGGAAAGATTCTGTGTTCCTCCCCTCCCCTATCTGTTCTCAACATTTAGATAAAGGAACATCTATCACTATTTGATTAGAAGAACTACTAAAACCATACAAAAATTATTCAAAATTTAGCAGTACTAGAATCCAAGTTAGGCTCTTTTCAAAGTAATTTTTCTAAACACTGGTATTTCGCAAATGTTTTCCCTTTGCAGGTTGGAGATATAAAGTGTCTGTCACACTGTCAGGAAAGAAGGTCACAGGACACATACTTGTTTCTTTGTTTGGAAATAAAGGAAACTCTAGGCAGTATGAGATTTACAAGTGAGTAAACTATTACTCTAAGCTTCTTAAATGTTGGACTACTTGACATATAATGTATATCATGAACATAAGACTTTATTCGGTACTCTATGCGAATGTAGGCAGGGAAAATTTTTTCCTTTCCTTTTCTTGGTTCTTTGGCTGGTCCATAATCAAATTAATGTAGGACATATTAACATCAGAAAAATTAATTTAATTTTTTGTATATAGGGGTCCCACAGGCAGTCAGACAGTTGAGGCTTCTATGCCATTCTGAGCTAAGGAGAAGGGAACAGGGGTCTGAGACTTCAAAGGGGAAGAAGACAACTCACAGGAAATGGGAAGAGCAAATGTTTGGTGAACACGTTAGCTGTGGCACTGGGACACAGAGGAATTTGATTTCCAGGTCCAGCTGAGCTCCCAGCCAGCTTAGCACACCTCACCCATATTCTTCGTAGTTATCTCTGGTGATAGTTCTCTTCCTAGACCGGGACTTCCATCTAAATTCTTTTAGGCAGTTAAGGGAAGAGAAAGTTATTTTTGACTCTACTGCACCTTGATTTCCTTCAGCTCAAAACAGTCCATGTGTCAAAATTGCACATTCCAGGGAGACTGCCACGTGTCATTAAGAGGAAGCAATAATATTACCCTTACACCTTAATACATTTTAGAATATGGTTTCTAATTATTTTCTATACTATTTCCTGAGAAAACCACAGATGTTTGCTTGGATATGTGGCATCTGATTTATAATCACTAAAAAAACATTTTATCCACACAACAACCGGAAAAGGATTATACAATGACGTCATCACGTATTAAATTGTGGGAGGATTGTGACTAAAACATATTTGAAGTTTTATTCAAATAAGTTTGGCTTTAAAGCAATATGAGTATGAGTTATTGATGGCAAATGAACTACCACCAAGTTAGCATATTTAACCTTTCAATCAACAGATGAACTATCAGTCATCTTAAGAGAGGTACCTTGTGAGCTGGCTTTAGAAACACGTATGTATATATTTATGTATATTTATATATATTCATGTATGTTTTTATTAACGTCTCTATTCCCAAGGGGTACTCTCCAACCAGGCAGTACTCACTCCAATGAATTTGACTCAGATGTAAATGTTGGAGATTTGCAGAAGGTGAAATTTATTTGGTACAACAATGTGATCAACCCAACTCTACCCAGAGTGGGGGCATCCAAGATCACCGTGGAAAGAAACGATGGAAAAGTGTAAGTAGTAAAAATCCAAAGAGCTTTGAAGCATTCAGTCACATTTATAATTCTGTTCCCACTGATAGACGACTTCAAGTCCAGTCACTTACAGTGGTTCCCTGTATCTCAGCGACAGGTGCTTCCAAATTCTTTGTGTCTCTTTAGGAGAAAATGTGGAACTTTAAAACAACTCTGATGTAGCATGACTCTTCTGTTATTGGACGCCAGTTAACTGTTAGAATGAGAATCTGGCTTCCTGGCCTCAAAGTGAAGAGGATGATTTCCTTTAGCCGCCGTGCCTTACGCTAAGTGTGTGCTTGATATGTCTATGTTCCCCACACTTCCTGAGTTCACTAAATTAATACTTAAATGACCAGGAAAACACTTATCTTATCAAGGAATACACATAGATTGTCTTGTGTAGTGGCCCTTTTAGTGAAGACAAAGGTCAACCCTTGGTTCTACTCAAGACCGGAGGGTGTGTGAAACAAAGGATATTTACCATGGTGAACTGCTAGAAATAGTGAGCCGATGGTGATGGTACTCATAACGATACCAATATCAGCCCAAGTGTTTTGAGTCTAAAGCCAAATTCTGAGGCGCAGCGCAATGCTTCTTCTGTCGTCATATCATTCAGTCCTCATATGAGCCCAGCAAGGAGACTTTTGTTTCTGGCAAAGATGGAGTAACAGATTTACCTTCCCAACTGAAAGAAACAAAAATTCAGACAAAATGTATCAAACAACAGTTTTCAAGACACTGAACATTCGGCCACAAAATCCCTGAGAGATAAGAAATAAATAAGGTGGAGCCTTAAAATTGTCCCAGCCTACTGCCTTGAGAGGGTCACTAGGAATGTCACACAAGGCAGAGAAATTCAGGCAGAGCCCTATGGATCACTGAGTTGAAGAGCTGGAACTAAGAATCCAGCAATCCAAGGCAACTAGATTTCACAGGACAGAGTACCAGAGAGGAGAGTGCTACGGAGAGGGAATCTCAAAGATCTAGAAAATTTCCTTAAATATTCAGCAGAGTATTGATCAGCATATATATGTGAGGGAACCAGCCAAGATCAGTGAAATATCCAGTACCTTGCAGGGCTGGGAATACCTGTTTCCGCCAACCAGATCCGAAAAGCTCATAATTCGAGAAACATTGGGTGAGTATTTAGGAAGGTCTTCCATCAGTAGTGGAAAATAACTAACCTCAAATGAGCAAGACCGGAAAGGATCAAACTGTTTCCAAATAACTACACTCCAGAACAGAGCTCAAGAAAATTTATAGGTGAGTTCCCATTGTGGCGCAGCAGGTTAAGGACTCAACATTGTCTCTATGAGGATGTGGGTTTGATCCCTGGCCTCACAGTGGGTTAAGGATCCAGTGCTGCTACAAGCTGAAGGGTAGGTCGCAGATGTGGCTCAAATCTGGTGTTGCCATGGCTATGGTGTAGGCCTCAGCTGAAGCTCCAATTCGACCTGTACCTCAGGAATTTCCATATGCCACAGGTGTGGCCATAAAAAAAATTATAGGAATTCCCTTGTGTTGCAGTAGGTTAAGTATCCAGTATTGACAGTGCAGTGGCTCAGGTCGTCGCTGTGGTACAGGTTTGATACCTAGCCAAGGAACTTCCACATGCTGTGGGCATGGCCAAAAAGAAAAAAAAAATTTATGGGAATACAAAATTATCCAGCAACTATCAGGCTAAAATCCACACATATGACATTAAGTAAAAGTTTTCCATGTATATAAAGAAGTGGGACAACACAACCTATAATGAGGAGATAATTAATGCATGTAACCAAACCAGAACTGACACAACTGTTGAATGGCAAGTGTCAACATTAAAATAGTTATTCAGCTGTATTCCATTTGTTTAAAAAGATCAGCAGGGTTATGGCATATATAGAAAAAAGACCCAAGTTAAGTCTCTAGTGATGAGAACTACAACACCGCTATTCACATGTGCTTAGTGTGTGCCCTTTGTTTCTTGTGACCCCTAGCAATATTAGCTTTTAAACTTTAATTTGCTATTTGCACATCTGCCAGTCATCAGATTATGAAGGAGAAAATGAAAATGAAAAGAGCATTTTCTGAGCACTTTTTAGGTACCAAGAACTTTACACATGCTTATATATTTTGTTGAAGAAAATGAGCTCCGAAGCGTCCTAAGTACTGTTCAGTCTTTTTTTTTTGTCTTTTTGTTGTTGTTGTTGTTGTTGCTATTTCTTGGGCCGCTCCCACGGCATATGGAGGTTCCCAGGCTAGGGGTTGAATCGGAGCTGTAGCCACCGGCCTACGCCAGAGCCACAGCAACGCGGGATCCGAGCCGTGTCTGCAACCTATACCACAGCTCATGGCAACGCCGGATCGTTAACCCACTGAGCAAGGGCAGGGACCGAACCCGCAACCTCATGGTTCCTAGTCGGATTCGTTAACCACTGCGCCACGACGGGAACTCTCTGTTCAGTCTTAATGAATAAAACTAATCATTTCAATTCAGTATTGAAATGAACATAAGAACATTTCTGTTAAAACAAGAACACCTAGCCAACGTGACACCGGGACCTCAGAATTTTTACCCTGGTGGATTTCCTGTCATGCTGCTGACCCTAGTCTTCTCATTTGCTTTCACTGACAATGTGCTGCATTTAGTAGGTGCTTTGGGGATGTGACGAATGAACCCTCCCTGTCCTTTGGAGTGTCCAGTGATACTTTTTCTCTCTGCTATTGCAAAGCCACGGAATAAAATTGGAAAGGAAAACTCTGTCCTTTCTATCCAAGAGGTATTCTCTTGGCCAAGGTCTAGTCTTGGGCACAGGGTGTGCCCTTCACTCAGACTGAGGGGAGAGCCAGAGCTGTCTTCAAACTCAACACACCCACTGTGTGCCTGGAAGAGTTGACTTTTTGTTTTCTTTCCCCAGGTATAACTTCTGTAGCCAAGAAACTGTGAGGGAAGAAGTTCTGCTCACCTTCAACCCCTGTTAGGAGTTGCTGACATGTGAACACTGAATCTTACTGCTAATAAAATCTCGTGGTGAAGCAATACATTTCTTTCTATCCTCATCTCCCATTATTTCCAGTGAAACTTCTAACTCATGTGGTTCAGGTCCAAAATTTGGAATTGGTCTGAAGAACCACAAATGGCTATTGGATTTTGCTACATCTTACCTGGGATTTGAACCTGGGACTATTGTTTACTTGACACTGGCATCATGCCCATTACTAGTATTACTGATGTCACTCTGATCATTTAAGGCAGACTCCCAGGTCCAAAATGACCCTCCTGTTGGTGGGCACTGTGACAAGCATCCACCTTTGCCACTTTTTCAATCATCTTTAATTAGATATATCAGGAAGGCTGACACATCAAGAGTCTCCAGTTCTAATTGGAATTTTCTCTTTGAGTTCCTTGGCCTTACCTATTTCCATGTCTGTGTCAGTTGGGTCCTCTGAGAAGCAGATACCAGGATGGGATGAGACGGGCAAAAGATTTATTCACGGAAATGTCTGTGAAGGATAAAGGGAAGAAAGCAAGAGAAGGCAAGAGAAACTGCAGGCCCCAACACAGGTCCAGCACCCGTGAAAAGGGAAAGGGAAGGAAAGATTCAGTGGAAAGAGCTGTAGCTCTCAGCAAAGGTCTGAGAAAGTCTTGGCCAGGTTTTTGGGGAAGTCCCCAATGGACAGTGGCCCTTCACAGGAATCCTACTTCAGACAGGAATGGAAAGGCCCTCATCCCCAGGCCATGCTCAGCCATAGGTGAACATAACCAGCAGAAGCATGGCCTCTGCATGAGTGCCCTGGGGGAGCCAGGGGTAGCAGCTGGGCCCACAGTCATCTGTGATCCTGCAGCAGGTTCTCCTGAAGGGATCTGAGCAGCACACTGCTGTGGCCACCACGGTGTCCCACTTTATTCCTATGTGGGTTTCTCTTGAAATGACACCAGCTTGGTCACTTCCTCACTAGAACTGAATTTAAATATATGACTTAATTCAACATTGATGGAGCCCCCATTACTATATCCCAGACATTGCTGCTGACACTAAGGATGTGAAAGAAAGAAAATACATTTCTCACCCTCCAGGAGCTCGTAGTCTGATAAGGGAGCTGGACAAGGAAACGGTTACGAAATTGTCAGGAGTATGAGTTCCTCTCCTGTGAGGATAAAGGAGCTGTCATTTGATTTTAGGAGAAAGGTTGAGAGAAGAAGTAGGGAAAAGGCTGCACAAAGTGGATAAAGGAAAGTTTGTGCCTCCAAGGGCAATTCCAAGGATGGGGGCGGGGTGGGCAGCCAGTGCTCCAGGGACCCATCCTATGAACCATTCTGACACTTTCTGTCTGTGGTTCACAATACCCAGCAGAGTTAAACCTTAATAACACTTTTCCTCCTCCCCTCTATCCCTTACTCCTGCTTCCTGAAGTCACCTCCAAGATAAACTCTCTGCACCAAGCCCTTCCCTTAGTAGCTGTATTTAGGGAAGCCTAAAATAAGACTAGGGGTGGGTATTCCAAATAGAGGGGACAGCTTGTCCAAAAATTGGTGGCGTGAGTATGGAGTGTTTGACAAACTCCAGAGCGTCGTGTCTTGTGGGCAATGTTCAGAGACGGGAGTTGTAGGAGGTGGGACTAGATTGGTCTCGACCGATCATTTATTCCTTCACTGAGCACATGTTGAGTACCTACTGTGTGTAAGGCATGCTGCTAGGTACTAAGGACACACAGTGACCAAAAGAGGACCCAGTGCCTGCTCTTGGAGGTCCATGGCTCTCAGATGATGGGAGACTCAGCCAGTGATGAGCAGAGACCCCAAAAGGCTTTGAGAGTTGACTTGACCCAAGTTTGAGGTTTAAATCAATCCCATTGGTACTAGCATGGAACGAGTGTGGGTTCTGCTCACTGCCTGAGCTAACTCTTTCTCCACTTGGCCCAGAACTTTCCAGTACTCTGGGATTCTGAAAGCTGGGGCTATTCCAGAAATACTGACATCCTCTACAGAGGGTACAACTTTTGGGCCTGATTCTTGCCAACTGGCCTCAGGGTCTGTCTGGCCTGAGACTTTTACTTCTTAACCAGCCCACAGGAATTAGTGGAATCTACTAACAGCCATCAAGGGCTTTGGGAAGTTTGAGCTACACTCAGAAAACTAGTTCATTTCCCACAGACAAGAACATCCTTGATAAAGGAAAAAGAAAGAAGTCAGGAGTTGACTAATGATAAGGCAAAATTTTGCAGCCCACTTCCATCACAAGAAACACAGGGAGCAATTAAGCCAGTTCAAGGGATATTTAGAACTGTGGTTCAAAGGACTGTAGGTGAGTTTCCAGGCTATGGAAAAGACTTAGAAAACAGGTTTCTCTGGACAAAAACTTCTTTGGAATTAAGAGCTCCAAGAACCCAGCTTGAAACAATCTACTCTTCCCCCAGAGTATACAAGATCATTCTCTTATAAGATGAGAAGGTAGCTGTGCATTGTAAGCTTGAAATTGAAGAAGAAAAAAAGGATAAATCTGAATGGCTGGAGGAAAGCAGCTCTTCGGCTCCATCTGGAAGTCAGTTGATTTAGAATTGCTATTTTATTACTGCAGGGCGATGCACCTCTTACAGTGGCTTCTCAGCCATAACTTCATCTCCATCTTTGGGTGCACATCCAGAACTATCCAATAGGACCCACATCCCTTTGCTAATTAATTCAGGGACAGCTCCTTACCTCACGAGGCCAATCGCCTAATAACTGGGAATTCTGGGCTGAGATGAACAAAGCCAGGGAGACCTCAAAGCAGAATCAGATTCAAGGCAGAGGGGGGATCTGATGATGACATGCCACCTCTTGGGCTTCCCTGGATGTCACATTTCAGAAAAGCCCCATAACTAACATATTCTAAAAAGTTACCTGCTTAATAGTTAATGGCCTTACAAATGTTTTCTTAGGTCAGTCTCCCAAGACAATAGAAATAAAAACAAAAATAAATGAATGGGAACTAATCAAATTTAAAAGCTTTTGCACAGCAAAGGAAACCATTAAAAAAATGAAAAGACAACCTACAGAAGAGGAGAAAATAGTTGCAACTGTACAACTGACAAAGGCTTAATCTTCAAAATATACAAACAACTCATACAACTCAACAGCAACGACAAACAATCCAATCAAAAAATGGGCAGAAGACCCAAATAGATATTTCTCCGAAGAAGACATAGGGATGGCCAACAGGCACATGAAAAAATGCTCAACATCACTAATCATTAGAGAAATGCAAATCAAAACTACAGTGAAGTACCACCTCACACCAGTCAGAATGGCCATCATTAGTAAGTCTACAAATAACAAATGCTAGAGAGGGTGTGGAGAAAAAGGAACCCTCCTATGCTGCTGGTGGGCATGTAAATTGGTACAAACACTTTGGAAAATAGCATGGAGGTTCCTCAGAAAACTAAATATAGAGCTACCATATGATCCAGCAATCCCACTCCTGGGCATACATCCAGATAAAACTACAATTTAAAAAGATACATGCACCCGTGTGTTCATAGCAGCACTATTCACACTAGCCAAAACATGGAAACAACCTAAATGTCCATCAACAGATGAATAGATTAAGAAGATGTGGAACATATACACAATGGAATACCACTCAGCCACAAAAAAGAACAAAATAATGCCATTTGCAGCAACATGGATGCAACTAGAGATTCTCATACTAAGTGAAGTAAGTTAGAAAGAGGAAGACAAATACCACATGATATCACTTATATGTGGAATCTAAAATGTGACACAGATGAACCTATCTACAGGACAGAAACAGACTCTCAGACATAGAGAACAGACTTGTGGTTGCCAAGGAGGAAGAGTAGGGAATGGGATGGACTGGGAGTTTGGAGTTTGTAGATGCAAACTATTACATTTAGAACAGATAAGCAATGAGGTCCTACTGTATAGCATAGGAAACTAGATCCAATCTCTTGTGATAGAATATGATAGAAGCTTTATGAGAAAAAGAATACACACACACACACACAAACACATGGATGACTGGGTCACTTTCCTGTACAGCAGAAATTGGCACAACATTGTAAATCAACTATAATTTAGAAAACTAAATATAAATAAATAGCGAATGGTCTCTCTTTCACTCTTGTTTCAGGGGTGGGGTGGGTAGAAGAGCCAGCATACAGAGGGATTTCTGATAATGGAGGTATCCAAGCATAGAAACTTGGAGCAGTGACCACTATCAACACGTTAAAGGTATACATCTTTTGTCCCTTAAATTCCCTTCGTAGGAATTTATTCCATGGGTATGCCAGCCATCCAGCTGACAAATGCATAAGAATATTAAGTAAGGCATTGTTTCTAACAGTAAAAGATTGGAAGCAACCCATAGTTCATCAGTTGAGGACTGATAAAGTAACCATCCAAATATAAGAATAGTGTGCATCGGGTCAAAAAATTGAAGCACATCTTTATGCACTGATAAGGAATGGTTTTCAAAGTATATGATTAATTTTTCAAAATCAATGGGCAAAATAATGTCTAGAATGTGTTACTCATTTATATTTTAAAATAAAATACAATATATCCTAATGCACAGAATACCTCTGAAAGGACACAAAGGAGCTGGGGAAGCATCATTTTTAACTTTGTATTGTATCAGATGTATGGGGCATATATACCTACTTAGCAACATGAGTGAAAAAATGTTTAAGAAAGAAAACCTGTGCGCTAAATGCCCATGCCTCCACTGTTGAGTGTCTGGAGTCTCACCACCCCACCTGAGTAGCTCCTTGAGATTAAATCCTCCTTTCCTGCCCAGAAGACATCATATCAGCTCTGATCACCTTTAGGCAGTTTCAGCCATTGAACCCGTAACACAGGGGTGACCATGGAGCTCACAAATGAACTTGGCAGTGAGATGAGTTGAGAGGAAAGTAAGGCACAGGGGAAGTTCCCATTGTGGCTCAGAGGTAACAAACCTGACTAGTATCCATGAGGATGTGGGTTCAATCCTGGCCTCCCTCAGTGACTTATGGATCGGGCATTGCTGTGAGCTGTGGGATAGGTTGCAGACATGGCTCAGATATGGCATTGGTATGGCTGCGGCATAGGCTGGCAGCTACAGCTCCGACTCGACCCCTAGCCTGGGAACCTCCATATGCCATGAGTGCATCCCTAAAAAGACACACAAAAAAAGACATGGGAACCTGACCTCTGGGCAAATTGTGACAAATCATGTGTTGACTGCTTCCCCTAAATCTAATCAGATGTGAACTGTGCCCTCTCGCCTTTCCCAGGCCTGCAGTCTGCTCTGAGAGTAAGGATAAAACACCTATGAAGTCCATTCATGTATACATTCTTTCTTCCATTAATTCATCACTACTTGAGTGTCAGACATAGTTCTAGAAGCTGGGGGTGCAGTAGGGGCCAAGGTAAATGAGTCTGTGTCCTCATGGAATTGCATTCTACATGGGAGAAGGCTGATTGCAAGTAAATAAATGGGTAAATGAGAGATTATAATCTATGACAGGTGACTAGAAGGAAACAAATAAGGTTCTAGGGAGCTGGGGTCTGGGGTGGGAGGGAGGTTCAGGGATGGCCTCACTAAAGAGGTGATATTTAAACTAAAATTGTTGAATGACAAGGAGGAGGCAACTAAACAGAAGTCTAAGAAAGAGTTTCAGGCAGTGGGAACGGTAAGTGCAAAAGCTCGGAGGTGGGAAAGAACTCGGCATGTGTGACAGAAGCCACTGTGGTCACATGCAGAGGGTCAAGTGCACAGTGGGAAGAGAAGAGGTCCAAGAGGCAGACAGTGATCAACATCTCCTACCAGACAATCTACCTGTTTAACCCACTGTTAGATTATCACCAATCTCTTCCTGCATCAGCACTGAGATGACAAAGAAAAGCATAAATGCCTTTGACCTCTTCAGTCTGTAGAGTTCTCCAGCACCTTTCTAGATCACATAACAGACTTCCAAAGGTTAAATCTCTCATCACTTAGGTCAACCAGATGGCTCAAGTCTGGAGTAGGGGGGAATTCTTTTAAATTTTGATTTATTCTCTGTTAAGTATCTCCCCTATTCTTTGTGGTCAAAAGTCAATAAATCTTATTGATAACTTGCTGAGGATAACTGATATTCAGCAACTCCTTATTTCATTCTGGATGGTCTTGACTCAAATCCCATCTCATCACTCATTAGTGGTATGACTTTATAGGCAATTAAAGGCCTGTGCCTCATATTCCATGTCTGTAAAGGGAGGCAAATAAGGGTACTTCATGGGGTTGTTGTAAGATTTAAATGAAATAATTCATGTTAAGTACTCTGCATGTACTAAGCCTTGGTAACTGCTGGCTGCTATTCCTTTTTTTTTAATAGATTCATTTTTAAATTTAATTAATTAACTAATTAATTTGCTCTGCCTTGGTAACTGCTGGCTGCTATTCCTTTTTTTTTAATAGATTCATTTTTAAATTTAATTAATTAACTAGTTAATTTGCTCTTGAGGGCTGCACCTGCAGCATATGGAAGTTCCCAGTCTAGGGGTCAAATCAGAGCTATAGCCTCTGGCCTACGCCACAATCACAGCATTGCCATATCTGAGCTACATCTGCAGCTTACACTGCAGCTCACAGCAACTCCGGGTCCTTAACCCACTGACCGAGGCCAGGGATTGAACCATGTCCTCATGGGTACTCGTCAGGTTCATTACCAGTGAGCTACAACGGAAGCTCCTAGCTGCTATTCGTTATTACTTTAGGGGAAGTTCTTTCAGTTTTCTTCACAGGAGGGCCCTCCAGCCTGGTTATTCAGGAGCGGTGTGAACTTTGACATAGAGACATATTTAACTTGGGAATGGGATAGGACACCAATGGTATTTGCCATGGGAAGGCTTATCTGCCTGTTGTGTGAACCAGCAAAGCTGTTGTTCACAGATGCTGGGGTCAGTGGGTAATTCATGACAGCCTCAGAGAGTAGAGTCCTCTAGGACAGATGTGCAACCTACAGATGGTCTGGAGAAATCCAACAGACATTACCTGATCTGGTAACATAGGCTTTTAGGAGCTCCTGAACTCAGCTATTCAAAGTTATAGCAAGATAATGTAATAACTGCTATTGCTTTAAACCATTACATTTTGGCTTGGTCAATATATAGCAATAGAGAACTGGAATGTGAGTTAATGAGGAGTTGTGGTCAAGAGGCTATTATTGGGCAGTTGAC
This sequence comes from Phacochoerus africanus, assembly GCF_016906955.1. Taxonomy (NCBI): domain Eukaryota; kingdom Metazoa; phylum Chordata; class Mammalia; order Artiodactyla; family Suidae; genus Phacochoerus; species Phacochoerus africanus. The sequence goes on from NC_062558.1 coordinate 127,113,332, forward strand.
TGTCTCCAGAGCTCATGTGCTCAAATATTACTAGACTACCAACAACAGACAGAGGGGCAGAGTCAGTTTTCCTAATCAGACACTTTCCTTCACCAGCAGCTATTTGCAAAGGCATTTCTATCCATTCTAAGTATGAAATCCTACCCTCCATTATTAGTTTGCTGCCATTATCCTTACTGGGAATTGTAAAGTACTGGGTGATAAAATAAAAAATTGCAGGAGTTCCCGTCGTGGCTCAGCAGTAATGAACCCAACTAGTATCCATGAGGACGCAGGTTCAATCCCTGACCTTGCTCAGTGAGTTAGGGATCTGGCGTTGAAGTGAGCTGTGGTATAGGTTGCAGACATGGCTTGGATCTGTTGTTGCTGTGGCTGTAGTGTAGGCCAGAAGTTGCAGCTCTAATTTGACCCCTAGCCGGGGAACTTCCATATGCTGCAGGTGTGGCCCTAAAAAGACCAAAAAAAAAAAAAATTGCAAAGTGGGACCCACTTGGCTCATAATTACATGGACATATATCTAGGTGAAAGGTTAGGGACCTTTCACCTCCTTTTAATCAAGCTTGCTTTCATCTTCCCAGACTTGTGGGAAGATTTGACTTCTATATTAATCTTGTTTTGTGTATTTGTGCAGATTAAAATGTTAAGTGCACACAGCATGCTCTATCATCACCTGCTGTTTCCTTGAAGCAAATGATAAGGCTCAAGTATAAGAAAACAGCCTGGGCACTCGATCCAGAGGGAAGGAAGTCCTGGAACATCCCACAGGGTAAGTCTCCCAGCAATGGTGAAGGAGGGAGGCAGGGCAAAGGGCCTTGACTTTCTGAGTTTTTGCTCATTGCTCTGGTCATGCTTGATGAGGCCGAATGTCTAAATTTATCACAGATGATGAACATCTGGACAATCACGCTTTTCCTGCTGGGAGCAGCCAGAGGTAAGCAGCAGCCCTCCTCCCAACATCTCCACACTGGCCAGAGAAAGCCTCAGCCATGGAAGGGCTTCCAGCAGTTGCAAACAGCTCCAAGGTTGCAGAGAGGGGCGAGTGAGGTGGGCCCTGTGCCTGGGAGAGGAGACAGTCTGAGTATCTAGGGATGGAACACAGAAACTTTTAAGGTTTTGTGGGGTTTTTTTTTTTTTTTGGCCATACCTGCAACATGTGGAAGTTCCCAGGCCAGGGATCGAACCTCAGCCACAGCAGTGACAACACCAAATCCTTAACTTCCAGCCCACCAGGGAATTCCTTCTTCTTTTTTTTTTTTTTTTTTTTAACGTTTTGATGGTGCTTTTAAGCAGAGATATCTTGGTGGGATTCAGTGGGATTGATCACAGATCGAAAGGTGGACATGGGATGGGGAGGGGAGGGGAGGGAACTGGTGGGGCAGAGGCAGGTGTCCGTGTGGTCTTCAGACTGTCCCAAGCAAGGGAGTAGCCAGGCCTGAGTGGCAGTGATGTCCCACAGCCCAGCCTGGGGAGCTAATTCCTGAGCAGAGCCATCCTTTCTCCACAGCAAAGGAAGTTTGCTATGATTCCATCGGGTGCTTCTCTGACGATGAGCCCTGGGCCGGGACAGTAATCAGGCCTCTGAAGATTCTCCCCTGGAGCCCTGAAAAGATTGGCACTCGCTTCCTGCTCTACACCAACGAGAACCCAAACAACTTTCAAGTGAGACCTCTGCCATTTTAACATTGTTATAACCTGGTGAGGGACTGTGCCCACCAGGGACCAGGAGTTCCTTACCCTCGAACCCTCCTCCTCCACCCCATCCTGCTGCCCCCAGGCCTAGCCACACCTGGAACAGATTGGGTGAGAGATAAAAAAAAAAAAGAAAAAAAAAGTTGGCTTGAATGAATGAATAGTTTATATCTGTCAGAGCCTCTATCTAGTGGTATGATTCTGATCTGGGGCAAAGAGCTTACCGAAGAAACGATGGAAGGTAAGACCATGAGCCACAATCCAGACCTGGTAGAGGTAGCCATTCCTGACCTGAGAAGGCAGGGCAGGGAAAGAGAGGTCAAGGTGGGCTTCCTGGAGGAGTTGGCTTTATGTGACGCTTTGAAGGTCTGTGGCATTGTAACAGCAGAGATGGGGAAGAAAGAGATGGGCCTGAGTGGCTGGGTTGTAAAAACACACAACCCTTCTGCTTTTGTCAGATTCTCCTTCCCTCTGATCCATCAACGATTGAAGCCTCCAATTTCCAAACAGACAGGAAGACCCGGTTCATCATCCATGGCTTCATAGACAAGGGAGATGAGAGCTGGCTGGTGAACATGTGCCAGGTAGGGGCTGCTCTAACCCCTGTGGCTACCGCCACTGCCTCCCACTAATATCTCCTCCTCCCTTTAAGCAGTCTCAATCAGTGAGCTCCCAACAGGAAATCATTACCTGCAGAGGGAACTTTATGCCATTAGAATGCCTCTTTACAAAAATAAAATCCCCTTCCCTGTTTCTGGACCACGTCTGTAGCCTGAAGCAATGGCATTTGCCATGTGAACAAACACTTCCGCTATCTCATTTGAGTTAAATCAAGCCTAAATGTTGTCCTGTTCTATTTTCAGTGAGGCTACTTTGTATTCCTAGAAATGAGGGAATATGTCCTTTTTGTTCAAGTCTTTCCCTCTTCCTTGAGTCAGAGGTGTGTGCTGGCCATTTATTTGAGAAATAGAGCTAAGAGCGACTGGGAGCCCAAAATGGCAGAATAGAAAGTGCCAAACTTACTGTGATATAGTGTCTTTCGGTCAGAACAACAGATGACAGAATAACACACGTGTGTACACATATGTAGACACAAAGGCACGTGTGCACAGGAAATACACACGTGGAATACCACCATCTCTTCTTTTTAAGTGCACATTGATTCAGTCTATTTTTTTGACACCTAAGAATTTACTCTAGCAGCCTGCCTTCCACACACATGAATAACTCTGACCTCAAATGTCAATAGGAAAATTTATAGACCCAGAAAATTAAAATCATTCTGCATTTGACCTTGGTTTTACCAGGCATTTAACTCTTGGTACCGCTTCTGTCCCATCATTAATTTGTATCTTAATGTATAAACTGTAAAATATAATTAATACCACCAATTCTCCATATTTGTAAGACATTCCTCAGGGCTGCTGTAAAAATAAAAGTCCTGGGAAAAACCACTGTCGGCATCTGTGTGTGTGATCACACTTCTTAATATCATATATGTGAAAAGGTCCTAGGTGGATTTTAAGTTTATAAGACCATTTTAAAGTCAGGCTGGTCATAGGTCCTGCCTTGGCAGAACTTCTAAGGATACATCAGTTCCTTTGACATCCAGGGAGGTTTCCGCTTTAGAATTCTTCAATCTCTTTTAAATCAGTGCAGTTTTTATTTTTTCAAATATCTGCTGTGTGTGTTTCCTCCATGAAATATTGTGCTACCCTGACTGTAAAAATAGTGACACTTCCCTCCCACTTTAAAACTTGGTGACACCCAGCAGACTGGGGTGAAGCAAGTCCAAACATTGTCAAGAGGCTGCGAGGACCCCTAGCGGTCCAACCCAGAAGGTCATTTAGACCCTGGCCTCCAGAGATGGCACTTGAGACCTTTTCTTTTCAAAATAGGGCTCTTTCAATCACACAGTTGTTTCAGCCACCTTATTGAATCAATCGTATTGAATCTGGTCAAAGAAAACCAGTGGCCATCTTTTAATTAATCTGCAGCCTAGAGAAGGAATTGATTTGCCTTCCCTCCCCGCTGAGGGACAACTCCTATTGGCAATAAGATTCCTGAGAGAGTCTAGTTCACCCCAGGCCCCCACCTAGGAGGGGGCAGAAGGACGGCCAGTAGGAACTCTCGGCGACCGTGTCTGAGCTCTGATTGGATGTGGTTCCACGAGCCGCATGACAACCCCAGGGTCTCTCTCCAACGCCAGAACCTGTTTGAGGTAGAGGAGGTGAACTGCATCTGCGTGGACTGGAAGAAAGGCTCCCAGACGACTTACACACAGGCCGCCAACAATGTGCGGGTGGTGGGCGCCCAGGTGGCCCAGATGCTGGCCATGCTCCAGGTGAGTGACAGCCTGACCGCAGAGAAGGCCTGCAGGGCCCCACCAGTCCCCACAGGGTAAAGATGCAGCTGTGGTTATGTATTTAAAGAGGAAAAAGAAAGAATTGACATTTCTCTTGGAGCCTTACTTCTAAAACTCTGAAATTCACTGTAAATCAAAACCCTATAGACCTACAATAAATAAGTACGTTGGGGTGGACATCTTTGAGACAAGTGGGTACATACTTGGAGCTTTGTATCACTTGATATTGGGGGGCACAGTTTTGGGAGCTCTGCTAGAAGGTACAGAGGATGGTTGAGGTCCCAGGCCTGGGGGGGCAGGGGAAAGGGGCGGGGGGGCTTACGGTGAGACTGCAGGAAGAGTAGAGTGTGATCAGGGCTCCGATGTCAAGGGAGGGGCAGTGTAGCTACAGACTTTATAGGAGCACATGGGGGGCAGCTAATCCAGTCTGGGCAGTGGGGGTGAGTCAGGATGTCTCCCAGGAAGAGACATGTAAGCTGAGAGCTGATGGCTAGGCTGCGTCAACACGAACTGGGCACATGGTTGGGAGGGATGGTTGACAACAGGAAGGTGAGTCCAAACCAGACCCAGATGTGAGAGACTACAACATATTTGAGGGACTGGAAGTTCCACCAAGTGTTTGGCTAGAAAAGAGTCTAGAGGAATAGGTATTGAGTCAGGAAAGCTGGTAATGAGCTTGGGCTTGATCTGAGGGCAGTAGGAGGCGTGGAGAGTTTTCGGCCAGGCGTAATAATGTCATTAGGTTTGCATGCTACAAAAAGTGCAGCGCAGAAAGAGCCTGAAAATACACTTCTCCCTCTGCAGTTGAACTACAGCTACTCACCGTCCCAGGTCCACCTCATCGGCCACAGCCTGGGGGCCCACGTGGCGGGAGAGGCAGGGAGCAAGACTCCAGGCCTGGGCAGGATTACAGGTAAGATCCAAGGGCCAGTAAGTCCAGCACCAGAACATGGTACAAGACAGCAGCCTGGCTTGGAGCTGGCCCTTGGGAGTCCATCTCCTCGCCTGTGGCAAAGCTGGTTAAAGCCTGCACAGAATATTTTAGCAAGACCCCCAGAAGCCTATCTTTATGGCAGGAGAGGTGGTGGCTTCGTTTCCTATGCTTCCTCTGCCTCTGTCCCCACCCCTTCTCTCTAGGTCCCATTTTTCCAGTAATGCGGATCTCTCAGCAGAAATGCAGAGTAATGCTAATATGAACGTGAGCAAACATAATTAAGAAGGGTCTGGGAGTTCCTGTTGTGGCTCAGCGAAAGTGAACCTGACTAGTATCCATGAGGATGTGGGTTCGATCCCTGGCCCCACTTAGTGGGTTAAAGATTTGGCGTTGCTGTGAGCTGTGGTGTAGGTCGCAGATGCAGCTCAGATCCCAAGTTGCTGCAGCTCTGGTGTAAGCCAGTACGTGCAGCTCCAATTTGACCCCTAGCCTGGAAACTTCCATACACTGAAAGTGTAGCCATAAAAAGCCAAAAAACAAGAGAGGGGGGGAGTCTGTATTGTCATTCCTTTCCCCTCCTCTCTGAAATTAAGGACAGAATAGAACACAAAAATTATGCTTCCACTGCCTTTGCTGGTAGAAGAAACCCAGCCAACATCACAACAAAGCATTCTTTTAACTTGAGCAAAGCCTTTAAATTACAAAAACAAAATATATCAACATAATACAATCATTATAATGCCAATGTAATTATTATAGTAAGCATAGATTAAGTACCTACTTATCCTAAATACTGTGCAAAGTGCCTTACATTTTCTCACTTAATCCTCAGAACTAAAGAAAAAGGCTTAGGGAAGCAAATGATTTGCCCAAGGTCACACAACTGATGTGGTAGAAGTGACATTCAAACCCAGTTCTGTTGTCAAATGGCTCAAACAAGTCTCTACTTTTGTAAGAACACTCCCTTTTATTTTCAACAGACAGTTATCTTCATGCCTTTTCAGCTGCTCTATCCAACCTTAACAAACAATAGGCAAGAGTTCCCATTGTGGCTCAGCGGTTTAAGAACCCAACATAGTGTCCAATGAGGATGTGGGTTCGATCCCTCGCCTCCCTCAGTGGGTTAAGGATCCGCCATTGCTACAGGCTGTGGCATAGATCACAGATGTGGCTCAGATCCAACATTGCCATGGCTGTAGCATAGGCCTGCGGCTGCAGCTCCAATTCAACCCTTAGCCCAGGAATTTCCATATGCTGCAGATGTGGACCTAAAAAGAAAAAAAATTGCTAAATCTAGGAGTCTGTCAAGAAAGAAATATATTCAGGAAGAAAAAACACGAAATATTGGCTTATGCAGCCACAGTGCTGTGCTAGGCACTGCGTTATCTCACTTAATCTTGAATTCTTTTTTAATTACTATTATTTTTAATAGTTATTTCCCCAATACAATTTTTTTTCTACTCTACAGCATGGTGACCCAGTTACACTTAACATGTACACGTTCTATTTTCGCATGTTATTATGCTCCATCAAAAGTGACTAGACATAGTTCCCAGTGCTACACAGCAGGATCTCATTGCTAATCCATTCTAAAGGCAATACTTTGTATCTGTTAACCCCAAGCTCCCAAACCACCACACTCTCCGCCTCTCCGTCTTGGCAACCACAAGTCTATTCTGCAAGTCCATGATTTTCTTTTCTGTGGAAATGTTCATTTGTGCCTTATATTAGATTCCAGGTATAAGTGGTATCATATGGTATTTGTCTTTCTCTTTCTGACTTACTTCACTCAGAATGAGAGACTCTAGTTCCATCCATGTTGCTGCAAATGGCATTATTTTGTTCTTTTTTGTGGCTGAGTGGTATTCCATTGTGTATATATACCACATCTTCCTAATCCAATCATCTGTAGATGGACATTTGGGTGGTTTCCATGTCTTGGCTATTGTGAATAGAGCTGCAGTGAACATGCTGGTGCATGTGTCTTTTTTAAGGAAAGTTTTGTCCAGATATATGCCCAAGAGTGAGATTGCTGGGTCACATGGCAGTTCTATGTATAGATTTATAAGGTATCTCCATACTGATCTCTATAGTGGTTGTACCAGCTTACATTCCCACCAGCAGTGCAGGAGGGTTCCCTTTTCTCCACACCCCCTCCAGCACTTGTTATTTGTGGACTTATTAATGATGGTCATTTTGACTTGTGTGAGGTGGTATCCTGTGGTAGTTTTAATTTGCATTTCTCTAATAATCAGTGATGTTGAGCATTGTTTCATGGGCTTGCTGGCCATCTGTACATCTTCCTTGGAAAAATGTCTACTCAGGTCTTTTGCCCATTTTTCAACTGGGTTGTTGTCTTTTTTGCTGTTGAGTTGTATAAGTTGCTTGTATATTCTAGAGATTAAGTCCTTGTCAGTTGCTTCATTTGAAACTATTTTCTCCCATTCTGTGAGTTGTCTTTTTGTTTTCTTTTTGGTTTCCTTTGCTGCGCAAAAGCTTGTCAATTTGATTAGGTCCCACTGGTTTATTTTTGCTCTTATTTCTGGGAAGAGAACATAGGCAAAACGTTCGCTGACATCAACCTAATGAATATTTTCTCAGGTCAGTCTCATTTAATCTTATTACAGCTGTATTATCACCCTCATTTTATAAATGGTGAAACCGAGGCATAGAAAATGTTGAGTGACTCGCCTAAAATGATGCAACTTGCTTGAGAAATAGTGGGGTAGGTATTTGGAGCCAGGCATCCTAGTTCTAGAAACTGTGTTCTTAATTATGGTACCATGCTACTTGGCCCCTTTTTTCTTCAAACTTTGGATGAAAAAAGAGCATGCTGAAGAAAAAAGATAGGCAAGTCAATGGGAGAATCTGGTATGAAAAAAAAAAAATCCTTACCTAAACAAAATCTAAATTTCTTTGCTCAACTGCCCTTCTCTATCCATGCCACTGGAGCTCTCTTGTAATGAGCGACATTGAGACTCAATGTCCCCATTTTCAGTACTCTGGTCATGGCGCTGCATAGAGGGAATGGCATCCCTTGAGTTGGGCAGTGCACATCCTGAACAACTATACACCTCAACCCCTCTGGGACCTACTGCTGGGCCTATCGTCTTGACACTGGCCATTTCTCCTAGGGTTGGATCCTGTAGAAGCAAGTTTTGAGGGTACTCCTGAAGAGGTCCGACTCGATCCCTCCGATGCTGACTTTGTTGATGTGATCCACACGGATGCAGCTTCCCTGATCCCATTCTTGGGTGAGTCCTGCCATGTTCCAGCTATAAGCACATGCAATTGTGTTTTAACCAGGAAATCCCAGAATTAGGAAAACCTCATTGCTGTTCTAAACATTTCAGGCTTTGGAACAAGTCAACAGTTAGGACACCTTGACTTCTTCCCAAATGGAGGAGAAGAAATGCCTGGATGCAAGAAGAATGCCCTGTCGCAGATCGTGGACCTAGACGGCATCTGGTCAGGTAAAGCCAGGGCAGAACAAGGGGCCTCACTTCCCTGGGGGAGCAAATCTTGACAGTGAAAACACACTGCTCTTTAAAAATATACACATCCCACTTCTAGATCTTATTTCTTAAAAATATAGCCATGTAGCACTTGTTATATCTCAGCCCTGCTGACTGCATTCCTTTAAAATGTTGTGGGGACCCTGGAGTATACAAGCCACAAAGAACTACGAAACTGTTGCTTAAAGCTGTCACTCCAACAATAAATTGATAGCTCCCTAATGAAGGAAAGAAATACTGTAAAAGTAAATACTGTGACTCTAAGAGAATTTTTCTGCCAGTTCTCCCTTGGGAGTCAGTGATGTAGCTCAAACTTTGTAACCAGCTTCAAGTCCATAGACAAAATGAAAATGCTGCCAGTCATTTTGATGGCAAGTCCTTTTGGATAATGAGAGTCACCACTCTTCTGTGTTGGGTCAGGAATGAGAAACAATCACAGGTAAAAGTTAGAGACTGTTCTACTCAGGTGGCTATTCTTTATCACCGATCAGCACACCTGGGATAAAGGGCACACTTCAGATACAGCCCTGACTCTGTATCTAATAAGGTCAGAATGACCAGGTGAGATTTTCAGCCACATCATCACTTGGCACCAGATAAGGTGAAATCTTTAGTGGTCTGACCACATCTGATGAGTAAAGATTTTTATTAAATTTGAGTGTAAAGGCTTGACGAGTCTGGATGCCATCAAAGCAAATATTAAGGATAAGAAAGATGTGTTTGTATTTTATAGCCTTAGGAGACTTTTCATGGATAGAGTAGCCTAGACTGTCTATCACTAATGTCCAAGTAAATTCAGGCTGGGTCTGGAAGGGATGCTATGACAGCTGCCATTCGGCAGGAGTTTGTAGCTGCCCAGGAAGGTTGTAAGAAGGGACAAGGCATTATAAGAGTGAAAGGGATGCTCATATAAAGCCACCTTAAGCTTCTCAGCCCTCCTTTTCTATTTGTCTAAACACAGCATGAAAATGCACTTGCCCTGGCTTTAGCACATCTGGTTGTCTTCAAGGACTTCCAGCCCAGTACCCAGGACATAGGACACCACAGAGGTTAGAGGCATGGCCTCAAGCACCAGATGGGTTTGGGTTTAATACCTAGCTTCACCACTTACTGTCTGAAATCTGAAATCTGAGGCTGTGGTCTGTACAGCTTTATGTGATTGGGGATGGTATGGTATCCCTCTTGGAGGAGAGGTCAGCCTTACAAGAACAATACATGCGCAGTACTGAGAACATTGCCTGGCACACAGAAAACAGCTCCTATATATGTTAACTGTCATCTTTGTAGCTGTATTTTGGACTAATCCTAAATTTCTGAAAATACGGTCCCACTTTGGAACCATCCGCCTTGGAGAGAAAAGTAGAGAAGTTGTCACTGGCCTCCCAACCCCCTGTGCAGACTCCCTCCTTTGTTTCCCCAGGAACCCGGGACTTTGTGGCTTGCAATCACCTGAGAAGCTACAAGTATTACTCAGAGAGCATCCTCAATCCCGATGGGTTCGCTGCATACCCCTGCGCTTCCTACAGGGCCTTTGAGTCTGTAAGCTCCTGTCCCGCCCTGAGTCCCAGTTGGGATCCTCAGTACCCTCTCCCTAGTTTCTGACCATCCCATACTTGTTTTGCATTGCCTGTCAGAGTTCACAGTCGTGTGGAGTGGAGGGGGAAATCCTTTAGGCAGGAGGTAAGTAAAGTTCTAGAAGAATCATGCAAGGGAGGAAGGTTCTGGGAAATCAGAAAGTAGAACAGTCAACTCGATGATCTAGAAAGGCTTCCTGTAGGAGGCAAGGTTTGAGTCTGATTTGGAAAATCATAGAGTTTAGAAGGAAAAAGGAATGCACATTTCTGACAAGGGCAGAGCAAGAACAGAATGTGTGAGAGAAGAATATACACACCAGAGAGAAGGAAATGTAGATGCTGGGGTCTACATGCTGGGCTGGGAATTTGCACCCTGCGCAGCTGGCAGTGAGGGAGATGGAAGAAATGATGGGCCAGAGCCTGAAACTCGGGCCCATGGGAGCTGGAGTGAACATCTCTTCCCAAATCCCCTTTCAGTGACATCATGCTGGTAACCTGAACCTGGCCACAGTCCGAGTGTATTTACACCAGGGAAATTGGCAAATGCTACAATCAGGACTTTTTGCCCCAGAGTAGCCTGTTAATCATTCACCAGCACACCCGTCTATAGAAGATGTATTTGATCTAACCTGGGGCCCAGGTATCGATGTTTTCTAAAGCTCCCCAAGTAGTTCTAATGTGATGTGCATCAGACTTGGGCACTACATCTGGATGAAGGTAATTTAAAGACCATCTATGCCAATTTCTTTCTAGTTACAAAAGAGGAAACTCAAACTATAGGAAAATTGCTCCCTAGAAGTGTGGATCCTAAAAAAGACAAATTTAGGAGTTCCCTGGTGGCCTAGTGGTTAAGGATCTGGCATTGTCACTGCTCTGGCTCAGGTTCGATCCCTGGCCTGGGGAATTTCCAAATACGTTGGATACAGCCAAAAATAAAAAGACAAATTCAGGAGTTCCTGCTGTGGTGTGGTGGGTTAAGGATCTGGCATTGTTGAAGCTGTGGCATAGGTTTCAGCTGCAGCTCAGGTTCGATCCCTGGGCCCGGGAAATTCCATATGCTGTTGGTACAGCCAAAAAAAAAAAGACAAATTCACAGCTTACAGCCTGATCTATCTTTCTCAACAGAACAAGTGCTTCCCCTGTCCAGATGAAGGATGCCCACAGATGGGTCACTATGCCGATAGATTTGCTGGCAAGACACATGAGGAGCAGCAGAAATTCTTCCTGAACACAGGAGATTCCAAAGATTTTGCTCGTGAGTTGAACTGTGACTTTCCTGTCCAGGTCAGGAAATTTTAGTTTTAGGGAGTTCCCTCTGTGGCTCAAAGGTAACGAACCTGACTAATATCCAAGAGGATGTATGTGGGTTCAATCCTGGCCTCTCTCAGCGAGCTAAGGATCCGGCGTTGCATGAACTGTGGTGTAGGTGGCAGACGCAGCTTGAATCTGGCATTGCTGTGGCTGTGGCATAGGCTGGCAGCTATAGCTCCGATTCAACCCCTAGCCTGGGAACTTCCATATACCATGGCCCTAAAAAGAAGAAAAAAAGTATTAGTTTTACATGAAGGGCTTGCCTCTAATCTGAAATATTTGTAGGTATGTTTTAATTATCTTAGTAAAAAGCACACATCCACTCAAACAATCCCATCTAAGACTCCACTGAGGACTTAGAAAGGGTCTGTTCTTCCATTTTATTTCTGCGACATGAAGTGAGTGGAGCAAATAGCAGAGTTAATAGGGTAATAGCACTTTCTCTGTCTCTGTGGCCCTCTGCTCTGATTTCCCCTCCCCCACTCCTTGTTCTTCTCATTTTAAAAATTGTGTCATCCACACTCGTTCTTCTGTTCATCAAATTGTATTTGGTACCAGCTCTTGCTTGTCTGGCCCACTTAAGAAGCCAGCTCCACTCTCCCCATTTCCACCCTTTTGCTCATGTGTTCTTGATGCCCTTGGGCAGGACTCTCTGGGGGAGGGTGGTTGGGAATCAGAAAGTTAATTTCTCTCCAAATTCTACTGAATAGACTAGGACATAGAGTAGAGCTGGACATATTTCAGCCACTTTGTGCCAACATGCCCTATGATAGTTCCCTAGGATATTGTAGTGTCAAAAAGGGACTGTGTTTCTATAAATACATAAATATAATGCATGTCTTACATAGTTTTTTTAAGTCAAGTTTGTTGGGGTATAATTTATATGCAGTCAAAGTCACCCTTTGTAGTATATAGTTCTATGAGTTTTGACACGTGAAAAATCATGCAACCATCTTCACAATCCCAATATAGAACATTTCCATCACTGTATATGTATATTTTTTTAAAAAAGACATTGGTTAATCAATCCTTCCTTTGATGTAGCTTGCCCATATTTTAAAACAACAAATTAAACATTGAAAAGCTATATATTCATTCCTCAACTAATATTTATTTGTGGGCCGCAGACTATGCTAGTCATGGGGGATGTGGGGAGGAACAAGACACACTGGCATGAAATTTATAACACAGCGGAGAAGACAAGTGTGTTGAACTCAGCGCATTGCTGCAGTGATATTGTGGGACAGAGGACCTGGCCCTGATCAGAGGAGGGGCAGGGAAAACACCTCTGAAGATGTAAAGGACAAGAAGTAGTTATTCCAAAGGATGTGTGAGTGTGTCTACAGACATACAGGTGTATGAGTGTGAAAATGTATGTGAGTAGGTGGGTGTGTATGTATGTATACGTGCCTGTGTATATGTGTGTGGATTTGTGCGCGAGGGTGTGGTCAGACTTGTGCAGGTTTGTGTGCTCTGAGACAGCCCTTCGGGTATAATCTGAATGACTGTCCTAGTCGAGAGTGACCTGGTCCCTGGAGAGACAGAGGAAAGACCCAGACCTTGCCCTTGAGGCTCCCGGGCACAGGCCCTCATTCCTTCTCTTTTTAGCTTAAATCATAGGAATTTGATTCCAGAGCAGAGCTGTCCAACAGAACTTTCAGCCCTCATGGACATGTCGTGTGTCGTCCAGTGCAGTAGCCATTAGCCACATACGGCAATTCCACACTTAAAATGTGGCTAGGAAAAGGGAGGAATTGATTTTTTAATTTAATCTAATTTGAGTTTCTTTTATTTATGTATGTATTTGTCTTTTTAGGGCCATACCTGTGGCATATGGAGGTTCCCAGACTAGGAGTCCAATCAGAGCTGTAGCCCTGGCCTACACCACAGCTCACGGCAACACCAGATCCTTAACCTACAGAGCAAGGCCAGGGATCGAACCCACATCCTCATGGATACTAGTCGGGTTCGTTAACCACAGAGCCATGATGGGAGTTGCTAATTTGGGCTTAAATTTGAGCAGCCACATGAGGCTAGGCGTCCCTTTACTGGGTGGGGCAAGTCTAGAAGGGGATTCTGCCAGATGTGTATTCCTCTCATGGCCTAATTTGAGTTGTAGATTAGATTAACAGGTAGACCTTCTTTGAGGCTTCAGTGTAAGGGATGGGGACAGGAATCTGAGATTTGGGTGAACTACGTGTGCATGAATAAACTGAACTCTTTTCTGTGTCCTGTGCAGGCTGGAGATATGGAGTTACCATAACACTGTCTGGAAGAGCAGCCTCGGGTCAAATCAAAGTTGCTTTGTTTGGAGATAAGGGAAACACTCGCCAATACAATATCTTCACGTAAATTCCCCTTTTTGGTAGCACTTCTCACTAGATGATGTGCACGGCCTTCACATCCATGCACTGAAAAGGCTTGTTGTCACTTTATCAATGGATTTTAAATTATTTACTTTATGTATTGAAGTTAATTTCAGACTTCTGCTAATAAATGTTCTTTTCTCTGTTATAAATCCAGGCATTACGTCTTTCCCAATAGATCAGACTTTTCAAAAGTAAATCTACTATTATCCCAGATATCATGTTCTCTGATTAGCCTAGTAACAGATGCTTTTTGTGTTAAACTAAGTGGATAACTTGTTACTGCTCATCATTTCTACCAGAAAAAAAAAAAAAGAAAAAGGAAAAAAAAGAAATCATGGAATCATATAGTTTCGATGAGAAAGTTTTGAGGATACATTAAGTTTGAGGAAAAAATATTGAAATAATTATTTGAAGCTGCTGGCATATAGCTGGCTTTTTTATTTAGCTAAACTTTACTTGAGAATGAATTTGGAAAAATCATCTTAACCTAGAGTAGACCAGAGTGGCAGGGACTTATGTGGTCACGAGAACTTGTTTCAATGAACAGGAACCTTTCTCTTTCTCTGTTTAAAGTGGGATTATCACACCCGGGTCCACTCATTCCAATGAGTTTGATGCAGATCTCGATGTTGGAACAATTGAGCAAGTCAAGTTTCTTTGGAATAACAACGTGCTAAACCCAACTCTCCCCAGAGTGGGTGCAGCCAAAATCACTGTGCAGAAGGGAGAAGATAAGACGGAGTATGTATGTTGGTTGGCTTGTGCCTGAGGATGTTTGTAGAGATTTGTGTTTGTCACGGAAACTCGCCCCTGGAAGTCAGTTATGGTTCAGCCAGAAAAGTTAACAGTCAACACCCATCTGGGGGCCCTTCCTAACCCAGAAAAAAATAAAATAAAATAACAGACAGTGCGGCCAAAAAAGAAAGAAAGAAAGAAAGAATTTCTGAAGGGTGTAAGGGTATACGTATGGGCGAGAGAGTGGCTACATGCTAAAAAGAGGACGATCAGTGAAAGTTCAGGAAAATAGAAGGAAAAATTAGCAAAAAATATAAAATTCGAGATGAGAGAAGAGAGAACTGAGGTGGCGATACTCGCAGTATCTCCATCTTGACACAGGCGGCCCCTGGCAGCTGCAGGGATGTGAGGATAATGACCAAAGCCCAGACCCCAAGTCCGGCGCCAGGCCACCCCTCTGTGGCTCGGTGGGAAGGGGATCCTGGGCTCTTGGTCTCTGATTGACTGAGGTTTAAGAAGTTAAGTGGGGTCATTCAACTCGGACCCCAGAGAACGTCACTCCCCCAGGCAGCAGGGCTGGGCTGGAAGACCTCGAAGCAGTCTTATCTGGCTGGATGCCCCTGGGAGGTCCTCCCTGTCTCTGTGATGGGAGGGCAGAGGGGTGGGCCCAGGCAGGGGTTGGGTGGAACAAGGGGAGCCTCTCAGCAGGAGCGCAGCACCAATGAGGCTGATGGGGAGCCCTGGGCAGCCTAGGGGTGCAGCCGAGGCCTCCCCTGCCAGCCCCTATTGAAGGACACTGGGGCTCTGTGGTCAGTTCCCCAGACCCTGTTAGCAAGTGGACCCAATGCCTGGATCCTGAGACCCTGTGGTTAAAATCCTGTCTGAAGAAAGTGGTCTCGTGGGAATTTTTAAATTTCGAGGCATTCCCAGGAGATGACTTGCTCACAACTAGATCCAAGAAAGGAAAAAATACGGGACCAAATCAGCCAGGGCACTGCAACTTCCAGGGGTTCTGCAGAAAGGTCAGGGCTTTCCTGCACTTTCTAGAAATGGAACAGTGTGCTTGAGGCCATGCCCGAAGCCCTGAGTCCATCAGCTGCCACTTGACCCCTCCAATGGCTTGACTGCAGCTTCTCCACTGGCTGACTCTGGAGGGGAGGTAGCCAAGAGAGGCTAAATGGACATCGGATGTTTTTAATACGGGAAGATAAAACCAGTATCAAACCTCACAGACTAGTTTGGGGCCCAAGTGACCCCTCCCACAAAGCTCCAGCCCTACAACCGTTTGAAGCTGCCCTCATCCTTTTTAATTGTAAATCAGCAATTAGCTTTGCTTGACGACTCATCACCAGTAAGCATGCTCAGCACTAAAAAAGCGTTCCTTTCTCTCCACAGGTACAATTTCTGTAGCGAACAGACTGTGAGAGAAGACGTTCTGCTCCCTCTCACACCCTGTTAAACTCCAGGCACCATGCGGCCGCCCTGTTAACACCAATAAAATCCGTTGATGCATCCTTCTGCCCACCTCTGTCACTGATGTCGGCTGCCCCCTGTGGGACATTGGGAATTGAATATTTTTAAATGTCCTGCATGTTTCTATACATTTGGCTTTCCTGCCCTTGACCTCCAGTTACCGCCTCTTTCCCCCAGTTTCCTGGATCCTTGTGCGCACTGCCAGCTCCTCACCCAAGGGGTGGCAAAGAACAGGACTAGAGAGCGGGTGCCAGGGGCCTGACTCTGGTTCCAGGGCCCTTCCCTGACGCTGCCATCACCTTGATCACGGAAGGGCATTTGTACTATGATGTGACCTATTTGTGGGACCACTTGGTGGCTCTAGCATCCAGAGACTGCAGGGGACACATCACAGAGCACAGACTTGATGCCCCCCTGGCCTTGTGCCGGGGCTGCCTCCAGCCCTCTGGCTGCCAGGCAGGCGCCATCCGAGGGCAGGGCCGGCACTGAGGAGGAGTCCAGAGATGGCCTCTGAGAGGAGTGCCCAATGCAGGCCCTGCCGAGAGGGGACTTTTCTGTCATCCACTCAGCCACCCCGACCTCAGGCCTTGCCCACACAGTGTTGTGTACCTGGCACTGGGTGGGGAGGCGGGGGCTGTCCTTCAAGGAGCCCAGCCTGTCCCACGGTCATCCCCAGGGGTTATGCAGGGCCAGGAAGGTCATGGAAGGTCACTGCCTCCCCTGAGTGTCTCCCCTCTTGGCCACCCACCCTCCATGGCAGTTTCAGCACCCTGACTTTGGATCCTAACCCCAGTGGCATGTCAGGCTATTACTGAGCTTCAAACTTCACTGTGGGTGGGCTCCAGATTGTTCCTTGAAAGCAGATGCTCTAGCAAGGATTCATGGAGTGAAAGTAGTAAAGCTTTACAACAGTAAAGGGAACAAGGGGGCCGCTCAGTGAACGTGGTAGTGACAGGGGCGGGGCCCTGAGCAGGAGAGGACGGGCCCAAGGCCGAGGGCCTGACCCCACACCCTGGGCGAAGCAACACATTGCTGGCAAAATAGCTCATTGGAGGAATGGAGATTCTGCAAACACGACCCTGCGCCAGCTCTGCGCTGGGCCCTGGAGTGAGAGGGACACACGGGATTCAGTGCTGGAGGCGGGCACAGCGGCAGGGAGTCAACATGGTCGGGCTGCCTGATAGGTGCCAAAAGCAAGGTCTATCCCAGGACAGGGGGGCTCAGAAGAAGGAAGAGGAAGGTGGGGAAAGTTCCACAGAGCCATGGGTTCTAGGTCCAGGCTTGCAGGAAGAAGACCTGCTGAGACTGCAGGCTGGGAGGCCAGCAAGGAGGAGGAGCCCTGCAGACATCCAGGCGAGAGGGGAGAAGACCATATGAGGGCAACAGCAAGTGGAACCAGGTACACTGGAGAGGGCAGGACTGGTTGGCCATAGTGAGAGAGCCCTCCCTGGTCAAGGACAGCCTGTCATCTGACCCTCAGACTGACAGATACCATCAGTTACTTGGGGAAAACAATTTTTAAAAAGGGAGGAAGCTGAGAAGAGTGTGCAGCGTCAAGGGAGCCAGTTTTGGAGACCCCCCTTTGCTGTTGGCCATACCACAAGCACCCCCATGTACATATCTCTGTACCCAAAGTTCCCCTTTGTATCAGAACATCTGTCATTTTGGGTTAAGACTCACCCTAACAGCTTCATTTTATCTCTGTAAAGACCCTTACTCCAAAAGGCCATGTTCTGAGGGTCCTGGGGTTTAGGAGTCCATATTTTTTAGGGGGGAGTCAGGGTTGGGGGGGACACAACCCAACTCATAACAATGGCCAAGCTTACATGCCCAGCTTAGGAGTCCCTCTCCATCTGATACCCCAAATCATGCTCTTTATTTAGAGCCCAAATGATGTAGCCCCAGTACAAGCCCGCATCAACGTGCCTTTCCTTGTGAGCTCGTTTGATCCTTTAGAATAGTGTATTTATTTTAGGCAGTCACTGTGCCCCAAGGGACCTTCCATCCTGTGAAGGCAGAGAAAGGATGTTCTGTTCAGTGCTGTACCCTCAAAGCTGAAGAGCAGCCAGCACGCTTGGCCACATAAACATGAACATGAAGAAGTTGAACATGAATAAATGAACAAACACGTGAGGCACACATCTAAGGGCATCAAGAGCGCCCCCAGGATTAGAGCCTAGAGCCAGGAGGAAGCTGTTGGGGGGGTGCTGATGCAGTGGCCTAGAGAGAGGTGACACCCACACCTCAGGGCAAGGGGAAGGGACAGATAAAAGAGGTGATGAAGGCAAGGAAGGAACAGGTCTCAAGAGGCCTCAGGGGGCAGGGGAAGGAGGACCCAAGCCCCCCGCCTCCCCTGGGCAGCTGCTGGGCCAGCTGACAAGGCTCCCCAGGCCCCAATCCTGCCACCTGCTAACATGTGACCAGTGACTGACTTTTCCCACAGGTGCCGGCTTTCCTTCCCCTCCCGGGGCAGGCAGTTGGCAGAACCTCAGGCCTCCAGGCACAAGCACGGAGCTGAGCTGGCCCTGCCACGGGCCACCAAGTGGGAGGCAATGTGGGCCCTGCTGGCCTACCCTGGGCTACCCTGCCACAGAGACCAGACAGGCTTGGGACTGCCCAGGATCCCCCAGTGGGTCTGTCCCCAACCACTGATGACTGAGGCAGGGGTACCTTAGAAGTAGATCACCTAAGTCAACCCCCATCTGATGTTTGGCTTCGCGCCACCTCTAATCTCTTTCTAACCTTTGGAAAATCTCCCCTCGTATTGAACAAATCTGCCTCAGTGAGTCCCTTGAGGACAGAGGTGACCATAACCTGCCCTTGACATTTAGAACGGAGCCTCATGACCTGGAAGTGACAAAGATTATTTCTTGACTAAATGAACTACATCCCTTCCCTCTCTTTCCAGCTCCATCCCCTCGGGTGGCTGTTGACCAGATGGAATGCACTGGCCACTCAGGTGAGAAGCTCGCCCTGATTCCTTGGCATTCTGTGGCTGGAGCCAGGAGAGCATGGACGATAGGACCCACAGATTATCTGACAATATCTTACTAAACCTTTGTCCAAAATGGCAACAAGTCACAGAAAGACTTGACTGCTTTCAGAATGGATGGTGAAACCAAAGCACCTATGTGATCCAGAGCCCAGAGTCAGGAAAGGGAGATGCCCGAGGCCCAGCTAATCCCTCCAGAAGGACCACAGGCCTCTGAACCACTGCAGCCATGTCTCTCAGAGGATGTCCCGTGGCTAAGAGCACCTGTCCCCGGGCCCCAGGAACGAGAGATGGCCCACTCCACAGACTCATCCAAGGGACCATTTCTAGAGATGTGAACAGGGATGAAGGAACCCACCCGAGTGCCAGGGATCTGCAACAGTTGAAAGCTCCAATTGCCCAGGAGTCTGGAACATGGAGGGAGGACGCTGTCATGAGTGTCTGGAAGGAGCTGGGGCCTTGGGAAGGAACTACTTAAGAGGAGCCCTCAGGAAATAAGCAGAGCACACAAGGGACCACAGCACCTAAGGGAGGGCATCTAGGGGAGAAATACCCCAACCTCTCCCTCCTCCCACCCTCTCATCTCCCAATGGTGCCTCCAACTGACTAAAACCAACCAGAAGGCCAAGAGCAAGGAGGACAGGGAGGCGACAGCAGCCACAGAGCAGGAAGGAGAAAGCAGGAGCGATCTGGAAGTTAACCAGCAAGCCATTAGCCCCCTATGTCCTATCCTTCCATCCAGCAGTTGTTTATTGATCACCTAGTACTGGCCAGTTGTCCTAGGCTCTGGAGACATAAATGACACTATAGACCTTGACCCTGCCATCAATTAAAGTCTAAACAAACAATTACTGAAATACAATGGTCAACTTGGGTACATTTCATGGAAGAAGAAATAAGGGACATGATAAGCAGTATCAAGAAAGGTCTGGTTGTACCATGGGCATTGCAGAAGGCGTTTTCCAGGATGTGACATTTAAGCTGAGCCCTAAGAGATAACTTCAGTTTGTGCAGGGAAAGCGTGAGGGTAGCGTGCTCCAGGAAGAATAAACAGAATATGCAAAGACTCCGAGATGGGCGCTTCCAAGAGGGTGCCTGGAGTTCCAGGAGGGAGACTCAAGGTGAGGGAGGGGAGGGAAGGTCCAGATAACACTGGTCCAGGTAACGCTGAATCCTGGTAAGGGTTTGTGTGTTTTCCCAAGAGTGGCAGGCATCCACTGGTCCCATGTCAAGGACCTAGGGCTTCCATTCTGCCTCATATCACCATCCCAGGCTCCTCAGTAGGGTTCTTTATGAGCATGGTGTTAGGCCTTAGACTAACCTCCTCCCTCAGTGGCAGGACACCTCCAGGGGCTGTGGGGCAGCAACATTGGGCTTTGGGATCCTTGAGGCATAGGTGACCCGCTCAGGTCCATCGTCACTTTCCTGGTTCCACAAACCTTGACTTTTCTTAAGCCCACTTGAGACAGAGAAGTTCATTCCTTGGCTTCCCTCAGCACCACCCTGCTCACCTCCGGCCTTGGAATTCTCAGAAGGGGGGTTCACAAAAAAGAAGGCATTTTCATCCTTGAAACCCTCAGGAAATTGCAGGCAACCTTAGTGCTTCTGAGACTGACCCAGGGGCAGGGGTAGACTATGGAACAACTGGAACTCACCCCCAGCTGTGGCTAGAGTTTGTGCAGGCGCGATCACTTTGGAAGCGTGCTCTGCAGCCTCTCCTAAAGCTAAGCATGCACACACCCCAGGACCTGGCAATTCTACTCCTGGAGACAAACTTAAGAGGAACAAGTGTATGTCTACCCAGAGACTGGTACTAGACTAGAATGTCCCCAGCATTTTCCATAACAGCCCCAAACCAGAAAGAACTCACGTGTCCATCAGTGCAGAATGGATACTCCAGCTGTAATAGATTCACACTGAAATATATGAACGCAGCAATAAAAAGGAACCAACTACTGATTCGAGTAGGACAGGGATGAATCACCAAACTGTCTTGTGTGAAAGAAAGCAAGACTCTAAGCAGCACACACAGTATAATCCCGTTTATGTGCAGTTCCAGAGGAGACCATACCAATCTATGTTGATAGAAGTCAGAGCTTTGTTAGGGGGGTGGTAGAGGGATCATGGAGGAAACTTCTGGATGTTGGAAATGCTTTTCAATCTGGGGCATATACACAGGCAAATACATATGTCAAAACACTTTAAAACTGTACCAAAGTCTTAAACAAGAGTTATACACTTTGGACCATCTAAATTACATGTCACTGTTAAAAACAGCAGGGCAGCACCTGGCTAGTCACCCAGGTTCTCCTCTCAGCACCTAAGGAAAGAAAACACTTCCAACCTTCTTATCTCTGGGTCAAAGTCCAGTCCATGGGGCTCAGAAATGCTTTTATAATTGACTATATTGTTTCTAAACAAAACTATATTTGAACATCTCCGCCAGCAGGTTTTCATTATCTGCTGAGTTCTTTAGAAAGATGCTCTCCACCCACCCCACCCTCAAAGTAACCAAGGGCCATTATCTTCAAAAACAGTTTTCTTCCACGGAACAGCAACCTTGGGGCTAACCATTCCTGCATAGCTCTGCTGGTCTCTTCAGGGCAATGAGATGAGTTTGGGCTTTCTGTTTGGGAGGGACTACAGCTTGGTGTTGGCCTCATCACTTGGCAACTGTACTTGTAAATTCCAATTAATAGAGCCCTTTTCCATCCCATAAAGCCACTTTCCCTTTTCTCCAATCTCCTTTATAAACAGTCCTGCTCCCCCCGCTGAGCAAGCTTTATGTGTTTATGATAACCTAGCTTCAAAGCAGGTTTGTACAGAGCCCTATCTGCCCCTCCCCCTGCCCACCCACCTCTTTTCAGAGGAATCCAGAGGATAAAGTCTAGTTATAAAAGGCCAGGACCAACCTGCCAGGCTGCCAGTGGAAGCTCTGAGGCTGCACAGTAAGTCATGGCCACACAGGGACAGGGAGCATGCGGCACTGGGGCTGCCAGGGGCTCTTGGCCCAGAACAGGGGAGATTTGCAGTGGCACGACCCTGGGTCTTGGGTCCGAGAGAGAGGCACTGCCCAACTCCCTGTGTGCAAGGAGGCCTCAGCCTCAGGAGGGAGGCCGCCTAGAGGGAGGGCCCCCTGGTCCCCGGTGGCTGGGCTTCTGTTTCACACACAGTCCCGTGTGTGCTGAGGGCCACCTTCCCTGTCCGCCAGCCTCGTGCCTGTGCCTCTGGGTCTCCGTGCGCATCTCTGCTTCATCCACGAAGATGCTACCCTCTTGGACCATCGGCCTTCTCCTGCTGGCCACAGTCAGAGGTGAGGATGCTGTCACCATGCCTTGGGGGAGAAAGTGCCTGGGGCTGGCCTTTGGGTAAGACAGACTGGGGTCTCATCATTATTATCATCCTAATTAATAGCATTGTCATTATTTCAACAACAATCACCACCATTCAGGGAGTGCTGAATCTGGCAAACACAGGGCACCATGCTCAACACGGATGATCCCAGGTCTTCATCCGCCTTGGTCCTGTTCCTCCTGCAGAGGTGCCAGTGGCTGTGAGCTGGTGGCAGAAGTGGCAGCGGGGGCCGGTGGGAAGTGGGGCATTCTTGTCAGGCCCCCAATACCCTGAGCCACTGGACATGGACAAGCGCAGGGCTGCAGACTAAGCCACATAGCTCTGTCATCCTGTGTCCCCAGCCCCCTTCCCAGCCCCCCTTTCACTTCTCTCATGGTTACCCTCCAGCTCCAGCTGGCCCTCTCCTCTGGCTTCTGTCCAGAGGAGATGCAGAAACCCAAGTTCTACTTGTCCTAAAACAAAATAATGTCCTGGAATTCCTCTCATGGCTCAGTGGTTAACGAATCCGACTAGGAACCATGAGGTGTGGGTTCGACCCTGGCCTTGCTCAGTGGGTTAAGGATCTGGCATTGCTGTGAGATGATGCCGATGCAGCTCAGATCCCAAGTTACTATGGCTGTGGTGTAGGCCAGCAGCTACAGCTCCGATTCGACCCCTAGCCTGGGAACCTCCACATGCCATGGCCCTAAAAAGACAAAAACAAAAAACAAAACAAAACAAAAAAACAACCTCCCTTGCCACCAAAGCCCCTAGAGCCCCAACCTGCTTATTCCCATCCCCCCACCTCCTCACAGGTGCACTCTTTCCACGCTGCCAGGTCGTCTCACCTCCTCTCCCATCAGCCAGAACTCTCACCACCTGGCTTGGCCCCCAAACCCTGCTGGGGCCTACTTTCCCCAAGAGCAGACGTTGTCTCCTCCGGGCCCTGCAAGGGCTTTCTTCTCATCTAGACTCTTCCGCCTTGTCTCCCCAGCTTGGCCCCAGTCCCCTCTTGCCTTTCTGGAATTTCATCCTGGCCTTGCGGCAAGACCCAGCCTCTGACAGCAAAGCCCTTGGGTGGGGTCCGGCCATTCCGCAGGCCTTCCCAACCCCTCTTGGTCTCATGCGTTGATCTACTGCTTCCCCCTGCCCCAGACATGGGCATCCCCAGAGGTCACTCCTGGGCACCCTCCTCATCTTTCTCTTCCTCAGGGTCACCCCCTTGCCCCATCCCCCCAAACCTCCTGCTCAGTCCTCCCAAGTCCCAGGCAGCTCCACCAGGGCCTCCCCTCCGTGCCTCAAACTCATCTGTCCCAAACCAGGCTCAGAAGCCACCCCACCCCATTGCCCCACCTTTGCCTTGACTTCCAGCGCCATCGAAGGTCAGAACACCCCTCTCTCTCCAGGCCCACAGCCCCTGCATTCCAGGTGCTCCTGCATCTGAGCCTCTTACATGTGGCTCCTCTAAACACCTTCAGGGAACACAGCCTGCTCCTTATTCACCAGCTCAACACCCCCCACCCTTCCCCACTATCCACCTGACAGCCCAGGTGTCTCAACCTGGCCTTCAAGTCCCTGCATTTACCACCTGAAGCAATGCTGCTGCAGCCCTTCCTGTGGGACTATGTCCTCTTCCAAGAATGAACTCAAAGCTCTCATTATTCTTTCCCAGTGAGATTTCCTCTCTTCCAGGGCAGCGTTTGGATCTGTGTGTTTGTGGCTCCCTAGTTCCTACTTGGGTTCCCAGTTGAGCCTCTCGGTTCATATCCTGGCTCCACCACTGGCTGTGACCTTGGGTGGCTTACTTTGTCTCTCTGTGCCTTAGTTTCCTCTTCTGTCAAGTAGAGGTAATGCTAATTCCTTCCTCATGGGCTGTTTGGAGGCTAAAAAGGACTAAAAGTAGTAAAGAGAGCTAGTGTGGTATCTAGCACACAGTAAACAACAAATATTAACTATTACCAATTTTTGAATGAATGACCAACATTTGGTACTCTTAGCTGAGCAGTTAAGGAAGGCTTAGAGGGAAGATCCATTGTAATTCTGGATTGGAAATTATGTCATCCCCAGTTACATCAAAGGCGACATAATTGTGAAAATGTTGCGTCAGAGACTAAAGAAAGGACCCTCAGATTCAGATGGGGTTACTTAGTCATCAACTGCATGTGTTGAACCCCTAGTATATACAGTATGATGCAAAAATAAATTCTCCCTATTCTTAAGACATTTACCTTTTTAAAGTACAACAGGGAGATCTGAAATGGCAGAGGGTCATTTGGAAAAAATGGTGCATAAAGGGAGACATGAAGACATGAGGATTGGACAAGGGCCCACGAATGCCTACTGTGTGCACAGCCTTTGCCAGATGCAACAAAGACCTCAAGGCTCCTTAGTACCTCTGTGCCATGGCATTCCTAGGCACCTCCTAAATACTTGATCGTTGACCAGTGGATGTAAATGGCCAGCTGGGAGTTTCTGGGTAAAAGTAGTTCTAAGGCTGAAGCTTCCCAGGAATTCTCAGTGATTCCTCAACCTGCATGATGAAAAGGGGCACCTATTAAATATACCTTTTCGGGGGCTCCCTTCCCAGACCCCTCTGAATCAGAATCTCTACAGAAGGGCTCTGGGATTGTGTATACCTAACACACCCATTTTCCCCCCAGCCCCCAGGAGTTCTTATCACCACAGAAGTTTGGGGAACACTGACAGCAAAGACAAAGACAAGCACTGGCCTTCACCAGCCCTGGGCTGCTCCCTGCTGTGTCCTCCTGTGTAGCTAAGATGACACTGCCCCTTCTCAGAACCTCACAAGTGTCCTGTTTGTTCCTCTTCCTGCCCCAGGAAAGGAGATCTGCTATCAACCTTTCGGCTGCTTCTCCGATGAAAAACCATGGGCCAGGACCTTTCATTGGCCTTTCAAGTTATTTCCCTGGGCCCCCAAGGACATCAACACCCATTTTCTTCTGTACACTAATGAGAATCCAAATAACTTTCAAGTAAGAGGGGCATGGAGTGACCGCATGGCGGGGGATTGGGGTGCCCACCCTGGAGCCGTCACATGGTTGTCTAAGGAATAATTCACTGCCTTGGAACTTTCTAGATGGCGATTCCTCACCAGTGTTAGGCTTAGAGCCATCTTAGCTCTCGGGATCATAATTGCCCATGCCTATCTGATGAAATCTACAGGCACCCAACCTAGACCTGACACATTCACACACTGGTGCATAGAACTTTGGGGCTTCCCAGGGTTAGAACCCTGTTCCTGGGAAGGAGAGGGTATGAGCAGCTTTTATGGAGAAACCCAGGCCTGACGTATCCCTGGAAGAGTCTGTTTTCCTTCCACACTGGGCAGTGGACAGAGAGAAGTCCCTCAAAGCTAAGAATCTCAGGCGATGTAAATCCTTTCT
Source organism: Phacochoerus africanus (assembly GCF_016906955.1). Taxonomy (NCBI): domain Eukaryota; kingdom Metazoa; phylum Chordata; class Mammalia; order Artiodactyla; family Suidae; genus Phacochoerus; species Phacochoerus africanus. The sequence continues at coordinate 127,139,026 of NC_062558.1, forward strand.
CAGGAGCTAGAAAGACAGATGGGAGACAGGGAACATGTAACCACAAAAGAGAAAAGCTGGGGACTCTCGGCACAACCCTCTATTTCCAGACCTGCCAGGTGGAGGCCAGCAGGCTTCTGCCAGGGGCTCAGGAGTGAAGAGGAAGAACTTGCTCAGAATTCGAGCCACTCGCAGCTCCAGCCCCAGACCAAGATTGAGAGAGCCAGGTGTCTGTCTAGAGGTCCCCAAGGTCACCTACTGTGGGATTCTAGGAGACAAACTCCACAGCTGGAGTCCTCATTTAAAAAAATAAATTAAAACAAATTGTTTTTAATTTGCCAAAAAAAAAAAAAATCCTAAGAAAGGGCCCACAGGTATCCCCAGATGGCCAAAGAGGTCCTGGTGCAGAAAAAGCTGAAAAACCCCTGGGCCAAAAGCTTCAAGCATAAGAGCAGATGCAGCTCAGAGGAGCCAGAGGAGCTTTAAATGCATAAAATAAAATACACTGTATTACAAAGGATACTAATAATATTGGAAAACAGTTATCAGAACATTAAGAAAGATAAACATGAAATATAATATTATATGTGCTACTTTATTATCTCATTAAATGACAAGGTCTGAGGGGGGTGTAATAACTTCTGTAGTTTTAAATAGCAATGAGTACAAATGAGTTTGTTTTTTGTTTTTTGTTTTTTGTTTGTTTTTTTTTTTGCTTTTTAGGGCCACACCCACGGCATATGAAGGTTCCCAGGCTAGGGGTCAGATCACAGCTACAGCTACCAGCAACAGCCACAGCCATAGCAAGGCTGGATCCGAGCTGCGCCTGTGACCTACACCTCAGCTCACGGCAACGCCAGATACTCAACCCACTGAGTGAGGCCAGGGATCCAACCCACAACCTCATGGTTCCTAGGCAGATTCATTTCTGCTGCACCACGACGGGAACTCCCAAATGATATTTTTTTAAGATATCTGCAACAATGGAAATAGGACATGAAAATACCTGCAACTTTTATTGGTAACAGAGTGTTGCTAAGACTACTGTGGTTTGTTGCTCAATTTCACAACAAATAAAAATGCTGTATTTCAGTATAGAAAGTCCATAAACTTGGACTTTCTGAATTTTATCTTCAGACCCCAGGTCAGGAACTCCTCATCTAGCCTGACCCAACTTCATGAGCATCGAACCTGTGACTCCTGTCTTGAGGGAACTACCTTTAACAGGTCTGTGGTTCAGAAAGGCCAACATTCTAATTCATCATTTTCTTTTTTCTTTGTCTTTTGCCTTTTTAGGGCCGCACCCATGACACATGGAGGTTCCCAGACTAGGGGTGCAATCGAAGCTGTAGCTGCCAACCTATGCCACAACCACAGCAACACAGGATCCGAGCCATGTCTACGACCTACACCACAGCTCATGGCAACGCTGGATCCTTAACCCAGTGATCAAGGCCAAGGACCGGACCCACGTCCTCATTGGTACTAGTTGGGTTCATTAATCACTGAGCCACAACGAGAACTCTAAAATTTGTCATTTTCTAATTTAACCAGCTGATCAATATCACTAACCTGGACACCATTGAGGCTTCAAACTTCCAGCTGGACCGCAAGACACGCTTCATCATCCACGGCTTCATAGACAAGGGGGAGGATAGCTGGCCCTCTGAAATGTGCAAGGTAGGTGCCCAACCTCCTGGCCTGGTGAGACTAGCACCCAGCACACAGAGTCAAATGCCACAGCCCCTGACGCTGGGAAAGTATAACCTCTACGGGGAGATGGGTCCTTCTTAAAACCACTGAGGAAACTCAGCTTCTCAGGGGCACCCAGTGTCAAGTTCTCCCAACCCACCAACCTCTAGCCAAACATCTCCTTAGGAAGCTGAAAAGATCTAGCATCCAATCAGAAAGTCCTGGAGGTGGAGACTACAGAAAATTATCTGGCATCTGTCTCTGATGGTTTATAGAAATGCTCTAGGCAACGTAAAAAATACTTAAAACGTTATACCCTACAGCACTGCCAGACCCCTAGCCTGGGAACCTCCACGTGCTTCAGGTGCAGCCCTAAAAGGACAAAAGACAAAAAGAAAAAAAAAAAACAACCAAACAAACACAGTTCAATACTTGCCTAAAGTTGAATCCAGAGGTGGAATGTAAAAGCAGGCCTTCTGCCCACAGATGCCACAATCCTGTGTGTCTACAGATTTAGCCTGTAAGAGATGGCCACGCATGGCTTTTGGAGGCTTAGGTTGCCCAGGGTAGACCGAGGGCAGCTTCTGCCCATAGGCTCTCTGCTCCTCTTGAATCTGGGTGTTCACACGTGCCCTCTGAGTCCCAGAAGGAGGCTGTGTGGACCTGGAAACGGGAGAGCCAGGGGCATGTGGCCCACCATGATGCCCTGCCCTCCTGCCAGCTTCTCCCGACCTCAAAATGCAGTCCAGGGCCTCCCCGGATGAACAAAGGATATAAGGCAGCCCATTCTGATGCTTCTTTTCTCAAGGGGCCAGTATCTGCGCCTGGGTCACATCACATGGTACAAAAGATGCCTGTATCTGAGAGAACCGTAGCCTAGCACCGTCTAAATTTTATCTTATTGAACTTTTCCCTTAATACTGTCTATCACCCATCAAAGCATTGCTGGGAACCTAAAAACGGCGTCTCTGAGGCTTCAACTCTAGTATAAGGGTCTGTAAACATTCCTATAGAAGAGCAAGGAATACATATTTTAGCATTTGTGGGACATACGGTTTCAACTTATCATCGAATCAGACAATCTGTAAACAAATGGATATGGCCGTTTGCAAGAAAACTTTATAAAAGCAGGTGGATTTGGCACTCAGGTAGTAGCTGGATAACCCGTTATCTAAAACGTCATCTTTCTGACCTGGTTGTGTCAATGACCATCTGTAAGTCACGCCATTCCTGGCCTCAGTGTCCACATCTGCTAAGTGGGAATAGAAATTCACAGTTGGTAGCATGGTGGCAAGCATTAGGAAAAGTGGGAGGACTATTAAAGCTCTGACACCAGCTGGACAATTGATGGATGTGAATTCCTATCTCTGCAGTGTGCCACCTGTGGCTGTTAATCAGTTGGTTTCTCCCTCTTGTTTGTCTTCCCCAGAAAATGTTTAAAGTGGAGAAGGTGAACTGCATCTGTGTGGACTGGAGACGTGGGGCCCTGACGCGATACACCCAAGCTGTGCACAACACTCGGGTCGTGGGAGCCGAGATAGCTTTCTTAATTCAAGGGCTGTCGGTAAACCCTGCCTGGGCCACATCCTGCGGGTAGGGGGCAGGCAGAGGGGCAGGCTAGCACCTGGGTAGCACCCAAAGGCAGCCTGGGGACAGGTCAGCAGGCCCAGGGCCCAGAAGCTTGGGAGCCCAACGACGGCCTTTGCTACAAGAAGCTGCAAGCATTCTCCCTCCGGGTTTGTCCTGAAGATCCCTGGCTGTGGGGCCTGAGGCAGCCTAACCTCCCAGAGCCTCAGTTTCCCCTTTAGAAATATGCCTTCCTTGTAGGCTCTTCTGGGAAGTAGAGAGCAGGCTGGCCTGCTTGGCCGTTCTCAGCCCAGATGTGTCTTCATTCTCAGGGAAGGGCCCCAAAACAGCCTTCTGGAAGGTCGATTCTGGAGAACCCCCTTGCCAGGCCCACTACCCACGTTCCTCAGCCTAGCCCAGCCCCGCCCCGGGAGCGGGGCGGGGAGTTAGGCGGTTGGAGCCCAGCAGTGGGAGGCCAGCAGTGGGAGCCAGCGGCGCAGGTCCAGTCCCGGCCAAGGCGGCCTGCACTTGACCCGGTGGCCGCTGGTCAGCACAGTTGCCCCACCCCGCGCCGAACAGACCCCAAGACCCACAGACTGTGGCCCCCGGGGGGCTGGATCGCCCTATCCTAGGTTGGGCCGGGAGCCGGGGTGGTTCCTCCCGTGTTTCCTCCGGTGTTTCTAGCGCACACCCGGCCCCGGGGTCCTGCCCGGATTCCTGATTTCTGAAAAGGCGCGCGTCCCCACCCGGTCCTCTGGGACCTGACGCTCCATCCCGCCCTCCGCAGACCAAGTTTGGCTACAACCCTGAGAACGTGCACCTCATCGGGCACAGCCTGGGCGCGCACACGGCCGCGGAGGCGGGCAGGAGGCTGGGGGGCCACGTGGGCAGGCTCACAGGTAGGTGCGCGGATAGAGCCGCGGCGGGCGCGCAGCCAAGAGGGTGGGCGGTGGAAGGGAGGTCTGTGCACTTGCCACGGCCGAGGGCGCCCCTTCTGGTCCTTCTGGAACTGATTTTAGGTGATGCAGGGGACTTCAAAACATAACGGTCCATATACTTTTTTTTCATGTGTTTTAGAAAATACATGATTTTAAGCGAAAATTCATTTATTAAAAAAGAAAAATGTAACACATGAAGTTCGTGATTTCAGGGTTATTGTTGCTAGAGTATGGCAACGTTAAAAAAAAAAAAAAAAAAAAAGTGAGCTGGGAGTTCCCGTCGTGGCGCAGTGGTTAACGAATCTGACTAGGAACCATGAGGTTGCGGGTTCGGTCCCTGCCCTTGCTCAGTGGGTTAACGATCCGGCGTTGCCGTGAGCTGTGGTGTAGGTTGCAGATGCGGCTCGGATCCCGCGTTGCTGTGGCTCTGGCGTAGGCTGGTGGCTCCAGCCCCGATTCGACCCCTAGCCTGGGAACCTCCATATGCTGGGGCAGCGGCCCAAGAAATAGCTAAAAAGACAAAAAAAAATGTGAGCTGACTTTTAAAAAAGCTCAATTCATCAGTTCCACAAATATTAGTTGAATGTCTTTGCTGTGCCAGTCACAAGCAGAAAAGAAAAGTTGCTAGCTGACACCTGTCATAAGAGGGGCTCGGTCAATGAATGAAAGAGTAAATGAATGAAAGAAATATTAGGCAAACTGAAGGCACACAAGACAGACACAACATCAGTATGTAACTTTGGCACACTGTTCACTTCAACATTTAATGAATGTGTCTTTTGCTCATGGCTAGACTTTGGGTGAAGGATAAAGGGATCATGTTTACCTAGAATTTTTCACTTTGCAATGTCCTTTCTCTTACTTCTTTTCATGGGATTGTCATAGGATTTTCACAGTAACCCAGAAAGCGGGGGCAGGGATCATTGTTGTTAGTCCCACTTTCCAGATGAGGAAACTGAGCTCAGGGAGGACAGGCATTTGACCTTGAGCAGAACCAGCACTAGCTGTACGTCACCGAGTCCCTGGTGCCATTCTCCTTCCACCCTCTGCTTCTCTTTGAAGGTGAACTGGGTACACCCCTGCTTCGGGAAATCTCCACAGTCTAGTCCAGGAGGCAGAAAACTAAGTAGGCAAATAAAATCCAAAGCAGAATTAACAAAAGCAAAAGGATCTCGTACAATGAGGAGGGAATGACCAGGAAAGGAGAGGCTAAGTTCTCCATGCAGAGATGCTGTTGCAAGGGGGTCTTGGAGGGGAGAGATCCAGATTCAGGGAGACCTGAAGAAGTGAGCAGCCGGCTGGGGACAAAGACTCCAGAGAACAGACAGTGTGAAGAGTGTGGGGCTCAGAGACTAGGGACGAGCTGGGCCAGGCCAGGAAACTCACAATCTTGGAGAGCAGTGGCCAAATGGAGGGGGAAAAAAGGAGAAGGGTGTGTTCCCGCTGTGGCGCAGCGGAAACGAATCTGACTAGGAACCATGGGGTTGCGGGTTCGATCCCTGGCCTTGCTCAGGGGGTTAAGGATCCGGCGTTGCTGTGAGCTGTGGTGTAGGTCACAGACGTGGCTCAGATCTGGTGTTGCTATGGCTCTGGCATAGGCCAGCGGCTACAGCTCCAATTAGACCCCTAGCCTGGGAACCTCCATATGCCACAGGGGTGCGGCCCTAAAAAGACCAAAAAAAAAAAAAAAGGGAGACGAGGGGAGCAAGGGCACCATCATGCTCCCGTGTGGAGCCAGGCAGTGGGGATTCTTGGATGTTCTTCCACAGGCAGCCACCCCACTTCCAGTCCTCCTGTCCCAGCCTCTCTCCCAAGCAGACCAAAAGCCACAGACCCAGTTCTCCAAAGTGTGGCTGCTGGGCTGTGGGGCCCTTTGCCCAAGAACCCCTGTGGAGTTTGTGGGGACCTGTTTTGTCTTAGAGGGTGGCCTCTCTGTCCATTTTCCCCCTTTCAGGGCTGGATCCAGCTCAGCCATGCTTCCAGAACACACCCGAGGAGGTTCGGCTGGACCCGTCCGATGCCATGTTTGTGGATGTGATTCACACAGACTCTGCTCCCTTCATCCCTTTCCTAGGTGAGTTCCTCACTCCACCTCTTGGTGACCAGGGCTATACCCGATGAGCGCAGGCCGGGGCATGAGCCCCCTGCTGCCCTTCCCGCCAGCACCTATCACAGGGCGGTGTGCAGAATGGTTAACCTCAGGAACAGTTAGGGCACCAGTGAGTCAAAATGGGTATCAGCCACGCACAAGCAGCCAGTACAGTGCCTGTGCTATTCGCCTGAAGCCCCAGGAAGGACAAAGGGCTCTGCTCTCCCTACGGAAGGCTCACGCAGTCTCCAAACTCTGTCCTCCCCTAGTCTGTCAATATCCAGAGTTGTACTTATTATTGATGTTTGACTTGTACTTGGAAAATGCAAAGTTAATTTTTTTACTATCAGATAAAATTAGTAAAGAAGTCAAAATAGTATATAATAGTATTTTAGGAAATTTTCTTTCAAAATGGTTTACCAGAGCAATAAACGTGGAAGACCCTTCCTTTCTCAATAACACCATTGCATAAAGGAACATTTTATTGGATCCAATTACTATGATTATCTACCAAATATGGAACTTTTTAAAATTATAGTATATTTACAATGTTTCTTCAATGGCTGTCATACAGCAGTGACCCAATCACACACAGTTCCCTGCGCTGTAACGTAGGACCCCACTGCCCATCCATTCCAAGTGTAACAGTTTGTATCCACCAACCTCAAACTCCTCATCCATCCCACTCCTTTTTTTCTTTTCTTTTCTTTTTCTTTCTTTCTTTTTTTTTGTTCAAAGCTATGGCTACAGTTTGTTTTGTTAGAGGTTAACTATAGCCCTTAATTTAATTCTTCTAAAACCAACGTTCTCTTTTCAGTATTTTCTTACATAACCACTCATGGAATGAGCTGATGAAGGGTATGTTTTTGAAGATGATGCTGGCATCACTTATGGAGCATTTACCATGTGCTGCATTGAATGTTTTGTACGCATTAGCTCATTCATCGTAACAACCCTAAAACGTGGGTGTTGTTCTTATCATAGTTTCTAGATGAGAAACTGTGAACTGTCAACAAGGTCAAGTAATTGCCCAAGATCACCACAGTCTGTAAGTAGAATCAGAACGTGATCACAGGTCTGTGTGCTTCAAGATCCAAACCGCCCGGCATTTATGCTATGGTTCTCAACAAAACAATACATTGTATGTGGTCTCTGTACAAGACTATGATGCAGAAATCAAAACTTGAAAATGAATAGAGTATTAAAAATTGTGGAGTTCCCATCGTGCCTCAGGGGTAACGAACCCGACTAGGATCCCTGAGGATGCGGGTTTAATCCCTGGCCTTGCTCCGTGGGTTGGGGATCCCGAGTTAGCTGTGGTGTAGGTCGCAGATGCAGCTGGGATCCTGCATTGCTGTGGCTGTGATGTAGGCCGGCAGCTGCAGCTCCAATTCAACCCCTAGCCTGGGAACTTCCATAGGCCTCAGGTGCAGCCCTAAAAAGCACACACACAAAAAAAAAAATTGCACCCACCATGCTATGTGTCTTCTGGCGCATAATGGCATCAGGACATCTTGTCCTTTAGGGTATCCCCAAAACAGGTACATACAAATACACACATGTGCAAACTCTCCCAGAGTTTACCTTCCCCCTCATCTTACATCCTCTGTGCTCTCCTCCCTACTCGTCTTGCTAAGTGCTCATCTCTGAGAACTTTCTGCAGAGCCAGGGTGGCTGTACTGTGAGGAGAACTTATCAAGAAGGCTCTGGCTCCAGCTGGCAGAAGTTGAATGCTCTCGGTGGCCACCACCTAACTCTGGGACCACCTCTGTCCCCACTCAACTCTGCTGCCAATGTTTCAGGTTTCGGAATGAGCCAAAAGGTGGGCCATCTGGATTTCTACCCAAATGGAGGAAAGGAAATGCCTGGATGTCAGAAAAATACCCTGTCAACCATCGTTGATGTAAATGGAATATGGGAAGGTACGTAAATTAGAGAACGAGACAGCAGCTGCTCCACGTGGGGAGAAGGCAGGATATGTGGTCGGTGCCAGGCATTGTCACAGCAGTGGCCTGAGATAGTTACTCTGGTTAGCCCCATTCTACAGACAAGGAAACCGGATGAGAAAAGTGATAAAACTTGCCCAAGGCCACCCTGTATTGACGCCCCACTTCTGGCTTCCAAGCCTGACCACACACATAGCCTGCACCGTCTGCCCCCTTATCAGGATGCTGAGATGTGGGCTGGTGCACTGGCTGGTACCCAGCTCTAGCTTTGACCCCCATCCTTCCTTCAGGGTGAGCTCCTTGAAGAACTGCAGGTTGTAAACAAAGATCTAAAAGGTTTTGTCTTTCTTGCCATTTGCTGTCGTCAGGTGCTAGGAATAGAAAGGGACTGAGCTGATGAGAAGACAATGGGGGAGGGGGAGGACATGCATGGACAATGGGGGGGGCACAGGGGCCTGGGGGTCTGGGGGATAAGCCTTGTGTGTATTTCTCATTCCCGAGAACTGGTTCAGGACCCCTAAAGCACCATCTCCATTAGCTGTGGCTCATTCTGGCCTTTGGCCACCCCTGTCACCCCTCCTCTGGGAACAGGTGTCGCCCTCCTCCCTGAACGTGGGACTTTGAGTCTGTGATTGTCTCATTTTAGTGTTTCTTCTTCTGAGCTGGGAGTCCCCCAAGGCCGAGGGCTCTGTCATGGGCATCCTGGCCTCCTCAGAACCCAGCGTGGGACCTGGCCCGAAGCATGCTCTGAGTCCAGTCTGTTATGCTGAGCTGAATGGTCCTCTGTAGCCTTGTAATAGTGCCTGTGCTTCCTGTGAGATAGCAGAGTAGATCAAACAACAGCCAACCTCCACCGGCAGTTGGTGGAGTTTTGACCTCCTCTCTGCTCAGCACTGGGTAACTCCAGGGACGTTTCCGCTCCCTGAAAGGACACCAGAGTCACACTGAAGGCTTCCCCCTCCCAGAAGTGACGCAAGGCACACATAATAGGAAGGAGCCCAGGTTTAATTAGAGAGGCGATGAGCAGAGAATGGCCGGGACCCTGGAGTGTGCGCTATCGTGTGGCACTCCCGGTCACCAAGGCGTGGTCACTGAGGGACAGTTAAGTCCCCTTGCTCTTCTGTTACAGAATCCCTGGGCAACGATTCTGGATGAAAGAAATAATTAAGTTTGAACTGGGTTCTGTTTCCTGGTAATGAGTGTTGGTGTGGGGCACGCCGAACCCGGGCTGGGGAGAGCTAATCCTCCCCCCCCAGCACAAAAGGCTACCTTCCTACCTTCCTGGATGAAGCCCCAGACCACCCTCCCCCCCCCCAAGAAAGGGTCCCCAGATACGCCAGGGTCACATTGTCTCACTCCATGAAAGATTTTGTACCAAGGAGCTGGAGAAATGAAAAAATAATTTCCCAAATAAGAGGACTCTGGTTTAAAGAAAAGACAGTAAATAAAATGCAGCTGAAGTATGGTCAGAGGCCATGGGGACCTTGTTCTCTATTGCTTTTACCCTGTGCCTAGAAAAGTAAGAAGGAGGAATTTCTCAGCCTGAGACCAAGACAGAAAAGTTTGCTTCACGTGAAAAGGAGAAAGGGAGAGAGAGAGATTTCCCATTGTGGCTCAGTGGGTCAGGAACCCGACATAGTGTCTGTGAGGATGCAGGTTCGATCCCCGGCATCGCTCAGTGCGTTAAAGATCTGGCATTGCTGCAAACTGAAACATAGGTCTCAGATTCAGCTTGGATCCAGTGTTGCCATGGCTGTGGTGTAGGCTGGCAGCTGCATCTTGGATTGGATTTCTAGCCCGGGGAACTTCCATATGCCGCAGGTACAACTGTAAAAGAGAAAAAAAAAATATATATATATATATATAAATATATATGTATATACTTATTTAAAATATATGTATATATTTATAAAAATATATTCATCATACTATGTATGTATGTGTGCATATATACACACATTTCTCACTCCTCCGCAGAGTCCCCAAGCCCTCATCATTCGTTTACAATACATGCCTGACCCTCCGAGGATCAGACAACGGTGTTAGAGCTGTAACTCCCCAACATTTGCCTAGTCCTGAAGAGGACCTCCCCAGAAGACGGACAGTGCTAGGAAAAGGAAGCATCTCTGGCCAACCACACTATTAAACAAGCCTCCACATTTTCCACCTGCCCCAGAGGATGTCAAAGTCAATGGTAGACACTTGGCGTTGTGACCCAGGTGTTCAGGAGCACCACCCCCCACGTGTGAAATGTGGAGGTGATTCCTCACTCGGTCAGAGTGGTTCAGGCTTCAAAAGTTTAATGCCTCCTGTGAGCCCCTATGGCCTTTGCTTTCTCAGGCATCGAAGACTTTGCAGCTTGCAATCACCTGCGAAGCTACAAGTATTACTCAAGCAGTATCTTCAGCCCCGATGGCTTCCTAGGCTACCCATGTGCCTCCTACAATGAGTTCCAGGAGGAGGAGGTGGGTCACACCAGGGGGGCGGGGAGGATGTGTTTGTGGTATTGATGGTGGTGGGTTTGTCCCTGTGGCTTGGAACAGAACAGAGGTGCAACTCTACAGCTAATAAGAAGAGGTCCTGGAAATGCCGAGCCTCACAGATCCTTCCTCTCAGGAGTAGGATGGGCAGGAGGGGAACATTCCAGACCTGAACTGTGCTGGGCCTTCCCTACATCCCCAACTGTTCATTCTGGAAAATTCCCAATGGCCACGTGGATGCCTGGGTAGATGGATGTATGCCCATGTGGATCAGGGGATGGGAGATGGGGGTAGAATGGATACCTGAGTGGAAGGATGGATAGGTAGGTGAGGAGATGGATGAGGGGTGGATGGAAGGATGGATGGGTGGATAGGTGGGTAGAAGGATGCCCTAAGGAGGTGGGTTGATTGAGTGAGTGAAAGGCCTATGACTCACAGACCAACTGTTTTCTTTCACTAGAATAAATGTTTTCCTTGTCCAGCTGAGGGATGCCCCAAAATGGGGCACTATGCTGACCAATTTCAGGGGAAAACCAGTGCCGTGGGACAAACGTTTTTCCTGAACACAGGAGACAGTGGTAACTTTACTCGTAAGTTTACCTTTTACTCATTTAAAAATTCTTACAAATAGTTTAAAAAGCATAACAACCCTATGAGGACCCTCGGTGGCAATCGACAGAAACTCAACTCTGAGTTTAAGCTATAATGGAAGGACAATAGAATGGCATTTGTCCTGAGTTTCGAGTTTACTTCTTCAACCAATAATCCTGATCAATGGAATAAAGTACAGTGACTGGCCCAGGCTGGGTCACATGTCCGCCCACCCCCATGGCAGGAAGGGTGGATCCAGTAACGGAGAGGGGGAATGGGGCAAAGTCACTGTAAATCAAGAAGTCTCCTGGAACAAGATTTGAAATGATCAAGATTCATTTCTTACAAGTAATATCACATGGTAGCTGAATAGAAAAGCAATTCTTTTCCAAGGGAGCTTTACATTTTTAAAAATGTATGTAGGTGTTCCTGTCGTGGCTCAGTAGAATCGAATCTGACTAGTATCCCTGAGGACCAGGTTCGATCCCTGGCCTCACTCAGTGGATTAAGGATCCAGTGTGGCCATGAGCTGTGGTGTGGGTCGCAGACGCAGCTCGGATTCCGAGTTGCTGTGGCTGTGGTGTAGGCCAGCAGCTAAAACTCCCCATTCGACCCCTAGCCTGGGAACCTCCATATGCCATGGGTTCAGTCCTAAACACACACACACACACACACACACACACACACACGCAAAAATTTAAAAAAAAAATGTGTATAGCACGTCATGAAACACTTTTGACATCCAATATTTATGTACTCCTCACAGCATTTATCATGAAAGATAACAGGTTGGCCGTCTCTATAAATTCTGATATGCATACTCCTTTAACCCAGTTGTTCCACTTCTCAGAAGGTACTTTAGGAAAATATGGGCATGAGAATGTGCACCCCAGGATGGTCACTGCAGCACGGTTTTTAATACCAGGAGCTTGGGGGGAGCAACCTAGCTGCCCCCCAGTTGGTAATCAACCAAATACTGTAGGTAAAAGTGAAAAAGAAGAGGGAAAACCTCTAAGGCATATTAAGTGAAAAGGCAGATGACCAAACAGCCTGCAAAACATCATGTATCAGTCAGGGTCCCAACTGTAGACAGAGCTCATCCACGTGGCTCAAATGAAGAGACTTTATCGAGGGGTCTACTTTTAGAGGTGTGGGCAGGGTTAAAGGAACAAGCAAGGGAACTGAGGCACCCGGAATCTGGTGGCTATGGGGCTCCTGGGAGGGAGGGAGTTACTGCCAGACCCTTGGTTCTAGAGCAAGGAGGGAGCAAGGACCCCAACACCTCCACCTGCTCCTCTTGCCTTCTCATCTCCCAGCTAAGTCCACCTGCTCCTCCGATCTTCTCATCTCCTGGGTAAGCCTCCTGCTGGCTAAATCCAACCCAAACTGCAAGGATCCTGGGGGCGAGGGGGCGAGCTTTCTGGAACACAGGGCAGGACAGAGAAGGGGGCTGAATCATTCTGGAGTGGGGATGGGTGGAGAGAATAGAGAATAACAGCACATATTATTTAAAGAAGGGGGAACCTCTGTTCCTTTGTACACATACATGTTTGCGTAAATGCTCAAAGAAGGCTCTAGATCAGCATCTCTCAGCATCACACCATTTGGGGCTGGACCATTTGTTGTTGGGGGGCGGGGGTGCTGTCCTGTGCATTCCTGGATGTTTAGCCGATCCCTGGTCTCTACCTACGAGATGCTAGTAACTCCCCAACCTGGCACCCGACCTCACCCCCACTGTGACAACCAAATACATCTCTAGACATCGCAAAATGTCCCCAAGGGGGCAAGCTACACACACACACACACACACACACACACACACCCCATTTGAGAACCACTAGACTTGATTAAGTATAGAGACCTCAGGGAAAGACCTGGGATGAAGGGCCAGTGGTTGGGTGCTGATGAAGGGTTTTTGGTTTTTTTAACTTATCTGTGTTGTTTTTCTGTTGAGAATATGTCCATTGCATGTGAAGATGGCAAAAAACTAAAAGAACAGTAGGTGGTTTATCCAAATGTTAGCCACAAACCTCTCCCTCTCCCTGTGGCCTTTCTGGGGATGGCCAGTGCCGTGTACCAAGGGCCCACAGGCGTGGTAACCGGCGGCCCTTCATCCATCAGGGCACCTACCTTGCTGGATTGGCAAGAGATTGTGCTAAACCCTCACCCTCACCTAGAGTCTGAATTCCTAGGACCCTGAACTTCACTAAGGGAGATCATTACTCACACTGCCCCTTACCTCTCACCCACAGGGGACTCAGAGCTTGGGAAAGACTGCCTCTGGGGGGTCATTTTTTTTTCAACCATAGGAGTTAACTGAATGATTGTGATTTTTTTGTACAGGTTGGAGATACAGGGTATCTGTCACCCTGGCTGGAAAAAGGAACGTGCGTGGATACATCAGGATTGCTTTGTATGGAAGTAATGCAAACTCAAAACAGTATGATATTTTCAAGTAAGTTTGACAGTAAAGTGAAATGGCCATACCTTCCGTAATAGGGTATTCATAAAAGATCGAGGTGAACTGCTTTATAATCCAGCCATCTCTTATACAGAACCATTGAATCCCAGAATGTCAAAGCTGGAAGGAAGTCTTAGCATCTAGTTGAATCACTGCATTTTATACATGAGTGGGTGGCCCAGAGAGGGAACTGACAATTTAAAATAAGACAACTGCTAACTCCTAGAATGTCAGTCATTGCTTGCTGACTTGGGTGTTAGGAATATCAAATTCTCCATAAGCCAGACACATTTATATGCCAGCCCCCTCCCCTGCAAACACACACACACACTCCATCCCACACACATACAGAGGCAGGAAGGCTGAGGCCAGCTACCTCGTTGCTATGGCAGCCTCAACACCTACTTTTGCTGGGCATATGAGGTGCTTGGTAAACGTGAATTGCATGAATGCATAACTGTGCTGTAAAATTAGATTTTGGTTTTGGACTAATTTTTACCTAGTAATTTTCATGTTAAGTTAAATTTCTTTGACAACTTCCTGCACTACATATGCAGGACTAACAAATGACCTCTGGTGACCCACAGGCATATTTGAACATAAGACGTTGCATTAATTAGTTCCATACCGAACTAACAGGGTTAATATGCCACCCCAAATATTCAACTTCCCTTCAGGGACAAAATAATCCAGTGGAAATCTAGAGTCCAATATTTTTTAAAGGTATATTCTTCCCAAGTACATTTGTGTTTTAGCAGCTCCTGGATATGTGTGAAGTCCTACAACCTATTTTCAGAAAACCAACAACAGCAGCCATTGTTTGGAGAAACGAGAGGCTGCTATTATCTCATGTATTTATATATCCAACTGATATAACATTTTATGTCTATGTTTTCAGGGGTTCCCTCCAACCAAATGCAAGATATACACATGACATCGATGTGGACCTCAATGTTGGAAAAGTCCAGAAGGTCAAGTTCCTCTGGTACAACTATATAATAGACTTCTTCCACCCCGAACTGGGGGCTTCCCAAGTGATGGTGCAAAGTGGTGAAGACAAGACTGAGTGCGTATCTTTTATTCTATCTAAGTTTTATTTTCTGCATTTAACTATTAATCTATTTGCACATCCATCCAAACATCCACCTACCCATCTATGTACCCAGCCACCCATCCATTCGTTCAGCCCTTTCTGTCTATCCACTTACCCGTCCACAGCCAGCCAACCAGACACCTGTCACCTCATCCTTCTGGCCATCCAGCCATCCATCCATTCATCTACCCATCTATTCATCTCAACTCTTCATCTGTCCATCTAATTTACTTTGAAAAATGAGTCCTTTTCTTTAAGCCAAATTCAACTTAAGAGGAGCAAGGCATCTGTGGTTAAGGCATAGATTCAAGAAACAGGCAGATGTACAACTCTTTTATCTTAAATCCTAAGGAAAACACCTAGCCATTCTGGTAGGAAATCTCCAAGTTAATTGCAGCTGGGGTACAGATATTAATATAAATTGCTTTGTTTGGAGACGATGGCATGTATTGGGATCTAGCTCATAGCGGCAGGCTCTTCTCACTCAAAGGGAACAGAGTCTTCCTTGGTAGGAGGTGGGAGAGTGAAAAACTGTGTTTAGCATAAGGAAAGAAAGAAGGCCATCTTAGAAGAGGATCATCAGAAAATAATAGGATGTTAGAAGCCTGAAGGAAACTTAGATGTCACCTCTCACTGCTCTCATTTGAAGATGAGGGGAGGGAGATAGGAGAGTCAAGTAACTAGTCTAAGGCCACATGGGAAGCTAGAGGGAAGAATACTGGACTTCGAAATGTTTTCAATAAGACCTTGCTCAGCTGCATGACTTAAGGTGCTGGTGGTAGTTGGTAATATTCCTGACCCCTTAGCATGTTGCTAGAAGGATCAGATGCCACTGCAGCTGCACCATCAGTTCGTATCCTCAAGAGCCGAGCACAGGCATGAGGCACCATGAGGACCCAGGTCCTCTGATGCCCAATCCAGTCCTCTTTCCACCATGCCTGTCCTGCTCACACAGCCAGACGCACACCTGAAGAGTCTGTAAGTCCTGGTAATGGGCTGCATTGTGGAACTGGCTGGATTTCCAGCATTTAGGTGGGGGTGGGGGTAGAAGTGGAGTTACTTTTTTAAAGTGCAATACAGCTCACACACTCTTCGAGCAAATGCCCAAGTCCCCACTCCATGTCAGGGCAGCCTTGTCAAGGAGCTACGTTCTGAAGCTGAGCCCTGAGGGAGGGCTAGCTTGGTCAACCACTCTTCCTTAGCCAAAGACACCTCAAGGGAAGGAGGAGGCCAGAAGTGCCCTGCTTCTCATGGTTAAGTGGGAGCCCCATCCTGACCAGGCCCCACACCTGCAGGAGTGACTACTCTCCATAATTTTTTTTTTTCAGAGCCACACCTGCAGCATATGGATGTTCCCAGGCTAGGGGTCGAATAAGAGCTGTAGCTGCCAGCCTACACCACAGCTCATAGCAACGTCAGATGCTTAACCCAAGGAGTGAGGCCAGGGATCAAACCTGCATCCTCACGGATACTAGTTGGGTTCATTAACTGCTGAGCCGTGACAGGAACTCCCATGATCTTTTTTAAAAAAAAACCTTTATTGGGTTATCATCCCCATACTTCATCCGTTGAAGGTATACAGTTCACCGACTTTTAGTATAGTCACAGAGTTGTACTATCATCACCATAGTCAATTTTAAAACATTTCATCACCCCCAAAAGAAACCCCAAACCGATTCGCCATCATGTGCTAATCCCCCATCCCTTTTCTCCTCACTAGGTAACCACTAACCTACTTTCTGTCTCTATAGATTTTCCTATTCTGGTCATTTCATGCAAATGGAATCATACAGTATATGGTCCTTTGTGACTGGCTTCTTTCATCCATATTGTAGCATATATAAGAACTTCATCCCTTTTTACTGCTGACTAATATTCTATTATATAGACGTACCACATTTTATTTCTTTGTTTATCAGTTGATGAACATTTAGACTATTTCCCCTTTGGGGCTATTATGAAAAATGCTGTTAGGACCATTTGTACACAAGTTTTTGTGTGGACCTGTGTTTTCCCTTTCTCTTGGGTAGATGCTTAAGAGCAGAATTGCAAAGTCATGTAATAATTTTATATTTAATTTTTGGAGGAACTGCCAGACTGTTTTCTAATGTGGCTGCCACAGTGTACAGTCCAGGAAGCAGTGCACAAGAACCCTCTGGGCAGGTTGGGCACTCATTGCCAGACCCAAAGCTGCAGGTCCCCTGGAGCAAGACTTCCTGGGTTTCGAAAATCCTTGGTCTGACCGAGCCGATTCCTTCTCAGCTCATTCAAAACCCAGAGGAGGGGAGGATGCTTTCCAGTGGGTTTTGCTGAGTGAGGACCTCTTGGACCCTGCCTGGTGTGGCAGAGCTTGACAGTCAAAGGGATATGACTTCTAGCGGGTTGGCCTAAAGCTGTTTACTCTTCTGGGGTCACATTTCCACAAGCAAATGAGCGTCATGCTGAAAATGTTTTTCCTCCACAGGCGTAAGTTTTGCGGCAGCGACACGGTGCGAGAGAACATTTTACAAACCCTCGACCCCTGTTAAAAATGCGGTGTCCTCCTCATCTTTGAGGTAATAAATTTTAATGGCCAGTGGTTTGACGTTGAGGGTTTGACAGTCTCTATGTTCCAGGGTCACATTCAGAAACGATTTGGGGGCCTGGAGCCAAGTTGGCCACAAGGAATACCTGAAAAACCCACTGATCCTCTTCTGCCACCATCTCTCTCTTTCAAGGCACGTTGTGTGTGTGTGTGTGTGTGTGTGTGTGTGGCCTGTTCTAATGTATTTTATGTACTTAGAGAAATTCTGTCCTAATTGGAAACATCGCCGTTGCTTCCACATGTTGCCCACGCAGCTTTCAGCTCCTGGGGTAGAGAACAGACCCCACGCAGGAGCAGCCCGAGGCAGGAGTGACCCAGTGCGAGTATTATTTAGGTGAAATCTGGAGGGCCCTGGAGGAGGCAGGGCTGAAAAACGTTAATACATTCACATGGCACAAGATGCAAACGATGCAGAAGAGGGCTCTCAATTCCTCTTCCCAAAACAACTTGAGTTTGGGGGGTTTTGGCGAGGCAGGGGTGGGGGTTCTTTTTCAGCGGCATCTGTAAATTCCCTGGGCCAGGGATTGAATCCGAGCCACAGCTTTGACCTACACCACAGCTGCGGCAATGCCAGAACTTTAACCCATTGTGCTAGGCTGGGGATCAGACCCACGCTGCCACAGAGTCGATGCTGATGCTGGATCCTTAACCCCCAGAGCCACACTGAGTTTTTTCCAGAAATATTCCCCGTATAAATATTCATGTCCTATTTCACACACCTCAGCCCCACCCCACCTTTTTTAAAAGCTTTTTTCGAAAAAAACGGTAACATACAACACACACAACAAATTGGATGTTATTCGCTCATGGTCCAGAAAAGACTTCTTCAATCTCTGTGTGGCTTCACAGATTCCACCGAGGGTTGCATGTGGTGTGGTCAGCCACGCTGATGGACATATAAAGTGTTCCTATCATGAATATTCATTCAACTATTATCCTTTTGAGATATTCCAACATGATACAGATTTGTCCAAGAAGCGTTCAGGATGTTTATTTTGATGGAATTGCCAAATTACACTCCAATTTACCCTCCAACACAGTAGGATGGACTGTGTGAAACTGCCACTCTTCCGGGCCCCCAAAGAGTCAAATATTGACAAACTCATATGGTGTGTTCTAACATGAGAGCACGTGGTACCCTCACCAATGTGGTGAAATGTCAAACCTTTTGTCAGTGTGGCATGTGAAAGTGCTTTTCCTTCTGTGGGTAATTTGCGTTTGTTTGGTTATGAATGCATGCGAACATCTTTTCCATGTTGAATGGCCTTTTGTATTTCTGTCTCTGTGAAGTGCACAAGTTGTGTGTCGATTTTAAGCATCTTTTTGATATCATTTTTACTTTAAAGAGCTCTTGAATATTAAGAGAATCCAAATGTTCTTCATATGCAGATAATTTCCCGCTTTATCCTTCTCTCAGGGAGGGGACAGGAAGTCGGTCAGAGGGCCCTGGGCAGCCACTCATACAAAGAGTCTGCAGATGCTAACCACAGGGGCTGCCCAGGGGCTCGAACCAGCCACCCTCACACGTGCTCAGGGCCAGGTTTCCCGGGCTCTGATTTCTGAGCTGGATAAGGCCTCAGCCTGCAGGGGGTCTCCTTTCAAGGCCAATGAATGGGTGGTCTGCAGCCAGATCATGGGGGGCTCAGAGCCAATGCAGGCAGAGCTGAGGGCGCTGGAGCAGAGCATGGCCCTTGCAGCCTGGCCTCCCAATAGCCCCCGGCTGACCTGTTCACTAGTCCCTGGGGCGCCAGTGGGTCCATAGGCTGGTGGCAAGTGGAAGGTGTGTGGATGCTGGTGCGGGACACACCTGTGGGGGCAGAGTGGGGATATCCACTGCTCCATTCCAGGAATCCGGAAATGGCTTCACTCAGCAATTCTGTGAATGGCGCCACGGCAGCAGGAGCTGGTGCTTGATGGGAATGGCAGGTGGTTCACCCCCTGAGATTCAGAGAAGGAGGGCAGGAGGAGCCCGGTCCCCCCTTTACAGGAATGCTTCTCAGTCATTCACGGCAGATCTAAAGTGCCTGAGCTCAATACCTTGGGGTTTTTCTTTCATTCTCCTTTTTTCTTTGTATTTTCTAAAATTTCTTCCTTGAAGCCCTATACAGCATGTAAAATCTCAGCCTGGTGCAGTGAAATAGGTCGGTGTCTGAGACCTTCTAGACTTTCTAGATCTCGGTAAAACTACACATGATGGAACAGAGGTTCTCAGCCTCGGCTACATACATATTAACATTAACCAGAGAGATTTAAAAGAAAGCCCAAGGGAGTTCCCATTGTGTCTCAGTGGTAGTTAAACCCAACTAGTAACCATGAGGATGTGGGTTTGATCCCTGGCCTTGCTCAATGGGTTAAGTATGCAATGTTGCCGTGAGCTGTGGTGTAGATCGCAGATGAGGCTCGGATCCTGCGTTGCTGCAGCTGCAGTGTAGGCTGGCAGCTGCAGCTCTGATTCAACCTTTAACCTGGGAACTTCCATGTGCCACAAGTGTGGCCCTAAAAATAAAATAAAATAAAATAGTAAAAGAAATAAAAGAAAAGAAACCCCCATGTCCAGGCCACATCCTAGACCAACCAGAATTTCTGGGAGTAGGGGCCCAGCACCAGTACTTCATAATGTACGGCCAGGGTTGAGAACTGCTGTGCGTGTTTCCTTCTAAGAGTTGGTAAGGGCTCTTTCTAATCTCCCCTCTTGCTAATTCTCTGACTGTGACATGGGGCTTAAATGCCCAGCTCTGCAGGAAGGGGAAGTTGGTGTTGGGTCTTGGCCCTTTCTCTACCTGTACTACCTGGACTGGCTTCTCCACTTCCTGACCTCAACACACCCAGGAATCGCAGTAGCCCTCCTGCACAAGGTGGCCATGACAATTCAATAAGGTAAAACACACACAACACTTAGAATAAGCCCACACATGATAAAACAACCAATAAATGAAGCAGAAGTGGTGGGAAGGTCTGAGTTACTCTTTAAGTGTAACAGAGACCCCCAAGGATTAGGACTGAAAGCAAGCACAGACTCAGAGAAGGTATTTGAAGCAGACCCAACAAAGAATTAGTATTCAGAATACATAAAGAAAAGGACAGCTGCATAGACAAGGGGACAAAAGGGAATTCCCATTGTGGCTCAGTGGGTTAAAACCCAGCTAGTATCTATGAGGATGTGGGTTCAATCCCTGGCCTTGCTCAGTGGTTAAGAATCTGGAGTTGCCACAAGCTGTGGCGTAAGTTAAAGATGCAGCTTGGATCTGGCTGTGCTGTGGCCATGGTGTAGCCCTTAGCTGCAGCTCTGATTCCACCCCTCGCCAGGAAACTTCCATATGCTACAGATGCAGCCCTAAAAAGAAGGAGAAAGAAAAGATGACAAAGAGACACAAGCAGGCAGCACACAGAGAGACACCTGAATCATAAATGCTTGAGATTCGTCTTCACTAGTAACTGGGGGAAAACCAATAAAGTTTGCACCAATCCGATTACCCAGATACAATTTCAGAACAAACTAGGGTCCACATACATGACCATGAGCAGATCTCCCACATGTCCTGTTGAGGAGAAAAGTGTCAGGAAGGTACCATCTAGATACAGAAGTTACCACTGATACTGTTCTGTTCTCAAATTATGGCTACTCACTGCAGATGTGGTAAAAAAAAAAAAAAAAAAAAACATCAAAACAAGGCCACATCATCCTTCTTTATTGGTGGTGTCATATTCATTTTCTATTACAGAAGGATTTGAAGCTAATTCCAGGTGGTGGTTATAGTGGTATTGGTCAATGTTATTTTTTGGGTAGTTTTAATTTTTAATCCAAATGTAAGAGGAAAAGGAGGCGGGGGGGGGGCAGTTATAATATCTTGGAGTTCAGGACCCGTGGCTGGCAGGAAAAGTTGCTGGTGAAAGGTTTCGAAGCCACATGGTCCCCATCTGCATTTGGATGCAAATCCTGAATATCTGCCATTGGTCCCCAGACACAGATCAAGAGCCTCTCTCCTCTTACTCTTGGGGACCTGTGTCCGTCACATCAAAACCCTGTGTCTTCAGTCCCTGGCAGCCTCACTGCTTGTCCTCCGTGTCCCGCTGCAGCCCTGTATCAATAACATTATCAATGAGGACCAAACCCAGGACTTGGGCAGCACTTTGCTGGAGCCAGCAGAGACCACACTTACATAAACAGCTTCATTTCTTAGCAGGTACCTGCCCAGGCACAAACCTCGTAATGCCCCAAAGATCTCAGTGAACTAAAATGTTACCAATAACGAAGATGCGATAAAAAGTCCTCTTCATCCTGAAAGGCATCTTCATCCTGTCTCCTCAGCCTCCACAGGGGGAAAAAATATGAATGCTTTACAAAGCTATTTCATAAAATGTTATGTTAAATGCACAACAAATTACTTTTTCTTTTACTAGCTTTTAATGCTAATAGTGCCATTTATTTCTGACCTTCAGAAATATGAGATATTTTAAATGACAACATGAAAAGAGTTCTTGTTTGAAAACACAAGCTGCTTTACTCGTCATCTTATTACTTATAAGTATAGCCTGTGCTAGCATCACTCATTTCTGCATCCCATTTATATCTAACTGGTATATATTTCAGTTGGCATTTATTGTTCTCCTGCATACATGTCAAATTCCTTAATGATGACTCTGACAAAGGCACAGAACTCGGTATATATAAATTACATTTGCTACCGTATAATCAGTGTTATCTATTAGAATGCTATTTGTGACAAATCATGTTCCAAATAAAAATCAAATTGATTTTTCTGTTATTTTAATATTGTGCCTCACACAGCGAGCCTTTGATTGAATCTTAAACACTTTAATGTTCTGTTTTTGTTTGAGGCCGATCAGAAATGGAGTTTGCATGATTCACAAGGCTAAAATGATTTGTAAAACAACAAAATCAGATTTCAAAAAGCATCTTTATTCTCAAGCCAAGGGAATAAATTTGGTAAAGCCATCGTTACAGGGTACACAGCTTAACGACGAAAGCCTCGCATGCACAGTTAATTTCTATGCATCCATTTTCATCTAAATTAGATTTTAAGTTTAACGTAGGGTATGAAAAGCTGCCACAGGCCCTCGTTTCTACCTTTTCTCTCAAGCAATTGCAGGATTTCTCCCAGCTCATCTGCGCTTCACATCAGCCCATTCCCCTATCCTCCTTGGCAGTGGGTTTGGGCGACATTCTCAGTATCCTGGGCACAGGGGGTCCTGTTCCCAGGACCCCCCAAAGAGGCCTCTCCCTCTCAAGAGGGCACTTGCTTGAACCATGCTGCTTACAGAATAAACCACTTACAGCTAGATCCTGGCTGCATCATCCCCTTGGGTTAAGTTGTGGTTTAGAGCAGGGGTCAGTGACTTGCAGGGGTCAGTGACTTGGAGCCCAAGGACCACTGACTTTTGAACAGCCCTCTAGCTAAGAATGGTTTTCACATTTTTAAAGTGTTTTTAATTCACGAGAATGATCTTTTGTGATAAATGAAAATGATATGAAATTAAAATTTCAGTGCCTATAAATAAAGTTTTATTGGAATGCAGCCACGCATTCATTTACATACTGTCTATTGCTACTTGGCGGCTAAAACAGCAGAATTGAGTATTTGCAACAGAGACCATATGGGCTAAAATATTGACTCTCTGGCCCTTTACCGAAGATGTTTGCAACCTCTGGTTTAGAAGGAAGGGCTTTAGTGTCTATGTCCTATTAAAAGGGTCGGCACCTTCAGGGCAGGCGGCTGAGGCAGCACTCAGATAAAATGCTGTGTTCGTGACAATAAATCCAGAGAAAGGTTCTTCAGACGCTGGCGAAAAGGTCCTCAAAGTGTTTGAAAATAGGTAAAATCTTGATGATGAGGTCAGTTCTAGAAAAGTTTTGTGTTTCTTCAGCCAGGACAAGGGTATCAGGAAGGATGGAAACTAGGCTTCATAGCAGATGACGGGGTGAAATGGTAGTTGCCACAACGTTTGCAATGGGAGGGTTTGGGAGGCCACTTCCAGGCTGATGGGCTCTGACTAACTGGCACTGGCTCCTGCAGTGGGGGGAGGTGACCTGTGAGTCCTTTGTCACTGCTACCTAGGGGCTTATAGCTAGACAGGCCATCTCTGTGGGTCATTAGACAAACAGGGCATTCTTAGGGTCCCCAGTGGGACTTATAATAACTCCGTCCATCCAGCCAACGCTGTGGTTTCCTCCTTGGGTTCCGGTTTACAGTCCAAACTCAGCACCCATTTTCTCAGATAAGTTTTGATAACTGAAATAGCGTGTTGGAGTTTATTTTCCACCAAAACACTGGGGAGGGAAGCAAGTTTGGTTATGGCTAAACAAGATATGCCCAAGTACTGCTAGTGGAAGCATGCCCAAATGGTCTTGTTGAAAAGATGTTAATATATGGTAAAATTAAAGACAAAGAATCAGGTAATTAAAAAAAAAAAAAAAGAAAGACAATAGGTAAAATCTGGAAAAAGACAATAGGTAAAATCTGGAAACAAAACAACCTGAGACGTCACAGAGCTGCAGTCGCAATAAATGCGCGCACGAATTGTGTCAGAGAGAGCCTTAGACAAATAGGTTTTAAAGCACTTTTAGCCCCCACCAAAACTGGGTTGAGTATAAGGAGTGATTGGAGATAAAGGGAAGCTGGAGTCTGGGAGTGTGGAGCAGGGAGGTGTTGGCAGCCAGAGAGGGCCGTCTGGGGAGAGCTGCCCTTGCCGTGACCTTCAGGAGAACACAAACCAGCCACAGTGTCTGAAGACCTCAAGGCTGGGGGGCCAGCTCCTCTAGGTCATAGAGGGCCTGGTGCTCTTTCCTTTTTGTTTTTTATGGCCACATCTGCAACAAATGGAAGTTCCCCAGGGTAGGGGTTGCATCAGAGCTGCAGCTGCCAACCTACACCACAGCCACAGCAATGCAGGATGGACTGAGGGAGGCCAGGGATCGAATCTACATGCTCATGGACACTATGTTCTTAACCCGTTGAGCCACAATAGGAAGCCCCCCAGTGTCCTTTCCTGAAGGCACCCTAGGCTGATCAGGAAAGATGGGAACATCTCCCTCTCAGCTTTTGGAAAATCCAAACAAACCTGATTTGAGTCTAAATATTGTGAGCTCCCTGGCGGCTCAGTGGGTTGAGGATCTGGCATCATCACTGCTGTGGCACAGATTCAATCCCTGGCCCAAGAACTTCTGCGTGCTGCGGGCTTTGCCCAAGGAAAAAAATACTGACATGGAGCTTTTGGGGGGATGTATCAGCTGCCTTTGAAGGGGCCACCTGTATTTTTTCTGGGAAAAATGACCCTGAGCAAATTACTTAACGTCTGTGTGCCTCAGTTTCCTCATCTATTAAATGAAAATATGTATGCTAGATAATACTAATTAAACAAACTCTTCCAGAGAAAGGGCCAGAGCCTGACCTAGGCAAGCACATTATCAGGGCTGCTGTGACTGCTTTTATTATTGGCCAATCACACCTGCTCTGCCTACCTCCCAGGGGTGGGGTCCCCAGAAGAAAAGGGCAGCAGTGAAGAGAGCACTTCAGTAGAAGCCAGGAGCCCTGGCTCTGAACCCTCTTCCATGAAGAACTCACTGTGTGGGCTCAGAGACATCATGTCCCCACCCCTAACCCATGTCAGCTCTAGCAGTGTCCCCAGATCCCTTTGCCCCAATGGTAATCAATAATATTAACTGAGCACCTGTGGGTCAGAGGCACTTGCCTAATCTCTTCACACTCTTGACACTGGGTAAGCTCTGCAGTTAGCCGCAAAATAGAAATCTGAGCTCAGAGAGATGAGGAAAGTGCCCAAAGTCAGCCAGAAAAAAAGCAGAGCTGAGAACTGAACTCAGGGAGGGTCTGCCTCCTGGCCACATGCTTCACAGCTGTGTGGGAACAACGTTAAAGCCACAAGTAACTGAGATCCTGTCCAGAACCATCAGTCACCACTCCAGGGATCGGGAGCAAGGCTGGGAACCCAGGCAGCCCTTCCCAACATCCGGCCGGAGGGAACTGTCAATTCACCCACAGAAAGGGAAAGAAGGGACGCCAAAGCAGCACTTGAACTGCCACGGAATTCAAACCACCCCCACAAAAGGCCCCCTTGTCATAAGAAATCATACAAACCTTCCGTTACTCCAGGATTTCCAGACCCGGGGAATTTTGTCTTATCAGGTAATGGGATTGTTTTTTCGTGGCAAGAATGAGCTCATTACGGATGCAGCTTGTGCTAATAATGATAATTTTGCTGTGCAGTAAAATCACCTTTCTACCTCCCCCGACAGACGATGCTCTAGAAATTATAGGCTAGGGAGAAACAGAAAAGATAAAGGAAAAGAATTGGGACTGCGGAACTGCTTCAACAAAAGGAGTTGATTTGCATGTTGAACTTGGTGATCTTAATCATGACGTGGTAGAAGAATGAGATACTATTAGACAATTTTTAATTGCCTTTATTCACTTTTGTTATTTCTGTCATTGGGTTGTTGTGGGGTTTGCTTTTTGTTTTCCTGCTGAAGCCATTTTTGAAAGGTGGGTGCCAAGGGAATTAGCTAGTGACTTAAATATTGACACATGATTTGATCCTGTGGCTGAAATGAAGATGAGGGCAGTTGCAAGGAGAGGTTTCAGTCCTGGCAATCCCTTCATGTTCTGGGTAAAGACTTCAGAATCCTTGGGTCCAAAGCTGTCATCTGCAAACTCTGTGGGTTTGGGAGAGGGGAACAGGCAGAGCTGCCACAAAGGTTCTTCACGTCTAAGGAGCCAATAGAGAGGCAGCAGCCTGGCCCGCCAGCCCCAGGCAGGTCTGTCCCCTGAGTCTCTGTCCTGTGAAGTCATTCTCCCAGGGTGTTAAGAAAGCTGGGAAAAGGAGTTCCCGTTGTGGCTCAGGGGGTTACAAACCCGAGTAGTATCCAGGAGAGCTCGGGTTCAATCCTTGCCCTTGCTCAGTGGGTTAAAGATCCAGGGTTGCTGTGAGCTGTGGTGTAGATAGCAGATGTGGCTTGGATCCCACGTTGCTGTGGCTGTGGTGTAGGCCAGCAGCTATAGCTCTGATTTGACCCCTAACCTAGGAACTTCCATATGTCTCGGGTTCGGACCTAAAAAGCAAAAAAAAAAAAAAAAAACTGGGAAAAAATCCCAACTATCCACTGAGCATGGTCCCAGCCCTTTGAAGAAAATGCAACTAGCTACCTTCTACTGGCTTTCTTTCTTTCTTTTTTATTTATTTATTTATTTATTTATTTTTGTCTTTTTGCCATTTTCTTGGGCCGTTCCTGCGGCATATGGAGGTTCCCAGGCTAGGGGTCGAATCAGAGCTATAGCTGCTGGCCTACGCCAGAGCCACAGCACCTTGGTATCTGAGCCGCGTCTGCGGCCTACACCACAGCTCACGGCAACGCTGGATCCTAACCCACTGAGCAAGGCCAGGAATCGAACCCGAAACCTCATGGTTCCTAGTCGGATTCGTTAACCACTGCACCACGAGGGGAACTCCAGGCTTTCTTTCTTTAAACAGGCAATCTCACTTAAAGATTAAAATGACTTTTAATCACTTCAAATAAGGAAAATCACATTTTTTCCCCCGATTATGAAAACAATACTTGTTGGCTGAGGAAAACTGGGAAAAAACACAAGAAATTTAAGAAGAACAATAAATAGAACCGTCATCCAAGCAACCACTGTTAGTATTATGGGTTAGCTCCCTTTACCCCTCCTCCCTTGTCAACAAAAATATAGGATGATGGGGTTTGTGTGTGTGTGTGTGTGTGTGTGCTGTCTTATGGATTTGTACTGTCTTATGGCCTGCTTTTTTCATGCATTATATCATAAATATTTTCCCACAACAGCATTCTTTTATCACATTATTTTTTGATAACAGGATGCACTGTAATCCCAAGTCCCACTGGGCTTGGGTTGTTGTTGTTTTGTGTGACAGTCACCCTTTACACACATCCTAGGTTGCTTCCCAGAACCAAAGCTCCTTTCCATTTCTGTGCAAGGGACCCTCTAGCCCTCTGGTGAAAACTGTGGCTCTCTTCTCAGAATAATGCTTTTAAATATATGAAGTATGATATATGAAATTACTATTGGAAACTAATTGTACTGAACTACTATCAACATAGTAAAAAGGACAAATTCGTGAAATAGCTATTTAAGGGTTTGCTTATACGTATGTTAAATAATAATGTTAGCAGATATAGGAGCTCTAATAACAACTAATTATAAAGGAGTCATCAACATTAACACTATTTCAAGATGTTTGCAACAAACGTCATGTGATATAAAAAGACCTGAGATTTTTATTGGGCTAAGGTGACAGGTGCAGCTGTGGTTTGTTGCCTACATTCACAAGTGAAGGAAATATTTCACCTGGAGGTTAGTGAAAACAAAGATGTAAGTTTTCTCTCATCCAAGTCCTTTTTTCTCATAAGAATCAAGGCTTTGACTTCTGATTTCTCCCCATGAAACCCTGGCTGTCCAGGGAGCCCAAGTGAAAATTCCCAGCTAGGGAAAAACTCCCAGGACTGGCCTTGCAGTTTTGAATTGGTTTTTTTGTTCTTGTTTTGGTTTGTTTGGTTGGTTGGTTTGGTTTGGTTTTGCAGCATCAACAGCATTCAGAAGATCTCAGGCCAGGGATCCAACCCACAACACAGCAGTGACCCAAGACACAGTAATGACAATGCCAGATCCTTAACCCACTGTGCCACCAGGAAATTCCCTTGAGCCTTTTGGTAACAATGGCCTCCTTGCCCCAGGAGCTGCTTTTGATTTCTTCTTCGTGCCAATAGCTGCAGAGTGAGGTCAGAGAGAGTGCCTGTCAATGATGAAAAGTCAGCCAATGTTATGAGTTGAATTGCATCCTCCCAGTTCTTCGTCTCCTGACCCCACGGAAAACATATGTTGACGTCCTAATCCTCAGGACCTCCAAGTGTGACTTATGTGGAAATAAGATTGCTGCAAGTGTAATCTGTTAAGATGAGGTCGTACTGCAGAAGGGTGAACCCCAATCCACTGTCTTTGTTAGAAGACAGCCATGTGAAGACACAGAGACACAGGGAAGTCACAGGACAACACAGACAGATTTGGGGTTATGCACCAAAGATCAGCAAGGATGGACAGCAAACCACCAGGAGAGAGGGAAGAGGCAAGGAGCAATTCTCCCTTCAGACTTCAGAGGGAGCACAGCCCTGCTAACAGCCCCAAGTGGACTTCTTGTGTCCAGAACCATTAGATTCTGCTGTCTTACATCTCTCCAAAGAAGGCATACAGATGGTCAACAGGCACATGAAAAGATGCTCAGCATGAATTACTAGAGAAATGTAAGTCAAAACTCACACCAATCAGAATGGCCATCATTTAAAAAGTCTACAAATAACATATGCTGGAGAGGGTGTAGAGAAAAGGGACCCTTCCTACACTGTTGGCGGGAAGGTAAATTAGTGCAGCCACTATGGAAAACAATACAGAGGTTCCTCAAAAAACTAAAAATGGAGTTGCTATATAATCCAGCAATCCCACTCCAGGGCATATACCCAGACAAAACTAATTCAAAAAGATATATGCATCCCTATGCTCATAGCAGCACTATTCACAGTAGCCAAGACATGGAAACAACCTAAATGTCCATCAACAGAGGAATGGATAAAGAAGATGTGATGTATATATGAATACTACTCAGCCATAACAACGAAAATGCCATTTGCAGCAATATGGATGGAACTAGAGATAATAATACTAAGCGAAATCGGAACGAGAAAGACAAGTACCACATGATATCCTTTACATGTGGAATCTAAAATATGACACAAATGAACCTATCTTTGAAATAGAAACCGGGAGTTCCCATCATGGCGCAGCAGTTAATGAACCCGACTAGAATCCATGAGGATGCGGGTTTGATCCTTGGCCTTGCTCAGTGGGTTAAGGATCTGGCATTGCCGTGAGCAGTGGTGCAGGTTGCAAACGTGGCTAGGATCTTGCATTGCTGTGGCTGTGGTGTAGGCCAGAGGCTACAGCTCCAATTTGACCCCTAGCCTGGGGAAATTCCATATGCTGTGGGTGTGGCCCTAAATTAAAAAAAAAAAAGAAAGAAAGAAAGAAAGAAAGAAAAGAAAAGAAAAAAACAGAAACAGACTCACAGACCTAAAGAAGAAGAGTGGGGGAGGGAAGGATTGGGAGTTTGGAATTAGCAGGTACAAACTAGTATACATTGGATAGATAAGCAGCAAGGTCCTACTGCATAGCCCAGGAAACTATATTGGATATCCTGTGATAAACCATAATGGAAAAGAATATGAAAAAGGATAAAAAATAAATTTCTACTGTCTAATCCCACACAGTTTGTGGTCCTGTTACAGCAGCCCTAGGAAACTATCACAGCTGGCATCTGCCAGCTGGGTGGGGCCTGGGACTCTGAAATACCAGGGTTGGGGTGGGCACAGGTCTGTGCTAGTGCTGGGAACTGCCACGCCAGGACCCAAGCTGCTGGTGGAGACCGACTCCTCAGAGGGTTGGGCCAGGGCTTCAGGGAGAGCCTGATCCAGGTGCACAACTCTCCCTGGGGGTCAGGAAGAGACGGGCGCCACCCTGGCACCTTCTCAAGGTCGGCATAACGTGGAGGAAAAACACAGAAACCTTCAGCATGATGAGAAGTGTATCCTCTTTATTCTCACATGACAAGAAAAGGCCTTTATTGCGAATGTGATATGTAATCGCCAACCAGTCCAGGTGTAGGCGACAGTAAAACGGATTCTTATGAAATTTCCCCAGTGCCCTTGGGGGGTGCATGAGGGGTACATGAGGGGCACAATTTCAAGGCCCCCTTAATATTCACCTCTCCTTGGGAGGCACTCCACGTCTACCCATCAGTAGTATACTTTGCTGAGGACAGTGGTTCTAGATAAATCTTCCCGTTGCAGGAAATGTTTGGCCTCTGAGTGCAGCCACACGTCACCGGAAGTCTGGGGTCCTCCATCAGGGCTCTTCCCAGGGTAGGACACGTGGCTTCTGGGAGAGAAATCAGCCCACAAACTGCAGGCAGGTGGCCAGCAAAGCAGAGGGGCCACTGCAGCATTCCTCCCCCTTTATAAAACAGCAGGAAGGAACGTCCTCCCTTACCTGGAATAGAGAAATCCGGGTATTTCGGCAGCAACCCTTCATGCAGCAAAATTTTTGGAGAAGGAACAGGAGGTGGGGGTGTGGCCCTAACTCCGTATATTCTAAAGTAAGAACCAAAGTCATAGAGTTATTCTTTTTATTAATAATAAAATAAATATAATCTATGCAGGTCCTACATGTGCATAGCATGTTTATCCGCTTTTGTTTTGTTTTTTCTTTGCTTTTTAGGGCCACACCCACGGCACATGGAAGTTCCCAGGCTAGGGGTGAAATAGGAGCTGCATCTGCTGGCCTACCCTACAGCCACAGCAATGCAGGATCTGAGCCGAGTGTGTGATCTACACCATAGCTCACAGCAACACCGGATCCCCAACCCACTGAGTGAGGCCAGGGATCCAACCCGAATCCTCATGGATACTAGTCGGATTCATTACCACTGCACCACAATGGGAACTCCCATAGTATTTTTATTTGTCATGCTAACGATTGATCCCAAAGGTCAGATTATCATCTTCATTTTACAGAAGGGCAAACTGAGGCCACAAAAATCCCCCTAAGCAGCACCCTCAAGCTCCCTTTCTCAGCATCCTGAGCTTCAGGTTGCTGCCAGGATAGGGGGTCTTTTTGGTGTTTACTTCCAGCCTCTTCCTGCAAATAGCAGAGACCGGAAGCAGAGCTTTTGGAGCTTGCTAGGCACAGGAGGGGAGCGGAGGGTGTTTGCCTACTTAGAAGGTCCTGCAGTTACAAACCCAGCCCCTCCTGCAAAACAAGTCAGACATAAAAACAGTCCTAGTGCTGGGCTGGGGGCACCTGGATACCCCCCCTGGCCTGAGATGTGCTCCCCCCTCTTTCTCATTCCCAAGTCAGACTTACTCCTCATATGGTTTCAGGTGTGCCCTCCTGGCCTGCTCCGTGATGTTCAGGAAGTCCCTGTAGCAGTTTCTGGCCATGACGGTGTACCGTGTGGCACAGCCTAATTCAGTGACCCTGGCTCTTGGCAGGTAGCCTGCCCAGCCAGGGATCGGGGGCTCCTGGAGAGGTTTCTTCAAGTCTTTGCATTCTATAAAAAGGATGCCATGCTTCCTGAGGGCTCTGAGAGCCACATAGTGGGCAGGGCTCCCAAGTTCACCTTCATCCAACAATCAGCCCCAGGCAAAGCTTGAGGCTCTGATGGGGGCAGCCAGCACTGTTTGGTTGATTCTCTGTGCCAAGCACCTTGGTAGGGCTTTATGAAGCCTCTCGTTTCATTCTCTTACAAACCATAAAAAGTAGATGCCATTATTACCTACACTTTATGAAGGAGGAGACTGAAATCTTAAAGAGGTTAAGAGAGACTCAGCCAAGGTCACGCAGCAAGGAAGTAACAGGGCCAGGATTCAAACTCATATCTCTCTGATTTCCAAGTTCTTGCTCTGAAACAAACCCTGCTCTTTTTTCAGATTAATTTTTAAAAAGGAAAAAAAAAGCTTCAGACATTGCTCTTTGATAGTTTAAATAAAAGAATCGGAGTTCCCATCGTGGTGCAGTGGTTAACGAATCCGACTAGGAACCATGAGGTTGCGGGGTTGATCCCTGGCCTCGCTCAGTGGGTTAAGGATTTGGCGTTGCCGTGAGCTGTGGTGTAGGTCACAGATGTGGCTAGGATCCTGTGTTGCTATGGCTGTGGTGTAGGCCGGTGGCTACAGCTCTGATTAGACCCCAAGCCTGGGAGCCTCCATATGCTGTGGGTGTGGCCCTATAAAGTCAAAAGTCAAAAGATAAAAATTTAAAAAAAAAATAAAAGAATCAAGAGAAGATGCAGGTCAGAAAAACAGCTTCAGCTCTGGCTGCCTGGCTAGCTGCCCTTTGGCAATGACACATTTGTGAGATGAAAGAGGAGGCTATGGAGTTCCAGAACCTTAGAGCTGGAAGACACCCTAGAGAGTGTCTAGTCCATCCTTCCCTGACCTGGGTGAGGGAGCTGTAGCCCAGAGAGGGGAAGCAACCGCCCTAGGTCACACAGCAGATAGTCACAGAGTTGGGCAAAATTCCAAACTCTTAGGCAGATTTCTCTTGTCACAGCTAGGAAATTTTTAAAACACACAAAGCATGTGTGTTAGCATGTGTTCTTAAAAGTCCCCAATTAAAATAATAATAATAAAGGCAATCAGTCCACTACTTCTCCTAAAGGACTTTAGACCTTAAAAACAGCCTAGGACAAATCACTATTAATAATGTTATTAATAGGAATAATAATGTTATTATTAACATTATAAAGTCATGTCATCAGTTGTCTTTGTCACTTGTGGCTGTCATTCGGTGCAAAACCCCTTCCCACCCTGCTGGCACCAGGAGGAGCTGGGTTCAAACCCAGGTCTGACCTCAGACAAGGGACACGACCTCCTGAAGCCTCATTTCCTCCATCTCTAAAGTGGGAATAATAGTATCGACCCTAGACGGCTAATGAAATGAGGCACCTGGCACAGAGAAGGCAGCTAAAAAGCAGTACTGACTGCACATTTGTGATGACTACCCAGGGGTCTTGGTACCCAGCCCCCTCTCTCCCACCCGCCTCCTTCTCCCCCCGCCCGGCTCCTTGGAAATGCTTCTTTCTCTTTCTCGCACAGAAGCCTGAGGATTTGGAGCTGTGCTGCACCCTGTGCTCTTGGTGGCAGCTCGGCAAGCCTCCCAGGCCCTGCTCTCGGGCCCAGGGGGGCAGAGGGGCTGGTTTCCAGGAACAGGTACCCAGACTAAGAG
This sequence comes from Phacochoerus africanus, assembly GCF_016906955.1. Classification (NCBI taxonomy): domain Eukaryota; kingdom Metazoa; phylum Chordata; class Mammalia; order Artiodactyla; family Suidae; genus Phacochoerus; species Phacochoerus africanus. The sequence goes on from NC_062558.1 coordinate 127,172,287, forward strand.
GGTGGTACTGTCGGTAGTACTGGTGCAGCGTCCGCAGGACTGTCTCCTCGGAGCAGATGGGCTTCAATTTCGGGGCAGTGGCCACCGAGCAGCGGAATTCCTCCAGCTGGTCTTTATACCGCTGTGTGTTCTCCTGGAAGATTCTCAGACAGTGGGACATGTCGTCCTCGCTGGAGGTTCCCTGGCAGCTAAGGTAGGGCACGAAGCCTGCAAGAGCCGAGGGAATCACAGCCTTCAACAGGGGATTCAGAACCGGCCCCAAATCCCCAGAACCTCAGCCCAACCCTCGCCATTTCTTCCTGGCCCAGCAACACTGCCTTTTCCCAAAGGCCATTAACACAAACTGTGCTGCTGTTTCCACTGCAGCTGGGCCCTCCCAAGGCCACAAAAAATGACCCTGGAGCTGGGAAGGCCCGTTTCAACAAAGGCGATGACAGTAATATTCTTTGATAGCAAAGTCCCCGATGTCAGCCTGAACAGCAAATGGGGAAAGCATTCAATGGGTCAAAATGATAGTCTGAGGGGAACCTGAAATTACTCATCTTTCCAGAGAGAAAGCTTATTTTCCTTGGCACTTCCCAAATGCAAGTTGGGATCTTTCTTGTCGGACCATTGGGAAATCGCAGGCTTATTAAAAACAGTGCGTGATTATACAGAGGTAAATTCATTATCTGTGAGACCCACCTCTGGCCCAATTTTTCAGCATTTCCCACAAAATAACATATAATCATTATAATTAGCATGGGTAAAGCACAACTATTTATTTAAACTGGATGCTGAATCCTAAGTACCACAATGTTGTCACAATAAGACCATTTTTTTTTTTTAAAGAACAAAGAAGGAAAAGCTGGTTAAGAACTTGCCTTTAAACTGCAAATAAATAAATACCCCTCATTATTGAAGCCCAGCATTTTTGCCTTTGTCCCCAGGTAAGAAAACCTGGCCCCAGAGTTGAAAGCAGTAATCCCCACCCCATGCACCTGCAAGACATCTCTGGAAGAATCAAATTACTAGACTGTTCTTGACAGTGATGGGATTCTTCCACCCGCTATCCAGTCTCCCCAACCCTTGGACAATTAAATATACCCTAATATCTGCCAGCCATAGCCACAGCCACAGCAACACCAGATCCTTAACCCATTGAGGAAGCCAGGGATCAAACTCGAATCCTCCTAGATACTAGTCGGGTTTGTAACCCACTGAGCCACAACAGGAACTCCCAATTTTTTGTTTGTTTGTTTTTTTATTGTTTGTTTTGTTTTTGTTTTTGTTTTTTTGGTTGAGCCAAGATATTTTTAATAAGTTACATAAGCTGGCTCCACGAATGCTCACAACAATCTCAGAAGGAATCAATTATTACCCCACGTGGTGGGTTGAATCGATAGATCGATCCAAGTCCTAACTCCTCACACCTGTGAATGGAATTTTTCTAGAAACAGGGTCTTGGCAGATGTAATTAAGGATCTGGAAATGAGATCATCATGGATTTAGGGTGGGCTCCAAGTCCAATGCCCAGTGTCCTTACAAGAGAAAGGGGAAGGACATTTGAGGAGATGTGCACACAGAGACACAGCAGAGTCATGTGACGATGGGGACAGAGACTGGAATAAAGGTGTCACAAGCCAAGGAACACCAGGAGCCACTGGAGAGAGCATGGCCCAGTCAACACCTGGGTTTCAGACTCCTGGCCTCCAGAACTGTGAGAGAACAAGTAACTGTTCTAGGAAGCTAATATAACCATTTGCTAGAAATTCCTACACACCAGAGAAAGGTAAATAACTTACTTATAATTACATAGATAATGGCCAGGCAGAGATTGGAATCTCAGTTAATTAGAAACCAAAGCCTACTCTCTCTCCCTTTTTTTTCTGTTTGGTCATTAATGTTTATCTTTTATTAAAGTAGAGTTGATTTACAGTGTCTCTTCAGTTTCTGTTGTACAGCAAGGTGACCCAGTCACACACAGTTCCCTGTGCCACACAGTAGGACCCCAATGCCCATCCATTCCAAATCCAACCATTTGCATCCACCAACCCCAAACTCCCCGTCCATCCCACTCCCTCCCCCATCTCCCCGGCAACCACAAGTCTGCTCTCCATGGCTGTGACCTGTCTCTGTTTTGTAGACAGGATCATTTTTGCCATATTTTAGATTCCACATATAAGTGATATCATATGGTATTTGTCTGTCTCTTTCTGATTTACTATACCTGAGAAAACTAAATATAGAACTACCATAGCAGTCCCACTCCTGGACATATATCCAGATAAAACATTCATTCAAAAAGATACATGTCATCCCTATGTTCATCAAAGCACTATTCACAATAGCCAACGCATGGAAACAACCTAAATGGCCATCAACAGATGAATGGATTAAGAAGATGTGGTACATATGTACACTGGAATACTACTCAGCCATAAAAAAAGGACAAAATAATGCCACTTGCAGCAACATGGATGCAACTAAAGCCTATTCTCTTAACCAACCAGTAGGACCAGAGTGAGGATGGGAAACCTTGGAATAGTCTCCGTACATCTCTCCCTCCTGAGGACATCTGTATGTGACAGTGGAGGGCCTCTCGGGACCACTGGGTTTGTCAGCCAGAGGAATGTGATTTAGTAAATTCTCAGTAGCCCAGAAGCCTGAGGAGAAGCCTTTAGGTAGGGTGCCAAATTGTCCAGGTTTGCCAAGAACTGAGGGATTTCCTGGGATGCAGGACTTTCTGTGTTAAATCTGGGAGCATTCCCAGCAAACCAGAGGCGTTGGTTATCCTCCCTCCCCTAAGGGACACTGGAAGAAATGGGACCATACAGACCACCAGCCCTAGTGCATGAAAATAGCACAACTTGGGAAGGCCAGCATCCCAGTTTATTCATTGTGTCTCTCCTGGTCCAAATGCATTTAATGCATATAATTAAGCACTTCCTGCAGAGCAGGTCATGTCCTGGGAGACTGCTTATGTGCCATCTTCACCAAAGGAGCACTTTCAGTGAGTTACTTAAAAGCTAATGTGCCATTTGGACATGGCAGTGGTCCAAGGCAGAGACAGAGATCAGGACCACGGTTCCCTTGCAGGGCGCATCACCACTTACCACTGTAGCCTGGTGTGATCGGCAGGTGTCTCATGAAGGTCTTGGAAGACTCCATGATTTTGCTCTCTGTTAACGAAGGGAAGAGGGAACAAACTTGTCTCATCAGAAGTACCTGCCTGGAGTTCCCATCATGGCGCGGTGGTTAATGAATCCGACTAGGAACCATGAGGTGGCGGGTTCGATCCTGGCCTTGCTCAGTGGGTTAAGGATCTGGCGTTGCCGTAAGCTGTGGTGTAGGTTGCAGATGTGGCTAGGATCTTGCGTTGCTGTGGCTGTGGTGTAGGCCAGTGGCTACAGCTCTGATTAGACCCCTAGCCTAGGAACCTCCACATGCCACGGGTGCGGCCCTAGAAAAGGCAAAAAGACAAAAACAAACAGAAGTACCTGCCCGGCAAACTCACTGCACATGTGCTAAAACCCTTGGGTGTCCAATAAGCTCGCCATGGGGCTGGGATGGAGAGGAATCACCACCATTATTCAAGGATGCTGCTCAACATTCAAGGTACGGGACAGCCCCACAGCAAAGCACAAGTCAGCTGTGGCTGGAAAGGGTCAGAAGTGCCAAAGGCTGGCATGGAGTCCAAGATGGGCGAGCAGAAGGGATGATGGGAAACACACAGCATCAGTTTATGCAGATGCCATCTCCAGAGCCAGGCCGCTCCCCACTTCTGGGATGGCCTGTGGACCCCTCCAATGGGTTAGGCCTCTGCTGATGCTTCCAAGTCCTGCCCTGCCAAGCCAGTTCAGCGTGAGGTGGAGGGGAGGGCCTCGGGGTTTAGGCAGCAATGATGGGAAAGTTTTAAATAATTCAAACGTTTAAATAATACCTGCTACAACGTGGCTGCATTCTCGTTAAATCATCGCAGCCACCCTAAAGGTTAGTTGATATTTGAGTCCCCATTTTACAGATGGTGAAACAAGGCACAGAGACGTTAAGTGACTTGCTTGATGATTCTTGCATCCAAGAAGGTATGAACGAAAGATGTCCATACTCTGAGGGCAGATTATGTTGCCCAAAAGTGTGCCCCTGGGGAGGTGGAGTTGGGTGGGTGGGCCGGCTGGGCGGCTGCGGACCCTGCCCGAAGGACTGCCTGGAGGAGGTGGAGGGAACCAGCCTGGAAAGGAGGTGTACGGGGCTCGTGGGCCGGGAGCGGGTGAGAAAGAGTGGACACACCCCCACCCCAGCCTATCCTCCCTGCTCCCCTCCCGTCCTCACCTGGGCCTGCCCATCAGGAGCTCCTGCCCAAACCCCACCTCCACCTGACCTTCCGGTCTCCAGGCCTTTGTGTGTTCACGGACTGGAGGGGGAGGGGAGGGGGAAGGAGAGGGGAAAGGGGCGGAGTTAGACCCCAGCCTGCCCCTCCCCCCTCCCCCATCCATCAGCCGCCGGACCAGAGGCCCAGGCCCCCGGGCGGGTGAAGCCAAGTGAACCCTGGGGCCATCGCTCCACGAGATGCAATATAGGGATTTTGCCTCTGAAGCTGGGGAGAGAGGGGTACACAAAAGCATCCAGGTCAAAGACACCTTTTCTGATGTGGACACTGGGGAGGCCTGGGCTGGGGCTGGGAGGTCCCATGCAGGGGAGAGGATTCACAGGACGCGCCTAGGAGGGAAGCAGAGGCCTGGATCCCAGGCGCCTTCCCCCCTGTCCTCCTATCCTTGTGTCTCTTGCCAGCAGTCTCCAGTGGCCAGGACAGAAAGGGGCAGAGCACCAAAATGAAGGATGCCAGGGACGTGCAGCCAGACTCCTTCAAACCATCCTCATTTTACGGGCACTGAGCTTTCATCTCACTGGAATGAGATGAGATACCCACTGTGTGACCCAGATCCAGGGAATGAGTGGCCTTTAGGGACTGCTAGTCCCATCCTCTCCTGAACAGATGAGGAAACTGCAGCCAGCCCGCCTGCAGGCCCTTGTTTCCAATGTGCTTTTGTTTGCCTGCATCTCCCAGCTTCCCCACTTCTTCTCCTGGGAATTGAACTTCCCGGGAATGGAAGCTGGTGGTGCTGCCCACTTAGGAAGAGCCCATTTATACCGCCCTCGGGGTCCTAGGACCCATCTCAGATTATCCAGAAGCTTTAGGAGCCAACTCTGGAGGGCGACCCAGACATAGAGCCTGGAATAAACCCCAGGCCCTAGATGCAGCAGCCAGCTAGGTGTCCCTGCTAGGACACCAGAAGACAAGGCATCTGCCCTTGGTTTTCTGCCTCTTTTTTTTTCTCCAGTGACCTTCCTTTGGGTGCAGTGGAGTTGTCAGCGGTCACTGAGGCTTAGCTGCCTTCTCTCCAGTGGGGCCGCTTCGAGGGAAATGGGGCTCAGGGATGTTGATGGAGACTTGGTTCCCAAGGAACAAAGGAGTTAGTCTTGTTGGAATGAAAGTGAATAAAGGCTGCCACACCCAGGAAAGGACCTGAAATCAATTTCCATCTGAGATGGGGGTGGAGGAAGAGGCCAGTAATAATTCATCTATAATTCTATTTACAAATTCAGAGGGTTAAAGAAAACACTTCTGGGCGACGTGAGATCCAGAGTTTTGCTTTATTTGACATCTGTGAAGACAGCTTACCGATACAATCAAGTTGTGAATTGCTGCAAAATTCTATGAAGTCTGAACTTATCTTGTAGTGAACAAGACCCCAGTGGCAGATATTTTAGAATATAGTTCCATATTCCAAGAAGATGAGAGATGTGATATTACGGCAAACAACTTTTTCCTAGCCATCCACTGAAGTCATTTCCCGGCATAAAATACGCAGCTTCATCACAGCTATTTCATCTCCACAATGGGTGATTTGATCTTCAGCTAATAATGCATTTTGACTCCTGTTTATATCGGTGCATGCAATTCTTTGCCACCCTGGCAATTAACCAGACCTGGACTCTAAAAGCTAAACTTGACCTAAATACCATTCGAGGGGTAGGGGAGGCCCTGTAATCTGGACTCATCTTAGCCATCAGTCTGCACAAACATTTGTATGTCTCCTCTTTTCTATCTTGTCTGTCTGTGACATGTCTGTCTCTTAACATTTATGAATGCCTGCTGTGTACAGAGAGGGCAGTTACAAAGGAAATCCCTTGACAGTTCTGCTTCCGGGAACCTTGAACCTCAGCTAATACGCCAGGGACAACGGAGTAATGGGTCAAGACAACAGGCCTTTTAGAAAATTTCTAAGATTAGTAAATGTGTCCAAATATACTTACCCAGTGCTCTTCCTCTAGTAAATGTCTGTCAGAGGGGTGAATGTGAGAATTCCCTCTTAAGTTTGACTATCAGGGCTGCATCTCTGGGGCCAGAAGAAAATCCAGGAAAATCATCACCCCCTCTCCATCACCTATTTGCCCATATTCCAAATTTCAACCAGTTCATTTAAGAGAAACAGCAGACAAGGAGACAGCCTTCAGGCAAGATGGGAAAGGCCTTACACTGGCCAAGAAAAGGACCTGACGCTATTACTCATACTGACACTTCATCCAGTAGAAAAGCTGAATTCCTGCACCACTTCATTCCTTTTCTTTGATTCTGGTGGCCTGAAAACATCACACTTTCCCCTCAGAGTGACTGCTTTTCCCCACAAGGAGAAGCTGGCAGCCCTGCAGGGACTCAGAGTCGTTGAAGGTTTTTCTGCACAGTCACATGGCTTACAGACCCAGAAAGTTCAGCTCTCAAGGACAGGACAGGAGAATTGATACATTATTATGCTCCTTTAAATATAAACTGCAAACCTTTGGGAGAGATATGCCTGTAAAATGGTCTAGGGAAGCTGTGGATCCAGCTGGTCTAGTTCTTCAGAGGATTCTGACCCTAAGCACCTCTGGCTATTGCTCAGGCTGCATACACAGTCCATAGCTTAGCATTGGAACAAACTGATGATTAGAAAGCACAGTGAAGAAATGAAACCATGGGAAATTAAAGGCAGCAATGTCATCAACGAAATTCAAAAAGCATTTCCCCCCCCCCTTTTTTTTTAACAAGAGCACATTGTAAAAATCAAGATTCTGTACAATTTTCTAACATTGTTATGTACATAAAATTATATAACTTGTAACTACATTGAAGTCTTATTGGTAGAGTATGGCCGGCAACACCAAAGAAAGACCCATTTAGCTTTGGAAGCAGAGCAGGCAGCAAGAGAACCTTAGCGAGCACACCTTTGTGCCTGGATGTGAAATCCCGCTACTGAGTATGTGACGAGCATTCTCCAGTTCTGTGGTTTGTTCGTGATTCACATTCTAGTAGGGAATTCTGCGGCAAGCGATGTGAAAAAGAAGACATGTTAAAATGAAATTGGAAGTGCTATTTTAGAATCTGCATATGATAATGGGCTGTGATGATGGGTTTGTGAATCCAACTTGCATTTAAAGCTAGTGGCTTATCCATCCTCCCCTCATTCATTATGCATGCCTCCGGTGATTTAAAATCCAATGAACTCCAGCAGGTGGAAAAGACAGTTTTGAACAGATCAGCAGGCTATGAGTCAGATTCTTGATTCTTTTTCCTCAGCTGCTTCCTGAATGTCAAAGACTTTGTTAAGTGGAGAAGGAGAGAGCGCGGGCACACATACCAGTTGGTTCCTCGGCCCCCTTCTTAGGCTGTCTTTCTTCCACTCTCCCCCCGCCCCACCCGGCCCTTCCTGTAAGGGTTACAAGTACCATCCCCAAACCAGGTGGAGCCCCAGTCCCACTCACGAGGGGACAGCTTTCAAAAAACCTAAAGTTAGGAGTTTTCAAATTCGAATTGAACCACAGTCCCCTGTGTTGTTTACTAAAAACTGCAGCTTCTGGTTCCCCTCTCCAAGACTTGACTTCAGCTCCTAAAAGGGATAGAATCCAGGAAGCTGTTTCTAAGAAGCACCCAGGCAGTTCTCACGCAGGAGATGCACAGATCTGCTTTGAAAAAACCTGGCTTCATTCATCAGGTACAGATCTCTGAATTCCTTTAGATGGAATCTTCAGTTTGGGTTTAAGATTTTAATGAAACATTTTATAGAACAGATTCTCTGCCCATGTGCTACCAATGCATTTTCTTTTTTTTTCTTTCTTTCTTTTTTTTCTTGGCTGTGCCAGAAGTTCCCAGACCAGGGATGAATCCAAGCCACAGCCGTGACAACGCTGGATCTTTAACCTGCTGAGCCACCAGGGAACTCCAGCTTTTCAAAATGTGGAAATAAACTCAGGGAGATGAGGGTGAGTCAGGAGGAGGGAGTTAATTTAAATTATGTTCATTTAAAATGTTAGTCAGAGAGGGGCTGTTCCGGACTCTTGGGATTAGTGGTATGAACAAGGCAAATCTTAACGTCATTTTCTCACACAGAATCCTACTAAGTAAGGTTACCTCGAATTACCTATGAATTCAGAAATCAGGATTTGGCATTTGGGGAGTTATATCACAGCAGGTCATTTGGGATTATGTCAGTTGCTCAGTATCAGTTTCCCTTGAAGCAAGGTTTTTACCTGCTGAAAAGTTGCAGTGTCAGCTCTCCCACTCACATATCCTAGCGGATTAGCTGAGGCTATCTGAACCTATTTGGAATTGAAATGATGAGACCCTAAAATAGTGCCCAGCGTAGGCAGTCTTCCCCCTCCAGCTAAAACTGCTCCAAGTTCCCACTGAATCACCGCTTTTAATCACAGGATGATGGAAAGAGATTAACTGCAGATGGGTGGCATTTTATATCGACTGCCATCCAAAAAAAAAAAAAAGGGGGAAGAATCTCCTCCTGGCTCAAAGATCTTATTTCAAATCTGGAAAGATCGCGATAGGGCATCTTCTGTTCTAGCGAAGGGAGATCTGCTCAAACCAAGCTCCATCACCGCTGCAGAAATGTACGGATTGCCTTGGCGGATGGGTATTTCCCCACTTTGTACCTATACACACTAGCTGCTCTTCTAGGATCCTCAAATTTCTTATTTCCCAACCTCAGTCTTAATCGCCAACAGTTTTTCTCTGACTCCAGTGTGCCCTCAAAAATCTCTAATTATTTCTAGCCCTGGCTGTTCTCACCTTCCCTGCTGAAATTCGGCTGGGGGATGGCAGGGGTCAAGGGCAGGGAGAGAACCGTCCAGGGCTGAGGTCTGCAGATGCAGGGGAGCTGCGTCCACGGGGACAGGCAGGCGCTGGGGAGGGCCGCTTAGTAATTTAAGAAGTCGATCCCAACCTTGACACTCTTGGAGGTGGCTATATCCACGGCCGTGGCCTTGATCTCGGTGTCGCCGAACTGCATGAGGGTCTGGATCTCCCTCCGCGCGGGGACCGCGGCGCTGCTGGTCCCCGTGAGATCCAGGCGCAGCGTGCCGCACTTCTTGACCCCGGGGTCGGTGATGAAGCTCACGTCGTCGAGCTCAGAGCTGTAGATGTTGATGACAATGACCAGCTGGGAGGGCTTGGCCGGGGTGTAGCTCCGCTTGACCAGCTCGCCCAGGGCCACGGACTGGTCGGCAGAGATGAACTTGTCGAAGACGTCGGTGCACCAGCGGGTACCGTCCTTGACCAGCAGCTTCTCGGGTGGGTGCTTGCCCTCCACGTAGCGGTTCAGCACGCCCACCCCGTAGGTGAGCGGTGAGCGGCGCACCTTGATGACCGCGGGGTCCAGCCCGAAGAGCACGGCGCCCTTGAGGATGGTGAGGCCCACGTCCTGCGGGATGATGATGCGGCACTGGTCGCCGAAGGCAGCCTGCACCGCCTGCTGCAGGAGGGGCGCCTCCGCGAAGCCACCCACCAGGAAGAGGAACTTGACCGTGGCCACCTCGGGCTTCTGAAACAGGTCTCCTAAAAGGGAAGAGGAGGGAACGAGGTCCAGTCACCAGAAGCCAAGGGGGACAGATGGCCTGAGCATGTGGCGAACAGACAAAAGCGCTGGGGCCCGCGGCGGGGGGGGGGGGGGGGGGGGGGGGGGGGGGGGTCGGGGTGGGGTGGGAGACAGGCTTCGTGTGGATTTGAACGGAGGGTGTTTGTTGAGCAAGTCTCCTTTGGTTTGGGTTTGGTTTGGGCCGCACCCCCTGAATATGAAGTTTCCGGGCCAGGGATCTAATCCCAGCCGCAAGGCCGGATCCTTAGCCCACTGCTCCCACCGGGGATCGAACCCGAGCCTCAGCAGCCGCCAGAGCCACAGCAGAGACAACTGGGCTCCTTAACCCACCGCACCACAGCAGGAGCTCCAGAGCCGGTCTTTTAGAGACAGGAGATTTGTACCTAGCTGTGCTGAGGAATAAAAACCAAAGCTACTGATAACAAGAAACCCATTTCAACAGCTAGCTGGTGATGGGTTCAAGCAGGTCTTTGTTTTGTGTCAAGGAATAATACCCCCACCCTCTCCAAACCTGCGGTTCTGTTAAGGAAGTCAAGGCTGACTGTTATAAATAGTATTCTTTGGTTTTCATATAAGTCCCATCCCACCCCTGGGTATTCGGATTGGGTGGGTATGGGTGGGAAGGGGATGGGGCACCTGGCGACTGAAGGAGGCCCCTGGTGAGTTTACTCTGTGTCCCAGGGCGGGGGCCCTGAGGAAGCAGGTTAACTGCACAGCCAGAATCTGCTTGCCCTCTTGTGGCTGAATTTCCCTCGGTTTACACAACAGTTCCTCCTTGCCAGCAAAGATTATGGTTTCTAATTTGTTCTAATAAAGCAAAGCCCATCCACACCCTAAGACACATCACTCAATGACAACACTGATCCCAGGTCTGACTTTTTTTTGTCTTTTTGTCTTTTTGCCTTTTCTAGGCCTGCTCCCATGGCATATGGAGGTTCCCAGGCTAGGGATCTAATTGGAGCTGTAGCCGCTGGCCTACGCCAGAGCCACAGCAACGTGGGAGCCGAGCCACATCTGCGACCTACACCACAGCTCACGGCAACACTAGATCCTTAAGCCACTGAGCAAGGCCAGGGATCGAACCTGCAACCTCATGGTTTCTAGTTGGATTCGTTAACCACTGTGCCACAATGGGAACTCCATCAGCTCTGACTTTTGAAGACAAACAGAAAGCCCAGGTAAGGACAGGCTGGGCTCTTTGCAGGGAGGGGTCCACAGCCTTTGCCCGGTCACCTCCCTCCTACACACCCAGGCTCTGCCCACTCCTGCTGGGGTCCTGGTCTGTGGCTCCAAGCCCTGAGACCCCTGCAGACCTGGCTTCAAATATACTGGTTGGTGATGCTGCAAAAATCAGTCCCCTTCTTGGCTCTGCCCCACCAAGTGGCAGAGCCCTGGCTGATCACTTACGGAGATGCTCAATGATGCTGTCGATGGTTGGCTTGAAAAGGGCATTCATGGCATCCGGACTCATCCTCAGCATCCCCTGTGAGGACCACTTCACGAAATCCACACTGTGGAAGCGTGAAAGAGAGAGAATGGGCAGTGAGTGTACAAAGGATACTCAAGCTAGTCTGCCTAGTCATAGACCCTGGCAGAACATCTGTCACATCCAAGAGGGTATGAGGGAGTTTGAGAGCCCAAAGAACCCTTAGAAATACTCTAAACCACAAGTACCTGGACCCTTAGAAGCTCAAAAGCTGAGACATAACCTCTTCTGTTTCTCTTTGCTTTTGGCTGTAGCCAACTTTCTCCTGGAACAGTGGAAGCCAAAGTCTAGCTCAAAAAAGGCTTGTATTATATGTCTGCTGTACTGCTGCATAAGATTACAAGCCTGGAGCCCAGGTGCATCTCCTTCAGCCCTGCAGGCCCATGGTAGTGACAAGCCTAACCCTGCTGGATGCCCCTCACTGTCCCTGTCAAAGGTGCAGCATGTCCAAAGCAGCGGTGTGGAGGAGTTCCTGTCATGGCTCAGTGGTTAATGAATCCGACTAGAAACCATGAGGTTGCGATCCTTGGTCTCGCTCAGTGGGTTAAGGATCCGGCGTTGCCGTGAGCTGTGGTGTGGAGCACAAAGAGCCCTGGACAGGGAATCGGGATTGCTGGGCTCCAATCTGGCTTCCACCACTGAGTAGCTATGGGACTTTGGGCAAGTTGACTTGCACTATCTCTGAGCCCAGGTTTTCTCATCTGGAAATCAAGAGTAATAGTACCACTTACCTTAACTCCCTCCTAGGGGTTGTTGTGAAGATCAAGTTAAATACCAGGTCTGTGAAAACACTTTGCAAACTCTCTGGCACTAAAGAAATACCAGGAACCGTGTGTAACAGTGTGTTCCGGACCTGCTCTGACATTCAAAGGGGCCAAGCAAATGGCTTCTCTGGCAAACACACACCAGCTGCCTCCCAGGATCACATTCCAGATGTTGCCAGACCACAAATTCTTTCCATGGCCTAGGCTAAGGAGGTACCCAAAGGCTGGTTGCAGCCAGTCTCCCCAGAACTGTGCAGGCAAGACATGGGATTCGATCGAAAGCAGGTGCCTCTGCGGCGGACCAATGGGGCAGACAGAACATCAGTCTAGTAAGAATCTGGCTAGACTGGTAAGACTAGTAAGATCCCAGAAGACCTGGAATCAAATCTACTTTGTTTCCCACTCAAAGGAAACAAGGCTTCTTAGAGAAATGTCTGGGGTAGGGAACACACAGAGGTGCCAGAAGCATCTTCATCTACCAGAAAGCAAAGACTGTCAAAGACCACAAATGTCAATTGGAAGAAGCTCCTACTGGCCAAGGTGGGACAATTCGAACATCAGTAAGGATAAAACTGCCATGGTTTCAAATACATCAAATATGCTGAATTCTTAATGATACTCCCCTGTGTTCCCACAGAAGAAAAATATCACCTGTCACTTTGGAGGAAGCCAGGAAATCAACTTTTTTAAAACAAACCTTGGGAATGGAAGGAACGAACCAACCGTTTGTCCTGTCTTTCCTATATGAACTGTGTTTCAGGGCAACCAAACTGTTAAGGAGAAAAGTTCCTACAGAAGTATTCTAGCTAATAAACGAAGGGGGAGTGGTGGTCTAAAGAGGTAACCTCGGGCCACCCTTGCATGAATGGACCCGCGCATTATGATGACGTCACAAAAGGAGAGCCAAGCAGACACTGCGCCCCCTGGTGCGATGCAACGGGAAATACGGCCACCCACGAAACAGATATGCCCAACACTCAAACTTGAATCTGATTAAACCTCCAGCTCAACCTGCCAATGTTTGTACAAAATACCAGGGGACAGAAGAACATGTTATGTGGACATGCGCTGAGCCAAACCTGGACTGTGGGAAACCCTAAAAGATGAACAATCAGCTTTGCCATCTAATAAACTGCAAGGGAAAATCGGAGGGTGAAGCTATATATGAAACAGGATTTAAGACGCACATCAGATAATTGCTATATAGAACCATCATTTGGATGCTCATGCAAAGTGACAAAAAAAGTTTAGAAGACAACAGAAAATTTTTAATATTAACTAGATATTTAATGATACTGAAGAATTACTCATTTGAAGTCTGATGGTAGTACTGTGGTTATGATTTTAAATGTATCTCCTTTAGAACATATACTGATGCATTAATGAATTAGATGAAAATTGAAGGTTGGCTTTAAAATTGGGGGAGGGTAGATGCGGATTTAGACTGGCCAGGAACTGACAATCCTTGAAGTTAGATAAAATTTGAAAGTACAAAATTAACGAAAATTTTAAAAAGGTTTGAGAAACCTATGCTTTGATCATCCTCCAAATTCAGCTTTAAAACATCCTCCAAATATGTTTTCTTTGCAGCAAGCTGAGCTACAAACACTTGTCCTGAGCCAGGAGACTCAGAATTAAGAAACCCGGATTCCCATGGGATTCATGCAAGGACTATTTACCAGGAACCTATACCCTGTGCACCAGGTTCTGGGGGTAAACAGGTAGACACTGGGGGTAAAGTAGGGACCACAAGAGACAAACGTCCCTGCATAATCATAGCTAACACATGGATAATACCTTCCAGGTCCCAGGCATTGTGCTAAGCATATATGAGTTCATTTCTCCCTCACAACAACCCTCTGAGGTAAGTGGAATTATCATTCCCATTTTCCAGGTGAAAAAACTGAGGAACAGAGACGTTGAGTCACTTATCCAAGGTCACACAGCAAGTGCATTGGATTGGAATTCAGAGTCCATACCCCCTTCCTCCCCCCATCAACACAATCTGCCTTCTTGAAGGGCCTGAGTCAAACGTGACCCCAACTCACTTGCTCTTCCTCAAGGCGTGCTCCACGCTGTGGCCACGGAACTTCTTGTAGTAGTCAATGAAGGAGAAAGGCAAGGTGATATTCAGTGGGTTCGTTCGATCGGGGGCAGCCGCCCTTTTGCGAGACTCAAATGCAATCATTAAGTCAACCCAGGCCGCAGGACGCTTGATTTTGAATTGCTCGATAAAATCCTCTCCGAATATTTTACACAGAAGCTTTTCAAACTCATAATCGACTCCTAAAGATCCATAGGGTCCACCTGAGTCAAGAACAGAACGGGAGGCCGAGACCGCTAGGTGAACAACAGTCAGAAATGGAATCCTAGTCAGAGAAACAGCCTGGGTTCTGCTTGAAGAAGGTGGCACCAACGTAGACCCACAACCCAGCCGACTGCAGCCAGGTGTTTTTTCTTACACTTTAAAACACTTAGAGCACTCCCGTCATGGCTCAGTGGTTCATGAACCTGACTAGTATCCATGAGGACATGGGTTCGATCCCTGATCCAGTTCAGTGGGTTAAGGATCTGGCGTTGCCATGAGCGGTGGTGCAGGTCACAGACATGGTTTAGAACCCACGTTGCTGTGGCTGTGGTGTAGGCTGGCAGCTACAGCTCCAATTAGACCCCTAGCCTGGGAACCTCCATATGCCATAGGTGCAGCCCTAAAAAGACCAAAAGACCCCAAAAACCCACAAGAAACAAAACAAAAAACCCACTTAGGTTCTTTTCATTCCACGTGGAGAAGCTTTTTCCTACAGAAATCATTTGTCAACAATCTGCATTTTAAATAAAATCATCACCTTTCACTACCCACGGCACCATGGTATTCCCACCCAAGAAAGCCCAGGGCAGGGTCTGGGAAAGCAGCAGACCTCGATTCATCCCTGTGAGCTCCTGCTTATTCCTTATCCCCGCCCCTGCCAAAAGGAGGAGCATGTTCGTGGGTTTGGTGACCAGGTGTCCTGGGACCTCCCACAGGTGGTCCCAATCACAGGTGTCCAACACGTTCTTGCACAACTTTCAGAAACAACTCCCCTTGGTCAGGATCTGAAACAGGCTCCCTTTACACCCAAACCCCGCACGATGGTGGTTTGTGTTTGAAAGGACGTTTAAGTGCATTTTGCTTTCTGGTTTCACACATCTGTATCCTCTCTTGCCTACAAATAATCCCACCTGCTGGTGGCGCTGAAAGGACAAACTGCTGAGAGAAATCTGCAATGAGGAAAACAGCTCACGTGTGACCAAATTAGCCATTTTTCTCATTTCCTCAGGCTCACCTGTGGCTTTGTACAGTTCTTTAAGGTGTCCCTCCGGTAACCGGATCTGATGGACTGTCAGGTCGACGGTGCCACCGCCACTGTCCACCACCACGTACTTGTCACCTGGTACAAAAACAGCCATCCTTTATATAGACGTCTTGTCCATCGTGTCTGGAACAAGCTGGTGCGAGATGACTGGGCATAGCCAGCTAAGGGCCATCATCACTTATTAGCACAAAGCTCTTGCTCATTAATCAGCCTGGCAGTGAGTTATTCACGGCTAAAGAGAATGAGAGAACGTCTGCCCAGAGGTGCCAGTTAACATGGATGATGAAGACCCGAGACGAGTGAATCTTCAAGACTAAAGCGTTCAGGTCACACACTGCTGCGTACCCGGCACGTACAAGTGGGCAGCTTTCTGCCAAGTTAATAGCATCATCCAATGACCTGCTGTTGAACACCAGACTCACTCAGGAACGGTTAAGTTCCAGTTCCTACGTTTCCTCCGAAGAGCCTATGTGCTTTGAGAACACACAGAATTACAGCCCCCAAAAGAGCGCTCCCTGGGTGAGTGAGTGGTCTTAAAAACTGATTTGGAACATTTTCCAAAAGTGCAAAAGGAACAAATAGGAATGCATTTTTGTCAGCATCACACACACACATACACACACACACACACACACACACACAGTCCATCAGGAACAAAGGACATGCAAGGGCATTACCTTCCTCTAGCTCGGACCAGATTTCTCCTATGACATTCTCCACCAAAAAGGTCCGACTCTGCCGATTACGTCGTATATGTTCTTTAGCTAGTGGCCAAAAGAAAGAAAATAACAAAGGGTGAGAAAGCACAAAAGAGCAGGCAGATGGTCACCTGCGGTCAGTGGCGGTAAAAGAGCACGGGGGCGGGTGGGGGGGGGCGGTTAGGAACAGAACACTCAGTGATACGTGATCAAAATGATTACATAAATACAACATGGGGAATGACAAAGCCAGTCTCCAAAGCGCGTAGCTCATTCCACCAGCCTTCATCTATTCATCTGCCTGGCAGCTCTGGCCGGCGCCCTGCCGAGATTCTCTTCCTCCAGCAGCACTTTCAGAGGAACGGGAATAAAGTCGGCCAACTTCCTGGCTTTGCTGCCCCAAGGAGGACTCTGTCTTCCAAGCAGCCTGCAGTGCGCCAGGTTAAATAATTTCACATCAAGGAACTTTGGCTGATACAGGGAATGTGGGGTATGTTTTCCTAATCTGGATCCTGGATAAACGCGCCGGGAGCTATTTGCAGACCCTGTTGGCGCCGATATACTCTGCAGCCACAAGGTGGCGCTTCGAACCTGAGCAAAGCCGGCGCCGCCTTTTTCCTGCACGCGGGGGGGACCACCTGGCCATGCCTCTGAGGGCTTGGGCGTTGTGACGCCTCATAGGGGTATTTCATTTCCCCCAGGCCTCTCCTCACAGCCCGGTGAAGCGGACAGGACACAAATCACTGTCCTATGTTCAGATGAGGAGACCACATCAGGGAGGTTAAGAGCCTTGAAGTTCCCACGACTCTGTCCTGCAGCCTGAAATTAACCCTCAGCCCGCGGACTTCCCTGCCTTTGAGATTTAGCAATTTGGGGAGAAGTCTAAAAAAGCAGAATACGAATGTTAGGAGATGGGAAAGGTGCTGAAAGAGAGAACCTGGGAAGCAGCAGAGCACAGCCACTGTGGGAATTTGGGCAAATCACCTAACCCCTCTGGGCCTCAATTCCTCATCCATAAAATGGGGATAATAATACTTGGCACAGGTTCCTGACAAGCAGAGCAGGGACCAGTCCTCCAATTGATCC
The DNA here is from genome assembly GCF_016906955.1 of Phacochoerus africanus. Taxonomy (NCBI): domain Eukaryota; kingdom Metazoa; phylum Chordata; class Mammalia; order Artiodactyla; family Suidae; genus Phacochoerus; species Phacochoerus africanus. Next base: position 127,189,576 of record NC_062558.1, read on the forward strand.
TCCAATTGTCACCCAGTGTGACACCAGGCACACAGTAGGTGATAATGAAGGCAATGCACCAAGTGTGAGACCGGGAACCCAACAAATGGTCGCTACCATGAGGGATTTGGAGCAATCCTGGGTTTATAGACAGAGACTCTGTCCGCTGCTCTGCTGCTTCATCCCACAGCCGCGCCCCCCACCAATTTTCTAGTCCTTAAGTGGGTGCTGCTGACTGAATGGCCTACAAATCCATCTGTTGCTGGTTAACCCTTGACCCCCCGGCCTCCTTCAGCAAGGAGCACAGTGTTGGCAAAACGACATCTTCTCTGGGGATTAAAATGGCAAACATGGGGTGGGCCTCAAGTTCCTCGGGCTCTGGTTTACGGTGGAGAGCCCAGGCCCTGATGAAAGAGTTCCTGCGGGCCTGGGGGGATCCCCACACTTGGGGCTTCTCTCCTGTTCCCAGAACCAGCTCCTGGTGCCCTCACACTGCCCACCTTGTGGTGAGCATCGATTTTTCTAAAGCCATCGAGATGGCTGACAAAAGAGCATTCATAAAAAAAAATGACCAAGTAAGGTTAATAAAACATGTTCCGAGCTCTCAAAAAATGACCCCACTTTTCAGGCAAATTAAGCCCATGATTGTGAAAAATATACCCTTTGCTAATCTCCTTAAGTCCTTTTGGAGTAAAATAATACCGACGGCAAACCTGCAGTGCTGGGGGCAGAGAGCCGGCTCCGTCCCCCTGGGTGGTAGCCACTGGGTGTCCATCAGGAAGGAGCATCAGAGGAGAGAGGCCTGGGGGTCTCAGGGTGTCCATGCCATGGAGAGTAACCCCGATTAAGTGCTCAGCCCTGACCCCTTGGCTGCAGCACCCCAGCCTTCTGGGAGAGAGATTCTCACCCGAAAGCCAGGTGGAGACAGAACTCCTGCCTCACTGCTCCTAAGGGGTGACATTTGAGGATTTCTAAAACCAAAGACACCCTTCCGAGTATAGGAAACAGAAGCGAATTCCATTAGGCACAGGACACAGACGGGGAAATAAAGGAAAGGGAATAGAAAACTGAACCCTTGGGGAAGAAAATCTTTCCAAAACGGATTTCCCCCTCAAAGGCTGGGTGTTCCCATTGTGGCTCAGTGGGCTAAGAACCCAGCTAGTATCCATGAGGATGTGGGGTCAATCCCTGGCCTCACTCAGTGGCGTGAGGATCCACCATTGCCATGAGCTGTGGTATTGGTCACAGATGTGGCTTGAATCCAGTGTTGCTATGGCTGTGGTGTAGGCCGGCAACTGCAGCTCTGATTCAACTCCTTGCCTGGGAACTTCCATATGCCACGGGTGCAGCCCTAGAAAGACCCCAAAAGAGGGGGGGGGCGGCATTATTCTCAAGCAATGTCAAGGAGAGGGATGCTGAATTAGCTCATTCTGGCATGAGCTGCTGTTTATGAATAACTGAGTAAGGATCAGCATTGAAATATAGACGCCAGTCAGTCACTGCTTTTTTTTCCACATTAAAACAATGGAGAAGGCAATTTAAGTAACAGGATTGTCCTGAGTATTTAAAACGTGGCTGCACTGGATCTAGGTCGGGGTGAGACCGGCCTCAGGATGCTGCAGGGAGGCCAAGCCTCGCGAGAAAAAGGCAGATCTAGCCCTGAGACTTAGAGGGAAGCCCATTTGCATTCATTCTGGAAGAATCAGATCTGGGGGCTAACACACGGCCCCCGGCAGGCTGAGGCAGCAGCCTGGCGACAAATGAACTATCTGCCACTGTCTCTGGCTCAGGTTCACAGCCACCACTCTGCGTTGGGTTGACAATGCAGAGTGGTGGCCACTGGTGCAGAGTCACCCTGTGAAAAGGAAGAGGCCAGGCCTGTCTGGGCAGGAATGAGGGCCTGCTAAGGCCCCAGCGCCCGGGCGGTGCAGAGACAGACTTCGGGGTGTGGACCAAGGGAGCCTTGGGACCAACTGGTGACTTTCCTCACAGTGTCACCCCTCTCCTCCTCCTGGGCCTGTTGGATGATGAGGCGTTTCTGTCCTCAGGGTCCTGACCTGGGCACAGAGCTCAGAGCTGGGGTGCACAGCACACACACACACACACACCCCAGCTCCCATTAGCTTCTGTGCTTACTCATGTGGCTTTGACCAAGACCTAGGATCTCTGCCAACTCTGTGGCCCTGGACAGCCCTGCAGAGCCCTACCTACCAGGGAAAACAATCCTGGGAACCAAGATTGTAACCAACTTGCGAACAGGTAAATATTAGAGAGAAAAAGGCCCTTAAAATGCCCACCCCGAGTCTCCCTAGGCAGTGTTCCTTCCCACAGCCAAAGGAACATCAGCCCCTCAGGAAAAGTCAGCCCTTTTCAGTCGGCATTTCAACTCTCACCAGTGTATAGTGAGGCCTTGTAATGAGCTCATCACGCATGAAGTGGCCCCACTGAGTGAGTCGGCAATAAATCAACAGTCTTAATGGAGGAATTAATAACAAGCAAGTGGGGTCAGATTAAGAGTCAGTTAATAGACAGGAAAGATTAAAAGCCCAGTAAAATGCAAGGCCAGGCGCCACTCTCAGGCCACCCTCAGGTTCTCGGAGAGAAGTGCCCTTGGGTGGGGCACTTGGGTGGGGGATGAACTAGAGAAACCCCTGCGGAGATTATGGGGGTCCTTGGAGGGGCCCGAATGGCAAGTGAGCCCAGAAGTACTTAAAGCTAAGCTCCTCCAGAAGCAAATGGATTTCTCATGACAGCACTGAGTGCCTTTAAAAACTCAGAGGCAGAGACACATGCAGGGGGTGGGCGGGAGGGGAGACAGCAGGGAGGGGGAGAGAGAGAGCAGGAGGTACCCTGTGCAAACCCAGCTCCTACTGTGTCACTGGAGCTGTACCCATTGACCGCGGCCTTGCTCAGCTCTATCATCTGGTGCAGCCGCAGCTTCCGGCAGTAGATGGAGGCCGCCTCAGGCTCCAGGGCGATGATGAGCTGCTCCGCGTTCTCGGGGGAGGCCAGACCTGCCTGGAAGACAGAAGGCACGGCTGGGATCCGGGCTCCCTGTCCAGGACCGCTTTGAGGACACCCACACTTGGGGCTGAGACCCTCAAGGAAAGAACAGTCACAGCTTGCTTGTTTGGGAAATTCCAGCCTCTGCAGAATCTAAAATCAGGGGCAATGGGGCGCCAGGCACCAAGTGGGCAAAGAAAACACATGGGCACCCTTGGGAAATGCCAGACTCTGCAAGCCTCAGGGCCTCTTGCATCTGGGGCCTGCTTGGCCCAGAACTGAGAAGCACAAAGGGGCTGAATGCTTTGCAAACCACCAGGGATGAAAAGCCAATGGTCTCTATCCGGTTGCAAGACGAGAGGACTGACCAAGCGGTAGCAAGCCCCAATCTCTGGTGGCCTAGGAACCCGATGGGCCGGCGCTGGGCCTCAGCTATGCAAGCCTCTGATTCTGCTGTGTGGAAATCTGACCTGTTGTCTCTGGAGCATCAGGGGGGCTCCAGGAGAAAGCCCCTCCTGGAATCCCACAGGGTCCTCGTTTTCTAGAGTGAGTGGAAAGGCCACTGCGGGTTATCTTATTCAAGGCCTTTATCCCTTTAGCAGAAGAAATGCTTCTGCCCCGTGCCATCTGACTTGTTCTGGGCATAGACTCTCCAGCCTCACCAAGGACACCAGCCGGGGGGCCCTGGGACTACCCTTCCAAGGGTGCTCAGACAGACAGCCTGGCCTGGCCTCTCGTGACCTTGACCTGGAGCACAAGGTCACACTTGCTCCATGAAGTTGTCCAAGCTCACGGCTTTGCTTGGTTGCCCACACAGGGGCAAATAAAAATGAGCCTGTTCTGCCCCCGCTGTGTTTGCTGTCTTTGCTGCCTTTTCCCAGGGAACCTGGGGTGCAGCATCCCCTTTGGAGAACCCACTTTGCAGCACCCGGTTCTGCCCCAGGCCCAGGGGGTTTAGCAGACTCATCTCCAGGGACAAAGGGCTGCCTAATGGCATACTCACACACAATGTCCCAGTGGGAAGAAGGCGGCCTGGAGTCCCAGGCGCAGGGGTTTAGGAGGTCCCCTTGTCGGGCAAGGAGGGGAGGGAGCTCAGGTTAGAATATTAGAAGTGCCTCTGGTCTCACTCCTTTACTTTGTGCAGAAAGAAACCAAGGCTCGGAGAGGCAGGGTGACCAGTTGTCCCAGGTTGCGTGGGACGCTGGACTTTCCGTTCTAAACCCGAGACAGGCTGAGGCTCCAGCAGAAGTGGCAGAGCCAGCCCAGCCCAGGTCTTGAGCCTCGCAGACCACTCTTCAGTTGGGTCTCCGCTTTCCCTCTCTTGGTAACTCCGGGTCCTGGGCTGGGCCCAGGTCTCTGCGCTTTGACAACTCCCGGGGCCCCTAACACCCCCTCCTCAACGGGTTTAAAGGTGCCATCTCTACGCCTTTACCCTGAGACAGAACTGCCTCTACCTGTGGTCATGCGTTCTCCCTCATATCCCACCCACCAAACCAGTTAATGAATGAGATACAATCGGCTGGCAGGTGACTGCAAGTCTCCACTTTGCCAAAACCCAATGCCTCACAAGGGGCACCACCCTTCTGGAAGACGGACCTTACGAAACCAGATGGAACCACTCACACACCTACGCCCTCCGCGGGGAATCCACCTCGGTCCTGCCTCGTCCCCTTGGCTGAGGCCAATCACACAGGCAGCATCTACGCCCATCAGTGGGGTCCCCGGGTCAACGAAGCCAGGTCTGCCCTTTGGTTCCGCGGGTCAGGAGGTTACAGATGCAGATGGGGGTTAAAGGTGCTCCCTCCCCCAGCCTCGCTTTCTTGCAACGTCTCCTCAGACATGGGCAGAGCAAAGACAGCCCGAGGTTAAAGTGCCGATGCAAGAGGACGTGGCCCGTGAAGTGCCACCAGGAACCGCGAAACCTCTGAACCTTTTACCCCCAGGATCCCGGAAGGAGAAATCCGAAGTAACACCAGGAGGGGAGGGGCCCACTCTACGGAAAAGCGCTCACGGACTGGTTCTTCCATGTGTCTGGGTTTGCACATAAAGCGAAGGCCCTCCTAGAACAGAAGCCCACAGCCCCGGTTCCCACAACGTGGGCTCTGGAAGAAGGAAAGACAAGCTGCAAAGCAACAGGAGACCCCGGATGTAAAGCTGCCCCTCTGTGGTTCAAGGTGGAGGGTAAACTCGGAGGAGGTGGGGTGGCTCAGGGCTCGGTGTGGAGGAAAGCCAGGGGCCCTGCCCACTCAAAAGGCACTCTGCTGCTGTCACCGTGTCCCCCTGGGATGTCACCAGCCAGGCGGCTCCCACGTAGCTAGTAAGAGCAACAGGGGCCCGAGCCCAAGGGTAGAGATGGGAGGGTTCAAACAAGAGCCAAAAATAAATGCCCTTATTTGCTTCCACACCCTCCCAGAAATTCTGAGCAGCATCTCTGACTTAGCTGTGAAATATCTATGAAGGAAATTGCAGCAAGAAGTCCAGAGGCGTGAGAAGCCTTGAGTAAAATGATCCCATTCCAAGGGGTCCGAGGTACCTGCGTGTGGCTGAGACCACCCCCCATCGGGCTGCTCCCACATCCTGAAGATGCGAAAGACAAGCAGGCTGACCCAGATCTGTACGAACAGCAGGGGCGCCACCTCTCGGGGGCGGCGGGGGGGCTTTCATCCGTCCCTCCCCAGCAAAAGTTTTGACCCATTTCCATGAAGGGTCCCCCATGGTACCCAGAGGTGAAGTGGACCTCAGACCAGAGGGGAGGGCAAAGGCGAGGTCAGTGGGGGGCCCAGCAGTGGCCAGGACAGAGTAACCACCCCTGTTTGCTTGAACAAGCCCCTGGGCCTGCTCCCCAGCGAGGGTGGGGGGGCCAAGTCCCCAGCAGCTGACTCTGCTGGAAGCCACAGAGGAGAGCTGGCGGGGAGGCAAGGGGAGGCAGCTGTCTCCGTACAGACTCCATCTCCCCAAGAGGGTTCCCAGAGCTGCTTGTGGACTCCAAGAGAGGAGGAAATGCAAAAGTCTCCGCCAGACTCTCAGAAACCCAGATGTCTTTATCTGGGCCGAAGTGGGAGCTCTATTTCTGCATCAAAACGCTTGCAGTCACTCTCAGCAGAACGCCTCTGGCCTGGCAGCTCGTGGGAGACCTGGAAGCGGGGGACCTTTGCCAGGGATCAGGCCAGGGCAGCAAGAGTACTCTCTGTCCACTCTGGGTCACACTGCCTCTGGAGCTGGTCTCTCAAGGCCACTGTCCTGATGTGAGCCCTCCCTCCACTGGGACCCTGGCCCAGCACTCAGCATATTCTGCCCCCAGAAGAGGCCTGTCTAGCCTCTTCCGCAAGATGGTTCATTTTCGAAGGGCAGCATCAGGTCTTCTTGCCCCGTGGCACACAGTAGGTGCTCAGAGCATCTGCTAGATGAATGAATGAATCAACCCTCCCTCCAGCCAGCCTTTATTCCGCAAGCTTCCGGCCCTTCTCCCAAGAGCATCTCTGACATGACCTGAGGATTCTACAATCAGAAAGCATCTGAACCGAGATTAAGTCACCTCACTTGACTCCTCCGTGAATCTGGGCCAGCCGGCGCTCCACCGTAGTAGTTCTGAGAGCTCTGCTTCCTGGTCACGGGCTCCACTTGGGAGTGTCGGGAGGGTAAGAAAACCCACACTCCAGGGAACCCAAGGATGTGGGCGGGTACCACCCCAAATACTCTGCTCTTCCGCCCTCCAGCCAGCCAGGAAATCCCACCAGGGGCTGTGTCCACAGCTGAGAAAAAGGGCCAGACCGGTCCAGGGCTCAGCTGATCTGGCGTCAAGCTGCAAAGCATTACAGCTGCACCAGTTCTGCATGTCATGGAGTTGAGTTTTTTGGTTTTGGGTTGTTTTTTTTTTTTTTTTCCTGATGTGATTATTTTTCACTGCAGTTTGTTCAGAAAGGGAGGCAAAGATTAGCTGCCACTCCATGTTAGATGAGCATCGTGCATAGGGGAGCATCATTTATTTAACAGGTTTCTGGAACCTACGAGAGTTATGTGTTTTAGGCAAAGCGCCTCCGGAAATGCACTGCACTGTCTCCTAGGTGCAATGCTCTCAGGACCCAGTGGAACCATCTCCTCATTCTAGCCCTTTTCCGAGGGCCTCAGAAGAGGCGTCAGGTGTTCTCTCTGCCACCATCTTTTCACTGAATCCTCTCACAGGGTCTAAAAAGCTGTCCCGGGGCTGTGGATAATAAAAGATAGAGAATTTAACCCACTTTCTTAACAAGCACTTGACACAAGAGGAGTCTGGGGAGTCTCAAGGAGGAAACTGCCTCATGTCGAGTGCTGGGCCGCCCCCACTGGCAATGAAGCACAGGCATCCCCAAGTGCAGGCCCCCGGCCCATCCACTGCAGGGCTGCTCTCTCCTGGGAAGTGCTGCCCAGTGCCACCTCTCCTGGCTCTGCATCCTCCTCTTCTAGGCTGGTGGGAGGATGAAATTCAGCCTCCACGTGACTGTGCCATGAACTTGGACTCCGGAGGCCTCTGATAGGTCGGGAAGGAAGGGTTCCATCTGCCATATTCCAGCAGAGAGGATGACTGATTTCCTAGGTGTCCTGCGGGAGAACCAGCCTTCCTCCATCTTTCCAGCTCACTGGCCCGAAGCCAATGCTTCAGGCGGAAGGGCTGGTGGGCACTCTCAGATCTCAGAAGCTCGTGGGGCCAAAAATTGTGTAGGTTGCTCAGGTTCTGTATTTGCCAGTGTTCTCCAAGGAAAAAGAACCGGTAGGATGTATGTCTATGCAGAAAGAGATTTATTATACGGAATTGGCTCACATGATTATGGACACTGACAAATCCCAAGACCTCAGTCAGCAGGCTGGAGGCCCAAGAGAGCCAAAGTGATCATTCTCTTGCCATCAGGTTCAAGACCCAGAAAGAGCTGATGCTTTAGTTGGAGTCCAAAGTCAGGGTAAAAACAGTGTCCCAGTATGAAGGCAGGCAGGAGGAATTCTCTCTTATTCTGTCTAGGAAGGTTCAGCCTTTATGGTCTAGTTAGGCCTTCAACTGATTGGACGAGACCCACCCACTTTAGGGAGGGCAATATGCTTTCTTCAGTCAATCAATTTCTATGTTAATCTCATCCAAAAACACCCTCACAGCAACACTCAGAATGATGTTTGACCAAATAAATATCTGGGTACCCCTAGGTCCAGTCAAGGTGACACATAAGATTAATCACCACAGGTACACATCTTTCTTATTCTTATAACAAATGGGAAGTGAGAAGGTAAATTTAGACAGATGCTAATTTTGGCCACAGAGTAGCAAGCTCCATTTCCATTTTGTCCTGAAGAACCTTCCAGAAGACAGGCTAAAGAGGGTGCCCCTAACATGCTGTCTGCCCCTTCCCAGAAGGACAAACAGCTTCAATGAACCACTCAGATGTGAGCAGCTTGAGAGCAGGGCCCCTGTCCTGGTCACATGGGATCTGAATCGAGCGCCTACCCCAGTCCTGGCACAGGAGGCCCCTGGCACAGTCTTGTTTCAGGAATAAATGAATGAGTGAACAAAGGATAAATGAATGAAGGGTCTCTGCCATCTTCAAATCCATCCAGTGATGGTAAACTAAACACAAGTATCAAATCAGAACCACAAAGGGTCAAAAATTAAGCTGCACAAACACTGCACTGGACAAAAGTTACCTGGCATGGAGGGGACAGGCCATCTGAAGGGCAGCTCTGGGCCTCAGGAGGCAAATTCCCCTGTCCCTCCGTCAGTGCTTTGGCAGGGACTCTGCCCAGGGGCTGCTGACCCTCCTGCTGCCTGAGGTGCCATATGGATTTGGCCAAAGCCCAGAGGATGCCACGCCGCGCCCCCCCCGGGGGGGGTTCCCCTTGGGTCCCCACAGCATAGAGGGCCTCTTTCCACACCCCCCTGCTACCCGCTCAGAGGAGCAGTCCTTAAAGAGCCTCCCCAGGACTCCTAGAGCCCTGGCCAAATCCACTAGCTACTTCATCTCTTTTTGCAGGCTAAAAATAAGAACTGCCCCCTTTCCGGGTCACACGTTTATTGCTGAAGTCTTGCCAGGAGCCGGAAAATGAAAATCAAAACTATGACTCTTGCGTGTTCCTCCTGGAAAGACTGTGTCTTTGCAGACAGCCGTGTCTCAGGGCCCAGCTTTGGATCCTCGGACACTGCCTGAAAGCCAACAGCACGGAAAAGCTCCATGATGCCCAGTGCTTCTGTCCACAGTGAAACTGCATGTGTGGCTCTTCCTTTTTAAAGAAGCGGCGTCTCTCTGGAACTTCCATCCTCTTCCTTCAGCCCCATACAAACAAATCTATTTTTGGCCGATACACAGACCGAGCCAGATTCTCACGCTGAACAGAGGAAGGAGAGGGCAGAGGAGGGAGGAAAGGGAACGGGGAGAGTGGGAGAGGGGACCCTGCCCTTCCTTGACCTCCACCTGCCACCTGGAGTAAAGCCCCCGGGGAGTCAGGACAATTCATGACGCCAAGCTGCCCAGGGCCACTGGACTGCGTTTGGTGCTCAGGGTTGATTCGGTGGGGGATTTAAAAGGAAAGGTTTGTACATGTGGCCACAGATGCAACATCAGAGCTTCCTGGGAAAGGTAGCTCTCTCCTGAAAAGTCATGGCAGGGGACAAGGGGACATCTGTGACCTTAGTGCATCTCCCCAGCCTGGCTCAGGTTTGAAATCTCTGAAAATGGATTCTCAGCACAGAGTTGACCCAGGCCCCAGGGTGGACTTTCATTTATTAGCTCAGGGGACTGAGTACAACAGAAGCTCTGTCCCAGGGATGTCCATGAGGATGCAAGTTCGATCCCTGGCCTCACTCAGTGGGTTAAGGATCTGGCGTTGTTGTGAGCTGGGGTGTAGGTCCCAGATGCAGCTTGGATCCAGCATTGCTGTGGCCGTGGTGTAGGCCGGCAGCTGCAGCTCTGATTTGACCCCTAGCCTGGGAGCCTCCATATGCCGCAGGTGCGGCCCTAACAAGAAAAAAAAAAAAAAATTTTTTTTTTTTTAATTGAAGTGCTAGTCCCAAAGAATCTACAGTGATGACAAGACCTGGAAATAAATAAAGCCAGAAAGAAAGCTAAGCCCAGCCCCTCCCTTTGTCGCTGTGACCCCCCAGGAGGAAGCCGAGACATGGGAAGGCTCCTGGTGGCCCGGCCTGTGGGAGACCCTTCACTGCCTCCCAGGAGGCTGGTGAGTGCTCGGGGACACCTGAGTGGGGTGACAACCACCGCCGTGCACATCGTGGGCCCCTGCCCACCCCCAGCCCCGCACTGACCTGGTAGGCCGCTTGTCGCATGAACTGCTTGGCAGGCTGTTTCCAGATGGCAGGTACTGTGATGACCCATCTGACATCCGAGTTCTCGAACTCCGAACCCGCCTGGTCACTCAGCTCCTGAAGCCAAGGAAAATGCAGCAGGTCAAGTGGACAGGCCTCCAGGGGCTTCACTGAAAATTCAGGCTTCCTGGCCATGAACTCTTGGGGCCTCTATTCCACAGCCTCCTGAACTTACCAGCGTCGAGGAGCAAGAGTCTGTTTCCTGAATATTTGGCAAACAGGGAGCTCCCAGCTCCTTCCACTTACTGGATGTAACTGCAGGTGGGAGGCGGGCAGAGCTGAAGTCTTTGGCCACTTCCTAGTCATGTGACTTAGAGTAAGCGACCACCTGTCAGGCCTCAGCTTCCTTATCTGTGCAAGGGGAGTAATACTACCTTACTCATACAATTGTTGGGAGGTCTGATAATTTTCTGAGCACTACACGTACTGACAGCACGCCATTAATCCGTTTGAGAATCCTGTTAGGAACAGACTAGAACTACTCCTTTCTCTACTGATGGCAAAGTAAGGCCTAGGCATGTTCATATCTTTGTGATGGTTGCCCAGCTAGAAAGAGGCAGAGCTAAACTCTGAACCCAGAACCAGGTCTATCTTGATTCTAAAAGCCAAGGTCTTCCCTAAAGTGTTACTTTTGGTCCCATATCGGAATAGAACCTGGCCCACGGTGATGTTTCACAGCTGGTAGCATTTGTTACTGGAGTTGTCCCCGTCATCCACTTTACTGCAAGCCCAGCCCAGGGGACTTTTCCTGGCAGAGTGAGAAAGACTTGAACAACCTGACCTAGGCGACAACCATGCTGCCCTTAACTTTTAGTTCAGGTAAAACCACATCAGCAGGACCCCCCATGGATAAATGGGATGGGTAGAAGCATCAGAGGTGTCAACCAGGCCCACACAGACAAAATTCGTCTCTAGCATAGTTCTCAGACTCAGCATTGCCACCGGTAAAATGGGAAGAAGAACCCTAACCCACAGCGTTACGACAGGATTAAATGAGAACACGTGGGGCACATCCAGCCCAGGGAAGACCCCTGATGGATGCTAGTTCCTTCCTTCCCCTTCCCTCCTGCTGTCACATGCACCGGACGAATCTGAAATCAAACCTAAACACACACTAACGTGCTTCTGCGTCAATGTCTGGGGAGGTGCTTCAGAAGATGAGGAGGCTGGAGGATTTTTTTTCTACTGGGTATCTCACTTTCTATTTTGTTTCATGTTTTTAATCTTGGGACTGACCCACCCTTCTCACTGAACTTTCTCTTTGATTAGTAAGCCTTTTGGGGGGGCCTTAAAGAAATCTTTCCATTTTTCATTGTGACAAAACATACATAACATGAAATTTACCATTGTGGCCATTTTTAAGTTTATGGTTCACTAATGTTAAGTACATTCACTAAACTTTTTTTTAATAAACATGTCTTTAAAAATATCTCTGCTTTAGACCATTGTGGAATAGCCTTTTTTTTTTTTTAATTGGGGTATAGCTGATTTCCCATGTTGCATATATTTCTGGTGTACAGCAAAGTGATTCAGTTTTATATATTCTTTTTTCCATTATAGGTTATTACAACATATTGAACATAGTTCCCTGTGCTATACAGTAGGTCCTTGTGGTTTATCTATTTCATATGTAGTAGTGTGTATCTGTGAATCCCAAACTCCTAATTTATTCCTCCCTTTCCTTGGTAACCATAAGTGTGTTTTCTATGTCTATGGGTCTATTTCTGTTTTGCAACTAAGTTCACCTGTATCATTTTTTAGATTCCATGTGTAAGTAATATTTATCTTTCTCTGCTTGGCTTACTTCACTTAGTATGATAATCTCTAGGTCCATCCATGTTGCTGCAAATGGCATTATTCCATTAATTTTGATGGCTGAGTAATATTCCACTGTATGTATGTACCACCCACATCTTCTTTACCCGTTGATCTGCCGGTGAACATTTAGGTTGCTTCCACATCTTGGCTCTTGTGAACAGTGCCACTCTCAACATTGGGATGCATGAATCTTTTCGAATTAGAGTTTTCTTCTTTTCCAGGTATATGTCCTGGGGTGGATTGCTACTGAAAAACAGCCATTTTTTGTTGAGGGTGATTTTGTTTTGTTTTGTTTTGTTTGTTTTTGTTTTGTTTTTTTTTGTTTTTTGTCTTTTTGCCATTTCTTGAGCCACCTGTGGCATAAGAAGTTTCCCAGGCTAGGGGTCAAATCGGAGCTGTAGCCTCTGGCCCAAGCCAGAGCCACAGCAACGCAGGATCCAAGCAATGTCTGCAGCCTACACCACAGCTCACAGCAATGCCGGATCCTTAACCCACTGAGCAAGACCAGGGATCGAACCCGCAACCCCATGATTCCTAGTCAGATTCGCTAACCACTGAGCCAAGATGGGAACTCATGTTTTGTTTTTTAATCGTATTTTATTTCCTTGCAGGTCTGCACTGGGCTTTAAAAGCAGGTGATCCTGTGATGGGTTGGGAGGCGTTCTAAGCATGGCAGCCTTGACCCTCCAGGCTATTTAAAATTCTTTAAATAGGAAGAGGCTCAAAGATGAATGATGGGCTTCCCCAGCTGCATGGAAAGTTGTCTGCAGAAGCTGTTTGTTCGCCAGTGGGTGGAGATGAGCCTGGAAGGGAAGGAACCTGGCACTGACTGAACATCTCCCATCAGGCACTTTCACTGACGTTCCCTCATGAACAATGACACCGCACCAGTGAGGTGATTTCTGAGGTGTTTTCCTTGAGCTTATTCTATCCTCCAAACCCACCCGTCCCTCGAACACCAGCCAGCCCTATGGCGAAGGGCCTGGTTCCTCTACATTGCCTGGAACAGCTTTTCTTCTTGGAATTTCTTTACAATGCGTTCCCTGCTGGCAGAAGGTTCCCGAAGCCTCAGGCTGAGCTGACAGGTCCACAGCCCCCACCTGCACCCATGCCCCTGCCTGACCTCCGCCCTCCCACCTCCACCCTCCTCTTAGAGATGGGCTGTTCACGCCTTTCCTCTTGGCCAACTTGAGACACACTCCTGTGCCGTGGGCTTTCTCAAGTCCTACATTTTCTCCGAGCCCCCAAGGCTCCTCTTGCTCATCTGGAGGCCCCTGCCTCCCTCCATGCCGTCATCTTTCTCCAGGCCCTGAGCCCTGCCCTCTGGGATCCCCTTCTTCAGGCCAGCCGAGCTGCCCCTCTTCTTTGGCTTCTCCACCTCCTGGACTGACGGCAGCTCCCCTTCTTCTTCTTCTTCTTCTTTTTTTTTTTTTTGTCTTTTTTGCCATTTCTTAGGCTGCTCCCTCGGCATGTGGAGGTCCCCAGGCTAGGGGTCGAATCAGAGCTGTAGCCGCTGGCCTACGCCACAGCCACAGCAACACCAGATCCGAGCTGCGTCTGTGACCTACACCGCAGCTCACGGCAATGCCGGATCCTTAACCCACTGAGCAAAGCCAGGGATCGAACCCGAAACCTTATGGTTCCTAGTAGGATTCGTTAACCACTGAGCCACGATGGGAACTCCGGCGGCTCCCCTTCTGCAGGTCCCAGTCCGCCTCCCTGCTTCTGCCCCGTCACCACCTTCTTCCTCAACGCGAACCCAGCCCAGCCTCCCTCCCTCTTCCTTCCTCAGAGTCCTCTCCCCATCCCCTTTCTTGGAAGAGAGATTTCCCAGGAACCACTCTTCCCTCCACCCCACCCCCCTTTATCTCCTTGGTCTTCATGTTCCTCAAGGGGCCCCGAGGTTCTCGAGTCTCAGCCTCACCCCCAGCCCTCCGTCAGACCGGCCTCCGCATCTGAGTGAGCTGCTCACGCATCCTGCCTCCACCTGCAGGCCCTCGGGACCCCTGGGGTCTCCCCTCCAATGCTATCCTCGTAGCCAGGGATTCCCTCACAGGAAGCCCTCCGATGGCTCCCTCTCCCCAGGAAGCTGTCTGAGGTGCGGCGCCGTCTTGTCCTGACTCACGGCTTCTGCTCTGGCTGCAGCTGTGCCCTCCGCCTGCTTCCCACAGCTGCTGGCTGTGCGTTCTTTCTCCTGCGCTGTTCCTGGGCCACTCCACCAGCTTGAAACACCCGCCCTTCCAGCTGCTGTCTGTCCGAGGCCCCCAAACCCTCTCCTCTGGGGACAACTCTGTGCTACTTCCCTTGGGCAGAACCCCTGCCTGCACCCAATGCGCAGTGCCCCCAGTTACCTCCTGGCATCACTGACCCATTGACGGCATGCACCTTGCCCTGTGGTTTTCTACACGGCCAGGACTGGGGCGAGCTCTGGCACGTGGAAAAAAGTACTTGGAGTCTTCTTGTGGCAAAGTGGGTTAGGGATCCAGCGTTGTCACCATAGTGGGTTGCTGCTGTGGTATGGGTTCGATCCCTGGCTGTGGAACTTCCACATGCCATGGGCACGGCCAAAAAAAAAAAAAAGTACTCCAGGTGAAAGGTATTTGAATGGACAAGAGCAGTACTACACTCTCACTTCTTTGTCTCCCTCTGGCCCTATTTCTAGAATTCTCTTCTATCTCTAGAATTGACTAAATTTCTTCTAGTGATTACCAAATACCAATGCTCCTGAAGTTCCCAGTTCTTTTTGGATAGCACTCAATGCATGAGGCTCTTTGGTCACCTGATTTACATCCACTCGTCACCATGCCCGTGGGAGGGGACACTAAATGGACAGCCATATTCCACTTAGAAATCAGCCATTCTCTGCATTCTGGGCCATCATTGCACAAACTCACTCAGCTTCTTCCATGGGGTCTAGAGTGGGGGAGGGGCAAAAGTAAATATTTACCAAGTGTTTACTCTCTGCGGAGCCCCCAGAGAGGCAGGTGGTATCTAATGTTTCATTTAATATCTTGTCCTTTTTTTAGGGCCCCACCCACAGCATATGGAGGTTCCCAGGCTAGGGGTTTAATCAGAGCTACAGACACAGCAACACGGGATCCGAGCCATGTCTGCAGCCTACACCACAGCTCACGGCAACGCCGGATCCTTAACCCACTGAGCAAGGCCAGGGATCAAACCCGCAACCTCATGGTTCCTTGTCGGATTCATTAACCACTGCACCATGATGGGAACTCCATAATTCACCTTTTAAAGTGCATAATTCATTGGGTTTTAGTATATTCACAAGATTGTGCAACCATCCTGCTAATTTCATCACCCCCCACCCCAAAAGAAACCCAGACCTCGTGGCAGGCACTGCTCATTCCCACTCTCCCACTGCCTCTGGAAACCACAAATCTCCTTTCTATCTCTAAGGATTTGCCTCTTCAGGATATTTCATACAAATGGAGTCAGACAGTATGTGGCCTTTTGTGTCTGGCTTCTTTCACTGAGCTTAACGTCTTCAAGGTTCATCCACGCCACAGCATGTATCAGTACTGCATTCTTTTTCATGACTGAATAATACTCCATTGTATGGGTGGGTCCCATTGAGTTACCCACTGATCAACTGATGGACATTTGGGCTGTTTCTGCTTTTTGGTTATGAATAGTGCTGCTATAGACATTCATGCACAAGTTTTTGTGTGACTATATTTTCACTTCTCTTAGTATGTAACTAGGATTAGAATTGTTAGGTATGTAGTTATCCTGTGTTTTAACCTTTTGTGGAATTACCAGGCTGTTCTTCATGGCAGCTGCACCAATTTCCCTTCTCACCAGCAATGCATGTGGGTGCACCATGCTTCTGAATACGAAACCGACGCTCTTATCCCCTGGCTGATCCTGCTCCCCTGGCAGGCAGGTATCCCCTCAGCAAAGCACTGATATGTGCCTACCTTCAGCGCCTGCTCCTTAAAGTACTGCAGGGCATAAGCAAAGATTTCAAGGGCTTTGACTTTCTTGCCATTTGCTGCTGTCAGGTCTGTATCCATGGTGAGGTCCTGGAGCAGGGGACAGGAGGGAAATAGTAAGATGACAACAAAGGGGAGAGGTGCCTTCTGGCTTTAAGCACTGCCACTGGGAGACCTGGGGAACCCAGTGAGCCATGTTTGTGTTTCTTGGCATGGGAGGGGCAGGCTCAGATGGCATGTCCCCCAGGATAGGGCTGGCAGCACTGTCCCTTTACCATGTAGGAGGCTCTGCCTATTCCCCTCAGCCCCCACCTCCACTGCTCCCTCCTCCCCTCCCTCCTTCTTTTCCTCTCTTTCCCAGATCCTCTGGGAGCAGGGGTCTCAGGGCAGCAAGAGAACAGGGGAAGATAGAAAAGGCAGCAGGTGCCACTCCCAGTGCAATTTACACACTATTCCACACATGGACACATATGGCCCCCCACTGGAGGACCAGCTAATCGGGCCATCTCACTGACGTGTATGATGCTAAACAGACATGAAGCTCTTGCTACCCAATGAGCTGCCAACCAAGGCACAAAAATAGAAGAGCTCCTATTTTAAGGCTTGTGCTGTCTAATCTGCTGGGAGCCCAGCATCACTGCTTTCCTTCCTCTGCCAGAAGCTATGGCAGCTGCTTAGTGCAGTCCTCGGATGGAGATGCTCCATAAGATGCTGGATGGACTGAGGTCATTAGAACATGAGAATAGTCCCTGGGGGGTGGGGATGGGCGGAGAGGGGGAGTGACCATCCAGAGGAAGCCCTCAAGTCTCCTGGAACCAGCAGGCTCATTACTGCCAGGGAGAAAAATCATTGGGGTTTCTGGATTGATCCAGGCTGGGTAATTAGTCTTTGCCTTTGAAACGGGAAGGGGTATCAAGCTGCTAACCTGGCCTCGTGGGGCCTGCCTGCCGCCCTGATTCCTCCACACAAGCATACTCCTCCCATACCCGGGGCTCAGCAAAGACATCCCAGTTTGGGGACAGCAGCTCCCAGGTGGCTTCCAGGTACCAGGAAGCCATGGGCTTGGAATTGAAAAATTCAAATTGAAAAAAAAAATGCCTGTGCTTCTACCAGCAGGCAACTACTATCAGACACTGAATCCCATCAGGTGAAACAGGAAGGATGCATTTCCATGGAGCAGAAGCTGGTCTGTGTCAGAGAGGGACAACCACATGGCTGAGCACAGAGCCCTGGAAGGCAGGCTGTGGGCTGCGGGGTTTCCCAGTAACATTAGTTTTGTCATCTGCAAACACTTAACAGCAGACATGGGGAGATAACAATGAAAGGAGCTAGCAATTGACTCGAACTTATTAAGCACCCGCACAGTTCTAAGAGCTTCGTATATTGTAATTCCTTTCATCCTCACGACATCCACGGGAGAAAAGCACTCTCAGTGCATCCGTTTCACAGAAGCGATAGAGCAAGGCAGGAGAGGCTAAGTGACTTGGATTCAGTATCTCAAAGGCGCGGCAGAGGCGGATTTAAACCCAAGCCATCTGGCCTCAGGGTCCATGGTCTTAAACACTTTGACCATCCCACGTCTCTAAGTACTGAAAATTAAGGAAAATTTAAGGGATAAAATGCTTAAATTGAAAAAAATTCCGGAGTTCCCGTCTTGGTGCAGCAGAAACAAATACAACTAGGAACCATGAAGTTGAGGGTTCGATCCCTGGCCTCGCTCAGTAGGTTCAGGATCCAGCATTGCCATGAGCTGTGGTATAGATCGCAGACGCGGCTCGGATCTGGCATTGCTGTGGCTGTGGTGTAAGCCAGTGGCTACAGTTCTGATTAGATCTCTAGCCTGGGAACTTCCATATGCCATGGGTGTGGCCCTAAAAGGACAAGAGACAAAAAAAAAAAAAGGAAAGAAAAAGAAAAAATTCTGTTCTATGGCCTGATATTTCCATGGAGCTGGGGAAGGAGTCATCTTATGGAACACTGGCAGGTTGGGAGCAGAACTGCTTCCGACCTGGAACTGCCAATTATTGGGCTTGATTTCCTGAGCTGCCTCCTTCCCCATACGGGTTAATGAGCCAGTTGTTACTGGTTGTGACTTCCAAACTGGGTAGTTAATAGCCACTACCCTGAGCCACCCAAATGCTCCCTAGCCCCCGAGTCCTCCCTCCAGGATGTTCTCCCAACAATCCAGCAACTGAAGGGGGATCTCTTGGTGCAACAAGGGGCCCCCAGCCCCCCAAGCCTGTGCACCAGCCAGTGTCCACTCTGATTGGTCAATTTCCAAAGCGAACATGTTGCTAATATTTTGAAATTCTCCCAGCCTGCGTGCACATCAGAAAGTGCTGTGTGTTCCACAAAAGTGCTGTGTGTTCCAGTGTCTCTAAAATCAAGGTGAACGGACCTTCATTTCTGTTTGGGAGAAACCAGAGGTTTTTTGGGTTGGAAAGACCCCACCCCCACCCAAGCTGGAGGAACCTCGACTCTCCAATCGGAGAACTTGGGGCCAAGCAGAAGCCGGCTTACCCCAGTGGTATGTAGCTTCATCTTGAACTTCTCCAGGTACAGCCACTGCTTGGCCTCGTTGGGATCCAGGTCGTGGTAAAAGTCCCTGGCTGCGTACCCGAAACTGTGGAACTTCCTCTCCGGAGTCAACAAAATGGTGGTGGGTGTCTTCTGGTTGGACACCCCAGGGTCGCCTCCTTCCCATCGCCTGCCACCCAGGAAAGGCAGAGGTTATGGGCCCTTCTTCCTAATCCCAGCACGGCCACACCAATGGGAACACCTACTGCTTACAGATGTGGGTGCTCCCAGCAGCTGCCACAGGTGCAGTCCAGTTCAGTGGGTTGAGTGGCAACTAGAGACCCAACTCTAGTTGGGTCTTGTTAATAAGAAAAATGACAAGGCCGAGTGCCAGGTTCTTGCTCAGTCACAACGTCTGCCTTATTCTTTCCCTCAGCGTATACAGAGCATCTACTGTGTGCCAGGTACTGGCGAAACATTTATGTCTCTGCCTCCAAATAACTCACAACATAGTAGGTAATGTTTTTTCTGTTGGTTGGTTTGGATTTGGTTTTGGTTTTTTAATTTGCAAGCACTCACCAGCACAAGAATAAGCTGGCTTGCCTCCTCTTTGAAACAAGCAGGGTATAAACAAACCCATAAATACCTGCCTTATCGGATGGAGTTGAAGGGTCCAGGGAAATGTCTCAGAGGGGTCAGAGAAGGCAGAGGTACCAGACTTGGAGTGGGGGGGAAGAATGCATAAGTTAACTTTGGTGACTTATAGTTGCCAAGGTGGACAGGTGGGGAGGGGAAGGGATGGCCTGGGGGTGTGAGATCGGCATATGCACACAAGGTATATGGAATGATTGGCCAATGGGGACCTGCTGTATAACATGGAGAACTCTACTCAATATTCTGTGATAATCTGTGTGGGAAAAGAATCTGAAGATGGCTATGTGTATATGTATGACTGGGTCACTTTATTCTACGGCAGAAATTATCACAGCCTTGTAAATTAGCTACCCTTCAATAAAACTTAAAAAAAAAGAAAGAAAGAAATGTTCCAGAGGAGTCAGAGGAAGCAGAGGTGCCAGCCTTGGGGCTGGGGGAAGAAGACAGCTCAAAAGAGATGTGGAGTGAGAAACAACTACATCTTGAAGGAGGGAAGGACACTGCGGGCTGCTCAGAGGTGGGCATGTATGGGAATGCTAAGTGACTGCGTGGGTTAGAGGAAGTGTGTAAATGAGACGAGTGATTGTGTACATGGGATGTGTGAAAAATGAGATTGGGAAGGTGGTTAGAACCAGGCCGAAGGGGGAGGAGTGAGCAATGTAATCGGTGAGTAGTAATAGGGAGCCACTAGAGGTTTTAGAACAGCAGTGGCAGGTTGGAATCAGAGCTGCTATTGATCAGAGCACACTGGACTAAAGGAAGGGAGATCAGAAGCCAGGAAGCTGAGGAGGAGGCTCAGGCCTGGAGGTGAGAGAGCTCATACAAGAGTAGAGAGCTAAGGAGTTCCCGTCATGGCTCAGTGGTTAGCAAATCCGACTAGGAACCATGAGGTTGCAGGTTCGATCCCTGCCCTCGCTCAGTAGGTTCAGGATCCAGCGTTGCCATGAGCTGTGGTGTAGGTTGCAGACGCGGCTCGGATCCCTCGTTTCTGTGGCTCTGGCGTAGGCCGGTGGCTACAGCTCTGATTGGACCTCTAGCCTGGGAACCTCCAAGTGCCATGGGAGCAGCCAAAGAAATGGCAAAAAGACCAAAAAAAAAAAAAAAGAGTATAGAGCTAAGCTGTAGGGAGAGAGAGAGGGGGGAGGACAGAGGGGGAGCTGCCCAGAGGGACAATCAAGCCAAGTGGCCTGGGTGGTGAGCAGGTGCCAAGGCACCCCAGAGGTCTCAAGCCTAGGAGCCTAGAGGAGAAAACATCCTTCACAGATGCCAGCAGCCCTGGTCAAGGAGGAGGCAGGAGAGAACATGGAGCCCTCCTGCAGAACGTGCTGGCCCGGAACTCCCGGATGCAAGATGCGAGCCTGGGGCTCAAGGAGAGATCCAGGCAGGAAACGGGATCTGAGGGCCCCCTGCTGGGGTGACAGCCACAGCGACAGGGTGGATGGGAGCGTTGACAGGACCAATGAGGAGGGGAGGGACCATAACCCGGACATCTGTGTGCGGAAGAGGAGCCAGAGCAAGGAGGGTGGGTACAGACAGGCAGGAAGGCGGACGTGATAGGCTTGCATCCTGGAACTGATGGGAGGAGGCGACAGAGCCAGGCAGGGGATAAGTGAGCCCCAGAAAAGCTTCCTTCCTTCACTCAGATATATAGAAGGAGGAAACTAAAGCGAATGGAGAAGGCAGAGGACTGGATGCTTCTCCCTCCTTTGGGGCCACAGCAGAGAGGCCAGGAGGCCAGAAGGCTCTCTCCTTCCCCAGGCCACTAGCCACGAGACCCCTCAGTGGAGACACATATACAAGGGGAAGCGCACCTCTCTCTTTCTGGCCCGCCTGCTGGGGCAGTGGCTGAGCTCCTGGCTGCACTCCCACCTGCTCCCGACACTGCATCACTAAGCTTTAGGGACCATCGCCGTCCAGATGGAGAGCCAGCCTCTGCCTAGATCTGCCATGAAGATAGGGCTGGAATCATTCCTGGCTGGTTTCCCTGTCAAGCCCCATCAGGATGCAGCTTCTCTCCAAGGAGCCACAGTCCCCAAGGTGACTCCCTTGAGACACACCCTCTCAGGCAGACACGGACCCCTGGGTCAGGGCTGCTGCACTCCACACACAACCTTTCAGAAACAGACTTCCCATCACTATTAACGTGGACATTTTTGGGAGGTAATGGACCCTCTGGGTTTTTGCCTTATAAAAAAAAATAATTTTGGCCACGCCTGCAGCAGGTCCATGTTCCCAGACCAGGGATCAAAACCACGCCACGGCAGTAACCAGAGCCACAGCAGTGACAACACCGGATCCTTAACCCAATGAACCACCAAGGAATTCCATGCTCTTCAGATTTTTAATTCTTCATTCCTATTTAAATACAAAAAAGTAAACTTTCTCATTGTAACTCTGTCGGTGTGGATAATGGTTATGTTAATATGTTCTGATTAAAATAAAATTCAGGTAGAACCTCCCTCCAAAATCTCTACAATAACTAAGAGAACCTCCCTAGAGGTCCTGAGCTCTGTGGATGCTTTGTGAGGATTCCTCCCCAGCAAGTTCAAAGTTATTTCTGCTCTTTTCTTTTTTTTTCAACTTTCATTGCATAACCATCCCTTTGAAATAACGTTTCTTAAAACAACTATGGGGAAGCTGGTAAGTGTTAACTGTAGCTTTCAATAAATAGCTCTTTCTTTCTTTCTTTCTTTTTTTTTTTGTCTTTTTAGGGCAGCAGCCATGGCATATGAAGGTTCCCAGGCTAGGAGTCAACTAGGAGCTGTAGCCGCCGGCCTAGACCATAGCCACAGCAATGCCAGATCTGAGCTGCATGTGTGATCTACACCACAGCTCATGGCAACACCAGATCCTTAAGCCATTGAGCAAGGCAGGGATCGAACCTACGTCCTCATGGATGCTAATCAGATTTGTTTCCACTGAGCCACGTCGGGAACCCCCTAAACAGCTCTTTCTATTGGAGGTTTTCCCGGGGGGGAACCGAAGAGCAGCCCCTCATAGCACCTGTCCAGCCAACCCACAGCAGAATCCAGGTG
Source organism: Phacochoerus africanus (assembly GCF_016906955.1). Classification (NCBI taxonomy): domain Eukaryota; kingdom Metazoa; phylum Chordata; class Mammalia; order Artiodactyla; family Suidae; genus Phacochoerus; species Phacochoerus africanus. The sequence continues at coordinate 127,211,874 of NC_062558.1, forward strand.
AGGATTCAACATTGAGGGCTATGCTGCCATCAGGGTTTGCTACCGGAACTGACTTTTCATTGTTTCCTGATGAGACGACAGCCTCAGGTCTCTGGAGGCTCTCAGGACATCTGCTTTTCCAGAGGAAAGGTGGGGCCTAAACCAAGAGTGGAGTGGAGATCACTTTTTTTTTTTTTGCCTTTTTTAGGGCCATACTGTGGCACATGGAGGTTCCCAGGCTAGGGGTCGAATCGGAGCTGTAGCTACCAGCCTACACCACAGCCACAGCAACGTGGGATCCGAGCTGTGTATGTGACCTACACCACAGCTCACGGCAATGCCAGATCCCCGACCCACTGAGCAAGGCCAGGGATCAAATGCGCATCCTCACGGATACTAGTCAGGTTTGTTTCTGCTGAGTCACAGTGGGAACTCATGGGGATCACTTTTTTAAAAAACTTTTTTTATTATAGTTCATTTACAGTGTTCTGTCAATTTCTGCTGTACAGCAGGGTGACCTGGTTATACATATATACACATTCTTTTTCTCACATTATCCTCCATCATGTTCCGTCACGTGATTAGATATACTTCCCTGTGCTATACAGCAGGATCTTACTGCTTATCTGTTTCAAATGCAACAGTTTGCATCTACTAACTCAAAACTCCGGAGTTCCCGTAGGACTCAGTGGCAATGAATCTGACTAGTATCCAGGAGGACGCAGGTTCTATCCCTGGCCTTGCTCAGTGGGCTAAGGATCCAGTGTTTGGCGTGAGCTGTGGTATAGGTCATAGACGCGGCTCGGATCCTGCATTGCTGTGGCTGTGGCATAGGCTGGCATCTGCAGCTCTGATTTAACCCCTAGCCTAGGAACCTCATGTGCCGAGGGTATGGCCTTAAAAAGACAAAAAAAAAAAAAATACTAACCCCAACCCAGTCCACCCCACTTTCATTATGACCTGTGTTTTAAACAGCACTCTATAAAAAAAGCATAAGATCTTAATTCTGGGAGTGATAACGAAATTCCACAATTACCAGTTGAAGGAATTGCAAAGCCCATCACAGTGTATCCTCAGAGATCCTGCTGTATAGCACTGGGAACTATATCTGGTCACTTCTGATGGAACATGATAATGTGAGAAAAAAGAATGTATATATATATATATGTGTGTGTGTGTGTGTGTATGACTGGGTCACCTTGCTGTGCAATAGAAAATTGACAGAACACTGTAAATCAGCTATAACGAAAAACATAAAAATAATTAAATCTAATATAAGGCACAAATGAACCTTTCCACAGAAAAGAAAATCATGGACTTGGAGAATAGACTTGTGGTTGCCAAGGGGGAGGGGGAGGGAGTGGGGTGGTTGGGGAGCTTGAGTTAATAGATACAAACTATTGCCTTTGGAATGGATGAGCAATGAGATCCTGCTGTGTAGCACTGGGAACTATGTCTAGTCACTTATGATGGAGCCTGATAATGTGAGAACAAAGAATATGTACACCTATGTGTAACTGGGTCACCATGCTGTACCTTAGGGAAAAAAAATTGTGTTGGGGAAATAACTATTAAAAAAATAATAACAAAAAAATCATTAAAATTAAAAAACAAAAAACAAACAAACAAACAAACAAACAAACAAACAAATATATCCTCAGAGCCAACCTTGGCTTTTGAAAATCCAGGTGATAAGTCCATGGTTCCCAAAGCTTTCAGGGGCTTTGGGAGGTGTGGGCCAGAATGGGGGAGCCGGCGTTGGTGCCCGGATAGGCCAGGGTCCTCACAGACAGCTGATCACGTGTGGATGGGGTGGATGCCAAAGATGCCGTGTGTGTGAGCATGAGGAGTGGGGGGAGTGGCCCAGGAGACCCAGGGCGACTTCAAGGTGAAGTCAGCTGGCATTCACGCTGCTCTGCGTTTTCTCAGGCATGGTGCTTTCCATTGCTGGTTACTGTCACCTTGCGACTTCTCTTGGTGGCACCTTCCCTGCTTACATTTTACTGTATGCTAAGCACTTGATAGGAAGTCTCATTAAATTTGCACACACACTCTGTGAGGCAGGCCCTGCCAATATCCCCCTTTTACAGATGAAGAAACTGAGCTTTCGAAGGTTCAGCAACTGCCTGAGGTCACACAGTAAGTGGCAGAGCCAGCTCCCACATGGCCTCCATCACAGATGCGCCTCTCGCCCAGGCTGCAGGCTGGAATCACCTGGGTCAGGTTTCAAACACACTGTCCAGGCCCTTCCCCAAACCAACACTGAACCAACACTTTTACACACCAGGAACCTATAGCCCAGAGAATTGGCTTGCCCAAAGTGACATGGTGAGTTTGCACCAAGCTGAGCCGGAATCCAGGACCTGCCTACTGAGTACTATTCACCTGCTCCTTTGAACTTGTCCCTCTCTCCTCCCCCAGGGCCCTCCCCCAAGTGTCCACAGGTAGAGTGACTGGAGCCCGCACATGCTCCCCGCCAGCCCACAGCACTCACCTCATCACGTGGATGCATTCGGGCTCCTTGGTGAAGCTGTAGGCATAGCCGCTGGACGTGGTCCCAAAGTCGACAGCCACCACCACGAGAAACGTCTGCTGCTCAGACACGTTCGGGTCTGCATCGTTCTGCAGATACATCGTGTAGGGTACAAGGGGGTGGTGGGGGAAGGCAATCAAGCCAAGCTTTCTGGAAGGTTCCACCCTACCCCGCTGTGCACCCACTGCAGACAGGACACTGTCTGGTTCAAGGCTGCCACATGATGAGCCCTAGGGAGAGGGCAGGCCTACCTCAGCCCCCGCCTGACTCGGGGAGGGCCAGCTGACCGGGTGAGGGCACCTGCCTACACTGCCCACTCTCTCTTTACCAACTTTGCATGAATATGGCTAGTTGCAGAAATTCTTCCATCTGGGCCAGAAGCCCAGTGGTTCCCTGATTGACACCATCTTCCCCCTACAGCCCTCCCCCAGTGCCTGCACAGACTCCAGATGCTACTCAGCTGTGCTCTGTACACCTGCCAGGTGACCCCTCCATCTGCCCAGGCATATATGGGTGTAGGGCTCAGCAGAGCAGGGACCCTGCCCGGTCCTGCCATAGCCAGCCACATGACCCTGCCGAGTCCTGTCCGCCTTGGGGCTCAGAGCCTTTCTTCATCTGTCAAGCGAGTGGGTCAGGCCCTTCCAGATTTCTAAACCTTTAAGCAGTGTAGACTTTTTTAAAACAGCCACAGACCTTCAAATTATAAACAGATTTTGGATTTGAAGTGTATTGGTTAGAGCAGGGGGTGAGAGCTCCATTCATCAAGGCTTTCCTCACCCTGCCCCCCACCCCCCACACCCGAGGGGGACTGAAGCTCTTACATGGAACCCTCAGGGTCTAGAGTTTGAAAACCACAGGACCTGGCTATAGATGACCCAGCCTCCCAAACCTGAGGGAGTTCCAGGATGCAGAACTTTCCATGGAAAACCAGGACAGTTCCGGGAAAACCAGGACGAGCTGGCCCCCCTACCCAGTGATGGCTCTGAAGTTCTCAGCGGGGTCTGCTTTGAGGATCTGAGCAGCTCTTAGCAAAGCCACCCTTTCCTCTCTCCTCCCCCAGGGCCCTCCCCCAAGTCTCCAAAGTTAGTCTATGGAGTCTCCAAGTCTTTCTGGTTGGCTACGTGCAAACCCCCTGATCAGCTGCCTCACCGTATTTACCTTTGCAGTATGGGGCAGGGTGGGAGCAAATGCCCCGTCCCCATGGCCCATCACAGCCCACGTCTTCTCTCCCAGGGAAGGCTGGTGCAGAAGCAGTGACAGCCACAGCGTTTGGATGAGGCAGTAAACTGCAGTGGAAAAGCCACTGCATTTCCCTGACTCACCCACCAGCCTGATGGAGCTGCTTCCTTGCTGAGGATGCTTCAGTCTGGGAGCCCTGAATCTTCACAGAGCTGCTCCCACTCTGCCTGCTCATGGTCCCCACACCCAAGCACCGGCCACACCGTGGAAATCAGCATGGGGAAGGGCTCCATGGAGCTCACGTGGCTAGTTCCCGGGACAATTTAATCTCCACCCAAGAACAGGAGAAGCTGCAGCCTGTCATGTGTGAGCAGACTCAGAGAGCGAAGGATAATCAGCACCCACCCCCCACACAGACACACACATTTCTTACCACAATGTGGGAAGGGGACAGGGGTGTTATTCCTGTGTCCCCCAGACTCCGGGCTGGAGATGAATATGCAGATGCGGGGGCCGCTTCTAAAAGGAAAGACAAGTGCATGCCTTAGACGTGGGGTGGGCTGAGCCAGGGAGCAGACTGAGGGCTGTGTGGCTTTGCTCCTACAGGGACTGGTGCCCCTGGAAAGCCAGCCTGTGTGGGGCTGGTCGGAATTCCAGCTGGAAAAGTGGGGTGTCTGTTATGCTCCCCCTTGTATTTGATATTTAAAACTTGACCACATGAGACATTCTTTTTCTCCCAGTGACCACAGGCCACCCAAATCCCATTTAGTAGAGATGCTGCCTGGTCCCCAAACTGCATCAGCACCTGGCTTGTGCCCCCTCATAGAGCCAGTTCTTAACCCAAGCACCAGTATGGACCAGAGAAACCTGTAGCTCCCTAAGAGGATGTGCACATTTTTTGCGTGCATTTTCTTGGAAGAGCATCCACAGCCCTCAGGTTCCCAGAGGAGTGTGGGACCCCACCCCCCAAAATTAACAACCGTAGTCATAGGAATATAGGACAGGAGTGCAACTTCCAGAAAGAACTTCCTTGCTTCTTAGTGGGTGTGTCACCTCCTCCCGCCCTCTGGCATGTGGCCCTGCCAGAACATGGGGAAACTCATCTCTCTTCAGGGATGCGGAAGGGTTTTTTTTGTTTGTTTTGTTTTGGTTTGGTTTCTGGTTTTTTTGCTTTTTAGGGCGGCACCCACAGCATATGGACGTTCCTAGGCTAAGGGTCGAATCAGAGCTGTAGTTACCAACCTATACCACAGCCATAGCAATGCAAGAATGGAGCCACATCTGTGATCTACACCACAGCTCACGGCAATGCTGGATCCCTAATCCACTGAGCAAGGCCAGGTATCAAACCTCATGGATCCTAGTTGGGTCTGTTAACTGCTGAGCCATGAAGGGAACTCCCATGATGAAGGTTTTTGACATTCAGCAAGAAAACCCACAGCAGAAGGAGAGCTAGATTAGCATTTCCGGATCCCACTGCCTGGGACATGAGGTCAAACCAGAGAAGAGCCAACAGCAAGGCAGCGTGATTGGTCCATTCCCCTGCTGCTCTTGCAATTACTCAGGCACAGATATTTGTCCTGAAACCTTGCCAGGGCCCCATGGTTCTCCTCTGGGGATGAACACCCAAAGAGAAGTCACTCTGTTCCTGGTCAGAAATGGAAGTGCCACTCATTCTCCCTGCCAACTGCCCAGGACTGGCAGGGCCTATAGAGCAGCAGACCAAAGACAGCAGGTTCCCCTCACAGAGGCGATGGGCAGATCCTCAACACCCACAAATTCCAGGTACCATCCAGGGTGTCCTGCAAATATGCTCCATTCCATAATAGACTGGTGGGAAAAAGCAGGTAACTTGCTAAAACAATACCTGAGGCCAAAGGAACCCAGGGGGTTGGTGGTACCTGAAAAAGACCTGTCTTCTGCTTTAAGGGAAGCACTCGGAGTGGGCTCCATCTGCCTCTGCTGCCAAATCACTTTGGTTAATCCCACGCACTTACTGATTGTTTTTTTCTGCTTGGTGAGAACACAACCAGCATCATTACAGTGGGTGCCAAACAGGTTGAGGGGATAAAATGAATCATGAAACAGTGAATATGAAGCTTCAAATCTGCACAGCCACCTCCTCTCTCTGCAGACATTATGATCCCTGGCCTCCTGATGAGGTTCAATTCCAACTTTGGGACAAAGGTGCAGAAGCAAGTAAGCACAGAGGGAAAAAATCAATCTGGGGGGCAAAGGACTTAAACTGACATTTCTCCAAAGAAGATAGTCTAACAGTTGTTGAGCGTGTGAAAGATGCTTCACTCATTAGTCATTAGGGAAATGCATTCATTAGTCATTAGGGAAATCAAAACCACAATGAGATACTGCTTCACACCCACTAGGATGGCTACAATTAAAAAAAAAATGAAATAACAAACACTGGCAAGGATGTGGAGAAGTTGGAACCCCTATATATGCCTTATGTAAATGAAAAATGGTACAGCAATTTTTCATGGAAACAGTGGGTAGTTCCTCAAAAAGTCAAATACAAAATTACCAGAGACCCAGTTCCACTCCTAGGAATTCCACTCCTAAGTCTACCCACAGAATTGAAAACAGGAATGCAAACAGATGCTTATATGTGCATATTCACTGCAGCATTATTCACAAAAACCAAAAAAAATGAAAACCCAAGTATCCATCCATCAACAGATAAATGGATAAACCAAATGTGGTATATCCATTCAATGGAATATTATTAGGCTGTAAAAAGGAATGAAATTCTTATACATGATAGAACACAGATGAACCTAGGAAACCATGCTAAGTGAACTAAGGTGGACACAAAAGAACAGCATTGTTTAATATTTGGACTAGGCAAATTCATGGATACAAAACATCGAGGAGAGGTAGCCAGGGGCTGGGGAGAGTGAGGAATTTCCCATAGAGGATTTCCATTTTGGGTGATGAAAAAGTTTTGGAAATACTAGTGGTGGTTGCACAACATTGAGAACGTAATTAATGCCATTGATTCTCACACTTAAAAATGGTTACAATAGCAAGTCTTATGTTATATAGACCTTACCACAATTTAAAAAATTTTTATTAAGAAAAACCAACTTGCTCATCTGAGAGGGGAGGCAATTTCCGATTTCTATTAAGCACCATGGCTCCATGCTCTTGAAAAGAAAGTGAGCCTGGCTAATGGACCAGCCCACTAAACTTCAGCTCCTTCATTAATCTCCCAGCACAAGGGCACCCCCTTCTAGAAAAGCATGGGGAGCTCAGCATGTCCACTAGGGGGCCAGCCAGATGGTCCTTTCTACCTGTTGATGAGAAGTCTGCCCTGCCCCCATGGCCCCTCGGGCAGCCAGCAGAGAGATGTCATCCTGCACTGGGAGCCACCCTCTCTCCACCTGCTACCTAGAAGGCCTGCGGCCATGTGTCCACATTTGCACAGAAGGTCTTGGAAGAAACCAAATGTCTAATTACCCAGAAAATCTGGTGTTGGCAATTAGCAAACAAGCTTATTATCTGCAGACAAACCATCCACCCCACTGGCAGCTTGGTTCTAATTATCCCATCACTCAGCCCTTCTCAGAGCATGTCTCACTGACTTGCAAAATAGCATGTGTTGGGCCACACACGGAACACATGCTTTGGGCCCCTAGAGGACTCCGGGATATGTGAGGATAAGAACGAAGGATTTTTTTGGTTCTCCCTGAACTTCCCTGTCTCTGGTTCAATATGAAATAAATCATTTGACTTGCTGATCACTCGGCCAGGCCTGAGGCAACTGAACTTTGCGGACTTTCTCCATTAGATATTAAAATGCAGAAGCATTGTGAGATGATTTAAAACTGATTTGCATAGAAGGTATGCCGGAGTAACGGTTTTTCTAGACATTTGCATAGCATGCACGCCCCCGTCCGCAGCTTTACAGATCTCAAATCAAAGATAATTCAACCAGCTAATATGCATCGATGCACCACAGGATTGTACCAAGTCTGTACTATTCAGGATGTCAAAGAGGTGCTCAAGGAGTTCCTGTTGTGACTCAGTGGTTAACGAATCTGACTAGGAACCATGAGGTTGGGGGTTCCATCCTTGGCCTCGCTCAGGGGTTCTTGAAATGCTGCATATCAACAACATCCTGGGTTAAGGATCCGGTGTTGTCCTGAGCTGTGGTGTAGGTCGCATACGCAGCTCGGATCCCGCATTGCTGTGGCTCTGGTGTAGGCCAGCGGCTACAGCTCCGATTCGACCCCTAGCCTGGGAACCTCCATATGCCACGGGTGCAGCCCTAAAAAGCAAAAAAAAAAAAAAAGTGCTCAAAAATTCTTAGGAAAAAGAACATGGAAAAGCCTCCTTTAGCCCCTGAGGGGTGTGGGAAGTTTCTGCTGTGTTAATAAACCCAACCAATCTTGAGAGCTTTCATGCAATAGGTAAAGCCACTAAGAATATACGCAATGGGGTTAATGAATATTATCTATTGGCCTGTGGATAACTGATAGATCTAAGCTCAAAGGCAGTAGGAGAGAGTTGATACAGGGAAGGTCTATGCTGTGTCCTGACTATCAGTTAAACATAGGCCATTATCCACAGTAAGGAATACTGACTGTCATTAATTGCAACCCTGTTTATGCTTCTCTGTAAAGCCAATATAATAACATCTGCCCTGTGACTACTCCCCCGCCGACATGATATTCCAGTTCAGTAAACACAGAGTGACTTGGGCACATCAGAAATAGAAGAGAAAGGCAAAGCTAAAAGCCCGACAAAAATAGAGATTTTGAGAGTGCAGGCTTAGGGGAAAGAAAGGAAGCTGATGAAAAGAAAATTGACACCCTTCTGCAGAGGTAAGGCAAGAGGACTGGTGAAAGAGATTAAAGAAAAAGGCTTTACCATAAGTGTAGTCAAGGGCAGAGCCAAAGGATCTGGGAGTCTTAAGAAATACCTATTCTGCTGGATTAAACAGACAGGCAAAGCATCTTCCGTTTCGAGCACTAAGTTACCTTGAAACGCAGTAACACAGAGGGATTTGATGATTTCACATCACAGAATCGGAAAAACATAAAATACGCAACATTTCAAGAACACAAACGATCAGCCACAGAATTAAGTCTCGGAGCTTCAGAGACCTGGGAGTAATTTAGTAAATCAACGTAAAATAATTATCAGGTCTTCTTTGGCACTGGGTTTTAGGTGATATATCATCACTTCTGTCTTATATACTTACTGTGCAATCATTTTTAGTTTAGTGACTATAAAAATAAATTGATAAGGGTGTTCCTAGATTCACCCTTTTTTTAAATTTTTGTCTTTTGTCTTTTCAGGGCCTCACCTGCAGCATACGGAAGTTCACAGGCTAGGGGTCTAATGGGAGCTACAGCTGCCGGCCCACACCACAGCCACAGCAACGCCGGATCCTTAACCCACTGAGCAAGGCCAGGGATCTAACCCACAACCTCACAGTTCCTAGTCAGATTCGTTTCTGCTGCGCCACGACAGGAACTCCCCCTAGGTTCACTCTTAACCTGAGACTCACCCCCAAAACATTCTTCAACCAAGTCATTAAAAAAAATGATTTTTGCAGCAAAGAGGGACACATAAATAAATGAAAATATTTACACAGCCAGAAAGAGGATATAAATAAGTAAAAAGAGGACTCAACCAAAAGGTCTCCTGCCACAGGATTTTTTAGAACCCCAAGGCCAGTCATTGAGGGGGAACCAGTTGAACTTGTGAGGTTAATATTCATCATTGGCCTTAACAGTGTAAGAATTAAAGAGTAGGCTTCATCGGGGTTTCTGCTATAAAATGCAAGACATAAAATCCAGACACATTTTTATTTGCTCCTGGCTCTACTGGCTTTAACCAAAGCAGACATTCCTAAAATAAAAAGCAGTCTTGATAAGAGGACCTCGAGAGACAGCCGTAATTCATGAACTTGCTTGTTGCTCTTCTCTGCTGGAGACATTAGTCAGCAAATGGCCGGGAGCAGAATCACGGACTTTCTGAGATACAGAAAATCAATCTGCTCCATAAATACAACATTTTTAAAGATGAAGACAGAATCACTGGGCTGACTTTCTTTTACAAGACTCCAGGCTCAGGCAAAATGACAGGTGGTCTTAAGCAGTGGAGACACCCCAGATTTTCCAAATAGGCCTCCTCACTAGCATTCAGATTTATGTTCCATCAAATAAATGCTCAATTTCAAAAGGATGTGTAAGGTCTGGCCTTCATGATTTTAAACACAAACACACACACACACATACACACTCATTTCTTTTCTCCTGCTGGCTGTGAGATAACAGGTACTTGCTGACAATTGCCTAAAATCAGGCTATTTGGAAAAGCTCTCCTTTTCTCTCTCTCCTTATATACCCTCCCTGCAGTGTCATCTTTGAAAATTGATCAGCTCAAGGTCGTGGGTAGGTTACCAGCAAATATATTTTAAGAAGGAAAATTTTAAAAATTTTATTACCCTATAACAGGCTGCACAGCTAGCTGAACTAATGCATTATTACCGTAAGCTGAACTTCCATTTCAGTAAATAATTTATGGGCTTTTTTTTTTTTTAATCACCATGGTTGATGTCCAGAGTAAATGGAAATTTTATTGGCATGAACCAGGAGACCCTCCTGGCTACAAAGAACACTGAGTGTAAAATAGCTGCTCTCCAAATGCTAAATAATAATTATGGAAATGGGCATTTACAGTGGCAGAAACTATAGCATCAGGCAGTGAGGGGCTGCATCAGGTCCTCCCTGACACTAGGTAGGATCTTCCAGTTACCCTACATCGCTAAATGGTTTAGGAGATGAGATGCCCCAGGGAGAGAGAACTGGGGAAGTGGAGTTTCCTCAGAGACAGTAAGATCCCCAAGTTCCTGCAACCTCAGGTCTGGAGTGGGGGTAGTTCGCAATGTCTCCCTTAACCACAGATTCACACACAGACGTGTGTCCAGACAGCTGTTGGAGGAGGTGAGGAAATGCTTTCTAGACCAAAGGTCTTCCTACTAATTTTCATGAATTATATTCAGCAACATCACAGGCCCTGTCCACTGGGACCAGCATTTGGAGGGGCTCTACCAGATCAACACCACCCAGATTATCCAGATACTTTTGTCCACCTCGCTTCTCTTTCACAGACTCTAGGTTCATCTGGACAAGGCCATGCCTTCTCTGATTCCTCAACTTGTGACTTGTCACAAGCACTCAATAAACGTTGGATGGATGGATGGATGGATGGATGTGTGGTTGGAGAGTAGATGGATGGGTAGATGGTTGGGGGAGTGGATGAGTGGATGGATGGATGGATGGATGTAGACAGATCGGTGGTTGGGTGGGTAGCTGGGTGGGTGGATGTTTCTATGTGTGCCCAAAAGGGCACTCAGTGATTATCCATAAACTTGGAGAGCCACTGAAGTCTTTCCCAACCAAGGGTGTCAACCCCCCTGATCCAAGATATTATTAATACACATCCTGAGTTACCTCCAATGATGTGGGATCAGCTCTCAAATCACCCCTAGACCTGCCTCTCTTCTCAAATATCCCCTTTGGTCAGTACAACCACCATGGCTCCCAGACAGGAGACTTCCTAGACTCCTCCCACCCTTCTCATTGCACTCGAAGGCCCTGTCATTCCTACTTCTTAGCATCTCTCACATTACCCTTCCTCTGCAACCTCACCACCACAACTTTGGTCCAGATCCTGCTGATGGGACTCCTGCCCAGCCTCTCTTGGTCTCCCTGCTCTGGGTCTCCCCATCCAAGTCATGCTCTGCTCAGTCAGAACCATCTGGCCCAAACTGAGGTCTGCTCACTTTAGTCCACCAGGCCAGGCCCCTCTAGTCCCATCCCCCACAGGATAAAGTCTAACACACACTTAGCACCCAGGGCTCTAAAGGTCCATCCCACCTCTCTCTGCAGCCTCACCTCTCTCCATCGCCCCCATCCCTAGTGCTACTGTCCACAGACCCTGGAACATCTGTGCTCAATCAGGCCTCCAGATTTTTGCACATACTGTGCTTCCGCCTGGAGTGCATCTCACATCTGCCCCATCCTCTGGGGAACTCCAGGCCTGAGGGTCATTCCCCTCTCTCTCTTTGAGGGAGAAGAGCCTCCTCTACTCTCTGAGTACAGAAGAGAGAGAAACTTGTTCATCTGCAAGTGGGGATGGACGGGCAAAACCCAGACTTGTGGAAACGCTGGGGACAACAGCCAGAGTTCATCAAGAAATAAAGTACAAGGAAAATGTACAGGAAAAAAAGAGGGGAAACTGTAGATTAGAGGGTCTCAAACTTTGATGTACATCACACACCTGGAGCACTTGTTAAAACAGACGTGCTGACCCCACCCCCAAAGCGTCTACGCCAGTAGGTCTGGGAATGCTGAGTATATGCATTTCTAATGAGTTACCGGGCTCTCTGGATCAGCCCCGGAGAGAGGCTGCTATGGCTTCAAAGACACTTCAAAGACAAAGCAACTCCAGTCATTGAAATGCTTGGCCCTTCATTGGATCATGATTCAAAATAAACAAGAAAATTTACGCCATTTACGAGACAACTGGAAATGTAAACACTGACCAGTTATTGAAAATACGAAGGAATTATTGTTAATGGGGTGAGTATGTAATTTCTGAGTTGTTATGCTTTAGAGATACATTCTGAAATATTTACAGAGGAAACAACAGGATTTGTCCCTGCTCTGGGTCTCCCCATCCAAGTCATGCTCTGGAATTTTTATCAAAATAATGCAGGAGGGGAGGGACAGAGATTAAACAAGATGGGCCACAAATTAATAATGATGGAAACAGGTGACATTTTCATGGGGGCTCAATACATTATTTGCCCTGCTTTTACAAATGCTCTGAATTTTGCATAATAAAAGAGTTGGCATTTTAATGTACCCATTTCATGTCCATCTTCCTACTGTCAGGAAGGTGAGATGATTCTTTCTTATGTATCAGTCAGAGCACCTGGACCATCTATGGCAGGTGCTCCAGATATCTGTCAGGTGAATAAACAAGCTAGTAAGACTATGAGCTCATTTAAACCTATACATGTGGACTTGAAGGCCTAGGAAGGTTTCAGACCTGGGTCACCAGTGGGTGAAGGGTACCTGTCCCCGTGGCTTTTCTGGAGCTGAGCTGTTGAAATAGATCTGACCAGCCCTTGAAGGAGCCTGAATTTCAGCAGCATCCACCAGGTCCCCTTGCAGGCATCAAAGCAGGCGTTCTGGCCACCAGCTGAGTGACTCCCGCTCAGAGGTGGGTGCCAGCCCAGCCTCAGATCCAGGGCCCTCCTAGACTACAACCTCAGGTCAGGGGGCTGTCCCCTGCCCTCTGCTGGGTCCTCCCACATCCCATATTCTAAGGAATTGGCAGCAGCCCCTGCAGACAGGCAGGGTTTCTCTAAGGACCAGGGCACACCCTTTCTACTGTGTTCAGACGCACTGGGCTCCCAACTCCATGTGGGAGGGGCAAGAAGCCTCAGGGAAGGGCTCGGCCAACTAAGGAATGGCCAGCTGCAACGCCAATGTCAGATGTCACCCCGTGACCCTTTGTACTAAAAGAACACACTTGGAGGCCTCCAGAAGGGGAGGGGGGTCGTTCCTGAGGAAACCAGGCTATAGGCACAGCATCCTCCAAGCTCAGGCAGGGCAGCCAGCATGGGCCTCGGGGTCAAAGGCTATGTCTTGCCAGAACCAGAGCTCCCTGGAACTAGAGCAAAGCCGAAGCTGGCTCCTAGGCTGCTGTCCTCAGCAGGAAATAAAGATAATGAATTGACTCCAAATGACAGTGCCGAACTCGGCGTGGCAGGTAGAGAAAGCGAAGGTCTGGACCCCAGCTTGTGAGCCTGGAGACACTACCACCTCTCCCTTGTACCTTCTCCCTCCTCGAGGTGGGGAATTCGGATGCTCAGGTGCTCTGTCATTGTATTTCAGTGAACAAAGGAGGTAATGCCTGAGAAGCCCTCGGAAATAAAAGCCCCGCCCACCATTTGCTGAATTCCTTCTTGGGGTCAAAGATACATGTTTTGGTTTGGGTTTTTTTTTTTTTTTTAAGTTTAGGGTCTTTTTCCTATGCTTATTAAACTCAAGTTATGAATTTGACATTATTAGAAGTCTATCAGGAAAGCTATGGTGGCCGGCACCCATTGAATGCGAACACACTGGGGCAGCTCATGAAGTCCTGCTGTGTTAAGGGGCCTGAGGGACTGTCCTGACTCCTATTTGATGGATGAGCAAAGTAAGGCCTAGGCCAGTAAGAAAGAAGCCCCCGCTGTTAGGATGCTGCCTGGCTGGATTCAGAGTTCGCCACCTCCGAGCCTGCACCCCTGCACTGTACACAATGCCAGGTCTCACACAGGCATCATTTCACGTTCAAGGTGAAACTAGAGAGACGTGTTAAGTCAAATCCTCATTTCACAGATGAGCACACAGCGTGGGGGAAGTCAGGAGGCCGCAGTCACAGGGCACCCCCGGCTGGTGCCCCTGCTTCCAGGCTCAGAAGACAGAGGGCACACCTCAGCCTTCCTGAAGCTCCAAAGTCAAACGGGGCTCTCCGTTTCAAAAGCCATGACTCTTCAAAGCCAAATGTCAGGGTGGGGAGGAGCTATGATAACGCAGAGGTTGGGAGTCAGCAAAGCCTGGCCTCGAATCCTAGCATGGCCACGTCCCAGAGCCGTGCCCTGCGGTCAGCCACTCGGCCTCTCCAAGCCTCAGTTTTCTCACCTGGGAAATGGGCGTGGGTAGGGATCATGATGGTGGTGATACCTTTTATAGGATGTTTGTAAAATAATACATGAGTCCATGAAATGAATCAATGAAATAATACCTATAAAGCCTGGCAGGGCAAGCACTTGATAAGTTGTAGATGTTATGTATTATCGTTCCTATTGTCAATATCATCAAAGTGCTCCAACTGCCTCTGAGAAAAGACCCATGTTTCACCAGGCGACAGGCAGAGCCCCCACTCATGGGCAAGGGCAGCAGATGCATTTCCTTTACATCACGCTTCTCTGCGCTTGTTAGTCAAGGATAAAAAGTCTCATCAGCCAGAAACTTGGTAAAAAGGAACCTTCAGGAAAACTATGAATAATGGGAACTATGAGTGCCTGGCTGCCCCCGGGTAAGGGAGGCTGTCTGGCCCCGACTTCCCGCCTAGGCCATCTGTCACCTCTGGGGCACTTTCAGAATAACCCAGCAGAACTTGGGAAGTCATGTGACACTCCTCGCTGAGGAATTAAACTCAGTACTTCCTGTCCTTCCCAGGGAGGCACATTTTCAAACTGACCAGGTAAATGAAGAATGGCTCTCCCACCAAGGAAAAGAGTCCACCTGCCTGGGCACCTGGAGGGTT
Source organism: Phacochoerus africanus (assembly GCF_016906955.1). Classification (NCBI taxonomy): domain Eukaryota; kingdom Metazoa; phylum Chordata; class Mammalia; order Artiodactyla; family Suidae; genus Phacochoerus; species Phacochoerus africanus. The sequence continues at coordinate 127,226,917 of NC_062558.1, forward strand.
TAGACTCCCCCAATTTCTACCATGAACAGCTTTGGGACAGCTCAGCCTACAGAGGCCACGGCATGGCTGGCACTGACTGTACCAAGACTAAAGACAGGGGCAAAGCCATCCAGTCCATTGCGGAGCCACGAAGAGGCATTTTCACCTCCCAAACGCTCAGCACCTCTTCCTGGGGAGGGGAGAGAGAGAGGCAGATGAGGAGGTTAGGGCTGGGGAGACAGACGGCAGAGCTGTGCCACCTCCAGCCAAAAAGGGTTGCCCTTAATCCACTTGCACCCCAAGCCAGAATGAGAGCACAAACTTCCCATACTCAGCCAGTGCCCTGGAGCTGTGGCTTGTGCTCACGATAGACCCCTCTGAGGAGTGTCTTTAATGGAAGAAATGTCCCAATCAGTGGCACAGTTTGTGCACTGCACAAAGGCACCCACCGTGGGGGACATCCCCCAAGCATGACTGCACCCCCTCAGAAGTGGGGGTGCCGTTTTCTTACCACAGAGGTGGCATCCAAAGCCATGAACTGAAGGGCTATATCGCCTAGAGTGAGCACCCTTTTCTGATGTTTGCACCAATGTTTGCATCTTTTTCTAATGCATCTAAAAGCACCATAAAAGAAGGTAGTCCTGGCACTTAATAATCCCAAAAAGGAAGGAAATGCCTGGAAAGGTTCTGAGTTCCCCATCACTGGAGGAGTCCAAGTTGAGGCCAGGCAACCACTTAGCTATAGAAGAGCAAGAGGGGGTCAGAATAAAAAGTGGTGGTGGGGTAACTGGGGAGGAGTGGAAACCAGACTGTGTGGATTGAGGCATTCAATCAAGATTCACTGAGCACATGATTCACTACCTGCTGGGAGCTGTAGAAGCCACGTAGCACTGTAATTAGGCTCAGGGATCTTCCAGTCCCTTGGAACTGGAGGGACTGGTTCAAATCCCAGCTCAGTCATTTACTGATCTTGGAAGATACTGCTGCATCCACCCAAAATCCATTTCTCCCTTCTTAACTAAACGTCCGTTTTACGTAACTGGGGGAGCCATGACCCATCCCCAGATCCAGGGTAGATCCTGAGTAGCTCAAACCCATCAGGGCCAACCCGTTCCCCTTCCAGTGATGGACAGGGAAATGGGGTTGGGACCCACAGTTCTGGCTGATGGGGCATGAAGGGAAGTCTACTGGAGGCTCCTTGGGAAAGAAATGTCTTGACTCTCAAACAAGCCCACTTGGCCAGCTACCATCTTGCCTCCAGCCCAAGAGGCATCCAACATGGAAAGACCCTCTATGGGCTGCTGAATACCTGCCTTGGAGCCTGCCAGACCTCTGGACCTCCCATTCATGGTCATCATTATTTTCCTTTTTCTAGACACAAGATCAAGTCAGGTTTTCCATGCTTTGCCGCTAAAAACTGGTTCACTGTGTGCCATCTTGAAAAAATGACTAAACGTCCCTGTGGCTCAGTCTTCCTTCTGCATTACATAGAGATGACTGACTCCTACTTTCTAAGATGAATGAGGATTCACTAAGAATAACACAGGCCAAGGTCTTAACAGGTGTAGCTGTTATTCTGTACTGTGCCTCATTTTCTCTTTACAAACAACCCGATGAAGTAGGAAATAGGTAGTGATTAGTCCCATTTAACAGCAGAGGAAACCCAGGCATAGAGCGGTTAAGCGTTTCCCTAAATTCACACAGCTAGGACGTGCCTGTCTCTTAACACACAAATTCCTTCACTCCCCACATTCCAGCCCTGAGGTTCCAGGACCTGGAGATTGGCCTCCTGTACCATTGGGAACGTGCAGTGAAAAGCAATGAAAAATTAAAGCTCGGAAGGGAGTGGCAATGAGGGGGCACTGCTAATGGGCATGAGTTTCTTTTGGGGGGGTGAGAAAAATGCTCTGCAAAGTGATGGGGGGTGGCGGCACAACCTGGTGAATATCCCAAAAACCACTGACCTGTATACTTTAAAATGGTGAGGTTTATGATATGTAAATTATATCTCCATTTTTAAAAAAAAATCAAAGAGCTACAGGAAACTACCTTGTAAGGAAAACTGTCCCCTACCCCACCTGCCCTCAGGAGCACAGCCTTGCTCCCTCGGCATGGCGATCAGTCGTGTTCATCCACCCTGGCTGCAGCTCCCTCCCTGGACAGAGGCCGACCTCTCTGCTGGGCAGGGCTCCGTGGTTCTGGGGAAATGGCTGCTGACTACAGCCAGGCCAGGGGCAACAGCTGGCACTGGCCTGTCTCCAGACACCCTGCTATTTAGCAACACGAGAATGTGGGCACAGAGCAGAGCCAGCACCCCAGGTCACCACTGTGTCTTCACTTTTCCCCTAGATGCTCTGAAGCTGGCTGGTCAGGGGCAAGGCATCCTGACAGCCAGCTGCAGACAGAGGCCTTGTCCGTGCTTCCCCGAGGAAAAGTAGTTTCAAGGGCTCTGGAATAAATGCCAGAGAAGGTGCCCGATAGCCTTTGGCAGGAGTTAACAGCCGGAGGGCAAACTGCAGCAGCATTAAAACGGTCTTCTGTTAACAGTTTGCAAGTGCCCACTGCCTGAGCTGCATCCAGGATGTGCTCAGGAACCTGCCTGAGAAATTTCTGCTTCCAAAATATAAAGAAAAAGAGAAGAGAAATGCCACAAGGAACTCAAAAGAGGCCCTGGGCAGGTCAAGTGTGGCCCATCCACTGCAACCTGAAAAGGGGCTTCCAAGGGGGCGAGCAAACACCCTCCAGTAGGGGCAGCCTGGCACCAGTACCCAGACCATTCCTCACGTGCTGGGCAAAGGCTTCACGTCCACCAGAAGGAGATAAAGTCCTTTTACAGAATTTTCAAGACTCAGTTTAAACTCCTAATTCTTACTTTTTTTTATTTTTCCTTTTTCTTTTTTTCTTTTTTGGCTATAGTGCATAGTGACTTGATGTGGGATCTCAGTTCATGGGCCAGGGACTGAATCTAAGTCACAGCAGTGAAAACACCAAATCCTAACCACTAGACCACCAGGGAACTCCCAATTCATTTTCTATATAGAACCTTCACTGAGCGGTTGACATTCTCACAAAAATAGAATTCATAAATTGGGTTAAGATGCTGATTAACTTTTGACCTTGCTAAGTTAAGTATGCATGGCAAATTTTCAAGAGTAACTATTCTTGAAAGGAGTTGAAATAGAATATCTAACTTCCAGAGCAGTGACAGGAGACAAAAACAAAGAAAATTAGTGGACAATTCCCCCAGGACCGAACTTGCTCAAAGCTGTTTCCCAAGGCATATAAAGGCCATGTTAAGAAACCTGCCCTAGGGAGTTCCCGTCTTGGCCCAGCGGAAACGAATCTGACTAGGAACCATGAGGTTGTGGGTTCGATCCCTGGCCTCGTGCAGTGGGTTAAGGATCTGGCGTTGCCGTGAGCTGTGGTGTAGGTCACAGACACGGCTTGGATCTGGCATTGCTGTGGCTCTAGCATAGGCCGGCGGCAACAGCTCCGATTAGACCCCTAGCCTGGGAACCTCCATATGCCATGGGTGCGGCCCTAAAAAGACCAAAAAAGAAAGAAAAGAAACCTTCCCTAGAATGGGGCTAATTTCCTCAGGCTACTCCACAGAGCAGGGGAAAGCCTTAAGCTGCAGGACCCAGAGTGTCCCCAGAGTATCCTGTGGCCCACCTAAGGCCCAGTAGCCGTGATGAGAGCCACAGACCTGCTTTCACTGACACACTCGGCCCAGCCCCCATCCCAGAGCAAGCAGAAGCTGATCACCAAACTTTGACCTGCTTTTAATCCGAACTTAAAGCAAGTCAACGACAATGAGAACAAAACCAAACCAGACCCCTGGTGTGAATCGGTCCAGCAGGATAAGAGCAAACACACGGCACACCCCTGCTGATCCCCACCCACCCCCACCAGGCTGAAATGCAAGTATGTCCTTCCCAATCCTCTCCCAGCTGAGGGGGGGGACAGTAAGCCTCAAAGCCACACGAACCCAGGAAATAATATATGTTCAGGGGCCATGAGGAGGCCACACAGACGGCACCAGATGCCAAAATATTCAGATCCCTTACAAGCGCCATATCCACTGGTGCATGCATGGTATTTGTGCTCTGGTGTTCAGGCTTCCGGACATGTGGCCTCCAGGAGCCCCTGTTCCAGCCCCTGTGGTACCTGGAGAAGCAAGGACCGAGGGCCAAGGAATGAGACTTTGCACCCTCACCTGTACCCGTGGATGGCCAAAGCCCAGGGTGGTGTGTCTCCGGCTTTGCAGGGCTGCTGCTGGCCGCCCCGCCCTCACAAGGCCATCCCGCTTCACTAAGCCTAAATGGGCCCACGATGGCTTCTGCCTGCATGGTTATCTTTAAAAGCTCTGTCTGGAACTCAATTAATCAGCGGCCACCTCCTCTTCAGAGCAGAAAGCTCCAGATGCACAGTGACCCGCCCGCCTCTCCACAGTCACACCCCCACCCGCTGAGCCCGGAATGTCCCCACACAGGGCAGTGACTTTCAGGAGGGGCCCACAGGAATGCCTCAGGCTGGGAAAGTGGCAGCTGGTCACAGGGACTTCCTCACAGGCCAGCGTTCCCACCCTGTCTCTCTGTTCCTCTCTCTCCACAGACCTAGCCTGGAAAGGTTTCAGATGCCGTGGACACAACTCTGGGGACATTCCGGATTAGTGAGCAAGAAGGCTTCCAGAAGCTAAACCTGTAGCAGGGAAGCAGGCAGGGGGCCACAGAGCATCACTTGGCCTTACATGGAAAGTTCATCAGCGGAGCAGTCCTGGGCCCCATCCCCCCTGCGTCTGCCTGAGCCCTCCTCTGCCCCACCCCCACTGGGCTGCCATCAGTCCTGTCTAATGGATAAATGGATATGCACCTTAATTTATAAGAATCCAACTATGAGTTCTCAGGCCACTACAGAGCGAGTGCTTTCAATTTAAACACTGTCATTAAGAACACTAGGAAATTCTATCTTGCACATGAACTCTTTATTAGACCTCAAGATAAGTGCCGTGGGGGACTGAGGTGAGGGTGGCAGCCCCAGGCTGGTGGTGCTCGTCTGGCATCTTGAAGGGCAAGTTTGCCGAATGAACAAGATGGGGAGGGAAAACCAGTCAGAGGGAACAGCATGAGCAAAGACAGAGCAGTGTGGAGAGCTTCACAGAGAGCCTTGCACCCTGGGAGACCGCCCCCCGGATCTCAACACAGCCGCCAATTTCATCAGGTTACTCCCACCCTCCAGCACCTGCGGTGGCTCCCCACTGCCCTTCATTTCAGATCTAACTCTTTAACCAATCAGACATCTCCATTAGCCCCTCATCATGGCCCCCCCATCATGAGCGCCCCCCCGTACAACCCTCTGCACCAGCTGGGCTGTGTACTCTGCCATCTGGGAAGCCATCTGCCGTCCCCCAGGCCCTCTTGTGCGCCCGTCTGCAGGGAGAAAAGGCCCTGCTAACCTTCCCATGGGAGGCACTGACCCTCGTGGCTGCCCTCCAATCCGGCACAGCCCCGAGCTACTCTTCCAGGGCCAGGGGATGGGTCAAGGACACAGAGTTAGCTGGGCCGGAGCACATTCGGTTCCACCCTCACCAGCTCTGCCACAGACAGGATTCTGTCACGGGCCTCAGTTTCCACAGCTGCAACCTGGGCTAGTGACTGTTTCCCCCTCACAGGGCTGCGTGGATGGCAAAGGAGGATGTGTGAGAAGATCCCAGCCCTGAGCCGGGTTCAGAGCAGGTGCTCAAAAAGCACAGGCCCATCCACCGTTCCCAGGCCCAGGGCACACACCTGCTGAGGTTTTCCACCTGCGTCTCCACATGAGGGCCACTAAGCCTCCTGCCCTGGACCAAAGAAGCCCCCCTCCCCGACCACGTGTACACCCCAGAAACCACTTCGGGCAAGCAGGGTGGCCAGCCCCAGCCCTCAAGGCCGCCCAGGCTGACCTATGCATCCCCACCCTATGAGGCAGCACTCAACCACCAGGATCCTACCAAGAGAAATGAGTGCACCTATGCATCCACAGAAAGATCTGTTCCAGAATGTTCACAGCAGTTTTTCTCATAATCGCCAAAAACTAAGAACAATCAAAACATCAACGGGAGGGAGTTCCCATTGTGGTTCAGTGGTAACAAATCCGACTAGTATCCATAAAGACGCAGGTTCGATCCCTGGTCCCACTCAGTGGGTTAAGGATCTGGCATTGCCATGAGCTATGGTGTAGGTTGCAGATGCAGCTCAGATTTGGCACTGCTGCGGTTGTTGTGTAGGCTGGCAGTGGTAGCTCTGTTTCAACCCCTAGCCTGGGAACTTCCATATGCTGAAAGTGCAGCCCTAAAAAGACAAAACAAAAAATCAACAGAATAGATGAACAAAGTGTTGTATTGCCATACAATGAAATACTACTCAGCAATAAAAAGGGAACAAAATACAGATACCCCCCAATAATGTGAATAAACCTCAAAAGCACTGTGTTGAGCAAGAGACCCTGAACATGAAAGAGCACCTGCTCTCAGGTTCCATCCACGTGAAGTTCAAGAACAGGCACACCTAAGGTGAAAGGTATCAGAACAATGGTTACCTCACAGGGTGGGTAGATAAGAGACAGTGATGGGGCATGAGGGAACTTTCTGGAGTGATGAGAATGTCCTATATCTTCTCTGGTGTGGTGCTGACACAGCGTATCAGCTTCTCATTGCTGCTGTAATACGTTCGCACAAACTCAGTGACTTAAAACCAGACCGTTCTGGAGGTCAGAAGTCTGACACAGGTCCCCCTGGGCTAGAATCGGAGTGTCCAGAGGGCTGCGTTCCTTCTGGAAGTGCCAGAGGAAAGTCCACTTCCTTTCCTTTTCCGGCTTCTAGAAGACACCTGCCTTCCTTGGCTGTATCCCCTGCCTCCATCTTCAGAGCCAGCAGCACAGACCTCCCGATCTCTCTCTGACTCTGACCTACATGCCTGATCTTGGGGTTACACCAAGCCCACCCTGGTAATCCAGGACAATCTCCCCTTCTCAAACCCTTCAGTGTAATCACATCCACAAAGTCCCTTTGGCCGTTAGAGGGAACATAAGTCAGTGTTCCGGGGACTAAGATGTGAACATCTTGAAGGGCCATTACAGGGCCCACAGCACATGAGTACATGGTACATATATTTGTAAAAATCCATGAGCTGCACACTTAACATGGGTATGCTTCACTCTGTGTAAATCATACCAATAATAGTAATAAAAGAACAAATAAGAAGGGCACCTGTGGAGTTCCCATTGTGGAGCAGTGGTTAATGAATCTGACTAGGAACCATGAGGTTGCGGGTTCGATCCCTGGCCTTGCTCAGTGGGTTAAGGATCCGGCTTTGCTGTGAGCTGTGGTGTAGATCGCAGACTCGGCTCGGATCTGGTGTTGCTGTGGCTCTGGTGTAGGCCGGCGGCAACGGCTCCGATTAGACCCCTAGCCTGGGAACCTCCATATGCTGTGGGAGAGGCCCTAGAAAAGGCAAAAAGACACACACACACACAAAACGCACCTATAACCTGAGCTGTCACTGTTACATCCCAGGCCATGGCTTTGCAAGTACCATCTCACTTAATCCTATACCCACCTTGCCTCATTCTCTGCTTTGCAGAAACCAAGACACAAGGCGAGAGAAAACTTCCCTTGCAACTGGTAGAAAGCCAAGCCAATTTGAATCCAAGTTCTGCCTGCAACCCAAGGTCACCAAAGACCTCAGCTACAGGGGTCAGGAAGGTGGCACAAAGGACCGAGGTTTTTCTTCTATGCCCACTTTTATTGCCATGTGGGTACCAGAACTTTCCCTTAACTCTGCCCTGAAGAAAACAATGGTATGCGTGGAATGAGAAAAGAAAACTTAAGGTAGGGACAGTAGGCGTGATGGCAGCTGCCCAGGGAAGACCCCACGCCCGGTCGGAGGGGCCGAGGTGCTTAGGTTCCAGCGGAGGCGTCAGAAATCCAGGTTTTTATGTGAAATTTCATTCATTTTAATTATAGGCAATGAACCCAAATAGATGAGCAAACATTTGTCCACAGGCCTCCAGTCTGCACCTCGCACACCCCATCCTACCCCTCCCACCACCTCCACAGGGCCAGCCTTGCCCGGCTGAACCGGCTCTGCTCTTGGCAGGCCATGGCCACCCGCAGGGAAAGTGCCAGAAGGGCACAGAGCTGCATTTGTGACAACTCCTAAAGGACACCCACGAGGCAGCTGTAATGAGGCCTCCTGCCTGATGGCAACACATGCTCCAGACGGGACCAGAGGCCCTGCTCCTGAGATCCCAGCTGCTCTTGCCACCAAGGCACCTCCGAAGGGATGCCTACCTGAGGGCCCCTGACTGCACCCCAATATCGGGGCCTGCGACACCAGCAAACAGGTTCCAGCAGAGCCCTGCTGAGCCACCCAGGGCTGGGAGCGCAGGCAGCATCAGCCCTGAGCTCTAGGAAGAGACAACTAGGATCCTGCATTTCCAAGCACCCCGCCCCGCCAGCACAGAGCCCCGCCCCGCCAGCACAGAGCCCCGCCCCTAGGCAGCGCCCAGCCCATCCTGCGCAGCGCCCAGCCCATCCTGCCCACCCCCCACGTTTGGTGTAAGGGCCCTACCGGGTCTTATGCAGTGGCTTTCCTGGGGATGGGAGCAAGGCATGTGAGGCAGTGCCACAGAAAGTATCCAGGACACGGATTTAGGAAGAACACAAAAATCCAAGCTCAAAACCATCAGGCCAACCCCTCGTTCTCTCCTCCCAAGGCCTTAACTAAGAACCATAAACTTTCAAGCTCTGCAGCCTTGTCTATAAAAGGAGGATAACACTCCCTTCCCCAGTGGGTTTTATGAAAGCCCGCCGATTGGCTCTGTCTCGTTTGGCCTGGAAATTCTAGAAGGCCAAACCGCAAGGGGTTAACAGGGGCTTCCTCTGGGTGTGGGTCCTGGCTGTTGTCTTCTCTCTTCCTCTGGATTATATTTTCTGTGATGAACATGTCATATCATTGTCATGAGAACCAAAGTTATCTTCATTTTTACCCAGGACTTGCCCAGGAGGTCATGCAGATGAGGAGAGGCCGGGCAGGGTGGGGTGAGCAGGGTGGGAGGCTGGCTCTCCCCAGCACCTCCTGTAGCCTCCCGGTGCCCTGCTGCTCAGCCGCAGCCCTGGTCCTGCCTGCTCCTCTGTCTCCTGCTCCAGGACCCCCAGCTCCTGGGGATCGCCCGCCTCCCACCGACCGGGGGCTGACTCTCTGTCTAGCAAATCTCCCAGCAACCCCGTGGGGTAGGGGGTATGTCTCAGTTCCATCCTACAGGTGAGGAGATAGAAGTTCAGGAAGGTTCCCAGGCCCGCTAGAGACTTCACAAGGGTCAGCCACAGAGCTGAGACTCAAACCCAGAACTTGAGCTGGTCCCACAGCACTACACTGCCTCCCAGAGCTGGGAGCTCAGCCCAGGGACCTACCTGGAAGGAGGTCTCACACGTCTCAGCCTCTTTCAGACCCAGGAGGGGAACTATACTTAATGAGGTTGCTCTGGCTCTAATACTCAACCCCCTAAGTGTCCCTAAATGCCCCCTGCCTGAAGTGGGCCATCCTGGATGCTGAGACAGAAATCTTGCCTCTCTGCCCCAGGGCGGAAAGGGGTGGGGGGCAGGGGGTGCAATCTGCTTGGGTTCCAGGCCTCACCCTGGGCTCCCATGTCCTGGCTCCACCCCCAGGCTCCAACCTTCTCAACCAGCACTGCCCTCAGCTTTAATCATTCGGATCCTGGTCAGAGTCCTGCTGTTCAGTTCCCAACTTTGGGAACAAGCCTGGAGGTGGCAGTGTGCCTGGGCCCCCCACATGGCCCCCAATGGGCTCTGGACCCTGAGGGTCCAGCTAGGGGTCGGCGGAGGCAGGAGAAATTCACCCACCTTGGGCTGTAGGCATATTCACAGACGGAAACCAATTTACAGATTCTCTCTGAGGGCAAAGGGCAGAACCAGTTGTAAGAAGCATGGGTGGGAGGAGCTTTGCTGGCAGAAGGGGGTAGGGGGGGCTGCTATCTTGGGACATGAAATCCCTGATGACTCTTTCATGAGTCACAGGATGAGCGGGGTCATCCCTCTGCCACAGTCATTGTATTTTTGGATTCTGTGTTTGTGTTTTGTAGCTTATGTCAACCTCAATGCTAATATTTCACTAGAAGGTGGCCCCACCCTCCCCAGCCCCTCATGCAGACAATGCTCTGCTTCCCAAGTCCCATCCAGGGGTGGCCCTAAAACCACCAGGCCCAAGCTGAGTGGTGCCACCCCAAAGTCCCTCTCCTTAGCCTCCCATCCCCAGGCTCCCAACCCCAGCAGTCTTCCACTGGCCTTGAGGTGGCTTGACCCTATTCCGCCACTGGGTCACTGTGTGCTCCTCAGGTGACTGCCACTTTCTAGGATTCTGTTTCTTTTTCAGGAAAATGAGGAGGTTGGTTCATAGACGCTGAAAGCCCCAATTATACCCTCCAGCTTTAACTATGTCTCACTCTGATCATCAAATCACACTAAGTGCTAATGGCTGATAAAACCCAAATCTGCACAGCAGCTCCTCCCCCATGATTCCATGGTGCCTCAATTTGCCAAGCAATGAAATCCACCCCCCCACCCTTGTGGGCCTAATAAAGTCAAGGACAGACACTAAAACTTTTTTACTAAACCCATTGTCTGCTCTTATATTTAATTCATAAAAGAAAGGAAAATAGGATTGCATTTGTTATCTATGGCTATTAAGAAAAAAAATTTTTTTCAACTCCAAAATTTAGTGGCTTAAAATGACAACCACTTGTTAGCAAAGAACTCTGTAATTTGGGTTTTTCTCATCTGGGGTCAACCCATGCAGTGAAAGTCATCTGAAGGCTCGACTGGGGCTAGATGATCCAGGACAAGCCCACTCACTGTGTCTGATGCTCTCCTGGGCTGTCGGATGGGGAGCCTCAGTTCCCTTCTGTGTGGCTTCTCCAGCAGGAGAGCCAGGAAGTCCCACACAGCAGTGTAGCAGGTGGGTGAGTCCCAATGCACAGGCGCTCTGCTGGCTTCCAGTGAGCTGAAGTCCTATCGGCCACATGCCTAAGCCCCCAGTCGAGATGGGAGGAGACCACACAAGGTGTGGATATCTGGAGACATTTAATGTAACCATCTACCACAAGGGCATAATATCAGAAATTCTCCCTTTTTTGTGTGTGGAATAGATTTAGCTTCATAAAAACCTACTACCCAATCATCTGTGTAAATTCCACACAGACCCATTAGGCTTTCATTCATCAGAGCCATTTCCAGTCCCAAAGCTGGCATTTGGAAAATGCAGCCTTTATCAATTTTCACATTCTTTCCAGCTAGCCGGAGGTGGCCTCAAGAATACTTCTAGGAGTTCCCTTGTGGCCCAGTGGGTTAAGGACCCGGCATTGTCACTGCTGCAACTTGGGTCACCGCTGTGGTGCAGGTCTGATTCCTGGCCAGGAAACTTGTGCATGCCTCGGGCATGGCCAGAAAGGGGAAAGAAAGAATACTTCTCAATAGAGCAGTCCAAATTCTTCCCGATGGGTCAGAGAGAGCACTCGAACTTCAAGTCTACTCTCCATCACCTACCTAAGGGCTTTTTCTCAGAGAAGGAGTTGGCCTTTGAAAGAGGACACTGGAGAAGAAAAGCTTAACCCAAAGGAAGATGGCAGCAATTCCAGGCACTGTGATCAGTGGAGGATGTGGGGAGACGTCCCCCATCATCAAACCATAACTGGTAGGTCCCACCTTAATACGCTCACGTGCCAGTGAGGGAGCCTCCTGGACCAAAGGACCACATATCTCTGCACAGGTGACCACTGACAAGCATGACAATGGGACCCTCACTTTGGGCCACGCCTCACCAGCCCTGGCTCTCTGGGCAATTCACAAAAAGTGGGCTTCATCTCAGTTCGAGTGGGCACCGGCCAGCCCAAGGCCTGACCTCTGCACCCTGCAGCCTCTCCCTCCCCCTTCTTAGAGTCAGTGAGGAACCAGCAGGGCAGGGCTGCTGAAGCTGCACTCCAGCCTCTGGGAAGTGAGATCCCCAAGATGCAGGCGTAGCTCCTATCAGTGAGAAGACCTGGGGGTCCCTTCCCTAACTGGCAAGGTCTGGGCCTCGAGGTCCTCACCAGCCAAGGCGGACCCCGCCCCAAACCAGAAGGATCCTGTATCAAGATTTCTGGATGACAAAATCCCCCCAGTTGAAAATATTCTGTATGTTGATGTGGTTGTGATTAGATGACTATACACATTTGTCAAAACTCATCACACTTATACCTAAAAAGTGTGAGTTTTACCTTTTGTAAATTACACCTCGGTAAGTGTGACTTTAAAAAAAAAAAAAAATCTTCCCAGGCGTTCCCACTGTGGTGCAACAGAAACATATCCAACTAGTATCCATGGGGATGTGGGTTCGATCCCTGGCCTCGCTCAGTGGGTTAAGGATCCGGCGTTGCTGTGAGCTGTGGTGTAGGTCGCAGACATGGCTTGGATCCTACATTGCTGCGGCCATGGTGTAGGCCGGCAGCTGCAGCTCTAATTTGAGCCCTAGCCTGGGAACTTCCATGTGTCGTGGGTGTGGCCCTAAAAAAGAAAAAAATTTAAAAACTTAAAAAGTAAAAATAAATTTAAAAATCTCCCCAGTAGGGAACACGCCACACCTGGTTAGTCAATCCTACCTTCTGAAAAGGCCTTTGTGAGCACCTACTATGCACGTTCCAGGTGGGTGCTTTAAAGAGCAGAGGTGCCAAACATTGTGCACATTTTGTGTGCATGGAAAACCCTTCATGTACTTGACTTTAATGTGTTAGACCATCCTATAAGGTATTATTTCCCACACTTTACAGAAAGGATCACAGGAGCTCAGAGAGGCTGAGTAACCTGATCAGGTCAAGGTCACATGATGGGCAAGTGTGGGACCAGGACTCAGATCAGGACTTGTGAATTCAGCTAAGCCTGTTTCACGCCACCAAATTCCCATCCCTCTCCAGCTCCAGGCAGGGAGTGTTGGGTGTTTTAATGCTCATTCAGGCTAAGTGACGCACCTGAGATCCCAAAGCTAGCAGGCTTTGAACCCAGCCATCTGATTCCAAAGCCCCCTCTACCTTACTGCCCACAGAGGAGGCCTGAGGTCCCTCACACCCCATTCCACCTGCTCGGCCCTCCCCTTGGAGACCGCCTGGCCCTATGGGGCTCCCCTCACCTCCCCATCCTCCCACCACCTGTCTTAACAGGTGTCCTGGCCAAGACTATCAGAGGTCCACCCCAAGGGATGGACTATTGCAAATACTTTCAGACAGCTCACCAAGGCTGGTCTGAAACCAGGAGACCCAGGCTGGGGAGTAAGGGCCCTTCAAGGGCACCTGTGTAGCCCCAAACATCTGGCTATGAAGGGGCTGGGCCCAGCCAGCTTCCTCAGGCTGGGACAAACACCACTCCCATCCCCCCTGCGCCCCCAGTATGTCCTGCAGGAAGGAAAGGGAACGCCCAGGCCTCTTTCAGTGGTCTGCGCCAGTTTCCCCCAGGTGGGCCTTTGTGGGCTCAGCCAGGGTTACATCCCTGACAGGACCCCACAGCCGACTCCTGGGCCTCCCTGGAGGGTCCTCACATCAGTTCTGTACTTAAGACAGAGCAGGTGCTGAATAAATGCACCAGACAATGGACTTGACATCATCGGACAAAGGATGTGTCCCTTCTGCTGTCTTCTAAGCACTGGCCCAGGGAAATCCCAGCTTAACCCGATGCCCGTGAGCCCTTCAAATGGGGCCAGCTGGCCAGGGCCATGGGGTCTGACCACGGCCCAGCATGCAGACAGGACCCCATGGGGCTGTTCTTATTCTCATGGGAGGGACCTGCTTGTCAGTTACTCCACACGGTATGAAACACTTACATGGAAGCAAGTCCTTTTCTCCAAGAAGGAGCAAAAGAGTAAAATTTCCAACAGGTGTACGACCATCAGCATGCATGGCCCTCACCCAGGAACCATCTCCTGCAAATGACTTACTCAGTTCCTAGCACCATAACTGCGGGTAGGAGACATGCCCTCTCTGACCACTGGACAACACTCCTCCAGCTCCCCTTCCAGGTCAGGTGATCCTGTGCCCTGGACTTAGGGGCCTTCTCTGGGACCCTGATTTAGGAGAGAAAGACAGACTGGGGAGTGAATAAAGTGGGCCCGCAGGGAGGGAAGGATGGGTGACAAGCAGGGCAGAGCAAGAGTAGGAGATGGTGGGGTGGAGGGTGGGAAAACTCCAGGCTCCTAGCCCTTTCCCTCCGAGACCCAGCCAGCCCTCCTAGCATCCTCTATAAAATCTTCTTTCTGGCTTCCTCTAGCTAGAAATGGTTTGGTTACCTGCGACCTAAAGCCCTACTTAACACTCCTTTAAGACAAATCTTAGAGTTCCCGTCATGGCTCAGCGATTAACGAACCTGACTAGCATCCATGAGGAGGCAGGTGGGATCCCTGGCCTCGCTCAGTGGGTTGAGGATTCAGTGTTGCCGTGAGCTGTGGCTGTAGGTTGCAGAGGTGGCTCAGATACAGTGTTGCTGTGGCTGTGGTGTAGGCCGGCAGCTGCAGCTCTGATTGGAACCCTAGCCTGGGAACCTCCATGTGCCGCGGTGCAGCCCTAAAAAGACAAAAAAAAAAAAAAAGGAAAAAGACAAATATTACATTAATGAAAGAACAGACACTTTCTTTAAAAAAAAAAAAAAAAAAAAAAGACAAATCTTCTTCCAAGGCCCAGGGCACAAAAGATGGGCAACTATCAATGTCAACCAAGAAAATCAATGCCAAGCAAGACAGTAGGAGAGAAAAGGCTGGGTCCTACCGTTAAGGCCTCTTTTATTCACAGCAATTTGATTTGGCACCTCATTCCTTCTGAGTTAAGCATTACTTCTTCAAACAGTCTTAAAATATAACTCCTGCAGGGAGGGACAAGCCAGTAATTTATTAACTGCCAAGAGGTTTAGATCCATGTGCCATCTCGGACTGACTGGGAGCGGCTGGCTAGACTACTGAGTTGAGGAGGATTCTGAGGCCACCTCTGGGTTCCATTGGGAACTGTGTAGAGGGAGCCAGTGACCTGGATTTTTTTTTTTTTTTTTTGTCTTTTTGCCATTTCTTGGCCTGCTCCCACGGCATGTGGAGGTTCCCAAGCTAGGGGTCTAGTCGGAGCTGTAGCTGCCAGCCTACGCCAGAGCCACAGCAACGCGGGATCCAAGCCGTGTCTGCAACCTACACCACAGCTCATGGCAACGCTGGATCCTTAACCCACTGAGCAAGGCCAGGGATCAAACTCGCAACCTCATGGTTCCTAGTCGGATTCGTTAACCACTGCGCCGCGACGGGAACTCCTGGATTCTTAACCTGGCTTTGCCAAGGGTTTGGGGGGCCGTCTCTTTAGCCCTCCCTGACCTCCGTTTGCCCATCTGTAAAGTAAGAGGGTAGGCCGAGCTCAGGCAGTTGACAACCCAGGTCTCACTTGGCTGTGGATGTCACCTAGGATTTCTCAACAACTTTTCAGCTGCTTTGGGAACAAGACTCCTGGCATTTGTGCTGGAAACAGTTTCCTATCCCAGCTGGCAGGGATGGGCCCTCAAGGACAGTGAGAAAAGGAATAGAAAGGAAGGAAGTGACCAGAGGAATTCAGCCTTTAGCTCACAGAAACCTGAGACACAAACAAAGAGAGGCCAGCCTGAGGCCCCGGCTTTAGCAGGCTCAGGCCCCTCCACCCACATCTTCTGCGTCCCAAAAGGGAGCCAGGAACCTGGGTGCAGAAGCCACTGTCCGCAGTCACCAAGAAGCCAACAAGACCACAGGGTTTGATTTATAAAAAACAGAAGGCCCCAAGGGAGATCACCTTATTCGTAGTTTATGGGACTCAGAGGACCCTGGCAAAACCCACTGCCCTCTGAGGTCTTGGGCTGGTAATTGGGCCGGTGGAACAAGAGCTCCATCCTACAGAACTTATTACCATCCCGGAGATTTGGTTTTTCTGACCATCAAACTGGAACATAGTAAACAAAACTATCCCCAAAGTATGCAAAACATCCAGGAAGTAAAATGGTCTCCAAGGTGCAATGAATATACTCAGAAACGAAGTGAAAATGAAAGCAGTTGAGTGATGAGAGGCTCTTCCTGTTGGCCAACTCATTTGAGCCCTTCTTCATCTCATCATTTTTAAATGGACATGCATCCCGCAGCCAAAATGAACAGAGATATTGCTGCTGCTACACTGCAGTGTATTTGTTACAACATCTTCACAGTTGGTAAAATCCCCCACTAAAAATAACAAGATTCATGGGGAGAACACAGTCGGTCCCGTCAGACCGAGAGAACCTTGAGCCCAAGCCTTTCCAAAACCAGTCATGCTCGAGTGATAGCCTGGCTCAGCAGCCACCCGGCTCTGGACCCGAGGCCACACACGAATAAGTTGCTGGCGCTTGTTCCCTCTTTGAGATGAAGGACCTCGGGGCACTTCTGACAGAGACCAAACTCATCAAAATGCAAAGCCGCATCCAGGGTGTCACCTGCACCACTGCTCGCCTGCAGGGGCAACACCTTTCAGCTCCTTTATCTGCCCGCTGAGCTTCCCCCTAGAGCTTAAGGCAACAGGAAGGTACGGAACAGCCACAACGTGCACCAAAGGGAAGTGCCTTTATATACGGTTGGCTTTGTTCTTAATTCTCATTGATCTTTAATCCTGAGAAAGCACATCCCAACCCACCAAAAACATAAACACACTGGGGAAAACTGGCAACGAGCCAACACATCATTCCCCACATATCCATCATAGAAATGCAGGTTGCAACAAATAATTTCTGGGGAGGACAACTGCAAGTGTGTTTTAAGATCGTTTGACGGCAACATCGGATTTACAAAGGGCCGATTTCTAGACAATTGGTCTGTACGCACAGAATACCTTAAAAAGTAAGAAAAGCCAACCTATGAGTTGTTTGAAACTACACTACAAGTTCCTAAGGTTTAAATGTTCTACTTTAACATTTGCGTCAAACTGACTCTGTCAGATTAAAAATAGCTACAAATTGTTTTCGGCACCTCCCATTAAGAGGTGGAGTCTGTTTCTCCACCCTGTGTATTGGGGCTGGCCTGGTGACTTGCTTGGAGCACTAGAATGCAGCAGGAGTCATTTTATACGACTTCCGAGGAAGGTCTCGAGGCCTGGCAGGCTCCTTCTCCTCCTCTTGCCTCCCTGAGGCCACCAGCTACAGGAGCCTCCTGGAGGATAAAGGACCACATGGAGGAAGAACCCAGCCACCAGCCACCATCAACCCCCAGGCCCATGAGTGAGACTCTCCAGCCCAGCTGAGTCATCAGATAGCTGCAGTCACATTAGTGACCCCAGGCAAAGCCAGCAAAAGACCTACCCAGCAGAGACCTGCCCACAGAATCAGGAGCAAATACAATGGCTATTGTTTTAAGCCATGAAATCCTAGGATAGCTTGTTCCATAGCACAAGCAGATATACGGCAATATTTTGTAGATGTTTTGCTAATTCTTGAATAATAGTTTTCTCCACTTGGGAGCCAATAAACCTTTGCTTCAGGTCTCAATGATTCCCTAGGCCCCAGAGAAGGGGCTCTCCAGCCCTAAAGGTGGCAATGTCTCCAAGGACCCTACCAGGATTGAGTAAAAGCCAACGACTGACCAATACCCCCAACTCCAGGAAAGCATCATGCAACAGGTTCAAGAGGAACCCAACACATGTAAAACACAGAGGAGGAACAGTCCCCAACCTTCAGTCTGCTTCTGGGGAAGACTGAAGCCTAACAACCTAAATCTTTCTGGCTATGCTAGACTGAATAATGGCCTCCCCAGTATGCCTGTGTTCTAAGCCCTGGAACCCATGAACATGTGACAAAGAGATTTTGCTTTTATTTTTATTTATTTTACTTATTTTTTATTTTTATAGGCCCACACCCAGTGCATATGGAAGTTCCCAGGCTAGGGGTCGAATCAGAGCTACAGCTGCTGGCCTACACCACAGCCACAGCAATGAGGGATCCAAGCCATCTGCAACCTACACCACAGCTCACAGCAACACTGGATCCCTGACCCATTGAGCAATGTCAGGGATTGAACCCACATTCTCGTGGATACTGGTCGGATTCGTTTTCGCTGCACCACAGCGAGGACTCCAGGATTTTGTAGATGTGATTAGATTAAGGATCTTGAGATGGGGAGATGATCCTGGATTTCAAGGCGGACCTAATAAAAGGTCCTTCTGCAAGGAACCTTATAAGAGGGAGGTAGGATGGCCAGAGCCAAGGAGGAGATGTGACAATGGAAGCAGAGACTGGAGCAATAGAGTTGGACAATGGAAGAAGAGGCCACAAGCCAAGGAATTCAGGTGACTCTAGAGCTGGAAAATGCAAGAAAGCTGGTTCTCCCCTAAAGCCTCCAGACAGCTATGCCAACACCTTGATTCTAGACCAGTAAGACCCATTTCGGAATTACTTCCAACCTCCAGACTCTAAGGTAATACATTTATGTTGTTTTATGCCACTGAGTTTGTGATCATTTTCATGGTGCCCATAGGAAACTAATACACTGGATAATTCCTCCTGCCTCTAAGAATTTAATATGGGAACTATTATTCACAATAACAATAACAGCTAATAATAATAGCTAACATTAATGCAATATCCACTTTGTGGGCAGCTCTGCTCTAAGTGCTTTTCTTGTATAAACTCATTTAATCCTCACAAAAACCATATGAGGAAGAGTATTATCATCTGTATGTTACAGATGAGAAAACTGAGGCTTTGAGAGGTTAAGTCACCTGCCAGGACCACAGCACAGGTAAATGACACAGTCTAGACCTGAACCCAGGCAGTCTAGCTCCAGATCACACATTTCACCAGTACATCTCCTGAATCAAACCAACAGTGACAATAATCAATTATAGCTATTTAATGAGCCCACTCTAGGTACCAGGCTCATGCTTAGCCCCAGGCATATTTTCTCTCACTTAATTGCCACAGCACTTTAATGGATCAGGATTATTAATCATCTCTGTTTACAGCCGAAGGAACTGAGGCATAGCAATGTTACACTCAGATGTTAAACACATCTGAAATCAGAAGCATCAGAGCCCAAAACTCGGGTTTAACCACGTACCCTCCTGCCTCCCTCGTCCCTCTTGAGGCCCAGATGGCTGAGAAGAGGCCAGAGATAAGTAGCACAATCACATAATTTATCTTCCAAACTGAGATACTCGGAAAATAAACAGAGTCACCATTCATACTTTCACTGGGACAAATGGCAGAGACAAGACCTGTCCCCATGAATTCAGACACATGCGCAGCCTAAAAATAAAGGGACTAAAACTGAGGCGCATACGCTGCAGTTCACAGTTCCCCAGAAGGGGTGCTGTGGAGCAGCCATTGTCCCCACCCACGTGACATCCACAGCTGCCAGGTCATGGTCAAGGCTGGAAGAGGAGGGTGGTCCTGGCAGAGCTCAGAGCAGAATCTGCAAAGCTCCAGATCTGAGGCGTCAGTACAGCAGGCTGAGCCTGTCCGATGGCGATGGGCTGAGAGTCCATCTGAGGGCAGAGGTCTGGCAGCTCTGGATAGAGTCCAGGGATACAAAGAGACCTTGAACCCCTCTGGTGCTCCAGTCAGTAAACCCACCCTGGAGCTCAGAGCCCTGGCAAAGGGCCAAGTGGAAGCCAAACGGGGCCAGCATCCTGAGACACCAGCTCTCCTCCAAAGTCCTGGGCCTGCTGGACAAGAAGCCACAAGGCCTGAGGCTCAGGCTGGGTCTGCCACTTTCTAGCAGGGGTTTCCTCCA
Organism: Phacochoerus africanus; assembly: GCF_016906955.1. Lineage (NCBI taxonomy): Eukaryota > Metazoa > Chordata > Mammalia > Artiodactyla > Suidae > Phacochoerus > Phacochoerus africanus. The sequence goes on from NC_062558.1 coordinate 127,246,722, forward strand.
GCCCTTCTCTCTTCTGAGCCTCCTGGATGAAATGCAGCCTCTGGTAACTGCCTTAGCTCCATCCATGGCATTCGTAGTAGTAAACGGGAATAGCAGATATTCACCGTGATCCAGGAAGTCTGCTCAGCACTAACCAGGGGTTATAGGAGTAAATAAAATCCATAAAATCCCACTGGAATGTCTCTTTTCCCCAACTGGCCAACCCAGGGCAACACAGTCTAGTGCAGGGTCCCGTGGAAGGAAAGTCCCATTTTCCTGGTGGGCCAGGAGCCAGGCAGTCACATTTCACACTTGTTCTCACCTACTTATAAGACACATGGATGAGCTCTGCAAATATATCCCCAGGCCCCATTTCCCTGGTGGGTCTAATTCTAGAAAGTCTGGGAATAAGAATTATAATGACCTCCCCCAGGTGATTCCTAACAACTTTCCCTTCCTGTTCAAGCCCCTCTTGAGTCTGATTCTATGAAAGAGTCTGGTGCTCCTATGTCCTTGACCTCTTCTCAAACTCTCTAGCCTCCCTCTGTACCCAGAACATAGCCTCGCCGCAAAGGCTTCTGCAGGCAGCAGCATCTGCCTAACGTGGACTAGCTTTGTTTGGGTTTGCAAGCATTTGGGCTGTGGTTACCTTCTGTTTATGACAAATGGCACAGGTTTTCTATTTATGGAATTGATATAAATAAGACAAATTTTGAAAAAAAAAAACAATAGGTCAATTTTTAAAATAATCAATACATCACGATTTGGGTGGTTGGTACATGGAGTGGAAACAGGAAGCAGAACCGTCAAGTGGCTGAAGACTGAGAATCAATTCCCTGAGGATAAGATGTGCCTGAGGAGGCTTCCCTGGCTGCCCTGAGCCCTGTCATAACATCATCCCCAAGAGCAAGGTCACCCTGGGGGATGCACTTAATTCTGTCCGGCCTCAGTTTTCCCATGTGTACGATCACCCACTTCATGGAGTGTTTATGAAGATTAAAGGAGACGATACCAGCGAAGCATTTAACACAAAGCTGGTGCTAAAATTCTGCTGACTCAGAGAGTCCAGAATCAGGGAGTGAACCATGTCCGCTGCTCCCTGCCTTCCACCCACCACGTGCTGAGGTCCCAAGTCTGAAATGCAGACACGTGGAAACCCAATGATTCTCAGACTTCACCCAGAAGGTCCCGGTGCAATCATTCTGAGATGAGGCCTGGGCATCAGGAATATTAAACAGTCTCCAGGTGTTTCTAACAGGCACCAGGATTGAGAACCACTATGGGAACTAACCCCAGGGGATGCCCAGAGACCAAAAAAGTATGGCTCCTGACACCAGGTGCTTCGGGACCAGACCTGGATGACAGCTGCTCTCATTCTTACTTCCCACCAGTAGACTCTGCAGAGATGGGGAAAGGTGTTCAAAGAGGGCTGACTTTGGAGTTCCCTCCATGGCTCAGCAGTAACAAACCCAACTAGTATCCATGAGGATGCGGGTTCGATCCCTGGCCTGGCTCAGTGGGTTAAGGATCAGGGGTTGCCATGAGCTGTGGTGTAGGTCACAGATATGACCCAGATCCCATGTTGCTGTGGCTGTGGCCGGCAGCTGCTCCAGACCCCTAGCCTGGGAACTTCCATATGCTTCAGGAGCAACCCTCTGTCAAAAAAAAAAAAAAAACAAAGAGGGCTGACTTCGTTTTTGCCAGGAAAGAAGAATCAAACCCCTCCCAGGATATGGCTTCAGAGTAGAGTCCTGAGTTTCTAAAAGTATCAGGACCTGAACATACTTCTTAGGTAGCCCCATGCCAGAAAAATCAGAGTAGCATCTGCCCTTCTTGTGAAGCCTCCAAAGAAAGCTGGACTCGCCACCATGTCACACAAGGCTACAGCAATCCCAGCAGGCATCTGGGAGGTAGAGGCAGGAAGGCTGGCTCTCCCTTTCTCCTATGGGGAAAGAACTCAATATATTAAAAAGAAAAAAAAAAAAAGTTTCCTGCCCATCTGTTATCTCCACTGATCCCACAACAGACTGAGCACGCATCACGTACCCCTTTCACAGACCAGGCAAGGAAAGTTTAAGAGGAGCTGGCCCACAGTCTTTGAGCTCCAAAGCCACTTTGCTCCTCCAGCCCACCAAACCTCCAATGCACATCTCATCTCGACCAAGAGCAGGCCTGGGAGTCACATGCAATAAAACCAAGGCAGCAAGGAATTTCAGAGCCCACTGCCATGGGGCCAGTGTCAGTTCTGAGCAGAGCCTGCTCTTCTTGGTTGTCTCCTTGGCTCACCCCACTCTCCTGGCGATGCCCAGACCCGGGTGGGAGGCGACCGCTCCCTGCCACATGCTGCTCATTCATTAAAGGCCCTGGTTCCTCCCTGCCATTCTAATTATGCGCAGCGATAATAAAGAAGCTTTCTCCCTCACCAAAGAGGCCTATTTATGCGACAAGAGAGCATGTCGCCCCCTCAAGATTGAGTCGTCACTCAAAGCCTTGTTGGAATCAAAGTCACATCTCTTCGAGGACTGATGGAGCCCCACCCGCCTCCCCCTTCAGCTTCCACCCACTCCTGAACATCCGCGTTTCTAGAAGCGCCGCTTCCCTGTGGAGTGGGCTGGATGTGGATGCCGTTCCCCACGGCTGTGCTCCCTCCCAGCTTGCTGAGTCGCTCAACGCAGTTGGACATTTACTGAGCACCAGGGAGCAGAGCAGGGAAATGAAAGACACAGTCCCTGACCTTGTTGGGAGAAAAGGCATCAAGAGAAAGAGCACAAGCTTTTAGGCTTGTACCCCAACTCCAGTATTGGCTGGGTGAATAGATTCATGGGCGGAGCAACATTACCAAATTTCTCGAAGGTCTCAACTGCCTCATCAACAAAATGGGTGTAAATAACACCAACTTCATAGGGTTGTCGGGGAAGTCAATGGAATAGTCACATATAAAATTGGGATGAACACTAGTTGGGATTACCCATGGTTAGTACCAAAGGCTTTGGGACCACACAGGCAGGATCTCATCCAGATGGAGGGGTCTGGGAAGGCTTCCTAAGAAGTGATACCTGAACTGAGTTTTGAAGGATGAATAGGAGTTTGCTAGAGAAAGTGAGGATGTTCCAGACAAAGGGAAATGCATGAGGGCCAAAGATGAAAGGGCTCTGGGAAATGCAAGACATAGGGTGGGAAACATGCATGGGGGTGGGGGAAGGTGTCTAGGGACCACAGCGACAGGGAACACCGCTGCAGAGGCAGCTGAGGACGTGGAAGTGGATCCCGTGGCCGCAGCCATAACTGGTGATTCCCAGAGCATCACTTGGACTGTTTCTTGGCATCTTGGGAAGCCACAACCAGCACGTTTCCACATCCCTCTTTAGTTTGGTGGCCATAGGGAAGTGGGGCAGCCCCACTCGTATCAGCTCTATTAGTCCCGTATCCTTTATTCAGACACCAGCACAATTTCCTGAGGGCCCAGCGAGTGCTGGGAGAGGCTGTACAGCTGGGGCACCTCCTAACCCTCTCTCAGCCCACTTGCAGCTATACAACACTGGCCTCGCCTCTTTCTTCTCCGTAATGACACCCTCCTAGAGTCATTCATCCAACAACAGATGTGATCAGAGCAAATGAGATAATTCAATATTCTCACATTTCGGTAGAAACGAAGTCCTCAATAAACATCACGATTTAAAATGGTTTGTGGGAATTCCCGTTGTGGCGCAGTGGCTTAAGAACCCGATGTACTGTCCACAAGGATGCAGGTTCGATCCCTGGCCTCACCCTGTGGGTTAAGGATCTGGTGTTGCTGTGAGCTGTGGTGTAGGTCTCAGAGTCGGCTGAGATCCTGCGTTGCTGTGGCTGTGGTGTAGGCCAGTGTCTGTAGCTCCAGTTCATCCCCAGCCCAGGAACTGCCATGTGCCACAGGTGCAGCTATAAAAAGTAAAAAATAAATAAAATTTTTAAAAGGTAAAATGTTTGGCATTCCAGTCATGGCTCAGCGGCTAACAAACCCAACTAGTATCCATGAGGACGTGGGTTTGATCCCTGGTCTTGCTCAGTGGGTTAAGGATGTGGCATAAAGGTTGATCTTAGCTGTGGTACAGGTTGCAGATGCAGCTCGGATCTGGTGTTGCTGTGGCATAGGCTGGTGGCTACATCTCCAATTCGACTCCTAGCCTGGGAACCTCCATATGCCGCAGGTGTGGCCCTAAAAGACAAAAAAAAAAGTAAAATGGTTTTTGGAGTTCCTTTGTGGCACAGCCAGTAAAGGATCCTACGTTGTCAGTGCAGTGGCTTGGGTTGCTTCTGTGGTTCGGGTTCAGTCCCTAGCCCGGGAAATTTCCACATGCCATGGATGCAGCCAAAAAAAAAGAATTTTTTTTTAATTATGATTATCTGCCAAGATAGCAAGACTCTTAGCTCCAAAGTCCAAAGCACCACCTCCAGAAATACCTCCAACCCAGGCAAAGCCCCTGCCTGCTGTGCCTCCCCCAGCCCTGGAGCAAATGACTAGGTTTCTACTGCCCACACTTAGCCCTGACTCAATCACGGGAGGAGCTAGTCCAGCCTGAACCACCCAAGGGTCCCTCACCCACTTCATCTCATCCTTCTAGGGTTCCAAGTGTCAACCAACTCCATCTTGCTGGGGCGGGGTTAAAGGTCATTCAGCCTTTTCGGGTCTCAAGCTCCAGGGGTTAAAAGGGAAGCCCTTCTGATTTTGTAAATTAACTAATATAAATGTCCTATTAAGGAAATTTGCAAACACATACAAAGCAAATGGAACAGCAAGGAATGGTCATGCGAGTTCCCACTGTGGCACAACAGGATCAGCGGAGTCTTGGGAGAGCTGGGACACAGGTTCCATCTCCAGTGTGCGTTAAGGATCTGGTGTTGCTGCAGCTGTGGCTTAGGTCGCAACTGCAGCTTGGAGCTGATCCCTGGCCCAGGAACTCCATAGGCCGAGGGGTGGCCAAAAAAGGGGGAAAAAAAAAAGAAAGAAAGAGTCAAGAACCTACCACTACCCACTTTCAACAACTACCAACTTGCCATTTTTGTTTCACGGGCACCTCCCCCACTCCCCACCCCACCCTCACTTGATTTGTTGGGAAAAGTTTTATGGCCAGACTCTTTCTAGCACATCCCACCCTGGGGGCTCCCACTGCTCAGGAGTCCCAACACAATTTGACGCCTCTGGCACCAATAGAATCCTTGAACTAATCCCCTGAAGAACAATCATTTTCAGTTCCTTAAAGGAATAGCAATCACTGGCCCACGTGGGTCATTACAGGATGGTGGCGAAGGGCTGAAGCCCTGGAATCAGATGGCCTGGGTCCAAATTAATACTTACTAGATGTGTGACCTTGGATAGGTTATTCAACCTATGTTGAGATTTCCTACCCAGGAAAAGGGCAGGGGCTGGTAACAGGTTTGTTTGAGGCTTTAAAAACCAAAATAAAGCCTGTTCATTGCCCAGCACAGAATATGCAATGAGGAAACCTTAGAAATAGATGTGTTAGGTGGTGGGTGAGCAGGCTCTGCTCCTATGAGGTACTATTAATATCCCTCATTTTATAGATGAAGGGATGGAGGCCAGAGAGAAGCAGTGAGCTGCCAAGGGACAGCCTGCTCTGTGCCCCAAGTCCATGTGCCTGGAATCGTCACAGCACATCTTGAACTACAGATCACTGGAAGTGAAAAAACACTCTAGAATAGATACAGGTGAACAGTGGCAGGTGGTCCAACACTCCCAGCACATCTCCCCATTCTGGATGGGGAGCTCTCTCAGCTTGAGGAGAGACAGCTACACTGTGTGTGTGTGTGTGTGTTTGTGTGTGTGTTCCCGTGTGCACGTGGAATTCCACTTTACCAAAGTGGTGTGGGGGCAGGAGGGAGAAACTAGCGCACATCTCTGCTCACTCTTCTGATTTGACAAATCCTATGGCCAATCTTGCATCGGATACAGACACCCACTATTCTAGCATGAGAGGCAAGACACTGGTTCACTAACTTAAGCTTTAGCAATTCTTAGCAGTTCTGACATCCCTCCCTATCATTCTAATTTTTTTTTCCAATTTAAAGGAAACGGGGAAAAGATAAATCCATCCAATTGCTTAGTGATGTTCAGACAAAGACAGCCTCCAGCCCACTACCCCCGTTCACCAGCTGAGGAAGGGCAAGAAAGGGGGGCAAATTCGGGATGCTGTGTGTGGGCACCGCCTGGGCTCTCCACGTCCCTCCCAGGAGTGAGCCTTGTCAGGATCTCCCCCTCCCCCCAGCACTCCCCCACCACTGCAGTGCTGTATAGCGAGGCACCTCCCAGATCCGCAGGAACAATGGGCCGGGGAGGGGGCAGGTGCGGCTCCGAGCGAAGTACAGGGCGGGGGACATGGCCACCCGCAGCAAGACCGTGAGTACACTTGTGGTGGTTGTGATGCCACCTGACTCAGTTTCCCCAGCTCTGGTGGGGTCCCCCGCAGAGCCCAGCGCTCCTTTCCTGGATGAATTTCCCTTACGTCCTAGGCATTTTAATCTCACCCGTGCTAGGAAGCTTGCCTTGTAGCTCCGGAGGAAGCCACCGGGCCACGCTCCGCTCCGGCAGCTGCTCCTGCAGGTCAGGGACGCGCGGCGCCCTCTGTGCGCCCAACTTTCCCCACTTGGGACCCACAATCCTGGCCAGCCCGTCCCTTCGGCTGGCGAGGTCATGATTTATAGCCTTAGGCTCCAAGAGCTGCCTCCCTTCTTCCCCCACACCCCCAGGTCCTGTCTTGCTCCTCACTCACCCTCCCCCCACTTTCTGGGCCCTAACCACGCTTCCTAAAGAAAGCGGCCCTGGTACATTTGCGAAATGCAAGCATCTGTCCTCTGCACCGGGCGCTACCTCCTGCCCAGGCAAGAGGGGACAGTGGAGCCCCAGCCGCTTTCCCCCTTTTCAGCCCAGAGAATCCCCAGAGATGGGCGGGGATGGCGAGTGGACTGCAGTTCGGCGGGAGCTACAGCCCCCACTCCAGGCGCTTACGTCCGGCCTCGGCTGGGTGAGAGAACAGGTCCAAATATCTGACTGCCCCTGGCTCCCACTCTTGCCTCGCTGAGTCACGAAAATGAGCCGCTAGGGATACAGGGCCACCCCGAGGCCGGCAGTTTAACTGGCCAGCGCGGGCGTTTCCGCACAGCGTTCAGGGGATGGACTTGGGGGAAGGCAGTTCTCATCCGAACTCGCTTCGGCCCCGAAGGAGGCAACACCCGGCGGCGGTGACAGCGGCATGCCCGGGCGGGCGGGCGCCGCGGTCCTCTCCGCAGTGTCCGCACCCCAGCTGAGAGCAGAGCACGTGATCGGCGGAGCCACCTCCAGCCCCCTGGACTCCCAGCCTCTCCACGGTGCTGACCTGGGCCCTGCCCGCTAGGCCAGGATGCGGCGGGGGCGCCCACTTTCCCGCGGCCCGCGAGGGGGCTGCGGGGCGCCGGGCCGAGCGCGCTTCATCCTCTCCCCGGCCCGCCTCGCGCTCACCTCGGGGCCCCGTGTCGCTGCCGCCGGCCTCCTTGTCCGCCATGGTCGCACAGCCCCGGCCCGCGAGAGGACCCTCCGGCGCAGCGCCAGTGCCCGTGCAGGTCCCAGTCCCGCGTCCTCCGCGGCACTCCAGCCAGGTCTGAGCCGCAGGGTAGCGGGAGCACTGCTCTGACGCGGCTGCCGCCGCAGCTCAGACTCCTCCCTGTGCTCCTCCCGGGCCCGCCCCGCGCCCCGCCCGGCCGAGACAAGGTCCAATAGGAAAGGCAGGCTCTGCGTTCCGCCCAGCCTCCCGCCCAGACCCGCAGCTCCTAGCCGGGCCCCTCCTCTCCGGGACTCGCCCCGGAGCCGGCAGCGGCCGGGGGTGGTGGCGCGGCCCGGGATCCGCGGCTTGCCTTCCGGCCGGACGCAGGCGCCCGCCGGGCGCTCGGGTGGGCAAGCATCTGGGACCAGATTTTGCGCCCCCTCGGCCCCGCTGCGCGTCCAGCCTTTGGAACAGTAGGGGGCCGAAGCCCTGCAGCACGCACCGCAGAGGCACCCTCTCTCCCCAGGACGCGCGCTCCAGTTTATTTCTCTCCCTCAGGGTCCCAAAGGAGCGGTCAATGCAGAACCTGGCGCGGCCAGTGCTCAGGCCGCAGACCGAGGACATGCGCGGGGGCCGCGCTCCGGCCACCGCCGCGGGCGTGCGCCTCCAGGCCGCCTGCAGGACTCCATGGCAACTCGGGACCCCAGGAGGCGCTTGCTGGAGGCTGCGGAGGCTGCGTGGAGCCTTTCCATATATGGGCTCCAGCCAGGGCCCTCCTTAGAAGTCTAAGAATACAACATTAATAATTCAGGGCATGGGCAATCAATGATTCATTCTCCATGTCCTCGGGCTCCGTTACACACGCGCGGCGGGCACCTGTTCGGTCCTGGCCAGGGAGGGCTTCTGAGTCCGCTGTGCAACGTAGCAACGAGGGCAGGGCGATGATGAGATTCTAATGATCATAGTTTCCACATCCTTCCCCTGGTGCCTGACGCTATGCTAAATGCTTAAGAGCTTAATCTCATTTTCTCCGAATAACTCTAAGAGGAAGGGGACCAGCAGTCCCCACTTTGCAGAATAGGAAACAGGCTTGAGAGTGTTAAGAGACGGTTCCAAGAACACACACAGCAAGTGCCCAGGCTGGAATCCTCAACCAGATCAAATTCACCGGCTTTCCCCTATGCCCTGAGATGGGCCCCAGCTGCCAAACGCATTTAGGGGAGGCTTAAGCAGGAAACCCCTTTGTGGAACAGGTGGTGGACAGAGGGCTGCAGGGAGAGCCCAGAGACCAGGGTCTGCTCAGAAGGGAATGGTGGCGTGATGAGTTAAAAGGATGAACTTGTCCTCTATCTGCCTGCATTAAAAAATCCCAAATGTGCAGTCTCTGGCTGTGTGTGAGACCATAGGCGAGTTATTTAACCTCTCTGAGCCTTAATATTTTCATCTGTGGTATGGGTACAATAGAACTGCCTTCCTAAGACTGAAGAGGACTAGATGAGATGATGCATGTAATACGCTTCACTTGGGATCTGGTGCATGGTAAGCAATCCAACAAGTATTAGGTATTATTAAGTCATAAGCTTTTTTTTTTTTTCCTAAGTGGACAGTAATCAGTTGGGCAGGGCAATGGGTCCTATGGGAATATGGGAGAGGGACTCCCAGGGTAGAGAAGAGTGTCTTCCCACAGAGCACCCTCCCCTTACCGAGGCAGCTTGCTTGCCCTACCATCTCAGAGGCAGACCCAGGAGATGGTCTGGAGGCCAGGAGTGTGTGGCACCCAAATGCAGGCAAGAGGAAGGGTAAGGCAGCTGTGCAGGTGACAATCTAGAAGAGCAGGCTCAGGGGGAGGAGCGGAAGGGCCCCCGCTTGTCCCTGCATCCACCCTACAGCTGCATTCGCCATTCTGCTCATGTATCCGGCTGAGTGAAGACGGCTAGGCTGAGGCTATGTGGAGCAGCAGAGGAGAGGACAGGGACTGCCACCAGCACTCTGCCCACTGAGCACCAGTGTCACAGGGACACAAGCCTGGGCAGTGATGGCAGAAAGTGCTTTCTGTAAACATGGTTCTGATTGAGTCTCCCTTATGCTCGAGACCATCCTGGGCTTCCCTCATCCTCAGGGGAAAAAAAGCCTTTTTTTGTGTGTGTGTGTGTGTGTCTTTTCTAGGGCTGCTCCTGAGGCATATGGAGGTTCCCAGGCTAGCGGTCCAATCAGAGCTATAGCTGCCGGCCTACACCACAGCCACAGCAATGCTGGATCCAAGCTGTGTCTGTGATCTACACCACAGCTCATGGCAACGCCGGATCCTTAACCCACTGAGCAAGGCCAGGGATCGAACCCGCATCCTCATGGATACCAGTCAGATTCATTAACCCCTGAGCCACCACAGGAGCTCTGGAAAAAGCCCCAACTCTTTAGGGAGATCTTCCACAATGGTGAGCCCAGCCTTCCTCTCCTGTAGTCTCTTTCCCAAGAAGACTGTCCACCATCAACCTTCCTCAGCCATGGACACAGGCTGCCTCCATCTCCATGTGTGGCACCCCCTTCCCTTCCCTCCTTGTACCTGTCCCCATCCAGACATCCTTCGGGGCCCCAGTCCAAAGCCACCAGCCCAGGGAAACCTAGGACACCACCCCTGACCCCCAGGCTCCCACGGTATTCTACATACTCACACCCTCCTATTTTTCTCCTCCCTCTACACTGCCAGCCGCCGGGGCAGCTCAGCACTCAGGAGGCCCCTCCATCCACCTCGAGGGATGCTCACCTCCCAACTCAGGGCCAGACCTTCCTCCAGGGCTCCAGACCCCCTGAGTCTCCCCAGGGTGCCTCCCAGGCCCTTCCAACTCAACCAAAGCCCAGCTCATCCTCTCCCCCCCATTTCCCGCTGGGGGCCAGCTCTCAGTAAAGGCAGCACCACATACTTGGTATCAGTTTTCACGGCTCCTTCTGTATCCATCCAAGTTTGTTCAATCTCCAAGTCAAGTGTTGCCCAGTTGACCTCAGAAATTTCCTCTCCATCCCTACTGTGACTTCTTTGTCCAAGCGCCATCACATCTCACTGCCTACGAGTCTGCAGGGCCTCTCTGATCCGTCCCCTGGCCTCTGCCCTGCACCCTCAGTCCACTCACTGGGAATCTGGTCTGCCCCGCCCACCTCTCCAGCTCCATCTCTCGCCTATGACTTCTTTCGATCCTCCCTGACCACCCCTGACTCTCTTATGCTGAAATTTCAAACACCTCAAAATGCATCTGATGTCTGAACCATCCTCCTTTCATCTGGCCACCACCAGCAACCTGGAGGACTCAGCGTGGACCTCCTCAGTCCAGGAAGCCCTCTCTGAACCCCCGTTCTGGCCCCTCCTCAGTGTCCTCCTCGTGGCACCCTGTCTCTCTTTATCAGGGTCCTCACCCCCAGCATCAAGACATTGGCCTTGACAGCCTGTCAGAACCAGCAGGACCCTCACGGCCCTCCCTCTCCTGCCGCCTGCTGCAGAAAAGCCTTGGGCACCGTCTCCCCTCGCCGCAGACCCCCAGCTGCAGTGACAGGAGAGCACGGGAGCAGGAAGAGCGATGACACGCAGGACCCGTGCCGGGGGCAGAGAGCAGGCAGTTCGGATTTTCAGAGAGCATGAAAGGCAACGCACACTGTGCCTTGGGTTTGCTCTCACAGCTTCAAGAATCGCCCTGGTGGGCACACACTCAGCCAGCCAGGTGCCAGGAAGGTCTGCACACACCATCTCCCCGAATTCCCACGGTGGCCCTCACCATTTTACAGGAGAGGGTATGGAAGCACACAAAGGTCGAGACGCCCCCTCGGCATCCTCGGCATCCTCAGCAGGGCTGGGACTCAAGGCCAGGCCCACCTCCTGTCACTGGACATCAGGAAGGGCTCCCACCATCCTTCTTTGATGCCCGCAGTCTCTCTCCCAGCAGCTGCCAGAGTGAGATGATGTCATCCTCAGCTTCCAGATCCTACGTGAACTGGTCCTCAATGTCTCTCAACACCCAGTCCTTCAGCTCCCCATCCCTCAAGCCAAAACCTCACCCATCCAAACATGTCAACTCCGGCCCCACCTCGGGGCCTCTGCGGTCCTTGGTCACCCTGCCTGGGACACACTCCCCATGTGCCTTGTTCCCTCCCTTACTTCCGGGAATTGTCACCTTCTAGGCTGTTCTCTGGAAGGCTGCTGTCTCCTCCCCACTAGAAAGTCAGCTCCACAGAATAGGATCTCGGACTGTGATGCTCAGTCCCGTGTCTCTGGGTCCAGAGCAGTGCCTGGCACATGGCGGGCCCTCAATACATGCTTGATGATGAATGGACTGACTCCGTCAGCAAAACCGGAGCACGACAAGTTTTGCCCAGCTGGAAGGACCAAGCCCACCATGGGAACAGGGGTTCTCAGCCATTTCAGAGCATGGCCAGATTTGTGGGAGGTCACTTGCTACTGGGTCCCCTCCAGCCCCCCTCCAGAGACTCTGCCTCCCAATGCTCCCTGTGGAGCATCTTCCAGTCCCCTCATGCTGGTCACTCCAGCCACATAGGTCTGTCCCAGCCCATGCCTCCACTGGGAGCCAGTCTCCACTCATTTTGCCAGGTAAACCCCTCTCGTCCTCCAGGTCTCAGCTTAGATGTCACTTGTTTCAGGAAGTCCTCCAAGACAGCATGAGGCCCTCCTCTGCCGTCTGCACCTGACTCCCCAAGTGTTCCTATCCTAGCACTTGCCACAACTCAGGGGTTAGGATGATTATTAATCCATTGTACAGAGGACAAGACTGAGACCCCAAAAGGCCACCTGGTTAAGATGCTGCAGAGTCGGAGTCCCCGTTGTGGCTCAGCAGTAATGAACCCAACTTGTATCCCTGAGAATTCGGGTTTGATCCCTGGCCTCTCTCCATGGGTTAAGGATCCAGCATTGCCCTGAGCTGTGGTATAGGTCTCAGACATGGCTCAGATCTGGCGTAGTGGTGGCTGTGGTGTAGGCTGGCAGCTACAGCTCTGATTCAACCCCTAGCCTGCAAACTTTCACATGCCGCAGATGCAGCCCTAAAAAAACACACAAATAAAAAAATGCCGCAGAGTCGAGACGAGAACTCTGAGACAAGAACTTGGGTTCTTCCAACTTCAGGCTGCCCCCTCCCCTTCTAGGCATGGGCTCCCGGTGGGTGGGTGGGCCACGTTCACATTTGTAGCACCCGGACTCTGGCATAATTCCTGGAACAGATAGTTAAATGCTGAGGGAAAGCAGCTTCCTCGGCTTCGGGCCCGCACCTTTCTCATCCTCTCCAGCATCCTCCTCACCCACCAGCCCTCCGCTCCCTCTTTGCTCTTCCACCCAAACAAAGACACACCCTCCCCTCTTCCAATATCAATTAATGCAAATAAAAGCCAAAGCCAGAGTCCAGAGGCCGGCCCAGCCACCTGCTCCCGCAGACAGCCAGGGCACCCTGTCACCTGCACCCACCACTGATGATGAAAAGGGCTGGACACAGAGGTGGGGAGTGGGTGGCCATGGGTGGTCCAGCCCCTGGCTCAGAAGAAACTGCAGAATATTTGCTGATGCATTTGCCACTGAGGGCACTGGTCCTGTGGGCTCATGGGGATCCAGGACAGGGGAAGTACCAGCAGAGAAAGCAGAGTGGGGAACAGGTCACATGGGGTCGGCCAGACCACAATCCAAATCTGGGCAGAGTCCCTGCCCGCCCCCTTCAGGTGACCTGGGGACATACCTCCCTAGGTCTGTTTCTTCATTGTAAAAGGGGTTGATAATTGCAGCTAGGATAATTATGGGAGGTGATAAATGTAAAACACTCAGCATAGGGCCAGGCTACATCTGTCATAGTAAATAGGCCTTATTATTTAATTTGAAAATTTGGACCACAGAAATGCCTATTCTTTGTGCTTGATAAATTATAGAATGAGATCTAGGCAAAATTTTCTTGGCAGGTGAAGACACATAGAAGATATGGGGGCAAATGGGGGCGAATGAAATGTTTATCCAAAAAATTTTATTTATTTATTTATTTACTTATTTATTTATAATTGTTAAGTTTGAGAAACACCCATGCTCATCCAAATCTGAGCTTTTAAGTGGGAAGTTTCCAGTAAAAGCTGCTTTGGTCTTTACGATAGGCCACCAGAATTCTGTCTATAAATTCCATGTCATAAGAGTGCTTCCTTTATAACAGGAGCAAGATTCAGATGAATTCAGGCAGCATAAAAACTTATAGGAAGAATCTGGATGTGGGTCAGCTCCTTGACCTCTGACCTTTACTACATTAAAACAGCAACAAAAAAAATCCAACCTTGGAGTTGAATCACAGTGCCCAGTTTATCCATCCTTTTCCCCTTGGATTTCCATCCCATCTGGTGTGACTCAGCCCCTCCGCGAACATTCCAAATCCCACTTCACATATACAACAGGGGCTGCAGTATGACTCTTCCAGGGGAAAAATTCAAGGGCCAGGGGAAATTATTCCTCAAAATACTACAATCACTCCGGCCTACAATGTAAACTTTAGAAATGCCTGCTCAGGTAACGAAGGGTTATCCAAATATTTTTGGTAAGTATTTTAAACAGCAGAACACATGTCTGTGGTTACTCTCTCAGCAGTGTTCTTAGAATGGCTAACCCTGGGCCCTGCACGCTCCTGGTTCATAATAAAATGGAACATTCTGGAAGTCACATCTCAAGGGGGACACTGCAGAGTGAAACCAGGCTCAGAGAGGGAAAACTGAAATGATGTGGCATGGCCAGGAGAGCTTTCTCAAGCGCTGCAAGGAAATCAAGACTATTAGAGCCAAAAGGTCTCGTGTTACAGAGAAAAACTTCTTCTTTCATCCTCTCTGGGTCACAGCCCTTGACCTCTGACCTTTACTACATTAAAGGTGCTCACCATAGGGGCACAATAAATATTTGTTGAAGAAATGAATGAATGATCAAGCAAATCAATAATAGAGTGGAAACCAAGGCTCTGAGCTGCGACATCTCTTGTTCAAACTCACATAATTAGTGACAGAGCTGAGACCAGACTCCAGCCCCAGGCCTCCCAGGTTCCTCTCTGCAAAAGGCCAAGCGGGATACTGGCTTGGCTCATGCTAACTGTGATTGATTGATGATTACTGACTGGGACGCCAGGAGAGGCACTTAGCTCTGTGAAAATGAGCATGGAAATGATTAGCAATGTCTGTCATGATGCCTTGACTTCAAGGATTCCTCATCTCTAACTTTCTAGGACTCTTTAGTGAGCAAAGAGTATTCTGCACCGTGCAAAGATAAATCTGAGCCAATCCAGCCACCTGCAGCCTCAAATGCCAGGAAAGCCTTTGAAAAATCAAAGCTCCCCTAATCACAGTGCTGCCTGGTCCCCCAGTCGTAGAGCCACCTATCTAGATGGTTCTCCCCCCACATCCCAGGAGCGGTTGCATAGATGGAGGCAGGCTGGTGTGCTGGTCTAGACAGTTGTGTGTTTCATTCTTGGTGGCAGACTCATTGTCACAGTATTTGCTTAGAGGAGAGATGCAGACCACACTGGGCTGAAAGGAAAGGAGCTCTATCTTCGGGTCACCAAGTTCCTGAGCTCCGTCCCTGTGGAAGCTTATTTCTGAGCCTCGGTCTTGTCACCTATAAAGTGCAGAGGTTACACCAGAGGGCTTTTAAGTCTTTCCTAAAAGCGCATGAAAAGATGTCCTTCAGTTCTGAAAGCTGTAGACCCAGGAAGAATGACTGAATAGGGCTCTTAATTATGAGATTCATTTACTCCTTCCACAGATACTGAGGTTTTACTATGTACCACTGTTCTAAGCCTGGAGATTTAAAAAAAAAAAAAAAAAAGCCAAAATTTATAGTCTTGGCCAAGTCTCTGTCACTAATTGGGGAAACCCTTTAGGGAAACTGAGAATTGTGGCTCTTCTCCCCAGAATCATGCACAGATGTGTACTCACCTCCCCATACAGCTCCAGGGTGTCAGCACCCTGAAGCCCAGCCAAGGACCCTTAGACATCAGATTAAGAGCCAAACTCCAAAGACTTTGCTGCTTAGCAGTGAAACAAAACGGCGGCTCTTCTGCCCATTGTGTTGAGCAGAGGAGGCCAGGCCATGTAAAGCAGCGGCTGGGTGGCACAGGCAGGAGAGGAGGCGGGCATAAGATAGGCCTGATGATTCTGGGCAACTTATAGACCTTCTCAGAGCCTCTAGCTCTCCCTGTACAATGTGGGCAATCATGGACCCCACCTTACAGGGTAGTAAGATCACTGGAGACAGGGCAGGGGAGGGCTCAAACAGTGTCAGGTGCATAGAGCCAACACGTACCCCCCCACACACAGGCAGCAGCTGGCTGACACAAGACAACCATTGCATCCAGGCTGGCCCTTCCACCTGCACCTCCCTCCGGCCTCAGAGATTCTCTCATCCTCTCTCCCTTTATTAGAAAATTCCAGCTCCATAGGCTTAAGATGGATTTCCAATCTGGATGAAGCTCCAGGCCTTGTGGGAACAAAGCACAGGCATCTTGACTTAACAGAGGAGACAGAACTTCAGGGGATTCAGAAAAAAATAGCCTCTAGCTATAAAATACCTCCTACTCCACCTCTCCTTTGGGTTTTTACCTTCCCTTGGCCTTTGACCTCATCAACAAATGAGTGATGAGGAGTTCCCGTCGTGGCGCTGTGGAAAAGAATCTGACTAGGAACCATGAGGTTTCGGGTTCGATCCCTGGCTTTGCTCAGTGGGTTAAGGATCTGGCGTTGCCATGGCTGTGGTGTAGGTTGCAGATGCGGCTCAGATCTGATGTTGCTGGGGCTGTGGCATAGGCCAGCATCTGTAGCTCCGATTCAACCCCTAGCCTGGGAACCTCCACGTGCTGCAGGTGTGGCCCTAAAAAGCCAAACAAAAAACAAAAAAACACAAATGAGTGAGAACATCACTTTTCTGCGAGGCCAGCGTCACCACCCTGGCACAGATCACCTCTTCTCAGCTTCCATCCCCCCAGCCTTCTAGCTGTCACTCCCCCTCCCCCTCCAGTCCAGCTTCCCAAAGCCGCCTGAGGGCTGGCTGGGAAGTTTGTAGAAATCTACTTTTCCTCTGTCAGTAACCCGTCCAGAGGCCCTCAGAAGTAGCCCCATCCACCCTGCCAGCCTCATCCGCATCACACCCCTGTCCCATCCTCCTACTCCTGGGCCTTTGCAAGCCCACGAGACACATTGGAGACAATTAGAACAAGGAGCCCCTGGGAGTTCCCTCTGTGGCACAGTGGGTTAATGACACAACTTATCTCTGCGGAAGTGCAGGATTGAGCCCCAGACTCGCTAGCGGGTTAAGGACCCTGTGTTGCTGCAGCAGCAGCAGCATAGATCCCAGCTACAGCTGGGATTCCATCCCTGGCACAGGAACTTCCATATGCTATGGGAATGCCCCCCCCCCCCAAAAAAATAACACATTGCCCCTTTCTCAAGACACTTCACTTCCAACTGCTAGGAATACAGCCAAATATCCTGACTTGTCAAAATAAAACATTCAGTTCATGTGCCAGAAAATGGAAGTGAAAAAATATGCAGACCCAACAGTGCCTAGGATGCCCCCCAGAAGTTAGAACGGTTCACCACCTGCCCAGCCTTCTTTGGCTCTTTAGCAGGTCAAGTTCTTCCTGCTTCCTCCCCTGCTGCCCCCACCTCCACCCCTTCTTTATATCATCTGCTGACTCACCTTAAAGGTCAGCTCTTTGGAGAGGTCTCCCTGGCCTCACCTGCTGTTCCATGTCCTATCATGTCACCCCATTTCTCCATGGCACACACATACTTAAAGTCACTTTACTTATTTGTTTATCATGAGCCTCCCCCGCTAGGCTATAATCTTCCTGCAGTAATAATGAACATTTATTAAGCACTTGCTGTGTGCTAGACACGGCCAGGCACTTTACTTCTATTGCCCCTGCCAAATTTCACCACAAGGCAGAAGAAGGCACTTTCCTATCATTGTCCCCATTTGAAAGACAAGAAAACTGAGGCCCGCCATGGTTACCCAAGGAGGAAGCAGCAGAATCAGAATTGGCACCTGGGCAGTCTGAGCTCAGCAGAGTACCCAGGTCTATCTTGCCTTTCTTGGAGATTGTGCAGGGCTGTGAGCCCCCACCAGGCCTGGCACCTGACATCCAGCTGGGCCTCAAGAAAAATATGTTGAATGAATGAACAAATCAGCAAATTTGGAAGGCTGATTACAGTTTACAAAGCACCCTCACATCTTGCTTGAATCATAAAGCACTCAGAGGGAAGCGTCACTATTCTCAACATTTTTAAGATGAGAAAATTGAAGGCCTGGTGAAATCATGCGTAACTTTGGCTGAGATCGTGATTCAAAGGGGTTGCTTAAAGCCATTCATTTCTCTGTGCTTTTTATTTTAAAAATTGCATGTAGGAGATCCTGTTGTGACTTAGCAGGTTAAGAACCCGACATAGTGTCCATGAGGATGCAAGTTTGGCCTTGCCAGTGGGTTAAGGATCCGGCATTGCCACCAGCTGCAGCACAGGACACAGGTACGGCTGGGATCTCATGTTGCCATGGCTGCAGTATAGACTGGCAGCTGCAGCTCCGATTCAACCCCTAAGCCAGAAACTTCCATAGGCTGCAAGTGCGACAATACAAAGAAAAATAATAATAAAAATAAAAATTGCATGTACAGTTTGCATTCTCATCAGTGATGTTTCTGCATTTGTTTTCCAAACAATATAAATATATCATATTTCAATTACTTATTATTATTTTTTTGTCTCTTTTTGTCTTTCTAGGGCTGCTTCCACAGCATATGGAGGTTCCCAGGCTAGGGGTCGAAATGGAGATGTAGCCACCGGCCTACACCACAGCCACAGCAACACGGGATCCAAGCCATGTCTGCAACCCACACCACAGCTCACGGCAACGCCGGATCCTTAACCCACTGAGCGAGGCCAGGGATCGAACCCGCAACCTCATGGTTCCTGGTCAGATTCGTTAACCCCTGAGCCACGACGGGAACACCCAATTACTTATTTTTAAAATGTCTTGTAGAAAATTTTAGAGAATAATGTAATGAACCCACAGGTACCTGTCACCCAAGTTACATAATTTTTTTAAAAAACAACTCTTTGAGTGAAATTGGCTCTCCCAGGAAGAAATCACAGGAGCTGTCATTTACACTTTTGGGGTAAATACGCTCATCTAATTTTCACAGCCTTCCCTCTCAGAAGTATGAATTAATACTGACCTATATTTTAGATGGGAACACTGAAAGAAATCATTTGCTGGAAGCCATAAGCTGGAAGAGGCGGGTCCAGGAGTCACCCAGAGCCAGTCAGCTTAACCACTTGGCAGTAAATACACTCTCTAAAATAAGTCAAGGAAATGGGACCATGCTCTCTTTCTATTACACCTACAGTTTGCATTAAAATCACATCATTTCCAAAAGCATCTCACTCCCAATCAGTCAATCTGGCCCTCCATTCACCCTCTCTCGCCTTCTTTCCCATTCATTTTCCAGTTCCAGCAGACACGTGCAGACCCCTCACCATGCTTGCACACACGCTCTAGCCAGACACAAACCCAGCCCTCCAGGAGCTCCCAGTCTCTATGGAAAGGAGAGAAACAGACAGGCCTAAGCAAAATTCAAGCAGACCTTGCTTGACCATTGCCTTGGAATGCCAAATTTATAAGGAATATTCCCTGGACCTCATGTACCCTCTGTCTCCTCCATCAGGATGCAAGGCTATGGAGGGCAAGGGGCAGGAAGCAGAGCAGTTAAGCAGTATGGATTTAGGAGCTGGATTATCCTTGGGTTTGAATCCTAGCTCCATCCTTTCCTAGCTGTGTGGCCTTGGGTAAGTCACCTACCCTTTCTGATTCACTTGTGAAGAGGGTTGAGAAAACCACATGTTCTGGAGCAGATGGAGTGTTACATTAGATGATGCTTAACCCAGTTTCTTCAACAAAGGCAGGAAGCTTTCCATCAATGTTGGCCATTCCAACTGGATATTACTCACAACAGTTCTCAGCAATGAGTCCCAGCTTCTGTCCCTGAGTGAGGCAGAAGCTTTGTAAGAGAGCGCACACATTTCCCAGTGAGATGTTTTTCTTAATCAGCCTCTCAGAAAGTCTGTCAATTTGGAAAATAAATAAAATTAAAAAATCAAAACTTTTCAGCCTTCCCTACTCAGCTGGCCGAGGATGCTGGCCAAGTGTGAGGAGAACAAGCTGGTGGGCCGTGGAGCAAGGACAAAGACACTCTGATATTTCCCAGCCCCAGGCTGGCACACGTCCGTGATTCCACAGGGCAAACCCATGGGCAGCAGGCCTGGGGGGGCCAGAGCCAAAGCTTCAGACTCAAGCCATCCTGGGTCCCATCCAGTCTCTGCCTAAAACCTCCTCTTAGGTTGATAAGGACCAAGACAACCTCAGAAGGACAGCAAGCACACAGGTACGCTACGCACTTTGCCCATAAAGGTATCACCTCATGCAGGGTGACAAGCATGAGTCCTGGTCTCAGGACCCTCGCTCTGAGAACTGCGTGCTGCACATATTTGCTGTGTGGCTTTGAGCAGGTTACCAAACTCCTTGATGCCCAGTCTCCCTGTCTGTAAAATGTCGATACAAATCATATTTATTCCTCCTGCCTCATCCGGCCTGTCACAGACCTGGAGTAGAATCCCAGCTTGGCCACTTCTTAGTTTATGATCTTACTAAGCCTTACTTTCGTCATCTGTCAGATGGGAATAAGTATTGCCCTACCTCCTAGCACTGTGGAGAAGACTAAATGAGGCAATGTGGGCAGGTTGCTCGGCCCGGGTCAGGCACATATAAGCGTTCAGCGGTAGACCATGGGTATTCGCTGGTAAAGAAGGACTACAACGCTGGGTTTTATCATCATCATCCGTTCCTTTCTGTGTTTGCTTATTTTTTAAATTTTTATTTATTTATTTATTCTGCTTCGTAGCACATGGAGGTTCCCAGGCTAGGGATCAAATCAGAGCCGCATCTGCAACCTACACCACAGCTCATGGCAACGTCAGATCGTTAACCCACTGAGCGAGGCCAGGGATCGAACTCGCAACCTCATGGTTACTAGTTGGATTCATTTCTAATGCGCCACAATGGGAACTCCTGTGTTTGCGTATTTCATGTTGGGCACCCCACCAAGCACTTGACTTGGGTATATTTCACCTTCACAAGAAAGCTGGCCTCGTGCACAGGACCAGAGCAGCCCTCTTGAGCAACGTGGCGGTGTCCCAAACCCCTGGATCTCCACGAGGCTGGAAAGGGCTAAGATCTGGGTAAAGGTAAGAGGGTATTATTTACTTAACTATCCAAAAGGTTTGCCATTTTCTTCATTTCCTATTTTGTCTTATGTCTAGGTACCCTTCTAAGGTTGGAGCAAGAGAAGAAATTAAAGAAAAGAAAGTCAAATTATTGAAGTTAAAATTTTGTTTCTGTTTTTTTAGAAACAATGCAAATTGACAATAAGAAGGATAAAAGATGAGGAAATAGGTGGCATTACATGTGATCTAACAGGCGAGTGAGTGCTCATGATTATCAAAGTCCAAGAGCTAAATATGCCAAAGTCACAAAGAAATTGCCCCAAGAAGAAAGAAAACAGTTAAACAAGCACATGAAAAATTATCAATCTCATCAGTAATTTATATGCATATATACAGTTAAACACTTATCAAACATTGGGTAAATTATAAAACAGTGAACCAATTATATATATATATATATACATATATATATATCTGATGATAAGATTGTGTTAAAATCTGTACTTTTATACATACGTGCATACATAATGCCATCACACACTAAGTAGTTTCACACTTTGGAAAATCATATGATAACATAAAGAATACTTGGATCAATGAATCGTCATAAAAATGTATCCTGTGTCAAAAGAAAATTTTTTTCCGTGTATTTTTTTTATCCATTTTTTTTTCCCTTTTTAGGGCTGCATCTGAGGCATATGGAAGTTTCTAGACTAGGGGTCGAAATGGAATCAGAGCTGCAGCTGCCGGCCTATTGCACAGCCACAGCAATGCAACATCCCAGCTGCATCTGCAACCTACACCACAGCTTGTGGCAATGCCAGATCCTTAACCCACTTAGCAAGGCCAGGGATCAAACCTGCATTCTCATGGATACTAGTCAGGTTCCTAACCTGCTGAGCCACAACGGGAACTCCTATCCATGTAGTTTTAAATGTTATTTCATGCAAGGGGCACAACCAAATAAAATTATAAATATGAAGATATAACAACATGGGAATGTGGTAATATAGTATTGAGTGAAAAAGAGCAGAAAAAGTATACAGACACTTATTATAGCCACTAAAATGATACCTGCAGATCCTGGCATGAAGAAAAATCAAACACTTGTACTGAGTGGACGGATAATAAGGGAGGTTTCAGTCTTTTCCAGATTTCCTTTAAGGTTTTATCATTTTTTTCTATCTCCCTCTTTCTCTAAACTCTACCCTGAGACCAGCCTCATCCTGCTCCTGTCACTGCACCAACTCTCACCATTTGATCTGGTTCCTAAATGGTGTTACTGCTTCTTGAAACTGCAGTTCTCAAAACAAACTGGTTGGAGGGCGTGTGAGATCAGACAGCAAACAAGCCCCAGTAAATACCTCATTAGAGCTGACACATGCAGCTCTGTGCTGGGGCCAAGGAATTTCACATTTGGACATGAAATGTCAGTCCCCACAAAAGGCGCTCTGAGGCTCCGGGAGCAAGCTCAGAACACTGCCCTTCTCAGCGCTCACTGGCCTTGGCACTGGAGCCCCCTTGCACAAGGGCCATGCTGGGCAGGGCTTAATCATCCCAGCCCGAGGCCCGTGGCCACCTCTCAGCCTGTTCTGGATTGTGTGCCCCATTGGGAAATCTAATAAATGCTCAGACTTTATGAATCATTTTGAGGTGTTCATAGTTCTCCATGGTGGGAGTTCATTCATTCATTCATTCATTTGTGCACGAAAACAAGTACATATGAGGGCCTATTATATACCAAGTCATGAGGATTAATACAACGGCGGGAAAACCGGGTCCCTGCCCTAAAGGAGATCACGGTGACTGGAAGGAGACCAAGAACTAGAAGATAAAATTTCGGGGAGGGGGAGGAAGTCAGGCAGACTGGGACTCGGGGGTTAATAGATGCAAACTATTGCATTTGGAGTGGATAAGCAAGAGACGCTGCTGTATGGCACTGGGAACTCTATCTCGTCACTTACGATGGCGCATGATGGAGGATAATGTGAGAAAAAGGATGTATATCTGTATACGTGCCTGGGTCACCGTGCTGTACAGTAGAAAAGTGACAGAACGCTGTAAACCACTGTAGCTATAAGGGGAAAAATAAAAATCATTTTTAAAAAAAGAAGATAAAATTTCCAGTGAATTCGGGTTGGGATGATCCAGGTATAAAATTACGCCAGTATCAAAAGCTAATATTTACGGAGTGCTTACTAGATGCCAGGCTTGGCTCTAAGCCTTCTCCATTATTATTGTGGGTTATGTAGATTATTGCGGGTTATACAGATTATGTGTGTTATTGCGGGTTTAGATTATTGTGCGTTATATGGGTTGTAAGTGTTATCGTGGGTTATGTTTACCCATGTCCCATTTCCTGAGAATGTTGCTAATTCTGTCCATCCTTTCCCCACACTTGGTTCCTTTCTCTACACAGGTCCAGACCTCCTCAAGGCAATATCTTATAATCTCCATTGCTGATTATGGCCCACCTACTATGTGCCAGGTCCTGGGTGATCTCTTAGCTGAGATCCAGAAAGAGCAGGTGACTTGCCCACAACCACCCAGCCAGGAGGTGGCATGGCTGGAATTCAAACACGTATCTTTCCACTTCAAGTCCAGAGTTCATCTTAGCGGTCAGATCCTTGATAAATATAATCCGGGGCCAGGGGAGGGGGCTTCTATTTTCTGATTAGAATATTTCCTGTGGATCATTTGGGTGTTAAATGTGTAAGTATGTTTGTGTGTGCATGCTTGCATGTGTGACTGTGTGTGTCAGACAGAGAGAGAATATTATTTATAAAATGTTCTTCAAAGACTCTAAGAATAGGTCCCAACACCTGCTCAGGTTTTGCAAAGAATCAGAGGTACTGAATTTAAAGCCAAAAAATTAAGAGGATGGTTTCAGATGAGTAGAAAATGGAAAAGTCTGACCATGTGTTTGGGATGGAGGCCCAGGCCAATTCCAGATCCTTGTTCCTGGAACAAAATCCAGGAAGTTCAAGGTCAGAGGGAGCTTTAGAGGTGATCTTGTTGAATCTTCAGCTCCATGCAGAAATCTCTCCTGTCGCACCCTGGACAGCCAGCTTCTCTGAATTCCTCCCTCAATGGGAATTTAGTAGCTGAAGAGGTAGCACACTCAGTCCCCATCTCAGAGCAACGATGCCTCTTGCAGTTGAAATGTCTTCGCCATAACGTCATCTTTTGATCTTAGTTCCAAACCCTGGAGCTATAAGGAATAAATCTGCCTCCTAGCCAAGAGGTCTTCTGTGTCAGTTAGGACACCTCCAGTTGTAGGTAATAAAAAATCTTCACTTGGAATTCCCACTGTAGTGCAGTGGGTTAAGGATCTGGTGTTGTCTCTGCAGCAGTGCAGGTTCAATCCCTGTCCTAGGAACTTCCATGTGCCCATATGGCCTGCATGGGTGCAGCCAGAAAAAAAACAAACGAAAACAAACAAAAACAAAATCTTGACTCAATAACAAGCAATTTGGAGATTGCAACCTCATGGTTACTAGTCAGATTCGTTCAGCTGCACCACAATGGGAACTCCTAACACATTTTTTTAAAATCTTCAATAGCCAGACCCAGTCTCTGTTGCTTGAAGCCAAAGAACTCTAGCCAGTCCAACAGATTCAAGGGCCCTGAAAACTCCGTGATCCACTCTGGCCATGGCACAGAACAATGCACAGACCCTGGACTCTAGAACCTGGCTCTGCCAAATCTGGATTTGAATCTGAGAATCTAGATTCTTAGCAATCCTCTGACTAGCTTTTTGATCTCGTGAAAATCACTCAGCATCTCTATTCAATCAGGCCCTGACATTACCTTGATACCAGCAAGGACTGGAAACAAAAAAACAAATAAAAAAGAAAACACAAAAAACCCTACATGAATGCATCCATCCAGCTCCAGAAATCTCACTGCAATCAAGGGCACAAATAATAAGCCTCAAATCAGCAAATACTTGCTCAATGGATTATCAAATTTAAAATCACAGTAAACTTCTCTACACCTCAGTTTCCTCATTTATAAAACAAGGATGCTAATAGCAGCACATCGAGTCTTCTGTGTGATTACATAAAATAATACTGGCGAAAGTACTTTCAACTCTGTTAAATGCCGCCTAGTGCGAGAGATCAAAATTTCCCAATATCAGCTATAAACATTTGCTTATTCATTCAACATGTAACAACTAAATAAATGATATTAAATTACAAGTATATGTAGTCTTCCCCTCTCCCTGCTTCTAAAAGGATGCTTCCGGAGTTCCCTGGAGGCACAGCAGCTTAAGGATCTAGTGTTGTCACTACAGTGGCTCGGGTTGCTACTGTGGCATGGGTTCAGTTCCTGTCCTGGGAACTTCCTCATGCCTCGGGCACGGCCAATAAAATAAAATAAAAGTGTGCTTCTGTATTGGATTTCTATGATATTAATGGAGATAGAGGATAATACACACACACACAACTGGAGAAGCCAGAGGCTAGCTGATACATGTGGGAAAGAGAACTGTAACCCTCACCAAAAAGAAAAAGAAGAGGGGAAAAAAACAGCCTTAATCTAAAAGCTGACGGTGAAAGAAAAAAAGAGCAGACCCTAGAAAGGCAATTTGCAAATCTAGTAAAAGAGGAGCGAGATGTGGGAGGTGGCTGCCATGGATCTGCAAAAATAAGAGTCGGGGGAGGTAGGCAAATATTAATTGAGCTTCTCTATGTGCCAGGCACGATGCTAGGCTCTGATTACACACAGCTCTATGACTACACACAGAGCTCACGAGGTAGCATAAGCGACTGGCCTGCCCTCTGCCCCACTCTCCCATCCTGGAGGTCGCCGTTCCCCCCGCCATCCACGATCACCCCTCTTCAGTCCCACAGGCACCCCTCCGGTCAGTCCCTGCCGTCTCTCTCCCTGGATTGCTCTGTCAGGGCCTCCCTGCCTCTAGTCCCAAGCCCTTCCCTGCAATCCATTTGCTACACTGCTGCCAATTTTTTTTTTTTCTTCTAAAATGAGAAACTGACCATGGCTTGCCCCTATTTTAACTCGTTAAATCTTGACTTCCTCCTCACCCCTACAGGCAAGGCCTTCAGGATCTGGGTCGGGCCTAATCCATGACCTCTTCTCCCCTACGTCCTCTGCATCTCATATTCTCATATTTTCACATTGACTGAAAATCTCACCAGAGTCCTCTTTTTCACCTCTTGCTCTTTCTTTTTTCTAAATTATTTTTTAGTTTTTTAGGGCCACACCCACTAGGGGTCCAAGGCTAGGGATCTAATCAGAGCTACAGCTGTAGGCCTACACCACAGCTCAAGGCAACACTGGATCCTTAACCCACTGAGCGAGGCCAGGGATCGAACCCTCAATCTCATGGATGCTAGTCAGGTTCCTTACCACTGAGCCACAAGGGAAACTCCTCACCTCTTACTCTTTCAGACTCAGCTGGACCTCACTCTTCCATGGGGATCACTCACTTGCTCCCATCTCGGACAAAGGTAACGCTTCCCTTTCTAGGGCCTTTCTCTCTTTACAAAGAGTAGTGTTTTGTGTATGTCTGCTCCTGATTCTCAGCTGCCACCACCATAGGGACAGTAATGCACCACAGTCACCTCCAGCATAACTCCAGGCATGGGGTAGATGTGCCAAGAAGTTTTGTTGCTGATGGGGACAGATATAACGGGGGCAGAAAGATACATCCTGCTGCTGGGAGGGGGTGGCACTACCAGTTAGCAATTCAACTTAAATTTATGCATGGTGGAAACTTGCTGCTTTTGAATGGACCTATTTTTCTCTATCTCATGGCATATGTGGACCAGGAGAAGTCAATGACCTTTTAACTAATAAAATGTTACATGACCATTGTCAAGAAACAACAACCAAAGAGCAATAAACATAAAGAAGAAAATTAAAATCTCCGGAACGCACCACCCAGAGGTAATCACAGTTGACATTCCAGCAGTGAGCTCCACAGAACTCTTTTCCACACACGTGTTGTACTTGTCAGTCGAATGTGACATGATCCGGTCTCTTTATGCCCACAGGGCCCCAGCTTCCCAGAACCTGGGTGGAACTTTCCCCTGCCGGGTGGGAGACCAAGAGACCCTCCATTTGGGGCTTTGGCCCTGGGGAGAAACATAGCTGGCCCCAGTCCCAACTTGGGGCCATCTCCAGGCAGACACAAAAGGGTCATTTTTCTTTCCCTCATGTACAAAGTGTGCTCTGCACTGGGAGTTTTTCTGAGTTACAAGATTCAACTCAATTGCAAAAGATCATCTGAGGTTTCCCAAGAAAGTCAGATGTAAAGACAGCATAGACTGAAGCTTTACTTTTGTCCAAAATCATCATGAATTATGAAAGCTGGGAGAACAGCTGGCTTTTGTGGAAAAAGAAAGAATATGGGTAAGATCTGTACACTGATGGACCATTGAAATGACTCTGAAAGGATCATTGAGTTATGGCAGGGATTCAGCGATGAGCCTCTCTCATGTCTCTATAGCCTCCAGTAGGGCCTTTGCATGAGGAGATCTGTGATGGGAGGATATAAGTGAGTTAATGATAGGATTTGCCCAGGGCTGAGTCCCACAGAACCCACCAGAGGTTTTCTGTTATGGCTGCCAAGGAAGTGATGAATTCCTTTATAACCCACTTTTGGAAAAATCCATCAATTGGTACTACCCTATGAAAACCGTCACTGCATATGGATTTATACTTTGAGCCAATAATCTCACATGTAGGAATCTACCTACAAATATGAAATGACAATGCAAAAGTTGGGATTGTTTGCAATTGCAAAATACTGGAAACAACACAAATGATCTTCACAGATTAGTTGAATAGAAACCATGGTTGACTGATTCAAGGAAATCGAGAAGTTCCCATTGTGGTTCAGCAGGTTAAGGACCTGACATAGACTCCACGAGGATGTGAGTTCAATCCCTGGCCTCACTCGATGGATTAAGGATCTGGCATTGCTGTGGCTGTGGCATAGGCCTCAGCTGCAGCTCCGATTCAACCCCTACCTTGGAACTTCTATATGCCACAGGTATGGCCGTAAAATGAAAAACAATGGAAGGAAGGAAAGAAGAAGAGAGAGGAGGAAGGAAGGAAGCGAGGAAGAAAGAAATGAAGAAAATCCTCATGAATTGACATGGAGCAATTTTCAGGATGTATAGTATTGAGGAAAACAAGTAAAATACAAAAATATAAAATGTTTTATTTTGTGTGAGAAAGGAGGAAATATACATATATACGTATTCTTCATTTTGCAGAAAGAAATATAGAAGCAAAAAACTAGAAGCTAATAGAAATGGGGGCGATGTGGCGAAGGGGATGGAGATGGCAGAGAAATATCTATGAATGTACCTTCATATATGTAGATTTAACTTGGAGTGTTTATATATCCAAAACCAAAATTTGGTCTGAAGTATTTTTTAAAGGCAAACCCTAAATTTGACTGAAGATAAATAAGTAAGCCTTCCTGTGCATCATGTGAGTGGTAGCTATGAAATAACCACACAGAGAAAATCATTAATTCAAGTAATTTTGGACCTAGTATTCTGACTATCTTTATATGACATTTTCTAATGACAAAAAGAACTGCAAAAACATATTGAAATTAATGCAATAGGTTTTTTGTTGGTAGAGATGGTGGTGGTATAATTCCGAATCTATTTTTTGTGTGTTTATTGAAGAATAGAATAAATGAGGAAACATTTGATGTTGTTGGGGACAGGGTTTTACCTGCGGAGGGGGAGATATAGATATAGAATGGGGAAGGTGAAGAAAAGCATATGTTACTGGATTTGAATTAAACATATCAGTGTGTACCCATGCTTTAAAGAATATAGAGTTCCTAATTCCATTCACTAAAAAGACCTGGAAGCCATGACACCCCAGCTGCAATGAGCCCCATGGAGCCGAGATCTTGGTTTCTAAACATCATATTCCACCAAAAGGAACCTGGCTCCTTGCAGATATAGCTAATTTTAGGACCGAGATGAGAAAAATACAAGTTAAGCCTGAAACATCTTTTTGTGGCAGAAAGTAAACACATGCTCCAAGACCAAAGACGTATGCCAAAAAGACACAGCCAGTACGAAGGAG
Organism: Phacochoerus africanus; assembly: GCF_016906955.1. Lineage (NCBI taxonomy): Eukaryota > Metazoa > Chordata > Mammalia > Artiodactyla > Suidae > Phacochoerus > Phacochoerus africanus. Next base: position 127,275,575 of record NC_062558.1, read on the forward strand.
TTCCCACTGACCAAATTTGAGACAAAATAAGCCAAAAAAAAAAAAAGGAATAATGATGATAACTTATTACAAGACATCGAATTTAAAATTAGATCTTGGAGTTCCCAACGTGGCTCAGCAGAAACGAATCTGATTAGCATCCACGAAGATGCAGGTTCAATCCTTGACCTCTCTGGGTGGGCTAAGGATCTGGCATTGCCATGAGCTGTGGTGTAGGTCACAGATGTGGCTCAGATCTGGCATTGCTGTGGCTGTGGCGTAGGCCAGCAGCGACAGCTCCGATTCAACCCCTACCCTGGGAACCTCCATATGCCGTGGGTACAGCCCTGAACAGACAAAATAAAAATAAAATTATATCCGGGTTCCTGATATTATTTAAAAACAAAAAAAAATTAACATTAAGATCAAAACAAAAGATGTTTACAAACAGAAAAGAAGGGGAAAGGAAGATTTTAAGGGTATGTATTGGTATTTATTGCACCATTCTTGTAGTTTATCTGCAGGGTTGAGAATTTTCAAGAGCAGACATTGAAGGGATCATCGCAAAAAATAATAGTTACATGAGGGGATGGATGTGTAAACGAACATTATAGTAATTATCGCCCATAAATGTATCAAATCATGTTCACACCTTAAACCTACACAATTTTATGTCAATCATATCTCAGTAAAGTTAGGGGAAAATAAAATATTCAAATTTTTCAAGTTGACGGGGCAAAAGGAACATGCACCAAGGAAAGGACTGATAGATCCTTACCCAGTAAGATGCTACTAAATGAGCCAGGAGATCCCCAGTACCAGTTTGTTCTCAAAGAGGTGAGAGCGCCCCCTAGAGAGAGCTTGCCATGTAAAGCCTCCCCGTTCTTTACAGTCAGTGTCATCAGTTATGACAGAGACTATCCGTTGCTATAGAGACAAGCACACACACACACATATATTTTCTTCTATTTCTAGCCCAGCAGGAACACACCATACCCTGTTCTGCACCTTTGTTTTATTCTCCCTGTGACATGGTACTTGCACTTGTTTTCATGGCCCATAGACCTGCTGTTACTTTCTGCATCTGCTTGTCACTCCGTCTTATGAATGGACCATAATTCATGCAGCCGGGTCCTGTTGGCCAGGCATCTTCTCCCTCTCACCATCTGGCTGTGTCCATTTCCCTTCCTTTCCCACTCTTTACCTCCTCGCCTCCTTGCCCCACCGCTTGGCCACACCCAGCATTGGATCTGATCACCATCAGTCCCAAGACTATAAGGTGACCGCCTCATCTGGGTTTGCCTGAGACTGTCTTGGTTTAAAAACTGGATGTCTGGCATCCCAGGAACGCCCCCACGTCCTGGACAGACCAGGATGGCTGGTCACTCCACCTGGGAGCAAAGTGGCTGCTGACCTCAGGAGGAGGCAAAATGTGCCCCTGGGTAGAATTCACCCCGCCTCCAAACAGCCCCTCCAGATGCCTCTGCCCAGGCCCAGCATCTAAAGACCTGTTAGTGAGAAAGGAACACTTTCTGCCCACCTGCATCTTCAGACAAGGCGGCTGAACCCCTCGGCCCCGGGGCTTGACCACCTATCTCCTCTCAGAGGCATTCACAAGAAAGTGCAAAGCTCCCCCAGTGGTTTGAATGCCTGGAAACGGTGAACAAATTAACCCAGATTGTCATTTCCTCCCCATGATTTAATCAATGTGGCCCGGCTCAGGGGAATTCCCTTGTTTTAATCATATTTCTCTTCAAAATCTCTCTTGCTATGAGCAGGGGATGCCTTTCATGTATCTTTGGTTCAAATCATCTCTCACCTCCTAGTCTTTCCTCCTAATTTAATTTTCTTGAGAGACTACCTTTATTTATTTTATTATTATTATTATTTTTTATTTTTACCTTTTCTAGGGCCGCACCCATGGCATATGGAGGTTCCCAGGCTAGGGGTCGAATCAGAGCTGTAGCCGCCAGCCTATGCCAAAGCCACAGCAATGCGGGATCCAAGCTGTGTCTGCGACCTACACCACAGCTCACGGCAACGCCAGCCAGATCCTTAACCCACTGAGAAAAGCCAGGGATCGAACCCACAACCTCATGGTTCCTAGTCGGATTTGTTAACCACTGAGCCACATCGGGAACTCCAAGAGACTACCTTTAAATAATATACCAGAGGTGAGAGACTTAAAAAGGAAAATTGAACATTGGCAAACTGGGATCCCCAGGGAAATGCTGGGTTTGCAGCCATGAGTCATCCCCCAGAAAAGGTCCATCAGGCAGACAGCCAACCATATCCTGGTTGGGGACTGAACAGCAGCCAGGCCCCCGGGGACACCTGCCAAGGTCTGCCCCAACTCGTGACTCTAGGATGAACCAGGGCCAGGAGTAGAGAAATGCTGGCCTCCTGGGCCCAAGGAGGTACCCTGGCTGGTGCTAGCAGGTCCTAGAGAGTCTGATCCATCGTGTCTCCTTATCTCCTGGTTGACCTAGAGGAAAAACCAGCCCAAGAAAACAAGACCATGGAAGGAGGCAGCAAAGAGGCGAGCAGAGGACAGGGGGCTGGGACTAGGTGAGCTACAAAGTCTAGAAAGCAGGAGAGGTGAAAGCCAATGCTCTGAGTCCTCACCCTTAGTCCAGGCCCTCCCTGTGTCAGCCAGTGACAGCAGAGCTCTGCCCCCAAGGAGCAGGCACTGCTCTTCTGGTCACCCTTCATCCCCTTGGGCTCCGTGCCAGCCTGGGCTCAAGTCTGTTAAGGAAGCTGCTCTTGGCCAGCTCAGGGTTTCTCCCCACGTCTCCCGCTCCCCTGCTCTGGGACAGCCTCTCTTGGCTCCATATTCTTCTAATCTCTTGCTAACTCCAACATCTGACATGCAGGGCCAGGGACACCACCTTTGGACACAGCTGGGAAGGTTTCGTAGAGATACCCCTAAAATTATCAAATGACCAGCAAGCCTACGCCTAGGTAACAGCCGAGATCACTGAAAACCTATCTTCATGCAATAACTCATATCTGAAGTTCAGAGCTGCGCATAACAGCGCTATTCAAAGTAGCCAAACCTTCATCAGCTAATGCAGTAATGAGATGTCATGTATCTGTGTAACAGAATGTTATTCGGCAGTGAAAAGGAATGAAGCTCTGACACGAGCGACAGCATGGATGAACCTTGAAAATATGCTAAGTGAAAAAAGCCAGACACCAAAGGATAAATATTGCCTGATTCTATTTATACGAAATGTCCAGTGGAGGCAAATCCCCAGGACGGAAAGCAGATTAATGGCTGCCAGGGGCTGGGGGCAGAGGGACACAGGAGTGGCTGCTGATGGGGATGCGCTTTCTCTTTGGGGTGGTGGAAAGGGTCTGAAGTTAAATGTGTGATAATTGCACAACACAGTGCAAATGCCAAAGTCCCCCTGAACTGTATATTTTAAACTGGTGCATTTTGTTTTGTGAATTTTGTCTTCATTGTTTCAAAGACAGCCGTCCGCTAGAATCGCCCCGACCTTGCGCCCAGCACTGCTCCATATCCCCGCAAGCATGTTTCTCTAAACGGTCTTTAAAATCCCTGTGCTGCCCTCTGCTTCCTACATTCTCCTCTGCACTGGTCTGACCTACTGACGTTGCCCCCTTCTTCCCCACCCCAAACACCCCTGTTGCTGGGGAGCAGAAAATTTGGGGAGGGGGGGACAATGGGAGAGTGACATCCAGCACAGCACATGGAGACACAAATCAGACTATTCAGCATCTCTGTCCCTCGAAGTCTCTGGGCCCAGCCACCAGCAGGGCCTCCCCCTGGCAGACCACCATGACTCCAGCCTTGCCCCTCCTCCAGCTACCAACCTTCCAGAAGGGCAGACCCTCCATGCTGGACCAGAAGGTCCTCCTCTTGGCAAAAAAGCCAAAGATGTGGTCTCAGGGGTTCCCTTCTTCTGTAAGATTCTGTCTTCCTTCCCAGCTATGGCATTGTCATCAGCCCCTTGCTCCAGCCCAGGAAATGGAGAAGGGGTGTGTGTCTCCAACACAGAGCCTGGGGGTCTCCCATTGTGGGGGCTGGGCTTTCGGTATCCAAAGCACCAGGAACTTGCCCTTGGGAGCCACGTCTCCCTGACTGGCTGTTACTTTTACTCTCAGTGATGCTGTGGGTAAGATCTGTCCAGCCTCCCCACTTCTTCCTTAATTTGCTTGGCTCAGGGCAGCTTTGCAATCAATCCTCCCATCTAAGCCCAGGACTCAGAAGCAATTCCAGGCTCTGAAACATGCTAATTAGGTTTAGGCAATAGAGTTCGATAAATTAGAGCAAAACAGCTATTGATTCAGTTATCAACTCTCCTGGAGATGCATGAAGCAGGGCCCCAAAGACAACAGACAGAAAAACAAAGATACCACCTAAGAAGTCCATTTACTCCCCAGAGGTTTTTTTCATTAAGAAAAAAAAAAAAAAAAAGAGGCTAACTGAATCAACTATAATGAAAAAAAAAATCTGAAAAAAAAGAAAAAAAGCCAGCTGGGGGAAGACATCTTTTTTTTTTTTTTTTTGTCTTTTTAGGGCCACACCTACAGCATGTGGAGGTTCCCAAGCCAGGGGTCTAATCAGAGCTGTAGCTGATGGCCTACACCACAGCCACAGCAGCATGGCCTCCAAGCCACATCTTCAACCTACACCGCAACTCACAGCAACTGCGGATCCTTAACCCACTGAGCAAGGTCAGGGATCGAACCTGCATCCCCATAGTTGCTAGTCAGCTTCATTAACCACTGAGCCACGACGGGAACTCCAAGACATCTTAATGAGTGCCGTTCTCAACTCTTTTGCTTAAAATTCCTTCTATCTCAAGTACAGCCCAACAGTGCCAGCTTTCTAGGAGAAAGCTACAGGAGACAGTGGCCACAGAGCCCCAAGGTCTTTCAGACATTCCCCTTCCTCGGAGAGGAGCTCAGGCTTCCTCCAAGTCACCTCCAGAGAGAGGTGAACAAAGAAGGAGGAGCCGCTACTTTTCTTAAGTGTGACCTTGAGCCAGGCACTCGATACCCCATATACCGTAATCTCGGTGGAGCTCAAAAGAGCCTGATAAGGAGTCCTCCTGTGGCACAGCAGCTTAAGATCTGGCGTTGTCACTGCTCTGGCACAGGTTCAATCCCTCACCTGGGAACTTCCACATGCCACAGGCACAGCCGCCTCTGCCCCCCCAAAAAAGCCTGATAAAAGAGGTGTAGTGTCATCTCCTTGTGGAGGAGGAAACAGGCTCAGAGAGGTCAGTGACCAGCCCTAGGTCACACAGCTGCCAATAACAGAGTAAGGACTCCTGGTTCTCACATGATTATCAAGACTTTGGTTTACGTGGGCCCCTGTGAGTCCTCCTGGTAAAGTCCAAACGCATCCACAGATGAAAGGCTCCCTGCAGAATTATCAACACAGGCAGCAGGGCAGACAGGGGAGGTCCCATCCAGAGGCCACCCTGTGTGCCCAGGACAGCTAGGCCCTGTGTGGACAGCACCTGGCTGGACGAATTACAGGCCCTCCTGGGGGCTGGGAATTCGTGAAGGAGGCAGAGTGGCGCAAAGTGAGAGCCACGGCTCAAAGCCACGAGGCACATGGGGAAGGACCCCCACCTCCCCAGGCAAGGGGGAGGGGGTGACAGGGGTGGGTAGGAGGGAGCAGATGGCAGAGAAAAGGCCCACCCCTGGGGCGGGGGGAATGTCCTAGAGGCCCACCTTGCTGCCTGGTGGTCACCAGATTTCTCCTCCTCCACACCCCTCGCAGTGTCACCCTCCATCCCCCCCGCCCAGCAGCCCTCTGTTTTTGAGAACGGGCACTTCTCCCGGGTGCTGCACTTCTCACCCACTTGGTCCGAATCTGCTTAAAGCATAAAAGCCCCAGCCACCAGCAAGCCTTTCTAAGGGCAGTCAGGACTCTCTCTGGGTGAGATTTTTACTTTTAAAGGGAAAAACTCCCTCTCTTAGCACAGGCTGTGTGTGCTGGGCGAGCGGGCAGCCGAGAGCAGCCTGGGACCTTCTCGAGTGTGGTCCAGGGGCCTGTTTGCCAACCCCGGGGCTGCGGAACCTGGAAAGCAGGTACGAGGGAAAATCAGGGCCGCTGCAGGTACGAAGATGCAGAGGCGGGCCAGGCTCGGGACAACCTGGAGATGCCCGTTCTACAGTTCAAAGGCCACTGATTTTGTCCCCACGGAGGATCTGGTTGGGCCACCCCACTGACATATGCTCAGCAGAGGCACATTCACAGAGAAAATGAAACTAGCAGCTCACTCGGAAGGCCTCTCAGCCGAGCAGCAGGGACAGGGTGCACGGAAGCCGTGGTGGCCATTTGGGACAGAGGCCAAAACCGGAAATGTAGGGGTGAGCTCTGCAGTGGGGTCCGTGGCAGGCCTGGGGCGGGGAGGGGCCAACATCCTCTGGGAGCTAAAATGGGAGGTGATGGAGGAAAAGGATTTGAAGCCGGGCAAGAACCCAGGGCAGAGCAGAGTCTGAATCGTCTCCAGATGATGGACCGAGGGGCCACCGTGGGTACTTCCAGAATGAGGGAATGCACAGGGGTGTGATTGCGGAAGCCTATCACGGGAGTCCCAGCCTGCCAGCGCCTTCAAGGGGGGCTCTGGGGAGTGAGGAGGGGGCCAAACTGGCCCTTTCTCTCTGTGGTGGACAGAGGGCCTCTCTCAGTCAAGACAGCTTGTCACAGGGTCCAGGCCCCCGGCTGAGAGGTGACCATGGAGAATGGAGCCCAGGGACCAGAAACACTGAGCTAGGAGGCCCCGTGAGGCTGAGGGATGGTGGCCCCCTCAGGTCCACACTGATGCCAGCACTAGTCCAGGCAGCTGCTTCAGGGGGTTCCGAGAAGGGGACAGAGAGAAGCTGGCCAGGGTGCTGAGTCACCTCCCTCCATCACCTCTAAACCTCACCTTCTCTCCCTGCCCCTACTTATAATAAATAACGACACCAAAGAACCAATTCTGACCCACCTCCTAATGCCCTGGCCAAGCCCACAGAGGGTACCTCGGCCAGCAATGGCCAATTACAGCCTGAGAAAGTCGGCCTCACTGACCGGCTCCAGGAAGGAATTCAACTCAGCTCGCAATTACTGAGTTCTGTCTGGGCCCGGGCCCCGGACAAGGGTAAAGCTACAAAACAGGCCACCCTCAGGAGTCTGAAGTTTGAAGGACGATGGTCATTATCATGGTGACGGGGCAGAGGGCCAGGTGCAGGCCTACCTGCAAATTATGACTCCACCACCATTCAGCTGTGTGACCTTGGGCAGAGCACTAGCCCTCTCTGATCTCTGATTGTCATGAGCTGTGAAGTGGTGGTGAGGCAGAGGGGGGCAGGTAATACTTGCCACAGAGGATGCTGTAAGGATCTCAGAAGATACCAGCCCAAGACCTAAGTCAATGGTTCTCAAAATGTGCTCCCTGGACCAGCAGCACACAAACATCACTTGGGAACTTAGTAGTAATGCAGATTCCTGGGTCCCACTGCAGACTGACTGGACCAGAGACTCTGAGTGAGACATACAAGCCACAACCTGAGAGTTCCCCGGGGATAGGAATCACCAAGAGTCCTCTTCAATCTCGATGAAGATGCAACCTTGCTAGGATTTGCCTTTTGAAGGCAAAATACTGGAGAGGAAATACTGGACAGCGGGTATTAAGGAGAAGGTGTTCTGTGCAACCTCCTGCAGCCAGAAAACCCCGGGTCCCCCATCCCGGGGGGCGGGAGTCTCCCCCGCAGGTGCTGGCCTGATTCCACAGGTGCCTCCTCCCCCACCCCTCCCTCTTGACAGTTTCTTGTCGCCGCCCCCCTCCCAGCCCCTCTGCCCACCCACCCTGCCCCTTTGGGGGACACCAGCATTCCCTGCGCCCTCCCTCCCATCTTGTGGCCTGACTGGCTCTGCTGATTCACCCTTTGTGAGTGTCATCCGCAGAGCCTGGCACGGTCCCCCAAGGGGTTGGGCCAGAAGCCATTAGCAGCAATCACTGCCATCAACAGCCAAGAATGGACGAGTCCTTCCCATCAGTATCACCATGACCCTCAGCCCTGCAGAGGGGCCCGGTGACCCCTTTCACAGATGACTGAACGGAGGCTTAGAAGGGAAAGGACATGCCCAGGGTCACACAGGGCCACACAGCCAGCAAGAGGGAAGCCTGGAATTTGAACACCTGTCTGTCTAGCTCTGGGAGGGAGAGAATTGGCCAGTGTACCTTCTTGAACTAGAAAGTCTAACACTGACGGTTTTCTGCCTGTTCTATATTAGTTCACTCCTGCCCAGACCTGCAGGACAAGTCCGCTAACCCCAATAGCCTCTGGACACGGGACTCGCAGAGTGCCTGGTGACTGGGGGAGGGATACCCCTCGCTCCCCGCCACGGGCCGCCCCCGGGATCCTCAGGGCTCCTGAGTGAGCCTTGACTTCCCTCAGTGCTCAGGATGGCACAGGGTCAGTTCCTTTGTTCAAGGAGAGGCTGAGCCCAGGGCTGAAGCTCTGGGGACATTGGGTTCAGGAGAGCTTTTGGTCCCTTTCCCAGCCCCTCACTGAGCCAGTGGCCTGGGTGGCCCCTCTGTCTGTGGCATCTTGCAGAGGACTGAACCCCACAGGAGGCTCCTGGGGCATGTGGCTTGCCCTCCACTGCGGTCCCCTCACAGGCCAAGAACAGAGCCAGGCTGGGGACACACCTCCTCGTGTGCTGACTCCACCAAGGGCTGCCATGGTGGCAGCTCGGTGTCATAAAGGAAGTGAATGTGGCTTTAGAGTGGTGGGGGAGGGGCTTCAGGTGCACCTGCTGTCCTCTGGGTCCTCTCTGGTCTCCAGTTAGGTGTCCCATCCTGCTGTCTCTGCCTACCTGACCTTTGAGGGCCCCGGCACCCACTGCTGCTAACCTGGGCTCTGCCACTACTCCGGTTCCCAGGTCGCCGTCCACAGTCTATCTCGCCTTTCCACCTCAGCATCTCTGTCCCTCGGGAGACACCCAAGCTGCCACACCTTCTGTAAGAGACACGCTGGTCTCACGTGTGCACACCAAGGGCACGACCTTGGGTTCCCCTGCTTGGACACCCAAGGGTTCCCTCAGAGCTCGTGTGTCACTCTGCAACACCGCGGCCACATCCTCATGCTGGTCTTACAGCCGAACCTCTCCCCGCCAAGGCAGAACCCTCTCTCTTTGTCTTCCTGTCTTCTGGGAGCTTCCCTGCCATCCTATCCTGAATTCTTTATTTATGGCTTAGAGTAAAACTCTGTGATCAAAGTCGGAGATACTGACTTCATGTTTAGAGGGAAGCTTTGGAATTTAGAAACCCTTTTTAATCTCTTAACAAAGCCCGGCTTTCAAGACTATTATTTTGCCAAAAACGGAACACAAAATAAAAAGTCGAACTTGATTGTCAAAGCTGAGCAATGAATTTATTACTCCAGCAGAAACCTACCCATTCCCTGAGGCACTTAAACCCGTTGATTCAATGGATGTCACAGAGCATCAGATTTAAGGGCAATTAAAAGTACATCCATTTTATTTCTTAGAATTATCTCCATAAATGACGCTTAAAACTCAGATTGGTACAACATGGACTTAAAGTCATCTTATTAGAAACAATTTGAGGAATATATATATAAATATATAAACGGATATCTTTAAAAGTGTGATGCGACTATCATGATTTGGGATGCAATACGTCATACAAAGTGCTTAACGACTGTAATGGAAACCTGGGCTGGTTCAAGAATGGGAGATATGGATAACTTGGACTCGGTTCAAGTTTGCTTTTAATTTGATTTACTCCTGAAGCATCAAAGAAGCAATGCAAAGGATAAACAGGAGCCGAGAAAACCTCTGGCTGGACCATGGCTCATTGCATCTCTGCTCTGACAGCCCAGCAGTGGGAGTCACGCTGGAGAAGCGGGGCGGGGCAGAGCTGCAGACACGTCCCTTTTCTCAGGCCTCACTACCTGCTGGTTAAAGGCCCGGCCGGCTGTGCCACACTGTGCACTCTCTCCCCTTCTGGGTCCCCGCAGTGCCCCCTTTTCCAGGTATGCTGCCTGGGGAATTTTCCAGAATGGCCTGCCCACGCTGTCAAGTGCCAAAATAATCTATATAATAATAAAAGAAAAACTATGAAATCATTGACCTTAGAATAATACTTGCCTTTCTTTTCCAAAATCTCTATCTGGCGAACTTTAAAAGCTGACCTCGGGGGAATAGGTGCAATGGCCTGCCCCTCCCTCCCCAGCTCCTGGCCCCTCTCTTCCTCCTGGTCCCCAGGACCACTTCCTGTCCTCCCCCCACCCCTCCCCTCTAATCCCTCCACCCTCACACCCTTTGGGGGATGCCCACTCCTTAGGCTTCACAGTCAGGATTTGCAGGAGGAGGGGGCGAGCGGGGAAGAATGCTGGTGAACGTTTAACCACCAGCTCTCTCAGGGCTGATTTGTGCAGTGTGTGCAGATTCCTGTGCTGTAAACACCCTCACCATGGCCACCTTGGCCACCAACAAGATGTCACTGAACGTGGAGCTGGGAAGAGATGCGCATTATCTAGTGTCTCCTTCACATAGATACAAGAGCCGGAAATAACCTCAGCACACAGATGGTAGTCAAATAATTCCAAAGGGCTGAGCTTTCAGTTGTAGTTTTAAAATAATTTATTCAAAGGCAATATTCTACTAGTTAATTTTTAACAGTAGCGGTGTTTAACAACTACTAACAACAATATAACTTAGCATAATTTCTGAAAACGTAACCATCAGCCCTCACGAGCTGCTACAAGCAGCTCCAACACCTCGCTGGGTGGGGCGGGTTGGAAAGGAGAAGGGCATGGCCTTGACCGAAGACACAAGATATTCACTTGACATTTCCGAGCCATAGAGCCTTTCATATGCCCCTGGTTTCGCTAATTCAGAGTAGGTTTTCCCCTACAAATGGGTTTAATCTTGTGCAATACCATTAATTCTCAAAAGGATGGCGCGGCATTGATGGACTAGTCACACTAAAGCCTCAAGGTGGCGCTCTAACAGCAGGCCTTAGAAGGTGCAGAAATGGAGCTAGCTCTTCCCAGCCAGCCCAGTGCCCTCCAGAAACCAGTCAAAAGGACCTGCACTCTGACTGAAGCTTTGTGCTGTCCTGGCCACAGGTGGATAGAGATTCTCCTGTCTGGTCCCTAATTCCCAGAAGGCAAGCCTGGCTCCATCCAGAAGACCACAGCCGAGTGGAAGGGTCTGTCTGCTCTTGGGTCACAGAGGTGCTGAAGGGTCATGCTAGGTCCATCTACTCCTTTCAAGTTAGGCCACAGAACCTGGTTAAAATTCTCAACCCCCCGTCACTCGTGGTTTGTGGTTTCAGAGCAAGCCTCGGACCTTCAGCAGCTGCTGCTTCTCTTGGCAGCACAGCAATGGCCAAGTCATGGATGGATTCCTGGGGGCTTGTGCACAGCTGCCAAAGCTCGGGGTCAGCACACCCCTACCTGGGCATGAGGCTGAGGATGGGAGAGTCCCCCTGTCTGGGACATGGACGGGGGCGAGCGTGCCCTCCCAGAGCTTGGAGTCTGCTGAGAGGAGCCAGGCCACTAACGAGAGAAGGGCAGGACCCAGGGTGAGCTGCTTCAGCACCAGCTGGTTCCCACCCAAACGGTAGGGATCCATGGCATCCTCTGGCCTGGGGCACCCGAAAGAGCAGGAATTACTGGCATGCCTGCAAAGCTCTCCCCTGGTCTCCCCAGCCTCCCCGTACACCTAGCTTGTCTGAACACAGGATTTAGCAGCTGCCCCTGGAAGAAGGGTCATCACCCCATTCTCAACCGTCTCTGTCTCAGGGACTGTTTGGTCATCCGGAGAAACCTATGAATCCCTCCTCAGAATAATGTTTTGTTTGTGTGTGTTTGTTCATTTTGCTTTTTTAGAGTTGTACCTGAAGCATATGGAAGTTTCCTGGTCAAATTGGAGCTGCAGCTGCTGGCCTACACCACAGCCCCAGCAATCTGGAATCTGATCCGCATCTGGACCTGCACCACAGCTCACAGAAACGCCGGATCCCCAACCCACTGAGCGAGGTCAGGGATCGAACCCACATCCTCATGGATACTAGTCGGGTTCATAACAGGAACTCCCAGAATAATGTTTTTAAATTCCTAACATAAACCACAGAGAATGACCAAGGAACCTATGTGTCAGTCTGATGACCAAAATACTTTTTAATTTTTTTTATTTTTTATTGTCTTTTTTTGCTACTTCTTGGGCTGCTCCCACGGCATATGGAGGTTCCCAGGCTAGGGGTTGAATCAGAGCTGTAGCCGCCGGCCTCCGCCACAGCCACAGCAACGCTGGATCTGAGTCGCGTCTGCAACCTACACCACAGCTCACAGCAACGCAGGATCCTTAACCCACTGAGCAAGGGCAGGGACCAAACCCGCAACCTCATGGTTCCTAGTCGGATTCGTTAACCACTGCGCCACGACGGGAACTCCCAAAATAATTTTAAAAAGTGAGATACAGTAATTAGTACAAGGGCTTCTTCGTTAACTACCACAGACCTAGCAGGTGGGTATAACAACTACAATCTTGAAGGAGATATTTCAAAAATATCTACAAGAAAAAAATGGAAGGTAAAATTATCTGTGATTTTTCTAATGAGTAACACGCCACAGGCATTGCTAGTACTGTTGAGGTGCCTCTGCTAAATTTCAGCTAGAGGTTGGTGAAAATAAGAGTATAAATGCTTTTTCCATCCCAATTCACTGACCCCTTGACTCCCAGCCTCCTTAGGAGCTCCTGCTCCAGGCTGCCCTGTGGACCAGTCTCTCCACTAGCCAATCAGCACCTCTCCGTCTCCATCCATGACAATGATGATAAAGTCAGAACAGTCAGCCCTGAGTGAGTTCACACACACACACCACACACACACACTCAGATGTGCTTCTCTTTCTCTACAGTTTACCCTTCCTGGGAAGAAAATGCTTGTCGCTATGAAAAGTCTCAGTAAAGGCTGACGGGGGCAGCAGCAGGAGCCACGTGGCCAAGGTGAGGCCAAGGTGACAGGCCCTCCTGCATCCAGTGCCTCGTCCTCAGGGAGTCCCTTCCTAAGCAACGGCTTAATTGTTGCTAAAAGGATCAAATTCAAAGCATTCAGCTTCTCTGCTGCTGTCCCCTGGGGCCTCATCCAGGTCTGCCTGCATCTCCCGAATGTCAGGCTGTCCGCCCCAGGGGCTGCCCTGCCTCCGCCTCTCCAGGAGCTGCTCGCAGGGTCCTTGGTCCAGTGGTCCAATCAGACTCAACACAGGAGGGATTTCTTAAAACGACTCAAAACGTGCAAACCGTAAAAGAATTTTAACCTTGTGCCATGTTAAAATTCAGAAGAGAACATTCATCAAAAGGCCCCATAGAGATGGAAACAGAGGCCTCAGACTGGGAGGTGATGTGCATTTGGCCTAGAACGGATGCAGGGCTGGTACCCAGGATGCAAAAAATGTCTACAAATCCATTTTAAAGAGACAGGGCATTACAAATGGGGAAGAAAGAGTTCCCGTCGTGGCTCGGCAGAAACTAATCTGACTGGCATCCGTGAGGTCTCAGGTTCGATCCCTGGCCTTGCTCAGTGGGTTAAGGATCCGGTGTTGCCGTGAGCTGTGGAGTAGATCACAGACACAGCTCGGATCTGGTATTGCTGTGGCTGTGGTGTAGACCAGTGGCTACAGCTCCAGTTCGACCCCTAGCCTGGGAACTTCCATATGCCACTAGTGTGGCCCTAAAAAGACAAAAACAAAACAAAACAAAAAAAACGGCTGAAAAAAATGGGGCACTTCACAGACGAGGCTACGCAAAGGGCAAAGAGATGTTTGCAGAGATGCTCAAGCCCAGGCATGACTGGAAAATGCAACGTGAGGCCAAGAAGAGATGGCAGGTGGTACCGGGACACCTTTCCTGTTTATGGACTGGTTTATCATCTTCCTCCTGCAGGAGTGTCAGCTCCCCTGCAGCAGTAACTTCATCTGCTGGCTCACGGCTCTGGGGCCCGCACTCTGTAGGAACCCAGTAAATAAATGCCTGTTAAATGAATGCAGATGAATGTCAAAGGGGGTATGTCTGGGAAGTAGGCGTGGCTTGTGGTTGGCACCTCCAGGTGCCCCTTTAGTGGGAATTGCCCCTCCCTCCACATGGCCTGTGCCCTCCTGTTCCGGTCGACTGGCTGAGAAGCGAGTGCCTGAGTGAGCGGGACTGATGTGTCCCTTCCTGGGATCTTTGAGTTGAGACGAGATAAACAGACGCCAGCACGGACTCTCTCGGGTGGGGCTGGAGCAGTAACACGGCAAAGGGTGGGGGAAGGCATGGCTCCCAGAGCGGGGACCCCGGGAGCCCTGGCCCTGGTGCCATCCCTGTCCTCTCTAGGGCATCAAGGAACCCCCAGGCCCTAAGGACGAGTCCCACCCCGCCACTCCTTACACTGACTCGAGAAGAGTTTCTGGAGTTCCCGTGGTGGCTAAGTGGTTAGCAAACCTGACTAGCATCCATGAGGACACAGGTTTGATCCCTGGCCTTGCTCAGTGGGTTAAGGATCCAGCATTGCCGTGAGCTGTGGTGTAGGTCGCAGACACGGCTCGGATCCCGCGTTGCTGTGGCTCTGGTGTAGGCTGGCAGCTACAGCTCTGATTGGACCCCTAGCCTGGGACACTCCATATGCTGCCAGTATGGCCCTAAAAAGCAAAAAAAAAAAGATGAGTTTCTGTTACTGACAGCCAGAAGGGTCTTGGCCAGCACAGGACCACTAGCAAGTTCAAGGCCCCAGATGCTGATTCCAGAGCAGACATGTTCTGGCTCTGGGAGATGTGTCCTGAAACCACCATCATCCCCATTTCGGAGCTGGTTTTGGGGCTTGATTCTCCATTTCCACCCTCAGACCCTTTCCTCCCCATCCCACCCCTCCCATCATCACCATGTTCGAAGCCTGGAGTGCGGGGCCAGGGGGGCTTCCAGAGCAAGGACAGTGTCCGATGCCCCGTCAGGGTCCTGCCATGGGAGGGACGAGGACAGTCCCGCACAGACCTGCCTGCGGGGGTGGCAGGCGCAGACACGTGGGGCGAGCATGGGCACTGGGCCGCCCTGGCTGCTGGCAGGGCCTGGGTGCTGGGCCAGAGTGATGGAGAAGCAGCCCCGCCTCCTCCTCCCTGGGCTCCGGGCCTGCTGCCCCTCGCCCAGGCCCCCCACCTCCCTGTGGCTTCCTGTAAGCCCCCCCTTCCATGCAGGCGTCTGCAGGGCCCCCCTCGCACCCCACTCACCCCCAGCCTGGGAGACGCACATCTTTGCTCTGATGTCCACCCCATCCTGCCTCTCTCTCCCTGTATCCCCCTGCCTTCCCCATACACACACACACACACACAAATAGCCACCTGCCCAACGAACACCATCCTCTCCTCCTTCCCCAGAAATGGTCCCAGCCACCCCCAGACTAAGCCTGGTGCACACGTGACCACCCCCCGCCCCCCACCGGGCCCTCGGCCCCAAGCCCTGGCCCCAGATCGGCCTTTCCCTTCCCCTCCCCCTCCACCATCACCGACCAACAGGGCAGCTGGGAGGGACCCCATGGAGCACAGGCTGGCGGCACATCCCTCTCCCACCCAAGCCCCCTGCCCAGTCATGATGCCCCGGCTGCTCTAACTCCCATCTTCTCCCCGAACCCTGGACCCCAAAGTGCTGGCAGCCCCCTGAGATATTCATGCTCATACATCCATGGCTTTCATCTCCCCAACAGGTGCCAGCTTATGCCCTCAGCGCTTCCCCAGCCCCTCTGCCAGCTCCTGTTCACCCAGCGGCTCAGCTTGGGACCTGCCCCAGGAGGCTCCCAACGGTGCTGCCAGCTGAGTTACCTGTAGCCCCTTCTGTACTGTGTCACGCCCATCCCCACAGCCCCTGTCACACAGCACAGCCCTCTGAGGGCAGGCAGGCTGGCAGTCCCTGCCAAGACTCATGAAGTTCCCCTCACATGGAGGCCCCAGCCCTGGGTCGCTGCAGGTGGGAGGAGGGGATGCTGGAGCCGAGGCTTGTAGCAGATCTCAGCACGTGGGCACAGGTCAGGTTCAGGCCTCAGGGGGGACATGTGAGGCCCAGGCGCACTCGGGGAGGCAGGGAAAGGGCAGGGGACAACATGTGTGGGGCCCAGGCCTTAACCTGGGGCTCAAGAGGGTCCTGCTTGAATTAAGACCAGCAGACCCACACATTTTTCTGGAGAAGATCCAGTGCTTCTGTCACAAAATCTCAAAGGGTCTGAGACCCAAGATGGGTCTAAACCACTGGTCTCAAAGGGAAATATTTGTCCTCATCTACCATTAAAGACACAAACACAAATCAATGAGGGATTGTTCACCTCTGCTAGTGGCCTTCACCACTGCCTGCCCATTAAAATCTCCTGGAGGAATTAAGTGCCAGTGCCCAGCCCCCTCCCCAACACCTCCCCCCAACCCTGACAAACACAGAACCAGCCCATGCTGATTTAATTGCTCTGGGATATGGGATATGGCGCGGGCCCTGGCGTCTTGAGAAAGCTCCCCAGGTAATTCTGACCTCAGTCAAGACTGAGAACCAGTGACCTGTCAAACTGGCCAAGGGCCTTCATGCAGGGATTGTCTCTCACGTTTGTGTGGGAGTGTAGACTGGTTCAAGAGGTCTTTGGAGAGCAATTTGGCAATGAACGTTACAAGCGCCTGCACCCTCTGGCCAGCCGTTCTGCTTTTAAGAATTGAGTCTCCAGCAGACGTGCACCTGCGCTTAAAACTGTCAGCCTCAAAACGGTCACTGCCCTCTGCTCCTGAGAGCAAGAGACTGGAGAGAGCCCAAATGTCCCCTAAGAGGGATGGTTTAATCAACCATGGTGCATCCACACAACAGAATACTCTATGGCCAGGAAGAAGGACCTGCAGCCCTCTGAACTGATGTGGGTTTCCGCTACCTCCGGCAAACGCAAACCAGGAGCCCAGCGGGAGAGTGTCCTGGGTGAACACATCCCCGCGCACTGCCATTTGCTTATGGACCCAGAATATCTGGGAGGACGCGCTTTGCCAACACCTCTAAGAAGTTACTTGTTAGGGGAGAAAACCGGGAAGCCTGGCTGGACAGAGGGACAAGGTTTTCACGCGCTTCCCCTTTGTATTGTTTGATTTTTTTTTTTTTTGGTCTTTTTGCACCCGTGGCATATGGAGGTTCCCAGGCTAGGGGTCTAATCTTAGGCTGCCTGCCTATGCCACAATGTGGGATCCAAGCTGCATCTGCAACCTACACCACAGCTCATGGCAATGCCAGATCCTTAACCCGCTGAGCGAGGCCAGGGATCGAACCTGCAACCTCATGGTTCCTAGTCGGATTTGTTAACCACTGAGCCACGAGGGGAACTCCTTGTCATAAATATGTATTACGTTCTCCAACAATTTAAGAGGGGAGAAGGAGAGAAGCATAGGCAGCATTTTGGGACTAAGATGCAGAGGGGGCTGGTCAGAATGTAGGTGATTGCATGGCGGCCTGCTCTCAGCTGCAAATCAGTTTCACCCTCGTGTTGTGGGTGCAGGGCGGGGACGGTGGCCGGGGTGGGAAACCCTAAGTCCCCCAGCTCAAGTCAGTCCCTGGAGGCAGAAGACCCTGGTGCATGTGGGGGTGCAGTGAGTGGAAAAGAGGGCTGTGGGGGCGGCTTGGAGTGAGGTGCGGTGGGAGGAAGGTGCTGCAGGCAAATCCCTTCCTCCTGCCACCCACCCCGCAACGGCGTTTAAAGAAAATTGCGTGTCATGGCGCAAAGTGGGAGTCACAGGACATCTCATCTCTGCTCTGGCGGCGCAGAGATGACATCCTGCAAAATGCCAGACCCTGGAGAGCGGGGCGCGGAAGCGGGGAGCTTGCGCACAATGTCCTGCAAACACCGCCCTCTTGTGGTGCGGTCGGTGAACTGCGTTCAGGTCCAAAATCGCGCTGCTTATGTGATCCGAACTGGAGAAGGAAAAAATACAATTTAATTCTTAACTGAAAAGAAATACTCAATGAGAAAAGTAAAGATCAAAAGAAAAAACTCATGTTTTAAGTGTAGTGCATGAACCATCTTCCAGTGAACTCTTCTTCAAAAATAAAATAGCTTGAATTTTTCCCAAAAAGTATGTATTCAAATTCTGAATGGTAATAATATTGAAAAGCATTAAGGAGAAGAAACACCTGCAATCATTAGGTTGTGAGCAAAGACTCCTGTTAGCATTTTAGTGCGCATCCCTCCACACTGGCTATAAATATATACACAAAAGAGAGCTATTCAAATTTAAATCAAAGCAACCATGCAACTCATGCTGTTTTGCAGGCCAACGTTTTTCCTCTCATGTGGACATCTGCACAATAAATACAGGCAAGATCGCCAATTTTAATGTTTTAAATTGTAAAAGTTGTGAAAATACACACACAGAGTAGCAAATGAAATATATACATATATATTAACCCATTAATAACAGACAAATTGAGTCAATAATGGTATATTCATCCAGAGGAATACTATGTAGCTGTTAATTTAATGTATTGATGTGGTTATATGTCAAAGATCATATAATTAAGTATACGGTCTGTTGCAAAATTGCAAAAGTATGTGATCTAATTGCAAAATAACCTTGATAGTTATTTTGAATATTTGCAGAACTACTGTAGAATATTTCTAGCATGACTTCAGCCTAAAAGAATATATGTGTATACATGTGTATACATGTATGCCTGTATCTGAGAAGGAAATGTTGCTTGAAGGGCATTATTGAAACTCTCTTAGGAAATACGATTGGAAAGACAAAGAACATGTGAAAACTTGACCTTTCACTTTGTCTCTTCTGTATTGTGTGATGTTTTAAACTTTTTCAGATTCTTTTCCCATAGGTGTTACATGAGCATTATCCCTGATATTTCCTATCAACACATCACAGAGTGAGTTTGATGCCTGCTCTCTGCCCGACTGGGTTTTCCAAGCACCTAGAGTCTGTGTCTGGGTGGGGTGGCATCAACTCTGGCCATGCTTTGTAGCTCTGGAGGCTCTATTCTACCAGACTATGGGTCAGGTTCACTGACTCTTTTAGCCCAGATGTCCCTCTAAATGTCTTGACTCCATTTATCGCCACACTTCCACACTTGCTCTCGTCCTCACTTTCCTGTGCTCACAGCTGCCAGGGTGAACCTTTCCTATCAGGCCTGCTCACACCCGCCAGGAGCCTCACTCCCCACTGGAAACAAACCAAGATCTTCACCATGGCCCCTGAGGAGCCCCACACCCTTTGGCCCATGGGCCACTCCAACCTCACATCTTCCTCCCCTCCTGCCCTCACTCTGCTCCAGCCACAGTGGCCAGCTTGTTTTCCCTGACACTCCAAGCACATACCAGCCCCAGGACCTTTGCACTTGCTATTCCCTCTGCCTGGAATAGCCATCCTCTAAAGACCTTCAAGCCTCTCCCTCGATACATCCGTATTTCAGCTCAAATGTTGCCTCCTCAGAGAAGCCCTCCTGACACCCTGCCTTAAAAGGCACCCCTCCCTTCCCAGATGCCATCTCCTTAGGCGGTTTCTTTTTCTTCCTAACCTTGAGACTGAATTTGACATCTGAGTGCTCCTTTGCCTTTGGTGTTCCTCCCTAAGTTATAAGCTCCACGAGCAGGAAGCTGTCTGGTTGTCTTGTGCCTCCAGCACCCAGGACAGCGCCTGGCCCGCGTAGCCTCAGTAAGGTCCTGTCTCTTGAATGAATGACATGCTGGTAACACCTGGAAAAGTAAAGCTTGCATAGCTAAGAGAGGATCTTTCTCTCCACTGCTCCAGAATGAGGTCAGGTGTGTTTAAATCATCTTCTCCATCTCGGTAGAGCCTTATCAGGAAAATCTGACGGAACAATTTGAATGCAACCATTTGGGAGAAAAATTGCAAATGGCTTATTATTCAGGAAAAATACTTTTCCTCCAAACCAGAGCAGCACATCCACCCCACATACTTGCTCCTTTAGAGAAAAATAGAAAGGTTAATATTGCCCCATCAGAGGAAAGGAGCCAATTAGCGAGACTGTGATTCAGAAGAAGAATAGAGGTTAATTGCTTGGAGTCCACATGTCTCAGATGCCTAATGCTATATCATTATTTTTTAGCTACATATTATTCATTTCATACACTTAAGTATTCCACCTTATTACTAATTAGTAATTCCTTATCCTTAAATTTTACCCAATTCAGGCTGTCATCAGAGGGCCCCTCGTTTTCCCCAAGATGTAAAAGAATTGTGGAGAAAGGGTTGGCACCTCCTATTCATTACCTGCCACCTCCCACCCCCACCAGCGTCCCCCAGGGTCACCTCTCCTCTTTCTCTGTCTGCTGGTTCTCCTGTCTCGGCTTCACTCGGACCCCATGGCTTCCTCTCCATCTTCCACACCCAAGGCACGGTTCCGAAGCTTTGGGGCAAAAGATGCAAATTCTCCCTGCTCAGGGGACCTTGTTCTTTCGGGAAGGCCCGCAACTTGGCACCCTGGAGATGTCAACAGATCGCTCTTTCCTGGGACCGTAATAATAACAGGAACAACAATAATGACGATGGCTGTGAATGCCTTTTGAACATCTCTGTCTCAGGCACTGTGCTGATGAGCTTTAATATGCATGATTTTAATCCACATGGAGCAATGTACGTCCACATACATGGGTCATCTAAGCAAATGACTGGCCCCAACACAGCTTCGGTTCTGCAAATACTCAGCCTGGGAGAGCTCCTGAGAAAGGCGTCTCCTCTTTCAGTTTTCTCTTCTGTCTGGCGGGTTGTCTGAGGCCACCTGTGTCCTGTCCCTAGAGGCCCCGGGGCTCTAGAAAGCCTTCAGAGCGCCCTGTTCCCTTGTGGCTGGTCTATTTGGGATTGAAACCATGCTCTTCACGAACATAAATGAGACGTGAGTGAGAACTATCAGGAGGCCAAACAAGCCAGAGCCCCAGCCCTAACCTGGACTTGATGGGAAGCAGAAATGCTGCCTTAGGAAATGACACTGTGTTAGGGGCTGGCCCCCAAAGCAGAGCAGAATGATGAGATCTGCCATGTGGATGCCCTGTTCCTCCTGGGCACCGGGCAAAGATTTTTCTGACAAAATGAGTTGGTGGAGTCCCTGTTGTGCCTCAGCAGTAAAGAACCCAACTAGGATCCACAAGGACACAGGTTCGATCCCCGGCCTGGCCTCGCTCAGTGGGTTAAGGATCTGGCATTGCTGTGAGCTCTGGTGTAGGTTGCAGATGCAGCTCAGATCTGGCATTGCTGTGGCTGTGGTGTGGGCTGGCGGCTGCAGCTCTGTTTTGACTCCCTGGCCTGGGAACTTCCATATGCCGTGGGTGCAGCCCTGGAAAAAAAAAAAAAAAAGCTAGGGGTGCACCCCTCTTTTTTTTTAATTAACAGTCCTAGGCCATAAACCAATCATGTTTACTCAAAGACCAGATGGAAATGTGTGCAAGAAATGATAAAGACCATGCATATTTGGAAAAGAACCAAATAGAATCTTTAGAACTGAAAATTATGAAAGTTACAAACCTCCCAGATAAGAGAATCCACCGTTAGAAATAAATCTGAAGAAGCTATCCATTGAGAATATAGAACTGAGAAAAAATATCCATCGAAGGGTAGGAACAGGGAAATATGAAAGGAGATGAAGAGTCAAAGAGCATTGCTCTGCTTCCTTTAGTTTAGGGGTTACCATAAAAATTACAACGTGCTCACTTAATTTATCAGAATCTAAAGATAATGAATACCTTTATCTGTAGGTGAGAAGTTCTACAAGGAAGGGAGAGTGAGCTGGGACAACATAATGAAAGCGAGCAGGCCCCTGGGGGGCTGCTTTCGCTCTTATGTGGCCCCCCCATTTCTTGTCTGTAGGAAATAGGCCTCATTCAGCCTCCATGACTTTCCCTGAGGCGCAAAGGGCAGGTTCAAACAGTGGCCAGTCAGAGAAGGGAGGGGACGCAGAGACCAGGGAGGAAAGGTCCAGAAACAATAGCGCAGCCTTGGGGTGGGGTCCTGGTTCCTCCACAAAGGATACCCAGAACAACAGCTTTGAGCTCTCCTGCAGAACTAAAACCCCCAACAAATGAAAGAGGCTAACTACTTGACGAAGCATTCTTCATTCCAGAAAGAAGGAGACCCACTGGAACCAGTCCCGGGGCCATTACACACCAGCTGGAGGAAGAATCCAAGCTTGAATCTACCCTCATCTTTATCTGCTGCCCTATTTTCCACTCCCCAAACTATAACACCACCTCCTCTTCTCTCCCCAGGGAGGGGACAGTCTTTAATGTATGAGCCTGCTGTGGCTTCTTTGCCTGGAAAAGCAATAAAGCTATTTTTTTTTTCTCCTTTGCCCCAAACTTGGTCTCCACATTTCCATTCAGCACCAGTAGACAGATGCCCGAGTTTGAGGGATAATAAGAGATAAGGGCTGAGACCCTTCCAGCACGGATGCACACTGCCAACCCCTGGATGCCAAAAGCCCAGTAAATCCAAAAGCAGGAAAAACTAGAAGTCCATGCCCTGACACATCCTAGGGAAAGTGCTTAATCACAAAGACAAAAGGAAGATCTGAAATGCAGACAGAAGGAAAAGACAGAAGGTTTTCACCTGAACATGGACTGACAACGGACTCTTTACCAGCAAGAAGGGGAGATGGAGATATGACACAGTCCATGTGCTGGGAGAAAAATAACTGCATTTGCAAACCAACCAAAAAACAAAGAGAGTCTGCAACCAGCAAAACTCAGTAAAGAGAACTCCGAAGGATGCATTTCAGGCAGAAGGAAAGGGATGCCACTTTGAAGACCTAAGGTGGAAGAAGGAATGGAATGCACGGAAATTTAAGCAAACATTGACTGCATAACACAAAAATGATAATGTCCTGTGGAGTTAAAGAAAGACAAGTGGGATTTCCCACTATGGTGCAACAAGAAAGGCAGCGTTGCTGGAGCGCTGGGACGCAGGTTCGATCCCCAGCCTGGCACAGTGGGTGAAGGATCCAACATTGCCACAGCTGTGGTGTAAGGTGCAACTGCAGCTTGATCTGACCCCTAGTCCAGGAACTCCATTTGCCTCGGGGTGGCCAAAAAAGAAAACAAAGACAAATAGGATTATCATAATAACAGCATGCAAATGAGGAGGGTGGGGATGAAATTAAAGTGTTCTGAGCTCTTTCTACAGTGTGGAGGGAAGATAAAGGTATTCATTATCTTTAGATTCTGATAAATTAAGTGAGCATGTTGTAATTTTTATGGTAACCCCTAAACTAAAGGAAGCAGAGTGTATAACTTCCTACCTAATAGAGGGGGAAAGTGAAATGAGGAAAAAATAATCCAAAAGATAACAAGAAAAAGAGAGGGGGAGTTCCCACCGTGGCTCAGCAGTAACGAACCCCTCTAGTGTCTCTGAGGATGAGGGTTCGATCCCTGGCCTCACTCGGTGGGTTCAGGATCCGGCCTTGCCATGTGGTGTAGGTTGAAGACGAAGCTCAGATCCCATGTTGCTGTGGCTGTGGTGTAGGCTGGCGGCTACAGCTCCGATTCGACCCCTAGCCTGGGAATTTCCATATGCCATGGGTGCAGCCCTAGAAAAGACAAAAAATAAAATAAGATTCCTCAAAATTCAATCATTTGCTGTTTTTAAGAATCACAACAAAAGGATATAGAAAGGTGGGAGTCACGCAATCCCACTCTTGGGCATCTATCCGGACAAAACTCTACTTAAAAGAGACACGTGCACCCGCATTTCATTGCAGCCCTATTCACAATAGCCAAGACATGGAAACAACCCAAACGTCCATCGACAGATGATTGGACTCGGAAGATGGGGTATATATAAACAATGGAATACTACTCAGCCATAAAAAAGAATGACATAATGCCATTTGCAGCAACATGGATGGAGCTAGAGAATCTCATCCTGAGTGAAATGAGCCAGAAAGACAAAGACAAATACCATATGATATCACTCATAACTGGAATCTAATATCCAGCACAAATGAACATCTCCTTAGAAAAGAAAATCATGGACTTGGAAAAGAGACTTGTGGCTGCCTGATGGGAGGGGGAGGGAGTGGGAGGGATCGGGACACACAACTTAGACTAGATTTACAAGGAGATCCTGCTGAATAGCATTGAGAACTTTGTCTAGATACTCATGTTGCAACAGAAGAAGGGCTGGGGGAAAAATGTAATTATAATGTATACATGTAAGGATAACCTGACCCCCTTGCTGTACAGTGGGAAAATAAAAAAAATTAAAAAAAAAAAGCTGCTATGAAAAAAAAAAAAGAGAAAGCTGGGAGTCAGAGTGGGAAAAGATATACAAGGTGAACAAATAGAACGAAAAGCAAGTCCTATAAAGTTTCAAAGGATTAAAAACATTCAGGTCATGTCCTCTGATCACAATTTGTGAACCAGAAATCAATAGGAAAAAGATGACTCTATTTTAAAATCCACGTGTTTGGAATTAAGAAATATATTTTTAATTAACCCTTTGGTTAAAGAAGATATGATAATCAGAATTAAGAAGAGTTTCCTGGTGGCCTTAGTGGTTAAGGATTCACCATTGTCATTGCAGTGACACAGGTTCAATCCCTGGCCCAGGAACTTCCACATGCCACGGGTGCCACCAAAAAAAAAAAAAAAAAGAAGAAGAAGAAGAAGAATTAAGAAAAGACTTATAATTGAACAATAATGAAAATAATCCATATCAATCTACATCCATGGATAGAGCTGAAGTAATGAAATTTATAGCCTTAATTGCTTATACATTTTTTAATAAAAAGGAAGAAAGGCTGAAGACTAATGAGCTGAGCATCCATTTCAGAAGTTGGATAAAGGGAAGCAAAATAAACCCAGTCATTCCTAAAGCAGGTATTTATGGAAATACAGGTCACCCTCAAATCCAAAAATGCAAAATGACCTTCTCCAGCCCAGGAGGGCCCCTGCCACCCCCTGGGCTTCCTTCCTCTAAGGAAGTATTTCCCCAAACACATCCAGCTGTCTGCTCGTGGTGGAGAAGTAGATTGTTGATAGTACTCAGGCACCTAGGTCTTTCAACAATTTTTTTTGTTGTCTTTTTGCCTTTTCTAGGCCCACTCCCATGGCCTAAGGAGGTTCCCAGGCTAAGGGTCGAGTTGGAGCTGTAGCCACTGGCCCACGCCACAGCCACAGCAACACGGGATCCAAGCCACGGCTGCGACCTACACCACAGCTCATGGCAACGCCGGAGGATCCTTAACCCTCTGAGCAAGGGCAGGGATCGAACCCGCAACTTCATGGTTCCTAGTCAGATTCGTTAACCACTGTGCCACGACAGGAACTCCTCAACAATTTTTTTTAAACACTGTCCTCTTACTTAAGAACATGTAATGTTGTCTTCCATTTATAGTAGGAAAAGAAAGTTTAAACATGTATTTATTTATTAAGAGGAGGAGATGCAAAGAAAAAGATTAATAAATAATAGAAGAGTATGATCTGCCAGAAATTCTCATTTCTAAAATGGGAATAATAATCGCTCCTGTCTTACCACATTGTTATGAGGATATTAAATAAGTTGTACCTAGTAGAATACTTCACGAATTAGTAGATCGCTTGTAAAATTTCCTAAGAGTCCCTGGTACTTGATAAGAACTCAGTAAATGTTGGAGTTCCCATCGTGGCACAGTGGTTAACGAATCCAACTAGAAACCATGAGGTTTCGGGTTCGATCCCTGCCCTTGCTCAGTGGGTTAAGGATCCTCCGGCGTTGCCATGAGCTGTGGTGTAGGTCGCAGCTGTGGCTTGGATCCCGTGTTGCTGTGGCTGTGGCGTGGGCCGGTGGCTACAGCTCCAATTCGACCCCTAGCCTGGGAACCTCCTTAGGCCGTGGGAGTGGGTCTAGAAAAGGCAAAAAGACAAAAAAAAAACTCAGTAAATGTTGGTTCTCATAATTGCATTTATAATAACTATTGCTTGAATGATGAGACTTTGAGAAACACTAATCCGATAAGGCTCCAAAGGTAAACTTTAGTGACAAACTCTGCAGGGAAAAGGCAAGTGGACAAGACGGGTTTTCGCCGCACCATGGTGCCCTCCACCACGCCCTCTGTCCCCCTAGAGCTTCTGGCTCTAAGCTCTGGGCCCCATGCTGGCCCCACCTAGGCTTTGGACTTCTTCTGCCTTGCCTTTCCCATCAAAACCAAGCTGGCCCAGAAGGTCTCACTGTGGCTCAGTGGTAATGAACCTGACTAGTATCCATGAGGACTCAGGTTGGATCCCCGGCCTTGCTCAGTGGTTTATGATCTGGCGTTGAGCTGTAGTATAGGTCACAGACCCGGCTCGGATCCAGCATTGCTGTGGCTTGTGGTGCAGGCCAGCAGCTGCAGCTCCAACTCAACCCCTAGGCTGGGAACCTCCATATGCCACAGGTGCTACCCTAAAAAGACAAAAACGAAACAAAACAAAACACCCAAGCTGGCCCAGATGCTGACATTCACATCACGGAGCCCAGCCTCTGGCTCATGGGGTTTAGGATGTTGCCTCTCCCTTAAAATCTTTGTTTAAAAGGGCAAAAGCCTTTACCAGCTGAAGAGCAGGATAGAGATTTGAGGGTGAGCCTCCCAGTCTGTGGGCATCTCCAAGAGGGGACACCTTTAGCCCTGCCCACCCTCTGCTTGCGGTGGACGCAGGGTCCCAAACCTGAGGGTAATTGGCCTTTATAACTTGACAAGAGTGATGTCTTTGGGTGTTTGACAGTTTTTCACACCAGGAAGAATTCCAGTCTGTCATCTTCAAACTCTAATTGTATCGCTTCTCCCTCCCTTTCAAACATGACTAGCAGAGATACGGGGAAGTTTCCCCACTGCAATGATTTTATTTTCCCTGAAAGACTGTTCTTGCTCCTCGGCGCCTATTCTTAAGGTCCTGGAAGGAAACCCTCAAGGAACTGAAAGCCACCAGGACGGCCTGGATTTCCTATTTCCATACACAGCAGCGGGCTGACAGCACCGACTCTCTGCGGCCACCAGGGGGAGCTCCAGCTTTCTCGTTGGCGCCCAGCGCCCCGCTGCCCAGCGTGCGTCACCCTTCTGCGAGCTGAGTGGCCTGTGGATCTGAAAACTGTTAAACACACAGGACAGGTCTATGTGAATCCTCTCCACTTCCATTCCTCGGCTGTGCACAGGGCTGCCAGGGCCTCACTGAGGGCTGCTTCTTCCTCAGTCTGATGGGGTGGGGGTGGGTAGTGCAAGGGTTCCAGGACGAGTCAGACACGTGGGTCACTTGTCAAAGCCAACACGTGCTATCGCTGCAGCACCTGCGTGTGTGGAAGTGGTCAGTGTCACAGGGACACACACCACATCACCCCGTGGAGGCATTGAGGCGGGAAATCGTCATCTCCCTCTAAGGCCAGACCAGGGGAATGCTTCCCAGAGGACCAGAGGGGACATAGGGCTTTAGCCAGGAGCCCAGGCAGAAGGACACTCTCAGCAGGGGGCAAAGGTGGGGCAGACCCAGCACTAGGCCATGTGGATGTTTCTGGAGGGAGGGGTGGCAGAGGCAGGACCAGATCAGCAGTCTTCTAAGCCAGGCTAAAGCCTCTGGCTCTCATGCGGGAGTGGACCTCCCAGGGCTTTCTGCAGGGGAATGACATGAGCAGGCTGCTCTTCTGCAGGGTAGAAGGTGGATGGTCAGGGCAGGGAGGTGAGGGAAGGAGCAGGAAGCCCAGTTAGGAGGTGGCTAATTTTATATGGCACCATGGGGACCAAACAACCGGACTGGTTTGCCCAGAAACGAGGGGGTTCCCAGGACTCCAAGCGTTCAGTTTTAAGACCCGGAAAGTCCCAGGCAAACTGGGACAAGTTGGTCACCCTATTAACCACTAGCCACTAATCAGCGAAGTCCTTCCCTTAACCTCACATAACCTTACTTCTCTCACTTTCGATCGCAGTGCAGACTGGCAAATTTCTAATGAGTTTTAGGAACTGAGCATCATCTTGCAACAAAACCTCACACAGAAACTCAGTGTAGGAAATGCTCCAAGGCAGAGCCACTTAGGCTGAAATGGGGGATGGGAGGGGGATTTGATCCCCGCCGCCCCCCACCCCTTTCTCTGCAGGCTCCCCCTTTGCCTCTGCAAACCACAGCCACCTCCAGGGGCCGCTGACCGCCTCCCCCAAAGCTTTATGACTCTACATTTATTTACCGAACTGAAAACTCAACTGAACTCAAATCAATGTCTTGATTGAAGTGCAGGCTATACTAAAGATGGGAATTTAAACCTACTCTAAAATTGGTCAATCTTTTTTTTTTTTTTTTTTCCCAGCCTCCCTGCCACACATGGAGTTCCCAGGCCAGGGATCAGACCCAAGCAGTAGTTGCCACATAAGCTGCAGCTGGGAAAATGCCTGATCCTTAACCCACCATGCTGGTGTGCTGGGCTGGGGATCAAACCTGTGCCCCAGCACTCCCAAGATGTGGCTGATCCCATTAAGTTCCACCACTGATCCCGCTGCGCCACAGCGGGAACTCCTGGTCCCTCTTTTTGAACTGGGATGAAGTCCATATTGTTTCCCTAGTTAACATCTTGGAGTAACAAGCGCCCATGAACTGACCTTCACTCAAACTGTCACTTCCTTCTGCTCGAGTCCTTTGCTAGGGCCATTATCTGCAGCCTGGGCCAGCAGGCACAATGCCCCCTCACTGCTGGCATTCGCTGGGCCTCACGTCGCCTTTGGGGGCCTGACTGCCTCTTCCCACAGCCTGGTCAGGAGCCTCCACCTCTCACCCAAGCTGTCTCCTCCCCCACTCTCACCCCTCCCCCTGGTGTATCTAGAATTTTTCACTGTCCTGGGCTTGAAGTCATCTCCTATTCCTGGCCATGGACTGGATTGGGTATGACCCCCCAACCCAGGCCCCTGGCCATCTCTGAGCCTCGACTGGCCTTTGTCCCCATCATAGCTCAGCCCCATCTGCCACTTCCTTTGCTCGCTTCCCAACCTGTTCAGGGCGATGCTCATCTAAGAGACAGCATCTTTGGGCCCAAGTGGTGGATTGAACATTGCGTTTGGAAGCAGGAGATGTGAGTTCATGTTCTAGCTTCCCACATAACACTGGGTGACCTGAGCAAACACACACACACACACACACACACACACACACACACACACACACACACGGCCTTGCCTCTGTTCTCAGAAGGCCAACTGAACAGAAAGGG
Source organism: Phacochoerus africanus (assembly GCF_016906955.1). Lineage (NCBI taxonomy): Eukaryota > Metazoa > Chordata > Mammalia > Artiodactyla > Suidae > Phacochoerus > Phacochoerus africanus. The sequence goes on from NC_062558.1 coordinate 127,304,750, forward strand.
GTCTAGAAATTCCTTACAGAGAACATCAAACCTCTCAGCTTCCAGAAATCTCAGAATGCGCTGCCCCGCCCTCCAGCGGCTGCCCCACTTGCCGGGTCCACACTGCATTGTAAAGATCCCTTTGCTTGTCTGTCCCTTGTCTAGACTGCCAACTCCATGAGGGCAAGGACTTGTCTTTTCCTTCTGCCTCCAAGTGCTGGACATGGAGTAAGTGCTCAGGCTCGTGTTTAATGAATGACTGGCTTCCGTTCAGACAGACATAGGAACTGAGAATTTATTATGGGCAGGGCACTGGTCCAGGTGCCAGAAATACAGCAGTGAAGAGACAGACAAAAATCTCTCCCCACAGAGGCTTATAGATCTCCTGGGCAGATGCGAAAGTGGGCGGGTGCAGGTTTTTTGTGGCCGTGGCTGGGTTTGGTTTGCCTTTTCCCATGGCGTCTATCAGGAAATCTGCTTCCTCCTACGCTCATTTCATTTCTCCTTCCTAATTACCCGCAATGCAAGAGAATGAAACAGGAACCCACTCCTCCCAGAAAATGAAAGCAAGGAAGCGGATACCCGTGGGCGACCGGGTTTTTGCTAATAGAGGGCTCCAGGGTGGAGGTGGGGAGGGCTCTGGCTCCATAGTAGCCCAGTCCATTCCCCCAGCGACAAGTTGGTTCTGAAAGGAAGCCAGAGCTTGCTGTGGAGACCCCGGCCTCCCACCCACTCACCCCCAGTTCTGACAGCTGATGACCCCCACCCCAGCTGGCTCCAGCAGACGCTGCCCACAGATGCTTGAGGGAGCGTCACCTAATTACAGGCCACCGTCACAAAAGGGTTAGACTGGGCAAGTTCAAGCATCCTCTACAGTTCCTGAGCTCCCTCTGTGTCCTGAGAGCCGGGGTCTTGGCTCAGCATGAAAACCTGGTGCTCACTTCGGGGAACTGAGGTCTACTTTTAAGGGAGAGAGATTTTTATTCGGTCTCTTTTTGGTGTTGGCTTTGTCCGAAGCACATGAAAGCTCCCCGGCCAGGAATTGAATCCACGCCACGCATCAACCTGAGCCGCTTCAGTAACCACACCCAGATCCTTAATCCACTGTGCCATCAGAGAACTCCGAGAGGATTTTTTTGTCTGTTGTTTTTTTTTGTTTGGGGCCGCACCTGGGGCATGCGGAAGTTCCAGGCCCAGGGATCAAACCAAGTCACATCGGTAACCCGAGCCACAGAAGTGCCAACTCCAAATCCTTAACCACTAGGCTACCAGGGAACTCCAAAAGAGAGTTAGGAACTTTCCAGCACTGCCCAGCTTTGCAACAACCCCTCCTGCACCCACTGGGTGCCCCAGAGCTTTGGCTCTTTCTGTCTTTTTCTTCAATGCCAGCGGAGACCAAGAAATTCACAAATGACTTACACTCCACTTCCAGGACTGACTTCTTAGCTGGAGGAGGCAAAGTGATTTTCAGAGGTGATTTACATGGTGTATGGTGCCTCGGCCACACTCCAGGCTGCCCAGGTAAGTGATGCCCATGACCTAATAGGTCACACACTGCACCATCACTTTCTCCATTCAAATGGAAGCTCTCATGAAGACCCCATTTGGGTGCACAAAGTAAGAGTACCATCGAAATATACAGCCTTGATACAGAGGGTTAAGAATCCGGCATGGTCACTGCTGTGGCTCAGGTCGCCGCTGTGGCGTGGGTTTGATCCCCAGCCTGGGAACTTCTGCATGCTATGGGCATGGCCAAAAAGAAAAAAATATATACAGCCTTGAATTTTTTTACATTTTACTCTTAATACACCAGAGCTGCAATGAGGGGGTGGGGTGGGGAGGATGATGAGACAAAGCAGATACGGTTCAAAAATCACACTTCCTGCCTGTCAATAACCTGCTCTGACTCTCTTTTTGTCTGTTTCAGAGAAATATGAATCGTGGTTCAATTCCACCAAAGAAACAAGCTGTGTTTTAAAGGCCCGCAAAACCTACAGTTTTACAAAGGCTTGATCTGGTTGACTCTACATTGATTTCAACACTTCCATTTTCAGTTTAATGTTGCGTTCCTTTCATCAAGAACAAAGATACTCAATAATGGCTTGATTCTAAGTGAATGGACTCAATATGAAAACATAAGAAACACAGCACTCATATTAATTGTCTTCCTTTTTAAAACAAAATGAGATGGCATGTTTTACTTCTCAAAAATTAATTGCCCCTAAAGTTTTCATACACACCTCTAAAGTGTTCAGGATGAATAATCGTGCTACAAACGGAAAACCCACCTTGAGGTTTCACCTCAATGCACAACAGAACCAGTGTGCTTGCCGAGGTCAGAAGGTTGTCCCAGGTTTGGTTTTTTGGGGGGTTTTTGGGTCTTTTTTTTTTTTTGTCTATATAGGGCCGCACCCGCAGCATATGGAGGTTCCCAGGCTAGGGGTGGAATCGAGCTGCAGCTGCCAGCCTATGCCACAGCCACAACAACACAGGATCAGAGCCATGTCTGTGACTTACACTGAAGCTCACAGCAACGCCAGAGTGAACAGAGGCCAGGGATCAAACCCGCGTCCTCATGGATACTAGTCAGTTTCATTACTGATGAGCCACAACAGGAACTCCTGTGGCGTGGTTTCAATCCCTAGCCAGGGAACTCACACATGGAGTGTAGCCAAAACAAACAAACAAACAAACAAACAAACAAAAACAGAAAAACTGGTGAAACCCAAATAAGGTTTAGTGAACAGTATTGTGCCCATGTCAACTTCCTGGTTTTGATAACTCTGCCGTGGTGATAGAAGAGGCTAATATCTTTGGGGGGAACTGGGTGACAGGTACACCTGGTTACACTAATCTTGTGTACGATCAATGGTGGGACTACGTTCACATTTCTATGTGAGTCTAAAATTATTTCAGGAGTTCCCAATGTGGCACCGTGGGTTAAGAATCTGACTGCAGCAGCTCGGGTCCCACTCGCAGCTCAGATTCAGTGTCTACCTGGGAAACTTGCATGTGCCATGGGGCGGCCATAAGAATAAATAAATTCAATAAATGCATAAATAAAATTATTTCAAAGCTAAACATTTTTAAAGGTGTGGGCTGAGGAGATGCATTTAGCCACAGTGCTGAGGGTGTAAACTGGCAGGTGTTTCAGGAGAAGAATCTGGCAGTGTCCATCAAGATGTAAAATGTACGAATCCAGCAATTCTACTTCTAGGAATCCAGCTCACAAAACTACCTGCACATGTTAACATGGAAGTTCTTTGCAGCACTGTTTAGAAGAAAGAAAGAGAAAGAAAGAAAGAAGAAAGAAGAAAGAAAAGAAAGAAAGAAAGAAAGGAAAGAAAGAAAGAAAGAAAGAAAGAAAGGAAGGAAGGAAGGAAGGAAGGAAGGAAGGAAGGAAGGAAGGAAGGAAGGAAGGAAGGAAGGAAGGAAGGAAAAGAAAGAAAGAAAGAAAGGAAAGAAACTAATGAACTAAACCTCCATGAATAGGGGGAAAGTCAATGTGGAATGCCTATACCATTTAATGCTGTGCAAGCATTAAAAAAATAAAGCAGCTGAACACAAAGCTATCTGCAGTGCAGCTTTAAGTACAAAATCGGTCACAAAATAACATGGATATGAGTAGGAAGAGCCTATTTGCCTAAAATTTATTTATGTGTATACACTGTACATGGTTGTATAAGCATGGAGCATGTCTGAAATGATGCACCCTAACCCGTTCACAGTGATTGCTTCTGACATGGGAAGTTCTTAGTCCCGGTTGGTAAGTCAGTTTCACTTTGAAATACATTACAGTGAAAATGCGTCGCTTTTAACATAGGAACAACGGACCTTAGAAACATAAAAGGAAAAAAAAAATCCCTACTGGCTGCCTCCATCACCCATCACTGGCCCTTGCCCGTGAGAGACTCCAACATCCTGTTTGCAGCCATGGACCTGCAGAGCTTCCTGTGGGAGGAATTGGACACGTGACTCGCTTCAAAAATGGAACGTGAGCAGATGAGACTTGGGCAAGGTCTGAGCACAAGTTTTGTGGATTTTTTGTTTTCTGTTTTTGTTTTTGTTTAGGGCCACACACAAGGCATATGGAGGTTCCCAGGTTAGGGGCTGAATCAGAGCTGGCCTATGCCACAACCATAGCAAAGCAGGATCCAAGTGGTACCTGTGACCTACGCCACAGCTCAAGGCAATGCCGGATCCTTAACCTACTGAGTGAGGCCAGGGGTCGAATGTGCATCCTGATGGATACGAGTCAGATTCGTTTCTACTGAGCCACCACAGGAACTCCTAAATAGAAGTTTCAAGTCACTGTCTGGTTCCACCAGCTCTGCGCCTTTTTTTTCTTCGTGTGCCCTAGGCAGCAGCTACTCCTTCAGCCTGGATCCCAAAACGAAGACACATGTAGCGGCCACAGCCAACTGGCAAATGCCATGTAACAGGGGGGTGAGAAATAAACCATCATGCAGGAAGCCACTGAGATGTGGGGATGCTTGTTACACAGCCTTACCTCATGAAAGCTAATAGATGAGATAAAGGCACCCCCCCCAAAAAAAAATGAGGGAACTGATAAGGAGCTGGTGTGTGTTGATTGAGGGCGTATTATGTGAAGAACTTATACTTGAGGTAAGAGGCACAAGGCTGGGGGGTTGGGGGGAAGCAGAGGGAATGAAGTAAGAAACATGCACACTGTAGGGGATCAGAACCTGCCATCCCAAAATACGCTTCTTTCATATAAAGATTATTTTGAGTTGGAGGCAAGTGAGAATCAAACAGATGCAGAGAAAGATGCTTTTATCTGACAAAACTTCCAGAAAATGGGGATGGCCATAAATCCCCACTCCTGGGGAAGCTTTATGGCCATGGAGAAAAAGGAAAGTTGGCTCTGAAATGGACCTGCCAAACAACCTGGACTTCATTACCTGTCCTTGGAAAGCTAAAACCCTTTTCATGTGTCTTTTTTTTTTTTTTTGATTTCTTTTAGGGCTGCACCTGCGGCACATGGAGGTTCCCAGGCTAGGGGTCCATTCGGAGCTGGAGCTGCTGGCCTACACCACAGCTGCAGCAACACCAGATCAAGCTGCATCTTCAACCTACACCACAACTTGCAGCAACAGCAGATCCTTAACCCACTGAGCGAGGCTAGGGGTCAAACCCACATCCTCATGGATGCTAGTTAGGTTCTTATCCCACTGAGCCACAACAGGAACTCCCCTTTTCCAATGTCTTGTCACTTCTCTACAAACGTGTTGTTCTTGGCAAAGGTGCTCGGGAAGCCCAAGCTCTAACCACCCCTTTGAGTTACTCATCCTGAGGCTTCTCCAGAGTGAGGCACTGCACCCTTTATAAACTGCTCTTTCTCTTGTTGGTCTAATTGAACAAGGCCCTGCTTGGAGAACCTGGGAGGGTGGAAGGAAAAGATTTTTTCTGGCCCTACAAGATCATCTACTTGGAAGATGATGCTCGCACAGAGAGATGCCCACACACACTGGCTCGGGGCCAGGGCAGCGAGGACAGCCTGCCACTGGGGAGGGGGAGGAGGCCCATCAGGGTAGGAGGGAGATTCTGGAGATGGGCCGAGTTTCAGGTTCACCTTTTGCTGTCAGCATCTAAAGCTCACACATAGTAACAGGGCTGACTGGGGCATTCTAATAAAGCATGAAAGCCATCGGCAGCCGTATACTCACCCTCTCCTTCAAACCAGAGGTTGCAAGAAAACACCCACCACCTAGAGATCCTGTGTGGTGCCTTTTGTTGCTGGGACATGTACTCTCCATACCGAGTTCTGTGTCAACTGGAAATGAACTGTATTTCCAGAAACCAGTGGTTTCCCGTTGGAACAAAGCCCATCTTGGTGCAAAATGCATTCCCTTAAAGGAAACAAAGGGCCATGAGCTAGAAGAAGGTATAAATACCAAGTTTGCCCGTCGCCTCTTCTTGCGGCGCGTTACCATGGCTCACTCATAATCTGCTTCGGACGCACAGGTCACTTGCAATTCTCTTCTCCAAATCTGGACCTTTCTGTTTAAAATCTTGCCCCCTCCCCTTTTCGAAAATGACACAAGGAAGTCATGACTAGCTTCCCTGGGTAAAAGATGCACACCATAAGTACGTCTAGCAAAATGTGCAAGTCTCTGACCAGGAGCCTCTGCCCTCTCCTGGGCGACACACAACGCTTGCCACCTCTTTGCTGTGAGCATTTGCTCACATAGGGGCACACGTGCATTCACACAGCCTTTGTTTTTTGCTGTTTGCTTGTTGTCCTTTTAGGGCTGCACTCACAGCATATGGAAGTTCCCAGGCTAGGGGTCGAATCAGAGCTGTAGCCGCATCCTACGCCACAGGCACAGCAATGTGGGATCTGAGCCACATCTGTGACCCACACTACAGCTCACAGCAACACCTGATCCTTAACCCACAGTGGGAGGCCAGGAATCAAACCCGTGTCCTCATGGATACTTGGGGCTGGGGGGTTGGTTCCCGCTGAGCTGGGACAGACACTCCCACACAGCCTTTGTTTGCTTCCCTCCCCACCTTTCCCTTCCTGGACACCACCCCCCCAAGAGGAAGCATGTCTGCAACTTCCTCTTAAGCCACAGACACCCTTCTTTTTCTCTGCCTCGCCATTTCTAGGACTGGCTTCCTGAGGATTTGAATGTATCTCCTGGTCTGTTTGCGATCTTTAGCTACCATGGATGCTAAATTCCCAAAACACCCCCAAGTGCTGGCTTCTGCTAGGGATATCTGGGGTAAGAAGGACCGAGGCTGGGTTTGCCAGGAAGTTATTCAAGCCAGCCTGGGGGAGAAAAGGTGGCCCCAGACTCGCATCCTGTGATTTGAGGGCTTGGGCCTTGGGGGCGCAAAGCTCGGGGTGTCTGTAGGTCCAAGTTTCCAGAAGGGGCTGGAGAGGCCTCATCTTGGATGGGGTCTGCCCTCCCTGGGAGTCCCAGCTGACTGTCCTATGGTCTTCCTACCCTCACAGCCCCCAGGGGGCTCCCGCCCCCAACCCTGCACCCCCAGGCCTGCCCCCCTCCCCACCCCGGCCCAGGCCACAGCAAGACCTCTCTGCTGGGCATGTGGAGCGTTTGTGGGAAGAAGTGTTCCCGTGTGTTCCCATGCAACCAAATCAAGTGTGTGTGTAGGTGTTCTGTGTTTTTACAAACTCTCTCCTTGGTTGTTATAAGATTAAGACAATTTTCGCCCTCAGTAAATGCTTCCCTTCAAAACCCCTGGAAGCACATAATTCACCAGCCCATTTGCCACTTCTATTTTCTTAGGGGCTGGAAGGAAATCATGATTGCAGGGCCTGTTTCCTTCCAAAGAGGCCAGGGCTGAGCAAGAGATGGACAGGAAGAAGTCATGTTTCAATGACAGCACTGATCAATGCTCCATTTATTTTGAAGTTCAGAAAAGATAGCTGCGCATCATGGGTCCTTCAGGAAGGCAGGATAGTGGGTTTTGAGGTAATTACTCTCTTATCCTCAGTAAATTTAATGGACACTTTCATTAAAACTGCAGGGCATTTTAAGGGAGTTCTACTCCTATTTTAAAACTATAGTTGAGGATTTTTTTTTTTTTTAATGCCTGGATCATTTTTGCTGCTGAGAAATCTAAACATTGTAGAGACAAGGCACGTTTTCTTGGCCTTGACAATGATGGGGAATTCACTCACACCTGAGGACACAGACACATTACTCAAAATCACAAGGGATTTCAAGGAAAAACATACACGCAAGGAGAAAATGGGAAAGCTGGCCTGCTGATGTGAGGGGGTGGATACCAACTTGGGTTGTCCTTGAAAAAAAAATTCACCTGTCACTGATCAACGGTGCCAGTTTGCCAGCATGCGATTGAAAAAGCATTCCTGCTGGCTGTAAACGGCGCCGTTTACGTGACTGTTTACATAATTACACAGCGAAACATTGCAATCTTTTGGATTTAATACATGTTTTAACAAGCCCTTCAACTACAGTGTAGGCTTCTATAATCAAATCAAGTCTTTCAATTAAAACACAATTAGAAAAGGTGTCACGGAATCACTGTTCCACTCTGCCGCATGAAAAGACTCAAGAATCGCTTGGCTGGAAATCTGAGCTAAGTTATTAAAGACGCCTGAGCTTAAATGCCACGTCAAACCACCAGGGAGGACGCCCAGGCTGTGGGGTCCTGCAGATCATCAGCCTCAGGCCATTTCTTTGTGATCAACTGACATCAGCAGATAAAAACTCAGGGCTGGAGTTCCCATGGTGGCTGAGCGGTAATGAATCTGGCTGGCATCCACGAGGACTCGGGCTCCATCCCTGGCCTCGCTCAGTGGGTGAAGGATCCGGTGTTGTCATGAGCTATGGTGTAGCTTGCAAATGTGGCTTGGATCTGGTGGTGCTGTGGCTGTGGGGTAAGCCAGCAGCTGCTGCTCAATTTGACCCCATAGCCTGGGACCTTCCGTATGCCAAGGTGCAGCTCTACAAAGGCCAAAAAACAAAAAGACAAAACCCAAAACAAAACCCTCATGGCTGCCTAGAGAGCTTGAAGGTTGTGTCTCTGAGCTCAACCCGTAGGTGCCAGCCAGTATTGCATGGGTCAGAGTGGTGGGCCCAGGGCTACCAGAGAAACATGCACCTCGCCCTGGCATTAGTTAACAGCATCATGGGATTCTAGAGGTATCAGCATCATGGGATTCTTTAGGCATCACTTCACCTCACTGCTGCACTTTAGAGATAAAACAGGGGCTCATGGATGATACTGTCAGCCCTCCGTATCCATGGGTTCTACAGCAGCAGATTCACTCCATAACAAATAGAAAATCTGGACAGCTGCATGCAAAGCAATGAAACTAGAACACGCCCTCACACCATGCATGAAAATAAGCTCAAAGTGGCTGAAAGACTTAAATATAAGACAAGACACCATCAAACTCCTGGGAGAGAACACAGGCAAAGCATTCTCTGACATCAACGTCATGAATATTTTCTCAGGTCAGTCTCCCAAGGCAACAGAAATAAGAGCAAAAATAAACCCATGGGACCTCATCAAACTGACAAGCTTTTGCACAGCAAAGGAAACCAAAAAGAAAACAAAAAGACAACTTCAGAATGGGAGAAAATAGTTTCAAATGATGCAATGGACAAGGGCTTAATCTCTAGGATACACAAGCAATTTATACAACTCAACAGCAAAAAAAGACAACCACCCAATGAAAAAAATGGGCAAAAGACCTGAATAGACCATTCTCCAAGGAAGATATACAGATGGCCAACAAGCACATGAAAAAGTGCTCAACATCACTGATTATAAGAGAAATGCAAATCAAAACTACCACAGGATACCACCTCACACCAGTCAGAATGGCCGTCATTAATAAGCCCACAAATAACAACTGCTGGAGGGGGTGTGGAGAAAAGGGAACCCTTCTGCATTGGTGGGGAATGGAAGCTGGTACAGCCACTATGGAGATCAGTATGGAGATACCTTAGAAAACTATACATAGAACTACCATATGACCCCACAATCCTACTCTTGGGCATATATCCAGACAAAACTTTCCTTAAAAAAGACATATGCACCCACATGTTCATTGTAGCACTATTCACAGTAGCCAAGACATGGAAACAACCCAAATGTCCATCAACAGATGATTGGATTAGGAAGATGTGGTGTATATATACTATATATATATATATATATATTATATAATGGAATACTACTCAGCCATAAAAAAGAATGACATAATGCCATTTGCAGCAACATGGATGGAACTAGAGACTCTCATCCTGAGTCAAATAAGTCAGAAAGAGAAAGACAAATACCAGACGATATCACTTATATCTGGAACCTAATATACAGCACAAACGAACATTTCCACAGAAAAAAAATCATGGACCTGGAGAATAGACTTGTGGCTGCCCAGGGGGAGAGGGAAGGAGTGGGAGGGATTGGGAGCTTGGGGTTAACAGATGCAAACTATGGCTCTTGGAATGGATTTACAATGAGATCCTGCCGTATAGCCCTGAGAACTATGTCTAGATACTTACATCGCAACAAACGATGGGAGGAAAAAGTATGTATACATGTATGTGTAACCTGGTCCCCATGCTGTACAGCAGAAAAAAATTTTAAAAAAAAGAAAGAAAGAAAATACTTGGGGAAAAAATTCTAGAAATTTCCCCAAAGTGAAACTTGAATTTGCTGCACAATGGCAACCATTTGCATAGCATTTACATTATATTAGGTATTAATAAGGAATCTAGGGATGATTTAAGCATGCAGGAGCATTGCCTAGGTTATCTGCAAATACTATGCCATTTGAAATAAGGGACTTAAACATCCACACATTTTGGTATCCTTAGAGGATCCTGGAATCATCCCCCACGTAAACTTAAGGGATGAATGTACATGATTTGTTAAAGGCCATAGCGTTTATCATTCTGTGTAACAAGGCAAAACATCCACCCCACCATCACCCACCCCCAGTTTAGGATCAATGTCAAGTTAGAGCAGATATACAAAGGAGCACTAGCTCACAGAGCTAAAGAGTGACCTTTTAGCCATCAGGAGATGGTTCAGTCCGTCCCCAAAACTCAGATGTGGAAGGCTGGTAGTAGATGTGAGAGTTATTTTTCACTTTTTATTTTTTTGCTTTTTAGGGCCACACACATGGCATATGGAAGTACCCAGGCTAGGGGTAGAACCGGAGCTGCAGCTGCCTGCCTACGCCACAGCCACAGCAACAACAGATTCTCAATCCACTGAGGGAGGCCAGGGATCGAACCCTCAACCTCATGGATCCTAGTTGTGTTCATTAACCGCCGAGCCATGAAGGGAAGTCTTAGATGTGAGGGTTAAATGGTAGCCACACCAAGATGCATCCACAGCAAACCCCCGTGAAAATTATATTTGGAAAAAGGTCTTTGCAGATGTAATTTAAAAACCTTGAGGTGAGATCATCCTGGATTACCCTAGTGGGTCCTAATCCAATGGCACTTGCTCTTATAAGAGACGCACACAGGAGAGCTGCCAGGGAGAAGATGATGGAGATAGAGATGGCAGCGATGCAGACCCAAGCCAAGGAACAGCTAGAGCCACAGAGATCAGAATAGGCAGGGGAGGATTCTTCCCCCTGAGGATCCTGCCTACACCTTGATTTTGAACTTCTGGCCATCAGAACTGTGAGATCATCATTTCTGTTGCTGTAAGCCACCTAGCACATGGTGATTTGTCATCGCAACCACAGAAGCTAATACAGCTGGCAAAACGCTCCTGCCCCAGGAGGCGTTACAGCTGAATGCTGTGTCCCCCAAAACTATATGTTAAAACCCCAAACCCCAGTGTGATGGTATTTGGAGATGGGGCTTTGGGGAGGTAATTAGCTTTAAATGACGTCATGAAGGTGGACCCCATGATGGGACTGGTGCCCTTATAAGGGGATGACGAGACCAGAACTCTCTCTTTCCATCATCTGAGGACACACTGAGAAGGCAACAGTCTACAACCCAAAAGAGGGTTCTCACCAGACCCCAGCCATGCTGGCACCCTGACCTCTGACTTCCAGCCTCCAGAACCATGACGTTCTGTTTTTGGTAAGCCTCTCAGTGTATGGTGCTGTGTTATAGCAGCCCAAGCTAAGGCAGAGGTGGACCAAACACACTATGTCCATGGGCTCAGCCAGTGCCTGGACTGGAGGGAATGAGGAGAGAGGGGGGAGACGTGAAATCCCTGGATCCCCTCATGGGGTCACTGTAAGCTGGCAGTGCCCTCGATCCAGTGGTCACAGTTCCTCCAGGCCAGCCCTCCCCAAGGGACTTCGCTTCTTGGGTCCCAGGACTGGCTCCCCACTCTCACCCCTGTATAATCCCTGGTGCTACCAGCCTTGGTCCTACCTAAAAATTGCTCATTTGCAAAGTCTTTTTATCGAAATATCTACAAATTAATCAAGGTGAGCGTGCCCTGTGTCTGCTACCAAGACCTTGATTAACATGGTCTATGAAAGTAATGACACTTCTGTATCCTCATGTGGCACATTTATTCCTGGTACGTCAGTGGGTGATCACCATTTTTTAATGACATGGGGTGGTGGGTGTGACTGTACCACGCCCGTGAGCAAAGTGAGCCTCACAGAGGTAAACAATTTCTGATGGTACAAGTTTAGAACAGGGCAAAGGATTACAAACTATCCCTCCAGCCCATTTCTGGCTCTTTCCCAGACTCAGTTGTAGGCCTGGGGTGGCAGATCTGCAGTCCTCAGGCTGCCAGCGTCCCAGTCAGTGCCATGGCAGACATCACTAATCGATCATGATGCTCAGACTGAGTCCAGACCTGTCCTGGGATCTTTTCCAGCACAGCTCTCTGGGAGGCCCTACAATCCATCAGAATTGGTGGGCAAGTGTGCCCTTCCTGCTACAGCCTATTAGGCCTTGGTGGGCCTGGGGGAAGGGGAGCAGCCAGGAAATTAAAGAGGATTTTCAGGAAATTAAATGCAAGTCAGGCAATGTAACTTCCTCCTCTGCCGATCACTCCCCAGAAACCTTCACTAAATATCCACACAACTGCCATTCTTTTGAGGTCTGATGTGTGTGGTTTTGGAGGCATCCTGGTATGAGGCTAATTTCCCAGCTGAGCCCTATCATGACCCCAAAGCATATAGAGTCACGAGCAAAGTCCTTTGGTCAAGAAACCTATGGGACTTCAACACAGCATTTCCCTAAGCCTGTTTATGTCCAGAATCTCTTTTTTCACAGTTCAACTGGCCGATGTCCAGTAGACATCCTGATCCACGGAACAGCTCCTGGTGTCTTTCTGATGAGATCCACAATTATCCTGCCACCTATATTCTAATCGTGGTTTAAGAGTCTCTCCTTTGAAAGACAGCTTTCAAATCCAGGCAGTCCTTGACTTCTGCACATTGGATGCTCTGCAGCTCACCTGTGTGCAGTTTTCTTTGTGGAGCCACCCTCCCTCCCTTCCACCGCCTTCTCAGCATCATGTTCAGACTTCCCCCAGCAACCTAGGGTTAGGGAGCAGTGGTGCCCCCACCAGCAACAGTGGCGCTGCAATGCCCCTGCAGCAGTGAGGAGGTGGGAGGCTGGTCAGCAGGGGCAGTTATTTGGGGGAGTGGTAAATACCAATGGTAGAAACCGCCACTCCAGCTATTCATAATTGTAGTTAATGGGATTTTCTTATGCCTTCACACACACCCTCATTATGGCAAAAGCTCTAGAGTCAGGCATGTCTGGATTCAAAGCCAGATCTGCCTCTTTCTAACTTGAGTTTGGTCAGCTTTCTAAATTCCTCTAAGTCTCAGTTTCCTTGGCTTTAAAAATTAGGATGATGGAATTCTCTCGTGGAGCAGTGGGCTAAGGATCTGGCGTTGTCACTGCAGCAGCTTAGGTGGCTACTGTGGGGCAAGTTTGATCCCCGGCCCAGGGAATGTCACATTTCTTGAGCACAGGGGTGGGGATGGGGATAGAGGGATGGGTGAGTGGGGCGGGGTAGGGGGGTTGTAGGGTGGAAGGGGTGGGGGTGGAAGATGAAATTAGCATTTGTGCTCTCAACCTAACATAAGGATTAAATGGAAAAGTCCAATAAAATGAATAGCCCATTATCTGGCACATAGTAAGTGATCGTGACGGTGACGATAAGGAGGGTGATGATGTTTTTAATACAATTCAGCCACGCAAGGATGGCCTCGCTTCTGGGATTCAGTTGTTGAGGTGCTGAGGCTAGAAGGCTTTTGCTCTCTAGCGCCCCTGCAGGGCCTTGCTACTGCGTCTGCCCTGGAGGACCCCCTAAGCCCCCCAGGCTAAAAGGGGATTAGTAAACAGAGGAGGCAAGACACTTGCCCCGGCGGAGGCTTCCTCTTGAGCACATAAACAGAACTGGAAGAGCCTGTTAAAAGAAGACCTCCAGGGAGTCAGTGGTCAGCCACCCAAAACCCATCATGGCAGGAACCTTAGGTTCTGATTGCAGAGGGTAGGGATGCGGTTGGATGGTGGAAGGCTGTGTGGTCGAGAGAGACGTGGAGCACAACCAAAGACCACCCGGGGGGAAACTGAAGAAAGCTGAGCAGCGTGAACAAACAAAACCTCCAGTCAGATGTAGGCCAATCTGCAAGTCATGAGATGTTTTTCTAGCGTCACAATGGGTTTCTTCTTTCGTTTTGTTTTCGCCCTGGTTTGGACTCTCGCTTCCCTCATTAATTGCGAATGTCTCTCGTTTTTTACCCTCGGAGCTGGCGGGAAACGCTTTGACACCTCCCGGCTGCAGCAATCGCTGCATTTCAAGCACTGTTCCCAGGCCCCCACTCAGCCCTTCGCCCGGTCCGGTCCGCTGGCACCTCCATTTAACTGACCTTTTGCCATTATAAACATTACAACCGCCATCGGGAGGTGTTAATCCCTCTGGATTTAGACAAGGATTTTTTTTTTTCCCTCTCCTTTCCTTCCACCTCCCCTCCCCTTTTATGTTTGAAGGTAACGTTATGTTTCAAAACATTTCTTGCATTTAGATATACTGTTTTTCTAAGCACAGCACTTTTATATTCATTATTTCACAACTTGATACAATTAAAGATGAATGCCTCAGAGACCTGCAGAGAGTCAAATCCAGTGGTTTTCAGTGGTGACCCCCTGGCCAGCAGCATCAACATTACAGGGAACGCATTAGAAATAGAAAGTTTCTCCAGACCTCCTGAGTATCTGGTGGTGAGGACAGCATTTGTTTTTACAAGTCTTCCAGATGATTCTGAGGCATGCTCAACTTTGAGAACCACTGCACGCATCTAATTTCCTCTACACTGCTCCCCACTTAACAGATTAGAAAACTGAGACCCATGGAATATGGTCAAGGACATTCACTTTCATCCCACAAATATTCACGCTACTAGGATTAGGGACACAAAATGAAAAAGACAAATGTGGCTCTGCCTCCAGGGAATTTACTTTCTACAAGGAAAAAACAAAGATCATCATTGACTGTGGTCAGTGCCATGAGGGAAACTAAACATGGAGATAAGACTGAGATTAACTGGAGAAGAGCTATGCAGGATGAGGTAGGCAGGGAAGGCTTCCTGGAGGAAGTGATGTTGGAGCAGCTCTAAAGGATGATTTGCATTTCTCTAATAATTACTGATGTTGAGCAGCTTTTCCTGTATTTTTTGCCTGTCTGTGTGTCTTCTTTGGAGAAATGTCTACTTAGATCTTCTGCCCATTTTTTGACTGGGTTGTTTTTTCTTTTGATATTCAGCCGCATGAGTTGTTGGTATATTTTGGAGATTAACCCCTCGTCAGTCACTTCATTTGCAAATATTTTCTCCCATTCTGTGGGTTGTCTTTGTGTTTTGTTTGTGGGAAAAAGAGAAACAGACTCAAAGATTTGTAAACCAAATTTATGATTACCAAAGGGGAATGTGTGGGGGGGGATTAACATACATACTACTATGTATAAAATAGATAACAAGGACCTACAGTACAGCACAATATACTCAATACTGTGTAATAACCCCAGATTCAGAAAAGAATCTGAAAAGGAACAGGTATACGTATAACTGATTTACTTTGCTGTATACCTGAAATTAACACACACATTCTAAGTCACCTATGCTCTAATAAAATTCATGGTATAAATAAAGAAATAATGAGCAGGAAGCTGGTCAAGGCAATAGATGGAGGAGGAGGCAACAGCTTGAACAAAAAGCTTGAGGGGAGAAAGGGCTTGGCCTCCACCAGAAACAGAAACCCAGGTGTGGTTAGAGCTTGGAGAGGGAGCAGGAGTGGCTGAAGCAGGATGTGGGGGGAGGCGGGAAGAAGGGGGAGGTGTGTGGTGGGGAGGGGGCTGCTGAGGCTATGCAGGGCCTCAGGAGCCCAGAAGGTCAGGCTAGGGCTCCTGGCCTCAGGCCACCTCCACGGGCTTTCTTCTGCTATCTACCCTCAGATTCCACCTTAAGCCAAATGCAGCTGGTCCAGTCTCTACTTGCATCCTTCGGGACTAGGGAGATCTTGCCCTCCCTCACAACTGACGCAAGGCAACCAGTCCAACTCTGGAAAGTCCTGACTGATCTTTCTATATATGGAACACAACTCTTTTTTGGGGGGGGTTGGGGGGAGCTTTTTCCTACGGCTGCACCCAAAGCATATGGAAGTTCCCAGGCTAGCAGTCAAATCAGAGCTAACAGCTGCAGATCTATACCACAGCTCATGGCAATGCCAGATCCTTAACCCACTGAGCGAGGCCAGGGGTCGAACCTGCATCCTCATGGATACTAGTCGGGTTCATTATTGCTGAGCTACAACGGGAACTCCACTGAGCCAACTCTGAGTCCTCTTTCCTGTTGATATTTTAAAAAGTGATCATGTGAGTTCCCTGATGGCTCAGGAGGTTAAGGATCCAGTGTTCTCATTGCTGTGGTGCAGGTCCATCCCTGGCCCAGGAACTTCCGTGCCCCCCATCAAAAGTGATCAGCCTCTCCCCCGCCTCATCTCATCTTTGTTCAGGCTAACAACTTCATGCCTATTATGACGCAGTATGACAGCTCTGGAATCAAACTGCCCGCACTCAAGCATAACCTCTGGGCCTCAGTTTCCCCATATGCGAAATGGGCATAATACTGTGTAGGCTTGCTGTGAGTTTAAATGGCATAGACACTCAGGGAGGATCGGCCACTAGTGTAGTTGACTCCTCACAGGTTCTGCTTCCATACATGCAACACCCTGTTTCTCCCCCTAAATGGGTGCCATTGATCAACCCTGCTGCTGGATAATCACCCCTTCTGCAGGATCACCCCAAGTGGTCACACCAGGCCAGAACGCAGTGGCCTATTCCCTCCCATTCTGGCCATTTGGGCTTCTGGAATAAAACCAGAGTCGAGTGGGAAAGAGAGAGGTTTGTCACTATATTCATGGGAAAAGTGGCCTCTTTTCCTTTGATCCTATACCCATGACATAGCACGCTCTGCATATTTGCCTCTAACCCTAGTAAGAGAATAGCCCTGATAGGAGTATAGCAACCAGTTCCCACCTTCTCTGCCACTAAGGATGGGGCCCATCTAGAGCCTTTGCATTTATATACAAAATGTCTGACATGCAATTAAAAATTACTAGACGTGTCTATTACCAGAATTAAGTGACCAAAATCTAAAAAAAAAAGAAGAAGCAGATCCTCAGGTCATTTAGACACTGGAATTAGCAGACAAGGACTTTAAAATAGCTATGCCATCGACAGATGATTGGATTAGGAAGATGTGGTATATATACACAATGGAATACTACTCAGCCATAAAAAAGAATGAAACAATGCCCTTTGCAGCAACATGGATGGAACTAGAGACTCTC
The DNA here is from genome assembly GCF_016906955.1 of Phacochoerus africanus. NCBI lineage: Eukaryota > Metazoa > Chordata > Mammalia > Artiodactyla > Suidae > Phacochoerus > Phacochoerus africanus. Next base: position 127,322,050 of record NC_062558.1, read on the forward strand.
ATATTGAGTGAAGCAAGTCAGAAAGAGAAAGACAAATACCATATGATATCACTTATATCTGGAATCTAATATAAGGCACAAATGAACCTTTCTACAGAAAAGAAAATCACGGACTTGGAGAATAGACTTGTGGTTGCCAAGGCAGAGGGAGAGGGAGTGGGGTGGATTGAGAACTTGAGGTTAATAGATGCAGATGCCTTTGGAATGGATGAGCAATGAGATCCTGCTGTGTAGCACTGGGAACTATGCCTGGTCACTTATGATGGAGCCTGATAATGTGAGAACAAAGAATGTATACACCTATGTGTAACTGGGTCACTGTGTTGTACAGGAGAAAACTGACAGAACTCTGTAAACCAGCTATAATGGGAAAAAAATCATTAAAAAAACTTTTTTTTCAGAAGTAGCTATGCCAGGTATGTTCAAGAACACAGAGGAAAGAGATGAAAAGGTGGAGAATTTCACCAGAGAATTAAAATCTATTGTTAAAGAATTAAAAGGAACTTGTAGAACTGAAAAATATAGTAATTAGAATTAAGTCAGATGGCTTTAAGGGCAGATTAGACCCAGGAAAAGAGAAGATCAGTGAATTTGAGGACACGCCAATGGAAAATATTCAGACAGGAGGACAGAGGGTAAAAATATTGGAAAAGATGGAGTTCCCGTCGTGGCACAGTGGAAACAAATCCGACTAGGAACCATGAGGTTTCGGGTTCAATCCCTGGCCTCGCTCAGTGGGTTAAGGATCCAGCGTTGCCGTGAGCTGTGGTGTGGGTCGCAGACACGACTTGGATCTGGCCTTGCTGTGGCTGTGGCGTAGGCCGGCGGCTATAGCTCCGATTAGACCCCTAGCCTGGGAACCTCCATATGCTGAGGGTGCGGCCTGGAAAGACAAAAGACAAAAAAAAAATTGGAAAAGAGAGAAAAGATGATAAAAGATAGATGGAAACACATAAAAAGGTCTAACACGTGAGCAGAGTTCCCAAAGTAGCAGGAAGCCACCTGTTGGTGAGAGTCTACTGGTGGACCCTCCCTTCTGTCCACCTGGTCTGGAGCCTGCCTCCCAGCATCTCCCTCTCTTTGCCTCCCAGCTCAGCAAGTGAGAGCCCACATTTGCTGTCTATACCCACCTACAAACAAAGATGAACTTTTTCTGCCTACTTGATTTTGTACTAAACTCTGGCCAATATGGGCTTCAGAATGTTTGCTAACCTGCCCAGATTGAATGTTTTCCACCAGAGACACTGCCCCCATCCTGACAACCCCTTATCTAGCTGTACCCTAGTGGAAGGGTCAGAACCAAGCCTTGGGGTGACTGCCTAATGCCAAAAGGGGAAGGACATCTCTGGGACCAGCTAGTCTGCCACCAGATAGGGACGTCTGGGAATACCTGCCAAATTGGGAGCTTTCACCACCTTCACGTCCCAGTTAAAATCTAGTAAACCTCTGTTCTATACTGAGAAAAGGTGATTGAGTTATAAGTGTGCTTTTTGATAATACAGCCTTCATTACAGAGATGGAGAAATAAATCAACTCAGACCAAGGACTTAACTTCCTAAAACTCATTAGATGGGGAAGAAGCCTGTAAGGGATAGTCTTACTTTTTCAATAACCTGGGACAAACCCGAAATTCTTTTCACATGGTCCCTTCTGTTGCAGTTATGCAGGGGTTTCTTGTTTTTTTTGTTGTTGTTGTTTGTTTTGGTTGGTTGTTTTTGCCACACCAGCGACATATGGAAATTCCCAGGCCAGGGATCAAATCTGAGTGGCCGCTAAGACCTTCAGCACAGCTTCAGCAACACTGGACCTTTAAGCCACTGCGCTGGGCCAGGGTTCCAACCCATTCCTCAGCTGTGACCCGAGCCACTGCAGAGGCAATGCTGGATCCTTAACCCACTGTACCACAGCAGGAACGCCTATGCAGTTTGTTTATGCAGCTGACTTTTGGACCCAGCACAGAACTTTAAATGTATCACTATCCCATTTTTATTATTAGCTGTTTCAATGCTTTTCAGACTTTTGTGAGCTCTGTGACCCCAGCAGCCAATGAATCTGCCATCCTCTACCAACTCTGGGTCACCTGTACATCCGGCCAGAGTAATGGATTTCCTCTGCTTCAGATCCAAAATACAAAAATAAACAAGGAGTTCCCATCGTGGCTCGGCACTTAACAAACCCAACTAGCATCCATGAGGACAAGGGTTCAATTCCTGGCCTCGCTCGGTGGGTTAGGGATCTGGCGTTACCATGAGCTGTGGTATAGGTTGAGACCCAGCTGGGATCCCACGTTGCTGGGGCTGTGGCATAGACCAGCGGCTACAGCTCCGGATTCAGCCACTAGCCTAGGAACCTCCATATGACCCGGGTGCGACCCTAAAAAGACAAACAAAAAAAATAAATGAATAAGCAAGTAATCAAAACCCTAGGAGGGAACTGGAAGATTAGCACCCTGCTTTACACAAGTTGAAGGTGAATCGATTGTCCAAAATAAGATGGGCGGGTCGGAATCTGCGATTTGTCTTTCCACTGTTCCGTCCACACATCCCGCTAAAGCTGCCAGTGACAAATTCTACTTTTTCCATGTGCTCTGCCTGCGGCTCGCCATCTCTTATGGACGATGCTCAAAGCCAGAAAGCCTGTTAGCGGTGGGAAGGTCTGCATTCCCCAGGTGGTGCATCTATCAGACAAAACAGTTATCTCTGTAGGATCTGCATTTCTGTTCTAGCTCTTGGCTCCTGCGCCCTCTGAGATGAAGAAATTAGGCTATTTATATTAATACACATTTATTGAACACTGCGTGCTGAATGCTTAAATTATATCATCTCATGAAGCCTCTAAATATCCTCCAATATCCAGTGGCTATTGTTTCTTCATTTTAGGAAAGGGGAAGGAGTCTTTTAAGCCATGGTGACACGCTGGTGACAGAGTTATTGAGTGGCATATTAAAACCTGACTGCCATCTGACTGCATGCCCTCATGCTGAATACCAGTGGTTTACCCTGCCTGGATGATTCTGGAAGCTTCTTCCGGCTCCAAGAATCTTTTCCTTCTGAAACATTTGTATCATCTGGTGCCCAACCAGAGGAATGACCGACTGGAAGACTGTAAAATCCCCCAAACACTGTTCTCCCTGTTCAGCGGGCATCTCCAGAGCCAGAGGACCCCTGGCCCTGTCTCGGGCACCCCCTACTCACATAGCAGAGAGCGTTGGCCACTTGCCAGGCCAACCATTGCTACAAATTATAGTTTGATCCATGCACTCTCCACCTTTTCTCAGAGCTCCGGAGACTTCTGACACCCCAACCCCAAATTCAGGGCACTCAAATCATTTCATGGAAGGAGCACGCATAGGAGGCCTTTCTGTCCTGTGCAGACATGACATGGAGCCATCAGAAGCATAAAAAGTGCCATCTTGCTAGGATCGAACACCTCTGATATCTAACTCAAGTGGCCCGTGTGGCTGTGGGCTCCAGAAAAATCTGCTACTCATAGTAACATTTTTTAAAATAGGGGTTGCCCTTCTTTTCAGAGTGATACAAATCCATCTAATGAGAAATACCAAGCTTGAGGTTGCCTTAAATTTTCAACAGAGCTTTTGGTCCATGGCTTAAAAGACTCCTTCTGAAGTTAGAGCTTACTGGATGCTTCCAATGACCCAGGAGCTCTGTTACTTTCTTGGGTCTGAGTTTATTTTTCTGATGGTGAAAGCAACCCTTGGGCTGTTTTCAAACAATTTCCGAATTGGTCAATGAGGGGGAAAAATCCAGTCACCTAAAGAAAGCAGGGTTGAAATACTATTCCAGCCATCAGGCCATGACAGCCGTGTCAAGTACCTTTCCATATATACCTCAACCATACTGGCGAATGTTGAAATGAAATTGATAGTTTGCCAGAATCATCTAGATCGCTAACTCTAAACTGTATTCCGGGGTCAGGCAGGAGCAAATAATTACTGGAGGCCACTCCCCGCCCCCACTCTCCAGACTTGTTTCATATGTATTTATGTATTTATTTTTACAATTAACAAGGGAGAAACACCATCTGCCAGTATTGCCTAAGGATCTGAAGTTGAAACTTCCACAGCTAATGGCTTGCGATTTTCCCCCAGCTCTCTAGAAGCTTCTGAGATCTAATTTTTCTAACGGAGGCTTTGTCCGTAGTGAATGAACCCTGGCTATGAAGGTGGCTTTCTTAAAACAATGGAGGTACACATACAATAAGAAAGAAGGTGCTTGTTTAGTGTGCTGAGTGCTAACCCACACACGTCTGCGGTGATCCTGAGCCCAGCCACTCCTGACGCTGTCAAGTTCAGGGACAGGAGAGTCTTCTAGTCACTCCTGCCACAGCTCTGGCAGAGGAAATCTGATGGGGGGGAGGGGGACATGGCATCCTCATATCTACACATAACGATTCTCCGTTTAAGATTTCTCTGTGCGGAGTTCCCGTCGTGGCGCAGTGGTTAACGGATCCGACTAGGAACCAAGAAGTTGTGGGTTCGATCCCTGCCCTTGCTCAGTGGGTTAATGATCCGGCGTTGCCGTGAGCTGTTGTGTGGGTTGCAGACGCGGCTCGGATCCCGCGTTGCTGTGGCTCTGGCGTAGGCCGGTGGCTACAGCTCCAATTAGACCCCTAGCATGGGAACCTCCATATGCTGCGGGAGCGGCCCAAGAAATAGCAAAAAGACAAAAAAAAAAAAAAAGATTTTTCTGTGCTCCTAGTTCCTGGAAATGTCAGGCTGCCAGTGGATGAAGAGAGGGAGAATCAAAACCACTGTTTGAATATTTCAGGCTCATTTCCCCCTTTCTCTGCATCTCCCCGCCAAAAAAAAAACACCTCTGCCTCAAAGATGTGTGTCATTCATGATAATCTGCAGAATATGGAGACGCTTCGAGACCACTGTGCTGCTCTCCCTGCTGGAAGTGGAGGAGCAGTGGCATTGATTTGCTTTTTCCAGGTCAGACACCTGGCGGTCCTTCCAGATTTCACTTCCAATCAGGCATGGATTCCCACTGATCAGACCTCTACAATGACGCTCTCGCCTCCAGCTTCCTCTTTCTCACCAGCGTCCTTGTCCTGGGTCCGGTCTTGGTTGCCTCTCACCTGGCCTACGGCATCAGCCCTGCCTGGCCTCCCTGCCTCCCCATCGCCAAGCACTGCCATGAATTTCTCCAAATAGGAGCAAACGTGATCACATCAGTCCTCTTAAGAGCTTGGATGGGTCTCCCTGAGCCACAGAATAAAGTCTCAACTTGTCACCTGGGCAGAGAAGCCCCATCTCGGTTGGGAACCTATGAGCCTTGCTGTCCCTCTTGGTCTCTTAAGGATTCTGCCCTAAGAGGCAGATGGGGTCTGGGCCAGGGCAAAACCCACCCCTCAGGGGAAGCCCATCTCACCCACCGGTTCTTTGCTCGTAACGGCTGTGACATCATGGCTGAGGCCACAGCATGTCCCTACAACACAGAATGGCCTGATGTCCCAGAGGCAAAACTGTAACTGTCGGAGCTGAAAAAATGTGAGAGTAGGCAACGTGGCTGGGCGTGATCTGTAAATCACGGTTCTGTTCCATCAGTGAGTGTGAAAACCCAAACTACGCTTGATTAGAAATTCAAAGCAGAGAAAAATAATGGATGCCAAGTGGTGGCACGCTTACCTCACCAAGTCCCAGTGCGTCTTCTGTGGCAGCCCTTCCTGGGTGTGCACCTGGCCCTGGTCTGTTAACCCTTTGCAGCCCTCGCTGCCTGGAGGCCCTTCCCTCCTGTCTCTTGGGGCCTCTCCAGTGTCCACAGCTCTCTGGGACCGATCCACAGAACAGACCCCCTGACCCGGCACCTCCTGACTCTTCCTCTTCTTCACAGACAGCTCCACCTTGGGCAGCCCAAACCCTGCATCCCGCGGGTCTATAATCTACCCACAGGGACTGTTCACTTGTTTCAAACTCACTTGCACTTTTCCAGCTCCATGACTCTGCTTTTTCCATCCTTCCCACTCCCAAGTGTCCAGGAGCCACCCAGGGAAACTCCAAACTCCTCTTATGTACATGGCTCCACTTTTGCTGGATCCACCCACCTCCTGTCCCCAACACAGAGGGCAGAACCGATCCTTATCACATGTGACCTAGGATGGGCAGGAATGATGCAGAGATCAGTGAAATGGGGGGGGGGAATCATTAAATTAAATAATACATGTACTGGAAAGGTTCCTTATGAGGGAATCTGTATGTGGCCAAATGTATTTAGAAATAATTTATACATGTTTAAGTGGTAGAAATAGGTTGTCCCAGATCAGCTGCATTAGAATTAGACAAATAAGCCTCTCTCTCTCTCTCTCTCTCTCTCTCTTTTTTTTTTTTTTTTGCCACACCTGCCGCATGCAGAATTTCCCAAGCCAGGGATCAAACTCGAGCCACAGCAGTGACCAAGCCACAGCCATGACACCACTGAATCCTTAACCACTAAGCCATCAGGGAACTCTTGAGACAAATATGTCTTGATTAGTAAAGTACAGAAAACCAAGGAAACCAATACAGTTTCTGAATTTAACAAACACCTTAGGAAGATGCTTGTCAATGCAGGAATATCAAAAGAGAGACTCATTTCACCGTTTTAGGGACCACGACAGGGACCGGAGGACGGGAAAAGCGTGGAAGATGTGTGCCAAGGACACTCACTGAGATCACCTGGGGAGGGATGCAGGTTGCACCTGGCGGGCCCATGAGATGACTCAGGAGTGGTACCTGCCTGTTGTTTCTGCCACTGCTGAGGCCACAAAGACCACAAATACGTGTCAGTTCTCAGCTGGCACATCGGCACCACTCGCCATAGCAGACCCCTCTTCCTGCAGAGACCTTCCTTGTCTGACCTTCAAGGCCCCGCTGGTCCTCTTCCTTCCCTGGCCCAGCATCTCCAATGTCTCCATGTCTCGTTTCTCTTCTCCACAAGCTCTAACAGGGGGAGTGCCCAGGGCCTTGGTCCACAGACTCCCCTTTTCCATCGACACCTTCCCCTTGGGGAGGTCTCTTCCAGTTTCTTGGCTTTAAACACCATCAACAGCTGAGGACACCCACGCTGACACTTCCGGTCTGAGTGCCCCATCTCCACTTGCACGTCTAATGGGCAATTCTGAGAAACAGGCCCCTGACCCAAGGCCTGCCTTACCCCTCCCCCAGCCATCGGCTCCCCAGTAACTGGTAACTCCACCCTTGCAGTTGCTGGAGCCACAAATGCTGGCATCGTTCTTACTCGTCCCTTTCACACCCCACATCCAGATGCCAGAAACCCTGGAGCTCCCCTCTCCAACATCTGTCTGCTTCTCACCACCTCCACCCACAACCCTAATCCACATCGGCAGTACCTCCACCTCCAGCTCACAATAGCTTCCTAACTGGCCTCCCTGCCTGCCTGGGTCCCCATCAGTCTCTTCTCAACACCACGATTGGGATCCGTTAAAATTGTAAGTTAGATCATACTATTCCTCCACCCAAGACCCTCATTTCCTGTCTGAGAGGACAAGCTGGAATCCTTGGTCATGGCCTACAAGGCCCTCCCTGGCCTCATCTCCCAGCTATGTGGTCCTCCTGATGAACCTCGAACACACAAGGCAACTCCTACCTCAGGACCTTTGCACCAGCTGCTCCTCTGCCTTAGATGCTCCTCCCTCAGACATCCCCATGGCTTGATCACTCACCCTCCTCAGGTTGCTGCTCAAATGTTCCTTCCCAGTGAGGCCTCTTATTTTCTTTTTTCTTTTCTTTTTTTTTTTTTTTGGTCTTTTTGCTATTTCTTTTTTGTTGTTGTTGTTGTTGTTGTTTTATTTTCTAACCCCATCACTCCCTATGCCCCATCCAGCTTTATTTTTTCTCTGTACCACTTATCCTTTAACATATTGGTTAGGAATTGTGTGTGTGTGTGTGTGTGCGCGCGCACACACACACACACACACACACACACACACACACACTAGAATATAAATTCCACTAGGACAGGAATTTGTTTTTTGGATTCTGATGTCTGGAACAGAGGTTACATAATTATCTGCTGGCTGCTTTGTGGCCCCACATTGGTTTGCCCATGTCACTTGTCACCCTAACTGAATGGGAAGAAACCTGGAGTCTCAGGGGACAGGAGGGCAAGTCACACACTACCATTGTACCTACTGTGGGACTTGAGGACACTGGATTGACCTCTCCCCCTCCTCTGTGCCTCTTACCTCTCGGGATCCCAGAGCTGACCAAGGGACCTGGAAAAAAACAAGGGAGTCAATGCTCGCAGAATTAGTGACATTTGGATAATTGAGGGGAAAGAGGAGCCTGAATTAGATGATATAATATTAAACCACGGGTATGGGCTAGAAGATGCCTTTTCACGCCCTGCGCATCCTCTGGCATTTGTTTGGGTAATTCCATCACCATGGGGAGAGCAACAGTATTTCATTTTTGGTACAGGAAGTAGTTCATCTTCGTTTAGTTGAGGACCTGGCATTTCTGAGTTTCCTCCCTCATCTGCATTTGCTCCCATCACTGTCAACAGATGAACTTTCCCCATCATGAGTGGAGGGGGCTCAGGATACGTCGCCAGAAACCTCGGGTTCTAGTCTTTCCTCCACACTTACCAGCCTTAAGTATGACTTTAGTCTGTGATGCTCAGTTTCTTCATCTGAAGTTAATTCTCTTACTATAAAAGAATAACTGGCTGGTAAGTTCGGTGAAAAAGATTCAGGGATGGCTGCTAAAGGAGATTTGTGGTTTATGAATATGTAGGAAGCAAGAATCACTAGGACCTGCCTCGTTTCTCACTGGTTCACTGAGAAAAAGCTCTGTCAGATACATCTTGTCTCCTGCTTCGACAGGATTATTAGACTGGGAGAAGAAGTGAAGCAGATCAAGGGCTTTGACTTCAGCAAGGTATTTGATAAGTTCAGTGGGGCTGACAAATGGACTGGATGCAAGGATTACTCAGCTAGGTGCAAGGACTATTGGGTGGTTTGGGGACTGGCTGGATACTGATTTACAGAGATTGAAATTTAACGATCTGAGAGAGAGAGAGTCTGAACTCAAGACCTCAAGCCTCTATCCTTGGCAAAATCCCGCTGAACATCTGTATCACAGGATTGGATGGAAATAAAGAGGGCATATTCACTACACTCGGAGAGGCTGGGAGATGAAGATATGACCAAGGTCAGAATCAGCAACCAAATCAACCTCACTCACAGACTAGAGGCAATGGACTGAATCTAAGAATATGAAAGGAAAAGGTAACATACTACCTTTGGCTCCCCACCTGTCCAGGTAGAGAATGAAGGCAGCATGGTTCAGTGGCAGAAGACTTGAAAACATATGAAGGGCTTTTGTTGACATATGTCATGTGTCATCATGTGTGATGTTACTGTGCCAACACCCTGCCCCACCTTACCCCTCTGGCAAAAAGCTCACTTTTTCTTGGGTTATGGTCATGGAATTATATCTACAAGTATAAGGTGGGCATCCTACTGTGTTCAGTGATGGCCTGTTGGTTTTATGGACCACATTTTAAAAGGGATGGGAAATGAGCAATCCAAAAATGAAATTTAAACAATTTAATTTATGATAGCATCAAAAATAATAAAATGTTTAGGAATAAACTAACAGGAGAAGTGTAAAATTTGTACACTGAAAACTATAAAACATTGAGGAAAGAAATGAAGGAAAACCTAAATACATGGAAAGACATCCCAGGTTCATGGATCAGAAGACTTAATATTATTAACCTGGCAATACTCCCCAAACTGATCTATAGTTTCAACACAATTTCTCTTAAAATCTTAGCTGGCTTCTGATTCTAAATTTATATGGAAACACTAAGGATCCAGAATAGCCAAAACGATCTTTAAAAATAAGAACAAAGTTGGAAGAATCATACTCTATAATTTAAAAACTTACTACAGAACCTCAATAATCAATAGAGTGTGGTAGTAGATAAAGATAGATCAATGGGATAGACTTGAGAGTTCAGAGATAAGCCCTCGCGTATATAGTCAATTGATTTTTTTTTTTTTTTGGTGCTGAGATTTTTTTTTTAATTGAAGTATAGCTGATTTACAATGTTGTGTTATACTCAGTTGATTTCTGACAAGGGTGTTAAGAAAGACAATTTAGTGAGGGAAAGAATAGTCTTTTCAATAAATGGTGCTGGGACAAATGAACATCATACAAAACAATGAAGATGAACCCTTAAATCATCCCATCCACAAAAAGGAATTCAAAAGAGACTAAAGGTGTAAATGTAAGAGCTAAGCTATAAAACCCTTAGTAGAAGAAATAAAAGTTAGAAGAAAACATGGACATAAATCTTTGAGACATTAGATTAGGCAATGAGTTCTTACATATGACACAAAAACATAAGCAAAAAAGAAGGGGGAAAAAAAGTAAAGTGGACTTAAAATTTAAAACCTTTGTGTCTCAAAAGACACCATCAAGAATGTGAAAAAATAATCCAGAGAATGGGAGGAAAGAGTTGCTAATCATGTATGTGATAAGGAAGTTGTATCCAACATATATAAAGAACTCTTAGAAATCAATAACAAAAAGATAACCCAATTTAAAAATGGGCAAAGAATATGAATAGATATTTCTCCAAAGAAGCTCTATAAGTGGCCAATAAGCACATGAGAAGATGCTCACATCATCAGGCACATGTGAAAAGCCAATCAAAATACAGTGGGATATTACTTCACACCCAGGAGGGTGACAATAACCAAAAAGACAGTAACAAGTGTTGGTTAGGACGTGGAGAATAAGAACCCTCATACATTGCTCTTAAAATGTAAAATGGTGCAGTGGTTTTGGGAAACAGTCTGGCAGTACCTTAAAAAGTTAAACATAGAGTTTACCACATGACCCAACAATTCCACCCCAAGGTACAGACTCAAGAGAAGTGAAAACGCGCATCCACACAACAACGTGTATGTGAATGTTCACGTCAGCATTATTCATAAGAACCAATAAAGGGAAACAGCCCAAATGTCCATCAATTGACTAATGAACTAGAAACAAAATGCAATATAACCATACCACGAAATATTATTCAGCAATAAGAAGTGGATACATGCTGTGACACAGATGAATCTTAAAAACATTATGCTAAGTGAAGAAAACTGTTACAAAATAGCACATCCTATGTGATTCCATTTATTCCATTCCATTGTCTAGAATAGGCAACTCTTAGTAACAGAAAGCTGTCCCAGGGGTGGGGTTTGGGGGGAAATGGAGAGTGACTGCTAAGGAGCATGGGAGTTTCCTTTTGGGCTGATAAAAATGTTCTAAAACTGATCTGGGTTATCACTCATATATGGATCTAAAATACGGCACAGATGAACCTATCTACAGAACAGAAATAGACTCACAGATGTGGAGAGGAGACTTGTGTTGCCAAAGCGGAGAGGGAGGGAGTGGGACAGACTAGGAGTTTGTAGTTAATAGATGCAAACTACTACATTTAGAATGGATAAACAATGAGATCCTGCTACATAGCACAGGGAACTATATCCAATCACTTGTGATAGACTATGATGGAAGAGAATAGGAGAAAAAGAGCGTGTATGTGTGCGTGACTGGGTCACTTTGCTGTACAGCAGAAATTGACAGACCATTGTAAATCAACTATTAAAAAAACCTGATCTGGAGTTCCCACTGTGCCTCACTGGAAATGAACGTGACCAGCATCCATGAGGACACAGGTTCCGTCCCTGGCCTCACTCAGTGGGTTAAGGATCTGGCGTTGCCATGAGCGGTGGTGTAGGTCACACTTGCAGGCTCTGATCCCAAGCTGCTGTGGCTGTGGTGTAGGCTGGCAGCTACAGCTCCAATTTGACCCCTCACCTGGGAACCTCCATACACCACGAGTATGGCCCTAAAAAATACAAAAGACAAAAAGAACCGCTGATCTGTGATGGTTACACAATTCCACGATACACTAAAAAGCATTGAACAGTGCGCTTTAAACGAGTGAATTGCATGCTATGCGAATTTTAGCTCAATAAAATTGATAGTAAAAGGAGGAATGTAGGAGTTCCTCTGTGGCCCAGAGGTTAAGGACCTGGCATTGTCACTGCTTTGGCTTGGATCGCTGCAGTGGCTCGGAATGTCCACATGCCAAAAAGGAAAAAAGGGTAGGAAAAAAGGAGGGGATATATCAACCAACTAGATCTCAGAATAACAAAAGGCTGTTCAATCACATCCAGGGAAGAAAAGCTAAAGAGACCGGCGGTAAAAGAGAAAGACTCAGAGGAAGAAGCTCTCTCCAAACACCTGAAGGGCTCAATGTGGAAAGCGAATTCGACGCCCTACGTGGTTCCTAAGCAGACTCTGGTCCTCTTTCCAGGTTGCTTCCCGCCCCCCAACCCACACCCCCAGTATCTCCTACACCTCCTTCATGTCTCAGCTTAACTGTCACCTCTCGGGGACATTCCCCCGAGTCCCCGCCACCTTCGCACTCCCACTTGTAGTAACATATTTATTTAATTACTGGGCTGCAGTCCGAGGACCTGCTAAACCACCAGCCATATGAAGTAGCCTATCGACTTCCATACACCACTGTCTCCCCAGAACGTATCACCGTGCCTGCCATACATGGGGTGCTTAGTAAGTATTTGTCAAACTGACAGATGAACAAGAACATAACTGTCAGAGACTAGAAACAGTCTAGGGAAGAACTTCCTGAAAATCAGAGCTGCCAACAGATTCGAAAAGCTGCGCAGAGCGCCCCTACGTCTCTCTTCATGGGAACTGTTCAAGCATGTGGGGGACAGAGGCGTCAGGGAGCAAATTAATGCACGAAAGAGATAGTCCGATGGGATTCCTTTCCTTGCTGTTTGAAAATCTCATCTGTAGTTCATGTGCTCTGGAAAAATCCTGAAAGGCAGATAATCAAATCAATCACATCACCCATCGTCTCTCTACCAAGCCACAGCCACAGAAAATGGCACATCCTTCCGGATGGTGGCAAGGTGGCATTTCATTATGTGGACAAACACTATTTTAGTCATTGTGGGATTATGTGTATCTCATAACCTTTCATCTTAGCTCACGTTTACTGGATGTGAGCCAGGCACTCTGCTAAAAACTTCACAGGCACCAGATTTCTCTTAAAACCCACTGAGGTGAATCCTTAACATGAGGGTGTTTTGTTTTGTTTTTTGTTTTGTTTTGTTTTTAGGGCCACAACTGTGGCATATGGAGGTTCCCAGGCTAGGGGTCAAATGGGAGCTACATCTGCCAGCCTACGCCACAGCCACAGCAATGCCAGATCCGAGCCACGTCTGTGACCTACACCCAAGCTCACGACAATGCCAGATCCTTAACCCACTGAGCGAGGCCAGGGATTGAACCTGCAACCTCATGATTCACACTTGGCTTCATTTCAGCTGCATCACGATGGGAAGGCCCTTAACATTATTAACAGTTCACATTACAGATGGAGAAACTGGGGTGTAAAGAATCACATGAACTTTCACAAGACTGAAGAATCCTGAAATGGCAGAGTCAGTTCCAATCCCAGGTACCAGATTCCAGACTCCAGCAAAGCTTCCACTGATGTCTGTTGAATGAGTCAGTGAATGAATGAATGAATGAATGAGTGCTCAGCTGCCTGCACTAGGAAGAACTGAGCTTCTCTTAACCAGCTGCTTGGTTTTTATCTTACCAATGCTCAAAATCTCTTTCGCTCATCTCTTCCCGGTTCATCCTGTCCTAAGGCTAAAAATGTGGTCATTTAACAGCCAAGAGCATGCCTTTGGCTCCAACTCCCACCAGCTATCAGAGGAGTCTTTCTTCCTCAAGGGGAGCCTCAATACCTTGGATGGCATCGCCACTGTTTCCCATTGTCTAGGTTTCCGGCATCTACAGAGCCACTGCAGGGCCCTTGCCACTGCAAGCAGAGCCACTCTGGGCCACTTCCATCCCGCCCCATCCTACGCTGGCTGAAGCTGACTGACTCCTGCAGCCGCTGGGAGGTTGCTGTGTCCACTTCAAAGGTGCAGTGCCATCTCCTGCTGGTATAGGCGCTGCCGGTGCTGGTGCAACCGCCACCGCCAGTGCTGGTGCCACTGCCACCACACGAGTGCCACCAACACTGCCAGCGCCGGGCTCACCGCCTCTGCTGCTGCTGGCATCACGTTGCTGGAGCTACTGCCTGTGTCAGCACCCCAGAGAGCTGGCCTGGCTCCCCCCTGCTCTCAGAGGTGGAGGCAGGTGTGGGAGCAAGGAGCTTTTGTTGTTATTTGCTCAAGCCCCAGTCTGTAGGCAGATGAGGGGCAGACTGAATGATAGGACATCGTGACATACTCAAAGCTGTCAAAATTGCCCTTTTCTCTGAGGGAAGATTTACTCTGCACTACCTTGGGATTCCTGGGAGATGACTGGTCCCTCATGCAAACAGATGCCTGGAAAACCCAACTCATATTCCCAAGATATTTCTATATCCCATGGCAGGGGCGCGGGGGGGGGGGGGGGAGAACGGTGGTGTCTCACCCCACGATACATGTTTGTGGCTCATCTTTCAGAACTCACCAGTTCTCATTATGTGCACCTGTGAACCCCCTTACCCTTGACTTTTCCCGGGGTCCCCTTCACTCCTGTTCCTCAGATGTATCCTTCTTCTTGTTATACTACATGTATATCCGCAAGTCGCTTTTGGAATAAGACAGGAGAGATTACAAACGTGAAAGGGAATCAAATGAAGAGCAAGAGGGAGAACTTACACACACCAACTTTAAAAAGGAAAGTCCATTTCCAAATCTGATCTGCTTCCATGGGGAGTCCTTTCTGAAGACGTCAAACGGGCAGAAATTCTTGGCCAATGGACTTGGTAGTTCCAGGTGAAAAACAAGGCTCTCTCAAAAAGCTTCCCTGAACATGAATTATAGCATGTTCATCCCTTGTCCTTTGTAGACAGACATGAATAACCCGTCTGGGCATGGCTGATCCTGGGCGAAGTTGGCCTTCAGGCTCCCCAACCTCCCTGGCCCTCCATAGCCTTCAGAACCCCTTTCTTTAAAGAGCATCCAGGCTCTTGCAAAGCCCTGGTTTTAATGCCACAACTCCATGCTTTGAAGTCAAAGGGGTCACATAACCCCAAAGGCAGGGCCACCTACATCATTGACAAGGCCCAGCCCCAAATGAAAATTCAGGATCCCTCATTCAAGTTTGTAAGAATTTCAAGATGGCGACAGAAGAGCCAAACCCACTCAACAGGGCCCCATGCGACAGTGGAGGTCAGATGTCCACGCCAGTCCTACCCCCAAGGAATGTAGTGCCACATCAAGGACAGTCAAAGGCATTCCTTTAGAAAATTGTTTTTATATATAAACACAAATTCCTATTTTTATGGAGGAATCCTAAAAGTTGGCAAATACCTTAAAAATAGAACAAACAACTTCAGAGCCATTCCATTCTTGCAGAAGCACAAGTTGATTCAGCTCTGCAATTTGACCTACTGTGGTGAAAGCCCACGAGCAATACTCTTCATTTTTTCCCATGTTTCCTTCCAAATCTGCATACCAGTCAGTGTTTTGCCTTTTAAGAGGCATGTTTGGAAGGGGTGGGAAGAACTTCAATACCCTGGCAAAGCAGGAAGGAGTCAGATCACCACCAGCCTACATCCTTCTCAAAGGATGGCTGGGGTCTAGCAAGGCTTAGAGGAAGGGTTCTAGAAGGGCAGCAGAGGAGCAGAGAGAGAGGTGCAGAGGTGCAAGGGGCATGACGGGTCTGGGGCAGAAGGTCAATAGTACCACAGGGTGGCCACTGAATTACCATAAGAACCTGACAACTTGTAAAGTTTTATTTATTTGTGTATTTATTTTTTGTCTTTTTGCCTTTTCTAGGGCCACTCCCACAGCATATGGAGGTTCCCAGGCTAGGGGTCAAATCGGAGCTGTAGCTGCCGGCCTACGCCACAGCCACAGCAATGTGGGATCCAAGCCGCATCTGCAACCTATACCACAGCTCACAGCAACACCAGATCCTTAACCCGCTGAGCAAGGCCAGGGATCGAACCCTCAACCTCATGGCTCCTAGTCTGATTCTTTAACCACTGCGCCACAATGGGAACTCCAACTTGTAAAGTTTTAGAATCTGATTTTAAAACAGGGATTTCATGCTCATGAAGGACAAAATAAATGTGAGGCACTTTGGGGTCAACTGGGCTCAGGCCTGTAAGAGACACATGAATATTTTCCCTCTATAAGCAATAGCCTGAGACGCAGAATCCGAAGTAAATGAGGGGTTTTTTTTGGCCCTTGAATTAGCTATTGTTGAACCTTCGCCCAACTCTCCAGACCTCACAGGTGCCTCTCCCCTCTAGCAAAGCTTTCTGGTCTCCGGGCTGGGTCCTTAGTCCGTCTCGCTCCATACGTGACACACAGCACCTTGCAGGATGGGAGGGCATGCCGGTTGCTTGCAGCAGAGAAGGCAATCCAGGCTCACCATCACCGACAGGCCCAGGCTCAAGAGGGCTGAACGGGGGAGCAAAATGTTTGGACAAAGCACCTAAGGAAAAATCTGAGACGACACCTAAGGAAAAACTCAAAACGGCTCTTCTACCTAAGCGTCCTCCTGCTCTGCTGACCCTTCGACTTAAATGTGGTGATGCCCACTGCAGAATGGTGAGAGCGTTGAGGTCTGGGACACGGTACATGAGTCTCACCTGGGCTGCAAGGAAGCTGCATGAAGGCTGACTCCAAACTTCGCATTCAAAGCAGAGACTAGATGATGCATGTACATTCCTCCAGACCGAAACTGACTCTCTCCCGCCTCCCTTACTCTCTTTATATACATATATGTCTGTTCATTTGTGTACAGACCTGCATGTTCCCAGAGAACATGTATATAACTCCATCTCTCTACATGTTATCCATACATGCATACATGCATGTGAAATACGCGTATATATATACATAAAGAGAGGCAGAAAGAATACACACATAGATACAGCATACATAAGTATGCAGCACAATTCAGTTCCATTCCATTTTATTAAATTCAACCAACACTCAGGGCCTCTGCCATGCGCTGGCCCTACGCTAGGCACTGGAACACACAGAGTGTCACCAACCTCCAGGGCCTCACCATCCAGAGAGGACAAAACGGAAACCACACCCCCGGATCTATATATATATACAGTGTGGGAGCCCCAGTCATGCTGGCTGGGCTCAGCTTTCAGGCTGTGTGACCTTAAACAAACACCTGCTGCCTCAGGGTCCTCGGTGGTAAAGCGAGTGCCTATCACGGTGAAAGCCCGGGCACGCACTGGCACACGGAAGGCACTCAGTGAAAAAGAACCCATACTCCTCTTATTATGGCAAAGAAGGTGAGGCTCTGGAGGGGCCACAAAAGAGGGGAAGGTGGATCTCACTTGGAAGGTGTGGCAACAAGCTTTGTGGAGGAGATGGCATGATGCATAGGTGTGTTCCAGGAGACTAGAGAGGAAAGGCATTCCAAGGATAAAAATGAGTTTGTTCCAAGGCCCTGAGGCATGAAACATCCTGAACTGTCTAGAGAACTGCCAGGAGGTCAGCAGAACCAGAGGAAGCATTCAAGGTCAAAGAGAACCCAGAGCCAGGGCTGAAAGGAAAACCAACCTCACACTTGCCTTGCAGAAAGGTTTAGGGAACATGCAACTGAACATAATTCCACTTTTCTGGGATTGCAAGTTTGAGGATCAGTTATCACACTTACAATTGTGTGATTTATTTAAATATATAGATTTTAAAGCTGCATCTGTGGCATATGGAAGTTTCCAGGCTAGGGGTCAAATCAGAGCCACAGCTCATGGCGCCACATTCATAGGGCATGGGATTCAAGGGCCACCACCTCTGCAACCTACACCTCAGCTCACAGTAACCCCGGATCCTTAACCCATTGAAGGAGGCCAGGCAGGGAACACACATCCTCACGGATACCACGTCGCGTTCTCAACCCACTGAGCCACCACAGGAACTGCAATTGCGGTCTATGCATGTCACCAAACAGAGAACTTGTAATTTCCATGTTCTTTCCTCCCAAGTCCTCAGAAGGTTTTTACTTATGTATTTACTTATTTTTCGGTTTTGGTAACTAATTGGCTTATTTTTCCTTTGCTGGTTTAGTTGCTGCAGAAGGTTTTCTTTACCTCTACTATCCTACAGAATCGCTTTAAACACTCATCGTCCCAACCCCAAGGAGAGTCTCAAGTGGCCACTTGTCAGCATTTTTAAGCGCCAGACAGCAATCGTTCGCCCTCAAAGTACACATCCAGCGGCCTCAGCCTGGCGGATCAGGACTCCAGACAGATGCAGGAGGCAGAGCGCAGACAGGAGTTAGGAGTTAGTACGGGGACCAGGAGCAGAATCACCCCCCAGGATAAAAGCAGTGCGACGTAAACAAAGCAAGCCCCCGGAAGAAGAGGAAAAAGAGCATTGCTGTGGCATGAAAAGGATGGACAGAAATGCAAAGTGGGTCTTTGAAGGGGCTTCCCTGACAAAGGCGGTCCCGGAGGGAAAGTGGAGACAGGCAGTTTAACTGTCCGAAAATGTCTAGATTCATCTGCTCACTCGTCATTCATGAGGTCCGCCTATTAGTCAATTTTATTAATTCTCTTTGTTCAACTATGTCCTGGGTATTGAGAAAATAACCTGACACCACAGAACAGCACATGGTCTCAACCCTGAAGAGAGACCTCCCTGCTACCTGGCACCTGACACATGCTGCGTACTGCCCAGGTGTGCTCACAAAATACACTGGCTCCTCTAATCTTCACAACACTCCTTTGAGAAACTCAACAGACGTGAACAGTCTTTTTCTGGCCCCACTTTTCACTGTCCCACATTAGAGAAAGCAGAGGTGGCAGGAGGGAGAGGCATCGCCGTGTGAGGGAAGGAAGCGGGAAACTTCAAGGATCAGATGCCCATCGCATCAGATGCCCATCGCCCGAGTCTCCTTCCCCCTTCTCAGATCTGTAAGCTTTGGATCTGGTCTGAGATTTTTATAAAACAAACAGCTTCTTTGTTTTCCAGTTCCCTTTAACGCAGCACTGCCTCCCAAAGCCCATATATTAATCTTATAATTCCTTGTCTATCAGGCTCATAAACGGGCTCGGTGTGAGTGTGTGTGTATGTGTGTGTGTGTGTGTGTGCACTCTTGTGAGTGTGAGCTTGAGGTGGGCTCAATTCAGGAACAAATTAGGAATGCCTAGACCCTGCAGGATCTGCCAAGGTGTGAATCCCCAATTCTAGACACAGCTGTCCTATCACCGCCACAGGATGGCCTCTTTGTGTCACAGTTGCTGCAGCCTGTGCACCAGTGGTATTTTGCTTGATTTAAGTGCTTAAAAAAAAAAAAAGGAAAAAAACACAACCAAAAATAAGACAATCATATCACCCCATCACGTGGTACTCCAACTTAGCATGTATTTCATGGTCAACTGAGACATTCAAAGAGCGCCATAGAAACAATAAATTAAGCATGAGAAATAGCAGAATCTCCATCAATCACTCTTGTTTCTCAGACAAGGGTTTTTCTCCTGAAAAATCAAACCAAATGACAAATTACTTACTGAGCACCTACTATGTGACAGGTACTCTATACCCAATTGAACACACTGGGATGTCTTTTCCTCCATAAAATATGTAAGGTGTGGATCAAGAGGATTTAGTTGTTTTCACGCCGCTTGATTATTATGACTGTCATCGGAAGTTTCATGCTTTGATGGCTTTGCAGAGTTTTTGGGGTCTTTGTTTTGTTTTGTTTTGTCTTCCTCCTCCTGTTGTTTTTCCACCTACAACTTTTCTTTTCCCCTTCTCTGATTTTTAGGGGGAACAAAAAATTCTAGCATCTGGGGTCTGAGACCACTTGAAATGTCTGGGCCAGGGACTGCTAATGACCTCCCAGAGATAACCCAAATTGCTGATTTAGCAAAGCCCATTCTTGACCTTGACACAAGACAAGACAGGCAAAGGGGAAGGACTTGGGAGGGAGCCCTGAAAGAAAAGGGATCATAGAAGCGCTCAGATCTCGCCAGGCCCCCTCCCCCATTCAGCAAACACCTGGCTGAGTTGGAAAACATGACCGGCCCAACCTTCCTATTGGCACCAATTGAAGCTGTCAGCTCTCGGCTTGTCACCAGTTGCACTGGGAGGCGCCGGGCAGCCACAAGAGCCCTAATTAGGCAGAAATGACACTTCTACAACTGACCTGCCAGGACCTTTGGCAAACCATTTAACATCATTAGTTAACATTTTTTAAAAGTGTGAATGTAAATGAACAGCCAGTGGCTTTCAATGGAGTTTGTCGGTGGCATCTCCCCCCTCCCCGCTCACTCTTTCTCTTGTTACATGAATGGTCCGCTTGTTTCCACCAGAATTGGAGGGAGGCACTGGGGAAGAAGGAAGAAGAGAGCCAGTCCTCTGAGAGGAGAGACATGCTAAAGCATAAACAAGCTTGGTGGAGGAGAGAGACCATCTCCTCCTGCCTTACCAGGTGCCCCGACAGATACAGGCCCCCAGGGGTAGCAGAGCAGGGCAACAGTGTGCACCCAGACAGCTAGACCAGGTCCCGCCCCACCACCTGTGCTTGTGAGCGTGGACAGTGACCATCCTGGGCTCCGGGGAGGTGGGAAATGACTGCCTGAGTTGAATGCCTCTGAAATACTCTTTCGCTCACACCTCTTAACCACTTGTTGCAATTCCGAGCAAGCACTTCTGAACCAGCAGCGGTTTAGCAAATACCTTAGCCGTGTGTCCAAATCTAAGGGTACCTAGTCCCTCTCTAAAGGAATGGCGTTCCAGGGGTAACTCCTTCCGACGCTGGTTTGATACTTACACGAATTAGTTCATTTCCTACCTGAAGCGGTTATTTCCCACCTTGAATCATCACACTTCATTTTGCTCTTTGCTGTACAGCCACAGAATCCGTACACGCCGACACTCTCCATCTGCAGGGGAGGGGGGAAGAGGTCCACGTGAGAATGTCATTTTGCGTGCTTCCACGCTGCTCTCAGAACGTGCGCTCACACCAGCAGACAGTCCGAGGAGGCAGCACCAGGTAGAAAGGAAATCAAGGTTTTGGTGGGAGGCAGAGGGGCTGGTCCCTGTGGGCCTTTGACTTACCACCTATTCCTTGTGGGGCCCTGGGCAAGGTGCTTTGCCCTGAGTCTCAGATGTTTTCATCTGGAAGACAGAGATAACGCCTTACCACTTCAAGCGAGAAAACAACAGATGGAAATATCATGAGAACTGGAAAGTAGTGTGTTCAGAGCTGCAGGGCTGCTGGGTTCTCACCTATCATTTATCTTGGAGATCTGAAATTTCCAATCTGTTCTCTTGATTCCCAAGGCACGCTGAACAAAGCCACAGCCCCAACCAGCACATCTCTGCCACCCGCTCCACTCCTGCTTATTCTCAAAAGGGCTGTAAGCTACATAGAGAAGTGCACGGGTGCAAAACAAATTGTTATAATAGCAATTTAGCCTCTCTGCTGGATCCTAAACAGCACAAGAGGGGCCCCACTCTTGTCCATCTCAGGATTTCCAGGGGCCCCACAGACAGTGGTGGGTACACAGGAGATGCACAATAAATGTTTACTGAGTTGAAATGTGATACTGTTTCCAGACCTGGGCTTAAGGCGGCCAGAATGTGCGGGCTTTAGGAAGGCAGCACAGATCCTGAGTGTGTGGAGAGCTTTACTTGTCCCTGAATTAAACACGAGTAAAATCAAGCAGGCAGCTGTGTGGCGGAGAATGCCTGTAAGCAGTAAGTGAGAGAGAAGCCAAAGAAAACAATCTTAGTTTGGGGCAGAAAGAGAAAGAAAATACGGGAAAATGTCCTTAATAACAGTAAATGGGAAAGGGAGAGAGCAGCTCATCGTGATGGAGCATTTAGTGCTTTTAAGCTAAATACCTCAGCATATTAAGCAAATAGAGAAAAGCCAGCTAGAAGATGTCAGCAATTGAACCGACCGGCGCTCAGAAAGCCGATAGGAGGTGTCTGGCGGTGACCCCTTTTCCCATCACGTGCCTGCTCCGCGCCCGGTTGTTTAGTGTTGCCTCTCCTCTCCAGCTGCGGAGCTTATTGAAAAGCTCTTGCTCCCTGCCTGGTTTTGGCACATTTTCTGCAGGTGCCTCCTACTGCGGCCACAATGGGCTGCGAGGGAGGTTTAGACCTGTCAACAGCGGCGGGGAGGGGGCGGCGGCGGTGGAGGGAGCGCAGCCATTGTCTTAAAGGGCCAGTGACATTGTGCGCCGCCGCGGAGACTGCAGCACCGGCACCTGCTAACGAGATGAATCCTTTCTCCCGCGCTCTCTTTCTCTCTTTAATGATTTAACTTGATCGCTTTGGTTCCTTTCTGGAAGGGGAATTGCTCCATTGATCATATAAAGTAATTGCCTGTAAAACATGGCTCTGCAACAACTACTACTTCCCTGGCTGAAAATGTCACAGCAATTGAAAAGCTCTTAGCCCAGTTCAAGAATGAGGTGGCTCAAGAGAACTGCCTTTGCAGACGTCCCCAAGCACCTGCGTGCTCTGAGAGTTACAAGTTTTCGGTGCGACGGATGGATTTTTTTTAAGACAGTTCCCTTCCTGTAGCATAGTGCGATTTTGTGACAGACTGTGGGAAACTAGCCAAACTAAACTAAAAAACAGCCTCAACCCGAAAATTTGATGTATTCGTTCAAGCAAAGAAATTATTTTCTTAATCACCCATGCCTTTCTTTCCTCCGAAGCCATGAATTCCAGGGGGAACGCCCACGTGGGTCAAGTGTGCTTGAGGTCAGTGTCCTCTCTTAATTCCCATCACAGAAGAAGACAATATCTTTGTCTGGAAGGTAGCAGGGGCCTGGGTTTTGGAAAAAGGAATCGATGCTCTAATTGTTTAAGATTTGCTGATTTTTCAGACCTGTCACTTGGCGGCAGCAGTGACACACTGTGGGAATGGGGACCACACACTTATGGAGTTTTCATAAATACTTTATTAGTCATCGCCACGCCAACGTGAGGGAGTAATTCACCTGGGGAAAAAATTACTTTGTCGTAGGCATGAACCTGCCAGCAAAATAAAGAGCAGTTAGTGATGGTTTCATTTTCCTCTGACAGGTGAAAGCCTAAGTTTGTATCTGAGTAAGAGAGAGACTTTTTTCAATTCAACTGGTGGAAAGCACCATTTGAGATGTTGCCACGTTACTAATTTGGGAACAAAGCTTCAGGTGAATCACCTTCCAACTGGATGAGCCATGAATATTTTTGGTAGCCGATGAAAGCTAGGGCAGAAGACAGCCCCCAAGTGCTTATTACTGCACTTTAAAAAAAAAAAGGCAAAAACATCTGCCTGCTTACGTGACAAACAAGAGTATAGAGAACTCAGCTACAATGCCATTTAAAACTACAAATCTGAAAAAAGCCATAGAACTTCTTACATCTTAACACTCTGAAAGGTCGTGCTAGAAGCCCCATAACTATAAGCAGGTACAATGCTTTTTTCCTTGGAATTTTGGATTTTAGATTTAAATATTTTTTAATACCATCAGAACATACATGATATTCAGTTAGGGCAATCACACATATAGCACCAACAAGACACAGTGTATAGACTAAAAGGTGTCTTTGCTTTAGCTACTCATATGGTGAAGAAAATTCAAATAAAATTTTTTTTAAGTTGCAACTCATTAACTAAATTGACTCCAATGTGTTGACATTCTTTCGACAGCAACTAGAATTTATTTTTCCTTATTATAAAGAAAGGTTTTTATTTTGTTTTGGTCTCTAAACTGAAGGGGGGAGAATTGAATGACCCCAAAAGTTCTGCCTGGCTGTATGACCTCCTTATTTATGAAAGTGATTCTATAACAGCAAAGCGAGAGATGAACAGTGCAAATGACCACACAGTCACTTCTAGCAGCTCTGCCTATTAGGTGGGTGGTCAAGACAGAGTAAAAGTGGGTTAAGGAAGCCCGGAGGCCAAACTGGGAGCACCTGAACCATCAAGGCCAGAGCCCCAGACCCTCTTACACAGCAGAACAGCCAGGGAAGGTGGCTTTCACGGTTGGGGGGAGCGGGAGGGTGGGCGGCTTGTAGCTGGTGATCAAGCCCAGTGTCCTCCTCGTGAACTCCCAGAGCGAGAGCTTGCGTGAACAGTGTTAATACTATTTCACCATTTTTCATTGGGGGGGGGGGAGGGGGGGCAGGACCTTTAAAGAGGAGGAAAAGAAGCCATCGTCAGGGAATGAATGTCAAATCTGGCAGAAGCCAGGACTGGTTTCACTTTTGCACCCCCTTCTTTCCTGTGTTTGCGAGAGGGCTGAATCAAATTCCGAAGTTCCGAGACAAGAGAAAAGGACTATCCATCCTAGTCCTCAGGTAATTTTCAGAGCACATTTTCAACCAGCTGACTTTACAAGGCAGAAATTAAACCTGGGTTATGTGTCTGAACTTCACACGAAACAGGGTTTGTCAAGATGTTGGGCATGCGTTCAAACAGAAAAGAAGGCATTTTAAAATGCATCATCATTCCTGTGTCTTTGCACACCTTCCTGGTGAAATGTGCACAGAGCCATGAGAATTACGCCCTGGCTAATAATATCTGATTGTTCTGAAGGGTAAGACCTAACTTTCTTCACAATCAGATGTGTAAATTTACTTCTGCAGTGCGGGTCACAGGCATCTCAACCTAAGCCCTTGATTTACTTACTGTTTACATTTGATACACGACACATATCTCATCCACTACAGGTTAACACACAGAAATGTTAAGATCCTTTGTACTTAAATAAAGAGTCAACATCAGGCAGATGGGTAACGGTACCTGTTGAAATGTTTGTATCTGCTCACTTTCCAGTTAGAAAAGGATGTCAGTTGGAGACTTGCTCCTGAATTCATACAGAACCACCAGCTAAGGGAAGAAAAAGGTTCTAGTATTTTATCCCTTGGCACAGGGCATGAAATCATCTCCACGGACACCGGAGCTGCAGTTTTCAAGGACGAAGTCAGACATTACAGAAGCTACACAAGCACAGGCTTCACTCCCCTCCCCCAAAGAGAGCTTGCGTCTCCTTTTTTGGGTGTCCTACAATTTTCTTAGAATTACATGCTGCAAAGTTTCCTTACTCTCCGAAGTCAGAAAGCCTTGGGTGCTTCCCATACTATTTTTCTCCAGTTTGTTTGATAAAGGATCACAGTGCCTTTCCTCCAATCATAGCCTTCCAGAGTTATAGCTTATTTTCAAATATTCAACAGAAACAGATGCACTTCAGTAACCAACGCAAGTCCGACTGATCCAAAGGCCCCTACCATTTAAAAAAAAAAACAAAACCTAAAATTTTACCTACACGTCTTGTCAAAAATAGATGAGATAGGATGGCATGAGGTATAGAGTCCTAAAGTCTAAATTTGGAGCGCAAGGTGAGTCTCTCAAAAACATAAAAATCACATCGGCTGATCCAGATGTGGCAGCTGAACCTCTACCCCAGAGGGTACAGGCATGTGTGTGATATTCTCCGATCCCCTGGCCAGGCTCTCGTTTTGTGTCAAGTAGGACAGCGCTTTCTTTCTTAGCATTAGGGCTTGGAAAAGAGTGTGAAAAGTTCAAGGCATCCCCTAGTGATTCAGAATCAAACCCAGACAACATCCACAGGGGAAGATAAGAACAGTTATTTTTTAGCGTAAAACATCACACACACAAACACCGTGATTCCTTTTGTTCTCATACAGCAAATAATACTTGGAGATTGAAAATTCTATTGCAAATATAAATTAAAAGGGAGCTTATATGGGGGATAGTTGCACAATTCTGAATATATTTAAAACCATGGAATTCAAAAGAGCCAAGTGTATGGAGTGTGAATTATATCTCAATAAAGCTGTTAAAAATTTTTTTAAAAGAGCTTCTCGTGTTGGATTCTTCATGTGAATTGCATTTCTGCTTTTGTAGATTTATAATTATCTCAAAAAAGACAATGAATTTTCCAACAATAGGTTAAAGAGAAATATACAGAAAAAAAATTGAACAGCTGTGTATTTGTATTTTTCTTGCAATGGTCTTAGCTAAGAATTCAAAATGGCTGCATTTTCAGTAAAGTAAAAACTGATGCTACATAGAACAATAATCACTGTAAAGCTGATAAACACGCATTTTACCTATTTCCAGTATCATACATTAAAATGGAAACTCTATTTTTGTTCTACCGCTACAATACATGGTCTTTGATTCTTAACCTACAAAAGACAGTCTTTGATTTTTGTATTCTCAAAAGCCGCACAGGAACTTCATTTTTCCCTTCTATCCTGTCAGCTTGGCTATAAAGAAGAGAAAGCATTTATGATCAGACCACCAAAGCTCAGGTCAGATTCCTAAGTTCATAAAAATTCCAACAAGCGCTCGCATGGAATCCTTTTACATCAAGACATCTGGCATGAATTCTCTCAAACGGGGGTTCTACCTTTAAAATTTTGGAGGTAGAAAAATTCTTTAAAAGGTACAGACAGCTACGGTTAACTGAGAAGCTCTTCCCTGCGAAATTCCCTGCCTCGTGCGTTTGTTTTGCAATCTTCTCCATTTTCAAATTCCCACAAAGATTATACAAATATATCTGGTCATGACCTTCAGGAGAGATGGTTCCCTAGAATAGCTCAGGAATATTTTCAATCATCTGTTGGTCATAAATCAGCTCATATTTTTACAACAGTCTAACAGCAGCTATTGAAGAAGTGCAGCTCCTTTCGGGAGCTGAGCTGGTTCCGACAAGGGCAGTCCACTTCCTCTGGCAGCATCCTACCCACACAAGAAGAAACGGGGACCGTGGCACCCGGCTACGCCTGTTCCAAACCTCCCTTTTGCCTCAATTATTTATTTTAAATGAAAGTACCATCACACAGAATCATCCTAATACACATCAACTCTTCATTTCTGTCCGAGTATCATGGTGTTAAGAGTTCCTTTTCCTTCCTGTCTCCAGTTGTAGCATTTCAAATATAGGTATGCTGCCTATAGCCCAAGCTGAAGGTAGGCGGTAGGCATCATTAACAATGTACTGAAATCTTTTCCACTTCAGAAATGATATTTTAGTTTTTCACCTTCCTATGTCTCTCCTTCAAGTATTAATGGAAACAGTATGTGCTTTTCTGACTCTGATCATTACTCCTTTTCTTTCTCTAATATCCACTGAAGGTGTTGAATGTAATAATTCAATCGCAAAATGTAATAATTATATTATCTAATTAAAAACAGGATCCATTGCCCCTTGCGACCATACAACAGGACACTGTGTATTTTTAAAAATTGCACAGGAATTTAAACAATCATCACAAGTGTCATCTTAAATAATTTTGGAAATACACAGGGATTTGATGACAAAAATTTATATATGGCTGTCATATATGGAAGAGATACAGTTAAATCAATATGGAGAAATCTGCCCCAAACTATTTTATTCACTAAAAATTTGTGGGAATTTACTCCCTCAATCATAATTCTTCAAAAAATAATTCTCATCTGCATCTATGCTAGCATTTTTTTTTAAATATTCAAACAACTAACTTCTCGAACTTCTTAAACAGCCCCCCCCCCAAAAAGGCAAATCAAGGAAAAATAAGAGAAAACAACAACAATAAGTAATCCTACACTTTGCCAGTAACATACGTAAATTTTTGACAAGTGAATTTTTTTTAATCCCCCCAAATAATTTTTTGAAGGTTTAATACTAACATGAGATTCATGACCAGGCCTGCAGAAATCATTAGTTACAAAGGTATAGACAGTCTTTTGATTCTGCTAACAAGAAATAGATAATTCCTCTTAAGCAGATTAACTTAAAGTACATTTTCTGGGAAGCAAAAATCCCCCTCAATCAGATTCTTATGTTTAATTACAAAAGTCAAACAATTTATTAGCTCTCACTCAAGTGCAACAACAAAATAGGTAGGCCCACAACTCTCAAGGGCCGGGAGATAAACCAAATCAATATTTGCACCAGTAAAAACATTTTTAGCCATAATTTGATAAAACATCTAACTGGTCCTCTTAACCAGGAGTCCTCTCTTCTTTGCTGCCCCCTATGTGGAAAAGACATTAAACTTTGTCTTTATTCACAATAAATGTAATTACTGTATTTATTTTGCTACTTTTATATTAAGAGTACAAATGAGAAAACCTGGCCTTTGTCAGATATTTTATACGTATTCATTTTGCTTTATGAGCCCCATAATTATGTCACAAAAATACTCTTAAGTTGTATCTACTTCTATAAAGTTAAAAAGTATCTATTTAAAAATGGCAAAGTAGCTTGCTTAAAGAATTTCTTTTGTCTGATATTTTTTTTTTTCCTTTTTACTGTCTGAACTCACTGGATAATTGCCCTACTTCCAGTTTCATTCTGCCTATATAGAAATTGTGTGTCTATACCCTGAAAAATACCAATTAAATTGCCAGCAGCAGCATCTGCAACAGCTATCTTTTGGTCTTCAGCCTCAGAGCCTTTTGAACAAATGACCGGAAGGCTGAATCTAAAACAGCCTTTGACGGGATGCCAGTTTTGAACACTCACTTTACGACTGTGACGCCAGCTTCCTAGTGCATTTGGGAAGCAAGCAAGAAATGACATATCAATTTTATAATTTTGCACACATGGTAAAGGTAAAAAGGTCACTAATATTGTTCTAGAAGGGGGAGTTTCCCCTTATCATTTAATTCCATCTTAATGCCTACATAAGGCTAAATGAAGGATTTCAGACAAATACTGCAAAATTGCTAAACATGCTACTCTGTCGGTCCTTAATTTCTTTGGTAATAATGACATCATTTACCATGTGTTGGGCACAGTGGGAAGAAATTCACATGGTTTTTAAATTCAATTTATAGCAAGTCTATGGAATTGAAAATACTAGTTAATGGGGAAATGGCTCAGAGAGGTTAAGTAACTTGTGCAAGGTCACACAGCTGGGAACTGGAAGAACCAGGACTTGAACCCATAGGGTCTCTGATTCCACGACCCAACACCTCAAGGCGTTCTTGGTGGCATCCACTATGGAACTATGCCTGGGTGAAGCCTCAGTCATTCTCTTTATGATGAGATCCATGAAGAAGCAGTGGTCCTCAACCGTGGCTGCACATTAATATCACATGTTAAAAAAATACCTCTGCTTAGGCCCCACCTCTGGAGATTCTGATTTGACAAGCCTGAGGTAAGGCCCAGGATTCAGCATTTTTCAATACGACAGCAGTGAATAAAACAGGTAATTCTCTTCATGGTGCTTAAGTTCCAATGGTGCTCAGATTCTAGAAGAACCTAATGATTCTAGAAGATTCTAGAAGAATCTAAGAATCTAATCCAGGTGATTCTAATGTACAGCCCTGATTGAGAACGAGGGATCAAGAAATTACCACTACTTCCCCAGGCTCCCCTCTCTAAACCCTCAATGTGAGCAACTCAACTGGTTTCTCTAGACAAGGATGGGCAAGAATCCAGCAAAAGCTGATAGCAGAATCTGACTGAGAGGTCTAGATTTAAGAGGAAGTGGTGCACATCGGGAAATGCCTGGGCACTGGAGATGGCTGGACCTGGGTTCAAATTCCATCTTCACCAATTTTTTTTTTTTTTTTTGGTTTTCACCCATGGCATGTGGAGGTTCCCAGGCTAGGGGTCAAACTGGAGCTGCAGCTGCCAGTCTACACCACAGCCACAGCAACACAGGATCCAAGCCACCTCATCTGTGACCTACACCACAGCTCGTGGTCATGCCGGATCCTTAACCCACTGAGGGAGGCCAGGGATTGAACCCGCGCCCTCATGGAAGCTAGCCAGGTTCGTGACCATTGAGCCACAACAGGAGCTCTCATCTCCACTACTTATTAATTTGTGCAACCTCAAGCCAATCACTTACCTTTTGTGGTTGTTTTGCAGATTCAATGGGCTGATATAAGCAAAAAACCCAGGCAAATAAAAATGCTCCATGAATGGTAGCTGCTGTGGTTTTTGTTGTTATTACTCTACTACAGTGGAAAATGACTGCTGCTGGGAGGCATTAGTAGTGAAACAATCAAATTAGGAAAAAACATTTTTTTTATTAGTCAAATCATTCCTACTTTTATTACTTAGCATTTAATTTAAATCTATTTATATTGCAATTAGCTTGGTAATCATATTTCTCATTCATGACAACTGGAAGGGTAACCTTATTACTCCCATCCTCTAGATGAGGAAAAGGCAACATTTCCATCTATTCTGTCTCCTGCTCCTATGATTCTATGATTAAAGGCACCTGCAATCATGTTCCTTCGTTGCCTGTGAAAAATGATATTCCACACAGATGGCAAATGCAGGAAAGAAGAATTAACAAGCGCTTGCTAGCAACCCCAAAATAACATCTAAATAATCACGTCTGGACATTTGAAGTCCTGGCAAACAAGTTCCAATTTATATAAAGGTGTTGGAAAGGATTAAGGAAAAGTGAACAAATACATGTGTCTTTATCCTCATCCGTTTAGGAAATGTCTGACACAGCCTGGAAATTCTTTTTGATACACAGCCTGAAAAATGGTTCACTTCCTCTATGAAGGCTCCTCAATTAGCAGAAAGAGACTCACATGTCTTGATACTTTATCTTGGATCAGAGTTAGAACGTAGAAGAGATTTAAGATGGAGAGACCCAGCTCAATGCTTCTCAATCAAGGTCCCTGAAAAGCCTGCGGACGGTGGGCAAGTCCACACGTGCAGCAAACACACCCCGACACTGAGGAGTGGCTTGCCCGTAAATGCAATTCCGTCACATGTACAGAGTTTCCATGAATGAAATACAAATGCCTCTAGACGGACCACTGAATTCACGGTCACTGTATCTAATCACTGTTACCTGGGCTGTGGCGTCTTCATACTCAAAAAGGGTAGGAAACACGGCTCGCGTCCAACCCTCTCATTTCATTCATGAGGTCCCAGGAGATCTTGGGAACAGTGGGACTCCAGGTTTTCTAATTCTCAGAAAATTGTCCTACCCTCCCTCCCTAGATATGTTCCAGAACGTTCTACATCTTCTAAACCTTTCCTTTTCTTCCTTTCCCTCCCCTCCCTCCCTAGATATGTTCCAGAACGTTCTACATCTTCTAAACCTTTCCTTCTCTTCCTTTCCCTCCCCTCCTCAACTCCCCAGTTTCTACCTTTAAGGTTGGCAGCATTCAATCCCTTTCAAGCTCTGTGCTCTGAGAGTACCTTCACTGAGATATTTAGTCTCAATATGAAATGGAAATACAGTCACCAAGGTACTAAAACAAGCAATGTATTAAGTATATAAAATATGCATATGCGTAAATGTAGCTTACAGCTAAAACCCTAGTACTTGTAATATCTATGCAAAAGATAAATGGGAATTGTTATGAATAATAATTTTATTTACCCTGGATCTGTCAACACCAATAGGCTGTTAACCCCCAGCATACCAACTTTTCAAAATGCTTTTGCATCTATTATTATTTCCTTTTATTGTCCCAGTGGCTCACTAGGATGTAAGTGCTACTGAAGCGTCAAAGAACTTAAGTGCCCCAAGGAAAAGTTATCCATTTGATCCACTTTTCCCCAGGTTCCTAGAACAGTGCCTGACACATGGTGGGCGTTCAATAAATACTGGTTGACTGAGTGAATGACAGAGGTAAACAGAGACAGTAGGTTTATTTATCTCTGTAGCCTGCATAGAGTTTTATTTTTATTTGAGGAAAATGGAATGATCCATAAGGGAAGAACTGAGTTCCTAAAAATCTCTTTTCAGTCTTCAATTCCCCTTTAACATTTGCCATAATTTCCTTCCCTCACATATTTTTTTTAGTTTAATTCTTCAAAGTTATAAAATACACTCACTCCAGGCAAATCAGATTCTACCAACATATAAAGACGAAAAAAGGTGGATTTTTTGCTTTATCTTTTAAGTTCTTTTTGTCCCCCCGTATCCTAAATAAATATCTTCCTCAATATTTATGTCCTTAGTTCAAGAGGATTGCTTGTCTTTTTCCCTCCTGAAGATTCACCTATTCTTATTCAGCTTTAAATTCCCTGTGGATGTCTTACGTCTGTGTCTTTAGTTCTTCCTTTCCTCGAGCTACCTCAAGCTCTACAATCCAAAACCAAATGCACCATATTTCCTCCATCAATACCAGATCACCCTCTCATTTACCCCATTTCTCTCAACTGAGACAGAATTCTACACGCTATCCTTGATAGAGTCATCTTTGATTCCCCAACCCCACATCCAATCACTCAAAGGGGATTTTCATCTTTCCTTCCTATTACCTGCCTCATCCTTCTCTTCCATTGCTACCATTACTGTTTAGGCTCTTACATCTATGTTATTTTCTACCTGGGTCTTCTGATTTTTGTAACCAAACACCCCCCCCCCCAAGCCTACCAACCACCTCTCACAACACCGCTTTCATCTTGCCTAGCCTCTATTCAGAAGTTAGAGGGCTCCCCACTCTTACAGAATCTTATCCCAGTCCCTTCACAATCTCACCTCGGACTGCTTTTCCATTCTTATTTCTTACTGTTCTTGAAAATAAACCCTTTGCTCGAGCCAGCCTGGTGTACAGCCTGTCTTCACCCAACTCCAAAACACCTGATTGTGAATTAAGGGTTTATTATGTATAAAATCCATTCATTCACTCAACAAACAGTTAGTGACTCTCTACTCTGTCAGGTAATGTACTTATGCTGGGAATGCACTGGTGAACAAGACAGATCAAGTCCCTGCCCTCAGGGAATTTAGAGGCCAGTGGGTTACAGAGGGGACAGACATCTCGGTCCCATTGCAGGACACTTCCAATCTCCCAGGAAAACATCAAATGAGTCGAGACGGCCCTAGAGGCTGGATTTTGTGGCTCCAGCTCCAAGTGGAGAGGGAGTGTAGAAGAAAGGAAGACCTGGCCGCCATGGGAGCTGGAGTGGGGAGCATGGCTTCCTTGAAGATGTGGGACTCAACAGGCATTAAAAGAAGAAAAGGATGGGCGTGTGAGCGAAGGGGATGCCCTCCATCTAAAGGGGTATGAGGAAAGGAAGAATGGTGGAATGGAAACAGTAGCAGCAGCACTGGCTTATTCTGAGCAAAGGTCATTCAGCAGAGAACATGTCCCTGCCAGGCCCCAGGCTCTGCTGTGGACATGAAAATGACACAGACCTCACTCCTACCATGGAGGGATTTCCATCCAGCAAGACTAAGGTAGACCCGTGCTGATCTATTACACTCCAGAGAGTGAAATGTTCCATTAGAGAACTGGAGAAAATGCAGAGGGAGTTCAGAAGGAGGCATGTCGGGTTCCTGCAGCAGTATTTATAGAAGCACATTATTTTTATACAGCCTACCTGCCTCTACTGAAAATAGCTATGTTCCAAAGTGTTTTCTC
Source organism: Phacochoerus africanus (assembly GCF_016906955.1). Taxonomy (NCBI): domain Eukaryota; kingdom Metazoa; phylum Chordata; class Mammalia; order Artiodactyla; family Suidae; genus Phacochoerus; species Phacochoerus africanus. The sequence continues at coordinate 127,355,420 of NC_062558.1, forward strand.
ACTCATTTTCTCATTTTATTTGAACTGACTGGTGAAAGCAGGCAGCGTAGTTAAGATTGTTTTCCAGATGAGCAAAGTGCAGCATGAATGTTTTAAATGCTCTGCTTAGGTCACGAATACAAACAGGCAAGAGTGGAACAAGAACACCCAGTCCATCTCAGCCCTTTCCTGCAGCAGAAGTATCTAGAGCAGAGGGCGCACATTAAAGAAGTTCTATAATTGCACCTGGCAGGTGGAACGAAGCCAAGCAGGCAGTCTCAATTTAAAAGGGCGAGATGCAGGTTCTAGAGAGGGAACATGACCCAATGACAGTCCTCCATTTCTGCTTCTCCTCAAGTCCTGCCTGCTAACACCCTCACCCCGAGGCCTGTCCTTAAGGTTCACCCCCAATTTTTTCGGCCTACACTGTTTCTTTCTTCTACTGATTTCACCCCGCTTTTCTCTCCAGGACAGCGCAGTAAGCCCAACCAGCACACTGCGCGGCTCGGGGAAGGTAGTTAAATATCGGTCCAATGAATGAATTCCTGGGACCCCCCACAGCTTGGTAAGGATGTCTAGAGTTCTCATAATCCTCCCAGGGAAGTGGGCCGGAACGGGCCGCCGCCCACAGAGGCTCCCCGACCGAGAGGAACGATAGGGTGGGTGGAGGAGGCCTGACGGCCCGAGTTCCAGGGCCCCCGGGAAGCCGGCGCACCATCGGAGGCTCGAGTACCCCAGCTGGAAGCCAGGGTTCCCACGCTTCCGCAAAAAGCTCTGCGTGAGAGCGTGAACCACTTTCCCTTCGAGAAAGTAGTGGAAAAAGACGCCAGGAGCGTGCTAGACTCAGGAAGCAAGGAGCCCAACCCCGGGGGCCAAAGCCTCAGGGAGAGGGAGGGAGGGAGGAGGGGGAAGGAGCCATTCGCGGCTCCAGCCGCGGGAAGAACCCGGGGCTGGAAGCATCGCGAGATCTGAGGTCGTGATCTCGCTGCGTTGCCTAGCGACGGGGAGGACGCTCACGGGCCCCCAAGCTAACCCCCGCTGTAGCCTTAAATCTCCTACCATGGGGGAAGAAGGCGGCGGCCGCAGCTGTGGGACCACTAGGGAGCTGCAGAAGCTGAAGCAGCAGGCGTTGGAGTACTACCGGGAGAACGACGTTCCGCGCAGGCTGGAAGAGCTGCTCAACTCCACCTTCTACCTCCAGCCTGCCGACGTCTACGGGCACCTGGTAGGGACCTGGGACAGGAACCCTCTTCCCTCCAACCCCTCTCCCCCGCCCCGCGCTGCGGCAATGCAGTGCGCCTGCGCCGCAGAGTCGCGCACGCGCGCCACCGCCGCGGGGGGTCGTGGGGGTGGTGGTTGTGCAGAGTTGCCACCGTGAAGAAAGAAGCAGAGCGGAAACCTGGGCGCAGGAGTCTCGAGAGAGAGAAAGTGGTGGACTGGAATCAGCTAGAGGAAGGAGGATTGTAGGCAGATTTGTAGCTACGGCGACTGCTCAGAGCCCGGCAGGTGTCCTTGTGGGCTCGCCTTCCAGTTGTCTTTTTAATCACAGAACTTAATACTCCGTAGCTCAGTTTACCAACCTTCAGTGGCCTCCTTTTGACCCCGGGATGGACGCCTTGGCATTTGCCACAACTTGGCCTCAGCCTATCCTGGGGCCTCAAACCCAGCAGGCTCCCATCGTGCCAAGTTTCAGTCGATTTCAACCTCTACTCCTTGGCTTCTGCTCCCTTGTCTACCTGGATGTCCATCCCACCTGACCAGCTCCCACCTAAACATCAGATATAATCAAAAATCCTGCCCATTTTATCCTGGACTAATCGTCCTTCAGTGTTCTTGTAGCATTCTCTGAAACCCTCCCTAGCCTGCTTTAGAACTGTGCCCCTGGATCTAGTCTGGCACATACTTTTGGTTTTTTTTTGGGGGGGGGGGTTGCTTTAAAAACCTCCACAGCATGTGGAGGTTCTCAGGCTAGGTGTCAAATGGGAGCTGCAGCTGCAGGCCTACACCACAGCCAGAGCAACATCAGATGGGAGCCTCTGAGACATACACCACAGCTCACGGCAATACCAGATCCTTAACCCACTAAGTGAGGCCAGGGGTGGAACCCATAACCTCATGGTTCCTAGTGGAATTTGTTTCCACTGCAACACTGTGGGAGCTCAGTCCATCTGACACACACCTTTACCTAAAGCAGTGGGCAGTTGGAACAAATACAAGCGTTTTCTCATTTCTAGAACCATAAGTACTAACCAACACCTACCTTCTGGAAGGCATCATGGTTGGGACTGGCAGGAATTTGCACGGCGAAGCACTAAGAAGCATGATGTGTTCACAGGGTTCAAGACCACATCTTGTTGAAGTGGTTAATATAAGGGATGTTCCACAAATGTTCATTTTTCTTGGTCATGGCCCATACGTCAGATTGGGGGAGGGCAGTGTTTACTGAGCACCTTGTGCTTTATGTGATTTCACTTCATCCCTAGGACCATGGTGAGATAAACATGATTCCTATTTTACAAACAAAGGAACTGTGGCCCAGTAAATTTAAATGATTTTCCCAAGGGACACAGTGAATGACAGTAACACATCAAACCTGGTCTGTGTCCCTGTTACCTAGTAGAGGGCATGATGCATGATGGACTCTCAGGAACTATTTATAGGATGAAGGAGTGAAGGCAATGCAGCATTCCATTCTCTTTCCACTGTCTCTGTTTAGAGGAATTCGTGAAATTTAACTCGTCTAACTTCCTCATTTCACGAAGACCTTATCTCATAGCGACTCAGTCCAAAAGGAAAGACTGGAAACTTGACTCTTGTCCCAAGTGTAATGCTCTTCCCAGTCTATTAGGCAGCAGGGACTTTGGTTAGCACAGCTCTCTGGGATCTTATACCTCAGTTAGGGGCGAATGCTGATGATACATGAGATGACTGGATAGGGTGATATATGCTGCTCTGCTGGCCTGAGGAATAGATCACCTGTGAGCCTGTGAAAAGGGGTTCGTGGGTGGGGCATATCCCTGTGGGCTGTGGTATCTGGGAGTTTGGCTTGAGTTTGAAGGATGTTCAGGAATTGGGTTGGCAAAATGGCAACCTCCTTCTCGTTTCTCAGTCCTTGCCCTAGTTTTGGCCATCCTGATTCTTACCTAGTCTCTCCCTCTGTGAAGTCCATCCCACATTAGTGCTCCTAATCTTCAATCTGACCTTCTTTCTCTTGCTCAGAAGCCTCCTGTGGTTCTCCCTTGCATGCTGAGTGAGATCACACAGCGTGACTCATAATGCTTCCCCAGACCTCAGTAACGTGCGTATTTTTCCTGTGCCCTCCACAGAGGCCCACTGACTTTTCCCTGAAGCAAGAACTTCCCCACTTCCATCCCCTCTGGTTTTCCTATTCTCTCTGCTGGAAGTATCTGCCCTCAACTTCTTCCCTTGTCTGCCTATTGAAATACTACACAAGCTCCAGCGTTCAGCTCAAATGCCATTTCTTCTACACTTCTTTTACATATTAGAGGAATTCAGGAATGGGAAAGATGCCTGTGGGCAGTAGAATACTATTTACACCTTGATAAAATGTATAATTGAGGTTGTGATTGGGAATCAGGCAGATCTGGATTTGATTCTTAGCCCTGCCGCGTGGTAGCAGTCATAAACCCCTAGATTGATGGCCCCGGTGAACCACACCACCAGTGGGAACCACCTTGAATCTTTTTACTCAGGCTCCTTGAGTGGACTTTTCCCTCAGCTTCACTCTCTTTCTTCTGTCTCTTTCTTGGATGACTCCCAAATGACTTCTGCTCTTCCACATCAATGAAACTGCTCTTGCTAATTTCCCAAGAGTCCTCTAGTTCTAAGCATGAACTGATGGTAAGTGAAATACAGCCTCAGCCCAAATCTTCACCATTAAAATAGCAGATGCCTTGTGGGAGGAATAAAAATGGACCCACGTAAGGTTTCTCAGGTTTGAGTTCATTCTAGTGTTCTAGAGACCAATTGACTTCAGTATCTTGGACAAAAGGATAGGTTAGGGCCCACTAAAGAGTGACCTGGGGAGTTCCCTTCGTGGCTCAGCGCTTAATGATCCCGACAAGGATCCAAGAGGTTTCGGGTTTGATCCCTGGCCTCGCTCAGTGGGTTAAGGATCTGGCGTTTCTGTGAGCTATGGTGTAGGCCAGCAGCTGTAGCTCTGATTTGTTCCCTAGCCTGGGAACTTCCATATGCTGCAAATGCAGCCCTAAAAAACAAAACATAAATAAATAAATAAAAAGTGTGACATGGACCTTTCAATTAAGACCTATATGCGAGTTTCCACTGGGAGTTCAAAAGACAAATTACAAATCTCTGAACGTTCCCACAGTGCTGCTGGATTAATCCCAGCCTAAGGAAGACATGCAAGGAGGTTTAGTAGAAACTAGAGTAAATGTGAATGACCTGTTAAATATAAATTAGATGTGCTATGGTGATTTTTGTGTTTTTTTTGTTTGTTGAAGGCAAACTGCTTTTCTAAACTTGCAAAGCCTCCCACCATATACAAAGTAGTGGGGAAAAATGTACTGGATGGCCTGGGGCTTCCAACCTTACAAGTGGAAATATTCTGCACCATTCAAAATTTTCCCAAGGTAGGAGGCTACTTGAATGTTTTCCGCATTGTGTCCTGGCTGTACTTCATTTATTAGCATTTACTGTCTAAATTGTGGAAAAGCAATGTGTTGAAATTCAGTGTCTGTGAAACACACACACACACATTTGTAGATAGTCGTGTACACAAAGCATGAGTCATACAATCTACCACAGTGGTTTTATTTTGCTTAAGTGTATTCTTGGTACAGACACAACTTGCTCATCTGAAGATGATCCAAGATGGAGAAAGGAAATGGGGCAAAAATAGTTTTAAAACTCTGACATTATTAATGTGATGAGTTCTATAAATCTGCAGATAGGTTTATAGAGTTATAGATTTATATATGGATTTACATAGATCTATAGATACATAAATCTACTAAAGAAAAAATTCTTTTCCATAATTTTACTAATTCATTTTAATTATTACATATTTGTTGTTATAAGTAATTTTGCTACAGTCACTGGGAGGAAAATAATTGAGATTAAATCTGTCTTTTTTAATTTATTGGAGAGGTAGTGATAAAAATGAAGTTCAGTGCAAAGTTTTTTACAAGGGTATTTTAACAAGGTAATAATTTTAAACGTTCCTTGAAGTTGGATTCCACAGTGTTTCAGTAGCTATAAAAATATCTCAAAGAAAATTATAGATTCTCATTTTCTCTTTGAAACTTGGTGATAAAATATATACCTTAAAAGCTGGATACATTCAATTTCCTATTTCCTGTGAAAGGCAGGGAAACTGTAGATGGCGTTTATATTGTTTTCAGAGCATATGTTCTGTGGTGATCTCAAGTCACTTCGAAGTCCACGAGAACGCTTTACCTGAACTGGTAGAAGCGGAGGAAGTAGAAAGAGCGGATGCCGTCAGCACCGCGGTGCGATGGGTCAATGAAACCATCACCGAGGAGCTTCGGGGCATCGAGCCCTCCAACCAGGCTGGTGTGGATCAGGTGCTCAGGTAAACCTTGTACTTTGAAATGTGTCAAACCTTGTACATCTTTCCTTCCATTTCCCCTGCCAGTGAGACAGGTCTGTCATATCTATAGAGTACAGTCGGAAAGTCAACTAAGAAGCATGTGCTAAAGCAGAAAATTTTAATCTAAAAATTTAATCTAAAATGTTCTTCTGAAAACCCTGCTATTAAAATTTTACTGTGTAGGCCTCTTTTTATGCAAAGAGCGTTCCCAGGATTCAGTGAAGAGTTTCTCAGGAAGAGGATTTAAGTTAAGAATCCAGACCTGGTCGTCCTTTCCCTCCCCCCTCCTCAGAGACCCCCATGAGCGGCTCTTACACTTTTTCATAGTCACAGTGGGTGGTGCTTATGTTCTGACCTCCAGGCACAAACAAGCCTGCCAGGCTTTGTCCATAGGTTGACTCTAAAATGTGAAATGTGAGGAAGTGTTTTCCAGGGCTCTGTGAATATCATCATTCAACGCCCAAGTATGAGTTAGCATTACTTTTCCTTCTGTGCACGTGCAGTGCCACAACCCTCTTGGCCAAAGAAGGTCAGCTGGATTCTTTCTATCTGAGTTTTTTCACTTGCTTAATTGTGCAGAACATCATAGTCTGCCTCAGAGCTGGATCATCACCTTAAAAAAACCTTTTTAAAAGTTTTCAGTTGTAGAGTTTTTGAACGCTATTCCACTTATTATTCCTCTGTGTCTTTTTTTGGGGGGGGGGATGTATGTGTGTGTGAGATCTGCTAGTAACATATCCTTAGGGTTTTGGTTTTGTTTTTGTTTTCCCCCCTTAGCTCTCAGTCATACTATTTATTCTACTACATTCCTTTTTCCCCGGAATTTTTTCCTCCTAAATCCCCCATCTTGACTGCTTCCTCACTAGGCCAACCACACAGATGCCGTAAGTCATCCCTTCCTTCTCTTCCTGTTTCCTGGCTCCCTGGCTTCCTCTTTCTTGAATTGCTGGATTACATCCTTTAAGAGTAAGGATAAGGGGAGTTCCCATCGCGGCACAGTGGTTAACGAATCCAACTAGGAACCATGAGTTTCGGGTTCAATCCCTGGCCTTGCTCAGTGGGTTAAGGATCCGGCATTGCCGTGAGCTGTGGTGTAGGTTGCAGGTGCGGCTCAGATCCAGCGTTGCTCTGGCTCTGGTGTAGGCCAGCGGCTACAGCTCCAATTTGACCCCTAGCCTGGGAACCTCCATATGCCGCAGGAGTGGCCCTAGAAAAGGCAAAAAGACAAAATAATAATAATAATTTTAAAAAATAAAAGTAAGGATGAAGAAGGGGATTTGGGATGTAAATTTTTTAAATTCTTACGTGTGTGGAGATGTCAGTGCTTGGCCTTCGAGGCTGACCATTTAGCTGCGTGTAGTGCCACATATTTCACTGTCTATTCTCGCCTCATTTTTCTTCTGATGGTCATTTATTCAAAAAGAAAATCCAATGGCCCTTAATTATATATATATTGTCCACTTTTACTTTAAAAATAACAAACAAGGTTCCAATCATTTTAAAAATGATCACCTGAAATCTTTAAACATTTATTTCCAGGACAAAATTAATTTCAATTCTTGAACACAGCTTTAAACAGCCTTTTTTTTTTTTCTTTTGGCCTTGAAAATTGAAGCTGATTTGTTCTTAGGTAGCTCAGAAAGCAGAATTAATTATCGAAACATATTGGGGTCAGCACTAAAACACTGCCAAAAGTACCTGCAGTATTCCTAAATATCTCATTGTAAAGCCATTATTTTCTTACAAAGGATATTCTTTGAAAATAAAGTACAAGAAGATAAGGAGAGAAAAGAATTGGAGAAGAGTCTGGAAGACTCAACAGTGCCTGTACCTTCACCTCTAACACAACCACCCCCACCTCCTCTACCTCCAGACAAAAAAAAAGGACAAAAGCAAGGTCAGTGGCTTATCATCATGCAGAAAGGCTGAAGCTTGGGCTGCTTTTAAGGTTCAAGTCTCTCTGCTGCAGACCTAGGTTGGGTTCCAGGTACTGTCCACCCTCTATGTCACTTTCTTGCTTGATGCTACTATGTTGGGTGGGCAGGTTTTACCCCATCCCGCCTTCCATTTTTATTTGTAAGATAAAAATATTTCTTACCCAGAGGTGAGCACTCACCAAACAAAGTGCACCAAACAGTGGCAGTGCCCAAGGCGGGGAAGGGGAGGGTGGCGTGGAGACCTTTAACTGTTCCTCCCAATTTCCATGAGCTCATCAGAAAGCCACTCCATATTTTCAAGATTAATTATATCCTTCGATATGGATAACCAATGTTTTCTCAGTCCTGGGTAACATTGAGAATTATCTCTTTGGAAGACTTTGCTATTTAAGGCAAATGATCCAGGCAATCACGGCCCTTTGCTCGATGCCTTCCAACATACGGCTAACCTCTGCTCCTCCATCGGGTCAATTCTGGAGCTGCTGCTAGTGTTATAACAGTGTTTTGTAGGTCTGGCCAACTAGAACATGCTCCTTGAGGGCATGAGTCATGCCTCATTCAATTTAGCACTACCAGTACCTAGCACAATGCTGGGAACAAACACCAGATAAATGTGGGTCGCATTGGATGAGAAAGCACCAGGGCCAGGGACCACAGAGATCATGAAGACAAATTCTCTTATTTCAGAGATTCAGATGCTGCGGCCCAAAGAAGGGAGGAGAGTTGCCAAGGCAAAAGAATCATGTTAGAATCAGTCTTCTCTTGGGAGGGTAGGGATGGCCACAGCTGAATCACAGGTAGGGAACATCAATTGATGTTCACTTGGTGTTTTTGTTTTATTTTTGTCTTTTGCGGGCCGCACCCACAGCATATGGAGGTTCCCAGTCTAATTGGAACTGTAGCCACTGGCCTACACCACAGCCACGGCAGCTCAGGATCCAAGCCACATCTGTGACTTACACCACAGCTCACGGCAACGCCGGATCCTTAACCCACACTGAGCAAGGCCAGAGATAGAACCCACATGCTCATGGATCCTAGTCAGGTTTGCTAACCATTGAGCCATGATGGGAACTCCTGTTTTGTTTTATTTATTTTCAGGTAGAACTCAAAATATAAGAGGGGAAGAAGCAGGCGGGGACAGTAATTTGCTAAACATTTAATGTGCGCTGGGGGCATACACATCTTATTCTACTTCTTTTACCTGCCTGACTCAGGTCAGTAGCTGTGGGGATAGAGAGGACAGGAGGGACCTGATCAGACTGGATGGCCGAAAACATGTCAGGGTGGAAGATGGGTAAGGCTTCTGGGTGGGTAGTTAGATCTGAAAGGAATTTCTAATAGAAAAAGGCAGCAGTTTGGGGTTGGCAAGCAAGATAACTAGAGATACACATGAGGAGATAGTCAGCATGAAGCTTGTGCAGAGCTAAGGTGGAACATAGAAAAACGAAGTGTTTGGAATTCAAAGACTCTCCAAATCCTCTCTTCATTTAGAAGAGGAATTTCTAACTTTCCGTTGGAAGTTGGGCAGATCTTTTAACCTAAGCCCCCAGGTTACTTCTTGGGGGTTAAAGTGGCAACTATGTGCTTCCCAGCCTCCATTTTCAGACTTTATGCTGGGCCTTCACAACTCTAAGTAAGGCATGAAAAAGTATAGCTTTATCATAGTCTGCTTCCTAGAAAGCAATTCTTTATCAGTATTATTTTCTTCTTCAGGGAGGAGGGATACTTTCACAGAAAAACCAATTTTACCTCCAGAACCTGATGAACACGTACTCTGTGGCAGCATGGCCATAGGGGCTGTGTCACTGGCTGTTGCCAAAACCGGTGCCATGCTGGACGGTAATCCCCTATACCTCAATATTGCACTACTGAAGCACCACCAGGTACGCATCCATTACACTCCCTTACAGGGACCCGTGAGTGTCTCCAGGCCATGTTTCCCAGGTCCCTTTGCTTTCCGCCTCTTTCAGGAACAGCCAGCAAAGCTAACTCTACCTCTGCTGATGGTCTCTCTGGTCAGCTGTGGGAAGGCATCACCTGGGAAGCTGAATCTGATGAAAGAACTGATTTGTATACCCCACCCTGGATTAACGGCCAAACAAGTACTATCTCAGACTTTCTCTAAACAAAAACCCATCATGGAGGAGATTTTCATGTATGCCTCCCCAAGACCTATGACACCAAGGGAGAGGGAATTAAAATATAAAATGAGGGAAAGTATTTTAGGAAGTCAGGGACATGGGAAGATAATAAGACCTCAGACAAAAGGGAACGACATTTAGACCACGTCGGGTCTCAGGCTTCATTACAACATGGACTCACAGAGAAGCCCTGGGCGTGTAACTCTGTAGGCCTTGATAGTGCTGGAATGATGTTGCGTGGGGCGGTTGAGATATCTTTGTTTACTAGTCTGCACTACGGCAGCTACCGGAGGAAGCTGGCATTGCATAGCAGCCCATTCTGTTAAGCAGGAACTCCAGGGCCTAGCAGATGGCCTGGCACCCAAGAGAGGTTTAGTGCATGTTTACGGAATATGAATGAAGGAATCTGAAGTGGCGTCTTTACTACTCAGAGGTTTGCTAGTCCCTGATTGTTCTTCAGTGGTGTGAATGCATCAATATGTCTCTTTGACTCCTCACGAACTATTCTACCAATTAGGTGGGAGGGAGAACTAACATTCGAGTTCTAAAGTGGATGTTTTCAGAAAAAGTACGGGAAGCTCCAACCCCCACTGAGTGATGATATTTTATCTAATTGACTTTTTTTTGCCTAGTGAAAGTCAAAAAAAAAATTTTTCAAGATGATTTCTTTTATGATAGTCATAAATCTCAAGATGATTTCTTTATGATAAACATAAAGAATTCTTTTTTAAGGAGAATAATCATTGCTTCACTTATGTCAGTTTTGGAAGACTAGGATTGATATCTGGCTCACCATCTGTCAGATCATGTTCCGATCCTGGTGCCAGGATCCTTCCTTCAGTTAATATCTGTTGCGCTATTTGGGTACCAGAGCATTTGGCAGGTCATTCTCTGTCTCCATATGCAGATTCCACCATTAGAATACATTTCTCTACTTTCTAAGTGACAGCGGATTGATACTAATTCGAACACTGTCATGCAGAATCCCTTGGTGACCTAGGACATGAATTGCAAGGAGGTTGGTCAGGAGCCCGTGAAAGAGAATGAGGTTAGGTTGATCCAACGAACTGGACCAATCAGGCCTGAACAATGAAGAGAGGATAATGGGGAAGAAGAGCCTCTCATTCACAGTCAACCAAGTAAAAATTGAGGGTTGAAGATGAACAGTTAACCTTCTGACCCTTAGGCTACATGTAATGCACTAACCAGGTTGCCTTATCGGGGACCCTACAAATATTCTGGGTTAGAAATAGCCACGTGTGGCATAAGTTTTTGTGTTTATAAGTCTAGACTGTAGTTGTGAAAGGTCACGGTTATTCTACTTACAGGGTGTGGAGATGCTTCTGGAAATTCAGAAACATATTACCAAAACAATTGAGATGGTATGTAAAGACAAACTATGGAATCTAATAACTGATGCTAGTATCGAAATTATAGTGCAATAAATTCAATAATGTTATAGATATCAATAAAGCATTAATTTTCTTTGGGTTTCCCATATGAGCCAAGCTTATACATCCACTCACAGGCTATGGGTCTAGTTTCTAATGTAATTTAACCATCTTATTTTGCTTTGGAGGCAGCTGGCTCTTTGCTAAGATCATCCATTAGGATTTGCAAAGAAAGAAAGGACCTGGCCCCTAGGATTAGTAAGAGACAGTCTAATAGTTAAGGCACACTCACTTGTGCCTGCTTTGAATTCCAGTGTTGGGCAAACAAGCACCCTCAGCTGAGCAGCCCTCAAAGGGGAGTCACAAACGCAGCACGAGCTGTGCCATCCTATTCTAACTGGGGCAGCGCACAATGATGCAGCAGGGCCGAGGGACCCAATCCTGGTCTCTGGACTTTAAACACACACACACACACACACACACATACACGAATAATACCGCATATACAGAGAAGTTGCCAAGATAGTACAGAGTTCCCAACTCTCCCTACCCAGTTTCCCCCAAGGTAACAGGATACATTGCCACGGCACGTTTGTCAAACTAAGAAACCAAATGCTCCGTTACTAATAACTAAACTCCAGACTTGATTCAGACTTCACTGGTTTTTCCACTAATGTCCTTCTTCTGTTCCAGGATCCAGTCCAAGACCCCACATTCGTTTACCCCAAGGCTTTCCAGCTACATGATTAGGATGCACTAACTCATTCCCCAGCAGGATGGGCACCGAGATATAATCTCAATATGACATGAGGGAACTCCAGTTCCAGTGCTCTCTTGCCTGCCCCTCCCCTGTTGTGATGGGGGCCGGTAGCTCAGGCCCAAGCGGTACAGTGGAGCAGAATTGCTTTAAGCACCAGCCTAGAGCCTGCTTCTGGGGTGCTTTTCAGAAGGCCAACTTCTTTATGTGTGACCGGCCTGCAGAGACTCAGACTTGGACAAATTCACCCTGACCTTGCACTTTGCTTTGCCCTTTACTAGCTGTGAGACTGGGTGTCAATTACATAACCTCTCTGCCTCAGTCTCCTCATCTATAAAATGGGCCTGATAAATCATGCGTAGATAAGTTGGACATGTGCAACATGCTTAGCGGAGGAGCTGACACAGCATAGTGAGCAATACATAGGGGTGGTGGTCAGAGCAGGTGGAGGAAGTCCAGCTTAGAATAATAGAAAACTCAGGATAGTAGAGCTTTCTGCAATCATTCTTTCAGATTTTTAATTATACAAGTAGCTCATGAATGTACTTATGAAAATTCAAACACTGATAGAGTGAGTTACCCCTACTCTCCTGTACTGATTCCCCCCACCCCGCCCCCTACCCACTACTACCCTTAGTTCCAGTCCCTTCCGTTGAGAATGTCGTATGGCCTTCCAGCCTTTCTTTTGTATTTAGACACACAGACACCACACATATAAATATATGGAGTTGTTGTGTTTAGAATCATATAAAATTCTACACAGTTCACTCTACAAATTGCTTTATTTCTTTGCTATTTTAAGTGTTCATCTTTTACTGACATCTAGGAATTCCTTTTTTTTTTTTTGTCTTTTATATGGAGGTTCCAAGGCTAGGGGTTGGCTTGGAGCTGTAGCTGCCAGCCTACACCACAGCCACAGCAATGTGGGATCCAAGCCACATCTGTGACCTACATCACAGCTCACAGCAGTGCCAGATCCTTAACTCACTGACAGAGGCCAGGGATTGAACTCACGTCCTCTTTGTTACTAGTAGAGTTTGTTACCACTGAAACATGATGGGCGCTCCCCTTATGTTTTATAAAGGCTTCAATCCCTTCTACATGTTATACTTATTTTCCTCTATCATGTTGCCTGTCTTTTAACTATATTTTATGGAGTCACAGAGATTTTTTTTTTTTAAATTTTAATGTAGTAAAATGTATCACTATGTTCTTTTAAGGTTCTCAGTGGGGGGGAGATTTTGCCCAAGGGACATGTGACATTGGGCACTGCTGCCCAGAGACATTCTGGGTTGTCGCAGATTGGAGGGTTGAGGAAGCAGAGGTCAGGGATGCTGTATATCTGCAGTGTTCAAGGCAACCCTCCACAGCAGGGGCGTATCCAGCCAAAGCATAAGGAGTGCCAGGGCTGAAAAACTCTGCCTTAAGGCTTTTGCTTTTTGCTCAGCTCTGGGCCACAAAAATGCTGCTCTTTCCCTAGAAGGATGAACATGTCCACCCACCCCCACAGATTAGCTTTGTCAGAGTCCCCTTCCCCTATAGAAGGAAGTCGCCTTGCTCTGCACTCCCCATCACACCCCTTCTTCCTGTGTTGTTACTGCACCTGATGTGTCTGCCTCACTGGACCAAAGCTCCCTGAAGCAGTGCCCCGAGTGTCTTGTTCACAGCTGTAGCTCTCTTGCCTGGCACATCAGTTTGCTTCTTATGTTATTTTTATGGGGAGAGAGAAAGTTCAGCTGACTCCATAGTGAAAAGATAACACATATTTGCATATATTTGGGTGTGAGCCATTGCTGATTCTTGACAAACATGCCGAAGCTTACAGAGCCAGTAGATGCTGGCATGAAAGTGCATCCTTAGAGTTCCCCGATGGTTCACTGGGTTAACGACCCAGCATTGTCATTGCTGTGGCTCAGGTCACTGCTGTGGCCCAGGTTGGATCCCTGTCCCAGGAACTTCTGCATGCCATGAGAGAGGCCAAAAAATAATAATAGATTTTAAAAATGAAAATAAAGTGCATCATTTAAAAGGCTGTATCTGGAATTCCCATCGTGGGGCAGCGGAAACAAATCTGACTAGGAGCTATGAGGTTTCAGGTTCGATCCCTGGCTTTGCTCAGTGGGTTAAGGATCCGGCATTGCTGTGAGCTATGGTGTGGGTCGCAGATGTGGCTCAGATCTGGCATTACTTCGGCTGTAGTGTAGGCCAGCAGCTGTAGCTCCAATTCGACCCCTAGACTAGGAACCTCCATATGCCCCGGGTGTGGCCTTAAAAAGAAAAAAAAAAATGGATGAATCCTTGCTACAATATGCTTTCAAGACCCCAAACTGTGGGAGCAGCTCTTTGGTAATTATCTCTGCTTCTAATGTCAAATAACAATACACATATCAGATTCACCAGATTTAATGACCTTTGGTTTTTCTAAAAGTCAAACCCACCCTGTAGGAGAACATGTTTGTACCATGAGAATATTGACAAAAAAAAAAATGTTGAGCCTTTAAAAGCAAATCTCATGGTGGGGTTCTTCCTTAAGGACAAGGAGGGGACTTGGTATCCTCCTGTAAAAAAGAGTTCCTGCACATAGCAAGAGTCAGGACACAATGGGTGAATAATTATGTATGTAAGCAGACATTCATGCACGTGTCTATCCATACCCCGTACGTGTGATGGAGACAGAATGTAAGGATGACCTAAAGCAAACACTGCCTGAATGCGAGAAACAGTTCAGGGATGATGAAATTAGAGAGTGGCTGGCATGGTCATCCCTGTGTGTGTGTATGTGTGTGTGAGACTCTCCATGTGACCAGCTCAGCCCCAGGGCAGTGGACAGGCCAGAGGACCTGAAGCTCTGCTTGCAGCCACAGCCATGTCTGAAAATCCCAAATGATGTGTCTTTATCTTGTGTCCCACAGCCCCCTCCTCCAAAAACAGAGACAAAGAGAGGTCATAACGGAGGCAAGAGAGGTCAAGTAAGTAAATGTCTTTGCTTCCCACTCTTCCCTATGATGGTTCATTCCTACATCCCCTGCCCCCTTTCCTCTCCCATAGTCATTTCTTCCCCAGGACCAGGGCTAACACACGTGGAAATCACACGATGATATTACTCCAAGGAGACTAAGCCAGGCCACCCCCAGAGCTGGCAGATCATTCTGCCCCTGCCTCTCTGTCCCACACTGCCTAAGCTGTCTGGACACTGACATCTCAGAGGGGCTGGAGGGGCACTTCTGAGTGACAGGATTCCATGGGAAACCCTCGAGGTGACGTGCTGGGGAAGGTGAATCTGATAACCAGCTCAAAGGCACATGAGCTATTTTGGGTTTTGATTTTACTACACCCAAGGAAAGAAAGAAAAGGCTCCAAAAAATAACCATTCCTTTATCTGGTCCCCAAAAGGCACTGAAGCACCATTTCAGATGAAACATTGCCAGAGCTCAGATTTTGCCAGGAGAGTTAGGCAAACACGCCCAGTGAAAATGGGCCACACTGGCTGCAGAGCCCTGAGAGACCAGCTGAACTGGATTGTGGGTGCTCTGAGAGACACACCTAGCACATGCCTGAACTCTCAGCAGTACAGTTAGAGCGACCAACAAGAACCCTGGAGATAATGCAAGGGGATGAGGGTGTTCATATGGGTGATATAAGCTTGCAATCCCTCTCCGGTGTTAGGGACTTCGGGGTCTCCTGACGCCATCAGCAAGAGGGGACTTGGACGGAAGGAGAGGACTTAGTATTGATAAAAAATTTAAGTGCCTCCTCAAACTTGGGAGAGAGAAAAGAAATGTGTGTGAACAGATAACAGCAGTAAGTATATCACTGGAATGAGCAGGACACTGTAACGTGAGACCTTGCAAGAGAGGCACAGGCTGGTTGTCTAATGTGTTTCCAGAAAACTTAGACCAAGATCAGCCCTTCCTTAGATCAGCTTTACTACTCCCCCCCCACCGCCCCCGTTAGAAACAAGTTAGATGATAGATTCTAGAGAGGCAGCCACACCAGAGTTAGAGGCATGGACTCAAGCTAAACTACCTGGATTAAAACCCGGTCCAAATTACTTAACTCTCTCTTAAGTGGGGATAACAATAGTACCTCCTTCATGGGACTGAGGGAAGGAGTAAATGTATTTACTTTATGTGAAGTGTTTAGAATAATACTCAGCATTTAGTCAGCCCCCAAAAAGTGGTGCTTTCATAGTTTGAAGCCTCTGTATAACCAAACTCCTCAACTGATGCACGAAAACCTCCCCAGCTACTCCTTTGCCAAATAAAAGATTCCTCTCACTGACATTAAAAATGTTGGATGGTTCTTATAATTAACTAGTACTATCACCAGTAAAAATGGGATATTTATACCTAGTTTCATATTTGCTCTTGAGTTTGGCACACACACAAACACACACACACACACACACACACGCTCACTTCTTACTGACACTGCTTTAACCTATGCTATAAATTGTGTAGTGACAATTTATGATGAAGGCACATCAAAGCTGACCTTGCAATTGAAGCATATGGCTGCCTTTCCCTGAGGTCATTTGGGTCCTTATCAAGTCTTCCACTGTAATCCATCCTCAGTGCTGCATCCTTTTAGCTGAAGTCTTCAATCCTCTTTAAGATAAAACTTTTCCTGAAGGAAAGTTATATCTATAAGTTTTAATAGTTACATTCTTCTAAAGGAAAATGGAACATAGGAAAGAGCAGATTTGGAGGAAGAATACAGACATTTATGGGGACAGCCTGACCAACCTGGAGGTTATAGCTCAGGTTAGCCCATGTACCATGGTAGGGCCAACTCAGAGATGATGTGGACAACTAAAAAGAGAAAAGTGTGTTCCCAGTCAAACTTGAAAACCTTGGGAGTAAGAAAATTATTCCCAGATATTATAGGACAATCATCTGCCCAAAAGTCACGCGGAGATGAGTGGGAACTAGGGGCGTGATTAGTGGAGAATCAGAGGACCCCATCTTTGGAGAGTTGGGTCTGGTTATAAACTGCCACTCACTGGAAGTTCCAGGAACCTGAATGTGCTATATTTACATGCATGATTTCCTTGTGATCCTGCAGCAGCAGATCATTGGCAAGATGTCCCATCTGGGCTGCTTAACCATTAATTATGACACCATAGAGCAGCCACTGCTTCTAATACAAGGAGTCTGTGCAAACCTGGGGCTAGAACTGGGAAGGAATCTGCATCTAGCCATCAACTGTGCTGCACACGAGCTGATGGACTATGTAAGTTTCCACTCCAGAATGTTCGCTTTTTGTTGAGGTCCCATTATTTTTAAAATAGAACTCAAAAGAAGAGGCTGTCTGTATATATTTCCAAACACATCCTACTTTTAAATTAATATCATGTGAGGGGTACGAATA
Organism: Phacochoerus africanus; assembly: GCF_016906955.1. Lineage (NCBI taxonomy): Eukaryota > Metazoa > Chordata > Mammalia > Artiodactyla > Suidae > Phacochoerus > Phacochoerus africanus. Next base: position 127,372,591 of record NC_062558.1, read on the forward strand.
TAAACGGAGTTGAGAAAAAGCCAAGTTAGCATTAGCTAACCAGAGAGTAATGTAACCATATAACAAAAAATTAACAGAAAATGGCATAATAACTATATATAGAAATTCTGTAATAAAAATGATTAAAATGGATTTCTTACGTTGAAATCATAAGGACTATTGAAAATAATTGAACAAACCTGTATGTTGTGCTAAGCACCATTGACCGGTGAATGCTGAATTGTTCAAGCATGACAAGTGGCTCAGTTGTAACTGTGACTCACGGAGTTTCTGCTGGTGGCTTGATTTTTTTTTTTTTTCTTTTTTGGCCATGGCTTGAGGCATGTGGAAGTCCCCAGGCCAGGGATCAAATCCGAACCACAAGAGTGACTTGAGCCACAGCAGATACAACGCTGGATCCTTAACCTGCTGAGTCACCAGGAAACTCTGTGACTAGATTTTTTTTTCTTTTCTGTTTTTTTTTCTTTCTCAGCTGCACCTGTGGCATTCAGAAGTTCCCAGGCCTGGGTGCGAATCCAAGCTCCAACTGCAACCTACACCACAGCCCAGAAAAATGAGATTTTTTTTTTTTTTTTTTGCCTTTTAGGGCCACACACTCAGCATATGGAAGTTCCCAGGCTAGGGGTGGAATCCAAGCTACAGCTGCTGGCCTATGCCACAGCCACAGCAATGCAGGATCTGAGCTGTTTCTGTGAACTACATCACAGCTCATGGCAACACTGGATCCGTAACCCATTGAGCGAGGCAAGGGATCGAACCAACAACCTCATGGTTCCTAGTTGGTTTCCACTGAGCCATGATGGGAACTCCCAAAGCAGGATATTTACCCCCACTGCATCAGACAGGTTGAACCAGCACCTCCTCAGAGACAGGCTGGATGTAACCCACTGTGCCACAGAGGGAACTCTTTTGTTTTTTAGATATAAAAATATTTTCAAGTTATTGAAGTTTTTGGAGAATAATTGATAATAGTAATTAATGCCAAATTCAGGAGACATGACCAAGTAGGATTCCATTTTGATTTGTGATTGATTTTAAGTTTTAACTGCAAAGGAAATCTTGAACCGTGTATAAGAAGCCTAAGTTTCTGTTGAATTCTAAAAGTTTTTACTTTTCTACAGAAACTAAATGCATAAAGGAATGATTAATGTAATTTCCTATTCTTTACATCACAATCAGTTCCTAGGCCTACCATGAAGAAAAATAATGCACGTTTTCATCAGCAATATATAGCAAGAACTCTGAATATAATGACTACCAGCACTAACTAGAATGGGTATTTATTGCTTATATTCAGTGAAATGCATCAGCTTTATATCAGATAATTCTTATAATGTTAGTTCAAAGTCATGAGCATTTCCTCTCTGACAAGATCAGACTGTATAAGGTTTGCAGTAGAGAAACTAAACGTTCTTGCTGCTTTGTAATATGAAAAAAATATAAAATTTTTTCAGTGATGGACTTCTGAGGAGCCTGCTTAATTCCAATGGAAACCATCCTATATGAACAGCAACAGGAAGACATTAAACCCAGGAGTCATTCCGGTTCATTCCACCTCCCTCTCAGTCTCTAAATATCCCAGGTTCCATCCCCTAACACAAACTTGGGCTGGACATCAGTGTGCTGTGCTGTGCAGAGATTAAAGATCCTCTGGCTCCATTTACTTCTACCCTCAAGGGCCTGGGGGCTTTCCAGACTTCAAATGAGTGGGTTGCACTAGAACTCCACTTTCAAAACAATTTTCTTCCTGCTAGAACTTGCATGCTTGCCTTCACATAAATCTCAACAAGCTCTTTGCTCACTGTGAGGTGAACGATGGTGGTTCTAGTGAGTAGGCAGGACTGCACTGCTCTTCTGATTATGACTTTATGTTACGGCCCATCCAGCCAAGCAGCTAGGTATGTGGCACCACGTCATAAAACTTGAATAAGAAGTTATTCCCCTCCTACTCTGTGCTCAGTTTTTTGTGCAGAAGGCTTTATCTGAAGTCAGTGGGAAGAACTTTACGGGGCTCTTCATGGAGGAATGCTGACTTGCTTTTTCCAGGGTGATATTTAACAGATTTTTAAAGTACAATGCATAGATTTCTCACATGCATGTGGCCTGAAAATAATCTGTTTGCAGTCTTTTATGTGAAATGAATGAAAATGAACTTGAATCACATCTTTAACGTTTGAAGAACTCATCATTTACCCTTTATTTTAATATCTTCCTTACATTTATCAGAGTAAAGGAAAGTATGAAGTAATGATGGGAACCTACAAAAATGCAGCTGAGATGGTTGACCTGTATGTGGATCTGATCAATAAGTTCCCCTCAATTATTGCCTTGATTGATCCTTTCAGGAAGGAGGTAATGGGATTCACCTTGAATTTTATAGTAAAACAATAAAAAATCTCTCTTTTTGGGGGGGGGATCTATAGATTTGAAATGTGTTGTAATTTGGGCTGGGGCTGAGTTGCTTTATTTTGGCTTTTATGATAAAAGGCACTTACTATTAAGCAAATGAATAGCAGAAACAGTTACCTAGGAGTGAGCCTGTCTGCAGAATGAAACACTTCAGGAGTCCCTATGTATTTATGAGCGGCCTCACAGATAACAGGTGAGAGCACTGTGCTAGCTAGTGCTTCGATAGGTTAATCACATGTCATTTTCAAGTGCTCATGGAAACAAGACTTCAACTAGGCTGAATGTTTTTTAAAACCTAAATCTAGTTACTACACATGCATTAAAGTTACAAAACCATATTTTTAAGTTTTTGAGATACTGAGGTTTTCTGATCTGTTCCAAGGAATGCATCTGAAAAGGGATGTTTATGTGCCATAGGAAAAACATCTCTCTTCCTTACCCACCTGAACTTCAAAACTGACATTCTTGATGATATGAATTGGAGAACCATGAGCTAGAGTGAGCAGATATCCTCCCTGAGATAACTTGGCTATTTTAATTTGGGGACAAGGAAGCTCCCGGACCTTCCTGGAGCCCCATCTTTCCTTTCACAGCCTGGGTGGCATCCCTGCACTTGTGGGAGATGCTGACCAAGCCCGGTTCTTTAATCTCCCCAGACTTATCTTGTGCTCTTTGCCCCGAGGCTCTGGCCACAGCGCTTGTTAATGTGGTAAGATGTACCTGTGTGGTCTGCTCTAATGGGACAGGCTGAAATCTGGTCCAAGGACTGGGAGGACTTTGTATATCACTATTTAAGTGATAAGCATTTCATTTTATGGTCTCACCAATCAAAAAATGAGGGCCTTGAGAAGGAGGATCTATAGCACTGCAGGCTCATTTGTTTCGGTTGTCTTTTTACCAGAAATATCATAAAAATCTTCTAATTGCCAGTCTGTAGCAGCATTATGGATAACGCAGTGGGTGGGAAGAGCTTGTGTGTGAAGGTCAGAATCAGTGTGGAGAATAGCATTTAATGTGTATTAGCATTTTATTCACTAGGTCTTTAAGCTCCAATTTATTTCATCACTTTAAGCTTCTGTTCCATGAAGGTTGTTGATTTGTGTGGCTGTGGTATAGGCATCCTTCAGGTGCAAATGCAAAAACCAAAACCCAAACCAAAAGAATCTGTTTTGTGTACCTCAGAAAGGTGTATCACTGTGATTATGTACTATATGATTCCTGTCATTTTGTGGCGAGGCTCCATACATGATAATGATTGATTTTTAAATATTTACCCAGGACTCTGAACCGTGGGACAGCATCTATGATGCTCTCGGTGCCAGGTGTTACCTAATTGCAGGAACTGCATCCAAAAGCATTTCTAAACTTCTAGAGGATGGGAACATCGGCGTCCTCAAATACAGTGGGCTGATCATAAAACATACAAATCAAACTACGATGTCTGACTTGGTGGAAATAACAAATCTTATGGACAGTGAGTAAAAGTATAGATCTGAGATGCATAATGAACTTAAATGTGCAGTCTATCAGTTAATAAAAAGCATGGAATAAATCTTGGGGAAAAAAGACCCAACCATCTGTGAACAATTTGGTGCTGGAAAACAAAATGTAGCTTACAACCAATACACTTTATAATGTTCCAGTAACAACCCCGCCCAGGAGGCCATCCCCTTTAGAGAGGACTAGACACTGCAGGGATTTTTTTTTTTTTTTCCTAAATAAACAGTAGCCCACACTGGCTTTTTAAAAATTCCTCAAAAGTTTCAAACTATTTGTTTATTTTTTGTCTTTTTAGGGCCGTACCTGCGACATATGGAGGTTCCTAGGCTAGGGGTCGAATCACAGCTATAGCTGCTGGCCTACACCACAGCTCCAACACCAGATCCGAGCCATGTCTGCAACCTACAGCTCATGACCATGCCAGAACCTTAACCCACTGAGTGAGGCCAGGGACCCAACCTGCGTCCTCATGGATGCTGGTCAGATTCCTTTCCACTGAGCCTCGATGGGAATTCCTTCAAACTCTTTACGACCTTGGGGTCTTTGAACACACTGTTCCTTCAGCCTAGAATGCTTTGCCCTGTACTTTTTAGTCGGCTAACTATTCTTGATCCTTTAGATCTTCTTGCCTTAAATGCAATCTCTTCATATATACATACATACATATGGAAGTTTCTGGTCCAGGGAAACCCATGCCACAGCTGCAGTCAGAGCCACAGCAGTGACAATACCAGATCCTTAACCCACTAAGCCTCAGGGAACTCCTGCTCTGAACTTTTTTCATCATATATATACATATATATTTCTTTTTTTGTCTTTTCTAGAGCCACACCCACGGCATATGGAAGTTCCCAGGCTAGAGGTCTAATCAGAGCTGTAGCCGCCAGCCTACGCCACAGCCACAGCAACACAGGATCTGAGCTGTGTCTGTGACCTACACCACAGCTCACAGCAATGCCTGATCCTTAACCCACTGAGCAAGGACAGGGATCTAACCCGAAACCTCATGGTTCCCAGTTGGATTCGTTAACCACTGAGCCACGACAGGAACTCCTCATCTTCTATTTTCAATTATAGTACTGGCCACAAATACTTACACAATTATTTAATGTCTGGTGTCCTCCAGTAGACTGCAAATTCCCATGAGTTCATGGGAGCCTTGTTCACTTATGTACAATATCTGACACATGAACATTGTTGAGTGGGTCTCAGGAACTAACTAAATAAGGTAAGGCCCAGGGCTGGCAGCTTGGGGCCTGAGCTAGTGTCAGAGGATGGAATGAAATGCCCCTAGTCTCTTAGCCTGCAGGCTGCCCCAGCCCAGGGCCCAGGGCCCAGGCAGGGTGGCTTGCAGGTTTGGTGGATGGGAGACCCCGGGCCTGGCCTTGCGTCCTGGGTCTACCACTCAGCACCCATTCTGCCATCCACTCCAGATAACTGCTGTAGCTGCTGCCTCTAAAACACAGCACTGTCACCAGAGAAAGAACTTTGACTTGCAGTCTTCATAGACTTTGGCAAATTTTAAGGGGGTTTTGAGATTCTCAAGTGATTAAATACTATCAACACTGTTCTAGTAAGTCAGCATTCAGAATAACAGATTCCTTTGAAGAGTTATCTTACATGATGAATTGTGAAAACCATTATTTATGCTTATCAACTCCCCATATGATGCCCTTGCACTTACTGTACATTACATCTTGACTCAAAGATGCATGTTTTTCTATGATGAACAAAGAGGACACTGAATCATGTCTTACAGTTGTGGTCTTAGAAATGTGTCAGTCTAATTTGAGCACTTTTCCTCTTTAGTGGTATTAATGGTGCTTCTTACAATTTAGGGTGTCTTAAATTTGATGAAACACTACATTGATTTAGTATTTATCATCTAAACTACTGTAAAGAGGTAAACAGATAAAATCAGGGTAATAGAAATGCAAATGTTTGGGTTAGAATTCTTAGGTGGTCAAATAATTGACTCCTCACAGTTTAAAAATCTCTGGCAAATTTTAAATTTTGACCTAGGGGCTCATATATTTTCTGATGGTTTCCATACCATCTAAAACTGAAAAGAATTCCCCTGTTTGTAGGTAAGAAGCACATCGCTGTCTTTGGAAGTACAGAAGGAGAGTCATCTGATGACAGCCTTGTCGATTTGGTAAGTGCTGAAAACTGGTCAATTGCAGAATTGCCAAAACACTGCTTTTATCGCGAACTGGTATTTCAGAGAAAGGTGGTCCTTGGCAGAGAAAGTCATGTAACCTTTTATGAAATAGACTTGCTTCCTCCCAGACAGCTACCATTTTCAAAGAGCTAATCTTTGAACTTTTAAAAAGAAGAAAAATTGAAGTCATCAGAAAATGATGAGCACTCTTACATAACTGGGGGGCGCTGCTGCAATCTTACCTCCTGAAATGACGTGAGAAAGGCCAGAATGTTCTTAGATGAAAGCAGTGGGCTTCCATGACTAGGAGAGCATCAGATGTGTAGTCACACTATCTCCTTACCTTTGACACTCTCAGCTTGTAAGCAGGTCACTCTATTTACGTAAAAAGATGAGAAGTTAACTGATGAGAGGAAAACCAAAACAGCACACAGGGGCAGTGTCCTTTCTCCCTAAAGAACTGTTTGGAGTTTAGCCAAGTATGACTCCATTTAAAATAAGCTGTTCCCCCGCCCCTTTAGGCTGTTGGACTTGGTGTCCGGTTTATCAAATTGGGAGGTCTTTCTCGTGGTGAACGGGTGACTAAGTACAACCGCCTCTTGACTATAGAGGAAGAACTTGTCCAGAATGGAACACTGGGTATGTGCTGCTTTCTTGCTTTGTTTTCACTTAGCCATGAATAAGAGAACAAAGATTGGGAGAAGGGGAATAGAAGTCTCTCGGCAGGAGGCCAGGGGAATCCAAAGACTATAAATAAGTGCTGACAAAACTAGGATGGCATTTGTCACAATGTGTATTGTTTTCTTAATGGATTATCTATTTACCTGAATGTTTAAAACTCTCGCCCTTCTTCTTGATGAATAGGCTGTGTGATGCTTTTCAAAAGACTTAATTGATTGGAATGTCCAAGCCTACCTTTTGTTATGGTCCAAATTATACTTAAGGCTTCTCTGCACAGCCCAGGAAAGTTAAAGGCAGATGTTTTCCTGGTGGTTCTTGGCAACAACTCATTTTACTAACATAGACAGCACATTAATGAATGTAACTGGGAAAGGCTATGGTCTCAAGAAAAATAAACTAAACATTTACTACATCAAACTTAATAAATCTGTGTGGGTAGAAGCACCTTAGGTACCAGCTAACTGGAGAGAAACACCCCAAATATGCATTTTTATTCTTTATAATTTACTCACTGGGATAACCAAAACAAAGCATGCAAAGACATTTAAAGAGACCAAGTCTTTGCAATTCTAAAACTATTTTGTATTTTGATTTTTTTGGCCATGCCCAAGGCATGCGCAAGTTCCCTGGGCCAGGGATCAAACCTGTGCCACAGTGGCGACCAGAGCCACTGCAGTGACAACGCCGGATCCTTAATCTTCCGTGCCAGTATTCTGTATTTTTAAATATAATTGATATACTGAAAAAAGGATGTTACATAGTGCTGACCTCCTTGTATACTACAAATGGAATCTATTAAATAGGATGTGTTGAAGAATGCGTTGTGGAGCATGCCAGTTACGGGATGGGAAAGAAAGGAGGCGGTCCTGCCTATGTTCAACACAGGCATTTCTTAAAAGGAAAGAGACCAGCAGAAGTAGTAATTATAAATTTATTATTTAACATATGCAATGACCTTGAAATACATCCTAAGATTTATAGAAAATAAATACTTGGAAGACTATTTCTGAGTCACGTAAAGGCAGTCAGAGTTTGTATTTTTTTCTTTTTTTTTGCTTTTTTAGGGTCGTACCTGCAGCATAATGGAAGGTCTAGGCCAGGGGTTGGATCTGAGCTGCAGCTGCTGGCCTCCACCACAGCCACAACAACAAGGATCCGAGCTGTGTCTGCAACCGACACCACAGCTCACGGCAAGGCCAGATCCTTAACCCACTGAGTGAGGCCAGGGATCAAACCCGCATCCTCATGGACGCTAGTCGGGTTCATTAACTGCTGGGCCACGAAGGGAACTCCAGAGTTTGTATTGTTTAGTATGTAAGGTGAGGGCTTCTTTTTTTCAGATAGGTAAAATCATATTGTTCTTCATACCCTCTGATTATTTTTTTACGTTGTCCTGACTTGGGGAGGCTCTGGGTTCCACAAATAGACCGATCACATTTCCAGACTTCACCCCAAAGGAAACAGCTGCCTCCAGGTGTCAAAAAGGACTCTAGTGACTGGAGACCCAGCCCCTCCCTGGTGACAGTGCCAGCCCCTGAGCACTTCGGAATGGCTTAACAGATTAATGAGAATTCCTCTGACATGGGTAGTGGTCAGTAAATGTGAAGGGGACCCAAAACTGGAAAAACAAATCACTCCACTGAAAGATGGAGCAGGAAATTGGCAAAAGCTCAACCATTAAAACCCTGCCACTGCCCACGTGGACCCAACTCAACAGTCCGTCTGCAGTGGCTTACCTTGGAAGAGTTAGTTGGCAATGGTTTGTCTTCAAACAGAGTAATCGCCTTCCCTTTAGTTCATCTTCCTCTTTATCTTCTGCTGCTAAGCCTCTGCCCAGAGTCCACTGCACACCAAAAGTTCCAGCAGGTAATGTATAACCAGTGACGGGCCCACTTTCAGGTGATTCTAAAATTTTTTCTAATGGTGATGGGACACCTCTGGACAGTTCTGAGGATGATCTCCTTTAAATATCAAGTAACGGCAAAATCTGCACCACTGGATTAGATAGTAAACTTTATTATTGCTGTTTAAACATTTTTAAAGGTTTTTTGCTTTTTAGGGCTGCACCTGTGGCATATAGAACTTCCCAGGCTAGGGGATAAATTGGAGCGCAACTGTGGGCGTACACCACAGCCACAGCAATGTGGCATCCAAGCCATGTCTGCAACCTACACTACAGCTCATAGCAACACTGGATCCTTAACCCACTGAGCAAGGCTAGGGATTAAACCTGCAACCTCATGGATACTCTCAGGTTCTTAACCCGCTGAACCACAACGGGAACTCCCTGTTGTTGTTTTTGAAATAGGTTTCACTGAAGAACACACATTTTTCTACTTGAATGAGGAAGCTGAAAAGGCTGCTGTGGCCGGTGAGCTGCCTGAGCCCCTGGAGCTCATCTTCCCCACAGAAGTTTTGGAGGAATCAACCAGAACATGAGTATCTTCTGGACAGGTCTGCATACCCCAGCTGTCAGCCATACCACTGGTATTACTAGACTGGTAGACCTGAAGGATGTCTTCATTTTGGTTTTGCTCTAAACTTCACTAATGTGTGCTTTTTCTTCTAATTTCACTGTTTGGTGAAATACAGAGACAGTATTTTGCCTGAAATGATACCTTGAACCTTGTCTTCCAGCCCTCACATGTCTATGGGGATTTTGTTTAATATACTAGCTCTTGTCCATTCTGGAGAGTTGTGACCTAGTAAAAGCTCAGTAGTTTCATTGCCAACACCACATTTAAATTCAAACACCTTCTTTACAAATCAGAACATCTCTAAAACAAAAATCTTTTATCCTAGGAGCTCTCTGCTAGGAAGAAGTGTACACCTTCTGTTTTTATCTTACGTACTAGAAAAGTACAAACACATTTTTGTAGCTAACCTTGCGCAGAAGTACGGGAGGTTCATGGATGTTTGTAAGAACCAAACAGCTTCCCTCACATTTTTCTACCCTTAATTCCCTTTTCCCTCATTCTCACCTTTTTCTAAATTTTAGTTTTTCTCTTATTATTTGTATCCTGTGGGTCTCCTTAGATCCATTTGGGAACAAGAATGAATACATCAATGAATGAATAAATATTCTTAAGGAAATTAAATGCCCAATTATTTTTTACAACAGCATGCAATGGGTGATTAAAAATGATGCAACATAGGGACTGACTGCAATCTCTTTTGAAAGCCAGTATTGGGGTTAGAGCAGAGGACTACAGACATACACATATTCAAACACATACCTAGGGACAGAGTAACATCAGTTGCTTTTCATGATTGATTTAGATTTCCTGTTAAAAGCTACTGTTTGCTTTTCCCCTCAGTTATATAAATTGCTACTTATGGACCTGTGGGAGAGATGGCTAAGTTTAGATTTCTGATATATTCTATACGTTTTTACTAAGCACACCGAGGCCCTCTCCTTTTGAAGACTACTGACAGGGGAACTTAATGGCCTTATGGCAGAGCCAAGGTCTTACTCTAAAAGCAGTGGCAGAGTCTCTCAGAGCACAGGGCGGGAGAACTGGCTGGTATCACTCTAAGTTGGGAGAACCGTGTCACAGTTTGTGGTTGCTTCTGCCTCTCCGGATGCTTAACAGTAAAAAATGGGTTATGAGAAACTGGAAGAAAAATTCATTTTAAAGGCAGGAAGAACATGACTGAGTGTTCACATCACCTCTGCACATGTGTACACACACACACACACACACACACACACACACACACACACACGACCTGTAACAGATCGCATGACAGTATGCCCTGGAACTGTGATACAAATTATACTTAAATGAATGAAACCAGTGTGAAAATGTGCAACTATGTTAATAATTTAACAACTAACCAAGGAGATGATTTATTACCTCAACCAAGTGAACACTTTAATTTCAACACTGAGCACAGCCTATTCACTTTTTTCTCACTCCAGGACTGGGGTCACCAATGGACATGTTGCATTTTAAGTTTCTGCAACTGATAAGCACTGTTTCTATTTATATGTATATATATTTTTCTCTTTCTCCATATTTCTTAAAGGGTATATAATAGATATGAAAATGATATAATATGTAAAATAGATGAAAGAAACTAGTCATTCTCTGTATTAGAAAATGGCAGTGGGACTGGGAAGAAACTTCAAACCAAATCCAATCTTTAATGAAAAGCTGCTTGATGATCTTCCTAAGGTCAGTGATGACAATATATGGTTATCCATTCTCCCCTACTTACTGCCACAGCAGCTCAAGTTGTGATTAAACATGCAAGTGATTAAACAGGTATAGTGTGCATTTATAAAAAATCATCCAAACTTTGTTTTTAAGATTCTGTGAGACAGACTGTCATTTACCTGACAAACAAAATGGTCTGGAAGGATAATTAATATAATCTTTACCTGCACTACAAAGCCCGAGCCAAAACATCCAGCCATCTAGCCAAGGCTGGTGGTTTAGAGCTCTGTTAACTCCTGCCAGTCAGAATCTCCAAAGGACTGATCAACTGCTGAGGTGAGGTGAGGTATTTATGTGAGACTAGCTCAGATAGAGAAGGGTGCTAGAATTAATTTTATCAAATTAATTTAAAATGCTTTGTGATCATGATGAAGGAATAAGCAGCTCAGAAAAGGCAAGAATACTTTCAGTGTCTAAATACCAGTGACTAAATACTGCCTGGTACAGCTAACACATATAGCCGTATATTAATTCCTTACCCTGGAAAGGGTGTGTGATAAAATATGGAACAAGTGTGTGTATTTTTGTATTCCCAAATATGTGTAAGACACATGCCAGCAGACTGATAACAGACATAGGAATGCAAAAAGAAGGAAGAGACACAAAATTAAATTCCTCAAAATAAACCGTTTTGTGGATTATTAAAAATTACTAAAGTTATCAAGTCACATAATTTTCTTAATACAGAATGTCAAGTTTGGGGAAACTAAACCAAACATGTCAATAACCACAACTGACCCTTAGTGGGCAACTGTTGGTCCTTTTTAATAAGTGTGGTGAGGAGAGTTTAAATCACAGCATAACAGAACTTGTTTAAGTGAATTAATAATGCAGTCTGTAGTTAGTATATCACATAGCAGTATTATTCAATTAGGGGAAATCACAGTTGAAAAACATTACATTTTAATTCCCTATGAGTAAACTGATAACTGCAACTGTAAAATCATCACTGGAAGAAGAACATGGAAACAGTCACGTATAATGAACCTACGGAAAGATAATTATCTCCAAATTTAGGAAGTACATTTACCTGCCTAGCCACCTTTTCAAGCCTATGCTTAGCATACGTGCAAAAATAAAATACAACTACTGCAATTATTACTATCATTTTCTTTTGCCCTTAGGTGAGAAACACCTGACAGCTTCATGCTGAGCCATGCTAACAAAACTAAACCTTTCACTTTCTTTAATAGTAAAATTACCATTGCTGAATCACTGTCATAAAAAAATGCATTCAAGTACATTACCACTTATTTTAAATAAACACCAATTTTGAAACAATCAACTTTGAAAAGCTGCATAAGTTATTTTTTTTTTAAATCCCTGATTACATTTCTATTTATTCCTTGTGGTAGACTGAAACATTGTATTTTTAGAGACTAACTACCACTTAATTTCTTTTAAAAACAACAACAACAAACCTGCATAATGTAGAACAGCAGTGAAGCAGGAAAATTATATGCTTGTCACTTATCTTCACTGTACATAAGAACTGTGATAAAATATGGTACTTGTGCCACATGAGCACAGAAGAAAACACAACTCAGAGCACACAGTTCAAGGTAATACTCAGAGGTTTGGACTTTCACCTCAATTCTGCACTCAGGACACTAGAGCATTCCCACCAAAGTCCTTGGGAAGCTTTGGACACAAGAGCATGTACTTTTCATCCCAGAATTAATAATACGTGTAATTAACATTGAGTATGAGGCTGCTAGTTTGATGCCAGCTCCTGAATTTTCAGCTTATCTCCGTATATCCTAGAAAGTAATTTTCATGCCCCAGTGCCTAACAATTTCCATGCTACTGCAGTGTCTCCATCAAAAAAGGATCAGACCTAAAACAGAAGCTTCTTTGGGGGCTTTTTAAATCACCTTAAACTGTTCAGTTCCATTTACCCAATTATCCACAAGTGCTGCAAACTTTGAGCATGACATTGGATTAGTGGTATGCACATTACCTAAAAAGATATCAACATTTGAATTTTTTGTAACCTTCTAAAAGAAGTCACACTTAATACAGTAATTAGAAAAAAAAAAAGTCTTATTTCTATAAAGATCCAAAAAAAAAAAAACAAACCCTACAAAGAATGTGTATTTTGCTAAATAGCTTACTTATATTTATAGGTCAACTACTTACAAAAGTGACATCAGAAAAGAACCTATATTCTGAATACAGTGACAAGAACAGAATGTCTATAGCCCTTGCCAATACATCAAAACTAATCATGTGCTTATTAAAAAGGACTTCTGAATATGTCAGCCTTCTGGTTTATGGATCAGCAGTTGGAGCTGTCCGTATCTCTTATTTTCTCAACGCTGTCTTCTTTGTATTCTGGTTTAATTTCGCCTTCACCATCCTTGTGTTGAGTTGGATCTTTTTCAGCAACCTGGTCTTTGGTTTGGGGTTCATATGTGGAAACAGGATCTAAAACTACAACTGGTTCAGCTTGTTTTTCACTGCCAATGTATTGTCTCCTGCATCCAGTGCTACTGGGAGGCCTAGGGGATGAACAGTTAAACAAAAAAATTAAAAGCAGAGAGAGAAAATATTTGTCTTTCATATTCCTCGATTCAGATGAGCAAAAAACCCAAAATGTTCTAAGTCTAATCAACATGCAAAAAGTGGTCTTTGAGGAGCCAGCCGTTTAAAAAAAAAAAAAAAAAAAGAAGAAGAAGAAGAAGAAGAGGCTATTAGATTACATATTAGGAGCACAAGGCCAGAAGAATGGCAGAAAAAGTCAGAGCAATTAACTTGCGGAAGTGTTAAAAGCCAAATGCACCTACCTGCTTAATTGCATGCTCTTCTCAGAGAAGCACAAAGCTCAGGGACACTGTGCATACCTCCCAATGCCTGCCACCCCCAGACTCCCGTCCCACCCCCAGGCAGCTGGAAGGAGCCAGTTAACCCCTTGCTTGTGTCCCGGAGTCCATGTGGTTGCAGATTATCTCTGAGGAGACTGCATCAAGGAGGGAAATAAATCACCCCCATCCCTGATGGACAGCTGAGAGGTGTGCCAGCTGCTGTCAACACTTGTAAGAGTAACTCTGGTCAGATCTAGGGAGGGATGACGGAAGGAACTAGGGCAGATAGGAGAATCCAGAGAATAAGTTGAAATGCTAAGTGACCATACACTTTTTCTACAAAGAATCATGTTTGAGAATTTTTTTTTTTTTTTTTTTTTTGCTTTTTAGGGCTACACCTGCAGCATAAGGAAGTTCCCAGACTAGGGGTCAAATAAGAGCTGCAGCTGCTGGCCTACGCCATAGCCATAGCCATGCAGGATCTGAGCCATGTCTGTAACCTACACCACAGCTCATGGCCATGCTAGATCTTTAACCCACTGAGCAAGGTCAGGGATCAAACTTGCATCCTCATGGATACTAGTTGGGCTGGTAACTTGCTGAACCACAACAGGAACTTCCAAGAAATTTCTTACTAAATTTCAAATGCAGTTTCTTTTGCCATCAAGGTTTCCTCTCTTCTCTTCTGATCTAAGAAGCTACTGCTTCTCAAGCTGAAGGGGTGACAACTTCCTTGTAGAAACAGAGATGTCCTGAAATGTTCCTCACTTGCCATGTGCCAGGAAATTAGGCTGTGGGCACCTGTTCCTCTCAGAAGTCATTGGTCAGGAGCTACCATCTAAAGGTCCTGGACTGCTGACCTGATGCCTAGAGGTTAAGGGGTATGTAGTGGGCAGGGCAAGGGCTATTCAGACTTATCTGGTCTTCCTGGCAAATGCTAGATATCAACCATGATCAGCACACCCCTGTCCCACCTCCACCTCTGGATGTCAGGACGTGTACTGGTGAACTGTTAGCCAAGGTCTGCCCACTGCTCTACCAGGCCCTTGCCAGGAGTTGATTTCTCCTATTCCCTGGCCCCTTGGTTAGATCTGCTGCTTAGATACTCTCTTACCGCCTAATACTTCTCCCTTGTTGGACTTACCACAGTTACAATTAAATAATGGCAATCAGTGGTTTAGCGTCTATCTCTTCAAATAAAATGTATGTGTCCACGAGATGGGCTGTTTAGGTTAGCTCACAGTTATACACCAGCACCCAGGGCAGATCCATTTGTGGAGTAAACAGATGGAGTAAACTAATGAACTTACTGTGTTTGAAAGGCTCAGAATGAATACACAGAAACCAAGGTTTGAGATGAGTAGGTATAGAGGTCTCTTATACAACAAAAGCAACAGAACCAGTGTTCAACTATTGAGACAAAGTGGCCTGCATGATCCAGCCACAGGTACCAAAAACTCAAACCCAGTGACGACAGTTTTATCACAAGTACTATGAGATTTGTCCAAATACTTGAAAACCACTCCCTAGGGCTATCCAGTTATACTCTGTGACTTGATCATCATTGATAAGTGACTATCACAAACTGTCTTCTTTGGAGGTGGTAAAAGCAAAGAGATGACCAGGAGCCTGAGAGGAAAGCTATAGTGTAGTGAGGACAGATTGCTTTATTTCTGCCTGCATTTGACGACACCCTTGTTATTAGAAAATACCGTGACACTGTCCATCCACCTTGGCCAAAGATCCACTACTCAAGATATCTGTCACTGTGCTTTGGGAATTAGTATGAGATATAGTTTCTCTGCTGCTACCTGCCTTAACTTTCTCTGATTCAGGCAACACCTAAAAGACTGAATCCATTAGGGCAGGGTCTGAGAACCAGAACTACCATGAATGGCCTAAGGGATTTATTAGAGGCAAGGAGAGAGCTAGTTGGGCAGTCTATGTGAGGCTGCTGATTCTGTGTATGATGCTGGGCCTGAAGTCAACGGTTCTTACAGCTGAAAAGGAAGATGGGTGGAAAGTGGCAAGAAGCTGAGGACAAATCAGAGCTGCATCTGCATCTGTCTCTCACAACCTCCAGTCCTGATGGTGAAGATGAGCTGCAGGGTCAGCTGGAACCCTTCCATATTAAATTGCACATGCACCTGGCCTAGAATTTGGGGAAGGTGGAGAAGATGGGGGGAGCTGGGGGAGCCAGAGAAACTATGTGCTAACTAGGTCACAACGTGCATAAATTGTAATAGGGCCTGCCCTACACAGACCTTCAGAGCATTTTTTTTTTTTTAAAGACTACTATGTCACTTCCATCTTCCAAATCTCATGCAAATTTTTCCTGTGGCCAACCTTAACCTGCAAGTAAATGGACAAGGGAATTCTAGGAAATGAAGCTCCAGCCAAGCTAAGCTGTTAGTCAAAGCTACACAAACTCTGCTGGTCAAGCCCCCAGTCTGGCTCTCCCACCCTGGGCTTGAGCCCACTGTATGTAAGCCAGCCAATCTGCTCTACACATGCAAAGGATCCATCTCATTCTAGGTGAGCAACTTCCATCAACCCATACTGACCTTCATCGCTTTTGCAGAACTACCATGGATGTTTTCATGGCCATGTGTGTCTGCAGGTGAAGGGGTGGTGAACACATCCTAAAAAGCTTTTCTTCATCAGCTGGAGGCTGAAAACTTCCAGGAAGTGCTCTCAGGGCTCCACAACAGCAACAAATAGGTGTTGATTGAACTGAAAACTCAGAAACTTTGTATTGCCAAGGCTGAAATTGTCCTGGAATTATCTCAGTCCAGAGTACTGCTGTTCTTTCCTGAAGTAAGCTTCTCGATAATAGAGGAATCTATTAAGTCACCTGTAGGCTCCAATTTGAGAACTCCTTTGTTGATTATCACTGAACTTGGCACAGTGGGAAATTTCTCTGAATCTATGTGTTGAGAGTGAGAGTAACTAGTGTCTTAAAGATAATGACCACTGACTTGGAACCCCAACGGGTTAAGGCTAAAAGGGATGGTGGCAATCATCCAGTCCAGCTGGTCCTTTTACAAATGAGGAAAATGAGGTGTGGAGAGGGAAAGAGCCTGACCTAAAATCATACAGCTCATTAGTGGCAGGGCCAGGACAAGAATCGGAAGCTCCCATCTCCTTGTTCCTGATTTTCCCACAACATCACACAGCTCTTTACCCAAGGCAACCCAAGGCATCTTCTACAA
This sequence comes from Phacochoerus africanus, assembly GCF_016906955.1. Taxonomy (NCBI): domain Eukaryota; kingdom Metazoa; phylum Chordata; class Mammalia; order Artiodactyla; family Suidae; genus Phacochoerus; species Phacochoerus africanus. The sequence goes on from NC_062558.1 coordinate 127,389,578, forward strand.
ACATGACCATGATGCCACAGGCTAATTGTGGCATGTTTACTGATTCTTTCAGATCTATAAATATAAAATCCATCCCTTCAAGCTATCCCTTGGTTTTTTTTTTCCCTTTGTCAATTATAGTTAGCTCCTCCTGGTTTGACATCATTAAATCTATTCCTGGTTCCCTTGAGGAACTGCCCAGGAATGAAGGGCCTCCTTCTGGAATGAAGGGCCTTCCTCCTAGGCCTCATTCTAGCTCCATTCACATCTTACTGAAAGAGCCAGAGAGCCCTATCAGTCCTGGTGGCAAGAACCCAGGCTCTGCTCTAGACAGCCATAGTGGCCCTTCTAGAAGGTTAAATCTGAAGCTTCTCTCCCAAAGTAAAAACTCAGGTGCTCAAATACAACAATCCAATAGGAATTATAGTATACCAGTGTTCTGGTTCAGTTTTTGTACTTTGGTTCTTCATCTAAGAGCAGTAACCACAAATGAAGAATTAAAATTCGGTATCCACAAAGAGTAGGGCAGACCTTTGTGCTGCAAGATCTCCGAGTAAAACTTAAATTTTTCAGATGATATGAAGACAGAAATCATAGGATACTCAGGCTAGGAGGGATTATGACATGAACCAGTCCAACCTTTTCATTTGTCAGATGAAGACATCAAAGAACAGTGAGATAAATGATTTGTCCAAGGACATACAATTTGATCATAGCAGATACAGGATTAAAATTGTGGAATCTTGGTTTCCTGTCCTCTATTTTTTTTTTTTCTTACTACAACGTACTGGGAATGATTTTTGATCCATTCAAATAGATATTTTCATGGGTCATTTTAGATCGTCAGTGAAAGGCTATTTCGAGACAAAAAAAAAAAACAACAAAACAAAACAAAACCCCCAAAAAGCCAAATAAAAGCTAGGAGACAATATAGCAATTTATGCCACTCTATGAAGCCTGAGCCCCAATATAGCAATTTATGCCACTCTATGAAGCCTGAGGCCCAAGTACAACTTGGCTGCTCTTTCAGAAAGCTGCTACTTTTCCCCAACGTAAGAGAACCCGAAGATGAGGCTTGGACAGATGAAGCCAGTTGCTGGTAAGAGGAAAAACCCGACTCCAACGGGTCCTGGTACCAGAAGAATCAGAACAATTGGAAACGGTACTGCCCAAGCTGAACTTTATAATAAAGGGACCCAGTGATTTCTTAAGGCCGTATTACAAGGGATGAAAGTACAGCATTCTAATTTTTAAAAAGCACATCATTGTTTGCATTCAATGAAATTCCTTTCAGAATCAACTTTCCATGTTCCAATTATATTCAACAACATTCTAGCTAACATTTCGGCTGCAATTCAAATTAACTAAAGCCCAAAAGAGCCCTAATAGACATGGTTCTGAGCTCAATTGAATACAATCAAAGCTCATGAAATGAAGGGGGAAAAATGCTTATTTCATGCAAATTTTGCATATCGCTCAGGCTTAATTTTACTGATAATATAAAGGTGGGACATTTTGAACATTACAGTGAATGAAACTTTTAAGCGGTGAGAGTTATTTTATAAAATGCTACCTCTGAAAAGCTGATTGCCAAACAGTATAAAAATGGTTTGCGGCATAAATGCCAAGTTCATTTCTATTTCACTTCTGAGGTAACTATCTTTCAAATCGCAACAGCTGGACTATTTAACACAATCTGGTGAATCAAAGTATAGTTCTTCTCTGGTCTCCCAGTGGGACGCCTGCATTAGTCTGTGGCAGCCAGCCAACAGATGACGCGCAGCCGGACGGTCTGAACTCTGTTTCATTTACAATAAAAACGGATAAAACGGCAATCATATTTACCACCTTCAAGGACAGAAAACGGCAAGATTTAAATTTGTCTTTAGAAAGTAGTTTCCTAGGAAAACTCCAAAGATGAAGTCAGTTTTTATTCTCCCTTGCATAAAAATAAAAAGTCTTAGTTTTTTTTCCCCCAAGCCCTTTTTACAGTTACTACAGCAGTGAACAGGAGTGGTGTTACAGCAGAGGTAATTTTTATTGTCTCCCTCGAACACCCTGTTTTCAGGATATTTTAACAAACGTGTCCAAAATTTCCCCGAAATAAAGTTTCAAACATAAGGTGAAACTTCCTGTATTATTACTAATTCTAATACGGTTAAATATAATGATGGAAGGACAAAGCTGATTTCTTTTGGCTTTGTGTACTTTTATAAACTCCACTTTATAGATAATGCTTACTGGACAGTATATTACACTGTATTAAAACAGACATGTTACTGATGTCATATTAAAATACAAAACTTTCATTTTCCTTTTTTATTCACTAGGGAAATTAAGATATTCATGTTAACCAAAAGTTAAAATAATCAATTCTCTGAATTCTCATACATCCTAAAATATTAAAATGTCTTTTTAGTTATGGTGAGGTAAATCAATTTGTTAGTAAAGGTGTACATTTAGAAGGGTTTAAAAACAAAACAAAACAAAACTCCTTTTTAGCGCAAAGAACAAATTAGCTTGCCAATTTGGGTCAGGTTCTATTTGAAGGAAAAACATAGAATTTTAAATTTTGAAAAATAACATCATTAAAAAAACAGAATGCTGTCATGGTTGAAAATCTGACATCAGCTTCTAGAGGCTGATGTGCTATCAAGATTCACAAGAATTCCTTTTTAAGAGAGGTAACAATGGCTGCGCAAAGACCTCCGTGTCCACACTGAGCCGTATTTTCTTTGGTGGGGTAACTGCAGCACAGGCATCTCAGTGCATGGGTTACATCCCAGACCACAGTACATGCTGTGAAGCCTTGTCCCAGTTCTTTTATTCCTCTAGTGTAAGCTGGACTGTGCACATTTACAGACTCCAAAATACACTGGCCCAGGGAGGCTGAGGAAACTGAACTGTTCTCACCAGCAAAATCAATGATAAAGCATGAGCTAAGATTGACTTTAGTTCAGGCAAAGATTCTGAAATGTGTATGATACAGTTTTGGGGCCATTTTAAAGCCTTTTGTAATTTTGTACAACTTTAAGTCACCATGGAAAATCCACTGCTATCTCAGCTAGGAAATGTGTTATTTAAAAGAGGTATTTTAAGAGACATAAAATCTTCCAAAAAATTCACCATATATAATGCTGGCTCCTCAGGAAAGCTGCCATGCACAAAATGTTTGCATTTTCCTTCCTAATTTTCAGAACAATATTTTTAAATTTTGAAAGATTTTTCCTTAAATTTACTATATTATGTACTTTAAACTTTTAATTCAGTGTGCTTCTTTTCATACAGTTATATGACAAAATGTATTTCAGAGAAAAGCATTTATTAAGTTTCAAGAGGTCAATTTATCCTCAGACTGGAAACTGCATTTAAGTTTTAATCAGCCACTTCTATTTGAATAAATTTAAAAACTTTTCACTACTTCACTATACAAAAATGAAAGAAACACAAATACTGTAGAGACTATTGAAAGATGTTTTTAAAAAATTACAAAGCACCAAAAGCAATTTGGTTCTCCAGGCAGAAATGACGTATTTTATGATCACTCTCTTAAAGTCATAGGTGTTTGCAACTGGAGGCACATGGTAGAAGGCAATTAATTCTCTGAGAGAATTGAGAATTACTTAGCAGCATTTTAACAGTTCTTTTGAGACTTATTCAACAGAGTTTTAACACTAGGTATAATACTGCCTCAACAATTAATCTGGAAGAAGTTCCTGTCTGTAGAGCTACTCAAAACACCTGTAAGACAAAGCTGACAGGCGGATCCACGGAGCAGCTCACAGGAAAACCTCAGAGGGACGGGAGAAAAGAGACTCAGTGAGGAGATCTCAACTTCCAGAACATCCAGTTGTTCTCCTAATTTTGTTGTTAAAACTTAATTGTCCATGTACAGGCACACATAGAGAACCTTTGTAGTGGTGCTTTGCTGAGCAGAGCTGTTTCCTGCAGTGTCAGTACACAATTCAGCGGTACTAAGATTACAGTTGAGAGCTGAGAAAATCCTTTAATTGTATAAGAGCATCAGATTAAGCAGAAACTTCCATGGAGTTCATTCTGCTGTCTAGTAGTCTCTTCTCAGAAATAAATGTTTACGAAGTACATGGAAGGTGCCCTCCTTCCTCTCCTCTATACTATGCATGCAAACACCTCCCCCGCCACACACACACAAAAAGGGAGAGAGGAGAGGAGGAGGGAGAAAATGGTAGAGATGGGAGCAGCAGGAAGAAAACTCACTCTTTCCACCACAAGGACTAAAAGAACTTCTCTCATTCCCCTTTGAACAAAATGTTGACCCAGATCTGTCTAGAAGAATAGTATATGACCAACCAAATTAATTTCCAGCTGAGATCAATATGTGAGACAATAATTTTATGCCAAGTTTCCCTAAATGTAAGCTGCAAATCTCAATTTCTATTTGGTAACATATCTCAAAAGCTTAGATTCTCCAGCTTCAATTCAAAAGAGCAATACTTTTCAATCTCATTTTTCTACATTAGTTTCACACTGGAAAGAATGGGGAAAAAAATGAAAGAGACCAGTTAGAGGTAAATCTTACTTTTAATTCAAAACCTGAAAGGCAGTTAGATTTTTTTTTCTTTCAGAGAAACATCTGACTACACTATGAAACATCTAAAATTTATCGTTTATCAACTACCCTTTGGTATCCAGTCAATGGCTCAAACAAGATAAACTCTTGCAAAAATAAATCTGTGAGGCCAAAAGTCACATTTAGAGGCATCACAGATCTCGAAATTAAGTGCAAATTAAAATAAAAATAGTTTCATTGGAAATGATCATTTTTCTGTTGAAATGGAAGCCCTGTAATTGCTATATGGGTTTTTGTTTTTTAAATTCTTTTGGGGCACAATGTGATTTGTTTTGACCTCCCAAACTAAAAAAGCAAGTTAGCTGCCTATCTAATGGTTAAAACAGAAGTTTTAAAGAGCCTGATAAGCTTAGAGTTTTGGGGAAATCTGGGATTAAAGAGAAGCATGATGAATTAGAGAAGTGTTAACTGGAAGGGTGTCCAGAAACTTTGGCTTAAAAGCATCTCTGAGAATGACCAAGAGATGAGGACACAGGTATGAAATCGCTGCAAATCACACCAATTACAATGGAAACTGGATTCTCCCCTTGAAAGCAAGGTTTTAGAGATGTAACAAGAGGAACTAAAAAAATCATCTTTGAGGCTGACCATCTTGTTTAATTGTAACTGTCAGGAGGATAGCCACCTTCCTGAAAGTAATTAATAGAAAAAGTGCACTCAGTTGAATAAAGCTCAATACAGACAAGTACGGCTACTTCTAGATGAGACTGTGCAGAGATGAAAAAGCAAGATGGTGAGAACACAAGAAACTCTTGCGTCTCTGCCTGACCGAGACGCAGACCTCTTTTAAGACCTGCCTACCTCTTTCTCCATACTGTTGGCCCCTTGTCCTGCCTTGCTACAGAACATGGATGTCCTCAAATACGACGACCAGTGGACATTTAAGCACAAACTCAAAGGAGCTAACTGGTAACTGACCAAAGATGAAGCTGACTCATAGAAGTGCAGCATAAAGTGGGTAAACAGTAACATTTATTTTGGGCTGTAGAGTGTGTGTTTTTGAAACTGTATTCACAGTGATTCATCTTTGTACGCTCATATGATCATTTAGTACAACACCTTTCTAATCCAAAGATTACAGTCATAAATTTTCAAGATATTTGACTTCTGGGAATGAACTAATCTTCATGTTTGAAAATGTCAATATATTTTAAAAAATGTGTGAATGATATGCCAAAGACAAAAGCAGCTTAAGCTGCTATTCTAATATGGTAATTTCCAAAGTTAATTTGTGAAGCATGACTATTGCACATTTGACATGAAAAACATTAAAACTATTTTCCAACTACTCGTTTTAAGTTTTCTTGTAGTACTTTTTTTGGGGGGGTCTTTTGTCCTTTTAGGGCCACACCAGCAGCATATGGGGGTTCCCAGGCCAGGGGTCTAATGGGAGCTGTAGCTGCCAGCCTACACCAGAGCCACAGCAACACCAGATTTGAGCCACATCTGTGACCTACACCACAGCTCACGCCAACGCTGGATCCCCAACCCACTGAGCAAGACCAGGGATCGAACCCGCAACCTCATGGTTCCTAGTCAGATTCGTTTCCGCTGTGCCACAATGGGAACTCCTGGAAAAGATACTTTTTTTTTGTCTTTTGTCTTTTTTTGTTGTTGTTGTCGTTGTTGCTATTTCTTGGGCCGCTCCCGCGGCATATGGAGGTTCCCAGGCTTGGGGTTGAATCGGAGCTGTAGCCACCGGCCTACGCCAGAGCCACAGCAACGCGGGATCCAAGCCGCGTCTGCAACCTACACCACAGCTCACGGCAACGCCGGATGGTTAACCCACTGAGCAAGGGCAGGGACCGAACCCGCAACCTCATGGTTCCTAGTTGGATTCGTTAACCACTGCGCCACGACGGGAACTCCTGGAAAAGATACTTTAATTGCTTAGGTTAGCCTTAGGAAAAGGAAGGAAAAGGCAAGAGATGACACGATCTATGAGTATGCAGGAGGAGCAGGATGTATCATAAGGCAAATGGAGCAATTTAGCTACAGAATCATTGCTTCCTATGGGAGAAAACTTCCTCCAGGAGAAATAATTTTCTTACCTGCCATTCCTAAAGCTCTCAATATACTCAACATAGTATGCTATAGTTCAAATGCATGGCTTTGTTCAAATGAAATCTGACCCAACTATGGACTAGGAATAGAATTTTGAGCAAACTGGTTATATCACTAAGCCTCAGTTTTCTCATCTGTAAAATGGAGATAATGTCCACTCTGTACCTTTGGAAGAATGAAAATAACACATGAAAATAGCGGCTTAATAAATGTTAGTGAAATGTTAGTAACAACAAGACACCATAGAAGCAAATTCCAAAATCCTGATACCCTCCAATTGGAAAGTGGCTCCATTACTCAGAGCCTCCATCTATAATCAACACAGCTATCCTGCCTATAGCAATTTACACACACTTCCTCTTGGAAGAATGTTATTATAACATGGATATATGTTAGTATATATTAACGAAGAGAAATAGAAAATATTAACAAAAAAAGAGAGGAAAAAGACATACAATGGGGAGTTCCCATTGTGGCTCAGTGGTTGACGAATCCGACTAGGAACCATGAGGTCGTGGGTTCGGTCCCTGGCCTCATTCAGTGGGTTAGGGAACTGGTGTTGCCACGAGCTGTGGTGTAGGTCACAGACGCGGCCTGGATCCCGAGTTGCTGTGGCTATGGAGTAGGCCAGCGGCTACAGCTCTGATTAGACCTGGAGCCTGGGATCCTCCCTAAGAAATGGCAAAAAAAAAAAGACATACAATGGAAGGTAGTAGGCTTATATTTTTAATCCCCAGATGTTTTCCCATTTACTTCGCTTATCCCAATCAAGATCATCAGGCTTCCCCATTCCTTTGAAAACAGAGCTAACATATCTCAGGTGCCTCACACAGGATTGAAGTGGATGACAACTCTACCCACATCTAGGTATTATACTGCATTTTCTTACTGCTCAACTTACATGTGCTTCTGAAATATTCATTTCCTAGTTACCCATTAATCAATGCCCCAGAATGTGTAAATTTGGAACTAGTCAACTTAACTAGAGGTAAAGAAGCAAGCTTTGGCTTGACTGTATTGCATGGTACTTTCTGACTGTACTGCATGGTATTGTTCTGTACATGTGGTCAGGAGACATGCCAAGTGTCTGTGTCACATTTTAAAAAATGCAACTGCAATGGTGGCAAACTGATGGCTATTTCTAAAAACTGAATCCACTTGCAAAAGCCAAAGTCATTTGGAAACATAGATTGAACATACAGTGGTGATTAAAATGGGCTATGTAATTTTTTCACCAAAATATACAAATTCTTTTATAGGACCAGCAGAGTGGCTCTAAAGCACTTTCTTAGCTACTTTTTCCACCTCAAAATAGAGAGGGAAGATTGTCCAATTTATTTCCTCTGTGATCAGGTATCTCTAATGCAAACAGATCTAAAAGTATCTGGAACAATAGTGACAGGGTTAGAATGAACATACTGACCTCTAAGACTATGACCCTCCAGGATAACACTCATTTTGATTTAGACTTGTTAAGTGCCCATGATGTAGCTTGAAAATTAGTTATGTTACATTTCTAGGTGTGTGTTTTACTACAAATCCATATTGAGGGTAAAAAAAAATATGTGCTCATTAACTCTTGTCCTTTATCTTAACTGTGAACATCTTTATCAAGAAACCACATTTGAGAGGAATTATTGGGGTTCTAGAGCTGAGAGAGACTCTGGAGAGAGCCTCATCTGCTTGCCTCAATTTTAGGTAAGAAACAACACAACAAGAAAACAAAACAGAGATCACATGATTTCCCCAAGGAAATCTGGCCCCTGTCAATAACCCAGGTGTTCAGTACCTAAGCTTTCATCTCTCGCTTTTGTCTCTGATAATCCCAAGGTCAGCATTATCATTTTAATGTAAGACAGAAAAGGAATTTCCTGAAATGATTTTCATATGTTATTTATTTTCCAGGACAACCCTACAAGGTAGGTATCATTACACTCATCCTCCACATGAGGAAACAGTCACAGATTAAAGAACTTGCCCGAGGTCATAAAGATAATAAATAATAAATAGTAAACCCAAGATGTGACTGTAGAGCTGGAGTTCTGGAAACAGCTCAATGCTGCCTGCCACATCCACATTGGAAAGACACTGGTTTAGAAAGCTGGCCACACTGTGCTTCCCTGTTCCTCCTTGTCAGTCTACTGGCTTTTACTGGTGAAAATACGAATCATTTTTGTTTTCTTGACCCTGTGCAACACTCAGCTTATTTCCAGATACTAGAGCTGTCTGAAAGTAATGAAATAGTTACCTTTTTAAAACTCTATAATGTGGAATTTTTCCTATTTTATATTGACCATCCAAGCCATTGATCAGTTTGAGTCAACGAGTCTTACTCTATTTTTTGTGTGTGTGTGTGTCTTTTTGTCTTTTTTAGGGCTGCACCCGCAGCATATGAAGGTTCTCAGGCTAGGGGTCCAATGGGAGCTGTAGCTGCCAGCCTACACCACAGCCACAGCAATGCCAGATCCGAACCACGTCTGCGACCTACACCACAGCTCATGGCAATGCCGGATCCTTAACCCACTGAGCGAGGCCAGGGATCGAACCTGCAACCTCATGGTTCCTAGTCAGATTCGTTAACCACTAAGCCACGACGGGAACTCCTCTTATTCTGTTTTAACATGGTCAGAGTACTCTGCATCAACAAGAAAGAGCATGAAAAGCACAAATAAGACTTATGTTCTTCATTGCTTGGCCAGCTCTTTACCTCTCACAGCATAAAGGGAGATTATGAGCATAATTCCTGTCTGGATAATAACTCATCAGAATTAGTGAAATTCAAATTCACTATTAGTTTTAAGATATTATTACTAGATAGTATATACTTACTAGAAATGATTAACAGAACACAAATATTTCTAAAGTTATTATTAAAAGGGAAATAGACGCCATTAGGCTTTTCCAAGTCCTGATTATCTTTTCCTTCCTTTTTCTTCTTTTTTTCTTAAAAAAAAAAACAAAAAAACCTTAGGCTGGTAACAAGAATGTTAATTTTAATTAATCCTTGCAATTAAGTACGAAAGCTATCTCTTGCTATCTCATAAGTTCCTAAGAAATAAATCCACATATCTCTGGCTCTATAATATACCAGACAGGAGTTAGTCAATTATTTGGAATACACACATATGTTGATTTGGGAAAAGTAAACTTTTTGGCAATGGCTTGATGCTATTTAATTTTCTGGCTAAGTGAAAATCGTATCCAGAAAACATCTTTGTTTCCTCCTTTAAAAGGTTTCTTAGTAGGTTAGCAAATTTTCCTGTCCACTTGAGGCCAACCAAGTGAGCACAGCTGAATCTTTCTTTTACAACTGGGTATTCTGTTGTCTCTGATAAATTTATCTTATGTAGGTACAAAGATGCAAAAGATATGCAAGACTGAGCTGAATGTAAGCGACTCCTGGGCATTCAAAAAAATGTTTAAGAGTTCCCATCGTGGTGCAGTGGTTAACGAATCCGACTAGGAACCATGAGGTTGCGGGTTCGGTCCCTGCCCTTGCTCAGTGGGTTAACGATCGGGCATTGCCGTGAGCTGTGGTGTCGGTTGCAGACGCGGCTCGGATCCTGCGTTGCTGTGGCTCTGGTGTAGGCTGGCGGCTATAGCTCCGATTCGACCCCTAGCCTGGGAACCTCCATATGCCGTGGAAGCGGTCCAAGAAATAGCAAAAAAAAAAAAAAAAAAAGGACAAAAAAAAAGTTTAAAAAACCAAATAAGCAACCAAACAACCCCAAATCTCTAATATTTAGCTTGTGCATACATGTTACTGTTAAACAATGGGGGACTGTTGGTTGAATGTTCTAATTAATTGTTATCCTGCTGTTTTATTGATTCTAGAGATGTATTTTCCTTCATTCATTCGATAAGTACTTCCTGAGAGCCTACCATAAGGCAGAACATTTTCCAGGTGTTTGAGACACACTAGTGAGAAAAAAATTTCCTATCCTCATGGCGCTTACATTCTAAAAGGAGAAGAGAGAAAATAGGCATATATATAATAAAGTACACAGTATGTTAGAAGATAACTGTTATGGGGGAAATGGAGTAGGATAAGGAGGAATCAGAGTTTAGAAAGAAGAGTCACCATTCTAAGTAGGGTGGCCAGGGTGGGCCTCATGGAAAAGACGACGTCTGAGCAAAGCAATGATGATGATGAGATGGCACAGCTACTGGGGGAGGGCATACAAGGTAGAGGGGACAGCACAAGCAAAGAGCTGGGGTAGAATGATGCTGGGCCAGACAGGCCAAAGTGGAGGGCAGAAGGGAGTGGTACGTAAGAGTGGTAGGGACCTGTGTGTGTGTGTGTGTGTGTGCGCATGTGTGCAATAGTGTATGTATTAGAGGCTACTGGGATTGAGATCCTCCCTTGACCGTGATTCCCCATCAAGAGCCAATAGTGCCACTTACCTGAAAAACACTATGGCGGTGCTTCCACAGATCGAAATAAAAGTGCCATTACTAGAATGCAAGGACACTTTTTAAAAGCAAAGGAGACATTTCACTTTTCAACTGCTGATCTCACTTCAAACTGCCTTGACAATTTCAGTCTACGAGATAAGACAATGTGGTGGCCTCTACCTTATGGTTAGCATAACAGAGTGAGCTGACTCGTCAAAGCCAGCCAGAAGCAGCTTCAAAAATATCCCTTCTCACTTCTGGGAGCTAAACCAGGTTTAGAGGAGCTAAGAAATCACATGAGTTTTTATTTTTAAAGCTTACATATGACTACATTAAGTTAAATTTCTTTTGCTTGTTATAAAGCTAGGTTTAAACATAAATGAATGAAGCATGCCTGTTTGGGAAGTGAATAATTACCATGTACATACACACAATACTTGGATTCATTTGGATAGTCTAATTGTACTTAAACACATTTTTCAGAAAGGCACTCTTCTGTGCTAAATGACTGTCAATATGAAAATGCATGGCGTTAGTTATTTCAGCTAAAGAATGTCAAGAACTGAATAATCAAGCATTAGGTTACAAAGTTTAAAAGTTAATACAGCAGCACAGAGTATTTGTATTAGCGCTTTAAGCAGATAAATTGAAACATGTCTCTTAAGCAGTCATTGAACAAGCAAGATGAGAAATAAATTGAGCTTCACATAGGCCTTTATGGCATCTAACAACTGTGTCTGTCAACACATGGATCCTTTTCACTGTCAATTCAGCACACATTTTGCAGACCTTGGGCCTGCAATTATTTCATTTCCTTTCTTGGAAATGTAATTTCCACTTACTTTTGGAGAATAAAAGGCAGACAAAAGGAGGAAGGAGTTGCAGTATTTTCTGATTAAGATTGTGTAAAATGGTAAAAGAAAAAAAATCTATGCACACACATTGAAGCATTTCTCAGAAACTAACTTGTCTCGGCCAAATTGCTTTTGTGTCTGGATATTGGTTCAAATGTAGCCAGACTGTTGATGTCAAATTAGGTGCTAAACAAATTTAATAAGAAAGATGAAGGATGAATAAAGATCATCTTTCTGTTAGAGCTGTTCAAATGACTCCAGTCAAAAGAAAGGAAACACATGACTGCCGGAGAAAATGTACTTTTAAATACAATGACATTAGATAAACTGTACATCAGCAAAGAAGGTCATTCATTCCAAAAGAGGGGGGGAAAAGTTAATAGTAGTAGTAAGAGAAAGGCAAGAGTGGAAAAAAGTACCAGTTGGCAAAAATAGATCTAAATTGAATTTCAACTTAATTTGTCCAGGCTTCACCTTTTAAACTAAGACAGGTAGAGCTACAGAAAAGGGTTCTTTCTCTCCTGATAGAACAGGAAATCAGAGGTTTAATTAACCGTGATTACAATATTCGTTGATCTGATTTGTCTCACCTCTTCCTTTTCTTTATGTGACAAACCAGCTGACATCCTGGCAAGAGAACTAAAGCAAAACTAGTCTAATTTCAAAAAGAGCTTGCCTTTGTTATAAAACAAATTGATCCGCCACCAGATCTGTCTGAAACGCATTCAATAGCAGGATTAACTCTTTGACAATCAAAGTGCCACTTTTAAGTCAGTCTATCTACATAACTCTACGTAGCATGTTTTCAGTCTCAGGATAGAGCAATATTAAGGCCCATCTTTACTTGAAAACTGGAAAATAAAGTTGTAAAAAATGTACCCTTCAAAGCACATTTGAAGATCTAGTATCTTCTTTGGCTGCTTGTGAGCCATTAAGAGGAATGATCTAAGTATTTAATCTGGAAAGAATGATTGAGTGTCTTTTGACGCCGAATAAGGATCATCCAAGTCAGTTCTTTGTATAGAAGAACCTGATTACAAAACCAGTTTAGGGAAGGCATTCCCTTTATATGTTTGTGTTTGGCATCAGAATAAGACCTCTAAGCCAGGAGCCCAGAATCAAAAATTGGCTCATCAAACAGAGGAAGAAGAGTATTTACTGACTAACCAAATCAAAATCTTTCTACAGAGAAACAAAGCAAAGTAACACACAAGTTAGTCATGACAGATGTTTCTACACACTATTTAGTAAAGAGCAGCATTACTTACTCAAAGGTAACCTTGGAACTTGTGCATCCTTCCAATTTACACGACCCTTCACCTGGCTCAGGTGTTGGGGGGGACGGACTGTTGAATTCTGCCTCCAGAGTTTTCTTGTTCAAGGCTGTTTTTGTTACACTGGATACAGAACCCAACACTGGCATGGATTTGGACTCTGAGGTGGCTAATATTCCAGTTGGACCTTAAAACCAAACACATACCTCAAGTTTAATAATTCTGTTCGATGCTTATTAATATGGTACTGAAAAACAGATTAGCTGAAAATCCCTCAGGAAGTGAAAGGCCAAATTCTGTTATAATTTCAAGAGCCTGCTGGAAAATGTTCCTATTAGAAATCTGCTCTGCTTTGGTGGTACTAGTGCTTTTCAGTGCCCTAGGACCACGCTGAGAAATTGTGTACAGACCTTTAATAAACCATAAAAGGCCAGGCCAAGGCTCCCTCAACTGACCAGAGTCCTTAGTAATACTGGAATTGTGAAAACTCTTTACTTCTCACAGAGTATGGCTTTCTGACAGCCCTAGGTGAACCATTTGGCCTCTCAAGAGTTAATTCTTCCCAAAACTCAGCTCTGATTTTAAACAGAAAATGGAATGATGTCAAAAGGCTCTTTTCAAACAGCTCATGGCTTCTTGAGCATTAAACAGCTTTTATGAACATTTTCATTTTAATGTGATTGAGAAGTAAGTGGATTTACTTCCTGTTAAAATACAGACACAGGATTATAAAAATTCAGTGGCAAAGAGTTTGGCTGTTTTAACATTTGGACTTTTCTACTCTTTGGATTAGATCAGAAAACTCTAATAGGGCTTGTTACTAAAATTATTGGCATATCAATCTAAAACGTATGAGCACTGAAGCTAATAAGCTCCATCATTACTTTTTTTCTATCTTTGGTTAGTTAGATACTGTCCTAGACAGTTTTTTTCAAAGCAAAATTAAAATATGTCTTTCTTGAAGCTTCAGGAGGAATCCTTTTAAAACAAAGCAATTTACGAAATGTCACACAGGTACCAATAAAATGAGAACTCTTTAAAAAAGAGAACAACCAACCTTGAAAGGTGCCACTAAGAAAACGACAAAAATTGGGAGTCTCTTTATCCTTAAGAGATGTCAGATCATCTCCTAAAATGGAAAGTACTAGTGGGTACAATCCAAAATTCCTAGCTAATCCTTGATCATTCATATTAAGCCAGTTAGACAATTCTTTCTCTACCTAAATCTCAGATTTTACACTTCTAGCTATATATAAATATGTCTGATGTATTGCGACAGTATAACATATGAACTCCGAAAATGAAGTTCTAATTTGAAAAATCTATCCAAGAGGGGCTAGAAAATTGTTCAGCCGTTCTGTCAGTGTACCTCCTTTAGCCTTACTCCATGTGGGAGACACAGACCCTCCTCTGTCAACTGGAAGGCCTCAACTCACAAAGCATCAGTGTCGGTCTTCCTCATTTATTTCTTCTATATCATCCGAACAGACAAGTTTGTGACATTATTGAATATTCTGTTCAAAAGGCCTTTCCCTCCTGCCTGTGATAAGTCTCATATTTCATGAGGATGTGGGAGTAAAGAAAAGGGCAGAAAGATCAAGAAAGTCCATTCCTGAAAATGTAAATATGAAGCTAAAGTCAAGATTTGATTCAGAGCAGCCCTATTCTGCCCTTGGATAATCGTGGACCACAACACTAGATAGCTTTAAACAAGCTGTCCTTGTAGAAAAGCAAGATCTGTTTCTGAATACACACCAACGCCTGCTGCTTGTTCTGCAACTGAAGCCAATTAAAAGGAAGGGTGAGTGAGTGAGCTGAGCCAGAGCTCATTTTTCTTACATACAAAAAGAAATAAAGAAAAATGCTTAATATTTAAGATGATGCTGATGCTGATTAATATTATTATTACTGCAGCCTATTTGAGCTGTCCAGTGTTTTCCAACAGGCACTTGCTACTCTTTGAAATGTCAGTTTTGGAGTCTAGATTAAACAAGGGAATACCAGTTAGGTCCATATGAAAAATTCTAAAGAAAAAGGTGCTTCCCTGGCCACTGGAGGAGATATTAACTTGGGATTTGAGTTCTGCCAACCTCAGGCTGCCTCTGCCTCTCTTAATGATGCTTCCTCCTTTCTCCACCTTGTGACCTCACCTTCCGCTTTCCCATAAGCCTTGGTGTGATGAAAAAAAAATCTCAGAGATTCAGGGAACAAACTCATCAAACTCATTTCTGTAATTTGTTCCCCCTATGCAGTTGTGCTGCTTTAGCTTATTTCTTCCTCTTCTGGCATTTTTATCTTGTCATTCCATAACTTTTATAAAAAGATCTACATGGTAATAAATACTGCTGCCAGTTTGATGCTAGAAAAAATTTTAAACAATGTAAAAATGGCATGATTTCTTTCACTAGATGATAGAATTCCTAAGCTCCTTCCCCCCCTTCCCCCTGCCTTTTTTGCTTTGACTACTAGAGAATTTATAAGAAAATTTCTGCTCACCCACAAGTATGTTTCTTCTCCACCCTACCAATTATACAGTTCTTTCTCTATCCAAATATGAATGATTCTACTGAATATTATCTCTCGCTCTCTTTTTTTTTTTTGTCTTTTTGCCATTTCTTTGGGCCACTCCCGTGGCATATGGAGGTTCCCAGGCTAGGGGTCGAATTGGAGCTGTAGCCACTGGCCTATGCCAGAGCCACAGCAACGCGGGATCCGAGCCGCGTCTGCAACTGACACCACAGCTCACGGCAATGCCCGATCGTTAACCCACTGAGCAAGGGCAGGGACCGAACCCGCAACCTCATGGTTCCTAGTCGGATTCGTTAACCACTGCGCCACGACGGGAACTCCTGAATATTATCTCTTATTCTAACTTCCTTCAAATGACACCTTGGCTATTTATATATAAGCGGAATATAATCAATAAAATGAAAGATTTAAAGATGCCTGTAAAATATGTTCCTCCCTTGCTCCACACTTTGAAATATTTAAATTTTCACACTGACTAAAATGACAACGCTTCCTCATTTCTCCCATGGATAACTGTGAAATAGTGAGGGCTGCATGTTTGGCTGAGTCAGTGGAGTAAGAATGCCTCTCAAAGAACAAAAAGGTCAGTGGCAAGACACAAAATATTAAGCCACAGAGCACCAAAATGGCATCTACAAAGTCCTAAAAATAAATGATGACTACACGAATACTTTAAGGATGAAACGAGGCAAAAGTCACAAGCATTGATCAAGTCACAAATGACTAATGGTTCGTTACGGAGGCTGGTAAATGCCTGTAAGGCAATCGTAAGAAAAAAAGTTCCTTAAGGAATCCCTTACTTTTCCTAAGAGGTGGTTACTGGGAGGTGGGGGATAATTCTTACAGGATATTAACAGCAGAATTTCTAGACCAAACTAAAAACTGAATGACTGATTTTTTTTTTCCCCCAAGGAAGTCCATTAATGCTTCATCTTTTTATAATAAAGGTTTGGCTGGTATAATGTTGCTTCTGGTTCAAGGACCCAATTTACTCAACTGAGTAAATCCCTATGTGAAACCTAGAGCTTCGTTATCCAAAAAACCCAATCCTAGCAATTTAAACTTGGTAAACATGCAAATTTAAATGGTTATGATGGACTAACTGGAGTTGACTGAACAGAATCCTTAACAGATTCAGCTCATTAGCTATGGTTGCTATTAATTTTACTTTAGGGTAGTTTTTCAAACCAGCCTCCTGACAACAAGGGGGAAATCTCATAAAGGTTTCTGCTAATGACCAAGCTGATGGAAAAAACCCGAAGATATATACAGTGAGTTCTGGAACAACATTCTCTGTTCTAATACACTTGTATCATGACATAAATGTAAACTGAGCTCAAGACACTCAGATGGTCATTTACAGTTGGTGACAGAGCTAGACTTTCTCATTCACTTGGTTCACAGGCAGAGACAATAAACTAAGTGAATATGAAGAATAAAGACGATTTCTCTGCATTCGTAACTGATGTGTAATTACTATTATTATTACTAATTATTGTGTGCTTTGAGCCAGGCACAGTGCTAAGCACTTTTCATATATTGACTCAATCTTTAGAAAAATCCTATGACAGTGTTTTTACTATCCTCATTTTATAGATGAAGAAACTGAGGCATAGGGAGTTTGCATAAGTGCTTAAAGGGTAGGCAGCTAGCAAATGGCAGGGCTAGGATTCAATCTGCTGCCTTCTGGTTAGGGAGCCTTTACTCAATGCTACATTGTTGCCAAAGCCTATCCTAATGTCTCTGAGGCTGGGCATCTTGCATTAAGCAAAACCAGATCCATAAGAGCCTGATTCCCTACAAACAAATAAATGTACCAAATAAATAAATATACATAAGAGATCTAGTGAGGTGTCCCTAAGTACTTTGCCCATCCAATACTTCTCATTCACATCAAAAAAAATTAATAATTTTAAAAAGATTATTTTATGTTAAAAAGGGACTTGAAGATGCTGCAGAGAGGAAGAGTAGAACTGTGGAGAATTCAAACGAGCTTACTACTGCTATCTGCTTCTGCTGTCAACTTTCTGCGACGCAAAATCCTTTCTAACTCAGTTTCAGTGTTTTCAATGTGAAGGGATTTTAAGCTTCTTGAACTAGTGGATTTGTTAAGTGTCCCCTAAAGTGAAAACAGAACAAAAACAAAAACAAAAAGGTTAATGTCTTAATACAATACACAAAATAATATAAAAGTCAAACCACCAAAACATTACCAGAATTTGAATGGAGTTAGGAAATAAAATGAATTTGCTGTATATGCATTTTTAATGTGCATACCGTTAACAACACATAGTGCTGGATCATTTAAGAAGATGCTACTGATGATGTAAGATGTTAGCTTTGGTATCAAAAGAACGGCACAAGAACACCTCTTGATGAGCTAACTCTATGAAATTCAGTGGTGGGAAGGTACTTGCACATCGATGATTAAGATTCTGATGTGTGTTGATCGACCATGTGGAGAAGAGAACGGATATATTGAACTCACCTTAGAAGGTTATCTTGATATGGCAGCCACGAGTTACTGAACCCAAATTCTTGCGGCACTGAAAAATGTGGCTGATTCTTCAGAGAGAATGACCCTGGCTGCACACCTGGTGACAATGGTGCCGTGCTGCCAAATAAGGCACATAATGCTCCCCAGTGGCCTCTACCCAAGGAAGTGCTGCACTTGAGCACACCTCAACCTCATTGTCAAAGAGGAAAGGTTAGAATCATACAGGGAGACAAGCAAGGGCCCGGCACGGAAATCCCGTCCTCTTAACAGAGGAGGCAGTGAATGAATGTATTATTCAGGGCTCAGAAGACACTAAAGGAAACAAGAGATGCCATAAAGCTGTGCTCCTGTGGAAAGGGATACTGACCTTCAAGACGACAGAGAAAGACCCAGGCAGTGGCTGCTTGCCCTGGCTCGTCTAGGAAGTCTATTACGGAGGCAGAGCTGTGGTTTTTCTCCCTCCATTACCACTCAGGTGTTTGTACAGAACACTGAGTGACATACTTCTTCTTACACGTAAGGCTTTAGCACACCACCATCATGAGTGGTCCATTTTCTTTCATAAGAAATGCCCACTATTTCTTTGAAATAGCCCTCCTTAGCTGTGCCACAGGCTCAGGGGGGAAATAAAAAGCCAGGAGAACCATAATCTTTTGATCAGAGAGAATCAGATCCTCAAGTCAGGTTAACTTGCCAGACTTCATGCCAGAGTCAGAAGGCAGCCTTTGTCTACCAAGGATAACAAATAGGCCAGCCTTTGTCATTTCAGCTCTCTATGGACTTGCCTTAATCCTGCTCCCTTCCCCCCTGCTAACTTCCTGAAGGATTCTAAGAATCCTACTGGCTAAAATGGTAACTCATGTTTCTTCTTTAGCCTATAAAACAAAAAAAGTAGCTTGTGAAATTAGATAGTTACAAATCTCACATGATATAGCTTATTATGTTGTTTGTTTAGAAAGGTGCTTGTTTCCCCAGTTGCACACAAAGTTACAGAAAAAGCAGTCTGTTGTCAGGGGAAAATTGACTAACGAGATCAGGCGATTATATTCTTCTGCTGTCAGCTAGCTAACCAAAACATCTGTAAAATACTTAAGGCTCATATTTTAATCAGCCATTTGATACTTCCCCCTGAAGAAACTCTTTGTTTTTTCATTTATTGCAAGAATTCATGACATATAGCAAAGAAAAATCATATTACATGTAACACTATAATAGTTTATTTTATAATTTAAAAAATTAAATGATTTTGTTTTTTTAACAGTTGACAACGCGTACCTACTCATCAAAGACATATAGTAAGGTAGGATCAACATGGATAAGGTAGACAGAACTAAAACCAATTTAGATAAATAAATTTTTTAATGTATTAGAAAAACTGTTCTCAAATCATTTGTGTTTATAATTTTTAAAAAGTTGTATCACTTAACAGCTATTTCAGAAACATATGGCTGTTACCATTAAAATCCCTCATAAAACTACCACGTTGTTTGTTTGAACTCCAGGACATTCTGCGTGATTTTCCCAATGGCTAGAGTTAATTCAAGAAAAAGTTATGTGTCTGTGTATGTCCATGCACATACAGACATACCTTCCAAGGATATCTTTCATTGAAGAATTTACCCTTCACAATATTCTCTATTTTTGTTTGGAATATAACATTACTTTCCCAAATTTCTGACTGTGGTGAGCTAATCCCTCACCATACCTGATACTGAAGGAATCCATTTTCCAAGTGCTATTCTTTGAATCTCCAACTTTTTTCTCCATTCTCTGACTGATGTGGTTGATTCAGCTAACATATGAGCAAACTTGAAATATGGAGGAAATTATGGAGGAAAGGTTTCTGCGTGCATCTCCACTGAAAGGATCAAGGAGCTCAGCTAATGACGTACCAAGTGTCTTAATTATTTATATTATAATCATAAAAATTGGAGAATCAGAAATTAATTTAGAAACCATGTGGTACAGACAATTCCTTCACTTCACAGAGAGGAGAATTCGACATTAATGGGCCTCGGGTTTGGGGGCCGGGTTCCACAATAAGTCAGTGATAGGGCTGGACCTTGAACTTAGCTCTTCTAATTTCCAAAACAGTACTATTTCTACCTCAGACTGCTTTCACCATTTAACAATCTTAGTCCCCATATCAGTTAAATGTTCATAATGCTGACAAAACTAGTTGTCAGGGAGCAAAATTAACTATATACGGCAATTCCTGGGTACTTTGAAAAACTCAAGATGTTCAAAAAAGAAAAGAGAATTTTTCAAAAGCTGTTTTTGTTTCTTTGATGTGGAGGCAACTGAACTTGAGATTTTCAGATTCATTTCTATTGATTTATTCTTCAGAAACTGCCATTTCCACTTGGAGTGGCTTTTAAATGGCTGGAGTGACTCAAGAGGTTTCCCAAACCTAAAAAAATCCTCTTGTGTGACTATGAAAAATGAGCTATATATATATATATATATATTTTAATCCACAGAATATACAACTTTAAAAAGTAAATGTAAGTAGAATTGGAAAAATAAGTTCAGTCAACACTGAAACTCCAAAAGTTGGCTTGAAAAGTGAACAACTCAAAATAGAGTGAGGTTTTTTAACTCCCCCAAATTCGAGTTGTGTTTTCTACCCATTCGTAGGCTTACACGTCAGGTCACTTTCATTTCAGCAAAACACCCCACACTGAGGTCATTCCTGGCTTCTGTTCTACAATAGGACTGAACACAGTGCTCCTTGGTTTCTTGGCAGCTCTTGGATCAGGTGTTTACTTTTCACTTCTGTACACAATCTGTAGGCTTTTCATGTCTTTTTTCATGTTTGTTGCACACATACTACATCTCTGAGGCTGGTGTCATTTTGCTGGGTACTAATCTTGATAATCCTAATAGTTGAACTTCAGCAAGAGGCACCAATAAAGCCCCATTTGACAGGGGCTCCTCCTCTATCCTGTAAGCAGCTGTACGGTTTCTCAGCCCCAAGTGACTGGCAGCTATAAACGACCCTCCATCTCTCAAAGGAAATGTCTGTGGGGACAGTGGAAAATTGCCACTTGGCCAAGAAAAATAGGGGAGAGCACCGTGAGTTCCACTTAAAAAAAAATTATTGCAAAGAAATAATATTTCCAGAATAGCATCTATTAGTGATACATTATTGCCAGATACAGAAGAGAAATCTAAGATAAATCCAGTGCAAAAGAGGATGGGGGCAACTTGTAGAAAAGAAAGATATTTTGACCACTTTTATAATTTGTAAATTATTTCACAAAATCTGTTCACAAATTTCTCTCCTTGAAGTAGCACAAAACTATGGTAAGGACAACTGTACAGTGAACATACTCTTTAAAAGCAATGCTGTTAATTCCGTAAACTTGCTACATTATTAGGAAGTGGGATATCTTGGGCAATCAAACATCAAATGCCTCTCAGGTGGATGTCTGATTTTTCCAATGAACCTGATTTAAGATATACACTCAGTGTGGTTTACTCTTTCACTGAGGCCCAGAACCTCAGGTTGCCCCTGAGGGCATCTTATGGAATTAGCATTACAATGCAGAGACAACAAAATGCACCTCATAAGGCAATCTCCTTAAGGGAACACTGGATAACAAAATTGTCTCACCAAAGAATCCATTAGATAATAACCACATACTTTTTGGATGGTTTTAATTCTTTATTCTGTAGGTATACCACCCCTGTTAGCCAGTGCTACCTACCTCTCTTTAGAACCAATTCCACTCACCTAAAACTACAGCGAACTCATTAAGCCATTCTGAGTTAAGTCTACTGTTTCAAGCTTGATGAAAATAATTTTGTTTACCACAATTATGTGGATTGTCTGCATGCAATGCATAATTAGCACAGTAACAACAAACATGGGAATATTAGCTCTTTACCTCCGCCCCCATGTTTGTTGACTTACTGTGCATAATAACTGGTATTGAGACTGTAACAGGATTTGAGAATAGAGCTCTTAGTATCTGAAACATTTTCTAAGTGAGGCATTTGTCTCTGACAGAAACTGTTGGACAGAGCAGCACTCATTTACTCTGCTGGCAGAAGCTCCTACTTTGGAGAGAAGGAATACGACTAGAAATGGGCGTTAACTGTGTTCTCCGATGGATGTGAGTTACTTTTAGAAAATGAATTTAGTAACACAAAGAAAGCAACTTCTATTTTATCCTCCACTTTATCATCAAATTTTTTTTTTTAAAACTGTGAGAAAAGCAGACTGTATCTCTGTTGCTAACATATTTGGGTAGAAGCTTAGATTTACATTTAGGGGCCAAGGATTCCATTTCCCTGCCCAAAAGTTAAGCATTAACCATGTGAAAGACTACTATGCAATATACAATATACTGTTATTATCTACTGTATCTATCACAGTCTTACTTATAAATAAATCTATTATAATATTAAATATATTATAAAAATATATTTATAGCATTATCTATCATACCTATATTTATAACATATAGGAGTATATTTCTGTCATTGATAAGCATGTACTGATCTTCACATCTGACCAGACACTTTTTACCTCCAAGCTGAAAGGCAAGGACTGGAGGGCCAGAAAGGGAAACAGTAATTTTTTTGGGGGGTGCACCCATTCTTTTAGAAACAGCAGAGTATTGGTACATTACTAACACACCCAAAGGAGGAGTCCACAGCACAATCAAGGAAATTATCAAAAGTAATGAGGCTTACTATAAATGGAAATATATCAACACCAGTTATTTATGGAAAAGGATTTTAAAAGTACTCTTTCATTTTCCCATTAACTAAATAATAAACTGGGATCTAGTCTTACCAGTATTCCTTTCAGTTCATTCACTGCACTCTCAGAGCCTTTTGAAGATTCTGGCTACAATTTTAAAAAGAAGAAAAAATTACTGAACAATTCCATTCTAAAATACTAAAGATTTTTTACATAACAAAGTGTTGGTAGCTTATATTATATTGACTATATTTTTAGAATTATGTCTTACGGTTAGGAAAAAAAAACACTAGACACGTTAGTGCTCCCAAGAGGCAGTTAAACAGAATATTAGAAGTAATAGTCAAAGTAAAAGGATTCAAACGACCATCTTCTAAATATTACTTGTTACCTCTTGTTATCATCAAACATAGAAAAGATTTGGTAAACATCAGATTTCAAAGATTTAATTCCAAATTATTCAGAATGTTTTACAATACAAATTTCTTGACTCTCATTGCCAGACTTGCGCCAGCAAGTGAGGGCTGGGAAGGCAGCAGCACAGAGCAGAAAGCAAGCAACAGGGCAGAAAACCTCTCTCAGCTCCATTAGCTCCAGGCGAAGGCCAGCTTACAGAGGAGTGGCGTGTCTTTATTATTTCATGAATTTCACCACAGGGTTGAGTCAGAGCAGGGATCAGAAAGAACCCAGCTTACAGGAGAATATTAGCATCGCTGGCTGGCAAAGCAGTAAAAGACCTCAGAGGCTGTGTGGTCCAATCACCTTATCTTACTTAACGAGGAAAGTTACACCTTGAGGAAGGCTGTATCTGAGTCAGGTGTTTCAAATACAAGCCTGGTTCCCATCTGGCTACGCCATGAGCAAGATAATCTGAACGAAATTCTGGGTAATACTTGCCTGCTCCATAACACCTAAGAGTCTCCGTGCATCCCTCAACTAATTTAATGGAGGGGAAATTTTGCATGCGGCCCTCAATGAAAAGACCACTAAAAAAGACCTCTGATCCTCTCTGTACCACTTCCTTTCACAAAGGATAGAGAAGAAGAAAAAAATCTGCGAGACACAGTGAAAGGAACCACTCAGGCCTCTCATTCCCAGAAAACAGGCAAGGCTAATCTTTCATCTAGAAATGGGAGGCGATTAATGGTAACCTATAATCCTTTCCGCTCAAAAGATAATAAAGGAATACTATTTCCTTCCAATTTTTAAAAAATGGACAGAAAAACTGAGAGAGGTTTGCTGCTCATGTACAAATTAGACTAAGGCATTTGACTTTCACAGCCTCAGTTTTCTGTGAAATACGCACGCCATCAGTGCCAGTCAGAAGTGCCAGTCAGAAGCTAGCTCTAAGACACTAATTTTAACCATACCAGCACTGACCACATCAAGGATTTAGGAAATATGCAGCTAAATTAGTATTCTCAAGGCAAGCTTGACTTCTGCATGTAAGCTGTTTGGTGACAAGTTGTGACTTCTGAACAAACGCCCTGGCTAAAGGCATACTCAAGAGTGCTGCCATGCCACTCAAGTTGCCTTGACTGCACACACCTTTTAAAGCCAGCATGGCAAACGCTTATAACTAGCGAGATTTCAGGAAAGCCCTTGAAGGTAAGGGGGAGGAAGTCTGTACTGAGGCATGCGGTGACCATTTGTTTTAAAGGTTACTAACTAGGTCGTTCAGTACTATATCTACATAGCTTAATGATTACCAGCAAAAAAAACAGTTGTCCACTGATCCTTGTTCAGTTGTTCTCCAGATTTGAATTGACATTAAATAATGTGTAACTGCTGAAAGCATCACGGCAAGAAAGAAAAAGGACAAAGTGATGTTCTGAAAATGAAAGTACATACAGAACGCTGACTGCTTATGATTTAAGAAGTTTTCAACAGTTTTCCTTCTGAGCTAATTTTGTTTCTTTGTGACATTGCATTTTTCTCTAGTAATTGTTTGGTTTTGCTATCCGGAACAGTTGTGCCATGAAAGCCATTAATATGTATTCCTTACTAAGGTTCTACTTAAACCCTGGAATAAATGGGTTTATTCCATTTGACCCTGTGCATCAGAGCATTTTGTGGAGAAGAAGCCTGGAAAACTGGATGACAGTGCAAGGACCCCAGCTCCAACAAGAGCGTTCTTCACTCAGTCACCAGGCACAGGCACTGAAAGAGTCGTGCCCAGCTATCTACAAACTCAGCTTCTCATCCAGTTCTACATTCTGTCTGCCGGCCTTCGGAGCACTGGCACAAGACTGAATTACTCTCCATAGTTGGCCGAAGCTTTTATTTCACTAGATGTAAACCTTCTCTTGCAATGGACTATTCATTCTCCCTTTCTAACCCCCTTTCCATGGTCAGCCCACACTGTGACCATTCCAGCCTTGCTCAGCTATCTTGTTTGTCTGTGACAAACTGACAACTTTAAAAGCCCAGCAGAATTTCTAATGAACGGTCAAGACACCTGGGGATGTTGAGGCAGTTGAAAAGGGAAGTCCTCGAGAGTAAGGAAGAACCATAAAGTTTGGTTTAAAAGAAAAGGAGGAAAAAAGAGAACCAATCTGTTGATGATATTTTATTAGCGTGAAGAAAGAAAAAATACTTTTTCAAGGAAAATGTCAAAAACTCTATTATTGAGTATATTTAAATGGTTCAGATACACAAGGGGATGCTAGGTGCTTGGCTATATCCTAGAGCTCACTGTGGTCTAGTTTAGAAGACAGATGATGACATGTATACACAGGATTTTCTCCCTGAAGTGACCCAGAATAGGTTTGTGAAATTAATGAAAACAATCATATAAATCTCATTATTTTCAAAAGTTATCTTAGGTCTGTTCTGGTATTACTATGTGATCCCCAAACCGAGCTTCCTCTCTTCCACACACTAAAATAGAAGCTTCAGGAATGTAGGGATTTTTGTTTTTTATTTACTGCCTTATTTTAGGTGCCTGAAACAGTGCCTAGCACATAGTATATACTCGATAAACACTTGCTGAATTATACAAAAGAACCAGAATTAGAAAATAAAGGGTGTGTTAATTATCATTTGTTTGCTGCATCAGTTTGTATCAATACTTCGCTCAAGGAGATGGCAGCACCCTGCACTCACGGACTTCTATAGTGGCCTAGGTTTACTGTGGGTCAGAGTCCTCTTAACACATGCTTCATGGAAGCAAAAGATTTTATGACACATTAGGTTGAACCTAAGATACAACAGTCCTGAGGTAGCTCTCATCAAATTTAAACTTTTTACATTTGAAAAAGGAAACATCAAGACGGAAAAAGTATTTAATTACTCCATACCTTTGCCTTCGGTCTAGCTGTCTGATTTACTGGTCTGAGATGAACTCCCTTTTTAATTCTGTCCATCATCTCTTCAACAGCTTGCCTCTTGAGATCTGTGACTTCTTCAGCTATTCAAAGAACACACACAAATCATCTTGTGTTACAAGAAAACAGCTACTTCCTGTTTCTGGTGATTTAGAAAGACTGCACTATGTAATTAACCACAATCATTTTTCAGACAGTCACAAAACACCAATAATTTACTAAGGTTAACAGCTACCAGGTAGTGATATTTTTTTCCAATAAAAAAAAATTTTTTAATAAGAGATTTGCTTTGAAAAATAAGTTATAAAATTTAAGGTCTAATCTATACCCTGAAAATCAATATTGGCTCATCTATGTTAAACAATTAAAGTGGATTTTGTTCAATTTGTCAACAGAATGATGAGCCTGAATTTCTCCAGGTCTTTAAAAACCCCAACTTTGTACCTGACCCCAAATAAACTATTCACCTTAACCTGAAAGATGTTTTTACAACTTATAGTACACCCTACATCAAAGAAATAGGTCTAAAGCAGAAATAATTATTTAAAAGTCCATTAGGGAATAAAAGATTAAAGAGATCTTTTTACTTGTTGAAAGAAATCCACAGTCAACAGAAGAGCAGCAAATAGGCAAAATCTATTTTATTTATTTATTTATTTATTTGCCTTTTGTCTTTTTAGGGCTGCACTCACAGCATATGGAAGTTCCCAGGCCAGGGGTCTAATCGGAGCTACAGCTGCCGGCCTACACCACACATAGCAACACAGGATTCGAGCCATGTCTACGACCTACACCACAGCTCATGGCAACACCAGATCTTTAACCCACTGAGCAAAACCAGGGATCGAACCTGTGTCCTCCTGGATTCTAGTTGGGTTCATTAACCACTGAGCCACATGGGAACTCCATAAAATCTATTTTAAACTGCCATCTTTTGTTTAGGAATCACACGGGAGGGTAACATTTAAGCAAACTTGCTGATCTTTTAAAACTGTCAATGTTAAAAGGAAACATACATCCAGAAATGACTGCAGTTAAGTAATTAAATTTGATAAACCATTTCAACTGTCTATTGTTTAACTTTTACACTCTTTTTGCTGCAAAAAACAATAAAGCTGTTGTAATACTTGTCAAGTAGATGAACCCAACTGAGGTGAGCGGAGACCTGTTGATCAGAATAGTGAAATCTGTCTCTTGCAGAAGAGCTTGACCAAAAGCACCGAGATCGTTTTGGAACACGCATCACTATGAATGCAGTTTTTGTGTTTACCTCCAGCTAACTCATTGCAGTCAATACATTTAAGGTTAAATATCTCATAAAGACTCTCCAATCGGCATCTTTAACTGACACCACATTGTGGGGCAGGCACTCGGTGAGCACTTAGTAAGTATCTACCTACTGACTGAACAGTTAATGCTTGGGCTTTAACTGGCTATCAGAAATAATTAAGCCTCAAAAGGATGGCTTCTAAGGGGAGGCAACTACATCCCTAAACAAATTCACAGTCGTGTCAGGCTTTGTGCTAAGGAGGCCTAACTCACAGCTTCTTTTGCTACTAATGTGACAGACTTCACTCTAATCCTGGGGAGCTATTCTCTTATACATGCCAACCAAGAGAACCCAGAAGGTTCCATTATCCTTGACTCTGAGCATCACAGTGATGGGATCACTGTTACCTTCATCTGTTACCTAGGTTTTCCGATACAGTCCTGATTGCAAATCGGGTGTTCTGTGATCCTCAGAAGCCACTGAAATGCTGGAAATTCACATTTTCAATATCCAAACAGCATTTTTTAGCTCCAGAAGGCAAGAAAGCATCTTTTGCCAGGCAACATGGGAGACATGGCACCAGAGTCAGAACTCACCCACTAATAAATGAAAGAAGACAAAACTGTGGGTTGGTCAATTATGTGCCCAGAAGTACCATCTTCTAGGGCAGCCTCTGCTGATGGCTCACAAAGCATCAACAAGGGGACAGACAAGAAAATGACTATGAATAGAAATTCATTCATTCATTTGCCAACTCACTCAATATCTGAATACCTATTCCACACTACACAGTGCTTTTGCTGACCCTTTTCACAATCAGAGGAAGTAAGTCCCAGATCTGTTCAAGCACCTGGTGTGGGTATGGAGTTTATTCCTGGGAATTTAAAACATCTTCAAAAAACATTTGATTTTTCAGAGAGGCTGCCGTTTTGAGTGAGACTTGGGAAGAGCTGCACAGCAACAGAAACACTGCCTACAAACAGATTAGCACTCAGTAAGGAATGACTGAAACCCAATTAAATGCACCATACAAAAACTAATTAAGGCAGACAGATGGAGAATTATGGTCAACACCATTCAAATCTGCTGCCGCATCTAACATAGCAGGAATTTAAAGTAGTTTCTTATTTTTGCTTGCCAGAATTATAGTGATAATTCAGAGAAGTGCCACTATCTGCATTGTATACAGATTATAAACCGGGCTTTAATTTCTCAGTCTTTTTCAAATGTAAAGGCTTAATTGGTTTTAAGGAAAAGAAATCACCCTTATCAGATTCCCTACTCAGGCACAATACAAGGGCAATGGCCAGGTTAGCTACGCAAGCTTTCTCTCTCACCAACCCTGTTTTTGAACTAGCAAAAAGCAATCTATATGAACTTCTGAACTATTAAGCAGTTCTAATAAATCTGCAAGAATCACCTACAGAGAGCTCACGGTATGTTTTGTAATTCTTTTCTGCAATCACGCAGTTGGTAATTGTCTCACAAAAGCATGTAATCAGGGGGACAATAGAAATATGCAGGATACTGGAGATTAAAGAAAAGGGACAAATGAAGACGACGGGTCTAATGTTATTGAACTGCCACAGGAAAATAAAATCAAATGTTCTTTGAGTTAGTGCTTCAAGGTCAGTCTTGGATCAGAAAGCTACGTGTAATTAATTGAGGCTTAAATTTTAAGACCCACTTGAAAAATAAGTTAGTTCCTCAAAAAAAAAAGACCCACAGACAAAACCATCACCTTATTGCTCAAGAAAACCTTTTGTTATTACCTGGAGGAAACTGAAATGAATTTCTAAATTCCGCAGGTTTTCCTTTCTCTTTCAATAACATTTTTTAAAGGCATTAAAAAAAAAATCTTAAGCCATCATGATGTACAAAATTTCGAAAGAAAACACCACAGTTGAGCAATTTGAATCTGACCTAAGGTTAGGAAAATTTCCTTACCTACAATGATCATAAAGCCTGCCCAGTGAGGATTTCTGCCCTTCAGGGTGGGTGGTACCTTTTCTTTTTTCTTTTTCTTTTTTTTTTTTTTGTCTTTCTAGGGCCACACTAGCAGCATATGGAGGTTCCCAGGTTAGGGGTCAAATCAGAGCTATAGCTGCTGGCCTAAGCCAGAGGCACAGCAATGTTGGATCCAAGCTGCATCTGCGACCTACATCACAGCTCACAGCAATACCAGATCCTAAACCCACTAAGCAAGGCCGGGGTCAAACCCACAGCCTCATGGTCCCTAGTTGGATTCATTTCTGCTGCACTACGATGGGAACTTGCTTTTTTTTTTTTTTTTTAACATTACAATTATTTTCCATGTTCTGGGTACTACTCTAAACACTTTACATGTTATGAGACTCAGCATTCTCAAAGCAATCCTATGAGATAGGAACTATTATCCCCATCTACAGATTAGCAAACTGAGGTAAGAAAATATCAACAAATTAATGATCTAACCAATTGATAAACAGCAGGCATTTCAGAACCTGTCCATTCTTATCAAAATTAGAGTTATTAAGGCCAAGGTATGTAGTGATTTCTTATATTTAGACCTTAAAACTACTTCTAAAGTAATTCACAGACCTTCTCTATAATTAAGTTTTCTAATGGTCACAACCTAGCAATAAAAGTTTTGCATTCGTAAGTTCTGAAAAGCACACCAACTGTATAGTAAGAGCCATCATATGATGCTTTTTTTTTTTTTTTTTTTGGCCATTCCTGCAGCATGTAGAAGTTCCCAGACCAGGGATCAAACCCATACCACAGCAGCAACCCAAGCTGCTGCAGTAATAATGCTGGATCCTTAACCCACTGCATCACAAGGGAACTCCTTATCATGCTTTTAATCATTGTTGACTTACTTTATTTTTTAGGTCTTTTTCAGGGCCACAGCCACCACATACGGAAGTTCCCAAGCTAGGGGTCAAACTGGAGCTGCAGCTGCCAGCCTACAACATAGCCACAGCAACACCAGATCCAAGTTGCATCTGCCACTCACACCATAGCTTGCAACAACACTGGATCCTTAACCACTGAGAAAGGCCAGGGATTGAACCCACACCCTCATGGATATTAGGTTCTTAACCCGCTGAGCCACAAAAGGAACCCCTGATTTATCCTTTCAACAATTACTTTTTAGTGTGAATGATTAACAAGATACTACAAACAACTACCATACCAAACATAGCAAAAGTGTGGCTATCGTACTTATCATTTAAGGCAGTAGGATTTTAGGGTGGCTCCAGTTTAAAATCTCCTGAGCAATTTCTGTGCCAATAATTTTACTTAGACTCCCAAAGTAACAATCCAGTAGTTCAAGGATGAGGGAGAAAATGCTGCCACATTTCATGAATTATAAATTAAATATTGTTTTCATAAGGAAAACCATACAGTTTCTAACAATGAGAGTAAGTTCTTGGATAATTTTTTTTTAATTTAAGGGTGCTATTGAGGTTGATAAGCTAATTATGTAATTTACTGAGAAGTAGAGTTCATTTTATTCTGACTGTCCTCCTGACCCTCTAAGACTTACTAATTTTCCCCAAATAAAATTTTAATCTTAATTACAATGTCAGGGAAGGCTTACAGCCAATAGCCCAAGAGCAGGGCTGCTCTGCAAATTACCCAAGGCAGGGCTCTTCTGAATGCTACAAGTCTTGTGCAAAGCAGAGTATGTTTTTTAGCTGCATGGTTATGCAAAGGACTAGATTCCAAAGGGCTATAGGAAGCAGGCACAGAAAGTCAATTCATATAGATAAAAGAAGTTTGTACCTGTCTGGGCTTGAACCAGTCAAACCCACCATGCTCTGTAAATGGTAGATTGAGCAAACATGGCTGAGTTTAATTTGGGTTCTGTGGTTAAAGGCCCAACATCCAGCCCAACACTTCAAGTTTTTGCTTCTCACTGTGGCCCCACATCAAACTGCCTGGTGCTCTGTGAACGGACTCCGCACCCACCCACCTGGAGGTTCTGGTCAGCAGGAAAACCCTTCTCTTCTCTCTCCATTCCTAACTCTTCCCGTCACCCTCAATTTCTCTCTCTTCCAAGAATCACTGAGTCCTGTGAATTTTACCTCCCTGAACAGCTCCTGAATGTAGCCATTTCTTTCTATCCCTTTTGCCACCGCCCTCATCCCAGTCCTCTAACAGTCAATGAATGAGTGGGACAGTCTCCCCTCCACCACTCTTACTCCTTTATAGTCTGTTCTCTTCGCTCATTGCAGCCAGTGAGCGAAAAAGATGAATCTCATCATGTTATACTCTTACTTAAAACTTGTACTGCCTTGGAGTTCCCGTCGTGGCTCGGTGGTTAACAGATCTGACTAGGAACCATGAGGTTTTGGGTTCGATACCTGGCCTCGATCAGTGGGTTAAGGATTAGGATCCAGTGTTGCCAAGAGCTGTGGTGTGGGTTGCACATGCGGCTCGATCCCAAGTTGCTGTGGCTCTGCTGTAGGTCGGCAGCTACAGCTCCGATTAGACCCCTAGCCTGGGAACCTCCATATGCCGCGGAAGCAGCCCTAGAAAAGGCAAAAAGACAAACAAACAAACAAAAAACCTTTCACTGCCTTTAGGATAAACGTCAAAATCTGTATCACCACCTCCAGAATCTGGCTCTGCCTACCTAGTAGACCTGCTCTCTGGCACCCCTTGTTCTAGTCATATCAACTTTCAGTTTCCTAACATGCCAAGATCCTTCCCCACTTTGGACCTTCAAATTGTTGCCCCTATATGGGACTTACTTTTACCATAACCTGACTTTCTAAATCCACAACTAGTCAGCTTACCTGACTTTCTAAATCCACAACTAGTCAGCTTAAAACATCACTTGCTGATACCAGCAGTCCACCTCCATCATCTCCTAGATCAGCAGTGATAATTCCTCCTCCACCGTACTGATCAAAAATTGTATTTAAATAATTATGTATTAGATTGGTAATTACTTGTTTACCTCCTGTCTCCCCCCACTCAAATGTGACTTCTATGTTTTGTTCCAGTACACAGCACTGGAGTAGCACATAGCAAGTGCTCGATAAAGTCTCAGTTCACTTGCCATCAGTTCTAAAAAGGCTTTCCCCAAATCTCTCATTTGGAATGACCTCCCTCTCTTACCTCTCCACCCAGAGTACCTCATTCTTTAATGAAAACACATTTCCCAGCTTCCCTCACATTACAGGGACATGCGTGCATGTTTACCTGCTCTACACAGTAAACTACACGAAGGGAACGGCTATTCTTTGGTTCATTATTATACCTGTTAAGTTCACATTTCTCCCCCAACAATGTGTTCACAGTCACAATACAATGAATGTTTGTATTGCTAACAAACTGTACCCCACCAACAACTTAAAAAGTAAACCAAGGGGATGGGGTGAGAATTACCTGTTTCTGGTTGAGCTGCCTTTTCTTTCTTAGCACCACTGCCGCTGGGGTGGGATCGCTTCCGGATCATGGACATGAGGGATCTTTGGGAGAAAGAAAAAAATTGACAGGAAATTAGTGTATGCCTTATGATCCAAGAAATAAAATGTACAGATTCTAAGTGATCAGTAAAAATCCAACTCTTCTCCAGGTACATGAATATATAGCTAGAATTTAAGTACCTTACTTTCTACCTTTAATAAATTATTAAATTTTTCATCAATTTAATGAAAAGAAAGATGTCTCCTCCCTTTCTGTGTGAAACCAAATTCATTACTGAAAGAAGGCAGCTGCTAAGATTATTATTAATATGATGCAGACATTTGCAAAGTGAAAAAGATACAGAAAACTTTTCAAGATCCATATCTAAAATTCAGAAACAGCTATCTATGTATGTTGAAGGAGAGGAAAGGATGAAAGAATGAGGGGATGTTTTTGGTAAATATCTATTTGTGAAATATGGGCATAAAAAACACCTGAATCTGCACAATATAGACCAGATATTTCCGGGATAAAATATATTTTGACCACCGTCTCTCCGGTCCATGTTTTAAAATCCAAGTCATGATAAATTTGACATTAAAATTAAAAACCTCCACATATTAAAAGACACCACAAAGAATTAAAAGAAACCCTACACATCAATGAGAAAAGGCACAACCAACAGAAAAATGGACAAAACCAAGAAACTCCATGAAAAGGATGTCCAAATTTCCAACACATATAATTAAGGTGCTCCACTTTGTTATCAGAAAAACACAAACAAAAGCCACACTGAAGTTTTACTACATACCCATCAAATAGGCAAGACATTTTAAGTCTGATATCAAGTACTGGTTGGTATGTGGAGTAATAAGAATTCTCAAATTGAAGAAGGTGTATAAATTGATAGCACCATTGGTCTGTCTGTCTGTTTTGATACCAGTACCACACTGTTTTGATGACTGTGGCTTTGTAATATTTCTTGAAGTCTGGGAAAGTTATGCCTCCTACTTGGTTTTCATTTCTCAGGATTGCTTTGGTGATTCTGGGTCTTTTGCTGTTCCATACAAATTTTTGGATTGTTTGTTCTAGTTCTGCAAAAAATGTCATGGGTAATTTGATAGGGATTGCATTGAATCTGTAGATTTCTTTGGGTAGTATGGCCATTTTTACAATATTGATTTTTCCAATCTATGAACATGGAATATCTTTCCATTTCTTTACACCTTCTTTGATTTCTTTGATTATAGTTTTATAGTTCTCAGCATATAAGTCCTTTACCTCCTTGGTCAGGTGTATTCCGAGGTATTTAATTTTGTGAGGTGCAATTTTAAAAGGTATTGTATTTCTGTATTCCTTTTCTAATATTTCATTGCTGGTATACAGAAATGCGACTGACTTCTGAATGTTAATCTTATATCCTGCTACTTTGCTGAATTTATTAATCAGTTCAAGTAGTTTTTGGGTTGAGTCCTTAGGGTTTTCTATGTATAGTATCATGTCGTCTGTGTACAGTGACAGTTTTAGCTCTTCTCTTCCTATATGGATGCCTTTTATTTCTTTTGTTTGTCTAACTGCTGTGGCTAGGACTTCCAAAACTATGTTGAATAGCAGTGGTTAGAGTGGGCAACAGAGAACCTGGAAATAAACCCTGACACCTATGGTCAATTAATCTTTGACAAGGGAGGCAAGAACATCAAATGGGAAAAAGAAAGTCTATTCAGCAAGCATTGCTGGGAAACCTGGACAGCTGCATGCAAAGCAATGAAACTAGAACACACCCTCACACCATGCACAAAAATAAACTCAAAATGGCTGAAAGACTTAAATATACGACAGGACACCATCAAACTCCTAGAAGAAAACATAGGCAAAACACTCTCTGACATCAACATCATGAATATTTCTCAGGTCAGTCTCCCAAAGCAATAGAAATGAGAGCAAAAATAAACCCATGGGACCTCATCAAACTGAAAAGCTTTTGCACAGCAAAGGAAACCCAAAAGAAAACAAAAAAGACAACTTACAGAATGGGAGAAAATCGTTTCAAATGATGCAACCGACAAGGGCTTAATCTCTAGAATATATAAGCAACTTATACAACTCAACAGCAAAAAAGCCAATCAACCAATGGAAAAATGGGCAAAAGACCTGAATAGACATTTCTCCAAGGAAGATATACAGATGGCCAACAAACACATGAAAAAATGCTCAACATCGCTGATTATAAGAGAAATGCAAATCAAAACTACCATGAGATACCACCTCACACCAGTCAGAATGGCCATCATTAATAAGTCTACAAATAACAAGTGCTGGAGGGGCTGTGGAGAAAAGGGAACCCTCCTGCACTGGTGGTGGGGAACAGTTTGGAGATACCTTAGAAATCTATACATAGAACTTCCATATGACCCCGCAATCCCACTCTTGGGCATCTATCCGGACAAAACTCTACTTAAAAGAGACACATGCACCCGCATGTTCATTGCAGCCCTATTCACAATAGCCAGGATATGGAAACAACCCAAATGTCCATCAACAGATGATTGGATTCGGAAGATGTGGTATATACACACAATGGAATACTACTCAGCCATAAAAAAGAATGACATAATGCCATTTGCAGCAACATGGATGGAACTAGAGAATCTCACACTGAGTGAAATGAGCCAGAAAGACAAAGACAAATACCATATGATATCACTTATATCTGGAATCTAATATTCAGCACAAATGAACATCTCCACAGAAAAGAAAATCATGGACTTGGAAAATAGACTTGTGGCTTCCTGATGGGAGAGGGAGGGAGTGGGAGGGATCGGGAGCTTGGGGTTATCAGACACAACTTAGAATAGATTTACAAGGAGATCCTGCTGAGTAGCATTGAGAATTATGTCTAGATACTCATATTACAACAGAACAAAGGGTGGGGGAAAAAATGTATACATGTAAGGATAACTTGATCCCCTTGCTGTTCAGTGGGAAAAAAAATAAAAAATAAAAAATAAATAAATAAAATAAAATAAAATAAATTGATAGCACCACTTAGAAAACTTTGGCATTATCTAGCGGAACTGAAGATGCACACATCCTAAGAGCCAGTGATTCAATTTCTATGTATCTTACAGAAATACAAGCACTTGTGCACCAGGAAACATGTACAGGAATGTTCATGTAGAATTTCTACTCTTCCCTGAACTGGTAGTAATTCAAATGTCTACCAGTATTACAATGAACACACTGTGGACATTCATAAAGTGGAATATGTATCAATGAATATGAATGAGCTATGGCTACATAAAATAACATGGATGAATCTTACAAGACAATGTAACGTGAAAAGAACAAGACACAAAGGAATACACTAAAATTCAAAGTATGTAAGGAAAATAGACCACATATGTATTTACAGTTGTTTATGGATATATATAGGCAAAAACTCTTCTCTTTAAAAAAAGGATAAAAGAGTACCAGCATTATTCTACTGGATGGTGATTACATGAATACTCACTTTATCTTATTTTTAAACTGTACATAACTTTGTGTACTCTTCTATATATGTTATTATCCCTTCCTAAAAAAAGTTCCCCCAAAATGAATCAAGAACCCTTAAATTCTTTCAACCACATTAACAATATCTTCAGTGTGGTAAACTGGATTTGACAAAACAGTCTTGAGGAAGACACACAGGGAAGCTAGCAGTAGAGGGTAAAAAAGGCATAATGTTGCCTCTACAAAAAGAGGAACCATATTACTCACTCTGAAGACAGAACAACTCGATGGTCCTTAGCCATTACCATTTTTAGATTTTTTTTTCTTTTTTACTTCTCACTTCTATCTTTGGTTATATCATCAATCCCCTCTCTAACTGCCTTTTCTGAAATTTCTCCAACACACTGAACAATCTCCCACAAAGCACAGAGAGAAAAAAAAGCACGACATCCTGCTCCACCAGGACTTACCAACTGGGAAATGATCATCACTGAGCTTTTGACTTTGTCTCGTTCATCTTCTTTGGGCTCATGGTGGCCCCAAATGGAATTAAATTGTTGTCATAAAAGTTAGGACTTCTAATTTGCACAGAAAACTTTAAAATAAGCACATTTCATAAGTTGGGAGGAATGAAATAATGCAAACTTAAGTTTTTCCATTCTGCCAACTGAAGGCAGGAGTATTCAATGTCTACTTAATATTTCATAAAAGGAGCCTTGGGAGGGCTCTCACTAATCAGACGCCTCTCCTCACCTTCTCACAACACTTTGTAATGGCCACACCTCTGATTCTGAGAGGAAATTTGGGGAGTGTACATTATTGTACATAAAGATTACAAAGAAGTTATTTGTACTGCTTAGAGTATTTGTATATATTTACACATGTGAACTAAGAATATATGTTCATCATTGTAAACCACCTAAGAGATGAGAGAAAGTGTTAGCTTTAAATGTTCTGAATTAAACTATAAGTTGAAGACTGATATGGTGCCCAGAGGGAAATTATCTGTAATAATATTAAAAAAGAACCATTGGTCCAGACGGTAATTAGATTAGAGAGGAAACAGGCAGTGTGGGTTTCACAGGACAGATGAGAAGACCAGGACAAGGCATCTGGGACCAGCCAACCAAGAACTCTGCCTAAAACTGTCCTGCTTCACAGCCACTTCAAGTGAAGGGACAAAAGCTTCCAGCTA
Source organism: Phacochoerus africanus (assembly GCF_016906955.1). Classification (NCBI taxonomy): domain Eukaryota; kingdom Metazoa; phylum Chordata; class Mammalia; order Artiodactyla; family Suidae; genus Phacochoerus; species Phacochoerus africanus. The sequence continues at coordinate 127,427,173 of NC_062558.1, forward strand.
AGTGTCCCCCAATGATGGAACAGCTCAATGGAAAATATTCACCCTGAAATTCTTCAAGAAGTGTTCTTCACAGCCCCATGACGGTTAATTTTATGAATCAACTTGACTGGGCCATGGGGTACTCAGATATATGGCCAAACATTATTCTTAGTGTTTCTGCAAGAATCTAGGTAAGATTAACACTTAAATAGGTAGCCTGAGTGAAGTGGCTTGCCCTCCCTTAAATAGGATGGGCCTCACCAATCAGTTGAAGGCTTGAAGACAACAAGAGTGACCCTCCCCCAAGTAAGAGAAAAATCCCTCGGCCTGACGGCCTTGAAACAAGGACATCTGCTCTGTCCTGCCTTCTGACTCAAGAACCCTAATAGGCCCTCTCCTCCCCCGCAAAGCCACACCTGGCCAGGACCTGTCCTTTCATCAACCCTGCTACAAAACCTTTTTCCTCTCTCACCTCTCTCCCATCTGTCTTCTAGGTGAAAGGAGCAGGAAGAGGGGGAAAGCAAAAAAGCCACTTAAAGCCAAAGGCCTTCCTCTCTTTTTTCCACTTTTACTTCTATCCATGATCTATATCAGAAACAAAGTTGGAAAACCTTGATTACTGGATTCAAAGTCCATTGAAACTCAATGCATATGCAAATATATTTCTTTGATAGTGAAGTACTCCTTACCAAAAAAATCTCTTTCTACTGAGAAATTATGTCTTGTATTATTTAAATTTATCTAAAAATAAAAATCAGTCATGTTATTCAATGAAAAATTTCTTTAACGGGACTTATAAAATATGAGTTCATGCTTTTTTCATAGTCTGAATCCTACATTCATTTCTCAATATAACTGTAGGGAGCTTTTTGGGAAAATATTCTATTTAGGTTGTACTTTACTTTTAATTCCAAGAGCTCTCAAGATTTCTGAGAGTAAAAATTAAAGGCCAACAGCAAAATTATAATCACTTTTTAATACTTGTCCTTCCTCACAGACAGAAGTGACCTTTCTGATCAAGCTCAAAATTCCAGACCTTAGAAAAAGATCAAAGTGATGAATTTCCTATTTTAAATGTCAAATTCAGAATATCTCCTACAGATTTAGCTACCCAGGAAAGAATGAATTTAAAATACCTGAAATTCTTTCAATTGACTCTTGGCTTAAAGTAGATTATGTCATACCCTACTCAGTAAGGAAACTAATGAGAATCTTTTTAAAAGGCAAAGATCCATTTTCATAGTCGTGTGGGAGGAACACGCTACACATTCTATTCAGATGGATCAGCAAACGTGCAAAGTATGAATAAATGGCTTCTCTGTGTGAAGGGATTAAACAAATCACATGAGTTAATGAAAGGTAAAAATCTAGCAAAATTTTAAACTCTATTTGTTCTAGAATAAATTAAGTGGCTAACATGATGACAGGAGAAGGTAAACCGTTACGGTGGCAAGTAGGTTGTCTTACATATCTGGACAGTGAAACGAAGAGCCACAAAGAAGGCAAAAGTTGACTCTAGATCTCCCAGGGTGGGTATATTGTGTCTAACTCAGGCATGTGACATCAATAAGTCACTCAGCGCAGAAAAAGTGAATTTTTTTGTCTGCATATATGATTTTCTGTCATAAAAATTTAAACATAATATTTCTTCTTCTTACTAATGGAAGGTTCCTCTCTCAGAATTGTTGAAGGTTTATATGAGGTTAGAGGTAAAAAATAATTAGTACTTTTAGTTTAATTACTAGTTTATAAACAATTAGTGCCATAAGACTTGTTAATTCAGTAATTTTATTATTTATTTACTTATTTATTTTTTGCTTTTTAGAGCTGCACCCACGGCATATGTAGGTTCCCAGGCTAGGGGTCCAGTCAGAGCTACAACTGCTGGCCTACGCCATAGCCACAGCAACATCAGATCCGAGCCGTATCTGCGACCTACACCACAGCTCATGGCAACACTGGATCCTTAACCCTCTGAGCAAGGCCAGGGATGGAGTCTGCAACCTCATGGTTCCTAGTCAGATTCGTTTCCGCTGTGTCACGATGGGAACCCCAATAATTTTCTTTTTTAAATAACTGCACAAACCCGAGCTTTTCAAATTCATATTAGTAAAAGAAAAATATGAATGCATTCTAGAGAAGCTCAAAATTCCTTGCTCTTCATCGAAGGAAATCCAATGAGGTAGACTGAAATTTTAAAACTGAAGTATTGAGAAGTTTTTTTAAATGTCTACCTCTTTGGCTTGGAACATCCACATGAAACTCCAACATCTGCAACAGAATACTGTGGGCCACAAGATGTCTTTGTCAGGTGTTTAAGGCCCTTTCTATATATATTACAAGAGGTGAATAATACATTGGCTTTCAGAAAATGCATTCTCTGAGAGAAACACCTGCTGATATTGTTCGTACTTTTAGCCCCCTCTAATGATGCAATCTAAGCCAGTATTTTTTCAAAAGGATACCAATAACACGAACTTTAGTTTCCCTACAAAGGAATAATATTTGCTGCAGAACGGTCTTCCCAGATGTGCTTACCGGATAGGATTGGGGGGAGGAGGGGGAAGTGGTGGTGGAGGAGGAGGTGGTGGAGGTACTGAATTCTCAGACTGGTTCACTCGTTTCTGGAGTTCATCAACTGCACAGAGAGCAAGCATTCAGAAAAGAGCTGAAATAAGCAACTTGACAACTTATTTACATGTAAAGGAAAAAAACAACCTCTCTCAAAATCAAATTCTTCTATTAAGCCAAAGTTAGAAATTTCAGTATGAAACTGCAGAACATTTTAAAACTTTTCAACATCCAGCAAAAGAGGCCTTACGTATGTTATAAGTAACTGTTACCATCTTTTTGCTGTATATACAAACTATGGAAAAGGAAAAAAAAATCAAGACAATGGCTGGACAGGTGGGAAGTAAGAATTGAGTAGGTTGAAGAAACATTTGTTAACAGAACACACTACTCAGATACTAAGAAATCATTAATACTTGATTTCTAAAGTGTACAGACCAAGAATTAATTTTAAAGATGACAGTGATGAATTTTAATAGCATACTTTCCTCCTCCACTTACTTTCCTTCAAAAACTACAAATCTTAGAGCTCATGATTCTAACCAGACTTAAGACTCTCAAGTGTTTAATTCAGAAACTTTTTGCTCTCTTGAAGAGAATTCTGGAAACACAATGTATTCTTTCAATTCATTCAAGCCATTAATTTCACCAACAATGTGAAAGAGAACATGCTTGGTGCTGTTCAAGTCACAATTTCTGACTTCAAGAAGCTCAATTTAAATTTTTAATCACAAGGTGAATACCTCTAATTGGGCTCTAATGCGCTAGGTACTGCACGCAGGAACAGCTCTCCCTCTCCACAGCCATTCCACTTTCTAGGACTGACTTTACCCTAAGAGTCTGTCCATTTGTTTTTACTCTCAACACTAAGTAAGCAGCGTGGGCTAGGCTCTCCAACATCAAGAATCCCCTAGATGGAGTTCCCGTCGTGGCTCAGTGGAAATACATGCTGTGTAGCATACATGAGGATGCAGGTTTGATCCCTGGCCTCGCTCAGAGGGTTAAGGATCTGGCGCTACCGTGAGCTGTGGTGTAGGTCATGGACGTGGCTCAGATCTGGCATTGCTGTGGCTGTGGCATAAGCCGGTGGCTACAGCTCTGATGAGACCCCCAGCTTGGGAACTTCCATATGCCTCAGGTGTGACCCTAAAAAGACAAAAGACCAAAAAAAAAAAGTATCCCCTAGTTATTTCATATGCATATGTCTATTTCTCCAAAGTGAGTTTGGTTTCTTTTCTTCTATATTTCTTATAGCACCCTAGGCTATTGGGTATGGGTGGGTACACATACAGCATATGCTAAATAAAACATGTTCAAAACCAATCTCAAGTATCTCTAGCGTGTGTCTCATTTACAATAAAGATGGCTTTTGCTACACACTACCCTGACAGTCACTAAAAAGAATGGGCTATTTTCTTCATTTTCGATCAATGTTTTTAAAAATTGTAATTAATTTTCATTGTGGATTAGAGGTATTTTTAATATTTTTTAAAGGAAGAAAAGCCTACTTGGTTCTTCTGTACAGATTTCAAAATTCTAGTATAAAATTAACCAAAAAATTCTAAAGTGAATATTGAAGCTGTTATAAAGGGAACGACCTGCCTCCTTAAATTACCTACCTTCCAACAGAAACTTATTACTTATCCCTGTGTAGAAATCCAACTCACACATTCCTGTTAAGCCTTCTAAGACTGAATGAATAAATCCTTTAAATATCCCCTGGTGTTTTAAAAGTTTTTCCATTTAATATATATATTGTTGCCCATTTTATTGTTAGGTGTGAAAAGTATTATTTCGTGTGTATAATTAGACACCAAAAATGAAGCCAGTATGAACCTAAAAAGTTTCTTTTTAAAAATGCACCCTAAAATGAACAAAATAAGTACTGAATGAACATTCCTCTCTGAAGCCCTGAGAAAAGCTGAAGTTTTGATCTTCCAACATTAATAGTATCTCTTCTCTGTCTCTTAATGCTGTTATGTGATGCTCACAAAGGCTCTGAGTCCAAAAAAGAAGCTTAAATATTTGCAAATCACTTGATTACAGCGGCTATTCTATTGAATTGTGATAGAAATGAAGGAATTTAAAACAAATCTTGGTATTTTTCTATAGAATTCAGGAAATATTCTGAACCAACTATATGCCAGGTTTTTACTGGTCATGAGAGATTCAAATTAATAGTAAGACATAATAGCCTACGCAATGCTTTTACCGGAATGCTTTAAATTTCTAGCTTTCTCCTCAGAATTCTGATATTTTAATTCCAATTCTTTTTTATCCTCTTCTAGAAGCTCCAGCTGCTGTTTGAGGCTGTGTATCTCTTTGTGGAGAGTTTCATTTTGTAGCTGCTCTTCTAATTCCTTGACCTATAAGTTATAAACAGACATTTATGGGGTGATACAGTTTTTCCTCTGTCAAGGAAAATAAGAAGAAAAACGAATGCTTCTCTTTTACTTTGTATTTAACAGCAAAGAGAGTCCAGTCATCTTAAAAGCCACACAAATTCTGGGATACAGATTATACTTAAAATCATTATCAGCCATGAAATTCAATATAAATTTACTGGAGACTTATGAGCCAGATAATTTAATGTTTAAACATGATTAAAAAAGGAAAATAGTCATTTAAGTAAAAAACTGCATTTAAAACAGATTAATACTTTTGTGCCCATTTTTAAGAGAAAAATTCAGGTATTATGAAAAAGACTCGGGGAGGGCAATTTGGTCACAAATATATTTTTAAAAATAAGAAGAAAAAAAGGTCTTTAACTCAATAATACTTTTTCAGAATTTGTTTTAAAGAAATAGTAAGACAAAGGTTCAAATATATTCATTAAAGTGTTCTCTGTAACAGGGAAATTTGGAGATAACTTTAACATCCAACAATATTATTGATTTAATAAATAATGGAGTGGTCATTAAATGAAATACTATACAACCATTTAAAGTCACATAGTTCATGATACACTGATAGGGGATGATATACTACCAACTGAAAAAAAAAACAGCGATATGCCTGGTATGATTCCATTCAAACTGTATTCATAAAGTTATATAATTACATAAAGTTTGTATATGCATCCAAATATGGGATTCTCAGGTAATCTTAATTTTCTTCTTTAATTTTTTCTGTATTGTAAAAATTTATTTACTAGAAGAGGCAAAAGATATTTTTATAATCATCAAAACAACACAGCTGTGTTTAAAAGATTGCTGAATCTGCAAGGAACCTTAGAGACCAGTAAGAAATATTTTCAACCACATACATTAAAGACTATTCAGAATATGGAGTTCCCGTTGTGGCTCAGTGGAAACAAATATGACTAGTATCCATGAGGATGCGAGTTCGATCCCTGCCCTCGCTCAGTGGGTTAAGGGTCAGTGTTACTGTGAGCTTCGGTGTATGTCGCAGATGTGACTCGAATCCTGCATTGCTGTGGCTGTGGCGTAAGCTGGCAGCTACAGCTCCAATTCAACCCTTAGCCTGAGAATTTCCATATGCCATGGGTGCAGCCCTAAAAAGCAAAAAATACATATATATATAATTTTATATATATTATAAATATATGTTATCCAGAATAATTTTATAGCATAATATAACAGGTTTAGAAGTACTGATTGCTATAATTTCATTCATAACTTTTATCTAATCTTTAGTACCTCTCCCCCTACCCCAACAAGGTACATATACAACAATTTAGTTCCACACTTCAACACAATTTCGTAAGTTCTTAGCATGCATTATTCCCTAAGTGAATTAACTACAAGCAGTGGAACTTTTCGGAACCAAAATATTCTAACATAAGTTAAATAAAAAACATTCTTTCATTCTCTCTTTATTTGAAAAGGTTATTTCCTGTATATGGGGACCAAAGGAGAAGAAAAAGAAAAAAAAAAAAGAAAAAAATTCTATCCTATTCCCCAGGCTTCTTTCCCAGGGAAAACCAGTGTGACCACCTACTCATCGAGAGGTTCTCCACACACATGCCAACATTTCTTACTGAAGAAAAAAAACATTAACATTGCCTTACAACCAACTGTGTAAAAATTCTAGGAACTTCCAAGGATTGAATGTCAATATCGCTGCTTAAAAAGACCTCGACAGGTGATAACAAATGGCAGCTAACAGCCTTTCCTGCTCAAACTAGGTACACGGTAAACAGTATAAATATTGATGCAATCTTCTTAAGTGGTTTCATTAGTTGGATAGGCTTTGTTCCACCTCTTCGCCTCTCTGCCTCCCTTTCTCACCCATCAGGATGACTGTCCTTTCTGCCCAGCACACAGGGGTAGGCTGTGTCAGCTGGAATAGCTCTACTCAAACTAAAATAACCACTTAAACACAGACATTTGTGCAAGTTTACAAAATCAGAAATTTTCTCCAAGCAAACAATTACTATGAACACGGACTCTTCCTCCCTCTTTGAATAAAACCGACACCCCTCCCACCAGCTCTTTGAGACCAATACACAGTACACTCTCTGAGTGCACTTGCCGTCTCCAGAAAACAATCAACTGATAGATTTCCAAACTGCATTATCCAAGGTCTCTTCGAGGTGTCTCTTTCCCTCACTTCTCCCGACCTTTCAGATAGTTTAAAGGAACATCATAAATTTACAACAGTGTGCTATACATTTAGCTGACTACTAAATTAAATTCATTTGGTAGGTGTTTTTTTTTTCCCTAAAAGGTGAAAAGACTGTAAAGACTTCACAACTTAGGCAAAATCCTGGGACGATGAGGGATTGAACTGACTCCTCTCATTTTAAGTATGTGTGTGTATATTAAAACTCCAGAAGACAAGAGTTCCCGTCATGGCACAGTGGTTAATGAATCTGACTAGGAACCATGAGGTTGCGGGTTCGGTCCCTGCCCTTGCTCAGTGGGTTAACGATCCGGCGTTGCCGTGAGCTGTGGTGTAGGTTGCAGACGCGGCTCGGATCCCGCGTTGCTGTGGCTCTGGCGTAGGCCGGTGGCTACAGCTCCGATTAGACCCCTAGCCTGGGAACCTCCATATGCCGAGGGAGCGGCCCAAGAAATAGCAACAACAACAACAACAACAAAAAAAAGACAAAAGACAAAAAAAAATTAAAAAAAAAAAAACTCCAGAAGACAATCTGTTACCTTCTGTTGATGCTGAATTCTCTCTTCTTCAAGGAGCTGGATGAGTTTTGCATTTTCATCTAAAGCTTTTAAAAGCTGCTGGTCAGGAGCAGAACTCTGCAGTAGAAGGTGGCTTTGTCTCTTTAGCTTGTTTTGTTCAATAAACATCTGCCAAAGTTAATTACAAAAATGTGTATACCAATCCTTCTCACATATCTCCTCAAATGAAATTTGAGCAAAAGGAAAAAGTTTGTGGAGTTTTTACTAAAAAGTTAAAGGAAATTTCTGGATTGTAGTATAACAGTTTTAGAAGGAATGATGGCTATGATTTTATTTGTAACTTTTATACAATCTTCAGAACTTTTACCCTGTATCAGCACAGTATATATACGATAGCTTAGTCTTACACTGTAGCTTTTAATATTTTGTTATTGCTTTAGAATACACTGATTAACAGTAGCAGCTAATATTTATCAAGAACTTATAACAGGTATTCTACTAAATATTTTATATACATTATTTTAATCCTTACATTAACCCTGAGTTAAATGCATCCGCTATGAAAAGCTAAAATGTACTAAACACTATGTGATAGATACGGTAGCAATCATTTTACGTACATATTATATTATCTAACCCTAAGGACACAGCTGTCAAGTAGACACTATATCTCACTTTTACTAATAACGTAACTGAGGCTCAGAGGGGTTAAGCATCTTTCCAAAAGACACATGTAAGTGGTAAGATCAAGATTTAAACACAGGAGTTCCCGTCGTGGCTCAGTGGTTAACGAATCCGACTAGGAACCATGAGGTTGCGGGTTTGATCCCTGGCCTCGCTCAATGGGTTAAGGATCTGGTATTGCTGTGAGCAGTGGTGAGGGTCACAGACGCGGCTCGGATTCCATGTTGCTGTGGCTCTGGCAGAGGCCGGTGGCTACAGCTCTGATTAGACTCCTAGCCTGGGAACCTCCATATGCCGCAGGAGAGGCCCTGGAAAAGACAAAAAAAAAAAAAAAAGATTTAAACACAGATGTGACTGATTTACAAGCCCAAGCTCTTAATCACTGGTTAATCTCCTTGCTCTGCTATTTCCTAGACCTAAGGTTTTGTTTTTAACCACTTAGTTTTCACCCAGTGACGAAATAGTTAACAGTAGGAAGGGAAAGAGGAGAATGGAAAAGGTATATTAATATTTACTAAGCATTTTATTTGGCAATTTACATACATGATTCATTTAATCATCACCACTTTACACGACTGAAAAAAACATTATTTTCTAGTCACCTCATTTCATTTTCTTAATACCCTACGTAAGGCAGTCAATGAGTGATTCCAAGCATGAAATATTCTACAAATTCTGAAATTAGGCCCATCTTACAATAGAACAACATTTCCAAGTGAACTTTAATTCTTCTTCCATCTGACTCTTCATTTCTGTGTATGAACAGGTAAGGAGATAGCATGAGTGGATGAGTGTGTGCATGTGCACAAGTGCTGGGCTAGAGAAAAGTGAGACCAGAGGCAGCCACACACTAGGAAAGAATAATCAGTACTCTCCCATGCTATCTCTTTTTTGTGTGTCTTTTTAGGCCCACACATGCAGCCTATGGACTTGCCCAGGCTAGGGGTCGAATTGGAGCTGCAGTTGCCAGCCTACACCACAACTCATGGCAATGCCGGATCCTCAACCCACTGAGTGAGGCCAATGAGACCAGGGATTGAACCCAGGTCCTCATGGATACTAGTTGGTTTTGTTACCGTTCAGCCACAACGGGAACTTCTATATTCCATCATATTATCTTAAATTTGAGACCAACGGTTTAATTGAAATGGGTTATTTCAGATAACTTATTATAGTAATTTCTTTTTTTATACAATTTTCCCTCTTAAAACTTAACTGGTTGGAGTCCCTTGCTGGTGTTTTAGAAAATATCTCAAAGAGTCAACGAGAAAGGCCAAGAAATGATATCTAAGTAAATGATGCTCTGGCTTTTCAGTAAGTGAGGCCTTTCACCAAGAGAGCCCAGAGTTCAGTAGCGGGCAGAGAGGTAGTTGTCAGTGGGGCTGACCAAGACAGAGGTGGGAGCTGGGCAGTAAGACAATGTCGGCATAAGCAGACTGTCAATGCCAAGGGCGGCTTTATTACTCTCCCTGCAATGCTTCTCTGCGCTTTGGTTCTCTCTTGGGAAAAGGGATAGTTCTCCTTTTCCATGTAGCACTCAGGTACTTTACATGATTATAAATTGTCTCAACTCTGTTATTTTGGAGAGAAAAAAAGATTATGCCTTAGGGATGTTAATAACATGAATTTCTTTTGTAAAATCCTGTAACAATCTCTAAATTGCAATACAAGAAGAATATACAGAAAAGAAATCCTTTTCAATAATAATGGTCACTTGAAAAATATTACCCATGAGACAACCTTTTCTACACTTTAAGAGAAATTTCAGTTACCAAACACTAATGAATTTGGTTTTTAGCTATGGTAAGAACTTGTTGGTTACACAAGTTCATTATCAGACAAATAACATCACTGGTATCAGTATTTCTGAGAAATTTCCTAAATCTTTTCAAAGTACGAGAAGAAAATATTCTATCGTTAATATGTAATTATTTCCAAAATAACATTAAAACATCATAATCTGAGTTATCTGGAAAGAAATGATTACATAATATCTCACAGTGCATTGGGACTACGTGTTGAAAAAGGTATGCACACCTTTAAATAGAGAAAAGAAAAACTACACAGCAAAAAGAAATGTACTGAAAAAGTACAAGAAAGTCATCAAAAACTGAAATTACATTAAAGAAATACAAAAACTTAACACAGTATGAAGACTTACTTCTTTGTGGGAGATTTTTTTTTTCTTTTTTATATAATGATCTTTATTTTTCCATTATAGCTGGTTTACAGTGTTCTTGCTTTTTATTTTTTTTGGCTACACCCACGACATGCAGAAGTTCCCAGGCCAGGAATTGAACCCGAGCCAAAGCAGTGACAACACTGAGTCCTTAACTGCTAGGCCACCAGGGAATCCCTGGTTTTAGATTTTAAATGGACAAGTGCGAGCAGAAGTAAGGAAGAAACATTTCATTTTTAATTTACAGACTTGAGAATTATTTGTATTTTTACAAGGTATATATCTTCCTTTTGTAATTAAAAATGTAACATAAATTAACCTTAAAAATTGGTTTCTAAGGCTCTGTGTTGTACACTCCAACAGGCAGTGATCTCATCCGCTTTCTTTACTATTAATACATATTCCCAATATCAGAACACTGTCTGGCTTAACAGATGTTTGCTGAACACACTAAGAAACAAAATGCAAAAGTTGTACTTCTCTGGTTAAACTAAGTTATGCACCAACAGCCATTATCTGTTGAAAATCTGAGAATCTGTAAAGTCTGCAAAAGGGAAGGTATCCTAATTTTAATCTAGCTTTGTATTTTATTCTCACTATTGGGTAGATCAAACCTAGATATTGTAAAATTATTGAGCACAGCTGCAAATACTTAGGCTACCAGGAGTATGACCTCCACTGCTCTTGCTCTCCTCCTCACACTGCTCTCTCCTCATTCGGGGTTCATGTGTGAGCATCCCTGTTTCCAGGATTCACTACAAGGTGCACGCATACTAAATCATTCATTTTCATATTCTTAGAGGAATCTTACTTCTTCCATCTGTCCTCTCTGCTACTGCATGGCCTTCAAGTTTTTCTTTGAGCTGCTTTGTATTCTAACATCATTCTACAAAGAACAGATGGAAAACTGAAAAATGTCTCTCAAAATAAGACCGTAGCATTCAGGTCAAAATCAGCCAACCTTTTCAGCTCTGCAGTGGAGGCATCCTCACATTATCTCTACTTTCCCTCCCCCTCAACCATTTATTTAACTCCATCATTTATATGCGGCAGCTTTTTCCAAAGGGCCTTAACATACTTCAATCTTTTTTCTCCCCTCCAAGACATAAGAAAACAATATTTACTCACCTTTCATTAAATTCTCTGAATAAACTGAATCATAATATTTCACATCAGATCTTCTGGGACTAAACCTTTTATAGAGTTCATTGCTAGCACAGTTACATTCAAACACAGAAAAATTCCTGTACAAAACCATAATCTAATTTTCAAATGTCATCCCCATAACCCCACGCTCTGTCTTCCTTCTACATCTTAGATGTGTCCACCTAGGAATGAAATACATTCTCTTAGCTACTTTCCTTGAACCTACAAGATGCACACAGATTCAAAATATTTATACATGATGGAAATCTCATGCAGATCAGCTCCACATCATAAGCTCTTATAGTTCAGGCAACTGGTACCTCACCATTTCCCTGGAAACCAGTCCCTGAGCCACGGAATACCCAACGACATGTCAACAAAGCTAAGCCAGAACATGAGAAGCTCAAAGCTTACCTCTAATATGAGACAAAAATCAGCACACTGATGAAAGACTCAGATAATGACAATGTTCCACAGCAAGTGGAAGAATCAATTCAAGTATGAGAGCCCATATAGCAGCTGAAGAGATATAGTAAGGCTACAATATTGTTATTTCAGATGGTATATTGAGATGGAATCTAGATTCTCTTTTTTACTTTTTGGCTGTACCTACGGCATGCTAAAGTTCGTGGCCAGGGATCAAACCTCCACTGCAGTTGTGGCCTATGCCACAGCTGCAGCAACACCAGACCCTTAACCCGCTGTGACACAAAGGAACTTTGTAACCTAGATTCTTAAGGCTACTGGAAATATATGAAAACCCTGTACTCGAACTGGACTTTCCATCACAAGTTGGGTACCCCCAAACACAATTTGTTTCCCCTATATAGCATTTTATAGTTTACAAAATACTTTTGAAAAATCCTGCCATTTGATTTTAAAATCCATTTGGTTAGATTGGCATCATCGCCCATTTTACAGATGGTGAAAATGAAATCCAATGAACTTGATACTATCCCATAGCTGGCTCCCTAAATTTGCTGATCCTTAAGTCAAAGCAACAAGCACTTAAAAAACATTTTGAGGAGTTTCTACTATGGAGCAGAGGGTTACGAATCTGAATGCAGCAGTTCAGGTTGCTGAAGAGGCACAGGTTTGATCCCTGACCTGGAAACTTTCATATGCTGCAGGTATGGCCATAGAAAAAAAATACATTGAAATGTCCTCTGCAAAGTTCTTTAAAAATAAAAATAAGAAGATCTCTGCAAGTTATTTACCTCTTGTGCAAATGACTCTGCTTTCTTTCGAAGGTCCTTTTCCAGTTCCAAGTTCACCTGCATTTCTTCATACTCTTCTACTGCTAGCATGGACACTTAGGAGACAAGGAAAAGAAAATGGACAATATTCCACAAAGATTAGCAGGAATATAGATGAAAAATAGTGTAGTGTAAAGGATTCCTTATTCAGGGCTATAAGGACCTCATCCATTGCTGCTTGGAATATAAATTGATAAGAGTCTTTTATACCCAAGAGGGTAACTTGGCCATATGAATCAAAAAATCTAAAACTACTCATACCCTCTGACCAACAATTTCACTTTTAGGAATGTATTTGTTCTCCTAAGAGAATAAGTCTTGAACATATACAGAAATTTAGTTGAGAAGGAGCTCTCTGCATCATTGCTGAAAATAGAGAAATAATCTAGATGGTCTAACACTGAAGGATCAGTAGGTAAAGTATGCTATGTACAAGAAATATCTGTCATCAAAATTGCATTGTATAGGCAGATTTATTGAGTGAAAAGACATTCATGACATATTTTTTTAAATGAGCTCATTTTTGTTTTTTAAAAGCTATACATACAAAACACATCAACAAGGATTTTACAGAAGAGGAAACATGTGAAAGGACAATAAATGTCTTTATTAGTAACCAAGGAAATGGAGAGAAAAAATACAGACACCTTTTTATACTCACCAAAGAGGAAACTGGTAAAAATTAAAAAGCACAGCTATGTCAGGTTTGGAGAGGATACAGGATAATGGAAACAAAAACACTGTTAACAGGAATATAAACTTAAACTGGAAAAAAACTCAAACATCCACCAGTAGGATACTGGATAAATGAATCTGGTATAGCCACTGAATGAAATATTATACAGCAGTGCAAGTAAACATACTGCAACAATATCCTTTGATATGGATGAACCTTACAAACACAAAGAGCTGCAGAAGGACATATGCAATATGGTATCATTTATATAAAGTTCAAAAACATACAAAATTTAAAAATATGCTGTTTAGTGATAGATACATATCTGGCAAAACTATGAATAAAAGCAATGATTAAAAATCCAAAGGAAGGGAGCTCCTGTTGTGGTGCTGCAGAAACGAATCCCACTAGTATCCATGAGGATGTGGGTTCAACTCCTGGCCTCACTCAGTGGGTAGGGGATCCGGGGTTGCAGTGTGCTGTGGTGTAGGTCGGCAGTTGTAGCTACAATTCAACCCCTAGCCTGGGAACCTCCATATGCTGCAGGTGTGGCCCTAAAAAACAAACAAACAAAAAACAAACAAACAATAAAAACAACAAAGGAAGGTACAAGTAGAAATTCATGTCCAGCAGCTTGCAAAGTACCAATGGATAAAAGAGGTATTTCTTTTCTTGGTACTTCGTCTGCCATATATGTTATAAACATGCTTAGTAAACAGTTTAATGTGTGTATATATAGAGTTTTTTCATTGAAGTATAGTTGATGCACAGTATTATATTACTGGTGTACAATACAGTGATTCACTATTTTCAAAGGTTATGCTCTCCTTATATTTATTATAAAATATTGGCTAAATTCTCTGTGTTCTAGAATATATCCTTGTAGCTTATTTTATACCTAATAGTTTGTACCTGCCCCTTCCCCCCGTCTCTGTTCTGGAAGAATATACAGCGAAATGTTAATAGTGCTTATCTCTGGGCTGTAAAGGTTGACATTTTTTTTCCTTTCTCAAGATATATCCATACTTTCCACCATATGATACAATTTTGATGACAGACTATTTCCTGTACATAGCATACTTTACCTACTGATCTTTCAGTATTAGACCATCTAGATTATTTCACTATTTTCAGCAGTGATGCAGAGAGCACCCTTGGAATTAAATCTCTGTGTATGTTCAAAATTTATTCTCTTAGGAAACAAATACATTCCTAAAAGTGAAATTGTTGGTCAGAGGGTATGAGTAGTTTTAGATTTTTTTTTTTTTTATTCATGGGAACTCCCTGAATAAAAAGAAATACATAGGAGTGCCCTTTGTGGCTCAGCGGCTAAGGAACCCAACTAGGATCCACGAGGATGTGGGTTCAATCCCTTTATACCAACTTTGGCCAAAGCTGTCTCCTTTACTCAGGGCTCAGCTGAGCCCACAGCTACTAATTTCCCTATAACTTGAGTCTAAGAAAAGAGGGCACTGGAGTTCCCCTTGTAGCTCAGCAGTAACCAACCTGACTAGTATCCATGAGGATGTGGGTTTGATCCCTGGCCTGGCTGAGTGGGTTAAGGATCCGGTGTTGTCGTGAGCAAGTGTAGGCCAGCAGCTACAGTTCTGATTTGACCCCTGGCCTGGGAACTTCCATATGTCGTGGGTGTGGCCCTAAAAAGCCAAAGAAAAAGAAAAAGAAAAATATATATTTAAGTTATTTTAAAGTGTCCTCCATGTTCAGAAAGAAGAGAAACAGCCTTACATCCATACAGGCCCAGGTCAGAGCTCTGAACTAAAGCATCACTATGGACAGAAAGAGTCAAAGGGAAGATCCTGTCAAATCAGAGGAACATGAATTCTTTCCCACTTTTTCACATGTTGCGGCCTGTTTTGTTGGGTAATGACATAGACGGGACAGAGGGAACACAGGGTACACAGTAGTGGGTAGCACACCAGTCTGTCCATCTGCTTCTAGCCAGGCACACTTTCAATCCTGAACTGAGTCATATAGATACAATCTTTACAAAGGCTCTCTTAATGGCTGCTTTCACAAATGTTCCACCAGGGCACTTCAGTCCTAACTGACTAAGGACCGGTTTGCTGTGTAATGACATAGAATTTCAACTCTGCACTCGGTCAATCTACTGCCTCCTCAGAGGAAAGACTAATAGTCTTACTCAGTAAAGAAATGTAAGTGGTGGTTTGGGATGTGAATTATAGGTCTTGGAGAGTTAAAAGAGTTTCAGACCTATTTAAAGAAGAAATTTCCCAAAGAAAACAAAGAAGATTATGACTATCTGAAGCCCTGGGCAAGATAACTGACTTTCTTGTCTATATCCGGAACACTATAATAAAAAGTGAATTTTCACATGTCCTGGCCCTCTTGGATTCTGAAAGGAATTAGGTTGGTACTAGTGGTATTTATTTATACAATCTCTCTCCCTAGATAGGGGGCTCCCTGAAGGCAAGGTCCATGATGATAACTTTTATAGAACCCTCTGTTGCTAGCACAGCGCATCGAGACTGAAAACTCCTCTACACCATGTCTATCTTCTTAAGGTACAAAAGGCAGAGGAAATGTTACAATCTAGTACAACTCCCACGTTTAGCTACAAGGTCTTTTATTTATTCAAAAATCTCAATTCATACATGATGCAAAGATGGAGAACTACCACCAGTAACAATAGGGAAGCCCTGCGTCTGAAAGGTTTCCTTTTAAGGTTGTAGCTTCTCAACCAGGAAAGACAGTGGCTGAGGGGAAAAGCAGAACAAATAGCACAGGAAGTCCCCTCACTTAAAGCTATGTTTGCGCAATTGCACTTTGGCCTCATTCCTTTGCCCTAAACAAGGGTGCAAAAGAAGCAGCCCCATGAGACTTCATGCTGTGTTTTATGACAAGAATGATAAAATCAAATCACACAGAATTTTCTCTAGAAGTAGCCTTGGAGAAACTTGCTTCTTCCCATGAGAGCACGTTCGTTTCATTCACCTGATCAACTGGTTAATTTTTACATGATTCACACAAATGATTATGAATCGCTCATCACACTGGCCCCCAGAGAGCTGAGTCGGATTTCAGGCACACATGCAGGAAATGTACAAGAACTCAGAGCAGGTAAGCACTTTGTATACTAATACATACTCTCACTTTCCCTTTGTCCCATCTTCCATGTTCTCTTAGTTTAAAATTTTATTATACAATTTTGCATAACTTTACGTAGCTATCCTATCTCTTCCGGATTGAAGAGAGATTTACCATATAACCTTCCAAATATATAAATACTGAGGGGATAGGCAATACGGCCATCATTCCAGGATATGTGTAGGACAAAACAGTATTTAGGTTTGAAGCTTCACAATGAGTGGGTCATGAATTCAAGTAAAGGCACTTTTAAAGGTCCGCAGACTCTAAGGAAGGTGACACAAGACAGGAATGAGGAAGACTTGTTGCTACAAGTTAGAAAAACACAATACAGAAGAGTTTTACTACCAGAATCTTTAAACACAGGTATAAAACAACACAAAATACATATAAAAAATAAATTACATATACAGAGGAAAAAGACTGGGAATACATACCTCTATTGCATTTTTCTAAGACTTTTCTCTGTTCCAGAACTTCTGAATTTAAAATATCTTTTTCTTGTTTTACTTTATTTACCTAAAAATATGGGATTTTGAGGGGAGAAAACATCCAAAATTGAAAAACATGATATATGTGATGTTTGATATTCAAACAGCTGTTCAACTTTCAACATGATGTTACAATTTAAAGCAGTAACTGGCTTCACTGTGTTAGGCTTTTATTAAAGCTTTTTAAAGCCTCAAAGTAACTAGTTAATTTAGGAATTACATCTGGCAGAGAACTTCTTTACATATTCCAAATGGCATTGGCCTTGGTTCCTAAATATGGCAGTGTTCTAGCCATCCAATGTAAATGATTGATTTTTTTAATGCAAAAATCCAACTGGATTGCACTCAGAAAATACTCGACTTGGAGTTCCCATCGTGGTGCAGTGGTTAACGAATCCGACTAGGAACCATGAGGTTGTGGGTTCGGTCCCTGTGCTTGCTCAGTGGGTTAATGATCTGGCGTTGCCGTGAGCTGTGGTGTAGGTTGCAGACTTGGCTCGGATCCCGAGTTGCTGTGGCTCTGGCGTAGGCCGGTGGCTACAGCTCCGATTAGACCCCTAGCCTGGGAACCTCCATATGCCGTGGGAGCGGCCCAAGAAATAGCAAAAAGACAAAAAAAAAGAAAAAAAAAGAAAATACTCGACTTATTTAATCATAGATCCAATATTCAATTTTGTTACTCATTTTAAACTCTGATGACATTTGCCTTGAGTAAAACATAAATTTTTAAAATAAAAAATACTTTTACTTTGGCTTAGATAAAATACATATGAAAATCTTTCCCCCAAAACTTTAAATTTCTGAAATAATTGTTGTTATCTATCAACAGGAAAAGAGACTATCATAGGATAGTTTTTTAAAAATGTAAAGTTACACGTATCAAGTGGATAAATCTCAAATGCATTATGTTGCATAAAAAAAAAGCAGGTACATTTATACAGTTAAAAACACTCAAAACACTAGGTACTGTAGTAAAAAAAATGTAAATATATGTATTGAAATGATAAAAGCAAGTTCAGAATAATGGTTGTTTAGGGAAACAGGGCAGGGGGTAAGGAGAATGTAGTTAGGGAGAGACACATAAGGGGTTTCAAGGCTATGCAAATGCTTTATGTATTAAACTACATAGTAGGCATACAGATATTCATTATTTTGTTTTTTCATACTTTTCAGATGTCTGAAATGGTCATAATAAGAATAACTTCCTAAATGGCTTCCAACAACATCTCTAAGTGGGAGGGGAGATAATTATCAATAAATAATTATAATTGAGGAAAAGAATGCATCAAAAGGTGTTTCTCTCTTCTACGGTTATACTTAAGAAACAAACTGAGATAATGGTCCAGAAAGGGACCCTGAGTCAATCAGCACTTCTAGATTGTCTGTGAACTGGTTTCTTTTCAGCAAAAGCGATATTTTTCTTTCCAATTTAAATCAGGAACTGGTATACATTATCCAACTGGAATGCCACTTCCAAACTGTCATCAACCTCCTTCTCATTCACACTTATTGCCATGATAAGTAAAAGCAACTGCGGTTGGGAGTTGGTGGGCACTGCTTCCCAACTTTCGGCACATTATGGGCCTTAAGAATATGGGTAGGGGAGCTGAGGTAATTGGATGAGGCTGCTCACTGAAAAGATCAATACCTTGGCCTACATGAGTCCTTCCAGGGATATCAAGGTGCTGTAAAAACATCATTTTGGAAGCCTTGGGCTACAGACTCTAAGAACCATTGACACAAGTTAAACTGAGATTGCAAAGGCAGATCCTTGAAACCTCATGCAAAGAAGGCCAACTATGTGCTCCTGCTCTTAAAGACAATTCAAAAGGAAAAAGAAAAATATTCTCCAAAACCCACTAGAAGCCATCTTTCACATATGTCTGTGCTGGAGGTACATGTGGGGCCAGCCTTTCCCAACTGAGACGGCTGGAGAAGCAAAATAATTGTTCACCAGTAGCAACAAGGTGTATGACTTCAATTGCAGACATCATTTTCATAAATCTGCCTGATAGTGAAATATGAGGGACAAAAGGAAATATGTCAATGCTGTCTTAGTATTTTATTTCTTGAGCTAGGGGGTGTGTATATGAATGTTCATGATCTTATGCTCTATTCCATCTCATACACCTGAAATAGTGCGGACAAAAGAGAAGATTAAAATCAGTACATGGTTCTCATATCAGAAATTAGCTTCCAATAGCAAGCTTTTTCCTTAGCCTGTCCCCAGACACCTGAAAACACTAACGGTCTTGCCTTTTGGGCTTAGATACATACTTCTTCCATTACTTCTACAAGTTTGCTCTTGAGATTTTCCAGTTCAATGGCTAATATCTTCTTTTCCTCCTGAACAGATACAATTTGATCTCGAAGTTCTGCATTTTTAAAGGAAAAATAAGAAAAAAAACCTTTACTTTTAAAAGAAGAAATCAATCTTGTCAGAAGTATTGAAAACAGCAGTACATGTGTGACTTATGGTTAAAGTTATTTAACGATTAAAAGGAAAATGAAGGAGCAAAAGACAATGGAAATTTCATTTCTGTGCCCTCCCCCCAGTATAGCTATGTTTCTAAAATTTTATATCACTAGATCATGTTTTCCTTGCATTCTATCAAACCTGTATTCTAGCAAACTATCTGGCATTTTAAGAGAATTTCTTAAGCTTTCAGCAAAACAAATTAAGGCACTGTACTAATTTCTTTTTTATTGTACAATGGCCATGGGCTCTTGTCACCATGCAATACAAACAACTGGGTGGCTGAAAATTTGGAGATTTTTGATGTAAAGAAAAAAATGCTGACTTGCTGCCAATTTACAGCCCTTAAACATTATTTGAACTGACTTAAAATATAACCTATTTGAAAAGGGTTAATTCTAATAATTTTCTCGCCAGAGTTGTAGGTGCTTTGTTTCTTAATTTATTTTATATTTCTTATTATTGAGATTTAATGAAAACTGTGTTACTGGAGTGAAAATATTAGCAACTCTAAGTGCATAAGCTTCTGGTGTTACATTAAAGTTACTTCTGCCACTCAAATGTTAAAAAAAAAAAATACATGGATTAGCACAGAGTACTTAAATATACACCCAGGCCTACATGGTTTTGCCACTTAGCTTTTAAGTGCTTTTCATTTCTTACCCTTCTCCAAGGACAATAAGAAACCTGCTATATAGGTATTTATTTATAAATTAAATCAAACTTTTTTTCTGGCTACACCCATGGTATAAGGAAGTTCCCTTTGACACAGCTATGGCAATACTGGATCCTTAATTCATGGCACCAGGCTGAAGATCAAACCCATACCACCACAGAGACAACACCAGATCCTCAACCTGCAGCACCAAAGCAGAAACTCCAAGTTAAGCTTTTTACATGAACCTAGCTTAATTGAAGGAGTTCTCAGACACTTGTTTCAAAACCACTTTCTCCAGTGGCTGGCTAATCCTGAAGAAAGAACAAGAGACCATACGGTTAAAGATCTAACAAAAGGGAGAATTAGGAACAAAAGGAAATTCCCTTCCCACCAACATAAACACGATTTTGTCTTAGGTTAGGGGGTAGTGAGTCAGGTTAAGATGACTCTTTCTTTTTACTTGCTTCTTTATACTTTCAACTAAAGTCTTATCTACCAAACAAACTAAACAAGTGTTACTCTTGACAAGTGTACTTAGTTAAAATGCCCCGAGAATTACTGAACCCCAAATTCCTTTCTGATATCCTTAACATAAACAATATATAAACATAAATATATAAAGCTAATGTGTACTTAACAGATGCATCGTGTCATCTTGCCTCATAGCAATACTTGGGGGCCAACACGGTTGCTTATGTATTGCTTTTAGCTCCTTGCTCTGACCATCTGGAAAGTTCCTGGAGGGCAAAGTCTAAGCAATCTGGGGAGGGAGCGTCCCCAAAGATTCCAGCAGAGAACCAGACTAACAGGAGGTATCAGCTCAGTATATTTTTATCCACTTTTTTCTTTCAGTTAACAAAAATATCTTTTTTTTTTTTTTTTTTGCTTTTTAGGGCCACATCCAGGGCATATGCAGGTTCCCAGGCTAGGGGTTGAATCAGAGATACAGCTACCAGCCTACACCACAGCCACAGCAGCGCCAGATCGGAACCACATCTGCAACCTACATCATAGCTCACGGCAACACTGGATCCTTGACCCACTGATGAAGGCCAGGGATAGAACCCACAACCTTATGGTTCCTAGTCAGATTCGTTTCTGCTGCACAACGGGAACTCCAACAAAAATATCTTAACACATGGTCCATATCCTTAAGAAGTTTATGGGCTAACTGGCTATTACTGTCAAAATGCTTTCTAAAGTGTCTGATGTCAAACAAGAAAGTAACTCATAAAGCGACACCCTATCATGATTCTCAATCAGGCTACTCTCTGGGACAAATATTCAGAATTTTTTCAAAGGAGGACACAGGCATCAATATCTTTTTGAGATTCTCATGTAAATACAATGTGTGACCAGGGTTGAGAGAAGCATTATCCTAAGAGGAGTCAGAAACATGCTCAGTTAAGCAGGGAATTCTACCTTTGATTTGCTTCTGACACTGTACGGAGACACACGTCTCGGCCGCACCCGCCGGGTCCATGGCTGAATCGTCCTCATCAATGTTGATCTCTTCAGTGATGACATCTGGTCCCAGCTTGGCCATGTATAACATGCTGATTCTTTTCAATGTTTTATTTTCTTTATTTAGCTATGGCAAATATAAAAACGGTTATTTTAGCAGCAGCCAAATGAGTGTTTTGGACTTTTAAACAACAGACAAATTAAATGTATTTTTGTCTTAGACATTCATCAACATTCACAGCATGAAACAACAATTAGAAGACTCTTTAAATGAGGGGGTTTATTTATACTTTTTAATATTAAACTTATTACTTTAAGTAAGACCTATGCCTTATAGCCAGCAGCATGTGAAAATGCTAGTTACGAATGGTAAGGAATAAAAGAAGAATTAAGATAAACACCGGTATAGGTTAAATCAAATTTCAATTTATTCATAGTCATTAATAGTCTTAATTAAGACACTTGATTTCAAGCACATATCTTGTTGGATGCTGTGCTACGAGTATCTTTCAAATGTTCGTTTGCCCAGCACTCCCTCTTTCTGGACACTGCCAGTCCTCTTCATTGTTCCACACGGTTTTTATGGGAACAGCCAAGTTCCCCTAAAGCATACCCTATCTCTCTGGCCATAGCTAATTCGTCCAGGAATTAGGCACATAATCCAAACGTGGTCAGTTAGATTCCTTGTCTAGAAATTTGGAGGCTGGAACAGAGGGATGAGTCCCTTTCGCACGTGTCTGAATGTACAGACGCTATTGGTAACCACATTACACTACTGAATTGAGGAACAGAGAAAGGCTCCACTCCAAAGCCAAAGTGGAGTCAATGTGTAGAGAGACAGAGAAAAGTAACACAGGTGGGGTTTCCCATAGGACTCCAGTCCATTCCTAAAACACTCCTAACTCATGGAGTTTGAGATTCTCCAATATCCCTCAAAACAAATTCCTACTTTTTTTCCTTTTCTTGCTTAAGCTAGCTGAAGATGTGTTTCTATCTGTACATAGAGTTCTAATAAAAGAAAGTTCAAGACATGTTTATATTATCTCTATTAAGAGGTCTAATTCATAGCAGATAAAGGGAATCCTAATTTACTAACATATTTGTTATTCCTATATGTAAAAATGAGTTGGTTTTTAGTTTTAGTTAGCAATTATTACCTTCTTCAGTTCATGTGTTTATGTGCATAGTACAAAGCACACATTAGGGCTAAACTTGATCCAAAGTCCACAGAAGGAAAATATGGTTTTGCTTATGTGTTCTCTCCCCAAGACTAAAATACAAAAGGTCTTCTCTTATTTAAGTATATGAAAGTATTTACGTAGACTAATTTCTCTTGTATGAAATATAAGATATCAAAATGTGTTTGCATTTACTAAGGGCCACTGGCCATCAAGACAAGTTCTGAATTTAATAATTGACACTGGAAATAAAAATGAACAGGAACCATTCATTGGAAAGCTAAATGTCTTTCCCTCTGTAAACCTTACACCAAAATAAGACATTTAGTATGGTACTTGTCTGACTTTAGCCCTTCATTTGTGATTATGATTGGGACCCCTCAGGGTTTCTCTCAAGGAAAGACCAACCCATTTCAATTTGGGAGATTCTTTGATTTGAATACCCCAATAATAAGGAAGCTAAATATACCCCAGTGGCATGGTCTGGAGCACATGCGGGTTCCCTGACCTCTCTGGGGAATCAGGAAGGGTCACTTAGAAATGGCTATGAACCTTTCCATGGACTCTTCCCGGGAAGCCTGGTGAGATCTGCTCAGGGGACCAGTCACAAACCTTCAGTCTTAGCCTGCAGCCCACAGCTCCAGCTTTTAGCTCTCCATATTACATTAGAGGATCAGGGATAAGACATGAGATCCATGATTTCCCAATCCCTCTTCCTTCAGATGGAAAATTCAAGTAAACGTCGTGGGTTCTTTGAACTATGAATGCTACAGGACGGCACTAGAAGCTTAAGGATCATCGCCAATTCTCAAATGATGCTATCTCTTCTGAATATAACAATTTAAGAAACAAGTGAAAAACAGTCAAGATTTAATTTGTAATTCTGCTTCCAATATTTAAACTAATGGTTCCCAACCCTGCACAGTACAATCTTCAGAGTTTTAAAACTCCCAATGTGCAGACCAAAATCTCAGACCAAAATCTCTGGCAATGGAGCTAACATAGTATTTTTCAGGGCTTCCCATGTGGTTATGATGTACATCAACACTAAGAATAACTGACACAGAATAATGCAATACTTCGTAGTACACATTTCTACAAAATCAGTCACCATCGACAGATGAATGGATGAGAAAGATGTGGTACATATATATAATGGAATACTACTCAGCCATTAAAAAGGACAAAATAATGCCATTTGCCACAACATGGATGGAACTCCATGGATAGAGACTCTCATACTGAGTGAAGTAAGTCAGAAAGAGAAAGACAGACACCATGTAATACACTTATATGTGGAGTCTAAAATATGGCACAAATGATTTATCTACAAAACAGAAAAGATCATGGACATGGAGGAGGACAGATTTGTGTTTGCCATGGGGGAGGTGGAGGGAGTGGGATGAATTAGGAGTCTGAGTTTGGTAGATGAAAACTGTTGCATGTGGAGTGGATGTGCAATAGGATCCTGCTGTATAGCACAGGGAACTATATATCTAATCACTTGTGATGGGACATGATGGAGGATAATGTGATAAAAAAAAGAATGTATATATGCATGACTGGGTCACTTTGTTGTACAGCAGAAATTGACAGAACATTGTAAATCAATCATAATGAAAAAATTTTTAGAAAAATCAGTATAGCAGAGTTAAGAAGCCAGCTCTGCAATCAAATTCTGTCTTTGCCTCTAGAATAATCTAATCTTTCAGTGTCACAGTTTTCTCATCAGCAAACTAAGAATAAAAATAGTCTCTATCCTATAATATGAAGATTAGATATTATACATAAAGTGTTTAATTGGGCGACTGGCAGAGTAAAAATTCAGCAAATATTAGCTGATAGCAACAAAAGCCATTTAGTTAATGTATCTAATTTTCCTTTGGAAATCATTTATCAGCTAGTTTTCTTCAACCATGGTATTCATCTATACAGTTTATTCCTCCAGGATACTCACAATAAAATGAAAATACTAATTTTTGCCATCTGGTGATTAATCTATTACTTCCTACACCACCATGAAATAATACATAATAACCTAATAGTTAATAGGTCTGCCCTCAGAACTTCTATCAAATCAGGTGCCAAAACCCACCAGCTGTAATACAACTACTCTATTTGCAAATTATTAACTCAAGAAAAAAGCCAAACAGAAAATTTCAAAAGTCTTCTCTGAAACAACATTTTTACCTTCTAAAAGAAGAAATATAACATTTATAGACACATGAAATCTTATAACCAAGCTAAGTGAACATTTCTGAGAACTCTGAATTCACAAATTTGGGCTGAGCAATTTCACTGCAGTTATTATTCATCAAGTTATATGAGTTAACAGCATGCTACTTATGTTTTGGAACTCTTCTAAGCCACAAGGCAAATATAAATCTTTCATAACCCAACAATAAGAGAATCTTCCACTATGTTCAAATTTAAATAGAGTTTTTATATTCAGCACAGTTAAATGAATATTTAAAGATACAAATAAGCAAGTTAAACAGACTTGGACCATATGACTTAAATAACTGGTCTATATTTATCAGTTTAATGTGCACATTTTAGCAAAGCAAAGCATTCAACATTTGCTTTTAAGAAAACTATGCAGTCAAATTGTATCATAATAAAAATTAAACATTCCATTTTTCATTAGAGAGTGAAGACGTAGAAAAATAAGAATTTAGTGAAACTTTACTGCTTAGAAAATGAAAACCACTCAAAAAGGACAATTAATACTTAAATCAAGATGTACTATTTTCATTTATTGATCACATATACAGTGAAGTTTCCAAACTTTGCATTCAATGCTATAGTATCTTCCACATCAAATGAGCACATCTATGGTTTTTTTTTTTAATTTTTGTTTGTCTTTCGTCTTTTTAGGGCCACACCTTAGGCATATGGTGATTCCCAGGCAAGGGGTCAAATCAGAGCTGCAGCTGCCAGCCTACGCCACAGCCACAGCAATGTGGGATCTGAGCCATGTCTACGACCTACACCACAGCTCACAGCAACACTGGATCCTTAACCCACTGAGCAAGGCCAGGGATTGAACCCGCATCCTCATGGATACTAGTCAGGTTCATTAACCACTGAGCCATGATGGAAACTCCTATAGTGTTTAATGGTTTTTTTGGTTTGTTTTTTATTCTTAACTTCATGAGTTCAAAAACAAACCAAATGTCCATTTTCAAAAAGGCTTCTTAAGAATACATGACAAATTGTAAATTAAGGATCCTCCTGTTAATACTAAATTGTAGAAAGGAACCTAGAGATTAATAACACAGTGGTTCACAACCAGGGATGAATGTAACAGTCACCTGGCAGCTTTTTCAACATTCCCATGCCTGGGCCATAGTCCCAGTCGGTGGGTCTGGAGTATCCTTAAGAAATCCAACCCTGGTCTATCCTGACAATCATGACAAAATAACTGCAAGTTAGAGAGGTGAATTCTCTTGCTCAAAATCATTGTTAAATAAAAAGAGGGAAGAAAAAAATAGTTTTTTAAACGGGACCACATATGGACCAACGACTCATGTGCATCATGAAGAAAGTAAGTCTGTCTCATTCTCACTCTAGTCCTTGAGAGCTTGTTGAGAGGTTCTAGCAGGGCAGCACAGCTACTGGTATACCCTTGACTGAAGAACAGTCCTCCTCTATAGGGGATGGTCATGCTCTTTGACTGTGCGTGCAGCTTCTGGAGGGACGTACATGGAGCAGAGTGGGAGGAAGGGGATACCCGCCGAGCCAGCCAGGTCAGCCAGATCAACCCTGGTGATCAATGGGGTGACAGATGTCGCAGCCAGATCGCCCTCACATCCTCACTCTAGTCCTAACTCTAGCTCATCCTGTCATTTAAGATGAGACAATGGTGGTCCAAGGAACAGAATTAACTTGCCAAAAGACACATATGTCCAAATGATATAACTAGAAAAAAAAACCCTATATAAAGTGCCTCCCAAACCATTAATGTTCCATAAACTACCAGTCCTGCGAGGTAGTCAGTGCTCTCACTTTGGGTGTACTATTGCAATAGGAATTCTTGTCAATCACAAGAAAAAATACAGAACCTATCCATAGCCACTACAAGATTCAGAACAGCTAGTAAGCTCCAAATGCAACTTTTTCTAATTGCTCCAAAAGAAGGAAAGGAAATGAAAAGAATTCAAACAGTATAATGGACCAGTGAACTCTAGTGATACGCAGCAGAACAGAAATCATGTAAGAACAGCCATGTTATTGCTTTTAAAGCAATGGCCTGTATTGCTATACATTCTCCAGACAAATAACGGAAGTTATATACACACATTTATACTCTTAGGTTCTGCCTGCTTATCTGATGAATTCTAATGTAGTGTCGTTATGCAAACAATTAAGTAAATACCTCTAGCGAGCACACTGCTAATGCATACAAATTAAATTGACTGATTGATTGATGATTGATCTGCAGAATTTCAGTTGCATCCAAAGAAATACTCTGGAGGTAGGTGATGGGGAGAGAGGAAAGAAACAAAACCAGCATCGCTAATGAAATTTGGCTGAAAATTGCTGTAATCCATTTTCTGATGAAGTGGTTCAGATGCATTTTACCCAACTCAAAATACATAAGACAGAGATAAAAATGTTCTTTAATAATAATGTACTTCTGATGAGATAGAATATAGAAAATTACACACTTGGTAAATTCATCAGCTAGAAGCAATCAGTGGAGAACTGGAGGTCACCTTTAGCAGGCTCTCACTTGCTTTCACAAATAATCACCTGAAACGTACGGCTTGAGGCTGACTTTTTCATCTGATTCAAACAGGAAACATCCACTGCTCTTTTATGTCATTCCAGGTTAGTTTTAAACTTGGTTAGTACCTTAACCAAATGCACAGACATTTGGACTGTCCAGTTCAACGGACTACTCTGGGACCATTTTCACAGGCAAAAAGCATGAATGCTGAAATTCACACATACAAATACTTTCTCAACAATCAAGATAATCTTTGCATTAAGATCGATATTTACAGTCTTATTCCAGGACTCTGAGACCTCTGATGAGGATTATCAGGGTAGACAACTGATGAGATAACTAGAAAAGCACAAGGGAAGGATAGAAGCCACTGCTTAGAAAAGCAAGTTGAAATTTAAAAGCTCAGGTAGAATTCCTTTATTTGAAATGTCTCACCTTTGTTGCCAAAGCTTCAGCACTTTCTCGACAAGTCTTCTCTATTTCAAGATGGTTCTGCATAAAATTCACTTCCTCTATAACCATGTGAGAAACTAGGAATGAGAGGAAAAAAGCCTCAGCATTCAGAGATTAGTCAGCTATTCCAGAAGCCCACACATCTTGTCCCATGATTAAGAATACTTCAATTCTTTAGCTAGCCAGATCTTTAGTTATCTCGGAACAAAAGTATTTAAAATGCTGCTCTGATTAAATCTTAGCCAATATTTGAATGTGGAAAGAAAAAACACAATGAAGAATGCTTACTGCTATTACGCAAATTTTAAGAAAGCTATTTAGGATTTTTTTAAGGGTCTATTTTTTATATATAGCTGTATACATAACCACAGACATGTCTGCTAATTTAAACAAAAGAATTTCTCATAAATTATAAGAGGCAAACATGATTTCGTTTTATTAGCAGGATGTAACCCATGCATCTACTAAGGAAAATTAGCTAAAGATAAATGTTTTAAAATAAATCTTATACTGATCTCATAACTGGAATAATAATGTGGCAGCTTAGCTTAGTATTTCAATAGCAGTCTTTATTACTAACCAAGTAGTTAAATAAACTCCAGGCCAAAAAAGTACAGCAACAAGATTTATGTATTATGTGATGATGAAAGTAGATGCTAATAAATTGCATCTTACATCACAGATTGTCAGGAAGGTTAAAAGAAAAATAAGATTTTACTTGATATTTAAGCAATGCTTCAAAAACAGTAATTTTCAGACACTTTTGGTAGCTCGTTTATAAAAACTGAGATTCAAAGGTACAAAGTAATTTAGAACTTAAATTATACTTTGAAGATCAAGTAAGAAAAATGTCAATCCCTTTCACAAATATTTCTAGTTAAAAGAAAATGCTCAGAATCTCAAACTTAACTTTAGATATATATACTTATTGACATTTGTTTGGTTTAAAAAGAAAAATTAAGGACACCCAAATGTGAAACCCAACAAAGTTAGGCAAAAAGCACTGGGCTCATATAACACAAAGAGAGATTACTTTTGCTTCATTTAAGCTTAATTAACCTGCAATTATGATTAAACTCAGGGGAAAAAATTTCTCTCCAAATTAAATACAAAAATGTATTACTTCCTAAGTCTGTCCAAAGTTCTTATTATGTTAATATTCAAATTCATAAAGCAGCACTAAATGGCCAGAAACATCTCTAACCTTGACATTTTTTCAGGGGTAATAATAATCTGCAGCAAATGCAGGCCAACCAAAAACCACTTAACTAATTAGTAGTTGCAGTCACCGAGAAAAACATGAATCAACACTGTTATTACAAGTGGCACATTTGAGTGGCATCTAATTATGACTTGATGAGCACGATACTTGCATTATCAACATTACTACTGCATCCCATCAGGGCCTAAAAGCTGCTGATGGCATTGACTTCGAGAAACTCCCACTCAATGGTACAGCAGCACCCAACAATCGGCTTGGCAGGGGCCCCCCTCACTAAATGACACGTTAAGCGTAATTACTGGTAGACATTGTAAATAAACAGGATTGGAAGTGAAAATTGTACCAAGTGCATAAGACACAATCTGACACATTGGAAGTGGCAGCCTTAATTGAGAGTTTCTTTGACTGCTCAAGATCATTTCAACTGCATTTCTCAGAGGACAGTGATTATAACTGTGGAGACAGACGGCATAATGGTATCAGCACTGCTGACAGAGCAGTGAATTAAATTGTATCTGCTGTTGTGTGAAAGCCTTGATGAGAGGTACAGATGCCTTAGTGGTCTTATCATTATAACACAATGGTCATGTTGTCATCAACCTTTCTGGCTCCAATTGAAAAGAAATGATTGTGTGTGAAGCTCCCCCCCCCAACCCCACACCACCCCCCTTCTTCTCTTCTATCTCTTGTTCTGAATAGAACCAATTTTCAGAGAGCTATGAAATCACGCAATAGGTCCTAAAATGCAGCTGCTTGGCATACAAACGGGTCCCCATTAAACTGGAATCACACACAATATGTGTTTATGCCAGAAGAACAAATAGAAGCTGAACACAGGCCAAGTTTATTCACACACACAAAGCCCATGTAGCTCTTCATCAATATAATTGCCTTTTATATTGTAGTTTAAATAATAGGCTCTATTATTTCCTTAAAATCCTAATATCCCTGGCATTTTATCACTATGTTTACAAGGTAGGTTCTTCAAAAATGTGAAGGAAAGAGAAAAGAAACCTATACAATTTTTACAACATCAAATATTACTTCGAATTTTTAGCCTTAACTACTTGACATCTTCTACCACAATCTGGTATTTCCACTATCATAACAAAAACATAAACACTCTGCATTTTTCACAGGAATTTGACTTTTTATTCAATAATATTCTTGCTCATGGAAGAGTAAGAAAAATCACTCTACAGTAAGGTTTAGGCCTATCAAAAGGAAAAAAAAAAAGCCCACTTATTTTCTAAACATTTTGTAAAAGTTGCCCTGTAATTTAACTTGATAAACTTAGCTAGGTGGCACTAGCCCATATTTTCTCCAGTTCTGACACGGTATATCCCATCAGGCAGTGTTTTCTATTTCTTCCTATAAAAGGAGCAGTGGAAATTTTAAATTGAACTTAAAATCTTAAAAATTATCCCAATGCTAAATTGACAGCACAGAAACCTACTTATCAACTCTCTAGATTCAAAAGGAAGGAATACATTTCAAACTATTTATAGTTTTCAAAAGAATAACCCAATTTCCAAAACCAAAAGTCAGGTCACCTAATACAAAACAGAATTTTTTATATATATACAAATTTATTTCCACCTATCAAAGGATAAACTCTTTTTTAAAAAAAACCTTTACTTGTTCATTAGTTATTTGCCTTATGGCCCTGATTTGGAGCCTGTCTCATAACATCCACAATCCATGACCACTGCACCTAAAACACCTACAATTTGGATGACTTGAAGGTATAAAAAAGAAAAAAGATGAACTTTAAATAAAGTGACCCTATTTCTGCAGTTAGGTTTTTAAAAATCCTAGTACTTTAGAAATCGTACCGAAATATTTACAGATAAAATGATATGATGACTAGAGTTAGTTTCAAAATAATCTGAGGTCAGTGAGAGCAGGTTATGGACGTATAGATGAAGACTGGCCATGAACCAACAACTTCTAAAGCTCTGCGATGGGTACAGAAGGGTCCATTGTACTTTTTCTCACTTATGTATAAGGTTGACACTTTCCATAATAAAAGTTCTTTTTTTAATGACTCTGAAAACTCAAAAGGGTAACCTGAAAGAATATTAATTATTGCTTCTATCAGTAGCAAAGTCTGTCTCTCCTGTCCTATGACCCCAAACATTCTTACATACTTATCATCATAGAACACTTCGTTCTATAGAGTAACTGTGATTCTTTTATTTTTGTCTTCTACTAACTCTGAGCAGCAGAGCAGGGATTTTCTTTACTCATGGCTGACTCTCTTGCACCTAGCAAAAATGCTAGGTACAAAGTAGGTATTCATGATTGTGTTTGTCTGATGATTAAAAAAAAAAAATGTTCCAGGCCTAAGTTCATGTGTGAACATCTTTTTGGAATGTTCTCTGTAGTACGGAATTGCTTAGGAAACAAACACCATCACTGTTTATTGGGCCTACTAGGTATCTTTCAGGTACTGAACCCTTTGCATGTATCTGCTCATAATTCTTCACAACAATCCTATGAGATAGGTATTATCATAGCAATTTTATCTTTGAGGACACTGAAGCCCCGAGAAGTCAAGGAACATACCCCAGATTATAAAGTTTTAACTGGCGAAGCCCAGCCAAAGCTCTTTCTAGGTGAGTCCAGTGCTCTGTGTCCCATTCTAATTTGTTATATTTAGCAATGATGTTGCTGCTTCTTTTTTTTTTTTTTTAATTTTCTACTTAATGATGGTTAGAAATTTATTTATTTATTTATTTATTTTTTGTCTTTTTGCCATTTCTTGGGCTGCTCCCGCGGCATGTGGAGGTTCCCAGGCTAGGGGTCGAATCGGAGCTGTAGCTGCCAGCCTACGCCAGAGCCACAGCAACGCGGGATCCAAGCCGTGTCTGCAAACTACACCGCAGCTCACGGCAACACCGGATCGTTAACCCACTGAGCAAGGGCAGGGACCGAACCCACAACCTCATGGCTCCTAGTCGGATTCGTTAACCACTGCACCACGACGGGAACTCCTGATGTTGCTTCTTGAGCAAAACTCCTCTCTATCCAGCCAACTCTCATCAATATTTAGATGCAGGATATCTCTAAAGTATATGTGCTGAACATACTGTAAGTTCTTCTACAGTATCAGATTACTTAGAAAGAATTTTCATGTAGTGAGAAAACAACCATGAACTAGCAGGTATGCAGAAAACTGAGAGGCCCTAAAACAGAGCAATGGATCTAATGTTATAGCCTGAAAGTCATGAAAGGACTTTGACTTTTATTTCATAGACATCTGTCTTTCTAGGGAACATTGCTTTGCTATGAAGTGGTGTACTTTGTCCAGAAAGATAGGAAAAGGCTCAGAAGAGCTGACAGAGAGCCAAGAACCACATGGACATATGGGCAAAACCAGATAGGAAGTATGCCAAGCTAGGAAGTGTTGATCCCTACCACCTAGCAAAACTTTTCCTGGTCCTCATTCAGATGTTTCTCCTGTGTCTTGAGAACTAGAACTAGGAGGTAAACATTACAGGAAGGCAGATTTCAATTTAGTTCCAGAAGAAACTTTTCTCTGGAACTGCCCGAATATGGAGGCTGGTGCCTGGAAACTAATTCACAAAAGGTAATGGACATGAGCTCTTAATACTAAAGGGCAGTCAAGCCCTGGATGGTGCAGTAAATGAGATGGGCATGGCAGCAACTAATATTAATTCACTACTTACTATAGTGCCAAGCACAGTGTTCAGCACTTTTTACACAGATTATCTCATTTCATCCTTGAACAGACTATGAGGTAGGATCATTTATTCCACTTTCAATAATGCAGAAATTGTTCAAGGCTACAGGGATTCACACCACATGAAGCTTTTCATGGTGATAACTGCCTCATTCCCTTCCAAATCCGAAATTCTATCTTCTGCTCTAACGTCATGAATCATTTATCTCAGACACAATTTTTAACAAATATTTGAAGTTTTCTTTAGTCTCCATTTTCTGTTCGAGTTAATACTCTGTTTTCCTTCCATCTAAACTTTAGTTAGGCTGACTCAGTAAAGGTAAAAACTGAATGACTACAACAATAAAGATTGTCAAAC
This sequence comes from Phacochoerus africanus, assembly GCF_016906955.1. Classification (NCBI taxonomy): domain Eukaryota; kingdom Metazoa; phylum Chordata; class Mammalia; order Artiodactyla; family Suidae; genus Phacochoerus; species Phacochoerus africanus. Next base: position 127,460,630 of record NC_062558.1, read on the forward strand.
TAACCTTTGATTATTTTAGAGTATGAGTTGTTCATAGTGAAAAACATAATTTTTCTTTTTCTTTTCTTTTTTTTTTTTTTTTTTTTTTTTTTTTGCTTTTTAGGGCCACGCGTGCAGCACATGGAAGTTCCCTGGCTAGGGGTCGAATCAGAGCTGCAGCTGCCAGCATACACCACAGCGACAGCAACGCAGGATCCAAGCTGCACTTGTGACCTACACCACAGCTCACAGCATTGCTGGATCCTTTAACTCACTGAGCAAGGCCAGGGATTGAATCCTCATCCTCATCCTCATGGATACTAGTTGGGCTCATTACTGCTAAGCCACAATAGGAACTTCCAGGAAAAATGTCAATTTTAAAACTATCAAAAGTATTTAGAGGAAAAGACAAAGAAAGGGAAAAGAAAAATGGTAGATGAAAGCAAAGTTCACGTGTTACTCTAAAGGATTTGACAGGAAATTGCTTCCTCTTTTGCATAATGTAAGAGGGGTAAAAGTCCCTCATACCTACCTGGAACAAAACATCCTATGATAATTCAAACCTTAAGAATTTGAACTATTCCCACTGAAGACAGTATGCCAATCCACTATCAATAATTAATTCAAGTACATTAATTGGTAACAATGTCAATGGCATAACTCTTCCCACCATGACTCAGTGTCAGTTCAAGTGTAAGAATGTCCCATTAATCCTACATTAGGGATGGAGAAAGTCCTAAACAATCGCAATCCACACATTCACAAATAAAAAAATCCTTCTGTCACAGCATATTGGCCACCAAAGACAGGTGTTCCAACAATATTCCCTTTAGGTTTTCCTTGTTACAGCCAGACACCTGAAATAAACTGGCTACTGAAATTTAACTATAATGCTGCATTTAACAGCTGTGTTAATTTCAATAAGAAGAAAATGTTTTGTGGTATAGTTACCAAGTCAACACTTTATGATGTAATCAAAGAGCCTGACTAATATAGCATCTGCAGAATAATGGAGAAAGGCCCTGCCTCCAAGAGGGAAGGTCACTTTCTCTGCTAAGGTCTGGCCCTTTCCCATGACTTATTTCCTTATAAGGAAATAAGGACTTATAAAGTAATAACAAAATTACATCACATAAAAAAATACAAAAATGAAGATTATTACAGCTTTTGTGGGAATAACTTTCCCTGGTGAGAGGGCTATTTCAATTATTCAAACTCCTAAAAATACCTAAGTTCTATAAGGCTGGAATTGCTTTTCTATTAATTAACCTAAGGAATTAATCACACCATTGTAAAGATGCATGTATAAGAATACTTGGCATTATTTATAATAACTAAAAATCAGATATAATCTATCTCTTACTAAAGCAATGTTTAAATAAATTATGATACTATCATATAACAGAATACTATGGGCAACACTTAAAGCTGATATGTATCTCTATTGACAGGCAATAATGACCACAGTGCACTGTCCGCTGAAAAGAGCAGGCTACAAAACTGAACGCAAAGTATGGCTGTATTTTTTGTTGATAAATAGAGTACACAGATAAAAGGCCAGGAAAGACAGACTATAAAATACTAATACTGGCTTTTCTCAAAGAGTCAAGATAACAATTTTTGTTCTCGCTTAACTGTTCTGCATAGTAAAAATTTTTGTACTACATACAAACTGTCTTTTATAAATAATATTTTCACAAAACGGTAATGCTCAACCATTTCTTTAAAAATCACAGTAATGCCAGGGCATTTTTTTTTTTTTTGGCAAATGGAAAGACAATTCTTCCTTTCTTAGCTGTACAATGCATCAGCAACTAAACATAGGGTACATGTCTACCCACATAATCCCAAAACACAGTTGTGTTAGAATAATGCCACTGAAATGCTTACATACTTTTCTGAAATTCCTCCAGTTTTTTAACAGCTTCATCTCGTTCTTGCCTAATTTTGTCACACTGAAATGAGAAAAAAAACAAAAATTTCAAATTTGTACCATAAGTCTGTGAAGGCAAGGCAAAGCAAACTTATAAACAACTTTATGAAAACAAAAATTAAAATCTCAAAAAAAGCATTAATTACATATATCTGAAAAAGATTAAAACTCTAATTTGAAAAACTACATACACCCTCAATGTTCATAGCAACATTATTTACAATAGTCAAGACATGGAAGCAATCTAAATGTCCATCAACAGATGACTGGATAAAGAAGATGGGTGAGATATATATATATATATATATATATATATAACACAGAATATTACTCAGCCATAAAAAAGAATGAAATATTGCCATTTGCAGCAATATGATGGACCCAGAGATTATCACACTAAGTGGAGTCAAAGAAAGACAAATATTACATGCTATCACTTGTATGTAGAATCTAAAAAATAATACAAATGAACTTATTTACAAACACAAACAGACTCACAGACATAGAAAACAAACTTATGGTTATCAAAGGGGAAAGAGTGGGAGGAAGGCAAAATTAGGAGTATGGGATTAACAGATACATACCACTTTATATAAAATAGTTTAAAAAACAAGGATTTACTGTATAGCACAGGAAACTATATTCAATATCTTATATAACAGAAAAGAATCTGAAAAAGTACACACACATACACAACTGAATCATTTTGTTCTACATGTGAAACTAACACAATACTGTAAATCAACAATAGTTCAATAAAAAAGAAAAAAGTTTTAAGAAAAAACATACAAAGAAAAAAAAGCATTAATGGCCACATGGTATTTGCACTGCTCATCAGCATGGTACTTGTACCATTTGCATCTGGCCAATTTTCTCAGACCTTCTAAGATAATGAGTTGCCTTCCTGCTCATTATCTCCTCAGTAACAGACCAATTTAATACCCTTGAGTTAAGATGTATTCATTCCTTAAGAGAATATTTGTGCCTCTTTCTAGCAGGCATTTTTCTCATACAGTGAAAACCCCACTTATCTGCAGGTCAGATTCCTAAAACTGGACAGTTTCAACTCTCCACAACACCGGGGCACGTTGGAAGTGACAACTACGTAGAGGCAAACTGCTGCCCAATGTCCCCAGGCACTTGCTCACTGAGGAAAAAAAAAATCTTCCTTATATCCTTAGAATTCTGAAGAGAAGAAGGGAGCAAATTAAAAGGAGAAAGGCAAAAAATAAACTTATTAAAAGACCGTTTTAGGGTATCTGGTATAGAAATAAGCATCTGGCCCAGAAGGTATGAATGAAGTTTTTAAAAAACCTAATGCCTATTATGAGCACTGAATTCAACTGACCTTGAATTTCACATAACAGGAAATAGAGTACATTTTTAGGAAGATTTTCATCAAAACTACCTAAAACTTTAAAAAGTGATTGTAGCTTTTAGAATGATAATTAAAACTTGTGTGGGAATACTATAATACCATAATAAGAGGACCATGAAAATAAAACACAACTATAAATCATATTTAATCTTACCGTGTCAGGTAAACCATCTGGGATATGTTTTTTGGGATTTCATACCCTTTGGGTATGTTTTACTTCAAATGTCAATGGCTAAAAAATTATGATGTCACTGATACCTGGGAAAACCCAATTTAAACAGTGAGATATTCTCATCTGATAGACTGCCAAAAAAACAACAAAAGTCTGACAGCAGGAGTTGGAAACTCTCACAAACTCCTGGTGAAAGTTTTAACTGGCATAACTACTTTGTAAATAAACTACCAACACTGGAATTGCACACACTCTGACTCAGCGATTCTCCTCCTAGATTCTATCACTAGAATCCCTAGTAATAAGTATAAAATGATCTATACAAACATGGTCTGCATTTATAATAACAAAAATCATGGTATATCCAGATTATACACTATAAGTGAAAATGAATGAACTAAAGTTACATGCATCACCGCAGATAAACCTCAAAAACCATAATGCTGAGTCAAAGGAGCTGTAGAATATATACCAAATGATACATTAAGCATGCCAAACACTCTAATTCTGTGGGGTATGTGGTTGTTATATTATTCTATTATTCTCTGCTCTTTTCTATGCTTTTAAAGTATTTTTAAAATTTAAAAAAAGTAAGAAGCAAACAGTGCAATTTTGTCTATCTCTCAATAACTGAAACTTTAAAAAACTTATCCGTTCATTTAGGTAAATCTATTCTGGCTAAAGTACATGAAACAAGTACATGGTGTTAAACTTAAGCAAGGCTATTTACTAAATCCTGACCTAGACACTCCACAAAGGGGTTAGGAAAGATCATTTTCTAAAGGAAAAGGCTGTTTTTTTTTCATTCAAGTTTTCTTACAGAAATTTAACTTCCATTAAAAAAAAAAAAAAAAAAACCACAATTCTAATACAGTTTCTAGTCCCAACTTCACAGGTAAACTGCATTTACTGTCTTTTGGTGTTTAAAATTCTAAACAGTGTCCTGGGAGTTCCCATCGTGGCGCAGTGGTTAACGAATCCGACTAGGAACCATGAGGTTGCGGGTTCGGTCCCTGCCCTTGCTCAGTGGGTTAAGGATCCGGCGTTGCCGTGAGCTGTGGTGTAGGTTGCAGACGCTGCTCGGATCCCGCGTTGCTGTGGCTCTGGCGTAGGCCGGTGGCTACAGCTCCGATTCGACCCCTAGCCTGGGAACCTCCATATGCCGCAGGAGCGGCCCAAAGAAATAGCAAAAAGACAAAAAACAAAACAAAACAAAGAAACAAACAAACAAAAAAAAAACAGTGTCCTGGATTCTCAAATAAGTTTATGAGCTCCTTCTCCCCACCAGACAGTGTCACACCTAACTTGATGAGTGTGTTAGCCAGCTGTTTCAGAAATGCTCCTCTCTTCTCCTAGAATGAGGAACCCAAGCATCTTGTACTTCCCACTACCCTGCCAGTCTGCCCACCCCTGCCCATGTTCTCCCAGGTGGACAGGCTTTGGTGAATAACAGGGCTCAACATCACAGTCCTGTTCCAACATCCAAGGGTCGAGTGCCTACAGTGCAGCCATATGCTTTCACACTAACCCTCTAGTCATCACCGGCAGATTCAGAAGCTGTCTCCCGATACCAGCTGTGTTCTCTCAGGGGTCTTCATGTTGCTTTGCTTTCTATTTTCTGCAACCACATTATGATAGAACTGGCAGCCACAGAATCTACCATCTGCTATGGATACTGAAAGGGGTGTGTGTTGGGGGGGGGCAGGGATTTATACATGCTGCAACAGCAACTTATTTATTCCAAACCAGAGCTGAGCAAAATATGAAGGACATACCCATTTACTAAGCAGAAATCCAAACATCCACTTATTTCATCATTTTAGGTGAACCCAGAAAAAATATCTTGTAATCTTTCTCTCATTCTGCCAAAAGAGAGAAATTAGCAAAGATTCTGGGCCTTTTCAGAAGACTGTTAGATCTTTATGTCCCATAGAAGCCCCTCACCCATCCTACCCCTTCCTCTTCCCTGCTCACGCAGCTGCACCATTTGTAGAAACTGCTTCTTTTTGTGTGAGAATTGCCCATGAAGACTGCAATGGCAACAGATGTTCTTGGGCCCATATCACTTAATTATGATGCTCAACGATTCTCTAGCTTAAGGCTGGGGTAGAACCCAGCAGCACTCCTGCTGGCTGGTTTAGGCAAGCTGGTAACATTACATCTATTCTAGAGTCTTTATTTTGGCTTTTCAAGAAGTAGTTGAAGTGGCCAGAGGTTAACCTCACTGGTTGTAAAAGCCCTTAATATTAGAAGTTCTGGCTATTTTCCAGATTTCTTCCTTTAGGTTCATCCAGGCAGATACCTAGCTTCTGAAACTAAACTAGCACTTCGAAGGATCAGCAGCCTGATTTGTGGGGGAAACGCTTTCCCGTATGAATTGGTATTTCCCTCTCCCCCGCCCAAATGGGCAGTTCTGCTCTTTCTGCCTCGCATATCATCCTACCTCAGTTTATACTAAAACATCTGCTTAACAGGGCTCAGCAGAAGTACAGATAACTGATGCAGACACGAAGACATCTTTATATTTTGCCTGCGTATATATTATGCAAGAAAACCCCCAATATTCTGAAACATGCCTAACTTCCACTAACGTAAACATTCATTTCTATCTCCATGGCATACAAATGCAACAATGGGTTGCCAGCCTACAGAAAAAGCCAGTGTGGGACCCAGGAGGAGCGTACATACACTGCATACACAAAACAACAGAGTAGATAATCTACACAAAGATAACTACACGTCACTGTTGACTGAATTAGACTTCTAAGAAGGTACCTACTGTAATAACTGAATGTCTTTATTTCCTTCCTCCAAGTGCTGGACAAATGACTTACCAGGCCTTGTGTTAAGCACTGGGAAAATACAGTGGGGAACGTAATAGGCAATGCACTCTCGCTAAACTCATGATCTACCAAGAAAGACTGACGATGAAGCAAGCAATTTATAAGACGACTTGTTATAATGAGAGGGATACTGGACCATAGGAACATACAGCAGAGGTTATAACACTACATCTGAAGTGGTCTCAACCTCATACCATTTTTTACTTTTTTTTTTCCTTGAAGTTCATTCCTTTTATGTTTGGGTACAATGTTTAAAAGTTTAAATATAGGCATAGCATCCAAACTGTACATATTTACCTGTTTTAGAATCTTTGGTGATGCAGTCCAGGGACCATCAAATCACTTTTTTAATAAAAAATCAACAATTCTATTGTTCCACCTATGTAAGTTTGGCTAGAACTCAGCCATACTTATCCTTAAAGAATACAATAAATTAAATCATTCCCACTAGGATGGAATTCTTTTCACTCTCTTTCTCTTTTGGTGGTATTCTTTCTTCCAATTCAAAGTTCTTTCCCTCCAATTTTCACAGGCAATAAAGTAGTAGCTGCCCCCTAAAGCTGTCTTACAGCATTCTCCAAATTCTAGGTATTGTGTGTTAGATGGAAACACATGTCATCAGAACAGAGATCCTTGCTCTTTGTTTCTGGATAGATTGCTGTTAATAAGAGACTCATTTTCACTTTCAAACTGCTAAGTAATTACTTTTTCTCTGGCACAACCACTTGCCACTCTGTTCTAAAGAAACTGCATGTATGTGAATGTATTATGCATGAACAGTTAGCATAATGGATGCATATCTTGCTCTTTAAAGTGGTTTCTTTATTGATTTTTTCAAAAATAAAATACTTTGGGACCTTCACCTCTGAAATTTACACAAGAGGAAGAAATTTTAACAATAGACAACTGAGCCAAGATGCAAACAGTATCATCTATCTTGCTTCTTGAAACCTAAGTCTTGGAAAGTGTCTTTCTCATTCCCTTTTCATTCATTGTTCCTGGCAAGCTGACAGAACCGCCTGATGCACTGTTAACAGTAGCTCACCCAAACGACTCCTAATCAGCCACTTAAACATTTATTCATTTCAAAACTCGATCTCAGGACATAATATTAAACATAAATACTTACTGTTCAAAGGCAGACATTCTTCTATTCCACAGATTTCCTTCTTTTTATGCACACTCCACACACCCCCCCACCATTCTGAGAAATGTGAAAGCTATTCCATTAAAAGCTCAAAGAGGCTCCCCCCCTATATAGGAAAAAACCCCATACAATTATGACAAAGATCCTGAATGAGTCATAAGAGAATGCCCTTCAATTGTAGAAGCATGACTAACACATTTAAATATGATGATTGCTTCACAAGCAAAGTAAAACTTCATTTGGCTGATTTCAATATATATAGTCCTCTATTTCTCTTTACCCCAAAAATATTTTGAAAGATTTTCCATGTGATTGGCCTCATTTTTAAACACACTGTTGATAACACTATTTAAAAAGTAGGGGAAAAAATGGAAAATAGCACCCTTTCCATAATCTCCACTTATCATGATGTCTAAAAAAACCAAAAACTGAAGATTTTACATTTTAACCCATTCCAGACAACTCTTACTTGTACCCTATATAACATCTGATAATGAATTTTGGTTGACAAAATGTGGTAAGTGCATAAGAAATACACAGATTTTTATTACAAAGGGACAAACAATTAGTTCTTCTGGTGAAAGAGAGAAGACTTTGAAAAAATTAAGTGACATTGAACCTAAGCATTAAGATAATAATGGAATCGAGTAAGAACCTCGTCTTTTTGTTCTTTTCCCACCCCACCCCCAAACTCTAAGCATTCACTTATAACTGTACAATTTGTCACAGTTATCTGTCAACTTGCTTGTGTCCCTCATTAGAGGGGGTTTATTCAAGAGTGGGACCTTCATCCATTTTTCCTTATAACCCAGTACTCAGAAGGCAATTAGCAAAAAGTTTTCCCTTCAAAAAAAAGTTTTCCTTAGCAACTCAGATTCTGATTCCATCCTCAAAATTATTGATAAAAACTACAAAATGATCAGCATTACATTTTTCTTTGAAAGGGAAAACTGCAAAGGAAAAGATCATTAAAACATTGGCCCACCCTCCCAAATCTTCTGCTCTTACCCTCGGAGTGCATTATGTCAGAGTCTATACACACAAACACACACAGAGGCATGCACACATGAGAATTTTTTGGATGTAAGATTGATCTGATGTTTAACTTTTCAGTTTTTCAATACAAACCAATAGATAGTAAAGACAAGAGATCCAGCAAAGTATTGAGTCTGACCATTTTCTGTGCAAAATTCATGAGCTAACAAGAAAGAATTAAGAATAAAACCAAGACCTTTGTGGACAAATTAGCTCTCATAAGTGTACCTGCTTCAAAAAGAACACGTGTGATCAGAACACCCAGGTCCAAATCTAGACTGTGTTAAGCCCTGAAGTCTTGTTTTCTGTGAAACAGAGCTGGCACAGGGCTGTTTGGAGCGTCAGATAAGGGAGATAAAGGAATAGGCAAGTCCACAGTTACTTGGTAATAGTCTCTTAAGCAACTGCCTGTTCTGAGGAAACTCATGTCCTACCACTTGTCTCAACAGAGGAGACTGAAAACAGGACATAAAAAGATCTTATCCAAAGAAATCACACCCACTGTCTCTTCCCGTTACATGCGGTTCACGATCTGACAACAAAGGTGGCTAGACTTAATGTGGACACATGGAAGGAAAACACTTGGCATTTATTTTTCTAGTCCCTTCCACATTTGCAAAATGTTCCCACATCAAATCAACTATGGCAAAAGGAGCCTTACCTTAGATTCCTATCTTGACTGATTTAACTGAACTCTGGTTTGGGGTAAGAATGACCATATTTGCTGATGGGGAATGGACAAAGCTCACCCAGCCAGGCACGAGGAAGTGCTTTGCCAGAGAACATGGTGTTCTCCATTTACCACCTCCGGAAATAAAGCTGCTTTTACTCATTCTATGCTGTATAAAAAGGCTTTTATTACAGCCTCCCCTCCTTTGTAAAATAGCCCCCCTCTTTTGGGGAAAAATCCGCAGTAATAAGCCTTCTAGTCTTTTAACAGAAGATAAACAGAGTGCAATAAACTTAAAACCCATTTTGTTTTATCCAGCCACACGGCACTGCACATTGCTTTCCTTTCTTTTCTTCCCATTTCTGTTAATAGTTATTTTTAAAGAATCAGAAAAGAAGCAGGTCAACACAGATGTTATAAAAGCATCAGGACATACTCTGTGTAGAGAAACATGTAAACAGGTAATGGGCTAAGGTAATTTATAATCCTTCTTTTACCAAATGCATCTTACCTATAATTCACTTACATAACAGAAGGTTCACTTAAAATCTTACTGCAGAAAGTGGCTCGCAGTTAACCAACCATCATCACCACCAACAACAGATGTTTATAGAACATCTACTATTTTCAGGGCAATGTTAGGTCAACAAGCAAGCAAGGATTAAAGAAGGGGATGAAAAAACAAAAAATTTACTCTTCTTCCTCTTATGTTGGTCATGTCATTCTTTCTCTATCACATGAAGACACTTATTTGCTTTCCCTCCTCATATCTTCTAGGTTAAGTCAAGACGTTCTCCTGAATTAACTCTTCCAACTTAGGCTCTTCACCTCTTGCACCAGGAACATCTACAAAGACACTTTTTTTTCTCTCTCTCTCTTTTGGCCACCCCACAGCATATGGAGTTCCTGGGCCAGGGATCAGATCCAAGCCACAGTTGTGACATATGCCGCAGCTACAGGATCCTTAACCCGCTGCACCGTGACAGGGATCCAATCTGTGTCCTGGTGCTGCACAGACACAACCGATCTCATTGTGCCACAGTGGGAACTCCCAGAAGAGACTCAACTGACTGATCACATCTTGGCTTTTTCTCCTATAGGTGGAAGATGGTTGGGTATTGGAGGCTCAAGCTATCAATGGCTTAATCATCACCCATTAGCTTCACTTTGAAATGATGGGGCATCAGGGCCCTAGGATCTAATCACTTAATGCCCACCTGTTGGCACCCTGAGGACATCTGTGATTTGGGGTGGTTATGGTGTTAGAACTAGAAATCTTGTCAAACTATTTTCTATGACTATCTTACCACATTAGAGATGCAGGCAGCAGCCACCTTTTATCACAGATAGTTTCATCACCCCACCTATCATTCCCTGAATTGCCTAATGAAGGATACTTAAAATTTCATAGAACACCAAAGGTTTATTTACAAATGAGCAAAGCAGCATGAAAACTGGGTAAAAAATAATGATCTAAAAATCCATTATAATGTGCTTTGAACTAGAGTACTTACCACTAATATCATCAACCATATTATATCAACATAGGCGGCAAATTAATATGAATAAAAAGGTTAAATATGATTCTTAAGAGCTCAATACTCTACATATGCCGCAAGTTTTACAAATATTTAGCTCACTGCCAATTTTCATTACAGCTCTTGCTCTGAAATTTTAAAGACGAGGTTACATAATTTACAGCAATGATGAGTACCTTCTTTAATAACCGTGAAGGACCTGTTTTATTAATTTTCCACCATGGATGTTACGCCTTGAAATATTTCTTCTATCAAACTAATTTCTAAAAATAGAAAATTTTTGATTTCTAAAATAAATTTAACATCTAAAAAAATAATGGACAGTCTTGCTCTCTCCTTTTCATTTTCTATTCAGTCCCTCTACTTTTTTAAAACCCAGCCTTCCCTTCTATCTGTCCTTTCTCTATTCTTACAGGGGAAAAAATACATTTAAAAAACACTCAGGAGTTCCTGTCGTGGCTCAGTGGTTAACGAATCTGACTAGGAACCATGAGGTTGTGGGTTCGATCGCCGACCTCGCCCAGTGGGTTAAGGATCCGGCATTGCCGTGAGTTGTGGTGTAGGTCGCAGATGCGGCTCGGATCCTGCGTTGCTGTGACTGTGGTGTAGGCCAGCAGCTACAGCTCCAATTGGACCCCTAGCCTGGGAACCTCTATATGCCGTGGGTGCAGCCCTAAACAGACAAAATAAAATAAAATAAAATAAAAATAAAAAACACTCACAGATCTTAAATGGACATGTTCAGAGACATAAAGGTAAGGAGAATTCAACTGTTTAAGTTAAAAAATAAAACTGCCAGAACCCAGGAAATTATTCACCAGATTTTACTGTCTTCACACTGGGTGTTTTTTAAGCTTCCAGTATATTATTTACATACTTAGAGGACGCAAACACACAAAAGGTTTATAGAGGCCTCTAAGTTAAACACCAATGACTGCACTCCAAAGAGTTCTTGCCAGAGTTAATATGTCTGAGCCCCAAAGGTAAATGTCTCAGGCCTTCAATTCCATCACTAGCATCCCAAATCTGATTGTTGGAAAAAGTACAATTCTTGGGGGTTTGAGTTGCTTGGCCTGGTGCCTTGCTGCACATTTAGCTTGCAGTTAATCTCCCAGAGCAGCGCCCACTGTGGCATGCCTGCTATTCTTTACCATCTGGAGTCTGGAGTTGATATTAGCCTGAACCACACATGCAGGAGAAAAGAAAAAAAAAAAAAAACTCTCATTCGCATTTAACTGAAATTGGTGGCAGAACAATGCGCCATGCTGCCTAGGCTTTTACACATGTAAGAGAGGAAAGAAAGGGTAAAGGACAAACCGTCTCCTTTGTCTTCTGGTTCTCTGCTCTAAGGTCTTCATATTCGCCTATCGCTAAAAGAAAAAAAGAAGAGAAAGCAATGTTATAATGCTATCGAAAGTTTACCATGAAAAACCCGGGAACCCAACTAACCTCCATTGTCTATTTACTAGGTTGTGGGTGGGATGGAAAAGAGGCCACAGAAGAAGGGCTCCTGCTTTTAAGAATAAGGAAGAAAAAGAGACCAGCGTGGATGTGGGCCCACCACGCTGAATTTCAGTTCTCCTAGGTTATGAGAAAGACCTATGAGACACAAGTGCCAGTCCCTTGTCATCTCTGGTGCTTAGCACTTGGGCCTGTGTAAGGAGACAGGTAGGTGTTACTGGAGTTCCTTCCTAGATGATTAGTCTGTGCTGCTGCAATTGGAGGTTTATTTTTTTAAATTGGCCTCCAGAAAATAAAGTAGGCTTACACATTCCACTCAATGTCACATATCTACTTTATCTGCAGAGGAAAAAGTTTATGCTATGAGCATTCAGCTAAGAACAACTATTTTCAAGCAGTGCAAGATCACTGACCACCAAGCCATGATCAGATCCCAGGCAGATTCATTTCACTCAGTTGGGAAAATATGCGAATTGTTTCAGAAACATTCCAACTATGTTAGAAAAGTATTAGTTTTCTACTTAAAATCTTCTACTGCTAGAAAAATCACCTGAATACTCAACATTCATCTTTTAGCCAAATCACCATTTTCAGATATCCTCACGGTTGAGAATGTGATGTTCACAGCATATGATGGGAAGAAAGAGAATGATCTAGGATTAATGATGGAGCAGAATGTCTAAGGTGAGCCCAGCAGAACTGCAGCCCACTCCCAGAACAGCACCTTGCCTGGCAGCAGAGAAGTAGGCAACCATCAGACTGGATTTTTATACTTTTTTTTTTTTTTGGTCTTTTTAGGGCCACACCCACAGCATTCAGAGGTTCCCAGGCTAGGGTCTAATCGGAGCTATAGGTGCTGGACTGCACCACAGCCACAGCAACGCCAGATCCTTAACCCACCGAGTGAGGCCAGGGATCAAACCTGCGTCCTCAAGGATACTAGTCAGATTTGTTTCCACTGAGCTATGAAGGGAACTCCTATACTTTATTTTTTTAATTTCATTTGGGATTTATCTACAATAAGCTCAATTTTTCTTTTTTAAAAAAGAGTTCCTATTTCTGTGAAGAACCTGTAGATAGAAATAAAAAACCTGAAACAAGTGTTTTCAAGAGTATTCCAGATAACCTGGTCATTAATTCTGCAAGTGTATGATCCTAACCACTGGAGCAGAGAACACCCCCAAAACAATTCCCTTGGTAAAGTACATGCTATTTCTAAAGGGTCTGGAATAGTTATTATGATGTCAAGACTGAAATCTTAAAATCTAATGCAAATAAACAAATGTTTATGGGATTATACCATCAATGCCCTGAAGTTTTATCAGCACTTCATGACCACCTAAGTAAGAACTAATGGACAATTTTACTGAAACCACAATCAAAAAGATTCTTTGAAAATTGGATAGCCCATAAAATAGCTGAATGTATACATGTAAATATATAGCCCTTTTAAAAATAATTAGTTTCAAGAGAAAAGATTTGATTGACCATAGAATGAGGGCCGCTGCACACCAGCTCCTTATCAGCCACTACCACGCATACCCCAACCAGCAAGTATGAACTGTCCTTAGTTCTGAAAAATTAATAAAATGCCCCCTCCTTCCTTTTTTTAACAGAAAGAAATAAGAACTAAGAGATTCTAAAAATATGGGTAGTCTATGGTCATGGTCCTAAATCTTATTACTATATCTAATAGTGGTTCAAAAAAAAAATATATATATATATATATATGTAATAGAGAGAGAGAGACTTTAGTTTACTTGACATTTAAGAGTATCTTCAGAGAAAGCTGAAAAATCAAAATTGAATTTACCACTCTATTCTTGACGAGCTACTTTACAGACATACAAAAATAGGGGCTTAAAAACCATGATCTTACTCTGACATTAAGAAAATTTTTCTATTTAAAACATCAGATAACAGTTTTGAAGGCCTTTTTAAAAATACCAATACTATTATTCTTCCATTTTATTGCCAAAAGAATCCAGATGAAATACTGCAAACTCCCAATTACTGGGTCTCTATGAAAAGCATTAATTAATAACCCTTCACCTATCATATCTTAATGGAAACCACAGAAAATATGCTTTCTGTGACTATGTGTGACTTCAAAAAAAAAAAAAATGAAGCTAGGTACAGGGAAAGGAGAACGGAAAAGAAAGGGAAGAACTCAACCACTTGGTGATGGGAAGAGGCATTTGGGGAATAGGGCATAAAAGAAAAACATTTACTTGTATGTTTATTTCTTTGAACTTAAAAAACAAAGCCCACTTTCTCTTGTCCTCTCCCTCCCTCTCTTCCACACACACACACCCTAGTGAATACCCATATATCAGCAAAACTGGTAAAAACTGAAGTGACCTATGTTATTCAGCCACTTCTTTTTTGGCAGTGCTATACGGTCTCTGAAATCCTCGGTACTATACCCTCCACCAAATAAAAGGAGGAGAGAAGGGGCTAAAGATCAACTATAGTTGTAAAAAGGAAGCTGGCAAAGAAGTGAAAGCATGCCTGAAGCTGGCTGCATGTTAGAGTCACCTGGGAAGCTTGTAAATCCTACAGCCTTCTAGGTCCCTCTCCGTCACCCCCAAGCCAAGATTCTGATTTAACTAGTCTAGGGGGGACCTTGGACACACATATTTTTTTTTTTTAGAAGTGAGCACCCCAGGTGATTCTACTGTGCAGCCAAAGAGGGGACTCACTACATAGGGTATAGAAGGGAAGAAAAAGGAAGATGTGGAGGAAACAAGGAGACTATCAAGCAGAGCACGTGTTTCAAGAATCATGCTGGTTTTCTATTTTCTAACTCCCTAATGCCAAGAAAGGGAATTTTCTTTCCAAGCTGCAAGTCATGACATTGCCATCCCAGGAAGCAGCTGAGGAGAGTCAGTTGCTTGAGAAACATGACAATTAAGGTTCATAGTTACAGTCCAGTAACACCTCTGGCTACGGTAAACAACAATCGGTTTGCCTGAGTCTTTTCCAGTTTTAGCCTGGAAGAGTCCAGTGCCCCTGAAAACCTCTCAGCTTAAACACCCTATCCTAATATGAGCTCCAGATCAGTACCTTCCTATCAATACTTTCTAGACCTGCACTGCCCGATGCGGTAGCCACTAGTCACATGCAGCTACTTACATTTAAATTAATGAGAATTAAATAAAATTTAAAATTCAGCGCTTCAGCTGCACTGACCACATTTCAAATGCTCAATAGCTACAAGTGGCTACTAGGTACCACTTCTACCAAGAGCAGAAAGTTCTGCTGGACAGTACAATTCTAGACGTCTCTGTCCAGAGCACTTACAAGCACTTCAAACTCAACATGTTAGAAAGTGAACTCATCAGTTCTCATTCACCCAAACCTACTTCCTATACGCAGGGATCATAATCTACCTAGTCCTCAACCTAGTACCTCAGGATCACCCCTGACTCCCCCACCTTCTTCCACCTCCAAAGGATCATCAAAACAGCTCAGACATCAAAATGTCTCTCCAACCTGCCCTTCCCCTACAGCCAGTATCTCTGCCCTAATTCTGACCCTCGATAATGGCAAAATCCTCTCATCCAGCCTCTAGCTCCCCTCTATGCCAAGTTCCTCGTTACAAGGTAGTTAGCATTTGTAACCAAGCAGCCTGGTTATTTCATTCTCTTGTTTAAAAGCCACCAAAAATGTTAGCTTCACAACCTGGGAACCCCACTCTCCTCTCCTCTCTCCATTCAGCCTCAGAGACCACAACTCACTTCATCACACTCAAAGTCCCAATGCTTCCCTGAACCCTCTAAGACCTTTCATATCCAGGTGTCTTTATGAATATTTTTCCCTCTGACTGCAAGGTCCTCCCCATCCCATCTTCCCTACCTCCTCCTTTTCAATGCAATTCAACAGACATCTCTTCTAAGAAACTCTCTCCACATACCTTGGGCAAAAATCAGTACTATATCCCTAACATAACTACTAGAATACACTGTTCATATATCTCTATGAAAGCATATGCATGCAACATTATGAGCTGTCTGAGTATAGGTCTGTGCGGCTGTAAAAAGACAAAAAAAAAGAAAGAAAGAAAGATGAAGACACAAATGCACAGAAAAGACAAATCCCACAGTAAGAAATGGTGGAAGAAGAATTAATCTACTGACTCTCAGTTATTCATGTAAAAACCATTTCTGAGCATTACTGTGTACAATGTGCTAAAGCACTGGACCAGAAATAACCCTCTAGGGTGAAGGCCATGTCTTTATACATCCCGATGCCTTCTTCTAGCATAATGTCTGACATGGTAGACACTTGATAAATGTGTGTTAAATTAAGGAAGAAGGAAGAATGGAGCTAGATTTTCACATGAACAAAATCATAAAAGAGCACATACTCTCTGCCCTATAAGGGCCTCTTACATCATATGTTACAACGAGACACTTAATTAAAATGAAGCTTTAAAGAGCCATCAAATATAACCAGAGAAACACTGCCTCATGAGATCTTCTAATGTATATTCTCATCCACCAAATGTGCATCTCTGAGAATCACAGGGCCTTGAAACTCCTCTTACTAATGGGGTATGAGGACATGCGTCATAACAGATAATATTCAATTAGGACATTCTCTCCTGCACACAACCCAGTGAGTCCTGCTCTTAAAGCCAGAATAGAAAGAAAAGTCACTTACACCTTACTTGTTAATTAAAGCATAAGAAAAGCCAGGGAAAACACTGCTGGAAAACCTGATCAAAAAACAGAGGTGACAGATTTCATATCCAAAAAGAAAATTACAGCAAACCTAAAATCCACTCATTACTTGGTTAGAACACACAGTAGCCTTAATGATTTAATGATGCTTAAGAAAGTACTCTCAACAAACTGTATTAATGACTTCAAATTAACCAACAGAAAGGAAGGAACCTGAGTAGCTTTAAAATACAGACACAAGCCTGGTTTCTGGTCTGGCATATAAGGAGCTCATAAGCTGTCACTCTGGTCCTCATAATAGCAAAAAAAGGCTGAACAAACTGAAAATCAACAACTCCTCTAAGATCCATCAGAGAAGTGGAGTCATGGGGAAAATTGCTATTCTTAAAATGAGAGAGACACTTGGGCAGATACAGAGGACTACAACTTTTTGGAGCAGAAGCCAAGGCGCAGAACCCCCTCATTAACCAGCACCAAGGCAGGAAAAATCTAAACTATAATTGACAAACTGCGAGAGGTTCAGTTCCAACAAGTTTAAGAGTTCAAAACTCCAGGGGTGGGCCAGTCTTAGGAAGCCTCTTTTGTGAGTTTTACCTCCAGGAGTGCTACTGGGTCTTCCCAGCGAATACTGCGAAAATTTCCCTACTGCTGCTGGCGGAGGAGGAGGAAAGAAGCCATCACGAAATATGCCCAGAGCATTCTATTCTTAAGGCCTTCCCTCAAGACAAATTATTTCATCAGAGCCTAACAGACTTCAAGGAAGGTAATACTCAACTCCAGGCCTTTTAGCCTTCTTGTCTCACTTACAGGGGAAAAATTATACCCAGATGCACTTGTGAAAGTCACGGCCATGAGGCACAGGCTCACTACCTATCACGGGACAATCTCCTTCCCCCCGCTCCCCCCCCCCCACCCCCGTACCCTACTACCGGATGAATGTACATAGCAGCTTTATTCCCAACAGCCAAAACCTGGAAGCAACTACAATGCTCATCAACAGAAACATACCCTGGCTTGTGTCATAGAGGATCTGAGACAGACCCAAGTAACTAAAAGGATCCTAATACATTACTGCTCACTGTATCATACGAAAATTTCAGAACTCATGTTTTAATGTTTAAAATACTTAGCCAGCATGGTATGCAGATTGAAAAAAAAAAAAAAAGCAGTGTTCCTTCTACATTTTAAAGCAAAGCTTGGTTGTGTAGCAGCTTTATAAAAACCTGCAGCATAACAAAGTTTAAAATGCACATCCTTTTTGGATCTAACAATTCCACTTTTGAGAATTTTTCCTACAGCTGCACTTACAGATATATGTCTACAAGGATGTAACTGTTTTTAATAAACTTAAAAAGTTTTTATGGCCACATCCACAGCATATAGAAGTTCTCAGGCCAGGGAATGAATCTGGGCCACAGCTGCAGCAACACCGGATCCTTTACTCACTGCACTGGGCCAGGGATTGAAACTGTGACTCAAGAGCTACCTGAGCAGCTGCAGTTGGATTCTTAACCCACTGCACCACAGTGGGAACGCCAATAAACTCTGATTTTATAAACTTTACATTTAGAGCAAAATTGTAAACCTAGTGGTGTTCCCATATAACCTACACCCAGTTTCTCCTATTATTAACATTTTACATTAGTATGGTACATTTATTTCAATTAATGGACCAATATTGACACATTATTATGAACTAAAGTCCATACTTTATCTTACTTCCTCAGTTTTTAACTAATTTCTAGGTCTGCTCCAGGATTCCATCCAGATACTACATTACATTAAATTGTTGTGTCTCAGACACCTCTCGGCTATGACATATTTCTCAGAGTTTCCTTGGGTTTTTGTTTTGTTTTGTTTTGATAACTTTGACAGTTTTGAGGAGTACTGATCATATATTTTGTAGAATGTCTCTCATTCTATTTGGGATATTTTCCTTATGATTAGGATATGGGTTTTTAGGCGAGAACCACAGAGATAAAGTGCCATTTCCAGCATCTCATATCAAAGGTACATCTGTCAACATGACTTAAATCACTACTGAAATCAACCTTGACCACCTAGCTGAGGTAACGTCTGTTAGATTCCTCCACTGTAAAGTTACTATTTCCCTCCCTTTTCATACCGTCCTCTTTAGAAGGAAGTCACTACGCACAGCCCACACTTAAGGAGCAGGGTGTTTATGCTCAACCTCTTTGAGCAGCAGTAAACAAAATTTATCTGGAATTGTTCTGTATGGAAGATATGTCTCTTCTCATTTATCTGTTCAACCATTTATTTACATTAGTATGGACTCGTGAATATTTATTTTATACTTTGGGTTATAGTTCAGTATTTTGTTATTCAAACTTCCATCTTTGGCCACTGGAAGTTCTTTCAGTTGGCTCTTGTATCTCTTCGACAAATCCCCATTATTCTGGGCTCTCTGCTTGAGCACCTCCTTACTTTCAAGACTGCAAGATGCTCCAGATTCATCCTGTATACGGTGAGTCTGCCTAGTCACTCCAGCCCTAGAATCAGCCATTTTTCCCAGGAGCCCAATTCCTTTTATTAGAGAATGGGATTAGAAGCCGTGTTCTGGAGCTAGATGTGCTCACTGCTACTAGGACACGCAGGCCCTCAGCTGACAGAGTGAGGAAATGAAATAGAGGTGCATATACTAACACACACACACATATAGAACCATCTGCATCTATAGCAAGCTAAGCATGAGTTCATAATGACTTCTCTAACTCTTATCTATTGCTAGAAGCATCATTTTTAATAGAAAAAATAGAAATAAAGAAGTTTGTTTTCCAGAGGACATTAGCTCTAGAAAACACTGTTGAGAGATCCACAGAGTGGAAGACTATGAAATCAATTTTTAAAGATTTAATTCTATATGTACTGATACGAATTCTACAATATATATTAAGTGATAAGTATATATGCACATACAAACCCAATGTCTAGAAGGAAATACAACAAAAGGTTACAGTAGATAACTTTGAAGAAAGGAAATGAGGTTACAACATGCATTACCAACAGGGTGATATAACCCTTAAAGAAGAAACAAAGTTATATATGACAATGGCTTGTAGCCCTCCAAAGGATCAGGTACATAAAAAGATGCAGAGTATATCTGTGGTATTAAAATTTCATAGGGGATGGGAAGCAATTAAGGTGAAAAGGTATCTGAAAAGACTCTCTAAGACAGTATAATGAAATAAAGACTGAGAAACAATGAGTTAAAGGAATAAGTAGTTGTATTTTTATTCTATATGCTTTTTTCTTCTGTAAGCATATGTTTATTTTTAAATTTAAACATTTAATTTTTAAAAATGATGGATCTACCTAACGGAAGTGTTAAGTGAACAGTGAAATTCTTACTAGAAGATGTAACTTCTCAGGCCATGCTGAATATCCACCTCATGGAGGGTTGTTACCCAGTTGGGGTCTCTTCAGCAGCCAACTTTAGGAGGAAACTGAATTTTTAATAAATACACTGGTTTACAACAGAAACCATATGGCCCACAAAGCCTATTCACTGGCCATTTACTGAAAAAGTCTGCTGTCCCCTGATCTCTAGTATATAAGCGTTAATTCTTCTGATATATTCACACAATGGAATACCATTCAGCAATGCAAACAAATGAACCACAACTACATGCAACAATATTGATAAATCTCACACATGTAATGAATGAAAGAAGACAGAAGCAAGTAATACATGATGTATGATTCCATTTAGGTAAATTTCAGGAACTTGCAAAACTTATCTTTGGTGACACTGACTATGGGGAAAGGAAGGTGACAACGACTGGAGCGGTTAAGAAAGGGTTTCTGGAAATGTTCTGATTTAAGTGTTGTTAGAGACATATTTGCTTTTTTAAAAATAATTCATCGAGGTGTTCATTCCCATTTTGTGCACTTTTCTTAACCTATATTATACTTTGTTGTAAAAGAAAAAAAAATTTAAATATAAATCTCACAAAAATGTAACCGGATAAAGAAAAATAAGTTTACCAGCCTTCTTCTCATGAGTAAATAAGTATATATGTACCCTGGTTATTCAGATACAAATGGCCCCTGGACCATACTTGGAAAATAGCAGTATAAAGCCAAGTTTGCACTTGACCCCAAGGCGAACATTTAGTCCCAAACTGCTTTCTACTGACTGACTTTGTACGGATCCAAGATTGGCAATGCTTCAGTTTTTCTAGACTGATATGGTCATTGTGGTAGACAATAGTTTCAGCCCCTTTTGTCAAAATAATGCTCTACCTACTTTCTAGTCTAGTAGCCAAGGGAACACTAGAAGCCTTTTAATTACTAACTTGGCTCTAGGAATAAGCTTGAATAAATTTTTAGCTGAACTGTAAGCATTAGCTGAATAATCTTGAAGAAATGATACCAATTCTCAAGAGGAAAGAAGATACCTTGCTTTAAAACCAATTATCTTACCATAGGAAATCCATTTTTAATAGTGTTAATCCAGGAATAGCTCCTAACTTTTGCTTGTTTGCTGTTGTTGTATTGATCTTACAGTAGAACATCCTTTTTGCTAAGCGGTAATCCCTCTCTTCAAAGTTCCTCAATAAGATCCAAATGACACAGCATTATTATGATGACCAGTTTAGTGGACATCTGTTGTTTGTCTCTGCCCAGCCTGCATCCGCCCTTCCGGCAGTGGCACCATTCTCTTTTGGACTACGCCAATCCATTGGTCTTTGTGAGGGCTGCCAATTAAGGTGCTCTGCCCCTCCCTGTCCAAAGGATTTAAACACATGACCCAAATGAGGCCAACTGGACATTCTATCAGCATCTCTAGACTAGGCACTCCTCATCAGCAGGGACAAGGCTTTTCCATCTCTGTATCTCTGATGCCTAGCACAGTGCCTGGCTATGAATATTCAATGCATGTGGACTGAATGAAATACAAAGAAAATCATGTACCTTAAACAAATGCTGAGAGCTAAGTCTATCATTTCCCAACAGAATTCTGGAAGGGGAGCAAATTGTATTATGTTTTGTAAGGGAAATGTCCACTTTAGTAAGTGAAGAAATATGCATTGGAAATAGTATCCCAAGTTGCTATTTCTCAGTGCATTAAAGATGTCAATCAGTGCAATAAAATAAAGCCCCCAAAAAGACAAAAGGAGAATTACCTCATTACCTCAACATCTGCTTGAACATAAGCAATCGCACACTGGCTAATTTTTTTTAAGGGGACATAATATAACTTTCCAGAAAGACATAATATAGCTAATTATACCATTCACTAGAAGGGAACATACAATGTTTTGAAGTAATTCAGAAGTGGGTGTGATTTACAAGACATAGAGCTTAGGGAATCGTAAGTATAAATTAGAGATTGTTCATATTATGACAGACTCCGTCATTACATTTCACAACTTTTGTCAAAAGCAACCTTATTCACCACACCACTAAAGGCTTCACATTAGGGAAGGCTGCTGTCAGCTCTGCCATTTAGAATGGATGGGAACCTTCTTTCTGAACACCCTCCTGGGGAATGGGTTGAGATTTTAGACTTAAAACACACTAGGGAAGGAATGATAAGATGACTCCTCAATGGCCAATAAACACACAAAAAGATTTCAAGCCTCACTAATAACGAGGTCAAACAAATTTTTTAAAGGTATCATTTTTATTCAGCTGAATGGCAAAAATAAAGCAATCTGTCAAGCTGCCAAATTAGTAATGACTGTGGATGGTCAATGCTGATCAATGCCTGGGGAAATGGACACTGCTAGGTGGGAATGTGAACTGGGAGGGTACTTTTCCACTGTCCAGCAAAACTTTGTATGTATCTGCCCTCAAATCCAATCATTCCATTTCTAAGAATCTATCCAAGAAAAAAAAAAGGTAATTGTAAAAACTGATTTGAATGATTATTTGATTAATGATGGCCTACTAGACAAGAAACTTATCTTTCTGGTTCACCATCTCTTCCCCCAGTGCATAGCATTTGGGGCCCACATACGCTAGGTACCTGGTATTTGTCAAAGAAGTAAATAAATATGTTTACTCAGCATTAAAAAAGGAAAATAAGAGTATTTGATCAATAATTGTTCTTCTTCACATTAAACAGGAGTAGTGGAATTATTTACAATGTTAACAGGCAATAAAAAGCACTGTCTGTTTTCAAAAACAAAGCACACACACCAGCTTACAAAATTGATCATAACATTGGTAAGAGCCCAAACAACCACCTGCCTGTTTTTTCTTTGTTTTTGTTTTTGTTTTTAACCTCAACTCCCGAGCTTCCTGGTTAGTTCCGTAGGTTAAACAACAATGAAATACTCTTGAAATAAGTCAATTGTTATCACAGTCTATGATCCACTGACAAATAAACGCCCTAGTTTTGAGATGTATAAAAATTACATGTGGGCTGAAAAAAAAAAAAAAACCCAACAGCTGCTGTGTAACCAACTCAATATCCTAAAAAAAAAAAGAAAGAAATAAAAAGTGTAACCAAAGAAATACAGAGTCTAGCTCTTCTATTGCCTTTGACATACCCATAACCAAGAAAATATATCCTCTAAAAATACTAATGCATGGATTTGTTTGTTTTCCAACATAATTGGAGAAAGAACCAGAAACTTAAGACTCCTCCCTTTTTCTCAGCTTTCAAATCCAACACAAAGATAGAAATGTGTTCCAAAATCAAATATAAATAACTTGTGGATTATCTGCATTGTTAATTTATCCTTTAAATTATATACAGAATGAGAAGTGAAATTTTAAATTTTAACATTATCTGACAACTAACCATTCATCAAAAGATCTGGTATCCACTGACAGATATTACCAATAATGAAAGCTCCAACAGTCTAGAATAGGTATAAAGAGTCCTTACATTGGGCGGGTGAGTGTTATTAGAAATAAAATACTAATAGAAACCAGCCCCTCACTGAAACACTTGAGAAATTCCAGATAAGGCACTCTGCCCATCCACTAAGATTCACTGATGCTTGTGACTGACTTTATGACATCAGGCTAATCTAGGATGGGAGCTGAAGGTACTGAGAAGGCAAAAGCCATTAACATTTAGCCAGCACTTTGTAGATACTAGATAGCACAGAGGAATGTATTCTGTCCATTTTGGTGAGGTTAAATAATTTCCCCAAGGTCATACAGTTACTAAAAAGTCATGCTGAGATTTGTCTTCAGGAGTGCATACTCCAGAGGAATCCACATACTGTTATGGAATGGTATGTTTGTGGCGTCAAGGAGCAACAGGTCATGGTCCTGGACAGACTTCATGAAATCATCTGGTTTAGCCCTTGCCTTTAGTCAGGTAAGGCTTGATTAGCTGTAAGACACATGGAAGGGAAGTGACTCTTCCAAGTTCCCAGAGTTGCTGAGTTGAGCCAAGAGAAGTGAAAGAGCTGGGACTAAACACCACAATTAGCCACAGAGCAGGGCCCCTTCCACTACAGGGCCATGTTAGCAAGTTATTCAGAAAAGCACACGTTCCTATACAATTCACTTCCTAAATTTGTATAGTTCCTCTCTTTCTTGACCCATATTCTCAGACCACCTTTGGTCTAGGTAAATATAATTTTAAAAGGTGTTAGAATCATATATGATTAGTAATTTGGCTTTGTTCATAAGTGTTAAGTGATGAAAATGACCAACTAAAACACTTCTTTATTAGGGCATTAAAACTATTCTTTATTTAGCCACCAGTAGAAATGCAAGTACATGGCCTGGCTTTCCTGCAAACCACAGCCAAGTCTTAATTCAAGAAGCCCCACACGCGCAGGGTGTTGCCTCACAGACTAATAAATTACTAAAAATGGGAAGCGTTAAAACACACCATGGTCTGAAAATCCTAGCTGGGTAAGGAAAGAGGAACTAGGCCAAAGCAGATAGAAAAGCTGGAAAGGCTGTGAAGGAGTGCCGCAGGCCTCCCAGCCTCAATGTGCAAGGGTGGGGCCAAGACTAGGGAGCAGGGCGATCAAACCGCCCCCTCTCCAAGACAACCAACCCCACCCGCTTCTCCCGCGTGGAAGGCAGTACCGTGGGACCTTGTCCGCGCCGAATCCACGTCCCTTCCCCTAAACCTGCATCACTAGCTAAGCAACCAGGGGGTAACGCTTCCCACACAGCCCGGCGAGACACTCCCAGACACCCGCATGTTACCCTCTGCCCTGGGCTCCCCAAAGCGCGCGGGGCGCGAAGGACGTTTCTCCACGGGTGACGGAGCTACTGGGGTGCCCACTGCGGCCGCATCACTTCCCGCCCAGCTTCCACCACCCCAAACCAAGCGCCCCGGAGCCGTCCCCGCCCACGGGCCGTGCTGCCCGCACCTGGCGGCCACACGCCCGCCTACCTTGCTCCTTCAGACTGGAGATGAGCTGCAGCTGCTTCTCCTCATCCGAGCTGTTCATTTTGGCAGGTGGGGCCGGGAATTAAAGGAAAGGAGGGAGAGGCGAGGGGTGCAGAGGGAGGGGGGAAGAAAAGCAAGATGCCGGTGGCTTGCGGCTTCACTACCCGGAAGTTGGATTAGCTCCCGCTCCTCCTCCTCCTGGCGCGGAGCGCGCGGGTGAGATCATCCCCACGCACCTACTCAGCGGCCTTGGCTGCTTCACCTGCAGGCAGGCGGCGGGCTGGAGAGAGGGGTGGAGACAGGCCGGCAACTCCGGGGCAGGAGGTGGGGACGATGGAGGAACCCGCGGTGGCACCGGGGCCGCAACCCGTGTCCTAGCCTGCGGCGGCTACTGCGGCTCGGCTTCCTCCGCCGAAGCCGGCGCAGGAGGATGCGCAGGCGGGAGGGCGTGCGGGCCTAAGTGAGTTCTCTCTGACTTGCTCCTGCACCCCTTCTCCGCCCCCACCCACCGCGGACACCCAGATCGCGTTCAGGAGAAAACCGGCTGTGGGCCAGCATCAAAGATATCTATGAGAAGCTCACTTTGAACGCCGCCGAGGGCCTCCTTCTGCGAGCTGGCAATGTAGAGCGGGCCATAATGGGCAAAACACAGGATTCTTCCCCAGTTCTCACAAGGTGTACCTGGGCGGCCTGGGGAAACATAGATGCCCGCAGGGGCAGGCTCAGCGTTTAAAAGCTTAAAGATACTGAAACAGGCCGGGCCTACTAAATTACAGTGAGCGAAGAAGGGTGCGGTAGTTACCAGCTCCTAGCTCCTGGTCTGGCTTCCTCCAAGCAGCAAAAGGTTTGAGAGGTGGTCAGAAGTGGGCCCTGCTGCATGTGGACTGCCGGGCCTCCCCGAACTATCTGGTTTGCGGTGGAAACTCTTCTCTTCAGGGCAGAAGTCACTGCAGTCCTAATGCCAGAGGTCACACATATGCCTGGGAGCAGAGCCTGATGGAGTAAACCCCAGAATTTGTCCCACTTCACTGCCTTCTGCACCGTTTAAACCCACCTCTGAGTTAGAGCCTGACCAGAATAGGCCACCAGATTTCAAAATGGCGCTCCCCAAACGCCAGTTGCCAGTCAATCGATCAAGTCCAAAGACTTCAAGACAACTCCTATTACAGTTCCCTTGTGGCTCAGCAGGTTTAAGGACCCAGACATGTCTGTGAGTATGTGGGTTCCATCCCTGGCCTTGCTCAGTGGGTTAAGGATCCTTCGCAAGCTACAGCATAGATGGAGAAGCCGCTCACACCATTGTTGCCAGGGCTGTGGCATACGCCCCAGCTGCAGCTCCAGTCCCATTGGGCCCCTGGCCAGGGAACTTCCATATGCCACAGGTGCAGCCATAAAAAGAAAAAAAAAGGTAATAATACTAATACCTACTCTCCTGTAAGAGTTGTAAGTGTTGAACAAGCAGAGGAAGATACACAAAATATCACATCCAGAATTCAACATGCAATAGATGTTCTTTAAAATAAACAAATAAATAAATAAAAGTTACAAGTCTGTGAAAAGGAGGTTTTGGATGCTAATTATAAACTAAAATAGGCACCCGGTTCTTTTACACTAATCATTAAGCATGCAAAATAAATCCAAATTGAATTAGGCTTACTGTACATCTTGGTTTTCCTCACTACCTCCAAGCTCTTAATGTGGGTTCTACACTAGCACAGTGTTTCTGCTAATTCCTCTTTTGCTATTTTATGTAAATATCCAATTCCATTCACTGAGTGGGTCTCCATGATGGATGGGGAAGGAGAGCTAGAACATAGGTAAATGCTGTAACTAGTATCTGATATTCCTACTAAATTCTAATTCAAAAGAAAATGAAAAAACAGTAGCACTGCTTTCTCTTCTATAAAGTCAACATAATACTTTAGCATGAGTGATTTAGTGGCAGAATGATCTAAAAGGACAGCATGGTGTTTTTAAACAGAGAACTAAAATTTTGAAACTTCAAAAATAATTTTGGTATAGGCTCTTAGTCAATCCTTTCCTAGTTTTTCAGAAGATAGTTAAGACAGTTTCAGAGCAGCTGCCCCCCCCCAAAATAACCAAATGGCCTTTGCCTTGACTTTACCTGAGATATCTTTTTTAAATTGTATTGAAGTACAGTTGATTTATAACGTTAATTTCTGCTGCACAGCAAAGCGACACAGTTATACATGTATATTCTTTTTCATATTCTTTTCCATTATAGTTTATCACAGGATATTGAATATAGTTGTCTGTGCTATACAATAGGACTTTGTTATTTACCTATCCTATATATAATAGTTTGCCTCTACTAATTGCAAACTCCCAATCCTTCTCTCCCCCATCTCCCTCCCCTCTGGCAATCACAAGTCTGTTCTCTATATCTAGCGAGGCTTTTTGTTTCATAGAGATGTTGATTTCTGTCATACTTTAGATATAATATCTATATGATCTGAGATGATCTCAATCCTCAGAGTTTAAAAGGCCCAGGAAACGAGACAATTCAGACTCAACAACATGAAAATATGAATGATATGTGCTGCCATCAGGTATTTTGCATAAAAAGAAATCATTGCTTTCGGGGAAAAAATAATAAAGAGATCTGAGTAAAAAATAATTCATGGCCATTTAGCTTTCATACTGCAGCCAGGAAACCTGTTATACCTGATCAGTCACTCTGACTGCTGGACAATGCCAGAGGCCTCCTCCAAACCTAAGTAATCAAATATTTTCTCATATTAACCCAAATACCAGCAGAGTACCTGTTAAATATTTGGGTTAATTCACAAGGTTCCACTTTTTAAATGGTTGATTTAACTGTCTACTCCAATTATGTAGTAATTAGTTATCACTTTTAGAGTTTAAGAATGAGTTCATTATCAAATCTACAATCAAACTATATCAAATCTACAATCAAATTGAGTGCTTTGGTCCCACACAGAATCTACAGACCCTTGAAATTAATCCTGTTTACCTTCCTTGAAATCAAATAGCCTCCTGAAATACAACATAGTATTATCTTGAGGGCATGGAATGAATTATTAGGATGGCTATTAGAGTCAATTATTGGGATTCAGATCTCCCATTACACTATGGTTTATTTATATGATATGAATATTGATGGGAAGGATAGAAGTGATGATAATTAGTTTTTGTTCTCTTTAATAATGCACATAGGGATTTATGTTGCAGGCATCACAATGAATTCATTACCCTCTATATAAAAATTAAAAACCTCTAAGATGTATATACATGTGTATATACATAGACATATATGGACAGAGAGAGAGGAAGGAGAAACTTATAAAAAACAAGTTGAAAGAATTATGTACCAAACTCAGGATAATGACTGCCTCTAAGGGCTAGAAAGTAGAGGAAAAGGCCCAAGGAGTGAAGAGTGGATTGGGAGAGAACAGTGGCCAAAGGGTGTTCTCATTAATGTTTGCTTGTGTTTCCAGGAAATTAAAGTAAAATCCCATTATGTAATCCTTTGAGGTACATAAATAAAACTGAATAATAATACAAAAAGAAGGTTCATTTCCTTTGATCCACTGATTCCATATTAGAGAATCTAACCCTTGAAGGCTTTGTATAGAGCTATTTATTATAATGTTAATTATGATCTCAAAATAGCATTGCAACAGTATTTAATAATAAAAAGAAATAAAGTATCCATACATGCTACACCATGGATAAACTTTGAAAACATTATGCTATGTGAAAAAGCCAGTCAGAAAACACCAGACATTGTATGTTTCCATTTATACAAATTGTCCAGAATAGGTAAATCCATAGAGAGAGAAAGTTGACGGGTCATTGTCTAGGACTGGGGCTACTGGGGAACGTAGTAAGCAGCTACTAGCAGCTATGGGGTTTCTTGTTGGGGTAATAAAATTTTCTAAAATTGTGGAGATGGCTGAACAACTCTGAATATATTCAAAACCTTAAGGTTGTACACTTTAAGTGTATATTTTTGCATAGGAGAGTTTGGTGGTATGTGAATTATATCAATAAAGCTGTTATAAAAACAAGTTTTCAGAAGAGAACAATACACTACTTATATAACTCTATTAAATTTATAAGTTTCTTGTCTAAATGAATTTTTCCTTTTTCAAATATTTGTATATATAGTAATAATACTTTTTACTAAACATTATTTAATATATACTTTATCTTGTACCAACATAATCTACAGATTTACTCATTACCACTCCATTATATCAATGAATACTTAGCCATTTTCAAATTCTTAGATATTTGAGTTGTTACTATACATATTCTTTATATATATTCCATCAGGAATACAGTGACCACTCCCAGGCATATCATGGTCACATTCTTAAAACTAAGTATAACAGTCAGGTCTCAAAAGCAGCCAGAGAAGTTCCCAATTGTGGCTCAGCAGTAATGAACCCAACTAGTTTCTATAAGGATGTGGGTTTGATCCTTGGTCTCACTCAGTGGGTTAAGGATCCAGCATCACCGTGAGAAATCAAAAACTATTTCTTTGAAAATATCAACAAAATTGATAAACCTTTAGCTAAACTAATAGATATGATGCAAATGACTAAAAACAGAAATGAAAGTGGAGACATTACCACCAACAATACAAAAAATAAAAAGGATAAGAAAATAATACAACAATACAACAACTGTACATCAGTAAATTAGAAAACTTGGATGAAATGGACAAATTCCTAGAAACACACTAATTACCTAGATTGACCTAAGAAGAAATAGAAAATCTCAATAGACTCTTAACAAGAAAGGGATTGAATCAGTGATCAAAACCTTCCAAAAAAGAAAAGTCTAGATGTCTTCACTGGTGAGTTTACCAAATGGGGGTTTTTGGGGGTTTTTTTTGTTGTTGTTGTTGTTTTCTTTTTGTCTTTTTAGGGCTGCAACTGTGGCATATAGAGGTTCCCAGGCTAGGGGTCGAATCAGAGCTGTAGCCACCAGCCTACACCAGAGCCACAAAAGTGCCAGATCCGAATTGTTTTTGGGACCTACACCACAGCTCACAGAAACGCCGGATCCTTAACCCACAAAGCAAGGCCAGACACAAAAGCCCACAACTAAATACTACTAACTAATCAAACAGCACATTACAGGGCTTATACAGCATGACAAAGTAGTTTAACATAAGAAAATAATCAATTTAATATATCACATTAATAGAACAATAGCAAACAAAACCACCCACAAAGAAGCTAATAGAGTAAATAAATTCAGCAAAGTTACAAAGCACAATATCAATACACAAAAATCAGTTGTTTCTGTACACAAGCAATGGATAGTCAAAAGGAAATTAAGAAAACAATTCCATTTGTAATAGCATCTTAAATCATTAAATACTTAGGAATAACTCTAAAGAAATGAGACAAAATTACAAAACACTGCTGAAAGAAATTTTAAAAGACCTAAATAATGAAAAGATATCTAGTGTTCATGGATAGAAAGACTTAACATTGTTAAGACATCAGTCATTCTCAAAGCAATCCATAGGTTCAATGAAATTCCAATAGCCTTTTTTTGTAGCAATGGAAAGCTGATCCTCAAATTCATACGGAATTGTAAGGAGCCCCAAATACCCAAAAACAGTTTTGAAAAAGAAAAATATAATTGGAAGACTCACACCTTCCAACTGTAAAACTTACTACAAAGCTATAATAAATAGGACAATATGGTACTGGCATAACGACAGACATATCAACCAAAGGAACAGAAAAGAAAGCCCCAAATAAATCCATATATGTTGTGTGTGTGTGTTCAATTGATTTTGACAAGGGTGCAAAGACCACTCAAGGAAAGGTCAGTCTTTTCAACAAATGGTGCTGGAAAAAAAACTGGATATCTGCATGCAAAAAGAATGAAGTTACACCATATACAAGTTACCTCAAAAATCTCTCAAATACTGAAGTGTAAGAGCTAAATAAATCTAACTGTATTACCAATGTATGACATTACCTCACTCAAGGGGATGGAATAAAAAGAAGCTGACCTAAGTAACTTTAGATAAAAATATTTTGGAGTTTCCATCACGACTCATCAGTAATGAACCCAACTAGTATCCATGAAGACATGGGTTTGATCCCTGGCCCACTCAGTGGGTTAAGGATCCGGCATTGCCAGGAGCTTCAGTGTAGGTTGCAGATGCAGCTCAGATCCCGCATTGCTGTGGCTGTGGTGTGGGCCAGCAGCTAACAGCTCCAATTCCACCCCTCACCTGGGACTTTCCATATGCTGGAGATGCAGCCCTAAAAAACAGACCAAAAAAAAAATTTAACTGGATACTGTAAGGCTAAAGATAAAATGAACTATACACAAACACTATCCTAGTTGACAAATTTGCCTCTCCCTGGGGAATGGGTTAGCAATTCTGAAACTATTCAAGGTGTATGCTAGAGTTGAATAAATAAGTAAATTATAGATGATGGGACATAGAAAGAAACTGTCAGAGAAAGAAATTATAGTTAGTTCTTCTGCAATATGATATGTATGTTATTAAAAATCATCATGCTCTGCAAAGTTGAACCAAAACAACCATGTATCTTATGAGAAAAATTAGGTAGCGTACACTTAAAAACTTTGTCAGTGATGCTCACAAAAAAATAAGAACCTAATAACCATCTAAAATGTTTAGTTCCTAGTTGTTATTTGCTATTATTATATAGTTGCTATTATTATACAGACATATATAATTGATTGTTTTTATTTTGCTCCATGTCTTGTGACTTTGGTAAGCTCACTCATTAGTCTCAGTAGCTGTTATAAAAATTCTTTCAATTTTTCTATATATATAATAATGTCATTTGTGAATAAATACTTCTTCCTCTCTAGATTATATGCATTTTATTTATTTTTTCCTTGTTGCACTGGCTAGGATGATCAGTATGATGTTCAATACAAGTGGTAAGAGCAGACATCCAATCTTAAGAAGTGAAAACATTTGCCTTTAATCATTGTGTTGTTAGAAACCTTTTATCAGACTGACTAATTCCCTTCTATTTCTAGTGTGTTGAAGGTTTCATCATGAATTGGTACTGAATATTTTTAATGCCTTTTTGTCTGAATCTGTTGAGATGATCACATAGATTTTTATTTTAGTATGTTAGTATGATGAATACCAACTGATTTTTAACTTCTTATTCTGGAATAATTGTAGATTTGCAGAAAAGTTCCAAAGATAGTACTGAGGTTTCTATATGTCTATAGCCTTCTGGTACATAAGCACAGTATATCTGTCAAAACAAACAAATTAATAACAAACACAATAACCTTAACCAAACTATAGATTTAATTTGGATTTTACCAGTTTTTCTACTAATGCTCTTTTTCTGTACTAAGATCTAATCTAGGAAACTACATTACTTGTAGCCATCATGGCTTAATTCTCTCTGATCTGTGACAATTTCTCAGTCTTTCCATGTTTTCTATGATCTCAACAGTTTTGAAGAATCCTGGGAAGCTTATTTTGTAAATGTCCCTCAATTTGTGCTTGTCTCATGTTTTCTCATTATCACACTGGAATTACGGGTTTTAGGAAAACTCTCAGAGAGGTAAAGTATCTTTCTCATTGCATCATTTCATTGGGTATAAGATATTGACACGACTTATCCCTGTTGATGTTACAGTACTGTGCACCAAGTTTCCCCACTGTAAAGTTACTGGTTTTTAACTTTTCCATCCTCCTTTCTTTATGTTAGTCCTCTAAATCCAAACTATATTCAAAGTAAGGAGAATTTCATTTCACCTCAATTCCAGTAGCCATGAAAATTGACAGCCCTACAATGACAGTGAAAACCAGCAGCCTAGCAGTCTCTAGAGAGGGCAGAGTGGAGTTGCAGCTCCTCCATAGCCCCATTCCCAGATAACCATTATCATGTGACCTGGTCTGCCTGTTGCTTGGAAAATCCTCATAAGAGTTTTCTTTATTCCACCTGCTTCAGAGCTCACCCATTGTGAACAGCCTCTTCCACAGGGGAATTTGTAGAAAATAATCAGTAGGAGTTCCTGTCATGGCACAGTGGTTAATGAATCTGACTAGGAACCATGAGGTTGCAGGTTCGATCCCTGGCCTTGCTCAGTGGGTTAAGGATCCGGCGTTGCCATGAGCTGTGGTGTAGGTTGCAGATGCACCTCGGATCCCGCATTGCTGTGGCTGTGGTGTGGGCCAGCGGCTACAGCTCCGATTCGACCCCTAGCCTGGGAACCTCCATATGCCGTGGGAGCGGCCCAAGAAAATGGCAAAAAGACAAAATAATAATAATAATCAGTAGCAATTGTTTAACATGATAGCTGCCTGAGGCAACAGACATAGGGTAACCAACAAGCTGACCAAAACACTTAAAAGGAGAAGCTAGGAAATGAGAAGTTCGTAGGGCGCATTCAACAGCTCTGACAAATTCCTAGGAACCCAGAAGGCTATGTGCAGGCATAGGACAGTGCACATGATCAGGAAAGACTAGAAAAGACCTTAGGCTACCATCTTTGGCTGACCTTGAGGCTTTGAATAGATAGGAATTAAAGGCTAAGGTAGAGTTGTAAACAGCCTTCCTGAACCCTTGAGGGCATGTTTCAATATGCACAAAGAGCCCTTAGGCAAAGGCTAGAGAAGACTTACTGGTTCAACTCACTTTTAAGTAAGTCTCTATCCAATACTAGATCACCAATAAACTAACCAAGCAAAGACTTCAGCGATCACACACAAGAAAGAATATAGCCTATTCAGAATTAAACATCATCAATAACAACTACTAAAAACAGCAACAATAATAAACCTTAAAGGAAGTTGACAAATTATGTTATTTAAAATGTCTAGATTTAAAAAATAAAATTACACTACGAGTATTAAGAAACATAAAAGTATGGCCCATAAACAGGAGGAAAAAAGCAGAAATCAGAAATCTTCCCAAATTCCCATCATGGCTCAGCGATTAGGATTCATGAGGACATGGGTTTGATTCCTGGCCTCGCTCAGTGGGTTAAGGATCCAGCATTGCCATGAGCTGTGGTGTAGGTCATAGATGTGGCTCAGATCCCATATTGCTATGGCTGTGGTGTAGGCTGGCAGCTACAGCATGGATTTGACCCCTAGTCTGGGAACTTACATATGCTGCAGGTTCAGCCCTAAAAAAAAAGAAAGAAATTTTCCCTGAGGAAACGCAGATATTGAACTAGATAAAGACTTACTCAGCTATTTAAAATATGCTCAAAAACTAAAGGAAATTACGTCCAGAGAAAAGTACAGGAAGTACACATCACCAAATACAAATATAAATTATATAGTTATTAAAATAACCAAATAGAAATTCATGAAATGAAAAGTATAATAACTGAAATTTAAAATTCACTAGCAGCACTCAACAGTAGATTCAGACTATTAGAAGAAAGAATCAAGTTAGAGGACTTAAATATAGGTCAATTGAGATTCTCTGGTCTAAAGTCAACAAGATAAAAGAGTGCAGGAAAATGAGCAGTTTCTGAGACATGTGGGATACCATCAGATGTAGCAACATATACATAATGAGAGTCCCAGACAGGAGGAAAGAAGGGAGCAGGAAGAATTTTTGAAAAAATAATGGCTGAAAACTTTCCAAATTTTATGAGAAACATTAATCTAGACATCCAAAAAGCTCAACAAATTCCTAATAGGATAAACTCATATATCCACACCTATTTTTTTTTTTTTTTGCCTGCACCCACAGCACACAGAAGTTCCTAGACCAGGATCAAACCTATTCCAGAGCAGTGACTAGGGCCACAGCAGTAACAATGCCAGATCCTTAACCACTAGGCCACCAGAGAACTCTCAGATAGACATACCTAGACACATCATAATAAAACTATCAATACACAAAGGAAATCTTGAAAGCAGCAAGAAAGAAGCAACATATCATATCAAGGAATCTTCAATGAAATTAATGGCTGATTTCCCACCAGAAACCATGGAGGCCAAACAAATTAGGCAAATATACTCAGACTACTGAATGAAAAAAGTTATTGGTAATGAAATAAGATGGTAGAATAGAAGCTTCCCAATTCACACTCCCCTACACAAACAATAATCTGGCAGCCATGTACAGACAAAGTGCCTCTATGGAAGCTTTTGAATCCAAGCAGGAAGTTACAAAATTCTAGTGAATTCCAAATCAAGGATAGCTGCTTTGAAAAGGTAGGCCTGACCCAGATGGCAAGCTTCCCAAATGTGGTCCTACCTGCAGACCAAGAGAAGGCCCTACAGACTTAGCTCTAGCCCTTCTTGGCCAGGATCCTGCAACCAGTCCCATCTTCCAAGGAAACCAGGAAGACGCACAACCATTCATACTCCTAGTAACAGGTGTAACAGCCAAAGATCCGACTGTAGATTCTGAAGTGGTCCTGGGACCCTGCCCTAGCCTATTCTACCACTCGTCTAGAGTCAGTTTGGCCCACACAGTGACGACAAAAGCCACACCCATCTGTGTCCCTGGCTGTAGCTCTGCTTTACTGCTGGTCCAGAGTTAGTTCTGCCTGTACAGGAACCCAAAAGGAGCTATGCCCACTCATGCCTCCATTAGCAAGCCAACGGCAAATTCTAAAGCAACACTGTGACCTGGCTTCAGTTCCACTCTACCACCAAATCCATACTCAGTCCTCCCTGCACAAGGATCTGGCAAGAACTCAAGCTCATGTGAGCCCCCTTTTACAAGCCTGTTAACCTCACTCATGACCATAAATTCTGAGATGGTCCTATGACCAAACTTCATTTCTGCTCTCAGTCAACCAGGGACCCAGAAGGGCCAATCTATGCCCCTGGTAGGTCTATCAACCTCAGTCCTTGCTGTGGACTCTGAAGCAGCTCTAAGATTTGATTCCAGTTCCACTCTTCTACAATCTGAAAGAAGTTATTCCTGTCCAAGCCCTATGCACACCTGCTGACCTTGGTCATGACTGCAGTCCCTGAAGCATTCCTTTGACCCAGCTCCTGCTCCATGCTACAATGTCCTAGAGGCAGTCCTGCCCAGCCAGAGACCCAGCAGGAGCCACTCAAAGATCCTGTAGGAGCCACATATGTCTGTGCCCCTGACAACAGTCCTGCTGTCTGTAGAATCAGCTGTGGACCTGGATGCAGCTCCATGACCTGGCTCCATCCCTGCTTAAGCATGGTCCCAGAGACATTTCTGTCCACCTGAGGATCCAACAGGAATCACACCTGCCAACCATGGCCCCCACTGTAGAACACAGCAACAGCCACATGGCCCAGCTCCAATCCCACCTGACTGAGATTCTGGAGGCAGTCCTGTCAGTCTGGGAATGTGCCAGAAGAAAGTCTTTACCTGCCAAAACTAATCTGTAAAGACAGGAAATGTTTGCTTCTTCAAATGCTCAGACATCAACACAAAGCTACAGAGACCACAAAGAATCAATCAGGCAAATATGACACCATCCAAGGAAATTAATAGAGCTCTTAACTGACCCTAAAGAAACAGACATCTACAAATTTCTTGACAATGAATTCAAAATAAATCTTAAGGCAGCTCAGTGAGCTGTAAGAGAACATAAATAAGTAACTCAACAAATTCATGAAAACAAAGCATGAACAAAAGATGTTTAACAAAGAATCGGAAATCGTAAAAAACAACGGAAATTCTGGAGCTGAAAAATACAATGAAGGAAATTTTCAAAGGTAGTAGAGAGCATCAAAATAGAGACTTGATCAAGCAGAAAAGAGAATCTATGATATATCATTTGAAATCATTAAGAGTAGAAAAAAGAAAAGAGGATAAAGAGGAATGAAGAAAGCCTATAGGATTTATGGGGAATGATCACGAGAATTAATATGGGAATTCCAGGAGAAAATAGAGAGAAAGGGGAAGAAAGCTTAATTATAGAAATACTGGCTGACCAACACATAACAACAGAGAGTAAAATGGTGGTTACTGGCGAATGATGGTAGGAGGATGGGACGGACATTGTATAAGGGTACAAACTTACAACAGGTAGTAAAGAAGTCCTATTCATCTAAGGCACAATATGTGAATATAGACAATATTTTATTGTAATCATCAAAGTTGCTAAGAGACTAAGCATGGTCCCAGAGACAGTTCTGTCCACCTGAGGATCCAACAGGAATCACACCTGCCAACCATGGACCCAACTGTAGGCCAAACTTAATTATTCCAACTGCCAAAAACAAAATTATATAATGCAATAGAGATGAAAATTATTGCTAAAAGGGTAATTATATTACAATATATAAATGAAGCAAATTAACATGCTGTATACCTTATATTTATACAATATTATATGTCAAATATATGTTAATTTAAAAAATGGCTAAAAACTTAGCAAATATGGGGAGAGATCTAGACATCCAGATACATGAAGCTCAAAAGTCCCCAAAGAGGTTCAACCCAAAAGGACTTCACTGAGGCACATTATAATAAAACTTTCAAATATCGAAGACAAAGAGAGAATTTTGAAAGCATCAAGAAAAAAGTGAAATGTCATAGACAAAAGAACTCCCATAAGCATACCAGCAGACCTCTCAGCAGAAATCTTGAAGGCCAGGAAAGAGTGCAATGATACACTTAAAGTATTGAAAGAAAGAAACTGCCAACCAATGATACTTTACCCAGCAAAGCTGCCCCCTCTAAAATGAACACAAAGAAAGACTTTCCCAGACAAACAAAAGTTGACATAGTTTATCACCAAGAAATGCTAAAGACAGATCTTCAAATGAATGAAAGAATTCTAATCAGTAAAATGAAATTATACAAAAGTATGAAATTCATTGTAAAAGAGAAATATATAGCAAACATTCTAATGAAGTATATTACATTACCTTTAACTCTAGTATAAAGATTAAAATACAAAAGAATTAAAAATGGCTACAATAATTTCTTAGTGGATATACAATATAAAGAGATATAAATTGTGAGTGACATCAAAATTATTACTGTTATTTTTTCTTTTCTAGGGCTGCCCCTGCAGCACATGGAGGTTCCCAGGCTAGGGGTCGAATCGGAGCTGTAGCCACCGGTCTACGCCACAGCCACAGCAACGTGGGATCCAAGCCGCGTCTGCAACCTACACCACAGTTCACAGCAATGCCGGATCCTTAACCCACTGAGCAAGGCCAGGGATCGAACCCTCAACTTCATGGTTCCTAGTCGGATCCGTTAACTACTAAGCCACGATGGGAACGCTCAAAATTATTAAAATTGGTAGTTATAGTTGTGGCTCAGCAGGTTAAGAACTTGATGGTGTCTCTCTGAGGATGCAGATTTAATCCCTGATCTCACTCAGTGGATTAAGGATCCAGCATTGCCATAACCTGAAGTGTAAGTCACAAATGCAGCTCAGATCTGATTTTACTGTGGCAGTGGAAGAGGCCTGCACTGCAGCTCTGAATCATCCCTTGGCCCAGGAACTTCTATATGCCACAGGTATGGCCATAAAAAGGAGAAAACAACCCCCTGCAAAACAAAACAAAACAAAACACATTAAAATTGGAGGAGATGAAAATGTAGAGTTTTTTGTATTAGGTCAACATTAAGTTACCAGCTTAAATGCAACAATAAAATGTTTTGTGTAAGCTTCATAAAAAGCTATAAAACAATTAATTCAGTTGATACACAAAAGATAAAATGGAAAGAATCAAAACATACCACTACAAAAATTCATCAAAGCACAAAGGAAAACAGTAAGAGAGGAACAAAGAAACAAAAAAACTACAAAACAGAAAACAATAAGAAAGTGGCAGTAGTAAATTACTACTTTTCAATGATTATTTTAAATTTAAATGGAGTAAATTCTACAATCAAAAGACATACTGAGGCTGAATGGATACAAAAAAAAAAAATACCAAAAACCCAAATATATGCTGCCTACAAGAGATGCACTTCAGCTTTACACATAAGCCAAAAGTAAAGGAATGGAAAAAGATATTCCATGCAAATGAAATCAAAAGAGGGCAAGGGTAGGTATAGTCATATAAGACAAAATAGACTTTAAGTCAAAAAATGTAACAAGAGACCAAAAAAAGGTCATTATATAATGCTAAAGGGATAAACTCATCAAAAGAACATAACAATTATAAATATATATGCACCTAACATCAAAGCATTTAAATATATAAAGCAAATACTAACAGATCTGAAGGGAGAAATAAATAGCAATACAATAATAGTAGGGGACTTCAATACCCCACTTTCAACAATAGATCATCCAAAGAGAAAATCAATAAGGAAACATTGGACTTGAACAACACTTTAGAGCAAATGGACCAAGACACATGTACAGAAGATTCCAGCAGAATACACATTCTTCTGACATATACATCATATTTTTAGCCACAAAACAAGTTTAACAAATTTAATAGGGCTGAAATCATATCAACAAACAGTAAACACAGCCTAATTCCCAGCCATATAAACATAAAGCCTCACAATTTACCCAATACGTCATGTGCAAGTTTAAACAAAAAAATTACAAGATATAGTGAAAGGAAAAAAAAAACAGTTTAAAGAGATAGAGTAATCATCAGAACTGGACTCAGATATGACAAAGTTTGAGAAATTTCAGACCAGGAATTTAAAATAACTATGGGGAGTTCCCCTTGTGGCTCAGCAGGTTACAAACCAACTAGTAACCCTGAGGATGCGGGTTCAATCCCTGGCCTAGTTCAGTGGGTTAAGGATCCAGCATTGCCATGAGCTGTGGTGTAGGTTGCAGACATGGCTTGGATCCCCAATTGCTGTGGCTGTGGCATAGGCCGGCAGCTACAGCTCTGATTTGACCCCATCCTGGGAACTTCCATATGCCATAGGTATGATCCTGAAAAGTAAAATTAAATTAAATAACTATGAGTAATACGCTAAGATATCTAAAGAAAAAAGTGGAAAACATGCAAGAACAGATATGCACTGCAAGCAAAGAGACAGAAACTCTAAGAAAGATTCAAAAAGAAATGCTGGAAATAAAATAGTATTAACAGAAGTGAAGAATGCTTTGGCTAGGCTTATGAACAAACTAGACACAAATGAAAACACTATGCTAAGAAAACACATATTATATGATTCAATTCATACAAAATGTCTAGTAATGGTAAATCACAGAGAGAAAAATTAGTTTAGTGGTTGCCAAGGGCTAGTGGATGGAAGTAGAATGGGCGTGTGGTTTCTTTTTGTGGGGATAAAAGTGCTCTGAAATTGACAACATCCGCACAACTTTTTTTAATATATTTAAAGACCACTTAATTGTGTACTTTAAAAGAGTGGGTATATGAGTAAATTATATCTCAAATATTATTTTTTAAAATAAAATTTTGTAATTATGGTAATAGATGCTAACCACTTATTGTGTTGATAATTTTGCAATATATGCAAATATTGAATCATTATGTTGTACAATTAAAACTAATAAATTATATACATATATATAAATTATATGTCAACTTAAAAAACCTAGGGCAGGAGTTCCCACTACGGTGCAACAGGATTGGTGGTATCTTGGGTGCGCTGGGATGCAGGTTCACTTCCAGGCTGGCACAGTGGGTTAAAGATCTGGAATTGCCGCAGATGTGTCTTAAGGTCACAACTGAAACTCAAATCTGATCCCTGGCCTGAGAACTCCAAATGCAACGGGGTGGCCAAAAAAAAAAGTCTAGCACAGTGAATGGTAATGTATGATTCTATAACAATGGATGCATGTTATTAAACATTTGTCTAAACCCATAATTAATGTACAACATAAAGACTGAACTGTGGAGTTCCTGTCATGGCTCAGTGGAGACAAATCTGACTAGTATCCATGAGGATGCAGGTTCGATCCCTGGCCTAGCTCAGTGGGTTAAGGATCTGGTGTTGCCATGAGCTGTGGTGTAGGTTGTAGACACAGCTTGGATCTGGCATTGCTGTGGCGGTGGTGTAGGCCAGTGGCTCAGCTCCGATTTGACCCCTAGCCTGGGAACTTCCTTATGCCGCAGGTGCAGCCCTAAAAGGACAAAAAAAAAAAAAAGAAAGAAAGAAAGAAGAAAAAAGAAAAGACTGAACCGTAGTGTAAACTATGAACTTTGGGTGATAACAATGTGTCAATGTACATTCATCAGTTGTAAGAAATATTCCTCTTTGATGTGAGATGTTGTTAATGGGACAGAGTATACATGAGAAATCTCTGTATCTCCCTTCCTTGTGGCGAACCTAAAACTGTTCTAAAAATTGTCTTTAGATATGAAAAAAGACTACAAAAATAATTTACATCATTTAACATTGAGAAATTATTAAACACCTGCCATGTACCAGGCACTGTTAGACTTGGGTGATGAGAGAAACGAATACCACTTGGCCCTTACCCTCAAACAAATCAGTTTGTTAATTAAAGCAAAGATACCAAAAGATAGTTGCAATACAGGTCTCCTCTGCTTTTCGAAAGTTTGCATTATACCACTTCACTTTAACAGAGTACTTTAGTACTTGTTTTCACTTTCACAAAAAGAGGCAGAAAGTGAAAATAGTATTCAGTGTTTGTTTTACAGCAAGCTTCAAGGAGCTGCAAGAGTGGCACCCCCAAGCTCCTTCCCTGGGAACTGCAATCAACATCTCAGCATCAAACTGCCATAGCTTTGAACTCTGTCTGTGAATATCGGTGCTTTGTTTCGATTTATTTTGTGCATCCATTAGCAAGATGGGTCCTAAGGTAACTGCTTCTCACTTTACAGCATCTCAGCTTAGGAAAGGTTTCATAGGAATGCTCTACTTTTGAATAGTGGGAGGAAACCAGTATAGTATGATGGGGCTATGAGTGTATTAATGTTCAGATATAGTAAATGAGATAAAGGAGGCAATGATTCACTCTCTTTGGTAGAATTAGGGTATGCTTCCTTGAAGAATGGAATTTCAAGGCAGACCTTAAAAGATGAATTGCAGTTTTCAGGGGCTATGCAGAGAAAGAAAATGCAGACATTGAAAAAAAAATATGCAAATCATGAAGGTTTAAAAACCACTGAAAGTTAGCTAAATGGTATTGTCTTAACCAACTCTCTGAAACAGAACCGAGTGTCCTTGAAGTAGATGTCATCAAATCAGTGTGAACAAACTACTGAAGATGAGGTTTCTATTGACTGGAAATGCCTTTTGCAACTATAAAAGGGGCAGAGTCCAGTGGAAGGAGGGGGAACCATACAATCACATGGGAGCACTAAAATAAACCCTAATAGTAAACACCATAAATAAGTGCCTGACAGTAACTCCTGGTGTATATAATTAACATTATGAATAAGATTAAGTGGATCTATGTGCTGAGGTAATGTAAATATCCCCATCAACTCAATCAGACCCAAATAATGACTCTAGCATAACTTATCTGGGTAAATAAAAGCTCTTATTGTTTTCAGATTCTTACAACTAACTAATCAACACTCATTCATAAAGAGAACATAACTATGATTAAATATAAATTCTAGATAGGAAAGATTCATTTTACAACTTTCCCAGTTGATTACACACATCAGCACAATCTTGTTACATACCCCCTTCTCTGAGGCAGACTTCATCAGTCTGAAAAATGAAGGCAGACCACTGATTGGAGGGCAAACCTGAAAAGGATTAAACACTTAGCATGGCATTCTAAAATACTGTAATTACAGTGCAATTAACCATACTGCATATTAAACGTGCAACTCTGAAATGTGTTCAGACTCCCCAATTATAACTAGTTATTCTTCAAAGAATTTTGCCGCCCACATTGAATTTTCTCTAGTGCTTCTTTGTTATAATTCAGGTATGACAGTCACTAATATATCTAAGAGGACAGTTAATAAAAAGTAGGCATTCTTTACTGTAAACCTAACACATGCATGCCAGGTAATACCCAACCATTACCACTAATAATTATGTTTCAGCCAGGCAGATCTATTATACAATTGGACTTTGCCCTCTTTAAAACATATTTAATGGTCAGCTATGAAGAGGCAGTGAGATTGAGGCAAGAGTAAAGGCCTTAGGTAGGAGTCTGGAAACATGTATACATTTTTTAATTTTTCCCAACTGGGAAAGTCACTTAGGCCCTCTGGAATCTCAATTTCTTCATCCGTCAACTGGGGTTTGTAACTGCCTAGCATTTTGGTAAGGATCAAAAGATTTAACTGATAGGAGAACTCTTAAAAAATTGATCACTCTCCTGAAATCTAAAGTGCTATTTTATTTATAGGCTCAGATGGTAGTTTAAAAGGATGGCTGATGAAAAGTACAGAGATATTTGCAGTCATAGTTGGGCCAGGCACAATATCCAAAATATTTAACCACAATTGTAACAAACCAGAAAGAAGTCACCTTTAAGGAACTGGTATGGCCTGAGTTTTAGATTATTCTAGCTTAAAGACAAGTAGGGATTTTGAAAATAGGGTAGAAAACAACAGAACTGGTTAGGAAAAAAAAAAAAAAAACCTAGCTCTGTGTGAATGGTAGTAGCCTTTCTATAATAAAGGAGAGAGTGGTCACCCTTGAAATTATCTGTTAAAGTATTTCTCTTCTCTGCCAGAAAGAACCATGAGGAAAGGAAATACATCTGTCTTAGTCATCTCTATATTCCTAACCAGTACAATACCTGGCATAAGAATTCAGTAAATGTCAAATAACTGAATTAACAAATTAATAAACACACAAAGGAATGAACAGACATTCCTGTTCTGTTATTCAATGGCCAGGCTAACCCAAAATTCTATGTTCTCAGTACCATGATTTAAGAGAGTTATAAAGGAGAGTTCCTTAGGCGAGGAAACTAGGGGCTATTAGCCATGATATAATAGGTATCTTTAATTTTTTTCTGTATAAAAATGCAACTTATCAAAATATGTGGGACACAGCTAAGGTAGTACTGAGAAGGACATTTATACTGATAAACGTCAGGGGGAAAAGTTCTCAAATCAATAATCTAAATAAGTAACTCAAGAAACTACAAAAAAAAAGAAGAAGAAGGTAAAACCAAAGCAAGCAGAAGGAAGGAAATAATTATATTAGGAACAGAAATAAATGAAATTCAAAACAGAAAAACAAGAGAATATCAATAAAACAGAAAGACACTATTTTAAAAAATCAGTAAGATTGCTAAACCTCTATGTGAGATTGAGAAAGATAAATACAGAAAAGATGTAAGTTACCAATTTCAGGAATGAAACAGAGGATATTACTACAACTATTAAAAATATAATATAGGGTTAAACAACCTATGGGTCAAAGAAAAAATTTACAAGGGTAATTTGGAAATACTTTGAGATGAATGGAAATGAAAATACAGTATAACAAAATGTATGAGATGTAGCCAAAGCAGTGCTCAGAGGGAAACTTATAGCTGTCAATGCCTACATTAAAAAAAGAACACTACGTGCAGCAACATGGATGGACCTACAGGTTATCATACTAGGTGAAGTTAGACAGTGAAAGAAAAACATTATACAATATTGCTTATACATGGAATCTTTAAAAAGGATACAGATGAACTTGTCTGAAGAACAGAAACAGATTCACAGACTTTCAAAGACTTATGGTTGCCAAGGGGGACAGGTGTAAGGGGAGGAA
Source organism: Phacochoerus africanus (assembly GCF_016906955.1). Classification (NCBI taxonomy): domain Eukaryota; kingdom Metazoa; phylum Chordata; class Mammalia; order Artiodactyla; family Suidae; genus Phacochoerus; species Phacochoerus africanus. The sequence continues at coordinate 127,505,386 of NC_062558.1, forward strand.
TGGACTGGGGGTTTGAGACTGGCATAAGCACACTGAGGTATATGGAATGATTGCCAATTAGGCCTTGCTGTGTAGCATGGACAAGTCTGCCCAATATTCTGTGATAATCTATGTGAGAAAAGAATCTGAAAGAGAATGGATGTGTGTACATGTATAGCTGAATCACTTTGTTGTATGGCAGAAATGATCACAATTGTAAATCAACTAAACTTCAATACAACTTTTAAAAATGAAAAAAGAACAATCTCAAATTGGTGATCCAACTGCACATCTTAATAAGTTAGAATGAGTAGAACAAATGAAACCCAGAAGTAGCAAAAGTTAGCAAACAGTAAAGATAAGAATAGAAATAAGACAGAAAATTAGAAAAACAACTGAAAGAAACAGTAAAATCTGAAGTTAATTATTTTTAAAAAATCAACAAAACTGACAAACTTCAGCTATGGAAAGAAGAGAGAACACTCAATTACTAAAATCAGAAGTAAAATTAGGACATTGTTACTGAGTTCAGAAATAAGAAGGATTACACAATGAACTGTTGTATGCAAAAAAAATTAGGTAACCATGATGAAATGCACAAATTCCTAGAAATACACAAACTAGAAAAACTAACTTAAGAAGCATAAAACCCAAATAAACCTATAACAAGTAAAGAGATGAAATCAGCTAACAAATGCCAGGATTAGATGAATTTACTGGTAAATTCCATCAAATTTTTAAAGATGACAAGTACCAATTTTTCTCAAACTCTTAAGAGAAATAAAATAGTGAACACAACTTATTCCGCGAGACTGGCTTTATCTTGATACCAAACAAGACAGAGATATTACAAGAAAATTATATACAAATATCTTTTAGGAATATAGAAGTAAAAATTCTCAAAATAGTAGAATACCAAATCCAGCAGCATATTAAAAGAGTTATACACTGTGATGGAATGAAATTTATCCCAGGAAGCAAGCGTAGTTCAATATGAAAGTTAATCAATGTAAGACATCATATTAACAGAATAAAGGGAGGAAAATCACCTAATCTCACCCTGATACAGAAAAAACATTTGATAAAATCCAATACTGTTTCATGATTTTTACACACACACACACACAAAATGGATAGAACGGAACTTCCTCACCAAATGAGAGTTAATTTATGGGGGAAAAAACAGCTAGCATTATAACTCAAAGTTGAAAAAGTGAAAGCTCTTCATGCCCAAGATGACAGCTTTCATCATTTCTATTCAACACTGCCCTGAAAAGTTCCTAGCCAAGGTGATTAGACTGGAAAAGGAAATAAAATACATCTAAGTTGGAAAGGAACAAAATTATCTATTCCCAGATGACGTGATCATATATACAGAAAACTGTTAGGAATTCACAAAAAAATACTAGAGCTAATAAAGTGATTCAGCAAAACTGTATGATACAAAATCAGATTAGATAATGGAAAAGGAAACCAAGAAGACAATTCCTTTTATAATAGCATCAAAAAGAATAAAATACTTAGGTATAAATTTAACAAAAGAAAGGTAAGACTTGTACATTGAAAATGACAAAACATTGGAGAAAGAAATTAAAGACCTAAAAAAATGGAGAAATTCCTGTGTTCATGGGTTGGAAGACTTAATACTGTTAGAATGGTAACTATTTCAAATATGTCTACATATTCAATGTAATCCCTATTGAAATCCCAATGGCCTTTTTTGCAGAAATGGATAAACCCACCCCAAAATTCATATGAAATTTCAAGAGACCCTGAATAGCCAAAACAATCATGAAAAGGAAAAGTTGGAGGACTCATACTTCCCAATTTCCTAACTTTATAAAGCTACAGTAACACAGTAATCAAAATAGGAATCAGAATGGTACCATCATAAAGACAGACATTCACATCAATGGAATAGTAATGAGAGTACAGGAGTTCCCGTCGTGGCGCAGTGGTTAACGAATCCGACTAGGAACCATGAGGTTGCAGGTTTGATCCCTGGCCTTGCTCAGTGGGTTAACGATCCGGCGTTGCTGTGAGCTGTGGTGTAGGTTGCAGATGCGGCTCGGATCCCGAGTTGCTGTGGCTCTGGCGTAGGGCAGCGGCTACAGCTCCAATTAGACCCCTAGCCTGGGAACCTCCACATGCCGCAGAAGTGGCCCAAAGAAATAGAAAGAAAAAAAAAAAAATGAGAGTGCAGAAACAAAGCCATCCATCAACGGTCAACTTATTTTCAATAAGGTGTCAAGACTACTCCATGAGGAAAGAAAAGTCTCTTTAACAAATGGTGCTGGCTGGAGTTCCCATTGTGGTGCAGTGGTAACAAATCCGACTCTTATCCATGAGGATGCAGGTTTGAACCCTGGCCTTGCTCAGTGGGTTCAGGATCTGGTGTTGCCATGAGCTGTGGTGTAGGTTGCAAATGCGGCTCGGATCCTGATTGCTGTGGCTGTAGTGCAGGCTGGCAGCTGCAGCTCTGATTCGATCCCTAGCCCAGAAATTTTCATATGCTGCACATAAGGCCCTAAAAAGCAAAAATTAAAAACAAACAAACGAAAATAAATAAAAACAAATGGTGCTGGGAAAACTAAATATCCACATGTGAAAGAATGAAGTTGGACCTTTACTTCATGCAACATGCAAAAATTAACTCTAAATGGATCAAATATCTAAGTGTCAAAGCTAAAACTCTTAGAAGAAAACATAGTGATAATCTTCATAATTTTGAGTTTGGAAATGGTTTCTTAGATATTACTCCAAAAGCACAAGTAACAAAAGAAAAAATTGATAAACTGAATTTCATTAAATTAAAAACTTTTGTGCCTCAAAGAACACTATCAAGAGAGTGAAAAGACAACTCAAAGAATGGATGGAAATATTTATAAACCATATATCTGATAAAGATCTAGTACCTAAAATATATAAAACTCTTACAATTAAGCAAGAAAAAGACAAATAACTCAATTTAAAAATGGGCAAAGCACAGCAATTAGACAAACAAAAGAAATAAAAGGTATCCATATAGGAAGATAAGAGATAAAACTGTCACTGTATGCAGACGACATGATACTATACATAGAAAAACCCTAAGGACTCAACCCCAAAAACTACTTGAACTGATTAATAAATTCAGCAAAGTAGCAGGATATAAGATTAACATTCAGAAGTCAGTTGCATTTCTATATACCAGCAATGAAACATTAGAAAAGGAATACAAAAATACGATACCTTTCAAAATTGCACCTCACGGAGTTCCCGTCGTGGTGCAGTGGTTAATGAATCCGACTAGGAACCATGAGGTTGTGGGTTCGGTCCCTGCCCTTACTCGGTGGGTTAACGATCCGGCGTTGCCGTGAGCTGTGGTGTAGGTTGCAGACGCGGCTCGGATCCCGCGTTGCTGTGGCTCTGGCGTAGGCCGGTGGCTACAGCTCCGATTCGACCCCTAGCCTGGGAACCTCCATATGCCGCGGGAGCGGCCCAAGAAATAGCAACAACAACAACACAAGACAAAAAGACAAAAAAATAAATAAATTAAATAAAATAAAATAAAATTGCACCTCACAAAATCAAATACCTCGGAATACACCTGACCAAGGAGGTAAAGGACCTATATGCTGAGAACTATAAAACTTTAATCAAAGAAATCAAAGAAGATGTAAAGAAATGGAAAGATAGTCCATGTTCCTGGATTGGGAAAATCAATATTGTAAAAATGGCCATACTACCCAAAGCAATCTACAGATTCAATGCAATCCCTATCAAATTACCCAGGACATTTTTCACAGAACTAGAACAAACAATCCAAACATTTATATGGAACAACAAAAGACCCAGAATCGCCAAAGCAATCCTGAGAAACAAAAACCAAGCAGGAGGCATAACTCTCCCAGACTTCAAGAAATACTACAAAGCCACAGTCATCAAAACAGTGTGGTACTGGTACCAAAACAGACAGACAGACAAATGGAACAGAATAGAGAACCCGGAAATAAACCCTGACACCTATGGTCAATTAATCTTTGACAAGGGAGGCAAGAACAGAAAATGGGAAAAAGAAAGTCTATTCAGCAAGCATTGCTGGGAAACCTGGACAGCTGCATGCAAAGCAATGAAACGAGAACACACCCTCACACCATGCACAAAAATAAACTCCAAATGGCTGAAAGACTTAAATATAAGACAGGACACCATCAAACTCCTAGAAGAAAACATAGGCAAAACACTCTCTGACATCAACATCATGAATATTTTCTCAGGTCAGTCTCCCAAGGTAACAGAAATAAGAGCAAAAATAAACCCATGGGACCTCATCAAACTGACAAGCTTTTGCACAGCAAAGGAAACCCAAAAGAAAACAAAAAGACAACTTACAGAATGGGAGAAAACAGTTTCAAATGATGCAACTGACATGGGCTTAATCTCTAGAATATATAAGCAACTTATACAACCCAACAGCAAAAAAAACAATCAATCAATGGAAAAATGGGCAAAAGACCTGAATAGACCATTCTCCAAGGAAGATATACAGATGGCCAACAAGCACATGAAAAAGTGCTCAACATCACTGATTATTAGAGAAATGCAAATCAAAACTACCATGAGATACCACCTCACACCAGTCAGAATGGCCATCATGAATAAGTCCACAAATAACAAATGCTGGAGGGGGTGTGGAGAAAAGGGAACCCTCCTGCACTGTTGGTGGGAATGGAAGCTGGTACAACCACTATGGAGAACAGTATGGAGGTACCTTAGAAATCTATACATAGAACTACCATATGATCCAGCAATCCAACTCTTGGGCACACATCTAGACAAAACTTTCCTTAAAAAAGACACATGCACCCGCATGTTCAGTACAACACTATTCACAATAGCCAAGACGTGGAAACAACCCAAATGTGCATCGACAGACGATTGGATTAGGAAGATGTGGTATATATACACAATGGAATACTACTCAGCCATAAAAAAGAATGAAATAATGCCATTTGCAGCAACATGGATGGAAATAGAGACTCTCGTACAAAGTGAAGTAAGTCAGGAAAAGAAAGACAACCACTGTATGATATCACTTATATCTGGAATCTAATATACAGCACAAATGAACCTTTCTACAAAAAAGAAAATCATGGACTTGGAGAATAGACTTGTGGCTGCCAAGGGGAAGGGAGTGGGGTGGATTGAGGGCTTGGGGTTAACAGATGCAAACTATTGCCTTTGGAATGGATTAGCAATGAGATCCTGCTGTGTAGCACTGAGAACTATGTCTAGTCACTTACGGTGGAGCATGATAATTTGAGAAAAGAAAGTGTACATGTATGTGTAACTGGGTCACCATGCAGTACAGTAGAAAAAAAATGTATTGGGGAAATACCAATTAAAAAAATACTGAGAAAAATAAATTTAAAAAATAAAAAATAGTTTCAGGGCTTTAGGGGAGGGAAGAATGGGATGTGCCCACATAATGGGTATGGGATTTTATTTGGGGATGATGAAAATGTTCTAAAACTAGATACTTGTGATGAATGTACAACACTGTGAATCCACTAAATTTGTATGGAAAGGCACAATCCCTAGAATAGCTAAAATATCTTGAAAATTAAGAATAAAGGGAGAGAACTCAATCTTATATGAAGGCCTACAATATACATAGTAATCAAGATAGGTGGTACTAACAGAGGGATAGACACATAGATCAATGTAACAGAATACAGAACTCTGAAATAAACCCACACAAATATATCCAACTGATTTTGGCAACAACAAAAAAAAATCAATGGTGGAAAGATCTCCTTTTCAACAAATAGTGGAGGAGCAACTAGGCATCCATAGCCAAAAAAAAAAACAAACAAACAAACAAAAAAAACCCTTAACCTAAATCTCACATATTCATGAAAAAATTAACTCAAAATAAGGAGTTTCCTGTTGTGGTGCAGTGGAAACGAATCCAGCTAGGAACCATGAAGTTGCAGGTATCAATCCCTGGCCTCACTCAGTGGCTTAAGGATCTGGCGTTGCCATGAGCTGTGGTTGTAGGTCCAGACATGGCTCGGATCTGGCATTGCTGTAACTGTGGCGTAGGCTGGCAGCTGTAGCTCCAATTAGACTCCTAGCTTGGGAACCTCCATATACTACTGCAAGTACGGCCCTAAAAAGCAAAAAAAAAAAAAAAAAAAAAAAAAATTAACTCAAAATGAGATTACACATAAACTTAAATGTAAAACAAAACTATAAAGCATTTAGAAAAATACAGGAGAGAGTCTTTAGGATTCTTAAACTTGACATCGAAACCAAGATCAATAAAAGGAAAAGCTGATAAACTGGATCTCACCAAATTTTTCAAATTTTGCTCTGCAAAAGACCCCATTGAGAGGATGAAAGATGTAGACTTAGAAAAATATGTGCAAACCACATATCTGGGAAAGGACTATATCTAGACTATATGAAGAATTCTCGAAACTGAATAGTAAAAAAAAATCCAATTTGAAAATGGGCAAAAGAAATGAACAGACATTTCTACAAAAAGAAATCAAACAACCACACAAAATAACAAAGTTCAACATCATTAGCCATTAAAGAAAAATTCAAATAAAATCTACTAGATACCACTACACACTCTATTAGAATGGCTAAAATAAAAATAATATCAAGGCTAAAAACAAACAAACAAAAATAATGTCAAGGCAGAGCACAAAGAATTTTAAAGTCAGTGAAACTCTTCTTCATGATGCTAAAGATGGTAGATACATGTCATCTGTCAAAACCTATAGAATATACAACCAAAGAATAAACCCTAATGTAAACCATGGGCTTTGGGGAGTTCCCATTGCGGCTCAGTGGAAACGAATCCAACCAGCATCCATGAGGATGTGGGTTCGATCCCTGGCCCCGCTCAGTGGGTTAAGGAGCCAATGTTGCCATGAGCTGCAGTGTAGGTCGCAAACACGGCTGGCGTTACTGTGGCATAGGCAAGCAGGTGCAGCTCCAATTTGACCCCTAGCCTGGGCACCTGTGGCCGTAAAAAAATTTTTTTAATTAAGAATACTATGGGCTTTGGGTAATAATGATGTATCAATGTAGGTTCATAGATAATAACAAATGCATTACTGTGGCAAAAGATTTTGACAGTGGGGGATGTTGTGCATATGTGAGGGCAGGGAGTCTATGGGAACTCTCTGTACTTTGACAATTTTACTGTGAACCTAAAACTGCTCTTTTAAAACAGCCTATTAAAGAAAATATACCCAAATACACACACACATGCACATGCACACATATACAATAGAATATTACTCAAAGCCATAAAAAAGAATGAAATAGTGACATTTTCAGCAACATGAATGGACCATGAGATTATAATACTGAGTGAAGTCAGACAAAGCTCATATGATGTCACTTATATGTATAATCTAAAAAATAATACAAATGAACTTGTTTACAAAAGAGAAACAGATTCACAGATACAGAAAATAATTATGGCTACTAAAGAAGAAAGGGTGGGAGAGGGACCAATTAGAACTGCGGAACTAACAGATAACACACCACTCTATATAAAATAGATAAAACAGTAAGAATTTACTGCATAGCCCAGTGAACTATATTCAATATCTTGTAATAACCTATAATGGAAAAGAATGGGAAATACATGTATATATTTACATATAACTGAATATAGGTATAACTAAATCGCTTTGTTGTACACTTAAAACTAGTACAATATTATAAATTAACTATATACTTCAATATAAGAAAAACTAAATTTTTTTAAATTTGTAAAAAAATAAACATGAAAAAGAGGAAAATATACACCAGGAGAAGGACTCTGGGAGAATGGTAAAGTCGGAAGCACAAAGAATCCATCTCCCCACCTAGACAACCAAACTAACAGCATCTAGTGTAACTATTTTGGAGTCTATTGAAGACTTGCAAGTTCAAGGATATGAATGGTAAACTGCAGTTAATTTGATCAATGTCAGCTCTTAGTTCAGCAGCAGCTACCCATCCACCATCCCCAGACTAATGGCAGGCAGCCATGCGTCTATTCCTGGAGGATCTTGCATGCTGCTTGCAGGGCCAGGGTAGACAATAAGGACCCTGTCCTCCAACCACTGGGGAATTGTGTTCTAATCAGTGATTGCTGCTTCTGATTATGGAAGAACAGACACAGAGATGCATAGCCATTATTGCACATGCTTCCCTATTCTGGCTGAAGTGACTTCCAGGGGATTTAAAGAATCAGACCTTTTTTTCCCTGTCTCCTCTCCATTTTTCTCTTTTTCCCCTTTGGGAGCTAGGTGTTTAAAGACTAAGACATTCAAAAGCAACTATACATACAGGGGAACTTAGAAAGTGACCACACATGCAAAGCAAAAGGCACAGGCACAGAAAAGACCTGAAAGGACCTTAAGTTTATACCTCAGGTGACCCCTGGCATAGAGACAGCCTACTAAAAAAAACAGGTAGGCACAGTAAATATGTTCAAAAATCACTAACTTTGAGGGAAATTCAAGTCAAAACCACAATGAGATCTCACCTCATCCCCAGTAGGATGGCTGCTAAAACAAAACAAAACAAATAGAAAATAGCAAGTATTGGTGAGAATATGGAGAAATTAGAGTCCTGTGCACTGTTACTGAGAATGTAAACTGGTGCAGCTGCAGTGTAAAACAGTACAGCGGTTCCTCAGAAAAATAAAAATAGAATTGCCATATGATCCAGCAATTCTAATTTCTAGGTATACCAAAAAGAAATGAAACCAGCATCTTCAAGAGATAAGAACCCAAGTTCTTAGCAGCATTATTCACAATAGATAAAAGATAGAAGGGAAACTGTGCCCCACAGGGTTAAAAAACCCATCCTGAAACCATGCCACATAGGGTTAACGGAAACTAGTGACTAACAAATTCCTGAGCTTGTCTCATAGAACAGCAGGTAAGGGAACAGCTTGCTAAAAATCCCTTCGCTTGTAACCTGCCTTCACTGACCAAGTTCACCTTAATTATTTGACTCCTTAACCACCTCTATAGATATGCCTCAGATATGGGTCACTACAGTAATGGGGGAGATTAAGTTGTTTTCCAGGAATATGGAGTTGCTCCTGTCAAGTTCAAGTCTGCCAAGACTGGTTGGGACCACCGACCCTAAAACCGGCTCTGCTCACTTGTCTGATGAATGAATGACCTTTTAACATAAGAGGGCTGAAAACTCCACCCTCAGACACCCTAAGCACCTCCATTTTTGAATACGCATCACATGAAGAAACATGTAACTCAGACACAGCTGCGCAGAACACTGATTATCTTTTCCCTACTTCAATCACCTTTCTTCTTGCCTAAGACTCTGCTTCTTTATCCCATAAATATCCCAAGCCCCAGGCCTTTAGGGAGGCAGATATGAGATCTTTTATGTCTCCTCACTTGGCTACCTCATGAATAAACCCTTTCTCTGCTGCAAACCCTGGCACCTCAGTATTTTGGCTTACTGTACATCAAGCAAATGAACCTGGTTTAGTAAGAGAAGCAGACCAAGTGTCCACCAAATGAGGAATGAAAAGCAAAATGTGGTATATACATACAATGGAATATTATTCAGCCTTAAAAAGGAAGAAAATTCTGACAAATGTTACAATATAGATAAACCTTGAGGATATTATGCTAAGTGAAATAAGCCAGTCTCAAAAAGACAAATACTGTGTGATTCCACTTCTATGAACTACCTAGGTAATTCATATAGACAAAGCAGAATGGTGACTGTCAGCAGCGAGGAGAGGAAGTAATAGGGAGTTGTTGTTTAGTGAGCATATAGTTTCAATTCTGTAAGACGAAGATTCTGGAGACAGATTATGATGATGGTTGCACAAAAATTTGAATGTACTTAATACCACTGAACTACACACTTAAAAATTGTTAAGATGGTAAATTTTCTTAGGTGTATGTTTACACAATAAAAAAGTAGGAAAGGAGTTCTTGCTGTGACACAGTGGGTTAAGAATCTGACTGCAATAGCTCAGGTCACTGTGGAGGCTCAGGTTCCATCCCTGGCCTGGAGCAGTAGGTTAAAGGATCCAGTAGCTGCCACAGCTGCAGCTTGAATTCAATCCCTGGCCCAGAAACTTCCATATATGCCACAGGTGTGGCCATAAAAAAAAAAATGGAAAAAATTATCTCTCGCTTCCCTGCAAAAAAAATTAGGACAACACTAAACAATGGCAAGGATGCAGAGAAACTAAATCACTCTGATATTGCTGGTGGGAATTAAAAATGGTACAATGGAAAACAGTTGTGCAGTTTCTTATAAAATTAAACATGTATCTAGCAATTATACTCTTGGGCATTTTTATCCCAGAGAACTGAAACATGTTCACACAAAAACCTGTACATAAATACTCACAGCAGCCATATTCATAATAGCTAAAAACTAGAAACAATCCACATGCCCTTCAACAAGTGAACGGTTAAATGCACTGTGGTCCATCCATACCAAGGAATACTGCTCAGCAATGAAAATAAACTCCTGATGCCCACAACAACTTGGAAGAATCTGCAGGGAATTACGCCAAGTGAAAAAAAGTCCATCATTGAATTCCTGTTATGGCTCAGCTGGCTAAGAACCTGATGCCGTCTCTCTGAGGACGAAGGTTCTATCCCTGGCCTTGCTCAGTGGGTTAAGGATCTGGTGTCACTGTAAGCTGCAGCATGGGTCTCAAATGCTGCTCAGATCCGGTGTTGCCGTGGCTATGGCATAGGCCTGCAGCTGCAGCTCTGATTCAACCCCTAGTCCAGCAACTTCCTTATGCCTCATGTGTATGTAAAAAGGGGGAAAAAAGCCAATCCTAAAAAGTTACATATGCATGATTCCATTTATATAACATCCTTGAAATGACAGAATTAAAGTAATGGAGAACAGATTAGTGATTTCAAGGGTCTTGTAGTGAGAGAAGAGGGATATGGCTACAAAGGCAACAGAAGAGAACTTTGTGATATTGGGATTGTTCTGTATTTTGGCTGTATCAATGTCAATATCCTGGTTGTGTTACAATTTTGCAAGAATGGATCATTGAGGAAAACTGAGTAAAGAATATATGGGGTCTCATCTGTAACCGCATATGAATCTAAAATGATGTCAAAATAAAAAGTTTAATTAAAAATATTAATTTCATTTAAAAATATTACCTATAGTTGGCTGTGGGCTGTGGCTGCTTGAGCTGCTGGTCTGGCACCAAGATGCTTCAAAGTCTTATTAAGAATGTTTGGGGGGAGTTCCCGTCGTGGTGCAGTGGTTAACGAATCTGACTAGGAATCTTGAGGTTGCAGGTTCGATCCCTGGCCTTGCTCAGCGGGGTAAGGATCCTGCGTTTGCCGTGAGCTGTGGTGTAGCTTGCAGATGCAGCTCGGATCCCACGTTGCTATGGCTGTGGCGTAGGCCGGCGGCTACAGCTCCGATTGGACTCCTAGCCTGGGAACCTCCATATGCCGCGGGAGCGGCCCTAGAAAACTCAAAAAAGACAAAAAAAAAAGAATGTTTGGGAGTTATCATCATGGCTCAGTGGAAATGAATCTGACTGGTATCCATGAGGACACAGATTCAATCCCTGGCCTTGCTCAGGGGGTTAAGGATCTGGCATTGCCATAAGCTGTGGTGTAGCTTGCAGACGCTGCTTGGATCTAGTGTTGCTGTGGCTGTGGTGTAGGCTTGCAGCTACAGCTCCAATTCGACCCCTAGCCTGGGGACCTCCATATGCCGTGCGTGCAGCCCTAAAAAGCAAAAAAAAAAAAAAAAAAAAAGTTTGTATCCCATGACACCCTGTTATACCCAAGTTTACCAGGAAATTTAAGTAAGAATGGGTTGATGGGCTATCATTCATAAAATGGGAGTGCTGATAAAAGAAGTCAAGCCCTTATGATGTTTGGATGCCAAATAAACAAGAACATTCCTGTCAAAAAAAAAAAAAAAAAAAAAGAATCAAAGCCTTGAAAGCGTCCAGTCCTTCACCTGTTCATGGTCATCATTAGGCAGCTTCGCCTGGATGAAACAGTGTTGTGGGAAAGTGGGAGTGCGACATTGTGTACATTTGTAGCAGTAGAGCTGCCCTCATGCATGACTAAATGTACCTGCAAGATTTTTTTAAAATTTACTTGTATTTTGCGTTAACATTTAGTGGGTTTAGTGGATTTGTCATCGTTATTTTTTAATGAAATGAAATATTTATCAAGTTTTAATTTCTAATAGAACAAATATTAAGATATAACCCACTTAAAGAAAAGCTCTTTGGGGTCCTCAACAAATTTTTAAAGTAGAATCTTTGAACTGAACAGCTTTAGAACTTCTCCCCTGCCCTGTAGCTAATAGATTTGGATTTCTCCATTCGTGGTAAAGCAGGAATAATTGCATTTAACTTAGAACCCAGGTGACTTCAAAGACTTAAGAAACAGAGAATAACTGATATGTAAGGTCTTTACACCCTTGATTATCTATGTAATAGCTGCTTACAGTAAATCAACCAAGGAAATGTGCCAGAAGTGTACACAATAACACAAGAACTTCACCTTTAGATAACATGGAAAACAAAAGGTAACAAATTTTAACCAGATAATATTACTTTCATGATGACCTTACTGGCTTGACGTCTGTATCATAGCCTAATAATTATTTCAGGAATTGATGTTACAGAAAGTTGTAGTGTTCGCAACTGTTTAAGTTATGAAAACTAAAAGGATAAGAACGTTAGGAATGATAGCAACTCTAACAAAAACCTAAAGCGTCGCCGGTACCTAGAACAGACCATCTCTGCAAGGATGATCTGTTAGAGACCTTGGCTTCTAATAAAAAGAAGAACTAATGCTGATGAGATAGGAATCCAATTTGGAAGAAATGACATCTTTAAGCAAAACAGTCAAGGTCTGCTGGCATTATTCATATATTGATACATTATTATTATGGATGTTCAAGATGAAATCTACAGTTACTGTATCACCTGAAACTTTGGTATGAATCTAGATAACTTATTTTTTCAATAGGTTTTGTACAGAAAGGGCAAGTCACTATACTTAAGCTTCTGAGAAAGCTAACAATCAGTAGCAACCAACTGGCCTACTTCTACAAAACACATTCCATGCTGTATTTTATTTTTATTTTATTTATGTATTTAGTTAGTTAGTTAGTTTTTGCCTTTTCTAGGGCTGCTTCCTGCAGCATATGGAGGTTCCCAGGCTAGGGGTCTAATCAGGGCTGTAGCCGCCGGCCTACACCAGAGCCTCAGCAACACGGGATCCGAGCTGTGTCTGCAACCTACACCACAGCTCACGGCAAACACAGGATCCTTACCCCACTGAGCAAGGCCAGGGATCGAACCCGCAAACCTCATGGTTCCTAGTCAGATTCTTTAACCACTGAGCCATGACAGGAACTCTCCATGCTGTATTTTAAAACAGCACTTCCTTACTACTATGTGCATGGTGTTTCTCTCAACTGCACTGTAGGTAAAGTATAATGGTATTTCATGGGTTTTCTTCAGGTTCAAATGATTTCCAAATGCTATTTAACTATTGCATTGCTCCTAACCTCAAAAAAGGGCCAGATAGATACTGTTAAGGAATTTCAGCTCACCCTCCAGAATATTTTCCCTTTCAATCACTGTGGCCTCATCAAGTATCTGCAAAATGTTTCATACAGGTCTGTCTCTTAACGAAACTTTTTGTTCTCAACAAAATAAGCGAATTGAAGAGTAAACACTGTTGAATATTATTTGTTGAATACCTGCCATGTTATAGCACGTTACAACGTCTCATTTATCCTCATAACCTACTTATGGGGTGGAATAAATCTTGCGACATTTCTGCTCTGAAGAGAACCATATGATTGACTGGTAAAAGGGAGAACACTTAGCAAAAAAAAAAAAAAAAATTTTTTTACAGTTAAAAAAAATTCAAAAAAACTTTCTTGACCATAAATTTGAAGAATCATTAGTAAAAAGTTCAAGAAACAAAAGATCCTGAGTGCTGGGTCTCCCACCTAAGTAACACAGATTTCCCACTGGGATTCTCACGAGTAAGAAGAAACTGAACACCAGAGAGAAAACTTACATTTGGAGGTTCATAGTGAGAAACTCATCCCAAATTCTAGGCTGGATACCGCGCTGCAATTGTAGGAGCACAGGTGTTGGGTCAGAAAGCTCCAGTTCAAACATCAGCACTGGCTTATATTAGCTTATGTCCCTCCTTCAGTCTCGGTCACCTCTACCATAAAGTGGAGATAATAATTGTGTTCACTTTATAATTTGTTGTGAGGATTAAATGAGACACTGATGTGCTGTAGCACATAGATACTTCACAAATGATTTCTATTATTGTCAGATCCTCTTGTAGAACTCAGAGGTCTCTATTAGAAAGAATGTAAGATCAACAGGCTTTAAGTTAAGCAACTGGGGAATTCACTAGATAATATGACCCAGAGCCCCACGAGGGAAGGTGTCACTAACATGATATCAATCCTTCTTCAATTCAGGGATTCTTATCCCTCCTCTCCTTTGACACTTGCACTGACTCACACTTTTATTGTCTCTAACCCATCATTTTCTACTCTGTTAAATACTCATCCTTTTCTACTCTGCGCTATAATGTTGTGGCTGGGAGTCTATAAACTATACTTTCCTATTAGCTTCTATTAATAGGAGGTATTGGCAGGAGAGCAGAAGGCAGAAGGAAAGGGAGCACTGGCATTAAGGAACCATGAAACTAGAAGATAGGGAGTCATATAGTATTTAATTTTCAGTGAACTAGATGAGACAAATACTTCAACTCAAGGCTGGCCTTACAAGTAGGTGCTTCAATCATGCGCTTACCGTGGCTACTAAATGGGTACTGGGATACTGAGACTATCTTTGGACAATATTCTCAAGGGCTGGAAAGGAACCAGAATAGTAATTTAATCGCTCTATATTCCCAAATTCAGAGCCATGGGCTCTATCTTGCCTCTGAGGGTGAAGCTTCCGCTGCCTCACGAGAAATGTACTTTCACATTTTATTGCCTTTCCAACCAAACTTCCCTTCCCCTCCCCCAACCCACTACTATCCAAAGTCCCCACAAACTGCCAGCGTTAACAAAGCTAGCCAAATTGAACCTTATGATTGTTCTTTGGCTTAAATCAGTTAGCCTTATAATAAGCCTCTACAAACAGGTTTTCTAAAGCTGACAAAGCGTTGCCTCTCTCTTTGTTAAAAGATTTCTTTCAGAAGGTTCCCTGATTACCTTTCTTATTCATTTACACCTCAGAGCTTGCTTGTCTTTTGATTCTGCTAATATTAATACATGCCTATCACCTCATGTGATAGGTGGTCCAATGGAGAGTGTCCATCAAACAGGTCTCCACACACCCTTAAGAAAAGGAAAATTAGGAATAGCAAAGAAAAAGGTTACACACAAGATCTCATGTCTAAGTAACAGCAGAACCTACAAAAAGTTTGTTTACTTTTGAAAAACCTTACCCCTCAGGAAATAAGCTTGTCATTTTCTCTCATCAGTCCTAAAACTGTATCACCTCAACTTCTAGAGCAGTCATTCATTCATTCATGTTTCCATTAATTCAATATATACTTGTAGAGTACCTACTATACAGCAATGAACGGGATAGACAAGGTCCCTTGTCACCTTTGGGGAGAAAGACAAAGACAAAAGAACAATAAAAAAAATAGCAATGAGTGCTATACAGAGAAATAAAACAAGGACATGTGATAGTAACCATGTGATTGCATTAGATAATGTGGTCAGAAAATGCCTGTCTGAAGGGATTGGTATTTATACTTAAGTCTAACCAACAAGGAATCAACTAGGTAAAAATAGCCCAAGGCAAGTAAGTAGTTAGTACAAAGGCTCTAAGACAGGAACAAGCTCACAAACTTTTCCCTACACTACGTTTTTTCCATATTTCAACTGTTTTCTGGAAATTCAATTGAATTTTCCAAAACCTAGAAGATATAGTAATGGTTATCATACCACTGAGAAACCAGCAGTACACCACACCAGTATACTAGTATACAACACTAAGTAGTATATCACACCACTGAGAAACTAGCAGTATACCACACCAGTATACTAGTATATAACACTAAGTGGTATATCACACCACTGAGAAACTAGCAGTACACCACACCAGTATACTAGTATACAACACTAAGTGGTATATCACACCACTGAGAAACTAGCAGTACACCACACCAGTATACTAGTATACAACACTAAGTAGTATATCACACCACTGAGAAACTAGCAGTACACCACACCAGTATACTAGTATACAACACTAAGTAGTATATCACACCACTAAGAAACTATACTACAACACTAAGAAACACTAGGATACTAGAAAGAACTTGGGATGTAGAAGAACCATTGCTTCATTCATTTAATCAATCTTTATTCTGCATTTGCCTATAAGAGACACTATGTTTGACACTTAGACTATAACTACAAATAAGATATCAAATAAGCAATTACAAATCTGTGGAATAAATGTTACAGAAGGGATCAAAACTGAGTACCCCCAGGTACCCCAGGCATCCTGAGAGCTGGCACCCACTCAGGCTTGGGCATAAGAGAAGACTGTCCAAAAGTGTTGTTTAAGCAAAGATGCAAAAACAAATAGGACTTAAATCAACAAGGAAAGGGTTGAAAGGGGAAATAACAGAGCACTGCAAGCAGAAAGAACATCATGTGCATAAGCCCAAAGCGAGAAAGGACACAGAACGATAGAGGAATGTATGGCTAGAGCACACAGTACCAGGAAAGAAAGGGGGAAATGGAGCTAGAGACGTTAGCCAACACTGGGTTTTGAAAGCCTTATATGTTAAAATTTATCCTGAAAAAAATGGGGAGCTATTGAAGAGCTTTAAGCAGGAGAGTGATATGATCAGATTTACAATTTAGAAAGATCCCTAGATGTAATGGAAAGAATATTTGGAGGAGGCAGAACTAGAAACAGGGGACCATTTGGAAGGCTGTCACAGCAATCCAGGGAAAAACAATGACCTAAACTAAGACCGCAGGAAGGATGGTAAGATGGACTGAAAAGATATTTAGGAGACAGAATTGACAGTATTTGGTAACATGCTGGATGTAGAAAGTGAATGAGATAAACCCTGAGTTTCAGGCGTGAACAACTGGGTGGTAAGGGCATTTACTAAGAGAGGAAGCACAAGATGAGGATCAGCCTTTAAGGACAAAGGAAGTTAACTTAGAGACATAAAGAATCTGAAACTCTGCTGAGGCCTCCAAACGAAAGTATCAAAGGTCACCTGAATACTTGTGTTTAGAGTCCAAGAGAGAGGCCTGACATAGCAGGATTAGAAATGGGGACTCATTTAAGAGTCATCAACTCATTTGAATCTAGATTCTAATAATGCAACTATAAAAAGATATCTCTGAAATAATCATAGAAATCTAGCAAATACTAGATGACACTGAGTACTGTTAATTCTGCTTAGGTATAAAAATGGCATAGGGAGTTCCCAGTGTGGTTCAGCGGTAACAAAACCAACTAGCATCCATGAGGATGTGAGTTCAACCCCTGGCCCTGTTCAGTGGGTTAAGGATCTGGCATTGCCATGGCTGTGGTATAGGCCGGCAGCTGCAGTTCTAATTCAACCGATAGCCTGGGAACTTCCATATGCCATGGGTGCAGCCCTAAAAAGACGGGGAGAAAAAAAGGCACAGTGATTATGATTTTTATTTTATTTTATTTTTTTATAATGAACATGTATTATTTTATTTTATTATTTTATTTTATTTATTTTTTTTTGTCTTTTTGACATTTCTTGGGCCACTCCCGTGGCATATGGAGGTTCCCAGGCCAGGGGTCGAATCGGAGCTGTAGCCACCGGCCTACGCCAGAGCCACAGCAACGCGGGATCCGAGCCGCGTCTGCAACCTACACCACAGCTCACGGCAATGCTGGATCGTTAACCCACTGAGCAGGGGCAGGGACGAACCCGCAACCTCATGGTTCCTAGTCGGATTCGTTAACCACTGCGCCACAACGGGAACTCCGATTATGATTTTTAAAAAGCCATGATGAAATGGATTTGAAGTATTTACAAGTGAAATAAGATATGCAAAATGTCATTAACTGTTGCAGCTGAGTGATGGGTCCATGGGCATTAGTTAAACTACTATCTCTACTTTTATTTTTGTTTGAAAACATCTGTAGTAGTTAAAAAAAGAAAGAGATAGATGTTTCCACCATCAACCTATAGTGGGAAAAGTCAGAAATGAATGAAACTGCCCTGGGATGAGAAGAAAAGTGGGGTGAGTGGAAGCTGGAATTCTGAGGCATCTCATTATATAAAGGTAAAGCACAAGAAGTCGCTGAAGAGACCTAGAGACTGCTGGAGAGGCAGGAGAAAATCCCAGGAGGGTGAAATCCCTGAAGTCAAGGGAAGAGGTGTAAGAAGGCAGAAATAACCTGTCAAAGAGTACAGAAGACTCAGATAAAAGGACTAAAAAGTACTCACTGCACTTAGCAACCCAGAAGGTTGCAACGCCCTTTACTAAGTCAATCTAGTACAGTGGGGGACACAATCTTGGATTTTAGGGAGTTGAAAAATGAACAGGATGTGAGGAAATGGGAAAGGGAGTACAGACCATTCTCGAGCTGCTTGGCTCCGAAGGGGAAGAGAAAAGGGTTGTACCTAAAACCCTTTGGGACCGAGGGAGAGATGTTAGGTCTTTAGATGGAAAAGATTTGAGCCTGATTAAAGGAACGAAGGGGTAGCCTCAGTCACTTGCTAATCATGAATTCATGTAGGTCACATTTGTAAAATGGGATCATAATTAGGACAACTCTTCAGGAATCAAATAAGATAAGTCAAAGTCTTTTGTAAGCTGTCAGGTGTTATATATGTTACTATAAAGTGATTACTATTAAAATTTGTAAAGTCCAAGCAGTCTTACCGTTATGCTTATTTCCTCTCCATAACCAAAGAACATTATATCTTCAACAGTACAGGGGAAAAGAGAGCGATCAGAATGAAGTAGCAAGTGAGGATTATCAGGAGATAATATATGCCATTTTTCTGCTGGGCATAGACAAGGTTAGTGATTTATTTTGCAAAGCAAATGAATCAGCAACCACTTTTTATTAATGGTAAAACAAGAAAAATATTTAAAGCTTAGCAATATGTAGCCAACAGATTGTACATATTACAAAGGCAAAGGCAATAATAAAGGAAGTAGAGTTCTATAAAAATTAAATAATGAAAACGGTATTCAGAAACCCATTAGCAAGGAACTATGATGCCAGGAAAAGTAGCACTTTCAGTATAAGCAAAGACCTTTGCTTTTAAAATCCTTAATGAAGATGAGTCCAAAAAACAGTACTAAAAGCTATGGGAAAGTCTTGAAAATCAAACTGTAAAAAAAATAAAAAATCCAGGCTGCTGCATTGATGCCCATAATGGACCCTGAAGTCAATACCACAAGTGTTAGTTAAATGGCTGCAAACCACCACTAAATGGATACGTGAGACACATTTTGTGTCTATTCTAGCATTTTTTTTTTTTCTTGTTTAAATCAAAGCCTATTGCTAGAACTAAAGAATTTCAAAACTTCAGATTCTGGTTTAAAACCCCAGTCAGTGAAAATTTCCTTCTGAGCTCCCTATTGATTCTTGCTCTATGCTTTTCTCCTCCTGCATATGCCTTTCTCTTCTTCTCTTATTCTTTTCTCCCCTCTTCTTCTGTATACCCAGCAAAATTACTGCCAAGAATTTAGCTCACTTGAGTCATTCAATTTTTTATCACGGGTTTTAAGTCCCCTGTCCCAAAAGGCATTTGTACTTTCAGAGCTATCTCTAACAGTAAAAAAGGAAGTCTCCATATTCTGATAGGAAAATGAGAGGCAGATTCTCTTTGGGGGAAGGAATGGGCAGCACAGCTCAGGTCCTTGAAGTCACGTCCAACTGGCTACAGCACCCTGAGTGGATGTAAGAGATCAATCTGGAAGTGAAGCTCCCCTTTGGCTCTCAGCTCACTTTCCCAGATTTACTGAAATTGAAATTTCTTTTTCCTTTTCTAAGAGTCGACTTTAGTGAGGCTGAAGTGGGGGGAGGGGAGCGGGGAATGTCATTCAGAGGACAATAAATCCAGGAGAGAAGAGAGTGTCCTCTTCACCAGCTCATAGGTAAAGGGCCCTGAAGCAGTTCTGTAGATGTTGGTTTAATAAGGATACAAAACAGATTTGGAGATTTATTTTTCTCCAAAAAATTTTTGGAGAAATCAGAATTAAAACACAACTGTGGTTTATTTTTTAAATGTTTTATTTATATTTTCTTACTTTACAATAAAACAGCAATTAAGCTATATGAATTAAAAGACAATAAAATGGCATTTTACATGACTTAAATAAAATGAATGTCTGAATTATGTTTTAAAAGTAATTCAGGGAGTTCCCGTCGTGGCGCAGTGGTTAACGAATCCGACTATGAACCATGAGGTTGCGGGTTCCTCCCTGCCCCTGCTCAGTGGGTTAACGATCCAGCATTGCCGTGAGCTGTGGTGTAGGTTGCAGACGCGGCTCGGATCCCGCGTTGCTGTGGCTCTGGCGTAGGCCGGTGGCTACAGCTCCGATTCGACCCCTAGCCTGGGAACCTCCATATGCCGTGGGAGCGGCCCAAGAAATAGCAACAACAACAACAAAAGACAAAACAAAACAAAAAAAGTAATTCACTATAGGATTTCCCGTCGTGGCGCAGTGGAAGTAAATCCAACTAGGAACCATGAGGTTGTGGGTTCAATTCCTGGCATCTCTTAGTGGGTTAAGGATCTTGCGTTGCCATGAGCTGTGGTATAGGCCACAGACTCGGCTCAGATCCTGTGTTTCTATGGCTGTGGCATAGGCTGGCAGCTGTAGCTCTGACTGGACCCCTAGCCTGGGAATCTCCACATGCCGTGGGTACAGCCCTAAAAAGCAAAAAAAAAAAAAAAAAAAGTAATTCACTATATTCTCTTGCTCTCAATTGTTATGAAGTTTGCTCATGCTTGACACTGCATTGGTGAAATACTTTACTTTTTAATCAGATTTGAAAGTGTATGTTCAGTCTCTTGCGTATTATCAAAAACTCTTGGTTTCATAGCCCTATAAATGTAATTAGTGAAGGGAATGAAATCTACTGCATGCCAGGCTATGTCCTCCAACAGCATTACTCAGTAATCCACCTCTGTGGATATTGTTATTCTCTTCAAACAGATGAGGAAACTGGAAAATGAAATCAAGGAATTGGCCCAAGGTCACATAGCTAGTAAGTGGCAGAGGCAGAACTAATCTCTGTTCTGTCTCTAAAGTGCATGATCCTTCCACATATGTTGATGATCTGAAATGATTTGATCTTGAGGGGTTTGGTCCCTGGTCAATCATCAGAGCTGGGTTTTGGGAGCACAAATAATATAGGCAGTCACTTCCTCTATGCTGCCAGAAAACCAGTGGAGTTGTCTTGAGGTCTAGAATCCTGTTGTTGATACTACTGTTGTATATGTCACTGCCAATGTACTTAAGCTAACAAAGAACATATAATAGTACATAAGTTCAAATCCCTTGTGGTGTTCTTGTGAAAGATAATAATTGATTAGCTTAATAAGATGCAGACCCTTTCTGGGAACTGTCATTCTGTGAAATTAACATTTAAGATCTTTTTCCATATGGGAAGGTTTATAATTTATACTTAACTGTGAATGTCAAGCCAGGATTTCTTACTTTCAATTAATCATGACCATAATAAATGAAGAAAACTTTAGTTCAAACACACAGATGATTACTCCAATTAATGAGTTGTTAATAGTTCAATTATTCATCTATTCACTTGTTTAAAAAATAACTTATTAAATCCCTGTTATTCACTAAACCCTGTCTAAGCCAAATAAAGATATAAAAATAATAGCTAATATTTATTGACTACTTCACAGTATACTAAGAATTTTCTAAAGGCTCTACTTGTAACAGCTCATTTAATCCTCATAACGATCTACTGGCCTAATACTTGCCACGTTAGAAGCAAGAGTAAATTAGAGGACCCTGGTCTACCTCCCATTTCTTCCCACCTGCGACATATCTTTCACCATACCATGAGCCTTGCATTGATGGATACAGACCCCCAGCCCAAACATCCAAGCTGTGTCTACCTTCCCACTCTGCACACAGCAGATCCCCAGTCACCATCAGGTCTCTGGATGTGCACTTGAGTGACACAGTCTAGCTCTGGGAGAATGGACATAGGGAAAAGCCCATCTGGCTCTGGAAACTTGCTTAGAGCTATTTGGATAGGGAGTCCTTGGATATCAAGTATTAGCAGTATGGTCTAGAAGAGACAGATACAGGCATGTGCCTTTGGCCCTATGGACTGCTAACCCATTGGGTGAGATACTGCCAGAAGAGAGTCATAGTAGCGTCCTCTAAAGGACAAGACCCAGGGCAGGAGCCCCAGGAAGCTATAATTATTATACCAAATTTGAAGACTAGAAAACTAATTAGAGGTTAAACAATTTGTCTTAGGTCACACAGCTAATAAGGGCCAGAACCAGGATTTGAAAGCAGGCAGGCTCTGGAGTCAGACTGCATGGATTCAAGCCCTAGCTCTGCCCATTAGACTATGTTGTCTTTCCATGGATTAATGAGGAAAAATACTTCTCTTTTGTAATAGTTTGTTGTGTAGTAGGACAGAAAAAACAAGTTTAAAAGCTGAATAACCATGTAACTATATACTTTACAATACAAATTATAAGTGCTATGAACAAAGGATAGTGATAGAAAATATAACTAATGGAGCCAGGGGCAAAGAAGCTCATTTGAATAGAGCTCATTATAAAAGGTCTTCTAAAGAGATTACACCAAGGTGATAGCAAAAGATAAGAGATGGTCAGTGGCCATGCAAAGACACTGGAAGACCAGTCCAGTCAGAGGGCCTGCCCCTAGGACATCTGTCCAAGTTTATTCAAAACATCTATTTTTCAACCCAACTTGACACATTCCCTCATTCACTCCTCCATTCTTTCAAAACATACCTCTAAAAGCCTATTTTATGTAAGTTCTGTAGTAAAAATAGGATGCATCAGGACAAATCTTGACTTTCAGAAGTTTATAGTCAGCCTAGTAGGGAAGTTTAGATGTCCAAATAACTACAAAAAAAAAAAAGTTAACGTTTATTAGCTGCTTACTAGGCAACAAGCACTGCACTAAATTCCTTACATGCATTATTTCATTTAATTTTCACAATAACCCTATGAAGGATATACTGTTATTGTCTCCATTTCATAGATGAGAAGCTGAGCAGCTAGATAACTTTCAATGGTCCCATAGCTGATAAGTGGCTGAGTCGTGTACCACATTAATATGTACTTCCAGGAGTTTCCACTGTGGTCCTGTGGGTTGGGGATCCAGCATTGTCTATGTGGTGGTGCAGGTTCAATCTCCAGCCCCGTGTCGCAGGTTGAGGATCTGGCGTTGCCGAGGCTGCAGCTCAGATTCAATCTCTGGCCTGGGAACTTCTGTGTGCCCAGGGTGTGGCCAAAAGAAAAGAAAAGAAAAAAGAAAAAAAGTATTTCCAGTATGTCACACAAAGTTGAGAGAAGAAAATTTGCAGGTAAGGGGAAGAAAAGCACCTCCACTTTTGCATTTGCACTGATTACACTAACATCTAGAACCTACCAATCACTGAGATAAGGAAAATGCCAAGTTCATTAGCAGTCCTGCAGCTTCACTGAACTTGTTTTAAATTTTAGTTCCCTGACATAGACCCATAGACCCTGAGGGTCTATGTCCAAAAGACAACTCACTAATCCCTTTGAGGCCCCACTTTGTGTCCCCCAGTCCTGTCTCCTTCAGATGAACATCAGGACATACACTCTACCCCTACAAGGTTAAGGAATGGCTTTTGTACCTAGTCATAGCCCTTGGGAGAGCCATCAGCATTAGTGCCCCCTGGGCACTGTCCCTCTTCTAAGCTTCCTACAAACAGAACTCCAGCTGCCCACAGCCCAGGATCCTCCCAGTCACTGCTGAATATATCAGAATTTTTGGAGCCTGGGAAGGGGTGGAGGCAGCACAAGGTGAGGGAGGGGCAGTATTTTATTTATATGTGTAATTTTATATATATTTTATATGTTATATATATATTTTATACATACATAAATTTAAGTCCTGGCATTTTGGAAAGATTAAAGTACATAGACTCCCCCCTTTTAGCTAACTTCAGCTAATTCCCATTTTTCTAACTGTACATCCACATATTTTCATTAGAAAGTTAATGGTCTCAAACTACTCTCAGCAAACATCAAATGATCCTCCTTTGCAATTCCTAATAGACTTGCACTGACCCAGTATCATAAATTAACAAAGTACATGTCAAAGCATATAATTAAACTCTGATTGGGTGCATATCTTGGAAACTTGTTTCATTTTTAATAACAAATTGAAAGGTATGAGAATCTCTAATACTCTTTATCCCAGGACCCAAATCTTAGAACTTCAGTAAACATATTCCATCAGAGGCACTTAAGCTGTAGTTCATGAGCCCTCTGAAATTGTATGCAAAATTGTGTGTATGTGCATATTTCTGGAGAAAGGATCCCATCCATCAAGAGAACATTCAACAGGTTCTCAAATAATCCATGATTTCAAAAAAAAATGTGTAAGTAGTGATTTCAGTGATACATTTGTACAATTTTGATATGTGTAAATTTCTTTCTGTGTTGTTTTGGAGAACTATAAGGATTTTGATTTCAGTCATTCATGCCATTTCTATTGGGGATAATTAGAAGAATGGGGAATGGAGACTAGGAACAGGAAATGCATCCGTTGGCAGGACAGAAACAGAAATTTTTATGACACCTTGGGAAAAATAAAGAAGTCCAGGGAACATAAACCTGCTTTTGCACTGCCCTCCCGTGTCTGTAGGGAGGATGGGCAGACAGCACTGCTACAGCTTGGAGTCATCCTGGACAAAGCTAAGGCTCTTAACAGGAGAAACTGAGAAATACAGAAGTCCTCCACAGATTCAATTCCTCAACTCCTCAAGGGCACCTGCGGTTGAAAAAAAAAAAAAAAGTTCTTATGAAGAAAAAGACCTTTTTTTTTATTTTCTAAAGTAAAACAGTGTAGGCATAATTAACTGAATTCCACACATCTTAAATTAGTAGAAATAGAAACAGTTCTATTATTTTTCATTTACCTTTTCCCTGATTGGTAGAAATGTTCTAAGATCTCCCTTCCTCGGAGTTTCAACATAATATTTAGAAACCTACATTGCTTCATTGTAGATACTCTGCATCCTGAGAGTTTATTTCTCAAGCCATGTACAGGCTTCCTAGGTTTTAGATTTGATGAGTCGGAGCTGTCCATTCCTGTCCTGAGTTCCATTTCCTGGGTCCTACAGTGATCCCAGTAGAGATCACAGAATAACTTGTACATGTGAGATGTAAAGACTCTGGGTCAGCCATTCAGAAATTTCAGCTCCTTCATTCATTCAATTAACCAAATAAATTCTGGGCACCTTCTTCATGCCAGGCATTCTGCTAGGCGTTAAGGATGCAATAGTGACCAAGACAAGCATGGCCTGATCTCTCATAAACGTTCTAGTCCAGTAGAAGATACAAAAATAATGAGAGGCAATTAACACCCACTGTGTTAGGCATTGTGATGGGGATATTCCAGGGGAGGCACATTAAAAGGGAACCTAAACTCTACTTGGTAGCAGGTGGTCAGGGAAGACACAGGCAGTAATGGCTCATCTGGGACCTGAAGGAAGAAATCAAAATTAGTTAGAAAATGAAAGAATAGGGCATAGGAAGAAATGGAAGCACATGACAAACAACAATTACAACAACCTGTATTACTAGAATGATCATCAAGGGGGGAGTAACTGGAGATACGGTTAGACAGGGGGCCAGACCATTAAGTCTGTGTAGGTCGTGTTTAAAAACTGAGACTTTTTCCTGAGAGCAATGGAGAGACAAAAAAAGGATTTTAAGCAAGAGACTGACAGGATGATTTGTATTTTAGGAAGATAACTTTGGGTACTATAAGAAAACAGATTGAGGGAGGGAGGGAATGGGATGGACTGGGAGTTTGGGGTTAGTAGATGCAAACAACTGCATTCAGAGTGGATAAGCAATGAGATCCTGATGTACAGCACAGAGAACTATGTCTAGTCAGTTATGATGGAACATGATGGAGGATAATATGAGAAAAAGAATGTGTGTGTGTGTATATATATATATATGACTGGATCACTTTGCTGTATAGCAGAAATTGACAGAACATTGTAAATCAACTGTAATAGAAAAAATAAAACTCCTTTATAAATAAATAAATAAATAAATAAATAAATAGAAGTGGTGAGAGTGGGAAAAAATAAGTAAAGTCGCTGGTCACATTGAGCCAAACAAACAAACCAAAAAACCAGATGAGGGAGTTCCTGCTATGACACAGTGGGTTAAGACCTGGCATTGTCTCTGTGGTGGCATAGGTTCGATCCTCAGCCCAGAGCAGTGGATTAAGGATTCAGCATTGCTGCCACTGAAGTGTAGGTCACAGCTCCAGCTCAGATTCGATCCCTGGCCTGGGAACTTCAATATGCTGTGGGTGTAACAAAAAAGAAAAAAAGAAACTATAACAATAACAACAGATTGAATGAGCCAAGACTGAGCTAGAAAAACCTGTTACAAAGTGAAGTGAAGGCTAATTTAGAAAAATGACAGCAAGAATAGAAAAAAGTAAATTGATTTGCTACATAGTTACATTCTTACATTGCTTATTAAAGGCCCAAGTTTTCTTTGCTTCGACATTCTCTTTCCCACCAGTTTATTGGGAAGACTGCCACTCCTCCTCCAACATCTGCTCACATCTGTTCTCTATTCCATTCCCAAACCCATGATCTGATACCAACACAAATTAAATACAATGGAACAGAAATTCTCAAGCTTCCCCCCACCTCCAAAAAAAAAAAAAAAAACCTGTGCAGAAATAAATATATGCAAACCATAGTTTTACATAAGGTGACAAATTACTAAGCCTACTCAATAACACTGGAAAGAAGAGATCAAAGTCACCAAGAGATTTCATCATTTTAAGCACCCAAAGTTATTCTGAATCTCTGACTCAAAGCTGAGACTTCTAAGTAAAAGTCAGCATTAATTTTGATTCATAGACTCTGAAAAACATTTAACTTTTGGGAAGGAACAGAAAAAATCGTCCATGTTAATTTGTCCAAGGTCATATAGAAGCCTGAGTCTGCACATTAGCTGCATTAAAGAGAATATGATTTATAAGAGTCTGGAGAAAAGTGGCAAATGGAATGCAACTGCATAGTATCCACTATTATTAATCTAAGATACATAAAATGTCATTGGTGGTATGTTTAGCTGCTGACTGCATTGCTTTATTTTAGGGGAAGAAAAGTTTTAAGGGCTTTCACTGGTACATTCACATGTCAGTACCTCTCATTTTATTTTTTCGTATTAGATTTTAAGCTTCTCCAGCACCAAAGCTTGTACAAAAGTTTAAGAAGGAATGGAGTTACAAAGATAAAAAGCCTCACCTCTAAGAATGTTTCCTTAACTGGAAAAGGAGTCATGAGTTTCAGAAGGATTTTCTCAAAGCAGAATGTGGGGAAAGATGGCAGCTTTTCCCCAATAACTAATCAGAAAGAGGCATTAAGGGAAGTTAGATTCTAAAGAGTATGCATTTCACAGGTCGTCCCCTGCCCCCCAATGGCGCTAAAGTGGAAAGACTAGAATGTCACATAATTTCTGATCTTGTCATAGCAGTGTGTGTTAAGAACAACTCTGAGTACTTAAGGAAAATGGGTTTTTCACTGCCAAGTTTGTCCTCGGGAGAAAGTATAACTAGATATTTGAAACAACTGATCACTACAAGGCAATCATGGAAATCTTCAAAATTATGATTTAGGTGGACGAGACTCTACTTTGAAGGAATCATCAACTGTATTTATTTGATCACTATCTCTGCATGCCCCAAAGAAAAAGAACAAATTGAAAAATAATAACAGTCAAAATGATTTTCTCCTTAAACTTAAAACACTTCAAAAAAATTAACTATACTAAAATAATAATGTTGCTATAGGAATTTATTTTAGCCAAATAAAAGTTAACATACTCAGTTGTATATGGAAGAAGTACAACTCATTAAAAAAAGCCAGAGTTTTAAGAGCAAATTCTTTTTTTTTTTTTTTTGGTCTTTTGTTGTTGCTATTTCTTGGGCCGCTCCCGCGGCATATGGAGGTTCCCAGGCTAGGGGTCAAATCGGAGCTGTAGCCACCGGCCTACACCAGAGCCACAGCAACTCGGGATCCGAGCCGCGTCTGCAACCTACACCACAGCTCAGGGCAATGCTGGATCGTTAACCCACTGAGCAAGGGCAGGGACCGAACCCTAAACCTCATGGTTCCTAGTCGGATTCGTTAACCACTGCGCCACGACGGGAACTCCATTTTTTTTTTTTTAAGAGCAAATTCTTAAACATAGAATTAAGCTTTAAAAGATATGGCTAAGCTATTTTATAGTCATTTTCATATTCCATTAAAATTCTACTTGAGAAGGCAGAAAGGAATCTATAACTACATCGTCCTTAAATGACTGCAGCTGATTATCATTAGGAGGGAACAAAGTAGGAAGGGAGAGAAGAAAACTAATACTTATTATGTCCCATGAATGAAATGCATTATTACCTTTAATCTCTCCAAAAGATCTGCAAGATAAGTAAGTACATATCCACTTTATCGATGAGGAAATAACCTCAGAATGATCACGTAATTTACCCAAAATGATACAGCTGTTAACTGGCAGAGCAAAGATTTGTACTTTGAAATCTTAACTACAGTAGCAAGTCTCTGAGGAAAAACTGATAAGAATAAAGACTTAGACATCAGGTCCCTCATTAGCCAAAGTGGGAGTCTTCTATTGACCTCTGTTTATAGACTCCAAGAAACCTCAGTGTGAGACAACCACGGTCATGTGCGTGGGACACATCTGATCACTGGGTGGTGATCACTGAGACGGCAACCAGCATAACCCAACAAAACCCAATGGACTCAAAAGATGAGCCTCCATTTATAAGCTAAAAAGGCTAAATGGTCTACAAGGATGGGGGCTCCTGTCAATACCTGACTTGCCTTTCTATATAGGTAGGTAAGCATCCACTGGTTCCTGGCACACACATTACATCAGGTCTCTACTACAATCTTATGACCACCAGTGGTGTCCAACAGCCTTTGACACTTAACACTCATTATGGAAATGCCATACCTGTGAGACCAGCAGATTCCGACCACACTATAATAGCACTTAAGACCAAGATTTGCTATGATATGGGGAACAGGGGTACCAGGTTGATGTTCCTGATGTTTGCTGTACTATGAATAATAAACTGCTCTGCTGTGATCCATTAACTCTTGTCCATTCTTAGCACCTATGGAGTTTTGCTTGGTCTCCATTCTCTAAAAGGCTGGAGTTTTTCTCTAAAATAAAAAGTTAACTGAGGAGTTCCCATCATAGCACAGTGGAAACAAATCCGACTAGGAACCATGAGGTTGCAGGTTTGATCCCTGGCCTTGCGTTGCCGTGAGCTGTGGTGCAAGTCACAGATGCAGCTCAGATCTGGCGTTGCTGTGGTTGTGGTGCAGGCTGGAAGCTGCAGCTCCAATTGGACCCCTAGCCTGGGAACTTCCATGTGCCATGGGTGTGGCCCTAAAAAACAAAAAAACACACACAAAAGTTAACTGAACTGTTTCTAGTATATGTGTACACACAACTCTAGTAGAAGTACCACAAACAGAAAATAACCCAAGAACAGAAGCAGAGGAAGTTACTAAGAAGGAATGAAGAGAACAAGAAGAGTAAAAACATGTGGCAAAATAGAAGTGAAAAATCTCTTTAATAGCTACATGTTCATTCAATATCTATTTCTCCTTGTGTGACTGTTATTAGACTGTTTTTCAAGGATTTGGTCCATTTTATCTAAGTTATCAAACTGATGGGCATAGAGTTGCTCATAATATTCCTTAATTATCCTTTAATGTTCATGGGATTGTGATGAATGCCTTCTGTTTCATGTCTGATAGTGTAATTTATGTCTTCTCATTTTTTTTGATTGTTAGCCTGCATAGAGATGGATTAATTTTAATGAACTTTTCAAAACTAGCCCTTGGTTTTGTTGATTTTCTTCATTGACTTCCTGGTTTTAATTTCACTGATTTCTGCTCTAATTTTTATTTTTCTTTTCTCCTGTTTACTTTGGATTTAATGCATTCTTCTTTTTCTACTTTTCCTAAGTGGAACATAAGATTATTGATTTTAATTCTTTCTTTTCTTCTAATATATGCATTCACTGCTATAAATTTCCCTCTAAACACGGTTTTCACTACATCCCACAATTTCTTTTTTGTCTTTTTTTTTAGGGCTGCACCTGCGGCACATGGAGGTTCCCAGGCCAGGGTTCCAATCGGAGCTATAGCTGCCAGCCTATGCCACAACCACAGCAACGTGGGATCTGAGCCATGTCTGCCACCTACACCAGAGCTCAGGGCAACGCCTGATCTTGAAACCACTGAGCGAGGCCAGGGATCAAACTTGCATCCTCATAGATCCTAGTCGGGTTCATTAACCCCTGAGTCACGACAGGAACTCCAAAATTTGATAAGTTGTATTTTCATTTTCACTTAGTCAAAATATTTTTAAATTTTGCTTAAGATGTCTTCTTTGACTCATGTATTATTTTGTAATGTGTTGTTCTATCTCCAAATATCTTGGGCTTTTCCAGCTATCTTTGTTACTGATTTCTAGTTTAATTCCACTGCAATATGAGAGCATACTTTGTAAATTTTGTAAGCTGTTTTTTGACCCAAAAAGTGGTCTATGTTGGTATGTTCCCAGTGAGCTTGAAAGGAATGAATATTCTGCTGTCACTGGATGAAGTTATCTATAAATGTCAATTAGATCCAGTTGACTGATGGTGCCATTCAGTTTTATTATGCCCTTATTGAATTTCTGTCTGCTGGATCTGTCAATTACTGATAGAGGGGTGATAAAGTCACCAATTATGACCCTAGATTGGTCTATTTCTCCTTGCAGGTCTATCGGTTTTTATCTCATATATTTGATGCTCTATTGTCAAGATTGTTATATCTTTTTGGAGAATTATCCCATTTATCATCATGTAATGCTCCCCCTTATTCCTAAGAATTCTCCTTGATCTAAAGTCTGCTTTGTCTGAAATTAATATAGTTACTCCTGCTTTCTTTTGATAAGTGGTAGCATGACACACCTTTTCCCATTCCTTTACTTTAAACCCACCTGTGTCTTTTTATACTTAAAGTGGGTTTTTTATGGACAACATAAAGTTAGGTCATTTTTTTTTACAGTTTTATTTACTAACGTGCAACTGACATACAACAAACCACATATTTCAAGTGTACAATTTGATAAGTTTTGACCTATGTGTAGTCCCATGAGAACCATTACCACAATCAAGATAATGAACATACCCACCCGAAAAGGCATGAGCATTTTTAATATAGTTGTAATCATAGTGTCACATAATCATTTCAAGTAGCACTGACCTAGTCTGTAGCTTTAGGTCCCGGTAAAATAACTCAATACTGAACCTTTTCCAGTTCCAAAACTGGATGGACCATTTTAATGGAATTTTCTTATATACCAAAGCATAATTAAAAGGTGTGAAAAAGAGTACTTTGATATATTTATATTTAAATAACATGGGGACATCATAGTCTGTTTCATTTCCTTCACTATAAAAAGCTAAATCTATTTTACAGAGCTACTTTAAGGCTTAAAGAAGACACTAAAAAATGTAAAAGTGTATAACTACACCTGGCACATTTTAGGCACTTACTAAACAATAAGCAATTTCCTTCCTTCCCTTCTTGAGAAATACTCTTCCCATAGAGTATTCTTGGTTCCCCTGTCAAATATTAGTTGGCTATACATATGTGAGTTTATTTCTGGACTCTGTTCTAGTGAGCTATATGTCTGTTTTTATACCAATACCAATATCGTACTGTTTTGATGAAGATAGCTTTGTAATACGATTTGAAATCAGGACATATGATGCCTCCACTTTGTTCTTTTTTTCCTCAAGATTACTTTGGCTATTTGGGGTCCATATGAATTTTAGGATTTGTTTTCTATTTCTATGAAGAATGCTGTTGAAATTTTGATAGGGGTTGTGTCAAATCTATAGACCACTTTGGTAGTACTGACATTTTAACAATTCTTCCCCTCCATGAATATAGGATAACTCTCCATTTAGTTGTGCTTTCTTCAATTTCTCTCATCAGTGTCTGGTCATTTTCGACATATAGATCTTTCATCCCCTTGTTTAAATTTATTCCTATTTTATTACTTTTCATGTTATTATAAATATGATTCTTTCCTCATTTCTTTTTCAGATATTTTTTCATTAGTCTAATTTGGGTACATTTATTTTGTATCTTGCCACTTTACTGAATTCATTGATTAGTTTTAACAGTTTTTGGTGGAATCTTTAGGGTTTTCTATATGTAAAATTAAGTCATCTGCAAACAAACAATTTTTTTCTTCCTTTCTAGTTTGGATGCCCTTAATTTATTTTTCTTGCCCAATATCTCTGGCTAGGACTAACAGTACTATATTGAATAGGTGGTGAGAGTGGGTATCTTTGTCCTGTTCCTGAACCAAGAGGAGAAGCTTTCAACTTTTCACCATTAAGTATGATGTTACCTGTGGGTTTTTCATATATAGCCTTTACTATATTGAGGTTTGCCCCTTCTATGCCCAATTTGTTGAGGGTTTTTATCATGAAAGTGTGTTGAATTTTATCAACTGTTTTTTCTGCATCTATCGAGAAGACTGTGACTTTTGTCCTTTATTTAACATGTAAAACCATGCTGTTTTTACATGTCACTGACAAAACTTTTGAGCATTTTTCC
Organism: Phacochoerus africanus; assembly: GCF_016906955.1. Taxonomy (NCBI): domain Eukaryota; kingdom Metazoa; phylum Chordata; class Mammalia; order Artiodactyla; family Suidae; genus Phacochoerus; species Phacochoerus africanus. The sequence continues at coordinate 127,538,351 of NC_062558.1, forward strand.
CATAAGCCCTGTGATGACACAAGTGTTGTGTTATAGCAGAGCTGATGATAGATGGATAATGGAATTACTTATATGTGGGTATATATAATTCTAAATTGCTATCATCACTTTGGAAAATGATTTGACAGTAACTTGCAATGCTAAACACCGACATACCTCATAATTCAACAAGTCTACTCTACATTCAGGGCTGAACAGAAGTATTGCACATGTACATCAGGAGACAATGTTTGGGAATATTCATACCATCAATATTCATAATAGCAAAAGTCTGGGAACAAAATAAATGCCCACTGACAGAATACAGATAAATCAAATGTGACATATTCACACAACAGAATTTTTTTTCTTTTTAGGGCCATACCTGCAGCATATGGAAGTTCCCAGGCTAGGGGTCAAATCGGAGCTGCAGCTGCTGGCCTACACCACCACCACAAACATGGGCTCTGAGCCGCAACTGTGACCTATACCATAGCTCACAGCAACACCAGATCCTTAACCCACTAAGTGAGGCCAAGGATCAAACACATGTCCTCATGGATACTAGTCAGGTTTGTTACCACTGAGCCATAATGCGAACTCCCACACAAAAGAAAAATATATGTGCATAAAAATAAATTAAAAATGAAAAACATGAATACAGAGTAGAAAAAAGGTAAATTCCAAAAGACTGGATGATGTATTATTTTATGAAGTTCAAATACATGCAAGACTAAACAATACATTGTTTAAATATATATTTATTTTTAGATAAATATATAGTTATTTATTATCTAGACAAATACACATGTCATGCTTTACAACCTAAAAGCAAGGTAATGATAAACACCAAATTTAGGATAATGGTAACCTCTGAAAAAGAGGCAGACAAAAATGGAATAAAGACGAAAACATAGACAGCGGTAATTATGTTTTACTAGTAATTTCTAGTTCCCCAGGTACCTTCATAGAAATTCATTATATTATTTTTTTTTTGTCTTTTTTTGCCATTTCTTGGGCTGCTCCCGTGGCATATGGAGGTTCCCAGGCTAGGGGTCGAATCGGAGCTGGAGCCACCAGCCTACACCAGAGCCACAGCAACGCCAGATCCGAGCCACGTCTGCGACCTATATCACACCTCACGGCAATGCAGGATCCTTAACCCACTGAGCAAGGCCAGGGATCAAACCTGCAACCTTATGGTTCCTAGTCGGATTCGTTAACCACTGAGCCACGATGGGAACTCCAAAAGTTCATTACATTATTAATCTAATTTAGTTTACTTAAGGTCTAAACTCAAAATTTTAGAAAAACATTTTTTTGATAAAGGAAACAGTATATTTTAATTTTAATTCTTTCCAATGAAATTAACATTTGCTTTTGCTTAACAATTATATCTAAAGTATTTAAAAGGAATGAAAATTTTCTTTTATCATAGCAAAATAGTAACATTTATTTATAGGCAATAAAAGTTTAGAAATGTTCCATTATAAGGCACTGATAAATCTTAATACTGATAGAGTAACTTCGCCTAAAAGCTATTTTCGAATTATACTTACCAACTTTTCTAATTCCTTTTAAGAAAACATTCAGTAGGCCGTATGGTTAGAAATAAGCACAAAAAAAAAAAAATCAATGTGTCCATTAGAAAAAGAAACGGAAATTATAGCCTAAAGGGAAGAAGCTGAGTCATTCCAGTAGAATGATGAACCACAAGCTTTCAGAGATGTAATTTCCTCCTCACCTAATTTGTCAATTTCATGGTCATCCATTAAGAAGTCAAAAAGTCTTGTACTCAGCAACTCCTCCAATACAGGTGTGCAGATGACAGCACCTGTAATGTGTAGGCTGTTTGTTTTGTAAGAATTTTGTCATTGGCGTTGCTGCCTATGCCTCTGTTGAGAGTCTTTGATCAAAGTCATTCAGGTGCTGACTTGCCTTAGGTCTGCCACTAAAACATAGATGCCTAAAGTCTACTTTTGGGAACATTTCCTAGACCACACACACACACACACATCAGGGACCGTGTCTGGGGGCACTTTCAGTGAGGCATAGAGAAGTAGCTCCCAACAGACCATGAACACCTCACATGTAAGTACCATGTCCATTCTATGCATCCCTGTGACCAGACACATTATTGATGAGTCCTCGTGGTAAAGGCAAAATGAAACCTTATATTTGGCACAAAAATAGAGCTCCACAGATCCACCAACCCAGGTAAGCCCAGTGCCTAATTTAGGACTAGGTGGGCCAAAGACCTGAGTTCTGGTCCTCACTGCCTCTGTATAACCTTAAGCAGGTCACTTTTTAATGAGGTAGTTGGGCTTCATTTTATTTTTTTTAAACCTTTTTTTTTTGTTTTTAATTTTATGGCTGCACCCAGGGCATACAGAAGTTCCCAGGCCTGGGACCAATCCAAGCCACAGCTGCAAACTATGATACAGCTGTGGCAACACCAGATCCTTTTAACCCACTGTACCAGGCCAGGGATTAAACCCACACCTCCACAGTGACCCCAAGCCCTGCAGTCGGATTCTTAACCCACTGCGCCACAGCAGGAACTCCTCAACTTCACCTTAGTGTCCCTGTAAATCCTAAGATTTACAGCTCTAAGATTCTAGAATTCAACTAGTTAATCCTACTGAATTCCATCAGCTCTAAGATTCTAGAATTCAACTAGTTAATCCTACTGAATTCCATCAGTTCCTATTAACTGAACAAATACAGAAAAGTATCTTAGCAGGTGTTGTAGAAGGCACTGTGGGGTGACACAAAAAGATGTGGACATACTTCTGTATCCAAAGAACTCAGTCCCATAATTTACATGGAAATGCAAAGGATCTAGAATAGCCAATACAATTTTGAAAAATAAAGTAGGAAGACTTACACTATCTGACTTCAAGACTTATACAACGCTACAGCAATCAAAGCAGTGTGGTATTGGCTTAAAGATAGACATACATAAACAGAAGAGAGTCTAGAAGAATACCATATATACATCAATTGATTTCCAACAAAGGTGCAAAGGTTAATTCAACAAGTAAAAGGCAATCTTTTCAAGAAATATTACTAGAACAATTGGATATTCTGTGCCAAAAAAAAAAGAACCTCTCAATCCTTCCTTCATACCATATAACAAAAATAAATTAAAATGGGTAACAAACCTAAATTTAAGAACTAAACTTAAAAAACTTCTAAAAGAAAACTCAAGGTTTTTGTAATTTGGGAATATGGAAAAATTTTAGAACACAAAAAGTGCAAGCCATAGGAGAAAAGATTGATAAACTGAACTTCATCAAAAATTAAAAGGTTCCTCTTCAAATGACACTGTTGAGAAAATGAGGAGAATTTGAGGAAGATAAAGGAGTAGGAAGCAACCACAATCTGTCTCACCACCTAGATAACAATAGAACTGGCAGAATCTGTCTGAAAGAACTGTTTTGGAACTCTGGAGTCTATTGAAGGCTTTCAAGGGCCAGCAGAACTGAACTGTAAGAGAGGTGATTTAGTCACTTTCGGCTCTTAGCACAGTAGCAGCTACCTATCTCCCACCCCAGCCACATAGCAGGCAGCCATGTGCCAGGAGCAGCTTGCTTACAGCTTGATCCTCAGCACGGAGACCAGTACCAAAAGGGATTTGTTCCTGCAATGCAGGGATGGTTCAACATTAAAAAAAAAAAAAAAAAATCAATGTTCTACACCACATTAACAGAATGAAGAGAAAAACCAAAAAAAGTCCCACATGATCATCTCAATTGGTGTAGAAAAAGCATTGACAAAATTCAACACCATTCCATGAGAAAAAATACTTAAAACACTAGAAACAGAAGGAAACTGCCTCAACATAATAAAAGCCATACATGAAAAACTCACAGCTAACATTACCCAATGGTGAAAAACTGAAAGCTTTTCCTCTAAGACCAGAAACAAGGCAAGAATGCCCCTTTCTTCAATTCTAGTCAAAACGGTACAGCAAGTTTGAACCAAAGTAATTAAGAAAGAAAAAGAAATAAAAGCCATCCAAATCAGAAAGGAAGAAGTAATTTCACTGTTTGTAGATGATATGATTTTATATGTAGGAAACCTTAAAGATTCCCCCCCAGAGTTCCTGTCGTGGCGCAGTGGTTAACGAATCCGACTAGGAACCATGAGGTTGCGGGTTCGGTCCCTGCCCTTGCTCAGTGGGTTAACGATCCGGCGTTGCCGTGAGCTGTGGTGTAGGTTGCAGACGCGGCTCGGATCCCGCGTTGCTGTGGCTCTGGCGTAGGCCCGTGGCTACAGCTCCGACTAGACCCCTAGCCTGGGAATCTCCATATGCCGAGGGAGCGGCCCAAGAAATAGATAAAAAGACAAAAAAAAAAAAATTCCCCCCCCAAAAAATGGTTTAAAAAATGGTCAATAATACAGGGAGTTCCCGTCGTGGTGTAGTGGTTAACGAATCCGACTAGGAACCACGAGGTTGCGGGTTCGGTCCCCTGCCCTTGCTCAGTGGGTTAACGATCCGGCGTTGCCGTGAGCTGTGGTGTAGGTTGCAGACCGCGGCTCGGATCCTGCGTTGCTGTGGCTCTGGCGTAGGCCCGTGGCTACAGCTCCGACTAGACCCCTAGCCTGGGAACCTCCATATGCTGCAGGAGCGGCCCAAGAAATAGCAAAAAAGACAAAAAAAAAAAATGGTCAGTAATACAGACAACTCTCTGTATTGTGGGTTTTACATTCACAGATTCACCTAACCATAGATCCATATTCTATCTACACTGTTTGAACTCACAGATGGGAAAGCCATAGATGCATAAGCCAATTATACTTATTGCACCAATATTATTTTACATAAGGGATTTAAGCATACCTGGATTTTGGTACTGAGGTCTCATGGAACCAATCCCCCAAGGATACTGAGGAATGACTGCAACAAATTAATTTAGTAAAGTAGCAAAACACAAATTCAAGACACAAATATCAGTTGCATTTCCATACATTAACAATGAACAATCTGAAAAAGAAATTATAAAAACAATTTCATTTACAACATTATCAAAAATATTAAAAGATTAGGAACTGATTTAACCAAGGAGGTTATAATGAAAACTATAAAACACTGCTGAAAGAAATTAAATAAGACATATAAGTGGAAACAAATCCATTATCATGGATTGGAAGACTCAAAAAGTGTTAAAATGTCAGTGCTACCCAAAGAAATCTACAGATTCAATGCGGTCCTATCAAAAACCTCAAGGGGGCGTTCCCATCGTGGCTCAGCCATTACAGAACCTGACAGGTTTGATCAGCGGGTTTGATCCCTGGCCTCCCTCAGTGGGTCAAGGATCCGGTGTTGCCATGAGCTGCGGTGTAGGTCACAGACACGGCTCAGATCTGGCGTTGCTGTGGCTCTGGTGTAGGCCGGCAGCTGTAGCTCTGATTCTGCCCCCTAGCCTGGGAACTTCCATATGCTGCAAGTGTGGCCCTAAAAAGCAAAACAAACAAACAAACAAAAAAAACACCTCAAGGGACCCCAAAAAGCAAAAATTATCTTGACAAATAACAAAACTAGAGCAGTTACACTTGCTGATTTCAAAATTTATTACAAATCTACAGTTATCAAAAGAGTGTGGTACTAGCTTAAAGACAGACATATAGAACAATGGCATAGAATAGAAAAGCCCAGAAATAAACTCTTGTGTATATGGTCAAACAATTTTGACAAGAGTGTGAAGAGCATTCAATAAAGATAGGATATTCTGGAGTTCCCGTCGTGGCTCAGTGGTTAACGAATCCGACTAAGAACCGTGAGGTTGCGGGTTTGATCCCTGGCCTTGTTCAGTGGGTTAAGGATCCAGTGTTGCTGTGGCTGTGGCGTAGGGCTGGCGACTACAGCTCCAATTAGACCCCTAGTCTGGGAACCTCCATATGCCACAGAAGCAGCCCAAGAAATGGCAAAAAGACAAAAAAAAAAAAAAAAGGATATTCTTTTCAATAAATAGTACCGATAAAATTGGATATCCACATGCAAAAGAATGAAATTGGCTCTTAGACATGGTTGCCAAGAGGAAGGGGGAAGGAATGGGATGGGATGAAAGTTTGGGGTTAGTAGATGCAAACTATTACATTTGGAGTGGATAAGCAATGAAATCCTGCTGAATAGCACACAGAACTATATCTAGTCACTTGTGATGGAACATGATGGAAAATAATGTGAGAAAAAGAACGTATAATATTTATGCATAACTGGGTCACTTTGCTGTACAGTAGAAATTGACAGAACATTGTAAATCAACTCTAATAAAAAAATTTTTTAAAGGAAATGGCTCTCACCTAACACCATATAGAAAAATTAACTCAAAATGGATCAAAGACTTAAACGGAAGACCTGAAACTATAAAACTCTTAAAAGACATGATAAAAGCTTTTTAAGACAGTGAATTTGGCAATGATTTTCTTGGATATGACATCAAAGGCATGGGTAAAAACGGACAAAAACAGACAAATTAGACTTCACGAAAATTTTTTAATTTTGTCTATCAACAATGTAAAAGGCAACCCATAGAATGGGCGAAAGTATGTGCAGGTCATATATCTAATGTGTGGGATTAATATCCAAAATACATAGAGAACACCTAAAACTCAACATGAACAACAAAAAAACAATAATATTCAAAAATAAGCAAAAGATTTGAATGGATATTGTTCCAAGAAGATACACAAATGGCAAATAAGCACATGAAAAGATATTCAATACCACTAATCACTAGGGAAATACAAATCAAAACTACAGTGAGATAACACCACTCACCACTCTCATTATGGTGGTTACTGCCAAAAAAAAAAAAAAAAAAAAACAATAAGTATTGGCAAGGATATGGAGAAAATGCAATGCTTGTGCACTGTTACTGGGAATGTAACCAATACAGCCACTGTGGAAACATTATGAAAGGTCCACAAAGAATTAAAAATTGAATTACCATATGATCCAGCAATTCAATTCTGGGTATAGACCCAAAAGAATCAAGAGCGGGGTCTCAAAGGGATATCTGTACACCCATGTTCATAGCAGCATTATTAACAAATAATGCTACTACCAAAAGGCAGAAGCAACCCAAATGTCTACCAAAGGATGCATGGGTAAACAAAACGTGGTATATACATACAATGAAGTATTATTTGGTCTTTAAAAAGGAAGGAAATTCTGGACTTCCCTGGTGGCCTAGTGGCTTAAGGATCTCCTGGCCTGGGAACTTCCACATGCTGGGCAAAGCCAAAAAACAAGGAAGAAAATTCTGACATATGCTACATACACTATGCATGAACCTTCAGAATATTTATTTTCTAAGTGAAATAAGCCAGTCACAAAAGGACAAATACTGTATGATTCCCCTTACATGCAGTACCTAGAATACATTCACTGAGACAGAAAGCAGAAAGACACTTACCAGTGGCTGGGAGAAGAAGGCAAAGGGGAGTTGTTTAATGGGTATAGAGTTTCGGTTTCACGAGATGAAAAAATTCTGGAGATTGGCAGCACAACAATATAAATATACTTAATACTACTGAGTTGAACACTTAAAAATGGTTAGGATGATAAGCTTCCATGTTATCACGACTAAAAATAAAAACAAAATAATTACCATTGAGTGAGCTCAGATAGGAGTTAATTCAGAAGGGGATAAGAGCTGCCTTACACAGTTGTATGAGTTGTCCTACACAAGGGTACGTGGCTGTGGGTTTGAAATTCAACCAAGCCAAGCAACCTCATTTGTAAAGAAGAAAGGATAAAGGGAAAGGGAAGAGGATGGAGGGAGGGAGAGAGAGGAAGCGGGGGGTGGGGGGGGACAGGGAAGGGGGAAAAGGTTCTGCCCAGTGGGCTGAGTTGTTCTTGGGACTTCTGATTTAAAAGGTTCTGATTCTGTGCAGGAACAGCACCAGGTGGCTCATAGTTACTACCTAGGATTGGCGTTTCCCTTTCAAAGTAGAGTTTGCACAGTAGCACTAAATTTTCCTCTAGAAAATAAGATTGAAAGTGCTGGATCACTTTTTCTAATTCTCTTACTGACCTCTGTTTCCAAGCAAATGACATCATGCTGAAAAATTTCACTATTTCCCTCAGTTAAATGCTGCCTTCCTCTGAATGGAAGTACTCTGGGAACAACAAACATATTAATATTAACGTATATTGAGCTTTTACTTTGCGTCAGGGACTGTTGCAAGTATTTTACATGCATTAGTATATCATTTAGTCCTGAAATATTCTATATGAGGTAAATAATATTTTTATACAATTTTTAATTTTACAGATGAAGAATCTGAGCCACAGGTTAAATAATAGTACAAAGTCACATGATTGGTAAGGAACGCTCTGGAAATTCATGTTTGACTTTTCCTTCAGGGATAAATATGCCCTTTCCCCATAAATAACCTTTCCTTTCAGAACAGAAGTTAAATAAAATAAGACCTGGCATTCTTTAGACCACATCACTTTCTAAAGAAAGCTAGAACCTACTAAGGCAGCTTGTGGGGAGTAAACAAGGAAAGGTTAATGAGGGCCAGCCCCTCCTGCAGGGAAGTCCAACCCAAGAACTTGGTGTTGCTAATAACACTGAATTTCTTGCAGTTTCTGGCATATACCATATTTCCCTCACTGTGCATTTGCTCATGCTACTGATTCCACTGGGAAAACACAGTCCCTTGCCCTACTTGACCAGAATGACTGTCCCAACCATCAAACTAAACTCAACTCCCATCCTCTCCAGGAAGCCTTCCTCAAGCCACCTCTTCCCAACTCTGCCAGAATGAGCCTAGTACTCTTCCCACATTCCACAGAAATTACCACTTTTCTGTGCCTGTTTCCCCCAGTTTGGGAAGAGACTGTGCCTTATTGATGACTACCATTTGCCGAGTGATTACTGATTTCTATATATTATCTTATTTAATGCTAAAAAACAATCAAATGACATTGATATTTTCAACACCATTTTTGCAAATGAGAAAAAAGTCTTAGAGCAGCTATCTTCTCCAAGTTAATAAGGAATAGATGAAAGATTTAACCTAGATATGATACCAAAGCCTAGTGGTACATGTAACCACTACAGTACACAGTCCTTCCCATTTTCAGATTTATATTCCCTACCTGCAACACAGTACCTTGCAAAAACTGACATTTAGAAAATGGTTGCTGAACTGATTTGAAGCCAATGATAAAGGACAAATAACTTAAACGATAAACCAATACACACAAATGAAGGCACCATATTTAAACACTTTGAGACTTTACTTCATTTGGGGGCCAATTAATAAGCAAATAAGAACAAAGAAGAAGAGGGTATTTTCTAAGCCATCTGGCTGCACCCAATGCATAAGGACCTACCAATCATGAGGCAACAGTACCCAGCTGGTTCAGGTCATTAAGAGAAAGCTACATTCAGACAGCTTACATACCGGAATAAATCATGATGAGCAAATACTATCTTCTGGAGAAGCTTGGACTTATTTCAACTGTTATTATCTTCAGAGAAGATAATTTTTTTTTGTCTTTTTCTAGGGCTGCATCCATGGCACATGGAGGTTCCCAGGCTAGGGGTCCGATTGGAGCTGAAGCCACCAGCCTATGCCACAGCCACAGCAACACCAGATCCAAGCCGCATTTGCAACCTACACCACAGCTCACGGCAACGCCAGATCCTTAACCTACTGAGCAAAGCCAGGGATTGAACCCGAAACCTCATGGTTCCTAGTCCGATCATTTCCGCTGTGCCACAACAGGAACTCCGAGAAGATAATTTTTTTAAGTGAGGGGAAGATATGGGAGGGACTGAGGCTACAGGGTTTAAAAGAAGGGGGGATAGGTCCACATGTAATACTCTATTTTTTTTTTTTTAGAGTCACACCTACAGCATATGGAAATTCCCAGGCTAAGGGTCCAATCAGAGTTGCAGCTGCCAGCCTATGCCACAGTCACAGCAATACGGGATCTGAGCAGCATCTGCAGCCTACACTGAAACTCACAGCAATGCTAGATCCTTAACCCACTGAGCGAGGCCAGGGATCAAACTTGTGTCCTCCTGGATACTAGTTGGGTTCGTTACCCCTGAGCCACAACAACGGGAACTCCTTGTAATACTCTCTTATCTTCACAGATAAGAAAGACCCAAGGGGAAAAGGAAAAAAAAAAAAAGAAAGAAAGAAAGACCCAAGGAACTGTTTCACCAGGGCTGCCTAACAGTGAAGAAACTGGCAGCACTAAAATTCTTCAGCAACTCTCAGGGCTTCACAATAAGCACAACAATAGCAGGCAATATTTATAAAACATTTACTTTGTTCCAAATTCCATGCAATTTGCATTAAATGACATAAAGTGCATGAAAAAAAAATCAAACAAAACTTAGCCCAGTGCCTGGCACTGAGTCCTACTTCAGCAAATGTTGGTAGTAGTCATTATGCCAATTATTAACATTACCCTCCTGGGTTCGCTTACTCCTCACAACAACACTATGAGGTACTTACTGTTACCATCCCCGTATTACAGATGAGGAACTAAGCACAGTTCACAGATGAGGTGAACAAGTTTGGGACACACAATTAGAAAATGGAGGGAGCAGACACAAGGCAGACAAGCCTTAGAGTGCAGAAGGTAGCCATTATTTACAGGACGGCTACTGCAGGTGATCCTGTGCTAAGCTCTTCACAATTATCATCTTTAAATCTCACAACAACCCTACAAGGCATTACTACACCTTTAAATCCAAGGAAGTTGAGGCTCAGAAAGATCATACCCAAAGTGTCACAGTTAGTAAGGAGCAGGCCAGATTTAAACTCAGATTTATCTGACCCTAAAGGCTATACACTTTTCCCTGACACCAGGCTCTCTTCAGTCATAAGTTGTGCCGTATCACACTCCCTAGGAAACCACTGTGGACACTGTATTGGGCCCCCCTATACTGGGCATCCACTGTGTGGATTGCCTTTGCAAGTATTAGAGTGAAGAAGGCACACAGGAAGCCAGATACCCCACTTCTATGCATTTTCTTTGTATGACTCCAAGTTCAAAAACTAATGCTTCCTATCAAGGGCATCTGTATGCTCAAGGAATAGACCTGGATAATAAAAGGCAAAGAGGAAACCATGGGGCTTCCCTGGAAAAATGGTTTGGGGGGAGGCTAATAACTTTTCAAAGAGATTATTTTGGGAAATAAGCTTTGATACATTTTAACTCAATGTGGAACTGAAGATAAGGGAGCTTTCCTGACTCAAAAGCTTCACAGACAATAAACAAATCACAAAGAATCTCTTCTTCGGAGCACAGCTCTGTTCCCCTGCCACTACTCTGAGGCATTACATGGCTCAGATGAAAAAGAGAAAGAAAGATACTACCCGGAAGAAACCTAGAAAATATCAAAAGGAGTAGAAACTACAGTATCTGACTTATTTTGGTACCACAGGTATTGCTGCACAGTGCAAACTGTATGATGATATTTGCTGATTATCACAAGGAATATACTTCAGTTTGGATGGATGTATCATCAGCACTGTAGGAAAAAGTTTAATTTCAGGCCAATCTGTCAGTTCTTCCTAGGGTTTCACCTTTCCCAGTTTTCCCTTCCTCAGTAAAAAATCTTTAAAACCATTTCATAGATAAAAACAGGTTTGGAGTTTCACAGGGATAACCTTGTAACTTTTGTGCTTCTTGGCTATTAGCATGTGTTCGTTTCCTCAGAACACTTGGGTCAGTTGTCTAATTTGTAAAGCTCTGCTCACACCCCACAGTACTTGTTCTAATTATTGCTTAGCACACACAAGAAGCCTCTTAGGAGCAAACTTTCATAATCATTTCCCTGGTCTGAACTCAAAAAGAAATGTAAATACATATTATTATTAAATGAGTTGTGATTTTAATTACTTAAAAAAAGTTATTCTGATAAAGATCATCCCAAAGGTAATGAAGATAAAAGCTGTCAAAATTAATTAAGCACATATTCATTAAACCCAAGGTAGCTTCAGTTTCTTTATTGTGCAAATACAATTAACACTTAATCTGAATCTCGATAAGTTACATAATCATGTGACTCAAAATAAAGGGAGGATACAACCTTGGCCTTCTGCGTTTTACATGGGAAAACATTAATGACGCTGACATCGGAGACAATTAGACAGTGTCAGCCAATTGTTTTTAGCCAGCTTTCTCTCACATCTGTGGTGTCTACAAGCAAGAAGGCTCATTGTTTCCACAGGCCTCCTTCGGGCCTTGGCTTTTTGTGTAAACCGTCAATCTTTTGGCGAATATCAAAGCCGTGAGGAAATTAGAACAGACCAGCTCTGCTGCCCCACACTAAAGCTTAGCAGGGTGCATCCACTATGCTACTAATTAGGCAGTGACCAACAAAATAACCTGTCAATGTCCGCTAGCCATTTCCCACACACCTGCATTTCATACCCTAATAAGCATACAGCAAGAGAGAAAAAGGGATAACTGCTCAAGTGTGAAAAATGAACAAAATATAACAATGTTTCCGTCCCCACCTATACTTCTGGCAATTACCATTTAACATTAGGGGGACTCAACATGTCTGAAGACTCACAATACAGTATCTGAAACTAAAACCCAGGGGGGAAGCCACACATTGAGACTGTATTACGGTTTGCTTCGAAAATATCACACTAAGAAGAATCTAGAGTTATGTATAAAACGCAGGAAACTGAAAATGACCATAATTTAGATTAGGGAGCAAAAGGCTGACTTTTTAAAAACATTTTCTATTCAAGCCATTGAAAAAGAAATGCATACTATTCTCTTCATCGCTTCCTGCCATAAAATTAAAATATATCTCAGGACAGGAAATAGAATATCGGGTTGTCATGTTTTTCCTTGTACTTTCCACCCTGATTCAGTAAATGTGTTATCACATCATTCTTTTGACCTACCATATGTTAATTTCTTTTTTAGGTTTCTGTTTTTTTCCCATGAATTCCCACTGTAAATTCTGAAAGCAGTATTTTACTTTCTAGCACTTTCAATCACAGAGAGAGCTATGTGCCTTGGCAGCTGAGGAAGCTCCTAGAAAGGCGCAATATTAAATGGATGGAAAACACTCCTCCTTTGCCCTTGATCTTTAAAATATATTTGAAAACTTTAATCATCCGAGTGTGGAAACAGGTTCCATTACATCTTTAACAACATTATTCTTAATAGATTCCAACTGGATCTCTATTTAAGCTGCTTCCCAATTACTTGGGTCACAAAATCTCTAACATCTTTATTGATTCCAGTATTTCTAACTCAAAAATACACACACCTCGAAAAAACACTTTAAGGTAAAAAATAAGTGTAACAATATGGTTATGGTGATTAAAACAAAACCAAAACTAACGGAACCCCTCTCAAATTGAAGGGTTAAGAAACAAACAAACTTTGCACAATGCCTCTCTCCACTTTATTTTGCCCTAAACAAAGATTCTATGGTACAGGTATCCATATGATAGGTTTCTTATGAAAAGGCTACTGGCTTTTAAGACCATATATCCACTGGAGCGGCTCTTTTTTGTGCCTAGGGATCCAGCTGAACTTTTTTTAAACAGAGAACAAGAGAAATGTAAGGACAAAATTGTTATGTGAAGAAACATCACTTCATCTCAATATGTGCCAAGGAATAGGCTACATTGTGAGAGTATCCTTGATAGAATCAAATACAATATACACCAACATTCAAATGGTATTTGTTAGATACTTCTGAACACTACTTTTCTTTTCATTAGACTTTATCCAAAAACAGCATTTTCAATTATAAATAAAAACTTTCTCCACCTCTTCCTACTTGAACTCAAGTACAGAAGCCCCCTATTTAAAATGCAGCTCCGGAGCCGCCACCAGGCTGCCTGTTCAGCTGCCAGTGGCTTTTGTGTACAAAGATGTTAATTGGTCCTAATCCCCTCCTAGAAGCTGTTTTGGTAGCCTGACCTGGCACCCTGAAGAAGGACACCTTGGTGTGAAAAACTAAAGGGTCCATTGAGGAGGGAGTGAAAGGCAGCCAAGCATTCCAACACATTTTAATTTCAGGAACTAAAAAAGAGGAACATCATCATGGCAATCCTAGAGAAATCTTACAAAGCTTTAATAACAGTGAAGTAAGTCCTACAAACACCCAAGCTCCACACACACACACACACACACACACAAAGAGAGAGAGAGAAGGAAGCCCCAGAATAGGGGCAAAAAGAAATTCAGATTCTCAAATTATAAACTTGTTCAGCTTACAAACTTATTCTCTGAAATTCAAAGACTGATTCTGACTAGTTGAGACTTTTTTTTTTTTTTCCATCTTAATTTACCAAACTGACAGGCTTATGAAAATCAGATTCCCACTCTGTTCAACCCTCCCAAAGATTTAGCTAGAAAATATTGTCTGTCTTGGTTAAAGTATAGTATCTATCTCAATGACTACACTTAAATTTGCGTTATAATTCACAGTTTCTGGAAGAAAATGTGAAGAGAAAAAGAACAGTAATTCTTCTGGCAAACTTTCAATTCACTGTGCTGCTTGCAAAATAATCTTTTCTTAACACACTGTAAAACACTATCTATACTATGTACCAATTTAGAGAATATACATTTACACCCTGGGTGGCAAATTATGCTAATAGCATGCACGATCTACAACTGTGGGGTTTTGAATTTTTTGACAGAGTTCACAGATCAACTTCATGGGTCAAAGGAGTCTGTCTTTCATCTGATACAAGCAGAAAGATATGAAGGCTATGGATTACTAAAATTGTACCAAATGCCAAATTTTCAACCATGACCTCATTTATATTTCAATATCCCACACTGTCTCTTGAAGGTTGTTGATGTTTTTTTCCATTAGCACATCGGACACAGATGAGGGCAAGTGAGCAAGATGGCTGCCTTGAGTTAGAACATCTGCAAGGTGTCTCATTTAAAATGGAGTAGACTGTCCTCAAAATAACCAAAGAGTCACAGAAAGGGAATAGAAAGTTTTTCTGGTAGTGAATGATCACTCCAAGAGCAGAAAGCACCATTCTGGTGTGCTTTCGAAAGTCTGAAATTGGAGATGATCTCACCTATGGAATAAGAGAGTCCAATCATCACGATGGAGTTTGTGTGATATAATCAGATGTTAAAGACAATCCGCAAAGTTTTCCAAAGACAAGAACAGCAGTCCTATTGTGGTCATACACATCCTTCCCTCAAACCACTACCCTCATCCCACTACATTTTTTTAAAACATTCACCAACAGTAATACATTGGCCATGCCAAAAACCAACAATGAATGTAAGTATCAAATACGACCATAATTTAGACCTTACAAGACACTCTCCCAAATGATTCCTTTGACACTTAGCAAATAAAGGAGAAAGAATGTAGGACTTGAAAAGTTATTCACTTTCAAATTCAGTATCTGTGTCCCCTCCATACACTTCTTCTACTGGTGGAGACAGTTAATGCTCCATCACACAAGCCAGCTTCTTAGAGACAGACCAGCCCCGAAAGAGACATAAAGAAAGAATGGCCCTGCTTCCTTTATATTCCTAATTTAAAAGTCTTAAGGAATTCCCGCTGTGACTTAGTGAAATGAATCTGACTAGTATCCATGAGGATGCAGGTTCGATCCCTGACCTCACCCAATGGGTTAAGAATCCAGCATTGCCATGGGCTATGGTGTAGGTTGCAGACACCTCTCAGATCCCACGTTGCTGTGGCTGTGGTGTAGGCCAGTGGCTACAACTCTGATTTGACCCCCAGCCTGGGAACCTCCATATTCTGCAGGTGCGAATCTAAAAAGACAAAAAATAAAAATAAAAGTCTTAAGATCTGTAAAGCCCTTAACAGCACCTAGTACAGAAAGAGTATAAACAAAAAGTACAGTGTCCCTTCCAAAATAAATCTTATTTAAAAATTATTTAATGGGGGCCTACCATCTACCAATACCACTTCATTTGTTTTTGGTCTCCAGATATTTAGGCCAGAACTTAAATAACTTACCCAAGTTCACAGAGTTGCTAGATAGCGGGGTTAAAATTTGAGTAGTGTCTGATTCCAAAAATCACTTTCTTTTCATCATACCACAACACCATATGCCTCACCAAATTACTTGAAAATCTAACTAGGTAATCAGAAAGAAATGAAGTATAAAGGTGTGAGTCTTTTCAAATTTCTAGCACTACCATAATCATATGGTAGGTGCTCAGTAATATTTGTTTGGTTAAACTTTATTGGCCATTTCCTTTCTCTTATCTTTGAAGCCCTGGTTAGAATCAAATTCTTGCTTATACTAAGCTAGGTGGCGCTAGACAATTTACTTCACATCCATGAGCCTATAACATGGATAAATAACTGCCTATCAGATTATCATAAAGAGTAAATACCTGTAAAGGATCTGGTACATACTATTTCCCAGGGTCTGGGAAATAATGATTGGCAGTCTACCACCACCTGTTTTGTCACTAAGGTTTACTGGAGCACTAACACACTCATTTGTTAGGTACTATCTATGGCTGCTTTCAGGCTAAAACAGCAAAGTTCAACAGAGACTATCTGGTCCTTTTACAGAACAAGTCTGCCAAAACGTGAAGTAAATAAGCAATAAATTTATGTTACCTTTCCTCCCCTGAGTGAAATGTTTTGTTTTTGTTTTTGTTTTTTAAGTTTTTACAACCCAAGTACCATACTGTTAACACTCATCCCTATACATCCAGCCTTCATAGAGTAAGACCTGCATGTAATACGATCAATGAAAAGAGCCACAAGAAATGCTGGGTGAATCTCTGAAGCACAGGCTGGAGGCTCGGTATCTCCAGGGCATGGAATTTAATCTGGTTGCCATTCATTTAGCTAGGGTATTTCTTCAAAGTTAGGAAGAGCTTCTTGAAAAAATTATTTCTGAGCTGAAATAAAGTGATTAAGAATTGGCTAGGCAGGAAGTTCCCACTGTGGTGCAACAGGATTGACAGTGTCTTAGGAGCACTGGGATGTAGGTTTGATTCCCTGCCCAGCATAGTTGGTTAAGGATCCAGCATTGCCTCAGCTGTGGCTTAGGTTGCAGCTGTGGCTTGAATATGATCCCTGGCCCAGGAATTCTGTATGCTGAAGGGTGGCCAAAAAAGAAAAGAAAAAAGGTAGCTAGGCAAAAAATTGAGGGAATAAGCCTTTGAGGAAATGAAAACAGCTTATCAAAGATTTTGAGGTGGGACAAATCTTATGAAAAGGCTAGTGTTGCTGAAGCATAGTGAATAACACATAAAAAGGTAAAAATGAGGTGGGGGAGGAGGGGTGGTCATTGGAATGGAGTCACATCATGGAGGACCTTGCGGGTATCAGCAAAAACTTTGGATTTTAGGAGTTTGTGTTGTAGCTCAGTGGTATCAAACCCAACCAGTATCCATGAGGGTTTGATCCCTGGGCTCAGTGGGTTAAGGATCCAGCATTGTAGCTCCAAGTCAGCCCCTAGCCTGGGAACTTCCATATATGCTGGGTGTGGCCCTAAAAAGACAAAACAAACAAACAAACAAACAAAAACTAAACTTTGGATTTTAGGCTAAGATGTAAGTGGGTTAAGAAACCCCATTGGAGGAGTTCCCATTGTGGTGCAACAGAAACAAATCTGACTAATATCCATGAGGATATGAGTTCAATCCCTCGCCTCACTCGGTGGGTTAAGGATCTGTGTTGCCGTGAGCTGTGGTGTAGCTCACAGAAGTGGGGCTCAGATCTGGTGTTGCTGTGGCTGTGGTGTAGTGTAGGCTGTCAGCTGCAGCTCCAGTTGGACCCCTAGCCTGGGAACTTCCACATGCTGCAGGTGTGGCCCTAAAAAGCAAAACAACAATAAAAACCCAATGGAAGATTTTAAGCGACATAATCCAATTTACATTTTAAGATCACTTTGGCAGCTGCATAACAATTAAATGAATAGATGGAAAGGAGGTAAAAGAGGGAGTCTCCATGACTGAAAAAAGGCTAAAATCCAGGTCTCCTAATTTTCAGTTAATTTGGCTGTTTTGGAGGAAGCAGCTCACAAAATATTGTATCTGGGTCTTTTCCAAGTTTTCATTAGCTATCTGGAAGGGGCTTCAGGGATAGGCAGCTACATGGACAAATAAGGGGCTAAGACTTAAAGGACAAGATGATACATAAAAGACCTTCTGTCACAAGCCAAATTGGAGAAATTTGGTTCAAGTGCACAAGGAATAAGAAAACAGTTACAGAATGAATAGCCATAACTCTGGCCTAAGGAACCAACATATGAGTGCATCTAGGATGAGAAAGGCAGGCCAATAAAATGCCTCAATTCGGAGTTCCCGTCGTGGCGCAGTGGTTAACGAATCCGACTAGGAACCATGAGGTTGCGGGTTCGGTCCCTGCCCTTGCTCGGTGGGTTAAGGATCCGGCGTTGCCGTGAGCTGTGGTGTAGGTTGCAGACGCGGCTCGGATCCCGAGTTGCTGTGGCTCTGCTCTGATTCGACCCCTAGCCTGGGAACCTCCATATGCTGCGGGAGCGGCCCAAGAAATAGCAACAACAACAACGACAAAAAAAAAATGCCTCAGTTCTTTTTTTTTTTTCCCCTTCTTTTTTTCTTTTCTCTTTTTTGGGATGCACCTGTAGCATATGGAAGTTCCCAGGCTAGGAGTCAAATTGGAGCTCCAGGTGCCAGCCCATGCTACAGCCACAGCAACTCAGGATCCCCGCCACATCAGCAAACTACGTCACAGCTTGCAGCAACACCAGATCCTTAACCCACTGAGCCAGCAGGGCTCCAACCTGCATCCTCATTGATACTAGTTGGGTTCTTAACTCACTGAGCCACAACAGGAACACAATTCTTAACTCTGAAAAACAAGCGAAAAATTTTCAAATGGCAGAGAGCTAAAATATTCTCTATGGTTCCAAGAGGATAGAGCAGGGCCAATGGATAAAAGAAAACTAATGAAAGACATATTTTTACCTTGCCACAAGGCAGAACTTCCTAACACAAAGTTGCCCAAAGAGAAAGAAGTCTGTTTTTGACAGGCTGATTCAAGTCATTTACTCAACAGTCTTCCAGAAACTATGGTAAGTACTAGAATGAATTCCCCATCACTGAATGCTTTTGGACCACTTGGCTGAATTAAGGGACCGTAAAAGTACCTTAAGTGTCTATGTGTTCAAGTATATCCTCCTTCTATTCCCAATTACAAAAAACAATGCTTTTTAAATGGTAGAAGTAAAGGCAATAGGAAAGTTGAACCTTTGCCCCTTTAAAATTTTTTCATTTTTCTTTGCTTTTTAGGGCCACACCTGTAGCATATGGAAGTTCCCAGGCTAGGGGTCGAATCAGAGCTACAGCTGCCGGTCTACGCCACAGCCACAGGAACACAGGATCCAAGCTGCGGCTGCAACCTACACCACAGCTCATGACAACGCAGGATCCTTAACCCAGTGAGTGAGGCCAGGGATTGAACCCTCATCCTCATGGATACTAGTTGGGTTCTTAACCCACTGAACCTCAACAGGAACTCCCTGAAAATTTTTCTGAAAAATGACCTTTCTACATAGCAAGACTAGTATGCTGACTTTCCTATCTCCAGCTAAGGCACAGGCACTGCTGTATCCTAAGGAACTGGATGACCTGCTCTATGTTCTAATCAGAGCACCTGGTATGACAGAGGAACATCCAAGGGGCTCACATTTCTAATAGGACTGTAATACAGCTGTCCTTTCAAATTCCTGTGAATTAAAATCTCAGATACCAAAGTATTTCAAATATTTTATTGCATCTTAGGCAGAGACCAAGATTAATTCTTTATTAGGCTCTACAAAGACAGGCATTGCTACTCAAATCTTACACACTAAAATTAATTCAGTCCAAATGTTCAGAGACTTATTTTCCTCTCACTTCAAATACCTGAGGAAATGGGCTGCCAGTGAAAAGCCCTGCATTGTTAGAAAATCCAAACCACGACATGCTTCCTGGGATCTGAAAATTAGCAGGAGCTCACCCTCCAGCTTCCTGTCCTAGTGTTTTCTTGCTTTTTTTTCCCCCCTCAAACAAGTGGATCTAGTTACATTTGTTTCACCTCTCAGATATTTTGGCAATTTTCCTTTTTGAACTGAAGAATTCAGTTCCTTTCTTAACAGTCCAAGCAGGAAAGGCAGGTGAAAAAGTTAACTGAAAAAACTAACAGTGCCGGTACCATAATTACCCAAGGAATATAAAGCTCTATTCTCTCAGTGATGAAAAAGGGGAATTACACATGTAACTTCCATTAACATTAATGGGACTTACCTACATAAATCCCTTAAGCATCAGTGGGAAGAATGGACTCAGCATAACTACTGGCCCTGCATCTTTACTCTTTCAGTCATTTCTATTACATGATTAAAAGGCAAAGAAACGGGTGCTCTGCAAACCAGAACCAGATGACGCTTCACTCAGAATTCATAGAGAATTTATTGTCACCTGCTTCTTTGGGGTCATTTCAATAGAATGATTGTAAAAACAGGCCTTTATTTCCTTTTTCTTTACTTGCTCATATTTGACCTGATGGAAACATAACCTAATATGTCACACAGATTTTCACATGAGTTTTCCCTTAGTGGTTGTGGATTTTAGAGCTTCTGTTTCTGCCCCAGAGTGCAATTACCAGCAAACCATACTGAAAAACAATCCTTAGCTAGATATATTGCTGAGCAACAGCTTAATGGGGGAAGACACTCACGTACCCAAATTGTTAAGACAAAGCAGAAGATGTGGAGCACTGCTGTGAAAGCACAAATTTTAAAGGCTAAGAAAACAAATCTGAGGGATGAAGGGAAAATGTTAAGAAAGAGGTGGTACTTGAACTGGGTCTTGAAGGCCAAGTAAAAGAATCTCTTAACACAACCTTAGGACCAGACATGAATACAGGAAACACTTAAAGAACAAGAAAGGAGGCACAGAATAATGGTAAAGATGGTGGATTTAGTGCCAAATAAACCTGGGTTTGACTTCTGGTTCTGACTAGCTGTGTGTGACCACATCAAGACTTGTGTCCTCATCTATAAAATGTGGATAATCACACCTAACTCATAAAGCTGTGGACAAAACTAAATGAGGCAGTTGTGGAGTTTACTGAAAGCCTTAGTCCTACATCTAGTAATATTAATTCACCATTTATTTGTTACTAATACCATTATAATTATTTGTCTTGAATAGCCCCCATCTATGCCAACAAATTAGACAACCCAGAAGAAATGCATAAGTTTCTAGAAACATACAGCCCACCAACACTGAATCAAGAAGAAATACATAATTTGAACAGATTGATCACTAGAAATGAAACAGAATCAGTAATTAAAAAAATAAATTCCCTGCAAACAAAAGCTCAGGACCAGATGACTTCACTGGAGAATTCTACCAAACATACAACAATCCTTCTTAAACTCTTCCAAAACATTGAAGAGGAGGGGATACTCCCAAAGCCATTCTAAGAAGCCACCATCACCCTGATAGCAAAAGCAGACAAAGACAACACACACACACAAAAATTACAGGCCAATATTTTTGATGAGAAGAGGTAACACTGTCATCATATTCAGATGACATGATATAGAAAACTCTAAAGTATCCACCCCAAAACTACTAGAACTAATAAATGAATTCAGCAAGATAGTGAATATAAGGTTAACATACAGAAATCTGTTGCATTTCTTTATACTAACAATGAAATATCAGAAAGGGAAAGTTTTTAAAAGTCCCTCTTAAAATCACATTTTTTTCAAAAATATTTCAGAATAAACCTGACCAAGTAGATAAAAGACTTACATACTGAGAATTATAAGACACTGATAAAGGAAACTGACAATCATTCAAAGAAATGGAAAGATATTCCATGCTCTTGGACTGGAAGAATATTGTTAAAATGGCCATATTACCCAAAGCAATCTATAGATTTAATGTGAACCCTATCAAATTACCCATGACATTTTTCACAGAACTAAGACAAGTAATCCTAAAATTTATATGGAACCATAAAAGACCCAGAATTGCCAAAGTAACCCAGGGGAAAAAGAATAAAGCTGGAGGCATACCGTTCCAGACTTCAGACAATACTACAAAGCTACAGTAATCAAAACAGTACGGTATTGGCACAAAGATAGACATATGGGTCAATGGAACAAAACAGAGAGCCCAGGAATAAACCCACGCATCTACGCTCAATTAATCATCAACAAAGGAGGCAAGAATATACCATGGAGAAAAGACAGTTATTTCAGCAAGTGGTGCTGGGAGAGCTGGACAGCCAAATGGACATCAATGAAGTTAGAACACACCCTCACAACATAAATAAAAATAAACTCAAAATGGCTTAAAGACTTAAATATAAGACATGGCACTGTATAATTCTGAGATAAGAACATAGGCAAAACTTTCTCTGACATAAACCATACCAATGTTTTCTTAGATCAGTCTCCCAAGGCAATAGAATAAAAACAAAAATAAACAAATGAGACCTAATCAAACTTCTAAGCTTTTGCACAGCAAAGGAAACCATAAACAAATTGAAAAAACCTACAGAATGGGAGAAAATATTTACAAAGGTTGTGACCAACAAGGGCCTAATTTCCAAAATGTACAAACAGCTAACAGTAACAAAAACAAACAACTCAAACAAAAAATGAGCAATAGACCTAAAAAGACATCTCTCCAAAGAAGTCATACAGATGGCCAACATGAAAAGACATTCAACATCACTAATTATGAGAGAAGAGCAAATCAAAACTACAATGAAATATCACCTCATGTTGCCCAGAATGCCCATCATTAAAAAGTCTACAAATAACTAATGCTGGAGGGGGTGTGGAGAAAAGGGAACCCTCCTACACTATTGGTGGGAATGCAAATTGGTGCAGCTACTATGGAGAACAGTACAGAGGTTCCTCAAACAGCTAAAAATAGAGTTTCCATATGATCCAGTAATCCCACTCCCAGGCATGTATCTGAAGAAAAACTCTAATTTGAAAAGATACATGCATCCCAATGTTTATAGTCGCAGAATTTACAATAGCCAAGACATAGGAGCAACCTAAATGTCCACGGAGAGATGAATGGATAAAAAGATGTGGTGTATATATACAGTAGGATATTACTCAGTCATTAAAAAAAGAATGAGGAGTTCTCCTTGTGGCTCAGTGATAACAAACCTGACTAGTATCCATGAGGATGCAAGTTTGATCCCTGGCCTTGCTCAGTGGGTTAAGGATCCGGCATTGCCACAAGCTGTAGCAGCATAGGTCACAGGTACAGATAGAGATACAGCTCGGATCTGGCACGGCCATTGCTATGGCATAGGCTGGCAGCTGCAATTCATATTCGACCCCTTAACCCAGGAACTTCCATACGCCTCAGGTGTGGCCCTAAAAAAATAAAAAATAAAAACATACGTGTGTGTGTGTGTGTGTGTGTGTATGAAGTAAACAAGATCTAGAAAGGTCAAATGATTTGCCCATAGTCACAGAAGTAATAGCATTTGGCAGAGCTGGGACTAGAATCTCCATCTTTTAATTCCTAGTCCCATTTCTCATAAGCACAGGACCTTAGTTTAATTTGGTCCAATGATAAACAAATTATGTTGACAGTATATTTTTTAAACATGAGATTAAAGCATAGGATTGTTTTTTTGGCTTGAGCTTATCACTAGAAAATGATCATGGTTTCAAAACACCAGATCAACTAAGTAAATTAATAACAGAACAGTTCTAATGATGTTCACATTGAGACCAGGACCACCAAGGGACTGCAAAAACAGAACTACCCCTAGGTCTCCACCCCTTGTGCAATCTTCAGGATAAATCTTCAGGATAGACAACCCTTCAGGATAAACAAGGGAAGGAGCTAGGGGAAAAAAAAAAACACAGAAGAATCAGGAGTTCCCATGGTGGCACAGTGGAAATGAATCCGACTTGTAACCATTAAGTTTCGGGTTCGATCCCTGGCCTCACTCAGTGAGTTAAGGATCTGGCACTGCTGTGAGCTGTGGCATAGGTCGAAGATGTAGCTCGGATCCTGCATTCCTGTGGCTGTGGCACAGGCCAGCAGCTATAACTCTGATTCGACCCTAGCCTGGAACCTCCATATGCTTCAAGTACAGCCCTGAAAAGAAAACAAACAAACAAAAAACCAGAAGAATCAGCTGCTCTTGGATATAATTTAAACTGCCTAGCCTGACATTCAAAAACCAAAAATAAATAAATTTCCAGCTACCTTTCAAATCTGACTTCTACTATTCCCATACTTACAATGGGGGGGGGGTCAAGAGGTTAAAGAATTATGTATTACCATGAATATAATCTATTAAATTAGTGGACATAAGTTAAGTGACACTAACAGGGTGAGGGAATTAGAGAAGTGAGAAAAGCTTGACCTTGTATAGATCTGGGTTTGTATTTTGGCTCTACACATCTTTGGGGGCCTCTACACATTTTTTTGCTATAGTATACCTCGGGTAAATTACTTAACCTGAGCCTCATTTTTCTCACCTTTGTGTGTACATGATCTCCTTCAAAGATTCTCAAAGTGGTCCCTGGGCCAGCAGCATCAGCACCACCAGGGAACTTGATAGAACTATAAATTTTCAGGCCCCATGTAAGATCTACTGAACAAGAAATCAATACTCTGGTAGTGGGCCCAGCAATAAGCTCTCCTGCTGATAATGAGACACACTAAAATTTGAGAACCAACAGTCTAACTTACAGCCACTTTTTAGCCTTGATTGTACATTCTAGTCATTTGAACAGCCTCTTAAAAATGCTGATGCCATAGTCCCATGCACAGAGATGCTAATAAAATTGGTCTGAGACATTGGTCTCCAATTTCTAAAGACCACACCCTAACCACTAACCCAGGTGATTCTAATGTGTAGTCATGGTTGAAAACCCTTACCTTAGAGGGCTGCTGTTGTAAGGATTAAGTGAGTTAAAACATCCTCAGTAATTAGCACAATACCTCGCACACAGTACACACATATACATGCAAGTTTCCCTCAACAGAAAATATCTTTTTATTTCATAGTGTTCTCATTAAAATTTCAGATCAAAAGGAAATACACCAGAACATTAATAGTAATTTTCCCTGAGTGATGGGATTATTTATGGGCGATTTTTTATTTTCTTTTTTATACTTTTCCAAAAGCACTAACATGTATTACACTTATGATGACAAAATTAAGGAAGCTAAATTTTAATAGAGAAAAGAGTCTTCCGAGGTACTTTACCTTATAAAGATGATCCTATAATTAACCTGTCTGTCAATTAATCAATAGGGAAGCAACATTATTTTCACTTTACTTACCAATGGAAAAACTGAATCACAGAAGTAGAGTCTACCTAGGTTTATAGAGGATTCTGATGGCAGTTAAGGTCAAAATAGCTAATACTGATGATCACAACTAATTTCTCTTTTCCGGAACATCTCTCATATCCCTTGGAGAATAGTTCTGTCTCTTAGTAATATAAGGAATTGGAGGCATCAGTGCTGAAGCTGTTCAGGTCCATTTGATCCCTAAGTCTCCACCACCTTGAGTCTCCACCACCAACCTCCAACAAATCCATGTTAAACCACCTGCACTTCAAAAGCAATCCCAGCAATTGCTCTCACACATTGTTGCTACCGTCAAAGAGGTGATCACTACCATGCAACTTGGAATTGTAAGGACTACGGCAAAATGTGGGGTCATGGGAAAATGCAGCCAGGAAGTCTTATTTCTTTTGCAGTTCCAGCTCTGCAGGTATGAATAGCAAAGGAGCAACAGCTACCATTTATGCAGTTTACTGTGTCCCAGGCACTAGGTTCAGCATTTTACAAGCATTTACAAAATGAGTCTAGATTCAAGCAGTGATTCTCAAACTTCAAAGTGCATCAAAATAAAAGGGCTTGTTAAAACACAGTACTAAACCTGTGTTTTGGATTCATCAGGTGTGGAATGAAACCTAAGAATATGCATTTCTCACAAGTTCCCTGGTGATGCTGAAGCTATAACTCAGTCATACTTTGAAGACCACCAGATTAGATCATTGG
This sequence comes from Phacochoerus africanus, assembly GCF_016906955.1. Taxonomy (NCBI): domain Eukaryota; kingdom Metazoa; phylum Chordata; class Mammalia; order Artiodactyla; family Suidae; genus Phacochoerus; species Phacochoerus africanus. The sequence continues at coordinate 127,564,359 of NC_062558.1, forward strand.
CAGCTCTGATATTCTGTTTTAATTCAAACCTCAATCCTTATCCTATGGTCCCATACTGAAACTTAGAATTGAACCCTGAAATTTCTCACTGTCCTTATCATAATCCCCATGAACTCCACTTGGTCCAAATAAGAGGTTTCTCTTTAAATGTGAATCCAGCCAAGTCAGTACAACAGCACCTACAGCATCTGTGGTGACCCTTTGCAGTTGGGAAGGCACAAACCAAGTCCTAAGTACACAGTAATGTTGTTAATAATAAATTCATGATCATCGGAAACAAGGCCACCAGTCTATCACAGACACAGTAAACAAAGAATCCCAGCCCTTCATTAATGACTGTCTTTTCACGCTACTCAAAGGCTGATATTGTACATTAAAGCCTTTTCCTCCCACCACCAACAGAGGGCCTGGCCTGCTATGATAAGAAAGCACAATACTGAAATGTATTAGGACCTCATAGTACTTTAAAATTTACAAAGCATTACCACACCCATAGTTTCATTAGAGTTTCATAACAATACTCTGAACTAGGTATTATTATTATAGCTAAGGAAGCAAAGGCTCAGATAGGCTTGGTGATTTGGCTAAAGCCTCCAGTTTCCCAGCCTCCCAGCCTAAGCATACTTCCACCACCTCTTAATCCAAATTAGGGAAAAATTCAAATTAAAATTTATCTTCCTGACTCCTTTCCTCAGCATATTAGCAAGAATGAATTATTACAGGTAACTAGACGAAGAACTCTAATTGCAGGTCTCTGAAAATGGAGAAGTTTAATTACATAGTTACATATGTGATTTATCAACCAGTTTTGATCGTTGACAATTCTCTTTAAAGAATTCTTTTCCTCTAAAACTTAAAATAATGTATTTTAAAATCTGCCCTGGAATGCTTTGTTTTCATTCAAATAAAGAGATGACTATTTCTTATAAGTGTCATGATTTCTAGGCAATTGGTCTAATGTCAGGCATTAATTCCTGGTAGATTTATCATGATTAGGTCTGAAACTACAGAGGCTTTATCTAGAACAACAGTCATTTTCTGGAAAAAGCTAAGTAACAGAAACTTGTCTGAAGTGGAAGGGGCCGTTCTTTAAGAAACTCTAGGGAGTTCCCTGGTGGTCTAGTGGTTAGGATTCGGCACTTTCACCACTGCAGCCTGGGTTCAACCCCTAATCTGGGAACAGAGCCACATCACGATGCTGCATGCTACAGCCAAAAAAGAAAAAAAAAAATTCTCAGTCTTCCATTCCTAATACTCTTCAGGTAGGAATCTCCTCCAGATAGCACTCATCTTGAATAATGCTGACACAAATTCAGTTTTGCCCTGAGGACAGAAAAGCTGATGGGCCATCATGTCAAAGGATAGAAAATGTCACAGGCAGGCCAAGAATGAGGAATAGCCCAATGTTCACAAAAGCAAGGCCTCAGGACTCTGACCAATGTCCAAAGAAGGCTGCAACTATACTGCCAACCTGCCTCTGAGTTCCCCAAGAGGGTCAGGCTCCTGCTAATCCTTTCCTCAGGGTCCCCAAAGGGCCTGTCCTGACCATCACTGAGACATTCTTTTGCTTTCCTCTTTACCAGGTAACCACAGGCATAATTGCTCAGAGAAATCAACTTACTTGTTAGAATGGCACAGCTTCTAAGTGATAGAATCAAGATTCAGGCACAAGTAGAATCTCATTTATTTAGTCAGCAAATACTTATTCAAACCTTGTAAGTGCGAGACACTGAGCTAGATGATGGGTAGAACAAAGCGAGCCTTAAACTGTAGTTGAGAAATGGAAAAGGCTGTGGTTGCAGGAAAGAAAGTGGGGCTGCCTGTAGAAGACAGATCACAGAGGGAATACGAATATCACTTGCACTTCCTTATGTTAAAGCTGCTCCTGCATGTAGCTTCTGCTGGTACGAAAAGCAGCTCTCCTGCCTTTCCCCCCACCTTCTACTACAGCCACCTCAAGAGAGGCTTGATTTGCCAAAGCCTAGGCAGGGTTTCCTCTACCTAAGGAGAAAACTATACACTGGGCAAGAAGCAAGCCCTTGGAGAGGTGGGTTGCTCTTCTACACTCCAGAGCTTGCTTTAGAGCAGTCACTTACTAATGGTACCTTATAAAGTGGCAATTTACCAAATAGTACTAATTTAGAACCTGGTCCTTGAAGAGTTAACAAATCTCCCTCCAGAGGTGCCTGACTAACTCCTTGCCAAGGCAGTTTAAAAGGAGATCTGTCCAGGGCACTATAATTCCGGACATTAGAAGGCCTGCTGCCTTCACATAAGGTATAAAAATGGAGATGCAGTGGCCTAGGGGACAAGGGGACTGGGTTCAAGTGCTAATTCTGCTGCTTGAGCCACTCTATAACAAATTCTTTCCCCTTTCTGTGCCTCAGTTTGCCCAACTTTGCAATGAAGCCAGGGGGACTAAGTAACCTTCCAAGTTTGACAGTCTAAGAAAACTGTTCTTCTCTTTTGGGGTAATATTTTCCTTTGAGAAGTCGGCTAAATGACCGTCTCCTCACAAAACTATGCCTACAATTCCATGGATCCTATGTGCAAACTAATATTCTTAGTCCAGTATGGACTCTGAAGTCAGCTAGGACTAGGATTAAACTCTCTCTCCCTCTCCCTCCCCTTCTCCCCCTCTCCCCCTCCTTCCCTCTCCTCCTCTCTCTCTCCCTTCTCTCCTCCTCCCCACACTTCCTCAGGCAAGTCTCTTACCTTTGAGCCTCATCCAAAAAAATGGCACCAATAATACCTACCTTGCTGTACTGCTGTGAGATTGAGATATAATCATAGATAAGTGTCTGTCCATACAAGGTGCTCAATAAACGGTAACTTAAAAAATAAAATACGTAATGGCAACTGTCATGGGTGTTCAGAGAATGTTAGTTTTCTTTCCCACAGTAACCAGTTATCTGTGCACTTCAGGTGTTCCATAAATATTGTTGCTTGACTCTCAGTGCTGTCTTAAAATTCCCTTCTCTGTCAAGCTGCTCTAGTGATGGAAGATCTTTGTTCACACTCAACCGGACTATTTCAAGTAACCAAATCTCTCTTCGTGTCCAGTGTCTCCTTCTATATCCCATCCTACTTAGCACTGTCACATTAATATTCCAAAAATCAATAAATTGTGACATGCTCTCAAGCTCACAAACTTTTAATAATCTACCATGTTTTTAAACATTTCACAAAGAATTCCTTCAGTGAAATTATGACAGATCATTTTATTAAGCTCTTACTACATGTCAACCACTGATTAAATGAATACAGTATTTCATTTAATCCTTTAAACAGCCCTATAGGCAACTTAGTATATAGAAGGCTAAGAGTATAATCTTTATAGTCTGAGCTTGACTCTGAGTCCACCAGTTACTGGCTATATAATCTTGGACAAATTATTTAACCTCTGTGCCCTTCAATCCCTCTTGTAGGATGGAGATAATTATAGAAAATGGCTTATAGAATATAAATTAAATGCAGGAGCAGACATAGAATCTAATTGTCACCTATAAAGCCAGACATGAACATGATTCACAAACATATTTTTATCTTTTTTTTTTGTCTTTTTGCTATTTCTTGGGCCACTTCCGCGGCATATGGAGGTTCCCAGGCTAGGGGTCCAATCGGAGCTGTAGCCACCGGCCTACGCCAGAGCCACAGCAACTCGGGATCCGAGCCGCGTCTGCAACCTACACCACAACTCACGGCAACGCTGGATCGTTAATCCACTGAGCAAGGGCAGGGACCGAACCCGCAACCTCATGGTTCCTAGTCGGATTCGTTAACCACTGCGCCACCACGGGAACTCCTCACAAACATATTTTTAAATGCCACTAAGTTTTGTTTTGGATAGTTTATTTTTCATAACATTGTGATTTATTTTAACATTTAACAAGTTTATCATTTTTAAAAGAATTAATAAATATATTTTTGAAATATCTGCCTTTTCATTTTTAGTAAGGTAACTATCAATAGATAAAATCTAAAATCTAACTAAAATCTCTTTGGAGTACTCACTATTTATTAAGAGTGTAAAAGTTTCCTGAAGCAAAAGATGTGAGAATCACTAGAGTGAAATTTAAGAAAATGACCGTTGGTAACATTTTGATTTCTCATTCACTGTCTCTTAGGAAGATCTCACAGTCTTAGCCAAATTCACATCTGAACTTGAAGACAAGGTTAAAAATTGCTCTGTTGAATGTCACTGGAGATCCCTGTGGGTGATGATGAGCAGTCATTAATGGACTTCCTGAAGATGCACAGGAAATGACTCTTACAAGCAAGCCCCTCTGGTAAATGTCTCAGGGTATGGGGGGGAAAAAAAACAGGAAAGAAAGAAAAAAATGGGGCTACAGAGATATGAATATCAAAGAAGACTCCCCCCCCAACTCTCTCACTCTCTAAATATATACACACACACACACACATATATGTATATATAAATTAGAATAGTATCTGACATGTGGCAAGTACTAAATAGATAGGAGCTGTATGAGCTATTTTTTTGTCTTTTTTTTTTTTTTTTTTTTTTTTTTTTTGCTATTTCTTTGGGCTGCTCCTGTGGCATATGGAGGTTCCCAGGCTAGGGGCTGAATCGGAGCTGTAGCCAACGGCCTACGCCAGAGCCACAGCAACGCAGGATCCGAGCCGCGTCTGCAACCTACACCACAACTCACGGCAACGCCGGATCGTTAACCCACTGAGCAAGGGCAGGGACCGAACCTGCAACCTCATGGTTCCTAGTCGGATTCGTTAACCACTGCGCCACCACGGGAACTCCTGTATGAACTATTTTCATTCTGCTTGTTTTACAAGTGAGGAAACTAAGGCCCACACAAGTCATAGAGCAAAATTGCCCAAAGTCAGTTACCCATCCAAAACTATGTATTGGAAAACCAGTGTCTTCTCTGATAGTTAGAAAAATCCGACCTTCATTCAAAGTCTTTCAGAATCTAACTCCTCTAACTCCAACTTACATTGTTGGATACTTAGACAAGTTCTTCCTTCCCACCTAAATTTATTCTCCAACTTCTGAATGCAGTGGTATTTACTCCTCAAAGGCAGAGACTGGCACTGTGTAGATCATCAATATATTTCCAATATCTAACACTGCCTACACTACCTAGTTCAGAGAAACAGCACTATTCAACAAAATTTAAATATTTGTTAAATTACAACTACATTCAGCAACTCATTTGACTCTTAACCAACCATCCATTGCCTTACAATGTCAATTATCTTTTTTATATCTTTCAGCAGCCCATAAATATTTACAGAGCATCTATCATATGCTAGGCACCATGATAGACAATGTTTCCTTATGTTCCCCATTTTATCTAACATAATACCTACATGCTACCTACTGGAAGCTCAATAGTTGTATGATGATTGTAAAATGGAACCGTTCTCCTTCTCAGACCATACAAGACAATTTCAACAAGACATCACCTATAAAGTAGTGTAGCCAAATATGTCTAATTTCCAGTTCACAGAAAACATGGGGATTTGAGCAGTAAGTTAAATGACACAGTGAGGAAAACAGAAAAACCCCACAATGCATTTCATTCTATAAGACAGCTGGCCTAGACAAAGCTTCCTAAAAGTATCATGAGTTGGGTGGCGGGGGTGGGGTGCTAATCAGACAATTTTTCTATATTTAAAAAAACCAAAGGCAGAGTTCTCATTGTGGCTCAGTGGTTAGGAACCCAACATTGTTTCTGTAAGGGGTCAATCCCTGGACTCACTCAGTGGGTTAAGACTCTGGTACTGCCACAAGCTGCGGCGTGGACTGCAGTTGCGGCTCAGATCTGGCATTGCTGTGGCTGTGGCATAGGCCTCAGCTGCAGCTCCAGCTGGACCCCTAGCCTGGGAACTTCCATATGCCGCAGGTGCAGCTGTAAAAAGAAAAAAAATTTTTAAATTAAAAAATTAAAAGAGTGATATTGTAACCAAATATAGTACAATAACCCAAATCTGACCCTGGATTAGATAGATAGATAGATAGATAGATAGATAGATAGATAGATAGATATGATATGATATGATATGATATTGTTGGGACAATTGGGGAAATTTTAATACATAGTGGATTCAGGTAATATTTCAAAATTATTGATTTTCTTAGATGTGTTAATGGTATTGAAGTTGTGTACAGGAATGTCCTTAGGAGATAACCTTCTGAATCATGTCTGCAACATAGTCTCAAGTGGTTCAGGGGAGGGCAAACAGTGAAGTATATAGAGGAAGTGAATACAATAAAACATGTATGAAAATGTTTTTTAAAAGGTGTATTTTCATGAGATGACTTATGAAATCAAAGGGACTCATATATATTGTCTTAATGTCAGTGAGCCAACAAATGTTAAAGTGCATACAGTGTATTGGACCCAGGAATGGCAATCCACACAGTTAAAGCTAATTAAAACAAACAAACAAACAAAACAATGAGAACTCTCAATCTTTTGTATATTTTTAAATTTAAGAACAACGGGAGTTCCCGTGGTGGTGCAGAGGAAACGAATCCGACTAGGAACCATGAGGTTTCGGGTTCGATCCCTGGCCTCACTCAGTGGGTTAAGGATCTGGTGTTGCCGTAAGCTGTGGTGTAGGTCACAGATGCGGCTCAGATCTGGTGTTGCTGTGGCTGTGATGTAGGCCGGCAGCAACAGCTCCGATTCAGCCCCTAGCCTGGGAACCTCCATATGCCACAGGTGTGGCCCAAAAAAAAAAAAAAAAAAAAGAACAACAACAACAATAATTAAAGCACTTTATCACATTTTTAAAAAGACAGTTTAGCCAACGAATCTACCCACTTAGGAAAATGCTGGCAAAGGAAACTTCCTCTAACACACAACTCAAGAAAAAAGTGAGGAGTTAATCTGAGTGGTGAGCACTAATATTCATGGAACCACTATGCAGGTGCCTTAAAGAGCAGAGACACGACCCCTCTCCACCTTTTTCTCTCTTTCTCCGCCAGTGCCTGAATAAACAAGAGACAGATAACCTGGGAGTCCCTTGTTGCCACTTAAATTTGGAACCCTATTTAGTGCCTTATTTTCAGCTGATTAAACAAGAAGGGAAGAGTAGTGAGTGATTAGCACCCTGTGATCCCCAATAACTACATAAATGACCTCTGAACTTAGGGCCAGTCAGCCTCTTCCTGCATGCCAAATTATCTCTCCCTAATTCTTCATGTCAGATTGCTGTTTCAAATGTGCCATCAAGAGTACTGACATAAAATAACTGCTAAGCTTTAGATCTGCATTTGAGAAACATCACTGTGGCTGCAATATAGGATATCCTATAGGAGAATAGGATGTAGGGAAGAAAAACTAGAGATAAATTAGGAGACTTCTACAGTAATCAAGGTACTGAGACAATGGTGGTCTGCTTAGAGCAGAAATAATGAAAAAAAGCAAACATCCTCTCCTAAGAGATTTAGAGATTATACTGTAAAACTCCCATTTTCACTGAGTTCTATGCTTCTTTTTTGCATCCTGCAGGGAGAATTTCTCCTAGTCACCCAGCATTTTTCCCGCCTAAGAAACAGCTGGCTGATCCAGAAGGAGATTAGCTCTTGGATCATATCACAATATTGCAACCACAGAACTATGAGCTACCTGTGTCTGGCCCAGGTTTCCAGGGTCTTAAAGAAGGTAGGTCAGCAGCTTTAAACAACAAGAATGAAGCATTTCACATTAAAGTTCAGTAGTTATTGCTCCACTTGAAAACAGTACCTCTATACTATAGAGAAAGAAAGAAAGCTCATTTCATTCTTCAATAAATCCAAAATATGCTGTTTTTCATAATGTGCCAAGACTCATCTTAAAAAACTAAGAAATACAATCCACAAAAAAAAAAAACTACTAGAATAAATAAGTTCATCAAAGTTATAGGATACACAATAAATACATATACAAGAGGTACAACCTACTATGTGTAAAATAAGCCACAAGGATGTATTTGTACTGAATAGGGAATACAGCCAATATTTTATAATAACTTTAAATGGAATATAATATATGAAAATTTTGAATCACTATGGTGTTCACTTGAAACTAATGTAATACTATAAATCAACTAAAAAAATAATAAAGAGAAAAAAAATAGAGAGAAAAAAGATGAATATACAAAAGAAGCAGTTGGACTATCAGTTCAATTCTATCCCCTACCCAAAGCAGACAGGAGACCACCCCTCTGCTACTCCAGCAAAAATCTAGAGGTTTTTGGGTTTGTTGTTGTGTTGTTGTTTAATATACTAAACCAGAAGGACTCTGAATGTGAACACACTAGGCACAACGAAAGGCAAAAGGAATAAGTAAAAGTCTGCATCCTGGTCAATAAGACTCCCAACTCCTCCTTCCATGCTTAACTGCCAAAACTCTTGACAGCTGGCCTATACCTTCTAGTTAGGAGATTGGAAATTTCTTCTCTGAAAAATCTGACATAAAGAAAGGACAAAAAGATACTGATATTCAGTGGTTCCTAACAAAACAGTTCCTCCAGATGACCATGTAGTAAATCTCAATATTCAACAAGCCCCAGCCATGCACAGAAAGCTTCCAACCAGGTTTTTTGTGTCCTAATAGTAAGTAGGAGCAATCTAACAGAATAAGAGTTAGAAGAAACATCAAACAAATTACCATTAATATTCTCAGAGAATTCATTCTTGAAACAATAGGATATATCTCCCTTCTGCTACCTCAGCAGAAAACTAGAGGTTTTTTAAAAATTTAGAGCAACACTGTCCAACAGAACTTTCTGTGATGATGGAAATGATCTACATCTGCACTGTCCAACATGGTAGGTCATTAGCTACATCTGGCCACAGGTCACTCAAAATGTAGCTAATACAACTAAGGAATTGACTTTTAGTTATACTTAATTTTAAATAGCTACACGTGGGAGTTCCCGTTTAAATAGCTACACGTGGGAGTTCCCGTCGTGGCGCAGTGGTGAACGAATCCGACTAGGAACCATGAGGTTGCGGGTTCGGTCCCTGCCCTTGCTCAGTGGGTTAACGATCCGGCATTGCCATGAGCTGTGGTGTAGGTTGCAGACGCGGCTCGGATCCCGCATTGCTGTGGCTCTGGCATAGGCCGGAGACCACAGCTCCGATTCGACCCCTAGCCTGGGAACCTCCATATGCCTCGGGAGCAGCCCAAGAAATAGCAAAAAGACAAAAATAAATAAATAAATAAATAAATAGCTACACGTGACTAGAATACACCATACTGGATAGCTCAGATTTAGAAAATCAAACACAGCTCTTAGATATTAAAAATGCAATAGCCATGGCATTCCCACTGGGGTACACTGTGTTAAGAATCTGACTGCAACTGCCTGGGTCACTGTAGAGGCACAGGCTCAATCCTAGGGCACAGCACAGTGGGTTAAAGGATCCAGCGTTGCTGCAGCTGCACCTTAGATTCAATTCCTGGGCCTGCGAACTTCCATATGCCTCAAGTGTGGCCATTAAAAAAAAAAAAAAAAAAAAAAAAGCAGGGAGCTTCCTTCGTGGCTCAGTGGTTAACAAACCTGACTAGGATCCATGGGGATGTAGGTTGAATCCCTGGCCTTGCTCAGTGGGTTGGGGATCCAGCACTGCCATGAGCTGTGGTGTAGGTCACATATGTGGCTCATGTCCTGTGTTGCTGTGGCACAGGCCTGTGGCTACAGCTCTAATTCGACCCCTAGCCTGAGAACCTCCATATGCCAAGGGTACAGCCCTAAGAAGAAAGAAAGAAAAAAAAAAAAAGTAATAGCCAAATGAAAATCTTAGCAGAATGAAATTTTCTAATCTTACATTAGAGGATAAAGTTGGCCAGATACTGTCCCAATACATTTACAACATATTAATTCATCCAAAACATTAAATGATAGAAAATAGGAAAGATAAGAAAATTACAAGATCAGTCCAGGAGAGCCAATATCCAAATAATGATTCCAGGAAAATGGAACAGAGGAAAAGAAGGGAAAGAAATGATCAAAGAAATAATTCCAAAAAAAGTAAAAAAAAAAAAGAAACAATTCAAGGTAATTTCCAAGTGAAGGATATGAAAGGCTCACTGAGTACGGCACAATGGATATAGAAAGACTTACTCCAAGCACACTTTTTTGAAAGTTCAAAACACAATAAAGAAAAGATCCTAAAAACGTCCAGAGAAATAACAATCACATTCTTTTAAATCACAAATAGGAGCACTGAATTTAACAGCAACCCTGGACCTTAAAAGGCAACAAAACAATGTCTTCAAAATTCTGAGAAAAAGGCAGTCCCAAACTAGAATTCTGCATTCAAGTAAATAATCTTGTAAATGTAATAGTAGAATACAGCCACTCTCAGACATGCAAACTCTCAACAACAATCACCTCCATGCATCATGTCCTCAACGAGCCACTCAAGTAAGTGCTCCACCAAAACAAGGGAATAAATCATCAAAGAAACAGAATCCAGGAATAAGCTTCCAACCCAGAAAAAGATAATGATCCCCAGAACAATCGCAAAGAAAGATGCGTGGCATCTTCTCATCTTTCCCCTCTGCTCCATGCGGCCATTCCCACTCCCCGCCCCTCACCCCCACCACACCCCACTTCCTTTCACTCCATTTCCCTCTTCCCTCCCATTCCTCCTGGGCTGCCTTGGCTAAGGCCTGAAACACCTTCCAGAACATCTCAGTCCTTTCTTGCAAGATCTCTGCTCCACCTTTGCCAGGAATGCCCTCACACACCTCCGAGCTTACCTTCCCTAGCATCAACTGACACTGAGGACAGAAACATTAAACTTAGAATTAGCTCTTCCCTGGAATGGACAAAGTCTGACCCTCGGTAAAATGGGTGAGATGAACTTCCCTACTGACCACCTACCTAAGAGACCACAGTCTTACTAACAAATGAGAAGAAAGGAAAACAAAGCAAAACCCAGGCACTCACCACGGGGCATCCTTAGCAATCTCCTCATCTCTACTTCTCTTTCCAAGAGGTGAGCAGTACCACGACATGGGCCCTGCCTGTTGCTGCCCAGACCCCAGAGCGTCGGTCCAGAGGATGGAGAGGCGGCGTCTGGCCTACCTCCCTCTCCTTTTTCAGGAGCTGAGCAGCCAGGGTTGGTGAGCGCACCACCGGCTCCTGCTGCTCCACAGATCTGGCCATGGCTGACCTCTTCAGAACCCAGCCCTCGAGGAAGGCCATTCCCACGGCTTATTTCCGCCCATGCTGAGCAAGAGGGCGCCACAGTCAGCCTTCGCTTAGGTCAAGGGCTGGGAGCGAAAGCGTCAAACCAGGTCCACATCTCCATTTCCTGGCGGCTGGCACCTCGCGGAACTTGGTCCTAGGCCCGTCAGGTGGGAACTGCCAGGGGTGAGGCTCAGGGGCCTGACGTAGGAGACAACAAAGCCCAGTCACTCCCGGGGTCTCTCAGGCTGTCTCGCCTGGGGCGCGCCTCGTGCGCATGCGCTATCACGCAGAGCGAGCATGCTCAGTGATGGTCCCGCCCTCGAGCCCAGGCCAAGCCAAAGCCTCCACCTGAGCTCGCCGCCCTCACCTCAGCCTACGGGGCTGGCTCCACCCCAATCCCTGCTTGGGTTCAGGTTCTGCATCTCATTTCCTCCCTGACTCAAGGAAAGTGGTTTCAAAGTTCCACTTGGACTCGATATTAGAATCAGTCACACCACCCTGTCACCTCCGTTCGATTCCTGTTGATTTTACTTCAGAAAATACTTTGAACCCATTCTCTCTTCTCCACTTCTGCTGCCACTGCACCAACTGACACCACCACCACCATCCTCTCTTGTCCCTCTTTCAGGGAACTCACCAACCGACCTCTGCCTCAGAATCCTTGTGCTCCTGTTCCCATACCACCTCCCTTAGATTCTCCCCCAACTGCCAGAACAACCTTTCAGAAAACAGACCTGCAACTCCTAGATAATAGACAACAAACTAGAGGTTACCAAGTGAGGAGGGGGAGGAGGGGCAATATAGGGGTGGGAGAGTGGCTTAAGATAGGCTCAAGGATGTATTGTACAACACAGGGAATGTAGCCAATAGTATGTGTAATAACTGGAAATGGAAAATAACCTTTAAAATTATATTTTAAAAATTTTAAATTAACAAAATAAACAAAATAGAGACCTGCAATGATTTCATGATCTCCCTGAGAGAACCTTTCAGTGACTCCCCATGACCTTGTTAGGTCAAGTCCAAACATCATTAACATGGCATGCCAGATCCTACCTGCGTTTCTGCTTCTTCTCCCACCATTTGCCCTCAGTCATTCTAGATCCTCAGCATTTCCTCTCCATGTCCATCACTTAGCCTGCTCTTTCCCATAACATTTGATGCAAATTGGGTTCCCAAAGAAGTGGGGAGATTAGTGTGTAGGAGGTTTATAAGGGAGCACTCCAAATTCAACAAGTGTGGAAGGGAAGGAAGTAGTATTTAGAGTAGAAATTAAGCTGCATTGAAGTCTCATCATAACCTTAGCCAACATCTCAGGGAGTTAGGAGATGGGATGGACCTTCAAAACTATCCAAAGTTGGAATGCAAGGATGTCAGACTTATCCTCAGGTCTCCCAGACATTAGAAGCCACCCTGAGAAATTGGGGATGCCCTTAGGCAATGTGGTTCTCTTCAGCTGAAGCTGTTCCCAAAGGAGACTGATAACTGAGAGCTACCTAGCAACTGATAGCTGAAGGCTGTCTGCCAAGTCATTAATTTATCATTTTTAGTAATGCTATTCTTACTGATGGCTATGGTATCCATTCTAAAAGTAGGGAGAATAAATTCCATTATGATTGGCTCAACCACAATTCCAACTCCTTCCTCAAGTAAGGACTTAAAACCAACCCCCTCACTCTACAGATGGGGAAACTGAGGCCAGGAGAGTGTCTCAAACCATCAGCTATCACAGTGACACAGTATTAAAACAAGTAGCTAATATTTGGGAGCACCCACCATGGGTTAAGGATTGGGCATTATTTCTGAGGCTGTGCAGGTCTGATCCCCAGCCCAGAGCACTGGGTTGAGGATCCGGTGTTGCCACAGCTGTGGCATATGTTGCAACTGCCACTCGGATTCAATCCTTGGCCCAGGTACTTCCATATGCCCCAGGTGCAGCCAAAAAAATAAATAAATAGCTAATATCTGAATGTTGATACTAGGTTGTACTAGATGCTTTTATATGCCTTATTTAATTAATTATTCATGAAAACTCTATGACATAGCTACCATTATCATCTTCATTTGACATATGTGGGAACAAGCTTAAAGAAGCCAGGTAATTTGTCCAATACTATACATCTATTAAGTGGTGAATCTAGGATTTGAACCCAAGTCACTCTGACCCTAGAGCCCATAACCAGTAACACTAAAGTGAATTACTTTTTCTTAGTGCGGCAAACCATCATCATGAGCCTTATGAGATAGGAACATTTGTTTTGTATGAGTTGCTGTTATTGCTAAGAATGGATATGACACTACCACATAAAGCACAACATTTATTTTCTGTTTTCAGTGTAAGAGGATAAGCAAATATGCTTCTAGATAGAAAATAATTTCCATATCAATCATATAAACCATAAAATATAGAAGAAATTTTCAGCTTCCTTGTTCATTCCATGGCAGTTCCTCCAGACCTGGTGGTCTTGCTCCTTCCACAGCTCTGATGTGTCTTCAACAGACACCTCCAGTTCCAACCAAAAAGACATGCCCCTGAGTGTCTTTCAGCAACTATGAAGGACTCTCCTTCCACCCTCCCCAGACTCCCAGGTCTGAAAGGGAGCAGCTGATCCAGCAAGATGGTCCCAGTTGGATTGGTAAAAGACCCCCCTGAGACCCAAGAAACCACCAAAATCTATCCATCTTCCTCTCTTGCTTCATCAAAATGAAGCCTATTGGAGTAAAAAGACTTTGAAATGTAAAGATTTGGAGTTAAATTATAATAGTATGATGTGATCCAAGAAACAGCATCATAAAAATGTAGATTAAGGAATTCTCACTGTGGCTCGGCTGGTTAAGAACACAACATAGTGTCTGTGAGGATGCGGGTTCGATCCCAGGCCTCACTCAGAGGGTTAAGGATCCAGCATTGCTGCAAACTGCCATAGAGGCCACAGAGGCACCTCAGATCCAGAGTTGTATGGTGTAGCGTAGGCCGGCAGTTGCAGCTCTGATTTGACCCCCTAGCCTGGGAACTTCCATATACTCCAGGTGCAGCCCTGAAAAAGAAAAAAAAATATATTAAAAAATAAAACGAGGAGTTCCCATCGTGGCTCAGAGGTTAACAAATCCGACTAAGAACCATGAGGTTCCGGGTTCAATCCCTGTCCTTGCTCAGTGGGTTAAGGGTCCGGCATTGCCGTGAGCTGTGGTGTAGGTCGCAGATGTGGCTTGGCTCTGGCGTTGCTGTGGCTGTGGTGTAGGCCGGTGGCTACAGCTCCGATTAGACCCCTAGCCTGGGAATCTCCATATGCTGCGGAATCCTCCCTAGAAAAGGCAAAAAGACAAATTAATTAATTAATTAAAATAAAATGAGGGTTAATTTGTTTAATAAACATTCATTGCATTTCTACCAAATGCCAGGCCCTGGGCCAGATGCTGGAGGATGCAGTGTTTGGGGAGTTGCCTTTTAGTACAGTAGTTTTTAAATGTTAGCGTGGGTAAGAATTACTTGGGAAGCTTGTTAATAACGCATGTTCCTGAACCCCACCCCCAGAGTTCCTGATTCATCAGGTGGGGCCAAGGTTTAAGAATCTGCATTTTAGCTAGTTCCCAAGTTATTCTGAAGCAGGTGGTTTTCATTCGTGTCTTGAGAAACCCTGACTTAGTAGACTTGAAGTTCCGATCAGGTATTTAAGTCACTTAAACTCAGGTCTGCAGGGGATTGGAAGATATGTGATTTCTAATTCCTTTAAGAAGCCTTAGGAAGACTTGCTGGAATGGTTTTATGTGAAACAATACCACACCAATTATGACACCATTTCTTTTCAAACAGGAGAGAGGCATTGTGTCATGATGTGGCCCAAGGGGAAAGTTGCAAAATTTCACTGGAACAATTCAAGAAGTGTGTGTGTGTGTGTGTGTGTGTGTGTGTGTGTGTGTAGGTTTTCATTAACTTTATACTTAAGCTTTGTGTACTTTAACATATACCTATTTACTGTGTGAATGTTATATCTCAATTTTTAAAAATTTTAGGAAACGTAAGGTAAAAAGGGTAGGGGGGTTTAAAGACATCTTTCTATGTTGCTACTGCAGTGGTGTAGGCTGGAAGCTGTAGCTCCAACTGGACTCCTAGCTTGGGAACCTCCATATGCCGCAGGTGCAGCCCTAAAAAGAAAAAAAAAAATCTTTCTAGAGGAAAGTAGGGGAAAGGACTTGGGTACTGGCAGGAAAGGAAACCAGAAGAAGGGAGAAATCAGACCTCTTGATGAAGGCGCCAAGTAAATCCTCAGCAGCTGGTAGAGTAGAAAGAGGGCTGGAAATAGGAGTTGGAAGATGTGGTTGCCAATGGGTTAAAAAATTGGGGTGACTGGGAGGCAGGCACTTTGGATACAAAAGGAAGGAATGAAGAAAAGAAAGAAGGGAATGAGGGAAGGAGACAGGCAGAAGAAGAAGGGAAAGAAGGAGGAAGAAACAGGAGGGCCCTGACCCTCGGGGGAGCTTATAGATGTGTGGCTCTGACTCTGTGGACTTCAACAAGTCATTTGACTTCTCCAAGCCTGAATGTGGCTCTTTAAAAGGAGGCTGGATCTCAGAAAGTGAGGAGCATTAGAAATAGTGTATTTGGAAAGCTATTCGTAAACCCTAAAGGGCTGCTACGTGCTGCTTTTTGTGAAGAGACTCTGGCTCAGAGTTAGGCCACCTGCAGCTGGGGATCTGAGCCCATGTCCGGTTCAGCTCCCTGAGTGATTTCCCTCATCTTCACCACACCTGACCACAAAACGCACAGGAGTTTGGTGGAAGATTTCCTTTCTTTTTCATCTCTGCTCCAGGCTTACTAACTTTGATGTTGCCTTGTGCAGGCATGAGCATGAGATTCCTTTCAGCACCCCCACATCCAGCTGTTCTCCTTGACCTCAGAAGTCCCTTCCACCTTCTCCCAGGCAGGGCCAGCTGTTGTCAAGGAGGCCACCTGCCTCCTCCCTGGCCTGTGAGTCACTAGTTGGAGGGCAGCGATGCCACTAGAGACCTCCAGGGACCAAAGCAACTTGCTGGAGACTCTTGGGTAAGGAGGGGAAAAAAGGCACAAAAATGAGCTGAATTGTCTATAAATGTTTTTTAATTAAAATTACGATTCTTGTTCTATGCAGAAGAGTCTCTCTAAGAACAACTGCACTTGGAGTGGCAGGTGAAAAGCTCAGCAGCTCTCCCAAAGCCAGGGAGGGGAAGGGGCCTGAGAGCAGAGAGGAGACAGGATAACTGGTTCTTTCTCCTTTTAGGGATAAGAAAGCAAATAGGAGAAAGTGGAGGGAGCTGTTAAGGGATCTGCTTGGTGACTCCCCAGGCTGAGGCTTCTGGGGGAGGGGACCGAGCTTGTGGGGACCCTGAAGCTGGGATTTTGTGTTTTCCTTTGTTCTATAAAATTATGCCACCTTCTCACTCCCTTCTCCCCCCACCCCTTGCTGGCCCCAGCCACCGGCTGTGAAACTGCAGCCAGAGCCACCCACACATCGGCCTTGGGGCCACCGGGGCTGGCAGAAGAATCCAAAAAGCCGGGAGAAAGAGAGAGGGGGAGAGATGGTGGAAGTCTCTAGATAGAGACAGAGAGGAAGGAGGGAGACAGACAGACAGACAGATTGTGGAGAATTGATGGAAAGGGGGAGATAAAAGTGGGTGGAGACCAAGAGCCCACCAGAGGAGAGAGAGGTCCTTAGAGGGGATGCAAAGTGTAGACAAGAAGGGCAGAGGAGGGAAAGTGGCAGAGAGAGAGAGAAGGAAGGAAGGTAGGAAGGAAAGGAGGGAGGGAGGAAGGGGGGGAGGGAAGAAGGGAGGGGGCAGGAGAAAAGCCTTAAAGGTAGTGAAGCTGAGGGGTGTGTATGACTTCGAGAAACAAAAGTGGACTGGGAGTTTCGGCTGCTCTGATCTTGCAAAATGCTGAGCTCACTGCCAGGGTACAAAACCCGGTAGAGCCCAACCCACACTCAGCCCTGCAACTCCACCACCCACACCGTGCCACCAGCTCGTTTCAGATGCCTTAAACTTGCAGTTTAGACACAGTCCACATGTGGAGGACAGAGGGGCCTGGCCTGTGTGTGGTATCCCAAGAGAACTGTGAGTCCCCAGTGTTCAGATGCCACGGAGAAGGGGCTGGTGCTGCCACGTCCTCCCCGCCTCCCAAGGCTTTAGGAGAATGTATTCTCGGATATCTCCCCAGCCCTCCTAGATTCCCCAGATTTCTGCCTACAAAATCTACATCCCTCACCACTGTGTATGTACTGAGGTGGGGTGGGGTGGGATGGGGGAAGTTCTCTGCAGGAATTAATATCTGTTTCATTCTCTTGCTCCTTCAAAGTTTCTTTTTGATGGCATAGAGACTCATTCTTATTATTCCAGGCCCTTTGGTTGCACAAATCCAAAATACCACAGGTATGGAGATGAGGCTGGAAAACTCTAGAAGTTGGGAGTGTTATTAGGCAGGAACTCTAGGATGTCCAGAGACAAATTCCCAAATAAAATGAGAAACACCAAGTGGATGACTGAGGAGGGAGGGTCTGAAGTCCAATACCATTGGGACAGAGAGCCTTGGAGTGAGACACTCAAGGAAGCAGAATAAAATCGTAGCCAGGCACCTCTGTCTCCCTTACTGGCATCCTCCCCCGAACCTCATCCCAAGCTCAGGGTATGGACTGCAGGGCCCTGGCACTGCCAGGGCTGCCACCCTCTGCCCTAGGAGTCCCCGGGCAGAGACTCATCAATTGCTGGGTCTTACTTCTTTCTTCTTCTTCCTTTTTGTTTTTGTGTCCTTCAAATACAAGACAAAAATACACCTCACTTATCATCATAGATATATATATTTCACTCTCACCACATAAATACAAAACATCCAAATATCCAAAACATTCAGAACAGAGTTAGTAGCCAGGATTCAGTGACACCTACCCGCGTTTGAATCGTTCATTATTTTCTTTACTATTTGTCTAAAAAAAAAAAAGAAAGAAGCTTCCGACGTAAATAATTTACAATAAAATTACTATTTTTTAAAATGCTCTGCGCTTGCTTCAGATGGAGGAATACATTCTAGACACTGCGGCACCTCGCCGACTGGGTCTGTAGTTTTGGTTAAAATGCGGGTGGCGGTGGCTGTGGGAACGGTCCTGGTTGCGCGGGTAGGGGGTGAGGCCGCGCCTGCATCTTGGTCTGGGTTTCGGACTTGGGACAGTGGAAACCCTGGCGGCGGGGGGTGGGGAGGTTTCTAGGGGAGGGAGTAGAGAAGGATGCTTTTCCTACCCACGCAAGGGACTGATCGGGTTATGGAGACAACCAGTAGAGGAGGCCCGGCAGCCCTCCAGTCCCCCGCTGCACCCCTGCCTTCCGGGCCGCAAAGAACTCAAATCCGGGCGCCTCCCTCACGCTGGAAGGGTTTTGTGAATCCGGGGAGTTGGGGAGAGGAGGCAGCGGGCACTGATTTGTTTCCAAACCCAGCAATTCTGCCTGGAGCTCCGCGTCGGAGAACCGGCGGAGAGAAGCGCCGAGGGCGTCTGGGAGCTGCCGCGAGCGGCACCGCTCTCCTTCCTTCCTGGAGGAGCGTGGAGCTGTCGGCCACCCACCAGAACAGCCTCGGAAGATTCTAAATTTTCTTTCATTAGATATTCTGAATTTTCTCTCAGGAGGCTTTTCTTTTGCTTTTTCCCCCTTTTAAATTCCTGTCTAAAGTCATAAAACCCGGAATTTTAATTTTGCATTGCGCTGGAACGCGTTTTCTCTCACGAATTTTCTTACGCCTTCCAAACTCCGTCGTTCTGAGTATTTAAACACTGGTTCCAGTTCATTTGGTTTGTGTGGTAGTGATTACTCTTGTTTCATTGTTGATTAGATCAAATTTATTACCGCTAAGGCCTAGCTTGATGTTTGATTTATTGTCTCCTGGGGTCGGGGTTGGTTGTGATTGGAGTTTCTTTAAAGGGGAGAAAATTCAGCAGGATTTTTCAAGCCAGGAAGCTGCGTGTGCACCGGCTCTCCCGAGAGGTCCTCAAAGTAGGGCCCAGGGGCTTCAAAAAGCCCTGGTTTCTCTGGCGAGAGGAAGGAACGTCCTCCTTTTTGGTCTAACGAAACTTGTCAGCCTTTTCAGCTGGGGTCTGCTTGCAGCTTTCCTTTTTCAAATACTCATACGAATAATCAACGGCAGCAGTGGCCCGATCTGGAGCAGATGTCCTGTGCTTTGGACTCAGAACCAGTTTTTTCCCTCCAGGGCCAGGCTCTGGTTTCGGCATCAAGTTGATTCTTTGGATTCTCCTGGATTCAGAAGGAAGGTGAGGGCGGCGGGTGGGGGTAGGAGGTCACAGAGGACAGGTAGGAAAAAAAAAAAAAAAAAAAAAGCCCAAATGGGATAATATTAGTAGCAGAGCTTGATGGGGAAGTAGAGCTGTCAGAGGCCTCGTGGGAGCCGGGAGCCCAGCGCTGGAGCCCGGGGCGCCTAATGCGCGTGAGTCCATAAATATCACCACAATAGATACTATAAATATAAATACCGGGGAACACTTAAAATCAGTCCAGCGCTTTTTTCTCGGCCCCTTCTTTATTGTTGGTCCGGGAGTAAGGCTCGAAGGCCGAGGAGCTCAGGTATCGGGCAGAGAGTTCTTGCAAATTCCCGGCCAACGAACCGGCCATTGTCAACGGGGCGGAGGATAGGCGGCTGGCGACCGAGCCGAGCAGCGAGGGCACCGGCAGGCTGAAGAGGCCGTGGCCGGCGGCCGGTGTGCCTGCGTGCAGTCCCCCTGGCCCGGTGGGCCCGGGGCCGGGAGCGCCGCCCACGGCCGGCGGGTGCGGGGAAGCAGCGCCGGCAGGACCCGCGGCGGCAGAGGCAGCGGCTGCCGAACCCGCGGCGGCGCCCGCGCCCAGGGCCGGCAGGCTGGGCCCGCGTAGCGCCGAGCCGAGCGCGCCCGTGGCGCAGGGCGGCAGCAGGGCGGGCAGGCCGGGAGGCGACAGCAGACGGCCCTGCTCCAGCAGCCGCAGCACGCTGCACGTGGCGGCCGTCTCCGACACCACTGAGCGCAGCTCCGAGTCCTTGCCCTGGTCCTTCTTCTGCTTGGTGCGCCGATTCTGGAACCAGACTTTCACCTGCGCGCCGAGGAGCAGGGAGGGTGGGAGAGAAGGGTAGGGGAGACAGGCGTCAAGGTGAGTGGGCTCCCCGGGGCGCGCGGGTTGGGGGGGCCTCCCTCAGCTCCATCTGAAGCCCAGCCCCATCCCAGAGCCTGAGAGGTCGGCCCGGGAGCTTCCAGAGGGTAGAGGGAGCCAAGGCCGCTAAGAGAGGGACACAGCTCCCACAGGCTGCGCTTCCGGGTCATGGAAGCAGGCCTAGGCCGACCTGTTACAAATAAAGTAATTAAAAAGGTCCACAAGCCTAACTGGAAGAAAGACCAGAAGGGATTTTAGTGGGGGCCACACTACCTGCTGCTACGGGCCTGCATTTCCAGGAGAAGGTGTAAGGCCTAAAAGGATGCTGTTTGGGAAGTGAGGGTGGATGGGGAGGAGTGTTGCCCTGCCTTTCAGGACCCAGACTGGCCCAACAGCAGCACTACTCCTGTTGAAGGCTACAAGAGGCTATTTCTTCCTGGTTAGGGTCAGACTTGACCGTCAACTAGCAGCAAGCTAGGAAGATGGCTATAGAAGGAATAATTTGTGCAGGATGGACTTTGCAGGCCAATCTTTCTCCACCTCACGACCAGCTGGACTGGAGGGTCTAAGTAATATCCTTAATTTATAACTCTACTGCTCTCCATCATGAACCTTGGACTCCTGGGAAGAAGTCAGTAGCTAGGGTGGACTAAATTCTCACCATCAAACTCCCTCAGACTTTCTCTTCTCCCTCTACCCCTCTTCAGGCCTAGCTGGTGGCCCAGAGTGAAGTCTGGAAGCTCTAGGGAAAGGTTATCCTACCTAGATTTTGTAAACTAAGAGGGTTGGTAGCAGAGAGAGTAGGAAAAACTATCATGCTAACTCAAACTCAGAATGAACATCAGGTAGGTTCTGTCCTAGGTTCTCAGCTTTCTGCCCAGATCCCCACACCTAAAATTCCCCCCACCTGCTTTAGTGCCGGGCACAGGGAAAGGGTTTGTCTTCAGAAAAATATATGCCTTACCTAGGCCAAGCTGGTGCCATGCCCTGGGCAGGCCCTAAATGACCTCCACAATGCAATGTTCTCAGGCCCTAAAGTGCTCCTGGGTGCAGAGTCAATATGGGCAGTCCCAGTAGTATCATATAGATTTCATGTAAAGGAGAAAATTGTCAGAGCTGGCTCCCAAGGCCCAGATTTGCTTCCCATGCCATACCTCACACCTCACACATCACTGGCACTGAAGACAGGCCTCCTAGGTACCCATGGTGGGTACTCAGGGTTGGGAATGGGTCGAGCTCAAGGTCAGGGAAAGCCTTAAGAATCTAGGCAGCTTGGCCTGCCAAGGCAGGTCTCTGGAAGATGCACCTTTCTAATCCCTAGTTGTTACCCACAGCTCTGGAACCAGGGGCTTTGACTGTAGCCCCATTCTTGCTGAATGGGCCTGGGTGCTGTGTAAGGCTAGGGTCTCCAGAGGGAGTGGTGGCTGGAAATCCAGCCAAAATGGGGTGGCCAACACTGGGGCAAACATTGGTGCCTTCAAGAGCAGAGGCAAGCAGGGAATTCTCAAGACTGGGATCCAAAAATGAAATCTAGAAAAACAGGATTTGGGGCCTCCTTGGGGCTAGGCCAAGGTGAGCAGGACACTGGCCCTGGAAGATGTGGGGGCAGAAGGGGGGGAAAGGGATGGCTTAGGAAGAGGAAAAAGCCTTCGGCCTCTCTTCCCCAGCCTATCTCCTCCATTTCCCCTTGGAGGCTCCATCCGGAGTCAAACTAGGTGATAAGGAAGAGCTGGCTGAGGGTGATGGGGAAATAGGCTGGTGTAGAGCTATGTGCTGTGTACCTGGGTCTCGGAGAGGTTGAGCTGCCGGGCGAGCTCGGTCCTCTCTCGGCCCACCACGTACTGGCAGCGCTGGAACTCCATCTCCAGCCGGTAGAGCTGCTCCGCGGTGAAGGACGTGCGCGTCCTCTTGGGCCGATCCAGGTCCAGGCCCTTGGGCAGGATGATCTCTCGGATGGACCCCTTCGCATCTGGGGAAGGGGAGATGTCAGGCACCATAACCCTCATGTCTCCCTCAACCTCCCCTGGTCAGAGCTGGCTTCTGGGACACAGGGACCAGCAGCCCACAATCCGGCGGTGGGTGGTAGGGGTGCAGCCACAGCCAGGGGGCAAGGATGCTGTGTGTTGGGGGGGCAGTGAGGGGACTAACTCCACACAGCTGATGGGAGGGAGAATCGGACACGGCCTTTGTAGAGCCCTCCGGACAGGGGAGGGGGGAAAAAAAATCAATTCCAAAGCGACTGACGTTCCTTTTGGCCTGGGGGCCTCGGCTGCATGGACTAGGTCCCCTGTAGCTTGAGGATTCCCGCACTGACCAGCCCAGGTCCTGCCGACCCCAGCTCTGGAGCGTGATGATCGGACCAAGCTCCAGCGGTCCCCACCCCCACCCCGGGTCTCTTTGCCTCCCGAACCCAAGCGGCGGAAGGAGGAGGGACGGAGTCGGAGCCGGCGGGGCCTGGCTATCTGCTAGCGGGGGGCGGCGCCGGGCCGGGCCCGGCCTCACCGCCGCCGCCGCCGCCGCCGCCGCCGGAGCCGAGCGCACACCGCGCAGCGGAGTCCGGCCGAGCCCAGCACTAAGGCGGCGTCCGCGGCCCGGCAACCCAATCCGGCTGCTTCTCCCAGCGGCGGCCACCAGCCCCGAGCCCGGCGCCGGGCCCCTCGGCCCAGCGCGCCAACGGGCCGGGCGGTAGCCGGCGGTCCGCGGCTGTTTTCCAGCGTCCGCCCTCCTCTTGGGTGCGCTCAACCCGCCAGGGTGCGGCAGCCCTCGGACCGGCCCCCCACAGTTCCTCTGGCCCGCAGGACGAGAACACGTCTTCCAGAGTTTCCGGCTCCTTTCCTGGGTCGGAAGCCGCAGCGTGGAGCCTGGGCCCGCCCGCACAGTCCCCTCGGCTCTCTCAACGGCCAAGCCAGCGGGGCCCCTCGAGGCTTGGAGGGACCGAGGCTCCTGGAGAGCGCGTCCCAGGTGGGAGTCCCCAGCGGCCGGCCGGCTGGAGCCTGGGTGGGGAGGGCCAGCAACTTTCTCTTAAGTCTTAGCCGGCGACCCTCCCCGCAGGCCAACGCCGGTGGCAGCGCGCAGGTTGGGCCCCGGAGTCGCCCTAAAGAACGCTCCCCGCAGCTCTGCCCCCTTCCTACCTCGGACCAGGATCCGGCGGCAGTAATCCGGGTCGGCGGTGGAACTGGATTTACTTTTGTTACAGTCTTCTGCGGCGCCCGACGCGGAGAAGGCGCCTTGAGGCTCCTTGAGGAAGGCGGCAGAAAGGTTCCCCTCCGCGCCCTTGCTCTCCCGGCTCTCCTTGTGCACGTTCTTCGAGACCCGGGCGGCCTCTGCGTCCGAGTGGCACCGAACGTCCATTTTGTCTGGTTTCCCGAACATAGGAGAGGCAAGAGCAACAACAACAAAAAAAAAAAAAAAAAAAAAAAAGGAAAAAAAAGGCAGCGGGGGGGACAAAACCCCCTACAATGCAGCCCCTACGCCCGGCTCAGAGAGAGGCAAGCGGCAAGAATGAATGTCCCCGCGGGGCGGCTGTGGCGGCCGCGGGCGGGTCAGCGGCGACCGCCGAGTGGCGCGCTCGCCGAGAGGCGGTGGGTCTGGTCCAGGGTTCCCGGTGGAGCGGCGGCGAGGCCGCCTCGTCAGCGCCCGCGTCCTCTGAGCACGTCCAGTGTCCCCAGCCTGGCGATCAGGTAGCGATCAGCGCAACTCCGAATTGCTGCGACTCCCGCCTATTACTGAGACAGCGAGTTGCAGTTGTCCGACACCCGGGGGGACGCACGCTCGCTGTTGCAATTGATTACGGGTAATTTCGCAGCCCCCACGTTTCGGTTACCTCATGAATACACTAAATTGTTTGGATAATATATCAGATCGTAATGGATGGTTTCTGTCCTTGTCCCCAATCAAGTAGGGGTTTAGCCAGTGAATAAACGGAAATGATTGGTCTTGCTTTCAGGAAACACACAATCAAAGACCCACACTTCCAGAAAAACTTTTGACAAGATTCATCCTGAATTGTTAGTACCATTAGCAGGCATTATTAACTTTCCCTTTGCCTTTGACCCTCCTGCTCACATACTGGCTAGAGAGGTTTTCTCCACACTCGACAGATAGTGCTGAATGAGTGGAGGGAAGAGGAAAAAAAAAATAAAAACAACCCCCCCCCCCAAAACCCTTACACACCCTGCAGCAGAAGAAAGCAGTTGCCTCTAGGGGGGAAAAAAGAGGGGGGGAGAAAAAGTTTTCCTCAAAAGTATCTCCCCCACACTCTAAAAAGCCAAGCTTTCGTCCCAAACAACTCCTTAACACACCTCCACGCTGACAGCCATCTTAAACTGCCACCTCTCTTCATTTAGTTCCAGTTGGATTTTTTCATGCCTGCACCTCCAGCAGCCCTGAGGCAGCCCATTCAAAGGGCAGCTTTGTACTCAGAGAGTCCAGCAGGAGAGGGGGTGGGGGGAGAGGGAGAGAGAACCGAGAAAAATCTCAACTGTGAGATCTGCTTCAAAAAAAAAAAAAAAAAGTTTTCCCCTAGCTATTTCATTGTCTCTGCTACAATATCTTTGAGAAAAGCAACAGCCAGTAATCCAATAAGAGCATTGATTAGGCCACAATGATTCAATTCAAGCGCATGGCCTTGTGCAAGGAGCATGCTCCAGCCCTTCTCGTCACCTTGCCGGGGCAGAAGCCCTCTCCACGCCGCTCTCCCCATTCATTCCTTTATGGGAAATGCGGAGCAAAAGGAGTGAAAGATGGCAATTATCTAATTGGACTATTAACAAACAGTCCTCTGAGTGCGGCGGTCTGGCGTGGCTCCTGGGCGGGGGAAGGGCCGTGTTCCCTGCCCTCATTCACAAAGAGTGCAGGGGCCGGGGAGGAAAGGGGGTTTTTTAAAGGGAGTGGGGTGGGGGAGAGAGGAGAGGTGGGAGGTTTGGCTGAGAATTTTTCCACACAATTCCAAGAATGGGGGCGGAGGCGGGCGGAGAAGGGAGGGGGCTGGGGGCGGGGGTCGCGGCGAGCCGGTGGGAGGGGGGAGGGGACGCAGCGCGAGTGTGTGCGGTGGGCTCCGAGGGACTCGGGCTGGCAGCGAGGCGGCCTCTGTCCGCCCCAGCGTCCCGCGGCTGTCATCGCTCAGGCAGCCTCCTCAAACGTCTAGGGAGTGGGGGGGGGGGGGGGCCAGAGCCGGGACCTCCGCACTTCCCGCCTCCCCCTTCCTCCGCCAGGCCCTCTGATGCCCTGGGAGAACCCACGCTCGGTCCGGTTCCGGAGGGCGTCTCTGGTCCCCAAGGGAGACCTTGGGCTTTTACTTTATTTCATTGGTTGGGGTTGTGTGCACATGTGTACGTGTGTGTTTGTGCGCGCGTGTGCGCGTGTGTGTGCGTGTGCGAGCGCGCGATAGTCCCAGCTACTCTTTGCAGGGCGGCGGGTTTCCCGGGTCCCCAGCAGAAGGGTGGCCCGTCAGTCCTCTTCTCCACGGGTGCGGCCCTCCAGCCCGACGCCACTGGGCCTCTGGGTAGAAGAAAGTGCCTTTGATTCCCCGCTCTCCCGGGGCGGGCCGGTAGGGGTGGGTGGGAGTGAAGAGGGGGCCTGGTCCTTGAGGCCGTCCTGGCCTGATGATGTAGAGTGGGCTTTAGACAAAATCCAGCCAACTCTCCGGTTATTGGCTGCAACACAGTGGCCGAGGTTGGCGCTCCGAGGCCCCGAGGGCTTCAATCCCTTGCGGGCCAAGCCAACGCCGGGCACCGCCGCAGGGTCTTGGCTCCCAATACCACGTAGCCAGTGCGGGCTCCAGGGATTCGGGTCTTCACGATGGGGATTCAAGCAGTGGATCCTGTGCTTGTTTACTTACATGGCTCAACCAGAAGTAATTCTTGGGGCCTCTGCGGGCGGGGAGATGTGGGGTCCCAAACCCCAGCCCTTCCCTGCCCTCCGGGGCTGGGGCCTCAAATCCTCTGACAGCTGACTCGAATCAGAGGTCCCCCAAGCCAGCTGTTCCGGTTCCTTGCTCCGGAAGATTTGGGGCTTCCTTACCCCTTCCGCAGACCTCCGGACTGTGGAGAGTCCTCGATCGTAGAGACCCTCGGGGTCCCTGCCACACCCAGCTCCGCCGCCCATGAAACCCACAATGACACCTGGGTCAAAGGTCCAGAGGGAAGTCTAAAAATAAAAATGCTCAACCCACTACATATTTTGGAGGCTGAGGAGGGGGGACTGTCCAAGGAACCAACTACTGCCATAATAAGGACGCCCCCTGGGCGTCCTGGGGTGATGGCTCTTGAGGTCCAGGGCCGCATTTCCCAGGCACCAGAGGAGGCGCCAACTGTGACCAAATCTCAAATACGGATACAGGTTGGGCCTTCGACATCCTTGCCTCCCCCCCGCCCCCAGGGGATAACAATGGCATATTTTGTTGTTAGTAGTATTTATTGAGCAGTCACTTACCTGATGCATAAACACATTTAACTTTTTAACCTCTCCCTCAGGGAGGTAGTAATCTGCCCGCTTCAAGTTTTCAGAATCTGCCCGTGAGGGTGATGTGTATCAAAGAGAGACAGAGTGATGACCTTAATGCTAATGCCAGGAATCCTAAATATTAAGCATCAGTTTTCATGACTTTTATCCAGACCATATGAAATACAAAGGCAAACATTAGATTTTTGTTTCTGATAATGCTGTGTATTTCTAGCCATGAGCATTTCGCCCTCCTACATCAAGCTGCCCTGGGATGAATAAAATATAGGGTTTTTTTGGCTCCAAATTTACTGAATGAGCATCTGAGACCAGGGTCCAGGAATGTGCATTTCTAGCTACCTCTGTCAGGGAATTTTCTACAAGTTAAAGTTGGAAAACTACACCTTCTAAAGTTAACTTAAGTGGGAGAATTCTGATAAGCTTTCTGAGGGCAGGGACCTCCCCCATCCACCCCCCCACACACTGGAAATGCAAATACTTATTAGGGAAGGGAAGAAAAGAGGGGTATTATGGGAAAACAACTAATTTAATTAAGCAGCCAGTTATGAAGTGCCTGGAGGTGTCAGGACCTGGGGCAGGACCCAGGGTGGCCTATATCCTATAGGACTACTTTCTACGGCTTCAAAGCTTTAACTAAGGGAACTAATTGTCCCTAGCAATGGCTCCTGGTTGGCAGCACAAATGGTGCTGTTGAGCCTTCTATGTTCCAAGCCCTTGAAGTCACCAAATTCAATAAACAGTCACCCCATAACCTGGTTTTGCTTTTTGTTATGCATAGTACTTTTTCTGTGACTGTATTAAAATTCTCTGGGCATCCATCCAGAAAAAACCATGACAGGTTTCCGGGAGGACACAGCGGAGACAGAAGCCCCGGGATGGAAATTTCAGAAAAGCAGCTGCTGCTCCCAGAAAAACTAAAGCTGTGTGTCCATTGGCAACAAAAGGAGGGAATCTAGTCAATTATTTGGATATTCTGAGACCAGCCTGTCTCCATAACATGTGAGGACACAGGGCTGCTGCAGGTAAAACTGTTTTATTCTCTTGACTAAATGTGCCTCCCTCCCCAGTGCCCTTCCTGCCCCCACATCACTGTCTGCAGGTGCAGACAGACCCAGAATAGAACTGTAGAGCTGGAAGGATTTTTAGAGATTGTCTATTCCATGACCTTCATCTGATTTGACAGATGAGGAAAATGAGCCTGGAAATACAAAGTGACTTGTTAAGGATTAGACAACTAGTTAGTGGGGGCATCTGCGCTCCAGTCGTGGTCTCCTGACTTAAAGCTACACTCCCACCATCACACAGTCTTCCCAAAACCTAAATGAGATAAACGCTCTCTCTGGAATTGATGAAATCATGCCATATAAATTAGCTAAATCACAATCTGAGCCTTGGGGATGCTTTTCATATTTCCTGCCTCCATCCTGTCACTGCAACAGAAAGGAGGATCAGAGGCATTATATGTGGTTCCCCCTTTCCATCTTCATTTTTGTTTCAGAAAGATGTAGGAGGGGAAAACATGCTGGTAAAAAAAAAAAAAATCTGAGATCCTCTTAGATCGTGAGTGGCTTGGGCACAGCATAACTTAATGTCTGAGATGTCATTTTAAAAAGAACTGCAGATGATACAACCAGAAATTAAGGTTCTGTGACAATGAATCAGAACACCTGATAATAATGACTAATTAAAAATAAGAATGCCTTTTATACAGAGACTTTCATCCCAATCAGCGTTGCATGTGGTGATGGATTCAATACCATCCAGTTGTCATTACCCCATTTTACAGAAGGTAGTCAAGGCAATGGAGAAGCAATTGAATTAAGAACTGGTGCTGAATATCCAAAGTGAAAAAGACAGCCTTATACTCAGATATTTCTTCCCTATTTTAGCTGAATGTAGAGTATGAGCCAAAGAGCAGAGGGCTAAGTTCTGAATTATTCTGACCACATTTCAATCAAATAATTCCACTGGACTCCATTTCTCCATTTTGTATTTTGTAACAGGAAACTAAGTTCTTTCAACTACTTTATATATTTTGGCTGTAGAAGCAACACAGTTTTTGAGTTGGAAAGGACCTCACGGTTATGTAATAAACAAATAGGGTTCTGGGGTCAGCCAGGCTGTCTGATTCATATGTTCCTATCCCAGCACCACTACTTACTAGCTATTTTACTTTAAGCTGTTTTCTTTGCTTCTCTGTGACTTAGTAGCCTCTCTACACAATAAGGTTAGCCCTGTACCTTTCAGGTTGTCTGTAATATAAGCAAAGGGCTTAGGACCGTGCTTGTCACACAACTAACACTTTGAATAAATATTTACTATTACTGTCTTTCTTCAACCATCTCCCATGAGGCTAGCACTTGATAGATAGAACCAGAGATGGCAAGAAGGAACCAAGAGCCAGACAGAATAACCGAAAGGTCCAGATCGCAAGTGGTAAAGACAAGTGGCTTCATATTGATTCAATACTGTATAACAGGAGTAAGCAACTAGTAATTTACTAAGGGCTTTACTGACTGCCTATGTTCATTGAATTCTCATAACAACCCTTTGAAAAAAGGACAATTATGTATACCCATTGTGTTGAGTTAAAAATGGCCATAGATTCTTTCTTTCTTTCTCTCTTCCTTCTCTCCCTCCCTCCCTGCCTTCTTCCCTCCCTTCCTTGCTTTCTCTCTTTTTGCATTTTAGGGCCACACCTGTAGCATATGGAAGTTCCCAGGCTAGGGGTCCAATCTGAGCTACAGGCACCGGCCTACACTGCAGCCACAGCTACGCCAGATCCAAGTGGCAGCTGTGTGTGACCTATACCACAGCTCATGACAACGCCAGACCTTTAACCCACTGAGTGAGGCCAGGGATCCAGTTTGCATCCTCATGGATACTAGTCAGGTTTGTAACCTGCTGAGCCACAATGGGGACTTCTAGATTCTTTTTTAAAATTGAAGTATAGTTGATTTAAAATGTTGTGTTAGTTTGTGCTGTACAGCAAAGAGACTGTTATGCATTTATATATATATATTCTTTCTATATTCTTTTCCATTATGTTTCTCTCAGGATATTGAATATAGTTTTCTGTGCTATACAGTAGGACCTTTTTGTTATCTATTCTATACGTAATCGTTTGCAACCACTAACCCCAAACTCCTAGTGCATTCCTCTCCTTCCCTTCTCCCCCTAGTAACCTCAAGTCTGTTCTCTCTTTCTGTGAGTCTGTTTCTGTTTTGTATATAGGTTCCTTTGTATCATATTTTAGATTCTACATATAAGTGATATCATATTATATTTGTCTTTCACTGACTTAATTCACTTAGTATGATAATCCCTAGTTGTATCTATGTTGCTGCAAATGATGTGATTTTGTTCTTTTTATGGCTGAGTAGTATTCCATTATATGTATGTACCACCTCTTCTTTATAATTCCTCTGTCAATTGACATTTAGATTACTTCCATGTCTTGGCTGTTGTAAATAGTGCTGCTATGAGCACAGGGGTGTACGTATCTTTTTGAATTGCGGTTTTGTCCAGATTTGTGTGCAGGAGTGGGATTTCTGAATCATATGGTAATTCTATTTTTAGCTTTCTTTGGAGCCTCCACACTGTTTTCCATACTGGCCTCACCAATTTACATTCCTACCAATAGTCTAGGAGGGTTCCCTTATCTCCACACCCCCTCCAACATTTGTTATTTGCAGCCTTTTTTTTTTTTTTTTTTTTTTGCTTTTTAGGGCCACACCCAAAGCATATGGAAGTTCCCAGGCTAGGGGTCAAACTGGAGCTACAGCTGCCAGCCTATACCACAGCCACAGCAATGCTGGATCCGAGCTGTGTCTACGACCTATACCACAGCTCATGGCAATGCCAACCCACTGAGCAAAGCCAGGGATTGAACCTGCATCCTCATGAAGAGTAGTCAGATTTGTTTCCAGTGTGCCACGACAGGAACTCCCTGTTATTTGTAGACTTTTTAATGATAATCATTCTGACTGGTGTGAGGCGGTACCTCATTGTAGTTTTGATTTGCATTTCTCTAATAATTAGTGATGTTGAGCATCTTTTCATGTGCCTATTGGCCATCTATGTGTCTTCTTTGAAGAAATGTCTATTTAAATCTTCTGCCTATTTTTCCATTGGGTTGTCTTATTTTTTGGTTGTTGAGTTGTATGAGCTGTTTGTATATTTTGGAAATTAAGCCTTTGTCAGTCACATCATTTGCAAATATTTTCTCCCATTCCATATGTTGTCTTTTCATCTTGTTTATGATTTATTTCCTTGTTCAAAAGCTTGTAAGTTTGATTAGGTCCTATTTGTTTATTTTTGTGTTGATTTCTATTGCCTCGGGAGACTGAAGATGGTCCTAAATCCTTTGCCATTTCTTCCATCAAGAGATGGAGTCTATTTCCACTTAGCTAAATGTGACTGGCTTAGTGACATGCTTTGATCAATAGAATGAGGTGGGGAAGTGACACTGTGTCGGTTCTGGGGCTAGGTCTTAAAATGCTCTGGTAGATTCTATTCTTGCTCTCTTGGACCTTGCTATAAAAAAGGTCTATCTAGACTATAAGAGGAAGAGAGGCCACATGGAAAACTGAGGTACCCTGGCTGATAGCACCAACTTCCAGTAATGTGAGTGAGGCCATCTTGGATGTTGCAGCCCAGCTGAACTTCCAGTTGAATGTAACCTTATTAGAGATCTTGACAATAGTATGTGAGACAGGGATGAGCAATTTATGCTGAATCCTGTTCGAATAGCAGACTCTTGAAAAGATATATGGTTGCTGTTGTTTTAGACTACCCTGCCTTGGGTGAGTTTGTTAGACAGCAATGAGTAACCGAAACATCCATATTTTGGATAAGACTGAGGCTCAGAGAGATTAAGAAACTGCCTTGGTGTTACAGCTAGGAAGTGACACAGCCTGGATTCAATCCCAGGACCATCCTACACCCAAATTCATGATCATGAACTATATAGTGTCTTTTAAGGCATAACCAAATTCTAAAGAATAATTCATAAGTTGATTTTTGTATTTTCCCTATTGCAGACATTACACAGTGTAGACTGGACTAATAAAAGACATAGCATGTCACTCTAAGACCATAGAGAATAAAAGTGTCAGAGCTAGAAATGAAATGAATGTGGTCTTTGCCAAGTCATTCATCACTTACTGAAAACT
The DNA here is from genome assembly GCF_016906955.1 of Phacochoerus africanus. NCBI lineage: Eukaryota > Metazoa > Chordata > Mammalia > Artiodactyla > Suidae > Phacochoerus > Phacochoerus africanus. The sequence continues at coordinate 127,596,320 of NC_062558.1, forward strand.
GAGCAGGGCCACCTCTCTGGGATGTACCTTAGGGTACAGAGCCTTGAATTACTTTCTCCTTTTAAAAACAAAGATGCAGACGTGTTCTGCTCTCACCTTCAGGAAATCAGAGACACATTTGCATTTAGGGTGGTAAATGGAAAATGACAACAGGTGGTTGTTGGCTGTGAAATTCTCCAGGTGAAGCATTCTGGGAGAAGAAAAAGAAAGGTTGATTTCATTACAATGTTTTTTGGGGTCACAGAGAACTTTGAGGTTTTCCAGGAAACCTGACTTATAAATTTGTATCTTTCTCGCAGGAGTACATTTGTGTTTCGACGTGTCTTTAAACCCACAATTTTCTAAAATTTCTTATTGCCTGAAAAGCTGCTGGAGCCATTTATTCAACAAGCAGGTACCGACATCTACTTTGTGCACGTCTCTAAGAACTCCCGGTATCAGAACTATAGTGTTTTTCTTTCAGTGTGCAGGGACACTTGCCCAGAGTCACTTATTTTATAAACCTGACCCCATCGAGACGAGAGCCGCAACTGGAGAAGGATGAAGACAAGGCCATCAAGTAGTTAAAATGTGTATATCCAAGAGTCTACACATTACAACCTGGGTTCTTGGCTTAGAGGAGAGCTTCTTGGTCTCTCATTCAGAGCCTATTTACTCTTATTTTAGACCTAATTCTAACAAACCTAACTCTCCCATTTCCTAGCCTACCGACGATTAAAGGCAACAAATGGGAAGGGAAAGTAACTGCTTGGAGAGGGAGAGAAAACAGACCAAGTAACTTGGAAATTATCACAATCTGGGGTGACTTTGCTTGGACACAAGTAACAACAACCTCAAGTGCTCCCGAGGGCATGAAAGGTAGCAGGTAATGTGACAATGGATATTCAGGGAAATGATCCTCACAAGATTAAATTGTGTTTTTATTTAAGAGGGCGGGGAAGCACATAAAATCTTTGAGAAACATTTTAATACAGAACAAACTCAGAAAAATTATATAGGTGTCACACTGTATTCCCTTATAATAAGGGAGAAATCACTGTAAGTTTGAAGGGCAAAATTATACCAGTGTGAAAGCAGTGTAAGCAACATGGGCTTTCCTTCATTCACTCCCTAAAGCTGGCAGAGGTGAGATCATTAACACAGGAATACAGAACTGAGCGTGGGCATAGTTTTAGTTCCAGATGTTTTGTGTTAGGTCCCTGTAACACAGCCAACAGGATCAAGGAAAGCAGAAAGGTGAATTGATGGGTCCAAGGTCACCCAGCAAAACCATGAGCCCAGATAAGAAAAGAGGACCAAAAGGGAAGGAGGGTTTGGTACATGGTGAGCACGAGTTAGTATTTGCAAAAAGAGGAAAAGAAAATGAGAGGACTCGTCACTATTTTTGAGACACGTTTGTTCTAAGAGTTTGCCACGACTCTTAGCTGCAACAGAAGCGGAGAACTGTGGGTCACAGGGTTGCAACTGGCCTGGGAGCCCACGTGACCCCAAAAGGAAACAGAAACGCTCTCCATGGAATGGATTACGTGATAGTCAGAACTAACCCACGCCCAGTGAGATAGAAGGGATGACATTTACAACCTGGAGATGTTATAGTAAAGTACACTGAGTAACTCCTAATACTACTTACACTTAGTGCTCCTACAGCATTTTCCCTCCTCACAAGTACTTTACAAACATTAACTAATTAAACCAGCATGACTTCTGGAAGGGAAAATTGAGCCTCTGTAATCTGCTTGAGTTCTCTGAAAAAGCTAATAAAATTAAGGTGTAATATTCTTGAAGAGGAGTACACAGAAGCATAAACAGCTTTTGTGAGGGATTAAAGATGGAGGTGTGACGGTGGCATTGGATATGCTCAGAGGCTCTTTATGGCAACATTATGCCCCTGCCACAACAATGCCAACAGAAGACCAAGTCGAAACACCAAGGACACTCTTTCGGCCAGCAGCTTGAGCATCTGTGGTTGGGCATGGCCCCCTCTCCTTAAGGTTTCTTCTGCGAGAGTTGGTCTGAGCCCCAGATACTTGTAAGAAGGAGGAAGCCTACCTCCTGTCTACCATCTCTACAGAAGGGGCCTCACACAGAGGTGTGAGAAGCAGACACCTTTCCAATGCTCTATACCAGCCAGTGGCCAAATATCTGGTGTAAAGCAGGACACTCAGCCCCATTCCCACCCTCGTTCAAATATTTGCCTGCTCCTGCCTAATACACAAATGCTTTTAAAAAGTCACAGTTTTGGGGAGTTCCCTTTCGTGGTTCAGTAGTTAACGAATCCAACTAGGAACCATGAGGTTGTGGGTTCGATCCCTGGCCTTGCTCAGTGGGTAAAGGATCCGGCGTTGCTGTGACCTGTGGTGTAGGTTGCAGATGTGGCTCAGATCCCGTGTGGCTGTGGCTCTGGCATAGGCCAGTGGCTACAGCTCCGACTCGACCCCTAGACTGGGAACCTCCATATGCCGCAGGAGTGGCCCTAGAAAAGGCAAAAAGACAAAAAAAAAAGTCACAGTTTTGAGATTCTACAGCGCTTTCTTCCACTGCATTCCTCTTTTTTTTTTTTCTTATGGCCACACCCATGGCATATAGAAATTCCCTGGCTTTAACCTACTGTGCCAGACAGAGAATCAAATCTACCTCCACAGCAACCAGAGCTGCTGTAGTTGGATTCCTAACCAACTGCACCACAGCAGGAACTCCCTTCCACTGCATTCCGTGTGTGTGTGTGTGTGTGTGTGTGTGTGTGTGTGTGTGTGTGTGTGTGTCTTTTTAGAACCAAACCCATGGCATATGAAAGTTCCCAGCCTAGGGCTCAAATCAGAGCTATAGCTGCAGGCCTACGCCACAGCATTCTTAAATTGAATGCATTTTCTTGTCTGTTTTTACATGTTGCCATGTTGTTCATAAATGGGAGGTGTAGTTACTCTTGGTGAAGTAATTTAGAGGGCATCAGATGAAAATGCATGTCAGCGCCTTCTGGTTTACCATATTAGAACCCCTGGGATTCTACATTCTGTTTGTCCTGATTTTGACCTTAACCATAAAGAACCACAATGCTGGCCAGTCATTCAACCTGCCTTTCATTCTCCAAAGGCTTGAAATCCCAGTGGCTCAGAGGAATACCACTTCTCAGGAGAATGCGTTTGAGGTTGAAGGAAAGACAATTATTTAATAGCAGGAAATGGAAGCTCTAGGAAAAGAGGAAGAAAATAGGACCAGGGGTTGGGAGAGTGCACTATTGCTTCAACAGGTTCACCAAAAATCTGAGTGATCCCGGGCAAGACCCTACCCCATCTGATCTTCACTATCTTTTTTGCTGAAAGAGGAGCAAGACAGGATTGGTGGTCCAAGGAGAGCTGGTAACCTCAACTCTAAGATGCTCAGATTCCATAGTTAGACACTGGGAGAGTTGGGTCCTTAGGTAAAGACCACTTGCTTCCTGGCAGAGTCATCAGGCTATTGTTTGACTGCTGCTGGGTATTTAGACAAGCCCCTGCCCCCAAAATGCAGATGAGTCACAAAACATTAACGCTAAGCATTTACCAATATGCTCATATGGATTACTTTTTTTTTTTTTGTCTTTTCAGGGCCACACCCATGGCATATGGAGGTTCCCAGGCTAGGGGTCCAATTGGAGCTGTAGCTGCTGGCCTACACCACAGCCACAGCAACACCAGATTTGAGCAGTGTCTTCAACCTACACCACAGCTCACGGCATTGCTGGATCCTTAGCCCACTGAGCAAGGCTAGGAGTCGAACCTGCTACCTCATGGTTCCTAGTCAGATTTGTCTCTGCTGCGCCACGATGGGAATTCCTCACGTGTATTACTTTAAAGCAGAGGCTGAAAACTTGAGCTAAATCCAAGCTGTGACTTTGTGTTTTGTTCTGCTCACATTGTTATTGGTTTTTTTTTAAGTTAATTTCCAATATTTTTAAAATACGCAGTTTCATCTAAAGACCTGATCGCCCCATTTCTCTGGAAAAATTAGATGACCTGGTTGCACTGAGCTCATTTTTCCCTCTCAATAGAAGGAAAATTAGAAGAAATGAGAAGTGACTACCTTCACTGGAAGGGATACACGCTCCCCAGCTCCCCACCACACCAGCCCCTTCCATCCTGTTCCCTGCTCGGGGCTGGAGGCATCAGAGTCTAAAATAATGCTGTAGGGAACAGGCGCTGTAGACAGTCAGGCTGCATCAGAAGCTGGCAGTGCAGGCTCCCATTGCTCAGAGGAGCTGCCAAAGTGGGAGAGCCTCAGGGTCAGTCTCGGGCTCTCACTTCTCGATGTTCCCAAACAACATCTCACAAAACTGCCCCCTGGGGCGTGCACCATCCATGGTGTGGATGACTCCACCCCGAGTCACCTCAGAGGAGCCAGGGAAGGGCCCTGAGGCTGATTGGGGCCCTCCTTTCTTCTACCCCAATTCAGAGATCCAGCCATCGCAAGGCCAGGGAAGGTGAAAGAACAAATGACAGGCAGCAGGTGGAAACAATGAGAACAACCCCATCCTCCCCCCACCCCTCCCCCTGCCCCCACCCCTGGGCCTGGGGGGCAAGAGCTTTCACATGATCCTCCCCATTGCCTGTGCCTTTTACAGATGAGGAACCAGAGGCTCAGCCTTCCCAAAGGGACAGGGCTAGAGAAGAAGAAAGAGTCAAGGGACCAGCCTATGCTTTCCCCTCCAAGACCTGTATCTCCTCTCCTGCACCCAGAGTTTGTGGCAGAAACTGTTGGCTGGTGTTGATCCTGCCAGGCATGGAGTGGCAAGGTCATGGGCATGAGTTCACGGACACAAAGGCCAACCCTTCAGTTCTACAGGAAGAGCAAAGAAGAAAGATAAAGGCAATGTGTGGCCCACAGCTTCAGACCCCAACCCCTGCCTCAGTTCTGAGGATTAAAACCCATAAAACCAAACAATCTTATTCCAGCTGTCTACACAGATCAACTTACTTGACAGTACATTGAACATTCTAGTTCAATTCTCTTTATAGAGCAAATCCTTGTGTGCCAGAAAGAGAGGGGAAAGCAAACTTAGGACCGTGTAGCACTGTGGCTGACGTCCTGCTGCACAAGGACATTGACCCTCGTGGGTGTTTGGAGGAGAACAGAAGCAGAGTGTGCTGAGTAAGAAAGAGCACGGTGCCAAAAAGGAGAGAAGTGACAGCTGGCAATGGGCAGGGCCTGGTGACAAACCTGAGAAGGCCGGTAAACTAAATGGAATCACCAGCGATGCAAAGCACACTCAGAACGTCTGCTGGCTTTTCCCTTACTTTGGAAGACTGATGTTTTTATGGATAAAAGTGGAACTCTCTGCTCTACAGACTCTCTGTCCAAGCCAGGCTACCCTGTTTGCTGCCCCTGGACAAGTCACGGAGTGCATCTTCGCACTAGAATAACTTCTCTTCCTCTTCTGTCCCTTTTCCATCTGCCTATTTGTCTGAGGCCTCTCCAAGTCACTTCTTTCCCCAGGTGACATTGTCTTTCCAATTGTCGTCCTTGGAGTTCTAAAATTTTGCATGATTGCTGTAATTCACTAAATTGATTGAACCTTCTATTACTAATTCAAATAACTCACACTAATACTGTACCCTAAGGGCCTTACCTAGATTAACTCATTTAATCTTCATCACAACTCTAAGTGAGGAAACTAAGGTACACAGAGGTTAAGTGACTTGCCCAAGGGCTAGATAGCGAGTTAGTAACTGTGTATATTTTGGTCTACTATAGCTGCCATAACAGATATCATAGACTAGGTGGCTTAAACAATAGAAATTTGTTTCTCACAATTCTGTGGACTGGACATATGAGATCAAAGTGCTCCCCAGTTGGTTTCTGGTGAGATCTCTCTTCCTGACTTGCAGTCAGTTCTCGCTGTGTCCTCCTATGGCCTTTCCTCTGAGCTCACAAGGAGAGAGTGAGACTTGGTATCTCTGCCTCTTCTTTTCCTCTTCTTCTTTTTTTTTTTTTCTTTTTCTTTTTCCTATATCTCCTCCTCGTGGTTGCAGGTGCTCTATGCATTCAGAGAAACTTATCTAGTAACAAACCATAGAAATGATCCCTGAAAGTATAGTCTTTCTCTGCCTCTTCTGATAAGGGTACCAATCCTATTGGACTAGGGCCCTATGTTTATCTCCTCATTTAACCTCGGTGACCTCCCTAAAGGCTCTATCTCCAAAGATGCTCAAATTAGGCATTAGAGCTTCAACATATGCATGGGATGAGGGCAGGAATTCATCCATAACAATGTGATATGATTTTTTTTCATTCATTCACTTACTGAGCACCTACAAACTGTCAGACAGTCTGTTAAGTGTCTAGAGACACAGCAGTGAAAAAGGCGAACAGGAGCCTTGCTTGTTAGACTATAAACTCCCTATAGTCTAGTGGGAGAAGTGGCAACAGACAAGAAACCTGTGAACTCATGAACCAACTAGATAATTTCAGACAGTGGTAAGTGCTATGAAGAAACAACAGTAGGGCGTTATTGGATTATTTTAGCCAAGCATGCTTTAGTATTTATTAAGCACTTGTTATGTGTAAAATCTATGCATTCATTACAAATATTTACTGAGTATGTCTTCTACCAATAATTTACCGATGCTGCTGGGAACACAGTGGTGAACAAAATAGACCAAGTTCCTCCCTCAAGGAATTTGGAGGTGAGTGGGTTATAAAGGGGAGACCCTGAGACATCATGGTCTCAGCCATGGATACTTCCAATCTTCCAGGAGAACGTCAAATGAGTCAAGACGGCCCTAGAGGCTGGATTCTGTGGCTCCAGCTCCCAGTGGAGAGGGAGTGTAGAAGAAAGGAAGAGCTGGCCGCCATGGGAGCTAGAGTGGATGAAGATGTGGGACTCAACAGGCATTAAAAGAAGGAAAGGAAGTTCCCGTCATGGCACAGTGGAAACATATCCAACTAGGGACCATGGGGTTGCGGGTTCAATCCCTGGCCTTGCTCAGTGGGTTAAGGATCTGGCATTGTTGTGAGCTGTGGCGGAGGTCACAGACGTGGCTCGGATCTGATGTGGCTGTGGCTGTGGCAGGCAGCTACAGTTCCGATTGGACCCATAGCCTGGGAACCTCCATGTGCCACAAGAGTGGCCCTAAAAAAGCAGAAAAAAAAAAAAAAAGGAAAGGATGGACATGTGAGAGAAGGGGGTGCCTTCCATCTAAAGGGGTATGAGGAAAGGAACCATGGTGGAATGGAAACAGCAGCAGCAGCACTGGCTTATTCTGAGTAAAGTTTCATTCAACACCTACTCAGCAGATCACATGTCCCTGAAGGGCCCCAGGCTCTGCTGTGGATGTGAAGATGCCTCGGGCTCCTATCTTCGAAGGTTTTCCATCTGGCAAGAAGGCAGTCCCATGATGATCTATCACATTGCAAAAAGTGAGAGATTTCATTAGCGATTGGGAGAAAACACTGAGGGGCATGAGAGGTGAATACATGCCTTTTGTGTATAACAGCAGCTGTAGAAACTTGTGTGTGAACTTCCGGATTTGTACATGCACATGCAAAAGATTTTACACTCTCAGAGTGCCTTCGCATTTATCCCCATAAGTGCCTTGTGAAATATGCATAATGGGAGGGTTGGTTACCTAGGTTTTCCATGTGAATAAATGCAGTACTCTCTCAGTTGGGACCTAGTTAGGAGACCTGGAACCGGAGCCATGCACAGCCTTGCTCCACCATCAGTTCAGGGCTGCTGGGGAAATGCGCAAGCCCATGGTCAATGGCAGTGGGGAGACGTGGGCAGACTGCTGGATGGAGGACGGGGGTGAGGGAAAGAGCGGACTAAGGGATGACAATAAGATTTACAGAGGACAGGAGTTCCTGCTGTGACTCAGTGGATTAAGAACCAGATGTAGTGTCCATGAAGATGCGGTGTGAGCCCAGGCTGGCCTGGACCCACAAGCTATGGCATGGGTTGATCTGGTGTTGCTGTGGCTGGCACAGGCTGGCAGCTGCAGCTCCAATTCAACTGCTAGGCTGGGAAATTCCATATGCAGCAGATGCGGCCATAAAAGGAAAAAAAGTGTTCCCATTGTGGTGCAGTGGAAATGAATCTGACTACTTATTATCCATGAGGATGTGGGTTTGATCCCTGGCCTCATTCAGTGGGTCAGGGATCAGGCATTGCCATGAGCTGTGGTGTAGGTGGAAGACACGGCTTGGATCCTGAGTTGCTGTGGCTATGGGGTAGGCTGGCAGCTGTAGCTCCAATTTGACCCCTAACCTGGGAACTCCCATATGCTGCGGATATGGCCCTAAAAAAAAAAAAAAAAAAAAGATTTACAGAGGATAAAATACAGACTGGGGGGAGGGGGAACATCTAAGATACAGTGCTAGTTTAGCTACAGAGGCTGTTTGATTCTAAGCAAGCATTTCCTTTCTAGGCTTCAGTGTTCTCATCTGTAAAATGAAACCATTTAGACTCAATAACTGAAGTCCTTGATGTGTGTATATGCATATGTTATATACCTATGAATGTACGTGTAGTATAAAATATGTCCTATCTACCAGCATTCATAAAAATGACACAATGAGCTTTCCTGTGACCACCCCTCCACACAACACAGAGCATGCCAACACAGCTGAAGTTCTTCGGGGCACCCATTCTCATTGTCCCTCCTATCCTCACCCCCACCCCAGAGGGAGCCATACCACCATGCTGCTAAATTTGGCATTTGTCATTAAACCTTTCAAGATTTAATAATAGTTCTGTGATTTTCCTGCATCTTATAACAATGCTCATTTTTTTTGGGGGGGGGGGGCGGGATAAAGTTGATTCGTGGTTGACAGGAAGCTTCCCGTATAGACCACATCATTGGCCTTTCACTGAAATCTTATGAGAGGGGCTGACCATGAAGGATTAGGTCCAGCTTTTCTGTTCTTTTTTTCCCCCCATATTTTAAAGTTTTATTAAAGTATAGTTGATTTACTAGGTTGTGATAATTTCTGCTGTCAAGTCAGTTATATATCCAAACATCCATTCTCTTTCAGATTCTTTTCCTACATAGATGATCACAGAATACTGAGTAAACTTCTCTGTGCTCTACAGCAGGTGCCCACTGGCCAATCATTCCATAAACCTCAGCGTGCATATGCCAGTCCCAAACCCCCAGTCCATCTCTCTCCCTCCCCACCTGTACCCTTTGGTAACCATAAAATTTTCAAAGTCTATAAGTCTGTTTCTGTTCTGCACATAAGTTCATTTGTATCCTTTTTTTTAGATTCCACATATAAGTGACGTAATATAATATTGTTTTTCACTGTCCAAATTCACTTAGTGTGATAATTTCTAGGTCCATCCATGCTGCTACAAATGACATTTTATTCTTTTTATGACCGATAATATTCCATTATATATATATATATATATATATATATATATATACCACATCTTCTTTATCCATTCCTCTGTCGATGGACATTTAGATTGCTTAGGTCCAGCTTTTCAGATGAGCAAAGTGAGGTTCAGAGTGGGGTATGCCATAGCACTTATCATCTTGACTGTATTTTCATCCTGAAGCTGTGGCCAGTGTAGTGAGGTTTGGGACTCAGGTTTCAGTTAAAGACACAATGATGAGGGGAAAACAGCCCAGGTGATGAGGAAGCTTCACAGGTAACAAAGGATGAGATGTAGGAATTGGATCAAAAGATAGGAACAAGACAAATGATGCCCAACTGAGTAATCAAGAAAGCACTTAATAGATTAGAACTTATGGCAGAATCTTCTAGGCACAATTTTGCTCTTATAAGCCAAAGCTCTAATGTTTATAAAGCAAAATAAGGATGTTTCCAGAATAAGCTGTAAGAAATGGTAGAGGTTATCCAGTTCCCTTGTTGCTATGATCCTGGACTTCCTGCAAATGTCTAATAAGATGCAATGGGATCATATTACAAACCAACTAATATAGTGTCAGGAAAGGTACTTTAAGTATAACATTTCAGAATTAGTAAATGTAGGACTAGGGAACTGCCAGGAAAGAGTAACCATAACCTTACTAAATTACCTCCCATAAAACTGGAGGGCACTTCTTTGTTTATAGACTTCTCAGAGTCTCAGACCATCAGCAGGGAAATGAGAACTTTTTATGTACAACTGACCAGCTCAGACAGCAGGAATTTACTTGAAAGAGGGTGGCCCATATCTCAGACAGCCCTTTTGAAGCCTGGACTAATTTTGTCACATGTCTGGTATTTTTAAGGAAAATATGTTGGCTTCAGTGATCTCAAACTCTTGGTCAGTCTTACCTGGGGCACTTGAATACTCTGATGTCTTCCTTTCTCCAGGTTCCTATCTGTAAAACTGACTTTTAAAAACTTCTGGATTCCTCAATTCTTTTTCATAAAAAACAAGAATCATGACTGTTGAGACAACTGTGATTTGCAAAATGTAAGTGTGTAAGCCAGACAGACCGATTAATGGAGCTTCAGTTGTTCATGACAAGTCTCCCGTGTTCTAGGAGTAAAACATGTGACGGTCATATCCATGGAGTGGACATTCTTTCTAGTGATCAGGATGGGCCTGGGAAGGACTATGGGGTTGGGTCTTGGATGGTCAGTGCTGTTCATTGTATACACAGATGATACTGATGATCAGGAATGTTAAGTGCTGAACGCTTTGCATGCACCTTGTCATTTAAGCTTTCTAACAAATAATCGAGTCCTATTATTTCCATTTTCCCTATTCTTGAAGATAAGGCAACAGAAGCTCAAAGTGATGCAGAGTCACTGAGAAAGCAAGTGGGGGAGCCAGGGTTCAAAGATCAGTCTGTTTGGACAGTCCCAGCTCTTAAGCATTTTTCCATCTCATCCCTCTCAGTGGATCTCTTGTTCTGCAATAAGACCTAGGCTCTGAACCTTTTCTCTACTGGTCATGTGGAGGTATGTTTGCACAGATCCAGCCTGGGACTGCAGGAGACAGGGACTTATTACCATCTGAGAGCAAAGGAAATCAGCATACGACCTTGGCCTCATTAGCATGAGGCTCAATCTCCTCAGGTTGCCAGTCTTGGCCAATTACACTTTTATTATAAGCAGCTGTTATATTTGTGCTTCCCAGGTTACTCATGGCTAAACATGAGTAATAAATTGATAGCAACTACTGGAGTGATGCCGACAATTAGCTTGTCTCAAGTCCAAGGGCGAAACAGTCTTAAGTGTCCTACTGACTCTTGAGCTCCAGGACAAACAAGTCTTTATGCCACTGAAACGGCCTTAAGCGACGTAATATTTTTCAGGTGAAAATACTTAGCATGCTAGGCCTGTGTAGATGTATGTAAAGAGACAGAAGGTGCTTTTAGCAGATCAGAGAGTTTCTATTCTGTGGGCTTGTTTCGCTTTTGTGGAAGATCTCAAATATGAGAAAATAGCTCCAAAGAGTTAATATTTACCAACACTTGTCATAAATGTTAGAAATCTTGACATGTAGGGATACATGTGTGTATATCTATATATGTATCTGTGTTTTTTAACCTTTGTGTTTAAAAAGAAGTAAACAAAATGAAGCACTCTGTACCAGCGGAAATATCTGAGACCCTGTGGTTTCTGACTTTTGGGGTTTGATATGCACCAACACAAAATTACAAAATCTTTTAGGGGTTTGCTATTCAATAATACAAAACAAAAACAAATAAGACAACTATAAATAAATCCTATCTAGCTGATTTAAATTACAGGGCTCATGCAGCTTGAGCAAACCCTCTTCCTTTAGCCACAGTGTGACTCTTCTTGATTGAGAATCAAGTTTCTGGGCTCTTTCTCAGAGAATGAAATTACAAAACACAAGACAGCAGATTTTTTAAAAATTGTCCCCAGGTATCCCTGCTGAATATCAAATGACTAGGTCAGAAACTCAGTCGGAAACTCTGCTTCAGGAAGAGCAGAACAAATCCCCCTCGCCTGGGAAGCCCAACAGAGCATTGTTTTAGTTCCTGGGAGATAATGACAGTGGAATAGAACTTTGTCCCAGGTAATGGTCTCCTGCTGGTGGGGGAAACAGGTGCTTGTGGGGAGGTAAAACAGAGGTGCTCAGCAAAAACAAACAAGGGGCTGAACCACTACCTTCCTTTTAAAGCAAAAACTGTTGCTCCTGGAACTGAGCCCCTCCCAGCAGCTTCCATTCGGTTAGAAAAATCTTGCTTCGGAGCTGCTCTGGGCTGGGGTGTCCCTGAATGTTGGGGGGCAGGGTAGAGAGGTAACAGAGCCACTGGCTCTACTCTTCCTGGATTGCTGGCTTTAGAGATAGGCTTTGGGGACCATTTTGAATGTCACCAGCTGCTAGACAAAACAGGCTTTCCATAAAAACACACGCCCTGCAACACACATCAGTAACCAAAAGAGTTCTACCTGCCCCCCTTCCCACCCTCAACCCCTCCCATTTTATGACTGTGTCACACTGATATACTTTGTGTTGCCAAAGTTCATATGTGAGAAAACCTGCATTTTTTAAGTATTAATCAGAGATGCCTAAAGACAGAATCCAGCAATTCATTCCTTTGACTCAGAAAGTCAGTACCTTCCTATTTTTTCTCTTTTTTCCTTGTAAAATAATATTGAATACAGGGAATCTCTAATGTGTATCTCAAAACATAATTTAAACCAGATAAAAAGCGGAAATGATTGAAAATTAGACATTTTAGAAAATAACAAATATCCTTTCAGATTTGAAACAAAAAAATAATGAAAATTCAGGGCCAATGTTGTCCTTCAGCCAACTGAAGCTTTTGTGGCACACACAGCTCAAACTCTACCACTCAGATGGAAAATAGTTGGTCCGAATGCAAGCTGGCACTATTCTTTCATTCCACAAACTTCTACAATCTCCATTAAAGCTGTGTAGCTTTCAAAAGTTGAGGTCCAATTCATCTTTGCTGTTAATGAGACATTTTACAAGCGTATTTTTTCTTGGGAAAAATTTTTGAATTGGGTAAGATAAATGAGAAGTGGATATTTTTTTTTTTTTAAAAAAAAGCAGCTCCTGCTTGATCTGTGATTGACTTGCTTAGAATTCTCTGGACACGCATTTCATTTCCTGATAACTACTATTCTCCTCCCATACCAAATTCCCTCTCTTTGGGGCAGACACAGGTCATGGAAATACTAATTTGTTCTGCTGGAATTCCCTTCAAGTGTTTCAACTAGAGAATGATTTCATATCAGCTGTCAAGGTGTCCTTCCAACTTTTCCTTTTCCTCTAAGAGAGATTGTCAGTAATAGGAATGAGGCATGGGGATTAGACACACAACTTTTTGATGTTTTGTACAGCCACTATTTGTGTTTTATAATATTGCTAGCACAAAAGGATACTGACGTGTATACCCATTGAACAGTAGCAGTTTATATCTGTCTTACAGTAATTAACCTGATATTTTTAATCTAAAAATATGCTTAAAGAAAAAATTCAATGAGAAGGTGCTTTTTGCCCTCGTGTGTTTGTTTTGTTACTTGTATGTGATAATCTCATTTTTCTCCTTCAACCTTCCCAGGTGGACAAGGGCTCCTTGGTTAAAAAGGATACTCCAGTGGGTGAGAAAAGGCATTAGTTAATTTTGAAGGTGCTTTGGAAGTTTGTTCAGTAATGTAAATCACCATCCTAGAAACCTCTAGTGAGAGAGGAATAAATGGGGTGAATAATAGGAAGGAGAGCTGGTCTGAAGTACAGGAATAAAGTTAAGAGGGAAAAAGTAAAAAAAATATATATATACATATGTAGGGACAGGAAAACCTTTTTAATTTGAAGATCTTGTTCAAGCACAAAATCAGAGTATAAGAATTTGAATCAGACAGACTCGGTTCCAACTGTTACTCCAATATGGGGGAGAAATCAAAGCAAACAAGTTTTCTGGTAAATCCCAGGACTCAGAGCTGGCCAAACAAAACGAGCTCTGGACAAGGAATAAAAATTAGTGATCAATAGAAAGGTACATAGATGCTGTGGACAAGTCTGATAACACTGACTCCTCTGTCTCCATATCTGAGTGCCTCCATGCAAAACAAGGGACCATTCTAATTGTCTTCATCCTCCAGGAGTTTGGCTGGTTTTTGCATCTCCCTCATCTTGACAGCATGTTCAGAATATTTGCTAGGCTTTGCTCTGATCCAAAAAATCCTGTCACTCTGACAGGCGTGGGATGTATAAACCTGTATCTCTTCTAGACTTGCCATAAAGCAGAGTTCTCAGGAACGCAGATTCTCCCTGGTGAGAACTTTGCTTCAAGAAGAGGAAGGTCCAGGCACCCAGGCAAATGCTCAATGGAAAGAATCTGGCAGGAAATTGCTGGTTGTGAAGGTTGTGCTCCAACTCCTGTTTTGTTTTGTTTTTTTCTCTCTCTCATTTTTTTTTTTTGTCCCAGAAACATTCTATTTAACGTGAAATTTTTCTAAGAAAAAGTTCACAGGAACTATTTTAAAGTTTTAGGAAAGTCTATTTGGTAAAGGTGGAAAGTTTACAACTTCAGAGACTATTTTTTTAAAGGAAGTAAATTTCAATCACTTTAATATACACTTTAAAAGCAATTTATGATAACTGTAGCCCTCTGATGACTAAGGCTACACTGAACTTTCCAAGTTGAAACATTCATCCTTGTATTCAGGGAAAAGTCCTCTCAGCAATTTTGAAAAATATTAAAAATATGGGAGCAATTGTAAAATCACTTTCACCTGTGCAATATCCTTTTTCATGACTGTTTCCAAATTACATAGCTAGGGTTACAGATTTTCACAAACGCAGTTTCATTTGTGATAGTTGTGTGGCTGTAATTCCGGGCTGCTATTTCATTCTATTGAAAGGTATGGAGCTATCTTTGCCCTCTCTTCCTTAAACCAGCCAAGAAAATGTCAAGAAATTAAGAAGAATGGAAAACAGGAGGTAGAGATCATATTCAAAGGACCGAAATCCACCATATGAGAAAAATTAAGTTGATAATGGTTCGGGTTACCTCCCTGTTCCAAGTCCTCCATCTGTGCAATGGGCTAACGTCCCTGGGCTGGGGATGTCTGAGGATGAAGGAAGAAGTGCTCAGTCGCGGCAGAGATGCTAACGCCCAACTGTCTCCAGATTTGGAAGGTTTGAAAGCTTTGTGGCCTCTCTGAGGAAGCCGATCCAAATGCACCCGGGGTCAATTAGCCTTCTAGAAGCGATAGGATACGCACATGGATCTGGGCAGTGCTTACATTTTTAGTTTATTGGCTTGTTTGGGGGCTCTATCTGCGCTAAGCTGCAGAAGAGTGGGGGGCGGGGGGACAAGGTGGGGAGGAAAGGAGTTGGCGAAGGAGAGGAGAGTAAGAGAGATAAGCGGTGGTGGGGTGGGGTGGAAACCCCGGGAGGAAAAGGAAATGCTGAAGGCGGAGAACGCAGCCAGAAGAGGGACGGGGAAGAGGTAGGGTGGGACCTCGGCTGTGTCCCGATGGTGTGCGCCGCGGAGCCCCGGGCCGCTCTTTCGGCAGCCGAGCTGGGTCCCTTCGCCAGGCCACCGCCCACTGCCCCACTCCCCCTCCCCGTCCCCAGCCCAGGCGGCCGCCTTGGGGAGGTGGGAGCCTAAGGGATGCTCAGCTTTGCCCGCTTCCCTCGCCAGGCTCGGCCGGGATCCGCACCCAGCGAAACTGAGCCGTGGCGGGGGCAGCCCGGGGCTGGGTGGCTCGCCAGGCTGGGTGGGGTGGGCCCGGTTTACTGGAGGTAGTGTTTGCAGGAAGGGAGGAGAGAGGGGCCACTCGGGCCTCGCCCAGCGCCGCGGGCCGCGATGGGCCGGGAGTGAAGATGCAAATGGGGCTCCAAGTTCTCTTTTTTTGCGGGCGGCCGCTGGGCACGAACTGCAATCCCGAAGGTCCGCTGCCCCTTCGGTCTCCGCAGTCTTTCTCCAGCGCTGGGGAGGCGCCCCGGCAGGTCCTGAGTCGTGGCGCTCTCGGGGTTCCGGCGCCGACCGCCACGTGGGGCCCGGGAGCGGAGCGCAGAGGGAGGCAGTCCGCTCGCCTCGACTTCTCCGGCGCGCCGACGGCTCGGAGAGCAAGGGCCCCTCTCGGGGCAGGAGTCCTCGCCCGCCCGGCGACCTCGCCTTAGCGTCGGGGCCCGCCTGGGGCTGCGAGGACAGAGGCCGGGCGCGGACTCCGCAGCGGCCGTATCCGTAGCCGGCCCAGACGCTCCTTCTCGCCCTTTCCTCCCCGGGTCTGGGGCTCTAAGCCCCCGGAACCCCCGCGCGGGAGAGGGCAGAGAAGACAAAACAGTCCAAGCTTTCTGCCCGCGCAGCCGGAGGAGCATCTGGGGGCGCTCCAAGTTCGGGGGTGTCGCCTCTCCCAATGACTTGCAGGGGTGGGTGCCAGGCTGGGCTTCTTGACAGTTTCATGCCTACGTCTAATCTCTCCCTCGCTTTGCTTTGCACTGGGGGAGCTGCCTCCTCCTCTTGGAGAAAGAGGCTGCGCCTGCACCCAGAGAGAATCCTCGGGTGACCTGGGGAGCGGAGTTGTCTGCCCTTGTTGCGACCTGGGGCCAGGAATTAGTTTCTGATGCCTCAGAGAAACACGATGGCTTCAAGGAACATAAACTTATAGTAGGGCCAAGCCTAAACTTAATTAAAAAAAAAAAAAAGTCCTAATTATCTAGCTTGCCTTTTTGCGTCTACTTAAAAAATTGTGATGGGTGGGTCACTCTATGCTTGTGTCTAGTTTGCCTTCATTTCCCTCGCAGTTGTCCCAGCAGTGTCCACGTAAAATATTTTCTTCTGTAGAACCCTTGGAATAAAATCAGATATTTCTGTTTGGATGGTTCTACGTCAAAGACCAGAGGTGGCAGCCCCCCAGCTTTGCCAGTGATTAATGGAAGGACATTTCCTACAATAAGGTAGAGTCAATGCGGTGCCCACAAGCCATTGATTTCCGCCCCTGTGTCGTAAGCTTGTTGTTCACTCTCTCCTAAGATTATGGCAATAATCATCATCATAATAATAATCAGGACACAAACAGCTTTTGAGAAGTCCTTGGTAACTACCTCTTCTTGGAGGTGACACACACACCCCCCCCCACCCCATCCTGTGGACCTATGTTTTATTTTTGCTGGAGGAACAGCAGAATTGCCTGAGTTTTTAAAAAATGATCTATTTACAGACTTGCTAATGCCTCTGCAGAAATCCTGTTTATCGGCCCAATAGTTGTGACAGGGTTAGAAAACCATTTTAAACTGTTAATCGGCCACAAAAAGGGTCCCAGATTGACGCCTTTCACTTACCTTTGAAAGGCTATAAAAGCCATGCTGTACTTTGGGATGAAATTAGACAGCGACAAAATCATTACCTTGACTTCCCACAATAAAGACAGCCTTAAAGAGGGGCTATTGATGGTTTCAAATTACATAACGGTAGTTTATAAGTTCTTCCTCTGGGCTCACAGAAAGCAATTTTAAAGTGTGAATTCTTCAAAGAACAACCAACCTCTAGCATTCAAACACTGACATGCAGCTGCCTTTTAATTTTATTTATTGCAAAACGGCTATTAGAAAAAAGGAGAGAAAAACAAAACCAAAAATCCCAGCAAGAGCAGGCCGAGCCTCAAGAGAATCCTGTTCGTGTTATATTTCACCAAGCTCCCTGGGCTCACACTTGGTCCGAGAGCTCAGAGAACTCGACCTCTTCCTCCGGCGCAGGACAGGGAGTGGAATTCATAGCCTCGCGGGTAGGGAGAGCCCCGCGAGTGTCACCAGGTCCCATCTGCCCACAGCGTCTGCAAATTTTAAATCTGGTAGAGCCTCGTCTAGGCTACAAGGAAAGGCATTTCCCACGGAGTACCGATTCCGGAGGTGGGGTGGGCTTGAGGCTGGGTCCGGCTCTAAAGGTCAACCCTCTCACCCCCGCCCCACTGGGTCGGCTCCAACCTGGCCGAGGGTGCGCCTCCATCTTACTGTGGATCTTTCCTCGGACGGATTTCGACATCAATCGGGAAGGCGACGGAAAGCTGGCGGCCCTTTCCTTTGCTCTCAAAGTGGCATCTGCATTTTCACCGGCTATCCCCTCAAACCCCATCCACCTTGTAACCCCACCCTTGCGAGCAAGGCCTGTAAAAACCTTATGGGGTACCCTGCCGCCCCAGCTCACCCTTCTTTAGGGCCGAGTCAGTGGTGGAAAAACCGACCGGGGGGCCCTGTCTTTACCCAGCAAAGACATTCCGGACCAACGCATCGAGCGCGGCGCGCGGAGGGAGGAGCGCGCCCCCTTTAACGTGTTGGGGCATGCGGGCTGTTGGGGTCAGGAGCGCCCTAGGAGCAACTTTGCAGCGTATTTGAGAGGCCGGAGGGGAGTGGAAGAACAGCGCGGCAAGCTGGGGTTCCGCCGCATTCGCTGCGCAGCACTGCCCCCTGGTATCCCGCGCCGAAACTGCCCCGCTCAGCGGCGACCGCTCGCTCTCCTCCGCGGCCCCGATCGACCTTTTCTTCTTTCTTGGCCAGAAGCCCTGTCTGAGAAGCTGTTCCGGAGGCCTCAAGAAGGCCCTCGTGCCCAGCTCAAAGCTTGCCTCCCCGCCCCGCCTCAGGCACTCACCTCCCCAAAGAAGACTCAAGGAGCAGGCTGTCCTAGCCAGGTCCTCAGCGTGGCCCGCGCTCCTTCTCAACTCCACTCTTGCGCCCCAGTCCCCGCTGATGTCAATTTAGGAGGGAACTGGAGATGTGGGGGTTGCCAGGAGGCCTCTACTACAGGCTTGGGCAAGCGTGGGAGGCTTGTGCACACAGAGACTCTCAACGGGTTGGGAATATACATTCTTTAATGTACACCAGCCCCCTGGGCATTGGGGGGGGGGCTCTCCAGAGAACACCAGGAGGGAGGGTCTGCCTCTTCCTCACACCCACACCCCAAAGTGGGAGAAATGGGCAAGGTACCAGGTGACCTACTCCAAACGCCAGGGCTGGACCGGGAGAGCCCAGAGACTCCTGCCTGCCCCCCATCACTCCACCCCAGGGTGCCCCTTCCTACCCGCCCTGCTGGCTCTGGCTTCTGGAAGGCCAGGAGGAAGACTGCCCTCTTCTGCAACCTAGGCTGGGTATCTGATGCCACGCGTGGGTAACGGGCTCACGCACCAGGACACATTACTAACTGGAGGATTCCTTCTATGCTTGGCGGCTAAGCTTGAGGGACAGGCAGGAGAGGTAGGTGTTAAGATCCCTGGACAGAGGGAATGCTTTCCTGCTCCGGAACCAGATGAGGCTGGACTTCCACCTTGGCCACCCACTGTCTGTGTGACCTTGAGTCAGTTACTTCAGCCTCTCTGTACATCATTTTCCTTGTTAATTTTTCAGGGCTGTTGTGAGAATTGATAGAGATAATGTCCTTAAAGTGCCTGCATGGGCTCAGTCAAGGTCACCCTTGGTGAGTACAGGTGTTCGAAGCAGGAAAGTGCCCCAGAAAGCACCTTGTGGGGGTGGGGGGGCCCGGGCGTCTGCAGCACTGTGCTAGAGGATCTCTAAACTCCAGTTTTTTGGGGGGGGGGTGGGAGGAGGATACAGATCAGTGACACCCCTGAAAGCTGAGCTCTGGGGTCCCCCGTGCTTTCTGGGTCTCTTCCACCAGGGCTCAGACGGTACTGCAAGAAAGGGAGGACTTCGTTTACATCCCTCAGCTCAAGGAAGCCAGTCATCCTGGCTTGTGACTGCATCAAGCGATGAAAACACTGGCCTAACACCTGTGGCACACCCAGTCTTAACCTGTGCCAGACACAGGACTAAAAGCTGTGCATTCACTATCCCATTTCATCTTCACAACGCCAGCACAGAGTAGTTACGTTTCTAAATCTCCATTTGATGGAGCAGGAAACTGAGCTCAGAGAGGTTGGGTTACTGGCTCGAGATCACACAGCTGGTAAGTGGCACAGCAGGGATTTGCACCAAGCATTTTTTTTCCCCCCAGAGGCCAAGCCCTCTCATGTGTGACATTAGAAAGCACAAGTTTTCCTCTTTCCACTCACTCCACGTTGCCTAAACCGCGGTTTCCTCTTCCCGGCGGCGCTGGCACTGCGGCAGCTGAGGCGCGCTCCGCTCCCGGGAACCTCGGGCCTCGGCGCGCCATTTTCCGTCGCGCAGTTAGTTGCCGGGGCGTCCTGAGACCTTTTGATCGAGTCCCTTTCGTCTCTAGGCCCCTCGGCGATCTCCGATCAGACTCACCCACCAGAGCACCGCCACAAAGGTCTGGGGAAGAAACCTCTCACCTCCCTGGAGTCTCAGCTCAGCGTTTGGGAAGGAACCGTTTAAAAACCCAGGTGAGGCCACGCCTGCTGAGTCCCGGGAGGCGCGGGGAGGAGCACGGAGCCGGATGTTTCCGGACTCTGGCGGGTGCCCACGCCGCCCAGGAGCTCGCTCGCTCCCCCAGCCTAAACGAAGCTCTCTAGGCCGGGAGTCGAGGGGAATCTACTGCATGTAACCAACTGCGGGTTCGCGGCGCACGGCCCCCTTACTAAGAGGCAATCAGCTACCGAGACCCCACTGAGAGAGGACTTGGACTTGGGGTTCCCAAGCCAGCTGCTCCCAAGAGCTGTCCCTGAGCTCCCCCGTCAGCAAATATTTAGTGAGCGCCTCCTTGATGCCAGGTCTGCACCCAGCCCTCCCCCCGCCCAGTCACTGTCCATTTCCAGGGCGACCCCAGAGCCCCCATTCTCTGTCTTAACCTGTGCTCTCCATGGGGGGCCCACCCACCCTCCTCCCCTCTTCGCTCGGCCCCGCTCTCGGACCGCGCTGGGCGAAGCGCCCCCTGGCGGTAGGAAGCCGAGAGCACTCGTCGCCCTCTGGCCGGAGCCTGCAGGTCGCCCCTTTCCACCCAGACACCCTGGCCTGCTTTGCTCAGTCTTGAACTTCCAAGGGGGGTGGCCAGCCTTGTCCCTAGAGACCTCCGAGAGCCGCTCAAGGCTTATTTTGACTGGCCGAGGCGCGCGGCTGTCCCAAGCCCTGCCACTTTGTCCAGCAGCCAGCCTGGTCGGGTCCTCCCTGATGAGAAACCAGAGGCCAGATAACCCTCCACGCACTGGCTGGCTTCATTTGGACCCTAGGCCTCTTGGAGGCAAGCACTATGGTTGAGAAAAGGAAAAACAAACAACCCACACTCAAGTCCAAGGAGTCAAGGAAAACTGTAGATTTCTGGTTCTGGATTTTCAAAAAGAAAATGTTCCACGCAACCACCAGAAACACACCCTCTTGTCCACTGCCCCTTGCTGTATTTTGTGAACTGGAAGGACAAATATGCCACAATTTTCTGGGCTGTCACATGTGTGTCCCTGGTGCCATCTGCTCAGGTCTCTGTGTGAAGCACCTTCTCTCCCTTGAAAATCCAGGAGGGCAGATGAGATGGAGAGAGATGGCTAATCAGAACCAAAGCAGGAGGAAAATGCTGAGAGTGTTCAAACACCCAGCTAGCAAGTGGGGAAAACCGGTAGTGCCCAAACAACCTCGCCAGGAGTTCTAGCCACTGGCACCGTGCTGGACTAATTCTCTCAACCCCTTTGAGACCCGTCCTCCCCATACATCACAGTATTTAATCTGCAAGTATTTTCAGCATGTATTGCCAAAAGATCACCACATTATCTAAACCCCAAACCATCAACACACTCACAGTACCAAGATACACCCAGGAAATTCACATTCCTAAGCATGGACCATCCAGCCAACTGGCAATTCATTTTAACCAAAATTCTTGGTTAGAGCTTCTTGGGTTTCAACTCTGGGGTCAGAACAGCCTGGATTTGAATCTCGATTTTTGTCACTTAATAGCTGAATGACTTGGGCAAATCACCTGTCTAAGCACCAGTTTTCTCTCCTGTTACAATAAGTGTTATTTCACTTGTTGTCATAAAGATAAAATATTTTGCATGTCAAGAGCTTAGAATGGCTCTAAGGAACTATACTTTGATTATTTCTCCTAAAGCTGGAGTTCAATGAGACTTTAGCTAATGAAGGTTTGAAAAGTAGATTTGACTTGGACTTAAGGATGAGGCTGAAGGCAGGGATATTATTACAAGGTCAGTTTTTAATCCTGGGAGGGTCAAACTAAAAAATGAGTGATAGGCGGGATGGAAGCCTGCATGGGTGAGAATAAGAAAGGCTGGGAGTCAGGACTCAGGTTTCTCCCAGGCCTAACGGTTTTCTTGTAGTTGTCTTGGGCAGAGCTGGTCTTTCTCCTCTGTAGTCTTGCACCCAACCGAATGAATGGTTGATGAGATCATCCTAAACGTGGCCTTGCACTGCTATCTTTCCATTTGCTTCATTAGCACCTACCTTCTCTGAATGGGTCAAACTCCTCTGCCATATGCTCTCAGAGGACCACACGCCTTCTCTTCATGAGGACTTATCACTGTTAAAACTTTACATTGAGGGAATTCCCATCGTGGCGCAGTGGAAACGAATCCAACTAGGAACCATGAGGTTGAGAGTTCGATTCCTGGCCTCGCTCAGGGGGTTAAGGATCCAGTGTTGCCATGAGCTGTGGTATACGTTCACAGACGCAGCTCAGATCTGGTGTGGCTGTGGCTTTGGCAGAGGCCGGCGGCTACAGCTATTTTCCCCTAGCCTTGGAACCTCCATATGCCATGAGTGCGGCCCTAAAAGGACACACACACACAAACCCCCACAAAACTTGACATCGAGGAATTCCCACTGTGGCACAGTGGCTCAAGAATCTGACTGCAGCGGCTCCCTTGGGTCTGAGCTGTGGCTCAGACTCAGTCCCAGGCCTGGAACTTCCATATGCTGCAGGTGTGGCCTAACCCCCCCCCCCCCCCACTTTACATTTATTTGTGTGATCATCAGGTTGTCTTTCTTTGGCTCTAAGCTGCATGGCTGTTTTCTTGTCCCTGTATTCGCAATACTTAACACAGTGGATAACTGTTGAGTGGCAACAAAATGGCTCTTTTTTTTATAGCTACATTCAGAAAGTAGTTTAACCCTACCCCTCACCCTAATTAGCCGTCATAGTAGGTAATTCACAATACACTCTTTCAACATGTTGTAAAGAAATTAGCCTCCAAATGCACTGCTAGGCAAGCTATTTGAGAGGTGACAGAATAGAAAGGCACACAGACCAAGTTAAGGTGCTTGAATCTCATGGATTATTGGATAAATTTAAAACACTCTGGGAGAAGGAAGAGGAAGGAGATGGGGTAGCTTAGCACAAATATGATAAGGTGTAAGCAGGTGGGAGAACCACTCCCAGAACAGGGGGTTATGTCACATGCATGTTCACGTCCCCTCCCTCCCCTTCTTTCTCTCTCCATATTTCAATGTTAACCTTCCCCCTCAGTGATGTGGTTACAAGCCCTAGAGTCGGGAGCGAACAATGGGATAACAGACAGAAGGCGCCCAAGGCAATGACACACACTTGCACCATTAGAGAGCCATGGTCAAGTTCACCTGGCCACAGCAGGAACTCTGCTGTTAGCCTCCTGAACATCTATGGGTTTAGCTGTGTTTCTTCAATGGACCACATCTGGGACCATGAATGGTTGTCACCAGTGGGTGGCTAGTTTAGAGGATAACATAGCTACCAGCCCTCGGGTGGCTTGATTGTACTTTATAACTTGGTCTTTTTGTCTCTATCTGTCCTTGGCACTATGGTTTGTTCTATCCTATTTTCTGTCTATTCTGTCCATCTTCTCTGTTTATTCTAATCAGGTTGCTGATTTACCTGCATGGGAATTTTGCTTGTGTCCCACACATACTTGTGACTCATCCTTTATCCTGAACACATCCTATGCATCTGGTTTAAATTTCTTAGTCTCCGGACTTGCTTGCTATCTATACTTCACACCTCTTAAGAGCTTAATTTATCCCATTTGTATTTCTTCTAGAACATGATTCAATATTTTCAAATAACACAGCAGATACACATTACACAGTGCATTTATTAAACACCTACTACGTGCTAATCATCACGCTAGGCAGCCTTCCATGGAGTGGAAAAATACAACCAAACAACCCACCTAGTCATGTGAAAGGTGATAAATGCCAGGAAGGTGAGGTGGGGGTTGGGGAGATCTGCTGTCCCAAGAAAGTGAGGTGAGCAGTCAGGGAGAGCTTCCCAGAGGAGGTGGCATTGGGGCTCAGATCTGAAAGAAGCGCTCCATGGTCCTGGGGTTTCAGAAATTCCTAATAAATAAACGTCAAGGTCTATTGCTTCCTCCCATCCCAGTTTTGAGTCACATTTATTTCCATCCAACTTTCCAAGGGAACATAACCTGTTCTAGTCTCCCAAATGCGCAAATGTTATGTTTTACACAACAATAAGAACGAAACACACCTATTGGCAAAAGACACTGCAGAACAGTGTTTAGGCTTATAAATGGTTCTAACTGGGATCAACAGCCTATAATTAGACTTTAACAATCCAAGAGAGGAGTAATATGCACCCTGCAGGACAGATTGGCGTCTTTTTCTTTAGTTCCGCAGGTTTGGTGGGTAGATTGGCCCCCGACTTGCCTCCTACAATAACTGTCCCACCGAGGTAAACATGTCACAAACAAGAACAATGAGATCACCAATAATATAACACTAATACCATAAACAAAAGAAACGCCACCTTCGGCTCTGGTGGAATGAAAAACACAATGTGGACCAACTAACAGGGCTATTTAAAAAACAAATTACTCACGGCCAAGCTTCTTAGCTCTCCAAACGCAATTTTCTGGGAACCTTGGTATGAGAAGAAGTTTTCCCTGAAAGGGACCCGCCTCTGCTTCTTTTTCGATGGCGCTTGCTTACAGATCTGAGGCCTTGGGCAAAGAAAATACCCCACACAGGCCCACCTCGACCCTTATTCTCACTTATTCCTCCTTATTTCCCCCCAAACTGAGACATTTCTAGAGTCACAGGTTGCTGTAAATGGAAAGTCTGCAGGTACATCCCCCTTAATGACATTTTCCAGAAACACTGGGCTTTTCCCAAATGCCAAAGCCCTCTGGTCACAGGCCACACTTCCTTGATAAGGACCTTTTTCTGTATTTTCTTAAAGAATGTGTAAGTGGGTAACCGAATGTCAGTTGTACTGCATTTTTAGAAATTACTTGGTCCATCCCCTTTGTTTTGTAGATGAGAAAACAGGCTCCAGGTGCAGATTCAGAAGACATGAAAGGCCTTGTTGTGAGGAAGGTACAAGGTATCCTTATATAAATAAATAAGAGAGACAGACTTGGGTAGCAAGCACGATGCCTGGCTCTTTTCATCTGGGTATTGTCATTTGCCCTCATTCCATGAATCAACTCATTGGACCAAGGGATAGGTAGCCGGAGTTCTCAGTTAGCTTCCATGTGACTTGACAAGAGAGACAGAGACAAGGACCAAGCCCACTGTCTAGAAATGGAATGAATGTGTTTCTAGTGGGATGACTGGTATTTATAGCAGAAGAGATGTTGCACTGGTTAGGACCTTTGAGCTAACTCAAAACTGACCCAAGAAATGAAAGGCCTTTATTGGATCACCCGACAAAAAAAGTCCAGGGGAATACTGATTTTAGGCAGAGCTATATCCAGAGACCAATGATATCCTCAGTTCTTCACTCTGTTTCTTGGGTTCCTCATGGTGACAAGAATGCTGCCAGGCACCCCAAGCTGGCGTTCTTCTCAGGTTTAAGTGCTGTGATAGAGAGTGCCTATCTTTGATAACGGCAGGAGCCTCAATGCTTCTGATTGGGCTGTGTGCTTACACCTCAACCAATCAGTGTGGCCAAGAATAAGCAGGGCTCCAAATGCTCAAGTCTGAGTTGCATGTTCATTCCCAATACAGGTGAAACATCATACTGAATGTGAGAGAGGATGGTTGCTCTTAGGAACAACCATCCTAAGATGGTTTCAGGAGAGAGCAGCCAAGGTGTTAGGATAGCAAAACCAAAGTCATCCACCATAGATGTGAAATTGGACTCAAAAGACATTACTTAGCACATCAGCCTTCCAGTGGCAGTCCCAGCTCATGCGGTTTTCTGGAATCCAGATGGTTTTCCAGAGATTCCCCCAAGCTCAGGCACAGCTGCTTGAGCAATATGAAGTGCCTCAGATTAGCATTTTCTCCTCCATCCATGAGGCAGGCTTGTGAAAGCAACAGTTTGATTTCAAGACTGTGAATTCTGCAGATTTGTAATATGGCTTCCAATTCACCAGACTTTTGGGTGCTGGCAAGCAGTTTCCTCATCTGTCTGATGGGGACAATACAGTGAAAGTGGACGCTTTTTGTAAAAGAAAAAATACCATTCAGAGGACATAAGGGTGGCCAGAGACGTCAAGTCTATGGCCACAAAGCCAATGGCATAGATGTTCTAGGCCATTTCAGATGAGGCACAAGTTGACGTGTGGGTGAAAAACTAGTTAAGGGACCTACTCGTCTCCAAACTAAATCCTGTGTACACTGTCTCAAAGACTCTGAGTTTTTGACCAAGCATGAGAAGAAAGGAGATGCAAAGGGACTTTTTCATTTACAGAGCCCCAGAGGGCAAGCGTGTTATCCATCTACCCCAGATGTGAGTCGTGAATATCACATGAGACCTGGGGAAGGAGATAAGACACAGGATGACAACAGCCACCTACCTGTTGGTCCTTTCACCTGAGTTGGCAAGCACTTAGAAGGTTCTAGTGGGGGAACATGTGCTGGCGCAGACCAGAAGGCAGCTCAGGGGTGAACTCAGAGCAATGGTTGCAGTCACCTAGGAGCCTACCAGGAGAAGCCCAGGGGACATCAGTCTTCAGAAGTCTTTCTAGACTTCTCCAGAGCAACTGCCCTTACTGAGTGGTCATGCACTCCTCGGATGTCCTGAATGTAGGAACCGTGCATCCGACCCTGTTCACAAGCCCACTTTCAAGTCTGGAGCGCAGGACAGCAAAGCCGTGCCGAACCCACAAACCAGAAATTCAGGGCCAGTTCCCTCTGCCTTCCTGCTGGGTTGCCCCCTGGGTTCTGCAGGGAAACCAAAGGCCCGTGAGCCCAAGGGGCATCCTTCTTTACAGTTCTGTCTCCAAACACATTTTAAGAAAAGGAAATTTCTGCAAGAGCATAATAATCTTGGGGAGAAGGGAAAAGCAGTTGTAACATCCCCATGTGGCAATAAAGATGAAAACCTCGTGAAGTCCTGCTCGTCTCATCAACAGGTGATCGAAGGTGGGTACGGCTGCTGCATCTCCCTGGAGAATCTTGTCACTTCATCCTGGCAGCAGAACACTGCACTGCCACACGGTGCCATGTGCCACCCCAACTGAGAAGAGGCTCTGCAGTAAAAAGGAGGCACGTGGAGTTGAGTAGCTGGAAGTAATTTCCATTTTAATTTCCATGCCTGTATAACACAGTCTGTCACATCAGTGTTGTCATATGTTCATGGGCTGGCTTGGAAGGAGGAGGGAGCCTGAGGGGGTGGGGCTGGCACTCCCGTTGCCATTGGAGACAGAATCTGGCTTTAGTTTTGTTGGAAGAGCAGTTCCAGTGGCTGTGAATCCAGGCTGGGAGAATGCTGGCATCCCACCCTCTGGAGGGAGCCCTACTGGCGGAGTTTAAACGCAGGACTTCTGCCTGGGGGAATCTTTTGAGTCTGAAATATTCATATTCTCGGGAAAATATTCATATTCTCGGTGGAAGAGGGCAGCTATTCCGTAAATCTGTAGATGAGCATCATTGAACCCTGTGTACTTTTCCCAAGTTAGGAATGAGGTTAAACTATTGGGGCGGGGGTTTTAACCGGTCTTTGGACTTGGCTGAAAGCAGGGAGCTGCATTTCCCCTCCTCTTCCTTTGTAAATGTCGAGGAAAATCCAGACTTGTTCTTTGAGCGCCCTCCGGTGGCAGTCATCAAGAATACTCCAGTTCTGTGGGTTTTGCGGGGAGTTAGGGACACCGAGGCCGCCTGGGCTTTCGATAAAAAGCAATAGGAGAACAGATGGTCTACCCTTTTAGTGGTGGGGCAAAGGGTCCGCTCCCTCCCTCTGCAAGGTGGCCGCAGTTCGGAATCTGAGGAGTTGAAATTCCTCCGGACGTCTGGCCCTGCTGATGTGCACGTGTCCTGGGGTGCAGAAGACTGGGAAATCTGCTCTGTGCTGCTTTGGCGCTCCTATACTTGCTTACCCTTTTCTAGGTGGGCCTCAGTTTCCCAACCAGATTGGCAGCTCCTCCAGAGCCGAGGTGGCACCTTAACCATCTTTGAAGGGCGCCTCCGCTGCTGATCCGAGTGCTTCCTGGAGGAACGCTGGAGCCGGGGCAGGTCACAAGGTGAACTGCACAGCGCGCCTCTGAGGCTGATGCTGGGTGATCGACTGCGTCAGCTGCTTGCCTGCCTCCTGCGTGCGAATTCTCATAGGTCCTGACAGATGGTGCCGGCTTTGACAGCTCGTCAGCTCCGTGAGGACGCTGGTCCCCACTCACTGCTCTTGGACCGCCAGCTCTGATTCTGTGTGCCGGGCTTCTCCGCTAATGCTTTAGGCTTGGGAAGTGGGGACCTGCCTGGAGCAGCACGGCGGGAGTTCCAGGGCAGCCGTGGGGTTGGAAGAAAGACCCGCGGCAGGAATCACAGTGAGAAGTGCTCAAAGTCAACACGCAGACATGACGCGCTGAAAGCTTAAGGAAAGCTCTAGAGAGCAGGGGGACTACAGCTCCAAGAGCATCGCACATGAAAACACCAGACCCAGGTTGGAGGCCTGGTTCTGCGGCTCTGGGAGGCTCCCTGAACCCAGTATCTGTATAACTTTGGTGTACATGTTTTCCAAAGATCCTTTGCCAGATCCGATATTCTTTTCAATATACATACGATGTATTTTAAAATAGCTAATGGTGTGTGTTCAATGGCCTGGGGTTGTTTGCTATCACTTTCATTGATGAGAACTAGAATCTGCAACTCAAGAATTCTTGTCATCGTCCTCATTGGTGGGGCATTGCCTGGACACCACTGCCCCCTTGTGGCAGCAAGTCTAATTTTGTAGGTTGATGATAAATTCCACAATTCGTAAAACCTTATAAACTTGGATATATAAAAGGGTTGAAGAAGGTCCCCAAAGCTTTATTCATCGCTGAAAGGGACATATGCTTGTAACAAGATCAGATGCCTTAGTCATTCACCCCCTTAATGCCTTGGCTTTACTTCAAGTTAGTAATTTAGAAGTAATCTTTAAGTGGATTTACAGCCAAATTACCTAAATCCGCTCATAAATTGACTCACAGATTAAAATGTGCCAACTTCTGAGACTTGGTACGCTCCACCAGAGTGGATTCATTAAAAAGAGAAATGACACTAAGCCCTGGTGGCACTTGTAGGTATTAAACACCCCATTTGTGTGAAGACAATCTTTTCTTTCTTCTTTTTATGGAGGTAAGATTTACAAAATGTAAAATCAGCCATTTTACACTTGATCTCAGCCAAAAGGCCGAGAAGCGATAAAATCAGCCATTTTAAATTGAACTATTCAGTGGAATTTATGATGTTATGTAACCGTCTATTTTCTTTCATCATTCCCAAAGAAAACTCCTGTACCTATGCAGTTAGTACCCAGTCCGCAGTTCCCAATCCCCAGTTACCTGGAAACCACCAGTTTGCATTGTGTCTCTGTGGATTTACCTCATTCTAGTAAATGAAGTGGAATCCTACTGTATTTGTCCTTCTGTATTTGGCTTTCACTGAGTGTAAGGTTTTTGAGGTTCATACACGTTGTAGCATGTATCAGAACTTCATTCCTTTTTATGGCTGAATAATATTCTATTACAAATCTATCACTCATCCACTGATGGCCATTTGAGTTGTTTTCACATTTTGGCCCTTGTGAATAGTGCTTCTTTGGACAATCATCTACAAATTTGTTTTTGAGTCCCTGTTTTCAATTCTTTGAGGGTATATATCTAAGAGTGGAATTTCTGGGTCATATAGTAAGTCTATACTTAACTCTCTTTTTTTTGTCTTTTTGCTATTTCTTGGGCCGCTCCCGCAGCATATGGAGGTTCCCAGGCTAGGGGTCGAATCGGAGCTGTAGCCACCGGCCTACGCCAGAGCCACAGCAATGCGGGATCTGAGCCGCGTCTGCAACCTACACCACAGCTCATGACAACGCCGGATCCTCAACCCACTGAGCAAGGGCAGGGACCGAACCCGCAACCTCATGGTTCCTAGTCGGATTCGTTAACCACTGTGCCACGACGGGAACTCCTATTTAACTTTTTAATAAACTGAGACTTCAGAATGATGTGTCATAGGAGGGGAAGATGATCTCCACCAGCATCTGATGGAGAATAATTCCTACCACCTCTTTATTTATTCTCCCAGATCTGTTGCAGCTTTGTGAGTTGGCTGGCGTGACTTTACTTGGCTGGGGTGAGGGGTTCTGGTTGGCTCCACATGTCTGGGAAATACCCTTCAGAGATAGATGCTCTTCTCAAGGTGCATAGCAGGAGCCCAGGAGACCAAACCGATCTATGCACACACATTAAAAGCCTCTCCCGGCATCACATCTGCTGCCATTTCATTGGCCAAAGTCCCATGGCCAAGCCCATCTTTAGTGGAGAAGGGATGTAAGAGTCGTTGGCTCTTTTGGGAGTCCTACAAAGTCACAGGGCAGAGTGGAGCTGTATCGTGGTATTAGAGGCAAAGAGTAAGGAAGGGGAACAATTATACCTCACCATCCTAATGGCTTGTTTTCTCTCTGTAAGGGGCTAGGAGTATTTTTAATATTTAATTTACTTTTTCTCTTTCATATTTACATTGCATCAAGGACATTCATGATCTTGGTGGCAAATGTGTTGGCGCTGTGGGACGAGCATAGTTGGACAACTTTCAAACCACAGTGCCAGGGCAGCCAAGCATCCTGACGACCGGAAGTGCCTGTGGGGAAGCTGGACTTGCACTTAGATTGCACTTGGAGACCTCCAGCCTCCTCTAACCCAGGCCTCTTAAGGAATGTGAATCAATAAGTGGCATAAATTATTCACCTCAAGGAACATTCTCAGAAATGAACGTCAGACTGGAGAAATCGCCAGCAGGGTATGCGCTCTTTTCAGTGTTTGGCTCTCGGCTCACCTTCTGAATGGCTGGGCCTGTCTAAGCTATGAAACATTCAGATCTCAGAGAAGAATGATGACTCTAAGTTGTGCTGAGATTTCAGGGCAACTCTGAGTTTCCTTTTCAGCCTCTTCTGCAGGGTCAGGGAAAGAGCGTGTGGGCACAGTGTCGCTGTGGGCAATGCCATAGGACCCCTCTGTGCCATGATCTCAGGGTCTGGAAAGGACCTGTCCTCTGTTCAAACAGGCCTTTTCTCCTTGCTGGCTGAGATATCAGAAATTCAACCTCTCTCTTAAAACCATTCCGAGGGCTTTGCCTCTTTGGAAGGCTCCTTTCAAACTGCAAAGCCTCAGGAGGGGAGGAGAGGAAAATTAAAATGTATTGAACAACTTCTGGGATTTTTTCATTGTCATGCATCCTCCCCCACAAGATAGATATGCTTTGCAAACTTGCTTTATTAGTTTTTTCTTTTAAATTGTTGGAAGTTCCCATTGTGGCTCAGCAGTAATGAGCTGGACTAGCATCCATGAGGTTGCAGGTTCCATCCCAGGCCTCGCCCAGTGGGTTAAAGATCTGGCCTTGCCGTGAGCTGTGGTGTAGGTTGCGGACGAGGCTCAGAGCCCACATTGCTGTGGCTGTGGCTTAGGCTGACAGCTGTAACTCTGATTCGACCCCTAGCCTAGAAAATTCCATATGCCATAGGTGCGGCCCTATAAAGCAAAATAATAATAATAATAATAATAATCACAGACATATGTAATTTTGGAAAATAAAACTAAAAAAAAGGAAAGCTCTGCATTACAGCCATCAGAGATCATCTCTGGTTATGGTGTAAGTATAATCCTCCAGAATTTTCTCTGTGCTGAAATGCACATGTATTAGCATCTCACTTGTTCTGTCGGCAGCACTGTTCAGGGCTGACTACTCTGGGCTGTCCTGGCTTCAGAGATGAACTCCCCTGTGACTTCCCACATACTGCTCCGGCTGCCTGACCTCAGTGGCTCCTGTAGGTTTGTAGGTTTCTCCTTTTCCTCCCCATTAGTTGGAGTTTCTCAGGGCTCAGCCATGGACCATCTTCCCTGCTCACGCTATATGTGTTGGGAAGTCTTGTTGAGTCCTTTGCCATCCTCATGTGCCATCGTATGCCATCCGCCCAATCGCAGATCACCAGTCTTCATCCCTCTTTTGAGCTCCAACCTAAATACCTAAATGCCTTCTGGTATTTTTCACTTGTGTGTCATACAGGAACCTCCAACTTACTTCGAATGGAAGTGAGATGTTGATCTCTTTCTTTCAAAATCTGCTACTCTTCCATCTTCGAATGTCCTGAATTGTGATATCTTCCTCTCCCTCGTTCCCCTCATTCAATCCATCACCAAATCCTGACAATTCTGCCTGAAATATAACCACATATGATTATATCCACATTTCATCAAATCTAAGATGTGTTGTTGCTGGTAATTAATCTTACCAGAAGGTATCAAAGGAATGTTTTCGCCATGCAACTACTTCATAGCTGTTTCCTTAGCAATTGAAAGATGCTATTGATTGAAGAATATGTCTTGATTTTAGAGAAGTATAAATGTGAAAAAAATGTGACTCAGAGTGGGTGGAATAAAGACTCTTAAATCCATCTCTACCAGTGCTGTTCAAGCCTAAGTCATCTTCTTTCTTTCTTTTTATTTTTTTGCCTTTTTAGGGTCACACTCACAGCATATGGAGGTTCCCAGGCTAGCGGTCTAATTGGAGCTATAGCTGCCGGCATACACCTCAGCCACAGCAACGCAGGATCCTAGAGGCGTCTGCAAACTACACCACAGCTCATGGCAACGCTGGATCCTTAACCCCCTGAGCGAGGCCAGGGATGGAACCCGCAACCTCATGGTTCCTGGTAGGATTCATTTTCGATGCGCCACAATGGAACTCCATGTATCAGTTATTTAAAGAGGAGTATTGAGGGAGTTCCTGTTATGGCTCAGCGTGTTATGAACCTGTCTAGTATCCATGAGGATGTGGGCTCGATCCCTGGCCTCACTCAGTGGGTTAAGTTTCCTGCGTTGCCATGAGCTGTGGCCTAGGTCATGGTCGCTGCTCGGATCCAGCGTTGCTGTGGCTGTGGTGTAGGCTGGCAGTTGCAGCTCTGATTTGACTCCTAGACTGGGAACTTTCATATGCCACAGGTGTGGCCCTAAAAAGAAACAAAATAAAATAAAGAGGGGTGCTGAAATTTCCGAGTATAATAACGGATTGTTTTTTTCTTCTTGAATTTTGTCAGTTTTTATTTCATGTTTTTGGAAACTCTCTTATTAAGAGAAAACCATTTAAGATTGTATGTCTTCTTGATTAATTGACCCATTTATGATTATTAATTGACTTTCATTATCTTTGGTAATGTCCTTTGCTCTGCAATCTATTTTATCTGACATTATTGTAGCCCTTGTAGCCTTTTCTTTTGGCCAGTGTTAACACAGTATACGTTTCTCTATTTTTCTAACCTATTTGTGTTTTTATGTTTAAAGTGTGTTTCTTGTAGACAACATTTTGTTGGGTCTGGCTTTTTTTTTTTTTCTATTGGCATGGAATGCTTATTTAATGCCATCTTCACCAGCAGGCATTGAACCAGGGCCTGTTCCCAACTGCCCCAGGTTGGAGACCTTGGGTTACAGGAGCAAGTTGCTCACAAACCAGCTATGGGTACTGGGGTCCCTGGGTGATCCTTCTTGGGCCAGACAGCAGCCACCTCCTCAGAGTTGGGCACCCACTTCTGCCTTCTGCACCCACGGGTCTTGCTTTTTAATCCAATCTGACAATCTATGCCATTTTATTGGAATGTTTAAACCATATGTATTTAATGTGATTATTATTATGGTTAGTTTTAAGTCTATCATCTTGCTCTTTATTTTTTATTTGTCTATTCTTTTCTTTGTGGGTCACTCTCTTTTGTTGCCTGATAGTCAGTTTTTGTGTTTTTTTGATACTGTTTTAGTGTCTTTTTTTTTCTTTTCCTGGTAAGAAAAAAACCTAGTGGTTTTTCCCCTCTAAATCTTATCCCTGTTATTCCATTTTTTTTTTTTTTTTGTCCTTTGTCTTTTGAGGACTGCACCCATGGTATATGGAGGTTGCCAGGCTAGGGGTCTAATCAGAGCTGTTGCTGCTGGCCTACACCACAGCCACAGCAACGCCAGATCCAAGTTGCATCTGCGACCTACACCAGAGCTCACGGCAACACCGGATCCTTAACCCACTGATTGAGGCCAGGGATTGAACCCACAACCTCATGGTTCCTAGTCAGATTCGTTTCCACTGCACCAAGATGGGAACTCCCCGTTATTCCATCTTGACAGTACTTATTGACTGTCTTTTATTTCACTTTTCAGCTTTATTGAGATGTGATTGACGCAAAACCTTGTGTAAGTTTAAGGTGTACAATGCATTGATTTGATACTCATATATTGCAAAATGAGGTTGTTCTTTACCTTTTTTGAGTTTTAAGGGTTCTATGTATATATTTTGGATAAATGCTTTAGCAGGCACATCTTTTGCAAATATTTATCCCAATCTATGCCTCATATTCTCCTTCTCAATGAGATTTACATTTCATATATTTTAATTTTAAATTCTAGAATATCTCTTTAATTGTCTTTTATAGACTTACAGATTCTCTGTTAAAACTGTTCATTCATCCGTTCGTCAATGTTTTCTTCTATTTCTTTAACAAGTTAGTTACACTTATCTTAAAGCAATTGTCTGCTCCCTCTAGCATCTGGATCATATGAATTTATACAGTGCTTTAGATTTCCCCAAACACTTTCATACGTGTTTTATCTTTTGACTTTCCTCATTCTTTGCTCAACAACCAGCAGGCAGGCTATAATAAGAAGTTACCTCCAGGAGTTCCCGTCGTGGCGCAGTGGTTAACGAATCCGACCAAGAACCATGAGGTTTCGGGTTCGGTCCCTGCCCTTGCTCAGTGGGTTGAGGATCCGGCGTTGCCGTGAGCTGTGGTGTAGGTTGCAGACGCGGCTCGGATCCCGCGTTGCTGTGGCTCTGGCGTAGGCCGGTGGCTACAGCTCCGATTCAACCCCTAGCCTGGGAACCTCCATATGCCGAGGGAGCGGCCCAAGAAATAGCAACAACAACGACAACAAAAAAAGACAAAAGACAAAAAAAAAAGAAGTCACCTCCAAAAGGAGATTTTATGAAAGCCTTTTCAAAAACTCAGACATGTGAATCTCCATCCATAGGAATGGTGACTTAGCAGAAGTCTCAGGATGTCCTTGCTCTGGTGGTGGGGTTGTGGTCAGTTGTGGCCTCACAGATGAGATTGGGTGAGTTCAGAGTTGTATGCCCCTAGACGGTTGTTCACTCACAATCAACTCCCCCCTCTTCCTGGGCAATGGCCCCCTTCTAGATGCTACAATTTCTGGATGACCTTGAGCCTGGGTGTGGCTGTGACAAAGTTGTCATCAACTGAATGAGAACAGAAGTGATGTGTGCAATTTCCATCTCATTGTGTTCTCCAAAAAAAAAAAAAAAGGCTACTTGTTTAATTCATTAATTTATTTATTTGCTTTTTAGGGCTGCACCCATGGCATATGGAGGTTCCCAGGCTAGGGGTAAAATTGGAGATACAACTGCCAGCAACAGCAACATCAGATCTGAGCTGCATCTTCGAACTACACCGCAGCTCTTGGCAATACTGGATCCTTAACCCACTGAGCGAAGCCAGGGATTGAACCTGCAACCTCATGGTTCCTAGTTGGATTCCTTTCTGCTGTGCCATGAGGCCACTTGTTTAGAAGGGGGAAAATCTGTGTTACTATTTCCATCTACCTCTATCCCACCTCCAGAACTAGAGAGGTTGACCTTAGTTCAGTCTGTTATCACTGATCTGCTCTCACCTGGCCTTTATTCAACTGATCCTATGATACCTTTTGAACTCTTCTCTTTCATGAGGGCTGCTGGGGCTGCTCCAGCTCACAGCATCACCCTTTCTTCTGGCTCCATAAGCCACATAGTGTTTGGATATCACTTTGTAGTTCATCCCTCACTGTATGTAAGTATCTCCATCCTCTCTGATGGACATCAGGGACCCTAATTGCTCTCACATCACCTAGTCTTTAGCAGGCCCTCAGGAAGTGCTTGTTGGCTGGTTGACTGATGTCCATCTGATGCCTCATTAGGAGAGAGATTTAGGCTTCAGGGAGAGGCAGGTCTCTTGCTACCCTGTCTCACTTCCTCCCTAGGAAAGGGGGCTGGATAACCTATGGTATTGCAGGAAAATTTCTCCTTCCTAGAGACAAAAGAAACCCAGATCACCACCAAGGAGAGGGGTGGTTAGATGTCATGGCCCTGACTTTATCTACAAGAGCCCCTTTCTCTTGTGGGCTCTTAACCTATTCCTGTTGCCAGCATCGCATTGGCCCAAAGGTAGTGAAAAGACTCTTTCTTGTACACTGACTAAAAGCCAAAACTGAGGAATAGTTGAGTTACACGCAACTAGATAATCTGGCCAACGAGCTGGGGCTCACTTATTGTCAGTTTGTGGCCCATCACAGGCTCCCACTCTTCCCAGCAACCTGTCTGAACCTCCAGAAGATGCATAGCGTCATGACACTTATCGTCAAGGGTGAGGAGTACACAGGCTCTGTTATTCTCTACACTATTCTAGATGTTTGAAACACATTTTCCAAAGAGGTTTAAAAAAGAGGAGTACAAATACACTTTCTGACCACCATCATCTAACAATTTCATCCATTAACGCTGCCCCTAAACTCATTAAGTAGCACTCAGAGGGCATTACATAATAAAGTAATTATGCATTCTTATCTTAAAATGTTGATTCTTGGCTTGAGTAAAGAATGATGGGAGCACATTCAGGTTTTGTTCAAAAGCAATGGCCGGGAGAGACAGACCATGTTCATGGATTAGAGGGCTCAACACAGTGAGATGTCTCCCCACATCGATCTATGGATTGAATGCAATTCCTATCAGAATCCCAGTGAGGCTTTATATAGACATAGATAAGATTGTTTTAAAGCTAAAAAGGCTTCAAAATAGATAAAATAATCCTGAAAAGACGAATCAGGTAGGAGGAATCACTCTACCTCATATTAAAACATTTGCACAACGATGGCAGGGAAGAATATGGGTGGAAATCAGGTGACCTAGTTCTTAACTGACTGTGTCTGTGGTTGAACATACCCAGGCAACTCCAACCTGAAAAGGCCATGGTTACCAAAGACTCAGACCTTTTAGGAGTGAGGATCTGGGTCATGCCCTTGGGTAAGCCATTGAGAGCAGTAAAAGGTGTGGCACAGGGCAAGGGGAATTTAGAATGCACAGTGAAGTAAGGAGACTATGAATATCAGTTGCAGTCCGAGTCCAGCTGCAGTGGAGGCTGTGCTTTGTCCTGCTAACCTCCTTTTCTAAGTTTGCCTTCAGGAGATCAGTGCAACTTCATAATAACCATCCAAACTTATGCTTATATTTATCATTCCTTCCCTATTTTTTAAATGCCTGAATTGTTGCACCTGCACACCATCCAAGCTCGCCACTGGCAAACGTTTGACAATTGGATAGCTGCCTCGAGCCAAGAGCTGTCTGCACACCACTGCATTACCAGTGGGTGTTGAGTATCCCATTGCTCAATAAGATCCTGCTCTATCAGGAATTCCCACTGTGGCACAGTGGAAACAAATCCCACTAATATTCATGAGGATGCAGGTTTGACACCTGGCCTCACTCGGTGGGTTAAGGATCTGGGGTTGCCGTGAGCTGTGGTGTAGGTCCCAGACGCGGCCCAGATCCTGAGTTGTGGCTGTGGCTGTGGCCAGCACTTACAGCTCCAATTTGACCCCAAGCCTGGGAACCTCCATATGCTGCAGGTGTGGCCTTAAAAAGAAAAAAAAAAAAAGATCCTGCTCTCTCAGACCACTCCCGGTGCCCACTATTGCAGGTTGGATGCTGGATGCTCTGTGAAGATGCTTACTCTTACAGAGAGAGTGAGGCAGGCAACAGTTTTATTTATTGGGACATTGGGTGGGGGGAAGCAGGATGGGACAATGGGAGCCTTCAGATCACAATACAGGCCTGAAAAACCTCTGGCAGACCAATGGA
Source organism: Phacochoerus africanus (assembly GCF_016906955.1). NCBI lineage: Eukaryota > Metazoa > Chordata > Mammalia > Artiodactyla > Suidae > Phacochoerus > Phacochoerus africanus. The sequence continues at coordinate 127,634,409 of NC_062558.1, forward strand.
GAACTCTGGAACAAAGATATCGGGTTGGAGGAGTCTGGAGGCAGCAGAAATGAGTAAGCCCTTGTATCTCCACCTTGTTCAGTCATTGGACAGGGGTTTCCTGGAGAACAGGGCCTGAAAGCAGAGACAAACCCTGAAAGAAGGAGTGGCTAGAGCCTGTCAAGGACCAGTCTCCTCGAAGCTGCACAGAGAACCCTTTCATGAAGTGGTATCGAAACCACACACATCTCCACATCCACCACCTGCAGCACCTTTTCTTCTTGTTGCAGAAACAGATCACAAGGGAGCAAGTCCAACCGCACCTGCTCATTTCAAACCCCTGCTTACATCTTGATGGTCTGCTAACACTCGATTGGCTGGAACTAGTCACATGGCTTAGTCCAACTCTAAAAAGCCAGGGCGTATGTTCTGCCCACCTTGAGGCCAAGACAAGGCTGGATAGGGCACAGGAGAAGGAAGAATTGCGACCAATAATGAGATCCACACAGGATAAGGGCCCTTTGTAAACTGTGGAGCTCTGGCTGCACTAATTACTGTTATTTCCACCTGTCCACAGACAACCCCCATGAAACCCGAAAGTCGCATCTGGTACCTGAAAGTCAAAAGGGCAATCTCGGGATGGGAAAGGCCAAAGCCCAAAGCAACCACCGCGCATTCCTCACACAGCCCCAGGCAGGTGGATCAATAGCACTTTGGGGGGGCGCTATCTGAGAAATTCGCAGGAACTGAATGCGATGAGCACAAGCTGCTTCCCGAGTCCTTAGGGAAGGGCAGGCACCATCCACTTAGCGTTGGAGCCTGGCCATTCTCGGGGCACTCCCCCTCCTCCTCCTGGTGGGGCCTCTGGGCTCCTGCCTGTTCCAGCAGCTCCTGTCCTGCCCGCTCCTGGGAGGATGGAGGCCCCCGGGCCACCTCTGGCTAGGAGGTGCTGCTTGGAGGCCCTGGAGAAGTTCTTCCCTCGTCTCTGCTTCCTCTGCTCCCTGGTGACCTATGGAGTAATGGGTGCCACCCTCTTCTCAGCCATTGAGGGCAGCCACGACCTGCAGGCAGACGACCCTGAGTTTGAGGTGTTCTTGGAGAAGCTCTGTGGCTTCTTGGGATGCAACAGAACAGGTAGGTGGCTCACCTGGGAAGGGCGGGCCTTTTCTCTGTGGGTGGAGGCAGCCCCTGGGGAGCAGAGGGCAGCCCTGTGGGAGGCTGGGTTGGGAGCCCTCTGCTTGCATCCTCCCCATTCCTGGGGAGCCTTGGGAAAGTGACTTCTCTTTGAACCTCAGTTTTCCCCTCTGTGCATCAGGGGAGAATAATGGACAGCCTCTCGGAGTTGCTGTAAAGAACGTAGGAAAGGCTCTGAGCACCCAGTAAGGGCTCCCTTCCCTTTGCCTCAGCTCCCAGCCTTGGGGGGCGGGGAGGGGGCAGGCTGTGGGGAGGATGGACTTTGGGAGATTTGAAGAGGTAGGGGTGGGGTGGATGGGTCACCAGCTCTGGAGATGGAGGTTCCTAGGCTGGTCCTCAGAATTGCCTGCCCCACCCCATGATTCAGTTTACAGGGACTAGAATTCAAGGGACAATCCAAATTGGGCCTGGACCCTCCAAGATAGCAGCCTGCCCCCTAGTCTCTTACTTTTTCTAACAAATGGCCTTTTTCATGATGGAACTCTGGGGTGGGGGAGGGGGATGTGACAAGAATTTGGGTCCTTGTTCCAGTCCCAGTTGCTTTCCCGGCTTCCTGTGTGACCTGGGGCAGAACAATTGCCCTCTCTGGGTCTCAGTCTGCCAGTGAGCAGAAGGCCCATAATCCCAGGCCTGCCAATCACAGGGACTCTGTGGGAAGCAGATGAGATAATAGACCTGAAACTTCTTGAGAGGCACAAGGCACTTTGTATACATCCTTATTACTGTTCATTTGTATCTGACACTTATTTCTATTATTCTCTCTGTCCCCCAAAGCTGGCAAAGATGTATTCAACAGAGCAAGATCAAAATAATAGAGAGTAAATAAGAAAAAGGGAAAACAGGCTCTAAAAGTCAGGGGACAACCAGGTACACAAGGTCCTGGTACACAAGGACCTCAGCTGGGTTGTGAACAACCCCTCCGACTTTGCTGTGGGAGGTCCTTTTGGCGGGCAGGGCTGACCAGAGGCAGGTCACAGGTGGCAGGGTCGTGGAGGGTTCTCCTCCTGTCTGCATCTGTGCCAGACAGACATGTGCCTACTCAGCGGATCTGAGGTGCCGTCTGCCATTGGACACTCTTAACTGTCACTGGGTCTAGACGGTCAACAAGTTCAAGGCTTTCGAAACCTGGCCACACACCAGAATTCTCCAAGGAGCCTGTCTAAAATATACATTCTCAGGCTCTTCCCCAAACCCACTTAATCAGGATCTCTGGGGCTGGGCTAGGAATCTTATTTTTTTTTTTTTTTTTTAGGCCTGCACCTTTGGCATAGGGAGGTTCCCAGGCTAGGGGTCCAATCAGAGCTACAACTGCTGGCCTATGCCACAGCAACAGCAACATCACATCTGAGCCTCGTCTGTGACCTACACCACAGCTCATGGCAACGCTGGATCCTTAACCCACTGAGTGAGCCCAGGGATCGAACCTTCAACCTCATGGTTCCTAGCCAGATTCATTTCTGCTGTGCTACAACGGGAACTCCAGAGGAATCTTATTTTTAAAAAGTTTCCTGGGTGATTCTGAGGCACAGAACAATGTAGGAAAACAGAGCTGGTCCATCCCCATTTTGTACCAACTTTTCCTGAAGATTAAAATGCTCAGTAAGTGCAGACCCTGTGCCAAGTGCTTTCCATGCACTATCTCACTTAATCCTCACATCCACCCTAGGGGACAGGTGTGTTTTGTCCCTCTTTTACAGATCAGGAAATGGAGGCACCAGGAATTAACTTGCCTAAGGTCACCCATAGAAAATGGAGCCAGAGATTCAACCCCAGGCATTGATATCCCAAAGCCAGAGCTTTTCACCCACCATGTCATGCTGCCTCTCCAGTGGGGAAACTGAGGCTCAGAAAGAAGCCTCTTGTGCATGGTTTATGGCTACAGCAACCAGTCAGGGTCAGAGCTGGAATCTAGGTGGCGGGTGTCTGAACTCCTAGGTTGGTGCCCATTCAAATGAGGAGTGACTTCCTACTGTGTGCAAGGTTCTGTGACATCCTCTTACAACTGTACCAGCTGGCAGGGGGCTTCTGGGATCGCAACCCCTCTGGCTGCTAGGCCAAAGGAACCATTTGGGAACCTCCCTAAAAACCAGGGCCCCCAAGCCTCCCTCTACCAAGGTTTCCCAGCCATCCTCAGGCAGCTGATCTCAGTATGACCACCACGTTCCACCAGGCTTAAGGGCCTCCAGGAGTTTGCAGTCATCGACTGCCTGCATTTCATTAAAGCCTTTTCCTTTCAGCTCTCAAGATTCCAGTGAGAGAGACAGAGCAGCTGTTAGTAGGCCCCTCTGCAAGGCTCAGAAAGTTCAGGAAGGCCACAGAGCAATTCCTTGGCTGACCTCAGGCCAGGCTACTGTGGGCATCTCTTTTGGGGGCTTGTCACCTGGGGCTAGGTGGCTTCCTAATCTCTCCAGGTGCTGGAGCAGGACTTAAACTGTGGGCATTGAAAAGAAGTCCGGAGAGCTACCTTTTGGTGTTGATGAGGGCCACATGGCAGGGGGTGTGCACGTGGCCTAGGGAAGATCCCCCTTCACCTGGGTGGACCCTGTCTTCAAGGGTGGAGCCTTCTCTCTCACTCTGGTCGTCTTTCTGAAGTTGAGGAAGGCAGGAAGCAGAATCTCCAGGAGCTGTTGCCGAAGAAGCCCCAGTGGTTTAGCAGCTCTGCAGACTGGTCCTTCCTGAGCTCACTCTTTTTCTGCTGCACAGTCATCAGCACGGTGGGTAAGTCCCAGGGCAAGGGCAGGGCTGCAAGAGAAAGCTGGGGGTGGGAGAAGGGAGTGGGGGAGTCAGGGGCCCTTGGTGGGGATGCTGGAATGTTCACTTCATTTAGTGCAAGAAATGGTTGTGGAGAACGACCCTGTGCTCAGGAGACCGCAGCCATCAGAGCCGCCCGGGCCCAGTTGTGTGAATTAGGGAAGAGCGCCCTTCCTCTGGGTGGGTGCGGCCCCAGAGTCTGATGGGGCCTTAGCTAAGCCCTGTGACACGTGCTCAAGAGAAGAGACTCAGGCTGTGGAAGAGCGTGAAACAGGATGGGGAGGGTGGTCCTGCTTTGTGGGGAGTCGGAGGGGCTCGTCTGTGGAAGTGGCATTTGAGCAGAAGCATCTGTAGAGATCCACCCGGCAAAGACAGCTGAGAGAGCTTCCAGCCAGAGGCCAAGCTCTGGAGCTTCAAGGTCCCCTTGAGGGAGAGACCACTGAGGCTGTGGGCCATGAGGGACGGCTGGTCTTGCCCTTGGGCACTGTGGCCTGGGCCAGCATTGGAGGACCTTCAAGTAACAAAGGGTGGGCCAGGTGGGAGGGGCCAAACCCACCCGACAGGAGCCGCCCCCGCTGGGGGCGGGGCCACAGGAGCGGAGGTGGTAGAGCTCCGCTCAGCTGCAGCTCAGGAGCTCCCGGGTCAACGTCCCCACCAGGAGTGTGACCCATTGCCCAGCCCCTGCCCCTCTTGGCCGGTGAAACGGACTCGGGCCCCATCTTCATTCAAGAGAGCATCAGTTTAAGAGAGAACTGGTACCCGGAGTGGGGAGCTGGCCTCAAAAGGCTGTCGTCTTGAGGTCGGCTCACGCGTGGAAGCGAGAGTGGGTGAAGCACAGTGGCCGGCTACCGACTCTCAGCCACCTCGGGCCAGAGCTGTGTGACCTCCAGTGGGCAGTGTAGCCCTTCTGAGCCCTCTTCCCTAATTTATAACTCCTCCCAGACCTGTCTCTCAGGGTCAGAGTGAGGATCAGCTGTATAAGCGGCAGCCAGGATTCTTTAAGCTGCCACCAACAGAAAACCCAACCCAGCTAGCTTAAACTGCAAGGAAAATGTTTCTCACACAACCCCCGCCCCCCCAAAGTCAGAAGTCCCGGGAGACAGCTCTCGGGCTGGTTGATGTGCAGTTCACCTGTGACATTGACCATCAGATTCTGTCCATCTCTCTCAGTGGGTCACAAGATGGCCCTTAAGGTCCATGCCCAGGCCAGGCATAGTCACATAGACAGAGGAAGGGCTGGCTGTCGTAATCAGCAAGAAACCTCTTCCTGGAAGCCTCCCACCCCCAAGCCAGTCCCTCGCAAGGAGATTAGATTACCAGGCTGACTTAGACCAATCGGATCTGTCCCTAAATCAGGTGGGGAGCAGTGGCATTCCAGGGAAAGAAGCTGCTGGAGTGACAACCAGGGTGCGGCAACGTTGTGTTGTAAATGGGCACATGCTTGTGTCCAAGGGCGCCCCCTCGTGGTTTCTTTCAGAATCGGTCTCATTCCCCAGATGCTGATAAAGGCAGGAGCCGATATGGAGCGGAAAGAATGGCAATAACTTAATGGCTGCACTACTGCGCACCTACTATTGCCAGGCCCGGTGTCAATATGCCTTACATGCATAATTTTATTTTCACGACAGCCTTAGTAGGTCAGTGCTGTGACTGCCCCATTCAGCAGTGAGCTTGGGCTCTGGAGAGGAAAGTTGTGGCCAGCAAGGCAGAAGCCGGGCACGGCTGGCCTGTTTAGGGACCCCGCAGCTCGAGGGAAAGCTTCGAGGGGACAACAGTTACAGGGAAGCAGCAGTTATAAGGCAGTGACTGGAAGCAAAGGGGCTGAGAATTTGGGGTTGAGTTAGTTTTTTCCTCAAGAACAAAAAAGTGCTGATCTAAAGCAGTGTTTCTCAGCCTTGGCACTCTTGGCATCTTGGACTAGAGGAGTCTTTGTGGTGGGAGCTGTCCTGTGCATTCATTGCAGGACGTTTAGCAGTGTCTCTGGCCTCTACCCATTAGCGGCACCTGCTTTTCCCTTGCTGTCTCCATCAGTTGCAACAGCCAAAAATGTCTCCAGACATTCCCGAGATATCCCCAACTGTCCCTTAGGCGGCAAAATTGCCCCCTGTTGAGAACCACTGACCTAATGCCTCTCCACCACCTTGCCTGGACCCCACGCCACTCAAATCCGGCCTGGGCCTCGTATTTTTCAGCACTCTCCAGGTGTTTCTAATGGAAGTTCAGGTTCTGAACCACTAATGTAATGGAAATGCATTAGTTTCCTTTCTATCCCAAGAATACGATGCTGCCTCTCCTGGTACAAGACCATTAGGACATCATGCCATCCACTAATTACAACTGGAAGAGGAGGTTGCGGGAGGTTCTGCACTGACCGTAATCAATAATGGTCCGCCTGGTAATACTGCTTCCTGTCCTGTATCTCTGGGTCCCCTGCAATGCACTTGGCCTTGCTGCTGAAAAAGGGACCCCTGCCTGGTGCGAGGTTGGTCGGTCCGCAGTCATTTCCTGGTCAGCTCAGTCCACCTGGATTAGGAAGCGACGTGCACGGCCTCTCGAATGTGCACAGGCTGAGTGGAGTGGCTGATGAGATTGGAATATGCACATGCATTGTGAGAACTGATATGATTTTCCATGACACGTTTCAACATTTGGTCATTGGGAATCAATTCACTTCCTTCCTAGGGGCTGTGTGTGCTCCGAGTCTTGCTTCCTTGATGCGTTCTCTGGAACGTGGTGCATCTTGCGGACTGCAAACATATCCCACCCAGAGGCAGCCACAAAGACTTTGTTTCTACTTTGCCAAAGAGCATTGAGTGGGGAGAGAGCTTCAGGTGAGAGGTGCACATCCTGTGGCCTGCAGGTTGTGCAACCCCAACAAGTCACCTGATTTCCCTGTTCCTCATCCACTAAATATAGTGATAATGGGGTTGCCCACATTAGGGGTTCTGCTGCGCAGACTCTAAAAGTCACTGTATTCCATAAGTCCTGTAAGAAATGCAGTGTTCTTTTCTTTAAGAAGACCACACCCTGGGACTCCATCCTGGAGGTGGGGAGTGGGTTCCACTGGGGAGCCTCTCCTGACTTTCCTAGGGGTGCATGAGACCTGGGGGCTTAGGCAACATCTGGAAAGCAGGGTGGCCCCCGCCTGTGACCTCGTGGCTGCTGCTGACGTTCCTATAGAGTGGGGGGCCCATGACAGGCTTGGGAGTCAGGAATCTTTGCTGTCATGTGGGGCCTGGGCTCCTCCAAGACTCCATGCCAGCCTCTCTGAACTCCCCCTCTCCCCCAGCCAACAAGAGGCCCCAGGCCCCCTCCTTCCTCCTCTTCTCTGCTCAAGAATCTCGCTGCCTCCTCCTTCCTGGCTAGAGCGACCAGCTGCCTCATGCGTCCAGGGCTGCCATGGCTTTAGCACTGAAAGCTTCAGGTTCTGGGAAAGCCTTTGGTCCTGGGCACATTGGGCATTCTGTCCAGGGTCCCTTCTGTCCCCCACCTCCTCCCTCTTCCTGAGACCCCACTCCCCTGCCATCTCCTCAGTGGTTCCGGGCTCTCACTAACAAGCCAGTCGAGGTGCTGCCCTGAGGTCACTTCTGCAACCTCCTCTCCCTGAGGGGCGGCCCGGAGCTGCTGGACACCTGCAGGGAACAGGGAAGGCACGAAGAGGATGGAGACCCTCTCAGCCAGTCCCACCCCGCAGAGCAAGCCCTGGTTTCTGATGGGAGGTTTCTCCAATGCGGGCTCACTCCTGATCCTGGTGCTGTTAGGTCCTGCCAGAAGGGGGGAGCTGAGTTCAAGGCATTGCTTCCCTTTCCCAGAGGGCGGGGCCTCTGCCGTTCCTCATTGTACCCTCAACCCCCTCCCCCAAGAGCCTGGTGCAGAGTAAGTGCTCCATGCTCAGCCAGGACAACGCCTCTGTTCTGATCCTTCATGCAATGGTCTCATCTTTTACGTCCTGTTACTGCTCCCCACCTGTAACTGCATATTCACTAGGGTGCTATTTGATTCATTATTGCCTTCCCCGCTAAACCCAAAGCTCAGCCAGGTTGAACCCCATTTTCTGCTTCGCTCACCACTGTGCCTGCATGTGAGTGCACACAGGAAGTGCTCAATATGCACAGATAGTATGAATGCGGCAAGTTCACCGCTCCTGCCATCAAATGGTACCTCATGGAAGCAGCCAGGGTGGCGTGGAGGGCTCTGGGCCAGATGCAAGCTGATGAGAAGGGCCACAGCTCTCTCCCAGGACTCTGGTGGCCTGTGTGTGCCTGCAGGGCAGAGCCTGAGGCCAGAGTTTGCACAGGAGGCTGCAGCCCTGGAGGAGGTTGGGGCTTAGCCAGCCTAGGAATTGCCTTCCAATTAATTTACATAATTGGGCTGGGGTTTTCTGTATTAATCATCCCTCATGACATCAAAAAATGAAACACTGGCATTCAATATGCAAGCTTCGCCCTCTTTGTTTGAAGGCACTAAATTTGCCCTCTCCAGAAGAGCCAATGACCTGCACTGTGGGGTCTGACCTCCCTCTGCTCCAGCCCCTCTGTAGACAGGAGGTTGGGGGCCGGGGGATTGCTGCTGAAACTCAGCTTTCTGCCCACCTGTACCGAATAGAAACATGGAAATAGAGTTTTTGTTTTTATTTTTCCATGGCATATGGAGGTTCCCAGGCTAGGGGTCAAATCAGAGCCGTAGCTGTCAGCAGCATAGGATTGGAGTCACATCTGCGACCTATACCACAGCTCATGGCAATGCTGGATCCCCAACCCACAGAGCAAGGGCAGGGATTGAACCCCCATCCTCATGGATCCTAGTTGGATTTACAGGGGAGCTCCCAGGAGATAGAGTTTGGGATGAAGAAGAAAAAGATAGCTTTTATCGCTTTGCCAGGCAAAGGAGGCCACAGCAAGCTAATGCCCTTAAGACTGTGCCCTCCTTTGGGAGAGAATAGAAGATGGTTTTATAGTTGCGAGTGGAAAATAGGGGTGCAGATAAGGATTGGGGTAGGTAAAAGCTTGCATTCTTCACAGCTGGTATGTAGTGGCCCCAGGACTGGTTCTGGTGGTCCTCCTCCTTCCTGGAAAGAAAAAAAGTTTCATCACGTAGTTAGCATCTTTCATTTGTTGGGGGTTTTAGTTCTGCAGAAGAGCTCAAAGCTATTGTTCTGTGTATCTCTTGAGGGGGAGCCAGGACCCCACCTCAAGGCTGTGCTATTGTTTTGTGAGGGTTCCTGCCTGGTCTCTGTATCCCCTCCCTTCTCTTATTAGCAACTGTTGGGACCTGACCTTTGGAACTCAGGGAGGGTGGTGGAGACTGAAGCTTATTCCCTAAAAAACAAGAAATGGGGGGAGGGGCACAAAGGCTTTGTGCCTGGGAACCCCACAGGGCCCTGCTTGGTTCAGAATGGAGGAAGGGGATGTGGAAGAGCATGGGGGCCTCAGCTCATGGCTCCCGTGGCTGACCTGGTCCCTGTGGCTGGAGGGTCCCGCCCCCTCCGTGCTCCTGACCCAATGGAGGAGCTGGACAGCCCTGGGAGTTTGGCCCCTAAGTCCGAGCCATCACCATGTGCTTTTTGCTAAGTGGCTTCACTTCTCTGAGCCTCCATTTCCCCATCTGTGATGGTGAAAACCACACCTACCAATGAAGGCTGGTTGATATCTCTCCTGCAGTAAATGCTCAAAACCCAGCTTTTTTGGAATAAGAACCTCCCAGGAATGACATACCCACTGTGTGTGTGGCTCTGGCCTCTTGTAGTCCTTCCAGCTGCTCTGTATACGAAGCAGGGGTTGTCATCCCCATTTGGCAGATAAGAAACCTGAAAATGGAAGTTCCCATCAGGGCTCAGCAGTAACAAACCCAACTAATATCCATGAGAACACAGGTTCGGTCCCGGCCTTGCTCAGTAGATCAAGGCTCTGGCGTGGTGTAGATCAAAGACATAGCTCGGATTTCAAGTTGCTGTGGCTGTGGTGTAGGCCGGCAGCTGTAGCTCTGATTGGACCCCGAGCCTGGAAACTTCCATATGCCATGGGTGTGGCCCTAAAAAGACAAAAAAAAAAAAAAGAGAAAAAGAAAAAAAGAAAACACAAAAACCCTGAACATGTGAGGCAAGGGAGCTGGGTAGTAACTGCACTAAATGGCAGAGCTGGGATTGGGAAAGATTCTTGATGCTGGGTCGTCAACATCTCGCTACTCTATGACCATGTTTGTTTAATCCACTAAAGCACGAGTGGCTCGGCGGGCAGCGATTGTATTTTATTCACCATTCACCTTTCCACTGTCCCAGTACTGTGCACACCGCTGTTCACGCCACGGGCCCATAGGTACTTCTTACGTAGAAACACAGAGGGCAGACATCCCAGCCAGACAGGAGAGGCTTCTTAAAAACTGATGCCTTGGTAGTTCCTGCTGTGGCACAGTGGGTTAAGAATCCGACTGCAGTAGCTCAGGTCATTGCAGAGGCGCAGGTTCAATCCCTGGCCTAGCGCAGTGGGCCAGAGGATCCAACATTGTCGCAACTGCAGAGCAAGTGGTAGCAGCTGAGGCTCAGAGTCAATCCCTGGCCTGGGAACTTCTGCATGTTGTGGGTGTAGCCATAAAGCAAGCAAACAAGCAAAAAATGACACGGTGGAGTTCCACTGTGGCTCGGCAGTAACAAACCCAACTGGTATCCAGGAGGACATGGGTTTGACCCTTAGTCTCACTCAGTGGGTTAAGAATCCAGTGTTGCTGTGAGCTGTGGTCGCAGACGAGGCTCAAGTCTGACATCGCTTTGGCTGAGGCATACGCCGGCAGCTGCAGCTCCAAGTCAACTCCTAGCCTGGGAACTTGAAAGAAAACCAAACAAAAACACGCCGCCTTGGTGGAGGGTGGTGGAGGTGGCCGGCATGGACTCAGAGACATCCTACCCTCTCAGCCTCGCTCACCCAGGCCCTGCAGGCAAGCCAGGCCCATCCAATTTTGGAAGCTCAGAAACGGCAAAAGGAAAGGCAGTCAGCTCAGCCCCAAGCATGTGCTTTTCTCCTGCCAAGCACACTTCAGGTCAAATATCTGGACATGAGTTATTCCTTTTCTAAAGAGAGGCAGGGCTTCACCTCCTGCTCCCCATACCAAAGCAGCCCTAACAGCAGATGAATTTGTTTGTTTGTTTGTTTGTTTTTTATCTTTTTGCCTTTTCTAGGGCTGCACCTGTGTCACATGGAGGTTCCCAAGCTAGGGGTCTAATTGGAGCTGTTGCTCCTGGCCTATGCCAGAGATGCAGCAAAGCCAGATCAGAGCCGCATCTGTGACTTACACCACAGCTCACGGCAACACCTCATCTCTACCCCACTGAGTAAGGCCAGGGATCAAACCTGCAATCTCATGGTTCCTAGTCAGATTCGCTAACCACTAAGCCACGATGGGAACTCCAGGTGAATGTTTTAAGATAGATACGTATATGTATATTTTTTGGGCACACCCATAGCAAATGGAAATTCCTGGATCAGGGATTTAACTCACTCTACAGCATCGACCCAAGAGAGGCAGTGACAACACCAGATCCTTAACTAGCCCACCAGGGAACTCCAAGATAAATATGAATTTTAAATGCATTGTGTAAAACGTCATGCCCAGGAAAGGAAATGATAGAAGGTCTCTTTAAAGCTGCTTTGAGGAGTGCCTGTCGTGGCTCAGTGGTTAACACATCCAACTAGGAACCATGAGGTTGTGGGTTCGGTCCCTGGCCTTGCTCAGTGGGTTAAGGATCCGGTGTGGCCGTGAGCTGTGGTGTAGTTTGCAGATGCAGCTCGGATCCCATGTTGCTGTGGCTCTGGCATTGGCTGGTGGCTACAGCTCCGACCAGACCCCCTAGCCTGGGAAGCTCCATTGCTGTGGGTGCAGCCCTAGAGAAGACAAAAAGACCAAAAAAAAAAAAAAAAAGGAGCTGCTTTGAGGGGGAAGGGGAAGAGGAGACCAAAAGCCCAAGCCCTGTCCTCTCTTTCAGGTTACAGCCACATCTACCCCTGTCACCAGGCTCAGCAGGTACCTGTGCATCCTCTACGCCCTCTTTGGCATCCCCCTGATGTTCCTGGTCCTCCTGGACATAGGTGACATCCTGGCAACCATCTTATCCAGGTCTTAGAATCAATTCTAGAAACTCCCTTTCTGCTCCCGCCCCCTTCCCAAGTGGTGCTCCTGACGCCTGTAAAAGCAGGGGTGACACCAGGCCTGTGGACATCCCCCCAGGATTGTCATCAACGCCCAAAACGTCCAAGGCCCCAAACTTGGCAGCGGCTCCTCAGTCCCAAGCAGCGTGGAGCTGTTTGAGAAACTTCTAGCACGAGAGAAAGAAACACACCGCACCTGCCCCTCTAGGACCAGGGAGAGGAGGTCCTCGTGTCCCGAGATGATGTGCAGGCAGCTCTCCTCCATCATCAGCAACCTGGATGCGGTGGGGCAGCTGCTGGCGGGGCTGGACATCCCCCCTCCCCGTCATCACCCCCATGGTCTTCGCCTGCATTTCCTGTGCGGCCGCCATCCTCCCCATCTGGGCGAAGCAGCTGGACTTCGAGAACGCCTTCCACTTCCGCTTCGTCACGCTAACCACCTCGGGGCCTGGGGACGTGGTGTGAGACACCCTCACTGCCTCCGGCCCGTCTCATTTACATCATCACTGGATGGAGGTGGTGTACACTGCTTTCACGCTGGTGCGAAACAGGCCGATCCTCATCCACGAAAGCCTCAGGCTATTCTTTGCAAACGGGAAGTTTCAGCCTCCTGTTAAAAAGCAAAGGCTCCATTGGCTCTCATGTGACAATGCCGCCGGCTCGGCTGGCTCTCTTGTCCTCTTTAGGGGCAGTGGAGTTAGAACTGGTGGCATTGCAGCCTGTCACCTGAGACCTCGGAGACACAACCTGCGTGATGGCCGATTTCATTCTCGAGGCCCTGCAGACATGCAGCCAATGCCCTTCCTATCAGGACATTAGAAAAAGTTGTCACCATCTCCCCAAGTCCAATGAATTGTCCCGTCTTCATTTCTTCAAAAGCCCCACCTATTATGTAGATGAAACCATCTTACAGATGTCACTGGATTTCTTGCAACATGAGAAAAAAAATTAGTTTTTTTTTTTCGCAATTTGTACTCTCAGCTAAATCCAGATCCTCCTGAGCTGCTTCTCCTTTTCCCTCAATGAAACGGCTCATCTGAGCCACCTTTTCTTGAATGACTGCGTTAATGGGATCAGCCTCATCCCAGCCCTTGTCAAATGCATGGATGGCACTGAGTGGGACTGCCACCTGTGTTCGCCGGGGCCTGGGATGTTTCCTGATCGCCAGATTCGGTGTAGACCCGTGTTCTCACCAAGCGGCCCGTGCTGGCGATGGCACCTCCGGAATGAGGTGGCTGATACCAGTATCCATGCTTATGTGGCTGGATGGGTACTGGGAAGGGTTGGCGCTCGGCTGGTGGGTACCCTTTTGGAGGGTTCACTGTTACGTTTGCCGAGTGAGCGATGCACAGGGCCAAGACGGTAGAGCAAGAGAGATTTACTAAGGCCACTGAAACAGATGCTCACGATGGTGCCAGCCCCAACGTCAAGGAGATATCAGGCTTATAAAGGATCCGTGGCGGGAACTTGTGGCAGGAACAATAAAGAAGGAAGGGAGGGTTACACGATTTAAGGGAGGGGTAGGGCGTCGAGCCCCACAGCAGAGGGCATCTCTGTAGATGGTTAACCTGTGCAGGCAGATGTTTGCCACAGGCCATTGTCTGAGCATCCACCTTCTGGGAGACGGCATACATCTTGCGTCGTCCTATCGCCTTATCTGCAGCAGGTCTCCAAGCTGAAGGGCCACATTCAGGAGGTGGAGCATCCTCCTGGGAACCTATCCTTTATGAATGAGTTGGCATGTGAATGGAGGGGGATCTGGTGGCAAATGCTAGAGGCGGCCCACCCATATGGCCTGGTACCCCAGCTCCCTTTGCCTGAGGACTGTCTCTGGCCACTAAAGCGTGGGCACGTGCAGGGCAGGCTGGTAGTGCCGAGCAGTTGTTGCTGAACCAGTGACCCATGGGAGTGGGTGGATGTATGGCCCCAGCTTCTTGTGGCTCCCACGGGATAACCCTGGGCCACATTCAACACTGTCTCCCCAAGTTCCCCAGTGGAATCGAGCCTCACCTGTGATGAGTGTGCCCTGGACCAGCCTCCTTCATTTCCCTGTCTCGTGTCTCCATCTGTCTTGGGTCCCCCCCCCCCGCCCCGGCCAACCCACTTGCACTCAAATCCTTGTCTCAGAGTCACTTCCAGCCTGCAAGAGGAGTGTTAAACCAGTGTATGAACTGGTTGGCTCAGGTACAGGGCAGTACAAGGGTCTCTGTTTTCCTGGTCAGTTGTGAGAAATGTCTCTTTGAAAGAATCGAATTGTCTTGACTGCTTCTTTGAGTGAATCTTGGAAAAAATCGACGTGCGTCCTGTGATTGGCCAGATAAGGCAGCTCCTAAGGAAAGGCTGAACTCTGCTCCCAGGCTTCGAACAAAAATTGTAAGAACCGGTGAAAAGTGCCAGGAGGTTCCAGTTTGAAAAGAAAGGAAGCGCCTATTTTTGAAGGCCTCTCTGTTTTGTCTTAGATTCTGGCCAGTGCCAAGGGCCAGCTCTCAGAGGGGGTCACAGGCCTTCCTTTCTGGATCTTTCCTTCTCTTCCTCATAACTATTTGTTTCTGAACCCTTTCAGTTCTTTAAGACCTACCTCAGGAAATAGTATTGATACAGGAAATGGAACATGAGCAAGAATCGCTGAAGGATGTGGAATTGCAGTCAGTGGCCCCTGGGACTGCAGTTTCTATGGAGCTTCTGACGTCCTTGAGGTCACAGCAGTCCAGTTTCCTTGCAGCAAAGCCCCTCGAACCCAGAGGTCACCAAGACTGGCCACTCAAGTGAGAGTACCTGATCAGACAGTTCAGCCAACATTCATTGAGTGCTTGCTCTTTTCAGGCTCAAAGAGGATTCCAGAAACAATCAGGCACATCCTCAGAAACGTGGAGCTAATTATAGGTGGTATTGAGTCTCTCAGCCACTCCCTTGGCGAGGCAGTAGAAAGTCCTGTTCAGTAGTTCCTGTCGTGGCTCAGTGGTTAACGAACCCAACTAGTATCCATGAGAGGAAGCGGGTTCGATCTCTGGCCCCGCTCAGTGGCTTAAGGATCTGGCATTGCCAGGAGGTGTGGTGTAGGTGGCAGATGCGGCTTTGATCTAGGGATCTAGTGTGGCTGTGGCTGTGGTGTAGGCTGACGGCTTCAGCTCTGATTAGACCCCTAGCCTGGGAACCCCTGTATGCTGCTGGTGTGTCCCTAAAAAGATAAAAGACAAAAACAAAAAACAAAAAAAGAAAAAGAAAAAAGTTCTGTTCAAATGCAAGCACGGAGTTTGTCAGGAATGTGAATTATGCAAATGATATGTATTTCTTTTGCTAGTGGGTATTCTTTTGCTTATTTCATTTGCTAGTGGGTATTCTTCTGTGGTTCTGAGGAAACGGCCTAGCACGCTTTCCTGCTCCTCATTTCTTGCCTCTCTGCTTCAGGCACCCCCTATTCCATCCACCTGGGGCTTTTTACTCCTGCATCCCAGGCAGGAATGTAAATTCATCATCCTGAGCCTTTGTTTGGTGGGTCTCAACTTTGCCTGGTATTCAGACACTGGGGGCTTCAGAGAATTCAGGTGTCTCCCCCTCTCCCTCCCCCTGGGATTTGTAAGTCACTGGTCAGGGGGTGCCATCTGGGCTTTTTTGAAAAGGTCCCCAATTGATTCTAGCGTGTAGTCAGAGTTGAGAACCACGCACTAGCTGTTCTTGCAGCTAGGATTCTCTTTTCTAGGATTGATGAAGACTTAAGTCCGTGCCTCAGGCCGCATGTCTCCTCCTCTGGGTAGTGTTGCCTGATTCCTGGTCTCCCTCATGCTCCCCCTGCATTCTCTGTAATCCCTTCCTCTGTTACAGGATGGTAACTAGTTCCTCTCCAAACTCTGAGCTGCCCAAATAAACTGCTTGTCTTTTTCACTTTCATTGTTCTTCTTTCTTTTAATCCTTCCATCCACACTTCGCGGTGTCTGCCACCAATGGGAAAACTCTGGGTAGAACTTGGGTGCACAGATGCCAAGGAGAACAGCCGCGGCTTAAGGGCACTCCTGTCACCTCCGGATCCCAAGCTGAGTCCTTCCCTATGCGGCCACCAGGTGGCGCCACAAGACCGCGTGGGCCCCGCGCTCCGTAACCGGCAGGTGGTGCACCCGCCACCCGGCGCCTCTCAGGAAGGTACCTGAGCGAGCAGACGATACCCCGGGTCTCCCCAGGAAGGAGAGCCTCAGACCATAGTCTTCCCCCGTGGCCCTCTGAGGGGGGGACACCTCGGACTTCCGTCCTCGCCGCAGACACCGGCGGAAGCAGCAGCGCGAACCTGTGTCCCCAGACCAGCCCTCTAGACAGGTCTCTTCAGACTCTTGTCCTCACCCTGGCTCAGCCCTGAGAGGGGGCGCCTCGGTCGGCTGTCGGTGTCCCTCAAACCCCATGTCCTGCCAAGCTCATGTCAGTGCCTGAAATATTATCCCTTGTCTCAGCCACTTGACAGGTGGTGTCCCGTTCTGTCACCCTGGATGGGTCTTTCGTTGTTAAGAAAGATACCCGGAAGCTTCTACGATGTGGAGATGCCCTGTCCCACCTGAAATCTGATGGATCGGAGGCCCTGGCATGATGCTGGCTGTGTTATTGGGGCTGTGGGTCGCTTTCTGTTTCTAAGCTGCTGCCGGGTGGTTCTCAGTGAAACCACTGCCCTAAGTGGGAGTGGGGGAGGCTCAGGGCCAGGCAGGCTCTGCTGGGAAGGGGCTGGAGGAGACCTAGTGTTTCCTGGGAGGGCTGCTGGGGACAGAGAGAGGGACCAGGAGTCACTGGCCTGAAGGGAGTGCCAGTCCTGGCTGGAACCTGCTTCTGGGTCTCTCCAGAGAGGAGAGGATTGGCAGGGGCGGCCCCTGTGGTTCTGCTGACCCCTGGGGTTTGACTAGCTGCTGCTTTTTTGAGGGGGAACATCCCACCTGGGGTGTATGAAGGTCCCCAGCCGGAGTTTGTGTCTTTCTCTTGGCTTCCATAACACCACGTGCCTGGCGCTCCAGCTGATGGCTGCTCTGTTTCGCTGGGCCCACATCACTGGGCTCCAGGGCTACACCTCAGGGGACCCTGTCTCCACTCCCTTCCTTTGTCCTCAGCCACTCTGGTGAGTGGAAACTCCATCTCCAGTCCTGACTTCACCCCAGAACTGCAGCCTCAACAGCTGCAGACAAGTCCAAGAGGAAGCGCTAGCTCCTCCCTGGGCCTTGCTCTGCCCCACCTCAGGAGAGGCAGCCCCAGCCTGCTGGTTGCTCAAGCCATGTGCCTGGGAGGCTGTCTTGACTCCACTTTCTTCTCTCTCCTTCTCTGATTGAGAGGCATGTATGCAGCTTTTAAGAAGTCCCCCAGGAGTTCCTGTTGTGGCTCAGTGGTAAGGAGCCTGACTAGTATCCAGGAGATGTGAGTTTGATCCCTGGCCTCTCTCAGTGGATTTTGGATCCAGTGTTGCTGTGGTGTAGGTCGCAGACAAAGCTCAGATCTGGCATTGCTGTGGCTGTGGTGTAGGCCAGTTGGCTACAGCTCCAATTTGTCCCCCAGCCTGGGAACTTTCATATGCCGTGGGGGAGCCCCTATGTAAACAAACAAAAAAATAAAAATAAATTACATGAATAAATAAAAAGAAGCCTCTCCAGTCTTGAGTGTATCCCCCAGCAATTCCTATGCAGCTCATTTCAGGTGAGGCCTGGCATTTGTATATTTTAGAAGCTCCCAGTGACTCTGACAGCTTCTTCATTCATTTATTCACCACAAACTTTTGTTCAATGACTGTGTGCCAGGTACTGAGGCACAGCCCTTGAGGAGAGCCCTTTTTCTTTCTTTTTCTTTTTTTTTCTTTTTTGCTTTTTAGGGCCACACCAGCAGCATATGGAGGTTCCCAGGCTAGGGGTTGAATTGGAGCTATAGCCACTGGCCTACACCACAGCCACATGGGATCCAAGCCACATCTGGGACCTACACCACAGCTCAAGGCAACACCAGATCCTTAACCCACTGAGTGAGGCCAGGGATCAAACCCGAAACCTCGTGGTTCTTAGTTGGATTCATTTCCGCTGCGCCACGACGGGAACTCCGAGGAGAGCTCTTCTGATGCTCCAGGCACCTGGCAGGACTCATGGGTGTTTGAGGTGGAGGTAGTGACCCTGACCCCTGTCCCCTGACAGAGAACCAATGACAACTGGATGACAGAGGGACCAGGAGAGTGCCACCCCCCCACTCCCAATCAGCTCCCCAGAAGCCAGGCTGGCAGTGGGCTGGCAAGTCAGGTGGCCTGGCAGCTAGATTGTTGCCATGGTGACTGATGTGCATCCATCTCTTCAGCGGAGAACTTTGAAGTTGCCTTGGAAGAAGGACAACAAAGGCACCTCCATCTTGGATGCAAATTGTGGCTTCATCCTCCAGGGGCCTTTATGGCTCTGCTTTTGTTCTTGCCTTTTAGATCAGAGAATAAAACCCTTTCAAATGCTGTAAATTCAAGACATAGGCAATTAGGGGGCCTTTCGGAGGTTTCAAACCCCACTATAGTGTGTTCAAAAGGCAATTCCATGTGTCAAAAAACAGATGACCCTGCAAAGGAGGTCCACATTTCTTGCATGTCACTATCCAGTAAATATTTACTGAGTGCCTCCTATGTGCCAGGACTTGGAGGGGGGGAGGGCTGGGAATTCTCTGTGAACAAGACCAACCGGCTCTCTACTTTTTCAGAGTTTATGGTCAGGACCTCTTCTCCATGCCTCAGTTTCCCCAGAGAACAAGGGGGCTGAAGTAGCTGGGGTGTTTTCAAACAGCTTTCTGCATCCCAGGCAACGATCCCGGCTTCTTACCCACAATTATTCCCCATTTTGGCCCGAGTAGCTTTGCTTTACTCTGTTTGATATATTCTGCTTCTGTATAATATTTTGTTTGAAGATAGAAGCCCATAACTCAGAGGGGTGGAGGGGGCGGGGGACGAGGTGCGGTTAGAAATGAAAACCACTGGCCAAGGATTTGCTAAGGCTTTCTCCAGATGGAATATTCTGTATTGCTGCAGCTAAGCAGACTGCAGCTTCTCCAGGCTGTTCAGTCACATAGAGACCAATCCATAGGAACAGGTGTGTTTAGGATGTAAGCCTGTTTGGGAAGGCAACATCATGCCTTCATTTTAAACAGCATAAGGAACCTCGCTCAGATAGTGCTGGAAAGAGAGCAAGTCCCATTTTTGTTTCTTTGCTCGTAAACTCAGGCTTCACTCTTAAGGCTTCTGCCCTCCCAGACTCTGGATCCCACCTCGGGGCCCTGGCCTTGCCCTTCCCCCTCTCCCCACCTCCCACCGGCCTCCCTGCGCCCGCCCTGTGACGCCCGGTCTATGCCCTCTGCCCAGCTGGACCACACGCCCTCGGGGCAGGATGTCTGTGGAAGCAGGCTTGGGAGATGAGGTGCTGGGACCTGTGAGTGATCAGTATTCTCGGGGCCCTGCCCTCACCTGCACCTTTCCTGGATTTTCTGAAATGCAGAGCGTGGTAGGCCCTCTGCCGCCTTCCTTCCCTCCCCTGGCAGCATCTTCTCTTCCTCCTTCCCAACAGGTGACTGAGGGACACTGGGCCCTTTTACAAAGGCCATCACAGTCTTTCCCCAAGGCCGATCACACGGTCCAGCCAATCTCATTTATGGCCATTGAGCTGCCTGGGCCACTTGGGGGTTATTTTTTTTTTTTTTGAATTTTTGAATTTTTTTAGTTTTTGTGTTTTTAGGGCTGCACGCATGGCATGTGGAAGTTCCTAGGCTAGGGGTCGAATCAGAGCTGTAGCTGCTGGTCTACACCACAGCCACAGCAATGCTGGATCTGAGCCACATCTGCCACCTACACCACAGCCCACAGCAATGCCAGATCCTTAACCCACTAAACCTGAGCGAGGTGAGGGATCAAACCCGCATCCTTCTGGATACTAGATGGGTTTGTAACCACTGAGCCAAAACGGAACTCCTTAAGCCAGTATTTTTACCCCTAGGCTGAGTCCTCTCATATTTCTTTCTCTAGGATGCTTGTTACCTTTCTCCCCAAGGGCCAAATTGATGTGAAAAGCAAAGAGGGATTTTTGATGGGAGAGAAGCTTTTATCTAAACACCCTGAACTCAGCGAAGTCACCGTACTGTTCGGGGCTGTGGACACTTTTCTCTCTTGCCTTATCATCGCAGGGTCCATTGGGAGCTCAGAGGTCCTCAGGTTGCCCTGCACAGTCCTGGGCACACAGTGGGGCTGCTGTAGAGAAGGGGGATGGGCCATCTGGTGCTGCACCTGTAGGCTCAGCGGCCTCTCAGCTTCACTAGTTCTGGGGAATCCTTTCCCTTGGGGGACGTGTGGGGTTCATTGCCACCAGCAGTCCTGCCAACCAGCCTCTCCTTCATCTTCGGGGAGATGTGAGCTGTGGGGAGAGGACTGTGTCCAGATGTGAAGCAGGCTGGTCTGTTGGCCCACAATTTACAATGCATTTTACTTTCTTGTATTCTATTTGCATAAAGACTTTAAAAAAATTTTAAAAATTAGCAATATGTATTCATGTAACTATTTCAGAAAGCATTTGACATTTCTTGGGTATCCTATGATCCAGCTGTTCCCCTCCCAGGTCCCCAAGGGCTCCTGGGACCAGGTCACACATCTCACAGCAGCGTTGTTAATAATAGCCCCAAATGCAGGACACCCCACTGTCCATCCACAGAATGAACAAAGAAATTACAGCATGGTCCTGCAACCGAATACTATACAGCAGTGAACAGGAATGAACTTCAGGGATACATGAGATGGAAGAACCTCGACCGTGACATTGAAAAGGAACCACATAGAGAAATAATACCTGTAAGTGGATGATTCCACTTATAAAGAGATTAAAAAATAGGCAAATCTCAATTACATTTTTAGGGAAACACCATAAGTGGTAGAATTATAAAGAAGAGCAGGGAAGAGATAAGAAGTCAGGACGTCTAGAGGGAAAGAGATGATTGCAATGAAGAAGAGGCCCTCGGGAGCTCTGGGGCTTCCAGCAAGGATTTATAGCTTGACCCTGGTGGGGTCACATGGGGCTCACTGAACAGTTAGTTTTTTGCCCTGTAAACATATATTTTGTGCCCTCTTCTGTATATACAACATATCCCATAATAAAAATATGAGAAAGAAACAATAGAAGCTTCTGGTAAATAGCTCTTCACAAAGGATGGAAGGGCATAAAATTACTTGGGGAGAGATAAAAATCTTCAGGGAGTTCCTGTCATGGCGCAGTGGTTAAGGAATCCGACTAGGAACCATGAGGTTGCGGGTTCGGTCCCTGCCCTTGCTCAGTGGGTTAAGGATCCGGCGTTGCTGTGAGCTGTGGTGTAGGTTGCAGACGCAGCTTGGATCCCGAGTTGCTGTGGCTCTGGCGTAGGCCGGTGGCTACGGCTCCGATTAGACCCCTAGCCTGGGAACCTCCATATGCCGCAGGAGCGGCCCAAAGAAATAGCAAAAAAAAAAAAAGACAAAAAAAAATCTTCACCCTCCTCCTTTCCCCTCCCCCGACGATTTTCAGTCCCTGGAACTAAATACAGTCAATACCCAATATCCATCCAGAACTGATCTGTCTGCATTTTGCGCTAGGAATGTGCGTGCAGCCTTTTGCTAAGTTTGTTTACCTTCCTAAGTGGCTCATGGCAGACAGGCTCTCCTGTGAACTTTGATTTCACTGAAGATTGTCTTGGATATTTTTCCGAGGCAAACCCTGTGCTACCTCATTTTCTTAAGTGGCCACTGGGTATTTCACTGGAAGAGTGTCCACCGTTACTTTCACAGGCCCTACTGTGGACACTTCAGAAGTTTCCAGATTTTCCCTATTGCAATGGTGAAATCACACAAGTGTATTAGTTGTGTCACTTCAATTACAGTTAATACAATACAATTGTATTAACTAATTTTTAAAAGATTTCTCATCCTTAAGTATTTTCTCTCATGGCAGGGGGTGTTGGCGAATGCCTGGGGTTGCAGAAGACACTCAATCACTCTATGCTGTTATTTTATTTATTTTATTTTATTTTATTTATTTTTAGGGTTGCACCTGCAGCATATGGAAGTTCCCAGGCTAGGGGTGGAATCCAAGCTGCAGCTGCCAGCCTGCACCACAGCCACAGCAGCTCGGGATTGGAGCCACATCTGTGACCTATACCACAGCTCAGGGTAACGCCGGATCCTTAACCCACTGAGCGAGGCCAGGGATCGAAGCTGTGTCCTCGTGGATACTGGTCAGATTTGTTTCTGCTGAACCACAATGGAAACTCCATGCTGCCATTTTGAAGGGATTTGTTTTCTGTTCTCTTCAGAGGAGTTAGGGAAGTAAAATCTGAAACTTCAAAAATAGGACCCAGCAAGTCACCCAGATAACAGCAGCTCTGGCCACCCGTGGGAAAAGGGTGGACCAGAACCTTCCCAAAGTCTCCCAGAAAAGGGACGGCTCCCCCATTGAGTGGTGCATGTGCGTGCATGTGTGTGAGTGTGTGTGCATGCGTGTACGTGCCCGGAGGTGAGTGTGTAAGTGCCTGTGTATGTGTGAGTGTGTGCGTGTGTGTCTTTGTGGTGCCCAAACGCAGGGAGACAACATCTTCCACAACAAGACAATAGTCAATATAAATCCAATTGGACATAATGACTGAATTTCTCTCCCCCCTCAGAGAGGGTGACAGTGATTTCTCAGATGCCTTTTAGTTACAGACAACTTTCTGAACAAAATAATTAGGTTTGGGGCTCTGCAGCCTGCCCTATTGGACTATTGATTAGCCACTAAAATCTCCTGCCTTGCAGGTATCTGGGTGTGTGGTCGGCATAGCAAGTGGGCGAGAACAGCTCCGAGCAGGGGGTGTGGGAGCCGCCACAGAGCTGCGTCCGGGGTCCATGGTCCCTCCCAGCATCTTCTGCTGCTGAGGCCCACCTGTCAACACCTCCACTATTCCGTCAGCTGTCTCCCAACCACGAAGGCCCAGGAAGTAGAGTTCCAGTCCTTGCTGTCCTGACTTCATACCTGTGGGACCTCAGGCAAGTCTCTGTCCCTCTCTGAGCCTGCTTGGCTCAGTAAGCTTCAAGGCTCTTCCAGCAGCGATGTTCTATCCTGGCGCTGTCCAGTAGAAATACAATTTGAGCCCCAAACTCCAGCCACATAGATAGTTTCTAGCAGCTACATTTTTAAAGGTGGTGAGAGGAGGTTTATATTTTTGTTATTTTTTGCCGCCGCATGGCATATGGAGTTCCTGGACCAGGGATCATTTCTGAGCCACAGTGTGCAACCTACACCATAGCCGTGGCAAGCCTGGATACTTAACCCACTGTGCTGGGCCAGGGAGCGAATCTGGCACTGCAGAGATGCCGCTGATCCCATTGTGCCACACTGGGAACTCCTGAAATATTTCCTATAATGTTTTTTTGTCTTTTTTTTTTTTTTTTTTTTTTTGCTATTTCTTTGGGCCGCTTCCGCGGCGGAGGCTCCCAGGCTAGGGGTCTAATCGGAGCTGTAGCCACAGGCCTACGCCAGAGCCACAGCAACTCGGGATCCGAGCTGCGTCTGCAACCTACACCACAGCTCACGGCAATGCCCGATCGTTAACCCACTGAGCAAGGGCAGGGACCGAACCCGCAACCTCATGGTTCCTAGTCGGATTCGTTAACCACTGCGCCACGACGGGAACTCCCCTATAATGTTTTATTTAACCCAGTGTATCTAAGATATTATCGTTTCAGCATGTAACAATACAAAACATTGAAATTCTTTACACTTTTTTCACACCAAGTCTTTGAAATTTGTGTGTATTTCATACTGACAGCACATCTCAATTGGACCTCGGGGCCTTGCAAGTGCTCCTTGGCCATGGGCAGCGACTGGTCACTGGACTGGACAGTGCAGGCCTAACGGGTCCATCCAGTGTCTGTACTGAGGTAGACTCACCAGGACAGACCGGCTCTGGACCCAGGCTCCGCACAGTGCACGTAATGCTGGTCTGCTGTCCCTGGGCTCTACCCTGAACAGAGCACGGGGCAGCCACTCGGGGGGTGGGGGCGGCAGGGGGTGGGGGCAGGGGAGGAAGGAAGCACTTCCTGTGCCATGGAGGGGAAAAAGAAAAAGAATGAGCCTATGGGAATTCCCGTTGTGGCTCAGCGTGGACTGGGATCCATGAGGATGCGGGTTTGATCCCTGGCCTCACTCCCTGGGTTAAGGATCCAGTGTTGCTGTGGCTCTGGCGTGGGCCGGCAGCTGTAGCTCCAATTTAACCCCTAGCCTGGAACTTCGATTTGCCGTGGGTGCAGGCCTAAAAAGAAAAAAAAAAAAAAGAATGAGCCCAGATGACCTCTTGGACAACAGTGCTGGTTGGTGGATACTTTGGGGGGGAACAGGCCATCAGGGCTTTGGGTGTTCTTGGGGGTGGAACCCAAGGGGGGGCTACAGCGGTCCTCCCAAGCTTGACTTTGGGGCCAGGAATAAGATTTGGAAAGTCAGAGGGATGAGGAAAATACCAACGATGTCTGTTGCTGGGGCCCTGAGGGCAGGAGCTGGGGGGTGAGGAAAATGACCCTGAAATGCAGGCAGAAGCGTTCAGACAGGAGTATTAGGGAGCCGGCAGAGACTCTTGAGCCGGGGAGGGGCTGATTGGAAGCAATGGCTCATTGAAATCTGCTGAGTCACTGATGAGTTGGTGCCAGGGCGCCAGTGAGGGGGCTGCTGGAGCAGGAGGTGGTGACGGGCACTGGGGGTAAGAGGAAAGAGGAGCATCCACAGAATCAGGGGGAGCCTGTGCTGCGCTGTGGGTCTTCTGCTTTGGTGGTGAAAGTGTGGCCATGTGATGTCATCTGGGTGTTTTACTTCCTGCTGGGTTCCCCTTCCCAAGGGCAGGAGGGTCATTCCAGGTGGATGGATCTGCCTAAGCAAAGACTCAGAGTCAGGAAGGAACAGAGATGGGGGGGTGCAAGGGGGTGAGATGGCTGCAGGTGACTGCTGGGGAGGGAGGGGGCATGAATGACAATGATTCGAGGCTTGACAAGCCGAGACCAATTCCTCAGGGCATCATACATTGAGTGGGTTTTTTGGTAAGTTCGTGAGATGGTGGGAAAAAGGTTTTTCAAGCCAAACCAGGTAGGATGGGGCAGGGGCTTGAGTGGGTAGAAGAAAGAGGGTGGACCCTGCAGGTGGAGGATGTCACTTTGGCAAATGCTTGTAAGCTGGGCTGGGCCTGGCACTAGACAGCCTGGTTGAGCAGAGATTAATTCAGTGAGTCACCTTCAGAGGGCGCTCACTGCTTAAGTGATGGGAGAACCCACGTCAACCACTGCATTTATTGATACTCTGTGGAGCAGCCTAAGGCTCTCAGGGGATAATGTGGGGAGCAAGACACTAGAGGCCCCGCCCTGGCCTCAGCTTGTGGGGGGGGGAGGGATGAAGAAGTCAGGCATTAACCACTGTCACGTCAGTAAAATTTGATTATAATAAGTACCAGGAATGAAAAGTTTAGAAACCTATCAGTATAGTACAGCGGACAAGTGCATAGGGGTTAGGGGAGATCCTTTTCCATCCATTTCTTTTCTTCTTTTTTCTTTTTCTTTTTAGGACCACACCTGTGGCATACGGAAGTTCCCACGCTTGGGGCTGAATTGGAGCTGAACCTGCCAGCCTACACCACAGCCACAGCAACGTGGGATCTGAGCTGCATCTGCAACCTATACCACAGCCTGCTGCAACACTGGATCCTTAAGCGAGGCCAGGGATCAAACCCAAATCCTAATGAATTCTGGTCAGGCTCTTTACCCACTGAGCTGCAATAGGAGCTTCTCCATCCATTTATTTTCAGCTTACCTGTGTCTTGACCTGTGACATACTAGCTAAGAGGGAATTAACCAATTAAAAGGGGGAAGAGGAGACTGCTGTGGCTCAGTGGGTTAAGGACCCAATGTTGTCTCTGTGAGGATGCAGGTTCAATCCCTAGCCTTGCTCTGTGGATGAAGGATCTGGCTTTGTTGCAAGCTGCTGTAGATCATAGAAGCAGCTTGGATCCCATGTTGCTGTGGCTGTGGTGTAGACCTCAGCTGCAGCTCCAATTCCACCCCAGCCTGGGAACTTCTATATGCCACAGGTAAGGCAGTAAGAAAAGAAATAGAGCAGGGAGAGGGAAAGACACTCTAGGCAGCAGAAATGGCCTGAGCAAAGGCTCTGGGGTGAGAAGGAGCACAGGCTGTATGAACAGATGGGAGACAAGGAAGGAAAAAGATAATCAGACAAAGAAAGAGAGGAAGAGATTTACGGGCAGAAAGAATGGAGTGTGCAAAGGCCCTGAGGCAGAGAACCCCTACTGAAAAGAGCCCTTTGTGGCTAGAGGGGGAAGGCAGAGGCCAAGTGGCATAAGGTGTGTAGATGCTATGTGACCCCGGCTGGACTGGCCAGGGCTCCTCAGGCTGCAATGCTGGGGCCCTTGAGATACACAAAGACATGTGAAGCTGAGTGAGAGGCCGGATAATTATAAGGGAATTTGAATTTTTTTTCTTTTGAGGGCAGCAGGTGTGGCGTATCAAAGTGCCTGGGCTAGGAGTTGAATTGGAGCTACAGCTACCAGCCTTCGCCACAACCACAGCCACACCAGATCCGAGCCATGTCTGGATCTACACCACAGCTCGTGGTAACGCTGTATCCTTAACCCACTGAGTGGGGCCAGGGATTGAACCTGCATCCTCATGGATACTAGTTGGGTTTGTTTCCAAAAAATACAACAGGAACTACAGGGAATGTGATTTTAAATCAGGGGGAAGAGCCGTGTGGCAGATGAAGATGGAGGCATGGTCGGGGCAGGACCAGGCAGGTTCCTGCTGGCTCACATTGAAGCTGTTGGACATTATGCCAAGTGCAAGACCACGGATGCTTTAGACCAGGGTGTGGGGTGACCACACTGGCATTCTGGAGCTCCCTGGAGCTGGCAAGGACTATGAACTGTGGGAGGCCTGGGTGGCCATCAGAGTAGCCACTGGGGGCAATAGTCCAGGTGAGAGTGGAGCATCAAGGCCTAAAGCTGATGAAACATGGCCCTTCACAGCTGGCTGGCTCCTCTGCAGCCTTTAATTATAGCAAATGGCCTCAGACAGGTTAGTGATTCTATTAAAGTGGCCAAACCTGGAGAACCGCATTCTACAGATAATGCTGCATGAAGCCGGTTAATCCAGTGATTGAATTATTAAGTTAGAGCATCTATGAGTTAATTTCATTGGCGGTCAGCAAGGCCTCCTTCAAGTAAATTGACGTTTGCTGTGCCATTCTGTCCTAAAACCAGAACAGCAGATTTGGTTAACTTTTATACAGAAAATGTGCTTTTGCAGTATACAGAAGCAGAAAAGAAGGAAAATGAAATGCATTTTTCCCCTCATGGTAGCCTCGCTCTTTATATGTGTGTTTGACAACGGGAAGGCTGGCTTCCAGGAAAAAGCGACTGTGAATGGGACAGATCCTGGCCGGGACCTTCCGTGAGCCCTTGAAAAGGATGCGAAATCTGCTATATGTTCAGGGTAAATAAATATCAATGAAATCAGGGTGGTTTAACAATTGTTTTGATCTTCTATGTCTGCTGATTTTTTGGGTCTAGGTGTCAGACTCTCCAATTTGGATTGTGAAATTGTCTTTTTTCCCTTTAATTGTCAGGTTTTATTTCATGTGTTTGAAGCTCTGTTGGCTGTATACGCATTGTGCTTCTCATGTCTTCTACTGAATTGTTCACTTTTATCTTGATGAAACCGCCTTCTTTATGTCACCATTTAGAGTTTTGTTTTGAAAGCTATTTTATCTGATATTAATGTAGTCGCCTCTAATGCTTAGGGTTTGCATGGTGTATTTTTTTTTTTTCATCCACTTACTTCCAACCTACCTGTGTCTTTATATTTAAAGAACATTTCCTTTAGACAGCATGGAGGTGGGACTATTTTTTTAAATCCCTTCTGACGATTTCTGTCTTTTAATTGTAGTGTCCCGGGTATACAATGTAATTGTTAGCGTAGCTAGAGCTCAAGCTATCATTTTATTTTTTGTTTTCTCCTTGACTCCGGTTTATTTATTTATTTACTTTGGCTCATCTTTTCCTCCTTTCCTGCCTTTTAATTATTTGAATACCTCAAAGCATTCCATTTACTTTTAATTTTCCGGTTAGCTATTTAACTATTCTTCTTTGTATTCCTTTTACAATGGTTGCCCTAGAGATTACAGTACCATCCTGGACTTTCTAGAATGCACTTCCAGTTAATTATATACTGCTTCACATAAAATATAGAATCTGGCTGCTCTTTAGCCCCACGACCACCTTCATCCTTGAAATTATAGCTGTTATAAGTAATACATGTCCCCAGGTCATAAATCCCTCAAGACAATGTCATAATTTTAAACAGCGAAAGGTTTATAAAGAAAAGAAGAGGGAGAAGGCCAAAAACCAAACAAGTCAGAAAACCACCTGTGTCTTTTGTGTTTTGCCAGAGTTAACTTTGACTGATGTGCTCCGTTATTTCCTGGATGTGGGTTTCTATCTGCTCTCATTTCCCGTCAGTCAGTCTGGCTTGAGCCAGAGCACAGCCCTGCTCGGCCCGGGAGATGCCACCCAGGGGCAGCCTATGCACTCAGAACAGCCAACTCTGCACTGAAAGGCTTTGCCTTCTCTAGGCATCCACGGACAATGGCCGCCCAGTTTGGTGGGGGTACCACATGCTCAGAGAGTTGAATTGCTCATCAGTCTCAGTTTGGAGGATACTATCATCATTGATCCTTGCAAGGCCCATTTCTTGGTTTATTTCCACTTTTTCTACTTTCTCCCTTCATCCCAGATGCCCACCCCTGGGCCCCTCCCCTGCAAAGGCACCCACTCTGATGGGCTTAACAGGGACCCTAGACTTGGAAGGAAGCCTCTAAAATAAGTGGTGCTCTGTGCTTTTGCTGAACCAGCATGGAATCGGGCTACAGAATGGGCTCTCCTCCTCGTCCTTCTTACTCAAGGCTTAGTAAAATCTGCACGCAGACACACAGGGAATCCCGAGTACCTGGAGCCCTACTTGGGACATCCTCCCATCTCACTTACCTGTTCCCCAATGATGGGAGTGGAGGTTGCCTCCACTCCCTGCTGCTGACGATAACACGGCAACGACCCTAGCTCTTTCCCCTTGGGGGGTCCAGACACATAGATAGGGAGAGAGGTGATGGGATTAGAGGGTACATACACACTAATTCCACCAAAAACTCCTGATTGCTCTCCAGAAAGGCTGCACCAGTCCCCACTCCACCCGCAAGGGAAGGGTCCCCATTTCCTCACATTGTCACAGACAATGGCCTTTACCCAACTTTCCGATTGTGGCGAGGCTGACGGGTGTAGCGCTGCATTATGCTCTCATTTTAACTGGCACTTCTCTGATCACTAGAGTGTCTGAGTGTCTCTTCATGAGCCTGGTAAGCCATGTGGGCTTCCTCTTCTTTGTAATTTTATTTTTTTGGTCTTTTTAGGGCTGCACTCTCCGCCTATGGAGGTGCCCAGGCTAGGGGTTGAATCAGAGCTGTAGCCGCCAGCCTATGCCACAGGCACACCACCACCAGATCAGAGCCATGTCTGCAAACTGCACCACAGCTCCTGGTACTGCCGGATCCTTAACCCACTGAGCAAGGCCAGGGATCGAACCTGTGCCCTCATGGATACTAGTCAGTCTTGTTTCTGCTGAGCCACAATGGGAACTCACCTGGGCTTCCTCTTCTACTAACAGTCTCTTCCACCCTATGCCTGGCTCCCCACTGGGTCCTCCACTTCCCTTCTCTAGCCTCATGTTATCCTGTGTCTCAGGTTTTGTGTCTCTTCAGGATGCCATAGTTAATTTCTGCTCTGCTCCACTATTTGCATTTCACAGCTTAATGCCCGGGTTCTAAGTTTGTTTTCCTTATTTTCAAGTTCACTGGTGGGGAGAACACCTGAGCATTTTTCCCAGGGACCACCTCTACCTCCCAGTATCAGCACCCCCACTCTCCCGAGGCCAGGGAACACAGTGTGTGAGCATCTGTTCTGTGCCAAGCACTATGCAAGCATCATCTCCCTGGATCCCCAAAGCAGCTCGGTTAGGGAGCCTCTTCTCTTGCTTGAGTGACAGACAAGAAACTGAGGCACAGAAAAGTTTAGCAACATGCCCAAACTTGCAAAATCATAAAAGTGACCCAATTGGGATGCCATCTACAGCTTAAATGCATGTTAGTTTATCTCAAATAAGATCTAGTTCAGATAACTGCTATGTTCCAGAAATCTCCATGCCTTATCTTTCCTAAATATTGAAATCTAGTGAAAAATGTCAACCCCTCTGTACCTTTGTCCCTTCGTCATCCCTAGTGTTTGAAAAGGATGGGAGTGGGTGGAGGCAGGGGGCTGGGCAACTGAGCTCACCAGTCCTGAGTTCCCAGGAAGAGCAAATACACATCATGTTCACTGGGGGCGGGGGTAGAGGGGCTTCCTCGAACCCTGGTTCTGGAGAAATGGCGTCTCATGAGGGGTGGGGTGTGAGGAGGAGAGCAAAGAATCTAACCTCTGCCTTCCAGCACAGATGCCTCTCCCTCTGGTTCCCATGGCGCTGCTTCAGAAGGCAACCCAACCTGCCCAGGGCACAACCTCTTGGCAGGAATTTTATGAGCATCAACTGTCACCTGCATCTTGGTGATAAGTGGAAAAAAAAAAAGTATCCCCAGTCCTGATACCTGGGGAGACGCAGATAACTGATCACAGGCATGGGAATATTGTTTCCTGGGGACAGACATACTCTGGAGGAAGTAACAGTTCCACAAGCCTTTATAAGAGAAGGATCTGTCTGATATTGGGGGTGGGGTGGCCATGAAAGGATGGGTCCCCCTGTGAAATGATATTAGGGCTGGTAATTAAGAAAGAGGTTATAACTAAAAGAAGAGGATGAATTTCCTAGGCAGAGGGAACAGAATGTGCAAAGGCCCTGAGGCAGAGAAACACTGAGAGGAACCTGTGTGGCTGGAGGAGGCGAAGGCGGGAGCTGAGGGGATTAAGAGGAGGCTTTGGAGTCCCTCGGGGCCTCCCAGGTTGCCCTACAACCTGCTACTCCAGGACGCTGGGAATCTATGAAGACTTCCCAAACTATAGAAGACCCTTAATTTCTGTATTTAAAAGTTGGTCTGGCTGAGATGGACTCAGGTAGAGCCATGAAAATTCCCTTTTATCACCTGGCCTTTCAACAAC
Source organism: Phacochoerus africanus (assembly GCF_016906955.1). Classification (NCBI taxonomy): domain Eukaryota; kingdom Metazoa; phylum Chordata; class Mammalia; order Artiodactyla; family Suidae; genus Phacochoerus; species Phacochoerus africanus. The sequence continues at coordinate 127,665,683 of NC_062558.1, forward strand.
CTCCTGTCTCCCGCTGGACAAGGAAAGGCTTACCTCTCACCCCAACCTGACTCATCCCGTTTCACTGTGTTATGTTGTTCTGAGGCATAAAAACAGAGTGAGTTTTTTTTTTTTTTTCTTTTTAGAGCCACACCCATGGCATATGGAATTCCCAGGCTAGGGGTCAAATGGTAGCTACAGATGCCGGCCTACGCCACAGCCACAGCCACATCCACATCAGATCCGAGCTGAGTCTGTGACCTACACCACAGCTCACGGCAATGCCGGATCCTTGACCCATGGAGTGAGGCCAGGAATGGAACCTGCATCCTCATGGATACTAGTTGGATTCATTTCCACTGCGCCACAGTGGGAACTCCCATCATCCAGAGATTTTTTTTTTTGTCTTTTTGCCTTTTCTAGGGCTGCTCCCGCAGCATATGGAGGTTTCCAGGCTAGGGTCTAATAGGAACTGTAGCTGCCAACCTACACCACAGCCACAGCAATGTGGGATCCGAGCTGCGTCTTCGACCTACACCACAGCTCATGGCAATGCCAGATCCTTAACCCACTGAGCAAGGCCAGGGATCGAACCCGCAACCTCATGGTCCCTAGTCGGATTTGTTAACCACTGAGCCACGACGGGAACACCCCAGGAGAACATTTTTAAAAGCTAATGCATATTCATGTATTTGCTGCAGTTCATATGATAAAGTGCTGAATACAGAATTTTAAATAATAAAAACATCACAGTTGGATAAAATTCTGTTGGCATCAGAATGAAAATATACTTCGAAGGCATAAAGGAAACAATGTAAAATTTTTGACTGTTAAAGAACAACTTTTTTTTTTTTGGCAGCCTTCAAAAGTTTCCAGGCCTGAGAGTTCCTGACTTAGTTCAGTGGTAATAAACCGGCTGGTATCGATGAGGACAGGGGTTTGATCTCTTGCCGTGAGCTGCGGTAGGCTGTTCAGATGCGGCTTGGACCCCAAGTTGCTGTGGCTGTGGCTGTGGCTGTGGCATAGCCCAGCAGCTGTAGCTCCAATTCAATCCCTAGCCTGGGAACATAAGGAACACATGCCAAGGGTTCCACCCTAAAAAGACCAAACAAACAAAAAAGACCCACAAAAGTTTCTGGGCCAGGAATCGAACCTTCGCCACAGCAGAGACCGGAGCCACAGAAGTGATGTTGTTAGGTCCTTAACCCAGTAGGCTACCAGGGAACTCCAGAAACTTGTTTGTATTTTAAAACATAATAGCAGTTTTATATTCCATTGGGTACATTCAAAAGAGAGTTATAATGGTTTTTACATACAAGGGTGAATATACATGATATATCCTAAACTATCTAAATTTATGGTAGAACAGCATTTTAGATGCCAACTGAGAAATATTTATTTTTTTATTTTTTTGTCTTTTTTTTTGTTATTTCTTTGAGCTGCTCCCGCTGCATATGGAGGTTCCCAGGCTAGGGGTCGAATTGGAGCTGTAGCCACTGGCCTACGCCAGAGCCACAGCAATGCGGGATCCGAGCTGCATCTGCAACCTACACCACAGCTCACGGCAACGCCGGATGGTTAAACCACTGAGCAAGGGTAGAGGCCGAACCTGCAACCTCATGTTTCCTAGTCGGATTTGTTAACCACTGAGCCATAACGGGAACTCCCTCAACTGAGAAATATTTAAAGCATACTTTTTATTTATTTCTGATGCCCGCACCTGCGGCACGTGGAAGTTCCCAGGACCAGGGGTCATAACAGAGCTGCAACCTATGCCACAGCTTGCAGCAACGCCAGATCCTTAACCCACTGAGCAAGGCCAGGGATCAAACCCACATCCTTGCAGAGACTACATTGAGTTCTTAATCTGCTGAGCCACAACGGGAACTCCGAGGCATATTTATTTTTAAAAAATTCTTTTGTGAGTGTCAATAAAATTTTGAAGACACTGTTGTAGGCCACGGTGCTCTAGGGGTGGTGGCAGAGATGGGGAGGAGGGAGCACAGGGATTGGCATGTTCCCTGGTGCCACATTCCTCCAGCTGGCTGGGTTGGAGTGGGTGTGGCTTCTTGCGTTTGCCATTGTTGTGCTGCTACCAGCATGTGAAAGCACTCCGAGGACTGGGATTTTTGTCTCTTTGGCCATTAATGTCTCTCCAGTATCAGCCACAGCGCCTGACATGCAGTAAACAAATGGATGGATGAACGGCAGGTGCTTCCTCTCACTTTGTGCCAGGCGCTCTGTGAAGGGAAGGCTGCCTGTGGATCTCCACTTAATCCCCATGACACCCCTCCAGTATATCCAGTTGGCATCCCCATTTCAGAGATGGGGAAAGTAAGGCATAGAGAGGATATATCATCTGCCTGAGGTCACCCGTCAAGGAAGTAGACTGGGATCCAGGCATCCTTACGTGCCCTTAACCATGATGCCTCTCTGCCCCAGAGTCAGGGCCTGTGTCTTTGGGTTCTGAAACCCCAGGTGCTTTGGGGCACCCCATGGATGTGATGCCCCTCATAGCCACCTTAAACAGCTCCCTGCCATCTGTTCTCTCCTCCTAAGTGGTTTTCCTTCTCTCCTTCCTGTTTAATATTTAAGTTGCACACATCCTGGGACATCCCGAAGCCCCCATGTTACTGACCTACTTACTTATCCAACCGTTTTTCTCACATAGGGGGCAGCAATGGGAAGCAGAGGGGGTGTCTGGAAGGAAGGAAGGAGGTGCAGAGTGGGGAGCCCCACACATCACCCGATTGCTCTAAGCAGTCTCCAGCTGACAAGCAAACATTAATAAAACAAGGCCAGACTCTACTGCTGAGACTGCAGCAGATGACATTTATTCTAAGTGGCTTTCCAAGAAAACAGCTCCTGGTTCTCCCGCCCTCTTTTTTTGCTTCTCCTGCCCTCATTTTTTTTTTTTTTTCCTTTTTGCTTTTTAAGGGCCCCACACTGCATGTAGAAGTTCCTGGGCTAGGGGTTGAACTGGAGCTGTAGCTGCTGGCCCAGGCCACAGCCATAGCAATGCAGCTGCATCTATGACCTACACCACAGCTCATGGCAATGCCGGAGCCTTAACCCATTGAGTGAGGTCAGGGATCGAACCTGCATCCTCCCAGAGACAGCACTGGGTCCTTCACCCACTGAGCCACAATGGGAACTCCTTCTCCGGAAGCCTAGTAATGTCTCCAAAGCCCCACCTGTGTCAAGAGGATGTCTGTTTTTCTGTTATTTATCAAATGGAGAGACTTGGAAATCAGAGCTGGGCTTCTACTTGGGGCAGTGAGGATGACAGTCTCAGATCCGACACAAACAGACACTTTGCTGTTTTAACCATCTCTTAACCAGAATCCCTGGGGAAACACAGAGGGGCGAAGACTACACCACACAAGGCCTGGAGCAGCTGCCCCCCAGCCCTCTTATAAGGCACCAGCCCTCTTACTAAGACTGCAGCACACAAGGGCCTAGAGCTGCTGCCCCATAGCCTTCTTACTAAGACTCACCTAGTCTCCAGGGTCCCCTGCCCAGGGTGACATGCCCCCACTTTCTAAGACCTGGACTTAAAGATCTGGGGCCCCCACCTCCCCAGGCTCACTGTGGGGTGACACTGGGAGGTGTCCCTGTTTCCACATCACCATCTGGAGCGTAGCCATGGACCTGATGGTCAAAGGCTCCAAGTGGCAGCCTGTATCATGCTCTCGAGGTGGGGGAGTTGGGGTGGGGTGCAGAGTGGCTTCTCCAGAAATCTGTTGCCAGCTCCCAACACCCTAGGACTTCTTTTCCTTGGCACACTTACTAGCCTACAAGTCCTCACCGCCAATTGAGAAACCCTGAGGCTCAAAGGGAGCTTCAGCCCCTAATTGAGGCCACATGAAAGCACTAATCCCTGACTCCTCACCTTGGCTTCTGACCCTTGACCTCGGGACCCTTGACCCCTTGCCCTGAGGCTCCTGACTTCTTCCCTCCGTGATCCAGACACTTCCTCCCGGCCGGGTCTCCACGGCACGTGGCTGTGTGCAGGGGCGGGCGAGGTTCTGTGGCCCTGGGAGGCTTTGGACTGGGGGAACCGCGGGGTCCCCGCCGCAGAGCCCCGCAGGGCGGCGCGGGTCCGGGGCGGGGACACGGAGGCAGCGGCCACTCGGAGGCAGCGACGGCGCGGGGAGGGCGGAGGCCGGGGCGCCCCAGCCCCTCGCCCCCGCCCCGCGCTGGCCGTGACGTCAGAGCCGGACCCGGTAAACGGAGAGGCGGCGGTGGGGCTCTGGGGAGGAGACTGTGACCCTGAGCCGCCCGGACAGACGGAGCCAGCAGCGCCCAGGGCAGGCAGCCGCAGAGCGCCCGAGGTAACACCGACCCAGCTCCCGACCCACTCGGCTCCGCGCTGGAAACAGAGAGCCGCCGGGGCTCGGGGGAGAGCGGGGCCCGGCCGAGGGCAGGGGAAGCCCCCCACCCCACCCCTCCCCGAGGTGCCGCGCGCGGGGCTCCGGGGCGTCCCGGGAAAGCTGGGGCGCGGGATGTGGTGCATGGTGCGCGGGGTCCAGCAACGCTTTCCGAGGGCTCGGGGGGTGAAGGGGGACCCGCGAGGGCGGTGAGGAGTCGGGAGGCGCCTGGGATGCGGCCCCGACGGCGCTCGTGGGCTTGATGAACAGGGAGCGCAGGTGCCGGGAGGACGCGCTGGCCGCAGGTGAGCCGAGGGTGGGACGCCCGGGCCGGTCCGGCTCCGCCGGGTGCGCGGGGCTCCCGGAGCGCCCCTCCGGCGGCCGGGCCGGGCGAAGTCTGAGCCCTGGGAGTTGGGGATCCCGCGGCCCCTCACGGCCCCTGACCGCGCCCCGCGCCCCGCAGCTGAGCCCCGGAGCCATGGCCCTGAGCGAGCTGGCGCTGCTCCGCTGGCTGCAGGAGAGCCACCGCTCGCGGAAGCTCATCTTATTCATCGTGTTCCTGGCACTGCTGCTCGACAACATGCTGCTGACCGTCGTGGGTACGTAGGGACTGGGCGTATCCCTTCCCCGAGCACCCCTTGCCATGCGTCCCACTTACCCGAGCGCGGTTCAGGAAGAGTTGGAGAACCCGCTTGGCAAAAAATGCATTCCCCAATGCTGCAGAACCTGGCCTACTAGCTGCGTTTGTGGCTTCGTTTTCCTGGCGGCCCAGTGAAAAAATGTGACATCTGATAACACTCGGAACTTATGTTTCCTTCTGATAATTTCCTACTTCCCCTTGTCACTTTCACTGCAGTTTAAAAAAAAAAAAAAATCCTATTGAGGAGCAATTACCAGGATTCTAAATGGTGTTGTAATAATTATTATGCCACCTGCAAAGGTGGGTTAATACTTGGGTGTATCCCCTAAAGGAACAGGCCATCATCCCGCCTTCCACAAAAGGAGGGGACATTTAAATGCATTGATTTCATGAATGACTTGGGATGGAGACATTGCAGGACCTGTTTCAAGAGCAATTTTGACAGTGTTGGTTTTAGTCTTTTTCCTGGAATGGATTTTTGAAAAACTAAACAATTGACATCCAGTTCTCTTAATTAGCTCCATTAACAGCAACAGATCTGACATGTTTTTCCTTAAAAAGATCCCAATTTTTAATGAATAAGGTGATTTTTTTTTTTTTAAAGGGTTGGTTCCCTTCTCTCCATGTAAGGTTCTCTGGTGAAGGTTTTCAGAACATCAGATAGGTTTTCACTTTCAGGAATATCTGAATTCTGTAACAAGGGCCCAAGTCCTCCTTTGTCTTGAGTGTTCTATTAGACACATGCCCAAAGCTTCAATTACATCAGTTTTTCTTTCCCTTTACGAGAGTCTCAGAAATTCTTGAATCTTCCAGGTTGTAGAAAATATTGCAGCTTCCGACTCAAGCAGTAGGAAGATGAAGGGGGCCTGGTGCAGTGGTTCCCAATTATTGCTTCCTGCAGGTTTATTTTTTCCTAAGCCACATAATGAAATTTAGGTTTCTATTGCCTTGATTCATTTACTTAAAGGTCTTTCTAGCCTCTTTCTGAGAAGGACTGGTTGACCCCAGGTCAGTACTGACTAGACTTCAGGTCTTGCTTTCCTAAAATATTCCCGTGAAGAAGCCCTGTGAAGAGAAAGCCCACAGAGGACAAGGGGGTCTCTGGGGCCGGACAGGTGTGCACAGAGGCTGATCCTGAGAGCGGCCGGAGCCTTGGCAGCCTTGGGGGCTTTGTTCTCAGAGCTAAGCCATGCGAACTTGTTCTGCGTGGGTGCGGGGGTCCCATTCCTGAGGCAGATGTGCCCCTTCTCTGGGCTCATTTAGCGTTGGGCATGACCCCAGTTTTGCTGGCTTTCGTCCTAGGAGAGGGTCCGTGTAGTCACCACTCTCCTATTCTTGTCCCCAGTCCCCATCATCCCAAGCTACTTGTACAGCATTGAGCATGAGAAAGATGCTGCAGAGATCCAGACAGCCAAGCCAGTGCTCACAGCCTCCACCTCTGGCGGCTTCCAGAATATCTTCTCTTATTACGACAACTCCACCATGGCCACTGGGAACCACACTGGCGACTTTCACGGGGGGCTGCTGCCGAAGGCCACCACGCAGCGCATGGTGACCAACAGGTCTGCTGCCCCTTCCGACTGTCCCAAGGAAGACAAAGACCTTCTGAATGAGAATGTGCAGGTTGGCCTGTTATTTGCCTCGAAAGCCACCGTCCAGCTCCTCACCAACCCGTTCATCGGACTGTTGACCAACAGGTAGGTTATATTATTTTGGTCGGAGAGTTCAATGTTTATCTTGTTCCAAATCGCTGGCCCCTGGGAGTCTGTTTCACATTCATTTATCAGCATCTGGAGAACCAAAGCTGGGGAAAAATCCAGTCTCCTTCGCCTTAGGTTTCTGTCCTTTGTCACCTTCCTGTTTGATCCTCCCTTTCATGGCCACCATGGCCACCACCGTGGGGTCGTACGTGCCATGCCGCTTTCTTTCCTCTTCCACCTCTGGTCCTGCACATCCGAGTAGACAGCCGAGGTGGTGTCCTCCAGGGCTGGCGTGGCCAAGGCGCATGTGGACGGCCAGGTGGAGAACATAGGAGGTGACCTGCAGTCCTGCTGTGTGTCATGAAACACCTGGCCGACTCCGAGGTCCTGGGCACTGCACCACCTCTTCCCCTGGCAGCTTGCTGAGCTGTGGCCACGTGCACGAAGGGAAGATAATTTTTTTCTGGCTAATTTGGGCTGCCCTAACTAGCTTTACATGAATCCGGATGTTCCGGAGTCTTTCGAGACCCATATTATTTTGAATAATTGTTCCCATTTCCATTGTCTGTGGCCATCCAGCAAATACTTGGTTCTTCTACAGCTGAGGTGGCCCAGCTCTGCCTGGCACATGGGGGCTCAAAGCACAGGACAGGGGGGGGCTTACAGAGGAAGGGAGGAGGTGTCAGCTGCAAAGAGTGGGAGCTGGTGGGGTGGCGGGCAGGGGGTGGGCTGCCATGTAGACAGTGTGGCCCCAAAGGCAGAATGAGAGAAATGTGGGGGTGTGAGGGCCCAGAGCCCTACCTGTGAACCAGGCCTAGAAGCGTGAACACAGACAAGGACTAGAGATGGAGAAGAGAACAAGAGAAGGGTGGTGAACTGAGGAGGGCAGGGCTGGGGTGCTGGGCGGGGCTGGGGCCCAAGTGCTGGAGGAGAGGGGAGGGGGTGTGTGGCGGGGGGTCCCTTGAGGGTCTGTAGAGCCTAGGTGGAGAGAGAGGGAGCCGAACACCCCCGGGTTTACTCCCTGGTTTAGGTTTACCTGACTTTGGCCTCGGGAAAGATGGAACCGGGCCAGCCAGGCCTTGTAGTAACCTATTGTTAGGCATTTTAAGCTATGAAGCTGGGCCTTGTATTCAGATACTATTAATGTTCCCCAGAAACATCAAAGCAAGCATGAGACCTTCTCAGAGTGTGACTGAGAAGGCAGGGCCAGCTCTGGTTAGGCTGGGGCAGCAGTGCCGCCGTGTCTGGGAGGTGATGAGGCTTGGGATGGTGGCGAGGGCTCAGAGAGGGGACAGCGGACCTGCCTTTCTCCTCACTACCTGTCCTCTGACGCAGACGTTGCTGGCAAGGTACTCATGGCATGTCAGATGGAAACATGTTTTCAACTTCTGTGATTTGCTTGTCTGCACGGAGTAGTGCCATTGAATCAATTTTAACCATCCCAAGCCACATCCCGCCTCCAGCGGGTAGTGCGCTGTAGTCAGGCAGCTACATAAAATGCAAAGCAAATTAACCCAGGACGATGGGCTGGTTGTGAGCCCACCAAGAGGCACCATTGTCAAGGTGGCATTCAGCAGTTCGTCTATTCTTTAGAAGGAAAACCAAAGAGACCTCTGTAGCTGCAGGGTTTTCTTTCTTTTTTCAAGACTAAAAGTGCTTCTTAAAATGCATGTGGTATAATTACAGCACACAGTTCAGGGTTTTGTGTTCTGAGAAAGCAAAGAGCTCAAATACTATATGGGAAAATTGAGGACATTATTGTAATCATGCCTTGCCAATTACTTGGGCGTGAGTGTTAGCTGTACAGCGCGTGACTCAGAAACTCGGCTGAAATCGTGTTAGCGTTCCAGTCTTCCAAATATAAATGGCAAATGAAAAGCTTTTTTTTTAAAAAAAAAAAATCCCGTTCATGTTTTTAATGCTTTGCTTGTGCTGTAGGGAGGCAGCTTGTTTAAAACCAGTAGGACCTTTCTCATTTTATTTTTTAAAAATTTTTTTTATTTTTTGTCTTTTTGCCATTTCTTGGGCCGCTCCCGCTGCATATGGAGGTTCCCAGGCTAGGGGTCTAATTGGAGCTGTAGCTGCCAGTCTACACCAGAGCCACAGCAATGCAGGGTCCGAGCCACATCTGAGACCTACACCACAGCTCACGGCAATGCCGGATCATTAACCCACTGAGCAAGGCCAGGGATCAAACCTGCAACCTCATAGTTCCTAGTTGGATTTGTTAACCACTGTGCCACGATGGGAACTCCTTTTTTTTTTTCCTTTCTCATTTTAAATACTCCACATGCTTTGATGTTGCAGGCCCCTGAGGCTCAGGTTTGGGGCTCCAAAAAAATTATCGTCCAAGAAGAAACAAATTTCCTTTAGCGACCTGTGAAACTTAGTCTGTGTGTCTGGTGAATAATCCCTTTGGGAATGTACTGAGCACAAAATTTTAATCCCCAACGCATCCTCCCAGCTCTTCAGCAAATTTCAAAATAATTTCTTCATCTTCTCACACTGCCTCGTGATGTGGGAATGCCAACAAATTTTCATATTGAAACAATTGAACCAACTCTGTGGTCCCTCCAGAGTGATCATGGTAAGTAATTTTTCTAACATTTTCCAAGCCCTGTAGATGTGAATTTGGGGACGTGCAGCATTTCCGGGCCCTCCCTGGCTCTGCGTAGAGAAGTAAGAATACGTTTCCCTTTGCAGAATCTTCCCTTGTGGGCCATTGCAAATAGCCTTTTGATGTAATTTGTGCCAATCACATCCGCAATTACCAACAAGATGTGTGACTCACATTTTCAGTGTTGTAAAGAAGTGAGTTTAGAGTGGCATTTGATGCTGGGTGTAAAACATATTAGTTTCTGATTGAAGAGTAGTTAAAACAGGAAGCATCAGATCTCGAGGAGACTTTAGCAAAAGCTTTTGGGTCAGTCTTAGTATTTCAGAGGCGATAGGGTTTGCTACTCAGGAGGAGAAAGTATTTGTCCAGACTCTCTGGCCAATGCCTTTCTCTCTTCTCGTTCTTTCCACTTGCTTACTGTTACCAGTGTGTACCTTTAGCTTCAATAAATAAGTAATGCAGGTCAAAATGGGTCTTTCTTGCACCTACTTGGGCTCTCCCTGGCTGCACAGGCTGAATGGGTAAAAGCCAAACAGTGGGTTGTTGGGTGCTCTTCTTATTCAAGGGGAGGCAGTTTAGAAAACATCAGCCTTTTTGGGAGGTGGTTCCTCCCTCACCTCCTTGGCCTTAGAAAAAGATCTTCCAGCTCAGAATGTGAGCTGGTCTGGCTTCCCAGTGTGTCTGCGGCGCTTCTGCCTCTGACAGTGGGGAGAAGCGAGGCCTCCTGCCTCCCCTAAGATGTACGGTGAGCTTCCTAGACACGGGCTTCTTGCTGTCAGTGGGACATACTCTGAAATGAGACTCCCACCAGCACACATGTCATATCCCGAACCCCTGTGTTACAACCTGGGGCCCCATTATTCCTGGTCATGGTGCTGTGGGGCGAGGGGCTTTTTGTGGGTGGGTAATACAGGAGACAGGCTGCCTGGCTCTTGTGTTAAATGTTGGATAAGATCTCAAGCCAGACCCTGAAAATAAAAAATGACAGTTCTTGGGCAGCATGTACGTGCTCCCTTGGCTGTTGTATGATACAGATAATTCCTGTGTCACTGATTCTCCAGGACTGTGTTTTTACTGAGGATTATGTGACCAGCTAGGGAGCAAAGGACCTCTGATTTTTGGTGAGGGTGGGGAATCCAGCGCCTGTGGGTGCCTGGCTTGACTTGAGCGCCGTCTTGGAGGTGTGTGTGACTTCTTTTCTCATTCTGGTTTATTCATTTCATAATCATAGTTGTGAGTATAGGAGTGTGGAAGGACTTAGACTAGCAACACCGGTTGTCATTTGGCCCAGCAGGCATGTTTTAGACAGGCACACACATAAGAGGAACGTTCCAGACAGGGCAACCAGGGAAACCAAGGGAAAACCAGCTTTACATTTCTCTCTCCCAAGCGTCAGGTGAAGCGCGTGGCATTGTCATCTTGCTTAACATAAGGCTCCCCTAGCAGTTGCATTTTCAGGCCCAAGACGCTGCAAACTGAACCCGGCCCCTCTGAAAGGGTTAACCTGCGGGGGGCGGGGCGGCTCCGGCTTGTCAAAGTCTCAGGGGTCTGCTTTTTATCAAGTCCACGTCAGTGGCCTAATTCATTTCCATAGTTACCTAGTATATTTGAAAGGCAGTTATTTTTCCTCACAAATCTTCACTAACATCTGAACCCCAGGGAGAAAGCCACAGGGCATGAAATCTCTACAGAATCTACTGTGCGTGGGTTTGTTTTTTTTTTTTTCCCCTCTAGCTTCAGGCAGTGGGTCTGGAGTGGGCTTTGTAGGAATAAGCAGTGACCTTTTCAAAGAGTTTTTCCACAGCAGGGAAACCAGCTATTCTGGAAAGGGATCTCCCCATCCTAGATGTTGGCAAGATGCTGGGGATGGCGTGACGGAGTCTCTGCTTTGAAATCCAGAGAAGCCGGCGGTGGAATCGGCTCCTCGTGGGAGCAGAGCCTTCAGTGAGCTGTGTCGGGGACACCTGGAGAATAAGAAATCCAAGGCGTGTGATGGTCCCCGGACGCATCTACTAGCTGCAAAGGACAGACCCAGGGCTCACCCTAAGAATTTTGTTTTATTTGCCGAAAGGTTGACCGTAAGCTTCCTAGTACATCCTAGCAAATGTAAGCTACCTTTCCGTTCACTGAAACGGGGGTGTTGCGATCATTGAATAGCGAGATGTCACCTCTTGTCTCATCTTGTACCCGCCCTGTCCCTTGCTTTAGTCCCTCCACATAGCAGAGGAAGCCAAAGTCTGAGCAAGCCTGAGAAGTGAGTTTACGTTAATCTCCAGAAGAAAGATAAACTAGTTAGTAGCATTAGCGAAAATGTCTCGATTGTCAGGACACATTCAGGGACAGCGTGGGGTTTCTCTGCTGACTGGGTAGGGACAGGTTATGAATATAACGCTTTCGGCTTTGCGTTTTTCTCCAGGATTCATGCATATGATTTTCATTCTTACTCCAGTTGGATCCGCCGCTCCCTGATGCTCTCTCTGCAGGATGACTCACGAGGGGATGATAATGGGATATTTGGCTAAAGGTTCGCCACATCAGATGTAGGTCATCTTAGTGGCACTGTAATTGAGGTGGCATTAAATGGGGACAAGAGGTGACTCGGACGTTTATGACTAATGTCAGCTGAGGCTCTGTCCAGCGAGGAGGCGTCGTGGGGAAGGAGAAGGGCCGTGGCGATCTGCCCCTCACTCAGTGACCTGGGGCCTTGGGCAGCTTTCCTGAGGAGGGGTGCTCAGGGGCAGGAGAGTCTGGGGCAGGGGGGTGGGGGGACACCAGGAGCTGGATTCGCCTGGGGGCGGCTCTGGGGAAGGAAGCTGCCCAGCCCTTTCCACTGGGCGGCCCTGTCAGCGGCGTGGCTGGTGTGGGAAGTGTAGGGCATGTGTCATGAGATGAAGCAGCATGTGCCCAGTGGCATCAGAAGCAGGTGGTTTGCTCTGTGACGGCTGGTGAGCCAGTGCACCTCTGAACCTCGGCTTTCTCATCCAAGTTGAAGGCTTGGACTGGCCAGCCTAGGAGTTTCCTTCTAGCTTTGCTGTTTGGTTATTCCACTCATGCTTTGTTGAAATCCCAATGAAATTAGAAAACAAAAACAAAAACCACAGAGTTCCTGTCGTGGCTCAGTGGAAATGAAGCTGACTAGCATCCAGGAGGACGAGGGTTCGATCCCTGGCCTTGCTTAGTGGGTTAAGCATCCATCACTGCTGTGAGCTGTGGTGCAGGTTGCAGATGTGGCTCGGACCCTGCGTTGCTGTGGCTGTGGTGTAGGCTAGCAGCTGTAGCTCCGATTCAACCTCTAGCCTGGGAACCTCCATATGCTGTGGGAGCGGCCCTGAAAAGACTAAAACAACAATAACAACAACAAAACCCCCAAACCACAATAGTAGCTGCAGCATTTTGAAAGAAAAGACAGCACCTGGCCTTGGTAAAAAGAACCCTCCACGACACACAGCCCTGTGGGTATGGAGCCACCTGGTCCTAAAAGATACTGTGGACCCTGCATTCCACTCACCCCATGTGAACTTCTGCTCTGGTGACTGGTGTCCCCACCAAAGTGTCTATTAGCAGGACCTGGCACACCTTAGGCACTCGAGATATACCCACTGCCCTGAATTTGGGGCAAGTGACTTAAATTCCTGGAGCCTCAGTATGGCCATCTGAAAATAGGGAAAAAGCCAGTTAGGTCTCAGAATTATGGTGAGAATCACAGGTGACCCTGCACACCAGTTCCTTGTGTACTGTTTCCAGGAATGTTGGAGCATCCCTGTAAGAAGGAGCCCACCCCCGCTGTGTGTGACCAGGTGACCTTGGCTAGTGGCTGGGCTGGAGGCTGGATGTAACATCGCTGGTATTCCAGTAGCTTTGACACATGTATGGTTTCTCCAAGTAGGAGCTTGAAGGTGGTGAGAAAGAGGCCTGTGTTTATTCCAGAGCAGGCGTATGTCCGTTCTTCCCCCAGACATGTGATAGTTGTTAAGGAAAACTAAGCACCTGTGAATTCTCTCTGAGCCTCTGGAAGTTTCCTTAGTCGGTATCCAATGGGGCCATGTTGGACCCGGTGTTGTGAATGGGCTTCTTTTGCCCACATGGGTAAGTGCACAAAGCAGGCAGCTTGGGACTTGCGGAGACAAGAGAAGCTGCTCTTTGATGGCATCGGAACAGTGGTTCAGAACCCTGGTATTCCCAGTTCGCTGGATTGGCTTCAAGCCCCGCTTTGTGAATTATAAGCTCATTTCAGGTTACAACAGAGGAATCTTTGCCTGTGTTTGTGGGAGGGTGACTGCCTGGGAATGTCATGATTTTGTGATGATTCGGTTTCTGGATGCTCATAAAGCAGTTAAGAAAAATAGGAGCTTGGGGAGTTCCCATCGTGGCTCAGTGGTTAACAAATCCGACTAGGAACCATGAGGTTGCGGGTTCGATCCCTGCCCTTGCTCAGTGGGTTAAGGATCCGGCGTTGCCGTGAGCTGTGGTGTAGGTTGCAGACACGGCTCGGATCCTGAGTGGCTGTGGCTGTGGCTGTGGCCGGCAGCTACAGCTCCAATTAGACCCCTAGCCTGGGAACCTCCATATGCCATGGGAGTGACCCTAGAAAAGGCAAAAAGACAAAGAAAAAGAAAAAGAAAAATAGGCTCTTGGGAGAGTTCTCTTGTGGGTCAGTAGGTCAAGGCTCCAGCGTTGTCACTGCTGTGGCTCAGGTTTGATCCCTGGCCCGGGAATTTTCACATGCTGCAGGTGACGCCAAAAAAGAAAAATATTGAGCTTGACCAGAACTTTTAGGAGGGTTCAGTTTTGAGCCACATAGGCCTTCTGTCTACCTGAGGAGGTGGTAAAGTTTGCAAGGAAAAGTCCTAGACTGGATGGAATAGCCCTGAGTGAGCCCTAGGACGTGTGACAAGTCAGTTTTTGGCACCTTAGTTTCCTTATCTGTAAAATGGGAAAGTTAGCCAATCATTTGGCTCATGGTTGTAAGTACTTAGAGAATTGAGTTTAACCTTTAGGTGAAGACATTGTCATTATGACTTTTTTTTTTTTGTCTTTTTAGGGCTGCACCCACGATATAGGGAGGTTCCCAGGCTAGGGACTGAATCGGAGCTGCAGCTGCCAGCCTACGCCACAGCCACAGCCACGCCAGATCCGAGCTGGGTCTTCCACCTACACCACAGCTCATGGCCACATCGGATCCTTAACCCACTGAGCAAGGCCAGGGATCGAACCCGCAACCTCATGATTCCTAGTTGCATTTGTTACCGCTGTGCCACGGCAGGAACTCCCTCATGCCCTCATTCTTATGCCCCGTGCATATGACAGGGACCCACCTGCTTGTTTAATCTGCAGAAACAGAGGGAAAGGAAGAGAATGGGTGAGGACACATTTCTGAAGCACTGTTATGTCCCAGGTGCGTCTGGTAGCAGTTTAACATTCATGTCTCGTTTACTACCCGCTTCAACTCCGGGAGTGGGGGGTGCTCGCTGTAAGGGGTTGAGGGGCGATTTGCCTGGGTGGAGTGGCAGGGCCAGGTGTCAGCCAGGGCTTTGACACCAGAAGCCAGGGTCTTCCCACCTCTCCTGTCCACCTGGCGACAGAGCCCTGTATGGACACCCATCTTACAGGGGAATTAGGATGCTGAATTTTTGCACAGAAAACAAGGCCTGTCTTTCTCCACTGGACCTCATCGGGGTCAACATGAAGACACATCTGAAAATCTGCTGCTGCCTGTTGCCTCTTAGATGTAGGGCCGTTGTGTCTGCTGTCCATTGAATCACATGGTGACCTTTTGCGAGAAGCATTTGATTGCCGTTTGTCCCTTTGGGGGCAGCTCTAGCAAAGACTATAATTAAAGAGCCTTGTTCACAATGATGGAAATAGGAGCTGTGTATTTTGGATGTGTTCTGGGTTCCTTGCCAATATTAACATTTATTCCAGAGAAATTTCTCTTCAGAGAGGCAGTCCATAAATGTATTCACGTTGCAAGACAGTCAAACACAAAAAAGGTCATGTCGGAAGAAGCACCTGCTATATGAACTTTTAGCAAAGTTGACTGAACACTTATCCACCTGATCCCAAGGGGTAAGCGGGAGAGGCTCAGTCGAAAGGCTTAAAAAAACTACAAAGCAGTCACCAGGTTTTCGCTGTGGTCCTGTTTTGCAGAATCGGCTATCCGATCCCAATGTTCGCTGGCTTCTGCATCATGTTTATCTCCACAATTAGTAAGTGGCTGACGTGTGCCCTCTGAATGTGGGTCCCTGGCTGGGCTCTGACCGCAGCCACCCACCCATTGGGAATTGAGAACACAGCCTGGGGGTGGGTGTGTCGGCAACAGCTGCAGAACAGAGCCCATAGGAGAGGGCTTCAGGGAGCAGAAGCACCCTGCAGGGGTGGTTGGTACAGAAACGCCCCGTGGGGTGAGAGGAGCCCTGCAGAGGACCCCGCGGTCACAGCATCAGCAGGGCCCGCACTGATGCGCCGCTCTCCCCTCTGCAGTGTTCGCCTTCTCCCGCAGTTACGCCTTCCTGCTCATCGCCAGGTCACTGCAGGGCATTGGTTCCTCCTGCTCCTCCGTAGCTGGTAGGTGTAGACACGCCGAAGTCAGTGCCTGGGGATCTTCGATGTGTCTGAGGGGCTGCTGGCATTGCCCGGGCTGGTGGCCTCTACAGAATGAGTTGGAATGGTTCAGGGAATCAAAGCATTGGTGGTGGTGGGTGGCAGTGGGTTCATGGAGGAGGTGCCCACTTCTTCGTGATTCTGCTTGGCCGTATGTTTTGTTGGTCTGGCAGGTGTGGGAAGGGCGAGTCTGGGGCTCCCAGAGCTCAGCTGTTAGCCTTTCTTTTCCTGTTTAGGGATGGGCATGCTGGCCAGTGTGTACACCGATGATGAGGAGAGAGGCAACGCCATGGGGATCGCCCTGGGAGGCCTGGCCATGGGGGTCTTAGGTGGGTGCGGTGCTGCGGAGGCCAGCTGGGAGGTGGGGCCCTTGCCCATGGCTGTCCTCTTTCCTCCCCTGCTTTCATGGAGCCTTTGTAAAGCGGTGGGAGGATTCTGACCTGGGCTCCCCAGACCTCGAGGGCCCAGATATAAAACCAGGTCTTGAACAGGGTGGTCTGCCAAGGTCCTTCCCCTTGGACGTTCTCTGAGTCGCATCCCACCTGAGGACCTTCCCGCTCTCTGAACCTGCCTCCCTCAGCGGCCCTGGCCGAGCTCCCAGACCCGGGGCAAGCACCTCCGCTGAGCCGTCCTCGTCTCCTCCGCCCTCTGTTGCGCTGCTGGCCTCATCTGGGAGCCTGTGGTCCCTGGCTGTGCTGCTTTATAAGGACCACGAAGCCCTCATTGGTCCATTTTCCTGCGCATGTCTGTTCTCTGGGTTCTTAGTTTTCTCTGACCTTTACTTTTGGGGTGAACTTTATAGGTTCTTGCTCATGTCTCAGGTGTGAAACTTTACCACTTGGAGGAAGTTTTCAGGGCAGCTTAACACTGCTGAGCGGAGCATGGGGTGGCCAGCCCACCTAGTGTTTGGAACAGAGTGGAGGGAGAAGTGGCTCTCGTTTGGGGGTTGGGGGGCATCAGCCCTGGGGCCTGGCACTGCCCCTCTCTTCCCTGCAGTGGGCCCCCCCTTCGGGAGTGTGCTGTATGAGTTTGTGGGGAAGACGGCTCCGTTCCTGGTGCTGGCCGCCCTGGTGCTCTTGGATGGTGGTGAGTGAGTCCACGTGGGTGCCTTGGCCATGACCTTGGGGGCGGTGAGCTCGGGGTCCCTGTGGGCAGGGGCCGGGGACACACTTTCCTTTTTCTCTCTTGTAGCCATTCAGCTCTTTGTGCTCCAGCCGTCCCGGGTGCAGCCAGAGGTGAGCAGCAGGGCAAGGTGGGCCTGTGGTGGCCGTGTGGCCTCTTCTAACTCCTGTTTTCCCAACAGAGCCAGAAGGGGACACCGCTAACCACGCTGCTGAGGGACCCGTATATCCTCATTGCTGCAGGTGGGTGCCCAGCTGCCCCGCTTCTTCCCAGCCAAGGGCCGGGGGGTGCATGGCGAGGACCAGTGTTCATTTTGCTGCTGGAAACATTGGGCTGCAGGAAAACATGAAAGGCACACAAGAGATCATAAGTCATGAGAAATGGTTTTCTTCCATCAGCAGTTCTGGACACAGCCAAGCTCCTTTGTGGTTTTTCATTTGGGGCAAAGATGTCTGAGTCCCAGAAATGCCCTCCACAGCGGATTGTTCAGGGCCAAACTTGCTCACTGTGTTTGTGTCTGAGGCCATCATGCTTTGGCCTTGACCTTCGGGAAGGAGTCCGTGGCCTCCTGCCGGCGGCTTAGGTGGGTGGTCTGAGTCACCTTGGCATCTCTGAATAGAGACCACAGCAGGGGCCAAGGGGAAGCCCTTCCCCCGCCACCCGCCCTTTCTGTGGAGCTGCCATCCTGTGCAGAGGCAGGCAGGCCGGCTGGAAGACACCCTTCGGGTTCTTGGCCCAGGTGGGCTCAGAGGACACCCTGGGGTCCTCTGGCTCTTGGGGGTGGGGGCATTATCCTGCCCATTGGCAGCATCCGTCCAAGTGACTGTCCTCCCACGACCATCCCAGGGGCACAGACCCAGGGCTGCCTCAGGAGGGGCCAGCCTATGCAGCCTGGGCCCGGACGCTGTGGTCAGCAGTGGCCCTTGGGGTTGGGCCGGAGAGGACAGCCGTGCAGTGTGGCATCAGTCTGGTTAGGGTTCCCTCCAGTTAGGGTCACAGGTGCTGCGGCTGGGGGAGCCTGGGGGGAGCTGAGGCCCTCCATCCTGAGGGCATTCAGAGTCGCTGTTTTCAAAACCCCAGGCTGGTCTTGTTAAGCCGTCTGCTGCTGGGTTTCTTCAGGGCAGCACATAGGCGTCTCTAGTCTAGACCTTGTCTGTCATGCCTGTTGACCAAAGGGTTCTAAACCTGGTGTGGTGACCTCCTCATGCAGGGGGAGCTCTCAGTGCCCCCAGCAGGACACAGGGAAAAGATTCCAGAGCTGAGCTTCCCCTGGAGCCCTGGCTGTCCAAGGTAGGGATGGGGAGATGTGTGGTGAGAGGTGGGGGCCAGAGGTGCGGGTCCCTGCCCTTTGGGGCAGACCTGTGGGCGGGTAGTGCTGCCTCGACCCTCGCAGCCTTGCTCCTACCCGCAGAAGAAACATAGAGATCCAGCCAGCCTAGATGGGGGAGCTGGGGGCCAGGCAGTGTCTCATTTGTACCAGTGGGATTTTAGTTTATGGAGGTGACTGAGTGATGAGGTTAATCACATTGAAGGAAGAGTTTATTATTTACATTCTCAAGAAAAGGGGGGGAGTTCCCTTTGTGGTGCAGCAGTGAACGAATATGACTAGGAACCATGAGGTTGCGGGTTCAATCCCTGGCCTTGCTCAATGGCTTAAGGATTTGGCGTTGCCGTGAACTGTGGTGTAGGTCGCAGATGCGGCTTGGATCTGGCATTGCTATGGCTCTGGTGTAGGCCGGCGGCTACAGCTCCAATTAGACCCCTAGCCTGGGAGCCTCCCTATGCCGTGGATGTGGTCCTAGAAAAGGCAGAAATACAAATAAAGGGGGGGGGGGCATGTGACATTGCTTGGGGCCACATAAGGAAGTGACAGGTTTGGGCAGGAGGCTGAAAGGGGTGAAGGGAAGGTCTAGGTCAGAGCCCCGGGATTTCCATGGGACAGACAGGGCAGGGTAAGCAGTTTGGGATTGGCTAGTTTAAATGATTCCAGTCCAGGAGTTCCCACTGTGGTGCAGTGGGTTAAGAATCTGACTGTGGCAGCTCAGGTTGCTGAGGAGGAGCAGGTTCGATCCCTGGCAGGGTACAGCGGGCTAAAGGATCTGGCATTGCTGCAGGTGTGGTGCAGGCCACAGCTCAGATTCAGTCCCTGGCCTGGGAACTTCCATATGCAGGTGAGGCCATAAAATTAAAAAAAGAAAATTCTAGTCTGGGGGCTGTCCCCATTGTCTGGGGGGATTTAAGTTCAGGGGATACTGGCAGGGTGGGTCAGAGTTAGATAAAGGGGGGCTCAGAGTATGGGCTCCAGATCACAGGAGGCGTGAACAACTCTGTTGTTAGATTGTCCCTGAAATTAAGGTCAAATAGTCAAGTACAGAATCCACGAAAACACGGAACAGGTGGGTGAGGGGAGTCCAGCCATTTCAGCATCATTTTTATGGTCTGTCTTTAAATGTTACAAAGAGTGAAAAAAACCTTTCTTCCCATTCTGACACCTTAATCACGACTGCACGATGTTCTCTGAATCAGGATTCTAGCAAATTAGAGGTTCCGCCGTACACGGCACAGGAAGTTCTCAGAACGATGGGAACAGTTCTGTGTGTTTTCTTCCAAATGGTTTTACATTTACAAAGGGATCTGGTTAACACAGTGATAATGATATTTACATGGCTACGCTATAGGTATAGTTGATTTAAAAAAAAGTCCTTCAACAGCATATTTGCACTGAATGCTCTAGATTTTGGGGCAACCAAGGGCCTCCTTAGAAATAATCTGTGTTCATGCCACAGATGAAAACATGGCTGTAAGAGCCTCAGGCTGCCTGAGTCAGTCTCTGTGTGATCTGGAAGTGGCCTGAGTTACTGAGTGGCCTCAAGCAAGTAACTTATTAATAAATTGGGAACGTTAAACCAAGTGATTTCTAAGCCTCCCTCCAGTTTCAAACTTTATGACTCTGGGGTTCTGGTTGTTTTCAGTAGTAATAATTTAAAAAGCACGGAGTTACTGTCGTGACTCAGTGGTTAACCAACCTGACGAGTATCCATGAGGATGTAGGTTCAATCCCTGGCCTCGTTCAGTGGGTTAAGGATCCAGCATTG
Organism: Phacochoerus africanus; assembly: GCF_016906955.1. Classification (NCBI taxonomy): domain Eukaryota; kingdom Metazoa; phylum Chordata; class Mammalia; order Artiodactyla; family Suidae; genus Phacochoerus; species Phacochoerus africanus. The sequence continues at coordinate 127,685,806 of NC_062558.1, forward strand.
CCATGAGCAGCAGTGTAGGTCACAGACACGGCTTGGATCCCTAGTTGCTGTGGCTGTGGTATAGGCCAGCAGCTACAGCTCCGATTCGACCCCGAGCCCAGGAACCTCCACATGCTGTGAGTGTGGCCCTCAAAAGATCAAAAAGAAAAAAAAAAAAAAAAAAAAGGCAGCCTTCCCCACTATCCCCTTAACGTGCGGTTTCTCTTTTTCTTATACAAGTAGAAGTTCTGGGTACCCCTGCTGATTGTTCTGGCTGTGGGCCCATGGGATTTCACTGTGTGGGGGACACTCGAGACCCCAAACAGAAGGACACTGACTGTCTTCTTCCCCTAAAGGGTCCATCTGCTTTGCAAACATGGGGATTGCCATGCTGGAGCCGGCCCTGCCCATCTGGATGATGGAGACCATGTGTTCCCCCAAGTGGCAGCTGGGTAAGACTGGGCTGGGTGCTTCTGATTCTGCAACTTTTTTCCCCAGGGTGGGTCTCGTTCTTGTAGCCCTGCTGAGCTGCTGGTAGCAGGATGATAAAGTGACTGTTTCTGTTTGACCCTTAAAGGGGTTGATGCTTAGGTTAAGCAGTGAGCTCTGGGGCTTGTTTCAGCTCCAGTGTCTGTGTCATCCCCGACGGATGCATGGTTAGTGCGAAGGCATCAGACCTGGGCGGAAGAGAGACCGCAAGAGTACATTTGGCGTCTCCCCATGTTTTTGATCTGGACTAGTTATTATATTAAGTGTATGCAGACAGCAATAACATTTATGTGAGAAAAACAACAAACTTAGTTCTTAAAAGGATGAATTTTTGAAAGTTTTTTTTCTTTTTCTTTTTCTCATTAGGTCCACACTTGTGGCATATGGAGGTTCCCAGGCTAGGGGTCGAATCAGAACTACAGCTGCTGGCCTGCGCCACAGCCACAGCAACTCGGGATCCAAGCCATGTCTGTGACCTACACTGCAGCTTGAGGCAACGCCAGATCCTTAACTCACTGAGTGAGGCCAGGGATCCGACCTACAACCTCATGGTTCCTTGTCGGATTCGTTTTTGCCTCACCATGACAGGAACACCCTGAAAGTATTTTTTAATTTAGAAAATAAAGCATGCTTATTGTTAAAAAATCAAGGAGTTTCCTGGTGGCCTAGCAATTAAGAATCCGGTTAGGAAGCCACTGCTGTGGCTCTGGTTATAGCTGTGGTGCAGTTTCCATCCCTGGCCCTGGAAACTTCTGTATGCCATGGGCGTAGCCAAAAAAAAAAAAAAAAAAAAAAAAAATCAAAGTACAGGGACTGAGGAAGTAAAAATTTAAAAATCTCATATTCAGCTTTCTGTCCTCTCCCTGCCCAGTCCTCTGTGACATTCGTTGTTAACAATTCATGTGTCTTTTTCCAGATAGTTCTGCGTTTATCACCATGTGTGTGAAATGCTTGAAAGCCCAACCAAAGTGGCATCTTGCCATTTATATCATTGTGCAACTTATTTTTCCATGTTTCTGTGTCAGAATGGGTAGATTTACTTTACAAAATTAATTAAATCTTAATTTTTTATCAAGTTACACATTCATGTAATTTTTATGTTAAGTAGCATCATAAATATCATGAGAAAACAGCAGTCTTTGTCTCATGCCTCCTCATGTCAAATCCCTTCCTCAGATTTGATCACCTTCAACTCTTGTAGTTATTTCTTCTAATTTCCTTTGTCTCTAAATAATATGTGTACACTCCTATTTTTGATTTCCAAGTTCGTTTATTGTCTACCAGCTTCCTAATAGAGTAGACAAGGCTCTAATGCCATTATTTTTCTTCTGGAAAATATGAACAACCAACTCACATGTTTTCTCGCCTTCTGTCCTTTCTTTCTCACCTTCTGATTTGGGTTAGATTGGCATGCAGTATTGATATTATTGTGACTATGTAAACATTGTTCGAAGATGAGCTCTTTCTTTTTAACAAACCTTTTGTTTTTCCTGGAGTTGGTAATTGCTGTGTATTTCCATTTCCTTAGATTTATGTGTAGTATTCCTGAATATATCCCTCAACTTCTTTTGCAGAGATGAAAGACCCTCTAAATGTGGCCAGGTATATCAGCAAACCTAAGCTTTCTGGTTATTTGCTTGCTGGTGGACATCTGTCCCATGTCATTCTGTCTTCCTGTTCTAGTCTAGACTTGTTCTCCAGGCCATCCTGAGATTCTCCTCTTCTCATACCTGGGCATCTTCTTTGCTTCTCTTCTATTTCTTGTACCCTCCTCTCCTGTGTTCCTCTCTCTTGGCTTACTTTCTCATTGTGTTGGAGCACATCCTCCAGCAGCTTCCTGAGAAGAGGGTGCTTGGCAGGTAAATGTTTTCTGAGATTCTACATATCTGCAGGCATCTTTATCTTGCCTCAGCTGTATCCTAAGTCTGGTCAACTTCATCTGTTTGGGTATATAATTCTCGGTTGGAAATTCTTTTCCTTCAGAGTCTTGAGGACGCTGTCCTGTTATCCTCTGGCATCCAGGGTTGCTGTTGAGGAGCCATGTCCTCATTCCCCATCTTCTTTTGGAGCTTGCAGGCTTCTCTTCCTCTCTAGGTTACTAGCATCCATGATGGTGATTTGCAGGGGGTCTGTTTTCCTGCACTGTGCTGGGCATTTGCTTGGTCAGTCTCCTCTGCTGAGAAACCCCTTCTTTCAGTTCTGGGAAACCTTTTTGTATGACTTCTTTAATCCTCCCCTCTCTTCTGTTTTCTTTACTGGTACTCCATTTGGTGAGATGTTGGACCTCTCCATTTTATACTTTTGATTTCTTGTCTTGCCTTCCCTATTTCCATTGATTTCTCCATCATCATCCTCTAAACTCTATTGGACTTTTATCATTGATGTCATCATTTCACAAATTTTGAAGAGTCCTTTCATATTTACCCTCAGTGGTTTTGTGTATGTGTGGGGGCTGTAGGGGGGTCGTCAAAATAATATCTTACCATTTAGTAGGAAGACTTCTCTTCACCTCCTACTTCAGCCTCTTATGTCAGTTTCAGTCTGCTGGGGTCGTTGAACCTTTTCAATTACAGGTTCTTTTAAGAAACCTTCTCCTGCCAGGGTGAACCATTGAGGGCTGGGGGAGTCCAACTGCTCCTAAAAACAGCCCTCTTTCTGGCTGACAGCCTCCACCCTCCAGGTTCACAACACCTGGAACCTTCAGTCTCTTAATGTTCTGGGTTCTGAGGCACAAAAGTTTTTGCTTCTTCAGCCCACTCCACGTGGAAGGGTCCAGTGTTCTGTGCTGCATCCATCGCTGCTTTTCCTGTGTGTTCCTCCCTCTGGTTGCCCTCTCCCTTCTTCTGTTGTCTGTCTTCGGCAGAGAGGGGAGGGTTTCTAGTTTTCTTTTATTCCTTTACTAAAATTGAAATGAGTTTTGGAGAGGGACTGCTGAACCCACAGATTCAATCAGCCCTGTTTAGCTGGAAGCCTGTCATTCATGCTAATGATTGCCTGTCTTTCTACTTTAAGGTTAGACCCTAAATTTTCAACCAATCCTTGTTGCTGAACATTTGGGTTCATTCCAATTTTTGCCATCAGAAACCATACTGCAGTGAAGGCCCTTTCTGTGTATTCCTGTTCCTGTTTGGAAGTACATGAAGTACATGTGACTGTAGGACAAATTCCTAAACTTGAATTTGCATTTTGATATTGGGTAGCATTGAACAAACACAGGTATTATCGATTGGCCTTTCAATCTTTCCCAATCGAGTGTGTGAGAAAAGGGTCTCATCTTGATTTATTTTTACAAATTCTTTGTGAGTGAAATTGAGCTCTTTTCATGTGTTTATTATCCATATCTATTCTCTGTACTGTGAATTTCTAATTAATATCCTTCGCCCATTTTTTTCTATTGAGTTTTTAAAAAAATTGATTGTAAGTATTTTAACAGATACTCATCTTTATCAGATGTTTCGCAAATGTTGCCCTTTGTTGTATGTCTCTGACTTGATAGATGGATTTTCTTTTTCTTTTCTTTTCTTTTTTTTTTTTTTTTGGCCACTCAGAACGTTTAAAATGCTACGAGTCAGATTGGGCAGGCTTCCTCTTTACGTCATTGTCATTTCTGGTCAAGCTCAGGAAGGCCTCGCCTATCTAGGCCAGGATGCTTTTTTCACCCATGTTTTCCTCCAACAAATTTGTGACTTGTTTTTTTACATTAAAATCTTGGATTTTCAGAGAATCCACTTTGCCCTCAGGTGTGTGGTGGGAATCTGGGGTTACGGTTTTCTGTCCGGCCTGCCAGCCCTACCCTCTGAGTCCATCTGATTCTTCCCGCGTTTCATGCTCAAAATGCCTGTGTGTCCTTGGGTCTGTTTCTGGACGTTGCTCTTCTGTTCCGGTTGTCTGCTTGTATTCCTGTGTCAGTTCCCTCCTATTTAATTACTATAGCTTGAGAGTGTTGCTTCATATCTGGAAGGCTGGTCCCTGCACACACAGATTTTTTTGTAAGAATTTATCAGTTGTCCTCCCCAGAGATTTGTTTTGCTTTTCATGGGCCTTTCTGCCTTTATATTAACATCTTCAGATGCAGCCTCTCCAGTCCTGAATAGGCTGACCTTGTGAGTGCCCCAGACCTTCCCCGGGTGAACGTGCATTGCCCTGTGGGGGTGTCTTGGCAGCTTCTGCCTCCTGGCTGGGGCTTGTCTCTGTCTTCCCTGCCATGCTTCAGGGGGCCCGGCCTGAGCCCTAGTCCTCTTGGCTTCTGCATTGAATTTCTGTTCCTTCATCAAAAAGTCCTCCGTTAGGAGTCCTCCTGTGGTGCAGTGGGTTGAAGACCCGCCGTTGTCACTGCTCCCTGAATGTTGAGGGCACAGACAAAAAGTCCCAGATGGCTGGATGTTGGGTCAGATGGAGACTGCTAATGGGTGGGAGGTTTCTTTTTGGGGTGATGAAAGTGTTTGGAGTTAAATAGTGGTCATGGTTGCACAACCCGGTGAATATCCTAAAAGCCAGTGAACTGTGTACTCTGAAAGGGTGAATTTTGTGGTAGGTCGGTTATGTGTCATCTGCCGCTATCAGCATCAAGGCCTGAAGAGGATGCCCTCATCTTTGGCCAAATTGCTGTTTGCTAACTCGAGGAGAGAGGAAGTCCACCCTCCTGCAGAGTAGGGGGCCCTCCTTGGCACCTTTGAGAGCCTCTGGGCTTCCTCTGCTGTCTCCAAGGCTGGGAAGTTCGGAGCCAAATTTCTGCCTAAGAACTAGGCTGAGTTTAGCTCTCAGAATCCTTCCCCCTTGACTTTCTCTCTCCTCGAGTTAGCAAACAGCAGGTTTGCAAAAGTTGAGGGGATGCTCTTCAGGCATTGATGCTGATAGCGGAGGATGACCCAGGGAAGCCATTTTTCTGGGGCCCGAGGTGAGGGGGGCCTCCGAGTGTCCTCAGGAGGCCCCGACGTGGGGGGCGTGTGGCTGCCACTGGAGCCCCGTGTCGGCCTTGCACGTGCTCCCAGGCAGAGACGCTCTTCTGGTGTCTCTGTTTTCTCCACTTAACCGACTTAACACGCTAATTGAACGCGTGTGGCCGCGTGCAGGGCTCTTCGTCTGCTGGGCCCTCCTCTTCTCCAGACGCAGCCCCGGGCTTTCTTTTATAAAGTCTCTCATGTCAGCCAGAGACCCGGGGCCAGCCGGCTTAGATAGCAGGCCGCGGGCTGCCTAGATTTCATCAGGAGGTCCTCTTGTGGGGCTTATCACCCAGGCCAGATGGCCCCTGACCCTACCTTTCCTCCACTGAGGTCACTGCTCCCTTGTCTCAGAGCTGGCCTTGTGTTTGCTCAAGAGACTCAAGTTTCTGTCCCTGTTTGCCGCCTCCTTTCTGGTGTGAGAGGAAGCGCCCCCTCCCCCTTCTGGGGCCTCGGCAGCTTGCATCCCACCCCTCCCGAGTCCCTCAGGCCCCTCTGAGCCTTAGTGAGAAGGTGGCGGACCTGGCCCTGAGGCCAGGACCCAGTGGCAGGAGGCGGGAGCCGCCCCTCCCTGTTCAAGGTCCTCTCCAGTCCCGTGTGAAGAGGGAAGTTTCCAGAGAAAGGCTGGAGGATTTGAAGTCAAAGCAGAATAATCTTACGAGCTGCGTGGGGGACACACGATTGCTCTTGTTGAATGCTGTGTTTGTGGCCGCGATTTTGGGGGGAGGTAAAGGTGCAGCCGCCCCCCACTCTGGAGGGCTCCCTTGTGAGCCTGGCCCCTCAACTCCTTGCGCTGCCCCCTTGGGGGTGGCCCTGGGTTTGGGTTGGTGGAGAGAAACACGTCATGGTGTCTCTACCTCAAGTCCTGGGTCAGGTTCCCAGAGACATCCAGAGGCTTAGGGAGTCAAAGTTCACGGTCATGGTGAGGCCTGGGACCCTGAAAGGGAAGCTTGAGCTCTGAGGAGCAGACTCGAGACAAGAGTCCTACAAGGGTCTTCCTTCTGGTTCTTTTTCTTTTTTCTTTTCTTTCTTTTTTTTTTTTTTTTTGGTGTGTGTGTTTTCTTTTTAGGGCACCTACGGCATATGGAGGTTCCCAGGCTGGGAGTCGAATCAGAGCTGTAACCACTGGCCTACGCCACAGCCACAGCAATCGCGGATTTGAGCCGTGTCTGCGACCTACACCACAGCTCACGGCAACACTGGATCCTTAACCCACTGAGCGAGGCCAGGGATCGAACCTGCGTTCTAATGGATGCCAGTCAGATTCGTTTCCCCTGCGCCATGATGGGAACTCCCCTTCTGGTTCTTTCAGGAGGTGTTGTGATGTAGTGCAGGATGGAAGGAGGGAAGGACTCTGCCTGCTGGTGGGGAACCTGTGCTGCTCCAGCCAGCTGTGACCTCGGGCGTGTCCTCCGCCAGCCTGGCTAGGTAGCAAAGACAAGATGATGCCAACACCCCGTGGTTCTGGGATGTGAGGACTTCAGCCTCCTGAGCCTCCTTTGGCTTTTTTTTTTTTTTTTTTTTTTGGCATTTCTTGGGCTGCTCCCGCGGCATATGGAGGTTCCCAGGCTAGGGGTCTAATTGGAACTGTAGCCGCCGGCCTACGCCAGAGCCACAGCAACGCGGGATCCGAGCCGCGTCTGCAACCTACACCACAGCTCATGGCAACGCGGGATCCTTAACCCACTGAGCGAGGCCAGGGATCGAACCCACAACCTCATGGTTCCTAGTCAGATTCATTAACCACTGAGCCACGACAGGAACTCCTGAGCCTCCTTTGGGAGGGGACCATTGCCCATTCTGGTTCCCACTGAGCCCTTGGGGACATCAGGGACGGGCAGACCACTTGGTGAGCCCTTGTGACTGGAGGTGAGCAAGGAGGCACCAGCAGCCATGGGGAGGGGGCGGTGGCCCTGGCACTGAGGGTTGCCCAGGCCCAGTCAAGGCTTTTCTCACAGGGCTGGGAAAAGGCCTAAAATGTTTTGCAGGTGATAGGAATTTCGGGGGGCTGGGGGGATAAAGGTGTCTAGTTAGCTGCAGATTCTGAAAGATCTCCACAGACAGAAACAAAGACCTGAAAAGGATGGGGTGGAATCCTCTGGTGAGAGTGCAAAGTCCTTCACAGAGTGGGAGATGCCCCAAGGAGGCAAAGTGGGGGGCCTGGAGGAAGTGCAGATCTGTGCACTGCAAGCCGGCTGAGTGCCGAGTGGACCAGGGCTCCAGAATTGCCTGCACAGGCATGGCTGACCAAGGGGCCCGACCGCAGAGGAGGAGTCATTCATTTGGCCCTTCTTTCCTTCTTCAGATGCCAGTGGTCCTGTGCTCTGTGCCCATCCTAGGTTGGGGAAGTTCTGGGAACCAGGTTTCAAGGTAGAGAAAGAACTTGAACTTGTACAAGGGGCCATGGCTGGTGCTCTGTCACCGGGGGCCAATCCAGAGCCTGGTCGGGTTTCATTGGAAAGCTGGGTGGCGGGTAAGATGTTGCTCGCTCTTCCCGCACTTTAGGCCTGGCTCAAGGGGGTTGAAACTGGCTTCTCTTGGCTCCGGACTGTGTGCCATGAGCAGGGCCAGTGGGTGGTGGTGATGGGAAGGCTTAGGGCTCGGTGTTAGGAGGCCTGCCCTGCAGTAGGAGCTGCTCCTGCAGGGGCGTCCGGAAGAGGAGTGGACTCCCCGACCCAGGTCTCAGAACAGAGTTAGATGCCCGCCCCGCCGTCCATGGACACCAGACGGGCTCCTGAGCTGAGTTTTCTTTTCTTTTTTTTTTTTTGTCTTTTGTCTTTTTTTTGTTGTTGTTGTTGCTATTTCTTGGGCCGCTCCTGCGGCATATGGAGGTTCCCAGGCTAGGGGTTGAATCAGAGCTGTAGCCACCAGCCTACGCCAGAGCCACAGCAACACGGGATCCGAGCCGCGTCTGCAACCTACACCACAGCTCACGGCAACGCCGGATCGTTAACCCACTGAGCAAGGGCAGGGACCGAACCCGCAACCTCATGGTTCCTAGTCGGATTCGTTAACCACTGCGCCACGACGGGAACTCCTGAGCTGAGTTTTCTTTGAGGTCAGAGAGGCCGGTTCTGTCGAATGTGCGAAGCGGGGGAGGTTCTGGTGAGGCAGAGGCTGCTGAGGCTGTGTCTACACAGGAATCGGAACTCGGGGCCCGAGATCCAGTGGGTCCTGTCCCAGCCTGGAATTCCTGGACTGGGAACTGAGGACTCTGCCCCCGGAACCTTCACGGAACAGCCCGGATACTTTCAGCTCTGTGACAGGAGTCCTCACGCAGGGTCTTTGCTAGGAAAGGGGGTTGGCCGTGTACTGGGCTCCTGTGTGCCACTGTGGACTTGGCCGGGTGAGACCGTCGGAGTACTCTCTGCTGGCAGGAACCTCCTGCAGCCTGCGGGGTCAGCCAGCCGGGCTGCACGGTGGGGAGGGGCTTTGTAGAGGTGGCAGGGCACGGGGTGAGACTGGGAGTGCAGGTGCCAAGGCCCTCATTGTGCCAGTTGCCGTGGGATCCTCTTCCACGGAGGTGAATGCAATAGGAGCCGTAGGAGCTGTGGCTGTGTTGTGGGCGCTGAGAGCTTAAAGTGACCCACTCCAGCCTCAGCTGGTAAGTTTCCAGCTGAAATGAACATCTCATTTCAGGCCCCTATTCTGGGCTTTTTGCTTGAGAATCGTGAAGTTGGTGTTTATGATCCGAGAGTCAGCTGACCCTTGGACAACTCATGGGTCAGAGACGCTGACCCTTCGCACAGTTGCAAGTCTCTGTAACGTCTAGTCAGCCCGCAGTGTCTGCAGTTCCAGAGCGCATGGTACTCTTACAAGTCCGTGCACAAGTGGACCTGCGCAGTTTAAACCCGTGTTGTGCAAGGGTCAGCCTCCTGCTGTCCACGGAGACAATGCAAGCTGCTCCTGGGTCCCACGTGTGAGCTCAGTGGCCCCCTGGTTCAGGAAGACGTAGCTGGTCTTGGGCTTCCCTGGGCTTGTCCACATCCCTGCTTTGAAGCTTTGGCTTCAGAGATGCCTTCATGCTTTGCTCCTGGGTCAGGAGTCGCCAACAAGCCATTCGGGTGGGTTCTCTGCCAGCTGCTTCCTTCGACCTGCGCTCATGTAGTGTCTGTGGGCCAAATTCAGCCCATAGGTAGGGTTTGCTTGGCTAGTACTCTTGTTGGCCTGCATGAAGTTTATGCTTTGTTTTCTGGTTTTTTTTTTTTTTTCTTTCATTTTTTAAGTTTTATTGAAATATAGTTGATTTAAAATGTGATCATTTCTGCTATGCAATGAAGTTTATGTTTTTAAAAAACTAATTGTCAGCATTTAAAAATCAGGAGATTTCACATGAGAATCGAGAAGTCCAGGAGTTCCTGTCGTGGCGCAGTGGTTAACGAATCCGACTAGGAACCGTGAGGTTGAGGGTTCAGTCCCTGGCCTTGCTCAGTGGGTTAACGATCCGGCATTGCCATGAGCTGTGGTGTAGGTTGCAGACGCGGCTCGGATCCCGCGTTGCTGTGGCTCTGGCGTAGGCCAGTGGCTACAGCTCCGATTCGATCCCTAGCCTGGGAACCTCCATATGCCTCGGGAGGGCCCAAGAAATAGCAACAACAACAACAACAACAACAAAAAAGAATCTAGAAGTCCAACTTTTCTAGAAAAGCCAGAATTTCCCATGGGGAATGGCATCTTTTGAAAAGAGATTGTCCTGTTGTCCTCATAATGGATGGGGACCCGATGGAGCTGATGCGGACAGATACCCTGGCCACCAGGCCCGGGTTGGCTTGAGTAGGCTTTTCTGTTTGAAGAGGGTCCGTTCAAGGCCACACTGCCACCGGCAGCTGGAAACCAGGCTCATCTTGGGGCTCGTGAGGTCCCCTCTCCTGGGAGAGCATTCACCCTTGCTCATAGGACTTGGCTACAAATGTGACCATATCGACTTTTTTTTTGGCATGGAAAGATGTTCATAAAGCTAATTGAAAAAAGCAGGAGGTAGAACCAGAAGTATAACCCCATTTTTTTTTTTTTTTGGAAAAACGCCACCAAAATCTTTTGCATACACATTTATTTATGTGCGTATACACTTAAAGGAAAACAACTGTGGTGATTATCTGAGTGATGGGGTGTGGGATAATTTTAACTTTTTCCTTTGTGCCTCTCATAATGTTTGCCAGTTTTGTCCACTCCTGTGTCTTATTTCTATTGTACGAATAGCAAAGGGGGTGACAGAAGCAGATGCCACCACTGCTCGCCACCTGTGTGGGTAGCAGCTGGTGGCTCCTGGCTCTTGGTCCCCGGGTAAAGCTCGCCACTGGGCAGAGGTGGAGGCGAGATGAAGCCGATGATAGAGGAAGGAATCTCATTTCTGGGGTGCCTCAGCAGCTTCGTGCGGACTGATGAGCCAGGCAGGGTCCGGGCAGGCTCCATCAGCGGCCGGATATTAGCTGCTTGGGAGCAGGGCCTCCGGGCTTCATTTCATCGCCTCTAATCACCACTGTGGTGGCTCCCGTTTATTAGCTTTTCTCACATTTGACTGATAGCAGTACTGATACGGTGTCCTTTTCATAAATTCACAGGCGTTGCTTTCTTGCCAGCTAGTATCTCTTATCTCATTGGAACCAATATTTTTGGGATCCTCGCGCACAAAATGGGGAGGTAAGCTGAAATGAAACACCACTCATTCTGCTATAATAATGTAGTTCTTTAAAAAAAAAAAAAAAAGGATTTCCAAGTGTTTCTGCCTTGCTCAGCTAGTACAAGTAATTGCTCTTTGATTTCCATTGAAAACTTGGAAGGGAGGGGAAGTCATTTATTGATAGTGCTTTTTTGTTTTTTTGACAGGTGGCTTTGTGCTCTTCTAGGAATGATAATTGTTGGAATCAGCATTTTATGTGTGAGTAAAAGATGGCATTTTGCAAATGGGAATAATCTGTGAATGACACTTTTGCTTTGGGCAAGAATCACCAAGAAATGTTTTATAGCTGTTTGAAGTTTGTTCATAGTTTTATTCCATCTTCCATTCTCTTCTCATTTTCTATCTTTTTTTTCTTTTGTCCTTTTAGGGCCCCACCTGCAGCACATGGAAGTTCCCAGGCTCGGGGTCGAATTGGAGCTGTTACTGCTGCCCACATCCTCATGGATACCAGTCGGGTTCGTTACCGCTGAGCCACAAAGGGAACTCTCTCATTTTTTTTTTGTCTTTTGTCTTTTGTTGTTGTTATTGTTGTTGTTGTTGTTGTTGCTATTTCTTGGGCCGCTCCCGTGGCATATGGAGGTTCCCAGGCTAGGGGTTGAATCGGAGCTGTAGCCACCGGCCTACATCAGAGCCACAGCAACATGGGATCCGAGCCGCGTCTGCAACCTACACCACAGCTCACAGCAACACCCGATCGTTAACCCACTGAGCAAGGGCAGGGACCGAACCCTCAACCTCACGGTTCCTAGTCGGATTCATTAACCACTGCGCCACGACGGGAACTCCATCATTTTTTATCTTCTTAAAAATTTTGGACAGAACTCTCCAAAGGGTTTATTTTCATTTTCTGTCCATTAGAAATTATTTAGAATGTTTTATTATATCGTTTTCATTTCATTCCCCCCCCAGCCAAGATCTTAAACAATACAAATGTCTTATATATTCTAGGGCAACTAGCCAGAAATAATAACAAGATTTTTTTCTAGAATAAAAGATATTCTATCAAAGGCCAATATCTACCACAAAGGAGACCTTCTGGTCCTTTTCAAAAATATGGAGTATGGACTGGGCTGACCTGTCACATACAGCAGTGAACTAGCTTTTTGTAGCGGTCACAAAATCCATTTCAACTCTGTTAAAGATTTGGAGGGTCCCCTTCTGCCGAGACCCCATCCGGCTTCCACCTTCTATTTCCTCCAGAAAGGAATGTGCATAACAGGCTAGAGAACACATATCTTTGGAGTTGGTTATCATATGCTATTGTGGCATAACTTTGATTTCCTCTTACAGATTCCTTTTGCAAAGAACATTTATGGACTCATAGCTCCCAACTTCGGAGTTGGCTTTGCAATTGGTAAGTCACACGCACCTTGAACTTAAATTTAAAACTCTTTTTTTTTTTTTTTCCCCATTACTAAGAAAAAGTTCCTTTTACTCGGGCAGACTCTAGTTACTCAATCTAAAATTTCTAGAAGCTTGACGTGAGGCTCTGGGCAGCTTAGCTCAAGTGCAACTTGTAGATCATCCAGAGAAGGGTATCTGCTTCCACGTACTGGTCGTCTATTTCCTGAAAACCAGAAATGTAAAAGCCTGATATTTACAGAAGCCGACTGCTGTTCTACTGCTGAGCTTGGGCAAACAGGAGAATTGCTTACTCAGAGCACATTTGTTTGAGCTCATATCTTTGCAAAGACCTTCTATGTGGGGCCGGGGGATGACAACGTCATATGTATTTTTTAGAAGGTTTGGTACAGAGAAAGGTAACTAATGTATTGGTGAAATGTGGGCATTTTCACAGATGAAGGGGATGAGTCTTAACAGTAATGTGAGGAAGAGTGAGTCATGGTAGGAAAAATCTTGTTGATATTTTGGATCAATAGTGAATGCTTATTTCTCATTTAGAAGACCCAAGTTGATCATGATGAAGAGTAGAGCTAAATCTGTGACATGGTAAAAGAGGGAATTGAGTCTTTGGCACCAAAGCAGGGATGGAGCCTTTGCTGAGCCCTCGGACCATGTTAGGTTTTCCTAGTGTGTCTGTGTGTGTGTGTGTGCATACATATGTGTGTGTATATATGTATGCACACACACACACACACACTCTCACAGCACCTTCATGGCATCATTCACAACCGTAATTCATTTTCCAACTCTTTGTTTTGTCTGTCCCTGCATCCCAGCACCTTGTGCATTTTCTGGTGATCAGCAAATACTGGTTGAATGAAAGAAATTTCCCTTATCCTCCTGCCTCTGGTGGGTGTGTGGGCGAGGGAGCTAACACTTGAATGCCCAGCTGGGTGTGTGCACAGCCGTCACCTCATTTAGCCAGTCCTTATCATCTCCGTTTTATCGCCGTGGAGACTGCTGTTCAGAGAGATAAGGCACGGTGGTGTCATCCAGCCAGGGATTTGGACCCAATCTGAATACATGTGTTCTCTTTTTTTCTTTTTCTTTTTTAAGGGCCACACTCATGGCATAATGGAAGTTCCCAGGCCAGGGGTCAAATCAGAGCTATAGCTGCCAGCCTACGCCACAGCAAGAGCAATGCCAGATCCGAGCTGTGTCTGTGACCTACACCACAGCTCATGGCAATGCCAGATCCTTAACCCACTGAGTGAGGCCAGGGATCAAACCGGTGTCCTCTTGGATACTAGTTGGATGCATTACTGCTGAGCCAGGATGGAAAGTCCGCATGTGTTCTTTCTTAATGCTTCCTGTCCCTGACTCTTCAGGAGATCAGAGACCCTAATATAGGTCTTGGTGGTGGTGGTTTTTAGCCAACTAAATGAGCAAACCTCTTGCAGTTTTACTTTCCTGAAGAGGGCAGGATGGCCTCTCAGACTTCTTCCTGTTCTGGTTCCTCCAGAGTCTCCCTAATACTTTCCAGCTTTACCTCTCATAGTCTAAGTGTGGGGCCAAGGTGTGGGTGGGGCTGGGTGAGGCATGGAGGTGTGTGCCCACTCTTCGAGGGCAAGGGATGAGTGGACCAGAAATAGTGAATCAGGAAAACACCCACAGGGAGCAGACTTGGGGTCCACACAGCCAGTCACCCGCATCCCTCTGGATCTGAAGAATAGCAGGTGAGACACAGTGGAGGACAAGGTGAGGAAAGGCAGAGAACAGGCACGTGGCGGTCTGGGTTCCAGTCCCAGCCTCCAGCGTCTTCAGTTTATTCTCAGTGAAAGGTGAGCTGTAGGAAGTTTGCCTCAAGACTTGCAGGTAGCAGTGATGAAAGGGGAAGAACCTTGGCAGGATTGTGAGTTGAGACCAATCCCTCAGTCCCTGAGGACATTCAGCCCGTCGTTGGTGTCTGCCAGTTTTCTATAGATTGTGTTCCCTGACTGTCTGCAGGCATGGTGGACTCGTCAATGATGCCCATCATGGGCTACCTGGTCGACCTGCGGCACGTGTCTGTCTATGGGAGCGTGTATGCCATTGCGGATGTGGCCTTTTGTATGGGATATGCTATAGGTAAGGACATTCATTGGCTCTTCAAAACAACCTTTTTTTTTTTTTCTCAGTGCATGATTGATAATGCCTACTGAAAATTATTTAAACCTTTGCATCTTTCTGCCTATAAGACGTTTAGGGAGAGCTTTATCTAATTTTCTGTTTCCTGAAAGGTCCTTCCGCTGGTGGGGCTATCGCAAAGGCAATTGGATTTCCATGGCTCATGACAATTATTGGAATAATTGATATTCTTTTTGCTCCTCTCTGCTTTTTTCTTCGAAGTCCACCTGCCAAGGAAGAAAAAATGGTAAGAAAATTATATGATGCACTGAAGTATTTCTTCATCGTTTTAGTGTGGTCTTCCAGATTGTGCCTTACAGCTTAGTTCTAAAATATATTTCTGCTCCTTTTGAGCAGAACTCCCCAAACGTGAATGGTAAGAGTCTTCTTTTAGTTCATATCACATAGGACAGCTGCTACTTTCACTGTACCAAGCATTATGTTTATATATTTGAATGAAGTTATTGTTGTACATAGATTAATAGTATAGATGTTTTGTCAACCAAATGTAAACATGGGATAGTTCAATTAAATTTTCTAAGGTTCTTGAAAATCTTAAACATGACTTTTTTTTTTTTGCCTCCTGTGCTTACTCCTAAGACAACCATTTTTGGTCCTATTTGCTTTTCTCTTTACCTTTACAGCTTTCAGTGTAATGTCTTAGTACTATTGCATAAGATTCTGGAGATGGTATTGATGTAGGTTACAGACCTTTATGAAAAAATATTGTTTATGTACCTTTGGGCACTTGCGAGCATGTATGACCTTTAAATTTGTAATTTCACAATCGGAATCATAGCTGTAGGCAAGGTATAGTATTGCGTGTAAAGTGTTCTTCTTTGAACAAATTCAAAGTTTTCAATTCTAAATCTGAATTTTGAAATGCATTAGTCATTTTAACCTTTCTGATAAGCGTTCTTGCCTGGTGGTGCTGCTGCTGCTTAGGATATGTTTTTTAGCCATCCAATGGTGATAGACATTCATCTGGTTGAAAGATGTCTAGTTGAGAGCCTCAGATTAAGAATGAATGAGGAGTTCCTGTCGTGGCTCAGTGGTTAACGAATCCGACTAGGAACCATGAGGTTGCGGGTTTGATCCCTGGCCTTGCTCAGTGGGTTAAGGATCGGGGGTTGCTGTGAGCTGTGGTGTAGGTTGCAGACACAGCTCGGATCCTGTGTGGCTGTGGCTGTGGTGTAGGACAGTGGCTACAGCTCCGATTGGACCCCTAGCCTGGGAACCTCCATATGCCGTGGGAGCAGCCCAAGAAATGGCAAAAAAAAAAAAAAGAGAGAGAGAAACAAGGCCAGGGAAGTGGTATTTTTGTGTTTAGGAATGGGTGAGGCTCACTTGTGATGTTTTCTGGGGAGCACATGGGAAGGTCTTGCTGATGCTGGCTCTGAAATGGGTCTTAATGTTTTGGCATTTCTTGAACTGCCCTTTTACGGTTTCCCCCAAAAGGTGTATTTAGAGACAGAGACAGACAGACCCTGAAGTTAGGTTACTGCAGTCTTTGTTTCAGGCATCTTTTGCATTTATTTATTCATTCAATATATTTAAAGACTGTATCTAGCACTGAGCACTGGCCTTGTACCCTTTACCATATCGGATTTAACTAGATAATTTCAAATTACCCGTGACCTGTTCGAGTCAAAGGAATGGAGGGGAAGCTGCTGCGGGAAGGGTTGTGACGGGAGCCAGCCCTCTCCCCGCTCCGGCGTCCCTGAGCCTCGGCGGCTCTGAACAACCCTAGCACTTCACCGTGTATCTCTCTGGGCGCGTCCTCGTTTCCGGCCTGGCCCGCTGGGTTCCCCGACCAGCTCGGTTTGTCCGACCCCAGCACAGTTCATTGTCCGCATCTGGGTCAGAGAATTCTCTGTGCAACAGCAGAAAACAACTCTTGTTCTGCCGCCGCCGTGTCCATGTGACTAAGGCTGAATGAAGATCACCCCCCCCGCCCCCCCAAAAAAGAGGGAAAAAGAAAGTCAGCTGCAGATGCCGCTGCCACCCGGGGACCGTTGAGACCCTCGGGAGATGGTGAGGGGCCAGCAGGTGCCCTGCAGCCGAGCTGCCTGGCCCGCGGGGGCCAGGGTGGATGTGAGGATTGAAGGAGGGCCTCCCAGCAGAGCGCCCCTCTTCCTCCCCGAAGAGCCCGGAGGCGGCTCCCTGCTCCCCGCTCCTCTCCTGCTCGAACCCGCCTCTGACTTGGTTTCCGCCCCGCAGCCCCGTGTCCTCCCCGCCTTCCCTCCGCGAGACAAGCGCCTCCTTCCTCGCCTCAGACCCACGGCCGCCCTGCGGGCCGCCCCGGCCGAACGGCGAATGTCAGCGGCTGCACGTCATCTGCGTGTCGGCCGAGGCACGAGGGCTTCTCTGAGGCGTGGGGGGGAAGTAGAAGGGGGTCAGGGGACGAGCGGGGGCCGCCGTGCGACGGCTGAAGGCGGCCCGGCGCCTTGTCCCACGTGAGGCCCAGGCTTTGGCGCCTTTGAGACAAAAGCCGCTCTCACCATCACATGTCAAAACCCTGAAGTGCCCGGCGAGGTGAATCATGAAAAACTGCAGAGAACGTGCGTCTCCCTGCCCTTAATTGATGCCCGGAATCGAAGGCATCACGTCCGATGCTGTTTGACTGGCATAACAGTGACGTGCGAAGGGAGCAGCCAGCAGCTGCCGCCCACCCGCCGGGCAGGGCAGGCCGGGCGGGAGGAGGCGGGCGGAAGCCGGGGCGCCTAACGAGGGCTCCAGGGCAGGTGCGTGGGGGGAGCCATCGATTACTCACCACTTGAGAAAATCCAATACCGACAATTCCTGGCGTTCAGGATCTGCAGGTAGCAAATGCAGCGCGTGTGAGGCCCACAATAAGGCACACGAACCTTAGCAAATCATCCTTTCATTAGGAAGCCTTCTGAGAAAGTGGTGTGCGGCCGAAAGTTAGAAATGGAAATACGGCATGCTAGTTTATGGATCGTGAACCAGTGTGTGGGCACTTGCGTTTTTCTTCCATTTGGTGTACTGGATTTCTGATTAAAAAAAAAAAAAATCAGTGTTATCAATACAGGCGGAGAAAAAAGCCTGTTAACTCCAGTCTCTTTGCAGGTAGAAGGAACACCAGCTCTGTCATTTGAGGAAACTGTTCCAGTTATAAGACAATTGCTTGTGGCCTCTAGCTCTCCGTCCCCGTGAGGAAAGCTGTGTTCTGGAATGGAGTTTTATTTTTTTAGGTTGCGTTATATTTAAAGATGAAGCACATTTCTTACCTCTTAATCTTGAAGTTTCTAATTGTTGCCCAGAAAGGAAAGTATGTGGTTTGAGGACTGCATCTTGCTTTACTGGATGACTCTGATGCAAAACCATCACTTTTTTTTTTTAAAAGATAGGTGGCAAATGAATCTTTTTTAGCGTATAGGCCTGGTATCTTTCAAAGTCCCGAAGCCTGGAACTCTTACATTTTAATACTTTTACTATTTCACTGTCTCACTTTCGTATTTGTCTTATTCTTCCACGTCACTTGGTCCCTCATGTTTTTACCGCTTTGGAGATCTTGACTCTGATGTGTCTGAGATGAGACGGGGAATTTGGCAGGATGGGGTTTAACTCTTAGGAACTGAGCTTTGCTCTGAATGCGCACAGCAACCCTCTCCTTTTCCCTTGTCCTTCAGTCGAGAGTCAAACACGCCTTTCTCCCCACAGCATACACAGAGCACTGCTCTGATCACTAGGCTGCACCCGGGCCACTGGGCCCGCGTCCCTCAGGCACTCGACTTACCTACTTGGTCCTGCCAATGCCACTCCTTTCGTGGCACTTTTGGACTATTAAATGTCATCCTTCTTAATCATGTATGATTTTGTGAAAAAGTAAAACTATGAAAGGATTTCTTGTGTGTACCGTGTATCTTTCGGAAGAGGTTCTGAAGCCAGTAAGCTAGGCTTTAAAAGCTACAAACTATTTTAAGAAAGCAAGCTTCTTTATCTGATACAGGTAGTGTCAATAAGATGCAGTTTGGTTAATTGATAAACTCTGACCATTTAAGCCTGTGTGATGCCAAATAATCAGTCTGACTGAACTTCCCTTGCAACAACTGCCGTTTTTTTCTTCCTTTTTTAAGGGCTGTAGCTGCGGCATATAGAGGTTCCTGGGCTAGAGGTCAGATCGGAGCTGTAGCTGCTGGCCTGCGCCACAGCCACACCGGATCCAAGCTGCATTTGCGACCTGCAGCTTGTGGCAACGCCGGATCCTTAACCCACTGAGCGAGGCCAGGGATTGAACCCATATCTTCACCAACACTATGTTGGTACTTAACCTATTGAGCCACAATGGGAACTCCATGAATGCGGTTTTTAAATTAAATCCATATTATGTGCTCCGTGCTGGGTTTGAGAGGCCCTTAAGTCTGTATGTACGTACTGTCGGTATAATGATGAACAAACCAAGGGCTAGAAGGCAGGTGTGGATAAAGTAGAATGATGGCCCTCCTTTCTGAGGCTGCCTCGCTGCCTTTGGGCCTAGGGTCAAGGCCCCCTGCCTGGCATGCAGGGCCCTGCAGTCTGGCCCTGGTGGGGCTTTCCAGTGAACATCCCCCTGAGCCTTATCACCAGGTCAGAGGTGGGGGCACAGGCTGCTTTACTTAATGCAGCATTTTAATTTTGGTGAATAACCTCTGTTGTGGTCATTCCCAGCTCCCTCCCTGTTCACATCCTTTCCATCATTCAAGCTTCAGGTGCACCCCCATCTCTTCCATGGTGCTTTCCCTGAGCACTTAACCCCTGTGAGTGTTCGGCCGGCAGACCTGTGGATGCTGTTATTTGTGTGTGGCGAGGTCACTAGCTTGCTGGTAGAGGACCTTAAGGGCACCAACGCGCATACCTGGTAGCTGCTCGCTGTTGTCCCATGTAATCCTGCTATAGCCCTAGAAGAGGCCACATCAGTAGGGTGGCGTTTCTTGTGGCATGTTCACATCAGTGTCACGTGAGGATAGTTACCTGGAATTTCATTTTAACCAGTCCCCTTGAGTAATTCTTGGGCATGTTTCTTTGAGGATCACTAATCCAGGGAGGCAAGACCTTGAGCTTTTTGGTGGTTAAACCTTTTGTGTTGCAAGCACACATCCACACGGGGAGAAAGGTCCTGGTGTCCTGGGTCTACTGCTTCAGTCACTTCTTTTTAGAAAAATGGAGCCCTTTATTAAGCCCATGTGTCAATTCACTTGACAAGAAGCATAGTTAAAAAAAAAAAAAAAGCTAAATTTGCACTGACCATTTGATTTGCAGCCTAACTTAAAGGTTCACGGAAGTCCTTATCTTAACATGCCACACAGGCGTTATCATTTTAGAATTTTTTTTTTTTTTTGGAAATGATAAGTGGGTTAAGCACTTAGCGAAGACAGAAAAGCTTATCAAATCTGTGGGATGAGAGCTGGGAGGAGCAGCTAACAGACGCCCAGAGAGGTTGCAGTAGGTCAGCAGAAGATAAATTTTAATCCGGATAAATGTTGCCATTTAGATTTTCAAACTGCACAAAAAGGCACAGGGGGAATAGTTTACGTGGAGGGAAACTCAGTCATGCCCGATGAGAGTTCATTTCAGTTGCCCCGACGTCCTGTGGCCGTGTCTGCAGCCCTGGTTATCCCGGGGAGTGTGGCGAGAGCAGGCTTTGGCCTAGGCTGCCTGGGTGTGCATCTGCCCTTTAGCTGCATGTCCCTTGTCAAGTTCTTTAACCTTGGTGACCACACAGAGGGTTATCAAGCTACCACAGAGGGTTATTGTGAAGTTGAGGTGACGCATCGAAAATGCTCAGCACGGTCCTAGCACGACTTAATACCTGCTGTATAATCCAGATGACATGCTTGGGCTGTACACTTTTGGGAGGAGTGATGATTATAGTGCTTCTCAGTTGAGGATGTTTATCAATTGAGGGTCATTAAAAATTTTTTTTTCAACATTAAGGGAGAGCACAAAATTTTTATGTTCATGAGAGTATTTTTTAAAATATACCTGAGCAAGAGAAGCCAGTCAGGATTTGGAGAGAGGTATTGTGGAAATGCCATTTTGAAAAGATCAGGGTTTGGTGACGTCTAGTCTGCTGTGGTCCCAAAATATTCTAAGGGCGGTCTGTGAAGACAGCTGGAATCGGAACTCGATCCATGAGTAGAAACATGAAGTCAGAGCTTGCCCCATTAAGGAGAGAGCACATCCTTAATAAGAGTGGATTGGTGACCTCCAGGGTCCCCCCACCCTAATTCCAAGACTCTGAGTATAATTCTTCCTAAACCTAACCTGCATTCCCCCTTCTTCATGGCTTAGTTTCTCCTAAATCGACTTTATGGCCCTTAAAGGTATAAGGAAAATTCTGCAGAGACTGCTTCTGTTGTTTCCTATTAGAATTCTGAGTTTAGAACTCCAGGTCTTCTAGGCCAGGGATCTGGTGGTTGCACCAAATGACTGGTTGGTTAATAGTGGGGGTACTAATGTGGTTTTCAAACTACTAATCCTTAGAAACAAACCACCTTTTCTGTGAAACAATAAGTTAATGTATCTGTACTTTGCTCTCTTTTAGGCTATCCTCATGGATCACAATTGCCCCATTAAAACAAAAATGTATACTCAGAATAATATTCAGTCGTATCCAATAGGTGACGATGAAGAATCTGAAAGTGATTGAGACCCTCCAGTCATCCAAGTATCTAGTTGTATAAAACAGTGTTTCCAGTGAACTGACTCATGCAGAACTGTCTTAGTCATACCACTCATCCCTGGTGAAAGTGAAACAACCAAAGGTTCTTTCTTTTTCCATGGTTATGATCGATTGCCAACAGCCTTATAAAGAAAAAGCAGCTTTTCTAGGGGTTTGTATAAATAGTGTTGAAAACTTTATTTTATGTATTTGATTTTATTAAATATTATACAATATATTTTGATGAAATATAGTGTAAATCTATAAATATTTGAATCCAAATCAAATATAATTTTTTAACTTACATTCATGAACACTTGGGCAAAAAAGTGTTATATTTTTTCTGAATATTGGTTAATGAGTGTTTAAAACTAAAAGCACACATTATTTCTGAGACACTTCCAACAATGAAAACCTAGAAGTCTGAAAAACAGAATCAAGTAAGACAGCATATATTACGTAATGACACTGAATGTTGAGTTATTTAACTTGTAATTACAGCTGACCTTGAACAACAAGGGTTTGGGGATGCTGACACCCTATGCAGTCAAAAACCTGTGTCCAACTTTCCAGCCGGCCCTCCGCATCCACAGTTCCACATCTGTGGATTCAACCAACCTGGGGCCGTGTAGCACTGCAGTCTGTATGTATTGAAAAAACTCCGCATGTTAAGTGGACCTGTGCAGTTCAAACCATGTTGTTCTGGGGTCCACTGTACTATCAATCTATTCATGAGTTAGAAGTTCATTATCGCAAATGCAGTGGACAAGAACTTGTCAGCCATCTCAGAGCTACCCATGAATCTCAGCTGGCACTAGTTTGCTAAGTAATTACCTACCTGGAAACAGATGGTTGTAAATTACATGTTTATGTCATGTGGTTGGCAGCAAACATTAAAGCCAGTAAGGGCAAAACAGTAAGTGTTCTGTAAGCAGAGAAAAGCACCTAGATGTGTGGTTATGCACAACTGGAAGCTTTCCCTTTCAAATATATACTTGTCTTATCAGCTGAAAGCAAACAGCAGAGATGTACCTTATACTGTCAAGGTAGTTTAAGCATGATGAGACCTATCAACATTTATTTAGAAAAGAAATTTAAAAGGCTAATAGCTTCTGTGATGTGGAAAAAGATCAGACTATAATTATCTTTGACCTGGAAGTCATCCAAGTGTTTTCTAGGGATCTGTTAATTTTGAGTTGTCTGGAACTATTATTTTTTAGATTTCTGAAAGTTCACACCAATGTGAAAACAAATTTTAAATGAAGACGAAGAAGGAATGAAATTATGTCTTGAATTGTGTTGGGAAACAGGTAAAAATAATAGGGTGGTCAGGACATACCCCCTTTCATAGCCAAGAAAACCCCCAAACATCAAAAATGTCTACCTATCACTGTATCATCTAGTGCTGCGTGATGTAGTTTTTCTAAGCATGATGATGTTGATGTGCCTTTTTGATGTAACAGCAAATACCGTGTTCGTGAACGTTGTCACTTTACATCGAGTTCTGTATATGATTGGAGATACTGTGGAATATCTCAAATAATATTCATTCTGTAGTTCTGTAACCGTAAATGAAAAGGACCTAATGGCAGTTCTTCATTAAGCTAAAATTGTGTTCTATTGACTTGGAAGGACTCCTCGGCCGTGTAGTTTTCTAAGAAAAGTAGCTGATACTTCCTCTCTCTTTTTTTTTTTTTTTTTATGAAGCTTTTGTATGTGGAGCTTTGCGTGAAGTCTAGTTTTCAAGTGCATGTGTTAGAGGCAGACACACTTCCTACTCATGTATTTGTACCGGACAACTTAGACCAGGCCGCTGCTTTGGAAGGTGGCTCTGGAGGCACTTCTAGGGTTAAAGTACAAAGGCAGGTTTGTTCTCTACTTATGTAGGGGGAGAGTCTTAAGAATGTGCTGCAAATCAATTCTTTTAAGAGTTTGTGGTTCTCCTCACTCTCAATACTATATAACTTACTCCTCTTTTATTTTTGCCTGTTAAGACGTCAGTCTATTCAGTAATGACTGGCAGACATGTCGGTCTTGAGATCATATAAAAGATGTGATTTTTAGAACTCTTTTGAAAGCAAAACTATCAGTTGTATCTGAAGGGGGAAACAATGTAAATAATTTCTTTTATATGCCTAATATTCTGGGGTTGGCAAGACTACGAAAAGGTTTTTTTTTTTTTTTTAATGTGTGAATCAAAACGAAGAACACACAGCTCTTTTAATACTTATTTTTTGAGCAGAGGTGGTTTTTATGTTTAAACCTGACAAAACAGATACAAAAAGCTTAATGAGGTAGCAATGAATATTCAATTTTTTTGACTGCTAAGTGTATCCATCTTCGTCATGTCATGTCTTAGCTAGTTTACTTAATAAATCTTCTGAATACTACTGTGCCTGTTGTACTCCTTTGTCAAGCAGATACTATCATCCAAGTAAAATATGTATGAAGGTATTGTTTTAACTACAGATAGTCAGTTAAAAAACTATTTATTCTTTGCTTGCAGGCATCAGGTAAAATCCACTCCAGACTAGTCTGAACCATACCTTTTGGCTTTGCAAAAATTGTATTACATTGAAATATGTAACTAGCTACATGGTGTCAATGTGGAACAAATCAGTAAGTTATTCTTGCACCTCTGAAGTTATACTGTTTTTCTGATTACTATGAATAACTATCTGATGAAAATAATTGATATGCAGCCACTGGATACAGGAGAGCCATGGCCTCCTGGAAATCCCATAAAACTTAGGGTGAGTGTGGGGGTATCTTTCAGGAGTGAGAGTCTATGGTTTTCAACAGGGTTAGGAGAACCCCACCACCACCCTGTTTTTAAAAGAAAGCTATTATCTCTCATTTTAGAAGTGAAGACAATACATTTTAAAATTAAAGTGATCTTAAATTTATTAACTTTTAGGGGACTTAATACTAGCAAGAGCCAAATATTGTCAAACTGCCTTTCAAAAAATTCAGATATACTTAAATTTAGAACTGACATACCCTCAAATTTTTAGCATGCTTTCTCCTCTCAAAATCACAAAATGGCTACGCAGTTATGCACAACTGTAGCCATTTCAACTAGTTCTGATACTGAAGAATATAAGGCTTGATATTAAGAAATGTAGCAAATGGACTCTAAACTAATGCTAAAATGTTGCTTGGCTTGACTGTCTAACCCAATCATTCATTTAAATACCAAGTAGAAAATACATGTTAAATAGCCTAATTACTACTAGATAGCAGAGGTAAATCCATAAATCTGATATTTCACAAATAGTAAAACCAAAATTTAATGCTTTTAGGCAGTTTTCAGAATAGCAGTTTTGTTTAGCAAAAGTGGATTTTGTTAAGCTTGTTTTTATGGCCCAGTTATACCAGGCAATAATTCCATGGAAATGCAGCAATCAGCTCTTTCAGATGTCATCAAATGAAGATATTCTTGTTTTCATGGTAGTTTTTTTATTGTTATTTTTTAGCTATTGATAACATAGCATGGCAGAAAGATTACATCAGGAATGTGATCTAATACAACTTTTCATTGAAGCCTTATACCTTACTATTCCCTAGGCTATTTGGAATTTCTCCCTCTTTGCACTAGAGTACAACTGTGATGCTTCTATTGTCTCTCCCAGTAAATATAGAAATATTACACTACATTGAAGATATATTTTACAAATATCATTAGCAGCATTACTGAGATTTCCTAACTGTGGTTCTACAGAGTTAAATACTTTTAAAACATGAGTAGATTTTTTGAAACCAAAGTTTTGCATTATTTCTACAGCTCTTTCAAATGCATCAGTTTCAGCAGCATGCCTGGATGTCACTAAAACTTCCATGGTGTAATCCAAAGACACCAGCCGTTTACTCTGCCTTCCAGGTTATCAGTGGTAAGTGACTTTTTTTAATGATAAGATGAAAGTTGGTTATTACATTCAGCAGATTGTTTCAAGCTATGTTACAGAACAGTACTTTGCTTTCAGTGAATTTGGTGCATAAAGACTTCTACAGCAATGTTCTTTTAAAATGCAAGCATGCTTAAACAAAAAAGAGGGGTACAAACAGATATATTTTTGATATAAACTTGGCCAAGATATTTAGTTTCCTAATATTTCACTCAATAATAAAATAGCAAGAATGAGAACTGGCTATTGATTTTAAAAGTGGAATAACTTTTCTGCCCATAAACATGTTTTTAATCATCCACATGAGTTATCCCTTTTATTTGAATAGCTTTCCACTGTTCAGAGAGCTTTTGCAGTTATGCTATTGTTTTCCTCACAACAAGCCTGTGAGGTAGTTTTGTTTATTCCTACTTTAGAGCTGGGGAGAGTGTAGCACGGAGACCTTTTGTGGGCTTGCCTATGGTTACACAGTTCACTAATGGCCAACTCCATAAACTCTAGTATAGAGTCCGGCTTATAGATCTGGGCCAGAATCCTTATGCTCTACTGTGCCTTTTCCTGCCAGCCATGAAAGCTGTTCCACCTAGTTTAAAATTCATGTCAGTTTCACTATATATATCACTTATCACAGTTCTTACCTACAAAAGGGAAAAACATACATAAATCTATCTTATAGAAAAGGCGAAAACTTTTATGTATATCAACAAAGGTCATGCTCACACATTTTCCCTCAGTCATGTGTTACTGGTATCCATCTGATGGACTGAGTATCCGAGCAGATCTTCATTTTAAGAGAACTGGTCCCAATTCCTACGTGCTTATGCCATCTAACTTAAAAAAAAAAAAATCAACAAAGACAGTCTGAACTATGGAAGCATTCAGAATGATCACCACTCCTTAAGCCTGTAGGATGTCAGACAAAGGAATAAATCTATTTCGCATGATTCCTCTCTCACAACATTCTCATGCATGACAATATTTCTAAAACAAAACAGCCAAGCAAGGTCATTTTAAGAACAGTCCTCTGAAACTTCAAATATCCTTGCACATGCTTTATTTCCTATGGGAGAAGTGAAGATGAAAACTAATCATAAATGTTTAGAACTTCCACTTGAAAGCATCAACATTTTGAAAGGTTATATTTCAACATCCTACTGGTTACTCTCTCTTAACCTTGTCATCCTCTCAAAATTCTTGACCAACTGCATTCTATATTTATTCCCTATTACATTTTGTTTTTCAACGC
The DNA here is from genome assembly GCF_016906955.1 of Phacochoerus africanus. Taxonomy (NCBI): domain Eukaryota; kingdom Metazoa; phylum Chordata; class Mammalia; order Artiodactyla; family Suidae; genus Phacochoerus; species Phacochoerus africanus. Next base: position 127,712,219 of record NC_062558.1, read on the forward strand.
AAGCTCTTCAAATTAATCACTATAGTCTTACTAAAACTGCACAGAAACTTTAGGAAGCAAATTTCACAGAATCATAGAAAGCAAGCTGTCTATGTAAACTTTTTTTTTTCTTTTTACTAAATCAGCATAACTGACTAAAGCTGCAGCATTTGCTTTCATGTTACATTTGGCAAAATCAAAACAAAAAGCACCCCCCAAAGCCCCCAGATAACAAAAATCTCAAGCAAGTAGAGATGTCAAAACTTCATAACACAAAATAAGATTCAAAACCTGTTCCCTCAATGATCACTGTTGTCAATTTGGGCATGCAGCAAATTTATTTTTATAACCATGATGGAAATGAAAATATTAAGAATCTGGACGGTATCCTATTTAACACTAATTCAAAAACTAGGAAGAGGAAGGAAAAATAACAAGACATCACACATAAACACCAAAAGTTAGCTTACGTAATTAGAAAAAGTTAAAAATAAATTAGTAAAAATAAATTCCCAGTAAAAACCCAAAAAGCATAGCTATAAATACAATCTGAAACAACCAATTTAGGGAGCTGGTCATGTTTTTGCTGGAGAACCTTGTCCACTCTAGTTCTTACACAAGCAAATAACTGTGGAGAAGCAGGCCAAAGTGCATAATAAGAGGGTTTCAATGTGTTGTACCTGTGGTACTTGAGATACAACTTTTCCTTAATCACTTGAAAGGTTAAACAGACTTAAACAGACTCAGAAGGGCCAAATAAGTCATCTGGTATGCTACTGAATGGCTGAGAGTCTATTAGTTGGGTTATTTCATTATCTAGGTCTTCTTCTGTATCATCTGTATACTTGCTTATTTTTTTGGAGTGCTGATCTAGAGAGAGACTTTCTAAAGATTCGATATCTTCAATGCCTGCTCTGTAGTGGATCATAAGAAGTGTTAGAGCTTGCAGTCTTTCCCCTGATTTAGCCAAAGCAGCAGAAAGAATTGATTTTTTCCTCGAATCAGTTGTCTCTTTTTCTTCTCTAACAAGGGAATTGTTATGTTCCAACTCCTGATCAATTTCATTCTGCAGTTTATCTAGCATGAACTCTAGTTTCTGGATCCTCTCCTCCGTAGGCAAGCCCCTGTACAGATCACGACCGATTTCTTTAACAGCAATGAAAACACTGTCATCCAGACCACCCTCCTTTCTCACTAACTTTATTCCTGTGTTGTTGCCCCGCTTAGAGGGACTGTTTGGACCACAGACCTCTGTGTCGCTGCCTTCGTTGTCTGATGTGTTGGGTGTGTGTTTTGGTGAAGGTTCTACTAGATCAGTTCCTGGCTCAGAAAGGCGAGTTTTAGAGACTTGACGCAGATTTAACAAACGAGAGCTTGTATTGATAATATGTCTTGTCAAACCTGTTGTTCTGTTGACTGACTTGCCAGCTTCAGCATCAACACGAGGGGGCAGGCCTAAAAGGGTTTCTTGTCCTTCCAGCCTGAGGTTTTTCAGGGCTCTGTCTATCCGCTGGTCAGTTGCTCCACAAAGAGGAGTCTCGGCTAGACACTTTTCCTGACATTTTTTATGGCAAACATAAGCACAGAACATACACTGGGAGGCAGCTTTAGTCCAAACTTTTTTCTTACAGTAATCACACCAAGTTGGGTTCTGGAACTGAGTATCTTGGAAACTATGCTTATTTTCTGTCAAACCCGTCTGTCCAACAAAGTGCTCCTCTTTAGTCAGGGCAGAAACCTCTTCGACCAAATGGAGTTCTTTTTCTTTCTCTAAGTTAGTAACTACATGGTGCTCTGGCTCTCCTTCTTTCAAATACTTGAAGTGAACAGTAATATCCCCGAAGCAAAATGTGTCATTGAACCCCTTTTGTACACTCAGGTTGCGTAGAGCGGTTCTTGTGACCATGGCCTTAGGTGATGGGGCTTCCAGTCTGAATTTGGAAAGGTATTCCATGTTTGATGTGGCTAAGCATCCTAAAGCCACCTCTTCAAGTTTCAAGCTAACATGCCCCAAGCAGATGAGACCCCCTAATTTGAAAGGATCCCTGCACCACAGTGCAATGTTTAAGTACCTGTGGCAGGCTTCTATGTCAAAAGAACAGCTAGCTCTGGTTCTTGTCCATTTTCCTAGCTTATTACGATAAGGAATTTCTGATGATTCCCACGTTTGAGGGTCATCTGAGCTGTCCTTAGGAGGGCAAGAACTTTCTGAAGTCAAATCTTTTGCCACTTCCTGCTTTGCTAAAAACTGTTTAGTTGCAGCTGCTTCTTCCACGTGATCCAGATTTTTCACTTGCTTTTCAGCAGGTTTATCTGTAAGAGGTGGTGGCAAAATCACCTTTTCTGGTTTTTCAACAGGAATATCTAGTTCTGCCTGATTTGGGGTGTCAGCAGAAGGCAAAGGAATTTTGACTTGTGGTCGTGGTGGCACAGGTGGTTTGAAAGTGGATCCTTGGGTGGGTTTTGACATTTGTGCTGGTTCTGTTATCTCAGAAGATTTCAGGGCTAAGGATTTATGCCCTTCTTTGGATGGAAGTTTTGGTGGTGGTGGGTGACCTCCAACAGCTAATTTCCGGTTTAAAACTGGTGATATAGTTCCAAGAGGTTTAACAGAAAGTGTTGTTGGAATACGTTTGGGACTATGACTTAATGACTGTGCCTCATCTTTGACCTCAGTTTGTGCTCTGACATCACTCGCCAAGTCTTCAAATTCAGAATCCAGGTCTCTATTTTCAGCATCTATTGCCAACCCAGTTGTTTCTTCTTCATAGGTTGGCTGGCATGAGCTTGACAGAAAGTTTTCTTCCAACTGTCCAAAGTTATCCTGCAGCACCACACTCTGATTGCTCTGGCCAACAGGCCTTTCATAATACACCAGGACTCGGTCGCCAGCCTGCTTGATAAGCTTCAACACTTGGAGTGTAGATGTGATTTTCACGCCTGTTTTAAGATTTTAAAATGGAAAACATGTAAATTACTATAATAAAATTACCTAAATTTGCTAATTGCCATTAATTCACGATTACTTAACTAATGGAAGAGTAATAGTGAAGCCTCTAAAATAGACTATTGGCTTATGGATATATCAGTGTGCTAATTCTCAAACCCTGACTGCTCTCATGTCCTGGAAATGTTTACCTTTTCAAACTAAAGGATGACATGAAAATCCTTAGGAGGGTGTCAAGCTGCTAACTTCTAATTGCTTCTCATTCCTTCCTTCCTAGGTTTAAATGACATTTTTCCTTTGAACTGAAGTGAGCAGAGTGAGACCAATTAAAAAGGATTTTATTAATAGTTAAGCCAGGCTTAGGATGATGGAGTGATTCTATTGAATAGGGATTAGAAGCTAATGATTTAAATTAAGAGACCAGTACTTGAAGTAAATTTAACAAAAACCCGCTATGCTATGAATAGTAGACCCTTACAGATTCTTTTTATTAGCCCTACCCATCAAACTAATCTTTTTCAGGATCGAAAGAATAAGGCAGGCTTTAAAGTTAAACAAGTGGTTTACTATTTGATCTATATTTATAGTATCTATTTTAAGTTTTCACTTTATTTTCTAGTAGGTGCTACATTAATAAAGTTCAAAATTCAAAAGGTACAGAAAGATGTACAATGAAAAAAATCTCCCATCTTTATCTCTTAGCCATACTGTCCCTTCTCTGAGACAAGCAAAGCCAGCAGCTTCTGATGTATTCTTCTAGAGAGATTCTAGGTGTACCTTTCAAAGGCTCTATTTTTTTCCCTGCCCTCTCCCCACCCTCCCTGAAATAGTACTTACCTAAGCTATCCCTATCTGTAGGACTTAGAAAAAGGTGAGAAGGGGTCTTTACTTCAGAGGTCTTAAGGTCACCCTAAATAAATCAAAGTAGCTCAGCCCCATCTAATAACCTGACTCCAGAGTTCCCTCAGCCACTATATTCTCCCAGGCTAGACCATGCTTTAGACTTGGTTATCACTTGGAAATTTTCCACATCGAAGATCTTTCACTTGGAAATTAACCTCTGATCACAGCTTTCCCACCTTTTGCAATCCTGTCTACAAGCTGAGTCTGTTTTGAGATGATTTCCATGTCCAGTCATTCCTCCTGTGCTCTCATGATCTAGCTGGTCTCCTCATACAACTTGCTTTTCTCCCAACCTCAGTCTCAAGATTTCAATGATGTTCACATCAAGCTTTTTTACTCTTGTGCCCCAGCCCTTTCCTCTTCTATCATCTACCTGTCTTTCTGATTCCCAGCAGTGCTGACCTCTGATCTCCCTTTCCTGCTCCTGAACTTATCACCAGGTTACAGCACCAAGGTACACTATACACCTTCAGCAAAGCTTTCAGTGCTGTTTTAGCATTCTTTTGAGTGGTCTCTAAACAACTAAATCTCTTCAACACCAGCTTTAAGCCTTTCTTATTCCCTGACACCCACCCGTCCTCCTCTCTTTTATTCTGTAGAAGACATCACTTTATTTACTGAAAAGATCCAACAAGAAGCCACCTCTTCTCCCTACCAGTCATTTTCAGGAGTGAGCTGTCTCAGAGGAGGGAGCAACCCTTTCCCTGTACTCTGGATCCTGCTCCCCATCTCCTTCAGGACTTTGCACTTAATATTATCCTTTTTCATATTTTAATTCCCTTGCTTCTCCTTTAAAACCTTCCTTTTCCTTGGTTTTCACAACACTATACTAATTGGGCTCTGATCATCTCTCCTTTGCTTTCTTTTCTCCCCACCTGTACCTGCCCTTGTATGAAAACATTCCTATGGTTTTGTCATTATTTCTCTCCCTAGATCACACTCTTTTCAGGAGTTTCAACTATCAACTTTTTCTTTGGTTGGTGTCCTCTCCTCTTTGCTCTAGTCATACATTTCCAAACTACTTTTGGCTGTCGCCACCCGGATATTTCGTTGACACTACAAATTCAGTGTAATTAAAACTGCTCTATGACCTTCTCCTCCTCCTGTTGTCACTACTGTGCCACCCTCCCAGTTAACCCAGTCTGAATCATGGACATGGCTGACTCCCTAGATTCATTCTGCTGTCAATCCTCTTACAGTTCCAGTCCATTTCTTTATCCCCCCCCCCCCACTTTTCTCTCTCTCTCTCTCTCTTTTCAGGGCCGCACCCAAGGCATATGGAAGTTCCCAGGCTAGGGGTCGAATTGAAGCTGCAGCTGCTGGTCTACACCACAGCCATAGCAACTCAGGATCTGAGCCACGTCTGTGACCTATACCACAGCTCACGGCAACACCGGATCATTAACCTGCTGAGTGAGGCCAGGGATCTAACGCGCATCCTCATGGATACTAGTTGGGTTCTTAATCTGCTGAGCTATGATGGGAACTCCCAGTTCCAATCCATTTTCATTCCCAGTTCAGATCCTCCTGACTGGTGGCTTCAACTGCAGTTAACAAACAGTTCTTCATTATAAACCCCTCACTTAGACCCTCCCTATTTTCCTAAAACCTTGGCTCAAAAACTTAGCCTACAAACTCATCATACTGAAATCCAGAGCTTTCTAATATGACTTCATAATTAATCCAGCCTTAAAAACTTCCACTGTTTCCCTTTAAACACAGTATGTCCCAGTAAAATTGTAGTTTGACTTAAATAAAAAAAATAAGTCCACCTAATGATCTGAAGTAGGCAAGGAACTTCAACTCAATCTAAACTCATGTGCCATCATCCCATCTCTTTCCCAACCTAGAACTCTTTGGAGATGGCCAATGTGCCTCTGGGACTGGTCAGCCTAATCTGGATTACTTTCTTTTGGAATATTTCAAATATATGCAGACTAGAGGAAAGAGTAAAATGAACTCCATCATCAAGCTTAAATATAACATTTTGCCAAACTTATTTCAATTATCACCAATCCTGTTACTAAATATTTTTAAAATGCTGTATACCCATATATAGGTATAAAAAAAAGATATATCACGCCTGCCCCTTACCTCAACGAATACTTTTTTAACAAATGTTAGACTTTTGCCTTTTCACTGTACATATATTTATATCACTTCAATTTGTTTATTTTTGATACTTATAAATTTAAAACAAAATATTTCATAAAAGGATATAAATAAAAACAATTTTATGTTGTATGTAAAACCAAAACAGGGTATGTGTAGGAATAAAAAATTTATGCTGAACTGTGGTTTTTAGCTGAGGGAGAATTAATTGTCATGTTAAATAACTGTGTAACAAATGAGGCCTATTTTATAGCCTTACTATTTATCCTAAGTGTCTATGGACCAGTATCATCATCTGGGAACTTATTGGAAATGTAGAACCTGGAACCCCACCCAGGTCTCCTGAATCAGAAATCACATTCGAATACCACGCCTGGGTGACTGGAATCCATAAGAGAGTCTGAAAAGCACTGTTTATGACATAATCAGAGGGATTTCCATGTGAATATATTGACTTAGTTGGGCTTCCCGATGTGTAACTAAATAATTTTCATTATTTTATTGTCATGATGGATTTGATTTAAAGACAGTTTCTTTGATATTTAACCAAGGACAACTTCTTGAACTACAAGAGAATATTCCACACTGCCTTTAAAAGCTCAAATGTAACCATGTGTTTGAGAAATCTCTTGACAAGCCTAGAATGGGTGAGCCAGATACTATAAAGGTCTGAAAAGGTTTGGACTTTTTCCCCTTGGTGTCCACAGTGGATCTTACTGCCTATTTATAAACATTCAAGAAAATAACATGCCTATCAACAGAGAGTTTTTGCTGTTATCAACTAATAGGAAGGCATAGAGGTGACATTTTTCTGCCAGTGACAGTGATTTGGGCTATACTCTGAATGATAGTCTGACAAATGGCTGGCCAAATCAGGAACAATATGGAGCCACAGGAAATTTTCATGTGTGCCCTCTTAGACAAGGAATCTCTCTCCTGTTCATTATATGGTCCTGAGTGAAAGGGGTGATAATGCTAATACTGTCAAGTTGAGGCCCAGGGTGATAAAGGTGGTGGGCATACAGAAGGATAACTTGACCTGCCCTTTCTTTCACATTCAGTAAAAAAAAGAAAGAGGAGCAGAAAGAGGGAAGAAAAGGAAAATTAGAGAGGTTATAGGAAAATGGTCTAATGATTAAACAGTTTAAAGATTTATACCTTAGAACTAAAATGGCGTATGGGTTTTAAATTTTGTTTAAGGCTTCCCTCAGGTTTTTATTTACAGTATAGTTACCACTTTCTTTCCATTATAAAAGTAACACAGAATTAAAGAAGGAAGAGAGGAAAAACCATCGATTCTCTGGTTTCCCTGTAAGTGTCAGGTATATTGCACATCAGCATAATTACCTCCAATCGCAATCAGGCGATCTCCCCGCTGAAGATCTGCAACTGCAGCAGGTGAGTTTGGGGCCACTGTCTCAATTATGACGTGCCCAGCATACCCGTCAGTTGACTGGACAAGACGAAGTGTAAGTCCAACACTTTGTAAATTCCCCTTTATTAATTCAACCTTGGATAAAAAAAAATGAAAACAGAGTCAATGGGTTGATAGTGGTGGAGTGAGAACACATTAATACACTGAGAATCCTATGGTTGGCATTGATTTTTGTACCATAGTGATTATTAATGCAAATCAAAAAGGAAGTTCTGGAAATCTTTATTTATTGTGACAATATAAATTAACATATGCTCAGACTGTATATTTGGGCCATCAAAAATTATACACTTTATCTTCAGTGTGTCTTATTAAAGATTCATGCTCACTGTAGAAAATTTGGAAATAAAGGCAAAATGAAAAGAAAACCACTCCAATCATACTATCTAGAACTATTATTCATATGTTATACTTTCTAATATATATCTATTTTAACAAATATATCCCATTATGTGATATACTGCAATCCTGTTCTGAATATAATCCTGAATCTTGCTTTTCTGAAATATAATGGGGATAATCTACATTGTCATTAGATGCACTTTAGAATCTCCATTTTTTATATGTTGCTAAAAAAATTTTTTGGGGGGGGGGTTTATGCTTATGTTTTATTAAGAGTTATCCTGTGAAATATCCTGTTCTAACTCATCAAGATCATTTTGTTCTCTACAGGAACGTCATCCAATTTATCAGGAGTATGTGTCCCAGATTCACATCATCCATGAAAAAAACCAACACATGCTATCTGTCCTCATTTGAATCACTGATTTTAAAAAAGGATAGAATGCGACATCCCTCTAAATGACAAGAACTCAATCTGTGTTTACTGAGCTAAATTACGAACCAGTCTAATTGTATTATCATTCAGATCATGTCCGTTCTTCAAGATATCTCATGATAGACTTTACCAAATAACTTGCTAATATCCAAATATATCACTGTCTGTATTGCTTTAATTTATAAATCCCACTTAAAAGCTAGAAATTCAATTCTCCTACCTAATGACGTTGGTCTGTAAAAGAACCCTTGTTGAACGTTGTTAATATGGCTATTAATAGATATTGTAAAGTTGCTTTTAGATTAAGGAAAATCTTTTATCATATTATGTCCCAGAAATGGGAAATGCAGGCAGGTTTTGATTACCTAAAGGTTTACAACCAACCAAACAAGCCTTCCAATAAAATATTTGTGTTTAAACCTCTAAAAACATTTGTCCAATTCTTGCCTTATGATATAGTAAATAACTACAATAAGTGTTTTTCAGTTAACGAAAGCCCTTAAGAACACGTTCTCTCAAATCATGAGCATAAATATATTCTTAATATAGAGTGTCAAAGCTGTAATTCAAAATGCTAATTTTTCTAATTATCAAAAAGCTAATGGCAGCAAATGGGTAAAAAACTAAATTGTACGAGTCTGAGTATTACTTTAAGTTTTAAAAACTAAGACTGAGGAGTTCCTGCCATGGATTAAGGATCTGGAGGGTGTCACTGTGATGAGGCAGATTCGCTCTTCAGCCCGGTGCAGTGGGTTTAAGGATCTGGTGTTGCCACAGCTGAGGTGTAAGCTGGAAAAGGGACTTCCATATGTCACAGGTGTGGCTATTAGACAAAACAACAACAAAAACCTAAGACTTGGAATTTTTTTTTGGAGGGGATTTACTCTTTGTTCGTAAAGTGGAATGGAGGTTGAGGGGATGGGGTTGAGGAGAGAACTGAGGCTAGTGCAGGCTTTTGCGTAATTCAGTTTCTTATTTTCTCCCCACCAATCATATTATTCTCTTTGCTTTTCTTAGTTTCAAATGATTCTTGAAGTAAACTTTCCAGCTAGAAAAGATTTAAAGTTTTTAGTAGAAATAATTAATAAGGGCAAATACTAAATTACTCCCTTTTCTCACCCAAATTTACTGATTATTAGTAAATGCTCTTAATTTCATACTTAAACAGCATACAGACCTTAAGACATTATTTCTTTCACCTCTTATTAAAAGCTTATTTCCTTTTTTTTTTTTTGGTCTTTTTCTAGGGCCGCACCTGCAGCATATAGAGGTTCCCAGGCTAGGGGTCAAATCGGAGCTACCGCCGCTGCAGGCCTATGCCACAGCCACAGCAACGGGGGATCTGAGCTGCATCTGCAACCTACACCACAGGTCACTGCCACGCTGTATCCCCTGAGGGAGGCCAGGGATTGAACCTCCAACCTCATGGTTCCTAGTCGGATTCCTTAACCACAGAGCCACAAGGGGAACTCCAAAAGCTTATTTCCTTTTAAGCTCCACACCGCTGACCCATCGAGTTTTGGTATTACAGTTTCAGCATTCTCTGAAATAAATTTAAAACTTAGAATTAAGTTCTAATAGTGATTCAAAAGTGAAAGTACGAGTTCCCACTGTAGCTCATTGACAAGCCTGACTAGTATCCATGAGGATGTGGGTTAGATCCCTGGCCTCGCTCAGTGGGTTAAAGGATCTGGCATTGCCATGAGTTGCGTTATAGGTCGAAGATGCAGCTCAGATCCTGTGGCTGTGGCGCAGGGCGGCGGCTACAGCTCCCATTCGAACTTGAGCCTGGGAACTTCCATATGCTGTGAGTGTGGTCCTGAAAAGACCAAAAAAAAAGAAAAAAGAAAAAAGTATGAAAACACCTCTTCATTATTATTAAACAAGATTAAAAAAATATATTAAACTATATAATTCTCCCTCCTACCCAAGTATCTATTTTAAAATTTTATTTAAAATTACTGGATAGGAGTTCCCATTGTGGCACAGTGATTAACGAATCCGACTAGGAACCGTGAGGCTGCGGGTTTGGTCCCTGCCCTTGCTCAGTGGGTTAACGATCCAGCGTTGCTGTGAGCTATGGTGTAGGCTGCAGACACGGCTCGGATCCAGCGTTGCTGTGGCTGTGGCAGAGGCCGGCGGCTATAGCTCCGATTCAACCCCTAGCCTGGGAACCTCCATATGCTGCGGGAGCGGCCCAAGAAATAGCCAAAAAAAAAAGACAAAAAAAAAAGCTTAAAAATAAAATAAAATAAAATTACTGGCTAGACCATGTACTACAAAACACATGTCAAAACAGAACCTTTTAAATGATGGGATAAAAATGAACAAATAGAAATCCTAATATTTTCCCTACCTCTGGGATAGCATGAGGCATGTACTCCCTGAAATATGACATTATTACCAGAAAGGCTTTAGTTTTTAAGGATTTATTATGGAAAAATTTAAGTATAAACAAAAACACAAAAAGCAAAATGAACCCTCTGGTAGGTTATAAAATATACTTGCAAATTCTCCTATCCTTGAATACATGTCTCTTTGCAATTATTACTTTACCAAATCTGCCATGAGAGATACAACCTGTTTCTCCATCCTTCTCTCAGCAACCAATGTAACTAGAAAAAAAAATAGGTGAAGACACAGACAACCTGAACACTATCAACCTTGACTTAAATGACATTTATAGAACACTAGATCAAACAATGGTAGAATATACATTCTCTTCAAGTGCACATGGTAAATTTACTAGGATGTGCTAGGTCATAAAACAAGATTGGATAAATTTAAAAGGACTGAAATTCAGGTGTATTCTCTGAAGGAATTAAATTAGCAATCAACAAAAGGATCATGAGGAAACCCTCAAACATTTGGAAAGTAAAGCAACACAGCTGAAGTAATTCATGGTCAAAGAAAAAAATCAGAAGAGAAATTTTAAAATATTCTAAAACGACAAAAAAAATATTCTAAATGGAATGATGATGAAAATACAACCTATCAAAATTTGTGGGATGCAATTAAAAGTCTTCAGAGGGAATTCACAGCTTTAAATGCTTATATCAGGAAAAAATATCTAAAAATAGTGATCTTAGTTCCTTCCTTAAAAAACTAGAAACCCCAAAAAGCAAGGACTAGAAGCACAAAAATCAATGAAGTAGAAAATAAAACAATAAAGAAATCATGAAATCTAATTCAATGAAATATCAATGAAACTGATAAGCCTCTAGGCTAGCTTGAGAAAGACACATATTACCAAAATCAAAACAAGAAGGGAGTATCACTACAGAATCTACAAACATTAAAAGGGTAAGGCAACATTACGTCCAACACTATGCTAATATATTTGACAACCTAGATGAACTGGAAAAAATCTCTTTGAAAGACAAAAAATAATAAAAACTGACTCAAAAATAGAAAATCTGAATAGCTCTATGTATCAAATACATCCAGTTCATAAACATTCACATAAAAAAAACCTTCCCAGGTCTAGACTGCTTTATTAGTGAATTCTTAAAATAATAATCTTACTTGGAATCTTGCAGAAACAGAGAAGGAGGGTATGCTTCCCAAATTATGTGTTAAGGTCAATGCTACCCTAATTCCTAAACCCAAACAAAACAAGAAGGCAGAACTACAGACTAATCATATTCCTAATGTTTAAATATGGATATAAAATTTCTTAATAAGGTTTTAGAGAATTCAACCCAATAGTATATGAAAAGGATAATAATTATAACCCAGTAAAGTTGATTTCAGAAATTCAAGGTTGGGAGTTCCCACTGTGGCTCAGTGGTAACGAATCAGACTAGTATCCATGAGGATGCAGGTTTGATCCCTGGCCTTGTCCAGTGGGTTAAAGATATGGCATTAACATGAGCTGTGGTGTAGGTCACAGATATGGCTTGGATCTGGGGTGGCTGTGGTATAGGCCAGCAGCCAAAGCTCCAATTTGATTCCTAGCCTGGTAACTTCCATATGCCACAGGTGTGGCCCTAAAAAGAGAGAAGAATCAACAACTGTTTATAATAAAAAGCCACCAGCAAACTAGAAATACAAGGGAATATCCTAAATCTGATTATAAACATCTACAAAAATCTACATGTGACATAATACCAGAAAGACCTGTTTTCTATCCATGATCAAAAACAAAGTAAGCATCTTTGCTCTTACCACTTCAACTCCGTATTGTATTGGAGAGTATAGTCAGGGTCAAAATGTAAGAAAAAGAGAAGACATAAAGATTGAAAAGGGAGGAGAAAAAATGGTCTGTGTTTGCATGTAATATGATCTTATACAGAGATAATCCCAAGAAATCTACAAAACTACTATTACAACTAATAAGTCAAATCAGGTCAGAGTACAAAGTCAATAAAAAGGAAATGAGTTTCTATATATTACAAATAATTAGAAAATAAAGAAACCAAATTAGTTTATAATAGCACAAAATATTTAGGATTAAATTTTTAAAAATTTGTTTACTAAGGTAACACTGGTTTATAACATGTTTCAGGTGTATATTATATTTCTACATCTGTATACACGAGTGTTTACTCATCACCAAAAATTTAGTTTCTATCACTATATAGTTAATCTCCTTTACCCATTTCATTACTACAATCTACCCCTACCCTGAGCCTCTTCCTCTCTGGTAATCACCACTCTGTTCTCTATATCTATGTATTTGTTTTTGTTTGTTCATTTATTTTGTTTGTTTATATTCTACATATGAGTCAAATCACAAGGTCTTGTCTGACTTGTTTCACTTAGCACAAAAGGTCCATCCATGTTGTTACAAATGGAAAGATTTCATCTGTTTATGGCTGAGTAGTATTCCACCATGTTTATACATATGACATCTTCTTTTAGGATTAAATGTAACTGTATACTGAAAACTATAAAATGTTGCAAAGGTAAATTAAAGAAGACCTAAATAAATGAAGAACAATAAATACCATGTTCATAGATTGGAAAACTCATTATTATAGAGATGCCAATTCTTCCCAAATTTATCTACAGATTCAAAATAATCCCACTTATAAATCCTTTGGAAAGGTAAAGGACCTAGAATAACCCAAACCATCCTGAAACAGAACAAGGCTGAAGGACTTACACTACCCTCAAGGCTTACTATACAATGTTAGGGTAATCAAGAGTGTGGTATTAACCTAAGGATAGACATTAATTGTAGGAATTAACGTCATTATTTCTTAATGTATTTTTTTTTTTTGGTCTTTTTGCCTTTTCTAGGGCTGCTTCCCAAGGCATATGGAGGTTCCCAGGCTAGGGGTCCAATCGGAGCTGTAGCCGCCGGCCTACGCCAGAGCCACAGCAACGTGGGATCTGAGCCGCGTCTGCGACCTACACCACAGCTCATGGCAATGCCAGATCCTTACTTAACCCACTGAGGCCAGGGATAGAACCCGCAACCTCATTGGTTCCTAGTTGGATTTGTCAACCACTGTGCCATGACGGGAACTCTAATATATCAAATTTTAGGCAATCTACTGACTTCCTACTATGATAGATAAGGATGCTAGCCCATTTTCCTTCCCTCAAACTACAGCTGACTTATCACATCATTAGTTTTAGTTCCTCTAAACAACCTCTTTATAACTTTAATTAGTATACCATGCCCCTGTATTTCTTATTTCATCAGCTATTGACATTATCTCTCCTGATATCAGGACATCTATCTTTCATCTCTCTTTACAACTTCTACTTTCTAAACTCTACTGTCAAGGCTGATAACTATTATATTTATTTCCCAACTATTTTTAAGTTATCAAGGTTGACTAATTCTAAAAACTAAAGTCAGCTATGTGTATAATACTGTGACTATCTACATGTTATTTATTGCAAACCTGGACAACTTCATATTTTCTATCTTGCATAGCCTTTTGTTTTTCTTGGTGGCGTTTTTTCTTTCAACATCACTGTCATAGGATTTATGTAATAAATGCTGCTTCTGCAACTAGCTTTTAAATTCATCTATCCATTCTTTTACATATCAAATTATTTACCACCTAGTCAAGAGGAACTTTTTCTATACTTCCCACCCTTCTGCCAAAAAAAAAAAGCCAGTTAATAAATGTAGAAGGAATGATCAGATTTGAAAAAAATCACCCTTTTGTAATCCTCCCAAAGGAAGATAAACTGTTTTAGATTAAAAACAAAACAAAACAAAAACAAAAACAGAAAATAAAAAAACAAGACAGGAGTTCCTGTTGCGATGCAGTGAAAATGAATTCGACTAGTATCCATGAGGATGCAGGTTTGATCCCTGGCCTGGCTCGGTGGAGTGGGGATCCGGTATTGCTGTGGCTGTGGTACAGGCCAGCAGCTGTAGCTTTGATTTGATCCCTAGCCTGGGAACGTCCATATGCTGTAGGTGTGGCTATAAAAAGCAAAAAAAAAAAAAAAAAAAAAAAAGTATGAGTTGGTAAGATTCTAGTTTAGGGAAAGAAAATCTGCAGAAACATTTGTGAGACATCAGGAACATTTTAATATAGACTGAAACTTTGCTGAAATTAAGGAATTATTTTCTTATGTGTGATGATGGCTATTGTAGTTATACAAAATGTCCTATTTTTAGAATATTCATACTGAAATATTTATTGGTTGAAATATGATGTCTTCAACAATCCTTGCCTATAACTTCAGGCAAATATTAACTTCTCTGAATGTCACTGGCAAAATGAGATGTCTTTCTCATGTGGAACTATGAATAAATGCAGTATTACTGTTGTCGTTATTAATAAGACTTAGCATTACTAGTCAAAATGGGATACAAAAGAAATTCACCAACCAATCTGCTGTGAATGAACTCAGTAATACAGCTGAGGAAACAAGGCAAACATATTATGAAACTAAACATCGATTCAGGACATTAGACTATTTAAACTACCTTATATTGTTGAAACATTAATTTACTTGTATAGGATCAAGATTGAGAAGCTGGAGTTTCCCGTTGTGACACAGTGGTTAACGAATCCGACTAGGAACCATGAGGTTGCGGGTTCGGTCCCTGCCCTTGCTCAGTGGGTTAAGGATCTGGCGTTGCTGTGAGCTGTGGTATAGATCGCAGACGTGGCTCGGATCCAGCCATGGCTCTGGCGTAGGCTGGCAGCTACAGCTCCGATTGGACCCCTAGCCTGGGAACCTCCCATATGCCATGGAGAGCGGCCCAAGAAATGGCAAAAAAGACAATAAATAAATAATAAAAAGATACCATCTACGATGATGAGGGGGAAAAAAAAGATTGAGAAGCTAAAATAATTTCATGATCATATGACTTTAAAAACCGTCTCATCTGAAAAGACAAGGATGATGACTGATGTCAACATTTAGTAAGAGAACAGCCAGTTCAAACCTACTAGAAGAAGAATGGGTCAAGCATGGCCCTTACTTCCAAAGAAAAGAAATTATACCTATGGAGGTAAATATCTTTTACAAAATTATGTTTTCATCCCACTAAAAAGTTTCCTCTAGGTAGTAGACTAAAGATATACCAAACGAAAGGAAAAAGGAAGGAGCCAAAAAAGGAACAGCAGGGAGAGAAAAATTATATTTCTTTTGGATAAATGAAAGCATAGCAAAGAAAAAAGTGAACATGGAACAATAAGTATTGTCCTTTGGATTGCAAATCATGAAAACTTTTTACTAAAAACGATTAAGAGTTCCCTGGTGGCCTAGTGGCTAAGGATTGGCATTGTCAGAAGAAGAAGAAAAAAAAAAAAAGATAAAAGTGAAGGCAAAATGTCTGATAACAAACATAGGTATGGATTACAGATGAGAGGCCTTCAGACAGTTCCAACAATCATCATGTAATAACTTTTCCTTTCTCATAAGAAGCCAATTAGATGTTAAGTTCAACCAAAGTTGGGGTACTCCCTTATTCCAAAGGATAATCTAGGATAAAGGAAAAAAGTAAAAACTTCACAGTCAAATCTTTGTAAACAGTGAAAGTCTGCTTTCTATGTTTCTTGTAAAGAACAAGGAAACCTGATCCCTCAGTGTCCCAAGTGAGGATCAAAATTGGGATCGAAATTTCTGCTGCAGAGGAGGTAATAGATGAGGTCACAACACCTCTCCCCTTTGAAGCAGTATCTTGGTTTTATATTCAGTTTTAGGCTAAATCTTCCAAATCCAAATCTCTGGCAATGTAAACTATATAAACTCCAGAGTCCTGAGATTGCTTAGACCACAAGGACTCTTCCTTTGTCAAGGGTTGGAAGCATTGTGGCCAGTGTCTAAATACCAGTTAGCATTGTATTAGAGACTATCTAAATTATATTCCAAGATAGCACACAATGTGCCACAAGACATGTATGGATAGTGTGACAGGAGTTCAAGGGAGGTGAAGACTGCCTCTGGGTGAACAGTCTGGGTTGGGGAAGGCTTCATATATGGGAATGGTATTTGGTTATACCTTAAAGTATGAGGAGAATCTGAACAGATACTCATGGAGCTGGGGCTTGGGGGTGTGGCATGCAATGGGAGAGGCAATCATTCTAGGCTATGGATACACTGGTAGAGCAAAAAAAATAGAGAAAAAGTTTAGGACACATCAGAAATAAAAACCATCATGATAATGTCAGTTGATTTAAATGTGAGAGAAAAATTCCTACCCTAATTATAACAAAACACATTTTACTAGGAAAAAGAAATAGCATTTCAGAAAACATTTCATAGAATATAACAGAATCCTACACATTCTGACTATCCTATAGAGAAAAAGTCCTACAATATGTTATTTTGCAATAAAATGTATATAGGGTTTTGCTACTGATATCTATTTTCTATAAACATGTTCTGTAACCTGTACTCGGGCATGGTAGATACAAGAGAAAGAAGAAATGAAGTTAATACTTACTATATGCTTAGTAAAAAAGACACTAATGTTTGCCAAATTCTTTCTTCCCCTCTCTGGGACTAGTTCTACAACCCTCTAATCCTTTGTATGGTTATAGTGAGAACAGCCATCCTATATGACATGGTTCCATTGCTCTTTCTCATCAGATGGTCCAGGGGCACACAACTTTACCCAAGCTAGACTAATCAGAGTTCCTTTCTGGATGGTGGGAATTCAGATTCAGAGATTCCTTGAATGGAATAAATATAAATGTAGCTGTGAGTAACTGTGTTATCTTCACTTGGACTGGGAAGGGGAGAAAGCCACATCTGCAGAGTGAAGAACAAAGCACATAAACATCTAGGAACAGAGAAAGGCCTCACAGTGGTTTAGTTTTTGGTTCCAGTTTGTTTCTAAGGGCCTGACTGCACTCCTATTAAAAGCTACGTAGGGGAGTTTCTGTTGTGGCTCAGTGGAAAGGAACCTGACTGGTATCCACGAAGATGCGGGGTTTGACCCCTGGCCTTAGCGGGTTAGGGATCTGGCATTGCTGTGAGCTGTGGTGTAGGTCGTGTATACGGCTCAGATCCCATGTTTGCTATGGCTGTGGTGTAGGCCAGCAGCTGCACCTTTGTTTTGACCCCTAGTCTGGGAACTTCCATATGCCACAGGAGTAGCCCTAAAAAGCACACACAAAAAAGAAAAGACTATGCAGGACCTAGTGCACACAACTGTGAACAGTGGCCCTGGCAACTGGACTGTGGCATGAAACACCATGGTATCCTCAGAATAAGCATCCCCCACTTTTTCCCTAAGCTAATTTTAGTGGATATCTATTCCAAACAGGTTCTAGTTTACCAGGCACTGTGTTAAGGACTGTCCCATTTAGTATCTCATTAAAACTCAGAGTCCTGTGTTATTAACTACAAAGCTACAAATATATTTATAATGTAGGATGGAACCCACCAGACCTAACCTTAGCATCTGCCACCTGCCCTTGCAGGAACTGGTGCCTGCAAGATGGCTCCAAGAAGGCGGGGAGCATGTGCGACAGCACTAGTCCTGACCCAGAGGCTGCCTCTTCCACGAACAGGGGCTTGTCCAGGAGCTGATGAAGGCTCAGGGCTTCAAAAGTGTGGTGCTATCCTCCTACAGAGTGAAACCAGTCCTCCTAAAACGAGTTTCCTTACTGAGTTTACGGTTATTCTATGCTATAAACTTTATGCCCTTTCTCTGTCACCTCTGACCCTAATGCCTGTGCTAATTAAACATTAATCAGCGAGAGTCACAGGGCTAAGACTGCTGTTATAAATATCATCATTAATGTACAAACTCAAGCTTTCTCCAGGGTAAAATGAGCTAACAGACCCATGAGGCATGGACCCACCTGGCCTGAGAATCCATAACCAGAGACTTCCTGACTCCCAAAACTATGACTAAGAAATGTCACATACAGTATGGGATTAACGGATACAAACTACTATACATAAAACAGATAAGCAACAAGGATTTACTGTATAGCACAGAGAACTATATTTAATATCTTATAGTAAACTTTTAATGGAAAATATTATAAAAAAAAAATCACTGAATTACTTTGGTGTACACCTGAAACTGACACAATACTGTACATAAACTATGCTTCAGTTAAAAAAGAAAGAAAGTAGGAGTCCTGTTGTGGTGCAGTGGAAACGACTCCAACCAGTATCCATGAGGATGTGGGTTCCATCCCTGGCCTTGCTCAGTGGTTTAAAGGATCTGGCGTTGCCATGAGCTGTGGCTGTGGCTGTGACTGGCAGCTGTAGCTCTGATTCGACCCCCAGCTTGGGAACTTTCACATGCTGTGGATGAGGTCTTTAAAAAAAAAAAAAGAGAGAGAGAGAGAACACAGTGGTTACCAGTATGGAGAGGCAAGGGGGAAGGGGCATGGTGGGCGTAGAGGATTAAGAGGTAAAAACCACTACGTACAAAATAAATAAGCTATAAGGATATATTGTACAACACTGGGATATAGCCAATATTTTATAATAACTATAAATGGAATATAACCTGTAAAGGTGTAAAGCACTATGCTGTACACCTGAAACTTAAGACTGTGCATCATCTACACCTCAATTAAAAAAAAAATCACATTACTAAAAAAAAGTCACAGAAATGTCACAAGATTATGATTAATCCCAGCCTTTGTTCTTCCTTTTAAAAAGGCCCTAACTCAAAGACCAAATTGGAAGAGATCTGAGACTTGTCTCCAACTCCCTTGCTTGGTACCCTACAAATAAACTCTTACTTTGATTCAAACACCCGCTGTCAAAAGTGGGGCTCTCTACACCTTGGACACATGAGCCTTTGCTCCATAACAAGAGCACCCTCAGGCTGGCGACTCCTGGAGTGTCCAGCAACAGAGAGGGCCTCTGAAGGGTGCAGGCTCAGGCACCTCCAAGCTCATAAGCTGCATACCTAGCGTCTCCATGATGCTTGAGCTGCCATCCCTATCCCCAGGGCAGCATGATGGCTTCAGAGAGCCTGGGAGGAGTGGGGGCCATCCTTGCTGGGCCAGGAGCATGTTCCTTGTACCTGCCCTTGTAGCACCCTTCATGTGCTAAATTAAAGTGGTCTTTATTATCTGTAATTCCTATTTTAGTAGTTTATAGTCTGAACTGTTATGAAGAAACGCTTTGCATTGCCACTGTAAATAATCAGTAAACCAGTCTATAATAGAGACAGAAAAAAAAATGTAGGACCGAAAGTATTTTCTCTCTGACTTAGCCTGTGTCAACTAAGCCTGAATTTTATTGAAATGAAAAGATTTCTACTGGAGTAGAAATACTATTGCTAGTGTTTTTTTGTATGACATACCCCCAACAACAAATTACCAACTGTCAGGAATTGGTGACACATACTAACTAAACAGCAATTACATGAGCTGAATCGTGAGCTGAATACAAGATTGCAGACACCCTGCATTTAATTTCTCCAATAATGTCAGACACAGGTTAAAAATTCTAGCTGCATGTGTGCCTATCTGGTGGAGAACAATTTACTTAAAAACATCATGATAACCTTTAAAAGCTCGCACTCTCTGACATCTTTCTAGCCTTTCCTGGACCCAAGCTGGGATGCCTTATTTTCACTTGATGGGGAAAAACAACATATTGATTTTTTAATCCCTTCCTAACATAAGCATTTTATATAATGGATAAGAAGAGGATATATTTTAATAACAAATCAATATAACTATTTTACAAACTGTTCTCTCTTTGAGCCTGTGACACTGAGCAAAAAACCAAAAATATAAGAAAGAGTAAAAGGATCACTAAGTGAAAGACCCTAAGTTACTCTTACCAGGTATACTTTTGAGTACTCTTTCATCAAAAAAGTTTCTGAAAAAGATATCCTAAGGACTAATTCCTAGCTTTTTTAGTGGAGAAGTGGGGCAGGAAAGGGAGAAATGACAAAATTACCTATACATGTACATATACGACACCTGTATAAAACTGAACTTTTAAATAGCAGGCTTTAATTTTTTTTTAATTTTAATTTTTTGCTTTTTAGGGCCACACTTGTGTCATATGGAAGTTCCCAGGCTAGGGGTCGAATTGGAGCTCTAGCTGCCGGCCACAGCCATAGCCACAGCCAAGTGGGATCTGAGCCACGTCTGCGACCTACACCACAGCTCCCGGCAATGCCAGATCCCCGGCCCACTGAGTGAAGCCAGGGATCGAACCTGCATCCTCATGGATACTAGTTGGATTCGTTTCTGCTGCATCCCAGTGGGAACTCCCAAACAGCAGGCTTTTAAATGCAGATAACCATTCTCATTCCATAACGGGATAATCATTTCTGGTCCATAAAGTAAACTAATACCTATTTTCCCAGAATTGTCATTATATTAAAATAAAAAAAGATGCCCATGACCTTCAGGCACATTGGTGTATTTCTTACCTTCTCTCTCCAAAATGAAACAGTGGCAACATTTTCAGAAAACCAACAATGACCTAAGAAACACATTTAGCATAAACTAGAACAACCCTACGGAGAAGAAAAGTAATAGAAAGAAATGTATTTAGAGTTTCGCTCACTCATTCAAACTCGTGCTTAGTTTGAAAGGGTATAGTCATGAACCACATAGATGAGCTTCCCTGGCCTCATGGAAGTAGGAAAGGTAGGTATGAACGAATAATTACAATACCTGTGTGATTTAATAGAAGTCATCTAACTGACACTTAGAAAGCAGGGAAGGCATCCCTTAAAAACAAGTATAATTCAACACATGAAGGATCAGTTGGAGTTTGGTAGGCCAGGGCAGAAGTGGAGGCAATATATCTAAGAGAACGGCAGGTCTGAAACAGGAGGTGAGGGCTAGCACGAAGTATTTGAAGAAGTGGAAAAACGTACAGCTCTTTGGCAAATTCAGTCTATGTGAAGAGGGAGGGAATCTTGGTTCATTCAACTGAAAAAAAATCTCTCAAAGGAGGAGTTCCCGTCGTGGCGCAGTGGTTAACGAATCCGACTAGGAACCATGAGGTTGCGGGTTCGGTCCCTGCCCTTGCTCAGTGGCATTGCCGTGAGCTGTGGTGTAGGTTGCAGACGCGGCTCGGATCCCGCGTTGCTGTGGCTCTGGCATAGGCCAGTGGCTACAGCTCCGATTGACCCCTAGCCTGGGAACTTCCATATGCCGCGGGAGCGGCCCAAGAAATAGCAAAAAGACAAAAAAAAAAAAAATCTCTCAAAGGAAGCAGCATAATATCAGTTTCCACTACCAATTTCATGCCCAAGGTGGTCAAAATTGATGAATGGTAACCAGTATAAAAAGCATTTGAATGTGCTAATTCATGCTATGTAATGTGGCTGAAACTTGAATGCAAATAATATTTAATACATTTGGATCCATCTAAGCCCTTTAAAGATAAAATTTTAATTTTATGAATATTAGCATAAGAGGAAGGTTTTCTCTCCTTAAAAAAAAAAAAAACCCTAAAAGTCCAATGGGTTAAAACTGTGCTCCAAATTGCTTAAAAGTTTGATTGCTTGCTATAAGACATACCATTTATAAATAAAACATACCATTTACAAAAATTTTCATAAAGATACATGTATTTGTAAATCATTAAGTGCTTTTCCTTTCACAGGCCACTTCTACATTATCCACATTCCCAAACTCCAGTACTCTCGAGGCCCTAAAGCACAAACCTAGGGAGTCGGAAACAGACTCCTCCTATGGACACATTCTATTCACCTAACCAAAAGCTGAATGTTGAAAAAGATGCAATTCATAAATTGCTAAATAAAGGCTGAGGCCCTAAAAATAAAACCATAAAGTTCTCTCTGCTTTTCTCAGGGAGATCTGCTGTTGAGAAGACCTGTCACCTGGAGAGATTGCTCAGGGCTATGAAAGACAGAACGCCGGAGTTCTGAATGCCTACACACAATGACAGTGAGGAATACAGAAACAGGTCTGACTTGGGCAGTTCAAGTTCCAGCTAAGTTTCTGGGCTAGTTCAGCCCAGCCCTAGGACCAACGAGGATCCAAGGGGTAAGGTCGTTGGACTAATTCATTCCCATCTGTCTGGGCAGATTGAAACCTAATTCTCCTTTCTCCCTTCCTTCATTTCCTGTGCAGTGGGTAAGATCCCAGAGCCAGCTACCAAAGACCCAGGACAAAAACATTAAATATGGAAGGGAAGGAGTTCCCACTGCAGCTCAGTGGATTAGGAACCCAATACAGTGTATGTGAGGATGCAGGTTTGATCCCTGGCCTTGCTCACTGGGTTAAGACCCAGCGTTGCCTCAAGCTATGGCACAGGTCGCAGATGTGGCTTGATCTGGTGTTGCTATGGCTGTGGCATAGACCAGCAGCTACAGCTCTGATTGCCCTCCTAGCCCAGGAACTTCCATATGTTGCAGGTGCGGCTGTTTAAAAAAATAAATAAATAAATAAAACATGGAAGGAAAACCACTTAACACAGCTCTTTTCAATGGCCAGGTACTAGATTACCTTAGGGCAGTGATGGCTTGGAATAACAGAAAAGCTTCCTATAGGAGCTTTCTTTTTGAGAAGCACAGTGATGCCAGATGGCTAGTGACAAAAAGCAATCTGACTCCAAAAGAAGAGAGTCTTGATGAAGGAGCTGTCTACACAGTTTAATCTCTGTTAAACATTTCTCGGAGGAGGAGGACTTTCCTATTCACTGCGGTAGTCAACTATCACCGCTTATGTGCAGTGGTTGCCTACATTTTAAAAAAATGAAGAAAAAAAATGACAAAAAACAACAATCCTGTCAGCTATAACATGGGCTTTTGTAAAGTGGCTAAGGATCCCATATAGCAGTTTATATACTAAGTCCACACCTCCTCCTTCTTCTCTTCCAGGTCTCTTTTCAGTATTGGCCAGCTCTCCATTCTCTAGCGTCACCTACTTCTCACAGGTTACAGAGATTTGGCCTGCTTTCCCCTTCCTTTCAAAAATTTGACACCATCTAGAACTCATCCTAGCTTCCTACTTCTAGTTACCCCAGAAAAGTGCGCTATTCTTGAAGGGCCCTCTGGCTGGAGAAACATCCTAATAAACAGGGGGTAGAATTAGAGTAACAAGTATAGAGATTCTAAGAACAATTAGCTTATAAACAGAAGTTTTCAAAAATACGTACTTGAAATAGAACTGTTTGTGACAACCAAATATCCTGAATATGCTAGGAATATTCAGATTTTAAAAATGGTCTTTAAAACTCATTCTATTATTGTAGCACCCAAATATTTCTGCCAGAAAGCCAGAGAAAAAAAAAAAAGGAACCAAAATTTTTGGAGTTCCCATTGTGGCTCAGTGGTTAATGAATCCGACTAGGAACCATGAGGTTGCGGGTTCGATCTCTGGTCTTGCTCAGTGGGTTTAAGGATCCAGCGTTTGCTGTGAGCTGTGGTGTAGGTTGCAGACGCAGCTCTGACCCCAAGTTGCTGTGGCTCTGGTGTAGGCCGGTGGCTAGGGCTCCGATTGGACCCCTAGCCTGGGAATCTCCATATGCCGCAAGAGCGGCCCAAGAAATGGCAAAAGGACCAAAAAAAAATTTTTACATGCTAAGGATTTCTAGAGGTTACTAAATATCATTGTTTATGATGTGGTATTTATGATCACCTTTACTTGGCTTGTTCTGGGTTATGGCAAATGAATTCTGAATATCAGGAATCAAGGCATTACAACTATTAAAGATTTATCCCCAAAATGGAATTATAATTGAGAAGCTGACTTCTAAAACTAGAACAACTTTTCTTTTGTATGTTGATTTTGTATTATGAAACTTTATTAGTTGTAACAGTTTTTGGCTTTTCTTTTTCTTTTTTTATCTTTATGTATATATTTTTTCTATTGTACAGCACAGTGACTCAGTTACACTTACATGTATACATTCTTTTTTCTCATGTTACATGTTCCATCATAAGTGAGTAGACCGAGTTCCCAGTGCTACACAACAGGATCCCATTGCTAATCCATCCCGAAGGCAACATTCTGCATCTATTTACCCCAAGCTCCCAGTCCCTCCCAGTCCCTCCCCTTCCCTCTTGGCAACCACAAATCTATTCTCCAAGTCCATGAGTTTCTTTTCTGTAGAAAGTTCCTCTGTGCCATATATTAGATTCCAGATATAAGTGATATCATATGGTATCTGTCTTTCTCTTTCTGACTTACTTCACTCAGGATGAGAGTCTCTAGTTCCATCCATGTTGCTGCAAATGGCATTATGTCGTTCTTTTTTATGGCTGAGTAGTATTCCATTGTGTATATATACCACATCTTCCCAATCCAATCATCTGTCAGTGGACATTTGGGTTGATTCCATGTCTTGGCTATTGTGAATAATGTTGCAATGAACATGAGGGTATATGTGTCTTTTTTAAGGGGAGTTTTGTCTGGATATATGCCAAAGAGTGGGATTGCTGGGTCATATTGTAGTTCTATGTATAGTTTTCTAAGGTACCTCCACTGTTCTCCACAGTGGCTGTACCAGCTTCCATTCCCACCAACAGTGCAGGAGGGCTCCCTTTTCTCCACACCCCCTCCAGCATTTGTTATTTGTGGACTTATTAATGATGGCCATTCTGACTGATGTGAGATGGTATCTCATGGTAGTTTTCTCTAATAATCAGAGATGTTGAGCATCGTTGCAAGTGGTTGTTGGCCATATGTACATCTTTCTCGGAGAAATGTCTACTCAGGTCTTTTGTCCATTTTCAATTGGGTTGTTGACTTTTTTGCTGTTGAGTTGTATAAGTTGTTTGTTTACTTTAGAGATTAGGCCCTTGTCAGGTGCATCATTTGAAACTATTTTCTCCCATTCTGCAAGTTGTCTTTTTGTTTTCTTTTTGGTTTCCTTTGCTGTACAAAAGCTTGTCAGTTTGATTAGGTCTCATTGGTTTATTTTTACTTTTATTTCTGTCGCTTTGGGAGACTGACCTGAGAAAACATTTGTAAGGTTGATGTCACAGAATGTTTTTCTTATGTTCTCTTCCAGGAGTTTGATGGTGTTTTGTCGTATATTTAAGTCTTTCAGCCATTTTGAGTTTATTTTCATGCATGGTGTGAGGGTGTGTTTCAGTTTCATTGATTTGCATGTAGCTGTCCAGGTTTTCCAGCAAAAAGACTGTCTTTTTCCCATTTTATATTCTTGCTTACTTTGTCAAAGATTAATTGACCTAGGTGTCTGGGTTTATTCCTGGGTTCTCTATTCTATTCCATTGGTCTGCATGTCTGTTTTGGTACCAGTGCCACACTGTCTTGATGACTGTGGCTTTGTAATATTGCCTGAAGTCTGGGAGAGTTATGCCTCCTGCTTGGTTTTTGTTCTTCAGAATTGCTTTGGCAATTCTGGGTCTTCTGTGGTTCCATATAAATTTTGGACTGTTCTAGTTCTGTGAAAAATGTCATGGGTAATTTGATAGGGATTGCACTGAATCTGCTGATTGCTTTGGGTAGTATGGCCATTTTTACAATATTAATTTTTCCAACCCAGAAGCATGGAATATCTTTCCATTTCTTTACATCTTCTTTAATTTCCTTGATAATGTTTTATAGTAGAACAACTTTTATATTAAATAAGTTATTGAGCTGTTTGCAAGAGGAACTTCCATGTACAATATACTCAGCACAGAATATGTTAGAGGTGTAACTTTCTGGTCATTTGATTGAATATGAGATGTGAGACCAATTTGTTTATGGTTACAGGGCACAGATTACTGCCAGGCTAAGGACCAACAGCTTACTGTCCATCTCAATGAGAAGCAGCAATGAAGCTGTTGAAGATCTAGGGCCAGATTTCATAGTTTACCATCCGTCATTGTTTTTTTTTTTTGGCCATGCCTGTGGCATGTGGAAGTTCCCAGGCCAGGGACTGAACCTGAGCCCACCAACAACCAGAGCCACAGCAGTAACAATGCCAGGTCTTTAACCCGCTGTGCCACAAGGGAACTCACATCCATCACCTTTCAAAACCATAACCATAACCATAATTGATGATTCCATTAATTCCATTATTGCCATGCTAAACACTCACAAGGGAAAAGTAGATGTTCTTGTTCATATTCATTCTCTCTTTTCCTTCTTTCTCTCCATATACAAACATCCTAGAGTATAAAGTAATATAAGTAACATTTGGTTCAATTCTGGAGTGAGCCAGAACTAAAGTACTATTATTCAATTTCTGTTTTTAAAACATATTTCAATAAATTTTAATTCTGAGAAGTTATAAAAACAATTTCTAAGATATAGAATGAAAAAGGAAACACATATGAAAGAAAATGTTGAATCTCTGCAGCATCATTCTGTATAAATCTAATCTACTTTTATGCTCAGACAGTTTTAAACAGCACAGAAGATTCAAACTGAAGCATTTCATAGGACACTCAACTACTGAGTAACTATGTTGCTTCCAAGGAGTCAACGAAATACTCAGTTGCCTTCCATTCAGGTTTATCACCCTAACAGAAAAAAGAGCTATTGTGTCCATTAGCTATCTTCTTTGAAACTGCCTCTTAGCAGAGAGGATTTACAATTTAGATACACATGATTATAACTGTCTTTTTCACAGAAAGTATAACTTTTGAAACAGATATATGGTAAATGTCTTATTTTTGTTTTGTTTTGAATCTCCTGGCATACAAATTACTATCAACTCTCACAGAACTTCTCAAAGACTTGTTAAAGTTTAACCAATTCATAAAGGTTTAAATCAAAATCACTCTTAAACTCCTAAGCCAGATAAAAAAGACTGTCAAATAAAGAGAAGTGCTATTGCAGATGTAAATTTTCATGCTCCCTGTCCCAAATGATGACAAAAATTATTAAAAAAAAAAAAAAAAAAAGGAAGGTTGGTTTTTAAAGAGGCAAAAGTGAACACTACAGGGAATAAATCCTAAATTCTCTTTAATGGGTTTTACATGTAAACATTTTCTTTGACAGCAGAATGACTAAATTTTTAACGACTGCCTTTTAATGAACAGTTAAAGCAAAGCAAATACGCTGAAATTAGTGCATTAGTACTAAGGCAGAGTCAAAATTCTTTTTTTTCTTTTTCTTTTTTTTTTTGAAGAAAAACTGCAGTGTCTAGGATGGCTTGTATTCAGTGTTGGGTTTGAATTCTAGCTCTAATATTTACTAGTTTTGTAGTCCCAGGCAAGTGGGTTATCCTCTATGAGTCTTATTTGTAAAAAGGGGATACTAAAATCTATCACACTAGATTGTTGTCAAGACTAAATGAACAACAGGAAGAGACGTCTAGCACAATTCAGGCATTCCCATTATCTCTCTTCAGGTAGATTAGGAAGATAAGATTTCTTTCTGGGGGGAAATACAAGTGAGCCCTTCCTCAATTTTCAAAACAGAATGCCAGCTTGGCCATCTGATAACCTGGTTTCTAAAAGCAACTGGATGGTAAATTAGGAACGTATTCTTTCATTGCCTCATCTAAGAGACAACAAAGACGTAGAAATATGCTGAGAAAGTAAAGTCCATTATACAAATACAATTGACCTAAGAGATCTAAAGAATAAAAGCGATACTCTGCCCAGGTTCAAAGACCCTTAGGAAAGTAATCACGTCCAAATGATTACCATGCAATACTCTTAGGTTTCTTCTTGTCTCTCTGTGCGATTGAAGCCTCCTTTAATATTTTGATTTGAAACTAATTTAAATTTTATACAACCATTCCAGTGAAATAAAAAGCTTTGAAATCTATGCCATCTGAGTTGTTATGGAAACAATGGAGTGGAACACTCTTGCCCTTTTTAATTCCTTTGCCAAATAGAAACAGATCAGTTTGGAGTGCCAAGTGGACCCTCAGCTTTCTGTATTATCACTGTTCTTCTGCAGGGTGATTTACATCTCACTAAGGAAGTGTGAAAGCCTTAAGGCCAGATTGTTTACTTTTTTAAATTATTCTTTATCTTGAAATAATCTCAAACTTACAGAAATGTTGCAAAAATAGTACAAAGGGTTTCTCTGTTTATCTTAAATCCAGATTTATCACTTGTTAATAACATTGTCCCACATGTTTCTCTCTCTCTGCATATTTCTTCCTGAACCATTTGAAAATAAATTGCAGACTTCTCCTCATCCCTAAATACTTAAGTCTTTATTTCCTAACAAGGACATTTTCTTATACAACCACAGTACAATTATCAAAATCAGAAAATTAATATTGATAAAATACTATTATCTAATCTACAGGCTTAATTCTAGCTGAGATATAACTCTGAAATACCTACCAATAACCTTTTATTTCTGCATAATCTTTGACCAAGGAATCATTTAGATCAGGGGTCAGCAAACTATAGCCTCTGGGCTGTTTTAAAAAAAGTTTTACTGGAAAACAACCAGATTCATTTATGTATCGTCTCTGGCTGCTTTAGAGTTAAAACAGCAGAGATGAGTAGTTGCTACAGTTACTGTATGAATCACAAAGTCTAAAATATTTCCTAACTGGCCTTTTATAGAAAAAGTGTGCCAAACCATGATTTAATAAATGGGTGTGAATATACACATACTGCCATTATAGATTTCTTTAAACATCAAAAAACTGGAAAAGGTCTAAATGTTCGTCAATCAGACTGGTGAAATAAATTATGGTACAAAGTGGAATATCATGCAGACAAGAAACAATAATATGTACAGAGACAAAAATATGCCCTTAGTACACTGCTTAGTTGGAAAAAAAAAAAGTAGGTTATAAATTACACAATCTCATTTTATTTTCATTTAAAGAACCATAAATATAGCTTTCTGAATTATATGGGCAAAAAAATAAAATAAAGCTCATACCCATTTCCAAACATATATATATCACTTTTATAGAAATTACCGATTTTATTGTTAAAATATGCAAGTTGCCTCAAATTTCAGAAATGAGTTTACCATCACAAAAATTCAAACTCTACTTCACGATACCTATTTATGCTTAATGGTTTCTTACTTAGACTTCTGATACCATTCTCAGTGTTCATCAATTCAAGAAAGAAAATTCACACATCATTCATTTAGAAAACAAGCCATCTGTCTATACACTAAGAATCACTTGATAACCTCTAAATAAAATGAATTACCCAGAAGTAGTCTTTATTTACAGTGATTAATTAAACATTTTTATCCCTTTCACTATAGAGCATACTGTTTATATATAAACATCTTTCAAATAGAACCATGTATTTGTCTAGTACAGCCTATTATCAATGTAAATCAATATGCTTACAAATAGGAAACGCAGCTGTTCCCAAACCCATTTTAAACTCTATTCATGTTCCATATTTCTGTGCAGAAATACACACCACCTTATGGAGATACTGATTTAATAGGACATATGAATTAAGTATTGCTGTTGCCCCTTTCCACTTGGCTGTTGTTTTTTTTCTTCTTACACTTGGCTGTTTGAAGATGACAACACAAATTTCAACCTGGTTTTACTTTTAGCCTATTCATCTTAAAGTACCTTCAAGTAATAAATGATAACATTTCAAAATTATAGTTAAATGCAAAAATGAGTGCTAGAGATCTCTACTACTTCGTAAATGTTCTAAAATTATATTAACTAAAGACATCTAGACTTTGTTTCCTATGCTATGCATTAACACTTATTATTTCTAAGTTCTTAATTATCTTAAACGTCCCTGAAATGTAAATGTCTGTCAATGCTCTACCCTCAGTTGAGACAAAAAAAAAAAAAAGCCCCAGTTGATCTCTATCCTTTTTATAATAGCCTTTAGTAAACTTGCTGATAGTCTTAAATGTTTCACTATTTGAAACTCTTGTCTTTAAAACATGGACTGAATGAATCAGTTTTACTCAGACTGCAGTAAACTGGAGGTCTAAGAAACAAAATCCCAAAACAATGGTTAAGTTTCATTACTTCCTTAACTTGTTCTCAAAAGCTTTTTTTTAAAAAAAATACTTAAATTCTTGCTACTCTTTTGTGAATCATTTTGCTTCTCTTTATCCTACTTGAAAGAAGAAATCTAAAAACTATTTGGAGTAATTTATATACTCCAAATAAACTGTTCAACTTACCAGATATTAAAATTTCAAACAACAGCACTGAAAAATACTAAAATCAAGCAAAATAATCACAGCAGCACATCAAAAAAAAAAAAAAAAAATCCATCTCTAGACTGACCTTTGATCAGTGATGGTACCTCACTGCTGTACCCCATCACTGTGCCTAAACTTCAGCATATTCAGAATGAGATCTCCTTCCTCAAGGCTCCTGTCTTTCTGGCTTCCTCTCTCATTCTCACAAAGCCCCTTCATTGCCAGTAATATTAGAGCCACAATGATTCCATTTTCCATGTTCTGGTTCAGCCTTTCATTACCTCTCACCTCTTCTGTTTCAAGTCTTTCCTTGTCAAATCATCCTTGCTTGACCTTACTCATTTGCTGCCAGATTTAGTAAACGTCTTACCACCTCCTACAAGCCAGATACTGTGCTAGACATTTTATTGTTTTTTTTTGTTTCTGTTTTTGTTTGTTTTGCTTTTTAAGGCCACACACACGGCGTATGGAAGTTTCCAGGCTAGGGGTTGAATTGGAGCTGTAGCTGCCAGCATATGCCACAGCCACAGCAACACAGCTCACGGCAACACCAGATCCTTAACCCACTGAGCGAGGCCAAGGATTGAACCCGCCTCCTCATGGACACTAGTTGGATTCGTTTTCACTACGCCATGATGGGAAGTCCAACAAGACATTTTAATATACAGAATCTCACTTATCCTTACATCACCATATTCTTTAGTCAACCTGGACAATTCAATGTATCCTAAACATACTCATATATTCTCTTTATTTGGGTTTATCCCATGTTTTCCACCCTGAAATGCCTTCCCTACCATTTCAAAACCCTACATATACTGTGAGGCTTGGTGCAAATGTTACCTCAAAATATTCTTCCCCAAAAGAATGTCACCTCCCTCTCCACAGAAGCTCATAGTACTTTAATTGGAAACTCTCGGCGTATTTATATGATAATGCTCATCAATATTACTATGATGTGATACTGCTGAGCTTATTTCCTCACTGCTTTATCTTCCTTGAAGGAAAGGACCTCATTCTTATTGCTTTGTACCTCATACTCAGTTCCCTCTTTCTCACACTCACAGTGTCTTACATTAACTGATTTGATTTGGAGAGATGATATTCCCATATTTTAACCTAAGTTCCTACTCTTTTCACAGAATTTCACAATCATATTAAACACATTTAGAAAATATGAGACAGAAACCTGCATCCCTCACTTCTAACCAAGATGAACTTTAAGAATGGAAATGCTTCATAGGATTTACTACTAAGGCTCAAAGGCACTTAGTTTATTTAAGAAGCTGAACTATAAAATGTTATATATGGTTAAAATTTCATTAAGTCCCTACTGCATTCTCAAATATTGTCAAATGAAACTAAACCAGAGTTTTCATAAAAACTGACATTTTCAAAAAAGCTTTATTTGCTTTAATCTTTCTCTTCCTTTTGACAAGATTAAGACTGTAAATGGCAAATGGTTAAATAGGCACACCAAAATATTATCTGCAAGGCATCTGGCCTTAAACAAACACACCAAAATGCCAACTCTGAAGCATCTAGCCTAATGCATTTATAAACTTGTCTGTCTCTGATATTCTTACTTGAATATCAAAAAAAAAAAAAATCCATCTCTAGAGTGACCTTTGATCAGTGATAGTACCTCATTGCTGTACCCCATCACTATACCCAAACTCTTTCAATTCTTACTTGAAATCACATTTCTTTAGGAAGCTCTTTTAGACTCTTTGTATGTATATTCAACAATTCATGGATAGATATTATTCAGCAAGAACTTCTAAAACTCTCCAAAATTAAAAGGGAAGGCGAGTAAAATTTTAGATCCCACGGTCATTTTATTTAGGCTATGTTGAACTATATGTACTGGGTAAGAAGTTCTGTTATTTTTTATACTGCCATTATAGCATTATGCACCATGTCTGTAAACACCTCACTCTAAAACACAGGCTTTTCACAGAAGGAATACTGAGCAGTAAATTTCATTTTGTGGACTGTTTCAAGCTAAATTTTTTTTTTCTTTTCAGGGCTGCACTTGCAGCATATGGAAGTTACTGGGCTAGGGGTGGAATCGGAGCTGCAGCTGTCAGTGTACTCCACAGCCACAACAATACCAGATCCGAGCTGCATCAGTGTCTTATGCCACAGCTTGTGGCAACACTGGATCCTTAACCCACTGAGCAAGGCCAGGGATTGATCCCACATCCTCATGGATACTAGTTTGGTTCTTAACCCACTGAGCTCCCATTGGAACTCCTCAACCTAAATATTTTTATTTGCTTAAAGCACATATCAGAGATAGCCTTGAAGGGAGAAAAGAGAAGAAACGTGACTAAGTCATGGTGAAATTACGGAAGAGAGTGAAAGGTAAATGGAGGCTCATAGCTAAATAGATAGCCTCAGTCTTCCCAGGAACTGGAGAGTATTCAACCCACTAACTGCCAAGTGCTGAAAGCAAAATAATCATGGCATCTACTGCAAAGGAAGATACTGGTAGAGATAACACCAAACAAGTTATCATAAAAATACAAATGAAAACTCCCAACTGTGAGAGATAGCACCAAAGAGTTTCACACTCTTTGGTATACAGCTGGTTCGTGAATTAGTAAGGGACTGATAAGAATACAGACAACCCATAAGTATTTGAAACAGGAATTTTAAAAACAGAAAAGTTTAATGACATGGTAATCTGAATATTATATTGTACACTGCTTCCCCTACATCTGTGCTGTCTGATATGGTCACCACTAAGCCACATGTGGCTGAGCACTTGAAACTAAGATGAACTGTGATGTGCTGTAACTGTAAAACATGCACCCAATTTCAAAGAGTGTATTAAAAAAATCACCTTAATTTTTATGTTGATTACATGGGGGAATGACAATGTTTTACGTGTATGGGTCAAATAGAAGATTAGTAAAATTGTTACTTGATAATTTCTATTTTAAAAATGTGGCTATAAGAAAACTTAAAATTACCTAAGTGGAATGCATTTTATTTCTACTTCACAGTGCTATTTTAGATCATTTGTGAAAACAGATCCAAGTCCTGGACTCAATCATTCAGGATATTACACCTGGTCATTTTTACCCTGTGTCTCATATCCTTAAGGCAGATCTATCTGTGACAAAATATTCTCCCAGTAATTAGATGATCTGAGAACCTTTGGTATGGCTCTTCATACTATCCAAAAGTTGAAAATGCATTTTGTTTCCATTTCTTCTATATGTTTAGCATCTTCACATTAGACAGGAAAGATTTTTCCTATATATTGTATTTTCTCCCAACTGACTAATCCAAATGTTTCCTGTATTCAGAAGCCCTTTTACTCTGGAAGTAAAGGGAGAACCACCGAATTCTCCTCTGGTAAGGCATACTGCCTCTGATTCAGGCTCAATCTTCTTAGGCAACCAAACATGGCTGCTTTTATTATGAAGCCACTTCCACTCAAATCCCATCTCCCCATAGTTTCAGAGCTCTTCCTGCCTCTACTCTAAAATGATTCCAGTAACACCACTCCCAAATTGTCTCCTAATTATCAGAATACCATACACAGTCTAATTTTTATTAGAGGTAGTGGGATTTATTGGAACAAGTACAGATCCCATCGGCAGAAGACTTTGACTTGTATATGATAAAAGTATTTCATAGATTCTAAAGTATTACATATGTGACATACTTGGTTCACATGTCTCTTTTCCTACACTGATAGTTCTCAGAAAGCAGGCATCATCTCTTCAAATTGTCTAACTCTAAGGGTGTGTTTAAAAGAAAATTGAAGGGTAACTGATACAAATTACTTACCTCTCAGAATCATCTTTCAAAAAAATGAGGATTTGATAGGGAAGAAACAGTGGAGAGAAGGAAAAGTACCAATCTAGTCAAATCAAAAGAATGTCCAGAATATAGATGAATTCTTCTGACTTCATAATTTTGGAGGCGGCTGACCCTACCTAAAGCTCTTCTCCTAGCAGTTGCCAATTCTGAGTTGCCAGTTGACACCATATAACCCTCTAAAAGGAGTACATTCATCCCGACTAAGAGTTCCAAATTACTATTTATGGATTCTCCCCAACTTTTAGTCAAATGCTCTTTAGGAATTTATTACTTCTTAATTTTTCAGGCAGATCTGAAATATCATGACATCTCCTACTGTCTTTAACCACAGTTCCCTCTAGTTCCTGCATATTAGGCTACATAAGACATAAAGTGCTTCCAGTTCTTTTTATACCAAACGCATGACTGTTCCAGTACCTTTCTCTTGTCCATCTACTACATTCAGGGAAGATTCCTTTCTAATTCTTCTCCTTCGAAGGAAGAAATTCAATATTCTTTCTTCCTCTTTGATAGTAACTTATTTATGCTAATGTACTGACTTCACAGTTATTTAGATTTTTAACCTTCTATCTCTAATTAGAGAAGGAAAGATTTGACCATTACAAAGGACAACTGCTATCAAATGTCTGAGTACATAATGTGGTAGGATGGAAGGAGAGGGAACAGGGTCAGTATCCAAAAAATGTATGTTAAAACATTTGGTCTGGCCCCTGATGTTTTTCCTCTACTTCAGAACTCTCAGATTCAGAGGTTGCACAGCTCATTTTCGTGGTGCCTTCTTCTCTTCTCCCCAAATGATCTCAGGCATTTCAGGCTGCACCAAGAATAAAACAACATTTGAAGACTCCAGTGACAGTGTGGACAATGACAGAAGAGAAGACATGGACGGCACAGGCAGGACAGATGAGTGAGATTAAGAGAAAAGAACATTTGCTGATACCCTACTTTACGTCTGGGACTAAGGAGAAAGCAAGGGGATGGTCAAGGATGAGGGAGCTCCAGTTCTGGGAGGGTAAGACTCAAGATCTCTCCCTCTTTAAAACCATGTATGTCTATGTGTCATTTATGAGATCTATCTGCTTTATTATGCAAACAATAATGACTATGTGTTCAAAACGTTTATTGTATGTCAGATTAACTTTATTGTGAATGTTATTTGCTAAATTCTATAAATTCTAGAGTTACATAGTTGTTTTCACAATTTCCTACTGAAATGTCATGGCCTGAAACTTTTGGGGTTTTTTTTTTTTTTTGTCTTTTTAGGGCTGTACCTGAGGCATATGGAGGTTCCCAGGCTAGGGGTTGAATCGGAGCTGTGGCTGTGGGCCTACACCATAACCACAGCAATACCAGAACTGAGCCTCATCTGAAACCTGCACCACAGTTCATGGCAATGCCAGATCCTTAACCTGAGTGAGTCCAGGGATCGAACCTGCGTCCTCATGAATACCAGTCAGATTCGCTTCTGCTGAGCCACAACAGGAACTCCTGAAACTTTTTTAAAATCTGAAAACTTCTTAAATTTTTCCTTAGCGAAAGGGAAGCAAAATTATCATCAAAGGGAAAGCAAAATTATCATCAACAAACCTGCATAATGCAAAATTATCATCAAAGGGAAGCAAAATTATCATCAACAAACCTGCATAATGCAACAAACAGAAATAAATCATAAACTGTCTTGTCTCTTTTTGTGTAGGTAAACATATTTTTAGTATTGACTGTTGGTTCTTACAAGATGATCCTCTACTTTTTGTTTAAGCCTAATTTCTAATTTATTTGCTATTACAGCTTATGGAATTCATATGAGGAATCTTTCTTATTATTTTTCAAGAACAAACACTACCATTTATCCTATTAGCTCTTTTGGTCTGCAAATGAGCTGATAAAGAGGACACTGACCTGAGTGATTTGAATCCAAACTTTCCTTGATTTCTAATAAGGCAGGATAAGGTTCTATGCAAGGTATTTGTTAAATTATTCTTTTCTATTATTCCCTAACATCCCAATTTAAGAAAAATTTCCTTAAAAATAAAAAGTCATTAGGAGTTCCCATTGTGGCTCAGCAGGTTAAGAACCCAACTAGTCTCTGTGAGGTTATGGGATCCCTGGCCCCGTTCAGTGGGTTAAGGATCCAGTGTTGTCACAAGCTGTGGTGTAGGTCACACATGCAGCTCGGATATGGTGTTGCTGTGGCTGTGGCATAGGCTGGCAGCTGCAGCACTGATGTGATGCCTAGACTGGGAATGTCCATATGCCACAAGTATGGCTGTAAAAAACAAAAACAAACCAATGAATAAAAAGTTATTAAATAAATTTGATTTTTTTTTTCTTATGGCAAAACTGTGGACTGGCCACCTAAAAGGTATTTATAACTCTTTTCCTTTGTCTTCTACTATTAAGGCTGAAAAACTAAAATGATTCCCCATACTTCCTTACTGTTGGGGGAGGCCATGTGATTTAGTTCTAGCCAGTGAGATATAAATGGAGGTTCCAGGAAAGCATTAAACAATCCAAAACCTGGCTGACATGTCCCTTTGGCACGCCTTACACCTCATCCTTTTTCTTGAAAGGTGGACACCTAGGGTCACAATAGACATCTTGTAACCATGAGGACAAAACCCAGGGCTATGGATGAGGCAGGAGGAAACCAGTAAAAGTCATGCTCCTTGACTGACTCCACTATTGTTTGGTTGCTATACTAACCCAGGGCTTATCACACAAGACTAGTAAGTCCTTTCCTTGCTAAGCCACCATTCATTAGATTTTGCTAGTACTTGCAGTGATTGTATTACAACTGTTTCATCTCCACTCCTCCCAACATCTGTGCAAATACTACTAATTTAAAACTTTCCATTTATTATTGGTCTTCCCCAATTTAACTGTACAAAAAGGTACATTATGCTTCAAAAAATGTTTTAAAGGCTCAAGACATATTTAAAATATAAAATTAAGTTTCTTTCATTTTGCATATTCAAGAACTTGGTGGCTAATTTCCCTTAATAAATTTCAAAATTAAAAAACACTGATTTAGGAGTTCCAATGCAGTGCAGTGGGAATAGATCCGGCTAGGAACCATTAGGTTTCAGCTTCAATCGCTGGCCTTGCTCAGTAGGTTAAGGATATGGTGTTGCTTTGAGCTGTGGTGTAGCTTGCAGATGTGGCTTGGATCTGGCGTGGCTGTGGCTATGGCGTAGGCTGGCAGCTGTAGCTCTGATTTGACCCCTAGCCTGGGAACCTCCATATGCTGTGGGTGCAGCCCTAAAAAAAAGCAAACAAAAAAAACATGATTTAAACCTGAATATTTATTTATACAGAGATCACCTCTAAACTCATCAATAAATACTTTTTAGCGTACTTATTTTTTAATGATGTACTTTTTTTCTAGCCAAATTTGCAAAATATCTCAAATAATCAAATCCTATTCTGCAATGCTTTGGTCTGGCCCCTTGTAGTCTTGAAAAACACTCTAATTCTCCTCCCTAGAGTTATTAAATTCAGATATATGTAATTTAATGCCTGGAGCCACTTTAAGTGCTGCTGACATTTTTGACACCAAATATAATTAGTAAATTAGAATTCTTTCTCCAAAACTATCTATGACAGATGCTGAAATCTAAAATTATGACTCAAGATTAAAGTCTTGCTAAGCTTTGCTGTAAAATATTAAAACTGTCTAATCTCATATTTTTCCAAGTATAATAACGGAATAGAAAATGCCAATAGCAATGGCAAATTATGACCATTTCCTACCCAGAGAAAATAATATTGCTTTGCTTTCTTTCTTTCTTTTAAGGGCCTCACCTGTGGCATTAGGAAGTTTTTTTCCCAGCCTAGGGTTGAATCAGAGCTGCAGCTGTAGGCCTATGCTACAGCCACAGGAGGGTGGGATCCAAGCTGCATCTGCAACCTACAACACAGCTCACGGCAACGCCAGATCCTTAACCCACTAAGCAAGGCCAGGGATTGAACCTGCATCCTCATGGGTATTAGTTGGGTTTGTAACCCCGCTGAGCTACAATGGGAACTCCAAATACTGCTTTTTATGTATTTATTTCAGAACAAATTGTAAAGTTGTGCCCTACACTTTTATTTCTCTGAGAAGTTGCTTCAAATTGTTGGGAGATATAACTTAAAGAATGGTGGGGCATGAACAACTGTAAGAAAAAGGGGAGACGTTCCTAAAAAAACATTATTTTGACTAAGTCATTCCCATGCCCCAAATCCTATGCTCCCTACTACTTTTATACATTCAAACTCTATGGGTCAGCCCATCCTCTCTTTCCAGCCTGCTTCTCCCTACTTTTTCACACTCATCATAATTACTCTATTTACTCTGAAACAATCTCACACTACAATTTTTACTATAAGGATGTTCACAACCATTATTACAAAGAGAAACCATGAACAAATTAAAAGCCAAAGGAACATTCATAAAAATATCACATAACTATTAAAAGTCATATTCTTCAAGAACATGGTGATATACTTATGTACCTGGTTTGAAAACTGAGAATTATGACTATTTTAAAATATGCTATGAAGAATAAAGATTACCCTAGAAATACCAAAAAGCATGTTACCACTACTATAAATCAGCTAGACAAAACAGTTTAAAAATACCTACTCACCTGTACAGTGAGCACATGACAGAGACTGTTTTTCTAAATATTGGCTACATATAATAGAGGACTGGCTATATTGCCACGAAGAGTTAAATGTGATAGAAACAGCTAAATATCTACCTTATTAAATACAACTTTAAAGAACACAATTACAACTTCTTCCTGTAAAAACTTACTGATGTGCAAAATAGATCCTATCTTAAAATAGTCTAAAAGGTAACTTGAGATGTCTGGGAGTTCCAAAAAGCACTCTTGGAATTTTATTACATTTCAAACCCATAATATGTCAATATATGCTTAGAAAATGAAACAAATTTTCTTTAAAAAAAAAAAAAAGGCTGTAAATCCCTGCAGGGCAAAGTTTTTTTTTATTTTTTTCCTTCCCTCTTTTAGCCGCAAAATTCTGGGATTCTATTTTCATTGTGAAACTTCATACACTTATTAATAAAGAAACTCTGTAGATAACATTTTGATAAATGTTCTAAATCCTTTAATAGACTACTAGATTTATACAAATTCCAGGAAGCAGGTCAAAATTACTATTAAAACCTCTATGTTGAGTATTCAATAAATACCAACTCAACTTTGGAAACAAATTGGCTAATAACCTAGTGACAATTTTTATTTAGGACTCCAAAGAACCCAACCCAAGAATTCAAACATGTCCAGTTAAAACATGTTGAGAGTAAAGCACTGTTTTTGTTTATTTTTTAATTATAGCACTTAAAGTATTTAACACCTTTACATTTTTTCTTGCAATTAAGGCGACAGTCTCTTTTGAGAGAGATCAAAAAAGAAACTCTTAAGTCCTTCCCACACCAGAAGTATGCCCCAAATCTATTCTCTTCTTTCCATTTCCTCAGCTACCACCTAAAGTAGCTAACACTTCCTCTAACTGTCTCCTAGCTGATCTGATTTCTCTGCAGGTTTATCTCTGTCCACCTATAAACCTTTCTACAGGCAGACAATTACCAAACCTCTTCCTTGTCTGGACACCACAAAATCAGGGTCTTTTCTTGTCCTGAACTGTTTCCTTGGCATCTAACACAGTGCCTGGTACACAGTAAGTGCTCATCTAACATCTGATGACTGAATGAATGCTCTGAATTTTCATGCCTTCTAAGGTGTTTAGAATCATTTCCTTCTGATTCCATAACCGTGAAACAATTTTAAAGTTATAAAAGGAAAGTTAGTCAGACAAGGTTTCTTATGTAAGCAAATACTACAGTTTTACGTGATTCATTTCATTATGGATGTACTGTAACAAGGCAAATAAAAGCTGTTCATAATTATTTGCACATGACCAAAAACAACTCTAGAATACAAAAATATTAATCAAACAACACTTATAGAATACAAACTTTATACAAATGTAAAACTATATAAATCCATTTTACCGTCTTAATAGAACTCCTTTGTTTCTCTTCCCAAACGCCACTGCTCAGCTCAAGTGTGCAATGAATATTTGCCTCTCTATCATAGGATCCAAAAATAAGTAACCTGCAGTACAAAAATAAAACAAGGAGACTATTATACCAATTATATATATTGAAATTTTTCTTTCTGACCATTATACCAAAAAGTAATAAATTATTCCATTAACAGAGGAAAAAATTTAATCAAATATTTGGCACACCCTCTAGTGGAAGGCTGAAGTAAAACTAAAATTGAATGAAATTCCAGGACAAGCAGTTTTTCAGCAGCTAAATCAAAAAAATTGAAAGTACTATCTATTCATGAAGTAAATAAATTGAGCAGGTATCTATACACAGTAGCAAAAGCTACAGATTATTACATAAGGCTGTTAAATTTTAAAATTAAGTTGCGGAGTGATATGCGTATGTATATATGTATATATATTGTGATACCATCTCTGTAAAAATTAAATCGCACACATGAAATAGTATGATATAGTTGCTTATGAACACACACACACACACACACACACATTCTCTATCTATTAATATGACCTTGGGCAAATTATTTAACTTCTCTAAACCCATCTCTTCCTCTGGAAGATTCAAGGCAAGAACAGTACTCACCTCTTAGAGCTGTTGTGAGAATAAAAGACAATGCATATAAGGCATTGAGCATAGTTGTAGCAAACAGTCAGTGCTCAATAAGTGTTTATTTTTCTATTATCTTTTCAAGGAATAATTGCATCACCTAATTTTACTGTTTAATATTCAGATATAAAAAGGAAATCTTGGGTCCAATCTTGAGATGATATAAAGCAGTTTTTCTTACTGAAGAAAAAGACTGTTATCCACATATTCAACTTCCTTTTTGTCTCTTATAAATCAGAATGTTAAGTCTGCCAATGTTTTTAGGAGTAAATTTGAGAATAGCTTTAGTATTAATCAACATTCCACTGCTACTCTAATACTTCATCAATACACAAAGATTAGGAGTAGGAGTGAGAAAATAAAGATAGATAAAAGATATTAGAGCAATAAGAGAAAATCATGTCTTAAGACTGGAGAACTCAAGCAAATCATGCCCATACCTCACAAATCAGCTTTATAAACTAAAAAGCCTGAATAAACTCAAGGCAAAAAAGTTCCTAAATTTAAAATTTTTTAATCTTAAAAGGAAATTTAAAATTATTAATAATGTGCTGCTAAGAGCATTAAGATCCATAATTATAAAATACCGAGTGTAGAAAAATGAGAATTTTCATTCATCAAAGCTCTGCTGCCACCATCTGTTCAAAAGAACAAACTACCTAAAGGCCTTTACTATCAAGCGGAGAAGGCTATGCACCAGCTAGTACTCCCCAATTCTCATCAGATGTTACAGAATTCAGGAATGAGAAAGCGTAATTCTTGGAAATCCTACCCAGAAACCATAAATCATCCCATTTTTTAAATCATAGCTCCTTTTCTATGTTTTAAAAAGTTACAATAAAAATCACTCAAGATGAGTCTCAGACCTAAATGTCTAAGAAAAACCTAAGAGCAAATCTTTGTAACCTTGGACTAGGCAATAGTTTCTTAAGGTAGGACACTTAAGAAAGTAGCAAAAGAAAAAAAAAAAAATGAATGCGACTTTATTGAAATTAAACTTTTTTTTTTTTTCTTTTTAGGGCTGCATCCACAGCATATGGAGATTTCCAGGCTAGGCGTCAAATCAGAGCTGCAGCTGCCAGCCTATGCCACAGCACAGCAATGCCAGATCTGAGCCACATCTGTGACGTACACCGTAGCTCACAGCAACACCGGATCCCTAACCCACTGAGAGAGGCCAGGGATCGAACCTGCATTGTCATGGATACTAGTCAGATTCGTTTTTGCTCAGCCACGATGGGAACTCCAAAATTGAACTTTTTGTAAGCAATCCAAAGAATGGGAGAAAAAATGTGCAAATCATGTATCTCATAAGTGTCTAGTATAACCCAATTTAAAAACGAACAAGAGGAGATCCTGCTGTGGCGCAAAGGGATCAGTGGTGTCTCTGGAGCCCTGGGACACAGGTTCTTTTCCTGGGCAGGTAGAGGATCTGGCATTGCTGCAGCTGTACTATAGGTCAAAACTGAGGCTCATTCAGATCTGATTCCTGACCTGGGAATTCCAAATGCCGTGGGGCAGCCAAAAAAAAAAAAGGATAAAAAATATGAAAAGATATTTCTACAAAGAATATATGCAAATAGCTAATAAGCACATGAAAATATATTCAACATCATAAGCCACCTGGGAAATGCCAATCAAAACCACAATGAGAAACCATTTCATACTCACTAGATAACTAGTTAAAATAAGACAGTAACAAGTATTGGTGAGGATGTGGAGAACTTGGAATCCTCACACACTGCTGGAGGGGTTGTATGACCATGCAGTCAACTTGAAAACTATTTTGGCAGTTCCTTAAAAAGTTAACATAGAGTTAACATATGACACAGAAATCCACTCCTAGGTGTATAACCAAGAGAAATGAAAGCAAATATTCACACAAAACCTTGACATGAA
The DNA here is from genome assembly GCF_016906955.1 of Phacochoerus africanus. NCBI lineage: Eukaryota > Metazoa > Chordata > Mammalia > Artiodactyla > Suidae > Phacochoerus > Phacochoerus africanus. The sequence goes on from NC_062558.1 coordinate 127,755,209, forward strand.
TGTTCATAACAGCATTATTTATAACAGCCGAAATATGAAAACCTGTATGTCCAATTAATGAGTAAATGTGGCATATACATACAGTGGAATATTATTTGGCAATAAAAAGAAATGAAGTAATGACACATGCTAAAACACGGATGAACTTTAAAAACATGCTAAGTAAAAAAAGTCACGAAAGACCACATATTGTATGATTCCGCTTATATGAAAGTGTCTGGATACAGGCAAATTTATAGACAGAAAGTAGGCTCTCGTTACTTAAGGGCCAAGGGTGGAGGACTGGGGGACTAACTGCTAATAGGTATGGGGTTTCTTTGAGAGAACAAAAATGTTCTAAAATTAGATTGTTACACACTGAATCATACTCTTTAAATGGATGGATTGTATGGTATGTGAATTATTTCTCAATAAAGATGATTAAAGAGAAAAAGAAATATGAGTGTTCATTAGCCTTATACTAAAAGTTTCAAAGATTGGTTACAAAAATATGACAAATGTTTGCTTTATCATTACTATGAATCAATACATTACAATAAGATTTCTTTTCTTTTGTCTTTTTTTTTTGTCTTTTTGTTATTTCTTGGGCTGCTCCCATGGCATATGGAGGTTCCCAGGCTAGGAGTCAAATCGGAGCTGTAGCCACCAGCCTACGCCAGAGCCACAGCAACGCAGGATCTGAGTCGTGTCTGCAACCTACACCGCAGCTCATGGCAACACCAAATCCTTAACCCACCGAACAAGGGCAGGGACCAAACCCGCAACCTCATGGTTCCTAGTCGGATTCGTTAACCACGGCACCACGACGGGAACTCCTGTCTTTTGTCTTTTTAGGGCTGTACCCGCGGCATATGGAGGTTCCCAGGCTGGGGTTGAATCGGAGTGGGGCCAGGGATCGAACTCTCAACCTCATGGTTCCTAGTCGGATTCGTTTCCGCTGTACCACGACAGGAACTCCAGCAATGTGGGATCTGAGCTGCGTCTGCGACCTACACCACAGCTCATGGCAACACTGGATCCTTAACCCACTGAGCAAGGGGAGGGATCGAACCCGCAACCTCATGGTTCCTATTTGGATTCGTTAACCACTGTGCCATGAGGGCAACTCCTCCTACTCCTTTTTCTTAATGATGAGAATATTTTGTCTGATTATCCTGAACTTGGTTTTGCCATTGAAATAGATACCTCCTTTATTAATTCTGATTTTAGATCTCCTTGTGATTTTGTGTCAGAGCATCCCACAAAATTCACTTCTTCTACTGTTCACATTTCTTCTGTTAAAGTACTTATGAAGATCTGTAGCCTATGGTGAATAATCAAATACTGGAAAAAGCCAGCTGTCATCGCCAGTACTCTAGGAAAGCTAACAACACTACAAAGAAACATACATCATAACTGCAAATTTAATAAGGACTTATTTTGCTTAAAAAATATTTTTTTTAAAAAAGTATTTTTTAGGATTTGTGTAAGGTATACTATGTGTATAAACATCTTAATATTAATTTTATTTGCAAGAATGACTCACCATTAGCAAATGACTGATTTGCAAGAATGACTCACCACAGTCAGGGCAAAAGAAATACCTGAGACTAATTGTGACTGTTTTTCTTCTACAAGCACCAGATCTGGTCCCAAGGACATCATTCCTAGTTTAGCATTTCCTAAACCTACTTTTGGCTTGCAACCAGTGGATTCTTTCAACGACTAATGACATTATGTTGACTGTTTTTTGGTTTTTTTTTTTTGTCTTTTTAGGGCCACACCTGCGGCATATGGAGGTTCCCAGGCTAGGGGTCTAATTGGAGCTACAGCTGCCGGCCTACGCCTGAGCCACAGAAATGCCAGATCTGAGCCGTGTCTATGACCTACACCACAGCTCATGGCAACGCTGGATCCTTAACCCACTGAGCGAAGCCAGGGATCAAACCTGCAACCTCATGGTTCCTAGTCAGATTCGTTTCCAATGTGCCACGAAGGGAACTCCTATGTTGACTGTTAATATTTAGTTCTTACAGAAGAATAAAAATAGTAGCCCCCATTTTCCTGATTTCTTGACTGATAGCTTGACTGATTTGTAAAAACATAATTTTCTGGAAAAGTGACAAAAATGAGTTTCCACTGTACCACTAGTACCAGAACACTGCATGAATTTAGAGGATATTTGCTTTGGTTCAGGCAGAACATTTAAAACGAAAGTATCCATTTTCATTCTATGTTTACAATTCAACCTTGAGTTAAGGTTTTCCATTTAAATTATATAATCTTCAGAAACAAGAAGCAACAATCACTGCATATTTTGGGTAAAATGAACACTCAACAAGTACTGAATAAGCAAGAAATGAGTACAAATATATTTCTGCTATTACTACTTTCTAAGGGAGAAGGAGTCCGTATTGCTGAGCAAAAAGGCAAGCCTTTACACCCTTCTGTCTCCCCAAAGAGCTATTATTAGCTCAATAAAAGTTCTTTCCAGGTTGAAAATGTTTATTTTTTTAGGGCAAAGGTATACTGAAACCTTATGTTGAGCATAACCACAAACATCCCCTATCAAGAAACAAGGAAAGAGAGAATTTATGTGATTCAAGATCCAATCACTAAGAAAAGGAATTCTCAATGTACCCTTCTGTAAGAAAGTCCCTTTTATAATCAAAAGTGAAAAGCAAGTTTGTTTTTTTTTAAATGGTTAACTTAAGGAGACCCTCACACCTGAAGGGAGTTAAATATCAATTCACAGATTGTGAAAAGAATCGAACTTGGCTGACCCCCTATGCATGCTTACCTCTGGTCCACACTTCTCCCTCTCAGAAATCATCCCCATCCAGGACTCAACTCTTCCTGTCTATGATGAAGACTTCCAAACATAATCTCTAGTCCTTGTCTTTCTCCTTCTCCACATCTAAATCCTTAAGTTTGCAGAACACTTCAAAAGGGAAATCAACCCACACCCTACTACTTAAGATACATAAAATCAAATTCATCTCCTTCTGAAACAAGCACCTATTTTCCCCAGTAGTCCTAAAGGCGTAAGTTTTGTCTTGTTCTTTATATCCTCCAATATTAGAAAAAAAATCAGTACTTGATGATCAAAATCAATGAGACCATAATTCTCCTAGACTCAAAATCCTTAACATTCCTTTGCCTTCCTCACCTATATCCATCCACATATCCAGTCATCAATAAACCCTGGCCTAGTTATATCAAACAACAATCTTCTGAAAACAAGTGTATCTTAATTCACCTTCAGACATTTTCAATAGTTCCCCCTAATTAAAAGATAACTCCCTCTTATTAAAGATTAACTATCCTAACTTCTTTTGCTAGCAAATTTGGCTGTGATTTTTTTTTTTTTTTTGGCCACACCTATGGCATATCGAAGTTTTTGGGCCAGGGGCTGAATTCAAGCCGCAGCTGTGACCTATGCCACAGCTGTAGCAATGCCAGATCCTTAAACCACTGCCCTAGGCAGGGGAATCAAACCCATGCCTCCTCAGTGACCCAAGCTGCTGCAGTTGGATAATTAACACACTGAGCCACAGTGGGAACTCCTGGCCCTAATTTTTAACATAAATATCTATACTTACTTCAGACAGGTCCCTGAAAATAACTGGACAAAACTGTGATTTTTTACCTTATGGGCTCTTTACCCAATTACCTAAAATTGAACACCCATCTATCTGCCTGTCTTGGAAGAGACACCTCTTATCCATGGTGTTCCATAGCAGCTTTAACTCCAAAATACTTTTTCCTTGCACTAAATTTCCATAGTACTATCTAAGCCTTAGTTCAAATCAAACAGCCCTGTGTAGCCAGCTTACTTGTTTACTTGTCCTTATCTGTGAGCTCCAACTACATTTTAAAATTTTGAGCACAGGCAAAGGACTCACACTTTTCTGAACTATTCAGACAAAACGCCTTCATTATTGATGGTGTTGGTAGCAGCAGTAGTAGTAGCAATAGTGGCAGCAGCTAACATTTAGTGTAGGACAGACAGTTCTAAGAATTTTTACATTTGTTACCTCACTCAATTTTTACAATTACTCTACAAAATGTATATTTATTATTATCCTAATTTACGGCTTAGAAAACTGAGGCACAGAGAAGTTAGGTAATTTGCCCAAGATTATACAGCAAGTAAATGAAGAGTCTGAACTATGTAAATTGAGATGAATGAGTGAATGAGTTCAAGAAATTTTGACAGAAAAGGAAAAAAAGGCAGTATTTTTTTGGTTAAAATCATTAATCCTACCTGCAGACAAAAAACATTAAAAGCACTGATTGACAGTTACAGCATAATGGTGCAGAGAGGGCAAAGTCAGACATAATACTCTTGAATTCTTATTTTCTGACCACAGTTCATTTTACAGTTCATCTTTGTTGGGAGTATCATATGTAAGTATACTGCATGCCAACATTACATTTAAACATGTTGGAGTTTGGCATGTTAAAACACAGTGTTGGTTTTATGTCACCTGAGTTCATACTTAATTTTCTTAAATTCTCTTACAATTCAGACATCAGAAGAATTGAAACAGCTGTTTTACTATATGAAATACCAGTAGAGGTATACAGGTATATCCTTGTTTTACTGTGCTTTATTGCTTTACTACACTTTGTAGATAATACATTTTTTAAAATAAACCGAAGGTCGTGGCAATCTTGCATTGAACAAGCCTATCTGCATCATTTCTCCAACTGCATTTGCTCACTGTGTCTGTGTTGCATTTTGTTAATTCTTGTTACATTTCAAGCTTTTTCATTATTATTATATTTGCTATGGTGATCTGTGATCAATGATTGTTGATGTTACTATTGTAATTATTTGGGGGCACTATGAATCATACCTATATAAGATTGCAAACTTAGTCAACTGTTGAAATGACAAAGGATTTAGACTATTATATGAGCTTAGTTGATAAAAGCAGTGGTAGGCTTTCAAGAGGGCTGATTTCAATTTTGAAAAAAAAAAACAATAACAAATAGCACTGCATGCTACAGAGAAATTGTCTGTGAAAGGAAGAGTGCAGCAAACTTCACTGCTGTCTTATTTTAAGAAATTGCCACAGTCACCCCCAACCTTCAGACACTGATCAGTCACAGCAGCCATCAACATTGAGGCAAGATCATCCACCAACAAAAAGATCTTATGACTCGCTGAGGCTCAGATGATGGTTAGCATTTTTTAGCAATGAAATATTTTTAAACTAATCTATGCACACTTTTTCAGACATAATACTATCACACACTTAACAGACTGAGGCATAGTGTAAACATAACTTTTACATTCACTTGGAAACCAAAAACTTCAAGTGATTAGTTTTACTGCATATTCACTTTACTGTGGTGTTCTGGAACTATACCTGCAATTTATACAATTACAAAAGAAACAATACTATTTTCCAACACAATAATCTTAGGGAAGAGGAGGTGAGGGAAGAAAAGAATATCTGCATAAAGGCAGGACAAATGAATTCCAAATTTGGAATCTTCCAAAGTCTGCTTCTAGTCAAAAGTAACCTAATTATAGGAAAGATTATTTAATTATATCCTAGAGAAATGTACAGAAACTAAGGAGAAACATGACTGAATTTTTATTTTATTATTTTTTTTACTGCTAGAGGAACTCAAGCAGCTAAATAAATACAGGTATGGTCTTAAGATCTCTACAGGAATTCAGTTCAGTTGTGCCCAAATTCAGAGTTACAGACTTTTATGGTTATAGATCTATACAGCTTTCTTTTTTTCTTTCTTTTCTTTTATATAATGATTTTTTTTTTCCATTACAGCTGGTTTACAGTGTTCTGTCAATTTTCTGGATTGGGAGCTTGGGATTAATAGATGTGGACTATTGCCTATGGAATGGATTAGCAATGAGATCCTGCTGTGTAGCACTGGGAACTATGTCTAGTCACGATGGAGAATGAAAATGTGAGAAAAAAGAATGTATACATGTATGTGTAACTGGATCAGCATGCTGTACAGTAGATCTACATAGCTTTAAAAACCTCTAGAAGGAGTTCCCGTTATGGCTCAATGGTAATGAACCTGACTAGTATCTGTGAGGATGCAGGTTCAATTCCAGGCTTCACTCAGTGGGTCAAAGATCCAGCATTGCTGTGAGTTACAGTTTAAGTCACAGATGCAGTTTGGATCTGGCACTGCTATCTATGGCTGTGGTGTAGATTGGCAGCTATAGCTCTGATTTGACCCTTAGCCTGGGAACTTCCATATGCCACGAGTGTGGCCCTTAAAAGACCAAAAAAAAAAAAAAAAAGCCTCTAGGAATAATATTCAGCAACAGCTCCAAGTAATTATTCTGTTTCTCAATAGCAATCACTTTGAGTGGTAGTTCTCCCTTATACAAATTTAAAAGCCTCATGTTTGAGCCACTCTCCTTTTATCTCTTCCTTCATGAAGAATTTTAGCATTGATCTAAATGATGCTTCATTATTAATACAAATTTCTATATGCCAACATATTCTTAAAAAAAATGGGTCGCCTTCATGTAGGTATATACTTCTGATACAGTATGAAAAATATCGGAAACTATTTTTTCAACAAGTTTTTTTTTTTTAAAGGCGATGAAGATGGAAAAGTGAAGGATTTTGAAGTCAGATAAACCTGGATTCAGATTTCAGCTATGTGGTCTTGGGCAAGTAACTTATGGATTTTAGTGCTTCATCTATAAAATGGATATAATACTAATCTCGTAAAGATGTTCGGAGGGCTGAAATAATGCAAAATGCCTACTATATATTATCTATTGCAGGTAAAAAGTAAATGCTATTAATAACAATAGAGGTATTTGAGAGTCATGTCCCTATATATCTTCAAATTTTGCTAGATATTTTCCCTCTTTAAAAAAGATAAACTGGAGTTCCTGTCGCGGCACAGTGGTTAACGAATCCAACTAGGAACCATGAGGTTGCGGGTTCGATCCCTGGTCTTGCTCAGTGGGTTAATGATCCGGCATTGCCGTGAGCTGTGGTGTAGGTTGCAGATGCAGCTCAGATCCCACGTTGCTGTGGCTCTGGCGTAGGCCAGAGGCTACAGCTCTGATTTGACCCCTAGCCTGGGAACCTCCCATATGCCGTGGGAGTGGCCCAAGAAATAGCAAAAAGACAAAAAAAAAAAAAAAAGATTAAACTGCCAAACAAAAATAAATGCAGAGTATAAGGAACACCCATTTATCAACCACCGAGTGGAGGAAAAGTTAATTTTCAGCCTTATTTACTTATATATTTTTTAAAAAGTTACTACTTGAATCAAAACAAGTGAATGTAATCAAACTCAATACTAAAGTAAACAGAAGATCACAAATACAAGCTAGAAATATTTCTTTGGTTTTAACTTCTAAAACAGCTCATCTCATAAATGAATTTCAAAATTCTATAATCTCAACAGCTTTCTCTATAAAACTGAACATTTCACTATATAATATGGATACAGTGCTATTTAAAGTATTAATTTCTTCTATCAAATTTTTACCTTGAAGCTGCCTCACCCAGTATATGAAACAAAACCAGCTGATTTTATTTAAAAATAGTTTAACATCATAATTAAATGCTTTCCCTTGCCTTATGAAATCAAAGTAAAAATATGTACCTCTGGTTCTAGAAGGATGGCAAGAGTGGTAACACAGGTTTTGAGTTTCACCAAATCCCTCCATAAAAGCACAAAAAATAACCAGGAAAACAAAAGTAAAACAAAGGCAAAATCTGTCAACAACATCTACAATAAAACCAAGTCAACAGTACTTTAGGTAACAGTGATATAAAGTGGTCACACAAACTCTCCACAGACAGAAGTTATAAAAACTGGATACAAAAGTGAAAAAAAAACCAACTATATTTAAAGACAATGACAACTTTCCCAAAGCAGAGAGAAACCAGAGGACAGTCTACTTCCAAAAAACTGCAGCAAAAAGGAGTACAAATTGCTAACATGGGTTTTCAAAACTCAGGACTAAAGCTGTAAGAAAATTGTGGTGGATGGAGTTCAAGTAGCAGAAAGCTGAGGCCTTACGGTTTCAAGTATCAGAGGCTAGAGTGCAAACCTGGCAGCAGAACAGTTAGAAATTATAGAGAGATCCTTAGGCATAAAGAAACCACTAAGAGGGTAAGCCCTATCTCTGCTCAAATTCTTGACTGATTGCTTAATAAAGGAGAAGATCTCAGGGCGCCAGTCAAAAAAAGGCAGCAGAGGGAAGAAAAAAGGTAAGAACATGAAAATATGCTGCTAATGAGAAGACGGGGAGGGTGGGAAGAGTAAGGAAACAAAGTTTGTAATAAGAATAGGCAAGTTAACTGCCCACTAGAACATAAAATCATCCTAAGAACATAATAGAATCCAGAATTGTTAAAATTCATTAGGTACAATGTCCAATTTTCAATCAAAGAAAATAGGAAAGTATGACTGATAGTCAACAGGATAGGCAGTCAATAGAAACTGACTCCTAACAAACCCAGATAAGACTTCGATGCACCATTTATATATTTTTTTCAAAGAAAAAAAATACATATATTCAAAGAATTGAAAGAAACACAAAAATGAATGAAAACATAGGGAATCTCAAAAGAGAAATGGTAACTGGTACAAAACTGAACTTCTAGTGCAGAATAGCATAATAAATGAGATTAAAAATTTACTAGGTGGGCTCAAAAGCAGACTGGAGATAGCAGAAGGCTCAGTGAAACTGAAGATAGATTAATATTACTTAATCCTAAGTACATGGAGAAAAAAAGAGTTTAAGGAAACAAACTGAACCTCAAGGACCTACAGGGAAAATGAAATAGTTAATGTGCTAATTACACATTAACACAGGTATAATTTGTTTTATTTATTACTCAATGAATTTTATTACATTTATAGTCGTACAATGATCATCACAACCAAATTTTATAGCATTTCCATCCCAAACCCTCAGTGCATCCCCCCACCCCCCAACCTGTCTCATTTGGAAACCATAAGTTTTTCAAAGTCTGTGAGTCAGCATCTGTTCTGCAAAGATGTTCATTGTGTCCTTTTTTTAGATTCCACATGTAAGTGATAGCATTTGATGTTGGTATCTCACCATCTGAATGACTTCACTTAGCATGATAATTTCTAGGTCCACCCATGTTGCTGCAAATGCCGGTATTTCATTCCTTTCAATGGCTGAGTAATATCCCATTGTGTACGTATTCTTTATCCACTCCTCTGTCAATGGGCATTTAGGTTGTTTCCATGTCTTGGCTATTGCATATAGTGTTGCAATGAATGTTGGAGTGCATGTGTCTTTTCCAGTCATGGTTTTCTCTGGGTAGATGCCCAGGAGTGGGACTGCTGGATCAAATGGTAATTCTAGTTTTAGTTTTCTGAGGCATCTCCACACTGTTTTCCACAGTGGTTGCACCAATTTACATTCCCACCAATAGTGTACTAGGGTTCCTTTTTCTCCACACCCTCTCCAGCACTTACTGTTTGTAGACTTTTTGATGATGGCCATTCTGGCTGGTGTAAGGTGGTACCCTCGTAGTGGTTTTGATTTGCATTTCTCTAGTAATGAATGACGTTGAACATCTTTTCATGCGCTTTTTGGCCGATGTATGTCTTTTTTGGACAACTGTCTCTTTAGATCCTCTGCCCATTTTTTGATGGGGTTATTTTTTTGGTATTGCATTGTAGGAGGTATTTACAAGTTTTGGAGATTAATCCCTTATCAGGCGCTTGCAAATATTTTCTCCCATTCTGTGGTTTTTTTGTCTTGTTTAAGGTTTCCTTTGCTGGGCATAAACTTTTAAGTTTATTTAAGTCCCATTTGTTTATTTTTGTTTTTATTGTCATTACTCTAAGAGGTGGATCTGAGAAGATGTTGCTGTCGTTTATGTCAGAGTGTTTGGCCTATGTTTTCCCCTAAGAGTTTTATAGTATCTGGTCTTATACCTAGGTCTTTAATCCATTTTGAGTTTATTTTTGTGTATGGTGTTAGGGAATGTTCTAATTTCATTCTTTTACATGTGGCTGTCCACTTTTCCAAGCACCACTTATTGAACAGGCTGTCTTTTCTCCATTGTATATTCTTGCCTCCTTTGTCATAGATTAGTTGGCTATAGGTGCATGGGTTCAATTCTAGGTTTTCTATCCTGTTCCACTGATCTGTATTTCTGTCTTTGTGCCAGTACCATACAGTTTTGATGACTGCTGCTTTGTAGTATAGCCTGAAGTCAGGAAGTCTGATTCTTCCAGTTCCATTTTTTTTTTCCCCCAGGATGTCTTTGGCTATTCTGGGTCTTTGGGCTTCCAAATAAACTTTACAATATTTTGTTCAAGGTTTGTGAAAAATGTCCTTGGTAATTTGATAGGGATTGCATTGAATCTGTAGATTGCCTTGGGCAGTATAGTCATTTTGATAATATTGACTCTTCCAATCCAAGAGCATGGTATATCTTTCCATCTATTTGTGTCATCTTTGATTTCTTTCATCAGCGTTTGTAGTTTTCAGAGTACAGGTCTTTTGTCTCTTTAGGTAGGTTTATTCCTAAGCATTTTATTCTTTTTGATGAGATGGTAAACAGAATTGCTTCCCTAATTTCTCTTTCTGATCTTTCATTCTTAGTATATAGAATTTTGATTTCTGTGTATTAATTTTGTATCCTGTGACTTTGCCAAATTCATTAATGAGCTCTAACAGTTTTCTGGTAGAGTCTTTAGGATTCTCTAGGTATAGTATCATGTCATCTGCAAATAGTGATAGTTTTACTTCTTCCTTTCCAATGTGGATTCCTTTTATTTCTTTTACTTCTCTGATTGCTGTGGCTAGGACTTCTAAAACTATGTTGAACAGTAGTGGCCAGAGCAGACATCCTTGTCTTGTTCCTGATCTCAGTGGGAATTCTTTCAGCTTTTCACCACTGAGAATGATGTTCGCTGCGGGTTTGTCATATATGGCCTTTATTATGTTGAGGTAGGTTCCCTCTATGCCCACTGTCTGAAGGGTTTTTATCAGAAATGGGTGTTGGATTTTGTCAAAGGCTTTTTCTGGGCCTATTGAGAGGATCATATGGTTTTTATTCTTCAGTTTGTTAATGTGGTGTTATCACACTGATTGATTTGCGGCTATTGAAGAATCCTTGCATCCCTGGGATAAATCCCACTTGATCATGATGTACAATCTTTTAAATATATTGTTGGATGTGGTTTGCTAGTATTTTGTTGAGGATTTTTGCATCTATGTTCATCAGTGAAACTAGCCTGTAATTTTCTTTTTTGTGGTATCTGTGTCTGGTTTTGGTATAAGGGTGATGGTGGGTCTCATAGAATGAGTTTGGGAGTGTTCCTTCCTCTGCAATTTTTTGGAACACATTCAGAAGAGTAGGTGTTAGCGCATCTCTAAATGTTTGACAGAATTTGCCTGTAAAGCCATCTGGTCCTGGACTTTTGTTTGATGGAAGTTTTTTAATCACAGTTTCAATTTCAGTACTTACGACTGGTCTGCTCATCTTTTCCTTTTCATCTTAGTTTAGTCTTGGAAGACAGCATTCTTCTAAGAATTTGTCCATTTCTTCTAGCTTATCTGTTTTATTGGCACATAGTTGCATTAGTAGTCTCTTACGATCCTTTGTATTTCTGTGATATCTGTTGTTAACTTCTCCTTTTTCATTTCTAATCTTATTGATTTGAGTCCTCTTTTTTTTTTTTTTCTTGATAAGTCTGGCTAAGGGTTTATCAATTTTGTTGATCTTTTCAAAGAACCAGCTTTTAGTTTCATTGATCTTTTCTATGGTTTTGTTTCTATTTGATTGATTTCTCCTCTGATGTTTATGATTTCTTTCCTTCTGCTAACTTTACGTCCTCTCTGTTCTTCTCTCTTTAGCTACTTTAAATGTAAAGTTAGGTTGTTTGAGCTTTTTCTTGTTTCCTGAGGTATGTTTGTATTGCTATGAACTTCTGTCTTAGAACTGCTTTTGCTGCATCCCATAGTTTGAGAGTGTCCAATCTTTGTTGTCATTTGCTTCTAGATATTTCTTAATTTCCTCTTTGATTTCTCCAGTGATTCACTGGTTGTTTAGTAGCATGTTGTTCAGTCTCCACATTTGTGTTTTTTGCAGTTTTTTCCTTGTTGTTGATTTCCAGTCATACAGTGTTGTGGTTGGAAAAGATGCTTGATGTGATTTCAATTTTCTTAAAGTTATTGAGGCTTGATTTGTAGCCCAGAATGTGATCTATCTTAGAGAATGTTGTGTGTGCACTTGAGAAGAATGTGTACTCTACTGCTTTGTGATGGAATGTCCTATAAATATCTATTAAGTCCATCTGGTCTAGAGCTTCATTCAGGTCCTGTGTTTCCTTATTGATTTTCTGTCTGGATGATCTGTCCATTGCTGTAAGTGGGGTGTTACACTATTATTGTGTTACTGTCAATGTCTCCTTTTAAGGTTGTTAGCAGTTGCCTTACATATTGTGGTCATCCTATGTTGGGTGCATATATATTTAAAATTGTTACATCTTCTTCTTGAATTGATCCTTTGATCATTATGTAATGTCCTTCCTTGCCTCTTCAAATATTCTTTATTTTAAGGTCCATTTTGTCTGATATGAATATTGCTACTCCAGCTTTCTTTTGATTCCCGTTTACATGGAACATTTTCCTCCATCCTCTCATTTTTAATTTCTATGTGTCCCTAGTATTGAAGTAGGTCTCTTAAAGACAGCATACATGTGGATCTTGTTTTTGTATCTATTCAGCCAGTCTATGTCTTTTGGTTGGGGCATTTAGTCCATATACATTTAAGACAATTATTGATATGTATGTTCTTACTGCCATTTTATTAACTTTTGGATTTGTTTTTGTTGCTCTTTTTTCCTCCCTTCTTCTCTTGTTCTCTGCTCTTGTGGTTTGATGGCTATCTTTAGTGTTGTATTTGAGTTGATTTTTTTATTTGTGTGTGTATCAACTGTAGATTTTTGGTTTGTAGTTACCCTGAAGTTTTGATATAGGAGTCTATATATACACCAGATTGTTTTAAGTTGTTGGTCTCTTAATTGCAAGTGCATCTCCAGTGTTCTGCATTTGTACCCTCCTCTTCTCACTACTTTTGATTTTTGGTAGCCCATTTGTGTGTGGATGATTTCCTACCTTTACTACACATGTGCCTTTACTGGTGAGCCTTGTCATTTGTGGTATTTTTGCTTCTAGTTGTAACCTTTTCTTTTCTGCCTAGAGAAGTTCCTTTAGTGTTTGTTGTAAACCTGGTTTAGTATTGCTGAATTCTCTTAGCTTTTGCTTATCTGTAAAGCTTTTGATTTCTCCTTCAAATCTGAATTAGAGCCTTGCTGGGTAAAGTAATCTTGGTTGGAGGTTTTTTCCTTTCATCACTTCCTTCTGGCCTGCAGAGTTTCTGCTGAAAAATCTGCTGATAACCTTATCAGAGTTCCCTTGTATGTTATTTGTTTCTTTTCCATAGCTGCTTTCAAGAATTTTCTGTCTTTAATTTTGGTCAGCTTGATTAATATGTGTCTCAGGGTGTTCCTCCTGGGTTTATTTTATATGTTACTTGTTGTGCTTCCTGGATTTGAGTGAGTGGTTCCTTTCCCATGTTAGGGAAGTTTTCGGCTATTATCTCTTCGAAAATTTTTTCTGTCCCCTTCTCTCTCTCTTCTCCTTCTGGCACCCCTATAATATGGATGTTGGTGCATTTAACCTTGTCCCAGAGTTCTCTGAGACTCTCTTCATTTGTTTTCAATCTTTTTTCTCTTTTCTGTTCTGCATCTGTGATTTCCACTGGTCTGTCCTCCACCTTGCTTATTTGTTATTCTGCCTCCTGTATTATGCTGTTGCTTGCTTCTAATGAATTTTTTATTTCAGTTATTGTATTTTGCATCTCTGCTTCGGTAAGCTTTAAAAAATCTTGTATTTCTTTGCTCAATGTTTGCTGTAAATTATCAGTCTTTGCCTCCAGTTTATTTTCTCTGTCTTGAATCATCTTGGCATCATCAGTCTAAAGTCTTTTCCCTGGAGGCTAAAAATCCCCAGATCACTTAGATTTTTTTTCTGGGGTTTTTTCTTTCTCCCTTATCTGAGTTGCAGTTGTCTGCCTTTTCATTTTTATAGGTTTTGGTGTGGTGTCCTTTTTGCAGACAATAGAGTTGTAGGCGCTCTTACTTCTGAAGACTGCCCCCATTGTGACTGAAGTTGGTACAGGGGCTTGCTGTTGGCTTCCTGATGGTAAGGACTGGTGCCTGCCCACTGGTAGGTGGGGCTGTTTCCTATCCCTCTGGTGGGTGGGGCTTTGTCTCTGGATGAGATTAGAGGTGGCTGTGTGCCTGGGAGGTCTTTAGGAAGCCTGTTTACTGATGGGTGGGGCTGTGATCCCACCAGGATTATTGTTTGGCCTGGGGCTTCTCAGCACTGATGGGTGGGGCCAGATTTTCCCAAAATGGCCTCCTCCAATGAAACACATGCTGATGAATATTCCAGAGAGCTTTGCCTCCAATGTCATTCCCACACAATGTGCCACAGTCACCCCCTGTTTTTGCAGGAGATCCTCCAAGAACTGCAGTCAGGTCCAACCCAGATTCCTATGGAGCCTTTGAACATAAGCATAATTTGGAACCCCATAAGGAGAGGTAAAAAAGAGGCAGAAAAAAATCTGAAAAATTAATGCCCTGAAACTTACCAAATTTGATTAAAAAATTAATGCACAAACCCAAGATGTTCACTGAGACAAAAGAAGAAAAAAAAAAAAAAAACCATTAGTCAAAGTGCAAAGATAAAGTGAAAACTTGGAAAGCAGCTACAGAAAAATGGCATGCTACACATGAAGAGGAACCACAGACTGACTGCTTACTTCTCAGCAGAATGTGGGATTGACATATTTAAAATGTTAAGGAAAAATAATTATCAACTTAGGCATCTATATCAGGAAATTGAAACTGTGATTTAAAAACTTCCAACAAACAAAAGTCTAGGATCAGATGACTTTGCAGGCGAATTCTATAAATTATTTAGAGAAGAGTTAACACCTACCCTGAGACTCTTCCAAAAACCTGCAGAGGAAGGAACACTCCCAAACTCATTCTATGAGGCCACCATCACCCAGATACCAAAACCAGACAAAGATATCACAAAAGAAGAAAATTATAGGCCAATATCACTGATGATCGCAGAGGCAAAAATCCTCAACAAAATACTAGCAAACCAAATCCAGCAAAGCATTAAAGGATTGTACACTAAGATCAAGTGGGATTTATCCCAGGGATGCAAGAATTTTTCATTATCTGCAAATCAATCAGTGTGATACACCACATTAACAAACTGAAGAATAAAAACCATATGATCTGCTCAAAAGATGCAGAAAAAGCTTTTTACAAAATCCAACACCCATTTCTGATAAAAACCCTCCAGAAAGTGAGCATAGATGGAACCAATTTCAACATAATAAAGGCCAAACCCATTTATTCTTAATAGTGAAAAGCTTAAATAATTCCTGCTAAGATTAGGAACAAGACAAAGATATCCTCTCACCACTTCTATTCAACATAGTCTTGGAAGTCCTAGCTATGGCAATCAGAGAAGAAAAAGAAATAAAACAAACCCAAATTGGAAAGGAAGATGTAAAAGTATCACTGTTTGCAGATGACATGATACTATACCTAGAAAATCCTAAAGATCCTACCAGAAAACTGTTAAAGCTCATTAACAAATTTGGTGAAGTCACAGGATACAAAATTAACACACAGAAACTGACTATATTTCTATATACTAACAATGAAAGATCAGAAAGAGAAATTAGGGAAATAATCCCATTTACCATCACATCAAAAAACAACAAACAAAAGCCTAGGAATAAACCTGCCTAAAGACCTATACTCTGAAAACTATAAGACGTCAATGAAATGAAATCAAAGATGAGGGAGTTGCTGTTGTGGCTCAGTGGAAACGACTCTGACTAGTATCCATGAGAACATCAGTTCAATCCCTGGTCTTGCTCAGTGGGTTAAAGATCTGCCATTGATGTGAGCTGTGGTGTAGGTCACAGACGTGGCTTATATCCTGCATTGCTGTAGTGGTAGCATACAGCTCCAATTAGACCTCTAGCCAAGAAACTTCCATATGCTGCAGTTGCAGCCCTAAAATGCAAAAACAAAAAGAAAAAAAGAAAATCAAAGATGACCCAAACAGATGAAAAGATATACCATGCTCTTGGATTGGAAGAATTAATACTGTTACAATGAGTATATTACCGAGGGCAATCTACAGATTCAATGCAATCCCTATCAAATTACCAATGGCATTTTTCACAGAACAAAATATTTTAAAGTTTGTTTGGAAGCACAAAAGACCCAGAATAGTCAAAGCCATCCTGAGAAAGAAAAATGGAGCTGGAGGAATTAGGCCCCTGTCCTCAGACTATACGAAAAAGCTACCTTCATCAAAACACTATGGCACTGGCACAAAAACAGAAATATAGATCAGTGGAACAGGACAGAAAGCCCAGAATTAAACTCACACACCTATGGTCAACTAATCTATGATAAAAGAGGAAAGAATATACAGTGGAGAAAATATGGTCCCTTCAATAAGCGATTTTGGGAAAATAAGACAGCTACGTGTAAAAGAATTAGAACATTCTCCAACATCATACACAAAACAAACTCCCAATAAGTTAAAGACCTAAATGCAAGACCAGACACCATAAAACTCTTAGAGGAAACATAGGTTAAACACTCTCTGATATAAACTGTAGCAGTATCTTCTCAGAGCCACCTCCTAGAGTAATGAAAATAAAAAACAAAAATAAACAAACGGGATCTAACTAAACTCAAAAGTTTTTGCACAGCAAAGGAAACCCTAAACAAAATGAAAAGACAGCCCACAGAGTGAGAGAAAATATTTGCAAATGAAACAACTGACAGGGGATTTATTTCCAAAATTTATAAACACCTTCTGCAGCTCAATACCAAAAAGGAGAAAAAAACAACAACAACAAAAAACCCAAACAAAAAAACAACCCCATCAAATAAATGGGCAGAAGATCTAAACAGACAATTCTCCAAAGACGACGTACAAATGGCCAAAATACACAGGGAAAGATGTTCAACATCACTAATTATCAGAGAAATGCAAATCAAAACTACTATGAAGGTCACCTTATACTAGCCGGAATGGCTGTCATCAAAAAGTCTACAAACAATAAATGCTGGAGAGGGTGTGGAGAAAAGGGAACTCTCTTATCCTGTGGTAGGAATGTAAATTGATGCAATCACTATGGAAAACAGTATGGATATTCCTCAAAAAACTAAAAATAGAATTATCATATGATCCAGCAATCCCACTCCTAGGCAACCATTCAGAGAAAATCATGACTCGAAAAGATACATGTACCCCCAATGTTCACTGCAGCACTATATACAATAGCCAAGTCACTGAAGCAACCTAAATGTCCATCGTCAAAGGAGTGGATAAAGAAAATGTGGTACATATACACAATGGAATATTACTCAGCTATAAAAAGGAATGCAATAATACCATTTGCAGCAACATGGATGGACCTGGTTATGCTAGGAGTTCCTACTGTGGCTCAGTGAAACAACTAGTATCCACAAGGGGATGAAGTTTGATCCCTGGCCTTGCTCAGTGGGTTAAGGATCCCGAGTTGCTGTGGCTGTGGTGTAGTCAGCAGCTGTAGCTCTGATTCAACCCCTAGCCTGGGAACTTCCATATGCTATGGGTTTAGCCTTATAAGACAAAAAAAAAAAAAAAAGACAAAAAGAAAAGAAATTATCTTACTCAGTGAAGTTAGTCAGACAGTGAGACACAAACATCATATACTATCACTTATATGTGGAATCTAAAAAAAGGATACAATGAACTTATTTGCAGAACAGAAACAGATTCACAGATTTGGAAAAACTTAAGGTTACCAAAGGAGATAGATTGGAGGGGGTGGATGGGATGGATATGTTCTAAAATTAGGCTGTAATGATGGTTAACTATAAATATAACAAAATTCATTGAATTAAATAAAAAAATCAATGAGGATAAAAGGCAGGGGTAGGATGAGAAAATAAACTGAAACAAACCCAACTATATTTCAAATGAACATAACCACACTAAAAGGGAAAAATTATTCTAATTTATGAATACAGTATTTGACCATATATATGCCCTCAATGGGTAGGGTAGGGGAGAACTGCAAATAAATCCTGAATTCCTTTTAGTTAAGTATGTTCTTTATACATGTAGGGAAAAAGCAATTCTCAAACTATCTAATATGTAGTACACAACTGAGTAAATGAGTCAAAGTGCTGATATTATTGGGAGTCAGGGTTCAAAGGACATAAAAATATGGAAGTCGGAAGAACTAAGGCAAGGAACAACCCTGTGAGGATGAACTGGCACTGGAAGTATTAGGTAAACTCATAATTTCTAAACTCTTTGTGTGTGTATATTTATTTTTAAGTGTCTACACATACATGTTATTCCCTAACTCTGCACACTGAAGGGCCCTATGATTATATGAAGTAGCAATGAAAACACCCAACACCCAGATTCCGATCCCCCAAATCAATCTCTACCTAAGAAGAACCAGGGCTCTTTGGAAAAACAGCTGATTCTAGGACTGTGATAGGCAAGATACAAAAGGAACCTAGAACAGTTTGTTACATATACTACAAAGTAATGAAGACCTCAAAAAATGAAAAGAAAGAAAGAAAAAACCAAAAAAGGAGGAAAAAGGCAAAGAAAAAAGGGTCATGGCATAGGCATATAGGAGGCAGTCTGAAGAGATTCTGCATGGCCAGATCTGAGATAATTTAGGTGCCAAAATAATTAAGGATGGTAAAGCATTATAGCCATTGGAAAAAAACAGGAATCTATTAGTCCATTCTGATAAAAGATAATTGCAAAATAGGGAGGACTCTTGGTAATAAAAGCAGAATGTCAACTGCTGTGGTTTTCTGTATTTATGTTAACATTTAAAAAAATTTAAATGATGTATTTTTGGAACCCAGTAAACCAAAACAACACTCTAAAAGGTGCTGATAAAAATACAGGTTTAAGAACAGCTGAAGTGTGACTCAGTGAAGAATTGACCTTAATTAGAATTTCTATCTATAATTAGGACAGACTACCCTATATATACTGCTTTAGAATACAGAATTCTCACACAACAGAACTTTATAAGTTTTGCCTTCACTGACTATAATTTTTTTTTTGCTTTTTAGGGCCACACCCATAGCATATCAAAGTTCTCAGGCTAGGGGTCAAATCGGAGCTGCAGCTGCCGGCCTATGCCACAGCCATGCCAGATCTGAGCCACATCTATGATCTACACCACAGCTGGATCCTTAACCCACTGAGCAAGGTCAGGGAGTGAACCTGTGTCCTCATAGACACTAGCCAGGTTTGTTAACTGCTGAGCCATGACAGGAACTCCTTAGTTTGTTTTTTAAATCTGTAACTGGTTGATAAAAATAGGAGAAGAGAGATAAGAAGAGATGAGAAGGGGTATCCATTACATTATTCAATGTCTTTTACATAGAGGACAAATCCCTCCCACAATCTGACTCAGCATTTCCTTTCCCCTGAAATGGTTTATCAAAAAATAAAAGCTGGAGTTCCTGTTGTGGCACAGTGGAAACAAATCCAACTAGGAACCACGAGGTTGTGGGTTCGATCCCTGGCCTTGCTCAGTGGGTTAAGGACCTGGCGTCGCAGTGAGCTGCAGTATAGGTCACAGACACAGCTCTGATCTGGCATTGCTGTGGCTGTGGTGTAGGCCAGCAGCTGCAGCTCTGATTAGACCCCTAGCCTGGGAACCTCCATATGCCGTGGGTGCGGCCCTAAAAAAGCAAAAAAAAAAAAAAAAGAGAGAAGAAATAAAAGCTAAGTTTCCTTTGCTGCTAGAAAATTGATCTTTTCTACAAGGATTTTTTTATCTAATTCATCTTGTATTTAACTGCAAATGGGTAAAATACCTAAAATCCTTTAAGAAGATTGACTATAAATTATAAATTCAAAAATAATAATCTTAATATGATTGTAACACTAATGTGAAATAATTTAGTCTCTTAATAGCAGTACTATAAATACTATAAATAGCAACTGAGATTTTTGGTGGTTAGAAAGCCAGCTATAATCAATACCAAAAACAAGCAACTATTCAGAATAACAGCATCTTTTAAAAATTTGATAAAAGCGAAGTGTTAGAACCAAGTTTTCCAAAAAAAATTGTTTTTCCATTCACAAGCTTTATTTGGGAAATGCAAAACTACATTTCATATACTTAGAAAAGAACTTCCCTTTGCAATATGAGACGCTCTCAAATTTAAAAAAATTCACATTTCAGTTCTTACAACCAAATATGCAAATAAGGCCACAGTTTTGTTTAAAGATTTGTTGTCTTCTTGATAAATACTATAACAATTTCATTAAGGCACACTAATAGAAGCCATATCTATTGAAGCCTTACTATGTGGTAGGCACTATGGTTTATTTACCTATCTCTGATCACAATCACCAGCAGTGTAGCAGTACCCTTGCCCATTTTTACAGATGTGTAACTTGCCTGAGAACACATAACACAGCTAGAATGTGAACACAGCACCTTTTCTTTTTGTTTTTTTTGGTTGTACCCGTGGCATGGCATGTGGAAGTTCCTGGCCAGGATGGAATCTGAGCCACAGCAGCAACAACACGGAATCCTTAACCACTAGGCCACCAGGGAACTCTTGAACATAGCACTTTCTAACTCAAAGCCAGTTTTATTTCCCCTTCATGTTGCCTTCTGATGCCTGAAGCTTCTAGTTGTACAACCACTCCAGTATTTTCAGTAACCAGTTGTCTATGGATACCTCTAACTTGTTTCCTCACTGGCAAAATTCACTTTTAAAAGCCTTACAAAAGCTAAGTGTGATAAAAATCTTCACACAGACCTTTCTGTAAGTCTGAAATTACTTCAAAATAAGCAGTTAAAAAAGAAAGAATCCTCACATAGAACCATTTTATTATTTCAAAATAGCGGTTTAAAAAATAAAAGTGTTCCTGTCGTGGCTCAGAGGCAATGGAATTCGACTAGTATCCATGAGGATGTGGTTCGATCCCTGGCCCTGCTCAATGGGTTAAGGATCTGGTGTTGCCATGAGCTGTGGTGTAGGTTGCAGATGCAGCTGAGATCCTTCATTGCTGTGGCTGTGGCGTTCAAGGGCAGCTTCAGCTCTGATTTGACTCCTGGCCTGAAAACTTCCATATGCTGCAAATGTAGCCCTAAAAAGTAAAAGTAATAAATAAATAGATAGATAGAAAGATAGATAGATAGATAGATAGATAGAAAGAAAGACACCCTAACTACAGAACCACTGTTGTCTGTGAATGATGAGTATGATGTTCTATTTCATGGATTTGGGGAAAAAGTTATTAAAGTTACATTCTTTTTAACTTATTCAACATTTAGTTCTAAAAAATAAACATTTATAAGAATATCAAGCTTAAACTATAACATCACTAAATGATCCATATCACATTACAACAACTTGGACATGTTTAAATCTCATTCAAGCAGGACAAATATGCATGTTTGCATGTCTAAATGCTACTAACATGGGGAACTTCAACTCATGATATAGCACAATTTTAGAAATTCATTATACACTTCCTTATTAAAAATAAAGTAGGATAAAATACTTGAAAAATTATAATATTTTTCTTTGTATCATTTATCTCAATTCAACAGGACCTCAATGATGCCTGACTACACTCTCTCAATGCCTTCATGCAGTCTTGGGTTCAAGGCTGACAGCAATGCTTTAAGTGAGCAGTATCTTAGGTAAAGCAAGAGAACTGTGAGCAAAGGTGACAACAGCTAGTGGTTAAAAAGCCACAAGCAATAGACAAACAACCAAACCATAATGCCACCAGCAACACTAAGGCAAAAAAATTAGTTTTTTGAAGTTCCCAGCACAGTACCTATTACACATCATATACACTGTATTAAACAAATATCTGTTCAATGAATCAATCAATGAATCACCTTTAAGGCTATCTTTGCAGGTTTGGGGATGGGTGGGTAAATAGGTAGATAGGAGTTAAGAACAGGAGAGTCAAGAAATTTTGTCCAAAGGTGCCTTTCAAACATTTACAACTTGCTGTAATTATTTTAGAAAAGAGAATCCAATGGTATGGTTTTGATGCCTGTGAAAATTCACTGAAATCAATCCAAAATTACCTTAGACACAGGCCACTTGAAAGATCCTTCCAAATGTTTTAATATGACAAACCTAAATTATAATTGTAAATTTAGTTCTCGTACTTATCATAGCATATTGGCTTAGCTACTTCAAGCTCAGACTTGTGTAGAGCCATATTTTTATTGTACATATCATCTTACTGTATATTGCAGTCCCTTTTACAAAATATACAGCATATTTAGTCTTTCTGTGATAAAAGAATTCCATTTAAACTAGACTTCTTGACATAATGACATAATGGTGCACAATGTTGATTTACTCCAAGACAAATATTTATCATTCTATTAGTATTCTCTAAATTAAACTAATTATTAGCAAGGATACAAATACATTAGGTATAAAAATAAAACCTCTGGACTCAAGCAATTATTTTTATTATGGGCTGGAAATAAAAATAGAGTGATTATTAAATAAATGGCAAGAGAAATGTAGCATAAGGATAGTATACTTGTAGTTAATATGTCAGGAGATACATTAAGGAAGTAGCTTTAAAGGTGAAAGGAGAAAGGCTAGTTTCAAGGAAAAGAAAATGGGATAGGGCCTTCAGTTGGGAAAATAGTAGAGTCAACACAAGGAGTTTAACACTTTAAAATATCTAAGGCAAGGAATGATGAACTATGGTCCATGGGCCAAATTCAGTCCACTGCTTGCTTTTGTATAGCTTGTGGGCCATCAATGTTTTTGTATTTTTTAATGGTTGGAAAAAAATCAAAAGGAGAATTTTATAGCAGATGATAATTAGGAAACCCATATATAAAGTTTTAAGGCCATAGAGCAATGCCATGTCTATTCATTTACTTATTGTCTATGACTGCTTTCATACCACAAGGCAGAGTTGAGTAGTTGCAACAGAGACCATGTGAATCATAAAGCCTAAAATATTTTACAATCTGGCCCTTCAGAGAAAAAGTCTGTTAACCTCTTCTCTTAGGAAGGCTTGAGTGAGGGGAGGGTGGGGGAAGAATCTAGAGAAGTAAAGACAGAAAGGTAGGCTATGGAAAAGATTTGGGTCTATAATTCTATGAGTAATGGGGAAGTCATTAAAGAGTTTTAAGTAGGAAAGTAACAATGAGATATGCATTGTGAAAAGCTCATTCTGATTGTTATATGTAACCAGTGTTACGAGATAAGTAAGGAAGCTTAATGTAGAAAGTAGTTAAGCAAAATATGAACACAGCTTAGACTACAGGGCTGGAAAAATAAAATAAAGAAGCCGGGCAAGATTACTTCTAGGATTCTCTTCCAGCTCTAAAATGTTAAGAATCACAGGGGTTTGTTTACAGGTTTGGTTTTACAACTTTCCAGTGTATTTTCAATTACTACAAACAATTCTGAAAACTGTTATGCTATGAACTGCTAACAAGAAATATCCAATAGAGCAT
Source organism: Phacochoerus africanus (assembly GCF_016906955.1). Classification (NCBI taxonomy): domain Eukaryota; kingdom Metazoa; phylum Chordata; class Mammalia; order Artiodactyla; family Suidae; genus Phacochoerus; species Phacochoerus africanus. The sequence goes on from NC_062558.1 coordinate 127,778,815, forward strand.
TATGCATCTAAAAAGTTTGGAAATTACTGCAGAATAAATGATCCCCCTCCCCCATTAGAATGCTTTCTAAAATACAGTTTATATCTTTCACAAGTTGAAAAGGACTAGTTTTATAAAATTTATGTTTAAAAAATTTACAGATAATATAATGTAAGTTAACACAGAGAGGGAATAAACACAAATACTGCTCAGATACATTTTCACTGTACTTTCTTTCCCATAATGTAGTGATGACAAAACAAAGAACATACCTGCTACATTCTAGCAATGTAACTTTAAGGCGGCCTTCAGTAAGTGCCCACTGTTGTATATGGATATGCTCTTCTTCCTCTTCTTCAAATCCTTTCAAGGTTTGGAATGGGAAAAATGGCTTAAACCTGACAAAAGTAAAGATAAGTCTAAGTTTCTGAATAATAAACATTTAAAGCATAATAACAAAACCTAGCTGTAGGAAAACAACCCAAAACAAATACCTAATACTGCATGCACTCTACAAAACCAAAACTTAATATACTCCCCCATAACTGGCAGCAAATGGTGCCTTCTGTGGTACCCAGATCTCCTGTTTTTTTGGCATACTCTCATTGACAAGGCAGAACACCTATAACAAAGAAAAAGAACATCTAGAGCCCACCAAGTAGGTCCTAAAACTTGGGTGCAGCAGGAGAGAGATTCTTTCTGGACCAGATGGGAAGAGTGTTCCTACAGTAAATGATGAAAATTAAGAATGCACTGATCCCTGGTATGGAAAAAGACATAAAGACCAACGGAACAGAATAGAGAACCCAGAAATAAACCCAGACAACTATGGTCAATTAATCTTCAGCAAGGGAGGTAAAATACAAAATGGGAATAAGACAGTCTCTTCAATAAATGCTGCTGGAAAAACTGGACAGCTGCATGTAAACCAACGAAACTAGAACACATCCTCACACCATGCACAAAAATAAACTCAAAATGGCTTAAAGACGTAAACATAAGATACCACAAAACTCCTAGAAGGGAACATCAGCAAAACATTCTATGACATCAACCTTACAGATGTTTTCTCAGGTCAGTCTCCCAAAGCAATAGAAATGAAAACAAAAACCAATGGGACCTAATCAAACTTAAAAGCTTTTTTTGCACAGCAAAGGAAACCATAAACAAAATGAAAAGACAAACTACTGAATAGGAAAAAATACCTTCAAATGATGCAAAAAACAAGGGACTAATCTCCAAAAAATACAAACAATTCATACAACCCAAGAGCAAGAAATCAAAAAACCCAATTGAAAAATGGGCAGAAGACCTAAAGAGACATTTCTCCAAAGAAGACATAACAGATGGTCAACAGGAACATGAAATAATGCTCAACACCACTAATTATTAGAGAAATGAAACTCAAAACTACAATGAGGTACCAGCTCACACTGGTCAGAATGGCCATCATTTGTGAGTCTATGAATAAGAAATGCTGGAGAGGGGAGTTACCGTTGTGGCGCAGCAGAAACGAATCCGACTAGGAACCATGCGGTTGTGGGTTACATCCTTGGCTTCGCCCAGTGGGTTAAGCTGTAGCTCCTATTAGACCCCAAGCCTGGGAACCTACATATGCTGTGTGTGCGGCCCTAAAAGCAAAATAAATAAATAAATGAATAAATAAATAAATAAATGTTAAAAAAAAACAAACAAATGCTGGAGAGGGTGTGGAGAAAGGGGAACCTTCCTATGCTGTTGGTAGGAATGTAACTTGGTACAACCACATGGAAAACAGAATGGAAATACCTCAGAAAACTAAATATAAAACTACCATATGATCCAGCAATCCCACTCCTGGGCATATATTCAGACAAAAGAATCACTGAAAAAGATACATGCACCCCAACGTCCACTGAAGCACTATTCACAATAGCTAAGACATGGAAACAACGTAAATGTCCACTGACAGATGAATGGATTAGAAGATGTGGCACATACGCACAATGGAATACTATTCAGCCATAAACAGCAACAAAATGATGCCATTTGCAGCAACATGGATGGAACTAGAGACTCATACTGAGGGAGGGAGGTCAGAAAGACAAATACCATATGATATCATATCTGGAATCTAATATACAACACAAATGAACCTATCTACAGAAGACAAACTCATCAACATGGAAAACAGATTTGTGGTGGCCAAAGGGGATGGGGAGAGAGTGGGATGGACTGGGAGTATTGAGGGTGTGGGACAGGTGGACCATCAGGGAGGGAAGCAGGGATGAGCATGATGACTGAGAAAGAAATACATGGACATCTAACACGACAGCGTGTGTGTGTTGTATACCAGGTATTATCTCGTAACAGGGACACTGTCCCCCAGCCCACATGCCTAGATTGCCTTGAGAGCCCCCTAACTGGTCTCTTGGCCTCCCCACTGTACTTACCTTCCTTTCTGCCAGATTCATCAGCCTAAAGCACCATGTTTATCTTACTATTCTCAGATCTTCCAGGACAAACTTCCGCCCTGCAGGGACTTCCCACCTTCCTTCCTTTGGCCATGTTTTCTGCTACTTCCCATCACACCCATACACACCTTCACCTACACACACACACACACACACACACACACACACACTCACACAAGTCTCCACATATTTGCCTGCGTTTTGTCCATCTGCAATTCTCGCACCCTCCTCCTCCGCATTCTCTTTTTGTTTAAAATGGCTTTTCCTTCTTTCTTTCTTTCTTTCTTTCTTTCTTTCTTTCTTTCTTTCTTTCTTTCTTTCTTTCTTTCTGTCTGTCTGTCTGTCTGTCTGTCTGTCTTTCTGTCATTTCTCGGGCTGCTCCCGAGGCATATGGAGGTTCCCAGGCTAGGGGTCGAATCGGAGCTGTAGCTGCCAGCCTACGCCAGAGCCACAGCAACGCAGGATCCGAGCCGTGTCTGCAACCTACACCACAGCTCATGGCAACCCCAGATCGTTAACCCACTGAGCAAGGGCAGGGATGGAACCCGCAACCTCATTGTTCCTAGTCGGATTCGTTAACCACTGCGCCACGATGGGAACTCCCCAAACGGCTTTTATGAGATATAATTCACATACCATACAATTCATCTAGTTAAAGTGTACGACAAAATAGGTTTTAGCATATTCACAGACATATGCAACCTTCCACAGTTAACTGTAGAATACTTTCATCACCTTAGAAAAAGAAACCCCATACCCTTTAGCGATCACCTCCCAATCCCCCAGCCTCACACTACCAGATCTAGGCAAGCAGGAAGCCTCTCTCTTTCTCTACAGCTGTCCCTGTTTGGGACATTCTATAGGAATGGAATCCGTACATGTGGTCTTTTTGCTTTGTGGACTGGCTTCTTCCACTCAGCATAACATTTCCAAGGTCTGCCTGTTCATTCCTTTTCATGGACAAATAATAATGCTCTAATTCCTCCTATCTTTCAAAATTCAGCCTGCTCGCCACGTGCTCCAGGAAACTTCTGTAATTCCTCAGGCCTCTTGACCTCTCCCTGGGATATTCACAGTGCAGCACAGGCTCGTTCCTGCATCCTTTCTTTCCCCATCTGACAGTGTCACAGGCCAGTTCCCTGGGAAGCAGGCTCTCTGCAGGCAAGTTTCCTGGGGAATGCTCTTGAGCCCAGTCTCATGGGGGAATGACAGCTGCAGGAGTGGGCAGAGGGAGAAGCTGAGCTGCAACCCTGCGACCACCATCTCAGCCAACTTCCAGGAGCTCGGAACCTGGGAGGACCCTCCGTGCTGGGCAAGGCTGGGCTTTTATACACCCATGTCAACAGCCATTGGATGCTGCTGCTCTGGGAAAAAGGCGAGATCTTGGGTGAGCTGTCTCTCCTCAGGCAAGGGCAAGTCCTGAAAAGGGACTGAGCCGAGAGCTGCAGCTAGCAGCACCTCCGACAGCTGGGGTGAATGAAGCCACCATGGTGTCCACTATTGACGGAATGCCCCTTGAGGTTGGGGACCATGCCACCCTTCCTGCTTGCCTTTCCCTCCCGCCGCACCTGAGCTTTGCTTGAAGTCAGGCTTTGGGGTCAGACAGACATGGATTCAAATCCCAGCTCTGCCACATATATCTGAGGAACCACAGACACTTTCCCAATTCCTCTAAGCCTGTTTCCTCATCCATGAACAGGGGCTAATAACAGCCCCTACCTTGCAGTTATTGCGAATACTAAGTGAGCTGATGTTTGTAAAGCATTTAATAGTACTGGTACATACTAAGCTCCCAACAAGTGTTAGCTATTGTTATGATTAATGTTACTGTTTGCAGATGCTCAGGACCTCCTGATCATCAGCTGACAAAGGGATGGAAGCTGATATAAACTGAGGGACAGCCACAGACTCCCAAGGCAACATAAAGAAAAACAAAAATAAACAAATGAGACCTAATCAAACTTATAAGCTTTTGCACAGCAAAGGAAACCATAAACAAAATGAAAAGACAACATACAGTATGTGAGAAAATAGTTGCAAAAGATGCAACTGACAGGGGCTCAGTGTCCAAAATATACGAAAAACTCACATAACTCAACACCAAAAAAAACAGACAACCCAACTGAAAAATGGGCAGAAGACCTAAGGAGACATTTCTCCAAAGAAGACAGATGGATGGCCAGCAGGCACATGGAAAAATGCCCAACATCACTAATTATTAGAGAAATGCAAAGCAAAACTACAATGAGGTGCTGCCTCACACTGGTCAGAATGGCATCACTAATAAGGCTACAAGTAACAAATGCTAGAGAGGGTGTGGAGCAAAAGGAACCCTCCTGCACTGTTGGTAGGAATGTAAATTGGTACAACCACTATGGAAAACAGTATGGAGATTCCTCAGGAAACTAAATATAGAACTACCATATGATCTAAAAATCCCACCCCTGGGCATATATCCAGACATAACTACAATTCAAAAAAAAAAAAAAAATACATGCATCCCTATGTTCATGGCAGCACTATTTACAACAGCCAAGACATGGAAGCAACCTAAATGTCCATGGACAGATGAATGGAATAAGATGTGGTACATATATTCAGTGGAATACTACTCAGCCATAAAAAGAGCAAATAATGCTATTTACAACAACATGGATGCAACTAGAGATTCTTATACTAAGAGAAATAAGTCAGAAAGACAGAGACAAATACTGTATGATATCACTTATATGTGGAATTTAAAATATGGCACAAATGAATCTACCTACAGAACAGAAACAAACTCATGGATATGGAGGACAGACTTGTGGTTGCCAAAGGGGACAGGAGAGGAAGAGGGATGGATGAGGAGTTTGCGGTTAGTAGTTGCAAACTATTGCATTTGGGGTGGATAAACAATGAGATTCTGCTGTATAGCATAGGGAACTATATCTAATCACTTGTAATGGAACATGATGGAGGATGATGTGAAAAAAGAATGTATATAAATGTACGGCTGGGTCACTGTGCTGTAGCAGACAGAACACTGTAAATCAACTATAATAAATTAAAAAAAAAAAAGAATGCAGGAGTTCCCATCGTGGTACAGTGGAAATGAATCCAACTAGGAACCATGAGGTTGCAGGTTCAAACCCTGGCCTTGTTCAGTGGGTTAAGGATCTGGCATTGCCGTGAGCTGTGGAGCAGGCCAGCAGCTACAGCTGTGATTGGACCCCTAGCTTGGGAACCTCTATATGCCGTGGGTGCAGCCCTAAAAAGCCCTCCCCCCCAAAAAAAAGAATGGATTGCTCCATGGAAATAATATAACTGGATAGTAATTAGTACATGATAATGATAAATAACAGCAGCAGAAGCAGCAGCAAAGGTATTTATCAGAGATGTTTACTAAGAGCGTTTTTTTGCTAAGAGCATTACAGGCTTTATATCTTATTCAATGCTCACAATCCTGAGTGGGTAATACTACTAACTTTCCTCTCCAGATGAGGGTTAGAAAGGTTAAAGAATTTGTTTGACATTACACTGTGAGTGGTATAACCAGAATTCAAGCTAGTTTCACTTCATCAAGCCCAAACTATGTAGCATTTCATTTACCCATGAATTACTCAGGACTTTTTTTTTTATCATTGTTTTTATTTTTAGGGCCGCACCCTCGGCATACGGAGGTTCACAGGCTAGGGGTCCAATTGGAGCTGCAGTTGCAAGCCTACACCCGACCTACAGCAACATGGGATCTGAGCTGTGTCTGCGACCTATACCACAGCTCATAGCCGGATCCTTAACCCCTGAACGAGGCCAGGGATTGAACCCGCATCCTCATGGATACTAATCAGGTTTGTTAACCACTGAGCTATGACAAGAACTCCTATTCAGGCCTTTATGTGCTGTTAGCACCCTTGTTTTTTATGGAGAAGCTCATGGCAAGTTATAAACTGTAGGAGTTAAAAAACTTTAATCTGAAACATAATCTGTGTATAATCTTTAGTCCTTTTTTTTTTTTTCCTTTTTGATCTTTTTAGGGCCGCACCTGCAGCACCTGGAGGTTCCCAAGCTAGGGTTCCAATTGGAGATGTGGCTGCTGGATTATACCACAATGTGGGATCCAAGCTGTGTCTGTGGCCTACACCACAGCTCCCGGCAACGCCAGATCCTTAATCCACTGAGCAAGGCCATGGATTGAATCTGCGTCCTCATGGATGCTAGTCAGATTCGTTTCCACTAAGCCATGACGGGAACTCCTAATCTTCAATCTATTAAAGCAAAGGACAAAGAAAGTCAAAGACAATTGGGCTTAAGGGCCTATAGTTTTTAATTAATCCTGCACACTGTCACTAGACATATTTGTCTACTCAAAAAGCTTTAATGCTTTCTCACTAACCACACACCATAAAAGAGTTCTATGGAGTTCCTCTTGTGGTTCAGTGGTAACAAACGCGAACGAGTATCCATGAGGATGTGGGTCAAATCCCTGACCTTGCTCAGTGGGTTAAGGATCTGTTGTCGTTGTGAGCTGTGGTGCAGGTCACAGACACAGCTCCGATCCCACATTGCTGTGGCTGTGATTTAGACCAGCAGCTGCAGCTCCAATTTGACCTGTAGCCCAGGAACCTCCAAATGCCACAGGTGTGGCCCTAAAAAAAAGTTCTCGGTTTCACACTGGGGGTCTATCAATCTTTCCGATGCTATTTTCCTTTATTAGAAACCTTCCAATCTAGGAAGCATAGTCACCCCAACATACCCAGAATATACTGCACAGATTCCTGCTTTCAAGTCTTTTGTACCAACTGGAAGTTTCCCCTACCCCTCAAAGTCTACCCAAATCCTAAATACTTACTGTAATCAGCTTTAGGTCCTAGACAGTAGCAGACCACACGCACTGCTATCATTCTTTAGCTCAAATTGCTGAGCATTTATGCCTTAAAATCTCAAATGTGACCTGATTCCACAACTGTCTGTACCCTTACACATACTATCAGGACTGAAATATGTGTTGATCTGGTATATAAAAATTCAACATTAAAAATAAACATTTGGAAAATATGAATAGCCCACAACTTAAAGATATTGTGGAGGAGAAGAATACTATTTTATGATTTCTCAATGAATGGGATTAAAGAAAAAAACTTTTTAGGGAAAGGTAAGAAGACATACAGATAATGTTCAGTTCTTTTCTCTCGCTTCTGAAATAGATGGAAAACGGAAAGCCCTCTTCATTTTCTTAGCTTCCTTTGAAATCATTTGATTCAGACAGAATGGCACCAAATTTTTGAGAGGAAAAAAAAGTTAGAAACTACATCTATCATGTTAATACAATGTTGTAGCTGAGAGTTTTTTTAATAAACAAGCCTTATGGCTCCTAAAGAACATGTAACTCTGTCACTCTATTAAAAAAAACCATAAAGAGCATTATATATATTAGTAACTTTGAATATTATAATCCAAGTTTGCCAAATCACAGTTGCTCTATGAATCAACTTTTCTTGTCAAGTAGACAGCTAAAATTCAATAAAAAGTTTTCTCACAGGTATGTGGCGTCAATGTTATAAATAGTAGAATCTAATTTGGGTTTATTAATGCTTCTAAGGGGTTTGCTAAGAGATTCACACACAAAAATAAACTAAAATCAGAAAAATGTATTTCATTTAAAATAACACATTAGGAATTCCCATCATAGCTCAGTGGTTAACAAACCCAACCAGTATCCATGAGGACGCAGGTTCGATCCCTGGCCTTGCTCAGTGGGTTAAGGATCCAGTGTTGTCAGGAGCTGTGGTATAAGTAGCAGATGCAGCTCAGATCCCGAATTGCTGTGGCTGTGGCATAGGCAGGCAGCTACAGCTCCGATTCGACCCACAGCCTGCGAACTTCCATATGCTGTGGGTGAAACTCTTAAAAGACAAAAATAAAAGATAAAGATAACACATTAAACAGTGGGATAAAAGCTACTTGTTCGGCAAGCTAATAAACAGAATCTACACATTCACATTCTCTAAGAACATTTTGTTTTCAAAACTTTTAGTGCAGCCCTTAAAGTATCCCAAATCCATAAAGGAATCCAAACTTGATAGCAGGTTACTTCTATCCCTTCCTTTTATCTTCCCATCCTACCACAAAATCCTTCCTTAGAATTCATTAGCTTTTATCTCCTGTTAACCTATCAACTTAAAAATGTCACTGTTTCCTCACTTCAGTTCCCAGAAAACTAGGCTTCTTTTACAAGCTGCCTGTACTTCCTCTTATATAAATGACAGCACAACACTCCACTGACCTGCTGCCCAGTGAAACTGGTGAAATTATTAAAACAAAAATTAAAACAAAAATTAAAGGCCGTAGAAATGGTCCTAAGGGCAAATAGCAAATAAAGAAATGGAGTTCCCACCATGGTACAGGGGGTTAGGGATCTACCACTGCTGCAGTTGTGGCATAGGTCGTAGCTCCAGCTCACATTTGATCCGTGGCCTGGGAACTTCCATATGCCAAGGGGGTGACCAAGAAAGAAAGAAAGAAAGAAAAAGAAAGAAAAGAAAGAAGGAAAGAAAGAGAAAATCAACAGAAATATGGTAAGAAAGGTGAGACTCTGGTGTTGGAGCCAAGAATGCTTCCTCCAGCAGGCTCAACAAGGAGGAGATTCCACTGGGGACTGCAGAAACCAAGAACACAGTCTGTCTGGCCCCCCAGCTCCCTGTCAGAGTGTTTTCCTCCTTGGAAGAGGAGGGTATGAATGTTTCTCATCTGGCCCTCAGCTACCTATTACTAGGATAAAATCCTGGCAAGGGTGGTCAAGAGATTGGGGAGTGCCTTTCTTTGCCCAGTCCCACTTGTGGAACAGGGACTCTACCTTGGGCATAGCACACTAAGAATACTGGGGCCTTGACTATCCTTGCCCCAGCTCATGACACAGTGGTTCTATACCAAGAGAGGCAAGCCAAGAGGATCTCAGGCTGCTGCCAGCCCTCATTCCACCTCCATCTAGCATCCAACAGCTAGAGTGGGAGGGTCACTCACAGCGAAGCTGGCCATTGTCCCCATCCCTAGCTCCAGAGCCCTGTTCAAAGATTTTGCTGAGGGAGAAGGAAAGGGAAAGGAGGGCGTAAAATAGCTCCTAAACTCTTCCCAAAGGGAATTAGCTACATTTACAATAGAATATGAAGCTCAAACTTAAGGGTGTTTTCAGGAACAGTGGAGGTTGTGATGAAAGGCCAATGGGAGGAGAGTCACGGATTTAATGAAGATAGACCCCACAATAAAGGCTGCCTAGTTTGCAGCAGAGAATTAGTAAATAAGACAGATGGGAGGAGCTCTCCTGGGACCAGAACAAATATCAAACATCAAAAAGAAAAAAAATGCCTAGGAATAAACCTACCTAAGTAGGTAAAAGCCCTGTACTCTGAAAACTATAAGACTCTGATGAAAGAAATTGAAGATGACACAAACAGATGGAAAGATATACCATATTCTTGGACTGGAAGAATCAATTCTGTTTAAAGTGAGTATACCATCCAAAGCAATTTACACATTCAATGCAATCCCTATTAAGTTACCAACAGCATTTTCCACAGAACTAGAACAAAAACATTTTAAATTTGTATGGAAACACTAAAGACCCTGAATAGCTAAAGCAATCCTGAGAACAAAAAATGGACCTGGAGGAATCCAGTCCCCTGACTTTGGGCTATATTACAAAGCTACAGTCATCAAAACAATATGGTACTGGCATGAAAACAGAAATATAGATCAATAAATGGATAGAAAACCCAGAAATAAACCCACACACCTATGGTCAGTTAATCTATGACAAAGGAGGCTCAGAAACACACAATGGAGAAAAGACAGTCCCTTTAATAAGTGGTGCTGGGAAAACTGGACAGCTACATGTAAAAGAATGAAATTAGAACATTCTCTAACACCACACATAAAAATAAACTCCAAATGGATTAAAGACTTAAATGTAAGACCAGATACTATAAAACTCTTAGAGGAAATGCAGGTAGAACACTCTTCGACACAAATCGCAGCAGTATCTTTTTGGATCCACCTCCCGGAGTAATGAAAATAAAAACAAAAATAAACAAGTGGGAGCTAGTTAAAATATCTGCAAACAAAGTACCAACAAAGGATTAATCTCCAAAATATACAAAGAGTTCATGCAGCTCAATATTGAAAAACAAATAACCCAAACAAAAAATGGGCAGAAGATCTACAGACATTTTGCCGAAGACAAATGGCCAAAAACACATAAAAAGATATTCAACATCACTAATTAGAGAATGCAAATCAAAATTATGAGGTACTACCTCACATCACCCAAAATGCCTATCATTAAAAAGTGTATAAGTAACAAATGCTAAAGAGGGTATGGAGAAAAGGGAATCCTCCTACACTGCTGGTGAGAATGTAAACTGGTGCACCCACTATGGAGAATAGTATGGAGGTTCCTCAAAAAACCAGAGTTCCCTTGTGATCCAGTAATCCCATTCTTGGGCACATACCTGGACAAAACTATAATTCGAAAAGATACCTGCACCCCTGATGTTCACAGCAGCACTATTTACAACACCCAAGACACGGAAGCATCCTAAGCGTCCTAAGTTGTGGTATATATTTATTTAACAGAATAGTTCTCAGCCATAAAAAAGAATAATGCCATTTGCAGCAACACGAAAGACCTAGAGATTATTATACTAAGTGAAGTAAGCCAGAGAAAGACAGATATATGATATTACTTACATGTGGAATCTAAAAGAAATGATACAAATTATCCTACTTACAAAATAAAAACAGACTCACAGACTTCAAAAGTTTATTCTTACCAAAGGGGAAAGGTAGGGGGGAGGAATGAATTAGGAGTTTGGGATTAACATATACACACTGCTATATATAAAACAGATAATCAACAAGGACCTACTATATAGCACAGGAAACTCTACTCAATATTCTGCAATAACCTGTAATTCTGTAACATGGGAAAAGAATGCATGTATGTGTGTGTGTGTGTGTGTGTGTGTGTATAACTGAATCACTTTGCTGTACACCTGAAACTAACACAACACTGTAAATCAAGTATATGCCAAAATAAAATAAAAATTAAAAATTAAATTAACAAAAAAGGAGCCACACTTTGATTGGATTACTCTGTAGAACAATGCCCCAGGGCGTTGTTGAAAAAAATACACACAATGCCAGAGACTTAACACTCTACTGAAATAATCCAGGCAAATCACTAAAAAACAAAAACATAATAAGCCCTTGGGAGAGGGGGATCAGTGTCTAGTTACTACAATATATTATATAAATATTTGGTTTCCACAAAAAAATTATGAGGCCTACAAAGAAACAGGAAACATGATCCATAAAGCAGAAAGAAAGCAGGCAACACAAACTGCCAGTTCAAGCGACCAGGTGTTGGATTAACAGTAAAAGACTTCAAAACAGCTCTTATAAATATGGCCACAAAAGAATTTTCAAAGCATGATTCAAAAAGGGAGGTATTATGACAATGTCACATTAAATATGTAATATCAATGAATATATACATAGAAATATTAAAACAACAACAACAACAACCAGGAACTCTGGAGTTGAAAAGTACAAGAAAACTTAAAGTACAGTGAAATTTTAAAATTTACCAAAAGGGCTCTGAACAGTTGATATGAACTGACAGAAGAAAAAAAAAAAGGAGTGATTTGAATACAGAGGAACAGAGGTATACAAGGCAAAGGGGGGGGGGAATGAAGAAAAATAAACTGAGCCTTAGAGAAATGATACCACTAAGTATACCAACTTACACATAATAGGAATGCCAGGAGGAGGGGAGAGGAGAGGAGGAAAGAAAGAAGAGCAAAAAAATTCATAAAGAGGTAGCTAGTAAGCCCAAAAGCCACAAATTATGAGATTATGAGATTTCATTCATATGACAATCCAGAATAGATAAACCTACAGAGACAGAAAGTTTGCTTAGGGTTGGGGGTGGTAGGTGAGTTAGGAGAATGATGGGTTTAAGGGTATGGGATTTGTTTCTGAGGTGGTAAAAATGTTCTAGGAATTCCCTTCCTGGCTCAGCGGTTAATAAATCTGACTAGCATCCATGAGGACAAAGGTTTGATTCCTGGCCTCGCTCAGTGGGTTAAGGATCTGATGTTCCCGTGAGCTGTGGTGTAGGTTGAAGACGCAGCTCAGATGCCGAGTTGCTGTGGCTGTGGTGCAGGCCAGTGGCTACAGCTCTGATTCGACCCCTAGCCTGGGAACCTCCACATGCTGCGGGTGTGGCCCTAAAATAGCCAAAAAAAAAAAAAAAAAAGTTCTAAAATTGACTGTGGTGATAGTTGTAAATATCTGCGAATACATTAAAAACCACTGAGTTGTAGCTTTAATTAGGTAAACTGTATGTAGTATGAATTATATCTCAATAAAGCTCAGTTACCCAAAAATAACTGCTCTTATTGCTTTGATATGTAAATGTTTGGTTAGAATTATCCAATTTTAGAAGCAAAACCATAAATGACACATCTCCATTAAAACAATTTATAGCACCTTTTAAGGCTCATGAAAAGCCAAAATTTATTGAATGGTTACCATACCAGATGCTGACTGTATAAAGCATCTATTTGCTCACTTAATCCCCCTTTTGGATTATTTCAGTGGTGTGCTAAGTCTCTAGGCATTAGCACACTGTACATAAGGAAACAGTCTTAGAGGTCTCACAAATAGTATACATTGCAGCCAGAATTGGAACCTGTATTAGTCTGCCGGCACTGTCATAACAGAATACCACAGGCTAGGTAGCTTAAAAAACAGAAATTTATTTTCTCACAGTGGAAGTCTAAGATCAAGGTGCCAGGACTGGTTTCTGGTAAGGCCTCTCTCGTCGCTTGCAAACAGCCACCTTCTTGCTGCATCCTCGTCTGGCTTTTTTTTCCTGCATACATACTCTTCCTTTTCCTTTAAGGACACCAGTCCTATTGGATTAGATCCATCCTTTTGACCTCATTTAACTTTAATTACCTCCTTAAAGGCCCTAGTATCTCAAATACAGTTATATTGAGAGTTGGGGCTTCAACATTTTGGGGTCACAATTTTGTCCGTAAATGAACTCAAATATAACTCCAAAGCCTGGTCTATAGTTCCTGAGGCTGATTTGATTACCATTCTGTTTTCTGCTGGGATACATGCTCTAAACCTGGTCTGGAGGTACCTGACAAGGATGGTCATGGTTTCTAATACATTACTCCGCTTGATCCTCAGGGACATGGTGAGGCATAGCATTTCCCCATTTCACATAACAGGGTCAGAGAGAACAGAGTCTTGCTGGAGACTGCATGCTTTATTAAACAGCTGCATGAAGAAGATATACGCCAGCAAAATGAGGGCATAAATCAGTAGATGCAAGTCAAGGAAGCAATGATTTCCTAAATCCAGATGACAGGGGCGTGGCAAACAGAGAAGTCCAGTTTGGGGCAGGTGATGAAAGCTCCAAGAAGTGATCTCCAGGAAATAGACAAGGCAGAAGAAATGAGAAGGAAGAGGTTCATTTTTCAATTACATCTTAAAGATTTGGTTAAGGCAATTTGGTTAGACAATAGAGAAGACTTCAAACGTGACTCTAGGAAGCAATATGCTTTGAGTGGCACAAAAGATCTTCAAACTGGGATGTAGAGAAGAAAACATAAACCTGCATATTAGGTGGTGCTGCAATTTAAAAAACTGAGTAGGGAGTTCCCATCGTGGCGCAGTGGTTAACGAATCCAACTAGGAACCATGAGGTTGCAGGTTCGTCCCTGCCCTTGCTCAGTGGGTTAACAATCTGGCATTGCCGTGAGCTATGGTGTAGGTCGCAGACGCAGTTCGGATCCCGCGTTGCTGTGGCTCTGGCGTAGGCTGGCAGCTACAGCTCCGATTAGACCCCTAGCCTGGGAACCTCCCATATGCCATGGGAGTGGCCCAAGAAATGTCAAAAAGACAAAAAAACAAAACAAAACAAAAACAAACAAAAAATTGAATAGACCTAATGATAATGTAAATACTCCATTCAAGGAAGACTGAACACTGAAGAGAACATAAATGTTATCGATTATATATATAAATGAGAATGTAGTTCAATGAATGAATTGAAAATAGTGACATAACCAGACTGGGACTTTACCCACTTCCCCAGAAAGGAAGGTGAGAAAGGATGGCACCTAGCTAAATCTTCATCTATCCTAGTAGGAACTCAATCAACAGACAGTGTCTAAAGTTGTTGGATCAGGATAGCTGCATGACTTTGCAAAGCAATACAGAGGTAACATCACAATTAGCGTAGCTAACATTTACTCAGTACTTACCATGTAAAAGTCATTACGTTTAGGTACTATACTGAATCCCCATTTTGTAGATGAGGAAACTGAGACACAGAAGTTAAATAACTTGCTCATGGTTACACAATAAGTGGTAGAGCTAAAAAAAGAATCCAAGCAGTCTGGCTTCTGCGTTATTAATCACTGCCTCTTAAAAGCTGTTAAAAACAGAAATAGTTTCAACTAGAGATTTTCATACTAACTGAAGTCAAAAAGAGAAAGACAGATACCGTATGATACCATTTATATGTCGAATCTAAAATATGGCACAAACGAAACTATCTACAGAACAGAAACAGACTCGCAGACATAAAAACATATTTGCGGTTGTCAAGGGGGAGAGGAAGGAAGGGGATGGACTGGGAATTTGGGGTTGCAGATGCAAACTATTACATTTAGAATGGATAAGCAATGAGGTCTACCGTATAGCACAGGGAACTATACCCAATTTCTTGTAAAAGAACATGATGGAAGATAATATGAGAAAAAGAATGTTCATGTATGTATGACTGGGTCACTCTCCTATACGGCATAAATTGACACAACACTGTAATCAGCTATACTTAATTAAAAACATTATATACCAGTAAAAAATAACAGAAATAGTAGTTACAAATGGTTTGCTTTTGAAGAGTCAGGGAGGAAAGTAGAGGGTTTAGAGAGGTAACTGCTGATTTTAATTCTAAGTCCTTCTGTTTATACTGATTTTTAAATTATGTATGTTAACTCAAATGAAAAGACAGAAGCTATCAAACATTGAAAAGGATGTGAAACTGCTAGTGTGCATTATAACTACTTTGAAAACTGTGTGTGGCATTATCTAGTATGCCTGAAAAGATGCTTAACCTATGACCCAGCAATCCTACATATCTAACAGAAATGTGTGTAAATGCTCCCTGAAAGACATGTATAAAAACATTAATAACAGTAATATTCAACTGTTCATCAACAATAGAAGGGATAAACTGAGGTGCATTCTAGTGGAATACACCACAGCAAATACAATGAACAAATTACATCTATATACGATAACACGGATTATTCTCACAAACATACTGTTGAGCCAAAGAAGCTAGAAAAACAATGAGGGGCATATACTACGGCTCAATTTATATAAAGTTCAAAAACAGGCAACACCCAATCCCCCCCACCCCCCCAGCAAAGGTGGTAGAAGTCAGGACAGTAGTTACTCTTAGGCAAAGCAGGAAGGTGGCATATGAAGGACTTCCTAGTTGCTGGTGATATTCTATTCCTTGTTCTGTTCATTTA
This sequence comes from Phacochoerus africanus, assembly GCF_016906955.1. Classification (NCBI taxonomy): domain Eukaryota; kingdom Metazoa; phylum Chordata; class Mammalia; order Artiodactyla; family Suidae; genus Phacochoerus; species Phacochoerus africanus. The sequence goes on from NC_062558.1 coordinate 127,794,845, forward strand.
ATGGATTTTTACAATTACTGCACTTTGTAAGCAATGAGTTATACTTCAATAAATGTTTAAAAGAAAAAACATATTTAATTTAAATATGCATTACTTGCTACCATTTTAAAAATACATATTTAAAATTTTACACCTACAAGAGAAGCCAAGCCTTCTTCTCATATGTGGATCTGAGAAGATCTTTTTTAACATCTTAAAATATGTTTTTGCTCTGACTAAGATGTTTCTTCAAGACTGCTCTATAAGCACCCTGAATGCCAGCTGGTGACATCTCCATCACATGGCAGCACTAAAACTGTTTGCAAACACTGTGATCTTTAGAGAAAATGGGTTTACTACGAACCCAATATAAAAATATTCTGAGGTCTAAATCCACTCTTTACTTCAGCATGGGTTCTTGTGTCCTTGCCAAAATAATAAATATGCTAGACTTTTCAGCTCAACAAAAGGGAAAACCTTCTAGTAATCAGAGCTAGTCAAAAAGGACAAAGTTGTCTCAATGCACTGCATGCCTTCTGTCTCTAGAAATATTCAGCTAGAGGTTAGATGAAGTTTTCATCAAGGAAGGAAGGTAAAGAACACAAAATTAAGAATCATACAAACATAGATTATAGTCCCAACTCCTAAAGATTTGTCGCAGAATAATCAAGGGAGGGGAGCATGGGAAGATACAGATTAATGATTGTCTGGTTACTGATAATAAGGGCTCACTGAACTATTCTCAACTTCTGAGTATATCTGAAATTTCCCATAACGGAGAATTCAAAGGTTAGTTCTGTATACGAAAACAACTTGGGTTCTCTCTCTGTTTCCTTTCTCCTCTATACTTTCCATGGTAGTATCATTTGCTCTTACTGCTTAAGTTCCATTTATTTATGCTCAAAAGCAAATGAAACATCTTTTCTTCAAACTTGCTCCTCTCCTGTTTTCTGTTATTGGCCACTGATTTCATAGTCTTAGAAAGCAAAAGTTACCTTTTTCCTTTTTCTCACAACCAACCAGTTACCCCTCCACTCCCCCAACTTTATATTGCTAAAAATGTCTGGTCTACTATTTTTCTTTGTTCCCCACTAGCTTGGTTCAGGTTTTCAATGATTACTTAAGAGTTTTTTTATTTCTAAGATTTTGTTTCCTCTTCTTAAAAAAGACTACTTTTTGGAGTTCTCACTGTGGCTCAGCAGGCTAAGGACTTGACATTATCTCTGTGAGGATTCAGGTTCGATCCCTGGCCTTGCTCAATGGGTAAAGGACCCAGCGTTGCCACAAGTTGCAGCATAGGTTGCAGATACAGCTTAGATCTGGAGTTGGTGTAGGTGTAGGCTGCAGCTCCAGCTCCAGCTCCAATTTGACCCCTGGCCTGAGAACTTCCATATGCCACGAGTACAGTGGTAAAAGAAAAAAAAAAAGACTACTTTTTTAACCAAAACCAAAAGCCTCTTTTATTTTAAGACTACTACAAAGATTTAGGGAGTTCACAAAGTGAATGAAGTACCTCATAGAGCTCTCAGCACATAAGAGGTACACAAATTCTGCTTTTCTTTCTTCTCTATGCTTGAGTCTTATCAAACTGGCTTCCTTCAGAATCCCTAAAGATATACAATGTCCTGATTCTGTTCCTTTGCTATTCTGCCTACACTGTATTCCGCCCCATCTCCCTGTATCTAAAGCTACACCACTCCTTAACAGTCAACTCAAATGTCATCTCATCCCTTATGCTTACTTAAGAATAGAGAAACTGGAGCTCTCATTGCGGCCCAGTGGGCTACAAACCTGACTAGTATCTATGAGGATTTGGGTTCGACCCCTGGCCTTGCTCTTGGGTTAAGGATCCAGGGTTGCTGTGAGCTGTGGTGTAGCCTGCAGACATAGCTTGGATCCCATGTTGCTGTGGCTGTGACATAGGCAGGCAGCTGCAGCTCTGATTCAACCACTAGCCTGGGAACTTCCATATGCCGAGAGAGACCAACTAAAGTCAGGCATTCAGAGACCACAGTCTTATTTCAGGCTCATGGATACAAACAGCACTACATCCTGCCTAAGGAAGAGAGTAGAACAAGCAGGTATAATTGGGAATTCTGTGTGGTTTTTGCCTTTTGGTCTGACAGTCTTGGCTGTCTTAAATTAGGTGCTAGCAAACATAAGTATGCTCCAAAAGCTCCTAAACCAAATATATAAACTAGATAAGTCCATGGTGACTGTTTTCAAAATGCATTTTCATTTATTGTTCTTCAGAGTCACCTCACTAGTCCTTTAAATAATGAGTTCTCCTGCTGCATTTAAATATGATCACAAAACCTCTACCAGCCATAACTTGTATGATACACATTTTATGCAAAGAATGGCACACTAATGCAAAATAACATATAACTAGAAATAAAGCACAAGTGGATCGAAACACTCTTAATTTTGTTATCGGTAAACCATGAACCTAAATTTCAATCTTTAATTTTACTTAGACAATTCAACTGATATTACATTAAAAAGGTCATTCATACACCAAGCTCCTGCACACTTAGCAAGGTTAGCACAGCCATACTATTTCTCTTAAGAGACTTAACTCGGATCCAGTAACTAGCCCACATGCTTAAGCTCCTTTTCACTATTCAAGTTCTCCTTCAAAGTCACCCCCTCTCTAACCCCACTAGGGTCACTGCTTCCTCATCTGTGTTCTGAAAGTTCGTTATTCTGTTACACCACTCATCACCCTGTTACAAGTCTGTCTCTCTCTAGCTCTCCCATACCACTGCTCTTCCTAAATAAATTGGAAGCTGCCTGAGGAGGAGAAACATCTATGACAGGTAGTACAGAATAGAAGCTAAGAGCAGACTCTGAGCCAGACAGCTTAGCTTGGGATCTCATTCTACAACTTTGCAAGCAATATGATCTTGCGCAAACTCTTGATTTTAAGCCTTGATTTCTTCATATGCAGGAGGAAGATAATAATTACACCTATTTCACAGTGCTATTAAAAGGCTTACATGAAATAATGAAAAGCACTTAGCAGCCCTCACTTCTCAACTTTTTAGACAAAGTAGTTTACAGCAGTATTTAAATTAGGTTTTAAACAGGTTTTAGAGTCACGACTGAGTTTTGAATTTTAGATTCAACACTTACTACCTTTGAAACACTGGGCAAGCTACTTTGACTTTGAGACCCTCAGTCTCTTCATCTGTAAAAGTAGAATAATAATTAGCACCTTTCTTATAGGGTTACTCTTAAAATGAGAAAGTTCTCATCAAGCATTTGGCACAGGAGGTGCTCTAGAAATATTTCCTATCAAACTCTTTATTTGAAGACTGGTCTCCTAGAGACATATCAGACAGCAAATTTCCTCCCTTCCACAAGGAACCATTTCAGGACTCAGTAGTCACTACATACGATGTTCAAGGTCATAGGTGCTTGTCTTCCTTGGACTTCAGATTTCACACGGCCATGATTTCAGTCATCATACGAGTTGATTTTTTTAAATTGTGTCCTTTATGAAGATATAAACTTGCAAGGGGAAGGAAACAAATAATTGTCAGTATACTTCCTTTCCTTAGGTATCACCTTTCTACCTCTGCATCATTAGGCTTTATAACTAAGGCTTATATTAAACTGAATATATTAGGAAAGCGACTTAAGGAAACCTAGGAAGAACTGTTCTATTTATGGAATTCCATGGTGTGCACTAGGCTGACAAAGTTCATGCTGAGGAAAATGATTTTAATTTCTGTACTCCTAGTAAGAAAAAAGTACTCCCAAATAGTAATGAAACTAATAAGAACAAGGATAACAAGTATTGTTACTAAAAAACTTTCCCTTCTACTCATCCATGTGCTCTCTTCCTAATATGAAAGGTTCACTTTTATCCAAACTCCTAATTCTGCACAGAATAACCAAGATCTAAAATGCGTCACAGTTTTCTGAAGCGGTTTTATATACATGCAGAACAAGAGTGATAACAGACTTCTGGTAGCTCAAAATAGAACTCAATAGCTGGTGACTCAAAAGGTGAGTCAATGTTAACTGATATCCTATGCATGAAAGAAGGAGAGATAAAGTAACAAAAGAAACGAGTTGTTCAGGGAACAAAAGTAATTCTCTTGAAGTAAACAAAAAAATTACAATTCTAGCACACCTATAAATTATGTAACACTTTCATATACAGCCTCAATCCTAACTCACAACAATGAATAGCACTATAAATCTTTTTCTTCTTCTTCTTCTTTTTTTTTTTTTTTTGTCTTTTTGCCATTTCTTGGGCCGCTCCCGTGGCATATGGAGGTTCCCAGGCTAGGGGTCGAATCGGAGCTATAGCCACTGGCCTACACCAGAGCCACAGCAAAGCGGGATACAAGCCGCGTCTGAGACCTACACCACAGCTCATGGCAACGCCAGATCCTTAACCCACTGAGCAAGGCCAGGGATTGAATCCACAACCTCATGGTTCCCAGTAGGATTCGTTAACCACTGAGCCACAACGGGAACTCCTTTTTTTCTTTCTTTTTACAGCCACATCTGCAGCATATGGAAGTTTCCCAGCCAGGGGTTGAATCAAGAGCTAGAGCTGTAGCCTATACCACAGCCACGGCAACACCAGATCCCAGTCTCATCTGTGACCTATGCCAGAGCTTGTGGCAACACCAGATCTTTAACCCACTGAGCAAGGACAGGTATCAAACCTGAATCCTCACAAAGACAACGTTGGGTCCTTCACCCACTGAGTCACAAGGGGAACGCTCTTTTTTTCCCCCAGTAAGACTTACTTTACACGTGAAAAAACTAAGAATGAGGAAGTTCACGTGGTTTTCTGTGATCACATAGTAACTGGTACAATCATAACTATAACATATCCACCCAGCCCTGTGCTCCTTACAACACCAAGATACACAAGCAATACTATAAAGCAATGGAAAATAATACATGCATTTAATATTCACTATAGCTGACTCAGAAATGAGGTAATAGGGGTACCTCTTTACATATGGTAAAAATAAACTTCAGGTTTGATCAGCAATTTTCAAGTATTTTGTTCACGGGACCCCTATACATTTTAAAAAAAGTATTAAGGACTCCAAAAAGCTGTTGTTTATGTGGGTTATATCTACATACTTACTACATTAGAAATTAGACATAATACTTTTAAACATAAGAATAAAAAAGCTAACATTCCATTAGCCTTCAGGGTGATGATGTCATCACACATCAGGTAATTCCTAGAAAACTCCATTGTACATTCATGAGAGGTGAGAGTGAAAAGGGGCAAATAACACGTCTGCATTATTATAAGAATGGTTTTGACTAAGAGAATCCTCTGCAAGGCTCTTAAGGTCCAAAGTGGTCCCCAAACTATACTTTGAAAACCCCTGAATTAGTAACAACTCTTAGTCATGGCAATGCTAAAATCCCAAGTTATAAAAACTCATTATTTTACTTTAAGTACATAGTTTCTCACTGCTAGGTTAAAAAAAAAAAAATCTTGAAGGAAGGAAAGACTGTTTTATTAATTGCCTCACTGCACCAATCTCTTTGCAGTGCATAGTGCCCTGGACAAGGATGGTATCCAACAGTTACTGAGTAAACCAAATCTCTTCTGAAGTCTAGCGGATGAGGGAAAAGAAAATATCTTAACGCAAAATGATCATCTCTCTACTTTGGTAAAGCTGTGAAAGATGAAGTGTATAACAGAGGTCTCTCTTCTTAAACCAGCTAGATGTTATCAAACAGACCAAAGCTTCACTCAAGATATGAAGAAACATCAAAAGATGTGAACAAGGGAAATGAGGCAAAAGTTGATACTTTAATAGTATAATTGTCCAGCTTTCCTCTCATTTTTCTCTATCCAAATAAAAGTAGCAAAGCATCTTCTGAAGTATAAATTATTTTTAATATTACTCATATCTCTGCTACCCTCAGTTTATAATCAATCACCTAACTGAAGTCACAATTTATTAGATTAAAATATTTTAAAGATGATTTGTACCTGCATATTTAGGAGAAATTCCTACATTAGGCCTATGCAGAAATAACAGAGCAGTGAATAATAATGCCACTTTAACATTTATGTAATTCTTTTCTCTAAGAACTGTAAAAGTTTTAATTATTTCATTCAGTATCCTACATTAGGCCTATGCAGAAATAACAGAGCAGTGAATAATAATGCCACTTTGACATTTATGTAATTCTTTTCTCTAAGAACTGTAAAAATTTTAATTATTTCATTCAGTATCAAAAATTACGAGTTGTGTGACTTACCCAAGTATATACCAAATCAAGAAATCCATAGTAAACAGCTATTCCTCATCATCTAATCCTGCTGTTACAGGATAAGAGGCTAAGTTACTTTCAAGAGAAACCTGTAGAGCATAGAGGCTGCAATAATTATTACCAAGAACTCTAATGTAATAAATGCTTGTTGACTGTCATGAATTTCAAAATGAGCAAATCCTAACTCTATTATATTAAAAAATTCAAATATTTTGAATAATTTACTTAAATACTTTAAGCAAGCAATTTACCCAAAAATGGCCTGTAATTTAGATAAGTTGTGTTCATGGGGTTTACTATAGATTGTCATGAATTTTCTCCTTACACTTCACTAACTTCAAAATATCTGAACTAAATTCAATCTGTGCTATCTACCACTAAAACACAAGTAAAAAGAATTATATTTTGCTACTAACATTTTTTTACACTCTTCTCATGTCAAGAGTTTGTAATACTAGTCCTGATTAAAATTCAAAGTTAAATATTGAGAATAACCTTTCCAAATATTAAAATAGACCAGGCATTGTCTTCCTAAATTTTACAGTAAGTAATGCGTAATAACGGTGAGAACAAAATAAAACTTTCAGTGTATATAAAAATAATTATCATACAACGAAATTAGCTATAGAAGATGGCTCTTATTGCAGCCACAGCAAGTTTCACAGAACTAAAGGCTTTGAATTATTTACTTGTTTGAACAAATGACTAAGACAGCAAGACTGTGTAGTCAGCAACCACATTCATCCTTGGTAATGAGTATGAATATAATCTAATATGCATGAAAAGCTACTGTATGAAAATGACAATGAGTTAGCATAGAACACCAGATGCACTATTTAGTAGATATTGTTGTATGCATAAAATAGTGGTATCTAAGAACACAAAAGTCATTTTTTAAAACAGATTCTAATACCTAGCTACTAAACAGAACTATCTCCCCATTTCTGCTACTTAAGATTTTACAGCAAAAAAAAAAAAAAATGTCACTTATAAAGTACAAATTATACAGGCAGGATACGGAGCTGATCCTAGCAGAAAACACTATTTCCAAACATACTTAGATTACAAATACCTATTCAACTTGTACATACCTTACCAATGAACCTAATACATGTAACAGGTACTTAATACAAAAGAACAAACCCAACTGAAACATTCTTACTGTGCTTGCTAATCAGCATTTTTGTTTTAAGTGCATGCCAAGAAGAACTAATTATTCTGGGAAGTAGGAAACTGTGTAGCTTTTTAAAAAGAAAAGTTATACAAATCAAAGCATAGATACTTCACCTCCCTTATCATCAGCTCCATTCTCCCTACAATACACGAAGAATTCCTGGGCATAAATAAAGACCCAGTGTGCTGATTAAAAAAGAAATACATGTTCCAAGCATTCTGCTGATTTCACGGAAACTGGTAATTATGCACCAAACCAGTGAAAATAAGTTTTATTGTCATTCGATATCAGTCCAAAGGAAAAATGATAATCTACAGGTAACAGATACTGACCCTTCCTAAGAACGTGAAATTAAAAATCAAGGCTCCGGAGCATTAGAGAAGGTTGCAGACACATTCGTGTTATGTTTTGTCTTTGTATGTGCAAATGAGAGGAGGAGAGACAGTGTCCATGAGGTGCCTGAAAGACCCTGAGGTCAGCACTGTGAACTGTTGGAGACCTCAATTAGCATCTTTCGCATGTGTGTGATGTGCATGTGCATGTGTGTGTAGAGGGGGAAGGCACTCTTCTTCAACACTGATTTTACTATCTGAATTGGGTTACATATCATCAGTCTGTGTTTGTAACAACCTTCAACCACTAAGGAAAAAAAAGGTTAATGTGTTCCACACAATGTTTAAAGAAATTCAGGCATTCTCATTATGGTGCAGCAGAAACGAACCCAACTAGTATCCATCCATGAGGATGTGGGTCTGACCTTGGTCAGTGTGTCGGGGATTGGATGCTGCCATGAGTTGTGGTGTAGGTTGCAGATACAGCTCGGATCCTGTGTTGCTGTGGCTGGCAGCTATAGCTCTGATTCAACGACCCTTAGCTGGTAACTCCCATAGGCCACAGGTGCAGCCCTAAAAAAAAAAAAAAAGAAAGAAAGAAAGAAAGAAAGAAAGAAATTCAATGAACAGGTATCCTTTAGACAGACTAAATTCAAAATTCAAAATCCCAGCACTTCAGTTATACAGCTAAGTTCACTTTGTGAAAATGTATTAAGTGTACATACTTAGGATTTGGACAGCTTCTGTATACACACATGGAAACACACATACTATGTGTCAATAAAAAGTTTGTGCAAAAAAAATTCCACATTTAATAACCGAATGTACTTTTTTATATAGGATAATTGAAAGATGATATGGAAGCAGAGATCCAAAAAGTGACAGGGTGAGTTCTTTGGCTGTCTGTGGGAAAAATATTCCTGCAGAAGGACTAGCAAAGGCCTTGTGACAGGTGCAAACTTGGTGCCTGGGAACACCTAGGAGGCCAGACCAGACTACTGAGAGGAAGAATTCAGAACATAAGGTCAGTGCTAGAGAGTATGGCCAAGGGTAAATCAGTGAATGATCTGGATCAATACATACTGCCTGGAGGGCTGTCCATGATATACCTACAAACCAATTTTCAGGGTCACATTTATATTATACCCCCATTTTATTATTATGGAGAAAAGGAGGGGGAGGAAGGTGGGAGAGGAAGGGGCAGAGGGAGAGAGAGGCACCTCTTGAATACATAAGAGGCTTGTATATGTGTGTTTGAGCATAGAGCTGGGTGTACACCTCAGACTTAACATTGGGTATATCAGGAGTTCTCTTGTGGTGCAGCAGGTTAAGAAATTGGCATTGTCACTGCAGTTGCTTGGTTTGCTGCTATGGCACAGGTTTGATCACTAGCCCAGGAACTCCATATACCATGGGTGCGGCCAACAGAAAATAAAAGCAAGCCAAAACAAAAACAGTGGTTATATCAAAGGAATGAAATTAAAAGGGAGAGAAGTACATTTTTAACTTTGTAATGCTCCTAAGCATTACTTGATTATCTGCAAACAAAAAACTGACCAAAACCAAACTTAAAACACAACAACAACAACAAAAAACCAAACATTAAAAACATCAAAAGAAAAATGTATCCAAAGATATAGGTACTGAGATGTTTATGGTAACATTAGTGAAAAACTAAAAGAAACAAAACAAGAAATAGGTTAACTTATGGTACTTCCAACCCATGTAATAATTCTAAGCACCTGTTAAAGCAAATAAAGTAAGGTATATTTAAAAACCTAAGATATAATGAGTAAAACAAAGAAACAAAACTCAGGAGTTCCCGTCATGGTGCAGTGGAAACGAATCCGACTAGGAACCATGAGGTTGTGGGTTCTATCCCTGGCCTTGCTCAGTGGGTTAAGGATCTGGCATTGCCGTGAGCTGTGGTGTAGGTCACAAACATGGCTTGGATCTGGTGTTGCTGTGGCTGTGGTGTAGGCCAGCAGCTACAGCTATGATTAGATCCCTAGTCTGGGAACCTCCATGCCACAGATGCAGCACTAAAAAGAAAAAAAAAAGACAAAACTCAAGATGCAAACAGTAGGGTATCAACTATGACCTTGTTCTTACAAATTAGTAACAAGTTAGAAAACATTAGAAAAAAGTATACAACAGTACCTGGGGAGTTCTCTTGTGGCATAGCCAAGTTAATGACCCAGCTCTGTCACTGCAGCAGCTTGGGTCGTTGCTCTGGCGTGGGTTTGATCCCTGGCCCAGGAACTTGGCGTGGGCACAGCCAAAAGAAAGAGGACGGTCCCTGAATTTAAGTTGTAAGAAAACATGTCCGATATTTCATATTTTCTGTCTGTATTTTTTCAATGAGCTTATCACTCACTTGAAAAGGGAAATTCTTTGGAACGTGTTACTTAGCAAATGTCTGACATATCTCTAGCAAAATGTCTGACTGGGAGTTCCCACCGTGGCACAGCAGAAACGAGTAAGACTAGGAACCATGAGGTTTCGGGTTCAATCCCTGGCCTTGCTCAGTGAGTTAAGATCTGGTGTTGCCGTAAGCTGTGGGTCAGTCACAGATGTGGCTTGGATCTGGCATTGCTGTGGCTGTGGCGTAAGCTAGCAGCTGTAGCTCTGATTAGACCCCTAGCCTGGAAACCCTTGTATGCAGCGGGTGCGGCCCTAAAAAGACAAAAGACAAAAAAAAAAAAAAAGTCTGACCAATGTAGGATATTCAACTCATTACTAAAAGAAAGATACATTTATCCAGTAGGTATCATATGTGATGTCTATTATCTCCAATGACACAGATATTATTTCCACTTTATAGATATGGAAACTGAGGCTAAGAGAAGATAAGGCCTTTTGTCCAAGGGCTCTTGCTCCATAGAGTGCTGAAATCAGGTACACATTAACCCAAAATTCTATCTACTAGAATAGACAATTTAAGTACTTCTCTATAGTCTCAACCCAAAAGAATGAAGTAATTCCTATTACTGGTAGTGTCTAGTAGCGGCTGCAGTTCTACTTATTCGAAAGTAAATAATTAACTCTTACACCTCATTTCCCCCAGCACAAAAAGAGTACATGTGTTTTTTTGGGAGTTCTAGCAATTTGGCAGAAGAGATTTTGAAACCACCCTGTAAAACTTCTAATGACCGGGAAGTTGCTTTCCAACTTTCCAACAAAGTGTGACATGCTCTATTGCCATGCCAAAAGTGTAGGTAGGTCCTATGACTCTAGAAAGGAACAAAGGGATTTAATAACAGTTTTTTCTTGGTGACATTGTTCTGAGAAAAATGGAGAATGTGAAGAGAAAAAATACTGGGTCAGTATTTAACTTCTTTTATTTTTTATTTTTTTTTTGTCTTTTTGCCATTTCTTGGGCCGCTCCCATGGCATATGGAGGTTCCCAGGCCAGGGGTCGAATCAGAGCTGTAACCACCGGCCCATGCCAGAGCCACAGCAACGCAGGATCCAAGCCTCGCCTGGAACCTACACCATAGCTCACGGCAATGCCAGATCCTTAACCCACTGAGCAAGGCCAGGGATCGAACAGCAACCTCATGGTTCCTAGTTGGATTCGTTAACCACCGGGCCACGACGGGAACTCCAGTATTTAACTTCTATATGAGGTATTCAGTGGTAGAAACTAACTTGAAATGCCAGATATTCTTATTGAACAAATGATTTAGAAAGTTTCAGCCTGCTATAAGGGAATCATACTATAAGGGGGAAAATGAAAAGAGACAGGTTATTCTTTCTTGGATAGAGAGAGGTTCTTTAGAAATGCCTAAGCCATACAAACCATAAAAGGCCAGTAAAAGTATGAAGTATTTAATACTTATTTTAGCATGTTAGTTTTAGTTATATTTATGGAAAGAAAGCGGTATCCTTCTGTCTGCGTTTACTACTCAACCTGGAGTCTGAGGATCCCAGACAGGTTTCCAGGGGATCTTACAATTTTCATGAAATTAAACTGTTCATGCATTTTTCTGCAGAGTATTCACAGTTTTCATTAGCTTTCCAAAAAGACAGGATGCTCAAAAAAAAAAAAAAAAGGTTTAAAAGTACCTTTCAACATATATACATACATGTTCCTTTTTTATAGACACTTAGACATAGTTTTTTTTTTGCTTAAGGGTTTAGCAGGGATTAGCAAACTCTTTTTATAAAGGGCCAGATAATAAATATCTTAGACTCTGTGGGTGCATATGGTCTGTTGAACATCAGTCCTCTCTTTTTCTTTTTTTGAACAGCTTTAAATGTAAAGTTAAAAGATGTAAAAATCATTCTTAATTTGTGGGCCTAACACCAGCTCATCTGCAAACTTCTGGTTTATTTACAGTAATTTCTGATTTATCTCTGCAGAAATAACATAGCATGGCTTTGTGAGTCCAGGACTTTTTTAAAGGACGTTGAGAAGGTCACTAACCCCAAGTCTCAAGTTAACACATCCGTAAAAATGAGATACTGACCTCTCCTACACAGTAGCTTTAACTATTAAGTGAGATAACAGGCATACAGAACTGCACACACAATACCTGGCATAGTTATTAGCAAACTGATTTTCATTACCTGTGCCTCTGCCTCATATGACAGATTAGTAATATTTATAAGTCAATACTAAGCATTTAATCAAACATGTTCCTCCAATGCAATCTACATTATAATGATCTACTTTGGCTATTTCCAGGAACAAAGTGGGGATTCTCCAGAGAGCCGACAGATCTGAACATTATTGATTAGAATCCAACAGTTTCTTCATAATTATTCTTCTCCCTTCAATGTGTAAATCAAATTTCTAGGCAAAGATTTAATTTTCAATATATTATTTTCCATCTAAAATATTGTAAATACCTAAATCACAGTAGTTCAAATCAGCTTAAGAAAACCCAACATGTAAGAAGTAAAACCAGCTTTAAACCGGAGTATACTTAGGAGCACCAAGGAACACAAACACAAAGCTATCAAGGGTTTGCCTAGCAGAGACACTGATCTCTGATTCTCACAAAACTGAAGGTCCTAAACATATCCAAATAGCATTACAATGAGTTCTAATTGTTCTTTGTTTTCCTCAGGAAGACTAACCAGCTTGAGAGCATGAATTACGTCATAACTATTTCTATCACCATACTCTCATCACAATACTAGGTATGGCAGTCCTCAGGAAACAGTTACTGAAAATAAGTGACTAGTTTAAAAATGACAATTATTTATCTGGGACAATGATCTTACAATTCCACTTATACAGAGATACTCATCTGAGCAGGAGTATAAGAAAAAGTACAATAGATTAAAAAATTATCTACTACATCATCATTCTAGAACAGCTACAGTGATGCCCTACTATCAAGTCTCCACCCTCCCAAAGAATCAAAGATAAATTATATTTTCTACTAACATTAGTAAGTGAAATTATGATCCCTACAATTACTAAGGAATTTTAGTACCTATTTTAAAGTATTTTCCAGCCTAAGCAAAGACACCTTTTAAAAGTTGTCCATATGCAGATAAAGAAAAGTATGAAAGAGTGAGTGAATAAACCTAGTACTTTACACTTTAAAATGATTTTGTCAGCTTTCAGTGAATTTACTTTGAAAGTGTTTAAGACATGGATTACTTGAAACCATCTTTACCTCAAATAATCAGTAAAATTTAAAAAGGTGTAATTAACATTAAGAATAGATGTTTTTCTTCCTCATCTTGGAAGATCAAGGAAAAAATAACACAATTACAAACCACTTTATAGAAACAAGGCTTTCCAGACCAAGCCCAATTTAGTTCTCTGAAATGGTATATTTAGAGAAGATACAGATAAATATAAAAATGCTAAAAGACCCTAACCAAATATAGCCCCAGTCCTTGCCTCCTCAATCTCTAGTCACTAAAAGTATTTGAAAAATTTCCACAAATATATATCAGAATACTTTTAAAAGAACAAAACAGTCATGTTCAGAAGATATCACATGAACCTAAAAAGTAAAGTTTTCCTCAAATATTTATTCCATACCCATTTATTAAATTCAAATAATGTCAATAAGTAGATGCCCCTTTATTTACAGATCAGGAAAGTAAATGCTTGTATATAGTTAATTAATGACCCACAGCTTGCATTAAAGCAATCTGCTTACTATCACTACACTGTAGAGAAACAAAAAACACGTTTCAAGAGATTTTTAAAAGACTGCTAATAGATCATTTTTTTAATTCAACATTATAATAATTTCTTTTATAAAATAAAATCACTTAGTGAAAGTGTCTTTAAAGATATGTTTAAAGAGGAGTTAAAAAGTATCACCCTGGAGTTCCCGTCGTGGCGCAGTGGATAACGAATCCGACTAGGAACCATGAGGTTGTGGGTTTGATCCCTGGCCTCACTCAGTGGGTTAAGGATCTGGCGTTGCTGTGAGCTGTGGTGTAGGTTGCAGACGCGGCTTGGATCTGGCGTTGCTGTGGCTCTGGCGTAGGCCGTTGGCTACAGCTCCGATTCAACCCCTAGCCTGGGAACCTCCATATGCCGAGGGGGCGGCCCAAGAAATAGCAACAACAACAACAACAAAAAAGACAAAAGACAAAAAAAAAAAAAAGTATCACCCTCTGGTGTCAAGCTATTAACACTTCTCATTTTCAATGAAGAGCAACAGTATTGCTCCTCATTTAGTAAGCATCTCAAATTCATATGATGCCAGGCCAGGCAAGTACCTTCAGTAAATGTAGAAAGTGGGTAGGGACTATAAACTACACAGGTAAGAGGTTCTTGGAGCTGCTGCTAGACTCCATCTCTCTATCTTATTGCTAGGATGAATGCACGTATAGTGTTACAACATTGTCCAAATTTTCCTAAGAGAAACCAGAAATTCAAGTCATGCAAAATTTTCCACTTTTCAATGTTGGCAATTAAGAAATAAACCAAAAAAACCCCATGGTACAGGCCAAATTAAAAGTACCTACAAATTCAATCTGGCCTTTTGGGATGTAACCAGTGCTAACTACACAGTAATAATACTCTAGAAACAGAAGCATCAGTAAGAATGTCAAACATTTGACTTCCAAACCCTAAACTCATCAGGACTTAGTAAGATTTCATGTTGCAGATGGATTCTCCATGTAGTCAAGAACATTAGTGGTAATCTTCCTCTCCTGAAGGCTAATTTTTGGTTAATTAAAACAGAAACAAACACCAACTATGACTTTTTTTATGGCTGTCCCCACAGCATGTGGAAATTCCCAGGGCCAGGAAATAAACCCATGCCATAACAGCAACCTGTACCAGATCCTTAACCCAAAGTGCCACAAGAAAACTCCAAAACTGACTTCAATTTATTAAAGTATATACATTTTAGGAAAAAAATTAACATTGAGGTGGTGAAATGAAAATATTGGTAAAATTAATAAAATTAAAATTATCATACGTAGAAAATAAATACATATTAAAAAATATTGTAATGCTTTACAGACTGTGTTAGTTGGATAAAATGAAGTGTCTATCAATTGGGTCCTTACAAAGAAAACAACCACTTGAGCTCCCTTCTCATTTTTGGATGAGACATCAGGAAACTAGCAATCCTGATGGGCCACCTTTACTTTAGCAACATGAAAATGGAAAAACAAATGAAGAGGGGGAAGAAGTGACAACCATGTTAACTGGCAAGATATTTCTGTTATATAATTTACAGTGCCAAAGGATCCTAAAACTCAATACAATTTCCTTACTGCTTTAGCTCTACTAAGTAGATTAGATGGCTAAAAAGGATAACTAGCAAGACCTTCTATTTGGAAACAAAATCTACTGGATTAAAAAAGAAATGCTATGTGGGGCAGCACCCAAAGATTTAACCTTATCATTTAATCTTAAAAGAATTTAATCTTTAAAAAAAATCTTTCTCAAAATTTTCAATGTAAGAAAAAAAAAAAAGCTTTATAGTCACACTCTTCTCAGAGTTCTCAGTTAATCTGGAAGGATACCCCCATATATAGTATATTAATGGCACACTTAAAAAAAAAATCCCTTAAGAACAACACAGTATAGTTTAAGGGAAAAAAGGCAGTTTGGTTTTATAAGAGCTAGATTTCACCACCTGACAACTGTGTGACTGTAAGCGAGTTACTTAACTACTCTGAGCACTCTTCCCTTATCTATAAAAAAGGATAAACACTAGCTACTTTAATTCTCATTATGAGAATTGCGATACATCTTAAATGTATTTTAACTCATTCTCTTAACTGAAATCTGAATCTGCTCCACAGCATCAGTGGTTTAAAGCATTATTGGCAGAACAGCCACACACAAATGAGAGAACTCAAATTCCTGAAGCAGCCCTTTTCATCCTTACATTTCTACTATTTTCTTTTACTAAACTAAAATCAGCTTCCTAGTTACTTCAACCTCATCGATTACATTCCAGTTTAAATCTTACTAGGTATAGCTAATTCAATGCTCACTAAACTCCAACCTCCATGAGGGTTGAGACTGTTCAGTTTTTTTTTGTTTTTGGGTTTTGGTTTTTTTTTTTTTTCGTCTTTTTAGGGCAGCACCCAAGGAATATGGACGTTCCCAGACTAGGGGTCGAATCAGAGCTACAGCTGCCGACCTAGACCACAGCCACACCAACAAGGGATCTGAGATGTGTCTGTAACCTACACCACAGCTCAGGGCAACGCTGGATCCTTAACCCACTAAGCAAGGCCAGGGATCGAACCCCAGGTCCTCATGGATACTAGCTGGGTTCATTACCGCTGAGCCATGAAGGGAACTCCCAGAGAATGTTCAGTATTGAAGCCCCAGAACCTAGAATAAAGATAAGCACATAGAAGGTTTGTACAATAAACATTTACAGATTGAAAAAAATATTTACAGATCAAGTGATATGTTCTGTGCAGTATTTGCTGATTGACCATTGAAATGCCTTTAAATATTATAAATAATTAAGGTTTTAAAAGTTGAAATACCATACATAACCAAACATATGCTGTGTTTTTTAAAAAATCCCTTTGGAGTAAATGAAAGGGAATTTAGCTGTATTTTAAATGATGATGCTATTCAATGATACAGATGATAAAGTTCCTTCAAAGCAAAAAACCCATTAATAGCTTCATAACTCCTAATCATAATTTCCTTCAAATTTAACTGAATTCTAAGTTTACATTAGAAATAAACTAATGTCAAGATGACATGTAACCTCATTACCACTAGCTATCCTGCAAATAACCTCCAAATAATAACTTAGTCAAGCTTTATCATTTGAAAGTCACCCAGAAAACATAAGAATTGAAGTTGATAGAATATCAAAATCTGTAGCAACTTTCTCTCATGACTTACTTAGCAACACACTGCTATAAACATCTCACTGCTTTAAATACTAGAATTCATTTATAATTTAGTCACTTATATTACACAGCTGAAAGAATATTTATAAAGTAGGTTCTACTTCACAGAACAGGAAATCAAACTGTGAATGACAAGTTGACCATACTCTGCAAATCTATGGAAATATTTCCATTATAAATTTCTCCTGCCACCTGACAGTTTTAAGCTGTCACTCTGTGCTATTAGCCCAAACAAAACACAATTATAATTAGTAAGGTAAGTCTGTCACATACATATTGTCAATACTCCATCCCAAACCCAAACATAAAATATTTCTGAATTATCTGGGTCACTGATACTTGAAACTGTGGTAGAAAATTAGTGATCCAGAAATATGTAACTTCCACTAAAGGGAATTAGGTAAGGCAAATAGCAGAATTTTAAAGAACAAATTTCAAAAAAAAAAAATCAAACATTTAAATGAACAGAAAATTAAAGAACTGAAAGTAAAATTTTAAAATTCATCTATTTTAGAAGAAATAGCCATATATGACCCCACTTCGATGCCTACAAGTCTTTCCAAAGTGGATGAAGCCTCTGGTCTTAAAACTTCCTCCTCCCTTTCACTTCTTTGACATTAAAAAAGCACCTTGTACATTAACCAAAATAGTATACTACATAAAATCAAGCCACCAGATACAGGATGCCTTTAAAAAGTTAAAATCACTAACCATCCTTAAAATACTTTCTGCAGGTACTATATTTCAGGTACTGTATGAGGAAGTTACAACCACAGAGAGTAGACAGTAAAGCTAGAATCTGGGTTTGCGCTATAGAAGCTGCCACAAAAGGGCAGAGGACATTAACACAAAAAATGTAATACAGAAAGTACAGAGAACTACAATACGTTTCCAACTCTTTTCCAATTTGCTGAGGAAAAGTTTTCGTTTCCGATGGATACTCCCTCTGCCCCGAAAGTTGCCAAAGCATCACCGCCAAAACTGGTCCGCAGTTGCAAAATACCAACAGCCCTGGGCTACCAGCACACGCTTCACGCTGCACTTCGTATCCAGGAACAATTTCTCAATGAAGCCGAGGTGATGCTGCAAAGTTGCCTTCAATGCAGCAACCACGTACAGAACAGTTTCTCAACAGTCCCAGAGCCAACTCCCGGAGTGGGGGCAGGAGGCTGGACTTCCCTTCCATTTTCAATACGCTGCTTTGAGCCACGCTGACAGCTCCTTGGATCCCCAAGACACAAGAAGAGTTTTCTAGCTCCTATTAATGCCCTTCGGAAGCAAAGAATGTGGGCACTACTTGCCTTTATCTAGGGCCCTGTCCAAGGCTGGAGATATATCATTGCTCTTCCTGCCCCAACCCAGTCGGCAGGCCCGCGTTCCCAGCAGCCAGGCCCCCACCCCACCTCCCTCTCACCTGATCTTGTAACTCGGCAGCGTGTGCTTGCGCTTGATGATTTTCTTGAGCTGGTTGACGATGATGGAGGTGAGCTGAGGCATCGGCCGCCCTTCGAACTGGGAGCGCACCTCGAAGTCGATCAGTGGGTCCTCCACGAAGGAGAAGAACCAGTGGGTGAAGGGCACGCGGGTGAGGACGAAGCGCAGCCTCCCCTCCACCCGGGACAGCTTGACGAACAGGTAGGCGGACTTGCCGAAGACCAGGTCCACGTCGATGGCCAAGTGGAAGCCTCCGTCGTACTCCACCTCCGCCTCAAAAGCCAGCTCCTCGGGGGAGGTGGCGGGTAGCGCCTCCCCTTCTGGGCCATCGGGCTCCCCGGTGGCCGAGGGCACCACGGGCCGGAGAAGCCGGATGGTCTTGATGAAGGGCACGGTCTCGCCCAGGAACACGTCCCGCAGGCTCAGCCCCTCCAGCAGGCGCCCGGCCGTCTTGGTCTGCAGCAGCTCCTCGAACTCCACCTTGATCTTCTTGGTGACCCAGCGGCGGGCCAGCGCGGTGTCCCGCAGCTCCCGGAACAGGAACAGAATGGTGGCGTTGAGGAAGTAGCAGGTCTCCCGCGTCGGCGGGGCGGGGGTCTCGGGGGTCGGGGTCGCGCCGCCCTCAGGGGACCCGCCGGCGGGCTCCTCAGCCCCGCCGCCGCCATAAAGGTACTCCCGCAGGGCCAGGCCCGGCACCGGCTTGATGTAGCGGAAGCCTTCGGCGGCGCGGGCGGCCTCGTCCGGTGGCGGCAAGGGCTGTTTGCGGTAAAGCAGCAGAAACTGGGTGAGGAGCGTGAGGAAGGAGCCCAGCACGGCCGATGCCAGGATCATGAGCAGCAGCCCCATCCCGCCACCGCCTCCGCCCGGGGCGCCCGGGCCCTTGTCCCTGCGCCCACTGCGCTGCTTTCTTCACGCCGCCTTCCCCGCTGCCACCATCTTGAGGACATCGGGCGACGGGGTCCGGGCGAGCGGCTCCGTCGGCCTCGTCCGGCGGCTCCGGCCCGCGCGGCGCAGCGCCAGAGCCTGCAGCGGCCCGCGCCTCCTCAGACACTCCCGTAGGCGGCCGCTGAGGCGGAGGCGGCGGGGGCGGGAGGGGGCGGGACGGCGTCTTCCTCCGACCTCCGCTCATTGGACGAACGGCGCGTGACATCAGCGACGTGCTCGCTCCCGACGGCGTCGCCTGGCAGCCAGCGCCCGGGCACGCGTACGCGGGTCCTTCATCACCTCCTAGCGCCCTTCCAGCCCCGCCCCCCCAGACCAACATTCCAATCCCCCGCAATCCACGTGGCTGTCACTTCTGAAGTCGTTGTCGGAATCAAGAGGATAACTGGGGCCACCAGTTGGAGGATAAGGAGGCCGGGCGGAGATGGCACGCGGCGTTCTTGATCCTGGTCTTCTCGTTATCTTCTAACGCGCCCATCCCCCCTCATTGGCCGCGATCCCTGTCTGTTACCTCTGCTGCAGTGTGATTCTTCCCCTCACACCCCAGAGAATAGGCTGACGGCTTTCCCTGCAGGGCAGCGCCGCAGAGGGTCTGAGCTGGCCGTTTGCGACTTTCCAAGCCGAGGACAAGAGTAGACTGCCTCAGAAACTGCCGTCGCCGACCATCAGTCTGACCAGCGGACGCTCTGCGTCCGCGGAGGGTGGGCCCTGGGAAGGAGGGACGAGAAAAAAGGCGTCAGATGCGAACTAACTTTATCACCTAGGTGGATATTCGAGATTTGAATGATAGAGACGTAAAAGAGCCAGTACGAGGTTGAGCGAGGTGAATTAGCAGGATGATTGGAAGATGTATAGAGCCTCACTGTCAAGTTCTTGCAGGGTTTAGTGTATGATCACATTTAGTCCTTTTAAGAGACAGAGTTAGCCACCACCCACTTTACAGATGCAAACACTGGCGCAGAGAGGCTAAGGAAGTTGCCTAGGGTCACACAATGGAGACTGATTTTTCTAAAACTAAATCCTAAACTCTTGTTCATTACTCTGGACTATGATACCATAGAGTTGGAAGGGGGTTAATGTATCCATGGTGCACAGGAAGGGGAAGTTGGGCAGGGGTTCGGGGCGGGGGGTGGGGGGGTAGGTACTTCAGGGAATTTTGCATAGGGTAGCACTTTGACAAAAGCCACAGAGTTAATGAAGCCAGGTTGCCCAGCAACACTATTACTCCTCCTGCCCTCTGGTTACATCATAAATGCTTAATGTGTTCCAACTACATGGATACTCCAACGATCTACCCCTACTCCAACCAGGGTCAGCTATTCCATACCTAAAAGTCAGGCTGAGCCTGGCTGTCTTTAAGGGGCCAGGGCAGTGCTCCTCTCTAGCCCTGGAAGATCTCCAAGCCAGTGCCTGTCCTGAGTCTGGGTGATTCTAGAACAAAAAAACAGAGTTCTCCCGATTCTGACCCAACTGAAGCAGGTATAGAACTTAGGAACGCGGCGGATCTCATCTCACTTACTCAGGTCCAGGTGTGAGACCAGAATGGCTCCTTTACTCTGCAAAGGTAAGCACGCTGAGGGAAGCAGGCTGAAAACCATAATCCACATCCTGTAGATGTCAGAGCCCTGCCAGGATATCTGGGAGTTCCAGGAAACTTCTTTGCTTGTGGTCACCTCTGGCTCCTGGCCTCTGCTTCTGGGCTGCTATCTCAGTTCTACACTGTTTCATCCCAAATGGGAACTATAGACCATTCCTCAATTTCCACCAAAACCTAATTCATAACCCTCTTGCACCACTGTAGCTGGAGATGCCACAGAAGCCAGAGGTGGGGCGGAAGATTATCTGAGTAATCTTCATATTACTGAGACACAAAATTTTCCAAGAATGTATTAATCCATTCTGCATCTTAAAATATCCTTCAACCACCTCCCTTCCCCACAAGGAAAGTCGGTGATTTTCTGGGAATGAGTACTTGGTCTCATACTCCATCTTGCAGGTGCCTCCCTCTTCTCCCTCATACCTCTTCCTTTATTCCTCAGATTACCTTTGGGAATCCCAAATCTTCTCAATCCATTATACAGGGTCCCCAGCAAAACTTGCCCCCTGAGGAGTGCACTCCAAATCCAGGAAGGAGCTTAGCACATTTTGGGGGAAAGAATATTTTCCCCATGTGTTAAAATAGCAAACATGTATTGAATACTTACAATAACAATAAATTATTACATTTATAGAGAATTTATGGGCCAGGCATAGTGTTAAGCATTTAATATACCTTATCTCATTTAAAAATCAAAATGTCCATGAGTGTTGGAGCTGTCCCTCCACCCTGCCCAGGCCTGGGGTAGCCAGTCCAGCTCTTGGCTGGCTGACCTCAACATAGCACACCTGCCAATCAACCCCACATGTCAACCTGCAAATGTCTGCCAGGTTGGGGGCTTTTCTTCTTTTGCCTTTCACTCAGTGATTCAACTAAGCAGGGTTCCTGAACCTTGCACCACTGCCATTTGGAGCTGGAAAATTCTTTGTTATGAGGTCTGTCCTGTGCATTGTGGGAGGTGATGAATGCAGTGTTGATAGAAGCTTATTATTTTAAATGGCATTCCCTGGAAGAATATAAATTCAGCAACCTTTTTAAAAAAAATTAATCCTAGTTCAAAGAAACTCAGAAGTCTGAGAACTTTTGGCTTCCTCAGCTCCGATTCTGAGGAACTTTTTGAAGGAAGAAGTACTTAGCCTGCTTGCTGACCTTTTGATGGGTCTTAAGTGACATCACTGAAATTAAGCTGCCCAAATAGGTTTCATGGGAAGTATCCATTTCAAGGGGAAGAATACTGGAAGATGGCATGCATGTAAGACTAACATTCTCACCAGCTGGAGTGAGGCATGGACCACTTCTGCTGTTAAACTCTGAATCCCTCCTGGTGCCGAAATAGGCTGAGAAAGCCAAAGCAGGTGAATATGGGAGTGTGTGAGTAGCATGCAAGCCAACTTGATAAAAATGATATAAAATAATGCAAAATCACAAAATATGGAGAAAAGCATAAAGAAGTTTAGACTGTTTGCCAAAAAATGATACATTAAACCATTTTGTGCAGTGTCAGAATTCAAATTCAACAAATATTTTTGAGCATCCAACATGTGCCAGGCTCCAGGGATAGTGAATGAATAGGACAGAGTCCCTGCCCTCAGGGGTGCCAGGCCCAGGTGAAGCAGACATACACCTATGTAACTGATGTTAAAAGATAGTACCCAGAGCACTGTGGGATGAGAGCCTTTTGGTTCAGGGGTAGATACAGTTGATTGCAAGGAAGAGAAACTGACTCCAGTTAACTCAAACTGGATTCACGTTAAAGACATCATTGAACTCCAAGGCATTCAGCTGGGGCTCAGAAAACTCCAGCAACCTGGAAGTGAGAGGGCTCTCTCCTTTCTCATTCTTTCTGGCCCCACTGAGTATCTTGTCTCTGCATCTCTATGCAAGTGCCTGCTGTTTCCCCCCATAAGGCTCTTGGTTCCTACTCCGCCATAACCTCAGCATGCAGGCAACTTTGGGAGGCATCAGCTCTGCACCCACATCTATAGGGTCCTCTATTTCTATAGGGTACCTAATGTGACCTGCTATTTCAAGCCCAGTCACTGCAGCTGGGCTCTGCTAATACTATCATTTATGCCCAAGGGGTTTGCCTCTTCTGGTGGGTGAGGCAGCTTCTCCAAGGAGGGAGAGAGGATTGAGAATGAGCATAGATGGGCAATTCTAGTTCAATAGGAGTTGAAAGGGAAATTCAGGATGGGGAAGGTGGGAAGCTTATTGTGACATATGGAATTTGCATTAGGCTTTAAGGCTTAGAAGAACAAAGTTCAGAAGTTGGGAATCCAACAGAATTTAGGGAACTTAAAACCAGGATGGTTGGAGGGTGGCGTGTAGGGTCAGTACAAAGAATAAGAGAGATGGAGGTAAGGTAGTCAGGTAGACTTGAGCCAAATGATGGAGGGCTTAAATACCAGGACAAGTTTGGCTTCTATTTTGTGAAATAGAAAGTTCCCAGGCTAGGGGTCGAAGCAGAGCTGTAGCTGCTGGCCTACACCACAGTCACAGCAACAAAGGATCCGAGCTACATCTGCAACCTACACTACAGCTGACGGCAACACTGGATCTTAACCCACTGAGTGAAGCCGAGTCCTCATGGATATGAGTCAGATTCATCTCCACTGAGCCACGACAGGTACTCCTGTGTGGCCTTTAAAGTCTCCAAAGGTTTTTAACCAAGAGTATGACATTAATCCTTTTCCTTCCATCATTTCCACCTGCAAAACCTCAACTCTGGACCAATCCAATAATCTACCTCCGTCCCTCTTGCATCTACAAATTCATGGTCTTTGTTCTCATCTGGCCCTTAAGGCAACTCAGACATTTCTCTCTATTATCTTAACTACCATCTGTCTACTTGATGGCCACACTCACCCTTAATTAGTTCAGAACTCAGGTAAGGAAGAGGAGTGTTATTGATTCTTTAAAAAACAAAACAAAACAAAAAAACCTCTACATTTTGTACCCCTGAATGATTAAACATTACTATGCTGATTTCTCATGCTTTTCTTTCTCTGTTTTGGTTTTGTTTTTTAGGGCTACTATCCTTCTACTAGCCCATAACATTTTTGAGTAATTCTGTGGTTCTCTTCTTGGTCCTCCTCTATTTTTACTCTGCATCCTTTACCTGGATGATGACATCCATTTCAAAGACTTCAACTCACCTCTCCAGCTACCCATCTCTCCTACCTATACTTGAGACATCTCCAATTTAACTTGACCCAAACTGAATGTCTCCCTTCTGGCAGACACCGCTGGTTGCCTGCCCAGTGTCTATTCTCCCATTCTTTATTAGTAAGAGAACTCCCATTTTATCATGAATATCAATGCATCGAGATAAAAAGCACTTATTCCACAATCTCTCTTATATTTAGATGTGGCCATGTTACCGGTTTCTGATATTTAAGAAGTGTTTAGGAAGTCTCTCTTTTCTTTCTTTTTTTTTTGTCTTTTTTTTGTCTTTTTAGGGCCGCACCCACAGCATATGACGTTCCCAGGCTAGGGGTTGAATTGGAGCTGTAGCTGCTAGCCACAGCCACAGCCTCAGCAACGCCAGATCCGAGCCACATCTGTGACCTATACCACAGCTCATAGCGATGCCGGATCCCTAGCCCACTGAGCAAGGCCAAAGAGCAAACCCTCGTTCTCATGGATACCAGTCAGATTCCTTTCCACTGAGTCATGATGGGAACTCCTGGAAGTCTCTTAAAGGAAACTGACTAGCTGGAAGCTACACCATTTTGCTTTCCCCTCTTGTTCCTCCTTCCACTGCACTCTCTGGAATGTAGTGCAGGATTTCTGGCGCTCCAGCAGCTATTTTGGACCTTAAGGTAACTTTGATGATGGAAGCCAGATGCTAAAGTTGGCAGAGCAGACAGACCTCTGGATCCCTGATGACTTCTTGGAGCTACCAGAGCAGCCCTGGATTTTCTGTTATATATTCAGTCAAACCTAATCCTAATAAATATCCTTCCCAAGTTGGCCCCTCCTCTGTGTTCCCTACCATTCCCACCCATCCAAACCTCGCTTGCCCCCTTACTCTCCCACATTCTCTTAATTATTATTATTTTTTTTTTTGGTCTTTTTGCCTTTTCTAGGGCCACTCCCACGGCATATGGAGGTTCCCAGGCTAGGGGTCTAATTGGAGCTGTAGCCACTGGCCTACACCAGAGCCACAGCAGCACGGGATCCAAACCATGTCTGCAACCTACACCACAGCTCATGGCAATGCCAAATCCTTAACCCACTGAGCAAGGCCAGGGATTGAACCTGCAACCTCATGGTTCCTAGTCGGATTTGTTAACCACTGAGCCACAACGGGAACTCCCTGAATTCTTTTAATTCTATCTCCTTAGTATATCTCAAGTGTGTCCCCACTTCTCCAGCCGTATCACCAGACCCTTATTGCAGGCTCTCTTCTTTTCTCTTGCCATGACTTTTAATTCTTCAGTTTCTCCAACCTAGTCACTCTACTCATTCTCCATACTGCTGCTACAATGATTTTTCTCCAGTACAAGTCTGACCTTGTCACTTTGTTGCAAAAATTCTTCAGTGGCTCCTCCCAACCATATTCATAGTAATAGTTATCATGACCAAGAGCACAGTAAATGGGAAGCATTGTGCTAAGCACTTAAGAAGCATTTACATTCTCACAGTTGTCCTTAGAAACAGGTACAATCATTCATTTATGGATGAAGAAACAGACACTTGATCCAGATAAATAATCTGCCAAAGGTCAGTAGTTAAGTGGAAGAGTGGAAATCTGAACAAACTCTGACCCCCAAACCTCTCATTTTAGGTCAATATTCCTTCAGGATACAGTCCAAACTCATTAGCATGGCAAACTATGCCCTTTGCTTACGCTTCAGCTTCTTCTCTCACCAATCCATAAGGAGATGTTGAAGATATTATTTCTTTTTACGGCTGTTATTATTATTATTTCTTTTTATGGCTGCACCTGTGGCATATGGAAGTTCCCGGGCAAGGGGTGGGATTGGAGCTGTAGCTGTTGGCTTATGCAACACTGGATCTGAGCTGCATCTGTGACCTATGACCTGAATATGACCTGAATTTGCTTTCATTAAGGCCAGGAAAGTAAAATTATAATAAACTCTGGGGTATAAATAAAATATTTAAACTTAATGTGAACTTTAATATATCTACTTTTCAAAATTTCAGTATATTTTCAACTACTTCAACATTCTGCAATAAACTAGCTGTTAAAATATACAAAAAAGCATATAGAGAGATTCACATGGCAACTGAAGAAAAATGCACAACCTAAAAGTTGTGAGTTATGTTTCGTTTGAAAAATTTGCTGGGAACTAGAGCCTGGGAAACAGCCTCTCAGATAGCTCTGAGGAACTGCTCCAAAGAGGGAGGGAGGAGCCTGGATATAAAGGAATTTTTGCTGAAAACGAAACAAAACATGCAGTTGAATATCAAAAGATTACTGCTAATCACAACCCCCTCCCCTCCCTGAGATCTCAAGTGTATGGTTTTCGTGCTTTTCTACATATGGGAAAATGCAAGCATCTGAGCTCATTGACATGATCACCTAGATATGAATCTTAACTATCCAGGGCCAGTGTTTTTGTCCATTCTGAATTTTCCTCAGGGTACACCATAGGGGATGGCTGTTGTGGCTGATGACTTGATGGCAGGCAACATTCTTTGTTTACTGAAATAGGAGGCAACACTTTTTTGTCCACATTTTGCCTTTTGTCTCAGGCACCAGTATTTCTTGGCATGGCATTGTCAGATCCTGTCTTTACATGAAATCTTGATATTTTGTTTATCATAGATTATTTTTATTTTTTAGATGTTGCATTAAATGTTATTTATCGTGGAATTCCTGTTGTGGTGCAGTAGAAACGAACCCAACTAGTATCCATGAGGATGCAGATTTGATCCCTGGCCTCGCTTGGTGGGTCAGGGATCTGGAGTTGCCATGAGCTGTGGTGTGGGTCACAGATGTGGCTTAGATCCCTCATTGCTATGGTTGTGGCATAGGCTGGCAGCTGCAGCTCTGATTCAACCCCTAGCCTGGGAACTTCCATATGCCATGGGTGAGGCCCTAAAAAGCCCCTCCCCCCAAAAAAAAGAAAAAAAGAAAAAAATGTTATTTATATTGATGATTGGGGTTTTTGGTGCCCCCTTAAATTTTGTGCCCAAGGTGCGTGCCTCATTCATCTCACCCTAATCCTGGCACTGCTCTTCAGCCGTATGGGACTGTTTGAAGACGCCTAAACACAAAATTATCTTTCTTCTCTTATTTTTGTCATTCTTGCCTAGCACATGATGGTACTCCAGAAATATTTGTGGATATGTGAATGAATGCTTTCCTTCTGATCTTAACACTTTTTGGCAGCCCTGCCCACTGGCTGAATAACTCCTACTTGGGGTTTTTTAATGACTGAACTGGAATGTCACCTCTACCAGGAAGTTCTCCCTGACTGTTCACCCCTCACCCCACCCCTGTCCTTCCTGCCCTCCTCTAAGTCTGGGTTAGCATCTTCTCCATTGTTCTCAGTGAATTCTGTGGTCCCCTCCCAAACAGCATTTCTTACCATGTTCTGAGATTTCCTATGATTTGCTCTGGATCACAAGTACACTTGTGAGCTGCTCATGAGCAAAGACCATAGCTTTCTTGTCTCTGTACCCTCAGCCCCCAGAGTACATACTAGAGAGCATGCTCGTAGGATGAATGGATGGATAGATGGATGAATGCTATATTTTAAGATACAGCTGGTAGCAAATTACAAGTGGAATCTATATCAAGGGAGAGTGAGACTCATGAGGAATCTTTGCCAGAATCCAGGCAAAAGATGATCAGGGACTAGACTACAGTAGTAGGTTGGACTTATGAGATATTTCAGAAGCAGGCTTTCACCATCTAGCTCTTGTCCACCTTTCCCACTCCATTTCTTAATATCCTCCCTGCTCGTGGCTGTGCTCCAAGATTCCTAAAGTTCTTGTGATTCCTCCTTGTCCCTAGTTGTTTTTCTTACCTCTAGGCCTTTTCACATGCTACTTCTTTTACCTGAAACTCTTTTCCTCTTCCCTTTGCAGGCAACCACTACCCTTCAAGTGTAAATATTTATTTCTAAGAGGCTGTCCAGGTGGAGCCTTGACGTGGCCCCTGATACATGCTTATATAACATCCTGTTCTGTCGCGATGCTTGTGATAGCGACTGCCAGTTGCCTGTTCAATACCCATACAGATGTGATGACTGGAAAAGGCAGAGAGCCTCCAGAAAGGAACACAGCCCTGCAAACGCTTTAATTTCAGTCCAGCTCTTGACCCCCAGAACTATAAGATAATAAATTTATGTTGCTTTAAGCCACTAAAGGTTATAGCACTTTGCTATAACCACCACAAGAAGCTAACAAAGCTCCCTGTCTCATGCAAGCTGAAACTGAAGTTCAACAGTGAAGTACGGAAACTCATGGACTTGGAGAACAGACTAGTGGTTGCCAAGGGGGAGGGAGTGGGATGGAGTGGGAATCTGGGGTTAATAAATGCAAACTATTGCCTTTGGAATGGATAAGCAATGAGATTCTGCTGTATAGCACTGGGAACTATATCTAGTCACTTATGATGGAGCATGATGGGGGATAATGTGAGGAAAAGAATATACATGTGTATGTGTGACTGGATCACTTGGCTGTACAGTAGAAAATTGGCAAAACACTGTAAACCAGCTATAATGGAAAACATAAAAATCATTTGAAAACAAAACAAAACAAAACAAAAAATACAGTTAAGTCCAAGGTTCTAAATGATCTGGTCCCTGTCACCTCTCTGGCTTCATCTCCCACTTTCCACTTTTATCACTCTAGCCACAATGTCCTCTTGATCCAGTCATTATGCTATAGCTTTGGGAAAAAAATGCAGAAAGCTTCATTCCCCAGAGGAGAGGAGAGGAGAAGAGAAGTGATTTGCCCCTGGTGTCCTAGCAGGGACTTGAACTCAGGTCTCTGACCCAACTACCAGTGGTTGCTTAGATTTTACTTCAGCTTCCTCCCCAGAAAACTTGTAGTTATGTCTCCATGGCCACCTACTGAGGTGCTTAAATTCTCTTCCAATGAGGGAATCTTTCTTTTGACTATATTATTCCTTGTGGGAAGAGAAGTTTGTTTCTTACTATGTGGAATTCAAGGATGGAAATATTTTTCCCTTGAAAAAGCAGAGGAAGATATTCCCAGAGCATCAAATTGTAGTGATCAAGATAGGCAAGTTCTAGAGTTCCCTGGGTTATTGAGTTAAGGCTTAAGGATCCGCAGGTTTGATTCTGGCCCAGGAATTTCCACATGCCACAGGTGCAAGCAAAAAAAAAAAAAAAAAAAAAGACAAGTAAATTCCTTAGGAGGAAAAGTCAGGCTTGGCTTTCCTTCAGCCAAGGAGGTTTATTATATGGATTCCTATTTATACCCTGGGATGTAGAGTGAACTATACAGAAACCAGGACATTTCTAAATGTTGTTGGCTTTATCAGTTGTTGGCCTTATCAATCTGAGTGCAAAACGCCCTCCTTATTTTGCTGACCTGGCATTTACATTTCCAAAAGAGAAGGTCTGATTGGTTAGTTCCCATCAGTGGAGCCCCCCATATGCCCCCCCCCAATGCCCTTTTGTGCTGAGTCACTTCAGTATTGATCAGCCTCCCTTGTGTCCAGCTGATGTATGTTGCAGGCTGCTCTGGGACTGATGTCTGTTCTGCTCAACTCTGGCCACAAGAGCAGAAGTAGCTTCCTCTACAAAGCTTGTGGGTACCTGCCTGGCAAATCCAGCAGGCCTGATGTTGTTTGGAATTTTTTTTCTTTGGTCTGCCTAGCATTGCATTCATTTGGGAACTCCCCCTAGATCAGGGGTCTGCGGACTTTTTCTGTAAAGAGCAGAGAGTAAATATTTTAGGCTTTGGGGCCAAAATTCTCTGTTGTAACTACTCAACTCTGCAACCGTAGCCGCATGCAGCCTTAAGCAGTAGGTAAATAAGCGAGTATGGTCTTGTTCCAAGAACACCTCATTTGCTAAAATAGGCAGGAGGTCATACTTTGCCTACTCAGAACCTTCATGCTCCAACCCTCCCTCATAGGGCTCCCAGCCTGACATATTCTTCTGAACCTTTGTACGGTTAACCTCTACCACCACCTAAATCATTGTGCAAATGTCACCTCCTCAGGGAAGCCTTCCCTGATACCCTGAGCCTGGGCTAGATTTCCCTAGTACTTATTTTCCTAGAGCATATGTGTCTCCTTCATGGCATTTAGTGTTGTAATTTTCAGGCTCTTCACGATAAGTTGCTGTCTGTCTTTCCAAAAGACATAAGGGTGAGGGCCCAGTCTGTTTTGTTCAATACTCGGCATAATGCTTAATGCATAGTTGTAGCTCAGTATGTATTTCCTGGAAGAAAGAGAGAGAGAAGGAGAGAAAGAGAGAGGGTTCGAGGGAGGGAGGAATCAGTCCTCTGAATTTGCTGTTGAATGACTGAGCATCTAAGAGTAACAAAAATAAAAGGGACATTCTTCTTACCTGTGCATTGTTAAAATCAGGAGCACAGGAAGAACTGGCAACGCGGCACTCCTTCCCACCTATTCAGACATCCGGTAGCCTTTGGCACTTGGGGCTTCTCCCTGGAGATGACATCACGTCTCCAGTTTGACTGCAGAGTTGGCTGGAGCGTATCCTCACAGCCCTTTCTCCCAAAACCCTGACCCTCCCACATCTCCTCCCTTCTGTCCAGGTTCCCCACAGGGATGTGGGGATGCATCAAGGTCAGCTGTCTCTACACACCCTTTTCCAGAGTTACGGGGGCCTCCTGAGGTCAGATCCCAGCTCCCAACCTAAAGGTTATAGGACCTTGAACAAGTCACTTAAACTCTCCAAGCTTCAGTTTCTTCTCTGTAAAGCAAAGACAATAAAATTACCTCTGACATAGGGCTATTGGGAAGATTAAATAAGGTAATATGTAGAAATACTTAATAGGAAGTCTGACACATACACTTAGTGTAAATAATAATAATTAGCTAAATTTTAGAAAAAGAACATTCTGAATATCTGATTGAAGCCATTGGGCCCATCTTTAAAGTATGTGGGGTCAGGGTTAGAGTACAAATATTCAAAATGATTGAAAACTAAACATTAAGCTGTCAAATAAGGTTTGTCACTGTACAGCACAGGGAACTATGTCCAATCTTTTGGAATAGAACATGATGTAAGATAATATGAGAAGAAGAATGTATATATTTATGTATGACTGGGTCACTAAGCTGTACAGCAGAAATTGACATAGCACTGTAAATCAACTATACTCTAATTAAAAAAAAAAAAGGATTTGTCTTCTTCCTCTAGCTTGACAAATATGGTTTCAGTATGACAAAACTTTTTAAAAATTGGAAAACTCTAGTATTTATATGACTGAAAGTTGGCAAAATAGCAGAGAAAACTGAATTTAATTATTATTGTTCAGGGGCTGCCGATGGCCAAGAAATATCTGCATTGTAACAAAGACTGGAGTTCCCTGGTGGCTCAGTGGATTAAGGATCTGGTGTTGTCATTGTTGTGGCTTGGGTCACTGCTATGGTGCAGGTTCAATTCCTGGCCCAAGCACTGCCACATGCCATGAGTGTAGCCAAAAAACAAAACAAAACAAAGACTCCTATTCAGCCCTCAGAGAATCCCCAGGATAAATGGGGCCTTAAAAGGCAAGTCTGACCCGAGGAGATATGCAACGCCTGTTGCCCTCACTTTCCTTTACTGCCCCGACCCCATGTGAGAAGAACAGGATTCTTCAGCTAGGCGTCCTCATTCTGAATTTGCACTCTACATGCTTTTGCTAAGCAGCAGTAGAGCCACAATTGTTAAGTAATAAAATACACAGCAATCAAATGCTTTAATTCTTTATTTCCTGATTGACAGCCGAGTTTCAGGGAAGTACTCTGACAAGTAACTTAATAACAAACACATCAAAATAAAACTAATGAAAGAAGGATAAGATACTGATCTGCAAAAAATGGCAACACAATTTTTTTAAGTCAGGAAAAATCACTAAGCTATATTGCTCATAAATGCCTATTAAAAACCTTTTTATTTTATTTATTTATTTTTTAATGTCTATCAGTAATTACTTTATTTTTTTTGTGTGTCTTTTTTTTTTTTTTTGCTATTTCTTGGGCCGCTTCCGCGGCATATGGAGGTTCCCAGGCTAGGGGTCAAATAGGAGCTGTAGCCACCGGCCTACGCCAGAGCCACAGCAACGCGGGATCCGAGCCGCGTCTGCAACCTACACCACAGCTCACGGCAACGCCGGATCGTTAACCCACTGAGCAAGTGGCAGGGACCGAACCCGCAACCTCATGGTTCCTAGTCGGATTCGTTAACCACTGCACCACAACGGGAACTCCTAAAAACCTTTTTAAAACAGTGGTGCCTACAACAGGCTGGGGGCTCAACTGAAAATGGAGATAAGGATAGAATTTTCATTTTACAGAGAGGAAATGGAAGCACAGAGAGGCAAGCAGCATGCAGAAGGTCACACAGCTACTAAGCGGTAAGGGAAGAATTCCAAGCCAGGTTCATTTGTGTCCAGATTCGGACCTAGTGACAACCATGACACATTGGCTTTTTGCTCCCTACGGCCTCACATCCAGTAATCAACATTAGTGAAGACAAATTCAGTAGGACCTCTGGCTGAGCATCTTTTTCTGCTTACTCCTCAGGTTCTCCAAAAGACAAGCAAGTCTTATGAATACCAGGCAAACAGTTAATAAGCATATATTAGGAGTTCCTGTCGTGGCTCAGTGGTTAACAAATCCGACTAGGAACCATGAGGTTGCGGGTTTGACCCCTGGCCTTACTCAGTGGGTTAAGGATTTGGCGTTGCCGTGAGCTGTGGTGTAGGTTGCAGACGTGGCTCTGATCCCGAGTTGCTGTAGCTGTGGTGTAGGCCAGTGGCTACAGCTCCAATTAGACCCCTAGCCTGGGAACCTCCATATGCCATGGGAGCGGCCCTAGAAAAGGCAAAAAAAGACAAAAAAAAAAGTTAAAGTGTTAGGTTATAAGATGTTGTAAAGCAACACTTACTGACCTACCCCTTCCTATTGATTAAAAACCTGACCAACCACTGAACTTGGAAGGACCTCTTCCCTCTAATTGCAAAACGTTGACTTGCTTCATCTTACTTTTGCAGATCAACCGGCTTTACAAGGTTATTACAAGTTGAAAAAGTGCCAAGAGAGCCTTAAGCAGTAAGATGGGGTAACACAGTGTAGTGCTATGAAGATATTGACAGTATCTTTAAGTTTGGTTGATATCTTTATGATTAATGAGATTTTAGCAGCTTTATTGAAATATTTTTCATATTCCATAAGATTAAAATGTACAGCTGATTTGTTTTAATATATTCAGAGTTGTGACACCATCACCATAATCTAATTTTAGAACATTTTCAACACCCTGAAAAGAAATCCCATGCCCATTAGCAATCACTCCCCATTTCCTGTCACCCTAGCCTAGGCAACCTCAAACCACTTTCTGTCTCTATCTAGGTGCTTAATCTGGATAATTCATGTAAAAGGAATCACACGATATGTGCCTTTTTTGGTCCCTGGCTTCTTGCACTTAGCATAATGCTTTTAACATTTATCCATGCTATAACATTTATGAGTATTTCCCTCCTTTTTATGACCAAATGATATTCCATTGTATGAATATACAATATATTTATGCATCACGCAGCTGTTAGATGTTTAGGTTTCTCCACTTTTTCGCTACGACAAATAATGCTTCTATGATACACAAAAATATACTCGAAATGGATTAAAGACCTAACTACAAGACTAGATACTCTAAAACTCTTAGAGGAGGAGTTCCCGTCGTGGCGCAGTGGTTAACGAATCCGACTAGGAACCATGAAGTTGCGGGTTCGGTCCCTGCCCTTGCTCAGTGGGTTAACAATCCGGCGTTGCCGTGAGCTGTGGTGTAGGTTGCAGACGCGGCTCGGATCCCGCATTGCTGTGGCTCTGGTGTAGGCCGGTGGCTACAGCTCCGATTCAACCCCTAGCCTGGGAACCTCCATATGCCTTGGGAGTGGCCCAAGAAATAGCAACAACAACAACTACAATAACAACAACAAAAAAAAAGACAAAAAAATAAGTAAATAAATAAATAAAAAATAAAAAAAATAAAACTCTTAGAGGAAAACACAGGCCAAACACTTTCCAACATAAACCACAGCAACATCTTAGATCTACCTCCTAGAGTAATGGCAAAAATAAACCCCAAAACGAAAAAACAAATGGGACTTAAACTTCTGCACAGCAAAGGAAACCTTAAATAAGACAAAAAGACAACCCACAGAATGGGAGAAAATATTTGCAAATGAAATGACTGATAAGTGATTAATCTCCAAAATTTATAAATACCTTCTGCAGCTCAATACCAAAAAAAACAAACCACCCCATCAAAAAATGGGCAGAAGATCTAAACAGACAATTCTCCAAAGAAGACATCAGATGGCCAAAAACCACATTAAAAGGTGTTCAACATCACTCATCATTAGAGAAATGCAAATCAAAACCACTATGAGGTACCACCTTACACCAGCCAGAATGGCCATCATCAAAAAGTCTACAAACAATAAGGGCTGGAGAGGGTGTGGAGAAAAAGGAACCCTAGTACACTGTTGGTGGGAATGTAAATTGGTGCAACCACTATGGAAAACATTATGGAGATTCCTCAGAAAACTAAAAATAGAACTGCCATTGGATCCAGCAATCCCACTCCTGGGCATCTATCCAGAGAAAACCATGACTCGAAAAGGCACATGTACTCCAATGTTCACTGCAGCACTCTTTGCAATAGCCAAGACATGGAAACAACATAAATGTCCATCGACAGAGGAGTAGATAAAGAAGATGTAGTACTTATACACAGTGGCATATTACTCCGCCATTGAAAGGAACAAAATAAGGGTATTTGCAGCAACATGGATGGACCTAGAAATTATCATGCCGAGTGAAGTCAGTCAGATGAGACACCAACATTAAATATTCTCACTTACATGTGGAATCTAAAAAAAGGACACAATGAACTTCTTTGCAGAACAGATGCTGCCTCACAGACATTGAAAAACTTATGGATTCCCAATGAGACAGTTTGGGGGGTTTGGATGGAAATGCTATAAAGTTTGGATTCCCAATGAAACAGGTTGAGGGTTTGGATGGAAATGCCATAAAGTTTGGTTGTGATGATCATTGTACAACTATAAATGTAACAAAATGTATTGAGTAATAAAAAAGCATAATGGAAAAGAATATTTTTAAAGAGTGTATACCTATGTATAACTGAATTGCTTTGCTGTACAGCAGAAATTAACACAACATTGTAAATCAACTACACATCAAAAATTTTTTAAAAAATGCTTCTATGAACTTATGTGTACATGTTTTTGTGTGGACATACATTTCCATTTCTCTTGCATATACACCTATGACTACAACTGCTAGGTTATATGTTAGCACAATATTTAAACTTCTGAGGAAATGCTAGGCGATTTTTCAAAACAATTGCACCGTTTCACATTCCCAGCAGCAGTATATATGGGTTCCAATTTATCCACTTGTTCGCCATTGCTTGTATTCTTGATTTTAGTCATCCTAATGGGTGTGAGGTGGTATCTCATTGTGTTTTTGATGTTCATTTCCCTCACGTCAAATGACGATTTTCTTCGGAGAAATGTCTACTCAAATCCTTTACCCATTTTTAAATTGGGCTATTCATCCTTATTATTAATTTGTAAAAGTTCTTTGTATTTCTGGATACAAGGCCCTTCTCAGAGATGTAATTCACAATATTTTCTCCCATTCTGTGAGTTGTCTTTTCACTTTTTTGATTGTGTCCGTTGAACCATAAAAGTTTTCAATTTTGATGAGGTCATATTATCTGTTTTTTTTCTTTGGTTGCTTGTCCTTTTGCATCATACCTAAGAAATCATTTCCTAACCCAAGATCATGAAGATTTACTCCTATATTTTGTTCTAGTAATTTTACAGTTTTAGCTCTTACTTTTAGGTTTATAGTCCAAATTTTTGTGTACGGTGTGAGATAGGGGGTTAACTTCATGCTTTTCATATAGATATCCAGTTGTCCTAGATCACTTGTTGAAAGTACTGTTCTTTCCTCCATTGAATTATCTTGTATCCTTTTCAAAAATCAATTGACTGTGAATGTGAGAGTTCATTTCTCAGGAGTCAAGTAATCCATGGCCATCTGCACATATTTAAGAGAGGTGGGCCAAAAAAGCTAATGGGAACTTTGTGTATGTTGGTGGGCTCCTAGATTTTGCACTTTGTTATAGATTGATCTAAATCAGCCATTCTTAGGGTATTGCTCATGTTTTATTTTTAGCTATTTCCTCTTGGGCAAATCAGGTTTCTTGGGGAATGCTCTTTGACTCTCTTGATTTGAAGGTAAAGACTAGAATGTCAGCGTTCTGGCAACCAAATAAGGGCAGAAATCAGGAGGAAGCCAGAGCTCAGTCTGCATCCGTTTACTAATTTTCCATTATTTTGCGACAGTGCTCCTGCCCTCAGCTGTGACTTACTCTCTCCCAGAATTACATCTCCCATCTTCTGCCAGGTGAGAGAGGGACAGACACATAATGTGAAGTGGGGGAAGGGAATCTAGCTATTTCTCAAACAGCTTTCAACCAGTCCTCCTAATTTGAGTCACCTACCTTCATCTTCATTTCTAAGGTACTTGGTGCCACCAGTTCCTGAGTCTTTTGAATTTTCTCCATATTCCATTATATCATGTTAGCTCTCACATCCTCTACTGCCAGTTTAGGACTTGGCTTCCTTGTGTCTGTTAAATTAGTTAATACTCACCCATCCACATTCCAGATTTTTGATGCTGTCTCCTAGGTAACTCTCCCTGTGCTTGTGGGTTTAGGTCTTACCAAAAAAATTCATTTAATATAGGCTTTTTTTTTTAATTAAAAAAATTTTTTTGGCCATGCCCATGGCATGCAGAAGCTCTCGGGCCAGGGATCGAAGCCGACCTATAGCAGTGACAATGGATCCCCAACCCTCTGAGCCATCAGGGAACTCCTCCTTTAATACAGTTTTCCTTACTTTCTTTCTTCCTTTCTTTCTTTCCTTCTTTCCTTTCTTTTTTAAAAGTTTTTTGTGATTTTTACTTTTCCATTATAGTCGATTTACAGTGTTCTGTCAATTTCTACTGCACAGCAAAGTGACCCAGTCATACATATATACATACATTCTTTTCCTCATATTATCCTCCATCGTGTTCCATCACAAGTGATTAGATATAGTTCCCAGTGCTATACAGCAGGATCTCATTGCTTATCCACCCCAAATGCAATAGTTTGCATGTATCAACCCCAGACTCTCAGTCCATCCCACTCCCTCCCCATCCCCTTTGGCAACCACACAGTCTATTCTTCAAGTCCATGAGTTTCTTTTCTATTTATTTGTGAAAGGTTCATTTGTGTCATATATTAGATTCTAGATATGTGACATCATATGGTATTTGTCCTTCTCTTTCTGACTTACCTCACTTAGTATGAGAGTCTCTAGTTTCATCCATGTTGCTGCAAATGGCATTATTTTGTTCTTTTATGGCTGAGTAATATTCCATCATGTATATATACCACATTTTTTAAATAATGATTTTTATTTTTTCCATTATAGCTGGTTTACAGTGTTCTGTCAATTTTCTACTATACAGCAAGGCGACCCAGTGACACATACAGGTATGCACTCTTTTTTCTCACATTATCATGCTCCATCATAAGTGACTAGACATATTTCCCAGTGCTATACATCAGGATCTCAGTGCTAATCCATTCCAAAGGTAATAGTTACATCTATTAACCCCAATTCCCGGTCCATCCCACTCCCTCCCACTTCCCCTTGGCAACCACAAGTCTCTTCTCCCTGTCCATGATTTTCTTTTCTGTATATATCACATCTTCTTAATCCATTCATCTGTCAATGGACATTTAGGTTGTTTCCATGTTTTGGCTATTGTGAATAGTACTGAAATGAACATAAGGGTGCATGTATCTTTCCCAGTGAAGGTTTTGTCCAGATATATGCCCAAGAGTGGGACTGCTGGGTCATATGGTAGTTTTATATTTAGTTTTCTGAGGTTAATATAGTTTTAAGTGAGGTTTTAAGAGGCAGAAAATCAGATGCTTGGCTTCATTCACTGTCTTCATCTGGGAATCCAATAACCATCTATTTTAAAAACACCAAGTGAAAGGTGAATGATGTAGTGGAGGTCTCTCTCTCTCTGCACACTCCCTTTGCCCTTGTATTCCATCACTCTGTCCTTTCCCAACTTACGTCTTAATCTTTGATTATTTATTTTGGTTTCCTTTGCTGCCTCTTCTTCCTCTCTCTGTCCCCTAAATGATAGGAAACTCTACATTTGGTGCTCAGTCCTCATTTCTGGCCTTTTCATCCTTTACCTCTTTAATGGCTGTCATCTCCGAATGGTCTTCCCGGACCATGCTTTCTACACTTTTCCCCAAACCCATTACTCTGTCTCATCTCCCTGATTATTTCCTTCCTCACGCTCATCCACTATCTAAAATGATGTTTATTAACTTATTCTGTCTCTTCCCATTAGAACAGAAACTCCATGAGGGCAGGAGCTGCATCTGTCTTGTTCAGAGCTGTATCAAACAGTACCTGCCTGGCATGTTATAACAGGTACTCAGTAATGCTATCTGAAGCAGTGAGTGAAAGACGTGACCTCTTGCTAGATTTTTTTTTTGTCTTTTTAGGGCCACAGCTGTAGAATATGGAGGTTCCCAGGCTAGGAGTCGAATCAGAGTTGTAGCCACTGGCCTAGACCACAGCCACAGCAACGTGGGATCTGAGCCACGTCTGTGACCTATGTCATAGCTCACGGCAATGCCGGATCCTTAACCCACTGAGCAAGGCCAGGGAATGAACCTGCATCAAGGATGCTAGTTAGATTAGTTTCCACTGAGCCACAACAGGAACTCCATATATTTCCTTATCTTTATCCTACACGCCTTCCCTCTCTGTTCCAATACTCATGATACCTAACCATTAGCAGTCCCCTGAATACTAAGACTTCATACCTCAGGGCCTTTGCATAAGCAGTTCTCTCATAATGGAGGGCCCTTGCCTTCCTGACAGACTCTCCCTTTGTGCTTGAAAACTCTGTCTCCTCCGCAGGCATTCTAACACCCCTTCCTCTGGACCTCACTCCTGTTGGTACATATGTCTATCCTTAACTCTGTCCCTCCACAGAGACCTCTCATTTGCTAACATGCCAGTCACTCTAGCTAGACTGTGCTTCTTGAGGGCAGGGACCACATTCTATCTGTCTTTATAACTCCAGCCCCAGGAATTCAGAGTGTGTTGAAAGAAAGA
This sequence comes from Phacochoerus africanus, assembly GCF_016906955.1. Taxonomy (NCBI): domain Eukaryota; kingdom Metazoa; phylum Chordata; class Mammalia; order Artiodactyla; family Suidae; genus Phacochoerus; species Phacochoerus africanus. The sequence continues at coordinate 127,834,317 of NC_062558.1, forward strand.
TCAGGATACATGTGGTATATGCGAACTCAAATTTTATAACCACTGATCTTAGAAGTCACATTTGTGGGCATGTTTCTTACGCAGACTGAAGAGGAACTTTGACAATTACTGGATTCATTGACAAATATGGGTTTATTAAGAGCCTTGTCAGGCTTTATACACATATATATGAAAGTAACCCATTTGAGGACCTAAATGCATTGATCAAACAAATGGATGGCTGTCAAAACTCCTCTTTTCCCGGAACTCTGTAGAAATTGACTTAGACGCTCATTCAAACCCAGGAAATTCTCTTCTCATTTGAACTAAAGCTACTTTCCTCAAACCACGCTTGGGTTCATTACATCCTCTGATGCCTCTGGATCAATAGGTGGAAAATGCCCATGGGTTTCAGATGTTTTTACCCTCACTGTTTCACTTCCTGGCTTAGACCAAAATATCTTTGGACTGAAGACAATTCAAGAGCTGGCTAATGACATTGATCTGGCCCAATTTAGACCATGGGCCTTTTTATAGTCATTCCCATCAGAGTGACAGTAATTAAGACTCTTGTCTGATGAGTGTATGATCTTCTCCATAAAACTGGTTAGCTGGGCAGACCTTTCTTCTTCCATGCTCTTTAGTTGCCTCAAAGGCCTATGGGGGTGGGGTCCAGAGTGGGTCTCTTTCTTAAAGAAGATGAGCTCAGGAATTCCCTGGTGGCTCAGAGGGTTAAGGATCCATCCATTGTCACTGCTGAGGCTTGGATGGCTACTATGGTGCAGGTTTGAGCCCTGGTTCTGGAACTTCTGCATGCTGAGGGTGTGGCAAAAAAAAAAAAAGAAAGAAAGAAAGAAAGAAAAAGAAAAAAAGAAAGCTGATGGGGGTAGCAAGAACTGATTGGGTCCAGGAAAAAGATGCAAGAACTGATTTGATCCAGGGCAGTGATTGCTAGAGGAGGGAGGAAGTCATGGAGCAGCAGGATTCGATGCCTGACGGCTCTGGGGCACAGGAGAGCTGAGGACAATGTCCTGGTGGCTGACGTGGTGACTGTGTGGATGGAGATACATGAAGTGGAATAAAGGGGGAAGTCAGTTGTGATCTTGATCTGCACTGTGTCCTCAACTTTAGGTTGGGGGGGAAGATACCATTGGCTATAAGGAGGAAAAGGGAAACTATGAGATTAGGGTGAGACTTTTGAAAAGAAATCCTTTCCTAGGGTTGGGGTAGAAAATTACTAAGACAAAACCTATGCCAAGAGAGGCTTTTCCTTTGCAGTATGACCTTGGAGGCTGCTTCACTTCAGTTCCTGTCCAGGCCCACAACTTGGGAGGTGACATTAGCAGCTTCTCAAACAAGAAGAGTATTCTAATTCAGGAGGTACTGTCTCACCTTCAGCTTACAAAGGCCATTCTGGTGTCTACATGGGTCATGTTTCCCTAAGTTGTTAGGAGTAGACTGTAGGGGCTGATACTCCTGGGCGCTGATGAGCAGGAACATCTGGGACTTTGTCCTACTGACTTCAGCAGGGGAGTTGTGTCCATGGGAAACCCTGGCTAGTGTGATCAGGCTTCCACGAATTTCTGCACTCGCTCTCTCCTGGAGGAGCTATAAAGATCAAACGAGAGGTTCCCGCTGTGGCACAGTGGGTTAAGGACCTGACTGCAGTGGCTCAGGTCTCTTTGGAGATGGGGTTCAATCCCTACCTGGCACAGTAGGTTAAGGATCCAAAGTTGCCGCACCTGTGGCAAATTGAAGCTGTGGCTTCAATTTGGGAATTTCACCCAGGCTATGCCTCAGGTGCAGCCAATAATAATAGTAATAGTAATAATAATAATAATAATAAAATAAAAATCAAAGAAGATAATAAACGTGAAGCACCAAACGCAGGGCTTGGCACATAGTAGGTGCTGCCCACACTAGCACCTTTTCTTCCCTCTAATATCCACAGCCTTCAAAGGTGCCAGATCTCCAAACAGGTCATCCTGGTGGTGAAAAGACCAACTGGAGTGTGACTCCTGGGATAATCATACCACCCTCCGAAGATCACTGTGCTGCCCCATAAAGAGCTGGGTACAGCAAGGGACCTAGCTAGTGCTCAATACACTCTGCTATATTTTCATTAATACAAATAAAAGAGTCTAGGGAAGACAGTTCAGATGTGACAGACCAAGGCTTGACTCCATCCCAGAATATTCATAAACAGTCTGCCACAAAGCACTTTTCCCACAAGAAAATGCAAATTGCTTTTTATTCATTTCGTCATCCTTCAGAATTTATAAACAGTCTGTGTCGTGGGCTGTGCATCAGCTTGTCATGGACACTATGCAAGGCCAGTCAGGAATGTTTGGTAAATTCATCCGAAGGCTCAGTGGGCTGCAAGGTATAGTGATCTGACTGTGCACCCCACACCCCTCAACTCCACCTAAAGAGATATGTCCAGTCCTAACTCGCGGTGACTTCATTTGGAAAAAGGGTCTTTGCAGACGTAATTAAGTTGAAGATTTTGCAAAGAGATGATCTTGAATTAACAGGCAGGCTCTAAATCCAGTGACTAATGTCTTTAGAAGAGACAAATGGAGAGAGATACAGGCAGAAGAGAAGGCTATGTAGAGATGGAGGTAGAGACTGGAGTGACGCCGGCCACGAGCCAAGGAATGTCAGGAGCCCCCAGAAACTGGAAGAGACAAAGTAGGATTCTCCCTTAGAGACTTTTGAAGGAGCATGGCCCTGCTGACACTTGGATTTCAGACTTCTGGCTTCTCGACCTGTGGGAGAATAAATTTTTGTTGTTTTAAGCCACCCAGTTTGTGGTCATTTGTTATAGCAGCAATAGGAAACTAATACATAAGGAACAGAAACAGAAACAAGAAAGGTGGAGAGAGGGCATTTTCTAGGAGGACTTCATGGATATATCATGGGTATATCATGGATTCCAAGGACGGGAAGTTCAGACTGGCCCCATAAGGGAGGAGGACCAGGACTAGAAGTTGGCGTTGGGGTGGCTCTCTTGTTCATAGACACTTGACCTCTCTTGTCATCTTCTATCTGCAGGCTGGCTTTCTCTGGTTCTTACGAAGGAAGCTGAAATAGGCACCTTCAATGTGACATGTCTTTGCATTGCATTTTAAGTGTGTAAACAATCTTTTTAAAAAAATTGAAGTGTAGTTATTTACAGTGTCATGTTAGTCTCAGGTTATACCATACCATATATATAACTGATTTCAGATTCTTTTCCCTTATAGGCTATTACAAAATATAAGTATAGTTCCCTGTGCTCTACAGTAGGTCCTTGTTGGTTACCTACTTTACATATAGTAGTGTGTATATGTTAATCCCAAACTCCTAATTTATCCCTCCCTTTCCCTTTCCTCTTTGGAAAACCATAAGTTTACTTTCTATGTCTGAGAGTCTATTTCAGTTTGGTAAATGAGCTAATTTGCATTTTTTTTGGTCTTTTTGTCTTTTTAGCGCCACACCCATGGCATATGGAGGTTCTGAGGCTAGGGGTCTAATCAGAGCTGTTGCTGCCAGCCTACACCACAGCCACAGCAATGCCAGATCTGAGCTGTGTCTGCGACCCACACCATAGCTCATGGCAGTGCCGGATCCTTAACCCACTGAGCAAGGCCAGGGATCGAACCCGCAACCTCATGGTTCCTAGTCAGATTCATTTCCACTGCGCCATGATGGGAACTCCTGTATCTTTTTTTTTTTTTTTTAGATTCCACATATAAGTGATATCATGTGAAATTTGTCTTTCTCTGTCTGACTTCACTTAGTATGATAATTTCTAGGGCCATTAATGTAGCTTGCAAATGGCATTATTTTATTCTTTTTTATGGCTGAGTAATATTCCATTGTGTGTATATTTTATATGCACACACTATATCTTCTCTATTTATCTGACGATGGACATTTAAGTTGCTTCCATGTATTGGGTATTGTAAATGCTGCTATGAACACTGGAGTGCATGTATATTTTTGAATTGTAGTTTTCTCCAGATACACTCCCAGGAGTGAGATTGCAGGATTATATGGTAACTCTATTTTTTGTTTTTTAAGGAATCTCTATATTGTTCTCCATCGTGACTATACCAATTTACATTCCCACCAACAACGTAGGAGGGTTGCATCTATGGCATATGGAAGTTCTCAGGCTTGGGGCTGAATCAAAGCAGTAGCTACTGGCCTATGCCACAGTCATGGCAATAGCAACGCCAGATCCAAGATGCATCTACAACCTGCATCACAGCTTGTGGCAATGCCAGATCCTTAAGCCACTGAGTGAGGCCAGGGATTGAACTTGAATCCTTATGGATACTAGTCTCATTCAAAATCCACTGAGCCACAACAGGAACTCTTATTTGTAGACTTTTTGATGATGGTCATTCCGGTCAGTGTGAGGTGATACTTCATTGTGATTTTTAGCTGCAATTCTCTAATAATTAGTGATGTTGAACATTTTTTTGTGTGCCTATTGGCCATCTGTATGTCTTCTTTGGAGAAATATCTTCTGCCCATTTTTTGACTGGGTTGTTTGTCTTTTTGAAATTGAGTTGTATGAGTATATTTGTGAATTTCGAAAGTTTAACCTTTGTTGGTTGCATAATTTGCAAATTTTTATTTATTTTGCGGGTTGTCTTTTCATTTTGTTTATGGTTTTCTTTGCTGTGCAAAAGCCTTTAAGTATAACTAGGTCCCTTTTGTTTATTTGTGTTTTTATTTTCCTTACTTTAGGAGATGGATCCACAAAGATTTATGTCCAAGTGTTTTGCCTATGTTTTCCTCTAGGAGTTTTATAGTATCTAGTATTACATTTAGGTCTTTAATCGATTGAGAGTTTTGTTTGTTTGTTTCTTTTACCAGGCCTGCAACATATGGAAGTCCCAGGCCAGGGATCGAACCCACACCACAGCAGTGGCCTGAGCTGTAGCAGTGACAATGCTGGATCCTTAACCCACTGAGCCACCAAGGCACTCCATTTTGAGTTTATTTTTGTATATAGGGTTAGAGAATGTTCTAATTTTATTCTTTTACACATTCTTTTTGTATATAGTGTTAGAGAATGTTCTAATTTTATTCAGTTTTCCCAGCACCACTTATTGAAGAGGCTGTCTTTTATCCATTGTATATTCTTGCTTCCTTTGTTATAGATTAATTGACCATAGGTACATGGGCTTTCTATTCTGTTCCATTGATCTATACAAGTGCATAAACAATTCTATTCACCAACTCGACATGTCAGGGAGAATCTGACCTTCTTTCAGATCTTCCTTCCTGCATTAGACAATGTCCTTAGCTTTCTAACCTTCTGTGTCCTCAAGCTCCTCTCTCCTCTCTCTGGCATAACCACATCATAATGCAGAGGAGGACAAAGCAGACAAAGAGCTGTCCATTAGACCCTTTTCCTGTTCTAAACATGAAGTTAATCCACTGGAACAAAAATATTATTGATTTGTATCTATGATAGCCTTCTGAAACAACAACATGTACTACTCTTGGCAAAGTATTTGGCTTGTTTGGACTCTGATCTTAATTTTTTAAAATTCCTGTTTATTATTTTTGCATGCTGCCTTTGAAAGGCTCCTTTAGGCCAAGTGGCACAGGAGACATCTGGGGGGTGGAAGGACTTTGCCTTTACCTATAATGCCTTTGATCAGGGAAGCAAAGCCTCAAACCAAACAGAAATCCAAGCAGGGCAAGGGTGTGGCAGAACAGGAGAAACAGGTTCTGGGGAGAACCCTCTTCCTCAACATTCCTTCAACAGTCAAGGAGAATTTGCTGAGTGCATGCTACATACAGAGCACTGAGCAAGAGCTAGGATTAAAGAGGGGAGTAAGCTGGACACCGTGCTTCCTACGTGGAGCATGTGACCATGGGAAGGGCAGGCAGAGATAAATGAAAATGACCCAGATGAATGCATAATTGCTAGCTATAACAAAGTGTATGGAGAAGAGGTGCCTGGCACAGTGAGAGTGAATAATTAGCAGTTAGCTCGAGGCGGTCAAGGAAGGCTTGCTTCTCTGTGGAAGGCACATTTCCCTGCGATCTGAAGGGTGAGTAGGTGTTTAACGAGATGAAGATGATAGAGGCGGGAGACTGGGGAGGCTGCAGGCAAAGGGAACACTGCATGCAGATATTCATTATGCCATCCAGGCAGAAACCCATAAAATGTAAATTAGACACACACACACACACAAAGGCAGACTCACTGCCTTATGAAGAAATGAGATGTCAGGCAGTTATACTTGACTTTTTTGCACACCTGCAGGTACCAGAGGCCACAGGACGCTCCCCCCAGGTCTCTGACCCCATGTAGCTCTCCCTAGAGCCTTGAAAGAGAGTCTGGGCACCCTGGGACTGGTTGAGTGCCCTTGGGGCTCCCTCAGGTCAGCTTCCTCTAGAGAGCATCAAGAGCTCTCATCTAAAGGCGCCCAGTAAGACAGAAAACAGATTTTGTCAGAAAGCAAATTCATGCTGAAAGGAAGAGCTGTTCTGTTTTATTTTTGTCTCTAAAGGGAGACGTTGGGAGTCTTAGGGTTGAGGCGACACCCACCTGAGATTATGCCATCTGAGCGGTGCCCATCTGAGGTCTGCCCGTCCTCCTAGAGCGCCACCTGGAGGACAAAGGTTTTCTTCCCCGGAGGAGAAATCAATGCAGGGCAAAGAAGAGGACATTAGTGGGGGCACTTGGCTTCTCCCCAGGACATTAACCTTCACTGGCCATCCCTGATATTCCACTCCTTGCTGTGTGTCCCAGGAGCCCGGGTGACACCTCTCACATGGCCTGCTTTATAGTGCTTTGACTGCCTGTCTCCTGGACCAGCCACCTGGCTCTTTGAGGGACTGTGTCTTCTTCGGTTCTTGTTCTGCGCCTAGCACCTGGCACTGACATGATAAGCATTCGGTAAGTCTTTTTAAAGGAATGAATACATGGACCTTCTTAATTTTCACTCAGCTTTTAGTCACAAACATTTGGAGGCTGCATCACGTTGCTTAGAAGTAGATGAGTAGGGACTAAGTGAAGGGTATTGTTCACGCTGCCTTGCACATAGTAGGTGTGCAATTGTGACTTATCGAATGCGTGGTTATCAGTGTCTCCATGTCAATGTTCTGGCACATATATGGAGCACAATTTGTTTCTTAATGGCATTGATTCTGTGACAAAGCAGAACTCCGAAGTAGAAGTCACACATTCTTAAATTCGTTTTCAGTGAGGCGGAATCTTCCAATTACCATTCTCTATACATAAGAGTATATACTTCTGCCTTTCAATTTAAGATAGGACACATTTTTTTTTTGGTTATATTCCTGACCCTTGTAGGTCAGGACAACTGGTTCCCCTAATGTGTGTGCGTGAGTGTGTACGTGTGTGTGTGTGTGTGTGTTCAGGAAACAAAGGCTGAAAGTCCTTCAGCAAAGGCAGCCGAGGTTCCTGGATCTCCTTCTTGCATAATGAGTCCTGCCAGTTAGGGCTGCTCGAGGGTGGGAGGGGGTGGCAGCTTGCCAGTTTGGTCTGTGGCACTTGGATAAACAGACATCAATATTTATCAGAGCTGTTCTGATGTGCTTCTGCGGCTGCCAGAACAAGGAGCTCTCCTTGTGCTTGTGTATAGTTTTCCCTGTATGAGATAAAAGTTTGGGGCCATTAAGGAAAAAAAAATGTTTGTACTCTGCTCCCCAGTTACCTAGGCTAATTTACCGCACTAGGAGGCCCTGTAGTTCATTAATAATATACAAATACAAACCAAGGGAAGAAATTGCCATGTTAATTGACTTTTGCGATGCTAATCTAAGACTCCTTGGCTTTAAACATTACTCAACAACTGCACTCATACCACACACTTTGGAGAAAGCAGAAAGCTACCCAGAGCAAATGCTTGAAATCATGGCCTCTGGGCTTTATAAACAGACACTCAACTCCATTGGCTCTCTTTGGGAGTCTGGAGGTGGAAAACACAAGGAAAAGAGGCAAAGAGATGAGGAGAGACTCCACCATCCTAGAATACAGCCCAGACAGGTTGCAAGTGAAGGCCAGGATACTCTGGGCAATGCTGGGCTGTGCTGGGCTACTTAGGGTGTTGCCAGACTCTACACCAGACCAGATGGCTGCAAAGCTTGATTAGAAACAGTATTATTAGGCTCAGCTGACTGGTCCAATTAGGAGCAAAGTTCATCAGTGTCTTAAGCAACCAATCTCCCCCATTAATTTCCTAGGCTAAGCTTCTGTCTCTTATCCTCTCTGATCATTGCTTATGGAGAAGACACAGAGCTTTTGTTAGTTCATGAATGAGGTACTGGGAGGTAGGAGAGCTGAATGATGACGTTTCCCAGGCCAGCCTTGATAGTCAAATGGATCTGGATTTGAATCCTATCCATTCTCCCACCAATCGCCCATCCCTACAAGTCTGGGAGCTAGAGAGTTTCAAGTTCATGAAGGTGACCTGAGGGATGAGCAACTTTCTCATCCCCTTTGAGTCTACTGGGGCCACCTGGATGACAAATCTGGTCCCTCCTTCTAGAAGCCACTCACCCACAGCATGAAGAGCCATGTAGATTTTACTGCAGATTTCACAGGGTAGACAAAGGGGTGCCTTTAAATCGCACATCCCACAGCATACAGCCTTATCCCCCTGCTTGATTTCTCTATTCTCCCCAAGGTCCTCCTTGATTGCTTAAACTCTGGAATATTTTCCCTCTGACCTGGGCCTTTGGAGTCTCATAATTCCTCTAGTTCTTGCCTCTTTTGATTAGAAGAATAAAAGAAAGAAAATCAGAACTGGTGTGTGAAGCCTGAGATTCATTTTTCTATTCTGTAAAATGGGGATAATGATTCTTACCTCATAAGGTAGGAGGGAGAGTTAAGTAACTGTGAATGCTAAGACAATGTTGTTCTAACATGACCTATGAAATTGATTTAATGGGTTGCCATCAGCATTAAAAAACTGAATAAGGTGACACTGTAAAAATCCTAGAAACATAGACAAAACATTCTCTGACATAAATTGTATCGATGTCTTCTTAGGTCAGTTTCTCGAGTCAGTAGAAATAAAAGCAAAGATAAACAAATGGGAAATTTGTAAGCTTTTGCACAGCAAAGGAAGCCATAAACAAAATAAAAAGATGATCTATGGAATGGGAGAAAATATTTGCAAATGATACAACTGATAAGAGCTTAATTTCCAACATATGCAAACAGCTCATATAGCTTGATAACAGAAAAACAAACAACCCATTTAAAAAATGGGCAGAAGATCTAAATAAACATTTCTCCAAAGAAGACATACAGATGGTCAATAGGCACATGAAAAGAAGCTCAACATTGCTAATTATTAGAGAAAAGCAAATCAAAACCACAATGAGGTACCCTGTCATAACAGCCAGAATGGTTATCATTAAAAAGTCTATAAATAACACATACTGAAGAAGGTGTGGAGAAAAGGGAATCCTTCTACACTGTTGGTGGGAATGTAAACTGGTGCAGCCACTATGGAAAATAGTATGGAGCTTCCCCTAAAAAACTAAAAAAAAAAAAAAAGAGTTTCCAAATGATCCAGTAATCCCACTCCTGAGCATATATCCACACAAAACTATAATTTGAAAAGATACATGCACTCCTATTTCATAGCAGCACTGTTTACTATAACCATGACATGGAAGCAATCTAAATGTCCACCAACAAATGAATGGATAAAGAAGATGTGGTATATATACACAATGGAATACTACTCAGCTATAATAAAGAATGAAATAATGCCATTGGCAGTAACTTTGCAGTAGAGGGACAAGAGATTATTATACTAAGTGAAGTAAATCAGAAAGACAAATACCATATGATATCACTTATATAGAGAGTCTAAAATATGACACAAATGAACTTACTTATGAAACAGTAACAGGCTCACAGACATAGAGAACAAACTTATGGTACCAAACGGGAAAGGGGTGGGAGAAAGATAAATTAGGAGCTGGGAATTAGCAGAAAAAAACTGCTATATGTAAAATAGATAAATAACAAGATCCCATATGTAGCACATATTCAATATATTGTAATAAACCATAATGGAAGCCATAATGGAAAAGAATACAAAAAAGTACATATACATATATATGTATGTATATGTATATAGATAGCTGAATATATTGCTGCACACCAGAAACTAACACAACATTGAAAATCAAGTATACTTCAATTAAAAAATAAAGTCACATAAAACAGATTAGAAAATTTCATGGGCGTTTCCTTTGTGGCTCAGTTGGTTAAGAATCCAACTGGTATCCATGAGGATTTGGGTTCCATTCCCTTGCCTCGCTTAGTGCGCTAAGGATCCAGCATTGCTGCAAGCTGTGCTATAGGCCAGCAGCTGCAGCTCTGATTTAACCCCTAGCCTTGGAATTTCATATGTCACAGGTGCAGCCCTAAAAAGACAAAAAGAAAGAAAAGAAAGAAAGAAGGAAGGAAAGAAAGAAAAAATTTCAGAGGGCATCACTTTTGGTAGAGTTAAGATTTTATTTTGTGCATCTTTAGTTTTATATATTCGTGTGCATGTGTGTGACCACGGACAGACCATAAATGGGTTTGTTTTTTTTTTACTGCAGGTTATGATAAATAATGTTCAAAATATTTGTAACTAAATTTTTCCTTCAGCTGTAATCTCTGAGACCTAGGAAGGCACCAAACCCTAATGTTGAAAAGATCAGAGACCCTGGATCTGATAGGGATAGAGTAGGATGGTTTCACAGGTAGTTGTAGAAGTCCCAGTAGGTGACCAGAGATAGAGGGAAACCCAGGGAACTTTGAGAGACCCCTGGAAGTCAATCACTCAGGAAGGGCATCAGGATGTCATGGAACGAAGCAGCCTTGCTCAACTATAAAACCATAAATAAAAGCATGAGACACGTCTCAAGTCATTAAGTGAAAGATAAAATGAGGCCTGCATTCAAGTGCAGCAAGATAATGGTCCCTGGGATCAAGGACAGGAGTTTTAGGGAAAGATGACATTCCAAAGTAGGAGACACTCTTTATACAGAAACCTCAAATGACTCAACATATTTTAGCATATGTTACCACCGTTCTGCTGCTTTGAATAAACACCATGACCTCATAGGGTCAAATACCCTCTTACCCGATAAAAGGAAGCTGGTGATGTAAGCCTGATGTCTATTTGAAGAATGAGGAAGAACGTGGTCTTTTCCCCCCTCCCCACTTTCCTTGGATTCTAAAACTGCAGCCCATCTAACCCTCATGGCAGAGCCTCCTCACCTGCCTGCTTGCATCTCTCATAGGTGTCCTAACTTAATAAATCTATTTCTTGGCTATCACTTTTTCTTTCACTGAATTCCTTCTATGCTGGGACACAAAGAACCTGAGCCTCAGTAAGTCCAGACACCAGGTGAGGGATTCTAAAAAAAAAACCCACAAAAACAAAAAACTCGTGGGTTCAAGTCCCAATCTGGGTTTTGGCTGGGTTTGAGTCAGAGATGTTATCAGTTTCAGATTCAGCCCCCAGCCAGGAGGCTATGACATCACATCAAAGGCACAATCTAGCAGCCCCGGGAACTGAATTCCGTTCAGATATTTTTGTTAGGCTCACACTGCATTTTTTTTTTTTATTGTGAAATAATGACTATCATTTGAAAATCAGGAGGTTGAACATAAGAATCTAGACTTTTCAGCTTCTGGAAAACTCGGAAGATTTAGCCACAGCAGGCATCTTTCCTTCAGTCTCTGTCTTGCCTGCATCCTCATTTGTCTCCTGTGTGGGCTCCCGAAGCACACGATGCCTTGACTCTTGGTGGACTTCATGGGCCAGCTGTGCTCCTTCCTTGACCTGGAGCCATTCTCCAGCTAAGTCCCGATGTTTGTTTTAAAGAACCCCAAGGCTGGATTGTTCCCGAGGGTTCCTTTGGTTCAAATCCTCATTTGTGGGCAGAGGAAAGAGGCCCAGGGAGGAGGAGGTGATCACCCAAGGTCACATGGATCACGAGTGATGCGGATGGGAGAGGACCCAGGTCTCCCCCTCCTGGGTCAGTGTCCTCATAAAAACTGAGACTTTCTTAAAAGACGTGCTTGACTCACTTCAAAGGTCATCAGCCCTCGCTTTTCCCCCCGTCTCTGCCAAGGCAAATATTTACTCTGCAAAAGTGAAATTAGATCCCGAGTAGTTCCTGCTTGTTTTACAAGGTATTTACACGTCTCCGCCTTTGCCCTCCCTGACTTCTCCTTCCTTGTGGCCTTGCTGTGGCTGTAGCTGCTTCTGTAGAAGGAAGACCCCTGGCAAAGGGACTCACCAGAGTGGGCGTTTGGAAAGGACACGTATCCTCAACTTTGTCTGGCTATTTGTTTCACCTTATTTTAGTCGAAGGGCAGAGAAGAACAGCTTCGGGTGCATTTTGTGTCCAGTGTGGTCGCAGGCAAGGGCAGCATCCAACAGGCTGCTATAGATGCAATTCTTTGATCACTTGACAAGAAAGTGCAGACTGGCCCTGACAGGGCCATTCTCAGAGGCGGAAGCCTCCCTCTGCCAGGCACAGGGCCAGGACCCTGGACCCTGATGGATATTTTGGTTGTTTTTAATTTTTTAAAATTCGTTTTGCATCATAAGCATAGCCAAACACACACACAAGTAGAAACACCGTATAATGAACCTCCATACACCTACCACTCAGATTCAACATTGATCAAGATCTTGCCATGTATACTTCCTAAGCCCCCTTTAAGAATTTTCTTTGACATAGAATTTATATACCATACAATGCACGGATATTAAGTGTACAGGTATGAGTTTTTAAATTTTGAACTTTTATTATTTTGAAATTATTTGCATACTTACAGAAAGTTACAAAAATAACAGAGAATTCCTATATACTCCTATATAAAATTTTACTACATTTGCTTTATCAGACTTTACAAACACATTATTATTATTATTATTATTGTTATCTTTCATAACCACTGCAGGTTGATGAGTTTTGCTGAATATTTATGTCCATGTAATTATCACTCAGATCAGGTTAGAGAACATTCCCAGCACTCCAGAAAGCAGCTGCCTGATGCTCTTTTCTACATCTCATTTTTCATGTCTTTTCACTCATTTCATTCAATTCTCATTCTTATTTGTATCATCGTAGATTCGTTTTGCTTGTTCTTGAACTTGATGTATATGGGATCACCCCTCACTATGTTTATGCTCAATTATTTTAAACCCCTGACTGCATGATGTTTCATTTCTACCTGCTTTGTTTCTCTCTCTAAAAGTTATGGGTATCTTCTAACACAGTCACAATGCCAGTGGGATTATGTAAACAGTCTTCAGAAGGAGCTACAGCTATTATCTCCATTTTACAAGTGAGTGCACAGCCCCACGGAGGCGGAAAAACTTGCCCACGGTCACCCAGGAGGTAGCTGGTGGAGTAGGCAGTCTCCCATTAGAGCCTGTGCTTAAAGCTCCCTGGTCTCTGCGGTGGCCCAGCAGGGATCCTTGCAGAGAGGTGTTTGCCACCTCTGGGGCAGAGGAAAGAACAGCATCTCTCAGACCATTTTTTGAGGTCTCTCTCAATTGGATCCTGGCAGCACGTAGCACAGGACAGTCCAGAAGTGCACTCAGAGTGACCCTTGCATACCCCCACCCACATACACACTTGCACCAGCATGTTTGAGAAGGCTGCCTGCCTTCTCTGGCTGCCTCTCTTTAAAGACACAAGAAAGAAAAGCCTCAGTCCCCACCCCCCTGGTGTCTGAACACACTGAGAAGGCAGATGAGTTTGAAGGCTGCTGAGAGCCTCCATTCACTAGGCTCTAGACGTAAAAAGGTGCTGAGACAAGTTAAATGGTCCAAATGCAGAGAAAAACACATGCCTTTAATATTTTAGATCAAATTTGCAAATGAGTTCTAATAATATACAAAGTCATCTTTATTTTAAAAAAGAAAGAAAAGAAAGGAATACCCAGAGCAATCTGCTCTTCCAGGAGACAATTAGGTGGAAAGTAATCTAAAAGGGTACTTTTCTCCTTTGGAAGCTCCGCACGGAACTCACCAGGAGCAGATAGCTTGTTGGAAGCCTGAATCAACTGCTATTAATCACAATTTTATTCAACCTCATAAACTATAGGGCCCATGAAGCAACTAGATAAGTCAAGACTTAAATGTATTCACAAATCAAACGTTATACTTTTCCCAAAAGAAACATTTGTTTGGTTAAAAACAAACAACAACCTATTGCTTATTTCTAAAACAGAGCTGTAGGCAGCTGTTTATTTTTTTGTCTTTTTTTAGGGCTGCACCATGGCATATGGAAGTTCCCGGGCTAGGGGTCAGATTGGAGCTGCAGCTGCCGTCCTACGCCACAGCCACCGCAACACAGGATCTGTGACCTACACAACAGCTCATCATGGCAGCTCAAGGCAACTCTGGATTCTTAGGCCACTGAGTGAGGCCAGGGATTGAACCTGCATCCTCATGGATACTAACTAGTCAGGCTCATTATCGCTGAGCCACGATGGGAACTCCTGGATGCACCTGTTTAAATGGAAATAGATTTGCAGCAAAAAGATATTTCTCAATTACTTAGAAATAGCATTCTCCCCCTTCCCATCATCTTGTCTGTTCTCCCCATGACGGGCCTCTTGAACTTTACAAAGTTTTCAAGCTATGTGTCCTTTCCGCAGAAATCAAAAGAATGGCCTCATGGACAAGTGGGAGGTGGGAGGAGGGTGGGGGCAACGGGGGGCTGAGTGGGGATGGCGTAGGCTTCTCTCTCTCTCCCTCCCTCTTTCCTTCCCTCCTAATAAGCTGTCTGGCTCCTCTGCAACCTGCTTTATGTACTGAACTTCTGTATAAGATTTCCTTTGGAGAACCACCAGCCTCATCAATCTTCTCTTTCTCTCGCATGTGAGATGCTGAGAAAGTCAACACGAGGGTGTGTTATTCCCTAGGTTGTCAACATCCTGCAGGCCCAAGAAATGGCCTTGAGTCCTGCAGCTGTAGACTCTAGTCTGATGCCCATGGACTTGACACCATGGTGCTTCTCCATCTTCAGTGATTTTTTGGTATCCAAAGAAGGAAAGTGTGACTTTAAGATGGGAACCAGCAATACAGAGAGGCTTGAGAAGACTTTTGAGTTCTTTACCTCCTCATCCTTTTTCTTTGTCCTTATTATTGTTCTAAAGACACATGCTCATAGGAAACTTAGTAAAACACAGCAAAGTCAGAAGGCCAGAAAAAACAAAACAAAACAAAACTTCATCTTCCTTTGGCTAGATACAAGGAGGTATATTTTCACCTTAATTTTTTTTTTTTTCAGCTGTGCCTGGAACATGCAGAAGTTCCTGGGCCAGGGATGGAACCTTTGACATAGCAGTGACAATGCTGGCTCCTCAACCTGCTAGGCCACCAGGGAATTCCCCATCTTAAAATTTGTAAAACGCATTTTAACATAGCTTAGATCATAGAGTATGCACAACTTTGTACTCTGCTTTTTGCACAGGCGTTTTTCAACATAAGCATTTTTACTGACTGTATAATGTTCTATTGTAAGATTGGACCGAGATTTCCATACAGGTAGAGATTTGCAGGAGGGTTTTCTTTTCTATGACTATTGCTTAAAACATTTCCTTACCTTGTCCTGAGGAGGGAATACGCTCCCCTCTCTCTCCAGCATGAATCAAGAGGGCTGCACTCTGCCTGCAGCCCGTGCTCACCATAATGAAGTCAGCCACAAAGCCCAACTAAGAATAGACTTCTTATAAATTCCGACACAGAGACTATTCACGTGGAGCATGACAAGTGCAAGGGACCCAGAAAAGTGCTTTCGGGTTCTCTCTAGTTAGTGGTTCTGGAGCACCTCTGCTTCTTGGCAATAAATCACCTCCCTGGAGCAGTTTCAGGACAGCTCGCTGCCCTCTCATCTTGAGTCATATGAATGTTTCAGGCTTGGAAAAGCTTTTCCTAAATCTTTATCATTTCCTCCAAAGTTCCCAGAGAAATGCCCTCTTCTCTTCCGGTGCCATCAGAAGCCACACTCTAATATGTAGCACAATAGAATGTAATGCCCCAAAAGGAATCACTAAAATTTTTGCTAGATGTCTCTGCACTAGGCATCATGCCAAGGAATTATGCATATGAAATTTCATTTAATCTTCATGGCACCTTATGAGGCAGGAATTGTTCTCTCCACTTTGCAAACAAGGAAAGTGACACTCAGAGACAGAGCCTGAATTACATGCTTAAGGCTCCCAGGTAGGAAGGGCCAAACTGGGACTAGGACCCATCTCCTTGCTTTAACCCGCTCCCCGCCCCTATCCTGTGCCACAGCATCTTGGCTGTGATCAGCTGCATGACCTCTTCACTGTGGCTGGTCAAGGACCTCTTCCTCTGCCCTCACCATAAGTCTATCTTCATTAACTTCAGGAAGGACTTCCATCCGCCTGCCCCCAGCTGGAGGAGCCAGCAATACCTTCTCCTAGACCTTCTCCCCAAAGGCAGAGGCGTACCCTTGGCCCCCCAAAAGAACCAGAGCTCCCCAGAGCTTGATGGTGCTCAGAGAAATGGAGCAGGAAGAGCTCTCTGGAGATGGGGCCTTTTTATTTTATTTCACTTCACAAATACAATGGGGAAAAAAGTTCTGCTAAGAGGATTGCCGACTCAGCAGGCTGACGCAAGCAATTCCAAGTAACTATAAAGCATCCTGGCACACCTTGAGACAGATGACATGTCAGGAACAATGACTGGCAGCCAGAAATTAATCAGGAGAGTTGCCTCTTACTAGAAGGAGGGTCTAGGGACAAGGGCACAGCCACAATGATCCACGCCTGTTAGTTTTGTGCCTGTTTCTCTTGTGGCCCCTGTGGCTTCCAGGAGTGGAGGGAGCAGCCAAGTGGTTCTCTGGGCTGCCTGAGCATTTGCAACTCTGACCAAACTGCCTCTCTTCTACCCAGGGCATCTCACTGCCCATGAAGGAGGGGCTTCCCTGGTCCAGGCAAGATAAGCCTCCTGTGGTCCTGAGCCCCACTGCCCTCCAAGCCTTGCTGGGAAGGCACAGTGTCTTCTGGGTCCAAATGGCCCTCCTTTCTAACACGGGCCTGACACCAGGAGCTCTAACGTGGGGCTGACGGACCATGGCCAGCCTCCAAACTGCTGTCTGCCATCTCCCAGGCTCGGCTGATCGTGGATGGATCTTTTGCATGTTGCCCTTCCTGTCTTTGTATCTCTCACCTTCTCCAGGCAGCTGACTGTGGTAAGCGAGCTGGCAAGGGAGCAGGCTGGTGTCCCCGAGGGTGGAAGGGCAATACGGGCTGGGCTCTGCTTTGGGCGTGTATGGCTCACAAGCTCCCTCCTTTTTCTGGTCACGGTTTCCCCACCTGTGCTGGCTTAGTTCTTAGAAAGCACATAGTCTAAATGTGTCAGATGACATTCAGAGTCTTCATGAGCTTACCCTTGATCTCAACCCTATGCCCTGGTCAAGAATTTTCTAGAATGCTGCATGCTCACATACCCTTCTTTTGCTCTCTTTCTATGCCTTTACTTGGCTACTTGCTACTCCCTGAGTTACTAGCTCCAGCATCACCTCCTCTACATCTTGTCCTCTAAGTGGCAGGTAAATGTCACCCACTTACTGCTACCTTCTTCTACACCCAGCTCAGTGCTGTGGACCAAAGAAATACACCCGACAGAGGTGTCTCAGGCATGACATTGTAATATACAGGCACATTTTAGGTGGAAGAAGCACTACAGAGGCACCAGCCTCTGTTTCAGTTTTCTTTTGAGATTCAGAAGGTTGAGAGCCACCATGAGAAACATTAAGTTTCTTGCATTTATTTTCATTTTATGATTCAGCTGTAACTGCTGGGAGCGCTAATCCCTGTTGGGGAAGCGCCGTCTACCTTCTTGGTTTTCACTGTCTCTTTCCCACAGAGCAAAGGGCAGAGCACCATTGCAGTGTCGGGGCCTTTTACATGTTTGACTCCTCCATCCTGGAAATCTGTGTCTTCAAGGAGGCTCTGGAGGGGGGGGACACACTCATCTGTCTAGGGAGTGATGGAAGGGCACATCCAAGTGGCTTTTTGCAAGGCAGTGAGGCCTCAGAGGCTCTGGGCTCCCGGGGATGGCAGTCTGGTGAATGAGGAGCTAGAAGACCTGGACTCTGCTGAGTGCTGCCTTTGTAGGCCGGTAGTCTCTTCCTGTTGGGTGCCATGAAACAGAGTTTCATCCTCTTCAGTCAAGTGTATTCTCCAGCACCCGTAGGTTCTCTGGGAACTGGGTTTTCTGATCCTAAGATGTACAGCAGAGGGATGCTCAGGTTTAGGAAAGATGTTGGAACGAAAGAGAAATTGCCATCCAGAAACCACAGATGGGGAGGAGTTGGCAACAGCCCATTTCTGCCTTTCCATTTAAGAATAAGGAAAGTAGAAGAAGGTTTGGTTTTGTTTTAATTCATGAAGAGTGTGAACCTCTTAGCACCATGAAAGTAACTGAAGAGGCAGCATGGCAGTCAAAGTGATCACACAGCAGATTGGAGCAGATACTGATGGGGAGGAGGCCCAGATCACAACAAATGCCTTTTCCTCGAAGGAGGCTCATAGGAATAGGACCAAGTCTGGACTATATAACCCCAGGCTCCTGCCACCGTGCAATTGATTAGTTCAGTGGAGGGTACCTGGCTCAAGCTCAGAGTTCCTTCCTGGGTATTTTAAAAATTGGAACCGTTTGGAGGTGGGAGCACTGGGATGTGAGATGGAAGATGTAAGTGAGCATGTTCTCAACCACATGGGAAAACCGGGTGGCAGGGAGTGAGAATCAGCTCAGTGGGCAGAGGAAAGGCAGTGTGGGAGTTCCTGGTTTCAGTTGTCCCTGTGGCCCAGCTGCAGACTCCTTCCCACAGTTAGATGAAATACCTCTTTTCTGTTACCTGCAACCCAAAGTGTCACAGAATCAAAACTGTATCAAGCATTTGACATGCTGGGAGCTTTTTGTCTTTAAAACCCCCACCTGGATCTTAAGAAACACCATAGCACCTGTATAAGATGATGTCATGAGAGAGTTCAGCAAATTGGAAATGGCTGTGTGGAAATTAATTTACGTTCTCAGAAAGAGCTTCCAGAACCAAACAAATAAAATGCAACTTCTAGTGTCCCCTAACTACTTCCGACCTTAAAGTCTCCTCATGGCTTCTTCTGATCCGCAGCTAACCTTGACATGTGTGTGCTAGGGTAGAAGGAACACTGGACTGGGAACCCCGATTCTGTCACTTGATGTCAAACCACTTAACCGCTCTGAATGTTTCCTCCTCTATAAAATGGGGATAATCATAATGCCTAACTCACGAGTTTACTGTAAGGCCCAAGTGGGAATGAAGTTCCCAATTCAAGTGCTATAACTCTCCTGTGAAACAAAAAACAGGCCACATGGTCTGATAACTCCTCAATCATTTGATTCAGTTAAGTACCATTTGATAAATGTTGCTGAGTGGCCCCCACAGGCCAGTTTTGGTTTTGAGAGCTGGTGATCCTGCAATGGGCAGAGCAAATGAGGGCGGCTTCTATGCAGATGATGTCCTTATGGGAACAGCAAAAAATAAACAAGTCAACCGAGAAATGAGCAGACAGGAAAATTTTGAATAGAGAAGTGCTATAAAGAAAACAAAATGGGGAGTTCCCATCGTGGCTCAGTGGTTAACGAATCCGACTGGGAACCATCAGGTTGCGGGTTTAATACCTGGCCTGGCTCAGTGGGTTAAGGATCCGGCATTGCTGTGTGCTGTGGTGTGGGTTGCAGATGTGGCTCAGATCCCACATTGCTGTGGCTCTGGCATAGGCCGGTGGCTACAGCTCCGATTAGAGCCCCTTTCCTGGGAACCTCCACAGGCTGCGGGAGTGGCCCTAGAAAAGGCAAAAAGACAAAAAAAAAAAAAGGAAAAGAAAACAAAATGGGACATAGAGTGAGTGAGTAAGCTCTTGAAGAGAGCAAGGTAGGCTATTTGATACTGGGCCAGTCCTAGATCTGGGGCACGTGGCTACCATGGTAATAAAACTGTCTTGTTAGGTTATACACCCAGCATCCTATCGCCAATGAAGGATGTAGGTAAATGGCTAAAGAATTCCCCATGCACATTGCTTAGCCAGTTTTGGACTCTGAAACCCCTAGAACTGATGTAAGACTCAACTTCAAAAAAAAAAAAAAAAAGTACATTAACTGAACAATGGCTTGAGTGAGGAAAAAATATCTACCCTGACCCCGAACTGACATTTCCTTTGCTTCCTTCCTTTGGCATCTCTTTGCTAGGGATGATATTTTGAAATTTTTCTAGTTGAAAGCTGATTTGGCATGGGTTTTTTTTTTTTTTTCTTGGACAATGGGGTCCCATTCAGTTTGGGGCCAACATTTTGAAGTTTCCAGCTGCTGACATCTTGAGAAAAGACTTTCACAATTGGGCTTTTAAATTCTTCTTCCATAATGATTCTAAGTGTTCAGAGAAAGATACTAAAAGCTTAGACATTGTGCCAGGCACATTATATCATTTAATCCTTATAGGAATGAACTTGGAGAGGTCTGGGGCCCCTAGGTCTCAATGCTAGTTACAAACCTATCACACCTACCTCTGAGTTCTGGGTTGGTCAGCCAATGATTTGGCTTCTGAGTTTTACCAGTGACTCTCTGTCTACAAATGACAGTAAGCATCACAGGCTAGGCTTTAAACAGAACCGTTTTATGGGAGCTCTTTCGCACCTATCATCAGTTGATCTATACAACAGCTCTGTGAGGTGTCATGGACATTTTTATTATTACTTGTCAATATCCCTTATTCTCTTTCTCAGCTTTTCTCCCCCTTTTTAAGGAATTGTGCCTTCCTCATGCCAACGAACTGGGTCTAGGGCCATAGCAATAGATCCTGCCCTGCACCAAAAGACCAACCAACCAACTAACCAAACAACCAACCAACTAACCAACCAACCTACCAAACTGGGCCAGTTGTGGAAGGTCACTTCTCTGGCTGCAGGAATTGGCCCAAGGATGTGTACGTGCGACTCAAACTGGCCTAATCAGAATTGTTCTTAGAATTTTTTATACTTTTATCTGGAGAAATGAACCTTTTTCTCTTAAGCAATAATTGTGCAATTGAGCCCAGAGCCAAGGGTAGCTGTGTTCCAGCCTTGTGAAAAAAGGTTTGTGGAATAAGGCCAAAGGCTGAGGAGCGATCGAGAATCCTGAAGTGCTGAAAGCCCTTGTTTTGACTCCCCTGTCCCTCCTCTTTTTTGTCTAAGTCAGTTTGGGTTAACTTTCTGGGACATATATTCAAAGAGCCCTCACTGAGGGGCCAGCAGCTGCCCCAGGAGCAGTGGTAGAGGTTGCATACATGTTGTTTTTAGAGGCCATATAAAGAAAATGACCCTGCAGATGATATGCAAAAAAAAGTGTCTGTCTCTGTATGAGGCAAATGACAGAAAATACCAATTTAAACTGGTTTAGTCAATAAAGTATTTAATAGTTAACTTAATTTAGAAGTCTAGAGAAATCCTGCTTTCAGGTGATGCTTGATCCAGGCTCTAATGATGTCCCTGAAGTCATTTCTTTACCTCTCTATTCTGCCTGCCTCGGGGTTTACGGGAATATCCCCAGAGCTATCAGGCTTCAGGCTTTCCCTAAAAGAGCAGCATGGCTCAGTTTCAGACCTTCAGAACAAGAGAGGATATTTTTTACTATTGATTTTACAGACATGCTGGGATTTGCTCTTCCTTGATGGCTCAAGCTGAATCAGGGGCCTATTCTTGTGTAAGCCACTGGCCCAGGAAGGTGGTTTAGTTGCAGGGAGGGTGGGAGGCAGTTCTGTCCAGATTCCATGGCAGAGAATGGAGGAGGGAGAATTCTTTAAAGGAAAGCCACTGTTGGGGAGAGAAGCAGGGAAATGATGTGATGGGCAGAACAGTATATGTCCACTGCAACACTTACTGCCCAGGCTGCTGTGTATCCAGGCGTAGGTTGGGATGGGCTGAGATGCTGGGGCAGCCCAGCTTGCATAGAGACAAGCTGCAGTGAAGGTTTTAAAAACAACTGCAGGGGAAACACTTTAAGGTGATCAGGCCAAAATTTCTGAGTCTTAAATTTTGGCCAGCTAAAGTCCCCTGACTGGTGATTAGGAAGACGGAAATTCAAAATATGGTTCATGTCCTTCACTCTGGAAATCTGACCTTTCCAAATGCTTGAACAGCTGTTCCTTTTGCAGTATGTATAATAGAGAATAATCAGAGGCACCCTCAAGGTCCACTGGTGGGGTTCCTCTCTGATGGGACACTCGGCTGCTCTTAAAACACGAGTTACAATCACACCTCTTCTCATGGAAAGACATCCAGGATATATATTCAAGTGGCAAAACAAATTATAGAACAGTATGCAGTCCAACCCCTGCCCTCAAATGCACAGAACCACTGAGAGGCTACCTTCCAAACTATGAACAGTGGTTCCCTTTGGAGAACTGGACTGGAACAGGGCACTTTCATTTTTTTACTTCATTTCTGTATTGTTTGTTGTCTTTGACAGTGAGCAGGTACAACTTTTTTTTTTTTTTTTGGTCTTTTTAGGGCTGCACCCAAGGCATACGGAAGTTCCAAGCCTAGGGGTTGAATCGGAGCTGCAGCCTCCAGCCTACACCACAGCCGTAGCAATGTGGGAGCCGAGCCTTGTCTGTGACCTACACCATAGCTCATAGCAACACTGGAGCCTTAACCCACTGAGCAGGGCCAGGGATCGAATCTGCATCCCCATGGATACTAGTCGGGTTCATAACCGCTGAGCCATGATGGGAACTCCAAGCATATATTACTTTTGTAATTAAAAAAAGATTTAAACGAAGAGTTAAAATCACTCTAAAATAAAATAAAAATAAGCCACGGTGGGGGCACGGTTGATTGGTGCTCACCATTCATTACACTCTCCTGGTGTCCCTTCCACAGTGCAGAAGCTAGAAACCGAAAAACTACATTCCCAGCTCCCCTTACAGTAGGATTCCGGGTGTGGCTTAGATTTAGCCAGTGAGACACACTTAGGTGAGATTTGGAAGGAGGATGTGAAGCAGAGGCTGCTCAGCTGTTGCTTGTGCTGACAAGCTCAGCCAGCTGAGGGGGCACCGGGCTCTTTGGAGGCAGTGTTACCCAAAGTCTGCAACTCTCATCCCTTGCTCTGGGGGGCAGTGTGCAGAGCACACTGGCTCTCTGGAGGAGGAGCTGAGGGTTAGAAGCTTCCGAGGTCAGTAGATGGCTTCTTGGTAACAGAAGAGTCAACTGTTCCCCTTGGAGTTCCCGTCGTGGTACAGTGGTTAATGAATCTGACTAGGAACCATGAGGTTGCAGGTTCAATCCCTGGCCTTGCTCAATGGGTTAAGGATCTGGCATTGCCGTGAGCTGTGGTGTAGGTCACAGACATGGCTCGGATCCCGCGTTACTGCGGCTCTGGCGAAGGCCGGTGGCTGCAGCTCCGAAAAGACCCCTAGCCTGGGAACCTCCATATGCTGAGGGAACCGTCCTAGAAAAGGCAAAAAGACAAAAAGAAAAAAAAAAAAGTCAACTGCTCCCCTCTGGCTTGATTCTACTACGTAACTGGAAATTATTTTCCCCACCCCACCGCCCAGCCCTTCCTATAATTCTCTAAACTGTAACAAACCCCTTCTGGGGCTAGAATAGATTTTTTTTTTTTTCTTGGCAGATACACTTACATGGAAATCTGGAAGCAGCAACATGGTATGTATGTCTTTGGGTTCAAAGCCCTTTGACACCTTTAGAAAGCATGAGAAAATTGAGTTTTGTTTCTTTTAAATTAAACTCAAGGAGAAAGACTGGACTAAACTTTTAAAAATTCCATTCTGGTAATTTATGAAATCTGATGGCACAAACTGAGTCAGGGCTGTGGTCTTTAGCCTCCAAAATCACCTCCCTACATTTCTCTCCTGTGCACACCCCACTTCTCTACCTCTAGTCAGCTCATAAGTTCACTTAGAGCCACGTCGTAAGACTTCCAACCCTAGGCCAAATAGAAATGGAAAAACAAGAAAAAAAAAAAAGGCAAGGAAATGTACAAGGGTGTAGTCTACCAGTGCAGTTGATATTAACAATAGCTGCCTTTGACAGAATGAACGGTGCCTCATATTTTTCCTTTGGGTCATAATTCTATTTTTATTTTATTTCTTAATTTTTTTTTTTTTTTTTGCTTTTTAGGGCCACACCTCGGCCTAGGGAGGTTCCCAGGCTAGGGGTCGAATCGGCACTACAGCTGCCGGCCTGTGCCACAGCCACAGCAACACGGGATCCGAGCCGAGTCTGCAACCTACACCATAGCTCAAGGCAACGCCGGATCCTTAACCCACTGAGTGAGGCCGGAGATCGAACATGCAACCTCATGGTTCCTAGTTGGATTCGTTTCTGCTGCACCACGATGGGATCTCCCATATTCTATTTTTAAAAACCTGTTTGATGTGTGAATTTTACTTGAAGTTACTCACTAATGTTTACTTCAGAGACTTGAGTCCAGAGGAAAATGGAGAATGCCCTTTTCTGATGGGGTCACCCTGGCAGTGGGTCTTCCAAAGCTTCAGTGGAATTGGGAATTGGAAATGTTACCTGTCATCTGGCCAAGCCTCTGGGGTCAAAGTTACTTCTCTGGACCTCCTCATCAGCTCTGGTTTGCCCTGCCCGGTCTATCACCATTTCATCCTTGGTAACCCCAGCCGTACAGCTCTTTTCAGTTTACCAAACGCTTCGTAAACACTCTCATTGACATTTATCACACCCTGTGAGGCTGGCTGAGCAGGCAGTGTCGGCCTCACCTCAAAGATGAGGAAGCTAAAGCAAAGAGAGCTTAAAGGACTTGCTCAAGGGGACACAGAACACCAGGTCTTTTTTGGGGGGTGGGGGTGGAGTGTCTTAGGGCTGCACCGAGGCATATGGAAGTTCCAAGGCTAGGGGTTGAATCAGAGCTGTAGCCACCAGCCTATGCCACAGCCACACCAATGCCACATCCGAGCCATGTCTGCAGCCTACTGCAGCTCATGGTAATGCCAGATCCTTAACCCACTGAGCGAGTCCAGGGATCGAACCTGTGTCCTCATGGATACTAGTCTGGTTCATTATCATTGAACCACAGTGGGGACTCCCCAGAGCAGCAGGTCTTAAACACAAGGTTTCTAACTTAAAATCCAGAATGTTTTCCAAGGACCTGTGGTCTTTTACCATTTAAATTCTCTATGGTCTTAACACACTGCCAGTGATGGCCCCACTTCTCCCTAGGACTCCAGGATTATCATTCAAAATAATGCCTGTGTAGCTTGTAAACTTGCAAGGCCTCACCGGGGGTTGCTTGGCCTTTGGCTGCAGATCACACAGTTCTCCACGTTAACAGCACCCATTGGTAGCTGTCGGCCTCCATCAGTCCTCGTTCCTCTGGGTAAACACCCACTGGATTCTGGGAAGAGAGAGATGGAGAGCCTCTGCCAGACAATTCTCTGTGACCACTGGATGTCAGTACTGATCTACGCCTGATAGCAGAACCTCTTCCCAGGCAGGGCAGAGCCACCAGGGCTAGGATTTCAAATGGAACAGGAGGGGCATGTTGATCAAAAGCAAAGTGTACCATGACTACCTATTTTAATTAAACAGTTGGGTTTCCAAGGCCCCATCTCTGACGGCTGCTGTTCTCAGAGTCCCCCTTTAAGTTGTTCGATTTAGCTGTTCTGGCAAGAGAAAGTGCACAACCGGAACACCAAGCAAAGGTTACAACATCTCTGTTGTAATTCCCTTTTGAAGGATGGTACGACTTCAGGTGTATCATAAATCAAACAGTTTAAGTGGCTGCCTTTGAAATGGGAAAAACTGGGTGTGTGTGGGGGGAGCCTTGTAGAACTATATGATTCTTTAAAATCTGGTGGTTATGGGAGTTCCTGTTATGGCTCAGCGGTAACAAACTTGACTAGGACCCATGAGGGTGTGGGTTCAATCAGTGGGTTAAGGATCCGCTATTGCCATGAACTGTGATGCAGGTCGCAGATGAGACTCGATCTGGTGGTGTTGTGTGTGTGGGGCAGGCTGGCAGCTGTAGCTCCAATTTGACCCCTAGCCTGGGAACTTCCATATGTCACAGGTGCAGCCCTAAAAAGCAAAAAAAAAAAAAATAATTACGTGATTGTATAGTTTTACTAAAACAGAAGCAAAAAAAATAGTGTTAAAACATAGCTACTAATGTGGAAGGAAGGGAAGGAAAGGAGGGTGGACCCATGGACTGGCCACGATGGCACTGGGGGTTAGAGATTCAGCGATCCTGGATTAATTCATTCCCTCCTTTTTGGGCCCTACAGCAGCCTCTCGAGGGACTGCAAGATGAGGACATGGAGACTGAGGGAGCTTAAGTGACTTGTCTGAGGAGCCAGCGGTTAGAAGTGGGCTCCAAATCCAGGCCTGCCCGATTCCAGAACTCATCTCCTGACTGCTCTATCATGTTGCCTCCCTTCCCCTTTGCCCACAGAGTCCAGGTGACTTGCCGATGATCACATAACGTTGGTGGCACAGGAAGGAGGCCTGGGGCAGGGACTAAGCACTGAAGTTCCCAGACAGTCTCATGTGTTTTTCCCATGATCTCACTGGGCCTTGTCCAGTGTTAGAACCGAGGGAAGATGAGGCCAAGGAGGCTTGTGCCTTGGGGAGAGGCCCAGATGGCTGTGGCACCATTCCGGAGTAGGAAGGCAGATTCAGCAGCCCACACAGGCAAAGCTCTGGTCCAGCCCAGCTTCCTGGCACCCTCCCTTCTTTTCCTAGTGCTGCCTGTACCCCTCAACCTATTCTGATACCCCCCAACGGGCAGATGATCCCCATCCTTCCTCCTATGCCCTGGAAGCTGTTTGTAGCTCCAGGCACCTCCCAGGCCACTCAATCTGGTGCACATACTGTCAGGGGCCTTTCCCCACAGATAGAAACCTAGCAACAGGGCCATCAAAGATGGACCGGGGTGTCTGGTAGCTAAGTGCCTTCTCAACTAGCCACCCAGAGCACAGCATGAGATTATTTAAGAGAAAGGTTGGGTGGCTATGTGATGTTCTGGGGCCCAGAAACCTTTGCTGTGGGTCATCTCTATACTGAGCATAAGGCAGCAAGAATATGTATTTCTCCCTAATTTCACTAGGCCTGTGGTGTGGATTTCTACCCTTGCCAGAGATAGTTCAAGCCTCAGAGAGGCTGACCTATCAAGGGTCAGGTCAGTCGTGGGGCTGCATAATCATGGAGAAGGCACTTGGCTACCAATCAGGGGACTGCGTAATCTACAAGCCGTGACCAGGGCTGGTTCATGGACACATTTAGGCATCTTTGTGGAAATGGAAATATGAGGGGAAATTGGAAATATTTTAAATGAAATTTATTTTTAGAGAAATTTTGCTTCACAGCAAAATTGAGTACAAAGTACAGAATTCCCAGAATTCCCATAGTTTCCCCCACCAACAACCTCCCACGCCAGAGTGGAGGCTTTGTTACTATCAGTGAATCTGTGCTGACACATCACTCACCCAAAGTCCATGGCTTATACTAGGGATCACTCTTGGTGGTGCACGTTTTACAGATATGGAAAATTTATAAGAATGTGTTGTCCACCATTACAGTATCAGAGTAATTTGACTGCCCTAAAAACCCTCTGAGCTCTGCCTATTCCTCTCTCTCTCCCTCCCAACCCCTGGCAACCACTCATCTTTTTACTATCTCCAGTAAACAGCAATCATTTTGCTGTTTCTAGGATGTCATACAGTTGGAATCATACAGCTTGTAGCTTTTCAGATTGCTTTCTTTCACTTAGTCACACCCTTGTAAGGGTCCTCCATGTTTTTCAGGGCTTGATAACTCATTTCTTCATCGTCCTAAATAATATTCCATTGTCTGGATGTATAACTGTTCATCCATTCATCTGTTGAAGAGCATCTTGTTGGCTTTCAAGTCTTGGCAATTATAAATAAAGCTGCTATGAATGTACATGGTTGGGTTTTTAATCAGACATACGTTTTCAATTTGTTTGGATAAACACCAAAGAGTGTGATGACCAGATAAGAGTATTCAGTTTTGTAGAAACTTCCAAACTGTCTTCTAAAGTGGCTGTGCCACTCTGCATTCCCATCAGCAGCAAGTAAGAGTTCCTGCTGCTCCACATCCGTGTCAGCCTTTGGTGTGGTCAATGCTTTGGATTTGGGCCATGGAGATAGGTATGCAGTGGTATCTCTTGACTGTTTTAATTTGCCTTTCCCTGATGACATCTGATGTGAAGCATGGTTTCATAAGCCTTTTTTTTTTTTTTTTAACTACATGAATATTTTCTTTGGTGAAATCTCTTCAGATATTTTGCCAATTTTTAAATCAGGTTGTTTTCTTACTGTTGAGTTTTAAGAGTTTTTGGTATGTTTTAGATAACAGTCTCTTACTGGATGTGTCATTTGCAAATATTTTATCCCAGTCTTTGGCTTGTCTTCTCATTCTCTTGAGATTGTCTTTTGCAGAGCAGAACTTTTGTTTTGTTTTCTTTTTAGTGACCTCAAGAAACCCCCTTAGTGTCTCTAGATCTCTTTTCGTTTTTCCTATTTTCTTTTTTGGCCGCACCTGCAGCATATGAAAGTTCCCAGGCTAGGGGTTAAATCAGAGCTGCAGCTTCCAGCCTACACTACAGCCATAGCAATGCTGGATCCAAGCCGGATATGCGACCTACACCACAGCTCATGACAACACCAGATCCTTAACCCACTGAGTGGGGCCAGGGATTGAACCTGTGTCCTCATGGATACTAGTAGGGTTTGTTACTACTGGGCCACAACAGGAACTCCAATGCTGGATCTTTTGACCCATTGTGCTGCGCTGGAGACTGAACCTGTGCCTCTGCAGCAACCTGAGCCACTGGAATCGGATTCTTAACCCATTGCACCACAGGAGGAACTCCTGCTGAGCAGAATTTTTTAATTTTAATGAAATCCAGCTTGCAATTTTTTTAAATGGATAGTATTTTGATTTTGTATCTAAAAGGGCATCACCAACCTGAAGTCATCTATATCTTCTCCTGTTTATCTTACAGCAGATTAATATTTTGCTCTATGATTTATTCTGGGTTAATTTTTGTGTAAAGTCTGTGTCTAGATTCTTTTCTTTTGGCATTGGCTGTGACATGTAGAAGTTCCTGGAACAGGGATTGAGCCTTGCCACAGCAGCGACCCAAGTTGCTGCAGTGATAATGCCAGATCCTTAACAAGGGACCTTCTAGATTGAGTTTCTTGCATATGGATATGCAGATGTTCCAGCATCATTGGTTGAAAAGACTATCTTTTCTCCATTGTCTCCAAATCCCTTTGTTATAAAATGTATTTTTTGGCTTCACTACCTAGGTTCTGGGACTACAGCAGAAAAGAAAACAGTCCCTGCCTGTGGGAACTGATATCTGGTGCCCATTACTTTCTTAAGCCAGGAAGCAGGAAGGAGCCTGGAGCAGTGACACTGAGTATGCAGGTTCCTGTCACCAATTTTTGTCCCTGGGCCAGGTGGGGTTACAACCATAAGAAACCAGGGACCCCAGCCTTCAGTTTTAGGTATGGACTCTCTTGCTGGGGTTCTCAGCTGACATTTGACCACAGGTCCAGTTGTTGCTGGGTGAGCACGGGGGCTTTCACACAGGGTCTTTGTGGGAAGCGCTGGGGTCTTAGAAAGGAGGAAGACCTGGAGCAAAGGTCTTTGGGAATTCTGGCCTACCATCCTGGGGAGTGGACTATGCCACACTGACTTCTGGGTTGAAGGCCAGACTTAGTGGTTTAAGTGGTGGGACCCAGAGGGAAGAGGAGCCCCCGCCCCCCAGCCCCTCAGTGAGTGATCAGTGGAAGGCCCCAGTTTCCTCACCTGTCAAGTGGCCAAGTGGAGCTGGAGGACCGTTCTTGTCCATCCACCTCTAATGCTCTGTGTTCTTAAAGGAAACCTGGGTAGTTGCACCTGACTGACCTTATTCAAGGTGGGCAGACTCCCAGCTCACCCTTGATAGTGGGTAAGAGTAACATAATGAAGTCCTAGATGGCAGATGGGTGGGGTCCGGGGAGAAGGGCAAGATTACTTTTATCTTTAACCACATGAAAATCCTTGCCCAAATTACAGTGTTGATTTAGGAGGTGAGAAGGCACCTTTGAGGTAAGTGACAAGATTGACAGGGAGGCTCGGCATTTTTGTAAATTCATCCCACACTAAGGGAAACTTTTATAACCTGGTGAAGAAACTTTATAGGAACATAATTATGGTGGATGTTGATGCGATTGAGTGTTGAGGGTGTGGGACAGGTGGACCATCAGGGAGGGAAGCAGGGACGAGCAGGATAACTGAGAAAAACATACAAGGACATCTAACACGACAGCGTGTGTGTGTTGTATACCAGGTATTATCTCGTAACAGGGACACTGTCCCCCAGCCCACATGCCTAGATTGCCTTGAGAGCCCCCTAACTGGTCTCTTGGCCTCCCCACTGTACTTACCTTCCTTTCTGCCAGATTCATCAGCCTAAAGCACCATGTTAATCTCATTACTCTCAGATCTTCCAGGACAAACTTCCGCCCTGCAGGGACTTCCCACCTTCCTTCCTTTGGTCATGTTTTCTGCTACTTCC
Source organism: Phacochoerus africanus (assembly GCF_016906955.1). Taxonomy (NCBI): domain Eukaryota; kingdom Metazoa; phylum Chordata; class Mammalia; order Artiodactyla; family Suidae; genus Phacochoerus; species Phacochoerus africanus. The sequence continues at coordinate 127,864,937 of NC_062558.1, forward strand.
CATCACACCCATACACACCTTCACCTACACACACACACACACACACTCGCACACACACACACAAGTCTCCACATATTTGCATTTTTGTCCATCTGCAATTCTCCCACCCTCCTCTGCATTCTCTTTTTGTTTAAAATGGCTTTTCTGAGATATAATTCACATACCATACAATTCATCTAGTTAAAGTGTACGACAAAATAGGTTTTAGCATATTCACAGACATATGCAACCTTCCACAGTTAACTGTAGAATACTTTCATCACCTTAGAAAAAGAAACCCCCATACCCTTTAGCGATCACCTCCCAATCCCCCAGCCTCACACTACCAGATCTAGGCAAGCAGGAAGCCTCTTTCTTTCTCTACAGATGTCCCTGTTTGGGACATTCTATAGGAATGGATCCGTACATGTGGTCTTTTGCTTTGTGGACTGGCTTCTTTCACTCAGCATAACATTTCCAAGGTCTGCCTGTTCATTCCTTTTCATGGACAAATAATCATGCTCTAATTCCTCCTATCTTTCAAAATTCAGCCTGCTCGCCACGTGCTCCAGGAAACTTCTGTAATTCCTCAGGCCTCTTGACCTCTCCCTGGGATATTCACAGTGCAGCACAGGCTCGTTCCTGCATCCTTTCTTTCCCCATCTGACAGTGTCACAGGCCAGTTCCCTGGGAAGCAGGCTCTCTGCAGGCAAGTTTCCTGGGGAATGCTCTTGAGCCCAGTCTCATGGGGGAATGACAGCTGCAGGAGTGGGCAGAGGGAGAAGCTGAGCTGCAACCCTGCGACCACCATCTCAGCCAACTTCCAGGAGCTCGGAACCTGGGAGGACCCTCCATGCTGGGCAAGGCTGGGCTTTTATACACCCATGTCAACAGCCATTGGATGCTGCTGCTCTGGGAAAAAGGCGAGATCTTGGGTGAGCTGTCTCTCCTCAGGCAAGGGCAAGTCCTGAAAAGGGACTGAGCCGAGAGCTGCAGCTAGCAGCACCTCCGACAGCTGGGGTGAATGAAGCCACCATGGTGTCCACTATTGACGGAATGCCCCTTGAGGTTGGGGACCATGCCACCCTTCCTGCTTGCCTTTCCCTCCCGCCGCACCTGAGCTTTGCTTGAAGTCAGGCTTTGGGGTCAGACAGACATGGATTCAAATCCCAGCTCTGCCACATATATCTGAGGAACCACAGACACTTTCCCAATTCCTCTAAGCCTGTTTCCTCATCCATGAACAGGGGCTAATAACAGCCCCTACCTTGCAGTTATTGCGAATACTAAGTGAGCTGATGTTTGTAAAGCATTTAATAGTACTGGTACATACTAAGCTCCCAACAAGTGTTAGCTATTGTTATGATTAATGTTACTGTTTGCAGATGCTCAGGACCTCCTGATCATCAGCTGACAAAGGGACAGAAGCTGATATAAACTGAGGGACAGCCACAGACTCCCAAGGCAACATAAAGAAAAACAAAAATAAACAAATGAGACCTAATCAAACTTATAAGCTTTTGCACAGCAAAAGAAGCCATAAACAAAATGAAAAGACAGGAGTTCTCATTGTGGCACAGGGAAAATGAATCAGACTAGGAACCATGAGGTTGTGGGTTTGATCCCTGGCCTTACTCAATGGGTTAAGGATCTGGCATTGATGTAGGCTGTGGTGTAGGCTGCAGATGCGTCTCGGATCCTGCGTTGCTGTGGCTGTGGCATAGGCCATCAGCTGTAGCTCTGACTGGACTGCTAGCTTGGGAACCTCCATATGCCACGAGTGTGGCCCTAAAAAGCAAAATAAATAAATAACTAAATAAACAAAATGAAAAGACAACCTATGGTATAGGAGAAAATAGTTGCAAAAGATGCAACTGACAAGGGCTCAGTGTCCAAAATATACGAAAAACTCACATAACTCAACACCAAAAAAACCAGACAACCCAACTGAAAAATGGGCAGAAGACCTAAGGAGACATTTCTCCAAAGAAGACATATGGATGGCCAGCAGGCACATGAACAAATGCCCAACATCACTAATTATTAGAGAAATGCAAAGCAAAACTACAATGAGGTGCTGCCTCACACTGGTCAGAATGGCATCACTAATAAGGCTACAAGTAACAAATGCTAGAGAGGGTGTGGAGCAAAAGGAACCCTCCTGCACTGTTGGTAGGAATGTAAATTGGTACAACCACTATGGAAAACAGTATGGAGATTCCTCAGGAAACTAAATATAGAACTACCATATGATCTAGCAATCCCACCCCTGGGCATATATCCAGACATAACTACAATTCAAAAAAAAAAAATACATGCATCCCTATGTTCATGGCAGCACTATTTACAACAGCCAAGACATGGAAGCAACCTAAATGTCCATGGACAGATGAATGGAATAAGATGTGGTACGTATATTCAGTGGAATACTACTCAGCCATAAAAAGAGCAAATAATGCTATTTACAACAACATGGATGCAACTAGAGATTCTTATACTAAGAGAAATAAGTCAGAAAGACAGAGACAAATACTGTATGATATCACTTATATGTGGAATTTAAAATATGGCACAAATGAATCTACTTACAGAACAGAAACAAACTCATGGATATGGAGGACAGACTTGTGGTTGCCAAAGGGGATGGGAGAGGAAGAGGGATGGACTTGGAATTTGGGGTTGGCAGATGCAAACATTACATTTAGAATGGATAAGCAATGAAATCTTGCTGTATAGCACAGGGGACTATATCCAGTCTCCTGCGACAGATCATGATGGAAGATAATATAAAGGAATATATATATATATGGGTTATTTTGCTGTAAAGCCTAAATTGGCACAACATTGTAAATCCACTATAATTTTAAAAGGGTGAAAAAAACCCACTAAGGGACAACAAATGAACTAGATGTCAATATTGAGATGTCAGCATTCTAAGGCAGAAAATTATTTTTTAAAATAGAAAATAATTTTGACATCCAGAAAGGCACAGAAATTTACTGAACATTCGTATCCCCACCACTGAAACTGATTTTCAGAATTACAGATTTTTTTTTTGTCTTTTTGCTATTTCTTTGGGCCGCTCCCATGGCATATGGAAGTTCCCAGGCTGGGCGTCGAATCAGAGCTGTAGCCCCTGGCCTACGCCAGAGCCACAGCAACGCGGGATCCGAGCCACGTCTGCAACCTACACCACAGCTCACGGCAACGCCGGATCGTTAACCCACTGAGCAAGGGAAGGGACCGAACCCGCAACCTCATGGTTCCTAGTCGGACTCGTTAACCACTGCGCCATGACGGGAACTCCCAGAATTACAGATATTTTTGAAGGCTTTTGCATACCCATCCCCAATATGCACCTGCCCCCAGGTGAATCTTATAGGTGATGTTTTTTCATGCCAAGGAATGTCTTGGTACTGCTGTAAAGGTCTGAAAATCTAGACAACATATCTTCTGTATGTTTTGAAACTTTATATAAATGACATCATAGTGTAGCATCCTTTCGTTGCTCAACACAGTGCTTGATATCAAAGGTGAGATTTACCCGGTTTCTTTTAAGCATAACTGATGTACGCAGTGTTGTGAAGTAAGACCTCATTGCTTATCCATTCTAAACGTAATAGTTTGCACCTACCAACCCCAAACTCCAGTCCATCCTACTCCGGCCCCCTTCCCTCTTGGCAACCACAGTCTGTTCTCTATATCTATGAGTCTGGGTCTGTTTTGTAGATAGGTTCTTTGCAGCACTAACAGCCAAGACTTGGAAACAACCTAAATGCCCATGTTTTTACCTGTGGCTCTGGTCTCTTAGTTTTCCCTGCTGTATAAAGATGAAAATGCTGCTTCCAAAGTGTTAGAAGAAGTAGAGGGAAAGAAACCCTTTCCAACTGAGCTGCTTGGTCCCAACTTCTTTCTAGCCATCCTTATCTTCTGGAGAGGTAGCCTAGAGTTTAAAGCCACAGGAGCCAGATTCTGCAAGGTTTAAAACCCAAGTCTGTCATCTTCTAACTAGGAAATAATAGGCAAGCTCCATAACCTCTCTGTGCCTCAGTGAGAAACTAACATGAGGTGTAACTCACACCTCGTGCTTGCTTCAGAGGACTGCTTGTAAGTAATTGGTGCAGGAGCTGCTGCACGGTGCAGTACCAGCAGGGTTAGCTATGACTCTTTTACTTGACTTGTTTCTAAGCAGATCACAAGGCATATGGCTCCGTGAAGCATTATCCCAGTCGCTAGGGCCTGATCCTTGTGACTCGGGGAAGGGCAGCTTGTCAGATCTGGATTTTCCACATTTGAGAAAGCTGGGATGCCAACCTTTGGAAAGCTGACTGTCCAATTGTTCAGTTCCATACGCTACGGTGGCCCCTGGCACAGATGTATAGAAAGAGCTCCCGGCTTCCATTCATCACTGCCTTTGAACCATCCAGATCCTTCGAGGTCATCCTAGTATTGCTCCCATTGCACAGATGGGAAAATGGACTCTCAGGTATAGATGGTCTGCTAATAACGTGACCTCCCTGAGACTTGAACTCAAGTCTCCTCATTCCAAATCCCTTAGCCAGCCAGTTACCCTCCCCAAATTCATTTTCAGCCTCTTGTTTTCTCTTCTTTCTTTTTTTGTTTGGCCATGCCCGTGGCATGTGGAACCTTGTCAAGGACTGAACCTGTGTCACAGCAGCCACCCAAACCGCTGCAGTGACAATGCCTGATCCTTAACCCACTGTACCACAAGAGAACTCCAAGCCTCTTATTTTCTTGCTTGAGGACAGTAGGGGACCTTGAGGCTGAGAAGGGAAGAGAAACAGTTTTTAGGACCACTCACTCCATGGGAGGCATGAGCCACTACTGGCCTCGCAGCATCACCCATCAGATGGCAGAAAGCCACTTCAGAACCGGAGGCTGTTTTGTGATTGTGTTTTGTGTTTTCTTTGTCTTTCCTTGAGGACTTTCACTGAGCAGTCAAAATGTATTTTCCAAAAGCCTGAAGAGCCAGCAGGGTGGGTGTTAGGGGAACCTGTGAATGGGTGACGGGCATGGAGGCAGATGGTGGTCAGTTAGCATAACTCTTGTTCATCCAGATACACAAGTTTTGGCTTGCCTCACCGTGAAATGCAGTTTTCAGGGAGGAAAATATGTCAAGGTAGACAGATTCTCTCCTTTATGAGATGTCATGTGACTATTCTTGCATGCAGTTATTTTCTTTTCAAATAATTCATAATGGCAGAGCTCACTGCCATTAATCTGTTTCCATTATAAATCCAATTTTGGAAGGTGACAGTGTCTGCCATTTCATCTTCTTCAGAGCTTAAACTTTGTTATTTCTCTCTTTTAAAAAAAGGAAGCAGTTTGTCTGGATGCTTTTAAGAAACAAAGGGCCTGAGCTTTTAGGGGATAGTTTAGCAATTGGAATTTAGGCAAGAACAATGATAGCAAATAGGTTCCAGGTCCCATGATAACTTAGATAACGTTGATCAATTAGAGGGTGACTGGAATGTTATGTTGAGAAGGATTCTGACACTATGTGCAGCATCAGCAGAAAAAGAGCTGTGATTGATTAGTGATGTCTGTCATGAATCTGTGTGAGAGGCAAAAGCCTCGCACACAAGCTGCGAACCTTGCAAACCTCCCTTTGTAAACTAGAATAAGCTTGGTAGTTTTCTCCTGATGCAAACTCTTTATCTCTCTGCAGCACTTGATGGTTTGGAAAGCTTTTTATGTGCTTTATTTTCATTGAACAACTCCATCAACTGCGTGAACTCACAGGGCTAATCTGTCTTTGTATTAATTCATGTATACATTAAATGTTTACTGGGTAATTACTATACTAGGCTGTGGGAGATCATCTCTAAGGATGATGGTCACCAGTTTCTTCTCTTTCTGTTCATGGATGCTACCCCTCACTAAGAAGTGGGAAATAATTCTCTTCTAGAATCTAGGCTGTTCTTAGGGACTTGCTTGACTAATAAGATGCAGCTGAAACGATGTTCTGGGACTTCTAATGGTAGGTCTTAAGAGCTTTTTGGTTTTAGCTTACATTTTCTTGAAACATTTGCTTTTGGATCTGTCACATAAGAAATGTGACACCCTTCTGGAAACACTGTGTGGAGAGGCCCTGAGACTAGAGAGAGGGTCCCAGCAGAGCCCAGACTGCCAGCTATCCCACTAAGTCACCAGTTATGTGAGAAGCCATCTTGGACTCTCCAGCCCAGCCCAGTGGTCAGTTGACTATCAAAGAGTCACCCTAGTTGAGATTGTTTGTAAAAGAATTCACCAGGCTGAATTCCGCCTAAATTCCTGACTCACAAAATCGTGATGTAAAAGGGTTGTTATTTTAAATGAGTAAGTTTTTGGGTAGTTATGTTGTGATAGGTAACTGGGACATGACACTTTCAGAGGTAAGACCCAGTTTCAACCAGTAGAGACCTCACAGTCTCCTGTGAGAGATGGACACATGGACAAAACCAAATCACAATTCAGTGAAAACAAACATGTACAAGATAGACTGGGAGCCCAGAAAGCAGGTGGGTATCTCAACTTTAAGGGAGCTGGGACGGCTCCCTGCAGGGTGATGTCTGTCTGATCCATGACCACAGCTCTTGGGATGCATGGCCACTAAAAAAATCCCCTAATATGGAAAGAAGGGCCCCCTGTGGCTAGATCTCTGTTAGGTCCCTCTGTTTCCCCGGCTATAGCTGATAGGCAGGTGGACACAGCCTCAAGGTGGCCCAATACACTGAAATTCGGAATGGCGAGTCTCAGAGGCTGGATGTCATTGGAGCCAAATCATGTTGATAGCAGCCCTCAAGAGCAGAGTTTCTCAATCTTGGCACTATTGACATTTTGGATTGATTGGACTGGGGGGGGGTGTGGTATTGGGGAGCTGTCTGGTGCACTGTAGAATGCTTAGCAGCCTCCCTGGCCTCCACTTAGTAGATGTCTCTAATGCCTCGTCTCCAGTCATGACAATCAGAAATGATTCCAAACATTGCCAAAATCATCCCCCAGCTGAGAACCACTTCTCTAGAGTGACAGCTCCCAGGTTCATGAGCTGTCCTATCCATGTTCTTATTGAGATATGGTACTTAAACTATTCTTTTGTATCTGCGAGGCATCCCAGAGCCTTCTAACAATTCAATGTCAGTTTCCATACCTTGCAATAAAAAAAATTTCTAGTTCCTACAGTACTGAAGGTTGGAAAGGAATTTGGGCGGGGGGGACATTTTGGGCATGCAATCATGAAACAGTACTGTGGAAGCACTGGCTATGGCTGCAGCTGCTCCCAGAAGGCGGGTGAAGGGCTGGAGGTGCACAAGGACCAGCCCAGGCTTTGCAAGCCACACTCAAGTTTGCAGGCCTGGCAACTGAGACTCCTTCATAACTTACTGAAGCTCAGCACTTTTCCACTAAACCCAAGGCCTCTTCCACTGGTTCATGTTAACAGTTCTTAAATGGCTATTAAAGGTGAGAGTTTAGGACTTTGGAAGATTATGGACCACTGAGAATATTTTCACTTGTGGAGGAATCAACTGCTCCTAGATTTTGACCCTGCCCATGTTTCAGGGATGAACTGAAGTGAGGAACTGGAGACAGTTTTTGAGTTTTGAGGGATCGCATATATCTTCTCAGTGAGGCAAAGGTAGGGTCCTTCAGGCTTAAGTCAGTCGGATGAAAGTGTCCCATTGTCCACGTGGCTGTGTGTGTGTACATGTGTGTGTTTGTGAAAGAGGATCTTTGGGTCACAGAGATAAGAGATGAACTCAGGGTGCTGCAGGTGACAGGGTACTTCGTGTGATGCTCCATATCCTCTCAAGCAGCCAAGCCCCTGGAGCCTTCTCTCCCCCGAGACCAACTTCCTCTCAGCAAATAGTTCCAGTGGTCTTGCTATTACCCAGGAACAGATTTTCTGCAAGTCTCAAGTTCAAGTTCCCCAGGAGAGAGTCTGGATCCCTTAGGCTCTGCTCTAGGACAGAGCTTTAGCCCCTGATCAACTATAAGGCCTGCCTTTTGGGGCTGGGTCCAATCCCAGGTGAATTAGGAACAAAGCATGGAGGCCCCTCCAAGGAAAGAGAGTCTCAGAAGAAGCTTCTGGGGGAGCAGGACCCCTCAGCTGCCCCAGAAGGGGAAGTGGCCTTGGCAGACATGATTACGAATGTTAGAATTAGGGCTGAGCTGTGCTACCAATCACCCCTTGCAAATCACAGGTCATGGCTCTGAATCCAGAATTCCCGGTTTCCAACCAATTGGCCAAATCCAGTAGCCCATGTGCACATGGGTGAACCATGTGCACCCAGGGGAGGACACTTTGGGGAAGTCAGCTCCCAGGAATAAATTCCCTTGGGAAACTCCGAGGGACTCTTAAATTCTTAAACCTCGAGAAAACGACTCATTAGGAGCTTGGGGAGCTGTTAATTGCCCTGTCCAGCCAAGATGCAGGGTTGCTGTGCCAGCTTGATGAAAAATAATGAAGTCACTGAAAGTCCCAGCTCCCTCTCTGTCAGCCCAGGTTCCCTCCTGCTTCCTCTTTCTCCTGTCACTCCGGGCACTGTGGTTCCCTGCTGCCCAGAGACCCCTGCTGTGGTGTTCATGGACCTGTCCCTGAGGCAATTATATTTTCAGAAAGAATATACAGAGCCAGGCAAAGGGTTGTTTTGCTGGATTATTAATGTCTTCACCTGAAAGTTATGTTTGCAGAGGCATAAGGGTTAAATCACATAGAGCTACTACTCATCTCTTCTTGGAAAAGTATGACAGCTCAAGAAATTCATCCATACTTGGAAAAGCAGGGATTCGCAGTTGCTATGGCAACACCTGCCTCCCCTTTGTCCTGGTCCTACACTGGAGCAGGCCAGCTGCAGGCTGGAGGACAGTGCAGTGGGGCAGAGAACCACTGGAGGTGGAGCTGGGAGGCTTGTCTTCTAGTCCCAGCTGAGGCGAACCAGGCCTTCTGAGCTTCTGAAACAAGAGTGCTGAACTATAGATCTCAAAAGTCTTTTCTAGTAGGACTATCCCATGGTAATTATCTCAAGGCAAGAGACCTCGGATAATTAGGGCTGAGCTGTGCTACCAATCACCTTAAAAGGGATCCTCTTTTAAGGGGATCTAGCATGTGAACCTGATCAGGAGTAGGTTCACTCTCCCATAGGGGGGGTTAACGTGGGAGGTGGAGCCTCCAGCACCTTGAGGAAGGTTTCAGGCAGAGGGCCTCTGCTCTTTCCCACTAGGGGGCAGCACCTAACTCATGTTGACTACTGGCTCTCTCCCCTGGGACCTGGAATCTGGAGTGACCTGAAAAGGTGGGCTGGCAGAGGTTGTTTAGGGTGGCAGCCACTGGCTTGCCAATGAAATGGCTGTGGTGGGGAGTATCCAGTGGTGCCAACAGTGACGTCTCAATAAAGCTTTTCCTGTGTGTTTGCTGTTAAATTCCATGGTCTTGCCTCTTTTCTCTGTTTCTTTTTCAATTTTGTGAGCAACCCAATGTCTTCGGTATAGATTTGGCATTTTCTCTTGAATTGGCCAGAGTTGCCTTCTATTGTTTGTAACCAGGAACCTCAACCAGCACGTTGGTGAACTAATCACCCTGCAGTTTGCTGTTCATGATTGAAACCATTTTAAGGTCCCACGTGATCTCAAAGATATTTATGGTTGCAAGGAGGATGGTGGCATCAGTGATACTTCGACTCAAGGATGCCATATAGCTATTACGTCTCCTGCCAGCTCTGCTCAATTGGCAATGGCTACATGGGGCTACAGGGCCTCCTGTGGGCAGCTTCCACAGGCTCTGCTGTTGTCTGCCTAAACATGCTGGTTTTTAGTCTCTTCCCACTCCCCCCCAATAAGCTCCAGAGAAGACCATGCCTGTCTTCTGGGCCAGTGCTAGAACCATGAGTAGGTGCTCAATAAATACATGCAGGATGGATGGATGGAGGGCTGGGTGGAATGGGGGGATGAGGAAAAGAGTTCAAGTCCTAGAGTGAGTATTCTGAATTGTTACTACATCTGGTTATTCCACTCAAGTGGCAATTTATTTTCTACTGAGTGGACCAAGTGGGCCCAAATAGGGCAACTCTGCAAGGACAGCGCCTCTGAACAGTTATTGAAGGCTCCATGATAAAGGCCCTCCAGCACCCCTCCCACAGTTAACTTCCTGCTATAGAACTCTGGGCTACTCTAACCTTGAATGAGGCAGTGTTTACAGCTGCAACTTAGCAGCCATTGATCTTGAACTGATGAAGCCAGCGTTGTGAAAAGGAGAACTACAGGAACAAGAACAAAGAACCCCATGTGCTGAGAATTTCACACCACCCATTCACTCCTTTGCATCTAGGGTGTGTGTGTGTTTAAAAAAAAAAAATAAACAAACAATTAATGAATTACTTAGAAGAGGAAACAGGTCCAACTCTGTCTCAGCAGGAGGGCAGACTGGCTGCCTGGAGCCTTGAAAGGGCATTCCCAGCCCTCATTAGTTCTAACTGGAGAGGTCTGTCCATTCCCCCTAGAGCGGGCAGCTGATCGGGACTCAGTGGGTTGGGGCTTCGTCAGGCATTGTAAACTCTTTGGATCTGAATTTTTTTTTTTTTTTTTTTTTTTTTTAGTGGCAGTTCCAGCACTTGGCAGGGCCCCTGGAAAGAGCAGAAAACTTGGGTTCTCCTCTTGGCTCTGCCTGGATGAGCTTGACTGGGCAAATGGCCTCACTGTTACTTTTGGGGCTTCAGATCACTCTTCCGTAAAAATGAGGGGGTTGGAAAAAAACACTGGTTTCCAAACCTTGTAATTTTTTTGCCCTGGAATCTGTTCTTTAAACACAAGATAACTGGGCCACTTCTCCCTCTGCAAAACATTAAAATGACACTGGAAAAGAAGATGGGGTAGGGAGAGACAGCATGGTCCCTTAATCCCCCACTCAAAATCTCCAGCCTGACAGGGGGCTCATGGAACCCCTCAACCTCTGTGGCACACAGTTTGAAAACCACTTCAGGCTCCTACCCAGCTCTAAGTGGAGTTTGTCCTCATCAGCAGAAGCCTAGGGCTGTTAACAGTTAGGAATTGTGCACAGTCGCTAGTAGTAAGGAACCTGACAATTAAAGGGTTAAGCAGATTATTATTCATTCATTTATTTGGTAACAAGAAGTCTGAAGGCAGGCACTCCAGGCCAGGATGGCAGCTCCAGGGCATCATCTCCTTTTATTTTTCTGTTTTATCATTCTGAGCATATGGCTGCCACCTTCAAATTTGGCTCATGGTTAGAATATGGCTGTTGAAGCTCCAGACATCACATTCCCATTCTAAATGAAAAAAAGGAGGAAAAGGAGAAGGGCGGACAGGCACATGCTAATTCATTCTCTCTTGAAAAGGCTTTCCTGGGTGCACTACCAGGGATTCCAGCTGATGTCACCTTGGCAAGAACTGTCATTTGACTACTTCTGGGTGCAAAGGAAGCCAGAAAACATTAGCATCATTGTTTTAAATCGAGGTGTATTGGCACCCAGCTTAAAATCAGGGTTCTGCTAATGATGACAGGAGAACAGACACTGGGTAGGCCACAGGAAAAAACCAACAACAGGCAACATTCATTGAGCAGTTATCAAGTACCAGGCATGCATTATCTCACTTAATTCTCATAACTGCCCAGTGAGATAAACACTCATCATTCCCATTTTATAGCTTAGGAAGTTGAGGCTCCAAGAAGTTAAGTGACTTGGCCAAGATCCCATAGCAAACAAGTGATGAAGCCAGGATATTAACCCAGGCACTTGTGCTAGAATCCAAAGCCTTAACCACCAAATTATATTGCTGTGGTCAAGACTAAAAAGCAAATTACATCTGAGACCTTTCAATGCTGTTTCAGCATCTTTATAACGGGGTGGGGGTGGGGAAGGGCGACCCCCTAGAGTGCCGGGGCCTGCCTTTTCTGTTCCTCCAGCACTTTCCACATCATCTTGCTCCTGGGCAAGACAGCAGCTATGGCAGACTGAATTGGCTCTGATGAATTTGCCAGAAGGTAAGAGCTTTAGCTATGGTTTGGAGGGAGTTCAGGGGAAACACTTTCAGGGACTTGATGTACAGAAATGATTTAGGAAGCAAGATTAAAAGAGCTAAGTCTATATGGGCTGGCGCAGCATGAAAGGGAGAGAGGGAAGAAGGCAGCCCAAAAGTCAAACACGTAGACAGCCTGAGAGTTCCAGAAACCTAGGGGAGGGCTGTCGCAGCACCAGGCAGAGGGGTCACAACTTAGATGAAGTTGAAAAAGGAAAAAGAGCAAGCCCTTGGCTCTCCCAAGCAGAGAGATGCTTCTTTAGTGCTCGCACTGCCATCAGCTCTGCGATGGGAGATGGGTGGCTCTTGCCTTCGTGGAAGCTGAGAGGCACCATCAGAAACAGAGCCATCCATCTGCTGCGGGATGATGGTGCCAGGTGAACTCAGAAATTTGGTCTCCTGAAAAGAACAGAGTGATGTCTTGAGCTTGAGCTTCAAACTGATAGACTACTTGGGCAACATTTTTCTCTTGATATCACAACAATATTATTCCCATTCTGCAGATGAGAAGCCTAAGGTAGAGCTGGCTCACACCCCCCAGTCAATGGCAGATCCAGGAGTGGGGATGGCATCAAAGTGGCATCTTTACTCAGTATAGCCGCTAGCACATCGTAGATGCACAATAAATGCCATCTCTCCATATCTAATGTTGCTTAGAACCAAGTCCATGAACATCTCTTGTCAGTCAGGAGTTCTCTTAAGGAAAGTTCAACTTCAGTTTCAGTTCGTTCATCAGGCCAAAGATTTATGCAAGAGAAAGTGGGATTATACCCCTGTAAGATCAAGGAGTAGTACAAATTAAATTCTCGTGGGCCAACATGAAATGAGCTAGCTGCAAACCTGGGATTTTATTTTCTAATTGAATTCTTTCTTGTTTTATGGGGACTTTCTGGGTTTTTGGTAATTTTCTGTTTCTTGATCCATTTGTAAAAATTCATTGAGCTTTATTATTTGGATAGTTTTTACTGAAGAACACTAAATAGATAGAGATGTTCTTTTTAAAAATGATTCTTTAACATGTCAAGGTCCTAAACTGGCATTCTGGTTAAGACTGTGATGTGGCAGAGACCACTAGGTGCCTCCCAATTTCACTCTCCCTCTACTCCTTAGGAGACTTCTAACTAGGCCCAGGGCCAACTGGAATAAAACTACATCTTCGACCTTCTCTTGCAACTGGGTTTGGCTGGTGCCTAAATTCTGGGCAATGGGATAAGTGATAACCAATGCAGCTTTCAAGAAATCACCTCCTTTCTTTCCCTTCTCTTTCTTCTGGCTTGAAAGTAGATGAAATGGCTGGATCTTCGCAGCTGTCTTGGTCCAGGAGGTGGAAACTGTGCTGTAGATGGTGGTACACAGAGAGCTTGTCCTTGAGTGCCATGGAGCTCCCACCACAGCCCTGAACTGTTTTCCTCCAGATCTCTTTTTAACTTCTACCCTGCTTAAGCAATTGTTTGGTTTTCCTGTTATTTGTAGCCAAATTTAATCCCTATTGACATATCAGATGGGCACCAAATTCAGATTATTTCGAGGAGAGGGCAGGAGAGAGTGTGATCAGCCTCAATTCTATTGGTAAAAACTTGTTTCTTTTTTTTAAATTTATTTATTTATTTTTCCACTGTACAGCATGGGGGCCAAGATACACTTACATGTATACATTTTTTTTCGCACCCTTTGTTCTGTTGCAGTGTAAGTATCAAGACATAGTTCTCAATGCTACTCAGCAGGATCTCATTGTAAATCCATTCCAAGTTGTATCCGATAACCACAAGCTCCTGATCCCTCCCACTCCCTCCCTCTCCCCCCGGGTGGCCACAAGTCTATTCTCCAAGTCCATGATTTTCTTTTCTGTGGAAATGTTCATTTGTGCTGGATATTAGATTCCAGTTATAAGTGATATCATATGGTATTTGTCTTTGTCTTTCTGACTTATTTCACTCAGTATGAGAGTCTTTAGTTCCATCCATATTGCTGCAATGGCATTATGTCATTCTTTTTTATGGCTGAATAGTATTCCATTGTGTATATATACCACATCTTCCAAATCCAATCATCTGTCGATGGACATTTAGGTTGTTTCCATGTCTTGGCTATTGTGAATGGTGCTGCAATGAACATGCAGGTGCATGTGTCTTTTTCAAGGAAACTCTTATCCAGATATATGCCTAAGAGTGGGATTGCGGGTCATATAGAAGTTCTATGTATAGATTTCTAAGGTATTTCAAAACTGTTCTCTATAGTGGCTGTACCAGTTTACATTCCCACCTGCAGTGCAGGAGGGTTCCCTTTTCTCCACAATGCCTCCAGCACTTGTTATTTGTGGACTTATTAATGATGGCCATTCTGACTGGTGTGAGGTGGTATCTCATGGTAATTTTGATTTGCATTTCTCTTATAATCAGCGATGTTGAGCATTTTTTCATGTGTTTGTTGGCCATCTGTATATATTCCTTGGAGAATGGTCTATTCAGGTCTTTTGCCCATTTTTCCACTGGGTGATTGGCTTTTTTGCTGTTGAGTTGTATAAATTGCTTGTATATCCTAGAGATTAAGCTCTTGTCCATTGCATTGTTTGAAACTATTTTTCTCGCATTCTGTAAGTTGTTTTTTTGTTTTCTTTTTGGTTTCCTTTGCTGTGCAAAAGCTTTTCAGTTTAAAAACTTGTTTCTCAAGCTAGGCGGTGGGCATATGGGTGTTAATTATGTTATATTTTATACTTTGGGGCTATAGCTAAGTGCCACAATTAAATCTTTTGAAAGGGGACTGGTAGAAATACAGCCAAAGCAAGGGCAGGCACACATGGAAAAATAATCAAAAGGTGGCAGTATGGGGCTTCACCTCAGCTCTGCATCCAGATCAGCTTTGGTGTTGGGGCCTGAGCCCAGCCTCTGAATAAGCCTCATGGACAGAGTGATCAAGCCTTGAAGGGCAAGGGTGGGTTCAGCCTGTGGGTACCAAACTCAGTGTTTGGAAGCAAGAAGGGAAGAAGAAGGCCAAGGCTGGGCACTGCTCCCTCACGCTCGCTGTCCAGACCCCATCTGGGTTAAGTCAACAGGAAGCTCTCACTGCAGACAAGTCATAGAAGGGTCCCTGGACCCCAGCTCCCCACCCTACCCCTCTGCTCCCCACCAATTCCTATCTTCATTTTAAGGGAATAAAAAACAATGTATTGATAACCCCATATTTTCAGAGCAACAAATTCAACCAGAGGTAATTAAAGTAGAATATGGACAGCCTTGCCTCCTGTCTAATCCCAGCCCTCAGAGCTAGCCATGCTGAACCTCAACGTGGGCATGTGACTGCTGGCAAAGCCCAGTCCAAGGCTGGAATGCCAGGGAGACCAGGCAGATGTCTTTAGCCACTGGTGTCCTTTGCCTGGATACTGCCCACGGATACTGCAGGCTGCAGTGGCTACAGAAAGGGCCACCGCTGCTGAGGGGGTTGCCTTAGGAACTTCTTGAACTTGTAACCCAGACTCATGCCCTGGAATCAGGACATTCCAGAAGGGGCAGACCTACTTCTTGGCTTGATGAGTCTCCAGCCTTTGGGTCACAGCTCACCAGGAGAGGCCAGGAGGCTGCTTTCTCGCACCTTTGTGATTCTCTTTCAAGTACTCCTGAGTACCAGGCAACAGACGTCACAGAAACACAGGGACAGACAGGCATCTTCATGGGATATCTCGAGCCTGATGAATCATGTGTCAGGAAACGCATTGTCAAGTTCACAGTTACAGTGGCAAGAACAGCTTGTGGTGACACGTGTGTCCGTGCTGTGTCTGATAACTGTTCCCCTCATCTCTGCTTTGTCAGAGGATGTATAAAGCCATGCTCACTCCTTTCCTTGGAAGGGCCATGGAGACCTCATGTCTTGAAACAGGAGTCGAGACAGAGCCTTGTGATAGCCTTTTCTTGACATTTACAATAATAATCATAGAGAGGGCTTTAGTTTTACTACTGAGTTGCCTTTAAGGAAAAGTTGGGAATGTTCTAGTAAATTCAGACTCTCTGGGTCTGACTCAATACTAAGCTGGAGGCACCAAGAACGTCATTAAATGGATTTCTGCATGGATTATCTCATGAAATCTACATGTTGAATTCCTAAATTTGGGAAATAGGTAAAAATTATCCCCAAATTACAGATGAGTGAACTGAGGCTTACAACGCATATCTGAACTCAGGCAGGCTGACTTGAGTGACAGAGCCATGGGCTTAATCAGTACGATGTTCTGCCTCTCTGGAACCCTAAGGGAGCCAGACTCAGCTTAGGTGCTGTGGAAGGGAGGCATAAGGGATAAGAAGGGCGTTACAAGGGCATTTGGAACCGACTGGGCGGCCTTGATAGGCTCTGTCTTGTGTCAACTAAGATGATTTTTGCTGGTGAATCAACAACAAAACAAATAAAAACCACCAAAAATGCACCACCGCCACAACAAAAAATTAACTGGTGATTTAACTAATAAGGAATATTTACTATCTCATGTAACCAGAAGCCCAGAGATGAGATGCTCCAGGGTTGGTTAACTTAGCAGTTCAGCAGCAAATGCAAGACTTCCATGGCAAATACAACACCCAGGTTCCTGCCATGGTTTTGCTCTGCCATCTTCAGCATACTGACCCTTGCAAGCTTACCCCTCATGGTCACGAGATGGCTGCCATCACTTTCACACAACAATGTTCAAATGCCAGCAGAAGACAAGTCCTGCTCCTTTTAAAGAATATGGACCAGACTTCTGTTTACATCTACCTTCATACCATAAACAAGTCATGTGTCCATTCTTAAGTCAATCACTAGCAAGGAGAATGGAATTACTATTATGATTGGTTTGGTCCTTCACCACGCTAGACGTTAGAATCACCTGCAGACTTGTAAAAAACACCACCAAACCATCTATGCCCAGATCTCAGTCCTAGAGGCTCAACTTTAACTGATCTCAGATGGGATCCATTCTTGGGTGTCTTTAAAGTCTCCTCAGATACTCGAATGTAGAGCCAAGATTGAAAACCCCTGGGAGTTCCCATCGTAGCACAGTGGGTAACGAATCTGACTAGGAACCATGAGGTTGCAGGTTCAATCCCTGGCCTTGCTCAGTGGATTAAGGATCTGGTGTTGCTGTGAGCTATGGTGTAGGTCGCAGACGTGGCTCGGATCCTGCGTGGCTGTGGCTGTGGTGTAGGCTGGTGACTACAGCTCTGATTAGACCCCTAGCCTGGGAACCTCCATATGCTGAGGGAAGTGGCCCTAAACAAGGCAAAAAGACAAATAAATAAATAAATAAATAAATAAATACAAACCCCTCATTTAGACCAGTCAAGATTCCTCCCTGGGGCTGGGAACCAGCTGCTGTAAAACACATATCCCTGATTCCTGAACAGGACTGGGGTTCTATGTAGCAAGAAAGAACATGGACAGGGGGACCAGGGAAGGGGAGGTTGTTGGGGAGGCAGCTGACAACCTCTGCCTCACCCCTACACATCTTCCTCTATGTAGAGACTGGGATTCTGGCCGAGTTATAGCATATTTAGGAAATGTCTTCTTTCCTGGCTCATCAGATGCCCTCGATGATGCAATCGCAAGCTGAGGTCACACAAGGAGAGGAGAGAAAGAGGGGGAAAAGTTCCCTCAGCTCAATACTTTGGTGAATAACGGGAATGCCAAACTTCAGTTTTCTCAGTGGGGTCTCTTTAAGGGCAAGTTAAACTGCAAATTCCTGGGCTCCACTCCAGACCTGAGGCACTAGGGTATCTCAAGGTGGGTAAGAATTGGCCTTTTAACAGACACCACGAGTGATTTCCTATACACTCTCAAGCTTAAGAACTATTGAATCAGCTGCAGCAGAAACAAAGAAAAAGTGTTTCAAAGTTTTCAATTTCTCCATGAGGAAGAAACCTGAATATGAACTTTCTTATCATTTTCTTTTGGGTCACAGTGACTTGGGAATTTGAACTCACTTCCCAGCTGAGGGGCCTTGGGCAAATGACTGCACCTCACTGAGCCTCAGTTTCCTCACTCACAAAATGGAAACAATGCCTTCCTCGCATAGTTTTTCCAGAATCCCACATATGTCAAGTATTTAGCTCAAGCCTGGGCCATAGCAAGGGCTCGGTGAAAGAGCTGTTATTATTATTATTATTATTATTATTATTTTTAGGGCCACACACACAGCATATGGAGGTTCCCAGCCTAGGGGTCCAAGAGGAGCTGTAGCCCCTGGCCTATGCCACAGCCACAGCCACGCCAGATTGAAGCAGCGTCTGTGACCTACACCACAGCCCACGGCAATGCTGGATCCTTAATCTACTGAGCAAGGCTAGGGATTGAACCTGAGTCCTCTTGGATACTAGTCAGGTTCGTTTCCTTTGAGCCACAACAGGAACTCCAAGCTGTTATTATTGTTAGTGCTACTAATAGGATACCTCTTTGTCTCCTCCAAGCATCCTGCAGGGTCCTGAACCCATGGGGGCGAAAATCTCTCTCTCTCCCTCACCTCTGCATCTCTGGTGCCCAGACATTGTCTGGCGCAAAGGTGGCACTTGCTAAAGGTCTGCTGGGTTGAACTCAAGACATGTTATTCTTCATTGTTACAAGCCCCACCCCCCCGCCTTCCAGATTCTCTGAATTCAGTATTCCACTTAAGCCTTTCACATGCCTGTGGGGCAGGCAGAGCAGGCGATACCATCATTCCCATTTTATAGCAGACCAAAATTGAAGCTCAGAGAGAAGACGCTGCCTGCCTAAGTCCCGTGGCAAGCTGAGCTGAGGTCAGGCTCCTCGGACTGCGAGTTTCATGGCCACTGTGTGTGGAAACCATCCACAGGAGTCAGAAGGTTTTGCAATGTGCTGAGCTGGAAACCCCCAAGGAGACAACCCCCTCCATCAAATCCTTGCCCATAGATTCTTTTCCCAGAGATGCAGAAAGTGTTTCAAAAAATGACCAAGCCTAGGTCATCTGGTCTCACTGCTTCTGATCCATCTTTCTACTCAGGCTCAGTCTGGCTCTGCATCCGAGGTGGGTCCTAGCTGGACCTCCTGGGAGCCTGTAGATATCAGTGCAGGTCAGACAGGGACTGCTTGGGGCAGCTGGAGGAGCTGGAACAAGAGGCCTTGCCTTGCTGCCAAAGACACCCAGAGACTGCATCGTGGCTCAGCTAACAGCCTCACTGACAGGTTTAGTACCAGGTTTTATGACTTCCAAGCTTAGTCACCGCTTAAGTCAGTCTGCTTAGAAACAAACACTTAGCAAAGCCATGACCCAGATGCTTAAGCAGGGAAAGGTGTACCCCGCCCCAGCAGAAATGGACTCTGGAGTCAAGTCAGGGGACACTGGAGAGAGTACGGCCATGATCGTGGTATATTTTGGTGACCCACATGGTTTTCCTTTACTTCCCCCAAGTCTCCACTACTGAGTTTTAAGGGAGGAGGAAGCACATGCCTGCTGCCACCAGAGACAGCCAGACACAGGCCAGGGGCTTCTGATCCCTGTCTCCTGGCCTTCCTTGAGAGCTGAGCCTGAACGGGTGAAGAACAGAGGTTTGGGACATCCTTTGGCAGGCAAATCAAGCCTCCTGGCTTTCAGTTCATGTACGGAAGATGGAAGAACCAGTCTCTGATGGAAAGCATTTCAACCCTGGATTCATATGCAGTATTCCCCCCCCGGCCCCCCGATTTGGCTTCTATGAAAACCAGAAGACACTCCAGAATTTCTGGAGCCTCAACCCAGTCCTTCCTCCCCCTGAGGCTGGAGCAGTTCCAGGTGGAGTGGGGACACACCTTGGCCATGCGGACTTGGCAGAGCCGTGGGAAGAGGGAGGAGCCCTGACTACGCAGCTGCCCTCCTGCTGTGAGGACATAGGACCATGCTGGGGACCCTTCCTCCAGCTAATTGGGGACCCCTCCCCCCGGGTGAAGAAGAGAAGTGGTGCCCAGTGAACTGGAAACCGGCTCCGAGCCAAGTGGGGCTCTGTGGCTTGTAACTTTGGATGGGGAGGAAGAACTTGGGGGAGTCCACTGAGCTTAAGCTGGTTTACTTGCCCGCTGCCTTCACAGCGTGGCTTTAGGGCACTTGGTCCACCTGCGCGTTCACTCTCCAGGTGCTCTCCTAACCCTTTCACCTGGATCATGTCACCATCGTCACTTGCCTGATGATAACCACAGGAGCCTCCTCGCTGATCTTCTGGGTGTTGTGATAGCTCCTCTCCAGCCCTTTGAAATAAAGAATAAGATCATTTTCTTCCCCTCGCAGGAATTTTTATATTCTTAAATACAAACCATCTCCTTTCATTTCTCTTTCTTTTCCAGACACTGAAATTTTATTTGAAAAATTGTTCTTAATCTCTAGCTAATTATAAAACAATAAGACCTGCTGTAATGCCATTAAATGGGGACTCAATATTTACACACAGGAAATGGGGTGGCATCACTGGTAAGTTTATAAAACAACTGGGGTGAGCTTGTGCAGCTGAGCCCCTCCAGGCTCCAGGGGCCAGTTGTCAATTACACCACACTGAAATTTACATCATCACAAGATCTGCATCAATGCAAGGATTTTACTGAAGTAGCATCCATGACTATAACTTGGACTTTAGCCCCAGAAAGTCTTAGATTTAAACCTCAACTCTGCCACAAGCTAATTTTATGACATGGGCCAAAGTATATACCTCAATTCTAGTTTCTCCATCTGTAAAGTGGTAGAGAACAGTACTTCCCAGAGTTGTTATGAGGCTAAAATACTGTATCAGATACCTTTTGCTTTGTAACAATCAACCACATCATCTCAGTGACATCCAACAATAAGCTGTTTATTTTCAATGTTTCTAAGGGTGAGCCAGGACCAGCTGCTGTTGCTGGGACTGGCTGGGCAGCTCTGGTTCAAGCTGCAGGTCTGGCTGGCTCCAGTCTACTCCATGAATCTCACTGAAGGCCCAGGCTGAAGTGGCAACACAGCAATGGCAGTAGAGACACTAGGAAAGACAGCTCAAGCATATTTCAAGTCCCTGCCTGCATCTTATCTACGAACATCCCGTGGTTTAAAGTCAGTCATGTGGCTGAGCCCAGTGACAGGGATCGGAGAGCATAGCCTGCCCATGACCTGCCCACGGCAAGCGCATGGGTGCAGGGAGGGGGTGAAGACTCAGGGTTGATAATTTAGTCAACCACAGATGACAATGCTCATTCAAAGCAGCTAAGCAGCTCCTGAGGGGTGGTAGGTGGCTTAGTAAAAGGCCACCATGATCTACCCCCTCAGAATTTGGGTAAAACAAATGTCTCATCTTTGGTAAGTAGCCAAGTCAGCAATGGGCCTCAAGGCATCCAGCTACAGTTCAACATATTTGAAAGGACCCCATTGCCAGCATCCCATGTCTGACTGATCTCAACCCCATACACTGAGGGAGGGAGGATAGACCTGGGAATGCAGAGGTGAGAACCTGGGACCACAGGGGCCTAAGATACGTCCAAAGGGGAGATGGATCAGCCCCTCCATCCCCACTTGCTTAGTGCTGGGGAAGCAGTGGGAAGAGCAAGGATATGGTTAGAATCCTGGTTCTGCCACCACTGGCTGAGTAACCATGGGCTCCTGCAGACAGAAGGTGGACCCGTGGCATTTTTTTTTTTTACTGTATTTTGTGGTGATGTATACTTGTATATTTATTTGCAGGCTCATTCCTTTAATGTGGGCCTTGCTCACCAGACTGTGAGCTCTGTGAAGACAGGGCTTCACAGGGCCCATGTCTGTTTGGGTCTTACCTAGTGCCTGGCAGAGTATCCAGTATGTTCATCTATGGGATGAATGAGTAAGTACACTCTCTGAGCCTTACTATCCTCATGTGAAATAGGAGCTAATATGTTCTTTAAGGAGATTTTTTGAGAAATGGGGCCTGGCATGGAGTAGGTGCCTGGTACAGGGTATGTATGCCCAGCACTCCACTCTAATTCTTACCACTGGGTGGTTAGGTGTGCAGAGGTCAGAAGATGTTCAAAGCAGAACCTGTACTTCTAGCTTCTCTTTCCAGCTCCACAGTGATGCTGGGGGCCTTCGTTCTAGATTCCTGGGTGGCCTCACTCAGCTGCTCCTGTCTAGCCAGTATGGAAACCCCTCCTCATTGGTCCCCCTCTATCTCCACTCCTTCCGCATGTCCCCAGGTCCCTCTGATCAGGGCTATTATTTTGTGAGGACCCACTGGTAAGCCCTCATTGTGGTTAAAATACTGAAGTCCTCTCATATCAGATGGTAAAAATAACTATGAGTTCATGAGACTACAAATCATCAAATGACATTGACCCTGGCAGCCCAGGGTTCCCAGCTGGTCAGGTGCAGGAATAAGGGCAAATGGACCAGGGCAGCAAGGGTAAGCATCATGCCTGCCCACCACTCCAGAGTAGCCAGCGCTGGTGGGCACAGCAGAGCTGGTGGCAAGGCAGTCCCAGGGGCACTCTGCCTCCAGACCATGTGGTAGGTGTGTGTTCCTAGCCATGATGTGTGGGCGCAAGGCCATGCTTCACTGGCTGCAACAGAACACTAGGTGCCAGGGACCTAGTGACCATCCCTTTGATGGGGACGCCCTTGGAAGAATTTGATGCAGTTGTGATAGTCATCCATGGCTCAGACAGGGGCCTGCCAGCTGGCGGCAGCCAGAACAAAGACAAATCACTCCACAAATGGGTTTGTAATTATTGGAGGGACTGAGTGAACAATTTGTGCTACAGTGTTTATCCCTCAGATCAGCATGAGTGATTTTGCTTAGAGAACAGAAGGTAGTGGTCTCTTGTGGATTTGCATATGAATTAATTATGGCCCAAGTTGTATGTATTTTGCATGTCCCCTTACCCTGGGCCCCTGCCAAGGATCCTCCTCAGGGTTCTTCTTCACTCCCGCAGTCACTCAGTCTCACTTGGCTTTGCACCTGCTCTGGCCTCAGGCTGAGCTATTCCAAGACAATCAGGCCCTTCCTGGGTCAAAGTGACTTCTCCTGCATAGCACTTACGTGTTTTTAGGCTAAGTAGTCTCTTTTTCTACCTTGAGCACTGCGGGAGTTACTGTTGTGTGTCAACTTGACTGGGTTATAGCATGCCCACATATTTGGTCAAACAGTATATTAGGTGCGTTTGTAGGGGTGGTTTGGGGGATGAGCTTAACATCTGAATTCATAGACTGTGAAAAGCGGATTGCTGCCTTCCTATGGGTAGGCCTCATCTAGACAGCTGAAGGCCTGAAGAGAACAAAAATGTTGACCCTTCTGCAAGGAAGAGAGAATTCCTCCTGTCTACTGTTGAGCTGGGACATCAGGCTCTTCCTGCTTTTGGACACGAACCAAGCATTAGCTCTTCTTGGGTCTTGAGTCTGCTGGTTTTGGACCAGAACATAAACCATCAACTGTCTTGGTTTTCAGGCCTTTAGATTATACCCGTCTGCCTCCTATTGGTTCTGTTTTTCTGGATAACCCGATTACAAGCCCTAGTTCCTCAGACTCCCTTTTGTCCTCTTGGTTTTGGTGTCTGTGTGTGTCCATCAAGGGCCATGGGGAGGGAGACCTCCTACCCCAGGAGTCATGGCCACTGGTATTACAGTAATACCTCTTATCTCTGCCATATCCTTCTCCCTGGCTGCCTCCCCATCACGTTGCTGAATCCTGCTCCAGGTGAGCAGAGCTCAGAGGAGTCGTTCCCAGGAGCATTAGCTGAGTCCCAGGGAGACTTCCACTGGGCTGGGCTTACTGGGTGCTGATTTATGTCGCTGAGTGTCAGGGCTGCTAATCCGTCTCCGAAAGGCTCCTGGATCAACCCACATGGAATTAAACCCAGAATTAAAATTCAGAGCTTGCTCTGGACTTGAAGGGCAGCCTTCACTGTTTTCCTCAGGGATAAAGAGAGGCCCAAGGCTGGCTGGGGAAGCATTGTCGCAGCAGTTTGGAGCAGAGGGGCCACTGGGTTGATGGATTGTCTGCTGTGTTTAGAGTCACTGTCAGCATGGGTTTACAGACTTAAGAGGAGAGCCTGGAGGGGGCACAGGATGATAAGGACCCTCAGACAGCAAACAGCCTCCTGGCAACCTGTCCCAGAACATCGGCTCTTCCTGTAGGTGAGGGCACCCCTACTGCCGTCCTCAGAGCTGCCACCTCCCCCATGGTTGCTTTAAGTGTGTTAAAGAACAAAATTCAAATGAGGAAATGCGAGGATCTAATTGGCTTCCCTCAATGATTCATGAAGGTGGCAGCAGCCCACTTAGTAAGCAGAAGGGCGCTCACAGGGGTTGTACAAAATGGAAGGTTTTTATAGGCAGGAGGAGGTTGGGGCAAGGAAGCCATAAGCAAAGGAAAAGACCAGGTCACTTCTGGGGTAGGGGCGCTAGGGGGAGGGTCTGCCACGCATATGACATCTCCATCCCTTGGTAGGTGAAGGGAGAGCTCCCCCCTCCCCGTGACAGTCTGCTTCACTGGTGCTGGCTACCACTACGGTCCAGGAAAGGTCAAAATTAGGCTTAGCTCAGCTCTGAAACCCAGGTCTAGCAGCATAGGTTTTAGCACAGGTGATGCCACTTTGGGCCTCTGGCTTTTTTCTTTAACAAGTGGCCACCTGTTTCTTTCCTAATTTCCTGGTAATCCTCTCCCTGGGGCTGCCAATGGCCATGGCAGGGAGAAGACAGGAGACAGAGGGATCCAGATTGGAAGCTGGTGTGCCTTCTCTTCATCACTGGCGAGCCCACTTTTCACTCCACTCAGCGGCGCCCTTGGGTCTACACCCGCGGGTCTGCACCGACTGTGTTTCTCAGTTCACTTTCCTGGGGGCCCAGTGTATAACCCAAACCCGGGGGACCCCACGTGGGGAACCCACTCACGTGAGGAGGTGGTATAGTGGAGTGGTCGATTCTGGAAGGACTGTGTGGGTTCAAATCTCAGCTCTTCCCGCAGAAGCTATATGATTCCCTGCCAGTTCATTCCCATGCGCCTCACTTTCTTCCTCTATAAAATGAGGCGGATACTGGTTCCCACCTTCTGGGGTTGTTCCAGTTAATGTGTTAACAGAACAAATGAGTTGAGAGCAGGTTTATTAGAGGCACTCAGTTATGTTGACTGTGATTAATTAATTACAGGAGGCCACTGTGACCTTCTTCATGGCTCTATGAGATGATAAACTTGTCAGGTGTTGCCTGTACAGTGTCTTGGGCAGGTTCTCTGGATTCTTATTCCCTCCTTTTCTCCATTGTAAAGGCCCTTTTCTCTCATTGTTGGCTGTTTAGAGACTTGGCCTTAATCAATAAAGCTGTAGACATGTCATCAGGAGACACCTTGGTCTAGGATGTCACTTTATCTTGAAAGGCCCAGCAGCTGGTGGCAGGTCCTCCTTGGCCTCAGAAGTGGCGGTGGTGTCTCCTGGCCTGGCTTTCTAAAGATACGGGTGCGTAGGCCCTTCAAGGTTAGCCTATCACCAAGGCATGCTCTTCACTGCTGCAGGACTCAGGAAGGACCCACAACGGGAGCCCCAGCCCCGCCGCAACCACCAGCCTGAGATGGGGCTGCCAGTTTTCCTCTCTTCCTTGCTTCTGAGTGAGTACCGCCCTTTCTCTCCTGATGTGGAGATAACTGTCTCCTTTTTCTTTGGGTGCCTGTGAGGCTGAATTTTACGGACAACTTGCCTGGGCCTCAGAATACCCAAATATTTGGTCATACATTATTCTGGTGTTTCTGGGAGGCTATTTCGGGATGAGATTAACCTTTAAATCAGTAGCCTAAGCAAAGCAGAAAGCCCTCCCTACTGTGGGTGGGCCTCACCCAATCAGTTGAAGGCCTGACTAGAACAAAAGGGGACCGTCCTCCGAGGAAGAGAGAATTCCTCTTGTATGCCTGCCTTCTGCCCGGGATGTTGGTTTTCCCCGTTTTTCTGACTAGAACTGACGCATTGGCCCCTCCCGGGCCTTGAGTCTGCCAGCTCTCAGAATGGAACTGACGCCATTGGTGCTCCTGCTTCTCAGGCCTTCAGACTCGGACTGGAGCCACATCCCTGGCTCTCCTGGGTCTCCAGCTTGCCTACTCACCCTGCAGATCTGGGACTTGTCAGCCTCTGTGGTTGTGTAAGCCTGGTTTTTAGAATAAATCTTTTTCTACATATACGTACATCCTATCAGCTCTATTTTCTAGAGAACCTTGACCTCCACAGTGCCCTACTCCGGTAACGCAAGGGCCCTCCTGTGAGGCTCCGAAGCCCTTCCCCCTTTGCCCCCACGTGGCCCAGGAGCTCCCCTGCTGAAGAGGCTCCTCCAGCATCCGAGCACCTCCAAAGGGGCAGGTTGTTTGACATTCCCTGTGCCTGTGGTCCCTCCTGATCCACCAATGCCTGTGTGTTCTGGGGCCTCTGCTTGGCACTGGCGTGGGCACACTCCCAATCCCCACTCCGTCCTGGCTTCACTTACTGGGAGGGGACCAGAAAACCTGGTAAATATTACCCACCGGAGAGCCTTGACCTGGGTGTTGGTCAGACTTTATGTGAGAAGCAGCAATGTTACAATTAAGTAAATGGATGACCTCAATTCAGAGACAGTGTTTGTTGAATTGAATCTTCAGCAAGTTAACATTCCTCAGATGAGTAAAAATGATATTTGGGATTAGGTTTTCACGGCACTGAATGCATTACTGGATTTCTGCTCCTCGTCATTGGAAAGGGGACATAACCTTCACTAAGGCAGTCTGTGGGGACTGGGACAGCTGGCATAGCCCCTGAGTGCGGACTGACCACAGGGGATTAAGGCCAAACACAACTCATTTCACACCAAGAATAAGCTGATTTGTTTTGTTTTTAAATAAGCCTTATTAAACTGGCTGCCACTCACGTTGGATCTGCGGGAACATCGCAGGGCAGATCTTGGCCACCCCTGTCTGGGCCAGCAACAAAGCTGATCTTGAACAACTACTCCTTCCTTTTTCAACTCGGGAATGACCTGCAGATCCCTGCCGCTGGGGCCCAGGGGAAGGCTGGAAGCCATCTTCCTGGGGAGCAGTGCCATGTGGGCAGCCTTGGGCCAATGGCTTGGCTGTGGGCATCACTGTACCTGGGCCCGGCGAGCCCGACTGGGCCTCTCTGCCCTTCCTGTTGCATCCATCCATCAGCCTTTCTGGAGCTCCTCCCTAGGGGGACATTTCCTGACAGTACTTGACTTCCCATTCAGATACCCTGCCACCCCTTTTCCACCCCCTCCACAGGCCCCTCGAGAGACCCTATCTCAGCTCTAGAATAGATCAGCCATCCTCAAAGTGTGTTCTGGGAATATGTAGGAGTCCCCTCGGCCCTTTCAGGAGACCCACAAGCTGAAACTGTTCTCATAAGAAGAGAATATCAAAATGTTATTTGCCTTTTCCCCTTTCATTCTCTCACGAGTGTGTGGTGGGGTTTCTGGAGGCTATGTGATGTGTGATGACATCATCACCCCAGCGGACTGTGCGCTCCTGTGTTCTTGTTTGCTAAACATTTCTTGGCTTTAATTTTAAATATGGAAAATACTGATTAAACCACAGACACACAAGCCCTTTGGGGTTCTTCAAAATGCTTTAAGAGTGTAAAGGGGGAGTTCCTGTTGCGGTGCAGTGGAAACGAATCTGAGGTTGCGGGTTCGATCCCTGGCCTCGCTCAGTGGGTTGAGGATCTGGCGTTGTGAGCTGTGGTGTAGGTCACAGACGTGGCTTGGATCCCGTGTTGCTGTGGCTGTGGTGTAGGCCAGTGGCTACAGCTCCGTTGGACCCCTGGCCTGGGAACCTCCATATGCTGCAGGTGCAACCCTAGAAAAGACAAAAAGACAAAAAAAACAAAAAAAAAACAAAAAAAAAACTATTAAAAAAAAGAGGGTAAAGGGGTCTTGAGACTAACAAATTTGAGACTCTCTTCTGTATCTTGTTTTTTCCTTCAAGGTGAAGTATCGTCTTTACTGTAGTGTTTATGTATTTTTTAAAACCATTTAACACCTGTAAAACATTGCTGTTTTTGTTAGGTTCCTATGTATTTTTAAAAATGTGTAAGTGAGCAAGTTTTCAAGTCTTATGCCCTAACTCCTTTTTTTCTATGAACTCTATAATTTTTATTATGTAATTTTAAAAGTTGTTTTATTCGCGGTAAAATACACATAACATGCACATTTGAATCATTTTGTGTCCAGTTTAGTGGTATTATGTGTATTCCCATCCTTGTACAACCGTCACTGCTTTCCATCTCCTGAACTTTTTCATCATCTTGATCTGAAACTCTGTACCTACTAAACAATATCTCCCCATTCCCCCCTCCACCCAGCCCCTGCTAACCACCCCTCTACTTTCTGTCTCCATGAATCTGACTACTCTAGGTACAGTCATATAGGTGACATCAGATGCTATTTGTCTTTCTGGACCTTTCTTGATTCCTTCCCACCAGCACAACTACCTGGCCTCCATGTCCTGTCAGGTAACAGCATCTAGGTCGTTCTTGTCCTCTAAAGATAAATCACGACGCTTCCCCCTACGCATCTGTGCATTGAGACGGCTGGCCTCGGTGGCAGCACTATGTTGGAAAAGGCAGAAATGTCAGACAGACCTGGTTTGAAACCCTGGCTCCTCTGCTATTAAAGTTATGTGGCTTCCGCATGGCACTGAAATGCTCCAAGCCTTAGTTTCCTCCTTGCTAAAACCAGGATAAGTATCCCCTCCTCCCACGCTGGTTGTGAGGATTAAGAAAGCTCCTGGAGGGCATTCCTGTTGTGGCTCAGTGGTAATGAACCCGACTAGTATCCATGAAGATGCCAGTTCGATCCCTGGCCTCGCTCAGTGGGTTAAGGATCCGGCGTTGCCGTGAGCTGTGGTGTAGGTTGCAGATGCTGCTTGGAGCCCTCGTTGCTGTGGCTGTGGCGAGGCCAGCAGCTATATCTCCCATTTGACTGCTAGCCTGGGAACCTCTGTAGGCCACACCTGAGGCCTTAAAAAAAAAAAAAAAAAAAAAAGCAAAAAATAAAATCAAGCTCCTGGAGGAGAAGGCAGGGAGTTCCAGGGGAGGTGTGTGGTTGTGCGAAGGCCCAGCGGTGAGGAAAAGTCCGGCACAGGGAGGGCTGGGAGTGAAGTAAGGGCAGCAGCGTGATTTGCCAAGTCAAGAGTGGAAGGTGAGGAGCGGAGGGATGAGAGGCAGAGGGCCACATTATGAAGAGCCTCGCGGTGACTTGGAAAGTCTGGATTTTATTCCGAGGGCAATGGGGAGCCACCAAAGCTTGTAGGCAGAAAGGGACAATCAGATTTGCGTTGCAGAAGGGTCACTCTGTCAGTGTGTGGGGAACGCTCTGGCGGGGACATGGGAGACAGTGAGGACACTGTCGCCGTAGCCTGGAAAGAGGCAGCAGGATGTCGTGACTGCAAAACACCAGAGAAATGCTCTGGAGATCTTTGCTCCTTCCGCAAAGTTTGTCTTCCCTGCTTCAGGTTTCCTCTTTCTTTTAATGTACAGTCTCTCGAAACGTCTTCATTACCTTGGATCCCCTGTCGGCGCTCACCCTTCTCTTGAAGTAAGCCAGGTGGTTGGCTGGACAGAAACCGCCCCCTACCCCTCAAGACGCCCCTTGGGGTGCCTCCCTACCCCCTAACCGCCCCCCCCTCCCCAGCTTATCCAAGTTTTCACTGAAAGAAACCAGCCGACTTGATAGGGTGTCTTAGCAAAGAGAATAGGAGCTGATACACTCATTCAAATGTTTGCTCCTGGTTCTTCTTGTCACCTTGTACCCCTCCCTCCCCAACTTGGGGCAGTCAGACCATCACCCCAAGAAAGGACAGTTGCAGCATAAGGCAGAGAACAAGAGTTTTGAAAGCCAGAGTCCAAGTATGGAACAAAAGATCTGGAAAGCTGTGTGATCAACCCCCGCCCCCAGGAGAGGAGATCCAGTGCTTCCCAGTGGGGGCTGGGTGGGCAAGGGGTAAAGGAGGCCTGGGGTGGTAAAGGAGGCCTCCTCGGCTGCGCTCCCGTGTACACTGCGTGCAGGGAGAAGGGAGGCAGGGAACGTGGCAGAACCTAAAATGCATCTGGAGGTCTGAGAACAGAGATGGATGCATGCCAGGAGGATGCAGGAAAGGGCACAGGTCTGTGCCCAGAAAAGGGGTTTGGATTCTATTCTAATGGCTTTGGGAAGCCAGTAGGGATGGAGCAGGGTTGCAATGTAATCTGATTTACATTTTTTAAACAACACTCTGCTTGGGGGTGGAGAGTGGATTAAAAGAATGATCCTTTTGGTGTGGAAAGGAGAGAAGACCTTACTATTTATAAGCCATGCTCCTTTCTAAGGACAGTGATCTCATTATATAAAGGCTCTTCAGTCCTGCTGTGGCAAAATCCAGGAACAGGGTGGGTGGGAGGACTAAATGTTAGTGCATAGGAAAAGGAGGGATTTATTATTATTTTGGCAGTTGCTGCTCCTCTGAGAGAGGACAGAAAGACAGGGAGAAGGAGAAAGGCCAAGCAAAAATCCAGAGACTAGAGCCCATTTCAGAAAGGTTTGGGGGGATTTTTAGCCATAGGTGTATTGCATTTCAGGTTATATGTATCCTAAGATGTAGATCCTTCCATTCGCCTAAAGTTTTAGCAGTCTGGACATATATAAACAACTGTGTATGAGGGGTGTGTGTGTGTCACAGAAAAGGGCTGGGTACCAATCTGGATTAATGTGGCACGGGACAGAACGGCATGTATGAGACTATTAACAGAATGATTTCACAGTTGCCCAGAGAGAGGAATCAGAGGTGACCCTAAAACTGCATTCTCCCCCCACCCCTCCTCTCAGAGAACTTTCAGAAACCCTGGCAAGGCAATGACTTAGGAAAATCTGTAGAATGGAAGCATTACTACTTAGAATTTGAGGAGCAAGTTATTACCAGCTGATATCTGATCCATAAACACTTTAGAGTTTAGGAAGTAATTTCACATGTTTTACCTAAAAGTGACATGAAATATTTAAAAAAAAGGCTTTCCCTGAGAAATTATCACCCTCTGGTTTGGGAGTTGAAGATTATTCTGAAGGAGTGGGAACTGCAAGATCTTGAGAAGCTACTGAGCAGTGCTGGGTACCATTTAAACTCACATTTCCTCCGACTCTGCAATCCCTCTGTAGGACTCTGACCTATAGCATCAAAACCCCAGTATGTCTGGAGAGATGCACTGTAATTATTACAGGATTGTTGATAACAAGAGCAAAATAAAAACAACCCTGCACCCCACAAGAACAACAAAACCCAACCTGGAAACAACCTGAATGTCCATCAGCAAAAGACTGTTATTAAAATCATGGTTACTATAGACCGAATGCTTGTGTTCTCACTTTCAGACGTTGAAAACTCACCCTCAGTGAGATGGTCATCAGAGCTGGGGCTTTTGGGACGTGATGAGGTCATGAGGGTGGAGCCCTCAGGAATGGTATTAGTGATCTTAGAAAAGAGACCTCAGAAAACTCCCTCGCCCCTTCTGCCACACGAGGACATCTGTGAAAGAGGGGGCAGGCCCTCACCAGTCCCTGAACCTGCCAGTGCCTTGATCTTGGACCTCCCAGCCTCCAGAACTGCGAGGAATAAATTCCTGTTGTTTATAAGCCACCCAGTCTGTAATACTTTTGTTATGACAGCCTGAAAGGACTAAGAAGACAATAGCATATCCACGCAATGGGATGCAACAGAGCTGTTAAAAAACAATGAGTCAGATCCATAGCTCCCTAGCTGGAACAATAACCGGACATATGCTAGATTTTTTTAACAAAGCTAGTTTAGGAATACTGTGTGTTCCCACTTTGTCCAGGGGGGACAAAAGTCAGTAGGTCAATGAGTTTCTTTCTTTTTTTTAAAGGCCGCACCCACAGCATATAAAGTTCCCAGGCCAGTGATTGTCCAAGCTGCACTTAGGACCTACACTGCAGCTGTGGCAATGCCGGATCCCGAAACACACCAGGGATACGCACTAGGTCAGGGATCAAACTCTCGCTTTCGCAGCAACCTGGGCTGCTGCAGTCAGATTCCTAACCCACTGTACCACAGTGGCCACGACAGACCCGAGCCACGTCTTCGACCTACATTGCAGTTCTTGGCAATGCTGAATCCTTAACCCAGAGCGAGGCCAGGGATTGAACCTGTATCCTCATGGATCCTAGTCAGGTTCGTTACTGCTGAGCCACAACGGGAACGCTGTCAATGTGTTTTTATAAGTGGGAAAAAAAAAAAAAACAAGGTACATATCAAAATAGTAATCCTTAGACAGATGGGAATAGAAGGAGAGAGGGGAAGACTGTGATATTAAAAAATACATATTTATATAACACTTTTATATATTGTGGGATTTGGTTCCATATTTCCACAATAAAGTAGAAAAAAGACCCTGGATTACTGAGCAGGTGCAATGGACGAGGCGGGGGGGGGGGGGGGGGGGGTCCTGGGCTCTGTGGATGCCTGGCACTTCTCTAGGGGTGAAAGCAGGACAACCCAATACCTGATTCTCTAAGTGTCCCCTACACAAGAATGTGTGCGTGTGGGTAGTGGGTGGGGTGGGGGAGAAAGGGCATAGCCCCAGCCAGTCCCCAGAAACCCCTTACCCCACACATCTTCATCTACAAACCCCCCAGAATAACCAAGGGCTGGTGTTGAGGGTGGGGTTTCTAAGATGGAGACTGAGGTTTCGGAGGCAAAAGAGTAGGTGGAAAATTTGACAAAACCCTGGAGATGGCTGGCAGAGTCCCAGGAAAGCTTAAATTATCTCCAGGCTTGAATTTTCCTGGTAGAGACTTAAATTTTCCTCATCCCCTGGCATGGGGAATCCAGCTGGCGAAGGAATCCCAAGTCACATAGGCCCCCGCTGGCCATTTCTGCTGCCACTGGCCAAGTCTCTACTTCTTGCCCGTCTGTCTCTCTTCTTTTTCACCCCTGTCTTAAGCTGCCACTCAAGCCCCTGGGGGCTGGCCTGGGAACCCAGACCCCTCTTACTCTCAGCCCTGCAGAGTTGGCCCCTTAGATGGAGAACGGAGCCTGGGTGGGCCCCCTCTGGTTCCACAAAGCAGCGTGACTTGGGGTGTTCTCTGCTGGACTTCTTCCCTGATTTGGTTTTCTCTCCCCCCGCCCCATCCTCCGTTTCAGCTCCAGGGTGAGGAAGGCTGGGAGGCAGAGGAGGCTTTGAGAAGCTTCTCCACCAGGTGAACCAGGACTTGGACTGGAAGGGAAAGCTGAGAAGAGGGTCCGGGCTCTGCAGACTGGGCTGGGCAACGGAGAGCAGATGCAAAGCTGCTCACCTTTCTGCAACCCTGAAGTTTTAACAAGAGGCAAGCGGCCACTGGCTCCTCAAACAGGGCCTGCCAGGAAGGTTTCTAAAGCATACTTCTCCAGCGCCCTGGCCAGAGCCCCAGCAGACTGGGGCCTGGGTCATTCGGCATAAAAAAGAAATATTAAACGAACAATGACTCTCTGCACACAAGTGGCAACTTTCCACTGCAGGGAATTTATTTTCCACTTGAAAAGCTAATGAAAACCAGTCACGGTGAAAAACCCAGCCAATGAAAGATTTCAGGCTTTCTTTTCTTCAAGAGTCCAAGTCCTGGGTGGTTCTTTGTGGAATCTAGACTCGGGGAGAAGAGGGGCCTGTGACACTTGGAGTCCCCAAGACTCCCACCAGAAACTGGGCCTCGGGGTCAGACAGGAAGCTAAGTGAGGTTGGCAATGGCAGGAGAGGCAGGAAACACACGCACTCTTCATGGGGGTGTAGGGAATGGCTAGGCGGAGAATTCTGGAACATCTAAAAATAGTGGGAAGGTCAGAGCTAGAGAGCTTGAGGGAAACAGGAACTCAGCTGCTTTAATAAACCTGACACTTTCTTAGCTGTTTCTTTTTTAGTTCCCTATGTTGAGGTGGGTGCAGTGAAAATCTAGACTGAGTCCAAGCTGCTCCAGGTGTGATTTTCTCTGCTCGACAACCTGCCTTTCCCTCTCGGCATGCTGTGCTCCCCTGGGGCACTGAGCCCAGCTGGATGCTCCTCTCTGACAGAGGGCCCTGCCTCCAGGAACCTTCTCGGCCTAGCGCACCCAGGCTCCTCTCCCTATCATTCAGGGCACTAAAGATACGGTTCACTTCTACTGCCCTGGGATCTTTCAGATGCTCTCTCCTCTGCTTAACAACCTTCAATGGCTCCCTAGTCCTTCCAGAAGTTGTGCTTTATAGGCTGCCATTTAAAGCTCTTTATCATTTTGGCCCTGCCTCTTTCCCATCACTACCTTGAAAGCCTTAAATTCCAGAATTAAACAAAGGATGCATGCCCCTAACTGTACTCTTTGAAACCCAGGAATTCCTTTCCCTTCTGCTTTGCCTGCTGAGGACTCGCTGAGCAGCTCAGATACTGTTCTGTCCTTATAGCCTGCACCCCACTGAAGACAGTCCCAAGCTCCCAAGGCAGCACGGCAGGCTCCAGGTAGAGCACTTTGGACACTTAGTGGTGATCATTCAGACCTTGGCCGTGGGTTCCTTGTGCATCAAATGAGAATAACAGGACCTCCTGCATGAGGGGAGGTGAGAAGTACAAAGGAAGCAAAGCATGCAAAGCCTCTGGAAGCACTTAGTTAATTGCTGACTGGGATTATATTATTAGACAGTGGACATTCTGAGGACTTCAATGCATGAACTGGGGTGGGGCAGGGAGGGGGGGCATCATTCAACCCATAGCAAAGGTCCATCAGGAGTCTCACCTCCTGGAGGAAGCCTCTGCTCCCACCCAAGCTCAGGGCATCTTCCCTGTGCAACTCCTACAGCACCTAGTGTCTGAGGAACTCAGCGGCGGTGGGCAGGCTTGGCTCCTTAGGTGTTTATATTGTCTCTCCAAGGCTGAGCTTAACTCTAGGTGGATAGCATTTGTAACTTTTAAAACAAGCACAGCACAGCAGAGCCTCTCTTATCTGCTGGTATTAGGAGTTTGGAGGTTAGGCGGTAACTGAAAATCTGAAAGGAATGCCCGCAGAAGGCTTGCTAGGTACACTGGCCCACATGCGGCAGACGCGGGGTTATGCAGAGATACGCAGGGGTGGAGAGCTGAGGGCAACTGCTGCAGTGCTGACCAGGACGGATTCTCCAGCACAGGAACCAAACAGCAGCTCTTGAGATATAGGAAAACTGGGTGCGAAGTTTCCAGCCTCCCACTGAGAATACATTAAAAAAAAAAACCATCAACACCCCAGACCTTTTCAGGCTCCTCTTATCTCACACCCGGGTGTCAAGGGAAGTGGCCCTACAGGACCATTTGGAGGCTTTAAAAGTGGAAAGAAATTCTGGGCCGCAGAGAGGGGCCCCAGTGGAGCCCGGATTCAGAGAAATAGGGTTGTCTTCTGAGAGTTCATCTATAAGACAAACATAATAGTTCCGAGCAGAGGAGCAAAGTCTTTGTTTCACGCAATTCACTGTATTAACGTATCCAAGAAAGAGTGTGGTCATCAGAAGTGTGTGTGTACACAGCTGGGGAGACCCCAAGAAGAGAGAGCAAGACTTAGAGAGCCAAGGAGTGCGTCCGTGGCTTTCCCCAGGGGAAAGAGGGACAATTGGGACAGGAATTCAGGCGCGGGGCCTGTGCTGACGGTGTGACCGTTTAGGGGATAGGTAAGTTTTTATAGTGTGATGCGTCTGTGATTAATATCTCCCATAGCATCCAAAGCCCCGCCCCCCCATCAGATCCCAAACTTGCTCAGCCACTGACTGCCATTTGGCTTTCCAAGAGCCCTTCCCCAGGGAGGGAATGAGTCCATGAGCGGAAGCACAGACCTAGTCCACAGGCATAGAGGCCAAGAGTCTGGACTGGAGTCAGCCTGCCTGGGTATAAATCCCAGTTCCTCTCCTCACTAGCTGGTATCCTTTGGAAAGTTACCTAACCTCTCTGAGCTTCAGTTTCCTCATCTTTGAAGTGGATTTAATAATACCACCTGTCACACAGGCTCTTGTGAGGATTCATGAGATGATCTTTGCAAAGTGCTTACGTAGCACACTGGTGAGGACATAACAGGCCTTTACAAAGGCATAAGCTGCCACCATCACAACCCAAACACCGTAATAAATAAGCGCATCAGTTTTCTTTTGTATACATCAGCCGCATGCCCTCATGGAGTGGATCCATGCCCAGGAGCTGGCTGTGCTGTGAGCTTCATGAGGACACAATCTCACGACCCTATTTCTGGACCCCTAGCACTGAGCACTGTGTCTAGGGTAACAGATACTAAGTGTTTGTTGAAGAAATGAACGAGTTAGTGGGTAGTAAGTCAAGTTTGGAGAAGGAGCTCCTGGTGCAGCCATTTGGGTCATTTCACCTAACTTCCCAGGTGGCCACATTGGGTCGTCTACACCTGCTTTTGTTGTACAGTCATCTGGAGGGAGGTAAGAGTGGTGCTGAGCCAAGGCAGCACCCTCCCACACCTGGTTACTTACTCTCAGTGGGGGCCATGGGCCAGCAAATTCGCCCTCAGCTGAGAGTTTGTTAAAAGTGCAAACTCTTAGGCCAGACCTATGGAATCAGAAGCTGCATTTCAACAAGATCTGCAGGGGCTGTGTGTGCATATGAAAGCTTGAGAGCCCTGCTTTCGGGCGACGACTTCCACGGAGAAGCTACAGTTCGGTCACCACAGGAAGAGAAGCTAGCAGGAGTGGCTCCCAGTATCTGACCAAGAGGATGCGGGTGCGGGGCACTCACTCTGCGCTTGCTCCTTCCTGCCAGAGTATCTCCCTTCTCCTTTCCTGACACTCATGCTGCTCAAGAGCCCTGCCTTTTTTCATGATTATATTGAGAAACCTCTGCTGTTTGCTGGTGGAATCTGTATTTGTTTCCATGCAAGGGGTGTTTTTAATCCAGGGGAGCTGCTAATGCAAGCGGTGCTGCTGTGAGCTCTATCACCCCTCTCTGGTCCCACCCTGGCCCTGGCATGCCCCCGCTGGCACTCAAGGAGAAACAGGATGTTCAGATTCCCAGACGATCCCTGCCCTCCTCCTCCTCCGCATTCTTCCTCATCTGCCCAGCTGTGCAGATCTGGCGCAAGGTTGATTCTCCCCACCTCTCACCTGCTCAGGAGAGAATGTAAACGTGTGCCAAGGACACCACAGTAAACTCCAGCAACAGCGCAAGAACTCTTAAATCTTCCAAACTGCTCCGTGCACTTGCTCTAACTTTGTATCCTAACATACCCAAGCGGATGCGGCCCCCACCCCTGGGTCCAGCCCCAGCAGCTGCTCATTCCTGCTGCTTTGGGAAATGCCAGGGCTCCAGGTAGCAGCCTCCTCCTGGCTGCACCTTCAGAGTGGGGGACAGCTAAGAAGTGGGGGGCAGGAATAGAGAAGGGGGCTCAGAACTCTCCCAAGACCAACTCTTGCAAAGAATTCTTTGGTTTTCCACATGGAAAACCAACCCACCAACCAAGCAGCCAATGAGTAAATTCAGTGAATTTGACAGAGGAACCCCAAGGCAGGACCCAGGACAACTCTCGGTGGGTAAAGTTATGGAAAGAGATGGTATCTCCTTTCCAAGCGGCTCTATGGCACATGTAGGACCCCAAAGAAAGATCTATAAATTTTCTTCAGTAGCTAAAAATTAGGCTTCTGTCCTCAGGTTCAAGATGAAAATAGTGGTTGGAATTCTGGTGCCAACTTTGCCAGACAAGGGGGAATAGGGAAGCTCCTTGGAGGTGACGTGACATCCTGGTTGGCTCTCATGGCCCCAGCATTTGCAAAGGCCTTTGTGAAGCAAAGGCTCTGTGGGGTCTACTCTCTCATCCTAGGTGCAAAGAGGCCAAAGCTTTACTGCCAACCCTTTTCTACTTTGGAGCAGAATTTTCCAATTTGGGTGAGAGAGGCAAAGTCCCTTAAAAATCCATTTCTTAATGAAGAACTGATCATTTTTAAAGTTTCCTGCCTCTTTTACCAAGTGACCCTAAAATTAGACAAAGCATGGTCATTCCTGATCTGAACCCAAAGCCAGATTAGTTCAGGGTTTATCAGGAAACAGATGGCATGATCAAAATGGGAAAAATTAAGGTCTCCTTAAGAATAAAGGACCATTTACAAAGGTGTGAGCAGGACACAGGGAAACCAAGGGGGACAGGGCTGGGTGCTGAGGCTAATCACTGACTGGGGGGCCCTTACTACCCCTGAGCCTGAAGGGGCGAGGGGAGAGAGCATTTTGGAAATCTGGAAGGAGCCGGTCAAGTGGGGAGGGTCATTTGGGGAGGAGCTGAGACTTTCAGCCCAGGGTGCAGGCAGCCCAAGTGGACCTGCGAGAAGGCAGCCAGAGGAATAACTCCTCCAGCTTCACTCCCCTCCTTGCTAAGCCCTCACCCTTTCCCCCATTGACTTAACCTGCCTGGGACCCAGAGGGGAGGGAGCCTAGTAATGAGTACAGACAGGTCAGTGCCGCAGCCGCTGGACTGGGAGCGGGGAGAGAAGGGTAGAGGGGAATGTGGACGGTCCAGAGGTGACAGTTGGTACGGGAGGCTTTCTTACATTCATGCTGGACCCACCTGACTAATTCCTTCTTAGAGCTGCAGCCACACAAACATCTTGTTATTTTTTTCTCTTGAACTTCCCACTATTGTGTTATCGGTCTACATTGTCTAGATATCTCATCTGCCAAACCAGCTTGCAAACGCTTTGACAGAGATTGCATCTTACCTTGCATTTCCCCCATGGCCCTGGGTCCCTCCCTTACACACATAGGTACTCGGTGTGTGTGTGTGTGTGTGTGTGTGTGTGTGTGTGCGTGTGCGTGTGCGCGCGCACACTGGTGAGGACAGGCCAGGTTGTGCTGCAGTAACAACCCAAGATCTTAGCAGCTATACACAATGAATGCTTTCTGTTCACACTACCTGTCCATTACAGATCAGCGAGGGGTGCTCTGTATGTCACAGTTACTTTGGGACCCAGAACGGTTTATCTTAACATGCACATCCCCAATTACAACAGAAGAGGGAAGAAGATGAGGTAATTACACCCTGGCCGGAAGCTTCTGCCCACTGTGTCACTTACACTTATGCGCACATCTCATTTGGCCAAGGCAAGACTTGTGGCCATACCTCACTTTTACAAGTGGGGAGGCAGAGTCCCTATATGCTCAGAAAGCAGGGAGCCAGAAATATTTTAGAAATAGTTTCCACAGGGGGCAAGGGTGGTCTCTACTGGGGAACCCTGGAGGAGCAACTGGTGCTTTTGAATTTAATTGAACATTACTGTCAATAAAAATGAAATGACTGAACAAATCTATGCCTTTTGACACACTGTTCCAGTTAGTCAAGTCAGCAACAGCAACAAAGAGTCAGAAATCAGGTGCCTAGGAATTACGAAAATCAAATGATTTTTAAAATGGACAGACTGGTTTATATTATAATAAATATTTCTGGCTAGTTT
The DNA here is from genome assembly GCF_016906955.1 of Phacochoerus africanus. Lineage (NCBI taxonomy): Eukaryota > Metazoa > Chordata > Mammalia > Artiodactyla > Suidae > Phacochoerus > Phacochoerus africanus. The sequence continues at coordinate 127,904,317 of NC_062558.1, forward strand.
CAGCACAGCCTGTTTCATTTGATGTGAATTACTCCCGGGATGTGGATTATTGCTTTTCCCCATCAGGTTATGCCATTATTTTCTAGAGTCTCATGTCCTTGGCTAGTCTTTAAGACTCCAACAAACTGATATAGATATGCCTGTTGATCCTGATGCCTTCTCTTGGGCTCAGCTCCAAGGAAAACATAGCTGCTGCCACACTCCCCTCCATGTGTGGGGTATCCCCCAGGAATGATACCCAGTGCCACCCCCAGACGTCAGGTTACACAGTTGCCCAATCCTGGGCCCCCAGGAAATTTCTGGAACTTGTAGCAAGTCACTTCACCTCAAAAGTAGGAAAGGGTGGAAAAAAAAAAAAGTCAAATCTAGACAATTTCTTTGTTGAATAAAAATATTTTAAAAGTGAAACAAATTCCCAGCACAGTTTTCAAAAGCAAAAAAAGCCATATTCAGTTGTCCTCAGACATTGTCCACAGGTAAAAACTATTTGGGAGATGAATTTGGCCATCTGGGGTTACCATCAAATAGACTTATCTGCTTGACTTCTCAAAGAAATTACCTTAAAAAACCATGAAGAGACTGTGACTAAAGGTGTAAAAGATAATTACATTTTTAAAAAGACAGTATCTCCGCTCTGTTCTCTCTTATTTTATTTTTATTTTTGGTAATCTTTTGCACACCATGAACCCCAAAAGCAAATGCCAGTACTGCTTCCTCAACATAAACTGTGAAAGGAATTTTGTAGGTTGGACTTAGGTAGAGAGATTATTTTATTTCCAATGGCAAACCAGATCTTCAGGGACGAACTTTCATTCATGAGCTCTCGAGGGGTCTCCGGGGAGGTGAGAAAAGAAGCATGAAATTGACTCTTGTGACTCAAAATGGGCAGGGTTTTCATGAGAGAGTGATTGTAGCAGCAATCTCAGAAGCTGACAGAAGGTGATGGCTTAGCAGGGTCCTTACCTGGCTCCCTGAGGGGTGGGTCGGTTCCGTTTTGGGACCTTCTACAGGATCTTTTTGGGGCCCTGCCTCTTATCTCCAGTTGCTTCTGCAATTCAAATTCTGATATGACCTGCTGGAGAGAAAGTGAGAATTATCAGAAAGAGTAGCTTCCACTTTTATAATTCCTTTACCTAATTATAAAAGTAACGCATGCTCATTGCAGAGAATTTGGAAAATAGGAAAAACAAACAAAAAGAAATAAAAGGCATCCAAATTACCCCACTCAGCAATAATCACCATCAATGTTCTGATGCCTCTCTCCCCCTTTTAACTTTCAGTTTTCTCTTTTTTGATTTTTAAGTTACATATTTTCATAACTCATTCATCCTTATTTTTTGAGCACAAACTATTGCCCTGTTCTCAGCATCAGTGATATAATGGGTAGAATAAATGGGAAAAGTCCATTCTCATGGAGATCAAATATTATCAGAGATAATTATTAAAATCCAAGGAGGGGAAAGACAAGAAGAAAATCTCCAAAGATTTGGAAATTAAGTTGCACACTTCTAAACAACTCACGAGTCAAAGAGGAAATCTCAAAGGAAATAAAATATACACAGAACTTAAATGAAAATTTAAAAAGAGCATCAAAATATGTGGGGTGCTGCTAACAAAGAAACTGACAGGGAAATGTGTAACACTAAATGCTTACTACATTAGAAAAGAGGAAACATTAAATCAAAAAATCTATGTTCTTACTTTAAGAAACTAGGAAAAACTGTAAGTCAACTGTAATAGAAAAAATAAAAATCAAAAAAAAAAACTAGGAAAAGAACAAAAATAGAAGCAAACTAAGTAGAAGGAAATATTAAAGCTTGCATCAGTAGTCACTGAAATTTTGAAAAGAAAAAAAATTGAGAAAAATAAATGAAACCAAAAGTTGGTCTATAAAGACATCAATAAAATTGATAAACATTTAGCAGACTGACAAGGATAAAAGGAAGAAATAGATGATCAGCACTAGAAATGAGACAAGAGTCACTGTAGATCCTGCAGCCACTAAAACGGTAATAAGCAAATATGTTGAACAACTTTATATTCATAGATTTGACAGCTTAAAAGAAATAGATCAATTCCTCAAAACCCACAAACTACCAAATGTAACCAAGATAAAATAGATAATTGGAATAGCCCTATAACCATTAAAGAAATTGAGCTTGTAATTTTAAAAGCTTCTGAAAAAGAAATCTCCTGTCGCACCCTGGAGAATTCTTCCAAACATTTAAAGGCGTAACATAAAATTTACATCATCTTTTCCAGAAAATAGAAGAAGAGCGAACACTTTCCAACTCATTTTATCAAGCTCATATTACCCTGATACCAAAAGCAGACAAAAACGGTACAAGAAAAGAAAAGCATGAGACTTTCAGTTTCTGGCATGGCATGTATAGAGCTTATAAGTCACCAATGCATCCTAACAAATAAAAAGCTGAACCGAAAAGTCAGTAACTCCTTATATTCATCAGAGAAGTGAAGTCACAGGGCAAATTTCTGCCTCAAAAATGGAAAAACAAACAAGAGGATACAGAGAATTATAATTTAACAAAGCAGAAACCCATGAGCAGAAATCTCTGTGGAAACCAGTGAAGGGGTAGGAAAACCTGAACTGCAATTGACAAGTAGTGGAAGGCTCGGTGTGGACAAGTCTGTGAATTAAACTCTCGACCGAGCCCAGTCACAGGGGATCCCCACATTTTTGTGAGTTTTATCTCCAGGGGACGTACCAGTGAATACTGGAGAAAAATCCCCTTGTGCTTCCAGTAAGGGGGATGGAAAAAGGAACCATATTGAAAAATGCCAGAGAATTCTGTTTTTAACAAGCCTGCCCTCCGTTTACAAGCAGAACAATTTGCTAGAGACTAACTTATTGGGTTTTAGCAGAGTCTAATCCACCTACATAGAGAGAAATACTCAGCTCCAGTTTGCTTTAGTCTTCCACGTGGAGGAATGGAAATACCAGCTTCAGTCCCTCTAGCCATCCTGTCCCACCAAAGTTGGGGGAGAGGAGCAGATGTGTTGGTGAAGTTCGCAGACCAGGGGCATGGTCTTACCAAAAGACTGAGACCTAATCATAGGACTAAAGAATGCCCCTCTCCCCCCACGTCTTACCACGACATCACTAAATGCCTCTTTAGAGCAGTTCCTTTTACCTACATCATGTCTCGGTTTCGAAAGCTACTACAAGGCGTACAAAAGGCAAAAAGCAGTTTAAAGAAACTGAACAAGCATCAAAACCTGAGTCAGATATATGGCAGGAATGTTCAAATGATCAGATCAGGCATTTAAAAATACTATGATTAACACGTTAAGGGCTTTAATAGAAAAAGCAGACAACATGTAAGAATAGATGGATCATTTAAGTGGGGCGATGGAAAGTCTAGGAAAGAGTCAAAAAGAAATGCTGGAGATCAAAAACACTGTGACAGAAATGAAGAGTGCCGTTGACGGGCTTATTAATAGTCTGTGGACATGGCTGAGGAGAGAATCTCTGAACTTAAGACTATCTGAATAGAAACATCTAGAACTGAAAAGCAAAAAGGAGGAAAAAAAAAAAAAAGACTGGAAAAACGGGACAAAATATCCAAGAACTGTGTGTGACAACTAGAAAAGGTATAACATACATGTAATGGAAATACCTGAAGGAGGAGAAAAAAAAAACAGAAATAATATTTGAAGTAACAATGACTAGGATCTTCTCCAAATTAATGTCAGACACCAAACCACAGATCTAGGAAGCTCGGGGAACATCAAGCAGGTAAATACCAAAACGAACAAACTTTCTCAGATAAATGAAATGTGAGGGAATTTGTTATCAGTAGACCCGCCTTTCCAGAAATGTCAAAGGATTTTTAGAGGAAAGAAAGATGAGACGGATAAGAAAGTCAGATCTATATGAAGAAAGGAAGAGCAGAGGAGAAGGAATAAGTGAAGGTAAAATAAAAATTTTTATTTTTTCTTATTCCTAAGTGAGCTAAGAGATTTTGTTCAAAACAAGAGCAATGTATTATATTGTATATAAACATACACACACACTTATGTGTACTTATGGAAAAGCACATTGAAGGAAAGTACCGACGTAAGGGATGGCAGGGAAGAATTAGGATTTTGTTTTTGTTATTATATGTTATTTTTGTTGTTATTATAAGGTACTTATATTACCTGTGAAGGGGTATAGTGTGAAAAATAGAGGACTTGGAGTAGTGGTAAAAGTGCACTGCAAACTCAAGGCCAAAAACTAAAAAGTTTTTTTTTTTTTTTAAAGTATAATGATGTGCTAAGAAAGGAGAAAATGAAATCATACAAAATGCTCAATTAAAACCACAAAAGGCTGAAAAAATTGTGGAAGACAAAAAACAGAAACAGAGAATAAGGATAAGAAATGGAAAACCCTAACATACATGGTAGATGTTAATTCAATTACATGAGTAATCTCTTTAAATATCAATGGCCCAGACATCCCAGTTAAAAGGAATTGTCAGAACTAGTAATAATAGAAAAAGAACCCAACTATATGTTGTCTGCAAGAAACTCACTTTAAATACAAAGACACATGTGGATTAAACGTAAAGGGATGGAGAAAGATGTACCATGCTAACACTAACCAAAGGAAAGGAGGAGTACCTATGTTAATCTCAGACAGAGTAGACTTCGGAGCAAGGAAAGTCATCAGGGATAAAGAGGGAGCATAGAAGAATGATAAAAGGGTCGATATTTCAAGAAGATATAATCATTCTTAGTGTGTATGTGCCTAACAACAGAGTATCAAAATACGAGAGGCAAAAACAGAACTGTAAGGGGAAAAAGAAGAATCCAATGTTATAGTTGGAGACTTTAATACCCCTTTATCAGAAATAGATCTAGCAGGCAGAAAACCAGTAAGGACATAAAGTTAACAGCACCTTCAGTCAACTGGGTATAATTGACATTTATTGACTAGTTCATCTCATAACAGCAGAATACGTATTCTTCTCAAACTTACATGGAACATTCACCAAGAAAGACCATATTCTGGGCCATATAACACACTTTAACAAATTTAAAAGAAATGGAAATCATACAATGCCTGCTTTCAGATTATGGTGAAATTAAACTAGAAATTAACAATAGACAGATAAGCTGGGAAATCACCAAACACTTGGAGATTAAAAAATATACTTATTCCAAAAAAAAAAAAGTATAAATAACACATGGGTCAAGCAAGAAATCTCAAGAGAAATTTTAAAATATTTTTAACTAAATAAAAATGCAATTTATCAAAATGTGTGGGATACAGTAAAAGCAGTGCTTAGAGGGAAAGTCACAACACTGAATGCCTGTATTAGAAAAGAAGAAATGTCTAAAACCAATAATCTAAGTTTCTACATTAGAAAACCAGAAAAAGAAGAGCAAATTGACACAGGAAAAAATTCAGATGACCTTGGGTATGGCAAAGACTTTTTAGATACAACACCAAAGGCACCATCCATGAAGAAATAATTGATAAGTTCAACTTCATTAAAATTAAAAACTGCTCAGTGAAAGGCAATGTCAAGAGAAATAAGACAAGCTACAGACTAGGAGAAAATATTCGTGAAAGACATTTTATAAAGGACTGTTACCCCAAATACACAAAGAATTCTTAATACTCAATAATAAGAAAACAATCTGATTTAAAAACTGGCCAAAGATCAAAACAGATCTCACCAAAGATGATACACAGATGACAAAAAAAATTATGAAACTATGCTCTATATCATATGCTATCACAGAAATGTAAATTAAAACAATGAGATACCACTACACACCTACTGAAATGGCCAAAATCCAAACACTGACAACATACACACAAAAACTTACAGATGTTTACTGCAGCTTTATTCATGGTGACCCAAACTTGAACTCAACCAAGGTACCTTTCAATAGGTGAATGAATAAATAATATTCCAGACAAAGGAATATTATTCAGCTCTAAAAAGAAATGCGCTATCAAGCAATGAAAAGACATGGAGGAATCTTAAATGCACATTTCTAAGTGGAAGAAGCCAATCTGAAAATGCTGCATATTGTACCATTCCAACTACAGGACACACTTAGAAAGGCAAACGATGGAGACAGTAAAAAGATGAGTAGTTGCCAAGGGTGACGGGGAGGGAATGAAGAGGCAGGGCAGAGGAACTTTAAGGCAGTAAAACTCTTCTGTACGACACTACAGTGGTGGATACATGTCATTATACCTGTGTCCGACCCCACAGAATATACAATACTAAGAGTGAACCCTAGTGTAAAGTGTGCACCTTGGGTAATAACAATGTGTCTATGTAGGTTATCAATCATATCAAATGTACCACTCTGGGGGGGAGTGTGGATAATCGCGGGGGGGGGGGGGTAGGCTGGAGGTGGGTTGAGGGCGAGGGGAACTCTCTGTACTTTCCACTCAATTTTGCTGTGATCCTACTAATTCTTTTAATAATAAAAAGAGAAAACTACAGTCCAAAATCTTTCATGAACTTAGATGTGTAAGTCCTCAACAAAATATTAGCAAATAGAACACAACTATGCTTTAGCATATACTCAGGAGGTTGGTTAATGAAATGAGCTAAGACTTCAAATCCAGATACACATCATCTCAATTACCAGCTTCCTGCTTGGTATAATAATTCACCGAGCCTCAGTTTACTGATCTTTAATACAGAAACAACACACATGATTTAGAATTTACATTTATGTTTAGTAAGTGAAATAATACATCTGAAATATTTGATGGAAGTTATTATTTTGCCACATATTTGCTTTGGGGATTTTCTAAAACCCCAAACTAAACCCTGAGAACTAACACGTTATATTCCATATTCCATTCTCTCTCACCAGGGAACATTATCCTGAAATTGTTCGTATGTTATTTTTGGTAAATGTTTTAATAGTGTTACTACCCAAATACATGTTAAACATATTCAGATAGCCTGGTTTGTGCTTTTTAAACAAACACAAAAGCTATTAAACACTATCTCCAGTATCTATCCTTTGGAATCGTCCATTCTCTAAGCATATGCATGCATAAGTGTGTGTGTGCATACACACACATACACAAACACACACACATAAAATTTTAACAACTGGGCGCATACTGGGGAGGTGTTTAAGAAACTTGAACACCTGCCTTTGGAAGACTGACGTCTTGTGCCAGTTAACATTGCAACCAGCTGGAACATACACTCCATTAGACTTCATTGCTGTGACTCCAGAGCAGCACCTGGCACATAGTAGGTGCTCAGGAAATCAGGGACATAAATGACGGATTCCGTTAGTCCCCGCAAGCACACCACGAGATGGGTACTGACTTTCCCAGTGGAGCAGAGAGAGGTTAAAGAATTCTCCTCTAATCCTTGAGACTGGAAGTGGCAAATACAGGATTTAAAGCCACGCAATCTCGCCTCCAAATCTCACGTGCTTTTTATCTCTCTACACTGGGCCCTTAAGTCTAAGTCACGACTTTGGCGACCCAGGAGAGAGTCATCTCCTTCAGGCAGGGCCATAGCCCTGTGCACCCTCCAGGGGAGGCTGGGTGAAGGGCAGGCTCCACTCCTGGGAAGGAAGTAGGAAGCAGAAATTGCAGAAGGAAAGACATCCAGGTGAATTCACAGGACTGAGGGAAGAGGCAGTACAGCCTGCTGTATGTCAATGTGCCACGAGGACAGAGCCCTCCCAGTTACAGCTCCTGGGGCTGAGCTGGATGGGGAAGGAAAAGTGAGGGGCTCTGGCAGAAGGCGCACTTGTCCTAGTAAACAGGTGCTTAGAAAGCAGGCTTGTGGAGCAAATTGTTTTGTTTTGTTGCAGGAGGCACCAAAATTCAAGCATAATGCATCAACCACTCAGTCAGTGCTCAGCATTACACACACATACTCACACCCACATCAAACCCATCTGCACATACACCCATGCACACACAGGGTGAACACACACACACACACACACACATACCACCTTCGACACACATGGCATTTCTCCATCTTTCCCATCTTATTTATAGATTCACTGAATGAAGGGAATTGCCAGAGCGGTTGTGGGTTTGAGAGTGTTTCCCAGATGTCTTAGCACTGTGGGGCTGTAGCCTTGCTTCCTCTCTAGAATGACAGCTCTGAAGTAAAAGCCAATATCACAGACTGAATGTTTGTGTCCCCCCCATTTATATGTTGAAGCCCCCACTCCTACTGTGATGGAAGCTGGAGACAGAGTCTTTGGGAGGTAATTAGGGTTAAATTAGGTCACGAGGAAGGGGCGCCCATGATGGGGTTGGTAGCCTTATAAGAAGAAGACAGAAGGAAGCTGAGGTGAGGCCATGTGACACAGAGTGAGGAGAAGTTGGCCCTTTGCAAGTGGGAAGTGGCCCCTCACCAGAAACTGAGTCGGCTGGCACCTGGAAGGTGGACTTCCCAGACTCTAGAGTTGTGAGAATTAAGTGCCTGTTGTGTGAGCCACCCAGGCTGTGGCACTGTGGCTATGGCGTCCCAAGCCAGTCAAGACAGAAAAAGTCCTCTATGATGGCCTACAAGACCCTGTGCTGTCAGCCCCTCGCCTTCTTTTCAACCACCCTTCTGATTCCTCTTCCCTGGCTCACTCTCTCTGGCCACCCTGGCTGCTTGGTGTTCTCCAAAGGCACACAGCGCATTTCTACGCCACTGCCTTTGCACATCCATTAGGCTCTTCCTCCACGGCAGAATCCTTCATTTCCATCAAGCCTTCATTAGAAAGTCAGTTTCTCAGGGAGGCTGACCCTGAAAATTTAAAACTGCAACTCACCTTTCCCAGTCAGCACTGCCCATTCCCCTCCCACGTTCTACTTTTTTTTCCATGCACCAATCACTTTGTAAAATATGGTATTCTTTCTTTATTATTTTTATTTTTGATTGCCTTAATATTAGCACCTGAAAAAATGTAATTTCAGAAGAACAGAAATATTTATTTTGTCCACTTATGAATCCCAGGTGCCTAGAGCTATGCCTGGCACCCAGGTCCTGCCAGATGAATATTTTTTGATTGACTCAAGGACTCTTCATCTCTTAGCCTGCCAGCCAAGGAGACCCTGTCATACCAGAATTGCCCAGCAGATGGCGGTGGATGAACGCCAGAGACAGCTTGGGAGCCTATACTCTGAATTTAAGGTTCCTCCCAATTAAATCCAAGATAACAACCCAACAAATTCAAGTTCAACTTACTCCCCACGGCAGATTTGTATTCATGAGAAACAGGCTGGATGTAGGAGGTGAGCTGCAGAGCTGATACAGCCTTTATCTACTATCAGGGACTGTTTACTCACAATTCAGGGGTTTAAAAAAAAAATGAAAGCAGCTTGTAAAAAAGAACTGAGGTCAGAGTCCTCCCACGGTGGGAAAAAAATGGGTGAAGAAAGCCAACAGCCTCAGATCTGCATCACTCCTCCAGAGGATGGAAAAGTGACATTTGACCACTATACCACTGAGGGACAAAAATAACACTAACAACACTTCTTCCTCTGAACAGTCCAGAAGATGCTCTATTACAAGAACCTTGAGTCTCCTTCCGCAGTACTGTCTTCTGGGCCCTTGCCAAGGTGCACTCTTCCTGGGTGTTTCTGTTACCCATGCAGTCAGGGAATCAAGTTGCAGTGGTAACAAACCTTTCAAAAGCCAAGCTCAAGGGGATCCCGGATTGGATCGAATTTGGCGTTAAGAGCGTGTCAGGTCAGTGGGGAGGCACCAAGGAAGATACTGCTTGCCAGTCTGAGTCTGCTGACCCAGAACTATCTAAGCCAGCTGGTCAACCTGGTTAACGGTATGCTGACAGTGAGAGTTAGCGTTTATTGGGTGCGTTCTGTGTGCCAGGCATGTGCTGCGTGTACCCCTTGTGTTCTCTCACTAATTCTCAGGGCAACTCTCAAAAGTCCACACTGTTCTCATCTCCATCTCACAGATGACACAGCAAGGACCCAGAAAGTTGCTCTTGATTTCACTCTCAATCTCTGGGAGGGAGGGAGGAATCTGCTGAGATCCACCGTGGACACTGATGGACAGCAGGGAACATTTAAATCAGCCTCCCCTGTTCAGATAGAGAAGTGGAGGATCAGAGTGGAGAAGGGACTGGTCTAAGCTCACACAGGGAAACCAGAAGCCTGCCCAAGCACCGTGCACTAAGAGCTATCTTGTGCCTTATCATGCTTGGCTAGTGTCAGGAGCTGATCTTCATCCCTGAGTCATAGGCTTTTAGTTTCCCCCAGACTCCAAATGTGCTTCAGTCCTTGCTGGCACTAAACAGTTCTGTATAAGATCATGTCACAATGATACATCTCTTGTTTTAGGAGTTCCATCAAGCAGTAGACTCTCTAGATCCTGGCTTCACTCTCAGAATGCGAATTCTGGCTTCTGCAGCTGGTGGCCTTGGCCAAGCCACTCAACCTGAGCTGGCTTGTTCATTGGTAAAACAGGGATAATGGTATTTATGAAAGGGTATGTTATATTCTAGGCCAGTGCTGTCCAACACAAACATAGCACAAGCCACAAAAGCAAGTGATGTTGTAATTTAAAATTTTCCAGTAGCCACATTAAATAAAGGTAAAGGAAATAGGAGAACCAAAGCACTTGACACACACACACCATTATTAATTTTCATAATTCGTTTCATTTAACCCAATGTATTCAAAATATTATTTCACTATCTAACCAATATGCAATTGATTGCAATGTACGTAATTGTCTTTTAATGATTTTTACCTTTTCCACTATAGTTGATTTACAGTGTTCTGTCAACTTCTACTGTACAGCAAAGGGACTCAGTCACTCACACACACACACACACACCCCTAATACATATATACATTCTTTTTCCTCACATTATCCTCCATCATATTCCATCACAAGTGGCTAGGTATACTTCCCTGTGCTATACAGCAGGATCTCATTGCCTATCCACTCCAAATGCAATAGTTTGCACCTATTAACCCCAGACTCCCGGTCCATCCCACTCCCTCCCCCTTGGCAACCACAAGTCTGTTCTCCAAATCCATGAGTTTCTTTTCTGTGGAAAGCTTCATTTGTGCCATTTATTAGATTCCAGATATAAGTGATACCATATGGTATTTGTCTTTCACTTTCTGGCTTACTTCACTCAGGATGAGAGTCTCTAGCTCCATCCATGTTGCTGCAAACGGCATTATTTTGTTCTTTTTGTGGCTGAGTAGTATTCCATTGTGTATATATACAACATCTTCTTAATCCTTTCCTCTGTTGATGGATATTTATGTTGTTTCCATGTCTTGGCTATTGTGAGAAGTGCTGCAATGAACATATGGGTACATGTATCTTTTTCAAGGAAAGTTTTGTCCAGATAATATGCTCAAGAGAGGGACTGCTGGGTCATATAGTTCCATATTTAGTTTTCTGAGGTACCACCATACTGTTTTCCATAGGGTTGTACCAATTTACATTCCCACCAACAGTGTAGGAGGATAGTACCCTTTTATCCACACCCTCTCCAGCATTTGTTTTTTGTTGACTTGTTAATGATGCCCATTCTGATAGGTATGAGGTGGTACCTCAGTAGTTTTGATTTGCATTTCTCTAATAATTAGCGATGTTGAGCATTTTTTCATATGCCTGTTGGCCATCTGTATATCTTCTTTGGAGAAATGTCTATTGAGGTCTTTTGCCCATTTTTCAATTGGGTTGTTGGTTTTTTTGCTGTTGAGTTGTGTAAGTTGTTTGTATATTTTAGAGATTAAACCCTTGTCAGTTGCATCATTTGGAACCATTTTCTCCCATTCCATAGGTTGTCTTTTTTTTTTTTATGGTTTCCTTTGCTGTGCAAAAGCTTGTCAGTTTGATTAGGTCCCACTGGCTTATTTTTGCTTATATTTTTGTTGCCTTGGGAGACTGACCTGAGAAAACATCTGTAAGGTTGATGTCAGAGAATGTTTTGCTTATGTTTTCTTCTAGGGATTTTATGGTGTCTTGTCTTACGTTTAAGTCTTTAAGCCATTTTGAGTTTATTTTTGTGCATGGTGTGAGGGTGTGTTCCAGTTTCATTGGTTTACACGTGGCTGTCCAGCTTTCCCAGCACCACTTGCTGGAAAGACTTTTCCAATTTTGTATTCTTGCCTCCTTTGTCAAAGATTAATTGACCATAGTTGTCTGGATTTATTTCTGGGTTCTCTATTCTGTTCCATTGGTCTCTGTTTGTCTGTTTTGGTACAAGTACTACACTGTCTTGATTGCTGTGGCTTTGTAGTACTGCCTGAAGTCTGGAAGAGTTAATGCCTCCTGCTTGGTTATTGTTCCTCAGGATTGCTTTGGCAATTCTAGGTCTTTTGTGGTTCCATATAAATTTTTGGATTGCTTGCTCTAGTTCTGTGAAAAATATCATGGGTAATTTGCTAGGGATGCATTGAATCTGTAGATTGCTTTGGGTAGTATGGCCACAATGTACACAACTGTATAGAGTTGATTAATTACAAGGGAATACTTCACATTTGATTTCATACCAAACCTTCAAAAATGCAGTGTGTATTTTGTGCCTATGGAAAGTCTCAATTTGGACTGGCCATGTTTCACATGTGGCAAGTGGCTGCTGAGTTGAACACCACCGTTCTCGATCTTGATAAATGTTCTGAGCACATGGCTCCATGTTTTAAGAGTCTATGTATTTATACCTTGTCTGTGGCAGACCGTGTACATCTGAAGATGATCTGCTGGGACCCTGATGGGTCTGCTTTTAGCTTGGCAGTGGGAGGGGATAAATCCCCAGCCTCTCCTTGCTCTGACAAGGTCACTGGGTGACTCTGAAAATCCTTTCCCAGAGCCATTCCCTTCAGCGTCGCAAACAGGATTTTTGTGTTCTCTGCAAAAATCCATGTCCATTTTGCCCCTGGTATGACAGGAGTGTTCATAACAATTGCATGACAGACCGAGCTCCAATGAGGACGGTGAGGGGAGGGGAGGGTGGAGCAACAGGAGAGCTGGAGGAACCGTGTCCTCCCCGCCTGGTGGGATCCTGGGGTGTCCACCCTGATCACCTGGACACTGTCCCTTCTCTCCAGCTCAGTATCGCAGCTGGCCACACCCCGCTCAACCCTGTGGCCTGACCTGAAACCCTCTCGTTACCAAGAAGCTCCACTCCTGTGGCCAGTCCTTACATGTGAAGATTCTCTGGGGTCAGGGCTGCAGCTGTGCACCCACTGTGCTCAGAGAACTTCACCCTCAGGGGCTGGGATGGGGGAAGGGAGCCCCCATCTGCCTGGGTGCTCCTGACAGCAGCAGCCACTGGGGTTTAGGGGAGAGGGCCAGCGCAAGATGGCTGATGGGAACAAGGAGGGACTTATGAGCCCGGGATGAGACCAAGTGGGAAATGTAGGTGGGACACCTTAGACACAGGGGGCTGGGTGCTCCAGCAGCTCTGATGGCAGTAGGACCTACCTCCTCTTCCTTCCTCACCAGTTCCCAGACAGTTCCTTAATTCCCTCTAGAAGACAGTGGTTGAAGGCCAGAGCTCTGCCTTCAGTTGGCCTGAGTTCAAATTGTGACTCTGCCATCTGCTGTGTGACTTCAGGAAGTTACCCACCCTCTCTGAGCCTCAACCTCCCCATCTATGAAGAGGATAATAGCTCAGCTCCTTCCTGATGTTGGCTGAGTCTGAAGTCAGGAAGCCTGATTCTTCCAGATTTGTTTTTCTTTCTCCAGAATGCTTTGGCTATTCGGGGGTCTTTTGTTTCCACACAAATTAAAAAAATTTTTGTCCTAGTAGTATGAAAATGCCACTGGTAATTTGATAGGGATTGTGCTGAATGCATGGATGAAGAAGATGTTTGGTACATATATACGATGGAATAGTACTCAGCCATAAAAAAGGAAATGCCATTTGCGGCAACATGGATGGACATACAGATTATCATACTAAGTGAAGTAAGTCAGATAAAGACACATATACGATATCACTTATATGTGGAATCTTTAGATACAAATGAACTTATTTACAAAACTGAAATAGACTCACAGACTTCAAAAACAAATTTATGGTTACCAAAGGGAAATGTTGGGGGGAGGGATAAATTAGGGGGTTGGGATTAACATATATACACTATTATATATAAAATAGATAATCAGCAAGGACCTACTGTACAGCACAGGGAACTTTACTCAATATTTTGTAATAACCTATCTGAAAAAGAATGGATATATATGTATATATGATTGAATCACTTTGCTGTACCCCTGAAATTAATACAACATTTCAAATCAATTATACTCCAATAAAAAATAACACTTAAATAAAAGTTGGCTGAGGAGTAAGTGAGGGGTGCAAGAGAGGTGACCTTTTCACTATCTAGACGCTTCTAATACTCACATTATACCAGGAGAGTGTAGTATAGCTAGCTTGTCTTCTTTTTGAGCAGGCAGTACTTTTTCAATAAAAACTAAACTAATTAAAATATCCTCCCTTCTCCCCACCAATTACAGAGGTACGTGGCCACTGTAGAAATTTCCAAATTTTGAAGGAAGAACATGAAAATGCCGTGCTATTTCACTGTTTGACGTTTGCAGACCTGGGGTCCCTACCTGGGGAGAAGGTTTGATCCTAAATTCATTTTCCATGTGTCACCATTTAAGCACTGGCTGGGATTTAATTGAGGCAGAAGGAAAACATCGAAGGGGCTACTAGCACATGTGAATGAATATACATGCACATAACAAATAAAGTCACCACACACCACCCCCCCAAACAACCCAAGAGGGCAACACTGCACCCCTTGACAACTAAACCACATCAATCTTCATGTACCAACAACTGAAGGGTTGCCTCCCACACCCCCTCCAACCATACCTCACACCCACAAACACACATGTACCCGTCAACCAACACGCTTCACACATACACCAAGAGCTTTTACCCCCTCAACCAAAGGTCTACACACACGCACACACACACACACATACACACACAGCCCTCAATAATCAAAGAGCTTCACACACCCACTCAATAATCAAAGCACTTCATTTACACAACCAATAACCAAAGAGCTTCACACACATACACACCCCAACAACCAAAGGGTTCATACACCCACCCACAAATTCCCCACAACCAAAGCAATTTACACACACATCCCCTAAAGAGTTTTACTCCCCCAAGCAAGGTCTTCGTACACACACCCCCAACAGCAAAAAACGCTTTACTCCTACGCACAGCGGCCCAAACTCTCCGTGCAGCCCCTCCCCATAGGAGAAAATCCCGAGGCACTTAGGTCTGTTTGCCACAGCAGCAGATACTTGAACACCAGGACGTTTAACTGCGACTTTCTTTTCAGATTAATGAGCAGAGAAAGATTGGAGGAGGGAGGGGGGAGAATGGCGGGAGAGAGCAATTACACCCAAATCTTTTCTCTGTTGATTAGGGATTCCTTCTCCAGCCTGCTTTGGCTCCAGCTAAATCTTTTTCTAATGAGATGTGGCTTATCCAGATCAGGGCGCTGAGAAAAAAGTTGCAATTAACTTTAAGAAGAAAAGGAGTGAGTGAGAGAGAGAAGGAAGGGGGAACGGGGGAGGCCAGGAGGCGAGGAGACTGTGAGTGGGGGCAGGGAAGGGGGTGGGGTTGGCAGGCCCGGAAGAGCTGGGTGCCAGAGGTTCTCCCCGCAGGGCAAAGGGACACAAACCCCAGCCTCCCTTTGACCATCAGCTCCTTTGATTCCAGAATTTATGGACAGCCCCTTGTGACACCCCCCCACCACCACCCCGCCGGCTCAAGCCAAGCGATGGGAGTGATGGGTCTCCTCCGGTCCAGGATGCACCAGTTTGTACACCTGACATCTGGCAGAGATGGTGGGGAGGGAGAAGGGCCCTCTCAGCTGCATCTCTTTCACACCTGAGCTCTATTTGCCCTGCAAAGACATGGGAGCCTCGGCCACCTGCCAGGAACCCCTGTGACAACATCCCCCACCCTCCGTGTCAGCATAAACTCTTTTCTCAAGAATGCTGGGTTCAGCTCTTCCCTGGCAGCCAGAAGAATGGGTCATGGTCTGGGTCTAAAGTACTAACAGCCAGGCTGCGGTCTCCTGAACTTGCCTTACTGTCCCCACCTGGGAGTGGAGGTCCGAGCTGTTTCGCAGGGAGCCACTGAGAAGGGCGGAGAGGGTCTGGGGTTGAAGGTGACATTTCGTACGGAGCTGGTGAAAATGCCTCAAGCTCCTAGAAGCAACACAGATTTACCTTCACTTGTTTCTCTGTCGATAGCATCAAGCTTGAGCAAGTTACAACCGCAGACCCAGCATCTCAGCTCCCTGGCGATCAGGGATTAGGGCGGGCATCACTTAATCTTCAATCCTGATGCCCTGAGATCCCGCGAGAAGTACGGACGCACATTCGAGAGCTCGCGAGAGTCAGAGACAGAGTCCGGATGTCGGGATGGGTGCTCACAGCCGGTCAGGGGCTCCCACGCTGTGCCGTGTGCGCCGACAGGGTACTTCCAGGTTTCTGCAGTTCTTTTCCAGGCAAAGACTGGGTTTCGTCCTCTTTGGCCATAAATATCCATCACTGCCTGAGGACAGCTTTCACACATCCTGGAGTCTCTAGCCCTTGTGGTGAGGTCTCAGATGGTAACTTGGTATCTTAGTGCCAGTCGAACTGGGGAGCCCAGGCGTGCATCAGATGGAATTGCTATAGGTGGGGTGGATGGAAGGGCAGGATCAGGGCACCTTCTACATTCTCTTTAGTCACACACGGCTGTATATGTAAAGGGGTCCAGGCAGATCATCTAAGCCTGGCTTCCTTTCTTCTATCTACAGTACTTCCTCTCCCCATCCCATATGCCTCCCTGTACAAATTAGAAAGATTTGTATTGCCCTCTTGGAGACTCAGTGGGAAAAAGTGAATGTGGGCCCTCTGAATCTTGCCCCACCTGATGAGCTCACTTGGTTACCAAAGAAGGGCCCCTGTGTGTTGGTGGCCACCCAGACACACAGTTGCCTTAGTGGTTTGTTTGGTGACCCTTACCAAATAAGCTGTGGAGATGACCTGAGGCCAAGGGACAGATGAGCTAAGCTCGTTTTTCCTGTGTCTAGCTTCCAGAGAGGTCAGTCTGTTCCTGGATTTTAAGGCCCAGGAATTTCCTTAGCCTGGTCCCCTGGGGGTTCCTAGTCAGCCCTACTTTGTGCCTCTACCCTCCACCGTGTTAGCTGCTGAAGACAATCCTGGTTTTCTCCTATCTCTGTTTCTGCCTGTCGCCAATCTAATAAGCATATGTGCTAGAAATACTAGCCGGAGTGCTAAGTTAGAAATTCTTCTTAAACATATAGTAAGGTCAGATGAAGGGGAAAAAAAAAAAAAAAAACACCAGAAAACAAAACAGAAAACCCCAAATCAGAAATTGGACACAGGAGGGCAGATGTAGACTGAACAGGAAGTGCTGGCCCTAGGCTAAATGAAACAGCTGTCACCATTGTTCTGGGCTGAAAACTGCCTTTGCAAACTCCATGCGGGCCAGGCTCAGAAAGCAGATGTTAATAATTACAGCACATGAAACGAAGGGCACAGGATTAGGCAAGTGACGAAAAAGAAATGGTACCAGTAGATTTATAACTCGCTCAGGCAAATCTGTTTGGGCTGGTGGGGGTGGCAGGGAGGCCTTGCTGCAGCTGCCCCCATCCAGTCCCCTTCCTAGTTTTGCATTTTGGCTTCCGAGATTGTCTCAGAACAGGGGGATTGTTTAAACTGTTTGGTAGTGGTGGTGGTGGTGGTGAGCTGTGGAGTCTTTTCCTGGCTGCCTTTCTGGGAATCCCAGACCTGCAGGGCCACAGCACGCATAGCCTCTGACCTAATGGAAGAAGATAAAGTTCCCGATACCCAACCCAAATACCAAAAGATCTCTGGGCAGGCGAATTGTGGAGCTGGAGTTGGATAGCTCGCTGGTAAACAAGGACTCGTGGACACAAAGCCGGGGGTGACCATCCTCAGAGCTCTCCCTTTTCCAAAGGGTTCACGTTCAAAATCCAGGAGCTCAAGTTCTTTGCTGCTGAAATGGATTCACACTGTCAAGTAAGCTGGTCCCTAGCGCCTTGGAGGAGGCAAGGGAGAGATGGGAGACCATTGGGACAGTTTAAGAAAGTAAGCAAAGCATGTTTCTTGGGCGAATTACATACATAGAAAAGGCAGAAAGTCTTCTTATGTTTTCCTAAACAATCCTCAGTGCTTTTCCATGTGAGCCAGAGTTGTAAAAAGCAAAACGAAACAACACACACTCACTCACACCCACCCCGAATCCTCCTATCCCACCACAGCCTAGAAAGGACGTCTCGAGGAAAGGTTAGAGCGAAGGTAAAGCATGTGTTTGCCATCTTTACGCCTGATATGGAAACCATATGCTTAAATACACTAGCAAACATACTTAATATAACACTCTCTTTTATTAAATGTGGTTTTATAAACGCTCTCCCCAGCCAGGGCACCTTTGCTGTGCTGGAGGCTGGAACTTGGCAAAATAATCTTCCCGCTGTTACATCTATTGATACACATTTTTTGAAAATGAGTCTCGGACCCTTGGAAAATAGACTGGTTCTGATTATTATTGCAAGCGGGAAGGGGCACACAAGGGCATCTTTTTTCCTCTGATAAATTAAAAGAACTGTAACGGGTGCTTTCTGCAACCTGTAAAAGGGCAGAGCCATCTGTGATTCATTTAGCAACTCCTTACAGAAGATTTATTTGATTAATTCGGTCAGAAGAGAGAGAATATGGATTTTCCCCTGCTCTGGAAGGCACATACACTCTCACACGTGCGCACAGGCACCCACCCATGGGTAGACATCTCCGGAATGAAAAATGACTAATCATGTTATTGGAACTGGTCAACAGGGCCCTGGTGGTGAGATCGCAGGCCCCCGCCCTGCTGATGGGAGGGCTGGCTTCAGAACAGATTTTATGTCTTAGGCCCCAGGCCACCAAAGGGTGATCCTGGAGAATAATAATACTGTGGACGCTGGATCGCTCTTATTGGGCATCAGGCACTGGTGCCAGGCTCAGTGCTGAGCCCTTTGTGTGCATTATGTCACTGCACTGTCACAATGCCCATTCTAGGAGGAGGTATTTGCATCATCTCTGCTTGACAGATGGGGAGACTCCCCTATTCCCAGCAGCCCTCTGCTCTAAATTCTTTTTCCTTTTTTCAGATGGCATTTGGCTTTCTCAGTCCTCCATGCCTCAACCTTGCAGA
Organism: Phacochoerus africanus; assembly: GCF_016906955.1. Classification (NCBI taxonomy): domain Eukaryota; kingdom Metazoa; phylum Chordata; class Mammalia; order Artiodactyla; family Suidae; genus Phacochoerus; species Phacochoerus africanus. The sequence goes on from NC_062558.1 coordinate 127,923,523, forward strand.
TAGAGGCCACATCTGACATCTGTCTCCTAGTGGATAACCTGGCATCTGGTCATCCACATTGGCCATGCTTCATGCCCTGTGGGTTTCAGTTCAGTGTTGACAGAGAAAGACTCCTTTGGGGACTTATTTCTAGTCTCATAGAGGAGAGCTGGTCTCCTCTCGTCTTGGTGGTCTCTAACTGGCACACTCCAAACCCTGTAAGCAATTATCTGTCACCACTGTCAATTCCCAATGGGTGGGGACACTCGAGATAGGTCTTCAGGGAAGGCAAAGAAAACAACCCAGAAAAGAAGACTCATAAAATTGTGCAAGATCTGAGCCAAAGAGGACTTTGGAGATCTATGTCAGGGGTGGGAAATATATGGCAAGGAAACATGGCTCTGCTCTCCTTCCTGTGCCCTCAGCAGACATTGCTAATTGATCCCAGCTCTCTCTCTCCCACGATCCCTCAAAACCCTTCTCAGCACAGTTCTCCAGGCAGCCTCTACTAAAAGATCAGTGTTAGGGCAGAACTTGAAAGCCATTCGCAATCCCTTCCAGCTGAATGTTCCATTTGTGGCAGGAGAAATGGGGGCTTGGAAAGAAGTCAGCTATGAATGAAGCCAGTTAGGAAGCCAGTTCTGAGCAGTGGTTGTCTGGTCTCCCTGCCTGGTATTCTCCGAATCCACCCCAGTGGGGCTGATGGAAGCCAAGGTACAGTGGATCAGAAGCTTCCACATTTTGCTGGGTCTCTGCTCTCTCCCAGGGACCCCATAGGATATCACTGAAGCCGCTCTGCAAACAGGATGAAAGGCGTTCTCTGGAAAAGTGCAGAAGATTGAAATCTCTTTGTTATTTTAAAATAATTAATCCCTAAATTGAGACAGACTGGGGCAGCTTGAACCCATGGCATTTTGTAATCTGGAGTCTGAGATTCTAGAAAGAAATGGCAGATTTCACTTTGGAGACTCTAAAGTTGGCAGACACTCCCCACTGCAGCCTTTCCCACCCCTCTCTCACTTGATGGACCACAGGAAACGCCAAGATCAAAAGCAGCCAGGACTCAGTAGGCTGAGCGCTTGTCTGGACTGGCTGCAGGCTGTCCTCAGACTTTTCAGCCAGGCTGAATTTCTGTCTGGGAAAAATAATAGTTTTGTGAAAGGAAGGAAGGGTCTTCAAGCTCAGAGGTCCCCTCCAGAGTCCTTCTCCTGCTGGTCTCCTCCTAGAACCTGATCTTAAATATTGCTCAGCCCAAGAGGGAATTTGGGGTTCACTACCTACCATTCGCTGAATGTCCGATTGGCAGAAACAAGCTTTTCTACAGAAGAAGTGAAGCTGAGGACCAGCGCAGTTTGGAGAATCAGAGGGTGCGTCTGCAATACTATGTATTTTGAAGGGAAGTGGCCGTGGCATGGTGCATCTTATCCCTGCCCCATTTAGCAAGGCTATCTTTCAGGTTTTTCAGGGATCTACATAAAGAAAGGGTAAGAGTTGACTGTAATTTTCATGTCAGTTATTGGGTTGCTTTTGGGGTTTCTGTGATTTCTGAGAAACTTGAAAAACATTGTTTAAACACACCTTCTACAATCTTGTTTGCAATTAATTAATTTATGAATTGCAACTTCATAGTGAAGAAAAGTTTGCTAACCAGATCATACTCTAGCCCAGCACAGCCTCTTGAAAAGATTACAAATATTGAATTAGTGAGGTCCCAAATAATAAGGGTTTTATAGAGCTCAGACGACACCTTTGGAAGGGGTGTATTGACCAAACATCTTTTGTTGAATAAAGGTGTTGTTTTGTACTACAGGAGAGATTTTTTCCATGTTCCTAACTGAGGGGGTGATTGAATAGGCTGGTGACGGAGCCAAGTTTGGGTGGTGGGAGAGGGGCCGAGGAGTGGGGAGGTGGGCAAGGACGGTAGGCTCTTGGTGCGCCATTTTGGATACATGAGTGGGCCGAGGTGTGTGTGAGTTGCCCTTGAAGACTCCACTAAAAAGAGTTTGTGTTTGGAACTACAAACTCACTGGCCAAGCAGCTATTCCTGGTTGTATGATCTTGAGTGAGTTAGATGATCTCTCTGTGCTTCAATTTCCTTCTTTGTAAAATAGCAACACCTACCTCGTGAGGCTGTTTTGAGGATTAAATAAAGCACTTCAAACAGTATCAAGAAAGAACTATCTTCCAAATGTCCATCAGTGGATGAATGGATAAATAAAATATGGTATATCCGTGCAATGGAATATTAGTCACCGGGAGAAAGAACTGCAGTATTGATATATGCTGCAATGTAGATAAACCTGAAAAATATTATGTTGTCAGAGAAACCAGACACAAAAAGCCACATATGGTATGGTTCTATTTACATGAAATGTCAAGAACAGGCAAATATATAGAGACAAAAAGTAGGCTCATGACTGCTTAGGGCTGGTGGAGGCATAGAGAGGTGATAGCTAAAGAGTGCAGGGTTTCTTTATGAGGTGATGGAAATGTCCTAAAATTGACTGTGATGATGGCTACACATGGCTGTGAATATACTGTAGACCATTGAATTGTATGCTCGAAAGGGATGAATGGTATCATGTGTGAATTATCTCAGTAAAGCTATTTTTTAAAAAGGAAATATTTTAAAAGAGAGAGTATCTTATTTTTTATGTGGGAGTGGTTACCATAATGGATCGGTGGGACCCGTAATGACACTGGACAGTGTGTGTCCCCTATAGAGACGTTCAGATTTTTAAAAATGCCTATTTTTGCTAAGATGTGGCCTCAGTTTCCCCATCTGCTAGAGCAGATAGAAGCTGTTGGAAGGGAAAATGGGAAAATTCACATACAGCACTTAACATGGCCTGGCACATGCTAGGCACTCGGGAGGCAGCAGGGGGCCTTGTCACTCTTCCATTAGACTCTAGAATCCCATTACCAGTGGGGCTTGTGGGAGACCATTTGACTGGAAAAGGAGGGGGTGATTAAGAATCATGTACTGGAGCTGCAAGAGTTAAAATCAAGGTTATTGCATCAGCTTCGGTCATAGGTTTCAACAATAACACACATTTGCAAAGTTTTCTAAAGATCCTGATAGAGATAGCTTTCGCACTTTTATAAGGTTGAGCACAATCTATACTGAATTAAGTATTTTTTAAAAATTTGAAGTGCCATTGGTGGGGAGGCTGAAGAATGCAGAGAAATTGGATTCTCCCTCATTCCTGCAAGCCACCATTGTTATTAGAATTAAGTATTTAAGACAAAAGGTTATGGTCATGCGCTGGGCAGAGTCCAGGGCTGGGCTCTTGCCCTGACTTGACCACTCTCAAAATGTGTAACTTCATGAAAAAATTTAACTTTCCTGGACTTCAGGGTTTTTTAGCTATAAAATATGATCTTTAATGTCCCTCAGGCAAAAAACTTCAGTCAATGAATGGCCCCAATCTTAGTGTCAAGTACATAAACCAGTCTGACTCTTCTAAAGGTGTGGACATGGGTTCTGCAAACTGGAACTTCTATTCCAAGGATTGTGAGTTCTAGGTTCCTGGACTGATGCTCACAGCACACTGGCCGGAGAAGGACCTCACCTCCATCCTGATCCCCGCCTCCCAGACTGAAGCATCCACATGGTTCCTTCCTCTCTCTGGGACTGGAGGTACCGCATTGACTAGTGTCCCTCTCCCCACCCCACCCCCAAATTTCATGTCCTCCAGAACCTGTGAATGTGATCTTATTTGGAAATAGGGCTTTTGGAGATATAGTTAAGTTTAAGGTCATAACGGCCTAGCATTAGGATGGCCGTAATCCAGTGACTGGTGTCATAAGAAGGAAATTTGGAAACAGAGACAAATAGAGAGATAGGGATTAGAAGGCAAGGTTAAGGCAAAGAAGGCAGAGATTGGAGTTATACTGTCTCAGCCAAGGAGCAGCCAAGGAATAGCCAAGAATTTCTGGCAACCACCAGTAGCTGGGAGTGAGGCATGGAAAAGATTCTCCCTCAGAGGCTCCAGAAGGAAGCAACCTCAATGACATTTTGTTCCTGGACTTTAGCCTTCTGAATTATGAGAGAATAAATTTATTTTAAGTCACCCAGTTTGTGGTACTTTGTTACAGCAGCCCTAGCAAACTAATACAGGGCCAGAGATTTCCACTTGCCCAAGTGCCAGCATCATGGTGATGAAGGGAAGACCCCAGCAGGCAGGGAGATAGGAGGCTCTCATGTGGACACCTGTCATCTTTGTCCACCTGACAGGCCCATGTGGCTGCTGCAAAAGACTGCCTCTCTTCAGCTCATGACGTTTAGCACGGAATTGGGCAGCAGTGGGGGGCTACACTCAGACTTAGTAAGATTGCACTTGAAGCAGGGTTTCCCCATGTAATTTTTACTGCAATTAACAGTAAGAACTACATCTTACATTGCAATCTAGTACACACATCCACAAAATGAATCTCCTGTAACAAGATTTGTTATTTCACTTGATATTTTTCTATTCCATATGTATATATATATTTTTTTTCCATAAAGCAAGAGAGATTTATTAAGGCATCTGAAGCAGGTGGGCTGAGCTCAAGATGATGCCAGCCTATTCTATATTTCTAAATACTAGTTTCTAACAAATAAATTGCCTTAAAGCCCACTAATTGGAGTTCCCTTCGTGGCTCAGTGCTTAACGAATCCAACTAGGAACCATGGGGTTGTGGGTTTGATCCCTGGCCTCTCTCAGTGGGTTAAGGATCCAGCGTTGCCATGAGCTGTGGTGTAGGTTGCAGACGCAGCTCGGATCCTGAGTTGCTGTGGCTCAGGTGTAGGCCAGTGGCTACAGCTCCGATTAGACCCCTAGCCTGGGAAGCTCCATGTGCCGCAGGTGTGGCCCTAGAAAAGGCAAAAAGACAAAAAAAAAAAAGCCCTCCTACTGATTATGACCTATAATTTGAAGAACGCTGAGTGGGAAGACATGTGGAAATAGTAAAATCTGGGCTCTCTAAACCTAATTCTCTTCGTTATTTTTACACTAAGAGAAAGTGTTACCACTAGCAACTTATTCATTCACCAAAATTTGTGAGCATCTACTGAGGCTTTGAAAGGATTGTGGGCAAGGGGAGAGCAGAGATACCAAGATATATAAATAACACTTATAGAACCACTCCTATATGCTGGGTGTGCTAAGCATATTATATGGATTTTCTCAGTTAAGAAAATTAATTCTCAGGAGTTCCCTGGCAACTCAGTGGGTGAAGGATCTGGCATTGATATTTGTGTGGTTCAGGTCACTGCTGTGGCACCAGTTTGATCCCTGGCCCTGGAGTTCTGCATGCCAGAGGTGTGGCAAAAAAAAAAAAAAAATCAGATTATGTCAGGCAGTTAAGAAAACAGCAAGACCAGGATTTGAACTTAAGGCAGCTCAACCTCAGAGTCAATGAGCTCAACCACTTGACTCTCAAGGAACATAAGGATAGAAGGAGGAAGGGTCATTTAAGAAAGTTTGAGTAGGAGTTCCCATTGTGGCTCAATGGGTTAAGAACTCGACTAATATCCATGAGGTTGCAGGTTCGATCCCTGGCCTTGCTCAGTGGGTTAAGGATCTGGCATTGCCACAAGCTTCAGCATATGTTGCAGATGCGGCTCAGATCCAGCGTTGCTGTGGCTGTGGGGTAGGCTGGCAGCTGCATCTCCAATTCAATCCCTAACCTGAGAACACCATATGCTACAGGTGTGGCCTTAAAAAGAAAAACAAAGAAAAAAGAAAAAAAAAGTTTGAATAAATATAGCAAAATTCTACTTCTCTTCCTCGCCACAACAACTGTTAACAGCTCATAGAGTGTCTATTCATATGTTTTCCTGTGTGTTTGATTATATGGGTACGATCAGAAAAACAATCCTTTTCTTTGTGCTCATAGGAGATTAAACATAAAAGGCATCTCTCTTTTCAACCATCATTTGTAGATATATCTCTGAATTATCTTTTTTTTTTTTTTTTGTCTTTTTAGGGCTGAACCTGTGGCATATGGAGTTTCCCAGGCTAGGGGTGGAATCAGAGCTGTAGCAGGATCTGAGCTGTGTCTGTTACCTACACTACAGCTCAGGGCAACGCCAGATCCTTAACCCACTGAGCAAGGCCAGGGATCGAACACACATCCTCACTGTTACAAGTAGGGTTCATTACGTCTGAGCCACAAAGGAAACTCCTCTCTGAATTATCTTTATGCTAGTACATATAGGACTGTCCCTGTCTTTTTCACCTCTGCCTATTCTGCAAACCAGCTACTCGAGTTTATACTTCCCTGCCCCTATTTCTGGATGTTGAACTCATTTCTAAATTTCCATTAATACCAGAGTATTTTTATATGTGTATCTTTGTGCATATGGTGCTTTTAAATAAATACTGCCAAATTCTCAGTAAAAAGGTTGTACAATTTGTATTTTCACCATCAGTGCATGAGTATTTGTTTCCCCACAGCCTCACTACAGTGGATATTGTCAATTATTTCAATTTGTGTTAATCTAATGGGTACAAAAATATTCTCCTTGTTAATTTATGTTCTCTTCGATTACATGAAGTTGAGGTTGGCAATTGTGTGACATACATGGAATCTGTCATACACTCCAATATCCAAACCCTCATTCCTCCTCTTCAATAGAGCCTCTCCTTCTTAGGAGAGGAAATAATTATCCAGAATAAAAACTACATTTCCCAGCCTCCCTTGCAGCTAGGTGTGGTTATCTGGCTGAGTTCTGGTCAATGAGATGCAAGTAGAAGAGTTGCAGGCAATTTACCAGATGTGTCCTTAAAGGGAAAGAGCTTGATTTTTTTCCACCCCTTGTTTCCTTTTCTGTTGCCTGAAATGTGTCAAGATCACTGGAGCAGGAGCAACTATCTTGGACTGGCCTGCTAAGGAGGATGGAGGGGTGAGATGGCAAGACCTGGGTGCTGTCCTATTAGCTCTAGACTCTGTACCTCTGCACTTCATTTATTTATGTCAGTTTTGTTTAAGCCATTATTATTGTTATTTCTCCTATGCAGCTAATCATAATCTAAGCTAATATGATTAAAGATCTTGTTTGCAAGCAATAGAAACTGGATCCTGGCCAGTTTACAGAAAAGACAACTTTTGCCACTGTCCACTGTCCTCTTGGGCTCTTTGTCTTCTACCTTACTGGCTTGCAGATACCTTTTTTATCCTGCATGCTCCCTTTCCCAGACGCCTCAGCCATTAGGGCAGGCAACCTTCTGGGGGCATAGCAAGACCGGAACTCTTCCTTTCTGTTTCTGCCCAGGCTTCCCAATTCTGAATGTCTTCTCTCAGGGTTGCCACCAGTCATACAGCACCTCTGTGCAGATTTTTAAAAGGTGGCCTCTTTCCCAAGACACTTACCTCAATCTGTTGGAGAAGTGTTATAACAGACTGATTATTAGAATAAACACTTTATTGCAGTCCACAGAAATGGAATACATATACAGATCTGCCATGTCTAAGACGTGATTAGCATCCCTGTGGTGGAGGTGCCCTGATGCAGTGCACAACCTGCCCAGCTGTCTACGGTGATCCTGTTCCTAACTCCTTAACAGCCTCCTCATGGTACCCAGTCCCTGTTTGCATCCTCTGGCTGAAGGCCAGTGTGAGCAACAAGGCTCCAGAACTGGCCTCTCCAGCCCCATCTTTCTGGTTGACTTCAGATTTGTCACAATATCTTTGTCGACCTTCACAATTTCTGCTGTCTTCCTCCTGAATGAAGCTTAAAGGGGATGTTGCCTGTGGGAAACCTTTGAAGGGTCAAAAGTTTCCTTGCAGATGTGAATTAAAACGATGGAAGCACATTAAAGATGACATGATCCATATTCACCATGTTTTCTTTATAGGCTGGTGGTTCTGTCCTTTTTCGGACGGCTATCCCGAAACGCATCGTGTCCGGGCTGTGTCTGCCCTTGGAGGGGGCTCCCCAAGGGGCAAAGCTAGGATTTCATGGCATCTCGTGCCATCTGGACTTGCTTTGCACAGTCATGAGAGGCTCATGTGCCCAGCCAGGTTTCCGTGCTCCACGTGTTTGGGGGGCCAGAACAAAGTGGACATGCCGGAAGTTGGTTCGTCTCCTGCCCTGGCCTCAGTGCTAAGCATGGTCTGTGGGTCTCTGCAGGGTTCTATGGCAATAAGAAGAGACAGAGATAAAGGTTTCAGGACCCCTGGTAGGAGTGAGGATGTACAGTACAGGGATCCCAGAGCCTCAGGGTTGGCTTAGACCATTCTGCCCATTCTGCCCATTGCCCATTGTGGCAATTTTGAAGGGCCTCATGAAGTGGTGAGATTACTCCCTACAGGATCACTCGGGCTGATTGACACTTCACATTCCTTTGCAGTGATCTGGAATGACATCAGCTGCATGTGGTGACGCCGATTCTCTCATGATAGCCAGAGCTGCTGGAAAGGCAGGATTGCAGCTAGAAATGACTAGCTGCAATTAATTTGTGGTAAGTTCATTTGCTTGGTAGACAAACAACTTTCAAAATAGAACTGTAGGGAGAAGTAAAATAATTCAAAATGTTCTGGGGAGGAGGAAATTCTTTTTATTATTATTATTATATTTTTTATTTTTATTTATTTATTGTCTTTTTGCCTTTTCTAGGGCCACTCCCTCAGCATAAGGAGGTTCCCAGGCTAGGGGTCGAATCGGAGATGTAGCTGCCGGCCTATGCCACAGCCACAGCAACTCGGGATCCCAGCTTCATCTGTGACCTACACCACAGCTCACGGCAACACCGGATGCTTAACCCACTGAGCAAGGCCAGGGATCAAACCTGTAACCTCACGGTTCCTAGTCGGATTTGTTAACCACTGTGCCACGACAGGAACTCCTCTTTCCTTCCTTCCTTCTTCCCTTCTTTCCTTCTTATCTTTCCTTTCTTTCTTTCTCTTTCTTTTTTTCTTTTTAGGGCCACACCTGCAGCGTATGGAAATTCCCAGGCTAGGGGTCGAATCAGAGCGGCAGCTGCCAGCCTGTGCCACAGCAACAGCAACTCGGGATCTGAGCCATGTCTGTGATCTACACCACAGCTCACAGCAACACCAGATCCTTAATCCACTGAGCAAGGCCAGGGATCGAACCCTGGATACTAGTCGGGGTAGCTACCACTAAGCCACAATGGGAAATTCCAGGAGGAGAAAAGTCTTTATTTAACGAACACCTTTGAACAGCACCTGTGTGCCAGGCCGTGCTTGGGGCAGAGAACAGTGGTACACAAGTGTCTCCCTTGGAGACAAAACATAGAGACACAAAAGTGACCTTCCTTAGGTGCTTAGTAAAAGGTACTTATTAAATCAAATATCCCACAACAGGGGATTTGTTCAATATATTTTAATATATCCATACTTTGGACTATTTTGTAGCCATTATAAACATGGTTTTTGAAGAACACCTTCTGACACAGAAAAGTGCATAGGTCATGTATTCACTCAACAAACATTAGCTGAACACCTCCTCCATGCTGGGCTGTATCCTAGGCCAGACAGAGCAAGGAGCAGCAGAGGCAAGCTCCCACAGGCTCCCTGCTGTTCTGGAGCTACATACTATTCAGGGGAATAGTTAATAAGCAAGTGGAAAAATACCCAAACAGAGGAATTCCCATCATGGCACAGCAGAAATGAATCTGACTAGGAACCATGAGGTTGTGGGTTTGATCCCTGGCCTCACTCAGTGGGTTAAGGATCTGGCGTTGCTGTGAGCTGTGGTGTAGGTTGCAGACGCAGCTTGGATCTGGCGTTGCTGTGGCTCTGGCTTAGGCTGGCGGCTACAGCTCCGATTCGACCCCTAGCCTGGGAACCTCCATATGCCGTGGGTGCAGCACTAAAAAGATCAAAAAAAAGAAAGAAAGAAAAAAGAAAAATATCCAAAAGGAAAAAGTCAAGCGGAGACAATGAAGTTGACATAGTAAAAGTGTTCTGGAGAGGGGAGGGGGCTGCTGTAGCCTGAGTGGTCAGGAAGGGCCTCTCATAGGAGATGACCCAGAACAGGGGCCACAGGAGAAGGTTGTGGAAGCATGTGGAAACCTTAGGAGAGTCAGCTTCTCTTTAGTGTCACAGATGGGGAAACTGAGGGGACATGACTTGTTTGGGAAGTCAGTGGCAAAGCCAGGATAGGACTTTGGGTCTGAACTCCCCTGGCCAGTGCTCTTCCTACGCTGTGGACCCCTTTAGCTCTCACTGAATATTCCTTTTGAGCACTTTCATGGACCTAGGACTACATGAAGGATGGGTTGCTCCATCAGGCCGGTCCCCAGGATCCCTGGAAATCCCCCAGTCTGTATGGTGCTGTGCCCAGAGCCACAAAAAGCATCACAGACCCAAACACCAGGGAGCCACACCCATTTTCTGTGCAGGAAAATGAAAACAGCTATGCCCAGGAACGTGGGTATGGGGGTCCCTGAGGTGTTGCTGGCAGCAGAGTTGAAGGAGAGGTCACTGAGACCAGGCTGAACCCTCATTTACCCACAGACAACTTTCTCAGCTCCCATTTTATTGGGCCCCCAGCCCCTGAAAGGGAACCCGGGGGGCCTTGCATCCAGGGATGGGGCGGGGTGGGGGTGGGGGTTGTTCCAGACCTTCAAAGAAGTCTCAGCCCTACAATGCAGCCACAGGAATGATATGGGACCAGCTTTGCTTGCCCTTGCTCATTTCTGTTCTTTGTTGCTCTGCCACCCCCCGCTGGCTTTGATCTCAGTCCCTTGGAGCTTGGCCTGAGCTTTGAGGTCCCCCGCTGGGCTGCCCGAGGCTGTAACTCCAGTGCACAGGGACGCAGTCTCACAATATCACAGTCTGGATCTGGCCTCCTGCCTGCTGGGCTATGGATTTCCTCCCCCCCCCCCCCCCCCCGCCCCTGCTGAGGGACACAGGGGGAGGTAACAAAGGAAAAAGGTGACTTTGGGCCAGACTGGGGAGAGGTTTGCAGGCAGAGGGCAGCTAGGCAGACACACTTTGATGGGCAAAGAGAGCCACACATCCTGGCCTTCTGAGTGGCGTGGAAGACCTGAGGGGGTGGTGGGAGGTCATGGTCAGGAATCCAGGCTCTGGGTGGGAAGACCTGTTCACATTCCAGCCTGAGCCATTTATTCCCTGTGTAGCCATTGCCAAGTTCTTGAACCACTGTGAGCCTCTGTCTGCTCATCTGTAAAAGAGGGGTGATGAGATACGTCGAAGGGTTGCTATGAGAATTACATGAAGAGATATATGTGAAAGTGCCTGGCTCGTTGTATTCACTCTAAACTGTAGTGTCATGGATGCTGAGGTCTCAACTGACTTTGGGAGGAATCGGAGCCAGCTCTTTAGAAGCACAGCCTACAGTGGTTCTTGGAGCCTTTTCTCTGCCTTCTGCATGACGGGACTCTAACTCCCGCTTTCTTGGACCCTCGTTCTCTTTTCTCTCTGGCTCATAGCCGGGGTTGGATTTAACGAATTTTGAGGGACAGCCATCCGCCCTTCTTTCATCGTCCTGCTCCGGCTGCTTCTGCTCCCAGCTGCCCAGTGGATCTTCCAGCCCTGCTCAAAGTCCTCGATGACTCCCTGTGACCACAGAGGAAATAGCAACCTCCTCAGCTTTTAATGTAAGACCCTTGGCAATCTGATCTTTTCCTTAACTTTTCAGCCTTAGGTGGACCTGGGAAGTTTAAGCCTGAGTTCGAATCTGGGCTCCACTGTGAAAACCTCGGGAAATGTATATAACCTCAGTGCACTTTGGCTTCCTTATCTATAAAGTGGAATCAATTATCCCTGTCTTATCAACTAAATAAGGATGTTTGAGGATCAGATGAGGGGGTATGGGTATGCTCTTTCCACCTGAAAAGCGACGTACTGTTTTGGGGCCACAATGGTTTCCTTTGCCTTGTCACCCTCAGTGACCAAGGTCCAGATGGTCATCATTCAGAGCCCAGGGGAAACGCCAGGTCCTCTCTGAAGCTGTCGTCATTACTCTGCCTGAAATGCTTTCTTCCTCTCAGGTTTCCTATATCACGTTGCTTACCCTGCTCTCAAACACCTGTGATGGCCTCGCCACACACATCTTCCCATATCTGCCTCATGTCCTTAGACTGTGAGCCCCTGGAGGGCAGGACGCTACTGAAAGCCACTCTGATTTTCCCACCCACAGCGCTTCCTTACCTAGTCCCCCTGGCCCCGCCCACGATCGGTGCTTGGTTGAGTACTTGTTGAAAGGATGGGCGACAGTAGGAACGAATAAATGAATTCGGGTAGAGTGAGGTGTACTAAAGCTGAAGAGATGAGTATGATCCCCTCCGGAGCCTGTTTTACCGCCCCAATTTTCACAAATAGACAGGATCTAGGGCGCTCACGCAGGAAGGGGTTAGGAGCAGCAATCTGCTTGGAGGTTGGGGAGGGGCCGCTGTGTGCTGCAGAGGAACTCTCGCGTTACCTTCTCTGGGGACCAGGGTTAGGGGTGGGGCTGGGCACGCAACCAGAGCGGACCACGTTGAGTCTGTGCCCTACCTTGCCCCTCTCGGGGGCGTCGCCACCAGCGCTTTCGCGGCGTGGGGTCAGGGAAGAGTGGGGTTGTCTGGGAGCTGTGGAAGGGACTCCTGGCGACCTGAATTATGTTCCTCGCACGGGAGCACCTGGTTTATTATCAGGGGCTGAAACACACGAGAGAACAAAGGGCCCTGGGGACATTTGTGACCCAGCTGCTCCCTCTCCGTATGGAGCCGGGGCATCATGATTCTCGGAGCCGCCCTCCTCGACTAACCCCCCCGCCCGTCCCCCTCCCCGACTGACTGTTACATTCTGGGGCCACACATTCCTCCCGCGATGTCGAATCCTAAGTATTTTAATGCCTGATATCTATCTCCGTGTGGATTTTTGTTTTATCATGAGGCCACTGGAAAGTTTTTTGATATCTCTTTGAAACAGATGTCAGCAAAAGCTTCCAGCACAGATCAAGGGCAGGTTAGGGCCTTTGAGATGGGTCTGAATGTCCCTTTAACATCGTTCAATCTAATACCCAAATATACCTCGAGTCATTACCCTGTTTTTATAAGAAGTTCTGAACCATATGTTTGGGAACTAATTAAGCATACACATCAAGCCCCGGGATCAGGTGGAGCTCTGTTTAAATATCTTAACCTTTTATGATTATCTTAATTTAGAGAAAATTCAAAACACATTCAGAAGTCTTAGAAAATGAACTAACTAGGATTTTACTGGCGGGTTTCTTTTCTTGATGTTGGGATCATTTCTTTACAAGCCCAGCCTGGATTCCTGGGGAAATCCTCTGTGCTCACAACTTCCCGAGAAATGTAGACGTTTGCCAGGCTGGGAAGCTCAGAAGGGGCCACACCTGACTTCTATTCCCCACACCCGCAGCTTCTCCCAACCTGAGACCCCACCATTCCCCCACCTCCCAGCCCAGATGTCTCCTGTTTGCCAGAAGGAAGGGGGAGAAAAAAGTGGACTCTGAATGTGGAAGTTTATCTTTTTTTTTTTAATAAAATAAATGAAGTATGAAATGAGTTGGTATGAAATATTCTTGCAACCCATATTTTTTTGCAGGGGGGTTGGGGGGTGGGTGGAATTGAGTTCAGGGCAGGGGTTGCAGGTGGCTAATAGGCAGTGAGAACATGATGGCTGCCCTCCTTTTTGATTCCAGGTGGATTCTGGGGGTGGGGAGTGAGGGCTGGGGTGGTCAATGGCTCTGTCTTCGTATTGACCTCAGGTATAGGGGATGCATGATTTATAAGGCTTATTTAAAATATATATATATGCACTTCCCAAATCTGATTGACTCTAATGAAGTCTTACAGTTTTTAGTTGCTCATGCAGTACATTTTTATTGAGCACCTAATATAGGCCAGGTTCTGTTCTAGGCACTGTAGATTCAGTGAGCAAGAAAGACACAGTCTTTACAAGGATATCAGCTGTCTCTGAACCAGGTGACCAGGTAGAATACCAAGACCAGACTGGGTCTCAAAACCCCTCTTTCTTAGGATTATTAAACCTTTTTTTCCTTTTTTTTTTTTTTGGCCATGCCCATGCCATGTGGAAATTCCCAGGTCAGAGATCAAACCCACTCCATATCAGTGACCTGAGCCACAGCAGTGACAATGCCCAGTCCTTAATCACTAGGCCACCAGGGAACTCCTGGGATCATTAAACCTTTAGAACAGTGTTTCCAGATAAAGGATTCCTTGACTGCTCTAAGTATGTCCCAAATATTACATGGGACACATTTATAGGAAATAAGTATTTGTTGTTTATCTGAAATCCAAATTGAACTGGATATACTGTATTTTTGCTTGATAAATCTTGCGAGCCTACTTTAGAAAAAAGATGGAGGGTAGTGTCTCAATCTTGGATGTGAAATGCTAATTTTGGAGGAAGGCAAGCAGAAAACACCCTTGTACTAGGCCCCTTTACCCATGTTATTGCTTTAAGACCGCACCACAACTCCATGAAGTAGTTTCTATTATCATCCTCCTTCTGCCTATGAGTAGACAGGAGCCCAGAGAGGTTAAGTGACTCACCCAAGGTCACCCAGCTGAACTTCTAGCCCAGATCTGCTGAAGTTTGAAACCCGGACTCTTTTCAGGGCACCCCAATGCCAAGCTGATGGTTATCTTTGTAGAGTTCTCATTTTCCTGGCCTGCCCTGACTTCTCTCATCTTCTTCCTCTTTTATCCACAAATGTTCAAGGAGAGATGCACTCCCGTCAGATCAATGTCACTGCCATAATGAAAACCACCACCCAAGCCCATGAAGGATGAGATCTGTCGAACCCTAATGAGAATGGTTCCGATTATGCAAAAAGCAACCTCATGGTTATTCTAATGTTACAAGTAAATATAAAACATTTAGAAATATTTGGCTTGGGCTGTTTTTTTCAAGTACAGATGTCTGACTCCCTGCCAGTTTGTTATTAAAAATGCTACGGTGGTTTGGGTACAAAGATTGCTGTAAAAATAAAAGCTGATGCACTCCGAGCACTCGTTTTTGACTTTGCGGGGAAAGCCAGCAACGGGGAGGCGGAGCAGATGGTGCCTCATGGTGGCTCGAACATTCATGGCTTGGTCACTTCCCGCCTTAAACCCTGCAGGAGCTTCCCATGGTACCTCAAATCCCAAAAGGGCTCCTGCCCTGCTCCAGCCCTATCTGCTCCCTGTCCCTCTCATTTCCTAGCTTCTTCCAGCTCACCCCACACTTGCACTTGCTGCATCCTCTGTTCTCCATGTTTCTCCCTCAGCCATTCCTCTAGCTGCCTCCTTCCCAGCCTCCCTCCTTCAGGCCTTCTCTGTCCATCTTCTCCGACGTGGTCATCCTTCTCCTGCTTCCTGTCACTCTTTCATGTCGCTTAGCTTATTTCCTTTGTTTTCCTTATAACTTTGAAATGACCTCGATAACTCTCTGTCTGTCCCACCAGAAAGTAAACCCCATGAAGACAAGGGACCCTGTCTGTTCTGTTTACACACTTCGTCCTCAGCACATGGAGCAATATTAAGACACATAGTAGTTGCTCAGTAAATGTGTGGTGAACAAAGTGATGGGTTTACCGAAACACCTCAAGTCTTGCACTGCATAGTCCCCTCTGGGTCCATGGGCCACAAGGAAAGGGGCAGCTTCTACAAATGTTAATCGACTCAGAGAAATCACTGAACTTGCAAGAATCCTAAATCTCTGTAAGCAATGGTTTTGAGGCCAGCAGGAATTTCCAGGATGGTGCTCCAAACGTCAGCAATGGAAAACACTTAAATTTGCCATAGCATTAGCCTACGTAGAGAAGAAGGATTAAAGAGACAAAAGGTTGAGGGGGTTTAAATGCACCCACATAAGCATGATCACCCTAATAATCTTCCTATTCCAGGCAGACGTGGTGATGTGACCAGAACAATTTTGGGGTACAGAGGGGGAGCATTCCCTGGAGGCTTTTCTCCTTATGTTGGCACTCAAGGCATCTCACACACTAGCATCAATCTCCTTTCCCTGATTTCCTCTAATGCTTCTCTTTCTGCAGCCTGTGTTCAGCTGGTCCTCAATTGTTTGTCATGCCTCTGCTCCCTGCATGCTTTCCCACGCCTGCTCCCCGCCCCTTACTCTCACTGTGCCTTTGACCTAGAATGCCCTTCCCCCATCTGTGCAGATCCAAAGCCCACTCACTGGTCAGGGCCCGGCTCAAAGACTGGCTTCTCAATCTTTTTCTGCACTCACCCTTACCTGGCAATGACCTCTCCCTCCTCTGAGCTCCCTGGATTTTTTTTTTTCTTTTCCTTATTGTATTCTACTTGACATCAAGCCTGACCTCAAGCATCTCAAGGGCAGGAGCTATGACTTTATGTGTCCGTCACTGCCCCTAGCACACGCATTTTTGTGATGGACACACAGAGCCTCAAGTCATTAGCTCTGGGCAAGAATGGGGCAGGGTCAGGAAGCTATGGCTGATCAGAGGCCATAACATTACTTTCCTGTTTCCTAGGACATTAGGAAGAAGTGATGTGACTTACAGGATGGGCCATCGAAACCAGTGTCCGCAGGACCTTACGTATCCATTCGAAAGATCCAGAAAACAAACTAAACTTTTCCTTTTCCATTTAGATGTTTTCCTGCTGGGTGGCCAAAAAGCCTGAAACAACTGAATTCCTGGGTGCCCACAAACCTCTCCCAATCCCCAACTTTCACAAGTGTTTTATTCCCAAACTCTGTCCAGATAAAAGAAAGGCCAGTGCTAACACTGAACACACAAGTCCAGGAACCAGAGATATGAGTGGAAACAAAGACTCTGGTTTTGCCAGGTAAATGTTGTCAAATATATGAACATCCAAATATATTTATCTCCAGTGGGTTGTAAACAGAGCGTGCATCTCATACAATGTCCAAATTCACTTGCAAGGAGATGGTAACTGGTTTTGGAGCATCCCACGTGTCTGAAGCCAAAGATCCTCCCTTGCTGCGTGATTCAGGAGATTTGGAAATGTTCTGCAAGCAATGTGGTTTTAAAATGAAGCCCAGTACAAGCTTTTGATCTGTATGGGATAGTCTGTGTGCATGTGCAACTCTACTGAATCGACAGCCTCAATTTAAACACTCCTCACGTACAGAATCTGGATTTATTATTTTGCTTTGGGAAACACACATCTTTTGAGTTTTCTACATCTATGATCCCTGGAGAGGTGAGGTCAGAGTCCTGGGGTCTTTCTAAGGTCAGCACCCAAGTGTAGCCTTGGCAGCTTTAGGGCCATTGGCACATGTGCCATAAACAATCGCTGTTCCAGGGGGAATCAGTAAAAATCTTTCCCTGAATGCATCGTGGGTCACAACAGGAGGAAACACTCCATCACGGAAAAGTGACACTAATGTATTCTATTAGATTTGCTTATCATGTTAAAGAGCATATTAAAAGGAAATGTTTGGAAAAGGGATGCCATAACCGGGTCTGATGGATTGAGAATTCCTAATTTGGAAAAAATGTGCTAAGACAACATGATTGATGTGAGTGACCTACTTTATTTTATAAGAAAGTATGAGTTGCCTTGGGCTTATTGGTACACATATTTGGAAAAAGTTGTTTTTTTTCCACATTAAGTTTTTATTAACATTTTCAAAAGCGCAGAAACACCATAGAAGGCTATAAGTTGTGACTTGTCAATGCAGATGTGTGTGTAGTCACTCGCTGCCTTAGAAAAAATTATCCCCTTGCTGGAAGGGTTTCTGAATGAGGAGTTTCTTGCCAAGCAAATACCTGATGGGGGAAAAGATGATACCTTTTTGACTGAGAGAAAATGACAAGAAGGGGGCGTTTTTGTTTAAAACACAAATGAATCTTCTCCACCGTGTAGAAAAAATACACGGCAGAAAACTCTTAGAATGATTTCCATTTCATGGTGCCTCCTGGCCACCTTCCCGCTGCACGGAGTGAACAGGATTGGGCTGAGTTAACCATTTTATTTTAACTTAGAAGCTGGAGCCCCCAGGGGAGGCTCCCCGTTGTCAAATGAAGCTGCTTGGTCTGGAAGTTGGGAATTTGGGGGTTATCCCAGGAAACAGAAGGAACTGTGAAGGCTCCAAGGAGGGTTGGTGGCTGACAGAATGCTACTATTAAAATAATGTTGCCAGTGAGGTGAAGAACTTAAGAAATGCCTGTTGTATAATGTTCTTTGAAGAAGGGGAGATGTGAAGCAGAAATATGTATTTAAAAGCAGAGGTGGGAGAATAAGCTTTCTGAAGGCAACTTGTCAACTTCGTCGCAAAAGCCTTTTGCATCCAGAAAGTCCACTTCTACAAATTTCTCCTAAAGAAAGAATCATAATATTCATAAATATTTTGGTAATGAGGTATTTACTCTAGAATCACAATATTGCAAAATAGACTCAACTGTTCAAAGTGAGAGGATCGCTTAAATAAATTCATACATTTAATGCAGTCATTAAAATGCTAATGTAGAATAATAACATGGAAAAAAGGTTGGATAACATTTTATTAAGTAGGAAAAGTGGATTAGAAAACAATATTCATGTTATGATGCTGTCTGTGAGATTTGATATACATGTCTACTTAATTCATAGACATATATGTTTGTCTACTTCAGTAGATATATGCACAGTGTTATATATTATGATACTCTTTAAGTACCTATGTGTGTATATATATATCATACTTTTTTGAAGGACATTCATCAAAATCTTAACAATGTCTATTTCAGAAGAATTGATTTTACAAGTACTGTTCGCTTCTTTCCTTTTTTATGTTTTCATTTTCTATAATAGGCTAATAAGTCAAGCAGTTATTAAATGGAAAATCCAAGAGACTCCACTGATTACTTAATAGAAAAAATAAGAGAGTTTGCAAGGATTCCCAGACACAAACTAGCTTTCTTATATAATAGTAATAACAAGTTGAAAATATAAAATGAAAATTATTCCATTCACCATAGCAAAAACAAAACAAAGCATAAATTACCCACAAAACTAAAAATACAGTGACTTATTCATGCAAGAAATATCTAATACCTGTTTAGAAGCAAATATTGAAGTATATCAAAGGAAATCTAAATAAACTAAATACTGTATTTCTGCTTGGGATGGCTAAACGTTGTGAAGATTTCAATTCTCCTCCAAGTTAGTTTATAATTTTCAGTAAAATTTCTGACTAAAAGAACAAATTGATTCGAACTTTTGTCTGGGAGATTGGATGGATACATGGGAATAAACAATTTTTGTAAAAAAATAAAAGAGGATGCTTGCTTTATTGGATTTTAAAAGATAATACAAAGTCAGAATAATAAGCATTATGACAAGGTTGTAGGAAGATCATATAGATAAATGAATAAAAGAGTGTAAAATAGAATAAAATAGGCTAATAAAATAAAGTGTATATATGGGAATCTAGTATCTGATAAAGATTGTATTTCTTGTTAGTGGAGAAAGACTAAATATTTTTCCATAAACAATGCTGGAATAATTAGTTACCCATCTGGAGGAGGGAAAAATTGAGTTTTCACCTCGTGCCACATTCACACACACAAAATACATTGCAATGTAATGAAGATGTATATACATTTTTAAAAATTATAAAAATTGGAAAAGAAACTAAAAAAATAAGAATTCCATAATCTCGAGACTGAGAAGGCCTTTCTTGAAAAGAGATACACCTCAGAATCCAGAAAGGAAAAAATTAAAAATTTCACCTGCATAATTATTTAAGTTTTGTGTGTGCAAAACACATACCATAAACGAAGATAAATGAGGGGAAAATGTATGACAAACAGTAGATTGAGGGCTTTACTATATAAAGTGCTGTTTTAAATTAAGAAAAATACCAGGTCGGGGGGAGGGAAAGATTGGGGAGCTTGGGATGGCACGGGCACACTATGGTATATGGAATGCAGGGTAAATGGAGCCCTGCGTATAGCCCCTGAAAATCTACTCAATATTCTGTGATAACCTATATGGGAATGGATATGTGCATATGTGTAACTGAATCACGCTGCTGTACAGCAGAAATGAACACAACACTGTAAGTCAACTCTACTTCAATAAAAATTTCTAAAAATTTTTTAAAAGATATGAAAAATAGCATCATTCCAAGAGAAAAATTGGGCTGCCACCCAAGCAAGCTTTTTGCAGAAGAAATACAATAGCCACTAAACATAGAAAAAAGAAAAAAGATGCTCAGCCTCATGAATACTTAAGCAACTTAAAATTCGAACACAATTTCATTTTCACACCAAAATTCGAAAAAGCAATGATAATATGCAACATATTGAGGAGGTAGAGAAATATTTTTGATCCTGTAATCTCACTTTAGGGATTACCCTGTGGAAATAGTCACAAAATAGTCCAATGCTGGGATACTCTGCAGTTGGTTGAAGGAAGGCGGCAGACCTAGGCATGGATAGGGGGAAAGCCCAAGAGAGCAATGTATGTGTGATCCCAAATTCCATTTCAGAAGCGTGCATGGTTAGTTGGATATTGAGAAGAAACTTTACAGCAGACTATCAAGGATCGTAGGATGGGGGAGGCACTGTCACCAACTTTTTCCTCTTCTGCCACATTTACATGTCTTATGATCATGGGTCACCTTTAAAATAAAAAACAAATGCACATCTGTGATAACCTATGCGGGAAAAAAAATCTGAAAGAGAATGGATGTGTGTACATGTATACCTGAATCTCTTTGTTGTATAGCAGAAATTATCACAACATTGTAATCAACGATACTTCAATAAAACTTAAAAGAACAAACGAAAAATGATGCACACCTGCCAGCTGTGCCCAGTGAAGAGAGGGGATCGCCCAAGGTGGACAGCACGTGAGGACCAGAGGCGCTGGTTCTCCTGATGCCCCAGATCCTGCTGCCCCTAAACACTGCTTCTTCCTGCAGAGTAGCGCACAGACCCAGCTAGAGCCTCTCCCTTTGGAGAAGCCCGTCAGTGCCCTAAAAATGCCTCTTGACACCACCTGTAGGGCTTACAAGACATGGGTTTAATGGGTTTCAGGGTGAGGTCTGAACCCATAGTAGTGATGGAGCCTCTCCAGCCCCATCTCCTGGGGCTGCCCAACCAGTGCCAGTGCCAGCTTGCCCGCCTGTCTCATAAAGAAAATCTGGGGAGGGAATCTTCGGGCTCTGGAAGGACCCCTCCAGCTGACAAGTGGTGAGCGGGCCCAGAGTTTCTTCTGCCACCCCAGCAACCGCTCCTGCACTCACTGCACTCGTAAACCTCACACAGCTGCCTGGCAAAGGGTCTTCCTGATGGGGTGCAGGCCATACAGGGGAGATAGCAGGAAGATCACTGTTTCCAAGTGTGCCACACCATCAGCTTGTATTTGAAAGTGCTTTATAATTGACTTTTCCACCTTTTGCCTCATTTGATCTCCAGCATCATCTCTTGAAGGAAGAAGAATTGGTGTGAATGTTGTCATTCCCATTTTACAGAAGAAACAACTGAGGCTCAGGAGGCTGAGGCATTGGCCTGTTCCACAGCGAGGAGGTCTGGAGAGGGAATGAGAGGTAGGGTCATCTTGGTGCTAATTCTCTGCTCCTGCTGCACTGCTGCTTCTCTTCTGGGAAAACTCCTACCTGCCCACAGCCCATGGAAGCAAGTTCCCTTTGCTTGAGAATGGCTGGAGGCACTGCGGAGCTGCATAGCCTAGGATGAATTCTGACCCCCTTGCCTCTGACTCAGTGTCTAGCATGCTAGTAGCCTTGGTGGCTAGACCGGATATAGGGGGCCCTGGAGAAGGGCACAGGTCTGAGGGTTTCTAAAGGAGGGTATGGTCCTGCCGAGGAGAGGCTTCTAAGCTCTGAAGCCCTGCTCAGTAAGCCCTATGTTTGGTTGATTCCCACCTGTGCTCCCACACTCCAGCAAGGTGCCTGGCATAGAGCAGGTACTCATTGTGAGTTTGCTGAATCGGTGGATTGGCTATAAAGACACAGGTCCCATTTCCAGCCCTCCTAGAGCTCATCTGACCTCAGGCTATCCTTGCCCCACCCGAGACTTTTTTTCCCTCCTGTAACATGCATGTGGGTGTCTTTGGGACCTGGAGCCAAGCAGAATGGCTAGGGGCTCTACTACCAGCTTTATTTCAGAGCAAGGAGACTAGAAGAACAGAGGTCAGTTTTACCCAAGAGATATAGACCTGGGGACCACAGAGCAGTGGAGGAAGATCTCCATGCTTCTGTCCTGAGTCCATATTTCTAGCAGTTTCATCAGCTTCAACATCTGCAAGAATTTGACTCCACCATGATTCCTTAAGGCCAAGGACCTTGTTTTTCTGCTTCTCTGTCTCAGCACATGGCAGGTGCTTGGGAACAAATGTGGTCTTTTCTCATAACAACTTGCCACAATAGAAATTAGAAGTTTAAGATTGGAAATGAAGTTATAGTCCATACAGTCCAGCTTCTTCCATTAACCCAGCAGCAACAAAGGCCTGCCCAAGGTCACAGAGAGAGACACTCACACACAATGGAGAAAATTTGGCCGGGATGTCTGAGCTGGTTTTCAGAAATCAGCCAGAGCTAAGGCTAGCTCACTTGGCTTGGTTTGGGAACCAGGGGACCCAGTTGGGACCCACCCATCACATACCAGAACCCCTGCATTGGCTCCAGCTGAAACTCAATTATTCCTGGGAGAGGCATGATGCTCTCATAATGAAATCATATCTTTTGCAAAGATCCTTGAGGCTACTTAACTATGAAATAATTACATCTGCCTCAGAACTGGGAGATCAAGGGTTTCTATCCAACATCCCATGATGCTCTTAAAAAAAGGTTTCACTATAAACTGCAGGTGGGGTGGGGAGAGGCAAGAGTTCTGAGCCAGGACACTATGTTTTAATTCCACCCTTTATGTTTTGGCATCATTTCATCTTTCTGTATATATCTCTATAGATATATTAAAACAATATTAGAGGAGATTTAAAGAGTAACAATTATCATCCATAAACATATTGCTATAACTCAATTATACTCACATGCATGTGTCTCCTTGTTTAATTACACAGGCAGAAATGAATGCACTCTCTTTGTCAGAAATTACCACCGTAGTTGTGAAAGTGCCCTGTCTACACCCCACCTCCATCAGTTCACCTCTCCTTTCCTGAAGTAACACTACTGCCAACTGTGTATCTTTCCAGACTTTTTCTCCAAGTTTCCATCTAAGTATTCACACTTACCTATATGTTAGGATGTGAATAAAACATAAACAAGTAGGGTAAATTTGAAACTTTAACTGGATCATTTTATGCATTATTCTGGAACTAGCTTTCCTTTAACAGGTCTTAGAAATCTTTCCACAATACTCTATACAGATAGCTACTTCCATTTTTTTAATACTGACACAGTTTTCTGTTGTAGCTAAGTATCAAAACTTAAAAAAAACCCCAAAAAACCTTGTCTCCCAGCAAGGAATACTTAGATTGTTGCCAGTTTTTCAATATTCTGAACAGTGAATAGATAGTTTTTTAGCCTTAAGCTTTTGGCCTCCCTCATGTGGCTGATGAGTCTTTTTATTCGTGTCAGCAGAATGCTCTACTGAGAAATGTCAGCTCCATGAAGGCAGAGATTTGGTCTGTTTTCTTCACTATTATGTCCCCAGTGCCCAGAACTATGACTGCTCAGCCTAAGTGCACAATAAACATCTGTTGAATGAATAATTGACCAACCAGGGGAAGATGCAGCTGAAAACTATTTTCATGATGAATGCTCGTCTAACACCTCCAGTTTTACAAAGGTATTTTTTATTCCCTGATCATATTCTAGCTTGTGTGAGGTCAGCAGATCCTGCATTCTCATTACCCCCAACTTACTGATGAAAACACTATCAGGAGGGAAAAACACTGTCTGGGTACATTAAGTAACAGTTTTCTAGTTCTCCAAACTGTTCTTGAAGGCAAGGACCACAACTCAGTCAATATTTTAACCCTGTTAATTGCAAGTCACTTGCAAATTTCCTTATAAATGGCAAATGCACCATGCTGGTTGAATGAACAAATGATCCCCCAATAAAATAAATATGTGATTTTAAGTGGTTCCATACTCGTGAAGGCACAGGGCTTCCCAATCCACTCTGCTTTCAAGACAGCAACCAAGCCGTTCTGAGCCAACCTCACCATCTGGTGGCTGGTGTGGAGAATGGCTTTTTCTTTCTTCAGTGTTGGGGGTTATGCTTTTTCCTCTGTTGCTCCTGGCTAAATCTAGCTCCGACAATCCTTCTCCTTGGAGGAAGGCTTGGTGAGAAAAAGAAATTCCTTTTCTTTTTGGAATTGCAAGTCTTACCCACTTCTACGCCTCCAAATAATTTTTTTTGTTTGTTTGTTTTGGCCGCCCCACAGCATATGGAGTTCCCTGGCCAGGGATCAGATCTGAGCTGCAGTTGTGACCTATGCAGCAGCTACAGCAACACTGGATCCTCAGCCCATTGCCCACTGGGCTGGGCCAGGGTTCAAACCTGGCTCCCAGCACTTGCAGAGATCCTGTTGCACCACAGCAGGAACTCCTCCCTCCGAAAGCAAAACCAATAACCAACCCCAGTCAGGACTGTGAAGTCAAGTGGTAACGCTCTGAGAGCAGTGAAAAGGGAAAACACATTCTGAAGAAGAACCAGATTTGGGGCCAAAATGCCCCATAGCCTCTTAGAGTCTCTCTTAGGTCTTCCTCTAATTCCTTATCCCATCAATTCTGCCTGCTGCAAATTATGTTTTCTCTCGCCAGCTAATGGTCACTTCTATTTTTCTGTTTTGTTGAAATTATGTTTAAATTAAATTTGTTTAATTATGACAACCTCCATGAAAACATCTATAAGACCTTATGGCACTTATTTATTTACAAGGTAGTCTTTCTCCGCTAGATAAGGAGCTGCTTGAGGGAAGACGTTTTTGAATCTCAAATGTCAACATACTGCCTGGCAGATAGCAGGTATGCTTTTGGAAAAGGAATTTTGCTTTCTTCTCATTTTTTTACATGGCACACAACCACTATAACGCAATGGACTTATGTTCTTACCAAGCCTAAAATTACATAGCTTATGAGTAGGCATTTAATAGATTTTTGGGGAGGAGACACTTGGAACCTTGACCATCATTTATAACACTGTTTCTAGGAGGTTCAAACATCCCGAGTCCTAGAGAGTGATTAAGAAAGAAACTTCTTAGACGCCAAGGGACCCCTCCCTCCTGCCTCCATCAGGAAATGCAAACATGGAGTAATAGCATCAAAGAAGAGAGAGTCTGGTAAATGGTGGGCCCCAGCAGGATCTTAAGGTTGTATTTCCTTTTAAAGGATCCAGCCGTCTTGGATTTAGAGAGGCTGGTGCATTGGGACAGAAGTGGGGTGGGGGAGCAAGCCTGGTATTCTCTTCTGTCAAGTTGCGGGTATTGTGTGTGGTTTGTTTTAGCTCCGCATCTCATGCTATTTATTTATTTATTTATTTATTTATTTATTTAGTCTTTTTAGGGCTGTACCCGCGGCATATAGAGGTTCCCTGGCTAGGGGTCTAATTGGAACTGTAGCCGCCGGCCTACACCACAGTCACAGCAACGCCAGATCCGAGCCATGTCTGCGACCTACACCACAGCTCATGGCAATGCCAGATCCTCAACCCACTGAGTGAGGCCAGGGATCAAACCTGCAACCTCATGGTTCCTAGTCAGATTCGTTTCCGCTGCACCAGGACGAGAACTCCCATCTCATGCTTTTTAAAATGTTGCTTCTTTCCCACCTGCCCAGTTAGCCGGTCTTTTGCTATAGTATTTGTCCAGAATTCTTTCCTTTTCTTCTTTAATGAGGTATAACATTTTATAGTAAAATATACAGGTCTTAAGTTCAATGAGTTTTGGCATTTTTATGGATCTGTGTTAACCATGGCCTGAATCAAGATATAGAACATTTCTAGGATGCCAGAAAGTTCCCCTGTGCCCTTTTCCAGTGAACCCTCTCCCAGAGAATTAATATCTAGTTATGAACTTTATGTAAACAGAATCACATAGTATATTTCTTTATTTTATTTCCTAGAACACATATTGTAAGCATGCACTTTTCAAGGTGTCAAAAATTAACATCCCCAAATATTTGACAGTGGTGACCTCTGGCCAGGGGGAATTTAAGTGATTGTTACTTTCTTCTTTATACATTCTAGTCTATCTAGTCTAGTATAGAAATATACATACAATGTTATGATAATGAGAACAAATAAAGCTTTTTCATAAGATGGGGGGCATGGAGCTTCTGCAGAGTGAACAAGCAAGGTTCAGAATGAATGTGGGGATGGACCCCTGGCTGTCTGAAGGCTGAGAACACCCCCCCACACACCCCCCGCCAGTTTCTTGCTGGTGGTGTGGGACTTGTTTCATCATCTCAAGGTTAGAGACCCTTCAAGCCCTTTCCTATCTAGAGTCTCAGTTATCCCTTTGGATATGGAATTATTTGCTCAAAGGATTCTTCTAACCTCACATTCTCCCCCTTAGATCTTAGCAAAGAGAAAGCATCTTCCAGACAAGTGCTAAAAACACTATTAAAGTCATAAAAAATATACACACACCATTTCAAACCCTCAATCCCACATTTGGGTGATAGTGATGCACGTAAAGCAAACGGAAATAGAGTCAAATACGCAAATGATAATACAGCAAAAATGGATAAAATCTATACATGATGGTCTCTGGGTAACTTTTGAAGAGAGATAAGGGGGCTCCTTGTTCTGTTTCTTTAAGTCCTACAATACAGATTGGTAGGTACATGGAGAAAGAATGAGTGTAAGAGAGGTGTAAATGAAGAGAAAGTTTTGAATCCTGAAATAACATTTGCAGAAACACTTAAAACAAAGAGAAAACAACCTAGCAATTTCACAACAGAATGCAAGGCTCTGTTGGTTAAATGGTCCCATATGTGGTATCTGCAGAGCTGTGAGGCTTGGAATGGGCCGGCCCAGGCCCGTGCCAGGGCTCTGTGCAAACTGGCTGGGCAGTGATCAAGTCGTTCCCCCGCACCGAGCCCGTTGCTGCCTCTCTAGATGGGAGCAGTAAGGGCAGAATCCCCCTGAAGGCTGAGGGTGCGAGAGGTGACTACGGTGAGGTGTGAGCAAGCTCCCTGTAAACCATGTACATCACCCACATGCCAGTTGCTCATTTTCTTCCAGACCTGGAATAAATGCTCCGGAGAGAATGTGGGATCCAGGCTCTGTATCCTCTGGTCATAGACTTTTGTGGGGACTCCAGGGCAAAGTGTTACCTCTTTTCTTACCCTGTGGGACTTCCTTGCTGGGGAAAGGGGGGCATTTTGATGGGAAATAGGAGGTGTGTGTGTGTGTGGAGGGGGGGAATGTTGAAGTCAAATTAACTTGCACTGGATTCCAGACCTTTTCATTTACTAGCTATGTGTGTGGCCTTGGGTGAATCCCTTCACATCTGGAGCCCCAGTTTTCACATCTGGAGCCCCAGTTTTCTCATCTGGAAAGTGAGAAGAGATGCACCTCAGTGGATCACTTGGAGGAATGGATGTGATGGATCCTCATAAAAGGTGCTTAGCACAGTATCCTCAACAGGTGCCAGGAATGGCAGAAATGGTCTCTTTCATGAAGATGCTCCGCTGGCAAATGAGCAATAGAAAAGACCCTCTCTTGTTCCCAGTACACCTGAGCAGCTGCTCTTAAACCAGGATAGTGGGAGCTCAGAGCAAGGGACAGAAATATGGAACTCTGATGCTTCCACAATTACAAAAAGTTTTCCACCACCCTGGGCAGGGGCAAGATGGATCACCTGGATGGCGAAAATACTACAGATGGGCCAGATGTGAGCCCATCTGGGGGAGACCCACATCCACATGGTTGGCACTGTGATCCACCCTTCATCTGGAAGCCTTGGCATCCAGTGCTTGTTCAGACACCTCCCCTAGCAGCCAGGCGCTGAGACTGCAGCCCTTGGGGAAGGGGGAGGGGTCGGTTGTTTTATTTTTAGCAACATGAGGATGGTTTCTCACTTTCCGGTCCCTGGCTCATCTTAGCACATGCCCCGAGCCCAGTCAGGGACAGAGCACAAGGCTTTAAACTACACGCCTCCGACGCTGGGGGGATGGGACCAGATCAGAGGAGAACGCCGCCCGCCGGGACTCGCTGAATCCGGGGTTTTGTCTGAAGTGGGAAGCCCCGTCTCTGGGTCAGATTTGAGCCACGTTGCATCGTTTTGTTTTACATGTTGTTCGCCAGGTAGCCATTTGGAGGCTTCGCTTTTAAGAAAAAAACAACCCACCGCGTCCTGCATCCTGGCGATCTCTGACCCCTCTCGTCCTTTCCCTAAGTCTTCCTCGCCCCTCACCCTTTTCCTCCTCCTTGGCCCCCCAATTTCTCTTCCCCACTCCCAGGCCTCGGAAGTAGACTCTTCGTGTTCATTCATCAGGCTGTATATAAAGTTGGGGCATTCCTCATTTTCCAGGTTTAGTTGGCCGCCGGCCCTACCTGACTTTTGTCTTTCTCTCTCCCTCCCTAAAGTGGGTCTCCGGTGCGGGGCGATAACCTGCGGACCTCGGAGATCCGGATTTTGTTCCGCCTGGCCCCTGCCCTCCTGCAGGAGTTCCCGGCTGCCTGCTTTCCTCGGCTGGCTCTTAATCAATATTAGAAGCGGACCGTACTTCGGACCACTTGATCTGCAAGCGGTCCAAGCCAGGGATAGTTTTTCCTAGCACGGAACGCCCTTGACCCCGGAGCACTGTGCGCTCCCGCATCGGGCGCTGAGGCCGGAACCCTCAGCCCAGCGTCTGGAGCCCAGAAGCTGGGGTGAAAGGCCTCCGCTGCTCTCCCAGACGCCTCAGCTGAGCATATGCTGCGCTTCCCAAATTCATTTTTAATTCATGACATCAGGGTAGGGACCATTGGAGCCTCTAAATAGCCTCTCTCAAAAACCAAAACAACCACCACAACGCAATCGAGGAGAGGAGGTGGCCGCCGGGTCCAAAATCTTGTCTCCTCTGTCCCCAGGGAATGGGCATATGGAAAAAACCACTTTCCAGAGAGGACCTGTTGTCCCTTATGGCAGAGTTACCCGACCCCCCTCGTCCTGCCTTTCTGGAGCTGAAATTGGATCCCAGGGTATTTGTTATAAAGACATAGCTGGTGTCAAAGCGGTTTCGATTAGAATTTTTCTTTTAAATACCATAACATTAAAACGATCAAATATATACTTGCAGGGAGATTAGACTCCTCCAAATACTTTTACACGCATATCTCCACATACGATATAATACATAAAAAGATGTTAAATAACTAATAGAATATTGGAAATAGAAGTTAAATATATACTAAATAGTACCTAATATGATGAAACAATATAATTAATATTCTATGTTAAATTATATATAATACAAATGGACCATATATATTATAGATCACATATATTAAAAGGAAACGTCCTCTTGTGAAATATCCAGGGCGCTAGAACTTGGGATTGCTTAGCCCCAGCGCAGCGTAGAGAGCCTAAGCGGAAGGAGGGAGGCGCACAACGGTGGCCCAGATTCGTCCCTTGCCCCATCCTAGCTCCTCACATGCCTGAGTGTCTTGGAAATAAATGTAAAGATTCTAAATTGGAGTAATAGAGTTAAGAGAGCTCCTCGTTCAGAGGTCAGACTCCAATAAGGGGGAGACACAAATTTCGGAAAGGAGACCGGGAGCGCATCCATTCCCACCGTTCACTGCAAGCCCTGAACCTTCGGCGTTTGGTCCCGCGAGTGTAAACCTAGGTGTCTTTCTCAGACACCTAAGACAGCTTTAAGTGTCATTTTTCCAATGCGGCCGTTTAGAGGCAATTTGGAAATTGAAACGAATCTTCATATGCAAGATTTGGACGTTCCGGAGGCCCTTTAAAGTTTTGGTTAGAAAGGTGGTTAGAAACCTTCGTATGGGCTGTAAGGCGGCGATTCAGGGCAGAGCAAAAAGCATAGACAGAAATTCGCTATTAACCGCGCCCTCGCAAGTAATACAGCCTAAAGATAATCGCTGCGCATGTTTACTTTTCTGCTACCGCGGAATAGAAACACTTCGACAGCAAAGTTATCCTAAGGAATCACATGGCTTAAAAAGGGGAAAATATCTCGACTGCCCAAGTGGGCTTACTGGCGTACTAGAACAACGTGCATAGAAACTCGTTTTTCCGCAGAATTAGCCAGAAGCGGAACCTCAAAATCAATTGTCTGGAAGATGGGGGAGGGGTGTTTTAAACGAGGGCAGGTTTCAATGAGAACGCCCAGTGCCGCTTCTGAGAGCTACCCAAGACCCTCTCCCGACCCTGGGTTCCCGGATCGGAGGCCCCAGCGCAAGCCGCGGGGAGCGTCTGGCTGCCGGGCCCTGCGCGGCCCAGGGGCGCGCTGCCGCGCCAGCAGCTTTTATTTGCAGTCTCTTTAACTCTCCGTTTCTGGTTTTCTTTCCTTCGAGCGCCCTGCCGCGGAGTGTTAGACAAGCCCTGGCGTCTGTGGGCTCTCACCTCAGAGTCAATATTATCTCAGATGGGCACAATAGACTGGAATGAAAAGCTAATATTGAACCAATGAGGTCCCTGCCCGCGCCGCCGCGATGCCACCCTTTGTTGCGCAGCTCAGGGCGAGCCGCTGGCGGCCGGGCTAAGCGGAGGGCGACTGCAGTCACGCCTCTCCTCCAGCCGCCGGGGGCTCCACGGGGTCGCGGGGGAAGCGGGGCACATGGGGTGTACCTACGCCCAGGATCGGGTGTACTCTCCACCCACGTGGAGAGGACGCAAATAGGGGAGCGGGCCTGGTGTGTCCAACCTCTGGGTGCTTGTGTGTGTGTGTGTGTGTGTGTGTGTGTGTAGGGTAGTTCTGCTGCGGCCCCAAACTAGAAGGCTCCTTTCCGATCGTCCTAGAGGAAGTAACCGATAATTATGGATCGCCAGGGCCGAGACTCGGGAGAGGGGGCTCTACTCAGGAGGAAGGGGCGGTCAGACCCTCTCTTTGGGTCCCTTCGGAGGCTCCCAGCCCAGGGCCACTCTTCTGTCCCCCGGCCTCTTCCCCGAAGGCTGAGAGGAGCTAGGAAGGCGGAGGTCGCTGAGCCAGGGCTTTCGGGGAGCCTTGCTGGCTTCCAGGGGTCTCCGTCCGGCTGCACTCAGGGATACCACACCGCCGGCGCAGGGCCCATCTGTGGGCGTCCCCGGAGGTTTCAGGGATGCTTTGAAGAACAACTCAAGAGTGCGGAGCGCACGGAGTCTCGGCCTAGGCCGCCCAGAGCTGCCCCGCCAGCTCTTCCGCTTCCCGGTCGCGGGAAGGCCGCCACGGCCCCTCTCTAGTCCTAAAGCTGGGGCTTGAGTCTGCGGGAGGCGACCCGGGAAGAGGCAAGAGGGCGTGGGGCGAGGCCCGGGGCTGGAAAAAAGTGGCCTGGAGGACAATGGTGGCCAAGTGGGTTCAAGGCAAGTATGAGGCCACCTGGACAAGCTTCGCCACGTGCGAGGGTTTGGGCGCCCCCCGCCCCCGGCCCCCCGGCCGCCTTCAAGGGCTCTTCGCTGCCTTTTCTCATTGGCTTGAACGCAGGTGTCTGGCAACGCGGGAGGTGGCGGGAGCTGCGGCTGGAGGCAGGGCTGTCAGGGCTCCTCTAGGAGTGACTTCTCTGAGCCTCGATTTTCTCATCTGGAAAATGGGTATCATGACTTCTTCCTCACGAGATTACGAGGTTCACTGAGATCGAGTTGAGCAAACATGCCTTTAGAAGCTAAAATTTGACCCTGGGAGAGGAACTGTTCTCCTAAGCCTTTCCACCATCCTCCCCAGGTTTCAGCGAGAGCTTCTGCTTCCAAGAGAAAAAGCCCCCAGTTTCTCTCTTTCCTCAAATGGCCACGATCTCCTTTCTAAGGCTATCCCCAACTCCCAGAGTATGAGAGAGAGAGGTTTCTGAGAGAGGGGCTGGTGGATGCCATGCTTCAAAAGCAGCACCTACACTGGAGAGTGGATTGCTGTTGATGGCCCCAGGGTGCTTCTTATAGAACTGGACACCAAGTTACAAAGTCTGTGACCCGTGACTAGGGCAGAGCCTGGAACAGAAAGATGCCAGAGAAGGCGGCAGAAAAGTTGGCACATGCTTTCCCCCCATGCTGGTCCTATCCGTAGGCAGAGAGCCCCTGGCAACTGTCCGTGACCTTGTGGACCAATGAAGCCAAAGCTTTTGGGACAGTTCCAGGCGGCGGGGGGGGGGGGGGGGGTCGGTGGGTGACAACCCCACCCACCCACCAGCAGAGAGAGTCCAGGAGAGACAGAGCTGTCTCCTCCCCTGCCAGGCAGTCGCCTGCGCAAGAGCATCTATATTCCCTAATTCCTGCGTCCCTGTGTCCCTCAGTCCACCCCCTGGCCTTTCCTTGCTTGGCCTTTAAGACTTTCATTTGAAGGCAGCCAAGGGAGAAAGAAACTGGGACCTCCTCTGATCGGTTTCCTTGCTTTCAATAATGAATCGGGACAGTTTGTGTGTTGAGAGATTGACGAATTTCAACGAGAAAGAGGTAAATTCGATGGTCAGGTCTGCCTGTGGCTTCACGCGTCAGTGCGGAGTTCCTGGCTCTGAAATGGTGGCTCTCAAAACAGAAGGACTTCGGAGACCTAGACATTCGTCGGCTCCCGCTAATGTCCAGAGAAGGATGGCGCCTGTTTCCTGCAGCCGTGTGGGGCATCAGAGTCCTGGACCAGGGTCCTGGAACCTCCTGCGAGGGCTCAATCCCCCAGTGGACGCTTTGAACAGCTACGCACTGGTTTCTAAAGAACCCCGCGCGGATTCTCCGCATCACCTCACTGGAGGAATCAACTTGCCTCGGGACATATACTGGTCCGCGCGCTGCAAGAGGAAGGGGCTGGTCATTCGGCCAGGTCGCAGCCGTCCAGTCTGGCTGGTGATCCACTACTAGTTCAGCAATAACCACCAGGACCCCTGTCTTCGGAGGTCCTCGGCCAGCCACGAGGGGGCGTGAAGTTAGCAGAGCCGCACCCGAGACCCCAGGTCCTCAGACTCCACCCCAGGCGAGGCCAGCGCAGGCCATCACGGGCCCATTCTCTGAGCCACCGTGGTCACGCCACGGAGTTTGGGACCACAGGCACGAAGTTGTGGCTACATTTTCTCCATATCGCCCTGGCACAGGTGACCACGGCCTCCTCGTCTTTTTAAGAGCAGAACCCGTCCCCTCTCCCTTGCACCCTTCGGAAGGAAGTCCAACTCCTCGTGGAGCTGAAATTCTAGCCTGGGTGGTGAACTCCGTCCGAGGCGAGAGCTGGAGCTGATGGATGCAGGAGGGGAGCATTTCCAAGTCGTCCTCTCCCCTCTGTGGCCGGTGAGCCTCCTTTGCCTTCCTCTCCTGGCTCAGTCTGCGGTCCCTGCAAGGTCTTCGCAGTGGAGCGCAACCAGCACTCCCGGGGCGCACGCGGCTCAGTGGCTCCGCAGGGATGCTGCCCGCGCCCGGCCCTCGCCACTAGGCGCCGCTGCGCACACGCAGATACCCGCCGCGTGCCGCCGAGCCTGCCCGGCAAGCGGCCTCTAGAGAGGACACCAGAAAGGGATTTGCCGTAGTAATTTTAAAAAATGTTTTTAGGATATTAATTTTTCTTTTTGTTTTACCACCGCCGTCCTACTCATTTGAAGAGGCCGAATGACTGGGAATCACAGTGAGTTGGAGCAATTCTTAACCGGATCTTCCCATCCCGCGACATCTTCCGCATGCCTTGGGCCCCCAGAAAGGGCTCACCCTCCACTGATGTCCGTGCTTCCCGCGCTGCCTGGCGGGGAGTACAGTGCAGCCTCAGGGTACTCACTCATCTGAATTTAGCCGAGCTCACTTCTTAGGCTGGACGTACAAGGCTATAGTCTGACATAAGCTGATATTTGAAGAATGGCCAAGGATGAGTTCACTCCTCTCAAACAACTGTTAAGATGCTGATATTTCCTTTTCAGAAATGAGGAAACCAAGGCTCAAGGTAGGGAAGGTCACACAGGTAGAGACACCAGGCGGGACCTGGCCGCCTCTCTTGAGTTGTATGAAGCTAAGCTAGGCATCCACCCCAGTTACTGCACAGGCCTAGCAGGAGCCAGGCAAGGGAGCAGCACTGCTGTTTGTTCTTCCAAAGGTAGGGGGCCTGCTGGGAAACTCAGAGCGGATGGTATCAAGATCAGGAAAGATCTCTGCCCTCTGCCATCTCCCACTAGCCAGGAATCCAAGCCTCTTTCACCCCTAGCTTCCCTCTGGGCTTTGGTGTGTGTGTGTGTGTGTGTGTGTGTGTGTGTGTGTGTGTGTGTGTGTGTGTGTGTGTGAAAGAGAGCATGGCAGGAGTGCTAGCATTATTATGTTTGTACAACTTTATTGTTCAGTCTTGAAGCTCAGCAGCAATCTCTGGAGGTGGGTAGGTAACGCTAATAACAACAAGATCAAGGACAGGAGCTAACTTTTATTATAGCTCATTCCTTATAGGCTAGACATGGTTTAAGCAGTTTGCTTAGCTTATCTTCTTGAACAACCCCAAGAGCCAAAATACTATTATGTATCTCAATTTCACAGAAGAGATAACAGGCAACAAGAGAGGTTAGGTAAATGCCCAGCCAGGCCTGACTCTTTTGGAGAGACAGGGAGGCAGGTTTATTAAGGTATAACATAAATACAGTTAAATGCACTCTTTGTAGTGTACAACTCTATGAGCTTTAAAAAGACATTCAGATGTGGTATGACCACCATGATCAGGAAGTAGAAGGGTTCTATCAGTCCCTCAACCAGCCGGGCCTCCTACCCTCCACTGGCCTCTCAGGCAGCACTGGCTGTGATTTTACAGATGACAAAATAGAGGTCAGCAGAGCTTGTGGGGTTGGGGTTCCCCCGGATCGCTCAGTCAGTCTGTGACAGATATGAGACTCGAACTTTCATCAGGTGTCTGCAAGTCCAGCTGCCTGCAGGGTGTAGGTTCCTGAAGCTCCAGAGCACAGTCGTTGGGGTGCAGGGGTCAGGAGACTCTTGCTCTAAGAGGGAGCCTCAGAAATCCCCCCACTTCCCACCGCTCACACCGGTACTTAACTGAATACCCACCCTCCCAGGGCCACCAAGGAACAAAGAGGGGCAGCGTTCTGCAAGGCTGAAGAAGCCACCTGTAAAGGGAAGGTGGCCGCTGGATCCCAGGAGGGGAGTCTAGAGGCAGCTCAGGGTCTGAGTCCAGGCTGGAGTGCCCAGTGCCCTGGCGTGCCTCCACCCTCCCAGCCAGGTTAATGAGTTACTTTCCTAGTTAATTCTCTCGCACATCAACGGGCAGTGCGAAGCTTCCCGAGCTCCTCGGTCCAGGTGCATGAATTAGCAGAGCTCCCAGGGCTTCCGAATTTGGTCCCTGACTCACTGGAAACACACTTCTTCCTCGTGGGGACCCAAGAGAGGCCTGCGGCCAGCAGCACATAGGGACAGAGGAACTGGCACATTTTACTTCAGCCAGGAAGGTGGTCAACAAAAGACTCTCTCACTCTCACTCACCTGCTGGATAACTCCAGCCAGCCCCTAGGAGCAAAGCTGGTCCTTTCATGGCAGTTTGCAAGAGGCGGTGGCCTGCAAGGATGTTGTACACTGGGCACAGCCCTCTGCCCCAGCCAACTGTCCCTGCCTTGAGAGGGAGGCTGAGTGTCTCTGGGCTCCAGACTTGCTCACTTCCTTGGGACACCCCCCCACCACCACCACCACCACCGCGTGGGCCACAATCTGGCTAAATTGGGGAAAGGGTTGAAGGCGGTACCAACTGCACATTAGCGATCAGCCTGAGAGCTTAGAAGAGGGGAAATGCATCGCACACCGTGGCAGGCCTCATCCCACCACCCGGACATTGAATGCATCCCTCTTGCTCTCACATCCCCAGCCAAGATCAAGAATATTGACTGTGCAGTAAATGCAGCCAGGGTGGGGCTTTTCACGCTCCAAGTATTCCACTTGGAGCCTAAGGCCCAGTTGGAAGGTCTGGCCCGAGGACGAGCCTGCCCCTCCAGCCCTCCTGGAGATTCTCCCATGGAGAATGGGGTCCGCTCCCACGGGCTCCAGGATCCGGGATGTACAGCCCACCTAAATAGTGTGTTTCTTTCCAGGGATCAAAGGCCGACCCTACCTTCACACAGACTGGCTGGCTAGCACAGCCCAAAGACTTCCACTTTTCCTGGTGGCTTCAGGTGCCTTGCTGCCCCAGAGAACACTGTGGCTCATGTCCCTCAGCCTAACTGAAAGAAGGATTTCTGAGCTGGAGGCAATATTTTTGCATATTCAAAATGTAACCCCCCTGTAAGGCTGGATCGAACACCCTGGATCCTTGGACCTGGGAAAAAAGACTGGAGGCAGGATGCTGCAAAGCAAAGTCTCGAGAACCCGATAGGGGAGGAAAACCCAGCCAAGGCCCCCACCCAGAGCCAGCATCAGAGGACCGCAGCCTGAGCCAGGAGTAGATTTCTTGGGGTGTGAATGCAGAGCTGAGGCCCATACCTATCTTGTGTATGCATGTGTGTATGAGTGTGTGTAGTATATGTGTCCTGAGAACACTGGGTGAGGTAGTACAGATGATCTCATTGGGCTTTCACTAAGGTCAGATGCCCAGAAAACACATTCCTAACTACTTGCCTGGAGTGTTTTCCAAAAGGAGTTTGGACCGTCCTCCTGCCACCCCCCCCCCCCCAACACAGACTATCCTTGGAAGAAAAAAGTCGAGAAATTGACACAAACATAAATACACAGCAGATGAAACCACAGAGGATCAGGGGGAGATCCCAAGGCAGGGAGGGGGTAGCTGGGAAAGCAAGGGGACACGTCTAAGACTTGGGGACCTTCAACTGATGAAACTGCTGGTGTTGCAGTCTGACCTAACAGGACTTCCCTCTTCTCCCTCTCCCAGCTGACATTTTTTTGGGGTCTCACAGCAACCTAGTCTCCAAACACAGGCATTTCTTCAACCTTAAGAGAAATGACATGGGCCTCCAAGTAATAGATTTAAACGACGTCAGATTTAAAAAAAATCATTAATTGTAAACGTGCAAAATACCTGCTGTTACTTCAATTTAGAAGAATGTAATTGGCAGAAAGAAAAAAAAAAAGAGGAAAAAAGAGGCGACTGATGAATAGATAATAGATCTTTAACCACCAATAAACAGAGAGCAGCGCCAGCAGCCTGGGGGATGTGATCATAATTATGCCGCTGCGTGAGCCAATGGGGACGAGGGAACTCAGCCCTAAAATCATCCCAAAACCGAAGGCGAGCTCGAAAATGCGGACACGGCCTGGGACCGGAGAAGCGATCTGTACTCCCTAGTTGCAAGCCCTAGGTTTGCACAGCGTTCCGCCGCCTGGGACAACAGATGGCAGAATAATAATAGAAATAGAGATAATAATAATAACTGTAATAATAACAGCAGCGATAATAACACCGACAACCACACTAACCGAAACAATAACGACAACGTCTCAGTAATAGTAGTACCACGTTAGCCACTCTCTTGACCTTGGATCCCCCCCAGTCCCAGATGTTGCAGAAGGACTTGTGTTTTTTGGGGGGGTGGGGGTGGGGATGAGCACCCTCCCAGAGGGAAAAATTAAGTGCCTGTGGGCGAGTGGGAAGCCCGCCGCCCGGGGAAGGTTCAGCCGCTCCGTCCCAACTCGGAAACGAACGAGCCCAGTCAAGAATCGCGAACGCAGCGACCCCGGACCTCAAAGCTTTGCGTAGTTGGAGGACACCCCGCTCCGGCCTCTCTCCTCACCTAGGAAACCGACAGGAGTTTTGCTGGGGGTGGGGATTGGTCTGACCGAACAGCTCCGTTACCCTCGTCCGGAACCAACCCTTGCCCGCTTACCCTCGCGTGCTCCCGGGGCGATCCCAGGTCCTCTGACGCCGGGCCGCGGGGGGCAGTAGCAGAGGAGAGCTACGCACAAGAAATCTGTGTCACTGTGTCCATCTGTCCCACCAGCTTGGGCTCAGCAGGTTCAGGATCCAGGGGATCGCAGCGGAGGCCGCGCCGGCTGGGGACTCTGCAAGGACCAGGGTGCCCCGGAGGGAGTGGTGTTGGTGGTGGAAAAGGAGGCGGTGGCTGAGGGGGAGGAGGTGGGGAAAGAGGAGGAGGAAGAAGAGGAGGAGGAGGAGAAGGAGGAAGAGGAGGAGGAGGAGGAGGAGGAGGAGAAGAAGCCGAAGGAAGAGGAGGAGGCGAAAGAGGAGAAGAAGCCGCAGCGGGCGCCGCAGGAGCGAGTGAGCTAGGAGCGCGGGGTTACGGCGCGAAGAGGCCAGGCGGCCCGGCGGGCGCAGGAGGTTCGGCCAAGGCAGCGGCGCCGACTCCGTTCCACTCTCGGCCCGGATCCAGGCCTCCGGGTTCCCAGGCGCTCGCCTCCCTCTGACGCACTTTAAAGAGTCTCCCCCCTTCCACCTCAGGGCGAGTAATAGCGACCAATCATCAAGCCATTTACCAGGCTTCGGAGGAAGCTGTTTATGTGATCCCCGCACTAATTAGGCTCATGAACTAACAAATCGTTTGCACAACTTGTGAAGAAGCGAACACTTCCATGGATTGTCCTTGGACTTAGGGCGCCCTGCCCGCCTTTTGCAGAGGAGAGAAAACTTTTTTTTTTTGCCTCCCCCGAGAAACTCCCCCCCCCCCCGCGCGCCTCTAACTCCGATCCCCCCACGCCATCTCGCCCCCCCCCAAAAAATTACCCCAATCCACGCCTGCAAATTCTTCTGGAAGGATTTTTCCTCCTCTTTCCAGGTTGGGCGCGTTTGGTGCAAGATTCTCGGGATCCACGGCGTTCTCTCTCCCTCCCCCTCCCCCCTCCTTTCCTTTTTCCTTTCCTTTCCTTTCTTTCTTCCTTTCCTCCCCCCACCCCCACCCCCAACAAACAAGTCCCCAATTCCCGTCCGTCCTTGCCGCGGGCAGCGTACAGCGGGCGGCGGAGGCAGTGCGCCGCGGTCGCCGGGAGCCGGGAGCCCCGGGCGCCCGCTCCTCGGCACAGCATGTTCCAGCCGGCGCCCAAGCGCTGCTTCACCATCGAGTCGCTGGTGGCCAAGGACAGTCCCCTGCCCGCCTCGCGCTCCGAGGACCCCATCCGTCCCGCGGCGCTCAGCTACGCCAACTCCAGCCCCATAAACCCGTTCCTCAACGGCTTCCACTCGGCCGCCGCCGCCGCCGCCGGCAGGGGCGTCTACTCCAACCCGGACTTGGTGTTCGCTGAGGCGGTCTCGCACCCGCCCAACCCCGCCGTGCCAGTGCACCCGGTGCCGCCGCCGCACGCCCTGGCCGCCCACCCCCTGCCCTCCTCGCACTCGCCACACCCCCTCTTCGCCTCGCAGCAGCGGGACCCGTCCACCTTCTACCCCTGGCTCATCCACCGCTACCGATATCTGGGCCACCGCTTCCAAGGTACGTGCCACGTCGCGGGGCTGCAACGCGCCGCATCCCTCACCACCCTCGGCCTGCTCGGGATAGGCGCCTGGCGAGGCCTGGACGGAGCTTCCTCCAGCTCGACCGTCCGCGCGCGCCGGCTACGGAAACAGGGCGGCAAGGGGCCGGGCACCGTGTTAGTCCCCAGTCTCCGAGCAGCGGCCGGTTTGGGGGCCGGCCTGCGGCTGCTGGTCCCTTTTAGGGAAGGGTGCAGACAGAGGACTTGTTCCCGAATGTTCTCGGGTCCAGGCAGGCTGTCCCAGGCAGCTCCGAGTGCCTGCCAGCAAGGAATCCGGAGCCCGCGAGGTCCCCAGGATCTCCGTCTCCTCCGCGAGGCCCTAGACACCCAGGCTCCGAGGGGGCGCGGACAGGGCCCGGCGGCCAGGTTCGCCTTCGACTGCGTTCGATCCTGTTCGCCACCTACTCCGAGCCCCTGCATCCCAGACCCGCGACTTGGTTTCTGACCCTCTTCCGGAGACGAAGAGACCCTCGCGACCCCATGGCATAGTCTGCATAGTGTGGGGTTTGTTTTAATCTTTTTTTTTTTTTTTTTTTTTCCCCGAGAGGCTCTGGAAGGGGCTGGAACCCGCGCGGGTGGAAACCTCCGGGGCTCAGCACTGTTCGCCGCGACCTGCTCTGTTCGCGCGGCGAGCGGCCGCGGCGGGAAGGCAGGTTCAGTCTGGTTTTTGTTTTTGTTGTAAAAGAAATGAACGAGGTCGGACGATAGACTGGAGGAGAAGATTTGTTTGAGTGTTTTCCATTATTGCTAATGTTTGGATTTTTTTCCTCTGGGTGGTGGTGAGAGGAAAGTTAAAACTCCAGAAAAAGGGGCGAGTAATTAGTTTAGCGATCAGTGCGGGGGTGGGGGTGGGGGGGAAGACCTACCTCCCGAGGCCTCTGGATCAATACTCAGAGGCTTGTCCCTTCATTAACCCTTTGTGTTCCTGCCTGAGCCTAGAATCAGGTAGATTCCTCCTCCCCCATAACTAAAAAAAAAAAGAAAAGAAAAAATCAAACAAAAACGTTTTACTCTTATTCCCAGACCCAGTTTGTCCCCACTCCCCCTGAACTGTTTTTCTTTGAGTTTTTGGTGAATCGATTTCCCATTCTAATGAGTGAACCCCAAACTCCCTGGCTTTTCTTGAAAAGTTTAAGGCTCCCTTTTCTTGTTCTCTGCCTGCCACGCGCTTGGTCCCCGCACCAGGCCCAGAGTAGCCCGGATCTTCCGGGGCCTCGAACAGTCCCATCTGGTGCCCGCAGCTTGGTCCCCCCCCTCCCCGGGTTTCGATGCCTGGGCTCTTGTCTCCTAGTTCTCTGCAGCAGGGCATCGGGTGAGCCGGGGCTTCGGAAGGCTGCGGCAGAACAAATCCTGTGCAAACGCCGGCGAGATTTCAGTTCCAGTCGGGCTACACCGACACGCCCGGCCTCTGCACTTTGCCGGAGAAGAAAGACTTAACACTTAAAAAAAATTGGTCTGGGAGAAAACTCTAGATAGCTACCCTTCGCCTCTCCGCCCCTTATCCCCAGGGCAAAGTTCTTCCAGAGGTTAGAAGGAAGGGAAAGCCAGTTCTTTGGGTCCTGGGCGCCATCCCCGAGCCCAGCCTTGCTGCCCCCTCCTCTGGCCCCTGCACCCGGTGCGGCGCGGAGGTAGCGAGGCCCGTGGCGCCACGGAGGCTGCGAAGCCCGCCGAGGTCGGGAGCCTGGGGACTCGCCCCGCCGGGGCGACTGTTGGGTGGGTGCTGCACAGGTACGGTCCCGGCGGTCCGGGCCAGGCAGCTGGAACAGTGTCCGCTTCGTGCCTCTGGAGGCCCCCGGGCCCCCGTAGGCCCAGACGTACCCGCTACCAGGAGGCCATGAGCGCGGTGCCGGGTCAGCCCGGCTCAGGAGAAGCGCGCGGCCCTCTCTAATGGGACTTCTGCCGTGTTCCCCGCAGGGAATGACACAAGCCCAGAGAGCTTCCTTTTGCACAACGCGCTGGCCCGAAAGCCAAAGCGGATCAGAACCGCCTTTTCCCCGTCCCAGCTTCTGAGGCTGGAACACGCCTTCGAGAAGAACCACTACGTGGTGGGCGCCGAGAGGAAGCAGCTGGCGCATAGCCTCAGCCTCACGGAAACTCAGGTGAGTGAGCGGGCCCCAGGCCCGGCAACCGCATCCCAAATCTCTGGACTCACGCAGCCGCCAGAGCTCAGGGCGCTTTCGGGAAACAGGCGGGGAACTAGTTCCACGCCCTGGCTCAAGGTGTATACGCTTGGAGGTGCTCTTAGCTTCCCTGGGTTCCAGCAAGGGGCTCTGGAGCCGAGCCGTCCCAGGCTCTGCGAGGACGGGCTGAGTTACTCCTTCTGTAAGGCTGGGCTGGATTTGCAGCTCCTCCATAAGGCATCTCTGCACTTTTGGAGATACTTTCAGGACACTGCTGGGGTCCAGGAAGATGAAGAGTGTTAGAGGCGTGTCGGCGTGTTTGGGGCTCTCGGCTGGAGAGAGTGCTGGGAGTGGGTTAAGGGCGGGTTCTGCGCAACCACAGGCTCAACGGCTTGCACCGACGGCTGCAGTTACTACGCTTAAGGGGCTCGGGATCGGAGAGTCAGGCCTCCGAGCCAAGCATCCTGGGTGTGCCCCTAAATCAGAGAAACAGAGCTGGAAGGCTGCGGAGAAGGGGCTGCTTCAGGAAGCAGACCCTTCCTGCGCAACAGGGTCCCGAGGCGGGCCAGGCTCTGACCTGCCCCCGGGGCAGGGAGGGGGTTTAGGGTTACTGTAGGCGCTACTGTACGCGAAGCCGCAGGGCGGGGTCAAAGTTCCCGGCAAACAGTAACATTTTCGGGCAGATTAAGTTGTAACACTTTTTTCTGGGAGCCTCAAAGAGGTCGAGGCTTTTGTTTTAAAACGTCCCCCCCGGACAAAACCGAGGAGGGCCTCGTGCGTGGGTGCGGGGCCCGGCTGATTTCTCCCGGACAGCCGAGGCGGCGGTGGTCTTTGTCCGCCTCGCTGCCCACGCTGCCTGGAGTCTTTGTGTGCGTGTCAAGCCCCGAGCGCACCGACGCGCGCCTTGGGCGAGCGCCGGGGAGAAATGAACCGTCCTCCCCCTCAATTAGCAAACTCAAAGCAAATTAAACTCAGCCTTGTTCCAGCTCGGCTTTTTCATGGGGCACTTTGGGGGACTGGGGG
Source organism: Phacochoerus africanus (assembly GCF_016906955.1). NCBI lineage: Eukaryota > Metazoa > Chordata > Mammalia > Artiodactyla > Suidae > Phacochoerus > Phacochoerus africanus. The sequence continues at coordinate 127,966,016 of NC_062558.1, forward strand.
CACTCGGGGAGAACAAGCCCGGACCTGGGCCTGCCATCTCAAAGGAGGGAGTAGAGCAGACTTCAAGAGCCTGGGGTGCTGCTAGTAGAATAGGGACAGCCCCCCCCCCCGGGGGCATGGAAGGTGCAGTCGCCACCATTTTCCTCACCTGTCCCTCGCTGTGGGGATGCTTGGGCAAGGTTGCTGTCTGGTCTGGTTTCCGAATGGGGACCCTTCATCAGCTGCCCCAAGGGACGGTGGGGACAGCCACCACACTGCTCCCCAGATCTCTAGCAGCACTCTGGGGAGGCTTGGCCGCGCGCCTCACCCTGGTGGGAAGTGATGTGACCCGGTGGGAGCTTGGCCCTGGCCTGGCAGGAAGATGGAGGGGCTCGTTCTTCTCTTGCTCAAATTTTCTCTTATTTCCCCTTTATCCCACGGGTCTTTCAGAAGCTTTCACTTTTGAGCCTCTTTAACAAGCTGGAAAGATACAGCTGGGTTGGTCCCCAGGGTCTGCCATCCTCCTGGCTTCCTCCAGAAGTCCTCCTGCCCCCAGCTGCCTCTGCTCACCTGCAAGAGTCCTGGGCCAGGAGGAGGAAGCTCAGGCAGATCCTGCCTACCTACCCAGGGCCCAGTTCTTGCAGAGGAGGCGCTGTATTTTGGCAGTGGCTGCGGAAACCCACAGAAAATAGAAAGCACATTGGGCCCTGCAGGAAGCTGCAGCAGCAGGAGTGAGCTCTTTCCCGCACCGGCTAGGTAGAGGGAGTCAGGGACGTGTCTCTTTTTATTTCTCCCCTACCTATTATTTTATAGGGGGTTTCCCAGTGTTCGCAAGGCTTTTGCACTCAACAGGATGTGGGTGTCCCAGGTGGGACAAAGTGAGCAGGGGTACCTGAGTACTCTGACCCTCTGGGCTAGGGGAAAGGTGTCCTGGGAGGGTCCAGAAGGGCAGAGAGCCAGGTGGGAAACCTGCCTAGGAACAGGAGCTCTGCTCCCCAAGGGGAGGCCTGGGGAAGCTGGCTAATAGGACACGCAGCCAGGGAACTGGACTTTCATAGTCTCAGGCCCGGGTCTGGGCCAAGCAAAAGAGGAGGTGGTAGGAGGGCGCAGTGGAGGAACTAACTCGCCCCATCTGCCTCTCCTGCAGGTAAAAGTATGGTTTCAGAACCGAAGGACGAAGTTCAAAAGGCAGAAGCTGGAGGAAGAAGGCTCAGATTCTCAACAAAAGAAAAAAGGGACGCACCATATTAACCGGTGGAGAATCGCCACTAAGCAGGCGAGTCCGGAGGAAATAGATGTGACCTCAGACGATTAAAAACAAACAGAACCCCACGAAACGGACAACACGGAGCAAAACAGAGACAGGGATAGGAGGGGAAGAAGAAAAAAAGAAAAACCACACAACCCTACAAAACAAAAACAAACCGCACACACACATTCACCGAGAAGGGGACAGGGAGTCAGAGGAGCGGCGCGTCGCAGACGTGGGGCAGCCAGAGCGCAGGGTCCTGATCCGAGGCCGCGCAGAGATGGCAGAGGAAGGAGGCTCCTTGATGAACATGCAACCCTTGTCTAAAGAGGCAGCTGAGTGAGTGAATGAGACAGTGAGAGTGAGAGAGAGAGAGAGAGGGGGAGAGAGGGAGAGAGATCCAAAGGTGGCAAAGCCGAAGGGCTCTGACAAGGGGAGCTGTCAGTCAAACGCCAAACCAGCGAGACAAGATGATTGGCAGGTATTCCGTTTATCGCAGTCCGATGTTTTTTTTTTTTTAATGATGATGATAATGATGGTGATAAAAGAAAAAACTCAACCAGGCACAGGACTTTATTTTGCACTTCGAGTGTTTTTTTTCCCCCAATCTTTAAAAATAATTAGTAATCTTAACAATCGAAATTCCATATCCAGCCCCATCCCACACCTTTTCAAAAACTTGAATTGCATGTAGCAGTTGTTGGGCGAATGGTGTCTAAAGAGTCTCAAGACAGAAAATGAATTGTCATATGCTTTTCCTTTTAAAGACAGGTTCTGCGTGTTTTTATTTTGGTTTTTTTCCGAAACGTGCAGTCTGTAAACACTTTTTGATATCTTCTGACTGTCAAAGTGATTGTGAAAGCTAAATGAAGTAGGCTCAGCGATAGTGGTCCTCTTACAGAGAACCGGGGAGCAGGATGGGGGGCTGGGGGTGGCGGGGGAGGGTGCCCACAAGAGGAGTCAGGACTTGTGCTGGGAAAAAAAAAAAAAACAACCCTAAATTAATTATATTTCTTGGACATTCCCTTTCCTAACATCCCGAGGCTTAAACCCACGAAGTAAACTTCTCCTTTTAGTGGTTGGAGATATCGGCCGAGTTCAACCATTTGCCATAAGGGCCATTTCAAACTTTAAATATATCTATTGCAAAAACCGAAGGACTGTAGTTAGCGGGGATGATAAGTTATGGCCAAGGACACGGCGGCAAGTTTTCAAGCACTGAGTTTCTATTCCAAGATCATAGACTTACTAAAGAGAGTGACAAATGCTTCCTTAATGTCTTCTATACCAGAATGTAAATATTTTTGTGTTTCGTGTTAATTTGTTAGAATTCTAACACACTATATACTTCCAAGAAGTATGTCAATGTCAATATTTTGTCAATAAAGATTTATCAATATGCCCTCAGAGTAGTTGTCTTGGGAAACTGAAGTGAATCTTTTAGAAATAAGTATCTCTTTAACTTGAGTGTGGTCCTAACCCAACTAGATTCAAGAAACCCAGGCTTCCCACCCACAAAAGGGCCAGACTGATGGATTCCTGGGCATTTTAAAGAGAGAAGAGGGTGGAAAAGGGGAGAGGATTAGGAAAACTTAAGTCCTTCAGAAAAGGAATGGGAGAAAAGTGTTCCAACCAGACCTCTGCCCACAGCAAGAGCTAAAGAGGGGGTTTAATTTGAATTTCAGGTTGAAAATGCTTACTATTCTTAACCTTTAGGTATTAAACAACAACAACAACAACAACAACCCTGGAATATAGTTATGCAATGACGAATATTCCCCTCAGGATTGGATTAGCAGAATCAGAAAACCTAGGACTTTTAAACTGTATTTCTGAATTCGAACCCCAAAGTCCAAATGTCCCTGCCTCTTCTCTTCTCCCTCTTTCTCTGTCTTCCTTCCCGTTTTCTTCCCTCCTTCCCTTCTTTTTCCCCTTTCCTTCTTTCTTTCTATCTTTCTTTCTCTTTCTTCCCTCCCTCCTCCCCTCCCTCCCTCCCTCCCTCCCTCCCTCCCTCCTCCCTCCCTCTCTCCCTCTTTCTTTCTTCTTTCTTTCTTTCTTTCTTTCTTTCTTTCTTTCTTTCTTTCTTCTTTCCTTCTTTTCTTTCTTTTCTTCTTTCTTTCTTTCTTCTTTTCTTTTCTTCTTCTTTCTTTCTTTCTTTCTTTCTTCTTTCTTCTTCTTTCTTCTTTCCTTCTTTCCTTCCTTCCTTCCTTCCTTCCTTCCTTCCTTCCTTCCTTCCTTCCTTCCTTCCTTTCTCTCTTTCTCTCTTCCTCCCCTCCTCTACTTCCTTCCTTCCTTCCTTCTCCCCATCCTCCCATCCTGGCTTCCTTCTTTCTTTTCCTCCCTCTCTGGCCCCAATCAGCTGAAGGTGAGGAGGCAGCCCAAGGGCCTCAGCAGCCTTATAAGGCAAGCATTCTGAGAAACCTTCAACTCGTAATTTTAACTTTAAAGAAAAAAGTTGTAACCAGTCTTGGAGGAAATTTAACTCCCCCCTTCCCCCTTCTGGGGGTACGAGGTTGTTTTTGCATGCTTCATTTGCTTCTTATCCTGATAGGCTGCATTAATCAGTTTTATTTCCATTGATAGAGAAACCTCGTCTGTTCTGTTCGAGCTACAAAGCGTCCTGCGAGCTTTTGTGAAAGTGCAAATCAGTTTAAGCAATTATCATACCAGGAATATGAAGGGGAAAGAGGAGGCCTTGCCCAGTGGTCTCCTTTAATCTCTTAATCCACAGATCCAGGGGGGCTGCCTGGACATAATTTAGGACAATCTCCCCACCCTTTACACTGTGATAAGGCCAAGTTACAATGCAGGGCAAAAATACAAGCTTTGTTAACATCCTGCCTTGAAAAGTTAAGATTAGACATTCCGTGCACGTGTGGGGACTATAGGGCACTATGGAAATTTTTCTTTCTTTCTTTTTTCCCCCCTCCCCTCCTCTCTTCTAAAGTAGAATTCATTCTTGGTCTTTCTCCCTCTTTCCTCCCCCCCTTATCTCTGCTTTTCTCTCTCTCTCTCTTTTTGCTCCCTCTCTGTTTCTCTGGAGAACCCTAGCTGTTCATAGTGCATTTCCACACAGATTCCTTGGGGAGGTGTGGGTGTATTGGGGAGAGACTGGTATGCTGCTGGAAGATGCTGGGGCAAGAGGGGGCCGCCTCAGGAGATGCCAGCTTGCCTCTCAAAGGGACAGGTGCTGCCCTGCATATCCTGGAAACTCAAATGGAGGTTTCCAGCCACTTGGACAGGGGGACCTTCATGTCCTGAGGGCTCTGAAGTCTTTGCTACAGCATCGCTGCACCTCTTTGCCTTCAGCGAGTTGCCTTTTCCTTCTACTCACTTCCTCAAACCCAGAATGCTTCAAACACAGGGTACAGACCTGCTAAAATCCAGACTGGCCTTTCCTGAAGAAAATTTCCCATTTGCTGAAAGTCTTATTTCTGCAAGAACCATATACTTTTTTTTTTTTTTAAGTACAAGAATGGGGGAGGGCGATGAAGGTTTTTTTTTTCTTTTTTGGTAAATGTCCTATGTAGTGTAACCGCAATAAAATCATCAGAGAATACTATTAGCTTTGAAAAAAAAAAAAACTAAAAGCTTTATTACAAACCAAGCTTTGAAAAAAGGGGGGATTAGGCGGCTGAAAGGGTCCCACAATGGTAAGAAGAAAAGGTTTCATGCTAATGAGGTTAATGCCCTTTGTATCTCAGGCCTCCACATCTTCATTACGCGCTATCTCTGGCTGCACGGAGCGGCTCAGAGAGCCGCAATCCACTCCAACGCCCCCCTTCCCGGCCCAAAGAAGGATTTGATAGCAGCTCTGTTCAAACTAGATAATTATATCTTTTCAAGTCGGAATTAAGATAAAGAAAGTGAAGCAGAGGCGGCTCGCCTTGATCCACTGCAAACAAATTTGGCGCACTTTCGAGTCCTTCCCCCGCCTCAAAAAGGCTGGACAGTCAGCTTATTAGCCGCTCGTTTGCTTTATTAATTCATCTATTTAAAGTGGCAGGATTAGAGCGTCTAATGTGGACGCGGGCTGCCGTGGCACTGAGGAATATAAATATTTGCGAGATGCCATCCCACGATGACTCTCCGGGCGCGGGGCGCGGGGCAGGGCGCGGGACGCGTGTGCCTAGCGGCTGCGTCCCTCTCCCAGTGCGCGCGTGCTGGGCTGGAGCAGGGAAGCGTGGGAGCTGCGTGCTGCGGGTCTGCGTCCTCCCGGTCTGCGTCCTCCCTCGTGGTACCTGGGTGCCAGGCCTGGATGCCCCTGGAAGGGCTCGGCGGACATCGGGGGCCAGGTCAGCGTTCCTCTCGGTACAAGGAACTGCATGCCTGGTGCCTTGGGTGCTGCCTGTTACTCCGAATGTGGACGCAGTTTACTCGTTTGTCCAAGTCCTGCTCCCTTGTTGATTACGTGTGGGCCTTCCCTGTGCATCCATCCCCTTGTGCCAAGTGAGTCTGGGGAGATGAGGGGCGTGGGTTCTCACTTCGCATTTCCCTGACAGAGTCAAACGGAAGGTACAAAGCAAGGGTGTCCTGGCTACATTCTCCTTCCTGTGAGGTACACGTGGGCGCCGCATGCGTTTCTTTCTCCTTTCGGTTCGGATTGCTCCGCGCAGCAACGGGCCGGCTGGGCTAGGGTGAGGGCTGAGAGCGCTGTTCAAGGAGCACGAAACTCCTGGGGTGCTCAAAGCCTCAGACGTCCAGACCGTTACGCCTTTCTCCCTCTTGTTCTGAGTGTCCGGTGCTCCTGCCTCCCTCCAACTCTGTTCCTGGCAGCCGAGCGCAGCCGGAGCGGGAGCTTTGGCGGCGGCCTGGAACCTGCCGGGCCACTTTTGTACTGGGGGCGGATTGCGGCAGGCGGAGAGCCGCGCCAAGCGGGCCGGGCAGAAAGGGGGCTCGGGCCTGCGCGCGGCCTTGGAAACCTCGGCTCCTCCCCGTCCCCGCCTCGAGTCGCAGGAAACAAAGTCTCGGACGCGCAGGCCGATAGGGGAGGAACTCTGACGGGTCGGAGGCCTGGCCCTGCGCCGCGGTTGGGGAGATCGGGGCTGGGTTCCCTGTACCGAGGCTGTTTCAAGTCGGAATAAGGGTGTATGTGAGTTAGGGCGAGAGGCCAATAAGGGTGGATGTGAGTTAGGGCGAGAGGCTGTGCTTGCGGGTTCCTAGAGGTTGAGCGTAGGAGTTTGGTCTGCGAAACAGTTGTGTTTGTGTGTCTGAGCCAGGATTTAAGTCAGGATGTGTAGGTGCTAATTGTGCTAACGGCGTGCGTTAGAGGCTGGAGAGGCCAGTGCTACGTGTGTAGATTGTGAGAGTGCCAACATGTCCAGCTTTCCTTGTGCCTCTGGATTGTATTGAGTGAGGGCAAGAACCAGCTGCTGTGCGGCTGTGATTAGAGTGCCTACAAAGGTGCAGTAATGCAATTGTGTATAGATGGCGTGTGCCAGCTTCGGTCGCTGCGAGCCCGGCTGTAGCCGTGGATCTCAGAGGATGGGAATGGCCTCAGTGCATATGTACTTGCGGGAACATTGCTCTGTGTTTGGGTGGTGGTCCCCTGTGATGGCTCCCGTGCGGGCACCAGGGCGGCATTTGTGTGTCTCGGAATCTGGACGTGTGGGTAGCGAGAAGGCGCAAGTTCAGTTATTGTTTCCGCAGCGCGCCGCCCGTTCCGGAGTTGGGCCAACAGCAGCGGTTTTTGGGGGGGTAACTGCGCATTTTTCCAGGCCAGCCTTTCTCATTCCAGCAATCGGCATTTGGTTTACTTGGGTGCCGCCAGGCTGGAGAAGAAACGGGCCTGCAGCGCTCGGGCGCGGTGCCTTGAGGCCGAGTTGAGGGGCCCCGGGGGGCGCCCCGTCGCACCTCCGCTCCTCCTGCGCCCGCCGGCCGGCCGCCGGCTTTACTTCCCCCAACCAGACCTTCAGCGAGGGGGAAGTGGGAATTTTGAGAACCCGCTCAGCCAGTTGTGACCGCGCTCGGGGAGATGGCTTCTCTGGGCTTGACCCAGTACCGGGAACCGAGGCGGTGCCTCGTTTGAAAACGAAAGGTCCATTCATCAGCCGCGCCCCAGCGTCTAATTGGTCTTTTGTTCTTTGGTGCCTGTTGCCAGGCGGGGGATTGGGGGGAACTTGCGAAGGCCCCGGGGCTGCAATGCAAGTAGGGGTGCCCGGCGCTCTCCGGGAAAGGGTCTGGGTGCGGCAAAGGCGCGTCGCACTCCTCCGAGGGGGCGCCAGAGCGCGCCAAAGATCACGCCCACGTGCAAGGATGCTCGGCTGGAGGCTGGTCTCTGAGCGCCCGGGGCTGGGATCTTCTGAGCTGCTGGAGGCCCACGACCTCGTCCCTGCCCCCACCTCCACCTGCAGACTGAACCTCCACGCCTTTGGGATTTCAGACCTACCTTCCTGCCTCTCCCAAGTTCCCAGCTCAGGCGCTGGCCTTGGGGCTGGGTTGGGTTCACGCCCTGCCTTTCCCTTCGTGTTTCTTTCGCCCTGCTCTAGCCTCGTACCACCGAGAGGCTCTGGGTCCCCCTCCCAGGCACCAACTCCCCACTCTCGTGGGGCCAGCACCCTGCTTTGGTGGGCGGGGGAATTGAGAGTATTTTCCTGCTCGCCAAGGAAGTGGGAGTTGACCAACTCCTAAGAGTCGATGAGATGGAGGAGGAAACCTGGGTCTCCACCACCCCAATTCTACCTGGCTCTCCAAACTGAGACTCTCTCTCCCTCCCTCTCCCTGTTTCCCACGCAGCGTACACATCAAGCCTCCTGTCCCCCTCTCTCCTTAACACCTTCGGCCCCAATGCACGTCACCAGAGGAGGATCCTAGAGAAAGCGCAGGGGCGAGGTCTCTTCCTTTTGCATAAACCCAGGGGCCAAGACGCACCTGAAGGATCAGGGAGGTGCCTGGAATTGGGATGGGGCCGCGTTTGGAAAGTGGTCCAGGGCCCCCAGGCCCGCCTCTCCTCTCTTTTCCAGGGAGGATTGGCTTTGCCAGGCAGTGGTCTGGCTGCCCAGCTCCCCACCTCCGCCCGGCCCCAGGCTGCCCCTGCCCCCAGTCCGCTCCAGGTCCTATATATATATTGGGTCACCACAGCCCTCGGCTGGACCCTGACGTCAGGAAGAACTTGATCTTGCCTGCTTCGCTCCTGCTTCTGAAACTGATCCTTGAAATGAGAGAACAGACTCTACACAATTCCCATGGCCTTGACATAAGGTACAGCGATAAATATACACCACTAATGAGCAATTACCATATAATCACCTTCCAATTAGCTCGCATAATGATGAATTAAACATTCTAGCAGGCGGGATTAGGTTTCTTACTTTGTATATTATTTACGAAGGCTATAGCTTCTGCAAAGAACCAAATATCAAATTAGATGGGGAATTTTCACTTGGGGGTAATTATGCATTCAGGCCAGCGGCTGTATTCTGGTCACTTGTCAAACGAGGCCGCCTGCAAGGTACTGACCAGTTCGTTTGGACGTTTATTTCCTCCTTTTCCTCTTTTCTTTTTAGTTTGCAATTGCCTTTCCCTTTTCCTTTTATCACCCTGGAGGGGTGGGAGGCTGGGGGCTTGGGGCGGGTAGGCGGGGTTTAGGGGAGGGACTTCGGTTTCTCGAGGGGAGGATGCGGCTCAGGCCTCAAGGCAGCGCCTGGCTCTTGGGCCCTACTCGCTCTGGACTTGGTCCCATTCTTCTGGCCCAGAAGGACACCGGGGCGCGCCCCGGGAGCCGTCGAACGTTTGGAGAACAAACGCGCTGCGCTACTGCGGGGCGAGGGGCCAAGGCAGTTGCTCTCCCACCTCCACCGCCTGCATCCCGCTACATCCTCTGCCGGACCTTCCCTGCGCCCCCAGGGGCCTCGGCGCAGTCTGTTCTAACTTTTACCCCAATCTCCACCCTGGTAACCGCGAGAGAAAGAGGGCGGGTGGGGAGAAATACTGACACAAACGGCAAACCTCCACCCACCCGCAGCCACCTCTCTTGTTCAGAAATGAATTTTGGCAAGAGATTAGCTCCTAATCTGATCTAACGCTGCTGACATTTGGGAAGAAGATGAAAATGGCAGCTCAATTTCATTCAGAAAAGGGGTCACTTCGCGGGGCTTTGCTCTGCTCCCCAGAGAACGAGGATGCCTCCCCCATCCCTCCTAAACCAGAGGAGCTGGCCTGGAGCTGGGAGGGGGCAGGGAGGCCACGGGGACTGCTCGCCCCCATCCCAGGTCAGTGGGCGCCCTGGGTTGGACCCTGCCCTGTCCGGGTTGAAAGGTGGGGATAGAAGGATGGTATAGTCTGGGGCTTGGTCCTCCTCCCCCTGCCCCCACCTTCAGGGCGCTGTGCTTGAGCAGATGTGGGGGCTCCTGGGCTCCATCTAGGCCTCCTTAGGTTGGAGGGCCTCTTTCCCGTAGGGAGGCCCAGCGGGAGATAGGAATATCTCAGGCCTCATCAGAGGTGAGGTCATTAAAGCCAGGTGTCCCAAGGCCTACCTGGTGACTTCATTGCGCTTTCTGGGTAGGTACAGGTGTACCTAGGGGGTGGGAAGTTGGACCCTGCCTTCTTGTCAGAGGGTCTGGCATATTTATTTATTAAATTTTTTGTTTGTTTGTTTTTTGTCTTTTTAGGGCCACACCTGTGGCATATGGAAGTTCTCAGAACAGAAGTCTAGTCAGAGCTACAGCTGCCAGCCTACACCAGAGCCACAGCAATGCCAGATCCGAGCCGCATCTGTGACCTACACCACAGTTCACGGCAACGCCGGCTGCTTAACCCACTGAGCGAGGCCAGGGATTGAACCCGCAACCTCATGGTTCCTAGTCGGAACTAGGTTCCGCTGCACCACGACGGGAACTCCAAGGGTCTGTTATATTTAGCAATCAGGGATCTGACGTGGTGTCTCCCAGTTTGGTTCCAAGAGGCTGCAGGCCTGGGAGGAGGGTTCCAGGGTTGCCCTACACTTCTGAAGCCCTGTCTCTGGGGTGCAGGGCCTGGGATGGAGGCCGAGGGTGTCATCATCAGTGCATGATGAAGGGCAAACCAAGGAATCTGTGTCTGGGTCCCTGGGAGTGAGCACGGTAAGGAAGAGAGTTTGTGCCTGAAGATGGCCATGGACCTTGCATGCTGGTAGCTATGGGTGCATGAGTGGCGGTACATGAATGTGGCTTGGACAGTATGTAATCTGAACACAGGGACACATACATAGATGTGTAAGTGTGCATATGGCCTTGGGGCGAAGAGGCTGCTGGAGCCTGTACTGTGTCTGCAAAACTTAGGAAAGGGTTTTCCTTCTTCTGGGTGGAAGGTGACATGTGAGCTGAATTTCAGTGAACAGCCCCACCCTATCCATCCCCACCCCACCCCACCCCAACCCACTCCCAGACCTCTTAAGCAATGCACAATCTGTATTCCATACCTTTGGGCTCTGGTGGGGATTCTGTATATTGGGTGTGATATTATGGAAAGTGGCTTTTTGATGGAGAATCCACTTTGTTCTGAATGGTCCCTCCTTCATTGGCTGGGGATTGCCCCTTGCTCCTTTCCCAGCGTGGAGGTTTTGGATGCAACAGCCACCACTCTGTGCCACCACAAAGTTCCTAAATGTCATGCAAAAGGCTGGCAACCACAGGTGCCTTTGCACGTGTGAATGAGGCTGCATGACAGAGCTAGTTCACAAGTGCAGATGAATGAGCATGTATGTGCTTGTGGACATTTGTTTGCATGTGTGGGAGAGGGCTGCAAGTGTGTGTGTGTGTGTGTGTGTGTGTGTGTGTAGGGGCATAGGTGTGGCCACAGCAGGGAGGCATGGCTGTGTGTGTTGGTAGGAGCCATGTAAGGGCTTGGGGGGTGCAGCTGGATTCCCTGTCCTGGGTCCCCCAGCCTCACAGGGGTCCCCCTGTGCCTTGGGAAGGGCTCCCTGCCCTCCTGTCCCACATGCTAAGTGACTGCAATTCTGTCTTCCATGACAAACAGAAATTGTGTCTAATACTGCAGATGACTTCAAGTGGAAGGCTGCTACTTTCTTAAGAAAGCGATGCCATCCTGACTCAGAGCTGGCTTTCTCTTCTAGTTGTCTAGGGGCAGCAAGGGGCCTTATTCAGCTCCAGGGACCTTGGTGTGTGGGGGGGGGGGGGTCATTGCTGAAGTTTATGGAAAGCCAAGGTATTTTCAAGACTCCTTTTCTCTGCCCACACCCTCTGCTCCCCTCATCCCCCAAATCTTGAGTTTTCTCAGCTGAAAAGGAGATGAGATTTAGAATGTGTCACAGGCCAGGCCCTCCTGTCAGTCTCAGGAAGGCTGATGAAGAGCGTGGTTGGGCTGTGTGCACGTCATGTAATGTGAGTGTGTGGACCAACGACAGAGGTCCCAGTTGCTCATCGCTCTCTGAAAAGGTTTTGTCTGAGCAAGTACAGTGTAATCCCCAGGAAGAACAGTCTAGAGGGGTCACTTGATCCCTGGCCCCAGGGAAGAGAAAGGTGGGAGCCTCTGGGAGTTTGTGTTGTTTGCCCATCTCAGGAGCTCCCTCCCCATCTCCAGCCACTGGGCCACATTGGAGGCCAACCCATTGACAGGGCCTGAGTAGCCAGTGCTTCTGCTCCAAACACCTACCATGTGCCAGCATTTCATTTTTATTTTTTAATTTTTTTTCTGACCCCCCCCCACCCCCACCCCATGCAGCATATGGAAGTTCCCTGACCAGGGATCAAATCCCAGCCAGAGCTTCAATTTATGGCACAACTACAGCAATGCTGGGCCACTGGGCCCCATCAAACTGGTGCCTCCACAAAGACAAGCTGGATCACTAACCCTCTGTACCACAGCAGGAATTCCCACATGCCAGCATTTTCTGAGCATCTCTCCGTCTGTGCCCTCCCCCTGCCAAAGATCAGATCCTTGTCATTGTTTTCCTCCCCCCCGCCCTCACTGGCCTCCCTCCCTGGTGCAGATGGATGGGGGATGGATGCATGGGGGAGGGAGGGGGCCTTGTGTCCTCTTCTTCCCAGCCCTTATTTGCTCTCTTCTACCAGTCAGAGGAAGGAAGCTGAGCTGGGGTGGAAGTTGCTGTAAAAAGAGAGGAACCTCAGAGCCCCCTCCCCACCCAGAGCCTGTGCCCCTGTGCCCCTCCTGGTGCCTGGCTGATTGTGGTTTATACCCATGTCGCCATGTCTGTCTCCAGCAAGAGTGGAGAGCCGCCTCCCAGAGCCCAGCTCCTTCTTTGGATGTCTCTTTCCTCTTTCTCTCTCTTTCTCTGCCTTCCTTCAAAGCTTCCTTTAACCCATTGAGCGGGCCAGGGATCAAACCTACATCCTCATGGATACTAGTCGGGTTTGTTTCTGCTGAGCCATAATGGAAACATCTCTCTCTTTCCTTCTTTTATTTATAGACGTTTAGTCCACAAATGTACTCATTCATGTGATGTGACATATGTATGAGTTTAATTATTAGGTATTGTTTACTCTAGAGAAAGATTTGAAGCAATCTAAGTGTCCATTGTTAGGGGATTTGGTGAAATAATTTGCCCTGGGATAGAATGTTTTGCAGCAGTTACAAAGAATGGGGCATGGTTTTTGTTCTAGAAAGAGAGGATCTCTGAGATACGTACATGTTCACTGATCAAAGCAAAAAGCGTATTCTTGCACCATCATTAGTGTAAAAGAAATGAGGGGTGTGTATATTTGTTTGAAGTTGTTTATAATCTTTTTGGGAGGATACAAAAGGAACTGGTAAGGGTGGAGCCCACAGTCTGTTTGTTTGTTTTCCTTTTCTAGGACCGCTCCCGTGGCATATGGAGGTTCCCAGGCTAGGGGTTGAATCAGAGCTGTAGCCACCTGCCCTACACCAGAGCCACAGCAACATGGGATCTGAGCCGCGTCTGCAACCTACACCACAGTTCACGGCAATGCCGGATCCTTAACCCACTGAGCAAGGCCAGGGATCACACCCTCAACCTCATGGTTCCTAGTCGGATTCGTTAACCACTGTGTCACGACAGGAACTCTCGCTGGACTTTAATGCAAGAAAGCATTGGTGTTTTGGGAAACCAAGAGTCGGGCAAAGTCACAGAGGTTGGCCAGGCCAGCTTCCCCTCTGAGAAGGAATTCTACGGAGGGCCTCACTGGTGTCACCCAGTCTGGGCTTGGATGTTTCCAGGGCTTGGAAGCTCACCACCTCCCAAAGTTGCCTTGTCTCTTTGGAAACAGCTCTGAGTTTTGGGGTTTTCCTTGAGCTCTGAGGAACACCTCATCTCCTTCGAGTTGACCTGGTGACATGACAGTCATTTGAAACATTGCCTCCCTGCATGCCTTCTTCCCTCCAATTATTATGAAAAAGCACACACTTATAACTCTAGGAGAGTGGACAGTGTAATGGACACATTTCCCATTTTCAACAACAGTTACGCTCATGTATTCAGATTCATGTATTGAAATCCTAAGCCTCAGGACCTCTTAGTACCTCAGAATGTGACTTTGTTTGGAGATAGGGTCCCTAGAGTAGCAATTAACATGAGGTGGTTAGCAGGGGCCCTAATCCATTCATGAGGGGAGTTCTTATACAAAGAGGACATTTGGACCCTGATGCCCAGGAGGAAGAGACAGAGATGAGGCAGCATCTACAAGCCAAGGAAAGAGGTCTGGAAGGAGCCACCCTCATTGCCACCTTGATTTTGGACTTCTCACCTCCAGAACTGTGAGAAAATAAAGTTCCGTTGAAACCATTCCGAGTGTGATAGTTGCTTCAGCAGCCCTTGCGAACTAAGACACATGATAGACTCGAGGTCACTCTTGTTCCATCTGTCTTTCTCAGGCACTCCCCATCCCATCGCTATGTTGAAGCAAAATTCTGGACATCATGTCTTTCACAATTTTAGGAGGCATCTCAAACAGAATTCCTTTAGAAGCTTAATCACACTACCGTGATTCCTTGATCATTCTCCTCTCTGTGAGGTGATGGACCCATTTGTGTTACCCCAGCCCAGGGGTGTGAACTCCCCATGGGTACAAGTGCCAAACAGCCCATCTGGAATAGAGGGCAGGTGCATCTGTAAATGCTGGTGCCCTCCTCCCACTTGGAGGAGTTCCCTTCCAAGAAAGTCTGTTTTGGGGAGCAATCTAGATGTCTCCCCATTCCTCTATGGGTACTGTGGCTCTTGATGTTGACTATCCGACTATTCTGCAGACCTTGGCAGGACTCGAGGGGTCCCAGGAGAGGGGCTTCGCTCCCTGCCCTGGGGCTTAGGTGCCTGTGGTCATGTGCTCGTCCCCTGGGATCCCAACACCTTTGGCCGCTACTTCCCCTGCTGTGTCCTCTCGTGGAGTGCCCATGGGACACAGCCTGGCAGAGCTACTGTCATTCTCTAGAGTTACCGCTCAGCTGGGGAGGGACCCACCAGGACGGGTAGCTTGGGAGGGTCCTCCTAGCTGCTCTCTGGACCTTTCTGAGCTTCCTGGCACCCACATAGCTTCTGGGGAACAGCTGGGCCAGGGCTGCCTTTCTCCATTCTGGCCTCTGCTAGGGTCCGGGGCTCTGGAAACCACAGCCACGGGGCCACGGCCTCTTGGAGCGGAGCGGAGCATGGCTCCCCATTCCCCCCCCACTCCCCCGGCCTTGGCTGCATTGTTAAGTAGTGTCCCTGGCAAGTAATTACACCCACCCCAGCTCACTTGCACCCTAAGCAAATTAGGTGCTGATCCAAAGGTGTCATTAAGTGGTGGGGAGTGCAGTTTAGCAACTGCAAGGGCTTTCCTCTCTAGGGCAGCAGTCCCAGGCCCCAAAGCTGATTCTGAGACTGGCCAGAGGGCCGTTTTGTTCCATCACCCTCCCTGTTCTGAGTCTAGGCAAAGAGATACCTCTCAGCCAACCTCTGTTGGATTTCTAAATATTGGGGTGACCCTCTGGAGGCGTCAGGGTGCTGAATGTAATTAGCATTCTTTAGGGACAAAATATACAACGAACCTGCTATTGTTTCCTTAATGATACGTCTTCTGATTTAAAATGATCCCTGGGTGTTGGTGATGTGTACATTAATTATCCCAAACAGTGCCTATTGAAAGTTGGGAAACGTGTCTCTTGACCTCCTTCTCTGTTTCAAGGGAGCCAACCTCTCGAGTTTCCTCTGGAGCCTTGTTGTTACCTGTGCTCAAGAGGTGAGGGAGAAATGGATACCCCGGGGCTGTGGTGGGGCCAGGTTGGCCCATGGGCTTTGGGGGGCTTGGAGGCCTTGGGGAGAGGAGGGCGGCGGGGGTGGGGTGGGGGCATCAGAGATGGATCTACAGCCCCAGAAGGTGGCCCAGTGGGAGAAGGATGCAGAGGCCAGCAGGGAGCAGTTGTGGTGTGTGTCTGGAGTCACTGGCCCCTCCAGTCAGGACGTCCCTGTGCTGCCCGGTCTCTCCCCATGGCCACAACCTACCGACCATCTCTCACGTTCTTCCACCCTCCAGGGTTTTGGGCCCTCCTAGCATCCTCTGAGAAGCCCACTAAGGTCAGGCAGCAAGGGGTCAAGACCAGGCTGAGAGAGTCCACGGGTCTGCAGCCAGAGAAAGGGCCCTGAAGCTTAGTCGGGGGTGTGTGGATGACACTGTGGGGGCCGAGGGGAAGGGAGAGGCCCCCAGAGAGCTGCGTGTGTGTGTGTGTGTGTATGAGTATGCATGGGTGTGTTTATGTGTATAACAGGTGTGTATAAGGGTGTGTATATTTGTATGGATGTATACATGGGTGTGTTATGAGCATATATGGATGTGCATGTGTATATGGTATATGTCTGAATGTGTGTGGATGGGAGGGTGGATGTGGATATATAGGGGTATGTATGCGCAAGGAGGTAGACAGGTATATGGTATGTATATGGGTGTGCGGATATGTATGTGGATGTGTATATAGGTGTGTGTGTATGGGGGGGTCTATGGGTATGTATATGGGTGTGTGCATACGCATGTGTATATGGGTATATGTGTGCATGGAGGTATGCAGGTGTGTGGGTACATATATGGGTGTGCATATGCATGTATATTGGTGTGTATGAGCATGTGTTTGGGTGTGTGTGCATGTATATTGGTGTGTATGGGAGTGTGCATGTATGTGTATGGGGGTGTATAGGTGTATGTATGTGGAGGTAGACACGTGTATGGCTGTGCAGATGTGGATATGTATATGGGTGTGTGCATGTATGTATATGGGTGTGCGCATGTATGTATATGGGTGTGCATGGGTGTATGAGTGTGTGTAGCTGTGTAAGTACATTGGGGGAATGGAGAAAGGGTGGGGAGATTTCCCACTGAGATTTTCTTTTAAGTTCCTAGTCTCAATCTTTGCTCACAAGGGTCTAAGGTGCCTCCCTCTGTCCCCTCTTCCTGTCCCATCACACCTTGCTTGCCCTTTTAGGGCAGCTGCCAGGCCTTCCACCCCCAGGAAGTCTGCCTGGATTTCCCAGCCGGGCCTCTGGGGCCTGTACCCATCCAGAGTCTGCTATCATTTCCTCATCCTGCTGCCCTCAATGTTGCCTCTCTCAGCAGGTAGAACCAGCCTCTCCAGTGGGCACTAAGAACGCACGTGGGAGCAGGGCTGGTCCTCATCCTTCTTGGTGGCTCCTGGGTGCCCAGCTCAGGCCAGAGCTGCGCGGCCTTCCTCCTCTGGTCTTCTTGCTGCTTCTCCTCCCTGTTCCCTCTCTCGGCCCCCGTATTTTGGTTTCTCTTTCTTTGTCACTTCTGCCTTTCTCTGTGTGTCTACCTTTTCTGTCTCAGAACAAAAAAATACTTGAGGTGGCCCACAGGGAATGTAATACACTTAATTATGATGCATGTGAAAAGTAAACCAATTACAATGTAAAAATAAAACAGGAAGAAATTAATAGGGGGGCAACCATTAATGAAAAAATTCAAGATGGTGTGTGTGTGGGGAGTTCCCATTGTGGCTCAGAGGGTTAAACACCTGACTAGTATCCATGAGGAAGCGGGTTTGATCCCTGGCCTCGCTCAGTGGGTTAAGGATCCAGCGTTGAGGTGTAGGTCACAGACGTGGCTCAGATCTGGTGTTGCTGGGGCTGTGGGGTAGGCCAGCAGCTGCAGCTCCAGGTAGACCCTTAGCTCAGGGGGTTCCATGTGCTGCCCCTGTGACCCTAAAAAAGAAAAGCAATTGAGAAAGATGGTGGTGACGGGGGAGGGATTTAGAGTTGGGATAGGTTACAAGATCCTATCATGGTTACTGTCAGCAGGGATGGTGACTGAATGTGCTTTGTGCTGGGCTCTGAAGTTTATACGCCTTATGTCCTTTAATCTTCTCCATGGTAACCCCGGAGGTGGGGGCTTTCCCACCCCATTTTATAGATGGGGACACAGGGTGCCGAGGAGTTAAGAGTCTCGCCTGAGGTCACGTGGCCAGGACACGCCAGAGCAGGGGTTTGAGCTGAGGGGCTGTTTGGCCTCCAACAAACTGACTGCAGCCTAAACCAAAGACCGCTGCGTCCAGCCCCAGGAGGACGAAGCGCCCTTGGGGAACAGGGTGCCAAGAAGGGCAGAAAGGAGGCTTAAGGAACAGTCCCACCCAGGAATGTCAGGTGGGAGATGAGGGGTGACGGGGCCTGTAATGGAGGCGAGGGCCGAGCAGTCTGATAGGGTTTTTGGAAGGAGTGGGGGAGAGGGTGGCACCCAGCCAGAGGGTCCTGAGAAGTGAGACCTCCACCTGGCTGGGCAGCCCAGGTAGCCCTCCCTGCAGGAGGCAGGGGACCTTAGACCCACCGCCCTCCCTCCCCCGCACAGGGAGGCCTCTTCCAGAAAAGGAAAAACAGCCTTGTCTTGGGGCACACCTGGCTGCCCCACCGGGGCCGGGCATTAGGTTTCAGGAACATTCGATAACATGCCTGGGGCAGTCCCCTGGGGAGGGGGCTGTGTACCCCTCTCTGCCCGTATCCAGTCCCTTTTACTGGCTGCTCACCAAAAAGCTACTTACTTTCCTGAAAGCCAGCGAGTACACAGTACACCTGTGTGGTGTCGGGGGCACTGGGACAAACAGGCTGCTGAATTAAGTGGCTGCTCTGAGCTGAAGAGGGAGGGCAAACAGGGGTGGGGGGCGCGGGGGCTGCGTAGGGAAGAGCCATTCAGGAGGCAAGAGGGAAAGTGTCTTGTCTCAAGGGGCAGGTAGAAACGCAAGGTTGACAAGGTAGAAACAGGACCACTTCCATCAGTCTTAGAAACTCTCTTAGCGCGCAGGTTTAAAAATCTTAGCTGAGAAATTCCCTAGTGGCGCAGGGGGTTAAGGATCCAGCATTGTCTGTTGCTGTGACTCAGGTCGCTGCTGCGGTGCAGGTTCGATTCCTGGCCCCGGAACTTCTGCATGCCAAGGGTGCAGCCAACAAAACAAAACAAAACAAAACTGAGCTGAAATTAATGACTTGGGCAAGAGGAGGAGTGGCTAGGAGATACAGTTGCTCTTGGCTTGGAGAGGAAGGGTTCAGACTCTGGTGATCAAATTATGGCCCATCTTAATGGACCCTCATGCCATCCATTCAGACTTCTGAAAAACTGGCTATGGAACCTGGTTTATTTAGCCTGAGGAAGCCAGTTTCCTATCATGGTTCAAAGTGCATGTCTGGTTAAAGTGGTCACCCATTTAGCAGGTGTGTGACCTGGGGCAAGCTCGTTGGCCTCAATTTCTTCATCTATAAATGAGGGCAATAATAAAACTTGCAACATGGGGGTGCCATGTCAATTAAATGAGCCTAGCATGCAGTAGGAACTCAATAAAAGCCAGCCGCTATTATAGTTACTTCTGCAGTTGGGGAGCAAATGGCTGGCATGGAATTTGCAAGAGTTCATCTTTCTCTGGACTGTGCCCTGCTATCACAAAGAGTCAATGTGTGGCAGGATGAGCCCTGGGCTGGGGCCAGGAGACACTGATTCCAGTTCCAGTTCTTTCATTGATGGCTGTGTGATTGTGGGCAAGTCTCTTTCCCTCTCTGGGCTTCAATTTTCTCACCTGGGCAGGGAAGGAGTTGGACCAAAGGACTTCTCAGCCTAGTAGGTCTGTCTGTGAGATAACTTGAACATCACATGTAGAGTGGAGGAGCCTCTGACTGGCCTCAGGGAGGCTCGGCAGGAAGGATCTTAAAAGATAAAGAACCATTCTGATGGCAAAGGCAGCTGGAAAGTCTTCCCTCTTAGCACACCTCACTCAGAGCCCTCGTGGGTCTTCTCCTGGCCACTGTGTTTTGTTCTGAGTTGGGTGGAGAGGACTCATTTCCCTGCCCTGCACAGGCTTACACCAGCACACACAGGGTACCCTCCCAGGGGGCATGGGGGCACGTGCAGGCACACACGTAACACACACGCAGAGCTGCTTACATGGCCCATGTAGAAACTGCACCTCTCGCGCCCACATGGTGTGGTGTGGCTGGTGGTCTCAGAATGCCTGGATCCTGGGAGGAATGTTACCAGATTTAGCAAATAAAAATACAGGATGCTCAGGGGAAAGAGAACACAGAGCTCTAACAGGGCTGATATTTTGTACTTTTATTTTAGTCTTTTTGCCTTTTCTAGGGCTGCTTCCCACAGCCTATGGAGGTTCCCAGGCTAGGGGTCGAATCTGAGCTGTTGCTTCTGGCCTATGCCACAGCCACAGCAACGCAGGATCCGAGCCACGTCTGGGACCTGCATCACAGCTCATGACAACGCTGGATCCTTAACCCATTGAATAAGGCCAAGGGTCTGAACTGGCAACCCCATGGTTACTAGTAGGATTCGTTAACCACTGTGCCATGACGGGAACTCCAGGCTGATATTTTGTAATTGATTGACAAAAGCTGAATCCTGGACATTTAGAAGGTTCTGCCGACCCTGACAGGATGCAGGATGCTTTCAGCAAATGTAAGATGTGATCTGTGTGTGCAAAATACCTGGCAACCTGTCCTGGAGGCCCCCAGGTCTGATAGGAGTTGGAGGGGTGACTCCAGAAGGCTTCCTGGCATGGGAGGAGCAGTTCATTGGAAAAGGTCCGGAGCAGGGCTTGGGGCTTTGCTGGGTGAGGGGGCCTGGCTGCGCTGTCTTCTGAAAGCTGATCCCCTTCCCTCACCAAGCAATGCCCAGTGCTTTGCCCACCTTTCCATTGGCCTGTTGCCTGGGGGGTGAGTGCCAGGATGCTGCTGTTCCAGGGTGGGCCTGACTTAGGGACGCATTACCTTGTCGGGAAGAAGAGAGAGTCAGAAGGACCCAGCTCAGACTTCATACCAACCCCTTCAGGTGCCTGAGCCAGGAATAGCCCCCTTTGTTTCTTTTCTTTTCTTTTTTCTTTTCTTTTCTCTTTTCTTTTCTTTTTCTTTTCTTTTCTTTTCTTTTCTTTTTCTTTTCTTTTCTTTTCTTTTCTTTTCTTTTCTTTTCTTTTCTTTTCTTTTCTTTTCTTTTCTTTTCTTTTCTTTTCTTTTTCTTTTTCTTTTGCTGGCTTTACCCTCAGCATATGGAAGTTCCCAGGCTAGAGGTTGAATCGGAGCTGCAGGTGTTAGCCTACGCCACAGTCATGGCAATGCAGGCTCCGAGCCACATCTGCAACCTACCCTGCAGGTTACAGCAATGCCAGATCCTTGACCCACTGAGTGAGGTCAGGGATTGAACTCCCATCCTCATGGACACTATGTTGGGTTCTTAACCCTATGAGCCTCAGTGGAAACTCTACGGCCTCCCTTCTAACTCTTTGTTCATCAGCTTTCAGAGTGGATGGGAACCCTCCCCACTTTGCAGATGAGCCAACCGAGGCCCAGGAAGATTCTGCCTAGGCCTCTAGGCTGTTTGCTGTGCAACGGGTAAGAAGCCATTAGCCTCCAGCTGAGCCTGAGCTGGCTTGTGGGGCTTCAGCCTACCCAGGATGGGTAGGGGCTGCATTTAGTGGGCACCACTGTGCGTGGGGGACCCATCAAGCTGTGTGGCAAAGCTGAGGTTTGGGGAGGAAGTGTTGGTCAACCTACCTCTCTACCCTCCCTTTCACCTGCGCGGATCAGAACAGAGTGGGGCAGCCGTCATCGCAGTCCCCTCAGGAGACAACCTGCCTCCAGTCTCAACACAGGAAGTGGTGAAAGACATGGTTTGGGGGCCTGTGGACGTCTCGTGCAAATTCCTGCTTTGTCCCTTTGCTTGGACAAGTCATTGCTCTCCCTTCCTCTCCTGTGAAGTGAGGACATTAGCACCTGATAGGGTTGTTGCGGGGTTGAATTCATGCAGGCAAAATACTTCACCCAGTGCACAGCACACACAGAGGCGTGGGAACTGGTTGCTATTGTTTATTAATACTTATCAGAGTGATGCTGTAACTACATTCTTTCCACAAACATTTACAGAGCAGCTTCAGTGAACCAGGTCCTGTGCTAGGGACCAAGGAGGTCCTCAGGGCAGGTCTCGAGGGCTTCTTGTCCCCTAGGAGCTGCTGACAGTCTGGAGGAGCATCAAAGTAAGACACATACAATGCGTTTAGTGAGCAAGGCAAGTTGGTGGTAACCAGAAGTCCTGTGACTTGATTTTTTTTTTTCTAACTTTGCTCTACTTTTTTTTTTTTTTTTTCATGCAGTGGCTTGATGTGGGATCACAGTTTCCAGACCAGGGATTGAACCTGGGCCCGCAGAGGTGAAAGCATTAAATCCTAACCACTAGACCATCAGGGGACTCACATGACTTGATCTTAAAGTGTAGGATGATTTTGATGGAGAAGCCTGTGGAAGTCAGGGAGGGCTTCCTGGAGGAGGAGAGGTTCAGGCTCTGGTTAAGAATCCTATGCTCACTGGCAGGCCTCATAGGAATGTGCTCTTGATGAGTGGCCCTGCCTGTGTGCCCAGGGGCTGGGCAGAGGCACCAGGAGGAAGGAAAGGGAAATAAGTGGCCATGGCTGGACTGGAGTTTGGAAGAGCTGGGAAACCTCTTCCCTTGTTCCATGACTTGTTCTATGACCTCAAGCCCAGAGGAGAAGAGACAGGCAAGACCCAGGCATCTCCCACTGTGTGGTCCTGGCTTGGGAGCTGCTCTGCAGACACACCGATAGCCAGTGACACTCATTGCTCACTGCAGGCTTTGTCCTTCTCCACATGGGTAAGACCTTCTTCTCATCTTGGGGCTTCTCTCTGGTTGACCATGTATCACAGTGACCAAGGCTACTACAAAAACAGAAAAAGGCAAGAGAACTCTATCTCCTTCCAGAGTGGGACACTTCCTGTTTCATCATGTCCCTGCCACCTGACTGATGGGATCGGACAGTCCAAGCTTATTAGTGCAGGCGTCCCTTCCAGCCAGCAGCTCACCTGGGGACGTCACGAAGGGCCTTTAGCTTTGACAGTGATGAGAAATTTGGCTTCCAGGGAGAAACCATCTGAGAGGGCTGAGCCTTGTCCCAAGGCATCCCCTTCTGCTCAGCCAGTGCCTAGCCGGGCTCTGGGTCCCCTTCCCCAGGGAGGAGGCCCTTTGTGGGTCCTGGAGGCCAGCCACGGACCATCTCCCAGATCATGGACCATCTCCCAGGTCAAGGCCCTTGATGGTTGTGGGGAGAAGAGATCTCAGCAAGGCCTACCCTGACCATTTGCCTGATAGGAAACTGAGGCCTGGGGAGCAGAGGGATTTGCTCAAAGTCATGGAGCATGTCAGGAAAAGAGTGGCTGCCGATAAGCGTGTGGGTGCAGGAGGTGGAAAGACGAGGCCTGAGCCTCGCGATGGCTGTGTGACTTTGGATGGCACATGGCCTCAGCCCACAGGACAGCGGAGGGGATTGAGGGAATACATGTCAGTGACTCGTGCCAAGCCTGGTGCAGACAGAGGGTCCCACTCCCACTGGTCATCGCTCTTTTTGTTTTGACCGTCATTAAGCCCATACCGCCTGTGGGACCCATCAGTTCGCAGCGGGGTCTTCTGTCTGTCTGGGCAAGCTGCCCAGCAAGCGTCATGCTGCGACTCTACTCCGGCTTTGTCCTGTGGCCTGGAGCTAAATGGTGGAGGCTTCTGGAGGCCAGGCCACTGGGAGGCAGAGCTCCGGCAGGAGGGGGAATGCTCCCTGTGGGCAGCAGCAGCACTGTCATTGCTGTCACCACCTACCTTGGCTGGGCTCCAGAAAGCGCCAACTGAATGAATGGAGGATGGAAGATCTGCCTGTCGGTTCCTCCAGAACTGGGCCCCCGCCCCCCGGAGCTCACATCTGAAGCAGAAAGAGCATGAGTTTTGCAGCCAGTTGGCCTCCTTCTCTGTCTGCAAAAGGGGTGCTGTTTATCCTGCCGGCTGGATGGGAGGATGCGTGCAGTGCCTGTGGCGCATGGCTGGCAATTCCAAAATGGGAGCTGGATTGCGCCTCACCTCGCCTGCACCTGCACAGACATCCAGCCCCTCCCACGATGCTCCTCACGGCCCCTTGGACAGGCAGGAGACGCGTTTCCCCTCCCACTGGGTGTGCAGGTGAGGAAACTGAGGCCCCGAGAGGGCAAGTGACTTGCTCCAAGCATCAGCAGCAAAGCCAGGGCCCCGGGCCGTACCTCTGGGCTCCCAGGCCAGTCCTCATGTTGCTATGATGCTTCTGGATGACATTAAACCAGCCAGCAGTTTCTCAGCCCTTCTCTTCACCAGCCCAGGGGATCAGGTGCGTCTTCCTCTTCCAAGGAGTAAGCAGCCCTTTGAGTTGAGAGTGTATTGGGTTTCCAACCCAGGGATCTGGGTCCAGCTTTAAGCAGGGCTCCGAGAGAAGGGGGGAAGGGGTCCCCAGTCACAGGATGGGCTCTGTGGGCAAAGGGCCTGCGACCCCAGGCTGGGGATCCTGTTCGGGCTGGCTTCCGGGGGAGATGTTCGTAGCTTCCTTTTGGGGCTCTCACTCAGCCCAGCCGGACAGACAGCGCTCACCACCTGGCTCGGCATCCCGGTGATTAGGCTTTAATGAGTTGGCTGCAGAGAGCTCAGTGGCCTGGGGCCATTCTCCCAGGCCTGCAGGATGCACCTCTGCCCTGGTTGCGGCTCTGGGTTTTGTGTTTCGAGCCAACCTGCTCCTCGTATATCTATTTGGAACCAGCAAGCCCCCTAGAGCATTTTATGGGGTTATTTTGAATTAAGAGTTTTAACAGCCTGCAATGCAAACCTAGAAGCCTTTAAGGAGAGAGAGCAAACGAGGTCGGCAAGGGGGAGAAGGGAGGAAATCCCAGCTGTGCTGTGACGCTGGGCTTGATTATGTCCGTGACAGGAGGCTGGATCTTCTAAGACAAGAATCCCCCCATGGCTTACAAAACACTCTCCTGTAATTCTATTTAAACCACACAGCCGCTCTGAGAGGTAGTGATTGTTGGTTTTCCTGATTACGTTGATTTTACAAAGGATAAAACTGAAGCTCAGAGAGGCTCTGAGGCTTGTTCAAGATCACACAGCAAAGAGCAGGCAGCGCTGGGATCCTGGCCCAAGCCTGGTGTTTCTTCCTGACACCATAGTGTTCCCCTCCAAAGGGTTTTTCCATCTTCCAGTAAAATGCTAGCGGTGGGGAAGTTCCCGGTGTGGCTCAATGGGTTAAGAACCCAACATAGTGTCTCTGAGGATACAGGTTCGATCCCTGCCCTCGATCGGTGGGTTAAGGATCCAGCGTTGCTGTGAGCTGTGGTGTAGGTCTCAGACACAGCTTGCATCTTGAGTTACTATGGCTGTGGTGTAGGCCAGCAGCTACAGCGCCCATAGCCTGGAGAACTAGCTATCAGAACTAGCATGGGAACTTCCATATGCCGCAGGTACCGTTCTAAAAAAAAAAAAAAATGTGGCCTTGGCTCTTAGTGAGGCCTGGGGCCGGCACAGAGGTGGGGAAGAGGTCACCTGAGAATCTATTTGACACTGAACCATGATCTTAGAGGACTGAGCTCTCACTTGCTCTTCTGAATGACAGAGGTGGGAGGTTGGGAGTGGACCCTGGCTATGGAGCGGGGCACAAACGCGCTTGGTACCGCCTTGGGTTGGAGGCAGAGATCAGCCTATAGGATGCCACGAGGGAGTGCTTTCAGGAACAAAACCTACAAAGGGGTCAGGGAGGCAGGACTGGGTGGCGGGAGATTGGGCTTCGAGGCAATTGTAACAGAACCTCCAGCTGACCCATGGGGACCTCTGGAAAGGGCTGGTCCTTCAGGGATGCTGTGAATCAAGGCCAGGGGAGGCTCATGGTCCTGTCCCACAGCCCAGTCACTGGACACTGGCCGCCCCAGGAAGGGTGTAACCTTGGACTAGGCGGCTTCCTCCAGAGGAGGGCAAGGTCTGGAGAAGGACTCAGCTGTGAGGGGTCCGGGCTGTGCAATGTCACAGACACAGGTCTGTGTGATTGATCTCTTCTCACCTGGCATTTTCTTGTCCCTGGTTCATCCAATCTTTGAGTGCAGATGTTGCAGAAGGGAAACCTGCTTTCAATTCTGTTTAAGTCCACGTGGATTTCCTGAGGGCTTCGGATGGGTTGGGCTTTTAGAAGCCTTGAGGAGAACGAGAGATAAATAAGATGGGGTCCTTGCAAAACTTTTATCCCATTGGCAAGACATAGTCTTTTCCTGTGAAAACTGGGATGACAGAAGAACTGATGTTTTGGTGGGTGGTGTTTATTAAATACTATGTGCCAGGCACCAGGTCAAGCACTTCACAAGCATTAGCTCAGGCATCCTCTCAACAATTCTGGATGGCTAGAGAGTCTTGTTACCTCATTTCCTAGATGCGTTCAAGGTTTTCCCCATAAATAGCTGGCAAGTGGTCAAACTGGGATTTTATTTTATTTTAAAAAATATTTTCATATGCATCTTTTTTTTCCTTTCTTCTTTTTGGTCCACCCCATGGCATATGGAGTTCCCAGACCAGGGATCGGATCTGAGCCACAATGCTGGGTCCTTTCCCACTGGGCCGGGCCGGGATTGAACCTGCATCCTGATGCTCCAGAGATGCCGCCGATCCTGTTGTGCCACAGTGGGAACTCCCAAACTGAGATTTTATTTATTTTATTTTGGTCTTTTTAGGCCCACACATGCAGCATATTGAAGTTCCCAGGCTAGGGGTTGAATTGGAGCAGCAGCTGCTGGCCTACACCACAGCCACAGCAACTCCATATTCAAGCCAAATCTGTGACCTACACCAGAACTCGTGGCAACACCAGATCCTTAACCCACTGAGCTAGGTCAGGGATGGAACCCACATCCTCATGGATACTAGTTGGGTTCCTTACCACTGAGCCACAGCGGGAACCCCTGCAATGGCTTCTAGATCCTGTCGCTTTGTTACCTGGTGAGGTACTGCTAAGGGTATAGCAACTGCTCTCTAGGAAACAAATAAACAAACAAAAACAAGAAAAAACTCTCTGAATTGGGGTGTTTGCTAATTGCAAATACTTCCACCCGGGGCCAATTGGTGTTACTAAGGTCATGCCACTGAAGGCAGAGATGGGGAGTGAGGCACAAGAGGTTCTCATAAGCCAGTGCGATCTGGTGCCAGCGGTCCCCTGCCAGTCACTTTCAGGCCTCTAACATCTCTATGGCCAGAGCTGGATCCTAAGGGTCCAACTCGTAATGTGTCCATCCAGGGAGAGAAATGATTCCTTGGATCCACTTGTCTGGGTCCCAGTGGGTGTCATACTGACAAGCTGAGGACATGGGTTCCTTGTGCAAGTCAGCTGTTCCCACAGAGGGGACACCTCCCACCCCTGGCCTGGGACATCACACTGGCCACCACCCTCCCCTGGGTCTGATAGTTCCAGGTCCGGACCTGTGCTGGCCCACCCCTGCTCTGAAGCCATGATAACCTCTCACACTTAGAGAGCGCTTTACAGTTTGCAAAGAACTTTTCCACAGCCATCTGCTCATGCATCCTGCCCAACCATCCCGTGAGGGTGGGTGTGTGGGTGTGAGTACCATCGATTTACAGATAAGTCATCTAAGGCTTGGAGATGTTTACAGACTCGCTCAAGGCCACACCAACAAGCACATGGTGGCAGAGCAGGGCCTAAACCCCCTGATCCCCATCGCCCATTTTCTTCTGTTTTGGGCAGATTGAGTCTCACAAATATTCCAGAGCATACCCTAAATTGAAAGCTGGGTTAAAACCCACATGCCTGGATTTATCCTTTTAATTTAGAAACATTAGTATTGGGTTATCTACCCAATTCTTCATCAGTCCCCATTGGGTGAAAACAGGGAGATTTGGGAGGAAGAGGGGACCTTCGCCACCCTTCTTAGGCGATTCAGTCCCTCCCCGGTGAGTCTATTCTCTCCCCAGCCTTTTCCCCAAACCCAGACACTGCAAGGCCCAGGTGACTGCAGAGAAGCAGGCAGAGGTAATATTTCAGCCCAAGGTGTTTCAGGTCAACAGCTTCTGCAGTCAGGATGACACAGGTATTTACTACAGGAAATCCCTGGCAGGGACCATCTATGCTTCTCAAAGAGACAGCAATAAAGGCATTTTGCCTGGAGCATGGGCCTTCTGAGGCTGATCTGTTGGACGCTGCATGAACATTCCTGCAGAAGGTGGAATCTGTTCTGATGAGGAAGTGGTGAACAGCACCTCCGGGGTCGGGCCAGGGAGATTTATACCTGTGACCTGCGATCAGCTGTCCTCTCGGCTCCAGGATGGAACAGCTGCAGTGTTTGACTGGACTCCCAGGGGAGGTAAACCTGCCACCCACTTGACACACCCACCCACTCGACACACCCACCCACTCTCTGCGAAGTCTCATCTTTGTTTTCTTCCAGTGCAGTTTTCTTTTCTTTTCTTTTCTTTTTTTCGTTTTCTTTTTTTTTTCTTTTGTATTTTAGGGCCATACCCGTGGCATATGGAAGTTCCCAGGCTAGGGGTCCAATCAGAGCTGTAGCTGCCAGCCTATGCCACAGCCACAGCAAAGTCAGATCTGAGCTGTGTCTGCACCTACACCACAGCTCTTGGCAACGCTGGATCCTTAACCCACTAAGCAAGGCCAGGAATCAAACCTGTGTCCTCAAGGATACTAGTCAGATTCGTTTCTGCTGAGCCATGATGGGAACTCCCCAGTGCAGTGTTAAAGCCTGGATGAATGTTTCTAAAACTTGCTTAGTGGTGGGGAGAAGAGATTTGTTAAAAATGCAGATTCTGGAGTTCCCGTTATGGCTCAGCGGGTTATGAACCCGACTAGTATTCATGAGGATGCGGGTTCCATTCCCAGCCTCGCTCAATGGGTTAAGGATCCAGTGTTGCCATGAACTGTGGTGTAGGTCACAGACGTGGCCTGGATCTGGCATTGTTGTGGCTGTGGCATAGGCTGGCAGCTCTAGCTCCAATTTGACCCCTAGTCTGGGAACTTCCATGTGCGGCCCTAAAAAAGCAAAACAAAACAAAGCAAAACAAAACAAAACAAAAAAAACAAACCGGGTTCCCAGGTCCTCTCCCCTAACTTAGTAGGTGGATGGAGTGAAGAAACTCTAATGTTAACAAGATCACTCATAATTCTTATAATTAGATAAGTGGGATGGAATAAATTTGGCAGATGTGGCCAGTGCTTCTCAAAATACAGCAGGTGTCTGAATCAGTGGGAAGGCTCTGTTAAAAACAGTGCTGACCTCCTTTTGTGAGCCTGAGCATTTGCATTTCCAACACACACCCAGGTGAGGGGGGTGCCACTGGGGTGGGGCTAACACTCTGAGAGCCATTGGTGTAGACAGATGCTGGAGCCAGGCTTGACTTGTGTAAGCCTCAATTTCAGCATCTGTAATATGGGATTGGTAGCAATATTTACCTCCAAAGGGTTATTAT
The DNA here is from genome assembly GCF_016906955.1 of Phacochoerus africanus. Classification (NCBI taxonomy): domain Eukaryota; kingdom Metazoa; phylum Chordata; class Mammalia; order Artiodactyla; family Suidae; genus Phacochoerus; species Phacochoerus africanus. The sequence continues at coordinate 127,994,945 of NC_062558.1, forward strand.
GAGGATTAGCTATGTCAATATTTGTCAAGCAGTGTCTGGCACATGGGAAATTAGTATTTCGTAAATGTTTGTGAAAAAGATAAAATGCCAGCTAAGGTTACAGGTAAACGTTCTTTCATGCACTCAGTGATACTTCATGACACACTGTGCTGGAACCAGCATAAGTACTGGAGGCAGACACAATTCTTTCTCATTCTGTGCAAAGAGTGGTAGATTTCTTGGCTCTGAATGGTGTATTCCTCCAGCATGTCATTTATCTGTGCAGGTCTTGAAAACCATTCTATGATCAATGTCAGGACCTCGTCCTATGGTCCCAGCATCCTGGACTTAGTCTTCATAGCGTTCATCCTGATCCTTAACCACACACCCACACCCATTTGTGTGATGGTCTAGCAGCTACTTCCTGGTGGACAGTCCGCTTAGTAGGGGGCAGACTCTGTCTCTGTGGCTTGTCCCTGCTAAGTCCCCAGCACATGGTGCAGAGCTTGGCACATTGTAACTGCTCAATAAATTTGTTCGATAAACGGATGATGGATGGATGGATGGATGGATGGATGGATGGATGGATGGAGGCACGGATGAATGGTGAGCAAGGATCAGCCTGGGTTGCACACCAGCCTCTTCCAGGTGACCACGGCAGACTCCTGACAGGCTTTCTTGCCTCTATTCTTGGCCCCTTCAGTCTGTTTCCCCTCTGCACCTGTGGAGGGGGTTCTAAAACTCAGACCTTCTATGCTCACTCCCCTGCTTAAAACCTCTCCTGCTGTGTCCCTCTTTCAATAATGTCTTCTATGGGCATGTGTGGTCCAAACTTCATGACTTATGAATTAATTCATGTCTCTACTTACAAGTAATCAGTTACAAGGCTGTCAATCAGAACTGATAAGAAGTGCTAATAAAATTTCTGCTCAAAGCAAAGCTGTCTTACTGACCAATGAAGATTTACCATGTGTAAATGTATGGCTCCTGTTAGGCTTCTAGAATTGCTGAAAATAGCTCATGGATACCCCTTCCTTATAACTGGCTACTCAGACTCAGGGCTCAGGGATGCTTGATGGGAAACCATGTGATTCAGGGGAAAGGGCGTATTTCTGAACCTGGAGTAGAGGCTCACATACTTGGCCTTTTTTTCTCCTTTTTTCTTTTTAGGGCCCCTCCTGTGGCATAGAGAAGTTCCCAGGCTAGGGGTTGAATCAGAGCCACAGCTTCTGGCCTGCACCACAGCCACAGTAACTTGGGATCCAAGCCATGTCTGCAACCTACACCACAGCTCATAGCAATGCTGAATCCCTGACCTACTGAGCAGGGCCAGGGATCTAACTGGCATCCTCATGGATACCAGTCTGGTTTGTTTTCCCTGGTCCACAATGAGAATTCTGCCTTTGACTTCTTATCTGAGTTTTGTCTCTTGCTCCTTCCTATGGGCTGTCTGTTCATGGGGGGTCTCCTTGACTAGGTCTCCGTGACTCGAGGGCCAAAGTCTAGCCCAGCACAGAGCGTGCCCAAAAACTATGGAATAAATGAATGGCACTGCATAATGTACAACAGGTTTACTTTTAAATTATTTTCACATTATTTTTCTCATAATTTTAGTTTTTCAAATTTTAATGCACAGGTGACCCTTATGAAGGCTCAGCATGGAGTTTCTATACCTAAGTGTTTACCTACATATGATAGAATGCTAACATGTTACTCACTGGAAATCTTAAAAGGGTTGAAATAAAGGGGCCAGGACAGAGGATTTCCTTGAACAGAGCACTCAGAATGTGGTACATCCCCCCATTTCATCTCTCCCTGCCCACCGCCCCCCATGGCTTCCCCAGAAACTGGTATTTCCTCCTCACTTCCGGCCAAAGGAGACAGGCTCAAGGGAATCACTCAGAAAGTTTGACATATGTCCCCTAGAACTGGGGACCTGGGTACCTGAGCCTTCCCATGAGGCTAGGGGACCTGGGGGTGGCTGGTGGGGCAATGTGACCTCCAATTTTGAACATGTGAGTTGGGGGGAAACTTTTAAAGCCCAAGGGGATGTCTTGAGTAGTGGAAGGAGAAGCTCCCAGCAGGGATGTCTTTCTTGGGCAAACCCAGAAAAAAAGCCTCCCCTTCAGGAGAAAGAAGGAGCTTTGAACACTGCAAGAGCCAGCGGCATGTGATTGCAGGGGAAAGAGGAAATCCTCCCAACCTGTGGGCTCACTGTGGTTGGAGGACAGGGAGGAGAAGGGGGAGCCCACCGTGTCACCACGGCAGCCTCCCTGGTAAAGAGAGGGTGGGGGTGAGTAATTGGAACCCTGCCCTTGACATTTTAGTCACCCAAGTTAGACTGTGTTGGGGACTCACAGTGGCCACAAGACTGTTACTGAAGAGTGACCAGAAGAGGGACAGGAGCTGCCTGAGATTTAATCCCAGGGCAGAGAAAGAACATCCCTTGAAGCTGGTTTGAAGGGACAGTTGGATTTGATGCGGGGAGGTTGGAGAAAATTGTTCAATATAATGGCTACACTACCATATTGACAGAGACATATGAAAACACATTCACATAGTACACACAGAGAGCACGGATTTGTGTCTATACATGACATAGGATATAGGCATATATATAACATGTATCCATATATACAAACTACTATTTTTGAGAATCCATTACTGCGCACGCTCTAAACCAGGTATCCTTATGGACATTAGTTTTAAATTTCAAATGAGATAGATACCATCCTTTTTTTTTTTTTGTCTTTTTGTCTTTTCTAGGGCTGCTCCTGAGGCCTATGGAGGTTCCCATGCTAGGGGTCTAATCAGAGCTGTAGCTGCTGGCCTATGCCAGAGCCACAGCAATGCGGGATCCAAGCCGGGTCTGCGACCTACACCACAACTCACAGCAATGCCAGATCCTCAACCCACTGAGCGAGGCCAGGGATCGAACCCGCAACCTCATGGTTCCTAGTCGGATTTGTTAACCACTGAGCCACAACGGGACCTCCGATATCATCCTATTTTACAGATGATAAAACTGAGGATCAAAGGCATGGGATCTTTTATCCTAAGATTACATAGCAGGTGGCAGAGCTGTAATTGAAGCCCAGGCCCCCTCCCTTACCCACACTATATCTTTGTCTCCCCTACTATGTGCCTGAGCTGGGTTTGTCCTCAGGGTCCTGGTCTTTTCCAAAACCTTATGTGGCCTGTCGAGTGGGCAGTTCCTGTGTCTCTATTCTGAGTGCTCTCTCTATGCATAGATAGGTTGTGAATATTTGACATGCTATTGGTGCAGGCTAACAGACTCCTTTTCCCTCTTGGTTTGGCCAGGTCTTGGGTGGCTTCTGAACAACACAAAGTCACATGTCTAAGGCACACGAAGAAGGCAACAGGGCTGTGGAAGCCTGGGGGACCAAAATAGTGTGGGGGTGGGGGGGGGTGAGGTGGGCGTGGCATAGAGACCCAACTCACAGCTTGAGTATGTGGTCAGATAGATCTGCTTGTACCAGTGGAATTTCAGTGTAAGCTTGTCTCCCTCCTTCCATCCTCTGGTCCTCTCTGCATGCTGTCCATGTGGTCAAGAGAAGCCCTTTATTTCTGGAACTTCTGGGACCTTGCACAGCCCACACATGGTCATTCATCCCATCTCATTGGGCACCATTTTGGGTACCTAAACCTGATCTCCATGAAGCAGGCTGTGGCCCCATAGGGCTGCGCTGGGGGAGGTGGAGGGGGAGCTGCTACACTGGCATTTTATACTCTGCTGTAGTTGTCTTGACATTCTCTGAATAAGGGGTGATTTCATTTTCTACTGGGCCCTGCAAATTATGTAGCCGATTCTGGAGGGGGGCACCTTTGTCTGACAACCTCCTGGGTCCTTCACAGGGCCCAGCACCAGGCAAATTCAGCCCAAACCCTGCTAAGCATGACATTATTAAACAGCAACAAGCCTGGTCAGGGTCAGGGTGGCGTGGGCTCGGTGACTCCTGTATGCCTTATGTAGGAAGGGACTTGGTTTCCAGGCTTCCACCAAATGCAGAAAAAAAAAAAAAAATCCAATATAAACTGAGCTCTACCCAATATTCTGTGATAATCTATGTAGGGAAAGAATCTGAAAGAGAATGGATATGTGTACACGTATAACTGAATCACTCTGTTGCACAGCAGAAGTTATCACAGCATTGTAAATTATCTACATTTCAATAAAACTTAAAAAAAAAAGAAAAACAAACAAAAACTGAGATCTGTCAGGAAGGTACTCTTCTTAACTAAAGAAAAGAGAGAAAATATTCCTCCCATTCTTCCACCAGAGACAAACCCCAGAAACAAATACACAGAACCAGGCATCTGGCCATAAAACCTTGAAAACAGAGAGAAACATCCCCTTGGGTAATAAGTAATTAGCAGCAGGTATTTTACTAAAAGGATTGAAGGGATGCAAAGCTTCCCTGGCAAAGCGATTGATAGAGAACTGGTACTTCCAGTGGACTCTGAACAAGCACAGTAAACAATGAGAATTCATGTTCTGCAAATCCCAAGGGCCCAAGGTACCGGATGACCCACCATCTGTATGGTCAGGGGCTGACCAGGAAAACAGAAATCACGTCAGGTATTTATAACAGAGGGAATGGAGCCCAGGGAATTTGTTCCGCAGGTGATATAGAAGAGCCTAGGTTGCAAACAGGATTCGGTGAAGCACGGGGAGAGTGGTCTGGGCAGGGAGCCACGCCCACCCAAAACAAAGGGCGGAGATGGTGCTACCGGAGCCGGGTCTGATCTGGAGTCCGGCAGTCTGTTCAGTGAAAGCTGAAGCTGCGAAGACACCCCAGGCAGAGAAGTAGGAGGAGAAACACCAAGGCTTCCTCCTTTGCCCCACCCTCCCGTCCCTCGCTGGCGCCTCCCATTGGCTGACACAGGAGCCTGGGAAATGCCGCCTATTGGGTCGTCCTGCTGTAATACAGAGCAGGGAAAGGGTGTAGAGTTAGTCTGAGAGCAAACTGGCCCAGGGCTGGCACCCTAGCACAGAGTGGGAGCGGACCCTGAACCTTAAAAGACGACTGGAATGTCCCAAGGCTGCGTGAACGTCTGATAGGTTTAACCACAACGGTAACGCCAGTCAGTTATTGATGACACCATATGCCAGGTGATACTTGATTTCGTGGAAACTTTTATGACAACCCTGCGTAGTGGGTGGTCTTACACCCATTTTACGGATGACGAAACAGGCTCAGACGTTAGATAACTTGCCCTAGGTCTCAGTCACTTCAGGACTGTGTCACTCAGAACTTGTTTTCTAACTACCGTTACACCTAATGTGCCTCTGCTTTGCTATTCCTGGGCCCCGTTGGGGGAGGGTTGGTGATAGCAGAATTCCCTGCAAATCATTCACAGTTTGTGGTTACAATTGTATTCAAGGGAGCTGAGTTGGAAAAGGTCTAGATTTTTTATTTGTGGACTTAAGTTCGGCAAATTCTTCTTCTCAGCAAATGCTTTTGTTGTTCACATAAAGTGTCAAGTTAGTGGAACCTCCAGGTATTATTTTGGCCACATATCTACACCGGGCAGATCCCTTCTGACAGTCTCCTTGAGGTCCTCATCCCCAAAGTGGAAACCTGGAGTGAGCAGAACACTTTGAACAAATCTTATTCTGCCTTATCTTTTTTTTTTCCTTTTTTTTTTTTGGTAGCAATTCCAGGGGTTGTGTAGTGGAATCTCATTATATTTTTAATTTGCATTTCCCTGGTGACTAAGATGTTGAGCATCTTCTTATGTGCTTATTACCCATCTGTACATCTTCTTCTGTGGGGTGTCCGTTCAAATATTTTGCCGCCTGTGTTTTTTTTTGTTTTTGTTTTTGTTTTTTTTTTTGGTTGGGTTGTCTTTTTATTGAGTTGTAAAATTCTTTATATATTCTGGATGTATATTCTTTGCAAGATATCGATATATATCTATAAGTGTACCATATATGTGTGTGTGTATATACAGAGAGAACCTTTTTTTATTGGCCATGCCCACAGCATATGGAAGTTCCTAGGCTAGGGATTGAACCTGGGCTACAGCAATGACTTAAGCCACAGCAGTGAAAATGCCAGATCCTTAATCCACTGAGCCACTGGGGAGCTCTGCGAATCTTTTCTTATATCTGTTGCTTGCCTATTCTTTTTCTTAACAATGTTTTTGGAAGAGCAAATGCTTTAATTTTGATAAAATCCACGTTATCCTTTTTTTAAAAAAATGATTCGTTTTTTTTTGTGTGTGTGCCATCTAAGAAGTCTTAGTCTACCTCAAGATCACAAAAGTTTTTCTCTTCTTCTGGATATTTTATAATTTCAGCTTTTATCCAGGCCCACGATCCATTTTAAGCTTATTTATTTACTTATTTATTTATTTTACGGCTTCATCTGCAGCATAAATATGTATATAAAATTATCTTATTTATTTCCTTGTCATTCTTTTAGTGTCTGTAGGATATGAATTGATGTCCCCTCTTTTATCTGTCTTGGCAGTTAGGAGTTTTTTCCTGTCTTTTTTCTTGTTCAGTCTACCTAGACGTTTTTTAATTTTATTGATCTTTTCAAATAACCAACTTTTGATGTCATTGATTTTTCCACTAATTAACAATTTTTCATTTCATTGATTTATGCTCCTATATTTATTTTTCCTTCCTTTTATTAGTTTTGAGTTTAATTAGCTCCTCTTTAAATTGGAAACGTAATTTATTTGAAACATTTTTTTCCTCTCCAATTTAGATACCAAATTTATGAATTTCCTTTGAGTACTGTTTTAGCTTCCTACTACTGATTTTGATATGTATTATTATTACTCAGTTTGAGTATTTATTTCTTGTGGTATCTTTTTAAATCCATGATTATTTAGAAATGTGTTGTTAAATTTCAAATACTTGAGGATTTTCCAGGTATCCTTTTGCTATTGATTTATAATTTAATTCTATCATGGTCAGAGAACATACTCTACATAATTTTCAATATATATATTTTTTTGTCTTTTTGCCATTTCTTGTGCCGCTTCCGTGGCATATGGAGGTTCCCAGGTTAGGGTCCAATCAGAGCTGTAGCCACCAGCCTATGCCAGAGCCACAGCAACACAGGATCCGAGCCGAGTCTGTGACCTACACCACAGCTCACGACAACGCCGGATCCTCAACCCACTGAGCAAGGCCAGGGATCAAACACACAACCTCATGGTTCCTAGTTGGATTCATCAACCACTGCGCCACAATGGGAACTCCAATCTTTTTTTTTTTTTAAGACATGTTTGATGACCTAGCATGTGGTCTATCTTAGTGAATGTGCACTTGAAAGGCATGTGAATTCTGCAGTTGTTTTATAAAGAGTGTTCCATAAATATCGGTGAGCTCTAATAGGTTCAGATATTCTATATTGTTACTGATATTGTATTCTGTTAATTAATGAGAGAGGAGTTTTACATTTACCAACTATAATTATGGGTTTGTCTACTTCCCTTTTCAGTTCCAATAGCATTTGCATTATGTAATTTGAAGCTGTTATAGGTGCATATGCATTTAGGATTTATATGTCTTATCGATGTGTTGGTCCCTTTATCATTATGAAATGTCCCTCTTTATATGTGGCAACATTCCTTGCCCTCAAGTCTAGTTTCTTTGATTGTAGTATAGTTTTCTCTATCCTTTTACTTTTTTTTTTTTTCTTTTAAGGGCCACACCCACGGCATATGGAAGTTCCCAGGCTACAGGTCAAATCTGAGCTACAGCTGCTGGCCTACACCACAGCCACAGCAACTCAGGATCGGACCGAATCTGTGACCTACACCATAGCTCATGGCAGGGCCACAACCCCAACCCACTGATTGAGGCCAGGGATTGAACCCACATCCTCATGGATAGTGGTAGGATTCATTTCCACTTTACCACAAGGGGAACTCCTCTATCCTCTTACTTTTAATCTTTCTTTGTTTTTATATTTAAAGTGTGTTTCTTAGACAGCATATAGTTGGATTTTGACATATTTACTTAGTTTGACAGTATCTGCCTTTTAATTGGCATGATTATTCTATTTAAATTTAATGTAATAATGTTATGATTGTATTAAGTCTGCTGTCTTACCTTGTTTTCTCTTTGTCTCATTTGCATTTTTCCCTCTTATTCTGATTTTTCTTGGATTATTTGAGCAAATTTTAGTACTTTATGCTGTCTATAGGCTTATTAGACATATCTCTTTAATTTCTTTTTCTCTTTTCTTTTCCTACTGATTGCTCAAGGGTTTATAATATTCATCTTTAACTTTATTACAATTCATCTTCAAACATTATATCACTTGGTATACTATATGAATCTTATAACTGTATATGTCTTTTGAGCTATATTGTCATGTATTTCACTTGTACATGTGTCATAAAATAAACTTTACAACATGGTGTCACTCTTTTCTTTTAGTTAATCATCTTTTAAAGAAATTAAGGATGAGAAAAATACTTTGTATTTATCCACATATTCACCATTTCTGACATTCTTCTTTCCTTCATGGAGATAAATCTGAATTTATATCTGGTATCATGTTCTTTCAACCTGAAGTAATTCCTTCACTATTTCATGGTAGTATAGATCTGCTGTTTATACATTTTCATAGCCTCATTTTTGGGATGGGGGACAAAAATATATTTTGTCTTCCATTTTAAAGTGTGATTTTTGCTGGGTGTATATTCTTGGTTGACAGCCTATCATCTGTCTGTCTGTCTGTCTATCTATCTATCTATCTATCTATCTATCTATCTATCTATCTATCTATCTATCTATCATCTATTTCTATCCTTCTGGCTATCATTCAGCACTTGAAAGTTGTTTTTATATTATCTCCTACATTGCATTTTTCTTATGAGAAGTCAACAGTCCTTTTATTTATGTCTTTATTTTTTTGCCTTTTTTTTTTTTTTTTTGTGCTTCTTAGGGGCTGCACCTGAAGCATATGGAAGTTCCTAGGATAGGGGTTGAATTGGAACTGCAGCTGCAGGCCTATGCCACAGCCATGGAAACACCAGTTCTGAACTGCATCTGTGACCTATGCTGCAGCTTGCGGGAATGCTGGATCCCTAACCCACTCATCAAGGCCAGGGATCAAACCTGCATCCTCATGGACGCTATGTATGGATCTTAACCCACTGAGCCATAACTGGAACTCCTCAGCAGTCCTTCTTAATTTGTAATTCTATAAGTTTTGTTTCTCTGATTTTAATATTTTTCTCTTTATTTGTTTTCAGCAGTTTGATTACGACGTGGCTTGATGTGGTTTTCTTTGTGTTCATCCTGCCTGAGGGTCATTGAGATTCTTGAATATGTGGATTCAACATTCTATCAAATCTAGAAAAATTTCATCCATTTTTTTCTTTGTATATTCCCCATCCTCCCAAATTCTGGAATTCTAAATGTATGTATGTTAGATTGGTTAATATTGTCCTACAGGTCACTGAGTCTCTGTTAATTTTTTTCAATGTTTTTTTCTCTCTATGCATCAGATTAGATCATTTCTATTGCCCTGTTTTCAGGTTTACTGAGCTTTCTCCCTGCTATGTCTAATCTGCTGTTAAGTTCATTGAGAGAATCTTTCAGTTCATATATTATATTTTTCAGTTCAATAGTTTTATTTGGTTCTTTTTGTATTTTTGATTTTATCTGAATTATGTTTACATTTTCCTTTAAATCTTTAAATTATTTATTATAGTTGTTTCATAATTCTTGTCTGCTAATTCTATTATTTAGACCATTTGTGAAACTTTCTATTGGCTCATTTTTCTCCTAGTTATTGGTGACATTTCCTTGCTTCTTTGCTTGTCTAGTAATATTTGACTGTATTCTGGGCATGTGATTATTACCTAGTTGAGTGTGTGGATCTTGTTGTTCTTAAAAATGTGTTTTATTCTTCAGTTACTTGGAGAAAAGCTTAATCATTTCAAGACTTGTTTTTAAACTTTGTTAGGGTGTGTCTAGAGTAGCTTTTAATTTGGGACTTCTTTATCCCTATTCCTAAGGCCTGGGCTTTTTTGGGGTCTCTATGATGCTTTGGATATTGAAGGAAATCTCATCCATCGGCCAGTTGGTACTTGGATCTCCAAGTCCTGTATGAGCTCCGGTAGCTTTTCTTATCCTGACAGTTGTTCTTTGCCTAGTCTCATAGAGTCTCATTCTAACTATGCACTGTTTAGTATTCAGAGAAAGACTTAAGGGATCCCCACGGAGATTTGTGGAAACTTTCTCTGCACAGTTCTTTCTTCTCTTGTATTCTCTTAATCTCTCTTGAGTCCAAACTTTGTTTCCTTATCTCAGCAAATTCACTATCCTTTGCTTAGGTTCCCCTTTCCTTGTACCACGGTATACAGAGTCCCCCCAAGTGAACAAGTTCAGGAAGAAAGTTGGTTTTATGGAAGGTCTCTTCATTTTTATTTCCCTTTCTTCAAGGATCACAGTCCTACACAGTCTATTTTTCAATGTTAGAAAACAATTGTTTCAGTTCAATTTTCTACGTGTTTATAAATGGAGGCATAGTTTTTCCATTACGGCCATAGGTAGAAATTCTCTGTTTATTAAAACATCTGTGTAATATTCCATTGTGTGTTGTGCCATATTTTATTTAACCAGTTTCCTATTGTTAGACATTTATGTAGTTTCCAGTCTTCCTTTGGTAAACAATGCTGCTGTGTAAGGCATCATACCTAATTAATTTTATACATGTCTGAATATATTTGTAGAATAAATTCCTAAAAGTGTCAACGAGAAGTCAGATGCTATGTTCTATACATACACACACACACACATACATATATACACACACAAATGTGTATATATTATATATGTATATATAGACATATATATGTAATTTGATAGGCATATTCACATTGCTCTCATGGGACTTTCTATTTACATTTTACTAACAAGGTAAGAGCATGCCTCTTCCCTTCACTTTTTGACAGATTTTTTAATCCTTCATATTTTGTGGGCAATCTTCATCTCCTTTGTTAGGCATCAGGGTGGCCAACTTTTCATATATTTATGTAGTTCTTTTTATGTAAAATATCCATTGATAATTTTCACCCTACTTTCTGTATTACAAAAATCATGCCGAGAAAATAGAAATAAATACGTAAATAAATGAGAGGGTTAGACAAGCAATTTTAGGCTTCAGAGTGCTCTAAAATTTTAAAGCAAGACCCACTACAGTGCAAGTAAAACAACAAAAAAGGAAATAATTTCTAAAAGACCCCAATAAATCTTGGCATTTGGAGCAGAAAGTTGCATCAAGGGAGTTGAAGTGTAACAAAAATTAGTGCAAGATTCAGTGTTTGGATTAATCCAGATGTAACCACCTAATGAGAAAGCAAGGGAGTGTGGCTTGTTAACATGTGTGAGACAGACCTAGCTGGCTGAAAGAAAGTCCAGTCTAAGTCTAAAGTCTGGGAAGAAATGCTGCTTCAGTTTCTATCCTTGGGGATATAAATGCTGTCCTGGGAAGGGGGAGGAATTCCCTGGTCTGGACTGGCATGAACTCACCAATGGCTTCTGTCCTTGGCTTTTGGGGCCATGAAAAGAAATGGAAACCTGTCCAGGGAAGAGAGATCAAGTTGCTGAAAGAACTTGAAATCAGTTCGTATGAGAAGTGATGGGAGGAACTGAGAATATCCGACAGGCCAAAGAAAAGGCTCAGGGGCCCCTTAAATTTAGTCTGCAGATGAAGAAAGAGGTGGCCTATGGAAGAGAAAGCTGGCAGGTTCTGCCTGTTTCAAAGGAGGAGATCAAAGATCCACAATTAGAGTAAGCAGAGAGATAAATTTCAGTTCACGGTAAGGACTTTCCAACAGATCTGTCCAAAGATGATGAATGCTTCCCTATAGAGTGGTGTGTTCTCTGTCATCAGAAGTATTCAAGTATAGACTACATTTCTTTCTTTCTTTCTTTCTTTTTTTTTTTTTTTCTTTTTAGGGCCTCACCCACAGCATATGGAGGTTCCCAGACTAGGGGTCAAATTGGAGCTGTAACGGCTGGCCTACATCACAGCCACAGCAATGCCAGATACAAGCCACATCTGCGACCTACACCACAGCTCATGGCCATGCCAGATCCTTAGCCCACTGAGCGAGGCTAGGGATCGAACCTGCGTCTTCCTGGATACTAATCAGATTTGTTTCCTCTGAGCCATGACAGGAACTCCAACTATATTTCCCTCACTGGGAAGAGAGTCAAGTATCTTGTGGCTGGTTGGATTAGATTGCTTGCAAGATATGTTCCAATTCTGGTATTCTCTGATTTTTATACTCTTTATACAGATGAAGAAAATTAGGCTCCAGCAGAATGACTTGCTGGAGATTAAATGACTGATATGTTGTAAGTCCAAGTCTAGAAATTAAGTTTTGAAGACCATCAGGAAGTTTATTCTAATCCATCTTCCCCTAGGTAAGCTTGGACAAGGCTATGTTAAGATAGCCCTGGAAAGTGGTCAGCAGGGAGAGGAATTATGACAGCATGGACATACTTGGAACCCAAATTCAGGATAACTGAGTTCTAATTCTGGGTCTACCATACTCACTGTACAAGCCATTTCATCTTTCTCAATCTTAGTTCTCTTATATGCTAAACATCAATGATCTCAAGTTGTACCATCTCTACTCAACCAATCCAGAGGAACTTTTTTACTTCCTTAAAACTCCAGTAAGATTTATCATTTGCAGCAAGTACTGTCTCCTCTTCTTTATAAGTCTCCCATGTGAGTTCCCTGGGTGGGCAAGGACCATGCCTAATCTCCTGGTGCAGATCCTGGCATTTAGCAGGTACACCCTAAAAATTTTGTTTTCTAACTTCCACTTGACTTCAATTCCTGGGTCCTGGGGAAGCTCCATGAACAAATGAATAGGATCTCCTTTTACATGTGTTAGGAGAAGGTAATAAATCAATTAATATGCAAGATAAAAAGAAGATCAGGGCATCTGTTCCATCCAGGTGGTTGAAATCAACTTGTTTCCTGAGGAAGTTTTGCCCAGTCACCTCAAAAGTGTTCTGCTGCTTTAACTGTTAGAAGGAGTTTAATGATAAAAATATGTCCTCGACACGACTCTCTGTCAGACATGGAGCTCAGCCAATAACCCTATTTTCAGTCCTGACTGTAAGATGCAGGTGACTTTGGATACCAGAGTTGATGAGAAGTGTCACAATAGGCCAAATGGGACAGCTCTACTCTGACAAAAGTAGCTCCATGGCCTGGGACTTTCTTCTCGGTGGGAAGAAGGAACATTATCCCCAAGGTGCCTTTCTAGTCATGTCAACCTTATTTCCATGTCATCTACTGTGGACTTGAGCACAAAGGATCTTCCGGGCAGGTATGGATCGTGGCAGGTCAAGGCTGGCTGACTGGCTTGTTCACCTGCTGCTCCAAAATGACACAGCTGGGGTGGGGGAAGGGGAAAGGTGAGGGAGTTGTGATAGGTTGAGAAATTGAACACAGTTCCTTCCTTCTCTCCAGGAGTGTTCCACATCCACACCATTGCCATAGCCTCATGGTTGACAGGGGACCCTCCTGCCCTTTGACTCTGGGCTTGGCTCTAGGACTTGCTTTGGCTAATGGGATGTTCATAGATGCGAGAGAGGATTGAAATGTGATTGCGCAACTGGCATTCTTTTTCTGTGCTTCTGCTGTTGCTGTGGGATGTGTGTGCCCTGGGTAGCCACTGCCCTTCCTGTCTAAACCCCAGAAGGTGACGTGTGGAAGAGAGTAACCTCCATTGAGTGACAGACCTACAAACAAGACAAGTGAGTATTTGTTGTTAGTCACTGATATTTTGAGGGTGTTTTTAATGCAATGTTATGTGTCAGTAGCCGACCAATACAAAGGTAAAAGCTGGTGTGTGGGGAGGTGTCATACTGATAGAAAGTTCCAGTTCCTTTCTAAGGATTCTAGCTCAGCCCAACAGCTCTTAGCTTGCTGCTTCTTGATCTCCTTGGCTCCCCTGGTGGTCTTCAATGCTATGCTTCCCAGAGGAGCTTTTGAAATGTGGGCTCAGTCAAGCCTGTTTTGAGTTACCTGGTGTGGTAGGTTTTTGGAGTAATGGACCTCGATAAATCTAATGTTTTCTGTGTCACTTTTCTTGTGTGATTGCTTCCTAGAATGATTTTGGGCTTGGGCTGTATGATGTCCCTTGGCCAATATATATTAGCAAACGTGACGTAAGCAGTCTTTTTTTGGGGGGGCACTCCTATGGCATATGGAGGTTCCCAGGTTAGGGGTTGAATTGAAGCTGTAGCCACTGGCCTACACTACAGCCACAGCAATGCCAGATGGGAGCTGCATCTGCGACCTACACCAAAGCTCATGGCAATGCTGGATCCTTAACCCACTGAGTGAGGCCAGGGATCGAACCTGCGTCCTCATGATTACTAGTCAGATTCATTTCTGCTGAGCTGCGACAGAAACTCCTGATGTAAGCAGTCTTAAAAAGTGCATGTGCATTAGGCTTGCATCCTCTTGCTGTTGGGAACTTGTCTTCTATTCTGTGAAAAAGCTGGACTAGCCTCCTTGAGGATGAAAGACCATATAGAGAGAGGCCCCAGTCATCCTAGGAGCCTTAGACATGTGAATGAGGATATCCTGGACCATCCGGCTCCAGCCGAGGCACCAAGAATGTATCCTGGAGATCTTTCCATTCTGTTCAGAGACATCTACCTGTTTGTTTGCTTATAACTACATGGTATTTCACTGTATGGCCTGTGTGTAAGTGTGTGTATGTGTGTATATGTATACATAGTAGAATAGAATATATACACATATACGTATCAAATACTTTTTCCTGAACCAGCACCCTATGGTGGACATTTGAGTTGTTTGAGTAGAGGTTTTTAAACATAGCCTGGGAAGGCTCTCCTCGTTGGCCTCATTTATGGTGTCTCTTTCTTGGCAGGTAGCCTGCAGTAGAGGAAGGCTGGCTGCAGCCCCTAGAGAACCATTAGGGTAAATAGGACTAGGACCACCTTGGGGGTGATGTCCCCCCCTCAGGGAAGCAGCCATGAGACTCCATCAGTGGCTGGAGACTCATGCTTTGAAAGCAAAAGAGAAGGGCCTGCCTTCTTTGCACATGGGAAGAGGCCGTGTCCTTCTTGAGTTTTGAAATCTTGGATGCATCTGCTGCCTTAAGACTTGTAGGTGGCCATGGCCCCTGCTCAGAGCAGCTGCTCACACATCTGTGCCCTGGGAAGTATGTTGTGTTTGGAGGAGAATGCAGAAGAGCAGTGGATCTGAGGTCTGGGTGGGTGACGTGGTGGTGGAAGGGAAAACCTCTCTGCTAAAGTCTCTTCTTTATTGGATGTAGAACCAGGTGTTGGATTCTCCCATTCCTTACCCCAACCCTTGCAGGGCAGTGGTGGCCCTATTTATCTGGCAGCAAAACTCATAAGCTCATTGGCAATCATTGACATCTTTCCTATCGGCTAATGGGTGGTGGACCGAATGGGAGTCCTGGACAGGGTAGGGAGGCCTTGCCAAAGAGGCATTATGTTGTGTGTCGTTTCATCCGAGTCAGCACTACGCAGGAGAAAAGTATGCTATGAGTTCATCTCCATGTTCCTGGGAAGATGAGACTATTTTAAAAACTAGCAGGTAATCAGGGGGGATGGGGATTCTGCCTCTGCCCTTGATGCAGAATCCTGGAAGGATCAGGTCTTTGGAATCACGTAGATCTACTTTTCAGTCTTGGTGTAGCCACTTACAAGTTACGTGGCCTTGAGCAAGCAACAGTCTCCCTAAGTCTCTCTCTTCATCTATACCACGGGAACACTAGTATCTGTCCTGTAGGGTTTCATGAAAATTAAATGAGGGGTGGGGGATGAATGCTTGGCATAGGTAGACATTCCATATGTTCTAGCATTTTCCATCTCTTTCTGCTTATAAAGATGAAACCCAGCCCGCTGCTATTTTTCTTTTCTTTTTCCCCTCTCTCTTTTTTTTCCTTTGTCTTTGTTGAGACCCATGTGCATATTACTTAAGTGGTTTGTCATTGAGAAGCTGGGGAATTGGGCAAGAGAGCCCCGCAAACCTTTTCTTTCTCTGTGTGTGCACATGTGTGTAACAGGAGCTTGGGTGAAGGAGAGTTTCATTTCCCCAATTCCAAACACAGATATACTGTAGGTACCATTACTCCTGTCTCTTCTTCGTATGCTCTATGATTTATTTTAAGATCTGCTATAAAAGCAAGACATTGCTTAATTGTCTTGCTATAAAATATGTAAAGTATTAGACTATTGGGGCTCATTAGCTAAAGCGGACTGCAGTTTAGAAATCCATACAGCGATGCTTGTTAATGAATGCTGCAAATGATTCTGCTAACTACCTAAAGAGTAATAATAGATATGTCAGCTCGAACAAACAAGTCCCCAGTCCCCAGGGGGCATGGAGACACTGGATCATAATTAGACCGAGGGGCAAAGCAGACACTCGTATTTTTGCGGGTTTTCCACCATTCCTTCTGGGTCTACTGAGGAGGAGTGCCATGTCTTGTCTACCACCTCGTCTGGGTGAGGGCTCTTTTCCTGCTCCCAGTGGAAGTCACCACTGGGGGAACCTGAGAGTCCAAATTCCATTTTCCAAAATGTGGGGCCATTAGGATTCTTATTTACAGGTGGACTGGTGTTTCCAGTGGCTCTCTCAATCCCTTGAGGCTAAAGCTGAAGCTCATTATTCTTATCCACTCCATGGCGCTGAAGTCTGAGATAAAGCAGAGAGGGTATTGGGGGAGGGGGACTATTTCGGGCACCAATGTGTTTAAAGCCATTTGGCCTTCGGAAAACAAGATGGCGGTTCCTCAGAAATTAAACGTAGAATTACCATGTGCTCCAGCAATTCCCCTTCTGGGTATCTACCCCAAAGAATTGAAAACGGGGGCCCAAACGGATATTTGCACAACCACGTTCATGGCAGCGCTCTTCCCAATAGCCAAAAGGCGCAAAAACAACCCAACTGTCCATCGATGGATGAATGGATAAACCAAATGTGGCATACACTGGAAGAGTATTCAGCCTCAGAAAGAAATACAATTCTGATTCCTGCTTCAGCATGGATGAACCTTGAAGACATCATGCTAAGTGAAAGAAGCCAGATATGAAACGATGAATGCTGTACAAATCCCCTTGTATTATGTCCCTAGAATAGTCAGACTCATAGAGACAGAACGTGCCAGGGGTTGAGGGGAAGAGGGAATGGGGAGTTATTGTTCAATGGGTTCAGAGTTTCAGTTTAGGATGATGAAAAAGTTCTGTTTTGGACAGCGGTGTCAATTCCACCACAGTGTGAATGTACTTAAAGCTATTGAACTGTATATTGAAAATGGACAAAGTCGTAAATTTTATGCTGTGCATATTTTGCCACAACAAAACAAAAAACCAGTGGGTCTAATTTAGGTCAAACTGGTCCTCTGCTTTATATGTGTCTAGAAACAGGGCCCACTCTGTGCCCTGACCCAAGTGTTGGGAGGAAGTGGAGTGTAGGCTGGTCAGAGGGGTAGGCAACACTGGAATACTTTGTGGGCAGTGAACTAGTCCGGACCAGAGAAGCTGGGGCTGAAGCTACCCCAAGTTGTCTCTGGTTCAATGTCTTGGCCTCTGGTTATTGCAGAAATGCTTTTGGGATTGGTGCTGCCTCTGCTCTTTGCTTTAGCTTTGACAGTGTCACTGGATCCCTTGACTTTTGAGTGACATTCCCTCGCTTGGTTCATTTTCCCCTTCATCCAGGGGAAGGGGCTCTTAGAGGCACCTGAACCCTGACATCCTAGGAAACCGGGGACATCCTGGAGGCTTTTGAAAACTGAAAGTTCTGGCTTAAACCGAACTTCTGAGGTCCTTGTGGTTGAGGGTGAGAGGGAGGCATCCTGGATCCCTCCCCTGGCTGGGGAGTTGGGCCAGGACAAAACTATCTTTCTGAAGTTTCTACATGAAAATGGTTAAGCACCAGGACTCGGCCCTTGAGTTCGAATCCCAATTCCTCCTCTTATTGTTGATTTTGTCATATTAACCTCTCCAAAGCATCAGTTTCCTCGTCTAAAGTAATTGGGACTTGCCTCATGGGGTCGTTGTGAGAATGAAATGAGACGATGTGAGTAAAACATTTAGTTTGTTCCCGACACCTGTTTAGTAATCAGCAGTCATCATTGTAATTGATAATAGGGGATTTTTAACAGTGGGAGAGGGAGTTCCCGTCGTGGCACAGTGGTTAACGAATCTGACTAGGAACCATGAGGTTGCAGGTTTGATCCCAGGCCTTGCTCAGTGGGTTAAAGATCTGGTGTTGCCATGAGCTGTGGTGTACGTTGCAGATGTGGCTCGGATCCCACATTGCTATGGCTGTGGTGTAGGCCGGTGGCTACAGCTCCGATTAGACCCCTAGCCTGGGAACCTCCATATGCCGCGAGAGCGATCCAAGAAATGGCAAAAAGACAAAACAACAACAACAAAAAACAAAACAGTGGGAGAGAATGTCCTTGTATTCTTGTGGATCTTGGGCAATAGCCTGGATCAGCCACTGCAAACTCTAATCCTTATCTTAACTGTTCATGAGTTTGGAGGGCATAAAATAAGAATCTATGAATTCATATGAGTGATAAAATCAATAAGTGAATAAAAAGGGGGAAGCTTTTCATGACAGTAGCTTTCAAGTAATAGATGTAGAAAGGGTGATGCAACTGAGAATTATCCTTTGACATCTACCAGAGTTATAGCTGTGTCAGGCAAGAATCATCAAGATGCTGAAATTATTGGTTGAAATTAGGGTGAGAAATAGGATATTAACACAGTTTATTTTTTATTGAAGTATAGTTGATTTACAATGTTGTGTTAATTTCTGCTGTGATTCAGTTACACACATATATATGCATTCTTTTTTATATTCTTTTCCATTATGGCTTATCACAGGATATCGAATATAGTTGCCTATGCTATACAGTAGGAACTTGTTGTTTATCCACTCTGTATATAATAGTTTGCATCTGGTAACCCCAAGCCCCCTCTCCATTCCTACCTCCCCCTCCTCCCCCTTGGCAACCACAAGTCTGTTCTCTATGTCCCTGAGTCTGTTTCTGTTTTATAAATAAGTTCATTTGTATCATATTTTAGATTCCACATGTAAGTGATATCATATGGTAACTGTCTTTTTCTTCCTCATTTGCTTCACTTAGTACGATAATCTCTAGGTCCAACCATGGGGCTACAAGTGGTATTATTTCATTTGTAATGGCTGAGTAGTATTCCATTGTGTATATATCCCATTGTGTGTATTTATGTTCCATTGTATGTATATTTACATAGCTTCAAACTATGCAAATTGTTTGTAAACAGTTTACATAGTTACAGCGTCTTTCTCCATAGAATACTACTTAATTACAGTAGAGAAACCTGGCAGACACAGTATGAACTAAAGAGTAAAGTGAACGGAGACAGATCAACATTTTTGATCTCCTGATATGATGCCCTGAGATCGCATTAACACCCTCACTATGATTTTCCTAATGAAAATGCATGACCTGAACCCAATCATGAGAAAAACTTGGACCCACTCAAATTGAAGGACATACCACAAAATAACTGCTTTTCCTCTTCAAAATGGTCAAGATCATGAAAGATAAAACCAGAAGCCTCTTCCCTACTCAGCGAGACTAAAGGGACATGACGAGTAAGTAAATGTGTTATCTTGGATTGTGTTCTGGACCAGGAAAAGGACAGTGGTGTGACAGCTGGTGAAAGGTGAGTATAGTCTGTGGATGAGATAATGCTATCTTATCAATGTCAATTTCCTGATTTTGATAATTGCAGTCTGGTTGTGTAGAAAAATGTCTTTTTCTCTATATTAAAGAAAACCTCATGGAAGTATTGTCTTGTTGTTGTTGTCTTGTTTTGTTTTAGGGCCACACCTAAAGGCATATGGAAATTCCCAGGCTAGTAGCCGAATCCAAGCTGCAGCTGCTGGCCTACGCCACAGCCAATAGCAACATGGGTTCCAAGCCACATCCGTGACCTATGCTGCAGCTCATAGCAATGCCAGATCCTTTTTTTTTGTCTTTTGTCTTTTTGCCATTTCTTTGGGCCGCTCCCGCAGCATATGGAGGTTCCCAGGCTAGGGGTCGAATCGGAGCTGTAGCTGCCAGCCTACGCCAGAGCCACAGCAACACAGGATCCGAGCTGCATCTGCGACCTACACCACAGCTCACGGCAACGCCGGATCATTAACCCACTGAGGGCAGGGATCGAACCTGCAACCTCATGGTTCCTAGTCAGATTCATTAACCACTGCGCCACGACGGGAACTCCCGCAATGCCAGATCCTTAACCCATGGAGTGAGGCCAGGGATCGAACCCATATCCTCCTGGACCCTAGTTAGGTTCTTAGCCTGCTGAGTCACAACAGGAACTGCACTGAAGTATTTAGAGATAAAAAAACATTATGCCTCCACCTTACTCTCAAAAATTCAGAGAAAAAAATTAAGCAATACACATATGTTTGTCTATATCAGAGAGAAAGTGAGAGAATGATAAAGCAAGTTGGGAAAATGCTAACATTTGGGGAAGCTGGGTGAGAGCATATGGAAATTCTTTGTGCTACTTTTGCAACTTTTGTAAGTTGGACGTTATTCCTAAAAATTAATTTTTTAAAAAAATTATGAGCATTATCCTACTATGTAACTTCTCCTGTCACTTGTGTCATTTAATTAATTTATTCTTTTATGCCACTGTGGGAGGTAGGGACTATTATTTCCTCCATTTCAAAGATGCGAAAATGGAGGCTCAGCAAGATTCAGTAATATGGAGTTCCTGTTGTGGCTCAGCCAGTTAAGAACCTATCATAACGTTCGTGAGGATGCAGGTTTGATCCCTGGCTTCACTCAGTGGGTTAAGGATCTGGCGCTGCTGCAAACTGCGACTTAGGTCACAGATGGTGCTCGGATCTGGCGTGGCTGTGGCTATGGTGTAGGCTCGCAGCTGCAGCTCTGACTTGACCGCTAGCCTGGGAACTTCCATATGCCGTGGGTGTGACCATAAAAACAAACAAACAAACCAAGAAAACAAAAAACTTGAGTAATTTCCCCAAGTCTAAGGGCTACTAAATGGAAGAGTTTTGATTTGAGATTGGCTTATCGGTGGCTTTATTCCAGCACCTGGCCTGCACGCTTAAACACTTCCTAGCAAGTATTGATTGAGTCCATTAGGGGGTAAGAACTGTGCACACGATGCCTTATTTAATCTTCAGGGTGACCCTTTGCAGTGGGCACTGCCATTCAGCTTTTAGGGATGGGGACATGGCAGCTCAGGAAGGGTAAAGGATGGGCACATGACCTACAGCTCGGAGACAGCAGACAGGGGATTGGAACTCAGATCCTCCTGAGGCCAAAGGGTGTCTCTCCACTATGCCACATGGCCCCAGGCTGGGTCCGGTGTGGGAACAATCAACGGAGTATCTGGATCCGGGCCCACAGCAGGCTAGTGACTTTGCTGCCCCTCTGCCTCGTGGAACAACTTTCTATCAATTACAAGCCTGGGCTCCATCTTCCAAATCTGGGCGGCAAAGTGCTAGGTGCACAGCAGTGTGTGCTGTCATGGATGGGGACACACAGTGTCATCATGGCCGGGATGGGCCCACTCACGGCTCTGGACCCACCCTCCGTGGGAATGGGTGGGGCCGGGGGGGATCCTCTTCTCCCAGGAGCATTTCACGGTGACCTGCAGGACCTGGACTCAGGGCCTCGACAAGAGCGTCTGCGGGATGTCGCCACAGCCTCCAGGCCTGCCTCCCTCTCCGAGGGGCGGCTGTGGACAGCATTTGCTCCCAAGTTTGGCAAGGCAGGCTGATCATGAGTGAGGTATAAAAATATTCAGGGGAAGACATGACTCACAATTGGAGAATTCGAGGGGACACGCGATGTAATGTGGTTTTAGCACAAAATCCAAGGGGCCGCTATGGTGTGAAAGAGCTCCGTCAGGGGAGGAAGAGGCCCGAGGGGGGCCTGCGAATCCCTGCAAACAGGCCGTAGACATCACTTTGATATTTTCTTAGGTTAAAAATATGTACGAGGTTCATAGATGTGGGTCTTGGAATACGCAAATAAATCAGCTCCCAAAACGGAGTCTTAGATGGTTAGCGCTGGCGGGAGCCCATAGGTCACCGAGTTCAGTGCCTGTATTTTGGCCTGCGATGGAGGAGGCCCCACGGGTCCTGACTCCTGGCCCAGTGCTTTTTCTCACTAAGTTCTCTGCCTGGATTCCCCTCTGAGCCCTTCCCCAGCTCACCCTGGCCTGCATTCCCCAAGCTGTTTTGCATTAGAATTCCCCTAGGTCAGTGCCTCTTACACTTTTTTTTTTTCCTTCTCATTGTAAGCCTCAGCAAGAAATACATTTTATGTTGTGATCCAATGCATATGCGTGTACACACACACACACACACACACACACTGGATCAGCTGTAGTCAGCTTTCCAGTAGGAAAGAGATCCCTCCAAATGGCTTTTTTTTTTTTTTTTTAAAAGGCCACAGGTGCCACATATGAAAGTTCCAGGCTAGGGTCGAATCATTGCTGCAGTGGCCAGCCTATGCCAGAGCCACAGCATTGTAGGATTTTAGCCATATCTGTGCCCTATGCTGCAGCTTGCGGCAACAGGGATCCTAATCCACTGAGCGAGGCCAGGGATCGAACCCACATCCTCATGGAGACTATGTCAGGTTCTTTTTTTTGTTGTTGTCTTTTTAGGGCCGCACCTACAGCGTATGGAAGTTCTCAGGCTGGGGTCGAATTAGAGCTACAGCTGCCGGCCTACACCACAGCTGCAGCAATGCGGGATCTGAGCTGGATCTGTGACCTACACTACAGCTCATGGCAACGCTGGATCCTTAACCCACTGAGCGAGGTCAGGGACCGAACCCTCATCCTCATGGATACTAGTCAGGTTCGTTCACCTCTGAGCCACAGTGGGAACTCCTATGTCAGGTTCTTAACCTGCTGAGCCACGGATAGAAACTTCCCTCCAAGTGGTCTGAGTAAAGAGACATTATTGAAGGGACACTGACAGACGTGTGGGCTGGGTGAAGGGAACAAACAGTTGACCTGGAGGCTCGCGGACACAGCAGCAGAGAAAAGCCGTCACCACTCCCGGGCCCGAAGGACCAAGAGGAGGCCCAGTGTTAGCAGAGGACCTTGAGAGCTGGGTTCCTGGAGAAGGTTCCCAGCAGGAGCAGTAGTCCTGGGAGGGACGGTCTTGATTGCAGGTGCCACATGGAAGGGGGGCTTGTGCTGGCGCCAGGGGAGGTGGGAAGACCACTCAGCCTCTCTGCTCTGGCCTTATGATGTCAGACAGGGCTCCTCATCAGCCAAGGCGATAGACTTGGAGGAGTCAGCCTGCAGGGGCCCAGAGCAGGGTGGGGATTGGTAGACAGGGAAGAGGGACTGGGGTGGGACCCAGCGGATAGGAACTAGACACCACTAGCTCACGCAGCCCCTTTGTGAGTATGAGAAGAAGGGTGCCTCCTTTGGGGACATACAGCCTTGTTGGCCCATGGCCTGGCACATGGGACAGCACCTCCGTGCACAGAGCAAATGGGCACCTCTGTGGCCTCATTTGAAAGGGTGGGTGGTGAGTGAAGGCTGGGCTGGAGCATGAAGGGTAGCCTGCCAACCACCCCCCACGCCCCCCCCCAAAGGTGAAATAAAATTTCCTGAAACAATACTTACCGTTGCATGCACTGCATCCATCTAGCTTAATCCCATCCCACCCCATTCCATCCCATCCCATCCCATCCCATCCCATCCCATCCCATCCCATCCCATCCCATTCAATTCCATTCCATTCCATTCCACTCCACTCCACTCCATCCCACCCCGTCCCATTCCATCCCATCCCATCCCACCCCATCCCACCCCACCGCATCCCATCCCCATCCCGTCCCGTCCCATTCCATCCCATCCCATCCCATCCCATCCCATCCCATCCCATCCCATCCCATCCACTCCCATTCCATTCCATTCCATTCCATTCCATTCCATTCCATCTAGCTTAATCCCATCCCACCCCATTCCATCCCATCCCATCCCATTCCATCCCATCCCATCCCATTCCATTCCATTCCATTCCATCTAGCTTAATCCCATCCCACCCCATCCCATCCCATCCCATCCCATCCCATCCCATTCCATTCCATTCCATTCCATTCCATTCCATTCCATTCCATTCCATTCCATTCCATTCCATTCCATTCCATTCCACTTCACTCCATTCCACTCCACTCCACTCCACTCCATCCCACCCCATCCCATCCCATCCCACCCCATCCCACCCCACCGCATCCCATCCCCATTCCATCCCACCCCATTCCCTCCCATCCCATCCCATCCCCATCCCATTCCATTTCATTCCATTCCATTCCATTCCTTCATTCAAAAATGCTGGTATTCACCTGACTAAGGGGTGGTCATTGCAGTTTAAAAATCTGCTCCTGAATATGGCTTGGGGAGCCTCCAGGTGTAGCACTGTTTTTAGAGCACGGGACAGACCCCCCCCCACCACCCAGGGTCTAGACTTCTCAGGGGACCCCAGGGCGCCCGCAGGGGTGGGGAGGGCATGGATCTGTGTAACATTATTGTGACTTTGGTGTTTGAGGGATTTGGGCTTGACTCGGGTCTCCATCATGAGTGACGTTGCGTAGGTGACCCCATGTCTTTAACCTTCAGTGTCCTCATCCAGAAAATGGGCATGATAACCATCCAGCTCTCAGATTTATGTGAGCATCGAATTAAACTAGATGAGGTCAGTAACACACAGGGCACATCTATATGCTCGAAAAATATTGCAGCAGTTATTTTTACTGTGATTATGGCTCCCAGGGACTCTGAATCTCTGCCAGGAGTTATCTCTCAGCCCTGGGAATGGCAAGCAGAGGCTGTGTTTCTCAGGCAGATGTTGCTAACTTGGGGGTTGCCTGGTCTGGATGGAGAGCTGGCTACCAACTTCTGCTTTTCTAAACCAGGGCAGAAATAAGCCCAGGATCAGCATCTTCATGTCCTGGGCTCTCAGTGGATGGAGAGGGGGCATAGACTTACTGGACACGTACATACAGCATCCTCCTAGTTACTCAGAAAAAGTCTGAATACTCAAAATGTTTTCTGCACTTTGCTTTTATGAGGGAGAGCGACACAGATAAAGCGGCTGAGAACAGGGGCCTGTGCAAGAGAGCAATTTCCTGGGCAGGTCTTAGAGGATTACAGACTCAACCCCGCCTTTCAGCCCTTCTGTACCAACGACCATCACAGTAAAGCCTGCTGCCTGCCTCCCCCAGCACAGCGGAGCAGCCTTGTCGCTGCACAGCATCGGCTGAGTCTGTAATCACCGGCTACAGCCTTAAGAGAGGACAGTGTGCCCCCTGTCCCTACACTTTGCTTGGCTCAGTTTGGTTAGTCCAGTTTCGCCTTGGAATGCTTCCTCCGGAAAGCCTTCCAGGATTGTCCCAGTCTTGCCAGGCTAGCCCAGCCTCTGTGCTCCCTCTGCACCCCACCCAACTCTGACCTCCCTCAGAGAGAGCCCCTCCCACACTTAATGGGAACTTCCCTTTTGTCCCCAGGACCCCTGGATGGACTGAGGGCGACTTAGGGGCAGGGCCTGTCTGATTCATCCTGGGATTCCCAACCCCCAGCAGGAAGTTTTGCACGTGGCAAGCACTGATTCCAGGCTTATGGAATGAATGGTGCGAAAAACACTCAGATGAATAGTTTTTGACTTTCATGTCGTTTTCCCCGTTTGCTGTGCACTGACTACATTTGGAGGAGGCTACTTGGTTAAATTAAAACCAAATGCAAACCCAGATCGAAGCCCTCCCACCCAAACTTGTCGTGTCGTGTAAGTGGAGCAGCAGTCAAAATAACTTTGGAGATGAAAAAAATCCCGGCACCAGGAGTCCATGTTTCTTCTTTTTCTTCAGCAATTTAGTTTAGTTCGTGGAGTCTCCCTCTCACCCTGACCCCCAGGCCTGGGATTTACTCACTCACCCTGCCTCCCTGATAAAAATAGCTCTGTTCTGGCCACAATAGTAATATATACTTATCCTGAAGCATCAGACAATACAGGGAAAAGAACACCAAGGAAGAAACCAAAAGTCCCCTACAAGCCCACTCCTGAGCAATAGCCTGGCCTATCAGACTTGACTATGTTCTTTAAACAGATACACACATTTAAAAATACATGTCATCATCACACTGCTCTGCAACATGCTTTTGGCAGTTAACATCCTACCGTGACAGGTTTCCACGTCCCTAAATACAGTTCCGAGTCAGGTCATCGTTTGCAAAGTGCCTTTAAATTCTCTTCATTACATGGCTTGACCACAGAGCCTCTCATGATGGGACCTGTAGGTGGTTTCCGATCCCTTGGCTACTGAAAACAATGCTTGCTTTGGCTACAACCCACCAACTGTTTGGCTACAAATCTGGGTGGAGAATACATTTTGCGTCCTATGAAAGGCTTGATCACAGGATGGTTTATTCATTCACTAAATAGACCAATTAGTGTGTAGACAGCCTTCGAGTGAGAAGGAGTTGTTTCTTTTCTTGCCAAGAGGATGGCCAGTCTCATCAGAAGGAAGAGGAAACCTTTTGCAGGGAGGCTGGGTGTTTTCACCAAGCGGATGAGGGAAATACCCACAATCCTCTCTGGCCCAGCCAGTTTGGGAAGAAAACACTTTTCCCTGCGGTCGTCCTGCCTGTCTTAGAGGCTGAAGCCTCTTCCCTCTACCAGTACACAGATGTGTGTTTTACTCTCTGGCATGACAACCTACTAGGGAAATACAGACAGAAAGCCCCAGAGAGCTCCATAAAACGACATAAACATGCCTCTGTCTAGAAGGCGAGAATTAAGATCAAGACCCCAAAAAATCTTCTCTCAACTTCCTCCTTTTTCATGAAAACGGGTTCGATGCCAACAGCCTGTAGTCAAATGTGAAAACTTGTACCATGATATAAAGGCACCTCAGTTTGTGAGCTCCAAGAAAAACCCCGGTGATGTAACTTGATTGCGTTGATAAATTAACCTAATGAGAAGAGTTTCCCACTATGAGTTCATTAAGCAAAAATGTGCAAAGTAGGTATTTGCAGCCTGTTAACCCTTAATTGGCTCAACACTGAAAACGCTTAATTGTGACGTGTGTCACCAAAATCCCCAATGTAGTTAATCACCGGTAGACTTACAAAATTATATATTTTAAATGATTATCTTTAATTAAAAATTATTTGGGATTACCTTTAGCCCCTGCTTTGAAATGAGCAGCTCTGGTACACTTGAGGAAATGGTGGCAGAGACACTGGTACCGGGAGGGTTGCTGTCTGCTTGTAATCAAACTTCCTCAGAGGGGAAATAAGGAGATAAGACACAGGCAGTTTTCAAAGAAGCTTCGAACATTTCAAAGAGCTATGGTAGAAAGTGCTGGACCGTAGTTCCCTGGCGGTCTAGTGATTAAGGATTTAGCATTACTCCTGTGATGTGGGCTCGAATCCCCATCCTGGGAACTTCCATATGCCATGGGTTTGGTCCAAAAAAAAAAGGTGCTGGACCAAAAGAGAGGAGATGCCTTGCTCCTTCATGGCTGTGTGACCTTGGATGCATAATTTCTTTGTCCTGGGACTCAGGGTCCTGACTAGTAAAAGTTGGGGAATGGATTCATCTGGTGTACACAGGAGAGAGATGAAAATATCTTAGCATATCCATTGGCTCAAACAAAAGTCAAGACACAATGGATAAGCATCTCACTCAATGGAATAAGGAGCAAATGTGTCATAGCTTCTAAAATATGCCATGGAAATTTAAAAAATGGAAACCATACAAGTGGGGCTCCGAGTTCCCCTTGTGGCTCAGGGGGGTACAAACCCAACTAGTATTGATGAGGATGTGGGTTCGATTCCTGGCCTGGCTCAGTGGGTTAAGGCTCTGGCGTTGCTGTGGCTGTAGTGTAGGCCGGCAGCTACAGCTCCAATTCAAACCCTAGCCTGGGAACTTCCACATGTCGCAGGTACAGCCCTAAAAAACAAACAAACAAACAAAACAAACAAACAAAAAACTGGGGCTCAATTCGATTTTCTTTCTGGCTCCTGACTTCAGAACCCTCTGAGCTGACACAGAGATATCTAGTTACTTTCCTCCTTCCTTGGTGGTCCCAGTAGGTAGGAAGGAAACTTTTCATCCGAACCAACAAGCCCCATATTACAAAGAAAACACTTTTCTTAAGTTGGGGAAAAAAAAACAATTAAATTCTGGAGTGATGCTAATCTCCTTCGCACCTTCTATATCCTGCACAACCCATTTCAGTGCTCAAATACAAATTATAGTAGCATCTTTTGGCTCCCTGGTGACCCATCTTCACATACACAGTTTTAATGATCTTTATTCTAAGGTGGTTGAACAGTGGTCTCTCCCAAGAGACTTGGAAGTCTCTCAGGTGTGTGTTCAAAAAACACAGCTGGTGGCAGGCCTGGAAGCCTCAGTGGGGTTGAGCGTGGAGCAGGTGAGGGGAGGGAGGAGGCTGACACAACGACCACATCTACACTGATTTTGCCTCTCTGGCGACATGGCAGCACTGGCGTGACCCACAGTCAAAGGAGGGGTGTTGGGAAGAGAGTGAGTATAGACTGGAGTGGGGTTGAAGGGCCAGAAAGAGCAAAGGGAAGTTGGGTACCCTTTTGTCCTTATTTTTATTTGTATTTTTTTTTAGAATTTTTTAAAATGTTTTCATTTTTTCCATTATAGTTGGTTTACTGTGTTCTCTCAATTTTCTACCATACAGCAAAGTGACCCAGTTGCGCACACACACACACACACATTCTTTTTCTTACGTTATCCTCCATCATGCTTCATCACAAGTGATTAGATATGACTATGGAAGAGTCTGTGTCCCAGAGTTCCTGTCGTGGCTCAGTGGTTAACGAATTTGACTAGGAATCATAAGGTTGCGGGTTCGATCCCTGGCCTTGCTCAGTGGGTTAACGATCTGGCATTGCTGTGAGCTGTGGTGTAAGTCGCAGACGCAGCTTGGATCCTATGTTTCTGTGCCTGTGGCTGTGGCTGGCAGCTACAGCTCCGATTCGACCCCTAGCCTGGGACCCTCCATATGCCGAGGGTGCGGCCCTAGAAAAGGCAAAAAGACAAAAAAAAAAAAGAAAAGAAAAAAAAGAGAGAAGAGTCTGTGTCTTGCCTCCTGAGGGGGAGGTTCTGAAGACCGGTGGGAAGTGGGGACACGGGGTGATAGTGTGCAGGAGGTCTCAACTGTCCTTCCAGCATCTGTGTCCCTCCCCCAGCAGCCTCTCTCTTCAGCCCTTCTGAAGGCGGCACTCATTCCAGGCAAGAGGCCTAATACCCTGTGGGCTCCCAGGAAGGGGAGAGACCTGAGCAGCAGAACTAAGGCTGGAGGGTGGAGGGCAGTGGGCAAGGCAGGGAAGCTGGGGCTGCTCCAGGCAGGTCCTGGATGCCAGGCTGCGGGGTTTCAACCATCTCCTGGGGGCAATGGGGAGGCACTGAAGGTTTCTGAGTAAAAGCAGCAAAGGAAGCTGCAAAAGAAATTGGGAGAAACTGGGGTGTCTGGGTGTGGGGGACAAGGAGCTGGACTATGAAATAGTAGAGCAGGAGGCAAGGAAGAAAAAAGTGCAGGAAAATTCCAGAAAACTCAGTGACTGCATTGGAAAGTGGGGAGGTGATACACACCCAGTGGGAGACGTGGCTGCATTTTCTTTGGGAGAGCCTTCTTAATGAAGGTGACTTTGGTCAGGTGGATGAGTAATTAAAAGAGCAGAACTTCTAACCTTTGAGGCCCTTAGCAGCCCAGGTCAGAAATAATGGTCTGGTCCTCGGAGACAATGAATGCCAAGGTCAGGGGGAGAGAGGCATCCTCCGTGGGAGAGAATGTGTGGTCACAGCCTCTGCTTACACTGATCTCTGCCCCCAACTAGCTGTGCGCCCGGGAGTGAGGACAAAACCTCTCTGGATCTTTGTTTTCGTATCTGGAAAATGGGCCCAGCCTGCTAGCCCCAGTCTTTATCTTGTGGAGCCATTGACTGGGCCGATGAGTGTGGTGGGTATTGAATACAGAGCCTGGCATATGGGGGACCACATCGTAAATGGCAGTTGTCATTCATGCCAACCCAGCTGAGGCTTCTCTCAAAGCTTCTTCCTTCTCTTAGTGCTTCTCCAGAGTCCTGTCTGCTTCCAGATTAGTCTCTGCTCTCAGGATATCCCACAGGTCCCTTTGTCCTGGCCCATCAGCCAGCCTGGAATTCCTGCGAGGATCCCACAGGGGCCATGTTCAAGGTGCTCTTGAAACCTACGGGGCTTTCCTGGGCCAGGTGCCCTTTCAAGGTTACGGTGTCCAAGAGGGCATTTGGACTCACTGCCTTGACTACTTGTGAATTTCTTTCCCCCTTTTTTCCTGGGGAAAGAGGGTATTTCCTGGGATATTGAAAGAGGGTATTTTTCTTTTTCCTTTTTTGGGGGGAGGAGTGTGCCCTCAGCATATGGTGGTTCCCAGGCTAGGGGTCAAATTGGAGCCATAGCCACCAGCCTCCTCCACAGCCACAGCAACACCATATCCAAGCCATGTCTTCGACCTACACCACAGTTCATGGCAATGGCAGATCCTTAACTCACTGAGTGAGGCCAGTGATTGAACCTGCGTCCTCATGGATACTAGTCAGATTCATTTTCACTGAGCCACAATGGGAGCTCTGAAGATGGGTATTTTTCTTAAACCTGGGTGAGGTTACTTTTGTCTGTAATAAAACTCAGCAATTTTGTTGGTCCAAGACAACCATGTTTTTAAGACAATGTCTCTGCCAAGTGCAGTGACACAAAAGGAACTTACTAACACCCCCTCCAGTTAACATATAGCTCTGAATGCAGTGCCTTTGAGTGTTCAACATGCTCTTCTTATCACATTGGCTGATTCTTCCCATCATTCAGGAGGCGATGCCAAATGTTCAGCTGCGAATGGAGGGGGACTAAGCTGGGGTGCTTCTGGGATGGAGGGACGCCAAATGAGGAGAGGTTTTGGAACATCTGGGGTCCCAGGAGGTCAAGTGAGTACACTGATGAAAAATGCCTCTGTGGAAGTGGACCATGGTCCAGGACTGAGATTGACAAGTTCTTGGAATGTGCCTGGTGCAGAGAGGGAAGATGGGTAGGTACTGGGATTTCTTTGCCAAGAATGGAAATGAGGCAGAACGTTGAAGTCCACTCAAAGCCTGGTGACAAATTCCTAGCAGAGAACTGAGCTATCCTTGTGATTTCAGAAGCCTAGGGGATTTCATTTTGGGGGAGAAGGCTGCCTCCTCAACAGATCTTTTAGGATTTGCCTGTGGTCCTGGAGTTATTGCAGCGTGGATGAAGACAGGTGCACCCATTTACCTGTGTGTCAGTGGCTGGAGGACTCTGTCTTAGGAATGCAGAAAGGGCTAGTGAGCATGATGTCACATGTGCAGGGCAAAAAGAAACACGTGGTCAAGAAATCTTGCCAAGCCAGTCATAGTATTTATGGGAGGAGGTGATTGTAGATGATGCTTTGTTGTTCTGTTTTTTATCAGCTCAGGATTCATTTCAACCTTCATTGGGAAATACAACTCATTTTTTTTTCCCCCCAGGGAGAAAATTATCCCTTTCTATTCTCAAACCATTAGGTTTGAGTGAGTTGACATTACTCCCTGATCCAGGGTAAGCACATGAGTCAGACCTGGCCAGTCAGAGCACTCCACTCCCCATTGGCCATGGTGAATGGTTCAGCAATGGGTCAGGTGACCCAAGCCCATCTAATGAGGATGAATCCAGAGATTTTTCTTGGTGATTCTGAAAATTAGGAACATTTTTTTTTTCCTCCTAGCATTTAGGCCTGGAATAATAGCAGTCATGTGGCAAAGCCTGTCTAAATAAAGCAATCAGAGGGGAAAGAAGAGTTTGGAGAGAAACAGAGATTTCTATAATATTGTTTGAGTACCTGGATTCAGCCATGCCTGAAGGCCAATTAAACTATCCGTTGTGTGAGCCTATAAGTAACCTCATCCTTAATTTTTTACTTGTGTTTATATCCCTGCAACCCTAAGAATGCTGGCTAACTCAAGGTCTCAGAGGTGGACTAATCCAATTGCTTCTACTTGAGTATCTCTGTGGATGGGAGATCTCATTTCTCCTGGAGGCAGGGAGAACTAGATTTAAAGCATCATTCTTTCAGAAGCATGAGTTTGCGTGCAACTCTTCTGGAAGAAATTTGTGAGTCCTGGCAGCTTGTGACTGTCCTTTTTGTTAATTCTTTCTGCCACACTCAAATGCGATCACACTGCAAAAATGCTATGAGCAGTACCTGGGGATGCCAGATACGTGGTAACATCCTGAAACTGCTCAGCAGGCCATCTTGGAAAGGCAGGCAATGGCAGGACACTCGGCAAGCTCCAGCTCCCAAACTGGAGCTGAGAGCTCATGACCAACTCTCTGGAATGTGCCTGGTGCAGAGAGGGAAGATGGGTAGGTACTGGGATTTCTTTGCCAAGAATGGAAATGAGGCAGAACATTGAAGTCCACTCAAAGCCTGGTGACGACCCCCCATTTATTTTGCCATTTTTTTCCTTGTCCAGCAATAAATTTATTTTCTTTAAGATCAGAATTGGGGAGTTCCCATCGTGGCTCGGTGGTTAACGAATCCGACTAGGAACCATGAGGTTGTGGGTTCGATCCCTGGCCTTGCTCAGTGGGTTAAGGATCCGGCATTGCCGTAAACTGTGATATAGGTCACAGATGCGGCTCGGATCCCGGGTTGCTGTGGCTCTGGTGTAGGCGGGCGGCTACAGCTGTGATTCGACCCCTAGCATGGGAACCTCCATATGCCGCTGGTGCGGCCCTATAAGGAAAAATATTAAAAAAAAAAAAAAAGCAGAATTGGTTACATTCTGACCTAACTTTTTTTCTTGCCTTTTGGTACTTTGCATGTGAGGACCCAATCTCTGAGAATGCCTGTGAGCTGCCATTAATGCAGTTGGTGGATTCCCTGCAAAGGGTCTGCATGGAGCTATCTGAGCTCTTACAAGAGACAATTTGTGAAAAGACCTTGAAGGTGCAAGTACACACATGCATCCACAGAGCAGGGCAGGACGAACGGAGCAGCCCTATCGGCTCCAGTCCCTACTGGCTTTGACACTGGCAGACTGTGAGGTATAGCTGAGTTACACGATTCCATAGCGAGACCATGGCATTCATTGACTTCCATTGCATAACAAGTAGAAAATTCATGGGGTAGATCTGGTTTCATCCACCGTTTAAACAATATTACCAGGACCTGTCTTTCTCTTCCTTGGCTCTCCTCTGTCTTCCTCGGTGTTGTCTTCATTCTCAGTTCTCAGTGTGTGACCCACGTTCACATCTTGCTTGTGGCCAGCAGCCCCAAACAGAGATTTTGTCCTCTTTCGCTCTCATTAGGCCTAATCTCTGAAGCAAACTCTGATTGGCTGACTTGGGTCACAGGTCCTCCCCAATCAGGTGCTAGGGACTGAGCATGGAGTACTCTGATTGGCTAGCCACCCTGAAGGAAGTCGTTCCTTTGATTGGCAGCCTTATCAAAATCAGGTGGAGTCAAGTGCTGTAATTTTCGAAAGGAAGGAATGAGAAATTTACACCAAACTAAATGGGATCTAACCAATTCAGCACAGTAACAGATTTCTTTACACACGCCAATTCCATCGGACTGGTCTTGGCTACCTGCAGTCAGTGGATTAGAAGCCTGCAATTGATTGGCAGGGTCTGCCGGGGTATAGGATATTGATTCTGTAGACACCTGCTCTGTTTTTTTGCTGCATCTGGGCTTTTAGGGCATTAGGCGCTGGAAAGTTCACGCCGACTTAGTTTGGAGAAAAGCTCCTATTCCCCCATCAGAGCTGCTGATCCAGAAATCCCAGGGCACATCATTAACTTGTTCCCAACCTCTCTCCCCTATCCCATTTCCCTGCTTCACGGGAGGGTTTCCTCCCCTTTAGGGGCCTCTGCTTGGGCCGGGGGAGGAAGCTGGATACTCTAGCCGAGGATTCTTCTCTTCCCTTAGTGTGGAGCAGAGGTCCTCAAATATTCCCCTTCTTGGGAAGCAGGGGTGCTGTCCTGGGGCCAGGCTTTTCTTTCTTGCTCTCCGTCCTGGACAGAGAGAAAAAAACCAAGAGAAGGGAAGAGAAGAGAGAGAAGAGAAGAGAGTTCTGGATCAATTAGGACGTTTTACTCTGAGCTGATTCTTCTCTCTCCGGTCAACAGCATCCTGCCTGATGGAAGGGAAAGGGCTGTGATGAGGCCGCCTGGGGCTGAAAGCCAGCCCAGACTCGATGAACAGGGGCCCTTGGCACCTTCTCTGGGCCCATTGTCCCCACTCCTGAAACAAGGGGTCAGTACTTTTCGGCCTTTTCTTGCCCAGACATTCTGGAGTTCGATGACAATGTCAGAAATAAGAACGAAATCCAGTAGCTCTTATTTCCTTCTCATTATGGCTTCTCACACAGGGCCGGAAAACTTGCACCCAGATGGTCCAGACATATTTGATCTTCATTTGCTTCACTCTTACAGGCTAATGATTTAACTGGCCCCCAGTCCATTTTTAGTGACCATGAAACATGCGTTCAAATGTCAACTGCAGCTTATGCCTTATTACTTTTTTTTTCTTACTTTTTTTCTTTTTTTTGGGGGGGGTGGCACATCCATTTGCTTTTCTGACGTGATGGTTTCCCTCGGTAAATTGGGGATGTCTGCTTCCTGGGCTGTTGAGATCTTCATATACGATAAGAGGTTTGCAAATCATAAAGAATCGTGTAGGAGACAGGAACGAGCTGTTATTAAACTCTCACTCAAAACTGGCCTAAGGATAGGCCAGAAATTCCTTCAGGCCTGTTTGTACTGTGCCTTGCACGTAGTGGACACGTGGCAAATATTTGTTGAATGATTGGAATCCCAAGGGCCATTTGATCTGTGGTGGAGCTCGACAGAGAGCTTGAGCTGTGCTACTTTATGTCCCAGCTGCAGGTCTCTGATGGGGTGGCCGCTGGAAGGGCGGGTTGTGGGCCAGGACCAGGGCTGTCTGTACCCGTTTGGTGCCAAGGGCACTGACTCGCTTGGGATGGAGTATCTGTCAGCCAAGGTAGGAAGAGAGATTTCTAACCACCAGTGGGGAGGGGGTGGGGCTTGTGTTTTTCCGCTCACATTGTAGCTGTTTTTCCTCTTTCCTTTTGGGAATAAATTACTGTGGCTTTATAGCCCTTACAGGAGATTCTGGAAACTTCAACTGGATGCATCCCAAAAACTGAATTCTTTTTCGAGTTTCCAACTCCCTCGGATCCTCATTTGGAAGGAAGATGGGGTCAGCCTCCCTGCCTTTGACAGATGCCCGATCACCCTCTGAGTGGGGTCGCCTCTCCTTGATCTTGGAAATCTTTCCCCCCCCCCCGAAGTACTCCAAGAACACGGCTGGGCCCCCTAGACACTCAGCCACTCCCTGAGGGTGAAGAGGCAGCTTTAGAAGCCATGTCACCTCCTTGACCAAGGGGATCAGGATGAGCTGGGGGAGGGGTGGTCAGGAGGAGGAGGCATTGCTGCCCAGTCCCAGTGCCCCGTCCTGTTTACCTTTCTCCTAAGAAATAAACGTCCACATCCAGCGAGTGATGTTACAGGGGTGTAGATGGATCCGGCTTAATCAACATAGACAATGCTCTATTGTCAATTAAACTAAGCAACTCCCCCACCCCCTCTACCGCCCCGGCCCCCCATCCTGGAAAAATGCTCTGTGCAGCCAAACATCTGCAGCCCAGGATATGCAACCTCCCTCTGTTTTGTTTTGCAGACAAAATGGTGGAAAAGCTGAAATTTATGTCTTTGGAATCCGAGGCATTGACCGTTGTAAATCAGCCTTTGGTGCCCAAAGGTAACAATTACCGCTCTCATTAATAGATTTCCCCAGCCTCGCTCATAAAACAACTCTGGCGATGTCTCCGGGGACAGGGTGGGGGAAGTGTGCCCGGGGATCATTAACAGTCAAGTACCCTGGGCCTAGAGGAGGCCGCATCCCTGTCCCCAGGGCCCGCCTGGCGGACGTGAGAGAGAGTAGAGGCGCGGGGCCAGCCAGGGAGCTGCCGGCAGGAGGCGGGCCTGCAGGGGCCAAGCAGGGAGCTGGAGTCCCGATTTGTGCAGCCCCTCCCATGCTGGGGTTCAGAAACTCGGGTGCTGATGAAGAACCGACTGGCGTGGGGGATGGGGGCATGAGGGAGGGAGGGGAGGAGGAAGGCAGGCTATGCCTTTCTCTCATGACAACTGACTTTCTCCTCTTGGGGACACTAGGGCTAGAAGGGATCGTGGGGCCGTGGGGTCTTCTCCTTCAGTAACTGCCTGGGGACAGTGGGGGCCCCGGGGACTTGGCTAACTCAGCCAGACCCATGGAGAAAAACGTAGAGGCCTGCCGGCAGGGTTGAATGGAGACTCTTTCCGTCTCTCTTGGTTGGAATGTAAACTGGATTTGTACCCAAGCAATGCTTTCTTCTGCTCCGTAGGTGGAAGCAGGTGATGATGCTGAGGCCACACCTGTGGCAGCTGGAAATGGAAGATGCAGAGCTGGACTCTGCTGGAGGGACGGGCTGTTCCCCTCTGGGCACCCCTTTGTACCTGGGGGGTGGGGGGGAGGGCATGGGGCATGGGGCAAAAAACCGGTAGATAGTTCTTTCTTCTACTTGGCGATCGCCACCCGAGTTTTATGATATTTTTCTTTTCATGTGAAATTCTGGCCTTTCAGCTTCTGGGATCCTGGTTTGTAGAAAGAATCCATGCAGGATTTGGATTCACTGGGGCTGGTGGAATAGTCTTAACTGCATCGGTAGCTAAAGAACAAGCGGGGAGGCCTTGGGAAGGTCTCAGAACTTCTTCCCTGTTTGTCTGCCAAGGGCTCCATAGTTTCTGCCTGAGACAGTGCTGGGAGGGTGCGCCCTGCTGAGCGCCTGGCGCAGAGCAGGGGTTCACAGCGTACTTTTTGAGTGAATGAATGTAAAAGAGAAGGTATCTATTGCTGTAGCACAAGAGCGGGGCATCCACCCTCCTGGATCCGTTGAATTCTTTCCCTGCGATTTCCTCAGGTGTAAGAAACCAAAGGCTTTAGCAAAGCTCAGCTCAGAGAAGCTGCTGTGATGCCTGGAGGGTGCACAGCATGGCACCCAGCGGGCAATTAGCTTCCCACACTTGTTTCCAGCTCCTAGCAGCTTCACCAGACTGACTGTCAGAGTGTTACCCCTTGCTTTTGTTGTTTGCTTTTGTGGTGGTAAAGTATGCGTAATATAAAACTTACCATCTTGTCCACTTTTAAGTGTCCAGTTCAGTGAAATTAAGTACATTTGCATGACTGCGCAACCACCACCACCCTCTATCTCCGCATCTCTCTCATCCTTCCTCTAACCAGGAAATAATAACCCTTTCTCTCCCTTCACCCAACCCTTGGTTACCTCTCATGTTTCCTGTGTCTACGATTTGACTGTTCTGGGTAACTTCCTATATGTGGCATCATAAAATACTTTTCCTTTTGGGCTTGTCTTATTTCACTTAGGATAATGACTTTAGGGTTCATCTGTGCATGGCATGTGTCAGAATCTCATTTGTTTTTCTTTTCTTTTTTTCTTTTTAGGGCTGCATGCACGGCATATGGAGGTTCCCAGGCTAGGGGGCCAATTGGATCTGCAGCTGCCAGCCTACACCACAGCCACAGCAATGCCAGATCCGAGCTGCACCTGCGACCTACACCACAGCTCACGGCAACCCACTAAGATTCTTAACTCACTAAGTGAGGCCAGGGATCGAACCCGTATCCTCACCGATACTATGTCGGGTTCTTAACCCACTGAGCCACAACGGGAACTCCTCATTTGTTTTTAAGGCTGAACCATATGCCATTGTTTGTATGTACCACACTCTGTTTATCCATTCATCTGTCCATAGTCATTTGTGTTATTTCCACTTTTTGGCTGTTGTGAATAATAGTGCCATGAACGTGAATGTACCGTATCTGTTTGAGTCCCTGATTTCAATTCTTCTGGGTCTAAACCTAGGAGTGGAATGACTGGATTTATAGTGATTCTATGCTTAATTTTTTGAGAAATCACCATACCAACCCTTTCTTAGACCTTCCTGTGGAAAGGCAGTGCTTCAGGGGTGGTATCTGATGAGACCAGCCACCCCATGCTGGGCTTTCCTAAATGAAGGCTAGAGGCTGGGGGTGGACAGTGAAGACCCCGGAGTGGGTACAGGGGACCCTCTGGCAGTTCAGCACTGCCCTCCACCAGCTGGGCTCAGTTTTACACTAAGTCCTGGAAAAAGGATGTGTTAGCTCTGTTCATCATGGCTGGACAGAGATTGTTTTGGTTCTTAATGATTAAACAACAATTAAATTCCCACTCCATGTACCTATATACAAACTCCAAATTTGGTTCAGAAAGGGGACTTGAGACGTTTTAAGGCGTTATGATTAAACACATGGGCTCTGGTGTCCGCTCAAATTTTGGTTTACAGCAACGACTTACTGTATAGCACAGGGAACTCTATTCAACATCTTATAAAAACTTATAAGGGAAAAGAATCTGAAAAAGAATATGTATATAACTGAATCACTTGGCTGTACAGCAGCCATGAACACAACGTTGTAAATCAACTCTGCTTCAATAAAATAAAACAAAAACTCAAATTTTGGTATAGTCCCTGACTAGTTAGGGACCCTGGACAAATCACTGAACCCATGAGCCTCAGTGTTCCTAGGTATAAAATGGGGTTCACAAGTTGTTGTGATCTCAGAGGGACACTGGATGTGAAAAGCTGTGCCCAGTCTTGGGCTTCAGGAAGCTGTCTAAGGTCTGGGATTTTGTTCTCAGAGGCCGGTGACCCCGCTGTGAGGAGGGGTTAGAAAATGTCCCCAACCGGCAGTTTGGCCGAGGCTGTGGCTCTGGACGTGGAGGATGCTTGAGCCCTGGGTTTCACACCTTTTCTGCCTGGCTTCCCGGGCGCTGCTGGTGGGGAAGGGCCCGCTGTGGGGGCGGTTTATTATCTCTGGTCTCCGGGTGCTTCACGGGTCATGTGACATGGCTAATCCTTAATTACACCTAATGTGAAAGGTTAGTCCCCCTCTGTGATGTTTCCCAGCTTGAAGGTGCCTATGGAAAATGAGTTCATTCGTAAAACAAAGGGTCAGGTTACAGCCCCAGCGGAGATGGGATGGGAGGGGGCTGCTGGGAAACATCCCCAAGCTTGCCTCCGGACTCATCCGTTACCTCGAACAGGGTGTCAAATGAAGGAGTCCCTTCCCAAAAGATAGTGATCGTGCCCAGAGGAAGGGTGAGGTCAAAGGGCTTCAGCAGCATGGGACAATCACTCAGCTGGACAGAGGTCAGCGTGGGGAAGATGAGGCCCAGGAAATTTCATGGTAATGGTTCGGCTTCCCTGTTCCTCCACCCCCACTGCTGCTGTGTTCTGTATGGTCAACGGAGACATCGCCAAGGTGCCAAGAGGTGCTGGGGGCCCCGCCTCCACCCTGGGCAGTGCGGCAGTGGGCCCAGAAGTCATCATAGCCAAGTGCCTGCTCTCCGGGGCAGCTTTGCCAGGGCCACGTTCTGCTCCCTCTAAAGATGAGTTCCCATCCGTCCAACAGTTATGAAGTCATCAGTATTTACTAGGCACTCACTGTGCCAGGTATTATTCTAGGATGTGGGGATGGATTGCAGTGACCAAACAGACAAAATAAGAATGGCTACCCTCCCAGAGCTCCCATGCCAGGGGTAGAGGGCACAGAAAATGAACCAAACTGATTAGTAAAATGATAGCATTATCTGACAGTGATAAATGCTATGGAGAGAAAGAAAGTAGGAAAGAGAGAGAGAGGAGAAATACTGGCCTAGGTATATTTTGATAGAGTGGTCAGAGAAGGCCTCATTGAATGTTGAGAATGGAGCAAAAACAGAAGGAGATGAGGCAGTAAGCCATGCAGAGTTCTGAGAGAACAGATACCCTAGGCAGGGCGAACAGCACGTGCAAAGGCCCTGAGACAGTAGGAAGCTGATGCGTTTGAAGGGTAGCAAGGGGGCTGTATGGCTGGCTGGATGGAGAGAGCCAGGGGAAAAGGAAGAGAAGATGAGGTCAGGGAAAGTGAAGGCCACGCATTGGTCTCTGTGCCTCTAGCCCTGTGCTCAGGGTTTCCTGGCCTTGACCATGGATGTGACATGTCTGCTGTAGATATGTTTTTTTTGGGGGGCCATGCCTGTGGCATGTGGAAGTTCCCAGGCTAGGGGTCCAATCGGAGCTGCAATTTCCGGGCTACGCCACGGCCACAGCAATGCCAGATCTGAGCTGCATCTGCGACCTACACCACAGCTCATGGCACTGCCGGAGTCTTAACCCACTGAGCAAGACCAGGGATCGGACCTGCATCCTCATGGTTACTAATTGAGTTCCTAACCTGCTAGGCCACAATGGGAGCTCCCTGCTGTGGTGTTTTGGAGTAGGGATCAGCAAACTATAACTGTTGGGTCAAATCCATCCAGCTGCCTGTTTTTGTAAATAAAGACCGATGGGAACAAAGCTGCACCCACTCATTTACATCTTGTCTATGGCGGCTTTCAAACTACAAGGCAGCGAATGGATGAATTGAAAGCCTGAGATATTTACTACGTGGTCCAAGTTTTAGGGCATGGGCTTTGGCGTTAGGCCACGGTGGTTCAAATCTCTGATCATTTATTATCTGAATGACTCTGGGCAAGTTACTTAACTTCTCTGAGCTTTAGCTTCCCATCCATAAAATGTTGATAATGTCTATCTTATAGGATTTCCTGAGATTAGATTAAACAACTAGTATGAAATGCACACAACTGCTAAGTCCAAATACATTGGAAGCAGCCGTGGGTACCCGGTCTTGGGCTTATAGAGACAAAACACTAGAAAAAGCCCTCATTGGACTGAGTCTCAGTTTCCCTATCTCTTAAGTGGGGATAATTATTTATGCAACTAAAATGAGATAAGGCTCAGGGTTTGTAGGAAGCACATATTAAATGCAAGTGGCTGCTTTTATTTTCATCGGCATTACCCTCCATCATCTCCTATGTGCGGGGCCATTTGCAGAGTCTTCAGGATCCGGGAGAAAAATCCAACATCTGTCTGTATAGCCATGTACCACCACCCTGCCACCATATCCTGGTACCAACGCCAGCCAGCTGGGGGTGCCTTGAAGGGAGCGAGTGCTGTAAGGTCTCCCTTTCCCACCATTTGGCATCTGGCCTAAACCCACTGCTACCTGAAAGAGCGCCAACCTGTTCTGCACGTTCGAGTTTGCAAATAATCCCTTATTTACCCTCAGAGTACCCACAGAGCTGATGCATGTCATGGGTTTTAATTATGCAGCCATAAGTACTGTTGGGGAAGGTCTATCTTTGCAAAGCCCAATTAGTGTATTTATTTATTAGGATCTTTATCATCAGGTAAGAGTAATAAGAGGGTTATTACAGGATTCTGCCCACTGAGCCCAGTTTGCGCATTTGCTGATGGGTGGGGGATGGGGGGGTGGAGGGCAAACGGCAAGAGTTTGGGGTGGGATTGTGCTCCGCGCTTGGGAAACATTGATTTTGTTGGAGACTTTGTCATGCGCTTGGCTGTGATGACAAAATCCACTTGAGTTACACTGCATTAAAAAAAAAAGTGGCGAGAGTCCAGTGGTTGAAATGCAGACGCCCACATGTATTTATATTTGCAATGAATGCTGGGGCCATGTGTGCGGTGATACAGAGAATGAGAAAGTTGTGGAACTGAAAATAACATATGTCTGTCTCAAGTGCCAGAGGAAATTGTAGCACTGGCGAGAAGGGGAAGGGTCCAGATTTAGAGACGGGGAAGAAATATGCTCCCTGTGCAACCGTGGTGTTTATACACAAGCCCTCATTTCTTCTCACACATAATGAACAGCCACGATACTGACAGGAAAACAAATGCAAAACGGGCCGAGTTGATTGCTTCTTCGAGAGCTGGTTGGCCTAATCGAGTTCTGGATGGAAAACAAAGTTCTGGTAGATTGAACTTTGACCCCTACCCCCACCCCCTCAGTGTGGTTTTCTGAGTTCCTGGAATCTTGTTTCTGAGAATGACACCGTGGATGCGGTGGAAACCGGTCGAGGTGGAGATGCTAAGAAAGGGATTCCGCCTTCCCTGGAAAAGCTCCTTGACTTAAAAAATGACTAAAATAAAAATCTCCAAACCAGTTACTTTCCATCTCTCAAGAGTCAGAGGTGGGTCTAGGGTTTTTCTGGACTCAGGGACCTCGGAGATCACATTTCTCTTCTGGGTGGGATGCTATTTTTAAGGCTTGGGCACCAGCCTTCGACTTGTAATTCCATGTGTCTCTATGTATAAATAGATGGGACTAAATTAAAGAAGAAATACTAGGTTGA
Source organism: Phacochoerus africanus (assembly GCF_016906955.1). NCBI lineage: Eukaryota > Metazoa > Chordata > Mammalia > Artiodactyla > Suidae > Phacochoerus > Phacochoerus africanus. The sequence goes on from NC_062558.1 coordinate 128,037,405, forward strand.
ATTCACATCTTTTTTTTTTTTTTCCTTCAGTCTGCATGAGAACAAGTAACTGGTTTGATTTCATTTTCCACATTTGCTTGGCCCTTTGGACGTTATCAGATGCAGCCCAAGACTCAGAGCCTGTCTGGTCTTTGCAAACCAAACTCGGTAGAGAGGATGGGCCTCTGACACCTCTTGATTATTTTGTGTTTCTTCCCTCTTAGAGCATCCCTGACAGCCCAGCCCAGACCTCCGATCTGCTGGAAACCTCCCACCATGGCCCTTGGCTTAAGACTAGACCCTCAAGAGTCTAACCTACATGTTGGCCAAGCCACTTGTGTCTAAATTCCCCTGCCTCAGTGTTTTCATCTGCAGAATGGATGCAATATCTTCACCACCTGATAGAACAAGGGGAGGATGGGAGAGGTTGGAGAAGTACCCACGGTGGGGCTCGGGGTAGCTGCCAAAGTGAAAGAGACCCTGATGGCCCCTCGGCTATTGCTTCCTGCTTCTTCTTCACCTGGCTACCTGGCTGGTAAAGTGTGACCCCCCCCCCCCTGCCCAGTTTTCATCCCTGAATCTCCCTTCTGTTCAGAAGTGAGTTCAATTTGTCAGGCATGCTGGCCCTGAGGACTTGAGGCTGAGCAACCGCTGTCCTCAGGCTGGTGTTGATTTGCTCTGTTACACATCACAACAACCGCAAGACAGGCATTACTGGTCCCACTGCATGGATTGGGAGGCTGATGAGCAGCAGCTCCTTTCGCACTGATTGAAACTTCACTGTTAACACTCCCACTGGCTTCAAAAATATGTTACAACCAACCAAAGAAAACCCACTCAGCTGTCTGCAGAGAAGGGTGGGGCAGGCAGGTGGAGAGCAGGGCATTCCAACTGGAATCTTGCAAGGAAAACACTAGATCCTTCTGCACCCTGTCTAGTGGGTCTAATAGTATCTCCTTGACACTCCCCCCCCCAAAAAAAAAGTTTCTACCCAGATGTCAGAATATGGTCTTGTTTGGAAATAGAGTCTTTGAAGATATAATTAGTGAAGGACCTGAGACGGAACCAATGCTGGCTTTAGAATGAGCCCTAATCCAATGACTGGTGTCCTTGCAGGAAGAGGAGAGGGCACAGGCGCAGCGGGAAGAAGGCAGAAACTGGAGCCAGAGAACGCTGGGGACCATCAGAAGCTGGGAGTGGCAGGAAGAGTCCTCCTGGGAGCCTTGGAGGGAGCGTGAGCCTGCTGACACCTGGATGGTGGACTTTTGGCTTCCAGAACTCTGCAAGAATCAATTGCTTTTGTTTTAAGCCACTGAGACTGGGCAACAGGTTAGGGCAGTCTTAGCAAACTAACACATCCTGGGGTCCTTCTGGTGAGCGGTTGACATGTGGTCACCGGAAATAAAGGCAGGCAGGAGCTAGTACTGAACGCACACAAGGAAGTGTTGGCTCTGCAAAGGGAGACATTACATCTCTTTGGTGAAGCCAAACAAAAGGCAAAAAGTCCTTTGTTCTTTCCCGGGAGCCTGCCTTAGAAGTAGGAGCTGGGAGTCTGCAGAGAAGTCCTACAACATGAGGTGTGGAGTCGGAGGAAAGATGTAAAGATGATATGATTTATTGCTTTGTGGAGCAATATTTGCAGCCATGGATCTTGCTTCCAAGCTCAAACTATTGCCAAAATAACAGGCAGGCCAAGGGAATTCGAACATACAATATCTCAGGTGACAGACGAGGGAGTGTGGCTGATGTTTCTGTAGGGAGAGGGGGAGGTAAGTGGTGTGAAGACTTGACTGGGTGACATCGGCAGTAATTGAGTGACATCGGGGTATGGGGAGAATATTGCAGCAGGCTGGTGGAGCCTTATCTCTACGGGACTGAGACGGGAGAGCAAGTGGGGGCCTCTAACCTCAACAGGTGAGTGGGAAGTGGGCTAATTAGCAAGACTGTGGTAACTGAGAGGCCCGGGAAGAGTCAACCAAAATGTGAGGCCAACATTTGAAGAGGACAAATGATATGACAGATGAGAGAGGACCAGCCAAGAGCAAATTACAGCAGTTCAGCTGGGAGATGACTAAAGCAAAAATCTAAATCTTGGCAACAGCCAGGGTTAAGTATCTCGCCATCCATATGTGAGTGCATGCACGTGTGTATTGGGTTTTTAAAGAGAGATTAAAATATAACAATTATGAGACTTTATTAATGCCTCCGGAGGAGTTAGAAATGAGAGTCTATATCCAACAGGACACACGAGTTTCTAACCTGGGGCTGAGGGTCTTGCTGGGATGCTTAAGCTCAGGAAGTTGGCAATCTGTCATTGGGGGAGGAGGAAGATAGATCTGCAAGGGCGGAGAGAGGGTTAATCCAGGACAGGGTGGGAGAAGGTTTCTCTGGAGTGAAGGACTTCATGGCTGGGTCTCTGCCTGCTAAGGAAAGACCACAGGCTTGAGTTCATCCCTCTGTTGGAGTCCAGAGAGCTGGTCTTCCTCTCAGGCTCCCAACCTGTGCCCAAACCACAGAGGTCAATAATTATTCAAGTTGATGAAAATGAAAACGTGATTGACCATGAGATAACAGCATCCACCTTTCAAAGGAGACCATACAGAGCAGAGGCTCTGAGCCTGCACTTTGGAGCTTGATGCCCAAGTTCAAATCCTGCGTCTAGCTCTACAAGGTCTACCTGTATGAGACTGCAGAGCTGTGGATGTCGCTGAGGTCACAAGATGAGCACATTGTATGCAATGATCACATGACCGAAACTCATTTATAGAAGAAGTGGGTTCTAGAACCACTAGATTGTATTAGCTGACATCATTCCATTTACTCAGCACTACTGCTCCAGGTGAGGGAGGCAGCGGGGGTGGGGTGGGGCGGGGGTCCAGGGAGGGAGGTGTTCTTCCCTGATTCACACACGAGGAAATGGAAGCTTGGAGAACTTGAGTACCGTTTGCCAGACATTCCTCGCCTGGTGAGTGGCATCAGTGCCCACCCTCATCCCTCTCATCATGGGTCAGTATGTCACATCATCCTAAAGGCACCAGGGAAGGTGGGCAGACCCACTCAGGCCTGATGCTTTTGGGCACCTCCACTTCCTTGTACCTAATTACCCCCGGGATGTTAATGAGATGGACCTTGTTGGCAGCTGCTCTGGAGCACAGGGGCAGGGTCACCCGCAGCAATGTTCCTCCTTAAGAAAAGACCATCTACACTGCACTTTCTGCAATGCTTCCTGAGGTCACAGGCGTGGTCTGTCCCCAGGAAATGGGCACATGGGGGTGGGGCAAGGCCATTGGTCCTCAGCCCTGGCACACATGTTCAAGGTACCAGGGCTGCTTTCAGAGTGTCCCATGCCTGCACTCTACCTGAGCTTAGCTACAGCTCTCTCCGCCCAGGTGGGTCAGATGTGCAGCCAGAGAACTACGGCCAGGCCACACTTCTCCTTCCGGGTCACGGCCCTGCTGGCAATGTTTCCCGTTTCAAAACCTCTCACCTTAGAGTGGATACCACGTAGCTGGTGGAAGCCTCCAAGTCTCTGTTTTGTGGGTTGTCCCCTGTCATGTGAGGGCCATGGGGTCTGCCAGGGTGGGTGTGGGAAGTACCTTGTGAGACTGATGTGCGGATCATTCCCATCAAACAAGCAGGGAGGCCTGCTGCCCAGGTACCTTGGAGGCATCCCCACTGTCCCTGTGGCTGGCACTTGGCGGGAATGTGGTCAGGGTCTTAAGGACCTCCAACCTCTGCTTCCTAAATGGTACAGGTGCGGGTGGGGGAGAGAGGGCCTGGGGGTGTGGGGTTGGCATATGCACACTGAGGTATATGGAAGGATTGGCCAACGGGGACCCGCTGTGTAGCACAGAGAACTCTGCTCCATATTCTGTGATCATCTATATGCGAAAAGAATCTCAAAGAGAATGGAGGTGTGTATGTGTGTAACTGAATCACTTTGTGGCACAGCAGAAATGACCACGACTTTCTTTGTAAATCAACTCTACTTCAATAAAACTTGAAAAAAATTGTACCTTTTATGATCATGAAAACTTTCCCTTATTTACTGTCATAATAGCCGAGCGACTCTCAAGTAGCAGGATGAAAGTGCCAACTCTGAGTTTTTGTAGATATTCTTATTCTAATAGAAAACCTAGAAGTGAGGCACCTGAGAGGAGTCATAGGCTAGGAGGAGGCAGAGCTGGGCCCCGGCCCTGTGTCTCTGCCCTGCCCTCTGCCTCCTCCCTGCTGGAGGGGGGCTGCTTGGTTTCCACAGCACAGGTGATCCTTGACATTGACACCGACGTTCTGGATGATCTTGGCCAAGTCCTTTTTCTTAGACCCTCTGTTCTTTTGTTGTTGTTGCTGTGAAATTCTGAGAGGGTCACACTCTATAAGGATTCCATCAGAGCTGATATTTTAAAGACAATATGGTTTTGAAGGTCACAGGAAACCAGGAATGGGAAAAATGTTCTTAAAACAAAAATGGGTTATGCTTATGGTTTTCCATAACATTAGTTTGGGCTGTTTTGAAAACATCTGGGCTACAATTGCTTGGGAGCAGAGCCACCTTTACGTTATCACCACTGTATACACTACATACAAGTGACACATACAGTTGACCAACAAAGGATTTTTAAGCCAATTGCTAATTTTTTTATTTTTTTTAATTTTTTAGGGCCACACCCATGGCATATGGAGGTTCCCAGGCTAGGGGTCGAATTGGAGCTACAGCTGCCAGCCTACACCACAGTCACAGCAACACCAGATCCGAGCCGCGTCTGTGACCTACACCACAGCCCCTGGCAACACTGGGTCCTTAACCCAGTGAGCAAAGCCAGGGATCGAACCTGCATCCTCATGGATACTGGTCAGATTCGTTTCCACTGAGCCATGATAGGGACTCCTAAGCAAATGTTTTAAAGTTGAAGTATAACAGAGAGAGATGTATGTGAATCACAAGTGTACAGATAAATGAATTTTTTCAGTTGAACATATTGAGTTCAAATGGATTGAGCTGTAGAACATACCCGACACCTGCCATAGGCCTCCCTCCTGGCCCCTGGCAGTCTTTACCCCCCATATTACCAGTGGCTCTCTCTGGACTTCCAACCTTATGGATTGGTTTTGCCTGTTTTTGAGCTGCCTTTGAATGGAATCACATAGTATGGAGCTTCTCATTCAGTCTTATGTCTGCGAATACATCCATGTTGTAGTGTGTCATTTTCTGTCATTCATCCTCATTACTATCTATATTGCATTGTTTTTTGTTTTATTTTATTTTTATTAGAGTACAGTTGATTTACAGTGTTGTGTCAATTTCTGCTGGGCAGCAAAGTTTCCCAGTCATACACGTATACACATTCTATTTCTCATACTATTTTCCATCACGTTCTGTCTCAAGAGATTGGATATAGTTCCCTGTGCTGTATGGTAGGACCTCATTACTTCTGTTTGACTACCACTCAATGTATGTATCCATTTTACTGATGCTGTATATTTAGCTTGTTTCCAGTTGGGGGCTACATGGAATAATGCTACAGTGAGCAGGCTTATATTTTGGAGCACCTATGTACTCATCCTTGTTGAGTATATACCTAAAAAATAGAATTGTTTGGTTATGAGCTTTGTGTATGTTCAACTCTAGGCAGCCCTGCCAACTTTTTCCCCATTGTACTTGTGTACCAATTTATATTCCCATCAGCAATGTAGGAGAGAGAATTCCATCAGTCGCTCGACAAACTTGCCAAGACTTGATATTATCTCATTTTTTTTTGAAACTATTCTGTTGGGAATGTAGTGGTATATAATTATGACTTTAATATGCATTTCCTTGATAGTTATTTATGTTGAACACTTTTTCTTATTTTTTTTTCCTATTTAAGTCTTTTGCCCTTTTCTATCAAGTTGCTGATATTTTTTTCTTATTGATTTCAGGAGTTCTTTATGTATTCTGGATCTGAGTCTCTTAAGCTTGCCTTTTCACTTTCTTCATGAAACAGGAATGAATAGAACAGCTTTTTTGTTGTTGAACAAAATTTTCAAATTTTTTGAGTAAGTTAATATAATAGATACTAGTGATAATAAAAGACTGAATCATTACAGGAATTATTTTCTTTGGAATATCATTTCCTACATTGGTTTTTAATTTTAAATTTTTAATTGTAAGGATATTCTTAATTTTTTTCTTTTTGGCTGCCCTGCAGCATATGGAGTTCCTGGGTCATGGATCAGATCTGAGCTGCTGCTCCAACATATTCCTTAACCTCCTGTGCTGGGCTGGGGATTGAACCTGCATCCCAGCTCTCCAGAGACACTGCTGATCCATTGTGCCACAGCAAGGATCCCCATATTCTTAATTTTAATGAAGTACAATGTATGGATCTTAAAAAAAATCGATCTTTTCCTTTATGATTTTTGCTTTTTAAGTATCCTGTTAAAATCTTGTTTATTTGTTAGGCTATGAGAATATTCTCTTATGTTATTTTCTAGAAGATTCATTGTTTACCTTTCACGATTTAGGCTTATAGTCCCATCTGGGATGGATTTTTATGTATGGTGTGGGGTTCCTTTTCCACCCAGACATCCACCCACTTTGACCCTGCACCATGGACGGATGGTCTTTCATCCGTGCACTGCAGCTGTACCCTCATGGTGCACTGGGTAGCCACATACGTGAGCCTCTGTTTCTCAACTCTGTTCTGCTGGCTCAGGAATACTCCAGGGATGAATGATGAATGCCCTGGGCCTCACCTCCTCCTGAAGAAGGTGGAGGTTCTGAGCTCTTGCTTTTTGAGGAGATCCTATGGCTCCTGTGCTGAATCACTTGGTTTATCTCTGTCCTTTTCTGACTTCTTCCCATAGACACAATTAATTGGCTGACCAAGTTATCAAGATCGCAAAGGTTTACATAACACTTACCATGTGCCAGGCTCTGTTCTAAATATGCTTGAACTCATTCAATCTTTACCCAAACCCATGATGAAATTACTATTATCTCCACTTTCCTGATGAGGAACCTGGGGCACCAAGACCACATGGGTGGTACATGCCAGGGCTGGAATTCGAACCCAGGGACTCAGCCTTGGCGTCCATGTGATCAAGTACAGCACTAGGCTTTCTTTCAGCCAATGGCTGGAAGGGAAAGGGTAGAGGACAAAGCCACCCTGGCTAGGAAGAAACGCTTCTGAGCTTTTCGCTTGCTTCTGCATCTACCCGAGGGGAGATTGTGAACATGTTGATTCATCTCTTTGAGCCAGTTTCCCCAACCGGAAAGCAAGAGAGTAAAATGATATTTCCAGCTCTGACAGTTCATCTCTCTGGAAGAGTCCTAGAGAGACTGCGAAGTTTTGGAAGAGAGGACAATTGTACAAAGGAGACCAGGGTGGAGGCACAGGTGGGGGAAGGGAGCCCAGACAGAGCCGTGAGAGCCGGATGGGAGTAAGGGGGTAGGGAGGCTGGGGGTTGGGGGAGGCAGAGAAGGGAATGTTCCAGCCCTCCAACATGTCCCTTCCCATCTGCTCATTCCCTTCCTGGACCCTCAGACGGCCTATCAGGTTACACGCTGGAGGGGGTGGGGATGCCTAGGTGCTAAGTTTTCTAATGGACCCGCCTTCTGGGAATTTGTGTGAGAGGCTCCGGTTTGTTCCCAAGGCCTTGGTTCCTGTGTGAGCCTCCTGGGGGGCAGTTTCTCTGACCAGAGCTGGCTAATTGTTCACCCACCGTGCCTGCTCACTGGTGGAAAGCACACCAGTCTCTTCCGTGTAGACACCAGAGGTCCATGGGGGTGTCTCGTGACCTTGGAGGCCCTCACAGTCCGAGGCCTGGGAACAGTCTTTTCATCACTAACCCCTGGACAGGGACATGGGTGGTGGTAGTCGTGGGGGGAGAGGAACGGTTAAAAGATAACTTAGAAATGTCACACAAGGAAGATATGCTATTTTTAGATACATTTAGAAAATTCAGAGATACGCAGAAAAGGAAACCAAAAAAGTCACCTGTAATCACTTAATCCGCTGATAACCACTACTAAAAACTTGGGGGTGATTTTCTTTGGAAGTGTTTTGGGGTTCTTTGTTCTTCTCTCTTTGTAGATCTTTCTACCTCTGTATGTATGAAATGTGCAAGTTTACACACATGTGTATCATATGTATACGTATATACACATATACCTTTTTATAAAAATAGATTGTACTCTTCCGGAGCTGGATTTTCAAATTCTACAATCTATCACAAGCATTTCCTTTATCCCGCCACATATTTCATCATCTTTGAGAGCTGCAAGACAAACCACAGGAGATAGATTCCCATGTTTGCTATTGTGACCATCCTTATTCAGGCATTTTTGAACATGTTTCTGATTAGTCCCTTGGGAAATCTCTGAAACTATCAGGATGACTTTGTCCCAGTGATTTTGGTAAGATAATAAAATCTTTGGTACTATTCTCATTATCCATAAGCATTTCTTTAGTATGAATACCATTAACAGTTATTTTTTAATTGAAATCTATTTTTTAATTGAATGCCTTATATATTACCAATTCTCCCCATATGTCATCCCATTACATTTTCCGAGAGGTGTGGGTCGGTTTGGTTCATTTACTCCCATTTTACAGCTGTGAAGACTGAGGCCTTACAAGGTGAAATGACTCCCCCAGGTCATGCACCTGAGAAGGGCCGTGATGGGAAGGAGGTCTGGACTGCCCTCCCCTCTGCTGGGCTCCCTGCTCCCAGCAGGACACTCCGCTCTCCAATGCTCTGGACTGGAGATTGGTGCCTGCAGATGGGCTGGAGCTTGACTTTTGCCAAAGGAGAAGCCCAGGTAATGCCTGCTGGGGCTTCAGAGCAGCTTTCCTGGAGCTGAGCCTCAAAGTGGGGAGAACACACACCAGGCAGGGGCCAAGGTGTGAGCAAAGGGGTGGGTGAGGGAAACCTGACCCCCCTCCCTCACGTTCTCAGTCTCCCATGAGGAGATCAGCTTACAGGGGGCCTGTCCTAGCACCTTTGCCAGACACCAGCCGGGAATGTGCCGAGTCACAGGCAACGGGGATACGAATGGAAGTTAACTTTTCTGTTAGGTGGCCTTGTATATATTTAAATCATTGCATTACACAGATATGTCTTCCTGATTTCTTCTTTTTTCCTAAAAATGGTAATAGCCTTTTGCCTGATGATGAGAATGATATCTCTTCAATTGTCAAAGGTAAGATTTTATGCAATGCAGACAGGCATGAAGATACAAAGGCAAGAAATAGAACCTCCCCATCCCAAGATAACTGCGTAGCATCCTGGCTTCCAGATGCTCTCTGGACCCACAGACTCATGGGGGAGTTTGCTTTACAGTTTCACGTACATGGCTGGAGCCAGACATACTCTTCTAATGCATGTTCCCCCCCCCCCCCCCAATGGCAATCCCTCTTGGACAACTTACCCTGTCATTATGTATGGATTTCCACCATTATTTTAATTTATTTTTATAGAGTCTGACTTACATTAATTCAAAAGGGTCAAATTGCCTGTGTATAAAATGTCCATTCAGATGCACAGACATTGAGGTTTGACTCTTCTCAAAGTGACAAGAGTCTGATCAGCCCTGGTGGCTTATGAACAAGAGATCACCCTGTTTATATTTTGCTATGTTTATTTTTTATTATGCAGATTTTGAACTACTTGAAAGTAGAGAGACTAGTACAAAGAACCTTCCAATACCCATCACCTGCGTTCGATAATTTTCGAGGTTTTGCCACATTTGCTTTGTCAGTCCTTTATTTATTTGATTTTATTTTTTGCTGAGATATTTTAAAGCAAATCCAGTTATTTCGTTGTTTTGTCCCTGCATCCTTTAGTATACATCACTGAAAAAAAAAGATATTTTCATATAAAGCCTCAATGGCAGTACTACGCCTAACAAAATGGACCTTGATTCCCTAGGGTCAGCTGGTCTATCACCAGATTTCCCGAGAGTCTCCCAAACTGCCTTTTTTGGCTGCCCCATGGCATATCAAGTTCCCAGGCCAGGGATCATATCCCAGCTGCAGTTGTTGACCTACGCCTCAGATCTGGCAACTTGGGTTATTTTAATTTTTTTTTCCTTTTTCTTTTTTAGGGCTGCATCTGCAACATATGAAACTTTCCAGGCTAGGGGTTGAATTGGAGCTACAGCTGCTGGCCTATGCCACAACCACAGCGATGTGGGATCTGAGCCACATCTTCGACCTACACCACAGCTCACAACAACATCGGATCTTTAACCTACTGAGGGAGGCCAGGGATCAAACCTGCATCCTTATGGATACCAGTGAAGTTCGTTTCCCCTGAGCCGCAATGGGAACTTCTAGCTGGGGATCTGTTAACCCACTGTGCCAGTCCAGTGACTGAACCCACGTCCCAGGCTGCAGAATTGCCATAGATCCTATTGTACCACATCGGGAACTCCCAAACTGTGTGTGTGTTTTTTTTAATTTTTAAAAAATTATTTTATTTTATGTTTTTTGTCTTTCATCCTTTTAGGGCCGCACCTGTGGCATGTGAAAGTTCCCAGACCAGGGGTCCAGTCAGAGCTGCAGCTGCTGGTCTAGACCACAGCCATAGCAATGCCAGATCTGTAAACTACACTGCAGCTTGTGGCAACACCGGATCCCTAACCCACTGAGCGGGACCAGGGATCGAACACACATCGTATGGATGCTAGTCAGGTGCTTAACCTGCTGAGCCACAACAGGAACTCCCACACTATCTTTTTTTTAAAAATACATTTTTTTTTTTAACGAGAGTTTTGTTTGAATCAGGAAGTAAATAGGGAGAATACTTTTCGTGTGGTTGTTGGGCTTCTTAAGTTTGTTTTCTGGAGCAATTCTCAATAATATGAACTCACATAGTGAGATGGTGATTTCAGTTATATGCCAGTCCTCCTGTTTACATCCAGGGAACCGTCTCAGCTTGTTGGGATGATATTTTCAGCACCTCTCGGAACACTTCTACTATCTAGCCTGCTCTCTTCATGATTTTCTTTCCCAACCTCCCTCCCTGCATCCTCCTTTCCTTCCTTTCGGACTTTCAAAGCGAGCAGTCTTAAACAGGGAACCTCATCAGCTAGATTTTAACGACATGATTTTCTTGGCATTGCGGTTACTTCTAGAGATGGTAGCCAACATTAATATTCTGTTTGGGGTAGTATAGATTTTTTAAAAAAAATATATTTATTTGAATAAAGTGAATGGATCAGTTTAAAGAAAAGCCGTGAAACAGATGACCTGCAAATACAACAACCCTTCCCAAAAGTGATTTGAGAATGGAAGAAGCTGCTTTAGCTCACCCTCTTCTGAAGGGCGCTTAGGGTGTTTTAAATTTTTTCACTACTAAAAACAATACTGTAATGAATAATCATATGTGTACACACACACCCACATCCACTTCTTAGGGTACACACTTCTGTACCCTATCTGGTTATTTTGTTAGGATGTATTCTTTAGAAGTAGAACTGCTGATTTCAAAGGCTATGAATATCTTAAAGCCACAGTTCCCTAACTGGGAAATTATTCCTAATTTAATATTTTGGAATATAAAATATTCCTAATTTTATATTTTTATCTTTTGTCTTTTTTGGGCTGCATCTGTGGCACATGGGGGTTCCCAGGCCAGGGGGCAAATCAGAGCTGTAGCTACCAGCCTACGCCACAGCCACAGCAACGCCAGATCCAAGCCACGTCTGTGACCTACACCACAGCTCAGGGCAATGCCGGATCCTTAACCCACTGAGTGAGGCCAGGGATTGAACCCATGTCCTTATGGATGCTAGCCGGGTTCATTAACTACTGAGCCATGATGAGAACTCTTCTAATTTTATATTTTAATTTTAATATAAATTAGGAAAATATTCCTAATTTAATATTTTGTTCCTCTTTTTTATTTTTTTGGTGACTCAGGGTCATATCAGGACCTTCAACTAATGGTCTCAGTCTTCCTGCACTTTTTTGGTATGTCTCCTGGTTATGATGGCGGAGCTTTTTTTTTTTTAATGGCCACACTTGTGGCATATGGAACTTCCCAGGCCAAGGACTGAATCCAATTAGCAGCTGTCACCTACGATGCAGCTGTGACAATGCCGTATTCTTTAACCTATTATGCTGGGCCAGGGATCAAACTGGCACCTCTGCGGTGACCAGGGTCGCTGCAGTTGGATTCTTAACCCACTGTGCTACAGTGGGAACTCCTGAGGGTGGAGCTTTTGCATCTATTTTTCATTGGGTTTTCATCTCATCCTTTGCAGTAAATTTTCCTTTTAGTCTCTCCCTCCTTTTTAATTTGCTATTTCTCAAGTACCAATGAGCTGGAAAACAGATAAATAAGTTTGTTCATGTTGTACCTAATTTAAGAGTAAATAGGCTCTAAATGAGGGTCCGATTGGACAAACAGGAGACAAGATTTCTTGTAGGTCCTGTCCATCCACCTCCTTTTAGATCTATCCTGCTTTAAACATCTAGGGCTACTTACAGGGTGGCCGCTGGTGATGGTGACGGAAATTATCTCTTTTTATGGCAGATAAAGTGACAAAAGAAACGTATTCTGGATCCCTTGCCTTCCCATAGAGATTTTTCAGGATACAACATAGATTTGCTAATTGCCTCCCTCCATCCTTGCAGCATTTTGATGGAGCTGGAGTCAGCATTATGACCCCTGATTTGGGGAGGAGGAATCTGTAGTTCAGAGAGGCCAAGTGATTTTCCAAATGTCACACAGCTGACTCAGACTTTTCTGTTCACCGCCTGGGTTAGATGCGCCTGGGGGTGTGAACAATGGATGTCTCTGGGAGGAGCAGACCGAGGAGGGAAGCGCCCTCTGAAAAAACAAAGGACTGGCAGTCACGGGGCCCTTGTCCATCCAGAGCAGGACCCAATCCGGGGGCTGGGACAGACAGATCCATGGGAGTTTGACTGCTAGGGGCAAGGCTTTGACGTGACTCGAGATGTCCTCAGCCAAAAGGACAGCTGGGCAGGGGTGGGGGCCAAGAACTCTAAGTTCTCATTACTGCTCAGCCTCTGGAAGGAGGAACAGGGCCCCAGGAGTCCTGAGCTGGGTTCTGGATCCTTCCCGACTGTGTGACCTGGGCCAGGGAACATCCCACTTCTGAGCCGCAGCTAAAAAGAGGCGCTCAGACCCAGAGGGCAGCCTTCTACCTGCAGTCCTGGGGAGGCCAGCCTCCCTCTGCACCTTTCCAGGTACCCCAGTCAGTGAAGCAGTTTTGTTTTCTCTTTTCTTTTCCTTTTTAATTTCTTAAGTCTTGGTCGAAAGGATTCTGAAGCCAACATTTTTTCTAAACTAAAGTGATCTTGCATGCTTCACTCTCCTGGCTTCCCGTTCTTAGCCACGTTCTTCCCCACCCCACACTGACATTAACCAGCTTCTTGGGAGACATCCCTGGATCCTACCCCCGCCTCCTCCCCTTGGCTGCATTCTACACATCCTGCTTCTGCAGTTCTCCTTTTAGTCCCTGCCACCTTCCTGCCCTGCACAGTTGCCTCGCCTCCTCACTGGCCTCCCTGCCCTTAGCCTCATGCCCTGAGCTTGAGCATTGTGTTCACTGCTGGTATGAGAAAGCCCAGGGGGACAGGCATCCCAAGCCCTTTGGTCCTGTCCTATACTCTAGCTCTGACCCAAGGGGCTGTTCCCCGGTTTCAGAACACTCTGCGTTCTCTTATATATCTGGGATACACCTTTCCCTCTGCCTGGAAAGGTCTTTCTACCCCTTGTCATCTTGGAACCACTGGAGTCATCCTGCAAGACTCAAATGTCAAGTCCTCGGTGGGGCCTCCTGCAAGCACCTGCCCCAGCTGAAGCATCACTTCTCTGCCTCTGGGGCTGCTGCTAAGATCTGTCACATTGCCGCTCCCAGGTCTGGGTTCTCTGCTCGATTTCCAGCTTCTCAGGGTCGAGATTTAAAATTCACCCCAATCACAGACATTCGGTGTTTCTAGCAAATGTGAGCTCAGCAAATGTTTGTTGAATGAACAAATGAGTTTCCTCTACAAATAGGGCTTGGTACCAAGTACGGGGAGCTTGGACCTAGCCATTTTGACCTTGGGAATATGAAGATCCTGCCATGTTGACCAGTAAAATTCTTTGACTGACCACAAACTTTAAAAAAGAGTTATGAACACAAACTTTTAAAAAAATCAGAATTATGCAAAAACAGATGTATTTATTTACAACTGAGAGATTAGGCACACTCCATCCAGTCAGTTTAATGGAATGATAACTTTTCTATAAAACATGGTTAAACAGGTCCTGTTGTTTGTCTGTTTTCATCAGCATCAGGTCCTTTCTAGATAGATTTGACAGTTAATATTTGCTTCATTGACCAAACTTTTGGCCCTTATGAAGTTTTACAAATTAGAACAGTTGTTGTTGGAATTTTCTTTTGTGGGTGTTCTTTGTACCCAATCCAGGCTTTCTGGAACAAACTTTCTGGTAAATTTAAAAAACTTAATTAGCTTTTATTTTTTAGAGCCCTGTTAGGTTCATAGAAAAATTGAACGGAAAATATGAAGTTAAGGACCCCCGTTCCCTGCTTTGGACTTCCTGCACCATAGTGCTACATGTTACAGATGATGAACCTACATTGACATATCATTAACCAAAGTGCAGAGTTTACACCAGGGACCACTCTGAGTAGTGGATGTATCTTCTATGGGTTTGGACTAATGCACAATGACATGTATCCCCCATGATAATATCATATGGAATTGTTTCATTGTCCTAAAAAATCCTCTGTGCTTTGCCTATTCATCCCTTCCTCCCCCCAGCTAGCTCTTTTTTTTTTGACCACATCCACAGCATGTGAAATTCCCTGGCCAGGGATCGAACCCCTGCCACAGCTGTGGCAATGCCAGATCCTTAATCCGCTGGGCTGCAAGGGAATTTCTTCCCCCTAAATCTTGTGTTAAAAATGTTAGGATGATTTCGATCTTTTGATAATTTCTAATTTTGATAATTTTCAACATGTTCAATTTGAACTATTATCATTTATATTTGGTGTAGGCTACTTTCACTGCAGCAATTGATTAAAAGTTGATCTGTATTTATTTTTCAGATTATTTATGCGAAAATTGTGAGGAAACTCCTGTTGGATATACTAGACTTCTTTTATGGACAAAGAGGAACCAGGTGAAAATTCAGAAGTCAGATTGTCCCTTCTCGGACCCTACAGTCGCTTTCTCCACTCTGAACAAGAGCTGGTCTCTATCTCAGCAACTAAGAGAGCTTAGGTCTCTGGCCAGCGAAGGTCACCGAACTTACGCTAAAGTCAGAATCAGGACCCAAACCCAGCAAACCTGGCTCCCAAGCTTTCATTGAACTCCTACCTTGTCTTATAACTGTTTCAGCCGGTGACAAGGTTTTGTAGAGTCCTTTGGTGGAGGGTGTCCATCAGCCCACCGTGAAAGATAGTGGCTCAGACCAGAATGACCCTGGGTTGGGAGACCATGGAGGGTTGTAAAAACCTCTTGGAAATGGGAGACTCCCTTCTAAACCCAGTACTCCACTCAACCTTGAGTATGACCTGATGTAAGCCATTTACCTTCTCTGGCTCCTGGTTCCCTTATATGTAGGATTCATTCATCCAACAAATATTTACTGGACCCATCCTACATGCTGGATGCCAGACAGTGTTGTAGATCCCAAGGATTCAGCCACGAGCAAAACAAAGTTCCTGACCCCATGGACTTGACTCTGAACTAGATGGTTTCTGAATCCTCTGAGCTCAATGATGCTGTGGGGGGGGTGGAGCCAGGAAGAGGAAGAGGAGGCATTTTGTGGGGATAGAGAGTTCGAGGCCGGTGCTTGTCCAAGAGCAGTTGATCACGAGGAATGGAAGACAGGCTGCCGGCTATAAAACAGTCAGAGACACCAATTGCCTCTAAGGACATCAAGGGCCTACATAACTTGGCCCCTCTTGTCCTCTTTGGCATCACTGTAATCCAGCCTTCCTTCAACTCACCAGCTGAGTCCTTTCCAAGATGTCTTTGTCTGGATCCCCCAGAAGCAGTAATTTGAGTGCAAGCTGTCGACTTGGGATGTGATCCTAGAAAGCACCAGTGGTGGACTGGGGCATAAGGCAGGAAAGGAAAGGAAAGCAAACCAAGTGTGTCTCATCACAGCAGGTTACTGCAGAGGGCAGCTGGCTCTCAGTCCTGATGGAGAACTCCAGGAGATGGTGTGAAACATATGTCCCTTTGGGGTGAGAACACTGGGCCTTCACCTGCCAACTTCTACTGGACATTGGCTGAGGACTGCTTCTAGAAGCAGTAACTTCCTGGCACTTCTTGGTCTTTTCAAAGCAGAGAGCCCTCAAGCAGAGATTCCTGGGGACTTACAGTAGGGTGCTGTAGATATGTGCTGGAAAGGTGGGTGCCGATGTGGAATACGCGAGGGGCTGCTATGAGCCCTCAGGGCCTTTGCACTTACTGTTCCCTGATTAGGGCAACCTTGTCTTCAACTCTTAAGCTATAGTCACTTCTTCTGACAGCTCCTCTCTAAATTAGCACCCCACCTCCAGTACTCTCCATCATATGTTCTCATTGATTTCTTTCACAGCGCACGACACTATCGGAAATCAGCTTCTGTGTTTATTTGCAGGCATTTCAATATCGCCAGTACTCAGAGAATTATCTGGCTCATATATGCACTTTTGGAACTATTTTATGCACGCACATGTGCCTTGCCATCCACACCCAGCTAAATATAAACATGCCTTCTATGACCACTCCCAGACTTGCTGCTAGATAGGGCAGTAAAGACTGAGTTTGAGTTATGGAGAAAGATGCGTCTCAGGTTTTCATGTACATTGGCAGGACATCTGCTCATCAGAAAAGTCTGAAACCTGTATTGTGCTTTGGGAGACAGATGGTAGTGACATCCCAGCAGGATAAGGGAGGCAATGCCCAATATTGATGAAAATAATGGAGCCTGCAAGTTCTCCAAATGACTGGATATTTTCCCTTCTGATGTAAAGTACAGATCCCTTCTAACAGCCCACTTGTAGGTCTTAATCGGACAAGAGCCCAGTGAATGTCCTTCAAGATAAATTTCATGTCATCTTTTCTTGTGCAAAGAGGTTTATTCCATCCCTTCAAAAATCTGTAGGGTATCCTGCTTCTATTTTTTAAACTATATTTAGCTTACTTTGAAGATGAATAAAACTGAGATGCTATTATGTTCCTTTGCTACTTTGCAGCATCCAGAAATTCCTTTGCTATTAATACTCTAGAGAAACAGATTTCTTTGATTTTTTTTCAGTTTAGAAGATCAAAAGCTGCCAGAAATTGTTTCAAAAGAAAAATAAATCTCTGAGAAGTTGGATTTGAAATTCCGAGGGGCCAGCGCCCGTGTCCACCGTGTCAGGAGCCATGTAATGACAATGGCTCTAATTGTGGCATCTGGCCCCTTTTTGCCTCTCCTCCTCTCCTAGGGAAGCCCGCCTTAGCCTCTGCCATCTGCTTTCTCTTGTGAAATCTTAGAATATTGGGCCTAAAATTAAATTTATTGTAAACGAGCAGGGAGAATCATTTTCCAAAGAGAGTGATTACAATAAAGGACTGTTGATCTTTGGTAAAATCCGATATTTCTTGGAGAGGAGGACCTGGATCATGGAAAGTTTTGAATGAAGGATTCAATTTTCTTTTTGGGTCTGAACATATACGTCACATCTATATTTCATCACTTCTTTTCTCTCATAAAGGGAATGCCTGGACCCAATCCTTGCACTGTTTCTCTCTGCCTTGGGGAGGCTGAGTCCTTAGCAAACATCTCCCTTCACTTTCCTATGTGCCTTGGGGACATTTGAGCTTTGGGCTAACTTGAGGACTTGGGGATCTTAGAAGGTTGGTAGATGGAGTATTTGGGGTGAATGGAACATCCCAGAAGTCTCTTCCGTAGAGCTTGGATACTCAATAGGTGATGGAAATCAAAGAAGGGGAGAGAGGTCTAATATCACCTGTGCAGATGCTCTGGAGTGAAACAATAGAGCCTGGATTCAAAAGAAGACAGTGACCGCAGAATCCTCATGGCCAAGGAATCCTCATGACCATATCCCTTGGAGCTGTATTCTGATGTTTTGGGCTGGAGTGTTCCATAATTGTCACTTATGTCAATTTGAGTGATAGTATTGTTTGGGCTTTATAAATACTAATTTTTTGTTTCCTTTTCTATTAATTACTGAGAGAGGAGTATTAATATCTCCAAGTAAAATTGTGGATTATCTATATCTCTTCATTTTGTAGATTTTTGCTTCATGTATTTTTTAAAATTTTTGATTAAAGTTTGGTTGACTTACAGTGCTGTGCCAACTTCTACTGTATAGTAAAGTGACGCAGTCATACATATATATACATTCCCTTTTTGATATCATCTTCCATCATAGTCTACCCCAAAAGGCTGGATATAGTGCTTTATAGTAGGACTTCACATGCATTTTTAAGATCTGCAGGTGCATACATGTTTAGGATTATTATATCTTCTTGGAGAATTGACTTCTTCATCATGATACAATATTCATTTTTGTTAACCTCTGATAATATCCCTTATAGCGAAGTCTACTTTGTTTGTTTTTCTTTTATTTTTTTGGTCACCCCAAGGTAGGAGTTCCCAGGCCAAGGATCAGATCCGAGCCGAAGTCTACTTTGTATGATGTTAATCTAGGGACTCTGGCTTATTTTGGTTAGTGTTTGCATGAGTCATCTTTTCTGCCTTTGATTTTTTAACCTATTTGTGTCCTGTATTTTATTTATTTATTTATTTATTTATTTATTTATTTATTTATTTATTTATTTATTTTGTCTTTTTGCCATTTCTTGGGCAGTGTCTGTGGCATATGGAGGTTCCCAGGCTAGGGGTTGAATCGGAGCTGTAGCCACCGGCCTACACCACAGCCACAGCAACGCAGGATCCAAGCCGCGTCTACGACCTACACCACAGCTCATGGCAACGCCGGATCCTTAACCCACTGAGCAAGGCCAGGGATCGAACCCGCAACCTCATGGTTCCTAGTCGGATTCGTTAACCACTGAGCCATGACAGGAACTCCCTGTGTCCTGTATTTAAAATGAGTTTCTTGAGTCTTGCTTTAAAAGTTTTTTAATCTGACAATCTCTGTCTTTTAATTTGTGTATTTGGACCATCCATACTTCGTGTAATTATTGATATGCTGGGGTTAAAAATCTACCATTTTTTTTTTTGCCTTTTTGCCTTTTCTAGGGCTAGGGGTCTAATTGGAGTGGTAGTTGCCAGCCTATGCCGGAGCCACAGCAATGCAGGATCAGAGCTGCATCTGCAACCTACACCACAGCTCACAGCAATGCCGGATCCTTAACCCACTGAGCAAGGCCAGGTATCGAACTCACAATCTCATGGTTCCTAGCCGGATTTGTTAACCACTGAGCCATGACAGGAACTCCAAAATCTACCATCGTGATAGCCATTTCCTTTTGTTCCATTTGTTCTTTGTCCTTTTTCTACTTTTACTGTTTTCTTGTACATGAGTTGAGCATTTTAAAATAATTTCATTTTTATTTCCTATTGGTTTACAGTTTATATCTCTTTAAGATTGTTTTAGGAGCTACACTAGGGTTTAAAATATGTATTTTTTTTCTCTTTGCTAGGGCCGCACCCGTGGCATATGTAGGTTCCCAGGCTAGGGGTCTAATTGGAGCTGTAGCCGCCAGCCTATGCCAGAGCCACAGCAACATGTGATTCAAGCCACATCTGTGATCTGCACCACAGCTCATGGCAATGCCAGATCCCTAACCTACTGAGCGAGGCCAGGGATCAAACCCACAACCTCATGGTTCCTAGTCAGATTCGTTAACCACTGCGTCATGACAGGACCTCCTAAAATATGTATTTTAAACTAAAAAGAGTCTGCTTATCCTTTTGGTATAGCGTTCCTCCCACCAATTTTTTCTTGGTGTGTTCTACATTAGTCATACATTTTACTTTTAAACAGGTTATAAACACATAACACATTGCTGCAATTTTTGCTTCAGAGAGTCACTTATCTTTTAGAACAATTAAAATGAAGAAAGATGGAGTTCCTGTCATGGCTCAGCAGTTAATGAATCTGAACAGAATCCATGAGGACGCAGGTTCAATCCCTGGCCTTGCTCAGTGGGTTAAGGATCTGGCATTGCTGTGAGCTGTGGTGTAGGTTGCAGATGTGGCTCAGATCCTGCATTGATGTGGCTATGGTGTAGGCCAGCAGCTATAGCTCCGATTTGACCCCTAGCCTGGGAACCACCATATGCTGCAGGTGCAGCCCTAAAAAGCATAAATAAATAAAAAAATAAAAAGAAAGATGAATTTTATTTTACTTTCTGTTTTCTGTTTCCAGTGCTCTTCATTTCTTTGTTTAGATACAAGATTCTATCTGATATCAGAGTCCTTCTGCCTGAAAAAGTTTAACATTTCTTCTAGTATAAGAGTCTTGGCAATGAATCCTCTCAGTTTCTGTTTCCCTGACAATGTCTCTATTTCTCTCTCATTTTAAAAAATACTTCTGTTGGGTATAGAATTCTGGGTTTGTATGTTTTTTTTTCTTTTTCTTTCAGGACTTTAAAATATCACTTAATTATCTTCTGCTTACATGGTTTCTGATGAGAAGTCTGCTGTAATTATTACCTTTTTTCTCTATGATGGAGAACTCTTTTTCTCTGTCTTCAGAATTTTTTCTTTGACCTTCATCCTCCCTCTCAGGTACTTAGGTAGTCTGTTTTTTCATTTCGTTTC
This sequence comes from Phacochoerus africanus, assembly GCF_016906955.1. Taxonomy (NCBI): domain Eukaryota; kingdom Metazoa; phylum Chordata; class Mammalia; order Artiodactyla; family Suidae; genus Phacochoerus; species Phacochoerus africanus. Next base: position 128,058,141 of record NC_062558.1, read on the forward strand.
ATATGTATCTTACTTGGATCTGTGGTTTGGTGTCTGTCATTAATTTTGGAGCATTCTTAGCCTTTACTTCTTGTCATATATATTTCTTCTGCCTCCTTCTTTTTCTCTTCTTGGGTGTCTGGCTGGTCTGCCCCAGTTAAGCAAGTGCTTTTGCTTTAGCTTTCCCTATAAGCACTTGTCTCCCTCCTGATTTTCTTTTAGTTGGCTCTCCTATGACCTCAGCTTTCTGATGGGCACAAGAAATGCAGTCATCTTGCAGCTTTTCTGGATTTTTTTCTTCTTATAAGAGTGGAACTTTCCAGTTCTTTCCATCTCTAAAAGGAAAGCAGGAATCTACAACATAACTTTAAAATAATCACAATCTATTTTATTTTATGAATGTGCTGTGCCTTGTTAAAATTACTCTCTATTATTTGGCATTTAGATTAAAATATTTGCCTTTGTTATTGTTAGTAATGAGGCGATAAATACATTTGGACATACATCTTTGTGTTCTTATCTGAGTAGGATAAACTACTAGACACTAGATTGTTAGGAAGGTTTCTTTGGAAGGATTTTATTAAATGTTGCCAAATTGCCAAATTGCCTTTCAGTAGAGGCACCCATCCATCAGCGAAGATACACTTTTGGAACCCCAGGGAACCTGCCTCTATGACATGAGTTACTTTCACCAGAGCCATGTCATTTGCTTGGACACGCCTAATTCTGATATAGGATTTCCTAGTTTCCATCTCTGGCCAGCTCTCACTGCATGAAGCACTGGCAGAAAAGAAAGCCCAAAGTGGGGCTAGATTAAATATTGATAAACCTCAGCTTAGGCTGTGACTACAACATGCTCTTCCAATGGCTGATTAAGATATTGGAAGAACATTTGACATTTCCTGTCTTAGGAGTTCTAAACCAATTCCAAGGCACAGACCAACCACAGTCAGGCAACACTGATAGCTCAAATTGGACATGGTGAAGATTAATTTCTGATCAAGGCAACTTTTAATTACTCTGCTGGTGAATAAATAACTGAAACAATCTTTTAATATTTTTGGTAGTGGGGGATGTTGTGGTTTGGACTTTTAATTCCAAATTAAAATATTTAATGCTTTATAAAGCAGTTGCTATTTAAACTGCCAATAATATTTAACATGAATTTACTCACCATTTCCTATCCTCATACTGTATAATTTATAACACTAAGCCCTTTCAATACTCCAAAATGCCAGATAAACTTTTCTCATTTGCTCTTAATTTGGTCACGCAGGATAATACCAACATCTGAAGGCTCTTTAAACTGCTTTTTAAAATGCATTCCTGTGAGCGCACCCGTGCCCCCTCTGCTCCTTGTCATCATCCATAATTATTTCCAATCCAAAGCGGCCCTTAATGCACTTATTAATCTGGCATTCTCCTCAGTGTGAAGCACATTCAGCTCGATTAATTTTTAAAAACCCCCCTTTTTTATAGGGTTCTGCAGATGCTTGGCTATTACTGAAAAGCTATTAGAAGTTAACACCTTTCTCTCCCTGGAGACTGGCATCGTCCTAGGCCTCCAAATGCCACCCTGTTTTGCATTATCAGCTGCTAAGATGCAGTATTAGAGTCTTTTTTTTTTTTCTTTTTGCTTCAGGATTGGTAATGCTATTATTAGCTAATGGCAGAATCCTGCCTGGCCTGTGGACGGAGAGAGATGGCTCTTGGGCTAAAACAAACAGATTTTTAGATTTTCAGGCCTTCTTAGAGAATGTACCCCCAGCTTTGGAATGTCTGCGCTTCAGGTGAGACAGGGGACTGGCCTCTTGGGAGGAGGGGGGAGGTGGGGAGAGATAGAGAGAGAGAGACAGAGAGGGGGCGGGGAGAGAGAGAGATAGAGAGAGAAGGGAAGAAGAGGGAGAGAGAGAGAGAGGAGAGGGAGAGAGAGAGAAAGACTGAGAGAGACGGAGAGAAGAGGGAGAGGGAGAGAGAGACAGAGAGAGAAGAGGGAGGGAGGGGAGAGAGAGAGAAGGGGGGGAGAGAGGGAGAGAGAGACAGAGAGAAGAGGGAGGGAGGGAGAGAGAGAAGATTATCCTTCCTCCCCCAGTGACCCCTTCCACTCTGGACGACAGCGGTTCCAGGCACCATGAAAACATCAGAAAATGGCTAAGGCTATTGTGTAGTAACCAGAAGGCAGGTTTCCTGTTTTCTTGGAAACTACAACAGGGACACAAGCAAAGTGATGGCTCTTGGCTTGAGGGCCTGCTGGTGTTGGGTGTGTGTGTGTGGCGGGGGGGTGAGGGCAGTGTGGGGCAGGGAACAGGAGAGGATGCTATTAGATGACGTGCCAAGGTTCCTTTTGGGACATCGGGTTTTACAGCTTGGGACCATGCTTCCAGATCACCTGCTGGGAAGCAGGAGAGACAGGGAAGCTAACCTTGAAGAAAAGCCTGTTCCTAGAAACTGGTCACAGCCTGGGGTCCCCAGGAAGGAGGGAGTTGCGGGAGGACCATGCCAGGAATCAGAGGCTCCAGCCAAGTTTCTTGGCCTCTGGGGTTGAGCTCTAATAGGCAGATATGGCTGCAAACCAACCAGATTAACAGGAGGCTGACAATGCATATCTGGTCTCACGGTTTTGCTCCCTGTATCCCCCACCCCTTGTATTTGGGAATATAGAAGGCCAGGAAACAACACTGGAGATGCTGAAGGGGAGGCCATGGACCATCTTGACTGAAGTTCTTCCCAGGAGCATCCTTGTGAGGGTGCGGACAGCCCTGGCTCTTACCCACTGAACCTGGGCTTCTGATCACGCATCACCTTTGCGTTCCTAAAGCTTGACCATTGCTCACATTGGCCTCGCCTGTAGATGGTTGCCTTAGGAGGCGTTCTGTTGAAACATCCACAGCCACAGTGCTGGGGAAGACAATATGATGTCCGGCTTGCAGATAAGGAAACTGAGGCTCTGCAAAGTGAAATCATTTCCTGAGGTCACGCTCTGACCTTGTGGCTGCCAGGATCTATTATCACTCTGCTTCAACACCCACCTCCTTGGCTTGGATGGTTTCCTCAGGGTCTTGAGCCTTCAGCAGCATGAATAGCCAGAAAACACGCCACCTCATGGCCCTCGTCAGTTTAAGTGGCCATGAATGTCTCTGTGCAATCATCTTAACCACAATTGATTTCCCGAAGAAACTTTTTCAAGGCACTTTTTTAAAGGGCAATTGGAAAAAACAAAAACAACAAAAAAAAAACAACTAAAAGGAGTTAAGATGTGGAACAGTAGCCCAAGAATAGAAACGACTCAAGACAGAACTGTTCTAATATAAAGCAATACTATTTTCTGTAACACTAGAAAGACCATTTAACAGGCAGTTCTGTTTTTTTCTGGACACCCCAAATCAGTGCATTTTGTTTTATCTCTACATGACATTGCCTGTAATTTAAAATCCTCATTTGACTAATCTCCAAAGATTGTAGATTAACTATGATAATGCTAAAAATAACATAATAATACCCTTAACACAATTACCGTGTATCGAGTGCCCTTGGGCCACTCACGTGTATATATTATTACCATTTTGGGGGCTCTGAGAAGCTAAGTAACTCTCTCAGATTTTCAGAAGACAGGTTGAAAGGATCCAGGCATTGTAATTCATTTTTGATACATGTTGTATTTTTGCAAACTTTATTTCTCTTTTTGAAGAAAATAACCTGACAGTGGCTATTAAGAATAAATATGCATGTTCACCTGACCCTGCAATATGCCTTGAGGAAATCTCATCTGCAGACAGTTCGACCTCTGGGTTTTCTACTTCTGGGGCAGACAAATAAGGATGTTTTTCTCTAGCATTATTTGTCATGGCAAAAAAAGAAAGAAACAAAACAAAACAAAACACCAGAAAACAATCCAAAAGAAGTCCATTGTAATTGAATGAACAAATACAGTGTTGATGTGGCGTGCTCTATGATACAGTCAGTGTTTAAAGTATACTCCAGAGTGTGGAGTTCCCATTGTGGTGCAGTGGAAATGAATCTGACGAGGAACCATGAGGTTGTGGGTTCGACCCCTGGCCTTGCTCAGTGGGTTAAGGATCTGGCGTTGCTGTGAGCTGTGGTGTAGGTCACAGACGCGGCTCGGATCTGGCGTTGCTGTGGCTGTGGTGTAGGCCAGCAGCTGTAGCTCCTTCGACTCCTAGCCTGGGAAACTCCATATGCTGAGGGTGTGGCCCTAAAAAAACAAAAGACAAAAATAAATAAATAAATAGTATACTCTGGAGTAGTATTTGTAGTATGAGCCTATTTTAGTAAACAAACAAACTAAGCCAAGGCCCTCTGTGTATCTGTGGTCTAACTTGCACTTGTACAAAGTGGAAGACGTCCTCCTGGCTGTTACTGTCGGTGTGGTTGGAGGATTATTAATTTTTCTTCCGTATGATGGATTGACTTCTTATAGCAAGCATGCATTACTTTGTAGTAAAAATATCAAATAAAGAAAATAGGGGGAATAAAGTCACCAGGTAAAGTCAAGGCTGAGGATTTGGATTCTCACTTTGCAGTCAGATGATGTTAAAAATTAGCCGTGTTCCTGTTATGGGAAAGGTTATTCCCACGACTAGGCATTTTGAATATGTAATGAGATTTTTCCATTTTTTAAATTGCTGGCTCCCAGTGTTGTGTTCTTACACTTGACTTTAGAAGAGAATTTACATGCTAACACATCTCAGCAATAATATAATCGTTTCAAGGGAGAATATTCTTCAGTTAGCATAGAGTGCTTGCCTTTCAAATAACTTAATTTTTCCTCATGATTTAAACAGCAGATATGGATGGCAGAATAGATAACAGATAGCGAAGTAGGGGGTTGAATAAGTGTTGTGGCTTAACCAGAATGTGCTATCTTTCTAATAAAAATTAATGCTGATTTAATACCTGATAATGCACTTGATTGTATAATATTTTGAAAGGGCTGCTGAATAGATTGATTTTCTTTTTTTCCTTTCTTTTCTTTTTTTAATGGCCACACCTGTGGCATATGGAAGTTCCTGGGCCCGGGACTGAATCCAAGCTGCAGCTGCTACCTATGCCACAACTGCAGCAGCTCCAGACCCATTAACCCACTGCACCGGGCCAGGGATCGAACTTGTGCCTCTGCAGTGACTCAAACTGCTGCAGTTGGATTCTTAACCCACTGTATTACAGGAGGAACTCCTAGATTGATTTTTCATTGGCCTTTGCTCAGACTCATGTCCCTCAAGGAAGATTTTTGTTTCAAATCACTGAATAACTGAAATGAATTTCACTTTTAGTCTAAAGGATGTAACAGAACCATCAACCTGTGTTGAGAAGCGTGCCTAGGAGTCTTGGGGTGAGATTAGAACAATGTGTGGAGATTTATTCTTTTTTTTTTTTTTGTCTTTTTGCCTTTTCTAGGGCCGCTCCTGCAGCATATGGATATTCCCAGGCTGGGGGTCTAATCGGAGCTGTAGCTGCTGGCCTACACCAGAGCCACAGCAACTCGGGATCCGAGCCGCGTCTGCACCACAGCTCACGGCAATGCCTTAACCTACTGAGCAAGGCCAGGGATTAAACCCGCAACCTCTTGGTTCCTAGTCGGATTTGTAAACCACAGAGCCATGATGGGAACTCCCCAGGTCTGGGAATTTTGTACAGGGTTTTGGATCTAGGAAGAAATAAGCTGTCCTGGAGGATTTTCCTGTGGAAAGAGCTAAGATCATGGAGTTCCCGTTGTGGTTCAGTGGGTTATGAACCCAGTTAGTATCCTTGAGGTTGTGGGTTTGATCCCTGTCCTCGCTCGCTAAGTAAAGGATCTGGCATTGCCACAAGCTTTGGTGTAGGTTGCAGATGTGGCTTGGATCCTGTGTTGCTGTGGCTGTGACGTAGGTTGCAGTTGTAGCTCTGATTCATCCCCTAGCCTGGGAACTTCCATATGCTGCAGGTGCAGCCTGAAAAAGAGAGAGAAAAAAAGGAGGTAAGATCATACTGGCCAAGTAGTACCCACAAAAGCTTCTTTAAATTACAAACCTGTTACATTCCTGCTCAAAACACTGCCATGACTGCCCATAGCTCCTCTGGTGGAAAGAAGCATCCTGGTCATTGCCTCTAGCTGAAGACTCATCTCTTGTCCCTGCCACCTCTTAGTCCTGCCTCTGGCCATGCTGGCTTTCTTTCAGTTCCTGGACTTGCCAGCCTGCCTCAGGACCCACTCCCAGGCATGCTCTCACCTTTAGTCTTTGTTCATCTCTCAAGTCTCAGCTGTGATTCGCTTCCCTGGACTAGCTAAGACCCTTTGGGGGTCTCAGCCCTCTGCACTCTCCTTTATGGCGCTTACACCAAGGTGATGACAGGAGGCCTCGTTATCCATGGGTAATCATACCTGGAAGGACCACCTGAGATCAAATCCACTTAATAAAGGAGCCAGTAGTTCATGGGCAATAGAGGGAATTAAAAAAAACAAACAAACAGTTTTAGGACTTAATCTTGCAAACTGAAGCTATAGACTATAAAAATAAATTTATTTTAATCTTATTCTTTCCAACTTTAGAGTCTAATTGCAACCACACACTGCAGTCAAAGAATGCACCATGTGATAATAATTTTGAGGAATGCAATTTTTATGACAAAATTGGATGGTAGCACGATATGGCTTCCCTAATTTGGTGTTTCTTATATCTTTGCAACACAAACATTAAAAAAAGCTGCTTATTGCAAAAAGAGTCAAGGGCTTCATGAATTTTCCCAAAGCCTTTCCTAAACCATTTGATGGTCCAGCCATTCTGTTTTGACCATCAGTTCATCACCTCTGCCAAGTCCCCCCCCCCGCCCCACCTTTCTGTTGTTACCTGATCGAACTGTCAGAGCCCCATCTGTCATTGGCTTGGCGTGGCGCTAAAGTAGTTCTCTCATCGACCTCATAAAATCCTACAGCTTTGGTAGAGTCTTTAGTTTCTCTCTGCAATTTGTTTGCATTGTAATTGCATTGTACTGTCAGATAACCCAGAATGAAAGGAGATGGATCAACAGTGATGACAACTCTTTGGGCTGCGATAGATGCTGATATTACATAGTTTGAATGGAAACTGAACTTGTAAGTGGTTGGTTCACTCCTGCAGTCTTTTAAAAAAGCGTTGTGATAATTTTTGTTTCCCTATGAAACCTCATGAACGGGACACTTGGCTTAACATGTACTCGAGAGTATGAGGTCCTTGTACAAAAGTTCGTAGGTACTTACTCTATAAGGTCTCCCCAGGTGGACATCAGCTCCCACCAGAGAGGGATCCCTGAACTGCAGGTGGCCAGAAACAGTCCTGGCCCGGAGTCAGGGCTCGATAAAATGTTTGCTGAAAAAAAAACAGACAAACTAAAGAAGAGCCTAGAGGGGAGCTGCCTTGACAGAGTGGTCTCAGCTCATCAAATCATTCTGCTGACAGTGATATGAGCTCCTGAAGATCAGAAACCTACACTTTGCTGGAAACCATGGTGTGGATTTGTTGAAATTCTTTCCTTCTTCTTAAGCTGCGTCTCCTAAGATGAGGGCCTGACCCAGGTTACTCTTCTGCAGGGCAGGTGCTTATTCCTCTGAGAGCGGGAGTGCTGGAGAGAAGGACCTGACGCTGGATGCAGTATGTGTGTGAGAGGAGGGGCTGATTTGTGCTGGGGACTCAGAAGCAGCTGCCCTGAACCAAGGAAGTGCTGCTACCTTGGCCTCTACTGGGAGGTCTGCTTCTAGAGTTCTGCTCTGTTCCATCCTGGGAGCGTGAGTGTGTGTGTGTGTGTGTGTGTGTGTGTGTGTGTGTGTGTGTGTGAGATGGGGGGGTGGGGTGGGGGAGAGTAACAAGTTCCTTGCATGGTTTTAGGAGATTCAGACTTATCTTTAGAATCACTTCTTAGGCCCAGGAAAGTGTAGTAAGGAACCAACATTTTAGCTCTAGACTATGTCTCAGAGGAAATGCAGTGCTTTTGGTAATTTTTTCTTCTGCTCTCACACCATATGGAAGTTTCTGGGCCAGGGATTGAATCCAGCCACAGCTGTGACCTATGTCAGAGCTGCAGCGATGCTGGATCCTTAACCCATTGTGCCAGGCTGGGGATTGAACTTACGTTTCCATAGCAACCCAAGCTGCTGCAGTCAGATCCTTTTTTTTTTTTTTTTAAGGGCTGCCCCTGCAGCATATGAAAGTTCCTGGGCTAAGGGCAGAATCAGAGCTGCTGCAGCTGAGGCCATAGCAACACCAGATCTGAGCCTTGTCTGCAAACTATGCCACAGCTTGTGGCAACACTGGATCCTTAACCTACTGAGTGAAGCCAGGAATGGAGCCTGCAGTCTCACAGAGGCAATGTCTGGTCTTTAACCTGCTGAGCCACAACGAGAACTCTTGCAGTCAGATCCTTAACCCACTGTGCCACAGTGGGAGCTCCCTTGATAATTTTTTTTAATCAGGAAAATGTCACTTGCAAGTTCCTTACTTTGGGCTAAAAGCCCATGGAGATTGCCTACTACTGGAGTTTCACCCTTAGCCTCATCAGTATCCCTGATGGAAGAGGAGGGTACCCCTGAAGACACGTTGGAAGAAGGACAATTTTTGATATTTTTATTGCAAAATTAATGTAAATGTTGCATTTGACTTGAAGATGTACCCAAGTGTAGTTTTGTACAAAAATAATATCCTCCACTAACCCCAACCTCCAAAACAAACAAACATAAAACTTAAACATCCCCCCCCCAAAAAAAAACACCACACTTCAAATAAAAATTACGTTCCTGTGAAGATTCAGCAAGTGGAGTCTGTGGGCTTGTGTACACTCAGGCAGTAACCCTAAGAGTTCCTATAGTCCAATTTGTTAATGACTCTTTTCTGGAAAAATATCCATTTCTCCCCACTCCCCTCCTGCAAACATATTCCCAGATGCACCAGCAACCTCGCTCTCTGGGTCCTTCTGAGCACTGATTCTGAACTAGAAAAATAAAATCACTCTTGGCTAATATATGCTTTTTATCACTTCCAGTCCTTGTTCCAAGAACACAACTTCATGAAATATCAGTTCTGTTCAGAGAGTATTTAGAGAATCATTATCATCTAGTTCAATCACTTAGGAAAACAAAGAAAACCTGTATATATTGCTCCCATTTCCATTTTTTTTTTCTGGGTAACTTTTGAAAAGACAATCATTGGGTCAGTTTCTAGATAGTAAAAATATGAAACTGAGGGTTCAACAAATTCTTAAGACTCATGAAGATTTTTCTTCCTACCGCAATCAGGGCTTTCTCCTCCAGAAGACAGAGTCCCAGCTCTACTTCTGCATTTTCTGAAAACCTCACCTCCCAGCGGAAAGCTCTTCCTGGATTTAGATATTGATAGTAATTTCCTTTCTTTGCATGCCAGGATCAGTAATAATTTCTTTCTGGTCATCTTTTTCAATTTCATATTTCAGCCCAGAATCCAACTAGATCATAAAATGCTGAAGAAGCATTTTATGTTTATGCTCATACATCGGGTAACCAAATCTCAGAATCTCTTGCCTTGAGGCAAGAGAACTCCAGAGGCTCAGCTATGCCTCAGCTTGGTTCGTAGAATTTTAACTGCCCTCATGAGTATTTGTTCTTAAGATTTAGAATCACAGAATGCAGCAGAACTAGAAGGGGGATTAAAGGCTCATTAAATTTGATAATTTAATGGCCTGTCCTCAGTTGATAGTGCAGGAAGCTAGGTGTGCCAGAAAGGTTCAGTGACCTGCCAAAAGTTGCACAGTGAGTTAGAGGTGGGGTCTAACCACAATGAATAGTTAACTTTTGCTGCATATCAAACCATGCCAAACTTAGTGGCTTAAAACAAGGACCACCTGTGATGCTGCAGGTCTGCAATTTAGCCTGGGCTTGGCTTGGCTGGGTGGTTCTTCTGGTCTATGCTGAACATGGCTGACATTGGCCAGATTCACTCAGGTGTCTGCAGTTAGTTTGTACATTGGCTGGGGCTGGCTGGTTTATGAGAGCCTCATCTGGGATGGCTGGGGTGAGGGAGGCTTCTCTCCATATGGCAATTGTGAGGTTACAGGAGCAGCCAGGGAGATGTCCCTAGGGTGCAATCATTTTTAAAGACTCTGCTTGTGTCATGATTGCTTGCACTGGTCAAAGCACGCCACAAGACCAAGCCCAGATCAAAGAGGGTGAAAAGAGAATAGTTTGCGGCCACTTTGCCATGGGCCACACATGGTAATTTCCATTTTCGAATGACAGGACCCCTTACAGGCCATTTTTTAAAATCTCACTTCTAGTGAGACTTTAATAACATATAACAATATGGGAGTTTCCGTCGTGGCTCAGTGGTTAACGAATCTGACGAGGAACCATGAGGTTGCGGGTTCGATTCCTGGCCTCGCTCAGTGGGTTAAGGATCCAGCGTTGCCGTGAGCTGTGGTGTAGGTCACAGACGCGGCTCGGATCCCACATTGCTGTGGCTCTGGTGTAGGCCGGTGGTACAGCTCCAATTAGACCCCTAGCCTGGGAACCTCCATATGTTGCAGGAGCGGCCCTAGAAAAGGCAAAAAGACAACAAACAAACAAACAAACAAACAAAAACCAACAACGATATATAACAATATGGACATGCAGTCTTTGTAAATTAAGGCATGGAATGGCCTTTTAAAGTCCAGTCTTTAATTTCATCTTGATACTGGGAGATAGTATTTTTTTGCATATTATTTTCCTCCTGGAGTATAATCTTAGGTGAACATATAAGAACAATTTTAAAAAGCCATTTCTAGTCTCCTAATTCATAATGAAAACATTTCTTCGATCTTCCAAAATGTTGTCAAAAAGAAATGTGAACGATCTGTGGATCTACCCTATTAATTCTTGCATAGCCCCAAGGAGCAGCAATATTTCACCCTTCATATCTTCAGGACCCTTATACGGTTTACGTGACTCCTGATCTTTTGGGATTTCAAGCCCCATTGACTCTCATAGCACCAGGGAGTAGTCAGGCATGTGCTATTTGCCCCATTTTATAGATTGGAAAACTGAGGCTCAGATAGATTCTCAGCACCCTCCAGGAAATCTCATAGGGCTCCATAGGTGTTAATGGCTGTGTCAATTTCCTCTCCTCTCGTATCTATTCTTGCATCTTTGCAGAACTTGGAGAACCACACATTCAGCCCTTATGGCTCTATGGCCTCTCCATCCTCATTGTTGAGATGCTGCCACTCTGGGCAGAGGGTCCTGCCTTTTCTTACTGAGAGGATCTAGGCACAAAGTATGAGCCCTTACCTCTCTCGCCCCAACCCCAGTCTTGGCATATCTGGGTGTACCTGAGTGTCACCCTCATGTCATTCTCTTGTCCTCCATCTCCTTCTCCTATAGGGTTAGTCCTACACCCCAGATCCTGATTCCATCTGCTCAGGGGGATCAGGAGCAGGTGACATGTAAGCTGACTCCTGAAGGATGAGTATGGTCAACCCAGTGAAAGGCTTTGGCAACACCGCGAGGCATTTTCTAGGCAAGAGAAAACTGTGGTGACCAACATGAGAACTGCATGTGAGTTTTTATGACATGGGTAAATGCGTGGGTACATGGGAGGGTAGGGTATATTTGTGTAGTGGGAGCAGGAGGAAGGGGAAAGATGGATCTTTCCCTCAACTGGGTCCATGATCTGAATTTATCTTGAAGGAAAAGTTACTAGTCAGTGGGAGTAAGTCTTGAGGAAGTGTCCATCTTGCTAGTCAGAGTCCAAAGTTAATGGCCACTGTTCTTTCCTCCAGCAAGGCAGCTGAGCACATGTTCTCTAAGGCTTGTAAAAAGCCTAAAGGCCCTTGGCTGGATTATTGAAGGCATGTTGTGAGGATACCACCTCCACACTAGTCAGCCTCTCCTCTATCAAATCTGAGTAGTCAGAAAAGTTGTACTTCCTCTGAGAAACAGCTGTGCTTTTGCTGGTTTGGTTTGTTTTAATCTGGTGGATACTGTGCATGGTTAGACTATAACTGATTGTAGGTCCCTTTTTCCTTTGGCTGCTAGGAAGCTCAGGATGACAGTTTTCCTAACATACTTTAAGACGTAAAAACCTCTTTGTTGATTTTTATAAATACAAACATAATAATAATTTTAAAATTTCAGTACTATAGCCATGTATGAAAAATAAATTTTAAAGATCCCTAGGTAAAAAATATTCCAAATATTACTCTATGTTTGTGTGTGTATACTTATCTATATTTCTATATATCAGTATCCATGAATAGACTTCCATACATCTGTTTATTTACTTTCCTATCTACATACATGGACAAAAGTCCATTTAAGAGGAAAAGATCATATGGATTTTTAATATCAAGTCTTAAAGTTGATTTTACTTGAAATTAAAAGAAGAATAAGAAGCTAAATGTAAGTGGAAGACATTGTTGAATTTGAAGTAAAAGTTCAACTTGAAACCAGGGGTATTCTTTTCTAAACGATCTCTCTTAGGTTAAGAAAAGAAACTGAAAAAAACGCTGAAGTTGGAGTAATTACGTTTTTCTAACCTCAACAAGGACATCGGTTCATACTCCTCCTACTTCCTTCGTTCCCCTCAGCACTTGCTTTTTGTTACAGTCTGTCATCATTACTCTTCGAGGACATGTTTGCAGCTCCCACAATGGTTAGTATTAATTTTACATCTCAATAGATGCTTTTGTTACCATGGGCTGTTTTACCACGTGTGCTCCGTTGCTCAAGTCTCATTTTTTTTTTCTTGTCTTTTTGACGTTTTTGGGGCCACTCCAGTGGCATATGGAGGTTCCCAGGCTAGGGGTCGAATCAGAGCTGTAGCCACCGGCCTACACCACAGCCACAGCAACGCGGGATCCGAGCTGCGTCTGAGACCTACACCACAGCTCATGGCAATGCTGGATCCTTAACCCACTGAGCAAGGCCAGGGCTCGAACCCACAACCTCATGGGGTTCCTAGTCAGTTTGGTTAACCACTGCGCCACGACAGGAACTCCTCAATTCTCAATTTTAATTTCTCTCTTGATTGGCTGTGTATCTTTTCATCTTTTTAATGTCTCTTGATTGGCTGCGTATCTCTTCATCTTTTTAATATCTGAGAAGGTATTTTTTTTCCCCTTGTACGTGACCGGCACCTTGGCCCGGGAGTGCCCTTTGTCTCCCTTCCTTTCCTTTTTCCAACTGGGTGTCTTTGCTCAGGACACTTGTGAACTTGAATGTTGCCTTGGAGGTCTGAGAGCAGCCTGGCCCTCTCCCAGCTTGATGGCCATTTGCTCTTTATGCCTGGATTCTTGAGGAATTTTTAATTCCTTATTGAATTTAAATTACTTAGGACATAGCATGGTGTTGAATATTCTCAATTAAATTTTTTTCTTTTTTTACTGGGACATAACGTATCGTGGATTCAGTCCTTCCTGCATTTCAGACAGTGCCGTATTATGACTTTCGCTGCTTTTTTCATTGAAAAACTTTTACATTCCATCTTTTGATTTTTCTCCATCAGGGACACTAATTACCATCGTGTTGGATTCTCTTTGCTCTGATTTCCATGTCTTGTTCATCTGCGCTCTTTGTAATTATCCGGGCTTTTCCTCTTTGCCAATAATAATTTGATTTTTCATATCTGTGCTACTTTTGCTGATTTCCATTGTTATTTATTTTTAAATATCATTGTTTGGTCCACAATGGATTTCCTTTGGTTTTCAATGTCCATTTTCCTCTCATTCTGTCATTTTATCATTTCCTTCATCATTTTATGGTGCAAGTTTCAAAGATACTGATGAGTTGACAGAATTAGAGTGGACACCCATAGACCCACTACCCAGATTCTATAATTAAAATCTTACTCTGCTTTCTCATCATGTATCTGTTAATCAGTTCATCCCTTAATCCACCAATCTATCATATTTTTTGCTATGTTTCAAAAGCAAGTGTTGACATTGGTATGTCACCCTAAACACTTCAACATGAATGTCATTAAGTAGAGTTTAATATTCATTTATAGTTATTTATTTTTTTCCTTTGAAGTAAAATTTGCATACAGTGAAGCACATAAATCTTAAGCATACCGTGTACCATTTGATGAGTATTTCCCAAAAATTTATTGCAAAAATTTCCAAACACATAGCAAAGTTGAAAAACGTTTACAATAGACAATTACATTTGCATTACCTAGATTCTTCCACTGACATTTAATTACGTGTTTTATTATATACATAGACATACTTTCTTTTTCTTTCTTTTTTTTTTTTGTCTTTTTGCCTTTTCTAGGGCCGCTCCCACAGCAGATGGAGGTTCCCAGGCTAGGGGTCGAATCGGAGCCATAGCCACCGGTATACACCACAGCCACAGCAACGTGGGATCTGAGCCACATCTGCAACCTACACCACAGCTCACAGCAATGCGAGATCCCTAACCCACTGAGCAAGACCAGGGATCGAACCCGCAACCTCATGGTTCCTAGTCGGATTCATTAACCACTGAGCCATGATGGGAACTCTGACATACTTTCTTTTGAGGTAAATTGTATGTACAATGAAATGCACACATTTTAACTGTGCATTTGATGAATTGTAGCAAATACATTCACCGTGTACCCCAAACCAATATCAAGAAATAGAATATCACCTCAGAAAGCTCCTCATGCCCCTTCTCAGCCAGTCTCCACTCCTACACTGAGGTAGGTAGGCACTGTTGTATTTTTTTTTTCTACCATAGGTTCGTTTTGCTTGCTCTAGGACTTCATATGAATGGAATCACATAGTATGTACTCTTTTGTGTAAGGCTTATTTTACCATCTTGAGATTCATCTTTAATGTTGCTTGTTCTTTTTTATTGCTTAGTAGTTTTCCACTGTATAAAGGACCTGTTTTTTCATCCATTCGCTTGTTGATGGACACCTGACATGTTTCCGGGTTTTGGCTATTATAAATAGAGCTGCTAGGCTTTTTGTAAGCACATGCTTTCATTTCTTTTGGATAAATATTTAGGATTGGAGTGGTTGAGTCCTAGGGGAGGAGTACATTTAGTTTTATAAGATACTGCCAGAACCTTCCTCAAAGTGTTATATTATCCTTCACCATCACCAGCAATGTTTGAAGGTTCCAAGTGCTCCATATCCTTGGCAGCATTTGATGTTGTTGGTCTTTTTAATTTTGCCCTTCTGGTTGGGGTGTAGTGATTATTTTGGGTTCCTTTAAAAAATAAAATTCATGTTCTTGTTATCTTTTTCTTCTCCTGCTAATGTATTTGTAAAGGATTTCTTATTTTATTAATGTTTCTTTCATGGTATATTTATGTCTGTCTTTTAATTGCTGTGTTTCTTTTCCTCTTCAGGAAGAATGGCCATAAATTGGACATTCCTTGTTGCCTAGCTGCTATACCATTTTTCTCTCTCTTTTTTTTTTTGCTTTTTCAAGCCACGCCTGCAGCATATGGAAGTTCCCAGGCTAGGGGTTGAATCAGAGCTACAGCTGCCAGCCCTACATCACAGCCACAGCAATACTGGATCCAAGCTGCATCTGTGACCTACACCACAGCTCACGGCAACACCGGATCCTTAACCCATTGAGTGAGGCCAGGGATTGAACCCTCAACCTCATGGTTCCTAGTCGGATTTGTTTCCACTGCGCCACGATGGGAACTCCACCATATCTTTTTGTTTGGCTCATGAGACTAGTTCTCTTTAGACTTTTGTTTTGATCTCAGGGGGTGTGGTTGGCTTCTTGACTTCCTTTCCATTGTACTTGAGGATGGTTTAATTCCCCCCCCCGGCAAGATTACATTATTTTTTTAAGTCAGGTTTATTGAAGTATGATATACATCCAATAAAATTCATCCTTTTCCAGGCACACATTCTGTGAATTTTGGTAAATATATACAGTTGTGTAACTGCTGCCACAACAAAAATAGGTGCTGTTTCCATTACCTCACCAGCTTCCCTCTTTCCCCTTTGCAGTCAGTCTTCTTCGCCCCCCCTCACCGGCCCCCTTCCCGTGCCCCAGCCCCAACCCCAACCCCTGGTGACCAATGGTGTGTTTCCTATCCTTGTAATTTTCCTAGAATATTGTGTCAGTGGAATCTTACATAAGTAACATTTTGCCTATGGCCTCTTCCACTTAGTCTAATGCTTTTGCGATTCGTCCATGTTTCTTGCCCAAATCAACAGATTTTATGTTCACCTGCTTTATTATTATTATTTATGAATTTATTACTTAATTTTTTGAGCATTATTCCACTACATGGATGCACCACCCCTTGTTTATCCATTCACCAGTTAATGAATATATGAGTTATTTCCAATTCTGGGTGATTATAAATAAAATCTACAAATCTCAATTTTTTTCCAGGAGGTGTTCATATCCTTTACTACAGGTTGAAGAATAGCATTTCATGCTGTAGTCACACAATTTTGTCCCTTTTAGCTCCAGTAAAGTGATGTCTGAGTTAGACCCTCGCTTCTGAAAATTTGCTGAATACCTTTTCTTGGGCTCGCTACAGCATTCCCATTCTTGGCTTTGAATTCTTTCCCCATCAGCGCCCTGATCCTATCCTCATTTTTCCTGTTTCTTTTTTTTTTTTCCCCTCCCAGTAGCATTTTCCACTCTCTACTCCACATTCAAATCTCTCTTTGCCTGACTTCACTCAGATCTGCCAGTACTGGAGGGGTGCCGCTGGGATTTTGTGTCTCCTGTATTAGTCAGGTTCTCCAGAGAGAGAGAGACCCAATAGGAGACATCAATGTCTATATCTATGTTTACTATAAGCTATTGACCCATGTGACGACAGAGGCTGCACTGTCCCATGACCTGCTGTCTCTAAGCTGAGACCCAGGAAGTTCTGAGAGCTGAACAGCTGATACTGAAGACACTCGCTTAGGACTGGAAGCCTGAGCACCAGGAGGGCTGAGCGCAGGAGAAGAACCAGCATGGGGGGCATGAATCCAAACTTCCTCCCCGCTTTGTTGTGTGCGAGCCTTCAGTGGTTGGGGTGATGTCCACCAATATTGGAGAGGGCGATGCACTTTTTCAGCCTGTGATTCAATTGCTAACCTCTTCCAGAAACACCCTCACAGACACACCCAGATGTAATATTTAACTGGATAGCTGGACATGGTAGGATCCAGTCAAGGTGGCACAGGAAATTAATATTCACATCCCCAAAGGATTTTTTGGGGGGAGGTGAAGCGTGGCTTTTGGACACCTTACTGCTCTGAATTGTTTTGCTTTGCTCCATAAATTTTTGTCCCTTTCCTTGGCTGACACTTTCGAAGTTTAAGGCTTTGGGCCGAGCCTCTTTCCTTGACCACTGTTTCTTTCTTTTGCAAAATCGATTTCTTCAGCTATTAAGCGAGGATGATTCCATATGCCTCTATGAGCCATCCAAACTCAAAAATCTCTGCTCACCATTAACAATTGTGCAGACCTGGAGTTCCTGCTGTGGTGCAGTGGGTTAAGAATCCAACTGCAGTGGCTGGGATCACTGTGGGTGTGATCTCTGGCCTGGTGCAGTGGGTTAAAGGATCTGGTGTTGCTGTAACTGCAGCGTAGGTTGAAGCTGTGGCTCTGATTCAGTCCCTGGCCCAGAGACTTCCATGTGCCGTGGGTGTGGCTGGGGGGAAAAAAAATCATGCAGACCTTTTCAACTTGTGCTTTAGTATTCTAACTTTTCCACCGACCTCATCTTACTATTCTAGGCTGATTCTCCTTCCTTCAGATTTCGTCTATCTTTAAATTTTATTGTGTTATATATTTATTTACGAGCTGTTTCAAATGCCTTTTGGAATGGAATGGGATTTAAATAAACCCAAAAGATTAAGAAAACATCAGGATCAGTCAAGGGTTGCCTAGGACCTGCAGGGTCTGGCAGCTGTTGCTACTTCAGGGATTTGGATCTAGTGGTGAGTTTTCTAAAGGAAGCAGTGTTGCTCTTCAGGAAGCAGTTTCATGTTATGGCAGCTGAGACAGCCTTGATAGGAGTCACAAACTCCTCTGGGGCCAGGCAGATCCTATTAATTAGTGAAACAGGATGGTGTGAGGCAATAGGGAATGGTGGGGACTGCAGCAAACCATAGAGCACCTGTCCTGTCTATAATGATGGCTGTGATAGGCAAGCATGTGGTCTAGTCTTGCCAGAACTTGTAGAAGGACCAGACATAAGGCAATGGGCCAGGCACTGGTTTTGAACACATACCACTACATTTTGTCATGAAATCCTACCTTCAGATGAGCTCTTAGACGGAAATCCAGCACGTACAAGTATAAAGGTGAGATGGCTTAATTGATTGGAATGTGGCAGCCCGAAGCAGAGAACTCCAGAGGCCCCTCCTTAAAGGTCACATGATGCTGAAAGACAGTTTGGAAACCTTCACACTAGACCATAGTCAAGGGCTACCTTCCCTGCTCCGATCTCCTCTTGTATTATATGCCCATGGCAATAATCCCTAACTCCCCAGCCCTGGACATGGTGGCTTTGCACATTACAGATTGCCCCTGAATTAACTCTGGGGCATGTGTTTACTTTGCCAATTTGGAAATTATTCTCTAAGAATGTGTTTTTGTCTAATGGACAAAACATCGAGCATGTGTGTGTCCACGGGTGTAAATATGTGTGTCCGTCTGTGTGTGAGTCTGAGAATGAAACACATCTGCTTCTCGGGTGTTTATAGTCCCATGAAGGCTAAGTTGATCTTGTAGGGAATGTCTTGAGTTAGTGATATTCTAGAAGAGAGGTCGACAAACTGCTGCCCGAGGGCCACATTCCGCCTGTGTCCTGTATTTGTACAGTGTGTGAGCTGAGAATGGTTTCTACATTTTTAAAAGGTTGTTAAAAAAAAAAAAAGAATATGCAACAGAGGCTGCATGTGTCTTACAAAATCTAAAATATTTACTATCTGCCAAGCCCTGTTCTGAAATATCTCGTGTGTTCTCATTTAGTCCCAACCAACCAGCCACAGTCTTTAAATAAGCATATAGGAGCTGTATTAGCTTGCTGCTTTTTGAGGCTCTGAACAGGCTGGAGACGTGGGCTTGCTTGCTGCTTCTCCTCACCTAGAGTGCTACTCCCCAGGCAGGGAAAGGCAGCCTGGGGTTCGACCAGCCTGGAGAACAGGGGCTGCACTCATGCAAAGACTGTGGCCCGGCCGAGCTGATCATGCATCTCTCTCCAGGCCTGGCCTCCCTAGAGTTGGATTCCTCGAGTGACTGAACTGCTGCCACATCCACGTTTGGGGATCTGCTGGCCTCCAGCAGCCCGGGTGGCAGCCATATGATCCCTTTGCTGAGCAATTCTCCAGGGCAGTGAAGACTGGTTTTAACTTTTGAATTCAGATGGTCCAGTCTTCTCTGAGCCCAGGTGGGTTGCGCTGACATTCTTTGGGCTAAGTAAGAGAGCTCTGTTCTTGCAGGGGCCCCACTGCTGTTGCTTCCACTTCTAAAGCTCTGGGAGGGGCTCTTGGAAGCCATTCCTGCCGGCAGTCCAGCCCATGGGCCCCTGTGTGTGTGCCTCCCAGATGCTGGCTCAGCTGTTATTCACAGTGTCTGAAGGCACAGATCCCTTCTTAAGTCCAGAGGAAGGCATTTGCATCACAGTCGGTGGCTCTAGCTGATGGCCATCCCTCTGAGTTCCATTGGGCAAAATTCTGTTTTAGTCACTTGTTTGCAGGGGCTCCTGTGGGCCCACCCTTGGCCTGAGAAGGAGTGCACTTGAACCAAGGGTCAGCGCCTCATCCAAATCTGACTCCAGTTCCAACTCCCACCATGGTCTTGGCAAATTACAGTCCTCCTAGGGGACTCAGTTTCCCCATTTGGAAAAGGCAAAGGTTGGGCTATATCTCTGGTTTTCAGGCTGGGATCCCCAAACCGGTGGTCAAAGCTTCCAGGAGATTTTAAAAAATATTCTATTTTTATTTTAGCGATAATACCAAAAAAAAAAAAAAAAAGGATGTGACTATTTTCCGGCTGATCTGGCTGGTCACCTTATAGCTGGTATGGCCATAAAATATTAGTGCCTAACTTTTAATTGTGTTCAAGAGGACATTGGGTCAATCAGAATTACGTACCTTAATTCTCATGGCCTAATGAGAGAAAGAGCAGATGCAAATGCGTATTTGTATACACCAAAAGTCCATGATGTCGTGGCTTTCTGTGTCAGTGAAGGTTTTTGCAATAGCTAAAAGAGAAGAACTGAGTGGGAGAATTGAGTCATCACATAACACTCTTTTAATATTAGTCTTGCAAAGAAATCTGTACCCTAGCAGCCCATCCATGCTGTGAGCTGCAATGCCTCGTCAACAAAAACATCATTGGCTGCATTATTTCAATGCTATCCATTTTAATGTTAATGTTTTTGTCATTTTGTTGGCATTTAACCCAAGAATGCTTTTTGGTTTTCTAGCGGTGTAAGAGCTAAAAGCCTAACACATTTACACCTGGCTATATATCTGTGTGTATGTATATTTAATAATACTATAATAAAAATAAAGTCAAAGTTGGGGCCCTGTGGATCTTTTCTTCCCCCCATTACAAAGTGATATGCACTTTACCCAAGAATCAATGATTTAGCAGAGGGGCCACAGAGTAAATATTTAGAATTTGTGAGTGCTATTGTCTCTGTTGCAGTTTCTCAGCTCTGAAGTTGTAGTGCATAAAGAGCCATATACATAATCCATAAACAAATGAGCATGGTTCTCTTCCAATAAAACTTTATTTATAAAAACAGGAAGTGAGCTGGGTTTAGTCCTCAGGCTATAGTTTGCTGACCCTTGGTCTACAAGATGGCCAATGCGTCTTCTTTCTCAGATGCTTGACAAAGTCGTCTTACTGAGGGGATGGGTTTTCTCTGGTTTTTCAGAAGACCCTTCTGCTTTCTGCTGTATAAATTCCTCCAGGTGCTCAGAGGTGAGTTGCTGACTGGCCAAGTGAGGAGGTCAGGGTCTCCCTTGATGCTGGAAGGCTCCTTTGTTTTGGCCCTTGTTTCTGGCTCTAGCTCCGGACCCTGGAGTTAGCTGAGATTTTCTCGTGTCTCTCCAGGTGACCACCTCTCCACCCTCGTCGGGGAGTGATCTCCACTCCCTGGCACACACGCCTTGCCAACATTTGGAGGCTGTTATCAAAATAATGCTGTAGCCCAGCCTTATGAAGCTGGGGCCTTTTATCTTTCTTTATAAATCACCCTCTCCTTCCACTTAATCCTGCCTGGCCCGCTCCTCTGAACTCCCTCCAATTTGTCTCTGGTGAGCTGGATTCTGAGCTCTGCTGGCTTCAGGCAGCCAGGTGTGGCCTTGCTGAGGCTTTGGGGAAAGGGAGGGGTCTCTCTTTCATCTGCCAGGGATGGGGCTTTAGCAGCAAACTCCCACACCTCTCCTCTGCTCTTGCCGAATGGTGCCCAACGATGTTATTTATTCAACATTCACTTAACATTTATTTTTTAAACTCCTCACTAGTGCCAGCGAGCATGTCAGGCACCAAGGCAAAGCAGTAAAGATGATGATGATGACAGACCATCTTGGGGCTGACATGACATGGATGATCACAGGCACAACTATGTATATATTTCCAAAGTGCTGTGGAAGAAATCAACAAGCGTTGAATTGGACAGTGGGGCAGTAGAGAGTACAGGGACGTTTGTCCAGATAGCATGGTTGAGAAGGCCCTCCAAGAAAGTGACATCTGTGCCCAAGCCTAAAAGATTCAAAGGAGCCAACCGTGAGAACAGCAGAGGGAGGAATGTCCCCACACAGAGGAAGAGCACGTGCAAAGGTCCTGTGGTGGGAAAGGGCTTGAGGAGCAGAAAGGAGAGTGTCTGCTCAGAGATTCCTGCCTAGGGGTTCTCAGGGCTGTTGGGGAAGATGGGTTTAGCAGAGCCCTAGGCATCGCAAGGTAGTGCTTACACATGCAGATGTGAATAGCATACGTGTGATAGCCCAATAATCACATAGTGAGCTTAACCATTATCATAATAGCTTCTACTTAATGTCAAGGACCGTAAGCTGGATAGGTCATTAAATTTATTACATTGTGTATTCAGGGAACCCCTTTGAAGGAGTTATGCCCTCCCCTATATTTTATAGATGAAGAAACTGAGCCTCAGAGAGATGAAGTAATTTGCCCAATGTCACACAGCAACTAAGTGGTGGAGTTGAGATACTAATCCCCAGAGTAGCTGGATTAGAAGCCTCTATTTTATTATCACTTCAATTCAAAACTCTTCTATTACATTTGGAAATAAATTAAGTCTCCTGATTGTCCATCACACCCTGTGCAAGATGCGGGCAATACGGAGGTAAAAAGGTCTAAGAGTGCTCTTGAGAGCTTATTGGTTAATGGAGGAGAGAGATACGAAGAGGCTACTGCAATGCAGTGCAGTAAATTCTATGCCGAAGGTCAGGATGGAGTGAGGATAGGAGGTCAAGGGAGGCTTCCCAGAGCTAAGTCTTGAAGGTGAAAGGTGGCATTTGGCAAGGTGCTTGAGGCAGAGGGAAAAGCAAGCACAGAGACTCAGAGGCATAAAAGCATCTGCTGTGTTCAGCTGTGGTCTTTATGCCATTTGGCCTGGATGGAACCCTGGGTGTAGAAAGAGTGATGGGGGCATTCTTGGAGGGTTGATTTAGGTACATCAGGTCATGAAGGGCTGTATTCTTTTTTTTTTTTCTTTTAAGATTTTTTTTACAGCCACACCTGCAGCACATGGAAGTTCCCGGGCTAGGGGTTGAATCAGAGCTGCAGCTACTGGCCTATACTGCAGCCACAACAATGTGGGACCCATCTGAGCCACATCTGAGACCTACACTGCAGTTTGTGGCAAAGCCGGATGCTTCACCCATGGAGTGAGGTCAGGGATCAAACCTGAATCCTCACAGAGACAACATCAGGTTCTTAACCCACTAAGCCACAACAGGAACTCCAGGGCTGTGTTCTGATGCCAAGTTTATCCTGTGGTGAAGAATAAAGAGTTATGAAGAAAACCACTGAGGCTGTTAAGTAGGGAAGGCTGGGGTCAGACACCTGGGTTCATACCTCAGCCCCGCTGCTCACTCCTGTGTGATCTCAGCATGTGGCTTAACCACTGTGGGCCTCGGTTTTCTCATCTGGAAAATAGGAATAGAGAGAGGGCTTCCAGGACAGAAGAGCTGGGAGGCCTAAATGAGTTAATTTGGGCAAAGGACTTGGGAGAGGGCTAGGCCAAAGTCAGCACTGAAAAGCATTAGCTACTGTTATCATCATCATTCGAGAATCATCATCATTTGACGGATCTTGGATGTGTTGCCATGCAGCTCTGTGGATGCTGACCTGGGGGCTGGAAGACCAAGGAGGGGCCTTGGCCCCGGTGCAGGGGAGCAGTGAAAGGACCCAGACTGCGTATGTCATTTGTGAGGGGCTTGTGGGGCCTCCTTGGGGATAACGTGCTTAGCTGTGCCACCAAGGAGGTAAGGCAAGCACACCAGACCTTTCTGTTAGAATGTGAAAGAGCAGAAGTCCAGTCTGGTCTTCCTGCTGCCCCAGCGTGCCTGGCCCAGGGCTCACAGATGCTCCACACCCTGATTTTCTGGGTACTGGCTTCCTGCAGCCTGCTGACCTCTGCAAAGAGGCCTGGGCCAGCCTCCCTGTTGCCAGGACAATGAGGAGGACCACCCCCTCCCTGGCTTGCTCTCAGGGCTGGACAGGGACATCTCAGACTTTCACGGGGCCCTGAGGGCAGCCCCTGCCCTCCTCTTAGCCCCAGCTCTGGTCATAGCAGAAAGGAAGGCCATTCTGCAGCCCTGGAAGGGCCTCTTCCAGCTGATGGGCTGGGAGTGCCCTTTCACAGGGAGAGAGAGAAGGCGGGTGTGGAGCTCACGTGAGCTCAGATGGGGGCCAGGGCCAGAATGCGAGGGGAGAGTGTCCCTGGGGCCTGGGAATGTGAATCTTCTGAATCTTCTGGCTCATCGGGCTCTGAGCATTGTTTTTACATGGTTGGATCTTGAAGACTCAAGGAACCGTGGACTTTTCTGAAACCAAGTCCTCCACTGCTCCGTTAATAGGCTCCAAATGCGTCTGGGACCATCCGAGAGTGTGACTGGTGGCTGAGGACAGTCAGAGCTGAAGGGGTGGGGAGAGAGCAGCCACTTATCACTCCCACCTTCTATGTGCTCTGTGTTTACCTACCCGTCTCATTTGCTGTAACGTAGCTGCTCCTTTGACTCTTTCATAGACGAGGAAACAGAGACTCAGAGAGGTTAAGCAACAGGCCTAAAGTCACACAGCAAATTAGCAGCAGAAGGTGGCCTGTCTGATTTGAAAGCTTGTTCTTTCCTCACTTCACTGTTCTAGTTTTCCCACTTCTTCTGATGCTTCCTTCAACGGCGAATCTCCAGATCAGCCTCGCATGACTTCCAGGGCCTGACGTGGAGTAGCTGCTGGCTGGTACACCCAGTGCTGCCCTTCCTGTTTCCTGTGTATGGTTATGCTTCCAATAGTGGCTGCAAACTGGCGCTTTAACAGTTTTGCCAGGTGCCTGGCTTTAGTGGGAGGAACTAGAGCCTGTGGATTATGATGCGTGTTATTTTATATCTGGACCCCCCCAAAGGTTGAGTCAATGGGGCTGGACCCCTTCAATGCCTCCCTCCCCTGGGCTTAAAAGTGGGGAAGAAGGGCTATTCTGTGTACAGATTTGAATCTACTAGGAACTTGCCAGAAAATGTCCTGCCTCAGAGCAGCCCAGAGGGGATGGGCCTGGGTGTTCTGGTGGCCTTGGCTGGGAGTGAGTCCTCCCGGCTCAGCCTCCCGCTGCTGGTTCCCTGGCTCAGCCCAAGTGCAAGGAGCTGGGGCCCCAGGAGGGCCGGGAGCTGAGCTGCAAATGTCCGGCCCTGCCTGGCCTCTCTCAGCACATGTGATGCATTAGGCCCCAACGGCTCCCCAGGGACTTGGCTCCCATCATCTCCTCTGCAGCAGTTCGGAGGTGGTGGGGAGATCAAAATGAGCACGTTTGTGGATCACGTGCTGAAGGCTTGTTGGATGTGGGCCGTCTCCGCTGGGGTGCGGGGAAGGAGGTGACATTTGAGGTCTGAGTGAGGAGAGGGGTGAGCCCAGCCAGAGTGAGGTTTGTATAAGGCGGGTGAGGAGTAGAACCTGAGCAGCTGTCAGTAACCTATCGGCCAAGTGTCCACACTCCTGGGTCGAGTGATACCTGGATGCAGCCGCCGGGGAGCCTTCTTCTGGCCCAGGTCCTGGCTCCCTGCGTGTCAGGCTGTGGTTCTCTTCCTGGAGAAGAGGGAACCTGTTGGGCTGTGGCAGCCAGAGAAAGCACACTGGGGACCCAGAAACAAGCTGCGGAGGGGGCACAAATGACCTTCCCTACCCAGAGTCCACCCTGCTTGGGAAGTAGCTGGACCGTCCCCGTGCCTGGAGTCCACAGTATTCTGGGAGACATCACGGCCAAGGGCTTTAGCTCCTGCCTGATACAAGCCTGGATGCTGGGTAAGGTTTTTTTTTTTTTTTGGGGTGGGTGGGTGATTGATTCTTTTATTCATTGATTTAAAAAATTATTAGACAATCTATTTCATGCTACACATAAGGAAACAGCCAAATAAGTTTCAATTCCTGCCCTTGAGAGAAGATTGAGTCAGATTTAAGTACAAAATAATGAGCCAGTGAGAGCATTCCTTTGTGTGAGGCAATTTTTGGTCATCTCCAGATTCAAGAACTCCACCCCCTTAGCAGTCAATATCCCTTTTAAAATGCAGTCAAGTTCACTAGGCCCCCCTGATCCTTAGTGAGTCTATAAGTATGAATCTAAATGCATTTTCAGTTGTGCATCTCTCTAATTCTCCTCTGGGTTTCCTTCCATGTACCACAGGAACCCCGGAATCTCCAGTGTGGGGACATGCCTGGGAGTCCAGAACCGTGGCTGAGCTGAGATGTGGGTGTGTGGTGGGCTGGGGGCATCACCTGTAAAGTTGTCCTTCTCACACTCCAGCCATAGGTCAGGTGGAAAAATGAATATACGTGAGCTTCCAGGACTGCTTGCTAACAGTTCCAACCAGATACTGTAAAAGCCCCGGATGTTTGGTTCCCTCTGAAGGATTGGCCTAGTTTTCTGGTGCATGTCTGCCCCTAGGGCCCGAGCACATGTGCCAGCCCTCGTGTAGTTTTTTTTTCTCAAAGGCCACATCCCTTCCTGGACCAGGAGGATTTCACATGTGAGGGGAGCCCTGGCCAGACCGGTGCCCTGGGAGAATTCTGTTTGATGGGGTCCCATGTAGGCCTTGGACTCCTGGCTTCTGGCCTTGAGGAGACTGTCTCTGCAGGTTGGATGCGCTCAGGTCTCATGATGGTCATGGGCACGGGCTCTGCCCAAGCAGCCCCCTCCTCTCCCACTTGCCCAAGGGAGGCAGGAGCAGGAGGGCCAGCCTGACCCCCAGAGTGGAGCCGTGTTCACCTCCTGTCAGGTCACAGGAAGGGCGGGATCAAAAGAGGCCTGAACTCCTCTCCATGGAGATGGGGAGTTTCATGAAACTCCCCAGCCGGGGGCCACCCTCAGCAGAGCCCACCCTCAGCGGAGCCCTGGAGCAGCAGCCGGTGGGATCTATGCAGACACTGGGATGGCTCGCTCAGAAGGGCTGCCCTGTCTGTGACTATCTGCTCGCACCTTTTCCCAAAGCAAATGCCAGGCTTGTTAAATCCCTCATTTACATTTCATTAGGAGGTGTCAGGCTGGGTGTTAAAGAACAGCGCTGTTCCACCCCTGAATCTAGAGTTTTCAGGGCAGCCCTCAGCAATAATTCCCTTGCCAGCAGCTCAGTGGACCTACCTCCCCTTCCCAAATCAGAGCCCAGAACCATCTGAGCCAAAATACAGTCTCCACTGGGAGTTCCTGTCATGAGGGCTCAGCAGTAATGAATCCAACTAGTATCCATGAGGACTGGGGTTCGATCCCTGACCTCTCTCAGTGGTTTAAGGATCTGGTGTGGCTGTGAGCTGTGCTATAGGTCACAGACGTGACTTGGATCTGGCGTTACTGTAGCTGTGGTGTAGGCTGGCAGCTGCAGCTCCCATTTGACCCCTAGCCTGGGAACCTCCAAATTCCACAGGTGCAGCCTTAAAAAGACAAAACCAAAACCAAAACCAAAACAGCCTCCATTGAGAGAGCTCCACTGTGTGTCAGGTTTAGGATCAGGCCCTGTGCCCGTGCCTTCATCCATTCTCAGTAGGTATTGTTATCTCCATTTTACATTAGAGGAAACCAAGGCCCAGAGAGGTTAAGTGACTCAGTAAACACCACACAGCTAGGACACGGCAGAGTGGGGTTGCAAACCTAAGTCAGCCTGTCTCCAGTCTTTGCTCTCATTTAACCAAGCTGACTCCCACCTACCCAGGCGAAGGGAGCTCAGGTGTGATATACATGCATCAAAAGATCTTAGCGCGGGCTTTTGAAAATGAAATACAAGAGAGAGTAAGTGAGTGTGTGTGTGTGTGCTTGTGTGTCTGTGTGTGTGTGTGGGGGGGACTCTGTGTATGTATATGTGTGTGTGAGTGTTTAGGAGGCACTTACACAGCTTTCATCAACTTCTTAATGTCCCCTAAGTCACAGAGCCCAATGGTGGGGTTTCTCTGGCCATTGTGAGCTACTGTGTGACATTCTCAAGGTGTCTGAAGCTTCACTGAGCTCTTGTGTTAGCGGAACACAGACAGAGGCCAATGGCATTGCGTGGCGGCGTGGAGACCTCGTGATACGTGTCTTCTCGAAGGAAGATGGCCCGCTGCTGGACTTCCAGTCTGGCGCTTAGGGCGAGAACAATTTGGAATCCTGTGGAGGAGATACTGCCTGTGGCTTTATCTCAAAGATGGGAACCAGGAGGCTCAGAGTGGGAAAATCCTGTTTGTTTCTCCGTATTCCTGGGGTCTTTCAGAGCTGGCTCTGAAAAGCAGAGGCATGCCTCTCCTGCCCATCCTGGGAACCAGTTCCTCCTCAAGTTCGTAACAATTTGTGTTTTATCACATTTCCACATGCAAGAGGTGTCTCGGCATTTTTCATTAGATTTTTAAGGCTCAGATTGATGAGGGCGAGGTGAGAGGCAGACGCGGGGGTCTAAGAGACAAAGGTTTTAGTAATGAGTTCGAAATCTACAAAACACAGAAGCAAATGTGGCTTCAATACACGATGTGACCCTTTATAAGGCTGGAAATTACTCTTCAAAAATCATTCTGGCCTGACTTCAGAGTCGAATGGATGCTGGGATACCACAGATTGACTTTGAGAAGTGGGTTGGTATTGCAGGAATTTTTTAATTTCCTGTAACTCCCAACAATTTTCTCCCAGTGAGACTTTAGAATCGCTCCTGCGATGGTGCGTTGACTGCATTTGCTGAACGGTCTCTGCTGCATGAAGCAGCTCACACAGAACCAGAACACCCAGGGAAGGGAGGACACGGATGAGGCTATCTTCCTCTGAATCATTAGAAGTTTAGAAAGGACGTCCCAGTAAACGAAGGACCTGCTAACCTAAGCTTAGGTGTTTTTAAAAAGCGAAGCAGTTATGGCGTCACTTACACTTCTGAACTGAAAAGAATTTGGGAAAAGCAGATTATTATTAATTATTTTTAATAGCTTCTTAATTAGCCCTTCAAACAAGTTTTTCAAAATCCCCAAAGGTGTCTAATTTGCATGACATGTTTTTACTTTTCTATGCATTTCATTAGCAGCACTTTTTTTTTAAACCTACCAGCAAGGCAGTATTACGTTTTCAGAAGGTGGACCAAAAAAAGAAAGAAAGAAAAAAAAAAGAAAGAAAGAACTCCAACTGATTTTTTGGAACTGCAGAAATTTTTGTGTTTCTTGTTCCATGTCAGCGGTGTCCTGCCTGAATCTCAGGGCTATTGTTAGAGCTTATCTGTCTTTCAGAAATCACTAAACAAAATCTGTTAGAGTGAAACCCACTATGGGAGATGGGCTGGTGGACGTGATTCGCTGGGGCAAGGATTTGTTAAGCTGATGACCCCAGCTTCTTCCCAACAGCAAATCCATTACAATAATGGGCTCTGGAGCCATCAGTGGGCGAACAGCGGGTCAGGAGGCACCCGACGTGTGGACACTGAGCAATCGGCGCAGGCTGCTCTTTACAATGTGTGAAGCCAGGCAGAAAAGCGGCACATTTGATGGAGAACAGAGGAGAGCAGCAGAAACCAGCCTTTACTCTGCTCCAGCTTCCGGGGGGATTCAGGGCTGGGGAGCCCGAGAGAGGACACTTGGCAGCCGAGGGCCAAGGGGGCTAAACAGAGGGCCTGGGACCCGGAAAGAGAGGAGGGGGAGCTAATTAATGCTCTGCCCTGCTGGCTCGCTATCCCCCTCCCCACCCCTGCTGCCAATGGGACAACAAGCATAAGAATGGCAATATTATCTGGTGCTTACCATGGGCTAGGCCTTGTCCTAAGTGCTTTACTTGAATATCCTCCTCTTTATCCTGTAGCAAAATAAGACTTTTATTACCCCCATTGAAGGGATGGCAATAATTTAATAGCTAACTTTTATTGAGCACTTACTATGTGTCAGGACCTGGACTATACAAGTATTAACTCAATGACTCATCACAAAACCCAGTGGCATTGGTGCTGTATTTTGGCTCACTTTCCAAATGAGGAAAGGGAGGCACAGAGAAGTTAAGTAACTTGCTGGGGTCACACAGCTGGTGAATGGCAGAGAGGAGATTTGAAGTCAGGTGGGAGGGGGTACCATCTATTATCATCCTTCAAGGCCCATCCTAGTTGCCTCTTTCCTCCTAGGAAGTCTTCCCATGGATCTGCATGTCTCTTCTTTGGGCATATTTTATTATGTGTGCTCTGCTCTGAGATTATAAGCCCCAGGAGAGCAGGGACCATGTCCTTTCACTCCTGTGCTCTCGGCATCACCCAGCCCATTGCCTGGCGTATAGCAGGTGCTCAAGACATATTTGTTGAATGAAGCATATACTCACAAAGCAGCTTTAGTCTTGAACTTGAGCATT
This sequence comes from Phacochoerus africanus, assembly GCF_016906955.1. Classification (NCBI taxonomy): domain Eukaryota; kingdom Metazoa; phylum Chordata; class Mammalia; order Artiodactyla; family Suidae; genus Phacochoerus; species Phacochoerus africanus. Next base: position 128,088,073 of record NC_062558.1, read on the forward strand.
GGCTAGAATTTAGCACATAGGACATTATCAGGAGATAAGGGACAGTGATGGTTGATTTTGTGTGGGTCAACTTGATTGGGCTAAGGGATGTCCAGATAGCTGGCAAAGCATCATTCCTGGACGTATCTGTGAGGGTGTTTTGAGAAGAGACTAGTATTTGAGTTAGTAGGCTGAGTAAAGAAGGTCCCCTCACCAGTGTGGGCAGCGTCATCTAATCCCTTGACGGTCTAAGCAGAACAAAAACGTGGAGGAAGGATGAATTCGCCTCCTTGCTTGAGCTGGGGCATCCATCTTCTCTTGACCTTGGACATTGACTCTCTTAATTCTTGGGTCTTTGGACTCAAATTGATCTTATACCATTGACTCCCCTGATTCTCGGTCCTTCGGATCTTACCTCCAGCCTGCCCAGGGGAGATCATGAAACTTCTCGGCATCTGTAATCATGGGAGCCAATTCCTATAATGCACGTCTTTATGTGTACACACACACACACACACACACACACGCACACACACACACACACACACACCCCTATCTCTATCTCTGTCTATATCTATCTCCTATAGTTTCTATATCTCGTATAGCATCTGTTTCTCTGGAAAACCCTGAAAAAAAAAAAGAGCCCAATATTGCTTATTAGATTTCGAGGTTGTCTCTTTTATTTTTACCTACCAATGGAAAATTCTCTTCTGGAGTCACTCTCATCAGCACTCAGAGGCTGTCATGGCAAAATCTTTCCAAAAGAGCCCCAAGTACATTTGTGGAAGGAAAGGAGGCTAAGCCACAGACAAAATTATTATGGCTCGGCACACGGGAAGAGTTTGAAATATGGGGTTGGTAGCCTCCTGCCTCTGTGCTGGCGCAAGGATGGAAATTGCCAGAGGGGTTGTGTAGATTTTGGGTTTCTTGAGAGAGCAGCAAGGAGAATCAAATCGGCTGGGCCGAAGCCACGTGGAAATTACATGGTATTGGTTCGTCTTTTCAAGATACCTTGTTTCCAGCAGCGTGGAACTCATCAATGGTCGTGAAAGTCATGTAATTGGCACCTCTTTTATTATCGGACACATAAGCCAAGAGAGAATCTTTCTCCAGTTGGAACAGGAGCTCAATCAAAGTGGTGCAGGGCTCTGCTTTGGGGCAACTCTTTTGTTTTCCCCTGGGCTCACTCTTTGCTTGCTTTAACTACATGGACATTTTGTTCACTTACCCACTTTAATTCTTCCAGTAACCTTTGAGGGAGGTGTTGTTCCCATTTCATAGATGAAAAAATTGAGATGGAGAAAACTTCTCTCAAGAGAACTGAAGTCACACAATAAGCTGGAATATGAATCTGGGACTTTCTGATTCGAGATTCCAGGGAACTGATGCTATTGCTTTTCCCTTCAGTCTGCTCGTCCTACCCTTTCTTCAAGAACAGGAAGGGATGCCAGAAGCTTCGGGGTGGATCTGTAAGATGTCGCAAGCTCCCCGAGTAGCCTGCTCACCCAGGCACCTATCATGTGTCTGGCATTTTACTGACACATGAGGAAGAGGTTTAAAATATCCTCCCCAGAAGTTTCTTGCTAAAAGACCCAACAGAACTGCCCTGGATTCTACTGGAACATGATAGAAGTCTGAAAAAGAGGATAATAAAACCTACCGTATAAGATTCTTGCAACAATGAAATGAAATACTTTGACACGGTGCCATCAGTGTCATCACCATTCATAGCTCTAATTCCCCTTTCGCTTTAGCCAGGTTTATTGGGGGCTTTCTTTATGTCTGGCAAGAGGTTTTCACAGGCTCTCCTCTATATTTTCCTCCCTGAATCCTCCCAAGGAAAAAAGGGTGCAATTCAGACACAGAGTAGATACTTCCTAGTTGCTTCCTTTTCCTGAAAACAAAGGGGCGGAGTTATACAAATTCAAGGAAAGGCCCAGGGGTGGGGCTCCCAGGAGCTGCTATGGCTGAGGCAGGTGCGGTGATGAATGGGGTGCGGGAGCTCTGCATTCTGGGGTGGAGGCTGGCTCATGAGAAGGGCTGGTGGCCATGGGGGTGAACTCTTGAATGAAGTGGGTGCCCAAGACCCGGCAGGCTGACCTAGGAGGGCTCAAAACACAGAGGTGCCCCAGCAGGACTTGTAAGTGTGACCTACGCTGAGGGAGGGACTGCAAGCCTTTCCTGTGTCAGGATGTAGGAAGAGACTCTGATGTTCTCCTCTATATGGTTCTTCTCCGCTCAGCATGGGAGAGGGTTACCTTTCCGGGCCTCTGCTATTGGGCTACATTAATTGTTGTAGCCAGTGGATTGCAGATGGAAGTGATGCTTTTGTGTCTGCCCAGCTGAAGCTTTTAATGGTCAGCATGAGACCTGCTCTGTTCTTTCCCTGTTGCAGCAACAGCCCCACCTCACCCCCCGCCCAGGCATCATATTCAGATGGTGGCCTCATAAAGTATGAAGCATGATTACAGAACTTTCCTTAATGTGACAGAGCCATCCTCCTTCCCCTTTGGCCCACCCTGGGCTTGTGGGATGAGCAACAAATAAGCTTTGATTTTTTTTCACATCATTATGAATCGGGGATTGTTTGTTATGACATCTTAACTTGGCCAATCCTGACGGATACATTTCCTTTTTTTGGAAGTCACCCCATTCCCCCTCCCAGCCCCCACAATTCATGATACTAGCCCTTCCTCTTCCTCATATCCCCTTAAAATGTCACCTTCCACAACCAGATCTCCCAACCATTTCATAAAGCAAGTCCCTCCATTACGCTGTCATGTTATCCTGTTGGTTCTTCCCTTTGTTTATTCATTTGTCTACCATCTTTCTCTCACATGGGACTGTAAGTTCCACGAGCAAAGAGACCATGCTGTTTGGCTCACTGTCTTATACTCAGCCCTTGGCATGATGCCTGAAAGAACGTTGCTGGTGAGGAAATGAGCTCAGAGGGGAGAAGTGACTTGCTTAGGATCCCACAGCAATCAGGCTGCGTGTCTCCACTCCCCCTAGACTGATACTCTTCCCCTGTCTCAGTTCACTGCCCAGGCTAGTAGTCTCATTAGGAAAGATTTTCAGTGCTTCTCTTGTCACTCTTTTAGACAATAAGAGAGCCCAGGGCCTGTGTTGGGAGGTGCCTTGAAGTGGTTGAGAGATGAGTGTGAATCCAGACTTTACCGACCTGCTAGGGCAGGTTATATATGTCGCCTCTCATAGCCTCAGTCTTTTCGTCTGTGAAATGGGCAATCATTATACTTCATCAGAGGGTTGTTTGGGCTGCTGTGAAGACTGAATGAAATAAGCCATGTAAAAAAACATGGCGCAGTGCCTCATGATCAGGCCTCAATGACTGTTGGCCGTTAGTACCATTAATATTAGTGTTGGGTTACAGATGCCATGCTCTCTTCTGAAGGAACTTCAAGAAGCAAGAATTTCAGTCCATAGATGGGTCCTCTATGGGGCCAGCCTCTGGGGAGATGGTGGCTTCATGGTCTGGAAGCTCTTGTCTCCCATCTGTTCATCACACGCCTCCTGCCCACCAGGTCTCCACGCCCTCCCCGCCCTGACAAAACTGCTTCTTGGGAAAGGACTCAGCACCAGGTGAACACACCTCACAGTGCAGCTTATTCCCAGGTCCCTTGTTTTACAAATGAGAAGCTGAGGCCCAGAGAGGTTAGGGACTTGGCTAAGTTCACACAGCTCAATGGAAGCTAAACCACTGGACTCTCAGTGTCAATTGGAGGCACTGTGTCCCTTCTTTCCAGGTAACCCTTTGTGTCTGAGGGCAGAGACCCCATGGGGTCTACTAAATCTGTGGTTCCTGACCATGGGTGCTATCTGCTCCCCCCCCTGCGCCCCCCAGGGGAATCGTGAGCAACGTCTGGAATACTTTTGGTGGTTGTAAGTCTGGTGGGGGTAGGGGTGTGGGCATTTATTTATTCATTTTTACTTTTTTTTTTTTTTAAGAATCACACCTGTGGCATACAGAAGGATTCCAATTGGAGCTGCAGCTGCTCGGTCTATACCACAGGCACAGCAGCACCAGATCCGAGCTGCATCTGCAACCTATGCCGTAGCTTGCAGCAACACTGGATCCATAACCCACTGAGGCCAGGGACTGAACCTGTGTCCCCACGGAGACTATGTTGGGTTCTCAACCCACTGAGCCACAGTGGGAACAACCACTACTGGTGTTTAGAGGGTAAAGAGGAGATACTGCTAATCATTCTACAGTGCTCAGGACAGCACCTCCAACGAGAGCTTATCCTGTGCCAAACATCAGTAGTGCCAAAGCTGAGAAACTCTGTACTAGAGGAATTTCAGAGATCAGAAAGGAAATCAATTTGGAGGGCCAAGGTGACCATTGTACTTGCCCTGGATGAGGCCACAGAATAAGAACAGCAGTTCACACCAGGAAATCTATTTCACAAGGCAAAGGTCTTTCACAAGCATTGCTTCATTTTTTTTGTTTGTTTATTTAAAATTGAAGTATAGTTGATTTACAATGTTTCAGGTGTACAGCCAAGTGATTCTGTTACACATATATCTATTCTTTTTCAGATTCTTTTCCATTATAGATTATTATAAGATACTGAATCTAATTCCCTTTACTATCTCGTAGGTCCTTGCTGTTTATCTAATTTATATGTAGTAGTGTGTATCTGTTAATGCCCAATTTCCAGTTTATCCCTCCCCCACTTCGCCATTGGTAACCCTAAGTTTGTTTTCAATATGTCATTTGGAGCCATATGGATGGACCTAGATATTATATTAAGTGAAGTCAGACAGAGAAAGACAGATATCATATGAGATCACTTATACGTGGAATCTAAACCGATGATACACAAGCATTATGTTACTTAAGCCTCACAATAACCCTGAGCAAGCAGGTGTCATTATCCTGTTTTACAGACATGGAAATAGAGCACCTGGGAGTACGTACAACGGGTTTCAGGCCACACAGGCAGGAAGCGGGCAGCGGCAGGGCTCAAGGCCACATCTTCTGACTGCCCTTTCCATTCTCACACTGGCTTCTCCCTGTACTGGGGCCATGCCCTGAAAGCGACAGAGCCCCCAGAGTGTGGGGAGGAGGGACCTGTGAGTGTTTGGAAGGGAGACGACTTCCTAGCTACCTAAAATAAATCCTGCAGTAAATTCCGCTTGGCTGAGTCTTGCTGATCAAAGAAGAGGATCATCGGGAAAAACAAATCCTGGGTCTTGGGAACCACTTCAGGGTGAGTGTGAAATTTTAACCAAAAGCGTTCGTCTGGGGAGGTTTGCAGCAGCACATGAAGGCTGTTTGCGTGCTGCTGATACCAGCTCGCGGCTCCGTGGACTCTGGGGAGACACAGCATCTGCTCAGAATAAAGAGACAGTATTGAGTTTCTCTTCAAGGAGTAAACAGACTTCTTGCTTTCTGCTGTCACATGCAGGGTGGTGTGTAGTTGGCTTCCCAGCAGAACTTTCCAGAAGGAAATTGGACCTTGAGCTGCTCCCTCTCAGCTCCTGGCATCGAGGCTACCAGGCCAAGAAGGCCCAGGCTGGGGAGAAGGTTCACCGCATCCCTGTCTCTCAGGTCTTCTGCTGGAGCAAAGGGTCTGTCCTTCGTCGCCCACTCCTCTCCTTCACCCTCGTGCTTGCCACATGCTTTCCTGTGCAGGCCACGTCTCCTTGAATGGAATCATAATGTGTGTCCAGGCTTCATGATTGCTGTTAATTGATTGATCACTTAATGAACCCTTATGATGTGCTGGAGATACAATGATGAGCAAGCCACACAAGCCCCCAACCTCAGGCACTTTATTGTTTGAGGTGTGGGAGGTAGGGTGGACACGTACCTGAAACATTAGGTCCAAATGTGATACATGAAATAATGGCATCACAGAAGGTGGATGTATTGGCAGCCAGGGCATCAGGGAAGGCTTCTTGAAGGAAGGGACATCCGAGCTAGCATTTAAAGGATGGCTAGGAGATTGTCCATTGGGATAATTTATCCTCCTCTTAGAATCTCTTCATTCAAATCCCTTCCTTAGGGTTCTCAGAACACAGAACCGGGAACCATTGGGTGGGGTGGGTGGGATGGCTTCCCTGTGAGCTGAAGGTTCTTATAATTTTCCCTGGACACCTGGCTGGTGCCAACAGCCAGGATATATAAGTTGCCTTCCTACTGTGTTCCAGGCACCACACCAGGCCCGGGGTGTGCAGACAGGCAGGTCTCCAGTGCAACCAGGGAGAGAGACCTAAGGCTGATCACCACACCTAGAGACGTGGCACCATCATCTACCTAATTTTTTTTTTTCTTTTCTTTTCACAGCCCCATATGCGGCATATGGAAGTTCCCCGGCTAGGGGTCGAATCAGAGCTGCAGCTGCCAACCTACACCACAACCACAGCCACACAGGATCTGAGCCACATCTGTGACCCACACCACAGCTTCCAGCAACACCGGATCCTTAACCCACTGAGTGAGGCCAGGGATCGAACCCACATCCTCATGAACACTCTGTTGGGTTCTGAACCTGCTGAGCCACAGTGGGAACTCCGACCTGGGTGTTTTCTTGCTCTGAAGTCTCTTGTGTGTAGTAAAAGGCATGCACGTTTATCAAGGAATGAAAACATGAGTAGAGGCTCTTCTCCGAGCCTGGGTTCCTCTCCCCACCCTCTGGCCTGCTTATCTGTTCTTTAGTTCAGCTCTGAAGGCCTCTCTGTAAGGACAACTTCCAAGCCCCGCCCCCACCCCTGCCCTCTCCTGGACTTCATGGCGCATGTCACAGATTTGTAATCACAGGCATGTGTGACCACTGATTAATATTAACCGCTTCTGCTTATCCGCAAGGTTCTCCAGGTGTGGGAACCATCTCTGTGTTGCATCCCCAGGGAGGCCTGACATACAGTAGGTACACAGGAAATACTTGCTGGATGAATGGACAAGGGTCAGGTGGTGATGTCGCCGTGACGAGGTCTGAGATTACTCATCCTCCATCTCACCGAGGAAGCATTTAACAAAGTCTCAGATTCTTCCTGCCTTCACCTCCCCTAAACAGTCCTGCGGGGCTGACTCGACTAGCGCCCAATCTTCAGATGAGGAAATCAAGGCATGACACGCCAGGCTCCACTGGGCAGCTGGGCTGCAGACGTGACTTCCCTCTAGTCCATGGTTTCTGGGCTGGGGCTGTGCCCTGGGATCATCCGAGGACCTCTGAGCACTGCCGATGCCCAGGGCACCCTCCTGAGTTTCTGATCCAGTTGCTGGGGGCAGCCTCCAGAATCATATTGCAAAAGGATCCCAGCTGATTTCAACGTGCAGCCCTGCTGGAGGACTCAGCTCGAGCTATAGCTGGGGAACAGAAGGGTTGGGCCCCACCTGCATTTTACCCATGAGGCACTGGAAGCTCAGAGAGGGCCAGCTCTCATCAAAAGTCACACAGCAAGTGGAAGGCCCAGCTTGGACCAACCACCAGGCCTTTCCACACTGCTGGTGAGGCTATTTCCTTGGGAAGGAAGCTTGTCTTGAAACCCGCTCAGCCCTTCCACAACAGAGCAGGTGACTTTCATTTTTCTTTTCTTTTCTTTTTTTTTCCAAGGGCCACTTCTGAGGCATATGGAAGTTCCCAGTCTAGGGGTCGAATTGGAGTTATAGCTGCCAGCCTAGCCATAGCCCCAGCAACGCCAGATCCAAGTTGCCTCTGTGGCCTACACCACAGCTTACAGCAATGCCAGATCCCTGACACACTGAGTGAGGCCAGGGATCAAACTTTCATCCTCATGGATCTAGTCAGGCTCATAACCCACTGAGCCACACCGGGAACTCCTCAGAGCGGGTACCTTTCCGACAGAGGGCAAGTGGCCACATAGGCTGAGCGGCAATGCTCATACACTCAGATTCTGGATCCCACGGTAGTTGGTGCTTCTCTGGGGCTCACAGAAATGCTTCTGTCTCTCTTCTCTTCTGTCCCCTGACCTTTGCTGGAGCATGGCAGCATCACGTGGTCCCTAACAGGGCTGGTGCTCCCGGGGGACAAGATGCTATTTCAGAGTCTGGGGCCTGCCTGTGTAGGGACAGCCTCTCCTGGACCCCAGTTTCTGGAGCCTCCTGGGGAAAGGGCCACGAAGACAAGCAGAGGCCTCCTCTGGGTGGACATGGGGCCTCGGTTATCCCCCTGTCATACCCATTCCTGGTGGATGATTAGAATGCTCCCACCCAAATGGGGCTCCATGATGGATGTGGAGAAGCCACCAAATGTCCCTCATTAATCACCAGCTCCATCTGGTTTCCCGCCTGATGGTTTTCAGCTGACTTGAAAAAGACCCAATTAGATCAAAACATTTTGACAATTTGTCTTGTGGCACGAACAGGTCCAGATCGAGGCTATGATTTCATCGTCCGGGAGGGAGGAAGGAATTGGGGCGTGGGTCACGCACAGAGCTCAGAGAGACGTGAGGGCCTCCCCCAGGAGCCTTCCTGTGACAGCAGGGTTCAGCCCACCTCCCGCTGGCCACTGACCCTGTCAATTCCAGGGCCAGCAGGAGCCCCGGGAAAATGAGGATCCCGTGATTCGGGTGGAAAACGTCTTGGTTGGGGGAATATCAGGGGAGAAGACGAACAACCAGAAAGGACCAAAAATTTCAGCCCCTTGGCATGTGGGAACTGGACCTGGACCAGAATTAGAAGTTGAGATGTGGCTAAGGCCAGGCCTGATCCAACTCGTGTACCAGCAAGATGTCTGGGGACCCAGCTCTTCAGCCCAGAAACGAGTGACCTGGATTTTCTGGTGGTTCCAGACCCTTGAGATGGGCTCCCAGATCCCGAGTGCCCACACTCTCCTTGCAGAGCTGGGACTCTGCTGCGGTCCAGAACGCTTCGTTCCTAAAGACTGTGGGTTCGCCTGCCCCCTGGGAAGTCCCTGGGGGGAGCTTACGGAGAGAGACCCCCTGCAGCTGGATTGCTGCCACCTCAGGTTTGCTCACCCCTCCCTCCCTCCAGTGTATCCAGAAGGTGCCTTAGGACGGGAAAAGCAAATTGGAGTGTCTCCCCAAACAAGTTCATTTCCCCAACCCCCAGGCCAGATGTGAGGTGTTCTTGGGGCAGGATTTCTCCCTGAGGCAGCCTGCCGGGTTGGGGAGGGCCCTGGGTGCAGTGCCAGTCTGCTCCCAGCCTTCCTAGTCACCTGGGCCAGATGTGTGGGGCTGCCTCCTACCTCCCCTGGAAGGGCTGGCAGGCAACTGCTCAAGGAGACAGCCCCTCCAGGGGTCTGCTCACCCCCAGCAGCCCCTCACTCACACGTTCTCCTGCCCCGCCATATACACTCAGCAGATACACCTGCCCACCTCACTCCCCCCAGTCAAGTCACACTCTTCGTTTTTAGGGACTGTGTGCATTCGTGTGTGCGCGCTCACACACACACACACACACACACACACACAGTGTTCACACATCTTCTCATCACCTTTGACCCCCTTTGCAAGTACATGTCACTCATGGTGCCTCTTCTGTCCCATCCAAAGCATCCACACCCATGCAGTCACCACGTGTACAAACGTCATGCACCCCCCTCCCCAACACCTACCTCACACAGACACACACGTGACAGCAGGTCACCCAGGGACAAATCTCAGGTGTCTCCTCTCAGGTCCTCGGATGCACTCACATTTGCACATGCACAGGCACGCACACACAGGTGTGTATACATGTGTCCTTCATCCAGGCACACAGTTGGGTGGGGGCTGAGCTGGGCAGGTGACCTGGCACCACTGCCATCCTGGAGAGAGTGGCAGGTGTGTAGGGCAGGGTACCTAAAGTCTGACCTGCAAGGCCTCGGGTTTCCCAAACAAATGCCACTCAGGCTCCGTTGCCTCTGGGCTTCCTCTTACTGGCTTGTCTTCCTGGAGTCCTGAGTGATGCTTCTTTTCCATCTATCTTGTTCTTTGGGGAGCGTGTTTCTTTCCTGTCTCTTTCTGGCTGGAATCTGTTTCCCTCCCCAGCATTCGGCTCCCCTTTGGGTTTTATGCCTGTCCTCAGCCCAGCTCTGAGCATTAGGGTGGCCTGGGGCTTGATGGGTCTGCTTCTTGCTTTGGGTCGAACAAGCCTTCCCTCTCTGAAAAAGGGTGATGGTTGTTGAGGAACTTGATCTTACCGGGCCGCGGAGGACTCTTCTGGAACTCTTGGTCTCTAAGCCTCAGGTGTCCTGAGACATAGCTCATGGCACTTTAAGTCATGGCCAGCCGAATCGGACTCAGCTGATGTATTACTCAAAACGCCTTTATTTGCAAATGACAGAAACCCAACTCAAATAGGCTTCATCAAAAAATAAATCAAGGGGCTCAGGTAGCTGGGAGGATGAGGAGGGGCGCTTCCAGGCATGTGGCTAGCTGCCAGATTCCCTCTGCCTCTCCGTGGGGGTTTCTGCATTGGTCTTGTGTGCTTGGATGTCTCTGTGGCTGCCAGCAGCTCTAGGGACACATCCACAGGATTCGTTACCTTAGGAAGAGCGCTATTACCCTGCTCTTGCCAGGCTGGGAAAAACAAAGAAGACCTGTGATTGGCTCATTTTGAGTCAGGTGCCATCCTCAAGAGCAGTCACTGTTTCTAGGAAGGTTCCATTGGGATTGGTCCACCCCGGGTTTGACCCCACTTCTTGGCCAGGGTGGCAGCATCCTTCCTCATCGAGACCCTGAAGGAGGACCAGGGGGAAGGAAACCAGATGTTGGTTACTGTTGTCCTCTGCTCTCTCCCCTGCCCTCCCACCCAGGATCTGGCCAATAACAACAGTAGAGGTTGGGACTCTCTTCTCAATTCCTAATCTCTTTGGCAAGCTTCTGCCCTAGAACTCCTGCCCTAGAACTCCTGCTTTAGGCCCCTGAAAGAGGCATCGCTCCATCTCTCCAGCCCCAAGGGGTCTAGAAGAATGTTCTTGGGGAACATCCAAGAGGGAGCTAAACAGAACCCTGTTTACAAAATTCAACCCTAAGACCAACCTCCGCTTCTGAATCATCTCATTCCCATATGTGCTCTCGCTGAATCGCAGGTGTGATTTGGTTTTTTTGCCCCTGAGGACCCCTGGTGACCACGGCCCACTGAGTCATGAGCTGGACTTGTCAAGGATCAAGCCTTCATCCTGCTGGGTTCAGGGGTCAGCTGGGCATAAAACGTCCCTGTCTTCCTTTCTTTGGATTCTTCCAAGCACTCATTGCCTGAGTCTCCCATGGATGCTGGCATTTCAGGGTTGGTTAAGGTTGTAGGTGGTCCACATGGAATCCACCTTAGCAGCATGAACCTCTCTAGCCCCCAGGATCCTCTAGTTGATTCAGTTCATGCTGGGCAAGTGTTTCAAGATGTTGGACATGGGAAATTCTGTCATTTGACCCACTTTCCCTATAGGATTTTGATGGAATTTCTGGGTGAATTGACTTCCGCAGACTCCTGACTTACTGGCTTAATAAAAATAATGCAACTAGTACTACTACTATTACTCCTCCTCCTACTGCTACTACTAGATGTGTGGTAACAAATAATACCAGATTCTGCCACATTTGCACACTTCCTATATGCCAAACACTTCATTCACCCCTTCCACCCAATATCACTGGAAACTTAAATTCTAATCCTATGAGCTTCTCATTTGACAGACAAAGACACCAAGGTTCAGAGAGGCTGAGGAACTCCTCCAAGGTCACATAGCTAGTCCAAAACTCAAATCCAGGTTTGTGTGATTCCAAAGCCTGTGCTTCTAATCATGGTATCAAAGTGTCCCAAACTGGAAAGAACACAAATGTTCATCAACAGGGAAGTGATGATATGCAAACTACCGATATTAAGCCATCGCTTTAAAAGGATGTCTGCCTGCCTGTTCGGATGTGGAATGACTTCGAAGACAATGACTAAGCAAGAAAGAGAAAGTTGCAGAAGATCAGCACAGAAGAGTTTCCTTTAAGTGCTAACCACGGGACCAGAGCTCTATGCATTCACGCACATGGAGAGAGAGAAAGGCCAAAAAACACGCACCAGCTGCATGTCTCTAGGCAGGGGAATGAATCTGGGTGAGGGCCTGGGGTTCTTGGGCTTGATCTGTATTCTTGGGATTTTTTTAGATGAACTTGGCTTCCTGAGAAGAGGAATCTTGTGTCCTGGCTAGAAGTCTGACAGCCCAGGTTTACATCCTGGCTCTGCCACTTAGGAGCTATGTGACCCCAGGCAAGTCACCGACCTTCAGTTCCACATCTTTGATATGAAAATAACCACAAGCACCACCACCATCACAACTTCTACAATAATAATAGTATAGTAATGATAGTAATAAAAATAAACTATCACATGGAGTTAGGGCAGTGTCCCAGGCATAGCACTGTTGACATTCTATGCTGGATGATTCTTTGTTGTTTGGGGCTGTCCTGTCTCTTGCTGGATGGTTAGCAGCATCGCTGCCCTCGACCCACGAGATGCCAGTAGCACCCCCTCAACACAATCATGACAACACAAATACCGCTGCTGGTGGTGGTGGGGGCAAAGTCACCCAAATTGAAGGCTCCTGGATTAATGCGATGACAAATGAGTAATTCACATAAAGTGCTTAGGACGGAGCCTGGCTCAGAGTGAGTCCTGGACTAATGTTAGTTCCCACAAATCCAAAAGAGGGAGATGATGGATGGAATGACTTTCTCCATCCAACCAAGCACGGGTGCAGGGCGGTCGCAGGGGAAGAATTCGGGGCTGAAGGTGGGGACCTGGGGTCTGCTTCTGCCCCCACCCCAAAGAGGGGTGACTCAGTTCACCTCTTTGGACCTATTTACTGATCTGTGATAAATGTGGAGGCGGAGGCTTCCCACAGACACTTGGGTCCCCAAGGAGTCCTTCTCCCTGTCTCAGAGCCGGAGGGCAGAGGGGCTCAGTGCCCCCACCGGTTCCCCTCCACAGCAGCGAGCTGCCGGCTTGCCGGCTGGGAATCTGTCTCAGGCTCGGCCCCCTCCCACCCTCCACAACTGCAGAGCAGATGCGGCCCGCGAGACTCCTGCCCAGACACAGGTGGTACCACCTGCCACCAGTTCCTTGATTCCTGATCGTCCTACAATCACTTTCGGCCCCGAAACAATTTGCTGGGTGAAGGGAGAGACGGGCCTGGAGGGAGAGGAGGAAGAAAGGGAGGGGAGGGGGTGGTTCGGGGTTAAGAGTAGCCTTTGAAGTTTGCAACCATCTTATATAAAACATCCTCAGTCATTCCCCATTTGGATGATGTCAGGAGAGCACATTACCATCCCGAGATCAAATGCAACAGCCAGAATCACTTGTTGCTCACCAGGCTACAGTCATATATCAAGTATTCCAGGCACACGCAATTCGTAACTTTCCCCGAAACAGATTGATATTTTCCTCTTCCACTTTCTGGGAAGGAGACATCTGACTTTGCTTCGAGTGCAGTTTGGGAGGCGGTGGGGGAATTAAACCAGTGCCCATTGTCTTTGCACGCTGCTGGCCACGCAGCCGGCGGCATGATTCCATTTTGTTCCTCCTTTGTGTTCGCTGGGTGATGGGCAGTTTGCTATGAAAGCCATGCAATGAATGGGAAATCCAAGTTCTCCTCTTCGGCTCTCCAGCACTGAGCCCAAGTGATAAATAGAGCAGCAGGAGTTGTTTGTTTCTTTGTCTTCTCCTGATATGTTCTTGTTTCTTTCCCTTTTTGGTTAGTTTAGACCCATGGTGTCTTCCTAGAGGTGAAGGACTGAAAAACCAATACTTGGGGATTTTTTTTTCCTGCTCTTGCCCCTTGAGAACTGCAGCTTGTCAGTTTCGAGTTCCTGGGGTCAACACTTATGTTTTACAGTTGAGGCGATCAAAGCACAGAGAGGGAAAGTGACTGCCTGATCTCACACAGCCTTGCCTTTGGGCGATTCGGGTACACTCTCTGGTGCCAGTCTCCTTATCTGTACATGGGGAGGTAGTTCCGTGCACAAAATTGAAGGCTAGACAGCTGAGAGAAAGTCCGTTCAATAATTGTGATGTCTTTTCCAAAAGCAAAGCCCTTAGAAACTCCTTGTTGGGAAGATTTAGAAGCTGGAATGATGAGCAGAAATCTAACTGGATTTACCTACTTTTCTCTTCTGCTCTGTTTCTCTTTCTCATGTTACAAAGTTATGATAACTGCACAGAGCTGGAATTTGGAGCATATGCAGGCAGATTTCTGAGAGTGCTTTGCAAGCCTGGGTCACCATGCATCCAGGGGAGTGAGGCAGGTGGGAGATTCAGAGACAGACTGGGGTCCCTCAGAACCAGCTTGGAGAAGAAACCCGCTCAGTGCAGTCCTCACTCCAAAGGGGTGTCTGATGGGTTATCCGCACCCATGCCCTGGACCAGTGGGATGGGGCTTATTAACCCACCCTGGCCCCAAAGTCATATCCACGTGGATAGTCTTGAGGCCAGCCAAGCACACCACAGGCAGCATAGCTCGGGGTTATGTGGGTTATGCAGCCCATTGCCTGGCTTCAAACCCCAGCATGACCAATTACTAGCTGTGGAAACCTAGCCAAGCTCCTCAGTCCCTCTGAGTGTTAGCTTTCAGCATTTTATTATTTTTAGAAATTATAACTTAATACACTGTAAAAGAAGACATGCAACATGCAAGTAAGTGATGAATCCCTATGAACTCACTTGCCAACCTAAGAAGCTGACTTTTCCCAATATCGATGCATCATCAGTGGGCTCCTTACCCTCAATCCCCAGCCTCCACCAGAGAAGTAACTGGGATCCTGAAATGTTTCTATGGTTCCTACCCTTCAACACAAAATAGCAAAACCTTATTTTTACTGTTTATATTGGCACCTCTAAATAATGTATTGCTTATTTTTGCTTGTCTTTTTTTTGGAGCTTTAAAAATGTTGCATTATACTCTATCGAGGTCTTAGGTGACTCACTATTTTTCCCACTTAAAATTACATTTCTGAGAATTATATTCATCATGTTGTCATGCAAGGCTGTGTTTCAACCATATTTTTCTGCCGGACAATATCGTGTTGCAGGAATACACCAAAATGTATTTTTTTTTTTTTGGTTTATACCTACGGCATGCAGAAGTTCCTGGGCTAGGGATTGAACCCATGCTATAGCAGTGATAACACTGGATCCCCAAACCACTAGGCCACCATGGAACTCCTAAAATGTGTTTCAATATTCTCCTTTTGATGGCCATTTGGGTTGTATCCAGTCTTATTTTTTAGTAATTATAAAAGGGCTTCTATGTGCATTTCAGTATGTGCCTTCTACTATACATGTGGATGAGTTTCCATAGGACATACATGCAGAAGTGGAATTGCTGGGTCTTAGGGAGTAGGGACATTCAGCTTTATGGGATAGCACCAAGTGATTTTCCAGAGTCTTGTACCAAAAACTTCCATTTCTTCCTTTTTAGTAGGGATGTCAACCTCATGGGGCTGATGCGAGAATTAAATGCATGCAAAGCCCACAAAACCCTTATGTTAGCTGGCACAGTGCTGGCACAGGGGAGAGGTTCAGGACACAGGATCTATGAGCAGGCAGCTCCCTTCTCCATCTTCTGCAGTACCCTCTGCTGCTACTCGCCCTGAACACTTATCTGGCATCTGCCTTGTGGCTCTCATGTTAGGGCTTCAAAACCACTGTTTGCTTTCTCTGTCCGCACAGCACGGGGCTCTCTCTCATGATGTCTCAGTTAGATCAACCCTTAAGTTCACTTCCTGTAGACCAAATTGTAATGAGGGTCTGGCAAAAATGCAGATCTTGCTTCAGTAGGTCTGGGGCAGTTCAGAGATTGTGCATTCCTTTATAACATTTTTTTGTCTTTTTAGGGCTGCACATGCAGCATATGGAGGTTCCCAGGCTAGGGGTAGAATCGGAGCTGTAGCTGCCAGCCTACACCACAGCCATAGCAATGCCAGATCTTTAACCCACTGAGCAAGGCCATGGATCGATCTAAATGAATATTAGATTCATTTCTGCTGAGCCACAATGGGAACGCCCTTAATTTTTTTTTTTTTTTAGTTGAAGTATAGTTGCTGTACAATATAAGTTATAGATATAGGTACATATAAGGTACATGATAGTGATTCACACTAAGGTTATGCTCCATTTACAGTTATTACAAAATATTGGCTATATTCCCTGTGTGGCACATCACATCCTTGTAGCTTATTTTATACTTAATGGTTTGTATGTCTTACTCCCCTCCCCCTATTTTGCCCCATCCCCCTCTTCTCCCCTCTGATATTCACCGATTTATTCTCTATATCTGAGTCTGCTTCTTGTTATATGCAATGGTTTGTTGTACTTTTTTAGATTCCACATATAAATACTATCATACAGTATTTGTCTTTCTCTGTCTTATTTAATTTAGCATAA
Organism: Phacochoerus africanus; assembly: GCF_016906955.1. NCBI lineage: Eukaryota > Metazoa > Chordata > Mammalia > Artiodactyla > Suidae > Phacochoerus > Phacochoerus africanus. The sequence goes on from NC_062558.1 coordinate 128,104,412, forward strand.
TGCCCTCCAAGTCCATCCATGTTGCTACAAATGGCAAAATTCTGTTCTTTTTTATGGCTGAGTAGTATTCCACTGCATATGTGTACATACCACACAGAGATTCTGCATTTCTAACCACCTCGCAGGTGAGGCTGATACTGCTGGTCCTAGGTTGTGGATGGGAAATGCTTTAAAAAAGGGAGAGGCCCAGGATGAGGGCTGGAGGGAGCCCTGAGCTAGTCAGGCCAGGGAGGAGAGAGACAGGCCTTGCAAAGGAGTAGCCTAAGGACAGTATGCCCTTTCCATCGTGGAGGACCAGCTGTTCTGCCAGGAGTTTTTTCAATGACTATAAAGAGTTGCTCCAGGTGTTATCAGAAGGTGATCAGAATTGAGGGGCCTCAATTGCCTGGTGTAGTCCCTACCAGAACATTCCAAAGAAAGCCTGGGGTAGCAGCTTCCTATTGTTGGTCAGGTTTGGGGTGAGACTCCCAATTGTCTCACCCAACTTACCCCAAAGCCCAAACTCCCATCTCTAGCTTGGGGCTTCCAAGGTTGACTGGCAGGGAGACAGTGCAGGGAAGAGCCCAGCTGAACAGCCTGGGGACATGCCCTATTCTCTCACCCCAGATGCTGCTACCGTACTAACTCTTTCTAGGTGAGACGGTTGCTTGGCTTTTAAAAGCCAAGAACTTCTTGGGATACTCTGAGTAAGGACATTTCTTCAGAACATACGTGTGACAAAACTCGTTCTGCTGTGAGCTCAGTCTGTTGGGCTTTTGAAGATTATTATTATTTTTTTAAGTGGAGGCTGATGCTTTTCCCTCATCTCCATCTTTGCGGTTGACAGCCAGACACCCAGGAAAGCGTGCAAACATGGTTATCCACGGCTTGTCGCCAAAGATATTTATCACTTCTCAGTGCTGTGCCCGGCCCTGAAGTGAGACACCCAAAGGCACCTGAAGGGGGCGGTTTTTCCCTTCTTGTTTGAAGTGAAAATTTCCAAGCAATCTCTGACGTCACGCTAGCAATGACTCAGATTTTCTGACATTTAAGCCTGGATCCACATGTCCAACCCTCAAGGTCAATGCTACATGATACGTGAGTTTAGTTCTGCTTCTGACTTCAGCAGGGGGCTCACCTTTGGGGAGCACCCAGACTCTTCCATGGCCCGAGGGTCCCGAAGGTCTTTCTTAAGGGTCCCCTCAGTGTCATGGGGAACTGTACACCAGAATGTGGGTACTTGGCAAGACACCAGGTGTGCCAGCAAGAGCAGTACCATCCCAGGGAGTGGCCTCACCTTCCCCTACTGCAGTGCGGTCATTTGGAAAATAGCAATTTTCAAACATTTTGGAAAACAAAGAACTCTTTGGTCAAACAGAATTTTTTGTCCTTTAAACTTATCTCTCTTTTTTTTTAATTTTGTTGTTGTTGTTGTTGCTACTTCTTGGGCCGCTCCCGCGGCATATGGAGGTTCTCAGGCTAGGGGTCGAATCGGAGCTGTAGCTGCCAGCCTACGCCAGAGCCACAGCAACGCGGGATCCGAGCCGCATCTGCAACCTACACCACAGCTCATGGCAACGCCGGATCGTTAACCCACTGAGCAAGGGCAGGGACCGAACCCGCAACCTCATGGTTCCTAGTCGGATTCGTTAACCACTGCGCCACGACGGGAACTCCTAAACTTATCTCTTTTTTTAAGATTTTAATTTTTTTCTATTAGAGTTAATTTACAATATTCTGTCAATTTCCGCTGTACAGCAAAGTGGTCAAACAATCTTAAACGGAGCTTCAGTATAGGATGGATTAAAAAAATACGTGCTGATTTGGTTGAGGCAGAGTTGAAATCCCAGATTTCCATTTGCTGTGCCCCCTTCCTAAGGTCGCTTCAGGAACCCCAAGGCCTCCAGGGAACACGGTTTGAAAACCACTGCATTAGCTAAGCCCCTAGAGCCCTCTTACCATTGAGGGTCTGCAAAGCGATGGTTGGAGGGCTGGGTTGGGGATGTGGGGTGTGAGGGGCTGAACTGCGTCCCTTCCAAATTTCTAGGTTGAAGTCCCCACCTTGGAAGTGGACTGTGTTTGGAGATGGGGTCTTAAAGAGATAACAGAGTTAAAATGAGGTCCCTCGTGGGGGGGGGACCTTATTCCAATAGGACAGGTGTTATTATAAGAAGAGGAGATCAGGACACAGATGCACACAGAGGAAAGACCCTGTGAAGACACAGGAAGGAGATGGCCCTTGGAAGCCAAGGAGAGAGCCTGGGAAGACACCAACCTTGCCAACACCTTGATCTTGGGCTTGACTGTGAGAATATACATTTCTGTTGTTTATGCCACCCAGTCTGTGGTACTTTGTCACAGCAGCCTTGTGGACTAATACATGGAGAGACATTTTCCTCTATAGGTCACCGTTTTAAGGCATTCTGTCCATCAAATTCTAAAACAACCAAGACACACTGCACCTACCACTCCTCTCAGAGGGTCTGTGCTCTCGCTCTTTGCAGCCCACATCTCTGTCTTGGTAAGAGGGTAAGAGGCATGTTCTCCAGTTTGACGGTGTCTGGCGGGAGGTGGGGCTCAGCAGGCATCCACAGGGGTGGTGATGGTGGGCACGGTGACCAGAGCCTTGGGAAGCCCTCCTGCTGGCTCTTAGTCCATGAAAATCTGGCCACAAGAACTCTTAAGGCCTGCTGGGACTCTAACTCAGGTTTTATTTGTGCCCCGATGAAAGTGTGCTCATCTAGCACCCACAGTAATCACAGTCATCAGTGGTGAAGCTGCGTGAAACTAGCAATTTTCACTTCACAGGAATTTGTCTGGGAAAATAACAGTTTTTCACCTTTGGAAACTGCCATTTGGTTTCACGAAAAATTCAAGGGGAAAAGAAATGTGGCAGAACATGTTTAATTTTTTACGAACCGGATTTTGGCAGAGGTGGTAGGTCTCTTGAGTCTCACTTGGTGGCGAGAGGGTCCCCCCGGGGTGTGGGACCAGAGAAGAGGTGGAGATTGGTGGAAAATGAGAGGAGGTGTGGGGAGCCCAGGGGGTACCACGGATGTCCTTCCAAGGGCCTCACTTGGAAGGAGGGGTGGGGCGGGGGTGGCCCCGAGGGGGTGGGGCAGGGGTGGCCCCAAGCTCTGGGCAGGTGCAGCGGGAGGCAGGACTCTGGGACAAATCGCCATCATCTGTGGGTGGTCTGGGAAAGGGCGAAGTTTATGTATCATCTAGTTTATGAAGATCCCCTGCATTCAAGTCTCAGTGACTGGCCGTATGTACGGGGCGTGTGCCTCCTTGAGGTTTCAGACATGTGGGGTTCATTTGCTCAGTGATTACCCAACTTCCCTTGTACATCTTGTGTGTGCGGTCACAACAGAGACTGCACGAGTGTGTGCATGTGCCTGTGCATGTGTGCAGGTGTAATGCGGGGGGAGGGGAGGGAGAAGGCAAAGCTGAGGGCAAGGCACCCGGAAGTAGAATAAAATGCTGCATCTTTACACTTGAAGAACCGGAAGTCTGATAGGAGGGACAGAATTTTCCCTCCTGAGACACATGGAAAACAGGGGTGGGGTGAGCAAAGGTCAACGTGCAAGGGCTGGCTCAGAAAAAATTGAATGCCTACAGAATCTGTCACTATGATTCAAGAGGCTGAAAATTGTCATTGTTCTGAGGAACTGTCCCATGGAAATAATCAGAAAGGGAATCGAGGTTGTCAGCGCCAAGATCTCTGCAGACTTATTTATAATAGCTCGACATCGGGTACCAGCCTAAGCTCTAACAATAAGAGGAACTGGTTCAATAACTGATAATTTAGCCCAGGTCAGCCAACTCTAGCCCTTGGGCCAATCCAGTGCTCCATCAGTTTTTATAAATAAAGCTTTATTGGCACACAGCCATGGCCATTCCTTTACGTGTTGTCTGAGGCTGCTTTGGCACAATTTATCTCACGGCGTTCTGGAGGCTGGGGAGTCCAAAATCAAGGTGCTAGCAGATTCAGGGTCTGGGGAGAAGTTGCTTCCTGATTCACAGATGGCTCTGTTCTCCCTGTGTCCTCACATGGCTGAGGGGACAAGAGAGCTCTCCAGGGTCCCTTGCAAAGGCACTGATCCCGCCCTATGACCTAATCACCTCCCCAAAGCCCCATCCCTCAAATACCATTACATTAGGGATTAGGTTTCAACATACGAATTTTTTTGGAGGGGGGCGCATTCAGTCTATAGCAGGTGGAAAAATCTGGGGGGGGCCTCCAGAGGAGATAAACTTTGATTTGTGGGGTGACTGATAAAGGGGAAAGCCTCCATCTTCCTTTGTTCCCCGTGAGAGCCCCACACCTTCTGGGGTGAGTCAGGGAAGCCTGGAGACAGGCTGCCCCATGGGCTTCTCCCATCCTGTGCAGGAATAAGCCCCGCTCCTGTGCAGGCCCATGGGCAGGACCGCAGCTCACAGACTCAGAAGCCATTGAGGCTCCACCGATAGGACCATGTGTCCTACCTGTGGGGGGCCACCTGACAAAGGTGACCTTGACTCCTACAGTAGGTAGACTTGTGTGCCCTCTCCAAAGAAGGTGTTCAAGTCCTACCCTGGGACCTATTTGGAAATAGGGCCTTTGCAGATGTGCTCAAGTTAAGAGGGCAACCTAGTCCAGTGACCCATATCCTTATCAGGAGAGGGAAGTTTGGACAGAGACGAGATGCCGGGAAGAATGCCACGTGAAGATGGAGGTGGAGATTGTAGTGATTCATCCGCAAGCCAAGGGATGCCAAGATTGCCACCCACCTCCAGGAGAGTGGCTTGGAACAGATTCCCCCTCAGAGCTTCTAGAAGGAACCACCCCTGCGACACTTCATGTGAACTTCCGGCCTTCAGAACCATGACCTTTTGAACTCCTGGCCTGTTGTTCTAAGCCAGTGTGTGGCAATTGGCCATGGTGGCCCTCTTGGGAGGATGGCCCTCTGGTCCTCTTGTAAGCATGTCCTTACACAGGGGGTCTCCTGCAACTTGCTGTGCTCTACTCCATGGACTGTGCCCCTCCCCCACAAAGCCAAAAGGGACAGGGAGGCCACCCGACTGGGCTTCTATCTTCCACGAAGGCCAACACCCAGGCGGAAGCACATAGTTCTTTTCTTTTACTTACAGACCGTCTGCATGACTCCTCTTCCTTCACTCACTTTTTGACCTCTGGCCCCCATCATCTCCATCAGCACCACCTCCAAACCCCTTCTCCGGTAAAATACAGTCTGCGTGCATGCAGCAAGGGAAGTCTCGAGTTTGAAATTGCTAAAATTGGGGGGTCAGAATACAAAATTACAAATGCTAAACCATTCACAGGGCCTTGGAGTGCTCAAGTTCAGTGAGGGGTCCTCCAGTGGAAGCCTCTGGATACGATTCAACTCAACATGCTTGTTTTGCCTCTGCAACTTCAGTGCAGCCTCCCAGCCCTCTTCCTACCAGATCTGAGCAGCCTCTGCCCTCTGGATCTTTCAGCCCTGAGGTGTAAATGGCCGCTAGCAGATTTTTACTTGGGAGCAGGTGCTGCGGGGTAAGAAGGGAGAGCCTAGAGGCTGGCTTTCAGAGGGGGTGAGACGCTTGGCTCCGATACTCTCTGCGTGACTTAGTATTCCTATCTATCAGATGGGAATAATGGTTCAAGAAAGACCGGAAGTGGAGACCCTGGCATATGGCCTGACAGCTGCAGGTGCTACCGAAGTGTCTGTTCCCTTTTGCTTGCCCTCCTTGGAGGGAGCAAGAGCCTGAATGTTGAGATCAGGGTCCCTAATGACCAGCTTCACAAAGTGCCCCAGGGTTAACCTCACCTGTAGGCCCTGGATTTCTTTTCTCCACCAAAGCACCAGGTCATCAGGGCCACTGTGGACATGGACTTGGCCCCGAAAACTTGTTTGCCAGGACCCAGCCTTGGGAGGGCAAGGGAGTTTCACATCTTCTGTTAAATTGCTGAGCAACCCCTTAGAAACCATTGCTCTTTGTGTATGTGCCCGGCAAGGCTGCCACCAGCTCTGTAGCCTCAAGGATGCCAGCGGCGGGCGAGCCAGGTTTCGTGTGCTGTGTGCTGTCAGTGAAAACTTCAGATTTCTTTCCTTGGCTGTGTCTTTCATTCATGCAGAAAATGAGACATGATACCAAAAGCACATGAGCTCAGGGTATTAGGCGGCCTTTATGGGCCTGTCAAGTCCCGTCTCCGAGGGGCGGGAACTTGGTTTATCTGATAGTTGTAGGAACTTTCAGGCGATTACAGCTCCTGGGGCCCAGGTCCTGTCAACTTTCCTGGACACAGTAACAATTCTCTCTCCACAGTGCTGGGAACTGGTCTTTTCTCTGAGGCTCACGGGTGTGGAGGGTGTAAATAGTGGAGTTTGTAGCCCCTGAACTAGGTCATCCAAGTGCAGAGAAATCCCCCCAAAGCTTGGGTACATGGAGAGTGTCCACCCCGCCAGGAGGGGGCTATCCGCCCCCAGCCCTCCTACTCCTGGGTCCAGGCCTCAAACATCTCCCGGAGATGCACGTGTTGATGAAGTCGGGTTTGGGGCTGTATTTCATGCTGCTTCTCTATGTAGAACGTGGGGTCCTGCGGTCCCCTCCCCCACCCCACCCCCTGGATGGAGAAGGAACAGCCACTGAAAACAGTTTCCAACACAGCCCTGCTGCCGTGACAATGTAAATGCTGAACTTGGCAATGGGGCGCCATGAATGTCTGCTTGTTCGTGCAATTTGCCTTTGTGCTTCTCCAGGGTGGGTTCTCATCTGCTTTTTTCCTCTTCATGTGGAGTTTGGTTCAAAAGCGGGGACTTGAAAGACCCTTGGGGGCCTAACACGGAGACTTGTGCTGAGGGCATCCGGGCTGCTGTGGAGGGTGGTGTCCTGCATTTGCCCAGAGGAAGGGGAGCCTTTTTCTACCTCGCGCAAAGGTGACCTAGGGGCTGACTGTGGTCCTGGGTGGCACGAAGGATGTTAACAGGAAACCCCAGGAAGTGAATTAGTGTGGGCACTCCTCCTCGCGAAGCATTTTTTGCCAGTGGCCAGCAGGACTATGGGTCACTATCATCTTGCTTCTTCTTCTAACCCAGTTACTGTCTGCTGAGCTCCTTCCAGCGTGCAAGGAATACAGGTGATCTTTACATATGTCACTTTTTTAAAAAATAAAATTAATGTTATTAATTAAAAAGGAAAGAAGAAAAGAACCACCCCCCCGCCTTTCCCACTTTCCAGTCCCAGGTCCAGGCTAAGGAGCTGCCCCTGCAGGAGGGGTCAAGTCAGTTCTGACCACAGGCTTGAATGGGAACTCTTAGGACCTGGCTGGAAGGCTGCCTGCCTCAGTTTGGGGAGCCCAGGCCCTGGATTAGGGATGAGTGATCAGGTATGTTCAGCCTCAGTTTACAGAGAGAGAAAATGAGGCTCTGAGAAGCTGTGTAACTTGCCCAAGCACATGGCTTGCCATTGGTGGAATGAAGATTTGAACCCGTGACTGTCTGGCTCCAAGGCTGACTTGCTGGAAGCCTTGGCCTGGCAGTTTTCTGGGGTCCCTTGAACATGAATGACTCACAGATTATGGGTCCACATTCTCTCTATATATATTCTATGCAGAGATGTGTCCGCATTCTCTCTCTCTCTCTCTATATATATATATATGGAAATATAATTCACATATGGAAAGTACATAAAACATACATTTACATATTAAGACATTATTGTCAGTAAACACTCCTGTAACTTCCATTTGGAGTCTCCCAGGGGACTCATGCTCACCCACGCGCCCTCCCAACCACATCACAGCTCATGTGCAGAGGTGAACCCCCTTCTGACTCTTACAGAAGTCACTTCTCTGCTTTTCTTTATTATTTTATCTGCCTACTCATACAGAAGTTTTAGTTTGCCTGTTTTTTTTTTGAACTTTCCATAACAAGGATCATCTTGTATAGATGCAGCCAGATCTGGTTTGTTTTCATTCGACAATGCATTTGTGAGATGCATCTTGAGTATCAGCAGTTTGTGTTCATTGCTGTGCAACATTTTATTATATGACTAATCCACAATTTACTTTTCTATTCTTCTATGGATAGACCTTTGAAATAATATAGTAGCCCAGGGCTATTATAAATACTGTTGCCATGACATTGTTATACATGTTCCCATGTTTTTGTTGAATATAAACCTAGAAGGGAAATCTCAGCATCATAGGATACACATATCTTAACTTTACTGGATATGGACAAAATCTCAGCATCACAGGATACACATATCTTAACTTCAGTGGATACGGACAAAATGTTTACTTGTACCAATGACACATCCACCAGCAGTGTGTGAGTTCAAGTTGCTCCATACTTTCACCTATGTGTTGTGTCATCAGTCTCTTTAACTTTCGCTGTTTTGGTGTATAGTGATAGTACATTGTGACTTTCAGATTTTATGATTGTTTCAGTGAAACAGATTAATTTTCTCTGAGTAGATGGGACTTCACTATATCGACTAAGACTTAGAGCAAAACTTACCAGTGTCTTATAGCAAAACTTGGCCAGTGCCCGAGCACTTTGTACCCTTCCTCTTTAATCATGGAAGCAGACAGCAGTCGAGGGTTTCCCTGGCTGAGTTCTATGCAACTTGCAAAAAAGTAGTATTGACCGCTATGTTCACAGCAGCACTATTTATAATAGCCAAGACATGGAAACAACTTAAATGTCCATTGACAGATGAATGGATAAAGAAGATATGGTACATATATACAATGGAATATTACTCAGCCATAAAAAGAATGAAATAACACCATTTGTAGCAACATGGATGAACCCAGAAATCACCATACTAAGTGAAGTTAGCCCGACAACTATCTGATATCACTTATATACGGAATCTAAAATATGACACAAATGAACTTATTTATGAAACAGAAACAGACTCACAGACATAGAGAATAGTCTCGTGGTTGCCAAGGAGGGGGAGAGGGATGGAGTGGGAGTTTGGGTTTAGCAGATGCAGGCCATTATATATAGAATAGGTAAACAACTAGGTGCTACTGCGTAGCACACGGAAATATATTCAATATCCTGTAATAAACCATAATGGAAAAGAATATAAAAAGGGATGTATAGATATGTGTAACTGAGTCACTTTGCTGTAGAGCAGAAATTAATACAACATTGTAAATCGGGAGTTCCCGTCATGGCACAGCAGAAACAAATACAACTAGGAACTATGAGGCTGTGGGTTTCAATTCCTGGCCTTGCTCAGTGGGTTATGGATCTGGTGTTGCTGCGAGCTGTCATGTAGTTTGCAGATGTGGCTTGGATCTGGCATTGCTGTGGCTGTGGTGTAGGCCGGTAGCAACAGCTCCGATTAGACCTCTAGCCTGGGAACCTCCATATGCCATGGGTGTGGCCCTAAAAGGACAAAAGACCAAAAAAAAAAAAATTGTAAATCAACTATCTTTCAATAGTAGAAAAAAAAGTGATGTTGAGAAGTTGGCTTAAGGGAAATCAGTATGGGTTTTTGGGGTTGAGCTCCTCCAGCACGTGTGCACGTGGTCATAGACATTAGCCCTGGTGGCCTCTGCCAACCTTCCACCCCCATGCCAGCCATTCCTGCTGTCTTCTTGGTCTGGAGATATCAATCACCCAAGAGGTCTGGGAGCTACCAATAGTCATAGGGCACTTCCTGGGTATCTCTCTTGGGTCAATTTCCCCAGAGGAAACAGGGGTTATGGGGAAGATTGAGTGTGACGGTGCATGCAAGCCCTTGGCCCAATGCTTGGTGCAGAATAAGTGTCCAGTTACAGGGCTGAGACTAGAGTGTGGCAAGAGAGGTAGGAAGGGTAAAAAATTTAAGGTGGTGCTTACTTTGGGGTGCCGACCCCTGAGAGTGAGAGCCTCTTTAAATTTCAGCCTTCCATCCCAATGACCTTGCCCTGGTCCCCTCCTCTCAGGGAGGAAGATGCTTTTGCTCCTCTACCTGCTGCCTCGCGCATCGCTTACTCCAGCCAGGGCTCTCCTAACTACTCATTAGGAAACTTCAGGGAGATTCCGAAACCAATTTGCTAGATGTTTTCCACAGCAATTACAAAACACAAAATAGGACAGAATGGAAAATATTAAAGTTCATTCTGCATAACAGGGGTAAATATTGACTCAGAAAACGAGGTCTCAGCTATACACATGTATCCACATCCTAGGTCTCCATGTAAAATGCATTGCTCACTACGAGCCACAGTAAAAAGGAGTTTTGAAAACGGTTGCTCCGGAGATGACTTCTGAGCAGATAAAGATGAAGATGAGCAGATGAAAGATGAAGCCCCATCTCCAGTGCCCGGAACACCACCCATGTCCCCTGCCTCCCTTCACCAGCTAAGTTACTCCTGTCCCTCTAGTGTCTCCAGCTGAGCATTCCTTCCCCTCCTGAAGCCCGCCCTGACTTCCCCAAGCAGAGGACACTTCCTGGTGCTTCACGTCCCTGCCACGCCTTGCACAGAGCAAGGCAATGCCATCTGCATGGTGAGTTAACTCGGGTGAAGTATCTGCCTGGGTGCCAATCCCGGCACAAAGACAAGATCAACCAACCATCCATGGGGAGTCGGGGCTCCTAGCCAGAATGGCCCTGTCTTCCTTCAGTGCTTCCTTCCTCAAGAGACTGCTTTTTCATTTGAGCCTTCTAGATGAGTGTCTACCTCATGCTGGAAAAGCGCCAGGCTCTGCTCAGATGAAGTCTTAGGTCTGCTCACCTTCACCTGAAGATGAAGTCTGAGGTCTCAGATGAAGTCTGGCCCTGGATTTGGTCAAGACTGAAAAAAAAGGTGAGTGTGCATGTGTGTGTGTGTGTGTGTGTGTGTGTGTTTGGGAGAGGACAGAGGGACTCGAGCAGAAGCGTTGGGGTGGGGTTGCCACACCAAGTCAGCTCTTATTCCAAATTTCCCACCTGGGGGAGGTGTGCAGGGGTGATTCTTCCCAGTCACCCAGTGGACAACTGGTGCATCACACCCTCACCCCCCCAATACAGACACAACTGCCAATGAACACACATTCACACACACACAACTGCACACACATAACCACTTCACATATATGATAGACACACACATCATGCATACATCTGTACATACACAATAGCATACCCACCTACCCATATAACCACATACGCTCACAAATATGCGAACATGAGTGCACGTACACACGCACAACACACAAACACACTTACTTGTACCTCTCTTGATAAGAAATAGAAATTCCCAGAGATCAAAGAGCATAGACCGTGATAAGAAAAAAAGATTTTTCTCAAATGCAACCTCATCTTCATAGGTTCCCGATCTGCAAGGGAAAAGCCTTAGGAGAATTAATCGAGGTGGTCTCAGTTTCCCTCTTAATCCTTCTCTGACCAGTCCTGGGCTTCCCCCTGAGAGTCATCTGCATAAGGAACTGGTACCATTTCAGAGGCATCTACTCACTATGGCTTCAGAAAGATCAGGTAAAAGTTTCGAAATGAACTTTCATCTGCATCTCTGGGCAGTTCCCTTCCTGAGCAGGGCAGAACGAGGGTGGAAGGCGGAGAGGCAACATGTGGATTTATGATCCTCCTGCACAGGCAAAGCCCTGGGATGCTTGCTTCTACTACACAGATGGTCATTAAAGCTTAGATGAGTAGATGAGTGGATGAATCATCTTGCAGAGGTTTTAGAATCCGAGAGACATGGGCTGGAATTCTTGCTCTGGATTCATGTAAACTTGGATAAATCACGTAATCTTTATGAACCTAAGTTCCCCATCTGTAAAACATGTATAATAACACTCTATCAGTTAAAGATGAAGCTATAGAAAGAAAACAAAGAGACATCAAAATACAGTGACGTAAAAAAGATGTCTGCTCTCCTCTCATATATCAGTCCTGGATGAATGGCCACAGTTGGTGTGCAATTCTGTTCCCACGGTCATTCCAGGACCAAGACACTTGCCATCATACTGCTTGCTTGGCTTCCCTGGACCATTGTTTTCATCCACGTGGTCAAAATCAATACATAGAAATAGGTATGAGAGAGAGAGAGAGAGACCACAGTAAGGGGCTTGCCTTTGGGGTTAGAGAATGACCCCAAAGATGAACACATATATTGCAGTGGTTAGATTCCACAGATCTGACCGGGCCACTGATAGTCACATGACCAGACTAGCTGCAAAGGAGCCTGGGAAATGTAGTCTTTAGCTGGGCAACCATGCTCTTACTATGGAAGAGGCTGGGCTTGCTCTTTGGTGGATAACCAGCTATCCTACCACAGAGACCTACATCAGATGACTGTGGGGAGGACAAAGTTGGGTGATGTGCATAATAAGCCTGGGCCTGACATAGTGCTCACACTTGAGAACTAGGAGCTATTATTGAATAATGTCGAAGGGATTCTTTTAAGTTGAATGTGATACCAGTGTCATCGGGGTGCATATTTTCTCGGTCCTTGGGCAGGGTAGGGTGGTGTGACGAAAATAAAAGGGTCCAGCCACCAATGTGTGGACAAGGCCAGGGAATGTCCAGCCTAGAAAGCAGAAGCCCCTTGGAGGATGTGAGCCCTGCTCCAGGGACATCTCAAGGTGAGTTTGGGAGGAAGCACAGGCAGCCTGGAGATGTCTCTCAGGCACGAGGGCATGAGGATTTGGCACTGGCAGGAAACCACAGTGATGAACATCCAGCAACCTGTGAATTTGTTCTCACGGCCCTGGTCAGTTCTGCGTGTCACACTCAGGCAGTACCTTTTCAGGAGGATGAGGGAGAGAGCGAGCAGGACACGCATGTCCCTGGGGAAGGCTGAGGCCACAGCGGCGTACCTGTGCATCCAGTAGCCTCATCCCTGGGCACATCACCTCATCTTTCTGGATTTCATGTTTGCTCAGGCACAAAGTGAGGACCCAAACCATTGCTACTCTAAGGGGAGGTGGCGGTTAGAAAGCAAAAGCAAGCTAATGGGTGAGCTGCAAATTTTGAAAGGCTCTACAGATGTGAGGAATTAGGGTAATTAAATAAAAGTGGGGGAAATCCATCACCAGCAGTCAGGTGTGTCCCCAGCCCCACTCGGGCTCATGTGGTGGGTGGGTGGAGCCCGCTCACCTGTCCAAGAGAAATACCAGCCCGTACCCCCGGGAGTGGCAGCAAAGCTGTCAGTCTCAATCAGAACTTCCTTTCTGGGAGCGGCTTCCTTCCTGTCACAAACTTGGCACCGTTGAAACCTCTGCTTCAAGAGTTATTTTCTTTGGGTTTCGCAAATCCTCTTTTACCCGGGGGAGACAGAAAGCTCCACATTTCTCTCCACCTGCAAATCACCACTGCTCTAAGGCTGTCCTTGTTTTCCTCCTAAAGACATATTTGTGTGTCTACACCCCGCAATTTTCCCTTGTAACTTTCATTAAAGTTAATTGGCATCGCAAGATTAAGGCGGGCAGCAAGAGACAAAGAAGTCAGTGCCAAATGGGGCTTGGCCGGGGTGCTGGGAGAGTGACAGGCTTCTGGGATGGCATCAGGTGGGAGTCTCAGGCTTTGCTTCAGGGGTTCCTGCAGAAGGAGCTGTGGAGGTGGCCTCTGGGAAGAGCCACAGCAGGGCGTCCCTTGCCAGGTTTAGGGCTGGAAGTGACTTCTTTCTGATATAAACTGGCCTGGAAGGAATTTTTACCCCTTTCTCTTTCTTAGAGCAATTGGTAATAGTAACACATCACAGTCGTGATGGCAACCGTTCATGGGGCCTCTAATGGGCTCAACTCTGGGGTGGACGCTGCACTTGTCCTTGGATTCTCATGGCACCTCTAGGAAGAGTATGGTTACCTGCCTTTTATAGATGAGAAAGCCGAGGCTCGGAGAGGTTCCCTGATGTGCCCGAGCTTGGAGCTTCTGCAAACAGTACAGAGCAGAGCTTGTCTTCAAGCCCCTGTCACCTGATGGCAGAGCAGGACACCGGCTGAAGGTGGGGTGGGAAAGGAAGCCCCCCTGCTGGACATTGTTTTTAGCTGATTCTGCATCACATGGGGAGACCCTCCCAGGCAACCTGTCCTGGGGCTGCCTGGGTGCCTGGACCTATCCTGTGTGGGGCTATAGAAGCCTGCCGTGAACATTCCTGGGGCTCCAAGGGAGCCAAGGTTCAGCCCCCTCTGTCTTCCATAGTATTTAGCGGGCTCTCTGGAGCCCACAGCCATGGAATCCCTTCTTTCTCAATGCTTTTCAGTCAAGGACCCATTTAAGATGAAAACATTCCAAATAATTTTAGCATCTACTAATTGATAAAACCCCAAATGATAAAAAGATACCCCTTATTTATTTATTTATTTATTTATTTACTTATTTACTTATTTACATCCCACCCACGACATGAGGGATTTCCCAGGCCAGGGACTGAACCCAAGCCACAGCCACAACCCGAACCATGGCAGTGACAACGCCAGATCCTTAACCTGTTGATCCCCTAGGGAACTCCAATACTACCATTTTAATAATACTTGGGAATAGGTCTGTATTTTATGTGTCACAACAGCTATGTAAGTTAGTAATGGTATAGATATAAATAGGTAATTCACAGAGGAAATACAAATGGCTCTTAATATGTGAAGAGATGATCAATCTTACTAATAATCAGGGAAATGCAAATTAAAGCAACAATAAGACATCACTTCATTCATCAGATAGACAAAAATTAAAAGTTTGATACTATCTAGTGTTGGCTGGGGTGTGGAGAAATGGTTACCTTTATCTATTTTCTGTTCACAGGAGTTTAAATTGATGCAGCCAGTTTGGCGGAGAATGTAGCAGTGATTATTAAAATATAACACACACACACACATTGGATTCTGGCAACTTCACTCCTTGGTAATTTTTCCAGTGTGATGAAGGCTCATTTTCCAGATGAGATGAAGGCTGAAGTGCTGTGTGAAATAGCAAAAACACTGGAAATAAGTTAAACGTCTGTCAATGGAGGGGTGATTACACAAACAATGGAATATTCACACAATAGAATACTAGGCAGCCTTCAAAATGAGTTGGCAGATCGACATATACTGACGGAGAAAGATTTCCTAGACATCTAGTTGAGTGAAGCAACCAAGCAAGCTGCAGAATGAGGAGTTCCTGTTGTGGTGCAGTCGGTTCATGATCTGACTTGTCTTTGTGGAGGCACTGTTTGATCCCTGGCCTGGCACAGTGGGTGAAGGAACTGGGATTTCTGCAGCTGTGGCTTAGGTGGCAGCTCTGGCTGGGCTTTGATTCCATATGCCATGGAGGAGATAAAGAAAAAAAACAAAAAACAAAAAAGGAACAAACAAACAAAAAATCCCTATGATGCTACGTTGTGGTCTTGAGAATGAACCTCACACATCTCCTGGTAGCATTGCTGATTGAGGATGCTAGTTGCTGGCTTTAGAAATCCATTACTGGAGTTCCCGTTGTGTCTCAGCAGTAATGAACCTGACTAGTATCCTGGAAGGTGCCGGTTTGATCCCTGGCCTTGTTCCCTGGCCTCAGTGGGTTAAGGATCCGGTGTTGCCTTGCACTGTGATGTAGGCTGCTGACGTGGCAAGGATCTGGTGTTGCTGTGTCTGTGGTGTAGGCTGGTGGCTAGAGGTCTGATTCAACCCCGAGCCTAGGAACGTCCATATGCCTTGGGTGTGGCCCTAAAAAGTACACACACAAAAGAAAGATATCCATTATTGTGTTTGAATCAAGGCCATGCTTTCTATGAGCTGCTCCCTTGCAGTGACTAGGAGTGGGAAGAACACTAAAGCAAACCTGTTTCTAGGAGCCGGGGCACTCCTCTACTGGCCAACTTTGAGCTCAAAGATTCCCCAGAGACAGTCTAGGCTGCTCCCACCTAACGTACTCTCCCCTTTCCCGGGTCAGAATCCTACTGTTGTCTTATGGGTATCTCAGCCTTCCTCCTATCTCCTCTGTGTTCCCTTCCTGCTTGTCTCCCTCCCCATATCCTCTCCTGTAGGAGTTCCCTTTAATGAGGGTCTTACATGCCCCATCCTCTTTTGGTGCCTACTTCTTGGAAGACCCAGTCTGGTGCCTAGCACTCAGGCAGCGGTTCTCAAACTTCAGCATGTGTTAGAATCATCTGGAGGCTTGGTTAAACCACAGATAGCTGGGCCCAGATCTACAGTTTCTGACTTTGTAAAAGGGTCTAGGGTGGGGTCTGAGAATTTGAATTTTAACAAGTATCCCGGGGATGCTGATCGCAAAGGACCATATTTTGAGAAATACCCTTTCAATGTATGATACATGCTATTTTTTTGGGGGGGGGGCCTTTTTAGGGGTTCCCAAGGCCTATGGAAGTTCCCAGGCTAGGGGTTGAATTGGAGCTAGAGCTGCTGGCCTACACCACAGCCACAACACCTCGGATCGGAGCTGCGTCTTCCACCTACACCACAGCTCACGGCAATGCTGGATTCTTAACCCACTGAGCAAGGCCAGAGGTGGAACCCCCATCCTCATGGATACTAGGTGGATTCATTTCTGCTGCGCCCCAACGGGAACTCCTAACACATGCTATTTTAAAATATATTTTTATAGGTTTGCCTGTGTATGTGAACATGAAGAAACCTGTCTGGGAGGCATCACAAAAATGTTATAACAATGTCTTTTTCTGGAAGGTCAATGGGTTGAAATCAACATATAGTGGTGTTTAAGAGCATGGCTTCTGAGGCCAGACAGCCTGAGTTCAAATCCCAGTTTTACAACCCTGGCTGTGTCATTTCAGGCCAGTTTTTAACTTCCCTGAGCCCCGGGTTGGTTTTTTTTTTTTTTGTAAAATGTTGATAAATAATAGTACCAATCTCTAGAGTTGTCTGGAGAAGAATCTAAGTTAATACTTGTAAAACTACTTAGAGCAATGCCTGAGCCACAGTAAGTACACAGTGAGTGTTAGTTATTTTTTCTTTGTTAATGACACGAATGGTGAAAGGGTCTTCAACCCTGAGCTTTTTGCAACAAGAATTAATCATATTACTTGTATAATTAAATTTTTTCAATAAAAAAGAGGAAAAATAGCTGTGCATATATGTGTGTTTGAGGCATATTCTGTGTTCAATCTACATGCACTGTTTGGTGAACAAATGAAGGTAGAGATTTCTTGCAAGGTTTTTGTTGACTTCCAGTGCCCAAGGGCCCTAAACCCATAAAATTGTAACCTTTAAATAAGACAACTGCCGCTGCCTTGTTGGCTGAGTTTTTAAAAATTACTGTAACCATGGAGTTCCCGTCGTGGCGCAGTGGTTAACGAATCCGACTAGGAACCATGAGGTTGCGGGTTCGGTCCCTGCCCTTGCTCGGTGGGTTAACGATCCGGCGTTGCCGTGAGCTGTGGTGTAGGTTGCAGACGCGGCTCGGATCCCGCGTTGCTGTGGCTCTGGCGTAGGTCGGTGGCTACAGCTCTGATTCAACCCCTAGCCTGGGAACCTCCATATGCCGCGGGAGCGGTCCAAGAAATAGCAACAACAACAACAAAGACAAAAAGACAAAAAAAAATTAAAAAAAAATTAAAAAAAATAAAAATTACTGTAACCCACATATAAGTTAGTCTCTATGTGACCCAGTCTATCTAGGGTCATATTCAAAAAGTGCTACCCATCAGCCAAAACTAATTAAAAAAGAATTCCAAATTTGACTTACATCCTCAAAAAACAAGGGGAGATCCATTGAACAGCCTCCACAATAGTTCTTTAAATGCCCTTTTTCTCTCTCTCCCCAGGGAAAGCCTGGGAGTACTTGCATGTTAACAGTTAACCGTGTTGGTCCCTGTCACACCGGATTTATCAAGAAATCAGTTTAATTAAGCCTGAGTGTTAACAGGCCTCCTGTTTTTAAAGCGAGCCACCGCTACCATAAAAGGTTCCCTTTCCTTGGACACATAATCCTATTTTAACATTGAACTATTGGCCATGAATCCTTCCTGCCTTAGGCAGATAATCAAGAAAATCATGTCCCATTCAGGAAAAGTGGAGTGGCTGTCAGGGAGGGAAAATTTAGACAGGTCTTCCTTTTCTTTCTTTCTTTCTCTCTCTCTCTCTCTCTCTCTCTCTCTTTCTTCCTCCCTTCCTTCCTCCCTCCCTCCCTCCCTTCCTTTCTTCCTCTCTTCCTTCCTTCCCTTCTTTCTTCTTTAGTAGGAAAAATACCAACCCATCCCATAGGGTTGTTAACGCGTGGGTGATAACAATTGGGACTTCCCTCTCCGGTGCAGCAGCATCAGCGGCATCTTGGGAGAGCTAGGAAGCAGGTTCCATCCCCGGCTTGGCACTGTTGGTTAAGTATCTGGCATTGCCACAGGTGCAGCTTAGCTCATAACTGTGGCTTGAATCTGATCCCTGGCCTGGGAACTCTGGGCAGCCAAAAAAGAAAAAAAAAAAATTATATTCTGGATCCAAAGTTAGGGAATATACACATAATATCTTTTTCTATTTTCAATATTCCACCTTTGAAGTGTAATTATTTCCATTTTTCAGATGGGTAACCTGAGGTTTCAGAAAGTCAGATAAAGGCTCAAGTCACTCAGCTGGTCATTGGCTGAGTTTCTGTGATCTTTTCACTGCAGTAACTCTTTTGCTGGGCTAGGACACAGCAGAAAAAAGCTGAGCTCCACCATTCCCTATCTGAATGATGTTGAGAAGTTTTCTTAACATCGCTAAGCCTCAGTTTTCTCATCTGCAGATAAGGTGGTCCATGTCATCCAGGAGTATGCACCTGCAACTGTCAACTTTGAATGTTCAGTTGTCCATTGGCATATGGCTGGCGCTCTGAACTAATATATTTTAAAATACATAATATGTTACCAGGTTGCTCCATCAAAGCAAGGAATATTAGGTTGATGGGGAACAAAGAGCTTCTGATTTTTCTTTGGATTTTTCATTTGATCAATTATTTTAACGATCTATAGTAATTTCACAATAAAAGCACCCATGCTCTAGGAGATACTGACTGCAAAGGTAACATGGATATTTTAAAATCTGAAAACTAAGTTATAATTCAGCGAAACAGGAAAGGGAATTTCCAGGTCCCCAAACACTAACCATGCTTATAGTATTTTTCTAATTGCGGGTTGTAAGCGGAAAACCAAAATACGGTATCTGGACAAAATTAACAGAGATTCTGCATGACAGAGATAGTGAGGGACATCTCACAGGAAGCTAGAACCGAAAAAGAGAGACACTGGCGTATGCAGCAACTAGCACCAGACCCCAGCTCTGCCAAATCCTGGGTGACCCTGAACAGGTTAAGGAGAGAAGGCGTATATGGTCTACTTTATTGTGTATGGCAAGAATTAGGTGAATGATATATAGGAATGGGCCTAACACACAGTGTAATAATACCCAACCACTGACGGACCCCTCGGCTTGTCTTCCCCTTACCTGGTTCAGTAAGTAGAAAGATAGATATAACGCAATTGGTTGCTGCTCTACTGAAATATCATATGATATAAATTTATATCATATAATATATGATATAATATATATTGAAATATATGGTATAATTATATCATATAAATATATGATGAAATGATAAATATTATGTGATATATGAAATATTATGATATATAAATTTTGGAATTTCTTTTTTCTTTTTTTTTTTGCCTTTTTTTAGGGCTGAACCCGTGGCATGTGGAGGTTCCCAGGCTAGGGGTCGAATCAGAGGTATAGCTGCTGGCCTACGCCAGAGCCATAGCAACGCCAGATCCGAGCCACCTCTGACCTACACCACCGCTCACAGCAACACTGGATCATTAACCCACGGAGCGAGGCCAGGGATCAAGCCCACAACCTCATGGTTCCTAATTGGATTTGTTAACCACTGAACCACAGTAGGAACTCCAAATTTTTGAATTTCCAGTCTTCATGTTAGGGAGACTCCTGAAGGATCCACTGCAAATCTTGGAAAATAAAACTACTTTTGCAACATGAGAAATATTTCACGTTAATTTCTTACCTTTCTAAATTTAGATTTCTGCTTGGAGTTCCATTTAAAGTAAGGACAGGGGTTCCTGCGGTGGCTCAGAGGGTTACAAACCCAATAAAGTGTCTGTGAGGATGTGTGTTTGATCCCTGGCCTCGCTCAGTGGGTTAAGGATCCTGCATTGCCACAAGCTGCAGTGTAAGTCCCAGATGCGGCTTGGATCCAGTGTTGCTATGGCTGTGGTCTAAGCCAGCAGCTGCAGCTCCAATTTGACCCCTGGCCTGGGAACTTCCATATGCTGCAGGTGCAGACATAAAAAGAAATTAAAAATGTAGACAGGGCATACTTCCTTTACAAGGTTCAAGATGAGGGTGACTGAAGAATGTCCACTGTTACCCTAAATAGGTTTGGTGACCTCAGCATGTGAGGGTGAGAAAGCCAGGTTGATCAAAGTGGATCCAAACCCAATGTTTGCTCTGTGGTGGCCCCTTTATAGAAATCTACTTGTGTAAGCACCTGCCAGGGTGTTGGTCTTTCTCTGAAACCCATCCTCCCCACCTCCCACTTCACCCATTCTATCTTCTGCAGTTCTTGGCTCTGTTTCTCTCTCCACCTCCAGACCAGACTAGCCCTTCTATCGCTGTGATCTTTGGTGACCATTTTTTGGCATGTCCTCCATTCTGACCTGACATTCCCTTTAGGCTGGTTGACACCTTTGCCTTCCAGGTCCACACAGTAGACTCAGGTCAATGTCACTCCAGGCGTGTTCTATGTTGGTCCTTGGGATGTGGTGGCGAGGGGTACTGGGTACTTTCTCTGAAGTACTGAGTGGTAGACCCCACCAGTTCTCCTCCAGTGTGTGATTTTCCTTACCTACTAGAAAGATTTCATTTCCAAGTTTCCCTTGCAGCGAGGTGTGGCCATGCAATTAAACTTTGGTCTTTTGGGGAGTTCCTGTCATGGCTCAGTGGTTAACGAATCCAACTAGGAACCATGAGGTTGCGGGTTTGATCCCTGGCCTCGCTCAGTGGGTTGAGGATCTGGCGTTGCTGTGAGCTGTGGTGTAGGTTGCAGACGTGGCTCTGGTATAGGCTGGCAGCTACAGCTCTGATTGAACCCCTGGCCTGGGAACCCCCATATGCCACAGGAGCAGCCCTAGAAAAGGCAAAAAGACAAAAAACAAAACAAAACCAAAAAACCCCCAAAATTTGGTCTTTAAGATATAAGATTTTCTGGGGAATACCTTCAGATGAAGGGGCAAGTCATCTTCACCACACTCCCTTTCCTCTTTTTTCTAACTAGAGCTCAGGATGTGATGTCTGGAGCTGGGGCAGCCATTTGGGGCCAGGAGGTAGAGCAGAGCAGTAAGGTATATGAACCCTGGGATTCTGATGACCATCGTGCTGCCATATTAGTCCTGGACTGCTGATTTGTGGACCTCATTTATGTGGAAGAGGAAAACATTTCTTCCTATTTAGGTCACTGTTATTCTCAGGTTCTTGTTACTAACAATTGAATGTAATCCTCACTGGTAAATAAACAGCAACTCTGGCATGCCGTGCAGTGAAAGCCCAAGACCAGAAGTCTGGAGGTGGAATTCTAGCCACTATCCATCATCTTAAGAACCATAGCACTCACTTAACCCCTGCTTTCCCATCTATAAAAGGGGATAGAAGAGTTGTTTTTAATTCATTTCCAGCTACAGAGCCCTTAAGCACAATGATTAAAGTTCTGAGTCATCTCCTCAAAAAAGTGAAATCATTTTCAGAGACCAAGCTTTGCAGACAATGTCAGGAGACTCTTGGAGGCTTCAGAAGCTAGTCTAAGAATTCCTAAGTGGTCTGAGAATCTGGAGAAAAGAATCATAGAGAAGATTTCTCAGATTTAGGATTAGGTACCTTTCAGTGTTTTGGCTTTAGATTATTGTTTTAAACTACCTTTCAGTGCCTTTCAATAAGGAACAAAATCAAAATGTATCTGAAAACAAATCCAACCCCAAATCTCCCAAGAGTACATTCCTGGGTATGCATATCTCCATAAAATACATCAGTAGGAGGTTCAACCCCTAGCCCAGAAACTTTCAAATGTTGCAAGTGCGACCCTAAAAAAGAAGAAAAAAAATCAATTTTTAAAATGTACAATATATAGGAGTTCTCTGGTGGCCTAATGGTTAAGAATCCAGCCTTGTCACTGTTGTGGCTCTGGTCACTGCTGTGGGGTGAGTTTGACCCCTGGCCAGGGAACTTTCACATGTCATGGGGGCAGCCTATATATATATATATATATATATATATATATATATATATATATACATATATATATATAGGTATATATATATATACACACACACACACACACACCCCATATATAAACATCTATTTAAAACTCTATCTGTGTGTATATGTGCATATGGTGTGTATACATGTAAACATATAGACACATAATTGTGGGGGTTTGGTTGGTTTTTTTTTTGCCTCAAGGAATTTAGATAAGTATATGATAAACAGGGGAGCCTCTCTTTCTGTGTCTGGAGAGGGTCCTTATCACCGTGTGGGCTCCAACCCTTAAACCTTCAGGTTGACTCCTAAATGGCACCTTCCTGGCCAGCTAAGCCGGGAGGCCACAGAGGAAATGGATTATACGTTCTGAGTGACCCCTTGAGCAAATCCCCCACTGGGTCTGGGGTGGAAGGAGGGAGAGGGAGAGATTCTTAGCACTCCTCCTGCCTTCCCTACATTTCTTCCTTAGATAAACAGAAGCAAATCTCTGTCCTTGTCCCTGGAAGGTATTTTTAATAGCACTGCTGTTAAGTGAACCCTAAAGAGAGATAAACGAAGAGAAGAGAAAGAAAGAGAAGGTCAAGTGGAAAGGACAGAGATGGCCACGCTCTGCCATGTAGAGGTTGCCCAGATTTTGCAAAACTCCATCTTCCTTGTCTCGTTAGCTGTTTCTACACTGGAACAAACAGACCTTCTGAAAAAATAAAAGCTGAGTAAGAGGCTCGGCTGTATTTTTAGACCCAAGTGTTCCAGGGGTTAGGTTAGCTATAAATTAACCAGTCTGCAAAATATATAAATAAATGAATTGCTTTGTTCTGAGCCATCTCCACTAGGGTTTTGGCTGCTTGCTCTGAAGCCTGGTGGACGTTCCATTGTCCAGCGCTTTTATAAATACTAATGAGTGACATATTGAGAAAAATTGTACCTACAAAAGCAAAGATTTCTTCCATGCAAATCAGGCCCCAATTCCCCACAGATAAGGATCTTTTTGATGGAACACATGCAAAATCTCTAGCTCTTAATTCTTTCATTAGTATTCCAGGCAGATGGCTGCCAAATAACAGAGAAAACTGTCTGAATTGCTGTGTCTGAAACCTAATATTGATTTGTTTAATAGTGTCAGGAAGTCAAAATTCACAAATCTCCTGTCGATTGTTTATGAGGCAGTTAGCAGAGAATTGGTTGCCCCTGCTTAATTAATAACTCATTACTGAAATTTGATTATATGCTTGAATGCTTTAAATGGGTTCTAACACAGCGTCTGCAAAGTGGTGTAGTGACAAGGTAAGGAGACGCAGAAAGCTTCCCTTTTTAGGCTCCTGCCCTAGGATTTCTTGACAGTCATACAACCCAGGGCCATTTCTGACGTTCCTTCCAGGGTCAGCAAGCTCCCAAGTGTTCATGAGTTGGTTGGGAAGGTGTTCTGGGGTCCCGTGGACTGAGTGGGTCTGAAATTTGGGATGAAGACATTTCTAGAAAAATCACTGACATGAACACAACTTATTGATCACTTGATCAGAAGAGATATATGTGACCTCGTCTGTGAGAGCACCAGTTCTGAAGGTAGGAGCTCTTGTGAGGGGCGGGGACTGGCTGGGGGGGGAGGTGCATCAAAAACACTATCCCTTAAGTGTTGCTGGGTTTTTTTTTTTTTTTTTTTTTGCATTTGTAGGTCCGCATCTGAGGCATACGGAGGTTCCCAGGCTAGGGGTCAAATCGGAGCTGCAGCTGCCAGCCACAGCCACAGCGACATGGGATCCCAGTGGCATCTGCAGCAGGCACCACAGCCCACAGCAATGCTGGATTCTTAACCCACTGAGCGAGGCCAGGGATTGGCCTTAACCCATGACCTCATGGATATTAGTTGTGTTCATTAACCACTGAGCCACAATGGGAACTCCAAGTGTTGCTGTTTAAAAAAAAAAAAAAAATAGGAATCCAGCGTGTCTAGTCACAGGCACAGACAGACCAGCGGGATTGGAGCCCAGGAGGTCTCAGGCATTATCTGACCTTGTGCTTGGAGTCTGGGGGGTGGAAGGGGTGCTGCTCCACAAGGCCCCATGCCAGGGACAGAAGGGGAAAGATGAGAGCCCTCATTAAGGTAACGTCACAGTACATGAGTGTCTCTGCTATAGCTCCTCTTTAAAATGTATCACTGATTCCCTTTGCTGTACACTTAATACCAGCACAACTTGGTAAGTCAACTCTACTCCAATAAAATTAAAAAAAAAAATCATGCCTTTGGGAGATAATGTGTCTGGGGTTGGGCTTGGGCATCTCTTCAGAAGGGCAGCTCTCCACAGACTGATGATGTAGGTGCTGCTTCTGGTGTTCCCTAAAATTCAAACCCTCACCCCTACCCCCCGCTGCCACCATCCGTCAGACAATTGGCTTTGCCAGGGGCACTGGCCAACTAAGTTTCCCTGAGTCTCTCTCTCTCTTTTTGCTTTGGAGGCAACCAGGCTGCCCTGATCAGGTGAAAAATGCAGAAGGAGAGGGTATCCATGGCTTTGCCCCGCTTCTGTACCCTGCCAACTACAGTGGCATGGGATAAGTGGGAGGAGGCGTGGGGAGATGAGTGTGCATTTCCCTTCGGTGGCTAATAGGGTCAAATTTTCAGGCTAGCCCATAAAATATTTCTTAGATTGCAGTGGACTAATACTGATAGTTGGAGCATGTCTGTTGAATAGTGTTGTTATATTACATGCAAAATAGAACATTGTGGGCTAGCCTGCAAGCCAGCCTCCACCACGGCATTATTGCATCATTTTAGAACATTGTTGTTGTGGAAGAAATAAGAGTACATTCTAAATTCCAAATAGCTGACTCACAAATGAACTTCTGGAAGCCAACCCTTTGTCGTCAAGGGCTGCCTGTTTGCACAGAGGTTTTAAAGGCCCATCTTCAGTCAGGGATGAGGGTGTGCACACAGATCCATGTCCTGTGGTCAAGCTCCTCAAGGAGCTTGTAGCCTCACTGCTCATCAGCGGGTAAAAAGCAGCTTAAGACAGGCCACAACAAAACCTGGAGTGAAAGGATATGCCACATGGCTGCAAGATTTCGGAGGGAAGAAAGTCACTGCCAGCTTGTCGGCCCAGGGAGGCTTCTGGGAGGAGGTGGGAGCAGAATGAGGCCTTGAAGGGTGGTCAGATTTCATCGGGGGTGGTGGAGCATTCCAGGCAAGTCCAGGAGTGGGCTGGTCAAAGGTAGGTTTTGGGACGGCAACTGGCCAGGCCAACTGGAAAGGAGGGTAATCTGACCAGCCTGTCTCCTGCCTGTGATCTTAATTGAACCAGTCAAGCTTTCAAAATGAACAGTTGATCATTTGATTAAGAAGGCCTTTGACTCTTTCAAGACCCAGGGAGACTGATTTTTATCACAGTGGATCAGAACAGTGTGCTCTAAGGAATGCAGACCAGATTCAGAAGGAGGTTCTGTGCCACTCTTGGGGGCCAGCCTGAGCTGTTCCTTCCCAGGGGACGGTCCCTCTGTTGGGGGGCACTCAGGGTGGGGGCCGGAAATTGTCGCCCTCTCAGGGTGGCTGGATCCCAAGGCAGTGCACACCCCTGCCCGCCCCAGGAATTTTATGAAACTCTGCTTCAAAGGTGAAACCTGGGTTTCTCCCAACAGCTTCCAATCAGGAATGTCTCCGGATGGCTTCAGCTTGGCTTAACCAGCTCCAGTGCAAGGCAAGTTCGCTGGTGTCTGCTGTGAAGCCGATTTGTCAAAGTGCTGCTAAGGATTTTCAGTTATCCAAAAAAAAGAGTCAACTTTTTTTTTTTTTAACTCTAATTTATTATGCTTGATTACGCAGCTGGAATGGGAAGGTAGCTGCTGTTTGTAGTTAAATAACTCCTCACAATTTCTTAAAGAAATGATCTTCAAAGCTTTAACGGGTCAGTGGCTCAAGTACAAAGGAAAGATTGATTTTCTTCCTCCCACCCTTTGTTCCCAGAGTTTAAAACAGACACGTTTGGGTAAATTAGTTTGTCTATGTTATTAATGGAAGAAGTTATTAAACTCCCATAAATATATGGTGGTATCTCGCTTAAGATGCCAAATTTGCTTTAAGGGAAAAAAAAAAAAAAAGATCTCAAGAAGAAAATGTGGAAAAGGTCTCTGGGTTCCCTGGGTCGACTGGCCTTTTAAAATTCATTTCTAGATATGGATTCGGATCAGTGAGCTGGAGAAGGGGGCTGGTTCCAGATATCCCCCAAGGAGGGGGGGAATAAACACATAAAGAAGGAGACCCCCCAACACGAAAAACACTGAACTTAATGGAAAACATGCAGAGGCCCCATTGTGCTAAGAATGGAAAATGCATGCGGGTGGGAAGATGCAAGAAAGATATTCTTTCCAGCATGAAGGGGATGATGAAGGGCTACCCAGCTTTTAAACTTGAGCATCTGATGAGCCTTCGATGGCTGAAGGTGGAGGTGTTATCCCTGCTCAAGGGGCCTTTGGGGGAGGGGGCTCCGAGAGGACTCACCAAGGAAGGGAGGCAGCCCCTACCTCAGATCCAGGGCGGGAGTGTGATGGAGACCCAGTCCTGGGGTGCATGTGGGGGGCCAGGCCCAAAGAGCTGGAGGGTCCATGCTCCCATGTGCTTACACAGGCAGACTGTGCACAGCACTTCACAGTTTATAAACTCTTGAGTTTGGTATCTCCTTGAACTTCACGGGGAGCCTGGCAGGTTATGGGGAATAAAGTTTGGGATCCTGATTGGGCAGGTGATGAAATCAAGCACAAGATGCTTTTCCCCGAGTAGAAAAGTAAAATAGAGAAAATCATTTGAAAAGTAAAGCATGAAGACGAAAACCCAAATCACAACCAGAAGACATTTAGCATCTTGGATTCTTGTTTGTTTGGACTTTTTTTCAGTGGCTGTGCACACACAGCCACTGCCCTGCATGTACACACATCTGCTCAGTGTGCCAGGCACTATTATAAGGGCTTTTTACATGCTAATTCATTTACTACTGAAAACCACTCTATCAGGTAGGTACTCTTATTATCTTTTATTTTACAGATGGGGAAACAGAGGCACAGAGAGGTTTTTGACTTGCCTGAGGCCACACAGATAAAGGCAATGGGAGCCCAGACAGACTGGCTCCAGCACCCATCCTTGTGTGCCTAAGTGCTCTGGGTCTGGCATTTTTATCCACCTGTAGACTTACTTAATATGGGTGAAATCATGCCATATTTATAATATGCCTCATGAGCCTTTCAGATGCAATTAGAATTCTTCTAAAATGATTTTCAGTGGCCGCACCACCAGATGGAGAAGTTTTGGGCAGTTAGCTGTTTTGCATGGGGTCCCACAACCCAGGCTGGGACCTGGGGCTCCAGGCTCACAGTCAGGCACTCTTCCCACTTGCTGTGCATGCTGCGGGGATACTCACAAATGAAAGAGAGAGAAAACATGACCCCTAAAGTATCTGAGGGGGCTGGGGGCACTGGCAGATCCAGAAGCTTCCTTGGGAATCTGCAGGGGCTGCTGAGGCTGGGTGTACAGCCCTGGGTTAAGACTATTTTTCCTGTCACCTAGTGTCCACATTTTAAACACTGCGTGAGAATTTTTTTTTTTTGGGGTTGTTTTTTTTTTTTTTTTTTTGGCTTTTTTAGGGCCGCACCTGTGGCATATGGAAATTGCTAAGGTAGGGGTCCAATCATGTAGCTGCCAGCCTAGCCACAGCCACAGCAACCACTGCTCATGGCAAAGCCATATCCTTAGCCCACTGAGTGAGGCCAGGGATTGAACTCATGTCCTCATGGATACTAGTGTGGTTTGTTACCTCTGAGCCACAATGGGAACGCCTAATTTTTAAATTTCAAACAGGGAGAACTTTGTGTCCCTAAATGAGGTGAAATACTTTTCTCCCTCATAACTATTTTCCATTTTTGCTTTTGCCACCAGGAGGCTCAGTGTGAAATCTGAAGCTAGGGCAACCGTGATCTCATATGACCTGCACTTTTGTGCTGCCCAGTCTTGATGGTCTAAGTGACATTTTCACAGTTGCTGTTTCGTGTTTGCACGGTGCCATGGCACATGCGTATTACAAAGTTCCTGAAACACTGCCCTTCCTTGTGTAACCACCTGCATCTGCTCAGGCGGAGCGGCCCCACACTGTGGGGAGACCTGAGAACAATAACCTCGAGCATTCAATTTTGTGCTGCGTCACTGTTTATAAAGCTCACATATAGCCACACTCCTAATTAATGTTCCTCCCAAGTCTCCTGGAAGGAAAGAAGGATCCTGCTTGGCCTCATTTTGTGCTGAAGAAACTGAGCTTGAAAGAGAATTGGTTTAACCAAGGCCATGTTTGAACCTCCCTCCACTCTTGGGGATTTCTCTGGAAAGCACTGTGCAGTCTCAGGGCAGACACGGGAACTCCATCCCTTCCCCTCACCCCTTAACCTCGCCTTCTTATGGATGTTGGCACTCCACAGACCTTAGGTGTGGTATTTGCGGCACGTGGAGTTATCGTGATGAGGAACATTTTTAAAGGTATTTTGAAAGGTATGTGTTGGTTTTAGTGAATTATGGTGGTGAAACTGGTTTCCCTTTAGTAATGTCATACGTTCTTTTAAAATAAATGTATTAAAAATTTTAAGAAAAAAGTCAGTCAATTGAAAGTAAAATTTTGAGTAAATAGCAAAACGATAGGCTTGCACATATGGCCAAGCTGCTGAAATGACCGTGTTCTTGATTCACTGCCAACTTAGGACCCAAGTTTTCAGATGAGGGCACCAGTCTCACTAATAAGACTCTTGCCAACTGAGTTGTTCTTCAGATCTAAAGGAAGGAATCCCTAAGATAAGAATTTCAGGCCAGCAGCAAATGAGAGTCCTTAAGTCTGAAGGACAATCAACACTTCCAATCAAATATCCAAGGACCAAGCAGTGTCAGGAAGCTCAGGTTAGGTCTCTTTAGCCACCAGGGCAAGCCAGTTAATCTCACTGCACCTCCACTTTTTCCTCTGAACAATGGGTGAGCTCTGCCTGGTTAAATTTGAGGTGACTGGAGTACCTGCTATGGTGCAGTGGGCTAGGTTTGCCGTGGAGATGCAGGTTCAATTTCCACCTGGAGCAGCTGGTTAAAGGATCTGGTGTTGCCACAGTGGGTAGGTTGCCGCTGCAGCTTAGATTCAGTCCCTGGCCCTGGAAACGTCCACATGCCACCGATGCAGCCATTAAAAAAAGTTGTGTATTCCCCCAAGACGGCTCAGGCTTGTTTCACCCAAAGTGGCAATGTTTCTCTCCTTTCTTCTCAGCAGGCCCAGCCATCCAAGGTAACTCATTCTCAGGTAGCATGGAGTTGCAAAGGGCCAAGAAGAGTTACCTCTGTGAGGCACTCTCAAGTTCTGCAAATGCTCCGTAGGCCGTGGGGGAAGGGGTTATGGTCTGGGCCTCAGTTTGCTCACCTCTAGGATGAAGGGGTGAGTAAGTCAGTTCTAGCAAGTAAGTAGTTGCAAGGAGTGCTGTGTATAGAATTCTGAGGCCACACCCAGGCTCCGAGAAAGCCAGGGGACAGTGAATGACCTCTAGCACTTACCGATGACCGTGTGATTGTGGCCATAGAAATAGTCCCAACAGCTAGGATCCTCTGGACCGCTGAGATCGTGGGCCTATGCCCATGAATTCTAATTCTAGTTGTTTCTAGCTGCCCAAAAGGCAGATGCTCGAAAAAGTCTGCCCTCCCTCCCTCCCTTCTTTCTTCCCTTCCTTGCTTCTTGTTTCTTCCCATTTTCTAGCCTGGTCTCCATGGTGATAAGAGGATTCCCTATCTCTTAGGAAGGCTTAGGCTCATGTGAGCCATTTGTAGGGACCATACAATGTATCATCCACTGTGAAATACTTTTAAGAATGGAAGGCCACGCTCCGTCATTCTCCTGGGCGCACAGTCGTAACCTGGGCATCACTAGAGGTGGTGGTTCTCCAACTTTACCTCACATAAGTATTCCTGGGCCTCGCCTTTAGAGACTCGCATTCCATAGGGTTAGGGCCTGAGAATGTGGTCCCATTCCCAGGTGATGCTGATGCTACAGGTCCATGGACCACACTTTGAGAAGCCTGACTTGGAACGTAAGTGCTTAAGAGTTTATAGAACTCGAGAGTTCCCGTCGTGGCGCAGTGGTTAACGAATCCGACTAGGAACCATGAGGTTGCAGGTTCGGTCCCTGCCCTTGCTCAGTGGGTTAACGATCCGGCGTTGCCGTGAGCTGTGGTGTAGGTTGCAGACGTGGCTTGGATCCCACGTAGCTGTGGCTCTGGCGTAGGCCAGTGGCTACAGCTCTGATTCGACCCCTAGCCTGGGAACCTCCATATGCCTTGGGAGCAGCCCTAGAAAAGACAAAAAAAAAAAAAGAGTTTATAGAACTCTTTCACAGTGTGTTCTAATTGATCCTGACAAAAAGCCCAGGAGGCTCAAAAAGTTGTTATCAAAGTTCCATGTCAAGCCGAGGAATGGAGACTCACAGAGGTTAAATAATTAGCTCAAGGACACCCAGCCACAATGAGGGAGTAGCCCTTGCTCAAATTCAAGTTCACCATCTCCCAGGCTCTGCTTTGGGTTATCAGGTGCTGGGCTTCTCAGCTCACAAGTGTGTTCAGAGCTGGCTTCGCTGCAATGCTTCCTTCCCAGCAGAGCTCTGACCCAAATTAAAACTGGCTGTCTTCGAAATAAATAAGTTACAGAGATGTAATGTACTGCACAGGGAATACAGTTAATATTGTGTATTAACTTTGTATGGTGAGCAATCTGTAAAAATATCAAATCACTATGTCATAGACCTGAAACTAATATAATATTGTAAGTCAACCATGCTTCAATTAAAAAAAAGCTGGCTCTTTTTGCTTTATAAATACCATTTTGGGTCAACCAAAAGGTCAGAGATTTGGTGTAAGAAATTACTTTAGCCATGCTTTTGTCTGTATTTAGGTTTAATTAATATTTTAGGGTTTTAATCATTGGGATACATTAGTGATTTAAAGTATTTAAATAATCAAGTATACATTGTACAACATTTGTGGTAGATATGTCCTGTTTTATGTCATTGAAGTGGCGTTCCATTTCTAAGACATCATTCAATAACTCAACTTCCATACATTTAATACTCATGTACACTTTCAGGAAGGCAGTAGAGGAATGTCTGTTTTATTGAACCTCTCTATGCCTTAGTTTTCTTGTCTGTAACATGGGACAGGTAACTGTGCTTTCATGAGAAGAGAGGTGTGAGGATTAAAAACATTGTTAAAGCAAGGAGAGAAATTGGAAGAGCCTTTGGAAGATACTGAATGTTTATAAATACCAGCATTTGTTTTATTCTCTGCTGATGCTCATTTCATTCTGCCTATCAACGCCTGCTGTCATTTTCCTACCTGTCCATCAGTGAGTTCTCTCTAGCATAGTTCTCTTTTTTCTCCCTCACTGTATTCCTCCAAGTCTAGCTTGCACATGATAGGGGACTCAGACCTACTTGTTAAAAGCATGTAGAGTTTAAAGTATTTAGGAATTTCAGGAACATGTCTTTATGGAGCAAAACTCTGTAACCTGAAGCACAAAGGAAGGAACATTTCTTTGAGGCTCCATGGAGTTTGCTGAAACAGCCCCGCTTGGCCACAACTCACCTTCTGGCATCTCACTTCCGACTGCCTGGAATGTGTTACAGGCTCTATAGAACCATTACAGAGACACGAGTTCTTATAGAATTTCCAATGTGAGTTGCATTCCAGTCTTGGGAAAGCCTGGAATCGATGGATCCGATGGGAAAGTGGGAAATGAGTTGGGTGCAGGCTGCTGATAGGTTTGGGAAGAACACACATTTTCCTCTGGATGCCTGGCAATGGAAGGAAAGAAAAGAAAAGCAAGACTCTCAGTGGATGTGAGAGATTTGGTGGTTTGGTCCAGAGTCAGAACCAAAAGGAGGGATGAATCTCATGTCCCAGTGGCCACAGACATAGACTTTTTAAGCTAAAAATTCTCCTTTGTCAGTTGCTTCCTGAGCAAAGAGATTTCATGGGGCTCCGGACAGGTGATAGGAGGAGTGCTATGGAATCTCACCACGTTGATGGGTTTCAGGGTCTCCAGCAGAAGCGCTGACAGAGCCCTAAAGATAACCAGCCAATTAAAGAAGAAAAACATCTTTCTTCTTCTTGGCTTGGGGGGTGTGCTGTAGTTAGAGTCTATTGTGAAACAAAACCATCCCCAAATATAGTGACTTAAATAGTCACCATTTATCTATAATTCTATGGGTCTGCAAATTTGGTTAGGCTCAGCTGGGCAGTTCTTCCTTCCTCATGCATCCATGATCAGCCACAGGGCAATGAGGTGGCTTTGCTTCTGGAGGTTGGCTGGCTATTAGCTAAGTACTGGCGACAGTTGGGTCATTTATCTTTCATTATTCCAGCTGGCTCATTTGGTTGGCGGTAGCAGGAGAGAGAGAGAGAGAGAGAGAGAGAGAGAGAGAGAGTGTGTGTGTGTGTGTGTGTGTGTGAGAAAGAGAGAGAGAAAAAGAGAGGATGCAATGGCTTGTGAGACCTACACTCAGAACTGGTACGGTGTTGCTTCTGCCACATTTTATTGGCTCAAGCAAGTCGTAAGGCCAACCTAGATTCAGAAATACACTCTGTGAAATGCATCCCACCTATCGAGTAAAGGAGAGCTGCAAAATCCCATCGCAGAGGAGGCAAGCCTATGAGGAGAAGTGGAGAATGGAGCCAATTTACAAACCAACACAGATTGGGAGGGCTGATTAATCAATAGCCATTATCAGGGTGAAGCAGATAAGGAAATTGCATGCTGAGAAGTCTTGTTGCTGAGGATTTGGAAAGCTAGGCATCCTGCTTAGTTTCTTGTCTGTCTCTTGGGAGCAGAGACAGCTCTTATGAGGCTGAAGAATAGGCCTGTGTGTGTGGAAATAAGATGAGGTTTGGATCCTGATCAACTGCTGACTAGCCATGTGGCTTTGGAGGAATCAATGAGTCTATCTAGCCTTCGTCTTCCCATCTGTAAAATGGGATCACCGGTTCTGAGGATTAAAGCGATTGCTGGTCTGGCATATGGTAGGCATTGGAAAAACAGCTGCACTAATGATTTATGTAATATCAGTCAAATAGGAAATAATAGAATACATGAATAAAGAAAATAAATAATTAGAATTTCTCCCAGGAATTTCTTAGCCTGGAAGGCTGAGTGACATCCCAGCAAAGGCTAGCGTCTCTATGATGCAGATACCAACTTGGCCAGCAGAACTGACCACTAGACACTTAAGGCCTCCATGGACTCACATAGCTTCCAGGGTTTTGAGGGGTCTGGGGCTTTTGTTCTCCAGAAGGAATCCCAGTGAGTGTCCACAGAGCTCGAGGAACATGCTCAGCCTTGGATCTGACCTTGGCTCTTCCCAAAAGGCCACATACAGTGAGAAGAGGTCTTCCTGAGGAGGCAAGGCTGCCTCTTAATGGCCTTGGGAAAACCTCTCTGGCTTCTTCCCACAACGCCCTATATGCCAGTGACTCTGGGCAAGGAAAGATCAGGACAGGGAGCAGAGAAGTGTGTAGAGTTCTAGACCAACAATCCTGAACAGATTCTGTATCTGCACTACCTATGTGACAGCTACTCATGGCCATTGAGCACTTAAAATGTGGGTAGTACAACCAAGAAGCAGAGGGGTTTTTTTTGTTTTTGTTTTTTTTTTTTTGTCTTTTTGCCATTTATTGGGCCACTCTGGCGGCATATGGAGGTTCTCAGGCTAGGGGTCAAATCGGAGCTGTAGCCACCGGCCTACACCACAGCCACAGCAATGCGGGATCCAAGTTGCGTCTGCAACCTACACCACAGCTCATGGCAACTCCGGATCCTTAACCCAGTGAGCAAGGCCAGGGATCTAACCTGCAACCTCATGGTTCCTAGGTGGATTCGTTAACCACATAGCCACGACGGGAACTCCAAGAAACAGAGTCTTAATTTAAGTGAATATGTATATGGCCACTTGTGGCCAGTGGTTACCATCTTGGACAGTGCAATTCTAAATGGGTGAACTTCTGAAGAGACAAGGCTTAAGGAGGCTAAGCCACATGGCTGTTGACCCTTAGTAGATTGGGGACATTGTCTTGGAGCTGCGTGGGAGG
The DNA here is from genome assembly GCF_016906955.1 of Phacochoerus africanus. Classification (NCBI taxonomy): domain Eukaryota; kingdom Metazoa; phylum Chordata; class Mammalia; order Artiodactyla; family Suidae; genus Phacochoerus; species Phacochoerus africanus. The sequence continues at coordinate 128,138,698 of NC_062558.1, forward strand.
CAAGCCAGGGTCTGAGCGTGGGTCAGCTGAGCAGCAAGGCCTTGGTAGACCCTTCAGGGAGGAAGGCTTGTGACTCTGTGGAAGTCCAGAATCCAGAACAGATTTAGGCTCTCTGTTGCCCTTGCTCTACTCTGAGTGGCCACTGATAGCTCCCAGAAAGGCCATGGCACTGTAGATGTCCCCATCCTTTCCTGGGTCAGGAAAAACAGACCTCAGCAGTCCAGTCAAGGAGAAAGGAGGGTGCCTCTCAAGGAGGGAGAAAGGTCCTTAACGTTTGGATGACTGCTTTTGAACAAGGGGACCTCATGGTCCAATGTAGCTTTTGAGGATATCAAATGAGTGTGTGAGCATGTGCTCACATGCGTGTGTATATGCACACACACTTGTTTGTGAAGGAAGACACCTTTGGAGACTTGGGGCAAGGTGCCTCAATCTGGAAAATCTGAAGATTTTGCTTCTGCTTTAACTGGGTTCAAAAAGATGACAAATCAAATCCATCTCGGGGTAGGCTCTTGAAACTCACATTGGAATTTATTTTAGGGCCTTCCCCATGTCACAGTGCAAAGCTGCTTGCAGAGCTGATGGTGGACTTTGCCTAGAGATTTTTTTTTTTTTTCCAATTGCCTTTCAACTGCAGCAGCAATAAATGCCCCAAACCAATCACAGTCTTTGTATGGAAGCTGAATGGGGAAGGCTGCTCTCTGCCCACCTCACCAGTCTCTCAATCCCCTGCTATTTCTTAAAGTTGGAACACTATTGCAGGCAAACCTTCTAGTTTCCTTTAACGGATAGACTCTTTCTGGATCCTTCGATTAATTGACTTCAGTGGATACGGGCAGCTCCTGCACGGGCTTTTTGCAGTGTCGTGGGAGAGATTAGTTTTCTGCTATCGCCATAATTTACAAGGCTCACATAACCATGCAACGACTTGGTGATTACATGGAAAATATCGTATAAATACATAGTAATTACAAGTTCATGCAGATTACTTGGTATATACATTTGAAGTTACCGGGTAGTTCAAAGATTAATTATCCTGTAACTGGCAGTATTTAAATCATTTTTTTCTCATATAGGAATACACTGAGGCAGACTTCAAGGCTGGCGAGAATCGGGATGTGATGAGTATGATCTGAAAAGAAAAAATGAAATTTGACAGGCATGGATTATTTAAAGCATGCATATGTGAGCTGAACAGCCAGGACACTTTGATGCAAATCGTAGGGGAAAGAGCAGGCGGATGGTGTGTAGAGAAAGGTGATGAACAAAGTAAGGATTTCCTGCTGGCGACTTGAAATTTAAACAAATAATCATTTAAATGGCGGCCCGGCATTACGTTCCGAGTTGTGTGCATTAATGTCAACATCTGGTACCAACATTTTGACAATTCTATTTAAATGCCCCAGCATTCCCTATCTAACACCTGTTAGCTCTAATTTTCTTTCCTGAGAAGCACACCAGTAGACAGGGTAGATTCCAAATCATTTATCACTTTTAAAGTGCTTCCATATGCGTGTTGGACCCAGCCTGGCCCTAGGCAAACGTTTTCTGAATGCATTAAAATGCAGGACTATTTTTTTAAAGTGTAGACACCAATGTTTCATTGAATTCATGTCTGGTAATTATTAGCTTAAATTATGGCTCACACATGACTTGACAAAGTAGACCATGAATTAAAACGCGTGCGCGCGCGCGACACACACACACACACACACCACACACGCACACACACGCACACACCCCAGAACTCTTCAATAGATGCGCCCAACTCCTAGGTTGCTTGTTATTGAGATGTCAGTCAGTAATGATTAGGCAAACACTCTTCATGGAGGGAACTGCTAAGAGGCCCAGGAGTCCCAAGAGACAATCTAAAAATGTCAAAAATGTTACAGTATAAATGAATGACACCAACATGAGAACATGTGTTAGAGATGCAAGCAATTAGTTAATATATTACAAGTTTCAACCTCTGAGCAAAACAGGCAACAAAAATTTCCACTTGACAAAAGGCTATAGATAAGATCAGCTTGATTCCCAGACAATACAATCTCCCTGAATTGGAGCAACCCTCCAGCAAGCTGGGAGGAAGGGAAGAGCTGGGGATTCTGGGGTCTGCAGGGTGTGAGTCGCTAAGGTAGGTCCTGCTCTCCGTGGAAATGAATGGCTGGGACTGACTGCTGGGCTCTTGCAGAGGAGAAGTGGCGTCTGAAATGAAGGGAAGACATCCGGTGCCCGGGGATCCGGCTTAGCACAGAGCTGGCTGCCTGCTCCTGGCTGGGGCTTCAGAATGAAAGTTAGAAGGTCGAATGTAATCTTATCAAAGGAAAGGAGGTGCCTTCGAAAGGTGATGGGGATGGGGGTTTTATACAGGCAAATTCTTGTTCCTTGCTTTTCAGAGGAGATTTTTAAAACTAAATATTGTATATTACATAGTTTCCCTCTCTCTCTCACTCACACGCACACACTCACACAAACATAAAGAAAAGACATTTTAGGCAAAAGATCTTCCGACACATAGACACACACAGAAAATATGTTTTAGGCAAAAACACACATGATGTGTACTTGGGCTAAGGATTTGAATAGGTCCTTTAGATGTCAAAGAAACACCGAGAATGCAAGAAAGAAAGCATGAAAACCTGAGTTCACCAACTCTACATGCAAAAAAAATTGTAGACAGTTAAAAATGTCCGTCCCTGTACACACGCACACCTACACTTTCACACTTCCTCTGTTTACTAAATAACATTTCAGCACAGTTTTCATCTTATAAGGAAAGTGTTTGAAACTTGGAATAAGTGCACTTAATTAAAGGAAGGCTGTGAAAATGTGCACTAATCTGATATGACTAATAGCAAAGTGCATGAAATTGCTAATTAGAATTTCATTAAAGGTGCTGCTTTATCAGACTGTGACTATCACAACCTTTAAAATTCTTTCAGGAGAGCTTAATTCCTTTTCAAACAGAAAATATTCTTTAAAGACATTTGATTTGTTCTGAAGGAATTCATGGCTTAGACTGGAACTTAAAATGTTGCCGATATTCCAGGAGGTGATATCAGAATAGGAATATAGATCAGGGACTTTGTTTCATTTGCCCGATGAATCCCTTTCTGCCCACTTCTATGGATTATTGTTCAAAAGCCCAGTCATGAAAATAGAGTTGAGTCCTGGGATCCTTCTGCATGTAATTTGTTTTCTGCTGAAGTCAAATATTTATTCTCTTCTCACAGAATAAAGGAAACATTACTTACAAATTTTAAGTCACTCAAAATAACATTAAACATTATAATTTTCACACTCATTTTAAAAATAAAAAGGAACAGGCAATAAAATGTTTTTCTTTAAAGGAAATGACCATTCATCGTAAAAAAAAAAAAAAAAAAGCGGCAGCCTTCAATCTTTTTTTTTTTTTAAACCTCTTAAAATACTGGTAACACTTCAATCATAAAATTAAACTTTTTAAAGTTAGGAAAGTCCACTGTTAGCAATAACAGAGGTATTTTTACTCTTTCTTTGACTTGCTTTCCTAGGTTACAGGGTTTTTTTACTTCGCAGTTTAATTACTCCCGGCACTAAATCTGCATTTCAGCTTGCTTTTTGCCACTCAGATTTTAAAAGTTCTATCTTTCTATTCATTCATCTTTTCCATTTTCAACCTTATTTATAGATTTATGGAGAGGAAATAGATCATCTCTCTTTTCACATCCATAAAGCAGTATAACATGCTACTTTATGTGAACACAATTCCCAATGTTACCAATTGTATTTTTAAATTTGCAGTTTTTCCTGGTTGTTCAAGGCTTCTTACAATTAGTTAACTGGGTTCTTTTTAATAGAGGAGCCTGATCGCACAGTTACATTTTGTTATTGAAAAACCATTAATGTTAATGGAAACTACAGCTCACTAAAAGCAGAGTTTACTTTCACAGAAGTTGTTAAAAACCTAGCCTAGCTTCAAATTTGCTGAACACACCAGTTAACGGTGATGTAATTTTGCAGAATTGAATATTTTAAACACGCTTTAAAAACCTGGGTCTAAAAGCTCATCAGTCATATTTACCTGACGACCATGTCATGAAAGGAGTGAAAATGAGAACAGAAGTAACTTTATTTGAGAAACAGTGTGATGTCTTTGGACATTTAACCAAATCTCCGGTGGCTTAATTACAGTTTGCTCTGATTTTAGCTCCAGCAAGAGGAATTTTCATGGCATTTAGATAATTTATCAACCGGGCTAGGGTAACAGACAAAAGATTACGTTTTCCTTTCTAACATTTGGGAGGTACATTTGTACACTAAATGCAACGATTTTAAAAGATCGGTCTAGACCTAAATGAATGAAAATTATGCTCGTTAACTGTAATGTCTGCAGTCCGAGGTGGGGTGTCAGTCTCGCCTATCCGTGGCCACCGCAGTCAAACAAAGCTGCTAATTTCAATGTTTTAAGTTTCAAATTGAGAAATATTGTTCTAATAAGGCAACAATGGGGCTGTTGTCCTTTCAAGCACTCTGGGATTGCAGCCTCCTTAGGCTCGTTTTATGCAAAACGAATGGCAGGTAATTGTGATTTAATTCTTTTCAAGTAAATTACAGTGAGTGCGTGACACAAAGCCGCGGCGGACCCTCCTTTCTCTGTCAATAGTTGAATTAATGATGGCAGGAGTAAAAACAGCAATTGTGCACCACAGCCCTCCCCCGGCCCCCATCCCCGCCTGGGGGGGGGACCTGCCAATCAGTCCGTGCCACCGCGAGGCTGGGGATCCTCGGGTCGCCGAGGTTCGAGGATGGAACGTTCATATGTCTGCGCGCGGGGGTCGCGGGTTGTGGGTCTCGCCAGAGCCGAGGTGCCCTCAAGGGTCAGCGCGTGCGCGCCACCGGCCGGGTGCCCACCGCGTGGTCACCGTGGTCACCAGGGGCTTATGGCGCTGGACATGCGCTGTCGAGTTGAGGGCATAAGAGTTCCGGGGCCGGGCGGGTCAGGGGGATGCTGGTGGTCCCGGCTCTCAGAGAGTGGGTTAACCCTACCACCCTGGCCTCCCGAAGACATTGGAGGGCTTCCGGAGGAGGAGGCGCTGCTGAGAGAGAGAGAGGGAGAGAGAAGAGACGAGAGATACGATCTTGAAACCTCGGAGGAGCGGAGCGAGAAGTTGATCTCTTTCCGATATCGTGCACTTCTCTCTTCCCCTTGCATCCATGGCCGACGCAGATGGCCCTTCTCTGGTTTCCTCCGTCCCCCCCATTCTTCCCGATTAGGACTTCTAGTCCCCCCGCCCGCCACCAGAGGAGCCCCGAAGACCCCGAGTAGGGACCTCCTCTCCTTTTGATTCTCTCGATTTCACCCCTGAGCGCCATCCCGAGAGAGGAGGAGATCCTCTGAGCACCATCCCAACCTCTGAGACGCCGCCATCCCCTCTCTGTCCCAGAGCCCCGACGGGGCACCGGGGAGTGAGAGTAGACGGAGATGGTGGCTCTCCTTCCCTTGTCCCCCCATCGCGACCACGAGATTTTTCCTGACCCCTTTGTTTGTTCTGAGACGATCATTCCCCGAGACCGCACTTTGGAGGGAGGAAGGAATCCTCAGGAGGTGAGGCGGATTCCTATTTCTCCAGCGCGACCCCCGTGACCCCCGGAGGAAGGGAAGAGACGGAGCATGCTAGAGACCGACGAGACGACGAGCCGCGAGACGACCTTTGCCGGAGAGCCCTGTTCCCCGGAGGCATGGAGAGGACTCGAGAGAGGAGAGGAGGAGAGAGAGGAGAGAGAGCAAGGCCACGCCCCAGGAGCCAGCAGGCGGGAGGCCAGGCTGAACCAGGCAGCTTGGTTGGCTCTGCACACTGCGGTCCCAGGGGATGACCAGAGCGCCTGTTTTGCTGGGAAACCTGTGAAACCCAGTTGGGAAGGGAGACGCTGGGTGAGGCCGGGGCAGGGGGTTGTGGGGGGTGAGAAGGCCTGAGAGGGGATCATGTCAAGACCCCAGGCTCACTGCAGCCTGCCAGGGTGTGGGCAGGGGCTTGGCTCCTGGTACTCCCTATTCTCAATAATCATTACACTGGCCACTAACACATCCTGTGATCTGATCACTTCCTATGATACTTGAACAAAATCCTAGCTCCTTTCTGAGGCCCACAGGGTCTATGTCCTCCAGCTTTTGCCTAGATTTGGAGTGCCAGGGAGGGAATTCTGCCTGCCCTGTCCTCTCTGGGCAACTTTGGGCTGGTTATGTGACTTCTCTGGCCTCAGTTTCCACACCTGTAAATGGGGTTAATAATGGAATCCTACCTTCAAAGGTCCTTATGAGCTTTTAATAAGCTGCCAGTAAAGGGCTTAGAATGGTGTCTGGCACAAAGCAAAGTGCCCTCAAACTATCATCAGGGGTTACTTGACCTCAGTCATATTCCCCTTTCCCTTTTCCTGGGCTTCCATAAATGGGTCCCTGCCTCAGGGCCTTTGCCCCGGCTGGCAGAGCTCTTTCTTGCTCTGCTTCTGTCACGGCTTCAGCTTCAGGCCTCAGCTCGACTGTCACCTCTTGTGATAGTGAGATCTTCATGACCCATCACTATCACAATGCTCTTGGTTTTCTTCCTAATATTTATCCTTATCTGAATGTTTCTATTTGCTGAGCATCCCCGAAATCTAAGTTCCATGAGCACGGGGACCTCGTTTGTCTAGTTCTCTGCAGGTCCCAGCTCCTTGATCAGTGCCTGCTATGCAGTAGGTGCTCAGGAAGTCCTGCCGAAGGGATGAATGGAGTCAGTCTTCTGACCTGTAGTCAGTGCGGTTGAGCTGCATTATCTCTGAGTGCCCAGTTCTGTCATTCAAGATTCCAAGTGAAATCACTGGCATGGAAATTATATTTTCAAAATTAATAATGTTCTAAGGAGATCTAGGTTCTTAGGAAGGTTGCTAATTGGACTCTTCTGGAGTCACCATCTTTCTACCTTGACCAGTTTTGACCTAGAGTCTGGAGTCAGTTTCTTTGAACTCTCCCCACAGCTTCCTGGTGCTGGAGGTCAAGGAGGGGGCCTTCTGGATTTCCACCCTACCTGGAGCTCAGGCCCCCTGCAGCCCCTCACTTTATAGCACAGCAGTGCCACCTTGGTGCTATCTGCCCTTTAGTGTCACACCCCCCCCCCCCGCCCCCGCCTCGCCACATCATGTGGCCCTGGCCTTTTGTCCTCAAGCTCCCTGGCCAGAGCTCTTCTCTGCTTTTTAGAGTGGCCTCTTTGGCATTAATCACAGATTCACACCTGCTTTTCCTTCTCACTGAAGCCAGCTGCTTTAGGCTGGCTCCTGCTGGGCTTGTCAGACCATCTGAAGGAGGCAGACAGAGGCTGGGTGGGGCTGCATCAGCAGCTCAGCTCTTGTTGGGAAGGTGAGTCAACTGGCTAGGATCACAGGGTCACTGTGTCTCCTCGTCCAGGCTGGAGCCAGGGACAGAGTATTTCTGGAAGTTCTGGCCAGGATCCGCATCTCACCCTATTTATTTACTCAGTGAGGTCATTATAAACAATGAGTATCTTGGACACAGTGGCAATCCTTGGTAGCCAACTCCCGCCCCAGGCTTCTACCTTTGGGAGAAAAGCTGGAGAAGACCTCTGGCTATCCAGAGAACAAGTATCAATACTCGATTCATTTAAGGATGCAAAACTAGTTGCTTAGCACCACTGGATCGTGTACTGGAACTGGTGCCTGCCGGGGACATCGGTACAATAATAGCAGACACTTGTTTAGCACTTCCCATGTGCCAGGCACTGTTCTAGATGCTTCATATGGGTTCCATCGCTGAACAAAATACTCCCATCTCTGTGAAACAGGGACTATGATGATTCCCTCTTATGCAGGCACAAACAGGCTCAGAGCAGAGAGCTCGCCAAGGTTACAGAGCGAGGAGGTTTTGGGTCTGAACTTGGAACTAGAGCCTGCACTTCGAACCACCACACGGCATTGCGCCTCTGACTTATTCTCCACGATGGGTAAGATGCAGCCTCAGCTGCATCCAGGGGCACAGAGCGTCAGAAGCAAACAGATGGTGGGTGGGTCTGGTTTCCCGCATGGGGAATTAGTAGTGACACATAATGGTTCTTATGATACGCCAGGTCCTGTTCTCATTGCTTTACACATATCATTAGCTCTTTGAGTCTCATGGCACCCATGGCTCCCTAGGAGGTAGGAAGTAATGTCATCCCCACTTTAGAAATAAGATGCAGGAAGGTCCACTGCTTTCCTACGGTCTCAGGAGCAAGCCGGTGGCAGAGCTGGGATCGGAACTCACAGTCTCTCTCCAGAGCCTACACTCATAGCCCTGCTTCTGCCTAACAGTCCTGGTGCCCATGTGCTGGTCCTCAGGCAGTTAAGAGGGTTTTGAGCCCCTGCCGTGTCACCAGCAACACCCTGCATTGGAGCTCAGAGCTGCTGCTTGCTCATGGAAACCCTTGGGGAGTCTCCATGACCTTGGCTGTGAAGTGGGGGTCATGAGGTCAGCTCTCCCCACCTCCCAGGCTGCTTCAGGGATGAAGGAAGCAACTGGACAAAGAACAGTGCTGCGAAGTATAAACGCTGACCTCAGAAACACTCGGTTCTCTGGGCCGGGTCCTCACCAGGCCACTGACCTGCCTTAAAGATCAGGAGGCAGGATTATGGAAAATGAAGGGGAGATTGTTTTAATTACGAAACAGCTATGAATGAGGTGTCTTGTTTGATGATGTAGATGATTAAAGAATTGTGTATTCCTTTTTCTTTTGTCTTTTTCTAAGAGAACTGTATGTAGAGGCCCCAGGCCCCAGGCCAACATGGAGAGCATCGTGCCAGGCCTGGTGCTCGGTGCTCTGCGTGCTCCATCGCACTGGACCACCCTCTGCAGCCTGTGAGGTGAGATGGCGTTGTGTCCATTTTACAGGCTGAGAAACTGAGGGGTGGGAACTCTGGGGTTAATGAATTGGAGGAGCTGGGCTCTGATCTGATCCAACTGACTCTAGACCTGGCATCTCCGTTCCCAGGGGTCCTGGAACAGACAGGGCACATGGGGCTGCCCCTTCCCTCTTCTGGTTCTGGAATTTTAGCTTTAGTGTCACCTTCATCTGAGGGACACTTCTCTTGACCTTGGTACTTTTACGCCCTTCACCCCTCCTCAGTGGGGAGCCCACCTGTCTTGAGTGCCTGCGGGTGATTTCACTCCCCCTCCCCCCACTGCCCACCAGCTTGCTGCTGTTGGGTAAGAGCCTCAAGTCAACACCTTGACTTTGTGTGAGATGTTGCCCCATCCCCAGGACCTCACCCCATGTGACCCGGCCTCTTGGAGGCCAGGGGGCCTGAGTATGGACCAGGCTGCCTTCGTTCCCCTCCTCGTACACCCTAGGTCTGCTTCTGGCGCCAGTAGCCAAATTTATTTTGGCTTAAATGACCCAGTGGTCAGAGATAGTAAAAATCCACTTTCATGAAGCCATCAGGTGGATTGAATGGGGTTGAGAAGAGATGCCAGCTGCTCGTGGACTTACAGTACCTGCCCAACATGGACCAGTGGGCTCTGCCATGGGGCTTTCAGTTTGCCAGTGGCTGGGGACTCTGCTGGCATGTCAGCACGCCCTTGGGCAGAGGCCTGCCCTCAGACCATGACTTCTGAGGTGGGGGAGGGGCAGGCCTGGGCTGCAAGGTGGGGCATGAGGGAGACACATTCTCTGCTTGTCTTGAACTCATAGGGGTGGCCAAGGGCAACTGCACGCTGAGTGAGTGCATGCACGAGAAGGAATGTTTGTCTCTGGAACTGGCCGAGCCACTGGGGTTGGAGTCCAGGTCCCTCACTTACTAGCTGGGGGATCCTGGGCAAACTATGTAACTTCTCTGTGCTCCCATTTCCTCATCCATAAAGCTGGGATAATAGCTAGAGGTACCTCAGAGGGTTATTAGAGGAGTTAATTGTTCCACATATAGAAAAGCACTTTGAATGGTGTCTGGCACAGAGTAAAAAGTCAATAGATGTTAACTGACCCCCAAATACAAAGTCAAAATTATCTTCTCCATCCACAATTGCCTTCCTACTCAAAATATATAATATGTAAAAGTCGTAAAATGAGATGCCTTTACATCTGTATCTTGACAAGAGAGGATTCGTATTCTGGGCCCCACCACTCATTACTGTGTGATGTTTTGTAAGTGATTCAGTCTTCTGAATTCCAATTTTCTTCTCTATAAGATGGATATTAAGTAAAAAAAAATCTATTATTAGTAGTGAGAATTAAGTGAATAATGTACATAAAGCAAATGGTACTTCTTCTCCTTTTCATCCCCTGCCCTTTTATCTCCCCTCTACACAAGTTCCTTTGCAAGGCTGTGAGATGTGATCTCCAAACCAGTTTTCTTCCCCTCCTGTGTACACAGGAAGACTACATTTCCCAACCTCCTTTGCAGCCAAGGGCCTCATGTGACTGTGTTCTAGCCAATGGAATGTGGGCAGGAGTAATGTATTCTACTTCCAGGTCTGGCCTTAAAATTTCTTGTAAGATCTTTCATGCTCATTTTCTCCTCCACCTGCCAACAGGATGTGACTCAGGGTGACCCTGGAAACCACGTGTTGAAAATGGTGGAGGCCCTGCCAACAGAATCCTACCTTTCACTACCTATGCCTTATTGGCCTGCTTGCTCTGGGACATATGTATTAAACCATTGAGATTTAGGGATTATTTGTTACTGCAGCTAGCAGTTAGCCTGTCTTGACAAACAGAATTTTATAGAACCTCTACCTCGCGTATGTACCTGCATACATTCACATAAGATTTTTCACATATTTTAGAGTCTCCTTGGCCCCTAGCCCCCTCAAGCTCATCTATATGACCCAAGGTGAGGACCTTACTCCTTTAAAAAACCAGACCCAGCAGTTGTTATTGGTGGTGGTGGTGAGATAATTCCAGAGAGCAACTTCCTGGCTTCAGGGCCTCCCTCTGGCAGAGAGGTCCTGAAGATAACCTCTTCCCTAAGAGATTTTAGTGACAGCCTCACCTCTCAGGGCAGAAGTCTCCTAAGAGGGCCCTGTTCATCATCCAGACACTCTTCCTCCTGCTGCAGTTGTCAAAGTGCCTGCTCTCCTCCTAATGGCACATCCTCCAGATCTGATGGGTCATGGGTCACAGGATTAGGCTCCTCTCAGCGGATCCCCAGAGACTTGGCTCAGTTCTCCCCCACCCTCCAACCCCTCAACATACATCCCTCCTTCTGCCTCGGGTGAGATGGACTCCTTCAGTGCTGCCTCCCCTATTAAGTGGAGCGCCCTCTGGAGGCTGGAGGGCTATGCTGCATCCATCCCCTTTCTCAGAACTGGCTGCAGGGTTGGGGTGTGGCAGATGTTAGTTTTGCACAGGATTGCTGATTTCAGGGATCAGGGACTATCTTTATGGTGTTCTGGAAAAAAAAAAATCCTGAGCTTGGATGAGGTTTATTATAAGAGTTAAAAATAATAACGACCTTAATGTATTAAGTATCTGTTCTGTTCCAGGCCCCCTGTTACCTCTTTAAATCCTTCTCCATTATACTGTGACGTGAGTTTTAAGTAGCCTGTGGTCCAGGTGAAGATGTGGAGGTTTAGAGATGTCAGACCTGGGGTCCCAGAGCCACTTGAGTTTTAGAAAACCCACAGTGTTTGGCTGCAGAATGTAGTGTGGATGGGGATGCGACTGATGGGAAAATCCCTGTAGAAAGCTATTGTCATTGGCCTGGGGATAGGTGGTGGCAGGGCAGGAAAGTGTAAATTGGCACTCGTGGCAGGGGAGGTCCTCTGGAGCTTGGCACTTGGTAAACTTGGTGTTGCACGGGGCGTATGCTACCCACACCCTTGGCCAAGGGCAGGTGCTGCCGTGGTACCCATCCAGGTCCAAGTGAGTGGCTGGGAACCCATGGCAGTGTTTTCCCCTTGCAGGCCCAGGCTTGGGAGGCAGTCCCTCTGGGCATCCTGTCATCACTGGTATCTTTGTTCCAAGAAAGAGACAAAAGAAAAGTAGAGAAATGAGGGACCAGCCTCCTGCCTGTCCTGAGAACCCAGGGCACCTGGGATCCTCAGGGTGGAAAAGCCCTTTGATGGTTCGAAAGCAGGTTCCAGAAGCCTCGCTTGGAAGAGAAAAAGGAAGCCATCTCTTTTGGGTTTTCATCTAGGTTTTTGAAAAGCAAAGCTGACTGGCGAGAGCTGCCTGTCTGAAGTGTGTTTTATCTTAACCTTTCCATGTAATCCTGAAAGCCCACCTAATCAATTGAAGATCATAAAATATTAGACTTAATGCTGCAAAGTGCTGCTTTTTAATTCACATAACAAGCTCCTAAATAATTCAAATAGCAAATAGACCCTGCAAGTCAATGGTGGGAGGCTGCCTGGATCAGCGGGAGAGTGTCAACACATGCCGCATTTCCCGGATCGACTCCATTTCAAGAACCCTATTAAGTTAATTGCCGGTTTCTGACAGCAGAGAGCATGCTGGGAGCACAGCAAGCTTTATTAGCCTCTGTGGCATCTGGAGACATCAGCCATTTTGCCCCTACTTGCAGGCACCAGGAGCAGCATGGAAAAAAAAAAAAGTAAATCAAATTATGGGACAATAAATGCTTTTGGCAACACGTGGGCATCAGATTCATTGGCAAATCTGAAAGAGTTCCAGTGTCAATTGTTGACCTGTTAAATTTTTTGCAGCAACACCATCTATTTGTTGCAAAAGTCTCATAGGATTCCATGGAATGGTTACATCATTTGGCACGGCACGGCTGATGCAGGTAAGCCGTGCAGTTGAGGGGCCCCCATCCCCTAAAGAAACTACTGGGTGGCGAGAGTCTGTAGAGTGGGAGTTGGGTGGCCATTTAGAGAGGAGTCAAACAGGCCAGCTATCCCACACAGCCCAGATGTTACACATTCGAGTTTGTAAGCAGACCTGCCTGGATTTGCAGATCCAGTGGAGACACCCACGAGGTGGTGGGCACCTGGAGATGGGCAGGGAAGAGAAGATGTGTAAAGTCAAGGTCCCCGGCCTTCTGTCCATCGAGAGGTTCCCAAGGGTATTGTGTCCTTGGCAGCCCGGAGACGTATTGAGTGTGGAAAGGGGTGGGGGCATCCTCGCAGCTTGGACATCTCCCACCAGGTCCCAGTCTGGAGAATGGGGCTCTGATCTATCCAATGCCCATTTTTAATACCTGAGAAAACACAGGCAGGGAGAGATCCTGCCATTGTCCCAAAGTCACATAGCCACAGAGTCACATAGTCTCTTCTGTTGCCTGGCATCACCCCATTTTGTGCTTTTTCTCTTTCTGGCTTCCAGATTATGGTGCTATGGTGACAACCTAGATTAGATCTAGATTCCAATCCTGATTCAACCATTTATTGTCTGCATGACCTTAACTTAAGCAAAATATCTAACTCTAATGGCCCTCTACCCTGTTGGCAATGTACGGATGAGGTGCCTACCTGAGGGATTCTTACACAGAGGACTGAATTAATCCTGTATGTTAAACATGTGGTTAGGGCCTCAAGCTTGGTAGCCAATCGCTCAGCATAATTTGCTTCCCATCATCTGCGTGAGGGACCCATGTGAGTAAGACATAGATGGGCAAGATTATTTGTGCTTCCAGATGATTCCTTTACAAACCAATAAGCTTCCAATTTATTGGCTTTGCACATCTGAATTTTGACATCAAGTTGACATCAAGTGGCTCAACTGATGCTCTCAAGACTCTCCTTGCCCCAGTCTTTAGATCAAGCCTCAGTGTCTGCAGAAATGAGACTTAAGATCAGGCCCTTGATACAACAGGAATATAATAGGAAAGAACACTGTGAATGACTGAGGGGCTGAGGAGACTGGGGGAAAAATTGACAGCAGGTAGAAGGACAGCAGGTGCGTTGACTGTTCTGATCCTGGTTCTCAGGCTCCCCTGTATTCACGTGGGTTGCTGCACTTGGATGCTGGAAGGGGTCCCAGACATAGAGTCTAGCATCCTCATTTCATGGGTTGTGGACTTGAGGCTCAGAAAGAGGTGGTGACTAGCCTGAGGTCACACAGCTAATTCATGGTGAAGCAGTGACAGAAGCTGGGTCTCTCCCTGCCAGTCCTGTCCTCTTTCCAGTTCGCAGACAGTTAGGATTGACCTTCATGGTGCTAGAGCCAATTCCACCTTAACATGAGAAAAAAATAGAGCAATGCCACTGCCCAAAGCCTTGCCACCTCACGCCTTTACAAAGAGAGGATGTGCCATTACCCCAAGACGGCTCTCTGAAAATAATAATATTGGTTCACAACTAATCTGTAATAATCACAGCTATCACTCTCAGGGGCTAAATTCCAGCTACTTTATTTACATTGTCCACAGAGCCCTTTGCCGTGGGTGTTACTGGTGATTCCCATTTTTCAGAGAAGAAGACTCAAACTCAAGGGTTAAGTGGTTTGTCCAAAGTCACACAGCTGTTAAGAGTCAGAGGTAGGATTGGAACCAGGCTTCATTTTGACTCATGTCCTTTTCCTGTGGCAGTACCCTCCCCCTGCACTGGATTTTGGCTTAGGCTGGAGGTCTCTAGAAGGTAAAACGGAGAAGGATGGATCACTCTACCTGGGGTCTAGCACTAGTTAAGATGGGTGGGCACTCATGGGAAGGTGCTCTTGGATGCTCATCCTGCACCATGATGTTCTGTCTGTCCCCCTCCCCACTTGTGTTTCCTGCCAACAATGGTTTAGTAGCCAGGGACCCAGAGCTTCCCTTTCACACAATCACCAGCCTCCAGTAACTAAATATATATATTAGGAGTAGGTTCAGCTGAACCCAACAGAAAACTCCATTAATAATGGCTAAGTGTGTAAAGGTTTCCCCTCTAGTGGACAAGAATCCTGGGTAGGCTGGTGGGGTGGCTTCATGATCATCTGAGACCCAGGCTGTGTGTTTTTCTTCTTGTTCTGCCATTCCCAACATTTGGCTTCCATCCTCAGCATTTCAACATGCCTGCTGCAGCTCCAGCCATTGTGTCCACATTCCAGTTAGCAGGAAGGAAGTAAGAGGGTAAAACAAAGGGGGTTTTCTCTTGTCATTTTTCCTCGCTTTCAAAGACCTTTCCCTGAAGTCCTTCCCTATGAGTTTCTCTTGTTTCAATGTCTAGATGTTAGTCACGCAGGCATACCTAGCTGTAAGAGAGGCTGGGAAGCAGAGTCTTTCACTAGACACATTGCTACCCCGAGAACATAGAGACTCATGAGTGAGGAATAATGGGAGAAGCAGCAGGTTGACCCCGCCACAGCCTGGTTCTGTGGCACCTCTCCGCCTTGCCAAAGTGCTGTTGACGGAGAATGGTGACTTTTTGAATTAGAGAAAACTCAAGTTAGCTTTGGTCAGAGTTTTGTAACATATTTGGAGATAATTGGAAACGCCATGGGATGCCAGAGGCCTAGGGCTGGAAGCACTGTGCTTTCTGGGGCTGGCAAGGATGATGAAATCAACAGTAATTCACACTGTCAGAGACTTTCATCCCGCACCGTCCCCTTTCAAAGTATGGATATGTTTTATATCTCTCGGTTTCTTCTGTTCATGACACATTTATTCTGTGGGTCTTCTGAGGTTGATTGGGGGATGGCTTTTCTGTTCTGGAGGATTCAGGTGATTATCGGGCTGTAGAAACAAACACAGACACCACTGAGCCAGGTCTACCCATGTCCCCGGCACACTGTACGTGTGGCAAGTCATGCTATCCTCACAACAGGGAGAAGGATTATGATCCCATTTTACAGATGAAAAGTAGAGGCTCAGAGAGGCCAAGCAACTTGCCCAATATCACACAGCTGGTGCTAAGCACTGAATGTTTATGTCTGTCCCTTGTTCCCATATACGCTCTAATGCATAGGTTGTTGCCTCACTCCCAGTTTGAAGGTATTTGGAGGTGGACTTTGGGAGGTCATTAGGTTTGGATGTGGTCATGAAAGTGGAGCCCCCATGATGGATTGGTGCCCTTATAAGGGGAAGAAGGTTGCAGGGCTCTCCCTTTCTCTGCCAGGTGAGGACAGAGTGACAAGGTGGCCATCCACAAGCCAGGAAAAGAGCTCTCCCTGGGCATTGACCATGCTGGACCTTGATCTTGGACTTCCAGGCTCCAGGACTGTGAGAAATAAGTGTCTGTTTACACCATCACCTGTGGTATTTTTGTGGTAGCAGCCTGTGGTCAGTGCAAGAGCTAGAGGTTGTGCTTTCTGCCACACCACGAGGCCACCTGGTATGTTCCCAGCCTTCACACTCACTCCCCATTGCAGACAATGGCCTCTTGTGACAACAGGGTTGTCACTGAGACCTCGAAGCATCTGCAGCCTTCCAAAGTCCTTTCTTATCTCCACCTCTTCCTTCTTTCTCCTCAAGACCCTCCTCTCATCTTGCAAAGACCCCCGTGCAAGGGTGCCACAGGAATCCAGCCCCATCACCTGAACCCCATGTGGCTTGGCCAGTCATGCCTCCTTTTCTGGGCTCCTCCTGGCTCACGCTCTGGTCCAGGCCCCCCCACCCCCTCACATCTCAGCTCATCAAATTCTGACCCACATCACCTGCTAGCCAGGACCAGGGTCTGTAAATAGGAACAAAACATCCGCGGTTTCCATCCCCTGCACCCAGCAAGGGAAGCCCTTTTCCTGGCAGCCCCCAGAGGCAGGAAGAGCTGTGTGCGCAGCTGCAGCCCGGCTGCCTACCAGCGCTGCTCAGGTTTTCATATACATAATCTAAATATATGCTTTGAAAATTGAAAAGTGCTCACATATAGAATGTGGCTGTGGGGAGGAACGCTCTCTTTGAACATGTCTCTTTAAAGACAGAATTTGCCAAGTGTTTTCCTGCCCTTAAGGAGACACTTGAACATGGCAGCAGATGTAAAATGGAAATTGAAGTGTCTCTCCCAGGCCACCGTACACGTATAAAACCGGCACAGTCTATTCTAAGCGCTCATTAATAGCTGGTCTCTGAGGGCCCTGGCAGCAGCCAGAGGATTTTACTCATTAAAAAGGTGGCGAGGTAGAGTTTTGTGCCTTCTCCGTGTCTCACTGCGTGATGCTGGTGTTCAGATGTCGCCAGCAGGCCCCAGATGAGGGCCCTGAGTTTGCTGGCACGGGTGGATATTTTCTGAAGGGTTCGAGAGCATCACCCCCTCATTGATGGGGCAGGAAACCCTTGCTGTTCATCCAGTGGATTTATCCCTCTACAAAGGGGGACCCAGAACAGCATAAGCTCAAGGCAGGTGCAGAGGAAAGGGCTTGAGCTTGATGATAAAGGGTCATCAGTGATTCTCAGCACAGCATCGTGGTCTCCTGAACGCCACTGAAGATGTCACAGCCACCAGGCTTGGTAGTGGCAGGGAGGCCTGGGGTCCTCAGATAGGCGTGGAAGGAAGCAGACCCTTAGAACTGCAGGTGTGCAGACTGACAGCGCCCCTGGCTCTCCCGTCCAGTGATGCCCACTTGCAGGAGAGCCACTGGTTTATTCTAGAAAGAGAGGATCCCAGCTTCTTCCCTATTTTTTTTTTTTAACCTCCGCTCTTTGTTCTGTGTTTTGATTCTCCCACCGTCAAGATCAGTGTTTGTCCTCTTTTCTCCTCTCTTATGACATCGTCTTGGCCCCACTGGCACACCTGCAGGGACTCTGGACAGTTTTCTGAAGCCTCATTGGCCTCGCCACTTTAGTACCTTCTACCTCCATGTGTTTTTTTCCCTGCTTTGGACTTTTAGTGTTATTTTCCTTGACACGCTTCTGCTGCCCTTCTCGTAATCCGTCAGATGTCTCCTCCTCTGAGAGGCCTTTCTTTCTTTCTCTCTCTTTCTTTCCTTTCTTTCTTTCTTTCTTTCTTTCTTTCTTTCTTTCTTTCTTTCTTTCTTTCTTTCTTTCTTTCTTTCTTTCTTTCTTTCTTTCTTTCTTTCCTTCTTCTTTCTTTCTTTCTTTCTTTCTTTCTTCTTTCTTTCTTTCTTTCTTTCTTTCTTTCTTTCTTTCTTTCTTTCTTTCTTTTTCTTTCAATTAAAGTACACTTAATTTACAATGTTGTGCCAATTTCTGTTGTACAGCAAAGTGACACAGTCATATATATATATATATATATATATATATATATATACAGACACACATTCTTTTTTTATATTATTTTCCATCACGGTCTATCTCAGCAGATTGGATATGGTTGTCTGTGCTATACAGCAGGACCCCACTGCTTCTCCATTCTACATGTAATAGTTTGCATCTCTGAACCCCAACTCCCAGGCCCTCCCCCACTCCCCCTAGGCGACCATGAGTCTGCTCTGTGTCTGTGAGTCTGTCTCTGTTTTGTAGATGGTTCATTTGTGGAGAGGCCTTTCCTAATGTGTCCACCTCCCCCTGCCCCTCTGCTTATTGTTCCATTAGCACAGGTTGGAATGACCTCGTTCACTTGGTAGCTCCCTTGCTTATTGGGGTCTCCCCACTCTCCAAGGGGAGGGCCGGGGGGCATGAACTTTCTGTGTTTTCCCATTTCCCAGTGCTCAGCAAGCCTGACCCCGAAATGTACTTGCTTTATTGAATGGGCCAAGAAACCAAGGAATGAATGAAGGGTCCTTTTGTCCCAAAGCTTGGCTCTTAGTCACTTCACTAGGAGCAGCCCTCTGGGGATTTGGGGGTGACCCTTAGTAGCTTCTGGGCTGTGGTCCCTAACTCTCCCAATGTTCCCTGCAAGAGTGCCATGGGGTTGCCCCATGTGGCACATTAACTCGAGGTCACCCCAGGGCACAGGGTGGAGATTAAGAAGGTGGCTGTGGTGTGGAGTTCCTGCAGAAAGTGTGTCCTTGTTTGTTGTAGTGACACGATGTCAAAATTGTGTTGAGAAATTCATTTGTCTATTTTTACCCCTGTTAGCAGGTAGAAAATATGTTACTTTTGAAATATTAACCAAAAGTTGCCTTGTTTAAATTAAACTTCAAAATAATTAAGTCCAACATTAATAAAATGGGCTCAGAGTTGGAGGGGCTAGAGAGACGGAGGAAACATTCAGAAATTATGATTATTTTTACACAGAAGTCACCTTCATCTCTAGAAGGATGTGAGTTGGCCTATAGAAATGCATCCATTACACCTTCAAAAACTGACCAGAAATCCAAGGGGAGGGAAAAGAAGGCAGCAAAATCCATTCAAAGGAGGACTTACTATTCAACATGCCCACCATGAGGGTCTGGATGATTTGGGCTACTGTGTATTTGGCTCTGAATTTCCGAGAAGCCCAAGCAAAGAAGGAAAGAAGAGCAGCTGATGTTTGCAGGAGGTACAAAGCCTTGAACTTTGGAGGGAAGACAACCAAGAGGGAAGAGTGGGGATAGCTTTGACTCTTTTTAAAAAAGAATTTCAGATAATTTCTTAAAAGGTCAAAGAATTGTCCCTCATGGTCTCAAGGTACCCATCATGCTGCTGAAATGTCCCTCCCCTGTTACTTAAAACTGCCTGGGGGAGGTCCCCCTCTTGTGGCTCAGCAGTAACATACCTGACTAGTATCCATGAGGATGTGGGTTTGATCCCTGGCCTCGCTCAGTGGGTTAAGTATCCAGCCTTGCCGTGAGCTGTGGTGTAGTTCGCAGACATGGCTCAGTCCTGGTGTTGCTGTGGCTGTGATGTAGGCTGGCAGCTGCGGCTCTGATTTGACCCCTAGCCTTCCATGTGCTGCAAGTTCAGCCCTAAAAAACAAAACAAAACAAAACACACACACACACACTGCCTGGGAAGGGATGTGTCCTGGTGCTCTGATGGCACAGAGGCACCGTGGCTCAGAATCCCCCCTGGCATCTGTCTGCAGAACCACCCTTAGGGCATCCCTTCCTGGGATGAGCATATGATTATGCTGCTGCTTAATCATGATGGGGGTTCCAGGGACAGACTGCAATTGAGGTGAGGGAGGGCAGAGGACTGGGACCCCATGACTGCATTGGGTGGGAGGTGAGGGTTTGGGGCAATGCTGAGGACAGGTGCACTGATTTCCCAAGCACAGCACAGTGGGCCTGGATGATGCGGAAGGTCAGTGGGATAAATGTCTATTTGGGGTACTACTGAGCCATACTCGGATGGGTGTGACCCTGGTCTCACCTGTGCATGGGGCACCCAGAAGTGCGACTGGTCCACAGAGGCCCTGGAATCCCCAGACTGTCCTAACGACAGGGTCAAAGTCTTCTCTGGCCCTGGGGAGCATTGTGTGTTCATCTGTGCATTGCCAGAATCTGAGACCACACTCAACAAGTGTCCTGAGTGAGGGGATGAATTCATGACTGATCAAGTATTCGTCATGACTACCGTGGTCCACCAAATCCCATCTTTCTTTAGCTACTGCTCAGGGCCACTTCCTCCAGGAAGCTCTCCCTGAATTCTCCTGCCCACCCTTCTCAGGACTCGGAGAGTGCCAGGGTGTGTGACCAGCGGGGAACTGCTTCCATAGGTGCCAAGACTAGTAGGTGTTTCTTGTGTTTTCAGTCGTTCCTCATTCCAGCCAGACAAACTCATTTCTTCAATGTATATTCCTTCAGTTCTTAGCATCCATGTCACACTGTATGAGACCAGAAGAATTTAAGAGTAAACCAGACAGATGAGGAGCTGAGCATCTAGTTCAGGGATTGGCCAACTGCTGCCTATGGGCTGAATCCAGCCTCTGCCGGTTTTGTAAATAAAGTTTTACTGGTGCCCAGCCACGCCCACTTATTTGCATATTGTGTGTGACCACTTTGGAGGAACAGGGGCAGGCTTGAGTTGTCGTGACAGCGTAGGGCTGGCGAAGCCTGAAATGTTTGCTTTCTGACCCTTTCAGAAAAGTGGGCTGACCTGGGTGGGGAAGACAGCCTAGAAAAAGATCCTTATAGCAGGATATGTGCCCCGAGGGCCAAGAACAGGGTGATGAAATTGAGGCCAGCTGGGCTGGGGATGTGTGCTCTGTAGACAGGGCAGCTAGGGAAAGCCACTCTAGTGCAAATGTTAGGCGAGCAGAGACATGAGGGATGGGAAGGTTGCCATGTGAACAGCTGGGGAAGAGCATTCCTGGCAGAGGGAACAGCATGTGCAAAGGCCCTTAAAAAAAAAAAGCTGTGTGGCTGAGAACACTGTCAACAGGAAGCAGGTAGAATAAGACCAATGTTGGGAGGTAGACAGAGAGGTTAGATCTGTGGGTCCCAGGAGGGTGATATGTCCTCTAGAGGTCACTTGGGGTATTTGTCGGGGGGAGATGCCAGATAAGCAATGAGTAGGCACCAAGGGTGCAAGATTTCAGTCGGTGCCTTTAAGAGTCCTACACAAAGATGGACTGGCCTGGGTCCTGCAGATTTGGGGATGTCCCAGGAGATAATCACGTAGGTAAAAAGCCAACTTCTACTGATCTAAGCCTGGACATAACTCTCTAATTCATATACACAGAAAGTAATGTCAGCACGGTGTTAATGATACCCTGAATTTTTCTAGGAATGGAACTACTGCATAAATTAAGGGGCGATCACTCTGTGTTTTGTTGGGAACATTATCAAGCAGGGTTTGCCATGTTGGGAAAATCATGTCATCCCTGGCAACATCACTCTTGGTATTCGCGTCTCCAAAACAACACCGCTGTTGTCAGTCTGTGCTTCTCGTGGTGGCATTCACTATGACTTTTCACACGAACACAAATTCTCGGGCTGATGAGTGAAGTCTTGTCACAGAACTTAGCTACTGAAGTGCATCTTGCTTTGATACAAATTACTTTTCCCCCCTCCATATTCAAGTTAATATGTTATTATAGTGATTAAAACATCTTGGGTAGATAAATTACATTACCTCTGGATTCTGTTTCAGGCTAGCAAAGGAACCATCGCAAAATATAGGCTGAGAGAAGTACCAGGGCTGGATCACAAAGTTTTCTGTGGATCTTGAGACAGAATTTGGATTTGAAGCTCAGAAAAATGAGGCGCCATGGCAGGATTTGCCGATGAAGTGATGGGTTCTCTCAGGCAAGGGTGACAATTATGCCGCCTCCTTTTCTCTTTGATCTTCCGTCCCTCTCCTTCCAGCACCTGGCACAATGCTGGCTGCCTGGCAGGCACCCTGTAAATTAAAGTGCTACCAGCCAGAACAACCTCAGCCCATGAGCTAAGCAAGTCTGTACGCCTCCCATACAAATGAGATCACTGAGGCCGAGAGGGGTTAAGCTGCTTGCTTGGAGCAGGAAATATCTGGTAAGTGATATCTAATAAATAGGGGTTTAGGGGGAGAGGGGTTGGGGTACCTGCCTCCCTTTCCTGCCCCCGAGAGCAGTGCTCTGTGGCTTCCTTGCCTGCTGATCCACCTGCTCACCCTGCCCAGGTCCAGCCTGGCTCGCAGCCCTTCCTGCCCCACTCCTGTTACCTGCCCGATGCTGCAGGCATCACTGTGTCGCCGGAGCCAGTTCCTACCCCTTCAGACCCCAGGCCAGGAGCTAAGAATATCTCCAAGAGTCTTCCCCGACACCTGCAGCAGATGTGCCCACAAATTACCTGGTCCCAGCGGTAGGGAGCAGGCAAGGAAAGGGCAGCGTTTTCCTAAAAGCATTGCACATTTAATTTGCAAAGTTACATCACACATTCATGCACAGGGCAGCTTTTGGGAGCTGATTTCAACACTAGAGGCGGGTTGGGTATCCCGGGTGTGACCTTTACAGGTTGGCAGGGCAGGTTTGGGGGGCATGTAGACACCTGTGAGTGTCAGATGCTCTCACACATGGGGCAGATGGGGAGAGACAGATATTCCAGGGGCCCCTTCTCTGCAAGTGCTCACTGGGCACCTCCACAGGCATCATCTCACTTCTTCCCGAAAGAAACCCTGCCAAGTGCGCCTGAGCCTGGCCGCATCTCACGAGGTCACGTGTCTTCCCATCCCTTATAGACCATGTGACATGCGCAGACCCTGAACTTGAACCCAGGTGTCCAGACTCCTAAACCCACATTTTCCCACCACCCAGTGCAGTTAAGAAATGTGAACGGGAGTGACAGGTATTATGTATACAGAGGGTAAAAGCACATGCACATCTAGCTGCACCTTTTAAAAATTATTGGATGGGCCTGGGTACTTTATTTATGAGCGTCACAGGAAAAGCTGTGGAACTTGTGTGAGATTTCAGCCCGGAGTGGGTCAAGAATTGTCCACAGCAGTAGTGAAACTGCAAGGTGTCGAAATGAGTAAGACTGAGGTCTATCGAGAGTCCCACTGAGTCCAGCTCACTCAATTGATGAATTAATTGTCTTGAATTATTATCAGTAATTTTAGGGCTTTGAAAAATTAACTCGAGGTAGTTTTATCTCAGAAGACACCATTTAGAAGTTGACGGGGCTTCCTCCTGGATCTCGCAGAGAACTCTACACAGTGTTCTGTGGTGATCTGTTTGGGAGAGGAAGCTGAAAGAGAATGGATGTGTGTACGTGGGAAATGGAATCACTTTGTTGTACAGCAGAAATTAGCACAAACTTGACATCAATCAAATCAACTGTATATTAATAAAAGTTGAAAAAGTAAAAAAAAAAGGTCTATTTGGTTTCTAAAATTAATATTAGATACATTACAAAGTTAATGTTCTTCCTTAGGCTTTTAAACTATGCTTAAAGTTATATTATTCTATTTATTTTCTTAGTGATTTTTTATTGTGATAAAATACATATAACATAAAATTTGTTTTAATAATTTTTTTGCTTTTTTTTTTGTCTTTTTGCCTTTTCTAGGGCTGTGTCCATGGCATATGGAGGTTCCCAGGCTAGGGGTCGAATCAGAGCTGTAGCCACTGGCCTATGCCAGAGCCACAGCAAAGTGGGATCTGAGCCGTGTCTGCGAACTGCACCACAGCTCATGGCAACGCCAGATCCTTAACCCACTGAGCAAGGCCAGGGATCAAACCTGCAACCTCATGGTTCCTAGTCAGATTCGTTAACCACTGTGCCACGACGAGAACTCCTAATTTTTTTTTTTTTTTGCTTTTTATGGCTGTACCTGCAGCATGTGGAATTGTTCCTGGGCTAGGTGTTGAATCAGAGCTACAGCTGAGGCCTATGCCATAGCCATGTGGGATCCGAGCTGCATCTGCAACCTATACCACAGCTTGTGGCGATGCCGGATCTTTAACGCACTGAGCAAGGCCAGGGCAGGGATTGAACCCACATCCTCATGGAGACTACCTCAGGTTTTTAACCTGCTAAGCCACAATGGGAACTCTGTTTTAATCATTTTTAACTGCATAATCCAGTGGCATTAAATCCATCCACATTGCGGTGCATATCTATACTTTTTAAAGACACCTAAGAAACCTCTTCTGAAAATTCTAGCAAAGAACAAATGGATCAAAGGCTTCCAGGCGAAAAATCAGCCTCCCATGCCTCCCGTGGCCACTTCCCAGGGTCCAGGGAGCACTTGTAAGCGTGTCCCCTCCTCAGTGAGATGCGTGTTTCTGCCGGGTCTGCTCAGTCGCTAAGACTTCATCACTTGTTACCACTGAGGGAGCATCTCAAGCCCAAGCTGCCTCTTCCTCGCCCTCTATTTCAAAGCGAGGTTTCCCCAAGCCAGATTTACATTTTCAAAAACCCTTCAGATAATCACAAACCCAGGAAACTTCCACTCCTCTGAGGTTTAATTAGAAGAAACTGTCTTTCTGGTACTTCCGAGAGCCTGGCTCTCAATTTCTCCGTGCAAAGGGAAGGTTCACAGCGGATGAGGGGGAGCAGGCAGAACCTGCGAACAGCTCCCCGCCCCCGCATCCCCCTCGCCCCCTGCCACAGAGAGAAAGCCGAGTTGCAGGTCATTGAAATTACATGGCGAGTGTGCCCAGTATTATTAGGACCCAGAGAATGGGGACGATCGGAACGCAGGATAACACATTAGCGATAGATAATAGAGTCTAAATAAACATAATCAGCTTTCCTCTCTGTCTCCAGACCAAAGCTTATCTATAAATACCCTAATGACACCCCACCAGCCAATTACTCGTTTCTTGGAAGAGCCCCTTATTAATGGCGTTGCAGTGAGGGAAAAACATTAATTATTGGACACAGTGGGATCTTTTACGTTCTGTCTGGTCCGGACAGCACCAATTAATGCAACAATTATTATCAACGACCGTGGCAGCATTCTGAGTGCAGCCACCCTGGGCTGGCTCGATGGGGTGGGAGAACATGTGCCTGAGGGACCATCACCCACACTCTTTAGAGAGCCTGCTTCTTCCTCGCCGCTGTGGAAACCCCTGGAACAAAGCAGAGGGTGGCCAGAGTGTGTTGGTTTTTTTTCCTTTTAAGTCCCAGGGTAGTGCTCCTGGAGCGCTAAGTAGGGGAGGGGGGAGGAGTCAGGCACTGGTCTGTTGTGTCAAGTTGCTGAATGAAGCCTGGCAGAAGCCTGGAGAAGACAGGCCACATTCAGGGCATGGAGCACCTGGCTTGGCCCCTGCCCAGTCCTCCAGTCCCTCTCCTCTCACTCCTCACACTCCCCATGGCTTCTCTCTCAGGTTCAACCTTATTCAATTCAGCCCTCCTCCGTCCTGCCCCAGGACATTTGCTCAAGCCTGAAAGATCTCTTTCTGCCCTTTGCAAGGCTGGCTCCTTTCTCCTACGAAGGTTCCCTCCATGGTGAGGTCCTCCTTGAGCCTGAGCCCATAATATACCTCTCCTTTAAAATTAGTCACTTCTTGTTTCTATTTTTTGCACAGCATCTATCACAAATTCTAATAGATTTAACGAACGGTAAATCTCATCTTATTTGTGTCTGTTTCTGCCACAAAAACGCATGCTATATGAAAGGAGAGACTTTGTCAGTTTTCTCTAGCATCTGGCTTAGTGTCTTGCATTTAGTACGATCTCAATAAATATTTGGTAAGTGAATAAATAACTCCATGCCTTGTATAGAAACAATTTATACTTAAGGGGCTCCATGCGAGGTATCACAAAAAGTAAACTAGCTATTCTCTTGCAGAAATTCCACAGAGGAGTTCCTTGGTGGCCTGGAAGTTAAAGACTGGGTGTTGTTATTACTGTGGCGTGGGTTGGAACCCTGGTCTGGGAACTTTCGCATGCCATGGTATGGCAAAAACAAACAAACAAACAAACAAAAAAACCTCCATAGGAAAAATTCAAACAGTTTTTTTTTTTTTCTTTTTGGCTTTTTTAGGGCTTATGGAGGTTCCCAGGCTAGGGGTCGAATCGGAGCTGTAGCTGCCAGCCTATGCCACAGCCACAGGCATGTGGGATCTGAGCCACATCTGCAACCTACACCACAGCTCAGGGCAATGCTGGATCCTTAACCCACTGAGCAGGGCCAGGGATCGAACCTGCAACCTCATGGTTCCTAGCTGGATGCGTTAACCACTGAGCCACGATGGGAACTCCCAAACAGTTCTGTTAGTAGCAATAATGTCTCCTGCAATTTCTATGTCAGTTCTACTTCTGTATTTAAAAGTGGTGAGTGTGCTTGAAGGGTCTTTGACGGGCTGTCCTGTAAAATATTGGCCTCTCTTGTACACATCATGGGTACTTTATTGGAGATGGCCAAAAGTGAATCTGTTCTGCCCAAGGTATAAAACAGTTGCAGGAATGCTTTTATTTTTCTCTTCTCAGTGACAAGAAGAGGATCCCTTCTGGGAGGCGTTAATTACAGAGCACTTTGGAAAATTGGTCCACTGAAGGCTGGGAGGACTCCCCAGAGCCTTGGTCAGGGCTCTGAGAAGAGGGTGTGCCCTTGTGGTTCTCCTGGAGAAAGAGCGCCAGGCTATTTCCACTAGAAGTTACCCTTTGGAGTGTTAAAGCAGCTCGTACATGTTATTCAAGATCAGAGCCAAGTTCAAGAAGCTTTTTCAACCTTGGTGAACCTTAGCAATTGCGGGGGTCCAGCCTTATGTGATCTTCTTCTAAAGTTTTATCACCAACATGGAACCATGGAGGCTGAAAGGCCGCTCTGGGGAGTCCTTAGTCCAGGGCTGCTGTACAGATGTGGCCATGGCAGGCAATATCATTCCAGCTTTCCTAAATAACCATCTCCAGGGAAATACTTAGAAATGACAGGGATGCCGAGGGCATCTGTCAGGGCTGTTTTTGCTTTCATCTCCTGGAGAGTGGCAATGACCTCAACTCACAATGATCTCACCCCTCCGCACGCCTCCACCACACTTGGTTTTGACCCCGCATTTGGGCTAAAGTGTGGACCTCCCAGCACCTAGGATGTTTGGGGGCAGACAGGTTATAAGTTGCTGGAGGGTAGGGTCTGTGGTGTCCCTACCCAGCTCAGTGCCAACTTGGTGGTGCCAGCTTAGTGATGTTCAGCAGAAGTCTGTTCCAATGCCATGTTGCAATGACATTGTAAGTCTCTGACTCCTAGAGAGCAGGAATCACAGACTCTGTCTATCCAAGTGCCCCCCATGGACTTTCATCTTCACAAAGAGTGGATGTGTGGACCTTCCAACAAAGCCGTCCGAGAGGCATGTCAAAAGTGGCTGTCCTTAGAGTTCCCGTGTGGCTCAGCCGTAAACAAACTTGACTAGTATCCATGAGGATGCAGGTTTGAAACCTGGCATTTCAACCAGTGGGTGAAGGATCTGGTGTTGCTGTGAG
This sequence comes from Phacochoerus africanus, assembly GCF_016906955.1. Taxonomy (NCBI): domain Eukaryota; kingdom Metazoa; phylum Chordata; class Mammalia; order Artiodactyla; family Suidae; genus Phacochoerus; species Phacochoerus africanus. Next base: position 128,166,249 of record NC_062558.1, read on the forward strand.
CTGTGGTGTAGGTTGCAGATGAGGTCGGATCCTGCATTGCCATGGCCGTGGTGTGGGCCGACAGCTGCAGCTCCAATTGGACCCCTAGCCTGGGAACTTTCATATGCTACAGGTGCAGCCTTAAAAAGAAAAAAAAAAAAAAAAAGAAAAAAAAAGCGGCCATCCTGCTACAGAAGGACCTTCCTTTTCCTTCTACCAAGCAGGAGCATTTTGGGTTACGGGGAATTTTTGTATGCTCAGGTGAAAATAAGAATGAGGCATAAGAGTCGGGTCATTCCAAACAAGGAGGCCGACTGATCTCGGTTCAAATCCTGGTCTTGCCACCTACTGGCAGGAGGCATGGGACTTGTTGCTGAATCATCTGGCATCTTGGTTTCCTTGTGTGTAAGATGGGAATGGTCACAACCCCATCATGCCAGTGGGGTGTTCCATGGGGTGACGTGGTCAATAGGATGTTTAGCTTGAGGTTCGGGGTGAAATAAACCTCCAATAAATATTAGCTGCTGTGGTTTGTACTGCAGTCAATGAAGAGCTTCCACACACAGAGTGAGGGCAGCTGACAGATTTATAGCGGAGGCCCACTGGGGGCCAAGAGTTCTCCTCAGCCCTGAGGACAATGACAAAGGTTGATTCTGTCCCAGGAAATCTGTTGCACGTTAACCAGGCGTGGTTTCCTGCTGAGTGGAACTTGTTCTGGGGACCGTGACCTGTGTTCTGCAGGAGGACAGCTCCCATGGATGCAGAGTGTTTGATGGAAGAAGGTGGGTGGCCATGGAGCATGGGGCTGCTTCTCAAAGCACCAGTGGGGTTATCTGGGGTGTATGTCCCACCTCACTGGAGTCCCCAGACGACGCTGGACAATCATTAACCATCTTTAAATCAACCGGTGCCTGCAGCCACTGAGAAATGCCAGCGTCAAAAGACCTGGTTCATAAATCATGGGCTGCGATTCAGAATGTCTACTTTTAGGACTTGAAATCAGGTCTCGTGTTTGAAACTACAGTTTGTTTTCTCTGTTTGGGGTGTCTTGATATGTTTGACATTTCTCTTTTTTTAATGTTTTTTTTTTCTTAGCCTTTTAAAATTTTTTAAAAAATGAAAAAATTTTAAATTAGAGTTGATTTACAGTGTAGTGCCAGTGTCTGCTGTACAGCAAAAGGACCCCGTCGTGTGTGTGTGTGTGTGTATATGTGTATATATATATATATATATATATATATATATATATATATATATTCTCTTTCTCATATTCTCTTCCATCATGTTCTCTCCCAAGAGACTGGATATAGTTCCCTGTGCTGTGCAGTAGGACCTCACTGCTTATCTCCTAGAGGAGAACATAGGCAGAACACTCTTTTGAGATGTTTGACATTTCTTAACCAACTGAGAGTGAAAAAGATCTGGTTCCTATCAGCTGCTCGGGGCGGGGGCGGGGGGCGACTGTCTATTTCTTGGGGTCCTTCAGATCCCCCCGGGTGAATGTTGCATGTTCCCTTGAGTAGCCGTCTTGTTTGACCACCCCAAATATACTTTCTAAAGATGGAGAAAACCATCAGGCACTTCCTGTGATGTGGAAACGGAGAGGCAGAAAGGTATTTCATTTGTGTGGATTTGATGGGTAGGGCCTCTGGTTGGTCCGACTTGGTTTCCGTTGATTCTAATTCATCCTTCCTCCTTTTCTTCACATCCCTCCTTCTCCTTCTACGTCCGACTCTTTCGCCAACACCCAGCGATTCTCGATTTCCCGGAACGTTGAAGAATACAGTAGTCATTTCGAAAGTGTAAAATGTCCTACCCCAAATTGCAGTGCTTCTCTTCCAATGATTTCCATTATTATTCAGGACAAATGACTTCTCCTTTGAATGGAGAGTGCAGTTAATTTCGAAAACCATTGCCTAAATTCCATGTCGGTGTCCAACCCTCTGTGGTGTCGTCATCAACTGCAGTGGAAGGACAGATGGAAAATAATGTCCTTCAGGGTTTTGAGGCTTTACTGACCCCCAATGAGGGAGTAAAACTCCTTCACAACTTGTTCACCGTTCCTCACGTTTTCTCCCCATCTAACCGTATTCCCATCATCCTTGCTACCTCGTGACATTTTGTGGCAAGGTCAGTACCTTCCTCCGTGCAGTACCCATCGGTGAACTTGTATAATTGGGGTCCCTCGCATAATAATGTGTACTTGACATAATTGCTCTAACCATGTACCTTATTTAATTGGAAACCAGGAAACTTTGAGCTGTCTAATGACATCATTTGACTTTTATTAATTTCTACCTATTTGCTTAGTTGCCCATTTCATTTCTATATGCATTCTAAACTTTGATAAGGAAAGGAAATGCTAGTTAGGTAGGTACCAACAGAGTTTATTCAAGCAATAAATGAAATATTGAACGAAAAGAAATGAAGTCAGTAATAAATGAGGCCTGCACAGATATAAATCCATGGTCCTGAAGACTATCTCTCTTGAGTACCAACAACTCCTTCCTTTATGCTGAAGATGGAAAAGTCTCCGGGGTTCCAAATTGCCTGCGGGTAAGGTGCAGGTGCAACCAGCAGGCAGAAGGCACGGGGAGGCCATGTACAGTGAGTGGCTGAGAAAATCAGTCCTTAGATGGGCAAGTTGTGTGATCTGCAGTAAGTTATCTGGGCTTGTGGGACCTCTGTTCTTTCATCTATAAAAAGGGAGCCCAAATTAGCCCCCATCTCACAGGCCAGCACTGGGCTTTAAGGAGATAATTCATGTGGTACACAGCACAGTGCCTGGCTCATCGACAATAGGTACTTGATAAAGGATAAAGGCTTTTCTAATAATTAGGAACCAGTAAGTAAAGGGAGGCGTGGGCTTCCTTGGGATGGGCTAGGGTGTCCCCTGCCACTGGAAGTATTTAAGAGCAGGTAACTGGCTTCTCAGAATTCCTTGTGCAGAAGAATTACCTGGAGAGCGTGTTAACGTTTGAATTCTGATTTACATAGGTTCTGGGTGGGGCCTGAAGTTCTGCATTTCTCCTGAGCTCCAGGTGAGACTGATGCTGCCATGACCACAGCTGGCTAGCAGGAAGCCAGCTGGTTCCTTGGGCGCTTGAGAAGGTCCACGACCATCCGGATGGAGCAGTGTGTGCTCCATGTTGTCCTAAATGGAGGCCACTGGCCACAAGTGCCAGTTGAGCCTTTGAAATGTGGCTGGGTCCAAATTCAGGTGTACTATGGGTGTACAATATGCAAAAACTTAGTATATTAAAAAGGACATAAAATACATCAATCATTTTTATATTGATTGCATGCTGAGGTGATAATATTTTCTATACACTAGGTTAAATAAGATATTAAAATTAATTTCACCTGTTCCTTTTTACTTATTTAATTTTTCACTATGGCTATTAGGAAATTTGAAACGACATGTGGCCCATGCTCCATTTCCATCCAGCAGTTCTGAGATGGACCGCCTCCAAGGTCCCTTTGGAACAGGTGCACCCAGGAGTCTATGGGTCTTCCCCTGGACTCTGAGCTGATGTCCACACGTGCCTAGGTGTGCGTGAGGATCGTGTGGCCTGTTCACTCCCACTGCCGATGGCACTGGGCAGGGGAGAGGCCAAGCTCAGGCTTCTCCAACCTCCATGGCCTGGGCCAAGGCTGCAGCGTGAGAAAGGAGCCTGTGTGTCTCTCTGCTTTTCTCTCCCTCTCAGTCTCCCTCAGAACAGGCGACAAAATGCTGTGTCCCTACAAGGATAACCAGTTTCTACCTTGAAAATGCAAGCTCTTGGAACCACCTCTGTAGAGGAAAGAAACTTTGGGTCTGTTACCCAGAGCTCCGTGTTTACACGTGACCTCCTGAGAAAATGATGGCTGTCTGGGGAGGCGTTTCCTTTGGGAGCTGGGGGTTTGGGAACTGGGGGAATGGGGGGAGGTGGGGGGAGAGGCCCTGGCCATGCCCAGGGACACAGCACCGTCTCCCGGAGGGTCGCCTGGTGGATGTGGCTCAAAGTCCCCTGAGGGTCTGGGGAACTGAGACCTGTCCCCCTACAAAGGACGTGGCAGTCAGAGGTGGGGATGGACATGTCAGGGGCAGCTGCTAGCCACTACCCCGAGCTCCATACACACAGACTTTAACATCCTCGACTCTCTGTTACCTGTGTCCAGCCCCCCTCCACTTTTTTTTTTCAGTGTAGAGTGTTTATATGCATAAAAGTGAAACGGGGACCTAAAAACCACCTGCTATTGTCCATGCTACCATGTCCATCTTTCCTCATCTGTCTGTAGTGACAGCTGGATATGAGGTTCTGAGTTTTGCACAAGGAACAGGCTGAAACCTTCTCCTCTGACTTTGCCCAGCCATCAAATTGGACAAGACCCAGCTTGGGCAGCCATTCGGGGCTTGGACCCAGTCCCTACTCCTTTCTAGCTGGGGACCTCAGACAAGCGGGGCAGGGGCTCTGTGCCTTGGTTTCCTCTCCGTAAGGATGGCGATAATACCCCCACCCCCATCTCTGCAGAGCTCTTGTGAGAATTCCGGAGTTAACAGAGTAAGGGGCTGAGGGCTGAACACGTGATGGGTGATGGCTGTTATTCTTGGCTGATAAGTGCTCCCTGAATGGCAGCCTCTTTTTTCAGCTGGCAAATTACTTAGAAAAGCCCCCAAATTGCACACCTGATTGAGTAAGTCAGGTCCTGTGTGGCAATGATGTAACGTATCTATTTTGGGTGGACTTGGCAATTCAGGGAGTGACCCATTTTCCTGCACTTCATCGAGGTCGTTGCAGTGGATTTCATCAACCACCAGGTTTGGAAAGGAGCCACAAGGTTTGAAAGAGAGTCCCTGCCACTCTGGACTGCTTTCACTCCTTGCAGCTCAAGTCAGGGCTGGGAGGGGCGGAGGGACGCTCTCGTGATGACATCCACGTTCAAAATGATGGCAAGAGAGACGGGCAGGGCAGAGGAGCAGAGCACACGGACGCTGCGTGCCCCTCCTGGGGCATTTGCTGCATCACCAGAGGAGGTGGGAGAATTTTTGTTTGTTTGCTGAGTTTGCGGGCCTGGAAAAGGGAGGCTTGAGTATGTGTAGGTCCTTTTGAAGACTGAACGACAGCGTCCTGGGGGAGCACGTGCTGTGAAACTCTGGCCGTAGGGTGGCCCACAGCTCCCAACAGAGAGTGAGATGCTTCCTGAGCATCTTGTTGGACACCCTTGTCTGCCAGAATCTCTTAAAAAGTCTGAACTTGCACACTGGGAAGACATCCTCATGGATTTCTGTACCACCAATCCAGTCTATCGGAAGGAAACTCCAGAAAGAACAGAGAATCTGGGGGCTTAAACTCTCTTTGGGATGTGGCTGAGTAGGAATAAAAATGTTAGATGCACAAATAACTGCTTAACTAATTGACCCAGTGAAACTGGTAGCTGATAAATCAATCCTTGAATCAGATCTAATGAGAAGGATACTAAGAGCAGAGGTTTGGGGCAGGTGGTCCTGGATTAAAATCCTGCTTCACTACTATTGGCTGTGTGGTCTGATCAAGTCACTCAACCTCTCTGAGCCCCAGCATGCATATTGTGCAATGGAGGACAATGCCAACTTCAAAGGGGTGTCAGAGCAACTAGACAGGAGGTAATCTGAGGCCTCCTGAACCACCTGGAACAGATCCAGGCTCTGCTGGTCCCATGTGGCCCTTGGTTCACTGGCTGCTTCTCACCTTTCATGTGCAGCATAAAAGTCACCTCCTCAGAGAGGCCTTCCCTGATTACCCACAGAAAGCAGCTGGCCAACTCCTCCTACTCTCTATTACTTTCCATCACTTCCTCTGGTTTGTTTCCTTCTCAGCTTGAGACACAGTTGCAATTTTCTTATTTGTGTTTGCTTATTATTCTTTTTTGTCTGTTGATCACTGGCTGTCTCCATCTGGAGACTGAGGTCATTGGAGGCAGGGGTTTGATCTGTGTGCGTTGGCGTTTGGAGTGCCTCGATCTGTGCCTGGCTCACAACGTCTGGCTGGAGTATTTAACCAAAGATCCCTGTAACCTGCGCAAGCTTCTGAGCCTCGTTAGTCCTCAGTTTTTCTGTATCTGCGATACTGGGAACCACTTTACAGTGTGATAAGGATGCATTGAGAGGAGTTCCCTTGTGGTGCAGTGGGTTAAGGATCTGGTGTTGTCACTGCAGTGGCTCTAGTTGCTGCTGTGGTGCAGGTTGGATTCCTGGCCTGGGAACTTCTACATGCCGTGGGCAAGGCCAAAAGAGGATGCGATGAGACACAGTGTGAGTTTCACTGAGTACAGAAAATAACATAGAGCAGAAATCCATAGTGTTGGATAATATCATGAGATGGTATGTGGAATAATCAGTGTCCCCAAACAGCAAAGGTTTTGTTCTTTTTCCCTCTGCTCTTTTCTTCTGGGAGTTCGTATTTCTTGCAGTTACAAGTTACACAGAATGCACATTTTGGGATAACAGCTGTAATCCTGAGAAATGAGAAAAGAGAAAACAAGAGTTTTCAATTTCTCCATTTATGAAACTCGTGATTTCATAAAATGTCAGTGTGTGAGTTCACCCATTAACATGTAACCTGGCCAAATGGAGTCAGTCTAGTCGGGAAACTAGTATCTTTGGACTTAGCACTGTAGCCCCCAGAAGAAAAGCACAGCTCTTACAGAGGAAAAGTGACTATTTCTGTGCATTGAGGTCATAGGTTATATTTTCATTTCTTCTTGTGCCTTCCTTTTATAAATATTTAGCAATGCACATGCATGTCTCTGACACTCACAAAAATAGTATTCTAAGGATGTATAAGAGAAAATAGTATGTAAAATCATATGCTAATAGATTTGAACAACCCAATGAATAAAACTCTTGTCAAGAAATAGAAATTGACCAAAGAAAAATTATATTTCCATACATAGAGAAAAAAACCCCAACATTTTATTGGGATTGTGGCTGATTTCTTTTCCTTCTTAACATCCATCTTTAGTTTTCAAGCTTTCTTCAGGAAGTACAGTTAATTTTATAATAATAATAATAAAAAAAAAAGCCACGGAACCTAAAAATAAGAACACAGCACGAGTTTCCTGCGCTGTTGAAACATGAGCTTTGTGTGACCCCACAGACAGCTTGCAATGCTCTGGACACAAATACAGAATCCCTATCTTTCCCCACACAAGCTGGGTCCCAGAGCCTACATACCCAATCAGTAGCTCTCGCCTGTGTTCCCTCATATAAACTTCCCATTGAAACGGGCATTATTCTCTGGATTTTTACAGGTGAGGAAATTCAACCCAGACAGAATGGTCACTTACTTAAAGAGGCCCAGGTAATATAAGGGGGAAGAGGGACTCGAACCCAGGTCAGCCCACTTTCAAAGCCCACGCCTTTGTTACTATGTGAGTCTTTTTTATTATCATATCACAGCCAAGAACATTTCTTCGAGAAATCATCTCCCTTAAAGAGTTGGTGTTTCCTCATCCCTAACAACCCTGGAACCGAGTGGATCTCTCCTTTTACCTTGAGTGGCGGGAAGCCCAAGATTAATTTCAACATCCAATCATAATGCACGCTCTCAGGTTGCTACTCCTACTTATTTCTGTGTTTTGAAAAGAAGCAGGACTTAAGTAAGTCAGTGCATTTTGGAGATATGATTTGCTTACTAAAACCCCGCGGCTGAGTTTTCCGGGATGGACAAGCTACACGGACTCTTCCTAATTTTTGGCCACGACATTTGTTGAGACAACTCTGTGACCTGACCGTGTCTCTCTCCTTTGCTCTGGTCTGCAATTTCCCCAGCTATTAAAAGAGGAGTTTAGGCTGGGGAGGGTCCTTCTGGGCCCTTGTAGACTGAAAATGCTCTCCATGATCTAATGAGCAGGGAAGCCCTCTTTTCCCATCCTGCTGTGTCTCATTTCGAATTTTCTTTTTTAAAGCCACGTTGTCTTTGGTCCAAAACAAAACTGATGGGGAATCCAAGTACATGAAACAGATCACAGCAGAGCTCTTGCGGCTGGAATGAGGGCTGGGGTTGTGGGCCGAGAATTCTCACCTCTCCAACCATTCCCTGCCACCTACTCCTCTGCTCTCTCAAGCCCCCAGGACACCTGGGAGGCATTCCTAGTGCTCCAGGGAGCACCCTCTGAAACCACAGTATCACAGGATTGCTTTGCAAAAGCAGAATGGAATGCTCTTTGTAAAATATACCTGCTGGGAACCCAACCTGGATTGTAAGCTTCTCAAGGGCCAGCAGTGCCTGGTGCCCATTGTAAACACAGTGGGCATTATTAAAAGGAAAGGGTGGGTCCACAGTCCAGTCTCATTTCAGAGATCTCTGTGGCCTGGCGGGTCCTGGAACCTATCTCCCTGCAGCCCCTTTGTCATCTTTTAAGGCCACAGAGGCCCTGATGCTCGGGGACCACAGCGCGTGTGCTCTTGTGGCCTGTGAATCAGAATGATTTGTGACGTCTCAGGTGGAACTGCCCAGTGATATAGTTAACATCTCAAAACTTTGCAGCTACAAACCGAATTTCTTTTGAACACATGGGGACTTTTAAACAGTAGCTTGAGTCTGAAATCTGCACTTTATGGGGATCAGGGTGGAGGGACATGGGGTAAGGGGGGGCAGGAAGGGAGAATTTCCCAGAACTGTATGAAAAAAGGATGGAAAACATTGCTGAGTTTTTGCTTAAAAAAAAAAAACAAAACCCAGAAAACTGTTTTTTTCCTTCAGTTGAAATATTGCTTTAAAGTACTGGCAGGCTTACAGAGTGAAATGAAAAACAAATCCCACAAAAATCCTGGAGTACCATAAAAATAATGAATAAAGTAGTGCAAAATGCTTTGATTTCAGTAATATTTTTCAATAAAGCTGGTGCATTCCAAACAGACTGTATTTACCTTGAAGGAGGCCCTCCGCACCAGGGCTTAAGAGTTTCCAGCAAATCTGGTGGTCATGGCTGTGGTGATAATAAAAAGCCCTCACGAAGTGAAACAGACATGGACTTTGAAAGTGGGCTGACCTGGGTTCAGGTCCCTCCCTCCCTTTTTAGTACCTGGGTCTCTTTAAGTAAATGACGACCCTGTCTGGGTTACGTCTTCTCACCTGTAAAAACCCAGAGAATAATGCCTGTTTCAATGGGGAGTTGCCACGTGGGAATACAGGTGAAAACTGCTGGTAGGGGCTGTGGGAAGAGAGCTGTCTGGAAGAGAGCTTGTTTGGGGAGGGAGAGTGATTCTGTATCTGTGTCCAGAACATTGCAGGATGTCTATGGTATCACACAAAGCTCATACTCCAACAGAGCAGGAAACTACCACTGTTCATTGTTTTTAGTTTCCATGGCTTTTTTTAAATCTATCTATCTATCTATCTATCTATCTATCTATCTATCTATCTATCTATCTATCTATCTATCTATCTATCTATCATCTCTCTCCTGGAGAAAGCTTGAAAACTAAAAGCTTTCTTGGGAAAAGAAATCACTCCCACTCCCAATCAAAGATGGGTGTGTTTCTCTACATATATAAATATAATTTTTCTTCAGGCAATTTCTACTTCTTGACAAGAGTTTTATTCATTGGGTTGTTCAAATCTATTAGCATATGCTTTTACATACTATTTTCTCTTATAATTTCTGAGAATACTATTTTTGTGAGTATAGAAGTGATGCATGTGCATTGCTAAATATTTAGGGAAAGTGAAGGCACAAGAAGAAGAAAAATGAAAATATTGCCTATGATCTCAATTCACGGAAATAGTCACTATAGACACTTAGTTGTATAGCCTTCTTGTCTTTTTTCCAATTACATATACAGCATTTTATTTATAATATTTAAGCATTTTCTCCCAGTTTTATTGACCTCTAATCATATACATTTAAGATGTACAACATGATTTTATATGTATATATTGCTTTTATAAATATATATATGTGTATATATATATATATTTATATATTGCTTTTTAGGGTTGCACCCATGGCATATGGAGATTCCCAGGCTAGGGGTTGAATCAGAGCTACAACTGTTGGCCTACAGCGCAGGCACAGCAACCGGGGATCCGAGCTGGTGTAGGTGGTGTGTGACCTACACCACAGCTCACAGCAAAGCTGAATTCCTGACTCATTGAGTGAGGCCAGGGATCAAACCCTCATCCTCATGGATACTAGTTGGATTTGTTTCCACTCTGCCATGATGGGACCTCCCTATTTGACATGTTTTATATAGCGAAATGATTACCACAATAATATCTATCATCTCACATAGTTAGACATTTTTTTTCCTGTGATGAGATATATAAATTTAAATTTTAAAACTTAAATTGGGACCTTCTTGAATGATCACTATGGTAGACTTTTTCTTTTGATGAATATTGCATTGAGAACCCTTCCTACATCAACTTCTTTGTCATAATGTATATTTTTTTATTTTTAATTTTTTAAAAATTTTACTTATTTATTTATTTTTATCTTTTTAGGGCCACACCTGTGGCATATGGAGGTTCCCAGGCTAGGGGGAAAATCAGAGCTATAACTGCTGGCCTACACCATAGCCATAACCACTCAGGATCTAAGCCGCATCTGTGACCCACACCACAGCTCACGGCAATGCTGGATCTTTAACCCGTTGAGCAAGGCCAGGGATCGAACCTGTGTCTTCGTGGATGCTAGACAGATTTGTTTCTGCTGAGCCACGACGGGAGCGCCATTTGTCATAATTTTGAATTGTTGACATTTCTTCATTATTATATATCATGCCTTATTAATTCCCTAGTATTATATAGATTTCAGTAGTTTATTATCTTAGACAAATTTTCAGTGAATATGCTAATAGCTAAATTTATGCTATAGCCAAGATAAGTTTTTAAAATTGAATTTTTTGAAGTGGAATTTCTAGTGGACTTGTATGCACATTTTTAGGTCTTTTGCCAACTTGCCCTTCAGTAAGGTTATACCAATTTATTCTTTCACTAGTATAAAAGTAACTGCTTCCTTGTAACCTTATGGTTATTATATTATTAATATCACAAAAGAAGAAAACTTTGTTAATTTTTCAAAAATTTTTGTACCTGATTGTAATTTACATCTTTTATTAGCAGTATATTTCTTCTACTTTGCATTATCTTCCATATCTTTTACATGTTTTTCTTTTCTTCCTTCCTTCCTTCCTTCCTTTCTTTCTTTTTTGCTTTTTAAACCCATACCTGAGGCATATGGAAGTTGCCAGGCTAGGGGTCAAATAGGAGTTACAGCTGCCAGCCTACGCCACAGCCATAGCAATGTGGGATCTGAGTTGAGTCTTCAACCTACACCACAGCTCCGGCAATGCTGGATCCCTGACCCACTGAGCAAGCCAGGTGTCGAACCTGCATCCTCATGGATACTTGTTGGATTTGTTTCCTCTGCGCCACAATGGCACTCCATAGTTTTCTTTTTCATACCAGTTTGTTGTAGTAAAGCAAACATAAAGAAAATGAATGAAGTAAATTAATTAAGAGTACAAATAGATTTGACAATTATACACATCTGTATAAACATTCAGATTAAGAGATAAAATATTTTCAGCCCTCCAGAATAGAGTAGAGCATCTATTGATTTGTCTATTGTTGTGGTAATGTTCGAAGACATCATACACATAGGAATGAATCTTATTTATTTATTATTATTTTTGCTTTTTAGGCCACACCCATGGCATACAGAGGTTCCCAGGCTAAGTGTCCAATTGGAGTTACAGCTGCCGGCCTAACCATAGCCACAGCAACATCAGATCTGAGCCACGTGTTCGACCTGCACCACAGCTCATGGAAATGCTGGATCCTCAACCCACTGATCGAGGCCAGGTATCAAACCCACAGCCTCATCGTTCCCAGTTGGATTTGTTGCCACTGCGCCATGACGGGAATGCCTAATCTTTTTTTTTTTTTTTTTGAGTATAGTCAGTTTACAGTGCTATGTCAGTTTCTGCTGTATAGCATAGTCATTTTATATATACACATTCTTTTTCTCATACTATCTTCCATCATGTTCTACCCCAAGCGATTGGACATAGTTCCCTGCACTGTACAGTAGAACTTCATTGCTTGTCCATTCTAAATATAGTTGTTTGTATCTACCAACCTCAAACTTCCTGTCCAGGAATTAATCTTAAAAGAGCTGTGCAAGACCTCAACTCTGAATAACAACCCCTGATTTAAATAAATTAAAGGAGATCTAAGTAAATGGAAAGATATTCTATGTTCATGGATTGGGAGACTTTATAGTGTAAAGATGTTGATTTTCCCAAAATTCATCTGTAGATTAAACACCATCCTGACAAAATTCTAGAAAGTTCCCCCACCCCCACCCCACAGAATCAACAATCTGATTCTAAAATTTATGTGGAAACTCAAGGGCCAAGAAAAGCCAAGACAATCTTGAAGAAGAAATGCAAATGTGAAGGACTTATACTACCAGATATCAAGATATAAAATGCGAGTAATTAAGACAAAGCAATATTAGTTGTAAAAGGCTTTTATTATTTGAAACAGACATTTCAAAGAGGATATTCAAATGGCCAATAAACATATAAAATGTTCTAAGCTTTATTAGTCATCAGGAAAATATAAATTAAAACCATAATGTGATACCATTACACTGACTAAATGACTAAAATTAAAGACAGGCATCCCACATGTTGGAAGGACGTGGCACCACGGAAACCCTCATCTATTGCTGACAGGATTATACATTGGTGCAGTCACTTTAGAAAACAATTTGACTGCAATCATTTAATTTAAACATATGTCTACCTATGATGTAACAATTCCACTTTTAGGTATATACTCAGCTGAAATGCATATATATGTTCAGCAAAAGACAACTGACATTCATTAATGAAATGTCCACCAGCAGGAGAATGGATGAATTGCAGGATATTCATACAATGGAATACTATGTGTCAATGAGAGTGAACAAACTGTAACTACGAGCAAAAACAAAACATCCAACAAAAGAAGCCAGACTTCAACAAAAGCCTACACACTGAATGATTCCACCTATACATATAAAATTCTAAAATAGGCTAAAATAACCTATGGTGTTAGAAGTCAGGAGAGTAGTTACTCTTTGGGATATAAAGTGGCTTTGGGGGTGTGATGGGGTTCTGTGCAATGGTCATATTCTGGTCTTAACTGGGTGCTTATTTTTGAAAATTGGTTGAGCTGTATATTTATGATTTGGGTCCTTTAAATTTTGTATAGTCTTTCTTTCTTTTTTCCCTAAGGGGTAAAGGAAAACACCTCAACGGCCAGTGCTGTACAATCTTTTTTTGCTTTGTGTGGCTGAGGAGAATTTTTTTCCCCCACTTTTTAGGGCCATACCTGCGGCACATGGAAGTCCCAGGCTAGGGGTCAAATTGGAGCTACAGCTGCCACCATACACCACAGTCACAGCAATGTGGAATCCGAGCTGAGTCTGCAACCTACATCACAACTCATGCAAACCGCCGGATCCTTAACCCACTGAGTGAGGGCCGGGATTAGACCTGCATCCTCATGGAAACTAGTTGGGTTCGTAACCCCCGGAGCCACAACGGGAACTCGGGGGCTGAGGAGAATTTTGAGACCAGATAGGTTTTCTTTTCTTGGATGGGATTATAGAATTTCCCCTAACCTAGACTAAACCCTAATTACCAGAATATTTCCATATCTTGGCTATTTTCATTAATAGTGCCTGATCTTCAGGGACCCCTTTGTATTGAAAGACTTATTTCCTTCTCTTCTTTTCCTCTTTTCTAAAAAGTTTTATAAAATTTTCTTCTACTATTTGTCAGATTATTTTGCATCTTCCATCTTTTTGGATATCTACATTGACATCCTTGATAAATGATAATTGAATCTATTGAATCATGTAAAAAACAGTCTTTCAATATGTTCACCTCTTTATTCTGGGAACATTTCATGACCTTATTTTATATTTCATGACTTAAAAATTTAAAAGTATTCAACTACGGCTACCTGTTGCTTTAAGTTCAGCCATTGTGCTTCCCATCATTTAATAGAATTTTCTGATCTCTGACGTTCTTTTTAAAATTGTCGCTCGCTCTTGATATGGTGTTGAGAATACAAATTAGATAATTCTTAAAAATTTCTCCTGCTTTTTGTAGTACCTGTTTCTTAGGGAAGTATTTCCTCTGATTCCCCAGAGTGGTCCTCTCTTTGTGCAATCAGAACCTTTTTATAGAGATGCTCAGAAGTGGGAGCTTAGATGGGTTCTGTCATTCCATACATCTTTACTGTGTACACGCTACTTGCCATTTGTTCCCCTAGATCCTGAAGATAGAGTAGTGAACTCTCTAGAAACCCTCCCTGTCCCCATGGCCCTTATACTCTAACAGGGAAGACTGACCCTGACAATGTGATTACACATATGGTGTACATTGGTCAGAGGAAGGGTAGGATCTTACAAGGGAGCAATGCAACCTAGTCTTGGTGGGAGATACAGAGTCTTCTGGAAAGGCTTCCTAAGGAAATGATGGTTTAGGCTGAAGTCCAAAAATAACTGGCAGTTAAGGGGGGGGTGAAGTAACATCCTCCTGTGAATAAAGGTGCTGAATAACTGGTGTGGCTTCTCGAGCTATGCTGTATATTTTTTATCCTTTCTGCATTTTAATGTATATGAATGTGTCACACATATACATACCACAGCCATCAATTCATGGGATAGGATGCTGTCTTGAACCTGGAAATATTAGCTCTCTGGGATCACAAGCACAATTTGAAATCCTTTCCCATCATCAGTCATCAAAGACCTATGCAGTGGTCAATAGTACATTAGACAGCAGTGGCCAGAATGCCAGCTTCTCTCCAAAACTCTGGGGGACCTGGGACCTCAACATATTGACAGATGTCTTTCTCCAGCATGACCCATTTGATGTGAGGGTACAGACTCCTCTATGGGTGGATCTGTTTGAAGGAGGAGGTTTTAGTGTGTGTGAACATGCAAAATGTCGTGAACACTTGGGAGTAGGTTCTGTGATTGAGTTAGTCATGCATCATGCATTAAGTAGGATGCTATGGGCTGGAGTGGAAGCTTCAAACCAAGTACAAAAATTTCATTTGGAAAATGGACTATGTGATCCAGACAAATCTTGGTGTACTTGGAACCTGCATACTTTCTGTAAAGTGGGAATGTGTTCACTCTGAGAATCTTTTTTTCATATTTTATGTGAAATGCCATGCACAAAAGTAGCATATGACCTGGTAGATGTTTTTCCCCCAGTATTTTCTAGACAGATGGTACTAAATTATGTCTAGACTTTAAATATTAAAACATTTGCTTGAGATTGAGACATTATCTCTTTTGTTTCTTTAAGCCCCTTTTGAGGACAGAAGATTTTCCAGTCTCCTGAGCCAAATCTTCCTATGTCCATGGGATCTCCCAGAATTCCTGGGGTGCAGAATTCACATGTGTTTGAGGAGAAGGATAAGGACACATTCTAGATTTGGCAACAAAGGGAATGTTCACAATAGCTTCTTTGCTGGTAATGCAGCCTGTTGAGAGCTGACAGAATTTGGGGAGGCTGGCAATGTGGGTTTTGATCTTTGGGAATACCAGTCACGGAAAAATGCTAACTCCATTCCAAGGTAGGAAACTCATTATCCAACTTCATGAACTTGAACTTCAGTCATTAATGGGCCAGTGGCATCCTGGAGAGTATGCAGTGGCCCTGAAACACAGTCAATACTGAAGAATGGCCTGTCCATGGTGGTAAGATTCATAGAAAGAGCGCCCCCTCCCGCTGTCATTCCCTAGGCAAATGAACATTCCTGAGAAAGTCGGCCAATGGGAAAGAGGGAGTTAAAAATCACTCTTTGTAATGCTTACATCCTAACTTTCCTTGTAGGGTACATTTTGTAGCTGGTTTGCCTTGGAGAACATTCCAGAAAGTTCTGTTGTCAAACATAGATGGAGATGACAGTGTTACTGAGATGAAATGAAAACCTGGGTGGGACTTGGTTCCATGTGCTTTAGGAAACTTCTCAGCCAACATGCCAGATGGTGGATCATGAGAACCTTTACTGCTGATCCATCTGGGTGTCAGCCCAGAACCAAAGTCACATTCTGAGGAGTATCTGGCCCAGCTGCAGGCTCTCTGGGGCTCACCTCTGGGCAGAGGTGGGATGACCCTCCTTTCAGGTATGTGCTTTAGTCAGCCCCTCAGTTTTCTCAGGACATTTGGTGGATCTTTTACTTGCTCATCTGTAGCTTAAGGCACGTATCTGTGGACCCAACTGGAAACCCAAATGGTAGGTACCTGACAAGGCAGAACAGCTCAAGCTCATTGCCACTCCATCATCAAACTTATGTTAAGGGACGTAATACTTAGAGCAAAGTGATGGGTGTTTGACTCATCCTCGAGACCCTAAAACACCCTAAACGATGCCGTCAAATGGAACATTCTGATGGAAATTTTCTACCTCTGTGCTGTTCAGTGCTGTAGCCACTGGCCATGTGTGGCTACTGAGCACCTGACATGTGGTTAGCATGACTGAGAACTTCATTTTAAATTTAATTAATTTTAAATATAATTTAAGTTAATTTGGAATTCCTGTTGTGGCTCAGCAGTTAGTGAACCCAACTAACACGCAAGAGGATGCAGGTTCGTTCCCTGGCACCTCTCAGTGGGTTAAGGATCCAGCATGGCCGTGAGCTGTGGTGTAGGTCACAGATGTGGCTTGGATCCCGCATTGATGTGGATTGGATCCCGCATTTCTGTGGCTGTGGCATTGGCTCTGATTATACCCCTAGCCTGGGAACCTCAATATGCCATGGGTGTGACCCTAAAAAGACCCTAAATAAATAAATAAATTTAAATAGCCTCAGTAGCTAATGGCTATGACCTTGGAGAGGATAGCTCTAAAATCTACTCTTAAATTAAGGCAGATCTACACATGTCCTTGAGTGTGTGAACCACAGGAGAAAGAAACCACAGGACATTCATCAAAGGAGTTGATTGAGGATGGTGTTCCTTACATCACACCTAGAACTTTCTATGAGGATTCCTGGGGGAAATTCTAGTTTTAAGGTTGGAAATCACTGAGCTTTACTTAAGTTTATTTTTAGTTCATGAATATAATCATATTTTCCCCTCTGTATTCCTTGTTGGAAATTTCATATGGAAATCTGAGACCCACTTTTACAAACATGGGAGGCTCTGTGGCATCCCCTTCATGTTTTAGCTTCATTCTTGTCTTGATGGCAGATTTTTCTCTTGAAGTGGAGGAACAAGCAGTGTTGGCTGAAAATTTCTCTGGACATTCCTCTCAGCTTGTCTGGCAGTGAGCTGGCTGAGGCTGGGCATCTCCATCCCAAATTTCCCATCTCCAGTGGGAGGGGATCTATCAACCTAACCAGCCACAGTCATTGCTCCAACAGAAGGGGCTGCAATTTCCTGCATGTCTCTAAGTGCTGGGTCCTGGCATTTCCCAGCAACTTCTATAAATAGTTGGCATCCTAAGCTCAGTCATCTAAGTGGTCTGTTTTTCCCCAAGCTCCATAGAGCCTCTCCCGCTTTTACGTGGTAAGAAGGCAGGCCAGCAGAAACCTTCCTCCCCTGGCATGTAGACTCACTGTGTGCTTGGCAGCCTTGCCCAGGTCCTGGCACTCTTCCAGATGGAATGATGAGAGGAAAAGAGGTGAAACCAAACCTCTTCTTGTGGACCCTTGGTTTGTAAGTTCCTTCACCCCCACCTGAATCCCTTCTTCATCCCTTATGGTGTCCTGTTATGGTATTTTCTATCCCTGCCCTATATTGACTCCATTTTCTTTCTTAATTAAATTATTTTATCTTGTTATGATGGATCCAGCTTTGCAAGCTGCATTAAACTCTTTAGAACATAGGTCAACAAGGCACCATTTAAATTAATCAAAATAAATAAAATATGATAAGAAAGGTTCTCCCTCACCTGCCCACCAACCCTGCGCTTCTGGGAGGCTGGCGGTCTTTGTGTAAATAATAGGAGGGGGTTTGCTACATTTCATAGCTTATAACTCAAAGCTGAGAAGGAGTCATCAGCTGCTCTAGCACAAAAAGGCACAAGGTTATTCTGCCCCGCCTAACCTTCAATAACCTCGGAGGCAGAGTATCCTGAGAATGCTCTGCTTTCCCTCTTCTCTTTGCAGGATCTTGTTGCATGAGGCGTGGGGCTGGGAAGGGCAAGGGTTTAAAAGAACCAGCAAGGATGGTTGGAGAGGAGAGAGGACATGAGAGAGGGGAGTGAGGGGAGTTCTCTCTGCTCACCGAATGGCCAATGACATCTTCATGCCCTAGAGTCAGGCCCAAATCCTCACCAACCCACAGACTCTCTGGCTTGAACTACAGTGCTTGAATCAGGCGTGAAGAACTGGAGTTCCTGCCGTGGCTCAGTGGTTAGCAAACCCGACTAGAGAACCTGGTTGGGATCCCTCATTGCTGTGGCTGTGGTGTAGGCTGGCGGCTACCTTTCTGATTGGACCCCTAGCCTGCGAACCTCTGTATGCCGCACTGTGGTGCAGTGGGATTGGTGGTGTGTCTGCAGCGCTAGGATGTAGGTTCGATCCCTGCCTGGCACAATGAGTTAAAGATCTGGCATTGTCACAGCTGCTGAGTAAACTAAACTGCAGGTCAGATCTGATCCCTGGCTCGGGAACTCCATATGCCAAGGGGTGGCCAAAAAAGAAAATGAAAAATTAAAAATAAAGATGTAATAGAAAATTCTTTGGGATTCTGAATTTGTTCTTGCCTGGTCATGGACAGGAGGTTGCCTACTTCCTCTTTGCTCATCCATCCTTCCAACCACCCCCAAGCATATTTCCACAGAAACCTGGCATTTAGGAAAAAGTTCACAAATGATGGCTCTTAGGACTGTTGCTTGTTGCACTTTGTCCATTTCAGCATCCATCACAGGCAAGGCCATTGCAGACCTCTTCTTCCGAGAGGCCAGGGTGGGGGTGCTATGGACCACACATGAAACCAAGCTGTAAATATCCAGCTTCACATGAAAAATGCAAGACTCTCCATTTCTTCCCATCGTCTCTAATGGTTCCTGCTTCCCACTCAAAGGAGAAACTGTTTAGAAAAACCAGTCCACGATTACCCCCAGGAGAAAATATGTTTTGAGTCCAGTGAAGGCCTTTGCTGAGTGACATTAATTATACTCATTTAAGTTTGACATTATTAATTAACCTCCTCAGCTGTTTATATTGTAGCCTCTTATTAAAACAAAATGATTAAAACAAATAATTAAAGAATATTACTACCATCTTAAATATATGCATCATTTTAAACTCACCAAAGGCTTCGCTCCACAATCTCATGTGACAACACACATTGATTCTACGAGGTTAATATGGCAAGGCTCATTCCTTTTTTTCCATTTTTAAATTTTGGTAAAATATACATCATATAAAAATTATCCTTTTTAGCCTTCGCAAGAGTACAATTCTGTGGCTTTAAGTACATTTACAACACTGCGAAGCCATCACCATATCCATCTCCAGAACTTTGTCATCAACCCAAACAAGAACTCTCAAGCCAGTAAGGAGGGATCCCTCCCGCCCCTGATTCCCTCCCCTCCCCCGGAGCCAAGTAACCTCTAATTTTCCTTCTGTCTCTATGAATTTGACTATCTCAGGAATCTCACATGAATGGAGTCATGCAATGTTTGTCCTTTTGTAGCTTCTTACACTTACTGTGAGGTCTTTACAAGTCCCCTACGCATGCATGCGCTGTAGCATATATCAGGATTTATTCCTTTTTTAAGGCTGAATGATATCCCATTGTATGTACCCCATTGTATGTATTGTATGCATGGATTTGTTTATCCATTCATTTGTTGATGAGCATTTGGATTGTTTCTACTTTTTGGCTATTGTGAGCGGAGCTGCTGGGAGCCTTGACAAGCCTGATTCTTATTTGACAGATATGGTTAAGGGATCCACCTCGGCTCATGGAGGTAGAGCCTGGTTCCCATTCCTGACTGCATGTTAGGATGGCCTGGGAGTTTGGAGAAAACAAAACAAAACACCTACTCTGGACCATCCGAATGTCAGATTCTCTGGAGGTGCAGCTTGGATGCAACAGTTTAAAGAACCCTCCAGATGATTCTTTTGTGCAGCTAGAATTAAGGGCCATGGAACCCCCAGCACAGAACTCCCAGGCTGGGTCACTCAAGGCCATTTGCAGGCTTCCTCCTTTGGGTCTTCTTGCTCTCTTCTCTTAAAGGCACCAATCACAATCAATGCATCTAAATGGATCCTCTTTATATTGTTTACGCCTAAAATTTGGAACAGGAAAAATAAAACTAAATCTTTAAAATTGAAAATTCAAGCTTAAAAAAAAAGTATGCCCTCAATACTGTTCAGCCAAATGCTGGTTTGTTGGCTTAAATGTCTGGACCTATTTGTTTCTTTCATTTTAATCATCTTGTTTTAATAACATACCACAATACAAACAATTGTGCAGGTTAATTCAGCTCTGTTGAAGAAGTCTTGTTCTGTATGCCTAAGCTTGTTGTTCTGACTGGTTAAATGCTCATGCATTAAAATGCTAATAATTAAACTGTTACAATTGACTAATGAACTCTGCCAGCGATAAATGACGGTCTTGTTAGATTCACCGCTCAGCGAGCCTCCTTTTTTACTGAGAAAGGTAAAGGTTAAAGTGCTCTTGAAACCAATGAGTGGATCTAGAAGCAATTACAATTTTTCCTTGAAACTAATAGTTAGTACAATAATGTTTCAATTCTAACCCAGTTAAAGTAAAAAGGAAAAGGGGGGAGCTGTTGAAGGGAGGATGACTCTGAGCTTCATTCGTGGGGAAGGATGTGGCGCTTTCTTTAGTCCACAGAGCAGATGGTATGCTTATTCAGAGGAAAGCCTGCTGAGTTACAAACATCCTTCCTAGAACCGGTCTCCCCACGAATGGAGATAGAAATTGTGATTTGTTTTTTTCAGGACACAGTAGCTGGCGACCCAGTGTCACAGGTATTACTTGGAGCATGAAGGTTAAATAATGTAGGAAGTTTCTCGTCAATTCTCGGTGTGATTTGGAGGAAGTTTCGTATTAGCTCTGGACCCCAGTTTTCTCATTCTGAAAAGCAGGATAATAATTACAACCCTTGATGTCTGACATTGCTTCGTCCTACTGAGTAGTCAGTTCCCATTCTTCCACTCTTAGCCTCCAAGCCAAGCCTTGCTCAGGGGTTCTCAATTTACAAGGTTTAGTGGAGAGTGGATTCCAACCTCCAAGCTCCAGGGGTGAGCATGTGACCAGGTCTGGCTAATCAGAATCTCACATCCCTCTGGCCTCAATGGAGCCTAATGAGAACCAGTCATAGCAAATTCAGGGGCTCCAGCCAGAGCTATCTAGAAACAAGCCCCTCCTTTATAGAAGACTTGTATCTAGAAGGACGTAAGTCTGGGGCAGCCAGGGCCGCTGTACAGAAGATCTTCCAGACAAAAAAACAGCTGAGAAGGAGAGGCAGATTTTTGAGGAGCTAGATGCAGACTGGCCCTGGGATTTTTCAATTGGCCATTAATCATAAAAGCAGTAAATATCTATCAAGTTTTTACTGGCCTGTGTTAGAAAATCCTTTTACAACATCATTTCTATTCCACGGATGACAGAACTGAGACCGAGAAGGTGAACGATTCCAAGGTCCCACAGGGGGGATGACAGGGCGAGGATTTGAACCGAGGGATCTGATGCCATTTTGAGGGCTCTCCTCTCTCTCCCAGGCCTCGTGGAAAGGGCACCAGCAGAAGACTGGATACTCAATTGATTCCTAGGTCTAAGTCTTGAAAGAACCCCAGCTGGCACCATTTGGACACAGTTACATTTGCACTGTTTTGCGACCCCCCGTGGTGCCTAATACCTGTGTAGTTAATGGAAGGAGAGGGGAAGTTTGAGGTCCTGTCTCTCTTCTTTGGGGGTTTATGGCCACCAGCTGACAGCCCACTTGCTCCTGAGAAGCCTGGCTTCCCGTTCATGACCTCTCCCTCAGGGAGAAAGAGGCAGAGAGGGAGAAATGGGGAGCAAGGATTCCACAACTCAGAATCATATAGTTCGTATCTTCTTTCTAGTGAATTCCTGCTCATTATCTCAGCTCCCTCCACTTCCTCAGAGTCGGACCCCCAGATCAGGGCAAAGCTTCCACCAGCATGAAAGGCAACTCAATCCGATCCCTGGGTCAATGTCCTGGCCCAAAGTCTTAAAGTAAAGGGTGGAGTCCCAGGGTGAGGCTCAAACCCAGGTGACCACAGGAATTCCTTTTCCTGGATCCATTCAAGTGCAACAAAGGCTTAACTGGCAGCCCAAGTAAGTTAATAAGAAAGCCGCATTGTGTACCTAATGAATTTTTTAAATCAATTATGAAACAGTCTCATCGATCATTTGTTAACATCTTGAAACCTTTACAAGTTAATTTTGCTGTATTAAAATAAAAAAGCTCTCACAGACTGTTAACTCCATAAATGTGTCTTAAATTTGTTTTTGAATGCAACAACAAGCCTTGTGTATGTACGTGAGTATGCGCGTGTGTGGGTTCAGACTGACTGGTCCCAGATTAGCTACCCTGTATCTGAATGGGGTCCCTGCCTATTCCAGACAGGGCAGGCTGAGGGTTCCGCTGTCAGTATCAGCACCCGTCCTGTCCAGGGGAGTGGCTGTTTTGGTTTAGTTGCCCTGTGTGTCATGTGTCTGAGAGTCAGCAGGGTGGCACCTCTGGAGATGCTGCTTAAAACTGCCACCCAGCTCAAGGCCAGTTCTTCTCATGGGGCAGAGTTAGAGGCTGATGACTACAGTAAGTGGCACCAAGATAAAGGGACAGTCTGAACGCGACCATCCTGACCCCTTTAAGGTGAAGAAATGCAGGAATCAGAGCTGGGAGGGCCTGGCCAACGAGGGGCACCCAGGCAGTCCTCAAAGGCCAGGCTCCCGGGAGAAGCTAGCAGCGATCCTATTTCAGTGAAGTGCGATTCTCTTTTCAGCAGGTAACATGGGAACAAATTGATAGAAGGGGGCTTTGCAAGACCCATTTTAGCTTCAGCCAAAGTTCATGCCTGAGTTCTGTCTTAGGCATCCTGTTTGGAGAATGATGCCGAGATCCTGGAGAGAGGCCGGGGTGGTGGGGGGGTGGGCAACAATCACTTGGAAGTGTTGAAAGGCAGGATTAAAGGAACTAGAAGCATCCAGCAATTTGAGGGGGGGAGGGACAGAGGGCCGGGGTCTGGAGAGATGGGGACGGCTTAATGGCTGCCCACCGTCAGTCTGCAGAGAGTTCTGTTGGCACATCTCTGTCTTATTTCCATGGAGAATAATGATGAGCATTTGTTTTTCTTTTTCTTTTTTTTGAAACAAGAGGGAGTTAAGTTAGACCTAAAGAAGGCTGACTTGAAGTAACGGTGGTTTATCACAGCCAAGATCCCCCAACTGAGGTTGTAGTATATCTGCCTTTTCCTGAAAAGCCTTAAGAACCAAGCAGACATCTCTGTCGTTCTAAACAGTAGGGACAGGATTTACTGCAGACCCAAGTCTCAGGATGATCTGACAGATTTTTTAAAAATTAAAAATTTTTTGTTTCCCATCTTATATTTCTACATAATCACATTTCTCCTAGTCAAAGAGCTACATTAAATGTATACCTTTGTTTTTGTTTGTTTTGTTTTCTTTCTTTTTACAGCTGCCCTTGCAGCATATGGAAGTTCCCAGGCAAGGGGTCACACTGGAGCTGCCACTGCCAGCCTCTGCCACGGCCACAGCCATCTCGGGTTGGAACCACAAGTCTGTGACCTACGCCTCTGCTTGCAGCAAAACTGGATCCTTAACCCACTGAGCGAGGCCAGGGATCAAACCCACATTCTCATGGACACTATGTCGTGTTCTTAACCCGCTGAGCCACAATAGGAACTCCTAAATTTATACTTTTAAGTAAGGTATTTTTTCTTTTTTTTTTTTTTTGCTTTTTATATGGAGGTTCCCAGGCCAGGGGTCGAATCAGAGCCGTAGCCACTGGCCAACACCACAGCCACAGCAACTTGGGATCTGCTCATGGCAACACCAGATCCTTAACCCACTAAGCGAGGCCAGGGAACGAACCCGCACCCTCACTGACACCAATCGGATTCGCTTCCGCTGCGCCACGACGGGAACTCCCTAAAGTATTTTTTCTGATTTATTATAGGTAATTTGGAGAAACAGAAAACTATAAACAGAAGGAAAAAAATGAGATAATCACTGTTAAAGCTTCCCTTTATGCTCTCTTTTTGGATAAATAAATCTATAGAATTATTCCATCTAAAGGTATGTACTTTGTTTTGTTTAACTTAACCCTTCTTCAAAATTATTTTTCCATGTCATTACAAAAACCTTCAAACTTTTCCCCACATTAAATGATGTATTTCTCTTGTTTTGTTTACAAACAAAATACAAAATTAGGTATCAGAAATACCTAATAGGAAAAAAGGGACGGCACAGTTCCTCCCATAAAACCACCCCCAGGGATAATGACTGTGAAGAGTTTGGGGCATATTCCATGATCCAAAGCATTTCTTTTTTTTTTTTGCCGTTTAGAGCTATACCCACAGCATATGGAGGTTCCCAGGCTGGGGGTCCGATCAAAGCTACAGCTGCCGGCCTACACCACAGCCACAGCAACCACAGCTCCGAGTCGAATCTGCAAACTGCACCACAGCTCATGGCAACGCCGGATCACCGACCCACTGAGGGAGGCCAGGGATTGGACCTGCATCCTCATGGATCCTAGTTGGGTTCATTTCTGCTGCACCACATGAACTCCCCGGTTTTTTTTTTTTTTAATCTTAATTTGCTTTCCCCCCACTTTTCCCTCACCCCCACCTCCAGATCATGCTAGCAATCTGTTCTGTGTCTTTCTCTACCCTTTCAGTGTTCATGGAATGATACACAAACAAATATAAACACATGTACTATATGTTACATATATTAAATGCCCCACTTCAGTTACTTTTCTCACTTATGACTACGTTATGGAAATCCACCCTCCCACACACACATCTGATAATGAAGTCATGTGTAGTGGGCATAAACCCTGATTTATTGGGCCATTCTTCTAGTGATGGGAACTCATTTTTCATTTTTATTTTTGGCAGCTATGAACCGTGTTGTGCTAAACATCCGTATGTGTTTGCACACAGATTTGTATCTTTAGGTAATTGTGCTGTTACCTCTATGGAACAGATTCCCAGCATTGAAAATGTTGAGACTTAGACATGATTTAAAGTTTAAAAGGAAAAATACTAGAGAAGGAAAACAAATGAGGCATGTGATGGAAGCCCCAGGCTTGGAACTTCAGAGGTTGGGACATTTCCCATGATTTAATTTTCTACCCTGATTCCTAAATGATTCAAAGTGCTCCTTCTTCCTCTTTATAGATAGAGCAATGGGGCCCCAAGACAACTCACATTCATCTGGAGCAGGAGAAAAAAATACTGAAGTAGGGGCAGGAACTCCTTGCTAGGTTTGCGATCTTGGATACTTATTCTGGCCTTTCTGTACATCTCCTAATCTCCTCAGCTGCAAAGGAACCCAGTTTCTAGTGCCGAGGGCCAGGCCTCTGGGGACCTCCATGAGGAGGTGAGGGTTTGGGAAAATTTGAGCATCAGGCTCTAGAAAGGCACCTGCTTGAACTTGCTCTCAGAGGCCTTAGCAGAGGCTCAGTGACCACGTCTCTCCTTTCCATACCTACTGCTGTGGCCTCACTGGGTGATTCACTTAAAGTTTCTTTTCCTTGATGGAAAAATCACTGCAGTTGAACAGAAGAGCCACCGTCCAGTTTAGCATCAACAAGTGAGTGAGTCATGATGGAGGAGAAGGAAAAATCACAAACGCTTAAGGTGGTTTAGAAAAAGAAATCTTTGTTTGAAGCAGGCTGATACAATCTCCACCCATTCATTTTGCCTCTGTTGTTCATTAACCACATAGCTGGACCAGGATGAGCCCAGGGGTGGGGCAGGCCGAGGGCAGGGGGCAGGGTCCCACACTTGTCCCGCATACACAATGGAAGCCTGGACAAAAATAATGTGCTGAAATCTGGTGTGGCATTCACCCCGTGTCCTGGCACACTGACTGTGGGGTGTGCCATTGGTGTTACAACCTGGGGACAGGGATGGAGATGGATGCAGTAAGGGGCATATTTGCTCTTGAGCCAGTCAAGGGATGGATGCTGAGTTGTACCAAGAGGAAAGGGACTTCCTTGTAGTTGACTTTGTGGAAACAGTCCCTCCATAATTATAAAAATCTGAGCGATATTACCAGACTTTGCGGTAAGATGGGGGATACGCTAGGGAACCTGGCTCTGTCACCAAATAGCTTTGAGGATCTTTGTGGAGACACTTCATGTCTCTGGGCCTCAGTGTGCCTACCTGGAAACTAAGGCCACTAGACTAGATGAATTTCAAAGCCACACTCATCTGTGAAATTCTAATTACATTTGATTAATATTTAATAAAATATTAACACTGAATTAAAATATTTAATTGAAACATTTAAAAAATTGCAAAAGAGATCATGTTTCTTCTAGAGAAATCAGAAAATACGATGGAACCCAAGAAAGAAAATGGAATAAAATAGTAAACCTTAAATCATAGTACATTAAATCTTAAATCAAGTATGATTACATTTTAAATCAGAGAGAACAAAAATTGAAAAAGAATGTTAAAAAATGGAAATAAATGACTGAGTAGTAAACATTAACCAACTCATGTATCCCTTCGTAGGCTTTTTAAAAATAGGTGTACATAGGCGTTCCCTGGTGGCGCTGTGGGTTAAGGATCCAGCATTGTCACTGCAGTGGCTTGGGTCACTGCTGTGGTGCAGGTTCGATCCCTGGCCCTGAAACTTCCACATGGTATGGGGTGTGGCCAAAAATAGGCATACATGCTTTTAGTGTTCATATATAAAAGTTGTACTTTTAGTAAACAGGAGATCACTGGAGACACAGAACGTCACGGCATGCTTCTTTGTAACTGAACATGACTCACGGATTTCTTTCCATGTACACTACCAACTTCCTTTCCCATCACCATCGGCATCATTTAAAAAGTCTGCCTAGTTCTACAGCAGCACTAGGATGGATGCTCCAAATTTGATCCATGCCGGCCATTTAAGGTGTTTTGCATATTCCAATCTTATAAATAACTCTGGTTATTACCTCTTCCCATACATCTTAAAGGCATGCCCTTAAATAGGATGGTTAAAAAGGTGTGACTATGTACTGGGTGGTGTGGGCTGAGAGCAGAGAGCAGAGAACAGAGGCCAAGCGAGGTCCAGCTTTTCTTTATTTTTTTGGTGGGGGGTGGGGGTGGGGAAAGGAGGGCTGGCTGAGCCAAACGATAACCATGATTTTGTCGAAGGGACTCAACTGTGCTGACAGGCACGTGTTGAGAGGCCGGTTAGGGAGATGCTTGTAATCCTGTTCACTTGGAGGACCCGCTCCATGGGGAAAAGCCCAGGGGCCCTCTCTATACAATCTTTCGGAGATGGGCACGGAGTCATGGGTGTTGCTGAGGGGGAGGTGAGTCATCCTGTATTGCTGGGAACTCAGGAGCATGTTCCCTGATAACAATCACTGTTCAGCTCTTCCCTGAGGAAAGAACTAGAGGGTTCTCCTTCATTGACTCTTGGAATGCCATTTCATTGCCCTCCTCATTATGAAAGGGAAGAATAAAAATTGAGGTCTCATAAACAAGTGCTTGCAAGATTACTGAGATGATAGGCAGAGGCATTGGAATTCCTTCATGAATAAGAAAAATGGGGAATGAGAGGGGCTGGTAGCCCTGGTAACTCAGCAGGATGCCGGGGGTGCCAGCTCTTGTGTACGGCCTGTGCTGTGATTCAGAGGTGGCCTCTCTGTACCCATTTCACAGATGGGTGCCCTCAGGATGTGGACGTCCAAATGATGGGCCCAACTCTATGCAAGCGCCACAGCAGAGCCACAAATCCCCCACTGGTCCATGGATGACCAGCCTGCCTTGCCAGCATTCCCGTGCAGAGGTTGGAATGAGGTAACGTCTCAGAATGCCCTTTGTAAACTATAAAATATTGTATGTCTATGCAAGTGATTACTATGACTTATAAAGCTTAGTTACAGCAAATTTGAAATGAAAAACTCAAATGGCCGGGCTCTAGAAGGCTAAATGTTCATATTCATTTTTCCTCATGGGACAATAAGGATCGCGAACATGCATTGAGTTCTGCTCTGTGATCTACGATCGTCTATGATGTTAACCCATTTAATCCTCACAAAATCCCGGGGTGGCGGGGGAGGGCTGTGGTCATCCCTGTCTTGCAGATGAGGAAACCGGGGTACAGAGATGTTAAATAATTTGTGTGAAATCACGCTATCTCTATGTGCTAAGCCTGCCGACGCTTTCAGTCTTTGATGCAGTCCTAGGACACAGAAAAAAATGTACTCATGCCCCAAAAAAGGACTTGGGTTTGAGCTGACCATTAATGTGCCTTTTGAGAGTCTAGACCAATCCAAAGATTTGCCCCCTTGTTTCGCCAGCATAAGGCTGACCATCCCGGCTAAGGCTCCTCTAGTGCTCCATGCCTGGGTCTGTCCTGGAACAGAAAGGGTTAAGTTGACCCATGACCTGGAGGATCCTGAGGCATTTTCCTTCTGTGCCACATATGTAGATGGGCTCCAAAGACGAACCTCGCTCCTCATTGGAAATCATGAATTTTTATGAAGCCAGCCCAGAATTCCCAGAATTCAGCTGGGTGCACTTTGCAGACCCTAAAATGCTGTCACCATGGAAGGTTTCATTGCTTGCACCTGCTAAAACATTTGAGGCATTTGAGAGGCAGTGAAACACATTTGCTTTTCATTTTATCTGACTTTGGAAACCTTTGAAGTGTTTAATAGTAGAGCCCAGGAAAGATCCCCGCCTCTTAATCATTTACTCGTAAGGCACATTCTCGGCTGGTAGCCTGTCAAGCAGAAACTGACCTGAGCCCAGTTTTATTAAGTGTCACATGCCCAGTCACTGTTCATTAAAGGTGTTTTAAGGTTTGAATTATGTAATTTATGAGAAAAAGAAATAAAAATTCCATTGTTTTATGAATATGCAGCCCAGGATTTCTCGCTCATAACAAACTTGAAGGGAGGTTGGGTGAAAGGACAGGAGGCGGGGGCTGGAGGTGGCCCTCCATTCTCCGGCCTTCTTTGGACCCTGGCCCTCCCACGGCCACTCCATCCAAGCCCAGGCAGGGGCCCAGAGAACGGGCAGTGCTCTGGGAAGGAGCCATGCCAACCCATCCTCTGGCCTCCCTTGCCTGAGACCCAGTGATGACAAAGCTGCCCTCTTCCTCCTCTTTCCAGCTCTTCCTCCTTTTCCCAGAAAGCCCTAAGACAAACAAATAGCAGGAAAAGCATTTCTAGAGTGACCCGGGGTGATGGTGTGAGTCACAGCCATTGAGAACTAATGCCCCTTGCTCTCAGAAGAGCTGGGAGAGGGCGATGTTGGACACCTGGCCACTTGCTCCACGTAAATGGTCTCATTGGGTCCTCACCTTACCTGAAGGAAAAAGCTGACTGTCCCTATTTTACTAAAGAAACAGAGGAACCAAGGTGGGGCCCCTGGGCTGCCCTTGTCCTTTCTCTTGGGCACTGAGGGCATCCTTCTCGGGGTCACACAGCTGGGCAGGCGGGGCAGGGGGGCTTGGTGGACCAGAGCAGGCAGCCTATGCCTTATCTGGGCTTGGGCTCCTTGAAGAGGCTCAGCCAGCCTTCGGCAGGGTTAGCAGCCTTCCCGAAGGATATTTTTCTTCCGCAGATTCTTCGGAATGAATGCCTTGACACAGCAGTTACAAGTTCAAGTCTACTAGGGGCTTTGCATGTGGGTTGCTCCTGTCTGCGTCTCCTTTCTTCTGAGGCCTCCAATCTCCTCCCTGGTTTCCCAACAAAACCGAGGGAGCCAGCCCTGCCAGCCCATGGTGGGGTGGCTTTGAAATCCTCCAGTGTTGTTGGCTTACATGCACTTCCCTCTGACCAGCACATTAAAGCACCAACGGGGGGTGGGGGGGGAGTCATTTTCCCAAATGTGGAAGGCCCAGAATATTGAGATCGTGATTAGGATTGAAAGCTGGTGCAGCTGAAGGTATTTCTCACCCTCCTTGTGCCCCCCCACCCCCCACCCCCCCATCCACTTTCCCCACACAGAGAGAATCATGAACTTGATTTTGATTTTGAACTCGATGTTCTTAATCAAGTGACTCATGTGTTACAGGTGCAAAGTTGCACTAGGCTTTTCCCCCTTGGCTCAAATTTGTGAGTTTTTATTTCTGAAAGGGGAACTCAGGTGCTAAGACTTTCTAAGACATCTCATAGGAATGGTGTAGCGTTTTAAGAACAGGGCCCCTGTAACGTCTGGGTCGGGTGGGAGCAGGGCACGGCTAGAGCTAAATGAACTCCTGTTTGGGAAGCTCCATGCTCCCAGCCAATGAGGAAAAGGAAAGGCCCTGTCGCAAGAAGAGACTTGGTGTGCCAGGTTTTACAAATCAATGTCAATCATTAACTCAATTTTGAATTACTAATTCCACTGCAACTTCAATAGTGCTGGCTCCTGGCAATCTGGATTGTAGGGGCCGTTGCCTTTGATCTGCCAGGCCAATTTCTAGTAGCAGTAAAACCACGGACCTCTGCTGGGCCCCAGGCAGCCCAGTTGTGCCGTCTTGTGGTGACTTGGGGGAGCTCTGAGCTTCTTGTTCCATTGCCAAGAAAGCCTCGGGTAGCGTCTCCAGGAGGGGTCATCACAAACTGATCAGGTCATTAATTCTGCACAATTTTCAGCTTTGCATTAGGCACTGGGGAACAGAGAGGAGAGAGTTATTTCAGACAGTCGGAGAGACAATTTCATTATGCAAGGTTTGGTTCGCGCTCGGGTGGGGAAGAACAGGCAGCTGTGGGAGGTGCATCAGGGGAGGCTTCCCAGAGGAGGCGACACCTCAATGGCGACCTGAAGCTGCGGTAGGAATGAGCTGGGAGATGGGCGGAAAAGCAAAGGCGAACTCTGAAGAACCTTCTAAACCCTGGGAAGGAGTTTGGAATTTCAGCTGAGGGTAATGGAAGCCATTTATTGGTTTTAAGAAGGGCCGGGTAACCTGAGTAGACTCACACTCTAGATGGCCACGTGTGGCCAGGGGAGAGAAGCAGGAACAGGAGCTAGGGGACCAGGGACAATCTGCCATTTGGAGGGGCTGTGCAGGGGGCGTTTCGGGTTCAGCACAGCCTGACTTGGGCAGATGTGCTGCTAGGGACTGGGAGGAAGATCCTGCCACTAAAGGCAAGGCGTCCTGGCATCTGTCTGAGCCTGAACCCACTGAACCCCTTCTCAGAGGTGGCAAGTCTCGGCAAAGTATAGGCAGTCACAGGGGAGAGGGGGCTCAGAGGATCTACTGGGGAGGGGTTCTCACTGTTCGAGTTTAGTAAGATTTAAACTGTTGGGACTGGATAACTTTGAGGACTGAAAAATTGAGGAAAGAAATTCCCTTGGGTCCTAGGTATATATCAGGTAAGAGCTGGCCCTGGGCACCCGTGGACAGTTGCACAGGTTCAGCATACAACAAGTAGCCATGGTGGGTGGCATGGAAATGCCATCGAGCATCATGCCTTGGCCTGAGTATTGGAGATTTTTTTTCCCCTCATAGGGTGTGGTGAGGTTGGAAGAGGTACTCACTGTATCCAATGAGACTCTCAGCCCTTTCCTTCACAAAAAGGCATAAAATGTGGCTGTCATCTAACAATCATCATCATTATTATTGTTATTATTAATGTCTTTTTAGGGCTGCACCAATGGCAGAGGGAAAGTCCCAGGCTAGGGGTTGAATCAGAGCTTCAGCTGCCGGCCTACACCATAGCCACAGCAACGCAGGATCCAAGCTGCATTAGCGACCTACACCACAGCTCAATGCAATGCCGGATCTTTAACCCACTGAGCGAGGCCAGGGATTGAACCTGCATCCTCATGGATACTAGCTGGGTTCGCTACCATTGAGCCACAGTGGGGACTCCCAGTATTATTTTTTAATTAATGGAACACTTACTATGTGCTGACGCCGTTGCATGTCTTCACATGTTAATTCATTTAATTTCCGCATCCCTGAGAAGTGGGCCTCATTATGTCTGTTTTCCCTGATGAGAACATTGAGGCTCATAGAGGGTAAATCATCGGAGCCAGGTCACGGGACTGATGCGTGGGAGAGTGGCGGATGGTCAAAGCATGATGGTATCAAAGCATTAAGGGTGGGGGGAGGGGCATGGGATCCAGTCTCCTCCAGCTGCTCCCTTTACCAGGCTGTCGAATAGGAAGCCACTCTCCACCAGCTTGGGCAGCCTCTGTCTGATTCCCGCACACCTTCCCATCCTTCTGACAGTGCTGCAGATAAAGTGGGCGGAGGAGAGGAGAGGTTTGACCACTTCTTCTGCGGAGTTGGTGGCCTGGTGAACGAGAGGAGCCCATTGGGTCTGGAGATGCAGCGCATTGTGGTTCTGCTGCCACTGTCTCTACAGAGATGCCTGTGGCCGTGGGGACATGCATGTGGGACAGCATGCTGCCGCATTAGAGCTGGTAGTAAACGCTGATCCTGGAGAAGCTGAGAGACTTGGGGAGAGGGCGGCTTATCACTCAGCCAATCAGAGCAGCCTGACATCATCTCTGGGTCAGCATCCTTCTGGGTCAGCCCTTATCCTAATAGACTGCTTTGCCCTGGGGGGGCCAGAAGGAGAGAGGATCCCCTTCTGACTTCATAGCGAGTTCTTGGGGTGAAGGGGGAGCACTTAGCTTCTATCCTTGATGTCCAAAATCTTGGCAGTGGAGTTGAGCTTTTTTCTTTTTCTTTCTTTCTTTCTTTCTTTCTTTCTTTCTTTCTTTCTTTCTTTCTTTCTTTCTTTCTTTCTTTCTTTCTTTCTTTCTTTCTTTCTTTCTTCTTCCTTCCTTCCTTCATTCCTCCCTTCCTTCCTTTCTTTTTCCACACCCATGGCATATGGAAGCTCCCAGGCTAGGGGTCAAATTGGAGCTGCAGCTGCAGGCCTATGCCACAGCCACAGCAATGCCTCATCCCTAACCCACTGAGCGAGGCCAGGGGTCGAACCCACATTCTCACGGATACTAGTTGGGTTCTTAACCCACTGAGCCACAACAGAAACTCCTCCTCTTTCTAACTTGAGTACAGGAAATATGTACGTAATATCCCAGTTTGAAATTTAACCTACCAGCATTGAGATTTTTATCCAAAGGTGGCAGGTATTCAGGGGGAAAAGAAAACAAATCCAAAAACTCAACCTGCCCCCAGATAAGAAGACAGGTCCAGGCTTGCCAAGCGAGGGGGGTGGGGTTAGTGCCCTGGGAATTAGCTCCAAGTTGTCACCCAACTGCTAGGGGTGAGCACAGGGGCCCAAGCCAGGTGTCCATTCCTTGAGGCTGGAGGTGACATGATGGATGGGAAAGGGCATTCAGACCCGTCCCTCCAGGCTGCCCTGGTCTTTCCCAAATGACCCCCACACTGCCCTTCTCCCCAATGCAGTGACCTTCAAGCCACACTTGGAAAGCCCTAAGTCCCATACAAACTTAAAAAAAATCATATTTATTTCAATAATATAAAAATCATGCTTTAACAAGACATCTAAACACATCTTCTCTGTTGCAATGATATTTTGCTTGGTTGTAGAACAAGCCTTTCATTTTGCTGTGTCTCAAATTGGGGTTCAAGATGAATTCTCCAGAATCTCCGAGTTATTTTTTTCCTTGAAATGGAGCCCAAGCACGGTCGGGGTTTGAGAAGCCTGGCTCTCACATAGCACTGTACCACCAAGCCCCAGAGACCAGAGAGGGTGAACAGATTACAAGGAAATGCCAGTTTGCTCTGCTCTGTGCCTGCAGGTCGTGGGGCAATCGGAATGGAAGAAAATCCCTTTGCCCACTCGGCCCTTCTTCCCCATTTGAAGCAACACCCAGCTTCAGAAATAATGAAACCCAGCTTGGTGGCATGGTTGCCAAGCAGGGGGACACAGCTGGGTCCCCAGAGACCCCCGCCCATGTTAAATGGGAATAATTTCCTGACTAACCCCCATTCTCTCTGGGGGTGGCTCCTGGTCTATTACTGAATTTCTGGTTTGGCTGCTTTGGTCTGAGATGGCAAACATGTGCTTCTACTTTCTGGTGCGCTGTTAAATATGTAGGCCTTGAGGAGGGGGTGCCCAGGGCACCCCGTGGATCTGCAGCCATCTCAGCCGCTGGCTGGACATAGACTGCTGGGTGTGCCATCAACAGTAATAGAAATACAGTAATAGTGGCTGCCACTGTCTACCAAGGTCTCACTATGCAATGCTGTCTTATCCTCCCTCAGAAAAGACTGGGGTGTTATCATCACCCTTCACACATCAAGTGACTAGCCCAGGATCTTCCATACAAGGACTGCATATGCAACCATTTCTCCTGACTTCAATCTGTCACGGAAGGGGGTTGCTGAATACCTACTGTGGGTAGATCCTTTTCTCTGAGGGCAACTGGCGGTGACCTGTTGTGAACTGGAGATGGGCCCTTGCCACCCGCCTCTACAAGGATTGAATCATGAGCCACTGCAGCTGCTGATCCTCAACACCCCTGAAAGGAGCTTAGGATGGAGATCAGGAGTGAAGCCCTCTATGCTCTGGGAAAACTGGCTGAACAGGTCTTCAGATAGCTAAATATTTTCAGAAGATTTCATGAGCCCAGCTCTTGCATCTTCTCATATCTAGAAAAGCACTAAAATCCTTCATGGTGACGTCTGCTCCCCAAGACTAGCAGTGGCCTTCCTGAGACCAGCAACAAACTTCTACTCAACCTGTGTTTGATTACATGTGCCTCCCTTTCACAAAAATCCCATATATACTAACACTCCCCCTACCTCTTTGGAGTGGTTTTTCAGAGCTCTCTGAAAAGCTGCCTCCCAGGCTATAGTCCTCACTTTGCCCCAAATAAAACCTAATGCACAACACTCCCATTGTCCATTTTGTTTAAGTCAACAACATGCTGCCCTTACAATCATGAGGGACAAAGAGCAGCCACTTGTCCCACTGAGCACTTGAAACGTGGCTTGTCCTAACTGACAGGTATTGTGAATGTCAAACACACCCTGGGTGTAAAGACTGAGCACAAAAAAGAGAAGGCAAACTATTTCATTACTATTTTCGTATCAACTCTATAGGATGCTATGGTACATACATTGGGTTAAATAAAATGTATCATAAAAAAAGTGAAGTTGGTCTTTTTCTTTGTACATTTGGTAAATGTGGCTACTAGAAAATTTAAAATGACCTCCGTGGCTCTTGCCTTTCTACCAACAGCGCTGCCCTAGAGGTTCTGCGCGCACAGGTCCAGTCCTGGCTCTCGAGCTGGTGCATTCAGTCCCAAGCTTCAGGCTTCTCTCCTGGTGACAATGATGCGTCCTGGGAGAAAGAGACTGGGTTTCTCCCTTGGCCCCCATAGCAGAAAACAGAAGGCTGTGCACACAAAAGAAACTCTACAAGTACAGCCGATTCTTGTTATCCATAATAGTTAATGTTCTATAAGATGGCCGCAATGATATAGCAGATAAGGAGATATTGCTCCTAGGGAAATACAAGGTTAAGTTTCTGTGAGCCACTTCTTAGATTTGGCCAGCTGATCAATATGTAGTCTTGCTTACTATGCGCTTCTGTTTAAAGAAAACTTATTTAAAATATACATACATATGGAGTTCCTGTTGTGGCGCAGTGGAAACGAATCCTACTAGCAACCATGAGGTTGCGGGTTCAATCCCTGGCCTCGCTCAGAGGGTTAAGGACCCGGTGTTCCGGTGAGCTGTGGTGTAGGTCGCAGACGCAGCTCAGATCTAGCATTGCTGTGGCTGTGATGTAGGCCAGCGGCTGTAGCTATAATTTGACCCCTAGACTGGGAACCTCCATATGCCCAGGTATGGCCCTAAAAAGCAAAAAAAAAAAAAAAAAAAAAGAAGAGAAAAGAAAATATACATACATATATATGTATATGGTTGATTCACCAACATTGAATTCACAGCCTCCATCACTATAATATGTGCTCGAATGAAGCTTACCGAATATTCCATAAGGGATATCACAGTCTTTTGAGCTTAGGGATACCAGACAGTACCATGCTTGGGGGCCTTTTTAAGCAGTGGAATCACTAACACGAGCACAAAAAACATGAAAGACATGGCACCAAATATACTGCAAAAAGGACATTTCTGAACATGCATGTCCCGTGACTCAAACTTTTCCCCATTCTATGTGTGTCTGCAAACAATCACCGAAGCACTTGTGAATACTGACTTGGGAGGTAACAAATAAATTGTAATGAATAGGTGAATACAGAATCCATGAATATTGAGGCTCGATTGTCCTTGCTAATTGAGGTCAGTCCTGCTTCTCATTTGCCACTGGCCACTGGTCTTTTGCTCTCAGAATGTCCCCTGAGAGTCCTGGTTGTGTCCCTTCAGCATAAGCAGGCTCCCTACTCTGGAGTGGCAGAACAGGAGGTGGGTGAGCCCCGGCTTTGGAGGAGAGGAGAGCAACAGGGGTCAGTCCTGGAGTCACAGTTCGTAACCCATGGAACCTTGGCAAGATATTTCACCTCTTCATGCCTCAGCTATCCAATCTAAAAGGTGGGTGTCATGATGCTTTATCTTCCTGCCTCGTGAAGATCTAATGAAGTGACTTTACAACAGGGCCTTGGAAGCAGTAAATAATCCACAAATGTATGTGATTCACATGCTTTCCTGATATCCTTTGAGTTGGGGAAGGCAGAACCCTGCCTAGGTTCGAATCCTGATTCTGGCGTTGACCGCCTTCATGAGCTGGAGTGAATTACAACCTCTTAAGGTCTCAGGTTCCCCCCATCCCCGCCCTGTGAGATGGGGATACTACTAACATCTTAGGTATAAGGATGCTGTCAAGATTCAGTGGGATAATGCAGGTAAAGCACTTTAACTCCCAAATAAGTGGTGGCTATTTCTACTGCAACGAGTGACTGTGCACTTCACACCTCATCTCAGCTGTGATGAGCAAGGGAGACATCATGGGAGCCTCAGCTTCTTTGTTTTAAAGCCAGATAATAGCACCCCCTCCAAACAGATGAGAGGAAGCTCTATGCACATCAAAGCGAGATATGTAAATACTTCATACTTTCTCTTCTCCCCTC
Organism: Phacochoerus africanus; assembly: GCF_016906955.1. Taxonomy (NCBI): domain Eukaryota; kingdom Metazoa; phylum Chordata; class Mammalia; order Artiodactyla; family Suidae; genus Phacochoerus; species Phacochoerus africanus. Next base: position 128,203,452 of record NC_062558.1, read on the forward strand.
TTTTGTTTCATCCTCCTGGACTTGCATTTCCTCACCTGTTAAAGGGGGAATAAAACACCTGCTCAGCCAGGTGATGGTGTGATTGGATGAGGTAATTTACTGAGAGCACCAAGCGCAGCAGCCCGCACCTGGGGTGGCATGGGAAGCCCACCCATCCTTCTTGGGTCTCCCATCCATGTAGGTCCAACACATTGCTGGGCAGAAACAAAACTTAGCTAACTGGCTCAAGGAGAACATGAATTTCAGGATGAGCATCCTCACTGATTCCCAGGAGGATGCCTGGCTTAGGGGAGGCGTGTGGAGAGGGGAGGGGAGGGTGGCGGTGGCTGGAGTGGGTCACCTCTGGACCAAGGAATTTGATTCTCCGGAGACCTTCAGATGTAAAGCTCTGGGTCAACCTGGGGCAGACCCGCTGGGTTCGGAGACCTGGCGGGGGTGGTGCCAGGGGGTCATTTGTCTTCAGCCTCAGAAGATGGTGAACTCCAGGCCTCGGAGCATCGGGCCTGGGACAGGAAGGGATGTCCCATCATCCTCCTGCTTTCTCTCACTTGGCGTCTAAGGAAATTCCATGGCATTGTATTTACAAGGCATCCCTGACTGTCAGCTTCCTTGAACACAATGTATTTAATAAAAAGCCATTAAGCCTTGTAAAGCTGTCAGAAATCTAAATGACACTTGTAATAAAATCTTGTCGGGTGACCCGTTCCGGTTAATCAGGTCCAGCGACATCATCACCCACGGATCTGTCTGATACCCAGGGCGCTAGGTGTATTTAGACAGCTTTATGATCCACGCGGATTTGAGTTATTAAAATTGTACAGTTTTGCAAGGAATTTGGGATTTAATAAAGCAGCGGAGAAACTACAAAAGGAGCAATAACCTTCCCAAAGGCCAAGCCTCCGTGTGCTGGGGGGCGTGAGCTCCGGCGAGTCACCCGGCACATCTGATGCCAGGGGCTCGCCTGGCCGATTTTATGTATCTATAATGTGTGTATCTGGCACCTGCATGGCTCGAAAATATATTACATGGTACCCGATGACTTCAAGGTGGTGAATTGTGCTTAAATGTAAAGATTTATGGATTTATTCAATTACAAGAAGATATTACCACCAATTGCATATTGGCTCTATTAAGCCCCCCCTTTTTTGAGCAAATACAACCGCTAGATTGTAAATATCTTGGGTCCTGCTTACCACCTGGATAGTTTAGGGGGCTCCAGTGCGTTGAAGGCATAACTTTGCTTATCTTGAACTACAAAAGACAGGCTTCATGTAACAATCAGGATGAGACAGACGGATAGACCTAGGCAAGCGATCTCCCCTTGCCCAGTCATCTATAAATTTGGACTAATGGAGCAGATATCTCCAAAATGCATTTGGTGCCAGGTAAATAAATCACACCTGGTCTCCTGGCATAAACTGGCACAGCGTCCCTGATATTTCGGTCAAATTATTCCATTTGTTTTGAGAGATATTTTAATCCCACATGACCTCAAACTTCCCGTGAACCAGGGCCTGGACCCAAGGCCGCCCACGGCCTTTGCAATAAATCCGTTGTCTCCCTTCTCGGCCCTCAACCCAGGCCCATAGATCACCCCTCCCTGCATCTTGCTTCAATTACTCAATTAACCGCAGTAAAGTTCTTGTAGGTTTTGCAGATGTTGCTTTATTATCAAGGCCTCAGACGAACAGGAGAGTTCAGGAGCCGAGGTTAGAGGAAGGTTGATGGGGGAAGGGCTGGAATGGGGCATAGGGGGCCAGTCCCAGTGACTGCTGGGGGCCAAAGCCCCAGAGAGGAATATTGTGCCCCCCTCCCACTCTTCCCTATGCTGTTAAATGCCCTTCACTGCTTGGGGAATTTGTGATGTTATCTCACTGAGAAACTGCTTGAGAGAAGTAGGTATTCCACCTTCCGATGAGATAATGCTGTGATTAACAGATGCTTAATTGGGCCATTTATCAAGCATGGGACCTGCCCCCAAGTCAGTGGGCGAAGTAAATTATTACCCACCCTGCAGGTGTTGGACTGGCAGATCTATTACTCTTCTCGAAATGGTCTTCAGAAGATTTTATATGAAAAGATGATTTATTTCCGAAAGGAATTCTATTGTGCTGTTATTTATCCAGAATGTAGCCTGGTTCTGCCCGGCCCCTCTTCCTTTGTGCACAAAAGAGGATTGTGTGAAAACTGAAATCACGGAGAGGGTCAGAGCCAGGAGGACACTTTAGACATCAACTGGTACCATCTGGCCATTTTACAGATGACAACACTGAGGCTTGAGCAGACTATGTCAAATTCTACAGCCAGTTAGCAAATTGGCAAAAGCATGTCCCTCCTCTTTTTTTTTTTTTTTTTCCTAAAGTGTGGTTTTTCTAGCTGATGTTAATAGAATTCCTAAAAAGCAAGAATTTCACTCTGAACAAGACATTTTTATACTTTACACTGGGGTTTCTCAACCTTGGCGTGACTGTCTTTTTGGGGGGATCATTTTGTGGTGGGGCTGTCCTGTGCATTGGAAAATGTTTAGCAGCGTCCTTGACCTCTACCTGCCCGATGCCAGTAGTATCCACCCTCCCGGATAAGACACCCAAAAATGTCTCCGGAGAGTGCAGATGGCCCCTGGGAAGCAAAATTGTCCTTGGTTTTAAATGTTGTCACCATCATCATGAAATTAATAATATGAATACTAGCAGCTAATATTTAGTGCTAGAAATGGCTGAACACTTTACATACATCCTCTCATTTCATCCTCACACTAACTCAATTCTGTGGGTATTAGTGTTACTCCATCTTAGAGGTGAGAACGTCTAGGCTCAAGGAAAGTTAAAGTTTGCCCAAGTTTACACAGCTACCAAGTGCCAGAAGGAAGGACAAGCCCTGGAGCTGCCATCCACACTCCTCAAGAAAGACGAGGATGCTGCCTGGGGATTCGTTATGAAGTCATAAAACTGTACAGATGCGTTTCCTGTGGTCCCTCATAACAAACTTCTCTTTAAGAATCTGTTGGGATGAGAAGTCATCTTGTTCCCACATTACAAGGAAAATAAAATGCACCATGTGGCTTGAAGAATGGATGTGCTGGTTTCTCCGTGGATTAGTCGAAAGACAAGGAGCCTGTCGTGTCTTGGTCTTTCTGACATCCAGAGGGAGCCCAATGCTCTTCTACACCGTGGATGAGGCACTCATGGTTGTGAGCACACAACAGAATGAGAAGCATCTAAATAATGACATTTCACAGAGCAAATATCTCTTCTGTTGTGTCCCAAATCTCCAAAGATTCTTAGCTTGGTTTTCAGTAGGTGGAGGCTGATGGCTTCCCCAGACCTGGGAGCTGTCTGATACCTGGGAAATTTGCAGGCAAAAAATGATGAAGGCCACACTTGGCTCTAAAGGTAGAGTGGGTTTCAGGCCAGGAACCACATGATACCTGTGATGAGAGTTGAGACGTGAAACCTGGGATGAGAGCTGAGACACCACGGCGTGGGGCATTTATTATATCAGTGTCTGCAAGTGTGTCCGGGTGGCTCTGAGAGTGAGATCTGGGGTGGGGGTGGGAGGTAAAATGAAAGAACGTCTTTGCATGAGTAAAAATAAAGCCCACTTCCTGGTCTCTTGATAGTTCAGTATCAGATCTGTCCCACCTGTAGCAAGGGCTTCCGATTTTATGGCCTGAGGCTTAGATTAATCTGATCTTGCCCCTTATATTTCTCTTTCACCTTGATTTCTTCATCTATTTATTTTATCCCCTTGTGAACTGTATATGTATGTATGTGTGCATATGTGTATATATGCACACGTATGCACGCATGTATGTCTGTGCGTGTGTATATGTAGACAGGTATGTATGTATGTATGGTCTTTGTGCTAAGTCACGCCAAATCCTTCTTAATGAGGACAGTATAAATAAGAAAACAGTGATGATATGACAGCTCCCATGAATAGGTTTCGCTGTGGAGGTTTAGGGACCTGGCAATCGCTGTGGCATTCTCTCTTCATCAACCTTCCCACCAGGGCTTCCAAAGGCTGCTGAGTGCTGTTGGCACCCTGCTGTCAGAGCAGGCACAAGCCACCAGCGACACCTCGAGCCAGATGCTCACTCCTGGACAGGCGGGGCTGCTGCACCATTTATTTACTTACTTCCACCTGTTTTGCATTTTTCATTCCGACAAGACTCCTTGTCTGTCAGGCGAGGCTGTCCATAAAAATGCTGCCCCCTCTGAAGCACTCTTCAAAACTCAGGCTCTCTTGTCTGTTCTCATCCTAATTATTTATTAGATTTTTCTATCCAAGCTAAGAAGATGTGCAGGGAAGTGAATTGTCATCGCAATTAGAGTGCGCTCCAGACTTAAAGAAAGTGGTGGGGAACACAAGCATGAACCCTAGCTGGGTGCAGGGGCAGACACCCCATTTAAGGCTATGTTTTCTGCCCAGGGCATACGTTTTCTTCATTACACGGAGAAAGATGCTGGTCCCTGCACTGTGGTCATACGGGAGAGCCCCCGTAACTTCACCCATCGCTGTCCCAAGGACTCCATGAGGGATGTATCGAACCCACCTGGAAGGTCAAGGAAGATGAAACTAGATAAAGCTAAGAGAGATAAGGGCTTGTTCGAGGTCAGTTGGTCAGCAAGTGACCAAGTTTGGATATACACCCTGACCCGTCTGACCCCAAACTCAGCCTTCCTCCCTTATGTTTCACCTCCAGAAGAAGCCATCCCACACCTTTCTGTGTGCCAGGCCCTGGCCCTGGCACCGTGAATGTGGGGGAAAATGACATCCCCACAGGGTTTTCTGGGAGACCCTTGGCTTCTCCCACTAGCATCTGGGGTCTCTAGTGGGGACCCCGGCTTGGCTCCAACCTTTTCTCTCATCATGGCTGTTTTGCTTGGTTTTCTCTGCAAAACAGGCATCGCCCAATTCCCTGGTCTGGCAGCCGGCGCACGGTCCCCTCTCCCCTCGCAGCCCCTGGCTGGGGCCGGTGTCGCAGGGCAGGCTTCATAAATACCTGCGGATGAGCTGTGGATGGATCTGGCCTCGGTTGTGACGGTTGTGATGGGTGAGGAGGGATTTGCTAAGTTGCTCTTGACAACTGCCATCTCTTCCATCTCCAGGCCCAGCCTGAAGCCACCAGTTCATAACACACCTCGCCACCCACAGAGAGAAGAGAGAAAGGCAATCATTTCAGATCCTGCGATGTGAAAACTGCCTGCGCTGTCCCCCCACCCCCACCCCCAGCAGCTGCCTTTTCTCCAGCTTTCCCTGAGGGGACAGCAGCAGATCCTTGGCCTGAGGGCAGGTGGCTCTGGTGGCTCAGCTACCTGCGGGTCGGGGTGGGGTCACGGTGACTGTTTCCGAAGGGGGTGAATGCCAAACACACTCCCCTTTGAGAAGGGGGAGGGCATTTTATTTTAAGGGAATGCTCGCTGGTTTCGGGAACAGTTTATTTTAAAGGAACACTTGTGTTAAAATCCCGCTTGAACACAGACCTGAGCTTCTCCGAATAACACGTGTGGTGGGAGCTGAGGCTCTGGACTGCGTGGTGGGGAGGGTCTCATCCCAGCGGATTGAAACCCGGCCCGTTTCCTCCCAGAAGTGTGTAGGTCACATAACCTGAGCTTCAGAGTTGAATTGCTAATCTGACCCCAAACAACTTTGGTCATCACGCTTATTCACTCATGTACTGAATCTTTATTGAGCACCTACTGTGTTCCAAGCATCAGGAAAACGGTGATGGTCAAATGGCCAGTCCCTGCCTCTGTGGATTGTAAAGATTCGTGGGTGTCAGAGGCGAGTATTCATCAGATGGTCCCACAAATAGGTGTTTGAGGGAAAACCGGGATAAAGGCCTTGAAGGAAAAGGACTGAAGAGGGCTCCCTGTTTGGACTGGGCGGCCAGAGGTGGCTTCTCTGAGGACGGAGCTGAGTTTTGTAGGACTCGAGCTGGGGGTGGATTTTGAAAGGCAAGGAAGCGCGGCCCGTGCAGAGGAACGGGAACAGGAGAGAGTCTGCTTCACATGAGGGTCTGAAAGGAGGGTGGAAGCGAGGGCGGGGCTCCCCAGGGGGAAGCAGACAGAACTTTCCAGAACTTGCCAAGATGGCAATGGCTGGCTTTACACAAAACTGGGAGGTGGCCTCTCTTTGGTGCTTGGCTCTGTGGCAGTGCCCTCCACCCGAGATGCCTGTGTCACCCTGTTCGCTCTCTAGAAATAATCTCAGGCCATTGGGTCAAATTAAAAGAGAGGAAGAAAGAGGGAAAGAAAGAAAGAAAGGATGGAAAAATCGTTGAGGGACGGAAAGAAGGAAGAGAGGGGAGAGGGAGGAAGAAAGGAGGGGGAGGGAGAAGGCAGGAAGGGAAGAAAGAGGAAGGAAGGAAGAGAGAGAGAAAGGAAGAAAGAAAGAGGGAAAGGAAAGGTTCCTAGATTACGGAGCTGTGAGGGACAGAGTTGAGCAGGATGTGGTCTCTGAACCAAGATGCTCAGAGCCTCCTTAATCTGCCTCCATGGAACCATCTTTAAGGCTCCAAAGATAAAGGCTCAACAGAAGGAATTACAGGAATTCAGAGAGGACCACATGGGCACTAGGGGAGATGGATGGGGGGCTTCTTGTCAGAGGTGTATTTTTGCAGATTTACCTGGTGACGTGTCAAGGGAACCAGCTGGAAGGGGAGTCCTGTGTCCCCTCTCCAGGGAGCTCTGTCTTTTAAGCCTGATGTCTGATGGGGAAACAAAAGGCATTTTAGGAGCAGAGAGGAGACTCTTGGCAAGACTGGAGCCCCTTTATGTGGAAGAGCGCAGGCTTCTTGTCAAAAGAGACGCTCTCTCCGCTCAGGTTTTTCCTCCTGGCCAGGAGATGCTGTCAGTTCAGGACTCAGCATCCCAATGGACCAAACCAGAAAAGACCCGCAAGTCTTAACTCCTAAACACCTTCTGGAGGAAGATGGGACTCAGATCCCACCAAATTGCTTCCTTATAATTTCCTCAAACCTCAGCTTGAATCTCCTTTCCTGGCCTTTCGGGCAGATCCCTCTGGGCCTCAGTTATCTTTTTAGCAGCCCGCCAACATCCGCCTCACCGGACCAAATACGTGTACATGATGCTGATAACAGCCAGCGTCTCAGTTCCTCCCAAGCATCCTATGGGCGGATTCGCCCAGGGCTCTGCCTTTCCAGAAGGGGGCGCTAACCTGAGAAGGTTCGTCCCTTGCCCAAGGTCATGCAGCTCACCTCGGTGACTTTGACCCCAGAGCCTGCCCTCCCCAGGCCCTGTGCTAGCCTAGGTTGTCTCTCCCAGTATTTTCCTAGTGCTCCGAGCAGCTGCCCAAGCATGGTGTGGCCGGCCGGCTGGAGCGCCCTGAGCTGCTTCCCTGATGAGCCTCCTCAGCCCCATTTTACAGATAGGAAGAAGGACGTTGTCAAGGGCCGGGTGCGGAGGGAAGCGGGTAAGTGAATTACTCTGGCCCCCGGGGGAGTCGGCGCGGTGGGGTAGTCAGAGGCGTTTCCACTCGGCTGCCCCAGCCGCACTCCTAGAGCCCAGCTGATAATTGCTCATTATGTGCTTAATCTGGGCACAGCCGCTCCTGGCAGCGGAATTGCATCACATCAAAGCAAGCTCTTCAAAGGAGCAGAAAGCTGGCCTCTAGGGTAATTAGCAGAGGGCCTATTCTCTCCTGCTTAGGACAGTTGGAGGGGTTTCGGGCAAGGTCCGAATGGCACGAAGCAAAGCTCAGAGTTGTCAACTCGGCTGAACTTGGACAGGCAAGGTGGTGAATCGGATGGCTGAGTCTGCGTGTATGTGCATGTTTGTCTCAAAAGCTGCTCAGGCAGTTTTCAGCCTGCCTGGCCCAGATGCCCTGGTCAACTGCTTGTCCTCTGCTTCCCTGGACCCCCTGTGAACTTTCTCCAAATGCCCAGAGTTCTGGAGGAGCAGGAAAAAAAAACACACTTGCATGCACGTACATGTGCACACACATGCGTCACCTTCAGGACCCCAAAATAAAGCTGAAAGAAGGTGACACAACCTTGTTCGTGCAGAGAGGTGTTTGGAACTGCATCACCATGACCCAGTTTCCCCAGCTGTCTGCATGGAGGAACCCAGGGTGGCAGCCCCGACTTGGGGAGGGGGTGCGGGTTGGTTCATCCATCAAAGTGGAACGTGGTCAGGGCACAGCAGACCCGGCAAGAGGCCGCTGAGAAAATCAAAGGATGGATGCAGCTGGTTGCTGAGCATGACCCGTCTTCTCCGTCGCCCAGCTGGAGGGGCCAGTCGAAGCGATGTTCTGTCTTTAATCCCATTTGCAGGCCCCTCTCGCATAGCCAGGTACCCCACCAGCACGGCGTGGAGGTGCAGAAAGTGCTAAGAGAGGTTATAATGGAGTCTGGGGCCGCTTTGATGGCCTGTGGGGCACTCAGGCTAACAGGCCCCAGCGAGGCTGCTATCTGAGAAACGATGGTGCTGAACTGGCCTGCGGGGGGTGGGGGTGGGTTGGGGACTGGGGACCCTTTGTGTGTCTAGGAGGGGGAATGCTGATTCCAGGACCGGTTGGTGCAGATGAAAGAGATTTTTTTTTTTAATTTTTCATCCCCGATTTAATAAATGACAAAATTTCACGGGCTTGAAAGTTTGGAAAAGAATTCATCTTGCATGAATCTTAACCATATTTGAGTAATGGGTATTTTAAGTCACAAGGACTAAAGTGACAGAACTTTTTTGAGCCAAATGAGGAAGGCGTTTTTAGACACTGCATAAGACCCATCAGACAGGGCTGGATGAGCATCACGGTACAGAGAGGCATTATAGTTAATGGAAATAAAACCATCCGCTCTAGGTTTGCTGATAATGCAGACCTGAGCCTAACGTTGTCTTCCTTTATAATTTCCGAGCATGGAGCTTTCTTGTATTGGTTATTTTGCCAACCGTGGGAAATCAGTGATTGAGCAGATACGTCAAGAGTTGCTGGAGTGTAGACATTCTTACTCCCCCCAAAGAGGCCCCTGTGGCCCCGGGATCAGACCCAGACACTAGTGTTTCTAAAATGATTTCATCCGCAGCCAACTTGAATTCCCTTTTAGACCTTTCTGCCCTTCATTTTAGGCTCTCTACCTTACCTGTCTCAGCTATCTTGTGGGATTCATGAGCCCCATGCTGAAAATCTGAGCCTGGAGTTCCCATTATGGCTCATCAGAAACAAATCTGACTAGCATCCATGAGGACACAGGTTCTATCCCTGGCCTCTCTCAGTGGGGTAAGGATCTGGCGTTGCCATGATTTTTGGTGTAGGTCACAGACGTGGTTCGGATCTGGCATTGCTGTGGCTGTGACATAGGCCAGCAGCTACAGCTCTCATTGGACCCCTAGCATGGGAACCTCCATATGCCTTGGGTGCAGCCCTAAAAAGACAAAAAGGAAAAGAAAAGAAAGAGAAGAATATTGTCTTTGGAATGGATAAGCAATCAGATCCTGCTGTGTAGCACTGGGAACTGTATCTAGTCACTTATGATGGAGCATGATAATGTGAGAAAAAAGAATCTATACATGTATGTATAATGAGGTCACCATGCTGTACAGTAAAAAATTGACAGAACACTGTAAACCTACTATAATGAAAAAAATTATATATATAAAAAAAGAAAATAAAAGAAAACCTGGGCCTTGAACATGGCTTCACAGAGTACCTGTAGCCTTGCGAGTTGTCGGGTATGCCTATATCACGCACCTGCTCAGTGGCCCCTCGGTCTGTGGGGTAACAATATGGGAGTTCACATAGGACACTTCTGGGAGTGGCCAGGCCTAGTGGAAAAAGGAGGCTAAGACCAGAGTTTGAGGAGTTCCCGCTGTGGCACAGTTCACAGTGGGTTAATGATCCAGCTTGTCTCTGTGGATGCACTGGCTCAATCTCTGGCCCAGAGCAGTGGATTAAGGCTCTGATGTTGCCACCATTGTGGCGTAGGTCACAGCTCAGATTTGATCCCTAGCCTGAGAACTTCCATATGCCATGGGTATAATCTGGACTGGGGTGGGGAAAGACCAAGATTTGAGGTTGTCATTCACCAGCTGGCCAACTTGGACAGGTGAGCCTCAATTTCCCTGACTCTAGAATGGGCTTTGGGAGGTGTGAAGCCATCTGATTGGGGATGCACCTTCCTTGGTGGCCCTTCTCCCTCCTCCACTTATAGACACTGAGCTGTTTGTTCACAAACATTTCCCCCTCTTAAGCTCAGCTTCCTAGAGGACAAGGGCAAAGTGCCTGGCACACAGCAGGTGCTCAATAAATGCTTAGTAAATAAGAAAGCACCTATGTGGCCTGCCTTGAAGAGTGAAGACGTAGGTATTAAGGGGTAAAATCAAGACCCCCCGCAGGGAAAAATGGGATTGCTTGCTCAGAAATTACTAAGAATTTTAAGACAGTGATAGCAGATCACTGAGACAAGGGAAGGACCCTTCCGAGTGCTGGGCCCTGAGCAACTGCATGGGTCATATCGTCATCGCTGTAACTTTATGGTGCTGTATTAGTCTGCTTGGGCAGCCGTGGAAAAGGTCCACAGTGGGTACCTTAAAACAGAAGTGTATTTTCCCACGATTCTGGAGGCTGGAAGTCCAAGATCAAGGTGTCAGCAGGGTTGGTTTCTTCTAAGGTCTGTGTCCTTTGCTTGTAGATGGCCATTTTCTCCCTGTGTCTTTACCTCATCCTCCCTCTGTGTGCATCTGTGTCCTAATCTCCTTATAAGGACATTGGTCACAATAGGATAAGGCACCCTAATGATTTCAATTTTCTTGATTACTTCTTTAAAGACCCCATCTCCAGATAGGGCCATATTCTGAGGTCCTGCAGATTAGGGCCTTAATATGGATCTGGGTAGGGAAAGATGCATTCAGCCCATTATAGGTACCACTAAATAAAGATGCTCTTTGGTCATCATTCTCCATCTTTCAACCATGTGCTATTTTTACCCTACCCTATAGAGATTTATATAACACCTTCTTTTTGCTTGTTGTAAAAAATGAAGGACAAAGAAGTCAAGCTCACCATTCATCCCGCCATCCAAGGGTAAATGTTTCAATGTCCTTGCCGTATTTTTTCAATACATGTGCATTTTGATGGTACCGACTGAGACACCATCATATCGCAATGAACCCACCCAGTCCTTGCCGATCAAAGCGTTTTTTGACCCTTGATTGGCTTGGTGACATGGAACATAAAGGTAAGTGTGAGAAATAACACTGTGGCTTCAAGGAGGAATCTCTGTCCACAGTGGCTTCAAGGCTAATTGCTATGGACGCGATGGCTCGTCATTCATTCCTTAATCTAGTTCCCTCAAGAAAGAACCATTTGGTCCACCGATTATTTTATCTTTTTTTTAAGGATACTTCCTTAATTGCAAAATAATCTAAAAATACAATTGGCGTACTTGGTAAGTGCAGTGTCTTGTTTAGAAAGTTCGGCTGGGAGAAAGAATGCAATTAAACTGTCAAAATGTAATTGTTTCTCATATTTAATTTAAAGTGGCTCATTCCCATTTACTTTTCATGGTTTTGGAGCTAAAAGCAAAGACAGCTACCAGGACAACTGATAGTTACGGAATGAAGACGGGGCACTCCGAGCATGGGCATGGGCGGCAACTTAGTTGCTGCTGCTGCTCTCAGATTACTTTGCTTTAATAACACAATCTGATGCTCAATTTCCAAGATACTTGGAGCACAGAATTAGCCAGTCTGGGGCACAATGGGCCATTTTGATGAAAGAAATACACTCTGAACTGAGAGAGTGACTCCAAATCCCCCCAAAAGAATAGGTGTGTGTGTGTCTGTATGTGTGTATGTGTTCACCTACCCTGGGTTTCTGCTGTGTTTAGGTGGCCCTTGACTTCCTTATAACTAGAAGATCATTAAACAGAATGGGCACACTTAGTCAATTTCCTCAAAGGAAAAAGTCACCCATCCACACTGACTGGTTATGTAAATGCCATTTATTCTGGAAATGTGTCTGAAGCACTGATGTGGTGCCTCCGGCAAGGCTTCTGGGAGCTGGAGATGGATCTGTCTTGTTTTCTTTCCTCAAGCAGCTCAGAGACAAGTTGGGGAGGCAGAGGATGTTGCTTGAATGAAAGAGTAGCTGGGAAACCGCTACAGAGAGAACACCCTGGATGGCCACACACATATGCTGGGATGAGAAAAAAAGTATAATCCAGTTAGGAGATATTTGATTGCATACTGTACTTGGGGTATAATCAGCACAGAGTTTGTGCTCTAGAAAGATCTGGCCAGTGAAAGAGGTGAAGCGAAAGAATGGAAAGTGAGCACAGAGAATAGGTGTTCTAGAAATAAGAGTAAGATGGGGCCATGGTTCCTGTCTGAGGAGGAGGTAGGGATTGGGGACTGGTGGGGAGTGGGGCTCTATTCATTTATCAAGTCATTTCTTTTTCATAGCAGTTCCCTGTTTATTTAAAAACAAAAGCATGCTCAGAAGGACCCCACTGTCACTTACATGGTATTCCTGCCCAGAATTCATAATCTGAATCTAAACACAAGGAAACATCAGATGAGCCCCGACAGGGACAGTCTGAAAAAACAAAAAAACAAACAAAACAAACAAACAAACAAACAAACAAAACAAAACAAAAATGAACATAAAAAAGAAACATAAAAAAGGCTAAGGAGCCGTTCTAGACTAAAGGGAAGAAGAAATCAATTTCCTGATTTTGATGAATGTCTCATTCACAGATTTAGGGTAAGGAGGTACACTGGCTGAGGGAGAGAGATGGGGAGGGAAATGAGAGAGCAAATAGAGTCAGAGGCAATCATTTGATGACTCTGCGTCCAGGGTTTCTGGAAATTCCTTGGACTCATCTTGCAACTCACTGCACGTTTAAAATGACATTGAATTACAAAGTTAAAAATACAAACTAATCTTAGAAATTTTGGAAAATTCAGAAAAGCACGTGGCAGCCAAAATAGAATGACTCAACCTCATCCTTCAGAAACCACCAGGCTAGGCTATTTGTTGTTCCCTCCCCGTCCTCCTACTGTGCTTTTGAACAGTATTTAGAATGTGCTAGACGACATTTTAACTGTGCAGTGCATGATATATTTTGAGCACTTCTTGTGGTTATGGACACACATTGTCAAAGAGGTCTGACTTGCTTACTTACATGTTTGGTTTGGCAGTAGGATTATAATCCTGATACGTGGGTGTTTGACAAAGGGTTCTGGCGGCAGCTGCTGACTGCTTTCACCATAACAGGCCAGCATTGTTCATGTCCTAATAGTCACGAGCCCTGGATGCAGCTCCCACACCATCCTCAAGCTACACCCTGGCCACTAGTCCTTTGGGGTCTTTAATGGCAAGATTTCTCAACTTGGCCCTAGTGACATCTGAAGCCAGATCCTTCTTTGTTGTGGGGGCTGTTCTGTGCATTGCAGAAGGTTTAGCAGCATCCCTGGCCTTCCCCCACCTGATGTCAGTAGCACCCTCCACCCCAGATGTAACTAAAAATGTCCCCAGACATTGCCACTTGTCTCCCGGCAGGCGGCACTCCTGTCCCCATTTGAGAACTGTAGCTTGAACATCAGAGACCACAGGGGGCTGGAAGTCCCTCTGTAGCTTCATGTCCTCCTTGAGCTGATAGAGTTGAATCATTGATGTAGAAGGACCCTGAGACGAGGGTGTTGCTCCTGACTCAGCTTCCTCTGGGGTTAAATGGAGGAATTTACCTCTACCTCTCATGAGACCAAATGATACATGTTAGCAATGAACCTGTGCAGGGCTTGTATCTAGATGGTCTACAAACATTTTAGGGTTATCTCGCAGTATGAGAATAAGCTACACAGTAGTCATACTGCGAACTCCAAAGGATGCTTAAATTGTGGATTTGTTAGTCTCATCTTCAAATTGCTTTCCAAAATATCTCTAGATCTAGAAAACTGTAACAGGGACAATATTGTTTCATTTTTGCTTTGGGGTGCACAGGAAGACTCTATTTCCCAGATTCCTTTGCAGCTAGGTGGGCATGTGACTGAGTTCTGGGCAATGGAATGTTGGTGGAAATAAGGGTGTCACCTCTAGCCTGGCCCCTGAAACTTCCTGTGTGGGCTCCGTATATGCTTTCCATTTGTCACTCAGCCAGATTTTGTCCAGTGGGCATCTCTGGGTTCTGGGGGATGATGAAGCCACTTGTCAAGGAGCCTTGGGCCCTAAAAGTCTGTGTGGAGCATAACCCCTTCCCCAACAGACTATAACAGGAGGAAGACACAAAACTTAGTTGTATTAAGTTACTGAGATTTGTTACAAAGCATTTTGTCTGCCCTAACACAGGTGACCAGAGATCCATATGGAGAAAAACCCTAGGGAAAAGGCAGAACAAATCATATTCCATGAACAGTCATTCATGGGAAGAATCACATACTTCTCTGAGTAACTGGAGTCTTCCTGCCTCTATGCCTTTGGTCATCTCCTTCCCACTCCCTGAATTCCTCCCTTTACTACAGCCTCTGCGCCTGGCAATATTGTTTATTCTTTCTGGTCAAGGGCCACCTCTTCTAGGAAGCCTTCCCTGAATGCCTAATGTCAAAGTAGCCCCTCCTTTCTCATGCATTCCTTTTCCATTCTGTCATAGCCTCCTGGCTGTGTTTTGCAGCTATCTGTCAACCTTTTCCCTTGATCAGAATTCACCTTTTTTAAAGGAATACCCCATGTCCCATTCACCTTTGCACCCCACCCACCATGTCCCTTAAACATAACAGTATAAGACAAAATACCAGCATACTAGTAGTCAGACAGGAGTTCAATATACACAGACAGAACCATCAGGAAGCAAATTATGATGACACTACTGACCTCACAATATTTGTTGACTGCTTAACCAGTTCAGGGTTCTGTAATGGGCTCTTGACATAAACCCATTCATCTCCACCACATCCACCTTTCTGCAAGGCCCCTGTGAATTTGATATCTTTGTTATCCCTATTGGGCAGTTTTCCTGAAGCCACACCACAGAGCCCACACCTGGTGCATCACAAATGCTCTGCCCCCACACTGCTAAAAGCCAATTATTCTCTTTTCTCCTTCACCTCCAAGAATTATCCTAAGAGTCGGAGGAGAAGGTGAGATGTGAGACCTGGCCCTTCATCTGTAAAATAATGAAGAGGGTGGAATGAGAGAACTTGCTGACCATGGCTGGTGCCAAGCAAGCATTCCTGATGCCATCATTATGGTTTTGGGGAGTTCGGCCTGACTATGCCTCTCCTCAACCAAGAGAAACAACTGCGGTCTCTGCTGAGCTTCCCATGCCACTGGCCAAAAAAGCCCAACACCGATGGAGATGGAAGGCAGAGTGTGTGAAAGAAAGAAACGCCATTGGCAGGTGCAATCAGAATTCAATTTCGGACAGAAAAACCACAATTTCCCAAGGTTGCTTTAAACCATTTCCTGCTATCTAACACTGGGCTTGGGTTAGCTCTTCCTACAACACACAGCATAAAATATGTCCTTCTTAGATGTTTAGAAACAGCAGCATTCCATGATGAAAACATGTTTTGTTTTGTTTTTTCTTTTTTTTAAATTTAATTTAATTTAATTTAATTTTTTAGTAGTTATTTCCCCAAAACAGTTTTTTTTTCCTACTGTACATCATGGTGACCCAGTTGCACATACATGTACACCAGGTATAAGTGCATTTGCATTGACGTGTCTATTGCCAGTAGCTGCCAAGGCGGGTAGACAGCAGCCCACAAACTGGTTGCAGTCTCACTCTTTGATGGTGGAAAGCAGCAGCCGTGAGCCTCACTGCTGCCCTTGGCCATTGCATGGTCTGTGAATGTCAGTGTGAAACACGGACCGGATTCACTTTCAGACCTTGAGGCTCCTCTGGAACGCATGGTCCTAAGTTACAAACCCTGCCCAGCCAGGGCGCCTCTTGTGTTCCACCAGCTCTGCTTGCTTTCCGACTCAGAAATTATTTTGAGGGAAGATCGACTAAAGAGAATTTGGATCCTTGTAACCTGGGATGTGTTGAACAATGGTACCAGCTATTCAGATCCAGTGTGGACTTCTGGCACTGCCTCTTACAGCTGTGTGACCCTGGGGAAGTAACTTAACTGAGCTTTGACCCCCCCATCTTTAAAATGGGGAGAATAAGAGTTCCCACTATGGCACAGAGGGTTAAGAATCCGACTGTAGTGGCTCAGATCGCTGCAGAGGCGCAGGTTCAATCCTGGCCTGGCACACTGGGTTAAAGAATCTGGCATTGCCACAGCTGTGGCACAGATTGGATTCAGTTCCTGGCCTGGGAACTTCCATATGCTGCGAATGCGGCCGTAAAAATTAAAAAAAAATAAAAAATCTGGGAATTCCCATTGTGGCTCGATGGACATGAATCAGACTAATATTTGTGAGGTGTGGGTTCAAATCTCATGGCCTCGCTCTGTGAGTTAAGTATCTGGCATTGCTGTGAGCTGTGGTATAGGTCGCAGACGGATCAGACCCTGCCTTGCCATGGCTGTGGTTTAAGCTGAAGCTCCAATTCGATCCCTAGCCTGGGAACGTCCATATGCCACAGGTGTGGCCCTAAAAAGAAAAAAAAATGGGGAGAATAATGGTGCCAACTTCCCCAGATTATTGTGAAGACTGAGCTCATCAAACGCATGTAAGGCTGATAGCGTGGCTGGCCCTTGAGTGGTTAGTCATGGCAGCTATTGTTGATGTTATTACACTGATGTTGCTTGTGTGCAATGTCACATGTTGCTCTTACACACTTGAGATTTTGCATGCTCGGTCCTTTAGATGAGTGGAATTGCTCGGATGTACACAAGCACTGATATATACACACACACACACGCATGCACACCGTCTTTGCAGGATGTCTTATCCTGGCTCTCGGGTCCCTGGGCTGGGCCACACTGGCTGTCTTGCTCCCACACATCCGTTCTCCCCTTTGCACATCATTACCGCTGATCCCTCTGGTTATGGCAGCAAAATTCTTACCTCTCCTTCCACGCCATAAGCCTCCTCACTGCCCACCCGGCTCTCAGCAGCCCATAATCTTCTTATCACACTCCATCCGTCCTCTCTTCTCCGCACGTGTGCTTCCCCCCACAACTCACTCCAATTTTCTTTCGGAAGCTCCCCATTTTCTCCCTGCTTGTCTTCTTACTCACGTCATCATCTTAAATCTGGCCTCTGGAAGCCTCTCTCTTCTACATCCCTGCAGGTTCAGGAGTCCTCCTTCCAGCATTTTGGGCTGCGTTTCCCTGCCCTGGGCATTGATGGGTCACACAGCTCTGCTGGCTCCCACCTGATCTGTTTAGAGTGTGAAGGAGTCAGCGGGCTCCTCCGGATCAGAGTAGCTTACATTTCCTGAGCATTTGTGCCGACACACTGCCCGCACCACCTCATGTAGCTTGTGGCCGGCACTGCCGTCATCTTCATTTTAAACCTGACAGCACCACGGCTCAGAGAGGCCAAGGCTCTTGGCCCAGGTTACGGAACTGGTAAGTGGTGGAGCAGAGGTTTCTTCCTGGATCAGCCTGACACCAGCAGACTTCTCTTAACCTGAGGCAGAACCCCAAGGTCATGATGTTGGAACAGTCAAATGTTTGGCTTTTATTGTTGTTCCTGGGGCCTGAATTAGCCATTGGTTGAATTGGGGCAAGAAGGGAGCCAGTGCAAACTCAGAGGCACCTGCCTCCCAGAACCAATCCCAGAGCCATTCCTCCCTTCTGTTTCCTTCCCATCGTTCCCACCTGCTGACGTCACTCTCATTTGTTTACCTGTCTCTCTCCCCCCTTTTCCTGGGGCGGGGGGGGGGGCTTGGCCCGTGGTGTGGGTAGGAGCTTGATAAAGGTTCAGGACATGAGTGATCTACTGGAGATGGTGTCCAAAGTAACCCAGGAACAGAGTTCCGCCTCTCCCCACCCCTAGAAAGCTCTTAGTGTGGGAGCAGCTGTCTCCTTCCCCTCCTCCCTGCCCCACCCCTCCTCCTCCTCTGCATCTTCCTCCCTCCTCTCCTTCCGGTAAGCCCCCTCCTTCCTCTTCCTTGCCTAGGTTGGCTAAGGTTTTCAATTGGCTTCTGCGGCGTCTTCCCTCGGGTCCACTGGTTAAATCAACCAGCAGCAAGCACAAGTTTCAGCCCGCGTGGCTAACCCCCAGGCTAACCATCTGATTATGGGAAGAGGCTGAAAAGAGGCCTGTGGGCCTGTGGCTGGGCACAGAGCCCCTTGGATCTGAAAGCAGGACAGCAAGTGTCAACAGGGCTGCATCTGGGTGGTGGGTCACCAGTCCCCTTGGGTTGTCCTAGTCACTGGGCTTCTGTCACAGTGAAGGATGCCGCCTGGCTGGAGCTTGCAGGGCTGCAAAAAGATAACTCAGCTTGGAATGGTCTGCATTCCAGCCACAAATGTTAGTGTGATGACTACCACGAAAGC
This sequence comes from Phacochoerus africanus, assembly GCF_016906955.1. Lineage (NCBI taxonomy): Eukaryota > Metazoa > Chordata > Mammalia > Artiodactyla > Suidae > Phacochoerus > Phacochoerus africanus. The sequence goes on from NC_062558.1 coordinate 128,221,865, forward strand.
AAAGCTATTCTCTGGTGTTGGACATTGTCCCTGGCCTTCAGCAACCTCAGCATGTTGGTTCTCTCTTTGTCTTTCTTTTGTCCATTCTCTCAGCATCCAGAACTTCCCAAGTCAGGGATCAAACCCTTGGTACAGCTGTAACCAGAGCTACAGCAGTGACAATGCCAGATCCTTAACCCCCTGAGCGACAAGGGAAATCCTTGGTTCTTTTTTTTTTTTATTCATTCAACAAAAGTTTATTGGGTGTCTGCTCTGTACCAAGTGCCCTAGGTAATGCATATACACTGGGAACCAAAATGGACCAAGACCCTGCCTCCACAGAGGTGAGGGGGAGATAAAAAAACCCAAGTTACAAACATATGACCATATAATTACTGATAATAGTTAAGGGAACAGGCAGGGTGTGAAACAGAACATAATGGGAAAACACCTCCTTGAAACAGTTAAGGAAGGACTCTTGGACAAGGTGACATTTAAGCTAAAAACTAAAGGATGACAAGGATCATGGCACAGGAAGTGCACTGGGAGGGCAGGGCTACCATGAGCAAATGGTGTCAGGGAACGGGTCTGCATTCTGGGGAGACCCAGGGGATAGGACAGCCAGGGCAGAGGCAGAAAGAAGAGAGGTGGTGAAGGGCTTTTGAGGCGGGGCCAAGGGTTTGCATTTCATCCTGAGTGGGGGCGGGGGCGGCCCTGGCAGGATGTCAAGGAGGGGACGTCATGGATGTTCATGAACAGGCCCACTTGCATAGACCACAGAAATTGACTTTCACCAGTCTCCACCTCTCTCTGGCTTTTCCGAACCTGCTTCATAAATTTATGGGATGTGAAGCCCATTGGATCAGATCTTGGTAGGAATATCAAAACAAATATCTGATTTTGTCCATCAGAGATCCTGGGGTCTGGGTGGGGCTGACACTTGGGCTACCGACCTTGGATGGAGACTTACAAGGCTGAAATTCCAGCATGCATCTGTTCTTGAAACACTCAAACAGGACGTCCTATGGGCTGTAATGACCCAAAGACTCAGGGACGACTTCTAGGGAATGCCATCATTTTTCTGGATGAGACAAAAACATAACAAACCTCATTTTTGAGCCCTTCCCATTTGGAATTTGCTACCTATTTCTGGGCAGTTCTGGGAGGCTTAGATGAGGTCATGAGTGTGGTGTGCTCAACACATAGTAGGTTCTTAAGAAATAGCTTTTTCTCACTCCTTTTCCTTTTGTCTATAGAAAATAGGTTTTCCAAGCAGAGGGGGAAAAAAAAGCCATGTATAATTAGAATGATAGGCACTTTGCAATTTGGTGAAGGCACACATTTCAATCACTTTGGAAACACCCATTCAGGCACAATTGCTGGCTAATTATAAATCGCTCCTTTTTATTCATTAAGCCAGAGTCCCTGAGGGCTCCCACAAAGGTGTGTTCTGTTGGACTAATTCAAGGCCCTCTTGTTTGACAGCCCTCCTTTGTCATTCTGGTGTTGGGGGACAGGCCTAACAGGTGTCTAACAGCTCAGCTGGGTCATATCAGGTTTTTCCTGAAAATGCTTAAATTTCAGAAAACACGCTTGGCCTCACACTATAGCCAATCCATATGAGGCAAAGAGATGTGTCGGGGCTTCTCGAAGCGTGAACGGATGGATAAAATGTCTCTCTCTTTAACATCAGTCCCAATAGGAGAGTTTCAAATATTTAGCGATGATTAAAAATTGTTCTTTCTTTGAAATAGAAATGGGCCTGGCGGGTGAAAAAAAACTTCGCCACAAACTGGATTTTGTGGTCTGAGATTATACTCGTAAGTTGTCTATGGTGTGGTGTTTTTGTTACATTGTCAACAGCACCTTTGCAGGGGGAAGAAAAACCCTATACCTGTAAGTATTATTTAAACATAGAATGAACTTGAATGCTTCTATACATTGTCCACCGAGATCAATTCAAAAGAATGTACGTTGGCTGGTCACAATTTTTTAAATTTAAAGGGCATAATTATCTGACTTCAATAATGATTCGAAAAAGAGAGTTTTGAGGTTCCTGGGCACTATCTTTGCAAAGCCTTGTTCCAGGCTTTCTTGATGGTTATGAAGGAAATGGCACAGACATCACCATTAATTAATTGCAGGGACGTGGTCCTTATAGGCCTGTTTCAGTGGAGGGGGAACATGTGGCCTCTACTTTTTGGATGTTTAGGGGCCAGAGGAAGCAAGCCAGACAGAGTGGTCACTCTAGTCCCTATCATCTGGCTCCACCCTCTTTCTAACCCTTTCCACCATGGGATCAGATATACTATTAAATATACTGGTATTTATTTGTTTTTTCATCAGTGTCTTTCTGGAACTTCAGGGATGAGATTGCATCATTTGATCCTTAGACTAATTTCCTCCCTGGCCAAGAGTGATGGAAAGGATGCTCAGGAGTGGGTTGTGGCTCATGAGTGAAGAAAGGGTTTGCTCACCTGCAAATGGACCAGTGAGGCTGGTCCAAATGCAAACAGAGCAAAACAAAATAAAAACCATGAGAGAGAAAAGACAGAGTTATCGATCGATTGAACAGAATGCGGAGTGCAGGAATAGACCCACACACTCATGGTCAATTGATTTTTGGCAAAGGTGCAAAGAGAATTCAAAGGAGAGAGGGTGGTCTCTTCAAGGAAAGTGCAGGGAGAGTTCAATATCCATATACTAAAAGTCAACCTCAATCCATACCCCACACTCTAAATAAAAAATGACTCAAAATGAGTCAATGATAAATACCTAATATGGAGCTATAAGACTTTTAGAAGAAATAGAAAGATCTCTGCAACACTGAGTAGCAAATATTTCAAAACCAAAATCCTGATCCTTGAAAGGAAAACACCCCTGATGAACTCGATCTCATCAAAATTAAGAACGTCTGCCCTTCAAAAGACAGTTAATAGAATTAAAAACCAAAACAAAACCCACCACTATGAAAAAATACTTGCGAGTCACATATCTAATAAAGAAATTATATCCATAGTTCACACAAGGAATTTTCAAGCCTTTGTATTGAGAAAACAAAAAGATTCTAAAAAAAAAAAAAATGGGTAAATTATTTGAATAAAATCCTTTACCAAAGAAGACATACAGTGCCATAAGCTTATGAAAAATGCTCAAAATCATTAGTCATTAGGGAAATGCAAATTAAAACTATAATTTAGAAACCACAACATACTTATTAGAATGGCTAATCTTGTTAAAATCCGAAAATTCCAAGTGTTGGCAGAGATATGGAGAGTTAGAACTCTCATAGGTTGCTAGTGGAATTCAAAATGATACGGTCACTTTGGAAAACAGTTTGGCAGTTTCTTATTAAATTAAACATACACTAGATATATGACTCAACAATCCCACTCCTAGCTCTTTACTCAAGTGAAAGAAAAATTTGTGTTCACACAAAAACCTGTATGAGAATGTTTATACAGGCTTTATTCATAGTTATCAAGGCAGAGAAACTTTCAAACATGCCCCAACTGTGGAACAGACAAACCTGAGACAGGTCCATACAGTGGCTACCCCACTAAATGTATACCAGGGGACATCCCTCAGATGCCACATGAACATCACATGATGTCGCAAGAGAAGCAGTTTACCTTGGTAGTATTTTCCCCCAAATCATAGGCTAATCATGAAAAAGTAGCAGACAAACCCAAATGGAGGGTCATTCTGCAAAACGCCTGACTAGTACTTCTCCAAACAGTCAAGGTTATGAAAAAAAAAAAAAAAAAGGTGGGAAATGGTCACCATTTTTCCAGTACAGAAAAAAAGGAGGTTACTGTGAAAATGGTGGAATCCAAATAATGTCTGGAGTTCAGTTAATGGTAATATGTCAACATTGGTTTCTTTGCTAGACAAATATGTCATGGTGACATAAGGCGGCAACTTTAGCAGAAATAAAGCAGGGCACTAGGAACTCTGTTCCCTCTTTGCACCTTTTCTGCACATACGTAATTATTCCAAACTGAAAGAAAATATTAGAAAAATAAGTCTGCCAGGCATAGAGCAAGCATTCAATAAATGATGACTATTGCTATTCTTTTGAAGAGAATGCACTGGTAGAAAATGCAAATTACAAAACTTCCATCTTCCACTGCATAACAATTCAGAGATGGTAAATGGCTTTTACACATGTTACTTCACATATCAGGTCATAACAGCTCAGAGCTAGAAGGGGTGGAAGTATTATCTGGTCTAGTCCCCTCACTTTCCAGATAAAGAAACATAAGCCCAAAGGAAAGAAGAAGAGGAAAAATAATGGTGATAGAAATAATAGAAATAACAGTAAGAGGGTTTTTTTTTTTTAAGTAACATGTAAATAATAGTAACTAATACCTGTTATAGCTCAGGAGCTGTTCTGCATGCTTATATCTGTGGTCGCGTTCAAAACAACCTCACAAGACACATTTTATAATAATCTCTGTCTCAGGGGAGGAAGCCGAGATCAGAGAAGTTAAGTAACTTGCTCAGGTTCACACACTTTGCAGGGCTGGGCCTCAAACTCAGGAACAGGAAGGGAACTTAGATTCACGGAGCACCTACCACATAGTAGGCAAGATGCAAAATATCTCCTTAACCTCAACTCATTTAATTCTTCACAAAATTCTATGAGATCCATATCATTATCCAAAATTCACTAATGAGGAACTCCAGGTTTACATAATTGTTCAGCTAACAAGTGGCAGAGCTGGGATTTGAACTTAGACCCACCAGATCTTGTTCCTCTTCCCTCTCTCCCACACTGGTCTCCTTGCAATACCGGCCGAATGGCCCAGCAAGAACCAACTGGAGGCTCTGCCTTTCCATACACTTTTTATTCCACATTGAGGAAATCTTAGCTTCTGCTACTTTCTGTTTTACAAGCAGAAAAGACATCACCTATCCATAATTCCTTAAGATTCAGGGAGCTGACCTAGGGCTTTTAAGAGCCTTGGGACACAGGATCACAACTGTGTCCATTTTACAAATTTCAAAATTCATCCAACACCGAAAAAGTTATTAACAGAGTCAGTAAGATGTTAACATATGACAATATTAGCTGAGGCTAATGTCTGATGCTTTGGCCAAGCTCTTCCTGTCCACGGCGGAGAGGGTATGAAAAGCATTACACGTATTTAGACATATTGGGGGGGAAAAAAAAGTACAAAGTGATCATCTGTTTGCATCTCCCTCCCACATGTGGCCACAAATGGAACACATTTGAAAGGTTATGAGAGATCAAGAGATTTAGTGAACCGGGCACAATACAGCTTTGTGGTCTAGTGTATTTTTTCATGACAATGTAAAATATAGATGGAGATGAACTCAAATCCCTCATATTTGGTTTTATAGCTTAAATTCATAAATTCTCTACATTCATTAGAAAGCGATGTACTATCTGCACCCACTTGAAAAGATAGCATCCCGAGGGACAGATACAAGAATATTAAAAAAAAAAATCCTGATCAAAGAAATATGGCTTCTTTCCTCCTTTCATTGAGCAGATGTGCAATGTGTCCAGAGAAAGAAATAGAAAAATTCCTGAGTGATTTATTTGATGAACCTAGTTTTAACCGAGGTTATTGCATGCCTGATATCATGACGGGGGTTATTAGTTTCTACTTGAAAATGACCAGAGAGAATCCCGTTCACTTCATCAATATGGCCCATTTATAGGTTGTCAGGGAGGCGATATCACGCAGCGACAGCACTTTATCTTGGAGTTATTTCTCTATTAGATGGTTGCTGTCTTTATCATGAAGACTTTTGGCTATTTAAGAAAACCCAGACCAGGAAGACAGATCTGTTCCATCCCAGCATCCAAGTCATTAAAAGCAGATGCATCACTTAGAAAAATGAGTCTGCTGGTCCAAAGCCCCATTGCCGCAGAAAAAGACATCACGAAAGTTTCACTTGCCACAGAAAAAAAATAAAAACAGACCGAAAAAGCCACGCTTTTCTAGGAAGAAAGTGGACTTTTTCTGGAAAGGATACATTGTATAAACCAAGGGTTCTCAGACATTGTGAAGCAACAAAATTCTTTCTAAAAGTTTGGTGGGGGAGTCTTTCTACATCTGATTGTCAATTTTTTTTGTGGTTGCACCCCATGACATGCAGAAATTCTGGGGCCAAGGATCAAACCCTCGCCACATCAGTGACCCCAAGCCACTGCATGACTGTGAGGGATCTTTAACCCACTGCACTCTAAGAGAACCCCTAGGATTGTCAATTTTTAATTTTGCCAAATAAACTTGCTAATAAATGTTATATATTGTCTCCATCATTTCATAAAGGAAGGGTGTTTTAACACACATACACACACATAAAATTTTGAAATAGCATAAATATTTTAAAAAGAACACAATTTCAGAAAGAAAGTATCCTTTCCTGGGAGAGAGAGCCTGAAGCTAAGAAGGCTGTAATCTCTGCACATCGTCCTTGGGAAATGCTGGAAAATCTGGTCAAATCAGTGAGGAGGTATTGATGTTAGAGGTGGAAACTTCTTGTTCTGGAATTTTTGGGTAATTTTATAATACTTTACTAAATTGTTATGGCACTAACAGCAATAGAAATAATGAAAGAAAAATAAGATCAATAACAATAAGTAGGTTATGCCATTTATTAAAGTATAAACTAGATGTCAGCTCTTTAACACATGCTTGACATGTCCATATCTTAATTCTTTTCTTTTCTTTTTCTTAAAGTATAGTTGATTTGCAATGTTGTGCCAATTTCTGCAGTACAGCAAAGTGATTCAGTTATATGTATATTTCATTCCCTTTCTCATATTCTCTTCCATCATGTTCTATCCCAAGAGGGTGGATATAATTCCCTGTGCTGTACAGTAGGACCTCATTGTTTATCCATTCTAAATATAATAATATTCTCAACCATCTCTTTCCTTCTCCCTAACTCATCCCACAAAATACTGTGCATGGAGTAAAGATGACCAGATTCTGCTTAGGTTTCGAAGGAAAGTCTACTCTGGATCTTCAGTTATAAGTGACAGCATATATTATCTTTTTGGATTTTTCTGGAGAGTAGTTTGTAGCCCTTAGTATGCGTTATCTTATTTGGAGCTCACCCAGTCCCTTGGAATTAGGAAGAATAGCCATGGCATCCTGTTTGGTAAAGAAGGTGCTTGAAAAAAAAGTGATGTAATCGTTGTTGATTGCAGAGCAAGTTCCAGAACAAGTGTCCATCTACTGATCTCACAATCTTAATTCTGACAACAACCTACGTCATTGATATTGTTACCGTCTCTTGATGGGCTAGGTAGTCACGGCCCAGAGAAGTTTTGCAGAGCTTGCTAGAGGCACCCAGCAGTGTGTGATAGAGCTGGGATCCCACATCAGCCCCTCTGAATGAGAAGCCAGTGCACGAAGCATGTGGCATCCTAGCTCCTTCCAGTAATGCTCTGCTGTACTTCCGTGCTTGGGCTCTGTCCCCCCCACCCCACAGTGTGCTCAGGTTGTTTTTTGTTTTGTTTTATCTTCAAATTCTTAACACTCAGGCCCAGTGCCTGACAAATATTAACCCCTATTTCTAAACAAATAAATGAAGACTTCCAGTTTGAGAAATTTGTTTTCAAACATAAGACGGTATGAGAATGAAATGAGGTCATATATGTAAAATACTTAAGACTGTGTCTGATATAACACAGAAGCCTTTGAAATATGTGAGTGACTTCCATTACCGGTGTTAGGAAATCAGCTCCCCTTTAAGAAAGTTGTCTTGGCTTGGTCTGCTGGAGAAATTCCAGCAGGCTTGCAGAGGCATCTTTACACAGGATCTCTTCTACAGAAGGATTACCAAAAAAACCAAAACAAAACAAAAAAAAACAAAACCGGAAATGACAATTTCTAAAATACACACATACACCACATTTTTCTTCTTTTGCTATATATACGATTATAACATATTATAGTATATAGCTATATATATGCCTTTTGATATATATGTATCATATGTAACACAATGCCCCTTATTTCATGGATGAAGGATGTGCAAGTTAATAATAAAATAAAATCAATCCTTAGGTCCTCCTTGATGAAAGGCTTTTTCAAAAAAATCTTGCCTTGCTGGGCCCCAAAGGTATAAGTGATTGAAAACTGGGGTTCTTTTGTGTATAAGATGGAAATACCAACTCTTTTTTACGTGAAAAGCAGCATTGACCATTGCCATTTAGAAGGAGCTCCTTGACATTCGCTGTGGATGTCCTTTATAGATAGTCTCATGCTCAAGCCTAGATTTGTTTTTCATTCTCCTCTATGGTGCTGTAAAGGCTGAATTGCAAGTCAGACTATATTACTGGTGTCAGAGGCATAGCGTTATTCTCGCAGACCTTTGCTGGAAATTTCCCAGGATGGTAATGAGAAAACAATTACAGCAAGATCCATTTGTCTTTGATTTCTGCACCCTACATTACAGGGACCATCCTCCCCAAGGCCAGCTCTGGGGACCAGATCAAGAAGGTGATATTCTTGCTGTTTTTTTAATTTCAGTTAGTGATACTCCCGGACTCCCCTGGACAGATGTTTCTCTGAGCAAAGCAACCCTGGCTGCTGAAATGATCTCTACGTCTCTTCCATCAGCAGGATTGGAGGGACAAGGAGGCTGGTTACTCTTCAGCTCTTCAGATGAGTAAACGTGTTGAAATTTAGGGTTACTGCTACAGCAGCAGGATTTATAAATGCCTCAGTTCCCTAGGTTACACTGTGGATAACAACTTCATCACCTTGTCCTGTATAAAACAGTTCGAGATTCCTTAACATAAAAAGAGCAAGAAAAGAAAATTTGGGATAAATAGATTTATGCTAGTTTATTTTACCCCAGGCAGGAACACGCTAATTTCTGGCATGTGGTATCCTGTGCTTGGGCTCAATGTGATTTCAATATAGTAGAGTTGAATCTCTGGTGTCAAGAGGTGAACAGTCATTTTCCATCTTTGCTCAAAGACAGAGATATGTAAGTGGCTTCAAAATGGTAAATACTTCAGTGTTGCTTGTAATCATGTTATCAGAGAGACAATGTCTGCATTGAGTTTTATAAAAATAATATCACAGATAAATGCATACTTTGAGAAGAACTATAGGTCAATTAAAAGGGCCTTTTCCACAGATACTACAGAAAGACTATCTTTTATAGACATATAGCAAAGAGTATCTTTTTTCCTAGACGCATATATTTTCCAACGAGCGAGAGGTTAACCAAGAGCATCTTTTTTTGCATCTTCTTCATAAAAAAATTATGCAGAAAAATCCCACAGTAACACAAACTTTTACCCATGCAAACCATTTTTTTTTTTCCATTGGGGAACAAGTAAAATGCCCCAGATCATCTCAGCTCTCCCCACACAAAATACCCTCAGGTGAGGAACAATTGAACTTTTACATCTGAAACCCCACTAAAATGAGACTGATGTTAAGGCTTAAGAAAGTAAAGATGATGTTTGTTTTATTGTTTGCAAGGTAGCCGAAGATGGATGGCTGACTGACCCCAGCCCTTTTGCTGCCAGTAAAAAAAAATTAAAGTGGAAAAAGACAAAAACCAACCTCATTTCTATCGTAGATCAGACCCTGAGGATTATTTTATTAAAAAGCTCAGTCCAGAATCAGCTTTTCTTCCTTCTTTCCGCTGCCTCCCTTTCAGTTGGCTTTAAAGCTTTTTGTTTTTGTTGTTTTTTTTCGACCAATTTTGTTTGCCCTCGTGAAGGATAATGAATTGGTGCTCTTGGAGGAACTTGAACTTCTTGGATAAAAGATGTGTTCAATGTTTAGGTCGTTAACATTGACATGATTATCTTCAGAGTCTGGCCCCATTAACTTGATTATTGAGTCGCTGCTTATTGTCGTAGCCTGTCACAGAGCTTAGCGGCAAAAGGTCAGATCACGAAAGGACCCAAGTGATGTGGACAGAATGACTGATCTTCTTTCGATGAAATAGCTGCTGTTATTTGCTCTTGTTTCAGGGTGGATGACACAAAGTGCTTCTGACTTCAACACCAGGACAATTATTTTCAAGCTGTGTCAAAAATCCGCAGCTTCGAGTAGGTATCGGTATCTTTAAAAATGTCCGTACCCTTTGAGCCAAAAATTCTAATTCTGCCAAGGGAGCAGGAAAACATGCAAACAGAGATTTGTGTTCAAAGCTAGTCACTTCAGGTTTGTTTACAATTAGCACAAAAATGATGACAATCTAAATGTCCAACTCTTGGGGATTAACTAAGTAAATTAGTTATTAAACATAACACCCTGATTCAAAACCATACCTTCAAGTAATAGTTACTACATCTAGGAAAAATATGTGGTCTATTAAGTAAACTATGTTTTTTTTTTAAATACAAGGAATAAGCCCGATGTGATGAGACATTACATATTTGTGGATAGGTAGCAATAAAAACTGAGGGATTTTTCCCAACGCTTATTTTTGTTCATTCTTGATATTTTTGCTGTATTTCCTAAATTTTCTGCCCTAAACACATATTTCTTTGATAAGCCTAGTAAATGCATTTTTTAAAAAAAATGGCAAGGATGCAAACCCTTGTAACTGCATATTTATCTGAAGCATGGCTCCATGGTCAAGTACACAGGTGAGCAGACGTGCAAAACTGTCTTTAGCTCCTCTATCCGAGGACCTATATGTAGTTGTCAAAAGGAAGTCCCCTGACATGCTTTTGCAGCTCCCAGCCCTTTATTAATGCCACATGTGCTCTTGTAAGGTTAAGTTATTAAGTGATATACAATAATTGTCTCTCCTCCAAAGTAGACATCTCATTTCACTCGGCTCATGTGGATCTATTTCAGTATCATTTATCACAACCGCTTTTTAAGAACCATCTCAGTGGGCTGCTTCTCTGGTCCCTCTCTTTTAATGCAAGCCGACCTAAATGGCCCCGGTAAGAAATTAAATATAATTACCTACGGAATCGCACGGGGTAAAATGAGATCGCGCCGGCTTCCGAAATGGAAAAAGGCGTTTGGAGGCCCCTCATCTTCAGTCCTCCCCAGAGTTAATTTGCCTGTATTTCCTCCCTCGTTGAGAACGCTTACACACAGCCTCACAATGACCTGTTTAGTTGGCAGTGGAAAATTATGTCATTTGCAAGCAAGCTTTCAGCTGTGATATTTTATAATTGTTAAGATGAAAACCCGATAATCCTCTCCCCCCTTCACATAAACTGCAATCCATCTTTAAACCTGTGATAATTCCTAAAACCTGCCGCTTAATAAACTAACAAACCCCAGGCCTATGTGATTTTACGGGGAGTCAATCTTTGATCAGCCAAGCTGAAATGGGTCTGATAAGGGGACGCCCTTCCACTCTGGGAGTCGCCACTTGAGTGGGTGATTGCTGTTTCCTCCCCATCCTCAAGTGCCAAATAAGCAGAAGTCTTCCTGAGCTTCTTATCTCTTTCACTTTCTTCTCGAGATCTCTGTCGCTTTAATCCGGCATGTCTGCTGCTGGTTAACAAGGAAATCCTATGTCAATTATCGCCAACAACTTCCTGCTGTGAAGCAGTGGGGACTCAAAGCGTTTGAGAGCCTTTTCACACCAGAGCGTGATGCAGGGCCTAATTAAATGGCCCTCATATCCTGCAGCCCGGTGGAGGCCACATGATGGATAGCTAATGAAAGATAGCCTAATTTTTCTAAGAACCCTTTGGAGGCTGGTGGGCTGTCCAGTGGGTTGCAGGTGCACTGTGCAGTGGGACGGCATGGGTTTTGTTTTTGTTTTTGTTTTTCCACTTGGGATAAATCTAGTGGGCCTATAGTCAGCACTGGATAGCGGGATAGAAGAAAGCCGACCGCTGGGAAGGTAGCACTTTATTAGAATTGTTCTCTAAATCAGGGGTCCAAATGCAGTGGGAGAGGGAAGTGCAGGAAGGTACAGAAAGACGTGAAGTTCAGACTTCCAAGGAGACCACTGCCTGTGGAACAGTCCACCTGGTGCCCACATCAAGACTTCCTCTCCCACCCAGGAATTCTCAGCTAATACCACGCTGCCTTTTAAAATCCATTTCATAAGATCCCTGCCCATCATTCCCTTCAAATGACTTATTCCTGCTAGAGGGGCACATACGCTGTAGACAAACAAAACTGAATACATTCTTTTGATTGTATTACTCTTTTTTTTGCAAGGAGTGTCTTTGGGATGCACTTTTTCTCTTGCGGTTTTTTCTTGATCTAGAGCTGTGATTCTCCAAGTGTGGCCCCAGGGCGACAACTTCACCTAGGAACTTGTTGCCCATGTGAATTTCTCAGGCTCTCCTCTAAACCTACTGAATCACACACTCAGGGGTTGAGACCAGTGACCTAGATTTTAGCAAATCTCCCAGGTGATTTGAGACCCAGTGATCTAGCACAGGTCCAGAAACTCTTTTGTAGATGGCCAGTTTGCGTTGTTAACCATAAAGAACACCATTTGTTTTTTGTTTTTTTTTTTTTAAATCCAGCATGTTACATAATGAACAGCCTGTGTTATTTAATCTGACAATGTCTGTCCACCTTTTATCAAAATGCATGTTTTCTAGACTGAAATCATTTCCTGGGGTCTGGCTCCTGATGTAGTGATTTACTGAGAGAGGCGACTTTTGTTTTAATTTGTGGAAGTAGGGGATGGGGGTAGGGAGTGTATCTGCTGAAATATTTAAATCTATTTTCTATTCGTGTGATTCTTAGACTTGCTTATTAAAAAGAGAATCAAGGTATCAAGCTGCTTCTGATTTTGTTAGGAACATTCTCTCTTATCTATGCTGACGTTTCATAAAAGAAAGGACATTTTAAAAAATGAGAGAAAGAGAAGTTCCCGTTGTGGCTCGGGGGTAAAGAACACGATTAATATCCATGAGAATGAGGGTTCGATCCCTGGACTAGCTCAGTGGATTAAGGGTCCAGTGTTGCTGTGGCTGTGGTGTAGGCTGGCAGCTGCAGCTCCGATTCAACCCCTAGCCTGGGAACTTCCATATACCATGGGTGCGGCCCCAAGAAAACAAACAAACAAACAAAAAACCCCAAAAAACAAAACCAAAATGACAAAAAGAAAATAGTAAGAATGCAATTTCAGAATAAATGCCAGTCTTTTCATGGGAATGAGGTTTTGCTTATGAAAAGCCCACCTGTTGTCTTTATTGTTCTCTTTTAAGATTTGTGAGTTTTTTTTTTTTGCCATGACATGGCATTGGCTAGCCAACAGATGAGTAGAAATGGCTAGTGTAGGTTTTGGTTATGGAGAGAGGGGCAGGTAACACCAAATCAGTGGTTCTTGACCTTGACTGTACATTAAAGTCACCTGGGGAAGCTTTCAAACCTCTCCATTCCTCAGCACCACCCTCTGGGATTCTAATTTAATTGGTCTGCTTTGGGATGCGGGCACCAGAATTTTTTAAAAAGTGAGAAGCCCTGCTTTCATGCTAGTGAGTCATCTTGCACTCCAGTGCTTCTCCAGCTTCCCTGTGCACGTGTTTCCCCTGGGAATCTTGCTAAAATGCAGTCTGTTCAGCAGGTCTTGGGTGGGGCTGTTGGTCTGAGGACCACACTTTGAATGTGGAGACACGGCAGCTCTTACCTCTAAGGATTTCCAAGCACTTACCAGCAAGTCCAGTCTCCTCCCAACAGCAGCTAAGGGTCACCAGCCGTGGTTTCCTGGAGGGGGAGATGACCATTTCCAGGTCAAGCTGGGAGCAAAGTCAGGAATGCAGCCCAGCCAGCCCCAGGATGGTGTGGCTTCTGCACCCAGAGACAGCTGCCAGCCCTCATAGTGTAGCCTTGGTTCCTCTTGTGGCTTCCATCAGGGTATTATAGTGACCTTGGCCAGTCTGCAGGAAACTAAGAGGCCTAAACTTGGCAAAGAGACTCATGCTTTGTTGGAGAACAGAGAAGCAAGAGTGAAGAGGACAGGAAAATGATGGGGCCCAAGCCTGTTGCTTATAATCACTCCAAATTTTCTCCAGTCTGCCAAAGAGGCCAGGCTTGAGGGCTTCCGGAGGAGACCCTGACACACCCAGGGCGAGAACCCAACCCGAAGGGATGCCCACAACGGAAGGCTGAGATGAGACCCACAGCCAGCCACAGGGGCCTGGACCCAAGTTCATCTTCCATTGCATCAGCTATTTAATTAGGGTTTTACCCCAGCCTTTTCATCTTATCTCAAACTTCACAATATACTTATCCTTCCTCTGCCCTTTACCACATCTATGATCTTGGACAATTTACTTAACTTCCTGGGTGTCTCAGTGCCCTGACCTATAAGTGGGGTACTAGTAGGCATCTAATTCAGAAGGCTGTTTCAGGAATTAGATGAGGTGCTGTTTAGCAGGGAGATTGGCCCATAGCAAGCACTCCAGAAATTATTTTATTACACATGGTCACTTCTCTGCTCCTGGGACATTTTGAAAAGCATGTGCATTGGGGCTGGAAGAGACTTCAGAGGTGGTCTGGTCCATTCCACTTGGTTTTACAGAGCAGGTCACTTGCCCCAAGGACACTCTGCGATAGTAGAAACGTCTAAGTGTAGACTCTCCCCAGACCTAACTGTTCCGGATTCCCATACCCACTTTCCTTCACCCCAATATTCTTCTTCACCTTTTATTATATGGATGTATTGCCCATGTTTGTAAATTTCTTTTTTTGTCTTTTTTTCCTAGGGCTGCACCCACGGCATATGGAAGTTCCCAGGCTAGGTGTCAAATCAGAGCTGTAGCCCCCAGCCTATGCCACAGCCACAGCAATGCCAGATCCTTAACCCTCTGAGCAAGGCCAGGGATCAAACCTGCAACCCCGTGGTTCCTAGTCGGATTTGTTAACTACTGAGCCATGATGGGAACTCCGTAAACTGCCTTAAATCTTCTTTGGAACAAGAGAGCTTACAAATAAATAGACAGATACTTGATTCGATGGGTTTCCACCTCATTCTGCCCTTCTTGGGATTGCTGAATTCTGCCCTTCACAGGGTTGTTCCCAATTCCTAGACCCATGGCAGATGCTATCTGACCAATCAGATTTGCTGTCCCTCAAATTCACACGCAGCTTCAGAATTCTTAGAAGAGTTTCCGTAAAGCCAGTAACAGCTGGCTAGTGATGGTTCATGTATAAGCCCTTTGCTGTTTCCCCTTTTTTCTATAATCTCTGGCCTTGAGAATGAACTTGGAAAGATGCCTCATTGGTTCACTCTGCTACCAGATAGGACAGCGCTGAGCGTAATGCCCCCAAAATGGAAGTGGGAATTGAGCATATGGCACCCCAATGGCTATAAGTGATCAAAATGTAAGGATCTGAAAACACACAAATTTGGAACAGCAGCAGAGTGTTTGATCATCTACTCAAATCTCTGTCATCAGGCTTTTTATCAACTAGGGAAATTTAATTAACAATATTAGTAATTTTAGCTATCTGACTATATCGAAATAAATTTAAAAAATATTCCTGCTCAAAACATTTTATGAGAGTTCCCACTGTGGGTCAGTAGGTTAAGATCCTGACAGTGTCCATGAGGATATGGGTTCAATCCCTGGCCTTGCTCAGTGGGTTAAAGATCCCATGTTGCCATGAGCTGAGGTGTAGATTGCAGATATGGCTTGGATCCATCATTGCTGACTAGATACTATTATTATCTTCATTTTACAGATGAGAAATTGAGGCACAGGAAAGCTAGATTGATTACTCAACAACTAAGTGAGGGGACTTGGGCTGAGATTCAAGAGACTTTGATATTGAATAATTGCAAACTGGCTGCTTCAGCTCCAAATGCCACGTCTGCATTCCAGGAAGGAAGAAGGAGGAATAAAAGCAGCAAAAATCTCACTAAATAACTTTAGCTTACACACCAATATCATGAGCTTAGTCACATGGCCACTCCTGGCTGCAGGGGAAAATGGGATTTTTTTTTTCTTTCCATGTTGGCATATGGCTCTCCTCAATAACATTAGAGTTTTGTTAATATGAAAAAGGAGAGGTGAATGTTGGGTAAGCTCCCGGCAGTCTCTGTCCTGAAACATGACACTCCCATGCATGATGTGGAAGAATGCCATTAATTCCCATTGTGGCTGAAGGATCCCCTGAAAATCAGGCAGGATTTTGCCTTCTTTTTTTTTCTCCCCATTTATAATGATTTTTATTTTTTCCATTATAGCTGCTTTACAGTGTTCTGTCAATTTTCTACTATACAGCAAGGCGACCCAGTTATACATACATGTATACATTCTTTTTTTTACATTATCATGCTCCATCATAAGTGACTAGACATAGTTCCCGGTGCTATATAGCAGGATCTCATTGCTTCTCCATTCCAAAGGCAGTAGTTTGCATCTATTAAATCCCAATTCCCAATCCATCCCACTTCCTCCCCCAGGAATTTTGCCTTCCAGTTTCTTTACTGGGACACAAATCGAAGTGGTATACTGGGGACCACATTTATCACTCCTCTGGGAGTGGGGGTGGTAATTAAAAAGTAGCCATAAGATGGTTGCCTGATTGAAGTATCAAGAGATTCATCAACCTAACCATGTACATTGCACCTTTTAGCTATGATGCCCCTTGATCTGTGACAGTATAAACATCACTGAATTTTCATCCAAATGGAAACCGATGACGTCATCTGTGTTCCTTCCCCAAATATGTCACTCAGACTCTATCTGGTTTCTTGGTAAAGGGACACACCAGGGCAGCGTGTTCACAGCCTTTATTGCTGGTCTGTTCATGTATTTACATCAGTATGCTGATGTCAGTGCATGACCTCATCCCATGGCCCTCACCTGAGGGGGGAAAGGATCGTGACGTTATAAGACATAAGAATTATTGAGAATTTTGAGATTCTACTTCCTTTCGTTTTTTTTCTCAGCAACATTCAGCTGACTTCTGCCCGGTATTCCAGATCATTCCAAAGATAACATTAGTAGAGCATTTTTGGGAGAATTCTTCCTACATTGAAATGTGAACTGGCTGCTATTAGAATATTTTCATAGATGAAGATTTAAAGAAAACTTAGAATTTCCTTCAAAACTCTAATGTGAAGGTTTTCCTTTTAAGCGAATTATTTAAATGTCAACTCTCTTTCTTTGTGTGACTCTTAAATATCATAATATCAACTTTTAAAAGTTTGCTACAGAGTCACAGAGCAAAGGGGCGGGATGAAACCTTTTTGCAATGTATCACTATTTGAATTCTGGTAAATTGGTTTAGCATCAGATATCCCAGTGGAGTGAGGGCAGAGGAAACAGAAAGAGACATTTTCCCACAGGGAAAGCACACAGCTTTGGAACCAGACCAGTTTGAAACCAGGCTCAGATGCTTACTGGCAAACTTCCTAAGCTTTTCTAAACATTGATTTTCTTATTTGCAGAATGGGATGATGCGGATGACGGCAATGACAGCAATTAACATCGATTGAGGGTTTCTCACAGGCTGGATGCTAAAGGCATTACACATATTTCATTAGGTCTCGCCATAATCCAATAATGTAATTACTATTAGTACTTTCATGAGGCTATGTGTTTCAGTTATATCTACAGCTGCATGATGGCCCCTGACATATTAGGCATACGCTACAACCCTTTCTTTGGCTCACTGTGAATTGGGACCGAGACTGGACTCAGTTGAGTTTATTCTTCTGGTTCCTCCTGGGCTCCCTCAAATGTGCACAATCAGCTTCAAGTCAGCAGGGCAACTCTGCCCCTGGGAGTTGGCTACTGGGTGACAGGGCTGATTTGGGTCATAGGTCTGTCCTCATGAAGCCAGCCTAGGATTGTTCACACCGTGGAAACAGTATTCAGAGAGAGAAAGACAGAGGTGTTGAGAAAGAGGCTCAAAACCCAGCACATCATCACCTCTGCTATGTCCAGTTGGCCAAGGCAAGCCTCCCACGGCCAGACCCAGATTCAAGGGGTGAGAAAGAGACTCCATCTCTTGATGGGAAGAAACACGGTCTCCAAGGAAGGAGGTCATTGGGAGCCAGTGTGGCAAACAGTCTCCCCCAGCTGCTACCTCATAGGGGTGTTGCAAGGGTTCATAAATACTGATAGCTAATCTGACCTCATTCTCACAATAATCCTGAGATATAGGTTCGATTATTGCCTCCATTTACAGGTAAGTGAGCTGAAGCAGAGCGATGTTAGGTTTCCTCCCAGAGTTGCAAATGACTAATGAGGAGCCAGACTCAAATGGAAGCAGTTCACATGATATCCAATAAGGATGGTGGTGGCTGGGTTAGCGCATGACACCAATGTCAGTTTCTTAGTTTTGACAACACACTGTGGTTGGGGAAGATGTGATCATTGGTGGAGGCTGGGCTGAAAGTATGCAGGAGCTCTCTCTATTGTATTTTGCAACTTCTCGTGAATCTTAAACTAAACTTTTTTTTTTTTTTTTTAGAAAATCAAAGCAGTTCAAATACAGAGTGAATGTTCTGCAGACATGTGAGACCAGAGCATAGTGCCTGGTTATACAGTAGGTGTTTAATAAATGTTAGCTTCCTCTGCTGAAAGCCCGGTATCCATTTAAAAGAGCAGAGAGAGAACAATCTCCAGTTTCTAATTCAGTATAAGCATGGGCACCACCTCAAACAGCCTCAGAAGTGACCACTCAGATGTGGCCAGAGGAAGTCTGGGATGTCTCGGGGTGACAGCTGGTCTCGCATTAGGACAAGCCCTGCATTTAGGGGGCAAATGTGGATGTGTTTCAGGATTCCTGCTTTTCTAAGATTACTTTCTGGACAATCTTTTTCAGATCTCACAGATCCCTGAGGGGGCCTCAGCTTGGAACTGGGAAAACTGTTGGGAAGTCTAATTAAAAGAGAACAATGTGATATGGAGATTAGTTCAATGTGATAGGGTCAAGCCAGGCACGGTTTCTTACCTCTCCTCCAAGTTAGTGGAGAAAAATTCTGTAACAGCAAAAAAAAAAAAAAAAAAAGCAAATGATAGGCTACTAGTAGACCTAGTTAGGTTGGGTTTTCGCAAAGAGTGAGATAACAGGCTTTGAAAAAAACTATAAAGGGAAATAAATAGCTATGTGTTAAAGTCACAGTGCTGGCAGAACTATAATAGTAACTCTAATAAGAAGTAGAAGGCAGGTGCTGCTGGGAATGGATGCGGCTGTGACCCAGTGCTTTAGTTATTTCTATCGCATCCCATGTCTGTGCATTAATGATTAGATGAGAAGGGGCTGATGTCCATGGCAGAGGGTGTTTTCAGGTAATGGCTAGTTGGTTATCCATAATACCTTGACCGAGGAAAACAAAGATTGTATTAATTATGATAATAACAGTAGTCATAGCTAACACTTTTTGGGCACTTACTATGTGCTAGGAACCCTTTTAAGGGGGTCACCCTGTCATCTCACTGAATCTTCACCACCTGATATAGGGTCAGACATTGAGGTCCGGAGACATTAAAGAAGATTTCAAGGCATGCAGAGGCTTAACATGAGGAAGCTGGCATTAAAGGATGCAGTGTCCCAGTGTGTCCCAGTGTGGCGACATGCTCATTTTGGAAAAACGTTTTGGGGCATGAGACCCATTCTCTTCCCTTCCCCAATCATCAGAGTTCTCCAGAGACTGTGGACCTTCAAGGCTTGGTACAAGGAGGCTCCTGTTTCTCCTCCCCAGGACAGAACTCAGGGCGCCTGCTTCTCAGGTGGAAAGTATTGAACTTTCCCCAAACCCATCGTTTTGGAGTATTTCATCTGGAATTTATTTTTGTTTACGATGTGAGGTTTGAGATCTAGCATTCACCTCCACCCCAAGAGCCAAAGAGTTATTCCTGTGTTGTTTGGTGTATAAACCACCCTCTTACCATGGAATCAAAGTGCCACCTTTTACATGTATTATGTTCCCATATAGATTTTGATTTATTTCAGCCTCTCAATGTTGTTCTTGATCCATTAATTTATTCCTTTATCAATGGCATATTGTTTCAATTATAGGGTAGTATAGTGTAAGATATGCACACGCATACACATGTAGAGTAGAATGACTTTCCATATTTTGTAGGGGAACCCCTCCCAATATTTTTCTCTTGATCATTCCTAGATAGTTATTGCTATATATAAACTTTAAAATAGTTTCATGCACTCCCAGCACCCCACCCCCTCCCCAACCCAAAAAACACACAGGGATACTGAACTGAATTGCATTTTATTTCTAAGTTAATTTGAGGACTGATATTTTTATGGTATTAAGCCTTCTTTACTGGGAACGTGATACGTTTCTCCATTTTTGGGGGTCTTATTTTAAGATCTTCAATAAGGTTTTATAGCTTTCTTTATATAGGCTCTCTGCCTTTATTATTAAAATGATTCCTTGTTAATATGGTGGCTAGAGGTTTTTTCCACTTCCATCCTGTAAGTGGTGTTTGCTGGTGGGGCAGACACTGTGGTGCTGGCCCATGTCCCTGCAGCCTCCCTTAAGTGCTTCCAGGTTGACATCCTTCTCGAAGTGCCAGTGAATGAACATTCTCTAGGAGACTGGTGGGAAATGAAAAATAAATTCCCCTGGGGCATTCCCTGTGGCCAGCTAACAGAGGAGGAAAATTCGGTCTGGGGCTCACAGTAGGGTCAGTGCAATGTGATATGGCAAGCTAGAAATAAATGCTGCCTCACTACAACCATTCAGGGGTGACAGTGAAAACACTGGGAGGAGAAATCTTCCCCATGCGCATAGCTTCCAGGAGTAAATCTTGTCACAGACTAGGTGTGGAGGAAGCTATGACCTGACATAAGGATAGGCATAGACTCCTGGGAAGTGGCGAAAGGTGTCTGAAAAGGTTAGAAGATAAAAGGCGAAATGGTCTGGGGAGAAGGATGTGGATGGACCCAAGGGAGTAGGCAGAGAGTGACTAACACAGGCGCCCACCATCAGTATCCATTTGCAGAGGAGGCCTGAAACAACAAGCAGACAATAGGCCACTCTAGGGCTTGCACATCAGGTCCATGAATCGAGCAGTCATGGTGGACTCCCTTTCACCATGGTTGATGCCTCTACTGCTGATGCTGCTCAATGCATGACCTGTCATGGGCAGAGACCAATGCTGAGTCCTCAGTGGGACCATTTATTGAGTAAGGAAAACAAGCCTTGTGGTGTTAAGTTGATTACATCAGGCCCCTTTCACCCTGGAGGAGGCCACAATTTGTCATGGGATTGGAACGTATTCTGGGCATGGGTTTGTCTTTCCACCTGTGCCACCTATGCCAGAGTCACTATCCAAGAACCCACAGAGTTTCTCTGTTGCCCCATCTCCATCAAATTCTTAACTCCCAATGTAATTATATAGGCATACTTCATTTTATTGTGTTTCACTTTATTGCACTTTGCAGATATTGTGTTTTTCACAAATTGAAGGTTTGTGGCAACCCTGCCTTGAGCAAGTCTATCAGTGTCATTCTAACAGCATTTGCTCACTTCATGTCTCTGTGTCATAGTTGGGCAATTCTCATTATATTTCAGACTTTTTCATAATTATTATGTTTGTTATGTTGATCTGTGATCAGTGATCTTTGATGTTACCATTGCAAAAAGATTACAGTTAGCTGAAGGCTCAGATAAGGTTGGAATATTTTTTTAGCAATGAAGTAGTTTTTAATTAAGGTATCTAAATGTTTTAGACATAATCATATTGCACACTTAATAGAGTAAAGTATAGTGTGACTGTAACTTTTATATGCAGTGGAAACTAAAAAATTCAGCTCACTTTATTGCAGTGATCTGGAACTGAATCTGCAGTATCTCTGAGATATGCCCGTATTTGGAGGTAGGGCCTTTATGGAGGTGATTAAAGTTAAATGAGGTCTTAAGGGCAGCACCCTGACCTCACAATTTTAATGTATTTATAAGAAGAGACACCAAGGAGTTCCCATCGTGGCTCAGTGGAAACGAATCTGACTAGTGTCCATGAGGACGCAGGTTCAATCCCTGGCCTTGCTCAGTGGGTTAAGGATACGGTGTTGCCATGAACCACGGTGTAGGTCACAGACGCTGCTCAGATCTGGTGTTGATGTGGCTGTGGTGTAGGCCAGCAGCTACAGTTCTGATCTGACCCCTAGCCTGGGCTGAGAACCTCCATATGCTGCAGGTATGGCCCTAAAAAGACAAAAAAAAAAAAAAAAGAGAGAAGAAGAAGAAGGAGAAGAAGGAGAAGAAGGAAGAGAAGAAGAAGAGGAAGAAAAAGAAGAAACACCAAAGAGATTGCTCTCTCTTTCTACCCTCTACCCTGTGAGGACATGACAAGAAAGCGGCCCATCTACAAGACTGGAAAAGAGTTCCTACCAGGAGTGGAATCAGTTGGCACCTTGATCTTGGACTTCCCAGTCTTTTGTTGTTGAAGCCACCCATTCTTTGCAATTTTGTTATGGCAGCCACACCTCTCAAATAAATTCCTTGTCCTCAAATTCTTGTCTCAAGATATGTTTTGAGAAAAACCAAAGTAAGAAAGGAAGTAGGAAAGAAACTTTTTATTTGAATAGACTTTGATAAATTTGTAAAAATCTGTATATCCCCTCACCCAGCTTCCCCTAATGCTAGTATCTTATAAAACTGTAGAATGTTGATTAGAACCAGGAATTTAATATTGGTTTAATAGTATTTACTAAACTGAAGACCTTAGTTGAATTTTACCAGTGTTTTCATTAGTGTCCTTGTTCTGTTCCTCTCCTATCCAGGAACCCAAGCTGCGTTTAATTGTTGTTTCTTTTTAATCTCCTGCAGTCTAACAGTTCTTCATTCTGTCTTTGTCTTTCATGACCTTGATGCTTCTGAAAATTAATCATCAATGATTTTGTCAAAGGTTCTTCTTTGGGTTTGTCTGATGTTTTCTCACGATTGGCCAGAGGTTATACATTTGGGGCAGGAATACAAGAAAAGTGATGTTGTGTATCCTTCTCAGTACCTAATATAAAAGGGGTTCATGATATCTTACCACTGGCAACGTTTACCCTGCCCACTAGTTTAAAGAGATTTCTACTGCATTTCTCTACTATAAAGTTACATCTTTCCCTTTGTGATTAATAAATATCTTGGGCAAAATACTTTGAGACTATGCAAATTCTAATTTTCCTAACGTTTTGCCTACTAATTTTAATTAACTTATTGATATTTGCAGAGGTATCTTGCATCCAGTCACATTCACAAATTCTCTTATTAATTTGAAAAGGTTTTTGGTAGATGCTCTTGTGTTTCCTATATATACTCATTAAATAATACACAAAGATAGCTTTATCTCTTAATTTTCATCACCGATAGCAACAATTTTATTTTCTTGTCTTATCACAATAAGCAAACTTAAACCATTTCAGATAATAATGAGGATAAAAAAAATCCTGATTTGTTTATTTGATGTGAATTATTTCAGCATTTTGCCACTTGATGAAATGGGGTAAGTCTTGATGGATGTCTAGAGTAAGTGGTATTTTCCATATTTACATTATTTCTTTTTATTTCTATCTTACTAATTTTTGTTGCTGTGCAGAATGGCTTGTTGGCGAATGGTAATATAATTATATTTTCTTCTTTAATTTGTTGATGCAGTGAGTTATGTTGTCAGCTTTCCTAATGTTAGATCATCTTTCCATTCCTAGAATGAGCCCTACTTAGTCGTAATGCATTCATTAATGAAATTTGTTGTTCATTAAAGAATGAGAGGAGTTTCCGTCGTGGCTCCGTGGTTAACGAATTCGACTAGGAACCATGAGGTTGCAGGTTCGATCCCTGGCCTTGCTCAGTGGGTTAAGGATCCAGCGTTGCTGTGAGCTGTGGTGTAGGTTGCAGACTCGGCTCTGATTCTGTGCTGCTGTGGATCTGGTGTAGGCCAGTGGCTACAGCTCCGATTGGACCCCTAGCCTGGGAACCTCCATATGCTGCGGGAGTGGCTCAAGAATTGGCAAAAAGACAAAAAAAAAAAGAATGAAATTAAATCATATGAAACTGCCATTTTACAGATTAAAAAACAGTCATATATTAATAATTCCAGGTGGTCTAGCCTAATCCATATCTAACTTAGAATTTTAAAATAACATTGAACATTTCAGGCCTGTGGCTTGATAGAATATTCTATATCCATCTGAACTCCAGCCAGTGTGATCCTTTTTGATGATACAGCACAGTAGTTTGGGGCTAAAACTTTGGAGAAATAAACTCATGTTCAAAGATTGGTTCTATCTCCTATTAGTTGTGTGACTTTGGGTAAATTGTATTATTTATCGGAGCTGAAATTTCCTTATTTATTAAGTGGGGATAATACTTTCTTTATAGTATTGGTATGAAGATAAACCATGATGTTAAAATAAAGTACTTTGCACAGTGCCTACATATAGTAAATGATCAGTAAATGGTTTATTTGTTGTTGTTTAGTAGTTAATTATTTATTAATTACTCGTTATTGTTTATTAATTTATTTAATATTTAATGCTTTGTCATTTCAAAGCCAGTTTGTAGTGGTAGGTAGTTGTTGTTGATGTCACCTTAGTGTTTTGGTTTTGGGTAGGAATACTGACTAAGAAGAGGCATGAAGGAACCACCTTGGGGCTGGAAATGTTCTGTCATATTCTGAGTGATGGCACCTGGGGGTACACCTGTGTAAAACACCATTGCTGTACACTTAGGATTAGCACAGTTTTATGTTTGTGTGTCAATGGGAGCTTTGCCTATTTGGGGGATGGTACTAAGATGAAGGAGAAGTTTTTAAATACCTAGCAACATAAATACAGGGAATAAAGCACTGCAGTTTATTTTATAAAAGCCCTCGATTCTTCATGTAAAATGCCTCTCCCCGCCCCGCAACCCTGGTGCCCAACCTGCTATCCAGCCTCTCTGCCTTGAGAAGCTGTAGCACACACACACACACACACACACACACGCACACGCACACACACACACACAACCCAGCGCACCCACGTAGGTCATGCAAAATGGGAAAAGGGAAGTTTACAGGCAATCTTAGGAGCAGCAAGGTACAGTTTCTTTTTTACATATACACTGTGTGTGTGTGTGTGTGTGTGTGTGTGTGTGTGTAAGGGAGTGTGTGGAGTGGGGGTTGATAATCAGCACAGGTGTACTTGTTTCTGGCAAAAAAGTTAGTCCTGATGTTAATTTAGTTGAATGATCATCATCAGTACTCGTGAAAATTAAAAAAGAGCCAATACTTATTGGTGCACGACTCTCTCCCTCACACACACACACACACACACACACACACACACACGGATATTTAGGGCATCCTTTTTATTTAATCCCTCCTATTATAATGAGGGCTCCCTCTTACCTTGTTCATTCTTGTTCCCAGGAGAAATCCCCCAGTTTTCCTGTTTGCTGTGTCCACATACCTCAGGAGGCTGGATTTTTCTATGGATGCCACCGAAACAAATGCCTATCTCGGCACAAGAGTATGTTGAAAGACTCAGGTTTTCACATGGCCTAAAACATTTCTGCGTGGGGGGAGGAAATGGAACAGGTTTCCCTCGGATGTCTGACTGAATAAAAATCTATCAACGTGGTCCTTATGGCAGCCGCGTGGATCTTACCATGGTTTAAACTTCCTGGAACCTTCTGGAGCCTCGTGGAGCATAATGGAAGATGGTCTTTCATCAGTCCTCGCTTCCTACCCGTCCTCTCCACGTTTATCAAAAGCAACACCAGCCATGAGATGATCAATAGCCCCAAACTGTTTTTAGACTCGTCTCTTCCTCAGAAGAAAGGGAAGAGTTGTTTCAATTCACACCACACACCGCTTTATGAATACGATTCAGTCATGATTTCCTATGTGCCTGGGTAAAAGAAAGGGTGGAAATAAAGAACAAAACCAATAAAAACCAAACCAAAAGCACATGTCCCGTAGGGGCGCACACCAGGCGAACAATGGCTGTTCAGCAGATGAATCCACCGCAATGTAAAATATTCCACAACGTCGTGGCAGCTTTGAAATGCTACCCTTTCTAGTGCTCATCTGTTTATCATCTGAGGGGACTTTCTCGGCTCAGCAGAAGGGACCATCTTCTTTCTAAGTTCACACAATTGGCAGCATGTACAACTCAGCATCTAAGTGACAGATAGGACCGAAAGACAGCCAGAAAACCATGGAAAGCAACAAAAGATGAACCAGAGGAAGAGAGAGCGCAAGGGAGCTATTTTCACCCCCCTTCACTTCAAACTGAAAACTCTCTGAATAGATTTTCCAGCCTATGAGCGGTTCTTTGAGTTAGTTTCGAGATAAGTCATAAAGCTCTAATCATAGCAATGATTAATGACACCAGGGCAGCAAAGTGACATAATGAGAAGATTTAAGGTTCTACACAAAAATATTTAAAGATTCTCTACTTTAAACAGTATCTTTTGAAAGCAAAGAAACCATCAACAGCCTAGCATTTAGAACCATGAATAAAATGCCTCCCCTGCCGTCATTCTAGTTAGTGCCTATAGGACAGGGTCCCTCCAGATGTCCAGGAGTTAGAAAATACTGCTTTCTAGAAAACTGTATTCTCCTCAACCACAGAGAATATGTGAATCATTCACAATATGACACTTACAGGACACAGAGTGTGACTATGAAATGAACTAGATACACACCCTCGTGTGCCACACGTTCATCCCTTTGTGAGCAACTGGGTCCACGGTGACATGGACCAGTGCAAGTGACCAAGAGGTCAGGCAGGGGACCCTGCTGGGATTACCTCCAAAGACGCCCTTTCTGTCATTTAAAGGAGAGTGTCTAAGCGTCCAAAGAGGGACGAGGCTGTCCACAGGGGTGGTGAGGTTGCCATTGGCATGATTCGAGCAGAAGCTAGAAGGTTTCTTTGTGGACATGATGGACCAGTACAGTGGTTCTCTCACTTTGCTGCAGAGCAGAATCACCTGGGGAGCTTTAAAACCATTCCTGGTCACTGGGATGAAAGGCAGGCATCTGTATTCTTAAAGCTTCCTAGGTTATTGCAATCACCCAGGGGCCAGGTCAATGCTTGAGAGCCCTAGTGGACAAGGGTTTCTCCGACTCTGTGAGACTTCATGGGGCCTGAGAGTCTGCTTTTCTGACAAGCTCCGGGGGAGGCCACCACCTGCTGGTCTGGGAACCACACTTGAAGCATCAGGTCGGGAAGGACGTAAGTTCTCTTCAATCCTCAGTTTCTCTGGGATTCAGCATCATTTTGAGGAAAGAAGTAGGTAATGTGTTTCGATGCAGAGCAGTGCTGCCTTCCTTCTGTGCAAACCAAAGGCAAGTCATTTTTTCTCCTGAGCCTCAGTTTCTTCATGTGAACAAAGAAGGCATTTGGGAAGCCCTGCAGGATCTCCTCCAGCTCTCCCTCTCTGAAGCTCTGGGAAGCGAGTACCCATAGATTCTAGAATGCCCCAGAGAAGACTGGCTACTGGGCAGGTTGTGGGGAGACCTCTTGGGCTCCAGAATTAAAGCTGTGCTCTTGTTCTTGCCCTTCACTTATTTATTCACACTTTTCTCATATACCTTGATCTGATGGAAATCAAGACTGGACAGTAAGAGTCAGTTCTTCCAGAGGGGTCAAGTTAGGAAGGCTTTAGGAGGAGGTGACTGAACTGAAAGATGAGGGTGCAGACCAGGGGACAGGGCAGAGATCAGTGTGAGCCATGGTGGCAGCTTGAGGCCTTTCAGTGGCAGGTTGGGGGGTGGGGGGAGAAATGGTTGAGTCCCATGGAGAGATGGGAGCAAGACCAATGGAGACACGTGGGCGAGGTGGAATTTGATTTGCTTCCAAATCAACAGTCCTTGGTATTTATTAGGCATTCATTTAGATTAGCACTGCAGGGTGGGGGGAAAGTAGAGAAGGAGTTAAGCCACCTCCCCCCACCTCCAGTAAAATCACCTTTTGTCCTAACCATTCAGTGCTGGCCCCAACTCACAGTCAGGGAGCTAAGCGGATGCATCCTTATTAGAAAACATTTTCAGAAGTGTCTTTCGTCCTGGAGCATGGCCCTGGGTCTCTACTCCCCCCTTTAGCAGATGCTATTGGTTCTTCCATGACCGGGATGGCCAACCTTCCCAGTTTTCTTGCCACTGAGGGGTTTGGGGATTTGAGACTTTCAATGCTAAAACTGCCTAGTTCCAGCAGACTGGGACAGGCAGTTGCCCTCGTCACCACATCCCCAGGGGCCACCAGTGCCTTGAGCTGCAGCGGTGGTGGAAGTTCCTGCGTGAGATGTTGGCACCCCACCTCTGCTGCATCTCTCTTTTCTGTCCCTAGGTTTCCTCCAAAGCCCCAAAAAGGTGGGGAAGTGAATTCTCTGAGTGGAAGAATGGCCCAGTCCAAAGGGACAATTCTGAGACACATTCTATATGGTTTCGCAGAGAACTGCAGTGGGACCAGCCTCACTTGCCCATGGCTGTAACTTCCTAGGAGGAAGATATAGGAATTTGTCACCAACCTGCTGATTTTGCCCCTGGTGACCCTTGGGATTCTGGAACCAAGGCCATCCTATGGAGATGGGAGCATTTTCCTGTGATCAGCCGTGCTTCCATTTGTCAAGACAAGTGGAAGATGGCTTTGGGAATTCAGCTTTACCCTCCACCACCCCTCCACCCCCCTCCCCAGGGCTCAGTGGCATTTAAAATTCAGTCACTGTGATCAGCAAACCCCTCTGAGCAGAAACAATCCCATCATTCTCTCCCGACTTGCAAAGGTGTTTAAGATATCTAAATATTTTAAAGGTATCTACGAGGATTGGATTCTTTTCTTAGTGGGGACTTGATGAATAAATGATGCCCTAATTTCAGTTTAATTATTGTCTAATGCTCTCTAATTCATTTCAGATTGGTGTTTAACTTCTTTCCAACTTGACAACCTTTCAGGCAAAACTGATCAAAAAACCCGGAGCCTCCTTTACATAGGAACGGATTAGCTGTCTCCAGATATCCTCTAAAGAAAAATAGCTGTTCAAATCCCTAATATTTTTGGCACTTTGTAAATTTAAACCCCATCCAAAACACATCTTTAAAAAATATTTTAAGGCAGGGAGGGAGCCTGGGCTCAGAGTCTGAGATTTTGTTCTGCCAAGTTTGAGCATGGAGCAGATTTTTACGGTTGAATTATAAGCCCCTGAAAATAGGTTTATTATGGAAGTGTGAACACACAACTATAGCCTATAGCAACATGAATGGCCCTGTTATCATAATGCTTGAATCCTCTCCTTTGTGCTGAATCGGCAAAGCAAGACACCTGCTTTGGCCTTTTTGCTAATACATGTCAATGTCAGTTAACAGCTTGTGTCCCTCTTTAGAAAGATGCCCCAAAGTTTTTAGTAATCCTCGCAATGCTGGGGACCCCTGTGTCTCCATCTCAGGAATTAATTTATCATTTATAGTAGGATGCTTGGTGACAGTAGAAATACATTCCCACATGGAAGGAGAAATGGGGCATTTGGGGAAGGTTTGCTTTGGTGGTGACTGGGAGTTGCCTGGGTGGGTATTTTACTGCTAGCTATCAGGCAAGTTTCTCACCAGACAGGACAGGTGTCAACCCCCCAGGCACGTACGTTCCTCAGGGCTGGGGAAGAGAGTGTGGTGAGTGCAGAAGGAATCTCAGTTTGAGATGCTATCACTTGCCCCAAGTTCAAATGCTCTACATTCTTTTGGCGTCTGAAGTTTTCCTTAAGAAGCCCACATGTTTGTTTTCTGGTATTTTTTTTTTAAACTACAAAGTAAAACATTTGGAATTCTAGTGTATGAAACAATCTCCACAACAGAATTAAAATTACACTCAGCTGCAGGGTAGATCTCCGTAGTGATTGGCTGGAAAAGGCAGCTCTCATGGGACCCTGCTCTCAGAGGCTTGGTCTCTGGGTAAAAAATCATAAACACCAAAACTGCCTTAAGCACGTGAAGAACTAAGCTTTATAGAGGGACATTTGTCATCCGTCAACTCCGCATGGTCTAATATTAGTAAGCCGAACGCCACTACCTAGAACATTTGATTAATTGTCTTGGATTCCCGTCTTCTCCACCCCTCCCCAACCTCCAGCTCAGAAAGACTCAAAAGTGGAAGAACTCCTGACGTTTCCTGAGAGCTCATTCTGTGCAAGGCGCTATTATAAACACTTCTATATTTGGGGGTCTTTTTTTGTTTGTTTTGTGTTTTTTTGTTGTTGTTATGGCCACACCTGCGGCATATGGAAGTTCCTGTGACCTACACCACAGCTTGCAGCAACACTGGATCCTTAACCCACCGAGTGAGGCTTGGGGTTGAACCCCCGTCCTCATGGAGACTGTGTTGTGTTCTTAACCAGCTGTGCTAGCACTTTCTATATATTAATACATAAAATCCTCCCAACAACCGTAGAAAAAGGTGTTGTTATTACTCCCATTTCTATAGATGAGGAAATAAGCTTAGCAGCCAACAGAAATACCAGGAACTTTGGTTTTGCTGACGGACCTCCTCAGGTTTCAGCTCTACCATCTCAGCTCCACCAGGTAAGAGCTATGTGACCTTAGGCAAATAAGTGGCTTAGGCTTTCTGTGTTTCAATTACCATTAACATGTTATTTCTCTAAAATGGGGATAACAATGTGAAATTATAGTTGAGGGCTCTTGAGATAAATATTTCTCTTTTATTACACAAGAGAATCCTACGTCCTAATTGCTAAACACATTTCAAAATTGTCTTTTTCACTTTATTGTCCATGAATTTAGGCTTTCCATCCTCTTCTCCAAACATCATGACATACCGCTAAGGGATCACGGTATATCTGTGTGTGTGTTCCCAGCATGGAAATGAGAAGTAGAGGCAGGGAATGGAAGAGAGGAATCAAGAGCAAGATGATCTTTCCCTTTTGAAAGCAAGTGATACAAAGACTATGTAAACCCTAAGTCCCCTGAGACAGAAGCCAACATGGAGGCAAGAAAGAAAAATAACAAAAAAACAAAGCCCCCAAGGATGCCATTCTAGCACCTTGATCCAACCCTACTTGAAGCAGACCCACAATTACACGACTTCACAATTACATGACCCATAATTCCCACCCATCTCTAGCTAGTTTGAGTTGAGTTTCTGTCTGATATGAAATTAAAAAAAGAACAATCTACAGGTGGAAGAAGTTAACTGCATTCTAACCTCTAGTATGTAGACTCCAGATCATTTGGAATCAGAAGGTTGATGCTTAAGAATCCTGTAACACTATCCCATACCTCAACATCAACCAATCAGAAGGATGTTCACAAGCTGATAGCACATCCTCCAACCTCACTTCTAATGTTGCCTTTAAAAACCCTTCTGTTAAAGTCATCTATGAGTTTGAGTCTTTTGAGCATGAGCTTCCTATCCTCCTTTCTTGGCCCAAGTTGGGTGCCTTGCAATAAATGCTGTACTTTCCTTCACCAAAAACAAACAAACAAAACAAAAAAACCTAAACTAATATCCTATTTCCCTTCACCTCTTGTATAACTCTAACCTAAATGGAATGAGAGCATGGTATCTAGCCATCCATTCTTCTTTTCTTTCGTCCATCCATCCTTGCATTCATCCTTTCTTTTATTCATTCATTCAACAAACATCCACTGAGCACTCACCTAGAGCCAGATGTGAAGGAACAAAGATTAATGAGACATGTGTCCATTCCCTAAGGAGCGACAGGCATACTCACAAAACTGCAAACCCAGTAAAACAGCTCCTATTTTATAGGAATGAAGAGTTAGAAAGATACGAATGGGATGCTGTGACTTTTCTTAATATCTCCGTGTATCATTTCTTAAAGGCTTCTTAAAATATTGCATAGGTTATATTTCAGGTTTTAATAGAGGTCCCACCTTTTCCTTCAACCCCCAGAACTGAATGATGTTGTGTATTTGAATGAAGGGATGAATTCTCAAACTTCAGGCCCCTCTATACACAAGCTCCCTTTGCCCCCAGAGCTGCAGACTGAGGTCAGGGGAGAAGATTGTCAAGTGTGCTCAATATTTAAATGATTTGAAAAACCCCTGTTATTTTCTGCTACGGAGACATGATTTATCTCCTGGTGAGGATTCTTTCTCAAGAGGTCCCCATAGAAATCCTTCGGTCACCCCCTGTGAGTGTCCATTAAACCCAGGTAGAGACCCATCATCAAATGGATGTTATTTAAAACATGTGCTTAAAAAATGAAAGACGAGACTGACCTGTCAAACCAATGAATTATTTTTCAGCCAGTTCTTTCTAGTGAGGGCACCTAAATCTTATCACAAAAGTGATCAAACATAATGCAAATTTATTAGGAAGGCATCCTTGATTTGTTTTCATTGGAGATTACTGTGGGCTTATTTATTTATTTTGCATATAAACTATGAAAACCTCTAAAGTGTGATATTATTTGGTAACAAGATTGGATCTAGAATTCACATTGAACATAATAGGCTATCAAAGGAAATGTCTCTTCCAAATCTTTTGTGTTGTGTGTGTGAAATGTTCAAAGTAATTACAAATGTGACAAAATCTAAACTGTACATATAAGAAGGCAATCGTGCTAAAAACTCTTGCTTGATGTTCAGATACTACGAACAGCTTATAAGCCTCTGTTTTTTGTACTCTGTGTTGTAAATAATATCAAGAAGCTGCCCAAAGTCATGGATTATTTGTAAAACAGATAAAAAATCTGATGTTTTTGAAAAAATAAAGTTATACTTTTTAGTCTTATTCCATATGGCAGTATTGCTTTTACACATGCTTACCATCTTTTGTTAATATTTATTTTTCATAGCGACATAATCAAACATATGATTCCATTTCAACACAGTGAAGTCCATCACAAGTTTGGGATGGATGAGAGTATGGAGGACTTTGATTTTGGTGGTGACCAGAGATGAGAGATGGGAGACCCATCAATCACCTTTTAGAAGAACATTTTTAGAGACAGCTGGGGTAAAAACTGGGGAGGGGGGGATGGTGTTATAAAAAAGAAAAGTTCTGTTCCTTCTCTCTTTCTCTCTCTCCCCACGTCACTTTCTTCTCCTTCTCCATTCTATAATTCAGAGCTCAAATCTTCCAACTGTGTGCATGGCCCCAGCCTTCCAATCCCTGTGTAAAAGGAAACCTTTTCTCCTTTGGATCTTCAGACCCAAATGTTGGCTCCAAGGGACAATGTCGCGGTCAAAGTAGGAAAGAGATATCACTAGTTAGCACTTTCCCTGATGCCGTGTATTTTTATTATTTCAACCTTGAGTGACCATGGCATCTGAGTCCTCTAAAGCAGCACTTCTCAAACTTGAATGTGCAGAAGAGTCACCTGGGGTCTCGTTAAATGCAGATTCTGACTCAGAAGGTCTATGGTGGGGCATGAGGGTCAGCATTTCCAACAAGACCCCAGGTTATACCGATTAGGTTGGTGCACACACCACACTCTGAGTGGCAAGTTTCTAAAGAACATAGAGTCTTGAATGAAGCATTGAGACATTAAGAAGTTTGTGCATGCGTGCGTGTGTGTGTGTGTGTGTGCATGCGTGTGTGTGCGTGTGTGTGTGTGTGTGTGTGTGTGTTGGAAATGGCCTCCTAAGACTGAGCCAATTCTGTGCCAGCCAACCTAGGCCACTTGCTCTCGTGAATAACCAAGACATTTTTGAGTCCTTGTGAACTGCCGTGCATGTACTACTACTATCCCTACTGTTATTGCTTTCCTCATTTTACAAGTGAGGCACAGAGAAGTTAGTTTCTTGTCCAGGATCCCAGAGCTAATGACAGAGGTAGGATTTGGGGGACTGAAGTCTGTACTGAATGCTCTGAATCATGAGCCTATCCTTCCTCTGAAAATGTGTTTAAAGTGCTTTCTCTTCTCAGGAAATTGTTTATGCTGTTCCCTCTGCTAAGCCTGCCCTTCCCCACATTTTGCCTGACTGTTCACTTTTTAGATTTCAGCTGAAATAGCATTTTTTAGAGAGGCTTTCTCTGACCCCTATTTAGCTTCAAATTAAACATGTCCTACTTTATTTCTCACAGCACTGCTTCTCCTCATAGGCAAGATCACAATTTTCCTTTAGGTGTTAGTGTTAATTTGCTTTCCTATCTATTTTCCCCAAAAAAACTCTAAGTTCTATGAAACCAGGGACCATTTCTTTCACCAGCCCCTAGCATTATGTCTAGAACAAAGTAAGGGTTTGACGGACTGAGGGAGTAACTGATTCACTAAGTGAAAGAATGAATGAATGAATGAATGAGGTGGATTTACATTCTGCAAACACTTACTGAGCCACTAGGGGGCAAGTATACTCACCACACTTACTGACAGATATAGGTGCACCACACATGGCTGACATAACCAAGAAAATGCCTGCAAACAGTGTTGCACCTCTCACATGTGCCATTGGCTGTACAATAGGTGGAGTAAAAACTTCACCTAAATTACAGTAAAGAATGAGAGTACGGGATTCAAAAGTCCACTCATTTCTAACTTTCTGATATGGTCCTGATCAAACATTAAAAAAAGAGTCATATGATTTTCAGGTTTTCAGGGCAACTTTTACTTTCATTTGTCTTTGCGCAAGTCTTGCCCCAGAAGGAATAGGTGGACAGGGAACTTGGGGAGCTGACCCCTGAAAGAGGGGGGATACAGTTTGTTATGGATGCTCAGTCCATGGATGCACTTCCACAGTGAGTCAGCAGGATGTCCAGAGTGATATTAGGGAGGATGGCTGTCATGGTTTGAGCTCCCCCAGAATCAGACCTTGATACAGGTGTTTTGGGCAAGTTGTCTGCTCAGATACGAGACGGGGATGGGAAGGCCACGCTGAAGTAGGTGTTATCCAGTCAGTGACACTGCAGATGCCGGAAGCTTAATCCCGAGGGAAAATTCTGGGAAGCATGCTGGCCCCTCCTCAGTTCTTCCTCTCAAAGGCTGAGGAGCTCAGCATTCATGCCCTGTGCCATTTAGGGGAAGCTAACCTGGAGGCATGTCCAGCCTGCCTGAGGGGGCAAAACCCCTCTCCCCCAGGACTTAGAGAGGGCTCCTGAGAGGAGAGAGAGGCGGGAACTCACTGAAGAGTTTGGGACCTAGGGATCTAGGTAGAACACTGATGTCACAACGCCATGCTGATTCACAGCCTCACTGAGAGGGAGAACCTTGCAGCTGATGGCCCGCGAATCTCACTCAGAATCTATGTCTTTAGTACCTACACCCCCTAAGGCCCTCTATGCCCCCCAAAGCCACCAAGACAGAGGGAATGCTCTGGCCTGGAGCTGTTAACATCCCAACTTCACCATTAATGTGGTCATCTGTCATCATGAAGGAAGCCTGGCACTGTCCCTTCATTTCCAGATTTCTGAGATGATGTCTCTCCTAAGTACAGATGCAGTGGCGGATTTTGGTCCGCCATCCTGTGTGATCCTGGACTTGAGGCTCAAATGTTCTGCCCCTTTATTGCCCTGTCCGTGGAAGGAGGATACCCGCACCACATCTATTTCACAAGAATATTATGAGAAGAGACGAGATAGTATCTGAAAAGCACTTTGAGCTCTGAAGAAAAGTGCTCTTACGAGCTATATAAATATAAGTTATTACACAGTATTATTTTAACCTGGCCCAAGTTTAGATTAGTTGTATGAATCATTCATCAGCCTTTACTTTGTATAATTAAAAACGTGTGGTTCTTGGAATCTTTGTTTGGGAGGTAAGTTAATGTGGCGGGACTGGGGTTGGCGAGCCCTTAGAAGTCAAAGCCTTCTGGTCTAAAGACAGATGCATTGATTGATGGGGAAAGTTCTATTATCAGTTCTCATTTGGAGGTAGCCCCAGCCAGCGTTTTTGGGAGTCGATGATTCATGTTTTTCTCTATGGTCTTTTTCACATTGCCAGCCTTCCTGTTGCATTTCAGAAGGCATTCAAGAATTGCTCCAGTTTTTCAATTTACCCCCAAGTAAGTCTATGTCACGTATCCCTTGCTGAAGCCTTCCTCTTGTATGAATATGTCAATGTGGATTGGTTCTGCGAAGCTAACTAAATAACTCACTCCTTTGGGAGGTGGAATGAGAGAAACCCCTTTTGGGTTTCTCTCTAAGTGTGCATTTAAAATATTCCCTCCTTAATACGAATTGTATTGACCACAGCAGTGCATTGACGAAAGTACCAACATGATAGTTAAGTCTATGAGCTTGTGTGCTTCATTTTTATTTTATTTTTATTGAGTATAGTTGAGTTACAGTGTTGTGTCAATTTCTGCTGTACAGCGTGGCAACCCAGTCATAATGAGTGTGCATACACACACACACACACACACACACATTCTTTTTCTCATACTATCTTCCATCCATCTTATTCTATCCCAAGAGATTGGATATAGTTCTCTGTGCTGTACAGTAGGACCTCATTGCTTATCCATTCTAAATGTAATAATTTGCATCTACCAAACCCCAAATGCCAAACATCCCACTCGCTCCCTGCTCTGTGTGCTTCTTGATAGCAAGGGCTATGGTTCCCTCATTTTGTGTCTCCTCCAAAATGCCCAGCACAGCACCTGCATTCAATGGGCACTCAACAATTATTCACTGAATGAATGAATGTTAATAAAGAGGGGGGAAAGGAAATAAAAACCCAGTGAACCACTGAACCCAAGGATATCATTAACTATGGTCTCCCCATGTGTTAGTTATTAGCTATTAGTGGTGTGGGTGGTCCGGGAGAGATGGACTAATTCTTCTGTTGGCCACAGTGGTGTCAAACAGTCTATTAACTATTGGGAACAGGGGTGTCGACTGGATTTCTGCTGTGCACTAAATGTCCCCTAGTGACTCCAATGAATTGGATACACGCCCCAGGGGCTCAGCTATTCCTAGCTTATAACTTACACAGTGGAACAAAAGGATGTCAGGTGAGGCCTGCAGGGAGTGTCTGCCCCTGCATCATCGACACACCAGGAAGCAAAGTGTTGACAAATCCCACCCAAGCATCAATAACCACTGGGTTATGGGATAATGGACAGGGGGGTAATTGACACCTTCTAAGGAGCTTAGAGGGAGGTGTGCACCTATAATTCTGCTATTTCCTCCCTTTACTAGCATCATCACAATATTTCTGCCATGGTCATATTATGATTAAAGAGTTACTGACAGCACACACTTGGACTTTGTCACAAATAAACCAAAGTGAACCAATGAACCAAGCTCTGTAATAACCTGTATTACAGATGAACCAGTACCTGTGATGATCTCTAGTTTTATTTTTGTCCATAGATCACGCAGAATTTATCCACTTTTTAAACTATTATATTTCCCTTAATTTTTAACTTTAACCCTTTCTTCTTTGTTTTAGCGTGGGAAACGTGTTGCCTATTTCTGAGACCCAAACCTAAACCCACTTGCACTATGCTTTTCTTTCTTTTCTTTCAAGATTTAGGGCTTTTTGATTCCCCCCTAAATTGTTAAATGGCTCAGAGTTTAAAAGAAACCAGCAAAATATAAAAGTGTCCTTTAAACAAGCATCTAGGACACCAGTCCACTTTTTCAGGAGAACATTTTTGAAGAGATGGGGTAAATGAAGTAGAAATGTTCAGATTAAATTTCCTTTGAAATCCATGGGTTTTAAAATTAAGGGAAAGTGATTGGCAAAACATGTTTTGGTTTTTGCCGAAACTGAAATGTTTGAAAAATAGTTCAAGATGTTCTTCCACACCCCAACCACATTCATCTGGGGCATCCATCGCTCATTTAAATCTATTTTTATACCCTCACTACACAAAGAACATAGCTCCTTAGTGCAGTCAGAGGGCCACCATATTTTTCTAAGGGAGAACATGTTGGCAATGTTGGCAAAGAGTGGATTACAGTTTTGGGTCCTATACCATGCTCATGATGTTATTTTCCAAAGAAGAAGGTTCTAGACTAGATGGTTGTAAAGTGGCGGTTGCTTCCACTAGACTTTGAATCAGGTGAGAAATGTGAGAATAGTACCTCTGCTTATGTGTCTATTATCTCTCCATTCATTTTCTTTTCTTTTTTTTTTTTGGTCTTTTTGGGGCCACACCAATGGCATATGAAGGTTCCCAGGCTAGGGGGCTAGGGGCCCAATCAGAGCTGTAGCTGCCGGCCTACACCACAGCCATAGCATTGCCAGATCCGAGCCTTGTCTGCAACCTACACCACAGCAATGTTGGATCCTTAACCCACTGAGTGAGGCCAGAGGTCAAACCTGCATCCTCATGGATACTAGTTAGATTCATTCCTGCTGAGCCACACGAACTCCTCTTTTCTTTCTTTTTCTTTTTTAAAAAAATGTTATTGAGTATATTTTACTTACAATGTTGTATTAGTTTCAGGTGTACAGAGAAGTGAATCAGTTATATGTATGCCTATATCCATTCCTTTTCAGATTCTTTCCCTATATAGGTTATTACATGATATTAGGTATATTTCACTCTCCTATAAGTTGGACCTTGTTATCTATCTATTAGTAGTGTGTATATGTTAATCCCAACCTCCTAATTTATCACTCCCCCAACGTTTCCCCTTTGGTGACCAAAAGTTTCGTTTCAAAATCTTTGAGTCTGTTGCTCTTTGTTGAATAAGTTCTTTTGTATCATTTTTAATTATAGTCCACAAATTCGTGATCTCATATATCTGTCTTACCTATTCATTCTTTATTCAACCATTCATTCATTGCACAGGTATTATTGAGTGCCTTCCATGTGCAAAGGATTATATGAATACAAAGAGAAGTAAAAGCCCATGGTCCAAGGGAGCTGACCTTTCTCTAGGGATATTTTTGAAGTGTAATGAGTAAGAGATGCCATATTTGGGGCTAAATAGGGACACAAAATGAATGGAAAGACCTCCCTGGGGATAACAAAAGGGGAGAATTTAATGGAAGAGCCACCAAATATGAATCAAGATGAAAATGAAAAGTGGTGAGTGATTGGAAAACTAGAAAGCCCTAAGGAAGAGTGTTGGAGCATCCGTTGAGAAATTTGAACAAGCAGACCAAGGTGAGGTGGCAGAAAGCGAAGTGGATATTCCTGGGGTGGAGGAGGGTTTGGAAGAGATATTCTCCTATTGAGGATCCCTTCCCTTCTTCTTTTCAAAATTTGGCTGCTGGCTCTCAACCTGTCTTGGCACCCCCTGGTTAAGGCCCTAAGTCCAGAGTCATGGGTTGAGGCTGAGCTCTGCCTGGTTATATATGAGCTCTCTCATCTCACTGGGTCTTGGCTAGTCTAGACGATCTGTAAGGCCCATAAGAGAATAACCACATAGTCCTGGTTCTGAAAAATCACACAAAATCGTAGATTTTTCTCTACCATTTTTTAATTCTAATTATCAGAGTTTGAGAAACGGTGCAGAAAAATCTGTTCTTCTCTAGTTGTACCTCAGAATTCTGATGCCTGTGGGGTCGACGTTAGCCTCTTCACAAAACAAAGAATCACTATGGGTTTCTTCCTTCAGAGAACAGCCAGAGGCCCTGGAGACATGTCTGCCTTGCTGATATACAAGTAGGCTTGGATGACACTTGGCTTTCACTATAGCTGTTTGGTTATGGTTTTCTTTGGAATGTAATAAGAATGGCAGCTTCCTCGTATTGCACTGAAGTTGCCA
Organism: Phacochoerus africanus; assembly: GCF_016906955.1. Lineage (NCBI taxonomy): Eukaryota > Metazoa > Chordata > Mammalia > Artiodactyla > Suidae > Phacochoerus > Phacochoerus africanus. The sequence continues at coordinate 128,261,335 of NC_062558.1, forward strand.
GTTAATTTGTAGCCATGCATTCATCTCATTGCAGGACAAAAAAAAAAAAAAAAAGCTAGTTGTCCTTTGCATATGTGAAAATGGTGGTATTAGTAACTGGGTTGTCAGGTGTGGCATAACTTGTGGTTTGGAAGCCATTATAGGATTAGAGGCTGTTTGGAGATTATCATCTCCATGACATCACCTATGGGGGTTGAGACAGGCAGTTCCATGCTTTCTGCCATTCAGATGACATGGTGTGAAATATATGTAGGTCAGATTTTCTGCTCTATTGACCAAGACATTATAGACAGATAAATAGATAGGTGTAGATATAAATCATATATTCATATAATCATATATATATGAATCTGTATAATGACTCTACACCACACTGTTAGTTGACATTTTTCTGAGCACTGTGTTATTCCTAAAGTCAGAAAATTTTAAAACAATGAAGAGTGTACATGTATAGCCTGATCCAATTTAAAACCAGTCCTCCCCTTTATTCCAGTTCCAATTTTAAACAGTATACAGGATTTTCCATCATGGTTCCTGCAATTTTTATCTGAAGTGTCACTTGGAACTTCAGTTCCAATAACTGGCTTTTAGGTGTCTCAGCCCTTTTCTGATTTTCAAAATGAGAAGGGAAGGGGCCTCTAAGCCTTGGGGCTCCATCTCTACTTCGGTCCTTTCTTTGGCTCCCTCTCCTTATCAAGGCTTTGTTTTGGATCCCACCCCTGGACTCTGTCAATGGCTTGGAACAGCTGGAAGAGAAGATACATGTGCAAGGAATCACCAGAGGCCACTCTGGGGAGGAGCGACCTGGGTTTTACCTTCTGTTTCAGGCTTCTTAGGTTGGTGCCCTTAATGATGAGAATCAGGGTAGAAAGAATAATGTCACTTCCATCCAGAATCCTTTTCTGACCCCACAGTCTTTCTAGATTCTTCCCCAGTGACGCTGCCTGTGCCTCTCCCAGCACATCCCCCTTTATTGAAATGTGCTATTTCTTCCCTGGTCTCATCCTTCAGCAGGAAGCTCTGTGAGCACAGGGACTGTGTAGTTGACATGCAGACACCCAATAGCAGACAATACTTGAGTTAAAAGCAAGCTAAATGAGTTGTTCCCATCGTGGTGCAGTGGTTAAAGAGTCCGACTAGAAACCATGAGGTTGCGGGTTCGATCCCTGACCTTGCTCAGTGGGTTGAGGATCTGGCATTGCCGTGAGCTGTGGTGTAGGTCGCAGATGCGGCTCGGATAGAAAAGATAGAAAGACAAAAAAAAAAAAAAAAAAGGGGGAAAGCTAAATGATTCCTCCTGACACAGGATTTTGTGAGGCTAGATGAGGGAACACATGTAAGCTCCTAGGGCATACATGTCCCCTCATCGGCATCATGTGAACGTCGGCGTCCTTTGAGGATCACTGTGTTCCTGGGGGTGTCATCAGAGCTGTAGCGCTGGTTCGTGTGATAGCCAAGGTGACTCAAGGTGCCTCGCAAGACCACACTCAGAGACACTTCGGGAGGACAGGAAATGACGCACTCGCTCTGCAAGTGTCAAGGAAGTAGTTCCAGGTCACCAGGCCACACCCCCTCAGAGACGTCCACGCAGACAGAGACTTCTGCGTGATGAGGACCAGGCCCCCAGTAACGTCCACACTCATCCGAGTGGGGACACTAAACTCCAGTGAGGCGGGAGGGTGGAGGTCACCCAGGAGTGTGCTCAAGTCAGCAATGATATGAACAGAGAAACCACAAGAGCTATATTTAAAATATATGAAATACAAAAACAGTCAATATCATAGTTATTTTTCACACAGGGGTTTGTGGACCGAGATTCACACCTGCTATTTATGTTGGCATCTAGGAGTTGAGACCGTCCATTGATGGAACTCAGAACTCTGCCCTTCGGAGATCATCTGTCAGCCCCTGGGTTTGGAGTGAGTGTGTGTGTGTGTGTGTGTGTGCTCGCACATGTGTATGGGCTCTGAGCAGGGTCCTGCCCGGATGGGTGCAGTGGGAAAGTCCATGTGTTTTCACTTTGTGACCATGTATCCCAGAGTCCCCCGAAGTCTGCTTTCAGATGTCGTTAGCATTATCAGTTCTTGCATTTTCTTAAGCAGCACATTTCATGTGGTTCCCTAAATGTTAGAACTTCTTTTACCCCCAGACCCTGCAGAAGGCTTCCATAGGGTTTCCATTAAATGACCACAGTGAAATGTGCATCATACCACGTTGGAGAATCCCCGCTTGAGCAGTGGCTCGCTCTCATGCTGCCTGTCGGTGAGGCCCCTGAATCACTCAAGTATGTCTCTAATTTGTGCTGCTCTCGGGAGAAGTATCAATAGTAAGAGATCACTTTCATAAGCGATATCATATCCTGATTGAGTATTGCCAGGGACTCCTAGGCCACTTGGTGGTTGCCTTGGCCTCAGATCCAATTACAGTTGTAAAAGTGGTTTGCATTAGAAGTTCTGACTCTAGGATTTGATCATTATAAGTAGGATAAACCACCAAAAGAATGTGAATTGCCTTCACTAAAAGGATGTAATAGCCCAGAGAATATCTTTCACATTTCAAATTAGGGAAATCTAGCCCTGCCTTCTTCCTGCAATGACCCTTTAACACTAGCCAAAGTGATGCCAAGTTCTGCTTTTGGTGAGTCTCCCTGAACCCTTCAGCCAAAGGAGTTCTAGTTCTTGAATAAGGAAAAGGGCCCTCCCAAGGGACCACTTGCGGCGCTGACTCTGACACTGAGGTTCAGGGGTGCTGTATGGAAAGCCAGGTGTCCTTCGCTTGCGCTCAGAGCCCAGAGACTTTGAAATGAGCCCCGCCCACCTTGTCCCCAACTGAACTCCTCCCAAATGCGGTAATATTCCTGCCCAAAGCTGCCCAACTGTGGAAGCATTTGTGTCCGAGATGCTCCCGTGAGGAGGTTCAGAGGCAATGCGAACATGTTGGATGCGGAAGAATTGAGTCTCCCTAAAACCTCTGAAAGGGCATCATCCTGGCCAGCAGCCGGGAAAGGGCCTGGCCACTTCAGACTCTGCGCACAAATATGACCTTCGGTCCATACCGTCCCCCATTTCAGAGCAATAACCCCCACTAGCACATGTGCCCTTGCTGTTCTCTGAGCTGGAATCCATGGCTGAGGAAGGATTTTGACAGCTTAGAAGAATAAGCCGATCCCCAACTTTCCCTAGAGACCCGCAGTTACCCAAGCACGCCAGATCCCCGAGCTCTCTGTTCAGCCCGGTTACTGCTCATCCGATTCCCTCGCGGTACCGGACATGAAGACATGAAGATATAGAGAAACATGAGTCAAAAGACAAGAAAGCCGAGCAAATAAGGACCCTCGTTCCCCGTCTTCTCCACCGCTCCCTGCCCTCCACCCACCTCCCAGGCATGCGCAGTCACGGATCTTGGAAATGGGCCTCGCAGACTTGATGCGGGGGAGCGGTAGCAACGTGTCTTTGCAGGGATAGCTACGTCCATTTTCTTTAAAAAAGAAAAAAGTATGTATATAACCAGTTCATGCTGGAAATTAGTTTGTGGCATAGAATTACTTCGAAGAGAAGCCAATATAGAGACCAGTGGAATGGTTTGCAGAAACTCATGAGTGGCTTAACTTTTTGAAAGAAATTTTATTGAACATAGCCGCTGCAAATTTGGGCATTCTACAAAAGGAACAACAGGTCTCATTTGGTTGATTTTCCACAGCACTGCAATCTCCCTTTTCTCCCTCCCGACCACCTGTTTACTCTTCCCTCCCTCCTCTCTTCCTTCCTTCCATCTCTTCCTAGAACTTTCCTTCCCATCCTCGCTTAATTTTTTTAAGAAAGAAATTACATTCTATCATCTTCCCTTTACATAATGAAAAAAATTTTTAACGCAAGAGTTGGGCTACAAATATAAATCCTTAGTTGCACTCTGTACAGAAGAACTGGACTCTTCCATGCTAATTGAACTAAAAAATGTAATTGCCGGTTACTTTTTTTTTTCAACTACAGAATATCCATTGTTTCGAAATGGCCCAATTCCGTGTGTGTGTGTGTGTGTGTGTGTGTGTGATTTCCAATTTACTAGTAGAATTTTTGCCTCTAAAGTTGTATCCACTGATTCTACATCGAATGATGTCAAGACCGAGAAGCCAGCCCATCTAGGACTTCACCCTCACCGGAGATTTAGCCTCAAACAAGCCGTTGAGTGTGCACCTCTCAGTCGACTTCCATCCAGGGTGATAAGCAACTCTCCTGGCTCGTGGATCCCAGAGGGGATTCTGATCCTGATAACAGCACTCGGAGGAGGCTCTCCTGCCATCCAGGATGACAGTGAATGCACAAGAGAGAGGGCGTCTCTTGCATTTACCAGCTGTAATGCTGAGCGCATTAGACAAATCAGGCCCCCCAAGTAATACGCTTTCACCTCACAGCAAGCAGCGTTTGAGTTCAGGGAGAGGAAATGTGTCTTAAGAGAGCAGGTTAAAAATCGACATTATCCCAGACTTTCATGAAATCAAAATTATGGCCATGATGCTAAGTTATTATAATGTATTTATTACCAGGATGGCTTTCATATTTAACCAATTTGGCCCATCTTGAGACCTGTTTTAAAATGCACCACCTTGCCCACCTTTCCCATTTTCATATGAAAAACAGGAAAGCAAAAACTAATTTACTCAGAGAGACACAGAGCCTGTTTGCCCGTTTATCTCTTACAGACCACCCCTCAGTCCAATGTTGACAGTACATGATATTCCATTAATCTGCCTAATGAAAATTTAACCAGTGTTATAAACAAATAATTGGCTATTATCCTCTCAAAGATCCCGAATAAATTACTTCTGCTTATTTTCCCCCCTCTCTCAGTGCTCAAAAGCTAGCCCTTTCTGATGGATGTCAGAGGGAGCAGGAAGGGGGACTCGGCATCACCCCAGTCTGGGTTGCTGGCAACTGCTGTCATTGTCACGGACAGACGCTACTCTGGAAGCAGTGGGGATGGACCACGGGGAGGGGTGGGGAAGGGGTTGGCAAGGGACACAACCCCACCTGTGGGTCACCAGCTCGCCCCACCTTTAGGAACCACTCCCTGCCTCTCATTATCTTCACACACACACCTCCTTTTTGTCTGCTGTTGCCTTTCCTTCTGCCTTCCATTCTCCTTCCTCCTGACCTCTCTGAGATCTTACAAGAGTCTTCATCTTCCATTCCCAGCTCACTCTCATGCCCAGGACCCCATCCACATCGTCCTTCGCTGTGATAACTGTAATTTTCAAATCACAGGATCTGCCGTAAAATGGGGCGCCCGGTGCCAAAATGGTTGGCACACACTGTATTGAATAATTCAACTAACCTAATTTGGACAAGGTGCAGACCCTGTTTGTAGCATTATGTTGAATCAGACAAATTGAAGGAATCTATTTCAAGCCATTATTGCTAAAAAGCAGCCCCGCCTCCACATTTCCACATGAAAGCCGGAAATGGCTGGGCTAAATGGCAGAGAATTGAAGGGAAAAATCTGAGCCGGCACTCAAGATAGGGAATTGCCTTTGTTAACTTGATCATGTATCACAACTTTCTAAAGGATAGAGATTGTGTCTTGCTCATCTATCTCATCCCCATGTGACATGTAAAATATTCAGTGAATGAATGAATGAACGAATGTAAACATTGCGGTCACTTCAGGAAAAGGTCCCCTCAGGAGCAAAAGCAATAAAAATCATTATAACGATAGATATGAAGATTTAATTGTTTATAATGGGCTCCCTTTCTCAGAGCCCTTGAATTTCCGAATACCCGAGATGCAAGCCCCGCAATTTATGCTGCAAACTACAAGAGTGAATTTAAACACCATTTACATAGTCTCTTAAATGCCTAGTAAAAATATCACTGCTCATTAAGAAACAGTACCAAAGAGCAGAGAGTGGTCATTCTAATGTGGTTCTCAGTCCTTAGAATGAAAAACAGCAAAGGAGATTTTATATATAGATCCTCAGATCCATCCTCAGATTTGGATTCAGTGAACTTAGGAGTCTGCTAAGAACCCCCAGAGATTCGGGTGTAGGTGGGCGGGGGACAACTTTTTAAGAAATTCTGCTCTAAGGAGAGCTTAGCACCATTTTGGAATCCTGGAGCTTATGAGGCTGGGACTTCCATGTGCTATTAGCAAGAAATTAACATCTTCAGAGAAGCCCTGCTGGGCTCAGTCCTGGGCTGGAGGAGGAAAAGAGCGAGGTGTCCCCCAGCCTTGGCCCCGGTGGCCACTTCAGCTCTGCTCCTTCAACACGAGTCTTTACTGTGGTTGTTCATCTCGTCCAGGGACCATCCAGCTGGAAGATGAGTCTGGCACTCACAAGAAAGTTTAGGGCTGGAAAGCCCAAATTAGAATTCACGCAAGAGGCTCAAGAATTTGATACTCTCTTCCGGTGTGTAAGTTTCCAATAAATGGTTGCTCAGATAAACACGCGAGAGAGCTTATCTCTCCCCGTGGAGAGATAATAGCACTAACCAACATGGGTGCTGGCGCATCTCACACTTGACCTCTGCCTTGATCTATGCAGTAACCCTCTGAAGATGTGGTCAAAACTCGGTTTTCGCCTATCCAACAGATGTGAGCGCTGAGGCTCCAAGCAGCTGGATGAAGAGCTGCATCACAGTTCTCAGGTGAGAGCGCCATGACAGAGTCAGATGGAGCTTACAGGGCAGAGTGGACATCAGGATAGCAGGATGGCCCTGGGGAGGATGGGGGATGGTGAGGATCCCTTCCCGACACTAAGGGCCATTGTGGGTGGGCATGGAGTTAGACTATGCCATCTGTGCCAGTGGTGCTTTACCAGGAATGGGACCTCAGCCTGACATGAGGTCTCATCTCTCCTAATGCAAAATTTGCAAAGCTGCCTCTCAGGGTGGTTGAGCCGACATATGTAAAGCATGTGGCCTGACCCGCAGAAGGGGCTGGATTACTGATAGGGGCTATTATGATAATTACCATTCTGACCTCAAAAAAGCTGTACACTGCCCTCGGGGGTCGTCCAACCAGGCCCAGTGTGAGGCAAAATTGCAAAGCAGGTGCGATCATTCCAGGGCAGAGGGCTTTTGGGTGCCCTCAGACCCCACAGCTGGGATTAGGGCCCCAGTAAGGCTGCTCTAAGCCCTGCTCTAATCACCAGCGAGGGCACAGTGGGAAATGGTCTTCTCAAAAGGGGAGAAAAGTCCTAAAGGGAGATTGGACGTTGGTTTATACATTTCTGAAGATGCTCTATGGTTTGGGGAATGGCTACTGAATATAAGAATATCAATTTGGCTTGGTCTAGGCTCCAGCGGAAAGATCTGGAGACTATTTCCTGCAGTGCCCCATAAAGCAATCAAAGACACTGAGTAATTTGATGTTTGAGAATCAGGGTTTTTTTAATTAAATAAAATATAGCTGGATTTAGAGAAGAAAAATAAAATCAGTGCCTCTGAAGGAGTAATCAATCATTAAATGATTCCTGGGGGTATGAGGAAGGGAGGAGATGGTAACTCATGGGTACAGTCCGCTGCCTTTGCAGCGAAGCTGTGGGAGTCCATTATCCAGCCTCCGATGCAGATTCCATTAGTAGCCACTGGCTGAACATGTGGGACCTGTAGTTGTATTGTGACTGAGTGAGTGGACTGGGCCCAAGGAATGAGGATGTAGGTGGGATTACATTCTCTTGCCTTCTATTATCCCATCCCTGTCCTGATCAGAACGGAAGGGGGGGGCACCTACCACTAGCGATGATCTTTTCCGTGTGGTCTACCAGCCACACCAGTCTCCTGGGGTTTCCAGATACAGTGCCAATGATTTGGGAGCCATGCCTTAGATCTGGTGTAGCTCTGCGGTTGCCTCATGAAAACCGGCCCCGGGGGGTCACCCTAGCAGCCCAACTCAGGCTGATTTGAATATCAGTCAAAGGGATGATCCTTGGGAATTTTTCTTCTCTCATCCCATGGCTCCAAAGACTGGGAAAATTTGAGCATCACTGGTCGAGAGATAGAGAGAGTAGGTAGGAAGCAAAGGTCTATGTGGCCTTGGAAAATTCTTCTTCCAACATCCCACGTGTTAACATAACAATAATACTAACAGAACTAATATATATTGTGTATCTTCCATATGCCAGACACCATTCGAAATCCTTCCACATACATTAACTCATTTCCTCCCTACAACGTACCTTTTTTCTTTTGGCCACACCCGCCACATGCGGAAGTTCCTGGGTCAGGGATGGAACCCACACCACAGCAGCAACCAGAGCCACTACAGGGACCACACTGGATCCTGAACCCTCTGTGCCCTAAGAGAATTCCACAACATCTTTTTGCGCTAGGTACTGGTACCACCCCGAGTTTCCAGGTGAGAAAGCTGAGGCACATATTAAGGGACTAGTCCTAAAGTGCACAGGGAGATGGCAGTAGAGTCAGGACTGAACTCAGGCAGGCCGACGCCACTGCCCCCGTGCTTAGTCACTGCACTAAACTAGGTTTTCCGTCACTTTAGACATCGTTTCCTTCTCTATTCTGTAGATTCCCTGGGAGAAGCATGCTTTCAGAAATCCTCCAGTAAGGGTTTCTTCCTTCTTCTGGAAAACAAGTGCCAAGTATGCAGCAGGGGTACGTGATGATTGCCCAGAAACCACATGGCCCATCGTATGTCATTCATCATAATTTCTTTTTACAAGAGTAGCAAGTGGTATCAGCATTTTATAAGCATGTGTTTATATTTGTTAATTTAATTTATGCAAATGCATCATTTAGGTAAATCACACACAGATCCACCATCAGGATATCTGTAGTGAAATTACGTGATCAAGATATTTAGGGATCTTGCATATGTAGTCAGAGAATGCAAATTCTTTTTGCTGCCCGTTCTTTATGCCATTAAGTTCATAAAATGTCAACAGTCTGGTTTTACTGAAGCTCGCTTTGCACTGTTTTGGTTGCTTTGGCCTTTTTTTCCTCCTTGCCCTGTTTCACTGCTTCTGGGAGGACCAGCTCAGTCCAGAGTGTTGCTGGGAGAGAGGAAATCTCAGCTGAAGCAGCATTGGAAGCCCCGCTTTTTTGTTCTCTTCTGAAGGATGAGGTTACAGTGTGTAAACACAATACTGTATTTTGTCGCTATCCCAGGGCTTTGGGCTTGATCCCTCCTCGATAGCGGTGCCCTCATTACCCATTCATGACGCTGCCAGGCAATCGTTGTGAATAATAAGCTTCCCCTTAAATCTGGACCATCCGTTCTGACTGTCTGGGTGTTGCTTTAAGGAAGTGATGAGATCTTTATCTGACTTTGGGGAGGAAACACTGTACGTGACTTTATTTCTGGGTCTGGAACTGGAGAAGTGCATTTGGCATTATGAGCCTTAAGAATAAAGGATGGCAGAGTTCCCTTTGTGGCTCAGCTGGTTAAGAACCTGAAATAGTCTTCGTGAGGATGCATGTTCGATTCCTGGCCTTGCTCAGTGGGTTAAGGGAGGATGCGTGTTCAATTCCTGGCCTTGCTCAGTGGGTTAAGGATCCGGCATTGCTGCAAGCTGTGGCATAGATCGAAGGTGTGGTTTGGGTGTGGTGTTGCTGTGGCTGTGGCATAGCCCTCAGCTGTGGCTTCTATTCGAACCCTGGTCTGGGAACTTCCATATGCCGCAGGTGTGGCCGTAAAAATAAAATAAAATAAAATAAAATAAAATAAAATAAAATAAAATAAAATAAAATAAAATAAAATAAAATAAAATAAAATAAAATAAAATAAAATAAAATAAAAAAAAAGAATGAAAGATGGAAACCATTGTAGGTACTGATGTTTGCACCCATGCTTATAAGACAAGAAAATAGAGATTGGAGGGAGGCCCTAACAGGATCTTCTGGTGCTCACACCTCAGGACCCAGAACCGTCAGCTTTGAAACCTGTAAGAGCCAACATTGCTTTTCACAATAGAAGCTGAAAATGTCATCTTCGTGGTAAAGGGAGAACTTATTACTGTCACCAGCTGTCTTGCCCACCCCCTGTGTTGCCTAGGAGAACCACTAAATACTACACAAATCCTTGTTTCTACTTGCCCAGAGCCAGGGTTGCCCATGCGAGAGGCAGCAAGGCCACCCACAGGGCACTTGTCCTTCTCATCTTCCCTTTGCAGCTCATTTTTGCAAACCCTCTTGATTTCTGTCCCTGGCATCTTCAGGTATCTGACACATTTCTATGGGTCAACCAGGTGCCCTGGCTTCTATGTCAATTTCAGGGGCCCTTGAAGAGAACGCCACCCCCAGGACCCAGGAAACATTAACGTTTTTGTATACCTCATAGCCTGTATTCTCAGCCAGTCTATCCCTTACATATCATCCAGATTTGGAGAAATCTATCCAGCAGCTTTTGTGCAAATTGGATAATAGGCTGAAACAATTTGAATATAGATTGTATCTCTATTAAAAAGTAAGCATTTAATAGGCTTAAAAAGTCACTTCACCATCGTTTGAGCTATTCGCAAGTGATGGCCCGCCTACCCGGAGTTCTTGCAGGGGCTAGAGAGTGGGCAGCTCAGGGCACCAGTTACTGGTTCTCCACAGAAAACAACGCAGTATTCCTCCTCCCCTAGATGGAGAGCACATCTACTTTTAGTTCAGACCCTAAGAGAAGCTCAGAATGGTCCCGCTCATCACTACAATTCAGGGCACTTGGGGACATGGACCCAGAGGCCATTGGATCAGGGCTGCAGCAAGGGACAGCTGTTCCCCCACCCCCAGGAGCCAGAAGGCAAGCAGGAAGCCCTGAATGGGGATGGCAAAGTCTTCCAATTCTTACTACCATGGCCTCAGCTATACAATATGACTATGGAAATCATACTGTTTGAGAAATCGTAGGTACAAAGCTTGGACCTTGATTAGATAAAACGTTACCTGGATTCTCAGCTGTTTCTTTGGGGCTTTGGTTTCTGCCACACCCGCTACTCGCTACTCGGAATTTGCATCTCTCCTCATCTGGTCAAGCTCCACTTGTCATTAACATATACCACCTGCCACCTGCATCTTATTCCCTTCCTTCCTTCCTTCTCTGGGCTGCCTGGAAACAGTGACCAGCCCTCTCGGTGCACTCTACCCACCACACTCCCAATGGTCCACCCAGCGCTGGGCGCTTTGAAGTCATTTAACAAACACTTAACTGAAAACAGAGATTAACGTTCTGTGTTTGTCTTGCCCTCTCCCCAGGAGGCATCACAGACAATCTTAGCCAAGACTCCTGCATGTGTTTTGGGCAGAAAATACATCTCTGAATAACTAAATGTGTTCTCTCAAGACAGTAACCAAAGTCCTTGGAAAAATGTTCCTCTGTAGTATCTTTGGACTCAAAGGTTTATTTTCAGGGGAGGGAGGTGGGAAACGTAGCTCATTTTTTTTTTTTTTTCCTGAGAAAATTGGGACACTGGAAACCAGAACTTTAGCGAAAGGTGTGCCTTGGGAGGGGCGGTAACTTTGCCAGGACCTGTCCCACACTTCAGCGATGAGTGTTATAAATAAACACATGCATCATTTATTTTTAGCCTTTTATAATCTCCTTTGGGCTCTGCCTTTTTGACAAAGGTCAAGAAATAGGGAAATAAATGATAGGCTGGAAGCCAATTTCCTTTCCTAGGATCTATCTTTAGAGCTCAGGGATTGAATAGCATCTTCCCTGCCTTCCTTGCAGGCTCCTCATCTCTCACTGATTGTTTTGTGGTCCCTAACAAGTCAGTAAATCTCATGAACCAGGTCTACAGAAAGGTGATTAAATGTGACCAAAACATTTTAATTCCAGGAGACCTATTCTCTAACTCAAAAAAAAAAAAAGAATGGGTCACCATTTCCACGGTGGATTCATTTGTAGCCAAGGAGCCAGCACTGCCTTGTCGCATCCCCTCCAGTGAGCTGCTCTCAGTTGATGGGCAGCTGCCTTGTTCCTTTCCTTTCCTTTTTCTTTTCTTTTCTTTTTTTTTAAATGCAGAGCACTTGCATTTTGCTTCTGCTAAACTTTTGACTGCAGGCTAAAGAGATAATTGGAATTTTTTAATAGATGGCCAATATGAAGTAGTAAGAAAAGGCAATTTTGACCTTAGTCCATGCATGGGTTTTGCCTGACTTGTAAAACACCAGCAAGCAGAATACCAGTGCAGCTTACCCAGAGCACCACTAATCCGGGGGGAGGGAAATGCAAGGTGTAGCCCAAGCGGAGGTTTCTCTTGACTCAGTTCCCTCTGCAAAGTGCCCACCTGTCTTGGACTTGCTTCAAACTTATGAGCTTCCCTTCTATTTGCAGAGAGGTGGGTGGCCCTGGGTACTGGCATCTATGTAGGAGCTGGAAGGAAGGAAAGAAGGAAGAAAGGAAGAGAGGGAGGGAGGGACAAAGCGAAGGAGGGAGGGAGAGAGAGTTCTGTTTTCTTTATATTTAGGCATTTTTTGCAGAGGTGGTGGTATTAAAATATTGAACAGAATGATAGGGCATCAACCAAGCAGAAAGGCTGCAGGATTATGGCAGGTGTCTTTGGCTCTGCTGAGGCGGTTGTTAACCCTGCTGTGGCTAGATGGTTGTCAAATATTTTCAAGATTATGTTTGGCCAAATTCATATTAACCCAGGTGGGAAAGAGTGCCCAGTAAGCTCCCCAGGAAGAGAGTTCAAATGGTTCCTGCTGGAATTATAATCACTGTAATCCCCATAAGCTCCCTTCTCCAGGTAGGTCACAACAAGGATGGGCCATTTTGCTGATGTGATAAAAGGATTCTTGGTGCAGGGGGTTGGAGTCCCTGAATGTCCCTCTCTGTATAAACATCAGTGTTTTACTGTGTCAGAGGGGCCAGGTTCCCACCTCTGCATCCATGTAACTGTGCATGATTTTTTCAACCATTTATTGAGTACCTGCTGTGTGCAAAGCATTTTGGAGGGAAAACTGGCCTGAAAAGCCTTCCCCCTTTTTACAGGGGTCACTGATAGTTGTTCACAGATTTTGTTTGTTTGAACTGCACAGTGTTTAAAAAGGTAAGTGAACAAATATTTTACAATCAGGAGGTTTTATTTAAAACTTCAGATTTCTACTCTCTTTGGGGGAAAAAAAAAACCCCAAACCTCAGAAGCTCTGATGACACTGAACCTCCTGGAATTACGTATTTTCCCGCAATCCACTGGGTCAGCCCTTGCCCCATCTAGACTTAGATTGACTCACCCCTGGCTGCACCCCTCTGCCTATCACACAGCCAAGCTCCCTCAATCATGGCACTGAAATTGTTGGGCAATGGTGGGGAGGGAAGCTCAGGGTGAGCAGAAGACCCCCCTCTCACTGCATTCCCTTGGGCAAGTTGCTAAATCTCTCTGTGCCTCAGTTTCTTTACTTGAAAAATGGGGATCACACAGTCCTGATTGGATTAAAAAGAGGTCATAAGAATAAGGTGCTTAAAGCCGTTCCTGGCACATACTAAGTGCTCAATAAACATGCCTGCCCCTAAGAATACAGAGACAAGGAGTTCTCTGTTCTCCTGGTGGCAGAGCTGGTGAAGGATCTGGTGGTGTCACGATAGGGGCTTGGGTCGCCGCTGTGGGGTGAGTTCCATCCCTGCCCCTGGGACTTCCACATGTCCTGCATGCTACAGGTGCAGCCAGAAAGAGGAAGAAGACGTAGGAGAAGGAGGAGAAGAAGAAGGAGAGAGGAAGAGGAGGAGGAGGAAGAGGAGGAAGGAGAAGAAGAAGAGTACAGAGATGAAGATGTCGTGAGCGTTGTCCTCGACCACGTAAAGCAAGCATTTGGAAAACGTCTTTGATGGCTTTCCTTAGGTCCTTGCAGTTCCCTCCCACAGCCTCTCCCCGACTTTATGTCTGGGCCCCAAGTACAAACACTATTTGTATACAACGGGCACTCAGAGGGGAAGAAGGACAGGCAGAAGCAGATGACCTCTTGGCTCTTAGTGGGACGGCCAATGGGTCTCTGAGAGGCCATGTTCCACCCACAACAAGAGGAGAAACCAGAGGTCACTGTAACCAGCCCACATGGCCAGAGCCAGATGCCATCAGCCCAGGAAAAAAAAAAAAAAAAAGACTCCAGAAAAAAAAAAAAAAGCCCTGAATGAACAGTGTTGCACATCACCTAATCTGCGATTCATACATATTCAGAAGGAAAGTGAGTGGAAAAACCAGCGTTTCAGACAGCTTTAGATTTTCAAATTAAGTTAATAAAATAAGATTGCCAATGTAATGACAAATTAATTCTTCTTTTCATAAGTTTATTAAAATAAGCATCTCCTATCTTCTAACTAGCGCTGACATATGCTTACATAGATACATCCTGCCCAGTAACCTAATCTCCCCGCAATCTTGAAGCAATTAACTCCTTCTAATCTTGAGCTAACAAAGCCCTCCACGCCAAAGGCCCCTGAGAGCGCCCCTCTGAAGGCTCGCTGGGTAGCCTCCCCCGCATCCGCTCAGAGCATCTGAGCAGGGAGCACCCAAGTGGACCAGCCCTGTGATTCCTCTGAAACAACCAGATGAGTCATCACGGATCCTAAGATCTTCATTAACTCCTTAGTTCTCTGCTAATTAACACAAAAAGAATGAGTTGAACGCCTGACAGGCAATGACTGACCCACTGCTTGGTGGTTAATGGGATGCAAATGACATCTAATGAGGGTCTCTCCTTGGAGTGTGGGCAGCTGGCCTACTATTTTTGTTGTGGATTTTCAAGTGCGGGAGCTCCATGAAAAGAGTACCTAATAATTTAAACTGCAGCTGAGTTTGTAATATAAAGTCCATGCATTCATGTAAGTCCTACACATGGTAGAATTAACTTAAGCTGTTAACTACGAGGTTTAACAGAAAACACTATAATTTAGAGGGGAAAAATTACAGCTCCAGGCCTTTCCAAGTGAAGCACAGCATTTGCTGATTATGTTAAGTTCTCTGACGCATTTTGGATCTGGTCTTACTGTGACAGAGGCAAGCATATTATCAAAACATTGCTTTATTGTTCATCCCGAGCATAGCCTTTGCAATTTATTAGAGTTTTAAAAGGTTGGCTACAGAAACCAACATTTCATCCTCAAAGATTTGCCTTAGAATACATATAGAAAAACCAGCCCACATCTGATTTGAATGTTGTCACTAACGTGTTGATTCCCCAAGGGAGTTTGAAGAGTTCCCGTTGTGGCACAGTGGAAATGAATCCGACTAGGAACTGTGAGGTTGTGGGTTCGATCTCTGGCCTCCCTCAGTGGGTTAAGGATCTGGCGTTGCCATGAGCTGTGGTTGCAGATGCGGCTCGGATTCCACGTTGCTGTGGCTGTGGTATAGGCTGGCAGCTGCATCTCTGATTTGACACCTAGCCCTGGGAACTTCCATATGCCGCGGGTTTGGCCCTAAAAAGCATTGGGAAAACAAAAAAAGAGGTTTGAACAATGAGGTCAATAATGTGAACCGAAGAATCAATTTTCCTATCAAGTGCATCATCTCTTAATGATAACTAAATGACAGAAACAAGAGCATACGTTTTTAAAAAAGTTTTTATGGAGATATGTTTTTCTTTATTCCACCCACACTAGCCCCTTAACCTGGATGGGGAAGACCCTTCTCAGTTAAAATTCTGAGTTTACTTCTCAACCCAGATCTTCAAGAATCTTCCTTTTTACTAATAAATTGAACGGACAGTTCATTCACTGAAGAGATCTAGCATTGCCGTGATCCATCTCCACTAAAGCCTTTCTTAAGAATAGGAATTATAAGAGTTCCCTGGTGGCTCAAAGGGTTAAGGATCTGGTTGTGTTACTAGGGTGGCACAAGTTATTGCTGTGGCTCGAGTTCGATCTCTGGCCTGGGACTTTCTGCCTGCTGTGGGCTCACTCCACCCCCCCTCCAAAAAGAATAAAAAGTATAGAATGGTTATTGTGAAATTCAAAAGAATCATTCCTCTATAAAATAAAATCTCTGAGTTTGGACAACTGATGGAAGGATAGACAAACTGACAACTGGAATAGCATAAAGAGTCCAGGAATAATTCATATATATATACACAGTCATCTGACTAATGATAAAGCTATACTCACCAATGCATTAGTAAGAAAAGGATGTTCTTTCCAATAAATGGGACTGGACCAGTTGGATATCCATAGTTGTGGGAGAAAAATGTATCTTCATCTCCCCCTCCCCTGATAAAAAAATCATTTCTAGATTGACAGCAGATCTAAATGTGAATGGTAAAACAATGCATCCTTTAGAGGAAAGTATAGAAGAACATTAGCAAAGATGTAGCAAAGATTCTTAAAGATACAAAAAGTGCTAACTATAAAATAAATATTGCCAAATTGGATTAAAAAATAATAAATAAATTCTCTGAGTTTGGACACTAGGCAGACCCATCCCACTGGTACCTGTTTATTTTTTTCAACAACTAGAACCTATTGGGGCATATGAGTAGTTTGAATTTATGCATTCTCTCAATAGTTTCTTGCTTGTGAATGGAGGATACCCTGTGGAAAAGAGGAAATCATGGAGCCAAAATGATTAGTTGCTGTTTGGCATTTGTAAGGAGTTTCTGGAATGGTGATTTCTCCAAAATTGCAAACCTATAACTCCTTTTAAGTTTCAGGATAGATCAATAATACCCCTACTTCTTTTTTATGGAATTTCTCCTGAATCCAGTCTTGAAAGGGTGAAAAATGTTATCCCTCTTTCCATTCTTTGGACCTTGGAAAGAGTCGTTTTCTTCCTCCGGGAATCCTATTTTTGGGTCTTCCGATGGTGCATGCTTATCTTTCTGGTAGGTCTCAGCTTAAATGTCACTTTCATGAGTTAGATGGTCACCTGAAGCAGCTCCTGCTCCCTTCCATCCTATCAGCCAGCACTAGTTCATTTCCTGTCTTCTCTTTCGGGTTACTGTTCATTGTCTGGCATCCCCACTGGTCTACAGACTCCCAGAGAGCAGGAACCTTGCCTGTTCCCACATCCCCAGAAGATGCTATGTTGTTGGGGCTCAGTACATGTCTTCAGAGTGAAGACAGGACAGCAGATGCTCTGTTCAGGATGTGGGGACATCCGCCTCTCTGTGACCTTGCTTCTCTCTTTTCTCTGCTGGGTTGCCCTCCATCCTCTCTTCCTTCCAGGGAAGCCCTGCTCATGCTCTAAGACTCTATTTCAGAGGCTCTCATCACAGCCTTGCCCAGGCCCCAGAAGGAGAATTCAGAACCCCATCGTCACTGGGTTTAAACCTCTAGTGCACTGACTCGGGATGGATTACAGTTCTCTCTGTCTCCTTAGCTACCTCTGAGCCCTCAGAGCCAGAAATCTTATCTAATTTTTCTCTGACCCTCTCACACCAAGCACAGTGCCAGGAACATGAAGATCTTAAAAAAGAAATGGATTGAATAAACGAAGCTATCCTTCTATTTCAAGCAGAAGGCCTGGGCTTTTCATCAGGGGCCATAAGTAACCATAACAGAGAGGTGGCTACTCAGAGGTCATGGCTTTTTCCACCTCTAAGCCCCACAACCCTCTTCCAGGCATCCCCATTTTACAGATAAGGGAACTGAGGCTCCAAGAGATTAAGGTACAAGCCCACAGTGCTCAGGGAATATGGAGCTGTGGTGGGGTTAGAACCCATTTGGAAATGAGGCCAAACCCCAGGCTTCTTTTGCCAAACCTAAGTATAGCTTGTTGAGTTTTAAAACTGACTCACCATTTTGCTAGCTTCTTGTGAGACATTTCCTACTGATTTTTGTATTGATTTCTGTATTGATTCTGTATTAGTTGTGCAACCGAGCAGAGAGCGTATGTTTACTGCTACGAGTAGGCAGAGTGGGTGGGATTATGTCACTGGTCTCTGGGCTATTTTAAACTCTTATTTTCACAAACATTTATGCACCCCAACTCCCTAAAATTGGATAAGTAGACAGAAAAATTGGAGAGGAAGAGAGAGGAAAAGTTGAAAGAGAAAAAGAAAGGTAGCTAGTGGTAGAGTGTCGGTAATTGCACACCTTTGCATGAGGTCATAGGAGGTCTTTGAAACTCTATGGTTTTGGGGGAGGCGGCACCAGTGTCCCCATCTACAGTAAGGCTTTCCTAGCATCTGCTCCAAACAGCTCTGTGGAAACAGGAAGTGGGGGAAAGTGACATTTTAAGTATAAATTGTTTTATTTTTATGTTTTTATTAAAGTATAATTGATTTACAATGTTGCACCAATTTCTGCTGTACAGCAAAGTGACCCAGTCATATCTATATATACATTCCTTTCCTTATATTATCTTCCATTGTAATTCTCTTGGGAATTATATCCCAAGAGATTGGATATAATTCCCTATGCTGTACAGTGAGACCTCATTGCTTATTCATTCGAAGTAAAACAGTTGGCATCTACTAGAAAAGAAAAATTTTAATAAATATGAGGGTTCATAGCACTACTATCATTACTCATCTTGACCTTTCAAAGCTTTCAAAAAGTCTCCAACACTATTTTAAACCAATTTGGCAGCAGAATTCCCTGTGTGAAATCCATTCCCACCTCACATGGCTCTAGTGATCAGACATCCTAGGAAGAGAGCTTGGAGTCCCGAGAGAGAGGTCACCTCTGGTGACGGTCTGAGTTTAACTGGTAGGTCAGTAGGCACACGGAGGCCATTGTGATTAATAAAAGTCATGGAGAACTTTGAGTCCTTCTTAGACGGCATTTATAAATCTGGCAGACTTCAGGGGTTTGGGGACATGCATTTCTGAGTTTGGTCCCTTAGTTGCACCAGTTTTAAAGATCAGAGAGTCCCGGCGTGCCCATGGAGCCTTATTTGCAAACTGGCTAAAGGTGTGGACATGGCATCCAGTAGCATCTTGTTCTAGATGAGATATTCACGGATCCCCGCAACAGTCACCCTCAGCTGCCACTGTTCTTATGCTGCCACCCCAGGAACTATGAGCACAAGTGATGTGGAATCCTCCAGGCACCAGCTCTGTTTTCTCCTACCCTCTACATGCACATGGTCTGAGAATGGGCACAATGCAGTCAGTTTATTTGCTAGGGATCTCTCACTAGTACCCCAACCAAGAAAATCTATAGTCATAAATGCATACGCAAATAACACACACCCAATATGAAAACGTGAATTATATGGCTTTGAAGCACACGTTGCTTAGGGAAGAAAGAAACTAAATATGTGAGAAGGACTAATCCTGTGCAAATAAAAATTCTGACAATTGCTTTTGCAACCACAGGCTGCTGATAGAGCTGTGGCAATGGTAGAGATTCAATATGTCTTTTCCCCCTTTTATTTAAATGAAAACATCCTTGTATATTATATATACTTAGGATGTCACCAATTTTGGAGGTAATCTTTTAGGTTAAGTATGTTCCCACATTAAACTGATAATTATCCTTCTTTCTCTTCTTCTATCCCCCTGACACTCAACATGCTGGATTTTTGCTTCATGTTTTATTTATGGGACAGAATTAATATGCAAATTCACAAAAACTTAAAAACTCATAATTATTCATAAAGGGCTTTAAGGTTATTTAGTACATTTTTATGAAACTCTGGGTTTGTGGGAATGCATACTTGTGGAATTGGACAAAAGGTGAAATTCCTAGTATGAGGTATAATCCAAAAGTGATTGAAATCTGACTAAAAGTATTTGTCAGTATCCATAATCTATATTTAAGTGAAGTAATGGGCACCAATATCCTTGTAAATATATTCAACCCTGGACCAGCAAGAGAGAAGATTTGCATATTCAATGCAAACAATCAAGGTAGGACAAAAGATCTAGTTAGGAATCTTTGATCACTAAGCAAATGTAGTAAAAGAGATTTTTCTTGTCTGTTGGCCACCTGCATGGCATCATGCAATTACAAATACGATCAAGTCTAGGAAAAATTAACACCAAATGGAAATGGATATGTTCTTCTGGAGTAAGCAGAAAACATAAGATGGTCACGGTTGATGGAGGTGACCACTGAAGCAGCTGAAAAGCAAGAGAGCACCTGTGAACAGCAGTGAGGATGGCGCCTTCGGTACCTGAGCATTATTTGATTTCTTTAGTCAGCTCAACATTAAGAACTTTTTGATGGGGAAGGCACATTTTTGAACAAACTCTGGATTGTGTGGTCCAAAGGACCATGATCAAGAGACGTGTGTGTTCTTGCGATATTCCTACTGGAAACATCCGGAAATGTAACACAATCAAATGCAGGGAGTGAGAAGTCCATTGGTGCTTGGGAAATTCTCCTTTACAATGGAGAGGGGCTGGGAAACAGAATAGAAAAAGCATGGACTTTGACCTTGACTATCTAGAGCTAGAATTGAATCTCTGCTCTGACATTCACCAGCTTGGTGATTTGGGGCAGTTAACCATTCTGAGTCTTAGCTGACTCATCTGTTAAAAGACAGACAGAGAGAGAGAGACATGTGGCTTTATATGGTTGGGAGATAAAATGATATAACAGATATAAAATATCTCATACAGCACCTGGCCCGTGGTAGGCACAGAAGAGATGTCAGCTCTTTTTATTACAGCATGTTACTTCACTCTAGACTTCTTACTAACATTTTAACCTTAAGCGCATACCTAAAGATGTAGCTCTCCAGAATCACCTTGATCTTTGCACTAAATGCAGTGACGGCTGAATGGGAGAGGTGCTAATCTATTTTTATCACCTCGTGTATATTAAAGTTTTAAAATAATATCATAATTACCAAAGGTTTACAAAAGGTAAATGTATACAAAAACAGAGTTATCTTTACAATTAGAATCATTCTTCCTGACAGGGGAAAAAAGAGAAAGAGCAATCCTCTTTTAGCAGCTTTACCATGGCTTTTCAGTAGGCTCTTTCTTGCATGTCCCCTCGTGTTTATCTTCAGAGATAATATAATTGCATATTTGACATCCTGGAGGCTTTTTCTTAGAAACATGTACTTCTCGGTAAGGGTCAGGTGTGGGGGGCAAAGGATGAAATGGGAGACTATTCCCAGTTCTGTTGGGGAGCACAGCTCTCCTCCAAATGATAGACAGCTGCAGAAGCCAATTTTTCAAATGACTCAATAAAGATACTGATAAATATTTAAGCTTCTTAAATACAGACATAACCTGTGGACCTGACCTTTTGAGCAATGAGGTCAGTTGATTACATGAGAGTGAAATATCTGAATAAGCTTTCAAATATTGCAATTATTCATTGAGCAAGCAGGAATGTTGTGTATCTGGCTTTCATCTGATTTCCCCTACTTCCCTTTCCTAACTGGAAATGGCCTCTACTGAGAAAAGTCTGAGTAATTCTGAAGATAGTGCTATATGTATGCTATATTATTACCACATAGAGATGAAACTACATGGATTTTTTAATGGCTATTATGATTAACCTATGCAGTGTTGATCTAAAAAAATATATATACACATATATATGTGTGTGTGTATAATATATATATTTCCACCCATCCCCAGCCAATTGACAGCTGACTCTCACAATAGACTGAAGTCTGCCCCTAATATCAAGTTCTGTTGACTTTTGAGAAGGCTAGTCTCATCACAGTTCTGAGGAATTTGCCCATCAAGCTGCAGGAAAATGACAAATCAACAGATAAAATCAATATCAGCATTCTTAATTCTGAGTTATAGCACCAGCCTTTTAGCTCGTGTTTAGACCCCAGTACTTGAAAAAAAAGAAATGTCCCTTTTTCCCTTTGTCTTTTCATTATGAACTCTCTGTAGGACATTGCTAATGAGCTCCCATGACTCTTGTCTTTGGGACTCCTCATTCTTCTCCTGGCTTCCTTGATGCTGCTTCTTGGTTTTCTCGCTGGCTTCTCTTTCCCTTCAACCCCCAAAGTCTCCTCTTTCCAATATGATGGGTGGAATTGATGGCATTACCAGGTTTCCGGGTCTCCTGGACTTAAAACCAGAGTATCACCTCGGAGTCACCCCCAGACAGCTCTGTGGATACTTTTCCCCCACCTGGCATCCTTCTCTCAGGTCCATCCTGCTGCCTGACACACATTCTCATCAAGTCCTGCCAAGACCCTCTGGGTGGGTTCTCTGATTCAAGCTGCTGCCATAGCTGCTGCTAGAACCCCTAATCCCACACACCACCTCTATCAGGATATTCCTTTCTCCTTCTCCACCAGGGGACCTGCACAGCTTAAGAGGCCTCACTCAAGCGTCTGCTTGGTTTTTGAGCTGCCTTCACAACATCCAGCTGGAATCCAACACACTGGCTCATCTTTGTCACGTGTTAGAATTTATAGCCACTATATCTTTTTAAATTTTCTGCAAAATGCAGCATGATGCTGGGTAAAAGAAGGTTTAGGCATAAAAACATCCATTTGAAGATCACAGAAAATATTTTTTGAAAATAATTTTTAATTCTGCAACTCATACTTGAGTCCATTTTTCTTAAGAAAAACAGAAGCCTACAAAAGACCCTTTTTGAGCATCAAACCCTCTTTGAGCATCATCATTCCCAACCCATGTCCCCATTCTCTAGATGTCCACTTTTAAAGTTGCATGTTTGTATGAGGGCCGGAGTAGGGGGTGGGAGGACTCTGTTTCCTTCCAAACCTTCTTCTATATATTTGCATGTGTATATATCACACAGGCTTTTGGTGCAGCTGTTTGGGGGCAATGTCTTCTCTTTCTTCTAAAGTTAAACACTGTTGAGGTGATGGATTTCACAGCTTGAGCAACTTCCTGCCTGAAATTTAGTAAACTCTGTTGCTCACATGTCTTTATCCCTGTGACCTTCCCTCCAGCTTTGTTCTTAACACACATCTTGATGCAAAACCTCGCAATCTTTAGAACTTTATAGCAATATATAGAACATTATAAAAAGTGACAAAGGGCCTTCTGCTGTTGTTTGCTTTTTTGGAAGAACTGTTTTTCCATTTCAAACACCATCACTGCACGAGCTGTAAAACTGGACCAAAGATGCTTTGGAAAGGCTGGATAGACTGCCACCTTGCCCCCTGATGCTCCCCTCCCCCCACTCCCCAACAGGTTGTAAGAAGTGACTGGATCCACTTGTGTTTGAGCAAACTCGCTTGGGCCCTGATGAAGTGCTCCATAATTCTGTGGTTGGAAGCAGGGCTCTGCATCCCAGAATCGGCCAGCTCGTATGTGCCCCCATCTCTAACCAACAGCAGAGTCTTGGAATTTAATATACTTTCAAGTGAGTTTTAGTATGTGTGACATTTTTTTAACCAAAGGCTGAGTTCAGCGGAATGGCAGTTTGGTGAGACAGTTCTCAAGATGTGTTCTTGGGTCTTAAAGAGATTGATCAGAGAGCACAGAAAGGGTGCTAGACACCTCTGGTTTAAGGGTAAAAAGTCTTGATTCCCTTTGGAATGGGAGTTAATGAAGGGAGAAGGCCCCCCTGTCCAAACTCAAAGAGGTTCCCCACACCATCGGTTAAACTGAGCCACGTTCATAAGACTTACCCAGCACTTTTCCTATCAAGAGTGGTCAAGTTACTTTGAGGGCCTCAGAGTTTTAACTACTCCAAGAGAAGGAGGGACAGTGATAATATCATTCCCCTGAAAGTGTTGGGTTTCTGTTTATTTTCAACACAGGCAGCTGGTGAGTAAATTTATCCTCAGAAGGAGCGACCCTTTATAAAGGTTCTACTTTACCTGGAAAAAAAAGTAACTCTTTTACATGCAGCCTTAGGTCCCTGTTCCTAGTCCCAACTGATACACCTGGGAAATGGTTTTCACCTGCCCTGTCAAGTCTAGTTCATTGTGGAGGCTGCCCGGATGGAGAGAGGACCTGGACCACCCCTGGGCTCTGTGGAAATGCATGGCATGATTGATCAGTGGGCCATGATGGGGGAGGTCTGCTGAGGAAAGGGCCCAGAAATGCCTGCTCCTTTATATTAGCCGTTGCTGTTAGTTACCAGGGGGTTCATTTAGCCCGTGAATTTAGGCGCTCTTGAGCCCTTCTTTTTGGACAACAGATGACCACGATCTTGGCATTTCTGAGTTTCTCTAGAAGGAACCTCTTGAAAAACTAGAGATCCAAGGATTTCTAAGCACTGCAATGATCACTAGAGAAATGACAGAGCTAAGGCAGAAAGAAGGTGTCTTTAGGGGGACTGGAGAATGAGGCTCTGACCTGTGTTTTGAAAATGTGGTCCTGCCCTTTCTGTGCTCTCAGATCTCAGCTTTTCTTAGGAAAACTTCTTGAAATTCCCTTTGAACAATAAATGAACCTATAGTTAACACTAGTACAAATATTTTTCCAAAGGGTTGCTTCCAAAAGGTTGCTTATGCTCTGTGCTGGAAATGATGATTCTGAGACCCATTCAAGAACCTCTGAATTAGATACTCTGGGTCTGGGCCTGGGAATCGACATTCCCACATATCCCCCCTCAAGGCAGGACCAAATGCATAATTTGAAACTTTGGGGCCCCTTTGTTAAAAAAAATTAAGAATTATTAATACTATTATTAAGAATTATTAATTCTAAAAAATTATTAAGAATTTCAAAACAGTGAAAGCAGAGCCTTGTTAGGCCAAGGATCCTTCTAAGAGGAAGCTGGCCCTGCCCCCAAGTTGTTCTGATGTGTACCAAAGTGTTGAAGTCCTGAACTAACACCTCCCCCAGAAAGACAGAGGTGAGATTATTCAGATCATCCATCCATCTCGGGTAGTGGGGGAGGGGTGGAGGAAGGACAGTGTCAAGCAAATTCCTAAACTTCCTCTAATACAGCTCTGTGGGCCTAGAATTCTCCAGCCCCACTCAGCACCCTTTAAGAGCTCCAACCACCATCAACATGTAAAGTTTCCAAAATCTCACCTCCTCCCTAAATATTCCCAAGTTGGTGGAACAACTCATGGCTGTTTTCTTGGAATTCTCCCTGCCTCTTGACTCAATGAGTTATCCAACTAAATACCAAACTAAATAACTCCTGCAATTTAGTAGAACACTAGAGAATTATTAGAATTCTGTATTGGTATATTGGTATATTCCCAAGGCTCCTTTGTTGGACTATCCAGTATAAGTGCCACACTGAAACCATTCACCACCCATACTATGTTTGATGTTCCACAAAGTTTGGAAATGAAGGCTCCACTTTTGTGAACTGACCCTGTGGTTATTGGTTCCTAACTTAATAAATGTCTTCCTTATGGAAATGATAGATGCAGACTTCTAAGACACACAAGTATTCCTCGTATTATCTTACTTTTAATACTCATTGCTTTTGTACTTATTTTTTTTTATCATGAAGCTGCTCATATTCTTCTTAGTGCCTGAAGAATAAGCTGTCTTCCTCAGACTGGCATTTCAGACTCAGGCAGCTTATATCTTACGAAGGGAAATACACAATAAACACATAAATCCCCAAATAGTTGCAAATTGTGATTAGCGCTGTTAAAGCAAACAAACAACAACAACAACAACAGAAAAACAGTATGCAATGAGAATAACTAGAAGTGGGTAAGCAGTCACTCTAGATGCTGTAGCCAGAGGTGTCCTCTTTGAGGAAGCCCATAGTCCATATTTTTTGGTGTGCAAGTGACAAATACTGAACTCAGATCAGTTGAAGGAAGGAAGGAGGAAGGCACACTGCCCTTGAAGCCTTAATCAGTGTCACTGGGAGGGATCTGGCTTTTCTGTTGCTTTCTATTTCTTGTCTCTCCTGTTTCCCACCCTGAGACACTATTATCTTGTGCTGTCCAAGACAGAAGCCACTGCAAGCCCAAGTACCAACTTAACAGACCCAG
Organism: Phacochoerus africanus; assembly: GCF_016906955.1. Lineage (NCBI taxonomy): Eukaryota > Metazoa > Chordata > Mammalia > Artiodactyla > Suidae > Phacochoerus > Phacochoerus africanus. The sequence goes on from NC_062558.1 coordinate 128,287,025, forward strand.
TGGATGAACAGTACCTCTTTCTCATTGGAAAACTTCAGAGGCTGGTCCTCATAGGCCAGTCCTAAGTCACATGTCAATCCTTGAACCAATCACTCTGGCCAGAGCAAGATTAAATGTCTTGGAACTTCCAGGGAAGGGTTTGCCCTATTCTTCCAAATCTTACCGACTAAAGATGGGACAGGCTGACTCCTCCAAAGGAAAATTTGGATTATGCTACAAAAAGAAGTGGAGAGAAATGCCCAGAAGGCATGCATAATAGAGATCCATCAAAGGAGATGATAATCTGAAATGTGATGCAAAGAATCTAGCCACGTGAAGAGTTGTGTGGGATGAAACATTCCAGACAGACTGAGTATTAGGAAAAATTGACACTTTAAAGAAACTAATAGAAGGTCACTGTGTCTGAAGGCTAATGAGCTAGGGCACCAGTGACTCGAGATGAGTTCCCAGAGGTCAGCAGGGGTTTAGATCATTAGCACATTCAAGGCTAAGGGCACAAAACTCAATTATGACTCTTCGTTTTCACAATATATGACAGATTTCTTTGAAGATATTTTAGAAGAAATCTCTTATTTAGATCTACTCAATGTTTGAGATTTCACCTACTCTGGCCCCAAATCTTTACCTTAAAAGGGGCAAAACATCACACCCTCACATTTGACTTGGGGGTGAACCAACTTTTGGCTTGAGGGTGAACCAACTATTTAAGAAGCTTTTGATTTTAAGATGTAAAGAATCCATCGGGCTGTAACAATTTCTATTGATTTAAACCTTCAATCTTTTAAATTTGCACAAAAATTCTAAATGCATGACATGCTGCAAAGACTTTTCAGATTCAACCAGACAAGGGCATTTTATTTCCTGAGGATATGGAAGTGTGTGTGTATTAGCTGTATTTAGAAAATTATTCACAAACTTTGTAAGTCAGATTGAGCCAATCTGGATTTTGAACATTTGCTCTGATTTTAGCATTTCAGCTGTTTGTGTCTTAATAGCTAGCCTAGATTAGACTAAAGTCTTTTCTTCTTAAATGGCATGGCTACTCATTAAAATGGAGGGAAACTGACTTGACAATGTGTGCGTGGTTTGTTTTTTTTGTCACCAATCAGATCGCGCTTTTCTTATTAATAGAAAAATGCTTATATTGAAAACAATAAAGAAAACAAGAAAGAAAAAAGTTGTATGTGACTGACAGCTGGCTCCCTTGGGAGTTGGCTGTCGTGACTTAGGACTTGCTACACAAATATGCCAAGCATGAGAGGACAAAGTTAGCAGACCCTACATGGCATCGCTTCTTTCATATATTATTACTTTTGCCCCATCGCATTCCCACTGTGAGGCTTTTGTCAGTTTCCCTTGAAAGAAGGCAAAAGCCCCACAATAATCTATTACGAGTTTTTTTTTTTCCTCCGCCAGAGATTTATTTTGGTTTTGTTGTTGTTATACTTAACATAACAGATGTTCTGGCATTTTTTCACATAATACCACTTTGAGTCTCATGTTATCCTTAAAACCCTACAAAATTTTAGACGGTCCCTCTGAAATAATTTCCTCCTCCTTTGGAATTTTATCTTCAAGGAGGCCTTTTTCTCACTATTCGTAATGGTATATTAAAACAAAAGCTATGTGGAAAAGGAACTGTTTACTCATATGTTTTATAACTTTGGAATTAATTGCTGTTGAAAGATAATTACCCCAATGCTAGAGTCAGAGAGTCTACACATCTACTAAAAGGGAATAAAAACATTCCTTTTGATTTTTCCACTTCTGCCCCCAGTTTATAAGCAGGACTCCGTAGTGACAGTAGACTCACTTAGGAGTATTCTAGAGACAAGTTGCAGGCCTGGTTTTAACAGACTGTGTTTGAGTCACAAATACCTAAAGCATACCCTCTGTGTTCCTCTAAGAAAGGAAAGTTGAGAAGCTCATGTTTAAGGGTCTTCTAATTTTTTCACATAAGAGACTCTGACCTGGGCAAGTTCCCAGGTTTCCATCACCTCGTCTTAGATGCACATTCGAGGCTAAGGTTTATCCAGAGTCAGAAGAGTGGTTGACCGTCAGGTCTGACATCCCCCAAAGCAGCCTAGACAGTTATAGAGGGGCTGCCGCCATCTTCCTGGAGGCTAAAGGTACATTCACCTGGCTCTTTGTCCTCCTGGGCAAGGTGAGGGCCCATTGCTGTGTTTGCTGTCCTATCACCAAAGAAACCAGTACAATGTAAATTATCCTCCGATGTGCTAAAATCCTCGACAAGGGTGGTTAAACAAACAAAGCATTAAGTTGCCTTTCAAGCAGACCTGGCCTTCTCTAATTGAGTGGAAAGCTGATTGACAAAATTGATGATCCTTAAGGATCAATTTCCTCCTCATCAGATCATTAGTCAGTACAAAAGACCCAAGGGCCACAGGTTAAATTCCAAACTCATTGTTCAGCTAGTCCATGGACAGCAGCTGTCTACCTCAGATTGTTTCCTACCTCTGTCTTCTGAGGGGTCCCTCAGCCACCCTATTCTACTTGGGGACACACCTCACTGAGCCCAGGACATTCTTTTTCTCCATCCATAGCCCATACTGAATGTTCTATTGATCCCCGGCATTTATTGCTAACACCCTTTTTATAGTGTCTGCATGTCAGGTAAGATTCTTTTGGTTGCAAGTGACAGAAAATGCAAACCAAACTGACTCAGAGAAACAAGAAAAGAAGAGAATTTGTTGGTTCTTGTAACTGAAAAAATCCAGGGGGCTTGTGGATTTCAGGGTTCAAATGCTGTGCCTGAGATCCAGTTTTTCTCTTTCCATTTCTCAGTTCCTTAACTTTGGTGTTGATTTTGTTCTGTGGTCCCAACCTGGGCATAAGGTGACTGCCAGCGGCTCTAACCTTCCAGCTTTCAATGAAGTAGGAGACAGAAAGACAGGAAGGAGTAGGAGATGGAGGAGGAGACACGAAGACCTGGGTACCTCACTCCCACTCAAAATTTCCCTACCATGAATAGGACGATGTGCTGAGCTTGTCAGCTTGATCTGAGCCACATGTTCCCGTCCTAAGCAGGAGGTGGAGTCAAGTCTACCAGAAGCACATGGAAGGAAGGATAGGGCAGGTGTGACTTCACAAAAGAAGAGAGAATGGATCCTGGGAGAGGGATGCAAATGTGCCCCAGTTATAAGCTAACTCGAGGACAGACATCTCAGCTCCTTCTTCTGTTTATTCCCAGGCTTGAGCACCATACCCAACATTTAGCAGGTATGCCAGGAGAGCGTCAATTGATTGGTAACTACCCACACAAACTTTTGGACTAATGGTACCACAGCCTGAAATAATAAACATTTTAAATACTGTAACTTATCAAAACTTTGCCTTGATGCCTTTTGTCTTTGATAAAAACCATCCAGCTCACAGAGGTCGTGACTGTAGACACAAGTTCTGTTTAGCTGCCACCTATTTTGACAGGTGCCCAAAGCTGCCAAAGCAGATGGCCTGGCAGGATGCTGGCAGTTCCCTGGATGAAATTTCCTTTTATTCTATGAAGTGTTCCATGTCCATAAGAATGAGCTTTTTTTTGGTTCTACATTGACAGTTGATGATGCTGGCTCATTGACGGTTGATGATGCTGGTTATTTCTGGTCTTGGTAGAAGGATGCATTTCTCCTCCCAGAGTGAAAGTCAGTTAGAAAGGAGAGAAAAATACTGTAATGGGGGTCTGTATGATAGAGAAATACTAGTTGTTTACCTTTTTTTTTTTTGCTTCACCCACAGCATATGGAATTTCCAAGGCTAGGGATTGAATCACAGCTATAGCTTCCAGCCTTCGCCACAGCCACAGCAATGCTGGATCCAAGCCGCATCTGCAAAACCTACTACAGCACAGCTCATGGCAACACTGGATCCTTAAACCACTGAGCAAGGCCATGGATTGAACCTGCATCCTCATGGATCGTGGTTGAGTTTAACAGCTGAGCCACGAAGGGAACTCCTATTTATTTATTTAATAAAACATATCTGGACTATGAACTGAGCTAGGTGCTAATAAAACAGAGGTGAGCAACAGGAGAAATGGCCCTTGCCCCACGGACCATACAGGCTAATGGCAGAGACACACACATCAAACTGCCTCTAAACAGAGCATGCTGTGCTTCCCTTTCATCAGTCTTACTACATTTGCAATGACAGACTGATGCATTATTTGAGTAGCTGTTATTTCCTCTTCCATTAGGCTGAATGTTCCCCAAGTCCCTATTTGTACCTTGGATTCTTACTTTGAGCTTAGCACTATTAGAATGTGGTTGAGCACTCTAAGAAAGAGTGGTTGATCAAAAGAAAATGGAATGAATGACTGTCTTATTCTAGATAAATCGTGAGCCTGTCTTCTCCACCTCCAACATTGTACCTGAGCTGAAATGCAACAGAATTGTTTTGCTTTATTTAACATAAAAAAAAGATGATTAAAGTTCACTTCACCTTCTTGAAATGCTGATTCTGATATTCAGGACGGTCATTCTCCAGGAACTATCATTCTCCACTTCTAGAGCTCTTGATCGATTTTGGAGGGAGGTGGGAAAAACATATCTGATTCATTGCTTTGACTGATATCGATTGGGTACTTAGGAAACACCAGCCACTGCTCTAGGACTACAGATGAAGAGGGGACAAGACCAAAGCCTTGCCCTCATAAAGCTTACAATTTTGGAGCATCCTGTGCATGGGAGGTGTGTATGTACATGGGGGAGTATATGAGTGTCACAGGACAGCTGCAACAAATTACCCAAAACTTGGTGACTTGATTCTTTTGTGGTTCTGGAAGCCAGATGTCCAAAATCAAGGTGTCAGCAGGGTTTTTCTCTCTGGACCTTCTGAGGAAGAATATGCTCCATGCCTCTCCTCTTGTTTCCAGTGGCTTCCAGCAACCCTTGATGTCCCTTGGCTTGTAGACACATCATTCCAATCTTCAATTCCATCTTCAGTGGCCTTCCCTTCTGAGGATCCACCTCTCTTTTCCGCCATTGACACCAGTCATTGAATTTAGGATCCATCCAAATCCAGGAGGATTTCACCCTGAGATTTTTCATTTAGTTACATCTGCAAAGACTCCATTTCCAAATAACATCACATTCAGTGGGATTAGGAACTAGGACATATCTTTTAGGGGGTGGGGACACTACTTAATCTGCTATAGGGCATCTGATTGAAGGTCACTACTGCCCTCCTAAGGTTGACCCTTTACTTAGTGACCTGTATTCTGGCATTATGCCTTTCCCAGCCTCCTGACTTTCATGGTTTGCTACAAAGACCTGCTCACCCTCATCTGATTGAAGGTCACTACTGCCCTCCTAAGGTTGACCCTTTACTTAGTGACCTGTATTCTGGCATTATGCCTTTCCCAGCCTCCTGACTTTCATGGTTTGCTACAAAGACCTGCTCACCCTCACATGTACCAGCCACCTGAGCTCTGGGTCCTGATGCTCTGGTCTAGCCAGTTCAGACAGAGGGAAGGCACCCCAATGACCCATGGCCAGTAGTCACTGAGTGAAAGCCTCTTAACACTCTTCAAAATAAAAGAGTGACATAAAATTTCTATTGGCAGAAATCACCTTGAGACCTTAACAAACTTTAGTTGTCCACGGCTTCAAAGGAGAGAAACAACTCAAGACTTTTGAGCAGTGAATGACTAGCTTCTGATGGATCATTTGACATTGTGCTACATTTATAAATTAAGAGAGAAGACAAATGTAGAGAATTCTCTACAGCTGAGAAATTGGGAGAAGGCTGTGATCAAATTTCTGAGGCTGACCAAGACTCGACACCGAGATGTCAGATAAATTAGGCACCCAACTCAGCTGTGGACCTCTCACCTAATTTAGAGAAGTGATATTCACAAACATTGTCAATATTTCTGAGTTTACAATCACACCTTTGACTGTTGACTTAAAGCATCTAGTTTGGTTCAGGCTACTGGTGATGTTTACACTTTGGAATCTATTATGCATAGAAAAATTAGGGATTATCTTTGACCTGGGTACCACATATTCTTATGCAAAACTAAGTAGGGTTATTTATTCATTTAATCAATTCCATATGTTTGCTATCATCATCACCATGTAGAGCAGATCTGATTTCTGCTGAGGTCAAACCAACATCGTCCTGTGCGTGGGGATGGTAGGTCTGATTGTGAACGCAGATAGCCTGGTTGGCATTCAGACTGCGTTAAGGCTTCCTGACTTTTGCCACACAATGGTGTCTTTTTTTTCTCTCTCTCTTATTTTTTTTTTCTCTCCCGAGAGGTCATGTGGCATTCAAAGGCAGAATCAAGAGAAGATTTTCTTCTTTATGAAAGTACAATTCAGGGCCTAATATGTGGGAAAGTTTTGACTTGGCATTTGTTTTTTAGCTCAGCCTGGGGTATGTGGAAGAAGAGAACAGGCATCAGTAAAGAAAGATCAGTGAGTATTGCAACAGGTGAAACTCTGACCCAGAGAGATTATAGTTCATTTTACAATATCACACCAGCCTCAGTGCTGATTGTGTTCCGGAACTTGGCTTTAGTGTTGCAAAGGTGAATTTTTACCCATTTATTCCTAAGGGATTTTTGAGACAGACACACACGCAAACATACACACACACACAGATAGAGAGGGCTAAAGGGGTTTGTATGAAGAGTTGTTTCTGGGGGTTGAGGCTGGAATGGAATTGAGGAAGGAAAAACCAGAAGGAGATCAGAGTGCTCTATCTCTATCTCACAGGTTTAATTTCAATTATTTGGGCAAGGTCTGCAGAAACTTTCCATGAGCACAGCAAAACGTGTGCAAATGCATGGTATTCAGGCATTGTCAAGTTTTTTCATTACTAGAGTGTGGAGTCTTGGGAGCGCTGGGATGCAGGTTCCATCCCTGGCCCAGTACAGTGGGTTAAGGATCCAGCATTGCTGCAGGTGCAGTTTAGGTGGCAATTGCAGCTCGGATTTGATCCCTACCATGGGAAACTCCATATGCCTTTCGGTGGCCAAAAAAAAAAAAAAAAAAAAAAAAAAAAAAAGGAAAAAAAAAGTTTCTAACTTAAAAATACAGCCCCCTGGAGTTCTGTTGTGGTGCAACTGAAATGAATCCAAGTAGTATCCATGAGGATGTGGGTTCGATCCCTGGCCTCACTTAGTGGGTCAGGGATCCACCCTCTGCATTGACACCTTCAGGACTCATCTGCTCAGGGCTTTTTTCATGTTTGCTCACTTGCTGTATTAACTCAGGCTCCCAGGTTTCCCTTCATCCCCAGGAATCTCCCCCTGGGGCCCAGTACCTGCCCTGGCTGACATCATGCCCCCTCCCCTACTCTTCTCTTCCACTGCCTGGGACTTGCGCTCCGCCAGTCTCAGCTCCCCTCTGCATCCTTCATGGCCCCCCAACACCCTCCACTTTCTCACTCTGAATGGACCTGGCACACCCTGAGGACCCGTTTCTCCTATAGCCTCTCAGGAGAGGTTCCTTCCTCTTCCATGATTTTCAGGCCAGCGGCCCCAAACAGCAAGGCTGGCAGATTAGGCTGTGAGCGTGCGGTGAATTCTCTTCTGATCGCTTCTTTTTTCTCAAGGTGAAGGTGAAGAGGTTTGAAGGAAGGAGAATGTAAGGAGAAGTGTGGATTTTCTACCCAAATAGCAGTTGTTCTGACACACACACACACAGAGTTTTGCTTATTTTCAGGAAATTCTCAGAAACCCTGACATCCAAGGGTGCCTTGGGATCAAGATTAAGAATTCCTGTCCTGGGAGTTCTCATCATGGCTTAGCAGTAACAAGCCCAAGTAATATCCATGAGGATGCAGGTTGATTCCTGGCCTTGCTCAGCGGCTTAAGCATCTAGCATTGCTATGAGCTGTGGTGTAGGTTGCAGATGTGCTCAGATCCACCAGCCAGAGTTCACATAGCAAAAGTCAGAGCAAAAGGAGGCTTAAAAACCAAGCATAAATAAGCATAAATGTAATGCAGGAATCATATGTGCAACACAAATCAGTAAAAATGAATGTGTGTTTGTTTAAACACCTTTATGAAAGATAAAGCTCCTGATTGGATTAAAAAAACAAAATCTAACTCTCTTCTTTTATGACACACATACCATCATATTTCCTCCCTGCCTTAAAAAAAAAAAAACCCACATTTAAAAAATAGCAATAGAAGTAAACACGTAGCGAGCAAATATAAAATCAAATAAAGGATAGGTATTTTAGTCTCAAACCAAAAAAAAAAAAAGTTCAGTGAGTCAAAAAGCAGGTCATTCTCTGTTGGCAAAAAGTCACAATCCCTAATATACCTTCTGAATTCTATTTTTTTCCTCCAAATAAGCTTCCAATACTAGGTAAACAAGAAAAATAATTTTTAAAGTCTTCATATTTAAAAAAATATCTTCTAGATTTTTAAAAATCTATAACACACCATAAAGGCATATCAGTTTGAGTATATTTAAGGTTAAAAGTTAAAATATAGAGAATGCAACCTATTAAAATATAATAAGGCATTGATAGACTGATTTTGGAACTGGGTGTTTTTAACATCTCTTTGTCCTCCTCTGATTAAGTTAAAAAAAAATTGATAGAGTAATTCTACAAGCTATAAATCTTGTACCTTAAACACAGAAGTCAGCATAATAAAATTTTAGTTAAAATGCACAGAAAAAGTACTAGAAAACATATAGCAAAACGTTGATCATTATCTCTGTGTAATGAGATTACTAGAGGAAGCATTTTCTTTTGATTATTTTCTATGTTTGTAAAGTCTTTTGTACAATTTTTAGGTCACTTTTACAATCAGAAATAAAAAATAAATTAAAAAAACATTACAAAGGACATTCTTTAATATCCTTCTTCTCACTTCAAGAGCCCTCCGTGTAAACTCTTTTTTTTCCCTTTCAGCACCAGGAATCATGTGAAAGTTGTACGGAAATTTTTGCCAACACACCTGCACTGGAAGGCTTAAGATATTTTCCAGTTTATTTTTCTCTTTGTGGTGTGTCCAGTTGTAGTTGGAAAGTTCTTCGTTTTCGTCGGATGCAGAAATAATCAAAAGATGCCAATTTCATGGGACTGCTCTCTCTCTCTCTAGATCCCGGGCAGAATTTTTCACAAGTGGACTTAGCCATCCAAAAGAGGAGCACTATTTCTGAATCACCAGGCAGTTTGCAGGTGGATGCTGCGTTCCAAGGTTAGGGAACACGCTTGTGGGTGAGGGAGTAATGCAGGATATCATATGGCAGAACCAATAGTGTAAGAAAATTCCAGAGACTGAGGAAATGGTAAGGAGGGGAAAGCACTGAGAATTCTCCTCCTTATACTTGGTTCCTTTGTGGCCAGTCTTCATCAGAAGAAAAGAACAGGTGCAGAGGGAGTGTCCCCTCAGAATATGCTGGTTGTATTCCACATCTTTTCAGCCAGCGCCAGTGAAAGGAACTGGCTGCAGGGTGAAATTCAAAAGCGGAAAGAAAATAACATGATAGACTATTTCTCAAAAGATTTAAGAACAAAGATCCTCACTTTCACAGTCCTCCCAAGCAGGAACCATAAATTACAGGTGGATATTCAGAAAGGGGTAACTTCTGAATTCACATGAAGTTTTACCAAGTGAGACACAAAAATTTAGGAATATTAGCTGCTTAAAACAACTGATTTCAGCTAAAAGGTACAAAAAGGTACCTGTTTATTCATAGTCAGGAGTTTTAGTGCCTCTGCTGCATGGCAGGTTCAAAGACAATTCTACATTCAAGTACACCCTGGGAGGTGTGGAGAATTTGATGAATGAAACCATCATGTATAATTCATACTGTAGCCACCATAATATATGGTATGGAAGTGGAGTGTATATCTCAATCAACCCCATTAATATTCATGAAACATTTGTTTCAGCAGCATCATACAACCTGGATTGTGATGGAAATTACCTAAGAAAGCCATCTGGCTGACTCACTGCATGGGACCAGGTAAATAGTTAATTCAGTAGCTCCCAACCTACTCAAACACAGGAATGCTTTTTTTTTTTTAACTTCAAAAACCTTCTTCCATATAATATTTGTTGTCATTTTAATGTAAGTTCTTGGCAAAGGAATACATCAAGAGTAAAAGCGATGATGAGTTCATTAATAACTTGAAATGTAGTAAAATGCTTCTATAGCTATTGTAAATAGAACTGTATCTGTCCAATACATAGTAAGTTGGGGGTCTTAGACAGTGCTCTTAGCCCATGTGGACTCTTAGACCCCGGAAGTATGACTGTTGCTCTGTGGAAGCCTGTGGCCTCAGGGCAACTCTGGGCTCAATCCTTGTGGTAGTTATTAGGGCTATTTTCTCCCAATACCTGATTCTCTTCCTCCAGGGTACAGAGTAGGATTGCACTTTCCTGACCCTTTGAGTTATGTAGAGCCTCATAACTTGCTTGGCCAATCAAATGTGAGTGCAAGTGACATACGTAATTTCCTGGCAGAGCCTTTAAGAGCCAATAGGTGGCTTGCCCCTCCCTGTTTCATCTGACACTGATGGGCAAAGCCTTGGATGGTTGAGGTTCAATCAAGTAGCTTCTGATTGAGAGCGACATGGGGTAAAGCCCCCAATTGCTCTGATCATACTAAAGATAACTATGGAACATTAGCTAGAAATAAACCCGTGTTTTTTGAAGTCACTGAGATGTTAGAGCTGTCTATTACTGCAGCAAAACCTGGCTGAGCCTGACGTGCCCAGTCCTTTAAGATGGAGAGTTATTTATTCTTGATGGACAGATCTTCTAACCCAATGTGTCAATTACTTACTCCCAAGTATTCTGTATTTCCCACTTAGTCTAAGATCTTCCTTGTAACCTTCTAAAGGCTCACAGAAGATTCCAAAAGATATTTCCAGCTACTGAACAACCACCTCCTACAGTTCAGGGTTTGTTTTTTTTTCTCTCTCTCTCTTTGAAATCATCTATCTTAGCCAGAAAGGTTTTTGGCTGGGTAAGTTTTTCTGGAGGATGGAAAGCATGTGGAGAAGAAATGATTAATAATGAAAATACTACATGCTGGACCAAATATGGAGGCCAAATATGGGAGGTCATGAATGACTCAAATACTTAGGTGGAACTCAGGTAGGTTCGAGAAGAGCAGCTTGATCTGGAATCAAGACTTTACCAAGAAGCGTATGAGCAACACCACCCCTTCAAGTTCATTCAGCAGCCTGCTGGGCTTCCCAGAATTTCAGAATTTTCCTAGGCTGCTTCCTTTCACACATTTTCCCCATCCTTCCTTTGCTTAAAACCTCCCCATCTGTCCTGGCGGGCCTGTCATTCTCTCTCCATTCACTTAGTTATTGCATTAGCATTTCTGAAGTCCACTTTGACTTAAGACACTTTGCTTACTGAGAATAGAGTTTAACACTATTTTTTTTCTTTTTTCTTTCTTTTTTTTAGGGCTGCTCTTGCAGCATACGGAGGTTCCCAGGCTAGGGGTCTAATTGGAGCTGTAGCTGCCGGCCTACACCACAGCCACAGCAACGCCAGATCCGAGCCACATCTGCGACCTACACCACAGCTCACGGCAACTCTGGATCCTTAATCCACTGAGTGAGGCCAGGGATTGAACCCTCAACCTCATGGTTCCTAGTCAGGTTCATTTCCACCACACCATGATGGGAACTCCCAATTCTACTTGTAATAAGGATTCTTCCCGTGAAGAAGCTCAGTGGCTGTCAAACCAGAACAGCACGTTAGAAGCTCCTGGGCAGCTCTGAAAAATAGTGATGTTCGCGTAGCACCTGAAATCAATTAGACCAGACTCTCTGGGGATGAGAGTCTGAAAAAAAACAGTGAAAATACCTTTTCATTTTATTATCCATAGTCTTGGAAAATAACGGACAAATTCTGTTCCTATTTTCTTTCTTTTTTTTTTTTGTCTTTTGTCCTTTTAGGGCTGCACCCACAGCATATGGAAGTTCCCAAGCTGGGGGTCTAATCAGAGCTACAGCTACCAACCTACAGCACAGCCACAGCCATGCAGGATCTGAGCCGCAACTGTGAGCTACAGCACAGCCCACCACAATGCCAGATCCCGAGTGAGTGAGGCCAGGGATCGAACCCACATCCTCATTGTTACTAGTTGGGTTCCTTAACCACTGAGCCACAACGGGAACTCCTGTTCTTATAAATGTTTTATATTTGGAAGTAAAGTGGAAGAAAGAATTATGCCTCAGCTTTCTTTTTAACAAGTAAACTCAAATTTGACCAAATTCCTGGACGAAATCTCTCACCTTTATATTCCTTGGTCCTTTGTATTAGCTAATGCCATGGAACAATTTGCTGCAAAGATAGTGGCTTAAAGCAACTTACATTTATTATCACATTTATTATCTCACAGGTTCTGTGGCTTGGGTCCTGTGTTCAGGATCTCAAAATAATGCAGACAAGATATTGACTGAGTTATTTTCCTTTGCGTAGCTCAGAGTCTTCCTCCAAGTTCATGTGTTGTTGGCAGAATTAAGTTCCTCATTACTGTAAGACTAATGTCCTCATTTCTTACTAGCTGTCATCTCAAGACTGCTCTCAGCTCCTGTAGACCACACCGCAATGCCTTGCCACTTGGCCCCCTCATGGGGCCTCCCACAATATGGCAGCTGATTCTTCATGGCCAGGAGGAGACTCTCTTCCAAGGCTTTCACTTGATTCGGTCAGCCCACCCTCAATAATCCCACTCTTCATTAACTTACGAGACTGACATGCTACCTGCTGCGCTAACGAGGCACCTACTCTCTTCATTAACTTAAAATCAGCTTTGGGGGGAATTTTATTACATCTGGTAATTCTTTTATTTGTTTATTTTTAAAAATCATTTTATGGGTTGATTGATTGTCTTTTCAGGGCTGCACCTGCAGCATATGGAGGTCCCCAGGCTAGGGGTTAAATCGGAGCTGTAGCCACTGGCCTACACCACGGCCACAGCAATGCCAGATCCGAGCCGCTTCTGTGACTTACACCACAGCTCATGGCAATGCCAGATCCTTAACCCACTGAGCGAGGTCAGGGATCGAACCTGCGTCCTCGTGGATGCTAGTCAGATTTGTTTCCGCTGAGCCACAAGGGGAACTCCACTGGTAATTCTTTTAACCATTGCCATATTCCATGGACCAGAAACAAATCACAGGTTCTGCCCACACTCAGTGGGAAGGGGTTATAAGTGGCTGGCTCACCAGGGGTCATTTTGGCCTGTGCGTTAAGCCACAACCTTTTTAAAATTCATTATAATTTTTACATATTTTCTTAAGATTACAATGGCTCAGATTCGGCAAGATTATCATCACCATTATCATCGTCTTTGTCCCCATCCGCGTCATCCTCTGAACACTGGGGGAAGTACCATAACGACAGATTAGCCCCTCTTTCCTTGCCCTTGATCGAGCTCCTAGCCCTTGCCCATTGTACTGGGTTTATGGTCAGCAGCTGTACATTTCTCAGGTTCAGCCTGTTCCCAATTATGACCACTGCACACCCCCCTCCTCACACCCCAGTCTTCTGAAAGTTCATACCTGAGATCCATGTGCAAGAATCAAAATTGTTTCCTTCAACTAAGAAGAACTTGCTGGCCTGATGATACCCTGACAGAGGCCCTCATCCAACCAGGGTTAGAAATCCCTCCAAGCTGAGTAACGCAGATTCTAAAATGATATCATCTCCCCACATAACAAAAGGGTGGTGGTGACTTTTAGGCAGAGAAAGTATCAGTGATTTGATGTGAGAAGGCCATCGAGGAAGATTAGGAAAGAGCTCAATGGACAGCTTTTAGGCCCTGAGGAGTAAGAGGGGTATTCCTGCAGGTTTCTTCGCAGTCTAAACTTTCCAGCGGTTTTCCCATAAAATACAACGTGAACAGAGGAAATATGGGAAACTGATTATTTGACACTTTAGTAGCAATCATGAAATAACTTACAACCCCTTCTACATCCAGTAAATGAGCAGGCAGAGTGAAAATAGAGATAGAGCAGTGTGATCAAGATAATAGACAGAATGCTAAAAGAATTAGCACCCAGGGGAATATTTTTTTATGTTTCTACTTTTCTGAGATTCAACATTGATATGTTTTTCTCATTTAGGTTCACTAAGTTATGTTTATTATTAATTCAAATTCGCAATATTGAAGGGGAGATATTTTCCATATGGCTGACATGCTGCTCTGTAGGTTCATAAATTTGGAGGAGTTTTGATTAACACTGACAGAAAACCCTTTGAAAACATATGGCTGTATATACATCATGTCATTTCTAATAAGATGACACATCCTTCTTCACTTTTCCCTAATAAGATGAGTTCCGTTGTATTTGAGAAACATGATAATACTTTGTTGACTTTTCTTTATGGGAGAGAAAAATGGAGTAAAAATAAACTATTGTGTTGTTGCAGCAGACGCTGAAAGCATAGCAGATAGGTTGTGGGAATTAAAAAAAAAAAGAGTGCTATCTCTAAGTACTTTTTATAGATGCAATTAACATGTTGTAAATTAGAGTGATTTTTGACACTCCCACCACCAGTTTCCTTCTTAGTGAGTCTGGTCCTGCATTCCACCTCACCAGCTAGGGATCCATCTCCCTCTTACCAGGTTTTACAAATGCTCTCTGCCACATTAGCCCATCACAGCTTTCATACCATTTTGGTTCCAAAACATTCTCATTCTTGGTAGCTAACATTTTCAGATGAATAATTATTTTTGTTTCTTGAACTTGTTTCCTTTACTTCTGAAACCGATTGCAGCAAATTCATCTTGAGAATTCAGACATTAGATATTGGAAATATGTTTTGAAATATGCAAATACAGAAAACAAATTGGCAACTTATATGAGGAATCCTTAAAAAAAAACAATCTTTGCTTTTCGGCCCAGTAATTCCCCTTATAGAAGCTCACTGTAAGGAAAAAATTTAATTGGTGAAGAAAATTTTATTATCAAGGTAGCTTATAGTAGTATTATTTATTAAAACCCATTCAGGAAACACTTAAATGGCCCCCAAATGGAAGATGGTTAAATAAGTGTTGATGAGACGTTACAAATCATTAACAGGCTGCAGGATACTCAGCAAATTAACACCAAATTGCTAGAGCATATCCAATCCAGTACCTAGTGAAAGTACACAATTAAAAACCAAAAGGATACAAATCCATCAGCAGCAATTAAACAGGGGAAAAGGTATAATTCATGCTGTAAACTACTAAAGTGGCAGCTAAAGAAAGAAATGATTTTGCTGTGCCAAGATTGACCATGTCCCCACCAGCCTTGAAGAAAGCGAGTCAGTGAAATGCTGAAATATCCCATTAATACCTTTCACTTGGGAAAGAAAACTGAGGAAGTGAGTAGGTGACCTGGAGAAGGCCATAGGAAAGATCATGTCATACTGAATCCCCTACATAGCACGTGGATGTCAGCAGAGGAGAGGCAGGGGGCCAAGGCTACCATTGCCACTGTGCCAATGTGGGAAATGAGCTAGTGTATAGGCTGCTTAATGGGACCTCAGAAGAAAGAGCAGAACTAAGTTCCCCCTAATGAGCTTCCTGCATCTCCTCGTTCCACTCCATACTGTTAGGCTGAGAAAATAAAAGCAATAGATATCAATACCTTCAAACTCAGAGAGCACAAAGGGGCTCCAGAAAAGCTGGGAACATTATAGAGGAGAAATCACTGCACTGTACTCTGGCACAAAGAAGGTCTGGGCAGCCATGCAAGTGTCCTTTAGAAAAGAGAGGGTACGGATATTCTGCATTAAGATGAATAAAGTCTGAAGAGCTAATATAAAACATGGTGACTACAGTGGGTAACACTGTACTGTATGATTGAAATGTGCTAAGAGAGTAGGAAGTAAAAGTTCCACCCCCCAAAAAAGATGAATATGTGAGGTGATGGATGTGTTAACTAAACGATGAGAAACTTTCACCCAAAAGAAAAAAAAGAGAAGAGAAAAGAAAGAAAAGAAGAGAAAAGAAAGGAAAAGAAAAGAAAGAGAGAGAGGGAACAAAACAACAAAACATAGAGGAGAAATTCAGTCTGGATGAAAACAACTTAAAAAACGAAAGAAATTCCACGTGATCTGTTTCATGGTATAGAAAAACTTTAAAAGTCAATAAAACAAAACAGCAAAATGAGAATAAATGAAATAACAGAGTGAGAAGAGTTCCTATTTTGGCTTGGCTGGTTAAGAACACTTTGTTGTCTTTTTGAGGATGTGGGTTCAATCCCTGGCCTTGCTCAGTGGGTTAAGGATCCATCATTGCCCTGAGCGGCAATGGAGCTGGAATCTGGTGTTGCTGTGCCTGTGGTGTAGGCCAGCAGCTACAGCTCTGATTTGACCCCTAGCCCAGGAACTTCCATATGCTGCAGCTGTAGCCATTAAAATAAAATAAAGAAGATAAGAAAAAGATTAGGGCAATAATTAAAACATTGAGAACAAAACCTATATTACAGTAAATTAAAATTAGCAAGGAAAAGAATATATGTAGGTAAAAATTAAATTACTGGAATGGAGAAAATGTTGAGAGCATCATAGGGAACACAGATAAAAGCACAGAGTAAGCAATTAAAAAGAAGATGGAAGATGAGGATAATTCAACATAAGGATAATTGGTATCCCTGAAGTGATTCTCAGAAAGAACAGAAAAAGTTCTTTTGAGGCATATTATGAATCCAAAAATCTTTGAAAGGAAAAACTAGATTGACATGCTATGTTCCAGAAAAAAAATAATAATACAGGAGTCCACATGGAGATGTGTCTTTGTTCAAATTTTAAACCCAAGAGGAAAGAATTTTTAAAATATATTTTCATTGAGATATAATTGACTTACAATATTATATTAGTTTCAGGTGTTACAACATCGTGGTTTGATATTTTTACAAATTATACAATGATCACCACACTAAATCTAGTTACCATCTGTCACTATACAAAGTTATTATAATATTATTGATTATCTATATTCCCTAAGGAATAAAGAATTCTTTAAGCTCTCAGGGAGTAAACACAAGCCACCAGCAAAGGGGAACTGTAATGTGGTCTTGGACATGCTATAGATTTTCAGTGTCAGAAGATGGGGAATTTTTATAATATTCTATGGAAAACAAAGTGATTTTCTAAAATGTTAAGCCAAGATAATTTATTGCTTGAATATAAAGGTCACAGATATTCTCAAACACGAAAAGAATTGAAGAAATATAGCATCCATAACCTTTTTTTTTTTTTTTTAAAGAATTTTTAACAGGGAACAAGCTAACCAAGCATAGAAAAGCTGTGGTTTAAAAGACTGGTGACAAGGAGTTCCTGCTGTGGCCCAGCAGGTTAAGACCCTGACTAGTATCCGTGAGGATGCGGGTTCTATTCCAGGACTCACTCAGTGAGTTAAGGATCTGGTGTTGCTGTAAGCTGTGGTGTAGGCTGCAGATATGGCTCAGATCCCACATTGCTGTGACTCTGGTGTAGGCCGTCAGCTCCAGCTCCAATTTGACCCCTAGCCTGGGAACGTCCATATGCCACAGGTGAGGCCCTTAAAAAAAAAAAGATAGATAGAGAGAGAGAGATAGAGAGAGACTGGTGACAAATCATGAATCCAACTAAATATAGTCTAAGATCCAAAGTGAGAATTTAATTGCAGAAAAGAATGTACACATTATTAACCTGGAAAAATCTGTAAAGCAATATATCCAATGAAATTGAGAAGGTTGGGAAGAGAGATGGTAAGAAATATTAAAAGAACAAATTTTATCTTCTTAGGGGATGAATAAGATGTGCAATAAAAAAAACTTAATGACGCCAACCTCTTAAATTTTTTCATAATTTTTTTTAAAATTTAGAGGGATCTTTTAGGAAACAACTCTCTGGTAGAGAAACATTAATCTGTAGTTTAAGATTTCTTTATGTTTATTTAGTTTCTTTTTTTCTGTTAAAAATAAGAAGCATT
Organism: Phacochoerus africanus; assembly: GCF_016906955.1. Classification (NCBI taxonomy): domain Eukaryota; kingdom Metazoa; phylum Chordata; class Mammalia; order Artiodactyla; family Suidae; genus Phacochoerus; species Phacochoerus africanus. Next base: position 128,304,946 of record NC_062558.1, read on the forward strand.
TGTCTACAGTATGCCAAATCCAATATGGTACCCTGCATTGGACTGTGGAATGTAAAAAACACAATAGCGGAAAAACCGGTAAAATCCATATGAAGTCTGGAGTTTAGATAATAGTGATGTACCAGTGTTGATTTCTTAGATGCGACAAACCTATCATAGTAACATAAAATGTTAATAGCAGAAGAGTTTGGGTGAAGGTGTTCTGTCTTTGCGACTTTTCAGTAAATCTAAATTATCGCGAAATGAAATGTTTCTTTAAAAATGTTATGCATGCTCTCCATATATCCCTTTATCTACATCTTTATAAAAAAATGAAGTTAGGATAATGGTTTAGAAAAAATTTCACACTGGCTGTTTCTAGGTCATTGACCTCAGGATAAGTTTTTGCTTTGTTTTTTATGCTATTTTTATTGTTTGAAGTTCACAGCAGATGAATGTCATTTTTATTACAAATGATATTAATACTCCAACACTTTCAAAGAAACAAGTAAAATCCTGTTCTAAGTGAACATTAACATAGGAAGTATTTATGATAAAATATTTCATGAAAGAAAGTAGAAGACAAAAGATAAATATAATAGTAATTAATAACTACATTTTGAAAAATATATTTATGAAAAATGACTAGAAAGAACTACATAAATGATAACTAGTGTTTGATTTTGGATAAGTAAATTTTATTTTCTCCTTGATACATTTTCAGTTTTTACAATGGTTTAAACCACGCGTATGCATTCATAATAACTGAAAAATAACATTACAATTTTACCGTTATCCAATGAAGTTGGAACTGGAAGTTGGCAAGTCAACTGGAAAAGTTAATTAAAGCAGTGAATCATAAAATGTGATATATACATACCTTAAAGATTTAATTTTAACCTGAAACATATGGATGCTCATTCACTTGCCACTCTTTTGATGTTGTGCCAAGGCCCTTTCTTGTGACGGCGCTCTGCTGATCAGCGTTCCAAGTCGTCCTTCTTGCAAAAGCACCCATAATGCATCATCCAGAAGCTCCAGTTTTGGTTTCTTTAAGGCAGAATGAGACCTTGAAGGCACTTACAAAGCAATTTTTAACATGATTGTTCTTCCCCCAGGCTTTTATGTATGTTTTACATATACCTTATTTGATAGCAATTTATGGCAGCAACTTGCCAGCGTCAAATCTTTCATCCCTTTACATAACAGTTATGTAAATAATCAGCCTATAATATTTGCATAAGCAGTTGTCCTCACAACTAGCATAACTAGGTTTAGGAACACACACAGCTGACTCTTGGTCATCACAACTGGTGGGAACAGAAGTGTAGGGGATTAAGAGAAGGTAGCACTACCTGCCAGAACACGGAATGCCGTGAACATCAGTTGGGAAGTTTCACTGAGGAAAGCGGGACCCTTTACCTTGTCTCCTTGTCCAACAAGTTGATGAAAATGAGGAAGGCAATGAGAGTTCCTACAGCTGAAAATAAAACTGGTGGACTCATACAAGTCTTGCTGCCTTACATGGAGCAGGAGGAGGCTAGCATCAGATTTTTTCCTAAGATGCTATTCTCTCCACTTCTTATGCTGGATAGCTATAATACCCTCTCATGGTTCCTTCAACAGAAGGTACCAATGAGTGACAAATAGGTCATTTGGTCCTTTTCTAGTTGGCCCCACTCTGTAAGCTAGTAATAGTACGTCCATGGTACAGATGAGAAAACGGAGTTCCCACCCACATCTGTGTTCTGACTCTAACTGCACTGCCGTAATGCTCTACCACAGAGGCCTTCGTGAATGGTACAGATGGTCCCCAGCTTACAATTGTTCAACTTAACTACTTTTTGACGTTATCCTGGTGCTAAGGCTAGACACAGTCAGTAGAAACAATACTTCAAATTTTGATTTTTTTTTCCTTTTTCTAGGCTAGTGCCGTGCAGTATGATGCTCTCTCATGATACCGGGTGGCAGCATTAAGTCACAGCTCCTAGTTGTCTGTGTGACCACTTGGAATAACACCTGATACACTTGGAACCATCCTGTACCCAGACAACCGCTCTGCTCTTCCCATTCAGTACCCTATTCAATACATTACATGAGATGTTTAACACTTTATTATGAAATAGGTTAGATGACTGTACCCAGCTGTAGGATAATGTAAAGGTTGTGAGCACATTTAAGGTAGGCTGGGCTAAGCTGTGATGTTTGGTAGGTTAGGTGTATTAAATGCACTTTTGACTTACAATATTTTCAATTTAAGATGGGTTTAGTGGGAAATAACCCCGTTGTAGGTGGAGGGAGCTCTGTATAGGGTTGATGATTAAATAAGAATGTAAAATCACACAAAGAGGGTAAAAATTGTCACTTACACTGTCAGTGTAGACGAGTTTTGCTCTTATAATAGTTGATAACATCTCCTTATTTTTCTGTCTTAAAATCATCAGCAATACAGAAATAATGTGAGTGCTGTACCATATACCTCTGTCCTATATATTTAGAATAATTCATCTCCATCTTTCTATCTGGGGCCCATCCCATAGGAACCCTGTTCTCTTTAGGACTGTCTGTATCCCAGATGTCCTTAAATTCATAAGCACTGTCTGGAGTTCCAACTCACATTCTTAGCCTGAAGATGTGCATGGGAATACCTGACCCCTTCATTAAACGTTGGATCAACTATCCATGGTTTTCCGAGATGGGCAGCTCTGATCTCTTCTGCATTACAAGTTATGTCTCTTTACCCTCTCACCAGCTTGTGTGAAATTTCATAGATTTCTTCCTCAATATTATTTCTTCATATTATTTCTGCTTTTTACAGCTAAGCTCCTCCAAGGAGTGGTCTAAATTTTGATCCCCATTCCCTTTCTTCATCTTCTCTAATTTCTGGCATTTAAGATGACCAATGGCCACCATTTTTCCAAGTCCAATGCTTTTCTGTTCTCATCTTTCTTGACCTCTCAGAAGCAAGAGGTTGACATTGACCACACCTTCTAGTGGAATGTGAACTTCACCTCCAATATCAGAAATCTATCAGATCTGCTAAATAAATCCTGTGGGAAGATGCTTCTGCTCATTAACCCGGCCTTCATCTGAGTCCAAGCCATCACAAACTCTCACTTGGATCATTGCACCCACATCCTTGTTGCTCTCCCTGCTTTGACTCTTGACCCTATTTCTCCTCAGAGTATCCAGAGGGACCTTTAAAGGTACGAATTAGCTCATGTCATTTCTCTGCCTGAAAGCTCCACCCCACTGCCAGGTGGCTCCCACCACACACAGAGTCAGTACCTAAGTCTTTATAGTCAAGTACAAGTTCTACTCAGTTTAACCCCCATGCCCTCCTTACCCTCCTCTCCTGATATCTCCCCTTTATCACTGTGCTCCCAGCGCCATGGTCTGTTTGGTGTTTAGCACTTTGTACTTTGCTTGTCCTGTCCCCTACCTAGAAAACTTCCCCCAGATATTCCCATAGTGGGTCCCCCACTCACTTCTGCTCAAACATTTACCACATCAGAGAAGGGAGGTCCCTTCATGCATCACCCTCTATCCTGCTACCTACTTCATCCTTCTCACTTTTTCACTCATGTTTTTGCCCATTTGTTTATTCTTTGTCTACTTTGTGAGATTGCAGGGAGGAATGGGGGTTCTTTTTGACTCAATGCTGTGTTCCCCGAGTCTAGGACCTCAATTAGGGGCTTAAAATAAATGTGTTTAGTTAATACGTTTGTGTCTTTCTTACCATTGTATCCCTAGCGCCTCCAACAGCATGTGGCACACAGTAATAATAATGACACCAAAATAATTTTTAAATAATAATAACTAAAACTTACTTACCACTGGCTATTTGTCAGCTCTCAATGTATAAAGGGGAGGACCTCTACTGAGCTCTCACAACAACACTATGGGGCAAGGAAGCATAGAGAGGAGAAGTAACTTGCTCCAAATTACATACACAGTAAGTACAGCCATCAGGATGCAAAACCAGGTGGTTCAACTTCAGAGCATATGGTATGAACCACTTAAATAAATGAATGACCTATAAATGGTCATCAGTAATTTCTCTTTGTGACATCAGCCTTAGACCCATCAGCGCATGAGGACAAAATAGTTGTTGACTGCTTTATTTCCTAGCAGATAACACTCCATAACAGTAGGAAAAAGCACTAACCAATAGTACATTGTATTAAAGTACTAGCTAAAACATCCATAAACATCAAGCTAGGACTTGGAACAAAGTTTTAAATAACGATCATGTATTTTAATTGCTTTCTTAACCCTCAGAAGGGTTAAAAGCCACCGATTTTTCAAAAAGGAAAGCTCTATATCCTAATTTATGCCTATCTATCTATCAACTGTCAGTAGGAATGCAAAAGGTCACCTCAGACTGCACCAATAGGTGTTTCATAAGCTAAATGGTGATAAAGAATTAGATCAGCCAAAAAGCCAACCTAGCAATGGAAATGAATATGCACTTTCAGCAAGCCATTCCTCACAGGATATAAATTATAACCACTTCAAGATATAGTAGGTGTTCACTCAAGTTTCTCTCTGGGTTTTCATAGCCCTTAGACCATTATGTTTGAAGTAAAAGTTAATAAACGTCCAGAAACAAATTTGAAAAGGTATTGGTACCAAGAGATTAATTCAAGAGTTTTTTGAGAAAGTACCCTCCACCTTGCATGACTGTGGAATGAAAGCGGAGTGTCCTTCCACACGTGGCCTCAGGAATGCCCTAATGCCGAATCCGTCACAGCACTTAGAGCCTTACCACCTTTTCCCACAGGAGGAAAAAAAAAAAAAAAAAATCCTACACTCTGTTATTGGTTCTTGGCAGTGGGTAAAACACAGCTTAAGTGTCCCTGACACCGCCAAGGAGGCTCTGTGGCCTGCCGTCCATCTGGAAAATCTATTTTTCAAACACAATCAGGCCCGCAAAGGTAAGAGGCAGAAGGCAACCATTTTGACCTGAAAGGCCTGAAGACTATCAGGAGGGTTTGTCAGCAGAGACCTAAGGCAAAATAGTTGTTGACTGCTTTATTTCCCAGCAGATAACACTGCTAGGAGCTGAGACAATTGCCAAGCTCATGCTGCCCCAAAGCAACACTCCTCCCTGAAGTGTGACCAAAACCCTCTTCCCCTCCCCAAGCAAAAACTAAAGAAGAAAAAGAAAGAAAGAAAGAAATACCGACCAGCATGATTGACGCCATGTGTGGGGGTTGACGTCACCAGAAACGCTGGGGAAAAACAGCCTCCCGGATTCCTGGACCAGGGACCTAAAGGTTACTACAACTGCAGTGCTGAGTGGTTAGGATGATGCCCAGGGGAAGTGGCCGAGGCCTCACAGGGACCTTCATGGCCAATAAGGTTGATGTGAAAATTAGGCCAGGCTGGAAGAGTCGGGTTATGCCTTAGAGCCAGGCAGGTAACCCCAGCTAACAAATGAAGCTTCGCTGAGAGGCGAACCCAGCAATTTTCACTTCATTCTTTTCTGATATGTAACAAATGTTCCAGCCTGACGTGACATTTAAACCTTCTGATACAATATTGTGGGAACCCAAAAGTAGCGCCGCATGGATGTTTGAAGGGGCTACTGAGAGCTTGACTTTGGAGTTTTAGAGCCAAGTTGGTTTATCGTTACCTAATTACAGAAAGAAACCCCAATCACTATTCCTTGAACCCTAGATTTGGCTCTACTCCAGTGTGAGGGAGTTTATGGGTGCTTCCAAGGTACACAGTGGGCAAGTGGAAAAGGTGGATGGCATGTGGCCCACATTTAAAGTAGAGTAAAAATAAAATAAAATAAAATGAAACGAGCAGAACCAGTCCAGAACTTGGTTTTGGGGGGTGACTCTAAATGTAAAATCTGGGGGACTTCCCATGGTGACTCAGTGGAAACAAATCTGACTAGCATCCATGAGGACGCAGGTTCAGTCCCTGGCCTCACTCAGTGGGTTAAGGATCTGGCATTGCTGTGAGCTCTGGTGTAGGTCACAGATGTGGCTTGGTTCTCACATTGCTGTGGCTGAGGCTTAGGCCAGTGGCTACAGCTCTGACTGGAGCCCTAGCCTGAGAACTTCCACACATCGTGGGTGCAGCCCTAAAAAGATGAAAAAAAAAATGTAAAATCTGGGAATTCCCTTTGTGGTTCAGCAGGTTATGAACCCTACACAGTATCTGTGAGGATGCAGGTTCAATCCCTGCCCTTGCTCATTGGGTTAAGGATCCAGTGTTTGGCTGCAAGCTGCAGCATAGATCGCAGAGATGGCTGGAATCTGGCATTGCTGTGGCTGTGGCATAGGCCAGCAGCTACGGCTCCGATTTGACCCCTAACCCAGAAACTTTCATATGCTACAGGCATAGTGCTAAAAAGATTAAAAAATAAAAAGTAAAATCTAGGTGACATTCTGAAATTATCACATAGGAGTTCAGAATTTAGATTCTTACTCTAACGAGAGGGGGCCTGGCTTGGCCCGCCTTCCCGCTGACACCAGATCTCTGGTTCCCACTGGGTCACCATGTGACAGGAGCCTCACACTGCCATGTGGACTCAAAGACTGACGCCAACCCCAAGGTAAGCCCAGCTTAGTGGGATGTGTGCCGCTTGGTGCCACATCTCCTTGGCGCACCAGTTCCTAGTGCCACTGTAGTGGACCCTCCCACTCTGTTGCAGGGGCCCGAGTCAAGTGTGCCCTAGAAGGCCACCTAGGGACAGGTAGGCACAGTCCAGCAGTAAGGGGGTTCTAATACCCCTGGGAGAAGCCCTCAACCAATGGGAGATGGAGATCAGTGGATGAGGGTCCTAGCCTCCCCCTGCCTCAACTGTGGAAAATTCTGTAGGCATTCTGAATTCTATGTGGCTGTCCCCAGCAGTAGGTAGTCAGCTTTCGACTGCAGTACCCATGGGCTCTCCATCTTTCTCCGTCTCATCCCCACTCCCTTACTTCCCCTTCCAGGGTCTCCTTCCAGATAAACTACTTGAACCTCAATCCTTGTCTCTGAATCTCCTTCAAGGGAACCCAAATAGTGTGTCAGCCAAAAGAGGTAAAGGGGGAAAATACACACACACACACACACACACACACACACACACACACACACACACACAAGATCCCCTGAGCCAAACAGTATCTATCCCTGGACATGTCTGTCGTTTGAGCCAACAAGTCCCCTTCCCTTTTTCTATTTTACTTAAGGCGGCTGGCACTGGGTTTTTATCACTTGCAACTACTCAGATTCCGAATAGGACAAGCACTTGGATGTTGCAAAGAGATCGTTACACTTTCCCACTAGCTGTTCACTGGCGACATCTTTGTGTGTCTAGCACCCAGCGCGATGGCGCTGCCTGGCGCAAAGTAGGCTAAAAGAACATGCATTTGATTAATGACTCTCCAGTGTGTGTTTGTACTTCCCTTGTTAAGAAGAGGTAAGAAGAGAGCTTAGCATTTTTACATATCATATGGTGAGGGCCCATATTTAGTTGGCACACTTGGATCTAGCCAGGCTATAAATTGCCACTCCTCTGAGTCCTCAAAACCCTCCAGCACCTCCCATCACCCCAGCATCCCCCAGAAATCCCCAGACCTCCCCGTGATCCTGCAAGGAAAAGGTTAACATCTGGCACAGCATCTGCTCTGATTGGTAGTTTTGATTGTATAATATTTGGAATATTACCCTTGCATAAGACCTAATATTTTCACTCCCTGTGCGCTTTTAAAATTAATCCTTCTAAAGCTTGAGAGTAATGCAGCACAAACTCCTTAACACAAAAGAAATGATTTTCCTCCAGACCTACCATGCTGCTAAGAATGCAGAGGAAACAGCTTTCTTGATAGTCTCCGCATGAATATTAATACTAGTACAATAACGCCTGCAGATGTAGTCGTGGGCTTTTCATCTGGCCACATGATTCACTGAGAAATCAACTGATCTGCAAAACTTTTTCCTCCCTCCTTAATGCAGCTCCTCCTGTGAACTGCAATGTGTGATTCCTTCATATTTTCTTTACCCCACAGCTGGTGCTGTTCAATGGATTTTTTGGCACAAGAGGAACTCCCATCTGTGTCCCAAGTCCAAAGTAATCAAGTTTTAGAGTTTATTTTCTTCACGGCTTTTTCTTCCTTCATCTTCTCTAATTTTCAGAGGCGATGGTTCTTCCACTTTCAGAAGAACTACCTAAAGTCTAAGTATGGCCTCTTCGGAGGCAACATAGTATATTTTCTCTGTACAGTAGGGAGAAATGTCATGGATGGTTTCAAAGTCAAGAGATTCATACTAATTGGGAGTTCCTGGTGTGGCTCAGTGGGTTATGAACCCAGCTAGGATCCATGAGGATGTGGGCTCAATCCCTGGCCTCACTCAGTAGGTTAGGGATCCACCGTTGCCGCAAGCTGCAGCATATGTGCCAGATGTGGTTTGGATCAGGCGTTGCTGTGGCTGTGGTATAGGCCTGCAGCTGCAGCTCTGATTTGATCCCTATTCCAGGAACTTCCATATGCCACAGGTGTGGGCCTAAAAAGCAAAAAAATAAAAAATATAAAAAAAGAGAGAGATCATACTAATTGGACTTGGGTGTAATTCTACAACAGGTGAGCCCAGGGTTGTAAGGAGCATGTAAAGGACACTTCCGAATGTGCCACCAGGAAGCTGCCAGAGAATCTGGAAAAAGACCAAAAGACCACCTTCCACAGATGAGATAACAGGAAAACGCAGAAGAATGGCTGTGTTTTAGACATTTCAGCTAGGAGCTGGGCAACCATCAAGTGTAGATGAACCTGCTGGGGAAAAAAAAAAAGAAAATTCTGCAAGAGATTTTGCAGAGCATAGGGAAATGGCAGAGGGAGAAAACAGGAAGTTGGGGTGGTGGATTTCAATTTCCGATGAGGTTACCCCACATTCTCCCTAGCTCTGTTTCTTTTCTGTCTACCAAAGGATATTCCTCCTGGAGAGAATCTTTTCCTGCTAGGGCCCTCTATGCATTTTCTGTGGCTCTGTAACAACCATAAACTTGCAGAAATTTAAAACAGCATCAGTTTATTCTCTCTCTCGGTTCTGGAGACCAGCAGTCTGAAATCAGTATCACTGGGCCAAAATCCAAGGGTCAGCGAGGTCACGTGGTTACCCACCTGGGTCCTTAGACTCTTAATAGAAATTGATAAAAGGCCAGATGAGAAATCCTGACAAGGCTTTATCGGGGCTCATGCTGCAGAGCAAGGGAATGAAAACAAGTAACAGGTGCTCTTGCTTGCTCCCCTGTGGGGGGGGGGTGGCACAAGCTGGTCCCTTAAATAGGGTACAGATGAGGACGGGTCAGTGGGTCTGGCTGGAGGGGTGGCTTAGCTGGTCTTCCCACCCCCTTTGCGGCGCTGTGTGCTGGGATCACGCAAACCCTGCTCTTGCTCTAAGCATCTCAGAAGTGGAGTTGGTTTTTGCCTTTTTTGTGTCTTACTGCATATATTTTGCCCCCCCTGTGCATGTGTGCAGTTATTTTAGCCCCCTTGTGGTTTCTTTGCATTTTGATGCTGGAGGAGATTGTTTGTCCAGGTACAAGCATGCCAGTAAAGGTCCCAGGTCCCAGGTCCCAGCCTGTCTCAACACTCCCTTCAGAGGCTCAGGGTAGGAGTCCATTCTTTGCCTCCTCCTGCTTCTGGCTGCCAGAGCTCCTTGGCTTGTGACCACATTCTTCCAAGCTCTGCCTCCGAGGACATGATGCCCTTTGCTCGTCTGTCTGAAATCTCCCCCTGCCTTCTTTGTAAGGACACTTGGAATTGTATTCGGGTCTCTCTTAGATAATCTGGAAGAATACGTCCACTTCAAAAGCCTTGATTTAATCACATCTGCAATGTTTTTGCCATAGACGACAATCACAGATTCCAGGGAATAAGGTGCGGACAACTTGCGGAGGGTTCAGCCTATTCTAGGTTGGATGGTGGAAGGCCTGGATTTCCCATCTGTGACCCCAGCCCTCACCATTTTGCCCTTACCAATGACCCTTGACTGCATGTACTAAAGACTCTATCTCTTTGGAGATATACTTCTGGGGGAGGCAGGGGGCGGTGGGGCGTTCTCTCCAGGCCCAGAGGACCAAGGGGTTAATGTTTCAGAAAATAGACTTCATGCAAATCCAGATGAGGGGGTTAGAGGATAAATCCCGCAACTCAGGTGGGGCAACTCAGAGAGAGTCGAAATCAGCTCTCACTCTTCCCAGTGAGGTGGAGAGCTGGCTGCCCCCGAGCAAGCCGGCTTATTAGAGATGCACCTTCACCAGCTTCCTCTCCCTCTGTGGCCCTTCCCCTTCCCTGGCCATGCTCCCCAGGACGGCCTCTCTCCTAAACTCCTTGCAGTCACATCTCTGTCTCAGGGTTGGCTTCTGGAGGAAACCCACCTCCAACAGAGCTCTGGTCCTTGCCTGGTGATTCCAGACTCCTGGGCTGGGCACTCCTGGAAGGCAAGGGTCTAACTTCAATAACCTTTCTTTCCCCTTGCCATGGAAATGCATGGCAGCCAGGATGAAAACCATCTTCACAAAGCCCTGCGTCCAAGAACCCTGGGGCTCCGGAGTCATGTGACTCGGTCCCTGCGGGGCAGACCAGCCTAGAGTCTGGGGGGTGGAGTGAGGGGGTGGGAGGCAGTGGGAAGGAGATCAAACTCTTTCCCAGCAATATCCTAAAAGGGGAATCATCACATGAAGAATTCAGGGCGCTCTCCCCCGGTTCTTTTCATGTTGGAGGATTTCACTGTTCCCTCTGAATGTGGACCATGATAGTGTTAATCTCATATAAATAGAAAACAGCCCCAAAATGTATAATAATTGCATACACCCCCCTTTGGTCAACTTTTTGATTTAGTGCGACTTGCTGCAGAGCCAGGTTTTATTGTATTATGATACGACAGTAATCTTTGCTGAGGCTTTCACTTTATTTTGTTACATTTATCTAGCTCGCCAGATTCACACTCCCACAGTAACCATATGGGGAAAAGCCACAAAAGCTGTTAAGTACATTTAATTACTGTTTTGATGAGCTCATATTTTAATTATGTTTATTGATTCTGTGTATATTGAAATAGTTTTAGCATTTCCAGAAAAAACCCCCACAAAATCAATATGCAGCAATTACTGAACATTTTATGATTGTGTGTGTAATTAAAACTTTCATAAACTATTTTGAAGACTCTTTCCCCCCTAATCCTATAGTGGTGATTAACCAGGTTTCTTACTGTGTTTAGGTAAGCTTTGGTTTTTCTTCTATGTAGAAGGAAAATCGGGTTCGGTGCAAAATATGTTTACAGTCAAATATTTCTGACTTAAAACGTCTCTCTTCCAAAACAGCAGAATGCACATATTGTACCTTACACGATTTGCTAAAACACCGCTAACAATGATAAAACACAACTTTAAACTTCCTAACAATTCAGTGTTGCCAACTCAAAGATTAGTCCAACTGTCAGCCATACATATGTTGTTGCTAAGTGACAGATTAAAAAAAGAAGAAGAAAAAAATCCCCACAACCCTTTGATGCCTGCTTCTATCCTTTTCTCCTGCCATTCAACATTTTTAGAGTTATTAAGGAATTTTTACTTGAAAAAAATAAAACTCCTCACCTTTCCTCATGGAATGAAATGAGTGTCATTTTCCTTTTATACATTCTATTACTCTCAACCTGTCCACGAGAAAATAGTGCAAAATAGAGAGGTGTCTCTTTAAAGGGGGATGAGAGACCGTCTGTCCAGGAAAAAATATTTCTAGTTCAACGATTCACAGGGTCCAAAGCACCGTGCCTCCAGCCACCTTCAGCACCATTGTCTGGTCTGGAACTTTTGGAATGTCACAGATTCTTGGGCGCTGAGTCAGTCTCTAGAGAGAGCCTCGGGAATCTGAATTTTTTTTTTTTTGTCTTTTGTCTTTCTGTTGTTGTTGTTGTTGTTGTTGTTGCTATTTCTTGGGCCACTCCCGCGGCATGTGGAGGTTCCCAGGCCAGGGGTTGAATCGGAGATGTAGCCACCGGCCTACGCCAGAGCCACAACAACGCGGGATCCGAGCCGCGTCTGCAACCTACACCACAGCTCACAGCAATGCCGGATCGTTAACCCACTGAGCAAGGGCAGGGACCGAACCCGCAACCTCATGGTTCCTAGTCGGATTCGTTAACCACTGCACCACGACGGGAACTCCAGGGAATCTGAATTTTAAACACCATTTCTAGGCACAATAAGGTTTATGAATCATTGACTGAAGAGGCTTCTACAGACCTTAACTTTCCTGACCTTAACTTTCCCATTCTAAAGTGGACCCTGGAGTTCCCAATGGGGCTCAGCAAGTTAAGAACTCAACATAGCATCTATGAGGATGTGGGTTCGATCCCTGGCCTCTCTTGGTGGGTCAAGGATCCAGCATTGCCACAAGCTGCAGTGCAGGTCACAGATGCAGCTCGGATCCAGCATTGCTGTGGCCGTGGGGTAGTCTGGCAGCTGCAGCTCCCATTCAACCCCTAGCCTGGGAATTTTCATATGCTGCAGGTGTGGCCCTAATACATAAATAAATAAATAAAAGTGGACCATTAACAGTCTAGTCCCCAAACAATCCTTGTATTGAGCTACATGCAGACAGATCGTCCACTAAGGCAGTGGAGTGGGGAAACTTCATTCCCCAACCGGCTCCCCCTACCCCTGCTCCCTCTCTCACAGCAGTGGGCAAACTGCCAGCAAGTGCACAGAACATCTGTCTGCTAGGAATTTGCTCAGAAAAGGATTGTTTGTGATCCAATCTTACCACGAGCCTGAGTGAGAGAAGTCTATTCCTTTCCTAGGATTGCCGTAAAAAATTACATAAACTGGGTGGCTTCAAACAGCAAAAATTCCTTCTCTGGCAGGTCTGGAGGCTAGAAGTCTGAACAGTGTCCACAGGGTGGGTTCCTTCTGGAAGTGCTGAGGGTGAGTCTGTTCCATGTCTCTCTCCTAGTTCCTGGGGGATGTTGGGTGTCTTTGGTCTATAAGATGCCTTCCCTCCATCACGACCTCCAACGTCACGTGACATTCTTGAGTGTCTCTGCATCCAAATTGCCCTCTTCTTATAAGGACACCAGCCATTGGTCAGGGACCACTCTAAGCGAGCCTGAGGTCATTCTCCTGTGATTTACATCTGCAAAGACCCTGTATGCAAATAACATCACATTCACAGGAATCAGGGGCAGGGGTGACCATATCTTTGGGAGGGCTACTATTCACTCCACGACAATGAGCGATGCCTTCGAAGGGTTGTTTGAAGAAGGTGTGCTCTGTTCAGTCTTCTCGAGTCTCCAGCATGTCACATTTTGTCTTTAGATCCAGCCAGTCCATCAAAAAGCTGCAGACCCATACCCTATGGCTTTGGGGCCATGCAGAAATGCTTGTCTTTTCTTTTCTTTTTTTGTCTTTTCAGGGCTGCCCTTGCAGCCTATGGAGGTTCCCAGGCTATGGGTCCAATCGGAGCTCTAGCCGCTGGCCAACACCACAGCAATGGCAGATCCGAGCCACATCTGCAAAGTACACCATAGCTCACAGCAGTGCCGGATGGATCCTTAAGCCGCTGAGCAAGGCCAGGGATTGAACCTGTGTCCTCATGGATGCTAGTCAGATTCGTTTCTGCTGAGCCACAATGGGAACTCCAGAAATGCTTTTTTGAAATGTGTTTTTGTCAGTTCCTACTGATCCTTGATGAGGGTGCTGGTGTCGAGGAGTGATGCTGCAAGAGTGGCTTATAGAGGGGAGCTAGTCCCCAAACTGCAGCCCACTGGTCCCCAGAGATGGGGGTGGGGGATTGGTCCTTACGAGCCGGTGGAGAAATACTGCTGGACAGGACCCTGCCTGCATTACTTATGATGCTCCTTGGAAGAATTTCCTTTTATTGTTAAGTGCTAGTTAAATTCCTCCCAGTTAAGGAACTGCGATATTTATTCCTCTTCAACAACTGACCACGTGTCCCTTTTCTATCTGATTTTAGGCATCTTAATTAGGTTAATAAGGGACAAAGTGGAGGCAATTGGATGAAGAGTCCGAGTCTATGGTACCAGGGGTAAGATGGGTGCTGGGTGAAGACAGGTCAAACTACAAAGTACATAACCCACTTCAAGATGGTCATGGGCTATACTTTTAAAAATATTATGGAAATTTTCAAACATATACCAAATTAGAGAGATATATTAAACCTTCATATACCCATCACTTAGATGCAAAAATTATCAACATGTTGCCTTTCTTACTTACCTATGCCACTTCGAATTTTAATGCTCATTTTGCGTATTTTAAAGTAAATCTCAGATATCTTGTGGTTTTACTGGTAGGTGTACCACTATCACATCTACCAAAGTGTGCAATAATTCTTTAATATCCTCCAATACTTAAGGCATAGTCAAACTTTCCAAGTCCACAGCCAATGTTGGTTTTGTAGTTGGACTAAACAAAGTCTACATATTGCATTCTGTAGTTCTAGCCCTCAAATCCCCTTTGTTCTGGGATAGTCTCTCCTCCCACTGGTTTGTTGAAACAGGCCTAAAAACTTTTGTAAAACACTAGGAGGGACAAACAAAATGTAATTTCAGTTGGACTTGTCCCGGGGGCTGCTGTTTTGCAATCAGAGGTCCAGATATTTGCCTTCAATTTTTCTTCTGGATTTGACTTCCTGTTTTAATTTCCACATTCCCTGGTTCAGATTTTTAAATTTCATGTTTAAGTTACCAGTTCCTTGCATGCGGTTTTGACCTAAGCCCTCAACTCTTTGACAGGATGATTTGGGATATAACTAAGTTGAATTATACTCATAAGTAAGGCAAACTCAACATTTCCTTTCTAAGTGTGTTTGAGATAACAAAGTCCCCAGTAGGCTGGGTCTCAGTGTTTAAAATGTAGAGATCGTGAGCAGATTCTGGAATCTGGCACTTATGCAAAAATTCAGTGGTGTGTTTGACAAAAAATTCTACCAAAAGCAGCAGAATTGGGATAAGGAGCTAAGCTCTCACTGGGTTTTTAATGGTATTTCCTTGAAGATCGTCATATAGCATTAGACAGAAAAAATAAAACAATGAAATAAAAACAAATCAAAGCCAAGTAAGACTGGTCAGCCAAACTGCTCTAGTATTTCTTCTTTTGAGGACTGTGAAATTTCTAGGCCCACTTAGGGTACATGTGCTAAAGGGTTCACGAGTGTGTGTGCACAGAAGGAAAATTTTCCTTGTAAGATGATTTATCACCTTCTTTCTCCCAGGATTCATATGCAACATGGAGATGTACGGCAACCACTCACGATTTGCTCAGAAGGGACGAAAAATTAACACATGCATTATTTTGACAACAAGTGTTCATTGGGCTCCCGCTGTGCGCTCAGCGTCATCCTGGGTTTTGTAGGGGATTTGAAAAAGCATGAGGCAGTTTCTGCTGTCAAGGAATTGACAATCCAGATGATGAGTGGAAACTAGCACCTGGAGAGAGGATATTGGCTGATGAAGTGTGCGGTTAGATAACAGGCAGCCCTAAGGACCTCTGCGGACTCCCGCCACGGAGACGCACTGCCTCCCCCCTACCCCGCCACCTCCAGTTCACCCCTGAGAAGCTCAATGGCAGGCTCATCCTGAAAAAGAAGTTCCCCCCTCCTCCCAAGGCTTTAGCACCTCCTCCTATGCAGGCATCTCTATGGGGATGAAATTCAAACTCTTTCACTGACATGAAAAATCCTCCTCAGATTCATCCTTATTTATCTTTCCAGCTTCATCTCCTATTTTCTGCTTTCTGTCCCTAAACACATAGGTCCTGCGTGTGTGCACATGCGCGCGCACGCGCGCACACACACACACACACACACACACACACACTCACTCATGTTAATTTTCCCGCAATACTTCCTTTCAGAGTTCTCATGCTTTCCCTGTTCTGAATGAAGGACCACTCTGGTATAAGAAACAAAAAAGCTTTGGACCCAAAGAGACCTGAATCTGAATCTCCATCATTTATGGGCTGTGTGGTTTTAGGTAGCTCCCTTAGATTCACACAGCCTCAGTTTACCTATTTATAGAATGAGGATGAAAGTGATGGCCACTCTCAGAGTTGATGAGATAGGACATTTATAATCTGTCTACAGTGTGGCCACTTGTCATCCTCAACTCCGTAACCTGTTTAATCCTGCTGGACTAATTTTATCCCCCTCGCCCTCCCACCATCCTGGGAGAAGATTCAGGAGCATAGCTTGAGAAAGAATGAAGGAGAGCCCCAGTCCTCAGGAGTCAGGGCGGTTGACCAAGTCAAGGACTCTGGGAACAGGATGGTGGTTGAGACAGTGGACTCAGGGTCAGTGGACAGGATAACAAGGTGGATGACTTGGCGCCATAGCCCCAGTGCTGGCCTCCCACTGGCCTGGCCTCCTGCCTGTTTCCCCTCCCTCCTCCTCCCCCATCCCGGACAGGGCCAGCTAAGACTCCCCAGAGCTGCCTCACTCTGAACCATGCTCACTCAGGACTGAGGCTGTTGACAGCTACTGACCTTGCCGCTTGACTCCAGGTCTTTAGGAGTCTGATTTCCTTAGTGCTATGATCCCAGTGGTATCTTCAAGGTGTGGCTGCCCATCTGTAATCAGGCACAGACCCGCTCAGCATGCATGTCAGTGATTCTGGTCCAAATGTTTTGAAAATTTCCTGAACACCATCAGGCTAAAGAGTAAAACAACAACACTGAAAGGCTTTGTGGGTTGAAATAACGGGAGGAGATGACAGGAGCCAACCAAGAAATGTAATATGTGCTGAATAACTGTTCTGAACTCAAAGACCCAATACCCCCTTCCCCAAATCCACCTCAGGTCCCTGCAGATCACTATGTATCCAGACACATCAAAAGCAGTATAGACGGCTAACCCCACTGAGCAGCTCTCTTCTGTGACCTGCCTCCAAGAACCCTCTTTCTGGGATTGGCTAACACACTTATGCTCAGATGCTCAGAGCTTCCTTCAGAAATGATGACAGCCACGAGGAACAGAATCCAGGGCAGTGCTGGGTGAGGGTGCCTGAATTTGCACCTGTAGCAGAATTCACATTCGAGACAGAGAGAGCCGTGGATCTCTGTATGGCTCAGCCATTCTGCTCCCTTTCTAAAGTCATTTTCATCCTTTAGGTGTCCAGTTGGGGCCAGATTTGATCAAAGAGTGAGCCTAATTCCTCTCCAGTATACAAATGGCCCACATCCTTCACGTAACTCCATTTAGCTCAACAGGGCTTAAGGACCGTGTCCCTCTCATTAGCAAGGGTTTTTCTGTATTAAAGACAGTAACTGTCATTTACAGAGCACGTAATAAATGCCAAGCCCTGTACTAAGAGGCTTATATCATTGCATTTAAGTCTAATGACAGGATTATGTATACTATATTATATTATATTATATTATATTATATTATATTATATTATATTACATTATATCCAACCCAGAACTATGAGAAAGCCAAGTTCATGGAGGCTAAGTAAAAGATACACAGATGAGAAGAGGGGGAGGTGGGATTTCAAAGTACACTGTCAGTTTCCTGGAAGGGTTGGCCCAATCACATTCACTCTCTCGCTACCTATATGAGGCTTGGCTCCCCACCAGCTTGAAACATCCAGAAGTGGGCATGTGTATATCCACTAATATGACACGTTACAAAGACTACATCTTCACCAGGCCATGAAAGGACTTGGTCCCCCAGTAAGTTCCACAAATTAGGTGTGTTCAAAATAAGATCCCTTGCGTTCACCTGCCTGGCCTCCTGATCTAGCATCTTGCCACTCCTCCTGCTGTTTGACACTGTCTCTGCTCACTGGGTGCCCCCTGCCTCTGCTAATGAGTGCCGCTAACATCAGCATGGTGGTCCTGGGGAGCATGTCTGGCTCTCCCCGTCTCCCTTCTGTCCCAAGTATGCACCAGGCTGTACTAGTTTCTGAAGGCTGCTGCTTACAAAGTAACCAAAGACTGGATAGCTTAAGCAACAGAAATTTAATTTCTCACAAACCTGGAGCCTTGAAGTCTGAGATCAAGGTGTGGCAAGGCTGGTTTCCTCTGAGGCCTCTCTCCTTGGCTTATAGATGCCTTATCTTCTGGTATCTTCCCTCCTTATGGTCTTCCATAGTCTTCCTCTGTGCATGTCTGTTTCCCAATCTCTTCTTCTCGTAAGGACACCAGTCAGATTGAATTGGCTTCACCTTAATGAACTCATCTTAACTTATTTATCTCTTTAAACACCCTATTTTCAAAAAAGGTCACATTCTAAGATACTAGGAGTTGGAACTTCAATATATCAGTCTTGGAGGGTGCAATTCCACCCATAACACAGGCCCTGCCTTAATTTCCATAATACAACTTCTACCATTTTACCACTTTAAATGTAACTTCACTGATCATTTGGAGAAAACAATAGAAAGTTATAGCCACTCCTGCATAGGGTCATCCTTGAAACTCACAAGTCTATATCGAATCCCCTGGCTACTTAAAGGACGTTAGCTTGCTTAATTCCTGACCTGTTTACTTGGCACCAGCCTCTGCCTTAAGCCACTGAGATCAAAATCTCATCTGTACCTTTGTCCAGACCCAACCAGGAAAGCCCAGAGATAGAGAGATGTTCTCTGCCTCTTTGGCCTGAGGCCCTTCCTCTCCCAGGAGCAGCCCTTTCCAGGGTGACTGAGAGTATGGATATTCATTACTTGATGGAAAAAATGCACTCCATCCAGAAGAGAGTATGCTTGTCTTTTCCTGCTGCTCCAATTTGGACAGTTTTATTAGACCACGATAGTTCGTTGTCAGTGCATTTCCCTTTCTAGACCACTGACTCATGAAAACTCCCTGTGTTGGACACTATGGTAGAGCCTGCTGCCTGTTCCCCAAAGGCTTCGGTTTCCCCTTCCTTAGTGTAGAGATGTGTCCCTACCTCCTTTCTACCAAGGTAAGACAGCAAGGCTGATTTTCACCAGTGCAATGTGAGCGGGAGTAACAAATTCTTTCAGAGCCAAAGTGGTTAAGGGGTAGTTGTGTCTTCTCTACCTCCTTTGCCCATTGACTGGCCAGACAAAATGTTCTCCAAGGCCCTAGGAAAGGGCAGAGGCACAAGATGGAAAGTGTGACTGGGTTCTTTAATTATCCTATAGAATATAGGATATTTAATTGTCCTATATTCTGGCTTCTTTAATTATCCTATAGAATATAGGATATTTAATTGTCCTATATTCTGGCTTCTTTAATTATCCTATAGAATATAGGATATTTAATTGTCCTATATTCTGGCTTCTTTAATTATCCTATAGAATATAGGATATTTAATTGTCCTATATTCTGGCTTCTTTAATTATCCTATAGAATATCAACTGCCAGATTGACAGTTGGTTGGTTGACATGATTGCTATGTAAGTAAGAAGTCAAACTCTGTTGACCTAGGTCATTGAAATTTAGGATTGTATTACCTACAACAGATATTGTTTACTTTAATGAACATAACCACCCACAGGACAACCCAAGTTGAACTTCATCGAGTTACGTTCAGTTTCTTTGCTCAATCTTCCCATCATCATGATAATCAGCCTATGTGTTCTTCATGTAGGACCTTAGCCATGATAGCCTGTGAGCCTGCCCAGGACAAGCAGTGAGTCAAAGACACACCCATTCTGTGAAAAGAAATTTGTCTCAGGGAGATTTTATCTCCCCAGTTGTGGTGAATATTTCATGTCTACCTCTGAGGAAAATTAAATTGCTTATAAATTTAAATGATGATTTTGTTTTGTTTTGTTTTTTCATTTTTGCCCATCAATGTTTCAAAATCTTGCTGTGGACTGAAGGTCTATATCTTCCTCCCAAATTCATATGCTGAAGTCCTAACTTCCAACGATATGACAGTTGAGGTCTATCCTATAGACCCCATATGACAGATGGGGTCTTTGGGAGATAATTAGGGTTAAATGAGGTCATGAGAGTGGTGGCCCCATGTTGGATCCATGACCTTATTAGAAGGGGAAAAGACCAGAACTTTCTCTCTCTCTATCATGGAAAGACACAGTGAGAAGCTGGCCACCTGCTAGCCAGGATGAGGGTTCTCACCAGGAACTGAATCTGCTGGCACCTTGAACCTGGACTTTCCACCTTCCAGACAGTCTGGACTATGGGAAGTAAATATTTATTGTTTAAGCCATTCAGCCTATGGTATTTTGTCAGAGCAATCTTAGGATGCTGAGACAAATCTTAGGATGAAATCTCAGCAGAATCCTGATTCATTCTGTTCTCCACAGTGTTCCCATTTTTCAGCCTCTCTCTCCACTAGCTTGGTAAATGCATTCATTTTCTACAGCTGCTGTAAGCAGTTATCACAAACTGAGGGCCTTCAGCAAGATAAATTTATTCTCTTATGGTTCTGGAGGTTAGAATCCCACAAGAATCTCACTGGAATAGAATCTACATATTGAAACCAGCAATGCTGATCCAAGGCTTTCTCAGGCTGCTTCCCTCTGGAGCAAGGAATGTTCTCTGCTTTTAAATACTCATGAGGTTAATGAGAAAACTATCAAGACTATTAAAATCAAACATTTGAGGGGAAAAAGGAAAAAAGGACTCACAGCATTAGATTGAGCCCAACTGGATAATCCAAAATAATCTCTTCAAGTCAAAGAGACAATGAACTGTAATCATATCAGCAAAGGCCCTTTTGCCATAACAGGAAATATATCCAGGGCTTTTGAGGATTAGAATGTGGACATTTTGGAAGGTGTAACTGTGATTTTGCCCATCATGGGAGGGTCTACACACCCACACATCTTCTTAAACCCATTTGTAAAACATAAAAAAACAAAAACCTTCTGCATCTGTCTTGAAAAGTGTACTTCTTCCCTTCTTCCCTAAACTGGCATTTGTGCCTCCATGTTCCACAGAACCTCTAGTCTCATTTTAATATTGGTGGCGGATGGAGACAGGGTCCTGGGACTTCTAAGACTCCAGCTGTTCTCCTGGAGGGGCTTTTCAGGGTTGGGGCTCCAGGAAGTAAGTCTTAGAAGCAAGCTTTGGGTTGACATTCAGGATCGGTTGTTGGGTTTCCTTGTTTCTAAGACTGGAAGGCAGAAAAGTTCACTCAATGCCTCCAAAGCCTCCTCCAGTTTTCTCTCTCTCCAGAGCCTGTGATTGTGTGTTTCTGCTCTCTTCTCCCTCCTGCCCCTCCTCTGTGTTGCCTGCTGCTATGGAAACGGGTCCTCCGGGTCCTGCCTTCATCATTCTATTCTCATTTCTCATTTTTCAGTTCTTTCTTAAACTCACCTCCTGCCATCGATTTCGATACTGTCCTCTGGATTCATTCCTTGCATTTTTGTTCTCAGCATCACCCCTGGGATTTAGACATTCACTCATTTCAGGTGCCTGGCTCATTTGAGACACGATCCCTCTGTAATTGTAATATGCCTGGGCTTGTGCTTTCTGTATGATTAATCAAGTTATGACCTCAGCAACACAGGCCTGTTTCAAACTTTTATAAGATGCCTGGGAGTTCCAATGCTATTTAGGGGAAGATATAAATAGGAATTGTTCATTTAAAAGTTCTCCCAGGTGTTGAAAAGCAATCACCCAGTAACACCAAGGTACAGTATTAATACTTTTTCCAGAAAGTCTCTATTTCTACTTGAAGATTTACAGATTTTGTACTTTGCAAAGTTGGATGGAAGTCTTCATAGGCCGATCAATCAACACTTATCTTTCAAACAGCCTTCTGGACCTGGGTCAGTGGAAAATTAATTTCATAATAGAACAACAGCTTTCTTCTCGGGAATTTGAGATGTTTGTTCATTGCCAAGAGCACAGGGCTATGAAAGATAGTCCCTTGTGTAACAGATCTTACTTCATAAATGTGAGATCAGGGTAATCCTTTAGAATTTGGGGACACATTTCCAAAGTGGTGGGGGTAAAGGCCACAATGGCATCTGCTTCTTTGGGTGACTGCTCCCGGCCATGGCGCAGCAACTTGGCAATGACTCAGCATTAGTAGCCACACTTGACTCTTCCTCACCCATCACTGGTCCCCCATGTGAGATTCTATCTTTCAGTATTGATTGAAGGCCTACCACATGCTCAAGACAGTCAAAGTCTTGGGCATTTGGTCAACAGGTCCTGTGGCCTCTCCCCTGAAATATCCCCAGGTCTCCCCTTCCACCATCCTACCTGGTCTCTTTGACCTGCAGCTTCAATTTCTCCAGTAAATTAAATCAACTAACTACCACCTGCTGCCAATGACTTCCCCCAAAGCATGAGGGGGTAAAATTGGGTTAAAGATTGATTTTTTTCCTATATCCTGCTAGACAATATCAAGACTGCCGAACATAGCCCCTTCTCCTACTTATCTAGTCTTAGCTGCTGACAACACCCATCTTAAGCCCCCTGCTAGAACTCTAGGGTTAAGCAGTAAGAAAAACTTACTTTCCTTCATATACCATCCACTTTTATACTTACCCGGCCTTTGTCCATGCTATTTACCCTTCCTTAGATGCTCTGCCCTCTTTTCTACCTTCTATATCCTGGTCATTCTTCAAGACTAAGTTCAAATATCACTTCTTCTATCCACTTATTAGTGGACTTTGAGCCAGAAGCCCTAGCTTCACATCCAGTTCTGCCACTCACTGGATATATCTGGGCCTATTTCAGTATTCATCAGTTTGAAAAGCTGAATGGGGTGATCTGATTTCTTCATGGGATGGTGTCTAAGCCTTTGACTATATTCCAAGGCCCCTCACTCTATCTTACCAAACTCTCTACAACCTCATACCTCATTCCTGGGAAACTATCCCTAGAGAGAAAAGCTCCAGTATTCCCATCATGGGATTCTTTGTACATACACACGCCACACACACACACACACACACACACACACACACGCACACACATGCACATACACAGTACTGATCAATGGCAGAACACTTGAATGAATGGTAGAACCACGGAGAACTATTCAATCACTAAAAACAGTGCATTAGCTCTATTACAAGTTGATTTAGTGGGATTTCTGATTTATATTAAGAACATCGAAATAAAAGCCACACACTCACACAGAGAGAAATGTGAAAAAACACGACATTTTAGAAAAGGGATGAACCTTCAAGTCCCTTGGTAGGGGAGCAAAATTTACCACCCCACAATGTCTCTTTGGCAAGAAGATTTTTTTGAGTTGAAACCAATCAGAGTCAAAAGACTCAGGAGGAATCTGTGACCTTCCCTTTAGCTGCTGAAAACAATTAAAATAGAGGGCCTATTCTTAGAAGAGAGTCATCGCCAGAGACGTCTGTAAAGCGTGTGGCCTAAATGTGCTGGGAGTAACTCCAAGCAGGACCTAAAGCTCGGCTCCATTCCATGGCCGTGGCCCCCGCGTGATCCAGCAAACATTTATGTGCCAAACATTTATGTGCCAAACATTGGCTTTGCCATCTCCGCATGCATTGCCTTCCTCCCCTTTGAAATTCCAAACCACTGCCCTCAACACTCTCCTTTTGTCTTTAACTAAAGATGGTATTTAAAGTGAGGGTTTGGGCCATTTCGGTGAGTTAGTTTTCCTAGGTCTCTCCCCTATTCAATGTTTGTTTGATTTTTCTCCTGCTAATCTGTCTCATGTCAAGTTAATTCTTAGACAAGCCAGAAGAACCTAGATGGGTTGAGGAAAATTTCTTCCTTCCCGACACGGGAATTACTGGAGCATCGAGAAGGACATTGAAAGTTGCACTTCGATGTTTTTGCTTTGACATCCCAGGAGCAGGAGGGGCAGGAGGCGAGGAAGAGAGAGAGAAGTGAACCAAAAGTAAAAGTTTTCGGGAAAAGGTTCTGTTTATTTTTAAGCATCTAATATCTGCTTACATAAAATATATTTCTAGGCATGTTTCTCTTCAACCGAGATGAGAAGTATGGCCACCAAACAAGGAACGTCGTAGGGCAGTGGGGATGCAGGTGATTTTTATTCTCTACCCTCATCCTTTTCCTTTTCTGAACTGTCCCCCTTGATCTCAATGAACATGCATTGGCTGTGCTCAGAGTCACAGTGATGACCCAAGCATTGACCTTATATCCAATAACACATTGGAGCCTCACAACTGATACAGGATGACATCGATGCTATTAATGCCCTCAGTTTTCAATGGGAGACAGAGGCCCAGAAAACATCATTAGCTTCTTTGAGTCACATGGCTCACACGTGGCAACAGCAGTCTTGATCTGGACTTAACCAAGAGGCAAAAATTTCTTGCTAATTAGAAAAAGACTCTAGGAGTTCCATGTTGTGGCTCAGGGTTAATGAACCCAACTAGTATCTATGAGGATGTGGATTTGAGCCCTGGCCTTGCTCAGTGGATTAAGGATCTAGTGTTACTATGAGCTGTGGCGTAGGTCACAGATGTGGCTCGATCCTGGGTTGCTGTGGCTGTGGTTTAGGCTGGCAGCTGTAGCTCCGATTAGACCCCTAGCCTGGGAACTTCCATATGGGTGTGGCCCTAAAAAGACAAAAAAAAAAAAAAAAAGAAAAAGAAGCTAATGCCATCCTTTCTCGATGCTTCCCCTGGCCTTGTGCCTTTCATGATCTGCTCTGCAGTCCACCTGCCGGACACCTCTGAGTTGCCAGAGGACAGCCTCACTAGTTTCTCCATCCTCCCATCCCAGTCCTGTGCACGGAGCCAGTTCCCAGGGAAAGTTCACTTAAGGAGGATTGCTAACCCCCACTCTTCCCAACAAAATGAAGTCAGAGCATTTCAAACACATCTCATGGTTTATAAGAGCTCATGTGCATATGGAGTAAAAAAAAAAAATCCCTGATTTCTAATATGTACCTTATTAAAGTTATTAGTGTGTATTAAACTGCATGTAAAGACTGAATTCAAAGACTAGAAAAAGCTATTAAGTTTTTAATACAGAGTGGAAGTTGTTATTTTTAAAAATGCACCTTCTGTGTCATGTACACCCCAAATTAGACCTGCCAGAGAAATGGACTATTTTCCAGTTACCATTCATGTGGACTTCAAGAGAAAGCTGACTTATGGCAATTTCTGCTCGCTCAAGGGCCATATTTCACACTGCAAACTTTTAGCCATGCTTTTGTAAGTCATAATTAATGTTAAAACAGGCCTAAAATTATCACAATTTTTATGGTGGTGAATTACCAGGGAAAACCCATGAGTAAGTTCACCACAAACATTAGGTGGAATCATATTTTGTATTAGTCATGGAATAATGCCTTCCCCCCCAGAAAGATGCTTGGGATAAACTGGACTTTACTGGGCCTTCGTTTCTGGAGCTGCAGCAAACTGCAAGAGTCAGGCCAGCTTGCAGGTGGAGCTGCTTGAAAAGTTCTCTTAACACCATGCCGGGACCTTCAGCGATAGGTACTTCTGACAGCTCACTTTGAATTAAAAGCATTAGTGAAAGCCTTCTTTGTCCGTGGTGATGGAGAAACCACTATCATGGTTTCAAGTTCACTTTGAATCAATTTTGTGTGTTTTCTGTCTCTTTTTAAGTACTCCTTGCATTTCCTGCTATTTTTATATTTTGGTTTCAGTAGGAATTTGTTCCAAATCATTTATTTCCTGTACTTCTCTATATTAGTGAGAGTTCTCCAGAGAAACAGAACCTCTAGGATGTGTTTGTGTGTGTGTGTGTGAACATATTATACATAAAATACATATATGAAGAGAGAGAGAGAAAGAGAGAGAGAGAAATATTGATTTTTAAGGAGTTAGCTCGTGCAGTTGTGGAGGCTGGCAAGTCCAAGATCTGCAAGATAGACCAATAGGCTGAAGATCCAGGGAAAAGTCGAAGTTTGAGTCCAAAGGCCATCTGTTGGCAGGATTCTCTCTTTCTTGGGGGACCTCAGTCTTTTTCTCCTAAGGAAAGTCTTCAACCAATTGGATGAGGCCCATTCACATTAGGGGAGATAATCTGCTTTACTCAAAGTCTACTGATGAGAATTTAATATCATTGAAAAAATACCTTCATAGCCATATATAAACTAGTATTTGACCAAAGTTTGGGTGCCATGGCTTAGCTAAATTGACACATAACATTATCCATTATGATCCATGTCCTTTCAATCTCAGGTCCTAAAATCCTTGGTACTTCTGGGGTCTTGTGCCTTCTCTCACCCCCTATATCCAGTCTTTCCTTTCTTCCTCACCGTCCTCTCCATTCTGTTCCCACAGCCACATCCAAAGCCAGGCTCTTTCACCTTTCACCTGGACCCCAGCAGCCTCCTCCCAGTTCTTCCCACTGCAGCTCTGCTGCTGGATTCACTTCCCTGAGTCAGCTCACCTCCTATCCTCCTCTCAAGATTCTGTAGTGACTCCACTGACTGCTTCATTCACCTCAGCATCTTCTTGCTCCCTTTAAATCCATGCATCCCCTGGCTTCACACTGCCTGGTTCATCTTGCCAGCTTCTCCTCCTTTCTCTACTCACCTCATCTCCTCCTAGACCACTACCCTACTGTTTCCATTCTGACCTCAAGGCCTTAATTATTTGTTTGCCCTCATGCGGAATGATAGCCTGCATCCCTGTTTTTCCTTCTTCTATCCAGTGTGGTCTAACAGAAAGAATTCTAAATTTGGAACTTGAAAACTCCGACTCAAGTTCCAGAAACATGATTATAACAATACCTATTGTTTTTTTGTCTTTGTATGGCCACACCCATGGCATATGGAAGTTCCCAGACAGGGGTCCAATTAGAGCTATAGCCACCGGCCTACACCACAGCCGCAGCAATGCAGGATCCAAGCTGTGTCTGCAACCTACACCTTAGCTCATGGCAATGGCGGATCCTTAACCCACTGAGCAAGGCCAGGGATTGAACCTGTGTCCTCATGGATACTAGTTTGTTAACTGCTGAGCCATGATGGAAACTCCAACTTACCTATTACTATATAACAAAATACTCCAAAACTTAGTAACTTAAAATAAGTTATTTAATTAAGGTCATGGTATTATGGGTCAAGATTTGGGACAAGCTGGGTGATTCTTATACTCACCTGACATTGATTAAGGTTGCCTAGTGTATTCAGTGGGCAGTCTGGTCAGAGTGTCCAAGACAATTTCAACTCACAGACCTGGTGTCTTTGGGAAAAAAAGCTGGAAGTCTGGACTCAGCAGAGATTGTCAACTGGAGGTCTAAACATGACCTCTTCTGCATGGTCTCAGGGTAGTCAGACCTCTTACATGAAGGCTTAGGGCGATCATAAACAGTGTTCTGAACAAGATGTGCACTGTGCACTGTGTTGGACTGTGCCAAAGGCTGACTTGGTCTCATTCACTGCTGCGCCTTCTGTGCAGGGACAGTGCCTGCACATCCGAGGCACTCAGCCAATGCATCTTTATTGACTGACAGTGAGCAGTGAGATACATGTTCAGGGCTCTGAGCACAGCACGACCTTTCTTTCAACAACAGAGGTGAGCAGAACACCATGCAGAGTCAGCTTGCATAGAGAAGGCGCTCAGCATTGGATGGATGAAACCAAACGGCAGAAGGTTATGCTGAGCAGGGAACTAATGCATGTGCGAATGGGCAGTGGGGCACAGGCCATGTCCTCCAGGTTAGAAAGGTCACTGTCTTAGTCCATTTGGACTGCTGTCACAGAGTACCACAGACTGGCCAACTGATAAAAAGTTTACTTCTCACAGTCTGGGGGCTGAAAGTCCAAGTCAGCCCCCAGATGAACAGATTCGCTGTCTGTTCAGAACTCACTTCCTGCTTCATAGAGGACTGTCTCACTGCCCTTGTGTAATACAAGGGGCAAGGGAGCTCTCTGGGGTCCCTTTTATGAGGGCACTAATCTCCTCTTGAGGGCTCCATTCTCATGACCTAATCACCCAAAGTCTCCACCTCCAAATACCATCACTCCGGGGGTTAAGATTCAATGCATAAAACTGGGGGCACATAAACATTTAGCCCATAACTGTCAGAAAAACATGATTTTGGTGAGGGGCAGAAGGGATCCTCTCCTGATGCTTAAAATTCATCTCAGCCCTGGAGGGTATGTATACGTGAAAACATAGGGCCCCCTCCCTCCTTCCTGCATCACACTAAGAAAAAACGAAGGTTGGGTGCCCCCACCATGACTGAAGAGCAAACTGAAGGACTGGAATCCATGAAAAAATAAATAGCCAAAACTCAGAGAGGCATTTTATAGAACACAGGCGGGTAAAGAACATGTCTGTTTGTTCTCTTTTTATATCCCCAGCACTTATCCGAAGGCCTGGTACTTGGAAGACACTTGGCAAATGTTTGTTAACCAAAGACCAAGATGTCCCCTGGGCAATGACGGGAAAAAGAGTCTCCTCCAGCCCCTTCCCCACTCGCCAGGGGCGGGCACCAGCACACCCGGGGATCCAGGAGCACAAGGAGAGGTAGGGCAGGGGGACCCAGAGCCCAGCGGCAGAGGGCTGAGCCCCCGCTTCCCCTCAGCCTCTGCTCCCTGGGGGAGAAAACTGCCCAGTGATCCTGGGAAACCCTTGAACCTTTGGCTTCTGGATTTTCTCACTCAAGGAGTGAAACAAGGAAATTAATAGTGACCTCCATTCCCCATGATTATGGGGATTAACTAAACAGGACTTGCAAAGTGCTTTCAAAATTCAATTTTCAGGGCTGAGAAGGCTGGCTGCTGCCGTAGAGGGGACGGGCTTTCCTGCCCATGGGGTCACACCTGGGGCCTTTGTCAATAAGGAGAGTACTTTAATTTCAAGATGGAGATAAGCAAGGGTCAGACCAAGGACAGGAGAGATAGAGGCAAGGAAAAGAGGGGGCAGTCAAGGGATGGTGAGAGCAAGGCAAGGACCTTGCTCAGAGCAGCCCCCAAGCACTCCCTAAAGTGAGGGATCCAGGGTACCCACCCCTGTCCAGTCAGCAACACTGAACATCAGCTTCCCGTCTAGGGGAAATGAAAGTGATTTCGATACAGCTAAGGGCCCTTTTGGACTTGTCAACTCATGGCATTTCCAGCTTCCGGGGTGCACATTTGCCAAGAATAAAGGGAGCTGAGTTTTGAGTCACACCACATCCTTCGTTAATAACCTCGTCTTTGGATAACTGGAGTTCTCTAGAACTAGAATGTGGAACTATGAATATTGGGAAGCAAATAGTTGCTTAAAACACAGACCTAGAACTTACACCGTAAGTCCCTTCAAACTCATTATATTTCTCTTTTTGTTTAAACAAAACCAGAAAACCCCAGCAGAGTGGGAATAAATACGTTTAACTCCCTCTTTCTGAATCACAAGCTGGAAGTTTGTTACCTGGCTGAAGCATTGCTGTAGAAGTTTTCAATGGTCACCCCTGGGGGGCATCATGCAGGGTGGGAAGCATGCAGCTCAGGAGCTGCCTCCAAGGCCATCGATGAGCTGCATTGCCTGAGCAGGTCACCAAACTTCCCTGACTCACTGTTGTTACATCCGGAATGTTGGACTATCACGTGGGTTAGGGCTAATTTAGGCAAAGTGTCTTGCTCTGCAGTGACCCAGGATACCGCCTCAATCCATTCATATTGTCATTTTGGAATTTTAATGAATAATTAAACACTCGAAGCATGTGATGCTCTAAGTATTACAAACATAAAAATAGACATTCCTCTGTAGATACTTCCAATTTCTAATTCCTCTGTTAAAAAGACAAAGGCATTAAAACAAAACAAACAAACAAAAAAAGCCCTAGATACCCAGGCAGGGTCCTGATCACCCCAAGACTACATGTTGCAAAAAATCACTTTTTTTCTGCAACACAAGTAGAATTTAACTTGGAACATAGTAGCATCTTCAGAAAACTCACAGCATGGTAGAAAAGGGCTATGGGCCCACAAGTGCCCAGCTGTCACCCCTAGAGTACCCAAATCTGTGATTCTGTCCCATGATGTGTCGGTGCAAAAAGGAGAAACGCTTTTTGTTGTTATCAGGATGTATTGCGTGTATGTTTCTTTTGCCTCCCCCCACCCCCGTTAACATACCATCAAAGGAGCTGGATAACTATTCATATTACCTAGAGGTCATTTTTCCTCCCAAGAAACTCGCAGCAGGTCCCAGCAGGAAAGGGAAATAAGAATGTTCCTGATGATGGGGCAAGTGAGAGAGGACAGATACACGGTTTCACAGCCGTGGCCTGCGGAGGGGTCTCAGCTCGGAGGGCAACCTGATAGCAAAGCTAGACTCTCCAACTATCGATGTTCTAAATTGACGGCAATGAAAAGAATCCTCCCTGGACACAAAAGTACACTTGTTTTCAGATTAATGTACCCTGAATGTAAGCTTTTCAGCCCCTTCTCTGAAGGAGTTAACGCGTGCTTGCTTCCGGCAGAGGCAGAGCCTTGGTTGTGTTATTTTTGAAAGTATTTGCTTGCAGAAGTGACCTGACCACTTGCTCGTTGATACACAGAAGGACGGTTCTTTCCTGACATCTCAGGATACAAATTCACAAGGACACTAAAGAGTTTGTTGAAATTGGTCGCAACAGAGAGACAAGCCAGGGTGCACACTGGGTGGATGAGACTTGCTTCCCCCGGGCAAAGTCTAAATTCGTCTTTACTGGGCCGGCATTTCCTCCTTCCACTTGCTACAGAGCATCTCAGTTACCTGCTGTTAAGCATCTTGGCCTTATCTACGTGTAACCAATGCCCGTTTCGCTTTTCAAACATGACTACCAGGAATCCAGGGTATTGTATTGAATTTTAATGGGTTATTTTGTTTCTCGTGTGTTGGTTTCCAAAAAGTCCCATAGTGGTTTCCTCTTTCCTGGTCCTTTAAAAATAAGGTTAGGGATCCTCCTCTCTGATGATGTGGGGAGTCAGCATCTTTCTAACCGTTAGGAAGGTTCAGTGGCATTAAGATGTTGGAGGAAAAAAATCATATGGGGACCAATCCTTTAGGGTCTTTGAGATTAAGATACGGGATTTGCTTGAAGTCTAAAGGCAGTGAGGCCAGGGAGTGTAGACACCGCCCCCTGGATGAGTGCAGTCGTGGGAGCCTGTTTCAGCAAATGGTGTACATTATTAGATTGATTCCCACAAGTACCTATTAGATGCATAATTCCACACTCTTTATTAACACCCTTTCTCAGCATTTGAAGACTGAAGGGGCAGGTGTCCTTTACAGAAATGTGTGAGTCTAAGAGGTCGTCTTTTCTTTTTTTCTTCCTTCCTTCCTCCCTCTTCCCCTCTCTCTCCCTTCTTTCCCTTCCTTTTTATGTTTTGTTTTTTTTTCTTCTTCTTTTGAGAAACTAACTTCGGAATTTCATCCTTAGATTTCAGTAATTTCCTAGATTTTTGTGTCATGGAAAAGATTTTGTACCCAATGACCCTGGGGTTGATCTTGGTGTGAGTCACGCGGAAGCTCCCACAGATAACTATCATCTTTCCTAAGACCGCCAGGAAGGATTCTAGCACACCGTCCCCCTAAAGAGAATTTAGTCTCAACACAAGTATAAACACCTTTAATCAATAACAAGCTATCATGGCCTGGTTTTGAAAGCTGTGGGTGGTAAAACTAGCACTTCTGCATACAATGGTTGGAGGCTTTTTACATCGTTCGAATATACTATGTAACCAATGGTCTTAAGTGGTGAGCCAAGCTCTTTTTGCAATCAAGTAAGCTATAACGTTATTTTAATACATGCATAGTTTTCCTTGTTGCCTAAATCTCGTTTGGATAACTAATATTTTAGACAAATATAAGTCTATTTCAAAAAACACGTGTCATGCACTAACAGATAATTTGTAGACACATTCAATTCCCAGGTCCTAGTTATCATTCTTCCTCTTTCCCATGAAGCTAATACCCATCACACAGAAGTAGCAAAGAAAAGCCTGCTTATCTGGACTGTTGTAACAGCCAGCGTTCTCTCCCTGCCCCAGTCTAAGAACCACATCCATCCCATGCCAGCTATGCATTCCCAAGTCAAAAGTATATCTAATCCATCCTTTGGCCAAAAATTCTCAATGGCTTCCATCTATTTCTAGAATATTAAGCAGAAAGACTTCTGCCTGCCTTTCAAAGCCTTTGTAACATGCTCCCAAACAATCTCCCCCCCGCTTCTCTTTTACTCTGTTTTGTGTTGCCTTGAACACACTGTGTGCTTCCCATCTGCAAGTTCTGTTTACATTGTCCTTTTCACCAGAAACCCCCTCTCCACTCCCAGCTTCTGCTTGCTGAAATCCTCCTATGCATTCTTAGATCCCATTGGTCCATGAAGACTTTCTGATTTTCCTCACAGATTTTACCTTTCCTACTTTGCCAACAGAGTCTTTCCTTGATCCTTCCCTTGTTATAGCCATTTATCCACTGGAGATCCCAACCCTACGTGACTATACATTTGCAAAGGCAATATCATCTGTGTAGCCAACAACACTTTGCATTTAACTCTCTGTCTGTTGCATGAACTAAAGGACTGTCAGTGCCTCCTTTGAACCCAAATGCTGGCATCATAGATATTCAAATATGAAAGACCCTAAGCTGGTCCAATGTTTGAGGCTTCAGCTGGATCAGAATCACTGGGGACTCTGTGAGTGAGAATTGGACAGTTTTCTTAGACATGACATCTCAGCCATGATATCAAAGGCATGAGCCATAAAAGGAAAAATTGGATAAGCTGTACTTAATGAAGAACTTTTGCTCTGCAAAATACCCTCTTAAGGAGATAAAGTAATATGCTTCAGCCAGGAATATAATTCTTGCATATCATATATTTGACAAAGGACTAGTATTCAGAATACATAAAGAATACTCTAACTTCAACAGTAAGAAAACAAACAACTCAACTAGAAAGTGGGCAAGACTGGTACAGGCACTTCACCAAAAGGACGTAGAGATGGCGAATGAGCACATGGGAAGGTGTTCATTAGCCATTAAGGTCATGTCCATAAAAATAGAGGTATAATGAGATACTACACCCTACCTGTGAGAGTTGCTAAAATTAAAAAAATACCATCAATAATCCAGTGATAATAAGGATGTGAAGCCCCTAGATATCTCATGTGTTGCTGGTACAGCCCTGCTAGAAAACAGTTGGGCAGTTTTTTATAAACATACACTCACCACACACCCTTTCAGGCACCCTCCTGGGTATTTATTCAAGAGAAATAAAAAATGTATGTTCACACTAAAACTTCGACCCAGATGTGTATAACAAGGGTTATTTGTAATAACCCCAACCTGGAAACAACCCAGATATCCTGGAACAGGTAAATGGATAAGAACCCTGTGGTATATCCATACCAGGAATATCACTCCGTAGTACAACAGACCAAGTTATTAATTGATACGAACAACTCGGATGGATTATGCTGAATGTAAAAAGCCATTCTTAAACAGTTACACACAATATGATTGCATTTATATAACTTTCTCATTGTTGTAAAACTATAATAATAGCAAACAGGTCAGTGGTTGCTTGGGGTTAGAGCTGGAGAAATGGTGCAGCCCTCCAGGTAACAGAAGGGCATTTCTTTGTGCTGAAGGGACAGCTCTGTATCCTGATTGCAGTGATAGCTTCTAGAATCTAAAATCCCAAAAATCTGCGCGCACACACACACACACACACACAATGTTCATGTGAAGACTGTTGAAATCCAAGGAGGAGGTTTTTTTACTCGAATTAGTTAGTATGGTGCCAATATCAGGTCCTGGCTTTGACAATATACTGTGGTTGCATCTGATATCATCACTAATGTTACCAGCAGAGAAGCTGGGTGAAGCATATGTGAGAATTCTCCAATTCTACAACTTTTCCAAATCCTTGTGAGTCTTAACTCTTTCAAAATCAAAGGTTATATTAGAGAGAGCACAGACATACAATTACGTCAAGTGCCGCAGAGGACAGATACATAATGTGATAGAAATCTGCGCTAGAGGGATTGACCTGGTTGTGAAGGTCAGGAAAAGCGGGAAAGTGAGCCGAGATCTAGAGGAAGGGTAGAGGTTAATGAGGTGAAAAGGGCTGGGAGGTTGAATCCAACTCCCTTGACTTCGGAAAAGTTCAATAAGGTAGGAAAATAGTTCTTTCCGTGAACCTCCAAAGCGGAAACACATGAACATACAGAAAAGCCAGGAGGTTTCATCTCAGGTGGGTATGGAAAAAAGGCTCCCAGGGCTGAGAAAACCCCTAAGGTGCCAGGCACATGAGAAGGGGAGGGGAAAGAGGGATGGGTGCGTACCCCAAAAGTCAAGTTAGGAGCCCTTGGAGCTGGACCCGGAATCACTGCAAGGCTGCAGGGCTGTGTACTAACTTTAAATCCCCAATCACTAGCGGAGAAGGATTGCCCAA
Organism: Phacochoerus africanus; assembly: GCF_016906955.1. Classification (NCBI taxonomy): domain Eukaryota; kingdom Metazoa; phylum Chordata; class Mammalia; order Artiodactyla; family Suidae; genus Phacochoerus; species Phacochoerus africanus. The sequence continues at coordinate 128,339,189 of NC_062558.1, forward strand.
TTTCAAGCATCTATGGCAGGTAGAGGGGAATTGACTGTGTGCCTGGGAGCTGCTTTTACATTGTAAGAGTATTCCAGGAGAAAAAAGAGTAAACGTCAGACTCGGTTCCATCTTCATCCCTCCCCTTTCAGCTTGGACCATCCACCCGGAGGGGGGAGCTGAATGAGGCTCCCGGCCCCAGCCGCCCTCTCCAGAAAGGCCCTTGATGTCTTTGGACCACAGCCTTCTCATCCAGGATCTGAACTGAGACCAGATGACCTCCTGCTGACTCAGCCTCTGCATTTGGCGATTCTAGTCTCCTGGCCCCTGTCTTTGAATTATACTTTCATTTTTCCCTAACATCTCATCTTTAATTAACACTCAGCTTAAAAAGTGGAAGGAAATAGTCATGTCTCAGTTACAGAAAGACACTTCCTTATAAAGTCATCCTTTTGCTTGAGAGAGTCCAGTGGTGCTTCGGAAGCTCAGGTACAAGGTACAGACTGTGTCTACGGATCCCAGGAAATGATCCCGTGAGGTCAAATACAAAGAACCATTTAAAAAAAAAAAAAGAACATTTCACTGGCTAAGTTCAGATGAACACGAGAAACTGGATGTGTTACAATATAGCCTTCTGACCGAGAGAAGATTTACATTTTCTCTTAATACTCATTTGACTGAGCTAATATTTATACATTTAATAAAAGTTTCAACATTTTAGTTAAAAGGCTATTTTTATAGTAGTCCTCTGATCAGGAAGATTTAAATTAAAGTCATTAATGATGTCATGTTCTGTGGCTGAAGGCATAACAACGGAGGGAGTTCGACTGATGGTCAGAAATGTATTTGCTGAATAAAAAAAGAGAAAGACAAAGGCAGGCAGGACTAGGAAGAGTTTTTGGGGGGTTTTGTTTTGTTTTGTTTTTGGAAGGCTGACACTTTCTACTGGTCTTCCTTCAAAGCAACTTACTCCTTACCTTTCCACCCAATCTGATAAAATAATTACAAATATTTTGAATGACTGCATTAAAAGGTGGATTTAGAATGTTCTGTGCTCACTCACAATGGCCAGGTCTAGGGGTGCAGAATGGTTATGTACAGTTTCATTTTAACTCTCAACCAACCAAAACGTAAGTGTTTATCTTTAAGTCTGTGAAGCAGAAGCATCTAATTGATCCCACTTGGTAGACAGACAGTGAATAATGGGCCATTATATTTTGACAGACACACAATTGCCTTGAACTTGTCAGGAGTTCAGGTGTGGGGATCCAGCTACCTGGGGCAGTGGCTGGAATGTGATGGTTTCCGAGCCCCTGATCACGCATCTGCCCACTGAAGCCCTTGTAGGGCCCAGCTCCATTTCACGGGAATAACTCACCTATTCATGAACAATGAGGTTCAAATTGTACTTTTCTTTAACACAACATTAACTCTCAAAGAGCTGGAAATTCAGCACTCGGTTCCGTGAGCTTAGATTGCAAATCAGTCACTGAGAACATTATATGAGCAGTAATCCCATTAAATATATCATCTTGCAAATATCTAAATCCAGTTAATTAACTTGTATTGCAAAAGAGCTCGGAGATATAGTTTTCAGAGAGCAACCATACATTTTAGGGCCCTAATTATACTTAAAGCAAATTCCAGGCTCTACTTTATATACAAAATAGCTGAAAAACAGCCTTCTAAGGAAAAAAAGGGATTGATGGAGGGCTAAGTTTATGAGATTTGAACAGAAAAGATATTCAAACATCTAAAAAATTAACAGCTATCTTGCATAAACTTTTTACTTGCATTGTAGGGAGCTTTTTAATAAAAGGATTAAACAAAATCTGCCATTTTAATTAAAATTCATAGCAATACAATGTCATCTTTACAATGGTTGTAGAAATTAACTAGCTCTTGGATTTAGCGATCCTTCAGAGTTTGTAGTAATTTGACTTTAGCATGATATCAAAACCCACAGATGTATAAACTTTAAGATGCTCATAACAAAGACTTAAAAATAAATAATAATAATGATAATTTCACCTAATAAAAATCCCATTACTGAGTTAGAAATATATGACCAAAATGTTGAATATTTTTTCCATGGTCTGTAGTTATCTGGAATGTGTATGTATGTGGTTATATCACTGAAATGTATATATAAACATACATTTGCATATATTTATTTTGCATACAATTTGCATAGACTGTGTGTGTGTGTGTGTGTGTGTGTGTGTGTCCTCTGATGACACCCACTCCCCTTCATGTTTGCTTTTACTTGCTTCAAACCACTCACCACAGTCGATCTTTAGTGGTATTTGTGAGTAAAATAAATCCTCCCAGTATATGCTTTTCATTATGCTTAATGAAAAATCCACACCTTCTAAGTGTGAAATTCAAGAATGATTTATTTCTTAATAGCTTAAATTGTGGTTTCTCTAGAAACTATTGTTCAATATAGAATTATATGTTTGCTATTCTAAGAAGAATAGCAATAAAGCATAAGAATACTTTTGGCTCCAATAGAAGGCTGGGGAAGACACAGTTTTTAAAAGATGTCAACGGGATTGGATTTATTCATGCTGAAATCCATGACCCCATTTGGGGCACTGTGGTTCATTATCCTGAAGAATTAAGTCCCCAAAATATTCAAAGATTCTTCCTAATAATATCATTCTTGCTATCCAAATGTCACCAACATAAAACACACTATCTTATTAGGAAAATGTGTCTTACCAGATACTTATTCCTACCGGTTCTGAGGAGCTTGTTGTATTCAAAGAAGATTTAGAAAATAATTTAGTTCACCAACCAACCCTCTTTAGGCACTTTGCAACTGGAGTCAACAGAACATTTCTTAGCACCTAACCTCAAAAATAGAATCAATCAGTGGGTTTCTTTGTTGTAACACAGGCAGGCACTTCTGATAGACTGATAACTTCAGAAAACATAGACTGACTTCAAGAAGATGTTTTAGGAGTTCCTGTTGTGGCTTAGCAAGTTAAGGATCTGATGTCTTTGTGAGGGTGAGGGTTCGATCCCTGGCCTTGCTCAGTGGGTTAAGGATCTGGCCTTGAGGTGTACATCACAGATGTGGCTCCAACTCAACCCCTGGCCTGGGACATTCTATATGCCACAGGTGCAGGTGTAAAAAGAAAAAAGAAAGAGAGAAAGAGAGAAAGAGAAAGAGAAAGAGAAAGAAAGAAAGAAAGAAAGAAAGAAAGAAAGAAAGAAAGAAAGAAAGAAAGAAAGAGAAAGAAAGAAAGAAAGAAAGAAAGAAAGAAAGAAAGAAAGAAAGAAAGAAAGAAAGAAAAAGCTTTTTAAAACAACCACTTCTCAACCATCCCCCTAAGAGTTTGTTGCACATTTTCTAAGTACTGTTCAGCAGTGTGCATGAATAATTGTGTGTTCCTCCCAGCAGGGCTCTGAGGTTGGTACTAAATGAATCCCCATTTTACAGACAAGAAAAATCAAGGCTCAGAGATGTGTGATCTACTCAAGGCCAAAAATCTAGCAAGTTCAGAGGATGAGACTCAAATCCAGGTCCATCAGACTCCAACGCTCATGCTTTCCCCTCTCTGAGCTGCACCCCTGCATGAGTGGACACTTCTCACTATACCCTTAACTCTGCAGCACCTGGTTGTGCCTTTGTAAACACACACTGGTAGTTGAAATACTAAACGACCGTTCTTTGGTCATTTGTTAACGCAGCAGTGCAGAGGAGATTAGGCTGATACATTCCACAGGAAACAAGGCGTCCACTGGCTGAACCTGAGCAGACAGGACGTGGAAGCATGGAAATCCACATATGATATGGTTGATGGGGGGTGGGCCAAGAGCCCCTCACAGATACGTTTTCTTATGGCAGCCATTGTATCACTTATTTGGACACATTGTTTCATGCCAGGTGGGAAGAAAACTCTTGGGTTCCCGGTTGAGGACAGAAGTGGTGTGTATCCAGTGAAAGGGTTAAGCATCTTCCAGGCTGCCCCGCTTTCCCGGTCTCCTGGATCATGTTGTCTAAAGGCAAGACTCCAGGCCCCACAGCAAACTGAAGACATATCCTAATGACAGCATAATTAGAAGTATCATTGTGGTAATGATTCTTTTCATCAGGAGCACAGGCTGCACGAAAAAGGCCTCCCATTCAGCCGATTCCACCTGCTTTTTCCTTGCCTTTGCCCAGGTCAGTAGCGCAGGGTGAAGACCAGGTGTTTGACAAGTCCTCAGACTTGGGGCTCATCAAACTAATTAAAGAGAAACACATCCAAATTCTAGTGAATTATTTTACTTGAAAAAAAAAATGCTCCCCATTCATCTGGCTTGGTGGGTTTGATTAATGAAGATGACAAAGAAACTCTTGTTCCTGCAATCCACAGCCACTTGGTTCGGGTTCATTGGGTCCAGGGAGAGGCATCCAGGCCTAAATCTGGTCTTTCTTTCATACTTAAGAATCCAAAGGGTTGAGAAGTTTCTGATTTTATCAGACCCGCCAAGGCAGGAAAGGAAAGACAAAAACATCTTGATCCACTCACTCGATGTAGCCAGAATTTATTTGCTTAACTTAAATACCCCTTAGAAGACTTTCCATTATTTCTTTGTCACACGTAGAGTAATCCAAAACATTAGGAAAGCATTAGATTAATCAGTACATTTTAATATTCCTCCAACTAATAACCCTTAGAAAGAGGCCCTTCAGAGAAAGCTCAGTACCCATCCCCAGGGCTCCATCCCAGGACTTTCTCATTTTGTCTCCACCCTCTTGGGCAAATCCCCACTGGTGGTAAATATAATGAACAAGGCTATGTCAGGGTCTGAATTTGGAAGAGGAAAATAAAGGTTTTGATTCTTAATGGGAGTGATTTGTTTTAATCAAAGGATTTTTAATTCTTATGGATAATTGGGCATCCAAAGTACACCTTGGACAGAGCTGTTTGCTGCATTAGCAAGCTATGCCTGCATAATTAACCAAGGAAAGCACTTGAAGATAAATTTGAGCATTTAGATTAAATTTAGATTGAAATGCATATTGTCCTGCCACGTTAAAAATAAAATCCAACAGACATCCGTACTAATAAATTTAATATATTAAACAAAGCATAGATACTTAAGACAAAGATTTTAATAACGTTAATCAAATTCATCATGAGATTATGATTTTAAAACCCACGAGCTGTAAATACCCTCTTCAATTCTCCATATTCTAAAATGCCAAATTTTCCAATTCAGTATCTATACACTTGTCATTAAGATGTTAAATGACGGAGTTCCCGTCGTGGCGAAGTGGTTAATGAATCCGACTAGGAACCATGAGGTTGCGGGTTCAGTCCCTGCCCTTGCTCAGTGGGTTAACGATCCGGCGTTGCCCTGAGCTGTGGTGTAGGTTGCAGACGCGGCTCGGATCCCGCGTTGCTGTGGCTCTGGCGTAGGCCGGTGGCTACAGCTCCGATTCGACCCCTAGCCTGGGAACCTCCATATGCCGCGGGAGCGGCCCAAGAAATAGCAACAACAACAACAACAACAAAAGACCAAAAATAAATAAATAAATAAATAAATAAAAAATAATAATGATTTAGGCATGGGAACATCATTTTTAATTCCATCATTTATTTGAACCTAAAACTTAAAGAGAAACATTTTCTTTCACCAAGTTTTCTCTTAAAAGTTCGAATTCATATTTGGGAACATAGATGTATTAACGATTAAAACTATTTAATGAAAACATCTTTTCCCATCTATTTCTAGTCTGAATGCAAATCCAGTCTTGTCAATACATCTGAACCAGCTTTGACTCACAATGAAAATTATTTTATATCTGAGAAACGCATTCACATCTGTGATGTTCAATAATTTCCAAGTTTAAAGTTTTCGTATTTAATCAGTAAATTCCACATTCAGGTGATTCTCTTGTTTATCCAAAAAAGAGAAGAAACTCAACAAATAGATTAAATGGAGTCCGTTAAGACAGTATATCCCATGGGGTTTTAAGAAAAGCTAACTCTGCAGGATGTTAACAAGTATCGCGGGAGAGAAAGGTAAAATAGTTTTTCTTTAACCCATTATTATAAATATTGTATTGTATTGTATGGTATGGTATTATTTTAGTTTTGGCAGCACCCACAGCATGAGAAAGTTCCTGGCCCAGGGATGTGCCACAGCAGCAACCAGAGTCACAGCAGTGATAATGCCAGATCTTTAACCTGCTGAGCCACCAGGGAACTCCCTAAACATTTTAAAAATACAGAAAAGGTAAAAGAGTAAACAGCTCAGCAAAATTCCTTCAGGTAAACGAAGCTTAACAGCTTCCTTCACTACAGGTCTTCCCTGAGGCTTTAATTTCCCATATCCACAAGCAGTTTTCAAGAGGAGAGCAGAAAATGCATCATGTTCCAGATTTATTTGCAGCATCTTGCATATTTGATGTCCCCTTTAGCATGCTTGAAAAATGCTGGTTTACGGCATGTGTAGAGGTTTTAGGGTTTCCATTTAGAACTCTACCTGGTGCCCAAACAAGTTTATAAAGGGAAAGATGCTTTGGAAAAAATCATAGCTCGCAAAGGTCATCAACACCTGAAAGGTTCACAGTGTGAAGTTTACAAAAGAGTTTGGAAGCAGATTATCTTCAGTTGATTTAAATAAGCTATCTTGTTCTAATTTGCTAGACTCTCCTTTCTCAAATGGACTCAGGTTGTTATAAAAACCAGGCAAGGATCTGACACGGGCCAGAAAGTAATCCAAATGAATAAAGGTCTTGTTTCTCCCTTAATCCTACCATTACCTCGTAAAGTCCCTTAAAAAAGTGAAATGTGGCGAGCTTGATTTTTTTTCAATTGAATACGGACACTGAGAGTAGGACTTCTGAGAGCTAAGTCAGCTAGAGGCTTTGGCAAAAGTTATTCTGAAATTCTCCTTTGATTCTTTCTCTATGGTATGGAATTCAATTGATGCAAATGTGAAGTCCTGTGTTGCATTTTCCTACTTCCTTGCAAAGTTGCGTTGGATCTTGGAACACAGGGGTTCCCATGTTAATGGTGAAATCAGTTCTTTTGAGAGCACGTTGTAAGACACAATAAGAAAACTAGTATCTAAAGACAGTTGTAAACCTTTAAAATCATGTTTATTGTTTATCATGACTTATTTCACTTCCTGCTATGATCCTAATAAGTAAAACCCAATCCCCTTAACCAGCCTCATAGAAAAATTCTTAATATCTAAAAAATCAAATCTTATCTTCCACTCTTATTGCCGTACCAAAATAGTGCCTTAATATTACTTTTTTTTTCCAGAGTCTTCTTTTACCACCTAGGGAACAAAATCCCAACTATGGATTCAAAAATGACAGATTTTGTGGGTTTTACTTTTCAGAGATGATGTCATTTGCGGGGAATTGTTGGGTAAACCATACACTCTTTTGAGAAACCTGCAATTACCTCTCTGAATAAAGAGATCAATGTCATGTTTCTAGAAATAATGGCTAATGATATGTCTCCCGAAAGGAAGTGGCGTTATTAATTACCTCACTGTGAACACACAGTTTATAGACAGCGCTGAGGGCCACTCGCCCAATTAAGTATAATGACTAAAGCTTCAGTTAGTCCATCTGTACAGCCTTCTAGATTAACAAGCCTGCAGCTTTAGGAGGCTTGGAAGGCTGACATGCGCAGTGAGGAGGGCTCAGGCTGTACCTGGGCTGCTTGGGAGATTTCACATTATTTCCCAGCAGGAGGGGGAACACACGCGTCTCATTTTCAATCACCGGAGCTTTGTTTTCTTGTGAGCTCTGTTGATATCGAGCATCCCTCCCCACCCCTTTAAATGCTAAGGTGCATTCATTCACAAGATACATTTATATGTATTTCAACAGATATAAACATACTTAAAAGTTGAATATTCTATTTACATACGTATATGTAAATGATGTAAATGTAAATATAGAAACTGAAAATATTGTATTCAGATACCTATATGTCGACTACGAAAGTTATATAGCAGAGTAATTTATACATCGTTATATCATAAATTTATATATAAATTATAAGGGGAATTGCACAACTACATATTTATATTACATAAAAAATATAAACTATAAAAATATGGTAAAATATATAAAAACATAGTGCATAAAACATATTAAAATATTGTGTATTTTATATGAATACAGTATATAAAAGGGCACATATGTAAAAATATTAAAATATAGTACATAAAAATAAATACCCATTCACACATGAAGGTGACAAGAACAACCCATTATAACCCAAGGCAGCCAAGGTTAGAAGCTACCTTAGTCAAGAATAAAGCATGACACTTTTAAAATAATATATTTAAAATTAATATTATAATTATATTATAATATATAATACATACACATTATGAACACATATTTATTATTATTATTAAATGCCCTTGTTCTTTCAAGCAGTAATGCAGGCTGATTATGGAGCCCTTACCATAAATCCATGTTTTAAAATTAGTTTAATTCTTTTAAGGGAATAACTTCCTTTCCATGAGTGCTTTAGTATAATTTATTGCAGTGGTCCTACTTTGTTTGCCTCCTTATTTTTTTTTCTACTTGAGCTGCGTGCTGAGCTCTAAGGAATGATAAGCAACCCTTTGGGATGGGTTTTGGGTACCAAAAGGATGAAGACACCTGGGCCTCCTTCCTAGGCTTCCAATGGCCTCAGGCGAGTCCGAGAATCACAGTGTGATAAGGGCTGCAGCTGGACCCTGGGCCCAGTTTGGGTTCTCAAGTTCTGAGGGTTGCTTGGCTGCCCTGGGCTGCCCAGCCCCCTGATTTACGACTTCCACAATGAGCTAGCCCCTCCCCAGCTGGAGACAATCCCTCATCCTCCCCCAGGGCTTGGATGCATTAGGGATTCCCCTTTATAAGTCTCTTTGAAATCCTGTGGTGAAAAACAGGGGGCTGCCCTAACATCTGGGGGCTTCCTGAGCAAGTGCAGGACGGCCCGTGCCATGTCCTTTTGGATGGAGGGCAACGTCTGCTCTGCCACCTGTTGCTCCACTTTAGGTCATTCCGAAGGTCAGAAAACATGATGATTTACCCAAGACAGGTGGCCATGTGGAGCCCTGGGCTTTCCCTGCAGGGAAGGCACCTTGGCAGTTTCCAACCTGCTTGTTAGCTCTGCAACAATGATCAGGTCCGGGTGCAGGGGGCAATCGAAGCTCCCAGAAAATGAAAGCTGGATTCTCGAGCCTGTCAGCATCTGGGTTTTGCTTTGTTGTGTTTTTAAGCACAGTCATCCATTCTGTGTCTTCTTCCTCCCTTCGTTCATTCAATATTCGGAAATATTTTCTGAGCACCAAGCACGTGCCAGGCATTATTACCTATGCGGAGAAATGGTGAGGCAAGTTCAGACTCCATCTCCACCACCTACTGACAATGACCTTGAATAAATTCTCAACCTCTATGGCCCTCAATTTTCCCACCTGCAAAATGGGGACTATACTCTCTGTGTCAAAGGGTGTCTGTAGAGATTACACGTGATGAGGTACCACATGTAACGTGCCTGACTGTCTAATAGAGTTGAGGAACTCGGTTGATGTGTGTTCTCTCAGTGCTGCTCCAGAAGGTTGGTCAAGGCATGTGCCCATTTGTCACTAAGTCAGGAGTCATCACCCTCTCCAGCTTGGCAAAATGCTGGACTCTCAGTGGCTCTCACCTGGAGCAGAAGCAACTCTTTCTTTCTGGGTCGGTGGGCACTTGGTGTTGCAGTGGAGTTAGTAATATCGTATGTCTGGGAGTTCCTGTTGTGGCCCAGCAGGTTAAAGACCCAGTGTTGTTGGAATATGCAACCCCTAGCCTGGGAACTTCCATATATGGTTCAGGTGTGGTCCTGAAAAGAAAAACAAACAAACAAAAAAATCTCAGGCCTTTCAAACAGATTTGCTCTTCATCAAACCCAAAGGAGGCCCAATCCAACTGCTGACCCATCTGGCCAGCTGAGGCTTTGAGAGTGCTGCAAATGCAGAGCTGTGAACAGAGGAACCAGAGGATGTGTCTGGCTTACAGGGCAGATGGAGAAGCCATGCTTTTCTAATCACATACAGCCCCTCCTGTTCTCTGGGCCTGTGGCTAAATCCAGCAGTCAAGGATGGATGAAGGGTACCTGAAGCTCAAAGCTGTTGATGAGAAGTTTATAAATGCTTAACGGCAGCTCGGGTTTTTCCATTATATATGAGTATGCATATATATATATATATATATCTAATGCCATGAAATAAAATGTAGAAGTTTTTAAACCACCCATAATTTCACTGCCCCAACATAAATATTTTCTTCATTATATAGTTACTCCTAGTCTTTGCCCTTAAACTTTTTTACATAGTCGTAGTCGTATATGTATATACTTGAGTTTTAAATTTTATGTTGTACCATAACCACTTTTCCATATTCTTCCCACACCTTGTAATTTACATTTCAATAACTATACTATTATATTACCAAGGAAATGTACTGTAATTTATCTAAGCAATACCTTTCTGTTGGACATGCACAGGATTGTAGCATTTGGCTATTATGGATAATCCTGCAGTTGATATTTTCATGCATAGAACTTTTTTATTTCAAATTGTGTTGTAAATATGATATTGTTATTAAGGTTTCTTGGGTTTCGTTTTGTTTTGTTTCGTTGGTCTTTTTAGGGCCGAACCCACATCACCTGCAAGTTCCCGGGCTAGGGGTCGAATTGGAGCTGTAACCGCTGGCCTACACCACAGCCATAGAACCTCGGTATACAAGCCGTGTCTGAGACCTACACTGCAGCTCAAGGCAATGCTGGATCCTTAACCCACTGCACGAGGCCAGGGGTTGAGCCTGCGTCCTCATGGATACTAGTCAGGTTCATTACTGCTGAGCCACAATGGGAACTCCTATTAAATTTTTTAATACATTTGTTCATGGCATTACATTATCTCTCTTCAGCTGTATATTATTTTTCCTAAAGTTTACTCTCAAATGAAAGCGAGTCAGTGTGAAACTGCCGTTTGGTGAAAAATTGTCTCTCGTGATGACTTGTGATGCTGAAGATACTGATCTTGCTTCAGTCAGCTTCCCATTCAGACTCCTCTAGGATGTCCTGTGCTTTTACTTTGTGGAAGAGAATTTGGGGCAGGGGTCTTCTCTGGTCTAAGTTCTTGCAACAATTCCCCCCCCCCCCCCGCTTGGTCTAGTCTACCTATACAGCTTCATGGAATAAAGAAGGTCCCCGCCCTTGCGAGAAGGAGAAGGACAAAGCAGTCGGTCCTTAGATGCCCATAGCTTGTCACCTGGAAAGGAGCTCCAGGCCAGAGAAAAGCGATGTGCCGAGCAAGTCAGAAGCCTCTCCAGCAAGGACGGTGCCCGCCCCGGGTTCTGCCCTTCCTGGGAACATCCCACACTCATTCTTTCTTCATCTGCTGACTTAGAGGTATTCACCCTGTAGTAGGCTTCAGACACTACTGAGCCAACTTCCTAACTTTTAAACCTAGGCTTAACTAATCCTTAGCACTTGTAAACAAAGGCACATGAAATAGAAGTGTTCTCCTAATGGGTTTGCTTAGAGAAGAATTTTTACTCGAGATTTTATTTTTTTAATCTTATGAAGGAAAGTTTTAAAAAGGAGGTAACGGAGTTCCCTCTGTGGCACAACCCAATCAGTGGTGTCTCTGGAGCTCTGAGACGCAGGCTCAATCCCCCCTCCCTGGCCTGGCACAATGGGTTAAGGATCCAGCTTGGCTGCAGCTGCGGTGCAGGTCACAACTGCAGCTCCAATCTGATCCCCGGCCCAGGAACTCCGTCTGCCTTGGGGCAGGCAAAACAAACAAACAAACAACACAAAACAAAACAAAAACACAGTTAAAAAGAAGGTGGGGAGGAAGTTAAAGGGCAGAAAGTTTCCCCTTTGAACATTCTGTTAAGATTACTTAATCCTATTTTCAGCTTTCCTAAACAGATGGGACAAGAACTTACAGCTGTGGCAACTTCCCTAACTCTAAAGAATGACATTTCTGAGAAGGACTTTTATCAATCCATCCATACCTATCAATGGAGAATTCATGCTACCATAAAGTAACAAATGCCAAAGCATTCACTTATTTACTGTCAAATTGAGATTTGATGGAAGAAACAGCCAGGCAATTAATTATATTTTAGAACCATGCATCTTGGCTTTGAAGTTAAATGTATTTCCCTGTGGCTTTATATTGAGAACAGCTTTTATTAAATTCAATTACTTTTCCCTCTGGTCTGCTCCATAAAGGAACACTCATAGAGAAGGATGGCTCTTAACAGAATTATTTCCACTAGAAATGATGACGATCAAGTAGAATTGGTCACTAAAAAGTTGGTCCTTTATAAGCAAAATAACAGATGATATGGTGTGTTATTGGTGTTCAGGCTTAACTGCTTTCTCATCAGTCAACAAAGAAAAGCAAAAAAGAAAAAAAGAAAAAAAAAAGGAAGGAGCTCCTTATTTTCCATTTTGCATCTTTCTTGCCTAGTCTGCCACCTAAACAAACACCTTATCCTTTTGCAAAGAAACTAACTCAACTCATCTATGAACTCTTGGACCATAACCTTCCTCTCAAGATGCTCTTGGCATTAGAGCATTGATGCATTGTTAGATCTGGAGAGAGTCCAGAGCAACTGGTTGAGAAATATCGTTGGAAAGCAAGTCATCGATTCTAGACTCACTTCTGTCTCTAGCCGTATCAGACTTAAACATTTCTGTTCCATGAATCTTATCTTATTCATCTGACCAGCAGGCACAATGGTTCTTGCCCTCCCCATCCCATTTGGCCATTTTGAGGACCATTCGAGATGGTGAGTAATAGGCAAGCGATAATTGCAAAGCATTGGTACCATTGTTAAGAATAACATCTGACCTAGCAGGTTTCTGTTTCAATGCCTTTTAAAACAAACTTTGGTTTCTTGTCCCAGAGTGCTCAGTTGTATCTTACTATATGTAAAGAATGATTTTTCTCTTCTTAGCCACAGAAGCAAAACTGTTTTTTTAAAAACTTGATATGTGATTTGGTTAGAAAGTGACTGCAAAAGTTGCCTCCATCATTGGCCAATCAGGTGGCAGCACCCGACAAGGATAGTTTCTAACGAAAAGTATAATGTATTTCTGCAATAAAATGACCAATTTTACAAGTCCCATGAATTGCTTTAAAAATGCTTATATTAGGATCAAAAGCTTCAGGGCCACCTGGGACCAATAAGAGGTCTGTTTCTTTCAGAAACATCACCTACTTTAGCCCCAATCCTATAGTTCTGGCTTAGTGAAATTAAGAAGCATGAAAAACACAAGGCAAGCCCGAAGAGCTCATAGAAGAATCATGTAGGTAAAATTCAATATTATGGATGGGTAATTTTCCTCCAAGTTTGTCACAGAAAGGAACCAAGGCTACAGCCACAATCAGTGTGCCTTCCGCCAGCAACACACCTCCAAATCTGGATTCAAGTGCTCAGCAGTAAAATCAACACGTGGCCTGCCTCCGAGGCCTGGCTCAGTGCCACTGAACTTGGTTGCTCAGTCATGCTGTCCTCCCTCGTTTTTCATTGCTGATACTGTCAGGGACGTGAGTTCCCAGCAGCGTTAGTTTCATTAGGCATATCATTACCACGACGTGGGGAAAAGCTCCTCTGTGACAGAAGATCGTTAAACTGCCACATCCGAACTTCGAGCGATGGAACGTATTTCCTGGCACCTTCTTTGGGTACACGGGTCCCGGCTGTTCTGTTGGCTTTAAAAGAAAGGAAAACCAGAGACATCCAGATGTGTTGACGTCACCGCGGAGCGATTAAATCCCTGAAACGTTCTATGCAGTGAGATCAAGGTGGGGCTACCTAGGAAATGGCTCTGAGCTTAATGTGGAACATAGTATGACCACCATGGAGGGGTAAGAAGCGGGTATAGCATCATTATCACACTAGCACGTCGACTGAATACCCTATGCCATGGTTTTGTCTAAGATCCCAGGGAAGACATGAGAAATCTGCCAGCTTGTAAACTGCACTAGGAAAAGACCCTGTCAGTCTTAACCAATTAATCCATCGATAGAAACATAAGGCTCAACATGTCCTATGTTCACTAAGGGCTTTATAAATAAAAGCATGAGCAACCTTTTAATGTTAGGGGGAAGCCTCCAGTAAGTTCATAAAGTAAGTACAGATGTCTCACCACACCCTCCCAGCTCCAGCCATCCAAAAATGGGAAAAGAGGTGAACTTCCTTCTGGAGACTAAGAGGGGTGCCATTCCTTCACCAAACACTTCAAGGGTTCATTTGCATAGAGACTACGAATATGACCAGACTCAAGGAGAAAGAAGAGCCCAACTTTTCACTCCGTTTTTGTGAGAAAGCAGCACAACCCGGAAGGCATTTGATGCTTCTTAATCTGTCCTTATTAATGTGCCTAGGTGAAGGTCAGGGCCTCATCTCGAGGCTGACCCCGTGGGGTTCCTTCAAGGGTAGCAACTCCAGTGAGAAGGCTCGAGGCTGAGGTCACTGCCCCAAGGCTGCTGGGTGGCAGAACATCAAACCCCCAAAGAATCTGAGGACATTCCTCTCTCCAACTCAGATCTACTGCAAGGAAATTTGAGAAAATGTCACATTAATGAAGATTCAAGAGGACACTGAATCTATAAAACGGAAACATCAATTAACAGCCTAAGAGCAGAAAGGAGCATATAGACGCTTAAAATAAAATGTCCACTCTGCAAAATTTTGATGGAAGTAATGAACAATAAACTCAATAATGTAAGAATTCATGAGTTACTGTTGTGGCTCAGTGGTTTAAGAACCCGACTAGTATCCATGAGGGTATGGGTTCTATCCCTAGCCTTGCTCAGCCGGTGAAGGATCAGCATTGCCTAAAACTGCAGTGTAGGTTGCAGATATGGCGCTGATCTGGTGTTGCTGTGGCTGCAGTATGGGCCTGCAGCTGCACCTCTAGTTTAACCCCTACCCTAAGAACTTCCATACGCCACAAGTGTGGCCATAAGAAAAAAAAATAAGAGATTAATAGCAAAGCCACCTACCAAAAACTGTAACTGGATTTGTCTGTTTTTCCTTTTAGATCTGTCAACATTTCTTGTATATATTTTGAAGTTATTATTAGGTGTGTACAAATTAAGGATCATCAAGCTTCTAATTGAATTGAGTATTTAGCACCAAGAAATATGCATTTTGAAACATGAGTATGTTTTACCTTTGTTAGGTAATTACCCTGGAAGATAATTAGGATTAGGTGAGGTTATGAACGTGGGGTCTTTATGATTGAATTACTGACCTTGTAAGAAAAGGCACTAGAGAATTTACTCCCCCCTCTTCTCTTTCTCTCTCTCCCTCCGCCTCCCCTCCCCCTCCCTCTTCCCCTCCTACTCCTGCCTCCCTCTCTCCAGGTGCAAGCACCCCAGAAGGGCCAAGTGAGTACACAGAGAGAAAGGGGCTGCCTGCAAGCCAGGAAGCATGTCCTCACCAGAAAATGACCATGATCCATCAGCCTTCCAGCCTCCAGAATTGTGAAAAAACAAGTTTCTGTCATTTAAGCCACCCAGTCCATAGCATTTTGCTATGGCAGCCTGAGTTAAGACAACCTTAAAACAGACTTTGTCTGGGGAGTTCCCGCGCTGGCCAGGCAGAAACAAATCCGACCAGTATCCATGAGGATGCGGATTCAATCCCTAGCCTCGCTCAGTGGGTCAGGGATCCCACACTGCCTTGAGCTTTGGTGTAGGTCGCAGACACAGCTCCAATCCTGCATTGCTGTGGCTGTGGTGTGGGCCAGCAGCTGTAGCTCCGATTTCACCCCTAGCCTGGGAACCTCCATATGCCGCAGGCGCAGCCCTTAAAAGCAACAAATAAATAAGTAAAGAAATAAATACTTTGATAGTAATATAATCACGCTACTTCTTCTTGGTTAGCTTTTTGATAGGTTTTTCATCCTTTACTTCCAATCCATCTGTGTCTTCATATTAAAATGTATTTCTGGTTAACCGCATATAGTTGTTTTTTTGCTTTTGTTTTTTAATCCAGGCTTTCATTTTTATCTATTAACTGGGCTGTTTAGTTCATTTACATTGTATGTAGTTACAGGTATAGTTGGGCTTTGTTTTCCTATGTGACCTTTCTATTCTTTATTCCTTTATTCTTCTTTTCCTGGTTTCTTTTAGATTACAGGTTTATTTTGTTATTAGACCTCCATAGTCCCCCATAGTCCCCCTTCAACTATCATTCTATGTACTTATTTTATTATAAAAATTCAAACATACAGAGAAATTGAAGGAATTATATAAGTGAACACACAAGTCCTCACGACCTAGATTCTATATTCATTAACATTTTATCGTATATGTTTTCTCATAATTATCCATCTATTCAGCTCTCCACCCATTCATCAATTCACCTAGTTTTTAGATGGATTTAAAATAAGTTGCAAACAACAAAAACACTTCGCCCTTAATCACATAAGGATGTGCAATATTACTAGAATATATTTGTTTATACATATTAGACAAAATGTACACACAATGAAATGAACAAATCTTTTTTTTTAATTTTATTTTTATTTTATTTTTTTGTCTTTTTGCCATTTCTAGGGCCGCTCCCTCAGCATATGGAGGTTCCCAGGCTAGGCGTCGAATCGGAGCTGTAGCCACCAGCCTACGCCAGAGCCACAGCAACGCAGGATCCGAGCCACGTCTGCAACCTACACCACAGCTCACGGCAACGCCAGATCGTTAACCCACTGAGCAAGGGCAGGGACCGAACCCGCAACCTCATGGTTCCTAGTCGGATTCGTTAACCACTGCGCCACGACGGAAACTCCTGAACAAATCTTAAAGGTACCCATTCAGTGAGTTTTAACAAGCACACTCACCTGTATGACCCAAACGCCTAACAAGAAAGAAGACGTTGTCATCATCCAGAATGTTCCCTTATGATCCCATCTTCCTAGTCAATCCCCACTTTAATTTCCCCAGAGACAAACACTATTTTAATTCTGTCTCTGCTATGGATTAGTTTTGTCTATTCTAGAATTTATGTAAATGGAATTATACAATACGTATTCTTTTTGTACCAGGCTTCTTTAACTCAGCATAACGAGTTGGAGATTTCAACCATGTTGTTGCTTTTATCAGCAACTTATTACTTTTCATTGCTTAATAATATACATTGCTAAGTAGTGTTCACTCTAATAGCTTTGTAGTTAGTGTGTATATATATATGTATATATATACACATAATATTTATTATATATTTATCAACTTAATACTATTAAAATACTATACCATTAAAATACTATATACTTTATATAGTATTACATGTAACATATACAGTATTACCATTTTAATGATAAATCTAGACATTTAAAAAAATTGACCTGTTTGTTTTGAGATAATTATAGATTCACATGCAGTTCACATGCAGAGGTAATATAGAAAAATATGTTTACCCAGTGGTAACATCTTGCAAACATCTATTACACTATGGTTAATATAACAGCCAGGATATTTCCATCAATACGGTCAAGATACAGGACTTGTCCAGCATCGCATATGCATCTCCTATTGCACTTTTGTGTCACATACACTTCTCTCCTGCTCCCTACTTCTTCCCTAATCTCTAGCAACCACTAATTTGTTCTCTAATTTCTACAGTTTTGTCATTGCAAGAATACTCTATAAATTCACTCATACAGTAGGCAACCTTTTGAGACTGGCCTTTTTTCACTCAGTACAATTATCTGGAAACTTGTCCAGGTTCCTATGTGTATCAGCCATTTATTCCTTTAATGCTGACCAATGGTCAGTTGAATGGATATACCCACACTTTTTAACGACTCACCTGTTAAAGCACACAGGGTTGTTTCTGGTTTGGGGAATAACAAGAAAAGCTGCTGTAAACATGCATGTACAGGTTCGTATGCAGACATAACCTTTTATTTGTCTTATTTGTTTATCCTAGAACCAAAGACCGGAGATTACCTTATTGAACCAACTTGGGCACATGCCTTCTTCAGAACCAGTCCCTGGGGGGAGAGTAGGAGATGAAAATATGTGCTGATTGGCTTAATCTCTGTCATGAGCTCCACCTTGGGGTGAGAGGCTGGGGTCAGATTTCCTAGAATCATAGGAAACCCCACACAGGATATGAATGGTTAGGAATGTTGGAGCACAGAGAAGGGATCAGTGCAACATCACTCAGGGAAGAGTCTATGCTGCAAGTAGCTCTCTCTCTCCCGGTATGGGTCTAACCTCAACTTCAGCCTTTTCTCCAGACTTTCGCATGTGCTATTTGCGACCATATGGCAACCAGTCACCTCTTTTCCCCTTCTCCTACTTCCCACAACTAGCTCCCTCAGCCCACACTAAATGGTCCTTGATCCTTGGTTCCTGTTTTAGAACTTGTGTTCAGTGGTCCATCAGGGTGAACCTGCTCCCGCCCCAGGCACTTTAGCCCTTTCCTCTCTGCATGACCGCACACTCCATCATCTGCTGGGGCAAACTGTTCCAGAGGGCTGGTAGCCTCTTTTTTTTTTTTGAAATTTTAGAATTTTAAAGAAGGAAGGAGCGAGAGGGACTGGAGAAGACCAGACCTTCTTGCTGCTTCAACACTAGAAATTCTGCCGATTGCACTGCCCCAGGCTTCTTGGCAGCGACAGCCCATCCTTACCTTACTCTGACTTGGTCTCTGTCCCTCCTGCCTCCCATCAACTGTGCCCCTTCCATACTAGTAGCTGCCATTTACAAAGGCGTACTACATCACATGCCCTCTTAGTGTATCACATTTATTAACTTACTTCATTCTCGCAGTGACCAATTGCGCCATTTTAAAGATGAGGAAACTGAAGCTCTGAGAAACTCACTGCTCAAGGCCACACAGCTAGTAAGCATCAGAATCAGGATTCAAGTCCAGGCCTTCCAGCTCTAGAGCCCATGTTTCAACCACTGTGCTGGCTCCCCCATCATTCAGAATTACCATGGCTCATCACTTCACTTGAATTTGGGGGGCTAACCAATTCAATAACTTTCCTCAGTAGTGCAATTAATGATAAATTAATGTAAGATAACAAAGGCCAGCAGTCATGGGACACAGATTTCGTGCTGGGTTCTGCACTTATTATGTTGCTCAGGTCATACAGAAATACTATAGGAAAATAAGGCTTAGAGAGTGTAGCTAATGAGTTCAAGGTCACTCGATTATTTAGCAGAGGGTCTTGAGCTTGAACCCAGTCTCTTGATGCTAAAGCCCATAACCTTGGTCACCGGCCTGAGGAAGGGCTGCACATCGGCTCCTTGGTCAAGTTTAGTCCAGGAAGGATCAGAGTTTCTCTCTCAGGAGGCTTTTTATTCCCCACAACTCCAGTTCATGACACCCAAAACAGGGCCTTGGGTGCCGAAGTTTTCTGGTAATAAATACACCAAATGACTGGTTTACTAGAAGTCCAGTGTGTAGATGGCACCACCAGACAGATTGGATTGATTCTGAGCTAAGTTCCTTAAGAACAGAGCTTATGTTTATTTAATTTATCCATTTATACTTAATAATTAGCACAGAGCCTAGCATATAATAGCAGCTCAATAAATATTCAACCAATGAATAAGTGAATATTTTTTCTGGCTTGAGAGGGATCATCCTCTTTTTCTTTTTTTAACTTCTTTCCCGGTGATGTGGCAGGTTTTCCCCTTGCTGAAAATACACATCACAAACCAAAGCAGGAGCGTATGTGGTCATAATCCACTTAGCTCCGTCATTAGACCTTAAGGTGGCTAAATTCAGTTGACGGAGGTGTTGAGTAATGCTAACACTACCTTGACACCTTTTCAAAGGCTGAAACCACTCGGAAAACTAAAATAGGAGGAAAGCCAAGGAGAAAGAGATGCAAAAAGGAGAACCCACCAGAAAGAGCAGAAAGTTCGGGTCAGACATTCCGAAGAAAGAAAGGAAGAGGAAAGACTGAGACCAGTAAAATAGAAACCACAGAGTAATTCCAGGCAAGGGAGGTATCAGGAAGAAGCTCAAAACATGGGGCCAAACCAAAGATTACAGAGCAACTTTGGAAAAGCAAAAGGTCAGAAGGAAGGCAAAAGTCAAATAAATAATGAAATCTGCATGAATAAAACCTCCAGTGGGGTCCTGATCAACACAACTTGTCACGTCCAAAGGAAAGGTCGGCAAAGAAGGGTACCAAGAGATAGAAGAGATTAACTAGGGAAGAGCTTTGCTTTCAGAACTTGATTTGCTGACTATTTTTACAAGGAAGGTGAGCACACACGTTCAGTGACATCAGTTTCCCAGGAATGGCTGGCGCCTGTTTGCATACCCACAAATAAAAATAAAGAAAAGCTCACTAAATTGCTGGCCTATTTTACTATGGTTTTTAAGACAGAGCAAAAGCTAGGCTTTCACTGACTATCGATGGCTTAGAATTTTCCAGCAAATACTTTGATGGATGTCTCTGAAATGTTCTTATCCATTCTCCGATGGATGCGGAGTTGCTGGGTTGTCTCTGTGGTCTAGAAATGGATTCTGTGAAACCCATGCAGGGGCCTTCCTAATGTGTATTTAGGACAATGTATCTCTGAGAGGAAATTTGCCCAAAGTCATCTGGAAGGAAGGGTTCATTGCAAAAGGAGGTGCCATCTTGCCCCCCATCAAGCTGGTTGGAACAATCAAACCTCAAGTCTTTGCCTTTAGTGAGCCTCTTGGGTTACTTTGCTTCATTGTGGGGCCACCTGTAAAAAGAGTCTGTCATTTTAGGGGTGATTTTTCAAAATAGAGAATTACCCAGGAAAGTGTAGGACCAATCAAACCCCACTGTCTGCTCAAACCACACCTTCTCTCTCTTCCCAGTGGGAATACCCCAATGAGATCCAGAGACATGCAGATCTAGAATGACTCTGAGTAACCAAAAGCAGTTACCAAGAGCAACCTGGAAGTAAGTGGGAGGTGTGAGGACCTCCTCTCCAAATTGCTGCCTATACGAATATTATGAATTGCCTTAAACCCACCCAAAGATCTGAAAAGCTCTTTTCTGCCCTGAGCCTTTGCACATGCTATTCCTTCTGCCCTTCCTGCATCACTGAGCCCAGACTTCTGGTCTTTCGTACGTTAGAGAACTTCTTCCAGATTCCTGGTCTTAAGTCGATTCCCTGAATTTATTGACTCACCGAGGTCCATTCTTCTCCTTCCCAAATGTGCTGAACTGTAATCACATACCCAGTTGTCTGATCGTGTGTTCAATACCAGCCCTGGTGTCCCTAGACTGAGAGCCCCATGAAAAGGACTTTGCTTTCATCTTTACCACTGGATCTTCGGAGTCCAGCAGGGTGTCTGGCACACATAGTGGGCCGGGTGTACATAGTGGGTCTAGAGACATTTGCTTCACAAATGATGGCAAAATCCTAGAAATCGCTCTATTCATAGATGTGTGGCTGACTCTATGAAGCATTAACAAAGCTGACCAAGCAAAGTAGCTTTCCATTAAGGACATCGTAAGGTTAAAAATATAGAAAACTGCAAAATTTAAAGAACAAATCAAGGATCTATAACAATATCTTATGCAACCATTTTTTACCTGTCTGTAAAGTCCTTGTAATAATGCTGCAGGAAATTCTTCAAGTGAGATGGAAATATTACATGGAAAGCTGGATCTTCAGGAAGGAACAAAAAGCATTAGAAACCATAAGATTATTTTTTCACTTCATTTCCTTAAAATACATATGACCTTAAAATATTGGTTTTAAGTTATAATATTATAGATATATAATATTATAAAGTTATAATCTTGTAGAGTTTATAATGTATATAAATATAAAACATGACAATTATAGCAAAAAGGATGGTGGGTAGAAACTAATAGATTTAAGATTTCCCCATTTCATGTAAAAGTATGCAATATTAACTATAAGCAGATTTTAAAAAATTGATACTGTAATCTTCAGAGCAATAAGTAAAAATGAAGAATTATAGCTAAAAAGTCAACAGATTAATTAAAAGGGAATTCTCAAAAATATTTAAATCAAAAGGTGGCAGAAGAGGAACAACTGAAGTTTAAAAAGGGGGGGTGACTGGAAAAAATATAAAAAAGAATGCATATACATGTATAATTGACCCACTTTGCTATACAACAGAAATTGACACAACATTGTAAATCAACTATATTTTAATTTAAAAAATGGGCAGTGACAATTGGAAAACAAATAAAATGGAAAATAGTAAACCTAATCTCAACCATACTGATGTTTACATTAAATGTTAATGCTATAAATATTCCACTTAAAAGAGATATTGTCAAAACATACTTTAAAAAGAGAAGCCAACCATGTTCTGTGCACTTTGCATTGTGTTAACTGATTCAAGTCTCATTATAATACTATAAGGCTCTCTAAGGCCTTGAAAGATGAAATAAGTCACCCAGCTCACCACCAAGGGGTGGAACTGGTTTTAAACTCAGTGGTGTGTGTTCCAGGACCCATTAATCTAAGATTTATAGAATAATCCTGATTAAAATATTAAATCTGGATTTAACCTAATATTGTGGTACATCTGTATTTTGAGGATGGGAGGGAGGGAGAAGAATGGAAGTGAGTATAAGATAAAATTGACCTTATCCTGTACAATAGAAGATGAATAGAAAATGCCGAAAACTCATGATCTGATGGTGTGCACTACAAATTTAACTTTTTAAACGGAGATACATTGCAAAAGAAAGAAATAGAAGAGGTCTTTAGCTGAAGCTGGTCTTGACAGTGGACAAAGAGGGCATGGGACTGTTATTTTTAATTTTTTGCCTTTTAGCAATTTTTGACCTTTAAAATTATTTGCATTTATTACTTTGACGAAAATGCATTTAAGAGAAAGAAATAAAAGACATGTTGAGTGACCTAGCTCTCAGTTTGCTAAGAATGAAGCAAAGACAATAATTTTCTTATTATGTGTGGTATTTATTTGTTTGTTTGTTTAGCTATCTAAAAGGATTGACTCAAGTGATTTTGGAGGCTGACACGTCCCCATTTTGCTGTCAGGAAGCTGGAGACCCAGGGCGGCTGGCGGTGTGGGTTCAGTCTAAGTCTGGAGGCCTGGGAACCAGAGGAGCTGATGGTGTCTATTCTAATCCAAGGGCAGGATCAATGGCCTGCCTCAAATAGATAGGCAAGTTCCCTCTTACTCAGCCCTTTTGCTCTATGCAGGCCTTCAGTGAGCTGGCTAATATTCACCCACATTAGGGAGGGCAATCTATTTCACTCTGCATACACATTCAAATGTTCATTTCATCCAGAAACACCCTCACCAACAGACCAGGAATAGTGTTTGAACAAATATCTGGGCCACCCATGGCCCAGTCAAATTGACACATAGAGTTAACCACTGCATGTACCAGGAAGCATTACCATTCACATGGAATGGATGGTCAAGAGGGACCTGCTGTGTAGCCCAGGGAACTCCACTCAATATTCTGTGATAGCCTGTATGGGAAAAGATTCTGAGAAAGAATGGATATGTGTACATATATAACTGAATCGCTTTGTTGTACGGCAGAAATTGTAAATCAACCATACTTCAATAAAACTTTTTAAAAGAATTTACATTTATTTTACATCAAATGTTTATATTTGGGAGTTCCCATTGTGGCTCAGTGGTAACAAACCTGACTAGATCCCTGGCATTGCTCAGGGGGTTAAGGATACAGCATTGCCATGAGCTGTGGTGCAGGTCACAGGTGCAGCTCGGATCTGGTACTGCTGTGGCTGTGGTATAGGCTGGCAGCTGCAGCTCCAATGTAACCCTTAGCCTGGAAGCTTCCATATGCCAGAAAGTGCATCCCTAAAAAGACCAAAAAAAAAAAAGTTCTATATTTGAACTATGATACCGAGTTCCAATTTTCCAAATTTTATCTGCATTTTCACTAAAACTGCTCAGTATCATACTTATTGTTCTTTAAAAATTTTTTAGAAAATCATAAAAATAAAAGAGAACATTAGAGATGGCGATAGGTTTGTTGCTTCCCTCCCCAGGCACCCCCCCCTTGTCCCTCTCAAAAGGCTATCCTCATAGATTCATGAAAAAAGATGTTGCATTGTTTTAGATTATTTTCAATAATCATAAGTCTTTTCAATAGTCACACACACTACCTGACGACACATGCCACTCTGCAGCAGGCTTTTTGCACTTCATGCGATCTTTTTGAGATTTATCTAATTGACAACTGCTCTAGAAAAAACAAAAACAAAAACACAAAAGTATGCTGCCAGAGAATGCTCCTAAATTTTCACCTTTCATTCACATTCCCCCGTCTCAACAGAGATTATTTCATTCCACCATTGTATTTATTTATTTACTTTTTGCTTTTTAGGGCCATACCCATGGCATATGGAAGTTCCCAGGCTAGGGGGTTGAAGTGGAGCTTCAGCTGCCAGCTTACACTACAGCCACAGCAATGCAAGATCTGAGCCTCGTCTGTGACCTACACCACAACACATAGCCATGCCTGACCCTTAACCCACTAAATGAGGCCAGAGATTGAACCCACATTCTCAGGGATCCTAGCCAGGTTCATTACCCCTGAGCCAGGACGGGAACTCCTATCCTGCCATTTTAAAAAATCTCCTTCCTCTTCTCTATTTCTGCACTTTCTGGGGGTCACTCTATGTCCCACAACTCTAAATATGACATTTCTGTTGCTGATGCCCGTTGGTTATCTTCCAACCTTGTCCCCTCTCCTCTGCCTGGAAGTCCACATTCACACAGCCACCGTTCATTTAACTTCACTGTCTAGATTGCCTGAGGGCATCTGAAGCATCTCATGATCAAAAGGAGGGACACCTGAATTTCCCTTAAGCCTGATCCTTGCCAGTTCTCCTCCATTTCAGAGAAAGACCTGAACCTGCCCCAGAAGATTTAACCAACGTTTCAGAAGTTATTCCTGGTCCTCTCTTTCCTCCACCTTGACTAGTTGAACCAAACCTCTGAGTGGACTGACGGGGGAGAGGTTGCGGCGGGCAGCTGCCACCTACGTCACGCAGCACCAGATCACAGTCCAGGTAGGAAACAGGAGAAGCATCTTGTTTCGCACATACTGCAAAGGTCAGAGGGAGCTGATGCTCATCTCCATCAGGGATGGGGGGTGGGCTGTGGTGCCCCGGAGACTGCAGGCTTATTTTAGATGGGGCTGTGGCCGGCACAGCTGGGGGTTGACACTTTCAGCCCAAGGTGGCTGGATCTTTTAAGAGTAGTTGAAAAGCTGGATTTTAAATCTTGGACACCAGTTCAAACCATTATTACGTACGGCATTGGCCAAAAACATATTTATCAGAGAGCTGATTTGGTCCATATGTCACCACCTTGCCATCCTTGAAACTGGAAAATTGGAACACTGTATAGCAGCTCAAATACAGACCTCTGTGCATTAAAAGATGTAAGGGGATTGCAAGGGGCGAGAGTGTGTGTGTGTGTGTGTGTGTGTGTGTGTGTGTGTGTTATATTTGGAGAAGGGACAGTACTTGAAATGCAGAGATCTGAGTTCATCATACTCCATTCATAATACATCATTATGCCATATGCTATTGTTCCACGCATGACCCCTTTTTGTATTTTAATTATTTATTCTTTACTCCCTACTCCCACTGCCCAGCTCTACCATATGCAGTCACTCCCATTGACTCAAAACTTTTATTTGCGTTCTTGTAAAATGCATACTGTTGTTTTGCATGCAAGCATTGGTAATTTATATAAATGGCGCTATTATATAGATCTTACTCTGTTTCTTGCTTTTGTCAGGACTATGCTTGTTTCGAGTCTATCTGTGTTGCAGTGTAGATATCTATTCTGCTACTTCTAAATGCTGCATAACATTTGTGGTGCCCCCCCCCCAAACCCCATGCTCACTCTCCCCAAATGCTTCCATGTCCGCTATGAGAAACTACTCTGCACTGACTATCCTTGTACCAGTCCTGTAGGAACCTGTACAAGCATTTGCTTGGGATGTAGCTTGAAAGGCAGAATTGCTGAGTCATAGGCACTCATGCTTACTGGCTCTCCAGTCTCACAGGCAGGGTAGGAAGATGCATATATTCCTACATCCCCATCAACACTTGGCATTGTCCAACTTTCTTCTTCTCAGCCTAATGGAAAATGATATGGAGTTCCCGTCATGGCACAGTGGTTAACGAATCTGACTAGGAACCATGAGGTTGCGGGTTAGATCCCTGCCTTTGCTCAGTGGGTTAAGGACCAGGCATTGCCGTGAGCTGTGGTGTAGGTCACAGACGCAGCTCGGATCCTGCATTGCTGTGGCTCTGGTGTAGGCCAGCGGCTACAGCTCTAATTAAACCCCTAGCCTGGGAACCTCCATATGCCGAGGGAGCAGCCCTAGAAATGGCAAAAAGACAAAAAAAAAAAGAAAAAAAAAAGAAAATGATACTTCATTGCTCTGAGTCCTATAAGTACTTCCAGAATTAAAATAATCATTTTTCTTGGGAACCTGGACAGACTTTAAAAACTCTTTATGGGAGTTCCCATTGTGGCTCAGCAGTTAACGAACCTGACTAGCATCCATGAAGACGCAGGTTCAATACCTGGCCCCGCTCAGTGGGTTAACAATCTGGCATTGCTGTGAGCTATGGTATAGCTTGCAGATGCAGCTCAGATCCTGCATTGCTGGGGCTGTGGCATAGGCTGGCAGCTGCAGCTCCCGCTTGACTCTTAGCCTGGAAACCTCCATATGCCACAGATTGGGCCATAAAAAAAAAAAAAAGTCAATAAAAACTCCATTCATCGTCAGACCTGCTGAAAAGAAGGTGATTCTCCCCACCGTATCGCTGACTCACTGCGCACAAATAGACAAAGCCAAAATCTTATTATGCCTCTCAAATTCTAATTCCCACCTACTGACAAGGAGGGATTGATGAGAACTGCCCTTCTAACCACTGTATTCCTCCATCTGTCCAGCTCAGTGTTCAATTACTAAAATGTTCTTCTTGGGTGGGAATAAATCAGATATATTTTTTACTATGATGTTTTTGTCAATTTCAAAGAAAAATAAAATTAATAGAAACCCAAAGCATAAGCTATAAACTTTTTCAGGTGACTTAAAAAAAGTCGCAGTTCCAATTTGAGATGAAATACACTCTGGATATGTTATCTACTTTCATAAGAGCATATTATGATTTTCTGGTCCAGAGTCTTGCTTGGTGTTGCCTTGTCATTATAGAAGTTATTTTCTTCCTTTTCAGTATGGCATAATGTAATTCTCTAATACTTAGGTACTTAAAAAAATTTCCCTAAAGCAGCAGAAGTGATTATCGTGAATGATAAGTAAATTTGTCAGCATTAGTGCACCAAAGTAACTTCCATCAGCCTACAGGAGATTTTTCTGAAGGCTGGAAAAACATTACCGACACATGGGCTGTCAGCTCTGGATTGGGGCTGCTGTTTTGTGTTCCATTCTGCCATTGCAAGAACATTATAGATAATTTAATATTTTCTAAAATATTGAAAATCCTTTTAATTGAATAAATATACTGAAAAGCTTCGTAGATTTAAATGGTCTTATGAGTCATTTACTAGGAAAGATTGATTTCTATAAGAGGATCCAGCTGTAACTTGCCTGGAGCATTGTACAAATTCTTTAGGGGAACTGATGACTTTTTTCTTGTCAGTCTAGTTGAAAATGATACTCGATAGTTCTATTTATCAGTGGGGAAAACTTGTTTAAACACATTCAGAATGCTGCTCCTGTTTTTATTGAATCTAATCCTTCTGTTTCCCTTGTTAAGAAGGTTTAAATATAAACACAATCAAATTTGTTCTATGTGAGCTGTTAAAACCCAACAGTAATACAAAGAGGACCAGAATAGCTCTGCCACAATTCAAATTAGAAACACAACGCTATTTACTTACTTATAAGACAGAATGATAACACCCAAAGAGATTTTTTTTAAAAGTGAGGAAGAACCCCTACCACAATTAGAACTAATAAAATTGAATTTCATAATCCTAGACTGCAGATTTCTCAGGACAGAGACCCACATCCTAGCCTTGTTTATAGACTCAGTTCCTCGAAATGAGCCTTCCTCCCTGCAGGTAAGGATTACTGATTCAGTGAAATTGCAGTGGCCACAGTGAATCCTTTTCTTCTCTCCCTGAAATACACAGAGGAGTCAGCAACCAGAACCCCCCCCCCAAAAAAAAAAAAAAAAACTTTATTAAAGATAAAGCTAAATTACAGAGCATGGAGGCATTGAGAAGACAGAGTGGGCTTTTGAATCTTTCACCCTGAATTAGATGGAATTGGTGCAGCTCTGGCCAACGAGAGGTCCCACTACTGAACTCACTGTGTGACTGAGACGCCCGAGAAAGCATGCATCCTGCGGACACACCGCCACCTCCCAACCAAGGATGCTCAGGGCCCTTCCCAAACCCACCAATCAGGGTAAGCCACGCCCCCTCCTGGCTGGGGAGGGGAGCAAAGAGAAGCTGGAAGCGTTACAAAGGCTTTTTCCTTGGAAGCAGAGCAGAAACATAGTCTCTCCGTAGACATACACCTGTGGAAGTGAATTCTTAGTAAAAACAAGCCGAGGAGGAGGGGGGAATGTGGTTTTTAAATGACATGGGCTTCCCTAGGGCTAAAATTCTCCATTCTTATTAAGGTAACAAGACTGTAAGAGTAAGCGAATACCCCTCCAAATTTAAAATTCACGTCATTCCTTAGATCCATGTTTTAAATCTGCCTTCTATTTAGATTAAATTATGTTACTGGCAAAGGAATTACTTGGTCATACTTTTACTTATAAGTTTGCATTTCCTTTCTGTTCTGTATCAGGATTTATATACTCGTTCTGTAACCGGTTGCCGAGAAACTCAGGAATGCTAAGCATAAGCAGCTATTTAAATCGGGACAGTGTTTCCTAATGACTTTAGCTGACTGGAAGGAAATAGCCTTGGTGTAGGGCTTTCTATTCTGTTTTGGGTTTTAGAATTTCCGGATCTGTGACAAATATTAAACAAACGATCACTTTGATTTGGGACTTAGGGCTCAGATCAAAGTTACCATCATCAAACACTCAGGGAGAGGTGATGAAACCAGGCAGAGCTCTGTGGTGTAGAATGCAGACACGCAAGCATGGGCATCCAAGGGTGTTTGTAGAGCTG
Source organism: Phacochoerus africanus (assembly GCF_016906955.1). NCBI lineage: Eukaryota > Metazoa > Chordata > Mammalia > Artiodactyla > Suidae > Phacochoerus > Phacochoerus africanus. The sequence goes on from NC_062558.1 coordinate 128,368,314, forward strand.
CTCCCAGGAGATGCAGATCAATAAGGAAGACACCTGGGCGTTGACGCTCTGCAGGTGTCTCCCCCAAGCTGCGGGCTTTGATTTTCACACAGTTCCTCCTGTATGATCTTAGCCCTGGGTTCAGATTAGGGTTGGTTGCTCAAAACTGAGCTACTTGAATTACGAAAAACACTAAGACCTCTCAGGGTTTAAAAGGCATTTTGTAAAAAAAACAAAAACAAAACAAAAAACAACAAAAATAGAAGTGGAGACTGTAAAACCCCAGACATGGAGTTTAGGGCTGAGGGGATCTGAGATCATTAAACCCAGCAGCCCTCCAACCCACTTCCTCATTTTACACAATGGAGAAATGGACGCAATCATGTTTGGGAATCTGAAAAAAATTACAGAGCTCATCTGTGACCAGGTTGGGGTCAGAACTCAGTTTTTCAGATCCTTCATCCATCTTTATTCCTCTCTGCCTCTCACAAGTTGGCAACTTTAAGGAAGAATACACAAGAATCAAGAGAAGGCGGCAGTGTGAATTCCACCTCATTACCTGTATCCCATGTTTAGTGCTCATTTGCTAAATATTGCACCAAGATGAGCAATAAGTTCTGGCCCAAAGCATGACTGTCCAGCTTTCATCTCTCTTCACAATACATTTTCTACTAGAGTCACTAAGAGTTCGACCCTAGTGGCCAGACCACAGCTCAAATCTGGGAAAGCCAGGCAGGAATTGAGCCATGAGTTGCTTCCTTGCTTGAATGGGTCCAAAACGTTAAGTCATTAAATCAGCCGTGACTGTCGAAGATTTATTTGGGTGTCGTTTCGAGGATCCTGGAGGTTCCGGGGTGGAATGATAGGAGAGGTTTTGGCATTAAATTTCAAAGTGTGAAAGTGAAAAGGTCGTCATCAGGGTGAGAAGGGGCGGGAGGGCCCCCAGGGAGGAAGAGGCAAAGGCATCCCTTCCTGCCACAGAGGCGACCCAGAGGAGGTGAGCATGCACAGGGGACGTGCCCCAGCTAGTGCAACCAGACCTACTGACTGGGGGGGTGGGGGGCAGTCCCCACTGGGTCTTTCAGGCTTCTGAACATCACAGCTAAGAGCCAGACAGCTGGGGCAGCCACAGACCCAGCTCAGGGGAAAAGGAGGGCAGAAAAGGCCAAAGATGCTGACAAGAAATTCATGACAGCCCCAGAGGGGAAAAAGGGAAAACCCACCTAGAGGCCCAGGAAGGAGGGTTCTGCCAGGTGGCACCACTTCAGTTTAATTAGATAAAGGTGGGGGGAGGTCTGCATGCAGAGACACCTGGGGAGCCAGAGCCGAGGGGGTCGGGGGCAGAGGTTGAGTAAAACAAGCCACCTGGGACCCTGACGGACATACTCTCTTTTACCAGGATGAGGTGTCAAGGAGGCAGGTCGAGGAGGCTGGAGCAGAAATGGAGGCCACAGAGGGGCGGGTGCTGCCCATTACGCGGCCTGCTGTCAGTCAATGAGGTCAAATGAACCAGCAAGGACAAAGGTGTTGCCAAGAGCCGGTCCTCCCCTGGGAATAATAAGGGATAAATGTCAGACCGGGAGGGTGGCACAAAGTAATGGAGCCTGACCTAAAAAAGTCTTTTCTCTGTTTTTTCCTTTTTTGCCCTAAGCATTTGTTTACAAACAGTATGATTTTATGAGTCAAATGAGATTTTTTTCCTTTTTTTTTTAATTTGAAATTTCAAACTTTCTTAGGAGCGCTGAAAGAATACACTTTACACCCATATATCCTTCGCCTGGATTTATGAATTGTCAATATTCTCTTACATTTGCTTTAGCTTTCTGGCTGTTTTTCCTGAGCCCTTTGAAAATAAGTTGCAAACACCAAAATGCTTTATTTCTAAATATTTTAACATGCATTTCCTAATAATAAGGCCATAAACATTAACATACTTGGAAAAAATTAATGCCAATTTTATTTAATATATAGTTCATATTTAATTTTCTCAATTGTCCCAATTACTGTTTCTTTTTTTTAATGCAGAATCCAATATTTGGGTAATAATATTACTCAATACATTTGGTTATAGCTCAAGAGACTTTTAATTTGGAGCAACCTCTTTTTGTTGGTTGTTTTTCTTGCCATTGAGGTTTTTAAAAATAATTGACTAGAATAAGTCACATTCTGGATTTGTCCGATTGCTCTCTCATGATTAGATTCAAATTAAATTATCTTTGGCAAGAATATTACATAGAAGATACCATCTTTCCTAGAAGAAAAACATACCTTAAAGGTTTCATCTCACTTACATGACAGAAGATGCTCTTATCAGCGTGGCATTAAGCCTGTTCATTTCTTTACAATTTACATTGATACCACGGTTCCTCCCCTAGAAGATTTTCAATAAATACCTTGGTCACAAGCAGGTCATTGGAAGAGTTATTGAACACCCACCTATGAACACTGATTTTGATGCTAAGATTTCAGGCAAGGGAAGCCAGGTGGTAAAGACAGTCAATTCTGGAACATCACTGTCCAACTTCAACAAAAAATGAAAAGAGAAATTCCTGGACCGAATTCTACCGGAAATGTATCATAAGAAACATGATGGGCAGCACCTTCCACTCTGGTTCTCCAGCAGAGCAGCATCAATCTTCTCCGAGAGCTTGGGTCACGAAGGATTCTGTGCTCTAAGGGGAAGGGCCCCACATGTTCTGGATGCCAGATGTGTGGGTGGGAAAGCTAAGGGTTCTGAAAAGGGAGGCGCCTGACTCCTATTCTTGACCAGATGGTGACCACTCACCTCAGCAGAGCAGCGGTTTGCTTGAGCCTCTGTATAGATTTTCCAAAGACAAACCCCCAAATTATATAAGGGTGGCTGAAGTCTAAAATGAGGGAATGGTCAAATATTCCTGAAATGGATCAAAAGATGTTGCTTATTTAATTCTGAAAATGGCACCTGCATCTGACAAAAAGGGATTTCTGAAAATGAATCTGTCTCCTATGCAAACCCTGTTCTATTTTTCAGAGAAAACTACCATCTCAATATTCTTCCAGAAATCTTCCTACAAATGCATACATATTCATACATATTTTAAAATGCAAATTTGTAGAGCACTTTATCCTTTTCTGTTGCCTTTTTCTTCCTCCTTAAGTAGTTAGATATTTCAGTGCACCAGCTTATACATGGATCCCATGCTTTTTACTTGCTGCGTGGTATTCCATCAGAGACCATAAAGTTGACTAGTGGCCAATTTCCAGTTTTTTGTTATAATCGACAATGCTGCAGTCAATATCCTGGCAAATACATGTTTGTATATGCTCTACAGAATATTTGTAAGATAAATTCCTGGAATACAATAGCTAGATCAAAAGGGATGTGCACCTAAGATATTCAGACATTGTAAAATTGCCTTTTAAGGAGCTTGTTTCAAGTAACACCCTAAATGACTAGTACCCATGTCCTTTTCTCCTGGCAGACCTGTTCTTCAACACAGCTGAGAAAACTGACAGGTGAAATATGGAATCTTCTTTGCCTTTTCTAATTTGCAGGTATTTCTAAGGCTACCTGGGTTTCTCCTCTGCCTGCCTTCTGAATATTTTCCTAATGGTCTTTTTCTTTTGAGTATAGGAGGGCTCTTTACGTAATAGAAAAATCAGAACTTGTCTGTCATTTGTGCTGTAATCAATTGCTTTTGCCATTTGCCTTTATTGGATTTTTTGTTGTTCAGATGTTTTAAAAGTTATCTATAGTCAAATCTCTTTTCAATTATAGCATTTAGATTTTGTAGCTTGAATCCAAAACCCTTCTGCTTTGAGAGGCCTCTTCTGCTCTGAGATTATGAAGGAAGCAAACCAAACAGAACCAAGAACTCCCACATTGTTTTGGTAATCTCATATATTATGTTTAAAGGTTTAATCCACATAGAATAATTTTGGTATAAATTGTGAAGTATGGATTTAAATTTGTATTTTTTCCAAATGGAATTCAGTTGCCTTAAGTCTATTTATTGACTGACCCACCTCTTTCCCATTGCTTTGATATTTGTTTTTCAGCTTTTGAAGGTAAATATTCTCAATTAAAAAACTAAATCAGATTCCTTAGATCCTGGGTATGAAAAATTTTCAGTTTATTCAGCTTAGAAGCTACTGGCAAAAAAAAAAATTCCTTTTATATACAATTTTTAATCCTTTTGGCAGTTTGGTACTCTTCTCCAAACCAAAAACTCGCATGTCATAAATGTTGATGCAGACTTGTTAAATAAAATTTATTTTCATTCGCCTTTCATTTCTCAGATACGGTTGCAATCCAAGTGGAGAATGAACATGAGTTTTTTAATGCAGAAAAGGAAAACATAGACCATTTGCATCATAACCTTAAATTACGCAAGAAATGTCCCTATACTGGAGATAATTCTCTGTGGTTTTTTGTTTGTTCCCATCTTGCTTGGAAACAACCTCAGGTTTTAACAACTTTTTTTTTTTCTTTCAAAATTAAACTCATGGGTTAACTAAGAGAGTTTAGAAAAATTGCATAAGAGCTCATCATTATTTCTTTATGCCCCTAGATATATCTACTTTTTTTTTTGGTCTTTTTGCCATTTCTTGGGCCGTTCCCGTCGCATATGGAGGTTCCCAGGCTAGGGGTCGAATCGGAGCTGTAGCCACCGGCCTACGGCAGAGCCACAGCAACTCGGGATCCAAGCCGTGTCTGCAACCTACACCGTAGCTCACGGCAGTGCTGGATCCTTAACCCACTGAGCAAGGCCAGGGATCGAATCCGCAATCTCATGGTTCCTAGTCGGATTCGTTAACCACTGCGCCACAGCGGGAACTCCTAGATATATCTACCATTAACTCAAAGTCTAAGATCAGTATTTGTCAGATGACGTGCAGTTCTACACTCACAAGAAGATAATACTCAAGGGCAACCAGCTGGTGGTGCTGTGATTAATTCCAGAGTACTTATTAACTGGTTACTTCAACTCGAATAGGCCTTAAAAGATTCAAAAATGCGCCTTAAAAATGGGGGGAAGGGGCGGAGGCACAGATTTCATGGGCCCTTGGCAGACATCACTGACGGAGGATCAGGGTCCGATTTCCCTTTGTCCAGCCTGCTCAACTCTATCGTTAGCATTTAGAACAGTGCTTTGCACATGGCGGGTATTCAGTTTGTTGAGAAGAGGGAAGGAAGGGAGGGAGGATGGATGTTGGTTTGGATCAATGGGTGGATGGGAGAATCCAGATGAGGCTTCACCAACTACCTTGACACAGCAGCAACTGTTGATGGAGCAATTAACACTCACACTGAAATCTATTTACTGCCCTGAGGTTTTATTTTGGACTCATTTTTCCTGACTATTCAATGAAAGACATGTATATTAAATAAAGTACTGCAATCAGAAAAACCTATCTTGCTTCGTGTCCTCACTAATGATTTATTTCTGCATCATGATACAGTTAAGAAAACCATTTTTCTATCTAGAGTTTCGATAAGACTCCTAAACAAGAGTGGATCGATGTAGTCCCTGCTTCAATTAGGGACCACTCAAGGGTTCTTTCTTCCTCATTAATTACAAATATAAGCCAAATTAGAACAGGAGCTCCTCCCTTCATCAAGGACAATGGAAAGTGTTTTTACAATAGCCATGTTGCAATATTTTAAAGTGGGGATAATTAAAATCTCAGCATGCTGCCATCCAAATCACATACGACAAAAAAGGAAAAAACTTTTTACACCATATTTCAAAGAACCAGCCTCTAAACTGCCTTCCTTCCCTTCTCTACCACGCATTTACCGAGGACCAGAAATGGGCTATGTGGCCTGTAAGTGGGAGGGCAGCAAAGGTGTGCAGCTATCTGGTTCTGTCCGGCATGCATACAGATGGGCAGCGAGTGCCGACAAACTTAAACAAATAAACAGAGTTGTGTATGACAAGCCCTTGCTAAAATAAAGGAGTGAAGGCTGATTAAGGATGCTTTTTAATTTATTTATTTTTTTTTTGTCTTTTTGCTATTTCTTTGGGCCACTCTCGCGGCATATGGAGGTTCCCAGGCTAGGGGTCGAATCGGAGCTGTAGCCACCGGCCTACGCCAGAGCCACAGCAACGCGGGATCCGAGCCGAGTCTGCAACCTACACCACAGCTCACGGCAACGCGGGATCGTTAACCCACTGAGCAAGGGCAGGGACCGAACCCACAACCTCATGGTTCCTAGTCGGATTCGTTAACCTCTGCGCCATGATGGGAACTCCTAAGGATGCTTTTTAAATTTTAAGCTTATAATTTACGATAGACATTTATTTCTGCCTGTTCCCGTTTACACTGGCAATGTTTTGGTAGCAATCATTTCTTCTCTAGATCCAACTCCCACTGCTTGTTAAAAATCACCGTTTATAACAGATACTCCTAACAACCATACGGATCTTAATAATTTGATCACTCACTCAACAAATATTGAGTACCAACTAAATACCAGGTTCTATGCTAGGCAGCCATGTTGGGGCTACAATGACTAGAAGCTCAAACTCTGCCAGGAGTTCTTTGTGTGTGTGTATGCATATATCTATATATCTTTAAATAACCAGTAGACTCACATACAAGGACAAACAAATGTACAAGATGCAGTTTGCTAGAGGTCAACACAAAGATCAGACGGGGTACTTTGCATGCAGTTGAAGACGTGCCAGGAAAAAAAAACTCTTCATATGATGCCCCATCCAATAAAAGATCTGAGGTGATTTACAAAAATAGCTGTAATTCAAAATGATGAAGTAAATGAGTCAGGACAAAGAAAAATATGGATATGAAAATAATAAAGACAGGAGTAAACTTACCAGGTAGACATGGTACCTGAGATCCATGTAGTTACTAGGGAATGCCAAGCGCTAGTGCCTGCCCATCGAAGAGAAACTTGGCTGAAGCTTGTTCAACACAACGATTCCTTCTACAAAGAGGAAGAACTCAATGCAAAGACAACTGAGAGGCATAAGATGATTGGCCTCTACTACATAATGATCACACTCAACTAGAAGACGGAGCATGTAAAAATTACTGGTAGGTGCAAACGGTTACATTTAGAATGGATAAGCAACAAAGTCCTAGTGTATAGCACCAGAAACTATATTCAGTCTCCTGTCTCCTGGGTTAGACCATGACGGAAGATAAGAGGAGAAAAAGAATGTAATATGTGTGTGACTGGGTCACTTTACGGTACAGCAGAAATTGACACAATACTGTAAATCAACTATACTCCAATAACAATTTTTAAAAATTTAAAAAAGGAACTGAAAATTAAGATTTTTTTTTAAATTTTTAAAAAATTTTTTTGGTCTTTTTGCTATTTCTTGGGCCACTCCCGCGGCATATGGAGGTTCCCAGGCTAGGGGTCGAATTGGAGCTGTAGCCACCGGCCTACGCCAGAGCCACAGCAATGCGGGATCTGAGCCACGTCTGCAACCTACACCACAGCTCAGGGCAACACCGGATCCTTAACCCACTGAGCAAGGGCAGGGATCGAACCCGCAACCTCATGGTTCCTAGTCGGATTCGTTAACCACTGCGCCACAACAGGAACTCCTGAAAATTAAGATTTTTAAAGAAACATTTTTTTGTTTTGTTTTGTTTTTTAGGGCTGCCCTTAAGGAATATGGGGGTTCCCCAGTTAGAGATTGAATCGGAACCAAAGCTGCCAGTCTACACCACAGCCATAGCAACGTGGAATCCGAGCTGCATCTGTGACCTACACCATAGCTCACGGCAGTGCTGGATCCTTAAGCCACTGAGCGAGGCCAGGGGTTGAGCCCGCATCCTCATGGATACTAGTTGGGTTTGTTACCACTGAGCCATAACAGGAACTTCGAGACATCATCCTTTCATGTATGGATAGATGTATTTTCTACTAAAGGACATGAAAACATGCTTTTTAATTAAAGAATGCATCAAACAAAAACAAATAAATAAAATGGTTGGCTAGTCTGTGGGAATCAACAGAAGGGATAGTCCCCAATTATTTTAGCTAGATCATAATAAATACCTAGGGTGTCTATAATTACGCTGAAAGAATAAGGATCAGACAAAAGGTTGAAATAATATGCTAATATATAAAAATAGTGAGTTATATGCCACAGTCAATCAGAAAGTAAGATGTGGTATGCAGCTGTGGTCTTATCCCAGCTTTTGACAGATGGATGTGCTTTGGGGGTTTGAGGGACACCCGAGTGAGGTCTCTCCTGCTATTGTGAAACCAAAAAGTAACAATCACCAAACAAGGTTAAATCTGAGGACACCTGGTTTAGGTATCAAAACACAAGCGACGAAAGCATTCAGAGAAGGCACTGCTAAAAAGTACCAGGACTTAAGACTCACCACTGGCCAGACAATCCCGTGGCCTGGTGGGAACTAAATTGTGTGCCGTGTGTATACCGTTCTGGCACACTCTCCAAGGAGGCATCATGGCACAGCTCGTAAGGTGATGTGACCCTTTAATAACAACAAGGCTCCTTAGAGTCCCTTCTGGCTAACAGGTGGCTGGACTAAGGATCCAGGTGTCTACATCCAGCTGGGTGGCTTTGGAAACCTCAGTTTTCAATCTTTCACAACAAGGTCCCCTGTTCTGGGTGACTCATCCACGGTGCCCGCCTGCTCCCATCCTCCGCTAATTCTAAAGAAAGAAATAAACAAACAGCTTCAACCTCCAACAGGATTAAGGTATCCTCCAAGGCCCAGGATTTCACTGCACCCAGCTCAGTGTTTCCAAGACTACCAAATTAACCCTGGTGCTCCCCCAAGCCCTCCCTCCAGGGACAACCTCGAGACACTCAGGCTGTCCTAGTCACAGCTCTGTCTCTGGCCGCTGCACAGAGCAGTCTGCTTATCGTGGTTCCCGTGCGGCTGCTGTCGTTACCCCGCAATAACTTCTCACGCTTAATTAAGGATGCTTAGAAGCACAATTCTAATTAGTACTAATACCAATATTTTTATTTAAAATCTATTCACTTGAAGTCAAAAATGACATCTTCATGCCACTCAACAGAGCAATTTGCCCAGAAAGAGAGCTTCGTTTTTTGAAAGTCTTCCTGCTAGATTTCAGACCACATTTTTTAAAAAAATTAAAACACATGGATTGTCTTCATGAACTCTTCCTGAATATTTCATGTGTTTTGTGCTTTATTTGCTACACATATCTTCACAGTGTGCATATTATTCAAGTATTCCTAACAGATGGTTGCAAGTGCTACATATTATAGCATTACGTGAAGAGCTTGGTAAACAAGTGAGCCAGGGATTAAAATATTTTACAGCTTATAAATCATGAAAGATGTTCAATAACAGTACATTAATAAAAAAAAAACCTTTAAATGTAAACATAAAAACATTAAATACCGCTATTGGATCAGCTGACTGTTTACGACAAAACGAATTCTTTCTTCAAAGAGGTGCTTGTCCTATGCGGTCTCAGATTATAAACTCAATTAATCGGAGTTTGGCAACTAGTTTTCCTGGGAGCCTGGCCTACTGCTGCCTTCTCTACCCAATTCCCCTGGCTTTCTCTGCTGTTTCCCCCTCATTAATGCCTCCTTCATAACTAGGAAACGAAATTCAAAGGCCAACTTTGTTACTCTTTAGACTAATCCGAGCATGATGTTGCACAGGTTCAAGCTGAGGCTTCAGAATCAGCTGTCATTTTAATGACCCATGCTCTCTAGTTCCCCTCCTGTAAGAGGCTCGTCTGAAGTTCGGCACTGACGTTTCCACGGCAGGTTTGTGTGATGATTGAAACAAAAAGGGAGAAAACCCCAAACTCAACAACTCTTGCCAGAGTGCAGATGTCTTTGAATCCATTTGACACTCTTAATGTTCCAGCCATTATTCCCCCGAAGGATAAAAACCAATAAAATACTCTGCTATTGGATGTTCCTCCCTCATACCACCCTTATTTTAAATTGTTATTTTTAACCTAAAGAGTAAGCATCTGGTATCTCTAGAATCTGATCAAAGACATAACAAGATTTTTACATTGTAGATTTCCCTAGAAATGAGAACTCAACCCAGACTTGTGAAAATAATGTAACCTTTTAATGAACTATTTGACCAAGTGACTGTTAAATAAAACCTCTCACTTCAGGTCACAAGTTGGCCTCACTTGTCATAGTACGTACGGTCCATTGCCCAACCTCACACATATATTCAAAACCTTTATTCTACCACATCCCGTACGTGCTACATACTGTTTCCTCTCTACTACCTTGTTCCTCTGTTTTCAAGGCCTCTGTGAGGCTGAGCAAGATGCCCTCCTTAACCAAGCTGGGTATCGCCACATCAGGACAAAGGCAGACATTCTGGCAGGTTCACACTAAGGCCCAGGTGCATTTCTGCCTTCCCAATCACAATACCAAATCTTACTGCACAAACAAAATCGAAGAATCAACAGTATTAACTACGTATTTACTTTGCATAATGCACTGTATCTCATAAGCATTCCATGAAGTTTCATCAGACTTGAAGTTTGGTTCTTTAAAACACAAAATATTCATGTCATCAAAAGACTAAAAAAACAGGTTCATAATAAGCCCAGGACTGGCATGGAAAGTTACAATAAATCAATAAAAAGATTCTCTAAACTACATTAAGGTAAGGAAAAGGGGGGGGGGGGAGCTGGATCTCTATCTCAGTGCTACTCAGATTTGAATGTGCATTTGAAACCCCTGAAGGCTTGTTAATAGAGTTTTCTGGGTCCTACCCCCAGAGCTTCTGCTGCTGTAGGTCTGGAGTAGGACCTGAGGGTGTGCATTCTAACAACTTCCCAGGCAATGCTGCCTTTGCTGTGCTGGAGACAACACTTTGAGAACCAGTGATCTAACCACCCACCCTTCCTGATTTGGCTGGAGCCCAAAAGTACAGCAGAATTTTAAATGGCTGATGTACAAAATCAAACTATGAAATCAATCGCCATTATATTTCAGTTGAAATGTATATAAATTATACCCTAAACAAATTCAGATGAAAATACATTGACTTTATATTCCTGGAAACTGTCACATGGCGTACATGATTTGACCTTAACACGGTATTACATGCTAAACTGATCTTTGAAACACTAACAGTTTCTAATTCATAAAGTTTTTGCCAAAAGACAAGACCATCCTAAATAAGATGTTGAAAAATCCTAATTGCCACAAAAGGCTATGTCTCAGATCCTAGGGTAATATTCTAAAAGGCTCTGGATACTAGAGCAGTGACCCCTGGACTGTAACTCAAGATTCCTGGGTTGCTCTCCTCTTAAAAGCATCTGTCAGGCTCAGGGACATGCACACCTGGGAAAGCCTTCTTCTTCATTGTGGTGAGAACATTTAACATGGCTTCTAACTACTAACTCCCCCAAATTTTCTTTTCCTCTCCCTCCCTCCCTCTCTCTCTCTCTCTTTCTCTCTCGTTTTTTTTTTTTTTTTTTTTTAGGGCCACAGGTGCAGCATAAGGAAGTTCCCAGGCTAGGGGTCAATTCAGAGCTGCAGCTGCCAGCCACAGCCACAGCCACACCAGATCCGAACCACGTCTGGGACCTACGCTACAGCTCATGGCACTGCTGCATCTTTAACCCACTGAACGAGGCCAGGGATTGAACCGGCATTCTCGTGGATACTAGTCGGGTTTATTACCACTGAGTCAACATGGGAACTTCCCAACGAATTTTTAAGTGTCTAATACTGTTAACTGTAGGCGCCACACTGCACAATCTCTACAACTCCGTCATCTTACATAACTGAACATTCACAGTCAGTTCCCCCCTCCCCCGAGTCCGTGGTCTTAACACTTACACACACAAACACACACACAGGTACCCCGAGCCAAACTAGGTTTTGATTAATGCAAGATCCTCGGTGGGGGAAGGAAACGACTACATCCTGCATCTTTCTGATGATGACAAATGGTGGTACATCAAAAATAAGAGACTGAACACTGGTGGGCCTGCAGTTTTTTTGTTTTTAAAGAATCAGTTGCTAACCTTTGGAAATCATACTTCACACAAAACCCTGTATTTTCAGTCTCTGGAAAGATCACTGGTTTAGCAACCCTGGCCTTGCGTTCATGTCCACCTGGTCACCGGGAGCTGGGGCTCGACTGCTGTTGCCCCCTTTTGGAGGGGGCAAATGAGCCCTCCAGGCTGCCACTGTCCCCAGGAATCCCTGCTCACCTACACCTGGCCCACCTCACCATCTGCCGTACTTACCTGGCTCCTTAAACATCTGAGTGTGCAATCCCTACACTAAGGTTGTGGCACAAACGAGAAAGGTTGCTGGGAACTGCCGAACAGCCAGTCTCCGTCCCATACACCTTCTGGTCGGTCACCAGAGCACACGAAAATGTGACATTGTAACAGCGATCGTCTTTACTCTCCTCCAATTTATTTTAAAGAATCATTTGTAAACTTCGGTGCTAATATTAATAACTAGACCATCTCTCACACTTGACCACAGCACTGAAAAACCTCTGAGAGAGAAATTTGATTTTGGCTTTTGCTATGTCTAACAAGTGATGAGACCCCTGAAATTTTGAGAATCAAATTTTAGGAGAGTAAGAACCGAACCAAGCACTTCTAGTTGATGTAACTCGTAGGTATGTGAGAATGTTGCTTCCAAGTATGAACTCTGTACAATCACAAAAATGTGACGGTGTAACATTTTGCGTTATGTAAAATTATTTGGGGAGAAATCTAGAATGCTGGGTGTCCCAGGTCACAAGCCCATGACTTTGAAAGCTGAACAAAAACATTTCTGAGATAGGCACTGCGTTCAAACAAAACCTATGTGGAAAAGGGCCACTTTAATAATAACTCTCTAGTCCCAAATTACCCCGAGTATCTTTGTCTCGGTAGACTAAAAAATAAATAAATAAAAATAAATGTGTCGGGAGTTCCCGTCGTGGCTTAGTCGTTAACAAATCTGACTAGGAACCATGAGGTTGCAGGTTCGATCCCTGGCCTTGCTCAGTGGGTTAAGGATCCAGTGTTGCCGTGAGATGTGGTGTAGGTCGCAGATGCAGCTCGGATCCGGCGTTGCTGTGGCTCTGGCGTAGGCTGGCGGCTACGGTTCTGATTAGACCCCTAGCCTGGGAACCTCCATGTGCCACGGGAGCAGCCCTAGAAAAGGCAAAAAGACACACACACACACACAAAATAAAATAAATGTGTGTGTGCTGGGGACAGGCAGAAGGGGGGGGGGACAATCTAGAGAAACAGTGGGGAAGTGAAGAGATACAGTAAATGAGCCTCTAGAATTGAGGGCAATCAGAGACCAGGAAGGCGTGCCGGCCTTCAGAGAACGCCCATGCGCCAAGTGCGTGTGACTTACCTCCAAGACACCTACATGTGGATCCCATCTCATAATCTGGGATAATACGGCCGTGTAACACACATCATCCCGAGCCCTTACACTCCTGGTTCCTTCGGAGAGCATCACGGATGGGCAGGTGCACACTCGGACCGCAGGCTGAGAGGGCCCGAGGTGGTCATCAGTTAGTGGGCTCTGCCACAAGCTGGACGGTAAAAGGAGGTGAGAAATGCCGTGGGTCTGCCAATGCTACTCTTGAGCTCCCTAAAGTGATCCTTGTTAGTTGTCTTAAATTTCCTCTGAAACCTTGTACAGTCCTTACCTGAGAGGGTTGTTGAAAATAAGTGAAATAATTCATAAAGGAAAAGCACTTGGCACAGGCCTTAGCCTCTGTGTAAATACTCGGATGGAATTTTCTACCGAACCGTAAGCTTTATCCCCGTGCGAGGATGTCCCATACAGAACGGGCATTCTAGCCACAGCTGCTGAGGTGTCCACGCTCAGGTGCAAACCACTCTCTGAATGACTTTTCAAACCTATTTCCATGGCGAGGCTGGAGGTCTTACAGAATACCTGCTGCAATACATCAAACAAGAGGCATCCTAAGTACTGTATTTTCCAAAAACAAGGAGGGCTCATGGACAGTATTAACGCATATTCGTGCTTTTTATCTGGAATAAGAAATTATGACAACCAAACTAAGCTTAAACACTTTAATCAACTATAATAAACCAATAATCATATATCATATAAAAATTCCGATTCATGCATCAGATTACATAAATTATACAACTGTCACATCATGTAATGCTTACATACTTTTGAATTCGTACCTGCAAAAACGTATACAAGTTACTGGAGCATTTTACTTAACAAGTGTAATACTCTTCAGTTATAAATAATGCTTGTGTCTTTCAAATACCTGCTACATATATACAGTTCTAGATCTGCAGCATTTTTTCTGTACCTCAAAATACAAACCACCTGGAAGATTGAAGATTGATAGGCCCAACATATCATTTGTTACAGATTTCGACTCCACTGTAAGAATGGATTTTTTTGACAAAGAAAATAAATGAAATAAAATGTCAACTCTAGTTTAATGCTTGAAGAGCTTCCACACGTCTTACTAAATACATCAGAAAACCCTTCCTATGCAGATTAATTAGTTAAGGTGCTACCTATTGCATATTAAATACTTGCAATGATCGCATCTGGATTATTAAAGTTATAAATCTGTGAAAATGGGGGCTTTCCGTGTGTGCTGACAGACCCTTCCATCTACAATCACGAGCCAGCCGCACTGCGATCCTTTCCCTTTTACTTCAAAGAGAGCGAGGGAATGAGCATGCTTCATATTTCACTTACACACACAAGGGACACCAGCCATATCTATAAGACATATGAGCACACAGACATCAGAAAGTTGCAGCTTGTTTTACAAATCCAAGGTAGGCTGTTTTTTTCCTAAAAAGCTACAGAGGAAAATAAAAGCTCTACTTAGTGTAACAATTACGAGATATATTAAAGACAGCAATTCTTTTTTTTTTTTTTTCCTTTTTGAGATTCTCTTCGCTAAAGAACAAGCACCCGTATGGGGGTGGTAGGCAGTGGGGTGTGAGGGCGGAGGAGTTGGTGAAGGATGTGAGCAAAGCAAGTCTGTCACTAACGAACTGAGTTTTGCTGAGGTTTCCATTCATGAAACCCTTTTAAACACAAGGCAACTTTTTCACAGCTGGAAAATTACAACTAAATCTTCACTTATGCTGAAAGCAATAGACATAGTCATGTATAATCATGGGGGGATGGCAAAACCAGGCTCGATGCAGAATACAGCAGCAAAAAAGCAATACTTAAATATTTTTCCTGAATGGGTAATATGTCATTTTATATACAATTCTAAGATCTAGCCTCTATTCTTCAACAAACAAACTTGAAGCATAAGTGATGGGAAGTGTGTTCAATACTTTCAAGCGGAATTTTAGAACTGGAAGGGGAACTGGCTGTAAAACTATACTGTTTTAGAAATATTAGCAGAAATATTTTTAGTGATATAACAGAAGTATGCTAGCTTTAAGACAGGTTTGAGACTACTATAAATTCTGCAATTTAAAAAAATCCTCTTATTGGTGGAAATATCTTTGAGCATGTCTTTTTAAAGTATAAACACAAAAGTAAAATCTGTCTATAAGTCTACTGTGCTGTGCTTTATTTAATGAGTATATGTTTTATTTCCATTTCTAAGCTACTAACAAAATATATCATTAGAATACTTAAAAGCTATACTTTGTAAAAAATAAACTAATGTGATCTTTTTGGCCTTTTTTCCTACAAAGCGAGAAATGAAAACTATTTGCACTTCTGCCCACAAACACAGGAAACACTGGTATGTTTACTTAGGAACCCATTTTTACTTTTTGTTTTTAGTTCATTACATTGACCGACTGATTATGAAAATATATAGGAAGTTTCACTCTAGGTCATGACTGAAAGAAAGTTCCTAAGCTTCAGAACAAAGTATTTCAGGCAGTGGTAAATGCAGATTCAGCTTTCAATCCAATTCTTGTCTCAGAATTAAAGATAAAAATATTGATGCAGTTCTCCCTAGAGTCCACACAGGGATAGGTCTAATCCTTAAGAGTTTTTATACAAGCAAAGAATCTCTCCTTAAAGACGAATTTCCTTACAAAAAGAAGAGTAGTACTTGAACCATACTTTTTCATGAGCTCTATTTACATAAAACATATACCCCCAATATGACACTGACATCTTGGTTCATTCTATAAAGAGTAAATTTGGCCAAAGCATACTAAAATATCTGCAGATAACCTGTCATAATACTGAAAACACATGGATTTTAGTATTTTGAAAAGTGCAAGAACTTCAATTACACTAAAAGAAAAAACAAATGCTCAGACTTCTGTAACATTTGATAAACGATAACTAGAAATGGCACCAGGTTAAAAAAGTAATAATTACCAAGACTTCAAATGGGAAAATAAAATTCTACATCAGATTGTGAGGTTTATTACAGAAATTTGTAAGTGGAAGAAAAAGTTGATAAAAGCTATTTTTTCCTTCTCTGTTCCCTCATTTTAAGAATTATCTAATTTTCTGCATTTGGGAAAATTTGTCAGAATTTCAAAATGTATGCTCTTATAGGAAAAGTAAAGAAACCCAGAAAATACACATAATAATAATTTTAGCTTACAAATATAAGCTCGGCCAAATATTATCTGATTTAAAACATTAAACTGAACAAAACTATTTCATGTCCTTCGTATTTAACTTTCAATGAAGTCTTGGTAGAGATAAATGCTAGACAAAAAATACAGTTTGGTAAAAGACTGGGGAATGTATGTCTCCATATACTGCTGAATTTTTCATTTTCAATTCTGAAGACACAGATTCAGTATATTACAGTACCACAGACTTTCTGGGTAAAAAATAAGCAGTGGAGGATTAGTGATATTTTTACTCATTATCTCTCACTCTAAAGACTAATTTTGTTCAAATACATAAAGATAATTTATGAAAGCAGTCAACATTTCAGGAGAGCGGACTTTAAAGAAAAGCCGCTCAGAATCTTGTGATAAAGCAATTCCTAAAGGGTGGATGTAAAAAGCTGTACTAGTAAAGATGTGTTCCAAACACTCACCTCTCCTTTAGCAACTCTTATTTTGGTTCAGAACCCAAATGCAACCATCTGTTCCATTATTTAGATAACTTGCAACCAAGCCTAATTCTTCATTCCTATAATTTGCTCACTGCTTTGGGTTATCAGGCATCAGATGATCACCTATTTTTTTCCCCCAAATTATCTTCAGCTATAACTTCCTAATCTTTTCTTTGCTAGTATTTTAAAGACATTCAGAATCTGAACAAATCATATTTGCTTATCTTCTGCTTAGAGCTCAAACGAAACTCAAATGTTAAGGCAAAAAATTCAAGAAATTCATGCTGTTGAAGTTTCCTAAAATATGTCATTCTTTTAAATAGGACTCTGGATCATTACTTTTGGAAAAAGAGAAAAAAACTGATGCTGGAGAAATAGTAGCAGCTCATCTTGAAACTGAGGTTCACGTAGTCAAGAGTAATTTCAAGAAGCTAATAGACCATTATCGGAGCAATGATGATTTGTTTTGCATCGACAGAGCAGCACACATACCTTTTCACATTAAGAAATCCTAATTGGTATCCTAATTTTAGAGGCAACCAGTTGTTTTAAAATGTTCTAAAAACACACATATATAAGAGGTATTGCATATATTTTATATACAAAGATACATGAACAGATATTCATGTACATCTATATGTATATAAAATAGGAACTTTTTTAAAGTAGTGTTTATAATGAGCAGTATTCTTGCAGCGAAATGTCTGCAAATTGACTTCTGAGAAACCAACCACAGTATCAATTCTGCTTTATGGGAAATCTATTCCTGAGGAATAAGTCATGTACTTCTCAAGAAAATCTAGGCCTACGGGAGGTTAGTGGGCCGGCACCAGCACCTAAGGAACTGCTTATTCATCGAGCATCTGGCCCATTTTCACGCTAAAGGTTGAAATTATTTAGCTCACTTCAAAGGTCACTCTTGATAGTCTCTGCTAATATTTACAAGTAAAACAATTTTTTCACAATGAAGGAGAGTACGTAATGAAACCTGATAGTGTGGTCTCTCTCAGCAACAAGCTTTTCTTCTGTTTTTCTTTCTCATTCTTCCTTTCTTTTTCCCCCCAGTTACAAATGCAGTCCCATTAGCTTATCAACTATTGGCGAATTTGCCAGCCTTCCTGGACGGCTCGTATGGCACTCTGAGAATGCTGGGCGTTTCTTCCATGACCCTTACGAGGAGGTTGTCGATGTAGTCCTCCAGCTCCCGGATGTGGGTGTCCTTCCTCCTGAGGAGCTCTTTGTGTTTCACCAGCTCCTGCAGCACCTCCTCGTAGGTCAGACTACGATAGCCCGCCGTGGCATCAAAAGGGTTGCTGTCCTAGAACAGGAAAAAGATGGTCACCTTAAGAGAGACAATATCAGGGACAAATTATGAATGGCTTTGTGCTCCAACTTCTTCAAACCCTCGTCAAATTTCTCTCTATCCTTGGCTAGAACCAATGTGACCGGTCACAGAATGGCTGGCCCCTGTTCTGAGGAAACGACCAGGGCAGATGCACCAAAGCCTTGATCACAACCCTAAATTCTTCTAAAACTATTTTTACCATGTGGACAAGGTCCCAATATAAGAAAATGACCGTATAATTTAAGATTAAATCAAGAGATAAAATGTTCTGTAATAAACATAATTCGAAGAGACAAAACCAAAAGATCTGCAAGAATTAACTATAAGAAATTTAAGAAGCTACTGAAACTATGCCTTTGGACACTGGTTTAGTCCTCATGGGATTTCTTCCACTGAACTGTAGTTTAATGTCATCATGCCTTTACCGTTTTATTGAAGATGGCTACCAGGAAAAAGCAATATCGGATCTGCTTCTGCAATGTTACGAAATGTCGAAGGCATTAAGAATTAAATCCTTATGGGCATCCTTTATAAGAACCCCACGGGAGGAACTACCGTTTTAACTTATAGGCAAACAGACCTTCTTCTCCCCTGAGTAACCAGTCTATTTCCTCCTTTTAGTACTAATACCTATACAATTTGTTTTATTTCCCTTTTTGCCTTGGTTGTCAGGACACTCACAGTTCAACTACAGTCATGTTAACACTTAAGATGAGTATATCTGCACTCTTGCAATTCACGTAATTTACTGTTTAGCCTTAACCTGTTAGTGAAAATTCTTCTTACACAAAAGTATGAACATAAACCAAAAAAGGGCATTGATTTAATTCGTTTTTATTACAAAGCATTCTAATATTAAAAGAAAAATATTTCGCAGGAATTTAATTTAAAAGGCACTATTACTTCATTTATTTAAAGTGTATAACATTTAGATTTTTCATTACCTAAGATACAATGCCGAAGTATAAAGTAGCAATCTATGCCTTTTCCTACACAGTTCTATGACTAAATTCAACGACTTAAAATGGTTCATCACTTTTTTCCAAAACATTTCCATTTGGCTTTAAGGAAAATAAACTTAGGTACTGAGGAAATTGCTCTTGCTCTTAAGGACTAATAGTATCTAACACATTCAGTCGAGGATGGAGAACGGGGATGGGGTGCAGGTAGGAAGGTCTTTTTTCCTTTTTTGTCTCAGAAATTAAATTCGTCCTTACTCATTTTTAGGATCTATTTTAATTTAATATATGTCTAGGAGTTTTCATCAGTAAAGCCAAAGTGTAACTTTTTATCCCCTCCTCCTCTGGACACCTGATTTTGCTGTACCAGAGAAACAAGCCAGAGTACAGACAGCAATTTGCTACTGTGTTACCCAAGCACACTCCCTTTTCTAGGATAAAAAAAAAAAAAAAATTCAGGACTGAAAACTTCTCCAATCCATAGACCCTCTCAGGTGTGCACTAGGCCTTCAAAGATTTTGCCAGGCAGAAATATGTAATGGGCATCTCAAGCAGTGGGCTCTGCCTGTTCAAAGGGAGGAAGCAAAGGTCAATACAGGTGATCAGCGGTGTAAGGCTGGAAAAGAAGGTTCAGGACAAGGCACAGCGAGAGGCTGAAATGGTGAGTTCCACAGAGACCGTCCAGGATGTCGAATCCTATCAGACAGAGTGCTGCAGCAAATAGAGAGCCCGCCGAAAGTTTCTAAACAGGAAAGATGATTAGAGCTAAGTTCTAGGGAAATGGCAGCAGGGGGTAAGACCATTTGGAGGAACTTCCTTTGGTTACAAAGCTATTTAAATAGTAAAGATAAGAGTTAATAAAAGCCTCTATAGGGAGAGGATTAACACAAGAGAGGACGCTAGAAAGAAGTAAGTTCAAGTTCTGTAAGACATGTTAAAAAATAACTTCTTTTAACCTTAGAAACTGGGATCGGGCAGGACCTCATGAACGGCATTGCCTTCGTCTCTCTAAACATTTCAGAACACTGCCCTATAACAACTAAAGGGCAATTCTGAAGATAGGTCTTGGTTTACTTTTTCTTCTCTTTTCTTTCAGATTAATCTTTTGTAAGACTACGTACACACACACATATTTACTAGTTTATTTAACTGGCCATGAGTAGTCTAGAGACATAAAACTTACAATTTCCTAAACACATTCTTATTAACATTTATTATACTAAGCAGGTTTCTATAGAAAACATAAGACATACCATAGAGGAATGTGTATCTTAAACCTTAATTTAAAAAAGCTAAAGTTTCTTACTTTAACCTAAGTAATTCTGCACAAATTTGAGACAGAAACCAACCTAGGTCTCATGTGCCTTCTCTGATAAATGAGATGTTCTCCAAGGTCCCTTTCCACTTTAACATTTCGTGGTCTACAAAGTGATTTTTTTCTGAACTGCATTTTTAACAAGGAATAATGTCCAACTAACATGATTTCATTTTTCTAATAAGACATTTACTGAAAAATAGGAGTTCTTGTTAGAACTGCAGAGATTAATGAAATTAAACTCTACGGTATTCATTACTGATGGTTTTACACTTTTCCTTAATTTAACATACTAACAGCATCAGACTAAGTCTCTCTTAATCAAATTATATATATAGGGACTGATTTCTCCAAACTAAGTGATAATATACAGTTAGAAAATTATTTGTATTGTTATTTTGAATACTATACCAATACCATTAGAGAATGTTGTTAAAACAATTTTTTTAACATTTTCTCTACAGACAATGAGGAGGAAAAACATGTCAAAAAAAAAAAAAAACCCCTCTTATTGTGACATAGTAGTTTGAGTTAATACTATGATACAAATCAACCTAAAATTTAATCTCTCAAAATAATTATCCCAGCATATTGTTCAACACTTTACAGTAATAATCTAGAATATACAGCTCCATTATTTAGCTTATTCCCCCCTCCCATACACACACATGCCCATCTAATACTATCGATAAACAGATTTCTTGGAAATACATTCCTGATCCTTTCAATAAATTTTTCATTTGCCCTTTTATGTGAAAATTTTACCCCAAATTTCTGCATCAGGTTTCTAAGCAAGAAAACATCTTAGAAACACATGTACCATAAACTATATTCTGAAAAAGAATATAAAATAATTAAAAACAGTTTTATGCTTAGTCGCAGATTTTATCCCATATTTGAAAATCATGTAAACCTTCCAATGTTAGTTCATAAGATTCTTAAACTGACTAATACACTCAATAAATATATCTATCCCTCTGTTTGCTGATGTAATTCCAAATAAAATAAAGGTTAATAATAACTAATGCATACAAAAGGAAAATAAAATATTTCTGGTTACAAAAATTATTTTGCTTAAAGGGCAAACTCTCAGGCAAATATAAAAATTACTTTTTCAAAAGATACTTTTAATATTAGTCTTGGAAAAACTAAAATTGAGAAATCTCTAAGCCAGTAAAGACTCAAATAACCTACCACGGGACTAACTACTCATTATTTTTTCCTCCAGCATCACATACAGATGGCTCATCATTTTTAAGATGCCTTCTTATAATGAAATTTAATGTAAATTTTCTTGTCTCTTCCCCTTTCATAATCAATCCTTATTCGTTCCTACCCAACCTCCTAAAAAAATTGCCATATGCAGATGTAAGAAAATTAAGGCGGAATGAGAGAAGAGAATTACTACATGAAGTTTTCTAATCACAATTTTAAACGATAGTTGTGCAAAAGACTTTAAAAATTACTTGTGATCTATTTTTACTTTACGCATAGTCTAGCCTAGCCTAAAATAGGAAATGTATTTTTTTCTACAATATTTAAATTTCAACAAAAGCAAATTATCAAGACTCAAAATAACTGAAGATTTAAAGAAAGGTTGTCCTGGTAACCAAATATTGGTGGGGTACTAACTGACATCCAAGGCAACTAGAGGAGAGAGAGAGAGATAAGATGAAGGCTTGGCATTCTCTGATCATCTCATTATTGTTCTAATGAGGAACTTTGCTCTGGGAATATCATCTCAGCTACTTTCACATCTTTTGTCCTACTCCCTTCATCTCCCTTTCAGTTCTTAATTAGGCCTTAAAGAGCTCACACTGCCCTTTCAACTGGCTACTGCTCCTGTTTAAACACTGTGCTTTCACAGACAGGTGTTGGCACTAGCATATAAGACATACAAACTTAATTACAAAATACTATGTCCAGAAGGGGAAAAAAATAACTTAGTGGATGGCTATTATTGGAGAACTTAATGTAAATTACTTCAAACATCTTATAATCTTCAACATAAAACTTGTTCAAATACTTTTCCTCAAAAACGATCAGTATGAGGATGAGCCTTCTCCTCTTAATTGTATTGCAGTAAATTAACAACACCTAGTAATCCTTTAACTGTCATTTAGAATAGTTAGTATTCCAGAGAAAAATAATCACACATCAAGGGTTCTTTTATCACCTTTAAATCCCTTAACTAAAACAATTTTCACATTTTATTCCTTTAAAGAATTCTAAGGATGCTTTTACAGCAATAAATTACAAGATTTGGAAAAGTACATTTACAAGCACATAGAAATTGTAATTAAGGTTATTTAATAAACAATAGCTACACATTAAATCGATTTTTTGATGTTGCATTTTGTTTGAGATTAAGTAACTGCCTGATAGAATTCATTTTACTATCTGATCAAAGGCTGACTTCATATATTCTGACATTTCTCGCCAGACTGCCATAATATAAAGACTTGGGTATTTATGAAACATCAAAACGTACAAATCATTTACATAAAACAGCAAAAACACAGTACAAAGTCCCCTGTCTCTATAATGTTTTCTACCATTTTAAAGACAAACAACTATGTCTCAGATGGTTTATACACCACCATGGTTTCTTCTAGGCATATCACATCTTAGAAAATTGTGATATGTTACTGCTTTGAAAAATTCTTATTATACATCTGGATCACACACATTAAGGACAGATGGTTCAAACAGCAACCACCAGCCTCTTGGAATAAAGGCTCTATTTCTGTTATTCAGTGAGAATTTAGTTTTCTACCAAGACATGTGCCCGTATTTTTGTCAAACCCCATTCTCTAGGTTTAATACAGTTTAGAACTGACTGTAGATGCACTGCAACTCTGAACAGAGATGATAACTGCAAAATATGTCAGTTAATTTAGCTGGCCACTACCACACCTGTTAATATATGTGGTTTTGTCCTGACTTGGAAGGTAAGTGTCCTAAATGTTCTTTCGCACACACTTTCCTGGTTAACTGGATCTCTCTCAACAGGATGCTTTTCCTGCTGTTAAATGCTGACAGCAGCTTTATTCTTCCTTCAGTCTTAGCCACAACAACAACAAAAGGTTAGTTTTCTCCACATGCTCTTATTTCACAACCATAATGCTGACCCTCACATAGAGCTTTCATATTCATTTTAAAACAGTCTGCAAATAAAATCGGTACCTTCTAAATAGGCTTCAGTTATAACCACGATTGCTTACATTTCCATTAAATCAAGTCACGCACACCCTATGGTATATAAAAATTTGAATTCTGCTTTTCTTCTTGCTCCCCAAATTACCACACTAAGCTATAACCCATAGGTAACTGAGCGATTCGAGGAGATGGAGGCCTTTTTAGAAATGTGTCCCAGACAGAAAGACAGCTTGCAGCTTGGTTTTCAATAAATTCACTAACCACCCCTGGCAACTTACCGGGATTTTCCTGAGGTCTTCACTGCTTGTTGGATTCAAATGAAAACTGAGTAATAAAAGACAAACATAAATGTTAAAAGTGTATCATAGTCCACGTGGGAGGAAATACAAAAGCAGAACATTTTAATCAACAGTGCAATAACAATTTCTAAATTCCTATATTACCTGAGTGAAATTTAAAGCAGGATATAAAAGAAAATCAATATTTACTCAACATTCGAAAGCATCTATAATTTTAAAAGTTGAAGGAAAACCCTCCAGTTATTATTAGAACTGAAGAACTGTACCTCTAAATAAGTAGTATTTAAACATCTTTAAATATAAGTCATTTTACCCAGTGAGATATTTTATAAAAGGAAATTCTGTGATGTTATGATTCATTTAACATACACTCACCTTAGGCTTTCGGATACAAAACTTTGGAGAATTAAATTTAGGTTGGAAAGACTGTCAACAAAAGAGTTGAAAGCAACTTTTAAAACAATTATTTCTATAGGTATAAGAAAAATTAACCTTTAAATATTATATCCTATCAAGGAGAATGAATTCTGAGTTGTGTGAATTCTGAGTTGTATTTCTATTATTAATGGATTTCTAAGTAGCTGGTCTTCGAAATTTAAATACCCAAATGGACCAAAACAAAATGGATTTCTTCCATGCAGAGAGTACAATAACACCACAGCTGAATGCTATAAGCATTTTCTTCTTTGAAACATGCCCATTAGGAAGGGGACTGCAACCAAAAAAAAAAAAAAGCTAAACTTCAAAGCCGTCTGATGAGTACATATTTCATCGTTGCTATTCAAGTTTAATTCTCACCCAGCACTTAGGAGTATTAGCTATCAGAACCTCTACAGAGCATTACTATCCTAGGAACATTTTTACCCCCCCCCCCAACAAAAACACTTAACTATAAAATATATTTTTTCATTACCTGTGCTTTATCAGCCAAATCACTGGAATCTTTTGAAGAAATCCACTTTAAAAACTTTTGTTTATAAGCACAAAATGTCTGGACACTGAAAAATAGCTATTATTACAAGTGCATATCCCAAACTATAAATCTGCAGGGCATACATGCATGTACAACCACATCAAGGGAATTTCTCACAGGAAACACAGGTTTCCTTTGTTTTGACTAGGATTTCCAGCACTGGTTGCTGACCTTTTCTATCTAGAACTCCTACCTACCACCTATAACTCCTTATATGTATTTTAATGTATGTGTTTTCTCATTCCCTTTGTCTCACCGTCTTTACAGGTTTCTCTATGGTCCCAGACTAGTTACTGTATCAGCAAAGCCTCAAAAGCCTGATAAAAGAGTGGCTGGAAAGAAAACAAAAATGAAATCCAAAAGACTTTACCGCATGGTACACCTCGGCTGAGAGTGCCGAGGAGCAGCTGATGACACGCGCGGTTCCCAGCCGCCTGGTGTTGAGTCCCCGGAGGTCAGCATGAGAGACCAGAGGGACTGAGCTCTCCTTGCCCTATTATCTCGCAGCACGTTGTTCTCTAATAGGTCAAGAAATGCATTCTGCTAAATCTTTCTCCATCCGACTGTGATACTCGCAAGGACACATGATTTCCATTCTGTTTGACAGCTCACCACAGTGCTGACGGGCAGAGAAGGGGTTGAAGGGCCTGGAACCAGGGAGTGTGAACTCAAATCCTGGTTCTGCCTGACACTTCCTAGGTGACCTTGAGCAAGCGTCTTGCCTTTGGGTGCATCCGGGTTCTCCGGTCTGTAAGGTGGGGATGGAAGCAGCCTCTATCATGTAAGACCAATGGGAAGGTGAAATGAGTGGACCGCATGTAAAACACTCAGCGGTGACTAGCAGGGGGAACAGGTTCGGTACATTATTCTCTTTAACAAACATCTGCATAGCACGCAGACTGTGCCAGATCCTGTGCTCAGCTCCTGACCAAAATTTACTCATTTAATCTTTATAACCCTTAAGGTAAGTATGATCTTCATTTTCAAAAGAAGGCACCAAGTCACAAGGACGTGAGGGATGTCGTGCGAGGTCGTCCGGAGAGGAAGAGGTGGTGGTGTCTGACTCTAGGCTCTGCCCTCCTGGGACACACAGTCCCAGCCCTGTTTTCTGCACATAGATCTACTCAGTGAGCACTGGCTGCACCGCTGAAGCCCAAGGATTAATCAGATGTTCAAGAACACACCCGGGAGAGTTGCCCTTGTTGGGGGGTGGGGAGGAGCCCTGAGAGTTAGATTCTTAGACCACCCAGAGGAGGGAACTGTTCTACCACAGAAACTAATCAAGGAAGCTCCACGTCAAGGAAAAAGCAGGACCTAGAGTCCCAGGAAGGCCAGGTCCGGCAGGCCACAGAAAGAGCACTCTGAAGTGACGTGCTGTCTGGGCTGCCGGACAGCTGCGCCACTGCAGGACACGGAAAAGACTGGAACACAGGCAGCGGCAAAGGAGCCCTTGAAGGGTTGTCAGGCAAAGCGGAGGCTCTTGGAGCTGATCCACAGAGCACCAGGCCATTTTTTGACATTTAGTCTTCTTTCATCAACGTGACTTCAATGTTTCTTATACCTATCCGGCCACATCTTTGAAGAGTAAACAACGTTATGATCTGTGTAAATTTCATTTTATGCCTCAGGAAGAAATTACTGAACTAAGAAATAGAAATGCTGGTATTACATTTACTGTAATAAGAGTTTTTAAGAAACAGACAGTTTGGACAATTATTTTACCAAAATACAAAACTAACAACATGTAGTATCAACAGCTTCAGCCCATGGAACTGAAGTGCAACTCAGTGGCCAGCGGAAA
Organism: Phacochoerus africanus; assembly: GCF_016906955.1. Classification (NCBI taxonomy): domain Eukaryota; kingdom Metazoa; phylum Chordata; class Mammalia; order Artiodactyla; family Suidae; genus Phacochoerus; species Phacochoerus africanus. The sequence goes on from NC_062558.1 coordinate 128,395,130, forward strand.
GGTCCGAGATTGCTCAAGAACGGCCACAGCTGTCAGGAAAAGGGGTGAGGAGCACGGCAAGGCCCTCTGTGCCCTGCACCTGAGTGCCATCTGAGGCCCCACCCCACCCCTCCCCCGGCTGCCGCTGGCCGTGGTGTGGATCTGAGGAGGGGGGCTCTTGTGTTGGGCACTGTCTGAAATCCAAAGGCAGGACCCTTCCCTTGCGGTCCGCTTTATACTCACAGACTGACGTGTCAAACACATGACCAACTCAGTCATTCACAGCTGCCTTCTCTGATCTGTCCTTAAGGGGGAAAAAAGAGTGAACTGAACTGGATTGAATTAGCTTGGGCAAAAATAAAATGTCTCTATTTAATGAAGTGTGGCACCAATTTGTGCTACCTTTCTCTTTGGACTGCCGTCCGCATGTCAGACAAGATAGTGAATAATACAGCCTGACTGCTCAACTGAGTTGTTGACAAGTTAAGGAAAATGGTGTTTTTAATCAGGTACGAAAACAAACTTAGACAGGCTCACACTGAAAAGGTCTGGGCAAATTTAAACTGCAGAATTACACAAAAATTAATTTTCAAAATCAGAACTGAAAGGGCAGCAGAGGATTTTAAAGAATGATAAGAATATTTTTAAATGCATATTTTTAAAATTATTTTACAGTAATAAAACACTTTCCCTTAACAATCTGAAGTTTTTAGGTTTTACAAAAGCTTTCTACCTTGTGATATTTACAAATTTTAAAGATTTTTTCCTACTAAACTCCAAATTTTAAAATTAACAGAACTAAAATATATTTCAAGGAATCACAGTATCTCTTCGATAACATCATTTATTAATTAATTTACTTTGAAGTTAGGATAGATACTGAGTAAAAGTAAACTGATGAAACTTGAAAGTGTTCTTCAGTTTTTGCTATGGACTAGTCCTTCACAGAAAAACACACCGATCTTTATAAAGTAGAGAAATCTAACCATTGCAGAAATCACCAAGGCATTTTGATAGTGAACTTTTTTTTTTTTTTTCCTTTGTCCTTCCTCTTCTCTTTTGAAAACTCTTTTTGCTCTCTTTTGGAGCAAGAATACCTAAGAAAGGGAAGAGACTACTAACGTGAAAAAGTTTGGTAAGGAAAAAAAAAAAGCCCAGAGAAAAACAAAGATCTACCAGAACTGATTAACTAGCTGCCTTGTCAGTATAAGACAATGCAAACTGTGTAAATTCCTGGCTCTGGGTTTTTAAATCTTTCAAGAAGCAGTCATGTAAAAACACTTAAAGCTCTTTCCAAGGCATTTAGAAACAAGTTGTTATTGTATCTTCCATGACACCCCTTTCCAAACCTTGTTACTACTGGAATTATAAAGCTAAGTCCATTCTGGCCTACAGTTTGACCCATTTTATATTTAATAAGTGAACTCAAGTTTTTTGCAAAATCCAGTTAAGTGTCCCATCTGTCTGGGGGGGGGGGGGAGGAGAGACAGGAAAGGGGGGGTAGAGGAGTAACTATCGCAAATATCATATTAAATTCCTTATTGTGTATGGAAATAAGTATAACTTTAAACCGTCACAGAAGAACTTCAGATATTCATTCTTTTTTTTTTTTTTGTCTTTTTAGGGCCGAACCCTCAGCATATGGAGGTTCCCAGGCTAGGGGTCCAACAGGCGCTGTAGCCGCCAGCCTACACCACAGCCACAGTAACATGGGATCCAAGCTGCGTCTGCAACCTACGTCACAGCTTACAGCAACACCGGATCCTTAACCCACTGAGTGAGGCCAGGGATTGAACCCTTGTCCTCACGGACGCTAGTCAGATTTGTTTCCGCTGAGCTATGGCGGGAACTGCTGACGTTCATTCTTTTTAAAGGAAAGTATCCCACTGATGTTGTGTAGCTGAGAGTGGGGTCTGTAGGTCTGGAGCTTTACTTTAGTGACAAATGCAGTTGGGGGAGGGTATAAACTGAGAACTGTAACATGACACAAAAACCTTTAATGGGTCTGAAAAGAGGAAAAGAAAAACACGCGGTGACGCAAGGGCACAGAGCACGGACAGCAGGCCTAACAACAACTGCTGTCACGGGACAGGAACTGCAGTTCCAGAGCCTGCGAGAGCACTCTACAGGTTTACTCAGTTAATCCCTGAACAATCCCACTATGTGAGTTACAGAGGAGGAAAAAGGCACAGAGGAGTTAAGAAGCTTGCTCAAGGTCACACAGTTACTAAGGGGCAGAGTCAGCCTTCAAAGAAAAGCAGCCAAACACCACCATGCCAGCTCTTCAGCCATAACGGGCACCTCTCCCACGCCAGTGTTCTAACTCGGCCACTGCGAGCCTGGAGATGGCTGGTTCAAGGAGGCCAGCACAGCTTCCTCAAGTGTCTTCCAAACAGCATGACTAAGAAAAGTGCAAGGCTGAGACAATCTTTTTTTTTTTTTTTTTTTTTTTTTTTGCTTTTTAGAGCTGCATCTGCAGCATGTGGAGGCTCTCAGGCTAGGGGTTGAATCAGAGCTGTAGCTGCCAGCCTACACCACAGCTCACGGCAACACTGGATCCAGGGTTCAAACCTGCATCCTCATGGATGTTAGTCAGATTTGTTGACTGATGAGCCACGATGGGAACTCCAAGGCTTAGACAATCTTAAAGAGAGAGAGCAAAGGCCGAAGAGCAACAGATTGTGACTTCTGTGTTCCTGCTTGGCCTCCTGCTCCATTCTGCCCCTCCTGCACCCTGACAGTGCAACCCTGCCCCCCCTCACCCACTGGCTTCCAGCTGTGCTGGGCCATTGGGAGGCAGCTGTAAGACAGAAGGGCAGGAAGAAGGGGAGACTGGGCATTTATTCTCCGCCCAGCCCCATCCTACCACCTCCTCAGACCCCTTGCTGCACTGCAGCTTCACCAGTAGCTTCTGTTCAACCAGCCACAGCTGCAGCGCCAGCTGCTCCGTCACACCTAAGCAGGCAGTCCCTTCCAGACACTGCGGTACCCTAGCGCTGTACTCTCCCTTCCTGGGTGTCCTAACCCTGGCCACCCCTCTATAAAGGACCTCTTCACTAAACTTTCTTCAACTGCTCATTTGGAGGGTGTCACTTGTTCCTGCTGGGACTTTAACTGATACAAGAAGTTTCAATGCCATAAACTTTTCACTTAACAATTAAAAATGGGAAAACAAGTAAGCAAGCAAGCAAGCCAAAGGAAAACTGCAGTTTTGAAAGGGGGCACAACTGAAGTGACCGACCAGGATGTGAACACCACCGCGTAGTCATATACTGCCTTACAATGCATAACACACTCACAAATGGAACTTCCCAAGACATGTTTCCAAAGGAACAGTAACCAAGAAGGTGGAACACGGCCACTCACAGGAAGATCTCCCAATCAAAAGCCCATGCGATTCATCTCACCTTTGGCTTCTCCCACTGCCTTGCTCCTATGGGACCTGCTTTTCGGACCCCGCCGCTATGATTCCGGTAGACTCCTCATCTATGGATATTTATCCCAAAGCGTACTTACAGCCCATGACCCCTCAGACGTGCCACCACTTTCATTCTGCCCATCTCTAATCCTCCCCAAATCCCTCCCAAGTAACTCCTGCTGCCTCTGTGACTTTACCGACTCACCTTTTCTAATCTGAAACACATCCCCCACACCGGTACTCGTTGCTGCTTCTATGAAGGTTACCCACAAACTGTTTTTACTTAAGGCAACAGCCTCAATTTCTTTAACTTCTCAGCTCCATTTGATACCAATGACTGTTCTCTCTTGGAAACTCCTCCCTCTGTGACAGGTGGTAGCCTAAGTTTTCTCCTAGGTTTCTGATTACTCTTGTTCCTTGTCATCTTCCTCGTTCACCCCAGATGGGAAAACTCTGGGTGTTTCGTAAGGTTCTGTTTTTCAAACTCTTTTCCTACTTCCTTGGTGACTTCATGTCCTGCCACTACTTCAACTACTCTGGACTGATGACTGCCAAAGCTTTTATCTCCAACCACAATCATTTTACCCTTTGTAATACCACCTTTACAAATGTCTGTTTAAGGTATCAGACCAGCTATCTCACCTGTACCTCAAAGTTCGCCCAAACCAATCATCATCTTGACTTTTCTATCAATTCTGTCTGATCATCCTCCTTCTGGCACAGCCATTCTCCTCATCGCCGCAGGTGAAGCCTCCGAGACACCCTTGACTCCAGCCTCCAGCTTGTGCACCTCATCAGTAAGCTGCCAATTCACCCCATTCGGCTTCTGGACACAGATCCCTCACTGGTTCCTAGCTGCTCACTTTCACTGCTTCCTCTCTGATCGCAAGATCACATGACCACCTAGGCTGCTATAACAGCCTGGACTCCTACAACAGCCTCCTCACAGTCTCTGCCACTCCTTCTCGATCCCATCCAGTCTGTGCAACAGCACGGCTGCGCAGGACATTCTAAAGCTTCAGTCTAACCTCATTATTCATCTGTCAAAAAACTTCTGGCCTCTAACTTCCTCCTGAACAATAACAAAATTTCTTAGCCTGGCTTTCAATGTCTATTGGAGTTGATCATATTTACTTTTCCAAATTTACTGCCCACCACCCAGTACCCAGGTACAACCTATTTAACTGCTCTAAATTTTATATTTTATTTTTAATTAAGGAACAGTACTTCCACTACCTATTTCAAAGACTGAGGACTAAAAGAGAGTTCAAGTGAGACGTTTTGTATGCCCAAGTGCTATTCCAATGTAAAGTATATGAACATAGATACAGATTTTACATTCTTTATGAACATCAACTCGAAATTGATCACAGACTCAAATGTAAAGTGCAAAATTATAGAACTCCTAGAAGATAACATAGGATAAAATCTGGATGGTCTTGGGTATGGTATTAACTTTTTAGATGCAACACCAACAGTATGCTCCATGAAAGAAAGGATGATAAGCTGGACTTCATTAAAATTAAAAATTTCTGCTGGGCGAAAAACACTGCTAATAGAATGAAAAGACAAGCCACAGACTGGGAGATGTATACAAAAGACTTACCTGATAAAGAACGGTTATCCAAAATATACGAGGAATTCTTAAAACTCAATAATAAGAAAACCAACAACCCAATTTAAAAATGGGCCAGAGATCCCAACAGATACTTCATCAAAGAAGTGGGAATACAGACGGCAATATGCATTAAGAGATGCTCCACATCATACAATCAGGGGAAAGCAAACTGAAACAATGCGATGCCACTACACACCTATCAGAACGGCCGAAACCAGTTAACACGGACAACGTCAAATGATGCTGAAGATGTGGAGGAACAGGAACTTTTACCATAGGATCCAGCGACCACAGAACTCACCCAAAGAAGGGGAAAATTACGTCCACACAAAAACCTGCACACAAGTATTTACAGAAGCTTTATTCTTACTGCCGAAATTTGGGAGCACCCAAGATGTTCCTCAGTAGGTCCATCTAGACGACGGAATATTACCCAGTGCTAAAAAGAGGAATGAACTATCGAGCCAGGGAAAGACATCGAGGAACCTTAAATACATATCACTAAGTGAAAGAAGCCAGTATGAAACAGTCATGATTCCAACTACATGACATTCTGGAAAAGACACAAATTATGGCGCCGTAAAAGATAAGTGGTTTCCAAGGGCTTGAGGAGGAGGATCAACAACTGGCAGACCAGGAAAGACTGTTTAGGGAAGTAAAAATACTCTGTATGATAAAAAATGACAAGGAGTTCCCATTGTGGCTCAGTGAAAATGAAATCTGACTAGCATCCAGGAGGACACAGGTTCAATCCCTCACCTTGCTCAGTGGGTTAAGGATCCAGTGTTGCCGTGAGCTGCCGTGCCAGCGGCTACAGCTCTTATTCAGCCCCTAGCCTGGAACCTCCATATGCTGCAGATACAGCACTAAAAAGACAAAAAAAAAGTGGATGTATATTATACATTTATCAAAACCCACAGTAATATATTACACCACAAATGACCCCTACTGTAAACTATGGACTGCGTATGATTATGATGTGTCAATGTAGGTCCATCACTTTTAACAAAGGCACCACTCTAGGGGGGGATGCTGATACTGGGAAAGGCTAAGAATGAGTTCTAGTTAAGCTGTATACAGGAAATCTCTGCACCTTCTGCTTAATCTTGCTGTGATCTCAAACTGTTCTAAAAATCGTTCTTTTTTAAAGTTTGCCTTTTGGCTATCTATCTTAATCCCTGGCCTCCCTACCCCTTTCTACTACAAACTGCTTGCAGAAAAGAATGAGATCTCAATCTTTTTAGTCTGAACATCTGACATAGAACCTAGTGTGGGGGAGATGCTTAACAAACGTATGTGGAATAAATTAATAGCCAGTGCTTACGAGAAATTTCTAAAAATTGGACTAATGGTTGACTGAGAAAAATCAATGGTAGATCAATACAGGTTCTGACAACAAGATACCAAGTCCCCTAAGAACAGAGGAAATCACCTTTCTGAATAACAAAGATTACCTCTATACAGACCTAACAGCATATCAATGGAATATTTTTCTATTCTTTTTAAGATCAAAGGAATTATGCTGATACCTAAAGCTGCCAATATGAACTGAAATAAGGTTCACATTGGTGACTTGCAATAAAATCAACTTAATTAGCCAGTTTATCCAATTTACCAACTGGGTCTACCCCTTAAGGCATTTGACCACAATACAGATTAATTTGAATTTTTTTCTGGTAAATCCTGAAAATATTTATTTTAGAGAGGTTCAATGTCAAAGTTTTTAAAAATGTTCTTTAATGATTCCTTTTATTAAAGCACTAAAAAAATGAAGTGTCCAAAGAGAGATTCCATTAGGAAACACAACCTTTTGCACATTTCAATATGTCTATTACACATGCCAGTAAAGCTTCAGAGCCAAGTGCAAGTCCATATTGCTTTTCTTTCTTTTTTTTTTTTTGTCTTTTTGTCTTTTCTAGAGCAGCTCCCTCGGCATATGGAGGTCCCCAGGCTAGGGGTCGAATTGGAGCTGTGGCTGTCGGCCTATGCCAGAGCCACAGCAGCTCAGGATCCGAGCTGCGTCTGTGACCTACACCACAGCTCACGGCAATGCCGGATCCTTAAGCCACTGAGCGAGGCCAGGGATCGAACCTGAAACTTCATGGTTCCTAGTCAGGTTCATTAACCAGTACGCCACGATGGGAATGCCATCGCTTTTTTTTTTGGTGTAGGGGGTAATGGACAGAAAAGCCTGTACCAAATCAAATTAATGATATTATAGATGAAAATACTCCATTCTCTCTCCTGGGACAGGGCATGTACACTAAATGCCTAGATGGCAAAACAGAACCTAATACATAAATGTCTATGGGGATTAACAGTAATTTACTTGTTATTATTCTCACAGGATATCTTTTATGAGATCTCATAGGCAAGACAATTAAGAAATTGTGGTCAGTGACACCTAAGATCATGGCCAACAAATCTAGACCTAGCTGCTTTCTGGTCACAAAATGGCAAGGAGTATCTTGGTGAATAAGTCCTAAAACTTGAAGATTGAAAGCTATTCATGAAATTAAGGCATATTTCCTCAAGAATATCATGTTCAATCAATTTACTTACTATTTTCTCCTGGCGAAGACAAGATATAATCATTTAAAATAGTCAATCAAATAATTCACAAACTTCCACATACATGAATTCTCAAAAGTTCTCCATTTTCTTTAAAACCAAGCTTCTCAAACTTTGTTTTCATTAGTACCCTGGATACATGACAATCTGGACAAGCATAAAATTTCCTTGACATCTTAAATTTAGCTTAAAAGTTCAGATTTTTACATTTTATTCCATTCCACCATCATGTTTCTCTTAATATAATAGACCCTCGCCCACTGTCTACACTGAAGCCTAAATGCAGGTGTGGGGGAGTGTGGATCAAGTTCTGTTTATTTTAGAAGCCAAACAGTGAAGCTGGACAGGAGTGATGAGAACAAGGTGCCGGGCCCCTCGACAGGGCCAGACCCCGCATGGGCTTTGTCTGTGATCGAGGCCAAGACGGCATCCTTGACCAGGTTTTTCTTGTGAGGAGAGGTCGAGGACAACCTGAGCACAGGCAACCCTTCCATGAAGATGGGGGCAAGGCAAGTTGGCCCTGGGGCCCCCTGGACTAGACAAAAAAGGCCAGAGGGCCCACAACACCTTTGGCCAAAAGGCCCCATATCTGAGACAAAGCCAAGTTCTGTAAAAGAAGCCTCGGTACCCTCTGGTCACCAGCAAGGCCTCCAAGGCTCAGGAACACCCCATAATGAGTCACCTGCTTCCTTAACACCAGTCATCTCTGCAGAGCCTTCGAGAAGAGGTGCCCAAGGCAAACAGGGCGCCTGGGGTCCCTCCACTGGGTGACATAAACCCAACCCCAAATGCCTGTGTATCCTCCTTGGAACCAGAGCTGCTGGGCTGAGTGGGGGAATTTCTGGTCACACTTCACCCTAGGCTGAAAGCTCCACTTTAAAATACTCTTCAGCTGGTTTCGTAGGGCTATGATAAGATTTTGCTAAAAAAGAATTATGTTTTGTATAAAAATACATTGTCTGGCACCCCCCTCAAACAGATAAATACAATGATTTTATTGGAAATTACACATTATACTATATCTCTCAGCCAGCTTTTCTGACTGGTTCTTCATTACAAATGAAGTGGGGGAAAAAAAAAAAACAAAAAAAAACTACTACTCAAGAACATTTAAAAGATAGGCACCTACTAATTTAAAGAGTGTAATACTTGCAAATTTCTGATGCCACAATAATTTCCCTATTGTCTTACTCCCCATAAGCTATATAATTACAATTGCTTTTCACTGCAGAAAGTTTCTGTTTTGAATCTAAAATCACACTTGCAAATGGAGTCTCACTGGCATCTTTCGGTGATTCCATGGGTGCCCCTTTCCATTCAGGTCCAGATCACAAGTGCACTAGCAACGGCACTGTTCTCTGGGTTTTCCTAAAACTACCCCCATCACGTGACTCACATGCTGAAAAATCTGTATCCTCACTACAGAGTTAGGGGCAAATCCTTCATTCCAGCACTTGGAGTTTCTAGTCATAAGGCCCCTATCCCCACTACTACCTCCAACCTTAAGAGCTGTAGGTAGGCTGGGTCCCTGAGGGCCATGACAACACTCATTTTTACCCCGTTGCCTTTTCTCACTTTAATCTCCATTCGTGAAAACCCTTTCCTCTCCCTTCTCATAGAGCCAGCCTTTGAGACTCTACCTTTTCCATGACACCAAAGCTGCCTGACCTTACCCATTTAATTTCTTCTCCATCACCATTTACTAACAGTACTGCTAATTAGGACAATTAATTACATATTTTCTATCTACCTGCCTATGATCTTAAAGCCAGAGACACTGCCTTATGAATCCATGTTTCATGATATTAATGGAATTCTTATATGGAAAGAAGAGCAATGTCTGTTCCCTGTTACCAAGTTCTCATACAAATTTGTTTTAGAATGTCACTCTAATACATACTGTCTAGAAATCTAAAGACACAAGGAAGCAATATGACCCTACCCTTCTCTAAATACAGGAGAATTCATAAAATAAACTGATGATAATCCAAAAAACACCTTACATTCAAATTTTGGTTACATGTGTTTTCCTAAGCGAGGAATATTATTTTAAAAAAACAGAATGACAACATTAAAAACACAATTATTTCAGGCATACTAAAGAACACCGAAGCAGAAATTGACACATTTGAATCACCTAGACTTCAGTTAAAAAAGAAAAAGAAAAAGAAGGTTGAGTTTGGAGACTACTCGAGTAGAATCTTATACTCTTGGTGAAAAACAAAGGCAAAAGAGGGTACTTTCACTGAATAAGAAATGAAAGAGGCAATTTCTACAGCTTGGTTAGAAGGAAACACTGCTACTCGTGTGAATTTCCCAAGGCAAGGACCCTTCTCCAACGGGGACTTTGAAATGTTCTGAGGAGTTTTCCATAAGCAGCTTCTGTCCTTCTTACTATGCTAGTTTTGAACGATTTAATCCAAACTCAATCATGTGAGTTGAGGAAAAACTCACCATGCTTTAAGGTAAAGCCAAAGCTTAGATGTTTACCCTGCACTGTCTTTATTAGTGCTATGGGACAATTTCTGAACACAGGATTTTACAGCAATACAATTACAACACCTTGCCTTGAAAGTAAGAAAATAAATTTTCTACTCAATACACAGAATACTTAATTTCAACGTGGTTTAGTTTATTCCATCAAAGATTATTACTGAAGATTATACATCCTGGAAAAAACTTTTATCGAGGTCATTGCGGTCTACTAAATGTATGACCTTCATCAGTCAGGGAAAAACATGAGCTCCTGAATTCTGCTAAGATTTTTAAAGTTGAGAATACATTATTACTTGTAAACGATTTCATTTATTTAAAGCAATTTTCATATATCCTGTGGCTACTTTGTAATAAGATCATAGCAAGAGCTACCATTTCCAGGTTCACTATGTGGTAAACATACCTTCAGCGCTTTTTGTGCAAACATTATTTAATTTCTTCCAAAACACCAAGGTCGTTATCCCAGTTTACAATGACGCTCAGAAGGGTTAAGGAAGGTCAGACAGCTATTCAACAGACTCAAATCCAGGCCTGAGTCCTAAACCTGAATTCTTAATACCTATCCTATACTCTCTTGAGGATATTCCACTATTCTTATATTTTCATGTCACACTGAAAAAAATCCTTGGGCGGAAGTAGTTAATCAAATATATCTTCTGAATCAAAAGTTATGTTCAGTATGATTTCCATTTTTTTATTTATTTGGGGCATTTATTATCTTTGAAAGGGAAAAAAATCTACACAAAACACATATATTCTACACCTCAAGTAAACAAGATATGTGATTAACCCGAATACCCCCATTCCCACACCAGGCTCCCTAACAAAGAGGTTGTTATACTTAACGCAGAGCTGTGGCAGGGCACTCACTAATTGGCTCCTGGTAGCTTAAAGTAGCAAACATACTTCCTCAGGAACCTACCAGGCAGGGAATGACAGACGTAGACTTCAGCTCCATGACTCCAATAAGAAAAGAAATGGAGGAATTACTAAGTAATTAGTAGAGACCTAATGATAAAATAGGATAGAGTCACTATTTATAAAACACTCCTTCAAAACACATCTCACAATTTTTTCAATACGCTTTCTTGCTATTTACTAAAACAACTGGCCTGTCTACTCATTCCCCAAAAATCATGTTCGATGGTCCGGAGCAAAAGCTCAAAGGCCTCTTCCTTGAAGAACCACTTCCCAGTTTCTAGCAAAGCGTTCCTCCTCGCTGTCTCACAACAAACGCTATGTTCAACAGAGTCACTCTACCTGGACTACAGGTCACTACTTCCGTATCCCTCTCCCTGGCTTGTGAGGCTACTCGTTACCTATGAATCATGTCTCAAACCACCCACCCACCCAACCCCGGCCCTGGTAGAGCCTTCCAAACATGTTTGTTGCAATCATTTTTAAAAATTGGCAATTTGAATTAAATTTTATTCTCCCCAAACTGATTCATGTAATTGCTATTTAAGTGGCATTAGCACTTTGGTCAGAAAGATTTCTAAGCTTAAAATACATAAAATATGGAGTACCCATTGTGGATCAGCGGAAACCAATCTGCCAAGCATCCATGAGAATGCAGGTTCGACCCCTTGCCTCAATCGGTGGGTTAAGGATCCGGTGCTGCCATGAGCTGCGGTGTAGGTTGCAGACATGGCTCGGATCTCATGTTGCTGTGGCTGTGGCCAGCGGCTACAGCTGCGATTCGACCCCTAGCTGGGAATCTTCATGCACCATGTGTGCGGCCCTAAAAAGACCAAAAAATAAATAAATAAATAAATAAATAAATAAATAAAACACATAAAACATTTTTATTTGATGTATACTTAAAATATTTACATAATGCTGTATTTTAATATTTACATTAATTCTTACACATTTATATCACATTATAATTATTACCTGCTATATATTAACAATGAATTATATTTAATGCATCAAATCAGAGCAATAACTTCTTAAAATATAAGTTCAAGAAGACAAATGTCAAATGTCTGGGCTCTAATATTCTCAGATACTAGTTTAAATGCATACAAGGAAGTTCATTTCAAAATCCAATCAACTGCTTTAGTTTCTATCACCAGCAGCATTAAAAATACCCTGGCCCCAGGTAACACCACCACCACATAGTAAATACATAGCAACAGTGCCTAAATTTCAAAAATTAACACTTTACTGTTTTGAAAAAAGGTAACCACAGTGGCCAGAAAGGAAGTGCTCCAAACACAGAAGCAGGAGGCTGGGAGAAATGGTGAGCACAGAGGGAGGGCAAAGGACGTATCAAAGAAACAGGACTCATCCTCCCAGTAAGAAACTAACTAAAGGGGTCCAAAGGGGCGAGATGTGGTAAAGCCAGGAACCAATGGAGAGAAACACTTATAGTGATTATAGTGTCGAGGTTAACACATTTTAACTGCATTAAGTCCATAAGTAGTTGCAGAAATGTGCATTCCTACGGTCAAAGAAGCCAAAGAATTTTCCAGCTTTCAAAAATCACTCTCAAGAACTATTCCTGTGTTGACACTCACTCACTTGTCTCGAATAACTCAAAACACATAATTCCTATTCTCTAAAACAAAATTCTAAATAAACAAGGCAGCACCTTGTTAGAAGCAAAAACAAAACACTCAAACCTCTCCATCAAGACGGAAATGCCAAGTCTGATTCAAAGACTACAGATCTGACATTGCTGAAATACAGTTTTTACCACGCTGTGGTTTGTCAAATTTAAGACACCAAACTGAAGACACATCAATGGGATAATCCCTGTGTTTTCTCCTTTACCAATTCCTCACCATCTCTCTCCTCCACACACACACGCAAAGCAGAAGAGTTAAATCTCATCTATATTTTAGCCCAGAAACATATCTCAGGGATGTTCTCTTCTTTTCCATCCTCACTGCCAAGTACCCTCCATCAGCTCCCACCTCAACACTCATAGTAACTTTCTGACTCACTCTCTTGCCCCAAGGCCTCCTTCCTCTTCCACTCCTGTCCTCGGGAGATCCCCAGGCTGTAGGGCTATCTGCCTAAGATGTTTCTTTGATCGTATCACAACCAACTTAAAAATTTTTCATAGTCCCCCAATGCCTACACAATGTCCAGTCCTCGGCGTGGAATTCAGACCTCGTATTTACATGCCTGTTTTTTATGAGCTCTAAGAGCAGGATTTAGATCTTAATAACCTCTGCTTTCCTTGTATATAGCAAATATTGTTATATCTAAAATACTGCTAATCACCCAAAAGTAATGAAAATGAAAATATCATTTGATTATCTGAAATTTGGAGAAAGTCATCTGGATCGACCGCAGGAGCCATGCTGAGGGCGCGATGGAATCAATCAGGAGACCTACAAGGGCTTGCTTCATATTCTTCATCTCGACAATGTAACATGTTTATAATAAAGGCTCGCTATGTGGGAGTTTTCTGAATCAGAACTGAATTCATACCCCAACAATCTCAAGTTTACACAGGAAGTAATCAGACCAAGTTATCTGAAATTGGGACTACCCAGTCTCAGACGTGAAGGCACCCTAAGAGCATGACTGGAAGGACTTGTGCATATCACATAAAAACCAAACCGAAGAAGGACAGTCCTCTCCCTGGCCTGGATCTTGACCGTTGTAAAGTGGACAAGGAAAGCGGATTGCCAATTTGGAAGAGGCAATCTTAGCCAACAGGCCACAGTGAAAAATCAACAGAACAGTAAAAATCTAAAACAATTTAGAAGCACATCATTTATGTCTTTCTGTATTGTTCTCAAAATGTACATGGTCAATAATGGTAATTAACAAAGATTATTAATCTACATGTAACAAGCTTCCTTGCTGGTTGATTTTACAAAGAAATAATCCTCTCAAATTCTATCTTAAAAGTTAAACAAAAAAATTTACATATTGATTTACCAAAATTAGTGCACTGGGGTCACTGTAATATAATCTTAATACTTCCCTATCAGAAACCTCAAGAAGACTTGCATGCTATATCCTGTATTTGATCATATCATAACAACCTGTTCTCTTTAACTATTGGACTCGCTATGTGTTATCCTGTGTCCAGTGCCTAAGAGCTCGTTAATTACCTAAACTATATCTCCATAGGTCTTGTTAATTACCCGTCTCCTGTCTCAGAGGACCTTGTTAATAACTTGTACAGTCTCTCTAAAGAGGTCCTAACAACACATTAAAATTAAAGATGCTTTTCTTTTAGCACCTGTCAAGTGCTGTAAATTGAGAAATTTTCACATCAGTTTATTAGCCTACAGTAGTTTTTATGGATTTTTTTGGCTAATTTTCTTCTCTCACAGATTTTCTCTGTACCTCAATCTCTCAGCTCAAAATAATAATAGTGATAACAACTTAGCAAAGTTTGTCTTTTCTGGTTAGAGCTTTTTTGGTTTTCAATTTTGAAGTCTATAAATATCAATTTGCATTAGTAAGTTAGCAAAAGGATGGCATGGTTGGTATCTGCAAATTAACCCATTGGGAGAAGTGCCAATTAATGAGAGCTATTATAATGAGTATTAGGACGACAAAGAGTAAAAAAGTTTCAAGTAGTATCTGGGGAGTTGGGCATAAAAGTTGTAGTTAGTGTTAAGGGAACTAATCACATCGCATATTCCATGCACCCAGTCATTGTTTCATTAGATACATTCTGTAAATCCCTGGGCATTAATGGATTAATGGCTCCAAAAATCATCTCAAAAGTTTTTGTTTTCTGTCTCATAAATGAAGCTACAAATTTTCAGCTGTGTAAAAAGATTTACAGGCTGCCATGAGTAACAGATTATTTTTAACATTAGACAAATAGGGACCAAAAAATAAATATTGCTACTAAAATAAACTTTATGTGGGGTTAAGGTTTATTAAGCCAAAGACAGCTTTAAACTTATATAGGGAAAAAATGTTCATAAGGAGCACAATAAAAATGAAGGTTTAAAAATTATGAACAAGATCCTTCCTTTAGGATTTGTTCACTATAACTTTTTAAAAGAAAAACATAACTCTATAGTAAATAGTCTATCCTTTTTTATGGGCATGTTATACAACTTCACAATAACAATTACATGCTTAAAAGCCTATGGTGATTTTTGATCTGTGAAAATTAGAAACACATTTAAATGTAATTCTTGGTAACCAATTTGTTGCAGCTTCTAAGAAAGGTATGACACAACCATCACAGGAATTGATTAAAGAAAGCAGGGAGGGAGGAAGGGAAAAGAGAAGTAGGTTAACCTAATTCCCAAAGTAAAAGGCATAGTGTCACATAAAATTATAAAATATTAGTGATAAATATGAGGTCTTGATCTCAGGCACTATTTATATATGCCCTGAAAAATAACTGTTTGGCCTCAGTTCAGAGCTAAGAAGTAGACAGGTGGTTCTTCCACCACAAATACTGCAAAGGGAAATATATGCATCCATGCTCTAATAATAGGAATATTATGATAGAGCATACCATTAAGTTATTACAGCGCAGAATCAATTCGCTACATGGTACTCAATACGGCAGAAAACACAAGGCAGAAAATAATGAAGGGAAAGCCATGTTCTTTGTGCAGGTTGTAAAGAGAAAGATGTTCCAAAAACGAAACTCTGGCAAAAAAGTCTCCTGTAAGGTCCTGCTTGCTGATGAGCTGCCTCTCCCATCAAACATTAGCTCATCCTACAGACTGTACTTACATTATTTACTATTTTTTTAAATTTCAGAATCGGATACACACAACCAATTTTCTCCTTATATTAATGAATTCCCTAAACCAGGAGGAGTTCTTCAGTCCTAACCTGGAACCACAGAAGAACAGACATCACAGTTTCCCTTTATTACAGGTAGCATACAAACACAAGCATATTTTTGAAATGCCATTGATCACTACTAATGCCTATGTGTTTCTGAATCCTGAGAAACAATTCAGCCACAGGTGCCATAAAAATTTCAGTGTAGACATTTCTGCCTGGTCCTCAGTGCCTACGGTCATTTAGGTGTTTCTCAGCTACTCAGCCAAATCTACACTCCTCTCCACATTCCTGTTTTAGTCACAATGATCCCTCACTGACCCCTCTATTTGTAAACAAAGCCAATGTGACTAAACTGTCTATTCAACTATGAGTTTACTAGCACAACTTCTGATTCCTGTTCATAAAAAGTACTTGCTGAACTTTTATGAGATGATATAGTTTAGATCAACAATATAGTTTAAGCCTGAGAATCAGCAGGAGGTTTTTTTAAAATGCTGATTATTTCAGGACCTAGTCACTGAAGATTTGAATTCAGTCTGAGGCAGGGCCCAACGAACTGTAGTTTCAAAAAATAGGAGTTCCCGTCGTGGCGCAGTGGTTAAGGAATCCGACTAGGAACCATGAGGTTGCGGGTTCGATCCCTGCCCTTGCTCAGTGGGTTAACGATCTGGCATTGCCATGAGCTGTGGTGTAGGTCGCAGACGCGGCTCAGATCCTGTGTTGCTGTGGCTCTGGCGTAGGCCGGTGGCTACAGCTCCGATTCAACCCCTAGCCCGGGAACCCCATATGCCGCAGGAGCGGCCCAAGAAATGGCAAAAAGACAAAAAGACAAAAAAAAAAAAAAAAAATCCCCAGGTGCCCTCAATGATCACCACTGAGGATACACAGTGACCCAGAGGATGCCCCCCCACCCCCGAGAAGATTCGGCACAACTGGTCAGAAGTTTACAAGGATTAGTGGGTCAGCTGGGAAGACTAAAACCTAGACACGATAAACATCGTACAGCAATTCGGTTCTACATCAGCAGAATTCCACAGAGCAATCAAGACCGAATTAGAGAGTTTTTAGCATCAAGAATAGCTGGGCCTGGGAGTTCCTGCTGTGGTGCAGTGGAAATGAATCCCACTGGTATCCATGAGGATGAGGGTTTGACCCCTGGCCTCGCTCAGTGGGTCGGGGATCCAGTGTTGCCATGAGCTGTGGTCACAGATGAGGCTCGGATCCTGTGTTACTGTGGCACAGGCTGGCAGCTGTAGCTCCTATTCGACCCCTAGCCTGGGAACTTCCATATGCCATGGGTGCAGCCCTAAAAAGAAAAAAAAAAAAAAAAAAGAACAGCTGGGCTTAGGACACTCAGAGATGAGCAAAGAGTGCATTCCACAACTGAGCCAAGGAATGGAGTTGGCAAGGCTTACAAGGTTCGGGTAGAGCAGTGAAGGAAGGAAATTAACGCACCGAGAGGAAAATAAAAGTTTATCATTAAGAAAATCCCTGAAAATTAGAAAGAGGAGTTTGGAGGTAGTGTTGCAAACAAAATGGTTTTCCGAATTAGGTTTTCTTAAACAGCACAAGAGGCACGATGGCCTACATGCCATAAACGCTAAATGATATAATGCTAAGTGCTATAATAAATGCCAAAATCACAGTAGCTTAATACTCTGGAATTTATCATTCAAGACAAGGTTCACTGGTTATTTTTGGTTGTTAGGAGACCTCCATATGCATTCAGGGACCCAGGCTATTCCTATCTCACGGCTCTGCCTTTCTCAAAGATCTCCATTCTACTAGTGTAGGGTTCAGTAGTCTCTGTAAAAGGCCAAATAATAAACCTTTTTTGGCTTTGTAGGTCACAGAGTCTCCATAACTACTCAACTCCAGCATTATAGCACAAAAGCAGTCATAAACAAATGAGTGAGCTGAGTTCCAATAAAATCTTATTTGCAGAAACAGCCAGCAAGCCAGACTTGGCCCACAAGCCTAGGGTGCCAACCTTTGGTCTAGGGTAGGGAGGAAGACAAGGCAATATGGAGGACTAGTCCTGAAACTGGGATCCAGTCATCCTCGATATCTGTGGGGGACTGGTTCTAGGACCCCAGGGGACTCCTCAAATCTCTGGGTGCTCAAGTCGCTTATATAAAGCGGCGCAGTATTTGCAAACAACCTACACGTCCTCCCTTCTATACTTTAACTTCATCTCTACATTAGTTACACACCCAATGCGATGTAAACGCTACATGACTAGTTGCAAATGTAATGTAAATGCTATGTGTGTAGTGGCCATTATGCAGCATATGAAAGTTTTACGTTTTGGAGCATTCTGGTTTTTCTTTCCCCAAATATTTTTGACTGAGATTGGTTGATTCCACAGATGTGGAATCTGGGGATATGGACGGCTGTGTATCTCTTCCACTAAGTCTTTCATAAGCCAGAACTTGGTTATATGTTCCCACTTAACTAAATGGTTTAGCTGTGTCTCTGTTCAAAAAAAAAAAAAAAGGAAATGTGGCTTGGAGAAACAGTCACCTACTTCCACTTTCTACTGGGGAAAAACAGTCCAGCATTAAAGAAGAAAAGGCTGTGAACAAATGATTGAAAATGGTGTAACATTCAGGAGTATTTGTTTTTGGCAAGTTAAATACTGCTGATGCCAAAGAAAGCATTATTTTACATATCGTGGGGTTAACCACATAACAAATTAGTTGACACTGATGGTGCTAAACTACCTGTGATCCACAAATAAAAAGCAAGAGGAAGAGCGATTTTAAAACACAAACAACACCAATAACAAACTGATAAAACATTTTCCTGAAAACTACAAGAATTCCAACTATGCCTTCCTGTCCACGTGTAGTAGGACTTGTACAGCATGGCGAGCAGTACAGTATGCAGACTGCTTAGAACTGGCACCCAGGGCACACATAATACTGTATACTCACCGCGCCCAATCCAGTCTCCTCTGGGTCCACAGCAAAACCATGTTACATGACTAAGTGCTGCCCAATGGAAGTCATGTGGAAGTAATGGGTACCACTGCCACTCGTGAAACATAAACACACCCCACATGTGACGCTCCACCCCCTTTCCCTGCTGCATGGTCTTGGAGCCCAGGTGTGAAATGGTGGCATCACAAGAAGGAAGGAGCCCTGGTCCCTGAGCGACCATGTAGAGCTGAATGAGTGCTTGGATCAAAGCCCCCACTTCTCCCATCCCCACCCCAGGGAGTTAGATTGTGACAATAGCAATAAACTTCACTGTGACAAGCCAGGGAGATCTGAGGTTGTTTATTGCAGCTGATCACCTATTCTAACAAATACAGAGTTCTTCGCAAATTTCAGAAATGCATCAGTTAGGGTATGAAATTTAAGTTTTCGTAGTCCTTTAAAACTCAGATTTCTAATAATGTCTGGCTGTATATAAAAATGCACACACCTACCTTTACAGATCTGTTTTTGGTCAACTAGAAAGACGTCACGGCCCACACTGAGCTAGAAGCAAGAGTCCATGGGAGTGAGGGAATGAAAGTAGCATTTTAAGAAATCCATCTGCTATACTGTGTTCACTTATTCAAAAGAGGGGAAAAAAAAAAAAAAGGCTTTTCTAACACCTGCTTCCTACAAAGCCTCATGCTGGAGATTTGGGTTGAAAGATGAATGAAATGAAGGCCCTACCCTCATGCTGTTCATGGAGGTGAGAGAGGAAAAAAAGGGACTGGTCCCATTAGTGAACAATGGGATGCTCACAGAAAGTAAGACTTAGCTAAGAAAATGCTGCCGAACAAGCAACAACCACCTCTTCCCACAGATCAAAAAAGGCTTCAGAGCACTGGGGGGCATGTAAGAGGAAAGAGACTGAGAATTAGTAAATGTAGGAAAACGTGTTTCAAAGAGTCCTGCCCTTTGCTGAAGTAACCCAACAAAAAGCCTAACTCATTTCCTCTCTCATTTTTACGCAAGACTATGGGACCTATTCGAAGAACAGAAGCAAAATGCAGTGTTTTTTGTGATTATAAGGTGATTTCTTCAGGTTGGACTTCATTTACAAAAAAGTAATAACTAACTTTTAAGAAAGTGCTCTTTAGTACTTAAAAATTTTTTTTGGCATAGGGAAAATTCTCCAGTTTTAATTATACACACTATTCGCCCAGAGGGTAATAATGTGGTTCCCCTGTACCTGCAGTCATGGGGGAGCCAATTCACCCAGAGAACAAAATCCAGCTCCACAGCTACATATTCTACCCTTAACTGTGTTCAGGATTCTCACGAACATTGGTCACAAGCGTCCCGGAGACTCTATAAATAGATCTATTTAGCACTATTGGAAAAAAATAATTCACAGCATGTGTCCTAGAAATGTGAGTTCATAGCTTCAAAAGTGCATTTGGCTTAGATGTTAATGTGAGAAAACTAAAATATTCCATATAACTGAGAAATGATATCGGGAGGATAAATACAAATACACTGATACGTAAAAACCAAACTACCCCGACTACATCCTTTCTAATTCCATTCGAGACAACATCATTTCCCAAAAATTTGATTTGAACTCTCTTCCTGGATCTATTTATATTCAATTTTTCTTTTTTTATATACTACTACTGAGAGCTACCCCTTTATTGTAAATGTTTTACATTTACCACAAAGATGGCTTGTGACACAAAAAGGAAGAATAACTTCTTAGGACTCGACAAATGTGTTTGTCTTCATAGCTACAGCATCTCAAGAATACGAAGAAGAGAAAAATCTTAAGATTAAAAAAAACTTACATACTTGCAATCATTATATGTATAAAATGAAACAGCCCTAATTTTGATGGACACAGCATTAACACTGAAGTAACCCAAAACAAAGTCTAAATTTGGCAAAATGCCACACTCACTTTTAAAACACTAATTCTTAAGTCCATCTAAACAGCCCAAGTCAGTTAAAAATTTGAGGGTACCTATTTTTCCATATGCTGCCCTAATTTTTTTCTTTTTTTTTTGGCCACACTGGCGCCATATATAGATTTCCCAACCAAGGACTGAATCCCAGCTGCAGCTGCAACCTACGCCACAGCTATGGCAATGCCAGATCCTTAACCTACATGCCACAGTGGGAACTCCATGCTGCCATAATTTAAAAACACTATTTTCCTACCATATCCCATTTTTCTTGGACTCTAAAATTACGTACATTAGCCAATCTCTAAGTTATCTCAGAGAGTTGCCTGCGACAATCTTTTTCAAAAACAGTTCAGTTAAGGAGGGGGAAAAAGGAAACACATTTCTATTAACTTCCGTCGTTTAAGACACACAATAATGTGAAGCACACCATATAAAATATCAAAATGAAATATTTGAGAATAGCACATCAAAACCACGGATTCGTCAATAAAATATTAATACCCTATGATAAAAAAGCATTTCTTTGGAGTACAGCCTATAAAGAAAAGGGAATGATACATTCGAAAGCCACAGCAAATACCCATTTATTGATAAAAGAAAACAAAAGAAGTACAAACCTTCCCTAGAAAACTCTAAATGCATGTTTTAATGTATCATTAGAAAATCAGAAGACAGCTGGGGGATCACAAGCCTAAAAGGGCAATTGTTAGTACTCTTTTCTGTTTATAGTGGGACAAAAACAAAGCACTGTTTCTGAATAAAATATGACATGGCTACATACAGTGTAACAGCAACTACCCTTTATGGGGTCCCTATTTGGGGCCTGTCTTTGTACTATGTACTGTATCATTTATCATCCCCCAATCCTAACAAGTAAGAATCACTTTCCTTATGTCAAAGATGGAGATGCTGAGGTTGACAGACGTCACAGACCTACTGAGCCAGCTTTCCCACGGGAGTCTGAACGCCATGCGTTCCTGCCCCAGGAAAGAACGTCTATGTTACCTGGCAAACAGTCCAGCACACCCTTCCTTGACAATCGCTTAAGACTCCAATAAATTCATTTTATTCTTTGCTTGAAGTTTCCTTAATCAGCTATTCTACCATCCACTCCTGCAAATTCCATCATCTTATTTAAACCATAGTTTCAATTTGTACTAAGGAATTAGAAAAGTATCACATACATGACTGAGCCCAAACTTTACCATGATAGATTATTTCTGTGACTGAGTCATCACTACAGATACTCCAAGAGTACCCACAAGATTCACATAAGCATTCAGTAAACATTCACAAATAAAAACTACTCCAAAGAGCCATTTAATATAGTTAACACCTATTATGAAAACTATTACTACTTCAGCCAGCATGTCTTCAAGAATAGTCCGCAGGCTGCTATTGGTCCATAACTAATTTCTGGAAAATAAGGTATAGAAACACAACATACCTCGATTTCGTTTGAATTAACACCTACTGGTGGTTTACTCTCACCACGTCTCATCAAAAGCTATACTATTCTCTCCATAAGTTTCGGTGAGTTTCTGGCTAAGTAAGAATAAACTTCAGTACGGATTAAGAATCTTTTATCCTTCTAAGATAAAAAAAGTTCAATTCCAAAGATGTATGCAACATTGCCTAGCTCCAAAATTAATTATAAAAATAAGATAAGAATTTTTTTCAAGTAAAATGAAAGGAATTTAAAAGGAACATTTGATACTTTCAAGTACAGTATGTTCCAAAATAGCAAAACTTTCCCCCTGTTAAGCTTACCTTGAAGATGGCATTATATTTGAAGCCCTGAATTTTGTTGTAAACGGATTAGTTGACTCATAATCAAAATAGTCCTGACGATTTTCACTAAATGCATTAGGTGATTTCAAGTCACAAGGGCTATCGGATCCCCCATTGTTAAGTTTATCAGACCTTCTGCTATCTTTTTTTCCAGTCACTCTTTCAAACAGGCTAACTTTCTCTCTTTTCTCTCTCTTATTTTCTTTTCTTACTTCAACCGATTTTGAAAATAAATTCACGCCGCTGTCCCAGGATTCACTGCTTTCTTCAAATGGATTTTTCTTCCTTGGCAGTGTTGCAAATTTTTGGGGTAATGAAGCAGTCACATTTGTAAATGGGTCACTTTGTCTTCCGAAAGACGATTCACCTTCATCCACATTGCTGTCAGGTTGGTTCATTTTAGAAGTATCAAAGCTTAATGTTCTTCTGTGTGGAGATTTGAGACTTCCTGCAAACAATTTTGTAGTTAGTACATAATCAGTGACACATTACATCCCACTATTTGACACATCCTGTGTGCATACTGCTGCTTTTAGAATGAGAGCAATTAGCTATTTAAAGATATTAACCTTTAAAATAATCAAGGAAAACAATCTTAAAATGCTAAGGAACAGTGGTATGTAGGCTCATAACAATTAGTATCTGGCTAAACAATTAGTAATTTACTCAGCTCAGCAAGAAACAATCACATAAACAAAGGATAATGTCAAAACTAAAGGTTCTGCTTGGCCCCGCAGTGCTATAACTTCTCAGACTTCTTTCATCATTAGCATTAAATTTACGTTCTTACTTCTGAACATTAAAGGTTTTTCCTAGGAACTTTCTAATGAAATGGGATATTCATTTATGCTTCTGGCTTTTAAGATGGAAGAAATGGCAGTTAAAAAAAGAAGAAGCCAGGCCACGAAAAGAGACCAGGACTCATTTTTATTACCTAATAATATAATACAACACTGAAGGCAGACCCACTCCGCCTTCAATAAACTTAACAATTTTGAGTAGAGGAGGCACTCAATATTTGATGACTAAATTTAGAAAATACCAGCAAGAAACTCCCACCTTTCTTCTCTAACTTTAGAAGTCGAAACTTTGAAAAGTAAAAGGGTAGCTCAGACCACAGAGGAGCAACTGGAATGTGTCACTTACCACTTTCCGGAACTGCTCCAAAGGGCTCTATCTGGCGTCCGAGAAGATGAGTTTGAGCGATGGCGCCCGACTTCAGCTTCTCCGAAGAAATGTGGGCCCCAGTTAAATCAGACATTGAATGCGCCGAAGAGAGTCGCTGAGGACCCAAAAGGAAAGGCTTTTTTGGTTTAGATTTCATCTGTATTTCACTACTTGAAAATTCAGTATTGGCATCAGGCATGTGAGAACTTGGAATGATTGCAGAAGATGTATCAGAAAATGTCCCATCATTTTTTCTACCTTTCATCTTATCTTTTAATTTTGCAAAAGGAGATCTTGTTTTGTCCTTCATTGATAAGTCAAACATACTTGCTGTCATATTGTTCCTCATAAATTGAATATTGACCTTTATCTCACCCCTGTTTTTGGCTCTTTTTCCTTGTTTGGATTCTAATCTAAACCACCTTAAAGAGAAGGAAAAATTGAGTTGTAACATGTACTGAAGAGGGAATTATTGAGCTCCGCTGTAATAATACAAATAGCTTTTTAGGTAAAGTTACTCTACATCAAGGCAATCTAAGCACCAAGGAAGAATCATCAGCCAAAGGGTTTCTGGTTGTACCCACTGCTTCATTTAAAAAATGGGAAGTCTGCCATGTGGCATATACTGAAGGAATTAGTCTTTTTTGGAAAGGTATTTAGACAACTTTTTCTTTCATGATTTGAGAAATCACTCATCATCAAAAAGTCTTAGCAATAATAGCTATTATGTTTGTTGCTAATGGTTAAAGAAATTTTTTAACTTTAAAAGACACTAAGGTAGAGACCCTGAAATAATTCATCAATACAAATGATGTTTGAGCACTATAAAATGATTAATGACATCTTTAAGAAAACAGTAAATACTGAGTCCCTCTCAAAATGCTTCTTTTGTAAAAGCTATTAAAAGAATTTTGTTAATATGGGTGACTACACCATATAGTTTGCTAATCGTGAAAATTGCATGTGATGTAATTTAGATTCATATAAAATAGGTCAAAGCCTTTTTCTGAATAAAACATGCAAAATAAGTGAAGTGCAAGAAAGGAAAAATAGTAATAAATCTTGCAATGAGTTTTTAAGGAAAGAAGAAAGTTAATATGCTTCCTTTTACAATCTATTTGTTTCGTTAACTCTTGCTGCTGTGACAATACCAAATAAACCTTTTTTTTAACTGGAATTAAATCTTATGCTTTTAGTTACTTAATGAATTACACTGCCCATTTCTTAATGATGTATAAGTTCATTTTGGTTTTGTTTATAGTATTTTTACTTGTGAAAATTTCTACAGTTGCTGGTATCACAAGTGGTCAGTCTACAGGCAGCCAAAACCCTGCAAACTCCAGCCTAGAAGAGAGTTTCTACAACGTGTTCACGCGACTTAGCAATGAAGTACAATATCCATTCCTGTAGACAGGTCATTATTTAAATACGGCTCTACAAGTGTTAAATTTTCTTAACGACGAAAGGGACTCTGACCTGATTTTACAGGATACACCAGAAGAAGCTACATTTACTCTCAAGTGGAAAACTGGTTCACAGGTCTTTCCAGGCAAAAGAAAACTGGCAATAATATATACACTAGCTACACCTTAGCAAGTAACATGCCAGAGAAATATTTTCTTGATTAATTTGGAGCAGGTCAATCAAGAATCTAGTTACATCAAAACAAGCAACTTTTAAAAAACAGCGTAGTTTATAATAGAAAGCATCAACCTGAGACCCTAATGGAGAAAAACTCCTTCTCTGAGGCAAACAGTGAAACCTATAGACTTGAGGACTAGAAATAAATGACAGCAAGAAAATCTGTGGAACAGAGAACCTTGAGCAACACAAAGTTGAGTATTCGAAAAGCCTGGAAATGAAGCAAGATTATATACCCAATTACTAACCCCCAGGTTGGGAAAACAGCATTTTCAATGGGGGGAGAAACCCTTCTAATGGATGGCACGTGAGAAATGCTGTTAACAGCACAGGTTCTATAGAAAACAGGTGAATCCACTTTGCAAGCCGTGTACCCTCCCAAATCCCCAAATAAAAGAGAGCCAAACAAAAACACCAAGCATGTAGGATTTCCATGTGCGGAACAAATCAAAGCAAATCTGAGAAAAAACAAATCAATAACCCAATAAATGGTAGGGAGTGAGCGTAAGCAAAATTCACAGAATTTGAGAGATGAGACCAAAGCAATCATCTAGTGGAACACCCTTTTCTCACAGATGAGGAAACTGAGGCACAGACAATGAGTAACTTCTCGATGACAGATTGAAGTCAACAAGGAACAAAGTTGATGAAGAACAGCTGCATGAAAATAGTGGTTCTTTCGTATTTAATGAACCACATATGTTAATAAGGTTAAAAGCATACCAGGCTGTACATTACAAGACACTGTATTTAATCAGAAGATGCGAGAACCAGAGGAAGGCAATGCAGGTTTTCTTCTGCTAGAGTGTAAGCTCCTTGAAGGCAGTTTGCCCTGCACTAAATAAATGTTTACTGAATTTTCATTCCTAGAACTATATTTTTAAAACAACTCTGTGTATGTGTTGCACTGCTTTCTTTGGTAAGGAAAGCCAAAGACTTAGGTAAGCTTTAAAGAATAAAGTCAGTGAGGGTGTGGGTATAAACTGCAAATAACAGTATCTTCCATCTTCTGCACCCCTCAAAAAAAAAAAAAGACCAACACAAAGAATTTTAACAAATATACTAATTTAAAATATAGGCATGACAAATAATTCTAGCTGCTTTGTTTGGAAAGTGATATAATAGGGAAGTCTTAATGAGACCTTCAAGAGTCATTCCAGAGATAGCACTTGTTTTCCCAGGCTTCAAAAAGATAAAATGAAGACACAGCATTTGAGGCTTAGTGGATTAATGCTGACTTTTTTTTTTTTCACCTCTGGAGTGCTGGCTTTAAACTGTATATGGCCTCTGTTCAATTTTTAGTGGGCACAGGTCCATGTTCAAAAACCACCACACATGTGGGAACTATTCCCAAGCAATTGGTGCTGTGTGGTCAGAAATGGGACAAGATTGGCAGTAAGGGTGCCAGAGGCCAGGACGCAGGTGCACTGCAGAGCTGCACACAAAAGTCCTAAAATCTGCATGTGTTTGAGTCACACTTAACTCTAGGGACTCTGATTGTTATTACTTTTCATGAGCATAGGGAAAAAAAAAAAAATCAACACCACCCACTTCTGCTGTAAAAAAAAAAAAGAAAGAAAAGATCGATATTACATAACAACATGAACGATTTTACCATTCTATTATTAAATACTGTATTATTTCCTTAAATCTTGTGCCAGAACCAACCCAGACACCCATTAAACGTACAGAAGTTCTCTTTCCATGCCCCACTCAAAGTGTTCTGGCTCAGGCCTTTTTTCCTTCACCTCAAAAGAAGAAAAAAGGTTTTTAATTTCAAGGTATAAAAATAAGTAATAGTTTCAGTCGGCAAACTTCTTTGCCTATCATGACACAACTGGAAGACAAGCTGTAAATACTTGTCTTCAGTGTTAAAAGTAAAAAGTTTCACACCCAGCAGTTTCATGGGACTTCTAAATCAGCTGGTGGCCTTCATCGCTCATACCAAGGTTCTAAAACGCACTTGGGAATATGCTGACAAGGGGTCAGCAATGTGCAGAATATGAAATATCTTTTTTGCAATACACTGGTGGCTCAAGTCTGTCTCTTACTGGGCCATATGTACAGCTGTGCTGGAAAAGGAAGCTGTTCAATATATTAAAAAACTAGAAATATTACCAATAAAGATACCTCATCAAATACGTGGTCCCCATTTAGCCACAAAGAAAGAAAACATTAGGGATTAATAACATATGAAAACCACGCTGAAGGCAATAACATCACAAGCTCTGCTGATAACATTTAAACGCGTTTTCCTCCCCAAAAGTTCTAATCCATTTTATATAGTAGCCAAGAGAGAATTTCTGTAGGGAGACGACAATATTAAGAGTATTGCTTACAGCCAAATTTATTGTATTGTGATGCTGCCAAAGATAAGGGGTGAAACAAGAAGAAACTTTAAAGGCTTATTTCAGCCTCAGAATCTCTGGGTTCACACTTGGGCCTATTTTTCACTTGGAAAATTTATATTCCAGAGAAGGCCTGCAGTACATCATTCATTAACATTAGAAGTACTGTAAATACAGTATGAAATCAGAAGATGCAATATACTTAAAAGTTCACATTCAAAACACTTTAAATCTTATATGGAAAGGCCATCCGAAATTGGCAATTTGAAAGAAATTATTTGGGGACTATCCACTTTTCAGTTTAAATCTGATGAAGAACTTCTCAGGGTAACTGCATGCTACTTTGTAGTTACCAAACATCATTAAAATCATTCATATATATTCAACTTTGCACTTTTTTAAAACCTTTTTCTGCCCTTAAAATATTTTCACCTCTTCGGGTAGTGTAAATAGTTATCATTTTTCCTCTGCATTCCTAGTGTTATTTCTCACTCTACCATTTAGACATACATTAAACCTTAGGTAAAGAACTGACTCCAAAAACATTTTTTTCAATAAAAATAAAAATTCCAATCCAGAGCAGCTTGCAGGAAGGTATGTACAGAAGGAACAAGAGGTGGTTGTTTTAAAATAAAAGAAAACATGAACTTCAAGAAAGTTATCATTATAAAAGTTTTTAAATCGTAAATAAAATTTCAGTTATAACTGAAACGCCAAAGTTAGTTTTGAAATCTGAAGTCCTCTTGTCAATGCAACCCATATTTTTCTCTCATAAATTCCATCAGCTTTAATGTTCTCTCAGAAGAGAGAAATTACAAGCTTAAAGAAGGGCTGGGTATCCCTATCTCAGAAAACATACTATTTTTCAATTTAAGACATAACATCCTAGTTTTAACTTATATTATGGCTTTTTAAATTAGACTATATCTATTCTACGTTTGGAAGTCGGATTAAAAAGGCCTATGATTTTTACTGAAGATGTCATTAAATCATTTCCTCACAAGAATTTAATCAATCTCCAATCTGACAACATGTAATATGGTCTAAACGCCCTGGCTTTGCAGAACTTGGAAGTAATGGCGTTCAAGGTCGAGGATGTTGGTACCCACTTTTGAAACTTTTTTTTAACAGCTTTAGACTCCATCGAGATGTGCTGACCCTGAAAAATGCCTGAGCTAAAATAAAAGCCAACTGTGTTTATAATGCTGAAATAAAATACTGACTCCTAACTTGGGTAATTTATCACTTGACATCGTAAGAATTCAACTGCAAAATCAATCAATCTATCTACCCATCTAAAAGACCTTACACTGGCAGATTTGGCTTTCTGATGGCTGTTCCATTTCCTGAAAAACTGTAATGTTTAAAGAGTATAACATTTTACATATATGTTGTTTTAGCTGGTCAACCCTGTTCCTGTCCTCTTAGAAGGAGTGAAACAGTATTAATTTACTTAAAACCGTGTGCAAAACATTCAGTTAACGAAGATGTTTGCCTCGAACAAGGGAGAGAGTAAGGGATCATTAAAGACTCCATTTATGAAAATGTTTCTTCACAAGGGCTATTTTTACTTCAGACTCATGCAAATATGGTGCTTAAAACTGGGTCATATTTCAGTCCCCAAACCCATGCCCCAGGTAGACAAGTAACTTCCAAGAACAGAAAAATCCATGAAGAAGATAAAATTACGCTCCCCCCCAATTCAAAATAAATTACATAACTTACTCTGTTTTCCTTCTGTGTTTGTCCTCAAAGATGTCATTGAGATTGATGGCCACCTGCCCTAAAAACTTATCCAGACCCACCAGGGACCTGTGCATAACTATGAGGAAAAGGATGTATTTCTCTGGATTCCCCTGCACTAGCAATCCAGGGAGCTCAAAAGAGGCCTCTTCCTTCCAGACTGGCTCAAGCGTTTTCTCAGCTACGGAGGTGGAGTACTTTTCTTTGCCCAGCTGAATTATAGTGTATGTGTCATTGGTGCCACTTTTGCCTTTTGGCTTAAGATCTTTGGCTTGGAGCACGGTGACCTGCACGTGGGTCGGAAACCACTTTTGGGCTTGCTCGGAAAGCATCATCCTGTCCTTTTTCTCTGCACCGAGTTCACAGCGCAGGCAGTGCCCCTCCCGGGAGGGAGAGCCTAATTCCTTAATCACTGCATCCTAAGGGCACTTACGGAGACAGGCAACCGCACAGCTGCCCGACTTCCCTAGGGCTGACGTCCAAACGCCTCGCTGGGGCAGCCCAAAGACGGCTGCTCTGGGGGTCCCCTTTCCTCTGGAGAAACACAGGGCCCCACCATCACCTGGCCGCGCCGTCCAGGCCTCCGCGCGGAGGCCCGCGCCTCGCGTCCACACCTCAACGCTCCGCCGGCCCTCGGGACCGGCCCTCGGCGGCGGCGGGGGGGGACTCCCGGGCCTGCGGGCAGTTAAGGCCCGACCGCCAAGGCCCGGGCTGCGGGCGGCGCAAGCGGGAGGGCGCCTCCTGCCCGGATTCCCAGCCCCCGGCTCCCGCCCGCTTCCTCGCGGCCGGGCCGCCCCCGCCTCCTCCGCGCCTCCCCGGTGCAGGTCCACCGGCCCAGTCGGGCTCCTCCTCCCGACCCCGGTAATACGAACCGCCGGCCGCTCGCACGGCCTCGCTCCCTCTCGCAAACCTCTCCCTCCTCCTCCTCCCCTCGCCTCGGCTCCTCCTCTCGGGCGGAGGTGGGGCGGGGGCGGGTCGCCGCGGGGTGGAGTGGGACCAGGGGCAGGGGAGGCGGCCGCCCCGCAGCAGGAGGACCACGGGACAGGCCCTGGGCAGCAAGGCGGCGGGCGCGGGGCTCAGCCTTCCCGGAGCCGGCGGCTCCTAGCACCGGGCGGGCGGCGCCGGCACTTCCGGGTTGGCCTTCTCCATGTTGATCTCAGGAACGCGTGGGGCGGGGCCGGGCGGAGCCATGGGGTCAGGGGTCAGCACCTCCCTGGTTGCCGTGGTGACCGGGGGTGTGCCGCGTGGGCGCTGAGGCCGCGAGCTCAGCTCCCAGGGCAGTGTGTTGATCCAGCGGGTTCACCTCACTCGGTCCTTGTCACGATCCGGGGTGCCGGGGAGTTGGGGACCCGCACGTCAAGGAGTCTCTGGGGACAGCGAAAGACCGCTCCGAGAGGAAAGCAGTCTAGGCCCGGGACTGCCGGCCTAGGGAGAAACCCGGTTTCAATCTTTGGACGCTGTCCTTGCTGTACCCGGCATGCCCAGTGCCTGGCACCAAGCGGGCATTCGATGAATAGCGGTGAAATAAATCAGTCCCCTTCATTGGCCGAAAAACACACCTTTCCCCAAACCCTCAGTCACTCTTCTCTATTTGAAAAGAGAGGCTATTAACTGACTGGAATGCCACCCCCTACTCAGATGACAGAAGAGAGGGAAGCAGAGAAAAAGATCCCAAAGCCAACACAGGGAATTAATAAAGGTCACGATGAGTACTGGGCTGGACACAGACCTAGTTTTTGATCCCACATCTGCTACCATCAGTCCGAACGACCTTGGTCAAGTTATTTCCCTTCCCTGAGGCTTGGTTTTTTTCACTGTTAAAATAGCTCTCCGTTATGCCTGAGACCCCATGACAACTGTAAGGGCTTAACATCAAAAGGAACCCCTGGGCACTCATCTAACTTCAGAAGCCAAACCCAGTGGTGAATTTGCAAGTATTAAAAACTAAGTCAACTAAGAAAACAAACAGCCTCCTTCACCAAGGGCGACTGACAAATTCCTTACTTACCCTGAGGGCGAAGACGGATGGACTCTGTTAAGTGAAGAAAATTGGGATGTGTTAAGACTGCAGAGTTTCTGAAACCAGCCTAATCCAGTGGGAAAAGTATGGGTAATGGCTGATGAAGAGTCAGGAGCCATGCTTGAGGTCCTGACTGCCGGAAATTCAGTACAAAGCTCTCGATGGGCACCTAGCTTCCTGAGGCAAGGAATTTAGCTTCCTGGATTCCTGGGAGCCTAGATTTCCCGGTCCCTAAACTGTTGGTAAAATTGCTATTACAGAATTGGGAGGGGTATTACAGGATAATACATGTGCATTTCCTAGCAAATTACAGAACATAATTCTAACTTCTTTTGCCCCTCCATTTCTCTGTTAGAGTTTATTGTACTTGTTTCTGTTCATGTCTTCCTAAGGAAGGTCTTAGCTCTTTGAATTGCCTTGTGTGTGGTGGCTCTTCCTTTCACAGTGCTTAGCAGGCAATAGACACTCACTGATCCAATGGCTTAATGCCTTTCTCCCTTTACAAGACTAATTTTGAGAGTAAAACCATATGATAGATGTGCATACACTTTTCCAACTTAAAATGATTATAAAAGTGTGAGGGACTGTGTTTATTATTTTCAGGCAAGGTTGAAAAGTTTCCCCTTTGAGAAGAACATTGCATTGTGTGCCTGGATAGTCTCTCCCCCTAACCCCCATGGATACTAGTTGCAGCACTTAGAACTCTCAAGAAACAGTCTTTTCATTAAGTGTCTTTTGAATGAAGGTGTGGGAGGGCCCAATATATTTGTGTTAAAAGAGCAGCAAGAGAGTTGAAAAAGAGAAAGAGAGGATGACACTATGTATTAATCTTATGGAAAGAAGATACTCCCCTCACGCTAATGGATAATACCACAAACCCCAAAGACTACTCAGATTCCAGCACATTCTTTCAGGGACCCACTAACACTTGCTAGTGTCTTTAGATTTCATTTATTGAGAAATCCCAGTTTTTTAGTGCTGCTGCACACAGTGGCTAGTGTGAGCTCTGCATGAAATAGGCACTCTAAAAAGAGGCCTAAGATTAATTTACCACCAAGATATTCAGGGAGACAAACTAGAGATGAATCTTGAATAATCTTGAGCTGGACACCATCTAGAATGAAAAGACCTGGTTTCAGGTCATTCTGATGAACATTTACTATAACATGTAAAAAAAAAAAAAAAAGAGAATTTTCCATCTCTGAGATGAATATAGCATCTGGATCCCAGAGTGAGCAGTTGTCAAGCTTAAAGAAAAATATTCTTAGGAATTTTAAAAGAGTGCATTGGAATAGTCAATGGTGGGATTTCAACCAAGATCTCCAGGGAGAAATCAGTTGACACTGGAAACTTATAATAACAAAATAAACATCATGAAAATAAACTTTCAAGTTTGCAACTTTAATAAATTACATTTTTACAAGTCTTCATGTCTTTATTAAAGGTTATAATTAAGTAAGCAATAAGCAACTAATTACATGAGCGAATGTGTGTTTCTACAGAGCTTAAATTGTTTGGTAGTCTTTCTTAATGATTGTAAACTTGTTTACAAGTATCATTTCATTCATCTCTGAAATATAGCCATCTCTAGGGTGGAAATTGGCAGCAGTAGTTCACAGCAGTGCAGTAACAGACTCCAACACAGTTCAGGGAATGCTGTAAAGGCAAGAACTGAACAACTGGAATTACTAACCTCTTCCTGTTGAACCTAAATTTCTTTTGAGTCTTCCCAAAACCTGGCTCAAGATGAAATTGGCAAAATCTGAAATTATGACTTAATGTTCCAAACCAAAATAAGAAAATAGTATATTTTTTTGTTCCTTGGGAAGCAAATAAGCAAATCAAAATGAACTAAATAGAACCTTGAATTGCATTGTAAAATGATTTCCTGCAAGAAAGTGGTTTTTTTTTCCCCCTTTTTTGATTATTTGTATTAAGAGTAAAAACATGTCAGTTGGGTCAAATATACGGTTGGCTTGTAGTGAAATATAATGGCAATTACATAAGATCTGGGATCAAAGTAGTTGTGCAAAAATGTTTATTGTCTTACAATTTTAAAGATTCCTTTTACTAATTTTAAGATATACATGGACAATGATTTAAACCGAGAAAAAGAATTGCGTTCATAAGGAAAACATACCAGAATTGAAGAGAATCACTTTTTAAAATTATCCTATGACTAATGATATGTCCAGAAATATTTGGTGTTATTCCAAAATCAACGGCCGGGAAAATAATGTATCCTAAAGGAGGAAAATGCTGAGGTTTCTAACTGTTAACAAGACTGCTGTGATGACTAAGAACGATTTAGCCAAAAAGTAAAAATAATATATATTCTCCAATAGTGGAGGATTTAACAGATAATGATATTTACTAAGTGCCGCACCTTTAATAAAATCCTATAAGGAGACTTATTCCAAGCATCATGAAAGATTTTTTTTCCCTCTTTGGGCATCAGCATTTTAAAATTGAGGCTTTCAAATCAATAGTGGGGCAGTCATAGCACTCTTAGTATTTAAATAGCCCACATATACATTATATTACAAAACACTGACATTATGTGCCAGATATTATTTTCTAGATGGGACTTCAGAGACAGAGGGCAACAAGAAGCTTTTCAAATGTACCATTACAATCTTCAGATTTCAGATACACACACACACAAGCTGCAGATTTATATACATAACTCAAATGTATATAAAATTTATACACATATGCATATGGCAAAACTCAGAGTTATGTGGAAATACATACATAGATTAATCTCCACATAATGAAAAGGAAACTTGGTCAGCTGATTTGAAATAATCATGATAAACTAGTATTGAGGGGTTTTGGTGACTGTTCTGTTTTCTTCACGAATTAATTTGTCTCTGGAATTGGGCAGGGTATGGACAGTTTGTGATGCAGGAGAAGCAATGTGGTGTGGAGTTTAAAGAGCTTTAGTCAGCAGCCTGGGTCTCAATCCCAGGTCTGCCTATTAAACCACATATCTTTAGGGAAGTAATTTTCCTTCTTCGGATCTCTGTTTATTCATTTGTAAAGTAAGAGTTTATAATAGGAACCACTAAAGCATTCCCTATCGCTTAATAATTCTAAGTAGTACATCCATAACACAAAGAAGCAAATTGCATTATAATTATCTAATTGAATTTTGCCAACATACTAAAAGCAGATTCCCTTTTTATGTAATTTATGATGAAGGATCTCCTAATTCATGAGAAGAAAGGTCTTCAAAATAAGAGTTTTCTCTCCTAAATTGAAAATGATCATCACAGAAAGAAAGTAAACGTAACTTTTATTAATAGATCTGCATGAGGAAATTGACACTAACAGCTCAAGATTTAGAAGAAATTACATATAAGTGTAAAGGATTTTGAAAACTCTTAAACTTTTCACTTGTAGTAATAAACAAAACTTCCACTCATATTACTTGTAGGTTTTTCAGACTATGAAGATATGCTGTGAAGAGTAAGAATCTGTGGACCAGAGTACATATTTGTGCATAAATATATGTGGTTTAATGTTTTTTAATTTCCTCTTCATGGTATCATACTATTATGTTGTGCAGGGTTTTTTTTTTTTTTAAATCATACCTCTTTTTGACAGCTGAGAAATTACTATGAGTTTGAAAATGATAGTGAGGCCAACGCTTTGGGCCTGAGCATCGGAAGACTTGAACTCTAATTCTGGTTCTGCAACTAAGGAGTTGTAGACTTGACAAGTCATAATCTTTCTGTACCTCCGAGGCCCCTTCCACCCCCAAATTCTCAAAGTTAGTTAAATAGATAGACAGATATAGATGGATAGGTAGATAGATAGATAGAATAATAAACATATATGTATTTACATATTATATATGACATATATTACTAGACATATATTATAAATTTTACATAGTATATACTACATATTACCAGGTATTATATATCATGTATTATATGTAAAATTTTTATATTATGTTTTAGATATATATAATACAATTTATGTTAATATATATGATTTGTTTCTATGTGTGTATATATTCAACATAAAATAAACTTAAAGTTAAAATAAGTTTTATTTCAGTAAAAAATTACTGAAAGGCAGAGATTATTGCTATTGGGAAAAGATTTTGCAAATATACAGGTATTCATTTCAAGTTGTGATGGTCTCATCGTACTGTCTTATTGAAGTCTTTCAGAACGTGGCTACTTTTATGGATTTATGGATAACTTTGATTATGACTGAAAGGAATGTTTATCAGAGTTACATAAACTTATCATCCTTGTACTTTGTAACCATCTGTTAATATTTTTTCATGACCAGTTAAAAATCCAAGATGGAGGATTTTTTAAAACAAATAATAAGATTAGAATTATAATATTTCTGGAAGTAATATATATGTTCATTTGGAGAGCATTAAACTGGTGAGCAGCTGGCAAAAACATTTGGCGGGATGTTTTTCTCCCCCTGCGTAAGATCTAGTGCTCTCTCCCTTTCTATTTATTTAATCTATGCAAAACAAAGTAAGGGACTTTAAAGTATGTGTTATATTTTGTGTGTTTGATAGAAAGCCCAAGGAAAAGCATTGCATTTTGAAGGGTAAACCCAATTTTTCTTCTTCCAAGATCAGACTATACACCATTTTTGTTAAGTAGTTTTCAATCGGCCTGAACAATGTTTTATTCCATGTGAAAGTCTGATAATATAAATAGTTTTGGCTTAAAACTGGTTGCTTATCTTTCAGGATTGCATAGTCTGGATTAGGTCAACTTCAGAGACCTTATAGGTTCTGGTATAGGGAAGAACAGTTTCAAAACTCTATTATAATCATTTTTCCAGTTATTGAAATGATCTTTGACCATCTACAGAGCCAAAATTAACCATTGAATAATGAAGACCTAAAAGCAATGCTTGCTTCCAGAGAGTTAAGTGATAATGGAAGCAACCTTGAACGAGAGGTCATCTGGCTGAGCCAACCAACAGCCTGTATGACCTTGAGCAACTTAAACACTTCTTTAGTGAAAGAGCAACTTGTAAATTTCCTCCGCCTCCAAAATTGGATCTGAGATTACCTAGAACTGCTTCCTAATAGACTCACACCAAGGAGCAACTGTGTTTGACTGTAGTTGTTTCTCAGGCTTATGCAGGAGGATAGGTATTTAGACTGTATACTCTGTGCCTGTAACTGTGCTCTTGTAACCTGAGGTCTTAAGAAAAATTAAGGAAGTTTTTTCCGAGCTGCAGTTTCGACTAAATGATCTTTGTAATTTCAAGGGTTTGGGTTTTCCTTTTCTGTATACATTTGGACATTGGAAAAGAATGGAGCAAACTAGGCACCTCGGGGTTCAAGAGCTTGCAACATTTTCTAAAATGAGATTTTGATTTTCTCCAAAGTTCAGGGGATACAGAAATTCAAATAGAAACTGTTCACTCAATTTCAATTGCATGTTGATCCCAGGGAAGGTTTTGTCCATTGAGTACCAACTACCACTGTGACCTGAGGAAAATTATGTAAACTTTCTAAATTTATATTTGCTCATCTGCAAAATGGATTGTTGGGAGGATGAAATGAGGCATCACCTAAGGGGCAGGGAGGGCCAGGCACATAGGAAGCGCTCAAAAAATGTTCCTTGCTGTTGGGTTGGTGGTCCAATTCCACTTCTCTTTGCAAGGGCTTTCCTCATATCTCAAGGCCACGGCTAGCAGCACGGTTGTTCTGGGCTCTTCTTCACCAAGGAGTAAAGGCTCTGGAGCTGCAGCAGGTGAGAGCCCACAAGTAGAATCCCTGGCTTACTTGACTTTCAAGCCAAACCCAATGTTATTTTATATAGAAATAAAACAACTCAATATTTCAGACCTTCATTTAATGTTTAATATTGAATTTTAAAAGTTTCATTCTAGGGAGTTCCTGTCATGAATTGGCAGTAGCCAACTGGACTAGGATCCACGAGAATGTGGGTTCAATCCCTGGCCTTGCTCAGTGGATTAAGGATCCGGTATTGTGGTGAGCTATGGCGGAGGTTGAAGACATGGCTCAGATCTGGTGTTGCTGTGGCTGTGGCATAGGCCATAGACTACAGCTCTGATTCAGTCCCTAGCCTGGGAACTACCATATGCTGCAGGTGTGCCTGCCCCCCCCCACAAAAAATAAGTATCATTCTACCAACCTAATTAAACCTATTCTTGAGTTGCAGAAAAATAATGAAGATTCCCTAAATTATGTACCTTCTATCATTACAAGTAGCTGAATTAGAAATTTTAAGTTATAGATCACATACCAGGTAATGCTTTAATATACTAGATTTTTACCTAGAATTGTGATTAACTTAAAAACAAAAGTATGACAGCCTTTGGGACACCTACTAACATAAGCATCGAGCGACTAATGAGTGTTTTCAAACTTCCCTGTACCACTCTAATTTAAACATGGAATGTCTATATTAATAATAATAATAGCTAATATTTGCCGATTGCTCACCGTGCGCTAAATTCTGTAACATCATATTCTCACTCAATTTGAAAGCGTTAAAGCTGCAGCCAACACATGACCATTGTTTTTTCCTATCCCATCCCGAAGAAGAAGGAAGGTAGTGTGCTGGATGCTTTTTAGGCATTGCTTACATCAGGATGAGGCAGGGAACTTAGACACCAAATCTTTCATATCCTTTGAACAACTCTTGTACTTCAATTGCCTTTAAGCATTATCGTGGCATCCTTGACACAATCCCAGAGCCTAGCACTGCTTTAGTGAAAGTGCAGAGACAAGCAAAAGACAATTGATTTATTTGGCAACTCATGGCATACTCCAGAAGCAGCAGCCTGTACTATGGTATTTGGCCTCCAGAAACTGCAGAGGGATTGAAGTGTATTAGTGAATCCTGTCCACTGGGGGGAATAAAAGTCACTTCTGATATCATTGAATTCTTCTGCTTTCATCACCAAATGTTGGGAAATTGTTGGGTTTTTCCTTCAGGAGACCAAGGCTCACACACCACCTCAACCTACTAATTGTATTTATTAGACATTTGCTGGGGAGTGAAATACAGTAATGTATGCAAAAGCATTCTGGAAACTGTAAAGAGTTTTACAGACATGAAATTTTATCGTAGTTTTTAGGCTTGGATCTATTAAATGCTTACTTATTAGTACGCACACATTTTCTCTGGCATCAGTAGTTGCTTAGAAAGGGCAAGAGTTGAACAGATTTAAAAGCAAGAAAATTCTAGTTTACCATCATTCAGACTAAGTTCAACTCAATCAACTTTGTAAAGTAGTAAATAAGAACTTGGTAGACACCTAAATATGTATGATGGGTCAAATATATTAACAGAATATACTATATTTAGACAGACTAAATTTAAATGTATTATGAATGAAAAACCCAGTGCCTTCTTAATAAGCTCATGTGGTTAGAAGATTGATGCTATGTTAATAATGCAGCAGCCAGGAGCAGACTACTGTGCCAGGGTCCAGTATCAGCTTTGACATTTCAAAGTAACCAACCAGTAGGGGAAGAAGTAACAAGAGCCAAATTCATGTAATAAATAAAGAATTTTGGAAGAATGCAAATGATAAACATTGATAGACTTGACATAGATTTAACTTGTCAGGGAGAAGGATGGGGGGAAGGAGACTGGAAGAGAAGGTCAAGCTTGTTGGATATTTTTGAATGTCTCCAGGACATTTCTCTTCCCGCCCTTGTCAGGCATGGAAATCAGGGACACTGTTGCTAGAGCCTCCAGACCAAAAGCAGTTACCACTTGTGTCTTGTTTTCCAGGAGGGTCTTTGAAAGTGAGCAAGTTTCTAGAGCCCCCAACCCCTTGCACCATGCTGCTTGGAGCAGCAGCAGGGGCAGCAGACCATCAGGACAGAGGAAATCTAGGCAGAGAGGATCCAAAGTAATCCCGAGCCTCCTGTCCTCAGAGAGGCACCAGAAAAGCTCTGGGACATTCTCCTTCCCCAGAGAGCTGTGCAAATGACTAAGAAACCACTAGTTGGACCTAAATGATCTTCCAAGTTAGGACTGGGAAGTACATGGATCGAGGACCAGGGATGGTACCTACACATCTTTCAGTACGCAGAGAGATGCTGGTGGGAACAGATTCTGATAGCCATTTGATAGCCATGGACTCACCCTGGCTTCTCCTCTGGGGCCTCAGATTCAGTTCAGCCCTTAAACTTCAGTTCTGCCCAGGGAGAAGAATGGGGAGGCCGATTTTACTACCTGAGTTAAAAGCCTGAGATGATTACATTCATTCCAGTTTTCTGGATAAATTTTGACAGGAATAGAAATGGGAGAATCGCAATAGAGATTACGTTGAATAATAGGGGAATAGTTAGATTTCTTACATAGCACCTGAGTCTGTGACCTGAAATATTATCCTCCCTTCAAAGTATAATACACTGTAAGCAAAGTGAAGTGATTGCCAAAGCCCATGAACTTGAGGGGCCCCTCCATGACTTTATGGGGTTGTGTTGGATCCACTCTTCTATCAGATTATGGTGGTACATTAGGACTAAACATTAAAATTCATTAACATGTGTAATAGAAACTACAAGTGTATGAACCTGAAGTAATGTCAGTGAAGTTGATCCTAAAAATCAGGTAATGGGTCTCATCCCTTGTCTTCTCAAGGCTTTACATCTTCCACAATCCCTTCTCCCTCCTGCATCTCAGTGTTTTCTTCTCTACAGGGCCAAGTCTCATCAACAGACATAGGTTCTAATATTTCTCATGTTACAACAACTCATTTGACCCGAGTCCCCTCCAGATACCACCCACCCCCCTTTTCTATTTCTTTTTAGAGCGAAAGTTTCTGAAAGATTAGTTAAGACTTGCTCTCTCTCTCCCATTTTCTCTCTCCCATGCGCCAATCAGATTTCTGTCCTCTCCACTCCACACCTACATGTGGCACCAGGGTCGATGTTCAGTCTTCATCTTATTGGTTGATTGACAACATTTGATACAGTGAATCACTTCTAGCCTTCATTCCTTAGGGAAAACTGATATTCAAGTTTAGGAAGCAAAGACATCTTAGAAGAACCCCAAGATTCAGAGAGATGGCCTCCTCTGTTGTAGTGCTCGGTGTATATAGTTCAATGTCATTGTGATATTTGAAGCTTAGCAATGAAAAGATAAACCAAGAGCTAGTTTCCTGTGCTCATTTAGTGTATTTTTTCAATCATATTTAAAATATGTTTTATATCCACTCACTGCTCCCACTATAAAAGTTATCAAGTAGCTTATACTAAGTGCTTCTCTAAAAAGCACAATCACTAAAGAGAATTCTTATTTGGTTGCTCTAACAAGGAACTGGGAGCTTGGCCCTTCAGGCATAAAATTTCTGCAACCCAAGACCTTTTTCTAGTTTGGCGATGTGTTTAAGAAGCCACAATGTTACATGATATATAATATATAACATATAAATGTGATTATTATACGTTTGGTATCAGATAT
Organism: Phacochoerus africanus; assembly: GCF_016906955.1. Lineage (NCBI taxonomy): Eukaryota > Metazoa > Chordata > Mammalia > Artiodactyla > Suidae > Phacochoerus > Phacochoerus africanus. The sequence continues at coordinate 128,435,980 of NC_062558.1, forward strand.
TATTAAAAACAGACAAATGTTATGTTATACTATATATAAATATAAAATGTATAATTGCATAAAATATTATACAATAATTATATTATTTATGGCTATAAATAATCTATATGTGATTTTATACATATGCATATAATTTGTAGGGGTTTGGGGCTTCAGGAACCTGAGACTCATACTAGTTCACTTATTTAGGATGGTTTTGTTACACTGGTACATGGGGAGCAAAATTAGAGATGTGGAATTCCCCGGCCATTTATGCCAAGGAGCCTGTTCTGGAATAGGGGTCCTAGAGATGGGAGATGGAGTTTGGGAGGTTTGGGATTCTCCGATGCAGGAGTTTGTGCATTGTATCAGTGATCCACTAGTGACATGCCTCTCTGCTCAGGCTCTCTGCTTCTGGGTCGCTACCCACTCAATCACCTGGACTCTGCGCCTTGTCTCTGCCTCACAGCTTTTACCTCTTCAGGTTCTGCCTCCTCATCTTAATGCTCCTTCTCCTTGCTGGCACTTACCTTCAAGGCTGAGAAAGTGTCTCAGAGGCCCAACTCAACTTTTCTCAAGGCAGAGCATGTCACAGTAGCTCTGACAGCACCCCTGGGGTTCCGGTGGGGTGCAGGGAGAGACCTGGGGCCCCACAGTCTGTAGAGGATGTCCCCTTTATTAGGGATGTGGGTGGGGCCAATTCTTTTGGACCAGGCTGTTGGTAGGCAGAAAATGATGATTGACATACAAAACATTAAAATACAGACAGTGAAGACTTCTGGTTGTGATTCAAATTTCAGGGTCAAGTTTCATTTAGAAACAAAAACGTATTTTACATCTCAGCTCAAATGAAATAAAGCGTTCAAAATCACTAAATGTAAGCTCTTGCAATGTAGATGTTGTTTGATCGAAGCACTTATTACTCCAAGTATTTATCGCTATATTCCATTAATGTTTGTAGATTTTTTTTCAATTGTTAGACTAATAATGACTGCAAATTATAATTGCTAATATTCTCTAGAGTAGAAAGCTTTCAAATCACCTCCCAGCATTAGCATTAATACCTATTAAAAAAAAAAAAAAACTAAGTTGCCTTTGGAATTTCCTGGATTCTTCTGTTTGTCATGCAAATATTCAGTTCTGCTCTTTTTATGATAATATGAAATAAAGTAGTTTCTCATAGTAACATTGTAAATCATTTGCTTTCTATTACGTACAGCTGGTTTTGTTACTGTAATGATTTTCTATGAGTGCATATTGCAGAACGCAGAAGATGCAATGTGATATTCCTTTATTCACAATTTATACGCAATTATTGTTTGCCTAGAAATAATGAGACAATTTGGAAATATAGTAATTTATTGTAATACATTTCTTTTTAATATGTATCTACAATGAGGGGGGAAAAATCTAAATTTCTGAAATGACATGCCATCTCTTTTTGTTGTATAGACGAGAGTTTTCATCTCACTGAAAATTCAGAATCAAAATCAAAAACAGCTGAGGTAGTTTCTCGGGTGCCTTCCTCCAACTTATTCAAAAGAATATAGGATGAACGGTAAGAATTAAGTAAACCACAAATTATTTTGGAGGGTCTGGTTTGCATTATAAGAAGATTTTTCACTGCTGGTTGTTTTTTTCAAAAATATTGCCTGTATTTTTGATATTCATTCCTGTGATCCAATGTAAACTGTGTCCTACCAGTTTAATGTATTGTTTGTTCATGATTACATTTTTTATTATACTCATATGCTATAAATATTTCTCATTCTGCTCTTTTGGCTCTTCCCCAAACAGCAATAGTCTTTAAGACATGTCATGCAAAGTGTTGCTAAGAGAACTATCCCCCTTTCATGTTGGCACATTCTAATTTCACACCTTGACTACAGTCTAACCACATCAACAATGAAGTATTTATTTAAAAGTCTTGGAATTAAAGATTATTTTTTAAGAGGCAACATCAAGAAAAAGTCAAAACAGTGTCACTCCAGCATCAAAATTTACTTCCTTATTGGTCTGGACTAGAGTCTTCAAAGACTTGATGGTGAATTTGCATTCATTTGTAGTTTGATAAAATCAGAGTAGGTTGGCTTTTGTTTTGAAGTCTAAATGTTTGCGAACCTTTCCTTATACACTTAAAAATGGTAAATTTTATACACTATTTCTTAATCACAAAGGTAGGGTAGCCAACACAATGTATTGTATATATATGGAAGAAAGATTTCTGGTTAGGGTCTGTGAGCTATATATTTTAGAAGTGTATTTAATTCTCACTACAATGTTCTGTTTTACTGTTATTTTATTAGTAGTTTTGTGGCTCAGTATGAAGGAATAGAAGGTTATAAGAGGGAGCAGAACATGGCAATACTGTACCAAGGAAGATTTGGGCAGCACCGTATCTACAGGGGCCACCATATTGGTGGACATAGGGACATAGTGAACCAACCAGAGCAGCAAAGTGACAAGAAGCTCTCCATACAACTAACTGGCTACCAGCTACCTTCCACCTCCTGGAGGTGTTAGTTCTTCAAAGGCAGGAGGGTCATCTCAAGCTCTGTCTCCTCCTCCAAACCGCCTCCTCCTTCCAGGTCCCTCAAGCCACACATCTGGAACGAGGGAACGCTGGATGGGTGCTTTGAAGAAGATGCAAACTGAACTTTGTAAACCAGACAGTTTGTGTTTTGTTTTTGTTTGTTTGTTTTTGATTTTTAGCGCCCCACCTGTGGCACATGGACGTTCCCAGGCTAGAGATTGAATTAGAGCTTTAGCTGCCAGCCTACGCCACAGCCACAGCAATGCCAGATCTGAGCTGCGTCTGCGACCTGCACCACAGCTCACGGCAATGCTAGATCCTTAACCCACTGAGTGAGGCCTGAGATTGAACCCCAGTCCTCGTGGATACTAGTCAGATTCAGTTCCACTGAGCCACAACAGGAACTCCCTAGGTTTGTGTTTTAATTCCAGAGTGGCCAGAATATTACTAAACTTGCTAAAGACATTCTTAAGGCATTTGTGTTGGCAATTAACATCTTAAAAAGCCACCGGAAAACTTACTGATGAAGCCAAGAGAAATTTATTAGATCTCTGCTGTAAGAGAGAACACCACTGGAGTTCCCGTTGTGGCTCAGTGGTTAACGAATCCGACTAGGAACCATGGGGTTGCGGGTTTGATCCCTGGCCTCGCTCAATGGGTTAGGGATCTGGCGTTGCCATGAGCTGTGGTGTAGGTTGCAGACTCGGCTCGTATCCCACGTTGCTGTGGCTCTGGTGTACGCTAGCGGCTACAGCTCTGATGGGATCCCTAGCCTGGGAACCTCCATATGCTGAGGGAGAGGCCCTGGAAAAGGCAAAAAGACAATAATAATAATAATAATAATAATAACAATAAAAAATAAAGGAGAGAGAGAGAGAACACCTCCTTGACTAAGTCTTAGTGGTGCCTCAAAGTGGAGAAGTGGGAAAGGGTGTTAGGGTCTGGGCTGGCAATGTTTCGGCAGGTGTTGCAAGGCAGGAGTAGGGGTCGCTGGGGAGGTCAGGCAGTTGGTGACGTAACAGCTTTGGTTAAGTGCAAATCAAGGCTCTAGTCTTGGGATGAACCTTGTTGAACAAGCAGTGAGTCTTGATCAGTAAGCTATGTAGTTTACTCTTCCAGAATGGGTGTAGACTGTTACCTTCCAAACCAGGCGTTTTTTGGACCAAACTACCAAGTGATTTTGCATGGTCTCAGTCCTGTTTAACACAGGGACAGGACATGTGCCCTGGATTCAGTACCGCATATTTCAGGCATAAGAATCACAAGCCTTCGAATGAGAAAGATAGGCTTTTTCAAAACAATGTTAAAAGCAGCGATTGGATAAAAATAAAACCCTTTCATGTTTATACCCCACTTCACTGAGACTTTGAAATAAATAAATTATACTATATCATTATCCTCATTTGCAATTAGAAACTGAACTTGTCCAAGAACACAAAACCAACCAGTAGAAGAGTTAGGATGCAAACCCAGGTCTGCATAAAAACCCTCTGGCTGATCTTTTTGCCATCCCACTGACTACCTGGATTGGGACTCTTTGATTTTAAAAATCTTTTTTTTTTTTTTTGTCTTTTTGCTATTTCTTTGGGCCGCTCCTGAGACATATGGAGTTTCCCAGGCTGGGGGGTGAATCGGAGCTGTAGCCACAGGCCTACACCAGAGCCACAGCAACGCGGGATCCGAGCCACGTCTGCAACCTACACCACAGCTCACGGCAACGCCGGATCGTTAACCCACTGAGCAAGGCCAGGGACCGAACCCGCAACCTCATGGTTCCTAGTCGGATTCGTTAACCACTGTGCCACGACGGGAACTCCTGATCTTAAAAATCTTGTTGTTTTTTTTTTTTTTTCCTCCCTGCCATACCATACTACCTCCAATGAAGGTAGGGCTAAGCTATTTTTCTTAGCAGAGCTTCAGTGCAATTTATTTTTCCTTCAGTGCTTAAAACAAGACTATGTCCTTGGCATGACATATGTTGGTACTTAATTACATGCTTTCTTGCACAGCCTGTTATTTCTGTCTTTTCTCTTCAATAACATTGCAAAAAGCTGGAACTGCTTCTAACACGTCTTTGATATCTTCCAGCACTTAGAGGGTGCTAAGCATAGAAAAGGAACGCAGTACTACATTGAATTGAATTGAAATGTTTCCCACTCCTCCCATAATAATATCTCCACTGCAGAGTTTTAGCTACTATTTAAAACTCAGTTGCTCTGCCAAATATTTGTTGTGAAGAGTAAGCAAATATTTCCCAAAATGTTCAGGCAAGCACATTACCACTGCAAAGAGATTTTTCACTGGAAAGTTTTTCTCTTACATTCAAAATCTTAACAACAAAACAAAACAAACAAAGTCATGGTGTCTTATCTGCATGAAATAAAGATAAAACTACAGAACCATTTGCAAAACAAAGAGCAACTAGCATTTCAGCTCCAAAACATGGGGTGGAATTTTGTTCTCCACATGTAATCAAAGATGGTTGTTTCAGGAGTTCCTGTTGTGGCTCAGCTGGTTAAGAACCCGATAAAATGTCCATGAGGATGTGGGTTTGATCCCTGGCCTTGCTCTGTGGGTTAAAGATCTGGTGTTGCTGCAAACTGCAGCGTAGGTCGAAGATGCAGCTTGGATCTGGTGTTGCTGTGACTGTGGTGTAGGCCGGCAGCGGCAGCCGCAGCTCTGATTCAGCCCCTAGCCTGGGAACGTCCCTTGGCCACAGGTGCAACCCTAAAAAGAAAGAAAAGAAAAAAAAGGAAAAAAAGATGGTTGTTTCAGCCTCTGCCTTCTGGGATTAAGACAGCCACTCATGAGATAGTAGAGGTTCGTTCCCCAAATTTGCTAAACAAAACCAAACATACAAAAACGTCTCTTAGACGAGGGAGTGAAGAGAGAAGGGAAAATGTGTGTAGATGGTGGGGGAGGAGAGGGTACTGAGAACATCTTTTAAAAGCTGTGGCCTTTCAATTGTCCTTACCTGCGCCTCCTTCCCTCCACAGACCACCTTCAGACCTTCTGGCTGGCTGTCTTGTTCTACAGGGTTGCCGCAAAGACGCAAGTCTCTTGGTTTTGTTTGTTTGTTTTGGGTTTTTTTTTTTGTTTTTTTTGGTATTTTTTTAGGGCTGCACCTGCGGCATATGGAGGTTCCCAGGCTAGGGGTCAAATCGGAGCTGTAGCTGCTGGCCTACACCACAGCCACAGCAACGTGGGATCTGAGCTGTGTCTGTGACCTACACCACAGCTCATGGCAACGCCAGATCCTTAACCCACTGAGCGAGGCCAGGGTTCGAACCTGTGTCCTCATGGATCCTGGTCAGATTTTGTTTCCACTTTGCCAGGATGGGAACTCCTCTCTTGATTTTTTTTTTTTTTTTCTAACCTGGATTAAAATGCTGGTAATTGGGGACCTTATGCAATGTTATTTCCAGAGGCCCCTGATTCACCCAGGGACAGCCAGAGCTCCAACCATTTTCATGACAAGTCCTTGCTTTCCCTAATGTATTTTGAAGTTTAGGGAAACGGGCAGATTTTACTGTCAGCATTTTGATGGTGATCACACACTGCGTTCTCTTTGAGGAGGCAATAAGGTGGTTGGGGTAAAGGATAGAGCATCCACTTGGTTAAAAATTTCAAAACAAATGGGGCAGGTGCATTTCAGACTCTAAGAAACCATTTACTCTTTTCCAGCGAAGATCAACTAGCAGCACAGAATGAAACACCAAGCAATTATTTTAGATCCAAAAGCTCTGATTTCAAACAACCTAGAAAATGTATGGATCGCATTTCTGTGGTAGTGTTGAAACTGAAGCAATTTTTGGAATGATTTTGCAAACGATTCTATTCATCCATTTTATTACGTGAACAAACTCGATGACAAACATCCAGGGCATTGGGGGAAAAAAATCCAGTTTTTATAGGAGGATAATTTGCAGCAGAAATGGGCTGTCTTAATCTGACAGGTAAAACAGGAAGCTTCCCTGCTTCGAAGAGAAAACCTACTAACTAAAAAACATCTTTGGTTTTTAACTTTTCTCCACCTCCCCTCTACCTTCTGTATAAACTCATTGTTTGACTGTCCTGAGTTCAGAATGCTTTGAGTTGTGTAGACAAAACATTTTGCTGCTTGATAAAGAAATTTCCATTTTTATACAAGGTCACGTTCAAGTTCCTGCCTACAGTGTCATTATGGTTTCTTACACATTTACCTCCTTTGGAGCTTCTTGATTCCAACTCTACCCTTTTAACCCCAAAAATAAAAAAAAATACAGTGATTTGTTCTGGGGAGGGTTTGAGTAAGGGCCTTTTATCATAAGACCCTCCCCAAGGCCACATGAAAGTCACAATAGCTTTTCAGGTAAGGTGGCTGCAACTGTCAAATAGGGATCTCTACAGAGTGCTATTTCTCTAAGTATTTGACGGCTAAGAGGGAATGACTATCTCAATTTTGAAGAATGTCACCTATTCCTCAGCGCTTATCTCTGTTTGGTTTTCGGGGAGTTGGCCTCTAGCTTGATAACACGTCTTGCCCTTGTCTTGTGACCAAGCCTTCTGGTTCCTGGTCCTTGTGTTTTGCCTTCTCGGTGCCTACTCTCTCCTTGGGTCTTCTTGTTTTGACCTTGGTTTATTAACCTCATTAACTCAGGCTACACAAACCTTGAGTGGAGGCCAGCTGCACCCTTCAGGCACAAGGCTGCCCCCTCCTGATGTGGCTGCGTGAGCCTGGGGCCCAGCTAACCGAGAACAGACACTTTCACTTGGTAAGCGTCTTCCCTCAGGGAGCCAGAGTCAAGTTCAAGTAGGTTAAAGCATTACATTTGTAAATTTGTAAAGGATCAAGTTGTGAGAAGAAGGGCAATCTTGTTCTTTGAGACTTTATTAGCCAGTAAATGCAATATGATACATTTATAGGAGCGAAGACCCAGATTTTCTGAACTTCACTGAGCCAGAAAGATGGGTTTTATTTCATAGAGTTTATGGAATAACTGCAGCATAGGTACGTTTTTACAAGGCACGACACTGACTGAAGGTAATCATAAAGTGAAAATGGGCAACGACTACCTTCAGGTCGAAGTATAATTTATATGCATATTTACCCGATCAAATGCAAAGACCCCAAACCATATGTTTTTCATTTTTGGTTTAATTTTTAAGCTCTTGCGTTGCTTTTTTGATGTAAAAGAAGTTGGATTAACTTTTCAAAAAATGTTGCTTGCAAGCCGGTCTCATACTAGAATTCACTGACTATGGCAACAAACATGCATATCAGCAAAAAAGGACATGAGGTCATATTAAGAAGCTCCTATGGCAAAATAAATCACAGCACTTTACAGCTTGTTATCATTTTGCTAAGAAAACAGAGCTACTGAACCTTTTATACACAGAAGCTGAACATAGGCAAGAATGGTTTTGCAGATGATGCCATAATTTTAATGCTGTGTGTTGACACGGGTCTTCTTTTAATATTATTATTTGTTATGCATTCTTGTTATTTTTCCATTGGATTCTTGTCAATGCACGGCTTCTGAAAAATAAACCTTCTGAGAAGGAGAAGGTATGAATTTTAAGATCAGCATGAAAGTCAGTATAAAATATTTAGGGAAGGCAGAGAGTATAAATAGCAGAGATAGAAAATTGCTAGATAAATAGGTAGATGTTAGATGATGAATAGATAGGTAGCTAGCTAGCTAGGTGGTTACCTTTAATTTTGAATGTCTTGTTTATATTGTTCATAGTCTGGAAAATTAGCTGACTCAGCAAGAAGTTTGCAAAGGAAGGACCTAAATACATGTAGGTGGTTGCCTTAAAAATATTTATGAATTTTAATTATCGAAGTGCTTTTTTCCACTTCGAATGGCAAAAAATGTGGTAGCACTTCTTTTATTTCTATATTCTTACTGAGCAGTCTTAGTGCACAGGAGACAAAGTCAAGGGACAAAAACAAAGCATGAGAGTCTCTGATCACCTTCCTACTCTTATGTCCCACTCGAAGGTGCGGGTGGCCAAGAGTTAGAGGTACATTCTTTCAGTCCCGTCTGTGTGTTTCACACATATATTTAATATCTATACGTACCTTGTTTATATACATAAGCTCCCTATGTCTATGTATCCACTCGCCTGAAAAAAGTGCCATGAGGTAGTGAGTGAAAAAAATCTGAAGAAGTTTTATGTCATGGATCTTTTCTCAGGCAAGTACACATCTGTCATCTTCTTTCTTTTTATTGGCCTCATAGAATTTCATAGCATGACTCTATCATAATTCAGTTCTCTGTGATAGTACATTGTTATTTCCAGTGTTCACAATTATACAATGAATATCCTTGTGAATTGCTTTTTAAAAAGTGGGAGTATTTCCTTAGGATAGTTTCCCAGAAAGGAAATTGCTGGGTCAAATAGTAAGTCTTTTTAAAATTTTATAGGTTTTGCTAAATTGCCTTCCCCAAAGCTGATCTTTTCATTAAATGTATGAGTGCCTGTTGTCTTACCTTCTTAACAGCCCTTGAGATTACAAATCTTTTTTTGTTGTTGTTTTATCTTTCTAATTATGTTAGTGAATATTTGTATTTTATTACTGTTTTGACAATGTATTTACATAATTACAAGGGCAATTGAGCATTTATTTCCTTATTTACTGCTTATTTTCTTTGTGAATTGCCTAATCATATTTTGTTCACTTTTCTCTGGGGGTGTTTTGGGTTTTGTTTAGTGAGTTGTCGAAGCTTTTATATATTTTGTTTTTTTAATAATGATTTTTATTTTTTCCATTATAGCTGGTTTACAGTGTTCTGTCAGTTTTCTACTGCACAGCACGGTGATCCAGTCACACATACCTGTATACATTCTATTTTCTCACATTATCATGCTCCATCACAAGTGACCAGACATATTTCCCAGTGCTATACAGCAGAATCCCATTGCTTATCCATTCCAAAGGCAATAGTTTCCATCTATTAACCCCAAATTCCCAGTCCAGCCAATTCCCTCCCCCTCCCTCTTGGCAACCACAAGTCTGTTCTCCATGTCCATGATTTTCTTTTCTGTGGGAAGGTTCATTTGTGCCATACATTAGATTCCAGATATGTGATATCGTATGGTGTTTGTCTTTCTCTTTCTGACTTACTTCACTTAGCATGAGTCTCCAGTTCCATCGATATTGCTGTAAATAGCATTATTTTGTTCTTTTTATGGCTGAGTAGTATTCCATAGTGTATATGTACCACATCATCTTAATCCATTCATCTGTTGATGGACATTTGGGTTGTTCCCATGTCTTGGCTATTGTGAATAGTGCTGCAATGAACATGTGGGTGCATGTGTCTATTTCAAGGAAAGTTTCATCTGGATATATGCCCAAGAGTGGGATTGCTGGGGGATATGGTAGTTCTATGTAAGGTTTTCTTTCTTTTTGTGTGTGTGGTTTTTAGGGATGCATCTGCAGCATATGGAGGTTCCCAGGCTAGGGATCAAATCAGAGCTGTAGCCGCCGGCCCACACGAGAGCTACAGCAACTCGGGATCCAAGCCACGTCTTCGACCTACACCACAGCTCACAGCAATGCTCACGGATCTTTAACCCACTGAGCAAGGCCAGGGACGGAACCCACAACCTCATGGTTCCTAATCGGATTCACTTCCACTGTGCCACGACGGGAACTTCTCTACGCGTAGTTTTCTAAGCTGCCTCCGTACTGTTTCCCATAGTGGTCGCACCCTTATATATTTTGTACATAATCTCTTTGTTGAGTTTGTTGCACATATTTTCTACTAGTCTATTGCTTTTTCTGGGCTATGCCCACAACATGCAGAAGTTCCTGGGCCAGTGATTGAACCTGCGCCATAGCAGTGACAACATCAGTTCCCTAATGCTACTGAGCCACCAAGGAACTTCCTATTTTTTTTTTTCTGCTTCATTCACTTTCAAATACCTTTGGAGCACGTAAAACTATTGCTAGCACTTAAACATTTCAAGAAATCAGTTAGCTAACATACATATTCAATTCCACTTATTAGTTAAACAATTTTTAAAACCTAATCTTGAATTTTATTTGTTATACTCTGAGTTTGCTAAAAGCGGCTTTAAAGTTTTTTCTCTTGACCTTAACTGTTTCCCTCTCTATTAAAAACATGGTTCCGTATTATCACTTTCATCTTTTACATTATGTCTATGGAAAAAGATAGCAAAATATGAACAAGTTATTTTAGTATCTGCAGCAGACAAACCCTAAGAAGAATGTACCTTACCTTTTGAGGTTCATGTTCTTATATAATTTCCTCCCTTTGAGTGTGAGCAGGACCTGTGACTTGCTTTTGACCATTAGATTCTGGCAAGGGTGGTGAAATGTCACTCTTATGATTATATCACCTTACATTGTATAAGACTGTCTTTCTAGCTCTGACTCTCATTCTGCTTTGGAAGAATGAAGCTGCGAAGTTGTGAACTGCCTATGGAGAAGTTCATGTACAAGGCAGCACAGACAGACTCTAAGATATACAGCACTCAGAAATGAATTTTGCCGACCACCAGAATGAGCATGGGAACTGATTCTTCCTCAGTTGAGTCTTCGGATGAGATCACAACCCAGGAAATACTCTTTTTTTTTTTTTTTGCCTTTTCTAGGGCCATCCCGTGGTATATGGAGGTTCCCAAGCTAGGGGTCTAATCCGAGCTGTAGCCGCCGGTCTATACCACAGCCACAGCAACGTGAGATCCGAGCCATGTCTGCAATCTACACCACAGCTCATGACAACGCCAGGTCCTTAACCCACTGAGCAAGGCCAGGGATTGAACCCGCAACCTCATGGTTCCTAGTCGGATTCGTTAACCACTGAGCCACAACGGGAACTCCAACCTAGGAAATACTTTGATTATAGCTTTTTTAGGCTCTTAGCAGAGGATCCAGCTATGCTATGCCAGACTCCTGAACCACAGAAACTTTCAAATAATAAATATGTTTTGTTTTAAGCTTCTATGTTTGTAGTGGGTTGTTACACAGCAATAGGTAACTCCTATAGCACCCACATTTGAAATACATCTAGATATCTTTAGGGAAAAAAGTTGTAAGGACTAGAGAATTGAATTATCAGTTCTTCAGCACTGTACATAATCATAATAGACAGCTGTGCCATATAGTACAATGCTTTGTGAAATAAGAAGAGGTTCTGTTTTTTCTATCTCTTATAATGTAGTTTCACAATTGTATTATAGTGCTTACATACTAGAGCAAGCATTAGAAACTAGGGAAAACTGATAGACCAAGTTTTAAAATTCCTAGAAATATGAGGGATAAAATGTCCGGCATAATTAATGATGAGTATGACTAATGGTATTTCACCTGTACAGATATTAAAGCATACACAGCCACTGCACTGGAGTTTTCAAACTCACAGCTATTTATATGTCTCATGAACAAAGCTGTAAGTGACTATAAGAAGTGAGAAAACAAAACCTTCTGTTCGATGGAGGAATATCTGACTCTCTTCCATCACCAGCCTTTCTCTGCTCCTCTCCCAGCCCCCTAGTTCTCCCATGGTAATGTCCCTGACTTGTCTTTCCTTTCACATTTTCCTTCTCTTGCTTTTTTTCTTTTGCTCATCATGCATATAAATCCATACATCGAGATCATTTTTCTTTTAATTTGCCTTAAGAATTTGGTTTTTAAAAAAATCGAGTATCAGATAGTTCTGTGGTCAGACTCAATATTTTTTTCAGAGTTGGCATGTAAAAAATTGTCATTGCTAAACTGCTTAAGGCACAGAGATAAACGACTTCATTTCCTTTGTGCTATAGGAGTCCCCTGAGACGTGTGTTCTGGTTCATGTCTGAGTCCCTTTAAACTTGCTTGAGTGTAGTGCACGTTTATTTCAGGTTTAATAGTCTGCCTTTCTCCAGCCTTCACTCTTGACAATCTTGATACAAGGCTCCCTTTCTGCCCCAAAGTTCTAGCCAACGAATTTCATGCCATTTGGCATCTCAGTTCTCAACTATTCCAGCTTTGCCTGTGTTTATAGGTGTCAGAATAAATTTCCAGCTCATTTTCCAAACTTTGCACAGCACCTTTCACATCCTGCCTTTTGCATTATTATTATTTCTGCACCTGTCTTATCTTTAGTTTTTGGAAAGTTGTTTCTGTGTCTTGGCTATCGTGAACAGTGCTGCTATGAACATTGGGGTGTGGGTATTTCTTTGAATTAGAATTCTCATCTTTTCCAGATAGATGTCCAGCAGTGGGATTGCTGGATCATACTGGAACCCTATTTTTAGTTTTGTTAGGAACCTCTACACTGTTCTCTGTAGTGGCTGCACAAATTTACATTACTGCCAACAGTGGAGGAGGGTTCCATTTTCTCCATACCCACTCCGGCATTTATTATTTATAGAATTTTTTTTTCATCTTTTGTCTTATTAGAGCCACACCTGCAGCATATGGAGGTTCCCAGGCTAGGGGTCCAATCAGAGCTGTAGCTGCTGGCCCACACCACAGCCACAGCAGTGCCAGATCTGACCTACATCAGCAACCTTCACCACAGTTCACAGCAACACTGGATCCTTAACCCACTGATCGAGTCCAGATATTGAACCTGCAGCCTCATGGTTCCTGGTCGGACCTATTTCCACTGTGCCACGACAGGAATTCCAATTATTTATAGAATTTTTGATGATGGCCATTCTGACTGGTGTGAAGCGGTACCTCATTGTAGTTTTGACTTGCGTTTCTCTAACAATTAGATCTCTGAGTATCTCTTCATGAGCCTGTTGACTATCTGTATGTCTTCTTTGGAGAAATGTTTATTTAGGTCTTCTGCCCATTTTTTATTAGGTTGTTTGTTTTTTGATATTGAGTTGTATGAGTGATATAGCATTTTTAAGATGACGTGTACCTTATCCTCCTTGCTTTTTTCATTTGGCAGCAGACAACAGGAATCGTCATATGGTACTGGCATAGTCTGTGCATCTTAGAAACCAGTGAGCTCGTCTAACCTTCCACTCAAAGAAAGCATCCTCTTTAAGCCACATTGGATAAGATCTGCTTGTTATACGTCAGCTTTCAGACAGTCTCCTGACTCTTGAATGTGATTAGTGATAGGTGGGAAAAAGGATTGCAGCAGGAGGTTCCCCCCTAAGATCTGCCATCTACATTTCGGGCACTTAGAGAAAGGCAGATGCATAAAAGAAAGCAAGACTTTTTATTTTCATGACTGTTGGGAAAAGAGAACCAATGTCTAAGAATTAAATAGGGTGGTTACAATTACATTATGCACTTTTAGAAATGAAATTAAAAATAATGTATATGAAGTACAAAGCCTATCCCATAGCAGAGCTTCAGTAAATGGTAGGTATCATTATCATCATTTCATTGATATTTTCTTTAATCCACCTGAAAACATTGGGAAGCATCCATTATTATCCCAGTTTTCACACAGTTGGAAACAAAGTAAGAAAAAATACTTTCCATTAGATCAAAGAAAGAAGTGAAGTTCCATTCTCCCCCCCCCCCCCCCCCCCCCCCCGCCACATATGCAGTTCCTGGGTCAGGGATCAGATCCCAGCCACCGTTGAGATCTATGCTGCAGTTGCCACACCAGATCCTTAATCCACTGTGCTGGGCAGGGAATCAAACTGGCGTCCTGACACTGCAGAGATGTTGCCGATCCCATTGCACCACGGCAGGAATTCCTCCCTCCAGTCTTCTGATTCTAGCTTTAAGTCCCTTTCCCTGGGACCCAGCAGTCTCCCAGATTGAGAGATTTTGCCTCCTTGCTTTCCTTATTACTATAGTTATAATTTCCTTGCTAATTTTCCTCATCCCAAAATTGAAAGATATTTATCATTCAATCTCAGATAATGTATATTCTTTTCTATGCTATGATTTGGTAGTCTCTTAAGGAAATGAGGAAACATAAGTGAAGACTTGGTTTCTATCCAAGGCTTCCTCTTAACTCTGGACCTATGAGCAAGAAAGGTGTGCTGATCCGTGTCTCAGACTCATAATCCATCCATGTTGCATCACCTCCCTGCTTTCACTTCCTTGTCCCCAGCTTTTTTATTCAGTGAAACATTCTTAAGCACTATTATATCCCTTTAGACCTAGATGCTGGGAATGAAAAGATGTAGGATGAGAGACTGGCCTTTGGGGATGTTCACTTTAGTAACAGACAGGCACCTACACAAGTAACCCTAATGGAAGGAAAAGGATACCATGATGCGAAGGCATTGAGAAAGGGTTAGATTATCACAGGACAACTGTGACACTTCTGACAGGACACAGGAAGTGGTGTTTGAGCTGGTGCTTGAAAGAAAAAGGAGAATAAGGAGAAAGGTGGTTCAAGCCGCAGAAACGAAGAGTGAGAACACGAAGAGGCACGGGCAAGCCCAACAGGCACGGCCAGGGGTCCATCACACCAGACCAGAAATGTTCCCAGGGGCTATGAGCCTGGAGACATGGGTGGGGCCAAACCACAGAGGGCTCTGCCTTGCTTAAGACTTGGGCTGAGCTGTTGGAGCCTGGCAAAGGGTTTTAAGCAGAGATGTGATATAATCACATTTTTGTCCCCTAAAAATAAAGACCATTCTGGTGTTAGTGTGGAGAATGGATTAAAAGGGTGAGAGATTGGAAACGGAAAGATCCCTTTAGAGGCGGACGTTTACAATAGCCTCTTCCCTCTAGGAAATAAACTCATCTACCTCCTGGTGAGGTTCAAATGAGGAAGAAAAGGGTGAGTTCTTTTTTTTTTCCCTGTGAAAACCTGAGGATGAAAGTGGAGATGCTTCACCACAACGGGTGCTTTAATTGAAATTTCTTCTGGAAAGGAGAGTTCTAAAAACTGCGAGTAGCTTAAATTTGACTTTTCTCATCAGACAACTTTTTCTGGGGCCTCTCGTATTCAAACATCTTCCTGGGGCACTTGAGAGGAAAATAGGCAATACATGCTATGAGAGAATCTAGTGAAATTAGTCATTTGTGTGTGTGTGCAGTGTTACATTGCCTTTCACTAAAATGTTGAAAGAGTGATTATTTTTAAGCAGAAGAAAAAAACGTTTAAAGTAATTCTTTCATTTCAGCTAGAAGCTCTGTCAGTTGTTTTTCTACTACTCGATGGTATTGAGTTTTCTTATACTTATCTGCATCAGCCTCCCCGGTGAGCCACATAAAAAGCACCTACCTCAAATACCTAGCACGAAGGGCTTAATTTGACAATTTGTAGATGGTATTCTTATATTACCCTTCAGGACCTTAATAATTAGTTTTTCTTTAGTGCAGTATTAAAGCATTAAAGGTCATAAATTCCACAGTCACCTGTATCCATTTATTGCTAATTTATTATGGAACATATCATAAAACTTTCCTTGACATATAGGCCTCTTCATAACTATAAATCTTTTTTCAACTGTTTAGATAACTTATGCTTAAGTTCAAGAAGAGACCTCTAGGAGCAAATATTTAAAACATCTATTTATTTCCCATTAATGGTGCAGGCCGAGTAACCATGGGAAGTATTCATTTACATTCCGTATATTTATCACTTCGAAGCCTTATAAAGATAAATTTGTTTTCGGGAGGGAAAAATTTTCCATGTCAAGGAGCGTGTTTTTACTAAGGGCTTTAAAATGTCCCACGGACTAAAGCCATCTTTCTAGTTAGTATAACACACACACACACACAGAGGTTTCCATTGAGATTAAATTTGTCACGCGTAACCTAAGTTAAACTTAAGGCCTTTTCTCACCTGAAGGTTGTCCCTTCAGATGGCCAAGGTATCATCGTATGTGACAAAGAGGTCGTTTCCTTCTGTTTCAGCTACAGAAATGAAATGTAGTAAAATATCCAGTTACCGAATGCACTTCCCTTACTGCTGAAATGCCTCTGGGGGTGTGTATTTATGGCACATGCATTCAGACAGGGAGAGGAGGAAAATCAACCTGGTGGAAACCCATGTGTCAAATATGCACTTTGCTGAAACTCAAATAGTGTTCATGAACTTTGTCTGATACTATCAGTGACCAAGATGCTGGAGATGGTTGCAATACCTTCAAGGATTTTTTTTTTTTTTCTTTCAATGCTTTCATTTGGCTTTAGATTTTCTGCAGCTACAGGGGTGACCCAAACCAGACTATCATAGGTTTTACTGCAGTTTGACTTGAGGAAAGAAAAACATCATGTGTATTGCAAATTACAAATGTAATGGTATTGACTGTCTCATGATTTATAAACAAGGGGATGGGTTTTTCTTTTAGAATAATTTCAACTCAGCCTTCCCTACTTTTCTTAATTCACTGTTTAATCAGTCGCCATGAACATTTTGCATGTGTTTTAAGCTTTTGAGACGTGCTTAATGTCTCAAATACTAAACACATGTGAAACTTGACATGTAACTGAACCACGCCGTCAAGTCCACTGCAAATGGTTAGGATGGAAATAACGACAACCTAAAACTGAACTAAAAACTACAACTTCGATAAACTCTTCAACACGTGAGCCCCATAATTTGCTGAAACCTTGCTTCCTAATGGGAAGCATGGCCTGGGCAGCATGTCCCTACGCAGAAGTGAAGTGAAGATTCTAAGAGGGATTAGTGTCCGGACGGCGAGGAGAACCTCGAATTTGAAATCCATTAGCTGCAAATAAAGGATTCCGCATGAAAGAGTAAACTGGGAACAAAGCCTTAAACAATGCTAAAAGATGAAAAATGTAAGACAAAAACAAACATAAAAATAACCAGGAAGAACCAGGGCCCGCCACATTGTAAATTCCACTTTGATCCCTAGTTAATAAATAGGCCAAGGTGAAGTCGCTGTGTGACATAAATTTAGTGAAATAATCTAAAAAAAGCTAAAGTGGCAGCCAAAATAGGAAAAAAAAAAAAAAGAAATCAGAACAATTGTTTGAAGAATTGTATTGTGTTAGTTTGTTTGGACTGCTATGGTAGAATACCACAAACTGAGTGGTTTCAATAACAGAAATGTGGCTGGAAATCTGCAATCAAGGTTCTGAGATAGACTCACAGACTTTGAAAAACTTGTGGTTTCCAAATGAGACAGGTTGGGGCTTGGGGGGATGCACTGAGGGTTTGGGATGGAAATGCTATAAAATTTGGTTGTGATGATTGTTGTACAACTATAAATGTAATAAAATTCATTGAGTAATTAAAAAAAAAATCCAAGGTTCTGGCAGCCTCCCTTCCTTCCGCTGTACCCATGACATATGGAGGTTCCCAGGCTAGGGATCCAATCAGCTGTAGCCTCCGGCCTACGCCACAGCCACAGCAACGTGGAATCTGAGTCGCCACTGTGATCTATATTTCAGCTCCTTAACCCACTGAGTGAGAACAGGGATCAGACCCACATCCTCATGGATACTAGTCAGGTTCATTGCCGATGAGCCACAACAGGAACTCCATCTTTTTTTTTTTTTTATTGGCTGCACCCATGGCATATGGAAGTGGCATATGGCAGTTCCTGGGCCAGGGATTGAATCTGAGCTGGATCCTTTAACCCACTGCACTGGGCCAGGGATCGAATCTGCACCTCCGCAGTGACCTGAACCGCTGCGGTCAGATTCCCACTGAACCATAGCCTTGGTTCCTTGTGCCTTCCTCAGTGTGTGAACAGTCCTGGTTCTTTCCTCTTCTTATAAGAACACCAGTCCCAGTAGATTAAGGCTCCTTCCTTAAAACCTTATTTTATCTCGATTATCTCCTTAGAGGCCCCGTCTCTGAATACAGTCAAATGAGGGGTTAGGGCTTCACGCTACGAATTTGTTGGGGTACAGTTCAGCCCATAACCGTATGAACTGCAAGATTTCTTTCTATATTAAAAACCCTAAGTCCCATAGTCACCTGTATTCATTTAATCATTTATTCACTTACTGAAAATTCTGGTCCCTTTTCCAAATATTAAGTATATTCATAAGACTAAATCACCCTATAATCTCTAGTTTTTAACAAGTTCAACACTCTATTAATAATTTATGTAAACTTCATGATAGACAATACACCAAATTTTGAATAATTTTGGTGGCAAATTTTGTAAATTGGGCAAACTGGCGATTCAGAGAATTCTCATTATTTGTGAATTATCTCTTGGCCACAAAAAAGCACATTAGGAATAGTTGGGTCTCCCCATTATCACATTTGGCTGCAGAACAGTCTTGTGTGTGATGACGGCTAGTTAGATGAGGTCTCCAGAATTCCTTGGATATCATTTTAAATATTCCTAAGAATTATATGGGTCTCAGAATAGGAAAGAATGCAAGATTCCAATTGGGTTAGATAGAAAATGCATGCATATAGCTAAGGCTCGCATCAGATCCAAAGGTCTTTAATATTTTGGCACATGTATATAAGTCATAATAGCCAAAGAAATGAAAAATCTAGTCAAGGGCTAAACTTGGGCAGGAGTTTTAGATTTCTGTGAAGAGACAAAAAACTAGGCAATATGAACTGACACCAGTCACTTTCACATTAAAAAAAAAAAAAAAGATTTTTCACAGTCTTATATATTTCCCTTATGGTATGATCTATTCATCTGAAATGTACAAGTCAGTGGGTTTTAGAGTATTTCCAGATATATGTAACCATCACCACAGTCAATTTTGGAAAATTTTCATCATTTAAAAAAAAAAAACCAAACACTCGACTATTGAGCTATCAGCTATATCCCCATAATTCTCCCCCAGCTCTAAGCAACCACTAATCTACTTTCTGTCTCTATACATTTTTCTTGCTCTGGACTTACATATGAAGAGAAACATATGATGTGTGTTTTTTTGTGCCTGACTTCTTTCACTTAGCAGGATGCTTTCTAGGTTGATCCCTGTAGTAGCAGGTATTAGTACTTCATTTTTTTGTATTCTGGCTTGCAAGCCTTTTTTTTTTTTAATCTTTCTGCACTTAGAATCTGATATGCCTACATGTAATGTCTTGCGTATTTATCCAGCTTAGTGTATCCTCTAAGCTTCCTGGATCTACACTTTGGTATCTGACGTTCATTTGGAGAAATTCATAGTCATTTTTGCTTCCAAAATTTCTTTTCTCTCCTCTCTTTCTGGTATTCCCATGAATGCAAATAGTATGTCTTTTATAGTTGTCTCACAGTCCTTAAATATTCTGTTCCGTCTTTTTCCGTATTTTTGCTCTCTGCTTTTCAGTTTTGTAAGTTACTATTGACATATCCTCATATGATAACTCAACGTTTATTCATTTGAGGAACTGCCAGGCTCTTCCCAAAGTGGCTGCACCGTCTTACCTTCTCATCAGTGATGCATGAGAGTCTTTCTACACATCCTCATCAAGGCTTGTCATTATTAAACTTTTCGATTCTTAACATAATTAAAAACAAATTTTTATTGTGGTAAAATATACACACCATGAAATCTGCCCTAGCAACCATTTTTAAGGGTACGGTTGAGTAATCTTTTTTTTTTTTTTTTTATTTGCTATTTCTTGGGCTGCTCCCGAGGCATATGGAGGTTCCCAGGCTAGGGGTCCAACCGGAGCTGTAGCCGCCAGCCTATGCCAGAGCCACAGCAACGCGGGATCCAAGCCGGGTCTGCAACCTAAACCACAGCTCACGGCAATGCCGGATCCTCAACCCACTGAGCAAGGGCAGGGAACGAACCTGCAACCTCATGGTTCCTAGTCGGATTCGTTAACCACTGCGCCACAACGGGAACTCCCGGTTGAGTAATCTTAAGTACACTGACATTGTTAGGAAGCCAGTCTCCAGAATTCTTTCTCCCTTATAAAACTAAAACTCTCTATACCCATTAAATGTTAACTTCCCACCCCCCTATACTCCCAGCTCCGGAAACCACTGTTCATACTTTCTGTCTCTAAGAATGTGACTACTCTAGATACCTCATATAGGTAGAATCATATAATATTTGTCCTTTTTATGATTTTTTTTTTTTACCTGGAGCGATGTCCTCAAGATTCATCCATGTGAAGGCATATATTAAAATTTCCTTCTGCTTTAAGATTGAATAATATCCCATTGTGTGTTTGCAACACATTTTATTTATGCATTCATCCATCAGTGGACATGTGGGTTCCTTCTACCTTTTGGTTATTATGGATAATATTGCATATGAATGTGGTTGTTCAAATATCTCTTGGAGACCTTACTTTCTTAGAAGTGAAATTTCTGGGTCATATAGTAATTCTATTTTAACTTTTTAGAGGAATGGTCATACCGATTTCCATAGGGCTGCACCATTTCATATTTCTACCAGTACTGTCCAAGCATTTGAATTTCCTCCTTATTCTGGCCAGCACTTGTATTTTCTGTTTGTTTTTGACCATAGCCATCCTAATGGATGTGAAATATATTTCATTTTCATTTCCCTAAAGCTTACTTATTTTGAGTTCACCTTTATTTTTATTTTTTAATTTTAATTTTTTTTTTTTTTTTTTTGTCTTTTAGGGCCGCACTGGCAGCATATGGGTGTTCCCAGGCTAGGGGCTGAATCAGAGCTGTAGCCGTCAGCCTATGCCAGGGCTGCAGCAATGGGGGATCTGAGCCACATCTGCCACCTACACCACAGCTCATAGCAATGCCAGATCCTTAATCCACTGAGCGAGGCCAGGGATGGAACCCACACCCTCATGGATGCTAGTCGGGTTTGTTAACCACTGAGCCATGAAGGGAATTCCTGAGTTCACCTTTACAATTTGAAGCTCATGACATTCCAACCATAAAACTAAATTCAATGAAGCTCATTAGAGTCTTTAACAAAAATCCACTCCCCATTCAGGCTAAAATCTTTGTTTGCAAGTGACCTAAATTACTTAGAATGGCAACAAGCTTACTTTAGCGGCTAAGAGTCCTTTAACTCTGGGAGGATATAGAAGTAAGTATAGAAAGTATTACAGGGAGTTCCCATTGCGGCTCAGTGGTTAACGAATCCGACTAGGAACCATGAGGTTTTGGGTTCAATCCCTGGCCTTGCTCAGTGGGTTAAGGATCCAGCGTTGCCATGAGCTGTGGTGTAGGTTGCAGACACGGCTCGGATCCTGCATTGCTGTGGCTCTGGCATAGGCCTGTGGCTACAGCCGGTGGCTATAGCTCAGATTCAACCCCTAGCCTGGGAACCTCCATATGCCGCAGGAGCGGCCCAAGAAATGGCAAAAAGACAAAAAAAAAAAAAGAAAGTATTACAATGATTAAAATTGAAATGCTAATATTTGGGAGCTAAGAAGTGGGTCCTTCATATTTGTTATTTTGTGTATTTGGCCTATTTGTAATGACAATCTAATAACTTTAATTAAAATTTGTAATTGTGATTTTTCTACTTAGGGTGACCAACGACACAATTTACTCAAGACCGTCTTCGTTTTAAAATTGGAAGTCCTCTATCCTGGATGCCCCTCAGTTTAAAGTGATTGGCCACTTAATTTAGACTTGAGTTTTTAAAATGAGATCTTACAGAATTTCCCTGGTGGCTCAGTGGGTTAAGGATCTGGCATTATTGCTGCTGTGTCTCAGGTCACTGCTGTGGCACAAGTTTGATCCCTGGCCTGGGAAATTCCATGTGCCATAGGCATGGCCAAAAAAAAAAAAAAAAAAAAGTCTTACTAAACTTATATGCAATACTGGACCATTTGAAAGAACTTTAGTGTCACTGTATCTTTAATGTACTAAATACGTAAAAGCTACATAAGTATATATTGGGGTTTCTATAGTTCAGATAATTGAAGTGCTTAAAAACATAATACAAAATTTATAAGCCAAGTTTAAAATATTTGAAAGTGTTTAACTAATGAGACCAAACATATTCAAAACTCCTTTAAGGAGTTCCTTAAAGGAGTTCCTTAAAGGAGTTCCTCAGTGGTTAATGAACCCAGCTAGTATCCATGAGGACACAGGTTCGATCCCTGGCCTTTCTCGGTGGGTTAAGGATCCAGCGTTGCCATGAGCTGTGATGTAGGTCAAATACAGGGCTCAGGTTCTGCATTGCTGTGGCTGTGGCGTAGGCTGGCTCCAGCTGAACCCCTAGATGGGAACTTCCATATGCCACGGGCGCAGCCCTAAAAAAGACAAAAACAAAAACAAAACCCTTAACATTTCCTGGAGTTCCCTTGGTGGCACAGCAGTTTAAGGATCCAGGGTTGTCAGTGCTGTGGCTCGGGTCACAGCTGTGGTGTCAGTTCAATCCCTGGCCCCAGAACTTCCACATGCCACAGGTACGGCCAAAAACAGGCAAACAAACAAAAACCCAACCTTAATATTTTCTATGCTTACATGTAAACCAAAGAGATTTATGAGCTAAGCTTAAAGTCTCTTGGTACAAAAGAGACTCACTGATGATCTGTGAGGCAAAAATTCCATTTCATTTGGTGTTGCCACAACCCAACCTTAAGTATAAGATTTTCCTTAGGTAAATTGAACACCAATGGTTTAAACCAAAAGTAAAATGAGAAACAATCTTTTGGATATACTAAAGCTATTCTAAAGGACACCAAAAACTGACATCACTGTAACCTAAAATGTATGAAAAATCTCCATTTAGGGAGTTCTGAAAGGATTCTGATTATCCTGGTTAACACAGGGCCCATTAACAGTTGTCAAGTTAATCAATAGAACATGTCAATTACCATAAGTATATACACATTTGGGGCGAAAGCACATCCTTTTTGAGCCTGCTTTGTTGTTGTTTTGAGAAGACAGCTTACCTTAACCATTATGAAACCACCATTTACAAATATTTTTGGCTGAAAAAACAATTCCACCCTCATCTTCTCTTCATAGAATGCTTCCTCTCTAACACAGCTAAAGACCCAATAGGCTTGAGGTCCATTTTGAGCGTTTGTAAGCATTACTCCTGTTTATTTTAACATTGCACATATATTTGACCAGGCTGAAAAAGGAAATAGCCTCTTAAGACTCACAGTATTTTGCCTTATTTCTCTGACAAAAATTATTTTCAGAAAGGTGGTCCAACCTGCAAGCTTTTCCTAAAGTGGTAATCTCAGCAGGAAGTCTAAGAAAACATGACGTCTAAAGAACCGCAGAGGAGGAGTCAGCAATACCTGTAGGCACTTGGATTCATGTAACCGCTTCTCGGGCTAGGACACTTTCAAACCAAGCCTCCGTTCTGTTATCCTTCCGCAGGCAAAGCAAGCATTGAATACTTTCTTAAGATGATATCATGAGAAGATGACCAGTGACAATTGCTTCCTAGCTACTTCTCTTTGTTGTATACTTACCTCCCTCTGAAGTATGTTCCATCCCTAGCCTGATTCATGGCTATTGGCCTACTTAGGTTGAAAAGCAAGGAGAAATGGCACTCTGTCTTCCTTTGCGAGCTGTGACACCACGTGCTGTTTTCCTGTTGCGAAGTTACGGAGTAGCCTTACAAAACCCACAGCCTGCAACGAAGAGCCAGTCTATCACCCCAGAAGAGACTGACAACCTGGAAAGACAAAAATCTCATTTTCTGTTGCCAAAATCCCACCTTAAGTATTAAATGCTTCTAGGAAAAAATCACAGCATTTTAAAGGGTGTCTTATTTTATTATAAGGGATGTGCTATGACATGAAAGACAACTGCAGCCTTCTAATTAGTTCTTAGACAGTTTGAAAGTATCATGGCCAAAGGGAAAAAGCTAGGTTAATAATATGAAGACGTTTTTATCAACATGAGGCTGAAATGTCTTTGAAAACCCTGTTATACAGCTTATTATAAAGGACAGATTTTTCCAAAAGGTTATTATTTATTCTTACAAAGAATGATTTCTTAAATTACAGTTTTAAAACATGAATAATTGCCAGTGGTTTCAAACAGACCTCTTTTTATCGAGGAGCTGGAATCTTTTGGTTCACTTGACCTCCTTGATCTTAGTCTGTTTAGTTTTATTTGGTGCCACAGTGACTCCGCTAAACTTATCAGAAGCCTCAGCCTAATACAGAAAAAGAGAGGCTCAGAACATGTCAATATAATACCGTTAATGTTTTCCACGTTTATGATTCCAAGGTCAAAGTCAAACCTCTTATTGTATTAATAATAGCAAAGCAAAAATAGGCTTTGTAGTTGTGAATTCATGGTTTTAAAGAATAATTTCCCTATGTTTTTATTAATTCAAGCCATCCATTGAACCATTCAAGGATTCCATTATGGATTCTGATGATACATCTTATGCTGTACCTTTAACTTTGGAAGACTATGAGAGTGGATATGCGTGTGATTTTTTACAGTCATCACCATAAGAGATATTCTTTGTTCCAAAGTTATGTCAACTTACAGCATTAAACGTGATAAATGTTAAACCTTAGAGCTTAGTAGTGAAATAATTAAAAACCAGTTTTCCTCTACTTGGTTTTTTCAAACAGTACGATCAGCAGTGGTGTTCACATGCTGTGCATTACAAAGCAGGGCCATATATTCTGGATTCTGATTCTATCTGACTTGTAGATCAGCAACAATCAGAATTTTAATAAAAAAAAGCTCCAAGGAACACTCAGACAGCCTCAGCTCACCAAGCCCTTTCCTTTGCAGAGCCTAGTGAATCGTGACCCATTCAGCAGCGAGGAGAAATTCAACCAGCAGTGAAATTCAACCAAAGCTGCCCATATGTTGCAAGACGCTTTGCTTGGCTAAAGCTCTCATTTAGGACAAAGCTGGCATTGACGTCCTTGTCAGATGACTTGGGGTGAAGATGCGGTGACTTGGCAGCTTCTTTTTCCATGTGTGGGATTTGCTCTTCCATCTTTCCCACCTGTGCTCTTTCCCACCTTAAATTTGATCTTGGCAGATCATAGGAATTCAAGATACAGTTAAGATGCTCAAAACTTCTGTTCTGTGTGGCAGGCCTGGACTGTGTGCCTCTCAAGGGACAAGCTCATCTTCCCTACTCTCCTAGAAAATACACCGTTACCTAGTCAGACCTACTTCCCCTGCTTAAAGTCCTATGCAAGCATCTGCACCAAGCCGTGCTCTACATTAGACTTTTTGCACTGGGGCCCCTTTAGATCCTGCTGGTGGCTGGAAGGAGGACTGACAGCTGGAATGGTTCATGGGTACAGGGTAAAGCCCAGGTTTCAATTACTTTTAAGAACGAAACATTTCTTAGCATTCTTTCATCATGAACTTCATGGTTTCAAATGTCATGTTGTTTTGCCCGCGATGCACTTTTTGAATCGTTATATTTGGTTTGTATCTCAGAAATAGCAATCAAAGAAGCTAAGTTTTATTTTTTAATTTTTATTTTTTTTAGGGCCACACTTGTGGCATTTGGAAATTCCAGGGCTAGGGGTCGAAATGGAGCTGCAGCTGCCAGCCTAGCTACAGCCAGAGTAACATCAGATCCAAACTGCATCTGTGACCTATGTGGCAGCTTGGTGGCAACACTGGAACTTTAACCCACTGAGAGAGGCCGGGGATCGAACCCGCATCCTCACAGACACTATGTCGGATTCTTAATCCACTGAATCACAACAAGAACTCCTATTATTATAATTATAAAGTTTCCAAAGAGGAGGTAAAGTAGTCACTCTTTCCCAACCTCATTCATTCATTCATTTATTCTTTTCCTCTGCCTAATATAAACAGCTTTGAGTAAGCATTTGAGAGTTAACTGGTCAACTTGAGAAAAAAAAATGCTTCCACTTTTATTTGGGCCTGTTATTGTTGCTGCTGATCTTTCTTGGGATTTGTTGTTTCACTTTTTGCTGGGATGAGATCAGAACACAATTTGAGGACTATTCCATAGAAGGACTAAAAAGATTACATTGTTTTTCAGTGAAGCCCTGCAGGTTTTCCCCAAGTCTGAGAGAGGAAAAGAGAGAAAAAGAGAGATTGAGAGGAAGAATATAGACACTTTGAGAACACAGATTCAAAAATATACTCATTCCCTTTATTCATTCGTTTATTTGTCAAAGTGTGTGTGTGTGTGTGTGTGTGTGTGTGTGAGAGAGAGAGAGAGAGAGAGAGAGGGAGAGAGAGAGAGACTGTTTCAGTGTGTGAGACAGGCAAAGTGTGTGAGAGAGAGAGAGACTAAGTGTGTGAGACAGGCAAAGTGTGTGTGTGTGAGAGAGAGAGACTGTTTCAGTGTGTGAGACAGGCAAAGTGTGTGAGAGAGAGAGAGAGAGACTGAGAGTGAGAGACAGGCAAAGTGTGTGTGTGAGAGAGAGAGAGACTGTTTCAGTGTGTGAGACAGGCAAAGTGTGAGAGAGAGAGAGACTGTTTCAGTGTGTGAGACAGGCAAAGTGTGTAAGAGAGAGAGAGACTAAGTGTGAGAGACAGGCAAAGTGTGTGTGTGTGAGAGAGAGAGAGACACTGTTTCAGTGTGAGAGACAGGCAAAGTGTGTGAGAGAGAGACTGTTTCAGTGTGAGAGACAGGCAAAGTGTGTGTGTGAGAGAGAGAGAGAGACACTGTTTCAGTGTGAGAGACAGGCAAAGTGTGTGAGAGAGAGAGAGACTGTTTCAGTGTGAGAGACAGGCAAAGTGTGTGTGTGTGAGAGAGAGAGAGACACTGTTTCAGTGTGAGAGACAGGCAAAGTGTGTGAGAGAGAGACTGTTTCAGTGTGAGAGACAGGCAAAGTGTGTGTGTGAGAGAGAGAGAGAGACACTGTTTCAGTGTGAGAGACAGGCAAAGTGTGTGAGAGAGAGAGAGACTGTTCAGTGTGAGAGACAGGCAA
This sequence comes from Phacochoerus africanus, assembly GCF_016906955.1. Classification (NCBI taxonomy): domain Eukaryota; kingdom Metazoa; phylum Chordata; class Mammalia; order Artiodactyla; family Suidae; genus Phacochoerus; species Phacochoerus africanus. The sequence goes on from NC_062558.1 coordinate 128,463,115, forward strand.
AGTGTGTGTGTGTGAGAGAGAGAGAGACACTGTTTCAGTGTGAGAGACAGGCAAAGTGTGTGAGAGAGAGACTGTTTCAGTGTGAGAGACAGGCAAAGTGTGTGTGTGAGAGAGAGAGAGAGACACTGTTTCAGTGTGAGAGACAGGCAAAGTGTGTGAGAGAGAGAGAGACTGTTTCAGTGTGAGAGACAGGCAAAGTGTGTGTGTGAGAGAGAGAGAGACTGTTTCAGTGTGAGAGACAGGCAAAGTGTGAGAGAGAGAGAGACTGTTTGAGTGTGAGAGACAGGCAAAGTGTGTGTGTGTGAGAGAGAGAGACTGAGTGTGAGAGACAGGCAAAGTGTGAGAGAGAGAGAGAGAGAGAGAGACTGCTTCAGTGTGTGAGACAGGCAAAGTGTGTGTGTGAGAGAGAGAGAGACTGCTTCAGTGTGTGAGACAGGCAAAGTGTGTGAGAGAGAGACTGAGTGTGAGAGACAGGCAAAGTGTGTGTGAGAGAGAGAGAGAGAGACTGCTTCAGTGTGTGAGACAGGCAAAGTGTGTGTGAGAGAGAGAGAGATTGTTTCAGTGTGTGAGTCAGGCAAAGTGTGAGAGAGAGAGAGACACTGTTTCAGTGTGTGAGACAGGCAAAGTGTGTGTGTGAGAGAGAGAGACTGTTTCAGTGTGTGAGACAGGCAAAGTGTGTGTGAGAGAGAGAGAGACTGTTTGAGTGTGAGAGACAGGCAAAGTGTGTGTGTGAGAGAGAGAGAGATTGTTTCAGTGTGAGAGACAGGCAAAGTGTGTGTGTGAGAGAGAGAGAGACTGTTTGAGTGTGAGAGACAGGCAAAGTGTGTGTGTGAGAGAGAGAGAGACTGTTTGAGTGTGAGAGACAGGCAAAGTGTGAGAGAGAGAGAGAGAGAGACTGCTTCAGTGTGTGAGACAGGCAAAGTGTGTGTGTGTGAGAGAGAGAGAGAGACACTGTTTCAGTGTGTGAGACAGGCAAAGTGTGTGTGTGTGAGAGAGAGAGAGACACTGTTTCAGTGTGAGAGACAGGCAAAGTGTGTGTGAGAGAGAGAGAGACACTGTTTCAGTGTGTGAGACAGGCAAAGTGTGTGTGTGTGAGAGAGAGAGAGACACTGTTTCAGTGTGAGAGACAGGCAAAGTGTGTGAGAGAGAGAGAGAGACTGTTTGAGTGTGAGAGACAGGCAAAGTGTGTGTGTGAGAGAGAGAGACACTGTTTCAGTGTGAGAGACAGGCAAAGTGTGTGTGAGAGAGAGAGAGACTGTTTGAGTGTGAGAGACAGGCAAAGTGTGTGTGAGAGAGAGAGAGAGACTGTTTGAGTGTGAGAGACAGGCAAAGTGTGTGAGAGAGAGAGAGAGACTGTTTGAGTGTGAGAGACAGGCAAAGTGTGTGTGTGAGAGAGAGAGAGACTGTTTGAGTGTGAGAGACAGGCAAAGTGTGTGTGAGAGAGAGAGAGACTGTTTGAGTGTGAGAGACAGGCAAAGTGTGTGTGTGAGAGAGAGAGACTGTTTGAGTGTGACAGGCAAAGTGTGTGTGAGAGAGAGAGAGACTGAGTGTGAGAGACAGGCAAAGTGTGTGTGTGAGAGAGAGAGAGACTGTTTGAGTGTGAGAGACAGGCAAAGTGTGTGTGAGAGAGAGAGAGAGACACTGTTTGAGTGTGAGAGACAGGCAAAGTGTGTGTGTGAGAGAGAGAGACTGTTTGAGTGTGAGAGACAGGCAAAGTGTGTGTGAGAGAGAGAGAGACTGTTTGAGTGTGAGAGTCAGGCAAAGTGTGTGTGTGAGAGAGAGAGACTGTTTGAGTGTGAGAGACAGGCAAAGAGACAGGCAAAGTGTGTGTGTGAGAGAGAGAGAGACTGCTTCAGTTTGTGAGACAGCAAACCTCTGAGCACTCATGGAACTTGGATGTTGGTAGTCACTGATATGACACCGAGAAACGAATAATAGAGCCGTAATTAAGTCACCTGCATTTCTCCAGGCTTCTGACTACACTAAAAAGAAGAAGAGGAAGAGGAAGACATAGAAGAAGAATGGCAAAATCAGTTTTGGTAAAATCTAGTGACTTTTAAGTGATTATACTTAACACATTAATACTTAGAGCACAAGGTAAATAGAATAACAGTATGTTTAATCTTGTTTAGAGATAACCTCCAAGGTAAATATACAAGCCCCAGCTTGGACCTTAAGAGACTCCTACAGGAGTTCCTGTTGTGGCACAGTGGAAACGAATCTGACTAGTATCCATGAGGATGTGGGTTTGATCCCTGGCCTTACTCAGTGGGTCAGACATCCATTGTTGCCATGAGCTGTGGTGTAGGTCGGATCCCGAGTCGCGTGGTTATGGTATAGGCCAGCAGCTTAGATCCGATTGGACCCCTAGTCCGGGAACTTCCATATGCCACAGGTGCAGCCCTAAAAAGACAGTAAAACAAAAACAAAAAACAGAGAGATTCCTACAAACCTCTCCCCAACCCTCCCTCCACCGCAAGCCTATGCCACGTCTCAGCCTTAAATAGAAATCCATCCACTCATCTGCCCTTTATCAGCTGAAATAATGACATTTCTTCTTTTCCAGTTGGGCTTTGTTCAGGGTAACCTGCTTAGACTTACAGTTTGTATTTTAAGTAGACTAAATTGTTTCATTTAAGGAAGGTATAAAACAGCATATTGACATTAAAGCCTTAAATCAGAAAGAGACACAGTTGCAATTTTTTTGTTTTACTTTTTCTTTGGTTTAGTTTAAAGATAGGTGGCCAGAAGTAGCTCTGTTTCAGACTGGAGCGAAGCCCCGAAAAAAGACAGATGAGGTGCCTACAGTTTAACGTATTACTTTTTTTGTTCACAGCATGCAATTTTGGAAAGTGACAACATGGAATAGTTTTTATTTTTAGTTACAAATTTAAAGATGATGCTTAAGGAAGTTGGTCCCTGGACTTTGAGATCATTTTAAGGCAGAAAATTGTGACTGTGCAAATATTTAGAGTCCACAATTTGTTAATGAAATCAGTAAATACCTCATTTTTCTAATATTTTAATCTGTGTTTACTTCTTAGTAATCTGATCAACACTAACATTATAATATTTGATATCGTTGAAAAATGTAGGATCTCAGAATTATAAAGTTTTGAGCTAAAAAGGGGTTAGGAGACCGCTTCATTGGACCGACTCCAATGAACTCCTTGTAAACAAGTGAGGAAACTGAGGACCAGCATGGATGGAGTCACTGAGTTTTGCCTGAATCAGGATTTTTGCATGAGCAGACGATTTTATTCAGGGTTTATTTAAAACGGGATCCTTGTATCCTTTGAAAATCTCCTCTTTATGCATCAGGTCATCAAGTGTCAGTGAGCTTGCTAAACAGAAAATAAATTAAGAAAACTAAAGGGAATAAATGCTACTCATTTAAAATTTTTCTAGATTAATATTTAAGAGATACTGTATTTCTAAGTCGAGCTCTAGCTTTTTACTCAAATGAAGAGAAATGGAAGACTGGGCAATTTTCCAGTGATAGCCTTCATTTTTTTTTTTTTTTTTTTGCTTAGCAAGATGTGCTTCCTATCATTGTTTGGTAAAAAGTTTGCCTTAATTTATTATTTCAGTGACCATATTTAAAAAGAGTCTTGGAGTTACCATTGTGGCACAGCTAAAACGAATCAGACTAAGAACCACGAGGTTGTGGGTTTGATCCCTGGCCTCACTCAGTGGGTTAGGAATCAGGCATTGCTGTGAGCTGTGGTGTGGGTGGCAGACATGGCTCAGATCTGGCGTTGCTGTGGCTGTGGCTGTGGCCAGCAGTTGTAGCTCCGATTAGACCTCTAGCCTGGGAACCTCCATATGTTGCCCTAGGGTTTGGCCCTAAAAATCCAAAAAAAAAAGGAGTCTTAACTATAATTTTAAAATATGGTTTCATGTTTCCAAAGCACTGAGGACCACATGTAATTAACATATAACATTACACATGACTGGGATGTCAAGTAGGATTTGGAGATCCTTTTTTTTTTTTGTCTTTTTGTTGTTGTTGTTGTTGTTGTTGTTGTTGTTGCTATTTCTTGGGCCGCTCCCGCGGCATATGGAGGTTCCCAGGCTAGGGGTCTAATCAGAGCTGTAGCCACCGGCCTAGCCAGAGCCACAGCAATGCAGGATCCGAGCTGTGTCTGCGACCTACACCACAGCTCACGGCAACGCCAGATCCTTAACCCACTGAGCAAGGGCAGGGACCGAACCCGCAACCTCATGGTTCCTAGTTGGATTCGTTAACCACTGCGCCGTGATGGGAACTCCCTGGGGATCCTTTTCTTAGTGATGAAACAAGGTTTTTGTATAACCAACTGCTTACTCTACTTAGTTATGTGAATGTGCCATGCCTTTTTGTTGTTGTTGTTGGAAAATACAGATTAGGTATAAAGTGTGAGGTAAGGGATAAAAGGAGGAGAAAACATGGTTGTTAGAAGGAACACTGGAAATGGTCACAGCAGAGGGAACAGAAAAAGAGAAGGGAGCCATCAATCAAAAAAAGGGTGTCATCAATAAGAGGCTCCCCCACAGGTGGGATCAGGTGCGTTTCCTCACCTAAGTCTGTTATCTTTCTTTTTAAAATCTCTACCTTTCGGAGTTCCCGTCGTGGTTCAGTGGTTAGCGAATCCGACTAGGAACCATGAGGTTGCGGGTTCGGTCCCTGGCCTTGCTCAGTGGGTTAAGGATCTGGCGTTGCCGTGAGCTGTGGTGTAGGTTGCAGACGTGGCTCGGATCCTGCGTTGCTGTGGCTCTGGCGTAGGCCGGTGGCTACAGCTCTGATTAGACCCCTAGCCTGGGAACCTCCATATGCCGCGGGAGTGGCTCAAATTAAGGCAAAAAGACAAATAAATAAATAAATAAATAAAAATTAAAAAAAATAAATAAAATCTCTACCTTTCATACTTCAATGTTTCCTAAAGTGCGATGCTTTCAGGCTACAAACATTTTTCCAGAATATTTATATACTTAAGATGTAATGTTTCAGAAAGAGATATATTACATGTAAATATAGTATACACATATTCCATTATTAAAAATTTATACATTGTAATATATAAAATATAGAAATATAAAAATATATGTAAGCAGCACATCTATGTATGATAGTCAAAGAAATTTCTCTATGACAAAATTTAAAAAATAAAATACAATTAAGTTTTCTTTTTAAAAAAAGTGGCCTACTAGGGGCCTACTGGGTTAAAGATCTGGCATTGTCACTGTTGTGGCTTGCGTCACTTCTGTGGTGTAGTTTTGATCCCTGACTCAGGAAAGTTCTGGCTGCCATGGGCGTAGCCAAAAAAAAAAGAGTGAAATTTACTAACAAGGATTAAGTAGCTGATAGGATACTTGAAAATGCCAAAAATCTGAAGGTCATAATATAAATGACAAGTTGAGGAAATTGTATATTTTCTTTCTACCCTTTGAAGCTTAGCTGTGTAGAGGAGTGACTTAAGGGTATAGATGTCCTTTCTTAGCAGAAATGACTATTTCAAAGTACGTAGGTTCCCTCATCCCTCTTGAATATTCTGACAGATCTCTGTTTCCTCCCCTAGTCCCTCCTTGAATGGTGTGGAGGTAGAGTAATGAATGAATGAATTCTGTTTCATGCAGGTCCAGGAAGAGCAGAAAACCTCAACCACAACACGGTACCCTCCACATACACACACATGTGCAGGACATACACGTTCTATATCTGATATACTGCAGGTCATTCAATGTCAAGTAGGAAAAAAAAATCTCCAGGCAAAACTGGCCACTTGGAAACACACTTTTGGTTAGTCGATTAATTCTGTAGCTTTCCTTTTTTTGAATGAGGGAGGCTGAGGCATAGTTCATCATATATTTTGGTCTATTAACATTTTAAGAAAGGAACGATCTCTAAAGGAGCATCTTCAGAGTGAAGCAGGTTCATCTGTCAGAGGAACAAAACACTCCTGGGCATTTTTCAATGTTCCTTTCAAGACTGAGATGAACCCAAAAGGGGCTTGACAGATGTGACTGTCGTAGCCTACTGGGACCGAATTCCTCTGAGAACAGAGAAGCGAATGTTAAAATAAAATTTGAAAGTTATTTCTTTCCGTGCTGTATCCTTCTCCAAATCTCCAAAGCATTTGTTTTGTAAAATCCTAAGTGGAAACACATTTTGGTACCATAATTTCAAACAAACCATCGCTTTTTGAACTCTGCAGCCTTGATGCATTAACACAATGGCATATCAAGTTCACAAAATTTCAGATAAATCACGTTCAAGCTATAAAAATGACTGAAAAAGGAGTCCTAATTTTTCCCACATCTCATTTCCTTTTCCCGCACTACTTCAGGAAAACCCAGCTTTGGTGTCTCTTTAGTAAGATGAGTTGCTGCAGACACAGACACTGTTGGGTTCTGGCTAAATCTATTCACAATGCAGTTTGAGTCATTGGACAAACTGAGGCGAGATCAGCTTGGTGACATACACCATTTCATGAGGCAAAGAATAGGCAGGAGTAACTGAACACCCCAAGGAATAAATGACTGGGTTAAAATTGGGGTGCACTAACTTTCATAGGAGAATTCAATGAAACTGACTTTTCTTCAGAGACAAAAAAAATATATATATATAAAAGTACCACTGTTCCGAGCCTTGCATTTTACAAAATTAATATGCTTAAAGCAGTTAAACATTACCACATTGCTTTTTATGTCAACCTAAAATATTTTAGTTCAATAAAGTTTATTGAAAAATCTAACAGGATGACAATGATAATTTGGATAAATAGGATGATCTCTGTATTGTTTAGCTTGTTAAACACGTCATCAGAATCAAATAACCTAAATAACTGACCTGAATAAACACAATGACTTGAAAATAGCCCCAGATAATTTCAAAGAGGAGTCAGAGCCTGGGACAATTCCTCTTCAGTCGGGCACGGATAACGTGTTATGGTTGGACACATGCTTTATACTCTATTACTGAAGCTTAAATTTTAAGAAAATATAGACATTCTTTGGGGGTAAAATGGTGCAAATCTCTATGAGGTAGAAAAGGAAAAAAAAATGATTTATTCTGTTTTTTTAGCATTGCTAGTTTCCAGGTGTTCACCTTTTGATCCGGCTACAGGCAATGATTTTCTGAAGTGGTTTCTGATGGTGTCTGACATCATTTATAGTACTCTTGAACAATCTTGTAATGTGCTAAACTACACCAAATTAAGTGAGTTAGTGGCCAAAAAAGGGTCCAATAGGCCCATGGGTATCACGAGTGTGTTGCTACTTGCTGCCTCTTGTAGTCATTGCTCAGAGGGAAGAAATGAAGTTTTCTGAGCATCTGAAACCTCCAGTGGTGGATTTGGTGGAGAGCCGAGGAAGATCTGGGACAAGTATGAAAGGATTCAACCGTCTTAAGCACGTGGAGGTTTACAAGTTGCCAGATTCTGTCCTGTTGCATCATCTGCTTACTCATTTGTTCACTTATCCCACCACCCAGTGTCTATTGAAGTACTACTCTCTGTTATGTATGGCAGTATATGTCATGAGGGAAGCAAGATAAAAGGGACCCTGATCTTAAGCTCAAGGGGTTTATGGTCAGTACGAGAGATGCCATATCGAAATGAATTGACTCAAAGATAGAAGAATGTGTTGACATTTAAAGGGATGCTACATATGAGTTCAGAGGAAGGAGAGATTTCTTCCAGCTGGGGTCGACCAGAAAATATTCACTCATTTATACACTGATTGACTCACACATATATTTAGTCAGGGATTATTGTGAGCAAGCTACAGGTAAAGAAGTAGTTAAAATTCATTTAACATTCAACACGGAGTTCCCGTCGTGGCTCAGTGGTTAGTGAATCCGACTAGGAACCATGAGGTTGCGGGTTCCGTCCCTGGCCTTGCTCAGTGGGTTAAGGATCTGGCGTTGCCGTGAGCTGTGGTGTAGGTCGCAGACGAGGCTTGGATCCCACACTGCTGTGGCTCTGGCGTGGGCCGGTGGCTACAGCTCCAATTAGACCCTAGCCTGGGAACCTCCATATACAGCAGGAGTGGCTCTAGAAAAGGCAAAAAGACAAAAAAATAAAAATAAAAATTCATTCATCATTCAACAAATATATGTTGAGGGTCTACTGTATGCCAAGCATTGTTCTAGACTCTGGGGATTGTTTGGGGAACCAGGCAAAGCCCTTTTCCTCACAAAGCTTACAATCTCACAGGGAGACACTTCACAAACACTTTAAGTGTATAAATTTAGATCATTCGTGCTGTGAAGACAGTAAGTCAGTCTTGCAGGGTGGATGACAAGGACGATGTGGATGGTCATTTTAGAGAAGATGTCCAGGGAAGGTTCTGGAGGAGGGAGGCCTAAATGATGAGAGAAATAAGCCATGGAGGAAGCCTGGAGAAAAGCATTCCAAGCAGATGAATGGCAGGTGCAAGGCCCTGTGAGAAGGAGGAACTTGATGATTTGGAGGCACAGATGGGTGGCCTGAGTGGCTGGAGCAGGGTGACACGCAGGGGAGCCGTGGAGGAGCCCATCTCCATACCATGGTTAGTGCAAGGACTGGAGAAGCCACTGGAAGGTTTCAATTAGGGCAAAGATGGGGTCTGAGTTTAAAAGTGCCCCAAAGGGGTTCAAGAATAGCCTGGAAGCTAGAAAGTTCAAGCAACTGTCTAGAGGAAAGATGATGGCTGTTTGAACATGTGCAGTGTCAGTTAATTTGGTAAGAAATCACTAGAGTTTGGGTAATTTTTTAAAACAGAGAGGATAAAGCTGATGTGGAACAAGAGAGAGAAAAGAGAGAGAGAGAAACCATGAGAAACCAAGACTAGTGCCCAGGGTTTTAGGCCTGAGCAATTGAGTGGGTTTAATACACTTGACTGACCTGAGAAAGACTGGAGAAAAGAAGGTTTGAGAGAAGAAATCAGGAATTCTCTTTGGGCATTATATTAATTTCCTATGGCTGTCATAACAAATGACCATATACTTGGTAGCTTAAAACAACATAAATTGTATCCTCTAATAACTCTGGAGGCCAGAGTCAGAAATTAAGATGCCAGCAGGGCCAGGCTTCCTCTGGAAGCTCCAGGAGAGAATCCAGTCCTCGCCTCTTCCAGCATCTAGTGGCTCCAAATCTTCCTCAGGTTGTGGCTGCATAACTTCCGTCTCTGCCTCCGTGCCTGCCTGGCCTTGTCCTCCACGAATATGTTTTGTCTTCTTTCTCTTAGAAGGACTTTGTTGTTGGATTTAGGGCCCTTTCAGATCATCCAGATTCAAGATCCTTAGTTTAATTACATCTACAAAGATCCCTTTTTTCCCCAAGTAAGTTCATGTTCACAGCTTCTGAGGGTTAGGACGTGGACATGTCTTTTGGGGATCACCATTCAACCCACTACAGGCACACGAAGTTAAAAACACACAGACAGTAAGGAGTTCCCATGTGACTCAGTGATAACGGAGCCACGGATCCAAGAAGTACCCATGAGGATGTGGGTTTGATCCCTGGCCTCACTCAGTGGGTTAAGAATCCAGCGTTGCCATGAGCAGAAGTGTAGGTTGCAGAGGTGGCTCGGATCCTGTGGTGCTGTGGCTGAAGTGTAGGCCAGCAGCTGCACCTCCGATTTGACCCCTAACCTGGGAAATTCCATATCCTGCAGGTATGGCACTAAAAAAAAAAGGAAGAGAGTTTTCTAGGTGTAGAGAACATAAGAAGCTATCAATGCCACCAAAGAGTGTTAAGTAGGGCAGATATATGCACATTTGCATTTCAAAAACATCACACTGGCTGATGAGTAATGAATGCATCAGACTGCAGGCAGGAAGAGAAGAGAGTCTTGCTCTTATCCAGGCAACTCCTAGTGGCAGCCTATACCAGGAAAGAGGTGGTCAACAAAGATGATACGGTCAGTGCCGCAGGGCCATTGGCCAATCCAAATGGATATTGGCCAATAGAACCACTGTAGCTGTGCTGGCCCATTACCAGCTGAATACCATGTGCTATGGATGTGGCAGGGACTAGACAGATCCTAGAGCAATTTAGAGGTTACGGTTGACAGGGTTTGTTCCTTAATTGGATGAAGGAGAGAGGAAAGGGGCAAATATGATCCTAGTGGATGGATGATGACACTATCTAACAAGGTAAGGAACTCAACAGGAAGAGTAGGTTTGGTAAGTGCAGTGGGAAAAGTTTTTATTTTATTTTATTGTCTTTTTGCCATTTCTAGGGCCGCTTCCCACGGCATACGAAGGTTCCCAGGCTAGGGGTCGAATCAGAACTGTAGCCACCGGCCTATGCCAGAGCCACAGCAACGCAGGATCTGAGCCACATCTGCAACCTACACCACAGCTCACGGCAACGTCGGATCGTTAACCCACTGAGCAAGGCCAGGGATCGAACCCGCAACCTCATGGTTCCTAGTTGGATTCGTTAACCACTGAGCCACAACGGGAACTCTGAAAAGTTTTGAATTCAGTTTGGTTCAAGCAGAATTCAAGGAGCATTTAAGACATACAGGTGCAGACATCCACTAGACCATAGAGAAGACTCGGGTGGTGATATGGATTGGGGAATTATTAGGATATAGAAAAGGGAGTGGAGCCAAGAGTGTAAATGATATCACTTCCAAAGGGTCAGGAGGAAAGAAGACCAGGGATAGAAGCACCATGCAGTGTAGGCAGAGGAGGAAGAGACTTCCAAAAAGTGTGTGTGTGTGTGTGTGTCGTGGGGGGTGGGAGAAGGGAAGGGTGCAGAGAGGTAGGACAAAGTCAGGAGAATGAAAACAGAAAAAAGTATATTGAGAAGGAAGAAATGGTTAAAGGAATCATGTGCTACAAAGAAGTTCAGAAAGAGAAGGAGGGGACCATTCTTGGGGTTGAGCAACAGGGTAAGTCAAAAGTATATATGCACCCCTGTGTTCACTGCAGCACTATTCATAATATCCAAGACATGGGAACAACCGAAATGTTCATTGATAGATGAATGGATTAAGAAGATGTGGTACATGCATACAATGGAATACTACTCAGTCATAAAAAAGAATGAAATAATGCCATTCACAGCAACATGGATACAACCAGAGATTATCATACTAAGTGAAGTAAGTCAGAAAAAGAATGACATATGCCATATGATATCACTTATGTGTGGAATCTAAAATATGGCACAAAGGAACCTATCTATAAAACAGAAACAGACTCACAGACATAGAGAACAGACTTGTGGTTTCCAAGGGGGAGGAGGAGGGAGTGAGATGGACTGCGAGGGAGTGAGATGGACTGGGAATTGGGGGTTAACAGATGCAAAACAAACTATTATATTTGGAATGGGTAGACAATGAGGTCCTACTGAGTCCACAGGGAATTATATCCAATTTCCTGGGATAGACTATGATGTAAAGTAATATTTTTAAAAAAAGAATGTAAAAAAAGAGCTTCTACCTCCACTATCTTCTCTGTTCTCACCTCCCACTTGTCATCTCCTTGCAATCTGATTTGCCCCCACTACTACTACTGAAAATTGCTGAAGGTCAACTCTCATCTTACTTATTAGCAGCATTTTACACAATTGATCATTTCCTGTTCCCTGTCTTTTCTAGCTTTATCGGATATATTTCACGACTTACTTTAGACTCTATGGGCCCCACTTCTTACTCTAGCCATTGCTCTGGGGAACAGTTACATGGAGGCTTCAACCAGTTCCGAAGATGGTCAAGTTGACCATGTCTTGCCTCTCCTGCTTTCCGCCCTGGGGATCCTCTGACCCCATGGAATGGGACATCTTATAGGATCCAGGTGGAACTAACTCATGCATGATCCCGAAGTGTAGGGGAGTTCACATTCCTTGGAGCAGTCCTTGATTAATCAGGGATAGAAGCCAACGAGTAAATGCTTTTTCCATTCTTCCCTGAGCAGACAGCTTGGGGATGCATTTCATAAGAATTTTGTGAAGGCCCTACCTGATGGAGCCTTGCAAGTGGTTTTTCTCTCTGCCTGGGTTTGACTATGCTTGTCTCTTACTCCTGCTCCATGAAGTTCACATTCCAAAATAGGACTTTGTTCCAGTTTCTTCTTTAAAGAAGTCCAGGTTGAGATTCTTGATCAGAGGAAGAGTTACAAACAAGCCTAAAGGCTCAGCCGAAACAGATTCCTTTATAGCTCTGCCCCTTCACAAATAGATCCTGGGTCTAATTTTTAGCAACCTCCTCTGTGCCTGTTGAAGATGTAGGGCTTCTTTTTCTTCTTTCTTTACTGAAGTATATTTGATTTACAATATTGTAAATATCACAGCTAGTAGTTTCATGTATACAACAAAGTGATTCAATTCAATTAAAAAAATGAAAGAGCCAGTGCCCGGGCTGACAAAAAGCTGGACCCGTGCCTGTCAGGCAGCTCCTTTCCTCGGCCACTGGTGCAAGGGGTGAGTGACCTGGGGATGGGGCGGGAGGACACAGTGGCCAAGATGAATCCTAAACATGGGGCAAATAGATGGGCCTCCTCTCACCAGGGCTCATCCAGTTATTATCATTCCACCTTGATATTATCCATCTTTTGCACCAACACAGGAGCTCCAGGAGGGTAGATATTTCTGTCTGTTTTTTCATCATCCACTGCCTTATATGGAATATTGTTTCAATAAATAACTGCTGAATGAATTCATAATATGATTTGTTTACACAGCCATGAATATTAAGAGGGCAATATTGCTTCTGGGTGGAAGAAACAGCCGAAGCAAGGGCCAGAGGGTGAGAATGTTTAGGCTTTGTTTAAGGAGCAATGATTAGTTGTTTCATTTAGCATGAGCTGACTTGCAGAATCACTTTGTTTTTTTTAACCGAACTTTGGTAAACTTTATTGTGTCACAGATTAAAATCTGAATGTTTTCAAAGGAAAGAAAGCAGAATAAAACCTGTGGATAGTACACTTTGGTATACATCAAAACTACTGTTCCTATTGTAAATAGCAAAGATGGCAAGGCTTCCAAAATAACTTTTACCACTTTCTGAAAATACAATAAAATTACATGACTAAATTAAACAAAGTTTCCTACTGTTAAGGGAAAATGATCATTTGCCTGTATCACTCATGTTGTTTAATATTATTTCTCCAAACATGCTAATTATTCATTTATCCATATTGCCTATGAAACAATTCCTTAAGGTACTAATTATTGAACTTTAATAAGGACAATCAAAAACAATGTTTTAAGCTTTGAAAATTAAAAATAAAAAAGGAAATCCAAGCTTATATAACTTAACTGTTTTCCAGAAGCCACTGGGAGATGTCGATGACAGATACGATAAGCCACCGCAAATTCCTTCATGACATTGTCTTCAAATGTTCTACTGCCTTGGAATGAATCCGTCTTGTATTTTCACTCTGAAACCATCTCATTTTCAGCATTGTTCAGAACAACAGTGTCAGCCTGAATACCACATTTCTGTCCAAAATGTAACACATTGGCTCAAGATCCATTATTTGGTAAGAGGCAACCTTATGCATGGCTATACTGGGGGCTGGGGGAGGGGTGGCGGGGAGGGTATTCCTTGAGTTGGAGAACTTATTGGTTCTTTTGGAGGAGACAATTGCTGACCTACCATTGATGATGCCATGATGAGGCTGGGCTTCCAAACTGCCTTCCTCCTGTCTGGTCCCTTCTCACTACCTGACACTCTCATTTAACTTAGTAAGTCAGTTAATCCCCAGGACTCCTGGGAAGGTTTACCACATCTTCCCTTCCACTCATCTTCTTGCAAGGCAGGAAGTACAAATGAAAGTTGACCAGAGCTTTTTAACCCCAGGGCTAGTTCTCGACGTGACTCTGACACTTCCAGTGGAAAAATACGAAGAAGCACATCTCATCATTTTAGCAGTCTAACTGAGTCATGTTATAGAAAAAGAGGAAAGACAAATGATTTATTTTTTTGGTTTTTTTAGGGCCGCACCTGCAGCACACGGACCTTCCCAGGCTAGGGGTTGAACCGGAGCTGGAGCTGCCAGCCTATGCCACAGCCACAGCAATACCAGATCTGAGCTGTGTCTGTGACCTACACTGAAGCTCATGGCAACACCGAATCCTTAACCCCTGAGCAAAGCCAGGGATTGAACCTGTGTCCTCATGGATACTGGTAAGGTTCATTACTGCTGAGCCACAACAGGAACTCCCATGATGGGTAAACTTTCAACATTTCTCCAATACGGAGAAGCACGTCTCATCATTTTTAGGGCACTGAATAGAAATCACCACAGCAGTAGCAAATTCAGGTATATTGCACACGTTCTTATGGATGTTTACTTCAAAAGGAAAATTCATGTCACTTTAATGCATTTATTGGCTGGTATGTCTCTCTTTACTTTCTCTAAGGCCCTAAAGAAAGAACAAAGGGTCTCCCATTTGCAGTGGATCATTCAGTGTGGAATAAGAAATTTTTTCAGCAAAGAGAGCACTTCTGCATATTTTCACTTGGTTATTTAAACGACTTTGGAAGCATAAGAGGGATTGCTCGAGGCAACCTGTCCACTGTTGTTGGGAAGGACCCTCTGGGGAAAAGGCACTAAGCTCCTGCTTCTTCCTGCCAGAGCTTTCTGAACAGGCAGCTCCAAGAAGATCTCTATCATTTACGTCAGCCCCATTTTTTTTTTTTTTTATCTTTTTGCTATTTCTTGGGCCACTCCCACGGCATGTGGAGGTTCCCAGGCTAGGGGTCGAATCGGAGCTGTAGCCACAGGCCTGCGCCAGAGCCACAGCAACGCGGGATCCGAGCCGCTTCTGCAACCTACACCACAGCTCACGGCAAGGCCAGATCGTTAACCCACTGAGCAAAGGCAGAGATCGAACCCGCAACCTCATGGTTCCTAGTCGGGTTTATTAACCACTGCGCCACAACAGGAACTCCTGTCAGCCCGATTTTATCTATGGGTCTGGCTTGACTAAGAGACAGATACCTCACTTTTTTCCTGCTCTTTCACATTTCTGTACCTCCCAGACGAGAGGCATTTCTCTGAAGCAATAAATATCCGCCTAGAGTTTTGTTTCTTGTTCCGTTGGACAAATTGAGAAACGTGAATGATTTCTTGCCTCCTCGTTGTTAGTTGGCTTTATTACTAGTCATGGAGGAGAGTCTTTATCTGGAACTGATGTCAAGAAGGAAATGAGAGCTAATCATTCATATGTGTATATATATGTATATATGATTATTCATGTCCATTTTAAAGCCTTACCACCAGAGGTGAGTGACTTTAGAGATTATTCTGCCCAACCCACTTATTTCGCAAATACGGAAACTGAATCCAATAGAATACAAATTATTTTCCAAGGCTACAGAACTAATTGGTCAGAAAGTCAGATTTAGGCAGGCCCCCTAACTCTGTTCCAGGAATGTTTTTCCCCTGGCTGTATCATCTTCCATCTATGGCCAGTGGAAGTGGAAATCATATCTTCAGATGACTTAATTCTTTGATGAGCCTCCTTATATCAAGAAGCTGTTTGTATCATAGCCAAGACATGGAAGCAACTTCAGTGTCCATCAACAGAGGAATGGGTAAAGAAGAGGTGGTACATACATGCAATGCAATATTATTTAGCCAGAAAAAGAATGAAATGATGTCATTTGCAGCAGCATGGATGGATCTAGAGATTATCATACTAAGTGAAGTCAGTCAGACAGTGAAAGACAAATATCGTGTCCCTTATACGTGGAATCTAATAAAAAAGGACACAAAATAATTTATATACAAAGCAGAAACAGATTCAAAGATTTCAAATTCAAACGAATCATTAACAAAGGGGAAATGTGGGGGGAAGAGGGATAAATTAGGAGGCTGGGATTAATGTATACCTACTACTAGATATAAAATAGATAACAAGGACCTACTGTATAGTACAAGGAAATCTACTCAATATTCTGTAATAACCTATAAGGGAAAAGAATCTGAAAAAGAAGAGATATATATATGTATAACTGATTCACTTTGCTATACACCTGAAACTAACCCAATATTATAAGTCAATTATACTCCAATAAATTTTAAAAATAAATAAAACATTTAAAAAGAAGCTATTATATCAATAAAGACACAGACATTTCCCCCCCCCATAATTGCCTCTCTCTATTTATCTCCACTTTTGGCTATATCTAAGTAAATGTCCTCTACATCCATCAAATTTTGCCTCTCATTTCTTAAGTAATAGTGATAATAACATACAAGGTTTAGAATTTAAGGCACACGAAATCTAGAAAGACATATAAGAGGCTTTTGTAAGAAAAGAATAACGATTTTTGATATCTTATAATAATAGCTAACATGGTTCAGTTATCAAACATGATGACACACTAGCATAATTTCTGCTTAATCTTATCATCCAAGTATTTAATTTTCTTTGCAGACATAGGGCACATTTATATCCATATTGGCCCTATCAAAAGGAGCATGATAATGTGAGAAAATAGAATGTGTACATGTACGTGTAACTGGGTCACCATGCTGTACAGTAGAAAAAAAAATTGTATTGGGGAAATAACAATTTAAAAAGAAAAAAGAAAAAAAAGTGCATCCATAATTCTGAAGGTAATCAAGTTTGATTTCCCTCCATCAGACAGGGGTTAATAAGTTTTTAAAGACTGGGGAATAATAGAGGAAGGAAAGGGAGAGAGGACATCCTCAATGCTCAGATATAAACTAGACAGAGACAGAAGGACTATTAGGAGAGATGCAAAATGCTAGAGTGGTACCTACATGCATAGATATTATTATCCTTGAGTTCTCATCAGGTTGAACTTCCTTATCCAAAGTAGAAGAGAAGGGCCAGTTCTATTCATGGAATATTCTACTTTTTAGAAACTTCAAGTAATAGAATGTATGGTGATTATGAATTTAAAGATCTTGGTAGCTATGTTCTCAGAGGGTGTCAGTTTTGTTCATGCTAGGCTATCTTTGTGTTTGCTGGGAACTTTCCAGAAAATGTAGTATTTATGAATTTCATAGGTCTTATCTGTATTCTCATGAAAGAGCAGATTATAGTTATTTCTTTAGGCATGTATGTAACATCCTTCTAAAAATAAACTAGAGGATTTCCTGTTATGTAAAACATATATGAAAAAGGGAGGAAAATCTTGTCTCCAGCTAACATGTTTCCACTCATACTTCTTGTAATTTTTTTTAGGCATACATTCCTTTATTTCTATACTAATTAATTCCCCAAAAAAGGCAGTTTACCAGAAAACCATGCTCTTCTTCAGAAATAATTAAATCTATATTTTATGAAAAAAACAATTTAAGTAATCAAACAAAAATATGTAACAAAAACCACTGATATGGACTTAGGTTTTGGAAGTAGCCTTGGAGATAGTTATACTAGAAAATTTATAGTACTTTTGGCACAAGAGTCCTCTCTAATTTTATGAATGAAACAGCACTGTACATATCATTCATTCTTCTGAAAGACTTTTCCTACCCTAGTTTTTGGTACCTTTCCACTTTTTCCCAAAGATGAAATATGCTGACTTATTTAGTGTGGGCTCTAGTACTCTGCATTTTTTTTTTTCCTTTGGTCGTGGCTGCAGCATGTAGAAGTTCCCATGCCAGGGATCAAACCTGTGCCACAGCAGCAACCCGAGCCACAGCAGTGCCAGATCCTTAACCTACTAAGCCAAATGGAACACCTAGAAATCTGCTTTTTTTTTTTTTTTTTTTTTGCTTTTTAGGGCCTCACCCTCAGCATATACAAGTTCCTAGGCCAAGTGTCAAATCAGAGCTGCAGGTGTTGGCCTACACCACAGCCACAGCAACGCCAGATCTGAGCTGCATCTGTGACCTACACCACAGCTCACAGCAAGCCAGATCCTTAACCCACTGAAGAAGGACGGGAATCAAACCTGCAACCTTATGGATGCTAGCTGCATTCATTACCTCTGAGCCACAGCAGGAGCTGCTAGAAATCTGCATTTTTAAATGAGCACCCTGAACGTTTTTGAAGTAGGCTGATGTTGGGCACCATCTAAGGAAAATATTCCCCTAACTCTTTTCCTCAAAGGAAAGTGAAATAAAAATTTGCAATGCCACTGACTTTTAAGGGATTTTTTTTCTCCTAACAAGAGAAAAGGCCTGTATTCAAGAACAAGAGAAGTGTCCACACGGTAAGTTTATGCAGGAACAAAAGAACAAGTTGAAAATCAACACTTCCCAGCTTTTGTCTACATAGAGCCCAAATGCCAGTTTATGTCAATGATGTTTTCCATGATTTGACTTTTTCCTCCATTTACTGAATTAGCAATGCAGACACAGATTCAGCTCTTTATATGCATGGTATGAAGACTGTCCGGATCGGGCACTGAGTAAATAATGTTGTCTCCTGGTGGACCAGTGTGTGTACCTTATTCCGAGAGGTTGCCTGAACTGGTCCTTCGAGATCCTGATACGTTATTTACACCTAAAAAGACCATTATTTATCTGAACATCAAATTCAGGCTTCCTTGCTATAATGGAGAATTGCTTTAAAACCGCTTCAATAGTTGCTATTTTGTAATACTTTTCCAGACTATGTTTTAAAATCATTCAGCAGGCGGTGAAGTGATGGAATGTGTCTGCTCCCACTGTCTTGCACTCAGGTCTTTGGGGCACCCTTGAACCTCAGGACCCAGACCCAAATGGCACTGTGGCAGGACAGAGGGAGAGAAAGGGTCTTTAGACGGGGCTTTCCTGTGTACTTCTCCACAATTCTTGGACTTAATCATGGCCCTTCTTTTCCTGTCCCTTTGGGACTTGCTAATCTAGTACTATTCATTTTACCTCCTACGTAGAAATCTAGAGAATGTAAGCCCTGAAATTTGCTTTCAGACAACCTTGTCTGTAATCTCGGACACTGAGGTGGCCGCGGTCTGTCCCCAGAAAGGCCAGTTAGATGGAATTATAACACAAATGACTACAGCAACAACAACAATAGGAGAAGCAACAAAAATTTCCAGCATGCTTACTACTGTCAGGCAAGAAGCACTTACATATATACATATGTGTGTGTGTGTGTGTGTGTGTGTGTGTCTTTTTAGGGCCACACCTGTGGCATATGGAAGTTTCCAGGCTACGGGCTGAATTGTAGCTGCAACTGCTGGCCTACACCACAGCCACAGCAACACAGGATCCGAGCCGCATCTGTGACCTACACTACAGCTCATGGCAACACTGGATCCTTAACCCACTGAATGAAGCCAGGGATCGAACCCTTGTCCTCATGGGTACTAGTTGGGTTTGTTACCACTGAGCCATGATGGGAACTCCCTAGCACTTACATATATTAACCCATTTACTTCTCACAACCACCAGATGAGGAGGTCCCTATCACCCTCCCCATTTTATAGATGATGAAACTGGAGCACAAGCAGACTAAGAACCTTGCCCAAGATTAAATAAGCAAAGAGAAGCAGAGCTAAGGTTTAAATTCAGAGAGCATTGCTCTGGAATCCACGCTGTAACCCACTTCTCCATGCTATCATGATCTAATATTAAATTAAGTAACAAATAGACCTTATATTTGCATATATATAAACATTAATTCATATGATCTTTACAAGAGCTGTGAAATGGCTGTGATTGTCCCATTTTTTAAAACGTGTTTGGCTGCACCCAGGGCATGTGGAGGTTTCCAGGCCAGGGATTGAACCAGAGACTTTGCAGAGACAATGCCCTGTAGTTATGCTGTAGGCTACCGGGAAAGTCCTATCCCATTTTTTAATGATAAAATAATGCCACAAAATGCTATAATTATTTTATGGAATCCGACAAATATTTAATTACTTATATTGATATTCTTACACCTGAGGAAATTTTTATTTCCAACTTTGAGATGATCATAGAGACAAAGATTGTTCCATTTTTCTCCTTGATTTTATTTGATTATAGCTTCAAAATTATTTTTTAAAAGCCCTCTAAGGTAACCCACTAGAAAGAGTAAGCCCATTCACTCAGGAAAACTGAATGCATTCAGTTCCTTTAAAGAAATTTGGGACAGATGTGTTTTTCTTCTTCTTCTTCAACAAATCCAGAAGACGAAAAATGCATTTTATTTCTTGTGAAATGCATTTTCCTGCTCATCTCAGTATGTGGGACTGTCAAAGTTTATAAGTTTGGCAGTGTTCTAACATGGCCATTCTGTTCTCCTTTAGAAATTTATTAAATCTATATTTTTTATGAAAAACAGAATGTGGTAGAAGAGGGTTTTTTTCATCTTTTGACATTTACTTGTTGGTTGGTGTTTTTAAGTCATGCTGGATCTCAAACCAGAATGACAAAACATCCAAGACTTAAGTGTTTCCAAAACTGATTTCGAGAGGGGGAGGCATTTTGAGCCATGGTGCCCCGCCCTTCTGTACAAATGTTTTATCTGAGAATCAGCCACAATTTGAGAGCCAGGAACTAACTCCTCCAGGTTGAGTAGGTTTTCAGAAGGGAAAACAAATGGATTACCTATTTTGCAAGGTTTCTTAGACAACAATGCTACTAAGTTGCAATGTGTGAACTCCTTGGGATTTAAGAAGTCCTGGTGTGGTCTAGCTTGGAGGCAGAGGGGCAGGCTGGATGGGATCTCCAGTTTCCTTCTGGACCTAGGCTCCTAAGAGCCTTACCCCGGCTCATTTCCTGGAGCTCATAGGCTCCGCTGGCCTGCCTGCTAACACCACCACCACTGAAACCCTGAGAGCTCCTCACCAGGGTTCCAATCTCCTCTGATTAATCAGGCCCATTCCTGCTCTCATTTTAATAGCCCAACTTTTGCCTGATACGCTAGATAGTTTAAGAGCTTCAGAGTTGATGTTAGTTTTGTCCCAGAGCATTGAAAAAGGTTTTCTGTCATCCCCAAGTTATGATACTGGATGATTGGGTTTAAACATCTCTAAGACGGTTTGTTGAGGTTTTAGATTCATTCCCCTGTGATCATGATGGAATTTTTTTTCAGTGGTTAAAAAGATTTCTGGATTAGAAGAAATGGCTAATGGTATAATTGCTATCTTTGCCTCATGTTAACTTCTTTTTGTTGTCTTTGTTAAATAGCCACCTTTAAATATTGTGATTTGATTTTCTTTTTGGCTGAGCCCATGTTATACACAAGTTCCCAGGCCAGGGATCAAACCTGTGCCACAGCAGTGACAGCACAGGAGTCTTAACCACTGGGCCACCAGGGAACTCCAAATCTTGTGACTTTTGAATGATAATTAGATAGATAAACCATGTTTAACCAAATCATGCAATGAGTGGTAGGTGAGATTGACTATGTAGGGAACCTTACAGGAAATCCAGCGTTAGATAGGGTTCCCATCTGGCAGCCCATCACTTAAACCTACTGGGTTGACAGGGCACAATCTTGGGGGACACGTGGGCAAAAAGAAGAGAAAGAACTTTCCATAGACGCGCATAAACATTCCTATGATGGGGGAGAAAGGAGGGCTATAAGCACTTTTCTACACTCCTTACACTTTAATAGGCTGAACTTTCTTATGCTCCATTATTTTCCTGTTGGGTGCAGGAGAAAATAACTATTCTACAGATAACTCACAAAAGAGTGGCCAACAACCACAGCTACATAGAATGCCTTTACACAAATTTTTCCAGAACCCATAACTTGAATGAAAAGCCCTTTCTTCCTTTGCTCCACTGTGATGAGAACAGTTTGTTTGACTCATACCAAACCAAATCAAGCATTTCTGTGGGCACAAAGAGGAATGTGGAGCAAAGAAAGATTTTCTTCCTAAAAAAGAATATGTGCATGAAAAACAAAATTGCTTCAAATTTCACAACATCCTTACCGTTAAACATTGGAGGCAGAGTCGGGTCAGTCCAATTTCCTTTGCAGATATTTGACTTTAAAAATCACATAATTCAACTTTTAAAAATGGATTTGTGTGAAATGATATATATATATATAAATCCCATGGTGTGTCAGTCACGATGAGTTTCAGCTTATGTTTACCCTCTGCCTCTTCATCTTTAAGAGATGCAAATTGCCTTCAGGCAATAGTGGAAATGTCTTGTCCTAGTTCCTCCGAATCAGCCCCGAAAAACGTTTACATTAGAAACTCAGAGTGACGCTGAAATAAATGAGTTTCTTCAAAAGCCAGGCTGCTCCTTATGTAGGAAATTAAAAGTCATTGGGGAGAATATTTTAAAGAAGCAATAACTGATAAGTACATAGGTCTTGGTTTCTCAGCCCAACCCTGTTTGTACATTTTAGCATCTCAAATGATGGATCCGGGAACTCGGTGGTGAATTTTAAGAGAGGAAAGCAAAACTTTTTCTGAGGATCCGAGTATCATTCTCTTTCAGTTGTTCCAAGATCTCACTTGGTGACTGACTTATTCAAAGAATGCCATGTATTTGCTTTTCTCTTCAAGACTGTCATATTACAAATGTATTTTAGATGTGATTGGATCCTAAGCTACAATAATTCTTTACATGCATCTAAAAACTACAGATGCTGCCAAGAGAGTCAGAAGAGATTCTTTGTTCCCTTACCCTCAAAAAAAAGACATCATCTTGCCCGTTTTCTCACAAGGTTGCTGTAAAAATAGTAAATAGCAAAAATCGGAGAGTAAAATCGCAAAAAAAAATCAGATAACCAAGATGCACCAACCCTTGTGATGTAAGGAGGGTAGGTATCACCATTACTATTCTGATTTTCCAGATAATGAAACTGACACTTGACAAGGAGGAATGTCCATCACCATACAGTTAGTGAGTATGAAAACTAAGATGCTAGCTCAATGCTTTCCACTCTAGCCTTCATGCTCTCCCAGGAAAGTGCCACGAAATGCTTTATAAACTGTAAGTGCCTTACAAATGTAAGGTGTTACATTATCATGAGCTTTCAGCCTTGCTTTTGACCCTCAGAAACAAAAACTAGGAAAAGTAGGGGAAATAGTGAAAGCTAAACCACTAGGCTTTTTATAGAAGAATTCAGGAGAGAACAAGCAGAAACAGCAGCAATACCGGAGTTCCTGTTGTGGCTCCATGGGTTGCAAATCCAACCAGTATCTGTGAGGATGCGGATTCGACCCCTGGCCTTGCTCAGTGGGTGGAGGATCCAGCATTGCCGTGAGCTAAGGTGTCAGTTGTAGACACAGCTTGGATCTGGTGTTGCTGTGGCTAAGTTGTAGGCCAGCAGCTGCAGCTCTGTTTTTGTTCCTAGCCTGGGAACTTCCATATGCTGCTGGTGTGGCCCTAAACAAAAGCAAAAAAAAAAAAATTTTAATTTTAGAGAGAGAAAGAAAGGAAGAAAGGGAGAAAGAAAAAGAAACAGTAGCAATATTTCAGATTTCAGGAACAGAAAACTCAGCCATAGGACAAAAACTGGTCATTATTTGAGAAAAGAAGTGTTGAGTCAGCAGCCAGAAGCACAAGATCATGAGAAGAGAAATAGCTGAGGGAGAGGCTGGGAGAAAGAGAAATGGGGCACAGAAAAGGCCAAGCTGGAAGACGGGTTTCTACTAAAGTGTGACAGACAGGATTTTATCACTGAGTTCCTTTCCCATGACAGTTAAAACCTTTAGAGTGATGGAATACCAGTGGCTATATTTGAACCCAGGTGTGCTGGGGCCCCTGGACATACTTCTTCTAGTCTTACCTTTGGTCTGTACATTCCTTGTCTTCCAGCTGCCAACCCTGGTACCTCGCTTCCTAGGAGGGCCTTTTCTGGTGAGCAGAACCCACTTTTGCTAAGCATGGGTAGGCAGGAAGGGCCTAAGAATTAAAACCCTCTCTCCCACTGAATGATGATGGCAGTTGGTGTAGAAATACCCCAGTTCCGTCACCCCTGAGAAGAAGTGTAACTCTGAGCACCTATTCTACAGTGAGTCCCAGAATTCCTTGTGGGGATTAAGGTCTAGCTATTCACGGTGGTAACCTGTTTCATAATGCTCCTTTGGGGGTTGGATTATCTTTTTGTCTTTTATCCCTCCACATTCCTACCCAGGGTTCTGTTGGGTAAACCTCCCAAATAAACTACTTGCACTTGAATCCTTGTTTCAGATTGGGCCTCTGGAAGAACCAAAATAAGACCCATCTTGCTCAGAGGGATCATTGCTACCATAAACAGGAACAGCCTGTAGGAGCTGGACCAAAGAAGCTAAGGGAAGGACCCGGAAGCTGAAAAGAGGTTGGACCCATGAAGTCTCACCATGGCTAAAAAGTTCACCAGAAACAGTAGGAGAGCACTCATCGATGGCAGACTGTACCCAGGAGAAATTTATAACAGAAGGAAACCGAGGATCCATCATCCAGGCGGCCAGGGGCCAGGCAAGATAAGGGGACGGGGGACTGGGGGCAGGGGAGGCATTAGTCTGCTAACAAGGAACTGAAGCTCTGAGGCCAAGGAGTAGGGTATTCAGGGACTGTCTGTACTTTACTTCATAGAGAGTCTCTTCTCAAGAACAGGTGGCTTGGGGGCTATAGGGAATGTTTCTGGCCAGAGTGGCTGATGCCAGAAGTATTGGGGCAGAGAGAAATTCAGGGCTTATTAGAGTTAAATATGATTTGGGGCCAGATTTAGTCCAAATTCTCATTCTGCAGATGAGGAACCAAGGCTCAGAGAGGAAGGATGTATCACGCTAGAGTCCTCACACCACACTTAGATGCTAGCATCTGCCGCAGTACTTTCCCACCACACCATGCTGCAGTGGCAAGGGGTCCAGTCATACTTTTGAGTCTCAGACTTAACAGTTGTTGGTCAAAAGAGCACCTAGGGCTCCAGAAATGGAAAATTTACAATGAAGTCTCAATTTCCTCCCGAGTGCTGACACCCACACAGAAGGGCAGACGACAGAGTCTAAAGTCTATCTATTTTAGAAAGTGCATATAATAACCCCCTGTCACCTAATGGGAATGCTGCTATGAGTTTTAATTACTATTCATTAAGGGCACAGATGTGGTCTGTTAAATGAAACGCTCTAAATGAATTTCATGATAGTTTTGCCAGGTTATAAAGAATTGGCAAACTCTCGGGAACCCAGCCTTTTGGTCAGTGTTGATATTGTATTAATATTATCATGATTAACAACATATTACATATAATGTTGCATATTACATAGAACATCACATGTTATATAGAACATCTAACATATAATAGTATATACTATAATAAACAATAATAAATACCATAGTATGTTATATATAGTATAATATTAATATATAGAATTAATAAATTACAGTAATTTTAATAAATGCTGTATTTTATTGTCTAGTTTTTCTTTAAATTCAAGTAAAAAAAAATTACTGTTGAACAAAAAAGTACCTTCCTGATGCGTTCCAAAGTTGACTTCAAGCATGAAGACTGTACAGAATTATCTCCTTGGAGAACTCCAGAGGTAAAGATATAATAATTCTCATCAGTTTCCTTCTTTCTTATGAATGGCATCACATATTCAGAGAAACATTGTAGCTCTGAGGCACTTTACTCTGATAAGCTCAGAGTCCCTCTCGTATACTCTTCTAAAATATTTTACAAAGATGGGCTCTAGAGAAACAATAATGGTTTTAGGGGAGCTAGCTTAGTGATAACTAGAGATGAATAGGTAGAAACACACACATACACACACCAGCCTGACACTTCCTTGGAATATTTAACATATCTTTTAACACTACTATGTGAGTTTTTCTCTCCAGGAGACTGCCTAGTCATAAACAGGATAAGCAAGCACACATGGGCTTCCTGGAAAGAGAAGACATTAAACCTAGAAGATGTAAAAGACTGTGGAAACCATTTAATTCAAGGCTCTTTGACTAGGGAGACTCGGGCCAGAAGGAAACGACTTGCCCAAGGCCACTCAGCTCATCAGCGGGAAGCTGGGTCTTCTGAATCCTCTTCAGCTCACATGCCCCAAAGACCAGCAGAATGGTTCCCCTGTCCTGAGACACAGCATGTGCTGGCTTCTTCATGGCCACACTTCCCTGGTCCACACCACCTCTACTAGACCAAACAAAACCAAATGACACATACATGGAAGTCCTTCGGGAAAAAGCCTACACTTTGAGAAGAGATGTGAGTTCCTCTGTCCTTGTTGATATGACTCCATAGTCAGGATCAAAAGAAATTTTGCCTTATGGAATGCTGACGCATTTGTGAACATGTCCGGAGGAAGTGCAAACGAAAGCATTTTGCAGATTGTCCTTTACCCTTGTCGGGAATCCCATTGAACAAGATCTGAGTGTCACATTGTATCTTTTCAACCAAGAGAAAGATGGAGCTGACGCTACGCCTGGAAAGTAGCTCACCAATTTTCTCGCCACCTGCTCGGAGGGTTTTCTGGAGGCAGACAAGAAGATCAAGAGGCACTGTGGGCTGGTCAGGGCTGGTCAGCAAAATAAAGTGATGAGAGAGCATCTTTTTCTTTCCACAAGGACCTTCCAGTGGTTGGGGTGACAGAGGAGAGAGCTACCAGAACGATATGACTTCAGGGCCCTAGGAAGACCCCTCTTACATGCCGATATCCAAGGACCTCTTGGCTGGCATCTAAAAGGACACCATTCACATCTTTTCCATGATCCTTTTAGATCCCTGTTGAGCACAAGCACCCCTGGTAACAACAACCTGTCATCAGTCATTTTCTTCCTTAAGCTAAATCAAGTCTTAGAGCATGAGTTTTGATAGGGAAGGAAAAAGAGAGCACATACAAGAGGACCTGGGATGCTTCTGGCTGATACAGAGAAGGGAATATCCTTCGGGGGGCAGAGATGATGGGGGTGACACAGTGCTGAGCTAGTCTAATGTCTTCTGGAGTCTTTATGCCATGCCTTGACCTGTCCTCAGCATTCTCCAAGCTTAATTCATACTCTCTCTCTCCTCTGTCTCATGAGGCAGATACTGCTACAATCACCCCCGTCAGAGACAAAGAGACAGATACATTAGGCAACACACCCAAAGTTACACGGCTGCTAAAGAGTAGACTTCCAATCCACCAGGCAATTTGGCTCAGCATGTGAGCCCTGAACTACTTGGCTGACCATTCATCTACGTTACGTTTTAATTCATCTTGTTTTTATCATCATTGAAACGGCTCTAATAAGACTCATCCCTGTTCCCAGTCTGCTTGACCTGATGCATGAGGCACTTCAAGCCCCAAAGCTACTCTGTCTTGATGACCCCTACAGGATGCTGCTTGCTGCAGAGAGCTCCTCTCTTCATAAGAGAAGCACTGAGGTTTCTGCTGCCCTTTACAAATGAAATGAGAGGAGTTGATAGGAGGTGAAAGCTAGGCAGGGTGCTGGGGAGAACTGCAGGGCTACCTATTTATAATAGATGCTGGGGAAGGCTGGACCACTTCACTGATATGTACTCAGAGTCATAACAAGATTTTTGTCCCCAGGATGAATAAGCACCACCCCGATTGGGAGGTTGAATGAGGGAAATGAGGTAATGGCCCTTAGGTTTGAAGCGCATTAATAATACAGTCTCCAGAATGGGTGGTGCCCCACCCTGCTTCCTTTTCCATATACAAATAGAGGACTGGTGTGTCTGGGCCATCCAAGGGAGCACTTTTCACAAATATCAAACATAAATAATTTAAGAGGCAATGTTTAAAAACGGGAAAGACAAAAATCCCAAATGAATTTGCTGCTTACCTCCCTGTGTGCTTCTGCCCTCATGCATCTCCATGGGTGAGAGGAATTTGAAACACTCTGGCATTCTGCCACCTCATTTAAATTTTTTTTGGGGGGGTGCTGTGCCCGCAACATGCAGATGTCCCCAGGCCAAGGATCAAACTGGTACCACAGTGGTGACAACCGTGGATCTTTAACCCCCTGAGCCACCAGGGAACTCCTTAAATTCTTATAGCTGCTTGTGTTTCTGTCACTGTTTCAAAGGGAGTCAAATAATAGGATAGTAGGTTTCCAGTTAAATTACTTATTTAAATTGCCTACTTTAATAAAAAGATGGAAACCAAAAATGCCCACAATTTTGGGAAGAAAAGTTACCACTCTTATCTTGTATAGAATTGATGTATATATCTCTGTTAGAGCCCCTCACCAAGGTAGAGAGAAGTCTAGTACAAAATAGAGCACAATTAATTTTCTTTTCTTTTTTCTTCCTTTTTTTTTTTTTTGGTCTTTTTAGGGCCACATCCTTGGCATATAGAAGTTCCCAGGCTAGGGGTCCAATCAGAACTGCAGCTGCCAGCCTACACCACAGCCACAGCAATGCCAGATCTAAGACACGTCTGCGACCTACACCACAGCTCATGGCAACACCAGATGGGTAACCCACTGAGTGAGGCCAGGGATCAAACCCGCATCCTCATGGATACTAGTGGTGTTTGATACCACTGAGTCACAATGGGAACTCCTAGAGCAGAATTAATTTTTGCACGAATAATTTATTTCTATAGTGATGATATCGATTAAACCTTTTGAACACAGCCTTACGCACAAAAGTCTTTTCACATCTAGATGTAATATATAAAATTGAGGAGCCTTTTAATTTCTTTAATAATCTCAGGTTTGAAACTAGTGATAACTTTCCTTAGCCCCAGTCATAGCGGAGGCGTCCAGTTAGTGAATGAAATTAGAAGTATGTGTCTGCCTTCAGATTTGTCAGTTCATCAAGTGAGAGATGCCTGAGAGCTGTGAAGGCCAGGCCATGTCAAGATTACATGATGAACCATTTAAGTCCAATATGCTATACATGTGTTTATATAATTAATTGGTTATTTAATGTTTCAAATAAGAGCACCAAAGATATATAAATTATCCCAAGCCTGCTAAATTACCCCGTGCAACAGAAGCTTTCCTGCATGAAATATTATGCCCAACCAAATCATGTTTCATTAGTACAAACAGAGCAAGAAAATATACAATATTAGTGAGGCCAAAACAGTGTGTCAGATTAGATTTGCCTAAAGGAACGGAGTTAAGTGTCTGATCCTCTTACCTTCAAGGTGTCTGAGAAACAGGATCGACCCAAAGCCTGAAATGATGAGATAATAACCGCAATATGGTCATGTCATGAAATTTATCAGAAGCATCCCTTTGCCAAGTCAATGAAAGCACAAAAAGGACAGCAGCAGCCGACAGCATGGGAAGAGGGGGAAGACAAGATGGCAGTGTTTTGGTTTTTGCTTTTAAACTCCGCAACGTCAAGGGAAAACAAACGGGGGTTGCCAGAGCCAAATCTGCCACAGCAGAGTCGCTGGCGAGTGCGGGCCCCATCGTGGGTTATCCCAGACCTTTGAAGAGCAGCCTCTCGTGGGTCATGGAGCGGTCAGCTGTGCATCTCCGCTGTTCCAAGTGGCCCACCCTGGCCACTATGGGAAGGAGGCAGGGAGGTCTTTAAGGAATTGGGCTGTTTATAAAATAAATATAAAGTCTAATATCTCTTCTGCACAAATGATAGTGGCGGAGCACTCCGGCGGCCGTCTTATTTGATGAACCTCAGCCGCCTGTGCATCTACACTGCCCCGTACTGAGAAGAAACACAATACAGTTCACCAGAGACTTGGCTGCAAGGTAGAGCCGCTTGTCTGTGGGCAAGTAATGACTTGCGTTTTCAGCTGCTTCTTGGTAAGAGCTTTAGTAATTGGAATCAGTTATTCAAAACATCGCTAAATGTGATTTAAATGGCAAGGATTTAATAACAGAGAAAGAAGCCATTAAAGGGGTTCAAGCAGGGGAGAAGGGAATTCCGTTTTTTAGAGCAGAGGGAGAAAAATAAAGCAATTACTTGATGTAAAGGCCAGAAACAGGACTCCTGCTGTCAGGGAGAAATCAAATCTGTCAGCAATTAGTGGGATCTTAGGAGGTAAAGAACTCCCCAGCACTGAGCAGTGAATACGGGGTTAGCAATTATATGAACTGATAAAAGTGTTCTGGTTTCCAAACAGCAGGTTAACAAGCCTTCCTTTTTTCATAACCTGGTGCAGATGTGAAGAGTCACACTTTATGATATTTTTCAGTGGTCCGCCAGGAAAGTTCCTTAATAAGTACATTGTGTGGCCTCTTTTCCATCTCAAACTGCGTCCCGGCTCCCCAGCTCAGAACGATGTGCAGGAGAGCGTTTGTAGACAAGGTTCCTCTTTAATTAAATGAGAGAGTCATCATTTCCATGAACTGGCAGTTTTTAAAAATCAGCTGGAGGAGTTCCCGTCGTGGCTCAATGGTCAACAAATCCAACGAGGAACCATGAGGTTCCGGGTTCGATCCCTGGCCTTGCTCAGTGGGTTAAGAATCCGGCGTTGCCGTGAGCTGTGGTGTAGGTCGCAGATGTGGCTTGGATCTGGCGTTGCTGTGGCTCTGGTGTAGGCCGGCAGCAACAGCTCCGATTTGATCCCTAGCCTGGGATCCCTCCATATGCCACGGGTACGGCCCAAGCAATGGCAAAAAGACAAAAATAAATAAATTAATTAATTAATTAACTAATTAATAAATATCAGCTGGGAAATCCACATCCTGGTGTCCGCTTTTTCCAAGGGGTGCTGGTCGTGACCCGGGTTCTCAGCATGGAAGGAGCAACATGACGTGATGTAATGTAGAAAAATTTTTCATCAGGGAAATAAGTTAACTTAAAGATGATACACTCTTTATTCTTTGCAGAGTGAAGAACAAAAAAGATCTACTACATATATACGTATGCATAAGTGGACCACATATGACTCCTGTCTGAGCTCTTTAAAAAATCACATTGTATTGACATCCGTGGGTTGTGAAACTCAGTGTGGTAGGTGAAGTCAGAAAGAAAAATCAATTGTTCCGTCAGGAAAACAGTTACAGACTTTCAATTCAAGGAGCTACTTCGCTGCTGGGCG
Source organism: Phacochoerus africanus (assembly GCF_016906955.1). Taxonomy (NCBI): domain Eukaryota; kingdom Metazoa; phylum Chordata; class Mammalia; order Artiodactyla; family Suidae; genus Phacochoerus; species Phacochoerus africanus. The sequence goes on from NC_062558.1 coordinate 128,493,865, forward strand.
AACACTCAGACCTCAATGAAAGATGAGTGTTTGAAGGAGGGTCATTTGAAAAGACCCCCCCTAGAATCCCCTTTGAGTAGCTATGCTGGGAACCTACTTGAGTTTTTACTGACATGTTTTCTGTCTGAAGACAAATGCAGTTAAACCTGAGCAATAACACAAAACAAAATCTATTATCAGTCGATGCTACTGATTTGTTGATTGACGAGAGACAAATAAAAACAAGAATTTGTTTCTTCCCATGAAACTCGGTCTTAATATATTTGGCCATTGAGGGCCTTCCTGCTTCCCCTTTAAGCATGTCATGAGCAAATCATTAAATAATTTGTAAATATCCAATCTATGGATCTCAAAGGAGTTACCATTTTGAGCAAAACTCCTCTGGCCAGAAAAATCTTACCCTCCCTTCTGGTGAATCCTTGTCCTGGGCCTGCATGGTTCCCATGGCCAAAATAACTAAGTGCCCTTAAAGGCCAATGAGCATGAAACATCTGTGATACCCAAAGTGGCTCAAAAAGGTAGGATGGCTAGAGTGTAGCTTTAAGAGCAGCTTTTAATCAAGCTCTAAAGTTAGTGCAAGTTTTGTTTGTTTGTTTTTTTCACTTTTGCAACATGGGTTTCATTTTTATATTATTATTATATATTCTATAAAATATTATATATTTATGTAATGTATGTTATGGCTCAGTTATCTTAAATATGATACTTTTTTCGGCAAACTTACAAATAGCACTAGCCGACTTGTTGAGTAGGGTTGAGAGAAGAGCATGGTATGAAGTTGGGAGTGAGGGGCACCAGCCAGAGCCTCTCTAGTTCTACACAGAGCATGAGAGCTGTACCCTTGACATTGCTGACAAATATCATACAGGTTTACCAAGATCCTATACGCCAAATATGCTGAGATTCATAAAAAACTATTTCCTGAGGGTCTAAAAGTGCCAGACACTGTGCTAAGTGTATTCATTCGTGTTGATGTTTCAGTTGCTAAGCTAAAACATTTTTGTAATAGAAAAAAAGAAACACTCCCATTACTGACTTGTTTTAAATATATATATATATAAATAACAAATTTAAATTTAGAGGCCTGCAAATTTTGGACTTCCTTAGTTTATTCCTGATTTTTATTATGGCGGCACTTATTATTATTATTATTATTATTATTATTATTAGGTATGTGGAAGTTCCCAGGCCAGGGATTCAATCTGAGCCACGTGTGTGCCTATCAGTTGTGGCAAAGCTGAATCCTTAACCCAATGCACTGGCCTGGAAACTGAACCCATGCCTCCACAGTGACCCAAGCTGCTGCAATAGGATTCTTAACCCACTGGGCCACAGCCGAAATTCCAGGATATTTATTATTATTATTATAAATAATGTATTAATTTGAGATATGCAACATAATGCTTTGATATATATATATATGTATAAAATAAGATGATCGCCACAATAAGTTTAGTTAATACCCATCACTACACATAGTTACAATTTTTTCCTATGGTGAGAACTTTTAAGATCTACTATTTCGGATTTCTTTTTTTATCATCTCCAATTGTCTAACTGTAAAAGTTCCTTAACTTCAAAAGACACTGAAAGCAACTGAGTTAAGAAAGTGGTAAAAATGAAAAACACCAAAAAAAAAAAAAATCAATCCAACCATGGAAAATATTCCTGCGGCAGACTCTGCCTTGTACAACCCGAATTTTTCTATGAGGATTGCATGGAAATGCTCATCAGACCATTAAGCCCTTCCTTTGGGGCCAGATGGATCTGGTGCTGGGCTCTGTTCTTGTCACAATGAGGATGCACTCACATTCAGCTGGGTTTTAACAAGCAGACCGCTGGATTTTCACATGCACTTAACCAGGGATGGGCTGTGCGTCCTTCAACAAGGTCTTCGGTTTCCTTTTCTGGAAGCAATAACAATAACATTTCTTGGAATGTCCTTGGAGTTTTTCATATGCCCTGGAAATTAGAAAATGATCATATATACTTATTTAAGAAAAACACTGAAGTGAATGACCTCTCTATGACCAGGAAAACAAGTATGGTGCTCCTTCCTGGGGATAGGGTTATCTAGTAATACTTTATTCGGCTAAGACTTAGGATTAGCTCTGAGTTCTCATTCAAAACACCTGCAAAGGGACAGAAGTAACCAAGAATCTGGCTTGCCCCATTAGAATGTGGTCATGACACACAAACATTTTTTTAAAAACATCTTGGAGTTCCCTGGTGGCTTTGCAGTTAAGGATCCAGCATTGTCACTGCTGTGGTTCAGGTCACTGCTATGGCATGATCTTTAGCTAGGAAACTTCCACATGCTGGTCGTAGCAAAAAAAAAAAAAACGAAAAAACAAACTTACATGATGTTGCTGAGAAAGCTAAAGGATGTGTGCAAGGGAACAATATTGTTCAGAGCAGGCGGTAGAAAGCCTAGGTAGAATATTTACCTGGGCTTTCTATAGCCTGATTAATAATAATTCTGATTATTCTCAGTAATCACAGTAACTGTGATAACCTCTCAACTAATAGAGTCGTGAAAGAATCATTAGGACAGAAATAAATCCATTCTGAGGAAGGTGCAGAATCTAACTCCCATCCTTTGAAAGCTGTCTGGGAGCAGAGCAGTTGCTTGTGTTCTGGCCGGAGGATGCAGCTTCCAGAACACGAGGCAGGGAGACCTCTGCCAGGGCAGTGGCCATCGCAGCTAAGAGCTTTGGACAGGATGGCACAGCAGCCTTCCCCCCTGGGGATCTGGCTTCAGAGATGCCATAGTGATCACACCGTGTCGGGTGGCTGCCGTGAAATTCCAGGTGGCCCTAATGGAAGATGAGTGTTGTCACTCTCTGCTCTCACTGAACTGGGTACCACTTGCAGGAGCAGTCCTGTCTTCCCAAATCTGGCACTGGTGAGGGTCAGGTGGGGCCCAAGACTGCTGCCGTATTATAAATGACTGTTCCCCTGGGAAGCAGTGCGTGAATTTGGATATGTCTGTCCTACGAGTCTCAGGAAAGTAAATCCCAGCAGTTTGCTGGCATGGCAGCCGTAATTGGCAATAGGAGGGAACACTTGATGAGCTAGAATTTTCTTAAGGATTGGGGTAGGGAGCCTTTCAAGCTTTGGTGTAAAATGACTTGCTAATCACCTCCACTGAGTTAGTGGGGGAGTAGCCCTCCACATGCTTTTCATATCCTGTGTAGGGCAGGTAGCAGTTAGGGCATTCCTTCCGTTAAGGGATTTGATTGAACTCTGTATTTTAATTTTGTGATTTGACCTATTTGAATTATGGATTCATCAGCCCCAAATAAGCACTTGCCCACCTGCTCGGGTCATATAGTAAAGAACGCTGGTGTAGTCGAGCTAGTGCCACCAGTCCTGTTCTTCCGGTTGGGACTACGGCTGGGAAAGCAAAGCGGGACATGTGGACCCACTTGGACTTCCTTGCCAGGTGAACTAGTTCTTACCTACTCAGTAGCCACCTTGCATCACAGACTTTGCTTCCTCAGTGTGATCTCAAGGTTTAATTGGTGCGGGTAGACCAGTAGCCTCTTACAGTCTATTGAAGGTGGCTGCTCTTTTGTGAGGGGCGTTCATCTTTCTGTTAAAGTCTTAGTGGCACCCCAGAAACAAGTATTTAAAAGCCATCTCTTTAAAAGCCATCTAGACCATGAACTTTTCCCTATTTTAGGAAAAAACAGGCTAAGGAGTTCCTGTTGTGGCTCAGCTGCTTATGAACCTGAGGAGTATCCAGGAGGAACTGATTTTGATCCCTGGGCTCGCCCAGTGGGTTAAGGATCCGGTGTTGCCATGAGCCGTGGTGTAGGTCATAGATGCAGCTCACATCCCACATTGCTGTGGCTGTGGTGTAGGCTGACAGCTGCAGCTCCTATTTGACCCCTAGCCTGGGAACTTCCATATGCCGCAGGTGTGATGCTAAAGAGCAAAAAAACAAAACAAAACAAAACAAAACAAAACAAAAAAACAAATGAGAAAGAAAGAAAGAAAAGAGAAGAGAAAGGAAAGGAAAGCAAAGAAAAGGAAAAGAAAAAGAAAAAAGAAAATCAAGCTATCTTCATCATAGAAATTTATTTTGTAATAATTATTCACTGATCTTATTTTAAAAATCTTTCTGTGGAACGAATCTAACTACAGCATTGGATGGCCAAGTGTAATTTTGCTGTTTTTGCTTATTTTCACCTAGAACAAATGTTGATATGTGTATGTGGAAATGGTAAAAACTGTGAAATTCAACAAATAATTGTCATAGGTTTCAGCTATTCTTTTAACAGTAAACTCAAAGTCTCAGCTTTTTTTCCCCTTCAGGTAGAATTCCTCTTAGTGTTGTTCTTGTTGTATGAATCATAACATATTCATGCAGTGCCTGGTGACCCTTCTATATGTAAGAGGTAACTATTGGAAGAGTGAATATGAAAGCTACTTTTCTTTTTTCTGTAATCAATGATGGAAGCACTTAAAAAAATGAGAAAATTTTGATGCAAAGCATTATTCATTAGATATTATCATAAAATCTTGTTGATATAATATCCAGAGGTCAAGTTCCCATAACCCCCCAACAGACACAGTTTCCCCTTCATAAATATCTTGCATTAGTCAGATACATTTGTTATAACTAAGGAGCCAATATTGATACTTTATCATTAGCTAAAGTCTACAGTCTATATCAGTGTTCACTCTTGGTGTTGGGTATCCTGTGGTTTTGGAGAAATGCATAATGACATGTGTCCATCATAATATCACGCAGACTCATTTCACTGCTCAAAAAAAAAAAAAAATAAGGGCTAAAGATTATAGAGGCTACCTGCTCACTGTCTTTAGTTCTGTGATCGAGAAAGAGATGGGACATTTGGAAAATGGGCTTTCAGGGTTTCATTCATTATGTCGCAATTCGGACCTATCATTGGTGTTTTCTTCTAGAATAGAGATACTCTGCAATTTCATGTAATTGTCATATTAGCATATGTCACCTTTTTAGTTCTCTCCACTCTTCCTCTCTCCCTCTCTCCCTCTGACAGAATCCTACATCATACAAACCTGAGGAGGTAAAAATGCATATTGCTTATATGTTTATGATGAAGGAGCCAACCAGACAAACTCCAACAAAACAAAACTCACATGTGGGAGGCTGGGTATGGTTTGTTAATAGTCTTGAAAAAGAGTGTTCTGAAACAGATCTTGTATTAGAGGAAATGAAAATGCGAATGCGTCTTACCCTTCGTTCATGAGTTTCTAGACTGTTTCTATGTCGTCAGCAAGTTTTTAAAAGGGCATTTTCAAGAGGGGGGAAATGCAAATTAGAGGCATCAGGCATTGCACAGAAAATAAAGGAACCACCAGAGAAAAATCTAATGGAATGCCAGTGGCACTGTGGACTGGACATAGATGGAGCCTCCCTATAAGGTCACCTGTGGAACTGGCTCACAGGTCCTTGTAATTGCTGAAACTTTTCTGAGGAGAGAGGTCTAGAAACAAAGGCAATTCTGCCTTATCTGAATTCCATCCGTTGGGTTGTGGTAAGTGCAACATACCAGAGCAATCATAATGCGGAGAATGTAAGTGCAAAGTCTGGGGGCAGGAGGTAGGGGCTACAATACTGATGTGGTTTTCATTGTCCTATATGGGCGGAAAAATTCAAAATTAGTTGTATTCTTGCAACCTATGATGATGTAATATCTTTTATTAGGAGAATTCATCATTGACTTACAAGTAATTCAAAATTATTTTGTTTTCTTTCCCCCATTTGTGATAAGACATCGCCATTGGTCTATCTATCTTCTTGTCTTATTTCAAATAATTTTGATCCTGGGTATATATCTGTGAAGGAGGTGGATGAAGTCAGGGATGTGGTTTATGGCCACAAAATGAGGAAAACTAGTTGTCCCTTTTTACAGGTTAGACTACAGTGATTATTGCCTTTATTCCAACCAGTTGACCCAATGACACCTTAACTGCATTTAGAGGCTTTTTTGAGTCATTCAGAGACTTTGTGTATCACATGTATTCGCTATGGCAGAATGAGTGGTAAAATAGACAGCAAGAGACCCAGGTTCCAGCATGGGTTTCATTACCATCCCCTTCATATGGAGCAATCACTTCTCCTGGCTCCAGTTTCCTGGGCAGAACGAGGATGATAATATCTGCCGTATCTACTTTATCGGGTTTGCTGTGACGACCAATCATTGTGACAAGAGGCATTATTAACACAGATAAATTATGAGATGATGCTTTTCACATCACTCACAAGTCAACATAATGACAGTCTCATGTCTAATAAGAGACATTTTATTTAACAAAATCCTGGCAAAGACTCTTCCTATGTGATATGAATGTGCAGTACCTGTTGTTTCTGCCTTCAAAGAGCTTCCCCCAAATGACGTCAACTTAGCCAACGGCCGCCCACCCATCCCTGAGTTTTGCCCTCGGCTGTACCAAACTGGAACAATTGCTGCCCACCCGGTGTCTCGGGGATCTGTTGCCCCTGCACGTGTGGCCTGTCTCCACCCGGAATACCACGCTGAAGTGGTGGTCTTTGTGCCTTTCTCATTGTTATTCTCGGGTGCCAGAGCCACTTGAATACTTGAGCAAGGGAGGCCAGGTCCCGGCGTCAAGTCAGTTTCAGCTCTTGAGATCTGAAAGGCAGCCACTTGGAGTTCATTACACATTTCTGCTCAACACTCCTGCCTTAACATTGTATGGCACAAGAATTCTAAATTCATTTTGGCTGCGTGACAAGGCCTGTTTTCTGCCTGGATGCCCAGGTCTTTCTTTCTTTCTATTGTCTCTGGTGGGTGTCCAGGAATAAAGGATACTTACCATTTAAAAAGGCAGAATTGTTTGTAATGAAAATACTTCCCGCTAACTGGCGCTCTCTGAGAGCTTTTAAGACTCACATGAGGACAGGCACTTCCTTTGCAAACATATTGATTTTTATGCATCTTTTCTGGGGGGAAAAAAAAAGGGATCTCTTTGTGTATCTGGCTCGTCATAATTTCCGTTTTCGGTGAAATGAGGATTTGCTGAAAAAGGGAGAATTTCAGAATACAAAAGACCCTTTTTGGAATAGGAATTTTAATGTTCAAATATCCACCTGGCCGAAACCTCTTTTAAGGGTGAAAACAGCAACTTATTTATTTTTTTTCTCAAGCTTCTTGTGGTCTTTGCCCTGGAGTGTGAGTTAAATGATGCTAAAGTAGAAATGCTTAAAACAATGTCTTGGCATTTTTGGATTGATAAAGATAATTAACGCAGAGTTAATTCTCTTCGATTCCATTTATGAGGCGCAGTAGGATTTGACAAATTTTGAAGGCGTTGCTTTTCTGTTTTAAGTGCAGGGCTTCCGGAGAGTGCTCTTTGTAGCTGTGTGAGATTTGGAGACTTATGTCTGTCAGCCTCTGAAAAAGAAAAGCCATTTAACTGTTTCTTTTGAGAGACTGAACTGCCATGGTGGGTTTAGGGAGGATGGAGGGAACAAGGCTGGACTGCATTTTTGAGTGTTCTTGTGTGTGCACGTGTGTGTGTGTGCATGTTGTTTTCCATAGGGAGAAACTAATCTCTTGGCTTAGATCCACCTTAGTATTAGCCTCCATGCTTTCTCTAAATCATTATTAAGTTTATTATTTCTTTTTTCTTTTGCTGGAGAAGATTAATGGCTTTCCCCGGGCAGAGGGAACTCTGCAGAGCCCAGTGGCTCTATAAACAGCACCTGCTGCGAATTCTCCAGTGCCTGGTATCTTCTCAACACATCTTGGTCTTTAAACAATTTGTTCAGAAGAAGAAAGCGAAGGGTCACTGTGCACTTTGGTGTGACTCAAAATGTGTTTTACGGAGAGTGCATTTTTCTCCAGGAAGTTTGGCCCGGTGGGTCCTTTGGAGAAACTGGACATCCCAGCTCCTCCCTGGGGACACATGCCCCACTAACCAAGCTTGTAAAGATATCACAGAACCTGTGGGACCTGTGGGACCTGTGGGGGTGGCGCCATGCTCATAGCTTTTACCATTAACCCCCCCCCCACACACACACACACACTTTTTTTCTCATTTCTTCCTTCGTAGTAGGTTTCAGGCTCAACTGAACTGTTCCAATAGCCCAGGGGGAGATATGACTTCATGGAGTTATAAAACCCCAAAAGGGGTGAAGTGTTGGGAAAATTGCAATGCTAAGGTTTAGGAACTTGTAGCTTCAGAAAATGGAATGCTTCTGGACAAAGCAGATTATAGGAAGGACTGGGGTCATTGTGTTAGAGGTGGCAGCAGGAACAAGAGGGTATCTAACCTCTAGAGCACAGAGCAAGGGTTCAATAAATCTTTGATGACAGAACAATGAATGAAAGGTGTTATAGTTCTTGTCATCAGAAACCTGCTCATCAGATGAGCTGAAGTCAATGTAGCTGGAAGCAAAGCCCAGTGACTTAAAATGCCCATGCCACCTGCTAAGGGAAAGGCAAGGGGGAATAAGGCTCCCCTTGCCTGCTGTTCAGTTATGGCTCCTCCTGGGGAGGCCAGATCACCAGTAAAAAAGGTTATGCAGACCAGCTGGTATTATGCTGGATACGCTGATGAACCGATTGAGCTGTTTACTTCAGAGGTTAAATGCGGGGTTCTCTTATAAACATGTTCCCTTGCTATTCAGTATTTACACATGACCTTGGGAGCAATAAATTCCTTCTCACTTGCATGTCTAGTGAGATCAAGGAAAGATCCAAGGATGCTTCTCAGATCTTGAACTCAGAACACTAGGAAGCCTGAACTCATTGCATACCAACCTCCTATGGATTCACATTTGAAGCACGCATTCTCTTAGAAAAGGACTCCCCGAATTTTATTTACTCTTGTCGTGGGGGCCATCAAACCCTTCCTCCACCTATTTCATCACTATTATCCTGTAATTACCCAATAGTTTCTTACAGCTGAGAGCTCCCTCAGAGATGATTTAAAGTAATCATTGTCTTCTGCTGGGGAGAGGAAGTGCTCTGTCCAGGATCATTCAGTGTGTCAAGAACAGAGTTAAATGAGAATGTGAGCTTCCTGTCTGCCTGTTTAATATTCTTCCTTCTCTACCACATTGCCTTAATTCACATAAGTGTCATTTCTTGGTTCCCACTATGGCAATATGAATTCCTTACACCAATGATGTTTAAACTTAAAAAATGGATCCTCTGATGTACTCGATTGTAGGTACACAGGTAAGAAACAACTGCTCTGAAGTGGGGCAAAGGTGGGAACCGAACTTTAAACCTATCATATGAACATTCCCCCATCTTTTGCCCCCACCCTGGGCAGTCAATGAGGCAAATGCAAGAAACCTGGCAGATCAGGAAATCAGTCTCAGATATCACTACTTGTGCCCAAGGCAAACCACCTCACATCTATCTGCATAGAGAAGAATTTCCAATCAAATGCATTTTGAGGCTGTGGACCTCAAAAGGCACAGAGCTGAACCCACATTTCCCATAGAACTTTTGAGTGTCTATCAACAGACATGTAACATTATGCCAAAAATACATAACAATGTAGAGGCTTTCACAAGGCAATACAAAACTCATTTACAAACGAGCATCCTAGCGTTTGGAAACTGACCCCTCTCTCAATGAAGGAAAAAATTTAAGTGAAAAAAAAAAACTTTGCTATTGAACAAAGAGATAAATCAGTAAACAAAAACAAAGAAAAAAAGTATAAAATACTAAGAACAAAAGGCTTGGAAGGCAAATGCTTAGGTACAACCCACAAAGTAAAATCAGTTACTTGTGCAGAATTGCCACGAATCGATACACATTTTCAATGTATATTGTGTATTTGCAATAGCATCTTTTTAATTTTGTTTTTAAAAGAAAATCTCCAATCAAGGACTCATGGGACAATATGATCTCCAGTTAGGACAAAGCTGGGCCCATCCTGGCCAAGCATTAATAAATTTTGTTGTTAAATGAATAAATGAAAGAAGGCTAACAATTCAATTCCTGGAAGCACGGCACTACGTCTCATTGTCAATTACCGTCTCCTATGTTGCCAAAATCCATCACACGCACCTTTGCTAATACACTGTCTTTGCTGTGTTTGGTTCAATTTTTACCAGTTTCTCCTTCTGGACTGTGAGATCCTCCAGAGCAGAACTCTGAACTCACAATCCCCAGGACACGCTGGGCACACATCGAGTTTCAGGAAGAGTTTGCTGTTAATTATGAGAGTTTGAAAGCACCTCACATCTTTAGTGCTAAGACAGGCCTTCTCAACCTCAGCGTTATTCACCTTTGGGGCTGGAGGTTTCTTTGTTGTAGGGGACAGTCCTGTACATTGTGGAAGTTTAGCAGTGTCCCTGGCTTCCACCCACTAGATGCCAGTAGCAATACGCCCCCGTCCCCACCCTGCAAGTCGTAATAACTGAAAATGTGTTTAGACATTGGCAAGTGTCCCCTGTAGGCAAAACGACCCCTCATTGAGAACCATGGAACTAAGGGAAGTCTCGTTTTCCTTCCTCTGAGCTTCTGTTTTGGATGGACTGAGTCTGATACAGGGCTTGTGCTAAAGAAAAAATGTTATGATTAGTAAAAACTGCTATATTTGGAGTGGATGGGCAAGGGGACCCTACAGTAGAGCACAGGGAAATGTGTGGGATTGGGTTTCTTTGCTGTACAACAGAACTTGATGAAATATTACAAATCGACTATACTTTAATAATAATAATAATTAAAAAATAGACAAATGCATTGCTCAAATCTAGGGATTTAACAATAAATACTGTTCAGGTATTAATTCCTTTTACCCTTCGTATGTTTTATTTTGAGGAGATGTTAGTGGACAGCATAATGTTTGCTGGTTTGGTAAGATTGTGTTCGTCTCAACAGGGAACACAATGCCATCATTTTCTCAAGTCACTGGTCTGAGGTTGGCCAAATACCCCAGTTCCAGGACATAGAACAAAAAAAGGCAGCTTCATATACTCTGTCATCATCAAGAAGCTGGACTGGCAAATTAGCTGTTTTTCCCATGTTCTCTCCCCTTGACTAGTTTAGCGGAATGCCCTCATAATTTTAAACAGATGCCCAGCCCAATTCCCAAGAGTCCCAGACTGTGAGATTTTCTGACTCCTGTCTACCTCACTATAGGTGTCACATGATACCTTTTTTGTCATAAAGTCTTTTGTTTGAAACAAACGATCACAAAGTATCTGTTCTCACTAATGGAACTGGGCCTCTCCATTTCAAATGTGATTGAGAATTTAAAGAACTAAGAAAATTGGTCCATACCCCCCCTCCCAGAAATATACAAGATGCAGAAATACAAAACGCAGTTCTCTAGAACTCGCACCTTCCACTTTTCCTCTTTCTCATCCTCAACTTTAAAGCATCTTAATCACATCGATCTTCCAATATCTAGGTCTGGATGTCCCCAACTCCTACAAGCTTTTGGGAGCATTTTAAAAATTAATATCCAAATACAATCACTCAATACATCCCTAATACTTCAGGCTCTTGGAAGTCAGGCATTCCTATGCCAATATTTTCATTCATGCATGCATTCATTCATTCAGAATATATTTATCGCACATACCCTACTGTAGTGGGGAAGGGTCCTTCCAGAATAAAGGGAGGGCAACATGCAACATCAGCGCCCGTTCGCGCAGGCGCAGTGCTGTAACAATGTAACAACCCGAATCCATGGGCGCAAGCGTATCTCTAACTGTCCACTCAGAAATCACAGAATTTATGTTGCCTTATAAGGGGGACAAAGGGACCAAAGTGTAAAAGAAAAAAAATAATGGAGGGTATATAGGACAGCGCCCCACAGCATTCGGGGCTCAGCCTTTGGGTATGAATCCCCCCCCCCCCCCCCCGAGCCAGTGCCGGCGCGAATAAACGCTGCATCCTGGCACAAAAACCTCGGTGTCCTGCCTCCCTGCAGGTTAAGTCCTGCAACAGTACGGCTGCATGCCCTCTGCTACATTTCCCCTCCAGATTCCTGCTCCCACTGAATTCCCCTCTTGCCTCCTGTGCTCCCTGCATCCGCTTTGTCTCCTGTGTGGTCACTGTCTTCTCTCCTTTATTCTCCAAAGCACCACAGACTCAAGTTTTCTGTGTGATACAGATGTTCACAGAAAGTTGCGAATATTAGAGAAGATGACAATCTCGTGAAGGGCAAGAAACTGTTCCAAGTTGAACAGGAGTCGTTGCCTGTTCTTAAAGACTCTTGGCCAACCCTGTCACTAGAGATGTCTTACTGACCAGACCTCCTTGGGGTCTGCTCCACAGGCTGCCATGGGGCCAGGGCCTGCTCCCACTCTTTCCTCATCAGAGAAATCCCTCCACCAAAGCTTCTTTCCTATCTACTGCTGAGGATCTTCTCCTGGTCTTGGTGGTGATTGTTGACAACTTTATTACCTAATACAGTCTGGGCCTTTTGTACTAACCATCTCCTTTCAAACTTTTCCTCATCCAAGAAAGCCTATCAAAGTATTGTCTTATGCACACGGTTCTACACCCTTAGCAAGGCAAAACGTTAACAGGAACTTTGCAACTTGGTTTTCCCCTTTAATTTGCTCCGGTTTGTATTCTTAGGCAGAAGTTTTGGTCAGTACATTAACCTTTGTGGTAGAATGAAGGCAGTCAGAAACTTATTTTTCCCTTTTCCAGAGCAAAGGCCCTGGGGTAAATTAAAAAAAAAAAAAAAATCTCGTTACATTATTACCCAAGGGTGCTCATTTCTCCCTTTCGTTCTTCCCCCAATTACAAACAAGCCACTAATTCTTGTTAATACCAATTATGAAAGAGGAATGGATGGAGCTATCCATTGGGTTTTTCCTTTGGAGTGACTATAGCATACATTTTCATGTCAGGGTAGCTATAATGAATGTGTCAGAATGAGATTTGTTGATTTAGCTGTTCTATTTCTGTTCAAGGACCATGGGAAAGTATGGATTAGCTCACCCTTTGGAATGTAGATTCTACCAGGAAAAAAAAAAAAAAAAAAAGCTAAAGCTATTGTATTGAACATGTGGGCTGTCCTCCATAAAATTCAAACTATGTAAAGAAAAGAACATTTTTTTCCTCAAAGAAAATTCTTAACTCCTTACTAGGGCTTACAGTGAGCAAAAATGCAGCTTGGTTCCTTTTGGGGTATAAAAGGGAAGGCTGTCGGAGGGGAGCTGTGTAGAACTGTTTTATTTTATTTTTAAATTTTTTTGTTTGTTTCTTTTTAAGGCCACACCTGAAACATGAAATTTCCCAGGCTAGGGGTTGACCTATGCTGCAGCTTTACCAGATTCTTAACCCACTACTGAGCAAGGCCAGGGATCAAACCAGCATCCTCATGGAGACTTGTTGGGTTCTGAGCCACAGTAGCAACTCCTGTGTTAGCCCTAACATTTAGACGAATATGCTTTCTTACCCAAAGAGCTCAGAGGAAACACCACACAAATGTGTGAGGATAGGTTGTGTGTGTGCATAGGTAAATGAGCTTCTGTTAAAATCCAAAATGAATATGTGAATGCAGCAAATTAACAATGAAACAAATATTTCTAGTTGGCAACAATATCCCTTGACTAATACAAATAAAATACAAATGACAAGGAGAAATGTTTTTGAAAAGTTAGGCATAAATAGTACTCCGATGCTTCTTTTATTTTTTTTATTTATTTATTTTTTGTTGTTGTTGTTGTTGTTGCTATTTCTTGGGCCGCTCCCGCTGCATATGGAGATTCCCAGGCTAGCCAATCGGAGCTGTAGCCACCGGCCTACACCAGAGCCACAGCAACGCAGGATCTGAGCCGCGTCTGCAACCTACACCACAGCTCACGGCAACGCCGGATCGTTAACCCACTGAGCAAGGGCAGGGACGGAACCTGCAACCTTATGGTTCCTAGTCGGATTCGTTAACCACTGCGCCACGATGGGAACTCCCGATGCTTCTTTTAATGAAGTTAACTCTGTTACCGATTCTTTGCATAGATGGACAGCATTTATTGAGTGCTTACTGTGTACCAGATACTCCCTAAGCCTAATCCTCAGCATTACTTTTCTCTTCGCAGCACTTCATATCCTCATTTTACAGATGAGGAAATTGAGTCTCAGCAAAGAGAAGTACCGTTTCCTCAGTCTCAACAGTGTGGGTCAGAGCTAGGATTCAAACTCAGCTGTCTGACTTCAGACCTGTGCACTTTGCTGCTTCATATGGCTCTTTTTGAAATAAATTCAATTATTTCCGGGTTTATTCTGTTTTGATTTCCATACTTTATTTTGAAAATCAGGAGTTCCAGTTGTGACTCAGCAGAAACGAACCAGACTGTTATCCATGAGGATGCAGATTCGATCTGTGGTCCCTTACAGCGGGTTAAGGATCTGGCATTGCCCTGAGCTACGGTGTACCTTGCAGATGCAGCTCAGATCCAATGTAGCTGTGGTGCAGGCCAGCAGCTGTAGCTCTGATTTGACCCCTAGACTGAGAACTTCCATATGCTGCGGGTACAGCCATAAAAAGCAAAACAAAACAACAGCAAAAAACAACCCTCCCCCAAAATACTGTGTTTCTACTATATTAAGTTATACAGCTTTACTCTAAGCTTCTAATCCTGTGACTGTATTATTAAATACAGTGATTCTTGCCTTATTCCATTGCAGGCAAAAGCAGAAACGATGACTTCTATGGAAATCTTGTACTCCACAGTGCGGTTAAAGTTGTTCTGTCCTTAAATGTCTAGGTACATTTACAACTCTCACTTATTTGGTCAAATAGCTCTTTGCCCTTCAAATAATTTTAAAATTGGCACTTGTAAATCCCAGTATAATTCTTTGCACATGCTAAGTGTTTGGTGAAGTTTTGTTGACACAAGTAAGCATATTGCATGTTTGGGGAGAATAAAATATGGTCCAAGAATACTCAAGACCTGTGAAGTTTGAAAATAATTTTAGTTCCAAAAATAGCCAAATTTCTGTAATTTCAATTAAAAGACATAATGTGTTAAAATAAGTTTCCAAGTAGTTCCCCATGTTTTTCTTGTCTTCTTTCAGATCTGGTCTTATGTTTTTCTTGCTGTTTTCAGATAGGCATTCCTAATTTGCTTAGAAAGTGCTAGCTCCTCCCTAAAAATGTACGAATACGGGGATGATAATAAGCTATTATTGCAGATCAAGAGTGCCACGTGCCAGTCCTTGTGCTTGGTGCTTTATGGATTTTTGTATTTGAATCTCTGATGGGTATTTTCTCCATTTGATGCTAATCCCCTGCCTGGAGACCCACCACTGATGCAGAAGAACTGCAATTGAAGCATATGTAGGTTTATTTCCAGAGCCTACACCATGCTCTGCTCTATGAGAAAAAAAACAAAAAACAAAAAACAAAAACAAAAACAAAAACCTCTGTTCTTTCTGCAAATTCATCCACGGAATTTGCTCATGTCATTCTGAATTATCACAGAGTGAGAGATCAAGCCATTTGCCTTTTATTCCTTAACAGTGACAGAGGAATGGTAATAAATGAAATGGCTTCGGGAGTTCCCTCATGTCTCAGCAGGTTAAGGATCTGGCGTTGTCACTGCTATGGCGAAGATTTGATCTCTGGTTGGGGAACTTCTGTATGCTGCAGGTGCAACAACAACAACAACAACAACAAAAAACCCCAATCAATCAATCAAATGAAATGGCTTCAGCCTTGATTTGTCTCAAGTGGCTTCCCTTTCAAAAGGTCACTCTGTCACCAACACAAACTCAATATAAGGATTCATTTTTTATGGAAGATAATATGAGAAAAAATTGTTTCTCTGTGTATGACTGGGTCACTTTGCTCTACAGTAGAAATTGGTGCAATATTGTACATCAACTATAATTTAATTTAAAAAGTTTTAAAAACAAAACTAAGCATGTCCATAATATTTCTACTGGGATCTTGGCATGATATGGGACTCAAAATCCCAGGGCTGGATTCCTGGAGGCCTCCTTCTGGTTCCAGCTCTACCACTGGGTGACCTTTGGCAAATTACTTAACCTCTTTAGGCTCAGCCTTCTTCACCTGCTGTCTCAGTGGCTTGCCACTCCAGTATACAATGGCCCTTTCAATATCATTAACATCTGCCAAAAAAGACAGGACAAAGCAAGTTTTACCTAGTGTCATGGGCTAGGCCAAGGATTTGTCAGTGTCCTCCTTGATGGACCTTGTGAATATTACCTTATATGGCAAATGAGTGGCTGGTCCTCATATGGAAAATAAAAATAAGATGTTAAGGATTAGGAGTTCCCGTTGTGGCTTAGGGGGTTATAAACCCGACTGGTACCCATGAGGATGTGGGTTCAATCCCTGGCCGCCCTCAGTGGGTTAAGGAGCCAGTGTTGCCACAAGCTGCGGTGTAGGTCACAGACACAGCTCGGATCCTATGGCTGTGGCTGTGGTGTAGGCCAGCAGCTGCAGCTCCAATTTGACCCCTAGCCTGGGAACTTCCATATGCTCAAGCATGGCCCTGAAAAGCAAAAAAAAAAAAAAAAAGGTGAGGATCTTGAGAGGAAGAATGTGCCCTAGACTATCTGGGTGGGCCTTAAATACAATCAAATGTATCCACACGAGAGACTGAGACTGGGGTAATGAGGCCAAAAGCCAAGGAAAGCCTGAGCCCCCGAAAGCTGGAAGAGCCCAGGAACAGACTTTCCCCTAGAGCCTAGAGGGACCATGGTCCAGCCAACACCTTAATTTCAGGCTTCTGGCCCCCTGAACTGTAAGAGGATACATTTCCCTTATTTTAAACCACCCTGTCTGTAATAATTGGTTCCAGTAGCCACAGGAAACAAATATACCTGATTAAGCCACAAGGCACTTCTGCTGGATTTTCCTATAATACTTGTAGGGAAACATTCATAGAGGAAAAAGCACAAGACTTGAGGGCTAATCAAGTATATTCTCAACAAAACATCCATCCCGATGTCACTGTCAGGCTCTAGGATGTGACGTGTACTCCAACTCCACTCTTGGAAGAGGTCTGGACCCTCACCTGGGTTGGCTCTGCTGACACTAGGTGTATGTATTGGAGGAAAGGAACACTTGGCTGGAGGGAACAGAGCGAAGAAGAGTGAAAACAGTGTCCCTGCTTCCCCTGTGAGAAAGGAAAAGATTTATCTTGATGGCCAAACCCAAGTTGGACACGAAAACTAATTACGAAGTGAAAGCTGTGCAAGCAGCGTCCACAAGGTGGGAAGATTCAGGCTCAAGCTCAGCAGTGTCAGAAGAGCTTCCCCAAGCACTGGCCCATGATCACGAGGATGGAGAGCTTCAGGTAAAAAGTGGAGGTTGTTCAAGGCTGAGGAGGGTGCTGCCTTTTATAGAAGGGATCTGAAAAGTCTTAAAATCCAAGCCCTTAACTTAACTTGAATCTCCTCTTGTCACAGCCAGGTTATCTTCTAACCTCTAAAAGCCTCTTGCATTATTCATTCATTCCCTCATCCATTCAATATTTGAGTGCCTTCTACACATGGGCCGCAAGCATAGATAAAACTAGGAGTTGACAGTCTTTTGTAACACGATAGAGTAAGAGGAGGTGAGCATTATCATGGAGGAGAACAGTGCTGGGCAGTGGGGCTGGAATAAGGGTGTCTGCCAGGAGAACTCGGGGCTGGCATCTTAGGAGGCGACATTTGAGCTGAGGCTTAGAGGTGAGTAACAGGTGCCCTGGAGGCAGCTCATTTCCTCTTCGAAAAGCCCTTCCTTACCTTGAACCAAAATATATGCTTCATTAATTTTTACCTAAACTGTGAATGGTCATGATAACCCAAGCTAATGACTCTTGAGGACTTTGATCTCAATGGGTGGAAAGACACCAGGAATGTATGAAGTTTGTTCTCACTAAGTCTCTGGCCGGTGGAGGACCCTTTGAAAGGAAAGCACAGAATAGTCTCATTTTTTGGACAATAAATTCTTGAATAAGAATTTTAGGGATTGTGAGAGGAGACTGTTAAGATAGTTAATCCTTTAGTAAGA
This sequence comes from Phacochoerus africanus, assembly GCF_016906955.1. Lineage (NCBI taxonomy): Eukaryota > Metazoa > Chordata > Mammalia > Artiodactyla > Suidae > Phacochoerus > Phacochoerus africanus. Next base: position 128,511,829 of record NC_062558.1, read on the forward strand.
ATGAATTCTTGGGCAAATGGTCCATCTTCCTGCTCCCTGCTTCTGGGGAGAGCTCTTGCACCTGCAATAGGAAGGTGGGGGAATCATACAAACAATGAGATGTGTGCAGTGTGAAAACCCAAGTGCTTGTAAGAGAAGCAAGCAGGCAAGCAAGGAGGCTCCATCCCAAGGAGGAGCTGGTGGGCTACAGTTTTATCAACCAAGGGGAGTAGAGGTAGGAAAAGACCACCTCTTCCTTTCTGGGAGTAGTAGCTCCTCCTTGGTATCTGGCAAGGTGTGTATTCAAGTCAGCAGAAGGGCTGTCCCCAAACTCCTGCCCTTGGACTGAATCTGAATGCAGGCCTCATCTCATCCCCCACCCAATGACCTGAGGCAATTCTTGCACTTCCACAAGGCAAGCAAGCCTGCTTTGTTCTGCTGGCTTTTTTTGAGCAGTTTATTAATTTACAATGATCTCCCAAGGTCCCCTTAGTTTCCCTCTTTATCTATGGTCCCTTACTGGGACTTCTACAACTACCTGTGCCTACTCCATCCCTCTCAAAATGACCTTGCATGTCCTCTTCCAAACACGCTTCACTCTATTTTAATGCCTTGGTTAATGCTTGTCCTCCCAGCCAAACTGGGAACCCTGTAAGAGCAGAGATGACTCCACTCTTGTTTAGTTTTGTGTCTCTGGTACCAAGAATGGTATCTGACATATTGTGGGCCCTCAGGGAATATCTGTTAAATAAATAAGTGATTCAAACTATTGACATGAACCTATGAATTATTGGGGGGAAACAAACAACCTCCCCCAGGATGATGATAGGATTTCATAAGAGAAACAAAAAAGTAGGAGAGTTTCTTCCTCTTTGAAGAAATTGGCTCTGGGAAAACAAACAGGCTGTTAGAGGTTGGAGAAGTAACTGCTCAGGGCACTGCCACGAAATGTTTGGGAAACAAAGAAGGCCCAACCCACAAGATGAGCTGTTTTTATTATTACTCTTGCAGAATAGATTTCTTATTCTCCTCCCTTTCTCTGGAGGCATAGACTCTAGGGTGAATAATTGAATGCCAAAGCTGAGGCTGAAACAGCAGCCTTTCATCCAAGTTTACATTCAAAGTCTTGGAAGGTTCCTTGTTTCCTGAATCCCTCAGTTTTGCCCTCAGGATCCTCCAGAATCTGGGACCCCTTGTCTTCCCTGGCTTTTCTTTCCCTTTGTATTGCTTTCCATCGAAGGCCCTTGGCTTCAGTGACTCAGAAATCGGCAGATGAAAATCCACCAGGTACCTGTTTCGTTTAAGCTCCTATGTCGACAGCTTTAGGAAGTGCAAAGAAGAACCACTCAACAATGAGACTCTGAGCCTAGAAACTGATGGTCTGCTTTCGGACTCCTGCTTTGTGTTTTTCAAATCATATGATCAGAGCCATCTACCTAAGCTGTTTGAACCTATTTTTATGTGTTTCCTCATAGAACTGTTGTGAACATTAGATGAGGTAATGCATGCAAAGTGCTCAGTTGGGTCCTATGTCACAGTAAGAGCTCAGTAGGTCTACTGTCTTCATCATGACCAGCATCAGCATCAGCATCATCAGCATCAGCATCAGCATCATCAGCATCAGCATCATCATTGTCCCACAATCATCACCATTATCTCCATCACTGTCATCATAATTGTCATGGTCGTCATCATCATTACATGCATTCCTCCCCTCAGCTGGAGATTCAAGTCAGGCATGTAGAGAATAGCAAACAGGGAGTTCCTGTTGTGGGTCAGTAGTAATGAACCCGACTAGTATCCATGAGGACACAGGTTTGATCCCTGACCCCACTCAGTGGATTAAGGATCCAATGTTGCCATGAGCTACAGTGCAGGTCCCAGACACATCTTGGATCCGGATCCGGCGTTGCTCTGGCTGTGGCATAGGCCAGAGATTTCACCCCCTAGCCAGGGAACTTCCACATGATGTGGGTGCAGCCCTAAAAAGATTAAAAAAAAAAAAGTAAACAGCACAGGAAAGTATGTACTAAGCATCAAATGCCATGTATTTCCTCTCCCCACATGTTCATTTTTCTCTCTTCCCATTCTTTTCTCCTATCCTTCCTCCAAAGCCCAAGACATTTAGCTGGATTGATTTGCTTCTTTTCCAGGAAAATCTGCCAGAACTTTGCATCCATAGAACTCTTCCTCTCTCCCTTCTAGACTCATGGCCTGAGTCATTCATTTGAGTATTAATTATATGTAGCCTTTTGTAATGCCCATAAGTTTTGTCTTCCCAATATCACTCCTCGATGGTAAAGCTGAGTCTCAGTTCAGTCTGTATCCTCCACAGGTCAAAAACAAATATTTCGGGAGCACCTGTTAGGTGTGTGAGATGATCATGTGGGCTGTGGGCACAGCATATGCCAGGGCACAGCTTAACTGGATAAATGCTCGATGAATATGTGGTAATGAACTGATTTAGCATTGTTTTGTAAGAGGGTAGAAAGCTCACACCCGCCTTTGCAAGGAATTGAATTATTTAAACACCAAGACTCTACGTAGCTTACAGCAAGTAGTCAATTCGTTTACTTAAATTAATTTTTGGCAGCAGCTAATTGGAGCCTCGAGTCTTTTGTCTTTAAATAGCTAATCCAAAACAACAAAATAAAATCATTAAGTATTTCTTAAAGTATATTATTCACAGACTTAAAATATAGAATTTAATTAAATTTGAGTTGTTAATCTTTTAATAGAAATTAATCTCAAGTTTATTCTGAAAAAAAAGGGGCCATGCATACCTCAGGATTCTGACTGTGAACATTCCACACTCAAGCTGTTCTTGTGATATATGGGAATGGAGCAGGTGTATCCTTAGGTACTTCAGAATGAGATTTGGGATTCAGCCTTCTGACTTGGTCATGATTGCATTTTTCAGGTAGTTCAATGTTCCAGATATAAATAAAATCAAATCTCTTTCTTGGGGATGCTGAGTGGGGTCAACAATTTATCAGTGACACAGTAAAATGTGGAAGCAACTCAAATGTCCACCAATAAATGAATGGCAAACAAAATATGGTGCGTATAGTATATACATATATGTATATATACAATGAAATAGCAGTCCACATTAAAAAGGAAGGAAATTCTGATACATGGTTCAACATGGATGAACCGTGAGGGCATTATGCTTAGAGAAATACGCAAGTTATAAAAAACAAATACTATATGATTCCACTTATATGAGCTACTTAGAATAATGAAGTCATAGAGACCAAAAGTAGAATGGTGGCTGCCAGAAGCTGGGGGAGAGAGGGAGTTATTGTTTTTTGTGGGTTTTTGTTGCTTTTTAGAGCCAAACCTGTAGCATATGGAAGTTCCCAGGCTGGAGGTCAAATCAGAGCTACAGCTGCCAGCCTACAGCACAGACACAGCAACAGGGAATCTAAACTGTGCCTGTGACCTACACCAGAGCTCATGACAATACCAGATCCTTACTCACTGAATGAGGCCAGGGATGGAATCTGCATCTTCATGGTTACCATTTGGGTTCATTACTGCTGAGTCACAACGGGAACTCCAAGGGAGTTATTGTTTAATGGATACAGATTTTCAGCTTTACAAGATGAAAAGAATTTCGCAATAGATGGTGGTGATGGCTCCACAGCATGATACATGTACTTAGCCCCTCTGAACTGTAAACTTAAAGTGATTAAGATGGTTAATTTTATATTATATGTACTTTATCACAATAAAAAAGTTAATGGCAAATGTATAATTTAAAATATGTTTGCTTGTTAAATGTATTTATTTCCTTATTAAATCTTGGAATTAAAATGTCCTGCATTAATAACTCATGAGATATACAAAACATCTAAACTTTAAATTTCAGCAATATATTAAAAAAAAATCAAATAAAGTCCTGGGGCTTTATCCCAGGAATGCAAAATAGATTTAATATTGGCAAATACATTAATATGCCACAAAACATCAAGTGATCAAGGATTAAATCATATGGCCATCTCAACAGATGCAAGGAAATGTATTTGGTAAACTTCAATAACTTTATTAAATAACTTTTTCTACAATAGCCAGTATTATACTTAATGGGGCTATAGTGGAGGCACTTCTGTTGAAATAGGGGAGAAAACAAAGACAGCCACCAGATGTGTTTGCCAACGTAATAAAACAAAATAAAGAAATGAGGATGGATAGATAGATGATATATGTAAATATAGAGGAAGACAGAGAGAAAAAGGAGGTTCCACTATTTTCCTCATTTATAAATAGTACAATTATAAATCTGAAACTCCTAAGAACATAATTTGAAAAATCTATTTCAATTAATAGAAAGTTCAGTAAGGGATCTGATCACAAAACAAGTATGAGGTATAGCTTTAGTTTACTCAGCCATATTCATCTAGAAAAGATAATTAAAAACAGTTCATATGTTATAATTAAATATGAATAAATATGCATTTGTGCAGGATCTCTTTGACAAAGAACAGCCAAGCTTTAGTGGAGGCCTAAACAAAGAACAATACTACATTCCTGGATGAGATGGTACCATGTTGTACAGACAAAGATACTTCCCAAATTAATCAATACATGAGATGCAATTCCACTTAAATCCTGCCAGGATGTTTCTGGAGATTTAACATACTGATTTAAAATTTAGTAGAAGGAGTTCCCGTCGTGGCGCAGTGGTTAACGAATCCGACTAGGAACCATGAGGTTTCGGGTTCGATCCCTGCCCTTGCTCAGTGGGTTAAGGATCCGGCGTTGCCGTAAGCTGTGGTGTAGGTTGCAGACGCGGCTCGGATCCCGCGTTGCTGTGGCTCTGGCGTAGGCCGGCGGCTACAGCTCTGATTAGACCCCTAGCCTGGGAACCTCCATGTGCCACGGAAGTGGCCCAAGAAATGGCAAAAAGACAAAAAAAAAATTAGTAGAAGACTAAAGGCAAACAAATAAATAAAACCATTGAAAGAGGAAGAGAGAGAAATTATTCAGCCAGGTATTAAAATAAACCATGAAGCTGCAATGATTAAAAGTGTGGTACCAAGATGATGACAAGACAAATAATGAAACAGAAGGGCTGACCCAGAAACCGATTGTATATGAAAGGGTGTATATGAACAATTAGTGATTTTAAAAGTTGCTATTTAAAATGATTGGTGTTGAATTAACTGCTTTGCTGAGAAAAAATGAAGACAGATGCTTAACAACATATCAAACTTAATTCTACCCAATTACCATTCAATACTAAATATTTATTGAGTGCCTATCATCTCATGGATATTTCAATTTTAAAATAAAGCCATGAAAACATTAGATGAGAATTTAGATGACTATTTAGCAAAGTCTTTCTTTTTTTGTTGTTTTTGTTTTTTTTTTGCAAAGTCTTTCTGAAAACAAGAGTTTGATAGAATTTACTACATGAGAATGTAATATTTACAAAGGGTCAGTAAATACCATAGATAAAATAAAAAGCAAATAGTGAATTGAAAAGATGAGATACTTTCAATCTATATGACAGCCAAAGGGTTTCAATAACTAAATTTGAAAAAAATTTATAATCATAGAGTTTAAAAAAACTGTTTAGAAAAGAGGCTGAAACTATTCACAAGCAATTCTGTTAGAAGTAGAAGTGGCTGTTGGCATATTTTAAAACTTTTAAACTTACTTAGCCATCAAACAAGTGCAATAAAAATCATAACATTCCATTTTTAAATTTTAACTATAAAATTAAATACAGGAGTTCCCGTCGTGGCGCAGTGGTTCACGCATCCGACTAGGAACCATGAGGTTGCGGGTTCGGTCCCTGCCCTTGCTCAGTGGGTTAAAGATCCGGAGTTGCCGTGAGCTGTGGTGTAGGTTGCAGACGCGGCTCGGATCCCGCGTTGCTGTGGCTCTGGCGTAGGCCGGCGGCTACAGCTCCGATTCAACCCCTAGCTTGGGAACCTCCATATGCCGCGGGAGCGGCCCAAGAAATAGCAACAACAACAACAACAACAAACAAACAAACAAACAAACAAATAAATAAATAAATAAATAAAATTAAAGAATACAAATGGAGGAGTTTCTGCTGTGGCTCAGCTGTTAAGAATCCGACACAGGGCTTGTGAAGATGTGGGTTTCATCCCTGGCCTTGCTCAGTAGGTTAAGGATCGGGCACCGTCACAGATCACCCTTGCCTGGGAACTTCCATATGCCAAAGGTGCGGCCATAAAACAAACAAACAAACAAACAAAACCAAAAAACAAACAAAAAACAACATCAACCAAAAAACAAAAGTAAAGAAAAAATGGAAAAATGCACTTTTAGTCATCCTTACTTCTCGTGAGAATGTAGGTGTGTGGATATGAAAAGGAATAAAACAAAACTGAAAACTTCCCAGTTCTGGCATCTTGGGGATTTGCTCTTCAGACACAACCATTAAAAAGAAATTAGAGGGGTTCCTGTTGTGGCTCAGGGAAACAAACCTGAGTAGTATTCTCGACTAGTATCCATGAGGATGCGGATTCAATCCCTGGCCTCACTCAGTGGGTTAAGGATCCAGTGCTGCCAGGAGCCATGGTGTAATTCGCAGGCTCAGATCCAGTGTTACTGTGTCTGTGGTGTAGGCCGGAGCTGCAGCTCTGATTCAACCCCTAGCCTGGGAACCTCCATATGCTGTGGGTTCGCCGCACCCCCCAAAAAGGAAAGAAAGAAAGAAAGAAATTGGACTGTACTATTTGATTCTGTTTCAATACTTTCACTTTATATCAGCCCTAGATTCCCTATAGAATAGCAGGTTTATGGTTTTCAAAAATTTGAAATAAATACTGTCATACGACACATGACCTTACACACACACGCGTTGTTTTCACTCAACATTTTCTTTTATGAGAAGAATTCGTGATAGAACAGCTAGATCAAATCCGTGTAATTTAGTTGTGGTTTCATATATCGAGATACCACAAATATCCATCCATTTCTCTATTTGTGGCTGTTCAAATCATTTTAGGGTTTTAAACTGATGAATACACTGTAGTAAACATTCTTTGTACACATATGCAAAAAATTTGTCTAGAAACTGGGTTGCTGCATCTCAAGAGTTTATCTAAGTTTTGCCAGTACTAACAACTGCTCTCTAAAGTGATTTTTTACCGTTACTTTCCTATCAGCAGTATATATTTCAAAGTTCTTAATTTTGTCAGTCTTCAACATTTTTGACAATCTCAAGTGGTATTGTATTATTACTCTAATTTGCATTTCAATAATTCCTAGTGAGTTTAAGGAAAATTTTATGTATTTATGGACCATTTAAATTTCCTTTTCTATGAATCGCCTGTTCATATCGTTAAATCCTTTTTCTAGTGGGGTGTTCTTTTTCGTGTTGATTGGTAGGAATGTGTACATTCTAAATACTAAAGATTCTATTGTATGTATGGAAAAGATCTCCTCCCAATTGAAAGCTTGCTTTTTAAAGCTTTGTTTATGATGTTTTAATAGCACAAAAACTTGTTCGTGTTGGATCAAATTGATCATCCTTTCCCTCACGTATTATGCTTTCTGTAATTTTTAGTGAGAAATTCTTTCCTGCCTGCAGGTCATAAGGATATTTGACTCTATTTTATATTAGGGGTTTATGAAGAGTTGTAATTTCATATTCAGTCTTTAACACATGAAATTGACGTTTTGTGTACGGTGGGAGCTAAAAATCTTTTTTTTTTCGAGCTTAGACATACAGTTATCCCTAACATTATACACTGTAGAGGCCTACGTTTTCCTCCTGATTTATAAAGTGATTTTTATCATACACCAAATTCTCATTTCTGCCTTGGTACGTTTTGTACTCTTTTTTTTTTTTTTTTTTTTTGTTATTGTTGCTATATTCTTGGGTCGCTCCCGCGCATATGAAGGTTCCCAGGCTAGGGATCGAATCGGAGCTGTAGCCGCCGGCCTACGCCAGAGCCACAGCAACGCGGGATCCGAGCCGCGTCTGCAACCTACACCACAGCTCACGGCAACGCCAGATGGTCAACCCACTGAGCAAGGGCAGGGACCGAACCCGCAACCTCATGGTTCCTAGTCGGATTTGTGAACCACTGCGCCACGACGGGAACTCCCGTTTTGTACTCTTTAATCTAGTTCATCAATCTGTTTTCGAGTCCCGTACCACCTTCAAATTGTTTTAATGGCTGTAACTTATTATCAGACTTCAGATCCAGTGGAGCATGTCCGTCCTTTCTCCTCGGTCTTCCCACTCCGCCTCCCGCTGCCACTTATTTTTTTCTTGGTTATTCTTGGATCTTTACTTTTCTTATGAATTTAGACTGATTGTCCTAATGGGTTGAGATACCCTACTGGAATTTAGATCAGAATTGCCTTAAACTTGCAGTTTCATTTGTGGGAATTGGTATTTTATACTCTTGGGTTTCATGTGACCACATCTTTTTCTATGTTCTTTAGTAATGCTTCTCGTTTCCTCCATAAACGTATTGGACAACTTGTCTCTCTCTCTATATATTTTTTTTTCTTTAATTTAAAAAATATACTTACATTTTTTTAACAGCTGCATGTGCAGCATATGGGAAGTTTCTGGGCCAGGGATTGAATCTGAGCCTCAGCTGTGACCTACACTGCAGCCGTGGCACCACTGGACCCTTTAATTCACTGTGCTGGGCCAGGGATTGAACTGCAACTCCACGGCGACCTGAGCCACTGCAGTCGGATTCTTAACCCAGTGTGTCATGGCAGGAACTCCAGCTGGGTCATATTTATTCCCAGGTTTCTTTCTTATAAATTTTATTGATATTGCAAACATTATGGTTTTGTTCTTTTACATATTCTACGTGATTAATGGTGGCCTATAAAAAAGCTCTTGATTTTTTATGTATTGATCTTCTGGTCAGCAACTCTGCTAAACTCTCTCATTGGTTTTAATCATTTGTCTACAAAGTCCTTTGGTTTTTCTATTAGACTGAGATGTTATTTTCAAATGCTTTGCATTCTTGTGGAAAATCGTTTGATGAAATTTCATCTAATTTTTCAAATTTATTGGCATGTAATTATTTATGGTATCTTCATATGATTTTAAATATCTCCATCCGTAGCTGCATATTCTTTTTGATTTTTAACATTATTAGAGCCTTATTTTTGCCTTGAACAATCTTGACAGAGATTTATATATTTAATTAATATTTTTAAAACATTTGTTTTTGTTGAGAATACTGATTCTTTTTCCTTTGGGTTGTATTTTATTAATTCTGCTCTTATTTTTCAGCTTTTTATGTAACATAGCTCCACCTTTTCCCATCTTTTCTTTTTTTAAAAAATAAATATTCCTAAGATTATAAATTTCACTCTATGTACTTCTTTAAGATGCATCCCACATATTTTAATATGGAGAACTTTGCTATTATTTATTTCTAGATGTTTTGTAATCTCCATTGTGATTTCTTCTATAATCTATAGATGATTTACAATTGTGATTTTCTTTATCTTTTTATACTTAACTTATGACTTAAATTCTTTGAGATCAGACAACTAAGTTTTATACTATCAATTTCTTGGATTTGAGCTTTTGCATAACTATGTCTAAGATACCATTTACCCTGTAAATTGTTTTTTTTTTTTTCTCTTTCAATAAATATTTATTGTTTTTGCAATACATTGACACAATGCTGGTGGTGGAATCCATACTCCATGTTTTTGAAAATTCTACTTTGCTTAGTTTTTAAATCAGTTTTCTCACTCTCTTTTTTAATAGTGTTATGTTCCTATGTTACAGCTTCTTTTTACTTTCTTAACATTTTAAATACTCTAAAGATTATTCCAAATTATTGTCTTATACCCAATATGTGGAGTATATGTTTTCCATTATGCATCCTGACTCCCCTCCAGGGTGAATGGTTTCCTCCTGTGGTTTGTAATTTTCCATTGTGTGCTCATCTTTACCAGCGGTTGTTTTCCTGGAAGTCACATGACCCAGTTTGTAAAAGCATTCCCACACAGTGATTTTGCTTTTATTTCTGTAGGTTCCTGTAGATCTGGCTGGTTCAGGATCAGTTTTAAATTAATTTTCACATTGGTCCATGGAATCTGACATCACAGTGGTGTGTGAGATAGTCCTGTTCTAGTTCTTAAAGGTGACACTATTTCCTAACACCGTCCTACATAGACAGCTTCCTTACCATCTCATAGGCTTATCCCTCTTTCGAGCAAGTGGTGGCTCTTTATTTCTCCTGGTCTTGTGCACATAGCCTCATTCAAGCTCTGGGTGTGCTGATGACCTGTACCCTACACTTGCCTTCCATTGGGACCACTGAAGCTGCCTCCCCACCCATACACATTTCCCATCCCCATGAGCTCCTCAGCCTCTGCTTTTCGTCACTGCTGTGATTTTGAGAATCTGGCAACTGGTGCTTTCCTGCATTGGTGTCTGACTCAGTTACACATTTCTTAGCTTTATTTTATCAGCTTTTAAATAAGATGCTTGGAGTAGATGAGGTTCTTTAAACCATTTTGGGGAGTTCCTGTTGTGGCACAGCAGAAACTAATATCCATGAGGATGTGGGTTCAATCCCTGTCCTTGTTCAGTGGGTTAAGGATCTGGCATTGCTGTGAGCCATGTTGTAGGTCACAGAAGTGGCTCAGATCCTGCATTGCTGTGGCTGTGGCATAGGCTGGCAGCTAAAGCTCTGCTTCGACTATGAGCCAGAGAACTTCCATATGCTATGAATGTGGCTCCAAAAAGCAAAACAAACAAACAAACAAAAAACCCCAAAAACTAGAAAAACAAATATTTTTTAATCATAAAATTGGTATAAAGAAAGAAAAGATAATTCTCCTTATTGTCAACTGTTTGGGGATATGAGTATCCCATACATTTGCTAAGAATATAAGTTACAATTCAATTTGATAATTCATATCAAGAGCCTTAGAAATATATGCATAATCTTCAGACAGGCACTTCTATGCTGGTAATTCATCTTAAACAAATAATTAAGGATGCGGGCTGAAGAGGCAAACTCTTATGTATAGGATGAACAAACAACAAGGTCCTACTCTGTAGCACAGGGAACTATACTCAATATCTTGTGATAAACCATGATGGAAAAGAATAGGAAAAAAAGTATAAATATATGTATTACTGAATCACTTTATGAACAGTAGAAAACACAACATCGTTTCAACTATACTTCAATAAAATAAATGTTTTAAAAAAGAATGTGGGCTAAGACATGGTTAATATTGCAACATTGGAGGGTGATAAATGACACTAACGGGAAATATTTTTAAGTGAGGCACGTGTAGGATTTTGGACAATTGAAGTATTTAGGCTATACTATCTTGCAGCCAAAATATATTTTTCTGTCCCATGGTTAATAAAAATGCTCATTTGGGATAATTTTAATATATTGTTTTGCCCATTAATGCAAGGAGAGCCTTGTTATGTTCATATTATAGGTTAGGCTCCCTCAGAGTATAATTACCAAGAAGTTAAAAACTTATTTTTCAGAAAAATATATAGTATATAGTGAGCATGTGTTAAGTATTTATATAAATCATTAATGAGGGAACCACAAGATGACAAAGTTGGCTCAAAGGGGATGTGAAAAAAAGGCTGAAATAAGATTACTAAGTCAGACACAAAACTGTTTAGTCCTATAGTTCCGTACAACAATGACCTTTAGGCTTCTCTCTCCCTCTTGACAGAAATCCGTTGCATCTCCACCACACAAAAATCATTTGCAACTTATGAGAGTCCACATGTTAACATAGTTAAAGGATTCTGGGTGGTAATCAATAATAAAAAGTCAAACAAAGTTTCGGTTTCTTCAAGACTCAGATAGGGTATACAATGTTCGGATAGGACATTGAAAAGGTACACAGTAATTTTTAATTACTTCCAAGTTTTAGAAGATGTTCTTTAACAGCCTCAATTATATCAGTTGATGGAAAACTATCCTTCTCTTTCCTTCCATGTGAAAGCTGAGGATCGCTTGATCTCTCCCTTTCCATCATCTAATAGGGCTCTAAGTCATCCATCCATCCATCTTCTTCAAGGTCTGAAATATCTTCCCATGTTCGCCTCTGCTACCTTTTTCTTTTTCTTTTCTTTTCTTTTCTTTTTCCTTTCCTTTCCTTTCCTTTCCTTTCCTTTCCTTTCCTTTCCTTTCCTTTTCTTTGCTTAGCCTGCAGCATGCAGAAGTTCCCAGGCTAGGGACTGAACCTGCACCACAGCAGTGAACCGAGCTGCTGCAGTGACAATACCGGATCCTTAACCTGCTGTGCCGCAAGAGAACTCCTCTTCTGCTATCTTAATTCAAGCTATTTTAAAAAATTTTGCTTGGACCACTGCAACATCCTCATAACCAGTCTTTGTCTCCTGTGTATCCCTCTTCTTATGGACCTGCTATATTGTTGGTCAGAGTTAGCATCCTACAGTGCAGATATGGTCATGCTATTTTTATGCCTAAAAAACTTTCAATTCCCATCCCTCCCCTGTTATCGAAAACAAACTTCAAACTCCTTGATATGTTATTCATGTTTTTTCTTATTTGATCCAAAGTTTCTTTATCTTTCACTACAACGCTCTCAAATGTACTTCCAAGTACCAACGACAACCATCTTCTTGTGATTCTGTGTACCTGCCAGATATTGTCCTGTCTCCCTCATGGGAGTCCTTTGTGCTCATTTAGAGTCTTTCATTTTGGAATGTGCAGCCCCTACTGACCACTCTTCAAACCCTGGCTCAGATAACTTCTCCTCCTTCACTCCCCCTTCCACACTTGAATTAATCTCTTCTTGAGTCGTGCATCCATTTTTCTTCATGGCCTTATCAAGGCACTTACCCCATGTTGCCGTTATTAGATGAATTATTTACATCTCTATCTCCCTTAGTAAATTATAAGCTCCTTGATGACTTATCTGTGCCTTATTCACACTCCACCATGGTACTAAAAATAGTGTCTGGTGCACTCTGGGAGATTGTGTGTGTCAATCACATGTTATTGCCTTCTATAGAAGGGCTTGAACCTAAAGAAGTAAAGCAAACACTCAAAGAAGCACAAAGGAAGGAAAGATAACTTTGTGAAAATCTGAACTCATCTCCTACTCTCCTGTTGTTGAAGAGGAGAACAGTTTTATGGACATAAGAAATGATCTCTCTTGAGATCTCATCCTGAGAATGATGTGGTGTGATAGGATAGAGTTGTCAATTTACATTTTTTAAAATGATTTATACACCGAATGTATGGGGACTTTTTAAATTTCACAGACTCAAAATATGGTCAAACTAAGGGATGCTGAGTAAAAAAAAAAAAAAAAATCTAAATATTGTACAGAAGGCATTTTAACTGGTCAAATGAAAAACAGATGCCTTAAATTAAAACACATAAATTATTTGAGCTTAAAAATTTCATATATCTTTGTGATGAAAATCTATCACTCAAGACTTAATAAGATAGATTTTGAAAGCTTACATATTTGTACGTTTAGTTAATTGATGACATTCAATAAAACGTCTCTTTAAAAAGCTGCTTAGAATTATAGACGAGAGTGATTATGTTGTTATTACATTATCTCCACTTCAGTATTACTCTTAAGACTCATTTAACTTTGGGAAATTTAGAAGAGAAGGAATAGCATACAGAAGAAAATAACAATCCTATATGTTTCCAGTGCCTAGAATTAATCATTATTAATATAGTTCTTCCTCACTTGTTAAGAAAAATTACTTTTTTTTGTAAGTGTGATACATGCTTATTATAAAGAATTTACATCATTTAAAAAATACAAAATTTCAGCTACTTCACAAATTCATGTTGTCCTAAGCAAGGACTAAGCAACCCCTCTGGGTATATATTTCATAATTTGTTAAGCTGTCCTATAGAATTTTGGTATTATTCTTCTGGGAAATATCCATTTCTGTTTTAAATTTAGTAATTATTCTGAAGCAGATTTTCAAAACTTTGACCAGTTTCATTTTGAAGGAATGTTTTTTTTTTTTCATGAATGTAAAAGTGAGTAAACGAATTATGTGATGAGATTTGAGAAAGGTTTTGAAGAATGCCACCAGCCTGAGACTTTGTTGAGGATGATTCTAATTGGGGAAGATCAGTATTGGGTAGTTATACGTGATTCAGAAATCTCTGGGAGTATTTGAAACTTCTACCTCTTTATTTTCCGCTCCTAAGCATATTTTCCTAAGAGCATGAATTTACGTGAAGCATTTATAGCAACTAGACCCTTTCTTTCCCTGGTGTCTATTGATCTGCCTGGAATGGCCCAATCTCAGATCATTTCTTAGGAAGATAAACTTTCTCACGCTCATCTCTTCTTCTGAATGGAAAGATTCTTAAGAAGGTATCTGAAGGCATTTTACATCTGAACCAGAATATATGATAACCAAGGCACTCTCTCTTAGGTGTCCCCCAGGGAAAGAGAACGCAGAGATGTGAAAATATTTCCTGTGTCCTCTTCCGCGTGTGGGTAAGTGGATGAAAGCGCCTCTTTCTGGCTGACTCCAGGCCCCAGACTTTTGCTAAATTATACTCTGTCTTTATTAAAAATGTACTTTATACTCTGAAACTAAATGTTTTCCCCTCAAATATAGGGAGCAGAGCAATGCTCCAGTAAAGACGTGTATCGAGCCTGCTGAAAAAGGATGCATGAGAAGTAATACTTGATGGGAAAATGCATGAGGCTGAAGTTGCATATGTTGCTGGGCATACCTGTCTAGGTGGAACCAGAGTGGGGCTTCCACACTCCACAGAAATTGGCAGGGGCGTCATGTACTGTGCAGGACCACAGGGGACAGAGAAAATCATGCTCAAGGCGCCTATGCAAGACGTACCAAGAGAACACAATTTTTTTTCCCACCTTAATAACAAGTCCTTTCTATCTCATCGCATGACTCTTATTTGTATACTTCTCAAAAACGAGTCGCTCTGTCTTCTGTTTTCTGTATACAGTAGGTCTATCTTCTACATATAATAGAGCCATATTCTGTACAAAAAAAAAAAACCTCACTAAATTCACTTGTATCTTTACCAGTATAATTTTTTAGTTAATCTAGGCAAACAGCAAATGTTATTACATAGAAATTATGTGGACTTGACTGTCCACTTACTTTTTACGATTGATATCATGGGAATAGATTTATTTCTTTAAACCTCTTACTAATTACTTTAGAGCAGTATTCTTTAGATTTAGGTAGCTTTTCAGATGCCATGGTCCTCGTTCAATAATTTCAATATTGATTGATGCGATCGATTTGTCCGCTTTGCATTTCCAGGAACTTAGAAAGGGTTCGGCGATCTTGAAGATAAATACAAGTGCACCCCTTCTCGCCTTCTGGCTCAGGGGAAGCTCCGAGTCTGAGGGCGCCTTGTTTACTTTCACTGCAGCCCCTACCCTCCGCCATCCCGTTGAACCTGCCGTGACCTCTTTTGACCAAGCCTCTTCATCCACAAGGCAGCCAGAGAGCATCTTGAGGCCAGATGTGCACCCCCACACCCAGCGTTCCTGGGCTCAAATTCATAAATCCCCTGCTCCCCGCACTGACTGCTTTCTCGTGGCGAACAAATGCCTCTTTGGACCGCTGCTCCCTGACCCACTTCCAAGGCAGGGAGGTGATTGGCCATTTTGTGAAATGACACAAGATAGATGAGGTGTCATCATCCCCAAACCCAAGAAGCTGACAGTTAGGCCTGATGCCCATACTCTCCATCTCCTTCTTTAGCAAGCATCCGGCTGATGGAGTTACCCTATATCACCACTGGGTCCAAGGATGAACTTGATCTCAGCAACACGGGATGTGTTTTTGCATCCCGTCCACAAAGGCCAGAACACCATGGTGCCTGTCCAGTCCCCTTATTTATCCTCTGGGTCCATATTATTTTGTCTGGTTTCTTTTGTCTATTGAGACCTTTAAAACATGCTTAGTAATGAAAAATCCTTGAATGCAGCACATTAGCTCCAGAGAAGCCAGTTTTCATTATTACTCTTTCATATCCATCTTGCCAGAGGGAAGCCATTTATATATGTCAAGGCACAGTTTCTGCTCCCTCATTCTTTTCCCTTCACTTCTGGGGCCGTAAACGGGTTGACAGGTGTATAGCACTTAATGAAGGATTTCCATCTTTAATTTCTCACCTCATCCTCTCTACAGCCCTGTGAGATAGGTATTACTGGTATATTTCACAGATGAGAAAAGCAAGGCTCAGAGAGGTGGAAGCAACTTGTAAAATATCACAAAACCCACGTTGGGTAGGGCTGCTTTTCTGAACCCAGAACTTCCACTGCCTCATCCTAAGAATTTTCTGCTGTATCATTTCCAGGTCTTTGGAGGGTGTCTGGTTCAGTCCTTTTCTTGTTTTGATGAGTGAACGGAGCTAATTATCTATTTGCAAACAGGTAATAGTAGAGCTGGGCAGGGTCAGGTCCTTCCTGCTCTTAAACCACACATCTTTCTACGCCCCTCTGCTCCCATCACAGCCCTTCTCTCCCCTTCCCTGTCCTGGTACCTGAGCAGCACACCTATCTGCCTGTGTCTCCTGGGTCCTAGCACAGCTTGCTATGGAAAGCCCAAGATCCTTGGTACCCAAAACATGGAGGCAGTGAATCCCAAGTAAACCCCTCCCATCTCTCATATTTAGCTCCTCAGCATCTGTGGACCTCTCTCTGATTCTCAGAGTCTTTTGTAGGATAAATTAGCAAGTTCTAAGGAATGAGTTCCTAAGATAATGGATGTGGTCTCGGGTTCCAGGACAGACCAGACATTGCTCAGGATGGTGATTTTTTTTTTTTTTCACTTTTTCTCATGAACCTTGGTCTCTGCCTTCTACACAGTCCTGCAAAAAATGAGACTGAACGGTGAGGGTATTAATCTCCGAAGCAGAATTTGAGCATTGCTCATCCTTCGGATCACTTTGGTAACAAAAAGACACCTAAGAGTCTTGATGTCAAAGGTGTCTCCCCCACTACCAATATTTCTTCCCCATAATTCGTGGGAAACCTAGTGCCCAACATTGATAAAGAACAAGAGAACTTCGTATTTCTATTGTTCTTTACAGTTTCTAAAATCCTTGCAGGACAACTTTTTTTTTTTACACTCCCATTTATAGATAATGAAACTGAGTTTCAGACACCTTAGAGAGTTTGCCTAAGAGAGCCTAAATTATAGTCTGCCCAATCCCGCTGCTGTATGACAGTGATACCCCAAGGGCAAGCCCTACATACCGTTGGGGGAGATCTCACAGACCTTGATCAAAATCACCAGGGTTTATTGACCACGTAGGTTCCATGAGAGGCACTGGCGAATGTTCGAAGGGCTTATTAGGCATAGTCTCTCAAGGAACGTTCTCTGTTCTTACAAGAGGATACTGCTTTTATGTTGCTTGGGGTCAGAGCTGTGGATGACTCCAGGAACCACCATCTACCTGATGTTTTGGGGAAAATAAGAGTTTTTTCCCCGATGTCATGTGCGGGAAGTAGTCACAGTGATTTTTATTCAAATGACTAGAATCATAGTTTTACAACCAAAAACCTTCAGCCGAAGCTGAAACTGGATCTGCCTTTTGCTGTCATTCACCCTCACCCATGTGCCCCCAACATTCCCAGCTACTTGCTCTCCATCCCTTTCTGAAACAGAACCAGGAAGAATTTCACCTCGTGAAGCTATTGGTTGGATTTTGTCACAAGCCTATGTTATTGGTAAGTTCTATACCAATAGAATAGCTCTCCTCAGACTTCGTGAGCCTTCATTTTCAGCTTGATGAGGAAACCAGGGCCAGAGAGGCAAGGAGTCATGCTTCCTAACTGGGCTGACGGAGCCAGGAACAGTATGACCGTTGGACCTTCCTGATTGCCATTCCCCGGACGAGTGCAAGGGCTCAGATCCTCAGGGCCACCACCTGCCTGGTTCTCCTCTCTGTCCAGACTGGATTTGGGTGGGACAAGATCACCAGGGTGGTGCTTGGGTATTTCTGAGTCACCACGGTGATGAACCGCTATTTGTCACCCTTTATAATAATTCCTTACCTGTCCACGAGCTCTGTGAGGTGAGGGGCCCCATTTGCCTGGCCTCGCAGTGTAACCCAGGACCAGGCACCATCCCTGGCAGATTCTGAATGAATAAAAAAATCAACTCTAATTCCCATTGCCCTCAGGTCCTCTGTCTCATAGCCCCATTCCATGAGTGTGCCCAGTCCCCCATCCATGGTCACACAAACATGCCCCCAAAGTGATGGGCTTCTGGTTTTAGAAATCCAAGATTCCTGTGACCGGTTTGATCATCCACACCCAAGAAGCAGAGAATTAAGGTTCGTGCTTGAACCTTCCTCTTCTCTTCCTCAGAGATCATTGTCAAATTTTTCAACTAGGAAAAAAAATCGGGAAAGGAATATTAAATGCAAATGGACTTTGGCAGGTTGAGTGATTGTCAGGCAGCTACAAGAACAAACTTCTGTGTCCACTCTGGAGGAGGCAAAGTTTCAGCTCTAAGTGGGAGATTTATTTTTTTAGGTCAGGTGTTTTTTGAAGTTTGCAGATGGCAATTTCATTTGCATTTAATGTCCTTCAGATTATTTCCTTTCTGTTGTGCTAAACACCTCTCTCAGTTGGGTCTAATTTGATGAGGTCATGCTGTGACCCTTGACCCTTGGGATCTTAAATGAAACCATCTGACCAGAAAGGGGAGAGAGAGCATTCTTCTTGTTCGCAGACATTTGATATTTGCAGATGTGCGGTCAACATTGCTAACTACCCACTTGCCAGTTTAGCTCTTGATTAGAAGTGGAACTAGTGAATTTCCCAAGAGCGCAGCATTTAAAGAATAAATGAGTCCAATTAATCCTTTGTCACATTCTTGTCAAAATAAAAGCACTACGCCAAAGAAAGAAAAACAGCAGTCTGTACCTACAGAGGGCAATTTGGGATATTAGCGAACAATTCATCTTGGAAAACACCTAAACATTGCAGTCTACAAAATATTTTCAGAGTGTGCTGCCAGTGAATTGAGATTTACTGGGTAAAGGCAGGCAAAGACTCACTCCTACGTTACAGAAAATGCTACTGGTTGCATCAGGTCCTTGTCGTTATAAGTTGGGGGAAAGGAACTAACTCCTTAATTAAAACTCCAAACAAAAATTGAGAAAGCAGGTGTGTAAGCGGAGGGTGAGATCTTCCCAGAAGAATCACATTTTTCTGCTTGGTTAGGCATTTGAATTGCAGCCTTGTAAACATTTTTGCAAGAATGCTTATTTTTTTTTTCTCCTGGAGTTTACCATACATCTGTCTTTTTCGATATACAAGATTCCACCTGATTCGATTCTTTTCTATTCTTTGTTTATCCCTGACGTGATAGAGCCTGTAAGGTATCATTCCGGGAAAAGATCTGGATATCTCAACTTTCTACCCAGAAAAAATATCTGCTTCCGCGGTAGTGATTAAACTACTGCCTGGGCCATGTCATCGCTTTTTACTTCTGATTAAATTTAAGGCTGGTATTAAACTGTGTATTAGGGAAATATTATGAAAAATGGTTTGAAGTCGGTTTCACTTTTATGCTGTGCAAGTATGAAAGATTTGATCAAAGCTCATTGCATCTTTCTGCTGATTTAGATGTGGGAGTTTCCTTGGCATGGCTCAGAGCTAAGGGAACAGAACCAGGACAGGTGACTGATTCACTCAGGTGGCAGGGAGGGGAGTGTGACATAGAGCAGAGATTGTAAATCGGCTTCCTGTGGCTTGCATAGTGCTTTTAATATTTTGAATTACTTAATGTTTAACATTCCAAAGTTGGATTTCTGTCTTCTCTTAAAAAATCCAAAGATCTGTCAACGCTGGCCCTGCCTTCTCACGGCAGAGGTAGGCTGGAAGAGAGTGGTGGCCGTCCCCTTTAGGGGAACACGTGGCCCCCACCACCTCCCGGTGTTCACACCCTATCCTCCTTAGCTCTTTGACTGTCCCTGACAATTCCTCTAGCTTCTGAATTTGAGACCCCTGACGTGGTGGAATAAATGCACCTTTAGTGTCTGATGGGCCTGATTTAAATCTTGGCTCTGCCCCAGATTATGTGTTGGACCAGATTCATTTTACTTTTTGTTTTTTTAAATGAATGCGTGTTAATTCTAGAATGACTGAAGGTAAAGATAAATATAAAGCAGATAAAAGGAAACATCCAGTTTAATGACTGTAATATGTAGGTATATAGATCCTGAATTTTTTTCTGTGATTTCTTAATATGATTGAGATAACACGGTATCTATAATATGTACCTTGCTTTTCACTTAATGTCAGGATACTAGCTTTGATAAACATCATATTTAACAGTGTATAATATATGTATGGTGTGAAATATTATATTATGTGAAATGATTAATATAATTAATGTAATATATGCTAAAATATAATACATAATATAATATAATTAATATACTACATTACATTATATAATACATAATGTATTGCATATGTTATATATCTGTATATTATATATATATATAGATATAATAAGTTACTGTTATATGTGTATCACTTGTAATACTTCTGTGTGCCAGGCACTGATCTATACGTATGATTTGATTCCTTGATCTCACCCTCATCACGATGCTGCGAGGCAGCTATTGTTGTGCCCATTTCCCAGAAGAGGAAGCTGAGGTGCAGAGGCGCTAAGTGTCAGCTGTGAGTGTGCACACTCGCCCACTCTTCTCTGCCACCTCTCAGGGATAGAAATTGTTCCAAATAAGCTAAAACAAATTAAAAATCATCACTGTGGCTTGAGAGAATATGTTTTATTATAATATTTTACCCAAATAACAGTAACAGAAGACTAATTAAAATAGAGGATAAGGTCATGAGCACTTGTACCGCCCTTTCTGTCATCACTTAAAACATCAATTTCCTTTCCATCTCTGTTCTTCTAAAATGTAATTTTGAGTACACACATGTTGTAATCACAGCATGGATTTAATTTTGTATTTCACTTTATCCAATTAATATTATATCCTAAGCATTTCTATGCTGCTACCTAGTCATTACAACCATACTTTAAAATTATGCAATAATATTTTATCAAGTGACTAACTTGTAATCTACTTAGCCATATTAAACATTATTAAACATATATAAACATTATTTCTAATTTTCTTCACAGCTATAATTTACACTGCAATAAACACATTTACTCATGTAGCTTTTTATTTTGAGTAGAATTTTGTAATTAATTTAAAACAAAATAATTACCTTGGTGGATTTTTTTGTTTGTTTGCAAAATTTAATCCTACAATTTATAGTGCTTTCATGGTGCTTTAATTATGACCAAGTGACTGCACTGGAAGATGATAGAGAAACAAAAAAATAGCTATGTGTAAAATTTGTAAAAATAATACAAGAGATGCTTTGGGAAGGAGATAATTGATAATTGTTTATTTTCAAAGCAGCATCTCAAACTCAGTTTTCTTTTTAAAAAACGGAAGTTCCTCAAAAGCCAGTTTATTTGGCATTGATCACAATTTCTTTTTGAACTTGTGATCTAAGGGTTCGAGGCCATTCTGAGTGGAGCTGATAGATCTGGTACTGCAGGACTACAGAGGTAGATATTTCCCTATAAATATAAAGACCAACAAATGCAAGGAAGAAAACATTCATAGGGAGTTCCCATTGTGGCACAGCAGAAACGAACATGACTCGCATCCATGAGGATGTGGGTTTGACCCCTTGCCTTGCTCAGTGGGTCAGGGATCCAGCGTTGCCATGAGCTATGGTGTAGTCACAGACCTGGCTTGGATCCTGCGTTGCTGTGGCTGTGGTTGTGGTTTAGGCCAGCAGCTGCAGCTCTGATTGACTCCTAGCCTGGGAACTTCTATATGCTGTGAATGCAACTCTAAAAAGCAAAAAGAGAGAGAGAGAGAAGAAAAGAAAAAGAAAACATTGTTTAGCCTGAGGAAGAAGAGATCTGGAGAGAGAACCTGTCCCAACCATCTCACTTTGCCAGGGACTGAGGCTTTTCCAGGACAAGGGACTTTAGTGCTGATGATGCGAGGAAGGTTCCAGGCAAACCAGGAGGAGCTGATCGCCCTGGAAAGAATTTGACGCTTTCTGTAAATCCTCCAAGGACAGAAGCGGGGCCAAGAGGATGGACGTTACCCAAAGGCAGATTTCTCCAGTGTAGCATCCAGTGGCATATTGCGGCTGTGACGGAATGGACCGGGCCTCTGCATATATTCAAGTGAAAGCGGGGCAACCACATGTTAAATGTGCAAAAGAGCAATGATTCTCAAATTGTGCTCGATTAGAATCATCTGGGAAGCATTTACAGCTCCCCATGCTCAGAAACATCCTCTAACAATTAAACCAGAATTACTGGAGGTGGGCTCAGACTTCAATTGTTTTAAAAGCCCCTCAGGTGATTGACATGTAGGATTAGGGCTGAGAACTTCTGCTAGGGATGATATTTCTTCGAGTCTAATGTGTGTGTGAATTACCTGGGGATCTGATTGAATGCAGACTCGAGATCAGTAGGGCTGAGATCCCACATGTCCAAAAAGCTCCCAAATGATGATGGCGATGCTACTGGTTTAGCGACCAGTGTGAGTAGCGAGTGCGGAGGAGAGACTTGAGTGTTTTGAGCCATGAGGAGAGTATGTGTGTGGTGGCGGACAGAGAGGGGACCAGGTAAGTATTAGAGGCCTACCCAACTCTGACGGTTCTGAGTGGTGTTTTTTTTTTTTTTTTTTGATCACAAAATATGTCTTCTTCAAAGATTGGTTTTTCTGTTTGTTTGTTTGTTTTTGTTTTTTGTCTTTTTGCCATTTCTTGGGCTGCTCCCAAGGCATATGGAGGTTCCCAGGCTCGGGTCGAATCGGAGCTGTAGCTGCCAGCCTATGCCAGAGCCACAGCAATGCGGGATCCGAGCCATGTCTGCAACCTACACCACAGCTCACAGCAATGCCAGATTCTTAACCCACTGAGCAAGGCCAGGGATTGAACCCACAACATCATGGTTCCTAGTTGGATTCATTAACAACTGAGCCACAACGGGAACTCCCTCAAAGCAGTTTTTAAATGTCACTCTTTGAAAAATAAAATCTAAAACCCATCCCATTTACGACATGATATGTGTGCTATGTTTTAGATCACGATCAAAATTGTTACACAAACAAATCAAACAATTCAAAATTTAATCTCTTTAGTTAATATAAATTAGTCTGTCCTGGAGCTTCCATTGTGACTCAGCAGAAATGAACCTGGCTAGTATCCATGAGGATGTGGGTTCAATCCCTGGCCTCGCTCAGTGATCCAGTGTTGCTGTGAGCTGTGACGTAGGTCGCAGATGCACCTTGGGTCTTGCATTGCTGTGGTTGTGGTGTAGGCTGGCAGCTGTAGCTTCAATTCTACCCCTAGCCTGGGAACTTCCATATGCTTCGGGTGCACCCCCCCCCCCGAAAAAAATTAGTCTGTCCTCATTAAAAAAAAAAAAAAAAAACCATGAGAAGATTTGTTATCACAGGTCTTCTCTGATGGCTTACTCATGGCACAAAAAACTCATTTGTACTTTGCTTCCAGAAGTTTTTGGCTGAGAGGAGACACTGGTCTTCAAGAAAGAGTCCAGATGCCGGTGTACCCTTCTGACAGATGAGGGTCCTTGAACCCTTCTATGCTTGGGGGATCTGACCCAGAAAACAGAAAGACCCAGGCTCCATAGTTGTAGCCAATCTCTTTCTCTTGACCATCAGGGTCCATCAAGAGAGAACTAGTAGAGAGACTGGGTCTTCCAGAAGGTGCCATTCAGGCTTCTTTGAGGGAATCCGAAACCCACTCCAGAGCCTCAAAGGCTGTGTAGCTTGATGGTTAAAAACAGGATATGGGAGCAAAACCTTGGGGTTGACACCTGGTTCCATCACTTCTTGGTTGTGTTTCCATGATTAAATTACTTCTCTTTGCTAAGGGGGTGGCTGTCCCTCTCAGAGACCTGAGGATGCTAGGGGAGTTCTGTTTCTCTTCACGTTGGTTCAGGGAGCTCAGTTTGCCAGGCAGAGGGCACCTGCCACAAGACCCTGGCACCAGAACCACTCACTCGAATTCTCCTCTAGTGGTTTTATTACTATTTCTCTCTTCCAATGGAAATGCTTTTCCAAAGTATTAAATATGTCAGGACTTTGAGGGGGTAAAAAATGTAGATAATTTTTCATCTTCCCCCACCCCATGCATCCCTGACTAGTCCTCAGACCCACTGGCCATTATACCCAAGGGAAAGAAAGTCAGGGATCAAGAGTGGAGGGGGAGTCAAGAGTGGATGGGGAGAAATCTCAGAAGAGAGGATTTGAGAGTTTGCTGCTCTGAAGGGGTAAGGACCTTGCCCCACCCCCTGGCCCTTCTAGTTGATGTTTCAAATCTGCCCAGGTCCTTGCTTGTGGGAGAGAAGAGCCCACTCACTCTCTAAGGACCTTCTCTTTCCAACATCGCAGTGACCCCACAAGGAAACTAAAGCCCCTTCCTCTGTCAACTGACGTGCTGCTCTGTGCCTTAGTCTTCGATGAAAGAGGAGACGCCCAATGTCAGACACCCAAACACTGGCATCAGAGGCAAAGAACAATGCGATCTTCTAAGACTGAAACAAATTTAACTCCGAAATCCTGCCGGTATGGATGTTAGATATTTTGAACAGGGAGAAAGGAAGTATTGTTTGTGGGGCTCTAACTCTTTGCCAAATTCTTACTCAAACCACCTCATTTAACCTTTACAGCCACATTCTGAAATGGGAGTTATGTGTACTTTCTCCATGAAAAAGGCAAGATTCAGAGAAGGTGGCTGATTATCCAAGATGAACAATAAACTGTAGACCGTGAACTCAAACTTGTGTTTCAGGCTCCAATTTTCCTGCTCCTGATTCCACATTAATAGCTCAGTAAATACATAGGTACTGACATTTTATCTTTCTAAAAATATGGACCTGTGTGTGTGTGTATATATATATGTATGTATTTAAATATGTATTTTCTCTAGGTATATTTATATATGTATTTCTGTGCATGTGTGTATATATACGTATTTCTCTCTATATATGTATTTATAAACATATAAAGGAGCATGGGATTTGTTCCACAGAAAGAATTACTGTGGGATTTTGCTGTGTTTTCAAAGTCTTCTTAGCGAGCCTGTTTTCCTTTACGCAGGCATCAAACATAAATAGACATATTAAGGGTTCTTCCTGGGATCTTCAGTTCCTCTGAGAAAAGGATGTAGTTTGGATTTTCTCCCCAGAGAAATGCACAGCACACCTGCACTCAAACATGCGTAGAGGTCCCCGACTCACAGGTGCGCTGAAGCCTGTGGTTATTAGGAAGTTTCAAGACAGGAGTTTTTCTTGCTGCCCCAACTCTCCCTTTTAGCTTTCCTGGAGACCAGCTTCCAAGAAGACAGATGCGTACCTGTCAGTCATCTATTTATTGACTCTGCCAATGGCCTGGGCTGGGCATTGAGAATACAAGAGAGAAGAGACATGCCTGCGGCCCTCGGGGAGCAGTGGGTTCATGAGGAGATAAACAGGTAAGCAGACTGTTACAGGGCATCAGTTTGGTGGAAGAGAAATGCTGGTGTAGAGGTTGGGGAGACCAAGGGCGGAGCCAATGCTGCAGAGATCTCTAGACTTGATGACACGGTAAATGCTGTGGACTTTTGTCATCACTTTTGCTGGCATTTGATTCCCCCTCCTCGACTAGGATGATATCACCCCCTAAAACAGGCCTGCTTCATATAATTTATAGCCCTCTTGCTTCTATCGGAGCTCTAAGTACCAGGTTCTGGTGTGCCAACTTTCCTTGCATTTAGGGCACAACACGTAGCTTAAGCTTCACCAATCCCATGGTGAGGAACCCTCCATCTCAAATCAGTGGCTGGTGCAGCAAAGAAGCAGGTTCCACCTGGGGTCTAGGGTTTGGCAGCAGCAGCAACAATTGCATCTATTCTCCAAGAGTGGCCATTGGCAGAGGTTCGAGGGGCAGCAACTGACGTCTGGTGTCGGTGATGGAGGGCACTGTGGGACAAACTTGGGCATCTGTGTCCTGTGGCTGTCACCATGGTATCTGCCAGCCTGATTCTACAGCATCACCTCAGCCTTGTTCTCGGCTCCCTGTCCCCAGCCATGTTTACTGAGCCCCCTGCAAAATACTGTCATTTGCCCAATGCCTTCTGCAATGTAAACATCTAGTGTCAGTTTCTGTGCCTTGCTTGCATCTAAAAGCCCAACTGGTGATGTTTTTTCTTTGACTAGCACGGGGCGGAGAGGCGATTTTGATGGATGCATTTGAACTCCCATGGGGTTACCCGGCTATTCTGTAGAAATGAGGATGTTTCTAGAGGCTGGCAAGAAGAGAACTGAAGTATATATTGCTGGCTCATTTTTGTAGGAAGTTATTTTTCTCAGCCCTCACTTTCTGGCAGTTGGTCTCTAGGTTTTTATATAGGCAAATTATCTGGTGTGATTTTTCCACTCTCATTTTAAACTTGACTAGAGTTCAGCTGACATGCCTTTAGGGAGGGTTTCACGTGGTGCACGCAATGGAGGCAGCAAGGATACACGTACAGAACTAAGTCTGTGCAGTGAAATCTGTGCTGCTCTGAGGGCCCTTCAGGTCTGGTTGTGAAGATAAGTCATACACACGTGTCAAGATAAAAACTCAGTCCCTGAAAACCTACTCTGTGAGCAACACAACAAAAACGAGTGATATTTCACAACCAGAGGGGTGGGATTTGTAGATTCTCCACATTCTAAAACATCCTCACCTTAGAATCCAGCTTAAATCCTGACAGTTAAACCTAAGAGGGACATAGTTTGACAGTCTGCTTTGACAATTAAGTTGTACGTCGCAGTCAACTGCTGTCTCTCACATAGAAACTGTCACATATAAGATTTTAATCTCACCCCTTACTCATCATTACAGCTCGATCAACTTTTCCCGGATGAAATCCACAAAGGCAGGACAGACGGGCCAGCTAGAGAACCATTTGGGGTTTCTATTTTGATGTCGGGCACATCGGAGGTCTCATTGTGGTACAAACCCTAGTCTTGTCGCTATTGGACAGAATCGCCTGGTTCCCTTGAAACCTCACCTTGATTGGTTCCCAGAAAAACGAAAAACAGGAAGAGGATGAGAGCCAGGGGCTGAATTAGAAGCGTGTGTGTTGAACTCTTAAAGAAAGCTCGTACAAGTTTGTCCCTGGGTGGTGCCATTAACACACGTTTTTGGATCTTAGCACCAAATTTAAAATAAAAGTTTACACAAAACACGAGCGGAAATAGATTATATGAACCTTGCATCTAGAGGTGCCATCTGTTCAAGTTTTCACCCTCACAGTCAGAGTGTTAATACTTCCTGGGCGAAGATACCAATTGTCAGCATTTCCATCGTTGGGAGTTACCAGCAGTTCATTTGTTATCCTTTGGCCTAAGTCAGCTGAAATTGTCTGAGTACAGATGTCTTGAGTTTTCTGTGTATGTTCAATCACCTCCTTGTTTGAGGACTTTTCCTTTCAAAAGTGTATTAGGAGACGGACAGAATTTGGAACTGACTTGCTTATGGTTTTCCAAGAAATCTGGGGGGAAAGGAGGAAGGTACAGAGGATTAAATTCCCCTATAGAACAGTTGGTATCTATCTTTATGATGAACTTCAGCAAGACTTAAATGAGTTTTAAAGGCCTCCATAAAAGAACTAGGGAAAGTCATCGGGGGAAGGAAGAATACAATATTTCTACTGCAACTGCCAGTGATCTTTATAAACCCTAATTAAGCCCTGATGGGGTATAAAATATCCCAATTTTTATAAATGACTCTGTCAACTAGACAATATGCAATGTTTAAATCCCCATGAGATTCATATTCATTTTCAAGTGCATTTTAGTGAAGGTAAGAATATAAATACTCAATTTGAATAGTATTTCACTGGAAGAAGAAAATAATCTGTGACTTATTTCTGTTCAAAGGCAAATAGCTCTAGTTTCTTGGAGTGTGGCTCTTCCTCTCGGATTTGCAAAGGAAAACCGCATAGCATTGCTGTGATGGCATCACCATCATTAATGCTCTTAAACCAGCTGCTGTTTTCTCTGCTTTTTCCCACCACCAAGCAAGTGTGTAGATTTTAAAATTAATAAAATTATTTCTCCCTAGGCTCATGCATTAGTTAATTAAAATATTAATGAACTCATATTTTGAAATATATTTTTACAAATACCATTGATTAGGATTTTTAAAATATAGGCTCTGCCCATATTCAAAGGTGAAAAGAAAAGAATATGAAACAAACAACAGTTAAAGAAAAAAAACAGCACGTAGATATGGCGGAAAGCATGGCTAAAGTAGTCACAAGAACTGGGCAAAAAATCTTCATGGACACACAATGAGTAAAATCAACACAATTTTTTAAATGATATCCTTTTCAAAAAGTGACATACGTGCCGGAGGAGATGTGACAACAACCTTGCCTGTGAATATGACCAGAGGAAAATTTTGGCACCAACACGCTGAACATCCCAAGAAAATCTGTGCAGTGAAAGGAAACTAAAGACCAGGTCAGGGGGACGGGGGCGGGGGGGGGGGGTGGCAACTGAGCAGCCCCGTGGGGGTGTGTGGTCTATGGCTGAGCTTAACTTCCAGCCAATAAGAGACACAGGCAGAACCAGCTCAGATGTGCTGCCTGGAGCTCCATGGGCCTGGAGCTCTGGCCTGAGGGTTCAGGCCCAGGAATGGGGAGGTTGGTCAAGCCAGGTGAGCCAGGGGACACTTTGTTAAGATATTTTGCCTCCCTTGGTTCTGAATCCATCCTTGCTCCTGGATTATTTTTTGATTACAACTTGGCTTCCTGTGGGAGTTCTCATTACCACCTCCACACCCACTCAGCCTCAAGATGTCCAATCCTTTATTCTCTATTCCCTGTGCTGAATATCTACATGCATCATCTTCCCACAGTCCTTAGAGGTAGATGCTAGAATCATCTCCATTTGGTAGATGAGGAAACTGGCACAGAAAAGTGAAGTAAATTGTCCAAAGTCACACAGGGACTAAGTAGCAGATCACACATGGCCCAAAGTCACACTCAAACTCAGACCCAAGTCCAAATACTTTGCTATTTTTTTATTTTATGATTTTTATTTTTTCTGGTATAGTTGATTTACAGTATTCTGGCAAATTCTACTGTACTGCAAAGTGACCCAGTCATACATATATATATGTATTCTTTTTCTCACAGTATCCTGCATCATGTTCTATCACAAATGACTGAATATAGTTCCCTGTGCTATAAAGCAGGATCTCATTGCTTATCCACTCCAAATGCAATTGTTTGCATCCATTAACCACAGACTCCCGGTCCATCCCATTGCCTCCTCCTCCCCCTTGGCAACCACAAGTTTGTTCTCCAAGTCCATGAGTTCTTTTCTGTGGAAAGGTTCATTTGTGCCTTATATTAGATTCCAGATATAAGTGATAGCATATGGTATTTTTCTTTCTCTTTCTGACTTACTTCACTTAGTATGAGAGTCTCTAGCTCCATCCATGTTGCTGCGAACGGCATTATTTTGTTGTTAACCACTATTCAATTCATACTGGTTGCCTTGGCTGCTTGTTAGAATATTTCACAAGGGACCAACTGGTATATGATTATTAATAATCAGGGTTGGTCTCTTGTGAATCTGGTTGACTTGGGCCAGTCTCCAAGAGACAAATGAACTCTAGGTTATTGTTCTAGAATAAAGCATTTGACTTATTTAGTTGTGTGTAAGTATATTTAACAAAATAGGCATTCAATAAATGTTAGCCATTATTATCATGATTATTAACACTTGATTTCGTATGAGTTTGGCTAGCTTAATGTAGTCCTTAAGAGAAAAATCATCTCTGGTTTATTTTTCTAGAAAGCATCCAGTTTCTAAAACAACAAGGCTGCCAGACCAGGCTTGGTCTGAATTTCTATCACAGAGCTATGCTGGGAAGTCTGTCTGCGCAAATCTATAACACTTCTTTACCTCAGTGTTTTGAATTACAACAATCCATAATCATGACAGCTAAAATAAAGTCGAGCAAGATCAGAAATTACCTAAGAAGTGAAATAATTATACCAAAAACAGTAAGGAACTACATGTTTCAGTTGGACACTAAATCTAGTCCTGAGCTCCCTGATAGCGAAGGTGAAAAGGAAAACCCAGCAAGACATGTACCTTTCATTGTCTGGTAAAAAGTAGTTTTACTACTTCTTCAGGAGGGGCAAACTTCCTGGCTTTGAATCTTAGACAGAGTTTATTATGTAGAACCTCATCAAATAACATTTAATAGGGAAATGAACATCATGAAGAAGTAGTTTTATGCAAGATCCAGACACGCTATTTATACCGGAGCTTCTAATTCTAACCTATGATAGAAGGCTAGATACCTTGTTAAAGCACTTTTTTAGCAGAGGCGGCATGTACATCACAGTCTGCTGCTTTGACTTGACATCAGGTGAAGCAAAAGGGACTGAGAAGAACATGCCTTAGGCATCGCCATCAAGTATCTGTAGCCTCAGTCATGTTTTGATGGGCAATACAGAGGGTCCATTCAAAACTGAGCTGTCTGTGAGAGGTGATTGCAAAGAGCTCTCTGCTGATTGTAAGGAAATTTATGTCTTGCGGCTGCCAAGTTGGGATTAGACAGCAAGACTGATTTTTGTAATATTTAGGAAGCCCAACGTGCCTTTTTGTCCTGGCAGAGGACCGTCTCAATTATATTTGTATACACATTATATGTTATGATTATATATATACAATATACACATATATCTTTCTATATGTAGATGTATATGTGTGTGTGTATGAATATATACATCTGTATGTGTCTACGTGTAAATGTAAACATCTGTGTGTATATTTGTGTGTATATATTTTGATTCCATATACGTTTTTTTTTTAGTTTCCCTGCAAAAGAAATTCAAAAACTCTCATTTCATAAATTATTTTTTCTACCTAGCGTTTGATTGTCTATGTTTGAAAAAATTAATTTAACGATATTTTCATTGTTTCCCAAAGAACGTATGATGCCAAGTTAAAAATATTTAGGTCTTTACTGTGTTAACATGGACACATCCTCATCCGTAATTCTCTGGGTAGCTCATGACTGTTTCTTCCAGATAAATCCAAGAAGTGGGATGGCTGATTGAAGGATGGAGACGGTTTCAGAACTTCGAGTATAGATTTTCCAGAAAAGCTAAATACCAATATCACCCCTGGCAACAGGCTTGCGTGGTGTTGTGATTTAGGAATAGCAGCAGTCATGCTGGTTCCTCTCTTCCAGGCACCTGCACTTTGCCCCATTGTTTATAGACGTCTCTCCCCTAGTCCTCCCAACCACCTTGCAAGGTTGGTCATCCTTTCCCCAAAGGCCTCCCCTTTCAAACGAGGGCCTGAGGCTCAAAGAGACCCAGTTGTCCAGAGTTGCAAAGCCAGGAACAAGGCGTGCTGGAATTGGAGATCCTTCTCTGGGGAATCTCCTGCCATAGGCCAGAATGCTTCCTACACCCAAGCTCCAGTCCGCTTCTTCCTCAGGAGAGGGAATATCCCACTGTCCCACTCTGCTTCTTTCACGCCTGGTTTGGGGTCCCCTTTCCTGCTATCTGAACCTAACAAGGGTGCCTCATCCTACTCCTTTACATTTAAAATGGGATTTTGAACCCATCACAAGGCCCTCCTGGCTTTGGTTGGCAGGCGATGTCGTTTTAAGGTGAAAAGGATTGTGCTGGGCCTCTCTTTAGATTATGAGTATAAAACTTGGGTTCCTCAATACTGGTTCAGCCACAATCCAACAGCACAGAACTTCTGAGTTGTTTTGTTTTGTTTTGTTTTGTTGTCTTTTTGCTATTTCTTTGGGCTGCTCCCGCAGCATATGGAGGTTCCCAGGCTAGGGGTCGAATCAGAGCTGTAGCCACCAGCCTACACCAGAGCCACAGCAACGCAGGATCCGAGCCGCGTCTGCAACCTACACCACAGCTCACGGCAACGCCAGATCGTTAACCCACTGAGCAAGGGCAGGGACCGAACCCGCAACCTCATGGTTCCTAGTTGGATTCGTTAACCACTGCGCCATGACGGTAACTCCCTGAGTTATTTTTGATCCCGGTGTGGGAGGACCCAGCCTCCAAGGGGGCAGGAGAGGATGGGCGAAGCAGCAGCAATTCTATTAATTAATAAAACACAAACTTTCTTCTGGTCTCGTATTCAGGAATAATGCACTTTGTGGCATTAGTCCTTTTTTGCTTAGAGGAGTACCAGGACTCGTAGATGTTTCCGTGAGCCAGATTTCATGGTCTGGGTCAGAAATCTCTCTAAATCCTCCTAAGCTATGCTTCGTTCTGTAGGATGCATTCTTGAATGCTCATGGGGCTTATCCATCAAACTCCCTCAGATGGCTGACGTTTCTCTCTCTTCCCACCCCCGAGTTAGGAGAATACAGATGACTTTAAATGCTGGGTTAAATTCAGCCCTTTAGGTCCAGAGCCCAGAACTCAGATGAACAAGAGTTATAATGGCAGAGGCACCAGGGCTGCCAGTCCCGCCTTCTTCTTGGTTAAATTCATGATTGCCCCCCTGAACCCAGCTGCTACCCTGGCCTTGATCGTGACCATCTTGGGCCTTGGAGGACTTGCAGCCACTGATGCTCCGCTCAGCCTCCACAGCTCATATGAGGTCATTCCCCTTCCTTTGAAGGCATCATTGATGAACACAGGTTTCCCTCCTTTCCCAACTTCTCTGTCATTGCCTTTTTAACGCTTTTGCCAGAAAGAAGCTTGGCTGCCCACCGATGAGTCAACCTGATCCCAATTCACACCTTAGTGCCAATGCTGAAGACTTCTGAACAGGGATGCTCAGGGACCAGCCAGCCCCTTCAGAAAGAGAACATCTCCCACGAATGAGAATCTCCTACTAACGTTGCCACTTCAAGGTCCCCTGTCCTTATAGCACTTACATTTTATAAATGTACATTCTAGCAAGTTCCTAAAAGGAATCACGGGTCAGGCAAATGGCAACCTTAAAATTAATTTGAAAATCTTCTCTTCCCTTATACTAGACTCAAAAATAAACTCCAAATGGGTAAGAGATTTACATGTAAAACATGAAACCATATATATACTGAAATAAAACACAGGTGAATTTCATTATACAACTTGGACATGGGAAAAGGTTTTCCAACTATGACTGCAAATCCAGATGCAGCAAAGAAAACATTAAGTTAAAATTTTGTGTGTGTGTGAAAAACATAAGTCAAAACACAAATGTTAAACTGGAGTAAAAATAGTGGCGACATATATTATAGACAAGAGGTTAACACTCCTTATATATAAATAACTCAACAATTATGGGAGAAAAAGAAAAAAGATATATACATATCTACATCTCTCTATATATTCACAGGTCATATTCACATGTATACATACTAATGACCCTTGTACACTGAGACATTCAACTTCACTTAGAAGAAATGAAAATTAAAATGCACAGAGGTATAATTTCTTCTGACTCTAACAGGCAATATATAAAAACCTGGATAGCATTCTCTCGATGAGGCTTTGAGGAAACAGACTCTCACAAATGGCTAGTAGGCAACTTCTAATTATGTATACATTTATCTGTTGGCCCAGAAATCCAACTTCTAGGAAATTACTCTGAAGATATACCGGTAGGAGTACAAAGAGATATGCAGCAAATTATGCATTGAAGTTGTGATTTATAATGGAAAATTATTGGAAATTGTCTAACTACCAATATTTAGGAGGATGTTTGCATACACAATGATACAGCCACACAGGGGAGCGGTATGCTGATGTTGAAAAAAAATAAAGAAATGAAGAAGATTTCTATGAACTGGTAGAAAATAATTTTCAAAATATCTTAAGTGAGAAAAAAGCAATGTGAAAAAGACTGTATATCATGTGCTACTTGTACATAAGACAGAAGGAAAAATAGTATTTCCCCCAAAAGAGATATAGGAAGCATAAGCCAGAAATGAATCACATTGTCTGTTTCCAAAAGGTAGGTGGGAACATAGTTGAAGAGATAGAGAAGAAGTAAGTTTTCAATTTTTATATAATTTTGACTTTTGAATCATGTTTATATTCAAATAGAGAGATAAATCAGGTGGCGTTCCCATCGTGGCTCAGTGGAAATGAATCTGACTAGCATTCATGAGGACACAGGTTTGATTCCTGGCCTTGCTCAGTGGGTTAAGGATCTAGCATTGCCATGAGCTGTAGCGTAGGTCACAGACATGACTCAGATCCCGTGTTACGGTGGCTGTGGTGTAGGCCAGTGGCTACAGCTCTGGTTACACCCCTAGCCTGGGAAACTCCGTATGCTGTGGTTGCAGCCCTGAAAAAAAAAAAAATAATAAAAGAGAAAGAGAGCTAAATCAGAAAAGATGGAGAAGATCCTAAATTTGAATACGAGTGGACATAAACTGATCTAACTGTACATGAAGTTGATAATGTAGCCACACAGAACAAATAAAAAGAATCTAAATAGGTGATGAGCTTATTTCTCTATCTACCCACAGTGGGATATGGACTAAGGACATAAAGAGATTTCAAGGAATTCAACTTGACTCAGTAGGTTTGCTATTTTTCAGTGGTATTGGTAGAGAGATTTTGAAATGGTGTATCATAAGTTTGAGAACATAATAAATACACTGATATTGTTAGGACCAGGGTTCTCCCTGTGGATAAAGGGTGATAAAGAATATGGAGTAGGGGAGCTCCCGTCGTGGCGCAGTGGTTGATGAATCCGACTAGGAACAATGAGGTTGCGGGTTCGATCCCTGCCCTTGCTCAGTGGGTTAAGGATCCAGCGTTGCCGTGAGCTGTGGTGTAGGTCGCAGCCGCGGCTCGGATCCCGCGTTGCTGTGGCTCTGGTGTAGGCTGGTGGCTCCAGCTCTGATTCGACTCCTAGCCTGGGAACCTCCATATGCCGTGGGAGTGGCCCAAAGAAATAGCAAAAAGACAAAAAAATAAAAAATATTAAAAAAAAAAAAGAATATGGAGTAGGAAGAAAGAATCATGATTTGGAGAGTTCCTTTTGTGGCTCAGCTGGTTAAGAACACAAGAACATAGTGTCTGTGGGGATGCCGGTTCGATCCCTGGCCCCACTCAGCCGGTTAAGGATCTGATATTACTGCAAGGTGCAACGTAGATCACAGATGTGGCTCAGGTCCTGTGTTGGAATGGCTGTGGCTTAGGCTGGCAGCTGCAGGTCCAAATTGATTCCTAGCCTAGGAACTTTCATCTGCAAAAAGAAAAAAAAGCATATGATTTTGGATTTATCTCCTTTAATCCAAAAGGTCCTATTCCCACACCTTTATGTGAGGTGTGGGGGAGGGAGAGAGTTTGGGTTCAGCTAGCCTTCTGGGGAAGGGGATCCAAACTAGGTATTGAAGAAAATAGGATGAGAAAGCAGATTGTCCCCTCTCCTGGGTAAAGACTGAGTTACAGTTTGTGAGATTAGACATGAAGGGACATGGAGTCATAGGAAATGAGACCCTGTTTTCAGCACATTGTACGAGGTAGTTCCACCAAGTGGAAAGGGCATAGACTCTAGAGACCCAGAGAAAAGACCTCCAATTCCAGCACAATTTGTTTCTTGCTTTGTAAGTCTGGACAAAGGGGTCTCTTTGAGCCTTGGCCTCTTGTTTGTGTGGGGAAAAGATGACCAGCCTTGCATGGTGGTTGGGAGGACTGCAGGAGAGATGTCTATACAACAGGGCAAAGTGCAGGTGCCTGGAAAATGGGAACAAGCATGACTGTTACTATTCCTAAATCACATCATGCAAGCCCACTGCCAGGAGGAGGTATTGGTATATAGCTTTCCTGGAAAACCTATGTCAAAAGTTCTAAAACTGTCTCCATCTTTTGAATCAGCCATTCTCCTTCTCTGCATTTATCCAGAGGAAACAATTGAGATGTACAAAGAGAGTTACTAGTGAGGAGGCCCATTTTAACATAATTTTTAAAATGCTTTTAAAATTGACAACAACTGGAGTTCCCGTTTGTTGTGACAACAATTGGAGTTCCCGTTTGTTCAGCAGAAACAAATCTGACTAGGAACCATGAGGTTGAGGGTTCGATCCCTGGCCTCGCTCATTGGGTTAAGGATCCAACATTGCCCTGAGCTGTGGTGTAGGTGGCAGACACGGCTTGGATCTGGCATTGCTGTGGCTCTGGTGTAGGCCAGCAGCAACAGCTCCAATTAGAACTTTCCAATATGGAACTTCCATATGCTGCGGGTGCCGCCTTAAAAGGACCAAAGATAAATAAATAAATAAATAAATAAATAAATAAATAAATAAATAAATAAAATTGACAATAATTAAAATATGGTTAAATTTCTTAAACCTAGGCAATGAAATCTAGGCAGACATATAATAAGATATATAAAATAAGACACATAACAATAGTTTTCAAATTTATTTTAGCAGAGAAATCTAAAGATTCTTATATAAAATCCAAATTCATAAACCTGTGTGGATAGATAGATTTTTGTTAAAAGTAGGTAATTACTTTGGTAATTAGGGGAATTGAATTAATTGTATACAAACTGTAGCTACTGTCTTTATTATTCTATCATTCCCATTACACTTATTAGTTGGCATTCATCAGTAAAGAAAATCTTTCCCTTCTCCTTTTTTTCTCAGCACCCAAAGATTTTTGTTTTTCTTTGTTTTGAGTATCACTATGGAGTTGTGGGTTTTTTTGTGCTATGATCCATAACTGCCATTATTCTTTCTGCTGCTCAAATTGTCTTAAATTTGGCAATGGGAACTCCTTTAGCTGGCTCCTGCATTTTTTTGACATGTCCCCATGATTCATCTTTGAGCAGTTCCTCACTTTCTGGCTCAAAATGTTCCAGGGTCACCCTGTGCTTTTTCCTCCCCCTGCACACTTTACAAAGAGCCTTGGTTCCCGTTGATGGAGATCTTGGTAGTTAGAAACCAAGACCTGGGCCCTAGCAGTGCTCATTCTTCCTAGAGTGTTGAGGCTTCTAGATTGTTTCAGTGGGCAGCCCCTTAAATGTGTCATTATCTACCTTCTCATTTAAAAGGCATTTTAAAAAAATTTTGCATAGGGTCAAAACTGCCAAAATGTAAGGATTTACATCTTTACTATTTCTTCTGCCCCGTCAGCTTCTTTGTTGTGCTGATCAGAGTAAGGGCCAAAGAAATAAATCGAAAAACAAATGTAAGGAGAATAAATTAATTTATGTATAGAGCTGAGTGCTGCTTCTCTCTGAGGTGTGGAACTAGGAGATGTGAGAGAAACAAGCTGAAGTTTCAGAGACAGAAGAGATATTAGGAAGCAGCTACAGGTGTGGAAAAAGGGAATCCTGTTCCAATGTTGGTGGGAATGTAAATTGGTGAAACCACTGTGTAAAACAGTATGGAGATTCTTCAGAAAACTGAAAATAGAATTACCATTTGATCCAACTCCTGGGCATCTATGCAGAGAAAACCATGACTTGAAAAGATACATGTACTCCAATGTTCATTGCGGCACTATATACAATAGCCAAGACATGGAAACAACCTAAATGTCCATCAACAGAGGAATGGATTAGGAAGATGTGGTACATATGTACAGTGGAATATCACTCAGCCATTAAAAGGAAAGAAATAACGTCATTTGCAGCAACATGGGTGGACCTAGAAATTATCATGCTAAGTGAAGTCATTCAGATGGTGAGACACCAACATCAAATGCTATCACTTACACGTGGAATCTAAAAAAAGGACACAATGAACTTCTTTGCAGAATAGCTATTGACTCACAGGGTTTGCAAAACTTATGGTTTCCAAATGAGACAGGTTGTGGTGTGGGGGATGCACCGAGAGTTTGGATGGAAATGCTATAAAATCTGGTTGTGATGATGGTTGTACAACTATAAATGTAATAAAATTCACTGAATAAAAAAAAGGAAGCAGCTACAAAGATAAGTGAGAGTGATTCTAGAAGGTTGATGCTTACAAACAGTTTTAAGAAATTTTGCTTTTTCTTACGTAATGAAATTCTCATTTTTTGACCTCATCGAGAGACTTCGGTGAAGACATTACTTTTCTAGACCTTAGGATGAGATTTGCATTTCTCTTCATAGTGACATCAAGCAGAAACGGTTCTCAAGGCAAGTGCGAGAAGGCTCAGGATTGTTTGGATTATAATTATTAAGGGAGAATTTCGTGTAAGGAGCTGATAATCACCAATTCCTATTTTCCCAGTGATGGAATGATAAAGAGGCTCTGGAATGATTTCATAACTCACTCCACCACCTCCTAGCAATGTAATCTTGATCAAGGTACTTTAACTTTTCTCAATCTCATTCTGCCTGGAAAATTGTGGAAGACTTGGAAATGGGCAAAGTTTGCTGGTATCCTTTCAATGGAATGTTGGTCATTATTTAAACCAGGTCTCAACATGGCATGATTTTTGTTCCCAAAGAGATATTTGGCAATTTCTGCAGACATTTCTGGCTGTCACAACTTCTGGGTTGCTACTGGAATCAAATGGACAGAGAGGAGGAACGCTGTGAAATATCCTATAAAACACAAGATAGCCCTCCACAATGAAAAATTGCTTCATCCAAAAAGAGATTAAGAGTATCTCAGATAAAGAGTATCTGGTCTAGACAGATACTCCAGAGGGGTTATCTGATTCATAGAGGAGACTACACCTTTAATGGTTTCTTTGGGTTTTTTTAATTTTTATTTTTTAATAACTAGTTTTATTTTAAATGAAAAAAAAAGGTATAAACTACTAGGTATAAAATATATAAAATTCAAGGCCGTAATGTATAGCACAGGGAATATAGCCAATATCTTACAACAACTTTAAATGGAGTATAATCTATAAAAATATTGAATCACCCTGTTATGCACCTGAAGATTGTAAATCAACTTTTCTTAATTATGGGAAAAAAATCTTAGCTACTCAATATTCCTTAGCTGCTTTTTTATAGACCACTATTTGTGTTTATCTAATTGTATCCTTTGTCCTACTTAGGTCCTCCTTTATGACTTTTTTTTACACTTTTCATTTTTTTGCAGTTCTATAAATTGCAGGAGACTTACAGTTATGCAAATGATTCTTGCCCACGCGGATGTAAATAACTTTTATCCCAGTGGAAATACAAGTGGTAATTACCATGTAGCTATTGACCAATTTTTGCATTTGTCAGAAAATCATTTTACCATTCTTAAAAAACAAAACAAAATAGAATTTTATTTATTTATTTATTTGGCGACAGTGGGTAGCAGCTTGATGAGGGATCTCAGCTCCCAGACCAAGAACCAGGCCAGAGCAATGAAAAGTGCTAAATCCTAACTACTATACCACCAAGGAATGCTGCATTTCAGCATTCTTGATAAGTCGTATTCAAAGGTTTTTCCTTATACTTATTACATCTTACTGGTAATCTCGTTAACTAATGAATTACATAAAACCTCTGATGTATATGTTTGTATAAATCATGATTTTTTTTTGTAGTCAGAGACCTGTGTCTTCTTTATTTTTTTTTCCATTTTTTTAATTACTCAAATGAATTTATCACATCTGTAGTTTTATAATGATCACAACAATCTGATTTCACAGGATTTCCATCCCACAGCCCAGGCACATCCCCCACCCCCCAAACTGTCTCCTCCGGAGACCATAAGTTTTTCAATGTCTGTGAGTCAGCATCTGTTCTGCAAAGAAGTTCTGTTTGTCCTTTTTTCAGATTCCACATGTCAGTGAAAGCATTGGATGTTGGTGTCTCATTGTATGGCTGACTTCACTTAGCATGATAGTTTCTAGGTCCATCCATGTTGTAAAAAATGCTGGTATTTCGTTCTTTGTAATGGCTGAGTAATATTCCATTGTGTATATGTACCACATTTTCTGGATCCACTCCTCTGTCGATGGACATTTAGGTTGTTTCCATGTCTTGGCTATTGTAAATAGTGCTGCAATGAACATTGGAGTACATGTGTCTTTGTGAGTCGTGGTTTTCTCTGGATAGATGCCCAGAAGTGGGATTGCTGGATCAAATGGCAGTTCTAGGTTTAGTTTTCTGAGGAATCTCCATACTGCTTTCCACAGTGGTTGCACCAATTTACAATCCCACAAACAGTGTACTAGGGTTCCTTTTTCTCTACACCCTCTCCAGCACTTATTGTTTGTAGACTTTTGGATGATGGCCATTCTGGCTGGTGTAAGGTGGTACCTCATCGTGGTTTTGATTTGTATTTCTCTAATAATGAGTGACGCTGAACATCTTTTCATGTGTTTCTCAGCCATCTGTATGTCTTTTTTGGAGAACTGTCTGTTTATATCTTCTGCCCATTTTTGGATGAGGTTGTTTGTTTTTTCTGGTATGGAGCTGCAGAAGTTGTTTATAAATTTTGGAGATTAATCCCTTAGTCAATTCACTTGCAAAGATTTTCTCCCATTCTGTGGGTTGTCTTTTTGTGTTGTTTAGGGTTTCCTTTGCTGTGCAGAAACTTTGAAGTTTGAGTAGGTCCCATTTGTTTATTTTTCTTTTTATTGTCAATACTCTGATAGGTGGATCTGAGAAGATGTTGCTGTTGTTTATGTGAGAGTGTTTGGCCTATGTTTTCCTCTAGGAGTTTGATAGTGTCTGGTCTTA
Source organism: Phacochoerus africanus (assembly GCF_016906955.1). Lineage (NCBI taxonomy): Eukaryota > Metazoa > Chordata > Mammalia > Artiodactyla > Suidae > Phacochoerus > Phacochoerus africanus. The sequence goes on from NC_062558.1 coordinate 128,552,465, forward strand.
TATCTAGGTCTATAATCCATTTGGAGTTTATTTTTGTGTATGGTGTTAGGGAGTGTTCTAATTTCATTCTTTTCCATGTGGCTGTCCAGTTTTCCCAGCACCACTTATTGAACAAGCTGTCCTTTCTCCATTGTATATTCTTGCTTCCTTTGTCATAGATTAGTTGGCTGTAAGTGCATGGGTTTAATTCTGGGCTTTCTATCCTGTTCCACTGATCTATATGTCTGTCTTTGTGCCAGTACCATGCAGTTTTGATGACTGTTGCTTTGTAGTATAGTCTGAAGTCCAGGAACTTGATTCCTCCAGCTCCATTTTTCTTTTTCAGGATGTCTTTGGCTATTCTGGGTCTTTTGTATTTCCAAACAAACTTTAAAATATTTTGTTCAAGTTCTGTGAAAAATGTCCTTGGTAATTTGATAGGGATTGCATTGAATCTGTAGATTGCCTTAGGTAGTATAGTCATTTTGATAATATTAACTCTTCCAATCCACGAGCATGGTATATCTTTCCATTTATTTGTGTCATCTTTGATTTCTTTCATCAGTGTCTTATAGTTTTCAGAGTACAGGTCTTTTGTTTCTTTAGGTAGCTTTACTCCTAGGTATTTTATTCTTTTGGATGCGATGGTAAACGGGATTGCTTCCCTAATTTCCTTAAATCATGATTTTATCCACTTAAAAAATTATGCTTTACTTTTCCTATCTGTAAATAAAAAAAAAAAAAGATAGCCTCTTCAACATTATAATTGGGATGGACTGGGAATTTGAGGTTAATAGATGCAAACTATTGCCTTTGGAATGGATAAGCAATGGGATCGTGCTGTATAGCACTGGGAACTATATCTAGTCTCTTATGATGGAGCATGATAACATGAAAAAAATATATATATATGTATGTATGTATGTGTGACTGGGTCACCTTGCTGTACAGTAGAAAATTGACAGAATACTGTAAACCAGTTATAATGGAAAAAATAAAAATCATTTAAAAAATCATTAAAAAATAAAAATAAATAAAAATTTTAAAAATTTTTAAAAAGGTTACACTTGGATTAAATAGGTCCATGTGTATGACACCATCACTGCAATTAGTTGGGCTCAGGCGCTATCATTTTCTTTGCTTTCTTTCTCAGGAAAACTGTGAAAAGGGCTATTCATCTTTAACACCCAAGGCTCTCTTGTCCCCCCTTTTTTTTTTTGCCACACCCCAGCATGTGGAAGTTCCCCAGCCAGGGACAGAACCCACCCCACAGGAGCCACCTGAGCCAGTGCAGTGAAAATGCTGGTTGTGTAACCCACTGTACCACAAGGGAACTCAGTGACTCTTTTTTCTTGACCTTTGTCCTTTTCCCCATGAACGTTCTCTTTCCCTTTCAAAAGATTCCTATATGTTCCTATCTCTACCCGCCCCTCTAGTAAAAACTATTCTCAATTAAGTGATCTAATAGCAATCGCTTACAATTTAGAGTAAACTAATTCAATACGTCACCTCTTCCAGATGTGATAAAAGACATGAGATATTAACACACACTCTTGGGGGAGTAATTTTGTAGGAAGAAGGGGGTTTCTGATAACCCAGATATTATACTGCGAAAAACTCACCGACCCTATTTTTGAGCCAACATAGGGCCTTAGTTTTCTCTGGTAACCACTGAGATCAGCAGGGAACAGTGACGAGTAATGTATCTGAATATAAAGGATGCATGAAACCTATATTAAAAGGGCTTAGCAGAGCAAAGTATGCACATTATATTTTTAAAGATCACATCCAATGACAGGATAGTCAAAGATGAATGGGATGGGAAGGGATTTAGCTTTTAGGAATTTTGTGGCCTTTTGAAAACATTTGAAAACCTAATATTTTCTAAAGGATTTCTTAATCATTCCTGTCTTGTCCATCATGAAAAAAAATGTGATGTTTGCATTTTTCTGGATTTCTGAATCTCTGCCATTTGGACTTATTTAGCAAACTCTCTCCTGAGATGTAATACAATGTGAATAAAACCCAGCCCGATCCATAGCAAATACAAATCGTATTCATTTATCCTTTGGAGTACAAACTTCAACCGTAACTAAATACAATATGCTGGCTCTTTTTGTGCTTTTTATGAACTTTTGAAGCAGGTTTGTGATGAATAGTTTTTATAGGATTATGCAGTTATAGTTTGCTTTTAAATATTTCAGAAAGAAATCATAAACATGACCTCATATGTTAATAAATCAATTATGGAATGCTGTTTTATACATATGTTCAAAATATGACCCTATCCCAAACTCCTTAAACAAATACTAAGAAATAACTTTAAGCTCCTTATTTAGGAGGCTCTGGTTTTCAAAACACTGTGTATGGAATTCTGCTGCTTCATATAAAGGGAAAGAAAAACTGATTTCTTCAACCCAAATTTATATTGTTCCTAATATATTAAATATTAAAGCCATGTTGAGGGTGTGACATTTGCTCTTTATTGGGCCATTTCTCTTCTTATTTTCTCATTCCAAGTTGAAGCTAAGAAGTTAAGGGTAAGAACAGCAACAAACCTGCCAAGTGGATTGAGTCCCTGGCACAGACCTCTTAGGATTCCACGTACTCAGTTCTATTTTTTTACATTTGCACTACCCTTTGAAGCAAAAGGTCAAGAACCACAGTTAGAAGTTCAATTATTGTGATTTGCCTATATGATTAGGTTTTGTTTCTATAAGGTCACTTTCTGCTTCATAGCAATTGAACTTTTAGAACTGTTATTTATTCCTTTGTCTGTGTACAGCCAAAATGGTGCCTGTATATCTCTACATGCAGAAAACAAAGATGGTCTTATTCTCTAGAAATGTCTTTTAAGGACATATCATTCAATATTTCCTTATCATTGATCTTTGGGCCTCATCACTCAATACTTATGGCATAACCAACCAAGAAAATGGCTCAGCAGAACACATCTCTAAAGGTGGAAATGCCACCATGGTCAAATGGGAGCAGAAAACCTTACTTACCCCTAAATACTACTTTGAATCATTGCTAATGAACATGAATTATGCTAGAAAGTATCAAAAAAGGAATAAAATCCAAGATGTGAGTAATAATTTTCGGTTTAAATTTCTGTATTAAGACTTTTATAATTCGAGGATTGTGTTAGTTTTAATACCTTAACTTTAAGGCACTGAAAGCTTAAACCAGAGGTTTCATATGTGAAACCTTCAGAGCCAGCCAGGTTATATAAGTGACAGAGTAGATGTCCAAAAGAAAGACATAGGCAACACAGAGTAGATGGACTGTGGCAAATGGCAGAATGCATTTCCCACCAGCTGAGACACACAAGTGTGATTTTTGGTTTTTGATGCTACTTTGCCATAAAAATAAAATATTCCTGATGCCATATTGAGAGCATCACCTCCAGTTTGATGCCTCAGATCCAAGCCATGCAGGATTGCTGCTAAATATTTAGTTGGAGATCACCCAGCCTTCTTCAAATCCCTTTCTGGTGTTTATTCTGTTGTTTTTGTGGTTTGTTTGCATTAATAGAGTTGGAAATCTCTTTACATTGAACTGAAACTTCTGGTTCTTCTTATTTGTTCACTGCAGTCAGAGAGAATTTAAATTGTATTCTATAAGAATCACAAGAAACTGAAATATCCAGTCATCCAACTCTGATTTTTATAAATTTCCTCTTCACTGTTTCCAGTGCTCACTCTCAGATGAATTCTTTAGCAGATTGTTCAGAAGAATCTTTTTATTGTTTACCAAATTATACATTAGATTTCTCTTCTCTAGAGTAAAGCTTCAGGACCCTTCGGCTTTGCCTGGTATGATTTGTCTTCTGTCCCTTGGTTTGCTCTTGGAGAATGAGCCTCCCAGACTTTATCTTTTGCCTCTTTGGATTCAGATGAAGCAGGATATTGTTAGTGCAGGGTGAGTATAGAGCTCAGCTTCCTAAGGGACATCTAGGTATGTTTCTTCTCATTCTCATTTCTTTCAAGTCAATAACTGCAACTTTATCACGATTTCAGTCTAGCATACTGTTTATAATGTGGCTCATAACATGTATATGACCTATACAGAGAAAATTACTGACCACTTTTAGAAGAGATTTCTTTGTAAAAACTTAAATGAAGTTATGGATCTTTTATTAGAATGGGAAGACTGAATGCCATAAGTTGGAAGATGTCAATTCTTTCCAGAGTAAATAAACTTGAAGATGATGCCAATAAAAATCTTAAAAGGGTGCTGAAGTTTATGTGGTACAAAAGGTATGAATGGAGAACAATTTGAAAAAAGATTACAAGGAAGAACCAGCCTTGATTATGTGCTGGGGAAACGACTTTCAGAGGAAAAAACAAAAACAAAAACCTCCAGGTGTCCAGAGTTTGTGAATTTGTGTGGTGTAAATACTTCTGCCATGGGTCAGTTTTAAGCTACCAGCATGATATGACTGAACACAGCATTAGGAAGATATGCATATAAATGGTTCATACTAGCTGGTAAAAGTTAGCTCCTGCAAATCAGTGATGGAAGCATATGTTTTTGGGTTTTTTTTAACCATAAAACAATATGGTAAAATATATTAAAAATACTTTAAAACAACATTTCAAAAAATGAACTATTGTGTTTTTAAAAGGAAGAGAAAGAAAAAAGGAAGAGAGAAAAAAAGGAGAGAGGAAAAGAAAGATTAGAGTAACAACAGATATCCTGGAAATAGATTCTATTCTTTATTTTAAAAATATAATGATGGAAATTAATGGAAAAGGGAAGCCTTATAAAAAATGATGTTGGTTTAGCATTTTGGCTCATCGGAAATGAATCCATGAGGATGCAGGTTTGATCCCTGGCCTCGCTCAGTGGGTTAAGGATCCAGCATTGCCAAGAGCTGTGGTCACAGATGAGGCTCAGATTCTGTGTTGCTGTGGGTGTGACATAAGCTCCAGTTTGACCCCTAGCCTGGTAACTTCCATACACCGTGGGTATGGGCCTAAAAAGCAAAAAAAGAAAGAAAGAAATGATGTTGGGACAATTATTTGCCTATTTAGATAGAGAGGAAGGCATATGGGAAATAATTTAGAACTTCATCTCACATTGTACACTAAGAAATGAATAAATTTGAGAATGAATAAAAATCAGAAGAAGAAATGAAGCTATATGGTTCAGCCTTCTGGAGGGGGGTAGACTTTCAAAGAGAGAAAAAATGTAAATAAATAGGTCAATATACTTAATTATAGAAAAGTAAAAGCATTTGTCAAAAAACAAAACAGGCATTCCCGTCATGGCTCAGTGGCTAGCAAATCTGACTAGGAACCATGAGGTTATGGGTTCGATCCCTGGACTTGCTCAGTGGGTTAAAAGATCCGGCATTGCCCGGAGCTGTGATGTAGGTCACAGACGTGGCTTGGATCCTGCATTGCTGTGGCTCTGGCGTAGGCTGGCGGCTGCAGCTCTGATTCGACCCCTAGCCTGGGAACTGCCATATGCTGCAGGAGTGGCTCAAGAAAAGGCAAAAAGACAAAACAAACAAACAAACAAACAAAAAACAAGACAAAACAAAACAAAAAAAACCCTCCACAAATGAAAAATCAAACAAAAGAACTTCTGCTTCTGGACAAATGAAGGGGCGTAGACTAGATTTACCCTCTCCCTTGAAATATCCAAAAATAAAGAGACAAAAATATATGTAAAAACAGTTTTTAATACCCTATACATTGATAAAAGCAGATGGTGATCCTTGAAAGACATGAGGCAAATGAGATGGATCCTATGATTGCCCCAGTTTGCTGCCTTGAGAGTTTCTGAGCAGCAGTGCAGAAAGGGTAAACTCAGGCAGAGTCCCATGGAGTCTGTGAGCTGAGGGATGCACTATAGCAGCATTTAGAGGGAAATTCATAGTACAAATACTATTTTAGAAAAGAAAAAAGTCTTAAAACAATGACCTCACTGCCTATGAAAAAAGCAAATTAAATTACAGTAAGAAAAAGAAAGGAAATAATAAATACGAGAGCAAAAATTGGTGCAATAAAAATGAGAAAAGCAATAGAAAAAATTAATAAAACAAAAATTAGTTCTTTGATAGAACTAGTAAGCATGACTGATCAGAAAACAAAGGGAGAAAATAGAAACTATCAATATTTGGATAAGAGTCTCTAAAGAATCAGTAGATGTTAAGATGAGAAGGCAAGAGTATGAAATAGTATGACAACTTTATGTCAATAAATTCCACAGCTTAGAGGAACTGAACAAATTCCTTAAGGAACACAAATGATCAAAGTTCGCACTAGAAGAAATAGATCATCTTCAGTCTCATATCTATTAAAGAAGTTGTATTTATAGTTAAAAACCTCCTCACAAAGAAAACTCCAGGATTGAATGGCTTCATGGTGAATTCTGTATCAAAGAATAAACAAGAGCAATGCTATATAAATTCTTCCAAAACCTGTAAAGGAGGTAACACTTCTTAACTAGGATGCCTATATTCTCCTTATACTAAAACCAGATAAAGACACTCTAACAAAGGGAAACTACCGACCAATATCTGCCATGAACATAGCTAAAAACATCTTAAACAGAATTTTAATCTAAGAATACATATTAAAATTAATCTAAGAATACATATTAAAAGTACATTATGACCATCATATGGTTGCCTTAACAATTGGAAATCAATGTCAAGATTGCCTTAACATTGGAAATCAATCAATGTAACTCATCATATGAACTAAAAAAACCGAAAGTGATCATATAAGTACATTGCCAAAGGTGTGGACCAGGTCTCCGTGGCAGCTCAGGTTCAATCCCTGGTCCATAGGCTGTGGGTGCAGCCATTAAAAAACAAAGAAGAAGGAGCATTTTTCAAAATTCAACATTCATTTGTGATAAAATGGCTCCGCTAATCTAGAAATAGAAGGATATTTTCTCAATTCGATTAAAGGGCACCTAAGAAAAACCCACAGCTGATAATGTACTCGATGTGAAAGACTGAATCAATCAGGGTTCTCCAGAGACACAGAACCAGAAGGCCCGTAGGGGTAAATTGATTCCTAGCACAGTGGATGTTGCAAAGATAATTAAGACAGCTTCTACCCTCCAGCAGAGGAGAGAGGACACTCCGAAGAGGGTGTCATAGCCCCTCCTGCCTATGACCTGTGTGAGTCCATGTACGAGATTCACCTCTATGCCTGTAGAAATTTCAAATGGCACAACCTCTAGCCTGTGCTGGGGAACCCCCACTCCAGATGCACCCTCAAGACTCCTACCCGGTTTTGCTTTTGCTTCACCCCAGAGCTTTGCTCCTTGGGGGAATCCTTCCACTGTTTACTGTGGAAGTAATAAGTTTAATTTCCTATTCAGAGATGCCTGTGCATCATTTGTCCTGATGTGTCTATACGTAACGGGGCAAGGGGGCTGCTTTATATCCCAAACTCCCAGCACAGAACTTAGCACGAGGTTGGCTTCATTTGATTGAATGAATAAGTGAGTAGCTCCCTGTCTTGAACTTCGCCTCCCTTTCTAGGCGTCATGCCTCACCTTCTGCTCATTGGCACTGAAGAGAAGCAACCTCAGGCCTGAGCTCTTCTGTTGAGCCACCTGCAGCAGCTTGACAAGCTAAACCAGATTCTTTCAGGGACCTGGCCTGCTTTAATATTCTAGCTCAAGCTGACTCTCTCCTCCATGTTCTAAATCACACCCAGTATGTCAATTCCCCCCAGTTTAGTTCTGATTCCTCCTAGGGGGAAGAAAATATATGATTCTAAAATAAAGCGTTCAACCCCTTAACTGAGAATATCCCTTACGATATATGTTTTTATCTGAGTATTTGTTGACTGAAATCACATCCTTGCATATACGGTCTGAAGCAAGCCACAGAAAGGGTTTTGACTAAAACCACTGTTTGCTTTTGGCTGCACAGGGTGGAATTTGATTTGCGATGATAGGAATGTCAGCCCAATAATGCAACTGCAATTTCTCCAGCTATTTACCTTTAAATCTCAGTATTACACTTGCTACAGATGATGTATGAAAGTAAAATATTTGCACAGTGTGTGATTCAGTTGGGAGAGGACAGCTCTGCACGGGAGCGGGAGGGGGAGGCTCAGCTGACCTCGCCAGGACCAACATTTTTTTGTAGGAGGCAAGCAAACCTCAGCATCACGATGTGCTCTGTGGACGTGACCTTGGTTAGGTCACTGCCCCAGTGACAGTTATTGACAAACGCTGCTGGGTTGTGACATAATCACAATCTCAATTTTGGTTTGCTGAGGGGTCAGGAGGCAACTGACAGGCTGATTTTTTTTTTTTTTAATCGCAATTCTTCTCTGTGTTTCACATTATCAAAGCCATCAACTTAAGCAAGTAGTTTTTCTAAAATTACTGATATTCTTAGGTTCTTTTTTGTATGTCCCAAATCTGGCTCTCTTTGTGAACTTGGCTAGTGCCCTTTGGGAGTTCCAGCCTTCCTTTCCTTCCCTCTTTCCTGGGCTTGGGAAACATGTTTCCAAAAGGAAGCATTAGAAATACTGTGTATGGAAATTGGCACAACACTGTAAATCAACTATAGCTTAATTTCTAAAAAATAAAAAAAAAAGAAATACTGTGTGTGTCTGGGGGAGGACTCTGCCTATCAGATTATGATAGTTTAAGACAGCTTGTAAAAGAAAACCCACTTGAATTTACCCCAAGAAAAGCTCATTTTGTTGTTAATTTAATTTTAGTGAAAGGCCTTATGGAGAACGTGCCCCAGGAATTTCTATAAGATCTATTTATTCAACCCAGGGGGATTATCTGACTCTTATAAGCTAATCCTCTTGAAAAGTATGTCTCCATTCCATGAGGAAGCATGTGATATTCTTTACATTATGAGTGTTTGAGTTTGATCAGGAATAAATGAGGCCGGTAGTGCTCTCAGCCACCTACGCCTCCGTCATTGGAGACACGTGAGTGGTCCCACAGAGGTTTGTAGCTCCTGAGGTTTCTTTTGATTGTTTGAAAACCAAACAATGGATTTGATGCAATTGCTGAGTTGACATATAGAAATTGGCTGCAACAAATTCAATCAACAAATGTGTATTGAGTTGCGCCTATGCATCAGGCACTGTGGTAAATGCTGAAGTAAAGATAAGGGAGCCCAACGACAGAGGAATCTCGCCCCCACAGCTCACATTCAGGAGGGGAAGACAGACGTGGAACAGAAGAACAGAGCAATCTGTAACTTAACGTGATTAATGGCATGGAAAGGGATCAAGCAGGGAGAAGAAATCGAGAGATTGGAGGGAGGTTGATATGTTAAGTCTTGTGGTCAAGGTACCCTCTGTGCAAAAATGACATTTGATCAGAGACTAGAATGAGAGACAGGAAGTCATATGGGTGGAGAACTTCCCAGGCAAAGTGAACAGCAAGTGCAAAGGCCCTGAGGTGGAAACACAGGGACGCTAGAATGGCAGGGAGGGAGTGTTGGGAAATGAAGTTGGACCTAGGATCCAGTTCATGTAGGCCTTTTTGGTACTGGGAAGGACCAGGGATTTGAACTGAAGCCGGTGTTTGGCTTGGCATAGGGAGAAATTGGCTCCAATTTATATTTTAGGTCTTGTCATCTTTGTTCTATTCTCAGTCTTGCATGATTTGCTCCTTGCATCAGATGGATTCCCACTATTTTCATGTCTTGGCAAGCATCTGTCAATGGTTATTCACGTTCCTGGGCCATCAGACAAAAGAAAATGAATTCTATTTTCTTCATATTTACGATGAAGATGGAAAATCTGGTACCAAAGTCACAGTGCTCAGTCCTCAGGTGTGTTTGGAGATTCGGTCAGTTGTTTTCTTTTTTTCCTGTTTCTCTTCTGATTCATTGGAAATATTGTCTTCAAGGAAGAATTTGGGGGGGTTATATCAAGGGAATTTTTTGATCCTTTAATACATTTTATTTGAACCATCATATGGGCAAGCACCTTTTCCAAAAGACTTTTATTTTTTAATTAATACACTTTAGTGCTTAGAGTTTTAGGTTCATAGCAAAATTCAGCAGAAAGTACAAACAGTTCCCATATGAGTTCTGTCCCCACACAGGCCACAACCTCCCCCACTGAGGACATCCCCATATCACAGTGGTGCATTCATTACAATCAGTGAACCTATATCGATGTATCATGAGTGTTCGCTTTTGGGTGTTGATCATTCTATAGGTTGCAACGAAGGTATAAACAACAAATATATCCATCACTATAGTATCATACAGGTTACTTTCACTGCCTAAAAATCCTCTGTGCTCTGCTTGTTCACCCCTCTCTCCCCCTAAAGTCCTGGCAACCACTGATTGTTTTACTGTCTCCATAGTTTTGCCTTTTCTAGAATGTCATATAGTTGAAATCATACAGTGCATAGCCTCTTCAGACTGGCGCGTTTTTCACTTAGTAATTTACATTTACGCTTCCTCCATAGCTTTTCATGGCTTGATGGCTTGTTTCTTTTTAGTACTAAATAATACTCCATTGTCTAGATGTACTATAGTTTGTTTCTTCATTCACCTACTGAAGGACATCTTGGTTGCTTTCAAGTTTAGGCAATTATGAATAAAGCTGCAAGACCCATGTGTGGGTTTTCATGTGAACATAAGTTTTCAACTCCTTTGGGTCAATACCAAAGGCACAATTGCTGGATTGTATGGAAAGAGTGTGTTTAGTTTTGTAAGAAACCACCAAACTGTCTTCCAAAGTTAGCAGCACCATTTTGCATTCTCACCAGCAACTAATGGGAGTTCTGGTTACTTTACATCCTTGCTGGCATTTAGCATTGCCAGTGTTTTGGATTTTGACTACTCTAGCAGAGGGTAATGGTATCTCACTGTTGCTTTAATTTGCATTTCCCTAATGATATATGATGTTGAACATCTTTTCATATGCTAATTTTCCATCTGTATATCTTCTTTGGTGAATTGTCGGCAAGTCTCTTTTTACATAAGCTATCTATTGTTAAAATCATGGATAAAATAAGTTATTATAATTTGCATCCCCTTTTCATGGTGACTTGTTTTATATATTAAGATGATAGCTCCATTTTGATTGCTTGCTAACTGACAATAATAACAAGATTTTCCATAAACAACATTTTAAATGGTAGGAGAGGGTAAAGCTATATTACTATAAATAGTCCTTCATAGAATCATATGTATTTGTTAGCGAGAATAGTTATTCATTTATTTAATGCACATGAGTGGTTTCCATGTACAATACTCCATCATTTTAACATACATATTTTTAATGCTTATGATATCACTTTATGGTATGTTTTATTATTCCCATTGTGCAAATGAAAAACTATCAGGCCTTATATAAATATTTTTCCATGGTATGTAGCAAAAAAATTTAATTTAAATGTGTTTAATAAAAAATGGGAATATAGTTGTTCATGTAACTTTATAGTCAAGAGCTAGAGAATATAAGTCAGGTAGGGCTTGATCCAGGGCCTGAACAATGTAGTCACAATCCAATTTATTCTCTTAAGACCTACTTCACTGGGGCTGACTCCATTCTCAGACGCTTCACGATGCCAAGAAGGTTGCAGCAGCTGCAACTCGTATGTAAGCTCAGGTTATTGATCTCCTCAAGTCTCTTCCTCATTGCTCAAGCTAAAGACTTGGGATAAAGTCTCATTAGATAAATCAGCTTGGCTTGAGACCCATGATGTCTTATTTGGGTGCCTATTGTCCCACCTGAGCGCTGCTGTTTGATTTCTGTCTTCATGAAAAAGCAGTATAGGGAGCAAAGACAGACATTAATTAACACATAATCATCCAGATATAATGACTTTGTTACATGTTATTATAAATACCATGAACACAAGGATAGGATGCTCTAAGCCATGGATTGGCAAATTAATGCCTGTGGACCCAAACTGGCCCATTGACTGTTTTTGTCAATAAAGTTTTATTGAAATGCAGCCATGCTCATTTATTCACATATTGTCTATGGATGCTTTCTGCTATGATCGCAGAGTTGACTAATTGCTACAGAGACCAAATGGCTAGCAAAGCCAAAAATATTTACTCTCTAACCCTTTACAGACAAACTTGGCTACCTCAGCTCTCAGCACATCTAACACAAGGAATCTAAATATCAGGTATCAGGGAGGTCTTTCTGAAGAACTGACATTTAAAGTGAGACTGAAAGTTGGAAATGAACTGGCCAGGCACATTTGTGGGGGTAAGGCAAAGTTGAGGGATCTATGTAATTCCAGAAAGAAAAGACAGCATGGATGAAGATCTTGAATCAGCAGGATATGGTCCATTTGAGGATTAGCGTGAAGGTCTGCATGGCAAGGGCATGGTGAGGGAGGGAGTGTTTGAAAAGTGATGCAGTCAGAGAATGAGGCAAGGCTGAGGTCAGATGCTGCAGAGGCTGCTAAAGTATCTCAGAGGGATCCACTGAAGGGCTTTAGGTTGGGATAAGATATAGTCAGACTGGTGTCTTAAGAACATCATCCTAGCTTCTGTGTGGAGAATAGATGAGGGAAGGAGAGGAAGAATGGAAGAAATAGAGTAGTAGGGATGTCATGGCCATGGTCTAGGACATAGCTGATATTATAAATGGTGGTGCCTGGACTATGAGAATGACCATGAAAAGGGAGCTAGGGACACAGGATATAATTAGACTTGGTATGTGGCTGGATGAATGTTGAGGGGAGAGATGATGGGTGGAATAATGTCACTTGCTGAGCTGGAGACACTGGAAGGTGAGCAGATGTGAAAGTGACAAAGACAGAAGTGAGGAAGGATGATCAGAAGAGTTCCTCCTGGTTCTCAGGCTCTGTTGTCCCAATCTGAGTTCCGAATCAGGTTGTCAATAAGACGAACGCTCGCTAACTGGTCAGTTAAGTGCCAAAAACAAACAACATTAGGTAGAAAATCTTGAAGATAATCTGTTCTTAAAGATTTGGAAGAGACTCTGAGATATTCTTCCCAGAAATCACCTAGGGCCTGAGGTAGAGTTTATCTAGACATCTTTGTGCTGCATCAGCGTTCTCTAATACGCCATGGAAAGCTGAGTCATTGTACCTCTCATTGATTTCCTTCTCATGGCACGACTCACATGACGGGCCATGCTAACACCAAGTGAAATGTCCTTGAAAGGAAATGAGGTTTGCAATTTTTAAAAAGCCATTTGCCTACTATATTAGTAATTGGCACACATGAGAGTTTTTAGATTTTCTTCTAAATAGAACATTCTTTGACAATTGAGGCACTTGGCAAGGTGAGAGGAGATGGTCTAAGCAATGTGCTCAAAAGTCATGGTGATTTTCTGGCATGTCCCAAATAACTCAAGCATCCTGCTTCACTTTAGCACAGATTTATTCCAACATCAACTAATTTCATGAGCTGGTAGAAATAAAAACATCAGTAACCTTGCAGCCCTTAAGTCAGATAACACAATTGCATTCATCAGGCATGGCGTACTTTGAATTTTCCATGTCTCTTATAGTTCCATAAGAATGTGAAGAGTCTGGAAAAAAGACACCATTTTACTTGTTCCATTTGCCTCAATATATCATCTTTATCTGAATCCCTCCATCTGCTCTCTTGCTTGTTTCTCTCTTTCTTCAGCTCTACAAAGTCCAGCATTGTGTTTATACTGTCTTATCCTGCTCAATGTCACAAAGACATAGGAAGAGGGAATCAGCTGGGTGTCATCCTGAAGTTAGAGGACCACTGCTGTATCGGCATCCCTAACAAGAGCTAGAATCTATCCAAGATTCTATATGCTTAAGGATGCTACTGAGTCACATGAGGCTTCCATGTCATCTGTTTATTTTTTTATCCCCTATTATTATTGTGATGATTGATTTTATGTCAACTGAACTGGGCCAAGGAATGCTCAGAGAGCTGGTATAACTATTTAATGGGTGTGTATGTGAAGGTATTTCTAGAAGACATGAGCATTTGAATTGATAGACTTTGTAAAGAAAATCACCCTCCTAATGCGAGCAGGTATCTTTGAATTGGTCGAGAGACTGATTAGAACAAAAAGGAAGGATGAACTTGATCTCTGCCTGAACTGAGACATTCATCTTCTCCTGTCCTCAGATATCGGCACTCCTTTGGACTTGGGCCAGGACTTGTACCACTGTCTCCTCTGGTTCTCTGGATTTGGGGTTTAAACTGCATCGACAACACTGGCTTTCTTGGGCCTCCAGCTTGCTGGATGCAGATCAGGATACAGGACACTTGCCAGAGGGGAGGTAGAGATGCTGGAGATTAATGCCCCACTTCACACACTTTGCCATCAGTGGGTCCTGACAGAATGTATCTTATGCATGAATTTGTCACTGCAAAGATTCTGATACTCTGGCCGGAATGGAAACTATAATAAGGATAGAAAAAGGAATTTCCAAAGAAAATGCCAGTGACAAAAGTCAATATGCGCACAGCAAAAAAAAAAAAAAAAAAATAGGGGTACCCTGGGGTGAGTGGAAAAAGGCTGTTTAAGAGCCCCCAAAGTGAGTGGGTGGAGGGCAGGGACAAAGGGAAGAGTGGACAGGCTAGAGGCTGAGGCTGGCAGGTATAAGCAGGAGACCACACCTGATCACCAAAGATACACAAAAGGAGTAGCAGGAGATGGCTGGATGTGAAGGGGTCCTGTGTACATGGCCCCCCAGTGTCCCAGTTTCCAGTCTGGGTGCCAGAGGAGGAGCCTAGAGGGCAGCGTCGCAGCTGGGGCAGGACAGCAGGAGAAAAAAACCAAATCACTCGTCTTCACCCTTCTCTGGGCTCCTCAAACCTCCACATGCTGAAAAATACCGACTTGGGGTGTGCCTTCCCAAACTCTGATTCAGTAGGTTCGGGGGTGATGATGGGCAGGAATCTGCACTTTTCACGCATGCTCCAGATAATTCTGGGGGACCACAAGCCACACTTTGGAGACACAGTGTGAGGGTTAGCATCAAGGGGAATGCTGGGAAAGCATCGGGCCTCTGGAGAGGACGGACGGGGAACAACGGCACTTTTCCCAGAAGTTGGGCACAAAATTGGGTCGCTGCCCTGGCCCAGAATGAACCCTTTGGATGGGTTTGTCACCGCAGAGGTTCTGACACTGCCAGCTGGAGCGGAAAATCTTCGTGCATGACGGCTCTGCCTGTGGCAAAGAAATGTGGTGATGTCCCCTGCATCCTTTTGCGCCGTGTGAACAGCCCTCCCATGAGCTTCCATCCCAGCGCCGGTCCGCTCCCGGGGCATCCCATTTAAAATCGAAGCCCCCGGCGCTTGCGAAGCCGAGGACGTTAGCACCCGGCAGGTTTCGATTTTATTCTTTGCTTTTCTTGGCAAAGCCCCTTCCAACAGCTTCAGAGGAGAACAGTCAAGATGAAAGCCTTTCGGAAGCACTTACACAATAATCCTGTCACTTGCAGACTTAGAAAACCGATCCGCTTTTCCTGAGGATATGACAAGCCGGAGTGTGACCCATTAACTGTTGTCAGACCCTTCGCCAGAGCCTGGAGGGTCCTCCAACTCCAGCCAAACCCCTTTAAAACCATCCCTCGAAACCCTTGTCTCAGAAGTGGCCACTACTGTCCCCCCACCCCAATCCCCACATGACAATCTCTTATTCACAGTGTGCTTTTCAGAAGGCAGTGCCAGCCGGCGTCCAGTAATAGATCTCACTTGTGAGTCAGCGAACGCAATTTCAATCAGTTTCTGCAGATGAAAATGTTAATAACTTTGCACTTTCTCCCTACATGGAAACACACACATATACACACTCACCTCCCGCCAACACAGGGAACATTAGATAATGAAAACAAACAGAAAATTCCTAGCAATATATTTCTTGATACCCTCTACATCGTCGCTGAAACTGTCATGGCAAGCTGGCACTTGCCTACATCCATCTAATAATTTTCTTTTTGAATTGCACAAGGAACCATCAGCAAATGATCAGTTTTTACATATAGAAGAAAGTCAAAATAGATTCTCTTTTCAGGCTTGAATCGGAAGCATAATGTTGATCTGGGCTAAAGGCAGCTAGCACGTTTTCCCCCAGGAGTGTCTGAAGCAGCCGTCTTCCCTGGAGTCATTAACCTTAAAAAAAATTGGGTGGAGAAGGCAGGCAGAATGTCCAGAGGAAGGGGGGCGGCCGTGTTCTGGGGTCAAGGCGTTTGTTGGAGCAACACCATCTTCCTGCAAGAGAACTTGTGACCCATTCAGAAATGACCTCCTGAGATTTTATAAAACCCTGCGTCTTCGGAGCCAGTTAAACTTGGTTATAAACATATCGCAAGTTCCAGGATCCAAGAGTTGAGCCCTCCACGCAGATAGCACCATTATTTGGCCTCTTTCTCCTCCTAAACTGTTCTCATACACTGTTTCTCTTGCTTTCCCGTAGCTAATAGTGGCCACATTATGGGGGCTCTAGGAAATATTAGGCTTTATTTTTTCTCAACTTCACGTTTTTTTTCCTCTGATCTTATTTGTCCTTTTGGCTTAGATCTGGACATGCCTCTGAGATAAATGTACATTTCCCTGTTGATCTCAGGGCTTTTTCACTCTTCAGGGACAGAGATCACTGTGGGCTTATTTTCTCAAACACCAGCCCTAGGTTAGCACGTGGGAAATAGCCAGCTCTCCTAAGCCTGCTGTCGTTAAGAGCTCCCGGAGGATATCTTGGATCCTGAGAGCCGGTGTTTCAGCATCCCTGCTCCCACCTTGAGGGCCTGGCCCAGGGCAGGTACTCCAGAAATTCATGACATAAGAATGTACAAAACTGGCGTTCTCATTGTGGCGCAAAAGAAATGAATCCTACTAGTATCCATGAGAATGTAGGTTTGATCCCTGGCCCCTCTCAGTGGGTCAGGGATCTGGCGTTGCTCTGAGCTGTGGTGTGGGTCCCAGACAAGGCCCAGACCCCACATTGCTGTGGCTGGGGTATAGGCTGGCAGCTGTAAAAAATGTACAAAACTAGTCCAGTGAGAAGACAAACATATTTAAACAAAATCTTGCCATGTAGATAGTTGGCGGCAAAGATGGAAAGTGGGTAGAACTCCTTCCAAATATTTTGTAAATGATATTTAGTGGCCTTCAAATACCTAAAAAACAAAAGAAACTCCAGCTTTTGTCCTCAAACTATAAAATTGGTAAATAACTGGTCAACACTCTGCTTCTATATTTTTTGAAGAGTATTTTTCCCTTAATATAACAATATATCAGTCACTTTAAAAATTGGAACTACCCAAAGATCAAAAAGAAGGGAAGAAAGTCAACTATAAATTTAGAATCTCAAAGAAATCCAGTCTCAACACCTTGATGTATTCAAACCCAACATTTACTCTATTATGTCTTTTCTTTATTAAAAAAAATACTTCTAAAAGGCATAATTGTGATAATAATGTGATTTTGTATACTCTTATTTGCTTTTGGATTTTTATTTCTTCCCCTCAGTTATTATAAAATTTTCATAAATAGGATTTATAGAGCTGTACAATTTTTCAAATAATTGGTACAAAACAAAAAATCCTGATGATTCAACTTTAGATTATATCCACAACTTCCTTATTATAAATAGTATTGCCATGAATATTTTTGTGGAAAAGAGGGATTTTCATTTTTGGAAATTTTTTGTCTTAGGATAGGTCCCCATAGTAATAGAATTACTTGGATCAATATCAAGTTCGTTTTCAAGGCTTAGGTTGTATGTTGTGTTGTGTATGTAATGCACATTGCCAAATTGTTGTCCAAAAGAAAAACATAAATTTACATGGTCACTGGCAATATATAAAGGACTATTTCATAATATCTTGATGAATTTTTTATCACTTAAATGTATTTTTCTAAAGTAAAAATTGATGTATTTAAGTTGCTTTAATTTCCATTTCATCAATCTTAGTGAAATTAAACATTTTATTACTTAATGCACTGGTCATATTTCTATTATTTTTTTAAATGTATCTGATCTTTGCCCATTTATCTTTTGGACTATAACTTTTTCATAGCAATGTACACAAGCTTTCTATCTACTATAGATATAATATGATTATCATATTTGCTGTAAACATAGTTTCTTAATTTTGCTTGGTTTTGGTTTTCGGATATTTGGGGGGGGGTTGTTTTTTTGTTTTTTAATTTTTTGACTGCCCCATGGCATACGGAGTTCCCAGGCCAGGGATCAGATCTCAACCACAGCTGCAACCTACACCGCAGCTGTGGCAACACCAGACCCTTTAACCCACTGTGCTGAGCCAGGTATTGAACTTGCACCCTGGGGCTTCAGAGACACTGCTGATCCTCAGTGGGAACTCCCTAATTTTGGGTATTTTTAAAAAAGCTTTGTTGACATTTAATAACCTGCAAATATTCAAAGTACACAATTTGATAAATTTTGACCTACGCTTTCGATACAGTCAAGATAATGCATTTACCTTTAACCTCCAAAAGTTTTCTGTAACCCCTCCATCTCCATCTCCAGGTGATTACTGACCTGCTTTCTAACAGTGAAGATTAGTTTGCATTTCCTAGTATTTTATATTCATGGGATTGTACAATATGTACTCTTGTTTGTCATCTTTCATCCAGCATTGTTATTCTGTGATCCATCCATGCCGAGTCCATCACTGGTTAATTCCTTTTTTAATTGCTAAGTAGGATTTCATTCTGTGGATATACCGCGATTTGTTTATTCATTCACCTGTTGATGGATATTTTGGTTGTCTCCAGATCTTGGGTATTAAAAATAAATCTGCTATGAATATGTACAAGTCTTCCTACAGATAAGCTTTCATTTCTCGTGGGTAAATACCTACTAGCAGAATATCTGGATTATAGGGCAGGTGAATAGTTAACATGTTCAGAAGCAGCCAAACCGTTTTATACCGGTTGTTCCATACACTCCCAACAATATACTAAAGATCCAATTCCTCTACTTCTTCACCAACGCTTGGTATAGTTACCCTTTTAATTTTAGTAATTTGAATAGGTGTGTAGTGGTATCTCACCATAGCTTTAATTTGCACTTTGCAAATGTCAACAATGTTAAGCCTCTTTTCCTGTGCTTACTGGCCATTGTGTTTCTTTGTGGATGAAGTGTCTTTTCAAGTCTCTGTTGTTGCAACTCTGTTGAAAATTTCAGTTCAGACATTTCAGCTTGGTTCTTTTTTATGGTTTCTATTTCTTTATTAAACTTCTCATTTTGTTCATGTATTGCTTTCCTGATTTAATTTAGTTGTCTCTCTGTGTCTCCTTGTAGCTCATTGAGCTACTTTTAGATGATGATTCTGAATTCTTTATTGGGCAATTCATCAATCTCCATTTCATTGTGCTCAATTAATGTAGTTTGAGTTAATTTCTTTGAAGGTACCATGTTTCCTTGAGTCTTTGTGCTCCTTGAAGCTTCCTGTCACTGTCTTTGCATTTGAAGAAGGCATCACTAGCTCCAGTTTTTAGTGACTGGCTTCAGGGAAGAATGACTTTCACCTGTCAGCCCAGCTAGAGATTCTGGTGTATCTCAGATCTTCTCTATGGATGCACCAACTCTGCCCCTCTTGTTCCCTCTAAGGGGGGATGTCTTAGAATTGTGTGCCTTCTCTTGATTCCCAAAAAGCCAGGCTAGGTGCTTAGAGCCTCATGTTTACGTTTTGCTGGGCAGTACCCTGCAGTCTCAAGACTGTAGTCCTTCTCACAGTCCAGTCCAGTAGTGTCCAGTTGGCTGCTGAGATTCATACCTACTACCAAGATGTGTGTGCTGTCAGCGGGGACTCACAGACATCATTTGTAGGGACATGGAGGGTGCCATGCACAGGGGCATGCCAGGTACATTGGCTGACTAGGGGTCTTCATGCAAGTTGTCCCGCAGGGTTCTTAGTAGAGTCTGCAAGTCAATGAGAAGGATTGTGGCCAGATCTTGAGGTCCATGTGCTGGTTGCTATGAATTCCCACCCTCTCTCTCTTTGCTCCTAGCCCTTCCTGATGGCACCCAGCTGACAGAGCCATGCTGATCCCCTCTGTGTTCTGCATAAACCAGGACAGAAGTGGGCCTCCAGGGCATCATGCTACAAGGATGGGGAGGCCAGGTGCTCTTGTTTTCCTGTGGGAGAAATTACAGATTTAGGGTCTTCTTGTGGCACCAAGCTGTGCTGCCTTTGGGAAGGGGCAACATGAGTAAAAAAATAAAATTGCTCTTCTTACCCTCTGCACTGTGTCTACTCTCAGATTTTTTGTTACACCAGGGTGCTAGAATCTCTCAGCTAGGCTGCAGAACTCCCGCAAAAATATTCTCATCAGGTGGCAGTTGCCAAAATTGGTGTTTCTGTTTGGGATGAAGGCTGGAACCTCCTATTCTGTCATCTTGCTGATGTCACTCATACCTCTCCTTTCCTCTTCTTACAGTGGGTTTTATGTGCTTTTTTGTCAGTTTTCTAAGTCCATGAAGACACTGATTTGACAATGTCCTTCATTTCTAATATAGGTGTTTAGAGCCATAAATTTACCCCTAAGTACTGTTTAATAGCATCTCACAAAGTTTGATACATTGTATTTGCATTTTTGTTAAGTTGAAGCTATTTTCTAAGTTCCCTTTTGGTTTCTTTTTAACCATTAATTTAAGTAAAAGTCTTTTTTTAAGTTTCTAAATGTTTGGTGATTCTCCAGATATCTTCCTGTCATTTTTTCCAAATTTAATTCTCTTTTGGTCAGAGAATATACTTTTGTGACTTAAAGACTTTTAAATTTATTGAGCCTCTTTTTATGGCTCAGAATATGGTCTTTAGAAAATCTGTGTCCTTAAAACCAGCATGCAAAAAAAAAAGAACAAATATAAACCTTAAATATGACAATCCTACTCTATGATCTAATAGCATCTTTCTGTAGTAAAGCTCAAAATAAATTAGAAAACATATCAAAAAAGCCTAAAGCTAGCATGTGTTCTGCTGTTGTGGGCAGTCTCCCATAAATGTCAATAAGATCAGGTTGGTTGATGGTATTATTTAGATCTATAGCCTTAGTGATTTTCAGTCCATTCCTTGATCCATAATTAACAGAAGTGTATTCGAATCTCTGACTATCATTGTGGATTTTTTCAATTTTGCCTTGCAATCTCATCAACTTTGCTTATGTCATTTGAAATTCTGTTATTAGGTCTGTAAATATTTAGGATTAGTATGTCCCTTAATGAAGTGACTTCTTTTTCATTATAATAGGACCATCTTTATTTTTTGCAATATTTTTTGCTCTGAAATCTACTTCGATGTTATATGGCTGCTTCAACTTTCTTTGGATTGGTGTTGGCATAATATAACTTTTCTATCCTTTTACCTCTAACGTCTGCATTTATTTTTACATGAAGTATGTCTCCTGTAGGCAAGATATCCAATCTGACAGTTTCTGCTTTTAATTGGGGTGTTGGCATCACTTAATGTGTTTAATGACATAGTTTGGTTGAAGTCCATCATCCTGTTACTTGGTTTTTATTTATCACATCTTTTCCTTGCTCCCCTGTCCCTCTATTTTTATGCCTTTATTTTTATTTTATTGTTTTATTTCTTTTTTTTATTCTTTTCAGGGCCACACCTGCAGAATATGGAGGTTCCCAGGATAGGTGTAGAACTGGAGCTGCAGCTGCATGCCTACACCACAACCAGAGCAACACCGGATCCAAGCCGCCTCTGCAACCCATGCTGCAGCTCACAGCAATGCTGAACCCTTAACCCACTGAGGGAGGTCAGAGATCAAACCTACATCCTCAGAGAGACAACACTGGGTCCTTAACCTGCTGAGGTACAACGGGAACTCCATGCCTTGATTTTTAGATTAGTTGAATTTTTACTTAATTTTAGCTCTTTTTGGGGGGCTTATTAGCCATAGTTTTTGTGCTTTATTTAGGGTTTATCCATCTTTAGTTCATTGAAACTTTCCTTCAAGTGACATTATGCTCCTTTACTTCTAAGCACTTGATAACTGTGTAGTTACCATTTCTTGTGTTCTTCATTCTTTTCTGAGGCTACCTATTTCCTTTTTTTTTTTTTTTGGTCTTTTTGTTTTTTTGCCATTTCTTGGGCCACTCCCATGGCATAAGAAGGTTCCCAGGCTAGGGGTTGAATCGGAGCTGTAGCCACCAGCCTATGCCAGAGCCACAGCCACGCAGGATCCGAGCCACGTCTGTGACCTACACCACAGCTCATGGCAATGCCGGATCCTTAACCCACTGAGCAAGGCCAGGGACCAAACCCACAACCTCATGGTTCCTAGTCGGATTCATTAACCACTGTGCCACAATGGGAACTCCTCCCTATTTCCTTTTGATATTGTTTTCCTTCTACCTAAAGAACTTTTAAAAATATTTTTTGTAGCAAATATCAGCTGCTGATTAATTCTTTCCACATTCGTATACCTGACAAAAGCATTTCACCTTTGCTTGTAAAAGACATTTTTTATGGCATAAAACACTAGCTCGACAAATTTCTCTTTCAGCTCTATATATAGATGTTCTACTGTCTTCTCACTGATGCTGTTTCTGACAAGAAATCTGTGTTAATTCACATCTTTGTGCCATTATATAGAATGTGATTTCTTTGCTTCTAGCTACTTTTAAGATATTTTATTTGTTTAACAGGGTTTTCTTGGTTTCATGTGCTTGAGTTTTGCTGAGTTTCTTGGATCTCTGGATGTATAGCTTTTATGAAATTGAGCAAATTTTCAGACATTATTTCTTCAAATATTTATCTGTTCCCCACTCCTCCTCTCCTTTGGGGATTCCGGTTTCAGTTATATTAGGCCTCTAAGTCTGTCCCAAAGCTCAAAGATTACAAATGCTTTCTTCATTTAAAAAAAAAAAGGGGGAGTTCCCGTCGTGGCGCAGTGGTTAACGAATCCGACTAGGAACCATGAGGTTGCGGGTTCGGTCCCTGCCCTCGCTCAGTGGGTTAACAATCCGGCGTTGCCGTGAGCTGTGGTGTAGGTTGCAGACACGGCTCGGATCCTGCGTTGCTGTGGCTCTGGTGTAGGCCGGTGGCTACAGCTCCGATTCAACCCCTAACCTGGGAACCTCCATATGCCGCGGGAGCGGCCCAAGAAATAGCAACAACAATAACAACAACAACAACAAAAAAAAAAAAAGGGAAAAAATTTTTTTCTTTCATGCCTCATTTAAAAATATTTTATTGCGGGAATTCCCATCATGGCCCAGCAGAAACGTATCCAAATAGGATCCATGAGGATGTGGGTTCAATCCCTGGCCTTGCTCAGTGGGTTAAGAATCTGGCGTTGCCACGAGCTGCGGTGTAGGTCGCAGATGCGCCGCAGCTCAAATCTGGCCTTGATGTGGCTGTGGTGTAGGCCAGCAGCTGTAGCTCCAATTTGACCCCTAGCCTGGGAACTTCCATATGCTATGGGTGCAGCCCTAAAAAAGCCAAGAAAAAAAAATTTCTATTGCTATTTATTCACATTCACTGATCCTATCTCCTGCAAAGTTTAATCTACTGCTAATCTCATCCAAAGTATTTTTATCTTACACATGGTGGTTTTTCTCTTTAGGAGTTAAATTTGAGTCGTTTTTAAAACTTCCATGTATATCTCTACTTAATTTTTAAACATATGGAATACATATAATAACTGTTTTGGTATTCTTGTCTGCTAATTCTTACATTTGTGTCAATCCTGGATTGGTTTTGATTGACTTTTTTTAATTTCAGGTCATATTTTTCTCTCTCTTTCTATGCTTGGTTATTTCTGCTTGAATGCCAGACACTATGCATTTTACTTTAATGGGTGCTTGATATTTTTATATTTCTGTAAATATTCTTGAGTTTTGTTCTATGACACATAGTTACTTGAAAATAATTTGGCCATTTCCAATCTTGCATTAAAGATTTTTTAGGTGGGACCAGAGATATACACCATGAGAGAGATTTATTTCCTACTACTGTGGTAAGGCCATTTAATGCACTCTATTCTGTACTACTAAACCGAGAGATTTTCTAGTCTGACTGGTGAAAATGGGCACGTTTCCTAATCCTGAATGTATGCTGAGCATTTTCACTTTTTTTTTTTTTTTTTTTTTTTTTTTGCTTTTCAGGGCCACACATGAGACACATAGAAGTCCCCAGGCTAGGGGTCAAATTGAACTGCAGCTGCCAGCTACAGCTATAGCCACAGCAATAGCAGATCCGAGCTGCATCTGTGACCTACACCATAGCTCACAGCCACACCAGATCCTTAACCCACTGAGTGAGGCCAGGGATCAAACCCGTGTCTTCATGAATACTAGTTGGGTTCATTACCGCTGAGCCACAATGGGACCTCTCTGAGCAAAACTTTTATAACGTCACTGTCTCTGTGGTTTTCCCCATGCTCATGCCAGGTTTACACTGCTGAGGAAGAAGGTTGTGGCCACAGAAATGCAGCATCCAAGCTGCATCTGCCATCTACACCACAGCTCATGGCAACACTGGATCCTTAACCTAGTGAGCAAGGCCAGGGATAGAACCCCCATCCTCATGGTTACTAGTCAGGATCTTAACCCCCTGAGCCACAACAGGAACTCCCATTTTAACCTTTAATCCTTTAATCTTTTCTTTTTTTCCCCCTCTGGATTTGGATAGTTTCTTCACATACACGCAATGACCACTAATCATCTTAACACTTACAATGTACCTTCTACAGATTTCTGAAATTCTCCTTGTGTTTTGCCCTCTCTTCTCTGGCATTCTGACCTACGAACTCTAGTTCCTCTGGTCTCTCCAGGTTGTCATTTCCATCTCTTCAACTCAGGAGGCCCCCAGGCTCTGCCAGTTTGTCTTGCCCTGTACCACAGCCTGGAAATTCTCCAGGCAATGAGCTGGGACAATCAAGGAGCTCATTCTGTCAAACATCTCTCTCTTTATTGTCTGATAGTCAGTGTCGTGAAAACTGTTGTTCGATACATCTTATTGGTCTTTTGGTGACTTCATGGGAATGAAGTCAGACCTCCCCACCCCCCAACTCTTTTTTTTTTTTTTTTTGGTACATTTACCACTTTATATTAGAGATGTAACAATATTTTCTAGTCTTGATCATTTTATTTTATTAACATTGCAGTTTGATCTTGTCCGTGGTATTTGGGAAAAATATCAGGTTTATAATGGTGACAAAGATGGTGTGAAAACGCTCAAGTGATTTTAAAAGGTGACTTAAGAGCTATGAAATAATCAGCCTAAACCTGCATTAAATTAAGAAAAAATTATTCTCTTTTGAGTTCAACCACTCTTATTCCATCTTGACTGCAAGAGATAGTCCCTACCCATTACTCTTTGAAATGAGTATCTTTTGTGCATGTGTGTGTGTGTGTGTGTGTGTGTGGTGTGTGTATCCTCTGGAGTCAATGTCTATTGCCTGTGACTGAGAACATATCTGAAGCATCGTGTTAAACCCATCAGTCCCTCCAAAGGGCAGAATCTAACTTCCTACCTTTTCCTATTTCTAAGTCTCCTGTTCTCCCTGTTTGAGCTCCCATTACGATCCCATTACCGGTGGCATAGGCCTCCAATTTCCAGGTGACTGACAGACTCAGATAAATGACTCTCACCCTCTGCCCTCCCACCACACCTCTCTTCAGCTCCCTACCTATGCCTTATCCTTTGGGGCTCCACTTAAATGGCAGCTTCTGAGGGAATGTTTTCCCTAACCCTTAGATTGAAGTGGGCGTCCCTTGATAAACCCACATCTTCCTGTACTTCCTTATCATGCTTATTCCTTCCATTAAAATGACAGATTTTGGGAGTTCCCCTTGTGACTCAGTGGGTTAAGCACCCAACATAGTGCCCACGAGGATGTGGGTCCAATCCCTGGTCTTGCTTAGTGGGTTAAGGATCCAGTGTTGCCCCAACCTGCAGTCTAGGTCACAGATGCAGCTTGGATCTGGCATTGCCATGGTTGTGGTGTATGTCTCAGCTGCAGCTCTGATTCAGCCCTGAGCTAGGGAACTTCCATATGCCTCTGGTACAGCCATAAAAAAGAAAAAAAAATGAGTTATTTTTTAAAAATCTGTATCCACCATTCGGTTGTCCTGGTCTTTGCTTTATCCCCTCCTTTTGTAGTGGCAGTCCCATGGTGAATACTTAGTAAAAATTTGTTGAATGAGTGAATAAGGTATTCATTTATAAGATGATATCATGGGATCATCTGGATGGAATTATCACCCAGATCACTTTTTTGATAGATGATTTTTTTTTTTTTGTCTTGGTAGTTTTGTCACACAAAAACATTATCAACTTAGAGTTCCCACCGTGATGCAGTGGGTTAAGAATATGACTGCATAAGCTTGGGTCACTGAGGAGGCATAAGTTCATTCCACAGCCCAGCACAGTGGGTTAAAGGACACAGAATTGCTGCAACAGAGTGTAAATCTCAGCTGTGGCTTGGATTCAGTCTCCGGCCCAGGAACTTGCATAGGCCACGATTCCAGCTGTAAAATTAAAAAACAAACAAAACAAAACAAAAGTATTTTCAACTGAAGTTGAAAGGAGGTTATGATTCCCACACGATGACTGAAAGTGATTTCCTGAGCCTACCAGCCACAGGGAGTAAGCCTTGTTTCTCCAGAGGGGGTATAGAAACCACGTCCTAAGTCAGACCTAAACAACAACAACAACAATAACAACAACAACAAAAAAGACAAAAGCCAAAAAATAAATAAATAAAATAAAATAAAAAAAAAGGAGTTCCCGTCGTGGCGCAGTGGTTGACGAATCCGACTAGGAACCATGAGGTTGCGGGTTCGGTCCCTGCCCTTGCTCAGTGGGTTAACGATCCGGCGTTGCCGTGAGCTGTGGTGTAGGTTGCAGACGCGGCCCGGATCCCGAGTTGCTGTGGCTCTGGCGTAGGCCGGTGGCTACAGCTCCGATTCGACCCCTAGCCTGGGAACCTCCATATGCCGCGGGAGCGGCCCAAGAAATAGCAACAACAACAACAACAACAATAACAACAACAACAAAAAAGACAAAAGCCCAAAAAAAAAGTCAGACCTAGAAGGGAACATTAGAAATCAATGAGTTCTCCCCTTTTTTCTACAGACAAAGATGGAGCAAACACCAGACTTGCTGGAGTACTAGGCTCTTTGGTGGCAGAGCCTGAACTAAAAACGAAAACTCCTGATTCTCTATCTCATGCTCTTCACAGCCCCCAACTTCCATTCTATCCGTATCCCCACAGTTTGAAATATAGCCTGGGGAAGCAGAGCACCATAAATAATATCTGGCTGTAATGGTGCCACTGATTTGCTGGACTTGCTTTATTGCTAAAGGGGAAAACTGTAGCAATGCACATCTTCCATACAGGAGAACATTTCCTAATAAATCCATGCAACTGTAACTCTGAAACTTCCCAAATGCTATCCATTAATAATAGTAATGGCCATGAGCAAATATTTATATATACAACATCTGCAGGTGCATGCTGAAGCCAAACTGTTTTAAAAGTAGCAGTGAGCTTTACTAAATATATATCTATCTACAGGGAAAGTATTTTAACCCAGAATACCGCCTCCAAGTTTTAACTTATCCTGGGATTATTTTTGCTAGCCAACTATTCTTCAACTGAAGTTTTATTGTTCCCTTTTAATAATAGCCTAAGCAACTATTCTTTTATTTAATATAAAGTCCTGGAACTTAACGAGCTGATTAAGTGCTAAAGACATCTTTTGCTGCTTTCTGTGCCTCTGCCTTCTAGGTCTTTCTGCTCTCCAATTCTCAATGAGTGTGTTATCTAGAACACCAGTCCAATTGAGCTCATCATAAAACAAGAAAGAGAGAAACTCACGTCTTCTCTACACTGGTCATCTCTGAGCACAGTGAGATTATTTAGAACATTCTTACTGAGGAGGGGGTCCTGTGGTGAGGCCCACACACTGGCTGTAAACTTCTTGCTTCTGAAAAATGAGCCTCTGGTGCTGGGAAGAGTCATCTATATGAACAGTCGTCTACCCTTGTACTATCTCTTCACCAGTAGAGCTCTGAACTTAAAGATGACACATGACCTAGGGCTGCCACACTGTGGACCATGTACAACCTCCATAAGCAAAGATTAAAATGAGCCCAAACAACTAGACACATCTCTAAAAAGGTCTCTTCCTTCCCCAACACTGGCCACCAGTAGCAAGTGGCAGATTTTTGTGTCTTAGCTTTGTCATCCCAACTCTTTGTCCATACTTTTATTCCTGGACCATTAAAGAAGAAAGGGAAAAACTTCACAGGTCTTTCGTGTTATGGACTGAATGTTTGTGACCTCTCAAAATTCATATGTTGAAATTTTACCCTCAACGAGATGGTATTAGAAGCTGGGGTGATTAAGTCATGAGGGTGGAGCCCTTATGAATGAAATTTGTACCCTTATAAAACACTAATGTGAGGACACATTGAGAAGATGGTCAGCTAAGACCCAGAAATGGGCCCCCACCAGACACTGAATCTGCCAGCACCTTGATCGCGAACTTCCCAACTTCTGGAACTGAGAAAAATAAGTGTGTATAATTTAAGCCCCCCAGTCTATGCTATTCTTGTGATAGCAGCCCTAACAGACTAAGACCTGCAATAAACAGCTTTCTGGAGGGGCACGTCTATTCCCAGAGTATTGGGTAAAAGCTCAGTGCTGGAAGCAGGCCAGTCATTTACTGGTTGAAACTGGGTAGGTTAAACGATTTCTCCGGGTCTCAGTCTACTCATTTGTAAACGGGAATACCAACATGGGCCCTCGGGAAGGAGTAAATTAAACTTGAGAAAGTATGTAAAACCCTTGACACCAAGTCTGACACAGATAGGTGCTCAATAAATGAGAGCCGTCATTAGCCAAGAACGTCTTAGGCAACACAGGTGCTTGCTATGTGTTTCTGCTTGCAATTGAATTCAGCTAATGTGAACACAAAAGAACTTGCTTGGGAAAAATGTATTTGATATTTTTCCTTTAGTGAACTCATTTAATATAATCTCTAATCTTTCATGTAAGCCTTAGGTTAGTTATACTCCCCTCAAGGTGGTTCTTTATCATACTATCATATTAGAGAATGGTTATTGGGGTTCTTTTTTTTTCCCCAGCATGTTCAGGTTTTGGGGGGGAAATCATACCCTTTTTCCCAGGCATTGACAGATTCAACCCAGGGAATCAATGAGATGGCAGATGTTAAAGACAGATGCCCGAATATCCACTCAATAGTCAGGCTTAATGAACTAACACAGGAAGAACAATTAGAGACTTCATTAATTATACTCTAGGTTCAATTCCATTGTTAATTCTAATCCTTTATTTGCGCTAATGACTTCAGCTTGTCTTATAATAATTTGTGCCTATCAGTGAATCATAACATCTTTCAGTTTCCATGATTGTGTAAAATTCACACTCTCTGTATAACTTTCTATTTCCAAAAATGACCTCAAGTATTTCTAAAGATGCATAAAATACTTCGAGAGAACATGAGAGAAAAACAAAAGGAAAACTATAACATACAGCAAGGAATGAAACTAATACAAAAATGTATACAAAACAAATTCTTACCCTCTTGTCTCAGGTTCTATCTTATAAGCAGAAAGGGCTCAGACAGCTCAGCCGAAAATTTTCATCTGTTAACACTCAAAATCAATGCACAGACTCTTATATATCCACCATAGTAAATCCACACCAATTCTATAGCTTGCTAATTGTTTTTCTTTGTTATATTTACCAAACACTATATTATAAGCTCTCCTGTATTCCTTAAGAGTCTATTACAGAAACAAAACCAGAAATCCCTTCAGCTAATAAAACATAGTGAAAATGCGCTTCTTTTTTTTTTTTTTTTTTTTTTTTGTCACTTAATGTACTCTGATCATTCTGAAAGGAGAGTAATGAGATTCTGGGCTTCTAACCTTGAAGGTGCCCAGTCCTGCTCTTGAACTAATACATATGCACTCATTTGCATACTCTTTTTCCCTCCCTCTTGAGTGAGCCACACTCTGACACCAGGAGCCTCCTTGCTAGGCACGGAAACTGCTTCAAGATGTTTTAAGCCGAGAAATGGCCACCTGCATGCACTCTGCTTAAGATTTTAAGTTAGCCTACCACTCAAATCTTCCCGAGGAAAGTTCAAAAGGTGTTCATTTGAATCATTCATGCTTTTGTTATCCTTGACCTAAAGCAATCTGGTGGATTTGGGGATGGGGAAGGGGTTGGGGGGAAAACAACATTTTATTAGAAAATTGAAAAAAATCTATGCTCCAATATTTCAATAATTGTATGGATTTGTTTTTACTGTATTATGAAACTACCTCTTATTATTTAAAGTTACGTTCTAAAACGAGGTATTGTAAAATAAATAATATTTCTGAAAAACCTACTGTTGTTTTGATCAAAAAAGAGATCCCTATCTAAAACGATGGCTTGACACAAACACACGATTTTATCGTGTACATATATGATTTCATTTGTTCACATAAGCTAACGTACCAAACAATACAGTTTAATTTACTATCTTGGTTTAAAACGCCTAAGTGAGGAAAGAGTTACAGGAGCAAAATTTTATTTTCATTTATTAGTATGGAAAGCTTTTTTGTGATTTCAGGACCAGAAAATGCACATAAGAAGAAGTGCCTTCATCTGTCTGGTGAGAAACGTGCAAATCAACAGTCAACACAGAGCTGCTGGAGCAAAAACCTATAGAGTGTGGGTTATTTCACCTTCGCAAGCTGGGAGCCATTAAGTAATGGCTCCCTCCACTCCCCCCACCCCCTTCGGTAAAACACATCCTGAACATTGGGCCCATGTTTTCCAGAAGAATGTGCCCCACTGCCCCTTGAAAACTCCATTTCGTTTACTTGGTTCAGTTAGTTAATGACGGTCCATTTTGGCTCAAACATCCAATTCCCTTTCATCAATCATGTCTTTCTGGACTGTCAGTTTCAGAGCAGTGATGACCAAGCCTCTCCACGCAGACATCCACAGACGCTCTCAAAGAAAGACCCAGATCCACTTCTCCACTTAGGATTTCCTAGGGCCCCATTTCTTCCACTTTCTTCCCAATGGAAAGAATGAGTCATGTGAAAAGGAGAAAAGCCCACCGGAAAAAAATGGATGCGGGCGACGCAAGTGTTAATCTAGAAATTCTCATTTTTTGGTGCTGGAAAGGGCATTGTAATAAGATGGGGTTTTTTTATACAATGCAAATGTGGGGAATGCAAAACACTGTCAACCATGAAAATAAGATTTAATTTGGAATCCCAACACACAGGGGTTTTTTTCCACTTTAAATTCTTCTTATTCAATCGTATTTGTTATAAATATTCAATAGAAATGCAGTTTTCCAGGACTGAAATGGTCTTTAAGGAAGCAAGCCATGTGTGGCTTTTCAGTCAAGCATTTTCATGCTTCACTAACTGTCAGGCTGTTCGTGTTCCTTTCCCCAGAAATATTCTTTGTGACTCTGCTTAGGTCTCTGAAAAACAACTTATTCTCCAGAGATTTTAGGAATCACCTACACATCACAATTCTATAGACATCAACGCGTGGATAGGCTGAGGCAGACCTTCTTATTGGACGTGGCCACCTGTCCACCTGTCATTACAATTAATTCAGCTTGGTGTGAGCACCTACCTGTCTGGAAACCAAAAGGGCCAATTTCCGTCCTCGCTCTGCCCCTTGTTTGACTTGTTTAACTTTGGGTACATTATTTTCCCACATTGGGCCTAAGGTGTCTGATCTTCAAAATATAAAAGTTGGGCTCAGTAAGTGATCATCAGAATGTTACTGGTAGGCTAAATTCAGTCTGCTGTCAGCTTTTGTAAATAAAGTTTTATTGAAACACAATCATGCCTACTTGCTATTGTCTGTGATTACAAAGGCAGAGTTAGGTAGCTGTGAAAGAAACCATCTGACCCACAAAAGCCTAAAATAGTTACTATCTGCTAAGTAGGCCAGCCTTAGATGAGTCGATTTGGGGTCCTTTCCAACTCTAGAATTCCTTGTATATTCTGTAAAACACCTAATGTTTATATATTAATCCTTTCGATCCTCATATCTTTATGGAGCTTCTCCTAGGACGCATGCCTTGTGCTGCTTCAAAAGATCGGTATGCTACATTAACCAAATTTCCTCATGGTTTCTTTTTCTTATAGGATTTAAATTATGTTAACAGCTCTTAGAAATATCCAAGGCAATATTTTGGGGCAAATGTCTTATGATTTGATTATCATTTTTAAATAGAGCATTTTTTTCTTCTAAAAATATTTAAGAAGTTAAAAAAAAATACGTATGGCACAGGAGACTTATTGCATTAAGACATCATTTTAACAGATTGTTTAGTTTTGGTAATATAATTTGACATCTAAACATAAGCTGAGAAGGATCTCTCTCAAAACCTTTGATAATATGATTCATTGTCAAATGTTTGTTTTGCCTATCTGGCTCTCATTAATTAATTCTTTTTAATATAGCTTGGATTTACTGATTTTCAAAAAGAGAATTATTCTTATTGATGTTTCTAAAATATCCAGGTGGCTTGAATTTCACCAACCAGATAGTTTAATCTAGCACATTTGTGTAGCCCTAATCAAATCTTTACTAACAGATGTGAGAAGCCCAGTACTGGAGCTAATGTTTGTGTCTCTATGATAATTAAATTAGCTCAATAAGGAAAATAAATGAACAATAATGACCAACATTTTCCCCCAAGCTTGTATTGTCGTCTTGAAAACATTTTTCTCTTACCAAGTTTTTCAGTAATGAAAAACAAGTTGAGAACTTTTAATTTAAAGATACATATAGATATATATTTTTTAAGAACTAGTCGTGTACTAAATTATTTGTAATCAAGTAGCACTTTTTTTTCACCACAAAGCAAAAGCTGTAACTAAGCCAAAATTCAAATTTGAAGTTTCCTGACAAATTCATTATAAAGAATGGAATAATCCTTTTTTTGACCAATAGTATAGAAATTTTTCTTTTTTAATTCTCTCTTCATAGTATTTTCTAATGAATAGAAAATACCTTTCTCAGGTTGAATGATTATTTCCACATACAATTAGTTCCTGCGTACAGACAGTGCTGTACCAATGTCCTGGCCCAATGAATGGGCTTTATCATTCATTAATCACAACTCTCATTGGGCTCCAGGTGACAGTGCCCACCACAGGCCAAATTTAGAGGCAATTTCTGCAAACAAGAAAGTTCAGAAGTCTCACATTCACCAAAGGGTGGAAGAGTGTTTAAAAAGCCAAGATAAGGGATTTTATGGATGGTGAGGTGATGGAAGAAGGGTGGCTGATGGCAGATGGCTTTCTGGGGAGGCCATGTTGCAGCTGCAGATCAGGGCACACTGGATGGTGTTCCCTGTGAACATGGAGACAATGCTGCCTCTGTTCTTGTCCCACTGTGCTCTGACCTTGCTGGAGGCGAAGTGGTGTCACAGGTGCACTTGCAGGATGGTCAGTGGTGGTGGAAAGGGGGCCAGTGTGGTCTCCTAGCACCAAGCCCCTCTCATGCCACCCGTGTGCCTGCAGGTGTGGCAACCTCTATTTGTGTATTTTACTGTATTTATTTATTTCCCTGGCTAATCAGTTCAGGGTCACATTTCCAAGCTGGAGGTGTTCCTTCATTATCCCTTCATGAAGAAAGAAAGAAAGACGAAAGAAAGAGAGAGAGAGAGAGAGAGAGAGAGAGAGAGAGAAGAAAGAAGAAAGAAATCCCTACCTAGCAATACCCGACCGAAAGAACAGAATCCCGAAAGCAGAAATACAATAAAGAATCCCGAACGCAATCCCGCCCTCCGCCATCCCGCCCCTTCCGTCCGTCCTCCCTACCGTCATGCTCTCATCTACGAACGTCAGTCGAGTGCTTGACGTTCCATCCTCCGCGACCACTTCCCTCCCGCTCACCTCCCTCCCCCTCCCTCCGCCCGACAGTCCTCCCTCCCTCCCTCCCTCCCGTCCCCTTCCTCCTTCCTCCTCTTTCTCTCTCGCTCCCTTTCGTTCTTCCTTCCTTCCTCCCTCCGGCCCTTCCCCCCGCCGCCCGTCCTGCCCACGCCGGCCAGTCCGCCTAGATGCTTTCTAATTTCTTTTAGTTTCTATAACAAGTTGTCTTATTTTAAGACTTCTTAGGTAAGGAATAGAAATATGATTTGATGATCAGTTAGAAAGTTCTTAGGTGTCTACGGCCATACCACCCTGAACGCGCCCGATCTCGTCTGATCTTGGAAGCTAAGCAGGGTCGGGCCTGGTTAGTACTTGGATGAGAGAAAGTTCTTAGGTGCACTGTTTAAGGCACTTAGGCAAAGGATTCTTTGCAGTGTCTGAATAAAATAGCCCTAGACCCAGTTCTGTGCCCTTCACTTAAAGTACTCTCTTAACTTGAAAAGGTTTAAGATAAGGCTATGATTATTTTTTGTCTTTCTTGAGAAGGGCTAGGGTTCCTTTAGCTTGATCAGAAAAGCTGTGGGAAATGAATGTGCTAATTGCTTTACATGGAATTGGAAATTTTTTTTCCTGTTTCATGCAAAACAAAATGTATTTGCCTGTTAGTTTGTTCAAATGATAAAATCAAGCAGGTCTATCAGTGAAGGGGTCCCAGTCCTAATACTTTACTTGTTCTTGTAATTCCCATAATGAGGGTGCAGGGAAGAGCTCACATCCCCTGACCAGAGGAGGAAATTGAGGCTCCATGAATAAGCTGCCCAAGTGAATGCGGCCTGGGTGAGGAAGCTGCCTTCAAGATGGGAGCTATTTTTCCAAGGCACTTCCTTGTGGGTGTGGGATTAACTTTCCATCACTGCAAAGGGGAACCCATCCCTGGAAAGCACAAACACTAAGACACGTTCACAATTTTCATGCGAAACCTGCTTTTGAGCCAAGATCATGTGATTCTCCTTGAGTCACTAGAAGATGCTCTAGTGGGCCTGGCATACAAATTTCAATATGAGTATTCCTTCAATATGAACAATTTGTTAAAACTAATACATCTAAAATAGATGAATTAATTCTTTTTAGGGGAACTGGAGGCTCAGGTTTATAGAATCGCCAATAAGTAGAGTAGAGCAAGGCATTTAGAAGACATAAAACATTGAAAATATTGTCAACAGGAGTTCCTGTTGTGGCTCAGTGGGTTAAGAACCTGACTAGTATCCATGAAGATGCTGGTTTGATCTCTGGCCTCGCTCAGCGGGTTAAGGACACTGCATTGTTATGGCCGTGGTATAGGCCAGCAGCTGTAGCTCTGATTAGACCCCTAGCCTGGGAACGTCCATTTGCCACAGGTACAGCCCTAAAAAGATTTTTTAAAAAAAGGAAAAAAGAAAGGAAAAGAAAAGAAACAAACAAAATGTTGTGAACAAAATCAGTGGAACAACTGGAGAAATTTGAATAAGCATCTATAGTTCTCTAGATTAGTTTACAGTACTGGGATCAATGCTAAATCCTTGAATTTGATTATTTACTATGGCAATGTCAGAGGATGTCCCTATAAATGGAAAATAAACAGTGAAGTACCTAGGAATAAAGCGACAGCATGTCTGCAATTTATTCTCAAATGTTTCAGAAAAAAATAAATATATCTCTGCCTGTTGAGAATGATAAAGTAACTGTAGCAAACTGTGAATGTGGGCAATCTGGATGAAGCTATGCGGGAATTCTTTGTCCTATTATTGTGAATTTTTCATATATAAAATTACTTCAAAATGTAAAATATAATTTTAAAGAACTTTAAAATAAATGAAACTCTAGACGGGATCCAGCTCTGGAGGGCACAGTGCCAGGGGTATGAGTAAAATGCTAGAATGTTTTGAGACTGACCACCACAGAAAATCTCTCTTCACATATTTGGAGCTTGGTTTGTGAAAGCCAAAAGGACCATAGAATCCTGATAACTAAAATAAAATTCATTTTCCAGGAATTTATTTGAATGGCCACTAGAAAAATATCTGTTTCATCAAACAATAAGGACCAACATAAAAAGCAAACTATTTTCAGGCTAAATGCTCAAGTATAATAAAATGTATCAGTCATTAAATTATTGTCTTCCTTATAGACCAGTGTTTCTGAGTGCAGAATTTTCAATGATCAACGCCAAGTATAAAAATACTCCAATACATGTAGGAGGTGCACAAACACCATGGTTAAGATTAAGAGGCACTTTTGTAAAAGTATATTTATGCCCAGGAGGTAACATAAACACAGTAAATAACTTCAGAACTAAACTAGGAACATAAAAGAGTCATAAAATTTAAGAGCCGGTGAGAATGTAATAGGGAAGAAATTTTGTATTCCATTACAAGTTAATCACTAAAGGGATGTTGCCTGTAAATTTAAATTATATATAATGGCCCATCTCTAGGAACCCTCACTCCAAGGAAATGAACCTTATGCTAAAAGTACATTTATGTAGCTCATAGGAAACATCCTGACCAAGGATACCTGTGAATGGCTGCAGGAAGTAGGATATTATCACATCCCCTCCAGAGTCTGACTGGAACCAGGACTTTACTTCCTCCCCTTTCAGTGTAAAAGAAGCCTAAATTCTAACTCAGGGGAAGAGGTTCTTTGGGACACTAGTCCATCCTCTTCTTGGTCTGCTGGCTTTCCAAATGAAGTCGCTATTCCCCCAACAACCCATCTCTAGATTTGTTGGCCTGTTGTGTGGAGTCTGGAAGAAGTAATAGTCAACCTATATTTCAAGTCTTAATTATGGAGTGCTTAATGCTTTTTAAGATTGCCCTCTGTGTTCTATATAAGACTTTCACTAGCACCAATAAACAAAAAACAAAACAAAACAAATGAATGGAGGAGGTTTAAATGTCAAAGTGCTACAAGTGACATTGGCTTCCTTCACAGTCTCTCCTGACTTAGCTGGAACATTGAGCTCTTGACATTTAGGAACTAGGAAAAGCCCTGGACTCAGGCATTGGACCCGAAACCCCTGCTAATCCTAGATCTGTGACATATGCAGAGTTACCAAACTGCTGCCATTCCTTGGACCTCAGTTTCCCTACCCATAAAGCAAGGAGGTAGGTACACATGACATTTATGATAAATTGCGGCTGTGACACTCTGACCTACAACACCTCATGAGCTTACCTTTTTAGACAAAGGGACATGAGTTCCCAGGGAGGCATTCAGATTATACCAGGAGGGAATTTTATTACATTTAATATTGCTTGAAGTCATTGACCTACAAGCTAGAACTCAGAGGTCTTTGGGTTACAGGAATAGTCTTGTTTTAATAAGAATTTTCTTCTGAATAAGGGAAACTGACAAGCAAGCAAATGTGTTTTCTTCTTAGGTTGAATGTTGGAATTAACCAAAAATAACTCGTTTTTAAACTTCTTAACCTATATTTAAAAAAAAAAATGTTTTCTTGTGCTGGAAACACCACTAGGGAGTTTGGGAGTTTCATCTCTTTTTCCTACCTCCCAAGAAGAAGTTAACTAAATCTTGAACAGTCACCCAAATGCCAGTCTTTCAGCTGCCACCTCCAATATTTTTCCACCTGTACTATTATTTACTTAACATTTTTCTTCTAATTGATTCATCTTTTTAAACCTCAAAGGCTTACAACAACCTCATGCATACCAGTGTGTGTACATCATCCTGCAGGATAATAAGGCCCTGAAGGGCAGTAATGATAATTAATATTTAACCAACTGTCCCCCCCCATATATTAGCTCATTTAATCCTTACTGCAACCCCCAATTTTACAGGTGAGAAAAGGGAGGCTTAAAGAGGTGAAACGACTTGCTATTATTACACAGTTCATTGGTGATTAAAATTCAAGTTCAAACCTTCTAATTCCACATCCCATGTTCTCCCTGCTACATCAACAACATTATAGACTCTAAAACTCAGATACCATTTCTCTTCCTAAAAGCATTTTTCATTCCAGCTGTGTTCTCTTTTCCTAGGATGGAGGAAGTAAGGAATGTGCTCATTTAAAAGAAAGAGAAAAAAAAATCCAGGTTATAGATGATATATTTACCATCATACTCTATACTTCATGTTAAGTAGTATATAGCATATACCGTGTATTATCTATTTCATTTTTCTAAAGACAGAAAGTTCAGACAACTTGGTTTGTTTTTTGTTTCCAAACACTCATGAGCCAAAAGACTCGCTCTTGAGATTCTAAATTGGGCTTATTTTCTCGTGAGTGCAAGCAAGATGGAATTTTCCTCTCCTCTTTGTTAAGGAAACCAGATAAGTTGCTGATTGGAGTGAGATGTTCTGATTTTCATTTATTTATTGTGAGCGTTAATCGTCTCGGGTGGCGACAGAGCCTTGGTGGAAAAGGAGTTAAAAACACAGTCAAAGAGATTTTTCCTTTCCTCCTTTCTTCCTGCGGATCATGACCTTTGGTTTTTTCAACTTCCTCAATTTCGATTCAGTAAATTGTCATAGAGCGCCACAACACCTGCTTCGGTACTTGAGAAATTGACTTTTCCTGCAAATTACCCTGATCGGTGACCTTGTCTTGGCTACCAAAGGGTTTGGAAAAGGAGGGAGGCTGTACGTGTGGCCATGCCCCGGCCCATGATTGGTATTTAGTTCTTTGAAGTTCACAGTTATCTGTTTAATGTACAGACATATTCGGAAACAAATGCCACATTATGATCATCAACCGGAACACGCAACTATCACCTCTTCCGGAATTAACACTCGATCTCACAGGGGATGGGCTGTGGTGTGGTTTAAGTGCGTCCAATTATAATTTTCTTACAGAGGGGACATTTGGTAGAGCCGCCTCTTTTGCGTGAGTGACTATCTGTCAGGTCTCTGGGTGAATAATCATGCAGGAGTGGAATGACAGAGGACAGAAATGTTTGGCCAGCTCTCAGAGTTTGTGTCTTTCAAAGGTGCTTCTTTGCGAGGAAAATTCAAGATCAGTGCCTCCTGCCACTCAGACCCTGGACGAGATCAAAGGTCACCCCTGGAAGCTCAAGAGGTAAAATTATATTTTTATCCTTTGGCTTTGATTTTGGCGGCTTACTGCATTTTTTTTAAATTAATTGCTCTGTCCAGCCAACAGGTGTTAGCCCTCAAGTGTGGGCCCAACGGCCGGTTGCTGGGCAGGCAGCTTAAAGGCCCATAACTCACTGCAATCTTGAGCTTCCTCAAATTGGTCCAGGAGAAAGTTCTA
The DNA here is from genome assembly GCF_016906955.1 of Phacochoerus africanus. NCBI lineage: Eukaryota > Metazoa > Chordata > Mammalia > Artiodactyla > Suidae > Phacochoerus > Phacochoerus africanus. The sequence goes on from NC_062558.1 coordinate 128,591,523, forward strand.
AAAGTACTTCAAGGCCAGATGACATGGGAACCTGTGTCCCTGTCAAATATCAAAGAAAAACAGTTAGACTGTAAAATGTAAACTTATAAAGCGTGCACTTAATTCTGACAAGCTTTTAGTATCACATTGCAGATTTTAGGCAATAAGGCGGCTTAGGCTGAAATCGGCCGTAGGGAGCGGAACCTGAAAGCTCATTTCAAATTATATGGGGAGCCCCTGACTCATTTTTTCCACATCTGTTCAATTTAATTTAGACAAGGAGTTTGATGCACAATTTCAGGAATCAAATTCACTTTTTACCTGTGATTCTTATAAGTCCCAAGAGCCAAAAAAAGGGTTCATGAAGTTACCTGCAGATCAACTTGCATTTGGCGATTGATTAAATATTGAAACACGTTGAACATATTGTCTCAAACATTGTCATGCTGTAAATGGAAACATAAGGTTTGGGAGGGGGTGGGGGAGGTTGTTGTGTTTTTTTTTTTGGTGTGTTTTTCCTTCAAGAACTGAAAGAGCAGGGCTTAATAAAATATTTGACCTCATACTGAGTGGGCTTAGAATGTCTCTAGAAAGCCTCGTTTCATCAGAGCCATCTGTGCCATGTTCAGGGAAGAACGGGCGGACGAGAGTTATGATACAAAGAACATCCAACCGTCATGTTCGTGATGAATGGAATGGCACCGAAGATCCTCACCGCTTTAGCCTGCCTCTGGGTGTGCAGCGCTTTGGGGGGAGAGCAGGGCATCGGGTTACCACAACGTACCAATGAGGTTGGAGCTGTGAGGGCGTCATGGAGTTTCCTTTTGTCTGTTTCACCAATCATGACTGCCCCATTGTCGATCTGATCGGTCTTGGAGGACCAGGGAAGGGGGGATGCGGAGGACCACGGGGGAGAATGGGGGTATCGTCATGTTTCTACAAAGCGAATACTTTAGACTCACACATCACACTGGCTGTGGAGAAGGAAAGTTACCCTTGTACATAAAATGGTAAACTAAAAAAAAAAAAAAATCGATGGAAGAGCAATACCACGTGTTTGCACGAGGGACCCATCAGGTTCACAGCCACAAGTTCTGGGAGTCAATCGACGTCGCTACAGAAAATGCCTAGTCCGGTTCAGTCCAGTCCATACTGCTGGGGAGCAAACGATTTTGAAGCCCTCCCCACCCGCCATCCCAGGCTTTAACATAAACACTCTGCCTGGAGCATTAGCTATTTTTCCCTCCTCCCTCTCTCTTCCCACCCCCCACAGCTCCAAGGCACGTTGGCTCGGTGACCAGGCTGCTGATATAGCAATATGCTTTCTCACATTGAAAGGAGGCGAAACTTCAGCATGTGAATTGTATTCGCCGCAACATATGGTGGAGAAAACAGACAGTGGGAAGGGAAGTGATTTGTGACGGTTCATCCCGATGTGCGTTCTATTGTGTTGCCAAAAATGATAGACTTAAATAAATTGCTCTTTTTGGAATTTACACTCGTGCCTTATTCTCATTTTTAAAAAACGAAAACGAAAATCCTCATGTCCATGTGGAAATTCCCATTTATTTATGTGGTCGCCTGGCCTCCCCCCGCCCCCCCCCCCCCCCCCACCCCACCCCACCCCACCCCCACCCCCCGCCCCTCCCCGACTTCCTTACCCCAGCAGAGCTGAAGGCATCTTGGATATGGGAACTGCATGTCCCTTTGCGGTCAAGATGAACCAGAAAAGGAGATGAGGTAAAAGGGGAGGGGAAGCAATTAGTGTGGAATCCCAAACTCTAGATTCTTCTCCAAAATTTTTATGGCTTTTCTTAGGCAGCTGAGGAGCGACTGGCTTTGCTTAGAGAAACTCTTAAGCCTGGTGCAAATTAATTTTTGTTGCACTACATCCTCGGTTTTAATTTTGTCAATGGCAGCGCCCACTGTGGAGAAAAAATTAGTACCTTAATGCTGTCGAAACATAAATCTCATCTTCAATCTGTTAACATTCAGCTGTGGTAAGAATAATTAGACCAAGTGTTTTTTAAGTATTATTTACAAATACGCTTGCAAAAGAATGATTGAAACAGGCCTTTTCTTTCATAAAGCTCAAGACAGGCAAATGAAATTAATCAAGAGAGTCTTGCCATTCTTAATTTTATGGTTTGTGGCAGGCGGGAGAGCAGCTTGCCATGGCCCTGACACAGTGCAGTACGGAATGAGCACATCACCGTGCCCTACGGAGAGGGAAGAAGCAAATTAGGCCAGGATAAGATTTAGAACGCCTACAGATCATGGAGACAGGCTGGAAATGATCCAGGGGTCACAGTGGACCAGACACAGCGTTGCATATATAACCCCTTTCTAGATAAAGAAGGGAGGGGGTAGAGAGATGGAAGACACGGGCTGTAAAACGAGGAGTTTGGAATAAAACACTGTGGTGGGCAGTGCTGGTTCCACCCAAGAGGAGAGATGAGGAACGGGCTGAGATACATCAAAGCAGAGCCACAAAATTTACAACAGGGTTGAAAACCAACAGACAGGAGGAGGAACTGCAGTGGGAATACGTGAGATACGTGGCATGGGGTGATGTAGGCTCCTGCAGAGACCAAGGGATGCCTCCTGGCTCTCTGTGGACATCAGAACTTGGACGGATGGCACGCTGACCGCTCGCGCCCACTGGGCCAGGGTCTTCACCCTGGTGACCAGGGTGGGCCCAGCTTACCTTTCCAAACAGCCCCTTCTACCTCCTTCCTTAGTCCCTGCTCCAGCCAGACCAAACCTGCCCCCGTTCCCCTCAGACCCTAGGCGTTCCTGACGGCTCCATAGGTCCTGCGTGCCCTACACCACCCCTGCTCTCTCCAAATGTCCAGGTCTGTCTAAGAGCCATCCCTTCCATGGCGCCTTTCGTCAACACCTCAACTAGATTTTAATCACCCCTGCGAAATCCCCTCCCACATCAGAACTTTGTGGCCTTCTTCACTTTTTGCCTTCTAGACTTTACAAAGCCAACATTTTTCATGGCTAGCTTTCACTGAGGACTTACCTCGTGCCAAGTGCTTTCCAGGCATCACTTAATTATTCCCCCAACAGCCATTAATCCCAGCTTACAGATGAAGACTTTGAGGCACAGGAAGATTAAGTCATTTGCCCCAAATCACATTGGTGACACCAGCCAGGATTCAAACCCTGGTGATCAGACCCTAGAGCACAAGTCCTTCATAGCAAATGGACCATAAGGAATTGCAACCACAAGCCTGTGGCCCCCCTTGTAACAAAGTGTAGAATGGCCTAAGGCAGACTCCGGATGTCAACTTTACATTCCATTTTATTTGGCGAGCCCTTTCCCCTGCTCCACTCTGATGGTCCCTCTTGCTTACTGTAGTAAGATAAAGTGTTCCCCCCAGAATTCATGGCCACCTGGAAACTGAGAATGTGACCTGATTTAGAAAGAAGTTCATACAATATGATTAGTTAGATTAAGATGAGGTCATACCAGAACAGGATGAGCCCTGAATCCAATGACTGGTGTCCTTATAAGGAGAGGGGAAAATAGCATGAGACAGTGGGGGCCGAGCCTACAGTGAGGCAGCCACAATCCAAAGAAGGCCAAGGTCTGCCAGGAGCCCTCGGAAGCTGGAAGCGGCAAGGAAGCGTTCTTCCCTGGAGCCTTCAAAGGGAGCACAGCTCTGCCAACACCTTGCACTCTGACTTCTGGCCTCCATAGCTGTGAGAAAATAAGTTTCTGTGGTTTGTGGCATTTTGTTATAGAAGCCCTGGGAAAGGAATACACATAACTTTGTTATCTCATGGCATCGTGGTTAATCGCTTTCTTTTTTTCTTTTTTTTCTCAAAGAAAGTGGGTAACAACTTACACCGATAAAATTAAATTTCTGCAAAAGCATGAAACGAAAAGGGCTAAAGAGAGCTTTCATTCAACTTAGAAAGGTCTGACTTAAAATGTGAACCATGAGACATCTGCAGAAATCCCTCTAGACGAGCCCAGGGTGGCACGTGGCAAAGGGATGGAGGGTGATTCTTCGGAGTCAAAACTAGATGCCACGAGAGGCCGGTGTGACAGCTGATGGGGAGAGGTGTGCATGAGTTTGAAGAGCAAACAGTGGTTTCAAGGAGCTCCAACATGAAAGTTACAGGCATGGATGCGCCCAGTTCAGGCTGATTTGTCAATCAGGTGCTTCTCAAGGGGACGGCCCTCCCGAGCTCCCTAGGACTCTTGTGTGTGTATTAGCCCAGGCTGGCAGTTAGTTCCTGTTTGATTCGCAACCCAGGATGGTAGTGACTCTTTTCCCCTTTCTGTTGTGAGCTTTGTCTGGACCACTGGGCCTTTTTCACTTACCTCTTCAACACTTGGTATGATTCTTCCCACAGCATGGTCTCTCCATAAACATTGTTGAATCTAATTTCTAAGAGCAAGAAAGGAGGGCATTCTTCGCTGTCCTGGGGACAACTTTATGCATGTGAGAAGGGAGATATCTACAATAACTGGCCAGCTTAAGTCGGTGCAAAGTTTTCAGTATGAATACTAACACTGAACCAAGGGCTAGAAAAACTTACCCAACCACTTAGAACAAAGCAATCCACAGTTAACGGGAGGATAAATGAGCTAATACGGACATATTTGTATGATGAATGACTATTTTTCAAGAAAGTTCACATTCACAGTCTCCCCTGATCTTAACCAGAGCTCTGTAAGGGGCATGGAGCAGGTAGGTATTAGTCCATTTTAAAGAAGCAACTGAGAACCGGTGAAGTCAAATAAACTTGTGGTAGAGTTTGGGAATAGACTTTTCATGGGACCTCACTCTGGGAAGGACCTCAGAGACTGTCCACTTGGACCCTGGACCAGGGCAATGATGCTCAAACCACCTGTCTAATGGGCCTGGCAAGGGCCCAGGCAGCCAGGGTGTGAGCATGTGTCCCAGTGAACATTAGAAGGTGGAGTTATGGGGTGGATCCAGCACAATCCTGCCTGGCCATCAACTGGACAGGTGGCAGGCCCCAAAACTCCTCTGGTCTTGACAGTTGGGCCTTTTTTTTTTTTTAACCATTTGAATTATTTAATTTTCCCCTTGAAGGAGAAGCTGTTGATGCACCAAACACAATGGAATATTACGCAGCCATAGTAAAGCATGACATAATGCCAACTGCAGCAATATGGGTGGACCTAGAGATTATCCTACTAAGTGAAGTTAGTCAGACAGTGAAAGATAAATATCATATGATGTCACTTATAATGTGGAATCTAAAGAAAATGCTACACTAACTTATTTACAAAACAGAAATAGACCCATAGGCATAGAATACTATATATAAAATAGATAACCAACAAGGACCTACTGTGTAGCACAGGCAACTACTCTCAATATTTTTCAATAACATACAAGGAAAAGGAATCTGAAAAAGAATACATAGATTTTTTTCTGAAACAATTTGCATATGAAGCAAAACAGCATTGTAAATCAACTACACTTCAATTAAAAAATTGAAGCTGATTTTATAATTTCTAGGAAATGTAGCATTTCGAATTGTGAGATACCTCTTTTTAGGAGTGAAAAAAGATGACAGTTTCAGTTCTGCATCCCAAATTGGAGGTAGGCGCACAATTCAGTGCAGAGATTCAGATGTTCAGAGGATGTTGAATAATGGCTCCGTGATTATATTAGGGAATCCCCAGAGTTGACGAACCTTGAACTTAGCCAAATTGGATTTTGGACATTTATTTGACTATATTCATTGTAAGCAAATCAAGAAGATCCAAATTAATGAGTCCCTTGTAGAGGTTTGTTGTTTAAACAAAACAGAAATACTTCTTTCTAAATAAATGACTTGTCACCACTTTAAGCAGGTCTTTTCTCTGCAACCCATCTGTACTCCTCTGCTGGATTCATCTTCCTGATGCATTTCCTTCTGCAGGCCTCTCATTTCCCCCACTGACTGTTAGGAGCTCTCTTTTCTTGCCAAAGAAAGTCCCAGTCTCACCCACCCTTTTCCATCATGTCCTTCTGTAAATTATCTCCTTGGCAGAAGTCCTAAAGGCATGTCCATCCATTGCCCCTGAAGAACAGGCAGAGGCCCACCCCTATGTCTTTCCTCCGTTCTCCTCTTTGGCTGAAATCTCTTTCCCCTGCTACATCCCAGCCCTACATCCTAGGGCCAACCCGGCCCAAAAGCAACAGAAGCAGGGACAGGTCTGTGTCATGCACTTAGCAGCTCCTCATCTTCTTGTCTCCATCTGGACCTACAGCTGGGCTGGAAGCTCCCTGAGGCCAGAGGCTAAGTCTTCTTGCTGCCAGAAGTTGCCTCAGACAGAAGTAATGAGCAACAGATAATTGCTGACAAGAAATAGAAGAGCCAGACCCTGGCCTAATTGGGAAAATGGTTTCTCCATGTTGTAATGCCTTGGATGTGTTGGTGAGCCAGTACTGAATACCTAAGTCCTCAGCATGAGACTGCCAGTTCTCAATTCCTTACCCTCAAACACTTCCCTTCTTATCATGAGTTTATAAAAGATTCCTCATGTTCTAAGGTATTGTTTTATTTCTCTCTCTTCTTCAATAGCTCCTACATTTGAATCTCTTAAGTCTGAACATTGCAACCAAACTAAACAGAGAAATCCTCCAGGCTCTATCTCCAAGAGAAAGCCCCAGGACCACTTCCTCTGGGCTCCCTGCCGCCTGCAGAATGATGGAGGCAGACAGTGGAAACTCACAGTCAATGACATTTTCTATCGTGTGAAAAGGTTTGGTACCTGAGAAAAGTCCAGCTCCAGTGTACTTTGCCTGTAACTTAGGGTCAGATTGGACACCATCTCATTGCATCATCACACGTTCTTCAGAATGGTCCCTACCTTGCAGTGTGCTGCCCATGCAGGCAGGTAGGGAAACACAGCAGGGTTTGGCCTCCATTACACAGAAGGAATCTGAAACTCAAAGAAGATGCCATTTCTCCAGCTTGGGTCCAGATGAGGATTTAGAATATAACTCAAAACTTTCAAAAGATGATTCATGAGTTGGAGAAGTTATGGTGCGGAATTTTTGAAGGGGGTGGAGAAGTAGTAAATCGCCATCCTCTCATTGATTCCAACCGAGTCTTCTCATGGCTGGAAATTGGAAGCATTAGAGTAGGTTAAAATATTCTCTTTTTAGGTGATGGGGAAGAAAGCCTTCAGGAAAGATTAGTTTTACGATTTTCTATAAAAGAGATTTATTTCAAAGTAGGGAAACAAATATGCCAATTGTTTAGTATAAATCTTTAATGGGTCCTATGTTTTGTTCTGATTTTTATGTTCCCATGTCCCTTTCTATAAAAACAGGATGATAATATTTGCCTTACCTCCTTCCCAGGGTCCCCAGCAGGATCAAATAGGATAAAAGATTTAAAAGTACTTAAGAAAGCATAAAGAACTCTAAATGTAAGGGAGCATTGTTTTTATTCAGTGAGGGTTTGGAAGAGTCTTATTGATTGCAGATTTCTTTAAAAGATCATGTTGAGTATTTATCTCTAAGTTTTACATCTAAGTTTGTTTTCTGTTTTCTGTATTTGTTTTCCTACTGTGCAAACTATACCTTCAAAATTATCATTTTGTAAACAAAATTCTCTTTACCCTTTAAAAATAAAGATGAGTAAGAACCTCAGCTTCTAGGAAGATGAAGTTGATGGACTTCATCCTCAAAATATATATACGGTACATATAAAACAAGCTTATGATGATTGAAAGGCAGAGAGAAGAAGGCAGATGGGCTAGGGACCCCGGGACCTAAAAAACAACACAGTGATGAGTTCCCTGAATTTTCTTGTTCCCTCGCATATCTCAGACTGTGTGCTGGCAAAGCAGGCAACCTGGAAATGCCAACAGATACAAACCAAAAAAAAGCCCCAATGAAAAGCCTGCTCTCTCTAGTCAAAGATAAGGGAAGGACACCCTTGCAAGAAAGTAAATGTTTAGAAAACAATACTCGGCTGCAACTAAAAATCACAGAAAACACTGTGACCCCAGCCCCACCCATGACAGGTAAAGGCCAAGTGGAATTCTAGACATCAACCCTTACCAGGCTGTCAAGGAGGTATCCCCCAAATCGCCCCCACCCTCACTGCGGTAGTATCAAAGATGGCCATGTAACTAGGATTTTCCTTCGTTGTGGGGGTAAGGAGCTCCCCACCCCAAAGCCCCATGCCGCTGCAGGACCAGTGAAGATAATGTGGTAAGCCTAAACATCAATCCTCGCCTGACAGCAATAAGGTGCCTCCACTACCCAACTCCACCAGTGGGTTGGAAGCTGTGGACTTGAAGAGACAGGATTTTGTAACTCTAGGGTGTCACTGGAGACCTTGTGGGGAGCCAGAACTCCTTCCTACACGCCCCTAGCACCAACAGGAGGCATTTCCCCCTTTCAAACAGGCATCAAAAGAAGCCAGGAGGAAACCTGGCCATCATTTGGTTGTGCCCCTCCTCCCCTTGTCCTGCTGGAGAAGTGTCAAAAGAAGCCAACTGAAACAAAAGACTAAAATAAGATCTAGTATCTTACAGCATCATACTAAAAGTATTCAGATTTTAATTAAAATCACTCATCATACCAAGAACTAGGATGATATCAAACTGAATGAAAAAAGACAATAGAGGCCAACATTGAAATGACAGATATTAGCATTATCTAAGTTTTGGGGTGTTTTTTTTTGTTTTTGTTTTTGTTTTTGGCAATGCCCACAGCATGTGGAAATTCCCATGCCAGGGACTAAACCTGCACCACAGCAGCCACCCAAGTCACTGCAGTGACAATGCTGGGTCCCCAACCTGCCACACTACAAGGGAACTCTAGAATTATCTAAGATTTTAAAACAACCATTATAGGAGTCCCCATCGTGGCTCAGTGGTTAACAAATCTGACTAGGAACCATGAGGTTGTGGGTTCAATCCCTGGCCTTGCTCAGTGGGTTAAGGATCCAGCAATGCCATGAGCTGTGGTGTAGGTTTCAGATGCGGCTCAGATCCCATGTTGCTGTGGCTCTGGTATAGGCTGGTGGCTACAGCTCCTATTCGACCCCTAGCCTGGGAACCTCCATATGCTGCAGGAGTGGCCCAAGAAATGGCAAAAAGACAAAACAAAACAAAACAAAAAACCATTATAAAAGTGTTTTGATAAGCAATGAAGAACTACTTGAAACAAATTTAAAGAATAGAGAATCGGAGAGAGGACAAGATGGCGGAGGAGTAGGGGGACACGCTCGCCCTCTCCCACAAACACAACAAAAAAAGCACATCTACAGAATAAATGACTCGCACAGAACAGCAACCAATCGCTGGCAGAGGAACCTAAACTCCAGTAACGGCAAGAAGTTCGTGACATTACGGGGCAGAACGGGAGAAAAGAGGAGAGTGAGAGAAAGTGAATCTGAGCGGGACGGGCGCTCCCGAAAGGGAACTGCGGAGGAGAAAGGGATCCCGCACCCTGGAAAGTCACCTACACGGGGAAAGATCAAACGAACCAGAGGAATCTCCAGACGCAGAGAAGAGTGTAGCAGTAAGTTGGAGTACGGAAAAGCCGATCAAGAACTGAACGGACCATCTGAACTACAGGCACAGTCACCAAAAATTGAGACGCCTGGGTGGGGGCTGGGCACCGAGACCTCGGCTCCAGAGGTTAGTCCCCCGGAACGGGCTGGGGGGGCGGGGCGGAGCGGAAACTGCTTGGGAGGTCTAGAAACCATTTGACGGGGCAGAGACTGCCTGGGAGACTAGAAAACAAAGCTGTCGCAGAGGAAGGGAGAAATACTCTAGGGGTAGGGAAGTGGAAAGCCGCATCAGAGGGAACCTGGGAGAAGAGCCTGGTCTGCGCCCGTGCTGGGGAGGGGAGAGAAGAAGGGGTGGGTCCCCATAGAATACCCCCCACGACACAGCAAGCTTACAGGCCCGCTAGCTAGCTGAAAGCTGTGCTTCCCAGTACATCCCCTCCCCCCACCCCCACCACCCCCTGTGCTCTCGCCGAACCGGGGGCTGCCTGCCATCCAGGAGGGCTGGCCTCAACAATTGCCTGAAGCCTACCACCGCAGGGGCTGTCCCTGCACAGGCCTACTTGCCCTTTGGAGGGGCTACACTTCCGCAGAGTAGCACCAAACACCACCAGCCCCCGAGAAAAGACCTGCAGCCCAGAAAAGCTAGAACAAGCCTAGCCAGGCCGTGAATGGATCTGCCTAACTCTCAGATGGTTTTTCTGAGTCAGGCTGCCCTGGGGAGGAGCCTCTTGGGTTTCCAACGGCCCTGCTACCCGCCTAAGCCCCCAGGGGGTGCCCCACTCCCATGGAATAGCGGCTCAGCACCACCAGCCCCCTGGAGGACCCCCTGCAGCCCAGAAAAGCTGCAACAAGCTTGGCCAGACTGTGAAAAGATCCGCCTACATTTGCAGGCCGTCCTTCTGAGTTGGGCTGCCCTAGGGAAGAGCCTCTTAGATTCTCAGTGACCCAGATAGCTGCTCCAGCCCCAAATAGACCCACACCAAGACACATCATAATAAAAATGGCAAAAGTTAGTGATAAAGAGAGGATCCTAAAGGCAGCAAGAGAAAAACAGAATGTTACCTACAAGGGAACCCCCATAAGAATATCAGCTGATTTCTCTACAGAAACACTACAGGCCAGGAGGGAATGGCAAGAGATATTTAAAGTGCTAAAAGGAAAAAATATGCAACCTAGAATACTCTATCCAGCAAGAATATCATTTAAAATAGAAGAGGAAATAAAAATTTTTTCCAACAAACAAAAACTTAAAGAATACAGCAACACAAAACCCAGGTTAAAGGAAATATTGAAAGGGCTTCTCTAAACCAAAAAGAAAGGAAGGAAAGGGAAGAAGAAAGAAAAGAAAAAAAAGAAGAAGAAGAAGAGGAAGAACTAGGACTGAGGAAACCACAATCAGAGAGCAGTCACTCAAATAAGCCAGCATACAGATTTAATCATGAACAGGCCTCAAACCAAATAAAATTAAAAAGAAAAAAATAAAAAAGAGTCATCAAAACCATAAAATGTGGGCAAGGGATGTTAGGAAATAAATAACCCTTTTTGTTTGTTTGTATGTTTCTCTTCTTAATTTTAATATAGTAATGAAGTGTTTGAACTTACAGGACCATCAGGCTAAAACGCACAATTATGGGAAGGGGTTAGCATACTTAAAAAACAGGGCAACCACAAGCCAAAAGCAAATATTGCATTCGCAAAAAATGAAAAAAAAAAAAAACAACAACACTCAAGCAGATAATAACAGGAGACCATCCAACCAAAAAAAAAAAAAGAAAGAAAGGAAGAATGGAGAACCATAGAATCAACTGGAACATGAGGTTCAAATGGCAATAAATAATCATCTATCAATTATCACCTTAAATGTCAATGGACTGAATGCCCCAATCAAAAGACACAGAGTGGCTGAGTGGATAAAAAGGCAAAAACCTTCAATATGCTGCCTATAAGAAACTCACCTTAGGACAAAAGCTACATATAGATTGAAAGTGAAAGGGTGGGGAAAAATATTTCACACCAATAGACACGACAGGAGTCGCAACGCTCATATCAGACAAAATAGACTTTAAAACAAAAGACTTAAAGAAAGACAAAGAAGGACACTACTTAATGATTAAGGGATCCATCCAAGGAGAGGATGTTACTATCGTCAACATATATGCCCCAAATATAGGAGCACCCAGATACATACATCAAATATTAACAGACATAAAGGGAGATATTGATGAGAATACAATCATAGTAGGAGACCTTAATACCCCCCTCACATCAATGGACAGATCCTCTAGACAGAAAACCAATAAAGTAACAGAGATCCTAAAGGAAACAATAGAAAAGTTAGACTTAATTGATATCTTCAGGACACTACATCCAAAAAAAGCAGAATACACATTCTTCTCAAATGCTCATGGAACATTCTCAAGAATCGACCACATATTGGGACACAAAGCGAATCTCAATAAATTTAGGAGCATAGAAATTATCTCAAGTATCTTCTCTGACCACAATGCCATGAAATTAGAAAACCAACCATGGGAAAAGGAAAGAGAAAAAACCTACTACATGGAGACTAAACAACATGCTACTAAAAAACCAATGGGTCAATGAGGAAATCAAGAAGGAAATTAAAAACTACCTTGAAACCAATGATAACAAAGACACAACCTCTCAAAATCTATGGGATGCTGCGAAAGCAGTGCTCAGAGGGAAATTTATAGCAATACAGGCCTTTCTCAAAAAAGAAGAAAGATCCCAAATTGACAACTTAACCCTCCACCTAAATGAATTAGAAAAAGAACAAAAAAGTCCTGAAGTCAGCAGAAGGAAGGAAATTATAAAGATCAAAGAAGAAATCAATAAAATAGAGACTCAAAAAACAATAGAGAAAATTAATAAAACCAAGAGCTGGTTCTTTGAAAAGGTAAACAAAATTGACAAACCCCTGGCCAGACTCACTCAAAAGAGGAGACAAAGAACCCAAATAACCAAAATTAGAAATGAAAAAGGAGAAATCACAACGGATACAGCAGAAATACAAAAAACCATAAGAGAATACTATGAACAACTATATGGCAACAAGTTTGACAATCTGGAAGAAATGGACAATTTTCTAGAATCTTACAGCCTGCCAAAACTGAATCAAGTAGAAACACACCAACTGAACAGACCGATCACTAGAAATGAAATTGAAGAGGTCATAAAATCACTCCCTACAAATAAAAGTCCAGGACCAGATGGCTTCACAGGTGAATTTTAGCAAACATATAAAGAGGAACTGGTGCCCATCCTCCTTAAACTCTTTCAAAAGGTTGAAGAAGAAGGAATACTCCCAAAGACATTCTATGATGCCACCATCACCCTCATTCCAAAACCAGACAGAGATACCACCAAAAAAGACAATTATCGCCCAATATCATTGATGAATATAGATGCAAAAATTCTCAACAAAATCTTAGCCAACCGAATCCAATAACATACCAAAAAAATTATACACCATGAACAGGTTGGGTTCATCCCAGGTTCACAAGGATGGTTCAACATACGCAAATCAATCAGCATCATACACCACATTAACAAAAAAAAAGTCAAAAATCATATGATCATCTCAATAGATGCAGAAAAAGCATTTGACAAAGTCCAACATCCATTCATGATCAAGACCCTCGCCAAAGTGGGTATAGAGGGAACATTCCTGAGTATAATCAAAGCCATTTATGAGAAACCCACAGCACAAATATAATACTCAATGGGGAAAAACTGAAAGCCTTCTCACTCCAATCTGGAACAAGACAGGGATGCCCACTCTCACCACTGCTCTTCAACATCGTTTTGGAAGTCCTGGCCACAGCAATTAGACAAACAAAAGAAATAAAAGGCATCCATATAGGAAGAGAAGAGATCAAACTGTCACTGTATGCAGATGACATGATACTATACATAGAAAACCCTAAGGACTCAACCCCAAAACTACTTGAACTGATTCATAAATTCAGCAAAGTAGCAGGATATAAGATTAACATTCAGAAGTCAGTTGCATTTCTGTATACCAGCAATGAAATATTAGAAAAGGAATACAAAAACACGATACCTTTTCAAATTGCACCTCACAAAATCAAATACCTCGGAATACACCTGACCAAGGAGGGAAAGGACCTATATGCCGAGAACTATAAAACTTTAATCAAAGAAATCAAAGAAGATGTAAAGAAATGGAAAGATATTCCATGTTCCTGGGTTGGGAAAATCAATATTGTAAAAATGGCCATACTACCCAAAGCAATCTACAGATTCAATGCAATCCCTATCAAATTACCCATGATATTTTTCACAGAACTAGAACAAACAATCCAAACATTTATATGGAACAACCAAAGACCCAGAATCGCCAAAGTAATCCTGAGAAACAAAAACCAAGCAGGAGGCATAACTCTCCCAGACTTCAAGAAATACTACAAAGCCACAGTCATCAAAACAGTGTGGTACTGGTATCAAAACAGACAGACAGACCAATGGAACAGAATAGAGAATCCGGAAATAGACCCTGACACCTATGGTCAATTCATCTTTGACAAAGGAGGCAAGAACATCAAATGGGAAAAAGAAAGTCTATTCAGCAAGCATTGCTGGGAAACCTGGACAGCTGCATGCAAAGCAATGACACTAGAACACACCCTCACACCATGCACAAAAATAAACTCAAAATGGCTGAAAGACTTAAATATACGACAGGACACCATCAAACTCCTAGAAGAGAACATAGGCAAAACACTCTCTGACATCAACATCATGAATATTTTCTCAGGTCTGTCTCCCAAAGCAACAGAAATTAGAGCAAAAATAAACCCATGGGACCTACTCAAACTGAAAAGCTTTTGCACAGCAAAGGAAACCCAAAAGAAAACAAAAAGACAACTTACAGAATGGGAGAAAACAGTTTCAAATGATGCAACCGACAAGGGCTTAATCTCTAGAATATATAAACAACTTATACAACCCAACAGCAAAAAAGCCAGTCAAGCAATGGAAAAATGGGCAAAAGACCTGAATAGACATTTCTCCAAAGAAGATATACAGATGGCCAAGAAACACATGAAAAAATGCTCAACATCGCTGGTTATAAGAGAAATGCAAATCAAAACTACCATGAGATATCACCTCACACCAGTCAGAATGGCCATCATTAATAAATCCACAAATAACAAGTGCTGGACGGGGGTATGGAGAAAAGGGAACCCTCCTGCACTGTTGGTGGGAATGTAAACTGGTACAGCCACTATGGAGAACAGTTTGGAGATACCTTAGAAATCTATACATAGAACTTCCATATGACCCCACAATCCCACTCTTGGGCATCTATCCGGACAAAACTCTACCTAAAAGAGACACGTGCACCCGCATGTTCATTGCAGCACTATTCACAATAGCCAGGACACGGAAACAACCCAAATGTCCATTGACAGATGATTGGATTCGGAAGAGGTGGTATATATACACAATGGAATACTACTCAGCCATAAAAAAGAATGACATAATGCCATTTGCAGCAACATGGATGGAGCTAGAGAATCTCATCCTGAGTGAAATGAGCCAGAAAGACAAAGACAAATACCACATGATATCACTTATAACTGGAATCTAATATCCAGCACAAATGAACATCTCCTCAGAAAAGAAAATCATGGACTTGGAGAAGAGACTTGTGGCTGCCTGATGGGAGGGGGAGGGAGTGGGAGGGATCGGGAGCTTGGGCTTATCAGACACAACTTAGAATAGATTTACAAGGAGATCCTGCTGAATAGCATTGAGAACTTTGTCTAGATACTCACGTTGCAACAGAACAAAGGGTGGAGAAAAAAATGTAATTGTAATGTATACATGTAAGGATAACCTGACCCCCTTGCTGTACAGTGGGAAAATTTTAAAAAAAATTATAAAAAAAATAGAGAATCACAACAAAGCTATAGGAGACACAATGAAAACCCAAACGGAAGTTTTATAGCTCAAAAGTATAATAACTTATACAAGGACTCATCAATGGAATGAAGTGAACAGAGGGAAGAATCATTGAATTCTAAGATAGAACAATAATAGTTACCTAATCTGAACAATAGAGTAAAGTTGAACTGAAAATAAGTATCAGAGCCTCAGGGGCCTGTGGGACTTTCATAAAAGTTCTAATATTTGTACCATTGGAATTCCAGAAGGCTGGGGGTGGGGAGAGTGAGACTGAAAAAGTACTGGAAGAGATAATGACTGAAAACATTTAAAATTTGGGAAAAAAAACATATATTTTTAGATTTAAGAAACTTAATAAACTTCAAACAGAATAAAACTAAAGAAATCCACCTCAAAATATACCATAGTCAAACCTCTGAAATCTAAAGACAAACTAAAAAAAATCTTTTAATCAGTGATAAACAACACCTTACTTACAGGAGAAAAACAGTTTTAATGACAGTGAATTTCTCATCAGAAACCATGGAGACCAGAGGAACTGGTATAACATTATTTAAGTTCTGAAAGAAAAGACTGCCAACCCAGAATTCAATACCCAAGAAAAATATCTTTCAGGAATGAAGAGGAAATCAAGACATTTCTAAATGAAGCAAAACCAAGACAATTTGGATTGTGATCATCATTATACAACTACAGATGTGATAAATTCATCTGAGTAATAAAAAAAGAAAACTAAGACAATTTGTTGCCAGCAGACCTACCCTAAAAGAATGGCTAACAAAATTCTCTAAACAGAAATGACATGATAAAAGAAGAAATCCTGGAACACCAGGAAGAAGGGAAGAATATGGCAAGCAATAAAATTGGGTAAATACAATAGACTTTCTTCTCTTGAGTCTTATAAATTATGTTTGATGGTTGAAGCGAAAAATTATAACACTGTCTGACATATTTCTAAATGTATTAAACAAAAATTTTTTTTTATCTTTGGTCTTTAGGGCCACACCCAGGCTAGGGGTTAAATCAGAGCTGTAGCTGCCAGCTTAAGCCACAGCCACAGAAACGCAGGATCCAAGCTGTGTCTGTGACCCGCACCACACTCACAGGAACACCAGACCCCTAACCCACTGAGCGAGGCCGGGGATAGAACTTGTGTCCTATGGATACTATTCAGGTTCATTAACCACTGAGCCACAACGGGAGTTCCCTGTATTAAAGGAAATATTTACTACAATCTTATGTGAAAAATGATAAATTGGCATAAAGGGCAATAACTTTTCTATACTTCACTCAAACTGGTAAAATGATAATACTGGTAAACTGATAAATTATGTATATATAATGTAATACTTGGAGCAACCACTTTAAAGTCTCTAGAAAGAGAAATATTCAGAACCCCATACAGCAATCAAAATTGAAGTCTAAAAAAATGTTTAAGTAAATTACAGGCAGTCACAAGTAGAACAATCACAGAAAGAGCAAGTAGGGGAAAATGGCAGACTTAAGACCTAGCATATCAATGATAATTTTAAATGTAAGTGGTCTAAATATACCAATTGAAGACAGGGATTAGCAGAGTGTATAAAAAACCATAACCCAAGTATGTGCTGTCTTATATGTCAAAAAACTCACTTCATGTATAACAAGAAAAGCAAGTTGGGGATAAAAGAATGGAAAACACAAATACAATCAATAATCTAAGCTTCCACCCCAAGGACTTAGAAGAAGAGCAAAATAAATCTAAAGCAAACAAAGAAAACAAATTATAAGGGAAGGACAGAAGTCAATGAAATTAAAAACAAAACAAAAATAAATAAAATCAATGAAAGAAAGAGTTGGTTCTGTGAAATGATAAATAAAATGGACGAGCTTCTAGCAAGACTGAAAAAGAGAGAGAGGACACAAATGACCAATATCAGAAATGAAACAGGGAGTATAGCCACAGCCTCTGAAAACATCAAAGGGATAATAAGGAAACACTTCAAACTCTTTACATAAATCAATTTAACAATTTAGATGAAACGGAACAATTACTTGCAAAACACCAAACTACCGCAACTCACCCAATACTAAATATATAATTTGAATACCCCTGTAACTATTAAGAAAATTGAGTTTATAATATAAAAATCCCCCCCAAAGAAATCTCTAAGCCCAAATGTTTTATCAGAGAATTCTAACAGAAGTTTCAGAATTAACATTAACTATATACAATCTCTTTCAAATCATAAAAGAGGAGGGAATATTTTCCAGTTTATTTTATAAAGTTAGTATTACCTTGATAAAAAACCAGGCAAAGACAATACAAAAAAGAAAACTACAAACCATCGTCCCACGTAAGGAGAGATCCAAAAGTCCTTAACAAAATATTGGCAAGTAAAATTCAGCAACATAGGGATCATATATAGTGAGCAAATGGTGCTTATTTTAGGACTGCAAGGCCAGTTCCATGTTTGGAAATTAACCAGGGTAATCCACCATAATGATAGTCTAAAGAATAAAAATCACATGATTACATCAACCGATGCAGAAAAAGCACTTGACAAATTTCAGCACCCATTCATGATAAAAACAAACAAACAAAAACCTCTCATAAAACTAGGAAAAAAGATCACTTTCTCAGTTTGGTAAAAAGCATCTACCATAAACCTACACTTAACATTACATTTAATGGCAACAGACTGAATGCTTTTCCCCACGATCAGAAACAAAGCCCTCTCACTGCTGTTATTCAGCATGGTGCCAGACTTCTAACCAGTCTCATAAGACAATAAAGGAAGCAAAAGCCGTATAAATTGGAGAAAATGAAACAAAACTGCCCCTACTTATAGATTACATGATTGTCTACGTAGAATATTCCAGAAATGGAAAAACACCAAAAAACTCATAGAAGCAAATTTAGCAAGGTTGTAGGATACAAACTAAATGTGCAAAATCAAATATACTTCTATATAATAGCCATGAACATAATATGAAAATTTAAATAGAACATCATTATTTACTACCATTTCAAAAAATAAAATGAGTAAACATGAGTCCAACGAAATATGAACAGGACTTGTGTGCTGAAGTTGCAAAATACTGACGAAGGAAATCAAAGATCTAAATAAATAGACACGCTTTATTCATGGATTGGAAGACTCACAATAGCAAAAATACTAATTCTACCCAAATGCATAAAACAGGTTTAATGTAATTCATATCAAAATCCTAGCAAGATTTTTGTAGATATAGGAAATATTACTCTAAAATGTGTATAGAAAAGCCAAAGTACTACAATAGCTAAAGTAAGTTTTAAAAATAAAACATAGGAGTTCCTATTGTGGCTCAGTAGGTTAATGACCTGATGTTGTCTCTGTAAGGATGAGAGTCTGATCTCTGACCTCACTCAGTGGGTTAAGGATCCAGTGTTGCTGCAAACTGTGGTGTGGGCCTCAGCTGCAGCTCTGACTCTACTCCTAACCTGGGAACTTCCACGTGCCACAGGTATGGCCATAAAAAGAAAAAATAAATAAGAGGAACAGTCTACCTGATTTCAAGATTTATTATATCGTTACAGGAATCAAGAGCATGTGGCACTGGCAGAGGAATAGACTCATAGATCAACAGAACAGAATAGACAACCCAGGAACAGACCTGCTCAACTGATATTTTCCAAAAGTGCAAAAGCAGTTCAATGGATGAAAGATAAACTTCTCGACAAGAGGTGCTGGAGTAATCAGATTTCTGGGGGGGGGGGGGAGATTAATCTTGATCTGTCTCACACTTTATCCAAAAGTTAACTCTAAACAGATTACTAACTTAAATGTAAACGAAAATACCAAAGTTTTAAAAAAAGAGAAAATCTTTACACTCTAAGGAGAGAAAAGAGTTAGATTTGACACAAAAATCGCATTACCACAAAAGGAAAATTTGATAAATTCCACTTCATAAAATTTTTAAACTTTTGTAAAAGACCCTGTTAAGCGGATGAAGATACAAGCTGCAGAGTAAGAGAAAATATTTGCGAACCACATACCCAACAAAGGACTAGTATCTAGAATACCCACAAAGTAGCCTCAAAACTCAACAGTGAGAAAGCACACAATCCAATTAGAAAAGAGGCAAAAGACATGAGTAGACATTTCATTGAAGAGAATATATAGATTGCAAATAAGTACATGCAAAGATGTTCAATGCCACTAACCATTAGGGAAATGTAAACTGAAAACACACACTATCACTACACACTTATCAGAATGGCTAAAATTTTCAAAGCAACAACACCAAATGCTGGAGATGATGCAGAGAAACATGATCACTCATACATTGCTGCTGAGAATGTAAAATGGTATAGCCCTTTAGGGCTGTTTGGCAATTTCTTAAAAAGCTAGACATGCCATTATCATACCACCCAGCAACTGCACTCCTGGGAATTTACCCAGAGAAATGAAAACCTCACTGCAGAGCAGAAATTGGCACAACATTGTAATTAAAATATACTTTCATTTTTTAAAATTGTAATTATAAAAACCTGTGAGTGAATGTTTACTTGGTTGTTGTTGTTTTGTCTTTTTGTCTTTTAGGGTCGCACCCACGGCATATGGAGGTTCTCAGGCTAGGGGTCAAATAGGAGCTGTAGCCGTCAGTCCACACCAGAGCCACAGCCACCCCAGATCTGAGCTGTATCTGCGACCTACACCACAGCTCACAGCAACGCCAGATCCTTAACCCACAAAGGGAGGCCAGGGATCAAACCATTGTGCGCATGGATGATAGTCGGGTTTGTTAACCACAGCTGAGCCACGACGGGAACTCCGAGAAACTTTATTTGTAATAGACAAACACTGGAAACAACCCAGATGTTCCTCCACAGCTGCATGATTCTACCATGGTCCATCCACAGCATGGAATATTGCTTAGAAATAAACAGAAATGAATTCTGGATGTACACAACTATTTGAATCAATCTCCAGAAAATTATGCGAGTGAAAAAAAAAAAAAAGCCAGTCCCAAAAGGTTGCCTGTACACGTCTTTCTGTTTATGGTATATTCTTGAATGACAAAAATTATAGAAATGGAGAAGATACTAGTGCTTGCTGGGGTTCAAGAGGGATTGGTTTGGGAGCGAAGTGGATGTGAAAGGGTAACATGAGGGATCCTCGTGGTGACAAATGTTCTGCATCTTGACTTTATCAACGTCCACATCCCTTCTGCGACATAATTTTACAAGATGCTGTTGCAGGGAGAAACTAGGTAAGAGGTACAGGAGAGCTGTGTTATATTTCAAAACTCTGTTTGAATCGACAGCTACCTCAAAATGAAAAGATTAATTTTTAAAAATCCATAAAAGGGCTTATGAAGCTATAAGACGGAACAATTTTATTTTATTTATTTATTTTTGCTTTTAGGGCCCCACCCTTGGCATATGGAGGTTCCCAGGCTAGGGGTCTAATCGGAGCTGTAGCCGCCGGCCTATGCCACAGCCATAGCAACACAGGATCCAAGCCACGTCTGACCTACCCCACAGCTCATGGCAACGCTGGATCCTTAACCCACTGAGCGAGGCCAGGGATCCAACCCGCAGCCTCATGGTTCCTAGTCAGATTCGTTTCCACTGCGCCACCGCGGGCACTCCTGACTTTTAGAAGGATGCAGAGCTAAAAGACAAATGAAATCAGTCAAATCCCAATACCTCAAAAAATAAAGGTGGGCAAGAGAGAGTAAATCATAAAAACAGAGGAGATCAGAACATGCATGATCACATCCCATCTCAGTGCTTCTTCAGCTGCCCACTACTTTTCTGGGAGTCATTATGTTTTAACTATCAGGGTTCATAAATAACAGACTATTGCTACCTCTTCTGTTTTAATTAACTTCCATCTTGACAGCCTGCTGGAATCACTATATTTACCCTAAAAAGGAATAAAGCTCAGGGGAAAGTATATATAGTATTCCAAAGCATTGAAAGAGAGCGATTCTGAGTATATATCTGATTATGACGAATTGGAGTGACATTTTTTGATATGCCGCCACATCCAGAAATGGGAAATTGTTTCCCCTTCCCTTGCATCTGGAGGGACTCTGTCATTGCTTTCGCCACTAAAGAAATGATACTTGCCAGTTTCCAGCCCGTCTCTCACAATGGTCATTCTAAAGGAAGCCAGTGCCATCTGAGACAGACTCCTCTGAGACCACCATGCTGTGAGGAACCCCAAGTTAGCTGTATAGAAAAGTTCTTGGAGAGAGAGAGAGACCTGGCTAGCCTCAGCCTGTCCAGCCCTGTGCCAGACATGTGATGGAAAAAGCCATTTTGGACCCTCCAAGCCAAAAGTTGTGATATGGGGAGAAGTCAAGGAACCCAGCCAGGAGCCAGAACCAGGGTCCCTGTAGTGCCCAATGAGCCATGCCAGTCATCTTTAGCCATTTGAGTCATTCTAAGCAGAGACAACTATTTCCACTGTGCCTTAACCTGAATTCCCGACCCATGAAATCATGAGCATAATCAAATAGTTGTTGTTTAAATAGCCAATTTTGGAATGGTTTGTTACGCAGCAATGGCTAACTGGACCACTTGATAAATCCACCTAGTGAGCATTAACTTGAATTTTCTCATGGTGATTAACATGCTAAACTTTGGAATCAAGCTGACAAGAATTGGAGATGAGCCCTCTGCTTTACACTAGATATTCAATATAGAGCACATGTAACCCCCCAATGCTTAGTTCTTTTATCCATTAAAAAAAAAAAAGAAAGAAAGAAAGAAATGGTAACTATGTCAACCTCATAGTTGCAAAGATTAGATCAGGCAGTGCATATAATTGTTCAAGACATAGCTACTGTTATCATATATTTTATGTAAAATATACACAGATAATGTAACATGTATGATAGGTACTCAAAAATACTCATAAAAAATAAACACCTTTACTCTTATTGTTTATTAATAGAAATTGTCCCCAGTTTATCTTAGCCAGTGAGTTCAGATTCAGCCTCTCATCTCATCAGAACTAGGCTTGGAAGCATTTTTTTTCTTCCTTGAAAAAGGAAATCTTCTACATATAATATGGTATCCCAGATTGGATTTTGGAACATAAATAGGATATGAGTGGGAAAATTCATGAAATCAAGACAAATAATATACAAATATAATATACAAATGTTATATACAAATGTTGGTCCCTTTTGATCAATGTACCATGGTTATACAAGATGTTTAACAACAGGAGATATTGTGTGATGGGCATGTGGGACTTCTCTGTCTTATCTTTCAACTTTTCTATGAATTCAAATTTTTTGTTTGTTTGTCTTTGGTCTTTTTAGAGCCACACCCACGACATATGGAAGTTCCCAGGTTAGGGGTCAAACTGGAGCTGTAGCTGCCAACCTATGCCACAGCAATGCCAGATCTGAAGATCTGAGCCACGTCTGCAACCTACACCACAGCTCACAGCAATGCTGGATCCTTAACCCACTGAGCGAGGCCAGGGATCGAACCCCCATCCTCATGGATCCTAATCGGGTTTGTTAACCACTGAGCCACTATGGGAACTCCCAAATTTGTTTAAAAATAAAAAATGCATATGTTAAAGGACATTCCTTTCCAAACCCTTTTAGCCAGTTGTCCCTTCTGGATTCAGGCAGCAAATTGTACTTAAGTTATGTTTCTCATCAAAGGTTTCACTTCCATGACTGTAATACATCTAGCTTTTCTAGTTTAGATAGTAAATGAAACTCATATCTGCCTTCTTCCCATTTGAAAATATATTTGTAATTTTAAAAGATGACAAAGAGAATCTTCTTTGGGTTTTAAATCAAGTAAATATTGCCTTGTTCATGGACTTTCCTGTTCAGGTTGTAGTGGTGTAATCTGTCGTCTTCCAACTTGAACTGTATCTCAACATTCAGGCAATATTTTCCATTCAAATATATGGAAAGACCCTATGGAAAAAGGGTATCAAGGGAGCCACATCCTGAGATCAAACTCATTCTTTCACTCAACAAATACTCATCTACCACGTGGAAGAGCCAGTTCTGGGCCTGAAAATTCAAGGGCATCACAAGGTAGATGTGGTCCTTGATCTTCTGGAACATGCAACTTGTGAGGAGACCAACATCATCCAGTCCACCCCAGGAATGTGTGTAAAATTACAATTGTGGAAGTGCCTCCAAAGAGCGGTAAGTACATCCTGCTATGCAAAGGGGCCCTTACCAAGTCTACGGCAGTGAGAGGGGGAATCAGGGAAGGCCTCCTCAGAATGGTCATTGCACTGAATTATGAAGAATGAATAAACATTTCAGACAATGAGACTGGCATGTGCAAAGGTCCTGGGACAGGAGGGAGCAGGAGAAGGCCAGGTAGGTGGAGCGCAGAGACTAGGAAAGGGTTCATGGAGCTGTTCACAGTCAATGATAAACGCTCCTGTGGACTCTGTCCTACGCTGTTGGGAATGCATCTACGTGGGGGACTGAGCACTGGGTCTGCCTTGGGGCCATCCTGGTGTGGGGTTGTTCATGCCCTCATTTATATACCTCACAGCTCCACAGGATCAGAAACAAACACTCACTGGTGACTTTAAACAGGAAGGCTGGTGGGACCAGAAACCAGATTGAAGTAAATCAAGAAAGAAGTAGAAATGGAGAAAATGGAGATGAGGAATTTAAAAACTCTTCAAGAAGTTCAGTTATTGAGAGGATGAGAAAGAGGGTGGCTGGTCACAGGTGAGGGATTGGAAATCGAGAAGGGATTATTTTTATTCTATGAGATTTGATCAGATTTAAAAGCCAGTAGGATGGGTCCATTTGAGGTGATATTGAATATGCATGAGAGGAAATAGATAATTAATTGATGGTCTAGGTAGCCCTAGGATCACCCACAGGACTGTCCCCTTTGGTCAACGTGTATCATAAGGGTCAAGGTACAGTCAGGACGCAAAAGCCACCCCGGCTATTTGAACAAAGATAATTTAATGGAAAGAATTGTTAATAAGGATTTTAAAAATTATTAAGTAACTGAAAGACTTAAAAAGACAATTTTAAGGCATTACAGAGGTAGCTTCTGCAGAAGGCGACAACTCCCACCCCCCTCACCCCAACTGGTGGGGCCTTCAGACTATGCCACGCTTACTTAGTCTATGCCACACTTACTTAGGACAGAACATCAGCTGCCATTGGGGAGGCAGAACTTGTGTGTCCTCCATCAGCTGATTCAGACTCCATTTTCACCTGTATGGGGACGGGGATTTTTTTTTTCTTTTTTTAACAGCCCCTCTCATTCAATGAAATTTAACATGTTCAGGAAAGGAAGAAATATATTTGTTAAATCACCCAGTATTCCACTACCTAAAGATAAATATTGGTAATGCTTATTTAGGTAGCCTTCCTGACCTTTTATGTATATCTTCAGTTTTCTTTTACACCGTTGTAATCATTTGAATATAGAATTTTGTATTCGGATTGTCTTTCTCACTTAATATTATTTGGCAAATATGTTCCTTGTTACGACACAGCCTCTGTAAACAAGTTTTAAGGGCTGCTCACCATCCCTTTGAGGGGGACGTTCCATCGTGTACCCACCCATTTTTTTTTTTAATGGTCAAACATTTCAGTGATTCCTAATTTCTTACTCTTCTAAATGCTATTTCAATAAACATCTTTGTGCATATGAGCTCTCCTGTACTCAGAATTATTTCCCTAGGGGAAAAAAAAAATGACCCAGAAGGAATTACTGAGTTGTAGGGCACAACTTAAGAAGTCGGAAAATGCCACCAAGAACCCGGGTTGAATTCTGACCTGATTCGGCGGGGAGCCTTGGGGAGCCCAGCGCAGCAGGGAATTTTGCCCTTGCTCCTTGGCGGGGAAGGGCAACTGGGAGGATTTCATCTGAATCAGATAGTAAGACCTTGGCCAAGCTGAGTGACTGGTGTCTGAATCTTACTTACAGAGACATAGAGACAGGGTAGCGTGGGTAAGGGCCACTGGAGAGTGGTCTTACCACGTGTCAGCAGGATTTGAACCTGTGTCTTCAGCATTCAGAGGACCCTGAGGAACATGGCACTGCCGAGGGACCCTGGCCTTGACCCTTTGGAACCATCTGCAACCAGCATGCTTATCCAGAAATCCATTGTGTCACTATGGGTCTTAGCAGGAATGGTGGCAAATTGCCTCTTGCATGTGGCTTCCTGAGGCTGGGAGCCAGGGTAGACTGACTCTTGCAAATTCAAGAACCTTCTGAGGCTTTCAGTGGTCCTACGGGTTACGTGTTATGTAGGTGGGAAAAGAGCCATGGAGGTGGGCTTTGTCCATTCAGATAAGGTCATGTCTCCTTCAAGCAGGGGAAGCCTGAGAAAATCAGGGCTGATGCTTTTCTTTTTGATTTTTCTTTTTTCTTTTTACAGCCATACATGTCGCATATGGAAGTTCCCAGGCCAGGGGTCAAATCAGAGCTGTAGTTGCTGGTCTACACCATAGCCACAGCAATGCCTGATCCAAGCTGCATCCACCTACACCACAGCTTGTAACAACACGGGATCCCTAACCCACTGAGTGAGGCCAGGGGTTGAACCTGCATCCTTATGGACACTGTGTCGTGTTCTTACCCACTGAGCCACAACAGGAACTCCTGATGCTTTTTTTTTTTTTTTCCATTAAACTATTGTTATGGAGTTTCTGCTGTGGCACAAAGAGATTGGAAACATCTTGGTAGTGCTGGGTCATAGGTTCGATCCTGCCTAGCACAGCGGATCTGGCATTGCAGCAGCTGCAACTTAAGTTGAAACTATGGATCAGATCTGACTCCTAGCCCGGGAACTCCATATGCCTAGCCAAAAAGAAAAAAACAAAAAAACAAAAAAAAACTACTGTTACAAAATATTTATTGTATAAGTACGTAAAAGGTTGAAACTGGTTTCCTAAAATGCCTATTAAAATGTTCTCCCAGAGACTGGAGGATGAAAAGAGAAGTGGGAACTTAAAACCAACTGGGAGTCTCTTTTGACTCTTTTTTGATGGGGGCACATCCTGGTATCAAGCTACTGAGGTGACAAAACAGCGGAATTGCAGAGCTGGCGACCAGAGTAATTTCAAACTCATTCCACGTGACTGAAAACATTTCGAGGTAGACTCTGCCCAATGTCCTTGGGGAGAACCTCCATCAACCAGCCGTAGAGGCCACTGGATGGAACTTTCTAGCAGGAGAAAACATTGCGGGGGCTTGCCACCTCTCTTTCTCCACGGAGCTGCAGGGTTCTGCAGGAGACCTCTGGGAACTTTCCAGAGCCTGCCCCGTGCCCCTGGGAATTACATTTGGCCGGAACGGTTCGAACCCTGGAGACCCTCAGCAAAGGCTCAGGACCAGTTGCTGAGTGGGCCTCCCCATTGTGGTTTTTGCCAAATAAGATGACTTGAAAACGATCCAGTCAATGACAAAGCGCTGCTGGCAACTGAGCCCTCATAAGTCAATTGAAAACGGACTCTTCCTCCTCTGAGACCAACCCTTGGCCACCTGGGTCAATAATTATGGAGTTGTTTGGACTGGAAGGAACTTCGCCAGGGTCATTTAGTCCATTCCCATGCATCGCGCTGGGATCGAATTCATTACTCTAAACAACCTGTAATAAAGAGGTCCCCTCCTCTCGCTCAGAATAGCTCCAGGGATGGAAATTCCACTTTCTTTGGCAGGTCATTCCCTTGTTTTGCTTGTTCTCTTGTTCTGCACAAGCCCTGCTTTGGTTTTTCTTTTCTTTTCTTTTCTTTTTTTTAACCTCTTCCAGCACTGAGCCCATGTTTTCCCTCCTGTAACTGAAGCCATCGAGAGTGATTCCTTTGATAAGGCCATCTCACCTATTGTGAACCTGCTCAGGGCTCTGCCTTCTGTTGTCTTCCTGAGACACAACAAGTTTCAGGCTCTTAGCTCCTCTGTACCCCAAATCTTGAGTGGCTTTCTTTTGTTTGTTTGGGGTTTTCTCCACCCCTTAGCCAAACTCTCTAGAATCCCAGCATCTAAAGGGAGAGAAAAAAAAAAAAAAAAGAACTTGCAGAAGCATTTGCTGGGCATGACATGGATGCCCCAAATCTTTGCCTCCCGGCTCCTGGAATGTTTCAATGGGAGTCCTTAAAGTATGTGCTCGAGAAAGCATTTCAGGTGGAATTACCATGAAACAATTTCTCCGCATGGATATTCAAGGGATTATCAGGGCGATTTTATGACTCAGTGTTGATTAAAACACAAATGTGGAAGATACCGCCAAGGGTGCCCATCTCCTCCATAAATGAAGCCCAACCCCAAGGCTCTTCATTCCTCCTTGAATCTCTCTTTCTCTCTTCCTGTTCTTCCGCTGTTTTCAGCTCCCCTGGGTGCCCCACCCACCCACACAACCACAGCTGCCTTGGGTAAACCCCAGGCTTCTTTTGAAGTTCAGCTGTTTGCAGCCAGGCAGCTGGACGACAGGCCGAGAGAGGCGCCCCTCAGCCTCCTCCTGGCTGGTCAGAGCCTTGAAGTGCACTCTAGGGACCTTGGAACTCATCTGGGCCTTGTTTCATCTTCCCAGCATCAGCTCCCAAGGCAGGATGCGTGACTTTGTCTTCTATCTGTTGCACACCCCCCCCCCCCCCACCGCAGCAAGCATCCAGTCCTGAAGAATTATGATTTGTATGTTTGGAAAGTATGCCCCCCCCCACTTGATTTCAATCTACTACAGTTTCATTTTTAATCAGGCAAAGAGCTGAGATAAATGATCTTTGTCAGGAAGGTCAGGGCCACTCAAAGCCTCCCTCCTCCTCCAGGAAGCCCTCAACACCCCCCTGGTCCACTCCGATTGGTCCCCGTTAGGTCTTTGTTTCTCAGAGTGAGGGTTATGGACCGCCAGCATAGGGAGTCCCTGGAAAGCTGACTACACTGCAAATTCTGTGGCCCAATCCAGACTCAGCAAATTAGCATCTCTGGGGATGGGGTCCAGGGGTCTGCATCTCCAACCACCTCCTCGGGTGCTCCTTGGGCCCGAAGCACCTCCTGGAGCTGAGCGTGTGGGCGGCGTCTCTGGTGTATACCTTGTGCTCCTCTTCCTACACTTTTCTGTTCCTCTCCATCTTGCAACTCCTCACCCTCAAGGTGAGGTCCTCCAGGACCAGGGGTGGTCCGTCCATGTCTCTGATCCCCTGTAGACTGAGCCACTCAACCTTTCTCCGCTGGGGTGACGGCCCAGGCACAGGAAGGCCTGCAGCCCAGCAGCTCACTGTCCCCACCAGCATACGGAGTATGTGTCCATGTGGGTGAGTCACTCTTCGGTGCCTCTGTCCTCTTTCACAGGACTGTTCCCGTGCAAGGAACTCATAGAGAGTGCTGGCCATGACTGTTCTCCCTGGAGCTCTTATTATGGGCTGAGCACTCTCTGAGCAGGACTTGGGCTGAACATGGCACTCACTTCGTAGGCTGGCTGGGTGGCTCAAATGGGGTGCGATGCATGTGGATGCTTACACAGCACCTTGAAGGCGGTAAGCTCTCCATAGCTTAGCCACTACTATTCCTACCATGCTAAAGGGGCAGTGGCGAGGGGAAGGGGGACACTAATGATGCAACCACTCAACTGAGCTTGTAGAGGACATAACTCAAGGTCTTCACATGGCTGTGCCTGACGGGGGCGCAGCCAGAACCACAGGCCAAGGTTTGGGCTCTTCCCAGTCCGCCTGCAGAGTTGCAGTCATCCCTCTGCTCCTGTGGGACCTTGGAGGGACCAGGAAGAGGCGGGTGGCGCCTTGTCCACACAGAGGGAGTAGCCGCTTTCTATGAGTCTCGGGCTCCCTCCCTCGCCCCCCACCCCCACCAAGAGCCTAGCTCTCCCCACATCTGTCCACCCATCAGTCAGTCTGTCTCATGGCCTCACCAAGTCCTGATAAGCCAGCTAAATCCCCACTACATCCCAGCTTCTGGGCCCCCACCCTCCACTCTAGCCAGTAATTAATGAATGTAAATGGTGTTAACCTCTTCAAATGTTCTTTTCTCAAAGAGGAAAGGGCAGACTGTCACACTGCCAAATTTTACAGGTAGAAGGTCAACAGATATTATTTGTATACTCTGTACATAAATGTTACATTTATACATTTATGGTCATTTACTGTCCAAGAGTCGAATGAGGCTTATTCTAGGACACACACAACAGAACTTTACAATCAAAGTGAAAAGAGTCTTACAGGGGTCCGGGTGGGGAGGTGGAAAGGGGTGTCACTATTCTTGAACCAAGCCAGTGGGTGGGGGGGGGGAGCTAAGCCTTCCACCGAACCCTGCCCTGCCCAGGAAATGGGCCAAAGTATTTGGGAAGGAGACCCACTCCCTCAGTTCCTGAACACAATAGACCTTGTCTCCGGGCAGAGATGACGCTGAGAGTTTTAATAAGGCAGGAAGCAGAGCAGAATGGAGAGCTTGCACCTCCAGCTTTGGGTTTTAGGCTTGCTCGGCGTCGGGGCCCGGTGCTCCAGAAAAAAGACCCTGCGATAACTGGTCAGTTTTCAGAGCGGAGCTCTCGGCCACGTGGCCAGACATCCAAGCGCTGTGGACACACACAGGGGCGGCTCAGGTGGATAGAAATGGGGCAGAGAACAAGGCAGTAAATTTCTCCCTGGAGAGAGAGAGAGAGAGAGAGAGAGAGAGAGAGTGTGTGTGTGTGTGTGTGTGTGTGTGTGTACCACACTCATCTTCAGTCTGTTCTTTCTGTTATTAAAGCAAGAACTGCTTTCAATTCTGAAAACGATACCCCCTGCCCCACTCTGAGCCTGGCCCTGGCCCCAGGTGCAAGCCACAGTCGCCACAGTGGGGCTGTCCACTCCCTTACAGATATCCAGGACAAAGAAGACACACCACTTAGGAAGGTGAGATGCCTTTTAAAAATTCGACAAAATCTTAGAGGGTTTATTTCCTTTATCTCCAGACCTACATCCATTAACCCACACCCAAAGACAATCAGTGCTGCTGTTCAGGAAGGCGGCTCCAATGGGTCGAAACTGCCATTGTATATCCAGGAAAGAGAGAGACGACACAGGATTTGTTTTTGTTTTTTTTTTCTTTTTTTTTTTTTAATGCCCATTTCCAGGGAACAAGCTCCTGCTGAATGTAGCCTGATAGAAATTCAAGATAAAACTCTCCTGGATTCTATCGAACTATAAAGTGTCACTTAGACAATTTGCACAGTCTGTGAACTGCTCCCATTCGCCAAACTTCTTCTTTAGCTATTCTAAACTTTATCTCATCAAACTCTTATCTTTTAACGATACAGAGCAGCATTTAAAATGATAAATTTCAGGGAGGAGGGAAGAGAGAAGATGTTTCATGAATAACTGGGACCAGACTGCAGCGGGGGAGGGGGGGGGGGCACGTCTGACTTCTTCTTCTGAAGAATCCAAACCCTGAACCATGACTTATCCTGGGCCCGTCTGATCCTCTTGGCTCACTGAGTTAGGACTTTCGGCCACTATGACACACTTGCCGGCATCCTGGTTCCTTTTCCCAGCATCATTGTGGATCATCCCTTTCAACCTTTATGGTAACACATGGATTTTACTTTCTGGCTCTTCTTGCATGTTCCTGTCTATCAAAAAAGAAAACAGATTTATTTTTCAGGGGTTGTTTTCTTATCTTTTATTGCTGAAACAATCATGTTCTGTGCTGTTGAGAAAAACCCAAAGCTGTCAGCGTTCCCTGGACTCGGGTCTCTAACAAACTCACCTCCCCCCGGCCTCCTCTCACCCCCATCTGCTTATAATTTAATGCTCTGTATGTTTTAATCATTTCATTAGGCATGTCTTTGTTTTGAAATGCAACTAATTCTTTAGTTCAAACAAACAGCCAGTAATTCTAAAAATGAGACCATTCTTTTCTTTGGGGTAGAGGCTGGCCTAGAAGAAATATCACACCTATTTGGAAAAGAGCGAAAGATATTAACCGCTCCTTTTTTAAAATCATTGATTCTTAAAAGTGGAAAGGGTCTTAGAAATTTGTTGATTATCTCTACAGGTGTGGAACTCATTTTAGAAGATGTCGTCACATGTCCTTCTGAACACTGTGATAAAGCCATTATAATTATTAAACCTACCAGCAAATAAACTTTTAAAAAATTATGTTATAAAATACTCATTCCTATGAGTACCCCATTATGTCATTCCTGTATTAGAAACAAAGGACACGAAAGAGAAAACTAACGCTACTCTAGATCTAGTTTATTCTTCTCATAGGAATTACCTGTCTTAAGGCAAGAGGGGCATATTTTGCTCTGGGTGTGCGGGTGGGGAGAATATTTACCAAATACTTCACTTGATCTTTTTTTGTTGTTGACTTCAGATTTATTCTATATCAATATGAAGCTGCTGACATTGCAGCACATATTTTGTTTCAACGTTACACTGATAGCCCGACTGTAAAACATGGAATTGATGTCTTTATTTTACAGCACTTGGTTAATTTCTGGTAACGGAATGTTCTTTCAATAGTTTAGAAGCACAAGTAACATTTCCCACACCATAGACACTTTAGACACTTAATAAAAGTTTGTGGAAGCTTTGGTAGATAAATGGGCAGGATACACATTGACAGTTAATATTTGTGTCTTGATTCAGCTGTAAGTGCCAATGAACCTAACAAATGCACTTTGTGATGTTGTCTCTTCCAGCGAAGAGTTCATCGACTTCCCAGACATAAATCAGAAGCATTGAAATTTCCATATAAAGATTGAAATGATAAGAACAATCCAATAGCTAAGTTCTCTTGGAGGAACTGTTTTTGAGCACATTTGCTAAGTTACTGACAGATGGGACGCGTGCGTGGCTGACACAAATGGTTGTCATACGCCATCTAGTGGCCATCT
Source organism: Phacochoerus africanus (assembly GCF_016906955.1). NCBI lineage: Eukaryota > Metazoa > Chordata > Mammalia > Artiodactyla > Suidae > Phacochoerus > Phacochoerus africanus. The sequence goes on from NC_062558.1 coordinate 128,623,796, forward strand.
GAGAAACTGTGTTCATTTCCCGGGGAAAGGCTGTTGGAGCCAGCTGTCTGCTCCGAATTTCAGTGCCTGCCGGGAAACCAATGTACATTTGTCCACCTTTCAGGCTTTAAACTGAGAAGGCACACTGAGGCTGGCATGCCAAAGTGTCTCCCAAAATCTCTGTGTCCTAAGGAATACCTGAGAAGTTACTAATCAGGGACACTCTTTCTTCCTGGATCCCAAGCAAAACCGGAAGAAATCGGAGAAAGCACTGCCTCCAACAGTTGCGGTGTAAAGCAAGGTAAGGAGCATGACATTCCCTGCTACATTTTTCCCACAGAAACCATCACTGTGTGCAGAAAGCCATGATCCGGCCGTGACTTCTAGAACCCGGATGACCTGCTTAGCATTGTTGAGTTTGCACAGGGGAAGATTCTGTGGCAGGTGGCTCCGTTTATCCAGCATTCAGTGCTCATTCACGAGACATCTTAATTCTTACACATGTGCACGATGGTGACATTTTGTAATGGATTGCGTTACCCTGTGTCACAATGATCAAAATCTGATGTTGATCGTGGACTTTCTAGATGAGGGCTATTACGGTGAAAGAATGAAGAGATCCAAAATTATTAGCGGAGAATAAGTATCTCTAGGTTTATTCCTGTGGTGGCAAGCAGTGCAAAAGAGAGGGAGCACTTTGAGTTCTTCTTGCATTATTTCAGAGACATGTCTTCAAGACCATCTGAAGTGGGATAGTAAGTCATTTCAGTGTAAATTTTACAAAAATCACTTAGCAATAGGGGGATACAGTGGCATGGTGGGAAGAGCGTTCAATATTTGAGAGTAAACAACTAAAATGAAGACAAATTGCTTAGGAATCTCACAAATGGACAATTGGGCTTCTCTCTCGTTGTCTATACCAGCATGTTGACAGTGCTTGAAAAATGCTGCTTTCAAAGTCCTGTGATCTGCTTTTTAAGACCATCAAATAAGAAACAAGGTAGCATATTAGTTCCAAAATAGAAAGGCTTGCGAGATCATTTCCCCTTAACATTAAGGTCAGTTTTTATTATAAATATATGTTTTCTGTATAGAATGCTCACTTTAAAAGATATTTGCATTTGCCTTTGAGCTCTATCCTGATCCCTGTGTTGTGATAGAGTTTCAACTACATTTCAAACATTTCTTTTTCACTTTCTTTATCAAAGGGAAATGCGGATCCATTTACAGTATCTGTATCATTCATTTCTAGAGAAGCTTCTAAACAAGTAGCAGCATGCAGACATGATTATTATACAGGTGAAGTCGCCTATCAAAAAAACCCTGAAATTCTGCATCACTTTAGTACACTCTTCTTAATTACAAATCTGTTGTCCTGAAAGCTAAAAGTATTTTTAATATCAACATATGGGAAAGCAAATTAGATCTGTAGGCTTAGCTCTCATTTGTTGCCTACCTAGCTAGATGTCTACAAAGAAATTTTTTCCCCAAATATTTTGGCTTTCCTTCATCTTAAATGTTCAAAATGATTGCATTGTCCACAGTATTTCCCTTCGAACTGACCTTATCATTGAAAAAAAAAATCAGACTAATTTTGGGCTGTGCTTCTCCCCACTCTAAACCCTGACTATGACGACCTGTATTTGTACTATGAGAGAAGAGAAAAATAAAATCTGTAAAATTCCAGTCTCTGGCCCTTGGCCTTCTGCTGGCTTTCCTGTTTTCTTTCATTTCCTCTGCATCTATGCCACAACTCAGCGAGGGACCAATACAAACAATTTTTCTCCACTTCCAACACCTTTCACGGATAACTGAAAGTAAACATAAATAACAATTTTTAAATTCTCTGTCCTTGGCAAAGTAGGAGCGAGTGCTTTAAGCCATCTGTGGCTGCCATGATATCCCGGGCCGTTCTTTAAAATATCAGACCCTGTCCCCTGTCCACTTCATAGAGATGTGGCTGAGATAAGCAGAGACAGTTTCAGGAAGGTTTGCGGCTCCGGAGGACATCAATGCAAAGCATTGTTTTGCAGGGTCTGGCAGGAGGGTGCAGCACAGAGTGAAATTAAGAGCTCCTCTTTCTTTGTGGAGCACAGTTGGGCTGTTTGATCTCTAAGTCCTCGGGTAATTGGAGTCTACACAGCATGTGGAATCGGGGCCGAGCAGCTCGCCCGCCTGCCCAGAGCCAGCCGCAGACCCGCCTGGGGCACCGTTTATCCCCAGCCAGATCCAGCCTGTACTCCGGGCTCTGCCTGGATGCAGGCGGAGTTTCCGAGCTGAGAAAATGACAACGTGGCGGTTCTACAGGGAAGACAGACAGACGTGCTGTCGGTTCTCGGGTACCCAGAAGTAAACAGAAACTACCCGGGGTCTGGGCACCCCACCTGCCTTTGAGGGGTTCCTCTCATCCCAGTCCGCAACCGTCTCTCCCAGTAATAGTAGTTTTCTGACCCAACTTCACCACCATGGACTTGTTTTTCACACTGGATTTCCATGCCCTCTCCCTGCTTCCCCCGGCCCCCACCCCAGACCACCAAGTATCCCCTCCCTCCAGCTCATAAAGCAGGACAGTTGGTGTACACACTGCCCACTCAACAGAGTTACCGGGCATCTGCAAGACACTGGGCATTGCTGACCTGCGAGCTCCATGGTGCATAACAGTGGCATGCATCTCTCCTCCCTGAGGAGGGCGACCAACCATCCTGGCTCACCCGGGACCGAGGGGGTTTCAGAGACGTGGTGCTTTAGGTTTTAAAATGGGTGCTGGTGGGCGTTGGTCGATGCAAACTGTGACATTTAGGATGGATACGCAATGAGGTCCTAGTGTATAGCACAGGGAACAAGATCCAGTCTCTTGGGATAGAACGTGATGGAAGATGATATGAGGAAAAGAATGTGTATATATGCATGACTGGGTCACTATGCTGTACAGCAGAAATTTGACTCAACGCTGTAAGTCAAGCTGGTGCTGTCCCAGGGAAACTGGGATGAGTCGGTCACTCTACCATGAGCCTGGCACATGCTCTCTTCTATGGCTCCTTGTCTACTGAGAAATACGTCTGTGCCCCAGTCCACAAACGAGGGTTTGGCACATGTTTGTCCATGTCTAAGACTTAGAAGCTTGCATTTTTGTACTAGGTGCGTCCGCAGCAGTCATCCAAACCAAATGCTTCATTTTCTAGGTAACCCTGGGGTGGATCCAAGTTTTGAGGGGCTTGAAGCTTATACAAACTGGAATCCTCTTTAAGAAAAAGAAGACAAAATGATGAATACAAAATATAGTGCTTTGGGGAAGGGGACATGCAAGGATGCAAGACCAGGACCTAAAGCTTCAGTTTCTTTAGCTTCGCAGATAATTCACCTTTGTATGTGGACATTGTAATTAGTGATTAATGTTTATTAACTCATTGGATCCTCACAGTCAGCCTATGAGGCAGGGGTGGGGGGGTCATTATTCCCATTTTACAGATAAGAAGGTTGAGGTCCAAAGCGATTGGGTCATTTGTCCATGGTTATCTAGCAACATCCACTGTTCAGCTTCCTTCTGCCAGATGTGGTGATTGGACGGTGACAGCAAATGACATTGCCTCCCACTGACGTGAAACTTGCGCAACAGAATCACGTTGCTAGCAATCCAACACACTCAACTGGTTTAAAGATTAAATCCTGAATGTAAGCAGCCAGTCACAGTTTGTGGACCCCAAGAGCCTGGGTGAATCTGTGGCTCTCAGTAAACAGGTGGCCTCTCCCAGCATCACATGCTTTTCTAGATGAGGATGGGAATTCTGACACATGCCTCCGTGTGCATGATGGTTGTACCTGGAAGTCTACTTTCTCCAGCTAAGGAAAGGCATTGGATTCTCCCAAGTCCACTTGCAAGTCTGCGAAACTGTTTTCTCACCTTCGTCTTTAGCATGACTCTTCCCCTTCTTCACCACCCCCTCCTTTTTGCCCAACCTCCACCAGACACTCTCTCAGCATCCTTGGCTCCATGGTCCTGTAAGGAACCCACTGAACAGGGGCAGTGAACAGAGGACAAAGAGTGTGCACTTTGCCACCGAACTCTCTGGCTTGGAACCCTGGCTCTGTGACCTTGAAAGAGTCATTTCTCTTCCCTGTGCCTTGGTTTCCCCATCTCTGAAATGGGGTGATAGCAGGATCTGTCTCACCGGTCACTGTGAAGGATAAATGAGGAAATTTATGTTCAGTGCTTAAAAGAGGGCTCAATGCTTCGTACTACTACAAGCATTAACTATTATCACCATCATCAAATTAGTATTATTATCATTGCTGGCAATGGGGCACGTCGGTGCAGAAATCGCAACTAGGAGGAAGGGTGGTCTGCCGGGTGCCAGGCTGCAGGTTGAGCATTTGAACGGTCATTTCCACTTAGAACCAGCAGTGAGTGGCTTTGAACGTCTCCATTCCCTGGACTGTCTCTTGGTTTGGGTCAGTCTGTGGGACACACACTTCGCCTAGAAGGGGCGCATTAAATAATAGCACCTCTTAGGCGGCCCATCAATCGCTAATTAAAGTGGCATTAACCCTAATGGGCTGAGAAGCAGGACTCTCATTTACCTGCCGTGGGTTTCCAGGGGCTGAGCGGGCAGCTCCCACATCTGGACGGTGCACCTCGGGGTGACGGGGGCCCCTCGGGGGAAGGAGGCTGGGTGCCGAGGCTGACGCTTCGCACGTTCGTCAGCATCTGCTTATTGTTCATGGCAAACAATCATATAATAAAGCCCGAAAGGTGCTGGTACCAATCAGTCACAGGTGCTGATAATAGTTCACCTAATGACTTCATTATTTTTTGCCACTCCACCGAGCAAGTTTGTATTTACAGGCCTGTCTATGGTTCTATTACGACCACTTATTGTGACGATTCCAGCAATGCCGAGGCGTCTCCGAAGGCCTGGACAAGTAGGATCTTGTTTTTCTTGATTTCCCTGGTGGGGAGGAGGTGGGGAGCGGGGGGTGCAGAGGGGAGGCGTCTGGAGGAAAAGCATGCAGCCTGCAGCGGCCCGCCACTGCTCCTCGAAGATGAGTGATAAATGATGGGTGATTTTTGGAACGCTAGAATTTTAAAAACAAAACAAACAGAGCCGATCCTCTGAAGGACAAGGCCAGCCTCGGTGGGAAAGAGAAGACGACAAGATCGAACCGCCCTGGGCCCACGCTCTTGCTGGAAAACCCGCTCGGACCCCGCCCTGCATCCCTAGGGTGGAAGGTGAGCTGGAGGCGGTCCCTGATGAATCGCAGGCCACAAATTAACGGAGTTGGTTTGGAAAAACACTGTGAATTTTAATCACTCAAGCCTCAGTAAATCTGCTAGAAGTCAGGGCTGGTGGTTTATAGCTTGTTAAGATGTTGCTTGTTTACAAATTACATTTTCCCTTTGAAAAAGTGGGCACCTTGCAGCGGCTTCTCGTCACTCATCGTGCACTGGGGTGCTTCCTGCCAGGGAGAAAGACTGCCTGCTGCTCGCTGATCTAACATGGGGCAGCTCTCCACTTTGGGGCCCTTTGCCCTCCTCGGCCCCGTCTTTCCCTTCCTCCTGCATTTACAAATCATTCTTAAACCCAGTCCCCCCCAGAAGGAGAGTTTCAGGCAGGCCCTGGGCTCTGCACGACCTTCTATGTGTGCTCTTTATTTGCAGGTACCTGGAGGGCAGAATGACGCCCCCGGGCTCATCTGCAAAGTGAGGGGCCAAAAGCAAGCAGACAAAACACGCCATGCAGTCTCCTCCTGCCGCTTTCACGGCTGGCAAAGAAAAGTGACCAAGTCACAGAAGCTTGGAGGTCATGCACCCTAATTCCTCCCTAGACTGAAACCTGGAAGGGAGGTGGCAGCTCCAGCACCCCACCAGGAGGGGAACCCAGTGCCGCTGACTTCCTGGGGGCAAAACCCTCAGGGGAGCTGCTTTCCTGCACCTCCACTTGCCTGTTTAAACCCATTCATTCCCTCAATAGACAGCACAGCCTCAGCTTCTTCAATGGGAGAAGAAGCCCCCAGGAGAGCTGTGCTGCCTAGCAGTTTAAGGGGCCAGTTGTGCTCTGTTGTTTGCAGCTGGAGCTTCTTCCTGCACATTTGCTCCATGTGGTCTCCGTGGCCCACTCCCCTTTTCTATGCCTTCTGTGATCAGAAACCTGCCCATGTGGTCCAAAGCTAGACAGCTCAGCTCCACCCTGTGAAGGAGGGTGGGGGCACAGGAAGGAAAGCACAGCAATCTCCTTCTGTAAATGAACTTGCTGAACAAAGCGGGTCCACACACTGACCTGTGACGTCACGGGAATGCTGCTGCCCGGCCTGGGCACGGCTGGCCACACTAGGGCCTTGCTCACAGCTGCCACGGCTTGCAAAGGACCATAGGTTGGGCTGGACCCTGAGAGTAATAACTAGGCACCAGAACGCCATTAAAATCATCCCCTAGTCCCAAGATGAGGGCCGATCCCACACAGAACTTCTGATGGGGGTGTCGCATCCAGGACTGTGCCCATAGGACCCCTCGCCAGGAAAAAGTGAGGCGTGACAGGAGCTCCTCCCAGCCTGGCCTGGGCCTTCCCCAGGATCCCCTCCGGAAAGGTGTGGAGTGTGGCAGTGATGGCAGCAGTAGCGACAGGTGAGAAGTTGACTCCCAGGCTCTCCTGCGGCCCCGTGGGGTGGCCTATGGAGGCAGCACAGCTTGGTTGGAGGGCACAAGCTTTCCCCGTGTCTAGACGTTTAAGTCATGTAGCAGGTGCACAGAGGAAAAAGCACAAGGCAAGCTGTATTCGTTTCCTGGGGCTGATGTAACAACTAATCACAAACCACAAGCTACTTCAAACAACAGAAACTTAGGCTCCCACGGTTCTGAAAGCGGAACGCCTAAAATCAAGGCATCAGCAGGGCCTCTGGAGGCTTCAGGGGAAGATCCTTCCGGGGCTTTTCTTCCAGCTCTTTCCAGCTCTTCTAAGTCTCAGCAAGTCTCAGAATTCCTTGGCTTCTAGGTGTGTGGCTCCAACCTCTGCTTCCATCCTCCCACCAAGTCCTGAGCTGACTTGTGTTCCTCCCACTCCCAGGAAGCCCTCATCTCTGGACCTCAGAATGTGATCGTATTTGGAGCTAAAGCCTGGGAGCGGTAATGAAGTTAAAATGGGATTCTGAGGATGGGCCCTAATCTCATAGAACTGGTGTCCCTGTAAGGAGAGGCGACTGGGATACAGATACCAGGCTAGTGGAAACCACGAGAGGACACAGCAAGAAGGCGGCCATCTGCAAGCCAAGAAGAAAGGTCTCAGAGGACACCAAATCTGCCGACTGTGTGATCGACGCTGAGGTTCCAACCGTGAGAAAACAAAGTTCTGTTCTGATATTTTGTATGGCAGACATGGCATCAGCCCTGTGTGTCTCCTTTCCCCCTGTCTTCTTTTAAGGACAGTGGTCACGGTGGATTAAGGGCCCACCTACGCCCGTAGGACCTTATCCAAACCGCCTCTATCATGATTCTACTCCAAACAAGGTCAGATTCAAGGTTCTGGGGAGGACACTCCATGTAGCACGGTGCAGTTTGCCTAACAGAGGACTTCACCTGAACCCACTTTTCATGCTGATTTTTTACGGGTCCCAGTTTTCTCTCCCTCCTGGAGGGCGGTCAAGAGACCATGCTAAGAAATGCCTGTGCTGGAGTTCCCACTGTGGCTCAGTGGGTTACAAACCCTACTAGTCAGTATCTATGAGGAGTCAGGTCCCATCCCTGGCCTTGCTCAGTGGGTTAAGGATCTGAAGTAGCTGTGGCTGTGGTGGAGGCCAGCAGCTGCAGCTCCAATTTGACCCCTAACCTGGGAACGTCCATGTGCCATGGGTGCAGCTGTAAAAAGCAAGCAAACAAACAAAAATCCTGTGCCTCCCTGGGGGCTGGGAGCGCCAGTCTAAGAAGCAAAAATGGGCTTTAGGTCCTCAAAATTGCCTGCACCTTCCACGCCAGCCGGGGATGACCCACTCGGCTTTCTCCAGCAGGTCCGTTTGCAAGCAGGCCAGGTAGATGTTGGGCCTTTGCCATTTGCTCTCATCTACACCTGTGATCTGGCACAGATTCAAATTTTTCCTGACCTCTTCCCAGAAATGGAATGTGAACTGGAGCAACTGGTTTGATCCCTTCCCATCAAGACAATGCCAGCTCTCGTCAAGGATGGGAGATGGGGCAGCGAAGGAGGGAGTGTCTAAGTGTCTCTAGTTCCTGTTTACTAGAATGAATAACAGTTGGGTGGTTCTCAGTCTTGGCCACATATTGGAATCTCCTGGATAACTTTAAAAAAAATATTGATTCCCAAGTTCCCCCTAGAGATTTTGATGCACCTGATCTGGGATGGGTCTGGGCTTTGGGCTGTTTCAAAGGGTGTCTCCAAGGTGGGCCCTGGCTGAGAAGCACCTGATTAAGGTGTCTGGAGTCCTGAGTGACCAACTACATGGAATGAGAGTCAGCTTTAGATGTTGCACCTACTCCTTCATGAAAGAGACAAGGAAACTGGCAGCCAGAGCACCCAAGGTCACCCAAGGTCATCCAAGGTCACCAAGGAGAGAACCTAGGGAGCCACTGATATAAAACCTCAAGGCTGGGGCTCCCACTAGCCACTGGCTTCTCCCCAAGCCTTCATTTCCTGGCTGCAAATTAACATATTTAATGATTTTAGTCTATCCCGCTGATCTGCCTTTTAATGAAGTTTGCAGGCTTTTATTGACCTGGTCTTTCCTGACCCAGGTACCTGATTTCATCTACACTTGGAAACGTGCTGCGACCTCCTTATTGTTTGGATGCCTAATCTAATTGGCTTCCCATGGAGAAATGCAGCGTCCTGCAGCCACACCAACTGAGCCCAGCTAGCCTTGGGCGTGGCTGTCACTCGTCACCAGGAGAACTGGGTGAGGACATAGGCGTGTCTTCCAACAAACTCTCCCGGTCCACGGACACCAGTGGAAAGCCCACATTCTCCTATCACTTCCAGTGACAAACCGTTTATAAGTGAAGGGTCGGATTGCTAACCTTTACAGCCATAAGCTGCCTCGTTTTTCCTACCTATCCTTTTCAACTTCTCTGCTTCATCTTTATAAATTGAAGTGTCGTGATTTGCGTTCATAAAACTCATAACCCATTGCTTTATGTCCTTTGTGTTGGCTTAATATTGGAAAGTGGGAAAATGGGCAGAATAGTTAAACAGGTTGATGTTCAGTGTACTGGGGTGAGAGTCAAGAGTCTGCTTTGTTCTTAAAATTTGGAAATAAAAGGGGACATTTTGTCTCTTAAAAATAGCAGCTCACGGAAGGTCTTTGTAATAAAACAAAAATCTCACAAAGTGTGTATTTTTTTTCCTTATATTTATTGTGTTGTCTTTGCTTTTTTTTTTTTTTTTTTGGCCCTTTCAAACTATCTTATCCTTATTACATTTTTTTTAAGGCCGCACCTGCAGCATATGGAAGTTCCTGGGCTAGGGGTCAAATCGGAGCTGCAGCTGTGGCCTACACCGCAGTCACAGCAACACCAGATCCAAGCCACATCTGCAACCTAAGCCAAAGCTTGTGGAAACGCCAGATCCTTAACCCACTGAGCAAGACCAGGATCAAACCCGCCTCCTTACAAACACTATATAGGGTTCTTAGCCCACCAAGCCACAGGGGAAACTCCCCTTGTTCCTTTTAAGTCAGGGTCTTCTGCATTCTCTCTCTCTGTGTCTTCCCCCTTCTCACTCTCCTCTTTCCCCTCTCTTCTCCAGAAAGTGCGTGTATTCCTTGAAGAATCCTGACTCTTAGAAGGTATATTTTCCCATGATTCCACGCAACTTATTACCATGTCCTTAAGGCTAAGAAAAAACTATACTTTTGCTTGAGCACTTAGAGATCCTTGGTTGCCAATCGCCCACTTAAAGGAGTGAAAGCACAGCCTAAGTGTTTACACTCTGGGGGTGCCACACTCCTCTGCTTGCTCGAAGGCCTGGGGCGCACAGGGTGCTGGGACCTGCCTGCTGGGATAGGAGGAGTTAATTAAATTACCTTATATTTAGTGTTAATTTTGTCCTGGGCTTGTTGGATAATAGACAACAAGCCTGGACTTGGCTGGGAGCATCAGCCCGGGAGGAGCAGAGTCTCATGGGTTGTCCTATTTTCAGACTAATTGAGTTGACATCTTGGTTGCGATTAGCTACAAATGTGGTTCCAATATTATTTCAACAGGTGTGAATTTGGGGGCCGTGGTCAGAATCACACAACCTGCTCCCTGAGGATGGCAGCGCTCCCTTCGGCCACTCCGGGTGCTGATGTGACTGTCCCTCCAGGTAGGGGAGGGGAAGGAGGCTTGGAGATGTTAAAGACCCATCACTTGCAAGAGACTTGGCGAGTTAAATGGGTTAAGATGTTAGTTTGGCACTACTCACTTCTGCTGGGTCCAGCTTGGAGCAAGGAAGCCTTTGAGCGACATAAGAAAGTACTGAGGGTTCTTTCTACATTAGGAGTGAACACTTTTGATGACTAATGAAAATGCGCCTCACTGGCGCAAACCTGAACCTTTCAGGAAGTGGGTTGTGAGAAGTCCTGATTAGCGTGAAATTGTATTTTCCCATAATGTTCCGGCCCCAATGCACGCGGACCTATAGGGCCGTGATTCCCACGGTAAGAAAATTTGCCCAGGCACTTGCGATTGTGTGGACTTGCCCTCAAATGTTACTTCCCAGCCCCGCTCCCAAACCCTGAAAAGCACTCTTCACTCACATGGAAAAGCATCATCACTTGGGAAAGACTCGCCAAGATTTCCCATCCTTGTTCCAGCGAACGGAGCACAAAGCACAACCTAATGAAAGCCCTTTATCAGATCAGTTCCTGTGGGCCTTGTGCTGCATCCACACCCCTCTGCCCAGGAGAGGAGAGCCCTGAGAAGAACACTAGGCCAGGCCATACCCCTCCAAAGCCCCCACCCCACTCCACCCTGGATCTGGGGGAGAGTCTACTATTTAAAGTTATCACTGAACCTACTGTCGCAGGCTTCTGGCCCTGTAAGAAAGAAAAGAGGTTAGGCTTTCACCCTTTAGAAAGTCAACATGAACTTATCACATTCATGTACTGTTGGGTTTGTTTCCACGTGTTAATTGTCCATAAGTAACTTCCCGAACAAAGATCCTTTCCCCCCACCAAGCATCCAAAGCGGATATGCGGTCCCTAAATAAATACACATCAAAGCGTTTTACCTATTTCCCTATAAGCCTAGGGCAAAATTAGCATAAGATATGATGAGTTGTTTAACACTTTTTAATCTCACAGATCAAACAGCTGCCAATAGGGCCATTGCAGATAGAAAAAAAAAATCTCAAATCATCCGCCAGTCATCAGAATCTCGAATCATCCGCCAGAGGTCCACAGACAGCTATGCCCCTAGAGAGCCTGTGGGTCGCAAGAGTAATCAGAGCCAAGCTGCTGGTGTCCAGCCTCAGAAGAAAAGCCTGGAGCACACGCAGCCGGCCTGTCAGTAGAAAAGATACGGGGCTGACATTTTCTCTGCATCCCTGAGCAAGGTCCAGGAAGCCCAGTTCACCCAACCACAGGCCACACAGAGCCCCTGCCAGTCCCAGGGGTCCATAGCAGCCTGATGCAGCCACCATAAGCCCAGAGCAGCTGGCAGCAGCTGGCAGGGAGGGGAAGGGAATGGGGGGGGCATCGCCCCCTGTTACAGATGTCTCAGCAATCAAGTCTGGTGATGGGCAAGCGATGACGGTTGAACACCTGGCTGTGCTATGGCTTTGCTATGGCTTTACAAACCTGTCACAGGCACTGAAAGCACAATCGCATGTTGGGCGGAGGGTGGATAACTGGCTGCAAATGCATCTCTTCATCATGGCAAGATAGGGGGAGTCAGGCCATGCATGGTCCCTGACATTTGGAAGAGTTAACTTGGGCCGAGGTCTTCAGTAACAAAATACCATCATATACAAAGACTGAAGGGTGACAGGTGGCCCCATTAGGAAAGAATTCACAAAGCTTCATTTCTAATCATCACTTAGAGACTGAAATATAATGATCTCTTTTATTCCATCAAGTACGAGTTGTCGTCGTCTTGCTATAAGAAGAATGAGCCTCCGCCCTTTGGAAATTCAGCATGAACTTCTCCTTTTCACATACTGTTTGGTATAGTTTTCACATGTTAATTGTCCGATAAGCAACTTCCTGAACAAAGATCCTTTTCCCTCCCAAGCATCAACGCTGGCGCTGGGTCTCTGCATGAATGCAATTCGAAGCATGTTGTCTATTACCTGATAAGCCCAAGACAAAATTAACATAAAAGAGAAGGAGGCTATTTAACTCTTCCTGTCTTATGGATCAAATACATCTAAGATGGAAAAAGAGGATCGTCACAGAATGCACTGGAAGAGAGTAAAATCTTCAAGTAGTATTCTTTTTTTTGGGAGGGGGTCTTTTAGGGCCACATTCGAGGCGTATGGAAGTTCCCGGGCTAGGGGGCGGAAGTGGAATCGGAGCTGCAGCTGCCAGCCTACATACACTAGAGCCACAGCAACTCGGGATCTGAGCCGCATCTGCGACCTACACCACAGCTCCCGGCAATGCCGGATCCTTAACCCACTGGGTGAGGCCAGGGATGGAACCCGCATCTTCATGGATCCTAGTTGGATTCCTCACCGCTGAGCCACAACGGAACCCCAAAGTAGTATTTCTGTTTTCTGGCATTAACTTCATCTCATGTGTAACACACATGGTATTTGTATCTCTCACCACACTTTTATGTTGTTAAAGTTGTATCCATTTATATACTTTACAACATAAAAAACGAAATATGAGAATCCTATTAAATACCCTGAAGTCAGATTTTTATAACTAAATTTTTCTCTGGCTTTTTATCACTTACGAAATTGTCTGGGTAAAAATTTGATGCCTGTAATTTAATATTCAATGGTAATGAGAAGCTAAGCAAGTATATACATGAGTGAGTGGATACTGTCTCCCCTGATGACTGCTCTCTCTCAGTGAGGAGGGCCCCAATTTTGAGAAGCTGCTTATAGAGTTGGGTCTGCTCCCCACCTCCTTCCACCTTGACTTTCTAGATTGATCTGTGGGCATCTTCCAAGAGCGGACTATGGCTTAGAGAAAGCACCATTGGCAAAGTATTTAATGATATTCCCTGCAGTTACTTGACCAAATAAGACTGAATCTTTATAGCAAAGAGAGAAAACAAAATTATTTACTCATTCAGTATTTATGAGTTTGGCAACAGGGCACAGTCCCCAGCACAGCGAAGGGCTGATGTTTGCTCTAGCAAGGTACCCTCCCCCTGTTCCTTCAGAAGATGGGAAGGAGAGGTTTACAGTTCCTGAGCTAATGTTGACTCTTTGTAGCACAATTCTCTATGTTTTAGGGAGCAATTAATTCTCATAATTGACATTGGTACAACATGGATCTTTAAAGATTTATGAAAGAGTGTTCTGCCTCAGCACCAGCATTTATTTCTAAGAGTATCCCCAGGCATTGCCACCATGGCCCCTGGGACACCAGATATGAAGGGGACCAGAAGGTGGGCAGAGCTGGGAGCAGAAGTGTCACGTCTGAGCTGGGACAGCTCAGGCTTGAGGATGGCACGTGCTAAGCCTGGGCCACGCCAGCCTCATGTCTAATCCAAAGCTGTAAGTGGGCACCTGGGAGACCCGAGGTGGCGTTCGAGGAAGCAGGCTGAGAGTGAGACCGCGGAGCCTGAAATGGGTCTCCTGGCTGTTTAGACTGTGGTCATGTGGCTGTCCACACCAAAGGTGTACCATCTAACCAAATATCAGCCCCATCATTCCATTGCTCTTTGGGATGATGCATGCTTTAGGATTGTCCTTGGGGAAGTTATTGACCCGAGTACAGGTAGGCTTTGAGCTTTACACTTTGTTCATGAAGTAAGCCCTAACTCAGAGTTAAATGATTAACTATGAAGATTAATAATGGGGCAGGGGAAGAGAGGACGATGAAGGGGGCAGCCGATAGGGAAGGACAGGGGGGAGTAGTATTTACTAAGCACCTACTGGGTGCCAGGCACTGTGCTAGACCCTTTATGTGTGTGTTGTTTCAAAATCTCCACAAGAACCCTGACAGGTGGGTATAATTAGCCCTATTGACAGAAGAGAAAACAGAGACTTCAAGAGGAAGGATAATGTGTCAAGCCAATCACTGGCTGTAGCAGTGCTGGCCTTTCCCCCCAGGATACCTGACAGAGCCCATATTTCCTCCATGAAGCCCTGCAGATGCTCCAAAGACACACCTTACATCCTCACCTGTGATCCCCCCTCCCGTCCCAGTCTCTCTGAGAGATAAAAATGTTCTTTCCTGGCTCCAAATGGTGGCCCCAAGGGAGGGATTAGGTGCTGCTTCATTTCTGAGCCTCCCCCAAGCCCCCAGTCTCCATCCATCAGGACAAACACTCCATATGGCGACAATGTATATAAAAATAGCATGAGCTTGCTAGGGAAGTGCAACTTCAAAGCCAACAGACTTCGAGAGTCACCTTCTAACCAGATTGCTACCTCCAAGCCCCTCTCACCTGGAGAATTTGGAGTCTCCCTGGATTTACAAAATAACTTGTCAACATCTCTTAGACTGAAGGCGCCCTGAGAGGAGGAATGGTGTCTGCTCAGCCTCACACAGCATCTCATGGGCTACACCCAGCACCTGATCTATTAAAACGTCCCATCGATACTGGCGAAATGAAGGAAGGAAGACGGATCTGTGCCTTCTTCAGCATTAACTAAAAACGCCTTTATCAGGCAGGCTCCCCCTCTCGACGTCCCACCCCCTGGGAGAGAAATGTCCTTGCAGCTCTTGGATCACTCCTAGAACTTTCTGTACCCACCCTGAGCCGAGCAAGGCTGTGACATTCTGAGGACACCAGCGAGGTGCCAAGGTTAATGCACCCCCCACCCCCTGAAAAAAAGGAGCCAAGCTCGGGCCCAGAGATAGCGGGTGTCAAATATACACGTGAAAACCGAACTGCTCTTTCTTAGGGTGTGATGAGAAGAGGTTCTCTGCCTTTCAAGAAAGGTTTGGGTAAAGGAACTCAGTGAAGCCCCAGCAAGCCTGAGACTGAAAGCAGGCGGTCCATAATTTATCGCTTATCTGAGTAAGAGCTGTCTTAGACACACGGAAGTCATTAGCTGAGCACGCTTGAGTGGGAGGCACCGCTCAGGTACCTGGCACGGTGAGTCCAGAAGGAACAGGACCCGGCCTGGTCAGCATCTAAATCTCTGAACTAAAATTACCGGGGGCAGAAAACACTTGGCACCGTTACCACATCCTCCACTCCCACCTCCATGGAGCAACATGTGCCCTTTCCCAAAAAAAAAAAAAAAAAAAAAGGCCCAGATAAAAATCACACCCATTGACTGCAGTGTCTTTTCCATAGTTGTAAAAGAAAGGCCTTTATCATCCTCTGAATTAGATCTGTGATTTTTTTGAATGACATGTACAATAATTAGACTGTGAAGATGTGCCGTTAATCCATTTAAAGGTGTAAAGAAGTCCATTTAATGAACATTATAGTCACATTAGACTTGGAAACATCCAACTCTTTTGTTGAATAAAAAGAAGTTCAATGAGATTAACTTCTCTTAGTTGGTTTTAAAGAATAATCAAACACGTCTCCTCTGATAGTGTGCTGTGCTTTCTTGCATGGGTTCTGCATACCAATGTCAGGCCGCCCAGAAGGCTAAGAACAAGGCCGCTGGACCTCACATTTCAGTTAAATAGTTACAAATTAAAGAAGATCGCGCCTACTTTCTAGACTCACCATAAAGCGGTAAAAGGCCAGAGGCCTTGAGCTTGTAATTACGTAACAGAAGTGTCAATCTCCTGGTTTGGGATTCTCTCATGCTGCATCACCTATATTCTGACAATTATCAGGTTTACTCCTTGACATGTAGATATTTCTACGGGGAGGCGGATAACTTGAGCCCATCGGATTTCGACCACAAATAGAGGAGTGGATTCTGTTCGCAGATCTGGTTCTGCTTCACATCTCCGGGTAAGGATGTTGAGACACCTGCTTAACTGGAGTGAGTGCCCAGCCCAGGTGCTATCCGATCCAGTTTACAGTGGATCGGGATCCAGATGTCTCAGCTCACTCCTAGAGCTAAAGGAACCAGGCTTTAAAATAGAAATGGACACGTTTGGAAAAATCCCAGCGTTAATGACAAAAACAAAAACAAAACCGCTAAAGCCTAGTGGCTATCCTATCTGTATCTTCTGAGAATTCCTATTATGGGCACAGAGTTTATCCAGGTCCAACCCAGGAGATGAGATTGGCCACATGTGATCAGCTAATTAGCCTCTTCTCCCTCAGGCATCTGACTTTCTACCCTCTTTTTAGCTTGGGAATATATATTTTACCTTCGATGCCCCCTCTTGTCTCTTATTTATAGTTGCTAAGAATTTAAAGACAAGCCAACAGTCAAGACGGGTAACTGTACCGCCTAAGATCTCAGAAGGCAAAAGGTATGGATCTCTTTTCACCGAAGAGAAGGCAGTTTCAATAGTGAGGACGGACAAGCAGAAGTTGAGTGGGTTTAAATGGAGAAGAGCAGGGAGGCTGGGGGAGAGCACGTCAGCACAGTTTCCTGGCTCCTTGCCTTGTCCCCAGGGCCTCCTGCACACCGGCGACAGGGACAGAGGACCGTGGAGATTGTCTTAGACGGCTAACCAGCCCTGAGTTAGATCTTTTTGTAGTTTAGGAAACAAAGCTGATCTGATCGAGAGGCAACGTAATCCTGGGGAAGGTCGTGTCTGTCTTGCAGGAGGACTGGGAAGGGGAACTTGCTGCCTTTAAAGGCAGTTGTTTTATGTGATTGTTTTTAAATAATAACAGGAGGGGGAGTTCTGTCGTGGCTCAGTGGTTAACGAATCCGACTAGGAACCATGAGGTTGCGGGTTCGATCCCTGGCCTTGCTCAGTGGGTTAAGGATCCGGCGCTGCCGTGAGCTGTGGTGTAGGTTGCAGATGCAGCTCGGATCCCGCGTTGCTGTGGCTCTGGCGTAGGCCGGCGGCTACAGCTCCGATTCGACCCCTAGCCTGGGAACCTCCATATGCCGCGGGAGCGGCCCTAGAAAAGGCAAAAAGACAAAAATAATAATAACAGGAGGTGCTTCCTTCCATTATCCCCATCCACAATCCTGGCTTCCCCGGGGGCTGTGTCTGCGCAGATGGGCTGAGGGTATCTCAGAAATTAAGCCTGGAGAGTCAGCACGCAGCTGCAGCTTTCCTTTTCACCTCTGTTTGGCTCTGGCTCGTTGATAATCCTCAGGGATGAACGAATGTCCACGAGGGATGAAACAGGGAGACGGTGTTCTGAAAAGTCACAGTGAGAGCCTCGCCTTTCACAGGCCTTCACGCAGAACCCGGGGGGAAGAAGGCCCTGCGCCTTCCACCGCCCTCGGAAACGAGGCACAGGAAGGAACATCGTGTTTTGTTATTTGCCGCCGTTCCGTGTCTTTCCGCTGAGGTTATTTTTCGGATCTGTTTCCAGCACGAAAGACGTGTACTAGGTAAGCCAGAAGGGCAGTACATTCAGTCTGCAAGTGACGACAAATGGCAAAAGCAGGAGAAAACGTGATGCCTGCAACTCGGGCACGGAGTGATCAAGTGTAAAAGCCGACGTGTTCTTTTTGGTACCAGCCTGGGATTTGGGGGTGTAGAAACTGATTCATTCTAGGTAGCCCTGGGATATTCTTCGTGGGTGAAAGTTGCTACTATCCACAAAGTTTGGAGCTGTTCTCTAACTGCTTTCATCAGCCTGAAATTTAAAATTAACACTTCAATGAAGAATATCTGTAAGATCTTTAAAAAAATTTTTAAAGGCATACACAGGACCATCTATTCATATGCAGAAAAAGTGTCAAAATGGTTTTATCTCAGCTCCTAAGCGACATGTCTTTCCACCCTTCCTTTGAAAGGATCATTTAAATGTGAATGCATTATTTGGTGGTTAGGTTATTAGATTGTGTTCGGATTGCACAAATAATTATAAAACTTGGGTCAGCCGAGAAACGGCTCGGGATGTTCCTCCATGGGCTAAAAACGTGATGCAAATCAAAGGAGAATTTAAAGAAAAAAAAAAAGAGTTTGTCCCAAACTTGCCCAAAGATAATTATCATTGCTTATAAATACATGTTTGAGGTGTGCTTGAATAGGTTTTTGTCCGAAAAGAGAAAAGTGATTATTTTGAAAGGAACTAAGTAGCGCCTCAAAATCGCTATCATGGTCTGAAGTGAACTAATCACTTTATCCTCATCCCTGACCACTCTTATTCACCTCCTAATTCTTCACCTAATTAGAGGGAAATGCAGAGCTGTCCTGGTCAGGGAGGTGGGGATTAGGGTTAAGAAAACACTTGTTTTTGGAGCTCCCCTACCTCCCCTGGTCAGTGTGAAAGATTCTCAAAGAATCTCCCAGCCTTGCTAATCCATGACCCTCAGCAGGGAGGAACTGTTAACAATTTAGTTTAAAACTCACACTCTCAGACAAATGCATCAAAAACGGCTTTTCTCCTTTGATTTGTAGGTATTAGTTGTTTTTCCAGGCCCCATTAAGGACTCTTCATCCTGTACGGCAAGGGGCATTAAGCCCTAGCAAGTTAGAGCTGTTCCCAGCTCTGTGTTATTCAAAGGCAATTTACACTAATTATTCGAGTCCACAGCGTTACCCATATTAGCGGAATGAACCATCTCAGCAGGTAAAAGTACTTTTGAAATGTTAATTTATTACCAAGGTATAAAAATGCCCTTGAATCAAAATCAAGTGAAAAAACATTCATAGCTTTTTAAAGGATGGGACTGAAACATTCTGTACCCCTTTTTGATGTGCACCAACTCCTTCTTAATGGCTTGCCTTTTAAAAACATAATTTGTCATGGCAAATGGCAACGCAGTCTCTGACGTTGTGGTTGCTACAAAAGATCTCACCTACTTTGGTGTATTTTTCTATCCTGTGTGCCAAGGGAAGCCACAGGAATCCCCCATCCCAGCTGCATGCTGAAACAGTGAAGTGATTTTGTGCCTCACTAAATCTGCTCGTGAGTGTTGGTGGCTGTTTCTCAGCCACTGATGTTTTTAAAAGCCTTTTTTATATCCCATTGCTTGCTCCAGAACAGCTTCTCTGGTCTAGAAGAAGAAGCAAGGCAGCACCAACCATGTCTCCAAGACTCCGTCCAACGAGGATGGAGTCACATGTCAGGGGCTCCCAGTCTGCATTTTCCAGGGTATCCGAGGCACAAAAATTTTTCATCATAAAGTCAGAGGCTCTGGTTTGCTGTCTGGCTCAGTCTCTCTCCCCTTCCCAAGTGAGTGTGTGGGAGAAGGGGAAGGGGAAGGATGCAGCTGAAACTAGACTCTGCCCAGTGGGGGAAGAACTCACTGCTCAGCAAAGATCGGACATTACAGGAAGTGCCAACAGCGACCCCTTCTGGAGACCTGAATGAGCCACAGGGTCCAAACAGTGCAACCAGTTGACAATGAAGGCTGCTTCCACTTCTTCCTTTCATTCCTTCATCATACAAGCATTTATGCACCAATGCATAAGAAACAATCTCTGCTCTCATGCTCTTCAGAAGACAATAAGGGCAAAAAACTTAGAAAGCTGTAACCGAGATATGAGATGGTAGGGCCCTTGGAAAAAGAGATTCACACAGTCCAAAAAATACAGGAAACTGTTTACAAAAGTAAAATACAGATTTACAAAGCAGAGGGAAAGGGAATCCAAGGTTAAAAAAAATAGCAGGGGTGAGCTCCCTGGTGGCTCAACAGGTTAAGATCCAGTGTTGTCACTGCTGTGGCTCTGGTTACAGCTATGGCATGGGTTCAATGCCTGGCCCTAAAACTTCTTCATGCCATGGGGGTGGCCAAAAAAAGGTTCAAGGGCCCTGAGGGACACGATAGCATAGCACAGGTCTGAAAGTTGAGTGGGGTATACAGACTGTCCAGAGCTACAGGAAAATACCAAGAAGGATATGGGTTCAAAACTAGAGAGGTGGGCAAGAGCCCTGTTCAGCTGTCCTGGAGAATGCAGTGCATCTTCCCATAGACTAGAGGTCTTTGAGCATGTATTTCCATCCCCGAAAAAGAGTTTGACCATCCCCAGTATAATGTATATTTGTGAATATGTTATGTACATGTACTATTTAATCCATTATAATAAGTACTAGTCATGCGTATTTTATTTCTTATCTTTTTCATGAAAACATGTTGATAGAAGTTCTATTAACTTTCCTCGCCCCAAAGGATTGTTGACAGCGTCAAATGTCCCAGAGTTGATGGGCCCAAAGAAATCCAAAATCTGCTCAGAGATTCTTCCAGTCCATCTAAGTAAAGTAGATGTGCTATCACTTTCTAATACAGCCATAAGCTTGATCGCTTGCCAAAAGTTCTGACCTAATCCGGTCAGAAACAAGTGAAGTGCAATTATAGCAGGAGCCAAAAGATTTCCAGCCGACGCACCCTTCACATCCCACAGGGAAAATCTGGCCCTGAACCCCCTGACGTCTTTTCCCCTGCTGTCTTGGAGTAAATGTATTCGTGACCCATAAATCAGCACACTCAAGAGCATGTACTATAGATTCTAGAGTCCAGAGCACAGCCAGAAACGCAATAAGAGCACCTATAGGTCATGTCTGATAAAATAACAAGAATGATTTGTAGCGTGATTTTTTAAAACTATATGGTCACCACAAAGCTGGAAGCTAATTTGTACTTTCCAATGTCGGTTAAATGCAATTTTGGATAGATTCTTTATGAATCCCCTCAACACACACACACAGAGAAACACACCGTAACTTTACTACCCAGGCAATTCTGGAGTGATCAGGAATTCATATTTGGGTGCCCGTGAAGCACATGCTAGAATAGCCACTGCTAGAAACCATGCATTATAGTGACTCCTCTCTTTGCAAAACTTAGTCCTATGTCTAGAATTTGTATGTAGCTCATTGGAAATAGTGGGCTCCTTCAGATTCTAGAAACAGCTAATAGAGTCAAGATGCCTCATGCAACCACAATCCATCTGTCCATCTGTCCATCCATCCATCTGTCCAACAAGTGTTTGTTGTAAATGGACATTGAATATTACAATTATTGATGTGTCAGGCATCCACTCGTAATATTTACAGTCACAATTGCAAGGGAGACATTTTCACCTAGGATGGTAGGATAGCGCATCTAAAATGATTGTACAGAATAACTGTACTTCAGATAGAAACCTAGTTCCCCTTCAGTGATCTTTTCACATCAAGTGTTCAAAATGACTTTTAAAATCAAATCGTCAGAATTCCTGCTGTGGCACAGAGGGTTTAATGATCCAGCCTGCCTCTGAGGAGGCACCAGTTCTATCGCTGGCCCAGTGCAGTGGGTTAAGGATCCTGCATTGTGGCGCTGTGGCGTAGGTTGCAGCTCCAGCTCAGATTCCATCCCTGACCTGGAAGCTTCCATATGCTGTGGGTACAGCCAAAAAAGAGGGAAAAAAAAATCAGGTTGAGTCACACCGTGTCCATTTCTGCTTGGAGAATATGGCAAATATCTTACTTATTTGGAAATGATAATAAACTATATTCTACCTGAACTAGCTCTCTCTTTTGTTCTTTTTTTAGAAATGCATTTCATTTTATAGATGGTGTACATGAGCAAGTAGGGTATAAGAAGAATTTTGAAAGTGCTTAGAAAAGAGCTTGTTTCTAATCGTTGAGCAATACAGCTTTGCCGGCAAATGATGGCTAGGAAATCATAAGCCAACAGATTTAATCATGTATCCTAAAGACCTTTAGAGTCACAGCCCAGCTCTAATTACAGAACATCCATGGACGTAAGACTTGTACATTCCCATAAAAAAAAATTTCTATGGTTCAAAGTATTCTCTAGTTAATCTGGCTGCCCCTTCACCACCACCACCATTTAGTTTGAATTAATGAGGATGGATTCACTAATGAAAGCCAAGAATTTTCCTCATTCTGATGAGACAATACAGTCGTGGGGAGTAGTTCTATCAAATAATTTCCATGGCATGTGCTGGGAAGCTGGAAATACTAAAGGGGATGGTGCCTGACTTGAGGCTTATGATCAGAAGGGGGTGAAATTAAGTTAGAACTGAGAGGTTTTTACTTGAAAAAGCATAAAGACGCAGCACTTTTTTTTTTTCATATTGAAAGTAGTATTGAAAAATGCACCGTGAAATTAAAGCTCTGAAAATCTTTAAGGAATCTTTCATTATCTTTGGGTCAGTGAAAAAAATGGAAGCTTTGCATATGCAAGAATCAAAACCCATGGGCACAAAACATAAGGTTTATTGACAAAGTTTGTATCTATGCTCTGCATTCTTGTATTCACAAGGCATATGTGTAATACCTTTAAAATGGCCTCAATTAATAACCACATAGATTTCTAGGAAACTGTATGAGATGGGTTTACTGGCTCTTGTAAATGTCTTGAAGCTTCATTCATGTAGAGAGGAGGCACAAAGCGGTCAACAAAGCACTAGGGTTAGAGTCCGGAAGCTCAGACTCTTGCTCCATCGCTAGATACTAAGGTGACTGCTAGAAAATAAAGGTTTGATTGGCTTGGCCTCCAAGGGCTCTGTCACTACAAAAATTGTCAAACTCCATATAGGAAGTACTTGAAACAGTCATCAAAGAGAAAAGCTGTGTGTAAGAGCAAGTGTTTCCAAAAATAGATATACAAAGGATTTCTTTAAATTTGGATTGAAGAAGGGAAAACATAGTTTTATGTAAATCATACACACACACACACACACACACACACACACACACTCATACAAGCCTATAAAGTGTACATTTTGTAAAACCCAGCAGTGTTTTCCCCAGTTGAATAAAATGTGGCTTTGCAGGCATTCAGATCCCATTGCATTTGTGCATTCTGCACAAGGCTGTTGGCTCTAGACAGCCTTTAATTCTAATTAATACAGGTCCGGCTGAATCAGTGGGTGGAGGAAGAAAGGCTAGAAATGAAGAAAGAAAATGAGACGTTAGCACGAATGCCTATCACATTGTGAATATCTATTCATCTGCATAATATTAATGATAGCAAATATGCAAACAGATGTTTCTCTCATTAAATTGTATATGCAAATACTACTGGTAGGAGTGGTAATGTCTTGGGGTTGAGAGATCGGAGAGGGTAATTAAAGGTTAATCCAGTTTTCAGTTCACAGACCATACGACAAGAGTGGTTGTAAAGAAAATTTGTCACTTAACCTTCAATTCATTACCAATGGCACATGGATTTTCTACTTAAATAATACAAACATATATGTGCTAATCATCACTCCCCCTACCTCCTCTGCAGTGGTGGCAACCACTGGCAGAGACTTGTGAGTTGAGCAAACAAAGTTGAGCATTTCTGGGCAGAGCATGAATAAGACAAGTCTATGTATTCTCCAAAATATCAATGGATTCCTTAGAATCATGTAGCATCATAATCTCTCATTTTTAACAGAAAAATCGGATGTGCTTACCTCGTTACCCTTTGACTATCGTTAGAAGCATTGTTTTAAGACACTGAACATGAGATATTAGAGGCTACAATGACCTAAGACCACAATACATCACTATTTTTCTTGCTGGGTGAATTGCAAATGGTAAAGCATTTGTCACATTTTTTGGACAGAAAACTTTAACTCGCCAACTGAGGTATTTTCACTTCCCATTTTGAGGAGGCAAAACAAACAAACAAAAAAAGCAAGTCAGAATAGTTCCAAATGGGCAAGTCTGTGAGAAGAAATGAAAGGTCTGTATCAACTATGTATTTGCAGGAAGAATTGAAGAACAGCAGAGGGAGAAGAGGTTTGCCTGCATCTGTGGAATACTAAAGAGGATTTATTTCCTGATCAATAGTTACAAAGAGCTTACCTTTGGTTTAGTGGGAATCGAGGTTCTGAAAGGGTAATCTCTTCTCTCCCCTCTACGTCCTTAGTCCTTGATTCTACAAGAAGTACAGGGCTATTCACTCGGTGTAAAGACCCACGCAAAGCTAGCAAGCAGAATATCTGAGGTCTCCTTGCTTCTGTAAATTAAATGTGTGCCTTCTGCTCTGAGGATTCAGAGATGCCAATCAAAATGAAATCAAAAGTTTCATGGGCAGCCAGATCCCTAACATTTAATCCTCATTATGCATTGAGGGTTTTTAGTTAAACCCAAATTTAATTTTAGTTTTCATGCCACCCGAAAAAACCAAAGCTCCTTTCACAGTTGCAGTCCTACATTAAATCTAAATCAAATCTTAGATATAAAACGAAAGGTCTGATTTGTTCCTCCTTTCTCATAGGAAGCAGGGCTTATTTAAGCTGCTAAAAATTGCCTTGGGAAATCATATATTTCTCAAGACAATGGGCTATGTTTAACTTGCCCAAAGCATCTTTTTCCTAGAATTTTAGCAATACTCGCTCACTGGCAAACTCAAAACAGAAGGTAGCTACCGTAATTCCAAAAAAAGGAGAGCGATGTCTTCCAATCGGGGGTGTTGTTGTGGTTTTGGTTTTAGTTTTTGGTCTATACAGGGCCAAACAATTTAACTGTTTTTTTCCCTACTGCTTTATTTACTGATTTTTTTTTTCCTTTCCACTCTTTTCTTTTTTCGTTTTTGCAGAATGGCTACTTGGTCTCTGACCCAGAAGTGGGTCTGCTAGTTTTGAGAGCAAGGTAGCCTGTCCATCCCCAGGGCTAATAACAGAAGGGCCCTGACTGAATCATCTTCTGTTGACCAGCTCTCCCTGAGCAAGAAAAGAAGGAGCAGGATGTCTCCCAGGGCTGAGCTTAAGGTGAAGGGACCTGGAACAGTTATGGCACCACCTGAGTTATTAGTACATAATATGTGCACTTCCCCCTGGGTATATATTAAAAGATCTGATCGCCTGCCCTTCTCCCAGCTAATTCTGGGTAACACTTGGAGATCTCCAGCCCTACTCTCAGGAGGCTCTTTCAAAATAACATGGCCCCGTGCTTGTCTATTTGTTAAGTAATTGAGAGGTAATGGCGATTATTATGTGTTAAGAAGCAGCCATATTCCCCTAGCACCAGGCAGCCCCCATTAGTTCTGTACTACCCAGAATAGCACACAGGTGATGTGGAGATTGACTGTGGGGAGCTAGACGTTGGGTAGAAAACTTCAGACAGAGCCAGATGCTTTATTTTGCCACATTCAAGGAAACACACATCTCTCGGGGCGGAGGCCCTTGATTTTGAGGGATTGCTGTCCACCTTCCCCAGGACCCTAAAACATAAGGGCTGCGTTGATGGTTGATCCAGGACAGGTCAGTGATTTGAACCCCCTGACTCGTTCTCAGTGACCACCTCAGCTTCGCCTTGGCCCTGGCTCAGTAGGATGTGTTCAATCTGGTTCATCCGGAGCTCAGCCGAGCAGATCATGAAGACGAGCGGTGATGCTAGAACCACGCAGGGGAGGAGACCGGCTGGAACGTCGCGGACAAGGGCAGCGGGAGACGTGAGGAGTGGCTCCTGTACCTTCTGGAAGCCTCTCAACGGCTCTGAGCTTCCATACCTTCTTCTGCAAGGTAAGAAAATAGTAGTACGGACCCCAAAAGTTGGTTGAGATGATCTGATATCATGCGTACATGGAACCCGAAGCACCCAATACCAAGCCAGCTGAAACAATGGTGATAATTAAGATGAACAACCTGAACTTGAAACCAGGGTATTCTAGGCCCCCTAGGAACAGATCCACTCGGAGGATGTCTCCAGATTGTTTCTGACATGGCTGCTGCTTTATCACTGTGCATGCAGTAGGGCTGGGTTTCCATCCCGTCAGAGAAAGCAGCTGAGCACTTCAGCAGATTTGGGGGGCATCCCCCGAATATCTCCTTTAATTGTTTCCTGCGGCAATTATCGCAGTCCCCTTTGGGTCACTCAGCTGCATGAAAAGACTGGCCTCTGCTGATGTAAGTCAGATCTTCAAGTGGAATCATGGGACATCACCTCCAAGCCAGGCGGGCTCTGGGCAGTTTGTAAGTAGATACCCAGGAGTTTCCGTGGTAGCTCAGCGGGTTACAAACCCAACAAGTATCCATGAGGATGTGGGTTTGATCCCTGGCCTTGCTCAGTGGGTTAAGAATCCAGTGTTGCCGTGAGCTGTGGTGTAGGTCACAGACACGGCTTGGATCCGGCATTGCTGTGGCTGTGATGAGGGCCAGCAGCTGCAGCTCCAATTCGACCCCCTAGCCTGGGAACTTCCATGTGCGCTGGTGTGGCCCTAAAAAGCAAAAAAAAAAAAGTAAAAGAAACCCAACCAGTGCTGTGATGTCTGAAACCCAACCCAAATGTGTAATATTATCAGCAAATGGGTGCCACAAGCCATTTCTGAATGCTCCAAACTCTCTCTGAATGGACACCCACCTCTAAGCCTCAACGTCCTCACCTGTAAAATGGCAGTTTTGGTCGCCTTGCCAAAGCACTGACGTGTAGATTGAATAACAGTGTGGAGGAAATGCCCTGCCTTGTGTCAAATAGTGTCGCGAAGAGAGGGGTTTGTAGTGTCTGCACCCTCTGTCCCCTCCTGGTGTCCAGCACTGTAATTAGAACACTGCGTCCACACCGCACCATTATTCTTAACCCTAACGGTTTGTTAATTTAACTCATGAGGGGCTCTTAGCACTTAAAAGGGTGTTTAAAAACACAAACCAACAATTAGTCTTTGGGGACCAAAGACTACCTGCAAGCAGAATGTATCAGTTTTCCTGCCTGGCTCCACAAACACCATTTTGATGTGTTAATGGCCCCTAGTGAAGGCAGTAATTTTCAGTTAAATAAAGGAAGCCATCAGTGCAAATGCAAATTCTACTGTGATGAAATCTGCCTTTCCCTGTGAGTTAGCCAGGAATAAGCATTAATAGAGCACCATCTACAAAGGATTGACATAAAAATAAAGTAGTATGTGTAATAGGAAATGTATGGTCAAGAAATGTGACACTCAGCATTCCCGTCATGGCTCAGTGGTTAAGGAACGTGACTAGTTTCCATGAGGATACAGGTTCGATCCCTGGCTTCGCTCAGCGGGTTAAGGATCCGGTGTTGCCATGAGCTGTGGTGTAGGTCCGAGACAGAACTCGGATCCCATGTTGCTGTGGCTGTGGCGTAGGCCAGCAGCTACAGCTCTGATTCAACTCTAGCCTGGCAACCTCCATATGCAGCGGGTGTGGTCCGGAAAGAAAAAGACAAAAGACCAAAAAAATAAAAATAAATAAAAATAAATAAAAACATGAAGACTAGAGAAATAGGCTTAATTATGTGACATGAAGAAATACTTAACAGTCATGGGGACCTTAGAGGCTGCAAGTGGGGACACAGTCAATATTCACCAGGACTCTTGGGGTGAGCAGAACCCCAAAGCATTGATCAGTAAGAAATCATCATGAAATATCTAGCATTAGATGAAGATTTTTAAGCCCCTTCCTTTCCATAGGCTGGTCGGGGATTCAGGGCCAAGAGAGTCCTCATCTTCAATAATATTATTATTCTTTTCCTTTTTTTTCAGCCATACCCACGGCAGATGGAAGTTTCCTAGCCAGGGACTGAATCTGATTCACAGCTGTGACCTATGCCACAGCTGCAGCAAGGCCACATGCTTTAACCCACTGTGCCGGGCCGGGGGATCAAACCTGTGCTTCCACAGTGACCCAAACCACTGCAGTTGCATTCTTCACCTGCCGCACCACAGTGGAAACTCCCCGTTATTCTTTAACCTACCCAGCTTGGTTAATGTGAATGATATGGATAGAAATATGGGCTTAAGTGTAAAGAGCTCAGAATGAGGATAAAAGGGCCCCTATTTGAATCCAGACTCCACCGGATTGCAGCAAGACCTTGGATAAATCACCTTCTCCCAGATGTCCCACCTTCCAAACGGGCTTGAGGAAGGCATCTGGGACTCGTCTTCCAGGATTTGAATGAAGTTCTGCAGCAAGGGGTGACCTTCCTGACCTGCTTTTAGGGAGGCAGTAGAGAGAATGGACGGGCACGTCGATTGGTCCTGGCCTCTCCTCACTCCTTCGGGGTCCTTGGTACATGAGCTTCTCAACTTCTTGGAGACCCAACATGTGCTTCCAGGAGACGGGACTCACGGTTCATCCCACCCGGCCTCGTAGACTGAGTGCTAACTCCTCAGTGCAGCGGGCGTGGATCAGGAGCCCAGACAATGCCCATTGCCTTCCCTGCCCCTGGAGGGTTCAAAAGAAAAAAAAAAAAAAAAAGGCACACCTTGATGCAACCTTATGCAGCCTGGCCAAATGATTTAAGGAAGTGATCCCAAAAAGCCAAAAAAAAGCAACAAACAAAAAACAAACAGAAAAGCTATGGTTTTTCTTTACTGGTAGCAGAGGGAGGGGGAATTGGCACAAAGCAAAAAAATTGGAAGAAAGATGACGTTCCGGTTTTGGTTACATTTCAAGAAGTAAGGAACCTTCTTATGTGGAAGGGGAAAAGGACTTCAGGGGATGGCAGTTTAGCCTGTCATTACGGCTCACCTCCAGGGTTTGTTTGTGACCAAGAGCCTAATTGATTGAAAGGCAATGATTTATGAGAAACTAGTGTCTGGGTTCTGAGGGTATTAGCAAAAACTAAATATTTAACTTTAAATCATGACCCGTAATTATCTTCCATTTCACATTTTCACACAATTACAGGAGAGGCACAGACTTCCTTTCCTGGAGGTTGCAATTAAGCTTTAGACAAATCAGATCAGGCTTAATCAATCAGATCTTTATCCAGTACATGTCCAGCTCGAATTTTCTTTCCCATGAAAGCTGCGGGAAGTCAGGAGAACCAGGAGGAAAGAGGTTGGGATTTGGCAGAAAGCCACGTGGGTTTGAATCTTGTCTCCAAAATTCATGCTCTGTGTGACCAGAATAAATCACTTACATGTTCTGGGCCTTAGTTTCCTCATCTGTAAAATGGAGGCAATAAGAAACCCCCCCCTCCGCCCCAGGTTATTTTAGGGCTGCAATGACAGAAACATGTCCACATTCTGTGTTTTTGTTTGTTTGTTTTGCTTTTAAGGGTCAAACCCGCAGCATATGGAGGTTCCCAGGCCAAGGATCAAATGGGAACTGAAGCTGCCAATTGAAGCTGCCAGCCACAGCCACAGCCACGCTGGATCCAAGCCACGTCTGTGACCTACACCACAGGTCATGGCATCACCAGATCCTTAACCTGCTGAGCAAGGCCAGGGATCGAACCCACAACCTCCTGGTTCCTAGTGGGATGTGTTTCCGACGGGAACGCCCACGTTCTGAGTTGAATGCAGTATTCCCCCATGAGGAGTTTCTGGACTCCCCCTCTACTTTGAAGCTCGGGGCTCTCTGCCAGGTTTTGGGGGGCTGGTAGGGAAAAGCAGAACTTGGCACAGGATTTCTTCAGTTGTCCAAAAATATATTGTCTTCAGAATTGTTTCCCAGAAATAATGTGTGTGTGTGTGTGTGTGTGTGTGTGTGTGTGTGTTCAGAAGTGGATGAAATTTGTCAACAAAATCTTTACTAAAAATGGAACTTTTGCACATCTAATTGCAAAATTTCGCAAAACAAAACAGAAGATATCTTGCCTGCCTCCAGGCATATCCGAGGGGATTAATTTGTCACTCTTCAAAAACAGCTCTTTGGAGGGACACCGTCTTTGATGCTCTATTCTCACATTAATTAGTAGCACAAGGAACACTGCACACACTAGGTATAGGAGAAATGAGGAGAAATAAATCTGCCAGTCCTCTCAGGAGGGAGAAACACCGAGGGGACCCTGGAGACACAGCCCTCCCCCCCCACCCCCCAACCCCCACGCCAGCTCCATGGGGGGTGGGGGAGGAGGGAGGGGGAGGAGGGAGAGGGAGGGAGCAGCACCACCCAGGCCTTTAGTTACCAACTCCCTCTCACCCTCCTTTAGGACAATCAGGCATCACTATTTGGTAGAGAAGTTCAGAAGACACTTTAATAAAAATAGTCCTTTTAAGCCTAAATCCCGGTGACATTTGCTTTTGAGAGTAAAACAGAGGCATCGTTGATGGGTTCTTTTCCAGGGATGATGGAGGACGGATCCCCCATCAGATACCAGACCGGGAGATCACTGCTGAGGTTCGACACTGAGTGCTCTTTGTACCTTAGAGAATGGCCTGGTTGATTGGTCCTGATCAACAGCTTTATCTGAAGGCAGCTTTGATCATGTTCATAAGTGTTTATCATCAGCGATGAAATTTAAATGGATTTTTTAAAAAGGAACATTTAGATGTGCTCTTATCATTGTGTGTTGCTTGAATACATGATTTTCCTTTAAAAAACATTTAAACATGCGTGTCAATTTTCATCTTTCAAAAAAAAAAAAAAGGCAATACCCAATGAATAGCATGTGTTTTACTGGCTGGAGAGAGAGAGCATTTTTGTCACTAAGTTGGGCACAGGCCACCTTTGGAGGTATACATCTTGGGTCCCTTCCTCCGTCCCCAAGAGAGTAGATTCGTGCAAGGTTGAGGGCGGACGGGACATCCTGGGGTCCCCCATTTTTCCCAGGGCTCCTACCAAGCATCTCCAAATGCAGTCTCTGTTGCCTGCTTGTTTAAGGTCATTACAACATGCATTTCTTCCCTGCTGGCTCTGCTGAGGCAGAAAATACTTCATCATTTACTTCAGTCCTGAGAATAAAGCAAAAAAAAATCTGGAACATAAACACCATTTCTTCTTTGCATTCAAAGCCCAGACTCAGGGTGAGTTTGTGAATAACAAACCAAAGTTGGCAGTCACACTAATAAGTAGGAAGTTGCCCGGGAGAGGTGTCCTGCAGTGGCCTGGAGCTGAAGGAGTGCCCGGGGCTTTTGTCCTCTTGTTGGTAAATAACACCCCTTTATTTACATACAGTTGTTTCGGTTTCAAAAGGATCTTCAAAGCCTGGGTAGTTTCTGCAATTGCTTTACACGGGAAGGGATATATATGTGAATTTTTAAAGAGGTTTCACCCTAATTAAACCTGTGGTGCCCGCAGAGAGTTGTCGGTTGCAGTGGGAAGGATGGTGCACGTGATCAGCGGACCAGGGAAGTCCACAGGGGCTTTCTTTCTGAAATCAGAATTACCCCGAGTGCATATTCATCTGCAGCCTCGGGCTCAGAAATCCCAGGGCCAAGGCGCCTTTTGGTTTAAGAAGAGAACTTTGAACTCTGCATTTCAAAAACGGAATTTCTCCTCCTCCTCCTGGTTAGCAAAAGTATCTGATGCGAAGCATCGCCTTTCAAACTCTCCAGACTTTAAACATTTTCCAGTTTAAGCTCCTCGCAATGAAAACCTCTGGTAATGAGTTCCCTGCCCCCGACAGAAGTCCTGCATCCAATTTGTACTCCATCCTGGTGAAATGGTTTACAAGTCTGAGAGGGAAAAAAAATGCAAAGGAATGCTCTAGAGAAGGAATGAAGTGCTATCATTGAAATCTTTATTTATGGGAAGAGAAAGAGCTAAAACATTACCTCAGAATGCAAGATTACAACATCAGTCGGATATAATGTAAATCTATGCTAGTGGTGAAACATCAGAAACCCATAATCCTTTCTCAAAGCCCTTTTGTTATTTTAATGTCCAACAAATTATGCTTTTTTTTTTTTTTTTAGAAGAAAAACACTTAGAGTTGAGAGGTTTCTTTTGCTCCAGTAAAAGTAATTTCACTGGTTTAAAAGTTTTAATTTTCTGTAACCCAGACTTCACTGTGCTGGCCAAGCGTATGAACAAGGTTAAGGTAATTTTTAGCTTCAGTAGCATTGGGCACAGTGACCACCAAGCTCAGCTTCAAGTTGCCATGACAACGGTAGCCTAAAAGGCACTTAAGTTAAGCGGGGCATTTGGGGTTGCTAATTTGAAACTTTTGCCTTTTATAGTTTTTTTTTTTTTTCCCTTGAAGTGGATGAGTGCGGACAAGTAAATTGAAATATTTACTGTATGTTCTCTCTTTTGGTCAGCGATTTCATAGGGATCCTGGTTACTTAGCTCCTAAATGACTTTTTAAAGAATAGTAAGAAATGCAGAAACTGTGAAGAAAATTGGGCAAATGGAAAAAAACCAAAAAACAACAAAAAAACCTGTTTCTCTGCAAAATCTTTCAGGGGCGTCATCATGGGAAGTCCATGCCAGGGGTGGGAGCTGGAGAAGGGCTATGGCTTCTCTGTGGATATAAAGATGAGGAAGAGAGGGTCCACTCTCCAGGACGGAATACAGCGTGCTCGTTGACATGCTATAATGTGACTATGCTGTCATGAGGGTGAAAGCACTATCAAGTGCTCTGTTTTTAAAATATATTAACTACAATCTGAACTTTCCTCAATGACTCAGAGTTGGAGGTCAACCAACAGATATTTATTGTGTGCCTAATACATGCTCCTGCCATGAGGCTCTATCGGGAAAAAGCCTAACACCTTGGAAATCATGGAACGTATATTCCAAAAGTGGGAGTAAAACAAAAGCCATAGTAGAGGATAGAAAAATGATTGATAGATTGACAGGTAGGTGTATAGATAGATAATTGATAGAAGAAAAAGTGACAATGGATAGATAGATGATAGGTAGACAGATGATTGATAGATAGATAGATAGATAGATAGATAGATAGATAGATAGATAGATAGATAGATAAAGTAGCATGTCCAAAAGTGATAAGTACTATGGAAAAAAATAGAGGAAGAGTTCTAAGAGCCAAGATGGGAAATAAGTAAGAATCAGGTGATCAGGGTGGGTGTCCCTGAGCTTGGGGACATTTGAGCAGAGGCATGAAGCAGATGAAGAGTCAGGCCAGCAGAGACCTGGGGAAGAGTGTTCCAGGCAGAGGGAACAGCAGAAACAACGCTCTTGATCCAAGAAGTGATTATGAATGCTTAGTGATTCCTGACTATACAGAACAACCCACCTCAGGGTCAATGCAAGGTTTTGAGCTCCTCCTCTAAGTGACCTCAGATGTCAGTGTGTAAATTCCTGACTCATTGCTTTCCTATCCCTTTCCTCCATGTCACCTCTCCTTCTGTATCAAGTCAATTTTTCCTTGCCCCAGAAATAGCCTCTACCTCCTCATCTGTTAGTTCTGAAGTCATGCGATGTAGAAAAAACAGATGCCCAAATCTGTTAGACTTGGGTTTACAGAAGACTGGTGGTGCCGGGGGTGGGGTCTATACCATGAAGAACCCATCTCTTTAGTACACTGGTTGTCTGTCTGTCTGGCACACTGTGAATCTCCTCAAGTTGGGGCCACGTGCTACCCTCTTTGTGTTCTCTTATACCGTGCCAGCACCTGGCACATAGTGCTATAGGATAAGTAGATGCCCCACAAATGTATGAGTCAACTTCGAGGTATCTGTTTTGTATGTTCAAATGCCTTTTCCCTCCCCTCATGGCTCTCATCACTTGTGGATGCCAGAGAAATGAGTGCTGGGCTGAATATGAGCGTGCTTGTTTAGAGCAGCGTTTTTCACCAGAGCATTTTCCAACCCATGACCTCACTTGGATGCTAAAAATCATCCTCTGAAGTCCAGAGAGAAAGCGTTATAAGCTGCAACTTCTAGAAGGGTTGACAGATGGAAAGAAGCTAAATAACTCCCAGGCCGACCCCACGAGGTCAAGGGCCCTTCACGCAGGACTTGGTGCTACCACCAGCAGGAACATAATGGCTGGGACAGCAGAGGCTTGGAATTACTCTAGAAATATGTGAACTGGAGGGCACGCTTAGGGGGCAGAGCTCCAGTCCAAATGTCAATTGCAAGAAATCACTTAGGAATGAACTTGGTAGGAGTGGCCTGTGCGAAACGGGTTGGGGGAGATGCAGGCCTGGGGAGTAGGGGGCTGGGCATGCTTATCTGGGCTCGACCACCAGTGTGCTCGTGGGCACAGCAGTGCCCCTCTCTGAGCCTCTGTTTCCTTGGCGGTAAGAAGTGAGATAGTCCTAGACCAATTTTCTCAGAGCACAGCGGGCAAACTGGGCAGGTTCCTGAGAGAACAGAGCATCCGCTGAGGCAGTTCTGTGGGCATGACCCCCCCTTTCCCTTCTCTTTCCATCCCTCAACTCAGCTGGGCAGCTGGCAGTACCCAGCTAACACTTCATAACACCGTTTTCACTGATGATATGTTTACACTTCCTTTCGCCTTATGGCAAATGATGCATATTTTTCCTCTTTGGTAGGAATATCAAGATTCTTTTTAAAATAAATGTGTTCCATTAAGCACGGTGATTAAGAGAAAAAAAACGTTAGGTAAATTATGTTAGACATGGGACACAGATGTTGCAGAGATAATGAAGGTGGTTAGGAAGTGAGCGATGGAGGGTTTAGACATGCTGGGTCAGGTGGTCCTGAGGGTGGTCCTGCTTCGCCAACCCAGAGCGAATGGTGGTCAGGAACCTGGGCTCTGGAGCTGGACTGCCTCGGTCTGCATTCCTGGCTCTGCCATTTACACCTGGATAAACTTGGCCGGGTTACTTAATCTCTCCGTGCCTCACTTATCTGGGAAATGAGAGTAAGCGTGCACCTACGGCAACAGATTGCAACTCCATTGCACTTAGAAGAGTGCCTGGTGCCATGGAAGGGTTGTACAGTGTTTCCTGTTACTACAACCTCACGTAGTTCTTGAGAGACCCCCAGCCAAGGGCTTTTGGAAGAGAGAGGTGGGTCCCGCGGACCGTGTCCATATTCGATGGCTTAGCAGGACCACTTGCTCATGCAGACTGTCTCCTGTTTCTAAACACATAACCCGGTGTCCCTCCCTCCCTCTCCCTGTTGAAAAGCAAGTGAAGCCCCCCCCCCACAAATAAAGCCAGTGGAGGAGAGGGTCCAGCTGGCTCCATCCTCAATCCACACAGAATGGTATAAAGGTACCCAGGTGTTATTTTTCTTCTCATCGTTTATCTGAGAGCCCTGCAAAAGTCAGCTGTGAGCCACATGTTAAGTCATCTTCTGAGCCAAAAAGAAAGAAAAAAAAGGAATATGAAGTTAGAGCAGCAAAAATGGCAGTGCGCCCGTTCATGGTTCTCTGCAGGCTGTTCCCTCATAGCCACCACCCTGCTTCGAGCCACACTCTCTATTTCTTTGTGACAAACCCTGTTGGTTTCCCCCTCCCAGGTTGGCACTGCAGCATCTTCTGAGACACCAAAGCTGACCAAGTCCCCCAAAGGAGGTAGTTTGACCCTGCAGGTTCTCATGCAGAACCTCAACTGTATCTCAGTCTACAAGTGGTCTACCCCAGCCCAGCTCTGCTTTGGGGGCCGCAGAGGCAGCTTTGGATTGTATCCTGGGAAATCCAGTTGCTTTCTTCTGGTGCAAGTTCAAATTCTCCTGGGGTTAAACATACAAGTAGGGTCATTCTGAGCAGGTTGAAATTTCATTTATAATTTACTGCCCCAAATTCACCAAATGGCCGAGTGACCTGCTTTCTACCCACTTGAGCCTGTGGCAGAGAGCAGATATCTGTTAATAGACTGGCTTGGAAAGTTTATTTAATGGGAAAAGTTAACTGAACGCTTTTCTAGGGAGGTGTGAGGAGGCTCGGGTAGCTTGGTTGTGGCATATACACCCTATCAGCAGGCATCCTGAGATGATCCCACTTAGTGACAGAAAACAGGGAGCCAGCTGTCACCTGCCCATTGTACAGAAAGGATCACTGTGTAGGACGTGATCTTTCCAGTAGAGCTGGAGCTTCTGGATTCCAGAATTGCTATTCGAGGACACTAGGAAACAAGCTATTCCAACCTCCCTTAGTGCCCTCCTATTTTTTTTTTTTTTTGAACCCGGGTCATAGTGGTGAAAGTGCCAAGTCCTAGCCTATTCGACCACCAGGGAACTCCCACTCCCTCCTATTCTTGGTACTTCTCTCCCATTCCCACAAAACAATTGCAAACAAGCCATGGTGGCATAATTTAGTGTGATCAAGGGACAGGATAGTACAGTGTAGCTCCTGAAGCCCGTCTGCCTGAGTTTCCATGCTGGTTTTTCTCCATCCTAAGGGAATGACATTGGGCAAATTACTTAAACTCTTAGTGCCTTAATTTCCTGGTCTATAAAATGAAGGTAATAGCACCTGCCTCATAGGATCGTGGGGAAGATTAAATACATGTAAAGCACTTTCAGCAATGTCTGTAACATAGCAAACAGGATAAAGGTTAGCAACTACCGCTTACTGAAAACATTCTCCCAAGGCAAGTACCCCATACTCTGAGGGTAGAGCCAGGCTTCAGGATGGCCCCCAGTGATTCTTGTCTCCTGACACGTTCATGTTCTTGCATAGTTCCTTTCACATCGAATTGGGCTAACTGTGCAACCACTAGGACACTGAGGAAATGATGGAGTGTGACTTCAGAGGTTAGGTTATAAAAGTCATTGCACCTGCTGCCTTGCACTCTCTTCAAACAGCCATCATCTGAAGGCTGGAGGAGCCACGTCCAAGCTGGTCCATGCACATGGTGCAAATTAAGGCTGGTTATTTGCTGGAGATCTCTGTTCCTCCCCACCAGGACCTCCCTACAGGGCTACCTGAGTGTCCTCACAGCATGGCAAGTGACCCAGAGTAAGTGATCCAAGGAGTGCATATTGTTAATACTGTTGTCTCGTATTACACTTAATTTCTTATTCTCAAAAGTCCGTATTTTCTTCAATTTTATTACAAATATCAACCAGAAACTTTCCAAAGGTTTTGCTTCCTTGGGTAAACCTTTTTCAAAATAATGATCTTCTGTAGCTTCAGGCAATGTTACCTTGTTTTTTAAAGGTATAGACCCATATTTTTTTTCTCATTCACCCTACTCTTTCTCCTTCCCTCCCTTCCTCCCCTCCATTCTTTCTTTTCTTCCTTCCTTCTCTCTCCCTCCTTTTTCTCTCTTCCTCTTCCTGTTCCTCCTCCTCCCTTCTTACCCAGGAATCAAGAAGTGCTCTATCTATGTTAGCTGTTGACTTCTAAGCACAGCAGGTAGGCTTTCCCCGACCCCTTCATTTAACAGCTCTCTTGTTTTCTGCTAGGCCCGTTCTTCCAGAGCTCGTGGGAAGTCAGTACCAGTTAGTCCTGCTATGTAACAAACCACCCAACTCTCAGTGGCTTAAAACATCAATGATTTATAGTTGCTCACATCTGTGGGTCTGCTTGGATTTGGCTGATTAGGCTGCGATCACATGAGGCCTCTGCTTCAGACATCTTGGCAGCTCTCTCTCATTGCATGTCCATTGGTTGGTTGGGGCAACCCCACTCCATGTGTCTCTTATCCTCCTTTGACTTCCTGCCTAATGGGGGCGTGTTTTCCTTACAGCGACGGTAGAGGGATCAAACACCAAGTGGGAACACAAGCTCAGGATCAGAGCTGGCACACTGTCCTTTTACCTCTTTATTGCTAACCAAAACGAGTTACGTGGCCAAACACAGATTCAAGCAGCATGAAATCACCTCCCACCATTTTGCTCAGAGAGATGGTGGAAGAACCGCAAAGTCACTAGGAAAGGATAAATGCAGGGAAGGGTAAAGAATTGGGGCCAATAATACAAACACCCACAGTGGTTCAAAGATAAACCAGAGTTTTCTTGACTCGGGGTCTGCCTTTAAGGAGTTACGAGAAAAGACTGAAAGGGGGATGGTCTGAGAGGAGGAAGGGTATCAGGGGAGATGACCTGAACAACCAGCAGCCCCACCTAGTCTCTCCAGTCCTCCTTGCTCGAGACCTCACCCCAACCTCCCCAGAATGCTCCAGCCTCTCATGGAGCCAGCCCAGTTTCAACCTACTGATTCTTTCCTTCTCTTGGAGTCTTGCAAGGAAACACCATGTAGGGTTGGTGATTTCCAAGCCAGTCCAAGCACGCCAAGGAGACCTTCCGAATGCATATGGATCATGCATGTTCAGATCTTACACATCTGAACACATTTGCTGACTGCGACTTCCTGGAAGCTTCATTGTTTTTAATTGCAAATACATGCTCCCCAACAGGTACAATGAGCAACCCCCTAATGGGCTTCATTATGGCAATGAGCAGAACTTTTCGTGCAGAATAAAAATAGTTTCCCCAGAGGACAGAACTCAGCCTACATCCTCTATTCCAAGGATATGGTCTCCACTCCCCATCGTCCCAGAAAGTGGCACTCATGCTCTGCTTGGACACACAGACTTGCTGCCAAGTTCTTCAAAGAAAACCACATCTAATGCAAATTGGGTTTTCTACTGGCTTAGGAAATCATGGAGGAAAATTCGAGGTTCTCTAATCCAGGAGTTGGCAGACTTTTCTGTAGGAGGCCAGTCAGTACCTACTTCACACATTGTGGGCCATCCAGTCTTGGATACAACCTCTCCACTCTGCCTGTGGCATGAAAGCAGACACAGAATATCTGTAAACAAATGGGTATAGCTGTGTTCATTAAAACTGTTTACAAAAACACCTGGCTGGTCAAATTACGTCCATTGGCCAGGCTATCATTGGCTGACCTCTGCTTTAATCTCAGCCCTCATTTTATGTACGTGGAAACTGAGACCTTAGGGCTACTTTTCCCATCATCACTGAATCTTGCACATACTACACCATGGCCATGGGCTTTTGGTGCCATGCTTCTCTAAGGGGTTATCTTCAGCTGGGATGCCCCAGTACAAGTGTGCCAAGTGGTGGGTGCCCGTGCCTCTCTGGTTGTTAAACAGTTTAAAGTCGTGCTTGCTTGTGTTTTGTTTGTTTTTTACATTCAAGACTTTCCGCAGGACTGAGAGCAACTTGAGAGTGGAGACCTTGAGTCACCCATCTTAACCCAGTGACTTCCCAGCTCAGCCCCTGGCACATCAGAAGAGCACAGATGAAATGAATGAATGAAGCCCAGGGAAGAGAAGTGACTTGACCAAGGTCATGCACTCTAACTAGCATCAGTGCAGGGACGGGAATCCAGACCATTGCAACCTCTCTGTGTGAAATCTGCCATTGCTCAAATACAGAGTGGGCTAAGGGGTTGGAAGGCTGGTTAATCCTTCAACAAATATGTACCACAAGCCCCTTATGCAGGTTGGAAGGCCTTATCCAAAAATGCTGCGGGCAGGGAAGGCTTCCCTTCAAGGGGGTTTTAGTCCACAGGGAGATGCACACGCAAAGAGCTCTAAACCCAGTGCTTATCTCCAGTCAGATTCAGAAAGAATATGGTTAACTTTTACTTTCTACTGCTCCCCACCTTGGTTCCCTATTGCATGTATAATTACAAACACACACACACACACACACACACACACACACACACAGAGCTAGGTTGTCACTGAAGAGGCTAGCATGTTTAGTTCAGGGTTTGTGACCTGAAGTTTCCAGAACAACCCCTCCCCAAATGCCAGGGATGTCTGCATCTTCCTTAAATTGCATACACATGTGTATACATTTTTTCTAAAAAGGGGGCCTATAGCCATTTTTCAGATTATTAAAGAATCCATGATTCCCAAAAGCTTGCCCATAAGGTAAGGGGACATGATATCATGTCCTGATTTATGGTACTGGTATAGCTGAGATCTGTTTTAACCCCAGTGTGATAGCCAACAAAAGAGTGCATGAAGCCTTCAAGGGAGGGAGAGCCCTTTCTCCCCCAGTGTCTTCTATTCATCACATAAAGTGCTTATTTGACATCAACTCTTGGGTATTCTAACTCAGATTTTATTTCATTTTATTTTGCTTTTTTGGGGGGTGGGAGGCTACACCCTCGGTATATGGAGGTTCCCAGACTAGGGGTCAAATTGGAGCTATCGCTGCTGGCCTATGCCACAGCCACAGCAACGCAGGATCCGAGCCACATCTGCAACTACACCACAGCTCATGGCAACACTAGATCCCCGACCCACTGAGTGAAGCCAGGGATTGAACCCACAACCTCATGTTTTAGACCTCAGATTTTAGACCTCCAGTCAGTTTCACTAATGAGGGTTGAGCATTTCTGCAAAGTGGTGGAGAAAGCGTGAAGCTGGAATCCAAACAGCCTGCGATCTGATCCCAGCTCCCACTCCCAGCTCTTCTGTAACTTACTGAACTGCTCTTGATCCTTCTTCCCCGTAACATCTCGGTGTCCCAATTCATCTCCCTGTAAAATGGGGAGGAAAATACCTACCGCACAGTCTCGTTGTGAACATTAAATAAACTATGTATTTCAGGCGTCTAGAGCAGCACATGATAGCTGCGTAGCTAGCCTGGCACATAGTAGGCATTTAGCAAAAATTTCTTCTTTTTTCTCGGTCCCTCCTCTCCTTTCTTCTTCCTATATATGGTATCTAGTGTAAACATTTTGTAACACATTCCAAAGGTCGGTTTCTATTTTTGATAAACTCAAGAGTGATACAAGCAGAGAATGGCTCAATAGCAGGTCGGTTACAAGCCTCCTTGGCGTGTGAATAAAGCAAGAGGAGGCAACTATGAAGGGGGGAAAAAGGCAGGAAAAAAAATATCTGATGTTTCATCAGTTACCTTTGTATGAGGTTTGGTGACATCAACATGTTATTTGATGGCTTAACCTCTGGCACATTCAGCAGCTGTCCCATTTAGGGACACAGGTAAACTGAGGAATGGCCTCTTCCCCTCTTTGCCAGCTGCTGATGCAGTTCTCAATCTCACTGTCTCAAAAAGTTCCCTGGAAGACAGGGAGATCCACACTGGTGAATATTTACATGGTCAAATTACACTTGTCTGATGAAGATGCTTCCAGAAACTCGGCCACCCAAGACTTAAGTATAACTAGAGTAGGACTGTGGATCTCTACTTTCTGTATATAAATTGTGCAGCAAGAGTGAGTCCTGGGGGGTGAGCATGGGGGAGCCTGGGTTCTGGTCCCATCTCTGCTGCTAACCAGCATGTCATTTCCATTAGTTCACCCCTTCCTGGGCCCCCTCGACTTTGTTTGGGGCATAATCTACAAAAAGTAACAAACAGCTCTCACTGCCAAGCCATTCTCTGCATTGTGCCTGGGTGATTTTATCACGACCACACGATCCCTAACTCTGGAGAACTGGTTAGTCTCTGCAGTTCAACAGAACCCTGCAGGCCATCACTTTGGCAAGTATGAGTAACGGAGGGCAGCAACTGGACACAGTGTGGTACGGACTGGCAGCGTGGTGGAGGAAGGGAGTGAAAGGACAGAGAACCGACAGGCACACTTAGTGCAGGTGTGAAAGCTCTACACGCAGCTGCACCATGAACATCTGTGCATCACCATACAGATCTGGTGATTCTAGTGATTACTCAGACCCATTACAAGGTCTCAATTATGTTCAGTTACATCTGGTTAAGAAGGAAGAGGTGTCTGTAACTCATTTTAGAAATATTTCCATAAAATGTTTATTTTCTTTTTCTCTCTCTCTCTCTCTTTTTTTTTTTTTTTTTGTGTGTGTCTTTTTAGGGCCACACCGTGGCATATGGACGTTCCCAAGCTAGGGGTTGAATCAGAGCTGCAGCTGCCAGCCTACACTACAACCACAGCAACACCAGATCTGAGCTGCGTCTGCCACCTACACCACAGCTCATGGCAATGCTGGATCCCTAGTCCATTGAGCGGGGACAGGGGTCAAATCCTCATGGATACTAGTTGGGTTTGTTACCGCTGAGCCACAGCAGGAACTCCAAATATGTTTATTTTCAATGCTAATTACACTTATGTTCCCTGGATAACTCATGGTTTTTTTTCATCTCTCAGGGTTGCAGGATACACCGCATCCTGTTGACCATGTCCAACACACAGAGTTAAAAATACACTCACTTGTTTCCTCATCAGGCAGAATGCCGCCTCCGTGCAAAGCACTGTGAGTCCAGGAGAAGCACAATAAAAGGTGACGGGGGATTAAAGGAGGGATAGATCACCAGCTTGAATTTCATGGAGGCAATGGCCCTTCTTCCATACCTGTAATACCTACAGAGCATCTCATTTACAGTGATGGGGGAGGCTCTCCTAGAATAATAAGAATGAAGGTCCAGGGGTCCAGGAGTGTGAAGGGTGCTTCTGGATGAGAGCAGATTTGGTGTGGCCAGAGGAAAGGTGAATTACGAGTGATGTGAAAAAATATGTGGATGTTCTTTGCTGTAAAGAATATTGACTACAGGCTGTTTTGCTGCCTCCCATTCTCCATGAGTGGGGGTTAAAGGCCCCCAAAATATGCCTATATGAAAAGGCCAAAAAGTAACCATCATTGACAGAGAGACTTAACTAGAGAAGGAAACAGGATCAAACTGGCAGGCTCGGCAAAAGTGCAGCCGGCAGCATCCCGGACGAGGAGTTACAGCTTCCCACAAGTTTGTGTTACTATGCATGAAGACGTCTTTGGTGGACTTGGGGAAGAGGTTCCTAGAAGCACCAAGAAAAGGCCAAGATGATGAAGTCAGAACATTAATGGCAAATGATGCCCCATTCACCACACACTGGCTTGGCTCATCCCCTGGCACCTTGTAGCCCAGTACAGTCATTATTCCACAGCGGAAGTGCTCCTTCGAGCAGGTGTTACTAGGGATGTCCGGACCAAAGTGAACAGGTCCCCCTTGCATATGCTGCAGCTGATGGACACGCACACAGCGTGGAACTGCTTGTGAGGAATGGTGCAGATGTGCATGCCAAGGACATGTTAATGATGATGACGGCTTCACATGGGCCACAGAGCACCACCATCGAGATGTCGTAGAGCTACTTACCAAATATGGAGCTGATGTCAGTGGTTTCAGCAAGTTTGATAAATCTGCCTCTGACTTAGCCCTGGAGAAAAACAATGCTGAGGTTCTGGTCAGCCTTCAGGAAGCAATGCAGAATCAGGTGAATGAGAATCCTGAGAGAGTCAACCCTGTGGCCATGGCTACCCCATTCATCTTTACATCAGGAGACGTTGTCAACCTCGCAAGCCTTGTTAATTCACCCAATGCCAAACAAGCAGGTAATTCAGAGGAAATCATAGATGGAAATTCTGTTGACTCATCAATCTAGCAAGTGGTGGGGAGTGGAGGCCAGAGAGTCATCACCATAGCGACCGATGGAGTCCCTGCAGTAATATCCAGACTGCAGTCCCTACTGGAGGCATTAGCCAGCCATTTATTGTAACTATGCAAGTTGGACAGCAAGTTCTAACTGTATCTGCTGGTCCGGTTGCAGAGGAGACTGTCATGGAAGAAGAGGCAGAAGAAGTAGAGAAACTGCCACTCACTAAGAAACCAAGGATAGAAGAAATGACAAACAGTGTGGAGGAAAGCAAGGAGGGCACTGAAGGAGAACCACTTTAGCAGCAATTCCGGGAGGCTAATCAAAGAGACCAGGAATACCAAAACCAACTCCTAAAGAAAGAGCAGGAGGAAGAATAGTACCGTCTCAAGCTAGAGGCCATGGCCCAACAAGAGCCCGATGTAGCTGATTTCACAATGGTTGAAGAGGTGGCTGAGGTAGATGCTGTAGTGGTCACAGAGGGGGAGATGGAAGAGAGAGAGATGGAAATGACTAGGGCAGTAGGGACCACAGAGCCGCATATTGGAGTTTCCATGGAAACTGTTTCACCTTAATGTGCAAGGACCACAATTTGTACTATGTCCATCTTTCTCCTCTTTTTAAAAGAAAATACAGAGGACAAACATTGTATACAAATTAAGAATGTCCTAAAGAAGAAAACTATAGCAAGGTACAAAGCTTGGGCTCAGGAAGGCTCTCAATGCAACTGGAAAATTCAAAGACAAGTATAGGAAACACGTCTTCTGAGGGACAAAAAGAATAAGGACCACATTTCTCACTACCTATCATTGCTTTAAGCACAGAGGTAAAAAAAAAAATGCTGGAGGTTGTAGATTGATTTTTTTTTTATACAACTGATTTTCAAAAGATTTTAAAATAATATTTTTAATATGGACATATCCAGAGCCTTTAATAGTTGTACCATCAAATGACCTGAAAATTTGCCTTAGATTTGTGACGTGTACTTGTTAAAGAAGAAAACCATTTGGGAGGAAGTATTAGAAGTAAGCTTTGGAGAAGAGAAAGAAATATATTCCACTTCCAAAGGAGTAGGCAGGCACTCCCCACTATCCTGAGTTAATTTCACCGAAAAAAAAGTCGTGATTGCCTGATTAAATTTGCATCCATTGTGTGTCCATAGCTCAGATGTCAGTTTAAGAAACTGAAATAGAATTTTTAAAATATGGAAAGGAAAAAAAAAAAAAACTTGATGTGGGAGAAGTGTATATAAACCCCAAATCCTCCAGGCTGTGCTTCTACAATGCTGGAAAGTAGCCAAGAATTGGCTTGTAGGGTTAGGAAACAATCTGGTCTCAAGATACCATCTTTGCTCTGGCTGGATTTTATAAAATTACAATCAGGAGGGTAGTCTGTTGTTAGAACAACTTGCTTCCAAACATTTATTGATGTCATATCAAGTTTTAATGTCAACTTTTTAATTTTATAAAATTTTGTTGAATTTTCTAAAAAAAAAGAGCACATTGACTATGACTCAGAGACTATGAGACATCATTATAAGTATGATGGGCTTAGAGCTGTGCCTTGGGAAGAATGTTCTGGAAGTAATATGTCAGCTATTTTGGCACAGGGAAAGGTTGGGGACAGCAAGTCCCAGTACATGGTTATTGAAATAGTTAAATTAAAAATGAATAAAAGGTCCCATGCAAAGACTTGTGCACAAATTTCCATAGCAGCTTTAGTTACAATACCCCCAAACCGGAAATAATACCTCTGTCTTCAGCAGGAGAATGGAAAATCAAACGGTTCTATATGCACGCAATGGAAAACTACTTAGTAATAGAAAGGCATGAACTGCTGTATATGCAACAGCAGGAATAAATCTCAAAATCATCTTTCTGAG
Source organism: Phacochoerus africanus (assembly GCF_016906955.1). Lineage (NCBI taxonomy): Eukaryota > Metazoa > Chordata > Mammalia > Artiodactyla > Suidae > Phacochoerus > Phacochoerus africanus. Next base: position 128,668,590 of record NC_062558.1, read on the forward strand.
TGAAAGAAGCCAGACCAAAACTAGTAAATATTTAATGATTCCATTTCTATAAAATTACAGAACATGCAAACTAATCTATAGTGATAAAAACCAAATCAGAGGCTGCTTGGGACACTGCAGGGACATATGAACTGCAAATGGGGCACAAGGAATATTTGATGGAAATGTTTTACATCTTAATTGTGGTAGAGGTTTTATAGGTATGAACTTCTATCAAAACTAATGAATTGCACACTTTAAACGTCTGCAGTTTGTTGTATGTATGTATCACATGTCATGATGTTGATTTTAAAACCCAAGAGACACTTTTGAAAAAAAATGGTGGATGGAACTTATCAACTTTTCATCCTTTCCATTAAATAATAGTAAAATTACTTTTAAAGGCGCATATCTACAAGGACAGTAAATAGAAAAAGTCATTAGCAAGCAAGCAAGTTAATAGGAGCTGGAAAGAACCTGAGATGATTGATTAGGGGCCGATGGGGAAAGTCAAGGCCAACCCACTGTACAAAGGCTAAGTAGTTCTAATGGCTCCAGGTACCTCTGGACGTGGAGATTGGTTAAGTAAGGAGAACTGACTGAAAATCTGTTAATAAGCATTTCACTTTTGGACGGATATCCTTCTCCACCCTCCCTCTGGAGAAGAGAGAATGTTTTTGGACTGAGAGATACTGGAGATGATGCAAGGCAGGAAAACATACCGAACCAGGGGGATAAGGACATGTACACAAGCTGGAAGTTGAGCTGCCCATCCATTGACTCATTTAGTTCCCAGAAAGCTGGTAGCCAAGCCGTCATGCTCTAAGGAGAGAAGGGTAGAGTCTTCAGATAATTTGACCAGGCTGAAGGGAGAGACCCAAAACACTGCCACTGAAATCACAGCCCAGTTAGGTCATCCTACCATAGACAAGGCTATGCCATTTGAGCTCCCCTCAGGCACTCGGAGCTTTAAATCAGCACATCATCCCTTAAATATAACCAGACAACCAAGGGTTATAGTGCAAAAGTAGAAAATAAAACAAATCAACATAAGTAAGCAATTTGGTGGAAATGGATAATTTGCAAATAGAAGTAAACCTCTGAGACATAAGATAGTGCAACCCAAAAATAATAGCAGATTACTATAAAAAGGGAAATTCTGAGAATTGTAAAAAGAGCTCTCGGGATTTAGAATATAGCAGAGAAGAAACCCTCAATTGAAAACTTGGAAGATGAGAATGTTACCTTAAAAACAGAGTAAAAACAAAAAACAAAACAAATGATTCTAGAAGGAGAGGTGGGTTTTTTCTGTAAGAAAGGGGAAAAAAATCCATAAAAATATTTCAAGAAGATTTCCTATAGTTGACAAACATTAGCTGGTAAAATTGAAAGGGTCCACAAATTATTCAGCACAATGAATGAGAAAGAACTTGCAAAGACACGTCAACGTGAGCTTCCAGAACATAGGAGACAGTGAGAAGAGATTACAAGCTTCCAGAGAAAATGAAAAAAGAAGCAAAATAAGAGCAGGTCACATACAAAGAATCAGGAATCATAATGCCTTCAGATTTCTCGACAGCAATACTAGACCCTAGACAGTAATGGAACAAGATCTTCAAAATTCAGAAGGAAAATTAATATCAATTTTGAATCCCAAATAAGGCATTTTCAAGCAGGCAAAGTTCTCAGAAAAATTTGTCTTCCTGCCCCCTTTCTTAGAAATGCCTGAGAGACGAGCGCCACCAAAACAAGAGATCAAGAAAGATGAACAAGTGGGGTATAGGTAATAAGGGCTCAACATGGGAGGGAAAGAAAAGAAATGCCTAGGATGATGGTGTGGGGAGATTTCAGAATGATACCTTGGGACTGCAATTAACCATTGTTTCTCCTATGAGGAGCTTGTAGCCCAGTGGTATCTCTTGTTTACTAAAAGATTTTTTTAAAAACAAAACCCACATTTCTAACCAATATGGCAGAGCGTTAAAAGACTTTTTGTGCCAAATAATTACCCTAGAGCTTATTAGAAATGTAGATTCTGTTGCCCCAGAGAGTCCAAGAGATCCTGTTTGAGGAGGTCTGGGATGAGCCCCCAGGAAACTGCAGCTTGACCAGTGTCTTCAGTACAGCACAGGTGGTTCATGACGACATCTGCAAAACAGTTGTCTAAGTGCTCGTTCTAACTGCTGACTAAACGTAAACGTGGTTATTGTTTTTATGGCCTGCTAGTATGTATTCTTTTTTCAAAGGCATTTTAAAGCGAGAGGTCAGTGGGTTTTAGCACATGCACAGAGTTGTACAGCCATCACCCAGAACATTGCCATCACCCCAAAAAGGAACCCTGTACTGCTTAGTGATTCGTCCCCACACTCTCCTTTCCTCCTTGGCAATTACTACTCTCTCTTCTGTCTCAATGGGTTTTCCTTTAGTGGACATTTCATATGAATGGACTCATACACTATGTGGCCTTTTGTATCTTGCTCCTTTGACTCAGCATAACTGCTTTCAAGGTTCATTCATGTGGTGGCTCATATTAGTATGTAGTTGATTTTTATGGCTAAAGAGCATTCCATTGCATAGATATGTGACATTTTGCTTCTCTCTTCATCAGCTGATGGACATCTGGGCTGTTTCCATCTTTCAGCTGTTGTGAGTCATGCTGCAATGAATGTGCACGTACACGTGATTGTGTGAACACCTGTTTTCAGCTCTCTTGGGTAGATACCCAAGAGTGGAATTGCGAGGTCATGTGGCAACTCTCTGTTTAACTTTCTGAGGAACTGCCAAACTGTTTTCCACAGGGGCTGCACCTCTTACGTTCCCACCAGTAACATATGAGGATTCCAATATCTTCACATGTTCACAACAACTATTTTCCTTTTTTAAAAACTTACAGTCATTCTAGTGGGTGTCAAGCAGTCTCACTGTGATTTAGATTTGCTTTCTCCCAGGGATTTGCAGGATTTATTCTTGAATATGCAAACCTGCTTCCTTCCCTTCCAGTTTTTGTCTGTCTCCCACCTATACATTGTCAGATCATATAGATTTTACATACTATCCACTTCCTCGATGCTCTTTAGTCTCAATTCTCAGATGAGTCTCAGAGAATTAAACTCTGACTCTATGCCTAGAAGGTTGAAACATAAACATACAAAGTCACTTAGAAAGGCCTAGAGGACAGGAACCTGATGGGTGTTAGTATAATAGCAAAGGAAGAAGGAGCCCATCAGAACGTGGTAGCGCTGGGCATGCAGTGAGGACCAGCTGATGTAGAAAGAAGGTAGTCATCAAGGCTAAAGATGGCAGGTTATCTTTAAGGCTTCCTGTGTCAATTCTTACAAGAAGAACCTGCTAACTCATGGATGCAGACTCTACGTCCCTGGGTAGTTGTTTGTGCTCGTTGTAAGGGGATACATTGGCCTCTGGTTATACATCAGGCTCTTGTAAGTTAAGTCAGCCCAAATCAACTTCCCTGCATGAGGATCCTTCTGAGACTCCAGCGAGGGCAGACGGCGGCATCAGCACAAGTGTGAGCCAGCAACTCTGGAGACTTACCCAAAATCTGGTCTTGCAGAAAAACTCTTGGTGTCTTGGGCAATCTTGAGGTGGCCTCCGCTTGCTTCGCCTTGCACTGCGGACCTTGTCTGGTCTGCGGCAGCACTGATTTCTGCAATCAGATGGAAAGCAAGAAGCCAAGCAGTTGCTGGTGGCAATGATAACCCTATATTAGCACATCATAATCACTCAAAGCCCACAGTTTACCTTAGGGTTCACTCTTGGTGTTGTATATTCGAATGTGTAATGACGTAATCCATCATACAGAGTGTGTTCACTGCCCCCAAATCCTCTGTCCTCCACCAGCCCCAGCCCTGGTAAACCCCTGATCTTTCTTACTGCCTCTGTAGTTTGGCCTTTTCCAGAATGTCATATCATTGGAAGCATACCGTATGTAGCCTTTCCAGATTGGCTTATTTTGCTTAGTAATTTGCATTGAAGATTCTTCCACGTATTTCCATGGCTTGATAGCTCATTTCTTTTTAGAACGAAATAATATTCCACGTCTGGATGTACCACAGTTTATTTATCCATTCGCCTGAAAGACATTTGGGTGCTCCGAAGTTTTGGCAGTTATGAATCAAGCTGCTATAAACACTCATGGGCAGTTTTTGCGTCGACAGAAGTTTTCCGCTCCTTTGGGTCAATACCCAGAAGGGCAATTGCCAGATCATATGTTTGAGCCCCAGTCCATGAAATCAACCCACCTTCTTTCCCTGAATCCCATCCAAGACAGGTCCCCTGAGCCAGACTGTGAACCCACTGGAATTTTAAAAAGACCCTACGTGTGTGGTGCATGACAGGCTACTGGGAACCCTTCCCCAACCTTGATTTTATACCCTTTCACTGGGTACCTCCTCATGCTCTTGTAAAAGTCATAAATGCATCTCTAATACTCGAATGCATGTGGGTTTCTGAATAAAGACTCATATTTCTCCCTTCAGGTATTTTTCATTTCTATGTTCCAGAAAGTATTCCTTACACACACAGGTGGTATTTCCATGTGACTCTGCTCAGTCCTGTGAATAATATGCATTTAGCTGTCCGCAGAGCTGAACAGAACCAGAACTCCATTTCACCACCTCTGACAACCATTCTTTGCTGATGGAGAAACTGGCTTTAGGACAAGCTCTAGCTTGGGGTAGGTCAGAGCAGCGCGCAGAGGAGATTATTCATACGGGATCTATGTAAAAATCTCTGACCTTAAGTTTTATGATGTTCAGAGATTATCGTTATGTTGTGAGTGTTATTTTTGGCATCAGGAAACATGAGGTCAAGTGATGAAATGTTTGGGGGAAGAGGTTTCAGTCCATGGTTACTGTTTTTAAAAAATCCCACCCAAGAGGGATCTAACCTTTGCAAAAAAAAACTTTACTTTAAATGCCTATTTATTGTTAGGTTGCAGTGATAATTCCCTGTTGCATTACCTTTCCTGTTTAAAAAAAAAATAAATTAAAACAATCTAAGAAGGCAGATAATGTTTAATGGAAAAGGGCAGCGACGAGCTAATGGTTGCCTAGCAACTACTCGACATTGTTTGGCTGCTTCACTCTAGAGAAGCCAAAATGGTGGCTATAATCCTTCTCTAGCCCCCTGGACAGAGTACATATGAGTGACAGCTCCCTCTGGGGCCGAAGCATTTTCTTCTTTGTCTTGGGCAGCAGATCTTCTTCTTCTTTTCTTTTTTTTTAGCTTCCAAATGGGGAAAACTCACTGCCTAATTCTTGAATACGCTAATGCCTATACTTCCATCTTCTCAGAAAATCTATGGCTAAACTTTTCAGGTTCTTCCTTTGGGTGGTTTTACATAAGTATTTTCCTACATTCCCCATTTCTCCGTTTGCGTTTCTCTATCAATTACCAACCCTGGTGAAGTATTTTTTGAAGTCCAACAAGGCACTTGACATGATTTAGTTTTAGGAAGTCGAAGTTCCTGTCGTGGCACAGTGGTTAACGAATCCGACCAGGAACGATGAGGTTGCGGGTTCCATCCCTGGCCTTGCTCAGTGGGTTAAGGATCCGGCGTTGCCGTGAGCTGTGGTGTAGGTTGCAGACGTGGCTCGGATCCCGCGTTGTTGTGGCTCTGGCGTAGGTCGGTGGCTACGGCTCCGATTAGACCCCTAGCCTGGGAACCTCCATATGCCGTGGGAGTGGCCAAAGAAATAGCAAAAAAAAGACAAAAAAAAAAAAAAGGAAGTCTTCGCCTGTCTAATCCTCCTTTCTGCTTCTAGAGCAGTCTGGACTCCTAGTTTTCTAGGGCCCAGGGAAGGTTGGTAATTCTTTGACCATTGGGTAGTCTCACAACTAGAGAATGGAGAGGGAGAAGAAATATCATTATAGAGACTACAGCAAGACTTTTCAGGATGAGGAGTTCCCATTATGGCTCAGCTGGTTAAGAACATGACGTAGTCTCCATGAGGATGTGGGCTTGATCCCTGGCCTTGCTCAAGGTTTGATCCTTGGGTTAAGGATCTGGTGTTGCTGCAAGCTGCAGCATAGGTCACAGATGCAGCTCGGATCTGGCGTTACTGTGGCTGTGATGGAGGCTGGCAGCTGCAGCTCCAATTTGACCCCAGCCCAGGAACTTCCATAATACCAGGAACTTTCATATGACACAGGCGTGGCTACCAAAAGGAAAAGACAAAACGAAACAAACTAAAAAAAAGACTTTTCAGGATGATAAGCATGATGAGTAAGAATAAATGAATCTACTCTTACAAATAACATCTCTGTTCGCTTATTCAAAAACCAGGGGTCTATTTCAAGGAACCCAAAATATCTGAATTGCTTTAAACTTTGTTCCCCTAAACCACAAGTAGATTGGAAGTAGGCGTTGTGTGGCCTTGACTAGAAGGATAATATAGACACTAGGGTATAGATTGTTCATAACAGCATGCTGATTTGGGACAGGCAGACAGGACGGAATTTCTTTGCTTTCTTATCTTAGTGGGTACTTTAGAACAGGAGCATTTAAGAGGGAAAGGGTTTGGGAGGCCCAAGAACCACTGGAATCATCCCCAGTGGTTCACTCATGTGGGATTTTGGAGAGAGGGTCTGTCTGTGGCCTTCAGATGTTAAAAAGCCAGGGGCTTTGTCAAGATCTTTGTCAAGAATCTTTTGGTTGCAGAAAAACATGCTAAGGACAGTTTAGAACAGACATGTCTCCAAAGGAAAAGGGAATGAAAATTTACTAATTATTGGTAGGTACTTTGGTCCATTCCTTCTGTCAAATGACAGAATTCAGTAGGTTTATTGAACACCTACCATGTGCCAGTTATTGTGAAAAGTCCAGGGATGCAGTCATTAAAAGAGACTGGTCCATTAAATCATCCGAGGGAACTGAAATTACATTGGCTGAACCCACAGGATGTGCTGCAGTTTTATGCGCAGTAATAAAATCTTTACAAACAATTATATAAACTTTAAGTTATTATATTATCATATTAAACCGCCAATTACATATGAGTTGAGAGCTTTCTGACTCTAAAGCCCTGTCCTCTATCCACCCCTTCTATAGGAACTTAATTTAAGGAATTCTTCGGGAAAAATCTATGACTATACTGAGTTGGGCTTTAGGTAGTTGAAAAATACCTTCTGCCTGGAATCAAGTGCAGTAGTGGGGTCTTGCGTCCCTAAAGATCCAGGGTAGTGGATAGAAAATGCTCTGACCATATTTCACACAGAAAGTTAGGACAGTAATAGGAGCAAACGGTAACTGAGTGCTTACTGCATGCCAGGCTTTGAGCTAAATTTTCTTTGTTCCTTTTTTTTTTTTTGGTCTTTTTACAGCCACACCCTCAGGATATAGAGGTTCCCAGGCTAGGGGTCTAATCGGAGTTGTAGCTGACGGCCTATGCCAGAGCCACAGCAACGCGGGATCCGAGCCACATCTGTGACCTACACCACAGCTCACAGCAATGCCAGATCCTTAACCCACTGAGCAAGGCCAGGGATCGAACTTGCAACCTCATGGTTCCTAGTTGGATTTGTTAGCCACTGAGCCACGACGGGAACTCTGAGCTAAACTTTCTAAGTGTCTTACCTTAATGTCCACAACAATGTCACAAGGTAAGCATTATTACTAAGACCATTTGATAAATAAGATATTGAGGCTTAGAAAGTTCCCATGACGAATGGGAGTCCAGAGCCTAGACTCAAACCCGTGGTAATGTCTTTCATGTCATTTTTTATTAGCTATTTAGCCTCTTTGGGTCACCAGGGAACTCTTTGAAGGTTGGAGCCACCAGTTCCAGGTCTGTTTCTTCCAGAAAATTGGCACATAATGGGGAGGAAGAGCAACAGTGATACTAACACACACACACACACACACACTCACACAGCATTGTCAAGAGCTGTGAAGGGGCTGAGATTTCCCCTGACTTCAAGTCCACACGGCAGCCTGCTACTGTTTCATGCATCCCGGTAGAGGGCAGACTCCTAGCTCAGAGACAAAGGGCCATTGGTTTCTCACAAGCAGGAGACATTGTCTCAGCATTTTTTGCTGATTCCAACAGTGAGCTACTAAAAGGGCCAGATGAGGAGTTCCCTTTGTGACTCTGCAGGTTAAGAACCTGACATAGTGTCTGTGAGGATGCAGGTTCAATCCCTGGCCTCTCTCAGTGGATTAAGGATCTGATGTTGCCACAAGTTGTAAGTAGCTCGTAGATGCAGCTCAGATCCAGTGTCGCCATGGCTGTGGCACAGGCATCAGCTGTAGCTCTGAGTCAACCTCTAACCTGGGGACTTCCTAAGGCCACAGGTGCAGCTGTGAAAAAAAAAAAGAAAGAAAAGAAAAGGGCCAGTTGACACCTGCTTCCTTCATGAAAGGAAGGGAATTTTGCTTGGGGGACTGAATCTTCATAATGGGAGTAAGCAGGGCTGCCTCAGCTCCAAAGCAAGACCCTGTTTATATGCTGGACCGTAAGCATGGCTGCTCATTGCCCCAGAAAGAGACTCTCAGTCTTCCAGGGTTGTTTATATACAAACGTGCTTGCAAAGATAGTTTGGAATGAAAGGGTCGTTAGTGCCTTGGTTGCAAAATGTGGGAAATGCAAAAGACCCCCAAGGACTGTCTTCTCACAAGGATGTTATTTGCTTTGTGTCAGGATCTGAGCACCTTCATAGTCATTAATTCCCTTAATGCCCACGGCCCTATCAGGGCAGCACTATCATGAGCTCCATTTTTCCGAAGGACAACCAAGATACAGAGAGATTACCTGACCTGCTTGCGGTCCCACAGTTCACAGGCGGTGCTGGCATTTGCATCTGGGTTGCTCCAGAGTCCAGAGTATAATGACTTCGCTATTTTTACATTGGCTGGTATCAGCAACACCCCTCTAGATGCTCTTTTTCTCCACAGCTTGTCACCACATCAGAGTATGGTGGCTCTCAAACTTGAATGTACATCACAGTCACCTGGGCTGCGGGGTGGGGCTTGTTACCCCAGTTTCTGATTCAAGTCTGGCCTGGAACTTGAAAACTTGCATTTCTCCATCTCCCAGGTGCTGCTGGTCTAGGGACCCGACTTGGGAACCACTACGATGCTGTCAGATTTGTTTCTGTTCTGTCTTTCCCCCCAGAATATGGGCTCCATGAAATTCAGGACTTTTCTGTTTTGCTCACTGCTGTATATCCTCAGTGCTTACAATTGTATCTGGCACATAACAAGCCATCAATATATATTTTTTTTCCTTCCTTCTTTTTAGGCCCACATGGAAGTTCCCAGGCTAGGGTCAAATCAGAGCTGCAGCTACCGACCTACACTACAGTCACAGCAAAGATCTGCATCTTTGACCTACAGCTCATGGCAATGCCTGATCCTTAACCCACTGAGTGAAGCCAGGGATCGAACCTGAATCCTCATGGATACCAGCCAGGTCCGTAATCCACTGAGCCACAATGGGAACTCTCTCTCTTTTTTTTTTTTTTTTTTTAATGAAAGTGGTCTTTAAGTAGAGCCAGCCTGTTTGGGGATTGAGCATTTAAAATAGTGGAATTAGACTCAGTGTTAAGACTGAGGTACACCTTCCTCCCTACGGTTTATGGTAAGATGTACAAGTTTATTGGCTTGTTTTTGTCTTTCCTGTTCCAGCTTTCCTGTGCAGGAAAGAGGTGCTACTCTAAGACAACAATTCTTTGGCCTTCGTGTACATTAATCACAGAAGGACTTATTAAAATGCAGAATCCCAGGCCCCGTCCACAGAGATGGACCCTGGGGTTTAAATTTTTAACGAGTAGTTCTTCTGCTTGCAGGTAGTACATGGATCATACTTTATTAATCACTGGAAGAGACAGAAAGAACAAAGGCCTGCCTTGGGCCCTGTCCCCACCCTATTATTTCAGCTGCAAAACTTAAGAGTTCTCTCAGAAATCTCCCAACGTCTCAGTTTCCTCATCTAGTGTCCTGTGTATCAGCTTCTTAGAAGGATGCTTCGAAAAGCACTGTATGGAAAGGTGTAATGAAACCATTTTAGCTCTTCAACCTGCTAGACTTGTATACGATGTCTGTAGAATGAAGGTATCTCATTAAGGCAGGAGCATACACAACACTGAATTCTCAGAGTGTTTAAATGCTTTTTCGGTAGAGCAATAACAATAATTCCAAGGCTTATGTTCTCAGTCATGAATATTTCATAAGGACGTCAAGACAAGACTTCAAATGGCTTAACTGGAAGGACCAGGTATGTATATATTCACCCATCCATCCATCCTCTGTCCATCCACATAAAATGTTGCCCTGCAATCCTGTGCCAGTCTGGCTGCATTAGAATCACCTGAGACCTTTTAAAACCAAATAAAACCATTCTAAACCACATGCTCAGAGATTCAGTAGGTCTGGGTTGGATTCAGAAATCTACATGAGGAGTTCCCGTCGTGGCACAGTGGTTAAGGAATCCGACTAGGAACCATGAGGTTGCGGGTTCCATCCCTGGCCTTGCTCAGTGGGTTAACGATCCGGCGTTGCCGTGACCTGTGCTGTAGGTTGCAGACATGGCTCGGATCCTGAGTTGCTGTGGCTCTGGCGTAGGCCAGTGGCTACAGCTCCAATTCGACCCCTAGCCTGGGAACCTCCATATGCCGCGGGAGCGGCCCAAAGAAATAGCAAAAAGACAAAAAAAAAAAAAGAAAAAAAAAGAAATCTACATGATATAAAGATTCAGAGGAAGTGATTTCCATGCCCCAGTGGGGTTCAGGGGAAGGAAAACTGGGGAGTATGAGGATTTAGAGGAGCCCTCAAATAAAGGAAGGGGTCTGCTAGACAGAGGGAGGCAGGGAGCTCAGCACAAACACAGAAGGGGGAAAGAATAGAGACCCTTCCCGGAGGAGGTTACCTGGAGCAAGGGAAGTGTCAGGTCTAAAGTGTTTCTATTCCATAGATGAGATTTGCGCTTCCACGGATTTGTGTTTCCCAGACTGTTGTGACCACATATGTGGATTGTTGATAAGTGGGAGGCAAAAAAATGAGACCATATTGTTAAACAAACTTGAGAAGCATTGTGATAAACATCTGTGGGGGTTTACTGACTTCTCAGGGCCCTTGATGTCCTGGTGACGTGCACTGTCAAGGTCACAGTGGCGATGACACGCAATGTTTCCCAAATCTACAGGACCACAGAAACCCATTTTTCTTAATGAGCCAGAGTTCCATGGAACTTACTGTGGGAGCTCCTCATCTCCGTAGCTTTGCATATGTATCAATACATATACATAATTTATCTGCATATTTAAGTGTACATCTTTTGGTAATAGATGGTTTTAATTTCTACCCCCTTGCCAGTGTCCAAACCCTTGCACAGCACCTGCTGTATTTGTGCCTGCAAGTGTTCATGAGTTTTTAAAAATCTTTAAGCAGATCAGTTTTCATACTATCTCAGGAAGGGTCATTAAAGGGTTTCATTAATTATTAGAATCTGGAGTTCCTGTCGTGGCACAGTGGTTAACGAATCTGACTAGGAACTATGAGGTTGCAGGTTTGATCCCTGGCCTTGCTCAGTGGGTTAAGGATCTGGCGTTGCCATGAGTTGTGGTGTAGGTCGCAGACACAACTCGGATCTAGCGTTGCTGTGGCTCTGGCGTAGGCCAGAGGCTACAGCTCCACTTGGCCCCTAGCCTGGGAACCTCCATATGCCACGGGTGCGGCCCTAAAAAGACAAAAAGACAAAAAAAAAATTATTAGAATCAGTAACCACAACACTTATGATTTCATATACGGCAGGCTTCTACCCAGCACTATCAGGCATATCTACTTCTCGTTTAATCAAGACACCAGCAAGGTGAGGATTACTGAAACCTTTCTGACCAAGTCCACCATCCCACAGTTTGTCCGTCGTCCCCTGGATAGAACTGGGCCCAATGGCCATGATCAGGCTCGTCTGAGCCTGGACCCACACACATATGCACCCTCCTGACATCTCCCCTTTACTGGGCGAGCCTATCCATCCCCCGGCTGCTGCTTCAGCTGCTCACAGTGCCCGGTTCTCCCCCTTTGGGAGAGTTGCCCCCCGCCGAGGAAGACCACCTTGCCCAGGACAGGGCTGCCCCGCTGCCTTTGGAAGGCCCCCAGCCAATAGCTGGCTGGGATAAGGCCATGAGCCGCTAGGGTCACCGAGCCAATGCCTGACCGGCTCTTTCCCTTCCTCTTGAGCTTCACTCCCTCCCTGATAGGTTATTTCAGAAATGCACACACTTATAAATCACTCTCAAAGGACAAACGAGACCTTGCTTCTAGGAAACCCGATTTGAGGTGCCACCTACATGGGGACCATGACTTAAAGCTCTGATTTGGCCAAGATCATCAGGCCTTCTGAGGCCACCTCAAACAGCTGTCTCCCACTGTCATCCTGCTCAACAGCTCAGCAGTGCTTGTTGCTGTTGACACCCGGCCTTTTAAATAAGCCTCTCTCCTCAACCTGTATTCTGCCACAACCTTTTCTTTTGAACTTTCAGAAGGAAGTTCCACAGGTCCCTTGATTACAGTGGTTCTATCACCTACATTGCTAAATATGACTGATTACTGCAGGTCTGATTCCATAGGACTAAACGACTAAATATGACCTGCATTACCTGCTCTCTGCTACCTGCCTCATCCCGCATCACCATCCACAGACCCCCCCAGCCCTCCCACTCCCCTCCTGCCCCCTGTCCAAACTGTCAGCAAGTCCCATCAAGTGTCCCACCCTCCCAGACCCCCAGCATTCATGCTCCCCTTAATTCCCACATGGTCGGTTTAGGTTCCCATTGGTTTTCCCCAGGCTATTAAAATACCCTAACTGATCGAGCTTCAGGTTTGCCTTTCAAACTACCATCTCTATGTGAATACGTACATGTCTTCCTTGTTTAATATGTGTCAATGCATCCTCACTCCCTAGAGAGCCAAATCCAAACCCCACGGCACGTCTCACTGGCATTGTGCGCATGGGTTCCAGAGTCCGCTCCAGCACCATCGTTCTGCTGCTCGACCTCCACCCTCCCACCTTCCCCCATTGCTGAATTCCTTGCTATGCCTCCAATGTGTCATGAAGATCTTTCTGCCCGGGATGAGCTTGCTTCACTTGGTCTCCTGGATGAAGACCCAATTACCCTTTATGACTTGGAAACGAAGCATCACCTCCGCAATGACCTTGATCAACTTTCTGCGGAAGGCAACTAACACTCTCATTTGAGCCTTGCTGAACACATGATTCTATTTCAACACTCATCAAACATCGTGGGAGATGCTTGGGACCTAAACCAGGCACAAAACCTGGCAATACGACCGGCTATTTTGATGGGTTCTGTCAACACATCCAAGTAAAATGCTGACAACAAATCACAAATAGCAGTATGTGGTAGGCAGATTATGCCTCAGTAACACTTAGCTACTATAAGTCAAGGTCACATGTGATCGAGGCAACGTGGCGCACTCTACTAAATGTATTTCCTCTTCTTCCTGGAAAACAGTCAGTCCACATTTCCCAGCCTCCCTGGCATGTAGGTGAAGTAATGGGTTCCAGCCGGGACAGCATGAGCAGAGGAATGTATTCCCCTTTCAGGCCCGGCCCATAACCTCCCAAGTGCTCTTCCATGGCTTCTTCCCTTCCAGGTGACTAGGATGGAGACAGCCAGGGTCACTAAGCAATAGAAAGTCAGAGAGCAGCTGGTCAGCCTGGGTCTCCGAATGACTGCATGGAGCAGAGCCCCCTGTTAACAGGATCATCCTCCTTTGCTCCATGAGCAAGAAATAAACTTTTATTGGAGTCATTGTAGTTTGGGGTCCTATATCTTGCAACAGTTAACATTTCCCTAACCTGGGAGGGCTCTGCGACATAGCCATCATTGCATAAAGGACATGTTTGATACAGCCTAAGAAAAACGTTAAGCTCAAAATCATGGAGTATTTTGCAAAGCAATTGCATTCACTGCTGCATCTCAACCCCATCAGGGACTCTCACCACTGCAAGGGCCTAAGAAGTAAGGGGCAAGTCAGGACGTCAATCCTACCCACTGGGAGGTGAGCACTCAGTGAGTGAGTGTAAATAGCTGGCCAGCTAGACTTTGCATCCTGAACAGAATGTATACCCGTGGAACAAAAATTTTACCTCTAGGTTACTTAATTTATGACATGTAGCTTCTTTCTTTGTATTACTAGCCCATCTGAAAATCAAGTTGTCCAAAACATGCTTTATATATGTTTCTCCTCAGACTCTGCTTATTCCTTTCTGCATTAGCAAGAGTTAGCTTCATGTCTGACATATAGTAAGTAGGTGTTCAGTGAATGTTTCTCAGATATTAAGTAGGGAGGAATTCAAAGAAATGCAAGGCTTCATCGTTTCACTGCTCCTGGTGACATTCCTAATTACTTCTTCATCACCCACATTACAAATGAAAACACTTTTTATTCTGGGCAGTCATAATTGTATACTATCCATCAAAAAATAAAATGTTCATAGCAGAGGCACATTCGGCTTGGAGATAAAGTGATATATTAACTTCTTGATCAAATGCCAGAACTCACATTTCAGATGAATGTGAAACAGACATCAATAATTACAGCTTGTACCAGAGCTGTTGGTTTCCCAACCTTTCAGTTCAATGAACAAGTAATAACTGGACAGACACACCTTTCAGAAATTAGAGGTGGGAAGATTACCTCATCCCATACTTGTCACCTAGCAGGCCCCCTGCAGCAATTCAGCAAGAGGCAGCCCAAGGGTCCTAGAGGAGCTGTGGGCTGGGCCCTTCTAGAATGATGCCTGAGTGAGGACTCAGGAGCTGAGGCTTTTCTTGGGCACCACCCTCTTCCCCTCTCAGCTCCTTTTTTTTGTGTTTCCATAAAAAACCTGGTCTGGATATAAAAGGCACGCACCTCAATTCAATGTTTTTTCTAAATGCCATCCCACTTGGAAGATTCTTATGCTTTTTTACTTGAATCTAAAAAGGGGTCACTAATATGAATAAAAGGATAATTATCCCTCAGCTAATTCTTGATTTTACAAGCACATCTAAAGATCCAGCATACTGCATGGTATTGAATAGGCAGTCCCACCAAAGGCTCATTCTTGTGTTCCAGGGTTCAAGGTCACAAAAGCTAGTGTGGTGGAAACCTGCTCTGATAGCAGTGCTGTATTTGAAGAAATTCTAGCAAAAGGAACACAAGTCTCCAGAATCCTCACAAGTGAGTAGGAGGAGATAGTGTTTAAGGAACAACATGCTTCATGTTAACACGAGAGCACAATAGTTTGACTCTTTCCTAAGTTTCTCTGGGGCCATCTTGATCTACTACATGCTGCCCATTTTTTCTGGTTTAGCTTTTTATTATAGTTGATTTATAACATTCCTTCACCTTCCACTGTACAGCAGAGACCGTCAGACATATATATATATATATATATATATATATATATATATATATATATATATACACACACACACACATTCTTTTTTTTTTTTTAATACTATCTTCCATCATGTTCTAACCCAAGAGACTTGACATAGTTCCCTGTGCTGGACTCCAATGCTTATCCATTCCAAATGTAGCAGTTTGCACCTACCAACCCCAAACTTCACATCCATCCTTCTCCCTCCCCCTTCCACCTCCAACCACAGGTCTGTTCTCCATGTCCATGATCCGTTTGTTTTGTAGACAGGATCACTTGTGCCATATTTTAAATTCCACATGTAAGTGATATCATATAGTATTTGTCTTTCTCTTTCAGACTTACTTCACTTAGTATGAGAATCTCTAGTTGGCTGCATTCATGTTGCTGCAAATGGCATTATTTTGTCCTTTTTATCATTGAGTAGTCTTCCATTGTGCATATGTACTACATCTTCTTAGCCCATTCACCTGTCAATGGACACTTAGGTTGTTTCCATGTCTTGACTATTGTGAATAGTGCTGCGATAAACATGGTGCACCTTCTTTGGAATGAATGTTTTGTGTGGATACATCCCCCGGAGTGGGATTGCTGGATCAGGTGGTAGCTCTACATTTAGTTTTCTAAGGTACCTCCATACTGGTTTCCATAGTGGTTGTACCAATTTACATTTCCACCAGCAGTGAAGGAGGACTCCCTTTCTCCACACCCTCTCCAGCATTTATTTGTTGACTTGTTAATGAGGGCCTTTCTACTCATGTGAGAGGGGACCTCATTGTAGTTTTCACTTGCATTTCTCTAATGGTGATATTGAGCATTTATTCATGCGCCTACTGGCCAATCATATGTCTTTTTCATGCCACCCAGCTGGAACTGAGTTGTGACTGGAGTTGAGAATCCCTTCCCCAGTAAGTCTTCATGCTGATTATAGCTACAACACTGAGTGTGTGTGCACACGTCTTTTAAGGTGAGTAGTGTAGAGGGAGAATAAAATAATAATGACTATTCAGCTCTATTCATTTTATCAAAATCTACAGAGCACTCCAACCTCAAAAAACAGAAGAATGGGTCTTATTGTCTCAGCATGCTACCAAGGTCAAGAATAAGTATACATATTGATAAAATAATCTTTTGATAGTTCATTGAAATTCATTCTATATAGATTCCACTTTCTAGCCAAGTCTCTCATTAATTTAAATCTGGAAAACCTAGAAAAATGCTCTGATTACTTCATAATAAAAAGGGATTTCTTGAAAAGCACTGCCCTGGGTTTATAATGACTTAGGCTTTTCAAAGTATTTTCAGATGCATCACCATGTTAGAAGGCACTGATGCCACAAATACCAATCTACATTTGGTCTTGGAAAAAGATTTTCATGTACATATTTTGTCCAAATATTACTATTTGTTTCATGAAAGTCAAGGCTAAGACTTTAGCAGAGTGTAAATTTTAAGCCAATGAATAAACAGTTGGCTTGAAAAAACATCAAATTGACATGCAAAGCATTTGTTGCTCTGCCAGACACTAAAAATAAAAGCAACTTCTGCCAAAATGGAAAAACTTGAATTGTTTCGGTTGGTTCTGAATTTGACTATCAGGTTTCACTAGGTTAATTTTCCAAAATGGGGCCTGACATTAATGTTATATTACCTTATTTCCTTAAACTTAACCTTTAAAAAAAATTATACACAATTGGCATCTTAAATAACCACCTCACACCCTTTTTATAGTTTAGCAGAATATGCATTTCTTTTTCTTTTTTCTTTTCTTTTTAGGGCCACATCAGCAGCATACGGAAGTTCCCAGGGTAGGGGTTGAATATGAGCTGCAACTGCCAGCCTATGCCACAGCCACAGCAACATAGGATCTAAGCTCTATCTGTGACCTATGCCACAGTTTGCAGCAAGGCCAGATCCTTAACCCACTGAGCGAGGCCAGGGATGGAACCCGCATCCTCACAGACACTATGTCAGGTTCTTAACTGGCTGAGTCACAAGGGGAACTCCAGTATATACATTTCTGAAAATGTGATCTCTTGACCTAACAAATGAAAATTAGGACATTGGAAAATTAATCTTCATATTTCAAGAATTAAACTTACCAGAATGAAGAATAAGCCAAGTTTTTAAAATATTTACAGGATGATATTTTAGACAAAAGGTACCAGGGAAATCAGTAGATTTTAAAGGTGAGGTTTTAAGCTGTTACTCAAAGTTTGGATAGCATTTTATTCCTGTCCTTGGCCCTTAACTGTCTCTCTGAAAAAATAAGTGTGCTTAAAATACGGATTTATGATCAGCTGCAGAAACCTGCTTAACTACTGATTTACAGTTTGGGCCAAGGTATTTAACTCTGTCATCAGAACTAATTATAGCAAACCTGAGATTATATATTCAAACTCTCCTTTTGGTGAAAGAAATAGAATGTTCTGCTGCAAATCAGAAACATCCCGAGGGCTTCCCGAGAAGAATGCACTATCAACTTTACTTCTCAGAGCCACTTCTGTAAAGCTCAAAATTACTGTTCTTTAGTAAGGTGTTTTAGCCCGGAGTCCTTAAACAGTAAATCATAGTTACATTAATGCCATACCCATGGCCTGAAACATATTAATCTCAGTTAACAATAACTGACAGTTACATTACTAATCTAATTCAGGCATTCTGTGGTAGTAAATGCACATGTTAAAGCTTCAGGAACTGAAGCTATTACGGATCCAAAAAGAATCTTTACTTTGCTGGGACCAGATGGAGAGGACAAACGACGACACTTTTCAGGGAACCTGCGAATCCTAAGAGTGATGTCCCCATTTTACTGCTTTCATGAGCAACACGTCTAATTTGAATTAAAACAGATTAAAAAACAAAGTGGTTCTAAATGACACGCCAGCAGGGCTAACCCAAGAAAACCAGTCCCTTCCTCTCCTTCAAATCCTCTTCCCCTCGAACCTCTTCAGCTGGACAGTTCTGGGGCCTTTTACAGCCCAGGCCCCGAAGCATAAGGACTAACGTGACATGGTTCCTCCTCTCATGTGAGTCTCCCACTCAGGGGAAGTGCTCCCACCATGGCCAGGGAGCAGACCTGGGGTCAGGGGCTCCCAAATCAGACCCTACAGGAGGCCACTCCGGTAAGGCCTCAGCACGAGCAGAGTGGGGAGTTGTGCCTGGAGGGAGATGGGTGTCTTTGAGCCGTGTGCATGAGAATACGTTCACCACCCGCCAGCTCAAAGAGGATGTTTTGCAAGTTTTGGACAAAACCACTGGACTGTGTGGTGGATAGCTCCCCCATGAGAGATTTTTCAGAGGAACCTTCTCTATACTCTAAGTTTTATTCCCCTCTTAGGAGTGCGAAATAAGATGGTGCAGGTAAGTTGTGTATGATTATACCCACAGACCCCAACAAAGGAATGTTAAAGCAGAAATGTAAAGATTTCCCAATATTTGGTCTGAACATCTTTTCATGATGAATTAATTCTATAAGCAGATACACTATCTCCTAAAATCTTGCCTTCTCTATTACATGATATGATTTTTGCTCTCTTGAATAGCAACTAGTTGCTGACTTAGTCCAAAACACAGAAAAAAACCCCATTAAATATGTCACCATAATTAGTAAAATTTGGTTATTAATTGTGAGTCTAAAAGTAACAAAATACTTCTACTAATAATATAATTACAATCATGACTCATCTTCTATGTTCCTGAATTCATATTATTAGCCTAGAGAAAGTCTGTATTAGATGGCTAGAAAACCTCTGATGAAGGGAAGTGAACTAATGAAAACCCACCAAAAGCAGTTCTTTCCCTCTGCTGAGCACCAAGAAGGAGGTGCCAGAACACCAAAGACCTGCCCAAAAAAATCACAACTTCCAGCCGTGGTCTCGTCCACCAGCTTGTGACATGATTTCTCAAAGCACACTTCTGATGAAAACTACTTCTCAGGGAAGCAATCCCCTTCATCATCATTCATTCATTCATTCAATCTTTCCAGGATTAACGGGGAAGAGGAGTAAAAACAATCAAGCCACGTTCTTAGAAGTTCAAAGTTACACTGTCTTGAGTTATAACTAACAATATCAAATTTCTCCTCTAAGAACCATCTCATAATTTAAATGACAGAGGCGAGAGAGAGATTTAAGAAGACATTTCCAGGCAGAGAACTGGAATTTAAATCATCCTTCAAACACTACATTCCGTCATTTCTTAAAACTGTGATACTTAATCTGAAAGTACACAGAAATTAATCAATTGCTTTTATTATGTGACTGTGAAATATCAATGCTACTGCCTCTAATAAAGAATCAATAATTACTTTGATAACATTAAGATAATTAAAGTCATTTGTAAAGTGACTTACAAATTGGAAAAGTCTCATTATCAATTGAGACTTTCTTGCACTTATGACTAATCCATTACAAACAAATGACAATCTTAAAAACTCCAGAATAACTCCAGGATGAGTGTAGTTACACTGAGTACAGATAAGAAAGCACGAGGAGCTCTTTGGCTATGCTACACCAAATGGATGAAAAGTAAAACTGATTTCATCCTGGAGGTCCAGATAAACAAAGAAATAAAATCCTATCTTTTCCCCCCATATGTATGCTTAAATTTCCTGTACAAATAACATAATTCTCCATGTCATTCACTTCAATAGGATGAACTCTTTAGAAAAAGACTGAAAAAGATTTGATAATCAACTCCCAAATGTTATGCTTATTTTTTCTACTTCCATCAATTTCCTGATATAGTTAACAGAAGCAGGAAAATTTTTTTCAGTCAATTGAGCAACTGAAGATTCAAGGGAGAAGTCTTGAAGGTCTTGAGGAATTCTGACAAGTCACATATACCCCATGTTACTTTTGGTTTCCCACCTCTTCTTTGCTTCAAACCTAAAAGGAAGAACATGAACATCTCAATTGATTTCTAAAGACTTTCCTAAAGTCACATGTTTACTAAGCACCAAAGTAAAAGTAAAAAGTTTTCAGATGGTCCATCAACCAAGGATGAGGAAATGTCTCCATGTTTATAACCTGATAAACATTCAGCAAAGATACAAAGAATAAAATGAGTAACAATGACAAAACGGATTCCCAAAATGTATCACAGGATTTCCATAATTTAGTTAGTAGGATTACCAAAAAACAAAACAAACCAAAAAACCAAAACCCCCCATAAAACCCTTAAACTTACCCCCAGGCAAGTTTCTTCTTTTTTCGAGCAACCTGTGAATTTTCAGCATCTTTTTTGGCTTTCACAAAGTTGTGGCAGGCAATTGCTTTGGCAATTTTTACACCAAGCTAGCAATTACAAAGGAGACAAAGTCAAGATGAATATTCTAGCTAGTGTAAGAATGACAATGGTACGAATACTCGAGAATTTGTGGGGGAAGAAAGCCAGTCTACATTGCTTTAGACATGCTAAGAAGAGACATTCTTATGATCAGCCCCCTCCCCCAAACAACCAAAAGGAGTGCAAAGACAGCCCCAATTCTCCTCCCCTCCCCTCTGGCAGGCCTTGTCCCCAGTTGGACCAGTCTCCCAGATGGAGATCCTGCCCACACGAAGGCCCTCGAGGGTCCACGGGGTGGAGGATGAAGATCCTGAAGCTATTTCAGCCTTTCAGGAGACCAGACAGGAATTTACCCGATAAGGCTGCCAGGCTGACAGAGACATCAAGTTTCTTTGCTCGGGGCTAGAATTACGGCAACTGAGTATGGGCACACCCGTTATCTCACGCTGATCACAAGCTCGGACTGGCAGTCACAGATGTGATTAATAAAACATGGAAAGCTAATTACTACTTCATAAACATACCTTGTGTGATGGGCAATAGCTTTTCACTCACTGACAGAAAGAACAGAAGTGGGGCTGAGAGGCAGAAATGCGGGGCGGGCACCAGGACCTCAGTACCGAGGGTTCCCTGGGCAGGGCCCTGGCTCGTGCCCCTCCTTACCCTCATCTGCCCAGTCCTAGAAGGTCCGAGTGGAACAAGCCTCCTCTCAGCTCCCCCACCCCCCAGTCTTCTCTCAACCCAACACAATCTTTGTTTCTGTATTTCTCCAGCCCTTCAGCTTCTATGCCATAACTTTCGGTTCCCACGTGTGCCCTGCACAGCTCTCTCCAGCAGAGCGGAGCAGCTCCTCGGCTAGTGTCTCCGAAATGGGCACAGGGATCTTCTAGCTTTTGTGGACTCTGGTTTTAAAAATGCCCGCCTACACGGATGGCTCAAAAGTACGTGCTAGTACCCAGGTTAAACAACAGCAGTTAAATCTCTGGTGTTTCTTTCCTTTTCTCTCTCTGCACTCGGAAGCCACTCTCAGGTCAAAGCATTATAGCCCAAGGTTTAGGGACCTGCTTGCCAACAGTGAGGCAGGGCAGGCGGTTAAGGGCTAGTGTGTAAGGAGAGACGCCCACTTAGGAAAGTTAGGTCAGGCCCACCTAACACTCCTTTCAGCTCATCTTGGAGAACAGTTTCCTTGAGGATGAAACAAATAGTCAGCAACAATCAAGCACTGACTGGCGTTTATAAATGAGAACAAAAATAGATGTGATGTTTTAGTCCAGGAAAGAGAACACATGAAGGTGAGTGCGAGGAAGCAACCTGACAATCAAGCCAGGTGCTCAGCAGGCTGACGCCAGAAGGGAAGGGAGGGTCGATTGTGACTGTGACCGTGAGGCCACCGGGGAAAGGGGAAAGCAGACAACTCGGAAACTTCCCAACACTCAAACCAACCCGAGCAGCACGACTATCATCACCTCTTCCCACAAGGACCACATTCATTCAATAATTATCATGAGGGTACAAATGCATCATTTTGCCAGGCACTGCTGCAGGTGCTGCAGACACAGCTTTGAACAAAACAGAGCTTCTGGGGGAGCTGGGGAGAAGGGGTTGCCAGTGACAGCTGACTGCTTCAATCCTGGCCTTACTATCTTTTCATTTCCAGTTCTTTATCACAGAAAAGAAAAGTTCATCTAAGTCGACTAAAAAAAGGCTAAGAATCAAAGAGCTGTAGCTTCATCATCTAAGGAGAAAACAAAACTCTGGAAAAATGCTGTGGCATCATTTATCACTAAGATGTATTTCCTGTCGAATGAAAACCCATCCATTTGTCATAAGTGGAAAAAAAAAGAACCAAAACAAAACCCCAAAAAACCAGTTAGCACCTGTCCAGTTAGGCTAGTCAAAACTGCAGAAGTGAACAAGCCCCAGATTTCACTCCTTGTAAAGTCAGCTGTGGGTCAGCAAGGTGCTCCGCCTCGTGGTGCCAGCATCTCAACACGTGGCATTCACGTCCACCTACCGTGGCTGAGGGAGAGACCGCCGGAGGGTCTCACACTGGCTCTTCAATGCTTTAGTCCAGAAGCGACACGCAGCGCTTGTGTTCACTGCCCTCTGGTCAGAAACACTCTCGCAGCTCTCCCCAGCTGCGAGGCGACTGGCCAAGGGGGTGCGCTGGGAACCAGGGGAGCAGTAAACGCACCCGCTGAACTGTCTACTGTCATTGACACGCAGCTTTCCACTTATGCTGAAGATGTATGCCGGGCCTCCCCACGTTCACATGGAATCTTCTGCCTCTCCTCTGCCTCCCACCTCCGAAAGGGGAAACACAGAACTCTGTATTTGTCTAGTTATAGTCCTATGTATTAGACATCGAATGCCAATTTGATCTATGTTACAGTTTTCCAAGACCACCCGCTAACGAACATCCCACTCAGCCAGTTCATCATACTTAAGCTGAGCCTATACTTTGAGTATGAAACAATTGACTAACTAACTAAATCTGCCATTACCATTAACCGTATGATAAAATTATTTCGTAAAACTTACAGATTACAATGTAGCTTCCATTTCTGGCTTACTGAAATTTCCCAATGTGGGTGTTCTGGATTTGGGACAGACAAACCAAAGAGCATGCCAGTGTGTCTGGACATGAGGTCATCTGGTTTAAATGGGACTCTTCATCTCAACATGGTCATATGCTCTTGGGATGTACTTGCTTTTCATTTTCTTGCCGCACGTCCAAACCCAGGACAACGCGCATCACGGTAAAGACTGAGAGCACACACACCACGTAAGACACAGCATAAACTTGTTAAAAAGAATTCATTAGAATGTAAGAAACATGTATTTACATGAGAGGCTCCATCGTTTCGTAAACTAAGTAAATACAGAAAATGATTAGGTACAAAGGCAACACTTTCAAGCAGACCTGTTTGTATGAAAGGTGTATTTTCTAGCTGTATTTTGCCTGGGGTTAGGTTAAATGGAATGTTCTTTAACTGATAAATATTAGACAAGCCTGGTCTACGCATTTTACAGAAAGACTCTCTTAGCTTGCAATGATGATGAAAAGTCATTATCAACTTGGTGTCCTTCGCATGCTGAAAATGAACGTGTTTCACTTATTCCTGTGGAGAAAGTAAAAAGAATGGATATATCTGGAAATATGAAAGGATCAAACATCTTCTACAGAAGAGACAGTTGAGAAGAAACGCACTTTCCCCGGCAAGATGACTAACCCAAGTTCCAGAAGATAAAAGAGTACCATGCTAGGTTTTAGTAGTACAAACAACCCATACATAGGCCTACAAGAATCCCCCTTTTGCTTCTGTGGAAAGAACAATGCAACTTCATGCCTAGTGTAAACATCACAAAAGCTTGGTCAATGGTTTTTATATTAAAAAAACTGTTTCAGGTCATCAGATAACTATATCATCACAATGTGGGAAGAGATTTTTTTTTTAATGAATAAAAATGTACACAGAATTTCTTGTATGTGTAGCCAAAGTATCAGCATTTTCCATATAGAACATCCAATATTTTGCTGCATTTTAATTAAGGTGTCTAAACATTATCACAAAGAACTGCAAATTGGTCAGAGCAAGCGGTAAGGAAAATTAAGCTCTAAAGGCTTTTTATCACCATA